>NC_091064.1:11600000-16600000 GCF_000393655.2 Nicotiana sylvestris
CAGTTTTTAGTGGACACATATTTTCCGAGTCAGATAATTCTTTCAATTTCTTTGTTCATATAACCAAATTTTAATCTGGCATCACAGTAATCTAATGGGCAAGAAAGATCATGGTGCTTACCTAAATGTCTGCTGTAGGCATTGTGTTAGGACCGGTTGGCACTAAACACTACTGCACAGCGGAATAAAATAAATGATCAACGAAATCAAAAATAAATGACACAATATTTAACGTGGTTCACCTAAAACGTTTAGGCTACGTCCACAAATCCAACACCAACTTCCACTAAAACATTTAGCAGGCATACAAAGAGAGACTTCCCCAATAATTTGGAGGTACAACAATTCCTGAGCTCTACCCAAAATAGTGGCGCACACAAAAGTGTTTCCCGAAAAATACCCGACTAGTATTTCTACTCACTATTTTGTCACTCCCCTGTTAGGAAACATTCCTAAAGGAACTACATCTCTCTCCCTCTCAAACTCTTTCTTCTTGAGTTTTGATATATATTTTTTTGGTGTGTTATACAATGAAATGGAAGGGAGTATTTATAGTTATGAGATAGGGACCAAAAGTGCAAATCTCACCTACCAAGAAGGATCAATTTGCAATACTACCATCTCACCTACCAAGAAGGATCAATTTGCAATATTCCCATCTCACCTACCACTCATTGCATCATTGCTTATCTCACTAAGGAGAGTTGCATCATTGCTTACCTCTCCCATACATCACCATAATTGTTGGAAAAACTAACAATTCTCCCCCTTCCAACTATATGGTGGATCCACTATCCCTGCAGCTTCTCTACAGAACTCAAACTTCCCTTTCGGTAAAGTCTTGGTCAACATGTCCGATCCATTTTCGTCTGTATGGATCTTTTCAAGCCGCAACATCCTCTTCTCCAACACATCCCTGATCCAATTATATCTCACATCAATATGTTTGGATCTGGAATGGAATGAGGCATTCTTCGCAAGGTGGATAGCACTTTGACTATCACAAAATAACTGATAACCGTCTTGCGAAAATCCAAGTTCAGTTAAGAACTTCTTCATCCATATCAATTCTTTGCAAGCCTCCGTTGCTGCGATGAATTCAGCTTCAGTAGTTGATAATGCAACACATTTTTGCAACTTTGATTGCCATGACACAGCTCCCCCTGAAAAGTTAATCAAGTATCCTGAAGTTGATTTTCTAGAATCAACATCTCCGGCCATATCTGCATCAGTATAGCCAACCAACACAGGGTTGTCTTCTCCAAAACATAAGCATAGTTTGGAGGTTCCTCGAAGATACCTGAGAATCCACTTAACAGCATCCCAATGTTCCTTTCCTGGATTAGAAAGAAATCTACTTACCACTCCTACAGCGTGAGCGATATCTGGCCGTGTACAAACCATGGCATACATCAAACTTCCTACTGCTGAAGCATATGGAATCCGCTCCATCTTTCTTCTCTCATCATCTGTTGACGGGCTTTGCTTGGTGCTCAATCTAAAGTGGTTAGCAAGAGGACAAGCTAACTGCTTTAGTTTTCTCCATGTTGAACCGTTGAAGTACCTTCTCGATGTACTTCTCCTGAGACAACCATAACTTCTTGGCTTCTCGGTCTCGCATAATCCTCATCCCAAGGATCTGTTTTGCTGGCCCCAAGTCTTTCATGGCGAAGAACTTGCTTAGCTGTTCTTTTAAGCTATTAATTCTGGAAACATTCCGGCCAACAATCAACATATCATCCACATAGAGCAATAGGATGATGAAATCATCGTCAGAAAACTTCTGAGCGAACACACAATGGTCTGAAGTTGTCTTCTTGTAGCCGTGTTGCCCCATCACCGACTCGAACTTCTTGTACCACTGCCTTGGTGCCTGTTTTAAGCCATAGAGGCTTTTCCTCAATCTACAAACGCAGTCCTCTTTCCCCTTTTGCTGGAAACCGTCTGGTTGCTCCATGTATATCTCCTCTTCCAAATCACCATGTAGGAAGGCGGTTTTTACATCCATCTGCTCAACCTCCAGGTTGAGGCTTGCTGCTAATCCCAGCACCGTGCGTATTGAGGTCATTTTCACAACTGGTGAGAATATTTCATCAAAGTCAATGCCTTTCCTTTGATTGAAACCTTTGACGACCAATCTTGCTTTGAATCTCGGAAGGGAATTGTGTTCATCATGCTTCATCTTGAACACCCACTTATTCTTCAAAGCTCTCTTGCCTTTCGGCAACTTCACCAGCTCAAACGTCTTGTTCTCATGCAAGGATTTCATCTCGTCTTGCATGGCTTCTATCCACTTCTCCTTATGTTCATCATCAATAGCTTCTTCAAAGCTGTCGGGTTCTCCCCCGTCAGTGAGTAACACATACTCATGTGGAGAATATCTGGTAGACTGTTGCACAACTCTTCCAGATCTTGTGTGATAAGGAGGGTTATTGAGGATTGGTGGTTGAGGTTGATCCTCCTCGTCTGCATCATCATCACCATTGTCCTCGTTACCTTCAGTATCTGCTGGTTCATCTTCATTAGGAAGATCAGGGGCTTCAGGTTGATTATCCTGAACATCATCTCCAACTTGTCTCGGCACCACTGTTGGAGGCAACTCAAACTCAGCAGAATCATCAGTGGACTTCTCTACTTTGTCAATGTCTTCAATTGTTTGGTCCTCAACGAACACGACATCTCGACTCCTGACGAGCTTCTTCTGCACCGGATCATAGAACTTATAGCCAAGCATGTCTTGACCATAGCCGATGAATACACACTCCCTTGTCTTGACATCAAGTTTGCTCCTTTCATCTTTCGGAACATGGACATAGGCTTTGCAGCCAAATACCCGTAATTGATCATAAGAGATATCTCTTCCTGACCAAATCTTTTCTGGAGCCTCGTACTGAAGAGGGACACAGGGTGAATGGTTCAGCACATAGGCTGCTGTAACTAGAGCTTCACCCCAGAAAGCCTTTGGTAACTTTGAATGAGAGAGTAAACATCTGGTTCTCTCGATCAAAGTTCTGTTCATCCTCTCAGCCAAGCCATTCAACTGGGGAGTTTTAGGAGGTGTGAACTGATGTCGAATACCATGCTCTTTACAGTAAGCATCAAATTGACCCTGGTATTCACCGCCATTGTCTGTCCGGATGCACTTCAACTTCTTACCAGTCTCTCTTTCCACCAAGGTCAGAAACTGTTTGAAAACTTGAAACACTTGATCCTTGGTCTTCAGCGTGTATACCCATGTCTTTCGTGAATGATCATCAATAAAGGTCACGAAATATCGGGCACCACCGAGGGACTTCTTGAAAGGCCCACATACATCTGAGTGTACCAGATCCAACACATTTTGCCTTCTGGAAGGAGGGAATCTTTTGAACGAAACTCTGTTTTGTTTCCCAGCTAAACAGTCAGCACACTTCTTCAACTGGATCTGGTTTAGACCTGGTAAGGCGTTCTTCTTTACCAAACGCGCCATTGACTTCTCACTCATGTGGCCAAGACGTCTATGCCACAACTTGATATTGCTATCATTCTCCGCAACATTTATAACTTGTTGGGAGATGCTCGCCTGGGTCACGTACAACTTTGACTGCTTCGTGCCCCGCGCCACCACCAATGAGCCCTTCGTGAGCTTCCATTGGCCATTATGGAAGGTATTGCAGTAACCTTCCTCATCGAGCTTGTCTACGGAGATCAGATTCAGGCGCATATCTGGAACATGCCTGACATCTCTTAAAAGTAGCTTCATCCCATTCATGGTCTCTAGGCAAACATCACCTTTGCCTACAACTGTTGAGAAATTGGCATTTCCCATCTTTACACGACCAAAGTCTCCAGGTGTGTAAGATGAGAAGAGTTCTCTCCGTGGCGTCGCATGAATGGTAGCCCCACTATCAATCACCCAGGTCATCTCTTGGGTTGTCAGATTGATAATGTCGTCATCGTAGACAACGTTGAACTCACCAAAGGAGTTCGTTTCATCATCACTGCTTTCTTCGGGCTTCACCTTTTTGCCTTTGTTCTTCTTCTGGTCATTCTGGAACTGTCGGCAAAATCTTTTGATATGCCCCTTCTTTTTGCAGTAATGGCACTCAACATTTGCAAATTTGTTGGATTTACCTCTGCTCTTATCTCTGTTACTCTGGCTCTTATTTTGACTTCTCCCCCTGGTCGTAACAGCCAACACCTCTGACTGTGAAGAAGATGTTCCTTGTGATCGGCGTCTCATTTCTTCATTCAGAATGCCACTCTTGACTGTCTCCATGTTTACCACACCGTTGGGTGCAGAATTGGTGATTGAAACCTTCAAGGTTTCCCATGACTCTGGGAGTGTTGCCAGCACCATAAGAGCAAGTACCTCGTCATCGAACTTTATGCCCATTCCCGACAACTGGTCGACAATCCCTTGTATTTCATTAAGGTGATCTGCCACAGTTGTCCCTTCTACATATTTTACTTGCATTAATTTTGTCAAGTAAAATAATTTGTTGTTACCTGTTTTAGAGGCATACAACTCTTCGAGCTTGTCCCATAACGACCTTGCATGTGTCACACCAGAAATGTGGTTGTACACATTGTCTTCAACAAATTGCCGTATGTAGCCGCACACTTGGTTGTGCTCAAATTCCCAGTCCTCGTCTGACTTATCTTCAGGTTTCTGAGAACTGAACACCGGCAGGTGCATCTTTGTCACGAACAGGAGATCCTTCATCTTGTTTCTCCATAAGTGATAATTTGTGCCATTCAGGTTGACCATCTTGCTTGTCCTCGCCTCCATTTAGATCAGAATTTGACAGACTTCTGCAATCTAAAAAAAATTCCGATGGTGAATAGTAACCGTGGATATGAATAGTGCCCGTATGGATGAATAGTACTCGTACGTATGAATAGTACCGTACATATGAATAGTACTCTAACCAAAGCTCTGATGCCACTTGTTAGGACCCGGTGGCACTAAACACTACTGCACAACGGAATAAAATAAATGATCAACTAAACCAAAAATAAATGACACAATATTTAACGTGGTTCACCTAAAACGTTTAGGCTACGTCCACAAATCCGACACCAACTTCCACTAAAACATTTAGCAGGCATACAAAGAGAGACTTCCCCAATAATTTGGAGGTACAACAATTCCTGAGCTCTACCCAAAATAGTGGCGCACACAAAAGTGTTTCCCGAAAAATACCCGACTAGTATTTCTACTCACTATTTTGTCACTCCCCTGTTAGGAAACATTCCTAAAGGAACTACATCTCTCTCCCTCCCAAACTCTTTCTTCTTGAGTTTTGATATTTTTTTTTTGGTGTGTTACACAATGAAATGGAAGGGGGTATTTATAGTTATGAGATAGGGACCAAAAGTGCAAATCTCACCTACCAAGAAGGATCAATTTGCAATACTACCATCTCACCTACCAAGAAGGATCAATTTGCAATATTCTCATCTCACCTACCACTAATTGCATCATTGCTTATCTCACTAAGGAGAGTTGCATCATTGCTTACCTCTCCCATACATCACCATAATTGTTGGAAAAACTAACACATTGAAGTGAAGCAATGCCAACCATTATTTGCACAAATAGCCGACTATAATAACTATTTACTTTTCCTAGCTGGTATACATAAATAATACACTGAATATACACGATTATACACATATTATATATAAATTATACATACATTATATATTCATCGGCTATTTTAAGTTTAAGCAGCTGCGTGAATGGCTATTTAGGTTAATTCTTCAAACCATTATCCCGCTATTTTCTATTTAGGTTAATTCTTCAAACCATTATCCCGTTATTTTCAAAAGAGAAAGGCCCAAATTTGTCTATGTACTATCAAAAATAATTGAATTTTCCTCTCCATTACGCTTTGTGTCCTCTCACTCCCCTGTACTCGTATTTGCCCTCGCCCTTAACTGAGCTCAGAATGAAAAGGAATATTCGCTCATCCAAATCCTTTGAGAAGAAAAAACCAAATTTACCCCTCAACCATTGTTAGAATTACCCTCCGACGACTGGAGCTCCATTATGAGTCAAGAGTAAAAACGAGACTTTTTCCTAACGGCAAGGGTGATGATAGACCAAAAATTTAACTGAGGAAAGGGTTGCTCAATATCAAGAATAAAGAACTTTTAGTCTCTTAAGGTTCTCCTTTCAGAAACGAAAGTGCTGAAAGGACTGAAGTTCTACCTGGACAAGAAGGTGTCAAACTCATTCACAGGGGAAGTGGGAAAAAACCGTAAAAGCATATGAAATACTGCAGAAGATATTAAGGTGCATGTCACAGAATAAGTTTTCTATACATTAAGAGAAGTGCTACTACATTCTCTAAGTGGCATGAACTTTTTCACAGCCATAGGCTGGAAATCTAGCTTCTTTAGGTTCTGTCAGGTCTAGGAAAAGATAAGCCATACCCCCAATACCTTCAAATAGAGAGTATGGGCTATCTCCTCCATGCATCTCTCCTTTTGCTATTAGCTTGTGAGCTCTATCAAGAAGGAAGCAGGCAAAAGCTTTTGCTCTATACAAATACTCCTCGTTTCCTGTGAGCTGATACAACGATAGGAAGACATAAGCATTCCCACTGATTCCATGGCACATCCCGACACGTTTAAGAAGGCCGCGGTTCCATACTACCTCTGCTGCATCTACTGCTGCATTAAGAAATTCTCTGTCTCCGAAGACCTGGGCATTAGAAAAATCCATGGATTTCCAAGTTACAGTATCAACAAATATCCATAATATATCCCGTCAGACCTTTCTATAACAACATCCTTATATAACAGTCATTCACTATAAAACCCAAGGTTTTCTTGGAATCAATATTTTTGTTATATTTTACCCCTCTGTAACAACTTTTTACCTATAACAGCAATATCCATCTTTATAGTAGTACACATTTGACATAAAGTAAGGGGACCAATCAATGAGATGCATACATTATAGTATTTGAAGTAAATCGCATTGAAGAAAGTTATTACCTCGGCTGCCTTGACAAGTGTTAGAGCAATCCCAGGAGCTCCATGGCACCAATGGACGAGAACATCTCTCCGCTTATCTTCTTCACTTGCAGGGTAATTTCCACTGGGGAACCGATTCTTAACCATGTACCTTAAAGTTTCTTTGACATCTTCAAGCTCATCTGGTTTCAGTTCAAAATCCATTAGAACATACATAATGCCAGCCAATCCATGAGCTGCACCCCAGTACATCTCACCATACCACTCATACATCAATGGGCTTCTGCCCCTCCCTCCTAATCTCCTTCCATTCTCGATGATTTCATTGACAACAGCAGCCTAAGAAACAATAAAGAATAAAAAGATCGGAATGGAGACCACAACCATCTGATTAATGCCCGCTTAGATTACATAAATTACTGTTGCACTTACGGTGTAGGAGGAAGGAACTGTTCCTTTGCCAATATGTTTATTCATGAATAGACAAGCCCAGAGGAATCCAGCTCTACCATAAAGCAATTCATCAGGTAGATCTTTAGTTAATTTTATCTGCTCACACAAACAAATGAGTGTTTCGTAAGTAATCACGATAGGCATAGTAAACTACAATAAACTACAATATGAAAGTCTAGTTATCAACTATCAAGAACAAACCTCTTTAAACTGAGTAACATAGTAAAGAACCAGTTGATCATCCCCCATGTACTTGGCAACAACTGCACCTAGTGCACAAACCCCAGCTCTCCCACATAGGAACGTCACATCCCTATAATTCGTAGCTCAATTTAACACAATAATCAACCTAAAAAGGCCATTTTGTTTATCTTGCTTCCATTTGAAGCTTTAAATTAAAAAGACAGAAAGTCATCACTTCCCTAAAGCTCGTTTGAGCAAGAGTAACACAAAAAATCGACCAAAAAACCCCATTCCCGTATTCTTGCTGCCGTTTGAAGCTTTAAATTGAAAAATCCACAAAGGAATGTCAAATAATTAAAACTCATGGATCCAATTGACACATAAAATCAACTTATAAAGGCCCAATCTTTTATCTTGACGACATTTGAAGCTTTAAATTGAAAACCAAGAACGGAGTGTGAGTTATTGATCAAAGTAACACAAAAGAATTAACCAAAAAAGCCCATTTTGGTTATCTTTCTGCATTGTAAACCTTAAATTGAAAACAATGATGCATATAGTAAAAAAGGGATTGACTTTTGACCTGGAGTTTCGAGAAGCAGAGTCACAATCCTTAACAATCTGAGAGCAAACAGCAAGGTCGTTCGTGTTATTTGTCACCTGATAGGACTTGAAGAGCAAAAAGGCAGTCCCAAGAGTTCCACAATAGAGCGTAAAGTCTGGAACTTGTTGCCTTGTTAGTCCCCATGACTCTACCACTATCTGTCAGCAACCACACCAGCCATCAATTAGTTTAAAAATCAACAAATATACCTCATATCAAACCAGTTAAAATCAACTATATCGATCCTTAATATCCTTCTACTCCATCTAACTCTTCATCCTTATACACAATAGTTTATCCGAAAAAGAAAAAAATCCTCTACCAATACCATCAGAAGTTCTCTACAAGAATTAGTTAACAACAACTACGCTTCAACCTCAAACTAGTTAATGCTTAACCACAAACTTGTTAACGCTTCATCCTCAAACTAGTTAATGCTTCAACCTCAAGCTAGCTAACGTCCACTATTTAAATCCTTAATATTTATTCAAATTCATTTAAACCCCTTTCATACCAATTCTCAATAATTTACTCCCTCCGTCCCCATTTATGTACTCCCTCCATCACAATTTATGTAACGGTGTTTGACTAGGTATGGAGAAGGAAAACTTTTGAACCTTGTGGTGTAAAATGAGTCATGGCTATTTGTATAGCTATAAATCATCTCACTAAGGGTTAAATAGGCATTAGAGTAAAATTGTAATTAAATATAGAAATATGTCATTCTTTTTTGAAGAGATTACAAAGGAAAGAGTGTGACATAAATTGAAAAACAGGAAATAACACTTTCTTTTAGTATGCCCCATGAGGAATTGCACATTTTTATATTAGAAATAATTAAACTTTAAACTTCTCGTTTTACCTTTAGTGAAATATTTATTGTTACACAAATATCTATAACTTATTTTAGACCATAAATTTTAGAAATCTTTCATTCTTTCTTAAAACTCCTTATATAGTCAAATGCTATCACACAAATTGGGACGTGAGGAATAGTATGCTTCAACCTCAAGCTTAGTTAACGCTTACCATATATATCCTCAATATTTATTCAACTTCATTTAAACCCCTTTCACACCAATTCTCTATAATTTACTCCCCCATCCCAATTTATGTAACACCTTTTTTTTAGCATGTCACACAAAGAATGCCACATTTTTATATTTTAAAATAATTAAACTTTAAACTTCTCATTTTACTTCTAATTTGATGATTTATAGCCACACAAAAGCTTGTTTTAGACCATAAATTTTAGAAGTTTTTCATTTTTCTTAAAGCTCCTTACATAGTTAAACACACTCACATAAATTGGGAATGCTTTAACCTCAAATTAGTTAACGGTTACTACATAAATCCTCAATATTTATACAGACTACATTTATACCACTCAATAATTGTCCTTTACAACAAAATTATTAAAAAAAAAAATATCTAACACTATAGAAGTTCTCTTTACGAGAATTATGAAACCGTATAAAATGTGTATAAGGAAGAAGAGAGTTGTTACAGTTTCTTTGAGATCGAGAGCGGTGCGTTTGAACTTCTCGGATAGAGTATTGTACGGTGTGGACAGAAGCTTCAAGAGTGATTCATTTGTGCCTTGTGGAATTGGATGCTTTTCTTCTTCAACTGCCGGGTTTTCTGCTACATAATCCGGCATTACATTTGGATAAAATCGATCCGCCATTTCTGCAATTCGGTTGAAAATCCAAAGAATTTCACACACACGCACACAGAGAGAGAAGCTTTACTAGGCCGAGCGGGTCGATGGAATCGCCACGTTAACTAGATTTGAGTAGACTGTGGACTCACCAGCCTTACACGTTGTACTCATCGTGGGATTCATTATGGGAAAACGATGTCGTCGGTGGAAATAATTTTCTTTTTTGCCACCTTCATTTTCTAAAATAAATATATCTTTTTTGCGTAATATGAGTCTTTTGACATTATTAGGACTATTTATATTGAGAATGAGATCTACCCAAAATAATTGGTCTAACCGAAAATGCTAAATTTTGTATACCATTACATTTTTGGTCCACCTTTGTAATGATCCGACTTGTTATTTTGAGAACTAGCGTCTCGTTCAGCGGTTTAAGACCTCGGGTAGCTTTGAAAAATGAATCATGACTTTTGTGTGTGGTCTTTCACACCTCCTTTTTCCGAGAGGATATGTAGTTTTTCCAATTAAAGTATATTAATCGAAATGAGATTATTTACTTATTCTTAGAGTCGCCACTTGGAATAATTTATGGTGTCCCAAGTCACCGGTTTATTTTAAATCCCAAATCGAGAAAATTTGACTCTATATTTACGATCTGCGAATACAGAAGACCGGGTAAGGAATTCTGTTAATCCGGGAGAAGGTGTGAGGCACTCCCAAGTTTTGTGGTTTTAGCACGGTCGCTCAACTATTAATAATTGGCCTAATTATCTGATTTATTACATATTTGAGACCTATTGTGCATTTTTAACAACATTTTAATTGCTTTTAGGATTTATAAAATTTATTTAAATAAATTGCGATGCCGTTCACTTATTATTTTTGTACACATTGCGAATCGCATCACGTGAAACACATCCGTGATTTACAACATATTTATTAATATTATTTGAAGTTATGGTCAAGTCGAGTGAAATGCGCACTCGAGTTGGGGTTTACATATTATGACTATGCCATGGGCGCCGTACCCATAATCATGACAATCATTTCATTAATCGCGCCTAAAGCAACTAGCGTTTAGAAATCTTCCTTCTATTTGGAATTATATTTGGCGAAAATCAATTAGTAAAGGATAAACGAGCCGACTAGCTTGTTCAGGCCAAATAATGACTCGATTTCTCTTTTCAATTGTCAAACATCTGAAATTTGGTCCTTATTTAAGAGCAAATTACATCTTCCACTCTCATAACCACTAAGTCCACTCCTTATACCTTAAACTGGACATTCAATATAACTATTAGGCTTAATAAAAGAACGTTTCAAGTAAATGCCCAAAATTAACTACCAGCCAATAATCACTCCTAAATAATTGTATAAATACTCAACAGTAACAAAATTGCAACTAAATAAATCAAACTAATGAACAGAACACTAAAGAAGTAAGAAAAGAGATGTGGAACATACTAAAATGGGTGGAAGTCCTTCGAGCAGAAAACCCCTACCTCGGTCTGTGAAGTGCTCTGAAGACTACAATATTTGTATTGACAAACTTTGTTTTGAATATTACATCGGTACTTCAAAGTCGAACAAAACAAGAACTTGACCACTAATCGGAGCTCGAAACTTTGTTGTTCGACTGGATTCTCGAACCCAAAAAATGCCACTATTATGAGTAAAAAAAAAAGCTATTTTGTGGCCTGTTTGGACTATTTTTCAACCTAATTTTACTACAAATTGTGTGCTGGTTTTTACATTGGATTTAAGGTGGTTTAATGCATGTTAGGTGGTTGAGATCTGGAGGAAAATGGGTGGTTTATATGGCTGGATATAGAGGAAAGAATGATGGTATTTAGGGTGATTTTGAGCAGCAATTGCTGTGTTTTTTTCACCCTCCTTTGTGATTGTAAGTATGAGAAGATTAAGAGAGGAAGGAACTGTAAGAGATTTAAGAGGATCCTTCCCTTTTCTCCCTTTTTTTGCCTCTCAATTTCCTATGTATCTATGCCCTGTTATGCTCGTTTTTCTTCAGTCCTTTTCGTGTTCTCCTTTTTTCTCCTCTGTTTCGTCCCTTTTCCTAAATCTCTATTTTGGTGTGTGTGTGTGTGTTTTTTTAGGGTAAGGATGGTGAGTCTAGGTAAAAGAATATTTTATGAGTGGGCCCTGGGTGAATAGTGGAGAGCAAGAATAGAAAAAAAGAGAGTGTGTGCTGTGTATTTGCAAAATATGTTACAAAGTTGGACGGGGAGGAATCTTTGCTAGTTGGCCAATTGTGATTGGTTCTTAATTTTTTTCGATGATTTGCTTTTTGATAATAAATAAAATAAAGTTTACTCATACTAAATAAGTAAATAAAAAGTGGTAAAATTACTACACTCAATATTTAATTCTTAAAATCTCTCACTTAAAATTAAACTAAACTAATTAAAATTATATTTTTTTTGGAATCTTTTCTTTCTTTGTCAAATAAAGATAAAACTTATACTAAAATGTGACTCTTTTTTTTGTGACTTTAATTTTTTTAAGTAAAACCTATAAAAGGTGAAATAAGAGTTAAAATTTGCAGAATAAACTTAAAATATATTTACATAGTAAAAAGTGATTTAAAAAAGAAATTCAATCATGCTCAAAAATTAGGTGCTCACATGGTCGAGTTTGGTTTTTGGATGATTTGGGATCAATTTGGAAGAACAATTCTTATTTTGGAAGCTTAAATGAAAAGAGTACCAGACTTTTGTGTAAATGACTCCGGAATGGTGTTTTGATGATTCCAATAGATTTGTATGATGATTTTAGACTTAGGAGCGCGACTGCATGTTGATTTGGAGTTTCGTAGGTCGTTTCGACGTAAATTAACGAAAGTTAGAAAATGGAATTTGAAAGTTTGACCGGAAGTTGACTTTATCTATATTAAGGTCGAAATCCGATTCCGGAAGTTTGAATAAGTCCATAATGTCATTTATGACTTGCGTGCAAAATTTGAAGTTAATTGGAGTTGTTTTGATATAAATCGGCATCGGTTTCGGAATTTGAGAAGTTCATAGTTCATAGGCTTGAATTTGGGTTGTGATTCGTAGGATCAAGGTAGTTTTGATGTTGTTATGTGTGATTTGAGGCCTCAAATAAGTCCGTTTTATGTTAAGGAACTTGGTGGTGTATTCGGACGGGGTCCCGAGTGACTCGGGTGAGTTTCAGGGTGGTTTTAGACTATTTCTAGACCATTTTTAGTTGCTAGATTTTTGCTATAGCAGTGTGCATTGTAATTGCGGGGAATTGGACGTGATTGCGAAGAGTAAAATGGGAAATATTGGCCTATTAATCGCGATCAGGGAAGGCTTTTCGCAATCGGATAGAGGAAAAATTTTGCTATACTTACCCGACTTTGGAAGCTTATATCTCACAATCTATAAGGAATTTGGAGATAATCTAAAATAAAAGTTATAGAACTTTGTGTCTAGTTTTCAGAAAATTAAACTGTTTGGTATTGTCACGACCCCAACCTCGGTCGTGATGGCGCCCAACACATTGCTAGGCAAGCCTGAACAACTATCAAACACAACCCTTTTTCTTATAAAATCCATTATCAGCTAACATAGTTTAATTATCAAATTAACATAATAAGGTTCTGAATCAGCAAGCTAAATATGCGGAAGTCAAAAGATAATAATACTACATAGCCCACACTGATCCGGTGTCACAAGTCTCGAGCCTCTAATACAAGTTCAACCGCCTTCTACACAAATAGTGTAGGAATGCGGAATATAATAGAAAGGAAGGAAGAAATCAGGGCTGCGGACGCCATGCAGCTACCTCGATACTCCCGGATAATGCTGATGGAGTGGAAAGCTCTCACTCAGCCTCTGGAACACCTGGATCTACACGCAAGGTGCAAGGAGTAATGTGAATACTCCGACCCAGTGAGTAATAAGAATAAATAATGACTGAGAGTAAGAAATCACGTAACACAGGGTAATCTATAATGTGGCAGTTAAACAAGTGGTATAAAAGCAATAAACCAATGAAAAGCAGAATGAGATAATTCTACAATAGATAAGCAGTTAAGTGACAGATAGTTAAAGAAAAATAAACACGTAGAACAATACTAGCCCCTCGGGCTCTCTCTTTCATATCACAACTGGGTACCCGCGCTCACTGGAGGTGTGTAGACTCCGGGAGGGGCCCCTTACGGCCCAAGCGCAATATCAAGCCATCTCGTAGCATCAAATTTAGGCCCTTGGCCTCATATCAGTATCAGCCACCTCGTGGCGTATATATGTTTCTTAGGCCCTCGGCCTCATATCAGTATCAATGTATCCTCACATCTGGCCCTCGGCCATACTCAGTCTAGAAATATCACATAAGCCCCTCGGGCATTAGTAAAACAGTAGTCCTCAGCCTAAAAGATCATTTAAAATATCATTTTAGTTCTAAAACCGAGTAAAATGTGGCTGAGTTGTAAAACAGTGGAAAACAGTATGACTGAGTTCAAGTAGTAAGCCAAAACAGTGAGAAAATAGTGATAAAAATCTCCGGAGGGTTCAAATAGTTGGCACGAAGCCCAAATATGACAATTAGTCCAAATAATGATGATAACAAATAAGTTTCAATCAAATACGCAGTAAAATCATCAATCGGGACGGACCAAGTCACAATCTCCAATAGTAAACGACCTCACACTCATCATCAAGCGCGTGTCTCACCTCAATATAGCACTACGATATGCAAGTCCGGGGTTTCAAACCCTCAGAACATCATTTACATTCATTACTCACCTCAAACCGGCTAAATCTCTAGCTCGCGACGCCTTTGTCTCTCAAATCGGCCTCCTCGCGCGTCGAATCTGACCAAAACCAGAACGAATATGTCACAATATGCTAAGGGAACAAAGCCCAAGCGAAAACAATCGAAAAATATCAAAAATCCCGAAATTAGAAAAACCCGAGCCCCGGGCCCGCTTCTTGAAACTCAGAATTTTTTACATCATTAGATTCCTTATCTCCTCACGAATTCATACATATCAAAAATACCCGAATCGGAGTTCAATTGACCCCTCAAATCCTTAATTTAAGCCCTCTTAAACTCAAGCCCTAAACCTCCATTTTTTGTCCATTAATTCCTTAAATTTCAGTCCTAATTCATGATGTGTGTTTTAAGTCCAAAATCCTTACCCCCTTGAAATTTCTCTTCAAAATCGCCCAAAACCTCTAAGTCCGAAGTTAAAAATGGTTAAACCCTTCAAAAATCGCGAAAAAGAAACATATATACCTTCTGTCCATACATAACCGCATTTACGGTCCAATAGCCGCTTTTGCGGTACTGCTTCTGCGGTCGTTTCTCTGCATCTGCGAAATTTCATTAAACCGACCAACACCACAACTACGGTCCACTCGCCGCTTCTGCGACTGCGCAGGTGCGGTCCCCCTTCCGCATCTGTGGTTCCAGGCCTTCCTCAGCCTTTCCGCTTCTGCGACCCAAACCACGCATCTGCGATACCACACCTGCGGTCCCCAAACCATAGGTGCAAAAACACCAGCAGCAGCAGAAAATCTGCTATCACTCAAGTTCCAAAACTTCCCGTTAGCCATCCGAAATCACCCCGAGGCCCCCGGGACCTCAACCAAAAGCACCAACACAATCCAATAACTTATTCAAACTTGTTCCAATAATCAAAACACCCCAAACAATGCCAAATCCATCAATTCACATAGAATTCAAGCCTAAGTTTTCTAAAAACTTCCGAAAATACATTTTCGATCAAAAACCCAACCAAACCATGTCCGAATGACCTGAAATTTTGCACACACATTCCAAATGACACCACGAAGCTACTGCAACTCTCGGAATTCCATTCCGACCCTCGGATCAAAATCTCACCTACCAACCAGAAATTGCCAAAATACTAATTTCGCCAATTCAAACCTAATTCTACTCCGTACCTCCAAAACCAATTTCGATCACACTCCTAAGTTATAAATCACCTCCCGAAGCTAACCGAACTATCAGAACTCACATCCGATCCCTCTAACATATAAGTCAACATCCATTGACTTTTCCAACTTAAACCTTCTTAAAAGAGACTAACTGTCTCATTACTTACCAAATCCACTCCGAACGCAAACTACTCGATTTGATCACATAAAACACGGATAACGAAGCATAAAGAAGCAGAAATGGGGAAAATAGAGCGGTAACTCATGAGACGACTGGCTGGGTCGTCACATCCTCCCCAACTTAAACAAACGTTCATCCTCGAACGAGTCAAGAAACATACCTGAAGTCTCGAATAGGTGAGGATATCTACTTCGCATCTCCTGTTCGGTTTCCCAGGTAGCCTCCTCCATGGGCCGACCTCTCCACTGCACTTTCACTGAAGCTATATCCTTTGACCTCAACTTCCGAACCCGACGACCCAAGATAGCTACTAGTTCCATAACAAAGGTTAAATCATCATCCAACTGAACCGTGCTGAAATCGAAAACATGAGACGGATCTCCAATATACTTCCGGAGCATAGAAACATGAAATACTGGATGCACACTCGACAAGATGGGTGGCAACGCAAGCTCATAAGCCACCTCCCCAATCCTCCGAAGCACCTCAAAAGGCCCAATAAACCGCGGACTAAACTTTACTTTCTTCCCAAATCTCATAACACCCTTCATGGGCGAAACATTCAACAAGACCTTCTCACCCACCATATAGGACACATCCTGAACCTTTCGGTCCACATAACTCTTTTGACGTGACTACGCTGTACGAAGCCTCTCTTGAATCATCTTCACCTTCTCTAAGGCACCCTGAACCAAATCTGTCCCCAATAGCCTAGCCTCGCCGGGCTCGAACCAACCAACTGGAGATCTACACCGCCTCTAATACAAAGCCTCATACGGAGCCATCCAAATACGCGACTGGTAGTTGTTATTGTAGGAAAACTCTGCAAGCGGTAGAAACTTATCCCATGAACCTCCGAAATCAATAACACAAGCACGCAACATGTCCTCCAATATCTGAATAGTACGCTCGGACTGCCCGTCCGTCTAGGACGAAAAGTTGTGCTCAAATCCACCTGAGTACCTAACTCTCGCTGAACAGACTTCCAAAACTGGGAAGTAAATTGAGTACCTCTGTCTGAAATGATGGAAGCCGGTAAACCATGCAAACGAACAATCTCCCGGATATAAATCCTTGCCAACCGTTCTGAAGAATAGGTAGTACACACAAGAATGAAGTGTGCGGACTTGGTCAGCCGATCCACAATCACCCAAATAGCATCGAACTTCTTTAAAGTCCGTGGAAGTCCAACAAAAAAGTCCATAGTGATCCTTTCCCACTTCCACTCAAGAATAACCATCTGCTGAAGCAAGCCACCCGGTCTCTAATGCTCATATTTCACCTGCTGACAATTGAGGCACCGAGCTACAAATCCCACAATATCTTTCTTCATTCTTCTCCACTAATAGTGCTGCCTTAAATCCCGATACATCTTCGCGGCACCCGGATGAATGGAATACCGCGAGCTATGGGCTTCCTCCAGAATCAATCTCTAAGCCCATCCACATTGGGCACACAAATCCGGCCCTGCATCCTCAACACTCCATCATCACTAATGGTCACATTATTAGCATCATCATGCTGAACTCTGTCCTTAAGGACAAGCAAATGCAGATCATCATACTGGCGCTCTCTGATGCGATCATATAAGAAAGACCGAGAAATCACACACGCCAACACCCGACTGGGCTCCGAAATATCCAACCTCATGAACCGAATGGCCAAGGCCTGAACATCAACTGCTAGGGGTCTCTCCCTAATTGGAATATATGCCAAACTCCCCATACTCAATACCTTTCTACTCAAAGCATCGGCCACCACATTGGTCTTTCCCGAATGGTACAATATAATGATATCATAATCCTTAAGCAACTCCAACCACCTTCGCTACCTCAAATTTAGATCCTTTTGCTTGAACAAATGCTGAAGACTGCGATGATCAGTAAATACCTCACAAGATATGCCATACAAATAATGCCTCCAAATCTTCAATGCATGGACTATGGCAGCCAACTCCAAATTATGAGCAGGGTAGTTCTTCTCATGGGGCTTCAACTGACGAGAAGCATAAGCAATAACTCTACCCTCCTGCATCAATACAACCAATCCTAACTCTTGAAGCATCACAATACACGGTATATGAACCTGAAGCTGATGGCAAAACCAATACTGGAGCCGTAGTCAAGGCTGTCTTTTGAGCTTCTGAAAGCTCTCCTCACACTCGTCCAACCACGCAAATGGGACACCCTTTTGAGTCAACTTGGTCAAGGGCGATGTGATAGATGAGAATCCAAGAAAGCTACGAATATCTATGGCTGAGGACGGTCTAGGACAACTTTGAACCACCTCTATCTTCTTTGGATCAACCTAAATACCCTCGCTAGACACCACGTGCCCCAAGAAAGCCACTGAAATGAGCCAAAACTCACACTTGGAGAATTTTGCATAAAGCTTCTCCTCCCTCAATCTCTACAATACAACTCTCAAATGTTGCGCGTGCTCCTCCTGACTACGCGAGTACACCAGAATATCATCAATGAATACTATAACGAACGAATCAAGATAAGGCCGGAACACGCTGTTCATCAAATGCATGAACGCTGCGGGGGCATTGGTTAGCCCGAAAGACATCACAAGGAACTCATAATGACCATATCTAGTCCTGAAAGTTGTCTTAAGAATATCTGAATTCCTGATCTTCAACTGGTGATAACCCGAACGGAGATTAATCTTGGAGAACACTCTCGCTCCCTGAAGCTGGTCAAATAAATCATCAATACGAGGCAAAAGATACTTGTTCTTAATTGTTACCTTGTTCAATTGCCTATAATCGATGCATATTCTCATTGTACCATCCTTCTTCTTCACAACGTGCACCCCAAGGTGACATCCTAGGCCGAATGAACCCCTTATCTAGGAGTTCCTGAAGCTGTTCTTTCAATTCCTTCAACTCCACTAGTGGCATACGATGCGGCGGAATAGAAATAGGCTGAGTGCCCGACACCAGGTCAATACCAAAGTCAATATCCCTGTCCGGTGGCATAGCCAGCAGGTCTGCAGGAAATACATCGGGAAAATCCCTCACAACTGGTATAGAATCAATACTAGGAGTCTCAGCTCCAACATCCCTCACAAATGCTAGATATGAAAGGCAACCCTTCCTAACCATACGCTGGGCCTTCAAGAAAGATATCACTCTACTAGGAACATAATCAGTCATACCACGCCACTCGATCCACGGTACACCCAGCATAGACAAAGTGACTGTATTAGCATGACAGTCTAGAATAGCACGACACAGAGATAACCAATCCATGCCTAAAATGACATCAAAATCCACCATGCTCAATAGCAATAGATCCACTCGGGTCTCCAAACCCCAATAGTCACCACACATGATCGGTACACATGGTCTACAACAACAGTATCGCCCATCAGGGTAGATACATGAGCAGGTAAAACAATAAACTCACGGGGCGTACCCAAATAACAAGCAAGGTATGATGACACATAAGAAAAGGTGGAACCGGGATCAAATAATACAGATGCATCTCTGTGGCAGACTAAAACAATACCTGTAATGACAGCATCTGAGGCAATAACATCTGGTCTAGCTGGAAGTGCATAAAAATGAGCCTGGCCACCACCTGATCGACCTCCCCCTCTGGGGTGACCCCTGGCTGCCTGACCTCCACCCCTAGCTGGCTGGGCAGGTGGTGAAGTAACTGGAGCAGAAGTCGAAGGCTGACCCCTCTGCCGGGACGAACCAGCAATACGACGAGGACACTGCCTCCATACATGCCCAAACTCTCCACACTCAAAACAACTTCCAGGTGCTGGAGAAGGGTACTGAAGGGTAGCCCTCACACCGAAGTGACTAGCAGATGCACTCGGCATAGAAGAACCTGAGCTGAAGGGGCACGAGATGAACTCTGAGCTGAGAGGACGTTGAGTGAAGGCTGGCCTTGCTGAGACCCATGATGACCACGACCTGAAGATGCCCCGCGATACTCTGGACGGACTGATTGAGCAGGCCCGAAAGACCAACCTCTACCATGCTAGAACTGACCCCTCGAAGGAGCACCACTATAACTGCCCGATCCTTGAGGCCTCTTGGCCTCCCTCTCCTCTCGCTCCCGACAGCGAACCATCTCAATCTTATGCGCGATATCAACCATCTCCTTGAACGTAGCACCCAATACTCTCTCTCTCTCTCTAGTCATAAGAATATGGAGATGGTAGTTAAGGCCATCCAAAAATCTCCTAACCCTCTCACGATCCGATGGAATCATCCAAATGGCATGACGAGCCAACTCAGAAAACCTCATCTCATACTGGGACAGTCATATCCACCTGCGTCAACCACTCAAACTGCCTACACAGCTTCTCTCTACGGGACTACGGTACATACTTCTCCAAGAAGAGAGTGGAGAACTGCTGCCAAGAAAGGGGTGCTGCACCGACAAGCCTACGCCTCTCAAAATCCTCCCACCAAGTAAAGGCAGCCCCGAGAATTGAAAGGTAGTTAATGCCACACTACTAGATTCAATAATCCCTGCTGTACGGAGCATCTTCTGACACTTATCTAGAAAACCCTGGGCATCCTCGCCCTCAGCACCATTGAATGACTTAGGCTGGATTCTACCAAACCTCTCAAAACGACGCTGCTCATCATCTGGCATAACTGGCACACAAACTCCTGAGCTGGTGCAACCGGCTGGGCTGGAGGTGCCCCCGACATCTGAAGTCCCTGCACTACCTGCTCAGGTGTGCGAGCAGCGTGGGTCTGATTGCCTCCCCCCAGCTTGTGAAGTAGCTGTTGTTGCTGTGGCTGAAACTGCCTGAGCCAGGCCAGTGCAAACTCATAAGATCTATGCCGAGGCCTCCTGAAGATCCAGAATCACAATGAGCACAGCTGGTGCCTGAACTGGTGCTGCAGGAGCATCTATAGCTGGAGCCTGATCCAGAGCTAGGGCAGCTAGTGGATCTACAGGTGCTGCCCTCGCTGCTCTGCCTCTGCCATGACCACGACCGCGTCCACGACCTCTGGTGGTCTCAACTGGTGGCACTGGTGGTCATCCACCTCGTCCGGTAGCTCGCGTCCTCACCATCTATGAGAGAATGGAATAACAGAAGTTTAGTACTCGGACCAACAAGTTCGCACGACAAGGATTTCAAGAATGTGAAGTTTCTCCTAAAGGTTCTATAGCCTCTCGAGGATAAATACAGACGTCTCTGTACCGATCCGCGAGACTCTACTAAACTGTCTCTTGACTTGCGAGACCTATGTAACCTAGGCTCTGATACCAACTTGTCACAATCCCAACCACGGTCGTGATGGCGCCTAACACATTGCTAGGCAAGCCTGACCAACTATCAACTACAACAGTTTTTCTTATAAAATCCAATATTAGCTAACACAGTTTAATTATCAAATTAACATAATAAGGTTCTAAATCAGCAAGTTAAATATGCGAAAGTCAAAATATAATACTACTACATAGCCCACACCGATCTGGTGTCACAAGTCTCGAGCCTCTAATACAGGTTCAACCGCCTTCTACACAAACAGTCTAGGAATGCGGAATACAATAGAAAGGAAGGGAGAAATCAGGGCTGCGGATGCCATGCAGCTACCTCGATACTCCCGGATAATGCTGATCGATTGGAAAGCTCTCACTCAGCCTCTGTAACACCTGGATATACACCCAAGGTGCAGGGAGTAATGTGAATACTTCGACCCAGTGAGTAATAAGCATAAATAATGACTGAGAGTAAGAAATCACGTAACACAGGGTAATCTATAATGTGGCAGTTAAACAAGTGGTATAAAAGCAATAAACCAATGAAAAGTGGAATGAGATAATTCTATAATAGATAAGTAGTTAAGTGGCAGACAGTTAAAGAAAAATAAACACGTAGAACAGTACTAGCCCCTCGGGCTCTCTCTCTCATATCACAACTAGGTACTCGTGCTCACTGGATGTATGCAGACTCCGAGAGGGGCCCCTTACGGCCCAAGCGCAATATCAAGCCATCTTGTGGCATCAAATCTAGGCCCTCAGCCTCATATCAGTATCAGCCACCTCGTGGCGTATATATGTATCTTAGGTCCTCAGCCTCATATCAGTATCAATGTATCCTCACATCTGGCCCTCGGCCATACTCAGTCCAGAAATCACATAAGCCCCTCGGGCATTAGTAAAATAGTAGTCCTCAGCCCAAAAGATCATTTAAAATATCATTTTAGTTCCAAAACCGAGTAAAAAGTGGTTGAGTTGTAAAACAGTGGAAAACAGTACGGCTAAGTTCAAGTAGTAAGTCAAAACAGTGAGGAAATAGTGATAAAAAACCCCGGAGGGTTCAAATAGTTGGCACGAAGCGCAAATATGACAATTAGTCCAAATAATGATGATAACAAATAAGTTTCAATCAAATATGCGGTAAAATCATCAATCGAAACGGATCAAGTCACAATTCCCAATAGTAAACGACCCCACGCTCATCATCAAGCGCGTGTCTCACCTCAATATAGCACTACGATATGCAAGTCCGAGGTTTCAAACCTTCAGGACATCATTTCCATTCATTACTCACCTCGAACCAGCTAAATCTCTAGCTCGCGGCGCCTTTACCTCTCAAATAAGCCTTCTCGCGCGTTGAATCTTACCAAAACCAGAACGAATACGTCACAATATGCTAAGGGAACAAAGCCCAAGCGAAAACTATCGAAAAATATCAAAAATCCCGAAATTAGCAAAATCCGAGCCCCGGGTCCACGTCACAAAACATTTCAAACAACGCCAAATCCATCAATTCACATCGAATTCAAGCCTAAGTTTTCTAAAAACTTCCGAAATACATTTTCGATCAAAAACTCAACCAAACCACGTCTGAATTACCTGAAATTTTGCACACACATCCCAAATGACACTACGAAGCTACTGCAACTCTCGGAATTACATTCCGACCCTCGGATCAAAATCTCACCTACCAACTGGAAATCGCCAAAATACTAACTTCGCCAATTCAAGCCTAATTCTACTCTGGATCTCCAAAACCAATTCCAATCACACTCCTAAGTCATAAATCACTTCCCAAATCTAACCGAACCATCGGAACTCACATCTGAGCCCTCTAACACATAAGTCAACATCCGATTGACTTTTCCAACTTAAACCTTCTTAAAAGAGACTAAGTGTCTCATTTCTTACCAAATCCACTTCGAGCGCAAACTACTCATTTTGATCACGTAAAACACGGATAACGAATCATAAAGAAGCAGAAATGGGGGAAACAGACCAATAACTCATGAGACTGGCCGGGTCGTCACAGGTATTTGGAGTTGTGTACAAAAAGTTATGGTGGATATACTACAGGCTGTCTGGAAAGAGTTTGGAAATCGCTGTTGAAGAATTTATTCATCCTAAATTTGGAAGCTTATATATTGCAATATATAAGGAATTCGGAGATGATCAAATATAAAAGTTATAGCCCTTGGTGTCTTGTTTTCAGAAAGTCAAACCATTTGTCATTTGAAGTTTTATACAAAAGGTTATGACCATTATACTAGAGGTTGTCGGTAAGAGTTGGGCGGCTTGTACTTCGTGAAGCATTTTCCGTGATTGCGAAGAGTAAATACCTGGGTAGAAGCTATATTTAGAGGTTTCAGCCATTTTGCGATTTTTGAGGCGATTTTCACCAAATAAATTGGGATAAGTGTTCTCTACTTGATTTTTGTTAAATTACCTGAATCTATTATTATTTTTATCCTTAAATCTATGAATTTGGTTGAAAATAGTAGAAATTTTCTAGACATTGAATTGAGGATTTGGACGTCGCGTTAATGTCAGAATTGGATAAAATTGGTATAGTTGAACTCGTATCGGAATGGGTATTCAGATTTCGTGAATATTTGTACGATTTCGAGATGTGGGTCCCAGAGTTAACTTTCGGGTTGACTTTTTAAAGTAAAATTTAAAGTGGATGTTTTATTATTCGAAATTTTTTTCTTATGAATTATTTTATGAAATTATTTTGGCTAGATTTGAACCGTTCGGAGGTCGTTTCAAGCGAGAAGGTTATTTTAGAGTATCAGCTTAACTTCGTAAATGCAAGTATCTTGCCTAGCCTTGTGTGGGAGAATTATCCCTTAGGCATTGAGTCGTTTGTCCAATTTGTGTAATGTAAAAGCCATGTACGCGAGGTGACGAGTACGTACTCGGGCTTATATGTAAAATTTCTATTGGTTTAAATTCTTAGGCATCTTTTATGTATTTAATTGGAAATTGTTGGCACATGTTTACTCATACATTCTTTATTGACGTTGATATCATTCATGGTACTTCTTACTCGATATTTTGCACTTATATATTTTAGTCGAGGTTGTTGCCTTCCTTATTGTCTTGTGACTTTTAATTGTTGCGTTCCTTCTATGATTCTATGCTTATCTGCTACCTGACCTAACTGTTGTGATTGCACACCTTGGTTATCACGTGCCTTACTTGTCCTGTCATTTTTGTAAAGTTTGTTATATTCCCTTGATTTTTACGTGGTTCCTTTATTGCCATGTACTCATACCCTTAATTGTAGAAATTCCTATAAATTGTATTATTGAATTGTTGTTATTGATTTAAATTATTGTACGGTGGGATTGGGTTACACGCCGCAACATGTAAAATAAGAGTGAATTATTATGGTGAAATAAGGGTGAATTATGATATTAATATTGTACGGTAGGATTGGGTTACACGCCGCAACAGGTAAAATAGGGAGAAATTAATATGGTGAAATAAGGGTGAATTGTGATATTGACTCTTATTATATGGTGGGATCAGGTTGCACGCCGCAACATATATTTACTTATTATTATTGATATTTACATGGTGGAATAAGGGTGGATAATATTGTGCGGTGGATTCGGATTGTGCGATGCAATAGCTTATGTGTTTTGTATTCCTTGTTGTATTGTATTGGCTTAGGTTATTTCATACGAGACTGTAAGGATTGAGTTGTTTTCATTGATTTATTGCGTTGCTGTCATTTCCTTATTTCTTTTCCTAATACTATCATTTTGGTGAATTGATTTTGAAGATGAGTTTACTACGCTGAGTAATTACCTCATATCCTGCTGAGTTGTTAGTAATATAACGGTTTTAAATAAAAGAATTAGTAACATGCTTACCTTCGGTGACTCTTAAATTAAAATTCATCGTTTCATTCGATACTTTACTACTTTTAATAGTCGTCATATTTCACTTTAATTGAGTTCTCAACTTAATCTCCTTACCCTGTCTATGTTTC
Organism: Nicotiana sylvestris; assembly: GCF_000393655.2. NCBI lineage: Eukaryota > Viridiplantae > Streptophyta > Magnoliopsida > Solanales > Solanaceae > Nicotiana > Nicotiana sylvestris. The sequence continues at coordinate 11,625,221 of NC_091064.1, forward strand.
TACTTTATCTAAAAAGATTTGCTATTATGATTAACTTATTAAATCCTACATTCAAATCAGTAGCTTATCCGGCCTTTTATTTTATTTGAAATGTTATTTTCTTCACCCAAATGATTTCTAAAATAAACTCATTTCCTTGGTAATTTTCTATGTGATTCAAAAATTATGATTTTACTTTATTGGAAATAAAATGACTCTTCAAATATTTTTATTAGCTTTGGACATGGATACAAAGTACATGGTAGCACGTGGATTTTGCTGTGTAAAAGTGATATGAGATGTGGTCATGAGGTGCCGTGAGTAAATGGTGATTTTATTATTGGCACGTGAGTTATCCGTGCAGTTGTGATAGAGATATGGGCACGAGGTGCCGTGAGAATATGATAGTGGATTGAGACCCGTGATTTTTGATTAAGAGATAAGGTACCATAGAGTGACCTTGTTGTGAAAAACTTGTATTAGAAAGACTTGATTAATTGGCTATAGTCGTGTTCCTAATTTGTTTTTGAACGATACTATACGGTGTTATTACTGCTTTGTTGTTGTTATCTCCATGGTTGATTTCTGTTGCCATTTACTGCTTCATGTTTTCCATTATTATCGTTATACTGTTATTTTGCATAGGTTATTTGACTCTTGAGTGTCTTGACTATACCTCGTCACTACTCTACTGAGGTTAGTCTTAATACTTACTGAGTACCGACTGTGGTGTATTCATACTACACTTTTGCATATTTTTTGTGCAGATTCAGGTACTTATGATTGAGTTGGTTGGAGACTTACGTCTGCGCGGCTGGAGACTTCAATGCGTACATGTTCAACGTTCGTAGGCCCCGAAGTAACCTTCTGTTGTATTTATTTCCATTGTTTCCTACTATTCCGGAAAAATGATGTACTCCTTATATTAGCTACTCTTAGAAAGACTAGTGACTTGTACTACCGGTTTGGGATTATAGGAAATTTATATTTCATATTTAATAACTGTTGGTTGAGTTGCCACTAATTCAGTAAGTGTTAGGCTTACCTAGTCCCTAAGCCTAGGCGCCATCACGATATTCCTAGGAGGAATTTTGGGTCGTGACAATTTCTAACGTTGCTGTTAGCAAATTATCTCATATTTGTCTTTGTTATTAATGGAGCTCCAGAATGAAATGGATGGACTCCACGTTTTAAAATTTTTTGAGGAAAAAAGGTCCAAATCCAACCCTCAACTTTCAACTTTGGTTTAAGATTTGAGGATTTTTCATAAACCACTATAGTTTAGAGCGTGGTAGCTATAATTTGCTAATTACTATTTGTAGCTATTATTCAATTGTTACAAACTTGTATCACTTGTATTCAAACGCGCAACGAATACAACATGTGTCAATTGTATTCGTTCGCGCAACGAATACAACGTGTATCAACTGTATTCGTTCGCGCAACGAATACAACATGTATCAACTGTATTCATTCGCGCAATTATATTCATTCGTGCAACGAATACAATATGTATCAATTGTAACCAAGACGAAATACAAGAGTCTATACAAATATACAACTTGTATTGATTGTATATAGGGGTGTATACAAAGGACACAACATGTATCGGCTGTATTTGTTATGTTCTTATTGAGAGTCAAACTCAAGACCTTAACTAAGTGAGCGCTCTAACAAACTGAACTACAAGAACATGTTGCTCTCTTGTTTTGGTTCAAAATAATTAATCTCTTATTTCATAAATTTGCTATAAAATTCAAATATAGCTATGAATGGTAAATTTGCTGAAAGTATAACTACGAATAGGAAATGCAGTATAAATATTTAATTTAATGTGTCGCGTAATTTTCCCTTAAAATTTACCCTCATATTGGAGCTTTGCTTGGGGTTAATAGAAAAAACGAAACCTTTTCCTAACAACAAGAGTAATATTAGATCAAAAGTTTCATGGAGGATGAATTGCTCAATTTCAGATGGTACAAAGGTAAATTTAACCTTTTTTTTCCTTTTGTAAAGTGTAGAATGTACTCCATTTTTGTAACACCCAATCCTTTTTTAAATATATGTAACAGGAGATGAGAGAACATACGAAAATGCGTGTTACTGACATGTTAACGTGCTTTGTGTAAGCTAGCAGTGCTTTAGAATCAGGAGGAGATAGAAAAATTGTGTTCTTAAATATAGTGATTCTTCACACTTGTATGATTTCTCACATAAGCTGCAACAACAATTCAAGAAATTCGTAACATGCCAACGTTAATGGCACAGTCGGTCGTGGCAGGCCACTATGGCCTAAGGTCGGCCATGGCATGCTTCAATTGTCCGATGTCGGCCGTGGCATGTCTATGTACGTCAATGGCACGAACTCGATCGTGGCAGGCTACTATGGCCCGAGGTCGATCGTGGCAGGCCATTATGGCACAAGATTGACCGTGGCATGCCTATGTCAATGGCACGAAGTCGACCGTGGCAGGCCACTATGGCCCAAGATCGGCCATGGCATGCCTATGTACGTCAATGGCACGACGTCGGTCGTGGAAGGCTACTATGGCCCGAGGTCGGCCGTGGCATGCCTATGTTAACAGTCTGAGCTCGGCCGTGGCATGCCAATGTCAATGGCACAAAGTTGACCGTGGCAGGCCACTATGGCCCGAGGTCGGCCATGGCATGCCTATGTCTATGGTCCGAGGTCGACCATGTCAGACCACTTGGCACGAGATCGACCATGGCATGCCTATGTCAATGGCACGAAGTTGGCCGTGGCAGACGACTATGGCTTGAGGTCGGCCATTGACATTTAGTGCATTCAAGGATGTAACGACCCGATCGGTCGTTTCATGAGTTACCACTCTGTTTTCCCAATTTGTGCTTCTTATTGTCTTGTTTAGTTGTATTATGTGTTATCGGGTTGGTTGGCTCGGGTTCGGAGAGGTTTTGGTAAGATTTGAGACACTTAGTCTCTTTTGAGTAAGCTTAAGTTGGAAAAGTCAATTGAATGTTGACTTATGTGAAAAAGGGCTCGGATGTGTATTTTGATGGTTCAGATAGCTTCGGGAGGTGATTTGGGACTTAGGAGCGTGATCGGAACGTGTTTTGGAGGTCCAGAGTAGATTTAGGCTTGAATTAGCAAAATTGGACTTTTGGCGTTTTCCGTTTGATAGGTGAGATATTGATATAGGGGTCGGAATGGAATTCCGGAAGTTGGAGTAGGTTCGTTGTGTCATTTGTGACGTGTGTGTAATATTTTAAGTCATTCAAATGAGAGTTGATAGACTTTTTGATCGAAAACGGAATTTGGAAGTTTTTGAAATTCTTAGGCTTGAATCCGATGTAAATTTGGTGTTTTGATGTTGTTTTGAGCGTTCCGAAGGTTGGAACAAGTTTGCATGATGTTATGAGATATGTTGGCATGTTTAGTTGAGGTCCCGAGGGCCTCGGGTGAGTTTCGGGTGGTTGAATAGATCATTTCATGTTGGAGGAAATTGCAGAAAAACTGCTTTTGGTGTTGCAGGTTTTTGACCTTCACGTTCGTGATGGATGTCCCGCGTTCGAGAAGGGTTAGGATGTGAGGTAGTGGAATTTACCTTTGTGTTCGCGAAGGTGGTCCGTGTTCATGAATGGCTGAGGTCAGTGGTCAACGCGTTTGCGAGGGTCGTGTCGTGTTCGTGTAGAGGAAAGGTTAGCAGCTGGGGTCCTGGAGGATTGTTCTTCGCGTTCGCGAGCTGGTAGTCGCATTCGTGATGGGTTGAGAAGCTAAGGCTTCGTTTTCGCGTGCATGGTGTCGCGTTTGTGGTGAAGGAAAAGTGGTCAATGTAAGTTTGTACTTCGCGAACGCGAGGCGTTGACTGCGTTCGCGAAGAAGAGATTTTAAGTGCTGGGCAAAATGTTTTAGAAGACCATTTCCGTGATTTTGGGTCTAAGTTTCACCATTGTTGGGCGATTTTGGAGCTTTTTGAGGAGGATTGAAGAGGGAATCAAGGAGAAACACTTGGAGGTAAGATTTATGGACTCAATACTCGATCCTATTATGATTTCTACCTAATTAAACATGGAATTTGTGGAATCTAAAGCCTAAAAATTGGAAGTTAGGGCTTGGAAATTGGAGACCTAAATCTAGGGATTTGAGGAGTCATTTTTGGTCGAATTTTGCTATTCTTGATATGTAAGAACTCGTGAGAGTGTAAGGATTCTAGTTTTGTGATTTTTTTCGGAATCTGAGACGTAGGCCCAGGGGTCGGGTGTGGCCAATTTCGGGATTCTTGATATAAATTGGTTATTTTCGAGTGTGCTTTGTTCCCTTAGTATATTTTGATGGTATAAATCTGTTTTTGGATAGATTTGGAGCATCCGAAGGCCGATTCGAGAGGCAAAGTCATCGAGGGCTAGAGTTTGGACCGGATAGAGGTAAGTAATGATTGTAAATGCTGTCTTCTGGGTATGAAATCCCGGATTTCACATCGTTGTGCTACTTTGAGGTGACACACACGCTAGATGACGAGCGTGGGGTTGTGCACCGTTGGGGATTGTGACTTAGTCTGTCCCGTATGACTGTTAAACCGCGTATTTGATTGAAAACTTATTGATATCATTGTGTTTTGTAAATTATTACCATGTTTTGGGCTGAATGCCATATTTGGGCCTCGTGCCAACTGTTTTGGACCCTTAGGGGATTTTTACTATTATTCCTCACTATTTTGACTTCATATTTGTACTCAGTCATGCTTATTCTACTATTTTTATAACTCAACTATGTTTACTCCGTTTTGACATTTTAAATAATATTGTGGGCTGTGTATTATGTTTTACTATGCCCAAGTGGCTTTTAGAGATTTCTGACTGAGTAAGGCCGAGATCCTGTGTTGTGAGGTTACTATGGGATCGGGCTGCGCACCGCAACAGTGTTGTATTGATTCATGATTATGAGGCCGAGGGCCTGATTTGTTACGCCACGACGTGGCTTGTTATGAGGCTGAGTGCCTATTTGATTATGCCACGAGATGGCTTGTTATTGCGCTTGGGCTATAAGGAGACCCTCCAGGAGTCTGTACACCCCAGTGAGCGCGGGTACCCAGTGTGAGATGTGATATTGCCGGAAGGGTTGTTGTTGTTTCATGTTATTGCTCGACGGGCTGATACGAGTGATTGTGAAATAGCCCGAGGGGCTGGTTCTGTTGGTATTTATTTATTTTTCATTCCTTATCTCCTTGTTTTCATTACTCGTTTGAATTACTAAAAGATGTTTTAAAGAGATTTTCACTGAAGTAAGGTGTTTTTACGAGCTTTTACTGTTTTACTGCATTGTACTGGTTTTATACTATTTTGTTGTAGCATTATGCTGTGTTTTACGTATTTTCTTATCGCTCAGCTGCCTTTACTTTTATTACTTACTGAGTTGGCGTACTCACATTACTCCATGCACCTTGTGTGCTGATTCAGGAGTCTCGGGTCATGCTAGCGAGGGTTGGGTGCTTCCACAACAGGCTTGTTCGGAGTTGACTAGGTAGCTGCTCGGTGTTTGTAGCCTAGTGCTTCTCCTTCCTATCTTTATTTTCCCTTTGTACTAGCCTTGTATTAGACTATGTATTCTTTTCATACTCTTAGATGAATTTTTAGATGCTCATGACTGGTGACACCCCGATGTCGGGCTGTATTGTTTTCGCATTATTCTATTCTACTCTATATTTTAGGATTTATAGCTTATTAATGACTTTAAATGAATTATTATATCTGTTTAGTTGGTTTGGGGGGAGGGGTTTGTGTCGGCTGGCCTAGTTTCACGATAGGCGCCATCACGAACGGATTCATTTTAGGGTCATGACAAGTTGGTATCAGAGCCTAGGTTACATAGGTCTCACGAGCCATGAGCAGGTTTAGAAGAGTCTCGCGGATCGGTATGGAGACGTTTGTACTTATCCTCGAAAGGCTGCAGAACCTTTAGGAAAAATTCATATTCTTGAAATTCTTGTCGTGCGAATTTGTTGATCTGAGTACTAAACTTCTGTTATTCTATTCTCTCACAGATGGTGAGGACACGTGCTACCGGTCAGGATGGACGACCACTAGTTGGGGACACTAGAGGCTGATGATGCGGTCGAAGCCGTGGTAGGGGCAGGGGTGTAGCCCGCACAGTAGCTAGGGCAGGACCTGCTGATCCACCAGCTGCCCCAGTTCATGATCAGGTCCCAGTTGTGGACGCTCCAACAGTACCAGCTCAGGCACCAGTTATGCTTATTGTGAGGTCTTCAAGAGGCCCTGGCCCAGATTCTATCAGTATGCACTGGCCTAGCTCAGGCGGTCTCTACAACAACCACAGCTACTTCTCAGGCATGGGGAGGCACTCAGACTCCCGCCACTCGTACACCTGAGCAGGTCGTGCAGAGACTTTAGACACTAGGGGAACCTTCAGCCCAACCGATTGCAGCTGTTCAGGATTATGTAGCTCCTGCTATGCTAGAGGACGAGCAGCGCAGGTTGGAGAGGTTTGGTAGACTTCAGCCTCCGACTTTCAGTGGTACAGAGGGCGAGGATGTCTAGGGTTTCTTAGACAAGTGTCAAAGGATTCTTCGTACAACGGGTATTCTGGAGACCAACCGGGTCGCATTTACCACTTTTCAATTTTCTGGATCTGCCTTCACTTGGTGGGAGGCTTATGAGAGGCATAAGCCTGTTCGTGCAGCACCCCTTACCTGACAGCAGTTCTCCGTTCTCTTTTAGGAGAAGTATGTGCCATAGTCTCGCAGAGAGGAGCTGCGTAGGCATCTCGAGTAGTTGCGTCAGGGAGATATGACTATGACGTAGTATGAGATGATGTTCTCGGAGTTAGATCGTCATGCTGTTTGGTTGGTTCCTATGGAGAGAGATAGGATTGTGACGACCCGGTCGGTCCTCCAGCCCAGCTCCTAGCCCGACTCTATGTGAACGCGATATACCATACGCGAAGGAGTCCTCCCCTAATACTATGAAAACGCGTGACACACTTCGCGATCGTGAAGAGCAATTTGTTGCTTCCATGTGAATGCACTACGCGTTTGCGGACGCGATGAAGAACTGAGGCACCAGATATCAGCAGAACACAATAGTGAAACATGAAGAAAAATAACCCGGAATCAATCCGAAAACATGCCCGAGCCCCTCGGGACCACAACCAAACATGCCAACATATCCCATAACCTCATTCGAACTTGTTCCAACCTTTGAAACACTCAAAACAACATCAAAACACCAAAATCACATTGGATTCAAGCCTAAGAATTCCAAGAACTTCCAAATTACGCTTTTGATCAAAAACCCAACCAAACCACGTCTGAACGACCTGAAATTTTGCACACACGTCACAAATGACACAACAGAGCTACTGCAACTTCTGAAATTCCATTCCGACACCTATATCAAAATCTCACCTATCAATCGGAAAATGCCAAAATCTCAATTTTGCCAATTCAAGCCTAAACCTTCCACGGACTTCGAAAACGCATTCCGATCACTCTCATAAGTCCCAAATCACCTAATAGAGCTAACCAAATCATAAAAATTCTGATCCGAGATCATATACCAACAAGTCAAATCTTGGTCAAAATTTTCAAATTTCAGGCTTCAAATTGAGAACTATTCTTCCAAATTCATTCTGATTACCCTGAAAACCAAAACCAACGATTTACATAAGTCATAATCCATCACACGGGGTAAGTCATGCCTGAGAACTGACGAGCAAGGTGCAAAAGCTCAAAACGACCGGTCGGGTCGTTATATCCTCCCCCACTTAAACATACGTTCGTCCTCGAACGTGCCCAGAGTTGTTCCAAAAGCCAACCAATCGCTGAATAACCTTACCATGAACTTATACCTTGGGGGTGATCCCACATCACCCTATCTCGCATAGGTCCGATAACACAATGTAACTGAGATTGCACAGTCCAACCTAGCCCATGAACCTTAGAACCACATTTCCACTTCTGAAATCATTCACAAGATCAAAATCTTACATCTATACTCTGACTATGCCCGAACAAGCTGTAATAAACCATACCCGCAACCTCGGTGCAAATACATGATGTACCACATAACTCAAACGCTTGCAGCGATAACTTCTAATCACAGCAGCTGCACACAACAACTGAATATCGATAAGAAACATCTTATCAAATAAAGTCTCATTCCAACACATTCATATACTGCCAATGATAAATGAAACACGTAGTAAGCCATAACCATTTTTCTCTAATCAACTATTTATGAAGCCACTTCTCCTTTGGCAAAGACCATAGCAAATTTCTGAGCCAAACCTCGGTATTATCCTTCCAACATGCGGAAATCGAATCCGTTTGTACTCATTATAGATCCTAGCGATCTCATCTAATCCAACACAACTACTTTGGTGACATTGACACATCAATACAGACTAAAGCCACGACTTGTGCAATCCGTGCACCAATAAGCCACAATCCGAACTTACTCAATTCATGAAAATGACTCAAACGAAATAGCTATACCGCAAGCTCACTAGTACCACCACAACACAAGGCTGAGAATCCGTCACACATCGTAGAAACAGAACACGCGAATCTAACCCGCAGGATCATACTTCCATATAGCTTCGGTTAAATACGCGACCTCATGAAAAGATTCTTCACACACCTATAACTCGGGGCTATACTTCGAATTAAGATGGAAATCAAATACCAAATAGTCCTTGCTGCCCCAAAGAAAACCCTTCTCGCCTTATTCGGTTCATATGAACACATCTCGCAGTCATAACATACTCATCACGTAGCTATCCAGTCATTACTCACCTTAATAGGGACACAATAGAACATATAGGTCTAGAAGCACGCGTACACGCAATCATTAGGTCAGAGCTCAAGCTATAGGCAAAAATCCGGCCTCGAGCCCTCCAGACTGGCCCAACATCAACGCACAGAGATCACATCTCGCCCCTCCATCAGGAAATCACAAGCCATCGATGCACATTGGATACTGAGCGCTCATGCGCGCATACGAACGCGTGGAAGGAATTCAAAAAGTTACTTTTCAAGCTGAATCAAGGACGCACTGTGAGCACGTTATTTTTGCCCTATATGAATTACTCCCATAAATTCAAGAAAATAATTTTTTTTTCCATTATTTGCAATCTCGTAGATTTTTTGTAGGATTTTTGTTAAATGTTTGCATTTTTTTATGCATGTTTGTTTTATTTAAATCATGAAAAATACAAAAAAGTACCCTGCATTATATTTGAGATTTATTTTTACATTTTAGGATAATTAGTAAATCAGTTGTTTTATAAAAATGAAAAAAATCATAAAAATGGATCACTTTGCATTTTTAACCTTTTAATTTTAAATTTTGTAGTTCTTCTTTTAATTTAGGAGTTAATTAATTTTTGTAAATATTATGATGAGTAATTAGCTTAATTTGGTAAATTATTTTAGAGAGAATGCATAAAGACCCCATTCAACTTGTACTGGAAAGTCATTTACACACCTAAACTTTACGGGTGTCCTAACACCCCACTATTGTTTAAAGAACTGTATTTATTTACCCCCTCCTAAGGCCTGGGCAGCCACGCGTGTTTGACAACTGAATTGAGCGCGTCCTTACTATTTTAATCGTTGAAAACACCCAAAAAAGTAGAAATAAATAAATGTTTAACGTTAATATAACCCCAACCAACGGTAAAATCCCCTCTTCCCCAATATTTTACCAAACCCAGTTGAAGAACCCTAATTTCTTCTTCTTCTTCTTCTTCTTCTTCTTCTTCTAATTTCTGCCGAAAATCCCTCAAATTGCCCTTTTAAAGTTTCTTTGAAGGCAAAGGTTAACCTTTCTCCTTCTTAAAAACCCTATTTTCTTTCTTTTAGTATTGTTATGCCTTTGTCCTAAAATTTAGTTATACGATCTTTGAAAGCAAATGCAAATTATCTGACTTTGATATTGTCTTGTTGTGTTATAGTTGTTGCAATGCCTTCAAAAGGCTTGAATTTGACAAGGCTTTGCACGGAAGAGGAAGAAAATGAGTCAAGTGGAGAAATTAGATGCAACCATGGCTATGTGCTGCCTTTGTTAACAGCTTGGACCCCTCGGAACCCAGGAAGAAGATATTGGGTTTGTCCATACTATGGGGTAAATGATAGTAAAAATCTTTCACTAATTTAGTTGTGAAAAATTATCATCCATTAATTTTCTTTTGTTATTTATCTTAGGGTCCATGATTTTGTGATTTTTGGGTTTGGAAGAATTCCGAAATTGATCCTAGGTCCAAATTTGTTATTCCAATATTGCTTGACAAAATGGGTGAAATTGAGAATGCATTAGAAAGCTTTGAAAATCTTGCCAAGCCGAGGACAATTTTAAAGGTTGAAAACACCATAGAAGAGGACAAGATGAAGAAGATTGAGGCTCAATTGGTGAAATTGCAAGATGATATGGAGAAGATGAAAGAGAAGGAAAAGAAGTGGAAGAGAAAATTAGCTAAGTCAACGGCTAGGGAAAATGTACTTTGGTTCATTATATTAGGGATGTGTATTATTCTTGTTGGTTGTGGATATCCAGGAATCTCATTGAAAGAAGATGCAATGAGGTTGCCATTGTGAATCTAGTTTGTCATCTCAATATTAATGTTGTTGTTGCTTGTAGGATTTATTTTTTATGTTTACAATAGAACTTTCATTTGAATGTAAGCCTTTTGTAGTTTTGTCATCTCAATATTTTGTAGTATTCTCATCTCAATATGTATTTGTTGTTCTTGCTTATCAATTGTTGTTTCTAAAGAAGCGTTGTTTTTACATTGGGAAGTAAACTGCATACTGCATAGATCAACTATTGGGAAGTAAACTACATACTGAAGAAAGTAACTGTAAATTGCATACTGAAGAAAGTAAACTGCATACTGCATAGATAAACTGCATACTGCATACTGAAGTATTTCATTTCATGGCAAACACACATACTATCAACTTGTACAACTCATAGATCACTAAAACATCATATATGCATTTGTTGCATAAAAGTCACAAAATGAGTTAACAAAACAACTATTTGTTGTCATTGTAGCAGCAGCAAACCAGACACCAAATGTAACAAAAATGCAGTTTATAGCTACCGACAAATCCTTATCAAAATACAGAATTGCAGTCTATAGCTGCTTAACATTTTCTGCATAATGCAGTCTATTGCAATACAGTCATCAAACAAAATCATAGCTTCATCAGCTGGGTTGATTTGCAGTGGTGCTTTCCTGGCTCAACTTAGCAGCCCTAGACCTTGTTTGAATGAGCTTCTTGCCTCTCAATTTTTGAAGCTTCCTTGATGTCATAGCTTCTTTACCTTTCCATTTAACACCTCGTATTGGTTGATGGCCTAGATCTCCAGTTACGTCTACCGAGGACCTCACATCCTTAAAGTTTGTAGATGACATTCTAGGCTGCCAAAACCCAACAGAAAATCAAACAAATGAAATCACCTAAATATTAGAGTTTATGTTAGACTTACATTTTGAATTTTGAAGCCACTTTGAGTGTGTAAAACTCTCATCCCAACCATCCTTGGTTTCTTATATTGTGTTCTTATATCAGTGCTAGTACCAACATCCTACATCAAACAATCAAAATTAAAAATCTAGTAATTATTTAAAAAAGAGAAAGAAGACATTAAAGGGAAGAACTTCACCTTTTCTTTAGAACCTTTTGGCCCACCCCTTCCTCTTCCAGTAATTTGCTTTGGTGGCTTTGAACTACCAACACTTGTAGGCACATAACTTGCTGAAGTTGCAGCAGCATTACTTCCAGCAGCCTTTGCACAACCCCTCTTGTTATGACCCTTGTTATGACAATTGCTACATGTCATTTCCACTCCATTTTTGGACAATTTTCCTATCTTATTTTCACCAAGCTCTTTTCTTCTAACCTTTTTTTAGCCTTCCAGGCATCTTCTTGACATGAGGTGGTATAACAGTTGAGTTTTGTGAATCTGGCCACATATTCATACCCAAGACAGGCTAAAGAAAGTAATTATATGTTTTCATGTAAGTTGCATTACTGTACCAGTGAGAAATATAGTTCATAGGCTCCAGATTTTTATAATGCAGGGCAGCAACTGCATGAGCACATAGTATGCCTTTTAACATCCAAGCTCTGCAGGTGCATGTTTGCCTGTTGATGTCCACCAAATGCTTCACTTCACTTTCACCTGATCCTTGCTTCACTTCAAATCCATACTCACCATTCCAAAAAATGTTACATTTCATTGACCTTTCTGTGTTCTCTTCCAAGACTTTCATGGCCATTGGTGAAAAATCAGTAATCCAAGTGTTTCTAAACTGTCTGAGCTGACCTATTCTGTTCATCATCTTCACCCTTATTTCTTTAAGCATTGTCACTATAGTCTTCTGCCTTACTGCCAAAATCCAAGCATTGAAACATTCTGCCTTATTATTGTCAACACTATCAGACTTGTAGAATGTGTTGAAATACACCTTACTCCATCTTTCAATATTGTAGTACAACAGTTCATCAACTATCTTTGTCCCCAATTTTTTCATGTCATCTAGATTTTTCTTCAACTCCCACTCATAGGTAGACCTTGCACACCTCCAGAAGCAGTTTTGTCTCTCTATGCCCCTCCATTTCTTAGACCAGTTAGCTAGGATGTGCCTTGCAAACATCCTATGCTTAGAATTTGGAAGCAGGTCTGCTATAGCATTCTCAAGCCCCTGGAAAAATTAACAATGGTTGTTAGTTTGTGAAACAGCAGTAGAAAAATAACAACAAACTACAAGTTATTATCTTTTGCATGTCTGTTATTATGGTTAGATTTGTACCATCTCCAAGATGAAGATCACTCTTTAAAAGGTTTACAAACCACCTCCAAGTGTGCATATTTTCAATCTCAACAACAACCCAAGAAAGTGGAAGCATCTGATTATTTCCATATTTGCAAACTGCTACAAGTAGTTGGCCTCTACATACCCCTTTTAAAAAACATCCATCCAATCCAATGCATGGTCTAAACTCTTCTTCTTCCTAGATTCATATTCATCATACCCCACATCTGGCCTCTCTTACCTAGTTTAACATGTTCTTGTTCAGGAGCACTTTCTTTCCTCTTCCTCCTCTCTACAGTCCTTCTTTCTGCCCTAAATGCCCTGTATTCCTCATGTGTATCACTGCCATAATCAGCTTCTCCTTCTTCAAACAACTCCTCATGGTCTGAATCTAAGTTATTATCAGTGCTGCTACTAGATTCAGATGAGTTTGATTCAAATGAGGAGTTTGAACTATCATCAGTAGTAATAGCTGTGGGCACACTATTATTGGCACTATTTTCAGCAGTATTGGATGCCTTTTCAGAAGTTCCCAAACCCTCACAGCCCCCCAAATCTTGACCAGATTCCTTCTCAAAAGTAACATTACTATCATCCACAACTTGGCTGACATATTCTAATAGAGGGGGGACCACTACAACTTCTTCAACCAAGTGATCTACATAAACCTCCAAAATATCCCCACTTTTTAACTCTTCACAAATACCCATAAGGTCCCTATCAACCTTAATTACTACCAAACCAGGACAATTAGGTGGTCTAACATAAATAACAACAGAAGAACTATTGTAACCAAACTCTTTTACATAACCTAAAAACTCAAAATATGAGAACATATCAACATCGACATCAACACAATTAGTAATCATCCCACCAACATAATCCTCCACTGAAAACGAATGTAACTTATCCATGGAGATTTTTCCACCATGGAAAAACCTTAGTGTAACAAGTACAAAAGACATTGAAATACCTGAATATAGTAGAAAATAAACTAATTAAGGATTAATAGTTACTATTAGACCCCTATATAAGAAGTAAGAATACATGCAACAAGAAAAAACTGAAAATTGGTTATTATTACACCTTAAAAATTGTATTTCTGTTCCTCGATTTTACATTGACAACATTACAGTGAAGAAATTTGAAGCAAGTTCAAAACCCTAGACACGGATGATATTAAAGAAACTAAAACAGAGATAACATTTAGGGTTGATGATAGAAAAGGCTAGGGTTGATGTGTTTACCTCCAAATTAAAACAAAGATAACGTTTTTCACTTGATTCTTCAGGGATCTTCAACTTCGAACGGCTATTCAACCAAATCGTCAAATGAAACAATTAAGAACAAACAGAAAGCACCAGCAACAACGAAATCTAAGGATATTGCAACAGGTCCCTTCGATTTTGGTCAGGCAAATTGATTTTGGAGAGGCTAATCAAATCTTTGAGGGTAGGGTAATAGGGTTCTTCACTTTGGGAATTTTTCACTGAGGGGGTTAATGGGTTAATGAGTGACTGTGTAATATGTTATGTTTATGTTTATTTATGGAAGGATTTAATTACGTGGCTTCATAATAAAAGTGCGTGTTTTCCACTGAAGTTATTACAGTTGGGTCAGGTCTTAGGAGGGAGTAAATAAATACAGTTCTTTAAACAATAGTGGGGTGTTAGGACACCCGTAAAGTTTAGGTGTGTAAATGACTTTCCAGTACAAGTTGAATGGGGTCTTTATGCATTTTCTCATTATTTTATTTTAAGAGTTAATTTGGTTTGTTAATTAATTTGAAAAAAAAACAATTGAAATTGAAAAGGTAAAAAAAAGAGAATCAGAAATTAGAGCAATTTGGGCAAAATTTAATTGAGCCCAAACCCCCAACCCATTCCAGACCCAGTCCAATTCCCTAACCCGATCCAATACCCTTGGCATAACCAAACGATGTCGTTTTGAGTCTTCTTATCCCAGCCGTTGATTTTCACTCATTGAATGGCTGGAAAACTAGGGTCTTTGTCTCTATTTAGCTGTCTGAAGCTAATCCCCCCCCCCCAGTCCAAACCCCTTCCCCTCACTTCTCCGTCTCCATCAAGAAACCCTAGAGAGCCCGCCGCCTCAAAAAACCTCCGCCATATCCACTGGCTGCGTAGCCCCAATCCACCTCAAAATTACACCTTAGAATCCTTTTCACCTCTTCTCTCACAATATCCAAGCCATGTTCCTCGAATCCCTCTCAATTGTCTTGAATTTCAGATCTAAATTCAACACCCAAAAACCCTAAAATCCCCAAATCTACCCAAATTTATACCATGTAACCCCTCACCCCATTTCCCTCCCCAAATATGTTCTTATTTCCTCTCAAATCAGCCCGTCAATGTCGAAGCAGGGGTCTGAAAGTTCTGGTTTTCCCTTTCTTCTTTTTCTGGGATAGTACGTGGTTGAGTGAAACCCAAACCATCATTAATCGACTGTCCCATGCTAAGAACAATCGATTAATGATAGTCGAAGGTTCACTTCCTTCTTGAAAAAGGGTTGTTCGAGTTTTGCCTAACGCAAGTATGGGGGTAATTCTCCTTTACTTTGTGCTGTTTGTTTCCTTCTAATATTCTTCTCCTCTTTCTTCGGTTTATTTCTTCATGAGTCTTGGTTCTTGTCTAATTGCATAAGTTTGGTTCTTGTCTGATTGCATAAGTTAACAGTTTGGGTTGTTAATATATAAGCCCATGGGTTGGGTTGGGTCGTGGTTTAGTTTGATTCAGGAGTGATCCCCTAAGGGTAAATACAGGGGTGTTAAGGGCTGCTTTGGTCATTTTAACTTAACAGAATCTGGCCTAACTAACTAGGAAGTTTCCAGGAAATTTGGGAAGGGATTGACTTAACAAAACAGGTTTTAAATTGGGGTCTGAAGTGAATAGATGAAATTTGGGGAAGTGGTAAATGGTAAGTTTAAAACCTAACTACCGCTTCCCTAAAACCCCTCTATAAAGGTCTCATTTCCTGGATTTTCAAGGGGGAGGAGAACACCTAAAGCTAGAAACGGCTGAAATATTTTCAGCATTACTTTCTTCACCTAGAACACTAAATGCACACATATTGAGAGAGTTTCAGGATCAGAAAACAAAAAAAGGGTCTTTGGTACTATTATATTGATCAATTGGTTCAATTTTCTATTTTTTTCAAAGAACTTCTACTATTTTGCTGTTTCTGGGTCCCAAACATGGATTGAATTGTTTGCATTGCTACTGATCTACTGTTGCTATTTCCTTCTAACCCCAGGTTGTTCTCTTGTTGTTTTTGCTGTATTAAGGTACTTCCTTGACCTCTGAATGTGTAAGAATGAGAAATCTAAAGTTAAGAAATCCTGTTGAAAGTCTATGACCATTGATGTTTATTAGATGCTATCCTTATATTCTTAAACTCACTCAATTATGCAATAGTTTAGTTTCTCTTCATGTGTCTCATTGTTTATTTATGTTATTAGACAGATATCTGGTTTGTAAGTTTGGATAGGTATTTGAATTCAACATGTTGTTTTGTAAATTGATTGAAATTGTTGGATGTGTGGACTATCGGATCTGCTGCAGCATAAGGCTAGGTTAGATTAAACATTTTCTTTTGGAACCGTTTAAGACTGTTTAAATCAGCATGATATTTGGGAATTTTGCTTGATTTGTTAAGTATTAGCATATGGACCAGGGTGTTTGTCTTTGTTTAGTTGTTTCAAGTATGAATGTATGTGGGACTCTTTTCTATATCTTTGTTGGAACAGGCTGTAGGATGAATTCCACTTTGTTTAAATCATGTTGGTTGTTCACAATTTATTGGTCCTTTGGTTAACATTTTCCTTTAAAGTCTAGCTTCTCATCATGCAGTTTATTCCTTTAGTTTTGCTAAAAATAGTAGTTTAGTCGAAAAAGTCTAATTTCTGTTGAAGCTCTATCTAATTTTGTCAAGTGGTCGATTTGCATAATGGGAACTCCTTCCTAATGATGAGGTTCAATTTTGGGTATGTTATTTGAGCCTTTGGAATGCCAAGAGGGTCATTCACTTTGGCCCGACATGAAGCTTGGTTTTGAGCCTAGCTCTCGCTGGCCTCTCCTTTCAGAGAAAGGCTCTAAAATAGTGTTGGGCCTGCCGCCAACCCAATACCCTTCTGCATGTGTAAACAATTTAGTGACAATGTCGTTTATTCAACACTGTTGCTTTAAATCGGGAGTTTTCAGCTTGGGTTTCGATTGGACTAAGCTAGAGCCTTATCAATTCGTTTTCTAGTTAGCACACATTTTCTTTTAATTGAGGTGTGCCATTTCTAACTATATCACCCATGGCCCTCATGAGACTAAATAAAATTTATTTGAGGAAATAGATTTGAGCGTGCCATAAGCAAATTAAACCTTCTATGGCTCTCGCAAGTGTTATAATTTAGATATTAAAAATGAACCTCATAGTTTGCTTTAGGCGCGTATATTATATAATTATCACGGTTACTATTAAAATCCGGAGGTGCATTTCATGTGACCCGATTTTAATTTCCAACAAGGTTAAATAGAACGTGTCGTGAATCACGGGTGCATTTCATGTAGCGTGGCTTGCGATGTGTTTTAATAACCTTGAAATAATTCCTTGAACCCATGAAAGCAGTTTTAAAGTTAAAAATGCACATAGGTTTAAAAGTGTTTTAAAATCAGATAATTAGGCCAATAGTAATAGTTGAGCGACCGCGCTAGAACCACGAAATCTGGGAATGCCTAACACCTTCTCCCGGGTTAACAGAATTTCTTACCCGAATTTTTGTGCTCGCGGACTATAAAATAGAGCAATCTTTCCTCGATTCAGGATTTAAACCGATGACTTGGGACACTATAAATTATCCCAAGTGGCGACTCTGAATTTTAAATAAAATAATCCCGTTTCGATTGTCACTTTAATTGGACAAACTCCCTTATACCTTTCCGGGGGTAGTAAAAAGGAGGTGGGACAGTTCTGGCGACTCTACTGAGGATAAGCACCCGGAATCTCTGGTTTAGGGTTTAAGAATTCGAGCTTAGAATAATTGTTATATTTGGCTTTATTTATTATCTGGTTTTATTTACATGCTTGTGCCTAATGTGCTAAATGTTGCTTTTTACCGCTTTGATATTGTTGAACTTTATATAAATTGATACGAAACCCTCCTCTCTCTGAGGCTTCTAAATTATCTGGGAAGTATGCACTTCGTGTGACTTCTCTTCTGTTAGAGTCATATTACAATTTTAGAACGAGGTTCGGACAAGTTGCAAAACCGGTGAAGCTTCTGTATTCCCGGTACGCTGCCCCCCTCGGCTCGAGCTGTCTGCTCGGGTAAGCCAGGTCTAGAACAAATAAACCCAGCTTGTTAAACCTAGAATAACATATCCTCATGCCGGATCCTTAGTAGGAACTCTTATTTGCATCACATGCATCTGACTTTGGGGACTCAACATAGGGGTTGAGTCTGTCTAGGACAGGTGTACCCAAAATAACAGACCATCTTGATGCATCCTATGTGCTACATATTGCATTTATTCAAAGGTAAAAGGGTCATTTGGCGGACCAATGATAGTTGAAGGCAAATGGAAAAAGAAAAAAAATGAGAAAGAAAAGAGGTTGAAGTATAAAAATGAAGTAAGTGGCGCCCAGTTATAATTTTCTTGCACACCTTTTCAAAAAAAAAATTGAAAATGAAAAAAAATCCAAAAAAAAGAGTTTGCATTTTCCCCGTCATTTTTTTTAAAAAAAAAAAAGAGAGGAAAAAATCAGAAAAAATAGAAAAGAAAATCCAAAAAGATGTTTACATGTTTCATCAGTTTTTTCAAAACGAAAGACAAAAAATATATTTTTTTCTCTGAATTAGTTGTTATTTTTATTTCTCGCCCGTATCCAATCTACCCGAACTACGCGAACCTGATTCTTGTCTCTTGGGGCGGGATACGTAGGCAACCCACATAGGGTCCGATTTTCCTAGTGAGTTTAGGTTCTTGGCTTCGCAGGGACTTAGCCAAATCTTTCATTTTTGGACACTTTTAGTCATATAGGTTAATTTTAGAAAAATAATCACAATCATGTCTTGCATTTGTCCAACAGGAAAGGTTATTATCTCACATCGCGTTCTAGGTCTTTAACTTTATTTGATCTTAATTTTCTCATACAGGTGTGAATTTACTTACTGGAGTTTGAGCATGACGGAGCCCCAGGACCATCTAGTCAGGATCGCTCATTCAGGAGTGAATTAAAAGAAGATTTCTTTTCTTTTTTTTTATGTTTTGAGTCTGTTTTTCTTTTTATGTCGTCTTTTACCTTCTAGTTTTGTATAGTAATGTCGAGTTTTTTTATTTATTATTGTACTTTCTATTTTACATTTAAAAGATAGTGTTATAAATCAAAAATCCAAAAAAGAGATGTTGCATTTTATATTTTCGTTAGAAGTTTTCTTTAGAATACTAATTCTAGGAATAGGAAAAAAAATTATTTGAGGTGGTTTTCCTTTACTGAATTAATATCTAGAAATAAAAAAAATTGTTTTTATATTTCTTTAGTATATTAGGACTAAAAATGTAAAAAAAAAGAGAGAATTTTCTTTTAGTACCTCTTTAAAGAGTTTTCTTTAAGGTATTAATTTCAAAAAAAAAAATCCAAAAAGATTTTCTTTTGATGTTCTTCTTTGTGAAACTAAAAATCTTTTATTTTTACTAGAACTTTAGAACATTGTACATAGAAGAAAAAACAACATACTTTATCTTTGGTTTATCTTCAGAGTTTCTCCTTTAGGTAATCATACTGAAAGCCAAAAATATATATATTTTTTATCTTGTTCATTTCACATTTCGCAATCTTTCTTTAGGGATAAAAAATGAAAATTCATAATATTTTTCTTTTGTTTATTCTTTAGATTTCATTCCTAAAAAAAACAATCAAAAATATTTCTGTTCTAGGGGTTTTCCTTAATAATTTCTCATAGAATATCTGTTTCAAAAAGAAAGGAAAAAGAGAAAAATATATGCTCGAGTTTAGAATAGGTTATAGAACATTAAGTCTAGAAAATTCAAAAATAGGATTTGCTTCTTTTATTTTTCTTTTCTCATCAGAGTAGTCATCAAGGTAAAAGAAAAAAAAAGAAAAAAAAAAAAGAACTTTAGTTTGTTTACTGTGTTCCCGATCTTCCAGAACTATGCTTGGTCTGATTCATGCGGCGTCATGATACGTAGGCAACCTACATAAGGTTCGATCGAATCATTTTTTTTTCATTATTGAAAGAAAAAGGAAAAGAAAAAAAGAGAAAAAAAGGAAAAAAGAGGGTGAAATTAGGGGATATGAGAAATGAGAGGAAAGAAAAGAGTGATAATTAGAAAAAAAAGGAAGGAAAATGAGCAAGCAAGTGCTAGAAAAAGAAAGAAAAGAGAAGATTGAAATGAACAAAATTGGGATGATGCTAAGTGACCTTGTGATCCTAGAAGTCATTCTAGAACCGTTAATTGTTACTAGGTGCATTGCACACAATGTGATATTTTTAGTTGTCAAATGCCCTAATGCTAACAGGATGACCTCATTTTGTTCCTTTTTGTTATCTCCGTTGAGCAGAAGGGTGGTTGGTTTGTGGTTTTTAAGTAACTCATCCATACAATACAAGGTCAAAGAGCAAGGTAGTCATGGCTAGAAAAGACTTGGACACATGGGTTGTTGATCCGTTAAAGGGAATTGTTGAATCAGAATTTAAGTTGAAAGAAGAGGTCTTAAGGTTGAAAAGACAAATGGCCGAAATATATCAAGCTTGGATTAGTGGCCGTCCTCCACCATCAGTCCCCGATTCCCAACACTATGCTCCCGAACCAATTTTCAAGGTCTCGGGTCCATACTCTCACGCTCCTCATTTTGAGCCTCCCGGTGAGACTACAAAGCTTGCTAAGATAGTAGAGCAAGATGAGATATCCAGAAAGCTGAAAGGGTTTAAGATGCCAAAGTTCAATTTGTATGATAGGCGGAGAGATCCAGTAGCCCACCTGAGGGGTTATTACAATGAAATGAGAAGTGTTGGCGGGAAAGATGAGCTGCTGATGGCGTATTTCAATGAGAGCCTGACTGGGACAGCTTTGGAATGGCATACTCATCAAGATGTCGGTAAGTGGCATACCTAGGATGACATGGCTCAAGATTTTGTGCGACATTTTCAGTACAATATAGACATTGACCCAGGCAACTCCTCCCTATCTAAGATGGAAAAGAAACCAGAGGAAAGCTTTAGGGAGTTTGGGTCAGATGGAATGAACAAGTTGCTCGGGACAGTCCTCCCATTGATAGAAAAGATGTTGCTGAGCCCGCCAACAACAGGATCTAGTGGGCAATCCTGCTAAACACTTTCAGCCTCAATACTGACCCTATAAATATCCCCGAGCTCCACATAATCCACCCCAATATTATCCTCCGAACAATGTCTGATCATTTGTCCAATCACCAGGTCACTCCTTATGGCGAGCGCCAATATCGCATAATGAATTCTTGCCTTTACAACATTTTTGAGCACCCAACAACCCTAGAAAACAGGGGCAGGGAGGGGAACAAAGGCAAAGAAATAGTTTTACGCCAATCGGGGAGTCCTACACAAGCTTGTTTGAAAGGTTAAAGCATTCTGTCCTGATTGAGCCGCTCCTTGGCTATACTCCAGAACCATATGCAAAAGGTTTTGATCCTACTGTGCGATGCATGTACCACTCTAACGTCCAAGGGCATAACATTGAAGATCGTCGTGCTTTGAAAAGGGAAATAGAAAGAATGATTCAAGAAGGGCCAATTGTGATCAAGGATAGTGATAGGGAGCATGCGAATCCTCTTGGGAACTTGCTGACTGAAGTTAATGATATTAAAGTTGGTAATGGTCTTGGCAATATTGATGTGGAACCTAGTGGCTAAGACGCCGTGCTTGGTAATTGGAAAGACGCTCCATTTCTTGGTTAGCCGGGGAGGAGTTTTGGTGGTTCATTTTGTTGTCATTTATGTTGTCCGGGTTATTTCGGGGTTGTAATCCGGATATTGTCTTGTGACTCAAACCCTTCTATCCTTTTATTTTACCTAGTTCGTTTAGTCGTAATGACTCATTTAATGTTGTCTAGGTTTGTTCCAGGATTGTAACCCCAGTTTATTTTACTTGTTTTGTTGTTCAAACCCTTTCAGTGCCTATCCAATGCAAATTTCTGTTTTCTGTTATTTCTAGTCATTTTTTGTTCAGTCCTCTTCTCCTTTATAGTTCTTTTCATGCTGGCTCCAGTGACATGACATGCACACATAATTCTAGGCATGGTCTTAAAAGTTAGTTTAATCATGAAGCAATGAAACAAATTTAAGGATGATAGGGACACTTGAGGAAAATAAGTACAGATTTGGGCATTTTGAGATCATTTGAAGCCCGAACCATGCGAAACTAGGGAAGATAATTTGGGAAGTTAATAGAATGACAAGAATTCGTTAAAGGAGAGTGGATCCCCAACAATTTGAAGAGAGCAACTTTGAATTCAAGTGCATCTCAAGTAACAAGTTAAACCCGAGGGATTTTACTCCAAACAGACGGAGGTATCCATTGTGAAGAGGGAATCACCCAACGAGGGTTCTGTACTTGACAAGGTGCTAAAGAAAAGAGTGGAAAGTATATCAATGATATCAATATCAAAGCTGTAAAAGAAATGTTGTGTGTGATCTTCAATTTTCATTTCAAGTTGCATTTCTTGTACTTGACATTTTCAGGGATTGGGAGGTCCTCTTTCAGCTACCCCAACACTTATACCATTTGATACCCTTTTGAGCCTATGTCTAATTTCTTTGACCTCCCCTCTTTTGGAATCAAGTTAGAGTCATGCGAAAAAAAGAGTTCATGTCCCCATAGGTTTATTTTAGAAAGTTCATTCCAAAAGGAAAATTCAAAAAAAGAAGAAGAGAAAAATAGAGATAAAAAAAGGGAAAAAGGAAAAAAGGAAAAAAGAAGAAAAAGAAGGGAAAAGAAAAAAAAAGGAAAAAAAGAGAAAAGAAAAAGGAAAATAAAGAGAAAAAAAAAATAGTAACAAAAAGTAGTCTTGTGATCTACGTTTGACCTGATTTTTGTTACCACAAGATACATAGGCAGCCTTACAGTTCGGTCATACCAAATAAAATATTTCATAATCCTATGAAATCGAGAGTGGGGCAGTCTTTCTTAGTAAAAAGAAAAAGAGAGAGGGAAAAATAGATTCAAATTCCCCTGTTTTAGAAATTGGGGCAAAGTTTTTAGAATGGATTCCAAAAGTTCTAAATAAATTAAACTCGTTGTTGTAGATACCCAATTTTCCCTGTATATTTTTTAATATGCAAAATACTTTCAAAATAGAATATGTATGCATATATAAGTATGTCCAATTGTTTATTATTATTTTTTCTTAATTTTTAAAGATTTTTAAACCAATTTATTCTCCTATTTTATTCATAAAAACCCAATAATATTTCCAAATTATCATTTTGGTAATTCATTTATTGGATTTAATATTTATGCCAAAATATAACTAAAATAATTTTGTACATTTTTACAAATTTATTTAGTATTTTAAAGCTAAATTGCATATAATTGCAATATTAACCTCTTTTAGATTTAATTGCATTTATATCTATAAAAATTAAGTCCAGTATTTTTAATTTGATAATTATATATTATAAATCATTTTAGTACTTTTAATTTATTTTCATAATTTAATTTGCTATTTTTATAAAATAAATGGGGAAAATTGGCTATTTAAAAAACTAGCCCAATTACCTTTCAATTATAGCCTAATTTGAATCCCAATTGGAACCCAATTTTACCCCGACCCAATTCCCTTCAAATTTGACCCTTTACCCATTAAAATGACCCACCCGGACTCCCACCTAATCCCAGCCGTTGATCGTGTAGATCAACGACTCATATTACTCCCTTCTATTTTTTAACCCAAACGACCCCTTCACCCTAATCCATTTCTCACAATACGCTGCCTCCGAATCCCCCTCCTCTCTCAAATCCTCTGTACAACAACATCAAACCCTAGCCGCCACCACCTTAATCTACCCTAATCCATGGCTCTCCAGGATCATCTAAGACCTGTATCAGCCTCCCATGACTTATACGTGTTCGTTTCTATGGTCTCATGACCAAATTCTAAAGGGGATTGGTCCAGTCTTTGCTCGATGACTGTTTTCCAGTCATCTCTGACCTTTCTCTGGCCAGCCATGGCTATTCGAGTCAGACCCTTGACTCTCCTGTTTAGATCGATGGCTTTCAAGGCTTTTCTCGTCACTTGGGGTTCTTCTGAAACTCTAATTTCTAAGAGCTTCTCAACTTCTTTCAGGTTCACTTTAGATCTATGCTTGCTATGAATTTTTAAATGCCTTCTCAAAGCTTCTTTAATCTTGCTTTCAGAAAAAAAGACTCTTCATCTTTTTCCGATTAGGGTTTTCCTTCAAGTTCTTCTTCTCAAAATCTTTTCTGAGTTTAGCATGATAAAAAACCTAATTTATTTAGGGTTTCTAAGACTATTTGTTAAGTGTTTGTTTGATTTACTTGTTTATCATCTATAGACTCGATGGGTGATAAAAACCCTAATTTCTTTGGGTTCGTTCGAGTTTCTGAGACTATTTGCTAAATATTGTCTGATTTATTGTTCATCATCTTTAAACTCGATCGATATTGAAAACCCTTATTTCTTTTGGGGTATATTCGAGTTTCTGAAACTGCTTGTATGATTTATTTTTTTATCATCTTCTAAGCTCGAATGTTATTAAGGAAAAACCTATGTCTTTGGGTTTGAAATTGCTCGTTGGAATACCTGACTTGATTTGAAGTTCCTTTGTTTCAGCATCTCTTTTCTTTATGAGATTCCTTTGATTCTAGGTTCTTGCTATCTTTAGAACTTGACAATGCTTTTCAGAAGGGTTTTCGCACTTGACCCTTTGCATGCTTCTGATACTCTATCCTTTTTTTTTCTTTTCTCTATACTACTGATTCAATGAAACTTGACCTACGTGACTATCATGCTTTGAGTGTTTGTTGTCTACTAACTTTGTGCTACTATTGCATGATGTTACTTTTGCCAATAGTTTGGCCTCACATGTCCATCGTTTGTGCACTCTATTTATATGTAGAGGCCCCTTCTTTGGTTGATTCTCAATTTTGAGACTGATTTTAAAACTTCACTTTTTGTGAACTCTAATTTTACTCGCCCGTTAAAGTGATTGATCCCTTTCCTTACTTATTGCCTTGCTAAATCTTTTCCCCAAAATAAGTGTATCTCTGTACTTGGACTCTATTGTGTACTCAATGTTTTACTACTTCCTTTTATGGTAATAACTAGTCGGCCTACAAACTGATTTTCTTTCCTTCTTTTAAACCTGTTAGCCCCGTTAAGAAAGTGATTCCTCAATTAAAGAGGAATCACTTGGTTGATTGATTCTGATTGCTGATTACTTCCATATGTGCATTTATTGCCTTATTTCTTACATGCTTTCAAAACTATAAATACTCACTTTCTCTTCTTTCAAGCACACGAACACAAGGCATAAAACACTTGAGTTCAAACACACACTCCACTAAAATCTCTCTCTTTTCTCTATTGCTACTTGTATTGTTGCCTTACCTAACCGGCTGGAAGCCAAGGCTAGGTTGTGGGAAGCTTGCTTATTTTTCTCTGCATTTGCATCTTACTGATATGTTCTAATTAAGCTTCTGCACCAACAAAAACATGTTTCTTTACTGTCTCTTCCATCCTTGTTTGTCTCCTGTTTGTATTTAACCAAGTTCCATTATTAAACATGTTGTAATCTGCCCCTCCCTGTTCTGAGTTAATGCTTCTGTCCATTGCTTATTATGACTTGTGAATCCTAAATCCCCATCCCCAAGGTGTTTAGTATCTGTGGTTGGTTTGGGGCATGACAACATTGGACATTACTGTGCATGACCCAAACCTGATTCCCCCGGGATCATAACCTCCATGTCTCCTCTAGATGTTGTGTGTTCTGATTGGTTTATAGGCATGTCAGCACCTTCTATTGTTGTGCATGCCCAAAGCTGATCCATGACTAAGTACATGGGCTCTTTGCAATATATTTCCAACCCCTGACCCCCTTTGTATGAAGTTATTAACTATTTGTGTTACTAATTACTCTCTCCCTATCACCCTTTACCCCTCTCCTTTATCCCCTCAATTTTAAGACTATGTTCCTACACTTTCACTATCTTTTTAGACTTAGGTTCTGCCCCTCTTGTGTGAGCCTTGCCTTGGGACCCATGAGCTCCCTCTGAACTTTGACACATAAGGGCTGGCACTTTCACACCGCACTCGTCCCAATCTGGTTCCATGAACCTGGGTGTAAGGACTGTCCGGGGTATTTTGAGACCTTTAGGGAACTCTGACACACCCAGGTCTGAGAAAGGATGTGAATCAATGGAATTTAAGGTGGTTTATTCCATAATTCAGAGAGGAAGTCAAGAATTAGGCTTCCTCTGGTTGTAACTTTTCTTTTGTACTTTTTTGTTGTAAGTCTGAATAATTTGTAATAAACATTGGGGTTGGCTAGTGAAAAGGGTTGGGTAATTATGCATGCTTAAGGGTAGAAATCATGCCTATATGATCTGTTGTTTAAATTCTACATGTTTTGAGTTCTGCATTTTAGAAATCATGCCTATAGGATCCGTTTGTTTAAATTATGCATTTATAATTCTGCATGTTAGATGCCATGTCTATACGACCGGCTTTCATTAAATTTCTAGATGTTCTGCATCTAGAGAGTATGCCTATAGGACTTGCTTAAATTTTGCATATTATGGTCACATTTAGATACCATGTTCCTAGGATCTAAATGGTTAAAATTAGATATCGTGTTCATAAGGTTAAGAATCAGTACCCCTTTTAGAAATTATGTCTATAGAAATAAAATGAGCAACATTAGACATCCTGCCTATAGGATTTGCAATCAATTTAAAATTCAGTCTATTCTGAACCAGTTTTAAACAACCTTCATTCTTTATCTAACGAGGTTTAGAAAGTATGTCTATAGGATCTCAATCGTTCGTTTTAAAACTGTTACTATTTTTCCACTTTCTGAATCAGTAATAGATATCATTTCACCCAAACGCTTAGGCAAGTCTTAGGTGATGATAACAATAAAAATTGAATCCGCTTTTGTTAATTGCTACAACCAGCAGGCAGTCCTGATTCAGACTTCTTATCTGAGTTATGTAATAAACTAATCTGCTTCAATAAATAACTCCCATCGTCTTTAGTATTTTAATTAGACCTTAAAAGTATGTGCAAGTCATGCTATTTATGTGTTTTGTTTGAGGAGGTATGCATGAGCCTTTATCTATTTACATGCTTCCCCTAACATGCAGTATTATATGTTTTGTATGTCGCCTTAGATTTTTACCTTTTGAAACCAAAATCAGCCTAATATCCCTCCCCTTTAGGAATAGTAGTCCTAAACTCCTCCGGTACTAATACGAATGAGACGAGTAATATCATGCAATAATGATCGAGACCAATCTGTGCTTTAATACCTTAACGGGGCGGGAAGGGTAGATATGGATATGATGACCGGTGCGTTAATACCACGTGTATCCCCTCTTTTGAGGAGTGTCATACCGGGTATCGCATTGATGTGATCCATATTAAATATAAACCTAGCCCCCCCTTCCCTTTATTTGCAAACTTCTTTTCAAAAACTCTTCTTTTAATTGTTCTTTCTCTTATGTGTTTAAATTTAAGTCCCCTAATATTTGAGCCCATGCTTGTCTATTTACTAAATTACACAAATTCACAATCAACTGTCTGGCCGGGAACCATACTAGTGGATCCTGAGGGGTGCCTAACACCTTCCCCTTAGGATAGTTTCAAGCCCTTACCCTATCTCTGGTTGTTCAAATAACTTAGAATTGAACCCTATAGGTGTCCTAATGCACCTTAAATCATTAGGTGACGACTCTTCAAATGTAAACCCATTTCCCAAAAGGAACGAGTTGTCCCACACCAAATATCATAAACCCAATTTCGCGAGAAAAAAGGGGGCGCGACAGTTGTCATAGCTATTTTGAGCCTTTATGATATTTTTTCTTTCTAATCATGTCCAAAAGCCACATTACAGTCCAAAAAAGACCTCCCGGATAATCTTTAAAGGGCTGAGTTTAGGCATGTCAACAGTATGTGATGTTTTGCCATGGTTAATGCCTTGTCATCTACAGAATCAGAGAAAATAAGAAGAAAAGAACAAAATGAAAGAGTCTTATTGGTGAAAACCTTCACAAGCACCATAAGGCGATGGTGAGTTGAGAGAGAGAACAAAAAATGAGAGGCTTGATGGTGAAAACCCTTCGGGCACTACAAGTCGAATAAGGATCATGAATCGGATTGGATAATCGGAGCATTGAAGCCCAGTTTCACGGTTTAGGGGTATAACAAGAGTTGAACATCGGACTTGCTTGACAGATTATGCCACTTTATCCAAAGATGCATGTCATGGTCATTAGAGTTGATATCCACATCTGATAAGTTTCTACTTTATAGTTTTCTTGTTAGGAATCATCTCTTTCCATTGTCCTTTACTCTGTTCCTTTTATCTTGCTTACTTCCTCTTCCTGAGTCTGTTTGGTCAGAACAAGTGAGAAATGACTTCAAAATTTGCTACCAGCTTTCCAATTGCACAAAGCAGAGCCTGGCTAGTACATCAAAGTGGTTTAAGTCAGGAAAGAACAGTATGCACACTAAGTGGGTGGCAATCAACACGCTTTGGGATTCATGTGAAACACAAAGATTCAGTGTATGTCAACTCATGAGCACAATGCAACAGATAGAGGGTGTTGGGTTTGAATGGATCAAAAGTATATTCTGTGATAAGGTTGATAGAGAAAGTGGTTAACCAATAACAAGCAAGGTCTTCCAAGTGGAAATCAAATTTGTTATGGCAAGTGAAGGAGCAATAGACCTCAAGGCCAAGGACAGTGGTTTAAGTCAGGAAAGAACAATATGCGCACTGAGTGGGTGGCAATTGACGTGCTTTGGGATTCATATGAAACACAAAGGTTCAGTATATGTCAATGCATGAGCACAATGCAATGGATAAATGGTATTGGGTTTGAATGAATCAGTGGTATCTTCTGTGATAAAGGTGACAAAGAAAGTGGTCAGTCAATAAACAAGCAAGGTCTTTCGAGTTGAAATCAAAATTATCATGGGAAGTGAAGGACCAATCGCCCTCAAAGTAAAGGCCACAAACCAACCACCATATTTATAAACTCACAAGTTTTCTTTGTTTGAAACAGGGACAAAAATTGTGTCCAAATCAAAGCTGGGAAGTTTGAATATTTTCAAGTGTCGTGCCCAAATTTTGTAAGCACAAAGGAGGTTTGAGAAAGGGAAAGAAAATTTTGTTCAATATGCAGGAACCCTCCATGAGGAAAAACATAATTCAGGGGCAAGGAGTTTTGTTCGTTCTGTAGAGATCCTCCAAGAAGAGAGCGCAACTCAGGTAAGTTCATTCTCGGCTTCTCAGGGCCCTACTGGATAATGGGACTTAATTTAAAATTCTCAGGACCCTCCTGGATAATGGGACTTAATTTAAAATTTTCAGGACCCTCCTGGATAATGGGATTTAATTTAAAGTTCTCAGGACCTTCCTGGATAATGGGACCTAGTTAAATTTTAAGACCTTCATAGTTAACAAGATTTAGTGTAAGTTTTACGTTTAGGAAACATAAGTTTAGATTTACTCTTAAGAAAAGATTTAATTTTCAGGACCCTCCTAGATAATGGGAGTTAGCTTTTAAATTCTTAGAGATTTTGGGTAACATGATTCGGTTAACGCTCACAGATGTTCCCAATATGAAACTGGGGCAAAAAAAATTTCTTTTGTTTTGTCTGTTTTGTTGTAATCAGGTTCAAAGGAAAAGTAGTCTCAAGAAGAGGACAATTTAGGTTCAGCAATCAGGCACCTACCTGGAGAAACAAGGGTGGACAAAACAAAGGAAAAGCAATTCAAGTATTGGAAATCAGGAGCCCACCTGGAGAATAAAGGGAAAGCAATTCAACTGTTGGTAATTAGGAGCTCACCTGGAGAATAAAGGGAAAACAATTCAAGTGTTGGTAATCATGCACCCACCTGGAGAAACAAGTGAGGATAGAACAAAGGGGAAACAGTTCAAGTGTTGGAAATCAGGAGCCCACATGGAGAACAAAGGGAAAGCAATTCCAGTGTTGGTAATCAGGAGCCTACCTAGAGAACAAAGGGAGAAGCAATTCAAGTGTTGGTAACCAGGAGCCCACCTGGAGAACAAAGGGAAAACAATTCAAGTATTGGTAATCAGGAGCTCACCTGGAGAACAAAGGGAAAGCAGTTCAAGTGTTGGGAATCAAGAGCCCACATGGAGAACAAAGGGAAAGCAGTTCAAGTGTGAGCCCACCTGGAGAACAAATGGAAAGCAGTTCAAGTGTTGGAAATCAGGAGCCCGCCTGGAGAACAAAGGGAGAGCGGTTCAAGTATTGATAATCAGTAGCCCACTTGGAGAACAAAGGGAGAAGCAGTTCAAGTATTGGTAATCAGGAGCCCACCTGGAGAACAAAGGGAGAAATAGTTCAAGTGTTGGTAATCAGGAGCCCGCTTGGAGAACAACGGGAGAAGCAGTTCAAGTGCTGGTAATCAGGAGCCCACCTAGAGAACAACGAGAGAGCAGTTCAAGTATTGGTAATCAGGAGCCCAACAGGAGAACAAAGGGAGAGCGATTCAAGTATTGGTAATCAGGAGCCCACCTGGAGAATGAAGGGAGAGCAATTCAAGTGTTGATAATCAGGAGCCCACCTGGAGAACAAAGGGAGAGCAATTCAAGTATTGGTAATCACGAGCCCACCTGGAGAACAAAGGGAAGCAACAATGTTCAAAGTAAGACGGTACAAGTTTGGCAATCAGGCGCCCACCTGGAAAATAAAGGGAAAACAAGTCAAGTATCGTAGGAAAAGAAGATGATTCAAATGTTGGTAATCAGGCGCCCACCTGGAAGAACAAATGGAAGGCAGCAATGTTCAAAGGAAGACGGTTCAAGTTCAGCAATCAGGCGCCTTCCTGGAGAACAAAGGGAAAGCACCTCGGAATACAATTCAATTCAGCAACAAAGGAAGTTCACTCAGAGAGTACAAGTCAGCAGGACATCAGAATCTGCAAGTTCAAGTTTGAAGATATAGATAGGATTCTTGCAATTCATAGATCATAGTTTAGTCTAGCTTCTTTATTTTGTCTTTGTGTAATAAGGAGTTCAGCAGGCAGTAGCAAAAGCAGCAACAGTGAAATCATAGCTTCCTGGTAGTCCCAGCTACCAAAACTTTCCGAACTACACTGACCTGATTCCTTTATAACCAAGGATATGTAGGCAACCTCGGAAGCAGGGTGCGGTCAAATCTTTTCAAAAGCTTCCCACGGAGTATTTAAACGGGCAAAAATCGCTCGTATCCGCTCACTTTATCTTTGCACGAAAACTCTTCATGTTTCCGAGCAAAGAGGGGCAGCTGCGAGCACGTGATTTTTGCCCTATATGAATTACTCCCGTAAATTCAAGAAAGTAAATTTTCTTTTCATTATTTGCAATCTCGTAGATTTTTTGTAGGATTTTTGTTAAATGTTTGCATTTTTCTATGCATGTTTGTTTTATTTAAATCATGAAAAATACAAAAAAATATCCTGCATTGCATTTATTTTTACATTTTAGGATAATTAGTAAATCAGTTGTTTTATAAAAATGAAAAAAATCATAAAAATGGATCACTATGCATTTTTAAACTTTTAATTTTAAATTTTGTAGTTCTTTTAATTTAGGAGTTAATTAATTTTTGTAAAAACTATGATGAGTAATTAGCTTAATTTGGTAAATTATTTTATTTTAAGAATTAATTTGGTTTGTTAATTAGTTTGAAAAAAAAAAGAAAGAAAACAATTGAAATAGAAAAGGTAAAAAAAAAGAAAAGAAAAGAAAAGAGAATCAGAAATTAGAGCAATTTGGGCCAAATTTAATTGAGCCCAAACCCCCTACCCGTTCCAGACCCGGTCCAGTTACCCTAACCTGGTCCAGTACCCTTGGCCTAACCAAACGACACTGTTTTTAGTCTTCTTATCACATCCGTTGATTTTCACTCATCGAACGGCTGAGAACTGGGGTCTTTGTATCTATTTAGCTGTCTGAAGCTAAGCCCCCCCCCCCAGTCTAAACCCCTTCCCCTTCCATCTCCGTCTACATCAAGAAACCCTAGAGATCCTGCCGCCTCAAAAAACCTAGGCCATATCCTCCGGCGGCGCAACCCCAATCCATCTTAAAACTACACCCTAGAATCCCTTTCACCTCTTCTCTCACAATATCCAAGCCATGTTCCTCGAATCCCTCTCAATTGTCTCGAATTTCAAATCTAACTTCGATACCCCAAAACCCTAAAATCCCCAAATATACCCAAATTTACACCATGTAACCCCTCACCCCTTTCCCTCCCCAAATATGTTCTTGTTTCCTCTCAAATCAGCCCGTCAATGTCGAAGCAGGGGTCTGCAAGTTTTGGTTTTCCCTCTCTTCTTTTTTTGGGATAATATGTGGTCAAGTGAACCCCAAACCATCATTAATCAACTGTCCCATGCTAAGGACAATCGATTAATGATAGTCGAAGGTTCACTTCCTTCTTAAAAAAGGGCTGTTCGAGTTTTGCCTGACGCAGGTATGGGGGTAATTCTCTTTTACTTTGTGTTGTTTGTTTCGCTCTGATCTTCTTTTCCTCTTTCTTAGGTTTATTTCTTCATGAGTCTTGGTTCTTGTCTGATTGCATAAGTTAGGTTCAGACCTTAAGTTTGTTAATAATAATCAGTTGGTTAGGGGGTATTGTTGAGGTTGCCTTTAGGTCATTAGGGCTCCGTTTCTTTTCTCTTTTCGATTTGGCTTTATCTTGGTGTTTAATGAAATTGGAATCAGTATATTATTATCTTGGTATAATTTGACGCCTTGTTTAGATGGTTGATGTAATTACTGCAGAGGTCAAAGTAGGTTCATGCATTGACTGTTGTTGCTAATAATAGTCTCAATTAGTGTTAGTGTTTGTTTACGATTTATTGTTCCAAGTGTCTCTTTTGAAGCTTTTTAATTCAGGGGTTATTTGCTTAAATTTTTGACTGATATTATTCCTTATGGTCTGAGATTCAAATTTGGGCTGTTAATACACAAGTCCATAGGTTGGGTTGGGTCCTGGTTTAGTTTGATTCAGAAGTGATCCCCTGAGGGTAAATATAGGGGTGTTAAGGCTGCTTTGGTCATTTTAACTTAAGGGAATCTGGTCTAACTAACTAGGAAGTTTCCAGGAAATTGGGGAAGGGACTGACTTAACAAAACAAGTTTTAAAATGGGGTCTAAAGTGAATAGATGAAATTTGGGGAAGGGGTAAATGGTAAGTTTAAAAACTAACTACTGCTGCCCTAAAACCCCTCTATAAATGTCCCATTTCCTGGATTTTCAAGGGGAGGAGAACACCTAGAACTAGAAACGGCTGAAATATTTTTCAGCATTACTTTCTTCACCTAGAACACTAAATGCACACATATTGAGAGAGTTTCAGGATCAGAAAACAAAAAAGGGTCTTGGGTACTGTTCTATTGATCAATTGGTTCAATTTTCTGGTTTTTTAAAGAACGTCTACTATTTTACTATTTCTGGGTCCCAAACATGGATTGAATTGTTTGCATTGCTGCTGATCTATTGCTGTTATTTCCTCATAACCCCAGGTTGTTCTCTTGTTGTTTTTGCTATATTCAGGTACTTCCTAGTCCTCCAAATGTGTAAGAATGAGAAATCTGAAGTTATGAAATCCAGTTGAAAGTCCATGACATATGCTGTTTATCAGATGCTATCCTTATGTTCTTAAACTCACTCAATTCTGTAATAGTTTAGTTTCTCTTCATGTGTCTGATTGTTTATTTATGTTATTAGACTAAAATCTGGTATTTAAGTTTGGATAGGTGTTTTAATTCAGCATGTTGTTTTGTAAATTGATTGAAGTTTGTTGGATGTGTGGACTATCGGATCTACTGCATCATAAGGCCAGGTTAGATTAAACATTTTCTTTTGGAACCGTTTAAGACTGTTGAAATCAATATGATATTTGGGAACTTTGCTTGATTTGTTAAGTATTAGCATATGGAACATGGTGTTTGTCTTTGTTTAGTTGTTTCAAGTATGGATGTATGTGGGACCCTTTTCTATATCTTTGTTGGAACAGGCTGTAGTATGAATTCCACTTTGTTTAAATCATGTTGGTTGTTCACATTTTATTGGTCATTTGGTTAATATTTTCCTTTAAAGGCTAGCTTCTCATCATGCAGTTTATTCCTTTAGTTTTGCTAAAAACAATAGTTTAGTCGAAAAAGTCTAATTTCAGTTGAAGCTCTATATAATTTTGTCAAGTGGTCGATTTGCATAATGTGAACTCCTTTCTAATGATGAGGTTTTATTTTGGGACTGTTATTGAACCCTTTGGAACACCAAGAGGGTCATTCACTTTGGCCCGGCATGAAGCTTGGTTTCGAGCCCAGTTCTCGCTGGCCTCTCCTTTCAGAGAAAGGCTCTAAAATAGTGTTGGGCCTGCTGCCAGCCCAATGCCCTTCTGCGTGTGTAAACAATTTAGTGACAATACCGTTTATTCAACACTGTTGCTTTAAATTGGGAGTTTTCAGCTTGGGTTTCGATAGGACTAAGCCAGAGCCTCATCAATTTGTTTTCTAGTTATCACACGTTTCCTTTTAATTTATGTGTGCCATTTCTAACTATATCACCCATGGCCCTCATGAGACTAAATAAAATTTATTTGAGAAAATAGATTTGATGCGTGCCATAAGCAAATTAAACCTTCTATGGCCCTCGCAAATGTTATAATTTAGATATTAAAAACGAACCTCGTAGTTTGCTTTAGGTGCGTATATTATATAATTATCACGATTACTATTAAAATCCGGGGGTGCATTTCATGTGACCCGGTTCTAATTTCCAACAAGGTTAAATAGAACGTATCGTGAATCACGGGTGCATTTCATGTAGTGTGGCTTGCGATGTGTGTTTAAATAACCTTGAAATAATTCCTTGAACCCATGAAAGCGGTTTTAAAGTTAAAAATATACATAGGTTTAAAAGTGTTTTAAAATCAGATAATTAGGCCAATAGTAATAGTTGAGCGACCGTGCTAGAACCACAGAATCCAGAAATGCCTAACACCTTCTCCCGGGTTAACAGAATTCCTTACCCGAATTTCTGTGTTCGCGGATTATAAAACAGAGTCAATCTTTCCTCAATTCGGGATTTAAACCGGTGACTTGGGACGCCATAAATTATCCCAAGTGGCGAATTTGAATTTTAAATAAAATAATCCCGTTTCGATTGTCACTTTAATTGGACAAACTCCCTTATACCCTTCCGGGGGTAGTAAAATGGAGGTGTGACATGCACGATAAGAATTCAAGAATGTGAAGTTTTTCCTAAAGGCTCCGCAACCCCCCTAAGATAAATACAGATGTCTCTGTACGGATCCACGAGACTCTACTAAAACCTGCTCATAACTCGTGAGACCTATGTAATCTAGGCTCTAATACCAACTTGTCACGACCCAAAAACCGACCCGGTCGTGATGGCGCCTATCGTGAGACTAGGCCAACCGACACTACTCCTGAATCAACCATTTCCAATAAAAGTTTTTTTATACCATTTATAAACCAATAATCTCATAATGAAAATTTAAAAAAAATTGCAGAATAATTACACAAGCCCGACATCAGGGTGTCACTAGTCATGAGCATCTACCAAGGTCTGAATACAACAAAACAGTCAAAAATGTACTAAGTACAGTATTGAAACACAAGAGGAAGGAAGTAGTGCCGCGAATGGCATGCAGCCACCTTGCTAACTCTGATGACTCCGCGTCTGGGCAATCAACACCAGCTATCGCGTTCTAAAATACCTGAATCTGCATACGAGGTGTAGGGAGTAATGTGAGTACACCAACCCCGTAATTAATAAGAGTAAATAAAGACTGAGCAGTAGGAAATGATGAATCCACATTTATGATAAACTAAGCACAACAGGCTTTCAAATCAAAATACGAGTCAATCATCTCATTTAAAATCCAGCTTTTGGTAAAAATCATTTGAAAATGCTTTCCAATTGTTTCAATAGGAGTTCAATACCATTTATAGTAAAAGAGATAAAAATCATAATCGGCCCCTCGAGCAAAACAGAAATTCACAATCCTCTTCATAACTTAAAAAGTTCAGTTTAAATGAAAGATTATTTAAAACGTTTGTTCAACATTTTCAATAGAGGCTCGGTCTAAAGATGAGTGAGAGCAGTAATTAAATCAACATGTTCAATAGAAACTCACTTTAAAAAGGAGTTAAAACAGTAAGTTCATAACCTAGCCCCTCAGGCAAAGCAGCACTCATGTACATATATATATATATAGCCCCTCGGGCAAGCCTCTCAGTCACTCGTGACTCAACTCTTACCAATCAGCGCTCACACTCAGCACTCACACTCAATAGGTACCATATAGTAATCGCTACGACACGCAACCCGATCCATATATTGCTATGGCGTGCAACCCGATCCATATATATAGTCGACTGCGCTCACTGGGGGTGTGCAGACTCTGGAGGGGCTCTTACAGCCCAAGCACTATATCGCTGCGGCGTGCAACCCGATCCAATATATATATCGCTGAGGTGTGCAGCCCGATCCATATACATATCTATATATATATATATATATATATTGCAGCGGCGTGCAGCCCGATTCATGAATATATAATCTTCACAACCAGGCCCTCGGCCTCTCTCAGTCATTAACCTTACAATCAGACCTTCGGTCTATCTCAGTCATCAACCTCGCGATCACTCAGACCATCAGTAAAATAGGGAACTCAACCCAAACAGTTTTCACATTTTTAAGAAGTAAAGTGATAAAACTAGATTTAAATAATAAATAGGTAAATCATGACTGAAAATATGCTTTTAAAACAAATATAGTGAGGAAAAATAGTAAAAATGCCCCTAAGGGTCTCAACAGGTCAGCCCAAGGCCCCAAATATGGCATACATCCCAAAATATAATATCAATCTCTAAAATATGGAATATCATAAGATTCAAATCAAATACGCAACTTAACAGTCGTACGGGGCGGACCAAGTCACAATCCCCAATGGTGCACGACTCCACGCTCATTATCTAGCGTGTGCGTCACCTCAAAGTAGCATAACGATGTGAAATCTGGGGTTTCAAACCCTCAGGACAACATTTACAATTATTACTTACCTCGATCCGGTCCAAACTCTAGCCAACAATGCCTTTGCCCTCACGAATCGACCTCCAAATGCTCCAAATCTAGCCACAATCAGTACATAACTATTAAAATATGCTAAGGGAACAAAGCCCACTCGAAAATATCCAATTTACATCAAAAATCTCGAAATTGCTCAAACTCGGCCCCCGGGACCACGTCTCGAAATCCGATAAAAGTCACATCAATAGAATCCTCATCCTCTCACGACTCTATACACTCCAAGAACATCAAAATCGGACCTCAATTGCCCCTTCAAATCCCCAATTTACACTCTCCAAATTCAAGCCCTAATTCCTCAATTTTAGGATTAATTTTCATAACTAATTAGGTATAATTCACACAAGAATCGAGTATTGAGTTCAAAAATCTTACATTCAGATGTTATCTCTTGAATCCCTCTTCAAATCCTTTCAAAAAGCTCCAAAATTGCCCAAAAATGGTGAAACTTAGCCCCAAAATCGCGGACAATGGCTATTTAAACATTCTGCCCAGGCATCAAAACCTTCTTCGCGAACGCAGGATAACCATTGCGTTCACGATGAACAAAAACACCAGCCATCAAAAATGCTCTATGCATTCGCGGCACCAACATCGCAAATGCGATACACAATGGATACAGAGCTATGCAAACGCATCCCAAGACTCGCAAACACGATGAAGAAAGGTCCTCCAGCCCAGCTCCTAGCCCGACTCTATGCGAACGCGATATGCCATATGTGAACGCAAAGGAGTCCTCCCCTAACACTGTGCGAACGCGTGACATGCTTCACGGTCGCGAAGAGCAATTTGCTGCTGCCATGCGAATGCACTATGCATTCGCGAAACGTGCCTCGCGAACGCGATGAAGAATTGAGGCACCAGATATCAGCAGAACACAGCAATGAAACATTAAAATTAAAATTCCCCAGACCAAAAGAGACTGGTCAGAAGTTTCGGTTTTGAAAAGGTCTGATTCCAAAGTTGTAATTTTGACCCATTTTCATCTTAAGTTAGTTTGAGCCTTCATGCCACCCTTTCTTTCTAACCCCATCCAAAATCCTACATTTCGGTCCAAAGAAAGACCTTCCGATCAATATTTGAGGATGCCAAGTCAAGCGAGATAGAGGTATGATTTACATCATGGGTAACACTTTGTTCATGGGCGCAAGAGAGAAAATTTAAAATGATAGAGTCTTATTGATAAAAACTCTCACGGGCACCGTAAGGCGATGATGAGTTGAGAGATGAACAAATGAGAGAGACTTGTTAGTGAAAACCCTTCAGGGCACTACAAGTCAAATGAGGCTCATGACTTTACTGAGAAATTGGATCAGTAAAAGCCAGGTTTTTAAAGTATGAAGACATGATATGAACTGAAAATATGATTGGTTGGACGGATTATGCTGATAAGTCCGAAATGCATGTCATGATCATTGGAGTTGGTTGCTTCCCTCAGATAAGTCATCTTTTTCTCATTCTTCTTCATATAGTCATCTGTGTTCAAAATTTTCCTTTGTTACTTTTGTCAAAAATCATTTCACTTTGCTCTTTGAGTCTATATTTATGAGTCTCTTTCGAGTTAGCCCTTGTTGAACAAGCAGGAAAGGATTTCAAAGCCTACTACCAGCCTCTAAATTGCACAAAGCGGAGTCCGGCCAGGCAAATCACAGTTGACTTGATTTAGAATAAGCAGTATGGTGATAACTGAGGTGTAGGCAATCAAGTGAGTCTTGAATTTTGAGAAAATACAAGGATTCAGCAACTTTCAAAATGAAAATACAATGCAACAAGTGAGTATGAGAGATTCAGGTCATGTAAATATTTTGTGGTCCAGTTCCAATCAAAAGGTCAAACAATTTCTTGCTAGCCCGAAGCAGCTAATCAGAATAAAGCATGGCAATGGTGGAAGCAGACACTCAGCAATGATGCCACAAACTAACCACCACGTTTTCAAACTAACAAGATTTTATTTGTCTGAAACAGGGGCAAGAAATTTTTTTAATCCACAGGGACCTCCCATGGAAAAGCATGGTTAGCAAGAAATTCTGTTAAGAATCCTCCAAAATGAGAGCATGGCTCAGATAAGTTCATTCTCAGTTCTCAGGACCCTCCTGGATAATGGGATTTAGTTTTTGAATTTTCAGGACCCTCCTGGATAATGAGATTTAATTTTAAAAGTTCTCAGGACCCTTCTAGATAATGTGATTTAATTTAAAATTTTCAGGACCCTCCTGGATAATGGGATTTAGTTTTTAAATTTTCGGGTCCCTCCTGGATAATGGAATTTAGTTTTAAGTTTTAGCATAAGTTCTCCCTTTAGAAAATATAATTTAGCTTTAAAGTTATCACTCTTAAGATGAGATTTAATTCGAAGTTTTCAGGGACCTCTTGGATAATGGGATTTAACTTTTAAATTCTTAGAGCTCTGTAGGTAACATGATCCGATTAACACTCACAAATATGCCTAGATCCCAAATTGGGGCAGAAAAATTTCTTTTGTTTTGACTATTTTGTAGCAATCAGGCGCCCACCTGGATAACGAGGGAATACAGTTCAAGTTTTAGCAATCAGGCGCCCACCTGGATAACGAGGGAGTACAATTTCAAGTTTTAGCAATAAGGCACCCACCTGGATAACGAGGGAATACAGTTCACGTTTTAGCAATCAGGCGCCCACCTGGATAGCGAGGGAATACAATTCAATTGTTGGTAATCAGGCGACCACCTGGATAACGAGGGAATGCAGTTTTTAGCAATCAGGTGCCCACCTGGATAACAAAGGAATACAGTTTCAAGTTTTAGCAATCAGGCGCCCACCTGGATAATGAGGGAATATAGTTTCAAGTTTTAGCAGTCAAACGCCCACCTAGATAACGAGGGAATGCAGTTTCAAGTTTTAGCAATCAGGCGTCCACCTAGATAACGAGGGAATACAGTTTCAAGTTTTAGCAATCAGGCGCCCACATGGATAACGAGGGAATACAGTTTCAAGTTTTGGCAATCAGGCTCCCACCTGGATAACGAGGGAATACAATTCAAGTTTTGGTAATCAGGTGCCCACCTGGATAACGAGGGAATACAATTCAAGTTTTGATAATCAGGCACCCACCTGGATAACGAGGGAATACAATTCAATTGTTGGTAATCAGACGCCCACCTGGATAACGAGGGAATACAATTCAGGTTTTGGAAATCAGGCACCCACCTAGAGAACGAGGGAACTCATTTTATACCAAAGTCAAGCTATTGGCAGGAGCCCACCTAGAGAACGAGAAAATTCATTTCTGAGTTACTTCAATTCGCAAATTTAAAAAGCATCAGGAGCCCCTCCTGAAAAACAAAGTCCATTTTTTTCAGTTTCATATTGAAGATCAAGTAGAGATTCAAGGAAGATTCAAGACAAGAAGTAGATAGGATCTTGTATTTTTCTTTTACTCCTACTGTAATTTTTCCTTTTATTTTTGAAGTAATGGCAGGAACCGTGGACTGGAACCTCAACGGCACTTCACTCGACTCTCCACCTCGGTATACTCCATCGCTCTTCCCACTCCGAACTATACGTGGCCTGATTCCTTTATAAACAAGGATATGTAGGCAGCTTAGATACCAGGGCTCGATCACATACTCTTTTCTTTTAATTTTGTCCCTTTAAATAAAGGTCGGGTCAAAAACATATCTTGTTGTTCTTTGTCTGAAAACGCTTCGTGTTTCCCGTCAAAGAGGGGCAGCTGTAAACATGTAATTTTTGACCCACGCATTAGAATCACCTCTAATAGTCCTAGTATTTTTTAGGACATTTATTTGAGTTTATTTCTATAGGATTTTACTTTATTACTAATTTTAATTCAATATATTTTTGTTTTTACCATGATTTTCACTTTTATTTTAAATATAATAATTTATATAAAAAATAATATATAAAAATATAGTTTCATAGTATGATATATTTTACTTTAATTAATCATAATTAATTTTAAATTATTTTTGTAAAGAAAATATTTAAGTTTTCTTAATTGGTAGATTTAAAAGGGTTAAAGTCCCAAATTATAGGCCCAATTCGGATGCTAAAGAGGCCCAAATCTGGGCAGTCCAATCCCATAATGCTTTCAACCCAGCCAACCCAATCTCTTGATCCACGAAACACACTGACCCGCCCCATTTTTTAATTTTTAATCTCTACCGTCTAAAATCCCTGGATCCAACGACCACAATTAATCCCCATACCCCCAAATATAAACCTAATATTCACTAACCCTAACCCTAAAGACTACCCAAATCGGCGCCCCCCCTTCCCAGTCTCTGCCCGCATCCTTTACCCCAAACTCACCGGAAAAACTTGCCAACCCGGCGAGTTAACTCATGGTCCCCCTTTCCATTCTCTCTTTCTTCCACGTGGCCTGACAAATAACCGATTTTGGTTCGAATCTACGTTGTATTTTGCTCTCTCATACGTGAATCTCTTTCAACGATAGATGATGGACGAAGGGTAGGATATGATTAATGAAAATTAATCATACCCCTCCATTTGTCCAGATTTTTACCAAAAAGAAGGAAATTTTCGGAATTTTGGTGGGATTTTCGGATTTTTGAAGGTTTTTTGCTATTTCTTGCAAAGGAAGGAGAGAAGCTTCGAGAGAGGGCTATATATTTGGGTCTGGACAGAGATTGAAAGGGGGTATTTCTTGACAGAAAAAGCTAGGGTTTTAGGTTTTTATTTTGAGTCCTTTATTTTCGGAAAGATCAGAAAAAACTAACACAAAATATATGTTTTCATCCCTTTACTGCTTTTCAATTTTTGAGTTTCAATTTGAGTTTTGGTATTGAATCGAGGTCGCTCGAGTCGTCGATTGCTTGCCAGTTGAGGTCCGTTCGAGATCGCGAGTTCCTCTTTCTTGGATGTTGTTTGTCGTGGATCTTCACTGCCATATTTAAGTGTATTTGATTGCGATCAGAATTAATTAAGAGCGCTTTCAGGTTCATTTCTTCCTCCTACTCTTGTGTGTATTATGAATCAAAGCCATAGAGGGAGCCATTTAAGATAGACTAATCAGTAGTAGTTTCAGATTTAACTGATTTTTCTTGCTGATTTTGGCTGCTGGTTATTGTTACTCTATGAGTTTCCTTTTGGTGAGTCTCTTCATAAGAGTTTGAATGAATTAGAAATGTGTTTGATTCCATGGTATCGCTTTGCCGACCTTCTGTTTTCTTTGGTGAATAACGTTGAATGAGTTGCCAGTTTTGAAATATGGTAAATACTAACAGTTTTGAAAGATTAACTCAAGTTCATTGTGATAGATTTTTTTTTTCTTTAATGAGGTTCTGTTATTTGATTTTTCTTCATGTCCCAACCTTTAATGCTATGATTTTGCTTTATGTGGATTGAAAGGTGGTTCTGGTTATATATTATCTCGTTATCCCAATTGGATTTGATGGTGAATCGACCTTAAGGTTGAAATAGTGTTTTGTAGTCCCTTATGATTCGAGAAATGAGGTTGTTGGTATGTTTTTTTGCTTTCCTTCGGCTGGTTTAAACTTGTAATGAGTCGTGAAGGATCTTCAATTCTCTTAAATTGTTAGGTACATGTAAAAGTAAAGAAAGGAAGAAAAAGAATCATGTGTTGTTCAAGAACTTATGCCACTGTCTTTGCTACTTTCCATATAATCATCAAGTATTTTTGATGTGTGTTTCAATAATATGGATAGATGTTGTCACCATGAAGGCCTCCAGTATATCACTGTTATTCCCAAATTTCATGAGTTGTTCTAAAAAGCTATATCTCTTTCATTTGAGCAAAAACTACTGTTCTAAAAAATGAATATGGCTTCCAATGATGTCCAGATTGCAATGAAAATGGGCCAATTTGATGTCCGATTCATTGTGATTATTAAGGCTGTTTAAAAACTTTGTTGGTCCTCTTGGATTAATTTTTTGTTTTGAGATGATGTCTATTATGCAGCGAGAATTATGATTGAGCTACTGATATAGTCATAGTATTGGCTCCTCCTAATGGCCTTGATTCATTTTCCCTAACTTGTAGTAGTTATTGCTATTTTAGCTTTCCTTGTTATTATCTTCTATGAATGCCTAGGGTGTTCTGTTAAATGCATTACCTTGTTGATTTAGCGTTGTTGGGTATGAAATTATTTGAATAGTTATAGGACCATGGGAGTTGGGAGAGAGACTTGGCCCATTAGTGTTAATTTGCTTACTTACTTAGGAATTGGGCTTGGTCGAAATACATGAAAATAATGATAAGTTAACAGAACATGACACCAAATTGATTTTTTTTTTTAGTTTTTCACTTATTTACTTATTCTCGTTTTATTATTATTATTCGCTAGGAGCATATTAGGCCGACAACATTTGGGTAGGCAATATTAGAATTTTTCTATTTGCTTGCTTTTAATTTTGAGGAAAGAGGTCGTTCCCCTAGTTGAATTTATCCGAGAAATGCCCCGAGGGGTTTGTATATATTATTATCGGGGTATGACCCAAAGAACTATGTAAATATTTTGGAGGCCTTGTCGAGCATGGTGGAGAAGTCGTAGTATAGGTTAGCTTAGGATTTTTCTTTTCCTTTCCTTTTCATTTTCTTTTATTAGGCGGGGACGACCTCAAGCCTCGTGTGTGTTTATTCTGCTTTACTGTGATTTTACTTTAACTTGAATATTCTAAAAGCCAACTAGATCGGGTACGCAACCGTACTAAACCTCTGGTGCGGACTTAGTTTTGAGTCCAAGTGTTTTAAAAGGAAAAATATTTTCTAAAAAAACCGGTGGCCTGACACACCGAAATCACATGCCAGGTGGCGACTCTGAGTTTTCTTTTTGAATACAATATTTGTCACTTTTTAATTAAAATCCTTTTTCAAGTTTTTACTAAATTACTTTTATTAATTTTAGAGGGTTAGGTGAAGTTTGGTTAAAAAAGGGTGTGACAGTATTCGGACAATTGTCCATTTCTAGAAGTTTCTTCTCATTTTCCACTCTTTTTAACTTCTGAAAATTCACTTTTTTTAATCCAAAATCTGACTTAATTTATTTATGTTATTGCACTTAAGTCCT
The DNA here is from genome assembly GCF_000393655.2 of Nicotiana sylvestris. Classification (NCBI taxonomy): domain Eukaryota; kingdom Viridiplantae; phylum Streptophyta; class Magnoliopsida; order Solanales; family Solanaceae; genus Nicotiana; species Nicotiana sylvestris. Next base: position 11,669,445 of record NC_091064.1, read on the forward strand.
TTTTCTAGAAGCTTCCTGAGCAACTAGATAGATTCCCTAAATTTGGTTTTCAATTACCCTCTTAAAGTTTCTGTTATTATCCTTTCACCCCCTTAATTACAATTAACATTCAAACATCAGAAATCAAACAATTAAGACCAAATCAAGGATCAAACAAAATAAAAACTGCTTACTAATTAAACATGGCAAAATTATTAAATTATTAAAGCTGATTCAGTTAACCTAAAACACATGCAATTAACTAATTAATCTTACTTTCACTAAGTTTAAACAAATTAATAACTAATCTAATCAAAAGAAATTAACACCAAAGTGATAATCTGAAACAGAAAAAGAAACAAAAGAAAGGAAAAGATAGATGCACTGATTTGGATTCTAAAAGAGACGGCAATTGAGGCGAATTGACGAACAATGATGGCGATGAAGCTTTAGCCGACCAGTGGTGAGTTAGTCGGAATTCGGTGGCCGTGAGATGAACCAAGACTAACATCAGTTGATTGATCTCATCAAGAGCAATCAGTTGATGTAAGTTTCAAGTTCAAACGAGCCGAGATTGAGGAGAAATCAGAAAAGGACAGATTTAGGATTTTTCGGCCTTTTTAGATCCGAAATTCAAAGGATTTGGGAAGGTTTTTTGTAACGACCTGGCCTGTCGTTTTGAGAGTTATAGCATCATTTCCCCCATCTATTCTTCTTTATGTATTGTTCAGCTGTGTTGAGCTGTATTGAGTTGGTAGGTTTGGGTTCAGAGTAATTTTGGAGTGAAATGAATACTTAGTCTCTTAGTTAAAAAGCTAGGTTAGAAAAGTCAATTGGAAGTTGACTTATGAGTAAATGAATTCGGATTTAGATTTTTATTATTTGATTAGCTTCGTTGGGTGATTTTAGACTTAGGAGTGTGTACGAAATATAATTTGGAGGTCCGTGGTAGAATTAGGGTTGAATTGCCGAAAGTTGAAAGTTTAGAAATTCTTAGGCTTGAATTCGAGGTTGATTTGGTGTTTTGGTATTGTTTTGGGTGTTCTGGAGGTTCGACTAAGTTCAGGTAGTGATATATGACTTGTTGAAATTATTGTTTGAGGTCCCGAGGGCCTCGGGTGAGTTTCGGATAGGTTTGGGTTGTGTTGCGCTCGTTTTTCTTATGTTTCGACGCCGTTTCTTCAAGCATAAATGATATCATATTGAATAATTGAGCTCCAATTTTTTTTATTGAAGCATTAGATCCGTATCGTAATCAGGGACGCGTAGCAAAGAGAATCATCAAATTTAGACATTGTATGAGAATTTTATGATCATTTTACTAAGAATTAGGTTACCAGATTTTTCAGATTAATTACGAAATTGCCATTGACGGTGTATTTAAAAATATGCACTATTTGCAAATATTAAAACCTACGTATCTCATTCATTATAAGGTCAAATGAAGTGATTCAAAAGCCTAACTTGACTAGAATTTCACAAGGAGTCCATTGGAGGCATAAAAAGTGAGTTTCAAAATCGTTTAGCATGAGAAACGAGGAAGAATAGCTGACAGAAAAATATATAAAATTAGGGTTTGTTCATTCGGTCATATTTTGAGTTGGGGAGCTCGGATTTGGGCAATTTTGGAGGCGATTTTCACCATATGGATTGGGGTAAGTGTTCTCTACTCGGTTTTGATTATAATTCATGAATCCATCATCGTGTTTCGGATTTGTTTGATGATTTCAAAGTAAAATTGAGGGAGTTAGGGTTTGAGTTTTAGAGAGTTTTCAGTGAGGATTTGAGGGACCAAACGTAGTCCGATTTTGATAAACTTTATATGGTTAGACTTTATAGAGAACAGGGTTTATTATTATGCTATTTTTGACTGATTCCGAGAAGTGGACCCGGGGGCCGAATTTTGGCCAGTTTTAGATTTTTGGCATATTTTATAGTTTTATTGTGGAAATAGATTCTTTAGCACATGATGATGGTATTAATCTAATTATGGTTAAATTCAGAGCTTTTGGAGACTGAGTCCAAAGATGAGGGCCTCCCGGAGTAGGATTTTTACGCTGTTGAGGTTAGTAATTGTTTTAACTCTGGCTTTGAGGGAATAAACGCAGAGAAATTGATATCATGTGATTGTTTGGTGGTGATACCCACGCTAGGTACGAGCGTGTGGGTGTATACCTCGAGGGATTAAGACTTGGTCCATCTCATGGGGCCTCATGGCCATCATCTATGTTTATGTAGTTACTTGTTGTTGAACTTGTCTACCTTCATGTTAGAGATCATGTTTAGGCTTTATTCATGCTCACATTATTTGTACTCAGTCATAGAAGTTATTGTACATGTTTACCTCAGTCTCTATTATTTGCTAATATGTTGTGATACTTGATGTGGGCTGTGTCCCCTTATTTGTCGATGATGGTGAGGCTAGTGAGGTACATGATTGAGTGAGGTCGAGGGCCTGGTTGTGAGGATATTGATACCATAGCGTGTGAGTTGTCCACATAGCACGTGAGTTGACCGTGCGGATCCAGGTATTGATATGATGGCACGTGAGTTGTCCTTGCTTAGCGTTTGGGATTGGAAGCTCCTCCGGAGTCTGTACACACCCCCAGTGAGCGCAGAGTGTTGAGTGTATTGGGTGTTGAGTGCTGAGTGCGAGTGATGAGTGATGGAGTGACATTGCTGTGAGGTTGCATTTATTTTTGATGTTGCTGCATTTACCTGTTAATTTCTTTGTGGCATTTGTTAGTTTTATGGAATTTACCTATTTATTCATGTTTATTGTAAATTGTGAAAATAAATAATTGGACTGTATTACTTAGCTCGTCACTACTGCTCAGTTCCTTAGTTATTTCTGTTACTACTGAGGTGGTTGTACTCATACTACACCCTGCACTTTATGTGCAGATCCATGTGAGTTAGAGCGCGGCGATCGCTAAGTTCAGGTCGGCTATCTTTGGAGACTGTAAGGTAGCTGCTAGTGTCCGCAGGGCCTTGTTACTCCTCTTATCATTTCTTCTTTTGGACAGTTAGATAGTTTATATATCTTAGTTTACAGTTTTAGACACTCATGACTTAGTGACACCATGATGTTTGGGACTCGTTTTCGTATTTTATATTAGTTATATTTAGAGTTGATTTAGTTTATCAGGAATTAAATTATTGCAAATATTTTATTAATTTCTTATAATCGGTTTAGTAGTAATAATTTGGAAAATAGGTTTGCCTTGTAACACGATAGGCACCATCACAACATGGTTAGATTTTGGGTCGTGACATTTTTGGAGAAATTGATTTGGGGGGGGGGGTAAGATTTAGGAGGGTGTGAAGATTGTGTGGTGTTAATTTTGCAGTGGCGCCGCCGCTGTAGGCGATTTCCGGCGGTGGCAGAAGGTGGTTGTTAAAGATATGAGAGAGATAAGAGAGATAGGGGAACTAAGGCGTCTCTAGGGATTGGGAAGGGGTCTGTTTGGACAGATTTAAGGGAAAGGGATGGGGAGTTCGGGGCCGTTAGATTAAGTTTGATGAAGGGCTGGGATTAGCTTGACGCCCAAACGATGTCATTTGGTCTTGGGTGGGACTGGACCGGATCCATGTGGGTCTAAGCTGAGCTAATTTGAGCAATTTTTGGGCCATTTGGCCCAGCAAGAATGCTTCCTTCAATTTTTGCCTTCACCTTGTTTTTTTTTAAATGGTCACTCTTAATTAAATCCTATATCAAACCTAATTTGCAAAATAACATATTCATTTGTTTTAATTCAAAATTAGGCTAATTAACTAATCGACTAATTAACTACAAATGTAAAAAGAAAAGAAGAATAACTGAATGTCATTTGTGATTTTTATTTTTTAACAATGCAATTAATGTGTCATTACATCCTAAACATGTTGTTAAATCTAAAATGCAACAAGTAAAAAATATTTTTGAGGATTTTTAGGATTTTTTTTTAAAATATTTCTAAATATGCATGAATGCAATTAAATGCAAATAAATACAAACAAACATCCTAAAAATTCTATAAAATTAAAAAGTAATTAGAAAAAGTCTATTTTTGTGGATTTTGTAGGGATATTTTTTGTGAGGCAAAAATTACGTGCTCATACCAACGATCGGTCAAAATTCGGCAAAAAATTCTAACAATCCAAAAGTTTTGCCCATCAAATTGAAATATTGGTTATTCGCCAAGATGTTGGCATGTTGCTGTCTATTGGTGGGATCGAATCAATTTTTTGTAAAACTTTTTTAAACTAGGTCAATTTATACAATGACACTGAAATATCATATTTGTGCAAATCTCTCAAACATGTTTGCACTTTCTTTATCCGTTGGATCATGGATGTTTGAGTTTATCTAGTTAATCAAGATATTATTGAAGGTCAACCGACGTATGATCTAACTTCGGTGGATAATTAATTTGTTCTTCTACCCTTATTTACTTAAATATTACTTTTATATTTTTATCTACACATAGTTTGAACTCATGATATACGATTAATTAACCCACATGTGCTACGCTCGTACTACTGGATTATAGTCGAGTAAACCTAAATACCAACTTTTTGAACTCAAAATACGTTTTTACTGTATAAAAAAAGATACCTTTTTATATATAACATAGTATAATATCGCGCTATAATTTAACAGTGTTACTGCTGTTAAAGTATAGCGCGGTATTATAACGCACTATACCTATTAAATAAAGACCCCTTCTTCTTCCCCACGACAGAAACAAACGCCCCATTTGAATTTTAAAAGAACAACGGTCCTCCCCTCTCTTTTTCTCCAAAAAAATTCCGAGTGGACCTTGTAAGCACGTGATTTTTGCCCTGTATGAAAATTACTCCAAAAAATTCAAAAATAAAGTAATTTTTCTTGGTGTGCAATTTTGTGATATTTTGAATAATTATTTGTATTTGTTTGTGCATGTTTATTTGCTAAATTAATAAAAAATACAAAAATATGTTGCATTTTGCATGTAGGATTTAATTCTACAATTGTTAGTAATTAAATTTGTTTTACAAAAAATTAAAAATTACAAAAATAGGCATCGTTTGCATTTTTAGCATTTAATGTCCAAATATACAATTTTATGCTTAATTATTATTTAATTGTGCGTTAATTGTTATTGGGAGTTAATTTGCATTTTTTAAACTTAATTTAGTTCTTAATAATAGTTTAAGTATTTTTATAATTTAGTTTTAGATAAATAAAAGAAGAAAAGAGAGCGAAAATATAAAGAAAGTCGGAATTGAGCCTCTTATTCGATTTCAAGCCACAGGCCCCAAAAATGGTCCAATCTTCCCTACGACCCAGTCCATTTCGAACTGGGTCGACCCAGTCCATAACCCAACATCCTATTATCTTACAAACAACACAAAAAAAAAAAAAAACCCTAAAAAGACCTAACCAATTCGCCACCCCCCCTTTCCTATCTTCTTCTTCTTCTCCAAGTTTCTCAAGCTCCCATGGCTTCCCCCCCCCTTCAAGCTCATCCATGGCTTCTCATTGTCACCCCGCACACACTTACATACCTCGTCTCGTCTCCAAGCAGCCATAGCTGCTGCCCAAAGCTCCTTCATCTTCGTCAAACAAACAACGCCCCTCCCCGTCCGCCATTGATAAAGCTCGTCGAGCTCAAGCTCGTTGAGCTCGACGTCTATGTCGCTGCTGCTTCTGTCTCAACCAAACAACCAAACGAACACAACCTCGACGAGTCAGCTGTTGTTCGAAGCTCCCATCGCCGCTGCTCGTCACGGCCAAGCTCGCACGCTGCCATCAGGAGCAGTCCGTTCCGCCATGGACGTCGTCGACCAGTTGCTTCTGCTTGCTGTGTTCCATCTTCTTCTGCCTTCTAATACGTCCAGCCATGGACGAGCTTCGACGTCGACCATGTCGTCGTCCATGGCTGTCTGCGCCGTGCTGCTGCTCGCTACTTCGGACCGCTGCTGCATCTTCCATCTCCTCGACCAGCTGCTGCCATCCGCCATAGCTGCTGCCGCGATGTTGTTGCTGCTCGTCGCAGCAGCTCCCTACTGCTTCATGCCTCTCCATCATCTTCGTCTTCGTCGTTGTTTTTGAATCGGTTAGTTGGTTTATGTTTCAAATTTTGTCCATATTTTGTTTCGTTGTTTTTCGGATCCAAAATCGATAAATGATTCAATTCTTGTTTTGTTTGTCCATCGTTGAAATAATTTTAGTTTGTTCATGTGTTTTGTTGATTTTAATTTTCAGATTCAAATGGTAAATTAATTAATTTGTTTTTCATGTTTATTTCATGTTTGTTTTATTGTTAGAATGAATATTTGTTAGATTCAAATTGAAATTTAATTGATTATTTCTTCAATTTGTTTCATGTGTTTATGTATTTTTAGAAATTGTTAATATTGTTAAGTTCAAGTTTAAGTTCATAATTGTTTCTAACAACAAATCTTGTTATTTGTCTAAAAAAAAAGAATTTAGTTGTGTTGAAGGAAATATATTGATTTAATCGTTTTAATCCGTCATGTTTGTTGTGTTAAAATAGATTCATTCATGTTCATACTTTGTTTGGATGATCTTGAATCCGAAATTTGTATAGTTTGATTTCTTGTTTATCATTTATGATTATTTCTTGAATTTGTCTCATAATCTTGTTGTTTAAAGTTTAATATAGGAATTGTTGGTTGTAATGTTGTTAGAGTTGATTTTAAGTTCAATATGATTGAATTTAGAAATCTTCATACTTTGTTTGTTGTTGTTGTTGAATCCAAAAATAGGATTGTTTGTTGCTAGAATATTGTTCAATCAAATTTTAGTTGTTCTTTGTTGTTCAATTTGTGTTCATGTGATTTGTTGTTGAAATGTTGTTGAAATCATGTTCATGTGCTTTGTTGTTGAAATGTTGAAGAAATCATGTTCATGAAATTTGTTGTTTGAACATTGTTAGAAATTAATCATATTGCCTATATTTTGGTTAAGTTTGATTAATTGATGTGTTATAGCTGATGGGTAGTTTGGTAATTTGTAGTACGTTCAGGGGTAGTTTGGTAATTTTCAGTAAGGTCGGAGGGGTAGTTTAGGAATTGTACATTTTGTAATTGTTTATATGAAGCATGGAGGACAAAATAAAATGGGGTGGGTTGTGATATGGTTATTTAATATAAAGGGGGGACAAGACAAAATTTAAAGGGGGAATCTTGCATTATTTTATGTTAGGCATGGGGGACAAAATGAAATGGGGTGGTGTGATATGTTTATTTAATGTAATGGGGATGAGTGGGAAGATAATGGGTTGGGTAGAGAAAAAGTATTGATTTAATTGATTAAAAGATTTATGGGATGAGATTATATATATGATGTCTTGAACACAAGACAGAGACAATACAGAGAGACAGATAAGAAAAGAAAACACACGGACAGACAGAGAGAATACAGAAATAGAGAGAAAAAAGGGTTGAACATTTAAGAGAAAGAAAAATTCCGAAAATATTTAAGCTTTCAAAATAAAATAAAAACTAAAAAAAAATCTTCTGCTTTCTTTGTTTGAAATCAGTATTAATTGTTGTTGTTTCATTCAAAGCTTGAAGCTTTTGTTTTTGGGACTACTGCTCTACTGGTTTGCAAACTCTTTTCCTGGGTTGTTACTGTTGCTGGGCTATTGTTGCTGTGTTGTACTGATTTTACTGCTGCTGTTGATTCTCATATTCCTTTTCTTTTGCTTCCAATATCAGGTACACAACTGAAAAGCTGGTTATTGTAATCCGAAATATGAAGCATGAATACATATGAAGAATGAAAATTTGAAGTTTTAATTTCGTTTTTCTTTGTTCCTGTTGTTGATTTTATTTAAGCTATTTCATGAATTACTAAATAATAACTGGAATAAGAAAATAATATCATAAGTTAGTCTGTAATAAATCAGTTCGGCAAAACAGGTTAATTCACTAGTTATGAAGGTTTCAAGATTATAGGTTGATCATGAACAAGTAGCTAAATTTAGCTAAGACACGAATTTAAATTAAACATCGTAAATTAGGCATTAAGGCATGACTTAAGCTTAAGCAAGATTAGAAGCACGTTTAAGTCTAACAAACTTTCTAATAAGCTTTAGTAAATATGGTTAAATCTAGTTTCAAATGATTGTGAATAATTAATCTCAATAATATTTTTTTTAAAATAACAATGCTGAGTTTTAATCTAGCTATATTTGTTTATCTTGAATATTAGTTGTTGAATTTTTATTTAATTTATAATTTTCGAAATTAAGAATAAAATCCCTTTTTCATCAATATTTGTATGAATCAAGCAATTAGCGTGTCATGTTTTCTTAAATAATAATAATAAAAAAAACGTAATTAATTAGGATTTTCTTTATTCATTTTAGAGACTAATTTTAAATAGCAAAATGTAGTCGCTTTAAGATTTATCCATTTAGGAAAATAAATGAGATGAGCCTCGCTTAATAAAATGTATAGATTGCGGGGCCCTCAATAAATGTACATTTAATTGCTTAGAATTAAGGAGGAGTCGTTTTAGCAAATTTCACGGCCCTACCCCAAAGTAATAAATCGCTAATTGCTTTAGGCGCGATATAATAATAATACATTCTTAAACACGGGTATGCATTTATGCGACCCAAATCCAAATCCCAAAACATTGAATAAAAATACGTTCCGGATCGTGGATGCATTTTATGTGACCCAATCCAAAGACATGTTCTTAAACGATGTTCACATTATTTAAAAAATATAATAATAAAAGCGGTAAAAAGATAAAACTTGCACATGAGTCCATATTTGTATAAAATCAGATAATCAAGCCAAATATAACAGTTGAGCGACCGTGCTAGAACCACGGAACTCGGGAATGCCTAACACCTTCTCCCGGGTTAACAGAATTCATTATCCGGATTTCTGGTTCGCAGAATAACAAACAGAGTCATATTCTCCTCGATTCAGGGATTAAAATTGGTGACTTGGGACGCCTTAAAATTCCCAAGTGGCGACTCTTAAACAAACAAATAAATCCCGTTTCGACTGTCCTTTAATTGGAGAAAACTCCCTACGCCCCTCGCCGGGGCGGAAAAAGGAGGTGCGACAGCTCTGGCGACTCTGCTGGGGACAAAACCCAGAACCACTGGTTCAGGGTTCAAGAATTCGAGCTTAAAATAACTGTTATAGTTGGCTTTATTTATTATCTGATGTTTACATAATATATGCCTAATGTGCTAAATGATGTTTTTACCGCTTTAATATTATCTGAATTGTGTATATACAACTGTTACGAAACCCTTCTTCTTTCTGAGTCTTCTAAAATTATGGTGTACACGTGCGCGTGGCCCACCTTTCTGTTAGAAGTCATACCAAATAAGACGAAGTTGGGACAAGTAACCAGGCCGGGCAGACTTTCGTGCTCCCGGTACGTTGCCCCCATTTCGGCTCAAGCTGTCCACTTGGGTGAGCCAGGGCTAGAACAATATGCCTCAGGTTTTTTTTCACTTAGAATAACTCAGCTTCATGCCGGATCCCTAGTAGGAACATTTGTTTGCATCACGTGCATTTGACTTTGGAGGCTCAACACAGGGGTTGGGTCTGTCTAGGACAGGTGTACCCAAAAATGAAAATGACCATCCTGATGCATCTTACTTGCTGCTACGTGCGTATTTATTTGATACGGACTTGTATGTTGACTGACTTTTGAATATCAGGAATAATATTTTGATTTTGAAAAAAAATAGCGGTTAGGGAATTGATTTTTTATTTTTGAAAAAAAAAACAATGCCCAAATACTGTTAAAACTCTGCCGAAATTTTGAAAAGAAAAATGTCTTATTAGTTTGTTTTATTAAAAGCAAAGAAAAAATAGAAAGAAAAAAAATCGTTGTTCTGTCTTATTTTTCAAAATAAATAAATAAATATATATATATATAAAGGAAAATAGTTTGTCTTCCCCTGAAAATGACAATGAAAAAGAGTCTTACTTTTAAAATAGTTTTTTTTATTATTCATTTCTAAAAAATTCAAAATGAAAATGAAAAGAGTCGTTGCTTTGAAAGTGGTTTTGTTATTTGTTGCTGAAAAAGAAAAAAAATCCTGTTTTAAAATAGTTCGGTTAATTGGCCCGAACTACGCAGGTTTGATTCTCACCGGATGTGAGATACGTAGGCAACCCTCATCGGGTCCAACCCCACCTTTTGCTAAAAAGGCCAAAAAACAAATTAAAAAAAACAAAAAAAAACATGTCAAGATTTTAATTTTGTCATAAATAAGTCGGGTGATGTCCAAGTTCCCCTTTTAAAAAAAAATTACCAAAAATATATATGTCAAATTTCTAAGAAGTCGGGTGACGCTGTTTTATCAAGACATAGCCGAATGTTCCCGAAGGGGACGCCGGAAGGCTGACTTTGCATAAACAGCCACTTTTGGGTCATATTTAAGATTTGGTCCAGTTGACCCACACAGCCTTAAAAATCTTCGTCCCCGAGACGTTGAAAGGCCGTGTTTGCAATATTGAGTTTTCTAAATTTGAAAAACGATAAAAAGAGTCATAAATAAGTCTGGTGATGTTGTTATGTCATAAATAGCCGAATGTTCCCGAAGAGAACGCCGGAAGACTGACTTCGCATAAACAACCACCTTTTGGGTAATGTTTAGGATTTTTTGTCCAGTTGACCCGCACATCCTTAAAAATCTTCGTCCCCGAGGCGCTGAAGGGCCGTGTTTGCAACTCCACGTTTTCATTATAATTTGAAAAAAAAAAACAAAGAGTCAGCAGTTAGGTGAATACCGTTTGAATTTTTAGTCAAAAAATAAGTCGAGCCAGCTTCGGCCGCGCCTTGAACCGTTCTTGCCGAAATAGCCTTAGAGTGTCTTTCAGTTGTCGAAAAGTTATTTTCGTAAAAGAATGGACAAGTTTGTAAAGTGTCAAAATAATCCTCCCCGGCCTCAGAATTCATGTGAGAATTGGAAGGGGCCACCTTTGCAAAAATAGCCGTTTGGTTGCATTTGTCAAATGGGGAAAGAGACTGGCCGTTTATAAATCTTTAATTAGAATATGTGGTTTGTTTGATTTTTTTTAGTTTATTTTAATATGAAAATCGAAAAAATGTTTATTATTGTTTATCTTTTAGTGGTCCGAACTACGCAAGGTCTGATTCATGCGGGGTCATGATACGTAGGCAATCTCCATAAGATTCGACCACAACAAAAAAATGAAAAAAAAATGAAAAAAAAAGAAAAGAAAAAAATGAATGAAAAAAAATCGAAAAAGAAGAAAAATGAAAAAAAATGTTGTTAATAATGAGGACCGACTGAGTCCATTCTAACCTGTTTTGAATCGCAAAGAAAGAAGGTGGTTTGTTTGTGGTAAGCCGAAACTACAAGACCCAGAAGCACACTTTGCGGGGATCAGACTTGATAACAGAAACACTCAAATCCTATTAGGACTTGTTGACTAAGGTTGATGATATTGAAGTTGGCAATGGTCTCGACAATATTAATGCAAAGCTCAGTGCCTAAGATGCCAATTTTGATAAAGTGGGAGGACGCTCCGTTCCTTGGTTAGCAAGAGAGAAGCTTTTGGTGGCTTATTTTGTTGTCATTTCTGTTGTCCGGATTATTCTGAGGGTTGTAATCCGAATATTGTCTTGTGTCAAACTTTCTTATCTTTCCATTTTTGTCGTATCAGTTTGTTTAAGTCTCGTTGAGGTTGTGTTAAGATTTTAATCTGGTTGTTTTGTTTATTTTATTATTCAAACCATTTCGCCGGTAGTCTAATACAAAAGCCGGTCTTTTATTATTTCCAATCATCTTTTTGTTTAGTCCTTTTGTCATTTTCGTTCAATGCCGATTCTAGGGACATGACATGCGCACACAGTTTGGGCCTAGTCTTAAAAGGTAATTATAAAACTCTGGAAAGGTGATCAGACCATTTAAAGGAAATAAGAACGGTGTGAGATTATTTGAAGCCCGAGTCATGTGGAATTAGGGCAAGTAAAACTTAAAGAAAACCGTTAAATGCAAGATTCGCCAAATTGGCATGAGGGTCGTTCATGAGAGTGAGAGTGTCGCCCAGCAGTGCTTAGAAATAACAAATGAAAAGCAAGTGTTTAACATAATTGTCAAGTCCAGCACCATCGGAAGAGACTAGAAGTCTATGTTCAATTATGTTGTTTGCACTTGGCATGTTTTGAAGACTGGAATGACGAAGGCATTTTATTCTGCTACCTAAACACTTTATCCTTTGTTACCCTTTTGAGCCTTATTTATTTTCTTTCATACCCCTCGTTCGGAATCAATAGCAACGACTAGGAAATACGGGTAAAGAAAAAGAAAAGAAAAAAAAATCAACAAAAACGAAAAAAAAAATGAAAAAAACAAAGAAAAAAAACAAAAGAAAGTCAAATGAAAAAAAAAGAGGATTTGGGAACTACGTTTGACCTGATTCCTCAAAGAGGATACGTAGGCGCTTCACGGCTCGGTCATAGGATGCATAGTGTGCATAATGTGCATGGTGTGCATAGTGTAACAAAAAAATTAAAAAACAAAAAATATAAATAATAAATAAATAATCCCCAAGCAAGAAACTGGGGCAAGGGTTGCGCTTGTGGGAAGCAAAAAATTGGTTCCGAATGTTGTAATTTTTAATCCCAAATTTATTTTGTTTTTGAGCCTTTAATACCCTTTCTTTCTAGCCTGTCCAAAAACCCACATTACGGTCCAAAGAAAGACCTTCTGATCAGTCTTCAAAAGATGCCAAGTCAGACAAATGAAGAGTCTTACCGGCGAACATAACATTCTGTTCCACAGCAGAAAGGACTCTAATCTCCAGCAGAGAGAGTCATACCGGCAACACTCCAAATCCCCAGCTGGGAAGTGATACAAATGAGAGAGTCTTATCGGTGAAAACCTTCACAGGCACCATAAGGCGATGAAAGCTGAGAGAAAACCAAAATGAGAGAGGCTTGATAGTGAAAACCCTTCGGGCACTACAAGTCGAATAAGATTGGGAATCAGATAGGGAATCGTCAAGGGAAGGTCTTGAAAGACGATTGACGGCAGAAGATAGGCCACATGTGCATGTCATGACCAATAGAGTCGGTATCTGCATTTGATAGATTATTATTTATAGTTTCTTTTGTTAAAGAGTCATCTCTTTCCGTTGTCTTTTATTCTGTTTCCTTTTTCCTTTCATAGAAATTTCCCCAGTAGAGTCTGTTTGGTCAGAACCAGTGGGAAATGACTTCAAAATAGGCCATCAGCTTTCCAAGATAAGATCTGACTAGTACATACGAATGGTATAGTCAGCAAGGAACAAGCGCAAGGCCAGTGTCAAGAAAGATATCCCCAGCAAAAGGATTGACGAGTGTCAAGAGGGATATCCTTGCCGAAATCAAAGGTTATTAAACCTCAAGACCAGAGCCCGTGGACAAACAAGGAGAGCAATAAGCATGACTTGGAACATTCATGCGAGACTAAAAGGTCGGAAAAATGCAAGTCTCCGAGCCATGTCACGAAAGAAGAGGGATATCCCTAGCATAAAAGGATTATCCCCAGCAAATAATATCGTCCCTTGTGGAATGCAGAGCAAGGAAGGAGAAAGGGAAAAGTCATCCCAGTGGAGTATCACAACCAACTACCACGCTTTAAGCTAACAAATTTTGTTTGAGTTAAAACAGGTAAAGGAAATGGCATTGATGTCGGAAATGCATGCCACAAGAAAGATTGTCAAACTGGGGCAGAAAATTTTCTTTTCAGTTAGAAAATTTTCTGGAAAATCAGGTACCCATTTGGGGAAGAATAAAGATAGCACCAAGGAAGTGGTCTTTGAACCAGGGTTTCCCCTAACATAATAAGTTTCCAATGGAGGAAATTGATCCCCAGCAGACAGAACCAAAGAGATGAAATTGGTGTATAGAAAAAGCAAAAGCCATTGTCATCCCCAACAGCTTCCAGAAGAATGAAGCATCGATTTGAAGGGATAAAATTCCCCAGCAGCGTTATCCTCAACAACGTTATCCCAAAAAGATAACACTTATATCCCCAACAGTGTTGGAAAAAAAATTGAATTTTAAGATCACAACAAAATGGACCTAGTCTGACGATTTATCTCCTAGAGTCAAAATCTTGGTCTGATGAAATTGTTCTCCCAAGATAAAATCTTAGTCGGATGAATCTTTCTCCTAAGATCACAACAAAATGGACCTAGTCTGACGATTTATCTCCTAGAGTCAAAATCTTGGTCTGATGAAATTGTTCTCCCAAGATAAAATCTTAGTCGGATGAATCTTTCTCCTAAGATCACAACAAAATGGACCTAGTCTGACGATTTATCTCCTAGAGTCAAAATCTTGGTCTGATGAAATTGTTCTCCCAAGATAAAATCTTAGTCGGATGAATCTTTCTCCTAAGATCACAACAAATGGACCTAGTCTGACGATTTATCTCCTAGAGTCAAAATCTTGGTCTGATGAAATTTTTCTCCCAAGATAAAATCTTAGTCGGATGAATCTTTCTCCTAAGATCACAACAAAATGGACCTAGTCTGACGATTTATCTCCTAGAGTCAAAATCTTGGTCTGATGAAATTGTTCTCCCAAGATAAAATCTTAGTCGGATGAATCTTTCTCCTAAGATCACAACAAATGGACCTAGTCTGACGATTTATCTCCTAGAGTCAAAATCTTGGTCTAATGAAATTTTTCTCCCAAGATAAAATCTTAGTCGGATGAATCTTTCTCCTAAGATCACAACAAAATGGACCTAGTCTGACGATTTATCTCCTAGAGTCACAATCTTGGTCCGATGAAATTTTTCTCCCAAGATAAGATATCAAATCTTAGTCCGATGAATCTTACTCCTAAGATAAGATATCAAATCCTAGTCTGTGAATTTTCTCCTAGGATAATTTAAAAAAAGAAGAAGTTTGAATTGAAAAAAAAAATAAAAAAAAATGGTTGAAGTCAGGAGCCCCCCTGAAGAATAGAATGGCGATTTATTGGTTGAAATCAGGAGCCCCCTGAAGAATAGAATGGCGATTTATTGGTTGAAATCAGGAGCCCGCCTGAAGAGAGGAATGGCGATTATTTTCAAAGTTGTTGTTGAAGTCAGGAGCCCGCCTGAAGAGAGGAAAGGCGTTTTTAAAAGTTGTTGAAATCTTGCCAACCTAAAGAAAGGAATGGTGATGTATTGGTTGAAGTCAGGAGCCCGCCTGAAGAGAGGAATGACGATTATTTGCAAAGTTGTTGTTGAAGTCAGGAGCCCGCCTGAAGAGAGGAAAGGCGTTTTTAAAAAGTTGTTGAAATCTTGTCAACCTAAAGAAAGGAATGGCGATGTATTGGTTGAAGTCAGGAGCCCGCCTGAAGAGAGGAATGACGATTATTTTCAAAGTTGTTGTTGAAGTCAGGAGCCCGCCTGAAGAGAGGAAAGGCGTTTTTAAAAGTTGTTGAAATCTTGCCAACCTAAAGAAAGGAATGGCGATGTATTGGTTGAAGTCAGGAGCCCGCCTGAAGAGAGGAATGGCGATTATTTTCAAAGTTGTTGTTGAAGTCAGGAGCCCGCCTGAAGAGAGGAAAGGCGTTTTTAAAAGTTGTTGAAATCTTGCCAACCTAAAGAAAGGAATGGCGATGTATTGGTTGAAGTCAGGAGCCCGCCTGAAGAGAGGAATGGCGATTATTTTCAAAGTTGTTGTTGAAGTCAGGAGCCCGCCTGAAGAGAGGAAAGGCGTTTTTAAAAGTTGTTGAAATCTTGCCAACCTAAAGAAAGGAATGGCGGTGTATTGGTTGAAGTCAGGAGCCCGCCTAAAGAGAGGAATGGCGCTTATTTTTAAAATTTCAAGCATTGAAGTTGGGAGCCCGCCCAGATAACAGAGGCATACATTTCAGTCTTTACATTTCAAGCATTGAAGTTGGGAGCCCGCCCAGATAACAGAGGCATACATTTCAGTCTTTACATTTCAAGCATTGAAGTTGGGAGCCCGCCCAGATAACAGAGGCATACATTTCAGTCTTTAATTTTCAAGTATTGAAGTTGGGAGCCCGCCCATACAACAGAGGCATACATTTTAAGATCAAGTCAGAGGACAATAAAACAGAGGGTTACAATAGGAATCCCCAGCAGGAAACAATAAAAATCCCCAGCACCGGGAAGCAGAAGGTTGCAACAAGAGGTCACAGCGCAAACTCAAGTGCATGTGTCAAAAAGAAGAAAAACACCGGAAAAAAATGCAAGCAGACAAGAAAGCAAGGCAACAAGAAAAATTGCAGTATAGCTTAGCTTCTTGTTTTCTTTTAAGCATGGTGTAACAAGGAGATCGGTAAGCAGTAGTAATAGCATGCAACAACAGTAACATTGCAGTCCAACGGTAGTCCCAGCTACCAAAATTTCCCGAACTACATTGACCTGGTTCCTTTTTAGCCCAGGATATGTAGGAAACCTTTGAAGCAAAGGTTCGGTCAAATCTTTTTCAAAAAATGCTTCAACGGAATACTCAGATGGCAAAAATCGCTCGCTTTATCTTTGCACGAAAACCCTTCGTGTCTTCGGGCAAAGAGGGGCAGCTGTAAGCACGTGATTTTTGCCCTGTATGAGAATTACTCCAAAAAATTCAAAAATAAAGTAATTTTTCTTGGTGTGCAATTTTGTGATATTTTGTGATATTTTGAATAATTATTTGTATTTGTTTGTGCATGTTTATTTGCTAAATTAATAAAAAATACAAAAATATGTCGCATTTTGCATGTAGGATTTAATTCTACAATTGTTAGTAATTAAATTTGTTTTACAAAAATTAAAATTACAAAAATAGGCATCGTTTGCATTTTTAGCATTTAATGTCCAAATATACAATTTTATGGTTAATTATTATTTAATTGTGCGTTAATTGTTATTGGGAGTTAATTTGCGTTTTTTAAACTTAATTTAGTTCTTAATAATAGTTTAAGTATTTTTATAATTTAGTTTTAGATAAATAAAAGAAGAAAAGAGAGCGAAAATATAAAGAAAGTCGGAATTGGGCATCTTCTTCGATTTCAAGCCACAGGCCCAAAAAATGGCCCAATCTTCCCTACGACCCAGTCCATTTCGAACTGGGTCGACCCATTCCATAACCCAACATCCTATTATCTTACAAACAACACAAAACAAAAAACAAAAATAGAAGAAAACCCTAAAAAGACCTAACCAATCCGCCACCCCCCCCCCCTTTCCTATCTTCTTCTTCTTCTCCAAGTTTCTCAAGCTCCCATGGCTTCCCCCCACCCCCTCAAGCTCATCCATGGCTTCTCATTGTCACCCCGCACACACTTACATACCTCGTCTCGTCTCCAAGCAGCCATAGCTGCTGCCCAAAGCTCCTCATCTTCGTCAAACAAACAACGCCCCTCCCCGTCTGCCATTGATAAAGCTCGTCGAGCTCAAGCTCGTTGAGCTCGACGTCTATGTCGCTGCTGCTTCTGTCTCAACCAAACAACCAAACGAACACAGCCTCGACGAGTCAGCTGTTGTTCGAAGCTCCCATCGCCGCTGCTCGTCACGGCCAAGCTCGCACGCTGCCATCAGGAGCAGTCCGTTCCGCCATGGACGTCGTCGACCAGTTGCTTCTGCTTGCTGCGTTCCATCTTCTTCTGCCTTCTAATACGTCCAGCCATGGACGAGCTTCGACGTCGTCCATGGCTGTCCGCGCCGTGCTGCTGCTCGCTGCTTCGGACCGTTGCTGCATCTTCCATCTCCTCGACCAGCTGCTGCCATCCGCCATAGCTGCTGCCGCGATGTTGTTGCTGTTCGTCGCAGCAGCTCCCTACTGCTTCATGCCTCTCCATCATCTTCGTCTTCGTCGATGTTTTTGAATCGGTTAGTTGGTTTATGTTTCAAATTTCGTCCATATTTTTTGTTCGTTGTTTTTCGGATCCAAAATCGATAAATAATTCAATTTTTGTTTTGTTTGTCCGTCGTTGAAATAATTTTAGTTTGTTCATGTGTTTTGTTGATTTTAATTTTCAGATTCAAATGGTAAATTAATTAATTTGTTTTTCATGTTTATTTCATGTTTGTTTTATTGTTAGAATGAATATTTGTTAGTTTGATGTTTGTTAGATTCAAATTGAAATTTAATTGATTATTTCTTCAATTTGTTTCATGTGTTTATGTATTTTTAGAAATTGTTAATATTGTTAAGTTCAAGTTTAAGTTCATAATTGTTTCTAACAACAAATCTTGTTATTTGTCTAAAAAGAATTTAGTTGTGTTAAAGGAAATATATTGATTTAATCGTTTTAATCCGTCATGTTTGTTGTGTTAAAATAGATTCATTCATGTTCATACTTTGTTTGGATGATCTTGAATCCGAAATTTGTATAGTTTGATTTCTTGTTTATCATTTATGATTATTTCTTGAATTTGTCTCATAATCTTGTTGTTTAAAGTTTAATATAGGAATTGTTGGTTGTAATGTTGTTAGAGTTGATATTAAGTTCAATATGATTGAATTTAGAAATCTTCATTGTTTGATTGTTGTTGTTGTTTAAATCCGAAAATAGGTTTGTTGTTGCTAAAAATATTGTTCAATCAAATTTTAGTTGTTCTTGGTTGTTCAATTTGTGTTCATATGATTTGTGGTTGAAATCATGTTCATGTGATTTGTTATTGAAATGTTGAAGAAATCATGTTCATGAAATTTGTTGTTTGAACATTGTTAGAAATTAATCATATTGCCTATATTTTGGTTAAGTTTGATTAATTGATGTGTTATAGCTGATGGGTAGTTTGGTAATTTGTAGTACGTTCAGGGGTAGTTTGGTAATTTTCAGTAAGGTCGGAGGGGTAGTTTAGGAATTGTACATTTTGTAATTGTTTATATGAAGCATGGGGGACAAAATGAAAATGGGGTGGGTTGTGATATAGTTATTTAATATAAAGGGGGGACAAGACAAAATTTAAAGGGGGAATCTTGCATTATTTTATGTTAGGCATGGGGGACAAAATGAAATGGGGTGGTGTGATATGTTTATTTAATGTAATGGGGATGAGTGGGAAGATAATGGGTTGGGTAGAGAAAAAGTATTGATTTAATTGATTAAAAGATTTATGGGATGAGATTATATATATGAAGTCTTGAACACAAGACAGAGACAATACAGAGAGACAGATAAGAAAAAAAACACATGGACAGACAGAGAGAATACAGAAATAGAGAGAAAAAAGGGCTGAACATTTAAGAGAAAGATAAATTCCGAAAATATTTAAGCTTTCAAAATAAAATAAAATAAAAACTAAAAAAAAATATTCTGCTTTCTTTTGTTGTTTGAAATCAGAATTAATTGTTGTTTCATCAAAGCTGGAAGATTTTGTTTTTTTTTGGATTACTACTCCACTGGTTTGTTACTGTTGCTGGGCTATTGTTGCTGTGTTGTACTGATTTTACTGCTGCTGCTGATTCTCATATTCATTTTCTTTTGCTTCCAATATCAGGTACACAACTGAAAAGCTGGTTATTGTAATCCGAAATATGAAGCATGAATACATATGAAGAATGAAAATTTGAAGTTTTAATTTCGTTTTTCTTTGTTCCTTTTGTTGATTTTATTTAAGCTATTTCATGAATTACTAAATAATAACTGGAATAAGAAAATAATATCATAAGTTAGTCTGTAATAAATCAGTTCGGCAAAACAGGTTAATTCACTAGTTATGAAGGTTTCAAGATTATAGGTTGATCATGAACAAGTAGCTAAATTTAGCTAAGACACGAATTTAAATTAAACATCGTAAATTAGGCATTAAGACATGACTTAAGCTTAAGCAAGATTAGAAGCACGTTTAAGTCTAACAAACTTTCTAATAAGCTTTAGTAAATATGGTTAAATCTAGTTTCAAATGATTGTGAATAATTAATCTCAATAATATTTTTTTAAAATAACAATGTTGAGTTTTAATCTAGCTATATTTGTTTATCTTGAATATTAGTTGTTGAACTTTTATTTTATTTATAATTTTCGAAATTAAGAATAAAATTCCTTTTTTCATCAATATTTGTATTAATCAAGCAATTAGCGTGTCATGTTTTCTTAATAATAATAATATAAAAAAAACGTAATTAATTAGGATTTTCTTTATTCATTTTAGAGACTAATTTTAAATAGCAAAATGTAGTCGCTTTAAGATTTATCCATTTAGGAAAATAAATGAGATGAGCCTCGCTTAATAAAATGTATAGATTGCGGGGCCCTCAATAAATGTACATTTAATTGCTTAGAATTAAGGAGGAGTCGTTTTAGCAAATTTCACGGCCCTACCCCAAAGTAATAAATCGCTAATTGCTTTAGGCGCGATATAATAATAATACATTCTTAAACACGGGTATGCATTTATGCGACCCAAATCCAAATCCCAAAACATTGAATAAAAATACGTTCCGGATCGTGGATGCATTTTATGTGACCCAATCCAAAGACATGTTTTTAAACGATGTTCACATTCTTTAAAAAATATAATAATGAAAGCGGTAAAAAGATAAAACTTGCACATGAGTCCATATTTGTATAAAATCAGATAATCAAGCCAAATATAACAGTTGAGCGACCGTGCTAGAACCACGGAACTCGGGAATGCCTAACACCTTCTCCCGGGTTAACAGAATTCCTTATCCGGATTTCTGGTTCGCAGAATAATAAACAGAGTCATATTCTCCTCGATTCAGGGATTAAAATTGGTGACTTGGGACGCCTTAAAATTCCCAAGTGGCGACTCTGAAACAAACAAACAAATCCCGTTTCGACTGTCCTTTAATTGGAGAAAACTCCCTACGCCCC
This sequence comes from Nicotiana sylvestris, assembly GCF_000393655.2. NCBI lineage: Eukaryota > Viridiplantae > Streptophyta > Magnoliopsida > Solanales > Solanaceae > Nicotiana > Nicotiana sylvestris. The sequence goes on from NC_091064.1 coordinate 11,690,203, forward strand.
TCGCCGGGGCGGAAAAAGGAGGTGCGACAGACCCCACCCGTCACACAAAAAGATAATATTGTAGGTCCCGCATCCAACCCAAGCCTTCTATTGTTATGGTTTTCTCGTTTCAGGCTCAAAATTTTAATTTTTCGACTTTTCTAAAAACATAAATCGAGGTATTCCGATTTAGTTTATGTCGAAACTCGTATAATAATGCATATTAGTTGTCTTGAATATGTTTCCATGTTATTTTGTGTTTTGTTTGCGATTAGATTAGTATGTTATTTTTATCCGGATTAAGATATTAGTGTTTTAAAGAAAGTCGTTAAAAGTTGAGAAATAATTTTTTTTGCTAATAAAAATGTTTATAAATTTCTTTTACTGTTTTATATGTAATTTCGTGAATGTTATGTTATTAAAATATGTTTGTTGTTTTTATTTTGTTTAGATTATTTATTTGCTTAAAGACTAGTGCCCTTATAGCGCAATAAAATATAGAGCATTTTAGCGTAGTAAAATATAGAGTCTTTTAGCGTAGTAAAATGTAGAGTCTTTTAGCGTAGAATCTCTGTAGTTTAAGTATCTACTATATTGATAGATCAAACAAAAAACTTTGTCCAATTATAATTTACAAAAATTAATTATTTAATTTATAAAACAAACGCACATAATTATGAAAAATATTAAAATTGACACACATAAGAATCCAGGATAGCTTGGTGCTACTGGGCCTCAAATATCAAGCCTGTAACTCATAGGTATATACTATGTCCAATTAAAAATTAAATATTTAATTTTCAAAACAAACACAAAATTTTAAAAATATTAAAATTGATACACATAAGAATTAAGGAAAGGTTGGTGCTACTCGGCCTCAAATATCGAGCCTGGAACCCATATATATATATACGCTGTCCTATTAAAAATTAATTATTTAATTTATAAAACACACAAAATTCTAAAAATATTGAAATTGACACACATAAGAATTCAGAAAGTGTGGCGCTACTGGGCCTCAAATATCGAGCCTGGAACCCATAGATATATATGCTGTCCCATTAAAATTTAATTATTTAATTTATAAAACAAACAAAATTATGAAAAGTATTGAAATTGACACACATAAGAATTCAGGATAGCTTGGTGCTACTGGGCCTCAAATATTGAGCCTGAAACACATAGATATATATGTTGTCCAATTAAAAATTAATTATTTAATTTATAAAACAAACAAAATTATGAAAAGCATTGAAATTAGATATATACTCTGTCCAATTAAATAATTAAATATTAATTATTTACAAAACAAACACACAATTAATATTATTTAATTTATAGTAGACGACATGGATGTGCCGCATGTGCATCCTGAACCTCTCTCAGATGAGCTATTAGTGTTACAGGGCGATCATAGGTCCGCCGACGTATGGGAGGGAGAGCTACTGGAGCAGACTCTCTGCGCCAGGAGAGTGGATGACTTGTGGGACTTTATGAGGGGCATAGATTTCCATCCCCGCATAGTCCAGCGCCTGAGAGATACCGACTTCTATAGGATATTTGAGATTGGGCGGCTGCAGCTCGACTGGTCTTTGATCACGGCATTGATAGAGCGGTGGCGACCGGAGACGCACACTTTTCATCTGCCTATTGGCGAGGCCACCATCACGCTGCAGGATGTTGAGGTTTTATATGGGCTGCCTGCTGATGGACTGGCTGTTGTACTGCCTCAGTCTATGAGATCTATATCGCGTGACCAATATTGGGACTTGCTGCAGCAGTTCACTGGTTTCAGGCCACAGGCTGAGACTTCAGCTTCAGAGGCCAGTCGCATGGCTTTGACAGCTATTAGACAGCATTTGGAGATATTGCACCCCAACATCACCGGTGAGACAGATGATCTACATATTCACCGGTATACAAGGTTGGTGCTGCTCCTTCTTTTTGGGGGTGTCTTGTTCCCGAACATTTCGGGAAATCTAGTGAGTTTGCGATTTCTACATCATCTTCAGCAGCTAGATGATTTACCCTAGTACAGCTGGGGTGCTGCTGTTCTCGTTTACCTGTACAGGAATATGTGTCAGGCAAGCATGGGCACCCGAAGCGACGTATGTGATTTTCTGCCGCTTCTACATGTAACAACATATTCGAATACTCTGTTCATTACTTCCAATTCTATCTAGTCAAAAATTTTCTTAAACTTTACGTCAACCTTGTATGTTAGGTTTGGGCCTGGGAGCGGTTCATGTTGTTGCAGCCACCTCTACCACCATTACCTCCGGATGTAGAGCCTCCGTTTCTCCCACTAGCTACGAGGTGGGTTCTCAGGCATGGAAATTACCAAGCCATTGATGCTCATCATAATCTTTCCATTGTCAGGGATGTATTGGATATGCTGGAGGGCGCACAGGTAAATGTGTACCTAAACTTGCTTGTTATAAATTCACTTGTGTTGTGCATACTTACTTTTATATTATTATTTGATATTTCATCTGGACGTCATACAACGACGACTTGATAGGTGGCCTGCCCGATTATTGCTCGGTCGGCCGACTGATTTGGAGCACTTCCGTCCCGCTCATGTGCCTCGATATTATGGAGCATCATGCCACAGAGAAGGTACTTCGCCAGTTTGGCCGTCCGCAGACTATACCGAGGGGGGCTACATGGGAGGCTTTATATTATAAGCGGGATGATCGTACGAGGACGGATGATGCATTTGTAGCATGGCTAGAGCGCAGGTCCATACTTGGGAGGGGCGAGAGGACCTAATTCCGCCCCCACCTTCATAGATCCAGGCGATGACTATTCAGATCTATACGTCCTGGTACCGCTGCATTACCCTACTTTTTATTGGGAACCCCATTAATCAAGCTGGCGGTCGGTACACACTATACGCCGGGAAGCACGAGGCACTTATGTTATTTGGTGTTCTTACTTATAACTGTGATATAGCGTTTTGTAATTAATATTTTAAATGTTGTGCAGGCTATTGGTCATCATTTATTCTACCAGTTGGGACTGCAGATGCAGCAGCATGTCGGCGATCCTGCGGTCGCTGAGTATGGTCGGCGGGTGACATAGCTAGCTCTCCGGACACTGCAGCGAGCTAAACTGGGCAAGCGCTTAGATCACGACCCTGAGTATGTGGCGCTAGAGCACCACCAACGAGGTAGGCTTGTCCCACGCCCAAGGGGACGGGGACGATGCAGGGATGTCCAATGAGGAGGGGGTGCCCCACAGGGTCATGGGGGTCGGTGAGGAGGTGGTCCCTAGCAAGGAGGCATTGAGGCACCTGTTGAGGCACATGATGAGGATCTTGGAGCTGATCAGCCAGGTTACATCCCTCAGCAAGACGAGCCTCCCAGCAGTATGTCGTCGTATAGCCTTCAGCTGGAGCTGCTAGCATCGCATGTGACCCCGTCAGATCCATTGTTGATTACGGGCACGAGCTTCACCACAAATATAGAGTAGTTCTTTTCAGTCCCATCGACCGAAGCTGAGGATCGGCCAACCCGAGATATGGATAGTGGGCGCAGGTTGAGTTTTGGCTCATCATCGTCGGGTGCAGCGGATCTATCACAGGTGCAGGTATGTTTGTATTACTATTAAATTTTAATTTATTTTTTCTCTCAATAATTTGCCATAAATTAATTTTTTATCTTCTTATTAAGGCTTCATCCCATCCCATCACGGAGGCCACTTTATGCGATGATGAGGACACCATGGATGCTTATATTCAGGAGCCCGAGGAGACCATGGTAAGAAAATATTTTTGACTTAACACGTACATTACCAATATACATTTTCATATACTGAGCTTACTTATTTTTTTGTAGGTTGTTGATGGACCGACGACCCCTTCTACCGACCTTGCCAACCCAACTGATGATCATGTGCAGTGCATCCTCATATAAATAGACATGATGAGGATGATCCTGATAGTGTATTCGGACGGGAGGGGATGCACCTCAGGTCAACGGCTGCATTGAAGCACAAGGGTTGTTGGACTCATTGATTTTCTTTTTTTTTTTGTATTTTATGTAAATAATAACAACAATTTTTTATGCTTACATAATATGCGCATTATGTTTCTATTATCCCGTTTCTTCTTTATTTTAACACTACAATACAAACACAAACATAAAAACTTAAAATAACTTAAATTCAGTACAACTAATGAAAACACATGACACGGGAAACATAAAGATACACTATTACGCTCATTATGTTCATGTCATTGTTTAGTCACGACCGCCTAGTATTCTCTGTTCCAACCACTTAAATTTGTCTTCCAGCTTATTTTTTTCTTCTTCCCCTCTTTGAGTTTCTCCTTCAACTCCGTAACTTCTCGTTTGGATTGTCGCTCTCTTTATCACTGTCTCAAACACAAACAATGAAAATACTGCAACTTTTCTTTGTAGTATTACTGTTGACAGGGTTCATCAATCCATACCTCAAAATTACAAACAGGTTCATCGGGAACCCTATAAAACTTGTTCATACATGCCCAGTAGCGGCGTCCAGCTTCACCATCATCCCAACAGTCTGCCATCATGCATTTTTTGCCGCACTCGCACCTTGGCACATAATGGGGTTCAAACATTTGTTAAAGCGTAAAGAAAAACCTTGCTTTAATGGAAATATTTTCTACTGGTTATTGTTAAACGCAGAAATAACTAGAATGCATCTGTTATTTATAGGCAAGACAATACACAAAACGTATATTGTATCGCGCTATACATATTCAATTTTTCTGAAACGAAATAGCTTTTTTCTGCAGTCGGTCAGCTTTTCAGACCGACAAGACAACACACAAAACGTAGTATTGTACCGCGCTATACATATTCACTTTTTCTGAAACAAAATAGCTTTTTTGCTATCGGTCAGCTTTTCAGATTGACAAGACAACAAACAAACGTAGTATTGTACCGCGCTATACATATTCACTTTTTCTGAAATGAAATAGCTTTTTCGCAGTCGGTCAACTTTTCAGACAGACAAGACAACACACAAAATATAGTATTATACCGCGCTATACATATTGACTTTTTCTGAAACGAAATAGCTTTTTCACAGTCGGTCAGTTTTTTAGACTGACAAGACAACAACAAAATGTATTATTTAACCGCACTATGCATATTGATTTTCATGAAAAGAAATAGCTTTGTATTGATTTATCTTTTTATTATCTTTTCATGTATGTTGCTTTAGTTATGATTGTTGTGCTTTTATCTCTTCGAATATTATGTTATGAAATTTCAATCTTCATATTGGTCTTCTTTACTAACACCAATAATCATCATCCTAATTCAAAAGGTCATGTTAAAAAATAATATGTAACAAGACTGTGGAACACAATTTTATTTGATAGATTGTGATGACCCGGCCAGTCGTCTCACGATTTACCGCTCCAATTTCTCCATTTTTGCTTCTTTATGCTTTGTTTATCCGTGTTTTATGGTATCGGGTTGGTTGATCAAATCCGGAATGATTTTGGTAAGGTTTGAGACACTTAGTCTCTTTTAAGAAAGCTTAAGTTAGAAAAGTCAACCGGATCTTGACTTATATGTTAGAGGGCTCAGATGCGAGTTTTGATGGTTCAGTTAGCTTAGGAAGGTGATTTATGGCTTAGGAGCGTGACAGGAATGGGTTTTGGAGGTTCAGAGTAGATTTAGGCTTGAATTGGCGAATTTGATCTTTTGGCGATTTCCAGTTGGTAGGTGAGATTTTGATATAGGGGTTGGAATGGGATTCTAAGAGTTGCAGTAGTTCCGTTGTGTGATTTGGGATGTGTATGCAAAATTTCAGGTCATTCAGACATGGTTTGGTTGGGTTTTTGATCGAAAGCGTAATTTGAATGATTTTAGAAACTTAGGCTTAAATCCGATGTGATTTGGTAGATTTGATGTTGTTTAAGGCGTTTTGATGATCGGAACAAGTTTGAATAAGGTATTGGGTTATGTTTGTGCTTTTGGTTGAGGTCCTGGGGGCCTCGGGATGATTTCAGATGGTTAACGGAGAGGTTGAGATATTTAGCAACTGCAGAAGTTTTTGCTGCTTCTGGTGTTTTTGCACCTGCGGATTGGGGACCGCAGGTGCAACGCCGCATATGCGATGAGGGAGGTCATAGAAGCAGAAAGGCTGAGGGAGTCAGGGACAATAGAAGCGGCAAGTTGGACCGTTTCTGCGATAGGATGATGGCAGAAGTGGGTTTGGCTAGTTAAGTGATTTCCGTAGAAGCGGAGGTATGACCGCAAATGCGGTACCGCAGAAGCGGTTGGAGAGTCACATATGTGAAAATGTCTGGTAGAACATATAAGTTATTCCATTTCGCGAAATTGAGTTATTTCACCATTTTTGACTTCGGCTTGAGAGCTTTTGGACGATTTGGAAAAGAGATTTCAAGGGAACTTCGCTAAGGTAAGGATTTTGGACCTAAAACACATTTCTATGGGAGTATTTCATGTATTAAAACTGAAATTTAAGGAATTAAAGGGCTAAAAATGGAGGATTAGGGCTTGAGTTTAACAAGCCTTAAAATGAGGATTCAAGGGGCCATTTGAACTCCGATTTTGGTATTCTTGATATGCATAGACTCGTGGGGAGATGAGGAATATATTGATGTAAAATTTCTACTTTTCCAGAAATGGTCCCAGGGGTCGGTTTTGGTAATTTCGGGATTTGTGCCCTTTTGTTGATTGTTTTTGTTTGGGCTTTGTTCCCTTAGCATATGTTGACGTACTCGTTCTAATTTTGGATAGATTCGACGCGCGTGGAGGCCGATTCGAGGGGCAAAGGCGTCACGAGATAGAGATTTAGCCGGTTCGAGGTGAGTAATAATTGTAAATGATGTTATGAGGGTTTGAAACCTCGGATTGCACATCGTAGTGCTATATTGAGGTGAGGCACACGCTTGATGACGAGCGTGGAGTCGTGCACTATTAGGGATTTATGACTTGGTCCGTCCCGATTGATGATTTTATCACGTATTTGATTGAAAACTATTTGCAGTCATTATTATTTGGGCTGAATGCCATATTTGGGCCTATCGCCAACTATATGAACCCTTCGGGGATTTTTATTGATATTTCCTCCCTGTTTTGACCTTACACTTGAACGCAGTCATGTTATTTTCCACTATTTTACTACTCGACCATGTTTACTCAGTTTTAATACTTAAATGACATTTTAAATGATGTTTGGGCTGAGAAACACTGTTTTACTATTGCCCGAGGGGCTTGTGAGGATTTTGACTGAGTAAGGCCGAGGGCCTGTGTTGTGAGGATACTTTTGGTTCGGGCTGCACGCCGTAGCGGTGATACATTGATTTGATTATGAGGCCGAGGGTCTGAGATATGTATGCCACGAGGTGGCTTGTTGATTTTGACATGAGGTCGAGAGCCTGTTTATGATGCCCCGAGGTGGCTTGATATTGCGCTTGGGCCATAAGGGTCCCCTCCCGGAGTCTGTACACCCCCAGTAAGCGCGGGTACCCATTGTGATGAGAGATTGAGCCCGAGGGGCTGGTACTATTCTGAGATGTTGCCCGAGGGATGGATTTGTGGATATTGTGCCCGAGGGGCGAACTTCTATTTGTTTACTATATCTTAATTATCTGTCAATTACCTGTTTACTTGTTGAAAGAGGATTTTACTTGATTTTTCTGGTTTTACTATTTTTAAGTTATTTTACTGCTTTATTATAGAATGTCTTGTGCCTTACGTGTGTTCTTACTCTCAGTCGTTATTTACATTTGTTACTCACTGAGTTGGAGTACTCATTTTACTCCCTGCACCCCTGTGTGCAGATTCAGGCATAGCTGGTTCCGCTCTGGAGTGCTGATTTCTCCAATTCCAGGCGGGCCTTTTGAAGATTACGAGGTAGATGTTGACGTCCGCAGCCCCGTGTCTCTACTCCTCTATCGTTTCTTTTCCTTTTCAAATATTTATAGTAGTTTATGACTTTAGCAGACTTGTATTATGGCTATAGATGCTCGTGATACCCCGATTAGGGCTGTATCGGGTTGAATTTTCCGCATTGTTATCGATATTTCTGCTATTCAGTATTGTTAAACCATGTTTAGATTATTTTTATGTTGATTAACTGCTTTAAAAGATGAACTGGGTTAAACTGGCTGGCCTTGTCTTCACGAGAGGCGCCATCACGACCGGGATTGGGAATTAGAGTCGTGACAAGTTGGTATCAGAGCCTAGGTTACATAGGTCTCACGAGTTATGAGCAGGTTTAGTAGAGTCTCGCGGATCGGTACGGAGACGTCTGTATTTATCCTCAAAAGGCTGCAGAACCTTTAGGAATAACTTCATATTCTTGAAATTCTTATCATGCGTCCTTGATTCATCTTGAAATGTAACTCTTTGAATTCCTTCCAGGCGTTTGTATGCGCATATGAGAGCACCGTATCTGATGTGCATCGATGGCATGTGATTTCCCCGACCAAGGTCCGAGATGTGATCTCTGTGTGTTGATGTTGAACTAGTCAGGAAGACTTGAGGCCGGACTTTTACCTATAGCTTGAGCCCTGAGCTGTTGATTTTGTGAGCGCGTGTTTCTTGATCCATATGTTCTGTTGTGTCCCTATTAAGGGAGGTGATGACTGGATAATTACATGATGAGTGTGATGTGACTGCGAGATGTATTCATGTGATTTGGAAGCGATAAGAAGGGTCCGCTGGAGGATAGAAGGACTATTAGGTGCTCAATTTTCATCTTGATTTGAGGTATAGCCCCGAGTTATGGGTGTGTGAAGAATATTTCCATGTTTCTTTGTTGGGAGTAGAGTAGATTTCATGTTGCGGTCTGAGTTCAGACTCAGGAAGTTTAAGTGACTGTGTAATGTTTATGGCGGTGGAAGGTATACATAAATGTTAGTTTGAGGCAAAGCTGGTAGGTTATCTCTTGCGGATTGTTCTAAAGTTTGCGTAATCCCTTGTGTCGTTTATTGGAAGATCTCTGTTACCAGTGGAATATATGTTTTAGAATTTGAATTTGGGTTGCTTAAGAGAGTAGGCTTGACTACTACGAGAGTGAATGCGAGATTTGCAGAAGGTATAAAGCACCAGATGGTCTGTGTTCCACGACCTTATGAAGGATTGAGTTTAATCTCACTATGGTATTATGGTAGCAATAAAGTATATGCGTTATGAGTTATTATGTATGTTTTGGTCTATGGCTTCGAGCCAAGTTGGGGAGCCCATTATTAATTAGTCGATTGCACGGTTATGTGCTATGTTGGTTCTAGTTTGAGGCGTGCGGGTGAATCAGTCATCGGCTTCAGCACCAGTTACTTCATCACCACCCGCCAGTCAGCTAGGGGTCGCCATAGAGAAGGGAGGTCTATCAGGTGGTGGTCAGGCTCGTTTCTATGCACTTCCGGGAGGACCCGATCCTATTGCTTCAAATGGTGTTATTACAGGTATTGTTTCAGTCTGCCACATAGATGCCTCTGTATTATTTGATCCCGGTTCCACCTTTTCTTATGTGTCATCATACTTTGCTCGTTATTTGGGTACGCCCCATGAGTTTCTTGCTTTACCTGTTCATGTATCTACCCCGATGGACGATACTGTTGTTGTAGACCATATGTACCGATTGTGTGTGGTGACTATTGGGGGTCTGGAGACCCGAGTATATCTATTACTATTTAGCATGGTAGATTTTGATGTCATTCTAGGCATGGATTGGTTATCTCTGTGTCGTGCTATTCTGGACTGTCATGCTAAGACAGTCACACTGGCTATGCCGAGTGTGCCACGGATCGAGTGGCGAGGTGTGACTGATTATGTTCCTAGTAGAGTGATCTCTTTCTTGAAGGCCCAGCGTATGGTTGGGAAGGGTTGTCTTTCATATCTAGCATTTGTGAGGGATGTCGGAGCTGAGGCTCCGAGTATTGATTCTGTTCCAATTGTGAGAGATTTTCCCGTTGTGTTTCTTGCAGACCTATCGGTCATGCCACCGAACAGGGATATTGATTTTGGTATTGACCTGGTGCCGGGCACTCAGCCCATTTTTATTTCGTCGTATTGTATGGTACCAGCGGAGTTGAAAGAATTGAAGGAGCAACTTTAGGAACTCCTAGATAAGGGGTTCATCTTCCCTAGTGTGTCACCTTAGGGTGCGCCGGTTCTATTTGTGAAGAAGAAGGATGTCACAATGAGAATGTGCATTAATTATAGGCAATTGAACAAGGTCACAATTAAGAACAAATATCCTTTACCTCGCATTGATGATTTATTCGACCAACTTCAGGGAGCGAGGGTGTTCTCCAAGATTGATCTCTATTCAGGTTATCACCAGTTGAAGTTCATGGACTCGGATATTCTTAAGACGACTTTCAAGACCCGATATGGTCATTATGAGTTCTTAGTGATGTCTTTTGGGCTGACTAATGCCCCAGCAACGTTCATGCATTTGATGAACAGCGTGCTTCGGCCTTATCTCGACTCATTTGTCATAGTGTTCATTGATAATATTCTGGTGTATTCGTGTAGTCAGGAGGAGCACACGAAGAATTTAAGAGTCATGTTACAGAGATTGAGAGAGGAGAAGCTTTATGCAAAATTCTCCAAGTGTGAGTTTTGGCTCAGTTCAGTGGCTTTCTTGGGGCACGTGGTGTCCAGCGAGGGTATTCAGGTTGATCTGAAGAAGATAGAGGCAGTTCAGAGTTGGCCTGGACCGTCCTCAGCCACAAAGATTTGCAATTTTCTTGGTTTGGCGGGTTATTATCACCATTTTGTTTAGGGATTCTTATCTATCGCATCGCCCTTGACCAAGTTGACTCAGAAGGGTGCTTCATTTGTATGGTCGGACAAGTGTGAGGAGAGCTTTTAGAAGCTCAAGATAGCTTTGACCACAGCTCCAGTGTTAGTTTTTCCATCAGCTTCAGGTTCATATACCGTGTATTGTGATGATTTGAGAGTTGGGATTAGTTGTGTATTGATGCAGGAGGGTAGAGTTATTGCTTATGCTTCTCGTCAGTTGAAGGCCCATGAGAAGAACTACCCCGTTCATGATTTGGAGTTGGTTGCCATAGTTCATACGTTGAAGATTCGGAGGCATTACCTGTATGGCATATCTTGTGAGGTGTTTACTAATCATCGCAGTCTTCAGCATTTGTTCAAGCAAAAGGATCTTAATTTGAGGCAGCGAAGATGATTGGAGTTGCTTAAGGATTATGATATCACTATATTGTACCATCCCGAGAAAGGCCAATGTGGTGGTCGATGCTTTGAGCCAAAAGGCAGTGAGTATGGGGAGTTTTGCATATATTCCAGTTGGGGAGAGACCTCTTGAGGTTGATGTTCATGCCTTGGCCAATCGGTTCGTGAGGTTAGATATTTCGGAGCCCAGTCGGGTATTAGCTTGTGTGGTTTCTCGGTCTTCCTTATATAATTGTATCAGAGAGCACCAATATGATGATCCGCATTTGCTTGTCCTTAAGGATAGAGTTCAGGATGATGATGCTAGAGATGTGACCATTGGAGATGATGGGATGTTGAGGATGCAAGGCCGAATTTGTGTGCCCAATATGGATGGGCTTCGGGAGTTGACTCTGGAGGAGGCCCATAGATCGCGGTATTCCATTCATCCGGGTGCCGCGAAGATGTATCGGGATTTGAGGTAGCACTATTGGTGGAGAAGAATGAAGAAAGATATTGTGGATTTGTAGCTCGGTGTCTCAATTGTCAGCAGGCGAAATATGAGCATCAGAGACCGGGTGGCTTGCTTCAGCAGATGGATATTCCCGAGTGAAAGTGGGAGAGGATCACTATGGACTTTGTAGTTGGACTTCCACGGACTTTGAAGAAGTTCGATGCTATTTGGATGATTGTGGATCGGCTGACCAAGTCTGCGCACTTCATTCCTGTGTGTACTACCTATTCTTCAGAGCGGTTGGCAGGGATATATATCAGAGAGATTGTTCACTTGCATGGTGTTCCGATTTCCATCATTTCGGATAGAGGTACTTAGTTTACATCGCAGTTTTGGAGGTCTATGCAGCGAAAGTTGGGTACTCATGTTGAGTTGAGCATAATTTTTCATCCTCAGATGGACGGGCAGTCCGAGCGCACTATTCAGACATTGGAGGACGTGTTGCGTGCTTGTGTCATTGATTTTGGAGGGTCCTGGGATCAATTTCTACTGCTTACAGAATTTGCTTATAACAACAGCTACCAGTCGAGTATTTAGATGGCTCCATATGAGGCTTTGTATGGGAGGCGGTATAGATCTCCAGTTGGTTGGTTCGAGCCTGGTGAGGCTAGGCTATTGGGGACTGATTTGGTGCAGGATGCTTTGGAGAAGGTGAAGGTGATTCAGGAGAGGCTTCGTACAGCGCAGTCGAGGCAAAAGAGTTATGCCGATAGGAAAGTTCGAGATGTGTCCTATATGATTGGCGAGAAAGTTATGTTGAAGGTTTCACTCATGAAGGGCGTTATAAGATTTGGGAAGAAAGGGAAATTGAATCCTCGGTTCATTGGGCCTTTTGAGGTACTCCGGAGGATTGGGGAGGTGGCTTATGAGCTTGCTTTGCCACCCAACTTGTCGAGTGTGCATCCGGTATTTCATGTTTCTACGCTCCGAAAGTATATTGGGGACCCGTCTCATGTTTTGGATTTTAGCACGGTTCAGTTGGATGATGATTTGACCTATTATGTGGAGCCAGTAGCTATTTTGGGTCGTCAGGTTTGAAAGTTGAAATTAAAGGATATAGCTTCAGTGAAAGTGCAGTGGAGAGGTCGGCCCGTGGAGGAGGCTACCTGGGAGACCGAGCGGGAGATGCAGAGCAGATATCCTCACCTGTTTGAGGCTTCAGCTATGTTTCTTGATTCGTTCGCGAATGAACATTTATTTAAGTTGGGGAGGATGTGACGACCCGACCAATCGTCTCAGGAGTTACCGCTCCGATTTCCCCATTTCTACTTCTTTATGCTTTGTTTATCCGTGTTATGTGGTATCGGGTTGGTTGGATTGAATCTGGAATGATTTTGGTAAGCTTTGAGACACTTAGTCTCTTTTAAGAAAGCTTAAGTTAGAAAAGTCAACCGGATGTTGACTTATGTGTTAGAGGGCTCAGATGCGATTTCCGATGGTTCGGTTAGCTTCGGGAGGTGATTTATGGCTTAGGAGCATGACCTGAATGGATTTTGGAGGTTCGGAGTTGATTTAGGCTTGAATTGGCAAAGTTGATATTTTGGCGATTTCCTGTTGGTAGGCGAGATTTTGACATAGGGGTCGGAATGGGATTCAAGAGTTGCAGTAGTTCCGTTGTGTGATTTGGGATGTGTATGCAAAATTTTAGGTCATTCGGACATGGTTTAGTTGGGTTTTTGATCGAAAGCATAATTTGAAAGATTTTAGAAACTTAGGCTTGAATCCGATGTGATTTGGTAGATTTGATGTTGTTTGGGGCATTTTGATGATTGGAACAAGTTTGAATAAGGTATTGGTTATGTTTGTGGTTTTGGTTGAGGTCCTGGGAGCCTCGGGATGATTTCGGATGGTTAACTGAGAGGTTGAGATATTTAGCAGCTGCTGAAGTTTTTGCTGCTTCTTGTGTTTTTGCACCTGCGGATTGGGGACCGTAGGTGCGGCGCCGCATATGCGATGAGGGAGGTCGCAAAAGCAGAAAGGCTGAGGGAGTCAGGGACCGCAGAAGCGGCGAGTTGGACCGCATATGGGATATCGCAGATGCGGAAGGATGATCGCAGAAGCAAGTTTGGCTGGTTAAGTAATTTCCACAGAAGTGGAGCTATGACCGCAAATACGGTACCGCAGAAGCGGTTGGAGAGGCGCAGATGCGAAAATGTCTGGCAGAACATATAAGTTATTTCATTTCGCGAAATTTAGTTATTTCACCATTTTTGACTTCGGCTTGAGAGCTTTTGGATGATTTGGAAGAGGGATTTCAAGGGAACTTCGTTAAGGTAAGGATTTTGGACCTAAAACACATTTCTATGGTAGTATTTCATGGATTAAGACTGAAATTTAAGGAATTAAAGGGCTAAAAATAGAGGATTAGGGATTGAGTTTTAGAGGCCTTAAAATGAGGATTTGAGGGGTCATTTGAACTCCGATTTTGGTATTCCTGATATGCATAGACTCATGGGGACATGAGGAATCTATTGATGTAAAAATTTCTGATTTTTCAGAAGTGGGCCCGGGAGTCGGGTTTTGGTAATTTCGTGATTTGTGCCCTTTGTTGATTGTTTTCGCTTGGGCTTTGTTCTCTTAGCATATGTTGACGTACTCGTTCTGATTTTGGATAGATTCGATGCGCGTGGAGGCCGATTCGAGAGGCAAAGGCGTCGCGAGCTAGAGATTTAGCTAGTTCGAGGTGAGTAATGATTGTAAATGATGTTCAGAGGGTTTGAAACCCCGGATTGCACATCGTAGTGCTATATTGAGGTAAGGCACACGCTTGATGACGAGCGTGGGGTCGTGCACTATTGGGGATTTGTGACTTGGTCCGTCCCGACTGATGATTTTATCGCGTATTTGATTGAAAACTATTTGCTATCATTATTATTTGGGCTGAATGCCATATTTGGGCCTAGCGCCAACTATATGAACCCTTCGGGGATTTTTATTGATATTTCCTCACTGTTTTGACTTTACACTTGAACTCGGTCATGTTATCTTCCAATGTTTTACTACTCAGCCATGTTTACTTAGTTTTAATACTTAAATGATATTTTAAATGATGTTTGGGCTGAGAAATACTGTTTTACTATTGCCCGAGGGGCTTGTGAGGATTTTGACTGAGTAAGGCCGAGGGCCTGTGTTGTGAGGATACTTTTGGGTCGGGCTGCACGCCGCAGCGGTGATACACTGATTTGATTATGAGGCCGAGGGCCTGAGATATGTATGCCACGAGGTGGCTTGTTAATTTTGATATGAGGCCTAGAACTTGTTTATGATGCCACGAGGTAGCTTGATATTGTGCTTGGGCCGTAAGGGGCCCCTCCCAGACTCTATACACCCCCAGTGAGCGCGGGTACCCATTGTGATGAGAGATTGAGCCCGATGGGCTGGAATTGTTCTGAGATTGGGCCCGAGGGGCTGGTACTGTTCTAAGATGTTGCCCGAGGGGCGAATTTGTGGATACTGTGCCCGAGGGCGAACTTCTATTTATTTACTTTATCTTAATTATCTGTCAATTACCTGTTTACTGGTTGAAAGAGAATTTTACTTGATTTTTCTAGTTTTACTATTTTTAAGTGATTTTACTGCTTCATTATAGAATGCCTTATGCCTTACGTGTGTTCTTACTTTCAGTCATTATTTACATTTGTTACTCACTAAGTTGGAGTACTTATTTTACTCCCTACACCCCTATGTGCAGATTCAGGCGTAGCTGGTTCCGTTCTGGAGTGCTGATTTCCTCCAGTTCCAGGCAGGCCTTTCGGAGATTTCGAGGTAGTTGTTGACGTCCGCAGCCCCGTGTCTCTACTCCTCTATCATTTCTGTTCCTTTTCAAACACTTGTAGTAGCATATGACTTTATCATACTTGTATTATGGCTATAGGTACTCGTGACTTGTGACACCCCGGTTAGGGCTATGTAGGGTTGGATTTTCCACAATGTTATCGATATTTCCGCTATTCAGTATTGTTAAACCATGTTTAGACTATTTTCGTGTTGATTAACTACTTTAAAAGATGTACTTGGTTAAAGTGGTTGGCCTTGTCTTCACAAGAGGCTCCATCACGATCGGGATTAGGAATTAGCGTCGTGACATAGATATTGCAACATAAACAAGTACAGACACTTATTACAAAAAAAATTATGAAAACAAAACACTAGGCGTATCCTTGATAGTTGGGTACGTTAGATGAACTTGCATCAGGAGCTGGATTACCACCGCTACCCTGACCAGCTGAAGGACATTTACGACGGTCGTCTCCTGTTTGCGAGTATATGCCACATTTAGTCACATAAACGGTATCACTAACATCCATTTGGTTCCGTATATGCATTCTCTTTTGCACTTGCAGCTTGTGCAAATATTCCTTGTTACACAACATTTTAAATGGTTCTCGCGGCCAATAATGCTCAGCACCCAATGGCTGCAATTGCCCACTATATGTGTTTACGTATTCAGCAACACTATATTGCCTATCAACGTAGTTGGTTGTCCCTAAACCAACTTGTTGAAAGCACTTCATGGCATGTGGTAGATGGTCCATCTTCCACATGAACACAGCCTGTTGTCTTCATTAACTGTTTGTATATTAGTCCCCTGGTGTCCGCGGATACCGGTGCGAACTTTAAAAATACCCCGATCGTGATCATACTGTAAAAATGAATTCCAATGTGCTTGCCTCCTGTATTTCTCAAATCTTCTCATCGGTATTGGCATAAATTGAACACCCATGTCCATCAATTCTGATGCAGCTCTATGCCTTTCAACAAACCTCTCCGCAATCTGTTTGAATGTCATCTGGACCATGGCAGTGACAGCCAATCCACATGCAGACTTCAATAAGCTATTGAATGACTCCGACATGTTTGTAGCCTGGGCTCCACATCGTTTGCCACCATCAACATGCAATGTCCACTTGTGAAGCTCATGTCCCATCAGCCAATTATAGGCTCTTTCGTTTAACTGCCGGATCGCTTCCATGCGCCTCGTGAATTTGCACTACTGGTGCTTAGTTACAGTCATCCACATTAAATCATGCAAGGCCTTGTCAGGATATTTCTTCTAAAAATTGGCCTTAAAATGCCTCAAACAGTAATGGTAGTATGCATAGGGTTCCTTCCATTCAGGCAAATGCCATACAAACTTAAAATACCCCCGTGCCGATCAGATATTAAACAAATACCTGAACACTATTTGACAACGTGCTGCTTCAAGTGGTTCAAGAAAAGTGTCCACGTCTCTTCGCTTTCATTGGCACAAATGGCAAAAGCTAGTGGAAATATTTGTCTGTTGGCATCTACTGCAACTGCGATCAAAAGCTTAATATCATGCTTTCCATAGATATAAGTACCTTCTATGGAAATTACCGGACGACAATGTACAAAACCATCAATTGCTGGTTTAAATGACTAGAACACATAGTTGAAAATATATTCTGGTATTCCCGGACTCTGCTCATGCCTCCATTAAACAATAATCCCGGGGTTAAAGTGTTTCAGTGCGGCCATGTACCTGGGTAGAGATGAAAATGACTTATCCCAGTCACCATAAATAATTTCAAATGAACGTTTGCGCCTGAGATATGTCTTTCTTTTGGTTGTAGTACACCCATATTCCTAATGGGCGGATGTAATACACTCTTTGATCTTGTACCTAATGGACACATCCAAGAGAGAAATCAAGACAAGAGAAATCAAGTCTACATCCAAGTTGAAGTGATTCTGATTGAATGTGTCCATTTCACATTTGTGAGTGCCAATATATTTACCCACTTTCCACAACCCTGTTTCCTTCTTGATCGCACGCAACATTCAGTTACAATCCATAAATTGTCTATGACATACAACCTTGTATACCTCCGGAGTTGACTCCCTTACCGTCATCTCACAGTACTCTCTAACGCTGTACATTTTTACAGCCCTGGTTAAGCGAGCTTTATCGGGAAAATACATGCCCTTTACTAGCACCGTTGGTCTAGACTCATCCCACATTGCTAACCAAATTCGTCAACATCCCTTGTGAGGGCATCCACATCCGACATACTTGGCAAATTATCTAGGTAGGGAATATACCGCTCATGAAACGGCATGTGAGACTCGTACACTCTTGGTCTAATAGGAGGTGAAGGAGCATGCTCCCTCGTCAGCTCAGATTCGACATCCACTTCCTCCTCATCATCACCCTCGTCAGGGAAGGGTGTGTCATCTCTAGACTCATCGGCATTGTTGTCATAGTTACTATTATCTTCTTGACTCTGCGTATCTGCCAGATCACGAGTAAATACGTCGTCTACAGGCAACTGAGTTAGGTCAAGACCATCAAGTTGCTCGTTTTCACTGCACAAAAAGAACAAAATGATAAGCTACTCAAAATGAAAAATACTTTACATATAACTATATCACTTCACTTACAAGTCGTACTGTGTTGACACTCCATGATGGATATTTTTCTGTTGGTGATGACTCCCGGATGGACCACCGTGATCCAACCCGCCAGAACTACGCATATTCCAAATAGGCGTGGGGTCATAACTTGTAAAATTCATATCTGGATGGTACCCCCTATGGAAAATATGAGTTTTAATACAAATTCAATTCAACAAAAAATAAACATCGTAACAGAAAGGTAAATTGAAGTTTACCAATTGTCTTGTGGATTATGTAAAGTAGGAGAGGAATTATTTTCTCGCTCCTCGCTTCTCACTCCTCGTTCGCCCGCGGAGATAAGTTAAGATCCGGCCAAACTCTTTCAGCCGGAAACTGTTGGGCTAAACTTGCTCCAGAATAACCACCCGATGACTGGGGGTTATCCCTGCTTTGCGCAATCTCATTATTGCCAATGACTTCAGCCTTGACGTACATTTTCAACAATTTTATTACAATAAATTCCCTATATTCATTCGGAATTCGCAAAAAATCTCTAAGAGTTTCATCATCTTCGATGTTAAACTCAGAATAATAAGCAAACCCCTGTGGAGTCACAGAATACGAAAATCTACCGGTTACTTTAATGTTCACCGAATGTTTCCTCAAACTCATTTTTTACGTAAGATACCAATTTATCGTACTCCATTGTAAGCGGCAATTTAACATGACACTATAGAGATGAACTATACCTCATAGAGTTATTCTCCATTACAACCTCACCCCCCAATATAATGAAACTCTTATTTTTGGCTCTTCAGACATTATAAAAAATGCTTGATAATAAAAAGAAAAGTTTGAATGGAAGTTAGAATATTTTTTGAATGGATTTTCATAAAATCCTAACGCCTTTAAATAAGGCAATGCCTAGCCCGAGAGGCTGAATTTTTTATGTATAGCGCGTTATTACACCGCGCTATACCCATTTGAATTATTGTCATGTCAGTTAACCGCATGAGACTTATTGGCGGGCCCACAAACAGGCATAGCGCGGTATAATATCGCGCTATATATATTTGAATTACAGTTATGCCAGTTAAATGCAGGAGACTAATTGGTGGGCCCAGAAATAGGTATAGCATGGTATTATACCACGCTATATATAATGCAGTATTATACCGCGCTATACTTTAACAACAGAAACACCGTTAAACTATAGTGCGGTAGTATACCGCGTTATATATAGAAAAGTATCTTTTTTACACAGTAAAACGTATTTTGAGTTCAAAAAGTTGGCATTTAGGTTTCGGACTCTACTATAGTTTAGGGAGCATTCAATGTTTTAAAATTTTGAATACACAACAAGTGAAGCTTGAAAGGAGAGCTTTCAAGTTAAAGAAAATAAGATTTTCACTCGGGAAATCTAACATATAATATATATATATATATATATATATATATATATATATATATATATGAGTTAGACTTTATATATACAATGTAATTTTTTTACAAAGAGATGTGAATTCTCATGAAAATAGCATGGGCTAGGCAGTTTTCGGACTGATAATTGACAAATAATCAGTGTTTGTAAAGTCATTGAAAAATAGCTACTAGTTTGCTGCAGCACGAAAAGTTCCAGCATAATATACTGGATATTGATGCACCTATGCATGAACTTCCGGCATATTATGCTGGAAGTCCAACACATGAAAAGTTCCAGCATAATATACTGGAGATTGGAGCATCTGTATATGAACTTCCAGCATATTATGTTGGACCAGTATATTATGCTGGAAGTTCATATGTAAAAAATTCGAACTCCAATATATTATGCTGAAATATTTTTCAAATTTTGAACAGTATTTTCGTTTAGATTTTTCTTTACATGAAAAATGATTAAATTTTAATTACTTTTGAAACTGTGACTATTTTTCAATTATCACTTATAAATCTGCCTATTTTTGAATTTCCCCCGAAGTCCCTTCCACCCCACTAGCACAGCACATGGCTCCTTTCATTCACGACGAAGTTTTTGTTTTGCATTGTACTTCGGTAATAATTTAGAAAAAAAAAAAGGCTCTCTATGCGGTAATAATATTGGAAAATGCTCCAAATAAGTCTACAAAATAAATTGATAGCTGAAAAAATGTCTTATCTTGTCCCTGTTTGTTCCACTGGCAAACTTCGGTGTCGCCTATTAACCATCTGGTTTTGATACTCCCTCTATTTTTAAATGCGAATTTATTTTCTGTTTGATCCGTTCTAAAAAGAATGATTACTTTCTAAGTAGATGTTTGGACATAAGAATTGTAAAATTTGAAAAAAGGGTGAAAACAATTTCAAGTGAAAATGTCATTTGAAATTTAGAGTTATGTTTGGACATAAATATAGTTTTGGGCTGTTTTTGAAGTTTTGTGAGTGATCTGAATAAAAATTTTGGAAACAACTTTTTGGAATTTTTCAAATTTTCGAAAAATTCCAAAATGCATCTTCAAGTGAAATTTGAAAATTTTATTAACAAACGTTGATTTCATGAAAAAGTGAAAAAAATTTAACAAAAAGGGAAAAAATTCTTATGTCCAAACAGGCTCTAAATTTGGAAACAAATTAGCTTAAACTTTCAATTCTACACTTAATGAAAAGCTTTTATAACCACAAAAATACTCTAGACCCCTTTTTGACTTGTTTAAGACCACAAATTAAAAAGTTTTATTTTTTTTAAAATTTTGTGTCCAATCAAACAAGTTCACATAAATTAGAACGGATGGAGAAGTAATTAACAGATCAACAACAAGAATATTTAAGGGGGAAAACAAGGAGTATTAACAGGGAATAAGGGAAAGCTCGAACTACATCTGCTATGAACTTTTTACTCCTACCTTCTTTTTTGGAGTTTATTTTCTGTTTTTTTTTTCTTGCTTTTTTCTTTTGCTTGAAAGCTTTATTTATGTTCAGTATTAAGTTCATCTCATTAGAACTTGAGTTCTCATTTAAACGAACGGTCACATTTGAATGCAAGTACCAATTTAAATTAGTAATGTTTTTATTTTTCCATATCAACCACCTTATTATTAATTTTGTTTTTAAAATGGGGTAGCACTATGCGAAAAACTAAATACTCCATTAAAGAGTAGATCCGGGCTTGGCTCGAACTTGATTATATACTTTAATAAAGGGGAATCTTATAAAATGTCCCAAAAAAATTTCAAACTTATCAACATCTAGCCATTAATTATAGACTTACCAAAACTAGCCAAAGACATATAAAAATTAAAAATCCAAAGAAATAAGGTTCTTTCTATCCAAGACTCACACACAAAGATCTCCTTCCATATTTCCTTCTATATATATATATATATATATTAGATTCTAAAAATCTAAGCAAAAAAGGCTTTTTTCAATGGGTATGATTGAGATTCATTGAAAACATACAGACGAGCCAATATATAAAATTTGAAGAAGATTGGAGGTGGTTTGGACTGAATTAAGGGTGTCTAACGGGTGGGCCGGGCCGGGCTGGGTAGGAAAAAGTTGAAACCGTCCGGGTTTTGAACCGGGCCGATTACGAGTTAGGGGTTACCGGGCTTAACGGATTCGGGTTCATTCGGGTAAAAAATGAACCGTAAGGGTTACGGGTCCAAGGGGCCGCACCGGGCCAAGTTAGTATTTTTTTTAATTTTGTATTTCGTAAAACTATTGTAATTTATATTAATATATAAAGATGGGAAAAATTGCACTTATAAATTGCAAGTGTTATATTTATTTCAAAATTCAAACTTAGAAATTGAAAAGTGTACATTTAACAACAAGTAAATTAACGGGGAAAAAAAAGTAAATTCAAAGGTTTTGCATTGCCTTAGACTCTGAAACCTTAAAAAAAATTGAAATCTAGCCTTTAAACCGATCCGGGCGGGGCAGGGCTAGGCCGGTTAACCGGTTCTAGAAGGATTTTGGTTGACCGGGTTTGACCGGTCCGGTTAACCGGATGAATTAATGTGAACGGACCAATCCCTTAACCCCATTAACCTAGCCCATCCGACCCCCTAAGTACCGGGTCGGGCCAGGCCGGGCCTGGGTCAACTCGGCCCGTTTGACACCTCTAGACTGAATTGATATCAAAATTCGTAGTTAAAATCGAGTTCAAAAAATTCTTCTGCGACACATGTATCTCACATGCAGGTATACATAGATATACATATGATACACATTTGATATCATATCGGATACACATTTGATATCATATCTGATACACAAGTGATACACAGTGTGATACACATTATTTTTTTATGTTCATCTTCTACTTCGGATTTTCAATTCAAACCAACTCAAAACTCCACCAAATCATCCCAAAGCTGAGATTCAAGCTCCTTAAGATGTACCCAATCTATTTTAATAATTCTCACTCAAAAGAAAGCAAAAATTTGACTGTTTTTTTCGTCTACAAATAGCTGATTGACTAATATTAATATTATTTAGTGATTGATCAATTTTTGTAATAAGCTTGTATATGTTAAAACCGGGCCTACCCGATTCTACTATTTGATCGAGACCAAGGAGTTGCATCAAAGGTCGATCCCACAATGGATCAGACCAAAGCACGAGGATAAGGTATCGAGTTCGAGGATCGAGGTACCTATCGATATCGAAGCCAGTAGCGATCGAGACCAAATGAGGCAGACATCGAGCAAAGTACAATAACAGCAAGGCGAGATATCCGTGATTGATCGAAGATTGTGGCGAAAATCTTGGAACAAATTAATTCAAGGGCGGTTGTTTAGCTAATCATGTGATTTACTTCCGTAATTAGAAATGAACCATGAATATGATTCATCTACTATATAAAGAGGGTTCTAACCATCTTGTATGAACCTTACACTTTGAGATATCAAAGCAATATAACACCTTTTCTTTAGTTCATATTCTTGTTCATCAGCTTATTATATTTTAACTGTTCTTGCACCAATCAGTTCGAGAGTATTCAAGCTCGAGGGTTGAATTTCGTTCAAACACTGGTTTGCTTTATCTTATTGTTAATTTCTATTACTAATCTTTACATTTATCAATTGGTATTAGGTAAAATTACGTATCCTTAAAACCACATTATAAGTTTAATTGTTATCCAATTTAAGGGTAAACAGTTTGGCGCTCACCATGGGGCTAAAGATAATAGTGATTGCTTGGTATTAATTCCCATAACACACACTGCTTTACGCTTGTTATCGTAAGTGTCTTTGATTTCAGGAATCAACATGTCAAACTCTCAAGTAGCATCCACTCACACAGACAACGGCCTTGGTCTTCATGGCGAGAACGAAAACATAGTCGCCCTGGGAAACAAAGTACCTCCAGTCAACCCCGATGGAGCACCGGTCGTATATCCAGTCGATGTCAGCCCTTATATTTCCATTAATGGGAATTTGGGTATCGACCATGGAAATAGCGTCCGTAGAGATGCCCGAGCAGCCGATCAGAATGCACAGAGCGGTGAAAAAGGCATAATTAGTGTCACACCTCCTTTTTCCTACCCCTGGAAAAGTATAAGGGAGTTTTTTTCAATTTAAGTGACAATCGAAACAGGATTATTATAATAAATTCAGAGTCGCCACTTGGGATAATTTATGGTGTCCCAAGTCACCGGTTTATTTTTAATCCCAAATCGAGGAAATTTCGACTTTCCTTTTAAAGTCTGCGAACCAGAAATTCTAAGTAAGGAATTTTGTTAACCCGGGAGAAGGTATTAGGCATTCCCGAGTTCCGTGGTTCTAGTACGGTCGCATAGCAATTTATACTTGGCTTAAATTATTTAACTACTCATTTTTAGGACCTATGTGCATTTACCTTTTTACCGTTTTAAATCACTTGAACTATTCATAATTAAAGAATTGAGTTACGCGTACGTATACTCTTTTCTTTTGGCACGTCAAAATCATGTCACGCGAACGTGTCCACAATTATAAACGCTTTGTTTATTATTATTATTGTTAAAAATATCTATGCTAATTTCGTACTATAGCTACAAGGGAACAATGAGTGCAATGGTATTTGGTTAAGGGGTGATAATGTTTATTTAATTGAATACAATTGGGCCAACATACGGATATCTATTCAATAGAAATGGGCTTAACAACATTTCAGCTTAATGGACCAATTTATTTATTCACTAATCTTGACCCTGAAACTCCATGTAGTTCCCATGGAAAGTTTTTAAACATTAAAATTATATAGAATAAAGGCAACACATAAAATAGAATAAAAAATTAGTCTAACTAACATATTCTCAAACAAACCAAACAAAAATATGACGGAAAAGAAAAACAACACCTAGAAATAAGAAGAAAAAAAAACGTAAGAAAAGTAGATCAATAAAGGAGAAGAAGAACTAACTTTTCAAATTATCAAAGAGCTTCCAACTGGCTTACAAGAGGAACAAAGCGATGAGGTTGAATCAAATAGACTTTTTCACTCGGAGACCTCGAACGGAGCATCGAAAACTCGCCACGACCTCGACTGAAAGCTTTACTATTTCGAACGGGTTTGGATGGTGGTTGAGCGCTGAAATTTCAGGTGTTTGGTTGGCTGTTTGGAGCTGGTTTATGGCTCGTTTGAGGGCTGGTTTGGGTGGCTTTAGACGAAGGAGAAGGGGACTGGTTTTGGGGTGTTTGAGGGTAACGTTTTCATGCTGCTTTTGTTGGTCTTGCAGGGCTGTTTTTCAGCTGAGTTTGGATGGATTTTTAGGCTTGGTTGCCGGCTGATTTTGAGGTATTTCAGGGTGGATTTTTCAGCTGGTTTTTGGCAGCTTCTTGAGGTCGTTTTTGGCTAAAAATGAAGTTGTCTTCTAACTTGTTTTCATGGTGCTTAAGGGCTGAATTTCATGTGGGTTCTAAAGCTTTTAGAGCTGCTTTTTACATGAGGAAGAAAGGTCTTGAGCTGCTGTTATGAGAAAGAAAGGCCAGCCATAGAATGGCCAAATTCCGTTGTTCCTGTACGTTTTCTTAGGTGTTCTCTTTTCTGGGTTCTGACAATTGGCAGGGTGTATTTTTGTTCTATAGTTTTTCCAAGTTTTTTGGGAAGAAGAAAGAGCTCTAGCGGCTGATTGTGTGTTTTAGGCGTAGGCCTATGTTTTAAGTGTAGGTACTATTATATAGGGGTATGGATTAGGTTAGGGGTATGGGCCTAGGAATTATGTGTTTGGGAATTATGGGTTAAGTCCAAAATTAGGCCTAAAAATGGGTTTCTCGAGTCCAAGTTCTATTTTTTCCCCGCGAACGAGATTAAAAATACGATCTCATTTATTAATTAGTCCTACTTAAATAAAATAACTATTAAAATAAGGCTGACTGTTAAAACAAAGTTATTTTTGGCATTTTTTAAGATTAAAAATGACTATAAAATATTAATAAACTTATTTTTTGTAATTTTCGTTTTCCTGTAATAAAATAAAAGTAAAAGAGTAAAAAGAGTTGAAATAGCGCTATTAAGCCTAAATTAAATATTTACGTGCTAAAGTATGAAAAATCTTGGGGAAGGTCAAAAATCACATGTCTACAATTAGCCTTCGACTGATATTTGAAATGTTGTAGACTCAACAAGCTGTGATAGCGCAACTCCAAAATCAGAATCGAGCATCAAGCAGAATTGAGCTCGAAATATGACAAGAAGTCGTTCATAGAATCGAACCTGTACTAGAAATTGAACGCCAATGGATCGGGGACCGACCCCTCCATTATGAAGATGCTCGGAGAGCTCACTAAATGGATCGAATCAGGTGAAAAGAAAATCAAGGCTAATGACAAAAAGGTAGAAACGTACAACTCACGGGTTGACCAAATACCGGGGCACCCCCGATTCTAAAGGGTTTGGATTCGAAGAAGTTCATGCAGAAGCCTTTACCTCCAAGTGCGACTCCGAAGCCCATACCGAAGAAATTCCGTATGGCAGAAATTCCCAAATACAATGGGACCACCGACCCTAACGAGCACGTTACTTCTTATATGTGCGCAATAAAAAAGAATGACTTAGAAGATGATGAGATTGAATCTGTTCTATTGAAAACATTTAGAGAAACTTTATCAAAGCGGTGATATGGTACCACAATTTGACCACCCAATTCCATCGATTCCTTCGTTATGCTTGCAGATTCATTCATAAATGCATACGCCAGAGCAATAAAGGTTGCGACTAGGAAGTCGAACCTCTTCAAAGTGAGACAAAAGGATAATGAAATGTTAAGGGAATTTGTATCTCAGTTCCAGATAGAATGCATGGACATACCCCCAGTCACAAATGATTAAGCTGTGCAAGCCTTCACTCAAGGTTTGAACGAGTGAAGTTCGACAGCGTCACGACAACTAAAGCAGAATTTAATTGAATATCCAATTGTGACCTTGGTTGATGTACATAATCGATATCAGTCGCAGATTACGGTCGAGGATGATCAACTGGGAACCCCTTCCATTTCCATTTACTCAAATAGGCCCGTCATCAGAATTCAAAGGGACATAGACATAGAACCCTGATCGAACAGAGATCATTACCAACCATACAACACAGATCGTAAAAATAGCGGTCGAGGACATAATCCCGTTCGAAATGATCGAAGGAATGATCGAGGCCAAAGCTTTCGAGGCTTCATGAGTAAAAGTGGCTTCGATAAATATGTCGAGCCCATAGAAGCACCACGACTATCAGAATAAAAATTTAGCATCGATGCATCAGGTATTGTGTCAGCCATAGGACGGATCAAGGATACTAGATGGCCCAGACCCCTAGAGACCAATCCAGCTCAAAGGAACCCTAATCAAATATGCAAATACCATGGAACCCATGGATATAAAATCAAAGACTGCAGACAACTGAGGGAGGAGGTATCTCTTTTATTCAATGAGGGTCACCTTCGAGAATTCTTAAGTGATCGAGCCAAAAACCACTTCAAAACAGGGATTCAAACAGACAGAATGAACATGAATAGCCACAACATGTAATTCACATTATCGTTGGTGGGGTCGATATTTTGCAAGGACCGTTATTTAAATGCACCAAGGTGATAATCAGAAGGGAGAAGCGAACTCGGGACTACTTACTAGAAGAAACCTTGTCTTTCAACGACAAGGATGCAGAGGGGATCGAACAACCTCACAACGACGCACTAGTAATATCTATCCTTATGAATAAAATCTAATTTAAACGTGTGTTGATTGATCCAGGTAGCTTGGAAAATATTATCCTATCAAGGGTCGTAGAGCAACTCAGCCTCCAAGATCAAATCGTGCATGCAACTTAGGTAATTAACGGCTTCAACTTGTCAAGTAAAACCACTAAAAGGGAAATTATTTTACCACTAAATGTGGTCGGGACCATCCAAGAAACAAAGTTCCATGTGATCGAAGGCAACGTGAGGTAAAACGCATTGCTCGTGAGGCCTTGGATCCGTAACATGAGGGCAGTACCCTCGACGCTTCATCAAATCCTGAAGTTCCCAGCACCAGAATGAATCAAAATAGTTTACGGTAAACAACCCACCGCCAAAGAAATATTTGCAATTGATGAGGTAGAATCAGTATCAGCGCTTTCATTAGCAAAGGGATCGGAGTCGAAGGGAAAGCAAGAAGTCAAATAGCAATCACAGTCATCGGCCTCGGCCCGATCGGAGGAGTAGGAAACTTTCAAGGATGATGATTATATGATACCTCAGACCTTCGTGATCCCCGATGATTCCGATGCAACAAAGTCAACGGTCAAAGAGTTGGAATAAATTATACTGATCAAGCATTTGCCAGATCGAAAGGTCTGAGATAGTCACATTAGAACTAGAGAATGAAGGGAAATCTGGGTTGAAGGTGGTTTTAGTGGTTAAGACTAGAGTGGTGATGGAGGATTCACTAGGGACGGAGGACTCAAGGGTTTTCTCTGGGTTCGTGTCGACTGAAGAAGTGATTTTGGAGTGATTGTCAGCCATTAGAGAGATAGAGTTAGAGAATTTTTTGGAGAAGATGAGAGAAATATGATAAGTCAAGAGAAGAGAGAGTTTTAATGAGAGAAGATAATTATGAGGGAGAGAGATAGAAACCAGTTCTGAAATGGTGGTAGTGTGTGGGGAGTTACAACGTTTCAGAGGGAGATTGAAAGGTTTTTGTTAGTTTGTATGAGTCCACCAAATAGTAGAGTACCTGGTCCTCTATGAGGTTAAGCTGAGAATGCTATTAAAACTGTAAGTAAAGAAGACAAGGGATTTTTACGTGGAAAAATCCCACACAAGGGGATCAAAAAATCATGACCTACACTTGTAGGCTTTTAACTTCACTAACTTGCAATCTCACTATTACAAGCCACTTTGTAATAACCATATTACAAAGACTTCAACTAACTTATGATGCCCTCACCACTTTTTCATTTTTCTAGCCGTTAAAACATCCTCCGGTCAAGATCTTCCATCAAGGATCTTAGATCCAAGACGGGAGTCTTGGCGTGAGGGTTTTTTAACGATTAGACCCTTTTAATTTTGTAATTTTATTTACGCATTTTTTTATTATTATTATTCGTTAATTTCCGCATTTATTTTCGTTATTTTTTCCCGCATTTTATTCTATTTTTTTATTTACACACTCTATTTATTTATTTATTTATTTCTGTTATTTAACGCATTTTTGTATTTATTTTGTTAATTATCATGTTTAGTTATTTCCATTATAATTAATTAATTAGTTAAAACCGAATTTAATTAAAATATATATAAAGTTAGTATAATCATATTATGTTAGTTTTATATTATTATGTAGTTGTTATTTCATTTGTTAGTTAATTAATTAGGTGGATCAATCAAAAATAATAAAAAAAGTAAAACCATAAATAAAAAAAACAGTGCTTCATTTCTTTCTCAATGTTTCATTTTTGTTATTGTTGTTAATTTTTTGGGCCTGACAAAATTGACAAGCCCGTGGCTTTGTCATTATTTATTTATTTATTTTCGTGTTAAAATTGGGCCTGGTTAAATGGATAGGCCCATAGCTTTGTTAAAGTTTAAGAGCCCAAGCTCTTTAGGCCAAGAGTGATTTGACTTAGGCCCGAAACCAATCCGGTTTTGAGGTAATTCCAAGATTTTTAAGGGTCAGTTTCGAAAGCCTGAATTCTAAAAAATCATTCATAAAGTGCTAGAACTTTCTAGAATAGGGACAACTATCCCAATGCTGAGTAGGAAAAAGGATAAGATCCCAAAAATATTCGGAAATAAGACACTTATTCATTTTCTGAGATAAGGATGGTACTAGAAATTGGACAGCTGTCCATTTCTGTAAAGAAGATGCCATTTTCTCTAATTATAGGAAATTCTAACAGATTCTTTTGTACCTTAATTCTAATCCTTTTTCACCTCCTCATTCTATAAATACACTCCTTCTTTTCATTATACACAGAGCTGGATATATATTTTGAACCTAAAAATACACTGATTTTGCACTACTTTGGAGTCTCTTTCTTTCACTATTAGCAAAGAACTCTTACTGATTTTTTCACACTATCTTCTGGATTTCTGGATTTTTGGAAGATGGTTTTGGTTTTCTGTTTGGAATTGCTGCTATTTCTCACTCAACTTTTTCAGAGACCTATTTTTTTTCTGTTTGTTTTTTTTGCTGTTGTCAAGGTAATTTTCTTAGCAAAAAGTGTAAAGTTTCAATCTTTTGTTGAATCATGATGGGAATTTGTTGATAAATCTGCAATTAGTTTGAACATTGCATGAACCATGTTAGTTTGAAGCTTGTTTGTTTGTTATGTTGCAAATTTATTTATAATATTTTAGGCAAATGTATTAGTTTAAAAGTGTTCTGAAAATTACAGAATCTGCTTAAAGATTCATACATTTATAAAAAAATTATGTTCATATGTAGTAGTATCACATAAATCATTTTCCAGAAATTCTGTTAGAATAGCAATAGGCAGTTTGGTTATTCAGTTAGCAAAAAATGTAATAATTTTACTGCATTTCCTTGTGTGTTAAACCAGCTTAATATATTAGAAATTTACGACAATATTTTTTAATAGTTAAATAATGCTAGATTATTATTAGCTTAAAGTCATAAAAATCAAATTTTTACAAAGCAACTAAGTAATAACCATAATACATTTTCAAGCCCAAAGCCAATTGGGTTTATAAATTTGTATTCGGATCAATAGCGTTTACACTTCAAGATTTTTAAAATACAAATAAGCTTCAAAATCATCATTTTGGAAATAAAGACTTAGGCAAATTAGTAGGAAGATCGTCTAAAATTTAACATATTTTGATTTATTCAAAACCCTTTTTACTTTTCTATTTCAGAAGATAAACAAAAATATAGCTAAAATCCTGCATTTTGTCATTAGGAATATTAATTTCAAATTTCCTTCAAATATGTGTTGGACTAGAGTTCACTTGCACTCATTATTAAGTTTATTTATTTGTCCACAAATAGATTTTGGCTAGAGTTACTTGTACTCATTAGTAGGCCCAAATCTTCTTGAATGCATTACGTTTAAATTGATTAATTGCTTAACAATTTATTTGGGCCAGATTCATCTAAATTAAGTCGGGCCCAAGTTCTTTTAGAATTAATTTAGCTATTTGAATAATAGACAATATATGTCTTGGGTTAGAGTTCATTTGGACTCAACCTTTGTCAGGCCCCAAACTTCAAAACCTGGGCCTGTTTGGCATTTAATAAATAAAGTTGCCACATTTAATTCAAATAAGTATCTCATGTAGTATTGTACCTTCACACCTAGCTACATGATGTAGAATAGTTTAGTGATATAATCATGTCTTTAGGTGCACTTCAAAATTATGCCTTAATCAAATACTATGGGTACGATTCTCGTGGCATAGTCATGATACATAATTCCCAAATTCAGGGGTGCATTTCATGTAACCCGATCATAACAACTTCGAATATTAATAAAATACACATGTCGTGAATCACGGGTGCATTTCATGTAGCGTGGTTCGCGGCGTGTTCCAAAACAAATAACTGTACGCCAATCGTAAATTGTTCAAGAAATAATTCCATAAATCCTAAAAGCGGTTAGAATAATTAAAAAGCGGTTATAAAGCTAAAAATGCACAATAAATTTAAAACGTGTAGTAAATCAGATAATGGGTCAATGTTAATAGTTTAAGAGACCGTGTTGAACCACAGAACCCGGGAATGCCTAATACCTTCTCCCAGGTTAACAGAATTCCTTATGTAGAATTTTTGGATTGCAAACTTATAAAGTAAAGTCGAAATTTCCTCGATTTGGGATTTTAAAATAAATCGGTGACTTGGAACACCAAATAAACTATTCCAAGTGGCGACTCTGATAAATTAATTAATCTCATTTGGATTTATATTGTTTTAATTGGAAAAATTCCCTTATATACCCTCTCGGGTGTGTAAAAAGGAGGTGTGACAACTGTTTTCAGCCTTGAGTACCGGGTTCTTTTCTTTCTTCGACTCTCTCCTTTCACTGTCTTTCATTCTTTTCACCTCATATGTCTTCAGATTACCAATCAACTCATCCGTGGTTAGAGTTTGTAGATCTTTAGCTTCAGTGATGGCATTTACCTTACTTTCACAAGAGCCAGGTAGAACATTAAGGATTTTCCTTACAAGCTTATTTCTGGGAATAACATCTCCAAGTGAATGAAGCTCATTTATAATGGAGGTGAATCTGGTGTGCATATCCTGTATAGACTCATCATCCTTCATCCTGAAGAGCTGTTATTCTGTGGTGAGCATGTCAATCTTGGACTATTTAACCTGAGTAGTTCCTTCGTGTGCGGTTTGCAACGCTTCCAATATTTCTTTGGCAGTATCACAAGCTGAGACTCTGTTGTACTCATCGAGTCCTATGCCACACACCAAGATTTTCTTGGCACGATAGTTCTTTTCTATGGCTTTTCTGTCAATATTGTTGTACTCTTTTCTATCTTTTGGCACCATTGGTCCAGTTTCTTCAAGCTTCTTCATAGGAACATGTGGACTATCACAGATGATGTCCCATAGTTCTGAATCTTCGGCCATTATAAAATCATGCATGCGAGTCTTTCACCATCCGTAGTATTGGTCATTGAATCTAGAAGGTCTGTAGGTTGATTGTCCTTCCTCAAAATTGGGTGGAGCAGCCATTGAGATCCTTTCTAGGTATTAACCTTTTAGAAAGAACCCGCTCTGATATCAATTGTTAGTTTGTATGAGTCCACCAAACAATAGAGTACTTGGTCCTCTATGAGGTTAAGCTGAGTATGCTAATAAAACTGTAAGTAAAGAAGACAAGGGATTTTTACGTGAAAAAAATACCACACAAGGGGATAAAAAAACCACGACTTACACTTGTAGGCTTTTAACTTCACTAAGTTGCAATCTCACTATTATAAGCCACTTTGTAATAACCCTATTACAAAGACTTCAACTAATTTGTGATGCCCTCACCACAAGCCACTTTGTGACTCTTCTAGTTACAAAGACTTTTAACTTATGACTAATCCTGGTCACAACATAAACTCGGAAGTTCACGGATTTTTGGTTTTCTAAGACCAAGCTTCTAAGAAAGCAAGATAGGAGATACAATGAAGAACAAATAACAAGATTACAACTCAACTACGGATATACATAAATTCATTATGAAACTGATCCTTAGTGGAGTTGTCTTCTTGTTCTTGACACACCAGTGACTTCAATGCCGGATGAACACTGTTATGCTTGAGAGAATATCACTGAATGCACAAGTGAATTTCTTGTGCCTTGCACCAGGTTGTTATACTACAAAAGACATCACAATGGATGGTGATGTCAATTCTTGGTACATGCTTCTTCCTAATGAGAAGTGTCTACTGCACTGTCTGTTGTACAGTCACTTTTGTGTAGTTTCGTTCCAACTGTAAAGTTGACTTGTAATTTTGTCAGAGAACCCTAAGGGACCCGATCCCTGTTGGGTTCCTCTTTGTAATAGTTGCGGACAATCACTGACTTGTACTTCTATCGGAGAACCCTAAGGGACCGGGTGACCAGGTCCCTATTGTGTTCCTCCCTATGGTTGTTCATTCATTTGCTAGAGATAAGACTGGACATTATTCATTTGAAATGTATACCATGTGGGTCAGGTTCTCTATCTGGTTCTTCACAATAAGTTTGTTAGATCATCAAAATATAAGAAGCATAAGGAAAAGATATTGAAAACCCATCAGTTTTGAAATGAAAAGACGTGACAGAAGAGTCTGAAAAGGTGGATGACATGGCAGTTGATATTTGCACCTTTTTTAAGATATGTATTAAAGAATGCACAAGACTACTAACCTTTGGTACAAGAACCAGGTTCTTGATCTGTCTTTGAAAATTTCAATCATCTTTTACCACCCATGCAATGCATTTACAGCTTCTATAATCATCATGCATGTCTACCTGCAATGGTATTAAAGTGAGTTAGACTTGGCCAGAAAACACTTTAGCTAATATTACCTGAAGGTGACTTTCATAGCCATTGATGGGAATCAGGTTCTCAATTAGGCTTCAATAGCCCCAGCTTCACCCTATTTCTTTCAAAATACTCCCTACTCAATGCTTTGGTGAAAATATTTGCAATTTGGTCTTCTGTACTGCAGAACTTTATACATATAAGCCTTTTCTCCACATTGTCCCTCAGAAAATGATGTCTCACATTAATGTGCTTGATCTTTTGTGTTGAACTAGATTATTGGCCATGTTTAGTGCACTGGTATTATCACATAGAAGAGGCACGCAATCAGTAAACACCCTAAAATCTTCCAACTGCTATTTCATCCATAGGAGCTAAGCACAACAGAAAGCTGCAACTACATATTCTGTTTCAGCTATTGAAAGACCCATTGAGTTTTGCTTCCTTGTGCCCCATGAGATGAGACAAGATCCTAGAAAGTGGGCCATTCCAGAAGTACTTTTTTTGTTCACAAGATAACCAACATAGTTAGAATCAGCATACCCAACAAGATTAAAGTTGTCACTTGAGGAGTAGTACAGGACCATGTCCTATGTTCCCTTAAGATATCCCAAAATTCTTTTGGCCGCCTTTAGATAAGATTCCTTGGGATTTGACTGAAATCTTGCACATAGCCTGTCACGACCCCAAGTACCGGTCGTGATGACGCCTATCACATTACTAAGCAAGCCAACCAATCAACTAACCACAACCCATTTCCTTTAGTGATAAATTATTTTCAACACAGGTTTTAAATACTGATTTCATAATAAACATTTAAAACAACAGAAAATATGCAGGAGTCTAAATAACAATAAACTTCACAACCCTAACAATGTGGTGTCACGAGTCTAGAGCCTCTAATACAAGTTTGAATACCTAATACATCAATAGTCTAGGAAATGCAGAAAGATAATAAGATAAGAGGGAGAGAATAGGCCTGCGAACGCCATGTAGCTACCTCGAAATCTCCGTCAAATACTGAAACAACTGAAAGCCCTCACTCGGCCACTCGGGCACCTGAATCTGCACACAAGGTGCAGGGAGTAACGTGAGTACGCCAACTCAGTAAGTAACTAGAGTAAATAAGGACTGAAAGCAGTGACGAGCAGTTCGAAAATACATAACTGAATAATCAACAGAATATCAGGTCATCTTCACAATTTAACATCCGTTTTCGTTATGAAATCACGTTTCCAGTTTAAACATTTGAAATAAAATAATTGGTCGCTTATCAAACAGAGGCTTATTTAAAAGAAGAGTGAAATTAATGAAAGCATCATAACAAGGCCTCTCGGGCAGGGAATCACTCAGAATATGGCCCCTCGGGTAGCCTCTCAGTCACTCGTGACTTAACTCTCATCACACAGTACTCACTTTCAGCACTCAATTCATTAGTATCTCATAATAGTAGAAATCATAGTAACCGCTATGGCGTGCAGCCCGTTCCATATATAATAGTCGACTATGCTCACTGGGGGTGTGCAGACTCCGGAGGGGCTCCTATAGCCCAAGCGTCATATTGCTGCAGCGCGTAGCCTGATCTAATATACATATCTTTGCAGCATGCAGCCCGATCCATATAAGTATCACTGCGGCGTGCAGCCCGATCCATAATATATACATATCATATCCTCACTATTAGGTTCTCAACCTCTCTCAGTCATTAACCTCACAGCCTCTCGGGCTTATCAATAGAGATTAGGGAACTCAGCCCAAACAGTCCTCACAATTAGGAGTAGAGTGATAAAATCAGTTTTAATCATTTAAACGGGTAAAACAAGACTGATGATATACTTCTAGCAAGTAAAGTGAGGAAAATAGCCAAAATGCCCCTAAGAGTTTCTACAGGTCGACACAAGGGGCCCCAAACATGGCATATAACCCATAGTACAATATAAATATCCAAAATACGAGATAACATAATATTTACAAATCAATTACGCGACTTAATAGTCGCTACGGGACGGACCAAGTCACAATCCCTACTGGTGCACGCCCACACGCTCGTCACCTAGCATGTGTGCCACCGCATTTATCAAAAACAAGTCCAATACCGGGGTTTTGTACCCTCAGTTCCAGATTTACAATGGTTACTTACCTCAAACCGGTGAAAATACTACTCCACAACGCCTTTGCCCCTCGAATCGGCCTCCACTCACGTCGAATCTATTCAAAATTAGAATCACGACATCAAAATATGCTAAGGGAACGAAGCCCAAGCGAAGACAATCAAAAAATACCAAAAATCTCGAAATTACCAAAACCCGACCCCCGGGCCCATGTCTCAAAATTCAGAAATTTTTACATCAATAGATTCCTCGTCTCCCCACGAGTTTATGCATATCAAGAACACTAAAATCAGAGTCCAAATGACCCCTCAAATCCTCCTTTAAAGGCCTCTTAAACTCCAACCCTAATCCTCCATTTTTAACCCTTAATCTCCACTAAAATCATGATTAAACAATGAAAAAATGATCTTAACCCAAGTAATTAAGCTTAGGGAACTTACCCAACTGATATCCTTTGATTCCTCTTGAGATCCTATGCCTTAGCCTCTTTTCCGTCTTAAAAAATGGAGTTCTTTGCAAAAATTTGCGAAGAAAACAATATATACCTTCTGTCCAGGGATGTTTGCACCTGAGACCATCCCACCGCTTCTGCGGTCCTTCACTTAAACGTCCAAACCGCTTCTGTGCTCAGTCTTCCGCACTTGCGACTCTGCAGGTGCGGTCCCTGGCCAATTCTCAAAATCCGCTTCGGCGGTTCCTCTCTCGCACGTGTGGCACCGCACCTACGGTCCCCAAACCGCAGGTGCGAAAACACGAGAAACAGCAAAGTTCAACAGTTGCAATACATCTCAACTTCCCCGTTAACCACCCAAAATCACCCGAGGCTCCCGAAACCTCAACCAAAAGCACAAACATATTCCAATACCTTATTCAAACTTATTCCAATCATCAAAACACCTCCAATAACATTAAATCACCCAAAACACATCGGATTCAAGCCAAACTTTCTAAAATCTTCCAAATTACGTTTTCGATAAAAAATCCAACCAAACCACGTCTGAATGACCTGAAATTTTGCACACACATCCCGAATGACACAACGGGACTACTGCAACTCTCAGAATTCCATTCCGACCCCTATATCAAAATCTCTCCTACCAACCGGAAATCGTCAAAATATCAACTTCGCCAATTCAAGACTAAATCTACTACGGACCTCCAAAATTCATTCTAATCGCACTCCTAAGACACAAATCACCTCTTGAAGCTAACCGAACCATCGAAACTCACATCCGGGCCCTCTAACACATGAGTCAATATCCGGTTGACTTTTCCAACTCAAACTTCCTTAAAAGAGACTAAGTGTCTCATACCTTACCAAAATCCTTCCGGATTCGATCCAACCAACCCGGTATCACATAACATGGATAAACAAAGCATAAAAAAGTAGAAATGAGGAAAATTGAGCGGTAACTCTTGAGACGACTGGTCGGGTCATCACATAGCCCCACACTAAAGACAATATCAGGTCTTATGGCAGTGAGGTAGAGGAGAGACCCAATAATTCCTCTATATATAGTTTGATTTGCAGGAGATCCAGACTCATCCATGTCCAGTTGATTAGCCGTTGCAATGTGAGTGTCTATCACTTTTGATGCTTCTATATCAAACCTCTTTAAGAGCTCCTTGATGTATTTCTGCCGGAAAATGAATGTACCTTTTGTGGACTGCTTCACTTGAAGACCCAAGAAGAAATTCAACTCGCCCATCATACTGATTTCAAACTCACTTCCCATGAGTTTTGCAAATTCTTCTCACAGTGAATCAGTTGTTGCCCCAAAAATGATATCATTAACATATACCTGAACAATGAGCATGTTCCTCCCCCGTTTCTTCAGGAACAAGGTGTTGTCAATTTTCCCTCGTAAAATCGTTTTCTAAGAGGAACTTTGACAGTCTTTCATACCAAGCTCGAGGAGCCTACTTCAACCCATACAATGCCTTGTCCAGTTTAAACACATATTCAGGATGTTCATGACATTCAAACCCTGGAGGTTGCTTTACATAGACTTCTTCCTTAAGAAGTCCATTCAGAAATGCACTTTTCACATCCATTTGGAATAGAGTGAATTCCATATGAGATGCAAAAGTGATTAGGATTCTAATAACTTCCATGCGAGTAACCGGAGCAAATGTCTCATCATAATCAATTCCTTCCTCCTAACTGTAACCTTGAACCACTAGCCTAACCTTGTTCCTTGTAGTGTTTCCGTGTTCATCAAGCTTATTCCTAAATACCCACCTGGTTCCTATGATGGTTCGATCTGAGGGTATAGGTACTAGGTGATGTACATTATTCCTTTCGAACTGATGCAACTCATCTTACATGGCTGTAATCCAGTCTACATCCTTCAAGGCTTCCTTGATGTTTTTGGGTTCTATTTGGGAAAGAAAAGGTGAGAATCCAAGTGAATTTCTGGATTTTGATCTGGTTTGCACTCCAGAATCTGGAGGGGTGATTATGTTATCAAGAAGATGAGAGCTTTTGTGTTTCTAGTTGGGTATTTGAGGCTCATTTGTAGAGGAGCTGGGTAGATCTAACTGATTCCCTTATGTTCTTCTCTCAGCTACTTGTGGAGTACCTTGCACTACATCAACCACTCTTTCTTCAGCTTCAGTGGTTGTAATTGTGGTACCTGGTTCCCTTGAGGAAGAAGTTGCATTGTCTCCACTAGGCTCCTTCACTTGACTCATCATGTCTGTCTTTCCATTTTTCATGTCGATGACTTCACCTAGAACCAGTAGGGGTTCCCCTTCTTGATCATCCTTGTTAATTTTCTCACAGGAGGGATAGGGCTCGTCAAAGATTACGTGAACACTTTCCTCAACACACTGAGTCCGCTTGTTGTATATCTTGTAAGCTTTGCTTTGAGAAGAATACCCCAAAAAGATTCCTCCATCACTCTTGGCATCAAATTTACCAAGCTGATCCTTTCCATTGTTGAGAACATAACATTTGTACCCAAATGTTCTTAGGTGAGTCAACTTTGGTTTCCTTCCATTCAGCAACTCATAGGGAGTATAGATCAGGAGAAATCTGATCATGCACCTGTTCACCAAGTAGCAGGCAGTGTTGACAGCTTCAGCCCAGAAGTTCTTTGCAATCCCACTATCGATCATCACTGTTCTTGCCATTTCCACAAGAGTTCTATTCTTCCTTTCCACAAATCCATTTTGTTGGGGAGTTCTTGGGGCTGAGAAGTTGTGGGTAATGCCATTTTTGTTACATAACTCATCGAATTTGGCATTGTCAAATTCTGTTTCATGATCTGATCTAATACATGCTACTCTAGACTACATCTTCACCAGGATTTTCTTCACAAAGGCCACGAATACCTCAAAGGTTTCATCTTTTGTTCTGAGAAATAGAGTCCAAGTGAATCTGGAGTAGTTATCCACTATCACAAAGATGTATCTTTTCCTCCCCTGCTTTGCACTCTCATAGGGCCACACAAATCCATATGAAGAAGATCAAGTGGTTTTGAGGTGCTGACATCTTTCTTAGACTTAAATGAGGACTTCACATGCTTTCCTCTAGCACAGGCATCACAGGCTTTCTGTTCTTTGAACTTTGACATAGGCAGACCACGGACCAGGTCCTTCTGAATTAGTTTATTCATAAGAGAGAAGCTTGTATGTCCCAATCTTCTATGCCAAAGTTCAGCACCATCATTAACAGATTTTAGGCAACTCAGATCACCACTTTATATAGACTCGAAGTCAGCAACATAGATGTTCTTGTATCTTTTGGCTACAAGTGTCACTTCACCAGTTACCATATTTGTAACTGTGCATATCTTGGACAAGAACTCCACCTTATTCCCTTTATCACATATCTGAGAAACACTCATGAGACTGTACTTGAGACCATTGACATAGTACACATTCTCAATTGAGTGAGTGAGTGACTTCTAGACTTTTCCAACTCCAAGAATGTACCCCTTTTCCCATTGCCAAAGTATACACTCCCTCCTTGCAGTGCTTTTAGTGAAAGAAAGTCCATGGTGTTCACAGTCATGTGCTTTGAACATCCACTATCCATGAACCATTGTTGACTGCTTTATTTCATTATTCCCTACACAAGGAAATTAAGAGTTAGTTTTAGGAAACCAAATAAATTTGGGTCCCTTGGAGTAAGCAAGAGGATGAATAAGAACTCTCTTGGTCCACGCAGGCAACATGCATTTTTTATGAGTGGCACCTGGTCCCTTTTTAGTAGTTACCTTTTCAGCAAACACTTTATTTTTCTGAATAGACTGGACCCTAACTTGGCAATTTTCCTTGAAATGCCCATTGTTCCTGTAGTGGGTACATAGCCAGTTATCCGGTACAGTAACATACTTGCTATGGGGGTTGTGAGGAGTTCTCTCCCTTTGAAACCCTATTCCCTGCCTGTTTCCACCATTATTAACATACAGTAATAGCTTCTGAGGACCAAGTCCACTTAAGGGACTTTTCAAGATCATTTTTTACTCTTTCTAGTTCAGTTTGGAGATGCTTGTTTTTCTCAATTTCAACACACATGCTAGTTTTCATAGCTTTCAACTCGTTTTCAAGCCTAATGTATACCTCACTAGCTACCTCTTTTCCTTTCTCAGAATTTCCAGGTCTAAACTCAGTTCCTAGTCCCTCTATAGTTTCCCTTAGGTTTGCAATCACTATTAAGAGATCATCTCTCTCATCATCAATTTCAGTCACTCTTTTCACTAAGGCCTCTTTTTCTTTACTGAAATTTTCAATGGTTTCCTTATAGTCAACAGCTACAACCACCAAGTCATATCTTTCTTGTTCTACACTAGCTTATGGTTTCCTTCATGTCAACTACACACATTACCAAATCATCTCTTGTTTGTTCAGCTTCTCCTAGTTCTAAGGTCAAGGCATATTTATCCTCCACAAGACTATAATAGGCATCAATCAATACACAAGCTAATGGCATGAGTTTCGTAGGGGAGTAGGATTTCAAATTTCTCTGAACATCCCTGAAGTTTACCTCACTGTTGTCATCATCTTCATCATCATCTGATTGAGCCATCAAAGCAAATACTGAATCATATTCATTTTCTTCACTTTCAACTACCATCATGGAACTGTCACCTGTATCAATTTCTTCTTCAGATTCACTAGAGGAATCTCCCTATGCTGCAAGAGGCTGTTTTACCACATTGTCAGCAGATTTCTTCCTTTTGAAATGCTTGTCAGGAACGGGGTTCCTCTTTGCTGCTTTATCAGGGTTGTATTTGGAGTGTTCTTGCTTCATGAGAGGACAATCTTTGATGAAGTTCCCTGGATTTCCACATTTGTGGCAGAGGTCATAGTTCTTTGGTCTGCTGGAGTTGCCCCTTTCTAGTATTCCTCGATTTCTTTTGACCATATTCTAAACCTTTCGGTTAAGTAAGCCATGTCACTATCCTCCTCACTTGAGTCATTGCTTTCAGCTTTGATTACCAGGTTCTTTTCCTTCTTTGGTTCTCTTCTTTCACTGTCTATCTTCCTCTTCATCTTGTAGGTTTTCAGATTTCCAACCAGCTCATCTATGGCCAGCTCCTGCAGGTCTTTTGCTTCAGTAATAGCATTCACTTTACTCTCCCATTAACTAGGCAGAATACTAAGGATCTTCCTTATGAGCTTGTTCCTGGGAATGATTTCACCAAGTGAGTGTAGCTCATTTATGATGGAAGTGAATCTTTTGTGCATATCTTGAATAGATTCATCATCTTTCATCCTAAAAAGTTCATACTCGGTGGTGAGCATATCCATATTGGATTGTTTTACTTGAGTGGTTCCCTCATGTGTTGTTTGCAAAGCTTCCCATATCTCATTGGTAGTTTCACAAGCAGAGATCCTATTGTATTCATCAGGTCTTATTCCACACACCAAAATTTTCTTGGTACGAAATGTTTTCTCCATATCTTTTCTATCTGCGTTAGTATATTCTTTTCTAGTATTTGGCATCATCAATGGAAGATTTCTGACGTTCTTCGTTGGGATATATAGACCATCACATATGACATCCCATAACTCAGAATCATCAGCCATGATAAAATCATGCATTCTTGTCTTCCACCACCCATAGTATTGCCCATTAAACCTGGGTGGTCTATACGTAGATTGACCTTCTTCAAAATTTGGTGGAGCAGCCATAAGGATCCTTCCTAGGTGTTAGCCTGATAGGAGGAACCCACTCTGATACCAATTGATAGTTTATATGAGCCCACCAAACTATAAAATACCAGGTCCTCTATAAGTTTTCACTGAGAATGTTAATGAAACAGTAAGTAAGTAAATAAGATAGGGAGTTTTACGTGGAAAAATCCCTACTCAAGGGGATAAAACCACAACCTACACTGGTAGGATTTCAACTTCACTATGAGCAAATTTTAGATTACAACATATAAAATCTAGAAATTAAACTCTTAATCCCTCACTAACTCATAATACACCTATTACAAGTTATTTTGCAATACACCTATTACAAAGACTTCAACTCATGACTAACTCAAGTCACGCCACAAACACAAAGGGTTTATGGTTTTACAAAGGGGTTCCTAAGCAAAGCTTCTAGCTAAGAAAATTAGGAATTACAATGAAGAACAATTATAAAGTTACAACTCAACTAAGGACAACAAAATACTATATTTAGGAACTAGTCCGTAGTAGCATTAAACTTTGTTCTTGATGCACTTGAGAATTGAATGCACGAATCTCAGAATGCTTGAAGTAAATTCTCAAGTGTTCAAGTGATGTTTTGTTGTAATGCCTTTGTTAATACACCTTTGATGACATCACTTGAATGATGTAAGCACTTAGTTGGTCGAAGGACATGTGACTGCAGAACTGTGCTACACTGTGTGCACTGTTTCTGTGGCAGTCACATTCCAGATGTGCATAGTTAACTTTCATATTGCTGTCAGGGAAACACAAGGGATCAGGTCACTATGTTGGCTCTCTGACATCTATAGTTGCAGCAGTTCACATTAGCTGGAGTCCATTGATTAGCAATGTATACCAAGTGTGTTAGGTTCCCTATCTGGTTCTTGACAGTAAGTTTGTTAGATCATTAAAACATAAGGCTAAGATATTAAAAACCCATCAATCAGCCTCGCATCTGCTCTGTTCTGCTTGTGATTTAGAAAACGCCTTCCGATGGAGTGCCAAGGCCTATGCAGAAAGAAGAAAGGAAATTAGACAAGAAGAAATAAATACAAGTGTGATATCGATGATGGGAGTTGAGACTTACCCGACTCAGGATTCGTTGAGCCTCGTAAAAGAGACTCGATGCCTCACTCATGTCGGTAGCATCATCAACTCATGTAAAGAAACCACGAAAAAGGTCCTCCCCTCTGTGGGATCCTTCCACATCGGGAGTCCCTATGGCTTGGGCTTCCTGAATTGCCTCCTCAGAAAATGTAGGGAGGGTCGGCGAATCTCCAATTACTATTGCCCCTAGCGAGTCACTTGGGGAGTTCTCTTCATTTTGAAGGGTCTCGGAGTGAGCCCCTTCAGGCATACACACCGATTGCTCATTTTGGCGGGAGGCATCTTCAGTCTTTGATGACTCAGTGACTTTGCCCGGGCCCTCTTCCAAGACCTCCTCGGTTCGAGGCTGAATCTCTTTAACCCTCACCAACTAACCGGTCATTGGGGCCTCAGTGTTTTTCTTCACTCGGACAACCAGTTCGGAATTGTCGTCTTCATCTTCTTCTTCTTTCTCTCTTAGTCACTGAGCTGCCTCAGCAGGTAGAGGGATGGTGTCTTTCTTTGGCTTATGAGCCTTACTTTTCTTGGGCTTTGGATCCTCAGAGGTCGAGATCCTTTTTCTCTTTTTATCCTTTGCCGGTTTTGGGGCTGGGGGAGAAACCTCCTTTTCCACGGACGGGGCCACGGGGCCCTCACGACAATATCTTGTCTGAGGCCTGTATGAAAGGAAATCAAGTGAGTATCAAAAGAAACATTGTAGAGAAAATTATCAAATACGTGAAAAGGGGCTTAACATGATTGTTGGCCTCCCATCAGACCCTTGCCAAATCACACCATGAGCGCTCAGCGTACGAAGAGGTCGAAGCCATATCCCGAACCCAACTCTCGAGGTTAGGAATTGCACTAGTATCTAAGAGACCGCTACATAAGGCTGTACTGTGGGTCGGTCTGGGCCCAGGACCGGCCTAGGACCGCGGTCCAAACGGGCCTAACGGGCCTAATAGGCCGATTCAAGTGGGCCTGGGCTTAAGTGTGCAAAAGCCCGTGACGGGCCGGTTCAACACAAATAGCCCGTGAGCCCGGGACCGGCAGGCGGGCCTGGGCCGGTTCAACCGGGCCAAACGGTCCCCAACGGCTATTTTTTTTTAAAAAAAAAAATTTAAAATGCCCAACGGCTAGATTTTAAAATCTGGTCGTTGGGCTTCAAATTTGGTCTATTATGCACTTTAAAAATATAGCCATTTGGCCCCCAAATTTTGCTTTAACCCCACATTTTTTATTATTATACTTTTTCCCAATTCTCAACTATAAATAACCCCCCCCCCCCATTCTTTCATTTTTACTCACAAATTCATCAATCTATCTCTAATTTTCTTCTATAATTGCTTACTTTATTATTGCAATTTCGTGAAAAATTGTGAAGTTGGTGAATTGAAGTATTCAAGTCTTCAACGATATTCAATTTTCAAGAAGTTGTTCGTCAATTTGGTAAACTCGTTCCAACTCTTAAGTTTTAATATTATAATTTTGTTAGTTTTATTTAATATAATTATAATTAATGTGGCATTTTCTTTGAAAAAACTTTTTGGTGGTAAGAGTAAGGGAAAATCTAAAATTGGTGAATCTAGTAGCCAAACTACTACTCTTCCCCCGGCTCCCCGACCCAGACCTGTTACCCGTCCTCCTCCACCTATTATTTTTGATAGTGATAACTCTTGTTTTCAATTTTTCGATAGT
This sequence comes from Nicotiana sylvestris, assembly GCF_000393655.2. NCBI lineage: Eukaryota > Viridiplantae > Streptophyta > Magnoliopsida > Solanales > Solanaceae > Nicotiana > Nicotiana sylvestris. The sequence goes on from NC_091064.1 coordinate 11,734,680, forward strand.
CAATTTTGCCATGATATTGCACCGGGTCAACAATTAAATGAAGAAGTTATGAATGCTTTTTATCCTAATGAAACTATCTTTTAAAATGATGAGGAAAATTATGATTTAGATGAAATGCAACCGGATTTAGATGATACACCTACTAGTCCTGTTAATAACCCAACTGATGCCCCGCCTGACCCTCCTGTAGTAACCCCTACTTTTAATAGACAACCTTCTAAATGGCCCGAAACATCTCTTGTTTGGCATTTTTTTTACTCAACTAAGAAAACAAAATAAGGCTAAGTGTAAAACTTGTGGGTCTCAACTAGTTCATAAATTTACTGGAGACCGTAGCGGTACAGGTAGTTTGACTAGACACATATTGAAACACACTAGAGATAAAGCTAGATTTTTACAAATGAAAGTTGCGCAAGAGGGGACAAGTGTAGATAGTACGGTTAACCCTAGTACAGGTTCAAATCTAGTTCAACCGGGAATTAACACTGTTACCGGTGGCATTTCGTGAAGAATTGACAAAAATGGTTACTGTTATGTACTTACCCTATAGTTTTCTTTCTAACCCTCATTTTGTGCATTATATTAGAAGAGTTTTTAATCCTACTTATAAAGGATGGCCTTGCGCAACCGTAAAGAGCGATATTTATAAATATAAACATGAATATGAACAATATTTGCGCTATTTATTTACTCGTATAGATTGTAGCATTGCTATTACTACTGATATTGGTAGAAGTGATAATGACTGTGATTATCTAACTGTTACAAGTCATTGGATAGATGAGAAGTGGATAATGCAAAAGTGCATTATTACTTACAGAATAATTAATTCACGCCACACAAGTAAGTTTATTGCTAACACAATTGTAGATATTTGTAGATATTTTTGCATTAGAGATAAAATTATGTCGGTTTCAATGAATAATGCTTCTAGTAACACTAATGCTATAGGCTTGCTCACAACTACACTAAATCCTGCATTTAGTAATATTATTCATGCCATTTAATTGTCGGTACTGGTATGAAAGTTTTAAAAGTAGAAATTGAAAAGGTTAAAATGGCTTTTAATTGGCTTTTTTATTCAAACCGTAGAAGTAGACTTAGAGACTATTTTAAAAAATGTGATGAATTTGGCCTTAGAGAAAGAAAGGTTCCTAAACCTTGTCCGACTAGATGGAATTACATGTATGAAAGTTTAGTTGTTGCATATGAATATAGGAACCCAATAAGCGCAACGTATAATGCTCGTGTAGGTGATGGTGATGATGATGATGATGAGCACCTTACAAATCAAGATTGGAGTAATGTTAATGCTTGTATACTTTTTAGAACAATTTCATATTGCTACAAATGAATTATATGGCCAATATTATCCTACTATTTCTAACTATTTAGTTTATATTGCAACACTTGTAGTTTTATTTACTCAATTTTCAGAGGGTGGAGTAATTTATCAAGAAGCTATTAATTCTATGAAAGCTAAGTTTAAAAAATATTTTTTCCCTATCTCCCCTATTTTTGGTGTTGCTGCATTGTTAAATCCTACAATAAAATTAGGAGGTCCTCACTTTTGGTATTCAAAAATTTATAACGCTTTATCACTTTCAGCTGAGGAATTTGCTACACTTGGAGATGCAAAAGCCTCAATTAAAATAAATGCTCAAACTATTTATAATGCTTATCAACTTGCCTTAGATCAAGCTAGACCAAATGTTCCAACTCCTACTTCATCTAGTTCGCAAGCATCTAAAAGAACTGCGGGCCTAAAAGCCCTTAGTTCTTGGACGGAGTTCAGGGGTTCTCAAGGTGATAATTTTGGTGATAGTTCACAACTAAATGAGCTTCAAGTTTATTTGTCGCAGGGACTTGAATCATAGAATCCCGATGGCTCCTTCGATGTTTTGGAATGGTGGAAGGACAAACAAAAACACTATCCGGTTCTTTCAAGGATGGCTCGAGATATTTTAAGTGTTCAAGTTTCAACAGTGGCATCGGAGAGTGCATTCAGTCAAGCGAGACTTCAAATCGGTGATCATAGAGCGTCTATGAGGGAGAGCTTGGAAAAATCAATACTCTTCAAAGATTGGATCCGTTCGGAAAAAAGAAATTTTGGACTTGCAGAATCACAACCGGAGATAGATGAAGCTTATGAAGAAATGCTAGCGAAACTTGCGCAGGATGCTGCTTCGCCCGGAAGCGGTGATGAACAAGCTTCTTTTCCACCACTACCAACGGAAATTCCTCCGGACCATGAAAGATTTATGAGATTTGTTAGAGATAATACATAGACTAACATGTAACTTGTATTTTGGCACATCTTCCTTAGTGGGTACATAGCCAGTTATCCGGTACAGTAACATACTTGCTATGGGGTTTGTGAGGAGTTCTCTCCCTTTGAAACCCTATTCCCTGCCTGTTTCCACCATTATTAACATACAGTAATAGCTTCTGAGGACCAAGTCCACTTAAGGGACTTTTCAAGATCATTTTTTACTCTTTCTAGTTCAGTTTGGAGATGCTTGTTTTTCTCAATTTCAACACACATGCTAGTTTTCATAGCTTTCAACTCGTTTTCAAGCCTAATGTATACCTCACTAGCTACCTCTTTTCCTTTCTCAGAATTTCCAGGTCTAAACTCAGTTCCTAGTCCCTCTATAGTTTCCCTTAGGTTTGCAATCACTATTAAGAGATCATCTCTCTCATCATCAATTTCAGTCACTCTTTTCACTAAGGCCTCTTTTTCTTTACTGAAATTTTCAATGGTTTCCTTATAGTCAACAACTACAACCACCAAGTCATATCTTTCCTGTTCTACACTAGCTTATGGTTTCCTTCATGTCAACTACACACATTACCAAATCATCTCTTGTTTGTTCAGCTTCTCCTAGTTCTAAGGTCAAGGCATATTTATCCTCCACAAGACTATAATAGGCATCAATCAATACACAAGCTAATGGCATGAGTTTCGTAGAGGAGTAGGATTTCAAATTTCTCTGAACATCCCTGAAGTTTACCTCACTGTTGTCATCATCTTCATCATCATCTGATTGAGCCATCAAAGCAAATACTGAATCATATTCATTTTCTTCACTTTCAACTGCCATCATGGAACTGTCACCTGTATCAGTTTCTTCTTCAGACTCACTAGAGGAATCTCCCTATGCTGCAAGAGGCTGTTTTACCACATTGTCAGCAGATTTCTTCCTTTTGAAATGCTTGTCAGGAACGGGGTTCCTCTTTGCTGCTTTATCAGGGTTGTATTTGGAGTGTTCTTGCTTCATGAGAGGACAATCTTTGATGAAGTTCCCTGGCTTTCCACATTTGTGGCAGAGGTCATAGTTCTTTGGTCTGCTGGAGTTGCCCCTTTCTAGTATTCCTCGATTTCTTTTGACCATATTCTAAACCTTTCGGTTAATTAAGCCATGTCACTATACTCCTCACTTGAGTCATTGCTTTCAGCTTTGATTACCAGGTTCTTTTCCTTCTTTGGTTCTCTTCTTTCACTGTCTATCTTCCTCTTCATCTTGTAGGTTTTCAGATTTCCAACCAGCTCATCTATGGCCAGCTCCTGCAGGTCCTTTGCTTTAGTAATAGCATTCACTTTACTCTCCCATGAACTAAGCAGAATACTAAGGATCTTCCTTATGAGCTTGTTCCTGGGAATGATTTCACCAAGTGAGTGTAGCTCATTTATGATGGAAGTGAATCTTTTGTGCATATCTTGAATAGATTCATCATCTTTCATCCTAAAAAGTTCATACTCGGTGGTGAGCATATCCATATTGGATTGTTTTACTTGAGTGGTTCCCTCATGTGTTGTTTGCAAAGCTTCCCATATCTCATTGGTAGTTTCACAAGCAGGGATCCTATTGTATTCATCAGGTCTTATTCCACACACCAAAATTTTCTTGGTACGAAATGTTTTCTCCATATCTTTTCTATCTGCGTTAGTATATTCTTTTCTAGTATTTGGCATCATCAATGGAAGATTTCTGACGTTCTTCATTGGGATATATAGACCATCACATATGACATCCCATAACTCAGAATCATCAGCCATGATAAAATCATGCATTCTTGTCTTCCACCTCCCATAGTATTGCCCATTAAACCTGGGTGGTCTATACGTAGATTGACCTTCTTCAAAATTTGGTGGAGCAGCCATAAGGATCCTTCCTAGGTGTTAGCCTGATAGGAGGAACCCACTATGATACCAATTGATAGTTTATATGAGCCCACCAAACTATAAAATACCAGGTCCTCTATAAGTTTTCACTGAGAATGTTAATGAAACAGTAAGTAAATAAGATAGGGAGTTTTACGTGGAAAAATCCCTACTCAAGGGGATAAAACCACAACCTACACTGGTAGGATTTCAACTTCACTATGAGCAAATTTTAGATTACAACATATAAAATCTAGAAATTAAACTCTTAATCCCTCACTAACTCATAATACACCTATTACAAGTTATTTTGCAATACACCTATTACAAAGACTTCAACTCATGACTAACTCAAGTCACGCCACAAACACAAAGGGTTTATGGTTTTACAAAGGGGTTCCTAAGCAAAGCTTCTAGCTAAGAAAATTAGGAATTACAATGAAGAACAATTATAAAGTTACAACTCAACTAAGGACAACAAAATACTATATTTAGGAACTAGTCCGTAGTAGCATTAAACTTTGTTCTTGATGCACTTGAGAATTGAATGCACGAATCTCAGAATGCTTGAAGTAAATTCTCAAGTGTTCAAGTGATGTTTTGTTATAATGTCTTTGTTAATACACCTTTGATGACATCACTTGAATGATGTAAGCACTTAGTTGGTCGAAGGACAAGTGACTGCAGAACTGTGCTACACTGTGTGCACTGTTTCTGTGGCAGTCACATTCCAGATGTGCATAGTTAACTTTCATATTGCTGTCAGGGAAACACAAGGGATCAAGTCCCTATGTTGGCTCTCTGACATCTATAGTTGCAGCAGTTCACATTAGCTGGAGTCCATTGATTAGCAATGTATACCAAGTGTGTTAGGTTCCCTATCTGGTTCTTGACAGTAAGTTTGTTAGATCATTAAAACATAAGGCTAAGATATTAAAAACCCATCAATCAGCCTCGCATCTGCTCTGTTCTGCTTGTGATTTAGAAAACGCCTTCCGATGGAGTGCCAAGGCCTATGCAGAAAGAAGAAAGGAAATTAGACAAGAAGAAATAAATACAAGTGTGATATCGATGATGGGAGTTGAGACTTACCCGACTCAGGATTCGTTGAGCCTCGTCAAAGAGACTCGATGCATCACTCATGTCGGTAGCATCATCAACTCATGTAAAGAAACCACGAAAAAGGTCATCCCCTCTGTGGGATCCTTCCACATCGGGAGTCCCTATGGCTTGGGCTTCCTGAATTGCCTCCTCAGAAAATGTAGGGAGGGTCGGCGAATCTCCAATTACTATTGCCCCTAGCGAGTCACTTGGGGCGTTCTCTTCATTTTGAAGGGTCTCGGAGTGAGCCCCTTCAGGCATACGCACTGATTGCTCATTTTGGCGGGAGGCATCTTCAGTCTTTGATGACTCAGTGACTTTGCCCGGGCCCTCTTCCAAGACCTCCTCGGTTCGAGGCTGAATCTCTTCAACCCTCACCAACTAACCGGTCATTGGGGCCTCAGTGTTTTTCTTCACTCGGACAACCAGTTCGGAATTGTCGTCTTCATCTTCTTCTTCTTTCTCTCTTAGTCACTGAGCTGCCTCAGCAGGTAGAGGGATGGTGTCTTTCTTTGGCTTATGAGCCTTACTTTTCTTGGGCTTTGGATCCTCAGAGGTCGAGACCCTTTTTCTCTTTTTATCCTTTGCCGGTTTTGGGGCTGGGGGAGAAACCTCCTTTTCCACGGACGGGGCCACGGGGCCCTCACGACAATATCTTGTCCGAGGCCTGTATGAAAGGAAATCAAGTGAGTATCAAAAGAAACATTGTAGAGAAAATTATCAATTACGTGAAAAGGGGCTTAACATGATTGTTGGCCTCCCATCAGACCCTTGGCAAATCACACCATGAGCGCTCAGCGTACGAAGAGGTCGAAGCCATATCCCGAACCCAACTCTCGAGGTTAGGAATTGCACTGGTATCCAAGAGACCGCTACATAAGGCTGTACTGTGGGCCGGTCTGGGCCCAGGACCGGCCTAGGACCGCGGTCCAAACGGGCCTAACAGGCCTAATAGGCCGATTCAAGTGGGCCTGGGCTTAAGTGTGCAAAAGCCCGTGACGAGCCGGTTCAACACAAATAGCCCGTGAGCCCGGGACCGGCAGGCGGGCCTGGGCCGGTTCAACCGGGCCAAACGGTCCCCAACGGCTATTTTTTAAAAAAAAAAAAAAATTAAAATGCCCAACGGCTAGATTTAAAATCTGGTCGTTGGGCTTCAAATTTGGTCTATTATGCACTTTAAAAATATAGCCATTTGGCCCCCAAACTTTGCTTTAACCCCACATTTTTTATAATTATACTTTTTCCCAATTCGCAACTATAAATAACCCCCCCCCCCATTCTTTCATTTTTACTCACAAATTCATCAATCTATCTCTAATTTTCTTCTATAATTGCTTACTTTATTATTGCAATTTCGTGAAAAATTGTGAAGTTGGTGAATTGAAGTATTCAAGTCTTCAACGATATTCAATTTTCAAGAAGTTGTTCGTCAATTTGGTAAACTCGTTCCAACTCTTAAGTTTTAATATTATAATTTTGTTAGTTTTATTTAATATAATTATAATTAATGTGGCATTTTCTCTGAAAAAACTTTTTGGTGGTAAGAGTAAGGGAAAATCTAAAATTGGTGAATCTAGTAGCCAAACTACTACTCTTCCCCCGGCTCCCCGACCCAGACCTGTTACCCGTCCTCCTCCACCTATTATTTTTGATAGTGATAACTCTTGTTTTCAATTTTTTGATAGTCAATTTTGCCATGATATTGCACCGGGTCAACAATTAAATGAAGAAGTTATGAATGCTCTTTATCCTAATGAAACTATCTTTGAAAATGATGAGGAAAATTATGATTTAGATGAAATGCAACCGGATTTAGATGATACACCTACTAGTCCTATTAATAACCCAACTGATGCCCCGCCTGACCCTCCTATAGTAACCCCTACTTTTAATAAACAACCTTCTAAATGGCCCGAAACATCTCTTGTTTGGCATTTTTTTTACTCAACTAAGAAAACAAAATAAGGCTAAGTGTAAAACTTGTGGGTCTCAACTAGTTCATAAATTTACTGGAGACCGTAGCGGTACAGGTAGTTTGACTACACACATATTGAAACACACTAGAGATAAAGCTAGATTTTTACAAATGAAAGCTGCGCAAGAGGGGACAAGTGTAGATAGTACGGTTAACCCTAGTACAGGTTCAAATCTAGTTCAACCGGGAATTAACACTGTTACCGGTGGCATTTCGTGAAGAATTGGCAAAAATGGTTACTGTTATGTACTTACCCTATAGTTTTCCTTCTAACCCTCATTTTGTGCATTATATTAGAAGAGTTTTTAATCCTACTTATAAAGGATGGCCTTGCGCAACCGTAAAGAGCGATATTTATAAATATAAACATGAATATGAACAATATTTGCGCTATTTATTTACTCGTATAGATTGTAGCATTGCTATTACTACTGATATTGGTAGAAGTGGTAATGACTGTGATTATCTAACTGTTACAAGTCATTGGATAGATGAGAAGTGGATAATGCAAAAGTGCATTATTACTTACAGAATAATTAATTCACGCCACACAAGTAAGTTTATTGCTAACACAATTGTAGATATTTGTAGATATTTTTGCATTAGAGATAAAATTATGTCGGTTTCAATGAATAATGCTTCTAGTAACACTAATGCTATAGGCTTGCTCACAACTACACTAAATCCTGCATTTAGTAATATTATTCATGCCATTTAATTGTCGGTACTGGTATGAAAGTTTTAAAAGTAGAAATTGAAAAGGTTAAAATGGCTTTTAATTGGCTTTTTTATTCAAACCGTAGAAGTAGACTTAGAGACTATTTTAAAAAATGTGATGAATTTGGCCTTAGAGAAAGAAAGGTTCCTAAACCTTGTCCGACTAGATGGAATTACATGTATGAAAGTTTAGTTGTTGCATATGAATATAGGAACCCAATAAGCGCAACGTATAATGCTCGTGTAGGTGATGGTGATGATGATGATGATGAGCACCTTACAAATCAAGATTGGAGTAATGTTAAGCTTGTATACTTTTTAGAACAATTTCATATTGCTACAAATGAATTATATGGCCAATATTATCCTACTATTTCTAACTATTTAGTTTATATTGCAACACTTGTAGTTTTATTTACTCAATTTTCAGAGGGTGGAGTAATTTATCAAGAAGCTATTAATTCTATGAAAGCTAAGTTTAAAAAATATTTTTTCCCTATCTCCCCTATTTTTGGTGTTGCTGCATTGTTAAATCCTACAATAAAATTAGGAGGTCCTCACTTTTGGTATTCAAAAATTTATAACGCTTTATCACTTTCAGCTGAGGAATTTGCTACACTTGGAGATGCAAAAGCCTCAATTAAAATAAATGCTCAAACTATTTATAATGCTTATCAACTTGCCTTAGATCAAGCTAGACCAAATGTTCCAACTCCTACTTCATCTAGTTCGCAAGCATCTAAAAGAACTGCGGGCCTAAAAGCCCTTAGTTCTTGGACGGAGTTCAGGGGTTCTCAAGGTGATAATTTTGGTGATAGTTCACAACTAAATGAGCTTCAAGTTTATTTGTCGCAGGGACTTGAATCATAGAATCCCGATGGCTCCTTCGATGTTTTGGAATGGTGGAAGGACAAACAAAAACACTATCCGGTTCTTTCAAGGATGGCTCGAGATATTTTAAGTGTTCAAGTTTCAACAGTGGCATCGGAGAGTGCATTCAGTCAAGCGAGACTTCAAATCGGTGATCATAGAGCGTCTATGAGGGAGAGCTTGGAAAAATCAATACTCTTCAAAGATTGGATCCGTTCGGAAAAAAGAAATTTTGGACTTGCAGAATCACAACCGGAGATAGATGAAGCTTATGAAGAAATGCTAGCGAAACTTGCGCAGGATGCTGCTTCGCCCGGAAGCGGTGATGAACAAGCTTCTTTTCCACCACCACCAACGGAAATTCCTCCGGACCATGAAAGATTTATGAGATTTGTTAGAGATAATACATAGACTAACATGTAACTTGTATTTTGGCATATCTTCCTTAGTTTTTTTCCTTTTAATGGTGGTATTAGTACCTTGTTGTGCTCATTCCATTGGGGGAGGAAGACTAAGAAAGATATTGTCATTCTTTGTTAATGTCGTAATAATAAAATATATAAGACATTCCCTTGAATATTTCTTTGCAATTTATTTTGTGTTTAAATTTGATATAGTATATATTATATATCTAATACATATAATATATATATATATATATATATATATATATATATATATATATATATATATATATATATATATATAAAAGGCACTATATATATCTCTAATACATACAAACTATATATATATATATCTAATACATAATATATATATACATACATATATATAAGGCAATACATACTATATATACTATATATATTTATATAGCTATATATAAGCAATTTATACTAGTATATACATATATAGTTTACAAGAAAGTGTCTTAGATAAAAAAATAACCTAAATAGCCTATATATATATATGTGTATGTATATATATATATATATATACATACACATATATATAAGGCGCTATATATATCTCTAATACATATAAACTATATATATATATATATATATATATATATATATATATAATACATATAAACTCTATATATATATATATATATATATATATATACATACATACATACATATATATAAGGCAATATATATTACATAAGGCAATATATAATTATATATACACATAATACACCCTTATATATACATACTATACATACTATATATACTATATATATTTATATAGCTATATATAAGCAATTTATACTAGTATATACATACATAGTTTACAAGAAAGTGCTTTAGATAAAAAAAAATAGCCCGAAACGAAAAAAAGCCCGTTAGGCTCGTTTAGGCCCGGCCTATTTAGCCCGGGACCATGTGGGCTTAGGACCACCGTGGGCCGGTTCCACACATTGGGACCGTTTGGCCCGGGACCGCCTAAGCCCGGCCCGCCTCAAGCCCAGGCTAGTTTGACCCGGGTCCGAACCACAATACAGCCTTACCGCTACATCGTAGAAAGGGATGTCGATGAGAAGAAGCAAAGGAAACAAAACAATAAATAGAAGCTATAGGTGGGATTGTGCTTATGGTTCTTATTCCATTCCTCGGAAAATGGCATCTTCTCGGCCGGGATTAGGTCGGAAGTCTTCACTCGAACGAACCGGCACATCCATCCTCGATCCTTGTCCTCATCTATGCTCGAGAATAGCACCTTGATAGCCCGATGTTGAAGTCTTATTAACCCACCTCGATAGAGACAGGGGCTGTACAACCTGATGAGGTGGTCGAGGGTGAAAGGCATCCCTTCGACTTTGCTCGCAAAGAATCGGATCAGAATAACAATCCGCCAAAAAAAGGGATGGATTTGACCTAGGGTTATTTGATATTGACAGCAAAAATCGACGATGACGGGATCGATGGGGCCCAGCATGAAAGGGTAAGTGTAAATACTTAGAAACCCTTCCACATGTTTAGTGATGTCTTCTTCGGGGCCCGGAATCACCAGCACTTTATCTTCCCAATGGCAATTTTTCTTTACCTGCTCAAGGTCGCCCTCAGTTATCGAGCATATATCTCGACATTGGCTCGCATCGACCAGGGACCGACGAATTTTTCTCTGCCTTGAAGTCAGAAGTAAGGACACACCCCTAGGAACACACTCCTCAGGGCGCGACTCCACTGGTGTTTTATTACCGACCGACCGCGATGAAAAAGAGTTTCCCTTTTGAGGAATAGTGTTTGACATTTTTGCCATTTTTGTGTGAGTTTAAAGAGAGAGGGAGATGATAGGATTTGGTGTTTGAAAAGGGATTAACAACAAACCCTGGAAACTAATGAATAAAGGAAGAACTTAAGGGATGTAAAAGCTTAAGAGATTAGAAGAAAGTGAAAGTAAAAATTGGATCAATAAGAGAGGAGGCCTATTTAAGTGATTCACGGCGACGGTTCAAAGGCACTTGTGGCCGACCACCAACTAACGCTCATTAATGACTTGGGAAACTGTACCGACGGGACATTTCAGTCGCTTCCAACGCTTATGTCACGAGGATGACGTCATGACAGGTCGAGGTACAAAATCAAAGGCTCAATTTATTTCTTCTCATTACACTCTAAGAAACGAGGGGACTATCTATATACGGTTAAAACCTGGCCTACCTAATTCTACTATTTGATCGAGACTAGGGAGTTGCATCAAAGGTCGGCCCTGCAGTGGATCAGACCAAAGCACGAGAATAAGGTACCGAGTTTGAGGATCGAGGTACCTATCGAGATCAAGGCCAGTAGCGATCGAAATCAAATGAAGCAGACATTAAGCAAAGTATAATAATAGAAAGGCAAGGTATCTGTGACTGGTCAAAGATCGTGGTGAAAATCTCGGAACAGATCAATTCAAGGGCGGTTGTTTAGCTAATCATGGGATTTACTTCTGTAATTAGAATTGTACAATGAATAAGATTCTTCTACTATATAAAGAGGGTTCTAACCATCTTGTATGAACCTTATACTCTGAGATATCAAAGCAATATAACGCATTTTCTTTAGTTCATATTCTTGTTCATCAGCATGTTATATTTTAACCGTTCTTGCACCAATCAGTTCGAGGGTATTCAAGCTCGAGGACTGAATTCCGTTCAAATACTGGTTTGCTTTATCTTATTGTTAATTTCTATTACTAATCTTTATATTTATCAATTGGTATTAGGTAAAATCGCGTATCCTTAAAATCACATTATAAATTTAATTGTTATCCAATTTTAAGGATAAACAAAGCTATTTAAAATGGACATAACTGGTATTTTCCCTTAATAAAGCTCGATTGGGCTCGGCTCGATATTATAACAAGCTCGGTATAATAATAAGTTCGTGTGGATTGGCTTGGCGTCTAGGCCTAACTGTAACATAGTAAAACGATAGCGAATAAATCTGATAGTAATCTTACTTGTCCGTAATGCTACAGTACAAACTAAACTAACCATTTATAACATGTTAAATTACATTGACATATAGCTCTTAAAGCTGTATCCTACTATTTGAATTTAGTTATGTTATATTCTGTATCAAGTATAGTTTTTGTACACAGTTCTTAAAAAGATGTTCTATTTTACTATATTACTAAAATATGGAGTAAAATTAAGTATAGTGATTATTTGTTGCGACCAAACGGACATGTAAGTATACGCAATCGTCAAGTAATAAAGTAATGAGATAGAATATCAAATCCACGAGGATTTATGATTTAACCAATAACTAGATTAAACTATCCTAATTATCTAAACAAGAATTAAACCTAAAAGTATTTGAATCTAATTAACCACAATAAAAAATAAGAGGAAGAGGAGATTCTTATATTATCAATGTAATGAAAACGATCTATGGTTATGGGCTATCTAACAATCCTACCGTATTCTTTAATTGATTTAACTTCTTAATCTATCTAATTTACTAGTTGACCGAATGGTTTATATGTATAGCGTATTCTCACAATACTATTTCCATCATATATCAACCATATATTCCTATGGTTTAAATCTATCATGAATGAATAAGGAACATGGCATTCAACTAAGAAAGATTGTTAGGTATATTCCTATCCTAACCGCGAAACTATTCCATTAACCACAGCTTCAGAAGCAAACTCTACTCAATCTTATTTGCAATCTAGAATTCTCACTCATGAGTTCAGCCCTAGATTTGTAGATAGTATTTGATTTGTCAAGACCCAATTTTTCCTCCGTTGGGTATCTTGATGGCACCTAGTCTTAGGGACTAGGTAAACCTCACATTTAATGAAACAACAACATTATTTAAATGACATCTAACAAATTGAAAGAAATCTCTTTTAAAATTTAAAATTCTCAAAATCGGTGGTACAAGTCATAAGCTCTATAGAGTTTGCTACAACTTCTAAATACAACTGTTTGAAAATATGTAAAAACAGTGTAAGTACAAAATAGGAAGGTGATTCTGAAGCCTACAAACACAGCAGCAGGTTTACCTTGAGTCTCCTCAACAAGAATTCGCACAGCTACTAACGATCTAATACCTGGATATGCACACAAAAAATGCAGAAACGTAGTATGAGCACACCACAGCGGTGCCCATTAAGTATCAAGACTAACCTCAATGGAGTAGTGACGAGGAATAGTCAAGACACCTACTGGTCCAATAACCTGATTAAGTATAAGTATAAGAGCAACAAAGTATGATATCTACATAAAGATTATGTGATATCGCTAACAATACAGTAATTCCAATGAGAAAGGAAACGGCAAGTAACAGCAGAATACCATAATAATGACACAGAAGCTTGAGTGGAAACACAGCCTAAATCCGAAATTACAGATAGAGCAAGGACAAGTAATAACTTAGCAACTACGACCGCTTTCACATTAGGTTTTAGTCAATAACTCCACGAGGTACCGAACTTTGGACAAATCACAACTCACGAGTCTCAATACCTGAACCCTAACATTTGGCATCTTGTGCCCTCTTTACATTTCATAACCGCACTAACGACTCACATGCCAAATAGAGCCATTCTCACATAGAAGGCAAGTAAACAAGGGTGTGCATCTATACTCAATAATTTCAAGAAGACGTCTTATCCGATAAGAGTGTTTAACTACGTGTATGCTTGTGCAAGTGTCCTAACATAATTCATACCAGCTAGTAAGCATAAGGAAAAGAACGGACAACACGTAAAATGTTTTCTCACAACTTCACAAGTTAAAGCTCACACAGGTAGGTGTACCACTATACAAATATCAACAACAGGAATTCCCCCAGGCCATCACAAATTATCACAAACCAATCACTGACATAAGCCCTCCTGTCTCGCTATGTGTGCAATAATAATATAGTAAGTGCCCGCCTTGTCTCGTCACATGTGCATTATAATGTTCTCACCTTGTCTTGCCACATGTGCAACCCCCCCATATATATATATATATATATATATATATATATATATGTGTGTGTGTGTGTGTGTATGTATATATATATATATGTGTATGTATATATATATATATATATATATATATATATATATGTATGTATATATATATATATATATATATATATGTATATATCCCGCCTTGTCACGCCACATGTGCAAATATCAACAGTAACAATAGCACGACAGAAACCTCGTGCAACACAATAACAAATACAACGGTAACAATGACAATAAATACGAGAGTACGATAAGCAAATCAATTCAAGAACTTTCGATCACAAAAAAATGGTAGAACTAGTTCATAAGGAATGACCACAATAGAGAATACTAAGCGTAATAAGAACATCTCAAAAAGGGAGGAGATAATATGTAACAACGATCCCACGATATACAGTTCAACAACAAAGGAGCTAACAGAAGTCGAATAATTCCAAATAAGGACATGTCAACTAAAATATAGGATATCTAAACTTCTTTTAAGGTTGGACAATTACCGAGAATATACAACAAATTCAATTAAGGATAAGCGGCGGGAAGATAATCATAACCTAATTAAGACTAAACAATTATAGGATGAGATAATAATAATTTCAAATAAAGATAAGCAGTTATGAAAAGATAGCATGACAATAGCAAAGGTAAAAATCCCCAGTTAAGTCAAATAAGAGTCAAATAGGCAATAAGAGTGAATCATAAAGCAATTAATTCCAAGCATGTAGAGGTAAAACTAATAAATAGGAAACTCAATCATATCAAGAACAACTTCATACTCAGTGAATATGAGGACCTAAAAACTCTAAAAGGCCAACTTTCCTTAAATAAGTTCGAGCACGCACTCGTCACCTCGCGTACACGGACTACAATTAGCATAGAAAACTCAAATCCTAAGGGAAAATCCTCCACACAAGGTTAGGCAAGATACTTACCTCAAAGAAGACAAACCGATACTCTAAAATGAACTTCTCGGGTGAAATAACCTCCGGACAACTCAAATCTAGCCAAAATAACTTCAAAACATAAATAAAACTCATAAGAAACTATTCCGGATCATAAAGTCTCAATCTTTATTATAATCTAAAAATCGACTCAAAAGTCAACCCCTGAGTCCGCACCTTGGAACCTGACAAATTTTATAAAACTCGAACACCCATTCTGATACGAGTTCATCCATACAAAAATTATCAAATTCCGATACTATTTCGTCCTTCAACTCATGATTTTTCATTTTGGAAATTTTCTTCAAAAACCTTCATTTTCCCCAACGCAAAACACAAATTAAATGATAAAAATAAAGATAAAATCATGGAATATAATAAATTCTAGGTGAAGAACACTTACCCAATCGATTTGCTTGAAAAATTCACAAAGAAGCTCCAAAAACCGAGGTCTAAAACTCAAAATATGAAGAAAATGACCAAACCTTCGACTTATATGATTCTGCCCAGGAGTTTCGCATTTGCGGACAATGATGCACACCTGCGCATACGCATTTGAGAACTCTGATAGCCAGCGGCAACGCAGAAGCGCAAAGGGGGACGCAGAAGCGAGCTTCTTCGCAGGTGCGATCGCTGGACCGCAAAAGCGGTCTCTACACCTGCATGCAGGCCTCCGCAGAAGCGAGCGATCTCCCATGCCTCAAGGATCGCAGAAGCGACCAGGCTCACGCAGATGCGGAGCCGCACCTGCGCTCCATGGTCGCAGGTGCGAAAACACTAGAACCAGACTTGTTCAAAACTATAAAAAAAATATCTGAAACTCGTCTGAAACACGCCCGGGGCCACCAGGACCCCGTCTAAGCATACCATCAAGTCCCATAACCTAACACGGACTTTCTCGAGGTCTCAAATCACATCAAACAACGCCGAAAAAAAACAAATCGCGCCATGAATTGAATTTATGAACTTTCAAATCTTCTAACTTCTAGAACTCATGCCAAAACCTATCAAATCAACCCGAAACGACGCCAAATTTTGCAGACAAGTCCCAAGTGATATAACGGAGCTGTTCCAACTCTCGAAATCGCATTCTGAGCCCAATATCATAAAAGTCAACTTTTGGTCAAACTTTTCCATTTTCCAAACTTCAACTTTTTCAACTTTTGCCGAAATGCTCCAAATTATCCTATGGACCTCCAAATCCGGGCGCACGCCTAAGCCAAAAATCACCATACGAAGCTGTTGAGTTCATCCAAAACTCATTCCGGAGTGGTTTACACAAAAGTCAAAAATTCCGGTCAACTCACACCTGCTTAAGCTTCCAAAACTGAAATCTTTTTTCCAATTGGACTCTGAATCATCCGGTAACTGAATTTGACCATGCACGCAAGTCAATACACATAATACGAAGCTACTCAAGACCTCATGTTGCTGAATGAAACTTAAATTCTCAAAACGACCGGTCAGGTTGTTACACGATTGATGATTAAACAATTAAATAATTAAGCGCATGATTGATTAAAAAAATTAATATGGTAGACTAGAAATCAAAATCAGTATTCAAACAATAATAATCATGAAAGAGCCAAAACTCTAGATCATGAAGTTTAGCTCTACACGACCAAGAGGTGTAGGAAATGTTTTCTTTCAATTCCAAGTCAGCTTAAAAAAGCTGAAAAAAGAGCTGAAATCCGTGTCAGGGGATTGTATGAGGCATGCCCCTGGACGGGCTCCCAATTCCATTTTTTCTTCTTTTTCTCTCGCTCGTCCATGCTGCCCTCAAGTTTACTGTTTTGTTTCGCTGCCAATTCCCTTAGCTCGTGCACCTCTCCCGCGAAGCACGAGCTTTGAACGAGCCATCTTCATTTTTCTTTTCTTCGTCTTTTCATGTGTCATTTCGTGCTAAATCACTTTTTTTTTTCATCAACTTTCATCCAAATATATTTTTTCACATGAAAAACACGTAATGAGCATAAATTCATCCAACAGTCCCGCAATCTTCATGAAATCATAAAAAAAAACACGGGACATAAGAACACCCAAAAACATGGACTTTCACCAATTATCACTATTTATGTTAAGCGTGAATTGGTAGTTGAGAAAAACAAAACAAGCAATATGCACCACCTGGCTAATTTATGCAAATATTCCTCTTTTAGGTCACTTTTACATCTTGTCCCTATTTTAAGAAGTTGTATAAATATATCTCTTGAAAAATGACATTTTCCGGATAACATTAGATTCGAGATAATGTTTACGTAGTTAATTTTTTGGTTTACTCACAGATTATGTTAGTGATCTAACGTTTGCAATAACTTATTAAATTTTAAACCATAATCTATCAATTTCTCATAAGATTTTCAATTTGTTAAAAAAAAGTTTTTAACCATTATCTAAAAAGGTCCATTAACTGCAAAAGAAATAAAAGAAATCATTTATTAAAAAGTTGATATAAAAAAGGAGACAGTCGGCAAAAATTTCACCTAATAGTGTCATATTATATATCTTTAATCTTAAATCTGTTTTTGAACAAACAAATTTCCCAAAAAAGAAAAAAATACAAAAAAAAAAAAAACAAAAAGATCAGCTAAGACGGGTCCAAATGATTATAATATGCAAAAATAGCTAAATATGGCTACAAATTAGGCGGTGTTTTAGCAACATGGCTGGTTAATGGCTATGGAACCCAAGAATCTGTCACATTTCTCCATTTTTCCTCTTTTCTTCTTCTTCTTCTTCTTCCACCATTGTGGTTTCTGCCATCTCAGTAGTTGAGTCAAGAACATGTGATTTATCTTCTTCTATGCCATAAAATAAGGTACTTTTTTTTTAATTGTACGCATGCAAATGTTCACCATTCTATTGAATCAAGAACATGAATTTCTCTTATTATATGCCAATTAAAGGTGATACCTTTTTTTGTATTTTTGTATCTGCATGCAGTTTGCAAATTAATGGTGTATACTTTATGTTTATTTGAGGTGTTCTTTTATTCTTTTTGTCTTATGTAATGATATGGCATGGTTGGATGTAAAAAAGAATTAATCTTTCTATTACCTTTTAGAAAGAAAAAAGAAACTTTTCCCATTCCTGTGCACCTGTAATTAAGTCCATTAAACAAAAGTTCCCTTTAATTGCGGTGTTAATCTCCAACTTTCCTTATTGGGATTACAGGATTTTGGAGGGTAGAAGTAAGAGTGAAAATTAAAATGATGATAGTTTGAATTTTAAGAAAGCATGGTGTTGCTGTAATCATGATTTGAACAACTGTTGATTATTATTCTGTTTACCCTTTTGGTTTCTGTTTGAAACATTGTGAAAATTTGATCCTCCCAACATTTTCTTCTTCTTTCTAATGAGATTAAGGCGTAGTCAATGCATCCTTTCTTGTGCCTCCTCCCATCACAAAGTAAGCTTCTTTCTTCCACATTCTTCTAGTTTCATCTCTTGGTAATTGTGTATCCTTTTACTTTGCTGAAATTTTGGTTAATTAGCTTAGTCGAATGCAAGTATAGTTGAAGGCAGAGGGTCAAATTGAGTAAAAATGGATGTTGATGATTAATATTAGTGGATCCCGACATGTTTGGGATTGAGGTGTCGTAGTTTCTATTAGTGAATGCAAGTATGGTTAATGGACTGAACAATAGGTTTTATCAGTTCAAAACTGCCATTTTTGAACAATGTGGGTTATTTTGGTTATTCATAGGCAAGATACTTGAAGGGAAGCCTTGGAGCAACGGTAAAGTTGTTTCTGTGTGACCTATAGGTCATGGGTTCGAGTCGTGGAAGCAACCAAGATAAGTTGTCTACATCATATCCTTTGAGGTACGGCCCTTGGATCCTGCATGAATAGGGGATGCTTTGTGCACTGGGCTGTCCTTTTATAGACAAGATACTGGCCTAATATTTATCGAGTTTCGTACCGTGCCCCACTGGTCCTCGTGGATTTCTCGGTTATAAAACATAATTATTCGAACTTGAGCTACCTTGACTGTAGGCAAACGTAGGTCATTCTATTAGATTTAATAAGATGTAGATCCTAAGCTAGATGATGGATGATTAATTTATCATCATGAATAGTAGGGGGTGATGAGAAAAGCATTAACTTGCAATTTTCTTGAAGTTGTTGTTTGAATTTCTCTGCTGCACTCTGCTACGAGCTGTATGCACCTTCATGCATCTGTTGTTTTTTTGAGTGCATTCTATGCTGGGAAAGAGTAACTTTCGTCTTTCTGGAATTTACCTGTCTAATGTGGGGACTCAATTAATCTATTTGGCTAATTGCCTGTGATATTAAGTCAAATCCTTTGCGCTGAACTCTACCAAAGGAGTTGATTTAGAGCAAAGAAACGGTATATCAAATGCTGAGTCGTAATCTCATTTCAATTTGACTAACTTTTAGAAATAAATTCAGCTTGCAGTGGCTTTAGCTTGTCTCAATGTCCTCATGCCATATTGCGATCCGTTTACGTAATTATCTTTAACCAAACCCTTTTCACGCGCAGCAACTGGAATTAACCTTCAGTCTTTATAGACTCAGACTCGTGAAGTGATGCCAATGACCCTCTTTAAATTACTTTTATCTTTCTTCGTGTTGCTATCTTTTTTCTCTTTTTGATCTTTTTATTTCGCATTGAATGCCTCAGCTAGACCAGTTAAACAATGTTGCGATACTAGCTACATTGCTGATATATCCACTTGTGACAAGGGATGGTTCGTGAGTCCTTCGTTAAGGGCTCGTGCTCTTTAGGTTTGGGGGGGGGGGGGAAGGTACTAGGACAGTCAGGCAAGTCATTGATAGCAATATCCTCCTGCCCTTCTTGTTTAAACTTCATAAACTTGAATGCTGTAACATTTTCATTTCATTGTGTAATTGGGTTCCTTAGCAATTTATAATAAAGCAGGGTACACTTCTGCTCGTAATTTTATCTCACAGAACTTATGATATTCAGGCTGATGAAGATGAAAGTAATTGGCACGGAAAGAGGCTAGATGAGGAGCCAGCATGGTCACATAATTCTCCTCACGTAATTTCACAGTTAGCTCAGTGCTTTAGTGAGTTCAAGTTATTCTTCTAATTAATAATTTCATTAAAGGTCGCTGCATCCGTATTATTTTTGCCTACATTTCAGAAATTTTCTCCTAGGTAGTGTATTTTAGCCTTTCAAATCTTTCTTCTTCTTCTTCTTCTTCTTCAATACAGGAAATATGTTGTTTTACGATGTTTGTACTTCTTTTACATTGCAAAATTTTGGGATTGTCTAAATGGAAAGTTGGAAACTGTTATTCCTAACCAGCCGTGTTTTGAAAATTTTTGTATGACAAAATACTCTAGATGTCAAATCTCTTTTTTTGCAATATATATGTGAGCCTGAACATCTTTCATCAACAGTATTACTATCCAGAAAGAAGTCTTCATATTTTATGTTTAGAGGCTGTGTAAGCCAAACCGGACAATTGTACGGCCTAATTAGGATAAGCATGGTGCATCATAGACTAGTGCATGGTGCAAATTGTCGGAAGAACAATGCAAAGAATAGCGAAAAAGAAAGACTTCAATGCAAAACTTCAAGAAGCACTTCTTTGATTCTTTTTTGTTGGGGCTGTTGTTTCCTTTACTTCATATGTTAAGCGACTAGTATAAACGTTTCTAGTGTTATTTGTTCATTTCACTTATCGGATTTTGATGGCTGTAGCTAATGCTATGGTTGGACCACGAGCATGGATAGGAGGAATCTTCAACCGCTCGGGCAATAAACGGTTTGGAAGCGATAAATATCTTGACTACCCTTTAACTCCTCATCAGGTAAACCTGAGTACCATATTGTTGGACTTCGAATTTATCTGACCTTTACCTCTATTTCATGTCTATCCAAGTTGTATAGGCTTCTTTTTTAGCCTATCTCGTTGAATCGGTTCCTTTGTGCAGTGGTTCTTTCTGTTGGTAGAAATTGTTGAGACTATTATGGAAGTTATTTTTCTTACTTCTCTTTGTAATTTATACCTTCGTATCATTGTGGATCTTTTCATATATATTTAACTTCTGCCAGGAAGAAAGATTACGCAGGCTTCAAGAACGGCTAGGAGTACCTTTTGATGAAACACGCCTAGATCATCAAGTATTTCCAAAATGCTTGTTCTATTTTCATTTCCATGCTAATTTCAGTTCGTAGTTATAAATGCTAATATCTTGGGGATGATGAAATTGCAAGTTGCTACGGTTATGTAGAGGCATTTTTATAAGGGACTTGGAATACTATATTTATTGATCTAAATATGACTATCGGAAACGACGTCTCTATCTTCATAAGGTAGTAAGGTCTGCGTACACATTACTCTCACCAAACCCTGCTTGTGGGATTACTCTGGGTTTGTTATTGTTGTTGTTGATTGATCTAAATTATCTACCTTTTGTTTTACAGTTTATCAACAACATAAAAAAAAAAATATGTATGTACTTCGTATGAATATCAGAAACTAGACGGACATATTTTTCAGAATAATAATTAAAGAAATATATTATACAGTAATAATGTTCCCTTAACAGTTTATGGAATTATGAAGATCTAATCCGGTCTACTTGGCGTTCTACTATTGGTTACAAGTTTTCATGCCCGACAAATGTTCACATAACTAGTGATATTGCAAACAAAACAAGCTATGCAATAGTTCTTGAAATAAATCTGAAGTTTTCATATGCGGGCACTCTCATTAATTCAATATACTGAAATCTTGTAAGAAGTCACTAAAACATTCTGCCACTCTAATTTCATTGCAAAGCACTGAGATCACTATTTTATCACATTTAATCTTAATGATATTATCAGTATCTGCTAACCTATCAGAGTAGTAACTTAGTTTATCTGCGACGTATCAGAAAGTGGAAACCTTAGTTACCCCTGCATTTTCTTTCTGGATTTTGTTTCAATCTGTACCTGCGTGTCTTTTAAATTATGATATTGTTTACGTTTTTCTGGTTGTAACATGTATTTTAGCAAATAGTTAACTCCAATTTTCAGGAAGCTCTTCAAGCTTTATGGAACGCGGCATTTCCAAATGTTAAGCTGAAAAGTTTGATCTCCGAGCAATGGAAAGATATGGGCTGGCAAGGAGCAAATCCATCAACTGACTTCAGGTAAAGTTCAGCCTTTGAGATCCTAAATCTTTCGTCAAGATACATTAATAATTTTTCTCACTTTTATCGTCGGAAGAAATGTATAAGACTTTTGGCAAGAGGTGATTCATTTCCGCAGGTCAACTGCGATAATTAGAATGTAGCAGTTTGCTTGTTCATCTATAGAGAAAAAAGTATCCAACTATTCATTTGCGACACTCGTCTAGTGGCACTTCTATGACACCAGTAGAAAGCTAAGGATCAGGAAAATATAGTTCTTGGCGTTGTTCACTTTGATTCTTATTCACTTTTAAAAAAAGCCGAGATCTGTGTTCCAATGTATATCTCCAATATCTCCCCAACCTCTGACACTTAGTTTACTTTAGTTATCTAAAGTACTTATCTCATTTGAGAAATCATCTTGTTGTAGGGGTTGTGGATTTATTTCACTCGAGAATTTGCTGTTTTTTGCAACAAGATATCCGGTATGATCGTTTGGCTGTTCTGCAAAGAGCTTAAATTGCTCAGTAGGATAAGTTTTCATAGTATGATTGTGGCATAATAAGTCATAACTAATTACATATATTCAAAATCAAGGCTTGTTTTCATAGGTTGCTTTTCAAACGAAGTGGATCGAGGGCAACGTGGGAGTATCCATTTGCAGTTGCTGGGATTAATGTTTCATTCATGTTGATTCAGATGCTGGACTTATACTCAGGTGATCTAACGTTTTAAGCGATTATACTAATTAAGAACAATCTCATCTGCTTTCAAATATTATTCTTTATGATTCTTTATTGTCTCAAATTATACATTTTGCTAATATTTTCCTCTCCATTCTGAACCGGAATTGATTTTCTTCTTTTTCTCTTACAGAGAAGCCGAAGTGTCTACCGGGAATTAATTTCGTTAAGTTATTAGGAGGTAAGCCAGTCATATAGATAGAAAATTAACCTAAGTACTGAATCAGGGTGCTTTCTAGATGAACTTTTTCGCTAAAAAATAATGCAGAGGATGACGAGGCATTTGATGTTCTATACTGTATAGCGTTCGCGATGATGGATGCGCAGTGGCTGGCTATGTGTGCTTCATATATGGAGTTTAAGGTATACTTCTCTCTCTCTCTCTGTATTTGAACTTTATGAGTTCAAGTTATCTGTATCAATTTAGTGGATTTTTAACACATATACATGATATGAGCTAAAGTTACTAGGTTCGGCTGAAATTGTATCTATTACCCTATATGCGCCCCTGCTCTCGCCCTTCCATTTCTCACACACGTGTGGACCATATGGAGGAACATGTCATGAGCTTATGAATTAAGATTAATCCCATCGCACTTCTTTTTAGAAAATTATAATGCTGATTATTTTTTGATTTAACACTATCATTTAGGAGAGAGCATTAAACATACAGGTCCTTTAGTTCAAACACAACTTCATTTCTGTGTGACTTCACTAAATAAGGACGGTATAGGTATAGAACTTTGCTGTGCATTCGCATCAGAACGCCCTTTGCTAAACTGATATAGGAAATGAAGGGTTCCAAAGTTTAGTGATTTTACTCAATATTATTCTTTTTTACTGTGTTTGTCCGGAAAACAGTCATGTTTAGCATAAAGAGTTAGTCCTATGATCTGTAAATGAAGGTAAATGTAGATCTAAAACAGAAAAGAATGTCGCACAATATGTTAGCTTACTTTTCCTCTACACTCTACGAAAGTGTTTTTGTTTTATTCCTTCAGGATGTTTTGCAAGCGACAAGGACGCAATTAGAGAGGGAATTATCATTAGAAGATATACAAAGAATAGAAGATCTGCCAGCATACAACCTGATATAGCACATACACTTCTTATTCCCCTCGGTAATACCTGATAGCTCACTCATTCTGCAGTTTGGTTAATTAAAGACAGACAAAAAAAGGGCAGCCCGGTGCACTAAACTCCCGCTATGTGCGGGGTCCAGGGAAGGGCCGGATCACAAGGGTCTATTGTACACAGCCTTACCCTGCATTTCTGCAAGAGATTGTTTCCACGAGAGAGAGAGAATGCGATGAAATGATTGAGATACATCCAATAGCTAAACCTGAAATTTTCTATACAAAAGGATGGTAGTTTACACAACTCAAACATTACTGAATAGGTTTCGGATGTTTTCTATGATCTTTTTAGTCCGGTTAGTAGAAAATATAGAGAACTTCTAGAGTGTTTTACTGAATTTTTTTTTTGTTAATTTTGTATGATATCGTGATTGAGAAGAGCTTAATGGACATGAAAGATTCATATTTCCGATCCAGTGTGCTTGGGAATTTGTTGATGTGTAGTTGTTGAATGCATAGATGAAAGAAGTGTTGCCACAGGTTGGCTAACAATTTTGCCAGTTTTGAGTTATGCAAAGTCCTATCCTGTTGTTTCCTTTGGCGTCAGTTATCTTATTGTTTTGCTGTCGTTACAGTTTCTTTTCTCCAGTATTTCCAACATCCGCACTACTGTTTTTTTTCTCAAACTTGCTTTGTTTTTTTTTCTTAGAGCCGAGGGTCTATCGGAAACAGCTTTTCTACGTACACACTACTCTTTCCAGACCCCATTTGTGGGATTACACTGGGTATATTATTGTTGTTGTTGTTGTTCTGAGTTAAGTAATGTTATGTGCTTCTATGTTGACAGATTGGTTTTCCCCCACTGACTAGTACATTGTTAGTTTCTCAAATCTAAATGCCAATATTGAAGGCATAATTAAGTGAATAAAAGCGTTCCCTATCTAACAGTTTAATTTTTTAGATAAGATGGTGACATACTCCAACCATCAAGAGAGCATATAACTAGTATCTGTGTAATGAAACTCTTAAGGTTAGTGATATCTATCCAACTGAGTTGATTGTTTGAATAGTCATTCAACTTGTGGTAATTGGTTATCACCGGATTTTGTATTTTTTGGTGCGGAAAAGGGCTAAATATACCTATGTACTATCATAAAAGGTTTAAATGTATCTCTCGTTATACTTTGAGTCCATATATACCTCTGGTGTTATACTATTGGGTCAAATATACCCCTTTTTACTTAAGTTTGTCCAAACTAGACATCCAATTCTACATGGCACTGACATTTGATGAGGTGGATGCCACATGGCTTGCCAGCTCGGCGCCTCTAACCCATTTTACCCCTCCCTTCTATTTTTTTTCTACCACTAAAATTTCCTCCCCCTCCACTATTGCCACCATTATTGCTTCCATGAAAAATATTGTAATTTCAAATTTTAGTCTTTTATATATGGATTAAGGGCGTTGAGGTGGCATGCCATGTGGCATCCACCTCATCAAATATCAGTGTCACATAGGATTGGATGTCCATCTTGAATAAACTTAACAAAAGAAGGGTATATTTGCAATATTATTATGACAGGGTAATATTTGGACCCAAAGTATAACGAATTGTATATTTAAAACTTTTCTCATGGTATATTTGGTCCTTTACCGTTTCTGGTGAGATTTAATAACCTGACAACTTTAATTTTAAGGAAAAAATAGTTAAGACACTAATTAAGAACCTGGACCGATTTAGAATCCAACCCTCTTAAACCGATCCAGTACTTGAACCGACCATCCCTTTTTATTCCTAAAAATGCTTTAATTCCTCATATTTCATTCACTGTCATCTTCTCATATTTAGGAATAAAAAGGGATGGATCGGGTCAAGTACTGGGTTGGTTTGGGTGGATTGAGTTCTAAATTGGTCCATGTTCTTGACAAGTGTTTTATTTTTTAAAAATAAAATTTGTCGCGTCATTAAATCTTAATGAAAAATATAAAATTCGGTAAAGATGACAATTAAAGTTAAATAGATAAAGTAAAGTGACTTTTCGAAAGACAAAAAAATAAAAATAGATGACTTTGAGGCTAATTACCACAAAACATGTGACCCTGAATAAGTTAATCATATTTGTGGTTGTTGATGATAGCCACATCTATAGTGTGTTTTAGGTTTGTTTGAAAAAGTTACCTATAAAGCAGCGTTATAGAAACCCAAGCATGTTCAATATTTAAAAATAAAAAATAAAAAAATAGTTCTATACAAAACATTCCGCGTTCACATCAGACCCAAGAAAGTGTCGCATCTCAGGGGTATAATATAGACAGTCTATCGTAATGCAAGCATCAGTAATTGATAACTAATTCCACAGCTTGAACACGTAACTTATAAAAATGACATAACTTGAGGGGGTAGCATATGCAAAAAAAAATCACAAGCGACATCATTTACCTTATAAAAATGACATAACTTGAGGGGGTAGCATATGCAAAAAAAAATCACAAGCGACATCATTTACCTATAATCATTATTTGGGTTGTAAGTGAATTTTCTTGAGCCGAGAGTCTATCAGAAATAGTCTCTCTATCTTTATTGTATTGGTCAAAATCTGACCGCTGTGGTCGACCCAATCGAGACCCCGTCCATATGGCAGGGTAAAGAAAGACGCCATGACTTGCTCCGAACCACGTATTCACAGTGCCCGCTAAGTCGAAGAATAATACTCAGGGAACGACAAAAACGAACGTGGTATGAAGGGGCTTTGCCCAAAAACATAGCGAGGACTCCATGACTATATATAGGGAGAGGATCTTCCTAGAATGGAGGGTTTTTTCTCTCTGAGGGGAGGCTTTTTATCTCTTTCCTCTCCTATGTAATCTTCTCGGTGAAAAGAAGGCAAAACAATTTTCTCCATTGATAATGTACAACAGTCATCTCCATCGATCGATGAGAGAAGAAATGAAAAATCTCAATAAGATTGATCGCATCTACTTCATTCTATGCGTCATGTTCTGATTCATTCATAGATCTAGAGTTTATTATGTTTGACTAAGATTTATCTCTTCATCTTCTTTAATTGATTTAATAAAAAAGGTTTCAATATTGTAAGCACGTGATTTTTGCCCTATATGAGAATTACTCCCAAAAAATCCAAAAATAAAATGATTTTTCTTTGGTGTGCAATTTTGTGATATTTTGTGATATTTTGAATAATTATTTGTATTTGTCTGTGCGTGTTTATTTGATAAATTAATAAAAAATACAAAAATATGTCGCATTTTGCATGTAGGATTTAATTCTATAGTTGTTAGTAATTAAATTTGTTTTACAAAAATTAAAAAATTACAAAAATAAGCATCGTTTGCATTTTTAGCATTTAATGTCCAAATATACAATTTTATGCTTAATTAATACTTAATTGTGCGTTAATTGTTATTGGGAGTTAATTTGCGCTTTTATAACTTAATTTAATTCTTAATAATAGTTTAAGTATTTTTATAATTTAGTTTTAGAGAAATAAAAGAAGAAAAGAAAGCAAAAATATAAAGAAAGTCGGAATTAGGCCTCTTCTTCAATTTCAAGCCACAGGCCCAAAAATTGGCCCAATCTTCCCTACGACCCAGTCCATTTCGAACTGGGTCGACCCAGTCCATAACCCAACATCCTATTATCTTACAAACAACACAAAACAAAAAAAAAGAGAAAAAACCCTAAAAAGACCTAACCAATCCGCCCCCCCCCCTTTCTTCTCTTTCTCTCTTTTCATCATCTTCCCCAAGCTAAAAAAAACACAACCATGGCTGCCCCCCTTACACCCCAACCATGGCTTCCCCTCCATCTTCACGTCTTCATCTTTTCCGTCGACGTTGTCCATGGTTTCTCCGTTGCTTCATCTTCTTCGTCAAACCTCCGTTGTGCGCACTGCTGCCCGTTTCTGCTCCCCGTTGCTTCTGCCGGTGCGTCGTCTTCCCGTCATCCTCCTCGATGGACTGCCGCTGCCATGATCGACCAGCTGCTGTTGCTTCTGTCTCAATCAAACAACCAAACGAACACAGCCATGGACGAGCTTCGACGTCGACCATGTCGTCGTCCATGGCTGTCCGCGATGTACTGCTGCCTGTCGCCGCCGGACTGCTGCTGCCTGTCGCCGTGACCGCTGTCTTGACGTCGTGCTGCTGCTGCTCGTCGCAGCAGGTGTTGGACGGACTGCTGCTGCTGCTCGTCGCGGCAGTAGCTACGGGCTGCTTCATCTTCTCTTCGTCTTCGTCGTCATTTGTTCGAGCTTTGGTCGAGGCTCGGACAGATTTGTTTACAATCAAAGTTCTTCGTTGATTCATCTCCGGTTAGTTGTTTTTGAGTTTTATTTTGTCCATATTTCGTTTTTATATTTCTAAAAGTTAAAATCGTTAAATATTTGATTCTTGTTTTGTTCGTTGTTTATCGTTGAAATCATTTTTTCTAGTTTGTTCATGTTCATGTGCTTTGTTAAAATTAATTTTCAGATTTCAAAATAGAAGTTTAATTAGTTGTTTTCATATTCATTTCATGTTTGTATTATTGTTTAAGTGAATATTTGTTAGTTTGTTGTTTGTTAGATTCAAATTGAAATTTAATTAACTATTTCTTCAATTTGTTTCATGTGTTTATGTATTGTTAGAAATTGTTAGTATTGTTAAGTTCAAGTTTAAGTTCATAATTGTTTCTTCGTCGATCTTGTTATTTGTTTAAAGAATTTAGTTGTGTTAAAGGAATATATTGATTTAATCGTTTAATCCGTCATGTTTGTTGTGTTAAATAGATTCATTCATGTTCATACTTTGTTTGGATGATCTTGAATCCGAATTTTGTATAGTTTGATTTCTTGTTTATCATTTGTGATTATTTCTTGAATTGGTCTCATAATCTTGTTTAAAGTTTAATATAAGAATTGTTTGTTGTAATGTTGTTAGAGTTGATTTTAAGTTCAATATTATTGAATTTAAGAATCTAAATATACTTGTTTGATTGTTGTTGTTGTTTAAATCCGAAAAATAGGTTTGTTGTTGCTAAAAATATTGTTCAATCAAATTTTAGTTGTTCTTGGTTGTTCAATTTGTGTTCATGTGATTTGTTGTTGAAATGTTGTTAAAATCATGTTCATGTGATATTGTTGTTATGATGTTCATCCGTGTTCATATTGTTGTTTGAACATTGTTAGAAATTGATCATATTGTCTATATTTTGGTTAAGTTTGATTAATTGATGTGTTATAGCTGATGGGTAGTTTGGTAAATTTGTAATACGTTCAGGGGTAGTTTGGTAATTTCAGTAAGGTCGGAAGGGGTAGTTTAGGAATTGTACATTTTGAAATTGTTTATTTGAAGCATGGGGGACAAAATGAAATGGGGTGGGTTGTGATATGATTATTTAATATAAAGGGGGGACAAGAT
Source organism: Nicotiana sylvestris (assembly GCF_000393655.2). Classification (NCBI taxonomy): domain Eukaryota; kingdom Viridiplantae; phylum Streptophyta; class Magnoliopsida; order Solanales; family Solanaceae; genus Nicotiana; species Nicotiana sylvestris. The sequence goes on from NC_091064.1 coordinate 11,764,216, forward strand.
TTAAATTAAAGGGGAATCTTGCATTATTTTAAATAAAGCATGGGGGACAAAATATAATGGGGTGGTGTGATATGTTTATTTAATGTAATGGGGATGAGTGGAAAGATAATGGGTTGGGTAGAGAAAAAGTATTGATTTAATTGATTAAAAGATTTATGGGATGGGATTATATATATGGGAAGTCTTGAAGACAAGGGGGAGGAGAAATACACAGACAGGAAAAAAACGAGAGAGAGAAACAAATCTGAAAATAAGAGAGAGAAAAGGGCTGAACATTTAAGAGATAGAAAATTCCGAAAAATATTTAAGCTTTCAAATATAAAAAAAAAACTAAAAAAAAATATTCTGTTTTCTTTTGTTGTTTGAAATCAGAATTAATTGTTGTTTCATAAAAGCTGGATTACTACTCCACCGGTCTGTTACTGGGTTGTTACTGTTGCTGGGCTATTGTTGCTGTGTTGTACTGATTTTACTGCTGTTGCTGATTCTCATATTCATTTTCTTTTGCTTCCAATATCAGGTACACAACTGAAAAGCTGTTTATTGTAATCCGAAATATGAAGCGTGAATACATATGAAGAATGAAAATTTGAAGTTTTAATTTCGTTTTTATTTCTTTGTTCCTTTTGTTGATTGTATTTAAGCTATTTCATGAATTACTAAATAATAACTGGAATAAGAAAATAATATCATAAGTTAGTCTGTAATAAATCAGTTCGGCAAAATAGGTTAATTCACTAGTTATGAAGGCTTCAAGATTATAGGTTGATCATGAACAAGTAGCTAAATTTAGCTAAGACACGAATTTAAATTAAACATCGTAAATTAGGCATTAAGGCATGACTTGAGCTTAAGCAAGATTAAGAGAACGTTTAAGTCTAATAAACTTTCTAATAAGCTTTAGTAATTATGGTTAAATCTAGTTTCAAATGATTGTGAATAATTAATCTCAATAATTTTTTTTTAAAAAAATAACAATGCTGAGTTTTAATCTAGCTATATTTGTTTATTTTGAATATTAGTTGTTGAATTTTTATTTTATTTATAATTTCGAAATTAAGAGTGAAATTCCTTTTTCATCAATATTTGTATTAATCAAGCAATTAGCATGTCATGTCTTCTTAAAATAATAAAAGCTAGTAATAAATTAGGATTTTCTTTCTTTATTTTAGAGACTCATTTTTATAGAAAAATGTAGTCGTTTTAAGATTTGTCCAAATAAATGAGATGAGCCTCGCTTAATGAAATGTATAGATTGCGGGGCCCTCAATAAATGTACATTTAATCGCTTAGAATTAGGGAGGAGCCGTTTTAGCAAATTTCACGGCCCTACCCAAAATAATGATACGCTAGACTCTTTAGGCGCGATTTAATTAATTTTACCTTCTTAAACTCGGATGCGCATTTCATGCGACCCAAATCTAAATCCTAAAACATTGAATAAAAATGTGTTCCGGATTGCGGGTGCATTTCATGTGACGTAATCCAAAGACATGTTTTAAACGATGTTCACAATTTTTTTAAAAAAAATAATAATAATAATAAAGTGGTAAAGAGTTAAAATTGGCACATCGGTTCATAATTGTATTAAAATCAGATAAATAAGCCAAATATGACAATTGAGCGACCGTGCTAGAACCACGGAACTCGGGAATGCCTAACACCTTCTCCCGGGTTAACAGAATTCCTTATCCGGATTTCTGGTTCGCGGACTGTAATATGGAGTCATTCTTTTCCTCGATTCGGGATTAAACTGGTGACTTGGGACACCCTAAATCTCCCAAGTGGCGACTCTGAAATAAATAAACAAATCCCGTTTCGACTGTCCTTTAATTGGAAAAAACTCCCTACGCACCTCGCGGTGCCGGAAAAAGGAGGTGTGACAGCTCTGGCGACTCTGCTGGGGACTTAACCCAGAACCAGTGGTTCAGGGTTAGAAATTCGAGCTCATATAAATTGTTATATTTGGTTTTATCTGATTTTTACATGTTTGAGCCTAATGTGCTAAATGCTGCTTTTACCGCTTTGATATTACGTGAACTGTGTATAAACTGTGCCGAAACCCATCTCCTCTCTGAGTCTTCTAAATCATGAAGAAGGGTGTACTTCGTACGACTTCTTTTCTGTATAGTGTAAAATCCCAATTTAGAACGAGGTTCGGACAAGTTGCTAAGCCGGTGAAGCTTCTGTATTCCCGGTACGCTACCCCCCCTCGGCTCGAGCTGTCCGCTCGGGTAAGCCAGGTCTAGAACAAACACCCAGGTTCTGAACCTAGTATAACAAAGCCACATGCCGGATCCCTAGTAGGAACGTTTGTTTGCATCACGTGCATCTGACTTTGGAGGCTCAACACAGGGGTTGGGTCTGTCTAGGACAGGTGCACCAAAAATGAAAATGACCATCCTGATGCATCTTACTTGTTACTACTTGCGCATTAATTTGATTCGGACTTGTGTGTTGACTGACTTGTGAATATCAAGAATAATATTTTGAAAAAAAGAAAGAAATAGCGGTTAGGGAATTGATTGTTTATTTTGAAAAGAAAACAAATGCCCAAATACTGTCAAAACTCTGCCGAAATTTTGAGAAAATGAAAAAAATGTCTTATTAGTTTGTTTTATTAAAAGCTAAGAAAAGAAAAAAAAGAGTCGTTGTTCTGTTTTGTTTTTCAAAAAAATAAAAAAAATATATAGTTTGTCTTGCCATGAAAATGAAAATGAAAAAGAGTCTTATTTTTAAAATGGTTTTTTTTATTATTTATTTGCTTATGAAAATGCAAAAAAAATAAAAATAAAAAAAAATCTTTCATTATTTGTCGCAAATATATATATATAAATCTGAAAAGTTTTTTTTTATTTCCAAAAAATATATATATCTTTATTTGTTGCAAAGAATATTTGTCTTGCCAAGAAAATTCAAAGTAAAATTCCAAAAAAATATGTCTTGCAAAAAATAATATAAATATCTTTATTTTCCATTGTTGATAAAACAAAAAATAATAAAAATGTTTTTTTTAAAAAAAAAATCCGAAAATATTTTGATACTTCTTTCAAAATTGAAAAGAAAATTCAAAATTCAAAAAATATTTTTTAGAAGCATTTCTTTTATCAAAAGTAAAATTCCAAAAATATTTTCTTTTTTTTCTTTAGAATAAGAAAAAAAACAAATGGAAATTCAAAAAAAAAAAAAAACTTCCTTTTACTTTTGAAATTCTCAAAGTTCAAATCAAAAGAAAAGGAATTTTTACAAGTCTTTCTTTCAAAAAGAAATCAATCAAAATAAAATAAAATATATATATATATATATATACTTCCTTTCTTCTTTTGAAGCAGTTCTTTCACAGTTCCAATTAAAAAAAATATATATTAGTTCATCTACTTATTCGCGAGGCTCGAACTACGCGGGTTTGATTCTCACCGGATGTGAGATACGTAGGTAACCCTCATCGGGTCCAACTTCACCTTTTGCTAAAATAGCCAAAAATCAAAAATTTTAATCTTGTCATGAATAAGTCGGGTGGTGTCCAACCTTCCCTTTTGCTAAAATAGCCAAAAAAAAAACATGTCAAAATTTTAATTTTGTCATAGAGAAGTCGGGTGACGCTGTTTTATGAAGACATAGCCGAATGTTCCTGAAAGGGACGCCGGGAGGCTGACTTTGCATAAACAACCACCTTTGGGTCATTTTTAAGATTTTGACCAGTTGACCCACACAGCCTTAAAAATCTTCGTCCCCGAGGCGTTGAAAGGCCGTGTTTGCAATATTGACTTTTCTAATTCGAAAAATGATAAAAAGAGTCATAAATAAGTCGGGTGATGTTGTTTTGTCAAAAATAGCCGAATGTGCCCGAGAGGGACGCCGGAAGGCTGACTTTGCATAAACAGCCACTTATTTTGGGTCCTGTTTAGGATTTTGGTCTAGTTGACCCACACAGCCCTATAAATCTTCGTCCCCAAGGCGCTGAAGGGCCGTGTTTGCAACATCAGGTTTTTAGTATAATTTGAAAAGAAAAAAAAAGAGTCAGCGGTCAGATGAATACCGTTTGGAGTTTTTTTTTAGTCAAAATAACCCGAGCCAACTTCGGCCGCGTCTTGAACCGTTCTTGCCGAAATAACTTTAGAGTATCTGTCAGTTGTTGAAAGGTTATTTTCGTAAAAGAATGGACAAGTGTGTAAAGTGTCATAAAATAATCCTCCCCGACCTCAAATTCATGTGAAAGTTGGAAGGGGCCACATTTGCAAAAATAACCCTTTGGTTGCATTTGTCAAACGGGGAAAGAAATTGGTCGTTTGTAAATCTTTTAATTAGAATATGTGGGTTGTTTGATTTTCCAGTAGGTCATCTTCAAACCTTTGAAACTCAGTTTGTTTTAACATGAAAATTGAAAAAAAATGTTTAGCATTGTTTATCTTTTATTGGGTCCGAACTACGCTCGGTCTGATTCATGCGGGGTCATGATACGTAGGCAATCTCCATAAGATTCGACCACCACTAAAATAAAAAAAATATAAAAAAATATAATAATAAATAAATAAAAGAGAGTGTGGAAGATTTTCAGGGGGCACAATTGTCTAACTGCTTAGGTACATTGTATCTCTGATACATGATTGTCTGTCCAATGCCCTAACACTAACGTGATGGCTTCCCTTTGATGTGTCCATATATAGAAAGTGGTTGGTTGTGGTAACTCCTCCCTGCAAAGCAAAATCAAAGGACAATGGCTCAGAACCGCAGAACCGAGTGGATCGGTACTGATGACCGACAACAATTGGTCGAACAGAACAACAGGTTGGTAGAAGAAGTGAAAATGCTGAGACAGCATGTGGCAGACATGTATCAGGCATGGATAACGGGAAAAGCACCACCCCCTCCACCGCCAAGCCTCTTGAACTCGGTCATTTCCCAAGCACCCAACACCATAATGGAAGATTCTCCATACTCTCCATCCCAACCCATTTATGGCAGCTTTCCCAGCTATCCGAGTAGCTCCATCACTCTTCAATGTTTCTCCGCTCCCCAACACCACTTCTTTCCCCGTGACCTCAAAAGCCATACCTCACTTCCCAGGTACCCGACTCCACGAAATGCTTACCCACCCATACAAGCCTACCAAAAGCCATCTGGATCAGGTTTCCGGCCCTGTCAACATGCAAGAATGAAGAGGTTGCTGAAACGAGAAAAGGCTCTCACCCCTATCGGGGTATCTTATGCCAGTCTGTTTGAAAGGCTAAGGCATGCTGGCTCGATTGAACCACTCCCCGCATGTACTCCAAATCCACTTGCAAGGAGCTTTGATCCGGCAGCGCGATGCGCCTACCACTCCAATGTCATAGGGCACAACATTGAGAGCTGTCATAGTTGGAGAAGGGAAGTAGAGAAAATGATCCGAGAAGGGCGGGTTGTGATTAATAACAGTGACATGGAGCACTCGAACCCCCTCGAGAACTTGCCGACGGAGGTTGATGAGATTGAAGCTGGTAATGGTCTCGGCAGTATTGATGCAAAGCTCAGTGGCTAAAATGCCAATTTTGATAAAGTGGGAGGACGTTTCGTTCCTTGGTCAGCAAGAGAGAAGCTTGTGGTGGCTCATTTTGTTGTCATTTCTGTTGTTCGGATTATTAGGGTTATAAGTCGGATGTTGTCTTGTCCAGTTTGTTTTAGGATTTTGTTCTGGATTGTTTTGTTTGTTTTGTTATTTAAACCATTTCACCGGTAGTCTAATACAAAATCCGGTCTTTTATTATTTCCAGTCATCTTTTTGTTTAGTCCTTTTATCATTTTTGTTCAATGCCGATTCTAGGGACATGACATGCGCACCCAGTTTGGGCCTAGTCTTAAAAGTTAATCATAAAACCCTGAGAAGGTGATCAAAGCATTTAAAGGAAATAAGAACGGTTTGAGATTATTTGGAGCCCGAGTCATGTGGAACTGGGGCAAACACAAAGAAAACCGTTAAATAAAGATTCGCCTAAATTGGCATGAGGGTCGTTCATAATAAAAGAGAATGAGAGTGTCGCCCAACGGTGCTTTAGAAGTGACAAATGAACAAACATATGTTTAACATAATTGTCAAGCCCAGCACCGTCGGAAGAGACTATAAATCTATTGTTTGTTGTGTTGTTTGCATTTGGCATGTTTTGAAGACTGGAATGACGAAGGCATTTTGTTCTGCTACCTAAACACTTTATCCTTCGTTACCCCTTTTTTGAGCCTTACTTATTTTTCTTTCATACCCCTCGTTCGGAATCAGTAAAAACGACTAGAAAACGCGAGCATGGCATGAAAACATGAAAAAAAAAAACGAAAAAGAAAAGAAAAGAAAAATGGTAACAAAAAAAAACAAAAGAAAGTCAAATGAAAAAAAAGGAATTGGGAACTACATTTGACCTGATTCCTCAAAGAGGATACGTAGGCGCTTCACAGCTCGGTCATAGGGTGCATAGTGTGCATAATGTGCATGGTATGCATGGTGTAATAAATAAAAAAAAATTAATAAATAATCCCCAAGCAAGAAACTGGGGCAAGGGTTGCGCTTGTGGTAAGCAAAATTGGTTCCGAATGTTGTAATTTTAAACCTCCAATTTATTTTGTTTTGAGCCTTTAATACCCTTTCTTTCTAAGCCTATCCAAAAAACCCACATTACGGTCCAAAGAAAGACCTTCTGATCAGTCTGCAAAAGATGCCAAGTCAGACAAATGAGAGTCTTACCGGCGAACATAACACTCTGTTCCACAACAGAAAGGACTCTAATCTCCAGCAGAGAGAGTCATACCGGCAACACTCCAAATCCCCAGCGGGAAAGTGATACAAATGAGAGAGTCTTATCGGTGAAAATCTTCACGGACACCATAAGGCGATGAAAGCTGAGAGAAAAACCAAAATGAGAGAGGCTTGATAGTGAAAACCCTTCGGGCACTACAAGTCGAATAAGATTAGGAATCAGATGGAGAATTGCCAATTGAAGGTCTTGAAAGACGATTGACGGCAGAGGATAGGCCACATGTGCATGTCATGACCATTAGAGTCGGTGTTTTCGTTTGATAGGTTTTTATTTATAGTTTCTTTTGTAAAAGAGTCATCGTTTCCTTTGTCTTTTATTTTGTTTCTTTTATCTTTCTCCTTTCATAGAAAAACTCCCCAATAGAGTCTGTCTGGTCATAACAAGTGTGAATTGACTTCAAAATATGTCATCAGCTTCCCAATTATACAAAATGAGATCTGACTAGTGCATCCAAATGGTATAGTCAGCGAGGAACAAATGCGAGGCCAGTGTCAAGAAAATATCCCCAGCAAAAGGGAATTGACAAAAGGATTGACGAGTGTCAAAAGGGATATCCTTGCCAAAACCAAAGTTATAAACCTCAAGGCCAAAACCCGTGGGCAAATCAAGGAGAGCAATGAGCATGATTTGGGAAATTCACACTGGGACTAAAAGGTGGGGGAAATGCCAGCTTCCGATCTATGTCACAAAAGAAGACGGATATCCCCAGCAGGAAGGGATTATCCCCAGCACATAATATCATCCCCAACAAGCTGTGGAACGCAGAGCAAGGAAGGAGAAAGGGAAAAGTCATCCCAGTAGGGGTATCACAACCAACCACCATGTTTTAAACTAACAAATTTTGTTTGATTTGAAACAGGTAAAGGAAATGGCATTGATGCCAGAAAATGCATGCCGCAAGGGATATTATCAAACTGGGGCAGAAAATTTTCCTTCCGCTTAGAAAATTTTCTGGAAGTCAGGTACCCATGCGGGGAAGAATAAAGATAACACCAGTCTCAAGGGAAGTGGTCTTAGAACCAGTGTTGCCCCCAACATAATAAGTTTCTATGGAGGAAGTTGTTCCCCAGCAAAGGGATGAAACTTGAGCTCAGTGAAGCACTAGTTCTGAAAGAATCAGAATTCCCCCAACGGTGTTATCCTCGACAGCGTTATCCCCAGCTGATAACATTTTACCCCCCAACAGGTAAGTAAATAATTCCCCAACAGTGTTATCCCCAGCAAGTATTCGAGGTAAGACATTTTCAAGTCTTAAGGATATTTTGGGTTCATCCGCCCTCGAATAGGATATTTTGGGTTCATCCGCCCTCGAATAGGATACATTTTCAAGTCTTAAGGATATTTTGGGTTCATCCACCCTCAAATAGGATATTTTGGGTTCATCCGCCCTCGAATAGGATATTTTGGGTTCATCCGCCCTCGAATAGGATATTTTGGGTTCATCCGCCCTCGAATAGGATATTTTGGGTTCATCCGCCCTCGAATAGGATATTGTGGGTTCATCCGCCCTCGAATAGGATATTTTGGGTTCATCCGCCCTCGAATAGGATATTTTGGGTTCATCCGCCCTCGAATAGGATATTTTGGGTTCATCCGCCCTCGAATAGGATATTTTGGGTTCATCCGCCCTCGAATAGGATATTTTGCGTTCATCCGCCCTCGAATAGGATATTTTGGGTTCATCCGCCCTCGAATAGGATATTTTGGGTTCATCCGCCCTCGAATAGGATATTTTGGGTTCATCCGCCCTCGAATAGGATATTTTGGGTTCATCCGCCCTCGAATAGGATATTTTGGGTTCATCCGCCCTCGAATAGGATTTTATTTTCAAAGTTGTTGTTGAAGCCAGGCGCCCACCTGAATAACGAAAGGAATACTTTTCTTGTCTGTCCATTGCATATTTTAGGCGCCCACCTGTATAACAAGGGAATACATTCCACGCCTTTGCCAATAGGAGACGCACTTCCTAAGTCTAGTTCTGCCAATAGGAGACGCACTTCCTAAGTTAGTTTCACCCATAGGAGACGCATTTCCTCCTAAGTTTAGTTTTACCCATAGGAGACGCATTTCCTCCTAAGTTTAGTTTACCCATAGGAGACGCATTTCCTCCTAAATTTACTTTTACCCACAGGAGACGCATTTCCTCCTAAGTTTAGTTTTACCCACATGAGACGCATTTCCTCCTAAGTTTAGTTTTACCCATAGGAGACGCATTTCCTCCTAAGTTTAGTTTTACCCATAGGAGACGCATTTCCTCCTAAGTTTAGTTTACCCATAGGAGACGCATTTCCTCCTAAGTTTAGTTTACCCATAGGAGACGTATTTCCTCCTAAATTTACTTTTACCCATAGGAGACGCATTTCCTCCTAAGTTTAGTTTACCCATAGGAGACGTATTTCCTCCTAAATTTACTTTTACCCATAGGAGACGCATTTCCTCCTAAGTTTAGTTTACCCATAGGAGACGCATTTCCTCCTAAGTTAGCATTGAAGTTGGGAGCCCGCCCATATAATAGAGGCATACATTTCTGTCCTTTTACTTTCAGTTCTAGGTCGCCCACCAGTAAAATGCGGGAATACATTTCAGTTCTAGGTCGCCCACCAGTAGAATGCGGGAATACATTTCAGTTCTAGGTCGCCCACCAGTAAAATGCGGGAATACATTTCAGTTCTAGGTCGCCCACCAGTAGAATGCGGGAATACATTTCAGTTCTAGGTCGCCCACCAGTAAAATGCGGGAATACATTTCAGTTCTAGGTCGCCCACCAGTAGAATGCGGGAATACTTTTAAGTTCTAGGTCGCCCACCAGTAAAATGCGGGAATACATTTCAGTTCTAGGTCGCCCACCAGTAAAATGCGGGAATACTTTCTGTTCTAGGTCGCCCACCAGTAAAATGCGGGAATACTTTCTGTTCTAGGTCGCCCACCAGTAAAATGCGGGAATACATTTCAGTTCTAGGTCGCCCACCAGTAAAATGCGGGAATACATTTCAGTTCTAGGTCGCCCACCAGTAAAATGCGGGAATACTTTCTGTTCTAGGTCGCCCACCAGTAAAATGCGGGAATACTTTTAAGTTCTAGGTCGCCCACCAGTATAATGCGGGAATACATTTCAGTTCTAGGTCGCCCACCAGTAAAATGCGGGAATACTTTCTGTTCTAGGTCGCCCACCAGTAAAATGCGGGAATACATTTCAGTTCTAGGTCGCCCACCAGTAAAATGTGGGAATACATTTCAGTTCTAGGTCGCCCACCAGTAAAATGCGGGAATACATTTCAGTTCTAGGTCGCCCACCAGTAAAATGCGGGAATACATTTCAGTTCTAGGTCGCCCACCAGTAGAATGCGGGAATACTTTTCTGTTCTAGGTCGCCCACCAGTAAAATGCGGGAATACATTTCAGTTCTAGGTCGCCCACCAGTAGAATGCGGGAATACTTTTAAGTTCTAGGTCGCCCACCAGTATAATGCGGGAATACATTTCAGTTCTAGGTCGCCCACCAGTAAAATGCGGGAATACTTTCTGTTCTAGGTCGCCCACCAGTAAAATGCGGGAATACATTTCAGTTCTAGGTCGCCCACCAGTAAAATGTGGGAATACATTTCAGTTCTAGGTCGCCCACCAGTAAAATGCGGGAATACTTTCAGCTCTAGGTCGCCCACCAGTATAATGCGGGCATACATTTCATAATTTTGCATTGAAGCAACTTTTTAGTCTTGTATTACAGAGTTTGGAATCAGTAACCCCACCAGAAGGCGGAAGGTTACAACAGGAATCCCCAGCAGTAAACAATAAAATCCCCAGCACCGGGAAGCAGAAGGTTGCAACAAGAGGTCCCAGCATAAACTCAAGTCCATGTGTCAAAAGGAAGAAAAGCATCGGAAGAAAAGCACCGGAGGAAACACAAGCCGACAAGAAAGCAAGGCAACAAGAACAAATTTTAGTCTAGCCTAGCTTCTTGTTTTCTTTTAAGCACGGTGTAACAAGGAGATCGGTAAGCAGTGATAACAGCATGCAACAACAGTAACATCGCAGTCCCACGGTAGTCCCAGCTACCAAAAACTTCCCGAACTACATTGACCTGATTCCTGTTTAGCCCAGGATATGTAGGAAACCTTTGAAGCAAAGGTTCGGTCAAATCTTTTTCAAAAAATGCTTCACACGGAGTACTCGGATGGGCAAAAATCGCTCGCTTTATCTTTGCACGAAAACCCTTCGTGTATCCGGGCAAAGAGGGGCAGCTGTAAGCACGTGATTTTTGCCCTATATGAGAATTACTCCCAAAAAATCCAAAAATAAAATGATTTTTCTTTGGTGTGCAATTTTGTGATATTTTGTGATATTTTGAATAATTATTTGTATTTGTCTGTGCGTGTTTATTTGATAAATTAATAAAAAATACAAAAATATGTCGCATTTTGCATGTAGGATTTAATTCTATAGTTGTTAGTAATTAAATTTGTTTTACAAAAATTAAAAAATTACAAAAATAAGCATCGTTTGCATTTTTAGCATTTAATGTCCAAATATACAATTTTATGCTTAATTAATACTTAATTGTGCGTTAATTGTTATTGGGAGTTAATTTGCGCTTTTATAACTTAATTTAATTCTTAATAATAGTTTAAGTATTTTTATAATTTAGTTTTAGAGAAATAAAAGAAGAAAAGAAAGCAAAAATATAAAGAAAGTCGGAATTAGGCCTCTTCTTCAATTTCAAGCCACAGGCCCAAAAATTGGCCCAATCTTCCCTACGACCCAGTCCATTTCGAACTGGGTCGACCCAGTCCATAACCCAACATCCTATTATCTTACAAACAACACAAAACAAAAAAAAAAGAGAAAAAACCCTAAAAAGACCTAACCAATCCGCCCCCCCCCCCCTTTCTTCTCTTTCTCTCTTTTCATCATCTTCCCCAAGCTAAAAAAAACACAACCATGGCTGCCCCCCTTACACCCCAACCATGGCTTCCCCTCCATCTTCACGTCTTCATCTTTTCCGTCGACGTTGTCCATGGTTTCTCCGTTGCTTCATCTTCTTCGTCAAACCTCCGTTGTGCGCACTGCTGCCCGTTTCTGCTCCCCGTTGCTTCTGCCGGTGCGTCGTCTTCCCGTCATCCTCCTCGATGGACTGCCGCTGCCATGATCGACCAGCTGCTGTTGCTTCTGTCTCAATCAAACAACCAAACGAACACAGCCATGGACGAGCTTCGACGTCGACCATGTCGTCGTCCATGGCTGTCCGCGATGTACTGCTGCCTGTCGCCGCCGGACTGCTGCTGCCTGTCGCCGTGACCGCTGTCTTGACGTCGTGCTGCTGCTGCTCGTCGCAGCAGGTGTTGGACGGACTGCTGCTGCTGCTCGTCGCGGCAGTAGCTACGGGCTGCTTCATCTTCTCTTCGTCTTCGTCGTCATTTGTTCGAGCTTTGGTCGAGGCTCGGACAGATTTGTTTACAATCAAAGTTCTTCGTTGATTCATCTCCGGTTAGTTGTTTTTGAGTTTTATTTTGTCCATATTTCGTTTTTATATTTCTAAAAGTTAAAATCGTTAAATATTTGATTCTTGTTTTGTTCGTTGTTTATCGTTGAAATCATTTTTTCTAGTTTGTTCATGTTCATGTGCTTTGTTAAAATTAATTTTCAGATTTCAAAATAGAAGTTTAATTAGTTGTTTTCATATTCATTTCATGTTTGTATTATTGTTTAAGTGAATATTTGTTAGTTTGTTGTTTGTTAGATTCAAATTGAAATTTAATTAACTATTTCTTCAATTTGTTTCATGTGTTTATGTATTGTTAGAAATTGTTAGTATTGTTAAGTTCAAGTTTAAGTTCATAATTGTTTCTTCGTCGATCTTGTTATTTGTTTAAAGAATTTAGTTGTGTTAAAGGAATATATTGATTTAATCGTTTAATCCGTCATGTTTGTTGTGTTAAATAGATTCATTCATGTTCATACTTTGTTTGGATGATCTTGAATCCGAATTTTGTATAGTTTGATTTCTTGTTTATCATTTGTGATTATTTCTTGAATTGGTCTCATAATCTTGTTTAAAGTTTAATATAAGAATTGTTTGTTGTAATGTTGTTAGAGTTGATTTTAAGTTCAATATTATTGAATTTAAGAATCTAAATATACTTGTTTGATTGTTGTTGTTGTTTAAATCCGAAAAATAGGTTTGTTGTTGCTAAAAATATTGTTCAATCAAATTTTAGTTGTTCTTGGTTGTTCAATTTGTGTTCATGTGATTTGTTGTTGAAATGTTGTTAAAATCATGTTCATGTGATATTGTTGTTATGATGTTCATCCGTGTTCATATTGTTGTTTGAACATTGTTAGAAATTGATCATATTGTCTATATTTTGGTTAAGTTTGATTAATTGATGTGTTATAGCTGATGGGTAGTTTGGTAAATTTGTAATACGTTCAGGGGTAGTTTGGTAATTTCAGTAAGGTCGGAAGGGGTAGTTTAGGAATTGTACATTTTGAAATTGTTTATTTGAAGCATGGGGGACAAAATGAAATGGGGTGGGTTGTGATATGATTATTTAATATAAAGGGGGGACAAGATTTAAATTAAAGGGAATCTTGCATTATTTTAAATAAAGCATGGGGGACAAAATATAATGGGGTGGTGTGATATGTTTATTTAATGTAATGGGGATGGGTGGAAAGATAATGGGTTGGGTAGAGAAAAAGTATTGATTTAATTGATTAAAGGATTTATGGGATGGGTTATATATATGTGAAGTCTTGAACACAAGGGGGAGGAGAAATACACAGACAGGAAAAAAACGAGAGAGAGAAACAAATCTGAAAATAAGAGAGAGAAAAAGGCTGAACATTTAAGAGATAGAAAATTCCGAAAAATATTTAAGCTTTCAAATATAAAAAAAAAACTAAAAAAATATTCTGTTTTCTTTTGTTGTTTGAAATCAGAATTAATTGTTGTTTTTTTTTTTTTTGGATTACTACTCCACCGGTCTGTTACTGGGTTGTTACTGTTGCTGGGCTATTGTTGCTGTGTTGTACTGATTTTACTGCTGTTGTTGATTCTCATATTCATTTTCTTTTGCTTCCAATATCAGGTACACAACTGAAAAGCTGTTTATTGTAATCCGAAATATGAAGCGTGAATACATATGAAGAATGAAAATTTGAAGTTTTAATTTCGTTTTTATTTCTTTGTTCCTTTTGTTGATTGTATTTAAGCTATTTCATGAATTACTAAATAATAACTGGAATAAGAAAATAATATCATAAGTTAGTCTGTAATAAATCAGTTCGGCAAAATAGGTTAATTCACTAGTTATGAAGGCTTCAAGATTATAGGTTGATCATGAACAAGTAGCTAAATTTAGCTAAGACACGAATTTAAATTAAACATCGTAAATTAGGCATTAAGGCATGACTTGAGCTTAAGCAAGATTAAGAGAACGTTTAAGTCTAATAAACTTTCTAATAAGCTTTAGTAATTATGGTTAAATCTAGTTTCAAATGATTGTGAATAATTAATCTCAATAATTTTTTTTTTAAAAAAAATAACAATGCTGAGTTTTAATCTAGCTATATTTGTTTATTTTGAATATTAGTTGTTGAATTTTTATTTTATTTATAATTTCGAAATTAAGAGTGAAATTCCTTTTTCATCAATATTTGTATTAATCAAGCAATTAGCATGTCATGTCTTCTTAAAATAATAAAAGCTAGTAATAAATTAGGATTTTCTTTCTTTATTTTAGAGACTCATTTTTATAGAAAAATGTAGTCGTTTTAAGATTTGTCCAAATAAATGAGATGAGCCTCGCTTAATGAAATGTATAGATTGCGGGGCCCTCAATAAATGTACATTTAATCGCTTAGAATTAGGGAGGAGCCGTTTTAGCAAATTTCACGGCCCTACCCAAAATAATGATACGCTAGACTCTTTAGGCGCGATTTAATTAATTTTACCTTCTTAAACTCGGATGCGCATTTCATGCGACCCAAATCTAAATCCTAAAACATTGAATAAAAATGTGTTCCGGATTGCGGGTGCATTTCATGTGACGTAATCCAAAGACATGTTTTAAACGATGTTCACAATTTTTTTTTAAAAAATAATAATAATAATAAAGTGGTAAAGAGTTAAAATTGGCACATCGGTTCATAATTGTATTAAAATCAGATAAATAAGCCAAATATGACAATTGAGCGACCGTGCTAGAACCACGGAACTCGGGAATGCCTAACACCTTCTCCCGGGTTAACAGAATTCCTTATCCGGATTTCTGGTTCGCGGACTGTAATATAGAGTCATTCTTTTCCTCGATTCGGGATTAAACTGGTGACTTGGGACACCCTAAATCTCCCAAGTGGCGACTCTGAAATAAATAAACAAATCCCGTTTCGACTGTCCTTTAATTGGAAAAAACTCCCTACGCCCCTCGCGGGGTCGAAAAAAGGAGGTGCGACAAATATCTTTTGGTCAAATAATTTGGCGTCGTCTGTGGAGATTTCTTAGTAAAAGCTTCCTAGTCTCCTCCAGATCAAAATCCGAAAACATGATCGCCCACCAAAAAGAACGGTAAGTAAACCTCACACACCAACCTAGATCATGATATTATATACAAGCAGAAACTACAACCAACATCCTCCCCCGCACGCGGAGCAGCTCATGAACCAACCAAAACGAGCCTAACCCGCACAGGACAAAGGCGCATAAAAGGAGAGGAAAGAGAGAAAAGAGAGCTGAATACGATTACCGAATTCAGAAAGCATCACCCCCATCAACCATTAAAACGCCAAGCAAAGCAAGCAATGCCACAGATCCACCTTCATTCACCAACTCATCGAATCGGGATAAGGAGAATATCATCATGGCCCACCTTCTGCTGATTGCTCAAACAAGAACGCAGGCGCCGCGCGGGCGAGCGAGCGAGGAAACAATCCAACTGGAGAAGAGGAAATTACTGCTAACCCAACTCCTAGAAAATGATACCCCTTAAGTGATACCCCATCTCCCTCGCTAAGAAGGCGTCCCAAGAGAGTCTTCCCGGGGACTTAAAGACCGGGTCGACGAGGGAGAAATCCCCGAGGTCGAAGCGTAATTCATCATCCCACCCATCAATGACATCTCCAGACCGGAAAGCAAAAAAGTTAGATAGGGAAACTCAAATATGTGCGTAAAACGAGTGTGAGCAAAGCATCATTTTTTTCTGCTCACCGACATCGCACTCCCCGATGCAAATAATATCAGGCGAACTGGGACTCCCCCAGAAGATACCCAACTCTCCGAAATATCGGGACCCACAACAGGTTAATATTTCGACGAAAGTTCGAAATAATACTCTTAAGGCCAAGGGCCTTCGCGAAAAAAAATATTTAAGGTAATAAAGTTTTCAATAGTGTATAAAAATGAAAAAATCCCATTAAAATTTAACCAATGCGATAAAGCCTAGCACGTCCAAAAGATCACTCTTTGCGGAAATTGTTTTGCAATTAGTGATGGATCATGCCAAACTTGTTGCCAATTCCACAAACTTATTGTCGTGTTGTCATTGGTGATTGGACCACAAGCCTAAGTGACATTTATAATAATTGTTTTCTAAAGACAAGTTTATCTCCAATATTGACCTTGTCCAATCATCAAGTACTAAATCATACAATCCCCTACCCTACACCTATATATTGCCTATTGGATCCCCATAGTTCCATTTTTAAAATGATTTAACTTATATAGTAGTAATATAGATAGCGTTAGTATAAGATATTTTTACACTTTTTATGTAGTTTAGTATGTTGTATTAGATGACTTATCGCATTTTTTAAGTTACTAATCATAATTATTATGAACGGATATTTATTCTTATCTTTTAGATGAGCAAATAGCTTATACCAACTAAATTTTATTATATACCAAAAAGAGGATAAAGTATTCATCATGCCTTCATTTTTTAAGAATTGCATTACAGCAAGTGCCTAACAATAACTATCAACAAGAGTTATGGTTGAGTCGCAAGTATTTTTCATTTTTAGCTAGATGTCTCGGATTCGAGTTTTGAGAATGGAATCACTTTTGTTATTGACAATTTTACTCCTAATGTGAAATTTCCTGACGTGAATCCAAATTTAATCAAACACCAATATGAGTACAGAACATTGAGTGAGAAATCAAGAAAAGTTGCCAAACAACCAATGTGGACAATTGGGCATGCATTCTTGACTACTTGACTAGGAAAAGAAAGAACATGCCCCATGTGTAGCTATGAGTTGTTTGTTGGGGGTTGCGGGTTGCCTCAAATTTCTCCTATTGTCATATGGTTAGAGGTTGCACTTTTAAAATAACGTGATGTGCTTTGTCTCAATAAATCAATCAATTAACTGCCTGTCAATCCAAAATTAATTAAAATCAATTATATAACCTTTTCTTGGGGGTATTCATTCTGTTGTATTGAGGCGCATTTCAATTTAATATTAAATTATTTCTCTTTAATATAAATTTAAATCTCACTCTCATCAACACACGAACATGCA
This sequence comes from Nicotiana sylvestris, assembly GCF_000393655.2. Taxonomy (NCBI): domain Eukaryota; kingdom Viridiplantae; phylum Streptophyta; class Magnoliopsida; order Solanales; family Solanaceae; genus Nicotiana; species Nicotiana sylvestris. The sequence goes on from NC_091064.1 coordinate 11,781,512, forward strand.
AATTTCTAAGTTTTGCAGGTTTGTGAAACTTAGAAATTTAGGTTTGAATTCAAGTAAATCCACTAATTTTTGTTCAAACGTAGTGTACATATCAAGAAATATACTAAATATTTATAGCTATTTGTTTGTGAATATTACTCCTTCGTGAGTAGATTCAAAGTTACTTTTAAATAGCAAAATAATAAATGTACAGTAATTTTGAGAGACATAGAACTATGATATGAGGATTTAGCAAGTAAAAATATAAATTTTAATTTTCTATATATTTTCAGAAGAAATATTCAAATGATATTCACGCCCACTAATGTTTTCAATTAGTAAATATGTCATATACTATGATTTGTTATTTCAGTTATTCACAATTTTCATTCTTATAGATGAAAAGAACTTTAATCATTAATTTGTCAAAGAATTTTAAAGTCAACATTGCTAATTAGTAAATTCAACACATGATTTGCATAGGTGAGCCCCAAGTGCTGGCGTTAGGCGTGTTTAGAGCGCACAATCGGGCGTTTGGAGGCATAAGTCTCACAAAACTAAGCCTCACATATGAGCCTCAAATCATTTTGATATTTTGATATAGTGCCCCGCCTCGAAGCTAGTCCAGTGGTAAAAATAAACATTTGGACTAGATTATGAGCTTTGGTGGTGTATTGTGATTCATTAATCAGTGGCAGAATTTTCCAAGTGGACCTTTCTTATGCTCAAGAAGTCAAGGTTATCTAAAGCATCAATAAGTTGCACCACGACTTACTAATTGATTAAGTACTTTGTACATTATCCTAGGAACCAAAAATTAGGTAGAAAGTCCAACATAATTAAGTTACCTGTTCTTCCAACGGAGTAAAAGACAGAAAATAACATTGTATAGTCGCTCTTAAAATAATAATCAAAAAATATATTTTTTTAAAATATTTTTTGTATATATATATATATATATATATTATGTTATATATGTATATTATGTTATATATATAAATTATACAAAATTTATATATTTTTTCGACTACTGAATATAAATAGTTTCTAGCGCGGGATAATAACCCGTAAAGGACGCCAAAAGTCGAAACCTAACTGTGAAGTGTTGAGTGACTTAATGATGGCATGTATTAATTACTAAGAAGGAAATTCCAGAGTCACTTTGGCAATTATGGTCGTCCATTCTGTTTTTTCTTGTTGCCAATCACGTCAGGGACATTCATATTTATTATTACAGATTTAAATATTATTAGGTGAATTAAATTGAAAAAAAAATTACTGTTGGGTTTTTTAAAAGCTTAAAAACTTTATATATGGATTTTGTGATTTGTTGAATTTTTAATAAATTAATGTTTATGGTTCGGTGGAAATATTAATTTAAAGTTGTAGCTAAAATTTAAAGCTATTAAAATCAATAAAAATGGACAAAAGCACACTAGCAGTGAAGGACTGTGTATTCTTTTTGATTTTGTCAAATTCCTCTTTTGTAGATATTTTCTCTCTTTACTTTTCTATGGCACGAAAAAGAACGACGGCAATATTTGTCCACAGTTCATCCAATATTCAGTTTTTTCTTTTGCTTTTAAAATTAAAAAGCTACATAAATCAAACTTATCAATTAATAATATTTATTATTCCATTTTTTTAAAGTACCTCAATTGTAAGTGAGAAAAATAGTATTTTAGTAAAAAATATATATATTAAAGTTTAAATGCGAAAAATATTTGGAAGATAAATAGTACTCATCACCATCTATAAGTGGGAAAATTTGGTGATCTTATAAAAAGCTTATATTAAAATGGATAAATGAGTAAAATAATTGGGTAAATGGGTTGAAAATATGGGTAACTGCATGAGTTGGGATTTTAAACTATTTGTGTATATATGTTCCATTGAAAATTAAATATAGTCACCAGAATTCATATTTCCTATGAGTTGTACTTTTGTTACATATAGGAAGGTATAATTGAGGTATAGTCTACACATAAATTTAATTTAGGTGTTTTTATGTGAAAAATCAACAGTTCGAATACTATCCATGAATAAATTTATCGTTTTCAAATTTATAAGCTATTTCCACATTTTGATTTCAATTCACACAGATAACACTGTAATTTATTAAAATTTTCTCATTGAGGGTAAGCAACTTCGCCATTTATATTTATAGATGTGTTCGGTTGGAGTAAAGATAATTTCTGCAACTCTACAAAGTCCGTAAGTTGCATTTTGTTACTTCACTCAATAAAAGAAAAGCCATACCTTTACGCAGAAAAACTTGAATTTTGTTTGCAGTTTGCAAAAATAGGCCAACACAATTTAGAGGTTGTTCCCAAATGACTTATGCAACTAACTTATTCAACCTCACGTCAGGTTTTAGACTTTCAGGTGCACAAAGCATTCTGCGTTCACGGAGGATTCAGAGAAAGGCAACCTACTCTGATGCAAGCAGCAGTGACTTATTCATTTAACCTCGTCCACTGCCCAACATGACATTGAATGTGAACACCAATATCTTCTCTTGGCCCTTTCTTTATTATTATATTTATAATGGTGGTGTTCGGACCAATAGCATTTTTTTGGTAGAAATAGCACTCTCTAGCCGTTTTTCAGCCCTGTCTTAGAACAATAGCCGTTGTGCTAAAGTTTCAAATTCCACAAGTGAAATTCCCAGACATTATAGAATTTGAAACTCCGGGGAATGGCTATTTTTCAATTACAAGGGCTGAAAGTGACTATTTGTGACTATTTCCCGATTTTTGTCTCCATTGGAATTTAGACGAGGAACTTTGGAGCAATAGTAAAGTTGTCTCCGTGTGACCTATAGGTTAGGGGTTCGAGCCGTGAAAACAACCACTAATGCTTGCACTAGAATAGGATATGGATACTTTGTGCACCAGACTGTCCATTTGTCTCCGTTGGAATTCGGAATTTGAATCCTAGTTTCCATGGTAATATTTTTTATTGCCATTTATCTGTTTAGCAATTAATAGATTAGTTCTTTCTCCACTTACAATGGGATAATCTATACAAAGATCAGAGACACATATAGCATTAAAATTTACAAATCAAGCACAGGATTCACTAAGCAAATAAAGGCTCTTCAGAATCAAAGGAGGGTGCAAGAACTTCACTCAAAGAGTAAGGACTTCATTGACATCTAAAATCATGTGCTCATTAGTCCACAGTTACAAGAGCCCTACATCTTATCTCTAGCTTCACCTCGAGTTTTATCCCTTAAAAGCTAGGCTCATTCCTATACAAAAAGTAGTCACAGAAGTCGCGAGCTTTAAAGACTGCATCACTGCAATCCTATAGCTCGCGAAAAGCAAGGGACTACATAAAAGCCAAACGCCTTTACAAAGATGCATCGACAATTCAAAGAGGCCAAAGTAGAACGGAACTGCAGATAGTCACTTCCATTTGTTAGTGTGCAAAGACAATTTCATCATTCAAGTTTTTTCAACCACGACGAATACGCATGAAGTAGTTAAAGTCGTGGTGTTGGACCCCCAATTGCTTTAGCCACGAATCAGCCACGCTAAAAAGTGACACCAGCCTCTCTTGGTCCCGTCCACTCCTATCAGATACCCACACGTCGCCCTGCATCTTGTAAGTGGCCAAACCGAAAGGTGGGAGAGGGATCTTTTCTCCTTCCTTTCTTTTCCTATTAACATTCTCCATGTCATCTTCAAGGTCCATATCTGGACAAAGATGAACGATATGGAGTAAGAATATTCTGTATAATCACGGGCAAAAAGTAAAGAATAAAGCTTGGAAACGAAAAGGGGATATTAATAACGGTGATTTCAGTCATTCAAAGGATAAAGGGAATAATACCTTGAAAAGAAGATGAAAGGGTGTGGAAAGTGAGGAAGCACGTTGACAAGTCTTTAATAGTTCTTCCCATAGGAATGTGATATATCGGGTACCTGCATTTTGCGGCTCAATAAAGTTAGTGACCCAATCATTCCTTTATTCCCTTTTCCATTATTTGATGGTTGCGACTAAAGAAGCTAGTTAAGCAATAATAAGAGGATAAAAGCATTGATGACATGGTATCATATAGAATTTGTTACAGGAAAAGATCTTCTTGACCACTAATGAGGATAAGAATAAGATTTTATTTTATATCGACTTGAATTTGATGACCTATAGGGCAAGGGTTCGAGCCGTGGAAGCAGCCACTAATCCTTGCATTAGGGTAGGTAGGCTCATGAAAGCGGGATGCCTTGTGCACTAGGCTGCCCTTTATCACCTTGAATTTGATATAATCGTAGACGTAAACAACATCTTCCATTTCATAGAAACAGGACTGAGACAAAGACTAAAGGGTGCTATACCAAGCAACAGCCATCCAACTAGCAGGCGAAAGATCTACACTTCTCAATGACATTAATCCAGGGTATCTTTCAGCAAATCCATTAATCTGAAAGCAACATGAGCTGGTTTTAGAAAGAGCATAGGTTTCTAATCAAATCATAATCGCATAAACAAAGATGGACAGAAATCTTAACAAATATTCTGTTTCACTTCTATCTTTTATTACCCCTACTGTAATGGCAAAGAGAAGAAACTGGAATAGAGACATGACGAACTACAACTAAACTTATCTAATTCTACCACAGTTGCCCGAAGCGTTTGTCAATATTATAAATCATTGATTACTAGCAGATCGTAAGAAGCAGAAGAAAAGCAACTAAAACTAACATGGTAACACTAAATACTTCTATTTACAGCTTTCCTTATTGCATAATATGACATGATTTGGAAAGAGGGAAATACCTTATCCATTAGAGGAACTCTTCCATATGGAGTACATCTCTCAAAATACTGAAAGTAAAGATAGCCCAATCTATCGTTCGTTCTACTTAAGCTATCTTGTTCAACTGCACCTTCCTCAGAAGAACATCCATCCCACCTTGACAGCTTTTCGCTCTCACTCTCGTCACTTAACGAATCGCTGAAAGAATCCCTTGTCTCGCAAACAGACTCGGCCTCCTCCCTAAAAAACAAAAAATAGTATCATCATTTTTCTACATTACCATTGTTGAACCTAGTTGTTACTGAGCAAACAGCAAACTTATGGAAGGACTATACTTGAGGAAACACATGATCAGCAAAATAAACAACAATTTTAGAACCAGTTTAACTTCAACAAAAGGCAAGAAACCACCTTTTACAAAATTTGACCAGTTCAACCTGGCGCATAAGCATCATATGAAGGACTAAACTTCAAGAAAACACATGATCACCAAATATAAACAACAATTCTAAAACCAGTTTAACTTCATTAAAAGGCAAGAAACCACCTTTTACAATTTTTGACCAGTTCAACTGCATCATATGAAAGACTAAACTTCAAGAGAAGACATGATCACCAAAATAAACAACAATTCCAAAACCATTTTAACTTCAAAATAAGGCAAGAAACCACCTTTTACAAAGTTTGACCAGTTCAACCTGGTGTATAAGCATCATATGAAGGACTAAACTTCAAGAAAAAACATGATCACCAAAATAAACAACAATTCTAAAAACAAGTTTAACTTAAACAAAAGGCAAGAAACCACCTTTACAAATTTTGACCAGCTCAACCTTGTGCATAAGCATTAAACTTTCCCATTTTAAATACAATAAACACATTTGAAAAGCAAGAAGGGGAGCTTGGTGTAACTGGTAAAGTTGCTGCCATGTGACCAGGAGGTCATAGGTTCGAGCCGTGGAAATAGCCTCTTACGATAGACGCCCGACCCTTCCCCGGACCCGCGCACAGCGGGAACTTAATCACCAGGCTGCCCCTTTTATTTGATAAGCAAGAACCCCCCCCCCCTTCCCCCCCCCCCAAAAAAAAAAAACTATAGTGCTATGATCAAATTGAGAAACCAAGAATGTATACCTCAAAAAGTTAGCAGGTGAAGTGCTGGTAAAGATTTGAATAGCTGAAAGATAAGGGACATAATATTGAACCAAAGTTTCTCCTGTATCCAATCTAATAGGAATTCCAGCACCATAAGCACTCCATTCATCATAACAATTCCAAAGATCAGCCAACTTGAAATATTCCACCTTTTCCCTTTCCCATGGATGCCATAACCTATTAAGGTTTCTTATCTCACTCTGCACACACACAAAGAAGAATCATATAAACAAAAAATTTACACATATAAATTTGGTAGCCAAAAGAAATGAAAAAAAATACAAACCTTAGCAAGAAACTGGGATGGAACAAATGGGGTTGTGGAAATAAGGAAACAATCAAGATTTGATTGCAATGAGCTTTTATCCATGGTAATATAAGAATTATGTTAAGGAAAAAAGAAACAAATTACACAGAGGGAGAGAAAGAGAGAAAAGAAAATAAGGAAAATAGTTTTAATATTTCTCTCTCCAAACTCTGTGAATGGAATTAGAGGACAACCAAAGAACAAAGAGAGAAAAAACAAATGATGTATAAAAACAGGGGAAAGAGGAAGAGATAAAAACGGGATTCTAAATTCTATTCCCTCTCCTTTATATGTGTGATTATCGGGCAAGAATATTAACCGGTCGGTCTATATACAGGAACTCCATTTTTGAAGTTTGTGGACAACTAATTATTTATTAAATAAATAAATAACTTATTGTTAATGCTTCTTTTTTTTTTTAAATTGAGTCACCGAAATAATCTCTCTACCTTCTCAAGTTAAGAGTAAGATTGTATATATACTACCTTTTCCAGAAATCATTTGTTGGATTATACTATGTTTGTTAAGTATTATTTATTTATTTATTAATCTATAGTCTCAATTTATGTGATAGCATTTAATTGAGCATATAAATCTGCATGACGCTAAATTATTCTTATTAAGATAAATAAAAGTTTAAATTAAATTATTTTTAAATTTTAAATATAAAAATATACTACTTCTTTAGTCTCAATTTATGTGGTATTTTGCGATCATCGAGAGTGAATTAACTTTGGCTATAGATTCGAACGTAGAATTTTTAAGTTTTTGAAATAAAATTTACATTAAAAACTATATAAAAAATCTATAAATCACAATAATTGATAATTCAAAATACTTAAAAAACATTTTAAAAATCACGATAAAAAAATAATTGACTTTCAAAATTCGAACACAACCGCATAAATAAAGGATGAAGAGAGTATAATTTTTAAGGTCAAACTTTAAAAAGTATCCAAGACAGAGGGATTATTATATATGGAAAAATAAACAAAAAATAGAAAGTTTTGATATTTATTCATCAGTTTTATTCCGGCCATCGGAAACCGATGAATCCGGCGAAATTGATTGCCTCAGTCAAAACACACAAACTAAAAAGAATACCACAAATGACAAAGTCCCAAGAGAATTTCAATCCCAAAGTATAGTTTTTATTCAACTAATCTTCAAGATTACTCAACTCAAGAAAAACCATAGACTTTTTTTGATTTTCAATGTAAAATAAAACAGACCCAAATAGTGAGAAAAGGTTTGGACTTTTGGGAAGACAATTGTGTGACGCGAAAAAAACACGGAAATAAAGGGTGTTTCGATAATTCTTTTTTACATTTTTTCGACTGAATTCCATGGTTTCTGATTTAAGCTATACACATTTTAAATGTTGTTTTCTATCGTTACTAAATTTTAAATTTTAATATACACTTAGGGGTACCTTTTAAGCACAAAGAAACTATCAATTATCCAACGTGAGCCTTTGATTGATAGGATGCTGAACAAAATATAATGTTGGACATCAAAATTCCTGTCATATGCAGGGAGAGCTATGCTTATAAAGAGTGTCTTGACTGCAATTCAAAACTTCTGGGCTCAGATCTTTACATTGCCAAAGAAGATTATTCAGTTCATTGATACAATATGTAAAAGGTTCCTATGGTCAAGGAATACAGAGCCTACTAGGAAGGCACTGATTGTTTGGGAAAAACTGTGATGTCCAAGAGTTGCAGGTGGCTTGAACTTTACTAATGTGGAACTATGGAACAAGGCTGTCATTTGCAAGTTACTATGGAACATATGCAAGTAGAAGGAAAAGTTATGGATACAATGGGTTAATGCTTACTACATAAAAGGGAATACAGTATAGAGTACAACACCTAAAAATGCATCTTGGGTCATTCAACAGATCTTCAAGGCAAAAAACTATTTTGAAAATGTTGGCTACACGGAACAAGAGGTGCAGAGGATAGACAGCTTCTCAATCAAACAAATGTATAAAACCATGCAGGGGGGAATTCCAGAAGGTAACTTGGAGGAAAATAATATGCAACAACTATGGACTTCCAAAAATGGATATTCATATTGAGAATTGCAATTCTGGAAAGATTGGCAACAAAGGAAAAATTAGCAAGATGGGGAGCAAATATAGAGACCACATGTGCACTATGCCAACAAGGGACTGAAATAGTTCAACATTTGTTCTTTGAATGCGAAATGAGAGGAACAATATGGCAGCAAGTGCTGCATTGGCAAGGAATATAGAGGAAGAAGATGAAATGGCAAGAAGAACTGGCACTGATACAAAGAGTAGCAAAAGGAAGGAGTGGAGGAGCAGCTTTATGCAGAATGACTTTAGCTGCTGCAGTTTACTATATATGGCAGGAAAGAAACAATGTCATCTTCAAACAGAAAAGAAGAACAACAACAAGCATAGTCAAAATGATTATTCAGGAAATCCATATTAGAGCCACCATGTTTCCTAGGTTAGAAAGGACTATGACCAAAATAAATTGGTACCCAGATACAATGAAACAGTGATAGAGGATAGAAAAGTAGGAAAGTAGAATTGTAGAAGGACCAAACTAGGGTTGCATGTCCAGTGGGGTAGTTTGCTCGTTTGTCTCTCATGTATATATTTTTACTTGGTAAATAAAGTCAATTAATTACCAAAAAAATAGGTTAGTTGGAGTATTTTGTCAAATTATTAATTAATATTAATCAAGAGGCTTACATGTAATTATCTAATAAACGATATATTTGGGTAAATACTTTTTACACCGTTAATATGTAAGAACTTAAACTATAAACAACAAAAACAACAATAACATACTCGGTTAGATCCCACTAGTGCGGTTTGGAGAGGGTGAGGTGTACGTAGACCTTACCCTATCTTGTGTGAGGTATAGATATGGTTTCAATAGACTTTCAGCTCAAGAAAAATATTTTTAAAGTAGGTTTGAAAAATACAAGAATAAAAAAAGTTAAGATGAAAATACTGGAAAAAAAAAAGAAGAAAAGTATTAACAACAAAAATAACAACGGTAACCAAAGTAAAAGAAACAACACCAGTAATAAAATTAAAGATTAAGATAATACGATAATATTAATAAAATAATAATACTAATATTCTGATAAGATGACGAGGGACCATATAAGATGCTCTAAACTAGAATCATGTTCTCCCATAAAAAAAAGAAAAATAACTCTCGGCTATTTACTAATATTCTACCCCAATCTTTAACCTTCATGCTCTCCTATCTAGAGTCATGTCCTAGATGAGCTGAAAATGTCTCGCGTCATGTCTAATCGCTTCTTCCCAATTCTTTCTCGGTCTACCTCTACCTCTCCTTAGACTTATCACCGGCAACCACTCGCACCTCCTCACTGAAGCATATGCATTCCTCCTCTTCATATGTCCGAACAATCTTAATATTGCTTCCCGTATCTTGTCCACTACGGAGGCTACTCCCATCTTGCCCAATAAATCTTCGTTCCTAATTTTATCTTTTCTAGTATGCCTACACATCCATACAAGCATCCTTATTTCCGCTGCATTCATTTTCTAAGCTTGTGAGTTCTTGACTGGTCAATAGTCGGCCCTAAATAATAGTGTAACGACTCGTCCGGTCGTTTGAGAGATTAGCCCTGAACTCCTATTTACTGCTTCCTCTATCTCATTATATGGGTATGTGGCTCGCTGAGAGGTTTGGTTTTTGGTTTCGGAGTCATATGGGACACATAGTCCCTAATATGGAAGCTTAAGTCGTAGGAATAAACCGTAGTTTGAATTATGTGAAGACGACTCCGGAATGGAGTTTCGATGGTTCCAATATATCCGTAGGGTGATTTTGGTCTTGGGAGTGTGTCCGGATGCTGATTTAGAGGTTCGTAGGTCATTTCAACGTCAATTAGTGAAAGTTGGAAAGTTGGATGAATTTTGAAAAGTTTGACCGGAGTGGACTTTTTGATATCGGGGTCGAATTCCTATTCCAGAAGTTGTAATAGGTCCATAATGTCAATTACGACATGTGTGCAAAATTTAAGGTCAATCATACCTTATTTGAGAGGTTTCGATATCGAATGTAGAAGTTTGAAGTTTTAAAGTTCATTAGGCTTGAATCGATGTGCAATTCATATTTTTAGCGTTGTTTGATGTGATTTAAAGGCTTTAATAAGTCTGTATGATATTTTAGGACTTTTTGGTATTTTTGGTTGAGGTCTCTGAGGCCTCGGGTGGAGTTCGGATAGTTAACGGATCGATTTGGAGTTGTTTTAGCTTGCTGAAGCTTATTAGTATCTGGTGCAATCGCACCTGCGCACATTGGACCGCAGGTGCGGCGCCGTAGAAGCGAGAGTGAGTCAGGCCAACAGGGACCATAGGTGTGGTCGGTACAGCGCAGAAGCGAAAGCACATATGCGGTTGTCCCTTCGCAGAAGCACAAGCGCAGGTGTGCTTAGGGTGTCGCAGAAGCGAGGTTCATGGGCCTAAGTGATGGCTGCACCATCGATGGAAATGCCGCAGATGCGGCTAAGCCCTCGCAGGAATGAAATCTCTGGGCAGAAAAAGGGTTAAATCGAGGGTTTGATCTCATTTTCATTTTGGGACTTAGAGAGCTCAGACTGAAGCAAAAATTTGAGGGATCATCAGAGGAAACATTTGGGTAAGGATTCAACACTCATTTTTGATTAATATCCACGAATCTATCATTATTTTTATCATTTAATTAAGTATTGGAGTGTGAAATTTGGGAAAATATCGTGAGGTCCTTAGACCGAATTTTTGGGAATTGAAAGGCGATTTGAGGTTGTATTTGAGTAATTTTGATATGGTTGAACTCGATATCGAATGGGTTTTTGTATTTTGTGACTTTTACCAGATTTCGAGACATGAGCGCAGGTCAACTTTTTAGGGCGATTTTCTACATTCTTGTTAAAGTTGTGATTTATTTATTTAGATTAAATACTTATAGTTATATTTATAGTATGTAATTATTTTTGGCTAGATTTGGGCCATTCGGAGTCGTAAAGTCTAGGAAAAGGCGTCCTTATTGATTGATTGAGCTTGATTTGAGATAAGTGATCTGTCTAACCTCGTGTGGGGTAAATTATCCTTAGGTTTTGTTACTGATGTGATAATTGAAATACGTGAAAGCCGTATACACGAGGTGACAAGTGCATACACGGGTTATATGTTGAAAATTTTGGTTCTTGCTAAGTAGTTCTCCTTTAATTCCTTAACTAAGTTGTCCTAGCATGTGTAGTCATCATGTTTAGCCTAATGTCACATGCCTACTTGTTTAAAACTCTCACTTGTAATTTATGCAACAAGCTTAATTGAGTTACCTGTTTTTTTGATTTGTATTCAATCCTTAATTGTAGGATTTCTTGCTGTAAATTCGTTGCTCCTTAAGTTATAAGTTGTGTATTTACTTTTGGGACTACGGGGCAGTACCTCGGGATATCTCCTATCGCGTATTTACATTTGGTACTACAGGGCAGTACCTCGGGAGTGCCCTTGTTATTTACTCCTATTTGATGTGTTGTTTCCTTCCGAAAATTCTCATTGTTAAATTCTCAGTATTTTATTATATTATAATATATCTTCTTCCTTGTTTTCTTTTTATTCTAGTAGAGCCCTGACCTGACCTCGTTACTACTTTACTGAGGTTAGGCTTGGCACTTACTGGGTACCATTGTGGTATACTCATGCTACTATTTTGCACATCTTTTTGTGTTGATCCAGGTTTTGGGAATTGTAATCATTTTGTACTGCAGTTTTATTTATTTCAGATATGGAGATTGAGTTTCAGATTAATATTCAGTTATTTGGTATAATTATTAGGCTTACCTAGTCTTAGAGACTAGGTGTTGTCACGAAATCCTGCGGACGAAAAATGGGGTCGTGACAAGATGATATCAGAGCTCTAGGTTCATAGGTGTTATGAGTCACAAGCAGGTTTAGTAGAGTCTCGCGGATCGGTACGAAAACGTTTGTACTTATCTTCGAGAGGCTATGGAACTGTTTCACTTCTTTGATTCCTTATCGTGTAAGACTTTTACTTCGGACTCTAAATTTCTGTCTTCTATTCTCTCACAAATGGTGAGGATGCGTACGGCTGGATCAGATGACTAGACACCCACGCCCCTTCCTAGAGCTGCGAGAGGCCAAGGCCGGGGTAGAGGCCGAGGATGTCCACGTGGTGCAGCCAAAGCACCCGCACGAGCTACTACAGAGGAGCCACCAATAGCTCTAGTGGGAGCGTTGGCACCTGAGACGCCTGTTACTGCACCAGCTCTTCAAGAGACTCTAGCCTAATTTTTGAGCATGTTCAGCACTTTAGCTCAGGCAGGGTTGATCCCACTTGCTCCTGCCATATCTCAGGCTGGGGGAGAAGCACAGACTCCCTCCTCTTATACCCTGGAGCAGCGGGTCTAGGTCAACCAGGTTCCAAAGATCATACCGATGCAGCCGGTAGCTCCAGTTCAGCCCGAGGTTAGAGCAGCGGTTTCTAAGGCAGAGCAGCTCAGGCTCAAGAGGTACAAGAAGTATCATCCTCCTACTTTCAGTGGCTTGGAATCAGTGGATGCACAGGGTTTTCTTGAGGAGTGCCACTGTATCCTCCGTACTATGGGTATTGCGGAGTCTAGTAGGGTTTCTTTCACTACGTTCCATCTTAGAGGAGCGGCCTATTAGTGGTGGCAATCATATGAGTTGGATGGTCCGGTCAAGGCAGCTTCACTCACTTGGACTCGGTTCCCGGATATGTTCTTGAGGGCGTATGTTCCCTAGAGCCTCAGAGATGCATGGCGTGCAGAGTTTGAGCAGTTGCGCCAGGGATCTATGACTGTGTTAGAGCATGCGGTTTAATTCAGTGATTTGGCTAAGCATGCAACTACCTTGGTTGCTACTATAGAGCAGGTCCATCCATTTATCGAGGGGCTCAACCCCAACATCAAACTTAGTATGGCTCGAGAGTTGGAGATGGACATCGCATACCAACAGGTTGTGGGGATTGCTAGGAGGTTGGAGGGTATACTGATTCGGGGGAGGAAGAAGAGAGAGGCCAAGAGGTCTTGAGAGTCTGGAACATATGGTGGTACTAGTTCCCCAGCTGCAGCTCGTCATGGTAGGGACTATGTGAGTCGCCCCGTTCATTCAACACTTCCAGCCGCCAACGGTGCTCCGGCCACTCCTAAGCCTAGTCTCCCTATTATGCACTGCTAGTGTCTAGCGAATCTCCTACACGGGGTGCTTTTAGCGGTCAGTCCAGCCAATCAAACCCGAGCCAGCCACAACAACTACGTCCTCCGAGAGCTTATTTTGAGTGCGGGGACACTCGTCATGTGGTGAGGGATTGCCCCAGACTCGAGAGGGGTATACCTCCACAGATTTCTCAGTCACCACGTGCTCTAGTGGGTCCTCACGCTATGGTAATAGCACCAGCTACCACTCCACCTGCTCAGCCAGCTCGAGTTGGAGGTCAGGGAGGTAGAGGTTGCCCTAGAAAGGGAGGCTAGGCTAGATATTATGCTCTTCCTACTCGAACGGAGGCAGTTGCATCCGGCTCTATCATTACAGGTATTGTTTCGGTCTGTCATAGAGATGCAACAGTCTTATTTGATCTGGGCTCCACTTATTCCTATATGTTATCTTATTTTGCACCGCATTTGGGCGTATCCCGTGATTCTTTGAGTTCTCATGTCTATGTGTCTATACCCGTGGGAGGCTCTATTGTTGTTAACCGTGTGTATCGGTCGTGTTTAGTTGTTTTGAGACCAGAGCTAATTTATTATTGCTCACTATGGTAGACTTTGATATTATTTTGGCCATGGACTGGTTGTTGCCCCATTATGCTATTCTTGATTGTCACGCCATGACCGTGACGCTAGCTATGCCAGAATTACCACGGTTAGAGTGGAGAGGTACCTTAGATTATGTTCCTAGCAGAGTTGTTTTATTTCTAAAGGCTCAGCGAATGTTTAAGCAATTGTATGATGCGTATCTAGCTTATGAGAGGGATGTCGGTGCTGATAATCCTACCGTGGAGTCAGTTCCACTAGTGAGGGACTTTCCAGATATATTTCCAGCAGATCTTCCGGGCATGCCGCCCGATAGGGACGTCGACTTTGGCATTGATTTGTTACTTGTCACTCAGCCCATCTTTATTCCTTCATATCGTATGGCTCCCCCTGAGTTGAAGGAGTTGAAAGAGCAGTTACAAGAGTTGCTTGATAAGGGCTTCATTCGGTGTAGTGTGTCACCTTGGGGTGCTCCAGTCTTGTTTGTGAAGAAGAAGGATGGTTCTATGCGTATATGTATTGATCACCGCCAGTTGAACAGAGTTACAGTGAAGAACAGGTATTCGTTGCCTCGTATTGATGACTTATTTGATCAGTTACAGGGTGCCAAAGTGTTTTCCAAGATTGACTTGCGTTCAGGCTATCATCAGTTGAAGATTCGGGAGCCAGATATCCCGAAGACTGCTTTCAAGACTCGGTATGATCACTACGAGTTACTTGTGATGTCATTTGGGCTGACCAACACCCCAGCAGCATTCATGCACTTAATGCACAGTGTATTACGACCCTATCTTGACTCTTTCGTCATTGTGTTTATTGACGACATTCTGGTGACTCCTAGAGTCAGGAGGATCATGAGTAGCACCTAAGGACTATGCTCCAGACTTTGAGGGAGAAGAAATTATATGCAAAATTTTCAAACTGTGAGTTCTGGATAGATTCAGTGGCATTCTTGGATCATGTAGTATCAAGTGAGGAGATCAAGGTAGATCCGAAGAAGATTGAAGAAGTGCAGATTTGGCCCAGACCGTGCTTAACTACGGAGATCCAGAGTTTTCTTGGCTTGGTGGGGTATTACCATCGATTCGTGGAGGGTTTCTCGTCTATTGCAGCACCTATGACCAGATTGACCCAGAAGTATGCTTCACTCAGGTGGATCGAGGAGTGTGAAGAGATCTTTCAAAAGCTCAAGATAACTTTGACTACAGGCCAGTGTTGGTATTATCTACCGGTTAAGGGTCCTACACAGTGTATTGTGATACGTCACACATTGGTCTCGGTGCGGTGTTGATGCAGGACGGTAGGGTGATTTCCTATGCATTCAGACAGCTAAAGGTGCATGAGAAGAACTATCATGTCCACGACCTCGAGTTAGCAGCTATTGTTCACGCCTTGAGGATCTGACGGCATTATTTGTATGGTGTCCCTTGTCAGGTATACACCGATCACCGGAGTCTACAACATCTGTTTAAATAGAAGGATCTTAACTTGCGGCAGCGTAGGTGGTTGGAGTTGCTTAAGTATTATGATATCACCATTCTTTATCATCCATGGAAGGCCAATGTGGTGGCCGATGCCTTGAGTTTCAAGGCGGAGAGCTTGGGCAGCTTAGCATATCTACCGGTAGCAGAGAGACCTTTAGCCTTGGATTTTCAGGCCTTGGCCAACCAGTTTGTCAGATTGGATGTTTCCAAGCCAACCTGAGTATTGGCTTGTGTGGTTTCTTAGTCTTCTCTTTATGATCGTATCAGGGAGCATCAGTATGATGACCCCCATATGCTAGCACGGCGATACCAAGGAGATCACTATTGGAGAAGATGGTGTATTGCGGATGCAGGGCAATCTATGTGTGCCTAATGTAGATGGCTTGCACGAGTTGATTCTCTAGGATGCTCACAGTTCAGGGTACTCCATTCATCCGGGTGCCGCGAAGATGTATCAGGACTTGAGATAGCATTATTGGTGGAGGCGAATAAATAAGGACATAGTAGAATATGTAGCTCGTTTCCTAAATTGTCAATATGTAAAGTATGAGTATCAACGTCCGTGTGGATTGCTTCAGAAGTTTGAGATTCCAGAATGAAAATAGGAGCAGATCACTATGGATTTCGTTGTTGGGCTCCCGCGGACTCAGAAGTAGTTCGATACAGTTTAAGTGATTGTGGATCGATTGACCAAGTCAGCTCATTTCTTTCCTGTGGTTACTACTTATTTTTCAGAGCAGTTGGCTTAGGTTTACATTCGCGAGATTATCAAGCTTCATGGCGTGCCGATATCTATCATCTCCGACCGAGGTACGCAGTTTACATCATGATTCTAAAGAGCCTTACAACGAGGGTTGGGTACTCAGGTGGAGCTTAGTACATCATTTCACCCTCAGACGGAAGGACAGTCCGAGCGCACTATTCAGATATTGGAGGATATGCTCCGTGCATGTGTGATGGATTTTGGGGGTTCTTGGGATTAGTTTTTTCCACTTGCAGAGTTTTCCTACAACAACAATTATTAGTCAAGCATTCAGATGGTACCGTATGAGGCTTTGTATGCTAGACATTGCCGGTCTCTTGTGGGTTGGTTTGAGTCGGGTGAAGCTAGGCTATTAGGTATAGATTTAGTTCAGGATGCATTAGAGAAGGTTAAATTGATTCAGGATTGACTTCGTATAGCCCAGTCTAGATATAAGAGTTATGCGAATTGGAAGGCTCGTGATGTTGCATTCATGGTTGGGGAGCGGATCTTGCTCCGTGTTTCGCCTATGAAGGGTGTTATGAGGTTTGAAAAGAAGGTCAAGTTGAGTCATATGTATATTGGGCCTCTTGAGATTTTTGAGACGGTTGGAGAGGTGGTTTAGAGACTTGCACTACCACCTAGTCTCTCTGTAATTCATCTAGCATCCCATGTTTTCATGCTCCGGAAGTATCACGGTGATCCGTCTCATGTATTAGACTTCAGCTCAGTCCAGTTGGAAAGGGATCTATCTTATGTTGAGGAGCCGATGGGCATCTTGGATAGGCAGGTTCGAAAGTTGAGGTCGAAGAACATTGCTTCACTGAAAGTTCGATGGAGGGCTCATCCGATTGAGTAGGCGACTTGGGAGACCGAACATGATATGCAAAGCCATTATCCTCATCTTTTCACCACTTAAGATATGTCTCTATACTCGTTCTAGGATGAATGTTTGTTTTAAGAGGGGAAGTATGTAACGACTCGGCCGGTTGTTTTGAGAGTATTAGCACTGAACCCCTATTTATTGCTTCCTCCATCTCATTACATGGGTATGTGGCTCGCCGGGAGGTTTGGTTTTTGGTTTCGGAGTCATATGGGACACATAGTCCCTAATATGGAAGCTTAAATCGTAGGAATGGATCGTAGTTTGAATTGTGTAAAGACGACTCCGGAATGGAGTTTCGATGATTTCAATAACTCTGTAGGGTAATTTTGGTCTAATGAGTGTGTTCGGATGTTGATTTGGAGGTCTGTAAGTCATTTCGGCGTCAATTGACGAAAGTTGGAAAGTTGGATGAATTTTGAAAACTTTGATCGGGGGTAGACTTTTTTATATCGGGTTTGGATTCCGATTCTGGAAGTTAGAGCAGGTCCGTAATGTCAATTATGAATTTTGTGTAAAATTTAAGGTCAATTGGACCTTATTTAATAGGTTTCGGCGTCGAATGTAGAAGTTTGAAGTTGTAATGTATATTAGGCTTAAATCGATGTAGCATTCGTGTTTTAACATTGTTTGATGTGATTTAAAGGGTCGACTAAGCCCGTATGATCGTTTAGGACTTGTTGGTATTTTTTGTTTAGGTCCCGGAAGCCTCGGGTGGAGTTCTGATGGTTAATGGATCGATTTGGAGTTATGTTAGATTGCTGAAGCTTGGCAGTATCTAGTGTAATCGCACCTGCGCACCTTGGACCGCAGTTGCGGCGCTGCAAAAGCGGCCCTTGAGCCGCAGAAGCGAGAGTGAATCAAGCCAGCAGGGACCGCATGTGCGGTCGGTGGAGTGCAGAAGCGGAAGCACACATGCGGATGTCCATTCGTAGAAACGCAAGCGAAGGTGCACTTAGGGTGCTGCAGAAGCGAGGTTCATGGGCCTAAGTGATGGCTGCACCTGCGATGGAAATTCCGCTGGTGCGGAGCCGCAGATGCGACTAAGCCCTCGCAGGAGCGAAATCTCTTGGCAAAAAAAAGGACTAAATCGAGGGTTTGATCTCATTTTCATTTTGAGACTTAAAGAGCTCGGATTGAGGCGAAAATTTGAGGGACTATCAGAGAAAATATTTGGGTAAGGATTCTACACTCATTTTTGATTAATATCCACTAATCTATCATTATTTTCATCATTAATTAAGGATTGGAGTGTGAAATTTTGGGGGAAATGGTGAAGGTTCTTAGACCGATTTTTTTGGGAATTAAAAGGTGATTTGTGGTCGGATTTGAGTAATTTTGGTATGGGTGAACTCGATATCGAATGGGTTTTCGTATTTTGTGACTTTTACCAGATTCCGAGACATGGGTCTGGGTTGCTTTTTGGGGCGATTTTCTACATTCTTGTTAAAGTTGTGATTTATTTATTTAGATTAGTTTATTATAGTTATATTTATAGTATGTAATTGCTTTTGGATAGTTTTGGGCCATTCGAAGTTGGAAAGTCGAGGAAAAGACATTCTTATTGATTGATTGAGCTTGATTTGATGTGACGTGTCTAACATCGTATGGGGAAAATTCCCCTTAGGTTTTGTTACTGTTGTGATAATTGAAATATGTGAACGACGTGTACGCAAGGTGATGAGTGCGTATACGGGTTATATGTTGAAAAATATTATTCTTGCTGAGTAGTTCTCCTTTAATTCCTTAACTGAGTTGCCCTAGCCTGTATAGTCTTCATGTTTAGCCTAATGTCACATGCCTACTTGTTTAAAACTCTCACTTGCTATTTGTGCAACATGCTTAATTGAATTACCAGTTTTCTTGATTTGTATTCAGTCCGTAATTGTAGGATTTCTTGTTGTAAATTCGTTGCTCCTTAAGTTATGAGTCATGTATTTTATTTTGGGACTACGAGGTGGTACCTCAGGAGATCCTCTACTGCATATTTACTTTTGGGACTACGAGGTGGTACCTCAGGAGATCCCCTGTCGCGTATTTACATTTGGGACTATGAGGCACTACCTCGGGAGCGCCCCTGTTATTTACTCGTGTGTTGTTTCCTTCTGAAATTTCTCATTGTTAAATTCTCAGTCTTTCATTATATTATAATATATCTTCTGCCTTATTTCCTTTTTATTCCAGTGGGATCCTGATATGGCCTCGTCACTACTGTTGTGGTGTACTTATGCTACTCTTCTGCACATCTTTTTGTGCAGACCCATGTACCTCCTACTAGTCCTGCTATCAGTGAGCAGAGATTACGTGGAGACTTCAAAGTATATTTGCCTACGTCCGCAGATCTCGTAGTCTCCCTTTACCTTTTTGATGTTGATTTCCCTTATCTTCATTAGACTCTGATGTATAGAGACATTTAGTATTTCTCTTAGAAGTTTGTGACTTATTTCTACCGTATTTTGGGATTTGTAATCCTTTTGAATTGAATTTTTATTTGTTTCAGATATGGAGATAGAGTTTCAGCTTAATATTCAGTTATTTGGTATAATTATTAGGCTTACCTAGTCTTAGAGATTAGGTACCGTCACAACATCCTACGGAGGAAAAATGGGGTCATGACAAATAGTTAGTCTAATAATCACTCTATAAACTTTATCTTAAAGTTTTGATGGCACATTCTTATCACATAAGATACCGGATGTGAGTCTCTATTTTACCCACACCGTTTCATTATGATATATGACATCATTGTTGATTTTCCTATTTTTTTGGATTACTGACGCAAAATACTTGAAGCTATCTCTCTTGAGGATGAATTATACAAGAGCTTAAACTATATATGGATTTAAAGGGGTCGAATTTCTTCATAAAGAAACTTCTTATTTTGGAAAGAGAATAGCACTTTTTAGTACTAAAAAATAACCCATATTGTTTTCTTTGTCTTTTGTTAATTTTGTCGAATTAAATTTGTGTGCTTGGACACTAGATTTTTTGTTGACTGTATGTGTGTGAGAGAGGAGAGGGGTGGTGTGTAAGGCCATCTCCAAGGCTGCACCAAATTTTGTACCAAATTTAAATTTGATGTTTTTTCGCTCCAATGGAACATCAAATCTTGCACCATTATAGTGCATGAATAGTGTTGTATCAAATTTGGTGCAACACTATTCATCACACCAAATTTAATTTATTATTATTTTATTTATTTTTTTAATTTTTTAAACTTTTAATTTATCATATCTTGTATATATAATTAATTTTTATATTAAGATCTTTATAATTTTAATTTTATATCCTATTTTTTTGATATATATATATATATATATATTATTTATATAAAATTATAAGTTAATTTTATTATTATTATAATTGCATAAAAAGAAATATAATCAGTATTTAAAAATAAAAAATACAAATGTAAGATATCTAATGTTGCTAAAATTGAAAAGTGAAAACTAAAATTTAAAAAAGAAAATTAACAATTCATAAAATAAAAATACATTATAATTAAAGTACATCAAAGGAGGATAAATAAAAAATAAAATTTAAATAGAAGATAATAATATAATATAGAATAGAGAGAAGAAATATTATTTTTTGGTGTAAAAAATGGTGTAATGGTTGAAGTAAATTTAGTGTTATACCATTTTGATGTGAAATTTGGTGTTAGGGTGAGATGGTCTAAATAAGCTTATGTGAGTCCGGAAGATTCAAAATTAATCAGTACTTGTCTGTTTCAAACATTCACTATCAAAATTTTGTTTTGTACTTATTGTTTTGTTTGTTTCTGGTTAATTTCATTTACTTTTGGTCACTTTTGAAATTTAGCAGAAAAAAGGTCTCAAAGCAGAAAATCTATTTTAATTTATGAGATAATAGTTTTAGTCGGTAAATGTCATATTTTTTTAAAAAATAATTATTATTCTTAATGTGATAATTTAGTCACCTAAAGTTTATAAATCTATTTTAAATATCAATTATACGAAGATTGGTACGACATGGCACATAATTGGATTTGCGTGTGTGTGGGTGTGTGGGGGGGGGGGGGGTTGTACCTCTTGATATTTTAATTTGGAATCCTTTTTCTTTTTAGACTTCTTTCTATTCTCGGAGTCCTGTCAAAAACCAAAGCAAACTGATTGAATAATTGCAGTAAATAGTTTTCTAGTTTCTTCCTATTCTTTCTGTTTTTTAAGGATAAAAATTTATTTGCATCCAATATCTATGACAAATTAATAGACATAAGGTATGCGTCTTTCACATACACTTTTATTACTTACACATAATTAAGTGATACATATTCTCATTTTAATATTGGATTATTAATATTGAATTATTAATGTTAAATTATTAAATTTAATATAAATTTCGAGTGCGACTAAATATTTATAGGTTAGAAGATATGGGCGAGCGTAATTATGATCCTTTCACTTATTAAAAAAAGTTGCAGTGAACCTTGAATTTAATGATGTACCACAAAATTCGTGTTTCTTAACGTTCCTCAATTTTGGAGGTCGTACGAAGAATCACAAAATTTAGATTTCAAATCATATCATATGAAAAAACAATTTCAATTAAGACACTTCCTTTGAACAATAGTTTTGCCTTCGATCGGACACTTGGTTCGAAGCCAATTGTGAACGAAGAACAAACAATAAAGTAATGACTTTTCAATAGCTAGAAAGCAAAAAATGAGTTTGTACTGTCTTGGTTTGAGTGTTACAATGTGTCTTATGAAAGAAAAACTTTCCCTTTATATAGTAAGAGAGTTTCATCCCTAGTACATGTCTAAAAAAGGTAAAAATCTTTCTTTCTCATTTATTACTGATCTGTGACCGACATCGGGCGAGATCTGCGCCGTGATAGTCAGTTAGATATGGATATCACGACCCTCTGTTAGTCGTGCGTAACCATTAGCCGTATTTCCCAAGGTCTTAGAGCTCGTTTCAGGTCCGGGGAGCGTTGCTTTATCACGCCCGATGATGAGCACATCATTTATCTTTCATGGGTCTCGGTATGCAAGGCTCCCAACCTCGATTTCAATCTCGTGTGTCCGTGCCCTTATCCCGTCTTCTTCACTGGAAAATCGAGGTATGCATTGTCCCCGATTTTACCCGTATACAAATGGTCCCCTCATTTTTCGGAGAGTGGGCTTGCCGGAATGATGGGAAACGAAAAGATGAACCCTGGTTTCTTCCCTTGTATGTCATAACTGAGATGACGGGTAAATTGAAACGTCCCATTAGTCGCATCGTTCAGACTTCGGACATGTGTCGGTCATCGGCTAGCTGTCTTCGAATGCGAAATGTTGCGCATTGATTGCCTTTCCCCTATAAAAACTTCAACCCACTTCACTTCTTTCACTTTTCGGTTCTAGATTTTTCTTTCGAACATTCTACCGGTTTTTAATCTTTCCATATCTCCATACATTGTTCATTGAGGCTTCATATCTTCATCTTCATCTTCATCTTCATACTTCTTCTTTGAACCTTCATCCCAGACTTTCATACCTTCATACTATCTTCAAATCTTCATATTTTTCTTCAAATCTATATTTTCCATATTACAATGGCTAAAACTTCCAAGTCAATGCCTCAGCAGGCCACCCCCTCATCTTCCCACCCGGCCGCAAATGTCGAGGTGGCTCGAGAACCCCCATGAAGAGCTTCATACCTGGGGATGCTCTATCGGGGATGACTTCAAGGTCGAGAAGGCCTCTAGTCAACAAGACCGAGGCGAGGGAGCATGGAGATACATATGCTCCGTCACTAAAGAAACCCTACCCGTAGTCCGACCAGACTGTAAGTGGGAGGGCAAGGACATGGTCATCCCTAGGACCAATGACGATATTACTACTCACGTGAAGGGGTATCTGAGTGTTTACACTTACCACTTCATGCTCGCCCATGTGGACCCCGTAGCTCTTTCTTTTTGCAAGAGGTACGAGGTGTGCCTCGGACAAATCCACTCATCCTTCTGGAGGATTGTGATCCTCTTGCACCATTTTGTGAACAACACTGAATCTCCTCGGTTCACCCTCGACCACCTACTCTGCCTATACAGTCCCTGAATCTTCTGAGGGGGACTGTTCAAGCTTGTTCGCCAAACAAGCAACGCTCCTTTCTCTAGCATTGACGAGGACCAAGACCGAGGCAGGCAGGGGAGGTTCATTTGGGTGAAAACCAAAGACCTAATTTCCCCCGAGTTTCTGCCGTTCCTCGAGGAGTGGAATGCATCACATAAGTATTGCCTTTTTGGGTATTTCTTCCCTTTTATTTCTTTTTCTCATCGCCTGTGTTTGTGGTCGTGTAGTTGTTGCCCAAGTTCCAGCTGCAGTTCTCCGATTCAAGCAGTGGATCGAGGGGATTTGTAAGCAAATGTCGTACTCCGAGCGTGCATGACGTAAACTTTCGAATGGCAAATGGGAGGCTCGTTCTCATGGTGATGTTTTTCACTGAATAGTTACCATTACGCTCCTAAATTATACAATGCTAACCTTTCCCTTCTTTCTTATAGGTCTGCCCAAGACCACCAAACTTAGGCCTCTAGATGAGGACGAGGATCCATCCTTGCTTGCCGATCCCTCCGTTTCGAAACAGGCTGGGGCTGCCGCGAAGGAGAAGAAGAAGAAGAAGAAGAAGAAGAAGAAGAAGAAGAAAAAGAAAAATTCCTCGGGTTCCCCGGACCCTGAGGGGAAGAGGAAGAAGTGGGCAGCCACCCGGTCCCAGAAACTCAAGAAGAGTACCAAGTCGAGGGTACCAGACCCTGACTATCTCTACCGGCTCAGGGATGTGCCCGAAAAGCAAGCGATGAGGTAGATCCCCTTCTGGATCGGGAACCTGAGGGGGAGATGGAGGACGTGACCTCCCAGGGAGCCGCTCCTGTTCCGAAGGAGGCTACCGGTGTCATTTACATCATGGATACACCCTCCTATACCGAGTCCATGCTCGAAGAGGCATAAATGGGCAAAGAAAAGTCAAGTGAGGGAGCGCGAGGTTCAGATGATCCTTTCAACTCCTTTTTCGACGGCATGGACATGTTCACATTAGAGGAAATATTTCGGGCTGGGTCACCTGGAGATCTCGAAGAAAGACGTGCCCTAGGGAGCTGGCGGACTGAGTTTGGGCCCAAAATTAGTGAAGCAATTTTCCGTGCCGAGTGTGGACCCCAGGTGCAAGATAACGATCATTCTCAAAATTTTGGAGGATGCTCGGGTCCTGTATGCTCTGGTGGGTGTAGCCAACTATCTCTGATACTCGGTGACCGAGGAGGACCAGGCAAATACAAACAAGGTAGGCCCTACAAGTCCTTTCAATGAGGCGCAGCAGGCGCTGAACCAGGTAAGGCGTCAACACTTTTATGCCCCTTTACTAATCCCGCTTAGGTTTTCCTTTGATGTCTCTTACTACTTTCATTGTTTTATAGGCTTTAGTGCTTCACCATGAACGCTTCATCCGATTCCGCTTGGAAATTAGCCAGCTCGAGTTTGAGCTCAAAGAGCAGGTCCGGAAGAAGGACATATACAGGCTTCTTAGTGAGCAACATGACAAAGCCCTTAAAGACCTCCCGATTCTTCAGGCCGAGCTAGAAAAAACTCAGAAGGAGACTTCGACCCTGAAGTGGAAACACATCGACCTGGTTAAGAAGGTAAAAGTCTTTGAATCTAAAAAAGGGAGCTAGTTGTGGTGACTAACAATACAACTTTGCAGGTCCAACAAAAGATAGACCGGATCGACCAGTTGCAGGAAGAGATGGACGAGGTCAAGGCCACGACTGAAGTATGGAAGGTCAGGATGGACCTGCTGGCCTCGGAGAAGGAAACTGCGAGGCGATACTAGCGTAGATCGAGATCCAACTTGGGGTGGCAAAGGACAAAGCCGACAAGTGGTCTCGGCGGAATGATGATCTTTGGGCACAACTGAACTTGGCCGTCGCGTAATGGGATGCTCTCGGAAGAGAATATGTGGCACTGAGGTCGAAATTAGACACAATCTATGCTGATGCTGAGGAAATGGTGGCCCAGTACAAGGCTGATGCGGAGGCAGCCGAGACCCACCTAAAGATAAAGACTGAATACATGAAGCGCCTGTCCCGAAGAAAGGTTCTTAAAGAGATCCATGCCTGAGGTTTCGAACTATCGGCCGATATTGAAGAAGCTAAGAGGCTCAAGCCGAGACAAAGGAGCTCTACGAGCCTGAGGTTGCCGAAGGCTCCAACGGTTCCGAGGGCTCTCAGGGCTCTGATGGTTCTGGTGATGAGTCGGGCTCCGGTGAAGACCAAAGTAGATGCCTTAGTACTTTTTTAGTTTTTTGTCTTTCCTTGTGTAATTTTTTTTGTTTATTTCGAAAGTTTGAACGAAGTCTGACTTCGATGCAACTTTGTTTACTCGTGGCTTTGGACCCTCAGTGAGACCGTTGGTTAACAAGATGCTTAAGTGATTTTAGATGATGTTTTTGCCAAGGGTAAGCTTTTAGTAGGTTTCGAATTTTCATAAAGGCCTTACTTACTGGTTACGGGCTTCGGACATCTCCGAGCTGTTTTTAGAGCGGTCGTAGCCTTTTATATCTAGGCAGCACCTAATAGGTTTGGTGCTTCCGGGATTCGGTAGCCCGGGTCATCCGAATATTCATCGAGCGACAGTCCCCGAGTAGGGGTAGCCCTTGGGCTCGATAGTCCCCGAGTAGGGATATCCCTTGGGCTAGATAGTCCCTAAGTAGGGGTAGCCCTTGGGCTTGATAGTCCTCGAGTAGGGGTAGCCCATCCGATCTAGGATCCGGCATCGAAGAAGCAAAAATGCGTAATAGCAAAGCAAAAATTTCTTTCATTTCTTAGTATGCAAAGTACACGATCGAAAGCACATAAAAACTCGTGTCATGGCTATAGTGACTATGTGGGCACGGTTCATACAACCGTTTGGCCCTTACAATGAATCCTAACCACCAAGTCTTAGCTTTTAGTATACTAATTTTCTTTTGCCCTTGCTAAAGACCTTAAGCCGAGGGTGGTGACCCCCAGTATTCGAGGCCGAACTCGCGAGGGCTCAGATACTGTTGACCTGAAGCGAATAATCGTTGACTCCAATTTGAAATCGGTCTTCGAATTTTAGTTAGAATGTTTTACGGTTGCCTTATTAAATACCTTGCCAAAATCCCATTTTGGGACAAAACCGGTTCAAGCGAAAAAGAGTGCAACGCGTGCTTTCAAACCTAATAGCCACATCCATCTTTGGCTGTTTACCTACATATGTTAGTCCAGTTTATAAAAAGAGTAATTGAGTTCGCACCTTAGCATTAGTATTGCTTTAAGTGTGCCACGTTCCAATTGTTCGGTAGTTGCACGCCATTTCCCGCTTCGAGTTTATACGAGCCTTTATTCCAACAACTCGATAAGGTCCTTCGTAGTTCGATCCCAATTTCCTTTAGTACGGTACCTGGTGTGTAATGTTACTTTCCTCAACACCAAATCCCCGACTTGAAAGTGTTGGAGACTGGCTCTTCGGTTGTAATACCTTTCTATTACCTTTCTATTCGTTGTTTCTGGGCGGGTAACCAGATTAGGTCGGCCTCCCGCCTTTCATCCAATAGTTCTAGGCTCGTGATCATGGACTCCCCCATTTGACTCTTCTATTGTATATTGAAACTTGAGGCTCGGTTCTCCCACCTTGACTAGTATCAAGGCTTCGGCTCCATAGACTAATGAAAATATGGTGGCCCTGGTGCTTAGATTTTGAAGTCATAAAATATGCCCACAGGACTTCGGATAGGGTCTCTTTCCATTTCCTTTTTGCACCGGTCAATCCCTTTTTCAGGTTTGAAGTATGGTCTTGTTTGTTGATTCTACCTGTTCGTTCCCACTAGGGTGATAAGGTGTCGATAGTATCTTCTTGATCTTGTGATCTTAGAAGAATTTATTTACCTTGCTGCCGACGGATTGCTTTTCGTTATCGCAAATGATTTCGGCCAATATCCCAAATCAACATATTATGTGGTCCCAGATGAAGTTAATGATTTCTTTCTCTCGGATCTTCTCGAATGCTTGAGCCTCGACCCATTTGGAAAAATAATCAATCATGAATAGTGTGAATTGAGTTTTATCGGGTGCCCATAGTAGGGGACCGATAATGTCCATTCCCCACTTCATAAATGGCTACGGGAACAATACCGAGTGGAGAATTTCTCTCGGTTGATGGATCATCGGGGCATGTCTCTAGCATTAATCGCATTTTCGTACAAAGTCCTTAGCATCTTTATCCATTTCAATCCAATAATAGCAAGCCTTGATTAGTTTCCGAACAAAATATTATGCCCCCCGAATGGTTCCCGCAAGTGCCTTCGCAAACTTCTCTCAAGGCGTATTTGGTCTCTCCTAATTCCTAGCATATGGCTAGCGGGCCGTCGAAGGTGAACAAGTCCCATTCGACCAAGCTAAATCTGGCAGCCTTGGTTGCAGGGCTCTTGATTCGTTGGGATCTGATGGAAATTTCCCGATCTTCAAGTAGTCGATGTACTTGTTCCTCCAATCCCAGGTTAAACTTGTTGAGTTTACTTCGGTGTGGCCTTCTTCTACCACCGACTTCATGAGTTGCACTACTATTTCTGAACTGAATTTATCAGCATCGACTAATGACCCTAAGTTAGCCAGTGCATCGGCCTCGTTGTTCGGATCTTGGGGTACGTGCTACAGGTCTGTGCCCTGAATTGATGTAGCATTACCTGTAATTTGTCCAAGTACCTTCGCATCCGTTCTTCTTTTACTTCGAATGTCCCATTAACTTTGTTTACCACAAGGAGGGAGTCACACTTGGCTTCAGTCACCTCGGTCTCGAGGCTTTTAGACAATTATAGACCTGCAATCATGACCTCATACTCAGCCTCATTGTTAGTCAATTTCACAGTTCTGATAGATTGCCTAATTACATTTCTTGTAGGCGATTTTAATACGATGCCGAGCCCGGACCCCTTCACGTTCGAGGCACCGTCCATAAAAATGGTCTAGATTCCCAAGGTGGTCCCCGAGGTTAATAGTAATTCCCTTTCGACTTCGGGTATTAATGCCGGTGTAAAGTCGGCCACGAAGTCTACCAAAATTTGAGATTTAATGGCGGTTCGGGGTCGATACTCGATATCGTACCCGCTAATTTCGACAGCCCATTTGGCCAACATGCCTGAGAGCTCGTATTTTTGCATGATGTTCCTCAGCGAGTAAGAAGTTACGACACATATGGGGTGGCATTGAAAGTAGAGCTTTAGCTTTCTGGAGGCGCTTAGCAAAACGAGCGCCAATTTTCCTAGGTGAGGATACCTTGTTTCGGCCTCGCCTAGAGTTCTACTGACATAGTAAATAGGAAATTGTGTTATTCTTCTTCTTAATAGTGAGAAGTACCAATGGCTTTTGTCTGAAGACCTCGGTATGAACTGACCCAAGGCATCTATACGCCTGGTCAGCCTTTGAACGGCCTTGACGTTGTCTACCACGATGATGTCCTCTATGGCTTTGATTTTGTCGAGATTGATCTCGATCCCTCTATTGGATACCATGAACCCGAGGAATTTTGCTGATCCGACCCCAAATGCACACTTCTCGGGGTTCAACTTCGTATTGTATTTCTTCAGTATGTCGAAAATCTCCTGCATATGTTTTAAATGGTCTTCTGCTCGCAGGGACTTGACTAACATATCATCAATATAAACTTCCATTGATTTCTTCATAGGTGGCACCGGCGTTCTTTAATCCGAACGACATTACATTGTAACAGTAGGTGCCAAATTTAGTGATGAAAAAAGTCTTTTCTTGATTGTTCGGGTCCATCCGAATTTGGTTGTACCCGGAATACGCATCGGGAAAGCTGAGTATCTCTGCTCGGCCGTCGTGTCGATCATCCGATCAATTTTAGGAAAAGGAAAAGAATTCTTGGGGCATGACTTGTTTAGATATTTGTAATCTACACAACTTCTTAGATTATTCCTTTTTTATGCACTACCACTACGTTAACTAACCAGTCTGAGTATTTAACTTCCCGAATGGACCTTATTTTAAGGATCTTGGATACCTCGTCCTTAATGAATGCATGCTTGACCTTGGACTGTGGTCTCCTCTTCTGCTTAACCAGATGGAACTTCGGGTTCAAATCTATGTCATGTAAAGAAGGGACCAAGTGAAACAGTCTATGTTAGCTTTAAGAAAATTAATGAGTTTTTTCCTGAGCACGGGGGTTAACCCCATGCCCAAGTATACCTTTCGATCAGGTAGGTGTTCGATCAATATGACTTGATCCAACTCTTCGACTATCGATTTGGTGGCGTCGGTATCATCAGGAGCCATAAACGATCTCGGAACTCCGTAATCATCCTGCTCATCTACTCATCATTCCTTCGGTTCGGTTCGGTCGAGACCAACATCAGTGATTGCTATTTAATTTCTTCCTTTCTAGTGGGCTCTGTGTTCCTTGATGCCGAAACTGCGGGCACCAGGATTACCTCGTCGACTGCAAACATTTCCTTTATGGCTGGATGCTCTCCGTAGACCGTCTTGACTCCTCTCAACACAGGGATCTTCAACGCCTGATGCAAGGTCGAGGGTATCACCCTCATGTTGTGAACCCACGGCCTTCCGAATAGGGCGTTATACCTCATGTACCCTTCGATCACGTAGAACTTTGTCTCTTGGATTGGCCCACTGGATTTTACCGGTAGGGTTATCTCCCCTTTAGTTGTTTCTAAAGCCACGTTGAATCCGTTCAACACCCGGACTGACAGCACTATTTGGTCCTGCAACCCCTATTGCTCTACGACCCTCGATCTGATAATGTTGGCTGAGCTACCTGGATCAATTGACACATATTTAAATCGAGATTTATTAATAAGTACAGATATTACCAGCGCATCATTGTGAGGTGTACGATGCCCTCGACATCCTCGTCACTGAACAAAATGGTCCCCTCTGAGACATAATCTTGGGTGCGTTTTTTCTCTTGTCATAGATACTTTAGTGCACTTTATCATTGGCCCTTGGGGGATATCAACCCCTCCAATGATCATGTTGATGATGTGTTGAGGCTCCTCTTGTATTGCCTGTTTTTTGGCGTCCTTCTTCCTGAAGTGGTTTTTGGCTCGATCAGTTAGAAATTCTTGGAGGTGCCCGTTATTGAATAATCAGGCGACTTCTTCTCTCAATTGTCGGCAATCCTCGGTCATGTGGCCATGAGTTCCATGATACTTAAACATCAATCTAGGATCTTTTTGGGTAGGGTCGGACTGCAATGGTCGAGGCCACTTGGTTTCCTTGATATGCTCGATGGCTGATACGATGCCGACAACATCAACGTGAAGTTATACTCTAATAATCTTGGTGCTTCCCTACCCCCGAGCGGCCTGTCAAGATCATTTTTGCTCATTAAACCTCGACTACTGGGCCCTTGATCGCCTCTCTTTTTCTTCCTTGTGGGCTAACGTCTAGGACCATTTCCCCTTCGGTCCACACTATATGGTTGGTACTGATCCCGGACCGGCCTTGGCTCATGATCGACAGTTCTCTTAGACCTGTCATCGGCCCTGATGGGGTAAACAGACCCATAAGGGGCTCCGAGTTGGTCATCTTCGACTCTGATCTTGGACTAGTACCGGTTGTGGACGTCGGCCCAAGTTACTATTGGGTACTCTACCAAATTTTTTTAGCTGTAAAGCTAAGGAGCTTCATGGGTTAAGTCTTTGAGTAAATGCCTGAACGGCCCAATCATCTACGATCGGAGGCAGGTCCATCCGTTCTATATGGAACCACGACACAAACTCCCTGAGCATCTCGTTGTCTCTTTGTTTAACCTTGAAAATTTCTGATTTTCTGGTCTCGACCTTGATGTCCTCAGCATGGGCCTTCACGAAAGCATCTGCAAGCATAGCAAACGAGTCAATGGAATTTGGGGGTAAGTTGTGATACCATATCATTTCTCATTTGGACAAAGTTTCCCCAAACTTCTTCAGTAATACCGACTCGATTTCATCATCTTCCAAATTGTTCCCTTTGATTATGCATGTATATTATTCACATGCTCATTCAGGTCACGTGGTTCCATTGTACTTTGGGATATCGGGCATATGAAACCTCTTTGGGATCAGCTTCGGTGCCACGCTCGGAGGAAAAGGCTTCTGGATAAACTTCTTAGAATCCAGTCCTTTTAATATCGGTGGTGCTCCCAGGATTTGATTGACCCTGGAATTGTATGTTTCCACCTTTTTGTCATTGGCCTCAATTATTTTTTCACCTGACTCCACACGCTTCATTATTGCTTAGAGCATTCTCATTATTTCGAGATTGATCCCGGGCTCAGCTTCACCCGGTCTCTCGATGGTGTGCTCATTTCTTCGGATTTTTTCCCGGGACGGTTGAGGCTCAACTTTGCTTGGGGTATGGCTTTGATTCTGTAGCTGCGTATCGCCGCCTGTTGAGCATGCAACATTTCGAAGATTAACCGTAGGCTTACCCCATCACCTTTACCTTCGGGCGCTTCTCGAGCTGTTGGTCGGGGTCTCCCGCGAACGCTATTTTCAGGGTCAGTTGGTAGGTTGACATCGATGGCCACCTGTGAATTATCATCGACCGGATCAGCAACTGGGACTTCATTGGGATTAGTAGGAGGTACCTCGTTGCTAGGCACCAGATTGTTGTTTTTGCTATGATGGCCAGATTCAGCGTCAATGTTCAAGTGGGCAGACTGAGAATTTGACTTTTTTAAACTGATATGAAATTAAGACTTTAATGAATAAGCGTAAAATAGAGTGTGTTATGGAGATTTGTATCAAATCACCACTATTATCCTTAGCTCCACGGTGGGCGCCAAACTGTTTACCCTTATAATGGATAACAATTGAATTTGTACGTGATTTTAAGGATATGTGGATTTATTCAACTCAAATAATTAAGAATATCAGATAAACGAGTTAAAGACAAAATAATCAAACAAATTGTAATGTCATAGCCCCGCTCGAACTTAGGTTGAACAGTAATTTTGTCGTCGATCAGACACTTGGTTCGAAGCCAAATTTGAATGAAGAATAAACAATAAAGTGAGAACATTTCAATAGCTAGAAAGTAGAAAAATGAGTTTGTATTGCCTTGGTTTGCGTGTTACAATGTGTCTTATGAAAGAAAAACTTCCCCTTTATATAGTAGGAGAGTTTCATCCCTAGTATAAGTCTGAAAAGGTAAAAATCTTCCTTTCACGTTAATTACTGATCCGTGACCAACATCGGACGAGATCAGCGCCATGATATCCGGTTAGGTACGGTTATCACAGCCCTCTATTAGTCATGCATAACCGTTTGCCATATTTCCTGAGGTCTTAGAGCTTGTTTTGGGTCTGGGGAGCGTTGCTTTATCACGAGCGTTGCTTTATCATGCCTGATGATGAGCACATCGTTCACCTTTCATGGGTCTCGGTGTGCAAGGCTCCCAACCTCGATTTCAACCTCGTGTGTCTGTGCCCTTATCCTGTCTTCTTCACTAGAAAATTGGGGTATGCAATGTCCCCGGTTTTATCCGTATACTCCCCTAGTTTGAATCTTTGCAAATATAAAGTTAAACATATTGAGTATCCATTTCTTAAGTAGATAATATGCATCTTATTCAAATTTGATTAATATTTAAAAAGTTAATTATCCAACCTGTTTTTAGTGAATAAATATATTTTTTAATCTATTTTACCACCACTATTCAAAACTTTATTACTAATGAATTAAGTTTAGACATACTTAAAGTCGAACCAATGATGAGTATGAAACTTTGTCGATGCATAACCCTTTTTGCTAGATGGCTTTGAAGTAAAAAGACAAAAATCAAATAATCGTCTTCTTTTTTTGGGTCCGAAAAGATATTAATAACTTAATAAATAATAGTATGTATCATAACAACATTAGGGAGTGATGATAGGCTATAATTGCGTATTTTATTCACTTATTACACTCTAATTTACTACACTTTAATTGAGTTTGAGATTTAATCGCTAGTGTTTTGCACTAAATATGTGTTTTATGCCCTGTATGAGTGATTTTGATCTATGTAGGCGTTATGGAATGAAATTGATCAATCTGGAGGTTTGAAGTCTGAGTAAAAGCATAATACATTAAGCCGGGATCGTGTTCGGAGGTCGTCTAAAAAGTCTGGATGTAAAAAGAGGACAAAATAATTTCACTATGAGAAAATTACACTGCCGCACCGCATGGGGCATAACAAGATGCGGTGCAGCAGTGTAAAAGCTGGCCTGTCAAGAAAATGCAAGGCTGCTGATAATCTCCACTAGCGCGCCGCAGGGTGCGGTGCGTCTGTACAAATTTTACAAAGCCAGAGTCCTATTTCGCACAAGAAAGGGCGCAGGAAATTCAGAGACTTAGGGAGCGTGATTTTGAGGGGAGAACAAAAGGGCAAAACACTGGGGAGCGCGGATTAATTCAATTCTTCCATCCTTTTCCTAGTACTCCTTCATTTTATGTTTGAAAACCTTATTTTTGATGATTTTAGGAACATGAGTGGCTAAGAACCCTATTGTTCTAGGGTCATAGGTGAAACATAAATGTTGATGTTTGAAGTTTAATTTGACGAAGTTGATTTGATCATATTGGGTTGTTTATTTAATTCTGTTTTTAATTATTTTGCTGAGTAGTTAACAATGAAATACTATCTACGAATCTAGAGTTGAACTCGAAAGTGGGAACTCTAGATTGCATATAGAATTAAATAGAGCAAGTTCTTGAACCTGGGCATCGGTAACGGATTCGCAATTAGGATAGACATATACCTAATTGTCTTGCTTGGTTGAAATATAGGAATTGTAAATGCACTCTTGTTAATCTTAATTCCATAGACATATAGGTATTAAGTTAACTTGAATAGGAGAGTAAGGACTCGACAAATTCTTATGAGTAATATCAACCATGTCAATTAACATTCCAGATAAATCAATCAGTCATTTTAAGCCAAGAACGCAACATGATTTTTAGCTAACCCGTGACCTGGAATATCCTATCCTACTGCTTGTTACTCGAAATTGCTATTTGTTTTGGTTAATTTATAGTTAATTATTGCTTGATAATTTTAGGTAGTAAATTAGTCACTTCTACATTTTGTGAGAAATCTCTTGAATCGATAAGTTATTTGAGTTTAAATCAGTCAAAAGTTAATCATAAGTCTTCGTGGGAACGATACTCTACTCACTACTCTATTACTTGACAACCGCGTATAGTTGCGTGAGTGTTTCTAGTAGCAATAAGTTTTTGGTGTCGTTGCCAGGGACTTAGAAATTAGCTATTTGACTTAATTGAGCTTTTAGTAGTTATTTATTCAAGTTTTAATTTTCAGTTCATCTTGTTTGTTTTAACACAAGCTCTTCTAATGAATGTGGAGGAGTAGAAGCGCAAACAATTTCCTTCCTCTTGATCCTGAGATCGATCGAATACTTCATAGAGTGAGGAGGGAAGTCGAAGCTAGAACGAGAATAGAAGGAGAGTTGGACATTGTAGTTCAATCACAACCATCAGAGATGGCAGGTAATGAAGAGCGTCCTGTGATAGAAGCCGCAAGGACCAATCTTGGCCTGATATCACGGGGCATTTTGAACTCAAACAGTACATGGTACAGCTGATTCAATCCACAGGACAATATGTTGGTCTATCTCATGAAGACCCACAGAGGCACATTCAGAACTTCTTGGAAACTACGAACACTTAAAATTATCCCAACTTTTCCAAGGACTATGTCAGGCTGACACTATTTCCCTTTTCACTGTTGGGGAAGGCTAAGGAATGGTTGCAA
Organism: Nicotiana sylvestris; assembly: GCF_000393655.2. Classification (NCBI taxonomy): domain Eukaryota; kingdom Viridiplantae; phylum Streptophyta; class Magnoliopsida; order Solanales; family Solanaceae; genus Nicotiana; species Nicotiana sylvestris. Next base: position 11,816,411 of record NC_091064.1, read on the forward strand.
AAGGAGCCCACGAACTCAATCCGCACTTGGGATGATTTAGCAAGGAAATTCTTAATCAAGTTTTTCCCCACTAAGAAGACAAAGTCATTGAGGAGTGAGATTCTTGGGTTTGAACAATGGGATGGTGAGACATTTCGTCAAGCTTGGGAAAGATACAAGAAGCTACTATGAGACTTCTCGCATCATTGTCAGACTGTCAAAGTATTGGGTCTTTTGTTGATGGGCTAGATGATGCATCAAAGATGAATCTTGATTCAGCTTGTGGGGGTAGTTGCATGGCGAGACCGTATAGTGAAATCCAACTCTTGCTAAATAACTTCACTGCTAATGATCATAATTGGCAATGAGAAGGGGATTCACGAAGGGAAATTAAACAGAAGGCAACCGGGTTGATTAAGCTTGATGACGTCTCAGCCTTGAGAGCCGATATAGCAAAATTGGCAAATCAAATGAATAGAATGACAATGCAACAAACATAACAGATGCAACATGTACAACAAATGCCTATTTACTGCGAATTATATGGTGACAATCATATGAGTGACATGTGCCTCACGAATCCTGAATCCATATACTATGTGGGGCAATAGAGCAGAGGTCAAATAAATCAGCATGAACAATATGGGAACACTTACAATCCAAATTGGAAGAATCATCCCAACTTCTCATGGGGTGGAAATCAGCCGAATCAGAATCATTATAGACCCCAAGGAAATTTTAATCAGCCTCAAAAGCCACCTCAATAGGTAGAAGAGAGTTCGAATGACTTGAAAAAGAAGTTGTTGCTTGACAATCAACAGCTCAGGACCAATTTCAAAAATCTTGAGAGGCAAATGGGGCAGTTAGCAACAAATCAAAATACTAGACCTTCAGGCGCTCTTCTCAGTGATACAGAGAAGATCCCTCAAGTTAATACAGTTACACTCCACTGGAGGAAGTGCCAAAGAAGAGAAAAGACAAGCCTATACCTGAGGGGAAGTTGATTCCTAAGGCGACACACGAATCAAAGAAAAATGATGAAACTTCAGAGCCAGTGGAGGCTGCAAGGTCACCACCACCTTTCCCCCAGAGATTACAGAAAAAGAATAATGATTGCATGTCTAGCAAATTTCTCTCTATGTTTAGAAAGGTTCGATTGAATATTCCATTGGTGGATGTACTTCGTAAAATTCCAAAGTATACAAAGTACATAAAAGATATAGTGACTCACAAGAGGACATTGACTGAATTCAAAATAGTTGCACTTACTAAGGAGTTCACTTCAAGGGTCCAAAACAAGCTTCCTCAAAAGCTTAAGGATCCTGGTAGCTTCACCATCCCTGTGCGAATTGGTAATATTGATGTGGGTCGTGCTCTTTGCAATTTGGGGGCGAGCATAAATCTGATGCCCTTGTCCTTGTTCAAGCAATTGGGTCTAGGATCTCCATGACCAACTACTGTGATGTTACAGCTAGCTGATAGGTCCATGACACACCCTAAGGGAGTGATTGAAGATGTATTGTTGCAAATTGGGAAATTCATCTTCCCTGCGGACTTCATTATCCTAGATTATGAGGTTGATGAACTAGTTCCAATCATATTGGGACGACCTCTCTTGGCTACTGGTGATGCAATTATTAAAGTGAGAGAGGGAAAAATGATTTTGAGGGTGGATGATGAGGAAGCAGTCTTTAATATTTACAAAGCAATGCAACTTCCCCACCACTATGAGGAGCTCTCAATGATATCTGTTGTGGATGTGGATGAGCAACTTCTTGACACAAGTGTATATCTAGACGATTCTCTAGATAAAGCCCTTATGTTGTTCAATATCTTGGAGATTGATGATGAGGTTGAGGAGATTATGCATATCCTAGATGTATCTTGTGCTTACATGTAGGGGATACACCCCTTTGAGCCCCTGAATAGGCCAAGTGGGCCTCCTCCAAAGTCGTCAATTGAGGAAGCTCCAAAATTGGAGCTTAAACCCCTACCGCCTCACCTTCAATATGCTTATTTGGGTGGTTCTGACACTTTACATGTTATTGTTTCTTCTGACTTGTATAAATTGCAGGAAGAGAAGCTGTTGAGAGTGCTACGTGAGCACAAACGAGCAATTGGGTGGATGATGTCTGACATTAAAGGCATTAGTCCAGCTTTTTGTATGCATAAAATCCTCATGGAGGACGGACACAATCCAAGTATAGAGCAACAACGCCATCTAAATCCAATCATGAAAGAGGTGGTAAGAAAAGAAGTGATTAAGTGTCTTGATGTGGGTATTGTATTTCCAATCTCTGATAGCAAATGGGTAAGCCCCGTCCAATATGTACCTAAGAAAGGGGGTTGACTGTAGTGATTATTTAAAATAATGACTTGATTCCCACAAGAACTGTCACTGGGTGGAGAATTTGCATAGATTATAGAAATTTGAAAAATGCCACCCAAAAGGACAACTTCCCCCTCCCTTTTATTGACCAAATGCTTGATAAATTAGCTGGCCAGGAATACTATTGTTTCTTAGATGGTTATTTGGGGTATAATCAGATTGCTATAGCCCAGAAGACCAAGAGAAAACCATATTCACGTGTCCCTATGGCACATATATGTTCAAGAGAATGCATTTTGGTCTCTGTAATGCACCTGCGACTTTTCAAAGGTGTATGATGGCTATTGTTACTGACATGATTGAAAGATTTGTGGAAGTGTTCATGGATGATTTTTCTGTGTTTGGATTTTCTTTTGATAATTGATTAGTAAACCTTGATAAAGTGCTTGCTAGGTGTGAAGAGACGAACCTGGTGCTAAACTGGGAAAAGTGCCATTTTATGGTACGAGAAGATATAGTTTTGGGGAACAAAGTGTCCAAAAATAGTTTGCAGGTGGACAAAGCAAAGGTGGAAGCAATTGAAAAATTGCCCCCACCGACATCCGTCAAAGGCATTCGCAGTTTCTTGGGCCATGCAAGTTTTTATCGTCGTTTCATTAAAGATTTTTTGAAAATTTCTTCTCCTTTGTACAGGCTTCTTGATAAAAACTGCACCAATTATCATTGCTCCGGATTGGGAGCAGCCATTTGAGTTGATGTGCGATGCGGGTGACATATCTATCAGAGCTGTTTTGGGGCAAAGGAGAAATAAAATCTTTCACTCCATTTACTATGAGAGCAAAACTCTGAATCTAGCCCAGATGAACTACACAGTTACTGAAAAAGAGTTGCTTGCAGTGGTGTGGGCGTTTGACAAGTTCAGATCCTATCTAGTGGGGACCAAAGTCATCGTTTACACAGATCATTCAACTATCAGATACTTGTTTGGAAATAAAGATGCCAAGCTGAGGCTGATTCATTGGGTCCTCATCCTACAAGAGTTTGACTTAGTGATCCGAGATCGAAAAGGGACAAAGAATCAAGTGGCTGATCACTTGTCAAAATTAGAAATCGGAGCCATGTAGCTGAAGGAGGGTCAATCAAAGAAATATTTCCTGATAAGCAGTTATTGGCAATCACCTCAAGTGAAGCCCTGTGGTATGCAGATTATGTGAATTTTATTACAAGTGGGGTGACACCATCAGAATTAACACCCGATAATAGAAGAAGGTTCCTACATGATGTGAGGCTCTACATGTGGGATGAGCTATTCTTATATAGGCTATGCGCAGATAAGTTGGTGCGAAGATGTGTCCCTGAGGAAGAGATGAATGCAATACTACATGACTGTCATGCTTCGCCATACGGAGGTCATCATGGTGTAGATAAAACCGCTCAAAAAGTTCTACAATCAGGTTTCTATTGGCCAAAATTGTTTAAGGATGCACATGCCTTTGTTAAAATGTGTGACAGATGCCAAAGAACCGGAACAATCACGAAGAAGCACGAGATGCCTCTGCAAAATATTCTGGTAGTAGAGCTTTTTAATGTTTGGGGGATTGATTTCATGGGACCATTCCCATACTCTAATGGTCACAAGTACATCTTGGTGGCAGTTGACTATGTTTCTAAGTGGGTGAAGGTCATTGCTCTTCCTACTAATGATGCAAAGGTTGTGGTAATCTTTGTAAAGAAGCACATCTTCACACGCTTTGGGACCCCAAGAGTGTTGATAAGCGACAGAGGAACTTACTTCTGTAACAAATTGCTGAATAATGTTCTTGCAAAGTATGGAGTTAAGCACAAGGTTTTCACTGCCTATCACCCCCAAAATAGTGGTCAAGTGGAAGTTTCAAATAGAGAGGTAAAGTAGATTCTGGAGAAAACAGTAAGTGGAAATAGAAAGGACTGGGCCGGAAAGCTAGACGACGCATTATGGGCATATTGAACTGAATACAAGACTCCCAAATGTACTTCTCTATATAAATTAGTTTATGGGAAAGCGTACCACTTGCCCGTCAAGCTTGAACATAAAGCCTATTAGGCAATTAAAAAGCTGAATATGGATATGGACTTAGCTGGTGAGAAGAGGTTGCTGCAACTCAACGAGCTTAATGAGTTTCGATTGCATGCATATGAAAATGCCAAATTATATAAAGAAAAAACTAAGAGGTGGCATGACAATCACATCCAACATCGAGAGTTTGAGCCGGGTCAGGAAGTTATCTTGTTCAATTCGAGGTTGAAGCTTTTCCCCGGAAAGCTTATGTCTTGTTGGGCAAGTGCTTTTGTTATGGTAAGTGTGAGGCCTCATGGAGCTGTGGAACTGCGTGATACGAGCTCAAGTGGTACCTTCTTGGTAAATGACTAGAGAATAAAATATTATTGGGGTGGTAACATTGCTCGTCACAATACCTCGGTAGACTTGGCCGATGCTTAAAAATGTGTTGAGTCGTGCTGCGACATTAAATCAGGCGCTTGTTGGGAGGTAACCCATCTTTACTGTTTTGTTATTATTTTTTTAATTATTGTTGTAGTGTTGTTTTTGTTTTGTAGGGCTATAAACATAGGAGGCAAAGTCATTGAAAGAATGCAAAAGTGAGTTAGATGGTGAGACCTAAGTGTGAGGTGTCACACGAAGGACCATGTATGGGGAAAGTCTGTGTACCCCGTGAGCCGTTATTGCTTTGGCCTTTGGCCTTTGAGGGAGTTTCTTGTCCACCCTTGTTATTATTTTTCTTTATTTGTACATTGGGGACACTACACTCTTTTAAGTATGGGGTGGGAGAATTCTCTAGATCATTAGTAGTAGGATATAGAAAAATGTTAACTTCTTATTTTTGTTTTAGTAGTTGTGTAGTATTTTAGTAGCTATGAAAATCGGAAAAAAAAAAGAAGAGAAAAATTGGACTTTTCCTGACGATGGATCTCCGAGACAGATTTCTTGAGGGATTTAAGTCTAAAGAAAAAGGACAAAAAGATTTTCTTTGTAGGTAGTGTAGCAATTTCCCCTTAAATTTTCTTTGTGTCGCGGTTCTTTTCCAAGGGTTTTGTTTGAACCGGGTATAGTTAGTTTTTTTAGAACTAGAAAAACTTGTGCTATGTTTTGAATTGAAGCAATATCTCTTGACTTTGTTATGCCTTGAGAATAGTGAGTACTTTAGTTGTGACGCTTAGGCTCAGTTTTTGAGTCTTGTATAAGTACCTTAAATTGTATGATCTTAACTTTCCTTAACTGCTTTGACTAGAGTGTCTTGATGAATCCAATCCTGAGTGAGTTATGTGCCATGTGTGTGTGAGTTTTTTGTGTTATTCTGTGCATTGCATTTGATGTCTAGAACTTGCCACATGTGTTTGTAAAGCGAAATAGTAGTTTTGTTCAATCTTGGAAGTGATATAGACATTTCTTTGTTGAGCCAGATATATATAGTTTACCCACCTAATTGTTATGTATCGTAGTTAACCTTTTGAGCATGTAATCCTATTTCTTTGGCAAACACATTACAAGCCTTACCCATTTGATTGAATTAACCATCTATTTGAACCTTTTCACCTCTCATGAGCACTTGAATTGTTATGAACTTTGTAAAAGTTAAAGTATGGGGTAGTTGGTTTGACTTTTGAGTGGAACTAATGAAATACGGAGAAAGGTGCACTATTTTGAAAAAAGTAAGAGCAACATGAATTGAAAAAGAAGGAAAAAAATAGTTGTATTGTTGTGAAAATATTCCTTGATAGTGGTAACTCTTGAGGTAATTATGCTTAAAGAAGTGGGGAATTAATATATATTGATATGAAGGTGGAGTTATGGTTTGACATAAGTATGGGGTTAAATGTTAAAGTGTATGTATTAAAGTGCTTAGGGAGGCGTAGTCACTCTTATATCTAAATATATCCTACCCGACCCACAGCCTACATTACAACCAAATAAAGTCCTACTTGATCCTAGACTGAATGAGCTCGATTAGTAGAGTAATATACTACGGGCAACTCTATGGTGCATCTTTTGTGGCATATGAATTTTATTTCTGAGAGTGAGTGAATTCTTTCTATCTTGAGTTCCTAAGTGTTCTTAAATTTTATTGTGTGGAACTACTCTCTTTTGTTGTGTACGGGCACTTGATTCATGAAGGAAAGGTAATGTCAGTAACCTCTATGTTAGAGTAAGTGGGTGAGTTGTGAATAATGCGTGGTACTTGTGAGTCAAATCTTGAGGTGAAGATATTACACTCTTGTGCTTAGTCTATTTTAAATATTCTTGGTGTGATGAGTTAGGAGAATTATTTAAAAACGTCGTGTCTATATAAAGTGTAGTTTGATTGCTCGAGGACGAGCAATGATTTAAGTGTGGGGTGTTGATGATAGGCTATAATTGCGTATTTTAGTTGCTTATCACACTTTAATTGAGTTTGAGCTTTAATCGCTAGCGTTTTGCACTAAATATGTGTTTTATGCCCTGTAGGAGTGATTTAAATCTATGTAGGCATTACGGAATGAAATCAATCAATCTGGAGCTTTGAAGTCTAAGTAAAAGCCCAATACATTAAGCCAGAATCGTGTTCGGAGGTCGTGTACCAAGTCTGGATGTCAAAAGAGACGAAATAATTTTACTCTAAGAAAATTACACTGCTACGCCGCATGGAGCGCAGCAGTATAAAAGATGTCCTGACAAGAAAACGCAAGGCTGCTGAAAATCTCCACTAGCGCGCCGCAGGGTGCGGCGTGCCTGTACAAATTTTACAGAGCCAGAGTCTTATTTCGCGCAGGAAAGGGTGTTTCGTCTGGGCCCGACCCTACTTGGTATAAATACATATAAAAACGTTAGTTTTGGGACTTTTGACATATCAGAGACCTAGGGAGCATGATTTTGAGAGGAGAACAAAAGGGCAAAACACTGGGGAGCACGGATTAATTCAATTCTTCCATCCCTTTCCTAGTACTCTTTGATTTTATGTTTGAAAACCTTATTTTTGATGATTGTATGAACATGAGTGGCTAAGAACCCTATTGTTCTAGGGTCATGGGTGAAACATGAATATTGATGTTTGAAGTTTAATTTGATGAAGTTGATTTTATCATATTGGGTTGTTTATTTAATTCTGTTTTTAATTATTTTGCTGAGTAGCTAATAGTGAAATACTATCTATGAATCTAGAGTTGAACTCGAAAGTGAGAACTCTATATTGCATATAGAATTAAATAGAGCAAGTTCTTGAACCTGGGCATCGGGGAACGCATTCGCAATTAAGATAGACATATACTTAATTGTCTTGCTTGGTTGAAGTACAGGAATTGTAAATGCATTCTTGTTAATCTTAATTCCATAGACATATAGGCATTAAGTTAACTTGAATAGGTGAGTAAGGACCCGACAGATTCTTATGAGTAATATCAACCATGTCAATCAACAATCCAGATAAATCAATTAGTCATTTTAATCCAAGAACGCAACATGATTGGTAGCTAACCCGTGACCCTGGAATATCCTTTCCTACTGATTGTTATTTGAAATTGCTATTTGTTTCAGTTAATTTCTAGTTAATTCATTGCTTGATAATTTTAGGTAGTAAATTAGTCACTTCTATATTTTGTGAGAAATCTCTTGAAATGATAAGTTATTTGAGTTTGAATTAGTCAAAAGTTAATCATAAGTCTTCGTGGAAATAATACTCTACTCACTACCCTATTACTTGACGACTGCGTACACTTGCGTGAGTGTTTCTGGTCGCAACAAGTTTTTGCTAACATGGCATCCAGTTTGTGACTATGCTCCAGTGGTGGGCTAAAAAGATAACTAGGCCAAATAATAAATTTTTCATTCTGCACTTCTCGGCCTTTAGATGAGGAATGTAATTTTTGCTTTTTGGCACAATAAATTCAAGAATATAGTCACTCTCATCCTCACCCTTTCACTCTCCCATAGGCTCAGATGGCTTGATTACTATCTTACTATCTAAACACAATGTGGAAAAATGGGCTGAATGAGGTCTAATGCGCCCTAACTCATGAATTGTACTACTATTTACATCCCCATATATACACACACTCAAGTCTTCCAAAGTAATGTTATCTCCTCCCTCATATGACTCTAGAGCATTATCTCAATATTGGCATCCTCAAGTAAAACATGGTCTAATGATTGGTATTCTCTTTTTAGCTCCTCAATTTGGTCTAGAAGATTTTTTTTCAGCTTCACACAACTCATTATTAAATTGTTGGGCGTTACACACATCAACCTTTATACTCAAATGTGCATTCAAGTTATGCACAACCAAGCTAAAATTAACAATTTTATGTGCAAGTTCATCTCTCTCTTTAGACCAATCATTCATTCACCAACAATGTTAAAAGACAACGTCGTTCCGCATATTCCCCTAATCAAGAATATCCATCCCAATACCAACTCTTGCTCCCATATTCAAATTCAGATCTCCAAGAAGTGATTTTTATCAATTTAAGCATGAAAATTAAGGAAAATCAGTGATAATTGGGGGGTTATGGCTTGTCTAATTTGAGATCTTTGAGTGATAATTTGAGGGACAAATTGAAGTCCGATTTTAGTACTTTTGATATGACTGGACTCGTGAGAGTGTGAGGTTTCTGGAAATATAAATTTTACCCAATTCCGAGATGTGGGCCCGAGGGGCATTTTGGTCATTTATATAATTTCGCGTATTAGCTTAGAATTTAATTGTAGAATTAGTTACTTGAAGTGTTATTTACATTATGCAATTGAATTGAATAGATTTGGGCTATTTGGAGTCGAGTACTCATGGCAAAAACATGGTCTCGGGTTGATTTTTTAACCGGTTTGAGGTAAGTGGCTTGTCTAACCTTGTGCGGGGGACCTTCCCCTTAGAATTGGTATATTTGGTAATTGAAATGCCTTGTACGTGAGGTGACGAGTGCGTACTTGTGCTGATTGTTGGAAATTTGGTTTTCTTTAAGTAATTACTAGTATGTTTCCTTTCATGTTCCTATTACTTGCACTATTAAGTCTGTTGTTAGCTTAGGAAAGCATGTCTAAGTAACTTAACTGTTTTACTTGCTCAAACTGTCTTACCTGAATTTTATGCAGCATGCTAGGCTAGAACCACTTATTGCCTTAATATGAAACCTTGTCATTTCTGTATATTTTCCTGCTGCTACTGTTATTTATTTGGGACTACAGATGTGGGATTCCGGTAGATCCCCCTGCACAGTTGTATGGAACTATAGGAATGCACCCGATAGATTCCACCAGTACTAGGTATTTAAATTTGGGACTACGGAAGCGGATTCAGGTAGATCCCCCGCGCACTATGAGTTAGACTACGAGACGAGATCCCAGGAGTTCCATTGGATATGTATATATGGGACTACAAGACGGTATCCTGGAAGATCCCCGATTGTTATTATTGGTGCTGGGCTGTATTTCTTTTCCGTATTTACCTTGCTTTTGTATAGTTGTTGTTGTCCTGTACATCATGTGTTATTTTACTGCTGTACTTATTTATACTGTTCTGTTCTATTCTATACCTTTGATCTTTATATTTTATTTAACCTCAGTAGGGCCCTGACTTTACTCATCACTACCCAACCGAGGTTAGGCTTGGCACTTACTAAGTACCGCTATGGTGTACTCATGCCCTTTCTGTGCATGTTTTTATGTGCAGATCCAGGTATCGCTACTCAGGCCTACCATCCTTGAGGGAGGCGACTGCTCCACATACTTCTCAGCCACAACGTTCCCCACAGAGTTCTCAAGCTATGGTTACAGCTTCAGCCCAGCTGCTCAACCAGCTAGAGGTGGAGGTCAGGGAGGTAGAGGTCACCCTAGAGGGGGAGGTCAGGTCAGATACTATGTCCTTCCTGCCTGTACCGAGGTTGTTGCCTCCGATTCTGTCATCATAGGTTTTATACTGGTTTGTCACAGAGATGCATCAGTTCTATTCGATCCAGGCTCCTCTTACTCTTATGTGTCTTCTTATTTTGCTCCGTATTTGGGTGTACCTAGGGATTCTTTGAGTTCCCATGTTTATGTTTCTACTCTTGTGGGAGATTCTCTAATTTTGGACCGCGTTTATCGGTCGTGTTTGGTTGCTCTTAGTGGTTTTGAGACCAGAGCCGGTTTATTGTTGCTCAACATTAGTAGATTTTGACATTATCTTGGGCATGGACTGGTTGTCACCCCATTATGCTATTCTTGATTGTCACACCAAAATCGTGACGCTGGCTATGCCAGGTGTACCGCGTGTTGAGTGGAGGGATACTTTAGATCACACTCCTATTAGAGTTATTTCCTTTATTAAAGCTCAGTGTATGGTTGAGAAGGGGTGTGACGTGTATTTAGCTTACGTGAGAGATGTCAGTATTGATACTCCTTCAGTTGATTCAGTCCCAGTAGTACGGGATTTTCCCGATGTGTTTCCAACTGACCTTCCGGGCATGCCGCCTGATAGAGATATTTATTTTGGCATTGATCTGTTGACGGGCACTCAGCCCATTTATACTCCTCCGTATCGTATGTCTCCTCCTGAGTTAAAGGAATTGAAGGATCAGTTACAAGAATTGCTTGATAAGGGTTTTATTCGGCTCAGTGTATCACCTTGGGGTGCTCTGTCTTGTTTGTGAAGAAAAAGGATGGTTCTATGTGTATGTGTATTGACTATCGCCAGTTGAACAACGTTACAGTTAAGAATCGTTATCCTTTACCTCGTATTGATGATCTGTTTGAACAGCTTCAGGGCGCACGAGTGTTTTCTAAGATTGATTTGCGCTCAGGTTACCATCAGTTGAAGATTCGGGAGCCAAATATCCCGAAGACTGCTTTTAGGACTCGGTATGATCATTACGAGTTCCTTGTCATATCATTTGGGCTGACTAATGCCCCAGTAGCCTTTATGCATTTGATGCACAGTGTGTTCCGGTCGTATCTTAACTGGTTCATCATTATCTTTATTGATGATATTCTAGTGTATTCCCGGAGTCGGGAAGATCATGAGCAGCACTTGAGGACTGTGCTTCAGACTCTAAGAGAGAAGAAGTTATATGCTAAGTTCTCGAAATGTGAGTTTTGGCTGGATTCGTGGCATTCTTAGGCCGTGTTGTATCGAGTGAGGGTATTCAGGTGGATCCGAATAAGATAGAGGTCGTGCAGAGTTGGCCCAGACCATCCTCAGCTACAGAGAATTGTAGTTTCCTTGGCTTGGCAGGTTACTACCGTCATTTTGTGGAGGCGTTTTCATCGATTGCGGGCCTTATGACCAGGTTGACCCAGAAGGGTGCACCGTTCCAGTGGATGGAGGAGTGTGAGGCAAGCTTTCAGAAGCTCAAGACAGCTTTGACCACAGTCCCAATTTTGATACTACCTACAGGTTCGGGGTCTTATACGGTCTATTATGATGCCTCGAGGGTTTGCCTCGGAGCGGTATTGATGAAAGACGGTAGGGTGATTGCCTACGTGTCCAGACAGTTGAAGGTACATGAGAAGAACTACCCTGTTCACGACCTTGAGTTAGCTGCCATTGTTCACGCCCTGAAGATTTGGCTCCATCGAAGCTTACAGCACTTGTTCAAGCAAAAGGATCTAAATTTGCACCGTAGGAGGTGGTTAGAGTTGCTAAAGGACTATGACATCACTATTTTGTATCACCCGAGCAAGGCCAATGTGGTAGCCGATGCTTTGAGTCGCCGAGCGGAGAGTTTGGCTTATTTACCAGCATCGGAGAGGCCTATGGCGATGGATGTTCAGGCCTTAGCCAGCCAGTTTGTGAGATTGGATCTTTCGGAGTCCAGTCGGGTTCTAGCTTGCGTGGTTTCTCGGTCTTCCTTATTTGATCGTATCAGGGAGCGGCAGTATGATGACCCTTATTTGCTTGTCCTTAAGGACAAGGTTCAGCACGGTGATGCTAGAGATGTGACTATTGGTGATGATGGGGTATTGAGGATGCAAGGTCGGATTTGTGTACCCAATGTTGATGGGCTTCGGGAGTTGATTTTGGAGGAGGCCCACAGCTCGCGGTATTCCATTCATCCGAGTGCCGCTAAGATGTATCAGGATTTGAGGCAGCACTACTGGTGGAGGTGGATGAAGAAGGATATAGTTGGATTTGTAGCTCGGTGCCTCAACTGTCAGTAGGTGAAGTATGAGCACTAGAGACCGAGTGAGTTGCTTCAGCAGATAGAGATTCCGTAGTGGAAGGGGGAGCGGATCACCATGGACTTTGTAGTTGGGCTCCCACTTTGAGAAAGTTCGATGTTGTTTGGGTGATTGTGGATCAGCTGACCAAGTCTGCTCATTTCATTCCTGTGTGTACTACTTATTCTTCGGAGCGGTTGGCGGAGATTTATATCCGGGAGATTGTTTGTCTGCATGGTATTCTGATTTCCATCATTTTAGATAGAGGTACTCAGTTCACATCACGGTTCTGGAGGGCCGTTCAGCATGAGTTGGGTACTCGGGTGAAGTTGAGTACATCATTTTACCCTTAGACAGACGGACAGTCTGAGCGCACTATTCAGATTTTTGAGGATATACTCCGTGCGTGTGTGATTGAGTTTGGAGGGTATTGGGATCAGTTCTTGCCATTGGCGGAGTTTGCTTATAACAACAGCTATCAGTCCAGCATTCAGATGGCACCGTATGAGGTTTTATATGGGAGACGGTGTAGATCCCCGGTGGGTTGGTTTGAGCAAGATGAGGCCAGATTATTGGGCACATACTTAGTTCAGGATGCTTTGGAGAAGGTTAAGGTGATTCAGGATAGACTCCGCACAACCCAATCTAGAGAGAAGAGTTACGCAGACCGGAAGGTTCGTGATGTTTCCTATATGGTTGAATAGCGGGTTCTGCTTCAGGTTTTGCCTATAAAGGGCGTCATGAGATTCGGGAAGAAAGGAAAGTTGAGTCCGAGATTTATTGGCCATTTTGAGATATTGAGGCGTGTTGGGGAGGTTGCTTATGAGTTTGCCTTACCTCCCAGCTTGGCCGGAGTTCATCCGGTATTCCATGTTTCGATGCTCCGGAGGTATCACGGTGATCCATCGCACGTGTTGGATTTTAGTTCAGTCTAGTTGGACAAGGATCTATCTTATGTTGAGGAGCCAGTGGCAATATTGGACAGGCATGTTAGAAAGATGAGGTCAAAGAACATTACATCAGTAAAGGTTCAGTGGCGGGGCCAGCCGGTCGAGGAGGCGACCTGGGAGACCGAGCAGGATATGCGCAGCCGTTACCTTCATCTTTTCACTACTTCAGGTATGTATTTATGCTCGTTCGAGGACGAAACGAATGTTTAAGTGTAGGAGGATGTGGCGACTCAGCCAGTCATCTTAAGAATTTATGCCTCAATCCCTTATTAACTGCTTTCCCCAAGTTTATTTCTGCTATTTTGATTTGCCAGGATGTTCGGTTTCGAGTTTTGGAGGGTTTTGGGACATTTATTCCCTAAAGAAGAGCTTAAGTGTTGGAAAGTTGATCGTAGTCGAAACATTGTGAAGACGGCCTCGGAATGGAAATCTGATGGTTCCGTTAGCTCCGTTAGGTTATTTATGGCCTAGGGGCGTGTTCGGATTATGTTTTGGAGGTCCGTAGCTAATTTAGGCTTGAAATGCCGAAAGTTGAATTTTGAAGTTTCTGGTCCGATAGTGAGATTTTGATCCAAGGGTCAGAATGGAATTCCGAAAGTTGGAGTAGCTCCGTAGTGTTAAATGTGACGTGTGTACAAAATTTCAGGTCATTCGGACTAGGTTTGATAGACTTTTTGATCGAAAGCGTATTTTGAGAATTTTAGAGTTCTTAGGCTTAAATTCATGGTTAAATCGAGGTTTCGATGTTGTTTTAGGTGTTTTAATGATTGGTACAAGTTTGGATAGTGGGTTGTGACTTGTTGGTGCCTTTGGTTGAGGTCCCGGAGGCCTTATGATGAATTCGGATGGTTAACGGAAAGATTTTGGAGTTAGAGTTGCAGCTTCAGTTGTTGGTTCTGTCATAACCGTACCTGCAGTTTGGGTTCCACAGGTGCAGCGCCGCAGAAGCAGAGTTTGGTCATTTCTTCAGGAACCGCTGAAGCGTTACCGTATCTGCGGATTGGGAGTCACAGATGCGAAAGCTGGCCCTTTAATGAAAAGTCGCAGATGCAACCTTGGCTCCGCAGATGCGGTCCCAGGGCCGCAAATGCGGAAATCGCTGGGCACAACATATAAATTCTTGCATTCGCGAAATTTAGCCATATTTTCATCTTTTAAAAACGGGAAGAAGCTTGGGGAGCACTTTTCAAGAGGGATTTTCAGAGGAGTTCATTGGGGTAAGGTCTTTGGTCCCTAAACTCGTTATTGGAGTGATTTTTATCAATTTAAGCATGAAAAATTAAGGAAAATCAGTGGTAATTGAGGGGTTAGGGCTTGTCTTATTGGAGACCTTTGAGTGATGATTTGAGGGACAAATTGAGGTTCGATTTTGGTACTTTTGATATGACTGGACTCGTGAGAGTGCGAGGTTTCTGAAAATATAAATTTTACCTGATTCCGAGACGTGGGCCCGAGGGGCATTTTGGTCATTTTACATAATTTCGCGTATTAGCTTAGAATTTAATTGTAGAACTAGTTATTGGAGTGTTATTTAAATTATGCAATTGAATTGAATAGATTTAGGTCATTTGGAGTCGAGTACTCGTGGCAAGAACGTGGTCTCGGGTTAATTTTTGAGCCGGTTCGAGGTTAGTGGCTTATCTAACCTTGTGGGGGGGGGGGGTCTTCCCCTTAGGATTGGTATATTTGGTAATTGAAATACCTTGTACGTGAGGTGACGAGTGCGTACTTGTGCTGATTGTTGGAAATCCGGTTTTCTTTAAGTAATTACTAGTATGTTTCCTTTCCTATTCCTATTACTTGCACTATTAAGCCTGTTGTTAGCTTATGAAAGCATGTCTAAGTGACTTAACTGCTTTACTTGCTCAAACTGCCTTACCTGAATTCTGTGCAGCATGCTAGGCTAGAACCACTTGTTGCCTTAATATGAAACCTTGTCATTTCTATATATTTTCCTACTGTTGCTGTGTATTTACTTTGGGACTACGAATGTGGGATTCCGATAGCTCCCCTTTATCTGTTTATTTTGGGACTATAGATGTGAGATTCCGGTAGCTTCCCCCCTTGTCTGTTCATTTTGGGACTACAGATGTGGGATTCCGGTAGATCCCCCTGCACAGTTGTATGGAACTACGGGAATGCACCCGGTAGATTCCCCCAGTACTGGGTATTTGCATTTGGGACTACGGAATGGGATTCCTGTAGATCCCCGCGCACTATGAGTTGGACTACCGGACGGGATCCCGGGAGTTCCATTGTATATGTATATATGGGACTACAGGATGATATCCTGGGAGATCCCCGATTGTTATTATTGGTGTTGAGCTGTATTTCTTTTCCGTATTTACCTTGCTTCTGTATAGTTGTTGTTGTCCTGTACATCCTGTGTTATTTTACTGTTGTACTTATTTATGTTGTTCTGTTCTATACCGCTGATCTTTATATGTTATTTAACCTCAGTAAGGCCCTGACCTTCCTCGTCACTACCCAACCGAGGTTAGGCTTGGCACTTACTGAGTACCGCTGTGGTGTACTCATGCCCCTTTTGCGCATGTTTTTCATGTGCATATCCAGGTACCGCTACTCAGGTCTACCATCCTTGAGGGAGGCGACTGCTTTAGAGACTTCGAGGTACATCTGCCGCGTCCACAGACCGAGGAGTCCCTTTCTATTCTAGCTGTTAAACATTGCCCTTCTGTATTTTCTTTCTTGTTAGATATTCTGGAGTTAGACTGTTAGATATTCTAAAGGCTTGTGTTTTCGTGAGTTTTCGGGTTTTGGGATAGTGTATTAGATTCTGAGAAGTTGTGTTGTATATGTCGAGCGGCATTTTAAACATTGTTTCATTCAGTCATTTTTAGCTTTTGATTATTTCTTCCGCAAGTTTCGTTTATTTCCGCATTTGTTAGGCTTACCTAGTCGTAGAGTGTAGGTGCCGTCACGATGGTTCACGGAGGGCGAACCGGGGTCGTGACACACTTCTCCCCTCCATTTTAACTTATGTAAAGGTGTTTGAGTGGGCATTGAATTAAAAAAATAAAGAAAGACTTTTGAAACTTTTGATCTAAAACAAATTATAAAAATTTATGTAACTTAGAAATTAACCTTAGATCGTCACTGAAAGTTACTTATAAGCAGATGAAAGATTAGAAAAAATATTATCAAAGACAGGGAAGAGTTTTGTTTCTTTTATAGCATAGCCTCATAGGCATATAGCAACTAGCACGTATGCATAGATAGATACTGATCCAATCACCATCCACCACTTGCATAGCAGGAGAGTTTTTAGTAGTATTCTCTTTATTTTAATATAATTTATGTGGGGTTTGATATGTGCGCATAGTTTAAGAATAAAAAGAAAAAAAAAATTATGATTTAAGACAAGCTATAAAAGCAGTCGCCGCCTAAGGGTAAGGCAAATAAAGTCATTGTCTTATGCCACCAAAATATTATGGACCCAATTTTTATGTATTATGTGTCACATATATTTTATGTAATTATTATTAATAAAATATTTTAATTAGAGTGATACATTTGAGTGATAAATAGCAATAAATTTTTCTCTAGTTTAATTAAATAATGCATTTATCTTCGTAATCAAATCTAATTTTTTTTCTTTTCTATGTACATTTTATGTTTTTTTTATAGGTACGCTTCTAATGATTTCACTTTCTAATTTTAATTCAGTTTCTCTGAATTGGATTTTTTCTTTCACCATCCATTAGAAAGTAATTTTTTTTTGTTCGAAAGTCGACAGATTATCGATGTGCACCCTCTACCTTAGCTTATTTCACTTAATTAATGCCATATTTTTATTTACGATAGAGTGTCGAACCATGATATGTACCTAATTCACACATCACATGTTGTACACTTACCACTAAGCCAAAGTCCTAAGAGTTTGCTTTGTATCTTATTATTATATAGATTTTACAAAAGAAATTTAAGGGCTTTTTAATATGTTTTGGCTTTAGGCCACAAAATTCGTTGAGCCGCCCCTGTATAAAATTTTCTGCGATTATAAATCATCAAATTTCTGTGATTATAAATCATCACATTTAGGGAAAAAAAGTTTATAAGTTAAATTGCTACTAAATATAAAAGAATATTATTCTTTTACGAACTGAATAAACAAGAAAAATCTATCTATATAGAAATATAAAGTTGGCAATAAAAGTCTGATGTGGCGCTCTCACAATCTAGGATTCTGATTTATCTTATTTCTCATTTTTTTGGGGTTTTACTATTTTTTAATTGTTGTAATATATTTAAAAAAAATCCAAAAATTACCTCATTTAAGGAAAGATGAAACGATTCATTTTTAATGCCTTTTCTATATCAACCGTAACTGTTGAATGGCCCTTCAAATCCCGAATGTTACTTTTTCTCATGCATTTAATTCTGCATTCCATGTGTGGCTGTTTTAGAATACATTTGGTCATACTTTGACAAAGCAAGTATTTTAGAGTGAAAGATATTGTTATCTATGAATTGTGAATTATGAAGCATTTTAATAAAGCATATTCGAAGCAATTCTCAAGGTAAGCAAGTATGCTCTTTTTGTTTGTGTTTTTTTTGTTTTCAAGTTTGTAAGATGCTTTTTGTCATAAATTCATAAAACAAATCATAAAACCTTGAATATGTTTTTCGGTGTTCTTTTACACATTCTGATCAAAATTACTTATTGATCTAATGTAAAGGGAAAAAGAGATTTCTACAAGAAGCTTTTGAGATGAGGTTATTGAACAAGTGATTCAATATTTTAATGATATTTTATAAAATATATGAGTATAAAAGTTAATAGGCTAAAACTCCAGAAATTGAATAATAAATTGATTAATTCATGTGGATTTCTTGCGATTTTTGTTTTCTTTTTCGAAACTAGATTTGGGATTAGAAAATTGTTTATCGTAACAAAAATTTGTATCAATTATTCATTTTGAAGTATACAAGTTTGATCATGTATATGGGTAGTGGAAAGACACTAATTTATTTGATAGTATTACTCTACTTTCCATCTCAATTCTATTGCAAAAGATTGATACATAAGAATGTACATGATTCATTCGTTTTACGGACTAGCCATATTTTTTTGTATAGACTAAGATGAATGTATATTTTTTCTTCTTTGCTCTTAGTTCATCTTGAGCAAACGAATTATTAATAAATATTTTTTTATTTTGCTTATTGGCTTAGCTGTTATGAAAAATGTATGATAATAATGGAAATCTTGCTTTATTCTACACAGGTACAAATTATGCTACCCCTTGCAAATTACTTTAGTTGGAAGTTAACAAGGCGTCCATCTTACCGTTTCCAAGAAGTAGATTTATTATGTATTTATTTTCAATTCTTTTGGTTTTCATAGTTCTCATTCCGTTGTCTAAATTCTCTTCTTTTCTAATATAGTAAGTTTGTGAATATTTTTATTGGATACAAAAGAATTTTTATTACGATACGGATAACTAAATGTGAGTCCTTAACAGCTTTTGAAAAGGGTAACTACACAAGCAATTTGTTCTATCAATGTGCTTCTTTTCAATGCTAAGACTCGGGGTGAGGACTGTGGGGGGTAACTCGGAGCATTTCCCTGTGGTGATGGGGTTGCACCAGGGATCGGCTCTTAGCCCATTTTTATTTTCCTTGGCGATGGATGTACTATCGCGACACATCCAAAGGGAGGTGCCTTGATGCATGCTATTTGCCGATGATATAGTGTTGATTGACGAGACGCGTAGTGGAGTTAACGCGAGGTTGGAGGTTTGGAGACAGACCTTGGAGTCTAAAGGTTTCAAACTGAGTAGAACCAAGACAGAATACTTGAAGTGCAAATTCAGTGACGGGAACCATGATGCAAATGTAGAGGTTAAGCTTGATGCTCAAGTTATCCCCAAGAGAGCAAGTTTTAAGTATCTCAGGTCTATTATCCAGGGTAATGGGGAGATTGACGAAGATGTTGTACATCGCATCGGAGCGAGATGGATGAAGTGGAGGCTCGCTTCCGGTGTTTTATATGATAGAAATGTGTCGCTAAGACTTAAAGGTAAGTTTTATCGAGTGGTGGTTCGATCGGCTATGCTGTATGGGGCTGAGTGTTGGCTAGTCAAGAACTCCCACCTGCAGAAGATGAGAGTAGCAGAGATAAAGATGTTGATATGGATGTGTGGGTATACCAAGAGAGATAAGATTAAGAATGAAACTATCCGGGATAGAGTGGGAGTAGCCTCCGTGGAGGACAAGATGCGGGAGTTGAGGCTGAGATGGTTCGGACATGTCAAGAGAAGAAGCATTGATGCTCCTGTCAGGAGGTGTGAAAGGTTGGCCATGGAGAGTTTGAGAAGAGGTCGAGGTAGGCCTAAGAAGTACTGGGGAGAGGTGATTAGACACGACATGGCGCTGCTTCAGCTCACTGAGGACATGACCCTTGATAGGAGGGTGTGGAGGTCGAGGATTAAGGTAGAAGGTTAGTAGGTAGTTTGTAGTTGTTCACCGATAGTCTTAGTAGCATGCATGTCCCTTCATATTCTTAGATTTCTATTACGTTATGTGGTTGTGTTCGCCTCAGATATTGTATTCCCTGCTGCTATTATTTGGTACTACTTATCCTTTATTCTCCCTCCCCCCCTTATTTTCTCTTCTTTCCTTGCTTTCCACTTCTTCTTCTTCTTGTCCTTCCTGAGCCGAGAGTCTATTGGAAACAACCTCTCTACCTGCATTAGGTAGGGGTAAAGTCTGCGTACAGACTACCCTCCCTAGACCCTACCTATTAGGATCAAATTGGATTTATTGTTGTTGTTGTAATGTGCTTTCGTTTGTTGGTATTTTAAATAAGTTCCACGAAATAACTGGTGGTGTACAAAATAATGTAGTTAAGATTTTTGTTTTTACTACATATGATTGAAAAGTCTCATCGGCTATTTTGGAGGGTTCAATCTACTTTAGAATTTTGGGTGTACATGTCTCATCTTAGTATGAGTGAAAAGAAAATAAACTTGTAAGTTAGATGGTACTCTTCTATTGTTAGATTTAATCAAATTAGTTTTGGTTCCTTCTCTTAAAGTAGTATTTTGTATGTTAACTAATGAGGTTTTTCTTTTATTTTGAATGTTCTGTTTTGAGAATGGTTCATATACTTTATTTTTAAGTCAACATTAACTGATTTTGTAAAGTGAATTACTGGTGATTTGTATTCCTTAAATGGTATTCCTTCCGGTCCACTTTAAGTGATTTGTTGGCATTTTTTTGTGGTCCATAATATTTGATTTTTTCAGATATCAAGAAGGAATTAACTTTTTCTTTTCAAAGTTGTCCTTGAGTAAAAAGCCTAGGAGTAGTTTGTTATATTTCTAAAGAGCAAATTAAGGTTATATCGTCAATTTCATTGTTAATTAATCATAAAAGGTGAATACCTTAATACGTATGAAAAGAGCCCAAAAAATCACTTAAAGTGCACCAGAGGGAGTATTGTTATCTCAATATTAAAGTTGCACATGCATTCAATGTATATTTTATAAAAGCATGCTCAATGCATTAAAAATAGAAAGCACAACTTTTTAAACTTATGCTCCTACTAAAGATTTTGATTTTTTTTATTAGATAAAACTTAAATGAGTTATATTGGTAATATATATAGTTTACTATACACCACATATGCATATTTAATATAAATAAACAAAATTTATGAATTAAACCAAATCTAAGCTTTTTTATAAGTGTACTATTTCTCATAGTAAAGAGGAAACAATATCTAATCCGTTATCAGTTGCTAATCTTTTTGTAAGTTATTTGATATTTCTTATGACTTTGTTAATTTATTAATATTTTTAAGACCGCGCGAAGCGCGGACAATTTTACTAGTTGTTATATAAATTAAGACATAGAGAGTAGTAGAGGAGTATCATTAATTATTTATGTTAATTAAACAACTCAAACCCCTGCTCCTATGTACAAATACTCTTTTTTTAATTCCCTTTCTCAGCTTATCTACCTAGTTTCTAACTGTTAGATCTTTCTAATGATTTGTGGTCCAAGTTTTATTTTCATAACATTATATTTAATAGCGATAGATTTCATCGTTTATTTAATTATTAATATGATGGATGTATGGAATAAATAAAACATATATAGCCTAATAATTGCTGTACCCAATATATAGGTCACTTTCTTATAGTACAACTTTAATGAATAAAACTAACATAAAGTCGTAAAGATTGGAGAAAACGATCTATGCCGGTAAAATATGATCCACGTGAAATCCTGAATAGTTATTGTGGGGACTCTATTTTAGATTAATCCTAATTTGACATATTAAATTATGTTTGGTACATAGGAGCAACTAGAAGGGCTAGGGGTGTCAATGTTCGGTTCGGTCGGTTATTTTATAAAATTTGTACCATACCAATTTTTCGGTTATTCTATTATGTATAACCAAAATTAGACTTTTCGAAACGGTACGGTTAATTTTCGGGATTTTTTTAATATTATATAAAATTCACTAGTAGAAGTAGAATTGCAATAACATACGTTCTTTTATAGGACTTAGCAAAAGTCTCTAGACATTTTTAATGT
The DNA here is from genome assembly GCF_000393655.2 of Nicotiana sylvestris. Lineage (NCBI taxonomy): Eukaryota > Viridiplantae > Streptophyta > Magnoliopsida > Solanales > Solanaceae > Nicotiana > Nicotiana sylvestris. The sequence continues at coordinate 11,838,396 of NC_091064.1, forward strand.
TTAAAGAGTGATGAATTAAAAAAAAAAATGGCTAGAGTATAGATCCATCAACTATTCTACAATAGCGTAAAAGAAATCAAACAAATGCAAAGAAAATATTAATCACATGAGTTGAAAGATATACCAAGCTGGGACTCAAGAATAAAGTCAATCGAAGATTAAATATTCAAAAAGATAAATCTAAATTATATGAAAGGAAGCATATTCAATACATTGTAGTTTGCTACTCATAATCGCTAGAATACTTTGTGTCTTGCTAATAAAGATACTTGAAATAACTTAGTTTAAGTAGAAGTAGCATAATAGGTTTTAGGAATTAGTATTTTGAGTTTAATTACTTGTTGGCTTGTAATAGTTTTCATAATTCCAAGGCTCAAGGAAAATTTAATGCATTATTATTTTTAAACTTACTAAATAAATATAATTTCTACATGTAAAATTTATTCGGTACGGTTTGGTATTTTTATAAAATAAAAAATTTACCCTAATTATCGGTGTGGTTATATATTTATATAAAAACCTACGGTTTCTTAAAAAGAAATCTAAAAAATCGGTTCGGTGCGGTACGGTTCGGTCGGTTTATTCGGTTTTCGAATATCCATTGACATCCCTAATAAGGGCTAAAGTGTACTTAAGCTAGCGGTTAATTAACTTTCCACTTTTTGATGGAAACCAGAAAGTATAAAAACTTTCAAAATAAATGGTCCTCACTCTATCTTTACAGTAGAAAAAAAATGAAGAGAAAGCTATATTTTTAGTTGCTCCAAAAAATAGTAATCGATAAAATGTATAGTTTATATATATATGTATGTATGTGTATTATATACATATAATATATATATTTCTTGGCTAGCGAATGTTTGTTCCGACCGACAGGCTAATTTCGTATTTTGCCCCCCTCCCCTCCCCTCCCCTCCCCCCAAAAAAGAACGTTTCCATCAACTAAACGGGAGAAAACTAAAATGAGAGAAAAACAGTTTATGTGAAGATTCAATATATACTCCCTATTGTGCCCATTACTTTTACTCATAATTTTATCCTATACAGCAAGATATTTATATGTACAACACTAATGGACGTGTTCTTAATAGACTTGGTAGTTGGTAGGAGTTAATCCAATTTGTAGAGTACGCTTTTTCACATTTTTGGGTAGAAAATATTGTAAGGCAAACCCTGAACGTTGACCAATCGAGAGCGTTGAATATAAGCCTCTCAAAACGTAAGCCACACACGTGAGCTTCGGACGTATATACTGACAATGGACGTATATATGCTTCATTTCATGCACCTATACCGAGTTGTTACCGATTCACTTGTTTTTAAATCAGCAAATTATTTCAAAATTACATTTCATTTGCTAATCATCAAAATTCATTTAATTCAATATCGATTGAATTGATCCGGCCAGCACATAACTATTATGCTCGAAAATATCTTGAAGAAGTCAGAATTTTCATTAAAATGATGTATAACATAAAGAAGTAAATACACAAGTCGACATGATTCTAACATATAATATATGTCAGGAAAAAAAATTATAAGGCTGAAGAGTACAATAGTTCCAGACACTCTTGGCTTTACATGAAAGTCGTGAAAGAATCAGTCTCCACGTTTTTTTTTGTAACCGTTTTTAGGTGGTCCATTTATGTTCAACATATTTTTATTTTTTTACGAAATCGATTAACTTCGGCCGATTTTTTTTTGGCGCAAAAATACGGGAATCTATTCTGGCGTCCCACAAAATTTACTAAATCGACCAACTTTGGTCGGTTTTTCATGTAGAAAAATTAAAATTAATATTCAAATAACTGACTGAAATCGGTCGGTTATTTCCGCGCGAAAATGCATTTAAAGAGTACAGATAAAATAAAATAAAGTTTTAAACCAAAATGTATCAATTGTCTAGTGGTAGAATAATATCCTGCCACAGTACAAATCCCGGTTCGATTTCCAAACGGTGCATATTACATAATTAAAAATACCGACTGACTTCGGTCGATTTTTTCGGTAAAATTTTTCTTTTTGGTCATTTGTGATATTTAATTGACCGACCGAAATCGATCGAATTACGACCGACTTCGGTTGTTATTTATTACTGACCAGCCTTATTTCGACGGATTAAGTCGATCAAAAATCGATTGATTTTTCCAGTTTTTCGATCGTTTTCGGTCGTCCTAGATGGTTTTTCGCAGTTTTCTAGTAGTGACATCTCCTTTAAACTCGGTTGTTCTTGCAACCTTTTTGTTCTGTTAGGTTTTCACATTTGGTATTTGAAGTTTCCAAGCCGATTAATTTGGATTCATGTCTGCTGAGCTTACTTTAGAGACATATAAAACGATCATAACAAAATTTATTTTTGTAAATAGTCAATGAAAATTATTTACATGTAGATGAAACACTAAAAAGAAAAGTTTATTGCAAGGCAAGTACTTCTTGATACAAAAGAAGCATCATGATAAAGGGGAAAAAAAAAATCTTTTTTCTGTTTTTTGGTATAATTAACCTTCTCCCTTTCACCAGAACCCCGATCATTGGCTCAGTACCTTAAAAGATTTACACAAAACTTTGGATCAATGGGATATCCCTTGGGATATGTTCTTTTCATTTGTTATATGGTCTCTGTGGTTAAATAGAAATAATAACTCTTTTAACAATAAATACAACCAGCTTTCGCTTGAAGCAGTATTGGTCCGCTGCAAAGAATTTAAGTACTGTACCAACTCTCCAAACCATGTTCCTCCGACTACTACCATCTCGATCAAATGGCTCCCCCCAACACACCTCTCTTTAAAACTTAACATTGATGGGGCCTTCAAAGGAAAATATAAAAAAGGAGGCATTGGGGGAATAGCCGTGGGGATTGGATTTTGGGTAACCATAATTCTGTCATAGCCTACACCCCTGCCTACATGGAACTCTGAGCTCTCAATACTGGCCTTCAGCTTGCTTTTGACAAAAAAATTGTTAATCTTGAAATTGAGACTGATGCAACAGATGTAATTTCTTTGCTCAATAATGATACTTGTCCTATTTACTCTAACTTGTTTATTGAGTGCAGATCACTACTGAAGAAGTTACAGAATTCGCCGATCCGACATAATTTCAGGGAAGGAAACAAGGTTGCACACTTTTTGGCCACTCAAGGATCCAAGCAAGCAAATAGTACCACTCTCTATCTGATGGAACAGCCTCCAAATTCTCTTTTGAAAGCCCTCCATGAAGATAAAATTGGAAGCACAAAACGTAGGACAATATCTACTGCTATAATTACCAAGTTAGTGGAACTTGGGAATCCTTTTGTAATTTGCACCACTAATGTAGACAATATGGTGGCAGAACCTATGACTGAGCCCAATGGGACTCTTTATCTATGTAATAGTACTAGTTAAGTAATGAAAAGTTTGCATTTTCAGCAAAAAAAAAGCATAGGCTCAATTTGTACGTAGAGATGCTGATCAAATCACCATTCATCATTAATCTACTTGCAAGTAATAGAAATATTATTTATTTATAGGCTAATGAAACAAAGATACAAATTTCTTTCTTTACTTCTCTTACGTAAAAACTTACATTGAGTTTAATTTTCTGATTCTCCACAAGCGAGTTATATAACTTTAATCATGGGTAATGTTTATACGTTTTTCTCATAAAGTTGTTATTTTCTCTTAAATAGAATGTGAAAAAAATTGCAACTAAAATTTAATTGGGAGATTGCTCAGTAGATAAAATGATAAATATATGGTATTCTATGGATGATATTATATAAATTACCCTAAACCAAAATATCGTTGGAAAATGCAAGAGAATACTAAAAACAAATAATCTATGTTTTAACCACAGCAATTGAATTTATCAGTGCCGGGTTAGCATTTTTTAAATTTAATACTTGAGACACTCGAACATTATGAGAACAAGAATCTTGAAGTAGTAGACAAATGTAGAAAAAGATGAAAGATAGAAATTCTTGACCAGGTAATAGGAATTTATCCAGGACTATATACCCAGTCCAATACCAGACAAAAGCTATGTGTCGCGTAAGACTGATTAAAGGGGAAGTACTTTCTACTATGATTTTTATTTTTTAAAAATTTACACAATATAGTCATGCTCCAAAATTTACACAATATATATATATATATATATATATATATATATATATATATATACATTAATGTATAATATACATATAATATTTTATACGTACCTAGTTAAAAGGAGGGATGGTACTGATGATGTCTGAATCACATTCACCTGTTTAATTTAATGTAATGTAATTGACAATAAGATTATTAAACTTAACCAACAGGCCATATACTTTTATCCTGTGTTATAGGAGTATTTATTTTTTGTTAAATACTCCAGTAAATATCCAAAGAAATCCAGTCAAACAAAAACGTTATTCATGATTATGGTTGTATTTTTTCTATTTTCTCAAATTAATAAAGATTAGGTTAAATTGATTAACGTCTTATAATACACATGACGTATGCAACAGCTTTAATTTTTTAACTTATGTCGTTACTTGAAGACTTTATGCAACATAAAAGAAAGAAACTAATAGTCAATTGATCGAGAAAAAGTTGCTTTGAGTTCCATCAAGAAAATCTATAAGACAATAAACGTGGAAAATTGATTTTAATTATAAAAATGACATTTACTTTTTCGCTTTTCTAGTTTGCCTTGTGAGTTATGACAATAATGAGATTTTCACCTGTCTTCTATTTTTTTTTAATGGTACTATACCAAAAGTTAGACAAACAGGCAAAAATCACTTAATATTTCTGTCTTTATTATTTCGAACCTTTGTCTTCTATTACTCACTACTCACTATGTCATCTCAATTTTATTCTCTTTTTTAATTAAAGGCGTGAAAAAAGATTTTCAATAAAAAGTTTGTCTTTTTTATAAAAAAAAAATCATAAAAGGAAATACATAAAGACTTTTAATTTATAATTATAGTTTTTCTTTTAATAATTATGTTATATACGACATTATGAATATGCCTCATCGGGAGTGTAATATAGAATTTTCATAGTATATGCACAACTAAGTCATACTATAGGGATGTTTAGTATAATTAATCCTTAATTATACTCAATAACTCTTAAATTCTAATCCTATAAAATAATAAACAATAATGTCAAATCGTCCCTCTACAAAATATCTATTCTGTGTGTTGCCTTCTTATAATTTGGCTAAACAAATGGTTTGAAGTCATAAAATGAACTAATGAAAAGTAAAGCACTTAAGTTGTCATTCGAATTCCTTTACACTTGTTACACTAGAAAATTATCATGAAAAGAATGCAGTCAAAACAGTGAGAATAATAACAATTATTTATGTACGCCTCAATCCCAAATTAGTTCCATGTGTTTTAAAACCTTGCCTATATTTGATACATCAAATATTAAAATAGGAATCTTGCTATAGAAAGTTGTAGAATAAGATAAAATTCTTGACCAAGCTAAGGGGATGGGAATCTTATTCTATTTGTTTCCTTTTCTATCTCCAAAAAGGAAATGTCTAGTGTTCTTTTTGGAGCTCATACTAATAAAAATACGCGCGCATAGCCCCACTTTAAAAAATAAAATAGAATTCGTTGCTAGTCTGTCGTTAAATAGTCCGTAACTAATAATTTTTTTTATAATGCATCGCTAATCATCATTAAATAGATTTAGCGGCGGAAATAAGATGTTTTGCTACAGAATCCGTCTGACGTTAACTCTTGTTGTTGTTTTATTAAAGGGAAGCTCTGCCTACTAGAAGTTTTTCTATTCTCAGGATCGAACTCGAGATTTCTGATTAAGAATCGAGAGATCTTATTCAGTCCACCACAACTCTTAACCATTTTTTTGTAAAAATTGCACGGGGCGTCCTATTTGGTCGCCCCTATTTAACCTATGCCTATTTTTTTTTAAACTTTTAACTTGTACTCACTTTTTAAACAACTTCAGCTTCATTTCTCCTCCTCCTTCGTTTTCTTCTTTCTTCTTATACAACGATGACTTCAACATTGCTCTCTTTGATTAATGAAGCTAAAGCAAATATACTGAGGACTTCCATTTGGATTATTATAACATTAAAAATTACCTAAACTGACTACTGAAATGGTTCAATTTTCCTGCAAAATTCAAGGGAATCAAAAAGGAAAAGAACTGACTTCCTAAAGAGGCTATTAAACAAAATACACATTTCAGATATGATGTCGGAGGTCATGCCGTTTGAACCAATAACTGGAGTTCTAGAGCATCAGCAAGAGAAATTCAAAGGTCAGATAATATTAACTATCTAAAAAAGTGCAAAAATCAAGGCCCGTTGAAAACATGAGAGCATAAACATGCTGAAGTTAATGTAGAAATGGCGTGGGGTAGCCACTGTTTAAGCTGGTATTTACTTTTTATCCAGCATTTTTAATGCTTAGCAATAGTAGCCACTAGTCTATTAAAAATAATATGAAAAGACTGTGTTACCCTTTCGTCCCCAAACGGAAATACACTGATGCATTCAAAACATAAAGACTTCGTTTTAATTTGCGCTTGTTCACTACTGTTATGATTGACAATGATGCTTTTGGTTTTGAAAACAGCTGCTAATACAAAGATTGCGGATTCTGAGTCAAATGATGATAGTGACGAAGAAATTCCTTATGATATTGATCCAGAGATAGAAATAGTCTCACAAAATGTTGAACAGAAAACTCCTTCAGTCACTTCAGATGAAATACAAGTACTTGGTAGCAAGGAAATGTAGTCTTGAAGTCCTAAATTTAAGTTCAATAATTAAGACACAAGTTCAAAAGTTAAGGACAGACAGTTCTTAACTTACAGTTACAAGTTCTAAAGTTAAGGACAGGCAGTCATTAACTTATAGTTACAAGTTCAAAAGTTAAGGACAGACAGTCCTTAACTTACAGTTACAAGTTCAAAAGTTAAGGACAATAGATCCTTAACTTTGATTTCCAAGTTCAAAAGTTAAGGACAGATAGTCCTTAACTTACAGTTACACGCTCAAAAGTTAAGGACAAACAGTCCTTAACTTATAGTTACAAGTTCAAAAGTTAAAGACAATAGGTCCTTAACTTTGACTTACAAGTTCAAAAGTTAAGGACGCTCGGTCTTGAAGTTTGAGTTCCAAGTTCAAAAGTTAAGGATATGTAGCCTTGAAGTCCTGAACTTAGAGTTCCAAGTTCAAAAGTTAAGGACATGTAGTCCTGAAGTCCTGAACTTAGAGTTACAGGTTCAAAAGTTAAGGACATGTAGTCCTAAAGTCCTGAAGTCCTGAACCTAGAGTTTCAAGTTCAAAAGTTAAGGACATGTAGTCCCGAAGTCATGAAGTTAAGGACATGAGCAGAAGGGTATTTTCGTCCGAGCAGTTAAAGTTTATTAAAGCAGTGACTAAAGACTAAAGACATTTTAAACTGTGGCTTAAAAATAAATACATGTGTTATTAGTGACCAACCGTGCACTTCCCCCAAAGTTAATCAAATATAGAACAAGAACTTCAGCTCTAGAGCTGAAGTTTCCCAGTTACAAAGACAAAAACTTCAGCTCTAGAGCTGAAGTTCGCCAGTTACAAAACAAAAACTTCAGCTCTAGAGCTGAACTTCAGGCCCGGTTACTAGAATGCTGAAGTTTTGTGTGATTGTCTTTGCTACTTCAGCCCCGTATGCTGCAGTTATGCGAAAAAGTGGGTACGCTTGCATTTTTTTTTTTGCAAAGCGGACATAAATTAAAACGTGACACAAAAAACGGGTATAGATGCAAATGCCTCCATTTTTTTTTTATTCTTTAGTTGTTGTTTGAGAAGGTTCCCGGTCAAGATGAAGTGGTCTAACAGATTTTGTTAGGTAATGGTTTGGATATCAATCCTTGACCGTAGACCCAATCCAATTTACAAATGTAAGGTTCCAAATTCCAATGTATGGGCTGCTGTGATAATTCAAGCACGGCATCATAGTTATCTCCTAATCCTTTTGACCATTTTTTTAAATTTTTTACTCTTTCAACAGTTTTAGGTGGAATTTATATATTGACGTGGTAAAAATAATTATATTCAGCGAAGTCAAGATTTAAAGTTTATTAAATAATACGAATATCTTATCTAAGCAAAAGTGACTGAGTTAGGCCAAACTCACACCTAGTAAGCTCGCTCCACCACTGATCAGGTCGCTTATTAGGTGATTACGAATAAATCTTTAACAACAACAATTAGTTGACAACCGGTTAAGTTATACTAATAATGTGAGGTACTATTAGTTTAATCAAAAGTTTAAATAAGTTTAGTAAGTGAAACTATTTTAAAAAAAGAAGTTGATTAGTTGGACTGCCATTGCCAAAACTGTAGTGGGCTCTAAAGGCCAATAGAGGGAGAATTCAAAAATAGTCAGATTTACAGGCGGTCATTCAAAAATAGTCACAAGTTCAAAAGTAATGGAAATTTAGCTATTTTTCATGTAAAGATAAATCTGAACAAAAACAATGTTCAAAATTCGAAAAATATTCCAGCATAATATACTGGAACTCTAGTATAACATACTGGACTTTCAGCATATTATATCGTTCCAGCATAATATGCTGGAAGTTCATACACAGGTGCACTGATCTCTAGTATATTATGCTGGAACTTTTCGTGTTGCAGCAAAATAGTGACTATTTTTTAATGACTTTGTAAACGCTGGCTATTTATGAATAATCAGTCCGAAAATTGGCTAGCCCGCAAATAGATGGGTTCTTGACGGGCCACTTGACAATTACTTCTCATTACACACAATGAGTTTGCATATGTAAAATTGGTGAAATTTTGTAATAAAACCAAGTTGATGAGCTGATCGGATTTGAATTAAATTGATAACAAGAGAGGAAAGAAGAATTAACTCAAATAGCTGCCCTAACCGCCTAAACTAAAAATAGTCGGTGGAAGTATTATATATATATATATATATATATATATCAATTTAAAAACTATGCACATGACTAGAAAAAGTAAATAATACATATAAACGGCTATTTATGTAAAAATCCCTAAGTTGTATGCAGTGATGATTGTGATTGCTCTAGATATCTACTATTTTGGCCTTTTTATTGACATAAGATCTATGTTGCTCAGACTCATCAAAATATTATTGCAGTCGTATAAGATTTTTCAAAAATACATTATGTTTGAAGAATTTAATATATACTCTACGCAACAATTTTAGCCTGGGTCCGTAACTTATCAAGATCCCTTCACACTCCGAATCATGTGTAGGTGGTTAGTGGTTAACTAGCGGTTTGATCGACCATACTTCTTTTGATAAGTTATCTTAATTAATTGTTCCACCTATCCAAAAATGAAAAAGAAAAAAAAAACTAACTAAGAGAATATTATTCCAACTATCCAAAAATGTTTGTTTCAAAGTGAATGGAAAATAACTTATTTATGTCCTTTTCCTCTTCCTGTTTTAGTGCTCAATTGACCGTTTTCTAAATCCAAATTATTCAAGATACGACATGGGAGATCCTGTCACTCTAACTTCCCACTGAATTGTGAATGTTAAGAGATTATGTAGGCGTTTGTAGATAAAAATTGTGATTTTTAAAAGAAAAAAAGTATTTGGAGTTAAGTTGAAAAATAGTATTTGAAATTTCAAATTATGTTTGGACATGCATTTCATTTGAAAAAATATTGAAATATTGTGAATAGGAAAAGAAAAATCCAGAAAACTTGAAAAAGTGGTCAAAAATATTTTTTGATTTTTGAAAAATTCATTTTTTGAAAATCTCCAAAAAATTAAACATATATTATAAAATAAAAATCTATGGACAAACGCGTCCTATGAGCAAGGGACGAATATGGATTTTTACCTATCTATACTATATATCAAACCTTATTACCTTCATTGTTTAAGGATTGTGTTAATTACATTTAAGCATACCAAATTACCATTTATATACCATAATTCAAATTAAGGGTATAATTATTCCTTCATTTATTGTAGGCGTGATTTTAGGACCGTATTTTCACGTTATTTCGTTTACCCGCCTCTCTCTCCTCCCCCCCCCCCACACCCCCTATGATTTACCTTCAGTTTATTCCCCCCCCCCCCACCACCACCACCACGACCACCACGATTTACCTTCAGTTTTTCCCCCATTCTCGTACAATCTTTTCTCACCCACAATTACCATCACTTTCTTCTCCACTTAATTACCTTCAGTTGTATCCCCTACGATTTGAATTCACTTCCATCTTTGTCTTCAACTCCTAAATCATGAAAAAAACCAACACTCCCAAAAAAATCATCAAAAGCTATATTAGCTGATATTCCAACCTTTGATTTGGGTGTTTTAACACCAAAATCACCACCCAAAAACCCACAATCGACGCATGCAAGTGAACAAACTACTGGTATTTCATCTCCTAGACAAATTCGTACGGAAATGAGAAGCAAGCATTTGCTGGTGGAGTTGATAAACTAGTCGAGAAACAACTCAAACGCAAAGGGGAAGAGTTGAGTGTAGATGACGATTTTGTAGATGATTCCCCCAAAGTTTCATCTGTGAAAAAACCCAAGGTCTCTCCTTCTTCATCAAAACCAAAGAAGAAGAAACCCTCAAAAAAAGTACCAAAATTGGTTAAGGAAAAAATTTCAATAAAGGTAAACACTATTTATGTTTCCTCACTGTTTTGTAGTTTGATTTTGGTTGTAAAAATCTGTTGTTCAAGTGTTAATTTAGTGTTCAAGTGTTTTTTGGCCAAATGTGGTATTGTCCTAATTTTGTAGATTATTTGTCGCAATTTTGTAGGTTTAATGGAACTGTGATTATTAGACAGTCTATAACTGTAGTTAGTTTGTAGTTGATTTGTAGTCTGATCGTTAAATTGTAGAGATGGTATTTTTCATTGCAACCTGTATTGCTGCTACATTTAACTTCATTCTAAATACAATTAATCTACATTTTGTGAGTTACTTGAAGTAACTGTTACATTCTGTAGATAATGTTTACACGTGCATTGTTCTTCTTTGATTGTTCAAGTGTATTTTGGTAAAATGTGGTGTTGTCCTAATTTTGTAGATTCTTTGTCTCAATTTTGTAGGTTAATTGGAACTGTGACTCTTAGACAGTGTATAAATGTAGTTAGTTTGTAGTTGATGTGTAGTCTGATGGTTAAATTATAGATATGATATTTTTTATTGTAGCCTGTATAGCTCATATATTTAACTTCATTCTAACTACAGTTAATCTACATTTATGTGAGATACTTGAAGTAACTGTTACATTCTGTAGATAATGTTTACACGTGCATTGTTTTTCTTTGATTGTTCAAGTGTATTTTGGTAAAATATGGTGTTGTCCTAATTTTGTAGATTCTTTGTCTCAATTTTGTAGGTTAATTGGAACTGTGACTCTTAGACAGTGTATAAATGTAGTTAGTTTGTAGTTGATGTGTAGTCTGATGGTTAAATTGTAGATATGATATTTTTTATTGTAGCCTGTATAGCTCATATATTTAACTTCATTCTAACTACAGTTAATCTACATTTATGTGAGATACTTGAAGTAACTGTTACATCCTGTAGATAATGTTTACATGGGCATTGTTCTTCTGTTATTGTTTTGTAGTTATAGGTGTGGGTAGGTTGTTCTTCTTCTAGTTATATTTTGTATTTGTCATGTAATTATATGTAGATTACTGCTTCCTTTTTATGCAAACTACTAATGTTCATTAATTTTATATTTTCTACAGAATGACCCTTACTTTGCACAACAAAATATTGATTATGGTGTGCTTAGATTCCACAGTTTGTGTGATCCTAGCATACCTAGCCAGATACAAGCTTTACTCTCTCCGAATGCTTTAAGGGTTTTCAAAAAAACTTGTTTTGGTTACTTATTAGGTCTCCCCACAATCTGTATGCAAAACCAATCACTTCATCTTCTGATGAAGTATGAATTGACAAAGTCTACTGACTCATATTTTTCAGTACTATTTAAGGGTGAAAAATTGAATTTTTCCTTGAGAGAATTTGGGTTGATAACTGGTCTTAATTGTGTGAATAAGTTTTCAGACTATGGTTACACTTCCACCTATGTTAGCCCTTTAATGAATACATATTTTCCGAACAAAGAAAGGGTTGAGAAATGGCATTTGAAAAATGTAGTGACTAATAAAGCATGGGCAAACGATGTGGATGCGGTGAAGTTGTGCATTCTTTATATGTTGGAATTTTTTGTTTGTCCTTCTGATAAAGACCATGTGACTTTCATAGACAAGTTTATGTTCTTTCTAATAGAGTCTGGTAATTTTGAGTCATACCCATGGGGTATCAAATCCTTCAAGCAGGTTATTGAATCTGTCCGACATCGTCTTAATCCCCATGTACATTCTTATCTGATACGGGGATGCTCATTAGCCTTGCAAGTGTGGCTATATGAGTGTTGCTCGTCCGTCAGCACCGAGCTTGCTACGAGATGTTCTGAATCTATACCTCGCATTTTAAGATGGTCAGCTACAAAGGGGCAGATTTGGTTAACTGCAATTGAAGAGAAGATGATCAAGCCTGAGTGGATCAAGGTATTTTTTTCCACTTTTGTATGATGCTACAATTACATTCATAATAACTACATTGAATCTACATTTTTTTGTCACTTGAATTAACTGTTATTTTCATCATTCAGTTCACAAACATGATTGAATCTGGAGAAGAGCTTGGAGTGCTTAATCTGCCAGACAAGATTCAATATGAAGATGAACATGGTGCTCAACCATCACATGTTCCAACTGCTGCTTCTCCATCATTTGAACCCAAATATACAGATTGTCAAGAGGACATTGAATCTGTCAGTAGCAAGCTCAGGAAGTTGGAAAAGGGGATTGTGCAGGTATTATGAATAACTACAATATATTGACATAATTTGCTACATTTTGACTTCATTACATAACAATTATAGTATGTTATACATTGTAGTTAATTTGTGGTATAAATCTATAACAATTATAGTTTGTTGAATTGTAGTGTAACTGTAGCAGTTAGAATAAGATTACCAACTAATTATATATTTAATTTTTAGGTTGATGGAAAGTTAGATGCTTTTAGGAAGGCTATTTTTGAGGAACTCTCAAGCCTTCGAGAGTTCATAGATCAATCTTTGAAGGGTGTTATGAATGTGATAAACAAGAGGTTTGATTTGGACGAGTCAAAGGTAAGAATTTACATATAATTTTGTACTAAGACTAATTAAGACATATGAATAAAGTAGTCTCAAATATTCCCCAAAATTATAGTTTGCTGGTAGTTCAACAAAAAATAATTATCAACATCAAGGAGAGAACAACCAGCAATTCCAGTTCAATGTTGGTGATCAACTGCATGGAAGCACAAGCAATACAGGTATCTACAAAATTCCTACATACATATCTACAAATTTCAAGACAGCATTATTTAATTATACTAATCACTTTTTCACTATGTGTTGCAGCTACAATTTCTCCAGAACATTTTCAACCACATGTTGACTTATATCCTGACTTCCAAGAAGCAGCTGAGGCATATAAAGCAGGTACAGAATCATTCCTTCATTACAATAAGGTTTTTATGCAAAATTTTAATAATTTACACCTTAACTACATATTCCTACATATATCTACAATTCTCATTTCCAATTATTCATTCAAGCTGAAGTTTCAGCAGAACATCTACAAGGAAATATTGAGGAAGAACCAATAATTGATGAAGTAGCTGAGGCACAACAAGCAGGTAATATATTCTCTATATTCTCTATAACTCCATAATACTGTTCATAACTACGTAGATCTACACTTATCTACAGAAGGTGAAGTTCCACAATCGCCAATTCACGGTGTGACTGTGACTGGAGTTGTTCCTGAAGGCATTGATAAAAAAGTTGTTCCTGAAGTTGTTCCTGAAGGCATTGACAACAAAGGTTTGACATTGGATGACTTTGAGCTGCCAGAAAACTTATCACAGTTGGTCATGTATGGCGAGCCCATACCAGATGAATCAACCCCTGTTCATCCCGGTAGAACTAGGCAACCGGGAAAACATGCACGATCACCTTTCACATCTTTGTATAGTTCTGGAGGCAGCACATCTGTTGGACCTAAATTTTTTTACCTCAAGCACCCCTTCACAAGTGTCATAGGTGAAAATGTAGATCCTGAATTGACAGAAAGGTTCACCAACTGGTTATACATTCGTAGTGATAAAGTATCTAGGAGGTATGAATGCTTCATTTTACACTGTCTGTTCACCATTTTTATACTTTAAAATTGTAATTCATTTTGTCAATTTTTTGTATTTGATATTTTTTTGTTATTACAGGAGGAAATATTACTTTTCCGAGAAGGATAACCAAATCAAGCCTTGGTTGGATTTTGGTTGTGAAAAGATTGATAAGAAGGACTGGTTTTATGCCCTTGCTCACCCCGGACAAGTCATCAATAACACAGTAAGTATAAAGAACAGAATCATTCACAATATCTGTTTTGTCTTCAGCTGTGTAGTGTAATTGTAGTTTATTTTTCAGCTATGATGTGTAATTGTAGTAATATTGTAGACAACATATATATGTTACTATATTTATGTCTCAGCTGTGAAATTTTGCTTTTTATGGACCTTATGTATCATATGTGATGATGATTGTATGTACAAACTGGAATTTTGGTACTTTTGACTGACTTGGAATCTCTGTGTACCACAACTGTAGTTACCTTGTAGTAATATTGTAGAGCTTGTGATTGTGCCTATTAATATTAACTGTAGGTTGAACTTGCTGATTATTGGGACCTTAAGTTAGGTGGTATGTTTCATTTGTTCCTCTGTATAGTGAATAAATGTAGACAGTGCATAAATATAGTTAATGTGTAGTTGTTTTGTAGTCTGATGGGTCAATTGTACATATAGTACTTGTTCACTATGGTTCATACAAACTACAATTAAATTACATTTTGTGAGGTACTTGGACTAACTGTTATATTTCTGTAGTTATAGTGTAGCTAATTTGCAGCAATATGTTAGAGTTTTTAATAAATTCAAATTGTAGTTAATCTGTAGCTGTTTTGTAGACAAGTGTGGTTACACCGTAGCTTATTGTATATGTTTATTCTATTTTGGCAGCACATTGATGTTATTATGTATTATCTGCGAAAAAGAGGCAAATATGGCCCCAACAATAATACTAGGTTCACAACCACCGATTGCTTGTTCAAGACAAAGATTGAAAGAATCTATGACAAGTTCATGAGTTCTCCACCGGAACAAAGGTATTCGGTTGTTAAAGCCGAGAATGATGTTGGAGAATATATTCTTGGGTACAGAATTCTTGCTAATGTTGCTTGGGATCTTGTTGACTATGTGCTCATACCTGTGAACCTTGTAGAGAACTTCCATTGGTTGTTGCTAGTTTTTGACATAAAGGACAGACAACTTTATGTTTATAATTCCATGGTGAGAGCAAACCGTCATAAAACAGTTGAGACATTGGTTGACAAGTTTTCAATCATTATCCCTCTGTATTTGTCATGCACTGGTTTCTATGGTAAACGTAAAGACATTGACTTCAAGACCACAAAGGCATACATCGAGAAACCAGTTACGGACCCTCTCGACATACAATGGATAGTTGCTGAGATTCCACAACAAAAGGAAGGATCAGTGTAAAAAAAATAATCTCCCTTTCTATATGTTTAATTATTTTATTTTAATCATTTGTTATATAATGAAAAATTCTCATCTTATGCAGCGATTGTGGTGTATTTGTGGCTGCATTTGCGGAGTATGTTAGCCTTGGAGATTTGGCAATCCCAAAGGAAGATCTTTCTGATATTGACCAACACCGTAGACGCTATGGAGCTCTACTGTGGGACTATGCAACAAAGAAGCAAGAAGATGGGTCAATCAGTGAGAGTGAGGTTACTGGCAGGCTAGCAAGGAGGAAGGGTGCTCCGGCAAAAAACGAGAGGACTAGAGTGCAACGAAAGAAGAAATAGACTATTGTGTTCCTAGTTTGGTCTGTGAAATTTGGTAGTTGAATTGGAAAACAATGTAGGAAATATGTCGTTTTGGTTTTCTACAACACTTTTTGTTGATTACATTATACTCGAGTACTCTGATTACATTTTTACAGCAACAACTTTGTCTTACAATTTGACTTTAATCTTCAAGTTATTTTTATAAATACCTTCAAGTGCCAAGTAATATCTGTATATAACTGTCATTTGTTACACAGCATAAAGATAAAATAAATACATGAATCATATAAATAATTTAGCCATCTTTTATCAACAAGGTTTATCAAAACAATTCAATTTATCTACATTTAAACTACGTTAAACTACATTTTAACTACAACTCCTTTACATATGAATAACAGGACTACAGTTCTAACACAGTTAAACTACATATTCACTACAATCTGGATACAATTTACGTTGAATGCATTTTTTATTAATATCAGTTTTTTTGTATACAGTAAATATTAAAGTTTAACTATTCTATACAAAAAAAAGACAACTTTAGATGCTTGACAGAATACATAAAAACATAAATAGTGCAGATACACAAATTGATGTTTATACTTCTTATTCATCTTCAAAAACTTAAACAATTACACAAGAAAATCCGATAATTTGAGCTCACTAACATTTATTTTGAATAACTATTCTAACTACATGATATTCATTTCTTTTTCGGCGCATTCTTGCAAGTTCTTTTGTTATGCTCTTCACCTCCACAATTGCCACATGACACCTTGTATTTCTTTGACTTTATTTCATCAAATGTTTTATATCTTTCCTTGTGAGGTCTCCCTGGCTGCCTTTTATCTCCCGCCGGTAGCTTTACTACCTCATCCAAAATATGTTGTGGCACATCCCATTTGCCTTCATCAGGAAGAGGATTTACTGGCATTTCATAGGTAAGCAGAAGGCTCTTTCTTGTGTAATACGGAGAGCAATAGTTTTCGTATGTTTCATTCCTATGCCTTAATGCTGCCAAAGCATGCGCACATGGAAGTTCATCAAGTTGGAATTGTCCACAGCTACATTTCTTGTTTTCTAGACACACAATGTACCGCTTCACACCATCTAACACAGTATGTATATGATCTGTTGAAGCCCTCACCTACAATTGAAGACCAAACAGAAATAATAATACATCAATCATTAAAATGGATTATCAACAATTTACCTACAAATCAGCAACAAATATATTACAGCTCATCTACAAACTATTATTACCGACAATTTGACTACAGTTTAACTACAATCTGGAAACACTGCAGCTAGTACTTTTTTGATTCTACTGCACCAAAAAAAAATATCTTACCCTTAGTTTCTGAGATAATGTACTGTTGTCTTCCAATTCTTTGTTGTATTTGTGACCAAGGTATGTGAAAGTACCCTTTGCCTTCGATAACTTTTCTTTTGTCCAACGTTCAAGAAGAGTCCTCATATACTCAAATATATCAAATATTGGCAGCTCTCTTGCATCTTTTGTTACAACATTCAACGACTCGGCAATGTTTGACGTCATAGTAAAAGTTCTATTCACCGTTGCATGTACTCTTGACCATCTATGATAGCCAATATCATATAGGTAAGACTTTACACGCAGGTCTACCTCTTCAATCTTCAACATCCTTTCATTAAATTCATCCAGAGTGTATGACCGTGCTGTAGCAAAGTACAATTCATGTAATTGTAGATGTCCCTTCTTGAATTTTGACCTTATATTTGTCCATATATGCCACATGCAAGAGTAGTGTGCCATGCCCGGATAGACAACTGATGTTGCCTTCAGTATACTCTCATGCCTATCTGAAACAACACACATTGAAGGTTTTTCACCATATGCCTCCTTGAATTGCTCAAAGAACCATTTCCAAGACGCGTCGTTTTCAGAATCAACCACAGCATATGCCAAGGGCAAAATAGTACCTACATTTTTTAGACATAAAATATGATTAAATAACAACTACAATATATATTGAGAATATAGACAAGTTAACTACATTCTTTTATATAACTACAAAATAACTACAACATAACTACAATTTAACTGCATTTTAAAGACTGTCTACAAAATAAGTACAAAATTATTCCATTATTTACCTGCTGCATCCATGGTGCTTGCTGTCAGCATAATCCCCCTGTAGGCTGACTTTAAGAATGTCCCATCAACCACTACTACCGGGCCTACAATGTTGCCAACCATTTATTGATGTACAAAGAGCAACAAATGCGTATAAGAAGCAATCATCTGCTGCCTTCTTCAATTTAACAACAGAACAAGGATAATTCTTCTCAAGAATATAAAAATATTTGGGTAATTTGTTGTAGGAGTCACACGGATTCCCTCTCAAAAACTGTAAAGCTTTTTCCTTTGCTCTCCATGCTTGCATGTAGCTTAGGTTCAGTCCATGTTCGGATAACATGTCAGTTTGTATGTCCTTTGGTGTGTAAACAGTCTTAGGATCACAATACTTTGGAACGACCATGCTACCAAGTACTGCTGCAGTACGTTTGCGCTGTATGAATGTTTCGTCCATTAGGCAACATGTGTGTTGTCGGCTGAAACTTCTTATCTTGAACATTGCCGAATCATTAATTGACGTTGCCTTGAAATGCCATTTACAGCTTTCAGCAACACATATAAGCCAGTACCTACAAAAGAAATACAATATTTACACAAATTTATGAAAAACTACAATTAACTACAAACTGACTACAATTTAACTACAATTTATAAAACCCACCTATCTTCAATCATACACTGATTTTGCTGATATATTATCCACAAATAACTACATACCTTCTATGACTAGATCTTTTTACTATGAACTGGAACTTGTGCATCACTGAATAATTCTTCATTGCAGCAGCTACTGTTTGTTTGTCCTGATAAACTTGTCCTTCTTCAATATATGTTTGCGTAGATTCAGTTATTATTTCACTTTGATATTCCTCTCTAGCTGGTGAGGATGGAAATTCAAGTAAGTTTAGGGATCCAGACGAACCTGCAAACAATAAATTCATAAATGTAGTTTCTATGTAGATAATTTTGAAAGCAACATTGCTTTATCCTTTTCAGTACTATGTGAGCTTTGTAGTTTAATTGTAGGTAATTGTAGTAATATTGTAGATAACATAGTAACACCATAACTCTCTGCAATGTCGAATCAAACATACCTGCACTGGTGCTTTCATTGTTGATTGCCAATTCCATATTGAAATCTCTTACGCTTATACATAAAGGATACGAACCTAAGTTTTTATTCTCCTTTTTGGTTTCCATGTACACACGAACCCCCATATCATTCCTAATCTCCATTGGAGGACAATTCTCGTTCACAATGTATTTGATTTCTATAATTTTATCCGATGTATCAATCGATAATTGTTCTGCAATTGTAGAACTGAGAATTCCGTAGCTTGCATTATCATCTACCACAATGGCATCAACTTCAAAATCTCTAAATCTGCCATAGTTATCCCAATTACCATTCGATTTCAGCATTATTGGGATTTTTGACATGATTTCGTGTAGTTGATAGGAAAAAAGACGAAGAACAGATATAGTTTCGACAATTTGAGTACTGATATCGACGAAGAGCAATTTTGTATTCTACAATTTGTATTGCGTTGTAGAATTAGTAAAAGCAATTTGATTACTGAGCTTCAGTAGCTTGCGTTTTTTGAGAATTGTAGTTGAGTGAGAGAAGAGAAATCTCTTTCTGTTGAGGAAGGAGAAAATTACGCAGCAATGAGATCTCCTTCAGTTTCAAAATTCGAATAAAATCGTTGACAGAATCACATCAGATCTGGTGCCTTCATTTTAGGGCTTTTTTTATGACAAAATCTACCTATTTTTGGATGGGTATATAATTTGTAGTAAAAATGTGGACTACATGGGTAAATAACAAATTATGAACATTTTTTGTAATAAGATTTGATATATGGTATAGATAGGCAAAAATCCCGGACGAATAGCCGCTGCAAGCCTTTGTCCACAAAAGTTCAAATGAAGGAAACCAACAAATTAGCCCAACTATGAAAAACTTGGTCCAGTCCAACATGTCACAAGCAAGCGCAAAATGAACAGTTTCCTTGGGACCAAAATCAATCGAGAATGTACATTTTTAGACTACATAGTAATTGACAAAATATATATTTTTTGTATATATACGTATTATATACATATAATGCACATATTTTATAGGCTTTTTGGATAGAAAATACAATTAATTTCGATCGATCGGTCAATTTTGTATTTAGCCCAAATCAAATGGGAGGTCTAATTGTCCTATTTTCAATCTATGAGCAAAATTGGCTCTTTTCCCTTCCATTTTTAATATTTTTCTTGGGTTTTGGGTGGAGGGCTAGTAGGGCTTATAATTACTTTGTGGTGTGTGAGTTATTTATTTTAAATTTTCTTTCATGGTGAATGATTTGTGATTTGTGAATGGTGCGAGATAATTGTTTGCAATAAATTTTCTTAAAGTAGAAAATTAAATGCAATCACAATATAAATATGAATAAACATAATTTTATTGATAAACAATTGTGGGACAATTTTATTTTTTTCCTTGATTTTTTTCTCTTGATTATCTCCGTGATTCGAGGGCTAAAACATCGTGTTTCTCGAACGTAGTATGATGCAAACCTTCTTGGGATGTATTTGATTTCCATGAAATTATGTCTATTTGGCCGCATTTTGATCTCTTTGTGAATATCCCATGAGTTTATGGTTTCGAGATGATTAGATCTTTTTTAAAGGAATATGTAATCTTTTTTATAGGAGTGACTAGGGTTAGGGTAGAGTAACCTCCAATGCTGAGTTTTGGTAAAGTAGCCTCCAAGCAACACTGACAAACTCCTAGAATTTCAAGAGTTGTCTTGTAGTATCTTAAATTTAGGATTTAGCTTGATCCGTTACAATTTCAATGTCAACAATAATAAATTGAAAAAATATAATTCCGGTAGTATGCTTTCTTCCATTATGATATCTTTAACTATGCAGGACAGCAAAATTAGTCTTATTACCCCCTGAACTGTTTTAAAATGGTATTTCATTCGATCCAATTTATGTGAACCTATTAAATTGGGCATAAAATTTAAAGAAAAAATAAAGATTTTTTAAATTTGTAGTCCTAAACAAATTATAATATTTGTGTGGATATAATTCTTTTGAAATTTTTGATATTAATCATGACAGAGTATTTGTTTGACTATGCTTCTCATTGAGGGTTTAGAAGGTTAAGTTAAATTATTAAAAAAAATTATTTTTTTGGATCGAACCAAAAAAAAATAGGTTCACATGAACCAAATATTACAAGTTAGATATGCTCTTTGTTAAGTACCAAAAATTTTACAAGTCATGCATGGTTGTCTTGATGGGGACCTTCACTTAGAAACACAGTAGTAACTGACGAAACTGGCATGCTTATCCTCCTAATAATTGCTGCTATTGTCTTTGAATTTTGAAGAGGTGAAGATTACAACGTAATTGGCACATCATTTTTCGTAGTGGTACCAAGTACAAATATGTTGTGAAACAAAGAGGTCGTCACTGTTTTATGGGTATATGCAAGTGGGTGAAAAAGTTGTCCCTTGACTTTCTTAAGTACCTTATTAACATTAACCAAAAAGAAAAAAAGGGTTGGTTCCCTGTAAATTTAATACTACAGTACAACTCATATAAAGGGAGTAGTTAAGGCGTTTGTGGTTGGACAACAGTATACTTGTGAAATACATCATTGCTTACAGCCATGGCAAAATTAAGCTTTTGACATATCAATAATAAATGTTAATAAGACCTTTTTTGGTTTTTGGCCAAGTCACAAAATTAACATTCTTGGGTATAATGTTGGATTAACAATTAAACTAGTGTGCATGTCTGCGTGGAGGTAGAAGACCCACGGGTTGTGAACTTCTTTTTCTAGATATGAAGAAGCAACAACGGTATATGGGGAAGAAGCATCGGCTAACTCTGTGCTAGCAGCCGCGGAATTACAGAGGATGCAAACATTATCCAGAATATTGATTGGACGCTTTGTGTCGAACCTCGAATGAAGGAAGTACATGTTATGGTCTCCGATGTCACTACTAAAAAAATGGGAAAAATCGACCGCCAAAACCGACTGATATTCGTCGGTAAAATGCAAAAATCGATTGAAAACTGATCGATTCATGGCGGTCGGTAATCGTAATGTCGGTAGAGCTAACCGACCGACTTTGGTCGATATTTTCCGACTGATTTCGGTCGGTCAATTAAATTTAAAAAAAATTGTTGAATTTGGTCGGTTTTTTCGACCAAGGTCGGTCGGTATTCTAATTATGTAATTAAAAAATGCACAATTTGGGAATTGAACCGGGGCCTGTACTGTGGCAGGATACTATTCTACCACTAGACCATTGGTGCATTTTGTTTTAAGATTATTTTTTATTTTATTTATACTCTTTAATCGTATTTTCGCATGAAAACAACCGACTGATGTCGGCCGGTTTTATTAAAAAATAAAATTACCGACTGAATTAGGTCATTTTTTAAAATCACTGACCGAATTAACCGATTGATTTCTGTCAGTTTTTTAATATTAATTTTAATTTATTTTAAATGAAAAATCGGCCAAAGTTGGTCGATTTCTTGAAAAAAATAAAAATTTACGGGACTCAAAAATAGTTTTCCGCATTTTTGCGCCAAAGTAAACCGACCAAAGTTGGTCGGTTTCGTAAAAAAAAATTAAAAATAAAATATTTTGATCGGTCGATTTTTCAGGCTCATTTTTCGACCGACCAAAATCGGTCGATCACGATCGATTTTTGCCGAATTTCTAGTTGTATGTTTGAGTTAGATTGTAAATGGATTCCCTAAAGTATCATATGTGGCAATATACCACAAGAGTTTAATTTTTATATATAGATTATGTGAAGAATCATATTGCTATCAAGCTACTCAAACGTCAACTACAATTACAGGCGACTTCAACATTGTAGTTTTATGTTTTATATGTCTTATATTATGGAGTACGAATAAAATCTCGTATTGATGGAACAAGTTACGTATAAGGTGCAGAGGAAACTCTTAGGTATGAGACCTTTAAAATAAATGCAAATTTGCCTAAGAACTAACAATATCATATCATGTTAACAGTAAGTTGGCACTATAGCACAAAAATAATAAGTTGGCGCGACATCATAACTGTTACGGTCCAAAATTCATTAAAGGTCATGATGGCGCCGAACACCACCGTCATACAAGCCAACACCAAATAATTAGTAAATTTTCATTTTAATATTTCTAAAATCATAAATTTCATTCAATTTAACTGGTAAAAGATGAACTTTACTAGAATAGAAATAACGTTTTCCAATTTCAACACTAAGCATCCTATAATCATCCCCGAACCCGGTGTCACAAGTGCATGAGCATTTATTAAGGAATAAAATAAAATACAATAACTGTACGGAATATAATTTGGACAGAAAAGAAAATAACAATACTCTGAAGGAGACTTTGCTGGATGCGGATTCTCACAAAAGATGCAGCTCGTCTAAGTCCCTGTGTCAATCATGTCGTTGCTCCCAACTAGGCCACTAGACATACATGTTCCTGTACAACAAAAATGTACAGCAAGTGTAGTATGAGTACGAATTTAATGCGTACCCAGTAAGTATCTAGTCTAACCTCGAAGAAGTAGTAACGAGAGGCCGACTCCGACACTTACTAGTGGTCCAACAATATGATAAAATGAAATTCTAATTAAGCATGATTCATAGAGATAACAGCAAAACTCAGAACAAGAAAATAATTGAACAATTCTTTCATTAATATTAAAGAACCGCAAAACACTTCCTTCATTTAAAACAAATGATCTCTCAACGATGAATTTATACAAATTATAAAAAGAATTTCCAGTTATATTATCACACATAATTTTCACTGAGGACGTTGGCCCGATCCAACATAAATGTAAACTGTGCACTGCTGAGGGTCGAACGGCACGAACCATAGATGCATCTATTTCCTCGCTCGCGAATCATACATGCGATGCAGGCAAATATAAATTTAAAAAATTAACCTGCTCGCGAATCATACCTGCGGCGCGGTCAAATATGAATTTAACATTTAAGTCATATCTCTTTCTTGATTCTTTTCAAAATAATGGAAATTCATCTTGAAACTTTATGAGTAAATTACTCCGCTCGTGAATCATACATGCGACACGGTTACCTATAGATTTCTTAAGCTATTATAATATTCCGCAATTCTTTTTGAAATTACGAAGTTCAAATGGAACCTTTTAAATCTTAAATTTCTTCAAATTTCAATTCTTTCAAGAAAATTATTGCTCAACCTAAATCTTGCTTCTTCTCAAGGCAAACAATAAATGCAAATCGACAGTAATATCAATAAGGCATGGTGTAAACCTAGACTACCCGGACATAGGCATAGCTAGTAGCTACATACGGACTCTCGTCATCTCGTGTGTACATAGCCTCCACAATTAGAAGCACATATTAGTTTATTTTACCTATGGGGTTAATTTCCTCTTACAAGGTTAGAAAGGAGACTTACCTCGCTCCGAAGTTCCATAACCGGCTCCAACGTCGCTCTAACACCTCAATCCGATGCCCATCGCTCCAAAAATAGCCAAATAATGCGCAAACCAATAAAAATATACTCTAATACTCATAACAATTCAATTTACAATAATTCCCAACTCCGCTCGGAAAGTCGATAAAATCACCCTCGGGCCCACATGCCCGGATTCTGAATATTTTCGAAAAACACTTTACCCATAATCCGATGAACTCAAATATATAATTTATTTCCAATTCCATGCCCAAATTCATGGTCAAAATTCAAAAATACTAAGTTCTAGGTCTTCTACCCGAAACCCCACAATTTATACTAATTTTCATGTTCCAATTCATGTATAATTCATGTATTTAACTCACAAAGGGGAAGAAATCACTTACCTAGAATTGCTTGATGACAATCTCCCCTTGAAGCTCTACAAAATCGTCCAAACCAAATGAAAAATGGGAGAAAAATGGGCCAAGTCCCGTTTTTATAAAACCCTTCTGCCCAGCGACATATCCGTTGTCACACCCCATTTTTTAAGCAAACTTCACTAACCCCTCTTAAATAAATAAAAGGAATTTATAAAGCTTGAAAAGGGTTTTCAATTAGAAAGTGACAAAATTTTGTGCAAAAGGAAATTACTCAGAGTCGCCACCTGATATTTGATTTCGGTGTGTCAGGTCACCATTTTTTTATAATGATTTTTCCTTTTAAAAAAACTTCAGACTAAAACCATGTCTGCACCAGAGATTTGGGTAAGGGGGTTCATTTGACTCGGGGAGAAGGTGTTAGTCACTCCCCAAGTCCTGTAACTAGTACGGTTGCATACTTGATCTAATCGGCTTTTAAAATATTCAAGTTGAGATAAAAACAAACACAGAAAAGAGAAAAAAAATACAAGAGGCTCGAGGTCGTTCCCGCCTAATAAAATAAAAATAAAAATAAAAATACTTCGAGTTCCACTTTAGGCCTCCAAATACAAGTACTTCGGGGCATACCCCGGATAAAATATATACAACTTACGCGGGGCATTCCCTGGATAATAAACTAAAGAAATGACCTCTCGCCTCAAATGGAAATGAAGTAAAGAAAACCTAAGATTTACCTACCCGAATGTGGCTGGCCTAAACATGCTCCTAACGGTTCAATCAATGAAAGCAGATTAACGACATTTAAAACTTAACTTGGACTTACTTACGCTAATCCAAGCTCAAACTACTGTTTGTTTTCTTTTAGTCTTTTTTTTAATAATCTAATCTTCAAAGTCAGTTCACGAGCAGTTTATTTTATATCTTAGTTTAAACCTTGTTTAACATCTAAAAGATATCTATTCGAATTAGACAATTGAATTCAAACCACTCTTTGGATCAACAAAAAATATTTACTCTAGTAACTCAACACCAACAATCAAGTAATATGATAAACACAGAATCACTAAGTTTATACTATCAAAAATCAAGCTTGAGAGGAAGAGAAATAAGGAAACACGACAAGAATTTAACCTTTAGTCGAGCTTTCAGATTTAAAAAATAAATTCCTCCGAGAATGGACAACAATCTAACTCAACCAAACAGGAACCTTCGATCGGAGGAGACTCGTCGGCAAACTCGAACTCGATCTCGGCTGCATCTCATCGAGTTCCATCAAAGATTTACGTGAGGCAGACAGTGGATGGTTAGAGAATCAGTGATGGTGCGGCGGCTATTTTTTGTGGTGGTGAAGGGTGGTTGCGTGGTTGGTTTGTCGTTGAAGGAGACTGCGGCTGGTTGATTTTTGGGGTAGCAGCAGAAAGGGTGGGATCGTTTGGTCGTTAAGCTGAGGAAAACGAGGAAGGCAGCCATGGGTCTGTAGTCTTGTGTTGTCTTCTTGTTGAAGAAGAAGGTCCGGCGAGTTTGGGTTGGGAGATGACCGGCGGCTGGGGTCTCTAAGGGTGCTAGGGTTCAGCTAGGTTTTTGGGTGGTGTCCTGTTGAAGAGGAAAGCTGCCATGGATTTTTAGTCTTGTGTCCTAGGGTTTTTTTTTTCTAAGGAAGAAGAAGAAGGTCTTTCTGGGGCTAGGTTTAAAGAAGAAGGGGTAATTGGTTCAGTCTTGTTGGGCTTGAAATTGGGCTAAAAGATCAAGAATGGACCTCTCTTACTAAAATTATGATAAATTAAGCCGAAAACTCACTCTTCCTTCTGAAAATGATATAAAATTTACAAAAAATAAAAATATAAAACTAATCCTAATTAATTAAAACAAATAATATTATACCATGAAACTATTTTGGTATTTTTCAAGATTATGTAAAAATAAAATAAGTTCAAAGTAACATATCTTCCTAACGATATCTAATACGTGAATTAAATAGAAAAATATGAAACTATTTTTGTAATTTTCAATTTTTGTTTTTAAAATAAAGTAAAATAGTTAAAATTGGTTGAAATAACTATATTAAGCCTAAATTAGATATTTTACGCTAAAATGGGTGAAATTTCGGGGAGGGCCAAAAATTACATGTCTACAGCTGCCCCTCTTTGACTGGAAATACGAAGTATTTTCAGACAAAGAACGACTAGACAGGTTTTTGACCCGACCCTTATTTGGAGAGACCAAAAACTAAGAGAAAGGAAGAGAGTGTGACCGAGCCCTGGTATCTGAGCTGCCTACATATCCTTGGCTATAAAGGAGTCAAGCCACGTGTAGTTCAGAAGTGCGTGCGATGATGGAGTATACCGAGGTGGAGAGCCGATCGAGATACCGTCGAGGTTCCGGTTCGCGGTCCTGTTATTACATCAAAAAACAAAAAATGAAAAAGACTAACTAAGCATGTCAGCTATGAGTTACAAAATTCCTATCTATAAGTCTTCTGAAACTTGATCTTGAGTCTTGAATGGTTCTTCATGTAGACTTTAGATCTGAACCTTGACACTCGCTAGCTGCAGGTGTTAGTTCATTCTTCTTCAGCTTTTCCAGATCAAGACCGGACATAACTTCAACCACGTCTTGAGCCTTGGTCACCTCAGACTGTCGACTCACATTCTTGCCGCGAGCTTCTGCTACTTCTAACTTGAATTGAATTCTGAAATGACTTCCCTCGTTCTCCAGGTGGGTACTTGCTACTGACTTGAAACTTGAAATAATTCTGAAATGAACTCTGAAATGTCTTCCCTCGTTCTCCAGGTGGGTGCCTGCAATCAAAACAACAAAACAAACAAAATTTTCTGCCCCAGTTTGCACTAGGAAGATTTGTGAGTTGTTAGCAAAACTGTAAATCACCTGTGTTATTGATGCAATGATGAGTGTAAAACTAAAGACTCGACTAGGATGTGTGTCTCCTGTGAGTAAAACCAATAAACTTTGACTAGCAAATGCGTTTGCTAATAATAAAGTTTGAATGACCCAAACTAGGAAGTGTGTCTCCTATGGGTGAAACTTGAATGAACCAAAACTAGGAAGTGCGTCTCCTAGGGGTGAAACTTGAATGAACCAAAACTAGGAAGTGCGTCTCCTAGGGGTAAAACTTGAATAACGTAAACTAGGAAGTGCGTCTCCTAGGGGTGAAACTTGAATGAACCAAAACTAGGAAGTGCGTCTCCTAGGAATAAAACTTGAATAACTCAAACTAGGAAGTGCGTCTCCTAGGGGTGAAACTTCAATGACTCGAACTAGGAAGTGTGTCTCCTAGGGGTAAAACATCAATTTAGGAAGTGCGTCTCCTAAAACAAAAATATAACCTGAAAGACCCAGACTAGGAAGTGCATCTCCTAGGGGCGAAACTTCAATGACTCAAGCTAGGAAGTGCGTCTCCTAGGAATAAACTTAAACGGCCCCAAACTAGGAAGTGCGTCTCCTAGGGAAAAATTCTCAACTTAAGAAGTGCGTCTCCTAAAACAAAATATAACCTGACAGACCCAGACTAGGATTTGCGTCTCCTAGGGGTGAAACTTCAATGACTAAAACTAGGAAGTGTGTCTCCTAGGAATGAATTTAAATGACCAAAGCTAGGAAGTGCGTCTCCTAACAAGTATAATCTAAAAGACCCCTACTAGGAAGTGCGTCTCCTAATGGGTAAAACTTCAATGACTAAAACTAGGAAGTATGTCTCCTATGAATGAATGTAAATGACCAAAGCTAGGAAGTGCGTCTCCTAGGAATGAATTTAAATGACCAACATTAGGAAGTGCGTCTCCTACAGATAAAAATATAACCTGAAATACCCAGACTAGAAAGTGCATCTCCTGAGGGTAAAACTTTAATGACTAAAACTAGGAAGTGCGTCTCCTAGGAATGAATTTAAATGACCAAAGCTAGGAAGTGCGTCTCCTAACAAGTATAATCTGAAAGACCCCTACTAGAAAGTGCGTCTCATAATGGGTAAAACTTCAATGACTAAAACTAGGAAGTGTGTCTCATATGAATGAATGTAAATGACCAAAGTTAGATAGTGCATCTCCTAGGAATGAATTTAAATGACCAACATTAGGAAGTGCGTCTCCTAAAAATAAAAATATAACCTGAAATACCCAGACTAGGAAGTGCATCTCCTGGGGGTAAAACTTCAATGACTAAAACTAGGAAGTGCGTCTCCTAGGAATGAATTTAAATGACCAAAGCTAGGAAGTGCGTCTCCTAAGTATAATCTGAAAGACCCCTACTGGAAGTGCGTCTCCTAATGGGTAAAACTTCAATGACTAAAACTAGGAAGTGTTTCTCTTAGGGGTGATGTGTGATCTTCTCAATAGCCTTTGCATAAGCAGAATTGGGGCATTAGACCTGAAAAATTCAAGTTTTGTTATGAATATAGCCTTAATCCCTGTTTCAGACAAAGAAAACTTGTGAGTTTAAAACACGGTGGTGAGTTTGTGGCCTTGAACTTGAAGACGGCTGCTTCTGCACTTGCCAAGATAACTTTAATTTCAACTTGGAGGACCTTGCCTGTTATCGACTACCCATTTTCTTTCAACCTTTATCACAGAAAACACCTCCACTCCATTCGATCCCAATATCCTCTATCTGTTGTATTTTATTCATGAATTGACATTTATTGAATCTTTGCATTTCACATAAATCCCAAAGCATGTTAATTGTTATCAACTCCGTGCGCATACTGTTCTTTCCTGAATTATGCCATTTAGATGTGCTAGCCAGACTCTGCTTTGTGCAATTAGAAAGCTGGTAGCAAATTTCGAAGTCATTTCTCACTTGTTCTGACCAAACAGACTGAAGAAGGGACTCAAATAAAACAAGAGAAACAAAATAAGGGACCAGGGAAAGAGATGATACCTAACAAGAAAATTACAAAGTAGAAACTTATAAGATGTGGATACCAACTCTAATGACCATGACGTGCACCTTTGGATTAAGTGGCCTAATCTCTCAAGCAAGTCTAATATTCAACTCTTATTGTACCTCTTCGCTGTGAAACTGGGCTTCAGCGCTTCAATTGTCTCATCTGATCCACAATCCTTAGTCAACTTGTAGTGCCCTAAAAGGTTTTCACCATCAAGTCTCTCTCATTTTGCTCTTTTTCTCAACTCACTGTCGCCTTACGGTGCCCATGAGGGTTTTCACCGATAAGACTCTCTCATTTTATCATTTCTCTCTTTGTGTTGAGAACAAAGTATTACCCATGATACAAGAAGATTATACTTTGACCACGTACTTGATTTGACATCCTTAAGATTGGTCGGAAAGTCTTTCTTTGGACCGTAATTTAGGCTTTTGGACAAGGCTAGAAAGAAAGGGTGGCATGAAGGCTCAAAATAATTTAAGATGAAAAAGGTTCAAAATTTTAACTTTTGGAATCAGATCTTTTGCAAAACCAAAACTTCTGCCCCAGTTTTTTGGAGCTTGGGGATTTTTTGGATTTTTTTTCTTGATGGGATTTCTAAGAAAATTTGCCCCACTCTTGACTTCGGGGAATTATGAAATATTTTATTCGGTGTGACTGAACCGTAAGGCTGCCTACGTATCTTGTGGTGACAAGAATCAGGTCGAAAGTAGTTCAAAGAACAAAGTTATTTTTTTTCTTTTCCTTCTCTCTTTTGTTTTTCCTTTTTACTTTTTTAATTTTCTCTTTTTTTTGTTTTTTTCTTTTTCTCTTTTCCTTTTTTTCTTCTCTTTCTCTTTTTCCTTTCCTTTTCTAGTTCCTGACTCTATTTCTGATTCCAAAAGAGGGGTATGAAACAAAATATTAGGGCTCAAAATGGGTAGCAAAGGATAAAAGTGTTTGGGTAGCAGAATAAAATGACTTCATCATACCAAACTTTAAAAATGCCAAGTACAAACATGCAATTGAAGATAAGCAAAGAAATCCAAACAAAAGCGCCAATGGGTAATACCTCTGTACCAATGAATGATCCTTGCCATTTCGAAGCAGACTTGATCCAAACTTATCTTGATGTGGAAGAATGCATTTCAACACTGATTGATCTGCCTCAAACTGCTTGAGAGACATTCCTTTGTTGTATGCTCTCATCAACCTCTTGATTTCCAAACTAACTGCCTCAGTTTCACTCAATTCAAGCTTCAGATTTCTCAGAATTCGTGAATCTTTAATTGTTTCCTCAAACGCATCCTTTTATCATATTCAAAACTATGCCATTGATTCATGATTAGACTAACTTTCAAGATAAGGCTGAGAATTATGCGTGCATGTCATGTCACTAGAGTAGGCATGAAAAGGACTATAAAAGGGAAAATGACTTAAACAAAAACTAACTAGAATTAACAGAAAATAGGAGATTGCATTAGACAGATGATGAAAAGGGTTTGAACAAGACAAGCAAAATAGACATGGGTTACAACCCTGGAACAATCCTAAATAACACTAGACGAGTTACTACAACTAAACGAACTAGACAAAATGAGAAGAAGAAGAAGAGTTTGAGCCACAAGACAATATCCGGATTACAACTCTGAAATAACCCAGACAAACAGAAATGACAACAAAATAAACCACCAAAACTCCTCCCTGGCTAGCCAAGAAAGGAGTGTCTTTCCAATTACCAAGTTCGACATCTTAGCCACTAGGTTGCACATCAAAATTACTGGGACCTTCACCGATTTCAATATCATTAACTTTAGTCAGCAAGTTCCCAAGAGGATTCTCATACTCCCTGTCACCACGCATCTTCCCCACAAAGTGTGCATCATCATGTGCAGGTAAAGGATTTTGCGCGATATTCTGGGTGTCACTGTCCTGGACCACAATTATCCCTTCTTGAATCATTCCTTCTATCTCCTTTTTCAAAGCACAACAATCTTCAATGCTTTTCCCTTGGACATTAGAGTGGTACATTCACCGTACAATAGGATCAAAACCTTTTGCATATGGGTCCGGAGTATAGCCAAGGAGCGGCTCAATCAGGCCAGACTCTTTTAACCTTTCAAACAAGCTTGTGTAGGATTCTCCGATTGGCGTAAAACTATTTCTTTGCCTTTGTTCCCCTCTATTCCCCTGTTTCCTAGGGTTGTTGGGTGCTCGACAATGTTGTGAAGGTGAAAGAGTATTATGCGGTGCTGGTGCTCGCCATAAGGAGTGACCTAGTGGTTGAACAAATGACTGGACGTTGTTCGGAGGATAGCACTGATGTGGATTATGTGGAGCTCGGGAATAGGTTTGGGGTTGGGGTCGGGGTCGAGGCTGAGTATATTGGTGAGGTGGACCCGTTGGACTATGTCGCGATCCTGATACAGCCATGGCAACATCATCATGTTTCTTCTGAATTGCATGTGTTGTGGCTTTTAAGGTAGAATAGCTCATGATCTTGCTTGACTTCAGTCCCTCTTCCACCATTTCTCCCATCTTTACCACATCATTGAAGGCTTACCAATGGCTGAGATTAAATGGTCGAAGTAAGTGGGCTCCAGGGCTTGAAGAAAGTATTCAATCATCTCATCTTCTTCCATCGGAGGATTGACCCGTGCAGCTTGCTCCCTCCATCGGAAACCATATTCTCTAAAGCTTTCACTAGGATTCTTTTCTACCTTGGTCAGGGACAGGCGATTCGGGACA
The DNA here is from genome assembly GCF_000393655.2 of Nicotiana sylvestris. Lineage (NCBI taxonomy): Eukaryota > Viridiplantae > Streptophyta > Magnoliopsida > Solanales > Solanaceae > Nicotiana > Nicotiana sylvestris. The sequence goes on from NC_091064.1 coordinate 11,870,980, forward strand.
ATGTCTATGTTGTACTGAAAATGCCGAGCAAAGGCTTGAGCCAAATCGTCCCATGTGTACCACCTGCTGGCATCCTGGTGGGTGTACCATTCTAGAGCTGCCCCACTCAGACTCTGGCTGAAGTACGCCATCATTAATTCGTCTTTTCCTCCGGCGCCTCTCATTTTACTGCAGTAACCTCTCAGATGAGCTACAGGATCTCCATGGCCGTCATACAAGTCAAACTTGGGCATCTTGAACCCCGCAGGCAGTTGGACATCGGGGAACAAGCACAAATCCTTATAGGCCACACTCATCTGGTTTCCCAACCCTTGCATATTTCTCAATGATTGCTTCAGACTTTGTACCTTCCTAAACATCTCTTCTTGCTCTACATTCTTAGGTGGTTTGTCAGTTTCAACATGAGGCTCGAATTGGGGAGTGTAAGAGTAAGGATCATGGACTTTGAAAGTGGGTTTCGGGGCATAGTATTGGGTATTTGGAGCTGGAAATGCGGTTGTTTTGGCTGGTGGAGCATGGAAAGTTTGGGAGAAAGTGCCAGGGTAATTATGGTAAGGGGTGAAGCCTGGGGCGTGTTGAGGGGAAAGAGCAACAGTAGTGGGAACCTGGGCTTGTGTTAGTGGTGGGATAGTTGCAGGGTTTTCAGTGTACTTAGTGGGGAAGGAAGGTGGAGGATGCCCCCTGATCCAAGATTGATACATTTCTGTCATCTGCTGTTTCAACCTTCGGACCTCTTCTTTCAGTTCCGATTCTGATTCTACAATCTCCCTTGGTGGGTGTACAACCCTAGTGTCTGTTTCTTTGCTAGCCATGACTGCCTTGTGCTTTCTAGTGTTGTATGGACGAATCACCAAAGTGCCACAAACTAACCACTCTCTATTATAATAACAATGAAAGTAACAAAGAGGAGCAAAACGAAGCCAACATGTTAGCGTTAGGACATTTATCAGATAAAAATATCACATTGCGTGCAATTCCCCTAGTCATAGTTAACGGTTCTAGAATGGCTTCGAGGGTACGAAGGTCATACGGCATCATCCCAGTTTCACTTTTCTTGCCCCATTTCCTTCTTCATTTTCCTTTCTAACACCACTTGGTTTTTCATTTCTTTCCCCCTCTTTTCTTTCCTCTCACTTCTCACGTCCCACAACTTCATTCTCTTTTTATTCTTTTTGTTTTCTTCTTCTTCTTTTTTGTTTTTATAATGATGATTCGTTCGAACCCTATGTAGGTTGCCTACATATCATGTCCCTCATGAATCAGATCAAGTGTAGTTCTGGGAAAGTAATGGACAAAATAAATTAAGAAACAAAAATCTTTTTGAATTTTTTATTTATATTTTTTTTTTGGTCTTTCAAATACAAAACAGAAAGTACGATAATGAATGACTCGACAAACTCTTAAACCACCTAAGAGACTTAAAACAGGCTCAAAATATAAAAAGTCTCCTCAAGTAACTCCTGGACGCAATTGTCCTGGGGTATCTGTCATGCTCGAGTCCTGGTACGTAGATCCACACCTGAATAAGAAAAATAGGACCAAATAGATTAGCGACTCAAGACACTATGTGAGACCACACCTCCTATTGGACACATGCAAGACAACTATTTTTGAAAATTAACCTGCATGGCCAAGAGTGGAAATTAATGCAAACTCAACAAGATTGACCTCATGGACATGAAAAATACCTCACTAAAGCTTTTATGGATTCAAACTCCCAATATCATGGCCCAAATTTAATTTGCGAAAATGCTTCATTTTGCAAAAATGACCGATATGGCCAGAAGTGGCTAAAATGCAAACTCAGAAGGACGGGCCTTAAGGTAGTGGGACACTTAGTTTCGAACTCAGGATTTTGAGACATGGGTCAATGAACCACTTTTGCGAAAATGACCCCATTTTACAAGAATGACCGATGTGGCCAAAAATGGCTAAACATGCAAGATATGGCTAAGACCCCGCAAAGCCAAGAACCTAAGACTTGCTAGGAAGACCGGACCCTATGTGGGTTGCCTACGTATCATGTCTCGAAAGACGAGAATCAGGTTCGCGTAGTTCGGGAAGATTGGTCATGGGAGAAAGCCTTTAAAAAAATGCAACTAATTTGGAAAAACCATATTTTTTGTCTTTTTGAGAAATGATGGAAAATGTAAACTCTTTTTAGATTTTCTTTTCTCTTTTTTTTGAATTTTTGGAAAATGATGAAAAATGCAAAATCTTTTTGCATTTTCTTTTTCTTTTTTTTTTTGAATTTTTGGAAAATAATGGGAAAGTGTAAAATCTTTTTGGATTATCTTTTTTTTTTTTTTTTTGAATTTTTGGAAAATAATGGGAAAGTGTAAAATCTTTTTTGGATTTTTCATTTTCATTTTTTTTTTGGAAAAAGTAGTGAAAGAAAAATATAACTAGGCCCTACTTGCTTCGTCTTTCACCCTTATTTCCCAAGCATCGGTCCACCAAATGACCTTTTTACCCTCAAAGGTGCAACATGTATCACATAGGGATGATTGAATATCTTTTTGGGCCACGGACCCATTTTGACAAAATTTGGATAGGCTTCCTACAAAGGGACACGGTACCTGGGACCGAGCCCTGTTAGGTCTAAATGATATGATGCAAATAAAAATGACCTAAAGGCTGACCTACGTTTGGGGTTCACTAACAAGGCAATTCGGGGGAGCGTAAGGTCGATGGTGGTTGCTCAAGCTTTCCACCCACTCCATACGTCTGACGGCCCCCCCCCCCTCCTAAATTAAGGGTGACTTAACAAAGAGTTCGTGCACGCGAAGCGTACTCCGAGACTTGTTGCGGAAAGAAGACCCATGATTATGCAAATGATGACAGTTTATAAAACAGTAACACATTAAGAAAAGCGATAAACAAATAACCAACAAAACAAGGAAATAAGACAACCAAAGCAAATAAACAAAGCAAATAAACCAGAGTGAATAAACCAATCTAACACACAACAACATGTAAAGAAGATCAGGCCAACACACAGAAACAAGTAAAGAAAGTCTTTAAAACTCATAGTAACAAGTGAAGAAAATCTTTAAGAAATTAGGGTTTTTAACAGAGTTAAATTAAAAAGCAGTAAGAACTTAGAATCGGTCAAGATAAATAAAGAGGAAGGTCTAATCATAGATAAATTAATCGAAACAGGTATACATACAAATTACATAAGCAAAGATAGTTCCAGAACCCCGAATAAAACCAAAATAATTAGGGTTTTCAACGTGATGAATCAAGTAGAAGAAAAACATAAAAAACCGTTTAACATAGTAAAATCATATGATAGTACAAAAAATCAGAGGAGAAGTCATTAAAAAAATGGGGTTAAGAAACCCTAGTCTTGAAGACGAAAAGTCACATTGAAAAAAAATCGGAAACAAACACCTTAACCGAATATCCTAAAAGCCAACAAGATCAAATATCAGCTCGAACCTGCAAGTCCTCAGCAGAGTCGACAAAGATGTCACACCCCCTTTTTTAACCAAACTTCACTAACCCCTCTTAAATAAATAAAAGGAATTTATAAAGCTTGAAAAGGGTTTTCAATTAGAAAGTGACGAAATTTTGTGCAAAAGAAAATTACTCAGAGTCGCCACCTGACATTTGATTTCGGTGTGTCAGGTCACCGTTTTTTTAAAATGATTTTTCCTTTTAAAAACACTTCAGACTAAAACCAAGTCTGCACCAGATATTTGGGTAAGGGGGTTCATTTGACTCGGGTAAAAGGTGTTAGGCACTCCCCAAGCCCCGTAACTAGTGCAGTTGCATACTTGATCTAATCGGCTTTTAAAATATTCAAGTTGAGATAAAAACAAACACAGAAAAGAGAAAAAAAACAAACACGTCGTTCCCGCCTAATAAAATAAAAATAAAAATAAAAATACTTTGAGTTCCACTTTAGGCCTCCAAATACAAGTACTTCGGGGCATACCCTGGATAAAATATATACAACTTACGCGGGGCATTCCCCGGATAATAAACTAAAGAAACGACCTCTCACCTCAAATGGAAATGAAGTAAAGAAAACCTAAGATTTACCTACCCGAATGTGGCCAGCCTAAACATGCTCCTAACGGTTCAATCAATGAAAGCAGATTAATGACATTTAAAACTTAACTTGGACTTACTTACGCTAATCCAAGCTCAAACTACTGTTTGTTTTCTTTTAGTCTTTTTTTTAATAATCTAATCTTCAAAGTCAATTCACGAGCAGCTTATTTTATATCTTAGCTTAAACCTTGTTTAACATCTAAAAGATATCTATTCGAATTAGACAATTGAATTCAAACCACTCTTTGGATCAATAGAAAACATTTACTCTAGCAACTTAACACCAACAATCAAGTAATATGATAAACACAGAATCACTAAGTTTATACTATCAAAAATCAAGCTTGAGAGGAAGAGAAATAAGGAAACAGGACAAGAATTTAACCTTTAGTCGAGCTTTCATATTTAAAAAATAAATTCCTCCGAGAATGGACAACAATCTAACTCAACCAAACAGGAACCTTCGACCGGAGGAGACTCGTCAGCAAACTCGAACTCGATCTTGGCCGCATCTCATCGAGTTCCATCAAAGTACGTGAGGCTGGCAATGGCTGGTTAGAGAATAAGGGATGGTGCGGCAGCTGTTTTTTGTGGTGGTGAAGGGTGGTTGCGTGGCTGGTTTGTCGTTGAAGGAGACTGCGGCTGGTTGATTTTTGGGGTAGCGGTAGAAGGGTGTGAGGGTGGGATCATTTGGTCGTTAAGCCGAGGAAGACGAGGAAGGCAGCCATGGGTCTGTAGTCTTGTGTTGTCTTCTTGTTGAAAAAGAAGGTCCGGCGAGTTTGGGTTGGGAGATGGCCGGCGGCTGGGGTCTCTAAGGGTGCTTGGGTTCAGCTAGATTTTTGGGTGGTGTCTTGTTGAAGAAGAAAGCTGCCATGGATTTTTAGTCTTGTGTCCTAGTTTTTTTTTTTCTTTTCTAAGGAAGAAGAAGAAGGTCTTTCTAGGGCTAGGTTTAAAGAAGAAGGGGTAATGGGTTCAGTCTTGTTTGGCTTGAAATTGGGCTAAAAGATCAAGAATGGACCTCTCTTACTAAAAATGTGATAAACTAAGCCGAAAACTCACTCTTCCTTCTGAAAATAATATAAAATTTAAAAAAAATAAAAATATAAAACTAATCCTAATTAATTAAAACAAATAATATTATACCATGAAACTATTTTGGTATTTTTCAAGATTATGTAAAAATAAAATAGGTTCAAAGTAACATATCTTCCTAACGATATCTAATACGTGAATTAAATAGAGAAATATGAAACTATTTTTGTAATTTTCAATTTTTGTTTTTAAAATAAAGTAAAAGAGTCAAAATTGGTTGATATAACTATATTAAGCCTAAATTAAATATTTTACGCTAAAATGGGTGAAATTTTGGGTAGGGTAAAAAATTACATGTCTACATCCGCACCTACGGAATAGTAGCCGCACCTGCGGCTTCGCAGGTGCGAGGCTCCCTTCGCTTCTGCGGTTTCCTTCCGCTTCTGCGGTCAACTCCTTCGCTTCTGCACTTGTGCAGATGTGGCTAACACTCCGCACCTGCGATCCTTCCCCTGACTGCCCATCCCCGCATCTGCGACTCCAAGGCAGCTTCTGCGGCTCCACACCTGCGGCCAAAACCTCGCAGGTGCGGTTGCAGTAGATATCAGCTGCCTAAATTCTTCTTGAAATTTCAAATTCGATCTTTTCGGAATTCACCTGAGGCCTCGGGACCCCGTCCAATCACACCAACCAGTTCCAAAACATGACACAGACCTGCTCGAGGCCTCAAATCACATCAAACAACGTCGAATTCATGAATCACACCCCATTCCAAGCTTAATGAACTTTAGAATTTCAAACTTCTTCATTCGATGACACATCCTGTTAAATCACGTCCGATTGACCTCAAAATTTGCACACATGTCGTATTTGACATTACGGACCTACTCCAACTTCCGGAATCAGAATCCGACCCCTATATCAAAAAGTCCACTTCTGGTTAAACTTCTTAAAAATCTTCAAATTTCTAACTTCAGCCAAATGACTCCAAAATGACCTACGGACCTCCGAATCCACTTCAGGACGCGCTCCCAATACCAGAATTTCCATATAGAGCTATTCCTAAACTCGGAATCCCAGACGGACATCGATAATACTGAAATTCACTGCAATCCATATTTATGAAATTCTTCCCGAAATGCTAACTTCACCAGCTATACAAGCTTGTTCACTCCTCATGGACATCAACTAAATGTGCGACAATACATTCCCATCCAAGTCATGTTATATCCTTCTTCATATCCAGCAAACTCTTTTCTGTCGTATCCAAATCTCCCGTTATATGATAGCAATGTTCCAAATTAAGTCTGCATACCTAGTCACAATCCACCATAAATCCCAAATCGCTCTAAATTTTTCTCAAGGCGTGTAGCTATCCTATCACGGAACCCACATGTTACTCTGTCACTCTCCCACTTTGGTCAAACCCTTTCCTTTAAGCAACTACTCGACTTCTTCTTCTTCTTCCACCTGGACTTCTAGAGATTTAACCACCGCAAGACACCTCCCACATGTCCTTCCTCATCCTTCACCGCCAACTGTTGCCTCAAATCAAAAATCTATCTCTATAGTACCTGAACCAATAGATTGCTACTAACTTTAAACCTTTCCAAGAATCATCCTTCTCGAGACATCAACACCAGGAACACCGATACAATCCTGAACCTCCGCACACCACAATCTCTGATAGCTGCTTCTTCGGCACTATTTCACACAACTCAGCCCCAAAGGTGAATTGAAGAAAACCATAACATCGGCGAACTTAACGTATTCAACAAGGACAATAACAGCACATCACTGTCACACCTCCTTTTTACTACACCCCTGTAAAGGGGTATATAAGGGAGTTTTTTCCAATTTAAGTGACAATTGAAATGGGATTATTTATTAAAAATCAGAGTTGCCACTTGGGATAATTCATGGTGTCCCAAGTCACCGGTTCAAATCCCGAATCAAGGAAAAGATTGACTCTGTTTTACAGTCCGCGAACCAGAAATCCGGGTAAGGAATTCCGTTAACCCGGGAGAAGGTGTTAGGCATTCCCGAGTTCCATGGTTCTAGCACGGTCGCTCAACTGTTATTATTGGCCTATTTATCTGATTTAAAAAAAACTTTGAACCTATGTGCATTTTAACTTTAAACCGCTTTTAATTATTTTAAAGAAGATTTCAACGTCGTCTAAAACATGTCTTTGGACCGCGCCACATGAAATGCACCCGCAATCCGAAACACATTTTATTCAACGTTGTTGAGATTTGGATTTGGGTCACATGAAATGCACACCCGAGTTTAGGAAGGTAATTTTAAGATTACGCGCCTAAAGCAACTACGCATTTTTTAACTTTGCGAGGGTCATGGAAAATTTGCTAAATGGCACACCTCGAATTCTAAGGATTTAAAAGAAATAATTAAATGAGGGCCACGCATTTTGAGATTTTATTTGGCACGGCTCGCCCCAATCCCAACTTTTAACAAGAATTCAAACTAAACCTTGAGGGCCATAAGCTACTTGTGTTACTTAATATAGCACACCTCCAATCTACTTTTAAAAACCCAATTAATTAACTAAATAAATGCTTGATGTAATTCTAATATTTCTCTTTTACTAAAGGCGAACTTGCTTATCAGCTAATGGGCCTTATATTGAATGGCCAACTATTAAAGAAGGGTTGTTTCAACAACAACAATTAAACAAGGACTAGGTCCGATGAAACAGACCAAAATGGTGTAAAGTACACAGTCCCTTTGTTAGCCTCTTCAGGCTTGGGCCCAAGATGAACCCAAGATTTAGTGAACTGACAAACACCAAGTGACATGGAGATATGCATATTGAATCAAGAGGTTAAACATTCATTAGCTGGGCCGGCATAAGGTCCAACACTTAAAGCCAAACAATCTGCAGAATCAAGTAAACGCTAACCGACTAATACTATGTGAAACATAAAATGAACTATGCTTTTTTACTTCTGAGTTTAAATTAATTTAGCACAAATCAAACTAATTGAGCTTCTAACTCTATTTTTTACACATTCTGGTACAAGCTTGCTATATGAAAAGCCCAGCAGTAACACCTTGAATTATCGGGCTCAAGAGATGAGCCCAAATTGAAAACGGACCAGCCTCAGCAAACATTGGGATCCCAGTTCGAGTCCATACTACGTAAAACGTCGAGTATTTTGCATTCGAATTTACAGATCATGTTGCTTTAAGAAAATCAAACAATTACTAATGGGAACACACCTATCGTCACTTTTATGCAGATGCTACAATCCAAACATCAATTCATTTTGTTATCTATCATCTAATACTATCACAATTCTTACCAACATGTTCCATAATCTCAGAAAATAACAGACATTCACTAATTTAGATTCCAAAGGGAAGCTACATACCATAGCTTAAAATCAAAAAGTTATTCAAAATAACACACTGATTTCAGTTAAGCTATCATATGGCTTGAGCTTTGCATACAAGTACCCAAAAGTCCTTCTTATACATAACAACAAGCTCAAATTCATGAAGTCTAAACAGATAAACCATAATTTGTCCCATATTATAAACCAAGACTAAACTAAAACCAAGACTAAAAGACAACCAACAGTAATTGACTAATCACAGATTTCAGTTACGTCCTATTCACTGAAAAATTTACATAGTCAGATTCTTTCTAAAAACAACTGAGCAGTATAAGCTATGCAAGAAATTGAAAGAGAGCTAGAACTTCAATAACAAACAACGTCATGTTTAATCATATTTTTTATATCCAAACTTCGAATTACATTCAATTGAACCCCATAGTGCTAGAAAAATACCTGAAAATGAAAGGACACAAGAGGTGAGGGATCAGCAATAGCAGTAGCAGAAGTTAGCTCCAGATTCAAACAATCAAATAGTGAAATTGACTCAGAAAGACCAGTAGAACAGCAAACCAAACAACAGACTTAAACCAGCTCTTTTTAATGCCCAAGTTCAATCCATTTCTAACCCGGATAAATCAGAAATAGCTTCAGACACTCAAAACCTTAAGAATTGCAGAAGGAAATTCAATGGAACATTCTTTTTATGAAATTTCCATCCGTTCTTGGTTTTTATCCCAGTCTCCTCCCCCTCAATTCTTTTTGGAAAGTTAGACTTTATAGAGGGGTTTTTAGGGCATCAATAGAGGTTTCAGACCTTTCTTTTTAATCCTTGCTCAATTTTTGTTTTTGCTTAAAGAACCTCAGTTCAACACTCCAAATTCATTTTAGTCCCTGGGTTAGCTTCTAAGCAGCTTCCCCTTTCTGTTACAGAAATATTCCCCACCTGGATTCCCTAAACTACCCCATTGAGCCCCTATTATTACCCTTTAAGTCCAGGCAAAATCCGGGTCGAAATGGCCCAATTTAATGGGTCTGACAATCCAAATTAAACCCCCATCCGGGCCTTTGATTCTTCAGAACCCAATTAAAATCAAACAAGGATTCACCATTTTAAAGACTGACCTAAAACTACCCAAAAGAAAATTACGAAAACCTTAAACCAAAGCCAAAAACCGAAAGAAAAATGAAATTGAGTTAACTAATTTTAAAATAACAACAAAATAACTATGCTAATAATCAAACAAGTCATACATGGACAACATTGACAAACAACATATAATGAGGAAACAGAAACACAAACACAGAAGAGAGATGAAGAAAGATGACTTAAAAAGAAAAATACAAGAAAAGAAATAAAAACAAAAAACGTGAAAAATACCTAAACGGGCTGGCCAAGCCTTAAAGTTCTTCCTCAATCTCTCGATTTTGACCGAAAGGGGTCTCAATCATGTGTTCTCAGATGAAAATACATGACCAAGGTCCATTTTGGTCTTAATCGTCACCAAATTTGCCGATTTTAGAGTTTGACATTTTAGGTCTCATCTTCGACTTAAGATTCGACGAGTTCAGGGAATATTCGAGGGAAAAGAGCCGTAGATTTAAGAAGAGGGGAGTGAGGGGGTTCTGTGGTGTTACTTTGGTGGTGTTTGGAACCGGCGCCGCCACCGGAGGGGAGGGAAATTTTAGGGTGGCGCTAGGGTTTGGAGATTGAATCTCTGAGAGAGAGGGTTAGAGAGACGCTGAAGAAAGGAGGTGGGCTTGTTAGGACAGTCTAATATTAAACTAAGCTCACTTCCGGACCGTTCGATCAAAGAAGATCAACGGTCTGGATCTCCTATTATTTAAACGGGGTCGTTTGACTCACTGGTGGGGGAGACCGGGTATTGGGGCGGGTTTTGGGCCGAATTGACCGGGTCTTGGAGAAAAAATGACTTGGGCCTGTGTAAATTTAATTAAAGGAAGCCCAAACTATCAACCTTCTTTCAATTCCCTTTTCCTTTTCATTTCTTCAAAATTCCTTTTCTTTTTTTTTAATCAAAATTAAATTAAAAATCTAAGTTAAATCCTAAAACCAAATTAGCCTATCAAAAACACTAATTAATTCTAAGTAATAATTATCACAAAAAACCAAATTAAAGGAAAACTACGAAAATAAAAAAACTAAAATTAAAAGTTGCAAAGCAAGCTATTTTTGTGATTTTTCCATTTTTATAAAACAATTAATTTGTTAATTAATCCCAAAATGTAGAATTAAATCCTAAACGCAAATGCCACATATTTTAATTTTTAATTAATTAAATAAAATAAACATGCAGAGACAAATGCAAACAATAACTAGAAATGCTACAAAGATCCACGAAATTGCAAACAATGGAAAAATTATTTTGTTTTGAATTTATGGGAGTAATTCATATAGGAAAAAATCACATGGTCACAGCTGCCCCTCTTTTCTCGGAAACACGAAAAGTTTTCGTGCAAAGATAAAGTGAGCGGATACGAGCGATTTTTGCCCATTTGAATACTCTGCAGGAAGCATTTTTGAAAGATCTGACCGCACCCTGCTTCCGAGGTTGCCTACATATCCTTAGCTATAAAGGAATCAGGTCAGTGTAGTTCGGACGTTTCTGTGGCTGGGACTACCATGAAGCTGTGATTTCACTATTGCTGCTGCTACTACTGCTTACTGAACTCCTTATTACACCATGTCAAAATAAAAAGAAACTAGACTAAACTATGATCTATGCATTACAAAAATCCTATCTATATCCTCAAACTTGATCTTGTGGTTCCTGTTGCTTTGTTGACTTGTATTCTCCAGGCGAAGTTCCTTTGTTGCCGATTCGAATTGTAAACTGAGATGCTTTCCCTTTTCTTCAAGTGGGTGCCTGATTGCCAAAACTTGAGCTATATTCCCTTGTTCTCCAGGTGGGCGCCTGATTGCCAAAAATTTGAACTGTATTCCCTTGTTCTCCAAGTGGACACCTGATTGCCAAAAACTTGAACTGTATTCCCTTGTTCTTCAGGTGGGTGCCTGATTACCAAAACTCGAATTGTATTCCCTTGTTCTCCAGGTGGGTGCCTGATTACTAAAACTTGAACTGTATTCCCCTTGTTCTCCAGGTGGACGCCTGATTGCCAAAACTTGAATCACATTCCCTTGTTCTCCATGTGGGAGCCTGATTACTAAAACTCGAATTGTATTCCCTTGTTCTGCAGGTGGGCACCTGATTACCAAAACTTGAACTGTATTCCCCTTGTTCTCCAGGTGGGCGCCTAATTGACAAAACTTGAATCGCATTCCCTTGTTCTCCAAGTTGGTACCTGATTACCAAAACTCGAATTGTATTCCCTTGTTCTCCAGGTGGGCGCCTGATTACCAAAACTTGAACTGTATTCCCCTTGTTCTCCAGGTGGGCACCTGATTGCCAAAACTTGAATCGCATTCCCTTGTTCTCCAGGTGGGTGCCTGATTGCAACAAAATAGACAAAACAAAGAAAATTTTCTGCCCCTGTTTGGTAGCTGGCACATTTGTGAGTATTAACTGAATCATGTTACCAAATATCACTAAGAATTTGAAAGCTAGATCCCATTATCCAGGAGGGTTCTGAAAACTCCTAGTTAAACGACATTTTTAAGTCTAAATTATATCTTCTAAAGGTATGGCTTCCGTTAAATCTTGTTATCTAAGAAGGCCTTAAAATTACATCTCATTATCAATGAGGGTCCTGAAAATCAAAGTCAAGTTTTATCTTAAGAGTGACAATTCTTTACGGCTGAATTATACTATCTACAATAGAACTTACGCTAAATCTTGTTATCTAATGGAAATCTTAAAACTAGGTCCCATTATTCAGGAGGGACTTGAAAACTCCTAATTGAATCCTATCTTAAACATGCAAACTTTGAAACCAACTTACATTCCTTGGGGTACCTTTATGCTAGATTTTGCTACTTATGATTGTTTTGATTTTTAAACTAGGTCCCATTTTCCAGGAGGGTCCTAAGAATTTACGGTCAAACTTGTCTGGTGCTCGCCTTTCCTTATGGAGGGTTTCTCCGAAACAACCGAAATTTTCTGCGCCTGTTTCAAATCAAAGAAAATCTTGTCAGTTTAAATGTGGTGGTTAGTTGTGGCATTCTTGCTGAAGGTGGCCTCTCCACTGCCGTGCTTTGTTTGACCAGTTTTGCCCGAACTGACCAAGAACCACCTGACTTTCTGACTGACTTTCACCCACATGACTTTGGATGACCTGGGTTTTCTATACCCAAACTGTTGTGTTACATCTCTGGCCCATCTGTTTGAACCTCTGCATCTCCCACGAAATTACTAAACCATTTCACCGATGGAACTTCCACTTACCTTTTAACCCATTTCACATCATACTATCCCTAACAATGCCTTGGCCGCCATGTGCTTTGTGCAACTTTGGAAGTTGGTAGTGAGTTTTGAAATCCTTTCTTATTTGCTTAAACAAAACTGACATTGGAAACATCTTAGAGAAATAAACCCAAAAGAAATGAAATGCAATGATCTTGAGAGTTAGGGATAAGAAAAATCCAAAACTAGAAGACTGTCTGAAGTGGAAAAAGAAAAAGAGACTTATCTGAGTGGAGTAGCTATCACCAATGATCATGACATATATTTCGGATTAATCGGCCAGTCCAGTCTTTCCAACCAATAAACTTTTAGTTGTCATACTTCTATGCCCCGAGATCTTCAAAACCCAATTTCTTCACCAAAACTTGTCCTTTTTCGGCCTGCGGTGCCCGAAGCGTTTTCACCAACAAACCTCTCTTATTTGTTCATCTCTCAGCTCACTTTCGCCTTAAGATGCCCGTGAAGGTTTTCACCAATAAGACTCTTTCATTTTGATTTCTCTCAGCTTTCATCGTCTTACGGTGCTCATGAGGGTTTTTACCAATAAGACTCTCTCATTTTCATTTTTCTTGTTTGGACCAGAGGGTTGCCCCTGATATGAATTACCTCTACTTGCTCGACTTGGCATCTCTCAAAGACTGGTCGGAAGGTCTTTCTTTGGACCGTAATATGGGCTTTTGGATAGGGTTAGAAAGAAAGGGTATCAAAAGGCTGAAAATAACTCAACTCGGTTCAGAATTACAACTTTCAGAATCAGATTTCATACAACAAACACAACTTCTGCCCCAGTTTCTTTTCTTGGCGACTTTTGGATTTTTATTTTGTTGGGACCGAACCATGAGGCTACCTACGTATCCTTAAAAGGAATCAGGTCGAACGTAGTTCATGACATAGAATTGCTTTGTTGTTGTGATTTTCTCTTTTCATTCTCACTTTTTCTTCCCTTTTTCTCTTTTTGTTGTTTTGTTATTTTTCTTTTTTCCCTTTTTTTTTCTTTTTTTCTTTTCTTTCTCTTTTTCATTCTTTTTTCTTTCTCTCTTTTCCTTTACTTATCTTTCACGCTTGCATTTCTGATCTTTGCTACTGATTCCAAAAGAGGGGTATGAAAGGAAATAAATAAGGCTCAAAAAGGGGTAACAAAGGATAAAGTAATTAGATAGCAGAACAAAATGCCTTCGTCATTCCAATCTTCAAAACATGCCAAGTACAAACAAACACAATTTAACCAAAGGAATCATACATAATATCTTTTGACTGCATCTGAATTGATAGTCATTTCTACACACTTGCCTTCTATATCTATTAAATGCAAAGTACCATTGGACAACACTCTCGTTACGATGAACGGTCCCTACCAATTTGGGGCGAACTTGCCTTTTTCCTCAGCCTGATGTGGAAGGATACGTTTCAACACTTGCTGACCCACTTCAAACTTCCGTGCACGCACCTTTTTGTTATATGCTCTTGCCATTCTCTGTTGATACAACTGGCCATGACACACTGCTACCAATCTTTTCTCATCGATCAAACTCAATTGTTCCGGGCGGGTTTTGACCCGCTCATCATCATCAATTTCGGCTTCCGCGATAATCCGAAGGGATGGGATTTCGACTTCTGCGGGTATCACTGCTTCAGTGTCATACACCAGCAAATAAGGAGTTGCCCCTACTAAAGTACAAACAGTAGTACGATATAATAGATGGAATGCTCTTTCCTGCCAGTGATGTCATGCTGACCCAACACACAACCAAACGAATTGTCCAAAACCGTCAAATACAGAATCAAAGGTCTCCCTGGTTCTGGTGGCACCAACACATGTGTGTTTGACAAGTACCCCTTTATCTTATCAAATTCTTCTTGACACTCATCTGCCCACTTAACCGCAACATCCTTCTTCAATAGTTTGAAGATAGGCTCACAAGTTATCGTAAGTTGAGCAATAAACCTGCTGATGTAGTTCAACCTCCCTAATAAACTCATTACCTCAGTTTTGTTCCTTGGGGTGGTAATTTTTGGATAGCTTTATTCTTTGACGGGTCCAATTCAATACCTCGACGACTGACTATGAATCCCAAAAGTTTTCCAGATGGCACACCGAATGCGCACTTTGCAGGATTGAGCTTAAGATTGTACCTGCGCAGCCTTTGGAAAAACTTTCTCAAATTTTTGACATGGTCGAACTGTTTTCTAGACTTTATGATCACATCATCCACATAAACCTCGATCTTCTTATGTATCATGTCGTGGAATATGGTCGTCATTGCCCTCATGTAGGTTGCCCCAGCATTTTTCAAACAGAAAGGCATGACCCTGTAGCAGTATGTTCCCCATGGCGTGATGAATGCCATCTTTTCTACATCTTCCTCGTCCATTAAGATCTGATGATAGCCCGCATAGCAATCCACAAAAGACCCAATCTCATGTTTGGCACAATTATCAATCAAGATGTGGATGTTTGGCAATGGGAAGTTGTCTTTTGGACTTGCCTTGTTGAGATCACGGTAATCAACGCACACTCTGGTCTTACCATCCTTCTTTGGCACAGGCACAACATTGGCTAACCAAGTGGGATACCGCATGACTTGAATGACCTTCACCTCAAACTGTTTTGTGACCTCTTCTTTAATCTTTACACTCATGTCAGTTTTGAACTTCCTCAACTTCTGTTTAACGGGAGGAAATGTCGGGTCAGTGGGTAATTTGTGAACCACCAAGTCAGTGCTTAAAGCCGACATGTCGTCATATGACCATGCAAAAATGTCTTTGTATTCAAACAACTCTTTGATTATCTCTTCCCTGATTTGCGGTTCAAGATAGACACTTATTTTAGTTTCTCTGATATTATGTGGGTCCCCTAAGTTGATTGCTTCTGTATCACCCAGGTTTGGCTTGGGTTTTTCTTCAAAACGGCTTAATTCTTTACTAATATCTTCAAAGGCCTCATCCTCATCGTATTCTGATGCATTATCACACTCTATTTTTTGAATTATTATTTCAAAATTAAATTGGCTTTTAAGACTGGGCCAAAGATTCCTCATGCATGTCAGGTCATTGAAACCAGCATAAAAAGAAGTGTACAAGGAAGAAAAAAAACAAAAATAAAATCAGGAATGATGAAAAAGGGAAATTGCATTTCATTGAAATCAAAAGATAACAATGTTTATACATCCAAACGGACAGAACATAGAATCTGAATTACAACTCTGAAATAATCCAGATAAACTGAAAGAAAATCAAAGCAAACTACCAAAACTCTTCCCGGGTAGGGAGAGGAGTAGCTTCCCAATTGTTAATCTTTGGACTAGGCCCAACAAATTGCACATCCGCCTTGCTAGAACCCTCTCCAGCTTCCACCATGTTCACATCGTCGAACAACTTTTCGAACCTTTCAATCAACTCTTTATCAGGACCAACCACAGAACTGGGAACTATTGTTACGGGACGCTTCCTGGATCCGGGCTTGACAAACGATCGGGAGAGACGTGGGATGGGCTTTGGGAGGACCCATGCCCTCTGTTTCAACTTTATGGCTCTTTTCACGTCTGCAACTGTGGGCTTGAATCCCAAACCAAATGTATTCAAGTTTTTGGGGAGAGACACCGGTTGTACGATACCTTGCAGAGATGCACCCAAACCCTTGCCAGGTACAAAACCATTTTTTAACATTTCAAAGGCCACCATGACTGATGCAGCGGTCACCTTCGGAGTTGGAATGCATTCCCCTTCTAGAATTTTCTCAACTGACACTGTGTCAAAAAGCTAATAGACCCATGGCCCCTTGTCTTCTTCAACCTCAATGAATGGAACAATGGCATTACTGGGAGCACACAAATTATCCTCGCCGTGCACAACGATTTCCTGCCTATCCCATTCAAACTTGACCATCTGATGTAGAGTAGATGGGACTGCTTTGGCGGCATGAATCCATGGTCGTCCCAACAACAAATTGTAAGAAACAGCCACATCTAGCACCTGGAACTCCATGGTAAATTCAATTGGTCCTATTATCAGCTCGAGCACTATGTCCCCGACTGAATCTTTCCCTCCACCGTCGAATCCCCGAATGCAGATACTGTTCTTGTGAATTCTTTCATCATCCACTTTCAACTTGTTTAAAGTAGGGAGAGGGCAAATGTTCGCACTAGAACCATTGTCGACCAATCTCGAGTAACCACGAAATCTTCGCATTTTACTGTAAGATAGAGGGCTCTATTGTGCTCAGTACCCTCTACGGGCAGCTTATCATCAGAAAAAGTGACTCTCTTTACCTCAAAAATCTTGTTGGCTATCTTTTCCAAATAGTTTACTGAGATTTTGTCAGGAACATGGGCCTCGTTCAGGATTTTCATCAAGGCCCGACGGTGCTCGTCCGAGTGAATTAACAACTACAAAAGTGAAATCTGAGCAGGCGTCTTCCTCAACTGCTCCACAATGGAATAGTCTTGCACCTTCATCTTTCTCAAAAATTCTTCTGCCTCTTCTTTGGTCACAACTTTCTTCACTAGCACTGGGTTATCTTTGGAGGTTTTAGCTTTTCTTAACTCCTCGGGGGCGAAACATCTCCCCGACCGAGTCAATCCATGGGTCTCACAAACTTCTTCTTTAACTTCTTTTCCTTTGTAAGTCACTGTCACCCGTTCATAATTCCACAGGATGGCCTTGCTGTTGACTATCGGTAACTGAGTTACAGGCTTGATAATGACGGGATCTATGCGAGCACCCTCCATAATTA
Source organism: Nicotiana sylvestris (assembly GCF_000393655.2). NCBI lineage: Eukaryota > Viridiplantae > Streptophyta > Magnoliopsida > Solanales > Solanaceae > Nicotiana > Nicotiana sylvestris. The sequence goes on from NC_091064.1 coordinate 11,888,544, forward strand.
CAACAGGCTTGTTCGCCACTCTTGGCACCACCACTTTTGCTCTTTCTTGTTTCACTGCAACGTCTCTTGAGGACCCCTTCTTGACTACCGCAAATGGCTCATCATTTGTCCCGTTCAACTTGAGCACTGACATTTCACTTGTCAATTTTTCAACCGGCTTTACTTCACTGGATCGGATCATCATGACGGTCTGCGAAGGCTTTTTGGGCTCCTCTTCTTTATGCATTATCTCGATCATATTTGTCTCTTGATGGGTCGGTAATAGGTTCTGGTTGATATTGGGCGCCTCCGGAGCTTGGACTTCAATCCGAATTGAATCAATGAGCTCTTAGATAGCATTTTTCAATTGCCAGCATTTCTCCGTGTCGTGCCCCGGAGCACCAGAACAATATTCGCAACTTACAGAATAATCAAGATTTCTCGGAAAAGGATTTGGCAGTTTTGACTCGATCGGCCTCAACATATCCAATTGTCTCAGCCTGTGGAACAAACTAGTATAGAACTCTCCCAATGGAGTGAAGGTTTTCTTCTTGTGCAACCTCTCGTTCTTAAATGCTTGATTGGGTTGGAAAGCTGGTCTAGTAGGGTTTTGGTAGGCTCGTGGGGGTGGGTAGGCATTTTGTGGAGCTGGGTAGGTATTTTGTGGGGCTGGAGCATGCCATTGTGCGTGGGCAGGGGTTTGGTTGTATGCTTAGGCATTGTGGATAGAAAAATGGGGATCTGGTGGTGGGTAGTAGTGTTGGGGTGGATTATACGGGGTGTGGGGGTAGGTTTGGTGGTGAGGTCGAGGCTGATTATAGTGATGAGGTGAGCCCCTGGGTTCGAACCAAGCTCCTGAATCAATCGTTGCTACATCATCTTTCTTCTTCTTTCCAATTACTCCCCCAGTTCCACTTTGAATGGCCTGAGTTGTTGCCTTAATAGCCGAATAGCTCATGATTTTGTTTAACTTGAGCCCTTCTTCTACCATACCGCCCATCTTCACCACTTCATTAAAGGACTTGCCTATAGCTGATACTAGATGACCGTAATAGGTAGGTTCTAAGGCCTGCAGAAAATAATCCACCATTTCACTTTCTTTCATTGGAGGGTCAACCCTTACTGTAAGCACGTGATTTTTGCATCACGAACAATCACTCCAAAAGAAATCAAAAATAGTGACAAAATGACTTCGCTGCACAATTTTTCGATCTTTCCGTGACATGTGTTGTTATGTCATTTGTGGGTCTGTCCATTTTGCATCTAGTCATTATCAAACAAAAATACAAAAAAATATGTGTCGTTAAAAGAAAATTAAAAATATATGTATGTGTGCATCGTTCGTTCTAAGCTGTGATCTAACCATTTTTTTATTTTTATTTCTTATGTGTGTTTATTGTTGTAGGTGTTACACAATATGTGTGCAAGCTTATTTTAATTATGTACCTTATTTTAGGAATTTTTGGATTAATTGTTTGAAATAAAAAGGGAAAGGAAAATCTGATTGGGCCCCAAAACGAGGCCCAAAACCAAAACACTGATCCAGCCCAAGACGAGCCTGCCCAAGCACGGACTCAAACGACGTCGTATCGGCGTCCCCATTTGAAGCCGTTGATCTGATTCAAAGGAACGGTCCAGATCAGGCTGTTCAACTCACCTCAACGACGCCGTTTCAGGCAAAATGATCTGAGACGTCTGAGCCTCTTGATCCAATGGTCCACACACGCACCCGTGACCCAACCCCTCACTTAAACCAAACGACCCCGTTTAACTATCAAACGACCCCGTCTCATTTCTCACCCTCAGATCCAAGTCGTTGAGATCATCTGATCTAATGGCTCAGATCCAATCAGCCTCCCCATATATAAACTCGACCCTTACCCCCACGCCCCAAGCCGCACCCCCCTTCAGCCACTGTTCACCATCTTCCCCAGGACCCCTTTCCTCTAAAACCCTTAGCAGCCTAGGTTTTCCCCCGTGAGCCCGGTAACCACGGTTCCGATGACCACCAAAATAACATCCCCGATGCATCCAACCACCCTGAACACAAATCCGTTAACCGTTCACCTCGAATCAACCCGTAGCTTCTCGAATCTTCGAACGAAGATTCGAGCAAAAACTAGATCTACACCGATTGACCCCAAACTCACACCACAACCCCTCCTGACCTCCCTCACCCCCTGAGTGGCTTTGGTTCCGTTCGAATCTGACTGGAATTGAACGGTTCCCAAATCGAACCTCAAGAGCCCTAGGATTCAGATCTATGGGTTTGTCCGAATCAGTGGCAGGATCAGGGCCTAGCAGACTTTTACCGAAGTGTTCTCAGTTGAGAACGCTTCGGTTAAAGTCCATTAGACCCCAAAATCACCTGGCCCGAGTTCGAGCTTGAATCAATCTTAGTTTCATTTTCCTGAGGTATTTTTCCTTTTTCTTTTGTCCTCCTAAAATCTATCTGTCGTTCATGTTCTGGTTTGTTTTGTTTCGTGACTCGTCTGTCCATGTGTGTACGTTTTAAGTTAATAATGAGTTTGTTGTTGGTTTTATTGGTTGTTTGCTGTATATTATAGCTTGTGTAGTCATCTAAATAAGTGTCGTCAACTGAATTCACTTGAAAGATGTTATAGCTTGTGTAGTCATCTAAATGAGTCTACATTTCAGTATTGATTACTATGCCTGTTTCTTGTTGGCGCTACTTGTATCGGCATGACCAACTTGTACCCTTTAATTGGCACCCTTGTTTGCTTAAAGTTTGAATCATTGCCTGAACTTAGGCAGAGAATTGGCAATTAGCTTTAGAAATCTAACAAATCAGCCTGAAAGCAGTTTGAGTTTAATTAGCTAGTAGTCAGGTATTGGCTGAAATTAGAGAGGTTTATATACTAATTATTAAGAGTTAGAGTAATACAGTAATATGCAAGGTATAAGGGTAATCTTGGCATAAGACAGGGTCTGATTAGGGGATAATTTCAAAATATGTCAAGTGGTAATTATAATAGGATTAAATTAATGCTAATGGGGGACCAGACCTAAGAGTATGGGAATTAATGGAATACTTAACTAAACCCATAACCCTTGATTAGAGTAATAAGACAGGGCATGGGGGTTGATTAAGGATTCCAAGAAAGGTGCCTTTAGGCATGGGGAGTTAAGGGGTATGGGTAGTCTGCAAGTAGGAGGAAGGCAGCTTAACTGCACTGGGTCATTGTGGCTTATAAATAGGCCATTTGAGAACTTAAAGGGGGCTGGACTTTTGGTCTTCAGAAGAAGAGAAAAAAAGTGGAATTTTTAGTCTTAAGGCTGTAATTTTGAGTCTTGAGAAAGGTTTTGTGAGTTTAAAGAAAAAAAAAAGACTGAAAACATAAGAGAATTCCAGTAAATACTGTTACTAAACACTGTCTAAAAGTTGTGTAAGGATTCATATTGGTCAAGCTGTCTTGGCCAGGTTTTGTTGTTTGCATTAACTGAGATGCTTGGGATTGTTGAACTGTTGGTGTTGCTGCATTGAACACTCTGCTATCTCTGTTGTTTCCTTACTCTTTCCTGGGATTGCTGGTTTGGTACTCGACTATCTGCTAAGTTCTTTGTTCTGGAAGACATTGTTGGTTGTCTGTGGCTGTGGAAAACACTTGGTTTGGTTGGTTGTTGTTGTGTTGTTGCTGTGTGTCTGCTGCTGCTGTATTCGTTGCATACTACTCAACTGATCACTCTCCTTCTTCCTTTCCTTTCCTTACCAGGTACACAATTGATACCACCAATGTAACTGAGAGTTTGAGCATGAATGCAAAAGAGAGGACCTGCAGATTGTTTTTATATATACATGGACTGTTGTATTAAATGTCATGTAGTATATAATAGTTACATTTTCGTTCGGATAATAGAAGTAGCCTACATGCTTAGTATATCAATGTAGGTAAGTGAATGCTAGTCATATATGTATGCTGTTAGGTGAAAATATTCCCATTGCAATAAGTTGTATTTTAAACTTAGTCTGATGATGTAGTATATTCTCTAACGTAGGTCAAATAGGAAAACTATCCACTTTAATTAAAGTACTTTCCTCTTTTGTCAGATTGTCACATACAAATTGATAAACTCATTTATAGAACAAAGAACCAGTTCAGGGCCTCAACCTCATGAAGGTCGAGCCCAAATCGAAGCAAACCAAGTAGGCCCGCATCGAACAAGCAGTGGCCCAGGTCTGGCCTATCACGCATGGGCTGGATTTGGGCCCATGATTATTTGTTCGGCTGACTGTACATGCAGCCTCATTTCTGATTTTCAAGCTTTTCTGAATGTTGTTACAAACAATTTGTGACATATAATTAATTAGGACTATCTATTGTTTTCAATTGATAGAGACAAACACGGCAAGAAACGTAGTTGCTATAGGATATCCTTTAAAAATAAGAACGAGATGAGCCTCGATGAAAATAAACAAAACGCGCAGATGCGGGGCCCTTGTTAAATGTATATTATTGAAGCATTTAGTTTCCAGGACGGGTTGTTTAGCAAATCTCACAACCCTCCTAAAATAACAATACGTTAGACTCTTTAGGACGCGCCTTAATAAATCTTACCTTCATAAACTCGGGTGCACATTGATGTGACCCAAATCCAAATCTCAACGGAGTCAAAATGTGTTTCTAATCACGGTACATTGATTGTGACGTGGTTCGAGATGCGTGTCCATGACGTTGCAAATTCATTTTTAAAAATAAGAATGAGATGAGCCTCGCCAAATAAAAATACAAATTGCGGGGCCCTCAGTAAATGTTTGCTTTAAAAATTATTTGGACTTCGGGATGGACCGTTTAGTAAAATTCCACGGTCTTACCCAAAATAAATACGCTAGTCGCTTTAGGCGCGCCTTTAATAATTTAATTTCCTTAATTCGGGTGCACATTTATGTGACCCAAATCCAAATCTCAACCGAGTCGAAATATGTCAACAATCACGGGTGCATTGATGCAACGTGGCTCAAGATATGTTTTCACAACGTTGCAAGTCTTATAAAATAACAGTAAATGATAAAAGCGGTTTAAAAATTAAAATTTGCACATAAGTTCATATTGTATTTAAAATCAGATAAATAAGCCGAATATAACAGTTGAGCGACCGTGCTAGAACCACGGAACTCGGGAATGCCTAACACCTTCTCTCGGGTTAACAGAATTCCTTATCCGGATTTCTGGTATGCAGACTGTAATATAGAGTCATTATTTTCCTCGATTCGAGATTAAAATTGGTGACTTGGGACACCCTGAATCTCCCAAGTGGCGACTCTGAAATAATTAAACCAATCCCGTTTCGATTGTCCTTTAATTGGAAAAAACTCCCCTGCGCCCCCTCGGGTGCGTAAAAAGGAGGTGTGACAGCTCTGGTGACTCTGCTGGGGATTGGAAAACTCAGAACCACTGGTTCAGGGTTAGAAATTCGAGCTTAGATAAAATGTTATATTTGGTTATATCTGATTTCCACATGTTCGAGCCTAATGTGCTAAATGCTGCTTTTACCGCTTTGATATTATCTGAACTGTATATAAACTGTGCCGAAACCCATCTCTTCTTACCTCCGGGGAGGAGCTCGCTGGTCGAGACTCCCTATTCTGTTAGTGTCAATACCCAAAATAAGAAAGAGGACGGATAAGTTACGAAACCGGACGGCCTTTTGGTTCCCGGTAAGTTGCCCCTCCTCGACTCGAGTTGTCCGCTCGGGTACACTGTCTAGAACACTGACCCAGGTTTTTGAACATAGAATAATGTGACTTCATGCCGGATCCCTAGTAGGAACGCTTATTTGCATCACGTTGCAATTGACTTAGGGGACTCAACACAGGGGTTGGGTCCGTCTAGGACTAGCAACCTGATATGAAAGGACCATCCTAATGCATCCTATTTGTTTTTCGTTGCATTTATTTGTCTCGAGCCCGCATGCTGACCGGTGTTCGCATAATGAAAAGAAAATTGTTTATTTTTGAAAAAAAACCAATGCCAAAATACCGTCGAAACTCTGCCAAATTTTTGAGAAAATGAAAAGAACATGTCTTATTAGTTTTGTTTTATTAAAAGCAAAGGAAATAATGAAAAAAGAGGGGTCGTTGTTCTGTTTTTTTAAATATGTAGTTTGTCCTGTCACAAAAAATGAAGATGAAAAAGAGTCTTATTTTTAATATATATATATATATATATATATATATTTTTAATATATATATATATATATGTATATTTATACATATATGTAAATAAACATATGTCTTTATTTGTGGCAAAAAATATTTGTCTTGCCAAAAGTCTTGAAAGTTTTTAGACCCTTAATTTTCAAAAAAAAAAAAAAAAAAATTACGGTACAAAACGAAATAAAGTTTTATTTTTATTTCACTTGGCATAATCACCCCAATAAATGTGCAGGATGAGCACGGTACAAAACGAACCTTTTTCAGTAATGACCAAGATCCCGTTTGAATTGCGGTTATGGTGGAACAACTTAGGCAAAGAAGGGCAAGACAAAGTAAAGAAATATCTGAAAGGTCTCCCGGACCTACTAAACGTTCAGCCTCGGGGTGATATCATCAGATCATTGGTCACTTGTTGGGATTCCCCACATAACGTGTTCCATTTTTCGGACTTCGAGCTCACCCCGACGTTGGAAGAAATAGCAGGATACATCGGGAGTGATGAAGCCCCTTTTAGGTTCAAATACTTGATTGCACCTAGAGCTGTCACGGTACACAGGTTTCTGGATTTCCTAAAAATACCTCGAACGTTCCACCATCCAGATCTCGCCAAAGGATTCTGCAGTCTCCACCTCATATATGCTAGATACGGCCACGTGGGCGGGTTCAATAAGCCGGATTTCAAACTATGCAGTAGAGGCAACCGACAAAAGTGGGACGAACACAGGCTAGTGGCTTTTATGACAGCCTTTCTGGGTCTTATAGTGTTCCCTAGGAAAGATGGAAACATTGATCTAAAGATAACCGGGGTCGTCAATACTTTGCTTACCCAAGATAAAAGTACTCTGGCGCCTATGATTATGGCTGACATTTTCCGGGCTCTCACTGCTTGTCGAGCCAGGGGCGACTTTTTCGAAGGATGTAACCTACTGTTGCAAATGTGGATGACCGATCATTTATGCCATCGCTCCTCACTTTTGGGTTATGGTTCGCCAGAGAAAACTTGTATTGGAGAATTCTACACGAGAATCAAAGGGCTCAATTTACCTGAGGGAGTCACATCATGGACCTCATTTCTCCGAACTCTCACTGCCAGCCAAATCCAATGGACGCTCGGATGGTCACCTATCGAGGAAATCATATACATGCCGGCAACCCGGCCTCACTTTCTGTTGATGGGACTGAAAAGTATCCAACCCTATGCACCGTATCGGGTTTTGAGGCAACTTGGGAGGTACCAAGTGGTACCGAAAGATGAAGATTTGAGTACCCAAGTGATTGAAATCAGTCCGAACGGTCATTTCCCTGAAGAAGAAGTTCGCCAAATCTGGAGTGAATGCCAACATCTGACAGCAAACACTTGTGTGATTGATACGGCAAAAGGGGAAGTCGCCCCAGGATATCACGCTTGGTTTAGAGGTAGCCTGTCTTACGAAAGACCGGCTAAGAGGCCGCATCTCAAAGATTTCGTAGAATCATCCCAAGGGCAATGGAACTGGTTAGCAAAAGAGAAGGGTTATCGAGCAGAGATTGGCGATTTGAAGCTACAAATAGATAGTTTGAAATTCGATAACAGCGTACAAATCGCAGCGGATCGAAGCGAAAAGAATAGGTTGATCCAAGAGAATGAAGAACTTAAGGCCCAAGTCCAAAAATTGAGATTGTCTCTTGATGAGCAACCCAGAAGTCGATCAGACCAGCGGTTGATAAAGGGTTTGAAAAGAGAGATCACGGAGTGGCGAGATAGGTTAGAAGAATCCGAAAAGGTCATGACAGAGTTCAAGGCACGGTGGGGAACAAGAGTAGATAAGCATAGCCGATGTTTGAACCAATTGAAACGTGACCACGAGAAGGTTGTTGCCAAAATAAAGAGGGAGATGGCTACACTTGAGTTTAAAGCAGTTAAGCAGGCCAGGGATTTCCAAATGGAGAGTAGATACTGTTACGACTTGTTGGCCCAAATGAAGGAAGAAGTGTGGCAGCTGAGGGATCAGCATATGCAGGACTCACAGGTATTCAAGACGTGCAGTGATCAGATAAGGCACCTACTCATAGAAAAGAAACAAACCAGAGACAAGATCAGGGCCATTGCCCATGCCATCATCAGAAGGTGTCAGCGGTGTGAAAACATGACCTGCGTTACCGTTCTCCCAGCAGTGGTGGGTTATGTCAAACAGACCATGCACGAGTTGGAGCAGCTCGAAAGGGATCTCGCACCTAGAACCGCGAAAAGGCCGAATGATGCCTCGCGGGTCCCTAAGTTGGAAAATTAACCTCTGGTCGAGTCTTGTTTTTTTGATGTTTTCCCATATGTTGTTTTCTATTTTTCCTTCAATCAAATAGGGTCAAAGAACCATGGAGTCTGTGCTGTTGTTGTTTTGTTTTAAGCAATGTGTAATAGCAAATTTTGATAATGAAATTAAGTGACTCCGGAAAAATTTCTATGTGTCTTTACTTTGAGGTAGAACTACGCCTGGTCTGATTCACGCGGGGACGTGATACGTAGGCAATCCCCATAAGATTTGACCGCTTTTTAAAATACAAAATAAAACACAGGGTTTCCCAAAGTACTTTAAAAAGGGACGAATGAGCAAACCGGGATGACGCATGTTGTTTGAGGCAAAGCATGTAGAAACGATTAACTGCCTAGGTGCATTACATCCTCTATGTGTTATGATCAAATCTGTTGAAATCTAACGCTAACGAAGTTTGTTATTGTCTGATTCAGACAAGTTAGTCGTTAAAGAACTCTGGCAACACACTCCTACCAAACCAGATCCAAAGGACCGATAGCAACAAGCATGACTACTTCAGAGAATAGTAATGAGGAAGAAAGGCCGATGAGCCAGTTGCTAAAAGAAGCGATGGAAAAGATTGAAAGGATGGGACTAGAGATGAATGCAATGCAGCTAGCCCTAGCCAAAACACAAAAGAGCCCTGAAACACTGGGACACATGCCGGAATACCCTCACTCTGGCCCTTCCACAAGCCGTCCAAATCCCCTTTATCATCAAGAAAGAAGCCCTCATGATTCCCAAGCTCCACCACCCCATCAACCTCTCCCAACACCCAATATTCCCATCTTTGTGGGACCTACATCAGCCTCTTTGCAAAGAACGACCAGTGAGCCATTGTTTCAGGCTCACGATACACAATACTATCCCCCTGAGCCTACATTCCATGCACCCGAGCCTCAAGCTTACAACCCACATGTGGAAGTGCCGGCAGAGTTTGAGAAGCCAGTTAAGGCTCCTGAACAGGATGAAGTGCTGAGAAAGTTCAAAAGCCTGGAGCAGTCCTTCAGGAACTTGCACGGGCTGGGCAATCAAGTCAGCATAGCATACAAAGATCTGTGCCCTTTCCCAGACGTCCAACTCCCGGCTGGGTTCAAGATGCCTAAGTTTGATTTATATGAAGGGCACGGTGATCCCATGGCACATTTGCGGGGATTCTGTAGCAAAATGAGAGGGGCAGGCGGCAAGGATGAGCTGCTGATAGCTTATTTCGGCCAAAGTCTGAGCGGATCTGCACTAGAATGGTATACCAGGCAGGATTCCAGCAGGTGGTACACGTGGGATGATCTGGCGCAGGCTTTTGCAGGTCATTTCCAGTACAATCTCGAGATAGTCCCTGACCGTCTCACATTATTGAGAACTGGGAAGAAACCCGGGGAAAGTTTTCGCGAGTTCGGGTTCCGCTGGAGAGAACAAGCAGCTAGAGTCGATCCTCCCATGAGAGAGGGAGAGATGGTGGACTATTTCTTGCAGACATTGGATCCAACCTACTTTGGTCACTTGGTGACAACGGTTGGAAAATCTTTCAACGAGGTGGTCAAGATAGGGGTCATGATAGAAGAGGGTCTGAGGTCTGACAAGATCTTGAACTATTCGGCACTCAAGGCCACAACCCAGGCTATTCAAAGCGGCACGGGAGGTGCGCTGAGAAGAAAGAAAGAAGAGGTTGCCACGATCAAGGCAGGCAGTTGGTCCAGGGCTGGCAGGCCACACTACAACCAACCCAGACCTCACAGGTCAAACTACCTATACAACCCGCCACAAAATTTCTATCCGCCTCGAGAACCACATTGTTCCGTACACCAGGCCCAAGCATACACTCAGCCTCCGGTTCGCCCACAATGGCGCGCGCCGGCCCCCCAGAACATATATGCACCACCACAAAATACCTACCCTCCACCAAGGGCATATAGAAATCCTTCAGGGGTAGGTTTTCGGGGAAATCTAGATGCTAGGAATGACAGGTTGCGGAAGCAGAGAACTTTCACAGAGCTGGGAGAAACCTACACCGCTTTGTTCCACAAGCTGCGGCAATTGGGTTTGGTTAGTCCTGTCCAGACTCGAGAACCAAATCCCCCACCTCAGAATTTGGATCGATCAATCAGTTGTGAATACTGCTCAGGGATGCTCGGGCATGACACCGAGAAGTGTTGGAAGTTAAGGCATGCCATACAGGATCTTATTGACACCAATAAGATCGAGGTCCAGACACCGGAGGCTCCTAACATCAACCAAAACCCACTGCCAGCGCACCGCGAAACTCACATGATTGAGTTGGTATGTGAGGGAGGAGAATTGAGAAAACCCTCACAAACAGTGATGATGATCCAAGCCGCCCCAAAGGAAGTCTCCACCAGTGGAGAAACGAGTGTACAGTCGCAGGGAGAAGGCGTCAAGCCGGTAGTGATATTGGGAAAGAGCCCATCTGCCATAACAAGCAAACCCGAGCCAAGCAAGTTGGTAATACCAGGGACCCCGCCCACACCGGCGGTCGTGTTGAAAGGGGTATGTAGAGAACAGGTGACCATAAAGCCTGTGGTCCAACTGCCGATGATTGACAGCAGGGCTGTGCCTTGGAAATATGAAAAGGCGGTGGTGATGTACAAAGGAAAACAGTTGGAAGAAGTCAGTTGTGAAGCGCAAGGGCTGACTCGATCAGGTCGATGTTTTGCTCCGGTGGAGCTAAGAAGAACCAACCCAGTTGCAACCAAGAAACCTGTGTCCAAAGAAGAGGCTGAAGAGTTCCTGAGGAAGATGAAAGTATATGACTATTCTGTGGTCGAACAGCTGAGAAAAACACCGGCCCAGATCTCATTGTTGTCGTTACTGATCCATTCTGAGGAGCATCGTCGGGCCCTGCTAAAGATATTGAACGAAGCTCATGTACCCAGTGAGATTGCTGTAAACCACCTGGAAACCATTGCCAGCAAGATTTTTGAGGTGAACAGGGTAACATTCTCAGATGATGACCTGCCGGTGGAGGGTACGGAGCATAATAAGGCTCTATACCTAGCTGTCAAATGTGAAGACTCGGTGGTAACTCGAGTATTGGTGGATAATGGCTCAAGCGCCAATATTTGCCCACTATCTACCTTGAACCAGTTAAAGATCGACCACGGAAGGATCCACAAGAATAGTATCTGTGTCCGAGGGTTTGACGGAAACGGAACAGCCACTGTAGGGGATGTTGTACTTGAACTAACCATTGGTCCAGTCCTGTTTACCATGGAATTCCAGGTGTTAGACGCCACAGTATCTTACAACATGCTGCTAGGACGACCATGGATTCATGCAGCAAAAGCAGTGCCCTCCACCCTACATCAGATAGTGAAGTTCGAGTGAGAAAGACAGGAGGTCGTGTTACACGGCGAGGATACAACGTGCACCGCGGGCGGAGTTATTGTACCTTTCATAGAGACTGCTGATGACAAAGGTCCTTGGGGCTACCAGATTTTCGATACAGGGTCAGCCAACAAAATTTCTGAAGGAGAAATCATCCCACACCCTAGGGTAGCTGCCGCGACAGTCACGATGGTCTCGGAAATGCTGGGTAACGGATTTGTGCCAGGAATAGGCCTGGGAGTCGAGCTTCAAAGGATTGTCCAACCTGTATCCCTTCCTAAAAATATGGAAACTTTCGGATTGGGGTTCAAACCAACCGCAACGGATAGGAAGCAAGCACGAAAAATGAAGAAGAGGGTTTGGTTTCTGCCTAAGCCAGTGCCACGTCTCTCGCGGTCTTTTGTCAAAGCAAGTGCCAAGGGGTCGCCGGTCCCAAAGATTCGAGGACCTTTGATCGGTATAAATGAAGACCTGAATCAGAGTTTTGAGAGACTATTCGCGGATGTCAGTATGGTGGAAGCTGGAGAAAGTTCCACCAGAGCAGAGATACAATTTGTGGGGCCTGAGGCCAAGACCAACAATTGGACGGTTACTCCTCTTCCTATCCGAGGGGAGTCTTGGTAGTAGGCTTTGATTTATGTTTTGTTGTTTTGTTTTGTCCGGATTATTCAAGGGTGTAATCCAAATTTTACTTTCGTTTTGTAAAAGTGTGAACCCTTTTATCCCGCAAACTTAATAAAGTTCTTTCTTTTTGTTCCATTTTAATTTTGTTTTGTTCTTTTTCTTTCTGAACAGTTCTCTTTTGACTGGTTCTAATGACATGGCATGCACAACGGATCTTCGACCTAGTCTAATAAATCAATCTGAATCCCACTCAATGATGCAAGAGGTCGTTTGTGATGATAAATCTGAATGTGATGAAGGTGAAGCCTTCGAAGAAATAAACCGAGAATTATGCCAATTTGAAGAGAAACCCAAGCCTAACCTAAATAACACTGAGGCTGTGAATCTAGGAGACGCTGATAACATCCAAGAAACCAAAATTAGTATCCACATTGAGCCGAATGTCAGAGAAGAATTGATCAAAACCCTCATGGAATTCAAAGATGTTTTTGCATGGTCATATGACGACATGCCTGGATTAAGCACCAATTTAGTGGTTCACAAATTGCCTACTGACCCGGCATACCCTCCGGTCAAGCAAAAACTAAGGAAATTTAAAACAGAAACGAGTGTAAAGATCAAAGAAGAAATGATTAAGCAGTTGCAATCGAAGGTCATTCGGGTCACTCGATATCCCGAGTGGTTGGCCAATGTGGTACCAGTCCCAAAGAAGGATGGAAAAATCAAGGTGTGCGTTGACTATCGCAGCCTCAACAAAGCAAGTCCCAAGGACAATTTTCCGCTGCCCAACATTCATATCCTGATCGATAACTGCGCTGGGCGCGAGATCGGATCCTTTGTGGATTGCTATGCGGGTTATCATCAGATCCTAATGGACGAGGAGGATGCTGAGAAGACAGCGTTTATTATGCCATGGGGAACCTACTGCTATCGGGTAATGCCATTCGGGTTAAAGAACGCCGGGGCAACGTACATGCGAGCAATGACTGTCGTGTTTCATGACATGATACACAAAGAAATCGAGGTGTACGTCGATGATGTGATCATCAAATCTTGGCGTCAGGAGGACCATGTAGCAGACCTAAGGAGATTTTTCCAAAGACTCCGGAGGTATGATATCAAGCTTAACCCAGCCAAATGCGCATTCGGGGTTCCATCAGGAAAGTTGCTAGGATTCATCGTCAGTCGACGGGGGATTGAGTTAGACCCATCCAAAATTGAATCCATCCGAGATTTGCCACCGCCAAGGAACAAAACAGAGGTAATGAGTTTGCTGGGTAGACTCAATTACATCAGCAGGTTCATCGCTCAACTCACCGCAACTTGTGAGCCCATATTTCGGCTACTAAGAAAGGATGCTGCGGTAGGTTGGACGACAGAGTGTCAGGAGGCTTTCGACCGAATCAAAGGGTATCTGTATAATCCACCCGTATTGGTCCCGCCTAAGCCCGGGAAGCCCTTAATTCTTTACCTAACGGTCTTGGAAAATTCATTTGGTTGTGTACTGGGTCAACATGACGACACAGGAAGGAAAGAGCAGGCCATCTACTATCTTAGCAAGAAGTTCACAGTACATGAGGTCAAGTACACTCAACTCGAGAAAACCTGTTGCGCCCTAACTTGGGTAGCTCAGAAGTTGAAACACTACCTGTCTTCGTATACTACTTATCTCATATCCCGTTTGGACCCATTGAAGTATATCTTTCAGAAACCAATGCCCACGGGAAGGTTGGCAAAGTGGCAAATTCTGCTCACAGAGTTTGATATCATCTACGTAACAAGGACGGCCATGAAAGCCCAGGCACTAGCAGACCATTTGGCAGAGAATCCCGTTGACGAAAAATACGAGCCTTTAAGAACGTATTTTCCTGACGAAGAGGTGATGCATACAAATGAGTTGGAATTACCCGAGGAACCGGGTTGGAAGCTTTTCTTTGATGGAGCGGCAAATGCAAAAGGGGTGGGAATAGGGGCAGTACTCATCTCTGAAACAGGACGGCATTATCCTGTTACGGCCCAACTGCGCTTCTATTGCACTAACAATATGGCCGAATATGAGGCTTGCATTCTGGGTCTGCGCTTGGCTGCTGACATGGATGTCCAAGACGTCTTGGTCTTGGGAGACTCGGACCTCTTGGTACATCAAATTCAGGGTGAATGGGAAACACGAGATCTAAAGCTCATACCATACCGACAATGCTTGCATGATCTGAGCAAGCAATTTCGATCGGTGAAGTTCAAACACATCCCGAGAGTTCACAATGAGGTTGCGGATGCCTTGGCCACCTTAGCATCAATGCTGCACCACCCTGACAAAATGTATGTTGATCCTCTACACATCCAGGTCCGTGATCAGCACGCCTACTGCAATGCCATAGAAGAAGAAGCAGATGGCGAACCCTGGTTTCATGATATCAAGGAATACCTCAGAATGGGGATATATCCAGAACATGCCTCTAGAGACCAAAAAGAGCCCTTCGGCGTTTGTCGAATGGTTTCTTCCTCAGTGGAGGAGTATTGTACAAAAGAACCCCGGATTTGGGACTGTTGAGATGCGTAGATACCAGTCAAGCAACGACGGTTATGGCAGAGGTACATGCTGGAGTTTGTGGGCCACACATGAACGGATATGTATTGGCAAGAAAGATCCTTCGAACAGGGTGTTATTGGCTCACCATGGAGCACGACTGTATCACTTTTGTGAGGAAATGCCATCAATGCCAGATACATGGAGATTTGATTCATTCTCCGCCAACAGAGTTACATACGATGTCAGCACCCTGGCCGTTTGTGGCATGGGGCATGGACGTCATTGGGCCCATCGAGTCGGCAGCATCCAACGGTCATAGGTTCATTCTAGTGACCATTGATTACTTCACCAAATGGGTTGAGGCTAAAACCTTCAAATCAGTAACCAAGAAGGCAGTGGTGGACTTTGTTCACTCCCATATCATCTGCAGATTTGGGATCCCAAAAGTGATCATCACGGATAACGGTGCGAATCTTAATAGCAGCTTGATGAGAGAGGTATGCCAACAATTCAAGATTACACACCGCAATTCCACCCCATATCGTCCCAAGGCGAATGGAGCAGTCGAAGCAGCCAATAAGAATATCAAGAAGATACTGCGAAAAATGGTGGAAGGGTCCAGACAATGGCACGAGAGATTACCCTTTGCTTTGTTGGGTTACCGCACTACCGTCCGAACTTCCATAGGCACAACTCCTTATTTGTTGGTGTACGGAACTGAGGCCGTAATACCAGCGGAAGTCGAAATTCCGTCCCTCCGAATTGTCGCTGAAGCCGGGATTGATGATGATGAATGGGTCAAAGCTCGATTGGAACAGTTGAGCCTGATAGATGAGAAAAGATTGGCAGCAGTGTGCCATGGTCAGCTGTACCAGAAGAGAATGGCAAGAACATATAATAAGAAGGTGCGCCCCAGGAAGTTTGAAGTAGGGCAGCAGGTATTGAAGAAGATCCTCCCACATCAGGTCGAGGCAAAAGGCAAATTCGCCCCAAATTGGCAAGGGCCTTATATCGTGACCAGAGTATTGTCCAACGGTGCTTTGTGTTTGACAGATGTCGAGGGTAGATGTGTCGACATGGCTATCAATTCAGATGCAGTCAAGAGATATTATGCGTAATTTCTTTAATTATGGCAATTTTTGGTTTGTTTGTTTGTATTTGGCATTTGTTGGATAATGAGATGACGGAGGCAATTCTTCCTTCTATCCAAACACTTTTAACCCTTGCTTCCCCCTTTGAGCCTAAGTAATTCTTTCATACCTCCCTTTTTGGAATCACTAATGGAAAAGATATGGAAAAAAAAAGAAAAAAAAAAGAGAAAAAGAAAAGAGAAAGAAAATGAAAAGAAGGAAAAGAAAAAAAAAAAAGAGAAGAAGATAAAATCATAAGAAAATACAAAACCGTGGGAACTACGTTTGACCTGATTCCTCAAAGAGGATACGTAGGCGCCTCACGGCTCGGTCATAGTATGCATCATAGTAAATATAGGATGCATAATGTACATAGTGTGCACAATATGGCACAATGTGCGTAACGCGCATAGCTCAACATAAGTGTAAAGAAATAAAATTCCCCAAGCAAGAAAACTGGGGCAGAGGTTATGTTTTAAGTTCCAACAAAGATTTGATTCCAAAAGTTGTAGCGCACCACCCATCAAATTATTTTCATTTTTCATAGCCTTTCTTTAACTCCACACCAAAACCAACATCAACGTCCAAAAGACCTCCCGATCAATGTTCAAGAGATGTCGAGTCAGGTAAATAAGACCGAGAATAATACACCAATCCCCAGCAAAGAAGAGGATCGTAAGACTGGGAATGAATTGATAGTCAAAGGAATCTCCAGAAGAGAGGGTCGTATCTACAACGCCCCGATTCCTCGAAAGAAATAAAATGAGAGAGTCTCATCGGTGAAAACCTTCGCAGGCACCGAGAGGCGATGTAAGATGAGGGATATGAAATGAGAGAGTCTTATTGGTGAAAACCTTCACAGGCACCATAAGGCGCCGGGAGATGAGAGAAAAGAGAGAGTCTCATTAGTGAAAACCCCTCGAAGGGCACTATGAGGCGACAAGACGAATCAACAAAAGCTACCACATTTGCAACAGCATGGACAGTCATTTATCATCCCCAGCAAGTCAGACCATCCGGCAAATCGATTGATACAAATAGACTGGGTCGGGAATCTATGGTGCACGTCATGATCACGGGGACCAGTCATGTCCTCCAGATAAGTCTTTTGAGTTTCTTCTCCCACCAAAATATGGGTTCAGAAAGATTTTCTCCTTTTCTAGCTTTTATTTCTCTTCCTAAAATTTGTCTTGAAAAGAATTTTTCAAAGCTTACTACCAGAAACCGGAGGGGAATTCACCCAATGCAAGGATCGTGCCCGGCAATTTTGGAGGGAGTGAGCTCCTAAAGGGAGTGGTTTCGGGAGTTAAAAGCAGACTCTCACAGAATATGCTTCAAGAGAAAGCGGAAAGGGGGATTAATTGAAAGCCAATCCCCAGCAGGCTAGAGACCCCCAGCAGGCAACTTTGCCCACTAATCAATTGGGACATAGAGCAAGAAAAGAGAAGAAAAGAAAATCATCCGCCAAAAGGCACCCTCTACCACCACAATGAAAACTGATTAAATCCTTTTTGTCTGCTGCAGGAAAACAAAGGATTGATAAGGGTGTACTCTTATCGGGAATACATTAATGCGCGGTATAATGCGGGAATACATTTAAGTTCTAGGTCGCCCACCAGTATAATGCGGGAATACATTTAAGTTCTAGGTCGCCCACCAGTATAATGCGGGAATACATTTAAGTTCTAGGTCGCCCACCAGTATAATGCGGGAATACTTTTAAGTTCTAGGTCGCCCACCAGTATAATGCGGGAATACTTTTAAGTTCTAGGTCGCCCACCAGTATAATGCGGGAATACATTTAAGTTCTAGGTCGCCCACCAGTATAATGCGGGAATACATTTAAGTTCTAGGTCGCCCACCAGTATAATGCGGGAATACTTTTAAGTTCTAGGTCGCCCACCAGTATAATGCGGGAATACATTTAAGTTCTAGGTCGCCCACCAGTATAATGCGGGAATACATTTAAGTTCTAGGTCACCCACCAGTATAATGCGGGAATACATTTAAGTTCTAGGTCGCCCACCAGTATAATGCGGGAATACTTTTAAGTTCTAGGTCGCCCCCCAGTATAATGCGGGAATACTTTTAAGTTCTAGGTCGCCCACCAGTATAATGCGGGAATACATTTAAGTTCTAGGTCGCCCACCAGTATAATGCGGGAATACATTTAAGTTCTAGGTCGCCCACCAGTATAATGCGGGAATACTTTTAAGTTCTAGGTCGCCCACCAGTATAATGCGGGAATACATTTAAGTTCTAGGTCGCCCACCAGTATAATGCGGGAATACATTTAAGTTCTAGGTCGCCCACTAGTATAATGCGGGAATACATTTAAGTTCTAGGTCGCCCACCAGTATAATGCGGGAATACTTTTAAGTTCTAGGTCGCCCACCAGTATAATGCGGGAATACTTTTAAGTTCTAGGTCGCCCACCAGTATAATGCGGGAATACATTTAAGTTCTAGGTCGCCCACCAATATAATGCGGGAATACATTTAAGTTCTAGGTCGCCCACCAGTATAATGCGGGAATACATTTAAGTTCTAGGTCGCCCACCAGTATAATGCGGGAATACATTTAAGTTCTAGGTCGCCCACCAGTATAATGCGGGAATACATTTAAGTTCTAGGTCGCCCACCAGTATAATGCGGGAATACATTTAAGTTCTAGGTCGCCCACCAGTATAATGCGGGAATACATTTAAGTTCTAGGTCGCCCACCAGTATAATGCGGGAATACATTTAAGTTCTAGGTCGCCCACCAGTATAATGCGGGAATACATTTAAGTTCTAGGTCGCCCACCAGTATAATGCGGGAATACATTTAAGTTCTAGGTCGCCCACCAGTATAATGCGGGAATACATTTAAGTTCTAGGTCGCCCACCAGTATAATGCGGGAATACATTCAGCTCTAGATTTTGGAATCAGTCACCCCACCTGAAGACGGAAGGGTACAACAAAGATCCCCAAGAAGGAAACAATAAAATCCCCAGCGCCAAGAGGCAGAAGGCTGCCAAAGCAAGCGCACATTCAAAAGAAAGAAGGAACGCGTCTCAGAAGAAGCAGTTTGGGAACGTTATAGCATGCCCAACATAACAATTTTGATGAAAAGCCATACCGCCAAAGAAACAATTGAAAGGCTTGAAGAAGAGGGCATGTTCCCAGCGGATCAAGCAAAGTGATGAAAACTGGCATTCAAACGTCAGCGAAGGACCAACGTCATCTCCCAAAGTCACAAGATAAAGGCATCGGAGGAAAACGTTAGCCGACGAGAAAGCAAGGCAATAAGAACAAGTTGAAGATGGATAAGATTTCATGATCCTCAGTCTAGCTTAGCTTCTTGTTTTTCCTTTTAGAGCAATGTAACAGGGAGATCGGTTGAGCAGTAGCATCCTACAGCAGCGTACAACAGCGCACAACAACAGCAAGCACTACGGTCGCACGGTAGTCCCAGCCACCAAAATTCCCCGAACTACATTGACCTGATTCCTGCTCAGCCCAGGATATGTAGGAAACCTCTGAAGCAAAGGTTCGGTCAAATCTTTTTCAAAAATGCTTCACACAGAGTATTCGGACGGGCAAAAATCGCTCGCTTTATCTTTGCGCGAAAACCCTTCGTGTCTTCGTGCAAAGAGGGGCAGCTGTAAGCACGTGATTTTTGCTTCACGAACAATCACTCCAAAAGAAATCAAAAATAGTGACAAAATGACTTCGCTGCACAATTTTTCGATATTTCCGTGACATGTGTTGTTATGTCATTTGTGGGTCTGTCCATTTTGCATCTAGTCATTATCAAACAAAAATACAAAAAAATATGTGTCGTTAAAAGAAAATTAAAAATATATGTATGTGTGCATCGTTCGTTCTAAGCTATGATCTAACCATTTTTTTATTTTTATTTCTTATGTGTGTTTATTGTTGTAGGTGTTACACAATATGTGTGCAAGCTTATTTTAATTATGTACCTTATTTTAGGAATTTTTGGATTAATTGTTTGAAATAAAAAGGGAAAGGAAAATCTGATTGGGCCCCAAAACGAGGCCCAAAACCAAAACACTGATCCAGCCCAAGACGAGCCTGCCCAAGCACGGACTCAAACGACGTCGTATCGGCGTCCCCATTTGAAGTCGTTGATCTGATTCAAAGGAACGGTCCAGATCAGGCTGTTCAACTCACCTCAACGACGCCGTTTCAGGCAAAATGATCTGAGACGTCTGAGCCTCTTGATCCAACGGTCCACACACGCACCCATGACCCAACCCCTCACTTAAACCAAACGACCCCGTTTAACTATCAAACAACCCCGTCTCATTTCTCACCCTCAGATCCAAGCCGTTGAGATCATCTGATCTAACGGCTCAGATCCAATCAGCCTCCCCATATATAAACTCGACCCTTACCCCCACGCCCCAAGCCGCACCCCCCTTCAGCCACTGTTCACCATCTTCCCCAGGACCCCTTTCCTCTCAAACCCTTAGCAGCCTAGGTTTTCCCCCGTGAGCCCGGTAACCACGGTTCCGATGACCACCAAAATAACATCCCCGATGCACCCAACCACCCTGAACACAAATCCGTTAACCATTCACCTCGAATCAACCCGTAGCTTCTCGAATCTTCGAACGAAGATTCGAGCAAAAACTAGATCTACACCGATTGACCCCAAACTCACACCACAACCCCTCCTGACCTCCCTCACCCCCTGAGTGGCTTTGGTTCCGTTCGAATCTGACTGGAATTGAACGGTTCCCAAATCGAACCTCAAGAGCCCTAGGATTCAGATCTATGGGTTTGTCCGAATCAGTGGCAGGATCAGGGCCTAGCAGACTTTTAACCGAAGTGTTCTCAGTTGAGAACGCTTCGGTTAAAGTCCATTAGACCCCAAAATCACCTGGCCCGAGTTCGAGCTTGAATCAATCTTAGTTTCATTTTCCTGAGGTATTTTTCCTTTTTCTTTTGTCCTCCTAAAATCTATCTGTCGTTCATGTTCTGGTTTGTTTTGTTTCGTGACTCGTCTGTCCATGTGTGTACGTTTTAAGTTAATAATGAGTTTGTTGTTGGTTTTATTGGTTGTTTGCTGTATATTATAGCTTGTGTAGTCATCTAAATAAGTGTCGTCAACTGAATTCACTTGAAAGATGTTATAGCTTGTGTAGTCATCTAAATGAGTCTACATTTCAGTATTGATTACTATGCATGTTTCTTGTTGGTGCTACTTGTATCGGCATGACCAACTTGTACCCTTTAATTGGCACCCTTGTTTGCTTAAAGTTTGAATCATTGCCTGAACTTAGGCAGAGAATTGGCAATTAGCTTTAGAAATCTAACAAATCAGCCTGAAAGCAGTTTGAGTTTAATTAGCTAGTAGTCAGGTATTGGCTGAAATTAGAGAGGTTTATATACTAATTATTAAGAGTTAGGGTAATACAGTAATATGCAAGGTATAAGGGTAATCTTGGCATAAGACAGGGTCTGATTAGGGGATAATTTCAGAATATGTCAAGTGGTAATTAAAATAGGATTAAATTAATGCTAATGGGGGACCAGACCTAAGAGTATGGGAATTAATTGAATACTTAACTAAACCCATAACCCTTGATTAGAGTAATAAGACAGGGCATGGGGGCTGATTAAGGATTCCAAGAAAGGTGCCTTTAGGCATGGGGAGTTAAGGGGTATGGGCAGTCTGCAAGTAGGAGGAAGGCAGCTTAACTGCACTGGGTCATTGTGGCTTATAAATAGGCCATTTGAGAACTTAAAGGGGGCTGGACTTTTGGTCTTCAGAAGAAGAGAAAAAAAGTGGAATTTTTAGTCTTAAGGCTGTAATTTTGAGTCTTGAGAAAGGTTTTGTGAGTTTAAAGAAAAAAAAAGATTGAAAACATAAGAGAATTCCAGTAAATACTGTTACTAAACACTGTCTAAAAGTTGTGTAAGGATTCATATTGGTCAAGCTGTCTTGGCCAGGTTTTGTTGTTTGCATTAACTGAGATGCTTGGGATTGTTGAACTGTTGGTGTTGCTGCATTGAACACTCTGCTATCTCTGTTGTTTCCTTACTCTTTCCTGGGATTGCTGGTTTGGTACTCGACTATCTGCTAAGTTCTTTGTTCTGGAAGACATTGTTGGTTGTCTGTGGCTGTGGAAAACACTTGGTTTGGTTGGTTGTTGCTGTGTTGTTGCTGTGTGTCTGCTGCTGCTGTATTCGTTGCATACTACTCAACTGATCACTCTCCTTCTTCCTTTCCTTTCCTTACCAGGTACACAATTGATACCACCAATGTAACTGAGAGTTTGAGCATGAATGCAAAAGAGAGGACCTGCAGATTGTTTTTATATATACATGGACTGTTGTATT
The DNA here is from genome assembly GCF_000393655.2 of Nicotiana sylvestris. Classification (NCBI taxonomy): domain Eukaryota; kingdom Viridiplantae; phylum Streptophyta; class Magnoliopsida; order Solanales; family Solanaceae; genus Nicotiana; species Nicotiana sylvestris. The sequence continues at coordinate 11,910,969 of NC_091064.1, forward strand.
AAATGTCATGTAGTATATAATAGTTACATTTTCGTTCGGATAATAGAAGTAGCCTACATGCTTAGTATATCAATGTAGGTAAGTGAATGCTAGTCATATATGTATGCTGTTAGGTGAAAATATTCCCATTGCAATAAGTTGTATTTTAAACTTAGTCTGATGATGTAGTATATTCTCTAACGTAGGTCAAATAGGAAAACTATCCACTTTAATTAAAGTACTTTCCTCTTTTGTCAGATTGTCACATACAAATTGATAAACTCATTTATAGAACAAAGAACCAGTTCAGGGCCTCAACCTCATGAAGATCGAGCCCAAATCGAAGCAAACCAAGTAGGCCCGCATCGAACAAGCAGTGGCCCAGGTCTGGCCTATCACGCATGGGCTGGATTTGGGCCCATGATTATTTGTTCGGCTGACTGTACATGCAGCCTCATTTCTGATTTTCAAGCTTTTCTGAATGTTGTTACAAACAATTTGTGACATATAATTAATTAGGACTATCTATTGTTTTCAATTGATAGAGACAAACACGGCAAGAAACGTAGTTGCTATAGGATATCCTTTAAAAATAAGAACGAGATGAGCCTCGATGAAAATAAACAAAACGCGCAGATGCGGGGCCCTTGTTAAATGTATATTATTGAAGCATTTAGTTTCCAGGACGGGTTGTTTAGCAAATCTCACAACCCTCCTAAAATAACAATACGTTAGACTCTTTAGGACGCGCCTTAATAAATCTTACCTTCGTAAACTCGGGTGCACATTGATGTGACCCAAATCCAAATCTCAACGGAGTCGAAATGTGTTTCTAATCACGGTACATTGATTGTGACGTGGTTCGAGATGCGTGTCCATGACGTTGCAAATTCATTTTTAAAAATAAGAATGAGATGAGCCTCGCCAAATAAAAATACAAATTGCGGGGCCCTCAGTAAATGTTTGCTTTAAAAATTATTTGGACTTCGGGATGGACCGTTTAGTAAAATTCCACGGTCTTACCCAAAATAAATACGCTAGTCGCTTTAGGCGCGCCTTTAATAATTTAATTTCCTTAATTCGGGTGCACATTTATGTGACCCAAATCCAAATCTCAACCGAGTCGAAATATGTCAACAATCACGGGTGCATTGATGCAACGTGGCTCGAGATATGTTTTCACAACGTTGCAAGTCTTATAAAATAACAGTAAATGATAAAAGCGGTTTAAAAATTAAAATTTGCACATAAGTTCATATTGTATTTAAAATCAGATAAATAAGCCGAATATAATAGTTGAGCGACCGTGCTAGAACCACGGAACTCGGGAATGCCTAACACCTTCTCTCGGGTTAACAGAATTCCTTATCCGAATTTCTAGTATGCAGACTGTAATATAGAGTCATTATTTTCCTCGATTCGGGATTAAAATTGGTGACTTGGGACACCCTGAATCTCCCAAGTGGCGACTCTGAAATAATTAAACCAATCCCGTTTCGATTGTCCTTTAATTGGAAAAAACTCCCCTGCGCCCCCTCGGGTGCGTAAAAAGGAGGTGTGACACTTACTGCCTATTCTCTCAACCGAAAATCATACTCCCTGAAACTCTCATTGTGCTTTTTCTCAATCTTTGTCAAGGACAGATGATCCAGAATAATCTCGAGATTGTACTGGAAGTGACAAGCGAATGCTTGGGCTAGATCATCCCATGTATACCATCTTCCGTGATCCTGTCGGGTGTACCACTCCAGCGCCGGACCACTCAGACTTTGACTGAAATATACCATTAGCAACTTGTCTTTCCCGCTAGCTCCCCTCATTTTTCTACAAAAACCTCTCAAGTGCACCACCATATCACCGTGCCCATCGTACAAATCAAACTTGGGCATCTTAAATCCTGCCGACAATTGCACATCTGTAAATAGACATAGATCTTTGTAAGCCACACTTACCTGACCTCCCAACCCCTGCATGTCTCTGAATGACTGTTCCAGGCTTTTAACTTTCCTGAACATCTCCTCATGTTCGGGATTTTTAGATTGCTTCTCAGTTTCCACAGGGAGATCAAAACGAGGAGTGTATGAATAGGGTTATGGAGCTTTGAAAGTGGGCTCTGGGGGGGGGGGGTAATATTGGTTGTCATGGGCTTGGAATAAAGGCTCTATGGAGGATCTGAGGAGTGTAGTGGGTGGGGGTGCCACGAAGACAGGAGTGGATGGTGGAGGAGGGTATGGAACTGGTTTGGGTGGTGGGGCTGGTGGTGTTTGGAAGGTGGTGCTCTGGTAGTGCTGGTAAATGGGAAAGCTCGGGGACGAATCGGTAGCAGGAGGTTCCTGGGACTGAGCCAATGAAGGGATGAGGGCAGGGTTGGTAGGGTAAGCTGGTGGTGGTTGCCCTTTTGCCCATGCCTGGTACATTTCGGCCATCTGTTCTTTCAGCTTATACATCTCTTCTTTCATCAAATTAACATCCGACTCTTCCACCTCTCTCGAAGGATCGATAACACTCGCATCAAGTTCTTGATTAGCCATGATCAACTTGTTTTTGGACCGGGTGTTGTATGGGTGAGTTGCCAGAATGCCAAACAAACTAACCACCTTCCTGTATTGAATTGTCAATAACAAACTTGTTAGCGATTAGAGCTTAACAGATAGGCAACCGCACATTTGGGGAATGAATGGACCTAAGCAGTTAACCGTTTCTATTATGTATTTGATCGGCTGCTTGCATCATTCCGGCTTTTCCTTATTTCCATTTGCAACTTCTTCTTCTTTCTTTTTCACTCATGCCTTTCTCTGCTTGTTTTTATTCTCTCATTTCTCTCTCTTGTTTTGCCATTGTTTTATTTCCTCGATTTCTTTGTTTTCTCTCTCTCTCTCTCTCTCTCTCTCTCTCTCTCTCTCTCTCTTCTTTTCTTTTTCTCTATTTTTTTTCCTCTTTTTTTTTCTTTTTCTTCTTTTTCTTTTTTTTCTTTTGGTTATGATTGAATCCTATGGAGATTGCCTACGTATATTGACCCTGCATGAATCAGACCAAATGTAGTTCTAGGGGATAAATATAAAATAAATAACAAAAATATTTTAGGATTTTCAAATTTTTCATAAAGATAAAATGTTTTGACTACAACGACTCATACTACCGAATTTTAAACATAAAACCAACAGACTCGAAAAGGAGACTAACAGACTTCAACAGAAAAACAAAGACTCGAAAACAAACTAACAGACTCCAATAGAAAGAAAAACATGACTCGAGCAAAAATCATGAATACATCATTGCCTCAAATGCTCCTAGGGCCCGTGGGACATCATTCGGTCTCGTCACGGGCCTATGTGCGACATCCCCTTGCAACCGCTCCAAATCATTCATTATCTGGAGGACGAATGTCATCACTGCAGCGAAGAAAGTGGTACGAGTCATGTCCTCGCACGCTTGGCATTTCACGACAATGTAGTCAGCAATGACTCTGATCCTCTCTCGGATTCTACCCTTTTCCTGAAGCAAATGCCCGACCTGCTGATTCCGGGATTTTAATACCTGAGTGTCGTGGTGGTTTTGATTTTGCAACTGTTGCATTTCTTCCTCCATCTGAGCCATCAAATCATAACAATGTTCCATGTCAGCTTTAAAGTCCTTGGCCTGTTTGGCTGCCTCATTCTCAAGGGTAGTTACTTTTCTCTTCAGATTGGTGATTGTCCCTTCATAATTCATTTTCATTTGTTGCACAAACCGTGCCCGCCCTTCTGCATTTTTTGCCAATTGAGCCCGGACTTTTGTTAGACGGGCCTCAGACCTTTCTAGGTCATCTTGACACTCAAGGGCTTTCTTTCTCAGACCGTTTATAAGCCTTTCATCCGCTCGGCTTCTTTTCGGGTTTCTAGCAGCTATTCTCATCTTTTGGATTTGTGCTTTGAGGGCCTCATTTTCCTGAGTTAGCTTTTTCTTTTTGCCTTCATCTACGGCCGCCTAGATACTGTTGCCAAACTTGAGGTCCCTAATTTGCCCTTCTAACTTACTTATTTTAGCCCGATAGCTTTCTTCTTTTGCTAACCAGCCCCGCTGCTCTTGCAAGTCATTGGTGAATTGTTGGACATGGGATCTCTTAGTAGGTCTCTCAGGAATCTGAAACCTTTTGACGAACCAAATAATGTACTTGGGGTCTACCTCACCTCTGGCTAAATCCCGAACCATGGTCTTAGGTTCAAGAAATCTGCATTGATTCCACACATGGCAAATTCTTCCTTTTGGAAATGCGGCCTTTGGGCCCAATTCTATGACATGCCTACTCAAATCCTCATCGTGGGGAAGGGTTTGAAATCTTCCCAGTTGGCGCAACACCCTGTGGGGAGCATACAGCTGGATGCTCCGGATGCCCATAAGGAGAAGATAACACACTTCAGCTGACATGTATAATGCTTCGGTGACAGGAAGCCATCTGAATGCCCACTCGATTTTATCGGCAGTCAAAGAACTCAAGAGTGAAAACCAAGCCTTAGTACCTTCGGGAAAGGCAATACCCACCAGTTGACTTTCAAATTCTTCGATGCATTTCAAATCGGTCATATCGTGGTTCATATACCCAATACGGTGGTAGAGATGCTCCTGTATCCACAATTGTAGTAGTAAGTTGCAGCCTTGGAAGAACTTTCCTCCTTCCCGACAAATGGTCAAAGCTCGGTAAATCTCAGATAAAATCAGGGGAACCAAGGTACCATTAGCTCTCTTGATTGCAACATCAACCATTCTCACGAGGCCTAATTCTATGTTGTTTTCGACTCGTGGACAGATTACAGTACCCAAGAATGCTACTATAAAAACCAAGCCTCGCCTTGCCTCCCACTTATTATTATTTACGACATGAGTCAAACTGGTGTTCGGCTCTTCGAAACCTTGGGGGTTACCATAGCGTTGATACAAGAACTAGAAAGTGCAATACCCTTCAGACAAACTCCCATCCTGAACGTCCCGGCTAATACTCAACATGTCGAGAAATTTGTGTGGAGATACTGGTCTTGGTGATACAGGGTAAATACTCATAAGGTTTCCACTGAGGCCGGCGTAACCCGCAATTTTTTCTAGCGTGGGTGTGAGCTCGAATTCAAAAAAACAGAACACATTGTGAGTCGGATCCCAAAACGGTATCAAGGCTTCAATCATGTCCAATCTTGGCTTGATGTTCAAAAGTCCGGTAAGGCCACCCAAAACTTTGACCACAATTCCTCTATTATCTTTTCCTAAATCGTTCCACCGCATGTGGAGCTGTAAGGGGATCTCTTTAAGAGCTGAGAAGGGTTCATTTTTATCTGTGCTCATCCTGCACATTTATTAGGGTGATTTTAATTAGGAGAAAAATCAAGACTCATTTTGACTCAAGAAAAGGTTATCACTATTTTTTCAAAATTTTCATAAAGATATCCGGCTTTGCCAATATGGCCTTTCAGCACTTCGAGGAAGAAGATTTTAAGGCTATGCTCGCTAACCGGCTAAAACCTTGAAAAATGACCAAAGACAGTTGTTCTTGCAAAAACAGCCTTCTGTCGTCCTTTTGGGGACATTCGGCTATTTTAGACAAGAATGGCATCACCCAGCTTATTTACAATAAAATAGAAATTTTGTTCTTTTTGGGCTATTTTTTCAAAATGGAAGTTGGACCCGATGGGGGTTGCCTACGTATCCCACATCCGGTGGGAATCAAACTGGCGTAGTTCGGGTAGATTTGACGAAAATAAAAACCAACTATATTTTTTTTTGAAAAAAAAATAGAATTTTTTTCAGAATTTTGGCAGAGTTTCAGTATATTTTTGGACACTGATTTTTCAAAACAAGTAATTATCTCTCTGAGCCCTCACATTGATTTTTTTTCTTTTCCAACTCTCCTCTAATCATTCATAAGCCGATCAACATGCAAATCCGAAGCAAATAAATGCACAAGTAGTAAGTAGGATGCACCAGGATGGTTTTTTCATTTCGGATACACCTGTCCTAGACAGACCCAACCCCTGTGTTGAGTCTCCAAAGTCAAACGCACGTGATGCAAACAAACGTTCCTACTAGGGATCCGGCATGAGGTTTTGTTATACTAGGTTTAAAACCTGGGTTTATTATTCTAGACCTGGCTTACCCGAGCGTACAACTCGAGCCGGGGGGGGGGGCAGCGAGCCGGGAATACAGAAGCTTCACCGGCTTTGCAACTTGTCTGAACCTCATTCTAAAATTGGATAAGACTCTAGACATAAGAGAAGTCACATGAAGTGTACCCTTCTCAAATGATTTAGAAGATTCAGAGAGAAGAGGGGTTTCGTAGTAGTTAATGTACAACTCACAGAATATCAAAGCGGTAAAAGCAACACTTAGCACATTAGGCCCAAACATCAGATAATAAATAAAGCCAAATATAACAATTCATCTAAGCTCGAATTCTGAACCCTGAACCAGAGATTCTGGGTTCGATCCCCAGTAGAGTCGCCAAAGCTGTCACACCTCCTTTTTACTACACTCCTGTAAAGGGGTATATAAGGGAGTTTTTTCCAATTTAAGTGACAATTGAAACGGGATTATTTATTAAAAATCAGAGTCGCCACTTGGGATAATTCATGGTGTCCCAAGTCACCGTTTCAAATCCCGAATCGAGGAAAAGATTGACTCTGTTTTACAGTCTGCGAACCAGAAATCCGGGTAAGAAATTCCGTTAACCCAGGAGAAGGTGTTAGGCATTCCCGAGTTCCATGGTTCTAGCACGGTCGCTCAACTATTATTATTGGCCTATTTATCTGATTTTAAAAAAACTTTGAACCTATGTGCATTTTAACTTTAAATCGCTTTTAATTATTTTAAAGAAGATTTCAACGTCGTCTAAAACATGTTTTGGACCGCGCCACATGAAATGCTCCCGCAATCCGAAACACATTTTATTCAACATTGTTGAGATTTGAATTTGGGTCACATGAAATGCACACCCGAGTTTAGGAAGGTAATTTTAAGATTACGCGCCTAAAGCAACTACGCATTTTTTAACTTTGCGAGGGCCATGGAAAATTTGCTAAATGGCACACCTCGAATTCTAAGAATTTAAAAGAAATAATTAAATGAGGGCCACACATTTTGAGATTTTATTTGGCACGGCTCGCCCCAATCCCAACTTTTAACAAGAATTCAAACTAAACCTTGAGGGCCATAAGCTACTTGTGTTACTTAATATAGCACACCTCCAATCTACTTTTAAAAACCCAATTAATTAACTAAATAAATGCTTGATGTAATCCTAATATTTCTCTTTTACTAAAGGCGAACTTGCTTATCAGCTAATGGGCCTTATGTTGAATGGCCAACTATTAAAGAAGGGTTGTTTCAACAACAACAATTAAACAAGGACTGGGTCCGATGAAACAGACCAAAATGGTGTAAAGTACACAGTCCCTTTGTTAGCCTCTTCAGGCTTGGGCCCAAGATGAACCCAAGATTTAGTGAACTGACAAATACCAAGTGACATGGAGATATGCATATTAAATCAAGAGGTTAAACATTCATTAGCTGGGCCAGCATAAGGTCCAACACTTAAAGCCAAACAATCTGCAGAATCAAGTAAACGCTAACCGACTAACGCTATGTGAAACATAAAATGAACTATGCTTTTTCACTTCTGAGTTTCAATTAATTTAGCACAAATCAAACTAACTGAGTTTCTAACTCTATTTTTTACACATTCTGGTACAAGCTTGCTATATGAAAAGCCCAGCAGTAACACCTTGAATTATTGGGCTCAAGAGATGAGCCCAAATTGAAAACGGACCAGCCTCAGCAAACATTGGGATCCCAGTTCGAGTCCACACAACATAAAACGTCGAGTATTTTGCATTCAAATTTACAGATCATGTTGATTTAAGAAAATCAAACAATTACTAATGGGAACACACCTATCGTCACTTTTATGCAGATGCTACAATCCAAACATCAATTCATTTTGTTATCTATCATCTAATACTATCACAATTCTTACCAACATGTTCCATAATCTCAGAAAATAACAGACATTCACTAATTTAGATTCCAAAGGGAAGCTATATACCATAGCCTAAAATCAAAAAGTTATTCAAAATAACACACTGATTTCAGTTAAGCTATCATATGGCTTGAGCTTTGCATACAAGTACCCAAAAGTCCCTCTTATACATAACAACAAGCTCAAATTCATGAAGTCTAAACAGATAAACCATAATTTGTCCCATATTATAAACCAAGACTAAACTAAAACCAAGACAACAAGACAACCAACAGGAATTGACTGATCACAGATTTCAGTTACGTCCTATTCAATGATAAATTTACATAGTCATATTCTTTCTAAAAACAACTGAGCAGTATAAGCTATGCAAGAAATTGAAAGAGAGCTAGAACTTCAATAACAAACAACATCATGTTTAATCACATTTTTATATCCAAACTTCGAATTACATTCAATTGAACCCCATAGTGCTAGAAAAATACCTGAAAATGAAAGGACACAAGAGGTGAGGGATCAGCAATAGCAGTAGCAGAAGTTAGCCCCAGATTCAAACAATCAAATAGTGAAATTGACTCAGAAAGACCAGTAGAACAGCAAACCAAATAACAGACTTAAACCAGCTCTTTTCAATGCCCAAGTTCAATCCATTTCCAACCCGGATAAATCAGAAATTGCTTCAGACACTCAAAACCTCAAGAATTCCAGAAGGAAATTCAATGGAACAGTCTTTTTATGAAATTTCTAGCCGTTCTTGGTTTTTATCCCAGTCTCCTCCCCCTCAATTCTTTTTGGAAAGTCAGACTTTATAGAGAGTTTTTTAGGGCATCAATAGAGGTTTCAGACTCAATTTTTGTTTTTGCTTAAAGAACCTCAGTTCAACACTCCAAATTCATTTTAGTCCCCAGGTCAGCTTCTAAGAAGCTTCCCCTTTCTGTTACAGAAAGATTCCCCATCTGGCTTCCCCAAACTACCCCCTTGAGCCCCTATTATTACCCCTAAAGGCCAGGCAAAACCCGGGTCGAAATGACCCAATTTAATAAGTCTGACAATCCAAATTAAACCCCCATCCGGGCTTTTGATTCTTCAGAACCCAATTAAAAACTAACAAGGATTCACCATTTTAAAGACTGACCAAAAACTACCCAAAAGAAAATCACGGAAACCTTAAACGAAAGCCCAAAACCGAAAGAATAATGAAACTGAGTTAACTAATTTTAAAATAACAACAAAATAACTATGCTAATTATCAAACAAGTCATACATGGACAACATTGACAAATAATATATAATGAGGAAACAGAAACACAGACACATAAGAGAGATGAAGAAAGACGACTTAAAAAGAAAAATACAAGAAAAGAAATAAAAACAAAAAATGTGAAAATACCTAAACGGGCTGGCCAAGCCTTGAAGTTCTTCCTCAATCTCTCGATTTTGACCGAAAGGGGTCTCAATCATGTGTTCTCAGATGAAAATACATGACCAAGGTCCATTTTGGTCTTAATCGTCACCAAATCTGCCGATTTTAGAGTTTGACATTTTAGGTCTCATCTTCGACTTAAGATTCGACGAGTTCAGGGAATATTCGAGGGAAAAGAGTCGTGGATTTGGAAAGAGGGGAGTGAGGGGGTTCTGTGATGTTACTTTGGTGGTGTTTGGAGCCGACGCCGCCACCGGAGGGGAGGGTAATTTTAGGGCGGCGCTAGGGTTTGGAGAGTGAATCTCTGAGAGAGAGGGGTAAGAGAGACGTTGAAGAAAGGGGGGCTTGTTAGGACAGTCTTATATTAAACTAAACTCACTTCTGGACCGTTCGATCAAAGAAGATCAACGGTCTGGATCTCCTATTATTGAAACGGGGTCGTTTGACTCACTGGAAGGGGAGACCGGGTATTGGGGCGGGTTTTGGGCCGAATTGACCGGGTCTTGGAGAAAAAATGACTTGGGCCTGTGTAAATTTAATTAAAGGAAGCCCAAACTATCAACCTTATTTCAATTCCCTTTTCCTTTCATTTCTTATTTCTTCAAAATTCCTTTTCTTTTTTATTTATCAAAATTAAATTAAAAATCTAAGTTAAATCCTAAAACCAAATTAGCCTATCAAAAACATTAATTAATTCTAAGTAATAATTATCACAAAAACCAAATTAAAGGAAAACTACGAAAATCAAAAAACTAAAATTAAAAGGTGCAAAACAAGTTATTTTTGTGATTTTTCCATTTTTATAAAACAATTAATTTGCTAATTAATCCCAAAATATAGAATTAAATCCTAAATACAAATGCCACATATTTTGTATTTTTCGTTAATTAAATAAAATAAACATGCACAGACAAATACAAACAATAACAAAAAAATGCTACAAAAATCCACAAAATTGCAAACAATGGAAAAATTATGGGAGTAATTTATATAGGGCAAAAATCACGTGCTTACAATCACGTATGAAAATTCCACCATGGTCGAAAATACCAGGTCTCGTTACTCCATCAACTTAAACTTGAACATTTATAGTCCGATTGTCTTTCCTCCACCAGAAATAAAATACTGAATCTCTAAATCATGCCTTGAGTAAAACTCCTTTTAGGTCATTCTCTGCCCCGACACATATACATGCATCCTACCATCACATCAATAATGTGCGATAACAACTCCTGAGCATCATAGCAAACTGGGAATAGCCTTAAAGCTCTCAGAAGTATAGCTACTGAGCTGAAATGATAGAAAATCCTTCCGCAAGGCGAAAACAATAGCTCAATCAATCACGCAGGTAGAAACATCTGGTACCTCATCTGTAGTACCATGAAAATTCCTCGATTCCCAATCTATAACAAGTGCTTCACGTCGCATAAGATTGAATAGGAAGGAAATGAAGGCATAAGCCCCAGAGGAATCAAATTGCACAATGAGGAATCAAGAAGGGAAGTGCTCCTAACAGTCTTATAGCCTCTCGAAGATAAGTACAGGCGTCTCGGTACCGATCCGCAAGACTCTACTAGACTTGCTCAATACTCTAGATACTTAAGTGAACCTAGTACTCTGATACCATATTATCACGATTCAAAATCCATTAAAGGTCATGATAGCGCCAGACTCCACCGTCATGCAAGCCAACACCAAATAATTAGTAAATTCTCATTTTAATATTTCTGAAATCATAAATTTCATTCAATTTAACTGGTAAAAGATGAACTTTACATAATAGAAATAATGTTTTCCAATTTCAATACTAAGCATCCCATAATCGTTCTAGAACCCGGTGTCATAAGTGCATGAGTATTTACTAAGGAGTAAAATAAAATACAATAACTGTTCGGAATATAAACTTGGACATAAAAAAATACCAATACTCTGAAGGAGACTCTGCTGGATGCGGATTCGCATATAAGATACAGCTCGTCTAAGTCCCCATGTCAACCATGCTGCTGCGCCCAATTAGGCCACTAGACATACATGTGCGTGTGCAATAAAAATGTACACCAAGTGTAGTATGAGTACGAAAATAATGCGTACCCAGTAAGTATTCAGTCTAAACTCGAAGAAGTAGTGACGAGAGGCCGACTCCGACACTTACTAATGGTCCAACAATATGATAATATGAAACTCTAATTAAGCATGATTTATAGATATAACAACAAAACTCAGAACAAGAAAATAGCAGAACAATTCTTTCATTAATAGTAAAGAACCGCAAAACACTTCCTTCATTTAAAACAAATGATCCCATCGACGATGAATTTATACAAATTATAAAAAGGGTTTCCAGTTATATTATCACACATAATTTTCACCGAGGACTTTCGGCCTGATCCAACATAAATGTAAATTGTGCACTGCCGAGGGTCTAACGGCATGAACCATAGATGCATCTATTTCCCCGCTCGAGAATCATACATGCGACACGGTCAAATATAAATTTAAAAAATTACCCCACTCGCGAATCATACATGCGACGCAATCAAATATGAATTTAACATTTAAGTCATATCTCTTTCTTGATTCTTTTCAAAATAATGGAAATTCATATTGAAACTTTTTGAGTAAATTACCCCGCTCGTGGATCATACATGCTATGCGGTTACCCATAGATTTCTTAAGTTATTATAATATTCCTCAATTCTTTTCGAAATTACGAAGTTCAAATGGAACCTTTTAAATCTTAAATTCTTCAAATTTCAATTCTTTCAAGAAAATTATTGCTCAGCCTAAATTTTTCTTCTTCTCAAGGCAAACAATAAACGTAAATCGACAGTAATATCAACAAGGCATGATGTAAACTTAGACTACCTGGACATAGGCATAGCTAGTAGCTACGTATGGACTCTCGTCACCTCCTGCATACGTAGCCCCCACAATTAGAAGCATATATTAGTTTATTTTACCTATGGGGTTAATTCCCTCTTACAAGGTTAGAAAAGAGACTTACCTCGCTCCGAAGTTCCATAACTGGCTCCAACGTCCTCTAACACCTCAATCCGATGCTAACACTCCAAAACTAGCCAAACAATGCGCAAACCATTGAAATATACTCTAATACTCAAAACAATTTAATTTACAACAATTCCCAACTCCGCTTGGAAAGTCGATAAAATCACCCTTGGGCCCACGTGCCCAGATTCCGAATATTTTCGAAAATAAACTTTACCCATAACCCCATGAACTCAAATATATAATTTATTTCCAATTTCATGCCCAAATTCGTGGTCAAAATCCAAAATACCAAATTTTAGGACTTATACCCAAAACCCTAGAATTTATACTAATTTCCATGTTTCAATCCATGTATTTAATTCATAAAAGGGAAGAAACCACTTGTCTAGAATTGCTTGATGACAATATCCCCTTGAAGCTCTCGAAAATCGACCAATCCAAATGAAAAATGGGAGAAAAATGGGCCAACTCCCATTTTTATAAAACCCTTCTGCCCAGCGACGTATCCGCACCTGCGGAACAATAGCCATATCTGCGGCTTCGTAGGTGCGAGGCTCCTTTAGCTTCTGTGGTTTCCTTCCGCTTCTGCGGTCAACTCCTTCGCTTCCGCGCTTGCGCAAATATGGCCAACACTCTGCACCTGTGGGTCCTTCCCCTGACTGCCCAACTCGGCATCTGCGACTCCCAGGCCGCTTCTGCGGCTTCGCACCTGCGGCCAAAACCTTGCAGGTGCAGTTACACCAGATATCAGTTGCCTAAATTCTTCTTCAAATTCCAAATTTGATCTGTTAGCCACCCAGAATCCACTCGAGGCCGCCGGGACCTCGTCCAGTCACACCAACCAGTTTCAAAACATGACACGGACATGCTCGAGACCTCAAATCACATTAAATAATGTTGAATTCATGAATCACACCCCATTCCAAGCTTAATGAACTTTAGAATTTCAAACTTCTTCATTCGATGCCAAAACCTATCAAATCACATCCGATTGACCTCAAATTTTGCACGCAAGTCGTATTTGATATTACAGACCTACTTCAATTTCCGGGATCGGAATCCGATCCCAATATCAAAAAGTCCACTTTCAGTCAAACTTCTTAAAAACCTTCAAATTTCTAACTTCAGCCAAATGACTCCAAAATGACCTACAAACCTCAGAATCCATTTCTGGACGCGTTTCCAATACCAGAATTTTCATACGGAGCTATTCCAAGACTCAGAATCTCACACGGACATCGATAACACTGAAATGCACTGCAACCCATATTTATGAAATTCTTTCCAAAATGCTAACTTCAACAATAGGCGCTGAAATGCTCCCGGGTTATCCAAAACTCAATCCGGACATATGACCAAGTCCCAAATCATCATACGAACCTGTTGGAACCTTTAAATCCCGATTCCAAGGCCGTTTACTCAATAATCACAACTTAACCAATTCTTCCAACTTAAAGCTTTCGAAATGAGAATTCTCTTTCCAAATCAACTCTAAACTTCCCGACATTTAATTCAGACCATGCGTACAAGTCATAATACCTGAAGTGAAGCTGCTCAATACCTCAAACCGCCGAATGATGCGCTAGAGCTCAAAACGACCGGTTGGGTCGTCACAATAATAAAAATTCTAAACCCCGAAAAAAAATCAGAAATAGTCACATTTCCAACTGGTAATTGAAAAAAGCCACATTTCATAAGTAGTCAAAATTTTACCATATTTTCATGTAATAAAGATAAAATTTGAACAAAATGCTAGAGTTTGAATTTTTTAAAATGAGATTCAAGCATAATGTGTTGGAGTTCGAACATAATATGCTGGAAGTTTATACGCAAGAGCTCTATAATCCAATATATTATGCTGGAACTTTTCCTACACTAGAGTTGCAACATAATATGATGGAAGTTTATACGCATGAGCTCCATAATCCACCATATTATGCTGCAACTTTCCGTGCTTCACTAAAATAATAGCTATTTTTTAAAGGTTTTTCAAATACTGACTGTTTTTCAATTATCAGTCTAAAAACTAACTAGTCTCTGCTATTTTTACGGCACAACTGAGATTCCGAATCTTATTTAGTTTTAGTCAATTTTGAGGCCTGTTGACCTAGTAAATTTGTGAAACACTTGGGATAAATAACGGGGATTGTAATTGAAGATTTCTTGAATCATTCTTCTCCATTATTGTAAAAAACTCTTTTTCTTCCTCTGCCTCTAGCCTTGATCGAATCTCATTATATTCTTGTGTTATTTCTTTCTTTTTTATTTGCTTTATATGTAATTGTGTGGTAGTTTAATCCTCAATCTTCTCCAACCCATATTATTTTATAAGCATTGCTTTACAAGGGTCAAAATACACAAATTCATGTAAATTTGAACATATATTCTTCAAGTTTTTCTTTTAATTATATATTTATAAATTGTTTAAAGCCACTCCAACTAGAAGTCACAATAAATAATATTTGAAAATGCATTCCGAGAGGAGCACATAAAGGACAAAGTCGGCGTTCTTGCTTTGGCATGAAGAATACGAATAAAAATATCATTTTGCCGGTGAAGATTGCTTCAAACGATTGAAAATTAGAGATACATACTAAAGTACTACTAAAAGATATTCAGCGTTGTAGATGTTACTAATATTCAGAAAATTATCTTTAACATAGTCATTAACGAGAGAAGAAACTAAATTAGACAACAATGAAGATGTTCTTAAATTCAAAATTATGAATCTTTTAATAATATAATATAGAACCTGTAAATTTTTTAAATTGGTTATGAAAAAAGTGCTCATTTAAGTAATTTAACACATTAAAGGGAAAGAGAAATAACAAAAGAAATGTTCACTTCCAATCACCAGAATAAAAATTCAATGACACATCCAATCTTTTAATACTATTTGGTGCGAATTTGAATTAGTACAAAATTATAATTAAAAAAGCGTTTATTCAAGCCGTCTATATTTCAGTAGAATTTTGGAAGTATGTGGGTAGAGCAGGATTGAAGTGGCTAATTGGGTTGTTTAATGTTATTTTCAGGACGAAGAAGATGCCAGAGGAATGGAGGTGGAGTACGATGATTCCGCTATTCAAGAACAAAGGTGATATCCAGAACTGTAACAACTATAGGGGCATCAAGCTACTGAGTCATACCATGAAAGTGCGGGAGAGGGTAGTGGAAGGGAGGGTGAGGAGGCTGGTGTCAATGTCCGATAACCAGTTTGGGTTCATGCCTGGTCGTTCCACTACGGAAGTGATCCATCTTATTCGGAGGTTGGTGGAACTGTACATGGATAGGAGGAAGGATTTGCACATGGTGTTTATTGACCTAGAAAAAGCTTATGACAAGGTACCTAGGGAAGTTCTTTGGAGATGTCTGGAGGTGAATGGTGTTCCGGTGGCTTATATTAAGTTGATTAAGAATATGTATGATGGAACTAAGACTCGGGTTAGGATAGTGGGGGCGACTCAGAGCATTTTCCGGTTGTTATGGGGCTATACCAAGGATCTACACTCAGCCCATTCTTATTTGCTCTGACAATGGACGCACTGACACACCATATTCAAGGGGAGGTGCCATGGTGTATGTTATTCGCTGAGGATATAGTTATGATTGATGAGACGCGAGGCGGTATTAACAAGAGATTGGAGGTTTGGAGATGGACCCTTGAGTCTAAAGGTTTCAAATTGAACAAGACTAAGACTGAATAGGTGGAGTTCAAGTTCAGCGGTGTGTCGGGTGAAGCAGACATGGACGTGAGGCTAGACTCTCAAGTCATCCCCAAGAAAGGGGGACTTCAAATACCTGGGGTCAATTATACAGGAGGATGGAGATTGACGAGGATGCCACGCACCTTATAGGAGTGGGGTGGATGAAATGGAGGCTAGCGTCTAGTGTCCTGTGTGACAGGAAGGTGCCTCCGGAACTTAAAGGAAAGTTATATAAAGCGGTGGTTAGGCCGGCCATATTGTATGATGTAGAGTGTTGGCCAGTCAAAAGTTCTCATACCCAGAAGATAAAATTTACAGAAATGAGGATGCTGAGATGGATGTGCGGGTACACTAGGCTGGATAAGATTAGAAATAAAGATATTCAACTGAAGGTGGGTGTGGCTCCCATGGAAGACAAGATGCGAGAAGCTAGGCTTGGATGATTTAGGCATGTGAGGAGGGGAAATTTGGATGCACCGGCAAGGAGGTGTGAACGACTGGTCTTGACGGGTATGTGAAGAGGTAGAGGGCGGCCTAAGAAATATTGGGGAGAGGTGATCAGGCAAGACATGGTGTGGAAGCAGATTTCGAGGACATGACCCTTGATAGGAAGTTGTGGAGGTCGAGCATTAGGGTTCTAGGTTAGGAGATAGGAGGCTAGTATGATAGTGTTTTGTTTTAGGTTGTTGGTGTCTCCAGTTGTGTTCTTAATACTTCATTAGGGTTGTAGGTTAGGCTGTAGTATGTTTAGTGGCCCTTTGTGTACATATTATTACCTTGCGTCTGTAGTACTGTGCCTTTGTTACTGCTCAGTGTTCTTACTTTGCTCTCTATTTTCTGGTTATTGCGTTGCTGGTGCTATCTTTCTGGATTCCTTTGCTGTTACTAATACACTGTCTCTTTCCTTCTTGTGTTGAGAGTCTACCAGAAACAGCCTCTCTGCTCCTCCGGAACAGGGGTAAAGTCTGTGTACACACTACCCTCCTAGTTCCCACCTGTGGGATCTCACTGGGCTGTTGTCGTTGTTGTTGTCAAGTAGTCTATTCCTAGTTCCCAATAATAATATTGGTCAACTAACTACCAATATAGGAAGATTCAACAGTTAAATTTAATATTCTATCACATTTTAATTAATACAATGAGTTCAAAATTTATTATTTGTACATATTTAATGAGCTTTCGGTAGATATATAGGGTATGCACCAGAACTATGGGTTAAAATGGACCCATAACTTCTATTCTAAATACGCCGGAAAAGGGTCAAAACCACCTCTATCATTTACTAAATGGTTTACAGTTGCCCTTCATCCACTTATTCGTCCAAAAAAGCACACGACGTTAATTCTATTAACAAAATTACTCCTTGCGACTAATGGCAGAACTTGTGGGCCTTCTATATAATGAGGTGGCATATTTTTATTGGGCCACGTGGTATTTTGGGTCAGACAACACATATGGGTTTAGTACTCATCCCATAAACCGAACCTGCCCTAATTATTTTACAATCCGGATTAAAAAACCTTTCCGGCTTCTTCTTCCTCCTCTGTTTTATCCTTCCATGGCTTCTATGGTCTACCATTTTCCTCACTGGTATCTTTCCTTCTTCGCCACTTCCAAGATCCTCGCGAACATATTGTAGTACAAAAGATGAGGGCATAGAGCACTGAAATTATAAATTTAATTTGATACTTGAAGAGCTTTAAGTTATACAAGTAGACGTATAGACTAAATTGATGCGTGATTTGTGTCTAAAAAAATCAATCAAATGTCGTTCTTCCGCCATTTCTGAAACATTGTATAGTTCTCTCTTTAAAATCTGTTTTCTCTCTACAAGTCCAAATGGTTAACCCATCGGAGGATTCCTTTAACAGCAGCCCAAATCCCACATTAATGTTTTGACCCATTCCTCATGCAACTATTTGTTTATATATATATATCAGCATAAAAGTAAAATAAACAAAATAAAGAATTGAATTGTCTGATTTTGCTTGTAGCCTCCGTCCATTTATTATTTGTAAAAAAATATTTGTTCATGAAAATTTGTATGTTTTTGAAATTTTTAAAAAAAAATGAGTTTTCAATAACATTTCAAGTTTCCCGGAAAAAAAATAAAAATTCCGCTCACAAAACTATTTTACCTTTTCAAGTGTAACGTATGTTCAAATATAATTTCAAATTTTAAATATTACTTTTAACTTAAATCCAAATACTATTTTTTTCAAAACTCGTACTAACTCCATCTCAAATTATCTGTCGTGGTTTCTAAAAATAGTTGTCTCAAATTATTTAATATTTTAGAAGTTTAAGAGTAAATTAATTATTTTTTCCTATTCTACCGTTGATATTAATTATTCTTGAAGATCATAAATATCTTAATTATGAGAAAATATTAAATAAAAATAAATTATACCTTAAGATATAAATAAGGATAAGTAATTTTAAAAAATTCTATTTAATCTTTTCTCAAACGATGTGCAAAAGAGAAATATTGACACATAATTTGAGAAGGAGGGAGTATAATTTTTATGTCTAAATGCCATTTATTTTGGATTGGAATTCTAAAAATGGAAAAAGATCAAGAAAAAGGCACTGGTCGACTCACAGCTCAACCTGTCCTACTTTCTCCCTCCACTCTGCTCTGCTCTGCACTGCTTCCTTTTTCACACTTCTGCAATTAATAGGCCAACTTTTTTTCCTTTCCCATTTCTTGGATCTCTACTTCTTATTATTCTCCTTCTTTCTGAAAAAAAAAAGATTAAAAAGTCTCGTCCAGTTTAGACTACATTGTTGATCTCAATTAATCTTGAATTTCCGCAAAACCAAGATAAAAGGTACTATCATATCCATATTTTCTCTTTGTTTCTTGACTTCTAAAGCTTTCAAAAGCTCTTTTTTTTATATAAATAAAAAAGGACAATTTAGGTTTAAAAATCTCATCTTTTTCCAGAACAACCCCTCTTTTTTGCTTTTTTCTCTCTTTTATATTCTCTGCTTTCCAGTTTTTACAATTTGGGTGTCAATGTTACTGCTTTTCTTTAGTTTGTATCTGATCTAAAAAGGCTGAACTTTGGAATTTGTGTTCACAATTTTTCTTTCTTTTGTTGAATTCTTATTTTCTAGCTTTTTTATTTATCATTTTTGGTAATTGAGCATTTGAGCTATATATATGCCTATTAAGTTTTTTTAGTATAGTATCCACACTAATTCAGATTCGCTTTGTGTCTCTAAAAGGGGTGTTACTATTAATTTAAGCTTGACTTTACAACCAAAACACTACTTTTAATTTCTTAAGGCTCGTTTGGCACGATAGATAAGGAATAATTGATTTTGGGATTAAATTTGAGATGACTTTATCATACATTTATTTCTATGGTTTCTATTGATGGTACTGATATATTGTATCTTTTAGTCTTCTCGAGCCAAGAGTCTTTTGGAAATAGCCTCTCTACTCCCTCGGGTAGATGCAAGTTCTGCGTATACACTACCCTCCCAGACCTTTTACTGGGTTGTTGATGTTGTTTGTTGTTGAGTTTATCCCACATTGTAGTGTTACTTTTATAGGAGTACGGAATAATAATCTCGGAATAATTAATCCTGGGATAACTTGTTTCCAACCAAACAATCCGTTAGGGAAAATAACATACTTATAAGATTTGTGAATTGTAATAAGTTTTGATCTGTGAAGGACTAAAACAAATGTTTGATTAAAGATGTAGCTTTAATAACATATGGGGCTAAAACAATTGTTTGATAGTATGGCTTTATTGAAGACTGAGAGTACATAAATGTCTATTAATTTGATTTGTATAATTGAGATTCCCATAGAAGGAAACAGCTTAAAACAGTCCAGTAATTATATTATATTTCTTAGCTCACATGCAAAAGTCCTTTAAACTCTGTGCTGGTCAATTAGTCCATTTTCAATGTTTGCTGGCATTTCCATCTTCTTATGTACTTTTAAATAAAAAATTCCATTAATTAATCTTTTCTTCTTTTGTATAGCTGGTTTATTAGTTGACTGAATTGACATTTGACCAAGGAAGAAAGAGAACTTAGTTATTTGCATTAAGCCCAAAAAAACACCTTTTTGCTGTGCTGGAATCTTGTCATTTCAGCATTGTTTTGCTTGGTTGACCATAAATCTAAGCTTTGTTGTCAATCAGATGATCACTCTGTGAGTCTGAGCAAAATGGGAGGTTGTGTCTCGAGTAGCAGCTCGAGTACTTGTAGTAGTAGGAGCAATGGAGAAAGAATTTCACATGAATGTTTGGGAATAAACATGTTCGGTCGAAAGAGGATTAGAAGAAGTCTTTCTGATCCTGCAACCATATTGCAGCATCTGAGTTCGATTCCCAATCGGATCTTTACGAATGGCAAGAGCCGGACTTCTTGCATATTCACGCAACAGGGACGTAAAGGCGTTAACCAGGATGCCATGATCGTGTGGGAAGTAAGTTGTACTTTTTTAGGCATAATACTACATTTGGCATATTTCAGAATCTGATATGTCATATGAATGTACTTGTGTAGGATTTCATGTCAGAAGATGTGACTTTTTGCGGTGTATTTGATGGCCATGGTCCACATGGCCATCTTGTTGCTCGCAAAGTAAGGGATGCACTGCCCCTGAAGCTAAAATCCCTCTTGCAGTCATTTGAATCAAATCGCAGTGAGAATCCACAAGTGGAAACTGTGGATCCCGATAAGGATCAAGTGACGTCGGATAAAGTGGTCACTCAGTGGAAGGACGCTTTCCTTCAATCATACAAGGCAATGGACAAAGAATTGAGGTCCCAACCTAACTTAGATTGCTTTTGCAGCGGCAGCACTGCTGTTACTCTAATAAAACAGGTAAGATGAGCCACATTTAACATTATTTTCCTCATGCTGTTTATGTCATTTTGTTTTCTTCAATTCTAACCTTATTTTTGTTCTTTTTTGTTTTAAGGGTTCAAACCTTTATATGGGCTATATTGGTGATTCTCGAGCAATCTTGGCGTCAAAGGATGAGAATGATTCAATGGTAGCAGTCCAGTTGACTGTTGATCTGAAACCTGATTTACCTAGTATGTCTCTTTTATAGTGAATTTTTCATAAGGTATGATCATTTCATGAATTCCTATTAGATAATCTAGTATTTCTGGTGGCAGGGGAAGCTGAGAGGATAAAACAGTGTAAAGGTCGGGTTTTTGCATTGCAAGATGAGCCCGAAGTGCATAGAGTTTGGTTGCCATATGATAATGCCCCTGGGTTAGCAATGGCTCGAGCATTTGGCGATTTTTGTGTTAAGGAATATGGGGTAATTTCTATGCCAGAATTTTCTCACCGGGTTCTTACAGAGAGGGACCAGTTCATTGTTCTTGCTTCTGATGGGGTATGTTATGCTATCTGAATCTCTTTTTAATTTGTTAGCTTAATCATTTTTCGGAAGTGTTGAAACCAGCCTGAATGATATTTGTTAAGTTTTTGTAAGTATATGAGAATAAAGCTTCCCTTATAAAAAAAATCAATAAAGCCTCAATGAGAGTTCCGTAACAAATTGATCCTTTTGGCTGACTCTAATGCTAGTATTATGATCAAAGTTACAACCTTGAACGTCCTAGTAATATCTTTTTTGGTATGGTTGAATTGGCGTTAAATATAATTAATAGTATGTTTCTCTGGGTCTATGTATGTGTATAATAAGTTAAATGGAGTGATGTAATGTAACATAGTTAGGAAAAAAGGGCGAATCGTTGAATGATGCATTTTAAAGTAGAAATTTCGTTCTCTTTTAATTTTGTAATTGCGCAATTAAATTCTCTATATGGCCACCTATTGTAGCTTCCTGTGTTAATTGCGCAGATTTTGGAGATTACATAAATTAACAATAATCTACCAATGTAAGTTCCAAGCATTGATATTGATGGAAAACTACATAGGTAAGCATTTGGTGTTATTTTCACTGGTGAAATATTATGATTAGGTGGGAAGTAGGTATTTTCTAAGTACATGAAAAAGGTATTAGGTCTGGCTATTTGGTGGGTTGTCTGTTATGTAGCTTTCTGGGTTTGGGGAAAGAAAGGGGCATTTACGTTGTCATGGATCTGGAAAGTTCAACGATTAGGTGTTTACGTCTGTACCTAGGAGGAACGGATTTGATTAAAGTGTGAATCAGATGTGCCAAGACTCCTCAAGTCCTCATAGGCAAAGTAGCTATCATTTTAGTATTTGAAAAAGGTATTAGCTCATGTACTGTAGTAGGTTGAATATTCTATAGCTTTTGGTGTTGAAGAAAGAAAAAGCAGACTGGTGATATGTGTACATTTGTACCTAGGAGGCGGATTTGATTAGTATTATGAATCATATGCGCAAAGTCTACTCATCGGCAAAGTAGCTATTGCTTTTAGTATTTGAAAAAGGTATTAGCTCATCTACTGTAGTACGTTGTATATTTTGTAGCTTTCGCCGTTGAAGAAAGAAAATGGAGACGGGTGATATTTGAAGTGTCAGCTTTGACAACAGTTATTTACATGCAATCCTCGGAAGGACCTGTTATTACTTGGTATTGGACTTTTGGAAGACTCCAATACTATTATTTTGATGAATGTGACTTTCTTATATCCTGCATTTTGACTTAGATGAATTGGAACTATATAACCAAACATTATATGTGCATGTGCGCGCTCGCATAATTACATGCAATATGTTATATGGAGCAATATATTATGATATGGAAAAAAAAGAGCGAATTGAAAAATGACCCATTATATATCTGAAAGTTCAATTTCCTTTTCATTTCATAACTATAAAATAAACTGAAAAATGATTCCCTCTACGATCACCTAACCCTGCTTCCTACATCAATTGCCAAGACTTTGGATATTATATACCCATTAACAATGTACTACCAACAGGGGCGGATGCACCATGGTAGTTGCGGGTTCAATTGAACCCATAACTTTTGCGAAGTAGAAATTTATGTGTGAAAATTTATTAAAATTGTAAAAATAATAGATTTGAACCCATAACTTTAAAAATATAATGGGTTCAATATTAAAAATCTTAAAAGTTGAACCCATAGAATATAAATCCTGGATCCGTCTCTGACTACCAAAGCTAGTTTGAAGCATCACTGGTGATTGCTACCAAGTACCTACATAGCTAAGACACTTGGCTATCATTCTCACTGGTGAATTATTATGATTGGTGGGAAGCAGAGACGGACCCAGGAGTTGAAAGTGGCAGGGGCATCATTATCGAACAAAAACTTGAGCAAATGCTGGAGTGAAAATCAAACTCAGGCAACGCACTAAAAGTCAAGTTGTGCGCCCCTAAGTCGGTCAATGCAGCTACCTAAGCTTTGAATCTTGGGGTGTCAATCAAAATATATATACATATTAGTTAAGATATATACACATATACTTATATCTTTTCCAAAAAATTACCAGGGCTGGTGACCTCCCTACCCTCAGGGTACGTCCGCATCTGGTGGGAAGTAGCTTTTGTTTGTTAGTATGTTAAAGGTATTTGGTCAGACTATCATAGTTGTTTGTCTATCATGGAAGAGAGGGACATGTTATGTTACGTTGTCTTTGAGTCCAGTAGGTTTAACAACAGGTGTTTACATTTGTACCTCGGAGGAAAGGATTTTAAATAGTTTCTTGAATCAGATGTGCCAAGAGTCTTCATAAGCAAACTATCCGTTGGTATTTCAAATAGGTATTACCTCAGCTACTTGTAAAAAAAAGAAGAAAAAATGTATTAGCTCATCTGGTTTAGTAGGTTTGTCAAGAAAATAGAGATTTTTTATCTTTGAAGGGTGGTTTGCGCTTGAGCAGACACCCTTAAACGGTGATTTTCTAATAACTCTTGATGTTTTAGCAGTTCTCTGACATGCAACCAAATGTTTCTACCCGCGTGAATGAATCATACAATGTATTCCTTTTTGTTTAAAAGTTAAAAACATTTGTACCTTCTTCTACTGTACTATTTATCTTTGTTTGGTTGTCTGCAGCACCCTTTATCTTCTTGTCCACAGTGCTCCTATGCATTGAAGCTTAATCTCGAAAAAGAATGTTAGCTTATATGTTCATTAGGTATAAGTGAATAAGTTTGACTAAATTATAATCTGAAGCGCTATTCCATGCCCTCGAAATACATTCCACTTGAACTTTTCAACTTTTTGTTGCTGGAAGCGAGTGTAGGACATAAAACTTTTTTGGTTTGAGATAATGAGGTGCTTGGTGTGTAAAATAGTTTTGGTTTCAAAAACCATAATATCATCGTTTTTTCCCAAAAAGCAAAATGAAACACCAATCCTTTTGTTTCATAATACCCACGGTTGAAGTGTGATGATCTCATTTAAAAGCTTAAACTGTTAGAGAGAACATTATTTACTTAATTATGTCTTCAATAAGTCCCCTCACGTGCGGGCTTGATTCTTTTTGACCAGCCAAGCACGTGAAAATTGTTTTTAATATTGAGTGGCGGTGAGACTCGAACCCAAGACTACTGCATGTTCTGGTAGCATGTTGAAGTGTGTGACCATCTCATCTAAAAGTTATGCTGTTAGAGATAGCACACCTCTTTTACTTAATTATGTCTTCAACACGCTATTTACTTAATTATGTCTTCAATACTCACAAATCTTTTGGTGTTATCATTTTCACTCTTACTTTTTCTGAGCTATGTTTTCTTCCTCGGGGGATCATGTTCAATAGTTATTTTTCTAAAACGTTTTCCTTCACTTTAAAAACTTTGGTGTTTCTCCCTAAATAAATCAAGGCAATTCATTGGACCTTTAGAATGGGTTTCCCAATTCTAGTAAAAGGGAGAAATCATGCTTCAAGGCTTTGGTCTTGTGGTAAAACCGTAAGAGTGCAACACATGATATCTAGTTTAGGCGCACATCATGGGTTCGAATCATGTCCCGGACAAAAATCTGGTATTTGCGTGTAAAAGAGTAGTTGGGTGCGCTCATTATCTATCGAGTTTCGAACCGTGCCCCATTAGCGCTCAGTGATTTCTCGCAGCCTGGTGCACTAAGCTCCCACTATGTGCGGGGTCGGGGAAAGAGCCGGACCACACGAGTCTATTGTACGCTGCGTTATCTTGCATTTTTGCAAGAGGTTGTTTCCAAATTGCTCTAGTGATATCAAATATATAACAGCTCTCAGGCGTCAACGCAGTATGATTTGAGAAATATAACTGGAAACTTTATATTGGTAGAGTAGTTTTTGACAGGATCTCTCTCCTTATAGGATGGTTTTACTCTTCTGCTCCACTAAGCAGATCTTGTTTTTGATTATTCAATTATTATTAATAATTTAATATAAAACCCTAGTGATTTAAAGTAGCATTTTGCTTTCCTGTAGCTTAATCTTGGGAAAGGCTTTCTAATTCATTGTTTCTTCAAATTTAGAAAAGAAACTTGCAAGGCTAGGATTGTAAGTTAGGTAGATGTTGTATGACTGTGTCATGACTACTGTTTTAAATTGAATGTCTATTCTCAACTGCAGGTTTGGGATGTATTGAGTAATGAAGAAGTTGTTGATATAGTGTCATCAGCTCCTACACGGTCGTCAGCTGCCAGGATCCTAGTCGACTCTGCTGCTCGTGAATGGAAAACCAAATATCCAACTTCAAAAATGGATGATTGTGCTGTTGTTTGCTTATTCTTGGACGGACATATGGACATGGAATCCGACAACGAGGAACAATCCTTTTCTTCTGCTACTCTTCAGCGTAACCATTCTGATAACGCAGCCGAATCAGATGATGGGCACAGCTCCGAGCCATGTCTACAGAGAAATTTCACTGTTAGATCAGGTGAAGAGAATGATGCTTATAAACAAGTAGTAGCCGAAGCAGAAGCAAATCAGGAAACCGTAGTAACAGAAGATCAGAAATGGTCAGGATTAGAAGGTGTTACTCGAGTAAACTCTCTGGTTCAGCTTCCAAGATTTTCAGAAGAACGGCCAGGACCTTAACCTCTTGTTATTCAATTATTATTTGTTATAATTCACATCCCTTCGTCTCAAAGATGAAATAGAGAGTGGCATTATTGTCATCCTCTATATCTTGTGCAAATATATTTTTCCTGTAGGCATTAGACCATGTATACGACCACCCCTTCTCGCCATTGATAGAGAGCACCTTCATGCGCGGGGTAAGCCTTTTATCTTTATCCTGTTTATGTTCCATGTTCGGGTTAATTTGGTTTGTTCAGCAAGTTAAATTGGGATTCATTTGAATTGTAAATTATTAGGATGTTCCCTTCAAAGGCATGACAATTATTACAGTTTATGTTATGTATGCTCTCTGTATGATGAGAGTTTAGCCTGTGATTTATGATCTAAATTGCATTTGGACAGTTCTTCAGAAATTATTTTGTCTAGAGTTAATCTGAATAATCATTTTTGTTTGTATGATTGCTTTACAAAATATGTTAGGAATAGCTTTGCATATGCTGAGGTACATGATTATGTATTGTTTATATTACATGCAAGTGATTCTGACTATTTACTTATGTTGTTTATACCTGTTTCCAATCAGTAACATTATTAACATTATTCGTAATAAGGGAGCGTGCTGCTTGATTCCAAATTTGGCTATTCAAATACTCCCTCTGTTTTAGTTTATGTGAACCTATTTTCGTTTTTGTCCGTTCAAAAAAGAATGACCCCTTTCTAAATTTGGAAATAATTTAGCTTAAACTTACAATTTTACCCTTAATGAGAAGCTTTTATAACCATAAAAATACCCTGACCCCTTTTTAACTTGTTTAGGACCACAAATTCAAAGTCTTCATTTTTTTCTTAGACTCTATGTCTAGTCAAACATGTTCATATAATGGAGAGAGTATAGCGGTAGAATATGTTAAAAATTATTTCTGCACAGAAAAAATTAGCGGGTAGTTAAACCATGTGCATAAGTAAAATTGGTACACAGATAAAAATGACTTTTGTCGAGAGTAACGGATGAATGGATGCAGGCTTTGGCCATGCGCATGTATATATATAGAATAATTAACCCGAATAGCCGCTCCTAATAAATGCCAACTATTGTCACAATTAGGTATGGCAAACGGGCGAGTCAAGTTGAAAAACAAATAATGCAAAAATAGAAATTATCTGACCTGACCCATATTTAATATGGATAAAAAGTAATATGGATATCCATATTATCCATCGAGTCGAATATGGACAAGTCAAAAAAACAAGTAACGCAAGAATAGATAAATTATCCAATTCGACCCATACTTAATACGAATAAAAAACGGATTAATCCGCAGATAATATGAATAATATGGTTTTTATCCATATTTGACCCATTTTTAAAAAGTTCATTATACAACACATTTTTTAAGGAATAATATAGGTGGATAACTAATTTGTTATAACCATTTTGCCACCACTAGCCACTATCAATGTCAAACAAGATGTTGAATTCACAGGATTTTAAGTTTCACAATAGTGGAGGTGATACTAGCAATTGTGACTTAAAATTTCAAAATTTTGGAGCCATATTACAGTAAATGAGTAGTCAAGTACACCAAGAAATCTACTGAAATATCTATGTATGAAGAATTTTTATGTCATTTGTCTTGCACACCGACGAATTTGAAACATCACCAGTGCGATAACCTTGTTCCTCTCCAAATCTCACTGGCCCAAAATGTGAAGAAAATAAACTATAAATTGGAGTCAAACAATTAAAGTTCTCAAACTTGCAACTTCTGATCTCGAGACGAGCTTACTATCACCTGAAAATTAAGACGAATTTACAGGTCAACAACAATAATCCACAAAAAAAAATGGATAATTGCAGGCTTCCCATCCATTTTAGAAGATGAAAAGCCTCTATATGCCGTTTCATGGGCTATGTGATTCCACATAAATAGTTTCAGTCAGGAACTACATGAATTTCAAAACTGGAACAGGTTACACTTCCTAACATTTTTCTTTTGGGTTTCTCACCCGATATCCGGTACCTGCATTGGGGCCCGACTAAATCCGGATTCGCTCCGGGAAGTCCCAAATTGGGTGACAAAGCGCTCCCTAACAAAGGGGACTCCATACCCAGAGCTCGAACCCAACACCTCTGGTTAAGGACGAAGGAGTACTTATACTTCCTAACATATCAAATTAAGTATAAGGTAAAAATTTCAAAAGGAAAGCAGAAGCATACAACAAAATCCATTTCAAAGTAAGGGAATAGTATATTTTGAATGGTGTCGCCAATAGAGTACCATAAACTTTTGATGAAACTAGACAAACAATATAATATTGTCATCACAACAACAATAACAGCAGCAGCAACAACAACAACAACAATCCCACAAGTGGGGTCTGGACAATATAATATAGTCACATCGCTACAAAATGTAACCTAGCTGACAAGTTAGCCAAAGGTTTCATTGTGCATACAAATGAACAACTCAGTAACATCATGTCCGTACTTCAGTCAGTAAGCAGTGGATATAATAAATAACATCAGCTAACACATGATGCTATCATGTTAGGATATTACGAGTTCAATATGCTTGTAGATATCAACCAGCTTAAGCCAAACACACCAGACCTTGGATCCATGAATACAAGATTGCTCCATATTGGCCAATATTTCCCAAGCCTTTTGTTCCAGTTTTGGCATACAAAATCATAAGGTACTACATATTTACTTTCGAATACAAAACCTGCAAAAACTTTAAGATAGCAGTGTCAAGGACAGATGCTTGTCTTATCTAGTAGCATTCTCGACTCTAAGTAATATGGATGTCCATGGCTTTTCCATTTGTCATTACCATGATCACTATCAAGAAAAAACTTTTTTTTACCCTCACTTTCTAACTTGCCAAAACGATAACTATCAACCTGGCACCAGTCACTAATCAATTCAATAAACATGTAAATAGAACTGAACCTTCATTCCATGATCTCCAATCATACAAAAGTAATCATTTGTAGCAACTACTGCTTCAAAATCCAACAAATTGAGAGTGAAACACCCTGTATAAAAGGTTAAAACGTTTGATGTTTGGAAGGGCAACAAGGTTGAATGTAAGAGTTCCAAGGAAAAGCAAGTGTCCTGATTCAAGTGAAGAAAAAGTAAGCCTATTTATTTCGGGCTTTAAAACCAGTAGTTCTAGCGGTTGACTCGGTTCTTTCAAATTGTTTCTCATTATTGAGAAAGGGTAACAAAAATAAAATACGAGCTTGTTTTATAGCAAGAGTAATTAATCGTTGTTGTTTTAAGGTCAATCTATTCACTCGTTTTGATAATATTTTTCCTTGTTCACTAATAAATCGACTAATTAAAAAGAGAACTAAGGCAACTTTTAGTTGCAGGGAAAGAAAAACGCTAGCGAACCTCTTTCCAGGCGGTACAATTCAAAGGGCGAAGCTCGAGTAGCGGGGGTTGCGAGTCCATCACCATTCAGGTATCGTTTAGCCAGTGTTGTAGCCCTCCTTTCTTTGTCTATTTATCTAGAACCCCCTGTCTCTTTTTACTGCGCCCAAGAAAGAAAAGATCCAATTCGAGACCCTGGGAGAAAGGACTGATTGCTGCTTCCTCTTCTTCATTTCATCATTTTGTTCTGTTCATAGGTCCCAAGCCCTTCTTAGAAAGCCCTCTTCCCTCTCCTTAAGTTTAAAAAAAAAAAAGCTTCTTGATTGAACAAACATTGTAAGAACCTTTGTAATTGATTTTTTATTTTTCCACGTAGAATGTCATCGATTTAATTGAAGCACCTTTGTTTTAGTATTTTAGACTGCTCGTGGAGGAGAAAATGGTGAGGAACATCAATCTAGGAGAAGGTGGTGATGATCGTTTTGGATAATGGAGAAGATTATAACATACATCAAAAGGTGATGATAATGATGATGAAAACTATATTAGCAGCAATGAAGAAGAAGAAGAACATGCGGAATTGCAGATGGGAGGAGGACACAAATAATAAAGTTAATACAAGGTATTTGCACATCGTATCAAACAACCATCATGAATCATCATCAAGGCCAAATGTTTGGTTAATCTTTTTAGTTGGGTTAGTCTTACCCCTGTATATAACCCTGAGTCGCTTTTAGAATTTATCAGCTCCTTAGTCTTATAATAGTTTTTTGTCCTTTATTCTTGAGCTGATACTTCCCTTTATTTTGTTAATGATATTCCACTTATTTCATCAAAAACCAGATACACACGAGTTGATCCCCCAACTTTTTGTTGGGAATAAACCCCCACAGAAATAATATTCACGATAATAAAAGCGAAATAATAATGTAGCACCGAGATACGGTAATTAACAAGAATAAAAGAGTAAAATCGATACCAAGATTTTTACGTGGAAAAACCTTTTTAATAAGGGAAAAAACCACGGCCCCGAGAGGAGCAACTGATATCACTATAGTAAGAAATTTTACACTTTGTAGGTCCGAGTAAAATACTCCAAAGGCCACTACAACACTCAAAAGAAATAACCCTCTTTTGATATTCCCACCTCACTACAATATCACTCACTCTCTATTTTTCTCACAGACTATTTTCTTATACCCTGTCTGTGAAACATCACTCTTTCTTTCTCTCTTTGTTGGTGTATAAAAATGAGAGTCGAAGCTCTCCTTTTATAGGTGGAACCTTACTCTCTCACGCCTACTATTTTTGACATTTTTCTCTTCTGCAGATCTGGTATGCCTACCAATCTTGACTTTTGAAATCTTATAGATTTCACTCAACCAAAATCAGATTTGGTATCATTATTGCTTTCCCCTTTTTTTTATATATATTATTTAATGGGGATGGACCCCACAATCTCCCCTTCCAGACCCATTCACCTGAAGGAGGTAATACCGGAGGTTCTAGTTTGAGTGTATGCCGACAAGTTCTTTGCATAGCTCAAACTTGTCTCTTGGTACCACTTTGGTCAGCATATTCGAAGGATTCTCACTTGTATGGATCTTCTTTACCTGCATAGACTCATCCTCTATCCTTTCTCGAATCCAATGATATCTCATGTCGATATGCTTCGTCCTTGCATGATGCATGGTGTTTTTGCTCAGGTCTATTGCACTTTGACTGTCACAATAGACGACATACTTCTTCTGGTGCAATCCAAGCTCTTGAAGGAACCGTTTGAGCCATACCATCTCTTTGCCAGCTTCAGTAGTGGCAATATACTCTGCTTCAGTTGTAGAGAGTGCGGCACACTTCTGCAACTTCGACTGCCATGATATAGCTCCCCCTGAAAATGTAAACAAATATCCAGTAGTGGATTTTCTGTTATCAATGTCACCTGCCATATCAGCATCTGTATAGCCCAAGATTGGATCAGATCCTCCAAAGCACAAACTATCTCCTACAGTACCTCTTAGGTACCTGAGTATCCACTTGACTGCTTCCCAATGTTCCTTTCCGGGATTTTCAAGAAACCTGCTGACAACACCAACTGCGTGAGCAATATCAGGTCTAGTACTTACCATTGCATACATCAAGCTTCCGACTGCTGAAGAATAAGGAACTCTAGCCATGTTCCCTTTCTCCTCCTCTGTTGTAGGACACATCTTTTTGCTCAACTTTAGATGACTAGCAAGAGGTGTGCTGACTGGCTTAGCATTCTTCATGTTGAAGCGTTCTAGTACACGTTCAATGTACTTCTCCTGAGATAGCCACAACTTTCTACTTGTTCTCTCTCGAACTATTTTCATCCCTAGAATTTGTTGTGCTGGGCCCAAGTCCTTCATATCAAATGACTTGGACAAATCTCTCTTCAACTTTGCTATCAACCCCTTGTCTTTTCCTACAATTAACATGTCATCCACATACAACAACAATATAATAAAGTTATTCTCAGAAAATCTTTTGAAGTATACACATGGATCAGAATAGGTCTTTAGGTATGTTTGACTTTTCATGAATGAGTCAAACTTCATGTACCACTGCCTTGGTGCCTGCTTCAATCCATAAAGACTCTTATTCAATTTGCACACCATGTGTTTCTTTCCAGCTACTTCAAATCCTTCTGGTTGCTCCATATAAATCTCCTCTTCCAAATCTCCATGAAGAAATGCAGTTTTCACATCCAACTGCTCCACTTCAAGATCTAGGCTAGCTGCTAAGCTCAAAATTGTTCGAATAGAAGTCATTTTGACAACAGGTGAGAAAATTTCGTCAAAATCAATACCTTTCTTTTGTTCGAAGCCTTTAACCACCAATCGAGCTTTGTATCTGACCAGCTTGCCATTTCCATCTTTCTTGAGTTTAAAGACCCATTTGCATTTGAGTGGTCTTTTACCCTTTGGAAGTTCAACCAGCTTGTATGTGCCATTTTTCTGTAGAGATTCCATCTCTTCTTGCATAGCTTTCATCCACTGGTTCTTTTCTGGATGGGACAGCACCTCCTTAAGACTTTCTGGCTCCCCTCATCACTGATGAGGACATACTCTGTGGAAGGGTACCTGCATGACTCTACCCTTGGCCTCTCTGATCTCCTCAGAGGTTGAGGTTGTTCTTCTTCCTGAGTGGGGTGCTTTACTTCCTTGATACCTTCATCAAGTTGCTCCCCCTGCTCAATAACCTCACCAGGTTGCTCTCCATGCTCGGCAACCTCGTCGGTCGTACTTTCTGCAGTTGTGGGATTGTTAGAAGTAGAAGGAATAGTAACAAGGTTAGGAATTATACCATTCTTCGCCTTTTCTGACATATCAGCAGCAGTTCCAACTTCACTTTCTCGGAAGACTACATCTCTACTTCTGATGACCTTCTTCTTTACAGGATCCCACAGTCTGTACCCGAACTCTTCATCTCCATATCCGATAAATATGCAGGGAATAGATTTATCATCCAGCTTTGTTCTCTGCTCTTTTGGTACATGTGCAAAAGCTCTGCAACCGAACACCTTCAGATGCGAGTAGGACACCTCCTTGTTGGTCCAGACTCTCTCTGGGATTTCAAACGCCAACGGAACTGATGGACTCCTATTGATCAGGTAACAGGCTGTCTGAACTGCTTCACCCCAGAATGACTTAGGCAGTTTAGCCATTCTGAGCATGCTTCTCACCTTCTCCACAATGGTGCGGTTCATCCTCTCGGCTACGCCATTGTGCTGTGGGGTTCCAGGAACTGTCTTTTCATGTCTGATCCCATGACTTGAACAATACTCTTCAAATTCCCTTGAAGTGTACTCACCTCCATTGTCACTTCGGAGACGCTTTAGCTTTCGACCCGTCTCCCTTTCTACTAGAGCATGAAACTTCTGGAAAACTTGAAACACCTGATCTTTGGTTTTCAAAATATAAACCCATAATTTTCGTGAAGCATCATCAATAAAAGTAACAAAATATTTGTTACCGCCCATTGATTCAATTTCCATTGGGCCACAAACATCAGAATATACTAAATCAAGTATATTCAATTTTCTTTCAGACGATGTCTGAAATGAGACTCTATGCCGCTTACCAAATAAACAGTAGTCACAAGGTTTTACCGTTGTACCTTTGGCATAAGAAATGAGTGATTTCTTGGCAAGAATCTGCAATCCCTTTTCGCTCATATGACCCATTCTTTTGTGCCACAAATCTGCAGAAATCTCATCTTGTGCCGCGTTCAATTCACCTTGGCATATTTCTGCATTTGTCCTGTACAACGTGCCACAAGCAACTCCCTTTGCAATCACCAATGATCCCTTAGTGAGTCTCCACTTTTGATTTGCAAAATAGTTCTCGTATCCATCTCGGTCTAAAGCAATTCCCGAGATCAAGTTCATCCGCAAATCAGGTACATGCCGCACATCCTTTAGAACCAATGTGCATCCGACATTTATCTTGATACAAATGTCACCAATCCCCGCAATCTTTGAGTAACTTGTGTTACCCATTCTCACTGTGCCGAAATCACCTGCTACATATCTGCAAAAAAGATTTCTTACCGGTGTGGCATGGTAAGATGCCGTTGTGTCAACCACCCATTCCGACTCTGGACCTGACAGGTGCATGCATTCCTCTTCCTCATTTATAAAGAGGACAACATTATCATTGTTTTGCACCATGGCGGTTGTGTTGTCGTCATTCTTTTGGTCACTGGTTTTACCTTTGTCCTTCCTTGGATTTGGGCAATCTCTTTTGAAGTGACCTGGTTGATCACAGTTGTAGCAATTTCTCGCTCTTGATTTGGATCGGTTCTTTGACTTCCCGCGAGCTCCGGATCTACCATAGTTGCTCGAACTCCTTTGATAACTCCTGCCTCTACCTTCTGTGATGAGAGCATGCCCTTGATTTTCAGGCTTCTTTTTCATATTCTCATTGAGTAGAAGAGCCGATGTAACATCTTTCAACTCAATAGTAGTCTTACTGTGCAGGATGGTTGTTGCCAAATTATCGTATGAAGATGACAACGAGTTCAATAGCAAGATGGCTTTATCTTCTTCCTCGATTTTCACTCCGAGGTTGGCAAGCTGTGTGATTAGTCCGTTAAACACATTTAAATGTGACAAAAAATTTGTACTTTCACCCATGTGTAGGGCGTATAACTGCTTCTTCAAGTACAATTTATTTGTCAACATTTTGGACATTTATAGGCTTTCCAACCTTGTCCAAATTTCATGTGCAGTGTCTTCATCAATGATGTTATTTACCACATCATCTGATAAGTGCAACCTGATTGCACTAGCAGCTCTTTCATCCAAGTCAGTCTAATCCTCAGCTTTCATTGTATCAGGCTTTTTGGCATCAGCATCTAGTACCTTGTGTAATCCTTGTTGGATGAGCAGATCCCTCATCCTTTTTTGTCATATTGAGAAACCGTTATCTCCGTTGAATTTTGCTACTTCGTACTTTACTCCGGACATTTTTATTTTTCACCGAGTATAGTACTACCGACAGTGAATAGTATTTCAGTGAACGAGCAGAACTGTGCTCTGATACCAGTTGTTAGGAATAAACCCCCACAGAAATAATATTTACGGTAATAAAAGCGGAATAATAATGTAGCACCGAGATACGGTAATTAACAAGAATAAAAGAGTAAAATTGATACCAAGATTTTTACGTGGAAAAACCCTTTTAATAAGGGAAAAAACCACGGCCCCGAGAGGAGCAACTGATATCACTATAGTAAGGAATTTTACACTTTGTAGGTCCGAGTAAATACTCCAAAGACCACTACAACACTCAAAAGAAATAACCCTCTTTTAATATTACCACCTCAGTACAATACTTTTGACGCTTTTCATCTATATAAGCAACTAAATGCCATATGGAGAGATGATAACCCAGATGTTAAGGTGTGTTAACATTAGGTTCTCATTAGAACTGCTCACTCAACCTAACTAAGTTAGTGCTCTCAAATGTATCATACTATTCACAACAAGGATGTCATAAGACCAATAAACTGAGACAAGGCATTCAGCATAACTGCTACCAACAAGGCAAACGATACAAGTATAACCACTGCGCACAGTGCTTTAGCAACAACAGGTAACTTGCTGAATTTTCTTCCTAAGAAAGTAATTAGAACAACTTTTACAAGATTTTTAGGACAAGATACGAACTTCATAAACTACATCAGATTAAGGTTTCTTTGATGAATACTTCATTTATACGCATTCTCCCCATTTATTATCAATCAAATTTATTCACCTATCAAAGTAAAATTATAAACTTGACCTGAGAGTTCAATATAGATTGAATAGCTTGGAAACATCCTCAACAAATAATATAAACTAAACACATATACATATATTTGATCATTAACAAGTACATGCCAATTAACCATATTATGCCAAGCCAGAAAGTTCCTCACAAGAACAGCAGCCAAAATTTGCCAAACAAATATCCACACTCAATATTTTGGCAAAGATATGAAAGGGCAAATATCACTTTTAGCCCGCGGCCAAAACTATTTACATCTGGTAGACGCTATAAAATTTGCATATATGTATATATATACAAAAAATATACATTTGTCAGCTATTATTTTGGGAGCGACTATACAGTGTCATTTTTTCCGATAAGAAAACAGCTTTGTTGACCACCCCAATTTCAGCTCCAAACTTCGAAAACTTTTTCTTAGTCAATATTCTACAAATTACAAAACAAGATCCATTTAAACCAAATGCTTGCATATCTAAAAATATATTCAACAGCTTACAACACCTTGTCACTTGAAAGGCCCCATGAAACAAAAAATTTGAAATTTCCAAACGAGGATAATAATAAATAATGGATAAAATAGGAAAAGAAATTAAAATGGAATTTAACGAAAAGGGTAGCAAGAAATCACCTGGGCTGGATTAAATTCCGACCATTTTGACGAGGAAGAAGCAAAGGAAACAGAAGAATATGAAGAGGTAAAGATAATCTAAAATCACAAATAATTTGGTGGATCCATGGTTCCTATTTGCCTTCTTCTGTGATGTGTATTCCATTGATTCCAGCTTCGCCATTAATAAGAGGAAAAGCAATCAGAAGAGCAAATCGAAAATATCAAAAGGCAATGTACCAATAGATCTTATTCTGTTGGGAAGATATATGGAGAGAAAATAATGTGTTCTTTTACATAAATTTTACTCCAAGTAAATATGTTAGTTTATGTATTTTTATTATCTCAGCTTACGCTTAATAAATTCACATGATTTATCGCAAGTGGGGATGCCTTTATTTTTATTTTCTTAATATAAAGAAATTACCTTCTCTTATTGTAAAGTTAATTTAGAAAAATAGGAAATGTCCCAGAACAATAGTAACTAAGATAAATTTGTTTCGGAAAAAAATAAAGGATAAATTTGTGACATTAAAGTTTAAAGTGTGATCTCTTGTCACCACTGTGCGTTACCTGAAATTAATATTTAGAAATAAAGAATTTATTTTAATGCAAACAGGTTAAAAAAGAAATCCGCTTTAACTGAAAATGAAACAATAAAGGGATGTAAAATTAGTCAGAGTAATAACTAATAAGTTTAAGTTTGTCGGGTATTTAATCTTTTTCTTTAAGGTATTTAATCTGAATTCCCAAATTAACAAAACAAAAGTGATAAAGACACAATATATAA
The DNA here is from genome assembly GCF_000393655.2 of Nicotiana sylvestris. Classification (NCBI taxonomy): domain Eukaryota; kingdom Viridiplantae; phylum Streptophyta; class Magnoliopsida; order Solanales; family Solanaceae; genus Nicotiana; species Nicotiana sylvestris. The sequence goes on from NC_091064.1 coordinate 11,948,108, forward strand.
ATAGAAAGTTATCCTATATTAACTACAACAAAATTGTGTTTCTTTTAAACTTAATTTTAGAATCGTGCACACATTGATTATTTCATCACACACCTGCAACCTTCCACCACTCCGGATATCAATTAACTCCACTCATCAAAGTTTAGACATATGAGAAGCACACAAAATATTCATGTGCATCTTTTTTTTGGGGGTAATAAAGACTTTTTTTCAAATAGAAATACTTTGAGAGTCATTATAATAAGAGATTACCCTAGGTAACATGGTATTTATTCCATCTCTTTCAAAAGCAGAAATAGCAAGGGGGTGGGGGTGGGGGTGGGGGGTGGTTAGGTATGGAAGCTTCTAAAAAATGTCCAAGCTACATGCATTCTTTTACTAATTGGTCCATCACTCCATTACCAATAGATATTTTTCCCTTTTTGTATCTTAAAAGTATACATGATGTATATTTTGGTTGAATTACTTTCCAAATTACTTATTCCAACTCATAAAGTTACATAATGTTTCTCTGAATAGGTAGAAAATATGTATATCTATAAATCACCTCCACACTGTAAACTCTTCTATTCTAATTTTTGCATTTTCTCTATCTTCCCAACATTCAACAAGGGGTAGGGGCAAGGAGAGCACGTAATAATAACAAAATATAGAAGAAGAAAATCATTGTTGGCTATACTAGACACTTTTAATTTCCTAAATAGCTTTTATTACAAGCTAATTTTAATTACAACTTGATCAAAGAACTCATAGAATCTCTGACGTTGTTCGCTTGATTAATCCTGCAATGGAAACACAAGAATATGGTTTAGTGCTTTAAAAGTAAGGAAACACAGAGATTGAAGAAGGCAGTTTAGTCTGGACTAGTACCTCGGGCGATTTACTCGATGATGAATCAGATTTAGCTTCCAATGATTCTTCTGATATCCGTGCCTCTGATTTCTCATTTGAATAACTGCAAACGACGAATTGTCAAGTATCAGGAAGATACACTCCTTTTTTAATGATGTTCTAGTGTAAATACATGACATGTAGAGAGACACTTTGCATTGCAAAGTCTCAACAATGGTAGAATTTGAAGGAGTCCATTACTCAAATGGTCACTCAACTAATCGAAATTATAAAGTAAAGTCATGTTTCTTTCGTTTTTAACAGAAAAGTCTATGCCTATAGCATTCAGAAGGTCACTCAACCAAAATCTAAATGTTAGGTGATAGCACAGATAACCTAAATGCAAAGGCATGAAAAAGACTGGTCTCCCGTCAACGACGATTTTTCATATAGGAAATGAGTGACATGGGAAGACTGATACCCCATGCACAATGACAAAGCAAAAGTCAGATACAAAGGAGGAGGAAGAATCGTGAACTTCTCATTTTCAGATTCGTGTTATTTCTCTCATTCTTCCATATCGGGTAGCTCTGTCCATTATGTTGATCTCCTCCTGGATGTCCTCACTTCTCTCCGATCCCTTTACTTCTCCGGTTTAAACTCCGTCTTTAGAGCAGAGAAAAAGCTGAGCTCCAACTTGAGTTTCAGCTTTTAACCTATATAAGCCATCCATTTGCAGATTGTGCTACAATGTTCACTACTAATTTCTGCCCACTTTTCTGTCGTAAACTCCCTTTCTCTTTCTTTCAATGAAATCACCATTGCCTCAACTTTCCCGCAGTCTCAGGAACAAAATATAAGCATCCACAGATAGCCAGGAGGTGGGTAGGGCAGACAGACAAAGTTATGATACACAATTTTGTTAATACACTATTTTAGAGAGGTTCCGCTACTTCAGAAAGATCCGGTGCAGCACAAGCACCAGCCTCAACATATTTCTCTCTTGATAAGAACCTTAGTAGGGTTGTTTATTCACAAGGCAAGGAAGACACAAAATAACCGTAGTTTAATGAGACGCCTATCTTAATCCGTAGATGACAGTGAAAAAGTTAACAAGTGACATCTATCGCATGACTACAAAATGTCTTTGTTCCTTAAATTTGTTAACAATGAGAATACAAGCAATTTACATGTACTCCTGTTGTCCCTAGCTGTACGAAAGCAACTGTAAAATTAAATCAGAAACTTACGTTGAGAGAATAGTAACCCAAACCAGTTCGATGCAGTCCACCCAAAGGAGTCTTTGCTCAAGAGGAATAACACCATAAGTTATTAGGTGAGCAAACGGCCAAAGCTTCCAACCTGCCTGAAAGAATTAAGAACTGATTTAGTATTTCTCCAAGACATCCAAATGCCAGCTTATTTTTTAGAGTAAAAAAAATATAAATGTCTCTGTATGTTATTTTTTATTGTATGACGGCGGTCTCCAAATCAACTTGTGTGCATAATCTCAGTTTCTTATAATCTATTATCCACACATAAATAAATAAGCCAAACCAAGCAGAGTTCATTAACAAATAAAGAAAGACAGGCATAGACATCTAGATCTAGAAGCATACAGAGCTGCAGCAATGTACAGTTCCTAGGAATATAAGCATATATTTTGTCTAAAATGCCTTGGAGTAAAGGTAAAGTTATCTCTATCTGAAGTATAGGTCACGGGTTCGAGCTGTGAAAGTAGCTACTAATGCTTGATACTAGGGTAGGCTGTCTACATCACAATCCTAGGGGTGCGGCCCTTCCCCTGACCCTATGTGAATGCAGGATGCTTTTTGCACCAGGCTGCCCTTTTACTCTGTATAAAATGCAGTAGAACTAGCGGAATGATCTAAGAGAAGAATAATTCACAAAACATTTAGTGATTCAAGCTTAAGATCAGCTTAAATGATACACACATAGCATCATCATAATCTCATTGTTCAGCTGAACTGATACAAATAGCTTCTTCATAATTTCATCCATCCGAAACTTCACATTTACATGACATACACTAATATATTATTAAGAAAAGACATTAAGCTCTTTATGCAATCATGATTTCAAAATTCTAATGGAAATAGAAGTAGTTAACTTCAACAACCAGAATTAGGCCGCTCAAACATTCAACAGTTAGAATCCTATAAGAGGATGGGCCAAATGTGAAAATTCTACCACTCTGGACGTATTGCTAGCTAACAAGCAGCCGACAGGCCATCTTAGATCTCAAGTAGAACTGACAAGTATCATCATTTTCAAAAGTTCTACTACTGTATGGCAATACTTACTAAGAGGATATATCCATAAAAAGAGGCAAATCAAACAGACAACTTGGACTAAATTCTGCTGAATCATCATAAACAAATTGAAAAATCTTGAGCTAATACGCTGTTGTTCGCATTACAGCTATATTAAATTTCAGGAAATACATAAGGTACTTGGTGTAAGCACTTTAACAGATCATTAGAAGAATTCCTTACCGTTAACATGGGCCAAAACGTGGTTTTGAGCTCGCCAAAAATATTGGCTGCAGATTCAAGACGCAAGAAACCAAGAACCACATAATAGATACTATTCCAAACTGCTGCCCAGATGGTTTGGTCAAATGCAACTTTAGCAGGAACCACCCACCAGTCATTGGACGGGAAAAGAGCCTGTTACAGTTGAAACTTTTTAGCTTTTAGTAAATATGTCAAAAGTATGCTTGATCAATCAAAATAAAAGCCACAAACATCACCTCACAGAATTGGTAATAATAATGGGAAAGTGATCCATGAAGTGAAAATCCAACAAGACCAGACCTAAACATGCGAGTTCGATCAAATTCAAGAAGAGGTTTCCCCTCATAACACTGTAAATCCATGGAACAACAACAAAAAGTTAGATTCAAAAACATCTCACAAAACTGTAAAAACCATATTTGAGAAACGAACAATGCTTACTTGGGCAATCCAATCTCCTAGAGCGTAGACAATACCACTAATTGCCATTTTAGCTAATACAGGATTTGTTTTCAGTGCTTCTTCATATGCAATCCAGTTGTGCTCCGGCGCATATCTTAATATCTCGTAAAAGGTCCATCCCTGAGCACACAATCAAGAAAATTAAAGCCATATAAAGGGTAAAAAAAATTATATAAGCAGGCTGATTAAATGATGCCGAAATATGTGATCATCTCAACGAACAGATTAACTTCTTATAGAGGGTTAACTTGTATTTACTCAATTATATGTTCAATGTGCCCTTCACATGCTGGGCTGTTTCTTTTCCATGGTATAAGTACGTGTAAATTAGTTTTGATAATGAGTGGCAGTAAGACTAGGATCTCGCCATGGCTCTTATACCATGTTGAATTTTGTGATTATCTCATCTAAAAGCTTAAACTGTTAGAAGGGGCATACTTTTATTAATTCAATTATAACTTCAATATAGGACTATCCAACATAGTTCATTCCTTTTGTCATCATTTAGCCCTGTGAAAATCCAATTTATCTAACTGTTTCGTTTATGATCACAAGGGGTAAATGAATAAAAGAACCTTTTTTTCCTTTCCTGATAGGATGTTGTGATATTTCCAAAAAGTGGACAAATGTCCATCCATGTGGCAAGATACATGCAAGCTTTGACAATTATACTTGACAAATGGCAAGAAAAGCCTTAAGCTTTTTGCCTATAAAAGGGACTTCCCTTAAGCCAATTTGACATAACAGAAACATCATTTCTTTCATTTCCTTTCACGCCTCTCTTCATCCTTTGTTGTCCAATATTAAATATATTAGTTGTTTCTTTTCTTATTTACTTTTCTTACTAGCTAGTTGGGTTTGTAATTTAATATTTTGTTGATTCCTGTATCCTCCTAATAGAGGTAGGCTTGTTTAATCTTGGAGAGACATTTCACACTGCTGAAATAGTTTCTTAGGACAATGCCTAGCACGACTCAAGTCAATCCGTGTATCCGCTTACAAATAATATTGAAGCAGTGTTATTATTGAAATTCTTGCTCTCAATTACTACAATCTAAGAAACTATGGCAAACACCACTGATGCTGAAAATACTATTGATACTACCAATACTAGCGCTACCTCCATTGCCCCAGTTCCAGTTGTACTATCATATGCCAGGCCATTTCCAGATGTGTCGAATATCGAAATTTTCGCCAATGAAAATTTCAAGCGTTGGCAAGAACATATTTTCTCATTGCTTGATGTCTATGGTGTTGCACATGCACTGTTGTATCCACAACCTAGTCCAGACACTGATAATAAAATAGTAGAATCATGGCAACATGCCAACAAGGTATGTCGTCATACTATATTGCAAACTATTTTTAATGAATTGTTTGACGTGTATTGCAGCTATAAAGAAGCAAAAGCTATCTAGGAAGCCTTAATTAAAAAATTCACTGCTGAAGATGCTACAAAACAAGAAATTTGTAGCAGGAAAACTTTATCAGTGGTAGATGAGAGATGATAAAGAGATGGACGTACAAATCAACGAATTTCAAAAATTGTTAGAAGACTTGAAGGCCGAGGGGATGTCTTTACCAGAAAAGTTTGTTGCTGGAGTGCTAATTGAAAAGTTGCCTGACTCATGGAGTGACTACAAAAATAACTTAAAGCACAAACAGAAAAATTTCACTATTGAGGAAATTGTGACCCACATCCTAGTTGAAGATTCCAACAAAAAGAATCTGTCAAAGCTTGGATGGCAGCTCTTAAAGCAAACTTAGTGCAAAGCAACAACAACAACAACCGCAAAAGGCATGAGAATAAGTCCCAAGGTTGCAAGCCTAAAAATCCTAACCTTAAAAGAAAAAAGGGCTCTTGTTTTGTTTGTGGAAAACCAGGCCATCACGCCACACAGTGCAAGTACAGAGCAAAAAATGACAAAGAAAAAACTAATATCCCTAAAGCTAACTTAACTGAAGGAGGTGATATTATTGCAGCTGTCATTTCTCAAGTAAACATTGTAGCACATACAAAAGAATGGGTGGTAGATTCTAGGGCTACTCGGCATATTTGTGCAAATCGAGAAGCATTTTCCTCTTATACTCCTGTAAAGGATGATAGAGAAGAGGTCTACCTTGGAGACTCAAGTACTACAAAAGTCTTGGGTAAGGGTAAAGTTCTCGTGAAACTCACTTCGGGAAAAACTTTAGCCCTTGTTGATGTATTGCATGTTCCTACTATGAGGGCAAACCTGATCTCTGTATCCTTGTTGGGAAGAGCCAGAGTGAAAGTGTCATTTGAATCTTATAAGATCATAATGACCAAAAATAATGTGTTTGTGGGAAAAGGCTATTGTAACCAAGGACTCTTTGTGCTTAATGTTTCTAATATTATCAATGGAAATGTATCTGCTTGTGCTTTTATGGCTGAGTCTATCTCTTTATGGCATGCTAGATTAGGACACATTAATATTGCATATATAAAAAAATGCAGTCACTCGGATTAATATCTAGTTTAGACTCAAATAATATTGAAAAGTGAAATATATGCTGAAGCTAAAAGTACTAGAAAAACCTGTTTTCCATAAATAGAGAAACTGAATTGTTATCTTTAATTCAGACTGATTTAGGCGACTTGAAGCAGACTATGACTAGAGGTAGTAAAAGATATTATGTGACTTTTATTGATGATTTTTCTAGATATACTAAGTTGTATTTGCTTAGAAATAAAGATGATGCCTTTAATGCTTTTATTTCTTATAAAACTGAGGTTGAAAATCAACTTAGTAGAAGAAATCAAGAGAATTAGATCAGATAGAGGTAGAGAATATTTATCTTTAAATATTTTTTGTGAAAAAGAAAGAACAATTCATGAAGTAACTCCGCCTTATTCACCCAAGTCAAATAGGGTAGCTGAAAGAAAAAATAGAACATTGAAAGAGATGATGAACTCTATGCTAGTTAGCTCTAATGCACCTGATAATTTGTGGGGTGAAGCTATATTATCTGCATGTCAATTATAAAATAGAATACCACATAGAAGAACTGGCAAAACTCCGTATGAATTGTGAAGAGGTTATAAACCTAATTTGAAATATTTAAAAGTGTGGGGGTGCCTTGCTAAAGTTCTATTGCCTGAATCTAAAAGGAGAAAAATAGGTTCTAAAATTGTTGATTGTATGCTTATTGGATATGCTGAACATAGTGTTACATATAGATTTCTTGTTTTAAAAAGTGATGTGCTTGATTGTAATACTATAATTGAGACAAAAAATGCTGAGTTCTTTGAATATATTTATCCATTGTCTGAAAAAATTTCTCATACACCTATTGAAACAAATAATAAAATTACCTTTGATGAGGAACTGAGAAGGAGCAAAAAGCCTAGGAAAGAATATTTTTCATATGGAAATGATTTTCAAACTTTTCTTTCGATAATGAACCATCAAATTATTTTGAAGCTATATTTTCTTCAGATGCTAAATATTGGAAAGAGGCAATAAAAGTTGAAATTGATTCTATTAAGAAAAATAATACATGACTTTTAACTGATTTACCTCTTGGTGCAAAGCTTATTGGTTGTAAATGAATCTTCAAAAAGAAATTTAATCCAGATGGATCTTTAGATAAATATAAAGCTCGGTTAGTAGCAAAAGGATTTTCTCAAAAATAAAATATAGATTTTCTTGATACATTTGCATCGGTGACTAGAATTTCTTCTATTCGAGTTTTAATTGCCTTAGCTTCTATCCATAAGCTTTTTATCCATCAAATGGATGTCAAAACAACTTTTTTAAATGGTGATTTAGAAGAAGAAATTTATATGGTTCAACTTGAAGGCTGTGTCATTCCTGCACAAGAAAATAAAGTTTGTAAATTAATTAAATCTCTTTATGGCCTTAAACAAACTCCTAAGCAGTGGTATGAGAAATTTGAACAAGTCTTACTGAGAGACGGTTTTTCTTCGGTGGAGGTGGATAAATGTGTTTATACTAAAATGGTAGACAATGATTATGTGATAATATGTCTATATGTTGATGACATGCTTATATTTGGTACAAATTTAAATATTGTGCAAAGTACAAAATTATTTATGTCTACTAATTTTGATATGAAAGATTTGGGAGAAGTAACTACAATATTGGGAGTTAAAGTTATAAGGAGCGAAGATGGAATAATATTGTCACAAGAACATTATGTTGAGAGACTTCTTAAGAAGTTTGAATATTTTAATGTCACATCTGTGAGCACTCTTTTTGATGCTAACTCTCAGTTGAAAAACAATAATGGTGACCCAGTTGCTCAGTTTAAATATGCGCAGATTATTGGGGGTCTGATGCATTTAATGAATTTTACAAGGCCTGATATAGCTATGCAGTATGTAGACTGAGTAGATATACTCATAATCCCAACAGAGAACATTGGTCTGCATTAGCTAGACTAATGAAATATTTGAGAGGAACCATGAATTATGGTATCCTATATAGTGGATTTCCTTCTACTTTAGAAGGGTACAGTGATGCAAACTGGATCTTTGATTCAGATAAGACAAAATCCACTAGTAGTTATATATTCACCCTTGGTGGTAGTGCAATATCGTGGAAATCGGCTAAACAGACGATCATTGCTAGATTGACTATGGAATCAGAGTTTGTAGCTCTGGAGTTAGCTGGTTCTGAGGCTGAGTAACTAAGAAATTTCTTAGCTAATATCCTTTAATAAAGGACGTATTGCCTCCTGTGTCTATGCATTGTGATTGTCAAGCGGCAATAGCTATTGCAAAGAATAAATCTTATAATTATAAAAGTAGATACATGAAATTGAGACATGATGTTATAAAACAGTTGTTGAGAGATGGAATAATTTCCATTGATTATGGGAAGTCGGAGATAAATTTGGCCGATCCTCTGACTAAACATGTGGGAAGAAAATTAATTCTTCAAACCTCAAAAGAGATGGGGTTAAGGCCGACATGTTGTCAATAGAGATGGTAACCCAACCTATGTGATTGAAGATCCCATGAAGTAGGTTCATATAGGTAATAACAAGTTGATATTGACACTAAAACACTAAAAAATAGTGCTTGACTGCTACTAGTTGAGAGGTTAAGTTATAACTCTTAATGAAATTCATATTCCTTATGGATTGTGTATTTAAAAGCAGTATACACTTGATGAATTCACCTATATGAGAGTGGAGTGAGGCCGTTCCTATGAGATTTTGGCCTAGTCTCTAGAGCTCTCATGAATAACCAGGCACGTACATGGCCTATTGGGCGCAAAACCGCGTTGAACAGCAAAATTACCGGGGGTCGAAATGTGATTGATAAAATCTCTGACTTACAGTAAGAGTTATTAGTTCATAGAAATATTATATTTCACCAGTAATTCTGTGGGTTAAACTTTATTGATCTAAGTTTGGTTCATAGTCCAAAAGACACCAAACACATTGCATTTGGACCATACAAATCCAGCAAATCTTACTCCTCTTTATATGAATTTTTTGAAAATATATGGGGGAACTGTTGTGATATTTCCAAAAAATGGACAAATGTCCATTCATGTGGCAAGATGCATGCAAGTTTTGACAATTATACTTGACAAATGGCAAGAAAAGCCTTAAATTTTTTGCCTATAAAAGGGACTTCCCTTCGCCAATTTGACATAACAGAAACATCATTTCTTTCATTTCCTTTCACGCCTCTCTTCTTCCTTTGTTGACCAATATTAAATATTAGTTGTTTCTTTTCTTATTTACTTTTCCTACTAGCTAGTTGAGTTTGTAATTTAATATTTTGTTGATTCATGTATCCTCCCTAATAAAAGTAGGCTTGTTTAATCCTGGAGATACATCTCACACTGCTGAAATAGTTTTTTAGGACAGTGACTAGCACGACTCAAGTCAATCCGTGTATCCGCTTACAAATAATATTGAAGCAGTGTTATTATTGAAATTCTTGCTCACAATTACTAGATAGGAAACATAGCAGAAAATAGAATCAAAGAAAATAATAAAAAGACTTACATGCCAATAATCATGATCTATAGTGAGTAGCTTTGTGATGGCAAATGTACCAGCACCAAGTACAATTGCAGCATTAAGAAACCTATCTTTGTCCAACAAAATGGACAAACTATTCTTGGTTTCCTCAAATTCACTGCCATTTGAATCTTTCTTTTCATTTTCTTCGCTGATCTCTTCTGTACTGTCTACTTCCCTATCTTCTGTGACAGCATTTATTGGACGAACAAGACTAGTTTTTGCAGAAAGAGTTGGGATTTGTCGTGAATTTTGTCGGGTGATGTGCGGAGAAAAGTTGATGGAGAAGAATTGAGTATTTCTGGATTTTGAGGGAGAAGAGAGGGTGTGGGTAGCAAAATTTTTGAGAGCTGACATGATTGGTAGGTTGTTCCGAAAGAGAAGGAAGTTCCAAGGGAAAAGGAAATAGTTTTATTCTTTCATTTAAAAAAGAGAAATGCATAAACTGTATTTTTATATATATTTTTTAATTAGCGAATGTAATAAGTTTGGGCTGATGGTCAATTTAGTATTTTGCCAAAAATAATTATGAATTCACTATAAAATAACAAGTGGGGTTTCAAAAAAGTAATGTGTAGGCAAATGTTGTTCTTATCTTGTAAAAATAGAGACTTCTTTTTTTCCATAGTCCATAGACCCTAGCACAAAAAACAGAAAAAAGAAAATGAAATGCTAGCTAAAAGAGTTGGTCGGTGGGGGTTTACTCCTCATAGAAAAAAGAAAGTGTCAAATATTTTGGTAAAGAAACATTTTCTTGTATGGATATTTTATTTTTGTCGAAAAAATGATATGGTAGGGAATTTCCGCCATTACGGATATGTCTATGTGATGAGATGATTGAGATTCTTTTTTTTTTAATTAAATATGTTGATTTTGAAGAATATGTAATTTTTTTTGGTAAAGAGTGTTTTTATCCCATATTGAGCCTACGAATGTAAATTCTAACTAACCGAACCAGCTGCTTATGAACAAAAAAAATGGCAATAAAATGACAAACTTATCATTAAATAAATTAGAAAAACAAAAGAACCCAAAAAATACAACTCAAATGCAATTGGCAAATTTTTTGGAAATGTTTAAAAATGTTAGTGCTAATTAAAAATTAAAATGGCCAGCTAGATTATTCTATAACCTTCTCAAAAGAAAAAGAAAAATGGGGGGGGGGGGGGAGGGGGATGGGGAGAGGGAAGAGTTTCAATTTGCTGTTTCTTCGTATGATTCTATAAACCAATTTTCCACGATGTCTATTCTAGGTTGCCACTTTATTTAGTCAAATTTCAACAAAAACATATGGCTTAAAATTAGTAAAACGTCAAACCCTTATCCTATATGCAACAATAGTTTTGTTCTTCAATTGTGAGAACACAAAACCACAGTCTAGAATCCTATAAATGCTTTTATCTTTTTCTAATTTCATCACTTGACAACTTGAAAAATCATAGTAAAATATATTCTCTTCTCTTTTTCCTAAAGCAAAATTACAAACATCTCTTTTGAGTCTTGACCTGGGATTTAAAAACAACAAAATAAATTTACTACAACTCCTTTGAAAACTTATACTCTAGTACGAAACTTATTTTAACTAAAAATATAAAAACCTCTTTTTATATAATTCTAATACATATCCTAATTATACATGAATTAAATAAACTAGCAAATACTAAATCTTAAACAATTTAAGTTTCCTATTACAACTTTGAATTTGTTATCTAACAGATATACTTCGATTATATTAAAATATTACATGAGATATTTATTTATTTCAAGATTGACATACAATTTGTTAGGCCTCTTTTTTGAGTTGATTGCTTGCTTGGTTTACTTGTGCTAAGAAGCAACAATTATTTACCAAATAAATTTCAGCAACAAATATTGGGAAATTTGAATGGATCTTCTAAAATGTCATGTGTTGTTAACCAGGAAACATTGATGAAGCGTTATCTAACCAGGATAAATGCCTAATATGCGTATACATGTTTTTAATCTTAATTATGTATTTTCTTCATTAATATTTGCTACCAAATAATTGAAAGTAATCCCTTTTTCTAAATGAAAGTTAAAACGGCAGTTCAGTGCACTAACCTCCCGCTATGTGTGAGGTTCAAGGAAGAGTCGGATCATAAAGGTCTTGTTGTATGCAACCTTATCCTGCATTTCTACAAAATATTATTTTTACGACTCGAACCCGTAACCTTCTGATTAGATGGCAACAACATTACCGATTATTATGATGCTCCCTTCTAAATGAAAGCAAAAGGCCTTGCTACAATAGAATTGACAATGGTATATAAAAGATTAATAATTCATTCAAACGTTAAAGCGCAAACTTCGAAACACAAAAAGCACGAGGAAAGTGAGGGACAACAATTTTAAAAAACAAGTATTCCTTTCGTCCCTTTTTTTGTTAACCGGATGATAGATATATATATATATATATTACCAACCAAGTTAAAACAAGAGCATTGTTTTCGGGGGGTATGAGTTAACCCCTGAGCTGTGATCAAATGTATTAATATTACAATCCAAAAAATTTCTAGGAAAAACAGTTCCTAAAATATCTGTCCAAAAAGCTTGATTTGCAAATACCGTAGGAAATGTCATAGCTTGTTCTACCAAAAAAAACATTTGTTTGCACCCTCCTTTGCCATCAGATCAACTATTTTATTCGTCGTTCTGTAGTTGTGCTTCACCACCACGTCTCCTAATCTTAGGATGATTGACCTGCATTCAAAAATATTGAGTCAAAGACATGGTTATCCGAATTAAGCATTCTTATTACCTCAGTCGAATCTGGGTTGATCTCAAGTGGTATGAATCCTCTTTGCTCAGCAATTTGTAATCCCTGCAGCGCTGCAAGAAGTTCAGGCTTCTGTGTTTGTGGTGTGGGCAAACTTCCTGTCCGACCCAAATTCCATATTAGGTTGTGATGGCGCCAAACACCGTTGTTAGGCAAGCCAACACTAGCAACTAGTAAATCCTCCATTAATTAATTAGTGCGTGAAAACTTTCCTTATTGATAAAGAAATTAGGGGTTTGAAACTTAAGCATAATCAAGTGAAAGCAATAGATACAAACTTAGATTCATAATAGTAACCCAAAAATCACAATGTCTACCAATGTGTGTGTCAAGACCTGGTGTCACAAGTGTGTGGGAAATTTAGTAGAATATACAAAAAAGAAACCATCCTATCCTACTGTCTGGAAAGGAAATAGACAGGAAAAGTAAAGACATAGAAAAACTCCAGCTGCTGCAGAACGGCTCAGAAGGGCAGCTTACCGGAAGTTTCAAGCCAAAGAGTCCACTCTATGCTCCGGACTGGTGGCCAGATGCACCTGCCTCAAAGCATGCACAATCAAGTGCAGAAGCGTAGTATGACTATATAAACAACATGTATCCAATAAGTATCTAGTCTAACCTCGAAGAAGTAGTGACGAGGGGTCGACTTGACACTTACTAGGGCCAACAAATACAATAATATGAAGTTCAATATTTTAATTCTCAATGTACGTAGATAACAACAAGCTCAAACAAGAATAATACTGAAAATCCTTTCATCAAATCAATAAATCTAGGTACTTCCTTCATTTAAAACAAGTGACCTTTCAAGCAATGAATCATACGAATTATAGAGGTTCCGGTTCTATTATCACGCACAAATACCACCGAGGACGTTCGGTCTGATCCAACATAACAGTAAATTGTGCACTACCGAGGGTCGAACGGCCTGAACCATATATATATATATATATAATTATCAACCTACCGAAGCGAACGACCCGCTCCCATAAGAGTAGTGAAAATAATCACCCCGCTCGCGGAATATACTTGCGACACAAGTAAGTATAAATAAAACTTAAAAGTTTCCTCAATTCTTTTCAAAATAAATATTTACTTGAAATCCTTGAAATCATGACATTCTCAACGAAGTTTAATTCAATGCAAATCAACAATTTATAATCATACAACGACACCCCCAAAGCATGGTGTAAGCCTAGACTACCCGGACATAACAGGAATAGTAGCTATGTATGGACTCTCGTCACTTCGTACGTACGTCCCTCTTAGAAGGTTAGAAAAGAGACTTACCTCGTTTCGAGCCTACTTTCAACTCAAGAACGCGCTCAAACCCTAAAACTGGAGCCGCAAAATTCAAAACTAGTCAAATAGTGTAAAAACCATTCATTATAGGTTTACAAGTTCATAATCTAGCTATTAAATTGATTATCCAACCCCAAAGTCAAGATCCCTAAAATTCATCCCTGGGCCCACCGCCCACGTGCCCGGATTCCGGAAATTTTCGAAGAAAGTTGTCACCTATAATCTAAGGATCAAGAATATTTGATTTTTACTTCATTCCATAACGAATTTCGTGGTTAAATCTTGTTTTTATCAACAACCTAGGTTTTAATCTAAACTCATAATTTCTACTAATTTATATGTTGTAATCTACCTATAACTATGTATTAAACTCGCATTAAGTAGAAACAACTTACCTCACAAAGCTAGGTTGAAATCTCCCCTTTTGAAGCTCCTAAATCGCCCAAGAGTTGAAAGAAAATGACCCAAATGGTCTAAGTCCCACATTTATTAAGCTGTGTACAGGTCTCAGATGTCGCATTTTCAATATCTTGTTCGCAAATACGAAGGTCGCAATTGTGGCAAAAGCATCACAGATGCAAACCTAGGCTCTCTCTGCAAGAGTCGCAAATGCGACAAAAGGGGTTGCAAATGTGGACTCTGCTGGGTTCGCAAATGCGATCAAAATGTCGCAAATGCGATCGCTGCCCAGCTCAGTCTTCTTCGCAATTTCGAAGCCTTCCTCGCAAATGCGAACAAATCCTTGCATTTGCGAGACCTGCAACATCTGCCATGAGACACCAGAAAATTGGAGTGTTTTCACTCCTATCACACATCTGAAGCTCATCTGAGCCATTGGGGCTCCATACCGAAGGACCTCGATATCACCAAAATGCATTCCAAACCAAATTTATAGAACTTCTAAAACCTTCAAGAACCAACTTTCATTATTATGCGCTAAAACGCTCCCAGGTCATCCAAAACCCGATCCGGACATAATCCCAAGTCAAAAATCATCATACGAACCTATTGAAATCGTCAAATCTCGATTCCGAGGTCATTTACTCAAAATATTGACCAAAGTCAAACTTGGCCTTTTAAGCCAACCTTAAGGAACCAAGTGCTCCGATTTCAACACAAACTCTTCCAAATCCCTAACCAACCATCTCCGCAATTCATAAATCAGTTAAAGTAAGTACGGGAAGTCTTATTTAAGGGAATGGGGTTCTATAAAGAAAAACGAACAGTCGGTCGTTACATTCTCCACCTCTTAAATAAACGTTCGTCCTCGAACGGGTTAGATTCCTACCTGAAGTGCTGAACAAGTGTGGATATCTGCCCCGCATGTGCTCCTCGGACTCCCAGGTCGCCTTCTCGACTGGTTGGACCCTCCACTGGACCTTTATCACAAAAATCTTCTTGGATCTCAACTGGCGATTATGTCAACAATGGCAACTAGCTCCTCATCATAACCCAATCTCTCATTTAGCTGGATAGTACTGAAGTCTAACACATGAGACAAGTCGACGTGGTACCTCTAAAGAATAGACACGTGAAAAAATGGATGAACCCCTGATAGGCTGGGAGGTAAAGCAAGCTCATAAGAAACCTCCCCAACTCGCCTCAACACCTCAAATGGGCCTATAAACCTTGGGCTCAACTTGCCCTTCTTCCCGAATCGCATAATACCCTTCATTGGCGAAACTTTCAAGAGAAACTTCTCGCCGACCATGAATGATACATCACGCACCTTCTGATCCCCGTAACTCTTCTGTCTAGACTGTGCTATGCGAAATCTTTCCTGAATCAACTTTACCTTTTCCAAGGCATCTTTCACCAAGTCAGTACCGTATAACTTAGTCTCGCCAGGCTCAAACCACCCGATAGGAGAACGACATTGCCGACCATATAAAGCCTCAAATGGAGCCATCTCGATGCTGGACTAATAACAGTTGTTGTAAGCAAACTCGGCCAAAGGCAAGAACTGATCACACTGCCCTCCGAAGTCAATCACACATGCTCTCAGCATATCCTCTAATATTTGAACTGTCTGCTCTGACTGTCCGCCGGTCTTATGATGAAATCTTGTGCTGAGCTCCACACGCGTCCCCAACTCACTTTGAACAGCTCTCCAGAAATGTGAAGTGAACTGAGGGCCTCTATCTGATATGATGGAGATAGGCACACCGTGCAACCGAACTATCTCCCGAATATAAATCTGGGCCAACCTCTCTGAAGTATGTGTAGTCACAACTGGGATGAAGTGTGTTGACTTGGTCAACCTGTCGACAATGACCCAAACCGCATTAAACTTCCGCAAAGTCCGCGGCAACCCAACTACGAAGTCCATAGTAATTCGCTCTCATTTCCACTCAGGTATAGTCATCTGCTGAAGTAAACCACGTGGCCTCCGATGCTCATACTTGACCTACTAGCAATTTAGGTATCTAGCTACATACTCCACTATGTCCTTCTTTATCCGCCTCCACCAATAATGCTGCCTTAGGTCACGATACATCTTCGTAGCACCTGGAAGAATAGAATACCGTGAATTGTGTGCCTCTTCTAGAATCCTCTCCCTCAAGCCATCGACATTAGGAACACATAGGCGACCCTAGAGTCGCAGAACACCATCCTCGCCAATAGAAACCTCCTTGGCACCACCCTGTAGCACCGTCTCTCTGAGAATCGCCAAATGCGGATCATCGAACTGTCGAGCCTTGATCTTCCCCAATAATGAAGATTGAGCAACAACACACGCAAGGACCCGACTGGGCTCTGAAATGTCCAACCTCACAAGTCTATTAGCCAAGGACTGAATGTCCAAAGCTAGTGTCCTCTCCTCTCCTGATATGAATGCCAAGCTACCCATGCTCTCTACCTTGCTGCTTAAGGCATCCGCGACCACACTTGCCTTGCCTGGATGATAAAGAATGGTGATGTCATAGTCCTTCTGTAACTCAAGCCACCTACGCTGCCTCAAATTGAGATCCCTCTGCCTGAACAAATACTGCAAGCTGCGATGATCAGTATAGACCTCTCATGACACCCCATACAGATAATGCCTCCATATCTTAAGAGCATGAACAATCATGGCCAACTCTAGATCGTGTACAAGGTAATTCTTCTCATGAATATTCAACTGACGTGAATCATATGCAATAACTCGCCCCTCCTGCATCAATACACACCCAAAACAATGCTGCAATGCGTGAAGCATCGCAATACACAATATACATCCCCGAACCGGAAGGCAACACTAGGACTGGTGCTGTAGTCAAAGTTGTCTTGAGCTTCTGAAAGCTCGCCTCACAATCATCGGACCAACGGAAGGGAGAACCCTTATGGGTCAATTTAGTCAAAGGTGTTACAATGGATGAAAATCCCTTCACGAACCGGCGATAATAACCTGTTAATCCTAGGAAACTCCTGATCTCAGTCACCAAAGTGAGACGTGGCCAACTTTGAACTGACTCAATCTTCTTGGGATCCACCTTAATACCCTCTCCTAATACAACATGCCCTAAGAATGCTACTAACTCTAGCCAAAACTCACACTTGGAGAACTTAGCATATAGCTTATGCTCTCGCAATGTCTGAAGCACTACTCTCAAATATTGCTCGTGCTCCCCCAGGCTACGTGAGTAGATCAAGATGTCATCAATGAAGACAATAACAAAGGAGTCAATATAAGGCCTGAACACCCTATTTATCAAGTCCATAAATGCCACTAGGGCATTAGTCAAGCCGAAAGACATCACCAGAAACTCATAATGGCCATATCTAGTACGGAAGGCAGTCTTCAGAACATTTGAGTCCCGAATCTTTAACTGATGGTACCCCGATCTCAAGTCGATCTTAGAAAACACCCTAGCACCCTGCAACTGGTCAAACAAATCATCGATACGAGGCAACGGGTACTTGTTCTTGATGGTGACTTTGTTCAACTAGCGATAGTCAATGCACATCCGCATAGTCCTGTCCTTCTTCTTCATAAATAAGACTGGTGCACCCCAAGGTGACACACTGGGTGTAACAAACCCCTTTGCTAACAAATCATCAAGCTACTTCTTCAACTCTTTCAGAGCCATATGATATGGTGGAATAGATATAGGCTGGGTGCCTGGAGCCAAATCAATGCAAAAATCAATGTCACAATCTGACGGCATGCTTGGAAGGTCAGAAGGAAACACATCAGCGAACTCCCGGACTAGTGGAACTGAATCAATCATCAGAGACTCTGCGGTGGTGTCCCAAACATATGCTAGATATGCCAAACAACCTTTATCGACCAAATGTTGAGCCTTCATAAAAGAGATAACCCAACTAGATGAACTAACGGAGGAACCCTTCCACTCCAATCTCGGCAACTCTGGCATCGCTAAAGTAACAATCTTGGCATGACAATCAAGAATGGCGTGATATAGAGATAACCAATCCATGCCCAAGATGACCTCAAAGTCGATCATGTCAAGTAACAGAAGGTCTGCTCTAGTCTCGTAACCATAGAATGTAACCACACAAGACCGGTAGATCTGATCCACAACTACAGAATCGCCCACAAGAGTGGACACATAGACAAGAGTACCCAAAGATTCACGAGGAATATCCAGGAAATGAGCAAACAGGGATGACACATATGAATATGTAGACCCTGGATCAAACAATACCGAAGCATCCCTATTGTAGACAGAAATAGTACCTGTGATCACGGCATCTGAGGCCACTGCATCTGGTCTAGACGGAAAAACATAGAATCTGGCTGGAGCACCGGCTAGCTGGCCTTTGCTTGGCTGAGCAATGACTGACTGACCTCCCCCTACCTGGCCTCTACTTGTAGGACGGCCCTTACCAACCTGTCCCCCCACTTCTGGGCGGCCAGACGGCTGGTGCGGTAATCATAGGCTGATGACCCTGTTATATTGTCTTGCCCCGAAGTCTAAGACAAAATCTCTTCATGTGGCCCGGATTCGCACACTCGTAACAACCCCAGGTGCCATAGATTGTTGTCCTGAAGCCTGACCCTGATGGCCCGAATACCCACTAGAAGAACCCTAAATGGCTGGTGGGCGATATGAACTCTCTGGCAAAGCACTGAAGTAGGCACTAGAAAAACCCTGGTGACTAGAATATCCATTGGAGGAACACAAAATAGCTGGCGGGCTATAAGAACTCTCCAGCATCACTCTGAAATAGGGCCTCACTGGAGCACCTCAAGGAGGTGGTGGTGGTGCTGAAAATGCCAAACTAACCTCTACCCCTAGTTAGGGCACCTCTAAACTCTCCAGAGAATCGAGTCCTCATATCCTGCTGCAACTGCTCTCTACCCCTCTACCGGTAACCCTCGATCCTCCGAGTAATCTCCATTAGTAGCTGATACTCAGTCCCCATCTCAACCTCTCAGGCCATGCTAGCTCGAATACCAGGGTATAACCCTACAATAAATCTTCGCACTCTCTCTACGTCCATAGGAAGTATCATGAGTTCATGGCGAGACAACTCAGAGAATTTCGCGTCATAATCGGCCATAAACATTTGACCCTGCTTGAGCTGCTCAAACTGACACCGTAACTCTTCCCTCTAAGAGGGTGGAATATACCTATCCAATAGAAGTTGTGAAAATTGATCCCAAGTCATAGGAGGAAAACCTACTGGTCTGCCGAGAAGGTAAGACTATCACCCTCAACGGGCCCTGCCTTCTAACTGGAAGGCAGTGAAATCCACTCCATGGGACTCCAATATCCTTATGTTATGTAGTCTGTCCCTACACCTGTCAATGAAATCTTGGACATCTTCATGACGCTCACCTCCAAAGATAGGAGGGTATAGCCTAGTCCATCTGTCTAATAACTTCTGCGGATCGTCGTCCGCAACTGGTCTAGGCTCAGGTGTCACTACTGCAACTGGCTGAGCACCGCTTGCGGGTAGAGTACTCGGAGTCTGATATATGGTAATTGCGTGCCTAGGAGATTGATCAATAGGGGTCGGTGCTCCTTCTCCTACCTGAGATGTGGCTGGGTCTGCTGGAAATAAACCAGCCTGAGTCATAGAGTCCATGAACTGCAGCATACGACCCATGACCTCCTGGAAACCTGGTGTTGTCATGAAATCCGCCGGGGCAGGCTCTGCTGCGGGTACCTCGCCTTGCTCTTCAATAATGGGATCTCCTGTTAGATCAGCCAGTGGTTCAATTGGGGCATCTCTAGGGTGTCCTCGTCCCCTACCTCGGGTCGGTGCCCTCCCCCAGCCTTTACCTCGGCCTCTAGCAATGGGGGGAGCAGCTCTTCCCCGGTTTAAAACGTCTGTCGTACGCGTCCTCACCATTTGTGAGAGAATAGAAGAAGGAAATTTAGTATACCATCAACTGCACGATAGAAGATGAATAAAGAGTAGTTTCCTAATACCCTGTAGCCTCTCGAAGATAAGTACAGACGTCTCTGTACCGATCCGTAATACTCTACCAGGTTTGCCCATAACTTGTGAGACCTACGTGAACCTAGGGCTCTAATACCATGTTGTCACGACCTAAATTCCATATTAGGCCGTGATGGCGCCAAACATCGTTGTTAGGCAAGCCAACACTAGTCAACTAGTAAATCCTCAATTAATTAATTAGTGCGTGAAAACTTTCCTTATTGATAAAGAAATTAGGGGTTTAAAACTTAAGCATAATCAAGTGAAAGTAATAGATACAAACTTAGATTCATAATAGTAATCCAAAAATCACAATATCTACCAATGTGTGTGCCAAGACCTGGTGTGTCACAAGTGTGTGGGAAATCTAGTAGAATATACAAAAAAGAAACCATCCTATCCTACTGTCTGGAAAGGAAATAGATAGGAAAAGTAAAGACATAAAAAGACTCAAGCTGCTGCAGAACGGCTCAGAAGGGAAGCTCACCAGAAGTCTCAAGCCAAAGAGTCCACTCTACGCGCCGGACTGGTGGCCAGATGCACCTGCCTCAAAGCCTGCACAATCAAGTGCAGAAGCATAGTATGAGTACATAAACAACATGTACCCAGTAAGTATCCAGTCTAACCTCCTTGACACTTACTAGGGTCAATAATATAATAATATGAAGTTCAATATTTTAATTCTCAATGTGCGTAGATAACAACAAGCTCAGACAAGAATAATACTGAAAATCCTTTCATCAAATCAATAAATCTAGGCACTTCCTTCATTTAAAACAAGTGACCTTTCAAGCAATGAATCATACGAATTATAGAGGTTCTAGTTCTATTATCACACACAAATACCACCGAGGATGTTCGGCCCAATCCAACATAAAAGTAAATTATGCATTGTTGAGGGTCGAATTGCTTGAAACATATACATATACAATTATCAACCTGCCAAGACGAATGACCTGCTCCCATGAGAGTAGTTGAAATAATCACCCCGCTCGCAGATTATACTTGCGATGCGGTTAAGTATAAATACAACGTAAATGTTTCCTTAATTCTTTTCAAAATAAATATTTGCTTGGAATCCTTGAAATCGTGACATTCTCAATGAAGTTTCATTCAATGGAAATCAACAATTTATAATTATACAATGGTACCCCCAAAGCATGGTGTAAGCCTATAACTACACGGACATAACAGGAATACTAGCTACGTACGGACTCTCGTCACTTCGTACGTACATAACCCCCACAATTAATCACATATTATTTAAGTTCACATATGAGGAAATTTCCCTCTTACAAGGTTAGAAAAGAGACTTACCTCGTTTCGATCCTACTTCCAACCCAAGAACGCGCTTAAACCCTCAAACCGGAGCCGCAAAATCTGAAACTAGTCAAATAGTGTAAAAATCATTCATTATAGGTTTACAAGTTCATAATCTAGCTATAAAGTGATTATCCAACCCCAAAGGCAAGATCCCTAAAATTCATCCTCGGACCCACGTGCCCGGATTTTGGAAATTTTCGAATAAAGTTGTCACCCATAACCTAAGGATCAAGAATATATGATTATTACTTCATTCCATTACGAATTTCGTGGTTAAATCTTATTTTTATCAACAACCTAGGTTTTACTCTAAACTCATAATTTCCACTAATTTACATGTTGTAATCTACCCATAAACTATGTATTAAACTCACATTAAGTAGAAATAACTTACCTCACAAAGCTAGGTTGAAATCTCCCCTTTTGAAGCTCCCAAATCGCCTAAGAGTTGAAAGACCCAAATGGTCTAAGTCCTGCATTTATTAAGTTGTGCACAGGTCTCAGATGTCACATTTGCAACATCTGATTCGCAAATGGGAAGGTCACAATTGCGACAAAAACATCACAAATGCGAACCTGGGCTCCCTCTGCAAAGGACGCAAACGCGACAAAAGGGGTCGTAAATGTGAACTCTGCTGGGTTCGCAAATGCGATCAAAATGTCGCAAATACGATCGCTGCCCAGCTCAGTCTTATTCGCAATTCCAAAGACTTCCTCGCAAATGCAATAATCACAAATGCGAACAGATTCTCGCATTTGCGAGACCTGCAACAGCTTCCATGAGACACCAGAAAGTGGACTGTTTTCACTCCTATCACACATCTGAAACTCACCCAAGCCCCCGGGGATCCACACCGAATACTCACACAAGTATAACAACATCATACAAACTTGCTCGCGTGATCGGAACACCGAAATAACATCAAAATCTAAGAATCGCCACCCCAAACCAATAAATCAAACTTAACAACCACAATTATCGTGCGGTCTGCATTCTTTAGAACTTGGGCTTGGAACTTCGGGGCTTCTACGGTCCGCATAAAAATGAGTGCGGTTGTGCTTCTGATTATGCGGCCACACAAAAATGATGTGGTCCGCATTCCTTGACTTTGGACTTGATCCCAACTCTCTGATTCTTCACTCCTGTAGTCTACATAATAATGAGTGCGGCCGCACTTGACATCCTGCAGCCGTACATTTTCGGTGCAATCCGCACTCCTTCAGCTGGCCCAAAGACTACTCTCTGAATCTCCTTTGTGCGGCCGCACTATAATTGTGCGGTCCGAACTGTTGCACCGTTTTGGTTCTTGTTCACTTTTGACTCTTTTATGAGTTGATTTTGACTTTTTTGGCTCGTTTCACAATGCACCTGCAAGAAAACACATTTCATTAGTTTTCGGGAATACCTTTAAGCATTTTTGAGCTAAAACGCAAGTAAAAGAAAGCAAATAAACGGTCAAAATCCCTACTTATCAACTCCCCCAAACTTAAGCTTTTGCTTGTCCTCAAGAAATTAAGGCAATTCTCACCTCCACTAGAAAAGGGATATTTCAGCTGGCCTAAGGTGAATCAATTACGCATCAATTGAGATCAACAATTAACCACAACACTTATGAATTATCAACAACACAATGATATGACTTTTTGAGTACCATAGTTCTAATGTGACACTAGAGCATCAAGAGTTGATCTATTCATCAAGGAAGCTCGCTCTTTTACGTAGGTCATTATGGATTCCAAACTCTTCCTCATCTACTCTCCATTAGCAAATCTCACTTTAGACTATAACACTTGAAGCAAGGACTATAAAAAGTTCGCTCATCTATCTCAAAAGAACGTCACAAGTCTGGCTTTAAGTACCATAAGCTTGCCCTTTATGTAAATCACCACTAATGTAAATTTACTCAACTTGAAATCATGTAGGGCTTTTGCGGGATGTAATGAAGGCTTTTGGACCAAGGTAAGACTTGTTGGAATAGAATGGTTTCTTCTTTCCTTAAGCACTCCATTTTCTCTTTTCGGTTCATACTTTCTCGACTCTTTGAGTCATTTTCTTCTTCCTCGGGGGAACTAGAGAGACGTAACGTCACTCTTTCTTGATCATGACATTCATTTTTCTCCTTTTCTATTCACTCCATACCTCTCATCATTGTTTTCTTTAAGTCATTTCAACTTTATACCTTATTCACTTTCTTTTTGGAATTTTTCTTTTTATTCTTTCTTTCTTTTCATTACCTTCCCTTTTCTTCATTTCTTTCTTTTCTTTGTACCTTTTATCACTTTCAAGCTCCTTGTCTCTCCCCCAAACTTATGTTTTTGCCAATTGTTTCTCAAGAATGCTAAGAAAATATTGGGTGCCAAGAGAGGATCATTACAAAACGGATAAAGGCTTGTAATGTGGTTATTGAGAGAAAAAGAGATTCGGCTCAAAGGGGTTGACTAGGGATATCACATTGGTAGGCTATGGAAGATTTCAAATTTTAGATTGGATCAAAGAGAACCTACAATCATTTCTCAAGCCAAGCTACACTTAGAATTTCGCCTAGAAACATATTCGGGGCAAGTTCTAGACCATTAGCACGGGTACTTGGACTTGTAACTAAACATCTCACCTCTTACGCTTCTGGATTGCTAAAGAGAATGGAGTCGAGGGCCCACAACAACCCTATCTAAGATTAAGAATCACAAATGACTTGACTGAACCACTCGATGACTGTTTAAGTCAACAGAAGAGTCAAAAGGTCACAACTAGAACTATTTTCTGCCACAACTTATTTTTAACCATACGATCATAGGTAAATGTGTTGGTACCAAGTGAATCCTGCTTGAAACCCTTTTATTCATTACTGCTATATTTGCCTAAACATAAAAGAAAACAGACTCAATCCCTTAAGAAGATTGTTAACCATCCATCGTTGGGAAGAGCTACCCGGTTCACACAAAATTCACCTTTAGAAAGAACTGTGGCATTAAGAAAACCAAAGTCTTATTGTTCACAAAAAAAAAGACAGAGAAGCTAACAAATCAAAAAGAAGCTACTAAAGTAGATAAGAAGTTATACTACTAAAAGAGACAAGGTAAAGAAGCTACGAAATAGACTACGGAAAGTAAGATAAATAAATATACAAACTAAAAGGAAATGAATATATACATAAGGGGAATGAATATATACATCAATTCTAACGGGACAAATATATACATACCAAAGGAAAAATAAAGATAAAAGAAAAATAGTGTAATAGTTACTACATGCCAAATGTCAATGTAAATCAATCAAAATAGACCACCCCCCAAAATGAAAATAAGCATTGTCCCCAATGCTTAATAAAAAAAGAACAGAGAAGGGTAGAGAGTGAAGAAAACTCGCTATGTGGTCTCAGCCTCCATGGCATCCACAACACCCTCGGGCTCCTCTAGCTGAATCTCATCATCTCCTAGCTGAGGGACAACGGGATTGATGAGCATTTGGATCATCTCCTCAGTAGTGTAGGCAGTCGCAATCGGCTCATCAAACTGGCCGGCTACTTCCTTGGGTACTGCTGCTGGTGTTGTCTGTGTTGTTGGGTCACCCTCCATGAGTAAATCCAGTGGTAGATCTCTAGCAGATGCAATCTTCACAATCTCTTTCCTTAGTTTCTCTACCAACTCTTTGATGTATGAGACCTCCGCATCTTCTTGACCTATTTGCCCAAATCCTTAATGGCCTTCCCATGCATCTCTAAAGTATCCAAGATGGTCTTTTGGTTGTCCAGAATCTTATTCAAAGTTTCCTCCACTGGCGGAGGTACTTGTGGCTCTGCTGGGACTGCTGGGGCGGAGGACTGTGCTGCAACAACACTGGATATGTCAATCAGCTTTGTAGTAGCTGTCTGCATCCAATTTGAGACTTGCAGTACAGTTTGAGGATAAGTAGATGAAGCTGGAACTGATAATGACACTGATAGTCTAGCAGAAGTAGGTGGTCCGAAAGATGAAGGTGGCATGGCTACTGTCCTGATAGAAGTACCGGCTGCTGTGGAAGGCTTGGCAACTGAATCAGTAACCACTACCGCTGGCTCCTCAAACTAGCCAGTGGAGGTAGTAGCTTTACACTTGAATTTCGGGTTGTGAGCTCCCTAAAGGTGGTACCATGAGAAAGGCTTCTTTGCCTTTACTTCGGTATCATAATGCCTCGTCTCCACTCCTTGATCCTTGAAGTATTTTGTGAGGAAGTTTGGGTACGGATAGGATCTTTCACCCTTCTAGACAGCTAAAATGATGTTGTTAGACATGATGTCACTAACATTAATCGGATACCCAGCCATAATGGATGCCACCAAAACTGCATGGGGAAGTGCGAGGTTATTCTTATTGAGGCAAGGATCAATGCGACTGCACACGATTGTTTGCCACCCTTTTGCTTTAAAGTTTAGGGTGGCTCGGACTATTGGAACCCCTGTTGTGAGCCACGGAGGTGTTGACCCTCGAATTGCCAGAATCTCAGCTAACCACGGACGAGCTGCATCACACATAGCTAGTTTTTCCAAGTATTGCACTGCTTCTACTTCTTCGAACCCTACAAATTTGTTCAAACAGGAGTCAAAGCAGATTTTTAGATTCTACACTTTTGTCACCTTAGTACCCATTTTGATGTGAGCTACATTTGCGTAGAATTACTTAACCAGGTGCTCATTTGCATCTAGGATGATGTTGGTGAACCATTTCCATCTTTTCTGCTCTTGGAATTGTCTAAGGACATTAGGGTTGTGCTTGTTCAAATCCTTCATCAAGAATCGTCGTTCAAGAGTGAGCAACCTTTACGGCCACCATTCACTAAACTTTGTAAAGGCATTGGCACTGACAAATCTGTCTTCCCATAGATCTGGCCTCCGTGATCTTTCTAACCCTTCAACTATAGTATCACCCCCTCCATCATCTGGGACATCATCATCATCATCCACATTAATTGGAGCTGCTGGAGCAAGCGAGGAAGAGGGCTCAGAGTCTTGGATACCCTCTTCCGAACCTTTAGACGAACTGGCAGCAGAAGATGACTCATCCACCAAGTGGAATCTGCCCTGAATTTGTTGTAATTGGGCTTCCGGCTGTGCTTGCAGGGAGTTACCCTCAGAAGCTTCCCAAGATGTGAGGTACTCACTGGTCTTAGAGGGTTTAGGAACTCTGGTTGTGGTTGGTTTCTTGCTTATGACTCTTTGAAGTGCTAGAGGTAGGTTGCTTTTACCTCGACCCCAGCCTCGGGAGAGTTTTGCCCTCCCTTTTGACATATCTCCCTTTCCACGTGATCTAACCATTGTCTGCAATGCATAAGGATAAGAGTCAGTTAGATTTGTAAACTACAGATGCATGCATAAGAATTGTAGTAAAGTAGTCTCAGAAGGGGCAGTGCGGACCGCACACAAGTGTGTGCGACCGCAAACTGCCGGGTGCGGACCGCATAAAAGTGAGTGCGTCCGCACAACCAAAAGTGCGGACCGCACAATTTTGAGTGTGGACAGCCCCTAGGTTCAAACTACTGGGGTCTCTGATGTTTCATCAGTGCGAACCGCACAAAAGTGAGTGCGGCCGCACAAGTCCACTACGGACACCACAAATTTGAGTGCAGCCGCACAAGTCATGCACACATACTACCCCAACTCAGAGAGCTCCGGACTGCACAAAATGAGTGTGGCCGCAAAGCTCATGGTGAGGACCACACAAAAATGAGAGCGGCCGCACATTTTGAATTTAGGCGGCACTTTCTTAGGGTTTCATGCATTCTTTTCATAATTTAGACATAGTTTGCACTAGGGGTGTACATGGACCGAGTTGGTTCGATTTTTATCAAAATCAAACCAAACCAATTATATCGGCTTGGATTGGTTCGGTTTTGTCGGGTTTTCGGATTTTTTTGTTACATGAATATTATTTCAATCTTACTTTATTAAAATTATAGATAAAGCTTTGATAAGTGAATATATGTTTAGTAAATATGGAAAAAATTGACAAACATATGATCTATTAAAATATTCTAATGGGAGAAATTTTTTAATAACACATGATAGTTATTTTCTTAGTCGGCTAACAATAATTTTTCGTTAATTTACGCTTTCAAGGTTAATACATGAGAGGATCCTAGATATTTTTACATTCTCTAAAGAAAAATCACTATAAAGTCTTAAAAATATAAATAAAATTTATATATTTATATGTCGGTTTGGTTCAGGTTTTTTTAGTCAGTACCAAACCAAAACCTAGTCGGGATTTTTAATCGGTTTGGTTTGGTTTTCGGATTGGTGCAGTTTTTCGGTTCGGTTTGAACACCCCTAGTTTGCACAATTAAACAGGGATATCCACTCACCCAGACCCCAATTAACACTTAATATGCTACCTACATGATTCTAAGCAAATAATGACTAACTATTGACATTTTGAAGCATGTAATTAACCCTAGACCAAAGAACAAAATTAAGAAAAAATGAAAAATCTAAAGAGGAAATTAACATACCGGTAATGAAGATGCAGGTGAGATTTAACACTGATGAAATGAGGAGAAATTGAAAACAATGGGGATATCCACTGTGCTAGCTTAGTTTCAAGGTTCAAGGATCGTAAAGTGTAAAAAGCTAAGTAAGACCCTATTTATACTTTGACCCGTAGATCCCACAGTTTTACCCGAGTGCGGCTGTATAATTTTGATGTGGTCCGCACTCGTTATCTGCTTCCGTGAAGACTTGCTGTAGACCGCACAAAAATAAGTACGACCGTAGAATTAGTGCGGATCGCACAAAAATGTGTGCAACCGCAATTTATTAAGCATTTTTGACAGGCTAACTTCAGAGACCATGCATTTTTGATCTTCTAGTTGTGCAACCGCATATAGAATTATACGACCGCAGAGTGTCAGTGCGGTCCACACTTTTTGTGACACTTAGCTAAATTTTCTTTCACAGTCCCTGCAATGCACACCCATTCCTGCATACACTTCAAAACTAGTTAGCACAAAACAAAACCTATCTATTCTAAAGAAGAAAAACAAAGTAAAGAAAAAGACATGGGTTGAGAAGCGCCTGATTTAACGTCGCGGCATGACGTAGATTACCAATCACTCTAAATGAAGAACCGCCACAATGTGACTATCATCAACCTTGCCAAGATAATGTTTAACCCCGTGCCCATTGACCCTAAAAACCTCATCATTCTTATTTTTCAAATCTAGAGCACCAAAGAGGGTTACATTCACTACTTCAAAGGGACCACTCCATTTTGATTTCAATTTGGCCGAAAACATCCTTAATCGGGAATTGAACAATAGCACAAGATCACCTTCTTTAATATCTTTGTTGTGGATGTACTTGTCATGGAGGCACTTCATTTTCTCTTTGTAAAGGGATGAACTTGTATAGGCATGGTACCAGAATTCATCAATCTCATTCAATTTTGACACCTTTAGGTTTGCTGCAATATCCCACTCAAGGTTTAACTTTTTCAAAGCCCATATGGCCTTATGCTCAAGTTCTACCTGAAGATGGTATGCCTTCCCAAACACCAATCGATATGGAGACATCCTCATCGGCGTCTTGTAGGCCGTCCTATAAGCCTAAAGAGCATTATCAACTTTTCTTGACCAATCCGTCTGGTTGGCATTGACTGTCATTGACAAAATACTCTTGATCTCCCGTTTGGAGACTTCAACTTGCCCATTTGCTTGAGGATGGTAGGGGGTCGATACTTTGTGAGTGACACCATACTTTGTGAGTAAGGGATCAAAAGCCTTATTGCAAAAATGTGAACCCCCGTCATTAATAATGGCCCTTGGTGTACCAAACCTCGTAAAGATGCTTTTCTTTAAGAATGCCACCACACTCCTTGCTTCATTGTTGGGCAAAGCAATGGTCTCGACCCACTTGGACACATAATCAACCACGACTAGAATGCAGGTGTTCCCACAAGAACTAATAAATAGACCCATGAAATCAATACCCCACACGTAGAAGATGTCTATCTCCAAAATGGTGGTGAGAGGTATTTCATTCTTCTTTGAGATCCCACCGGCCCTTTGGCATTCATCATAATGCTTGACACGCTCACTAGCATCCTTGTAGAGCGTAAGCCAACAAAATCCACAACTCAAAACTTTTGCCGTCGTTCTTGCTCCACCATGGTGACCACCATATACGGAAGAGTGGCAAGCCTCAAGAATACCCACTTGTTCTTCTTCTGGCACACATAGTCGGATCACACCATCAGTACATATCTGAAAGAGATATGACTCATCCCAATAATAAACAAGGCAATCCTGTTTGAGCTTCTTCCTTTGGTTTGAAGAGAACTCATTCGACACAATGCCGCTCACAAGATAGTTGGCTGAATCTGCAAACCATGGAATCCTGGTCATTGAAACGGCTAGGAGTTGCTCGTCGGGAAATGAATCATTGATCTCAAGGCCGCCATGTATCCTCCCCTCCTCCTCCAATCGGGACAAGTGGTCCACCACTTGATTTTCACTACCCATGCGGTATGCAATCTCTAGATCAAACTCTTGCAGTAGAAGCACCCACCGCATTAACCTTTCCTTAGAATCATTCTTGCTTATCAAATATCGAAGCGTCGCATGGTCGGTGTGAAAAATCACCTTAGTACCCATCAAATATGGCCGAGACTTCTCCATAGCAAAATAATAACAAGTAGCTCCTTTTCGGTCACTGTGTAGTTGACTTGGGCATCATTCACGGTCTTGCTAGCATAGTAGACCATATGGAAGATTTTGTTGATTCTTTGCCCCAACACCACCAATCGCAACATCACTAGCGTCACACATGAGCTCAAAAGGCAAGCTCCAATCTGGTGCGGTGATAATAGGATTAGTAGTCAATTTGAACTTAAGCAACTCGAATGCCTTCATACAATTTCATTAAAATGGAACTTGGCATCCTTATCCAAAAGTTTGCACAATGGGTTCACCGCCTAGGAAAAGTCCTTGACGAATCGGCGATAGAAACCCACACGACCTAAGAAACTCCTCATTCCCTTCACGGATGTAGGGGAGGGAGTTTGGAGATCACCTCAATCTTGGCCTTGTCGACCTCAATACCATGTTTTGAAATTTTGTGGCCGAGGACAATGCCTTCCTCAAGCATGAAGTGACACTTCTCTCAATTCAACACCAAATTAGTCTCCTCATATCTGGCCTAGACCCTATCTAAATTGTTCAAGCAATCATCAAAAGAGTTTCCAACCACGGAGAAATCATCCATGAAGACCTCAAAAATATCCTCCACCATATCAGTAAAAATGGCCATCATACACTGTTGAAAAGTCACCGGTGCATTACATAAACCAAATAGCATCTGTGAGAATGCAAAAGTACCATAGCGACAAGTGAGGGTAGTTTTTTCTTGATCCTCTGGGGCAATGAGAATTTGATTGTAGCCGGAATACCCATCGAGGAAATAATAGAAAGCACGCCCGACCAACATATCAAGAATTTGATCAAGGAAGGGAAGTAGGAAATGATATTTCCTTGTAACTTTGTTGAGCTTGCAATAGTTCATACGCACCCTCCAACCGGTCACCGTCCTTGTAAGAATCAACTTGTTCTTGTCATTGGTAACCATGGCCATGCCCCTTTCTTTGGGACACATTGCATCGGAGAAGTTCATGAACTATCGGAAATGGGGTACACAACCCCGGCATCCAACCACTTTATGATCTCCTTCTTGACCACCTCTTGCATTGCTTCATTTAACCTCCTTTAATGTTCAACGAAGGGTTTGACACCCTCCTCCAAAATAATCTTGGGCATGCAAAAGGCGGGGCTTATGCCCCGGATATCCGCCAAAGTCCATCTGATTGCTCTTTTCCTCCTTTGTAGCACCTCCAATGTGGACTCTACCAGCATGTTAGTTAAACATGAAGAAAGTATAACCGGTGTGAACACGTGATTTTTGCCTTAACGAAAACTACTCCAAAAATAAATCAAAAAATAAAATAAATTTCTTTTACTGTGTAATTTTTGAATTTGCGTGGTGTTAAATATTTGTGTTATGTCCATAAATGTTTATTTTGTCATAATAAAATGAAAAAATAAAATAAAATACATATTGTAGCATATAGGATTTAATTATGCATTTAAGAGATAATTTAAATAAAATCACAAAAAATATGCATTCGTTCTATTTTTAAATGTGTTACTGTGTGATTAATGTTTTGACTATGTGTTAAATAGTTGTTATAGAGTAATTAATATATTTTTGTGAAGTTAAAATTGTTTTATAATTAAAATTGAAAATTTAAATTAGAAAAATGAATTAGTTGAAAAAGGAAAAAAAAAATCGGACCTGGATTTAAATCCAGGCCCAATTACCCCAACAGCCCAATCCAACATCCCCTGTCCGGTCCAATTCAGACCAGACCAAACGACGTCGCTTCTGGATTTTTAATCTGGGCCGTTGATTCATTTCAATCAAACGGTCCAGTTCAGCCCCTGCACAAAAGAAACGACGACGTTTATGGCAATCAAATCTGAACCGTTCATCCATCCTGATCCTACGGACTCAAAAACTCACCCAGACCCGATCCATTTCACCCCCGGGTTGACCCCTTTCCCCAACTTAAACCAAACGATGTCGTTTGGTTAAGTGGATTGATCTCAGCCGTGCATCTTAATTGATCCAACGGATGAGATCAGTCCACCCCACCCCTATATAAGGCCCAAACCCCTACCCCGGCCCCTAACTGAACACCCCCTCCCCTCTACTGTTCATCATCCCTTCCGGAACCCACCCCTAACCCTAGCCGCCCTAAGACCCCAAAGCCTGAAACCCGGCGGCTTCAACGCCGCCGGTCACCAACTTAACACCCTAGGACCCTCTGAACATCCCCTACACGAATCCGACCTTAGTTTCCTTCGAATCAGGCCCCAACTTTTCGAATCTTAAATCGAAGGTTGGCCTGAAAACCTGATCTTCTCCGATGGCTTCCAAAATAACACCTCAATGTCCCCTAACAACCCTCGTTGTGGATCTGGTGTTGGTTTGGTTCGAATCGCCTCAGAACTCTTCGAATCTTCTTTTGAAGGTTCGAATCAAATCTGAACTCACTCATATTTTTTCCAAATTAACACCAAACGACCCCTAGGCCTCCCTCACCCTTGTGTCATGTTTGGTTTCCCTCGAATCTGACCAGAAATGGTTAAATCCCAAATCGAAATTTTAAGAACCCTAGAAATACCAAACTTCTGGATTTTTGTCCAAATTAATTAAAGGATTGAGGTTTAATCGACCTTAGTCGAAGTATTTTCAGTGGAAAATACTTCGACTAAGGTCTGTTTGATTTCAAACAAAAAAAAATCCGAAAGCCGAGTTGAGTTCGAGTCTAATTGAAGATTCAGAGGTATTTTCTATTTGTTTGTGTATTCTACGTGTATTGTTGTCTGTGCTAATAGCTTTTTAATTTTTCATATTTTTGTTTTGATCAATTCTGTCATTTCTGTCTCCTACCTATCTACTTGATCCGAATGTGAATTATTTCTGTTGGTTGTGATTGTTTACAATGTGTGTAATCGACTCGATTAAGTTCGTCGATTAGTTATATTACGAATTTTCATTTCTGAAAATGCTGACTGAAACAGTCTGCTTCTATTGTTTTAGACTGATTATGGACAAATGTTGTAAATAGTCAACTGATTAATACTCGTCAATTAAATCATGTTTGTTTGTGAATCAGTGAATTCAAATGTATGCTGTATATGTTGTTTTCTGAACAGGGCATTGTCAGTATATTGACAATGCTCCTGTGTATGTTTGATCTTAGTTCAATTATAAGTTCAGTTTGCATTATTATGCTGAACCCAGTGTAATATTGTCAAGTTTGAGTTCAAGTTTACAAATGATGATTAGATGTAATTGTGATAGAATGTTTACATTCTTAGGATTCAGTCCAGAACCTAAGAGAATTGGTTATAGCTGTGTTAAATCAGGTTGATAATTAAGTTTGAACAGATTTTTAAATCTGTTTTGTAAATTCTGTTATGATTTTTGCATTTAAGGCAGTAATAATAGTGATCACAGTAGGTATTTCTGGGTTAGAAACAGTAGGGTAATGTGATAATAGTAGTGGGCTGAAAGTGGAATGTAATGGCTATAATTTAAGTAATAAAGGGGAACAAGGGATAATGGGGCTGCTGAAAAACAGGATAAATAGCACTTAGTTTTAAAATATTCAAAAGTAGTTCTAATGGAAAAACTTTCTGATTTTTAAAGGGATAAAGGGTCCCTCCAACACTAATTGGTATAGAACCAGCCCTGTATAAATACAGGAGCTGGACAGACCTTAGGGGACAGACCTTAGAGAATTTTAAGAGAGTTTTTAAGGAGAGTTTTAAGAGGGAAAAGAGAGTTTTTCAGAAAAAAGAGAGCTTAGAGAGAGTTTAAAAACAGATTTTAAGAGGAGGAACAATCTGATTTAGAAAGGCAGTTTTGATTTTCTTCAAGTTATCTGTTTAAGAGAGGTCGATTTGCAAAACATTAGGAAATATATACAGAAGTACATTCCCAAATTGTGAAAAACAGAAAGAAAGAAATGTGGAATAGGAATCTGAAACAGGAAGAGAAAAGAAACTGAAAGCTGAAATGTTATCTTTCTAGAATCTGTCCGTTGTTTGCTTGTGATTATTGTTCAGTCCAAATCTGAAATTTTTCTCAAGTCTCTGTCACTATTCATCTGGGTTAACGGGTCTTGTTCAGACTTGTTGTGTTATCGGTATATTCTACTGATTTTGTTACTGCTGCAACTGCTGAAACTTACTTCTTCTACCTCCATTTCCAGGTACATATCCTTTTAAATTCTATGTTGGAAAGAGATTCAGTATGACGGATAAATGAAGATTGAATTGTAATACTATCTTTATTCATTTGAGCTCTTTAATTAAAAATTCAGTTTTGTTTCTGGATCAAATAAGTAGTATATGTTGATAGGATGACTGTAAGTTAAATATCTTTTATTGAAGACTGTATAAGTGTTGTAACAAGGTTAATTTTCTAAATTTTCATTAAAGTATAGTTGTGATTAAGATTGTCAAGATAGGAAACATGGCATAAAGTGGGCCATTATTTAAATTTTATGGTGTTGTTAGTTAAGTAAAGAGTAATGTAGAAATATCAAGAAAACTACATTACTAACTCTTATTGTTAAATAAGGTTTAGATGGTATTGATGGTATATGTTTATAAAGATAATAGATGTGTGTATAAACGTTGGTGAAAGGTGATATGATATAGCTTGTTACGATGTTAAAATGTTATGAATGATTACGAAATACAGTTAAGTTGCATGTAAGGTATTTTTATTGAAGTAACTTGTAACTCCTTTCCTATAAACTCGATGTCTATCTACCTTCATAAAACAAATTAACCAAATAATTAGGCCTATTAGATTAAAAGCAAGCATATAAGAATGAAAAGAGATGTACAAGCATAAATTGCCACACTTCATATCAATGGAAATTAGAAATAGAATTTGCATTAAGTAAATAATGAAAATTCTTGGAAAATATTTCCTTCCTTTATGAATCGTTCATTTTCAGTTTCATATGCAATTCATTGTTTGGCATATATATATATATGTCATATTTGTTTTAAAAAATAGTATTAATCATATTTTTATTCTGCCCTTTGAATTTGAATAGTTGGAATGAATATAACTTATATTCGGAAATCATAATCAACGGGCAACATCCAATAAATTGTGAATTCTTTTTTAAGAATTAAAGGATATCTTAAATGAATATTTCTCACAATATAATAAACAATTTATGGAAAAATCCCCAATATCATTGCAAACATTTCGCACAATTAGGGATACGTTCGCGTACCCTGATTATATTTTTTTTTTAAAAAAAAATTCGGATTATGCGTACGCGCAATTTCGAGCGAATATTTAATAAAAGGATTTTTCCAAAAGCGTTAAATCAATTTCATAAAAACCCGAGGTGTATGGTTCACTATTTAAGAAAAATAAATATTCTTGATTCTACACAATCTCGAAAAATGATTGCTTAAATGAATATATTATCAAGAGTTATTGTGTACACGTACGCGTGACACAATTCCGCATCTTTTTAATTTATAACACGAATATACGTACGCGTAATTCGATTCAAAAGAATGGTCTTTAATCACAATAAGTAAAAGTGGTAGAAAAATCATGTAACAAAAAGTATTTAATAAAAATCAAGATAATTAAGCCAATAATAAAAACAGTTAAGCGACCGTGCTAGAACCACGGAATTCGGAAATGCCTAACACCTTCTTCCGGATTAACAGAATTCCTTACTCAGGATTTCTGGTTCGCAGAATAATAAACAGAGTCATATTCTCCTCGATTCAGGGATTATAATTGGTGACTTGGGACGCCTTAAAATTCCCAGGTGGCGACTCTAAAACAAATAAACAAATCCCGTTTCGACTGTCCTTCAATTGGAGAAAACTCCCCACGCGCCCCGCGGGCGCGGCGAAAGGGAGGTGTGACAACCGGTAAAGTAGAATAACGACCAAGGAATTCATACCTGAGATGTGGAGGCAATGGCTTTAACTCCAAGGTAGGAGACTCCTCGATTGAGGGCTTTGTTGGTGGAGTCTTCCAGTTTTCAAGATCCAAATATAGCTTTCGAGGCTCATAAGTGTATGACCCCATGCCTTTCAATGCATTTACACACTCTACGTAGCCATCACTCTCCTCATCATCATCAAGGTTAAGCAAAACAACTTCCAATTTGTCTTTAATGTTCATTGTGTCACTAGCATCATCAACAATCACATCCGTCACAAAATCCACAAACGAACAAACTTCATTACTATTCGGTTGCCTCATTGATTTGCACACATGGAAGACCACTTTTTCATCACCCACCCGAAAAATGAGTCACCTATTTCCACATCAACAAGATCCTTCCCCGTAGCAAGGAAAGGTCTACCCAAAATAATAGGCACCTCATAGTCCACTTTACAATCAAGGATCACAAAGTCCGCTAGGAGGATGAACTTGTCAACTCGGACTAATACATCATCAATAATACCCAAAGGCCTATCCATTGTTTGATTCGCCATTTGCAACCTCATGGATGTGGGTCTTGGTTGCCCAATTCCCAAAGTTTTGAATACCGAATAGGGCATCAAGTTGATACTTGCCCCGAGATCACATAATGCTTTGGCAAGATCGGCGCTCCTAATAGTGCAAGGATTGTGAAAGCGCCCGGATCTTCCAATTTCGGAGCCATTGAGTGCACAATAGCACTCATTTGATGAGCCATCTTGATTGTTTCACAATTCATTGATTTTTTCTTGGTTACCAAATCCTTCGTGAATTTTGCATATCCCGGCATTTGTTCCAATGCCTCAACCAATGGCATATTAACTAATGAACTTTTTGAATTGGTTCTCACTATTTTTGCTTTGCAATCCTTTGAGGGTATGGAGGAGGATGCCTTGGCATTGGTGCCTTAGCCTTTGGCACTACCGGTTCCGGCATGTCAATCACGTGTTCCTTAAACGGGTTCACTTCTTCTTGTGTCTCCTCCAAACTTTCATCAATAACAATTCTCATCTCTTCATTAGCTTGAACCACATTGTTTGGGATTTTATCTTCTTGAACCACAACATCTTCATCCACAATCCTTCTTTGATTTGAAGTGGTCGCATCTCTACCTTTCACTTCTAGTAGCCACGGCCATAGCATGTCCCATATTATTCCCACCCTTCGGGTTCACCACCATATCACTAGGTAGTGCCCCCTTAGGACGAGTGTTCAAAGCTTGTGAGATTTGGCCTAATTGAACCTCCAAATTCCGAATAGAAGTGTTGTGCGAGGCTAATTGAGCATCAGAGTTGGAATTCTTCTCCATCATCTGTTTAAACATGTTTTCAATTCTACACATCTCATTTGTAGAAGAGCCCGGACCTTGAGAAGGATAAGGAGGTGGATTGCTCGATTGTTAGAACATCGAGGGCCTTTGAAAACTCGACCTCTGGTTGTTGTTGTTGTTGTTCCACCCTCCTTGGTTATTTCCTCCCCAATTGTTTTGATTATTGCCACCCCAATTGCCTTGAATATTCCAATTTCCTTGATTTCCTTGATTATTCCAATTGTCTTGATTAGGAATGCCATCACTCCAATTGTCTTGGTGGTTTTGGTTGTTCCAATTACCTTGGTTCACTTATGACCTCTATTGTTGTTGATTTTTTCCTTGAGCGTTGTTTCTTTGGCCTTGATAATTGTTGACATATTGAACTTCTTCTTCTTGCTCATTGAATGAATCACCTTGATCATAACCACTATCATCTTGCATAAATTGTTCTGGACGGTTTTGCATTTGTTGACCTTATTTCCGACTCTTGTTTACCATCATATTCACACCTTCTATTGTATTTACTTGTTTCGGCCCTTGAACTTGTTAAAGCTGAGCTTTGGCCAATGGTTCATGGTAGTTGTCAACTCAGCAATAGCTTGCCCATGATCATATAGATCTTTGTGTAGGTGAATAACATTAGGGTCACCTTGCGGAACATTGGATCTACTTTGCCACGTTGATGAGGTATCCGCCATCTCATCAAGTATTTCACAAGCTTCGACATACGGCGTGTTCATGAATTACCCCCCCCCCCCCCGCGCGCGAGTTGGTTAACCACACATTGATTTGTTATGTTGATACCCCTGTAGAAGGTCTGTTATATCATGGCCTTAGTCATATAATTGTTCGAGCACTCTTTAACCATAGTATGATATCTTTCCCAAATCTCGTGCAATGGATCATTAGGTTCTTGCTTGAATGCAAGAATCTCATCCTGAAGTGTTGCCATGTCCCGTAGAGAAGAATTTGGAAATGAATTTCTCTGCCAATTCATCCCAAGTGTGGATGGAATGATTGAGCAATCTCTTTAACCAGTCCAATGCCTTTCCCCGTAGAGAAAAGGGAAATAATTTCAACCGCAGCGCATCTTTGGAGACATTGGTTTGCTTGCTCCCCCACCAAGTATTGAAGAACCCTTTTAGATGCTTGTAGGCATTTTGACTCGAAGCCCCGGTGAACAATCCCCGTTGCTCAAGTAGTGTAAGCATCAAGTTGGTTAATTGGAAGTTGCCCGCCCTAATACGGGATGGGACTATAGCACTTGCATAACCCTCGTTCGGTAATTGTCAGTGTGCTACTGCTCTTGGTGGAGGTGGGAGAGGTACGAGAATATTATCTTGAGGCAGGCGACCTCGTCTATTTGCTTGAGGTTCAAGAGGAACCTCCTCAACTTGGTAATCATCCACTTCCTCCCCCAATGGCACAATTTTGATAGGCTCATTGTTGAGAGCCATTTCCGTACCTAAAAGCAATTCAAAAACAAAGTTAGTGACTCGGAAGGAAAAGAAGACAAAACACACAAAAACCTATATATATAGCTAAATCCGTTTAACTCCCCTACAACAACACCAAAAATTGATGTCGCCCAAACTCACACCACAAGTATAGGTAGTGAGGGGGTCGAAGCAATAATAAATCCCAACACGAGTCGAGGTCGAATCCTCAGGGAGTTAGAATTGGGATTAGGTATATTTAGTGTAATTGTGTGATGTGCCTCAAATTACTCTTTCACATTCTTGTTTGTTGTTGTTTTTACTTCTACTCTAAACTATTGATTGCAAATATCAAACTAGGAGACAATATTTTTGGTTTTGGTTGATTTTCAAATGGTAAAAGATCTAGGGTCGTGACTTCCACCTAGGTGGTTACCTAACGGGTTGCAAACTCTAGGGCAAGTCTGATTAGTCGGGGTTGTAATATAGCAATCACACACAAATACCCACTCTACACCTCTCGATAGTTTGAGTGATTTTGCAAAATTTGGCTTTCTCAAGTCCAAATGGGTATTAACTGGGGTTATCAATTTCTTGAGTTCACCCAATTTCTTGTTAGCCAAGTTTTTCTAGACTTAGTTTCTCTTTCTCAAGTAGAGACTAAGTCAAACATGCATGAATCAATATTTGAAATCATTAATTCTAGAATTCAAGCATGAACAAAGCTAAATATAACTAACCTAATCACAAACAAGCCCTAAATTAAACGCCCATTAAGTGTCCACACTAGGGTTGAGCCACAACCCTAGCTAGAAATTTAGCTACTCATGAAAAATGAAGAAATACAAGACGAAATTAAGATAGAATCCATAATAATTGATTACAAAAAGAAAATCTAATGTTTAGAAGTTAATCTAGTACAAAATTACTCAAAACAATAAAGAAAACGGCTCAGGTGTTCTTCCCAAAACTGAACTTAACCTAAAAATGATAAAAAGTTCTATTTATACTAAGCTGAAAATATCTGACAAAATGCCCCTACGAAGGTTGTGCGGCCGCATAATTCTAGTGCGGTGCGCACTATGAGCTTCTACGTCCGCACAATTATCGTGCGGTCTGCATTCTTTAGAACTTGGGCTTGGAACTTCGGGGCTTCTATAGTCCGCATAAAAATGAGTGCGACTATGCTTCTGATTATGCGGTCGCACAAAAATGATGTGGTCCGCACTCCTTGACTTTGGACTTGATCCCAACTCTCTGATTCTTCACTCCTGCAGTCTACATAATAACGAGTGCGGCCGCACTTGACATCCTGCAGCCGCACATTTTCGGTGCAGTCCGCACTCCTTCAGCTGGCCCAAAGACTACTCTCTGAATCTCCTTTGTGCGGCCGCACTAGAATTGTGTGGTCCGCACTGTTGCCATGTTTTGGTTCTTGTTCACTTTTGACTCCTTTATGAGTTGATTTTGACTTTTTTTGGCTCCTTTCACAATGCACCTGCAAGAAAACACATTTCATTAGTTTTCGGGAATACCTTTAAGCATTTTTGAGCTAAAACACAAGTAAAAGAAAGCAAATAAACGGTCAAAATCCCTACTTATCAACTCCCCCAAACTTAAGTTTTTGCTTGTCCTCAAGCAATTAAGGCAATTCTCACCTCCACTAGAAAAGGGATATTTCAGCTGGCCTAAGGTGAATCAATCACGCGTCAATTGAGATCAACAATTACCCACAACACTTATGAATTATCAACAACACAATGATATGACTTTTTGAGTACCATAGTTCTAATGTGACACTAGAGCATCAAAAGTTGATCTATTCATCAAGAAAGCTCGCTCTTTCATGTAGGTCATTGTGGATCCCAAACTCCTTCTCCTCTAATCTCCATTAGCAAATCTCACTTTAGATTGTAACACTCGAATTAGGTAATTGTGGCCGCTTGTGGGACAAACTTTGGTTCCCACCTTCTAACTAAGAGAAAATTCTCAGATAGGAACCATGGTCCTTGGTGTATTGCCTTTATCAAATTCTCTTCCTTTCCAAAATTGACTATAAAGTAATCCCAACCTAAGTCAATTAATTGTTCGAAGGGGTTCCATAAATCAATTAGTTTGGATCAAAGGAGGTGATGTGACATTATTCTACCAAAGATTTTGATAATGACCGAGAAACGCCATGGTTCATATAGATGATTTTTGTCATCTTGCGAGAGGATGATTGTGCCTAGGTTTTCCTTGCTCTTTACATCGCTTTCTATTCTGCCAAGTTCATTTGCATAGTATTTCGTTTGGATTGTATATTTCTTGTCTAATAGCATTTCCTTGTAGGAATGCGCTGGAATAACATCTTCCTCCATGGGGTTAATGTCCGGTGGTTCAGGGGGTATATTGGGTATTTTGGATGTATTCTTGTGATGATCGAAAAGGTCATCTCTTGTTTTAGAAGTTGAATCCGTGTTTTGAGGCCTTAAAACCCTCATTTTTAATCTCCTCGACTAGTGTGCGTAGTCCGGGCATATATCCGGAAAGCCCTTATGTGAAAAATTTAAGAAATAATGAATTTTGGCTTAAAAGATAATTTTTGTTAACTTCGGTCAACGTTTTGGGTAAACGGAGCTGGACCCATGTTCTGATGGTCCCGAAGGGTCCGTAGTTAAATATGGAACTTGGGCGTATACCCGGAATCGAATACCGAGGTCCCTAGTCCGAAAAATGAATTTTTGAAGAAAATTATTAACTGAAAAATATAATAGTTTATGGAAATTGAATAGTGTTGGAACTTGATGGTATCGGGCCTGTATTTTGGTTCTGGAGCCCGGTACAGGTCTGTTATAATATTTAAACCTTATCTATAAAATTTGGTGAGAAACAGAAGTAATTTGACGTGATTCGGACATTTGGTTGAGAAAATAGGAAGTTTGAACTATCTTGAAAATTTCATGAGTTTTGGTGTTAAATTCGTTGTTTAAGATGTTATCTTGGCAATTTGATCACATGAACAGGTCTGTATGATGTTTTTAGATTTGTGTACATGTTTGGTTTAGAGCCCTGAGGGCTCGCGTGCGTTTTGGATAGGCCACAGAGTGTTTTGAACGTTAAGGAAATTTTTCTGGTAGTGCATGTCTGCAAACTTCGCTTTTGCGAAGTCTGGCTCGTAAATGCAAGCACTGCAATTGCGAAGAATCATCACATTTGCGATGATTGAGTTGGGCAAGGGACATTCACATTTGCGATGTTCATCGTCGCAAATGCGACTTGAACAATGGCCGCAATTGCGAACATCTGTTCGCATTTGTGAAGGCAACATGTTAGTCCAAGCTTCAAATTTGCGAAGCATTGGTCGCATTTGCGAGTTCGCATTTGCGAACTTGTGATCGCAAATGTGATACCTGCAACTGTTCAAAAACAAGTTTTGACTGGATTTTCACTTTATTTCTCAAATTTTCAAACCCCAAGCTCCCATAGGCGATTTTCTAAAGGAGAGTTCTTCCTCAAATCATAAGTAAACAATTTCTAACTCATTTCCTTCAATCTATTTCATCTTTTTACAAGATTTCTTCACAAAATCTAGGGATTTTCATGGGGGAATTGGGTATTTTTGGGTAGAATTTAGGAATTTCGAAATTTGGGAATTTAGACCTCAAATTGAGGTCGGATTCCAAAACCAATTGTATATCCGGGCTCGGGGGTGAATGGGTAACCAGGTTTTGGTCCGAATTTTGAGTTTCGACCAAGCAGGCCCGGGGTCGGGTTTTTGACTTTTTGGGGGAAAATGTTGGGAAACCTAAAATTAAGTGTGGAATTGATTTCTCTAGCATTTATTAATGTTATTAAGTTAATTATGACTAGATACAAGCGGATTGGAAGTGGAATCGAGAGGTAAAGCGGTAATTGAGGTTTGATTGTGGCCAAGGAATCGAGGTAAGTGTTGTGGCTAACCTTAGCTTGAGAGATTAGGCATTGTTTCCCTATTTGCGACTTGTTAGCTATTTAGTATGACGTATAGGTGTGGTGACGAGTATCTATACGTCATTGTCGGGTCATGGCATGCGAGTGAGTCTTATACTTGTGACCGTTGTGTTCCTTTATATGTATTGTTCTTTTTTAAACTAGTTATTACTCATGTTAAACAAGTCTCACTATGGTTTCCTGGTTTTGGATATTGGTTGAGTATTGGCTCAAGTTGAGATTTCTGTTGTGAAATTAAATGATGAAATGAAGTTATTTGATTGTGATGCCCTTGCCAGGTAGTTATTGTTTCTGTTGTTGCTTATGGTGAGGAAGAGTGATAAAGCACGAAGGGTGATGTCGTGCACATTCATATTTATGCATATCGTGAGGAAGAGTGATAAAGCATGGAGGGTGATGTTGTGCACATTTACATTTATATTTATGCATATGGTGAGGAAGAGAGATAAAGCACGAATGGTGATGTTGTGCACATTTCTATTATTCATATGGTGAGGAAGAGTGACAAAGAACGAATGGTGATGTCGTGCATTTTCTGTTTGCTGTGATTATCAACTGTTATCGATTCAAGTGCACTCATTGTTTAATTTCTGTTACTACTATGATTCCTGATTCTGGTACCCCCATAACATGTTATTCCTTCCCGTTAATTTTTGTTTAGCCTCTATTATTGTTACTCTGTTAGTATATTGTTAATTGTACAGTTTTATGTTGTTTGTCGTGTCCTAACCTCGTCACTACTTCACCGAGGTTAGGCTCGACACTTACCAGTACATGGGGTCAGTTGACTGCACTCTGCACTTTTGTGTAGATTTCGGTGACGGACCTCGTGAGTAGAGTTTGGGTTGCTGCCTTCAGTCCACAGGAGACCTGAGGTAGATTTGTCGGCGTTCGCAGACCCTAGAGTCCCCTTCCTTTTATTTTAGATTTTCTGTCTCTTTTCATTTCGAGAACAACTGTATTTCGTTTAAACCCATGCTTGTAGAAATTCTTAGATGTTCGTGAAATTGTGATACCAGATCATTGGGGTAGTCTTGTTTTAGAACTTTGAGCTGTTATGAAACTTCCGCACTTTATATCTGCTTAGCTTTAATTATTATTTATTATTATCTAGGTTAATAATTAATGCGTTAGAATGTGTCTGTTAGCTTGCCTAGCTCTCAAGAGTATGTGCCATCACTATCTCGACGGTGGAAAATCCGGGCCGTGACAAGTTGGTATCAGAGCACTAGGTTGCCTAAGTCTCACAATTCACAAACAAGCCAGGTAGAGTATCCCGAGCTAATTGAATGCTAATTGAACTTCTACTATGTTCTTTCGCAGATGGCGAGAACACGTACCGCTTCATCAGCTGATCAGTAGCCCGAGCCCCCAACGATAGCTCCTACGAGGGGCAAAGGACGAGGT
This sequence comes from Nicotiana sylvestris, assembly GCF_000393655.2. Lineage (NCBI taxonomy): Eukaryota > Viridiplantae > Streptophyta > Magnoliopsida > Solanales > Solanaceae > Nicotiana > Nicotiana sylvestris. The sequence continues at coordinate 11,992,471 of NC_091064.1, forward strand.
CGAGGCCATGCTAAAGGCCGAGGTAGGTCAGGGATCAGCCCAGAGTAGCAGCACCAGCGGCGGAGCCTCAAGTAGAGTTTGATGATAAGGTTCCGGCCCAGACCGTTCTAGTAGGTCCAGCTCAGGTTCCAGAGGGGTTCATCGTTACCCGGTACTCCAGGATGCTCTGGTCCGTATAGTGGGCCTTATGGAGAGTGTCACTCAAGCGGGTATACTTCCTATAGTACCAACAGTCTCTTAGGTTGGGGTAGGAGCACAGACCCCCGCTACTCGCGCTCCAGAGCAGATGGCTCCCCAGTTTCAGACTCTAATAGCTCAGTTAGTTGGGGTAGTTCCACCGGGTGTTGTAGCTCAAGCCGGTGATAGATTAACTATGTCTTTTGATGCCTTGTGGAGATTGGACAGGTTCACCAAGCTTTTCACTACTACCTATGGCGGTACATCTTCAGAGGATCCCCATGATTATTTGGACAGGTGTCACAAGGTTCTACGAAACATGGGGATAGTGGAGACCAATGGGGTCAACTTCGCTGCTTTTCGTCTGTCAAGTTCCACCAAAAAATGGTGGAGAGATTATTTTTTGCCAGACCAGCTGGGTCACCAGCTCTCACTTGGGACCAGTTTTCGCAGCTATTTCTCAAGAAGTTCCTTCCCGTCACTCAAAGAGTGGAGTATCGCAGGCGGCTCGAGCGTCTTCAATAGGGTTCCATGACTGTAACTCAGTACGAGATGAGGTTTATTGATTTGGCTCATCATGCTCTTCTTATACTCCCCACCGAGAGAGAGGGTGAGGAGGTTTATTGAGGGATTCACTCAGTCTATTAGATTGCAGATGGCTAAGGAGACTGAGAGCGAGATTTCTTTTCAAGATACGACCAATGTGGCCAGGCGAGTTGAGATGGTTTTAGCTCAGCGGAGTAGTCAGGGGTCTAACAAGAGGCCTCGTCATTCTGGCAGGTTCAGTGGTGCCTCGTCTAGAGGCAGGGATTCTTTTGGTAGAGGCTATCCTCCCAGGCTGTTTCATTAAGCACTCGAGGCTTCTTACGGTGCTCTAGGTGGTCATGGCCCTCGTATTCTAATCAACTACCTTACAGTGCACCACCAACTCCTATCAGTGCACCTCCGCTCTAGAGTTTTCAGGGTGGTTACTCTGGTCATCAGGGTCAATTTTAGGGTCAGCAGTCTTAGTAGCCGAAGTCTTGTTATATTTGTGGCGACACGAGGCATATTGCTAGATTTTGCCCTCGAGCCTCGAGCAGTTCTCAGTATTATGGTTCTCGTGCCATGGTTCCAGCATCGGATATTCCATCGCCCGCTCAGCCAGCTAAAGGTAGGGGTCAAGTAGCTAGAGGTTGAGGTTGAGGTATTAGATGTGGAGGTCAGGCTGCTAGAGGTGGAGGTCGTCCCAAGGATGTAGTACATAATGGTGGGGCCCAACCCCGATGTTATACTTCAGCAGTCAGGCCTGAGGCTGAGTCCTTCGATGCAGTTATCACAGGTACTGTTCTGGTTTGTGGTAGAGATGCTTCAGTTTTGTTTGATCCAGGGTTTACATACTCCTATGTGTCATCTTATTTTGCTTTGTATTTGGTTGTACCTCGTGATTCTTTGAGTGCTCGTGTATATGTGTCTACACCGGTAGGTGATTCTATTATTGTAGACTGTATCTATCGTTTGTGTGTGGTTGTTATTGGGGGTCTTGAGACTAGCGTAGATCTTCTACTCCTCGATATGGTGGATTTCGATGTCATTTTGGGGATGGATTCGTTGTCACCCTATCATGCCATATTGGATTGTCACGGCAAGACCGTGACCTTAACATTGCTAGGGTTGCCTCAATTGGAGTGGAGAGGGACTCCTAGTCATTCTACCAGCAAGGTTATCTCGTATATGAAGGCTCAGCGTATGGTCGAGAATGGGTGTTTGGCTTATTTAGCGTACGTTCGTGATTCTAGTGCTGAGGTTCCTTCTATGGATTATGTACCAGTTGTTCAGGAGTTTCTAGAGGTATTTCCTGCAAACCTGCCAGGGATGCCACCCGACAGGGATATTGACTTTTGCATTGATTTGGCTCCGAGCACTCAGCCCCATTCTATTCTGCCATATCTTATGGCCCCGACAGAGTTGAAGGAATTGAAAGAACAGTTGCAAGACTTTCTTGATAAGGGCTTTAATAGACCTATTGTCTCGCCCTAGGGTGCACCGATGTTGTTTATTAAGAAGAAGGATAGGTCGATAAAGATGTGCAAAGACTATCGGCAGTTGAACAAAGTTGCCATCATGAACAAGTATCCATTGCCGAGGATTGATGATTTATTTGATTAGTTTCAGGGTGCCAAAGTATTTTCGAAGATTAATTTGAGTTTGGCTACCATCAGTTGAGAATTAGGGCATCTCATGTCCCTAAGATAGCTTTACGCACTCGGTACGGGCATTATGAGTTTCTAGTGATGTCGTTTGGGTTGACAAATGGCCCAGTAACATTTATGGATTTGATGAACCGAGTGCTTAATCCCTATCTGGATTCCTTTATGATTGTTTTCAATATCTTGATCTACTCCCGCAGCCAAGAGGAGTACGAGCATCATCTTCGAGTCGTTCTTCAGGCTTTGAGAGACAACCAATTGTATGCTAAGTTTTCGAAATGTGAGTTTTGATTGAGTTCAGTAGCATTCCTGGGTCACGTCGTATCAGCAGAGGGTATTCAGGTGGATCCTAAGAAGATTGAGGCAGTGAAGGACTGGCCTAGACCCATATCAGCTATAGAGATCCAGAGTTTCTTGGGTTTGACGGGTTATTACCGTCAGTTTGTGGAAGGGTTTTCATCTATAGCAACCCCGATAACTAGGTTGAACTAGAAGGGTGCCCAGTTCAGGTAGTCGGACAAGTGTGAGGCGAGCTTTCAAATGCTCAAGGCAGCTTTGACTACGACACCGGTGTTGGTATTGCCCATAGGGCCAGGGCCATATACAGTATATTGTGATGTATCTCATATTAGACTTGGTGCGGTGTTGATGCAAAATGGCAAAGATATTGCATACGCTTCGCGATAGTTAAAGATCCATGAGAAGAATTATCCAGTTCATGATTTGGAGCTAGCAGCCATTGTTTACGCCCTGAAGATTTGGAGGCATTATTTATACGACGTGTCGTGTGAGGTATTCACGGATCACAAGAGTTTGTAATACTTGTTCAAGCAGAATGAGCTAAATTTGAGGCAGAGGAGGTGGTTAGAGCTATTAAAAGACTATGATATCACCATCTTGTATCATCCGAGAAGGCCAATGTAGTGGCTGATACTTTGAGTAGGAAGTCAGCCAGTATGGGCAGCCTTGCATATATTCCAGTCGGTGAGAGACCACTTGCTTTGGATGTTCAGGCTTTAGCCAATCAGTTCGTGAGGTTAGATGTTTCTGAGCCCAGTCGTGTTCTAACTTTCACAGTCGCTCGTTCTTCATTATTTGAGCGTATCAGAGATCGGTAGTACGATGATCCTTATTTGCTTGTCCATAGAGACACAGTGCGACACATAGGTGCTAAATAGGTTATAGTTGGAGATGACGGAGTTTTTAGGATGTCGGGTCGAGTTTGTGTGCCTAATGTGGATGGACTTCGTGAGTTGATTCTATAGGAGGCCTATAGTTCCCATACTCTATTCATCCGGGCGTCGCTAAGATGTATCAGGACTTGTGGCAGCATTATTGGTAAAGGAGGATGAAGAAGGATACTGTTGCGTACGTAGCTCGATGTTTGAACTGCGAGCAGGTAAAGTACGAGCATCAGAGACCTGGTGGTTTACTTTAGAAGATTGAGATTCTTGAGTGGAAGTGGGAGCATATCACTATGGACTTCGTTGTTGGACTCCCACGGACTTAGAGGAAGTTTGATGTAGTGTGGGTTATTATGGATAGGCTGACCAAGTCAGCACATTTCATTCCTATGACGGTTTCGTATTCTTCGGAGCGGTTGGCTGAGATCTATATCCGGGAGATTATTCGTCTTTATGGTGTGCCCGTGTCTATCATTTCCGATCGGGGTACGCAGTTTACCTCACATTTCTGGAGGGGAGTTCAGTGTGAGTTAGGTACGCAGGTCGAGTTGATCACATCATTTCATCCTTAGACGGACGGGCAGTCCGAGCGTACTATTCAGATTTTGGAGGATATGCTCAGAGCATGTGTTATTGACTTTGGAGGTTCGTGGGATCAGTTTTTGCCATTAGCGGAGTTTGCCTACAACAACAGTTATCAATCGAGCATCTAGATGACTCTCTATGAGGCATTATATGGTAGACAGTGTCGGTCGCCGGTTGGATGGTTTGAGCCGGGAGAGGCTCAGTTGTTGGGGACAGATTTAGTGTAGGACTCATTAGATCAGGTTAAGATTATTCAGGATAGACTTCGTATAGCTCAGTCCAGGCAAAAGAGTTATCCCGACCGTAAGGTTCGTGATGTGGCATTCATGGCTGGAGAGCGAGTATTGCTTCGGGTGTTGCCCATGAAGGGCGTGATGAGATTTGAGAAGAAGGGCAAGTTAAGCCCTAGGTTCATTGGGCCTTTTGAGATTCTTCGGAAAGTGGGGAATGTGACTTACGAGCTTGCGTTGCCACTAGGTTTATCAGCAGTGCATCCAATGTTTCATGTGTCCATGCTTCGGAAGTATCACGACGATCCATCCCACGTGTTAGACTTCACCACTATCCCGTTGGACAAGGACTTGACCTACGAGGAGGAGCCGGTAGCTATTCTAGACCGGTAGGTTCGACAGTTGAGATCGAAGAGTTATCCTTCGGTTCGTGTGTAATGGAGAAGTCAGCCTGTTGAGGCAGCTACATGGGAGTTCGAGTCCGATATGCAGAGCCGATATCCCCATTTTTTCACCGACTCAGGTACTTTTCTATGTCCGTTCGAGGACGAACGGTTGTTTTAGAGGTGGAGAATGCGATGACTCAAAAGATCATCTCTTATTTTAGAAGTCAGATCCGTATTTCGAGTCCTTAAAAACCTTATTTTTATTATTCTCGATTTGCGTGCACAGTCCGGGCATATCTCCGGAAAGCCCTTATGTGAATTTTGGCTTAAAAGATGATTTTTGTTGACTTCGGTCAATGTTTTAGGTAAACAGATCCGGACCCATGTTCCGACGGTCCTGGAGGGTCCATTGTAAAATATGGGACTTGGGCGTTTGCCCGAAATCGAATTTCGAGGTCCCTAGCCCGAGAAATGAATTTTTGAAGAAAATTATTAATTGAAAAATATAATAGTTTATGGAAATTGAATAGTGTTGGAACTTGATGGTATCGGGCCCGTATTTTGGTTCCGAAGCCTAGTACAAGTCTGTTATAATATTTAAACCTTATCTGTAAAATTTGGTGAGAAACGAAAGTAATTTGATGTGATTCAGACCTTTGGTTGAGAAAATAAGAAGTTTGAACTATCTTGAAAATTTCATGAGTTTTGGTGTTAAATTCGTTGTTTAAGATGTTATCTTGGCAGTTTGATCGCACGAACAAGTCCGTATGATGTTTTTAGACTTGTGTGCATGTTTGGTTTGGAGCCCCGAGGGCTCGGGTGAGTTTTGGATAGGTCACAGAGTGTGTTGAATCTTAAGGAAAATTTTCTGGTATTGCAGGTCTGCAGACTTCGCATTTCTTGCAAATGCGAGCACCTCAATTGCGAAGAATCAACGCATTTGCGAAGTTCATCGTCGCAAATGCGACTTGAACAGTGGCCACAATTGCGAACATTTGTTCACATTTGTGAAGGCGGCAGGTCAGGCCAAGCTTCGCATTTGCGAGCCTGTGATCGCAAAATGCGATACCTACAACTTTTCAAAAACAAGTTTTGACGGGATTTTCACTTCATTTCTCAAATTTTCAAACTCTAAGCTCCCATTGGCGATTTTCTAAAGGAGAGTTCTTCCTCAAATCATAGGTAAATAATTTCTAACTCATTTTCTTCAATCTATTTCATCTTTTTACAAGATTTCTTCTCAAAATCCAGGGATTTTCATGGGGGAATTGGGTGTTTTTGGGTAGAATTTAGGAATTTTGAAATTTGGGGATTTAGACCTCAAATTGAGGTCGGATTCCAAAATCAATTATGTATCCGGTCTCGGGGGTGAATGGGTAATCGGGTTTTGGTCAGAACTTCAAGTCTTGACCAAGTAGGCCCGGGGTTGGGTTTTTGACTTTTTTGGAGAAAATGTTGGAAAACCTAGAATTAAACATTGAAATTGATTTCTCTGCCATTTACTGATGTTATTAAGTTAATTATGACTAGATACAAGCATATTGGAAGTGGAATTGAGAGGTAAAACGGTAATTGATGTTTGATTATGGCCGTGGAATCGAGGTAAGTATTGTGGCTAACCTTAACTTGAGAGATTAGGTATTGTTGCCCTATTTGCTACTTGTTAGCTATTTAATATGACGTATAGGTGTGGTGACAAATATCTATACGTCGTTATCGGGTCATGGCATGCGAGTGAGTCTTATACTTATGACCGTTGTATTCCTTTATACATATTGTTCTTGTTGAAACTAGTTATTACTCATATTAAACAACTCTTACTATGTTTTCTTGGTTTTGGATATTGGTTGAGTATTGGCTCAAGTTGAGATTTTTGTTGTGAAATTAAATGATGAAATGAAGTTATTTGTTAGTGATGCCCTTGCCGGGTGGTTATTGTTTCTGTTGTTGCTTATGGCGAGGAAGAGTGATAAAGCACGAAGGGTGATGCCGTGCACATTCATAGTTATGCATATGGTGAGGAAGAGTGATAAAGCACGAAGGGTGATGTCGTGCACATTTACATTTATATTTATGCATATGGTGAGGAAGAGAGATAAAGCATGAAGGGTGATGCCGCACACATTTCTATTATTGATTGCATGGTGAGAATTGAGAATAAAAGCACAAAGGGTGATGCCGTGCATTTTCTATTTGCTGTGATTATCTACTGTTATCGGTTCAAGTGCACTAATTGTTTAATTTCCGTTCCTAATGTGATTTCTGATTCTGGTACCCCCATAGCATGTTGTCCCTTCCCGTTAATTTCTATTTAGCTTCTATTATTGTTACTCTATTAGTATATTGTTAACTGTACAGGTTTATGTTGTTTGTCGTGTCCTAGCCTCGTCATTACTTCGTTGAGGTTAGGCTCGGCACTTACCAGTACATAGGGTCGGTTGTAATGATACTGCACTCTGCACTTTCTGTGCAGATTTCGGTGACAGACCTCGTGAGTAGAGTTTATGTTATTACCTTCAGTCCACAGGAGACCCGAGGTAGATCTGCCAACGTTTGCAGACCTTGGAGTCCCCTTCCTTCTGTTTTAGATTTCCTGTCTCTTTTCGTTTCGAGAACAACTGTATTTCTTTTATACCCGTGTTTGTACAAATTCTTAGATGTTCGTGAAATTGTGACACCAGATCATTGGAAGTAGTCTTGTTTTAGAACTTTGAGCTGTTATGAAACTTTCGCACTTTATATCTGCTTAGCTTTAATTATTATTTATTATTGTTTGGGTTAATAATTAATGCGTTAGAATGTGTCTGTTGGTTTGCATAGCTCTCAAGAGTAGGCGCCATCACGATCCCGACAGTGGGAAGTCCAGATCGTGACAATTCTCCATTCTGAGTGTAGTAAGATGTGAGAATTTCTCACTCTAAAAAGTCTCGTCCGATGGACTTGGGTTACATCCACTAATCACCCTTTTCGTCCCATTTTGTATGACTCCACGATTTTGAATACGAGGTATTAATCTATCTAGTTTTAGTATGAATTTACGATTCAAAAATTACATAAAAATATTATAAGTCATAGTAATTAATAACTTAGTATATTAAAAAAGCATACGAAAAAATCACACTAGAAAAGCTCATTAACTATTCGAATGATAACCGTATAACATAGAGTGAGATAAAAAGCGAGGATAACATTTTAAAAACAAGTAATATTTCGTTCGTCCCATTTTATATGACTCTACGATTCTGAATACGAGATATTAATCTTTCTTGTTTTTAGTATGAATTTGAACATATACTTTTTAATTTTTTAAAACAAAATTTGCGATTTTAAAACTACATAAAAGTATTATAAGTCATAATAATTAACAATTCAATATATTAAAAAATAACTCTTCCAATAACAACTGTATCACATAGAGTGAGATAGAGGAAATATTTATGTACATTTATTTCCAAAGTGCAAATAGAATATTCTGAAGGAAAAAAAAAAGAAAATACAAAAGAGGTTCTACCGAGAATTGAACTCGGGTTACTGGATTCAGAGTCCAATGTCCTAACCGCTAGACCATAGAACCATTTTGCTATTAGAGTTGTGCAAGATTTTTATTATAACTTAAACAGTTAACCATGTCAAAATTTAAGTTTTTAAACAGAAGTTTTGCATCATTAAAAGAGCCAAAAACCTAAAGACACATTTGAACTGAACCTCCTCGAAAATTGTTAAAAGCTGCACCACTAAAACCCCAGATGAGAAAAACTCTGAAAAAACCCCTTTGTTCCATTTCTGCTTCCAAATCCAACAACAATACCCCACCCAATGGCACAAACCATTTTTTCTTCTTCAAACTACCAATCCCTCAATCAAATTCGTCTCAGTTCCAAATAAGTCGATGTTATTCAGACCCATTTTATTCAAATTTTCCACTTTCCCAGGTACCCAAATCAAAAAGATCCAATCTTTACTTAAATTTCACTTCAAAACCCAAAAGGGTATTTTCTACTCTTAACATCCCACCTCCAGAATGGGTAAATCCATTCGTTGATCTTTCTGATTTAGTTACAGACCCTAAAGATCTCAAAATATCACCATGGGTCCCACAAATTTTGAATCTTTTAGACAATTCACACTCAATGGAGCAGAATTTAGATGCTTATTGTTGCAAATTTTTGATCAAATTGTCTCCCAGTTTTGTTGCATATGTGTTGAAGTCAGCTGACCTTGCTGGTAAGCCTGATATCGCGTTTCGTTTCTTTTATTGGGCTGGTAAGCAAAAAGGGTATGCTCATAATGTTGAATGCTATGTGTTTTTAATTCAGATTTTATCTGCTTCACGCGAATTGGATAGAATTAAGCATGTGTTTAGTGAATTTAAGCTTAAAGGTAGTGGTTTGTTGATGAATGTGGGGTCGGTTAATTCATTGATTAGGAGTTTCGGAGAACTTGGGATGGTTGAAGAATTGTTATTTGTGTGGCGTCGAATGAAAGAAAGTGGTATTGAGCCTAGTTTGTATACCTATAACTTTTTGATGAATGGATTGGTGAATTCCATGTTTATTGAATCGGCTGAACGCGTTTTTGAGGTTATGGAAAGCGGGAAAGTTAACCCGGATATTGTTACGTATAATACTATGATTAAAGGGTATTGTAGGTCAGGGAAGCTTCAAAAGGCAATGGAGAAATTTAGAGATATGGAGGTTAGGAAAGTGGAAGCTGACAAGATTACGTACATGACTCTGATGCAAGCGTGTTATGGGGAGGAAGATTTTGATGCTTCTTTGGGACTTTATCACGAAATGGAGGAAAAGGACTTGGATATTCCGCCACATGCTTATACGTTAGTGATTGGAGGGCTTTGTAAAATTGGGAAGGTTTTGGAAGGGTTCACTGTTTTCGAGAATATGGTCAAGAAGGGTTTTAAACCTAATCTGTCGATTTATACTTCTTTGATTGATTCATACATGAAACTTGGAAACTTGGATGAGGCGATGAGGCTTTTCGACAGAATGAAGAATAAAGGATTTGAACCAGATGAGGTAACATTTGGGGTTATTGTAAATGGTTTATGCAAGAGTGGGAGGTTGGACGAGGCAATGCAGTGGCTCGAGTACTGTCAAAATAACAATGTAGCTATCAACGCCATGTTTTATTCAAGTCTTATTGATGGTCTAGGAAAGGCAGGGAGAGTTGATGAGGCCAGAGAACTCTTTGAGGAGATGGCCGAGAAGGGATGTACGCGTGACTCTTATTGTTATAATGCGCTTATTGATGCCTTGGCCAAAAATGGGAAAATCGATGAATCTTTGGTGCTTTTTAAGAGAATGGAAGATGAAGGTTGTGATCAAACAGTTTATACATATACAATATTGATCAGTGGCTTGTTTAAAGAGCATCAAAATGAAGAGGCATTGAAATTGTGGCATATGATGATTGATAAGGGTATAACTCCAAATGCCGCTTCTTTTCGAGCGCTTTCAACTGGGCTTTGTCTTTCTGGGAAGGTGGCAAGAGCGTGTAAGATATTGGATGAGCTGGCACCAATGGGCGTTATCCTTGAGACAGCTTTTGAAGATATGATTAATGTTCTGTGCAAGGCAGGTCGTATAAAACAGGCTTGCAAATTAGCTGATGGGATTGTGGATAGAGGTCGAGAAATTCCTGGAAAAGTTCGTACTATCTTGATTAATGCCTTGAGAAAGACAGGGAATGCTGATATGGCGGTGAAGTTGATGCATAGTAAGATTGGCATTGGATACGACAGGCAGGGTAGTATTAAAAGGAGAGTAAAGTTCCGAGTACTGGTGGAAAGCTGAGGCCTGAGGGTAAAGCTGTATATCAGGGGGTTACTATTGGGACATTCAAGAATGGTATTATGCTACTGTCATGGTTGATTACAAAATTAGAAAGTGAGTTTACAGAATTTATGTAGAAAGTTAATATACATGCATTGCCACTTTTCCTTCAACCTTTCATTTATTTTTGTCGGCCTTTTGTGTTAGTCGTGAAATTTACACTTTGTTAGTCCCTCTTGATATTTTCTTAATTATTTTTAGTTCTTCAAACATGCCTAGCTGATATCGATTCCTACGTGGCAAATAACTTTCTCTTACTACTCATTACCTTTTAACTGAAATAGACTTAAATTCTATTTGGGATCCACATCTATTTTTATAAAGCTTCAAATTTGTAGAAAAGTAATCCTAGGTATACTTCTGTACTTGATTGGGTGGAGATTGGTGGTGATCTGAGTCTTGTTATTTTGCATGTTCTGGGGGTTTTTGTGTGTGCCTAACAGTGTACAGTTTGGGCTGATTTGGTGCTTTTCTCAGATTATGTCTTTAACTAATTAAAAGAGCTGCAGTTTTATAATCCTTAAAGCTATGAGTTATGTTCTTTAAAACTATGTTTTTTTTTGAAATTACTCTTTTGCCAAAAAAAGTATATACTTTGCTCAACTATCAAAATATAAAATAAAACCGAATACTTTCCTCGGTCATCTTTGGTCGGTCTCTTTTTGGTAGAAGAGTTTCTACCCAGTCTGCCTATGAACTATGAAACACTTCAAGTCAATTATATACTCTGCTCTTTTTTACCCAATCGAAATGTGACAAACAAAGTGGAAAAGGAGTGCTTGTATCTGCTCTGTGTTTTCCTTCTTGGACCCTTTAGATGCATTTTGCTTTTTGATTCCTTATAACACTAGCACAGTATTTAAACCAATTAATAGTCTTTCAATAAAACTTTCTTTTAGATGAGTAATCTCAAAATAGAACTTAGCTCCAATATTAAAACAAAGTTTGTTTTCTGAGGTTCTCTTAACTAGTTTTGACACATGCAGGGAGCGTGTTGGTAACGCAATGATGGTTATTACGTTCCTGTTTGGTTAATGTAAGGCAAAATCAATGATGTGATCAAATAAGCAATGAACCTGCCATTTGACAAAGGTATGCATATCAGCCACTTTATGGAGTTCTAACAAGCAAATAAAGAGGTAAAGTTAATTGATTTTTTTTTCAGTAAGAGAATCTGACAAATCATCTTGCTTGCGTTAGCTCTATCTTCTTTTTGTTGAAACTGGAAGTACGATATAGGGTGGTGTGATAGTGACACTCAATTCACAAACTCTGACGTCCGACCTTTTCCCCGGTTCTGATGAAGTCTGAGATATGCTTAAAGATGCTGACCCCTTTTGTTGCTTTTAAAACCTTTATTGTAGAAGATTATTTGGAAGTGTCAACTTATTTTTAAGATAACTCCGAGACACATAAAATTGTTGGACGGGATTATCACTCATATTAGTTACTATCCGTCATTGATTCTTCTCATATGCTTTGTGCTTACACTTATGCTTTCGATTGTTGATTCAACAGTTCTTGCAATCTACTAAATATGGCACCCTCAGGCAACTTATCTTATATTATCGTAAAAGAGGTAATATCGGGGATTTGCAGCCATACCCTATATTTGTAACACCTTTTAACCTGTACCCTATTTTTACAAATTATTGAACTGGTAGCCAGTTGCTAAAAAATAAGTAATAATATTACAATAATACCCCTGACCAACGATATAAAACCTGAATAAGGCATTGATCGCGTGATCTGCTACCTCACTCGTCAAAAATCTCCTCCATCCCTCGTCAAAGTTCTCAAGTTTTTCATTGCAACAACTTCATCACAAAACCAGAAACTTGAACTAGATTCATCAGAAACTTCGAATTCGAAATTACAGCTACATTGTGAGTACCTTTCCTACACATGTTTCTGCAATTCATCGAGCTTTCATTAAGTACTTTAGATTTCCCATTAGTTTCTACAACTAATTGAGCTTCATGATACATGTTTCTGCAATTATTTTCATAATTTGTACTGCTTTTTAACTGTTGAACTTCAAAAACAAAATCTGATTTCAATTCACGCCTATAGAAAGTTTTAATATTTATGCTACTTACACTCATTTACAAATCATATTTAATTGTCTTCACTTAGAGATCTTCAAAAACTTTTGAAAACTTCACATTTAATATATTAAAATTGTCGGAATCTTGAAAGAAGTGTTTCCAGGAAACTTAAACCTAAAAAGTCTGAAGTTTTAAAGATATAGAAAGCGAACTTCAGGTATATATAAAGATAACTTCAGACTATGGAAATTTAAAAAATAACTGGTGGTGTTTTCTAGAAAACTTCAGCCTAAAAAGTATGATGCTTCAAACCTACATAAGCTAAACTTCATGCTTATATAGCGTGAAGTTGTTTCAGGCTGATATAGATTGATAAGAAACTTCAGCCTAAATGAGTAATCTTTTCTACTTTCCAATCTTGTCCACTTACCCTTTATTTAAGAATCACATAAGGAGATTTCAACTAAATACTAGCCATGCGATTCCTTTTCCCTACTTTAGTTGAGTTTCCTTTTGCTTGCTGCTCCTGTTGCCCAGTCTCAACTAACTGTCATGGTTACATGAGCTGCAAAATCCACAGCCATTGGAATAGATCCTTCTCCAAGTCCCTGCTGTTTATAATCTTCTTGTCTCACTTCACCAACAACAACAACATCAGAATTGCCTTCTGAAATAGTATCTTGTATACTACCAAACGAAAATGAAGATGGATTGAAGTTGGGGATATCATTGTTGTCAAGCAAAACTTTAGGAGAACTGGATGGCTTCCTTCTTTTAGGATTTGGTAGAAGTTGTGGTCCATGAGATGAGATATGAAAAATAAGGAAAATATATACATAAATACAACTATTACAAACACACATTCGTCAATAACACCTTGTGATCGCATTGCAGGAAACAACTACCTGGTCTAAGTGTTGTGATGCAAATGGGCATTTGCATACCAATAGATCTGCTTGCATTCCCTTCAGATATCACTGCATCTTCATTGTAAAAAAAGGAAAAAATATTGAATAATACTGACTAAAATTTGAAAATACTATAAAGCAACTTCACATATGTCTATGAGCCAACATGTGTAAAAAGATGTATTTCTCCTTTCTCATATAGCCGAATGAGCTCACGAATTTCTTTTTCGGCTGCATGAAGTCTTTCTGAATAATCATGAAAAAAATGCAAAAAAGAAAAGAAGTATGTAAAATTTCAAGCTGAAAATAAAAATCTGGATCAAATGTAATAAGTTCGTGATGGGTAGAATACCGTGATGTTGGCCTTCCTCTGTGCTATCACCTGATTGCATACCTTTCTCTATCTCAACAGTTTCAGCTTCATTCATTGGTGCAGCATCGTTGGGGAGCTTTGGAGTATTTTGCAGAAGGATTTTTTCGACTCCAGCTTCAAGTAGTGCATCATCATTGAGGAGTTTTTGACTCTTATCAATTGAAGCGCCACTATTTTCGACTTCCATTGCATATTGATAGAGAAGAAATCAATGACTCAAAACTTACAGGTAATGATATATAATAAGATAGAACACATTTATACATGTAGTGACAACTTTCTGTGTATCTCCACCTAAAATTTCTTGACAAACAACAAATGCTTCCATAAATAAATTGCTCGTTGCAATACGAGTACATACATCTGCATTCGATGCATGTTCTTCCGTACCATTAGCTTCACCATCTGCATCTTTCTCGATTCCAACATTCTGAGTTAATAACTTTTTATCATATCCAGCATCTTTGCTCAATCTATCAACACTAAAACCTTTCCCTTGAACTTGCTCTTGACCTTGCACTTGCTCACTTCCAGTATTTTCATCCGGGACTTTATGCAGTCCATCATCAACAACATTTGCATCAGACTGAGGCTTGAAGAACTCATTCATTCCATCATATTCTCGATAGTTCATAAATTCAGAATCTTCTTCAACAACATATTTCCTTTCGACTTGTCAACAATCTCAAACAATTTTTCCAGCTATACTAAGGATGAGTATTCTTAATAAACAATATCATTTCCTGAAAAAAATTTCTCTATAAATAAGCCTACCTTGACTTTTCTTACACCATCTTCCACAGCAACAAATTGTTCTTTCTCTCCAAACTCTAAGAGCAACATCTCTCGCGATCAAGCGCCTTTCTTAGTGTGCATGCTTTTTAACCTCCCTCATTACCCTCTAGTATAAAAATAGAAACAATACAACAGTTTCAGAATAAATAGGCATGTAGTTAAGTAAATACATGTCACGACTCGGATTTCCCACCATTGGGATCGTGATGGCGCCTACTCGTGAAAGCTAGGGAAGCCAACAGATACATTCTAACTCATTTATTATTAACCCAAACAGTATTAATTAGTAAATAAAGCTAAGCAAATATAAAGTGCGGGAGTTTTATAACAGCTCAAAGTTCTAAAACAAGGTTACCCAATGATCTAGTGTCACAATTTCACGAACATCTACGGAATTCTACAAACATTGATTTAAAAGAAATACAACTGTTCTCAAAATGAAAAGAGACGGGAAATCTAAAACATATGGAAGGGGACTCCAGGGTCTGCGAACGCCAGCAGATCTACCTCGGGTCTCCTGTGGACTGAATTCAGCCACCCAAACTCTACTCACGAGGTTCGTCACCGAAATCTGCACAGGAAGTGCAGAGTGCAGTATCAGTACAACCGTCCCCATGTACTAGTAAGTGTCGAGCCTAATCTCGGCGAAGTAGTGACGAGGCTAGGACACGACAACCATATAAACCTGTAGTTAAATCATATACGAGAAAACAATAATAACAAAATTGAACAGATAAAGACGGGAAAGGGAAACATGCTGAGGGGAATATCAAATTCTGACAGTAATAAAGTAGAAAAGCAAGGTAAATATCAACTTTGAACCAACAAAAATGATAGCACAGTATCAAGTGCACGACATCACCCTTCGTGCTTTTACTCTCGTCCTCACCATAGAAATCAACAGAAACGACATGGCATCACCCTTCGTGCATTTACTCTCTCATAAGCATGGCACGACATCACTCTTCGTGCATTAACACTCACAAAAATATGGCATGACATCACCTTTCGTGCATTAACACTCACTGAATATGGCATGACATCACCCTTCGTGCATTAACACTTTCTCACAATATCGTGCACGACATCACCCTTCGTGCTTTACACTCTTCCTCACCCAAACAATAGAAACAATTACATCCCGACAAGGAAATCGGCTATATCCAATCTCGTTTCAACAGTCAACTTCACAAAATAAGTCTCAACTTGAGTCAATACTCAACAATGATCAAATACCAAGAAAATATCATACGACTTGTCCAACATGGATAATCATCAATTTAAACATGAACATACATAATAAGAGTCACAATAGTCACAGTATAAGACTCACTTGCATGCTCGACACCAACGTATAGATACTCGTCCCCACACCTATACGTCTTACTCAACAATAACACGTACCAAATAAGACACAACACCTATTCCCTCAAGCTAAGGTTAGACCAAACACTTACCTCGATTCCACGGCCAAAAATCAAGCCTCAATTACCACTTTTCCTTTGATTTCCACTTCCAAACCGCCCGAATCTATGCATAATTAACTAATTAACATCAATTAACCGCTAAATAAACCAATTCTAATGCATGAATATAGATTTCTCAATGTTTTCCCCAAAAAGTCAAAAACTGACCCCGGACCCGCTTGGTCAAAACTCAAGTTCGAACCAAAATCGGACTATCCATTTACCCACGAACCCAAATATGCAATTGGTTTTGAAGAACAATCCAAATTCCCAAATTTCAAAATTCCTAAATTCTACCCAAGAACACCCAATTTCCCATGAAAAACCTTAGATTTTGAGATGAAATCATGTAAAAAGATGAAATAGATTGAAGAAAATGAGTTATAAATCGTTTACCTATGATTTGAGGAAAACTCTCCTTTGGAAAATCGCCTATGGGAGCTTAGGATTTGAAAATTTGAGAAATGAGTTCAAAATCCCGTCCAAGTCCCAACTTAACTGCTGCAGATGTCGCAATTGCGACTGGTTGCGAAGCTCGCAAATGCGAGAAAGGCATTGCAATTGCGAACCATCCACATTCCTGCTGCTATCGCAAATGCGACCTTTTGGTCGCAAATGCGAAGTTGCCCTGCCCTGTTTCCTTTGCAAATGCGAATAAAAGTTCGCAATTGCGAACATGCCCAGGCCCAGCTTCCTTCGCATTTGCGATGGAAGCCTCGCAATTGCCAAGCCTGTGAAGCTCGCAAATGCTAAGCCTGATCTCGCAATTGCGAGGTCAGAGGCCTCCAACTCTGCTGAAGCATACCAACAATTTCCCTAAGTTCAAAATCACTCCGTAGCCTATCCAAAACTCACCCGAGCCCTCAAGGCTCCAAACCAAACATGCACACAAGTCTAAAAACACCATACATACTTGCTCGTGTGATCAAATCGCCAAAATAACATCTTAAACAACGAATTTAACACCAAAACTCATGAAATTCTCAAGATAGTTCAAAATTTCTATTTTCTCAACCAAGGGTCCGAATTATATCAAATCTCTTCCGTTTTTCACCAAATTTCACAGATACGACTTAAATACTATATCAAACCTGTACCGGGCTCCAGAACCAAAATACGGACCCTATACCAACGAGATTACACACTATTCCATTTCCAAAAATCCTTATATTTTCCACCAAACAATTTTCTTCAAAAATTCATTTCTCGGGCTAGGGACATCGGAATTCAATTTCGGGCATACGCCCAAGTCTCATATTTTACTACGAACCCTACGGGACTGTCAAATCACGGGTCTGGGTCTGATTACCAAAAACGTTGACCAAAGCCAACTTTAATCAATTTTAAAGGCAAATTTGAGGAGAAAGAAAAATGAGGTCTAGAAGACCTCGGAACCCCGAATTGGGTTCTAAAACACGAGATGACCGTTTGGGTCATTACATTCTCCACCTCTAAAACAATCGTTCGTCATCGAATGGGCATAGAAAAGTACCCGAGTCGATGAAAAGATGGGGATATCGGCTCCGCATATCAGACTCGGACTCCCTCGTAGCTGCCCCAACAAGCTGACCTCTCCACTGCACACGAACCCAAGGATAACTCTTCGATCTCAACTGTCGAACCTGCCGGTCTATTATAGCTACCGGCTCCTCCTCGTAGGTCAAGTCCTTGTCCAACGGGATAGTGCTGAAGTCTAACACGTGGGATGGATCGTCGTGATACTTCCGAAGCATGGACACATGAAACACTGGATGCACTGCTGATAAACCTGGTGGCAACGCAAGCTCGTAAGTCACATTCCCCACTCTCCGAAGAATCTCAAAAGGCCCAATGAACCTAGGGCTTAACTTGCCCTTCTTCTCAAATCTCATCTCGCCCTTCATGGGCGACACCCGAAGCAATACTCGCTCTCCAACCATGAATGCCACATCACGAACCTTACGGTCGGGATAACTCTTTTGCCTGGACTGAGCTATACGAAGTCTATCCTGAATAATCTTAACCTTATCCAATGCATCCTACACTAAATCTGTACCAAACAACCGAGCCTCTCCCGGCTCAAACCATCCAACCGGCGACCGACACCGTCTACCATATAATGCCTCATAGGGAGTTATCTGGATGCTCGATTGATAATTGTTGTTGTAGGCAAACTCCGCTAACGGCAAGAACTGATCCCACGAACCTCCAAAGTCAATAACACATGCTCGGAGCATATCCTCCAAAATCTGAATAGTACGCTCGGACTGTCCGTCCATTTGAGGATGAAATGTTGTGCTCAACTCGACCCGCGTACCTAACTCACGCTGAACTGCCCTCTAAAAATGCAAGGTAAACTGCGTACCCCGATCGGAAATGATAGACACGGGCACACCATGAAGACGAACAATCTTCCGGATGTAAATCTCAACTAATCACTCTGAAGAATAGGAAACTGCCACAGGAATGCTGACTTGGTCAGCTTATCCACAATAATCCATACTGCATCGAACTTCCTCTGAGTCTGTGGGAGTCCAACAACGAAATCCGTAGTGATACGCTCCCACTTTCACTCAGGAATCTCAATCTTCTGAAGCAAACCACCATGTCTTTGATGCTCGTACTTTACCTGCTGACAATTCAAACACCGAGCTACATATGCAACAATATCCTTGTTCATCCTCCTCCACCAATAATGCTGCCGCAAGTCCTGATACATCTTAGCGGCGCCCGGATGAATAGAGTATGGGAACTATAGGCCTCCTTTAGAATCAACTCACGAAGTCCATCCACATTAGGCACACAAATACGACCTTGCATCCTCAAAACTCCATTATCTCCCACTGTAACCTGCTTGGCACCTCCGTGCCGCACTGTGTCTCTAAGGACAAGCAAATGAGGATCATCATACTGCCGATCTATGATACGCTCAAATAATGAAGAACGAGCGACTGTGCAAGCTAGAACACGGCTGGGCTCAGAAACATCCAACTTCACGAACTGATTGGCTAAAGCCTGAACATCCAGAGCAAGCGGTCTCTCACCAATTGGAATATACGCAAGACTGCCCATACTGGCTGACTTCCTACTCAAAGCATCGACCACTACATTGACCTTCCCGGGATGATACAAGATGGTGATATCATAGTCTTTCAATAGCTCCAACCACCTCCTCTGCCTCAAATTTAGCTCCTTTTGCTTGAACAAATATTGCAAACTCTTGTGATCCGTGAACACCTCACTCGACACGCCATATAAATAATGCCTCCAAACCTTCAGCGCGTGAACAACAGCTGCTAGCTCCAAATCATGAACTGGATAATTCTTCTCGTGGATCTTCAACTGACGCGAAGCATATGCTATGCATCACAATATACTGTATATGGCCCTGAACCTGTGGGCAATACCAACACCAGCGCCGTAGTCAAAGCTGTCTTGAGCTTCTGAAAGCTCGCCTCACACTTGTCCGACCACCTGAACTGGGTCAACTTGGTCATCGGGGCTGCTATAGATGAAAACCCTCCACAAACCGACGGTAATAACCTACCAAACCCAAGAAACTCCGGATTTCTGTAGCTGATGTGGGTCTAG
This sequence comes from Nicotiana sylvestris, assembly GCF_000393655.2. NCBI lineage: Eukaryota > Viridiplantae > Streptophyta > Magnoliopsida > Solanales > Solanaceae > Nicotiana > Nicotiana sylvestris. The sequence continues at coordinate 12,012,231 of NC_091064.1, forward strand.
GCCAGTCCTTGACTGCCTCAATCTTCTTAGGATCCACCTAAATACCCTCTGCTGATGCAACGTGACCCAAGAATGCAACTTAACTCAACCAAAACCCACATTTCGAAAACTTAGCATATAACTGGTTGTCTCTCAGAGTCTGAGAACGACTTGAAGATGCTGCTCATGCTTCTCTCGCCTGCGGGAGTAGATCAAGATATCATCAATGAAAACAATCACAAAGGAATCCATATAGGGCTTGAACACTCAGTTCATCAAATCCATAAATGTTGCTGGGGCATTTATCAACCCAAATGACATCACTAGAAACTCATAATGCCCGTACCGAGTGCGAAAAGCTGTCTTAGGGACATCAGATGCCCTAATCCTTAACTGATGGTAGCCAAACCTTAAATCAATCTTTGAAAACACCTTGGCACCCTGAAGCTGATCAAATAAATCATCAATCCTCGGCAATGGACACTTGTTCTTGATGGTGACTTTGTTCAACTGCCGATAATCTATGCACATCCTCATCGACCAAGCTGGTCTGGCCAAACAATAATCCCTCCACCAATACTTGGCGGAACCTGACAGACGATACGCAGCAAAGTCGACCCCATTGGTCTCCACTATCCCCATGTTCTGTAGAACCTCATGAGAGCTGTCCAGATAGTCCTGGGGATCCTCTGAAGATGTACCGCCATAGGTAGTAGTGAAAAGCTTGGCGAAACTGTCCAATCTCCACAATACATCAGAAGACATAGCTGTTCTATCACCGGTCTGTGCTACAACACCCAACGGAACTACCCCAACTAGCTGAGCTGCTGGAGTCTGAAACTGGGCAGCCATCTGCTCCGGAGTGCGAGTAGCGGGATTCTGTGCTCCTACCCCAGCCTGAGAGATGGCTGGTGCTACAGGAAGTATGCCTGCCTGAGTGACACTCTCCATAAGGCCAACTAGACGGACCAGAGCATCCTGAAGTACCGGGGTAGCTATGAATCCCTCTAGAGCCTGAGCTGGTCCTGCTGGAACGGTCTGGGCTGGAGCCTCATCATCAAACTCTACCTGAGGCTCCGCCGCTGGTGCTGCTGCTCTGGGCTTAACCCTGCCCCTGCCTCGGCCTCTAGCACGGCCTCGACCTCGACCTCGTCCTCTGCCCCTCGTAGGAGCTGCCACTGGGGGCTCGAGCTGCGGATTAGCTAATGAAGCGGTACGTGTTCTCGCCATCTGCGTAAGGACAAAGTAGAAGTTCAATTAGCATTGAGAAATCAAATTGCACGACAAAGAAGAATAGAAGTGAAGTTGTTCCTAAACTCTGTAGCCTCTGGGGATAAACACATACATCTCTGTACTGATCCCTCAGACTCTACCTAGCTTATTCGTGAATTGTGAGACCTAGGTTATCCCCAGGTAGAGTCTGAGGGATCGGTACAGAGACGTCTGTGCTTATCCCTAGAGGTGCGATTTGATTTCTCAATGCTAATTGAACTTCTACTTTGTTCTTACGCAGATGGAGAGAACACGTACCGCTTCATCAGCTGATCAGCAGCTCGAGCCCCCAGTGGCAGCTCCTACGAGGGGCAGAGGCCGAGGCCGTGCTAGAGGCCGAGGCAGGAGCAGGGTTAAGCTAGAGCAGCAACACCAGCGACGGAGCCTCAGGTAGAGTTTGATGATGAGGCTCCAACCCAGACCGTTCCAGCAGGGCCAACTCAGGTTCCAGAGGGGTTCATCGCTACCCCGGTACTCCAGGATGCTCTGGTCTGTCTAGTGGGCCTTATGAAGAGTGTCACTCAGGCAGACATACTTCTTGTAGCACTAGCCGTCTCTCAGGCTGGGGGACGAGCACAGACTCCCGCTACTGGCACTCCGGTGCAGATGGCTCCCCAGTTTCAGACTTCAGCAGCTCAGCCAGTTGGGGTAGTTCCGCCGGGTGCTGTAGCACAGACCGGTGATGGAGCAGCTATGTCTTCTGATGTATTGTGGAGATTGGAGAGGTTCACCAAGCTTTTCACTACTACCTATGGCGGTACATATTCAGAGGATCCCCGGGACTATCTGGACAGCTCTCATGAGGTTCTACAGAACATGGGGATAGTGGAGACCAATGGGGTCAACTTTGCTGCGTATCGTCTGTCAGGTTCCACCAAGTATTGGTGGAGGGATTATTGTTTGGCCAGACCAGCTTGGTGGATGAGGATGTGCATAGACTATCGACATTTGAACAAAGTCACCATCAAGAACAAGTATTCCTTGCCGAGGATTGATGATTTATTTGATCAGCTTCAGGGTGCCAAGGTGTTTTCGAAGATTGATTTGAGGTCTGGCTACTATCAGTTGAGTATTAGGGCATCCGATGTCCCTAAGACAGCTTTTCGCACTCGGTACGAGCATTATGAGTTTCTAGTGATGTCATTTGGGTTGACAAATGCCCCAGCAACATTTATGGATTTGATGAACCGAGTGTTCAAGCCTTATCTAGATTTCTTTGTGATTGTTTTTATTGATGATATCTTGATCTACTCCCGCAGCCGAGAGTAGCATGAGCAGCATCTTCGAGTCGTTCTCCAGACTCTGATAGACAGCCAGTTGTATGCTAAGTTTTCGAAGTGTAAGTTTTGGTTGAGTTCAGTTGCATTCTTGGGTCATGTTCTATCAGCAAAGGGTATTCAGGTGGATCCTAAGAAGATTGAGGCAGTCAAGGATTGGCCTAGACCCACATCAACTACAGAGATCCGGAGTTTGGCGGGTTATTACCGTCGGTTTGTGGAGGAGTTTTCATCTATAGCAGCACCGATGACCAGGTTGACTCAGTTTAGGTGGTCGGATGAGTGTGAGGCGAGCTTTCAGAAGCTCAAGACAGGTTTGACTACGGCGCCGGTGTTGGTATTGCCCACAGGTTCAGGGCCATATACAGTATATTGTGATGCATCTCATATCGGACTTGGTGCGGTATTGATGCAGAATGACAAGGTTATTGCATATGCTTCGCGTTAGTTGAAGTTCCACGACAAGAATTATCCCGTTCATGATTTGGATCTAGCAGCCGTTCACGCGCTGAAGATTTGGAGGCATTATTTATATGGCGTGTCGTGTGAGGTGTTCACGGATCACAAGAGTTTGCAATAGTTGTTCAAGCAGAAGGAGCTAAATATGAGGTAGAGGAGGTGGTTGGAGCTATTGAAAGACTATGATATCACCATCTTGTATCATCCTGGGAAGGCCAATGTAGTGGCCGATGCTTTGAGTAGGAAGTCAGCCAGTATGGGTAGTCTTGCGTATATTCCAGTCGGTGAGAGACCGCTTGCTCTGGATGTTCAGACTTTATCCAATTAGTTCGTGAGGTTGGATGTTTTTGAGCCCAGCCGTGTTCTAGCTCGTTCTTCATTATTTGAGCGTATCATAGATCGGCAGTATGATGATCCTCATTTGCTTGTCCTTAGAGACACAGTGCGGCATGGAGGTGCCAAGCAGGTTACAATGGGAGATGATGGAGTTTTGAGGATGCAGGGTCGTATTGTGTGCCTAATGTGGATGAACTTCGTGAGTTAATTTTAGAGGAGGCCAATAGTTCCCGGTACTTTATTTATCCGGGCGCCGCTAAGATGTATCAGGACTTGCGGCATCATTATTGGTGGAGGAGGATGAAGAAGGATATTGTTGCATATGTAGCTCGGTGTTTGAATTGTCAGCAGGTAAAGTACGAGCATCAGAGACCTGGTGGTTTGCTTCAGAAGATTGAGTGGAAGTAGGAGCGTATCACTATGGATTTCGTTATTAAGACTCCCACGGACTCAGAGGAAGTTCAATGCAGTATGGGTTATTGTGGATAGGCTGACCAAGTCAGCGCATTTCATTCCTGTGGCAGTTTCCTATTCTTCGGAGCGATTAGCTGAGATTTACATTCGGAAGATTGTTCGTCTTCATGGTGTGCCCGTGTCTTCATTTCCGATCGGGGTACGCAGTTTACCTCACATTTCTGGAGGACAGTTCAGCGTGAGTTAGGTACACGGGTCGAGTTGATCACAACATTTCATCCTCAGATGGACGGACAGTCCGAGCGTACTATTCAGATTTTGGAGGATATGCTTCGAGCATGTGTTATTGACTTTGGAGGTTCGTGGAATCAGTTCTTGCCGTTACGGAGTTTGCCTACAACAACAGTTATCAGTCGAGCATCCAGATGACTCCCTATGAGGCATTATATGGTAGACGGTGTCGGTCGCCGGTTGGATGGTTTGAGCTGGGAGAGGCTTGGTTTTTGGGTACAGATTTAGTGTAAGACGCCTTGGATAAGGTTAAGATTATTCAGGATAGACTTCGTATAGCTCAGTCCAGGCAAAAGAGTTATGCCGACCGTAAGGTTCGTGATGTGCCATTCATGGTCGGAGAGCGAGTGTTGCTTCGAGTGTCGCCCATGAAGGGCGTGATGAGATTTGGGAAGAAGGGCAAGTTAAGCCCTAGGTTCATTGGGCCTTTTGAGATTCTTCGGAGAGTGGGGGAGGTGGCTTACGAGCTTGCGTTGCCACCAGGTTTATCAGCAGTGCATCCAGTGTTTCATGTGTCCATGCTTCAGAAGTATCACGACGATTCATCCCACGTGTTAGACTTCAGCACTGTCCAGTAGGACAAGGACTTGACATACGAGGAGGAGCTGGTAGCTATTCTAGACCGGCAGGTTCGACAGTTGAGATCAGAGAGTTATTCTTCAGTTCGTGTGTAGTGGAGAAGTCAGCCTGTTGAGGTAACTACGTGGGAGTCCGATATGCGGAGCCGATATCCCCATTTTTTCACCGACTCTGGTACTTTTCTATGTCCGTTCGAGGACGAACGATTGTTTTAGAGGTGGAGAATGTGATGACCCAAAAGGTCATATCGTGTTTTAGAACCCAATTCGGGGTTCAGAGGTCTTCCAGACCTCATTTTTCTTTCTCCTCGATTTGCGTGCGCAGTCCGGGCGCGTTTCCAGAAAGCCTTTATGTGAAATTTGCCTTTAATGTTGACTTCGGTCAACGTTTTTGGTAAACGGACCCGTGATTTGACGGTCCCGTAGGGTACGTAGTAAAATATGAGATGCCGCAACAGAATTTAATTTGATTATATTATGGGATCAGATTGCACGCCACAATGGAACTGAATATGAATATATTATGGGATCGGGTTGCACGTCGCAAAGGAAATTGTTTGAAGTTGTTAGCTGAAACGTAAAAGAAAGAACACAAGATTTAACGTGGTTCAGATCAAAATAATCCTACGTCCACCAGAGAACAATTGCCCTTTTAATATTAACAAAGGAAGGGGAGATTTCCCAATTACACTTAAGAGAATTTCTCTCTTAACTCTCTACTCACTACAATGTATTGTATTATTTTGGGATGATTTCTACAAGTGAAGGAGTGCATCTATTTATAGAGGTAAAGACCTCCTCTTGATGTCATTGGTGACATCAAACTACCTCCTCTTGATGTCATGGGTGACATCAAAGGAGGAAGCTTCCTCCTAGCATCCACACCAACTCTTTCCACCAACTCTTCCAATTGGCATGCCATTGTTGACTAAACATAAACCAACATTTTCAGCATGCCATTGTTGACTAAACATAAACCAACATTTTCAATCTCCACCTTGGTTTGCGTTTCGAGCGTGTGAACAACTCTGGCCAAAACTTCTAAGCTTACTGGGCAACCCCGTTGTAAGAAACAAGAAGAATCAAACCATTGTTGAACATACCACCTCCACCTAGCAACTGTTCTCTTCGGAGTTGCATCAGTTGATGCACACCCCCGCCAAGTCCTTGCAGTGTGCAAACTTAGCGAGCGGGACTATCTTGGTCAACATGTCTGCAGCATTATCGTCTGTGATAACCTTCACGACCTTGATAGTTCCCTCATCAATAACATCTCGAATAAAATGAAATCTGACATCAATGTGTTTAGTGCGCTCATGAAATCTCTGATTTTTCATTAGATGAATAGCACTCTGACTATCACATCTAAGAGTTGATTCCAGCTGAACCAAACTCAATTCCGCTACTAAACTTTTCAACCAGATAGCTTCCTTTACCGCCTCCGCTGCTGCCATGTATTCTGCTTCTGTCGTAGACAAAGCGACAATCGACTGCAAAGTCGACTTCCAACTGACGGCACTGCCAACGAGGGTAAAGATGTATCCAGTTGTGGACCTTCTTCTGTCAAGATCTCCTGCATAGTCAGAATCCACATAACCGAGAATTGAAATACCTGTACCACTTTTTCGAAAGGTAAGACCAACACCAGAAGCTCCTTTGAGATATCTCAATATCCACTTGACAGCTTCCCAATGCCTCTTTCCTGGGTTGGACATGTATCTACTTACCACACTTACAGATTGAGCAATATCTGGACGTGTGCATACCATAGCATACATAATACTACCAACTGCACTGGCATAAGGAATCTTTGACATATGCTCCACCTCATCCTCGGACTGAGGCATTTGTGACTCTGAAAGTTTAAAATGAGGAGCTAATGGTGTACTTACAGGCTTGCACGTTTGCATATTGAATCTCTCGAGAACCCTTTCAATATACCTCTTCTGAGAAAGATGTACAACATCGTCTTCTCTTGAAATCTCCATACCAAGGATTTTCTTTGCAGCTCCTAAATCCTTCATGTCAAATTCCTTACTCAACAGTTTCTTCAAAGCATTTATCTCTGTAATGTTGTTAGCAGCAATAAGCATATCATCAACATACAACAGTAAATAAATCATTGAGTTACCAGACATCTTCTTGTGATACACACAGCTATCAAATGCACTCCTTGAGAATTCATGTGTAGTCATGAATGCATCAAACCTCTTGTACCACTGTCTAGGGGATTGCTTCAAACCATACAAAGACTTCTTTAGTTGGCATACGTGATCTTCTTTTCCCTCAGCTAGGAAACCTTCAGGTTGATCCATATAGATTGTCTCTTCTAGATCACCGTGTAAGAAAGCAGTTTTGACATCAAGCTGTTGAAGCTCCAAGTCAAATTGTGCAACCAATGCTAGTAGCACGCGAATTGAGCTATGCTTCACGACCGGAGAGAAAATCTCATTGTAGTCAATTCCCTCCTTTTGGCTGAAACCTTTTGCAACCAATCTCGCCTTGAACCTAGCATCTTCCACTTCAGGAATTCCCTCTTTCTTTCGGTAGACCCACTTGCATCCAACTGTCCTCTTCCCCTTTTGTCTTTTCACTAAGACCCATGTCTGATTCTTGTGAAGAGACTCCATCTCTTCAGTCATGGCTAACCGCCATTGTGCGGCATCCTTGCAAGAAGTTGCTTCAATATACGAGGAGGGCTCCAGATCTTTAATCTCTTCTTGTGCAGCTACGAACGCATATGCAATCAAGTTTGCTTGATTTATAAGGCGTTCCGGTTCTCGTGTCTGCCTCTTCTCCCTCCCCTTCGCAATTGTGTATGGTTCATTGACAGCAAGTTCTTCAAGGCCTACATCTTCTGACTCATCTTTAACCTGAGTCTCTTGATCCTTTTCCTTGGCAAGCTCCACCGGAAGCTCCACCTGCTCGTTGTTCTTGTTTCCTGAAAACTCCACGGAAACTTTACGGGGATCAAGTATAGAGGATTCATCGAAGGTGACATCTCTACTAACTATAAATTTGAGTAAAGACAAACACCAAAGTTTGTACCCTTTTACTCCATCCACATACCCTACGAATATGGCCTTCTTAGCCCTTGGTTCAAGCTTTCCTTCATTAACGTGATAATAAGCTGGACACCCAAATACTCGTAAGTATGAATAGTTAGAGGGTTCACCTGACCATACCTCATTCGGAGTCTTAAAGTCAATTGCCGATGCTGGAGATCGATTGACAATATGAGCAGCAGTGTGAACTGCTTCAGCCCAAAATACTTTGGACATTTTGGCTTGTAGGAGCATACAACGAGCCTTTTCAAGAAGAGTTCTGTTCATTCTCTCGGCAACTCCATTCTGCTGTGGGGTATGCCTGACAGTCCTATGTCTTGAGATCCCATGAACCTTGCAGAATTCATTAAACTCTTCATTGCAAAACTCCAAGCCATTGTCTGTGCGAAGATACTTGATTTTCCGCTCCATTTGATTTTCAACCAAAATCTTCCACTCTTTAAATGCTTCAAAAGCATCACTTTTTGCCTTCAAAAAATACACCCAAACCTTTCGTGAGAAATCATCAATAAAAATGAGAAGATACCTCTTTCCGCCCTTCGATGGAAGTTTAGAAGGACCCCATAAATCTGAATGGATGTAGTCTAGCACTCCTCTTGTCTTGTGTTTGCCAGTGCTGAAGCTGACCTTCTTCTGCTTCCCTAGAACGCAGTGCTCACAGAAGTCAAGCGTGCTGATCTTCTCACCTTCCAAAAGTTTACGATTGCTCAACATCTCCAGTCCACGTGCGCTCATATGACCCAGTCTCATGTGCCATAGTCTTGCCTTGTCATCATTAGATAACTGCACTGTAGATGCATTTGCAGAGCCAACAATGGTGCTTCCGGCCAATGTGTAAAGGCCGTTCTCCAGCTTGCCTTTCAGCATGACTAAAGAACCTTTAGTCACCTTCATAGTTCCTGCTTCGCTCATGTACCTGTAGCCTTGTTCATCCAGAGTACCCAAGGAGATCAAATTCTTCTTCAGATCAGGAACATGACGGACTTGTGTAATAGTCCTCACGATTCCATCATGGCAGCGAACCCGAACTGAGCCAATGCCAACTATTGCACAAGTTGCATTATTGCCCATTACTACGGTTCCTCCACTTTTCTCGTAGCTGCTAAACCAGTCTTTTCGGAACGTCATATGCAGAGTACAAGCAGAGTCTAACACCCATTTGTTTTCATAACTACTATTATTATTACACGATGTTGTTAGTACATAATCATTATCAAAATTATGTACCTGTTCAACTGTAGATGCACTCGCCTTTTCCTTGGACTTTGACATTGGGCAATCTCGTTCAAAGTGCCCCTTCTTGCCACAACCCCAACACTCTGTATTCTTCTTGTTCACACGAGACTTTGATCTGTGCTTTGATTTGGTCTTTCCCTGTTGGCTAGTCCGGCCTCTTACAAAGAGGCCACTTGCCTGGTCATCTCTATCTCCTTCAATGTGCCTCCGCACATCACTAGAGTTAAGTGCCTGCCGCACTTGCTCAAGCTTGATAGGCTCCTTGCTATACATCATTGAATTCTCAATATCACGATATCCTGAAGTCAATGAAAATAGCAAAGCACATGCAAGCGTCTCCTCCTCCCTTTTAATTCCTGCAATCTGTAAGTCCATGACAAGTTTATTAAACGCATCTAAATGATCTTGTAACGAAGTACCTGACCCCATCTTAAATGTGTGAAGACGCCGTTGTAACAACATTCTTGTTGTCACTGATCGGTCTTGGTATAGCCCTTCTAGCTTTTCCCACAACTGTTTGGCCGTCTCTTCGGTACCCGTACTCACTTCACAAAGCACGTTAGGTGCAAGGGATAGTTGGATTGCACTCAATGCATCCCCTTCAATCTTCTCCTTGTCGGGAGCTGATATATCCGTAGGATACTTTCCGTCAATAGCATGGATTGAACCTTCCCTCCGCAGTAACGCCATCATCTGGATCTTCCAGATATTGAAGTTGTTGCGTCCATTGAATCTATCAATTTCAAACTTCATGGAACTCATATTTGCTTGTTCTTTCTCCTTGGATCGTTAAAGAATCCTGTCGCTCTGATACCAATTGTTAGCGGAAACGTAAAAGAAAGAACACAAGATTTAACGTGGTTCGGATCAAAATAATCCTACGTCCACCAGAGAACAATTGCCCTTTTAATATTAACAAAGGAAGGGGAGATTTCCCAATTACACTTAAGAGAATTTCTCTCTTAACTCTCTACTCACTACAATGTATTGTATTATTTTGGGATGATTTCTACAAGTGAAGGAGTGCATCTATTTATAGAGGTAAAGACCTCCTCTTGATGTCATTGGTGACATCAAACTACCTCCTCTTGATGTCATGGGTGACATCAAAGGAGGAAGCTTCCTCCTAGCATCCACACCAACTCTTTCCACCAACTCTTCCAATTGGCATGCCATTGTTGACTAAACATAAACCAACATTTTCAGAAGTAATAATTATTTATGCTTCCCGAGTTGGCTTCGATTGTTGATATGAGTTAACTGTTTTATTTCTATTCATGCCTTCTATTATTGTTATTATTATTATTATTGCGTACAGGTTGATGTAAGTGACCCGCCTTAGCCTTGTCACTACTTCGTCGAGGTTAGACTCGACAATTACCAGTCAATGGAGTCGGTTGTACTGATACTACACACTGCACTTTGTTGTGCAGATACTGGAGTTGGTCCTAGCGGCGCACATTAGACTTGCTCACATTCAGCTATTCACAGGAGACTTAAGGTATAACTGCATGGCGTTCGCAGTTCTGAAGTCCCCTTCCACTTTATCATAGTTGTGTGTTTCTTTCAGCCAGTTTTATTTTCATTCAGACCTTTATTTGTATTATTCTAGTAGCTCGTGTACTTGTGACACCAGTTTTGGGATGGTTTTTAGACATCGCTATTATTATGGATTAATCACTTTATTTCAGATTTTAATTCCGCATTGTTTAGCTGTAATTAATTAAATTAAATGGGTTTAAAAATGACTAATATTATTCTAACGTTGGCTTGCCTAGCAAGTGAAATGTTAGGCGCCATCACGGTCCCAAAGGTGGGAATTTTGGGTCGTGACAAGTTGGTATCAGAGTCTCCCTTGTAATTGGGCCTATCCACCTGTCGGAGTAACACCAAAACAACTCTTAACAACACATTCACAACCCAACAAAGCACCACAATGTATATATCAATAACACTAATCTCCGCATTACAAGCACGACATTATCATAGTGATATCTTCATATGAAACGCATCATATGTATGACCATAATCACATCTCTGGTCTTAATAGTTGTTCATAATAGATTATAACATCGCCAATTCATGTTAACAAGATCTCGTTTCAACCTCCACTTTACTAACAACGAGAAATGAAGACCTCATAACTACTTACCCAAATTAACGAGTCACAATTTAATGCTACCTGGGCACTCACCTCGTAGGCTAAAACTCAATAATTACAATTCAAATTTGGCAAATTATGCACAGAGATATTCATACAAGAAGTTTCAAATAAGCCTAATAGGCATGACTCCCTGTAAATAATATAATACAAATTTTAATTTCACAAAGGAAGCATTTAAACACAATTTTTTTTCCACCACAAGGACCTCGTCCTTATATAACATCTACCGCAGCTTGTAGCCCGGTTTAAATATTTCACATCATATAAAAATATGATGATCTTGTCCTCAACTCTGTACCACAAGTAATATGCACATTGTGCCAAATCGGAACATTCCATTTTCTTCTTTTAAATAATTTTCGTTAAACAAAATCACAACATATAATGAACCCTCATACCGGTAGGGCATATAATTCATAATTGAAATCAATTATCTGGAAATTACATCAACGTACCGAAATGATTAACAAAAGTCATTCTTAGCCTCACAACTATTTTTAGTGACCAACACATAATGATAAACATACTTATCTCCATATAATGTCCCAATAGGAGTATTCTCATAAGTAGATTTCAGGGTTATTGAGCTCACTCATGAGTGGAGCATATTAGAAGGATTTTCCTCGATACTCCACAATATTTGACCTTCGCAACTCAAATAAATCAACCAGACGTTAAGGTCCGTTGCACCCCTACATGATTCACTGGGTGATCTCTTAACACGTCCGCATTTTCCGTCGGAACCACAACTGGTCTAGTAAATACATTATCTTTCCACTACCTCCACCTGCCATTTGGAACACAGCAAAATCAACCCCATCGCTTTCGACTATTCTCACGATCTGCAATACTTCATAGCATTGGTCAAGATAATCCTGTGAGTCCTCAAAAGGCGTACCACTGAGATGGATTGGAAATATCTTGGTAAACTTGTCCAACCTTGACAAATGAACTAGTGTGTCCTGCAACACTAGAGTAGCTATGATTTATGAATCCTTCCGGAACCTGAACTGGTCAGACAAGACCCATCCTTCTTCTTAACAGACAACACCGACACACCTCAGAGCGAGACACTAGGTCTAATAAAGCCCTTATCAAGCAAATCTTGCAATTGCTCCTTCAATTCTTTCAACTCTGGCGGGGCCATACGGTATGGCGGAATAGAAATGGGCTGAGTGCCCAGAGCCAAATCAATGCAAAAGTCAATGTCCCTGTCGGGTGGCATCCCCGGCAGGTCTGCAGGAAATACCTCTGGAAACTCACGAACAACTGGTACGGAATCCATGGAAAGAACCTCTGCACTGGAAGCGCGAACATGAGCTAAATAAGGCAAACACCCATTCTCGACCATACGCCGAGCCTTGATGTAAGAAATGACCCTACTGGTAGAATGACCAGGAGTCCCTTTCCATTCCAATCGAGGCAACCCCGACAAGGCTAAGATCACAGTCTTGGCATGACAGTCCAATATGGCATGATAAGGTGACAGCCAATCCATCCCCAAAATGACATCAAAATCGACCATATCAAGAAGTAGGAGATCTACACGGGTCTCAAGACCTCCAATAATAACCACACACGAGCGATAGACACGATCTATGACGATAGAATCACCCACCGGTGTGGACACATATACAGGAGCACTCAAAGAATCACGAGACACAACCAAATACGTAGCAAAAAATAAGATGACACATAAGAGTATGTAGACTCTGGATCAAATAGAACTGAAGCATTTCTACTGCAAACTGAAACGGTACCTGTGATAACGGCATCAGATGCCTCAGCCTCAGGCCTGGCTGGGAAAACATAACATCGGGGCTGGGCCCACCACTTTGAACTACTCCCTGGGACGACCTCCTGCTGGCTGGCCTCCACCTCTAATACTTCGACCTCCACCTCTAGCTGCCTGACCCCTGTTTCTAGCCAGCTGAGCGGGCGGTGGAACACCCGGTGCCGGAACCACGACATGAGAACCTTGATTTCCCACCGTCGGGATCACGGGTCCGTTACCAAAAACGTTGACCGAAGTCAACTTTAATTAATTTTAAAAGCAAATTTCAATATTTTTCTTAAATTTTACATAAAGGCTTTCCGGAAACGCGCCCGGACTGCGCATTCAAATTGAGGAGAAAGAAAAATGAGGTCTGGAAGACCTCAGAACCCCGAATTGGGTTCTAAAACACAAGATGATCTTTTGGGTCATCACAATACAGTACTAAACATCAAACAAAACATGTTGTAGTTAGGCAAAACAGTATGAAAAACTTCACACTAAACTGACTTGTAGTTTAACAAACACTGTACACAACTTCAGTTCTAACAATAATACAGAACAAAATCTTCATGTTATGAAAGTTAAAGAAGCCTGTCGTTCAAACAATGATGAACAAAGAACTTCGGACTAAAAACAAAAATAAAAAAACTAACATCATATATTGTGTTAACTAAGTCATCATCAAACCCCGTTAAAGAACATTTCGAACGACTGTGGGTACGAGGTGATTCTCCAATTAATGGAGTTGAATTCATTTCCTTTGACTGACTCCGACTACGTGGTGATTCTCCAATTAAAGGCACTGGATTCATTCCCTTTGAACGACTGCGACTGCATGGTAATTGTCCAATTAAACGCATTGAATTCGTTTCCTTTTTGATCGAGATTATCTCCAAAACATTGAATGCCTGATATTTTCGTTTAATAGATGAAAAGTATATTAGGAAAAATAAATAAAACTAATACATCAACATATTAACAAAATTATAGAAAAATAAAGAATATTAACTTACTGCATGATTACTGAAGTAAAACTCATTAAGTTCTCTATATTTAGGCTCCCCCAATATTGGATAACCTAACATCGTAGGATATGAGGAACATGACTGTATTGGTCCTCTTTTAAATATCTATCCCAAATATTATCTCCTTTTGTCTTTTTGTTTTCTTGAGTTTAAGGTTTCTCGGAAACAGTCTCTCTACTCCTTCGGGGTAGGGGTAAGGTCTGCTTACACATTACCCTCCCCAGACCCCATTAGTGTGATTTTACTGGGTTGTTGTTGTTGTTGTTGTATCCTAAATATCTGGGAAGTGCTCATAGAACTAATCACACAGTGGATATGGAAATCTCCCTACACTATACTCAGATGTATTACTTTTGTTCTTGTTGCCAAAACATGTTTCATTGAAGTTATCAGCTTCTCATAAGACACATTGCCCAAAGGATATTAGCACAAGTTTGTTCGTCTTCTACATAGCTGTATACTCCTCCGACACAGTAGCTTCATGTTTTCTTCCAAACAAAATAGACTCAACATTTAGAATTTCCATAAGCGTCACTGCATCTTTACCACTCTCACATACATGTTTGAAATTCACATCATCCTCTTTATATTCATTCTTTAACATGTAATCTCGAATGTCCTTCAACGTTACACCCTTAGATTTCCCAAGATAGCGCTTCAGAATCTTACAATCTTGTTTAATTAGTTTTTCAACATTATGTGATGTGATCCTCAAACCACTCATAATGTGAAAGTCTTCAAGGCTGAACGACACTTCACAGTTAAAAATCTTGAAACTAATTGAATCTTGGTCATTGATGTATACGCGAGAAATGATCAAACAATGAACCTACTTCATATTACAATTGTAATTCTCTATAGCCATGATATACCGAAATGTACCGTTATTCAGCTTCTCCCTCGTGCAGGAGTCGAAAAAGTTGTAATTAAACCCTTCAAATCATGGTTCCCTTTTCAGTAGGGGCATTAAACCAATCTCCAAACTCACAATCTCTCCCCTGACCTTTTAGGTACTGCAACGGGCGTTGAAGGCACTTTACGTACTCTAGGAGCTTTAGTACAACCAGAGGAGATATAATAGTTTGGAGATTGGGTTAATGCCCCTGCTTACGGGAAGGGGAACCATGATTTGAAATGTTTAATTACAACTTTCTCGTCTCCAGCACAACTAGAGAATGCACAACGGGAGAAGCTGAGTAACGTTACATTTCGGTATATCATGCCTGTGGAGAATTACAGTTGAATATGAAGTTGGTTCACTGTTTGATCCTTTCTCGTGTATACACCAATTAGTTTCAAGATTTTTGGCCGTGGAGTGTCGTTTTGCCTTGAAAATTTTCACACTATGAGTGGTTTAAGGATCACAACACATAATGTTAAAACCAATTAAACGAGATTGTAAGATTATGAAGCGCTATCATGGGGAAGTCTAAGGGTCTAATATTGAAGGATATTCGAGATTACACGTTAAAGAATGAATATAAAGATGATGATGTGAATTTCGAAATGTACGTGAAAGTGATAAAGATGTAAAGATGTGAAAATTCTAATTGTTGAGTCTATTTTGTTTGGAAGAAAACATGAAGCAACTGTGTCTTGAGAGTATGCAGTTGTTGCTAAAGACGAATAGGCTTGTTTTAATTATCCTTGGCAATGCGTCTTATGATAAACTGATAACTTCTTTGAAACATGTTTTGGACAACAAGAACAAAAGTAATACATCTGAGTGTAGTGTAGGGGAATTTCAGTATCCACTGTATGTTTGGTTCTATGAGCACTTTCCAAATATTCGGGACATATATTTAAAAACTGACCAATATAGTCATGTCCCTCAAATCCCCGGGATGTTAGGTTATCCAATCTTGGGGAGCCTAAATATAAAAAACTTTATGAGTTTCGCAACAGTAATCGTGCAGTAAGTTAACATTCATTTTTTCTCCTGTAGTTTTGTTAATATGTTGATGTATCAGTTTTATTTTTCCTAATATACTTTTCATCTATTAAACAGAAATATTAGATATTTAGGATATTAGAGATAATCTACCGAAGAGGAAATGAATTCAATGCCTTTAATTGGACAATTACCATGCAGTCATTCAAAAGGAATGAATCCAGTGTCTTTAAATAGAGAATGACCACGTAGTTGGAATTGGTCAAAGGAAATGAATTCAACTCCTTTAATTGGAGAATCACCTCGTACCCACAGTCGTTTGAAACTTTCTTTAACGGGGTTTGATGATGAATTAGTTAACATAGTATTGATGTAAGTTTTTTTTTTAGTCTGAAATTCTTTATTCAGCATTGTTTGAACTACAAGTTTCTTTAACTTTCATAACCTGAAGGTTTTGCTCTGTATTTGCTGAACTTCAGTATTGTTAGAGCTGAAGTTGTGTACTGTATTTGTTAAACTACAAGTCTATTTAGTCTGAAGTTTTTCATATTGTTTTGCTTAACTACAACATATCTTGTACTTTATTACTTAACTACGGGCCTATTTAGTCTGAAATTGTTGTATTGTTTTTATTTTTATACAATAGGGTAATGAGGGAGGTTAAAAAGCATGCACACGAAGAAAGGCGCTTGATCGCGAGATATTTTGTTCAAGAGTTTGAAGAGAAAGATTGATCTGTTGTTGTGGAAGATGTTGTAAGAAAAGTCAAGGTAGGTTGAAGTGTGTATGCATTAGTTAATTACTTCAGATCGAACATGGTTGAAGTTAATAAATGTACTTACTAGCTTTTTGCAAGCTAAGTCTATCTTCTTATTCATGGTCTCTGGCTTTGTAAGGCAGATTTACTTGTTCTTGACTGCTCATCAGTTCACTTTTAGTTTCATTCTTTTTTTTGTTTTGTTTAAGTAACAGTATTGTCCAGGCCAGCTTGTGGCGCATCTCGATTATTGCACATTGTACCTTTTACCTCCAACCATCACAAGTCTTGCTAACTCGGTCCACCAAAGCTAAAGCTGATGGAATGAAATTAATTCTGCTTTCAACCCTAGCTAGGCCACACCCTTACCCTTGGGTTTAGTATTCATTATTTTAATAAACAGCCCATTTGATAATATTTAGGCATTGATTCAGTTGTTTTTATGCTTCTTTACAACATCATATGTATAATTGGTTGCAATTTGGCACTCCTGTTATTATGATATCAAATATACAATTAGTTGGACTTTGACACTCATGCTTTAGTTGCTATATTTTGTCTTCCTTTGCCAAACCATGCTTTTGTGAATTGAAATCTTTCTTATATGTTGGAATCTACGAGTCCCAACACCAATCAGCATGCTGGCTTTATGGCAATAGTCACTTGTTCTCAATGCACTCAGTACTAAATGCAGGAACATCCCCATACACGGATGGGCTACAATTTGGAATTTGCTTCTTTATATGCATGAACATGGAACAAGAAGAATTAAGTCATATGGAGATAGGTAAGTGGATTGAGCCGGAGGTCTATTGGAAACAACCTCTCTACCTTCACAAGGTAGGGGTAAGGTCTGTGTACACTTTACCCTCCCCAGACCCCAATATGTGGGATTACACCGGATTTTTTGTTGTTGTTGTTGTTTTAGATAGGTAAGCGGGAGCTAGAATGTCGTTTTAGATAGGTAAGTGGGAGCTAGAATGTCAGCAGCAGATGTAACTATTATTTTCAGCCGGCATTTCCTGTATATAACGAGTACAGAACACATTGTCTTTTCGTAATGAAATGGACCCTTGGAGCACCTATGTAGAGTACTTGACCAATGCCACCATCAGTCTTGTGAATCAAGGGAGACAGTCATACAGAAATAGCAGCGAGATAGTGGGAATGAAAGAAAATGCCTACACGAGTCCTTTTCTCATTGTTGTATGTTTAAGTTGGAGTACATGGGATAAGTTTCAAAGAGACATTGTGCTCTGTCATCTTTGTGTTTGGAAAAGCTCAACGGAGCTGCTTTTCAATTAAACTTGTAAGCAACTGTTGTCACTGTAATGGAACCAATCCGCATGTTCTAATGTGAATATGATTGAAAATTTATTTCCATATTGAGTAACACTTCGATAAAAAATATTTGTTGAGCTAGATAGATCTCAACCTGTCCTAAACCAGTATTCGATCTCTGCTCTGCTGCCATTTGTTGAACCATTGGCACAGTGGAACTGAAAAGAAGAACGCGTCCATGCTGTCCTTGTCCAATCACTGTACATTAAGTTTGAGAACATGAGATGAGTATCAAGGAGAAATTCGCGTTTGGAGCTACTCACTCTAAGTCTAAGGAGCTGCCTTTCAATTAAACACGTGAGTAACTGCAGTCTCTGTAATGAGACCAATTTGCATGTTCTACTATCTATGATGTTTGTTGGCACATGCCTATTGCTTATCCATTCATATTCATCTAGCCAAAACATGCAGAATTTCTTTTTTGACGCATATGTCCTAGACAATATTTGGTAATTTACGACATAGTTGATTGATTCCTTTGATCCCAAAGACAATGTTGATCTGCTATCTATCTTTTAGCTTAACTTTAGAAATTTCAAATGTATAAAGGCCTTAAAAGTCATTGTTTTCAAGAAAAATCTGTTCATGTCAAGTGTCTGTAAAGGTTTGTGTTATATCGGAACATGGAGTAGTGACTGATCATGATCTGTATTTATTTGTCATGCAGATACATTTCGTTATCAAGGAAGATGCTATCTTTTATTTGCTTTGTGAATTTAACTTTGTATTTGGATCACAAAGTGAAAGATATGGTATCTGAATTTTCGAAAGTGTGAGGAAGCTAAACCATATATCTTTAAATGGCATATATCTTTTTTAGATTCTGCTGGGGCATTGAAATCTTGTTGCATGATAATGTTAGAAGTGTTACCTCCAAATATAATGTACAATATATGGGGGGATTTTCCCCCTTTTTTAGATCTTCTTTATTTTTTCTGGCTGTTGCTGCTATCTCGCTTTCCATAGTTCTTTGTCATAACTGCTGTGATTTTGCTTTATTGAGCCAAGGGTCTTCCGGAAACAGCCTCTCTACCTTCACAAGGTAGGGGTAAGGTTTGCGTATATACTACCCTTCCCAGACCCCATTTGTGGGAATACACTCGGTAAGTTATTGTTGTTGTAATATATGGGGAGATTCCTTCCTTTAGTATACTTTTTGGTTTCTCTTATCTCTTTGGTTCTTTGTGATATGGGACAATGTTTGGTTGATTACTCTGCCTTAAAATGTGCATTGTTCTGGATTGTGGACCTCCTGAAATTGATTTTTAGGCCACTTGCAAAACTTTCTGGAACAATTTATTAGCTACTTGAAGATCTTTGTGGAGTTGTTTCTTCTTCTCCCTCTTTGCGCCTACTGACTGGCACAGGGCGACGGGGTGTGTGTGACAAAAATGTGGTGGGTCGCATATTTGGGAATTTACTGGAAAATGACATGAATTCTCTAATGCGATCCACTTATAGGTTATGGGTTCGAGGCGTGGAACCAGCCACTAATGATTGCATTAGGGTAGGTTGTTTACATCACATCCTTTTGCGTGCGGCCCGTCCCTGGACCCTGTGTGAATGCGGTAGTGCACACCTGGGCGCCCTATAACAGAGGGGAGTGGGGCATGGGCGAGATAGAGCATGCTAGTAAATGCTACAAATTGAGACAGGCGGTCCTAAAACTAGGGCTTTAGCAAGAGTAATTGCATGGTCCCTAATGTGAATACTCAGTCGTATTGCTGCCCCACACATAGGTTAGGTGCTTGCACATTAATAAAAACATGACATGAAATTTATACATTAAGTTGTGTATGTTAAACATGGTTAATTAAAAGACACTCTCACATCATTTTATCACATAATCATAATAAGTAGGGGTGTACAAAGGAAAGCGATAAACCGCACCAACCCGATAATCCGAGTTAAACCGAGAAAAAAAACCCGACTATGGTTTGGTTTGATTTGGTTTGGTATTGGGAAAAAAACCCGACCATAATTGGTTTGGTTTGGTTTTAACTAAAGAAAGTCAAATCGAAACCAAACCAACCCGACATTACATATATAGAAATTTTAGATACATTTAATATATAAATATATTTATTGTGATGTAATTTATAAATATTTCTTAAAATTTTTCATAATTTTATCTTCTAAGGTATTATTTCAAGGTTGGACTTAGAACTTTTGAATGTTTCAATAAGTTTTATAGCCATTACTATTAGTAAATTAAATAATGCTAGCAAAAGCCCAAACCAAAATCAAATCAATACTAATGCTAACAAAAGACATTCAATTCAATACTTCAAATGAGAATGTATTGAATATCTATTTTTAGTTTTGCAATATTTTAAATAAAAATACATAACCTATTAGCGTTTAGTCATGTAATTAATACTCCCTTATTAGTCTACTTATTTTAGCATGACTTAGTACTTCTAGATTATGTCTATTTTTATTATTGCTTTTTAATTAGCAATATTTATATTACGTAATTTTATTGTCTTTATTGTTGAATATTTTAGGATAAGACATGACACATCTCATTATTTTCTTGAAAAATACTTTATATAATTATATCTTACTATGATTAAAGAAATGTTTTGAGCACAAGTTATATGTTTTGTGCTACGAAAATTTTACCCGAAAAAACCCGAAAAACCGAGAAAAATCGAGATTGAAAAACCCGAGTTTTATTAGTTTGGTTTGGTCTTTAGATTTAATAACCTGACACAATTGGTTTGATTTGGTAATTGCAAAATCCGAGCCAATCCGACATATGTACACCCCTAATAATAAGTTATTGAAGTTAGCTATAAACATTGGGTGCTAGTAAATATTTTCTGCTTGCCGACAAATGAGAAATAATTTGCTCTCACTAACATGGGCGGAGGTAGAAGTTTAGATACGAGTTTCAGACCTATGTTGGAGAGACATGCAGAGGATATCGCTAATTGAATATTTAGTACAACATAATAACGGTTTTACGTCCCACATAAATTATGAATTCAACTCAGAAAAAGCTATGATTATTTAGCCTATTTTTCCTTATCACCTCCTACCCCTTTCCTATTAAAAAACTGTCTTTTGTTCCTTTCTTTCCCCAAGGAATCAACACCGGTTCCCTATTTATCCTAACACGACTTGTACCATCGGAATTTGATATAATTCTAACATTATCTAAGAGATGATAAAAATAAAAATAAATATGATTTTGATTTTCAATTTTTATTTATAGATAAAGATGGACGAATCATCAAATGTATCAGCTGCGTTTTTAACTCAAATATATTTTTATTTTTGAAAAAGTTTCATTCACCAATCAAACACGTAAAATATTTTTCATGAATAATGACTTCCTCTAACCATTCTTACTCATTTACAAATGGGAAATTTACATTAGAAAATAGAAATAGAGAGGAACAGTTCCTGTCAACGTAATGGTTTTTGGTCCCTACCCTATTTATCTCCATCAATTTCCTAAAAAAAGAAAAATATTTTTTTTCTTTTCTTATCTGTCTCTCCTCTTAATATATGACAGACATTGTGTGGTGTATAAAGCATTGTACACATTTCTTTTTGACCTTTGGGTATTAAGGGTGTGAAAGAGCATTTTCTTGAATAAATTGTGATAAAATGACAATTGTTTATATGTAGAAAGAAGGATATTTCGTTATCCAAGTGGGCTTCTGGCTATTTCTCCTCGTTCAATTTAATGGAGGAGAAAGAAAACGACCAAACAGAAACCAAATTGGCTTAATTTATTTTTAACGTTAACTTTCAATCCAAAATATTTTATCTGTCTAACTCGTCCATGATAAAAACGTGTTCAGTAGCGGTTATAGATTATTAGCTGCGAGTTTGATTGAATGTAGTATTTTGATACGGGATATATATATATATACTAGTCTCTATGAACGTGCTTTGCACGTTATTCTTAGACAATCATCACAAACAATGATATTATGTAATATTATTTTTAATTCCATTAAATTTATTTTATGAAGTACAAAAATGTTATTAGATCACATCCACTTAATACCTCTTTAAACTTGATGTCTTGGTACATTTCTTTATTCTTCTTACCCATTTGGAAAAATATGTCATGACAAATAATTTAACAGTAGGATTGATCGATCATATAATTTATTGATTGTCATTATAAATATAAACATATTGAAAATATTTACTAAATATATATAATTTTAAAACTACCAGTCATTTTTTGGCTTGAGAAGTCAAGTTTTGACGAGAAAGGCACGTGCGATAACTTATTGGTCCATCAAGTTTCACATAAATTATAAAGGGAAAGAATTATACACATCAAAGATAAGATCTCATAATTTTTCGATCTCATTATAAATGATTATATAACAACGATCTAGTTGCTCATACTATTCCTCTCATCTTCTCTTAGTTAGGTACTAAGAACACAACTTTATATTTAAATTTTTTATATGTGTATCTCTATCTTATTATAATGGTAGCAACTGGGGATTTTTTTTTAATTTAGTTTCTTTTATATGAGTGATTCACATAATTAAAAAGTAAGTGTAACTGTATTGAGATATTGATCAACTCTTTAATCCTTTAAAAAATATTTTAATTTGGATGAAATGATGATTAACTGATAATTAGGATTTCAAGTAAACTAACTTTTTTTATAATTAATGAATCCAAATCCCACACAAACTGGGAAAGAATAATTGGACGAAGTATATTGTCATCCAAGAAGAAGACTATTGTGCGAAGCATTTGTTGCAAGAAAAAGTAGGCAAAAAAACTCTGGATAAAGAGAAAGAATTTTTACGCTTTTTTATTTCTTGGTGTTTTCTTTTAGTTTGTATATTGCATTGTGTAAAATATCAGATAGGAGGGTAAAATGTTGTATTGTTGGTGCGGGAGGATGAATCCAAAATCAATTTGGATAGGAGTATTTCACATTCACACTTTTTCCTTTTTGCTCGGTAGGTGCAATTTAAATCGGAAAAAAATTTCAATCTGATTTACAATTATATTCTTAAATTAAACATGTATTCAAGGTTATAAAAGTCAATCAATGTTTCAGGGATATTTTAGTCGTTCGATATTTAGCCTAAATTATTCGTGCTTTTAAAATAATATATATATATATATATATATATATATATATATATATATATATATATATATATTATTTTGTGTCTCATACAACTTACCCTAGTTGTATGAGACTCCTTTTTGTCTCACAAATTTGTGGACCCCATTCTTACACTTCTGGATCCATAGAAATCTGGGTCCACAAAACTGTGGGACAAAAAAGTTACCTTATACAACTAGTGTCAGTTGTATGAGACACAAAATAAAATTTTTCATAGATAGATAGAGATAGAGAGACACTAGTAAAATCTTAAGAAATAAAAAAACATATATCAGTAGCTGAAGCATCCCGCGGTCACGCAAGGTCCGAGGAAAGGCTGCTAAGGGAGTGTGATGTAGACAGCCTTGCATCAGGCATCAGTGACTGATTTCATAACTCGAACTCATGACCTTTAGATTACACGGAGACAACTTGACCGTTGCTCCTAGGCTCCCTTTCATATTGTGAAAATTACTAGTAAAATTTTAAGAAATAAAGAAAGACATTTGACACATATATCTAAAATTTCTGAAACATTTAATTTTAAACATGTCATGAAATGGTTTATAGCTATAAGAGTATGTCATTACAATAAAATCTAACGCTTTAAAAATAAATAATTTCTAAATGTCAAAAAATCATTTTTTCCCTTCTAAACATACATAACAAAGAACAAGTGTTAGGGTCCATCTAAAACAGTCTCTCTATCTTCATAAGGCAGGACCGTAGGAATAATATTTGCGTACATATTATTCTCTCCAAATCTCACTTTGAGATTACAATAGATATGTTGTTGTACATTAAAAAAGAACAAGTGTTATATAAAATGGAATAAAATAAAGACTTAACTTGATATTATAACAATTTGATTGGAACCTATCATTTAAATCTTATGTTGGCTCCTAAATAACTTGAGCCTCACAACTCCAAATGAGGAGTTAATTTTTCAGTACAAAACAAAATGATTGCCACTTATCAACTAAGCCAACACTTTATATATCTTTGCTGCTGGCTACACTCTTAGCCTTAACAAATGGAACCAACAGAGGCCACTTACAATGGCAATGGTGACACCCAAATAATCAGTTGGTTCGAAGAATCCGCCGAGAACGTCGCCGCTATTCAGCGGCAGACGCTTCGCCGGATTCTTGAACTCAACCATGGTGTTGAATATCTCAAGAAATGGCTTGGAAATATTAAACTTCAAGATATAATGAATGAAAATGCATTGGAATCAGTCTTTGCCACTTTGGTCCCTCTTGCTTCTCATGCAGATTTTGAGCCTTATATTCAGAGAATTGCTGATGGTGAAACAGCTCCTCTTATTACTCAACAACCAATCACAACTCTGTCCTTAAGGTGAAGTTCTTGTATTCTTGAGCTACATTTTTCTCTAATTTTGACATATGATGTGCCATTACTTATTTGATGCTTTGACACGGAGCATATATTTACACATGAAAAAATACAAAAATATTACAAATGTTATGTTTTTAACTCATAATTTAGAAAGTGCAGCGAGTTCAATAGTAAGAATTTTTAAAGTTGAATCCGTTAAGTTTAAATCTTGAAGCCTCCTTTTAATGTATAGAAGTTAATTTTTATGATTACTCTTTTCTTTTTTCTTATTGGAGTGGCAGTTAAGAAGCATCCTTTTGGCAATAAAATAGTTTATATGGAAAAGATAATGTATCATAGTCAAACCTTTCCATAACAACCTTATTTATTTCGGACTTCTTTTTGCTGTTATAGTGAAGTGCTGTTATAAAGAATATATATTAGTATTACATAGTATAAAAATTGGTTCGATAAAAAATTTGGCTTTTATAGTGAATGATTACTACATAACGGTGCGGTTATAGGGAGGTCTAACTGTATATGCGTAATTAGTTGTTCAAAGTACTTTCTAGAGATATTTATTTCATGATAGATTTAAACAAGGGAGACAAATTACTAGTTCTTACAAAAGAACAAATGATTAAAGCTAGTTTTAAATTTCTTCCAATGATGTTTTCTTCTTCTTCTTTATATAATATTGGATTGAGATGAGCTTAAGTGGAACGACATGGGGAATAATGACTCATATATCCGATCCCAACTTGCATAATATTGAGGCTTAGTTGTTGTTGCTGATGTTTTCTTATTTTGCTGCATTCAGTTCTGGAACCACAGATGGAAGACAGAAATTTGTGCCATTTACTCACCATAGCTCCCAAACCACTCTTCAGATTTTCAAGTTAGCAGCAGCTTACAGATCAAGGTATGGCTAAAAATCTTGAAAATATTCAAACTTTCTCTATCTTGGAGTTAGAAGGGGAGCCTTGGAGGAACGGTCAAGTTGTCTCCGTGTGACCTATAAGTCATGAGTTCTAGCTCCTGGAATCAAGCCACTGCCACTGATGCTTGCATCTGGGTAGGCTGCTTACATTACACCCCCTTGGGGTGCGGCCCTTCCCCGGACCCTGCGTAAACGCGCGATGCTTTGTGCACTGGATTACCCTTTCTCTGTTTTGCTGTATTTTCATTAGAATCTGAAAATCTTACAAGTTTCCTCTGTTTGCATGGTGGGGTAATAAACAGGATTTATTCAATAAGAGGAGGAGGAAAAGTTCTTGAATTCATATATAGCAGCAAACAATATAAAACAAAAGGAGGACTAATAGCAGGAACAGCCACAACTCATTATTATGCTAGTAAAGAATTCAAGATTAAACAGCAAGACACAAAGTCTTTTACTTGCAGCCCGGAGGAAGTCATTTCAAGTGGAGATTATAAACAATCTACATATTGTCACCTCCTTCTTGGCTTGTATTTTTCTGAGGAAGTGGAATTTGTGACCTCAACTTTTGCATATAGCATTGTTCAAGCATTCAGATCATTTGAAGAGCTGTGGAAGGAATTATGTCATGATATTAGGGAAGGCACTCTTAGCTCAAGAATCAACATAACCAAAGTCCGAAAAGCCGTCTTAGGTAAGCTTAAGCTGTTAGAAAGAGTATACCTTTTATCTATGTTGCTCAGATCCTCCAAAAATTTTCGGATGCACATAGGATCCTCCAAAAATGCCAATGGGCGTGTGCCGGATCTTCCAAAAGTTCCGATATGCATGCGAAGACATTTCTTGATGATCTGAGCAACATAGCTTTTAATTACTTTATTATGTCTTCAATACGCATGTACATGCCTTACTCTTTTCTCTTGGGCCTAGCACGCAATTTGGCCAGTGAGACATTTTGGAAACAACGTCTTTGCCCTTTCAGTGTAGGGATGAGTCTATGTACATCTACCCTCCCCAAACCCTACTTGTGAGAAATCACTGGGTTTGTTGTTGCTGTTGTTGGGTGTCAGTGAGACGTGAACTCAATACCTCTATATGTTCTGATATCATGGTGAAGTGTGTTACCATCTCGTCTAAAATTTAAACTTTTAGAGAGGGTACGTTTTTAATTATTTGATTATGTCTTCAACAGGTATCACTTTGCCTAATCCAGAGTTGGCTTCAAGAATTGAATCAATTTGTGAGGAAGTAGAAAAGGAAGATTGGTTTAGCATAATTCCAAGATTATGGCCAACTGCTAAATATGTTTACTCAATAATGACTGGCTCAATGCAACCATATTTAACAAAACTGAGGCATTATGCTGGGAAATTGCCTTTGGTAAGTGCTGATTATGGGTCCACAGAGAGTTGGATTGGAGTAAATGTGGAACCTTCATCTCCACCAGAGAAAGTTACTTTTGCAGTTATACCCACTTTTGCTTACTTTGAATTCATACCACTACATAGAACCAAGTCACAAAATTGCAATAATAGCCAAGATGCCAATCTAGCCACTGATGACTTCATTGAAGATGACCCTGTTCCCTTATCTAAAGTCAAGATTGGACAAGAGTATGAGATCGTCCTCACCACTTTTACAGGTAATAAAATAACTCAAATTTTATAGTGCTCCTTTTTCCATGTCAATGTCATGTAAATATCTCTATGCTTACCTGCCTTTTGTTAAGTGCCCACTTAGGGTCGCTTGGTTTGAATATGGCTTATGCCGGGATAAGTTATGCTGGAATTAAAGACGGATCCAGGATTTTAGATTATGGGTTCCTACAAAAATCTCGAGTTAATATATAATACTAACTGGATGAACGAACTGGGTTCCAAGCTAAATATTTTTATACATTTAATGAATTTTTCAATACAAATACAACTTCTAGACAAAAGCTACTGGGTTCACGGGTACCTGTAGCTATTGAACTGAATCCGCCCCTGGCTGGGATTAGTTACCCGGTATTGTTTTTTATCCACTGTTTGGTATGTTGTATTAAAAATGACAATTGCATAGTTTCTAAGAAGAAGGTATAAGTTATCCCGACACTAATTACCCCACCTTCTACAAGGTATAAGTTATCCCGATACTAATTTTAATCCCGGAATAACACACCAGATTTGCTAACCAAACAAAGTATTAAGGTGATATTAAATTTTTGTAACAGCACTATACCTTCTTATACCTCATACCAAATGACCCCTTAGGAATTTATTACACGCAAATATCTTTTGAGTGATCTGATAGTGTAATTTTTCTTTTATATTGTCAGTGATTATAAGCTAAATTTTATTTTAATTAAATAGGATTTAAGTTACAAAACATTTACAGTGTATAAAAAATATTTTAATTTAGTTTAACATGTTGTAGTGGTTATTATCTACTGTAGTTTCTAGCTAAGTTACTTTTTAATCTTACTTATCAAGGATATTTATCTGTAGTAATATCTCAAGTGACCTAATAGTGAAAATCTTTTATAATTAAGGGTGGAGCTAGAGAATAGTTACGGGTTTGAACGAACCTAGTAATTTTTGCTTAAAATTTGTATTTGGGGGTAAAAAAATCATTAATTATGTATAAATATTCAATCGCGAACCCAATAACTAAAATAACTTCTGAGTTCAGTGACAAGTTTAGAATCCATAAACTTCAAATCCTGGTTCTGTTTCTAATAAAGCCCGTCATAGACTCTAAACTAGACTACATCAAGCACTATGCATCAATTATTTGTACTGAATTTCGACAGCAAGCCTATCATCCAGTTATATATAAACATGGGGTGTCTGCGATTCCAAGAACAAGGGATTATCTTGTCTTTTTCACACTGCAAAATCATTTTATAAAAAAGAAAAATTGGAAGTAAATTCTAACTAAAAGTTATATTCTGCCAGATTAAGTTTAGACTTTACAATGGAATATCTTGGTTAGGTTGCATATTTTGTGTTAGAGTTTGTTTTTATTTTTCTTTTTTTTGTCTACTTGCAGTGTTTACCTTTTGAGTTTTTAATTTCTATAGATTACTAGTGTAAAAGAACTTTTATTGAGTCATCGAAAGATAATTACATGTAATCGTTCACAGTAAATGAAATTCGTAAAAAAGAAATCGGGCAAGTAATATTTTACAACATATTAAAATACGCTGATTGTGTATAACTTATTTCAAGTGTCAACATATATAAGTTAAATTCTTCTATTTTGACTAATTGAACCGCTATTTGCAGGTCTTTATCGGTATAGACTGGGTGATGTAGTAGAAGTAGTCGGTTTTCACAAGAACACCCCCAGACTCAACTTCATAAGCAGGAGAAAGCTGATACTAACAGTAAACATCGATAAAAACACCGAAAAAGACCTCCAGTTAGTGGTGGAGAGAGGTTCGCAGATCCTAAGTAAATCAAAAGCTGAGCTAGTTGATTTCACAAGTCATGCAAATGTAGCAAAAAGGCCAGGCCATTATGTGATTTATTGGGAAATCAAAGGAGAAGTTGAAGATAAAGTTTTAGGAGAATGTTGTAGGGAAATGGATGCTTCATTTGTGGATCATGGATATGTTGTATCAAGAAAAACAAATTCAATTGGACCATTGGAACTTTGCATTGTGGAGAGAGGTACATTTAAGAAGATTTTGGAACATTTCATAGGAAATGGAGCAGCATTAAGCCAGTTTAAAACTCCTAGATGTACTAGCAACCAAGTTCTATTAAGAATTCTTAATGTATGTACCATTAAAAGGTTTTATAGCACAGCCTATGGTTTATAAAAATGTTTGTATTGAACGTGATACAATCAGACTTTTCTATAATAACATCTCTATATAACAACCACTATAAAAGTCAAATTTTTCTCAAAATCGGTTTTTATGGTATGTTATAATATATGCCTTCTATAACAACGAGCATCCAAAAAATATCGGAACAAACGAAATTGCTATAAAGAGGATTGACTCATATAGCAATATTTTTTTTAAATTATCAATAGAAACATAATATTGCAACTTGATAGAGTAAGATGCGCTTTATTACAAAACTGCCATTAGAAATATAATATTGCAACTTCATTAGAATACGTGTGGTACTTTATTACAAGACATTTCTATAGCTATAAGAGCATGTTATTAAGCGAAAAACAAGAGATATCAATATAATTGGACATCTTGACAGGATGTCATTGACAGATACAACAACAACAACAACAACAACAACAACAACAACCACCACCTAGTAGAATTTCACTAGTGAGGTTTGGGGACGGTAGTGTGTATGCAGACCTTACTCTTACCCCGAAGGAGTAGAGAGACTGTTTTCGAAAGACCCTCGATTCAAGAAGATAAAAAGACAAAAGGGAACAATATCAGTACCACCACAAAAATCATAGGAAAAATAGAAACAACATGAAATCCAAAAGATAGATGCAAAACAAAAGCGATAGCTAGTAAATAGGCCTCACACTATGAAAAACGAAATAGTAAGACACAACACTGTCACTAGATATCTTAGACAAAAACCCTACCAGACTAGCTATCTTAACAGATACAGTTGAATAAATTTGGACTTCTTGTACATTGACTATACTAAGTTTGTACCTCTTGCTATAATTTGTAGTGAATGTGTTGGCCCAAGTGAAGGTTAGTTTTGAAGATTGACAAAGGAAGCTCAGACATGAACCAGGTCCATCCCTCATGCTCATAAAAACGGGCAGATTCGAGCATGTGGGATGCACGTGAAGGAGATAAGCTTAACTTGCTGTATTTAATATCTCCTGATTGAAAAGGTTGTATAATTGATAAGGAGAATGAGTCCTTACTCAAAGAGAACATCATCCAAGATAGGGAAGGAGTTAGAAGTTAAAATCAACTAGAACTCTTCCACCAAGGAAGAGTTGCATCAGAACTCTAGTTATTTCTTCATCTACTAACTCTATAAATTATAGGATGTTCTCACATTACGTGTGTTGCACAAAAATGCAGAAGTTAAACGTGAATTGAGAGCAAAATAACAAGGCTTTTTGCAAGCAGTTCGTGTGTGATTCAAGTGTACAAACCTGAAGCTACATGAACCAGATTGAAGAACCAGCTCCATAAAGAGTTTTATGTATCTTTATTTATTTCTAGTTCAATTGTAGTAGGGGTTTTATATTGTACCTTTCAACTTTATCTAGAGGCAATTGTAATAGGTACTTAGAGTAATCAAGTTAGAGTTAACTTGAAGTTGTCGTAACATTGAGGATGTGTGCTACAACGGGATTAGAGTTAGTCCTAGGTTTACAGAAGAGTTTTTGTAAATGCAGTTTTTGTCTCAGTGATTTAAGTGGAGAGTTTGGAAAAATCCTACTGGAAAGTAGGTAGTGGGTTTTTACCTTTTGAGCCAGGTGTTTTCCACGTAAAAATCTCTGTGTTCTTTAATTTCTGTACTTATTATTCCGCAATAGTTGTAGTTGGAATACCTAGAAGAACTAGGTCTTTCCATAATCAGTTTAAGCAAAATTTGTCACCACATAAATCACCCCCCCTTGTATGGTATTGAAGTATAAAACATCAATTGGTATCAGAGAGGGTTATCCTTGAAGAGGCTAACATCTTAGGAACAGATCAAGATGAGTGCACCTCCTGGAAACTAGGAAGGACAATCCAGTGATAGGTCTCCACTCTTTAATGGCCAGTACTACTCTTGGTAGAAAAACAAGATGAGAGATCACATCATGGGATAAGACTATGAGCTATGGTACATTGTCACTGATGGTCCCCTGGCTACCATAAAGAAGAATGCTGAAGGAGTAGATGTGCCAAAAACAAGAGCTGACTACAATGCTGTAGACTTGAGGAAATGGGAAAAGAATGCTAAGGCCAAGAAATGGCTTGTGTGTGGACTTGGTCCAGACGAGTATAGTAGAATTCAAAGTTGTACCACTACTAAGGAAATCTGGGACACTTTGCAAGTGGCTTATGAAGGAACACCTCAAGTGAAGAGGTCCAGAGGAATACTGTTGTATTCTCAATATGAGAATTTCACCATGAAGGAAGGGGAAACCATCCAAGAGATGTATACAAGGTTCACCACACTGAAAAATGAACTTAAGTCTCTTGGAAGGGTTATACTTGAAGAAGACAAGTTGAGAAGATTTTGACAAGGGTTCTACCAGTCTCTTGGGAAAGCAAAATCACTGCTATTCAGGAATCAAAGAACATTGCCACTCTTAAGTTGGATGAGCTAATTGGAAATCTCACTGCCTATGAACTTAGAAGGCAAACTATGAAGCTGGATCCACCCAAGAAGGAAATGATCCTAGCATTCAGATCACTGAAGGTGCTGATCTAGAGGAGGATGAAATGACCATGATCACAAAGGACTTCAAGAAGTTCCTAATGAAAGGAAAAGGTCCTTCAAGAAATGGAAGCTACAGCAAACCAAGGGTTTCTGAAAAACAAACCAATGAGGGGTGGTGTTACAAGTGTGGGAAGAATGATCACCACATCAAAAACTGTCCTCAATGGAAAACTGAATGGAAGAAGGAAAGAGCTGAACGGAGGAACATGAAGAAGGAATAGGTTCAACCTAAGAAGAACAAAGGATCAACAAAGGCTATGGTTGCTTCCTGGGGAGAAAGCTAAGATGAGGACTCAAAGGGTGAAGATGGATATGAACAAGCACTTATGGCAATTGGAGAGTCCGATAAGGAATCTGAGGTAAGTATAATTCGTCTCAAAGACAAGATTAAATTTTTGTCTAAAAAAGGCTATCTGAGTTACTCCTGGATTTCATTGATGAATCTGAGGATCTAAACAATGAAAAGGAACAATTGTCTAAGGAGTGTGTGATTTTCAAAGCTAAGTGAAAAAATCTGAAACTTAGGACTAGTGAAAGTGAAAGTAAAAATGCTAAGTTAAAGAACCAGGTTCATGAACTTGACACAACTATCCGAGAGCTTAGATCTGAAAATCTAAAATTAAAATTAGGAACTGGTAAAAAGAAAGTTGATCACACACAACTCACATTAGAAGAAAACCTAGGAAAAATGAAAGACGAGTTGTACAAAAGAGATGAGCAGATAAGAGTCCTTAAGGAGGATCTAAATAAGGTTAAGCATGAGCTAGACAGAACCTGTAAATGGAACAGGTCCTCCGATGCACTTTCATGGCTACACGAACACCATAGCAGCAACAAGAGGGGACTTGGCTACGGGATCCCTGCACCTAAGTGGGATCCCAAAAGCAAGTACCTCACACTTCCTGAGAACAAAATTTGCACATACTGTGGTAAAATTGGTCACTATAAAAGTGAATGTATTGCAAAAGAAAAGGCAAGTCAAAAGAATAAAGAATTTGTTCAAGGGAAAAATAGGCTGGCAGGTTGGGCTAAAAAGAATCTGATTCACCCATTTACCTATAGAAAGGGACCCAAACTAGTTTGGGTTCCTAAGAATAAACACTGATTTCCTTTTGCGGGTCCAAGTGAAGGGGAGCAACCAAATATGGTACATGGATAGTGGCTGCTCAAAGCATATGACAGGAAGCAAGAACCAGTTCCTTTCACTTGAGGACCTCAAAGGATGTAATATCTCCTTTGAAAATGGGAAGAAAGATAAGATCATTGGGGTTGGAAAGGTAGATAAGACTGATTCTCACTCTATTGAGAATGTCTACTTGATAGATGGCCTAAAGTACAGTCTAACCAGTATATCACAATTATGTGATAGAGGTAACTTGGTAGCATTCACCTCTACTAAATGTTTTGTGATAAATCTTACCACTGACAAGATTGTTTTGCAGGAAAAAAGAGTAAAAAATATTTACATTGTAGATTTGTCCACACTTTCAGAAAATGAACTCACTTGTTTAAATGTGTTGGATAATGATCCCCTCCTTTGGCACAAAAGACTTGGACATGCTAGTCTAAGCCAACTCAACAAACTAGTCTCCAAGGACTTGGTTATAGGACTGCCTAACACTAAGTTCAAGGAAGACAAAGTTTGTGAGGCTTGTGATAGGGGGAAGCAGGTAAGATCCTCTTTCAAAAGCAAGAAAATGGTAAGCACCACCAGAACGATGGAACTAGTCCATATGGATCTCTGTGGTCCAATGAGAACATTAAGCAGAGGTGGTAAAAGATATGTTATGGTTCTTGATGATTACTCTAAGTTTACTTGGACATTATTTTTAGCATTTAAAGATGAAGCATTTGACATATTTACTTCTTTTGTTAGAAAAACTCAGAAACAACTAGGTAATCAACTTGCATCAATTAGGTCTTATCATGGAACTGAATTTGAAAATGCTAAATTTGCTGAATTTTTGCATGCTACATCATAAATATTTGCATGACTAGATCTCTTGTTAAGAAAATTCCCTATGAGTCACTTAAAGGGAGAAAGCTAAATATATCCCATCTTAGGGCATTTAGATGCAATTGCTTTGTGCACAATAATGACAAAGACTCCCTAGGTAAGTATGATCCCAGAAGTGATGAGGGAGTATTCTTGGGATATTCTTCACATAGTAAAACTGATAAGATATACAGTAAAAAAACTATGTGTGTAGAAAAAATGTATATGTTATTTTTTTTTTAAAAACTAACATTCTTTTTTAGAGGCAGGAACAAGATAATGAAGAGATTAGGCTGATAAGAAATTCAAATGGTGAAACCACAGTCCAGCCTGAAGATGCATCATAGGAAGGTACATGTCCTTCCACCTGGGGCAACATGATGGGGGAAACTGACAAGAGAGGAACTGATCCTCAAACCTCGAGGGAACTTGTCCATGAACCTATTCCTCAGTAATAAAACCAGGAAGGAACATCCAAATAAATTGACACTCCTATTGCAACATCCACGAAATTGGATATAGATGAACCTAGTTCATCTATTGATCAGAAGTTGTATAGGAGAATGATTGGTTCTCTTTTGTATCTTACTGCTAGAAGACCTGACATTATTTTCAGTATAGGTCTTTGTGCTCGATTTCAGGCAAATCCAAAGAAGTCCTACTTGACTGCTGTCAAGAGAATATTGAGATACTTGAAAGGCACCACTGACCTTTGCCTTTGGTATCCAAAAGGTAGTAATTTTAACCTAGTGGGATATGCTGATGCTGATTATGCAGGGTTCCATGTGGATAAGGAAGAGCACCTCAGGTATCGCACACTTTCTTGGTTCATATCTTGTGCCATGGGCTACTAAAAAGGAAAATTCAGTGGCCTTATCTACTGCTGAAGCTGAGTATGTTGTTGCTGCTTCATGTTGTGCTCAATTGTTGTGGATCAAGCAAAAATTAATGGACTTTGGAATTGATGTTGGTTGCATCCCTATTTTTTGTGATAACACTAGTGCTATTAGTATGATAAAGAAATCGGTTCATCATAAGAGAACTAAGCACATAGATATCAGACACCATTTTTTAGGGATAACTATGAGAAATGTTTGATCACTGTGGAGTTTTGTGCTACTGACAAGCAAATTGCTGACATCTTCACAAAAGCCTTAAGTAGAGATCACTTTGAGAGGAACAGG
This sequence comes from Nicotiana sylvestris, assembly GCF_000393655.2. Lineage (NCBI taxonomy): Eukaryota > Viridiplantae > Streptophyta > Magnoliopsida > Solanales > Solanaceae > Nicotiana > Nicotiana sylvestris. The sequence continues at coordinate 12,047,020 of NC_091064.1, forward strand.
TTAGAATTAGGGATGATTAAGATCACCTAAAATGACTAGTTCACGGTTAAACGGAAAAAAATAAAAAAAATGGAAATTTTTTTTTGGCTAGAAAGTCTGTAAATTTTATATAATTAGATTAAATCTTGCTCAGTTTCATACTTTCCATAATATACTCTTATGCCATGTGTTAAAATGACACATTAATCTCTAATGATATTTTCTCTATTTTGGCAAATTTAGACTTACATAAGAGAATTATCAGTGAAGAACCTGGTTCATCAAGATAACATAGTATGTTTTCTACACTCTGCATAATTTGAAATAACTATATTTGGATCATGAGCAGAGTCCTACTAAATACAAAAGTTCTTTTGAACTTATCCGTTACAAGTGAACTAGTTACGTTCAAGACTCTTGACCGTATTTAAACTACCTAGATTCTTTTAAGTCTGCTACTCAGGGGAAGAAAGTGGTTCTTCCGAAATTGAACAGGTATCTTCTGATTCTAAAGTTTCTCCTGAGACAATTTCTAAAGTTGCTACAAATTTGGAAAATAGATTTGTAGGATCTATAGAAGGTGTTGAGACTACAGAATCTGGAGAAGTTGGTGGTAAAAATGAAAAAAAAAAAAAGAGAGCAAGAGTACTAGGAGTACTGTAAGGGGAAAGCGGACAAGAGTGGCTGATTCTTCACCCACTCTGGTGAGTTTAACCAAAGACGCAGGTGCAATGGTTGTTTGGGGAGATGAATCTGGTTCATCTGTAGAGGAAACCCTCGCAGACCTGCAGAAGAAAGTGACTGAAAGCTATAATCCAGCTTCTTGATAGAGTTATCAATGGCACCAAAACTCATACCATTCCCTATGGCTTAATTCTCACAACTGTGCTTGCACATTTCAATGTGCCTATGAAAAAGTGGGAGGTTAGTACAAGCATGGATATTTTTGGGCTAATACTCTGCTTGCTTGCGATTATAAAGTCAATGTCACTCCTAAAGTACCTAGTTCATCCAAAAGGTACCAGTGAATAGCAAGGTCAGAGCCTTGGTGCAAGAAAGTGGGGCTAAAGATGTTGAAATTGAAAGGATGAAGAAGAGGTTGGTTGAGGTGGAGATTAAGAGAGTTGCTCTCAGAACTGACTGGCAAGAGAAAAAGAGAAGAATGATGACATTCTTCAAGATATGCTAAAAATCCTCCAAGTCAAAAATCAAGCACCTAGTTCTTCCTAGCCTTAAGCCTCCTAGCCTAGTGTAGATCAACCAGTGATCCAGTTCGGGATTTTTTGTTCTTTTGCACATGTTTTCAGTATTTTTATTTCTTCTTATGCTTTGTGGTAGAATCTTATCAATCAGCAATGAAATTTACTATTTTTGCACTAACTATTTATTTATATTTCTTTGATGGTTAAAATTCTTAGCTTGATTTATGATGATTAATCTATGATTTCATTTGAAGTAGCCCCAATGGCCATGAGTAAGCTTTAAAATCTGGTTATCTCATATTTTTATGCAACTTTTTGATGATGTCAAAAGGGGAAAAAAAGTTGTGCTTTAAACAAGTGATGTTTATAACCTAATGTACCTGGTCCTTGATGATAAGTGATAAAAAGAAAAAATATTTCTAACATTGTGTTGATGTTGAGCTGAGTTGAAACAGGGCCTAAGCTTATGAAAAGCACAAAGTTTGTCATCATCAAAAAGGGGGAATTTGTTGGCCCAAGTGAAGGTTAGTTTTGAAGATTGACAAAGGAAGCTCAGGCATGAACTAGGTCCATCCCTCAGGTTCATAAAAACGAGCAGATTCGAGCATGTGGGATGCACGTGAAGGAGATAAGCTTAATTTGTTGTATTTAATATCTCCTGATCGAAAATGTTGCATAATTAATAAGGAGAATGAGTCCTTACTCAAAGAGAATATTATCCAAGATAGGGAAGGAGTTAGATGTTGAAATCAACTAGAACTCTTTCACCAAGGAATAGTTGCATCAGTTCTCTAGTTATTCTTCATCTACTAACTCTATAAATTGCAGGATGTTCTCACATTACGTGTGTTGCACAAAAACGCAGAAGTTAAACGTGAATTGAGAGCAAAATAGCAAGGCTTTTTGCAAGCAGTTTGTATGTGATTCAAGTGTGCAAACTTAAAGCTACATGAACCAGATTGAAGAACCAGCTCCATAAAGAGTTTTATGTGTCTTTCTTTATTTCTAGTTTAATTGTAGTAGGTGTTTTATATTGTACCTTTCAGCTTTATCTAGAGGAAATTGTAATAGGTACTCAGAGTATTCAAGTTAGAGTTAACTTGAAGTTGTCGCAACAGTTGAGGTTGTGTGCTACAACGGGATTATAGTTAGTCCTAGGTTTACAAAAGTGTTTTTGTAAATGCAGTTTTTGGCTCAGTGATTTTAGTGGAGAGTTTGGGAAAATCCTACTGAAAAGTAGGTCGTAATTTTTTCAACTTTTGAGCCAGGTGGTTTTCACGTAAAAATCTCTGTGTTCTTTAATTTCTGTACTTATTATTCCGCAACAGTCGTAGTTGGAACACCTAGAAGAACCAGGTCTTTCCATAATCAGTTTAAGCGAAAAATTGGTCATTACACAAATCACCCCCCTCTTGTGTGATATTGAAGTATAAAACATCAGAATGTATTTTATAAGTGTCTTAAAAATTAAGAATAATCTTGTGTGGTATTGAAGTATAAAACACTTATAAATGTATTTTATAAGTATCTTACAAGTTTATATTTATCATTTTTATAATTTTAATAAATTTTTATTTTTGCGTAAAAAATTATAAATTTAATTGAACCCGTTGGTAACATACTATGTTCCCGCCCCACAAACAAGCATAAGGAAACGTCAATGTTCAAGTGTATTATTAAGAGGACACTGTCTTAACATTAAGAAGATGTTACAACTTACACGTAGAACGCCTACAGCCATGCAAGAATACGAAAGCGTGGACAATTTGCTAACACATATATATCTTACCAATTCTTTTATATGAATTTAATAGAATTACTTTAAATTATTAATTTGAACGTTCTTTCTTGTTTCGTGAAACTCGTTTTTCACAAGAGATCCAATCATTGATACTTGAAAATTAAACTACGATTATTACCAACAAACAACTTTCTTGATTTAGAAAGATTAAGACAGCTAGCATTATAAAGCCAAAAATTGTAATATTAAGTATATTTGATAAGATTTTATATAAGGTGGTGTGTAACCACACAAATGGAATAATCTTCTTCGTCTTGTTGTCGTTTTATAGGATAAAATGATTCCCCTTGATGTTGATATTGATACTGAAGGGAGCAGGCACTGGGGGAGGGCGTATGCAGGATTTTTACCATGAAAATTCAAATAATAAAAAAATAAAATAGGCAAAAAATCTAAAGGGTTCACCACTTAATATGTATGTTGGGTTTTGGTGTGAATGGGGACCCTTGTAAATGGGAAATGAAGGAACCTTTGTCCCATATTAAAAAAAGAGAAAAAAATTGCTGTGCTTTTATTAAAAAATACTTCTACTAGCTCTCTTAAAGTGTTGAGCGTCTTCGACTCAGGGGCGGAGCTAGAATATAGCTACTGGGTTCGGTCGAACCCAGTAACTTTGGTTCGAACTCTGTATTTGTCTTAAAAAATTCATTGAATATGTATAAATTATTAATTTAGAACTCAGTAAATTAAAAAGATTAGAATTACGAACCCATAAACTTGAAATCCTGACTCCGCCTCTGCTTCGACTTTGACTTTTCTATCACTAAAAATTCTGAAATCTTTTCCCTCCCACTGAAAATTCTAATATCTCTCCCTTATACATAGTTAGTGTTTTTGAAGTCCATTCCGCTCCCTAGCTCCATCCATGACAATCTATGAATATCGGTTAGAACTATTTTAAATTATCAATTTGAAACTTTTATATATGTGCGGGAAATAAGTATATAATCAAATTATCTCAATTCAAAATTTATAGTGTCTCAATCTTGAATCCATTATTGATCATTGACAAAAGTGTAAATTAATATGTAGAAAAACAAAGGAACTTCGGCCAGCATTCATAGACTATGTTTTTCCTATCAGAAAAAAGATCATCAATTTAGAATTACACATACAAATACTACTCCATTAGAAGTCCCGAACTAGAACACGTTTAATTCTATTTTATATTAGATTTAGCAAAACATTTACTATGTTAAGAATTTGATTGATATATTATATTAGTGTAATGAAAGAAATACTAAGGAATGGCGGTTTAATTACTTTATATTGTGAAAATCGTACAGAAATGGAGTAGCGTCAAAGATTTTGAAACGTTCCAAAATGAAAAGAGTATCTTATAAATTAGACAAATGAGTTAATTATATATTTTAATGTTGATTTTACCTAAATTCTATCTACTATTGTATAAGAGAGAGTTAGCAGGCACCTTCCCGTCAACATGCCTACTTATTGTGAGGGCATTTCTGGAATTTCATTGTTTATCTGCTTTCAAGCTACTGTACATGAAGCTTTATCACCTGTACATATTTGCTGAGTGTGCTGATCGTGTGGGGGCCACCTCAATTCCTATGCCACGTGTCTAGGTAGCTTTTGAAATTGCCACTTCCTATCATGTGGACCCCTCTTTTAATAGTATTTATTTATACCCTTTGAATTATCATTTTTATGACGTTGGTGTTGTATAAATTTGTGAACTTTGAGAACCTTCTAATTGTTCCTAGAGTATCAACTGGCTGATGTAAACATTTTCAAGTATTATCAAGCTACGATATACTTATATAAACTAAAGTGATGAGCTGGCAAAGTTCAATAATTTAAAATGAAGTATTTCAAGCTACGTGTAATATTGTTGGAGGGTTAGTTCTTTACAATAATATGAAAGACATATTTCTTAATCAAACAGAGGAAGAACATTTTACATTATGCTAATAAATTTACAAACATTAAGCAAAAACTTAGAAGTTTTTACAAAAGAATTAAGAGAAAAAGAATGATTTAATTGGGATTCAAGGGCATTGATGGATCTGTAAAAAGAAAAAGCTAACAATAAAATATTAAACTCTATGCCTTAACTTTTGAAAAAAGATGTTTCCTTTACAAAAAAAAAAAATGGTACAGGCTAAATTATTATATAATTAGATCGGATAAATACTAGAATAAAGTTAAAAAAGGTAACTATGTGCTTAGATCAAATCGATCGTTCCATAATGTGTCACTTTTCGTTATTATGTAACCAAAAAATCTAACGACACGATATAATAAAATTAAAATTAAAATCGAAATAAATATTATATTTGAGATAACAATACGATACAATAATAAGTAACAACTATCAAAAACAAGTTACTAATATTGGATCTTAATCATATTTTATTATATACCCCCTTTCTCTCAAAATATTACCTTCATTCATCTTCTTCGATCTTCCTTGGAGATCCCTTCTTGTGATCGATTTTAGCACTAACATAGTTCGCTTCGGCCGTGTCATTAGTGTCAATGATGATCTTTCCATCTCTCACCAACGCTAGGGGTGCGCATTCGAATCTGTTTATCGATAAATCGAATCGATCATTTGTTATCGATTTATCGATTTCAATTTCGAAATTTTCCTTATCGAGTTATCGATTTCGATTTCGATTTTGTCCTCTTCGGTTATCGGTTTATCGATAAACCGATAAAATATACTAAAAAGACAAATATACCCTTTCCTTTACCCTAAGTCCCTAACTCTATTATTTCCTCTACCCATTACTTCAGTTTCGTTGCATGTGCTTGTTAACACAATTTTTATGTTATAAACAGTGTTCGTCTTATTTTAACTTCTTTTTGTCCATATTAGTTAGGCGTGTTTATAGCGATATACTTTTCGTGGAATCCCGCAAATTTTCTTATTGGTGTAATCGATAACCGAATCGATAAGCCCAAAAAATCGATAAATCGAAATCGAAAAAATCAAAACCTTATTGAAACGATAACAATAAGCATATGTACAAAATCGATAATCGATAAGTAATTATCGATAATGGTCAAAATCGAATCGATAAATTGAATGCACACCCCTAACCAACACTTCAAGACTGGTTTTGAATGCCGTGTAACATCATCTTCAACCAACCTCCTTCGTACTTTCGCTGTGACCTACTTTCGGTGTGACCACTGGTCTAACAAGTTATGCATAATAATCACCAGGGTTCAAATTCAAAATTTAACCTTCCTTAACCAATATCCGATTGAGGCCGAAGAAAAAAAGTATTTGAATTTGAAATATGGAAAGAAAAAAAGTGTTTTCAAGTTAAGTTATGTTTGGACATGAACTTAACATAAAAAACTTTATCGAAAATTTGCAGCAAAATTGCATTTATTTCTCTTAAACAAAAAATTTCAATATTTCACTAACATTAACTTAAATTGCGATTACATTTCTCAATCATACTCAAACCTATAGAATATAAAGTTAAATTATTAATTCACTTAAATTGTGTTAGTTTACTTGAATTTGGGCCCGTGCACAACACGAGTCATCCCTTAAGAGGTCGTTTGGTTGCCGGTTAGACTTGTGCAAGTATTAGTTATGCATGTATTAATTATGCAGGAATAAGTAATGCAGAGATTAGTTATGCATGAATTAGTTATGCAGGGATTAGTCCTTGAGTAATGCATGTGAAATTCAAAAAAAGGGCCATGCTAATTATAGTGTATATAATTCTTTCTTGGATTTTGGTTGAATTTTTTGCTATATTGTTACACACTTTATTTAGTAATTCAAAAACATCATAGCACAATATTGTTATTTGCTGGAGAAAACGGCAGTGAAAAGTTTGCTAGAGAAAATGGCAATGATTTGTGATAAATTTGTCATTTCAGTATTTTATCCATGTATTACTAACATATGTATTAGTTATTCCACCTTCAACCCCGCATAAAATAATACACAGATTGACTCATAACTTATACATATATTATTTATGTAGAATTGTAAAATGCCAACCAAACATGGTATAAGTTATGCTGAATTTGGTACAAAATAACTAATGGCTACCAAATAAGGTATAAGTTATGTTACCCCTAATACATGAATAATTTTTTCCTTAACCGGCTACCAAACGACCCCTAAAAGTAATGATAAATAATCATGAAAAGAATCAATGGCGGAGCCGCCTTAGGCTAAATTGGTACCCATTCGCTTGAAAATTATATTGTATAGCTATGTCAAAATTTTATTTTTATATACGTATACTATATTTTGAATTCTTAACTTCTTCGTGTATTTACTTTTTTATATTTTGACGCACCTTAGTGAAATTCTTGGTTTCATTACTGCCTGCCATTACCATTAAATTTGACGAGCACCAAATTTAATTTCCATATTAGTAAGAAGTTGTTAAACAAATGGCGAGTTATATATTAAACCGGATTCAATCGACCTGATGAGATGACGAGATTAATATTAGTGTTAGCACTGTTCTCTGTTAACAAAATTTTGAATTTACTGAATACTTCTAAAAACATTACGGTTTGAGTTGCAGCAAAGTTGAGATATGAGTTTCCATTTGGGCTTCTAAACAACATCGGACTTCTCTTCTGGACAGACCAATTTCTGTGAGAGAAACCTATAGAAATGTCTCATATATGCGTGATTAGTAAAATTAGAAGCAAAACAGAAAGGAAATTTCATGGATGAGGTAGCAAATAAGGTGATGGAATACTATATATATATATATATATATATATATATATATATCCAAGAATCTAAGCAAAAAATGGACCTTTTTCAATGGGTACAGCTGAAATTCATTGAAAACATATAGATAAGTCAACATACAAAATTTGAGGAAGATTGGAGATGCTATGGACTGGTTTGATATCAAAATTCATAACTAAATCGAGTTCAAAAAATTCTTATGCGACACATATATCATACTTGTATCTCACACATAGGTATACATAGATATACATGTAACACACAATTGATATAAATATGATACACAGGGTGATACACATATCATTTTTTTCATGTTCATTTTTTACTTTAATTTTCAATTCAAACCACCTCAAAATTCCACCAAATCATCCCAAAACCGAGATTCAAGCTCCTTAAGATATACCCAATCTATTCTAATAACACCCACTCAAAAGAAAGCAAAAAATTTGATCTTTTTCGCTACAAATAGCTAATTGGCTACTATTAATAATATTTGACTAATATTAATAATATTTTACGAATTAACCAATTTTTATAATAAACTACTTATAAATGGACATAGCGGGTGATTTCCCTTACATTGAATGGGTTTGGCAGCAGCCTTATGCAACCCAGTTGTGTTTTACCCAACCACAAAATTATTTCACAAAATTAAACCATGTAAAGGGGAAACAATTTGGTCCTTTCTTGTCTCCCTTTTTTCCATAGAACTAGTAATGTGATGCAGAAACAGACACGAAAAAAATGTACCTTCAATGTGTGAACTCTTAGTGGTCGTCTAGTAGGAGGTAGAAGAGTGTTGAATAAAGTGTATTAGCAATGCTGATATTAATAATATTTATATTAGTTATGCTGATATTAATTACGTTGAGATTATATGTTATGAACCAAGCTCACTCCATATGAGCCTACGGGCTAGAAGTGGTGAGTGAGACTGAGTTAGAAGAGATTGGGCTGAGTAAAATATTGGAGAGTTTTATTTGGGATCCAGACTTATTAAAAAAAGGACTATCAGACAGAAAGAAAGGTTTATGCCTATTGTTGAATGAAATGTCTGCTCCTCCTCATCTTCCTTCTCCCCTGTATCATCTCGTCTGAGCTTCTCATCCCTTTTCTCCTTTTTTTGTATTTCAGTTTAGTATCTTGTAATTTCCGGTCACTGTTGAAGTAATAGAAGTGTTTGAATTAGTGGTTTGTTACATTGGTGCTTTCATCCATCGGACTCCAATGGAGGTACTAGATCGATTCAGCGGCAGCGGTAACCCAGAGAGTTGGCTTTTTCGGGCCGAGCGATACTTCAATTACCTTGGCTTCGCCGAGAAGGATTGGCTACCTCTTCCTTCCTTTTACCTCGATGATGAAGCTCTTAATTGGTTCAATTGGTTGTTTCGGAACAAGTAATTTTTTGATTGGACGCATTTCAAAGCGAAATTTGCTCACCACTTTCGACAACAAACTGCCATATATTCGGTGAGGCGTTTCGTTGGTTCCTCATATGTTAGTTTTGACTACATTGATACTGTCCCTATAGTTTCACAATCAACTATGGTGTCTCCTTTTCCTGTTTCGAGCCTTTTTCCGAAGACATCAGCATTTGAAACAGCTTATGAAACTGAAAACTCAAAGGCGGACCATATGTTCGATAAATTGCCAGTGACGTATGAAAATTTAGATTCCTTGACATTGATTACTGGAAGCGGTACTGAGATTGTCAGTCTTGAAGATATAGAAGCACCTCAAATTTGGAATGCAAATTCAGTAGAGGTAGTGGAATTGGTACAGGAACCTTGTGCTATCACTGAAGATCATGTGCGCGACGACATTTCACTCGTCGTAGTGAGCTCCGACATTCATGATCTTAATGCTCTTGTCCACGAGAGAAACAATTCTGTTACTACAGTATCCACAGTTTGCAACGATAGCTGCTATGCAAATGCCAGCTTCCCAACCAAAGTCCATACGGAGGCGTTAGATGATACCACCAGATCTGATGATGGGGAGGAAGAAAATTCACGAGATTCTACTATGACTGGGGTGTTTGACAAATTTCCTCAATGGGATACATTGGATTTCCTGGTTTTTACTAGCCAAGGAATTGTGGTGTCGAATGCGAGTGTGAGATTTGACGTAATAGATTTTCCATTTGATGGTACCCTATGGTTTGGCACAATTCCATGGTTGAGTAGTTATCTTGAAGAAATTGGTGGGGCTAATCAAAATCAGATGTCGCTTTTTAGCTTACACAAATGCAATTGGGTTGATACTGGACAAGTGTGCAATTTTTCCGGATTCTTGTTGTCTAAATCCAGAGAGTGTGCTAGGGAACAAAAAATACAGCGAGGGCTGCAGGTATTAGATGACAGTTACTCCAAGCAATCACCGCATGTTGGGGTGGAAAAAGCTGTTGGACTCTTATTTTCTCTGTTTGGTCTAGTTCATAAGGCAAGTTATGTGGACACGTGGTTCGACACTATGCAGGTATTTAAGGTTGCTTTGGGTAGAGTTGATATGAGTGTTGCACACAATGGTAATTCCATAAAATCTTGCGCAATGTACACGTTACTGGGAGTCTTTAGAAAATTCATTTATGTGATCTGTTGCTGATGCTACTACTCCAATTGAGGAGCAATACATAATTGATCAGCTGAGGTCTTTTTTGTGTGGAAGGACTCTTGAGCTAAGTGTGTTACACCATGCATTAACTTTCATAATGGTGGTACAGATTAATGAAACTATTACTATCAGAGACGAACTTGTAGAGTTTGTGTCACACCTCCTTTTTCCGCCCCGCGCCGCCTCAAAAGGGCACGGAAGGGAGTTTTTTTCAATTAAAGGACAATCGAAACAGGATTTATTTATTTATTTCAGAGTCGTCACTTGGGAGATTTAGGGTGTCCCAAATCACCAATTTTAATCCCGAATCGAGGAAAAGAATGACTCTGTATTACAGTCCGCGAACCAGAAATCCGGATAAGGAATTCTGTTAACCCGGGAGAAGGTGTTAGGCATTCCCGAGTTCCGTGGTTCTAGCACGGTCGCTCAACTGTTATATTCGGCTTGATTATCTGATATAATACATATTATAAACTTATGTGCAAATTTTATCCTTTAACCGCTTTTATTATTTTTTATTTATTGTTATTATTTTACGGAGAATTGCAACATTGTGAAAACGTATTTCAAACCACGTCGCAATCAATGCACCCGTGGTTATCGACACATTTCGACTCCGTTGAGATTTGGATTTGGGTTACATAAATGCACACCCATATTTAAGAAAATAATTTGTTAAAGACGCGCCTAGAGCGACTAGCGTATTGTTGTTTTGGGAAAGGCCGTAAAATTTCACTACACGGACAACTCCGATGTTCTAAATAATTAATGCATACATTTGTGAGGGCCCCGCAATCTACATATTTTACTAGGCGAGGCTCGTCTCATTTATTTTAAATGGACAAATCTTAAAGCGACTACATTTTTCTATTAAAATTAGTCTCTAAAATAAAGAAAGAAAATCCTAATTAATTACGAGCTTTTTTATTTATTTATTTATTTAAGAAAGCATGACATACTAATTGCTAGATTAATACAAATATTGATGAAAAGGAATTTTACTCAAAAATTCGAAATTATAAATAAAATAAAAATTCGACAACTAATATTCAAAAGAATCAAATATAGCTAGATTAAAACTCGCATTGTTATAAATAAAAAAACTATTGAGATTAATTATTCACAACCATTTGAAACTATATTTAACCATAATTACTAATGCTTATTAGAAAGTTTATTAAACTTAAACGTTCTTCTAATCTTGTTTGAACTCAAATCGTGCCTTAATACCTAATTCACGAAATTCAGTTTAAATTCATACCTTAGCTAAATTTAGCTACTTGTTCACGATTAACCTACTATTGATAATCTTAAAACCTTCATAACTAGTGAATTAACCCGTTTTGCCAAACTGATTCATTACAGACTAACTTATGTTATTTTCTCTTATTCCAATTATTATTCAGTAATACATGAAATAGCCTAAATACAATCAATAAAAGGAACAAAGAAAAGCGACATTAAAACTTCAAAATTCAATTCTTCATATGTATTCAAGCTTCCACATTATTAGCTTGCAACAGCTAGTATTACAGTCGTGTACCTGATATTGGAAGCAAAAGAAAAGGGAGATCAGCAGAAATTCAGTAGCATACAACCTCAGCAACCAGTAACAACCAGCAACGAGAAACCAGTGACAGATTTTAAAATCAAGATAAAAATCCAGAAACACCGACAACAATCAACGGACAGAAGCCAAGGGAATCTTTTCAGATTTTGAAAGACTAATTAATGTTCAACCCTTAATTTCTGAATCCGTATATCAGAGTATTTAGATTGTATATCAGGTGTATACTATTTTCCTTTGATTTTCCAGAATGTTTTTCTTTTTATTTTCGGAATTTTTCTCTCTCTTCAATATTCAGCTCTTTTTTTTATCTTCCTTCTTCTCTCCTCTTTTTCTTCTCCTCATCCTTAAATCTGTCCAAGTCCCCTATTTATTACCATCTTTCAGCATTTTTAAAAAATTAAAACCCACTATCTTCCACTCATCCCCTTTTAATCCAACTACCTAATGTTTTGTCCCCCATTATATTAAACAAATACATTATCCTCCCCCCATTATATCTTGTTCCACATGCTTATATTAAACAATTGCATTATTCCCCACCATTATGTCTTGTCCCCTACCATATATTATTTTAATATTATAAAAAAAATATTTAATCTTAATGGACAAAGCACTCAAAAATAAATAATTGTTCAGATTTTTAATTCCAAAAATACCCCTCCGCCCTTACTGAAATTATCATTTTACCCCTGAACGTACTGCAATTTACCAATCTACCCCGTCAGCTATAAACAATTCAGCTAATCAATTCTAACCAAAATATAGCAGCTATAATCAATTCCTAATCAAATTTTATGAACAAATTCAAACTAAATGATGAACAACAAAGAAACAACGTGAATTATTTTGACTGAACAATGTTTTTTAAATAACAAACCTATTTTCAGATTCATCAACAATAACAAACAAATATATTCAAAGCATGAGCTCAAATTCAAATTAAACTTAAACAAAATAAATAAACAGATTCAAATCTTTAAACTCAAAGAATCAATTGATCTTCAAATTAAATCCAACAAAATTATAACAAAGATACATGATTCAAACTAAATCAAAAAATTTAAAAAAAAACAAAACATAAACTCACATTAAATCACTAGATTAAAAACGAGCTTCAAACAAAAAATGAACATGAATTAAATCTATATTAAACAACAAACATGGATGATTCAAGCGATTAAACTGACATATTTCTATATTACAACTAAATTCTTTTAAACGAATAAAAACAACCGAAGAAGAAATAATTAATTGAATTTCAACTTGAATCTAACAACATTAAAAATTTCTAAAAAAATACATAAAAATACATGAAACAAACTGAAGAAATAATTAATTAAATTTCAATTTGAATCTAATAACATTAAAATTAAACTAACAATTTCTTTTAATAAATAAAACACATGAACAAACTGAAAAACTAATTAATTAAATTTCAATTTGAATCTAATAACATTAAAATTAAACTAACAATTTCTTTTAATAAATAAAACACATGAACAAACTGAAAAACTAATTAATTAAATTTCAATTTGAATCTAATAACATTAAAATTAAACTAACGATTTCTTTTAATAAAAACACATGAACAAACTGAAAAACTAATTAATTAAACGATGAACACGAACAAACAAGAATCAAACATTCACCGATTTTAGATCCGAGAATGTCAAAACAAAATACGGACAAAATGAAACTCAAACCCACTAACCGGATCGAAATGACGAAGAACTTGAATGAAAGCAAATCTGTCCGGAGACAATTATTGCACCAAAATCACTCGAATCTGCCCGGAAACTTAAACAATAGACGAAGCTCGATGGAGGGGTGTTTGGCGACGACGAGAACTGAAGCAGCAGCAACAAAGCAACCATGGTCGCGCGAAGCTGGAGAAGAAGAAGCATCGAGCAACAACAACAAAGCAGCCATGGCTGCGTGAAGCTGGAGAAGAAGAAGCATCGAGCAACAGCAGTGACAGAGCAGCAGTAGCGACGAGCCTAGCAGGAGCGGAGCAGCAGCCATGGTGCGACGAGATCTCGAGCTTGAAGACGCAGCCATGGCAGTGAGGATCTCGTCCATGGCTGGACGTAGCAGGAGCAGCAACGACAATGACGAAGAAGAAGAAGCATCAACGCAGCCGTGAATGAGGAGAAACAGCAGCGTGCGACGGGGTGGAGAAGAAGACGCAGCAGCAGCCATGAGTGTCGAGCTCAAGCTCGAGCTTGACGAAGAAGATGAAGCAATGGCAGCGGGGTCTTGTTTGGACGAAGAACGAAGGAGGAGCAGCAGGGTCTGTTTGGACGAAGAACGAAGGAGGAAGCAACAGCCATGAACGTTGGTTATTCATGGTGGAGCTGGTTTTGCACTGTGTATGTGTGTGTATGTGTTGATGTGTGTGTGTGTGAGTGTGGCGGGGTGAAGAGGAAGGAGACGGAAGGGCAAAGGTAGCCATGGGAGAGGCTTTGGTGAAGCTTGGGGAGGAAGAAGGAAAAGAGAGGGGGGGCAGATGGTTAGGTCTTGTTTTTTAGGGTTTTTACAATTTTTTTTGTTCAAGAATGAAAATAGAAAGGGTGGGGTGAGGTTTTGGGTTATGGACTGGGTCAACCCGGTTTGCAATGGACCGGGTCGTAGAGGAAGGTTGGGTATATTTGGGCCTGTGGTTCAAAATTGAAGAAGAGGCCTAATTCCGATTTCCTTTATATTCTTGCTCTCTTTTCTTTTACTTCCTAATTAATAAAACTAAAATTCTAAATTAACTTATAAACTAAATTAACTTATAAAAAATACTAATTAATTCCAAATAACTATTATCGCACATTTAAATAGCAATTAACGATAAAATCGCACAATTTAGACGTTAAATGCTAAAAATGCAACGTACATTATTTTTTTATGATTTTCTCATTTTTGTAAAACAAACTTAAATAAATACTAAATGAAAATGCGACATATTTTATATTTTTATTAATTTAAACAAATAAACATGCACAGACAAAAATACAAATAATTATACAAAAATACCACAAAAATACAAACATTGCACACAAAGGAAAATTGTTTTATTTTGAATTTTTGGGAGTGATTCTCATATAGGGCGAAAATCACGTGCTCACAACAATCACAAAAAGCCTTCATTAGTGATTAATTCTACATTATATATTCCCTATGCCCTGGTCATGCTTGATATTCACAAAGTTCTAGATGGTTGTTACCAATTTCTTGCTGGACAGTCTAAACTACTATGCCCTTAACTTGGACTTGGGATTGCTCAATGCTTAGGGGTGATACCTTGTTTTGTTCCAGCTTACAATCATGATCAACTTTTGCACATAGGTTACAATCATGAGCAGCTTTTTCACAGGGGTAAATTTGATCCCATATATGAACTTGGTCATGCTGAATTTCCATTTTCTTTGCTCCACCATCCACCTGATGAATCCAGATTAGACTTTCCATTTGACCCTGGTTCTAATTTTGTTTTTACCACCTTTTATGGTGCTACAAGAAATTGTGCATTCTGTACTGCCTCTGGTACGAGTCCTACCAAGTTCATGCCCACAGATGTATGGAATCTTCTTGAAATACCAATCTGCGACATCATTGTTTGGACTATAGTCATATTTGGTTATATTTTGGATGGTGATTTTTCTTATACTGCTGAATTTCTTACTGACATGAGACAGAAAGGGGGTTGCATTGTTATAAGTTTGGATTTAAATTCTCCATTTGGCATCTTAACTGTAGTTTTACAACTTGCACGCAGACAATTGTTCGACACAGAGAATGCACATAAGGATGCACTACTCAAGATCGTAGGTGCACTTGCTGAAACTTCAGTTCATTACACTGCACCAGTAGTGTTGTTTCTGTTATTCCTTTGGCGCTGACTTGTGGAGAGCGTGCTACCATCTTTCTCGAGCTTAAAAAGTCAATCCCGAACAACCTTGTTGAAGTTGCTAGGACAAGGATCGTGGAATTTAGGGAGGTACTTGCTGGTGTCAATGCTGAACAATGTGTGTTGGAATCTCATGCTAGTGGTTCTTTCACGGTTACGAGGGGTGGATTTTGTGACGATCTTGGCAAGGGCACAAAAACTACAGTAATTAAGTCAACAGTGGAACACCAGGAAGGTGTGGCAACTTTTGGTGACATTTTTGTCAATTATGATGCATTATATGCATAAAGGCACCGATTGCATTTTCTCAGAAACATACAAAAGGATGTTGGACTTGGATGCTGCCACGGTAAAGCTTACATTTTCCCTTAGTGAAGTAGACTTTACAGTACATTTTACAAGGGAGTACTTCACATCTCTTTTGGAAACGAAATGCCACATCTTTTATAATGACAGGGCTTCTGTGAAAACAAATTGGTTGAAGAAATTTCATCCCCAATATGCTCCTGTATTTGACACACCCTAGTTGGGCAAGAATTCTTTTGACTTCGGGAATTCTATTGATGAGCAGAACCTATTTGATGGCGTTTATATACTTAACTTGAACCTGAGGACAAGGTTCTTGATGGCGGGAGTATTGTTATGAATCAAGCTCACCTCATATGGGCCTATGGGCTAGAAGTGGTGAGTGAGACTGAGTTAGAAGAGATTGGGCTGAGTAAAATATTGGAGAGTTTTATTTGGCATCCAGGGCCATTTAGCAATTGGTTAAAAAAGGACTATCAGATAGAAAGAAAGGTTTATGCCTATTGTTGAATGAACTGTCTGCTCCTCCTCATCTTCCTTCTCCCCTGTATCATCTCGTCTGAGCTTCTCATCCCTTTTCTCCTTTCTTTGTATTTCAGTTTAGTATCTTGTAATTTCCGGTCACTGTTGAAGTAAGAGATGGGGGTATTGTCATAACTGGGGATGATGTTGGGCTGCACGAAGATAATGCATATGGGCTTGGGGGCTTGCCGAGAGGAAGCAAAAGGGGGAAGAGGCCCAATCAAAGGTTGGTTGATTATGTTTTGGATGCTGGCTAAGAAAGAGCGTGGAAATCAAGGCAATATCAGGAGTTGGGGACCATAATTACTTAAATAGAGTAGTGCAGACAGTGTAGTGGTAGGCAAAGTTTGTTAGAATCTTCTTCCCCCTATCTGTGGCTCTATTCCTCCCCTTTCCTTTCTTTCTGTTCTATCTTATTTTCTCTGCAATGTCTTTCAGTTTATTTACTATTTCCTTGTAAT
Source organism: Nicotiana sylvestris (assembly GCF_000393655.2). Classification (NCBI taxonomy): domain Eukaryota; kingdom Viridiplantae; phylum Streptophyta; class Magnoliopsida; order Solanales; family Solanaceae; genus Nicotiana; species Nicotiana sylvestris. The sequence continues at coordinate 12,064,074 of NC_091064.1, forward strand.
GAGTCTCCTTTGATCCAAAGAAATTCCATTCTCAGTTCCTGTTACAAATTGTGTTGGTATATTAAAGCATTGGATAATTTCTAAAAAAATTGGTTGTTTACAAAAATACCTCCATATTCTTTAAATTTGTACATTTTGAGGGATTTGAGGATGATTATGTCTTTAACCATGCCAATGCAAGTATTAAAAAATTGCATTGCTAATACTATGATGATTTGCTATGTATTAGTTATACATGATAATACCAAATAAGATGTATAACTAATACAAGTATTAGTTGTATTGGTTAAAAAAATATACCGAACAAGGGACTAGTAATATACAAAGCTAATGCTTGCATTATTTTTTTAATACCTCTTACCAAACAATCCCTTAGTGGTTTGGTTGGTGGAATAGGGGATGACAATTTCGAGATAAAATGTGGGATTATTTTATCCCTAGTTTTGTTATGGGTATTAACTAGTTCCGGAACCATTTTGTACTAAACTAGTGTGACTAGTTATTTCATATAGAAGCTAGGATAACTAATTCTATGGGATATTCCAACCCATGAGATATCCTTGTTTATCCTATCCTGGTAGCAGACTGATTATTACCAGCAAGGATTGTGGTAGGATGGATAGGATATATGCATGTTTAACTAGAAGTTTTTGGTTTTAGTCATTGATATAAAAAATTTCCTTAGATTTAGGGGGCTCCAAATGGATACCGATTAGTGAGTTGGAATAAAAAGAAGAAAACTCTCAAGGTATAGGTCTAACTGAAAACCTTGAACTATGAGTATAATGAAACAAAACAAAAAACAAACTGAATATTCAAACATTGCTGATTCCATAGTAACAAGAATTTCATAGAAATAATCCCCAAAAAAATCTTAGTACTCTCCATTTAATTTCCCTACCTATATACTCCAATTCATGACACACTATACAATTCCCTCTCTCCCTTAGTCCAATATTTCCTTACTAACAGCTAGTCAAGAACAACATTATGAGTTCCATTTCTTCTCACTCACAAAATTCTCTTCAATCCCAAACAAATGATGCTAATTGTTATCGCGTTTACGTTTCATTTTGTGTGAAATTTGTACCCCTAACGTTAACTTATCGAATTGGATTTCGTGTTACTACCCTTCAATGAACTCATGGAGTCGAGTCACGTTAATTCCAGGCCTTTTCGAGAACCACGTGCTGAAGGGTTTCGCGATGATTGTTATCGAGGAGATAATTTATGTAATTAATTGGAGGTCGACAATGTTACAAGGATGTTGAAGGGGTTGAAACTAACGATTATATTCAAGAAATCGATATATAAGTTGTTCCTTCAGTGCTTAAGTACAGTGTTCAAACTGACATTTGGTCTAAATGTCTGAGGTTTATGATCCTGTATTGGATGAATGGAAACAATTCCCTAACATGAGCACCGTACCATGAGGTACTGTTAGACGTGTACGCTTAACTCATGCATCTAAAGTTTAAACGGTTACAAAGAACACACATTTAAGTAGTTAATTATATTATTATATCTTATAGGTCACGAGTTCGAGTATGTAAGCAATCATTAATGTTTGTATTAGGGTAGGCTGTCTACATCACACCTCTTGGGTGCAGTATTTCCCTAGATCACGCGTAAATGCGAAATGCTTTGTGCACTGTGCTACCTCTTTTTTATATCTTAAAACGCCCTCAAACATGTCGACTTGATTTTTTTCCCGTGGACCAAAACATGAAATATCAACTCTTACTTGCTTTGATACCATGCTGAAATACGTGATTATTTTATTTGTAAATTTAAATTATTGGAGAAAACATACTTTAGTTACTTATTTATGTTACGTCTCAACAACTACGTATGTTTGTTCCATTGTTACAAAAGAATAAGAGGTACAATACTCCTAAGCGAGTACAACAACAACAACCCAGTATAATCCCACTTAGTGGGGTCTGGGGAGGGTAATGTGTACGCAGACTTTACCCCTACCCTGGGGTAGAGAGGCTGTTTCCAAATAGACCCTCGACATCCTTCCCTCCAAGAACTTCCCACCTTGCTCTTGGGGAGACTCGAACTCACAACCTCTTGGTTGGAAGCGGAGGTTGCTTACCGTTAGAGCAACCCCTCTTGTCTAAAACGCCCTCAAACATGTCGACTTGATTATATATATTAATTTCGACCGACCAATTTTATATTTTGTCCAAATGTCTTCGGGGCCAAGGCCCAAAGGAGTTTAAAGTAGAGAAACTTTCAGAAACCACTATGTTTTAGTGGGTATTACCTAGTTGTAGCTACCATTTACTATATTACTTCTTATAGCTATGTTTTCAGATTTTTTTAGAGTGTATTCGATGTATTTAAGCTATTGTATTCATGAATACAGTAGCATTTCTAGGCATGAAACAGGGGATTACAGCTAGAGAGATTTTTGTATTCGAGTGTATTCGACTGTATTCATGGCGTAAAACATGTGATCACAGCTGGACATATTATTGTATTTGATTGTATTTGACCGTATTCACAACATGAAATAGGGGATTACACTATTTTTAAACGGAAAGTGAATCAATTAACATAATATACTCCTAATATAACTCAACAAACTCAATTATAACACACAATTTTTGTATTTTCAGTTATAAAAAAGATTCTCAATCGAAAACACCCCAAAACATAGCAATCTTCAAAGAAATTATATAATACATCTGAATACATAAATTATATTAATTAAAAAAAAATTATATGAATACATTCATGGAATATAACGAGACAGTGAATACAATGAAATACATAGAACATAGCGGGATACATTGAAATACAATGAAAAAAAAGACAATGAATACAATGAAATACATAGAATACAATGAGATACATTGAAATACAATGAAAAAGAGACAATAAATACAATAAAATACAGCGAGATAAATTGAAATACGTTGAAATATATTAACAGAAAAGTCAAGTTGCTCAGCCCCCAACTCCGTCGTCTTTGTTCAAGAACAACCCTAATGTCGTCTTGTTGAAGCAACATCAGTATCCAGTTCTCGCTCGCCGTCACCATTACCTCTGGTTGCCGATGATCCAGCGCCGCCTTTAATTCCAACTGTTGTTGCATCGGAGATCATACGTGATCGAAGTTTCCATGGATTCCAGAAATAGTAAATCCTACAAAAGAGAAACTTTTGTCCAGAATCTGCTGGCGACAAAGGCTTATATTCTTTTTGTAGGATTAGTTACCTATAATCCTTTTGTAGGGAATCAGTCACGAGTAGTACCGTTCATAATCTGCAGGGGCCTTTACCGTCGGCGACAAATGCTTCGATAGAGGCACTGTCAATTGTTGAAATTGTACAAGAAGAAGAAAAGAGGATATGAGATCGGGAAGTAGAAAGAGGGAGAATAGATATGGGGTAGGGGATAGGAAAAATTTGAGGGGATATGAGAGAGAAAAATAATACAAAGCTTATTTTATGGCTTGAGGGTAGGAGGTGACCATAAATAGATATAAAAAATCAAAAAATAGTTATGGAATATAATATTTTAAAACGGTATTATTTAAAATAAATAAGGTACCAACCTTTACTATAGAAGATAACTAATCCTTTAAAGTATCAGAAACATAAAACTAAGGAATTGTTTGAGCTCTTAAAAACATATATTGAGTGCATATTTGCTACTCTTTCGTTCATATTAATTTTGTGACGATAAAATTTATTCATACTCGATAATTAACTTTATTAAATTCAACAGATAATGATATATATACGTATATATATATATATATATCGTAACCCTCCCACTTAACCATTGTTTATAAATATATATTATCACCTCATTTATCAATTGTAATCAAATAATTATTTGATGTAAATATCGGGTGTCTAGTAAATTTATATCATGATACAACTCCTCTTTTTATTCATTTTCTTTTCTTCATATAGAGTTTATGTTTCATTTGTATATTTGTGTCCAGATAAAAACATATATGGGATGTCTGAAGCAATAACCACCATTCTATTAGCTAGTGATCTTTTGAATTTAACGAAAACATAGTTGTCACGGATCAAAAATATTCATTTTTAACAAACTTACAGTACGAAAATTATTCAGAGATACATTTGAAAGACTGTTTTAAACGTATTTACGTAGCGTAAATTCAAATTAATCGGAACTACAAAATATATACTGAACACCTGGTAAAAAAACATAAAATAAACTAGTTACCATGAAGTCACAGAAATGAAGATCAGCATCTGGACTGGACGGAGTCTATTTCACAGCGAGATGCATATTTTTAGTTGCTCTAATAAATACTAGCCAATAATATATATATATATATATATATATATATATATATATATGTGTGTGTGTAAATTTATTAACTAGTAAATATAATTAATTTCGATGGACCGATCACTTTTATATTTTTTCCTATTTCGCCACAGTGAGGGCATTGGCATGTTATAAATTGTCAAACCATGAAAAGAAGAGAAAGCAGAGTCAGTCAGTGCTGAATATAAATATGGACCGATCACGTGACCCAAATTGCACGGGTCTCTCGTCTTTTTCTTCTGTGGTCCAAACCTGGGATAAATTTAAAAATAGTCAAATTTACAACTGGTTGTTCAAAAATAGCCCAATTTTAAAAGTATAATATACTGGAGTTTGGAGCACCGATGCTCCAGTCTCCAGTATATTATACTGGAGTCAGCAAACTATACCGGTCCAACATAATATGCTGGAGTTCATACTCAGGTGCACCGAACTCCAGTATATTATGCTGGACCGGTGTCTGTTAGAGCAAAATGGTGACTATTTTTATTAACTTCGTAAATACTGACTATTTTTGAATGACCAGTCCGAAAACTGGCTATACCGTCCTATTTTTACTCCAAACCTGCATGTGACCCAGCTGCTTCAACTCGCCCACTTCACTTATTTCTCTGATTTTACATATTTTTGTCTACTTTTATATTTTGCAGATGTGTAAAATAGTTCTGAAAATAAAAATTATTTTTTTTCTATAATAATATAGTTAGTTCGGATTAGCTTAGTGCATCTCGACTAAATTTGATCGAGTACCTGTCATTTTTCCAACCGTACGTGAAAATAGAATTACTTCCTTCACACTTTTCATTACTTCATTTTCCCCCAAATTAACTACAATATCCAAATGCAGCTTGAGCTTTCACAAAACAAAACAAAAAAACATTCAGCTTAAAATATAGTAAATATTTTTTCAACTTTAACTCCTATTTTGTCCAAACGCTTCATGTTGGGTATTTGATTTCAGTGTAACAGCGCATGCAAGATATTAATACATGTATTAGTAGAAGATAAAAGTACGAATGAAATTATCAAAATGTGTAAAAATTATTATAAATAAAACATCATTGTTTACCCTAAGATTCGATTAAAAGGCTAAACCAATTAAATTTATAAAGTTAGGTCTCAACTCTCAAATAATTGGTTTAACGCGATTAAGTTGATCCTTGTTTATATATAAAACAAGAAAAAGGTGATGATTGTTTAACCAGAAAATAGGAATTTCGGTCAAAGCTTATTTTTAGAAGTACTCGGGCTACTGATAATCAAATAAAGGAATATTTTGCAATAAGAAAGAAAAATTAGAACGAGAAATAGCAGAGTAATCAATGTAAATAAGTATATTCCAGTAATAATCAGTGTCCATACAAATGTTATTTCTCTCCCTTTTATGATATTTCTAAGTACAACATTTTTTCCTCTCATAATCGAGTCATAATGAGTAATTAATGACATTAATGAAACGTTACAATTGGCAATCATAACTGTTTCGTGAAGATTCTGTAACGTTTCTAATTATTCATGCTCATTAACTGAAGGTTAACCAATCTGTACTTTTTGCTGTCTTGGTTCATTCCGCCAGTATCTCTTCAAATTATGAAGAGACTCGAGCGACCATTTCTTCATGTCTCTTAGACACCTTGCTCGTACCTATTAATTCTCGCATCTCTTTAAGTACTCTCCTCCAGCTGTTACTTTTCTAATGATCCACGTGTCTTGCTATGTCAGCCATATAATTAATTATAAGTGTAATATTAATTTTCTTCAATGCAGATATTTCCCCCACTTGCCAATCATTTAGCAATTGAATGTTTGAGAAGTGGATCTCATTAAAGCGAGAATTTTTGCCGTTGTTTCCCTCATATCATCATACCTTCTTCTGAACTGACGTATTGTATGTCACTTTCATTTAATGCATGTGACACGCGGCGCGGTGTCCTACGATTGGTTCTGCAACTCCTCAGCGCCTTTAGGGCTTTTTTACGGCTGCATCAATCACGAAGTTACAGTTTTCATAATGACGTTTCCATCATTATCTTTTTGTTTGACGGTTGCTTCCGAGTATAAATATATCCTTTGTCTTTTCTTTCACGAAATTTTTTTCCACATCTTGCCATTCAATACTTTCTACTTCTTCATACAACTATGTCTTCTTCAAACCCTGATCCCCAAAAGGTCCTTATTGTAGATGAACTTCCCCTTGCTCCTACCAGAAGTAGGAGATGTGGTAGACTGCGTAGTTTAGGGTTAGTTTCTATATGAGGTTCTTCTTCTCAACCTAGTTCTACTCCTCCATCGTCTTCTAGAACTAGGGCTTTTTTTTCACAGAGGTCTTTTTCTAGAAATAGGGAGTCTAGCGAGCCAATTCGCGAACCTACGGTTGATGAGATTTTTCTAGAAATAGGGATTCCAGCGAGCCAATTCGCGAACCTACGGTTGATGAGATTATTCCTCCTGCTGAACTCTCTTTTTATTCCGATAGAGAACCGATTAGGAATCAAGTCATCTCTATGACTTCTCATGATCGTGCTTAGAGCTGTCAAAATGGGCGAGCCCAGCCCAAGCCTCGCGGGCTTTTAAATTTGGTAGGCTAGGGCGGCCCGACCCGCCACATGAACGGGCCTTAAATAGCTAGCCCAACCCAGCCCTAAGAGGGTCGCGGGCTAGTGTGGGCCGACCCTTCAATTTTTTTAACAAAAAAAAGAATTTCATTAAATCCTTAAATATTTTTTCTTGACATAGTCGATTAATCATGTAAATAACTTCTGTTTGCTTAGAGCATAAAAAAAGCTTGATATTTGACGAGGAATCTCGTAATTGAAATGCAAATTCTCTATATCTCTAACTCTTCTTTTTTTAAAATTACATGAATCTTTTCTTAGTGATTTTCTTTCATTTTTCTCAGATTCAGCGATTGCTTCAATAAGTTTAAATGCCGAGGTTTTTTAGTTTAGGATTAATATCATTTGTTGATTTCATCATTATAGTCCATAATTTTTTTAAAATTCCTGAAATTTGTTAGTAGTCAATTATTATTTTTTTGGTGTATTTAAAATTGACTTTTTTCTATACTAAAGAGCAGTTTAAATAATAATAGTATATTAAAGTAATCCAAACTGATCATTGGCCACTTAAAGTAATATTTTTCTTTTGAAAAATGATTATTATTGGCCCACTAAAACTTTTCGAGTTCATTATTAATTAAGCAAAAGAAAAACTAATTTTGTCATATTACATGTCAAAAATCTAAATTCTAGTTGATATGGAAGGTTAAATGAGCAATCTAGGGTTGAGGAATGAGGATTATAGTTAATAATTTTTTTAGTTTTTACTTTTTTAAGTATTAAACATTTAATACTTAATTAATTGGTTAATTTTTAGCCCACGGTCCGGCCCAGGCCTAGCCTCGGTCAAGCCTCAAGGGCCAGCGAGCTGACTTGGATCGGGCTTATAAGCCTCAGTTTTAAATGGGCTCAAAAAATCCTAGCCCAACCATACCCAAGTAGCGGGCTAGGTTGGGCTGGCCTTACGGCTAAGCCCATTTTGACGGCTCTTGTCACGACCCGAATTTTTCACCCTCGAAAGTCGTGATGGCGCCTACTAGTGAAAGCTAGGCAAGCCAACAATTTACCTTTTTCTCATTTTTAATCCTTTAATAATTATGAACCAATAACTTATAACATCGGAATTTAAACAAGCGGAAAAAACAAATAATACCATTTAAATATTTCCATTACAAATTATTAAACAAAGACTACCTAGAACTGGTGTCACAACTTCACAGACAGTCTAGGAATACTACAAACGAAAATAAATAAATACTGTCACACCTCCTTTTTACGTACCCGTGAGGGTACGAGGGAGTTTTTCCAATTAAAGGACAATCGAAACGGGATTGGTTTAATTATTTCATAGTCGCCACTTGGGAGATTTAGGGTGTCCCAAGTCACCAATTTTAATCCCGAATCGAGGAAATGAATGACTCTATATTACAGTCTGCGTACCAGAAATCTAGATAAGGAATTCTGTTAACCCGGGAGAAGGTGTTAGGCATTCCCGAGTTCCGTGGTTCTAGCACGGTCGCTCAACTGTTATATTCGGCTTATTTATCTGATTTTAAAATACAATTATGAACCAATGTGCCAATTTTAACTTTTAACCGCTTTATTATTATTGTATTTACAAGAATGTGAACATCGCTTAAAACACGTCTTTGGACTGCGTCACATGAAATGCACCCACAATCCGGAACGCATTTTATTTGATGTTTTGAGATTTGGATTTGGGTCGCATGAAATGCGCACCCGAGCTTAAGAAAGTAAATTATTAAACACGCGCCTAAAGAGACTATCGCGTTATTATTTCGCGGAGGTCGTGAAATGCGCTACACGAACCTCCTGAATTCTAAGTAATTTTAAACAAGTATTTACTGAGGGCCCCGCAATTTGTGTTTTTATTCGGCGAGGCTCGTCTCATACTTATTTTTAAAAGGAATTTGCAACGTCATGGAAATGCATCTCATACCACGTCACAGTCAATGTACCCATGATTAGAGACACATTTTGATTTCGTTGAGATTTAGATTTGGGTCACATAAATGTGCACCCGAGTTTAGGGAGATAACATTATTAAAGGCGCGCCTAAAGCAACTAGCGCATTATTATTTTTTGGGTAGGGCCGTGAAATTTGCTAAACGACCCATCCCGGAATCTAAGTATTTAATACATATATTTTGTGAGGGCCCCGCAATTTGTCCCTTTTATTTGGCGAGGCTCGTCTCATTTTATTTTTTATTATTATTATTTATTATTTATTTATTTTTTTTATTTTTTTAAAGGGATGCCATTTTTACGCTTTTAACCATACTAAACCTTACAGCTTCTTTACAACTAAAATCTCATAACTTGTTAGAAGTTTAATAAAAGGAGTTTAGTGAATGAGTGTTTCGGTAGTAGTAACAGCATGCACTAATACTATTTTTCGAATGACCTAACCGAAGGAAAGGACGAACAGATTAACGTCAAACTTGTGTCATAGAACGACTAGTCCAACTTAATTAAACGACATCAAATAAACAAGAATAACATAACATAAAAATGAACCAAAATGCAGACAATGAAACATAGGCAGAAAATTTCCAAACCAAATTTTTATATTGCATCTCGAACATTCAACGTAAGTTTATTTATCTAATACATCGAGGTTTACTAACCTTTGCACCTCGACAAACTCAGAGCGACAAACACGATTCCGACGGAACTTAAGCTGGACCTTTCTGAACGAAGAACAACGACGGAACCTCGGACAGCGCCTCGACGTACCGGACCTCGACTCAACCTTTGGACCTTGGACTGGAACTCGACCTCAACACAAGGTCGAGCAGCTCACCTCCATGAACTCCGGCTCAACTAGTGGCGTGAAGCTGACGGACTGTTTAGTCGACGATTGTGGGGGTCGACGGGCAGTGTTTAATGGTGACAGAGTGATGGTTATCGACTGGAAAATGACGAGGGCATTGGTTGCGACAGTAGGGTGGGTTGTTTGGGCAGTGGTTAATGGCTGGAGCTCGGACGTGAGAGAGTGGTTGGTTTTGGGTTATGGTCGCCGGACATGGTGGAGAGCTCGACAACGCAGCAACAGCTGCTCGAGTTCCGGCGAGGGGGCAGCGACGACGCGATGGAAACGTAGCAGCAGTCGCTGCTTGACGGGGGCTAGACGCGGTGGGTCGTTGACGGAGTGGTTTTGGGTGGAACGAGGGTGGTCGTTTGAGAGGCTTGGTGGTTATGGACTGGGCTGTAGTTTTGGACGCTGGGGAGGTCGTCGTGGGTTTTTGGTGGTCGACGGACTGGGCTGTAGTTTTGGACGCTAGGGAGGTCGTCGTGGGTTTTTGGACGTGAGGGGTGGTGGTTATGGCGTCGGGGTGGTGTTTGGGAGGAGGAGGTTGGTCCGTTGATGGAGTGTTGGTGGTGGGCTGTTCGGAGGTTGACGACGGGAAGTAGGGTTTGCTTTCTTTCTTCTTTAGGAAGAAGACGAGGGTACAGTGGTCGAAGGCCCTCTTCCGGTTTCTGCTTCTTCTTTTCTTTTAAGAAGGAAGAAGAACAGTAGTATTTCAAATTTTTCAAAAAGTCTGTTTTTTTCCACTTTTTTCAAAAAGTCCTCCTTGTTGGTCCCGTTTTCCCTTTTTTTAAATTTTTCCCCGTCCTCCTGTTCATTTCTTTTGCAGGTTTTTCTCTCTTTCTTCTTTTAAAATTTCCCCCAGTCCCTTTTCGTTGGTTCCCCCCTTTCAAAGTTTTGTCCGTGTATTTGTATAGTCTCTGCCCAGAAAAATGAGCCCCACGCGTGGTGGGGTTCGAGGCATATGTCCCCCACGCGTGGTGGGGTTCCCCACGTGTCCTGGACACGGTTTATTATGGGCTAGGTCCGAAAATTAGGCCTAAAACCGGGTAGTTTAAACCCGAATATTATTCTTTTGCCCGGACCCGAGAAATAGGAACACGTTGCTTAACTAGTCCTATGTAAGCAAAATAACTACCAAAAATAAGACTAGTATTTAAACAAAACTATATCTTTTTAAATATTTTTCAAGGTTTAAAATAGCTACAAAATATTAATAAAACTATTTTTTTGTAATTTTCGTTTTTAAATATTAAGATAAAATATGAGGTAATATTTTTGTATTTTTCAAAGTTAAAATGATTATAGAATATTAATAAAACTATTTTTTGTAATTTTCGTTTTTAATAAAGACAAAAATAAAAAGTAACATTTTTGTATTTTTCCAAAATTAAAACGACTACAAAACATTAATAGAATTATATTTTTTGTAATTTTCGAATTTATATAAAGTACAAAAATAAAGTGCAATTTTGTATTTTTCAAGTTTATGAGAGATACATAAACTAAAATTTATATATATACTTTTTTTTGTAATTTTTCTTTTTGCAACGAAATAAAGTAAAAATAGTTAAAATGGCTATATTAGACCCAATTTCACATATTCACGCTAAAAATGTGAAAATTCTCGGGGAGGGTCAAAAATCCGGTGTCTACAGCTGCCCCTCTTTGACTGGAAACACGAAGAGTTTTCCGACAAAGAACGACTAGACATGTTTTTGACCCGACCATTACTTGGACGGACTACACTAAGGAAAGGGAGGGAATGTGACCGAGCCCTGGTATCTGAGCTGCCTACATATCCTTGGTTATACAGGAATCAGGCCACGTGTAGTTCGGGAATGAGAGAGATAGTGAAGTGTACCGAGGTGAAGAGCCGATCGAGGTGCCGTTCCGTTGAGGTTCCGGTCCGCGGTCCTGTCATTACAACAAAAATGAAAACTGAAAAAGACTAACTAAGTCTATCAGCTACTAGTTACAAGGATTCCTATCTCTTAAGTCTTCTGAAACTTGGTCTTGAGTCTTGAATGGTGCTTCATACAGACTTTTGGACTTGAACCTTGATACTTGCTAGTTGTAGGCGCTAGTTCTTGAGCAGATCACATTTGTTCTCCACATCCGTGCTTCGGATTCATTCATTTTTCTCTTTTTTCTTTTTCTTCTTTTTTTTTCTTTTTGTTTTTTTGTGACTAGCTTTTGTTGACCCTCTAAGACTGTTGACTCGCATTCTTGGGGCGAGATTCTCGTTGCTTCTATCTTGGATTGAGTGTTGGGGATTTTTGTTGTAATCCTTCTGTTCTCCAGTGGGTCACTGCTTGATTTTGAAAAATGTTTTCTCCGTTCTACAGGCGGGTCCCTGACAATCAAAACAAACAAAACAAACAAAATTTCCTAACCCAGTTTGTACTGGGAAGGTTTGTGAGTCGTTAGCAAAATTGTAACTCACTTACACTACTGATGCAATGATGAGAGTAAACTAAAGACTAGGCTAGGATGTGCATCTCCTAGGAGTAAAACCAAAACTCTTGCTAGCAAATGTGTCTGCCAAAGTAAAACCTCAATGACTCAAACTAGAAAGTGTGTCTTCTATGGTTGAATCGGAATGATCTAAACTAGGAAGTGCGTCTCCTAAGGGTGAAAACTTCAGTGACTAGAACTAGGAAGTGCGTCTCCTATGAATAAAATCTCGACTAGGAAGTGCGTCTCCTACGGGTAAACTTCAAAAACTGGACTAGGAATTGTGTCTCCTATGGTCGAACTTAAAATGAATCAAATTAGGAAGTGCGTCTCCTATTGGTGAAGCTTGCTTAGGAAGTGCGTCTCCTATTGGGAAAAACTGTTCTTAGGAAGCGCGTCTCCTACTGGGTAAAACTTGCTTAGGAAGTGCATCTCCTATTGGTGAAACTGAACCTAGGAAGTGCGTCTCCTACTGGTGAAACTTGCTTAGGAAGTGCGTCTCCTATTGGTGAAACTTGCTTAGGAAGTGCGTCTCCTATTGGTGAAACTGAACCTAGGAAGTGCGTCTCCTATTGGTGAAATAAACTTAGGAAGTGCGTCTCCTATTGGTGAAACTTGCTTAGGAAGTGCGTCTCCTATTGGTGAAACTGAACCTAGGAAGTGCGTCTCCTATTGGTGAAATAAACTTAGGAAGTGTGTCTCCTATTGGTGAAACTGGAACTTAGGAAGTGCGTCTCCTATTGGTGAAACTGAAACTTAGGAAGTGCGTCTCCTATTGGTGAAATAAACTTAGGAAGTGCGTCTCCTATCGGTGAAACTTGCTTAGGAAGTGCGTCTCCTATTGGTGAAACTAGCTTAGGAAGTGCGTCTCCTATTGGCACAATGGATCTAGGAAGTGCGTCTCCTATTGGTAAAACTTAACTTAGGAAGTGCGTCTCCTATTGGTGAACCTATTCTTAGGAAGTGCGTCTCCTAATGGTAAAATTGAACTTAGGAAGTGCGTCTCCTATGGGTGAAATGAACTTAGGAAGTGCGTCTCCTATGATGAAACTGAACTTTAGGAAGTGCGTCTCCTATGGTGAAACTGACTTAGGAAGTGCGTCTCCTATTGATGAAACTTGCTTAGGAAGTGCGTCTCCTATTGGTGAAACTTGCTTTAGGAAGTGCGTCTCCTATGGTGAAACTGACTTAGGAAGTGCGTCTCCTATTGATGAAACTTGCTTAGGAAGTGCGTCTCCTATTGGGTGAAATAAACTTAGGAAGTGCGTCTCCTACTGGTGAAACTTTTTAGGAAGTGCGTCTCCTACTGGTACAATGGATTTAGGAAGTGCGTCTCCTACTGGTGAAACTTGCTTAGGAAGTGCGTCTCCTACTGGTGAAACTTGCTTAGGAAGTGCGTCTCCTACTGGTGAAACTTGCTTAGGAAGTGCGTCTCCTACTGGTGAAACTTGCTTAGGAAGTGCGTCTCCTACTGGTGAAACTTGCTTAGGAAGTGCGTCTCCTACTGGTGGAACTTGCTTAGGAAGTGCGTCTCCTACTGGTGAAATATTTTTAGGAAGTGCGTCTCCTATTGGTGAAACTGAACTTAGGAAGTGCGTCTCCTATGGTAAAACTGAACTTAGGAAGTGCGTCTCCTATGGTAAAACTGAATTTTAGGAAGTGCGTCTCCTATGGGTGAACTATTCTTAGGAGGAAATGCATCTCCTATGGGTAAAGACGTGGAATGTATGCCTCTATTATCTGGGCGGGCTCCCAATTTCAACACTTGAAATAAAAGACTGAATGTATGCCTCTGTTATCTGGGCGGGCTCCCAATTTCAACACTTAAAAAGACTGAATGTATGCCTCTGTTATCTGGGCGGGCTCCCAATTTCAACACTTAAAATAAAAGACTGAATGTATGCCTCTATTATCTGGGCGGGCTCCCAATTTCAACACTTAAAATAAAAGACTGAATGTATGCCTCTATTATCTGGGCGGGCTCCCAACTTCGACACTTGAAAATAAAAAGACTGAATTTATGCCTCTGTTATCTGGGCGGGCTCCCAATTTCAACACTTGAAAGTAAAAAAGACTGAAATGTATTCCTCTCGTTATACAGGTGGGCGCCTGGTTGTAAAGATATGAAAAATGATATGCCCGCATTATACTGGTGGGTGACCTAGAACAGAAATGAAAAGACAGAAATGTATTCCCGCATTATACTGGTGGGTGACCTAGAACAGAAATGAAAAGACAAAATGTATTCCTCTCGTTATTCAGGTGGGCGCCTGTCGAACAATAACTTTGAAAATAAGATCCTATTTGAGGGCGGATGAACCCGACATGTCCTATTTGAGGGCGGACGAACCCAACATATCCTATTTGAGGGCGGATGAACCCAACATATCCTATTTGAGGGCGGATGAACCCAACATATCCTATTTGAGGGCGGATGAACCCGACAGATCCTATTTGAGGGCGGATGAACCCAACAGATCCTATTTGAGGGCGGATTAACCCAACAGATCCTATTTGAGGGCGGATGAACCCAACAGATCCTATTTGAGGGCGGATGAACCCGACATATCCTATTTGAGGGCGGATGAACCCGACATATCCTATTTGAGGGCGGATGAACCCGACATATCCTATTTGAGGGCGGATGAACCCAAAATATCTTTAAGACTTGAAAATGTCTTACCTCGAATACTTGCTGGGGATTGGGATGAATTTTCCTTTTCTACCTTCCCCATTTTTATTATTATTCTTTTTTTTATTACCCTTTTTTGTTTTTGTTTTGTTTTTGCATAGCTTCTTCCTTCAAAGACTACCTCCCTTGATTTACTTACCTGTTGGGGGGTAAAATGTTATCAGCTGGGGGTACCTGACTTCCAGAATATTTTCTAAATGGAAGGAAAATTTTCTGCCACCGTTTGATAATATCCCTTGTGGCATGCAGTTCTGGCATCAATGTCATTTCCTTTACCTGTTTCAAATCAAACAAAATTGTTAGTTTAAAACATGGTGGTTGGTTGTGATACTCCCAACGGGATGGCTTTTCCTTTTTTCCTTCTTTGCTTTGCGTTGCACAACTTGTTGGGGACGATTTTATTTGCTGGGTACAATCCCTTTCTGCTGGGGATATCCCTCTTCTTTTGTGGCATAGCTCGGAAACTGGCATTTCCCCGACCTTTTAGTCTAGTATGGATTTCGCCAAATCATGCTCACTGCTTTCCTTGCTTTGTCCATGGGCCTTGGCCTTGAGGTTTATAACTTTTGATAAAGGCAACGGTATCCCTCTTCACTGCTTTACTAGTCAGATCTCATTTTGGAAAGCTGATGGCCTATTTGAAGTCATTTCGTACTTGTTCTGACCAGACAGACTCTATTGGGGATTTTTCTATGAAAGGAAAAAGATAAACATGACTTTTTAACAAAAGAAACTATAAATAAAAACCCTATCAAATGCAGACACCGACTCTAATGGCCATGACATGCGTATGTGGCCTATCCTCTACCGTCAATCATCTTTTAAGATCTTCAATTGGCGATTCCCCCTCTGACTCTCAATCTTATTCGACTTGTAGTGCCCGAAGGGTTTTCACTATCAAGTCTCTCTCATTTTTGGGTTCTTCTCTCAGCTTTCATCGCCTTATGGTGCCTGTGAAGGTTTTCACCGATAAGGACTCTCTCATTTGTATCACTTTCCAGCTGGGGATTTGGAGTGTCGCCGGTATGACTCTTTCTGCTGGAGATTAGAGTCCCTTTTGCTGTGGAACAGAATGTTATGCTCGCCGGCAAGACTCTTCATTAGTCTGACTTGACATCTTTTGAAGACTGATCGGAAGGTCTTTCTTTGGACCGTAATGTGGGTTTTGGATAGGGCTAGAAAGAAAGGGTATTAAAGGCTCAAAAGTGCATCGATTCTGGGTTATTAATTACAACTTTCGGAACCAGATTTATTTACAACGAACGCAACCTCTGCCCCAGTTTTCTTGCTTGGGGATATTTTAATTGATTTTTTTTCATTTTTCAAAACTATGACCGAGCCGTGAAGCGCCTACGTATCCTCTTTGAGGAATCAGGTCAAACGTAGTTCCCAATTCCTCTTTTTCATTTGACTTTCCTTTTTTTTTTGCTTTTTGTTATCATTTTTCTTTTCTCTTTTTATTTTCTCATTTTCTTTTGTCGTTTTTTTTCTTTCTCTCTTTTTCTTTTATTCTTCTTTTTCCATTTTGTTGTTTTCTTTTCTTTCTTTTCTCTTATCCGCCATGCTTGCGTATTTTATTCGTTGCTACTAATTCCGAACGAGGGGTATGAAAGAAAAATAAATAAGGCTCAAAAGGGGTAACGAAGGATAAAGTGTTTGGGTAGCAGAACAAAATGCCTTCGTCATTCCAGTCTTCAAAATATGCCAAATGCAAACAACACGATTTAAATTTGTAGTCTCTTCTGATGGTGCTGGACTTGACAATTAGATTCAACATCTGTTTGTTCATTTGTCACTTCTAAAGCACCGTTGGGCGACACTCTCATTCTCATTATTATGAACGACCCTCATGCCAATTTAGGCGAATCTTTCTTTAACGGTTTTCTTTGTGTTTAACTCGCCCCAGTTCCACATGACTCGGGCTCTGAATAATCTCAAACCGTCCTTATTTTCTTTAAATGGTCTGATCGCCTTTCTGGGGTTTTATGATTAACTTTAAAGACTAGGCCCAAACTGTGTGCGCATGTCATGTCACTAGAATCGGTGCTGAATAAGAATGACATAATGACTAAACAGAAAGATGACTGGGAATAATCAAAGACTGAATTTTTTGCATTGGACTGAACAAATGGTTTTAAAAAACAAAGCAAACCGGAATAAAATCCTAAACAACTTGGACAAAACTTAAACAAACCGCTATGACAAAACGGAAAGATACGCGGAAAGACATTGACACAAAACAAATCCGAATTACAATCCTAATAATCCGAACAACGGAAATGACAACAAAATAGACCATCAAAGATCCTCTCCGGTTGACCCAAAATGGAGTGTCTTTCCAACTATCCAAGCACGGCATCTCCGGCTGACCCAAAATGGAGTATCTTCCAACTGCAAAGCATGACATTTTAGCCATTGAGCTCTATATCAACATTGCCAAGACCATCCCCAACTTCAGTATTATCAACATCAATCAACAAGTTCTCAAGATGATTCGCCTGCTCCCTGTCACTGTCGTCGATCACAATTGCCCCTTCCTGAATCATTCTTTCGATTTCCTTTTTCAAAGAACGACAATCTTCAATGCTATGTCCTTGGACATTAGAGTGGTACATGCATCGTACAACAGGATTGAACCCTTTTGCATATGGATCTGGAGTATAGCCAAGGAGCGGCTCAATCAGTCCTGAAAGCTTTAGCTTTTCAAACAAACTCGCGTAGGACTCCCCAATTGGCGTGAAATTGTTTCCTTGCCTTTGTTTTCCCCCATGCCCCTGTTTTCTAGGGTCGTTGGGTGCTTGAAAACGTTGTGAAGGCAAGAATGCATTACGTGGTGCTGGCTCTCGCCAGCGGGGGTGACCTGATGGTTGACCCTGCGACCGGACCTTGTTCGGAGGATAATATTGAGGCGGATTATATGGAGCTCGGGGGCAGGCTTGGGCATGATGGTCTGAAAAGAGTGGCTCTGATGGTGGATAGTAGGGTTGTGGAAGGTTGTATGGAGTGTGGGGCCTGGGCTGGTAGTGAGGGGAAGGACCTCTGAATTTGGACCCAGTACCTGCTTCGACTGATGCGACCTCGAGCACACCTCCCGCGCCGCTCTGAATAGCTTGGGTCGTTGCCTTGAGCGCTGAGTAATTTAGGATTTTGTCAGACCTTAGGCCCTCCTCTATCATGACCCCTATCTTTACCACTTCATTGAAGGATTTCCCAACCGTTGTCACCAAGTGACCAAAGTAAGTTGGATCAAGTGTTTGCAAGAAGTAGTCCACCATTTCTCCCTCTTTCATGGGAGGATCAACTCTGGCCGCTTGTTCTCTCCAGCGGAAACCAAACTCACGAAAACCTTCCCCAGGCTTCTTTCCAGTCCTCAGCAATGTGAGACGGTCAGGGACTATCTCGAGATTGTACTGGAAATGACCTGCGAAAGCCTGCGCCAGATCATCCCAAGTATACCACCTACTGGAATCCTGCCTGGTATACCATTCTAGCGCAGATCCGCTCAGACTCTGGCCGAAATAAGCTATTAGCAGCTCATCCTTGCCGCCTGCCCCTCTCATTTTGCTACAGAATCCCCGCAAATGTGCCATGGGATCACCGTGCCCTTCATATAAATCAAACTTAGGCATCTTGAACCCAGCCGGGAGTTGGACGTCTGGGAAAGGGCATAGATCTTTGTATGCTACGCTGACCTGGTTGCCCAAACCGTGCAGGTTCCTGAAGGACTGCTCCAGGCTTTTGAACTTTCTCAACACCTCATCCTGTTCAGGGGCTTTAACCGGCTTTTCGATCTCTGCCGGTACCTCCAAGTGTGGATTGTAAGCATGTGGTTCGGGGGCATGGAATGTAGGCTCAGGGGGATAGTATTGCGTATCGTGAGCCTGAAACAATGGCTCACTGGTCGTTCTGTGCAAAGGGGCTGATGTGGGTCCCACAAAAGTGGGGATATCGGGTGTGGGGAGAGGTTGATGGGGTGGTGGAGCCTGGGAATCATGAGGGCTTCTTTCTTGATGGTAATGGGGATTTGGGAGGCTTGTTGAAGGGCCGGAGTGAGGGTATTCCGGCATGTGCCCCAATGGCTCAGGGCTCTTTTGTGCTTTGGCTAGAGCTAGCTGCATTGCATTCATCTCTAGTCCCATCCTTTCTATCTTTCCCATCGCTTCCTTTAACAACTGGCTCATCGGCCTTTCTTCCTCGGTACTATTCTCTGAAGTAGTCATGCTTGTTGTTATCGGTCCTTTGGATCTAGTTTGGTAAGGGTGTGTTGCCAGAATTCTTTAACAACTAACTGTTTGAGATTCGGAAAACAACAAACTTGTTAGCGTTTAAAGTTTAAAAGATTTGATAACAACACATTGAGGATGCAATGCCCCTAGGCAGTTAACGGTTCCTAACATGCTTTGCTTCAAAAACATGCGTCATCCCGGCTTGCTTATTCGCCCCTTTGAAGTACTTTGGGAACCCCTGTATTTTATTATATTTTGTATTTTCTTTTTCTTTAGATTTTTCAAATATATTTTTTTCTCTTTTTCGATTTTTTTCTTTTTTTTCCTTTTCATTTCTCTTTTTTTCTTTCGCTTTTTCCTTCTTTTTTCATTCTCTTTTTCATTCTTTTTTTCATTCTTTTTTTCATTTTTTTTTTCATTTCTTTTTCCCATTTCTTTTTTTTCATTTCTTTTTTGTTGTGGTCGAATCTTATGGAGATTGCCTACGTATCATGACCCCGCATGAATCAGACCTTGCGTAGTTCGGACCAATAAAAGATAAACAATAATGAACATTTTTCTTTTCACTTTCATATTAAAACAAACTGGGTTTCAAAGGTTTAAAGATGACCTACAAACTTGAAAATCAGATAACCCATATACTTTAATCAAGAGATTTATAAACTCAAAAACCAAAGGCTAACTCCTTTTCTCTGTTCGACAAATGCAACCAAATGGTTACTTTTGCATATGAAGCCCCTTCCGAATTTCACATGAATTTTGAGGCCGGGGAGGATTATTTTACGACACTTTACCAACTTGTCCATTCTTTTACGAAAATAGCCTTTCGACAACTGAAAGATACTCTAAGGCTATTTCGGCAAGAACGGTTTATGACGCGGCCGAAGCTGGCTCGGCTTATTATGACAAAATTCAAACGGTATTCACCTGACCGCCGACTCTGTGTTTTTTTTTCTTTTCAAATTATAATAAAAACTTGGTGTTGCAAACACGGCCCTTCAGCGTCTCGGGGACGAAGCTTTTTTTTAAGGCTGTGTGGGTCCATATCTCAAAATGACCCAAAGGTGACTGTTTATGCCAAGTCAGCCTTCCGGCGTCCCTTTCGGGAACATTCGGCTATTTATGACAAAACAGTCTCCTGACTTAGTTATGACTCTTTTACTGTTTTTCAAAAATAGGAACTCAATATTGCAAACACGGCCTGTCAGCGTCTCGGGGGCGAAGATTTTTAAGGTTGTGTGGGTCAACTGGACCAAATCTTAAAATGACCCAAAGGTGGCTGTTTATGCAAAGTCAGCCTTCCGGCGTCCCTTTCGGGAACATTCGGCTATATCTTGATAAAACAGCGTCACCCGACTTCTTTATGACAAAAACTAAAATTTGACATGTATATATTTTTATTTTATTATTATTATTTGTTTGTTTTTGGCTTTTTAGCAAAAGGTGGGGTTGGACCCGATGAGGGTTGCTTACGTATCTCACATCCGGTGAGAATCAAACCCGCGTAGTTCGGGCAAATAAACTATTTTTGAGAGGACACTTTTCCATTTCTATTTTTTTTATTATTATTCTTCTTTCACAACAATCAAATAGACTATTATTTTTCATTCATAACAAACAAACAAATTAACGAAAAACATAAAACATTCCTTCTTTTTGAGAAGGTGGGGTTGGACCCGATGAGGGTTGCCTACGTATCTCACATCCGGTGAGAATCAAACCCGCGTAGTTCGGGTAAATAAGAATAAGTAGGCAAATAATAATAAGCAGATGAACTAACTCTTTTTTTTGAATTTTCGTTTAAAAGAACTACTTTAAAAGAAGTAAGGAAATATTATTTTTTGATTGATTTTCTTTTTAAAAGAAGGACTAATATTTTTTGGATTTTCGTTTTTTTTTTGAATTTTCTTTTTAAAAGCAAGACTAATATTTTTTGAACTTTCGTTTTTTTTTATTCTAAAGAAAAGAAGAAAATATTTTCGGAATTTTACCTTCAATATAAGAAAGGCTTCTAAAATGTTTTTTTTTTTTGAATTTTGAATTTCTAAAGAAGAATCAAAATGTTTTCGGATTTTTATTTATCTATTTTATCTTTTTGAATTTTGAACTTTCTTTTGAATTTTTTTTTGGATTATATATATACTTATTTTTGGAACAAATAATAAAATCACATTCAACGCCGGACTCTTTTTTTATTTTTATTTCTGGCATTTTCATAAACAAACAAAATAAAATAAAATAAAACATTTTTTTTTTTAAAAAAAAAACAAACTCTTTTTCATTTTCATTTAATGGCAAAACAAACTATTTTCTTTGATATTTTTAAAAAAACCAGACAGAACAATGATGATTTTTTTTTATTTTTTCCTTTGCTTTTACAAGACATTTTTTCATTTTCAAAATTTCGGCAGAGTTTCAACTCTACTCGGACTTCTATACTGTTATTTTCTCCTTTTTTCACGATTTTCTTATATGTGGAAAATGATGACAACATACAAAATCTTTTTTGAATTTTCATGCTTTGTTTTTATTTGCATTTTTATTTTTTTATATTTATTATTTCTTTCAAAAATGTGGCATGGGAGACATAATGATTTCCAAGACTTCTTGGATTCCGCAAATGCTCCCCATGCGCTTTTCCCAACATATGAAGCGTGGGGGACATATGGGAATTCCAAGACTTCTTGGATTCCACAAATGTTCCCCATGTGCTTTCCCAAAAAGCAAGCGTGGGGGACATAGGGAATTCCAAGGCTTCTTGGATTCCACAAATGTTCCCCATGCTTTGATTAATATAATAGCATGCTTAATAAAAAATCGTGCAACTTTCTTATTTAACGTGATCAGCATGATAAGAAGTGTCATTTGTCCGCAAATATCATTTGTCCGCCAAATGACTCATTCACCCTTGAATAAATATAACATGTAGCACATAGGATGCCAAAGATGGTCTATTATTTTCAGGTTGCTTGTCCTAGACGGACCCAACCCCTGTGTTGAGTCCCCTAAGTCAAATGCACATGATGCAAATAAACGTTCCTACTAGGGATCCGGCATGTGGCTTTGTTATACTAAGTTCATAACCTGGGTATTTGTTCTAGACCTGGCTTACCCGAGCGGACAACTCGAGCCAAGGATGGGAGCTGTGTACCGGTAACCAAAAGGCCATCCGATTTTGCAACTCCTCCGAATCCTCGTTCTATTTTGGCATATGACACTAACAGAAAGAAGCCACGACCAGCGTGCGCTCCTCAAGAGAGAAGAGAAGGGTTTCGGCACAGTTTATATGTACAGTTCAAACAATATCAAAGCAGTAAAAGCAGCATTTAGCACATTAGGCTCGAAACATGTAATCAAATCAGATAATAAATAAAGCCAAATAATAACAATTACACTAAGCTCGAATTCTTAACCCTGAACCAGTGGTTCTGGGTTATTATCCCCAGCAGAGTCGCCAGAGCTGCCACACCTCCTTTTTACGTACTCGTGAGGGTACGAGGGAGTTTTTCCAATTAAAGGACAATCGAAACGGGATTGGTTTAATTATTTCAGAGTCGCCACTTGGGAGATTTAGGGTGTCCCAAGTCACCAATTTTAATCCCGAATCGAGGAAATGAATGACTCTATATTACAGTCTGCGTACCAGAAATCTAGATAAGGAATTCTGTTAACCCGGGAGAAGGTGTTAGGCATTCCCGAGTTCCGTGGTTCTAGCACGGTCGCTCAACTGTTATATTCGGCTTATTTATCTGATTTTAAAATACAATTATGAACCAATGTGCCAATTTTAACTTTTAACCGCTTTATTATTATTGTATTTACAAGAATGTGAACATCGCTTAAAACACGTCTTTGGACTGCGTCACATGAAATGCACCCACAATCCGGAACGCATTTTATTTGATGTTTTGAGATTTGGATTTGGGTCGCATGAAATGCGCACCCGAGCTTAAGAAAGTAAATTATTAAACACGCGCCTAAAGAGACTATCGCGTTATTATTTCGCGGAGGTCGTGAAATGCGCTACACGAACCTCCTGAATTCTAAGTAATTTTAAACAAGTATTTACTGAGGGCCCCGCAATTTGTGTTTTTATTCGGCGAGGCTCGTCTCATACTTATTTTTAAAAGGAATTTGCAACGTCATGGAAATGCATCTCATACCACGTCACAGTCAATGTACCCATGATTAGAGACACATTTTGATTTCGTTAAGATTTAGATTTGGGTCACATAAATGTGCACCCGAGTTTAGGGAGATAACATTATTAAAGGCGCGCCTAAAGCAACTAGCGCATTATTATTTTTTGGGTAGGGCCGTGAAATTTGCTAAACGACCCATCCCGGAATCTAAGTATTTAATACATATATTTTGTGAGGGCCCCGCAATTTGTCCCTTTTATTTGGCGAGGCTCGTCTCATTTTATTTTTTATTATTATTATTTATTATTTATTTATTTTTTTTATTTTTTTAAAGGGATGCCATTTTTACGCTTTTAACCATACTAAACCTTACAGCTTCTTTACAACTAAAATCTCATAACTTGTTAGAAGTTTAATAAAAGGAGTTTAGTGAATGAGTGTTTCGGTAGTAGTAACAGCATGCACTAATACTATTTTTCGAATGACCTAACCGAAGGAAAGGACGAACAGATTATATATATACTAAAATTTATATATATACTTTTTTTTGTAATTTTTCTTTTTGCAACGAAATAAAGTAAAAATAGTTAAAATAGCTATACTAGACCCAATTTCACATATTCACACTAAAACGTGAAAATTCTCGGGGAGGGTCAAAAATCACGTGCTTACAAATACAACTCTGTTTCTGAAATACGTAAATGAAATAGGATGAAAGGACAGAGGGAGACGCCAAGGCCTGCGAACGCCTGCAGGACTACCTTGGATCTTCGAATGGACTGAAGGCAGCAACCCAAAAGCTAAGGTCCAAAAGCTGCTACACCGGGATCTGCACACAGTGCAGAGTGAAGTATCAGTACAACCGACCCCATGTATTGGTAAGTGCCTAGCCTAACCTCGGCGAAGTAGTGACGAGGCTAAGATCAGACTACCAAATAACCTGTGCAGTTAAATCATATACAGCAGAAAATAAAAGCAAGAATGTACAGTTTAGAATGAGAGGAGGAAACATATTGCGGGGAACCATCAAATGATAACAGAAGAACAACAAGTAAATATAAGGAACACCATAACTCAATTATCAACAAGAATCAGAAATCAAACAAGTGCACTTCATCACCCTTCGTACTTTTACTCTCGCCCTCACCATAAGAATCAATATAATCTGCACGGCATCATCACCCTTCATGCTTTTACTCTCGTCCTTACCATAAAATCAATATAATCGGCACGAAATTGTACATCATGCGACACGGCATCACCCTTCGTGCTTTTAAACTCTTCCTCACAAAATCATACACGGCATCAGCATTCGTGCTTTAACACTTTCTTACCAAAATAATGCACGACATCACTTTTCGTGCTTTAACACTCTTCCTCACCCAAAACAACAGTCACAAGAAATAAGGGCAAGGAAATAAATGAAATCACAATAAAATCTCGTCAAGGGAACAATAGTACAACAATCACATCCCGACAGGGGAACAATATCAAAAACATCAACATCCTGGCAAGGGAGATAACATTAAAAGCAACAACATCCTGGCAAGGGAGACAATATAATAATCCTCTTCTCTTTTTCACATTTCCTTCACAACTCACTACACAAGTTGAACCTCTATAAGGTTCAATTGCCAATTTTACTTCCACAATTCATTTTACAACTTGATCCAACACTCCTCAATATTCAATTACCAATACTACTTTCACGGGCTTTGCTCAACAATAGAACTCATTCACAAAAGACATGAACAATACAAATAGAGTCATAATAATCATAATATAAGACTCACGGGAATGCTTGACAACAATGTATAGATACTCGTCACCATGACTATACGTCGTACTCAACAAATAATACATAGTAAATAGGACACAACTCCTAATCCCTCAAGCTAAGGTTAGACCAAACACTTATCTCGATGCCACAAACACAATTCAAGTCTCAACTATCGCTTTACCTCTTGATTCCACCACAAATTCGCTCGTATCTAGCCAAAACTTACTTAACTATATCAATAAATGCTAAATGAATCAATTCCAATGCATGAAAATAAGTTTCCTAAAGTTTTTCTCAAAAAATCAAATGTCGCCCCCGGGCCCACATGGTCAAAACCCGAAGTTCGAACCAAAACCCGATTACCCATTCCCCCACGAACCCAAATATATAATTTGTTTTGAAATTGGACCTTAAATCGAGGTCCAAATCCCCAAAATCTGAAAAACATAGGTTCTACCCAAAACACCCAATTCCCCCATGAAAACCTTTGATTTTGAGTTGAAATCACGAGAAAAGTTGTTAAAGATTAATAAAAACAAGTTATAAATGACTTACAATCGATTTGGAAGAGTATTTGTCATTGAAATATCGCCCAAGAGTGTTTTGGTTTTGAAAGGATTTGAAAAATGAAAGATTTTCGGCTAAGTTATGAATTTGTAGGTTGCAGATGTCACAATTGCGACCAGAGTTCGCAATTGCGAACCCTTCAGAAGACTGCTACCACAGCATTTGCGATTAATATTCGCAATTGCGAACTTGCTTTTGTGATGGGATTGTCACATTTGCGACACTGAAGGATTCCTGGCCACTTCGCATTTGCGATAGCACTTTTGCGATGACTACGTCGCATTTGCGACCCCAAAGCAGACCAGGTCTTTTTCGCATTTACGATAAACGTTCGCATTTGAGGGCTCGCATTTGTGAGCCAGGCTTCGCATTTGCAAAGCCTGTAGACCTGCAACATACCAGCTAAAAACCTGCAACTCCCTAAGTCCAAATTTCACTCTGTGGCCTATCCAAAACTCACCCGAGTCCTCGGGCTCCAAACCAAATATGCACACTAACACAAAAATATCATACGGACTTACTCGTGCGATCAAATTGCCAAAATAACATCTTAAACAACAAATTTAGCATAGAAATCTAATAAAAATCTCAAAACTTTTAAAGTTTCAAATTTCACAAATACGGGTCCGAATCACATCAAACGACCGCGGTTTCTTACCAAATTTTACAGACACAACTCAAATATCATGTTGAACCTGTACCGGACTCCGGAACCAAAAAATGGGCCCGATACCATAAATTTCAAATATAATCAAATTTCCAAAAACTCTTATATTTTAAGTAAAATAATTTCTTTCAAAAATTCATTTCTCGGGCCTGAGACCTTGAAATTCGATTTCGGGCATACGCCCAAGTCCCATATTTTCCTACGGATCCTCTTGGACAGTCAAATCATAGGTTTGAATCTGTTTACCCAAAATATTGACTGAAGTCAACTTAAATTAAATTTTAAAGGCCAATTTAACACTTTCGTCATATTTCCACATAAAAGCATTCCGGATATATACCCGAACTGCACACGCAAATCGAGATAACGAAAACGGAGGCTTCTAAGGCCTCGGAACACAGAATTTACTCGTAAATCAAGTGATGATCTTTTGGGTCATCACAGTTTTAATCGTGTTGATATTTATCCTTCCCAAATTATCGAGGGTTTTATTTCTGTTGTTCGTAGAGATTGTCATTGGAAATTTGATTTTCCAATTCTGGTCCCCAATGAAAACCAAAGAATCACTTCTTTTAAAGCTGACTTTTCTTTTGTGTATACGTATTCCTTTATACTAGGTTTTATACCTCCTATTGACCCAGCGATCATTGAATTTTTCCACTTCTTCGATGTGTGTTTAGGACATATTGGCCCTATTGTATGGAGGGTTATAGCATGCCTTTGGTATTTGACTAACCTGGCTCAATTACCTTTCACCTTCTATCATCTAATACATCTTTACTCTCCTAAATTGTTTCGTCATGGGGTTTTTACTCTCGTGGCAATGAGTAAGAGAGCTATTGTCAGCCTTGAGGATGATAAAGATCGTGGCTGGTACGCCCGATTTTTTGCTGGTCCTACAAGTGGGCTAGTATGTGAAGAGAATATGAACTTCCCTGAGAAGTGAAACTTTGTACGTAAGTTCCCTTACAATTTTACTTTTTCTCTTTTTTTTTGTGTAGAGACTGTACTTCTCGTAACTGTTTTACTTTTAATTTTCAGCAACCATGGGGATTGTTGAGGTGATTGCCGGTTTCCGTAGTTGGGTAGAAAAATTGTTAACAATTGCTCCCATGGAAGTAAGGTCTTGGAAGTATCTTTCAAATAGATTTGGTTGGAAGGTTAAGACTCACGGTAACTTTCTCTTTCACTTTCTCCTTTTCCTTTATTATTACTTTAGAACTTATTAACCCTTCTTTTTATCAGGGTTTCCCATTCGGGGTGTGAGTGCTAAGTCAATCGCGGGTTCAAGGCTCTCTCTAGCAAGAGCCCAGGAGATAATCTTGAGTTCTTCATCGAAAAGAAAGGCTGATAGGCTGCAGGATTCTGAAGATGAAGAGGAGCGGGATGGAAGCTCATTAGTTCGTAAGTTGCGGGCCAGAAGACGAGTCATTTTGGATGACGAAGCTACTCCTCCTTCTCGTCTTGTTTCTATGGTCGAGCCCGTAGAAGCTACTTTAGTGAGTTTTGATGAAGAGACATCTGCAACACCTCGTGACTATGCTGAACACCTCTTTTCTCATGGGTTTGATGATGAAAACTTTGACTTAAGTTTTGAGGAAGCGCCTCTTGCCTCTTTTCCTGTGTATATTCCAATGGAATCCCATTTGCATGCTCCTACCGTTGCCGCTACTGCTCCGCCCGAAGATATTTTGACTTCTTCGACCGTTCCTGCTGCCAATACTTCTCGTACTGAAATTGGTTCTTCAATTGGAAGCAGGGAAATCAAACAAATTACCATTGAGGTTCCTACCTATGGTAATCTTCAGAAGAAGTTAGGTCAGGCTGACGTGTGGCTGAAACCTTTGATAGGCCCGGTTAAGAAGTCAAAACTGGAAAGTCATAGTTATCTAACTTGGATGAATGACATTGTGCAATCATCATTGAAGGTATAACTCCTCCTTTTTATCTTATGTGATTTTTATTTTGTTAGGACCTCATCCTCCTCTTTTTTATGTAGAACAATCTCATCGGTACGGAGATGATGAAAAGGGTTGCCCATACAGAGCAGTTGATGCATGACTACCATACTAAGGCAGATAATTGAAAAGAGCAGTACGAGAGTCTTCAACTTGAGATGGAGGTTTTAGAGGAGAATAAATGTACCTTGGAGCAACAATTAAAAGTTATGGCAGCAGAACTAGCAGTTGAGAAAACCTCTTCCAACTAAATAAATAAGGACTAGAACCTTCTTGAGTCTTCTTTTGTTAAACAGCTTTCTGAGGCCATAGAAGAAATCAGAGGTCTGAAGGCCCTATTGAATGAGAAAGAAAAGAAGAAATCAGAGGTCTGAAGGCCCTATTGAATGAGAAAGAAATTTATGTGGGCGAACTTGTTCAAATGCTCACCCAAGCTCAAGAAGATCTTCGGGTGTCTTCCGATAGGGTTCAATTTTTGGAGAGCTCATTTGCCCCCTTACATGTTTCTTATGATGCTGCCTTGGCTGAGAAGGAAGAATTTAGGAATGAGATCGAGCATTGGGAGAGAGATTATAAAGCTCTTGAGGACAAGGCTGCCGTTGAAGTAAGTTGGGCCTTTTTGAATGCGTGCCATGATACTCTTATAGAGGAAAATTGGGAAGGTTTTAACTTGGCTGCTGAGATAGCAAAGATTAAGGAAACAATTGAGAAAATCTAGCAAAACCAAAGTTTTTCTTTACCCGTGATTGACACTCCCGAGGGTGATAAGGCTAATCCCAGTGAAGTGGATGTCCAACCCCTTCTGCTCAAGTTGCCCCTCCTAGTCCTGATGATGTCGTGGCTGGTTCGGATTCTGCCCCTCAGTGAAAGTTCAAGAAAATTTGAAGTGTTGTCTTTTTTTTTTATTGGTGGAATACTTGGTGGGTCTTATTTTGGGGTGATGTTTGAAAGGTTTTGCCCCTAGTCCGTTTCGGGTCTTTTTGTAAAGAGAATTAGGTTAGAACTAAGTTCATACTCAGTTTTAACCATGGCATTATGATATTATAAATTTTTTTTGCCCAATCTTTATGAAATCTTTATTTCGAGTTTCTATTTTACTCTCTTAGTGGTTTGACCTTGCCTTTTTCTTTATAAGTTTGGGGCTTTGTTTTCCACTTTAACTTTAATGTTTGGGTTTTTGCTTTACCCTTTGCTATTTTAACTTTTGCATTTAGAAATGCTCTTTAGATTTCATGACTTTTCGAACCAGCATGAATTATAAAAGATGGTCCTTTTATATATAACACTTAATGAAGAAGACGTCTCAACTTCATAATGGTGTAAACTTACGAAAAAAGAAATAGGAACACACATGCTTCTGTAAATAGCTTTTAGGAAAGTTTTATATCATTCAAGCTTTCGAACTAAATAATACTTCGCATATGTTTAAGTATCACCTATAATTCTTTCATAACTATTTTCTTTACAGTAGGTTTGTGATAAAAAACAACTTCAAGGGTATATCTTGATAACCCATTACTAAATATTGCCTTTAACCTAAACATTCGTAAGATTTTAGAATTTACATCCACGAGTGTATTCTTCATAAGTTTGTGAATCAGGCTTGTGTTCTTGGCTCGTGGCTTTGCTCTGAACTTTTGATTTGTTGGGTAGACTTTAGGTTTGACTTGAATTCTAATTTTTCCAGTCTTCTTTGCCTTCCTTATACATATATTATATAGTCCCCCAAGTGTTTGAGCATTGAAGTATGAAATCTCGAGCACTTGATTATTCCTTCCACGCTGTCCTTTTCCTGAAATGGAAAAACATACGGGACTCGGAGGTATAACTTAGATGAAGACTTCTTAACCCTTTATAGTTCCATCAGAAAAGTTGTAACCCTAGACCGGGAATTATGTTTATTTTGCATGTCTTTCAGGTCTAATATCATCATTTGGCGTGGGCTAGATTTTTGCCTATCATTTAAAATTGTTAGTATAATTTTAATAGTACAAAAACAAAAATCGTAATTAAAAGTACCTGACCGTGGGTATTTCCTTTCCTTTCTTTTTCTTAGAAATAGTACTTTTTTAGATGAACAACATTCCAACTTGAGGGTAGAACCTTGCTATCCATGGTTTCAAGTTCATATGCACCTTTTCCTGCGATACCTCGAACCTTGTAAGGTTCTTCCCAATTTGGACTCAACTTTCCTGCATTGGCTGCTCTTGTGGATTAGAAAACTATATTGAGTAAGTAGTACCCAATCTTGAAATATCTAAGACGAGCTTTCCAATTGTAATATCGCTCAATAACTTATTTTTGCGCAGCCATCCTTATCAAAGTTGTTTCTCTCCTTTCTTCAAGCAAATCAAGATTTACCCGCATCTCCTCTTCATTTGACTCTTCGATTGCTTGAGCATATCTCGTACTTGGCTTCTCTATTTCAACTGGAATTAAAGCTTCAGCACCGTATATAAGTGAGAATGGTGTCTCTCCCATACTTGTTTTTTTTGTTGTTCGGTATGCCCACAAGACTCCAGGTAACACCTCTGGCCACTTGCCTTTTGACTCCTCTAGTCTTTTCTTCAAGTTATTAATAATAACTTTATTTGTTGATTCAGCTTGTCCATTGGCCACTAGATGATAAGGTGTCGAAGTAATCCTTTTAATTTGCCAACTTTGAAAGAATTCTGTGATTTGTGCACCTATGAACTACATGCCATTATCACACACGATCTCTTTTGGAACTCCAAACCAGCATATGATGTTTCGCCAGATGAAGTCCCTGACCTCTTTTTCTCATACCTGTTTAAAGGCCCCTGCTTCTACCCACTTAGTAAAATAATCAATGAGCACTAACAAAAATCGTACCCTACCTTTGGCTTGTGGTAGTGGACCCACAATATCCATCCCTCACTTCATAAAAGGCCATGGTGCAATAACTGGGTGTAATAACTCTGTTGGTCGATGCATGTTGTTACCATACCTTTGGCACTTGTCACATTTAGCCACAAAACTTTCCGCCTCTTCTTCCATTTTTGGCCAGTAATACCCTGCTCTAATTAAAGTTTTTACCAAGGATCTTCCTCCAACGTGATTTCCCCAATATCCCTCGTGTATTTACCTCAACACATATTCCGTTTGAGAAGGTCCGAGACACCTTGCTAGAGGGCCACCGAACATTTTTCGATATATATTGCCCCGATCTAAACAATAACGAGAAGCCTTTCGACGAAGTGCCTGAGCATTTTTCTTATCTTCAAGTAGTGTTCCGTACTGCAAAAAATTGACAATCTCATTTCTCCAATCCCAAGTTAAATTATTAAAATTTACCTCATTTTTATCTTGGTCGAGTACCGAATGAAACAAATGTATTACAGAAGCATTCTCCTGATTTGTTAATTCTACAGTGAATGCAAGATTAGCTAATGCGTCTGCCTCAAAATTCTCCTCTTTTGGTGTCTACACAATTTTCCAAGTTTGGAATTGTCTAATTAAGTCCCGTGCCTTTTCCAGATATTGCTGCACCCTCGCCTCTCTAGCTATATAAGTCCCCTGCATTTGGTTAACTATGAGTTGCGAGTCGCTTTTGATTATGACCTGTTCTATTCCGAGCTCTCGTGTCAATTCTAGACCTGCAATCACAACTTCATATTCTGTTTCATTATTAGTAATAGGATGTCATTTTATGGCTTGTCATATAGCCTCTCCCGCATGTGGGATAAGGACAATGCCCAAACCTGCCCCTTTTACATTTGAAGAGCCATATGTAAATAAGGTCCAAGTGCCTACATTATACCTGTTAAATACATGTAGTTCTTTTTTTGCCTCTGCTATCATCCCTGGGCTAAAATCTGCCACAAAATTTGCTAAAACCTGTGACTTTATTGCAGTTGTAGATTGATAGGTGATGTCATATTCACTTAGTTCTATAACCCTTTGGCTAACCTACCTGATAATTCTTATTTATGCAATATATTACATAAGGGGTAGGCAGTTACTACAGAGATAGGATGACATTAAAAATAAGGCCTTAATTTTCTAGATGCCATAATTAATGCTAGTGCAAGTTTTTCTAATGAGGATATCGAGTTTCAGCATCCAATAAAGACTTGCTAACGTAGTAAATTGGAGATTGTTTACCTTGATCCTCTCGAACTAATACGACACTTACCGCCACTTCCGAAACAACAAGGTAGATGAGTAGTTTTTCCCCGTCCTTTGGTTTGGCCAGCAATGGTGGGTTTGACAAGTACGCTTTTAAATTTTTGAGTGCTTGTTGACATTCTTCAGATCATTCAAATTGACTTTGCTTTTTCAAGGCTGAAAAGAACTTAAAGGATTTTTCCAATGATTTGGAAATAAATCTTCCCAACACTGCTATTCTACCTGTCAACCTCTGCACTTTTTTTTGCTCATAAGTATTTCTGGTATTTCTTCAATAGCCTTAATTTGCGCGGGATTTACCTCAATGCCACGGTTAGAAATAAGGAATCCCAAGAACTTACCTGACGACACGCCAAATGCACATTTCTCATGATTTAACTTCATGTTGAATTTACGGAGAATCTGAAATGTATCTGACAGATGTTGAATATGATCCTCTGCCTGTTGTGATTTGACTAGCATATCATCTATATAAACCTCCATGATTTTTCATAGATGTTTTTGAAACATCTTGGTCACTAGCCTCTGATACATGGCCCCATCATTCTTTAGACCGAATGGCATAACTTTATAACAGTAAGTCCCCTTGTCTGTAATAAATGAAGTTTTTTCCTCATCTAGAGGATCCATCTTTATATGGTTATATCCTGAATAGACATCTAAAAAACTTAATAGTTCATGTCCTGCAGTAGCATCAATTCGTTGATCTATGTACGGTAATGGAAAATCTTTAGGACAAGCTTTATTTAAATCAGTATAGTCCACACAAATTTGCTACTTACTATTCTTTTTGGGCACTACTACAGTATTAGCTAACCAATCAGGATATTTTATCTTGCGAATAGACCCGATTTTTAAGAGCTTTTGTACTTCATCCTGAATCACCTGATTCTTGAAGGACCCTTGCTTCCTTTTCTTTTGTTTGACAGGTAGATATTCTAGATCTTCATTTAGCTTATGGGTCATTACCTCCGGTGGTATACCTGTCATATCTGAATGTGACCAAGCAAAACAATCTGCGTTAGCTTTTAAAAATTCAATTAACTTACTTTTCATCTCCGGGCTAAGGTTGGCTCCAATGTAGATTTTTCTGTCCGGCCAATGTATAAACAATACCAAAGCTTCTAGTTCTTTGATTGTTGTTTTGATGTTTTTATTTTCTTCTGGTTCTTGAATAGTATCGGGCGTTGAGTCTACATCCGTTTGTCTGTCTACAGTTGAGGCTGGTGTTGTTAAATCCTCAACTGAATTCTGTAATTGTTATTTTTTGTCGCTTTTGCGCTTGAGTCTGCCACTGAGTTAATGCTTCGAGAAGCCTGTTGAGCACCACAGATTTGTCGTATTCCCCATTGTGAATGAAACTTGATAACTTGGTGTAGGGTAGATGGAACAACATCCATTTCGTAAATCCATGGTCTGTTGGGAATCATATTGTACGCCATGTCCATTTTTATCAATTGAAATTTGGTATCTTTGACTACTCATTCTGCGAATGTGGTGAGTATTATCTCCCCTTTTGTTACAACGCTCGAGTTTTAAAAACCTGACAAGGTCCGTGCTTTGGGTACCAATTTATCATTGGCTTGCATCTCGTTTACCACTCTTAACAGAACGATATTTACAAAACTACCTGGATTAATCAAAACTCACTTTACATTAGTATCATGTATAAGTAAAGATATTAGCAGAGCATCATTGTGTGGGGTTAGCACGCCATCTGCATCTACATCATCAAATGTTATACTATCTTCTTCCAAAACTTAACGAACTCGCTTCCCGTGGGTGACTGTAATTTTTGACACCTTTTTTGCTGTCGCGTATGTTACACCATTGATCTCCTCCCCTCCACTTATGACATTAACAATTCTTTTTGGTGATGGAGGTTTCAGCGGTTTTTGCCTATTCTTCATATATGCTTGTTTTCTCTTATCACTAAACAATTCGGTTAAGTAACCTTATTTTAATAGATTCTGTACTTCACCTTGTAGCAATCTGCAATCTGCCGTTTTGTCCATGATCATTGTGAAATTCGCACCAAAAATCTGGATTTTTTCTGTTTGGGTTCGATCTCATTTATTTTGGCCACCGTACCTTATCTCCCATGCTTCTTAAAACAGCTACCAACTCGGATGTGCTAACATTAAAACTGTAATCTCCAATTTTTGCTTTTGAACCTCTATCGTCGTCTCGCATATCTTGCATGTTTCACTCATTTCCAAACATTGACGACGAACCAGATTCTCTGTCCCTTGATCTAGGATCATACCTTGGGTTTTCCTGTTTTGAATGTGAATCCCATCCTGATGGTCCCATATAAGGCTCGTACCTATTTTTACCGGACCTTTTTTCAGTTTCTTCCCAACTTGAACTTACTCTTTCATCTTTCCGAGACTGAGTGATAGTATCTTCTTCTATCTGTAGCTTTGTGTTGTATCTATTGTAAACATCATTCCAAGTTATTGCGGGAAACTCTCGTAAGCTCTCTTTGAGTCTTCTCATGGCTTCCAAGCCTTTTTCATTTAGATTATTGGCAAATGCTATAGCCGCCCAGTTATCGGGTACACGTGGCAACATCATCCTTTCACGCTGGAATCTGTCTACGAATTCCCTGAGCAACTCCATATCTCCTTGTTTTATTTTAAAAATGTTTTCCATCCTTTTATCAACTTTTTGAGCCCCCGAGTGTGCTTTTATAAATGAATCTGCAAGCTCAGCAAAAGAATCAATAGAATTTTCAGGTAAAAGAGAATACCATGTCAGTGCTCCCTTCGTGGGTGTTTCTCCGAATTTTTTGACCAATACTAATTCAATTTCTTGCTTGGTCAATCATTGCTCTTTACGCCAATTGTAAATGTCGTTACGTGATCTCGTAGATCAGTTGTCCCATCGTACTTCGGGATATCGGGCATCTTGAATTTTTTCAGAATTGGCAAAGGAGCGACACTTGGCTTCCAAGGTTGTTGAGAGTATTTCTCCATATCTATTCCCTTGATTATAAGTGGTACACCAGGTATCTTCTCTATGCGATCGCTCTGCTCCTTAAGCTGCTTCTGCAAAGTTAGTACTAAACCTTGTAAATCAGAATTAACTGGGTTACCTGACCCTCCATCACGAGATTCGCTGGGAGTTCCTCCACTGTCTGAGTTAACGAGTCCTGAGCGGGGATTTTCTATGATTGCGGTGTTGTTTGGAGGTGGAGTTGGTGGTACAATCGGCAACCTGCTGACAAAATCTTGAAGTGCATTGTTAACCTGTTGGGCAATTAATTGCTTCAACGGTGCATCAATAGCTTCATCGTTCTCATGCTGGTCATTCATATTTGATTCAGATCTGTCAAGAGTTCCCTCTTGAGATTGTCGAGGAGAGTTTTGAGGTGAGGGGGTTGGAGTTCCATCATCTTGTTGATTTTGCTGATTCAACTGATATTACAGATTTTCTTGGTTTTGTAGGTTTTGTTGGTTATTGTCGTTGACGTTCGACATGATTTTTTGGCAGAAGGATTGATTTGGAAAGTAAAAGATTATTAGATTCTCAGTAAGGGAACCAATTTGTTTTAACCAGAAAATAGAAATTTTGATCAAAGCTTATTTTTAGAAGTACTCTGGCTACTGATAATCAAATAAAGGAATATTTTTGCAATGAGAAAGAAAATTAGAACGAGAAATAGCAAAGTAATCAATGTAAAGCAATGTAAATAAGTATATTTCAGTAATAATCGGTGTCCATACAAATGTTATTTCTCTCCCTTTTATTGCTATTTCTAAGTACAACGTTTCTTCCCTCTCATAATCGAGTCATAATGAGCAATTAATGGCATTAATGAAACATTATAATTGGCAATCGTAACTGTTTCATGAAGATTCTGTAACAATTCTAATTATTCATGCTCATTAATTAAAGGTTAACGAATCTGTACTTTTTGTTGTCTTGGTTCATTCCACCGGTATCTCTTCAAATTATGAAGAGACCCGAGCGACCATTTCTTCTTGTCTCTTAGACGCCTGCTCGTACCTATTAAGTCTCGCATCTCCTTAAGTACTTACCTCCAGCTGTCACTTTCCTAATGATCCATGTGTCTTGCTACGTCAGCCACATAATTAATTCCAAGTATAATATTGATTTTCTCCAATACAAGGATAACTACAAGTAAGTGCAAGAGGAATCGTAAAAGTAAAATAAAAGCAAGAGTAGCACGGATCTCTTATTGAAGAATTCACAAGGTTGAACAAAAGTTGACTAAAGCTTTGTACAACAATTGTAGTATATATCATGCATAAAAAAGAATTAAGAGATTTAAAAGCGTAAGGATAGGGGTATTTATTCTATTGTGCAAGTGTAATCGTAAATAGAGGCTCCAGACGATATAATTATTTACACGTAAAATGGAATAGTTAAATTTATGTGTGATTTCTAGATATGTGAATTAATTTGATCCTGAAAATAATAGAATAAATAAGGAAAGCAATACTTAGCCTTAGAACGTAAATGAAACAGCAAAGATGAACAGTTTTGGGAGCAAGGTTCCCTGGCACAACGATGATGAAATCAGAAAGCAAAACATAAGATTATATTAAGCTTTGTATAAAATGTAATGCAAGTTTGCTAGAAAATTTGTGTCCTTTACAAAGATAACTAAGATCACTTTTTATAGTTGTGTTTAGGGAAGGGAGTCCTAGGATCGTGCCCTCCTTTAAATTAATTATGAGGGTCATTGATGAAGATGTAACGGTGGACATAAATGTCAAATTCCCTGTAATGGGCCGTTGCTCTTGATGCTGCGGAATATTCCTTATTAGATGCTACCAGGTGCGAGGTATTTAACACACTCCTATGAACGTTATCCCTTCAGGTGAAAACATAATATTTGTGTTAGGTCTTCAGCCGTCCTTTCCATGGGTTCTACGTGTCCTTCCTTTAGACGACCACGTGTCATATCATATTTTATCCTATACAATAATCAGAGTAACAAAACAATCGACACAACAATGGTTGCGACTAAGGGTGTCAAATGGGCAAGTTGGGCTGATTTTGGGTGGATCAAAATGGGTAGAGTTAATAACAACCTTCCCAAAAGTTACTTGGGCTAAAATGGACTAAAATTTAGGTCATAACCCAATCCGGCCAACTCTTATCATTCTTTACTTAATATGTGTTATTTTCTTATGAATTGTATAATAATTACTAAATAAGACTTTTTTTTCTTTTGTTATGGTCATATATAACATATCAAAAAAAATTATTTCTAAAATATTTTGACAAAGTTACTCGTGGATCAATTTAGGCTAAAAATTAACCCAACTTTAAATGGGTTGAGATGAGTTGGATCATAATGTGCTGAGTTCGATAAATGGACGGGTCAATAACCAATCTAATTTTAGGCATGTTAGGCGGGTCATTTATGCTTGGGCCAAATTTGACAGTCCTAGCTGCAATGTGTCTTTCAAAATGCATGCAACGTGTTATTTTCTTACTACTAATATAATCATCCCTTGCGAGCAACATAATGGGGCTGGAGATTATGTTTATGACACATTTCAAATGTTATTTTAGTAGGTGACCATTTTATTAAAGATCGATTAAAATTTAATTCAAATTTAAGTGATCATGAGAGGGTGTTATTTGTGCATAATGCCCTTTTACAATTTTAGAATTAAGAAAATGACCTTTTTAGATATTAAAAACACAGATTTGTGAAATGGAAGGAATCAATTATCCTCTATGTAATTGGGTACTCTCCTACGATAGGGGCTGTTGAAAGGTTTCTGCTGGCACACTAGAAATTCACTACAAAGCCTCAAATCTTCTACCATAATGAGGACTACTTTGTGATCAGATTCAATAATATGGAGGATAGAGATGAAGTGCTATTGTCTGGACCTAATATGATCAACAATAGGCATGTGATAATGAAGCCTTGAGTTGCTGACTTTAACTTTAAAAATGAAGTTCTAAAGACGATTCTGTTGTGGGTAAAGTTTCCAAACCTGCTATTACAATGCTGAAACAAAAGATCCTTAAGTAAAATTAGTAGTGGGCTTGGTACGCCATTGTATGCTGATGATTGCACTACAAATACTACTCGCATATCATATGCCAGGGTCATTAAAGATATGGATATCACAAAGGAACTGCCTAAATGTATACTGATGCTTGATCCAAAAGAAAATCAATTGGAGCAAGAAATTGCTTATGAATGGGAGCCAGAATTCTATGGAAAATGCTTGCAAGTAGGTCACTCCTGTAGTGAAGTGGAAGCCCAGCACCCTATTGTACAGCAAACTAGAGGTAAAGTGTAGAAAGTGAAACAAGTGTGGAGGAAGAATAATGCCACATGTAACCAGGGTGTGCAACAAAATAAGGCTGATCCCAGTACTGCCAACCTAAAAAAGCAACTTGAGATAAGCACTATGAGTAAAAAGGCTCCAAATGCAAGTACGCAACAAGAGGAATGGACAAAAGTGGCAACAAAATTAGCAGTCAAAGCTAAGAACACAATCACTGAGGAACAGAATGTTGGGACCTTTAATGGATTTAACCCATTACTGAGGTCGAATGATCAATATGAGTATCAGATACAAAAGATTGGGGATGCTAGGGGACAATGCAGCTACACTGGTGGGACAGGGGATACCGGCTTCTATCATAATTAATGATGAATTTAGTGACGTGGAATGTGAGAGGCATGCATAAAACACATAAGCACAAGTAGATAAAGGTGTTTATGAGGGAGAATAAAGTTAATTTCGTTGCTATAGTAGAACATAGAGTACAACAATGTAAAGAAGGGAAGATAATACAAAAAATAGTTCCTAATTAGAACTGAATTTCAAATGCAGTACAATCACAAAAGGGAGGATATGGGGACTCAGGGATCCTAAATATGTTGGATTCACAATGCTGGATATGGACCCTCAAATAGTGCATGGAACAGTGAGAATATTTGCTCTTAATATAGCTTTCACATTTATGGCTGTCTGTGATTTACACAACATAAAGAACATGGAGAGGTTATGGATGAAACTTAAAGCCTTGGAAACTACTCAACAGGGACCATGGCTCATCATGGGAGATTTCAACATAGTGTTACATCCTGAAGACAGACAATTTGGAGCCCCTATATAGGAGGTAGAAATTAGAGATTTCAGGGATTTTCTATTTGATACTAGTATGACTGAACTACAGTATATGGGCAGAAAATATACTTGGACAAACAATCATGTCTACAGTAAAATTGATAGAGCAATAGTAAATGGAGAATGGATGACCACAATGCCAACATTGCAAGTGCGAGTAATGGAACCATACTTCTCGGATCACTCCCCTCTAAGCATCCAATTTGGAAGGAGAACAGACAATGGAGGAAAACCATTTAGATTTTTGAATTGCCTAGCGGATGATGGAAGGTTCATTTCCTTGATAAAATAGTGCTGGTGCAAAGAAGAAAATTTGAGCAGCATGGGCAGTATTTGGGCAAAGCTTAAAGAGGTCAAGAAAGCGCTTAAGACCTTAAATACACAGCACTATATGGGAGTAGATAAGAAGTTGAAATATCTTAGGGACCAATTAAAGGAAGTCCAGGAGAAGATGGATACCAACTTGAGGCAACATGAGCTAATTGAGGAAGAAAAAAAGCTGAAAACCCAAATAGAGAAGTGGGATTATATTGAAGAAAGTATATATAGAAAGAAGTCTAGGGTGAAATGGTTACAATTTGGAGACTCAAATTCAACATATTTCTTTGCAAATATAAAGGTTAGGAACTCACAAAATTACATAAGAGAGCTAAACAATCGGGGCATTTGCTATAAATGGAGAAAGACATAGAAGTTGAGATAATTGACTATTATAAATCCCTACTGGGAATTGCTGCCAAGGTTGTGCCAGCAATACAATTGCAAGTAATGAAGCAGGGGCCAACTCTAAGAAGAAGTCAACAACTTAAATTGATTGCACAAGTAACAAGAGAAGAGGTAGAAAAAGCTCTATGGGGGATAGATGATCTGAAAGCACCGGGATTAGATGGGTTGAATGAATGTTTTTTTAAGAAGGCATGGCCTGTCATTGGAGATGAAATCACCAAAGCTGTCTTGCAGTTCTTTAAGAAAACAGACATGTTCAAACCAATAAATTGCATGGCAGTAACTTTGATTCCAAAAGTGAAGACCCCATCATCCATAAAGAATTATCGACCTATATCTTGTTGCACAATCTTGTACAAAATCATCTCAAAATACTTGTCCAAAGACTCCAGGATGTGATGGATGAGCTGGTGGACAATTCTCAATCTGCGTTTGTCCCAGGTAGAGTCATTTTTGATAATATAATCCTAAGCCATGAATTGGTGAAAGGCTATGAGCGGAAAGGGATCTCCCCAAGGTGTATGATGAAATTGGATATGCAAAAGGCGTATGAGTCAGTAGAGTGGGTATTCTTGGAGCAAGTGATTGATGGTCTAGAATTTCCGGGAAGGTTTACAAGGTGGATCATGCAATATGTGAAAACAGTATCTTACTCAGTACTGATAAATGGTCAACCTTGCAAGCCCTTTGATCCCAAAAGAGGCCTAAGGCAAGCCCTTTGATGCCAAACGAAGCCTTGCAAGCCCTTTGATCCAGATTTCAATTACCATCCCAGATGCGAGAAAATGAAGATTGTACAACTTGGTTTTGCGGATGATATGCTTCTTTTATGCAGAGGAGATGTCATCTCTGTCCAGCTCTTATTTGATTGCTTTCTAAATTTTTCAAAGGCTTCTGGATTAGTAGTAAACAAGCAGAAAAGCTCTATTTACTTTGGTGGGATTCCTGAGGTAGTGCAGAATGACATCCTGACAAAGTTGAACTTTACTAAAGGGCAGCTACTAGCTAGATATCTTGAAGTCCTACTAAGTACAAGGAAATTAACCATTGTACAATGCTACCCTCTACTGGAGAAAATGCTAGGAAGAATTGAATCATGGACTACAAAGTACCTATCCTATGCTAGGAGAGAACAATTGATAAAAAGTGTCCTATTTTCTATACAAACTTTCTGGGCCCAAGTGTTTGTTCTCCCAAAGAAGATTATTCACTTGATTGAAGCAGTGTGCAGGAAGTTCCTTTGGACATGGGGTGCTGAAAATAATAATAAGAATTTGCTAGCATGGGATAAAGTTTGCAGACCACTCTTTGCAAGGGGACTAAACGTAATTGATGTGCATACTTGGAACAAAGCTGCTATCAGTAAGCATTTCTAGAATTTGTGCAAGAAGAAGGATCATTTGTGGATCCAATAGATTCATACTTATTGCGGGAAGAACAGACCAATATGAGACATAAATCCAACTCAAGCATCCTAGATGGTGAGGAAAATATTTAAGGCCAAAGAATACTTTGCAAATGCGGGTACATGCCTGCGGATATAGTTGAAATGAATTCTTTTTCTATAAAGAAGCTATATCAACAAATGCAAGGGGATACCAGAAAGTCTCATGGAGAAGGCTTGTATGTAATAATGCTGGAAGTCCAAAGTGGATCTTTATATTGCGGTTGATAGCTCATGGAAAACTATACACTAAGGACAGGCTTGCAAAATAGGGTATTGTGAATAATATGGTATGTCCACTATGTGAAGGTGAGGATGGATCGAGAGAACACCTTTTTTTTCTGTGCAAATACTCAGAAAGTGTGTGGAGCAGATTACTAAAATGGCAGGGGATAAGAAGGAGACATATGGGATGGAGTATGGAGCAACAATAGGCCGAGAGATATGCTAGAGGCAAAAATGACAGAGCTGATATATACAGAATGACCTTAGCAGCATGTGGCTACGCTATTTGGCAAGAGGGGAACCTCAGAGCATTTCAGAACAAGAAAAGAGATGCTGAATGGCTGACAAGATCAATTGTGCAAGATGTACATGTGCGAGGTGCAAACAAGGTGAGGATTGCAAGCAAATTGAGAACGATGAATTGGTATCCATGACTATTGTACTACGAGAGACAACGCTTATCGATAGATTGATACCAGTAGCTTAGCTTCTTTTTGAGTAGTTACTACAGTTTGAGTCTAATGATCATACTGTAGGGGTTTTGTTTTGAATTGTACAATAACATCTTTCCCTGGTAATAAAATTTTATTTACCAAAAAAAAAACACAGATTTGTAAAAGTAAATCTCCTATATGTAAAAAAAAAAAAGGTTAGGCTAAAAAATTAAAAATAAATTTATAAAAAGCCACCAAACTAATGTTAGAAATCACATAAACCGTGTAATAAGACTGAGAATCTCTGCCATTAAAATAAGAAGACCTAGAGATTCGATGAACTGCGGCTAAAACCCGACAAAGACAATAGAGAAATTAGCGTAACTTTTGCAGTTGTTTCAGTGGTCCTTCTTTATCTCAGGGAACCAACGACCACGAAAATTGCGGTTTATACCTTGGAATATTAATTAGTCTGGTTTATCGGAGACCACCCCTCTTTCTTTTTTTCTATGATAATTTTCCTTTTAAATATCCCTCTTTAAAATTTATCTTAATTTTACATATTACATTCAGTTTTAATTTGTTTGTCGCATCTTTTTTTAAAACTATTTTAAAATTTGATAATTTTTTTATATTTCAATATTTATATTTTCATTTTACTTTGAGATAGTCTTATAGGAGCTGTTAAGATTTATTGTTGAAGTCAATTGTAAGATTATCATTTTTATACTTAATTAATGTAATATGTCAAAACTGAACACGTGTATAATTAAACAACGAAAGAGTAATTAATGTAAAAGTAGAGAACTCAATTTGATTAGCAATGAAGAAAAACTGTGGCAATTTCGTAGGTGATCAATAAACATTCAGTTTAATATACTAAAATTACAAAATTAATTTGGTTAATATAAAAAACAATACAATTGTCTATTTTTTATGCAGCCTGCACAATGGTCTATTTTTTTATCACCAAAAAAGAAAAAGAAAAAAGCGAAACAAGGAAATAATCGCAAAGGTGACGAAGAGAATCAGAAAAGCAGCAGCAGGAGAATCAAGTCAATTTCTGATTTTTGCAGGGTGCTGCCATATGAAGAAAATTACAGATATGACAAGGAAATATGAGAGAACCATCTTGCTCCACACCGTCACATATTAGCGCAAAATAAGATATTGACCGGTCGATCAAAATTAATAATTTCTGCTAGCTAAAAAGTATATAAATTATAAATGGTATATGTATATAATCAGAGGCAAATTCAGGATTTAAAGTTTGTGGATTCTTATCGTAATCTCAAATTAATATACAATAATAACTGAGTTTACAGTTAGATATTTATAAATATTTAATGATTTTTTTAATAGAAACACAGTCTCTACGCAAAAGTTACTGGGTTCCCGGGAACCCAGTAACTATACTCTAGATTCGCCACTGTATATAATGTGCGCGCACATATATTACCGGCTATTATTTTAGGAGAGGTTAAAAATATTTATTTTTCCATATTTTATGTGATTTTACTTTGAGAGGGTACAAAATTCAAAAATATTAAAAATCCATGACAAAAATAATTTAAGTATCATGTATTTATAAATTATCTCATTACGAATAAAATAATTAAATTACATCTAAATATAAAAAGTATTATTTGTATATAAAAATTACCATCATATAATTTGAAACAAGGGAGTATTAAAAATGCACACTCGTTGCACCTGTCACAAGAACCTTATACTCGCTTACTTACTTCAAAATAAAGTTATTGATTGGGATGCTCATTTGTTAATATTTTAATTAAGAGATAAATTTTTGTTTGTCCCTTAACTTTTGTCATCTTCCAATTTTGATTTTCTCAACGTTTGACAAACAAGCATATGTAACCTGTAATTAATAGAGTTTTGAGCTTTTGGTCCATCCAGTAACATGCTTTCGTAAATTAAACGGGAATAATAACACTTTTGGTCCCTCAATTATGGATAAATTCTTATTTTGGTTCTTGTGCTAATTGAAATATATATGTCTGATCCCTTTATATAGGAAGTATGTTACATTTTAAATATTTTGACAACTATGGTTGTTTACCCATAAAATGGTACGTTTGAATTTATACGTGGTTTATAGACAACTGAATTAATTTGATCCTAAATTAATAGATGAATTTAGATAGAAATGTGAGACTTAGCCTTGAAATTAAAATAAACGACAGATATCTTAATTTCAGGCGCAGAGCTACCGAAATCAGTAAGAACAGTGCAAATAAGCAATAAAAGTAGATTGTTATTGAGCTTTTTGGTATAATATAGCATACATTTCTCAGAAAATTCCTCATTACAATGATGGAAGAACTCACTATTTATAGCTACACCTAGGGAACATGGTACTAGGATCAAACCCTCTTAAATGACAATTATGAGGGCCATTGAAGAATGTGTAACGGTGGACAGTGAATGTCATGTTCTCTGTAACGGATCATGCACTTAATACTGTGGAATATTCTTTATT
Source organism: Nicotiana sylvestris (assembly GCF_000393655.2). Lineage (NCBI taxonomy): Eukaryota > Viridiplantae > Streptophyta > Magnoliopsida > Solanales > Solanaceae > Nicotiana > Nicotiana sylvestris. The sequence goes on from NC_091064.1 coordinate 12,108,885, forward strand.
GAATGCTACCGGATGGCAGGCATTTATTATGTCTTTATGAATACTATTCCTTCCGAAGACAAGTGAAGCCATTGGCCTCGGGTTCAACTGCCTCTTGTCTTTGGCTCCACGTATCACTTTCTCATATGATCGTTAAAAATGAACATATTTTACCCCATACAGATAGTCCCCCTACTTTCCGGTGGCATAATGTTGTGTCACCGGGAAGTTGGTAGAGATACCTTTCTTGGTGGGAAATTCTCTAACCTCCTCCAAAAGGTTTCTCACGATTGATTAGACGCACGTCTCTCTATATTTAATGCCTTGAACACGCGTCACCCCATGATTCATCACCACTTTTGTCGGTTATCGAGGTAATTATAGGCACGATTTTAGCCGTCCATTTCTTTACTTACACACATCAAACTCTTTCATTTACACTTCTTAATCTATCGAACTTCTCAAACCCTCTTTACTCAACTTCTTACTTTGTTTTCAACCCTTCTTTGATCTTCTTCTTGAGAGAAAACTTTCCTATCTTTTCGATAAAAAATGGATTCTTCTTCCAAAAATCTCAGTTCCTCAAAAAACAAAGGTAAAGCTGATGAAGCCACTCATCATACGGTGAGCACCATCATCCAAGAAGTCTTATCACAACCAAGGACTTCGAAGAGAAGTTCCCAACTTCAAATCCTCGCACTTGGGCCGTTGGCAGATACCCTTCTTCTATCCGTCCTTCCAGCATTCCTACCGTGAAGGAAGATTTCCATTTCCAAGATCTAAGCATTATCACTCTTGATCTAACGGAGAGGGTAACTTACCCAAGAAGGGTTTTACGTATTTTTATACTTATCCATTCACTTTGGGGCAGTTCTCTTTGAGTGGAGAGCTCGACTCCGTCATCGTGGAGTTCTGCATCTGTTACCAGGCATGCCGATGCAAGTAAGTCCTTCTGTGTAGAGGACAATCGCTTGTCTTTGGCGCATGTGCTAGGAGGCAAGAGAGGAGCTAACCCTAGATCGGTTGATGGACCTCTAGTCCCCCAAGATCTTCCGCGGGGGAATGGTAAATTTCAGCAAGCGTGGCCACCATGTTCTACTATCTAGCATGGATAACGACAACGAACATAGGTGGATGGAACAATTTTTTGCAGTCGCCACTAATGACATCATTCCGGCAATGGCTTCATCCTTTATGGAATCATGGAACTGCACTCGTAATTTCACCATTTCTCTTTTCTTCCATTACAGATCGTCTCATATCATTATTGACCCTTCTTCTTCCACTTATTTCAACAAATTGGTGGGTTCCACTACGGGTTAAAAGTTTGGACCAGTGGGTCCAAAAGATTTTGGATGTTACAACGCCCGAGACCTGCACGTAGAAAGAACTAGCCCTCAAATACGGGTGGAAGGCCAAAAATCATGGTAGATTAAACTCAACTTGTTGTTTTCCTCTCGTATAAGGAAGCCGATTAACCCCTTTTTTCCTTTGTTGAATTCAGGTCTACCCCAGGGCTCAATTGTCGTTACCGAGAAGGATGTTTTGGCTAATCCTGCTGATGCGACGAGGTTGCTTCAGGAGGTATTTACTTGAACAGGCATATCCGGGCTTGCTTCTAGTGAAAGTTCTTCTTTTCGGAGTCCCCAGCCGAATAATAAGCAACCAAAATAGAGACGTTCATTCGCGGCCGAGGGAAAAAATAAAAGGGAAAGGAGTGTCGTGCTCGAGTCATCTTCAAATGCTATGGTATATAGCGTCATGCCCGAGCCGGCCATAGATCCCGTGGTTATTAATGATTTTGGAGAATATAATGATGAGAGAGCTTCTCTATATAGAAGACAACGACCTTCATCAACTCAACAGAATGCTCAATCTGTTGAGTTAGTTACCCCATTGAGGCTGATGCCTTGGCCCTCCGGGGGGAGTTTGATATGGTAGAAAATGCCAACTCCCATTTTCGAGTCCCAATCGTTGTACCCGGTACCGTGAGGCTGAGTACCGGGTCCCTTCCATCTTCGGTTGATGAGCAACCAACAACCAACACTGCGCTTGCGGCAGCCGCTTCTCATCCTTTATCGCCATCAGCTTCATATCCTTTTTGACCAAATCCATTTCTGCCACCAACAACTGCTACATCATCTCCACTGGCCGCAGTTACTCGAAACGATGACATTCCTTTTCCCCAGTCCCCCGTTCATGGTAACCTAGGGCAAAATTATGTCGCCCCTTTAGAAGATCCTCAAAGGAGGAGGAGCGTCGGTTTCCACCGGATGCCATCTGTTATCCCGACTGGTGGAACTTGCTAACTATCTGAAGCCTTTGGCTTAGAAAAAGATAGGAATAAAGTGCAAACTCTACCGGAAGAGTGTTTGCTAAATAATGCCATGCACAACACAGCGGCGGTATAATCCTCATTTTCTCGATTGTTTCTTCTATCTTTGTTGTGGCAGGTTTTTGAGTTTGCATTTTTGTTTTATAGGCCAACTTCCTTGCTTTTGAGGGCCTTCAGAGGTTGATCCGTGATAAGGAAGAACTTACCTCCAAGCGGGATCAACTATTGGCCCAGCGAGATCAAACCGTCGCTCGTCTCTCAAAACTGAAAGCACGGGTTGCTGAGGCCGTGGAGTTGGAGGCTCGGTTGCAGCAAAGTGAGCAAGATGTAGTGACCCTTGGCCAAGAGACTGTCCAGTTAAAGGTGCAATTTAAAGAAGACAAGGACAAATGGGTTAAGGTTCAAATGCCATTCTTGTTGCATCCGATCGTAAAGTTGTTTCCATAAAAAGATTGAATAACTTGGAGGCAGCCTTAAACTCTAAAACTGAATAAATTGTTGCTGCTAAGGAAAAGTATGCCCGGTTGGAGGAGAGGCATGAGAAGGTCACGGAACATAACAAGTTTTTAGGTCAAATGTTTGTGACCTTGATGTCAACCTCCGGGCCACTAGATCCATGCGGGACAGTCTTTATACTGAGGTTGACCAACTTAAAGAAGAACTTCAAAGCCGAGCAGCTTCTCTGATTGTGGAAAAATAACATTATATGTATAGTATGAGAAGAAAAACCTTGGAAGAATCCAAAGCATATGTCATTGACTTTGATGCCGTAATCGCTAAGGCCCGTGAGCTGTAGTTAGTTGCAAAAAGAGGTCTACCGGCCTAGTCCAATGCTACTAATTCTTTTGGTTCCAGTTTAGAGTTCTCGGGAACTGAAGAGGATCGGAAGGCGACGATGCTGAATGCCAAAATGACGAATGCCAAAATATCGAATCGGCGGTGAATCTGCGCATTTCTCCTAGGGGCGTAGGTGTTTCTCTTCCTCTGGGTTCCGGAGATGTAGTAACTTAGTTTTTTGCTTTCCTTTTCAAACTTTTTTACTTGTGTTGTTTGGCACACTTATTGTAAATTATAACACTTTTTTGTATAAGTTCTTCATTATGCTACTTGGTTTAAATATTTCCGCAAGTTTACTCTTTGAGTCTTTTTGTTTAGGTATTCATGCAAGTTTGATCTCTGCGTCTTTGCAAGTTTACTTTTTGTGTCTAATTGTGCAAATCTTTGGGTGTATTTCCCCCTGAAAGCATTTGGATTTCGGGCATAAGTTCTTCCGAACTCAACCCTTTAACGTGAGGATTTTCATAAGAGAGGGTTTGTACATATTTACTTTTTGCGTTAGATTGTACAAGGGTTTGGGTGTATTTTTCATTGAAAGCATTTGGATTTCGGACATAAGTTCTTCCTAAATCAACTCTTTAATGAGAGGGTTTTCATAAGAGAGTGCCCTCTTATGTTTACAGTGCTCTTGAAGAGGATGTCTCCCGTTAATTATGGCACTAACATTTGAAGTACTTGTTCAAATGATAAAATCAATTCATCGTTCAGATAAGAAACAAGATAGAAACAAAAGGATTTTACTTTATTCCTTCCATTTTGAAAATTACATAAGCATTCATTGTGCTATAAATAAATTGTCATTTCTTGTGGCTAACTTGTACAACTTGTTTCTACGGGGCGGGCCAGCGCAGTCCCCGGTCCCGATGACATAATTATGTTTCTGGGTTTCGTGTTCCAGTTGAAATGGAAGTCGTTGTTGCCGTATCCTTGTATCATTTCCCCCCAGTATTCGAATGTGAAGAATGCGAATTTGAATACTGGAAGTTTTATACCTTCGAGGATTCCACTAGTGACTTGCTAGATAATCTTCAGTTCGATAACAAACTTCGTTTTACCTTAGGAAGTTATGCTATCGAGCCAAAGATTATTTAAAAATCCCCTAGTGGCTTGCACTTGTGAACGGTCGGGTAATCTCTGTTCATAGCAAACTTAACTTCTCGGTAGGAACTTTGTGATCGAGTAAAAGATTATCTAACTACTCCGTAGTGGTTCCTTGCTTTTGTGTCTTGTAATTTAAAGGTATTATTGTTGACCCTTTCTTCGTAGTATGCTTTCCTTTGTTGCCTCATTAAAAACCTGCCAGAAAAAAACCAATTGGGACAAAAATTGGACGAAGGAAAAAGAGTGCAGCACATACTTTCAGTACAGATGATATTCATTAACAATAATATCTCTTAAGGTGTGCCACGTTCTAGTTGCTTGGAGGCTTTTCTCCATCTTGATTATCTAACTCATACGATCCTTTCTCGGTGAGAGCTAAAACCCGGTAAGGGCCTTTCTATGTTGGACTTAACTTCTCTACATTGAGCTCCCGGGTGTTCTGCGTCACTTTCCTTAAAACCAAGTCTCCTACTTTGAAAAAACGGAGGTTAGATCTTCGACTATAATATCTTTCTATTCTCTGCTATTGGGTTGCCATTCTTATATGCGCCAAGTCCCTACGTTCATTGAGTAGCTCCAAATTGACCAACATTGCTTCATCGTTTGTTCTTTATCCGCTCGGTAATATCTCAGAGTAGGCTTACATACTTCCACCGGAATCAAGGCTTCTTCTCTGTATACGAGGGAGAAAGGAGTTTCTCCCGTGCTCGATTTGGTCGTTGTTCGGTATGCCCATAATACACCTGGCAATTCTTCAGACCATTTATCTTTAGCTGCTTCCAATATCTTTTTGAGATTTTGTATAATCATTTTGTTCGTTGATTCTGCTTGATTGTTTGCGCTTGGATGATAGGGTGAAGATGTGATCCTTTTGATTTTTAAGTCTTCAAGGAATTTTGTGATCTATGCTGTTATAAATTGTGGCCTGTTGTCGTAGGCTATCTCTTTTGGTATTCCAAATTTACAAATTATTTTCTCTCATAAGAAATCTACCACTTCACGCTCACCAATCTTCTGACAAGGACCTGGCTTAACCCATGTAGAAAAATAGTCAGTTAAAATCAAAAGAAATCTTACCTTACCGGGGGCCGATAGTAGAGGTCCGATGATATTCATTCCCCACTTCATAAACGACTATGGTGACAAAACTGAATGCAATGGATCTGCTGGTTGATATACCGACGGTGCGTAGCGTTGACACTTATCACATTTTTCAATGTAAGATTTGGTGTCTTGTTCCATTCAAGGCCAATAATATCCTGCCCTTATTGATTTTAGTACTAAGGAATTTGTGCCTGAGTGATTCCTGTAGATCCCTTCGTGGACTTCTCGCATAACATAATTAGCTTCAGAGGCTCCCAAACATCGGGCCAACGGGCCTTGGAAAGATTTTATGTATAATTGACCCCCTTGAAGCTATATCGAGCTGCTTTAGAGAGCTGTGGCCAATATGCCCTAGGATCTTCAGGCAACTTCTCGTATTTTAGGTAGTCAATAAATTTGTTTCTCCAATCCCAAACCAAATTAGGCGCGTTTACCTCGTAATGGCTATCTGCGTCCAGTACCGAGTGCATAAGCTGCACGATCGTACAGGAGTCCAATCCTTTCATTTTCATAAATTAGCCAAGGTTAGCTAGCGCATCTGCTTCTGCATTTTCTTCCCTCGGGATATGCGTGACTGACCACTTCCGAAATCGAGCGAGTAGAGCCTGAACCTTCATTACGATTGTTGCATGCATTCCTACTTGGCTTCGATGATCCCGTAGACCTGATTTACCACCAACTGGGAGTCACATTTGATTTATATGACCTCGGTGTCCATTCCTTGGGCCAATTCGAGCCCTGCAATCAAAGATTCATACTCCGCTTCACTGTTAGAGGAATAGTTCTTATGGCCTACCTTAGGGTTTATCCCGAAGGTGTAGTTAATACTACACCGGATTAACCACGCTGAGCTCGAACCTTTTCATATTGGAAGATCAGTCCACAAACAAGGACCAAACTCCTAATGTCAATTCCGACACCATTACTACTTCTTTGGTAGCTAGAGGTAAAAGTTTTGGACTGTAATCGGACACAAAGTCGGCCAAACCCTGTGACTTAATTACAATCATCAATTTATATTCTATGTCAAATTCGCTCATTTTGACGACCCATTTGGCCAGCCTATATGAGAGTTCAGGCTTATAAAGAATATTCCACAGGGGAAAAGTGATCACCTTAGCTATCGTATGACATTGGAAATAAGGCCTTAACTCACGAGTGGTGACTATGAAGGCTAAGGCCAATTTTTCCAGATACAGGTAGCGAGTTTCTGCTCCCATTAAAATTCTACTAATGTAGTAAATAGTAGATTGCGTACCTTCGTCCTCAGAGACAAATATTACTTACTGCAACCTCCGAGATTGCTAAGTAGATCAATAGTTTTTTGCCTTCTACCGGTTATGATAGTAATGGATGACTCGACAAATACCTTTTCAAAGCCTGTTGAAACTCCGGGGCCTATTGGAAGTTCTTCTTCGTTTTGAGCAATGACAAGAGATGTTGACATTTCTACAAAGACTTGAAACTGAATCTGTTCAAGGCGGCCAGTCTCCCCATTAGCCTTTGAACCTCTTTTACACTTGATAGCTGGTGCGGGATGTCTTAGAGAGCTTTGAATTTATTGGGGTTGATCTCGATCCCGCTTTGTTACACCATGAATCCTAGGAGCTTACAGGAGTTGACCCCGAACGCACACTTCTTGGGGTTAAGCTTCATGTTATTCTTCCTTAAGATGTAAAAGGTTTTTTGCAAGTATTTGAGATGGTCACCTGCTTTTAAAGACTTACCAAGCATATAAACTTCCATGGTTTTCCCTATTTTCTTTTCAAATATTTTGTTCATAAGTCATTGATAAGTGGCTCCAGCGTTCGTTAACCTGAAGGGCATCACATTGTAACAATATGTGCCGAAATTCGTGATGAACGAAGTTTTTCCTAATCCTTCGTGTTCATTTTTATTTGGTTGTACCTGGAGTAAGCATCGAGGAAACTCATTAACTCGTGCCCGGCTATTGCATCAATTATTTGATCAATGTTTGGCAATGGAAACGAGTCTTTTGGGCACGCCTTATTAAATCCTTATAGTCTACACACGCGCGAAATTTATTATTCTTCTTTGGAACTACTACAATGTTAGCTAGCCAATCAAAGTACTTTACCTCTCGGATTGAACCGATATCAAACAAGCTAGTTACCTCATTTTTGATAAATATGTTTTTGACCTCGGCAATAGGACATTTTTTTGTCTTACCGGAAGGATGCTGGGATTCAAGCTTAGTTTGTATACGACCAATTCTGGTGAGATACCTGTCATATCCACATACAACCATGCAAAAAAATCGACATTAAATTTAAGGAATTCAAACAAATCTCGACCTGAGATCGGGGTGCAGTCCTGTCCCCAAGTGGAACTTCCTTTCCAAAAACTTTTGAAACAATGCTACTTGTTCAAGTTCCTACACTATAGACTTGGTTGTGTCCGTCTCTTCCAGTACCTGAAAATACCTTGGTAATTGATAGGATTCCGACGACTCTTTCCCCTGGTTGATTTCGCTTGGCTTGGGAGTAGGCGTCGGTTCCTGTGATTGCTATGTCGCATGCTCCTTCCCTTTGCTACCAGAGATGAGATTGTGTTCATCTCCCTTGCTGTCGGTTGGTCACCTCTTTTTTTTTTTAATTCCCCCGGGGAATTGGGAATTTCAACAACTGGTTATATGTCTATAGACAATAAATTGCATCAAGAAAATATAATCAAGATCGAAAAATATTGCAACATCGTAGTATTTGATTTCAACTAATATGAGTGTACACTCTCTATGAATCATTTGATTCTTATTTCCAATATTAAATAAATTCAAGGATCTTCGAGCTTGATCTTGAATATGTAGTTGTTGGCACGAACGATGATCTTGTTCTTGAGCTTGCGCTTGATTGCTTGAACTTGAACTTGAACTTGATTTGTTCTTCGTTCTTGATCTTGAACTTGATTTGTTCTTCGTTCTTGAGCTTGAACTTGATTGCTTGAAGCTTGAAACTTGTGGAGAAATTTGCAGCGTTTGATCCACGAGCTCTTTCTTGTTATATTTTTTTGTGTCTATTCTGGGTTATGAAGAACCCTATTTATAGATATGGGAGGGAAAGTTATGACAAGAATACACTCTTTCCAACCAATCAAATTGAAGTGTGATAAGGCCGCATTTGATTGGCCAAAATATGTCACTGGCACACGTGACGCAGTTTCATTTGCCTTTTAATTTGCCCTATCATGCCTTGTCATTTTGATATGTGGCACGATCTCATTGGATCTTCTGATTGACTTGGCGTGCCATGTCATTTGACACGTGACACCAAACTGGGCCACTAGGAATATGACATTTTGGTCTTAATGAAGTGGGCTCATCACTTTAGCCCAATTAAATGGGCTAGCCCAATGAGTTAAGACTTATTTATTTAATTTATATATATTGGATTTATATAATTTATTCAATTATATTAGTCCATAATATTTATTTGGACCAATATATCTCAAATTTAATTTATAAGCCCAAATTATTTTATGAATTTAATTTTAATAAAACTTATATGCCTACAAAAACCCCTACTTCAAGACTTATCGGAGTGTCGACTAATTGAAATTCACAGGTTGGGCTTGAAGTACACGTAAAAGACATATTTGTTCTCTTAAAAGTTATCGAGAATTGAACTTTCTCTTTCCTTGAAACAAATATCATATTATAATTGTATTTGTAAAGATACACAATGACCAAACATTAGTCATCACGTAAGAAAACTTATGAAAACCTTTTTTTATTCTCTACATTAAAGAAAAGTTTCACTTCATTTGATATAGCAATTTTCACCGCTAAGGTACGTGACTATCCATGATCAAAAGACTTAATCCATATAGCATTGCCGGCTTTTACCGAGTTGTACGTGTCTTTCATTCTCTGACTAGAATTGTAAAACTGCAGGCTCATTATGCACAACTAGCATTATTCAAGTTTGAGTAGGAATAGAATTATAGCGTCCCAATGCATGGTGTGAACTAATTGTGCTAGCCATCTTTTCGGTTGAGCCCACATCAAAAGACATCTTCTCGGCAATCTATTTGGGTCTCTATATATAGATACATATTCTTCATCTTGTAGGCATTAATTCACTGGGCCTTTTAATGATTATAAGGCAAGAGCACAGTGAAGGTAAGCCCCATTTTTTTTGCATTTTCCGTTGCTTTTTTTGTAGGCCAAAAAGAGAAGTACAAGCTCTTGCATGAAGATGGTTGTCTTAGCGTATGAAGGGATGGATACTCACTCAGCCCAAATATCGGAGTGATTACTCCCAAGATGGCTCGAATATCAGAGAGATTACTTTCAAGGTGACCCGACTATCATAGAGATTACACTCCAGGTGATACGACTATCAGAGAGATTACTCTCAAGGTGGCCCGACTATCGGAGAGATTACTCTCAAAGTGACCTGACTACCAGAGAAATTACTCTAAAGGTGATCCAACTATCAGAGAGATTACTCTAAAGGTAGCCCGACTATCGGAGAGATTACTCTCAAAGTGTCCTAACTGTCGGAGAGATTACTCTCAAAGTGGCCAGACTGTCGGAGAGATTACTCTCAAGGTGGCCCGACTATCGGAGAGATTACTATCAAGGTGTGAATGGATGGATACTCATCCCTGCTAAAAAATCGGAGGCTATTTCATGACGCAAAGGTTTATATGGCATATTGAAGTACAAGTCCATGGAAACAAATAGATGGACAAATCCTCAAACATCATATGGGAGGACAAATCCATGGCAATATATAGAAGGAAAAATTCATAAAGAGGCCAACTTAAGGTGCGAATGGACTTACATGTTCATCTCAATATTGAAAAGTTATAGTTTCTTTTAAGGACAAACCCACGAAGAGGCCAACTTAAGGCGCAAAGGGACTTAAATGTCCACCTTAAGATTGGAAAATTAAAAAGTTTCAACTCGAAGACTTAGTGAACTTGACGATATCGACTTGAACACTTGGCAAACTTTGACGATTTGACAGACTTTGCAAACATTAACTTGAAGAGTGGTGGACTTTTAAACTTTAACTTGAAAAACTAGAAGGCTTTCATTCGGGCGTTTACTTCCCTTATAAACTGTATGAGTTCGATTTTAGAGGAATCACTCTCATTGTTGTGACCAGTCACCCCTCGGGGTGTTGTTGTCGACCATCTGCGTCATTTGGTTCGCGAGAGCACTGGGAAGAACTAGGCCTTGTCCATTCGCTTTATTGGAATCTCCCGACAACGCCTACTTCAACTCTGTCATGACCTTATCCTATCGTGTGAGATGGCCTATAATGGTCTCCTGTTGCTCTTGCAAGACCCTGACTGCTTCGATGACGTGCTCTTCTTCAGTATCATTAGGAGTCGCCTCCGAACATGTCACGGATATCGGCCGTCGTGAACCAGCATGGCCTCGTTGCCCTAGTTACGGGTATCACTGATTGAATCCTCGTGTTGAGGCTAATTTCCTTGGTCCTCAATTTTTTGTGTTGTTAATACCATTATCTGCCATTTATAATGATTTTTTCTAAGAACAAGGAATCAATTCAATTACACAATTTTCTATGCCCCATGGTGGGCGCCAAACTGCTTACCCATAAAATGGTACAGTTGAATTTATACGTGTTTTATAGACAAGTGAATTAATTTAATCCTAAAATAGTAGATGAATTTAGATAGAAATGTAAGACTTAGCCTTGGAATTGAAATAAACGGTAGATATCTTAGTTCCGGGCGCAGAGCTACCAAAGTCAGTAAGAACAGTGCAAATAAGAAAGAAAAGTAGATTGTTATTGAGCTTTTTGGTAGAATATAGCATATGCTTCTCAGAAAATTCCTCCTTATAATGATAGAAGAGTTCACTATTTATAGTTATACCTAGGGAACAAGGTCCTAGGATCAAGCCCCTCTTAAATGACAATTATGAGGTCCATTGAAGAATGTGTAATGGTGGGCACTGAATGCCATGTTCTCTGTAACAGATCATGCACTTAATGTTGTGGAATATTCTTCATTGAATGCTACCGGACGACAGACAATTATTTTGTCTTTATGAATACCATTATTTTCGAAGACAAGTGAAGCCATTGCCCTCGGGTTCAACTGCCTCTTGTCTTTGATTCCACGTGTCGCTTTCTCATACAATCATTATATGAACATAGTTTACCTCATACACTGGTATTGTCGAATATGAAATAATAGTACAAGATTAACTTAACACATTGGTAATTAAGAAGTGAAATGGTTCATAGTTATGGTAAATTTGCAATTGCACAAGCAAAGGGATCGAAAGTACACATTTCAATCAATTGAAGGTTGTATATACTTAGTCAAATATTACAAGGACTAAAAATAAAATTCTACTTTTATTCTAATTCTACTTCTTCCTTTCCTTTGTTTAACAAGAATAAAATTAAAAGTTTTAAGTTATGAACAATCAAATAGGCAGACTGCAGAGTAAGCTTCCTTTAAGATGGTGCAGGTACTATTTAATTGAATCTAAAATAAAATACCCAAAAGCTGATAGTAAAATTCTTAAGGGAGAGACCTGATGAAATGCTGTAACACTTGTGCAGAAAAAAATTGTATTTGTTCATTTTATTGACATCGTGCGATTACAAAAGCATGTTATTAGAGATAAAATATAAAGTTTAAAGTTAAAATATTTTGAATTTTTTTTATTTGTAAAAATTAAAAAAGAAAAAGGATGAGAAAAAAACTATAAAAAGGACCATATAAGATGAAACACATGGATACTAACATATACACGAAAAGTTTATTTTGAACCCTATCTTTGAATGTCTGAGTTTCTAATTGTACTCCTTTTTATAAAATGTTTAAAGAATATATAATATTAGGGTATGATATACAACCAAAGTATTCGCAATTGAGAAGAAAGTCGCATGTCGAATCACAATATATTCGAATATTTAAAATTTTGCGATCACTGTTGTGTAATTGGGTATCTCCTACTCGCTTTTTACCTACGTAAAAATTATCAATTCTAACTTTTAGAGTTTGTCACATGGCTTACCCACTTTCTTACGATGTCTAATATCTTTTGCAAGAGTTTAATTTATATAACTCGATTGCATTAAAAAAGAATTACACTATTAAGTCACGCATAAAAAATATAATTTCTCTATAAAAAGCAAGATTTGTAATTAAAAATAAAATATATTAATTATCTATTACAACATGTAATTATGAGTTTATAGTGTAATTTTTTTACAATTTGGATGTATATAAGTTAAGTTGTAAATACGGAGAGAGTTTAAATTAAGTAAAAAAGAAATAATACCATGAGCTCACCCAAAGAATATCTACAAGTAAATCATGTTAAAATTTATTAATTATCATATGCTACAATAGGTAAAGATGATACCATGTATATAATATAACATAAACTCATATTAAAAAGTATTATTCTAATCAAGGCTATTGAGGGTGGCACGATACCTCGACGCTCCGGTAAAAGTTTATGTATATACAAGTATTTTATACTGAATCGAAGTGAACTAATTTAAAGCCAATTGAACCGATTAAATTTATATTTGAATTCAATCTCCTTCACCGATTTGTATTAAAAACTGTGACACCCGTAATCATCAAATTGTGAATCTCTTTTTTATTTTTGTCGCATGGCTGCTTTATTACGTGTATTTGTAAGAGTCCGGAACTAAAATGTGGTTTTTTTCTACTCAAAATACGCAAATAATTGTTAAAAAAAAAAGTTACCAAACTATATATAACGCCACAAAAAGTGGCGCTATACAGTAACGGTAATTGCACCGTTACTGTATAGCGCCACTTTTTGTGGCGTTATATATAGTAAACCTGACACATCTTACATATCACCACTATTAATGGCGCTATACCCCTTATTACCTAACCCCACCAATAATTTCTGGGTTCAATAATTCAAAAGCGTATAAAGCCACTTTTTGTGGCGCTATATACAAAAAAAAAATCTCTCCGACTAGCCATTTCCTATATAAACATCGTAGAATCGCCACAACTTCATTCAAAATTTATTTTTAACTCTTGTTGGTTTCTATTGTTGTTAAATTCTCCAGGATTTTTTCATTATGTCTGAAGAACGTAGAATAAGAGTATCATTATATTGGGGGGGTGAGGTTGTGATGGAGAATAACTCTGTGGGCTACAGTTTACCTGTTAAGTGTAATGTTAAATTGCCACTTTCAATGGAGTACGAAACATTGATATCGTTGTTATGCAAAAAAATGAGTGTGAGAAAACGTTCAGTGATACTCAAAGTAACCGGAAGATATCCGTATTCCGTTACGCCGCAAGGGGTTGCTTTTTACTCAGAGTTTAACATCGACGATGATGACACTTTGAGTGATTTCCTGAGGACTCCGGACGAATGCCGGGAATTTCTTGTAATCACAATGTTGGAGATGTACGTGAAGGTCGAAGACGTTCCAAAAAACGAGGTTGTGCGTAGTAGAGATAACCCCCAGTCATCGGGTGGTTTATTCTGGATCAGTTTTTGCCGGACATGTTCCAGATGAAAGAATTTTTCTTGATTTAAATTTATCACCGTCGGCGAATGAGCAGCGAGAAAATAATTTATACCCTGCTTTCCATAATTCACAAGAAGAGTGGTAAACTTCAATTTTCATTTGTGTTAATTATGTATATTTTTGGCGTATTGAATTAATTTTAACGCTCATTTATTTAATAGGGGTACCGGCCGGATATGAATTTTACAAGTGGCCCATCCGGTAGTCATCACCTAACTGAAAACGTCCATCATGGAATGTCATCACATTACGACTTGTAAGTGAAATGATATAGCCATATATAAAGCATTTATTAATTTAGTAGCTTATATTTTTGTTGAAATGTGCAGTGAAAACGAGCAAGTTGAACTACCCGTACTCACTCAATTGCCCGAAAACGACGTATTACATCAGGATCTGGCAGATGCACAGAGTGAGGAAGAGAACAACGATTACGATAACAATGCCGATGAATCGGGAGACGATACACCATTTGCTCGTGAGGATGGTGATGAAGAGGACGATGAGGAAGGACCCGATTTGAAGAGAGTCCCCCATAGACGAAAAGTGTACGAGTCTGAAGTGTCGTTTCATTCAAGGGAGATTCCTTATATTGATAACTTGCCAGCCGTGCCGGATGTGGAAGCTCTCACAAGGGATTTTGATGAAATCCGGACAGCAATGTGGGATGAGTCTAGACCAACGGTGCTTGCAAAGGGGATGCTTTTTCCTGATAAAGCACGCGTAAGCAGGGCTTGTAAAATGCACAATGTTAAAGAGTGTCGTGAGATGCAGGTATCGGAGTCAAGTCCGACGGTATACAAGGCTATTTGCCGCAGGTGGTTTTGGCCATGTATTGGATGTTGCGTGCGTCGAAGAAGAAGACAGGTATGTGGAAAGTGGGTAAATACATTCCCACCCACACATGCGAAATGGACACTTTCAACGGGAATCACTTCAACTTGGATATTGACTTGATATCTCTTGTACTTATTCCGCACATCGAAGCGTCCATAAGGTATAAAATCAAAGAGTGCATTACAGCAGTCCACCAGGAATATGGCCACACAATTACTAAAAGAAAGGCATATCTTGGGCTCAAAAGAGCGTTTGAAATAGTCTATGGTAACTGGGATAAGTCATTTGCGGATCTGCCTAGGTACATGGCTGCACTGCAGCACTTTAACCCCGGAACAGTTGTTGAATGGAAGCTTGAGCGGAGTCCGGGTAAACCAGAATATATATTCAATTACGTGTTCTGGGCGTTTAAGCCAGCAATTGATGGTTTTCCGTATTGCCGGCCCGTAATATCCATAGACGGAACTCATGTCTATGGAAAGTACGATATCAAGCTATTGATAGCCGTGGCAGTGGATGCTAATGGACAGATATTTTCTCTAGCCTTTGCTATTTGTGCCTATGAAAGCACAGAGACGTGGACAATGTTTTTGAACCACCTAAAAGGGCACGTTGTCAAACAACGTTCAGGTATTTGTCTAATATCTGATCGGCACGGGGGTATATTAAGTTCTGTGGAGAACCTTCCTACCTGGCAAGAACCTCATGCATACCACCGTTACTGTGTGAGGCACTTTAAGGCCAATTTCAAGAAGGCACATCCCAAAAAGGATCTACATGATTTGATGTGGATGGCAGCAACAGACCACCAACAACATAAATTCCGGAGGCATATGGATTCTATCAGGCAAGAAGACGAGGCAGCATATCGTTGGTTAATGCGACATGATCCTGAAAAGTGGACGTTGCATGCAGATGGTGGCAGACGCTGGGGAATTCTTACTACAAACGTGTCAGAATCCTTCAACGGGTTATTAAAGTCGGCAAGAGGATTGCCCGTCACAGCCATGGTGCGTATGTCGTTCAAGCAGATGGCGGAGAGGTTTGTGCAACGGTCTGTAGCTACAACGGAATTGATGGAAAGGGGTGTTGAATTTATGCCAGTGCCTATGAAGAGATTAGAGAAATACAGACGGCGAGCATATTGGCATTCCTTTTTGCAATATGATAACGAACGAGGTATTTTTGAAGTTCGCACCGCTATCCATAATAATCGGGGTAATAATGTACATATTGTAAATGAATCTACAAGGTTATGCTCATGTGGGAAATGGTCAATCTACCACATGCCTTGTTCACATGCCATCAAGTGTTTTCAACGTGTTGGTTATGCGGAGACCAACTATATTGATCAACAATATAGTGTTTCCAAATACCTAAACACATATAGTGGTCAGTTGCAACCAGTGGGTTCTGAGCATTACTGGCCCCCAGAACCATTTAAAATGGTGTGTAACAAGTCCTATTTGCGTAAAAGACAGGTGCAGAAGAGAACGCGTATACGGAACCAAATGGATGTTAGTGATACCGTATATGCGCGCAAATGTGGTATATGCTCGCAAACAGGACACGACCGTAGAAAATGTCCTTTGGGTGGCAACAGTAATCAAGCTCAGGGCGGGTGTTCTTCTATTGTACCTAACTACCCATGAGTTCATGTTGTAATAATTAGTTGTTATGTATACGATTTAAGTATTTATGAAATAAAATTTTCTTGTTTGTTAATTATGATTTGTACTTTCCCATTTTACCTATTTAAATAATAATTTAATATAATTATCGGTATATTTATTATGTGTGTGTTGTCTTGTCGACATCACGATATTTAATACGCAAAATATAGCGCCATTATATATGGCGCTATGTGTGTCTTGTCTTGTCGAACTGAAAAACCTGAAAAAGCTGATCGGCTGACATAAAGTCGTCTTGTCAACATCATGATATGGCGCCATTAGATATGACGCTATCTAATATAGAGCCATTAGATATGGCACTATATGTGTGTTGTTTCGCCTATAAATAATGAGGTCATTGTAGTTAATTTGTGTGCTAAAAATTTCCCCCAGAAATATTTCATTAAAAGTAAGTAAGGTTTTTTATTATAGCAAATATTTCACAAATGGCTCAACCTGGTCGTCCACCAATTTGCTTATGTGGAAAACCATGCATGATGGATTGTGGGTGGGAAGGTGCTAACGCTGGATGCCGCTATTTGTGCTGTATGAACACGTTGTACAAGCAACCCGACGAACCTACTTGTGAATTTGATGAATGGGCTGAGGAACCATGTTATCAGGAAAGCTACAGGGATAGATTACAGGAATTTCATAATATGTTGTTATACCAGCATAGAATACAAAAGGAGGGAGATAGAATTATTACAGAAATGAGGGAGAAACTGAAGGAGGTGGAAGATAAAAAATGGAGAGCAGAATGGAATTGTGAAGCACACAAGGAACGCAACGAAAAATATAAACGGGAACTTGCGGAGGTGAAGGCGAGAGTGAAAGAGTTAGAAGAAGAAAAAGAACAAATGGAAGAACGATTTAAGTGGTTGGAGCGAAGAATAAATGACAACTGAGGATGGAGCATTGGCGTGTATGTGTTTAGTGTCATTTTCATATTTCATGTATTTTTATTATGTTGGCCTGTTATGTTTGTGTTTGTGTTGTAGTAATGTTTTCCTTGTTTGTTGTACTAAATTTTATTTTAATTTAAGTGGAAGTTAAGTTTAAGTTGTTGTGTTACTATACCAAATACTATAAAACGAAATGAGAACTAAAAAAAGTAACTGTCATATCGATTAAATATTGTTGTTAATGTATACAAAAATATTATTTACACCAAAAAACATAAAAATGGAAGACCGAATCAATGTGTCTCGCATCCGATGTGTCTCAAAGTAGCCGTTGGCCTGAGGCGCATCCCCTGCTGTCCGGGTACGCTATCAGGATCATCATCATCAAGTCGTCTCCTTATGGCTGTATGCGGCACAGGATGACATGTATCGGTGGTGCTGTCAGGTCCAGTAGAAGGCTACATAATAATATCAAACTTAGTATAGAAAACTACATAACAATTCACAAAAATTTATATTGTCTTACCATAATCGTGTCTGGATCCTGAATGTAGTCATCTGTCGCAGCATCGCATGAAGCCTAAAAAAGTAAATTAATAAAGTTAAAGAAAATAAATAAGTTATAGTAAAAACAGTAATAAAATTAATACTAATAAACTCATACCTGCGCATGTGATGAGCTGCCATAACTCAGTCGGTGCCCACTATCAAAATCTCGGATCGGTCGAGACTCATCAGTGGTAGACGGGCCAGGGAAATATCTACCCAACTCCACTCCTTGAAAATCCGAGCCCATGATCAAGAATTGACCCGATGGGGTCACCTGCGACGTCCCTGGAGTGTCATAAATGCCAAGGCTGTAAGACGGCATGTCGGTCTCATGCATGCCACCTCCCATATCAGCAGCAACATCCGAGGCCTAGTGGTACCAAACTATCTCCCCCCATATATGCTCAGATCTATGCTGGGGCTGTAGGGGTAGTAGCTTCGAAGTCCGAGGGCCGGGATGTATAGGTTCATCCATGTCGTCAACTGCAAATTCATAATTTTTAATAACTATCATTAATAATTATGTGATTTTTTATAATTTAAATTCATATTTTTTAACAACTTAATTGTAAAAATTATATATATACTTATGGGTTTCCTGCTAGATTGGCCTAGTGATACCAAACTATCATTAATAATTTTATGTTTTTTAATAATTTTTATTCATATTTTTTAATAACTTAATTATAAAAATTATATATATATATATATATATATATATATATATATATATATATATATATATATATATATATATATATATATATATATAATTTTTTTATAATTATGGGTTTCGTGCTAGATTTTCTGAAGCCCAGTGGTACCAAACTATCATTAATAATTTTATGTTTTTTTAATAATTTTTATTCATATTTATTTAATAACTTAATTGTAAAAATTATATATATATATAATTTTTATAATTATGGGTTTCGTGCTAGATTTTCTGTGGCCCAGTGGTACCAAACTATCATTAATAATTTTATATTTTTTTATAATTTTTATTCATATTTTTTAATAAATTAATTGTAAAAATTATATATATATATATATATATATAAAATTTTTATAATTATGGGTTTCGTGCTAGAATATAAGATAATTAAACAAAATGAATTCTAAGCTAAAATACTACACAATACTACGCTACAAGGCTCTAAATTTTACTACGCTAAAAGGGTCTACGTTTTACTACACTAAAAAGGTCTACATTTTACTACGCTAAAAAATAATCTAAACTAAAAGGCATAAAAACACATAAATATACATGAGGATATTAACAAACACATTTTTTAGACTAATTTACATATTTTTATACAACACTAAAATTAAATCCGGATAAAATTTAACATGCTAGTTTCGGAAAAAATAAACACAAACCGAAATAGAACACATACAAATCAAGTAATATGCATTGTTATAAAAGTTTCAACTTAAAATAAATCGAAATACCTCGATTTAGAATTTTCGGAATGTAAATAGATCGAAATTTTGACTCCGGAAGAGTGAATCCATAATAACATGAAGCTCTACTCGACAGTGGGACCACCAATCTTCAACTTTTATGTGCCGGGTAGACCCAAATTATTATTTTTTTTTAAAAAAATGGGGCAGAATCGTGGGGGGACCAAAAGGGAGTAAAATAATGGAGATGAAACGAAGAAGAAGAAGACGGAAGGATTTTTAATAAGGGGTATAGCGCCATTAATAGTGGTGCTATGTAAGATGGGATTTTGGGGTATAGCGCCATTAATAGTGGCGCTATGTAAGATGTGTCAGGTTTACTATATATAACGCCACAAAAAGTGGCGCTATACAGTAACGGTGCAGTTACCGTTACTGTATAGCGCCACTTTTTGTGGCGTTATATATAGTTTGGTAATTTTTTTTTAACACTTATTTGCGTATTTTGAGTTAAAAAAAACCCACATTTTGGTTCCGGACTCGTATTTGCAATACACTGTATTCTCCACTAACCATAGTTACCTTCCAATTAAAGAACATTATTATCTTAAACAAACTCTAGTTTACCTTGATTTTCTACTAGTCTTCCTTTTTCTCCTCCTCCATTTCCCCATCCCAAAGCTCTACACTTTTTCTTCTCCCTCCACCCTCTGTTTGTCCATTTCAAGAATCTAGGAGTAGTAAACTAAACCAAATTTTCTTATAGTATTAGCGTAAATCTTTGAAAGTTACTCACCTCGAATCCACCATCACACACACACACACACAATCTTTCTCTCTCCAATTTCATCAACCAAGTAAAGTGTAGAGTCTTGTGTATGAAAGAATAATTGGGTCTTTCTCTGTTTCTTGAATAGTAGCTTACCCTGTTCAATTCTTTCTTTTCTCCAAAACTGACAGTTTTCAGTTAGGCAAAAATTCAAACATATTGTGTGTTACAATTAACTGGTTAGTTATTGGTTAATTGGTGATGAGACAAAAACAGAGTACTTTGTTTTTACTCAAATGGGAAGACATATAATTAATGGTGGTGTTAATAGTTGGAAAATAGTGCCACCACCAATTTCAAGTTTGGCACCAGCAGTAAGTGGTGGTAGTGATGTAGAAGGAGGAGAAGATAGTAACCATTGGAGAAGCTTTGACAATTCTGTAAATGCTGTGTCATTTGGTTTTGTTGCAACTGCTATTCTTATTTCTATGTTCTTAGTTATGGCTATTTTTGAGAGGTTTCTCCGGCGAAGATCTTCCACCACCGGTGGCCGGAATAGTACTGATCTTGTTGCTCAAATGAGGGTCCAAAGGAAACTTGATTACCCATCTCCCGAGGTATGCTTTCTCTTTCTCTCTCTTCCAATATTGCTTAGGAAAATATTTTACTCACTCCTAAGCAATTAATTTCTCTTTTTTTTTTTTTCAAAATAAGTGTACATTTATATAATAAAAAAATTCAGTTTGTTCTTAAAAAATTATCCTTGTCTACGTATATGCAACATTTAATTAAGGGTAGTTTAGTCACACAAACTATTTTTATCTAGAATTTAGTATTTTTTTAATGGGTATGCCCACAATAAATTGGTCACTTATTGTGGACCAGAGGAATTCTGCGACAAAAATATTTTATTTGAGTTTAACTTTTATACTTGTGAAAAAAATAAGTACAAAACTTGGATATATCGGTCAAGTTTTCTTTGGAATCAGTTTTTTATCATATGTTATAACAACCAAAAAATATCAAAACATACAAAGCTTTCATAAAAAAGTTTGATTGTATATGTAATCCTTTATAAAATGAAGGATTAGAAGGATTAGTAGTCTCGAAAATATGACATATTACAAATTAAGATAAATTGTTAGCAGGGACAGACCTAGAGTATAGAATATGGGTTTCCGAAACCCAGTAACTTTTGCATCGATCCTGTATTTATATTAAGAAATTCACTAAATATTTATAAATATCTAACTGTGAACCCAATTATTATTGCATATTAATCTAAAATTACGGTAGGAACCCATAAGTTTCAAATCCTGAATCCGCCTCTGACTGTTAGTGTTAAATTTCATTTACCGTAAGTCAAATAATTTATTCAACTATATTGGTTAGAGACAGTAGATAATTGGTCTTTCAAATGTAGTTTAACATGTGATAATAGGTTAACTATATTTTACCAAGTTATTATTACTATATATCACGAATACTAACTTATAATTACCTCTCTTAATTAAGTGATTTGAATGTTTAATTTATTATTTATTTTGTCAGTAAATAAAACTTAAACTCATATAAAAAATTATTTTTAGTGTTTTATCTAGCAATTTGTGATTTGTGTATGTTTTAATCGTTGCTTCAGTGCTAGTCATTTAATAATTTTTTTGCATGGAAAATAAAAGTAAGTATTACTACAATATTTCCTAAGAAAATGGAAATATATACGGTTATTCTAGGTTTCTTGTATGTTTTAAGGATCATAATGAGTAGGCTAACTAACTTTTTTGTGACAGTTAATTGCTTTTTTCCTTATGCCATTATTGCTTTTTCACATAATTATGGCTATTATAGTATATAGCTGGATTATTTGACTGGGATTCTATTCATAATTATCATTTGGTAGACCTTAGTGACTGTTGATGATTCGTGATAATCATGTCGTTGAAATATTTATGCCTCAGACCAAAAAGAAAAAGTGATAATATTATTCCGGTTAAAGATATCTTTTAATTCGGTGATTTTCTCAGACCAAATAGATTCGAATAGCATATGGTTAAATTACAAAAAAATTGTTGTGTAAAATGCTTCTTTTCAGCGTCATGAATTTTACCACCAAAGGATGTGGTGCAGCGAATAGGGCTGCTTTTCTCTTAACCGGTCTCGAATTTTAGCCCTGGATATGGAAAAATCCTTGGTAGGGAGCGCTTCCCCTGAATGGGGCCCTACGTGGCGTGAATCCGAATATAATCGGGCTCCAATGCTGGTACCGGACACCGGGTGGGAAACAAAAAAAAAAGACTTCCAAAAAAATGAAATATAATTGTCCCTAGGTCTTTGGTCTAGCGGTAAAATGCGTAGCATTTGCGCGTCACGAGTTCAAACTTTGTCACAGACAAACGTCTTGTATTTAGGTGAAGAACGGTAAAGAATGAGCCCATTATCCATCGAATTTTATATCGAGCGCCATTTATCCTCGGGAATTTCTCACTTATCAAAGAAAAATACAATTTCCAAGTTGAAACATCTCATTCCCAAGTGTTCATGCGATTCTTTATCTAAAGCCAAAATTATATTGGACAAGAGGTTGCTATGATGGCCCCATTGTGGCTTTGCATGGTACTATTTAAGTTAAAAGACTTTTGGGAAAAAGACTTTTTTGATTGAAACCCATGTTGTGTGTCCCAGTTTTGTGCATAATAGAAGACATTAATACCCAGGATATGCTATTTTATACAAGGAGCCATTCAAAACATGTTTTTTTTAATTGACTGATTTACAATTTTTTGGTCAGCTTGTCTCAGTATCTAGCCAAAAAAAAATTATGTGGTAGGGAGACATGAAACTATAGCTTATATGACATCCTACCATATTTTGACTTTGGAGACCAAAATGACATAAGACCTTTTTTTTTCACTCGGTGTCGGATACCCATTTCGAGGTCCAACAAATCCGGATTTTGTGCTGGAAAGTCCCATATTGATGGATAATAAAGCGCTCCTTACCAATGACGATTCCATTCCTGAAACTTGAACCGAGACATCTAGTTAAGGATGGAGGGGTAATTAGCACCTCACCATAACCTTTGTTGGTTCCTTTGAATTAATGCTGGGATTCAACATTGTGTTGAAATGTTACCTTTTTTTTTTTTGGCAAAATAATGGAGCAGATCAATGAATTTGAATTTAAAAATTCACAATCTAGATGGAGTACAAGTGGGAATATCTGAAACTTCTATAGCGGGCTATATTATGAGATACTTGTTAACTGTTCCTTTTTAGCTAAGCAACACTTGTCTAGTAATATTCACAAGATTATTCCTAAAGCTACATTCTTTGCTTTAGATGTTTAGTTAATTAATTGATTCCTAGAATCATGTTTTACAAATGCTTAATGGTGAAGAGAACTAATTTATTCAAAATATAAAACGTGGAGAGAACTAAACATCCTCTCTAGCCGAGGGTCTTTCGGAAACAATCTTTCTTCCTCTCCAGGGTAGGGGTAAGGTCTGCGTACACACTACCCTCCTCAGACCCCACTTATGGGATTTCACTGTATTTGTTGTTGTTGCTGTTGTTGGAGAGCACTAAACACGAAACATACGAATGTACAGGCATACATATATATTACTGTGAAAATGTAGGAGAAAATTTATGTTTATGTTGTATGGCAAAGTCAGAGCCATGGCTATATGCTAGACTAGATTTGATTATAATGTATTGGATTTACCTGCTTCTTTCATAAGTAGAGCTATATGTTACTCTTTTGGTTTCATTCCTCCGTTTTAACTTCCATACAAGGTTAAACTATACTTGAAGTATGGATTTTTTACATTGTTAGCGTATATAACTTAAGTTCATTTTTTAAATGATTCTCAACTATGCAGAGCTGCCTTTCTGATTTTCTTTGTTACTACTTCAGATGACTTTTTACGCGAACGGAGTCTCAGTACTGATGCCTGGAGAAGAAGTTCCTACCTTCATTGCACATCCTGCACCTCCACCTTGTCCTCCGGAGTGTATTCCTCAACCCCGTCATCAAGACGACGCGTGTTCAAGTCCAGCCTCAACTTCTATTGGCCATAGCCACAATTGACAATACAAATATGAAACTGAAGTTTATGGATATCAGTATCCTGAACCTGTAAAAGTAGATATTGGTAGAAATGTCCACTCATATTGAGATGAAAACTTAAGGGCCTTTTTTCCCCTTGAGGAACTTATCATTGTATTTACATAGTGTAATGTAATTTGCCTACTGGCTTTCTTCACTACTCCAGGGTATGTTCCAACTCCAGCCCTTGTTTAGATGGGGCTTGGAATACCAAAATGAAGAATCAAACTCACTTTCTTGCTTGTTTCTTGGTTGACATTTTTACACAAGCACATCAAGGCAGATTCAAAACCTCTTACAATCTTACTCCCTTGCAAAACACAATTTCATTATCTCAAAAAGCCTTCTCCTTTTCTCCTTTTTATTATGGTCTTTCTTTTGAGTTATATGTAGCATATCATGGCAAAAAGATACTATTTAGTAGGACCTAGCAAATATCCCATGGAATGATCGATGTGCGAGTAAGTTGGTCTAGATGTCATTACAACAACAACAAAAAACTCAATGTAATTCCACAAGTGAAGACTGGAGAGAGTAGCGTGTACGCAGTCTTACCCCTACCTTGTGTAACGTAGAGTTGTTGTTTGTGGACTGCGGTAGACCCTCGGCTCCAAGCAAGCATGGAGATCACAACAGTATAGAGAAGAAATACAGTAGTGTAAATGTCTGGGAAGATCGGTCCAGACTCCAGACGTCACTGTTACAAGCCTGCTACACAAAATCATCTTGATATCTTTTTTCTTTTCCCCCTCCTCCCTACCTTCCACTCTGGTACAGCACTTCGCTTCTGACTTTTTGGAAGATTCTATTTTAGGTCTCTCTTTGAAATTCGAATAGGAATCATCCACCGGTTGGGAAATTAATTTTCTCTTACTGAATTTAGAGCAAGTTGCTTTTGTCATTTTATTGGATTGATTCTGAAGCTTCATCCCTACCAATTTTCGTAACACTTTCCATTTTGAGACGTTAAAAAAGATGTTATGACACCATCTTGTTTCTCACAACTTCCACGAATTTCAAATTCAAATTTATTCATTGTTTCAAATTTTGATATGATGTTTTCTATAATAAACTGGCATCTCAATTATCTCGTTAATACTTTTAACCTTTCACAAATGGAATACATAATTCAAATTAACATCTTAAACTTCGTGCATACTTAAATACTACTTATTGTAAAAATGACATAGAGGGAGTAACTTTTTCCTCTTTTTTTCCCCACCGATGTCATGTTTCCGTTGCACTAGGAGTATCAGATGTGCGGAAATATAAGGACAAACCTGCATAAAATGCCCGTAATATGAACGATTCTTGAATATTAGCATTATTTTTCGTTTCAAGGCTTTTTTTTCTTTCTTTTTGTGTGTGTGTGTCTTGGGTCTCCGTCATATGCAGTGTGAGCACGTAATTTTTGCCTCATACGAATTACTCCAAAATAATTCCCAAAATTAGGTCTTGTCTTTAATTATGTGTTATTTTAGGAATTATTGTGTGATTTTCCTGATTGTTTGCATATATTTGTGTGCATGTTTAATTTTATTAATGCATTAAAAATACAAAAATATAGCATTTGCATTTAAGATTTGATTTTTATATTTTTTGGAATTAATTAATAATTAGGTGTTTTACAAAAATAAAAATTCAAAAAATAATAACATATTTTTGTAATTTTAGTCAAATTGTGTGATTTTCTTTTAATTTGACATTTAATTATTTGTGATAATTATTAGTTAGAGTTAATTAGTATTTTTAAGTTAATTTGGTGTTTTATAATTTAATTAGGATTTTAGTTTTAAATTTTTGAATGAAAAAGAAAAAAAGAAAAGAAAAAAAGAGTTAATAAAATAGAGGAGATTAAATCTGGGCAAAAGATCCCTAAGCCCAAACAATTACCCAATCAGACCTGATCCCAAGGCCAGCCCAACCCATTCCCTACCTGGTCCACCCCTACCAGAACCAAACGACGTCGTTTGGACACGTTTTGATCAGGGCCGTCAATTTCATTTGATCGGACGGTCCCAAACCTTCCCCACAACCTGACCCATTCCCATACCCGGACCACCCAGTTACTACACAAAATGACCCCGTTTCATCAGAAAGTTAATCGGAGCCGTTGGATTCCCATCATCCAACGGCCCAAATTAACTGACTAATTTAATATACCAAACACCCCCCCCCCACTCGTCTCTTAAGAGACCGAGAACATGCACCACCGCACACCGCCCTCATCCGCCCACCGGAAATCGCCTCATGGCGGTTCCGGTGGCCCAAACAGCCCCAAATTAACACCATCGATTCTCCTTCATCTCCCCATCCCAAATCCCCAAACCGTTTCCTTCGAATCACAGCCAAACTCGTCGAATCTTCGATCGAAGTTTGAACCCCAAACCCTAGGTTACCCTAATCACTCCCAAATTAACACCACACAACCCCCATAACTCCCTCATACCATATCCATCAATGATTTCCTTCGAATCTGACCAGAACTCGTCGAATTTTAAATCTAACTTCGAACCTAAAAGTTCAAAATCAGTTTCCGTTGAGCCTGATGACATGCATCGATCCAAGCCTCTAGTTTTTGTGATTAGAAGGTTGACTCACTACAAAACCGATGTTGTTCATTTGTTCTTGATAAAGAACAAATGATTAGCATCAGTTTGGGGTGAGTCACAGTATCAAAGCCAAACCCAAGTTCGAGCCTGTCCGGTGAGTTCTCTCTTAGTCTTTGTTTATTTACATTAGTTTTATTCTGATACTCGGCTTCCTCATCTCTTTTTCTTTTCCTGGTCAATAAAAATTCGATCAGTACTCTGGTATAAACTATTTCTGTTCACTGTTTATTTATTTAGATTGGGTTTGTGGATGTGTTTCGTATAATTAGGATATCAGAAAATTTTGAAATGGTATCTCGTTTAATCACTTAGGCAGAATAACTGGGATTAGTTCAATAATTTGGTTGAATGTGTATAATAATCAACTGATTAGTATAAGTTTATGCAAGTGGTCACTAATTGAGAAGCTTCTAATAGTGGTAGGGTAGTATTTGCATTATCGAATTAACTAAACGCACTAATTGAGTGGATAATTGAGTGGACAATTAAGTGGATGATTAAAGAAATAAAAAGTTGAATTGGTAGTGGAAAATGCACTAATTGAATGCCCATTTAAGGGAGCTGAAAATCAAAGACAAAAGGGGGGATTCAGAAAATACTGGAATTGAATACAAAAAAGAAAAACATTCTAAGAGAGAGATTCTAAGAGGGAAGGAGACAGAAAAAAGATACAGAAAGATAGCTTAAGAATACAGAGAGATAGAGTACAAAGATAGATCAAGGAGAGCTTAGACACTTTAAGAGATAGAAAATCCAGAAAACCAAAAACGGCTGAAGTTCTGAAACTGCACTGATTTCCAGCAATTTTGCTTGATAAAAATTGATCAAATTCTGTATTAAGTGGGTCTTTTTGATCTTTTTAATGAGCCAAAATCTCTAAAAGCTTTACATTCTGCACTTGAGTTGAGAAATGGTCTGAATTTAGGGGTTCTGAAAGCTCTGTTCTAAATTCTGCTGTTTGGTTACTGTTTGATTGGTTCTGGGCACTGTTTCATAGCTGTGACTGCTGCTGCTTGGCTACTGATCTCACATTTCTTACTTCCTCTCATTTTCCAGGTATGCTTCAGCATTTGAGTAGCATATGAGATGTAAAGGGAAGCTATGTAGTTGATTTAGATAGTTAATAAATGACCTCTATTTTGAATGATCTGTACATGTGTTTTCTTGTTTAAATTAGTTTGATTACCTGGACATTATTGTATTCAGTCATGACTTATGCCGTATATTTTAGGAAGATGCTTGAACTTTGGTTTTTGTTATTTTAATTCTAGATTAGATGAACTCCTTCGCAAATAATTGTGTACACGTTCGCGTGACACGATTACAATTTCTAAAAAATGAACACTCGTAGTTTGCTTTAGGCTCGATTTAGACTAGTGTTGTGATTACGTATACGTTTCGCGTAACATAATTGCGAATTTGATTCTAAAAAGTGACTTGAGGGATGCGTTCGCGCAACTTCAACCAAATATTTCTTAATAAATAGACAAAAGCATTATTAATCGTGGATACGTTTGCGTGACATGATTTTGACTCGCCAAAAGTGTTATTAATTATGTACACGTACGCGTGACATGATTCCTTACATGCAAAAATAAAACGAATATACGTATGCGTGATTTGTTTCAAGACAATTCTATAATTACAAATAATCAAGCTAAAAGCGGTTATAAAAGCTAAAAATACACAATAAGTTTAAAACGTGTAATAATTCAGATAATTAGGCCAAGTATAAATTGTTAAGCGACCGTGCTAGAACCACGGAATTCGGGAGTGCCTAACACCTTCTCCCGGGTTAACAGAATTTCTTACCCGGATTTCTGGTTCGCAGGCTACAATACAGAGTCAATCTTTTCCTCGATTTGGGATTCGAACCGGTAACTTGGGACAACATAAATTATCCCAAGTGGCAACTCTGAATCTTTAAATAAACAAATCCCGTTTCGATTGTCCTTTAATTGGAAAACTCCCTTATACACTCCTTCTCAGATGTGTAGTAAAAAGGAGGTGTGACAGCTCTGGCGACTCTGCTGGGGACTCGAATCCAGAATCTCTGGTTCAGGGTTCAAGAATTTGAGCTTAGAATAATTGTTATATTTGACTTTATTTATTATCTGGTTTATTCACATGTTTGGGCTTAATGTGATAAATGTTGCTTTTTACCGCTTTGATATTATCTGAATTGTATATATAAACTGTTACGAAACCTTCTTCTTTCTGATTCTTCTGAATTTATGATGCACACGTGCGCGTGGCCCACCTTTCTGTTAGAAGTCATTCCAAATAGAACGAAGTTGGGCCAAGTAACTAGGCCGGGTAGACTTTCGTGCGCCCGGTACGTTGCCCCCACTTCGGCTCAAGCTGTCCGCTTGAGTAAGCCAGGTCTAGAACAGTATACCCCAGGTTTTACACTTAGAATAACTCAGCTTCATGCCGGATCCCTAGTAGGAACGTTTGTTTGCATCATGTGCATTTGACTTCGGAGACTCAACACAGGGGTTGGGTCTATTTAGGACAAGTGTACCCGAAATAAAAAGACCATCCCGATGCATCTTACTTGCTACTTGTGCATTCATTTGTTTCGGATTTGCATGTTGATCAGTTTATAGGAAAAATTTAGAAAAGGAAAATCACTGTGAGGACCGAGAAAGAAAATTGGTTGTTTTCGAAAAAAAAAAAACAATTTCCAAAATATTTTAAAATACTACTGAAATTTTGAGAAAAAAAAGAAAAAATTTGTGTTTCTTTTAAGAGTGGTCTTTTTATTACGAACTACGTAAGTTTGATTCTCACCGGATGTGAGATACATAGGCAACCCACATCGGGCCCAACTATTAAAAAATAGATAATAAATAATTAAAAATATGGGTACATAAATGTCATTGTGTTGTCATAAGTAAGGCGATGTCATTCTTGTCCAAAATATGCCGAATGTCCCCAAAAGGGCGCCGGAAGGCTGTTTTTGCAAGAACATCCGCCTTTGGTCATTTTTTTTTCAAAAAAAAAATTTGCCGGTTAGCAAACACATCCTTTAAACCTTCTTCATCGAAGTGTTTTTTATATATATGATTTTTTTTTAGAAATATTAATGATTTTTTTTCAAATAAGTCTTGATTTTGTTTTTTTTAAAATTAAAATCACTCACAGGTACAAAATGAGCACCATCCAAAACCCGCCGTTCACAGATGTAGATGAGTTTCTGTTTCGGCTTCAGGTGTGGTGGTATGAGTTGGGAGGAGATGGTCAGAAATGGGTCATTAAGTATTTGGGAGCTCTCACAGATATTATGAAAGTTAAACCGCACAATGATTTGATTACGACACTAGTGACTTTTTGGGACCCTGTTCATAATGTCTTTCGCTTCTCTGATTTCGAGCTTACTCCCACATTAGAAGAAATAGCT
Organism: Nicotiana sylvestris; assembly: GCF_000393655.2. Taxonomy (NCBI): domain Eukaryota; kingdom Viridiplantae; phylum Streptophyta; class Magnoliopsida; order Solanales; family Solanaceae; genus Nicotiana; species Nicotiana sylvestris. Next base: position 12,139,040 of record NC_091064.1, read on the forward strand.
GGATATTCCGGTTTTGACGGAGATTTGAGAAACCAAAATCTTATATTCCCAAAGGCTCCCTCAGTACACCGATTCTTTGGTCTTCTGAATATCAGTAATCAAATCAGAAAAAACAACATTGTCAAAGGGTGTTGTTCTTTCAACTTCCTATATTCAAGGTTCGGAAAGCCGGATGGATTTGAAATTCATCAAAAGGGCCTTACTAACAAACAAAATAAGGACACCTGACAAATTCACCGTCGCTTCGCTTTCATGGTGGCTTTTTTGGGAATCATGGTCTTCCCAAACAAAGAGCGGGCGATTGATATTCGCATAGCCAGAGTCGTACAAGTCCTCACTACCAAAGAACGTCACACTCTTGCCCCAGTCATTCTCTCAGACATTTATCAGGCGTTGACTTTATGTAAATCCGGGGCAAAATTCTTCGAAGGTTGCAATATTTTGTTGCAAATGTGGTTGACTGAACATCTCCGACATCACCCCAAGTTCATGCAGTATGGTCCAAGCAAGGACAATTTCATCGAGAGTTATGAAGAAAGAATAAAAGATTATAAATCTCCAGAAGGGGTGGAAGCCTGGATATCTCATTTAAGATCTTTAATGGCAAGTCAAATTGAGTGGACTTTGGGATGGCTCCCGGTAAGAGAGGTGATACACATGTCAACCTTGAAGAGTTATTTGCTGTTGTTGGGTTTAAGAAGCGTCCAGCCGTATGCACCACAAATAGTTCTAAGACAGCTAGGGAGATACCAAGTGGTGCCTGATGATGAAGATTTGAGTGTGCAAGTGATTGAACTACACCCCGAAGCCACTCTCCCTGAGGCTTTAATCCAGCGGATTTGGAATGGTTGTCGATACTTGAAAGATGATACCCAAGTTCCATATCCTGCGAAAGGCAAGATAAATCCAGGTTATGCTAGGTGGTTTGAAAAAAGATCCCGTGTGGATGATGCACCAGAACCTGATCCTAAAAGGCCCATAAAAAGACCGCATGCTCAAGCCTTTGATGACAAAATCCAAGAATGGTTGGCTTGGGGTGAAAAGGAAAAGGGGTACAAAGCAACTATTCGTGCCTTAAAAGAAAGCCCGAGGAACCTCAATTTGGAGAGAGACTTACAAGCACAAGAAGCAGAAGGTGAAAAGAAGAGTCTGATTAACGAGAATAAAACTCTCCACGTTCAGTTTCAACATATGAAGAAAGCCTCTGAAGCGCCAGTGAGAAGTTGGAAAGATCAGAAAATCATTGCCAATCTGATGGAAAAAATGCAAGATTATGACTCCATCTTGACAAAGACTGAGAAGGCGTTAAACAAAGCTAAGGAAAAAATCATACAGTTAAATGAGAAGGCCAAATCTAGTAAAGAACGCCAAGTAATGAGATGTGAAGAATAAATGGCTCAATTCAACAGAGAGAAGGACCATTGGATACATTCAGAAGCTCAACTCCATGCATAGTTGGAAGAAATGAGAAGGTACAATAGAGAACATCAACACGCAGATATTGATAGGGAAAGAGCACAGGCAAGACTCGATCAGGCCAGACTTCGAGCTCAATTGGACTCAGCTTTAGATCGCGAAGACCACATAAGAGATATAGCCACCACTCGCCAACAACGATTTCAAAACCAAGACCAAAATCTCCAAGATTTCAGAGCACAAATCCATGATTTGGCCGTTTGTACTTCTCAAAGTTACGTGAACTGCCAAGGGATGGATTATGAAAGGTTTCTAGAGCATGCACCTACTTTTGCCTGTCATCTTGCAATGGAGTTAGAGAGGATGTACCGTACACTAGGAGGTCAGCCGGGTCAAGCCCCACCGTGAGCAGATGTTCCAGTGATTAAAAGCAAAAGATTGTAGAGTGAAGTGTAGTCATAGTTGTTGGAACTTTTCATATAATAGTCATGTTTTAGTTTAAGTCTATGTTGAGTCTTTTAAACCATTTTCTTAAAGTGTTGTCCAAATGTAATATCATTTCTGTCTTTGTACTATTTCGCTTGTTAAAAATAATAAATAATTATGACCGCCAGAACTACTCTCGGTCTGATTCATGCTGGGTCATGATACGTAGGCAATCTCCATAGGATTCGACCACGACCAAAAGAAAAGAATAAAAGGGAAAGGTCAGGAAAATCTGGGATGACACAAGCAACCGAGCGAATACATGATAGAAAATGGTTAATTGCCTAGGTGCATTGCATCCCAACGTGTAATTGCATATGTGTTAAACTCTAAAAACTAACAAGTTTGTTGTTTTCCAGAATTCAAGCAGTTAGTTTATCTAGAGTATACTGGCACATTATCATTACCAAACCAGATCAAAAGGACCAATACCAAAAATCATGTCTATCCCAGATGTCGACACAAGTGTTGAGGTAGAGGAGTTGGACGTCAGTAAAATGAAAGAGCAGATGCTCAAACTTAAGCAACAGATGACCGAGATGTATCAGGCCTGGTCTAAAGGACAATCACCCCCAGCTTACCCTGCTAACCCTGCTTCCACCCCACCACCGGCTTAAACTCAGGATCATCCTGCCACCGATCTATCCCCGAGCTTTCCCATTTACCAGCACTACCGGGGCACCACTTCTCATACACCACAATCTCCACCCCCTAACCAATTCCATACCCTCCTCCACCAGTAACTCCTGTCTTCGTAGCACCTCCACCAGCTACACTCCACAAATCTCCTAGCGAGCCTACGTTCCAGGCCCAAGACAACCAATACTACCCCTCGGAGCCCACTTTCAAAGCTCCAGAAACCCATTCATATACTCCTCGCTTTGACCTCCCGATAGAAGTTGATAAACCAGTCAAAAATACCGAACAGGAGGAGATGTTCAGGAAAGTTAAAAGCTTAGAACAATCATTCAGAGACATGCGGGGGTTGGGAGGGCAAGTCAGCGTGGCCTACAAGGACCTATGTCTGTTCCCGAATTTGCAATTACCGGCAGGTTTCAAGATGCCCAAGTTCGATCTATACAATGAGCACGGCGATCCAGTAGCCCACTTGAGAGGTTTTTGCAGCAAGATGAGGGGAGCTGGAGGAAAAGACGAATTATTAATGGCTTACTTCAGTCAGAGTTTGAGTGGATCAACATTGGAATGGTATACCTGCCAAGACCATGAGAGATGGTACACATGGGATGATCTGGCGCAAGCATTTGCTTGTCACTTCCAATACAATCTTGAGATCATTCCAGATCGACTGTCCTTGACTAAACTTGAGAAGAAGCACAGTGAAAGCTTCAGAGAATATGGTTTCAGATGGAGGGAGCAAGCAGCAAGAGTAGATCCCCCAATGAAGGAAAGTGAGATGGTAGATTACTTCCTACAGGATTTGGAACCTACTTACTATGGCTATTTGGTCTCAACTGTGGGAAAGTCATTCAACAAAGTAGTAAAGATGGGGGGCATGGTAGAAGAAGACCTCACGTCGAATAAAATCATGAGCTATTCGGCTATCAAAGCAACTACTCAGGCTATTCAGGGCAGCATAGGAGGGATTGGGAAGAAGAAGAGAGAGGAAGCAGCAATGGTTGATTCAGGAACTTGGTCTGGATCCAGAGGTTCACCTTACCATTACAATCAACCTCAACCCCACCAACAAACTTATCACCACAATCCACCCCAACACTACTCTCCCCCACTAGAACCTCATTTTTCCGTCCACCATGCACAAGCATACAACAAACCTCCTGCCCACGCTCAATGGCGTGCTCCTGTCCTACCAAATACTTATCCACATCCACGAGCCTACCAAAACACTCTCGGACCAAGTTTCAGGCCTAGTCAAGCACTCAAGGGTGAAAGGTTGCAGAAAAAGAAAAACTTTACTCCATTGGGAGAATCATACACCAGTCTGTTCCACAGGCTAAAACAGCTAGATATGCTAAGGCCGATACAGTCCAAACTGTCAAATCCTCCTCCAAAAAATCTTGACTATACGGTCAGCTGTGAGTATTGTTCTGGTACTCTGGGTCATGATACAGAAAAGTGCTGGCACTTGAAAAGTGCGATACAGGAGTTGATTGATACCAATAGAATTGAAGTTCAAGCTCCCAAAGCACCCAATATCAACAGGAATCCGATGCCAGCCCATTAGGAGGCAAATATCATCGAAATAGTACATGCGGAGAGGGAACCCAAGAAGCCATCACAGACCGTCATGATGATTCGGTCTAGTGGAGTCAAGATAGATGAACAATCAGCAGATGAGAAGTTGGTGCTCAAGCAGAGCAAAAAGAGTGGTGAGCCATCTGTGGCAGTAGAGAAGGGGTCTTTAAGCAGAGTTACAACGAAACAGGAAGGGGTAAAGGTGATTGTACCGGGAGCGGCCAACAAACCCATCATAATCGTGGAAAGAGCCCGTACAGATCAGGTTATTATCAAGTCAGTAACCCAGTTACCAATAATCAACAACAAGGCTATTCCATGGAATTACGAACGGGTAACGGTGATGTACAAAGGGAAGGAAGTCAAGGAAGAAATCTGTGAAATACAGGGTTTGACTCGCTTGGGAAGGTGTTTTACTCCCGAGGAGTTAAGAAGAGCTAAAAATAATTCAGCACTAATAAAGAAAGCTGTAACTGAAGAAGAAGCAGAAGAATTCTTGAGGAAAATGAAGCTGCATGACTATCTATCGTGGAACAATTAAGAAAGACGCCCGCTCAAATTTCCCTATTGTCATTATTGATCCATTCGGACGAGCACCGTCAAGCTTTAATGAAGATCTTGAATGAGGCCCACGTTCCCGATAAGATCTTCGTGAACCACTTGGAAAAAATAGCCAACAAAATCTTCGAAGTAAACAAAGTCACATTTTTCGATGATGAATTGCCTGTAGAAGGTACTGAGCACAACAAAGCTCTTTACCTCACATTAAAATGTGAGAACTCTGTGGTGACCCGGGTATTGGTTGACAACGGATAAAGCGCAAACATCTGTCCTCTCTCCACTCTAAGCAAGTTGAAAATAGAAGATGAGAGGATCCATAAGAACCGTATTTGCGTGCGGGGATTTGACGGCGGAGGTAAAGATTCAGTTGGGGACATAGTGCCGGAGCTGACGATAGGGCCAGTCGAGTTCACAATGGAGTTTCAGGTGCTGGATATAGCTGTTTCCTATAACTTATTGTTGGGTCGACCCTGGATCCACGCCGCTAAAGCAGTCCCATCAACACTACACCAGGTAGTCAAATTTGAATGGGATAGACAAGAAATAGTTGTGCATGGGGAAGACAGTTTATGTGCTCGCAGCAATGCTATTGTACCAGTCATTGAGGTGGAAGATGACCAGGGACCATGGGTCTACCAGTTTTCTGACACGATGTTGGTAGAGAAAGTTCCGGAGGGGAAATACATTCCAAATCCAAAGATAATCGCTGCATCAGTCATGGTAGCCTATGAGATATTGAAGAATGGTTTTGTACTCGGTAAAGGTTTGGGCTCATCTTTGCAAGGAATCATACAGCTGGTGTCTCTTCCCGAAAACTTGGGAACATTTGGTTTGGGATTCAAGCCCACTGCCGCAGACATAAGAAAGGCCATAAAGCTAAAACAGAAGGCATGGGTCCTTCCAAAGCCAGTCCCACGTCTTTCCAAATTATTTGTCAAGTCTGGTACCAGAGGTCGCCCGGTAATAACAATTCCTAGTTTATGATTAATCCTGACGAGGATTTAATTGAAAGGTTTGAAAAGTTGTTTGATGGTGTGAACACGGTGGAAAGTGGTGAAGGTCCTAGCAACGCAGAAATTCAATTCGTTGGGCCAGAAACAAAGCTTAATAATTGGAAAGCCACCCCTCTCCCCATTCGAAAGGAGTCTTGGTAGTTTATTTTGATTTTCCTTCAATTTGTCTAGATCATTCCAGGGTTGTAATCCAAATTTTTCATCTTTCAGTCTGTTTGAAGTGTGCAAACCTTGTTATTTTTCATCATTCAATGAAATGCAGTTTCCCCTTTCTTTATCATTCCTGATAGTTTTTCTTTTGTTTTTCTTTTCTTCTCTGTACAGTCCTTTTTACGCTGGCTCTAGTGATATGGCATGCATAAGGATTCCTCAGCCCAGTCTTAAAAATCAATCTGATTCCGAAATAATAGTTCAAGAAGTAGATTGTGATTACGAATCAGAATACGATGAGGATGAGGCCTTTGAAGAGCTTAGTAAGGAGTTAATTCACTTTGAAGAAAAACCCAAACCCAACCTGAATGATACAGAAGCCGTCAATTTAGGAGACACAGATAATATCCGAGAGACTAAAATAAGTGTCCACCTCGAGCCAAAGATCCGGGAAGAGTTAATCAAAGCACTCATTGAAATCAAAGATGTTTTTGCATGGTCGTATGCCGACATGCCGGGTTTGAGCACTGATTTAGTGGTCCACAAATTGCCCACTGATCCAGCGTTTCCTCCCGTTAAGCAAAAGTTAAGGAAATTCAAAACTGATATGAGTGTGAAGATTAAAGAAGAAATCACCAAGCAGTTGGATGCAAAGGTTATTCGGGTCACTCGATATCTTGCTTGGTTGGCTAATGTCGTACCTGTGCCAAAGAAGGACGGCAAGATCAGAGTATGCGTCGATTACCGCAATCTCAACAAAGCAAGTTCGAAGGACAACTTCCCACTACCCAATATCCACATTTTGATCAATAATTGTGCCAAGAATGAGATATGATCTTTTGTGGATTGCTATACCGGGTATCATCAGATTCTAATGGATGAAGAAGATGCAGAAAAGACGACATTCATCACGCCATGGGGAACTTATTGCCACCGGGTAATGCCACTTGGTTTGAAGAACGTCGGGGCAACTTACATGAGAGCAATGACTACGGTGTTTCATGATATGATACATAAGGAGATTGAGGTATACGTGGATGATGTGATCATAAAGTCAAAGCGTCAAGCCGACCACGTTGGGGATTTGAGGAAATTCTTCCTGAGACTTTGCAGGTACAACCTCAAGCTTAACCCTGCCAAGTGCGCATTTGGTGTTCCATCTGGAAAGCTGTTGGGATTCATAGTCAGCCGGCGAGGCATCGAGTTGGACCCATCAAAGATCAAATCCATCCAAGAATTTCCACCTCCGAGGAACAAGACTGAAGTGATGAGTCTGTTAGGGAGGTTGAACTCCATCAGCAGGTTTATTGCTCAGCTCACGACAACTTGTGAGCCTATTTTCAAATTGCAGAAGAAGGATGTTGCGGTCAAGTGGACTGATGAGTGTCAAGAAGAGTTTGATAAGATAAAAGGATACTTGTCAAACCCACCCGTGTTGGTTCTGCCAGAACCAGGAAGACCTTTGATTCTTTACTTGACAGTCTTGGAAAATTCATTTGGTTGTGTACTGGGGCAGCATGACATCACCGGCAGAAAGGAACAGGCCATCTACTATCTTAGCAAGAAGTTCACGACTTATGAGGTTAAGTACACTCATCTAGAAAGGACATGTTGCGCCCTAACTTGGGTGGCTCAGAAATTGAAACATTATTTGTCATCCTACACTACTTACCTCATTTCGCGTTTGGATCCGTTGAAGTATATCTTTCAAAAGCCTATGCCGACAGGGAGACTTGCGAAGTGGCAGATATTGCTCACAGAGTTTGACATCATCTATATGACTCGAACTGCGATGAAAGCCCAAGCATTGACCGATCATTTAGCCAAAAACCCGGTCGATGAAGATTACGAGCCATTGAGAACTTATTTTCCCGATAAAGAAGTGATGCATATCGATGAACTGGAGCAAATTGAAAAAACCGGGGTGGAAACTTTTCTTTGATGGGGCTGCCAACATGAAAGGAGTCGGGATAGGAGCTGTGCTTATTTCTGAAATAGGGCATCAATATCCTATTACGGCTCAACTTCGGTTTTATTGCACCAACAATATGGCTGAGTATGAAGCCTATATTTTGGGTCTAAGGCTAGCTGCAGACATGGATATCCAAGAAATCTTGGTCTTGGGAAACTCGGATCTTCTAGTACATCAAATTCAAGGAGAATGGGAAACGCGAGACTTGAAGCTCATACCGTACCGACAATGTTTACATGATCTTTGTCAACGGTTTCGATCAGTGGAGTTCAGACATATTCCAAGGGTCCATAATGAGGTCGCCGATGCTTTGGCTACCCTGGCATCAATGTTGCACCATCCGAACAAAGCTTATGTCGATCCTCTGCATATTCAAGTCCGAGATCAGCATGCTTACTGTAACATGATTGAAGAAGAACTTGATGGCGAACCATGGTTCCACGATATCAAGGAGTACATCAGAATGGGGGTATATCCAGTGCAAGCCACGGGTGATCAAAGAGAACAATTCGACGGTTGGCAAATGGATTCATCTTAAGTGGAGGAGTTTTGTATAAGAGAACACCAGACCTTGGATTATTAAGATGCATAGATGCTAGACAAGCTACGACTGTCATGTCCGAAGTACATTCGAGAGTCTGCGGACCACATATGAGCGGATATGTGTTGGCAAAGAAAATTCTCCGAGCAGGCTATTATTGGCTTACCATGGAGCGAGATTGTATCAATTTTGTGCGCAAATGTCATCAGTGCCAGATACACGGAGATTTGATTCATTCTCCACCATCGGAATTGCACACAATGTCGGCACCATGGCCCTTCGTTGCTTGGGGCATGGATGTCATTGGACCAATTGAGCCAACAGCATCCAACGGGCACAGGTTCATTCTGGTATCCATTGATTATTTCACCAAGTGGGTTGAGGCCAAAACTTTCAAATCGGTGACCAAGAAAGTAGTGGTCGATTTTGTTCACTCAAATATCATCTGTCGATTCGGAATCCCAAAGGTGATCATCACAGATAATGGTGCTAATCTTAACAGTAACTTGATGGAAGAGGTATGTCAACAGTTTAAGATTACACATCGCAATTCTACCCCATATCGTCCCAAGGCGAATGGAGCAGTCGAGGCAGCCAACAAAAACATAAAGAGGATACTTCGGAAAATGGTAGAAGGTTCGAGGCAATGACACGAAAAATTACCATTCACGTTGTTGGGATATCGCACTACTGTTCGCACTTCGGTAGGTGCAACTCCTTATTTGTTGGTATATGGCACTGAAGCAGTAATACCTGCAGAAGTTGAAATCCCTTCCCTTTGGATTGTCGCTGAGGCTAAGATTGATGATGATGAGTGGGTCAAAACCCGTTTGGAGCAGTTGAACTTGATTGATGAAAAAAGATTGGCAGCAATATGCCATGGCCAGTTATATCAAAGAAGAATGGCAAGAGCATACAACAAAAGGGTGCGTCCCCGAAAGTTTGAAGTGGGTCAGCAAGTGCTGAAACGTATTCTTCCACATCAGGTTGAAGCAAAAGGCAAGTTCGCCCCGAATTGGCAAGGGTCATTCATTGTGACCAGAGTATTATCCAATGGCGCTCTATGTTTAACAGATATCGAAGGAAAATGCATAGACATTGCCATCAATTCCGTCGCGGTCAAGAGATATTATGTATGATTTCTTTGTTATAATTGTTGATTGTTTGTACTTGGCATTGTTTCAAAGATTGGAATGACAAGACAATTCGTTCTGCTATCTCAACACTTTACCCTTTGTTCCCCCTTTTAAGCCGCATTTGTTTCTTTCATACCCCTATTTTGGAATCAATAACAAAAAGAAAAGGAAAAGAAAGAAAAAGAGAAAAGAAAAGAAGTGAAAAGAGAAAGTATAACAACAAGGAAATTCAGGTGTGAACTACGTTTGACCTGATTCCTGTTAAGGATACGTAGGCAGCCTCACGGCTCGGTCATAGTAAAATAAAATATCAAAAGATCCCCAAGCAAGAAACTGGGGCAAAAGTTGTACTTGTAATAAGAAATGTGATTCTAAGAGTTGTAATTTTAAACCCATGTCAAATTATTTTGAGCCTTTGATACCCTTTCTTTCTAACCCCATCCAAAAGCCCACATTACGGTCCAAAGAAAGACCTTCCGATCAGTCTTCGAGAGATGCCAAGTTAAGCAAATAGAGTTGATTCATACCAGGATAACACTCTGGTCCAAGCAGGAAAAGTAATGAAAATGAGAAAATCTTATCGGTGAAAACCTTCACGGTCACCATGAGGCGACGAAAGCTACGAGAAAGCAAAAATGAGAGAATCTTATTGGTGAAAACCCTCATGGGCACCATGAGGCGACGAAAGCTGAGAGAAAGTAAAAATGAGAGAGTCTTATAGGTGAAAACCTTCACGGGCACCATGAGGCGACGAAAGTTGAGAGAAAGTAAAAATAAGAGAGTCTTATCGGTAAAAACCTTCGCGGGCACCATAAGGCAACAAGGAATTGAGGAACAAACAAATGAGAGAAGTTTGTCGGTGAAAACCCTTCAGGGCACTGCAAGTCGAACAAGGTCCGTAAGTTGGCGGAAAGTAAAATTGGGTTGTGGAAATCTTGGAGAACAAAGTAAAACAATTGGAAAGGAGATTGGTTAAATAGACTGGGCTGATTAATCCAAAATACATACCATGATCATTGGTGTCAGTGCCTCCACTCAGATAAGTTCTTTTTTTCCTATCTCCAACGGTCATCCAAATCTGGATTTTCTTCTTTATTCTTAATTCTCAAAATCGTCGCATTTCATTGCTGTTAATTTTTACTCCTCTAAAGCTCTTCCAAGGTTAGCCTTGTTCCAACAAATAAGAAGGAATGTCAAAGTATACTACCAAGATTTAAAATTGCACAAAGCAAAATACGGCTAGGACATGCTGGAGATAGTATGATAAAAAGTGGAACTTAGGGTGTAAGCAAAGGTTAAATCGGTGGAATGGTTCAGTAATGTCATGAGAGATGTATGGTTACGAATAAAAGGGTCAGAAGTGAAAAACAACAGTTGGGGATCCTGCAGTTAAGGATCAATCATGAGGTCAAAACAGTCCTTTCGACCGGTTCAAGGCAGTCTGTTGAAGCAAAGCAGGGCAAAGAGAAAACCCTCCCCAGCAAGAATGCCACAACTAACTACCACATTTTAAATTGACAAGATTTTCTTTGATTTGAAAATAGGGGCAAAGATGACATTTGTTTCAGGAAGCACCCTATGAGGGAAACAAGTACCATGAAGGTTTGATCGTATAAATTTTCAGGACCCTCCTGGAAAATGGGACATAGTTTAAAAATCGAAACAATCATAAGTAGCAAAATCTAGCATAAATGTACCCCAAGGAATATAAGTTGGTTTCAAAGTTCGCATAAGAGTTGTCAGGACCCTCCTGGATAATGGGACATAGTTTAAAACTAGTTTAGATAACAAGATTTAGCAGAAGTCATGCCTTTAAAAGATATAGCTTAGATTTAAAATTGGCGTTTAGTTAAGAGTTGTTAGGGGCCCCCTGGATAATGGGACCTAGCTTTCAAATTCTTATTAATATTTGGTAATATGCTTCAGTTTAACACTCACAGATGCGCCCAGCTACCGAACTGGGGCAGAAAATTTTCTTTGCTTTTGTCTATTTTGTTGAAATCAGGAGCCCACCTGGAGAACAAGGGAATACAGTTCAAGTTTCAGCAATCAGGAGCCCACCTGGAGAACAAGGGAATACAATTCGAGTCTCAGCAATCAGGAGCCCACCTGGAGAACAAGGGAATACAGTTCAAGTTTCAGCAATCAGGAGCCCACCTGGAGAACAAGGGAATATAATTCAAGTTTCAGCAATCAGGAGCCCACCTGGAGAACGAAGGGAAGAAGCAATTCAAATTTCAAAGCCCGCCTGGAGAACATAGGAAAGGAAACAATAGTCAAAGGAAGACATTTAAAGGGTTCAGCAATCGGGTGCCCGCCTGGAGAAGAAAGGAAAGCATTTCAAAGAATACCATTCAAGTCAGCCACAAAGGAAATTCTGAGGAAAATACAAGTCAACGAGGCAACATCAGTCACAAGATCAAGTTTGAAAATAAATCTTTGTAAAGCATAGATCATAGCTTAGTCTAGCTTCTTCATTTTTGTCATGAGGTAATAAGGAGGTCAGTAGGCAGTATCAGCAGCAACAACAGCAGTAACAGCAAAACCGCAGCTTCATGGTAGTCCCAGCTACCAAAACTTCCCGAACTACATTGATCTGATTCCTTTATAGCCAATGATATGTAGGAAACCTTTGAAGCAGAGGTTCGGTCAAACCTTTCAAAAAATGCTTCCCACGGAGTGTTCGAACAGACAAAAATCGCTTGTATCCGCTCACTTTATCTTTGCACGAAAACTCTTCGTGTTTTCGGACAAAGAGGGGCAGCTGTGAGCACGTAATTTTTGCCTCATACGAATTACTCCAAAATAATTCCCAAAATTAGGTCATGTCTTTAATTATGTGTTATTTTAGGAATTATTGTGTGATTTTCCTGATTGTTTGCATATATTTGTGTGCATGTTTAATTTTATTAATGCATTAAAAATACAAAAATATAGCATTTGCATTTAAGATTTTATTTTTACATTTTTTGGAATGAATTAATAATTAGGTTTTTTATAAAAATGAAAATTCAAAAAATAATAACATATTTTTGTAATTTTAGTCAAATTGTGTGATTTTCTTTTAATTTGGCATTTAATTATTTGTGATAATTATTAGTTAGAGTTAATTAGTATTTTTAAGTTAATTTGGTGTTTTATAATTTAATTAGGATTTTAGTTTTAAATTTTTGAAAGAAAAAGAAGAAAAGAAAAGAAAAGAAAAAGAGTTAATAAAATAGAGGAGAGCAAATCTGGGCCAAAAGATCCCCAAGCCCAAACAATTACCCAGCCAGACCTGATCCTCAAGCCAACCCAACCCATTCCCTACCCGGTCCACCCCTACCAGAACCAAACGACGTCGTTTGGACACGTTTTGATCAGGGCCGTCAATTTCATTTGATCGGACGGTCCCAAACCTTCCCCACAACCTGACCCATTCCCATACCCGGACCACCCAGTTACTACACAAAACGACCTCGTTTCATCAGAAAGTTAATCGGAGCCGTTGGATTCCCATCATCCAACGGCCCAAATTAACTGACTAATTTAATATACCAAACACCCCCCCCCCCCGCACTCGTCTCTTCAGAGACCAAGAACATGCACCACCGCACACCGCCCTCGTTCGCCCACCGAAAATCGCCTCACGATGGTTCTGGTGGCCCAAACAACCCCAAATTAACACCATCGATTCTCCTTCATCTCCCCATCCCAAATCCCCAAACCGTTTCCTTCGAGTCACAACCAAACTCGTCGAATCTTCGATCGAAGTTTGAACCCCAAACCCTAGGTTACCCCAATCACTCCCAAATTAACACTACACAACCCCCATAACTCCCTCATACCAAATCCATCAATGGTTTCCTTCGAATCTGACCAGAACTCATCGAATTTTAAATCTAAGTTCGAACCTAAAAGTTCAAAATCAGTTTCCGTTGAGCCTGATGACATGCATCGATCCAAGCCTCTAGTTTTTGTGATTAGAAGGTCGACTCACTACAAAACCGATGCTGTTCATTTGTTCTTGATAAAAAACAAATGATTAGCATCAGTTTGGGGTGAGTCACAATATCAAAGCCAAACCCAAGTTCGAGCCTGTCCGGTGAGTTCTCTCTTAGTCTTTGTTTATTTACATTAGTTTTATTCTGATATTCGTCTTCCTCATCTCTTTTTCTTTTCCTGGTCAACAAAAATTCGATCAGTACTCTAGTATAAACTATTTCTGTTCACTGTTTATTTATTTAGATTGGTTTTGTTGATGTGTTTCGTATAATTAGGATATCAGAAAACTTTGAAATAGTATCTCGTTTAATCACTTAGGCAGAATAACTGGGATTAGTTCAATAATTTGGTTGAATGTGTATAATAATCAACCGATTAGTATAAGTTTATGCAAGTGGTCACTAATTGAGAAGCTTCTAATAGTGGTAGGGTAGTATTTGCATTATCGAATTAACTAAAAGCACTAATTGAGTGGATAATTGAGTGGACAATTAAGTGGATAATTAAAGAAATAAAAAGTTGAATTGGTAGTGGAAAATGCACTAATTGAATGCCCATTTAAGGGAGCTGAAAATCAGAGACAAAAGGGGGGATTCGGAAAATACTGGAATTGAATACAAAAAAGAAAAACATTCTAAGAGAGAGATTCTAAGAGGGAAGGAGACAGAAAAAAGATACAGAAAGAGAGCTTAAGAATACAGAGAGATAGAGTACAAAGATAGATCAAGAAGAGCTCAGAGACTTTAAGAGATAGAAAATCCAGAAAACCAAAAACGGCTGAAGTTCTGAAACTGCACTGATTTCCAACACTTTTGCTTGATAAAAATTGATCAAATTCTGTATTAAGTGGGTCTTTTTGATCTTTTTAATGAGCCAAAATCTCTAAAAGCTTTACATTCTGCACTTGAGTTGAGAAATGGTCTGAATTTGGAGGTTCTGAAAGCTCTGTTCTAAATTCTGTTGTTTGGTTACTGTTTGATTGGTTCTGGGCACTGTTTCATAGCTGTGACTGCTGCTGCTTGGCTACTGATCTCACATTTCTTACTTCCTCTCATTTTCCAGGTATGCTTCAGCATTTGAGTAGCATATGAGATGTAAAGAGAAGCTATGTAGTTGATTTAGATAGTTAATAAATGGCCTCTATTTTGAATGATCTGTTCATGTGTTTTCTTGTCTAAATTAGTTTGATTACCTGGACATTATTGTATTCAGTCATGACTTATGCCGTGTATTTTAGGAAGATGCTTGAACTTTGGTTTTTGTTATTTTAATTCTAGATTAGATGAACTCCTTCTCAAATACTTGTGTGTTGGGACTGTTATGAATGAAATTTTAGTTGTTTGGTTGATGTTGTTCATCTAATTTGATTGTTTTTTTTTGTTGTTGTTAATTGTTAATTGAGTCTGTGGTTGAAGTTAATCTTATTTTAGTTGTATGAAATCTCAAATGAGATCTTATATTGAATAAAAATTAGCAATGTCAACAATAGTGAATATTGAGCTATATTATTTGTGGTTGAACTTTTATCTTGGTTAAAAGACTCATGGACAGAATTGATCCAACAATTTTGCATTTAAATTGTCTGTGAGTGTTTATATAGATTTTGATTTTGTTTGGGTTAAGAGTTAGTCTTTGTTGGTAAACTCAAAAATGAAAAGAATTGCGGCTTTTGATAAAACTAGCATACACAAGTTTTCCCCTTTCTAGAATTGATTTGTTTGTAGACAAAATACTAGTACATGTATTTTTTTATTTTTTATTTTTGTTCGTATGCCATTTTTGTTAAATCAAGCAAATGATACATTTAATCTCTTTCTTCAACTTTAAATGCTAAAAGGACTATTTGAACGCTAGTTAGCAATTCTCATCCTAGCAGAAGCATATCGAGCGTTAAAATGTTCTTTTTGCTTTCCTTTATTAACCATCAGTTGCAATTTTTAGTATTTTATAAACTATAGGCTTCGACAGAAGGATTAGATTTAAGCGTGAGTGATAATTTGGATTTGAAACGTTTTATTACTATACTTTGTTACTTATTGCTAGGGACATGCTTAGGCCGCCAACACCCAGATAGGCAATCTTTAGGATTTTCGATGTTCGCGTGACGTAATTATGATTTCCAAATATAAGTATGCGTTCGCGCAACTTTGGGCGCACAATTTTAGTAATAATAAAATATTATTAATTCATTTGTGTACACATTCGCGTGACACGATTACAATTTCTAAAAAATAAACACTCGTAGTTTGCTTTAGGCTCGATTTAGACTAGTGTTGTGATTACGTATACATTTCGCGTAACATAATTGCGAATTTGATTCTAAAAAGTGACTTGAGGGATGCGTTCGCGCAACTTCAACCAAATATTTCTTAATAAATAGACAAAAGCGTTATTAATCGTGGACACGTTCGCGTGACATGATTTTGACGCGCCAAAAGTGTTATTAATTATGTACACGTACGCGTGACATGATTCCTTACATGCAAAAATAAAACGAATATACGTACGCGTTATTCGTTTCAAGACAATTCTATAATTACAAATAATCAAGCTAAAAGTGGTTATAAAAGCTAAAATTACACAATAAGTTTAAAACGTGTAATAAGTCAGATAATTAGGCCAAGTATAAATTGTTAAGCGACCGTGCTAGAACCACGGAATTCGGGAGTGCATAACACCTTCTCCCGGGTTAATAGAATTCCTTATCCGGATTTCTGGTTCGCAGGCTACAATACAGAGTCAATCTTATCCTCGATTTGGGATTCGAACCGGTGACTTGGGACACCATAAATTATCCCAAGTGGCGATTCTGAATCTTTAAATAAACGAATCTCGTTTCGATTGTCCTTTAATTGGAAAAACTCCCTTATACACTCCTTCTCGGATGTGTAGTAAAAAGGAGGTGTGACATGCAGGAGAATTAATAAGTGTAGTATTTTGTTACTCCCTCCGGTCCATAATAAGTGACCAATTTACTTTGGGCACACCCATTAAGGAAATACTAAATTCTAGACGAAAATAGTTATTTTGATTAAACTACCCTTCATTAAATGTTGCACAATAGTGATAGTAGCACTTACTTCTCTTCTCAAATGTGAGGAGTAAATAACTTTTTAGGAATACGTACATAAGACTAATTTGGAAAAACAAATTGAATTTTTTCTTGATTATATAAATGGACACTTATTTTGGACCAAAAAAAAAAATTGATCACCTGATGGTGTATTGAATAGTGAGCTTACTGCCCAAAATTCATCCCAAAAGAGGGAACAGAAGCTGCACATCCCAATAAGGATTTCCTTTTTTCAAAGATCTCCATAGGGATTACAATCTCAAAAATCTCTTCTTTGACACGAAGTCACCTTCTTTCACACAGTCATGCAAATTGGCCTGTATATGAATTTTTTCCGGAGTTAGAAAATTAACCCTAACCGTATGTATAAAATTTGACCCTAACCAATGTAAATAGGAGGGAATGGGCCTTCATGGTTATTTACATGTTGAAATTAAGAAAGTGTCTTTTAAGATCTTTTATGTGTAAAAGCAAATTTCTCATTTGTAGAAAAAGAGATAATGTCGTAAAAGTAAAAATAAGTTTGTAAAAACCCACAAAGCCATTTGACCAGTATCCAACACTATGAATGCTCGCAGGACGACATGAAGTCCTTGCATAGATTTTCTTTTCTCTATCAGTTTCAAGAAAGAACTTGAGAATAGTGACAGATTGGAACAGATTTACATAAGGTAGATTTACAACTACTTATTTTTCATAAATAGGGCATATATGGGGCAACAGCTAAAGCTCACCAGACTTGCAAAACCTATATCTTTCCCTTGCTCTCTACTCTCTTTAAGGAAACATGATGCCATAGAGGAATAAGAGTCAAATGGCAAACCTTCTTTTTATTCGCAAAACATCTTGTGCGGTCGTCAAGCCTGTGGTATGAGAAGACACGATCTGAAGACCAGAAGCTTACACTGAAGATGCTGCACGATCAGATTCTATCATGGATTTAATATAGAATTCACCCGCCTTGTATGAGGACCTCACCATTGGGCCAGAAGCCACATACCGAAATCCCTGCCAGCAATTCAGGAAGATGTATCATCCTATCAAAAACCAAGGCATGTAGGACCTATGTACGAAATAAAAAAGGAGGTCATAAAGAAACCATTTCCATGCCGAGTACACGATAGTTCTCAAAGGCCTCAGGAGTTATGTATTCTGATACAGGCATGTGACGCTTCGTTGGTCTCATGTACTGACCAAATGTCATTACATCAACCCCTGCTGCTCGCACCTTCTCCATTGTTTTAACAACTTGGTCAGGTGTTTCCCCACAACCCAACATTACAGACGTCTTCGTCAATGTACCAGCAGGAGCGCAGTCCTTTGCCATCATCAGAACATCCATGGACTGCTTGAAGTTAGCACGATGATCTCGTACTACACGCTGAAGCTCTTCAACTGTTTCAATGTTGTGAGCAAAAACATCTAATCCGGATTTTGCAACTTTCTCAACGCAGCCAGGGTCTCCTCGAAAGTCTGGAACTGCAGGATGAGAACAACATCAATACATGACTTCTAGTGTCGTAAGGTCAAAAAAGTAAATAGATTCTGGGTTATCAGAAGGAAAAGGAAAATTCTTGGTAATAGATTTCTGAGAAGCTTGAATATGTAACGATAACTTCGATCATGCTAAGTATGTAGACATAGTTACAAGTTCATATGTCCGATATGTCACTTCTACTATTGCTTTTCTTTGAATAAAACTTCCAGAATGGAAGCGGAAAACAGCAGTTGGACAAAAATGCTAGTGTGAACATTAAATGTTAAAATTCATGCATGACCAATGGCAACTAGATTTCGTTGTCAGATTACCTAATTAACTGAACAAAAGTATTTTTCGCCAAATTTTTTGTGTACCGCCAATGGCAAAGTTGGAGAACACACACTTAAGAAATTTCCGGCAAGAAAATACTACTGAAAATCAAATGCTTTAAAAGCTATAGGACTTTGAAGAGAAGTTGTAACCACCCACAGCTTCTCAGTTCATATATTTCCATTTTTCATTTAAACAAACATGTTTCTAAATATTTTCTTCCTCATTTTATTTCTATATTTCCCATAAAAACATTTTATGACACTGAAATGGAGCCTTACACCTCCTTCAGGATTTGAAAAAGTTAAAACAAGGTTAAACACTTCTCTAAGTGTTACTTGGCAGTCAAAGATAATGCATCAAAATAAAGTATCAGTTTTGATCATATTTCAAATGTCGAAGACAAACTGAGATGTTAAAAATCTTAGACCCATATCAAACATGTGGGTTTCATGCTCGATGAAATTTCATGGTTCCTATTGTTAAGCTCCTTTATCAAGAGATTCTTAGCCACGGCAATCAGCTTATTCAGATGCTTGAAAGGGCATAGTTGGGATTTCACAGACCTTATCCATCGGAAACCAGATCAGTTGTCATTCTATCAGCCTAAAAGGAGTTATTTGCTTGGTCGCAAACTTCTTAGAAACCATCAGATTAAAACATAAACCCAACAAGCATACAGACTCCACTGCCATAAAATCAAGTTTAAAAAAAAAAGAATAAAAGCATGGAACTCATACCAAGTGCTTCTATGAGCATATTTGGCTTCAAGGCTTTCAACTTCTGCACTGTCTCAGCAAAATGACCGCTTCCTTGATCAGGTAGATCATCACGGTCAACACTAGTAATAACAACATAATCCAGACCCCACGAAGCAATGGCCTCGGCCACATTGGAAGGTTCACTTGGGTCTGGAGGGGGTGGAGTGCGTGATGTCTTCACATTGCAGAATCTGTTAAAAGGAGCAGAGATCATTAAAAGGATCATTCGCTTAGATTGCAACTTACTTCTCTCAAAATCCAAACTAGGCTACTCTAAGAGGTCTCCCCTAACCTTTCCGAATCCTCGACGGATTATATAAACTGCGAACTGGTGGACTAGGAGAGGAAAAGATGAGCTAACTACGGTGCATCTTTCTTAAAAATTTTCCTAAAAGAGAGTGTATTCCATTCTTTGCCACATCAGCATCCAGGGGGACCGAGGCTATCAAATTTCTAAGTTCGGGGGGGGGGGGGAATTAGGCCAATGTGAAGTTTAGGTCTTGACTGAATAAAAGTCGCCAAGTTCGGGAGGGATCCCAATCTATTTGCCTAAGACCTAACTATGTATAATCTCTATGACAAATTCCCTAATATAAGTTGCAGAAAGCACCAAAAGCACGTAAAGTTTCACAAAAGACCATAAACATCTATTACCTTTACTAACAACCACTACCACCTTTGCCTACTCCTCTCACATGTCCAAACAACCACAATTACTAGTCTACTACAAGCCTTTGCTGCTGCCATGAAATCTTTTTTTTCCCCTCATATTTACGACAACAAAGCAAGTAATAGGTGCCCATAAATTTCCACAAAAAGCATAAAAGACAAAGAAAGAACAAACGTAACCATGCTTATGTCTTCCTTTAAAGTTCCCCAACCCCAGCCCTGATTCAGCATTTTCTTTCCTTTTGCTCTAAGTGCCAATTTGCGAATTATGGTGAGTAAACATAATTTATCAAAATGAATTTTAGATAACAGACATATTATAAAGATGCAATCTTTACGTATCTTCTACTGCAAATAAACCAATTTTAGCAAATAAGCTTGTTTTTCAGCTCTCTGATTCTTGAAAGAGCAATAAGTTAACATATCTCCTATAGTCAATCGAGTCAATTAATAATTAACATAAGAAAGACATCAAGTACCAAAAGCACTAATATAGATAAAATAATTTTACTGCCAACTATGGGCTCTCGCTATCATGAGTGAACACAATTGAGGGGGGAAGACCATAAACACCTCGGGCAAAACCAGAATTTGACGTTGAGATTCGCCAACTTAACTCTTTGATTTCACCAATTACTCCTCGTATTACATCTGACTGACTTTCACTATATATAACAGGGTATTCTCTCCTTTCATAAAAGAACAAGTAAAAAGATCTTTAATGCTAAAATCCATCAAATTTATCTATCAACACTCCACCATACCGTAATCCCAAACTAGTCGGGGTTGACTATATAAGTTTGTTATATCCGTTTGGCTCTAATCGAGCCCATTTCGGTTCAATCCAACTCCAAAGTCCCAATGGGAAA
Organism: Nicotiana sylvestris; assembly: GCF_000393655.2. Classification (NCBI taxonomy): domain Eukaryota; kingdom Viridiplantae; phylum Streptophyta; class Magnoliopsida; order Solanales; family Solanaceae; genus Nicotiana; species Nicotiana sylvestris. The sequence continues at coordinate 12,159,695 of NC_091064.1, forward strand.
AGGAAAGAGCATTCCTTTCCAATGCATTCATATACTCCCTCAATTACAGTTTATGCGACACTATTTCCTTATTAGTCTGTTCTAAACACCACTTGCTTAAAAAGACATATAGCTCTTTCTTTCTTTCTTAAACTCCGTGTTGAGTTAAACTATCACACAAATTGGAAAGGAGAAAGTATAAAAGTATAGTAATAAGCATCACCTGCAACCTCGGGTGCAAGTATCGCCCAGAATCATAATAGTAGCGGTAGCAGTACCAGTTTCACCACCTGACCAACACTCTCCCAAATTAGGGCATTTCGCTTCTTCACAAACAGTGTGCAGTTTCAATTCCCTTAATTTCTTCTTAATATGCGTGTACTTCTCTCCACCAGGAATCGCTTCTTTCATCCATTTCGGCTTCGGCAGCGGTTTCTTCTTCGTACCTACCTCAACGGAATACTCGTTTTCCGATTGCAGCCTTATAAAGTCGCCTAGCGTCGGTGACTCGGCGGCTAACCGATGGCGTAAGCCTTCTAGGGTTTGAGATGGAGAAGTAGACGTAGGCGTTGGGGCGGAGGAAGAGAAGAATTGAGGTAAGAGAAAGTGGTGGTGGTGGTGAGTCCGGTGACTGGATTTGAGTGATCGGAAAATGAGAGTTGTGAAACGGGAATTCATTTCCCGGCGTAATTGGATGTTTTTCCGGTGCCGGAAAAGTTGGATTCGATTTTCTCAGCGGAAAGGAGTTGAAATTTCCGCTTCACCGTTTCAAAGGCGTTGGTAGTTGGTAGGGGTGTCAAATGCTTCGGTTCGGTTCTTTCGTAAAATGTTATTCTATTACGTATAACTAAATTGACACTTTTAGAAACCTTATCAATCATATCCGTTTCTCTTTCGTTATTAGTACTACTAAAATAAATTTTCGATATCTTTTTAAAATGTCACTTAAAAATCACTAGTTGAAGCAGAATGCAACAACATTCGTACTTTTATAGGACTTAGCAAAATTCTCGAGATATTTTTACTATTTAAAGAGTGATGAATTAAGAAAATATGAAAGACGGGCAGAGTATAGAGTCAACTATTTTACAACAGTATAAAAGAAACTAAGCAAAGACAAAAAAAAATATAAATCACACGAGTGAAACGATATTAAATAAGCAGGGACTCAAGAATAAAGTTTATAGAGGATTAAATATTAAAAAATATATATTTAAATCATACGAAAGAAAAATTATGACGTTATAGTTTGCTACTCATAATCGGTAGAATACCTTGTGTCTTGCTAGTGAATATGCTGGAAATAATTTAGTTTCAATAGTCGTATAATAGGTTTGTGAATTAGGATTTTGAGTTTAATTACTTGTTGGCTTGTCATAATTTCAAGGCCCAAGAAAAACTTTAATACTTTATTATTTTTAAATTTAATATATAAATATATTTTATTCATGTAAATTTATTCGGTACGGTTCAGTATTTTTTCGGTTTAATTTCATAAAATTAAAAACTTATCCTAAATATCGGTACGGTTATAAATTTATATAAAAACCTATGGTTTTATTAAAGAAAAACTAAAAATCGATTTAATGCGGTACGGCTTGGTCGGCTCTTAAATATCCATTGATACCCCTGGAAGTTGGTTGTCACTGGGTAGTTGAAAAGAGATTGGCTCCTTTTATCTTTTCTCTTTTTTCTCAAAAAGAGAGAATTTTGAAATTTGAATATTAGGAATTTAGGATACTCGAATGGATTATTTTAATTATGATTTTTTAAAACACACTTCTTAATACTATTTTTATTTAGTTCATTAGGAAAAAACTAAATTTTCTTAAAATATTTCATATCTACATGTATAAGTCACCATGAGTAAAAATTACTCATCCTTGAACACATCTTCCCAGATTAACAAATTTTCTTCGTGTGTATATTACTCGTAAGAATTTATGACCAAAGTTAGATGCTTTGACTCTGTTAATTCGGACGCGTCAAATTTTTTTAATTATATTGACCACAACTCATGAAATAGTTTTAATTTTGTATTACTAATCCCATTCTATTCCATATAAAATAATATATAAATTTTCGCATTACATAATGTGGTGATAGCATCAACCAAACGGTGTACTAAATAATGCAGTAATCATTTTTCCTTATGCCATTAGCCAAATGTTGTATTATCTAATGTGGGATTTAATTATACTATACAATTGACCAAATGACTCTTAAAGATTCATGTTAAGGTGAACTTTTACGATTATTCTATCTATTATCACCATAGAATCGTTGTCTCCAATCACCACTGTCAACCCCCTCTAGCATCAACTACCATTCACATTACCACCAACTGCCCAATGCCGGCTTAAGGGTGAAGCGGATGAAGCCACCGCTTGAGGCCTCAAAATATAGAAGGCCCCAATATTATTATTACACTATATATAATATGGAGTAATTTATAAATTACCATTTAAGGTTACAAAATATATATTTTTTATTTTTTGAATTTGGTTGAAACTATTCTAATGAGTGAGTAGATTATAGAAAATTTATTTGTATTTTATTATTTAGTACGAGATTTGTCCCTTTCGTTTCATTTTCTTATTATCTTGTTGTTATTATTGCTTGTTGCTACTGATTTCTTTTCATCTTTCATTAAGCCGGGGCTCTATCAAAAATAACTTCTCTATCTCCCTAGACCCTACTTGTAAAATTATACTGAATTTGGTATTATTGTTGTTGTTCATTATTACTATATTTTTTCACATTCCTTCTTCAACTCTAATTTTTTCTTCTCTAGGCACAACAATTTCATGTTTTTGTTTCTGACCATTTTCTTTTCAAATTTTAGCTCTTCTGAATTAGTTATTATTATTTTTATCTTGTTTGATTGGTCTATTGATCATAAAGTAAGTTTTTTTGTGGCTCATTAGTCAGTGGTATATGAATTTTATGAAATAAGCTTAGGGGCCTTTTATTATGGTTTGGCTTTAGGTCACCCAATTCATTGAACCGTCTCTTCACTACTTCTATCAATAGGGGTGGGCATTCGGTCGGTTCGGTTCGATTATTCGGTTTTCGGTTTTGTATAAGTAGTAACCGAAACCGAACTGAAATAAGTTCGGTTCAGTTCGGTTATTCTACTTTTGGTTCGGTTTTCGGTTTGAACATTATCATATTGAACTCCTTCTATGTAATAATACGACTGGCAAATTTGTTGATTTTTCCCAAAACTTCGAAATTGTTGGAAATATTGTGTTTATAGAAAAAAATAGACTAAACTTTGCACACTTTATGGATCATAAAATTCAAACATAGTGTAAATTACAACTCTGTGTGAAATTCTCCCGGTATCTATCACATATGCTATGGAAGTTTTAATAGACTGAAAGTCGTTAAGATTGGAAAGTTGATGGACTTACTTAATTAGGTTGAGTCTTTGATAGATTGGACCTAATAGTATTAATTTATTACCTATAGGCTTAGCCTATATATAACTTAAAGAACATATATGTTAATAATTCGGTTTTTCGGTTAACTGAACTAAAAAACTTAATAACCGAAAACCGAACCGAAAAACCGAAATTTTAAAATTTTAAACCGAAACCGACCGAATAAACCGAATAACCGAAACCAAAATAATAAAAAAATCGGTTCGGTCGGTTTATTCGGTTCCGACCGAAATATGCCCACCCTATCTATCACCAATCACTTCCATTAGTGCAATCTGTTGGGGAAACGTGTCAAGATAATAGAAAGAAAAGGATATTTAGGAGAGACAATAAATTGCACAAGACAAGACAAGATTTACGTGGTTCGGTAATTTTTGCCTACTCCACGGCCACACAAAGAACAGCTCTTTATTAATTGAAGAGAGAAAGAAGAAGTTTTGGGATGTTCTACAAATGAAAATGTAGACCCCTATTTATAGGCATTTGAATGCCATGCCGAGGTAAGCGCTTACATCATAAGAATGTCGATGTAAGCGCTTACATCATAAGAATGTCAAGGTAAGCGCTTACATCACAAGAATGTCGATGTAAGCGCTTACATCATATTTTCATCTCTTTTTGATTTTCCTTTCTTTTGTCTACTTTCACATACAACAATAGGTTTGCTCCTATCAATCTCCCCTTCAAACCTATGTAACATCAAGAAAGAAAAAAAAAGATTTGCTATTCTCTGGTGGCGCCTTCACGCTATCAGTCTTGAAGACTAACTGAGGCAGTGCACAGCCTCAGTTTCTCAATACCGACAACTTTGGTTAACATGTCTAACGAGTTCTTTGATCCTGGTATCTTCTGCATGGAAAGAGTTCCTTCGTTTATCAACTCTCGGATATGATGATACCTCAACTAGATATGCTTCGATCTTGCATGAAACACTGGATTCTTGGCAAGATGAATTGCACTCTGGCTATCGCTGAAAAGCTCACAATTGTCCTGCTCTTTACCTAGCTCTTCAAGAAAATTCTTGAGCCAAATCATCTCTTTTCCAGCTTCTGAGATTGTACTCTGCTTCAGTGGTAAATAGAGCAACACTTTTCTGAAGTCTGGACATCCAACTAACAGCAGTACCACCCAAGGTGAACACGTAGCCCGTGGTACTTTTTCGACTATCCAGATCGCCGCCTAAATTTGCATCAGCAAAACCTTGTAAGATAATATTGCTCTTTTTAAAACAAAGTGCCATACCTGAGGTGCCTTTGAGATATTGCAATATCCATTTTACACCTTCCCAATGCTCCTTTCCTGGATCTGACATGTATCTACTGACAACTCCAACTGCATAGGCTATATCAGGTCTAGTGCAAACCATATCATACATCAAACTTCCTACTGCTGAAGCATACGGAACTTTGGACATGTACTTCCTTTCTTCATCTGTCTTAGGTGATTGGTCCTTTGACAGATTTAGATGGCTTCCGAGTGGAGTGCTTCTGGACTTTGCATCATGAAGACTGAACCTGCTTAGTACCTTTTGTATGTACTTTTCTTGAGACAACTTTAAGGTTCCTTCCGACCTGTTTTTGCTAATCCTCATCCCAAGCATTTGCTTAGCTGGTCCTAAGTCTTTCATTTCAAACTCCTCCGCCAGTTGTTGCTTAACCAAATTGATCTCATTTATGCTAGATCCTGCAATTAGCATATCATCAACGTACAACAGTAAAATAATATAGGATTCATCAAGATTTTTGATATAACTGCAATGGTCTATCTCACATCATGTGAAATCATTTTTATGCATGAATCCATCAAATTTCTTGTACCATTGTCGGGGAGCTTGTTTCAAACCATACAAACTCTTCTTCAACTTACACATAAGGTTTTATTTACCAGAAACTTGAAAACCTTCAGGTTGCTTCATGTAGATGTCTTCTTCAAGGTCACCATGCAAAAAAGCAGTTTTAACATCTAGCTGCTCCAAATGCAAATTTTCTGCAGCTACGATACTTAGCACCAACCTGATAGTAGTTAATTTGACTACAGGAGAGAAGATCTCGGTGTAGTTAATTCCTTCCTTCTAATAAAAGCTTTTTACTACTAATTGTGTTTTGTATCTCTTCTTACCATCATGCTCTTCCTTAACTCTGTACACCCACTTGTTCGGCAATGCCTTCTTTCCTTTTGGTAACTCCGTAAATATCCATGTTTTATTTTTTTGAAGAGAATTCATCTCTTCTTTCATGGCTAGCTTCCACTTATCAGAGTCTATCACCTGCATTGCTTCAACAAAATGCTCTGGTTCTCCAGCATCAGTAAGAAGTAAATAGTGAAGAGAGAGAGTTAACCTATCTAGAGCATTCGTGACTCTTTTAGATCTCCTCAATGTAGGTTCATGAGTAACAGAATCTGAATTTGATTCAGGTCCTGATTCCAGATTTAGTTCTGCATTTGATTCTATCTCTGGTTCCGGTTCTGGTTCTGATTCAGGTTCGGCTTCTAGTTCTTCTTCAAATTCGGCTTCTGGTTCTTCATCTTCAATTTCAGAATCAGTTGTAATCCCTCTAGCCACTTCATTTTCTGAGATTTCTTCTAACTCAACTGTTTCAGACATTGTCTGTTTGCTGGTGTTGGTTGGTTCTACTTCAAGCTTGTCCTTGTACATCATATTTTCATTAAGTGTGACATTCTTGTGTCTTAGGATCTTTCTATTCTGATCATCCCAAAACGGATAACCAAAATTATCATCACCATAGCCAATAAAGAAACATTTCTTTGCTTTAGGATCAAGCTTATCTCTATCATTAGAGTTTACATGCACATAAGCAATACAACCAAAAAATTTCAGATGTGAGAGAGTTACCTCCTTTCCTGTCCATACCTCCTCAGGAATTTCAAAATTCAGCGGTACAGAGGGTCCCCTATTTATGAGGTAAGCTACCGTGTTAACAGCCTCAGCCCAAAAATACTTCGGCAATCCAGAATGTATTCTCATACTTCTGGCTCGTTCATTCAGGGTTCTGTTCATCCTCTCAGCAACACCATTTTGTTTCGGTGTTCCAGGAACTGTCTTGATCATTCTGATCCCATTCTCCGAGCAAAATGCTTTGAACTCTTGGTTATCATACTCTCCTCTATTGTCAGACTTCAGACGTTTTAACTTTAGACTTGTCTGATTTTCAACTTCAGCTTTCCATCTTTTAAAGATAACAAACACATCAGATTTATTTTTCAGAAAATAAACCCATAATTTTCTTGTGGAATCATCAATGAAGGTGACATAATAGCGTGAGCCTCCTAGAGAAGTTACAGGAGCTGGTCCCCACACATCTGTATGCACTAGTTCCAGCTTCTCTTTCTTTGGCGTCCTTCCCACCTTTGAGAAACTAACTCTCTTTTGTTTCCCGTAAATGCAATCTTCGCACAAACCTAATTCAACATTTTTTAGGTTTAACAACTTCTTTTTGGATGCCAAAAGCTTCATTCCCTTCTCACTCATATGCCGAGCCTCTGGTGCCACAATGTTATATCATGACCATGATCAACTGTTGCTATAGTATCTCTTTCTATTGTAGTTGCATACAGTGCTCCCCTTTTGAAGCCTCGTGCCACAACCAAATTCCCTTTGGTTATCTTCCACGATCCGTTGCCGAATGTTGTTGTATATCCTTCATCGTCAATCTGACCCATAGATATCAGGTTTTTCTTGAGGCCAGGAACATGTCGTACATTTTGCAATTTCCATAGCGTGCCTTGTGAAGTCTTTATATGAACTTCACCTTTTCCGGCAATGTCGAGAGGTTCGCCGTCTGCTAGATAAACTTTCCCAAATTTTCCAGCAATATAATTATGCAATAATTCTTTGCATGATGTAGAGTGAAAGGATGTACCTGAGTCCAGAATCCAAGGTTCGACTGGACTGTCTGCACAACAAATTAGTGCATCACCGACTTGTTCAGCAATTACATTTGTTGAATTTTCTTCCTTATTCTTCTTTGGTTCTCTACACTGGCTACTGTAGTGACCCTTTTTATCGCAATTCCAACAAGTAATGTCCTTGCGATTTTTGGATTGTCCTCTTCTCCTTGACTTTGATCTGCCACGACCATAACTCTGTCCTCTTTGGTTGATTCTCCCCCTGCTTTCGATACTAAAAGCAGATTCTGGGGAATCACTTGATTCTCTTCGGCGAATATCTTCGCTTAGAACCAAGTCTCTAATATCATTTAATTTGAGTTTGGTACTTCTTGATGAACTGCTAACTGCAGTTACTGTTGCAGACCAACTCTCCGGTAGAGATGATAGTAGAATCAACGCCCTGATTTCGTCATCAATTGTTATATTAAGAGAACTCAATTGAGTTAATATTGTATTAAACTCATTGATATGTTCTGTGACTGATCTACCTTCTATCATTTTTAAGTTGAACAATCGACGCATCAAATAGACTTTATTTGAAGCAGATGGCTTCTCATACATATTTGATAACGCCTTCATCAGGCCTGCGGTGGTCTTCTCGTTAATGATGTTAAACGCCACATTTCGTGTTAGCGTCAAACAAATCACACCAAAAGCTTGGCGATCTAATAGATCCCAAACCGCTTTGGACATAGTTTCCGATTTCACCTCGGTCAGATGTAAGTGTAATTTTTTTTGGTACAAATAGTGCTCTATTTGCATTTTCCAGAATCCGAAATCTTTGCCATTGAATTTGTCAATCTTAACTTTCCCTTCTTCCGATGCCATTTTTCACAAAAACAATTTATGTGAATAGTGCTTGTGAATAGTAACGATGATCAATAGTGTCGCACTATTCTTGTGAATAGTACCTGCACCAATACTGTACTTTTCTACCAGAATTACATTGTCTGTGCTCTGATACCAGTTGTTGGGGAAGTGTGTCAAGATAATAGAAGGAAAATGATATTTAGGAGAGAAACAATAAATTGCACAAGACAAGATTTACGTGGTTTGGTAATTTTTGCCTACTCCACGGCCACACAAAGAATAACTTTTTATTTATTGAAGAGAGAAAGAAGAAGTTTTGGGATGTTCTACAAATGAAAATGTAGACCCATATTTATAGGCATTTGAATGCCCTGCCGAAGTAAGCGCTTATATCATAAGAATGCCGATGTAAGCGCTTACATCATAAGAATGCCGAGGTAAGCGCTTACATCACAAGAATGTCGATGTAAGCGCTTACATTATATTTTCATCTCTTTTTGATTTTCCTTTCTTTTGTCTACTTTCACATACAACAATAGGTTTGCTCCTATCACAATCACCACCTTTATCCACCACTAGCCACTATTGACAACACCACTAGCGGCCTCCTCCACTAACCACGATCACCACTATTTGCCACAACACAATCACAATCGCTAGTGGCTGTCGCCTATAACTTTAAGATTGCTTCATCAAATAAATTTCATTACATCGTGTAAATAAATACTTTCTCTAATATTTGTGAATTTAATTATTATTTTAAATAATTAATTAAACTTTATGTAAAAATTATGCATATCTAAGTACTAAAAATCAAATAATCCTTTCACCTCAATGTCAGCTCATCCCCTCAACGGTTTTTACCTGTCAGTTAGGTCCAAAAGCCCCAACCTAAATAAATCATCAGATTTCGTCCTGTGAACACCCGCGAATAGCTTCTTACATTGTTTCTGATTCAGAAATTTCCCCAATTTCTTCTGCGAGAAAATAGGAAAATGCAAATGAATGATAATTAACGAAAAATATATAACAGAAATTACAAGAAAAAAATTTAACGAATGACGCTTTAATTCAATAGTGCATTGGTGATCAATGCACATTAATTTCCACTCTCCCAATTAAAACCATACGTGCTACAGATTTACATTTTTCTTATAGATCTGTCGCATGCATTTTTGGGTTTGCATTTGGGTGCCTGTGGATTTTAGCAAAAGTTGCATAGGGATTTCTGATTCCTGTCGTGGTTATTGATCATGGCTCGTTTTAATGAAAATCCTTTTGCAGAAGAAGCTAACGTGAATCCGTTTGCGGTACGTACACTTAAATCTTATTAGAAATTTTATGTTGTTATTAGAAAAATGTGATTTATGTTGGTGGCGGAGCTAGAAATTCTAATAAGAGGGCAACCGGGTGCACAAGGTATCATATAAGGTCCGGGGAAGGGTCGCATCACAAGGGGGTGTGATATAGATAGCCCACCCTAATGCCTGCATTAGGGGCTGCTTCCACGGCTCGAGCCCAAAATGTCATACCTGAGATTCGAACATGTATTACTCTTATGCTAGGAGGATTCAAAATTTTGTATATGTATTAAAATGTTGTTTTTACCCTATTTATATAGATAACTTTCCGACCATTGAATCCTCTTCCTTGCATGTGGCTCCACCACTGATCAATTTCTAGGGGCGGAGCTAGAGGAATGGAAGGGGATTTGAACCCCTTTCGCAGGGAAATCACACTGTATGTATGAGGTCAAATTTTTTTTTCCCATGTACATATAGTAGGTGTCAAACCCTTTGGTGAAAATCTTGCCTCCGCCATAGGTCAATGGGACTGTTGCGTTTTTTTCTTTTTGGCATGTTAGAAGCAATATAATTGCCCATATACAATATTAGGTTTGAATTATTTTTTTTCGTTTTGTCCGGTTAACAGATCTGTTAATTGCATTCTGGTATGTTATTACCTCTTGAATGTTTTCTTGTTTAGTATCATTCAATTGGAGAATGTAGTCAAACATTCAGAACGAGCTAGGATTTTTGTTGTTCTTTAGGATTGTGAGCTCCTTTAGTTACATTAAACTAGCTTCTTATGATTGCACATTGTAGAATTGACTTGATTTAATTGTCAATTTGAAAGAAGACAAGACACATTTGGTTAGGAAAAAGAGGGAGTATTTTCCCTTCTCTTCTACATAAGCTTCAATTTTGAGCTGTCCGCCTTGCTTATTTATGCATTAATTTACTTACTAAAATGTTCAGAATACTGGAGGTGCCGCCCGTGGTTCAACAGTTGATATTCCTCTTGATAGTGCAAAGGTGAGACAAATTTGACAACTCAACTGTGTATATATCGCTTATCACTTTGCCTGTGACCACAGTAATTCCGTGTTCATTTGGAGACTAGAGTTCAATGATTTTCTACTTATATAACTATTCAGGATCTGAAGAAGAAGGAGAAGGAACTACAAGCTCGAGAGGCTGATCTGAGAAGAAGAGAACAAGTATGTTTGCTTTGCACTCTACGGTGGCTTCTCGTTATGCCTTTGCTTATCTTCCGTTAAATAAATAATCCAGAGTTTTGTCAAATAGCTTTCTTCATCTTGAAGTTGTTTATCCTTCTAGAGATTTATACGTCAGTAGAAAATACAATAGACTCCTAGTACTTTTTTAAATTACTAAGTATTATTTTTGTTTTGGATAATATTGGCCTGAGATGTGTTTGTATGGAGTAACATCGTCAGTGAGGACTGATATAGCTGACACCAACTTGTTATAAGACTGTATTTTGTAATTTAGGCATTTTATACGCTATTAATTTCCAGTTTTCTTGGTTTTTTATAGGAAGTGAAAAGGAGAGAAGAGGCCTTAGCAGGAGGTATTTCTCCACTGTGTATATATTACGTCGTTGTGTTCTTGAACTAAATCAAAAGTTTTCTTTCGTGAAAATTGATATTGTTTCTATTCTCCCCTTTTCTTTGGCAGCTGGTGTTCTTGTAGAGGAAAGGAATTGGCCACCATTCTGCCCTATCATTCATCATGATATTGCAAATGAAATTCCAATCCATTTACAGAGGATGCAGTATGTTGCATTCACTACGTTGTTGGGTATGTTCGATTCACTACTAATGTTTGATTTTACCCGGATTGAGACCGATGTGCATATTAATAAATTCATTATGTATTTATATATGTTGGGTGTGCGAACAAAGTCTCACATTGGTAGCTGAAAAGATTGGGAGTCTACATATAAGGTGTAGGGATTTCTTAATGGTGTGAGGCCTTTTGGGGAAAACCGTGCGGGCTTAGCCCAAAGCGGACAATATCACACCATGTTAAAAGTGTCTTTGGGCTAGTTTAGCCCAACAATATAGTAGTCCAGCCACCATCGGAAGATTATTGCATTAAAACAATTGGTCATATTGGTGCATGATCGACCTGGTTTTTGCCTTTTCCCGTGCCAATAGGGGTCTATTAACCTTGGACTCGGTTAATCGCAGGTTTGGCGGGTTGTCTTCTATGGAATTTTTTAGCAACAACCTGTGTTTGGATCAAAGGAGGAGGTTGCTGCTAAACTAATTGCTCAATCTTTTTAATCCTTCAATAAAAATTAACTATCTAACTTAACTTTTTGTCATTATAGACCCTGGTGCTTGGTTTTTTGCTCTTATCTACTTATTCGGTATTCCATCAGCATACTTTTTGTGGTATCGTCCTCTTTATCGTGCGATGAGGTACTGTTTTTGCACTACCTCATTAAAGAACAAATCTTTATCACAGTCCTATGTTGCTGTTTTTTAAGACTATTTTAGGATATCCCCCTCTGTTTGCAGGACTGATAGCGCGCTGAAGTTTGGCTGGTTTTTCTTATGTTATGCGGTGAACACAACATTTCCCTTTTTCTACTTTAGAGTTGCTTGTTAAGGACTGTTCTGAGTTATTATTCATATATTGTAGATTCACATTGTATTCTGCGTCTTAGCTGCTGCGTCACCTCCATTCGTCTTCAGGGGGCATTCATTAACGTAAGTTTTTTTTTTCCAGTTTTAGAAAAAGCAATATGTGATGATACAATGAGTTTCCAGGATACGAAAGTTATTGCAGTCATACCTTTTGAGCATTTTTTCCCTAATTAATTTCTTATTTGAAGTAATGTCTTGAGTTAAATGTATATGTTTCAAGTATTCCTTCGTATATTCGTCGATATAATGTGACTTACTCTTTTTTACATTCCTTTGTTTAACAGTGGTTTCTTGAATGCAATTGATCTTATAGGCTGGAATTCCATAATCGGGGTAAGGTTATCTTAGATTTTTCTTGCATTTAGACCTATCTTAGATTTATCTTAGACTTCCAACCAAGAGGTTGTGAGTTCGAGTCTCCCCAAGAGCAAGGTGAGAAGTTCTTGGAGGGAAGGATGCCGAGGGTATATTTGGAAACAGCCTCTCTACCCCAGGGTAGGGGTAAGGTCTGCGTACACACTACCCTCCACAGACCCCACTAAGTGGGATTATACTGGGTTGTTGTTGTTGTTGTTGTTGTTTAGACCTATGTTGTGCAGACTCTCCAAAATGTTGCCGCACCCGTATCGGATCCTCCAAAAATACTCTATTTTTGGAGGATCTGACATGCATCTAGAGTCATTTCTGGAGAGTCCGAGCAACATAGATTAGGACTAATCTATACTACAGGTACTCTATATTCATATTTTTGTTCAGATTAATGTCAATTGCGGAAATCAATAAACTCAAACCATGTTAACATAATTTGATGAGTAATTCTTGTCACAAAAGCAGAAATCTTGTTTTTTGCTCCAAAAAGAGAATGAACGTTGCTTTTACTTGCAGATATTCTTCTTCGTTGGTGCAGCATTCTTCTCTGTTGAATCGTTGATCAGCATATGGGTTATTCAGGTTTAGTTATCTGCCCCTTTGTCGTTAGCTTCTTTAATTGCTCTACCTAGAGGCAGATCTATGATTTAAACTTTATACGTTAGACATATAAAGTTCTTAGCACTGATCACATTGTAGCTTTGAAATTATGCTCCCAAAATTTAATACAGTCAGATCTCTCTATAACAACGTTATTACATACCAGTCATTCACTATAAAAGTCAAGTTTTTTTATGTAACCAATTTTATGTTATGTAATAATATATATTCTCTATAACTGCACTTTCGGTATAACAGCCAAAAAAATCCAGAACAAATAAGACTGTTATAGAAAAGTTTGACTGTATTTGTTAAAACGAGAATGGTTATTAACATATGTTTATGTTCGACGTAGAAAATATTGGATTTGGTTGAACGCATAGCATATAGGCTCATTCGTCTCTGCTCTTACCCTAACGTCTTTCATTATCTGCAATATGCAGCAAGTGTTCAGTTATTTCCGAGGAAGTGGCAAAGCCGCGGAAATGAAGAAACAGGCTGCAAGATCAACAATTAACGCGGCAATATAAACTAACATTTGGGGAGTGAAGGCGTACGCGTAGTTTTGGACTTTGGCCTGTTGTATTCTTTCATTCTTTCTTCTCACGCCTTAGCTAGATAAGCTTTTGCGGATGTGACTACTCACGTACATATATAGTGATGTCCCTTGCCTTTGGCTATACTAGTGTATCGTTAACCTTTAATATCACGAAGTATTTTCGCAAAAATAACGTTTAGTCGTATATTTCCCATTTATGGGAGTTTTCTTCGTACTACAAGAACAGAGTTGTACGAATATAGAGAATCATCAAAATGTTTGATTTTTAGTTTCTAGAATGTTTGTGTATTACGCATACTCATTGTGATCCGAGCGAAAACGAGCCTTGGAGCAACGGCAAAATTAAAGTTGCCGTAGAATCAGTCACTGATGCTTGCATGAATGCGGGATGCTTCGTGCACCGAACTACCCTTTTCATTGTGATCGAAGCACAGGTACAATTTGGTGTCAATCAACAAGATGGATTGACATAAAGAGTAGAAATTTTCTTGTATGACACAAAATTATTAAATGGACAGAGATAAAAGGTATTGGATTTCCTGCGTTTTGTCGCCCTCCCTTTTTTTTAACAAACTTCACTAAACCCTCTTAAAATTAATAAGAAAGATTTAGTAAAAGCTTGAAAAAGGTTTTCAATTTGAAAAGTGACAAAATTGTGTGTTCAAAAGGATTAACTCAGAGTCGCCACCTGACATTTGATTTCGGTGTGTCAGATCACCGTTTTTCTAAAAATAATTTTTTTCTTTTATAACACTTGGGACTCTAAAACTAAGTCTTCACCAGAGATTCGGGTAAGGGGGTTCATTTGACTCGGGGAGAAGGTGTTAGGCACTCCCCAAGTCCAATAACTAGTACGATTGCATACTTGATCTAGTCGGTTTTAGAATATTCAAATTGAGGTAAAAATAAACACATAAAAGCAAAATAAACACACGCGAGGGTTGAGGTCGTCCCCACTTAATAAAAGAAAAATGAAAATAAAATAAAAATACTACGAGTTTTACTATCGACCTCCGAATACAAATACTTTGGGGCATACCCCGAAATAAAATAAATACAAATCCTTCGAGGCATTTCCCGGATAAATTTAACTAAGGGAACGACCTCTCGCCTCGAAACTAACAAAAATCCTAAGGCTTGCCTACCCAAGTGTGGTCGGCCTAGACATACATTCTAACAACGCAATTAGACAAAACCATAAGAAAAATAACTCAATTTCTTTTTAACTTCGAATTAATTCCCTCGACCAGAACCTTTCAAATTTTATTAACCCAAGCCTAACTCACTGTGTGCTTCTAATTTTAAGCAAGACTGTCACAACAAACCATTTACATTTAAAACCAACTTAAACCCAAATTCTTTTCCTAATTAACCAACACAATAGCTTAGGTTGAACCATAATTTTATCAAGCAAGTTTAAGAAAATAATGACATAAGTATCAACTAGACGTGAAGGCTAACTAAAAAAACAACAGCATACTATATCCCTGCGGCGCACCGAATGCCTAAATCAGTTTCAACTCAAGTCGTTTCCTTCACCATTTCATCTACCGGATAAGCTACGAAACTTTTAGTTATACAAGTCAAGGTTGCGCTGAAATATCAATTCATCCTATTCACTATCACGAATCAAGGCACTTAACCAAATAATGAAATAAGACAGCATATGCAAACAAGCCAATGTAACAGAATACCAAAATCCTTCACCAAATTATGAATAACGAAATGAAATAACATAAAGGTTCGGGAAATGCACCTCTACTGCAGCACACTCTTTGAAATATTGATTAAGGAGAGAACACCCAACAAATCTTTAAACAAGCAGATGAACCTGCGACCGGAACCTCAATTTGAATCGACGGACTGAACCTTACCGGTTAACCATATCAGTTGACGAAGTTCCCATGAAATCTGGAAACCCAGCAAATGACAGCCTTGAACCAAAACTCGAATGGAAGAAGACGAACTAAACTCAAAAATGAGGCTGCGAACAACAGAGTCATCGGAAAGCTAAGAAAAGAACCACGGCCATTTGTGGCTCTGCTTCATGATATTTTTCAAATTGGTTTTTACAGCATCTAAAAGGTTTGCGGGTTTCGACTTCTCCAATGTCGTTTGGCGAAGCTAGAGAATGGAGGAGTCGTGGTGGAGGGTGAAGCTAAGAAGGTCAGAGTGAGTCGCTGAGTCTTCGAAGATAGAATTGGGTGGCGGTTTTTCCGGCGGGTTTCAGGGGCTGGTGGCGGTGACAAACGTGGTTGTTAGGGGTGGTCAAGGTTCGGCGGCTATGGTGGTTTCTGGTCTTTGGGTTTGCTCCAGATGAAAATGAAGATGAAGTAAGGTCCTTGATATTAGGGTGTGATGTGCTATGGAAAGCTTAAGAGAAGGGTTGTTTTCGTTGTTGACGAAGATGAAGAAGGGGTGCCTCTGTTCCCAGGTTCTAGAAGAAGCCCCTCCCTTTAGAGGTCTAGGTTTTTTTTTTGATTTTTTCTTGTATATTATGTCTAGGTTTGGACTTTTGAGTTAATGTGTTAAGGGATTGGTTTAATTGGGCTACAAGCAAGATTAAATTGGTCCAAAAACTAATTCTATTCTCTCCTCTTTTTTATATATAAAAATAATATAGCAAACACGATAACTATTAAAAATACTACTTAATCTTACTTAAGAAAATAACTATTAAAATGATACTAATCGTTTAAAACAATCCTATTTTTTGGTATTTTTTTCAAGATTAAAAATGATTTCAAAACCTTAATGAAACTATTTTTTGTAATTTTCATTTATGTGATAAAAAATAATATAAAAGAATCAAAATTAGTTGAAATAACTATATTAGTCCTAAACTAAATATTTAAATACTAAAATATGTAAAATCTTAGGGAGGATCAAAAATCACATATCTACACGATTTGACATTATATTGTTTCAAGTCATACCAAGAGTGGATAACAGTCAGATCTTATATATTTCCAATTTTTGGCACCAGCTTTATAAAATACTTGAATTAGTTGATTAATGGTAAACTGTACATTCTTGATATTACTTTAGACTTGTTCTAGTAAACCATCAAGAATAAGACAGTGAGAGTTGAACGCACCTATTTTGCGTGAAACTCACCTGTACCACTAGACTTTTAGGGGTAGTTTGGTTCGAAGACAAGCTATATTGGGATTAGTTATATTGTGATTAATTATACTTTGATTGATTATACTAGGATTAGTTATCCTAATATTATTTCTTATTGACATTTGATATGTTGTATTAATCATGAGATTATCAATTTTACTGTTTATCCTGCGATTATTGCTCCACCCTCTGGCAGATATAAGTTATCCCGATACTACTCTTAGTCTAAGGATAACTTATCTCAGGATTTGTAACCAAACAATGGATAAAGTGGTACTAAATTTTTATCTCGGGATTATTTTTGCTTATGCATCGTACCAAACGATTCCTAGGTGTTGATAGTATGTTGAACAGGGGCGAAGCCATCTTTTACAAAGGGTGGTCAGTTGACCACCCTTCACCGAAAAATTACAAAAAATTACATTGTGTATATAAGTAAAATATTGATTTTAGATGTATAAATATATATTGGACACCCTTTGTCGGAAATTCTTTTTAGTTCTTTCAACGCTGAACACCCTTAGAAATATTTCTGGCTTCACTATTGATGTTGAAGTAATTTTGTATAATAAACTGTTTTTGGGTAGCACTGTATAGTGTATACTATAGTGTGCTTTAGTGCTTATAATAATGCTTAGGAATAAGCATGAGTAATTAAATTTGCAAAATATTTTTCACTAACTTTAAATTGGTGGTTTCAAGCCCCTTGCTTTTTCGGAGATAAGTTATTTAAGAATGCAAATGAGTTCCTTTCTGGGAAATAACAAGAGTAATATAGTAAGGTCTGTTGACACCACATCGATCAAACCTGAAAAACAAGGACTTGAGATGTAGAATAAAAGAAGAGGCCCATACATTAAGGAAAGCATACCTTTCTCGGCCTTTTGGCTAAGATCAAGTATAGTATCTGTTTTTATCAGTTTAATATTTGATATGTGGGTCACTCATACGATATTAACTCAATTTTTTTAAGGAAAAGGCTCATCAAGGTAGCTTGCTACCTGGGCCTTTGCGCGTCGCCCTAATCTTGCACTATTGCTTGGGCTTGTCGCACCCCACCAAATCAAACTTAGATGTTCTCTGTTCAAGCTTGTGTTGTGTGCTAAAAAAGTTAGAGAAGCTACCTACTCATTGACAGTAAGCATACACCTTTCTCGGCCTTTTGGCTACAAAAGAAGAGGCCCATGCACTGAGTTAAGCATACCTTTCTCGGCCTTTTGGCTAAGATCAAGTGTAGTATCTATTTTTATCAGTTTAATATTTGATATGTGGGTTATCCGCTCACAAGATATTAACTCAACTTTTAAAGGGGAAGATTTGTTAAGATAGCTTGCTATATGCGTCGCCCTGGACTTGCACTATAGCTTGGGCCTGGCGCACCCCACCAAATCAAGTGTTCAAGGCTTCAAGCTGTGTTGTGCTTAACAAGATCGAGAAAATTTTACTTAGATTAGCTCCCTCCCCTCCTGCTGTTGTGTAATGCACATAATAGAAGGGCAGTCCATATCGTCCAAATGTAGGGTGTGTTTGGTATGAATAGAAAATATTTTCATAGAAAATAAGTGGTTTTATCACTTTTTTTTTGTTTAGTTGGTGAGCGAAAATCTTTTTCCGGAAAATATTTTTTAGTGTTTGGTTAGAGAGTATAAAATAATTTTTTATGCTACTCTCCTCACCCCCTTTCCCGTGCTTTCCCCTCCCCCCGCCCTCCAAATACCCAACATTTTCATGACTCTATTTTCTTCAAGAATTTAATTATTCTTATAAAAATTCACACAAACCTAAAAGAAACTAATGTGTTGCTTTATATTTTACGCAAAAATAACATTAAAATTTGTGCTCCATAACTAAAATAAAATACTCTTTTTTTTTAGTTGAAAAAGAAAGTACTATTTCTACAACATGAAAATAAAGTAATCATTTTGTTGAAATGAAAGAAAATAATTTATTTACATCATGAAAAGAAAATACTCATTTTGTTGAAATGAAAGAAAATACTTTTTCTACATTTAAAAAATATACTTTTTTGTTGAAATAAAAGAAAATACTTTTTACTACATCATTTTGTTAAAATGAAAGAAAATACTCATTTGTTGAAATGAAAAAAATAATTTATTTATAACATGAAAAGAAAATACTATTAATAATATTTCTATTTAGGTGGGGGTGGGTTGGTGGGTTTTGGTTGGGATGGGGAATGAGAGGAAGATTGGAAAAGAGTTTTGGAAATTTTTTTCTTTTCTCTTGATAGGATCCAAAATATTTAAGCTAACAAAACATGAAAAAATTGAAAAACATTTTTCGTAAAAAATATTTTCCTTCGTACCAAACACACCCATAATGTCCTGGCCTTTGGCTGTACCTAATGTCGTGTTATTCTTTTTAGCGTCATGTAGTATTTTAACCAAACTGATGTTAATGGTTCATTAATCAAACTGATGCTAATTGATACATTAACCAAACTGATGTTAATTGGTATATTAAGGTTTTCTTTCTGGGAACTACTGGGAAGAGTAATACTATTATATTAAGGTTCATCAATCCCACATTGCTAGAAAAAAACAAACAGAGGGTTGAGAGGCACTATAAAAGAAGAGGCCCATGCACAAAGTAAAACATACCTTTCTCGGCCTTTTGGCTAAGATCAAGTGTAGTATCTGTTCTTATCAGTTTAATATCTGATATGTGGGTTATTAGCTCACACGATATTAATTCAATTTTTTAAGGGGAAAAGTTCATCAAAGTAGCTTGCTATTTGGGCCTTTATGCGTTGCCCTGGTCTTGCACTATTGCTTGGGCCTGGCGTACCCCACCAAATCAAGTTTAAATGTTTAATGTTCAAGCTGGCTTAAGAAGATGAAGAAAATTTTAATTTAGAAGGATGAATATGTAACTATGAAATAGAAATCTTTGGCATGTATATAGAAGAGCAGTCTACATCGTCCAACATTTGATGTTCTGGCCTATTGCAGTACCTAATGTCGTTAATCCTTTAGTGTCACATAGTATTTTAACCAAACTGATGTTAAATGGTACATAAGCTCTTGCATATGTGACTACTCAAGTACATATACAGTGATGTCATTGACTTTGGCTATACTAGTGTCCCGTTAATCCTTCAAAATTGTGATGACCCAATGTTCATCTTATGTTTTAAAACTTGATTCTACGATCTTAAGCCTTAAGAAACTCATTTTTACTCTTTTCGACTTGCGTGCGCTGTCTGGTCGTGTTTCCGAAAAGCTTTTATGTTGAAAGTTGATGAAAATAATAAATTTTGCCTTAAAAGTTGATTTTAGTTGACTTCGGTCAACGTTTTGAGTAAACGAATCCGGACCCATATTCGGTCCTAGTGGGTCCGTAATGAAATATGGGCCCTGAGTGTATGCCCGGAATCGAATACCGAAGTCCCTAGCTCGAGATATGATTTTTTGTTAAAAACTGAAAGACTGAAAATCTAATGGTTTTAAGAATATGGTTAATGTTTGATCTTGTTGGTATCGGGTCCGTATTTTGGTTTCGGAGCTCGGTACAAGTTCATTATGATATTTAAGACTTGTCTGTGAAATTTGGTGAGAAGCGGAGTTGGTTTGACGTGATTCGGACGCCCGATTGAGAAAATAGAATTTTTAAAGTGTTCTTGAGAATTTCATTTGATTTGGTGCTAAATTCGTAGTTCTAGGTATTATTTTGGCAATTTGATCGCGCGAGCATGTAACGAACCGGCTGGCCGTTTCGTGAGTTATAGCCCCGTTTTTCCATTTCTACTTTATTTTGTATTCTTCAGCTATATTTTAATCGTATCGTGTTGGTTGGTTCGGGTCCGAAGTGGTTTCGGAGTGGAATGAGACACTTAGTCTCCTATTCAGAAGCTTAAGTGGAAAAGGCAACCGGATGTTGACTTATGAGTAAACGATCTCGAATTTGGATTTTTATGGTTCGGTTAGCTCCGTTAGGTGATTTTGGACTTAGGAGCGCGTCCGGAATGTGATTTCGAGGTCCGTGGTAGAATTAGGCTTGACTTGGCAAAAGTTGAAAATTTGGCGATTTTGGTCGGCAGTGAAAAATTTGATATCGGGGTCGGAATGGAATTCCGGAAGTTGGAGTAGGTTCGTAGTATCATTTGTGAGGTGTGTGTAAAATTTCAGGTCATTCGGAGGTGATTTGATAGGTGTCGGCGTCTGTTGCGGAATTTGAAAGTTTAAAAGTTCTTAGGCTTGAATCCAAGGGTAATTTGGTGTTTCAATGTTGTTTTGAGTGTTCTGAAGGTTCGACTAAGTTCGTATGTTGATATATGACTTGTTGATATGTTTGGTTGAGGTTCCGAGGGCCTCGGGTGTGTTTCGGGTGGTTAACAGATTGATTTTTGGTGTTTGGAGATAGATGTTGCTGCTGATTTATGAAGTTGCTGGTGTTACCGCACCTGCAGATGGGGAGTCACATGTGTGGTTGGGTAGCCACAGATGCGGAAATGAAAGGCCAGGACTGGAGTCGCAGATGCAGAGGATTGGTCGCATCTGTGGCCCACAGGTGTGAGACCTGGGGCACAAGTGCGATTTTGAGGACTTAAGTGATTTCCGCAGATGTGGATGTTTTGGCGCAGAAGCGGCACCGCAGGTGCGAAAAACCTTGGCAGAAGGTATAAATATAAACCTTCGCGAATTTTGGTTCAATTCCACCTTGAGCTCTAGTACTCCTATCTATGGTGTTTTCCCGTTGTTTTATCAATTAATTAGTGGAATTAAGGGTGAAAATGAGGGGTTAGAGTTTGGGATTTTGGAGAGATTGATTTGAGGATTTGAGGGACCAAATGGAGTCGGATTTTGATAGATTTCGTATGTATGGACTCGTAAGAGAATTGACTTTCAAGTTTTGTAAATTTTGTCGGATTTCGAGACGTGGTCCCTAGGGCCGGGTTTGAACCAATTTCGGATTCTTATTCTAATTTGGTAGTTTTTCTTGTGAAAAATATTCCTTTAGCATATATTGATGGTATTGTACTGATTGTGAATAGATTCGGAGCATTTGGAGACCGAGTCAAGGGACAAGAGCATCACAGATTAGAGATTTGATCTGTTTGAGGTAAATAATGATTGTAAATCTAGTCCTGAGGGTATAAAACTCCGGATTTTGTGTCATGTGAATATTTTGAGGTGACACACATGCTAGGTGACGGGCGTGTAGGCGTGCACTGTTGGGAATTGTGACTTTGTCCATCCCGTGTCTACTGTAAAGTTGAATATTTTGTTGAAACTACATGCTTCTCACTTGTTTTAGAAAGAATTTTCGTAAATCAGACCGGATGCCATGTTTAGGCCTTATGCCAGTGTTGTTTGGACCCTTAGAGGTCTTTTCTTGCTATCCTCTCATTGTTTTCGATTGGAAATCTAAATTCAGTCATGTTTATACTTATTTATTTCATAAGTCAGTCTCTATTACTCTACTTTTGATGCATCATATAAATGTTGTTTGGGCTAAAAATTTGTTATTCTGAGAGCCCGAGAGGCTGTAGAGATTTATGACTGAGTGAGGCCGAGGGCTTGATTTGTGAAGATGTTTATGGGATCGGGCTGTACGCCGCAACATGTTTTACTAATTCGTGACTGAGTGAGGCCGAGGGCCTGATTGATTTATGCCATAATTGGCTTGTTATAGCGCTTGAGCTGAAGGATCCCCTCCGGAGTCTGCACACCCCCAATGAGCACAGGTATCTGCTGAGTGCGAGTGCCGAGTGCTAAGTGACTGGGAGGCATGAGTGACAGTGAGGTTTGCCCGAGGGATTGTATATAAGTGATGGTAAGGTTTGCCCGAGGGTCTGTATATGAGTGATGGTAAGGTTTGCCCGAGGAGTTGTATATGAGAGATGTTTGCCCGAGAGGCTGTTTATGATTTCACCGTTTTTCTCACTTGAGCATTGAACCTTGTTCTAAAACTGTTGAAAGATGTTTTCAAATTGATCCAGGCACCTTGTGTGGAAATCCAGGCGTATTTGGACACGGTAGCGGCTGTTGACTATTCTAGTTACAGATTTTCTCGGAGATAGCAAAGTAGATGCTTGGCGATCGCAGTCCTGCTCTTTTCCCTCTTATCTTCCTTTAGTTGTATTTAGTTATTTTGCAAACTGTGTTAGTCTCGATATTGTCAGACAGATTGTAGTAGATGCTCATGACTAGTGACACCTCGATGTCGGGCTTTCTTTTTCGCACTTTTATTTTGATTTGAACTCCTTATGACAGTTTTATGTTAAATAGCTTTGGGATTTTCTTGAAAATGAAAATATCATTTTGTTTTGGTAATGTGTCAGCTTACCTAGTATCACGATACGCACCATCATGACATGGTTAGTTTTTGGGTCGTGACAAGTTGGTATAAGAGCCTAGGTTACATAGATCTCACGAGTCATGAGTAGGTTTAGTAGAGTCCTGCGAATCGGTACGGAGACGTCTGTACTTATCTTCGAGAGGCTGCAGAACCTTTAGGAAAACTTCACATTCTTGAATTCTTATCGTGCGAATCTGTTGATTCTGGTAACTAAACTTCTATTATTCTATTCTCTCACATATGGTGAGGACACGTGCTACCGATTAGGACGGACGGCCACCAGTACCACCAGTTGCGGCCGTGAGAGGCAGAGGTTGCGGTCGAGGCCGTGGTAGGGGCAAGGGTGTAGCACGCACAATAGCTAGAGCAGCACCTACAAATCCACCAGTCACCCCAATTCGTGATCAAGTACCAGTTGTAGATGCCCTAGCGGGACCAACTCAGGCACTGGTTGTGCCTATTATTATCCCAGGTCTTCAGGAGACCTTAGCTTAGATTCTGACCATATGCGCCAGTTTTGCTGAGGCGGTCTCTGTTACTACTATAACAACTACTTCCTAGGCCGGGAGAGGCACTCAGGCTCCCGCCGCCCATACACCCGAGCAGGTTGTTTAGGGACATCAGACACCGGAGGCACCACCAGCCCAGCCGATTGTACCTGCTCCAAATTATGTTGTACCAGTCATGCCTGATGACGAGCAGCGTAGATTGGAGAGGTTTGGTAGACTTCAGCCTCAGACTTTCAGTGGTGCAAAGGGCGAGGATACCTAGGGTTTCTTGGATAAGTGTAAGAGGATTCTCCGTACAGCGGGTATTCTGGAGACCAATGGGGTCTCGTTCACTACCTTTCTGTTATTGGGAGATGTCTTTACTTGGTGGGAGGCTTATGAGAGGCGTAGGCCTGTTGGTGTAGTACCCCTTATTTGGCAGCAGTTCTCCGTTCTCTTTCTTGAGAAGTATGTGTTGCAGTCCCGTAGAGAGAAGTTGCGCAGGCAGTTCGAGCAGTTGCGTCAGGATGATATAACTATGACGTAGTACGAGATAAGATTTTCTGAGTTATCCCGTAATGCTATCTGGTTGGTTCCCATAGACAGGGAGAGGATCAGGAGGTTCGTTGATGGCCTCACATATAACTGCAGATTCTTATGACTAGAGAGAGGGTGTATGGTGCTTCTTTTGAGGAGGTTGTTGATATTGATCGGGACATAGAGTCGATTCGCCTCCAGGAACGAGTGGAGAGGGAGGCCAAGAGCCCTCGTGGATTCGGTAGTTTTGGTGGTGCTCCTCATGGGGGTTAGTTCCAGCACAGCAAAGGTCGTCCATTCAGACATGCTCAGTCAGCTCGCCCAGTTCACTGTGGTGCATCATCGGGCCATGGTTCTCACAATTCTCATCAAGGTCATTCATCACTTAGTGCCCTCCCAACCCAGAGTTTGTCCCGTGCTCGTTCAGTTCAGGGCTCCTCCATGCCAGGTTCTTCTACCAGTTATCCTGGTGCTAGGGGTTCCCTTCAGTCCCCGTCACCAGCACCAGGGGGTTGTTTTGAGTGTAGGGAGTTTGGGCATATGTGGAGGTAGTGTCATCGTCGTCGTGGGGGTCCGCCTCAGTAGAGGAGTCAGCCTTTGACCTCAGCACCGGTTGTAGACATGTGATTTTTGACCCTCCCCAAGATCTTTTATATATTAGCGTAAAATATTTAATTTAGGCATAATATAGATATTTTAAGTAATTTTGACTCTTTCACTTTATTTTAGTACAAGAAAACAAAAATTACAACAAAAAATAATAATAATATAATAATAAGTTCATTAATATTTGTAGTCATTCTTAATCTAAAAAATATATAAAAATAGTATCGTATTTTTATTTTTAATATAATGTTTGGAAATACAAAAAAAATAGATTTGTTTTAATGGTCAGTTTTGTTTTAATAATTATATAAATAGTAGGACTAATTAATAAATGGGCGCGTATTTTTAATCTCATTCGCGGCAAAAGAATAGAGCTTGGGCTGGAGCAACCCAGCTTTAGGCCTAATTTTGGACCTAGCCCACAATTGCCAAGCCCATAACTCCTAGGCCCACACCCCTTAACCCAAAAACCCTACCCAAAAACCCTAGACTCTACACTATAAAAACAAGCCTAAAGACTAAACAAAGGGACGAAGAAAAAGAAGCTGAAAAAGCAGCAAAAAGTTGCGCGACCAAAAACGACCCTATCTCTAAAAAACGAAGGAGGAACGAGCTGGGAAAACAGGCAACAAGGCTGCGCAAAAAAAACGAACGAGGAAGAAGCTGCAAAGCAGCAGGGCTGCACAACAAGAACAACCCCCCCTGATCATCGTCTTCCCCGACTCACCCCAAACAAAACCCTACCCCATCGTTCATCCTTTGCTTGAAGCAGCCATCCATGGCTTGTTGTCGAACGAAATAACAGACGGAGGAAAAGCTTGGGGGAAAAGGCAGAAGCCGCGCTCGTTAAAAGAAGCTAGAAAGCAACAAAGTTGCGTAGCTTTTCTTCGGAGACCCCCCCAGCCTTGGCTTCTTCTTCCTCGCGACATCTTTCCGAAAAGCTTCAACGTCCTTTCCGAAGCGTCTCCCATGGCTGCTTAACCCAAATAAAGCTCTCTTCTCTCACGCCAATCACCATAGCCGGCGTTCACTAGTTCCCCACTCGAGTTGTTGCTTCGCCGGAATTGATAACTGGTGAGTAACAACACCACTAGCAGCAGCGAATCTGTAAAATAACGTCGCCATTTGTGTTCATGCGTAAAAATAGTTCGACATCTGTCTGGGTCTGACCAACGGCCTCCATTAATGTCGATGAAGTCACGTTTTGTTCCTCGTCGTTGAAATCACACTCCGTTTGTTGGTTCCGTCGAGGTTCGAGTGTCGTCCGACGAGATTTCGCTTCGTCGAGGTCCTGAATTGTCGTCTCGTTTGCTCTTGGATTCACATACTGGAAAGGTCAACAATTTGTTCAAGGTTATCTTCCTCCTATGTTCATTTTGTTACTCCTACGTGATTCATTGCCTCATTTGTGATATAAATTTAACATGAATTTTGAATTTATGTTTTGGTTAGTTCTTTGCATATGTAGTTTGAATTAATTTTCCCTTTTTGTCATTGTTGCTAAAATACAATCAGAGTTCTAATGAAAAGAAGTTAGACCATGACGATGAGTTGAAATACACTGTGAGAGATTAAAATGCTGAATCGAAACAATATAGATTGTTTTTGGACAAATTGTGTTAATTTATGTTCTGGTTCAAATCGTGACCGATCAAGGTCAAGGAGTATTCATGTTTCCATGGCACAAGTGTGATTGCGAGAAAAAGGAGTACTATAGAAGTTTCACTAAATTTTGGGTTGGTTGATCATTGATTTTGGGTTGTTAATATGTGGAGATGAATTGAGCTTTATTTTATTTAGTTCTATTTTAAGTTGCTTATTTTATTGCTTGCTAGTAGTATGTTAAGGGTTGACCACGTGTGGGTAGGCAGACTTTTTTGCGCGTAATTAAATCATTGCAACTATAGGTATGGTTCCCGTGGCGTGGTTGTGATACTTAAATTAATTAGTTGTAAAAATGAATATTTCTAGTTTAACTAATTGCTTTTCCTTTAGAATTCGAGGCGTGCTATTTAGTTGAATTTCCATGGCCCTCGCAAATTTAAAAACGTGTAGTTGCTTTAGGCGCGTTCGTTTAACAATATTATCTTCCTAAACTCGGGTGCGCATTGATGCGACCCAAATCCAAATCTCGATGAAGTCAAAATGTGTAGACAATCACGGGTGCATTGATTGCGACGTGGTTCGAAACTCGTTTTCGCGACATCGTAATCCTTATAAATAAATAATGATAGAAAAGAGGTTTACAAATTGAGACGGGCCTTACCACACAAAATAAATAAATGTGGGGCCCTTAGTAAGTAATTATCGAAATAATTAGAATTTGGGATGGCCGTTTAGCGAACTTCATGGCTTTTCCCCAAAGTAACACTACGTTAGTATCTTTAGGTACGATTTAATTAAATAACCTTCTTAAAATTCGGGTGTGCATTGATGTGACTCAAATCCAAAGCTCGACGAAGTCGAAATGTGTTGATAACTATGGGTGCATTGATTGCGACGTGGTTCGAAACGCGTTTTTACAACGTCGCAATTCTGCTAAAATAAATAACAATAAAAGCGGTTTACAAATAAAAAGCACATAAGTTAACATGTATTAAAGTCAGATAAATTCAACTACAACAGTTAAGCGACCGTGCTAGAACCACGGAACTCGGGAATGCCTAACACCTTCTCCCGAGTTAACAGAATTCCTTACTCGGATTTTTGGTTCGCGGACTGTTAACAGAGTCATAAATTTCCTCGGTTCGGGATTCAACCGGTGACTTGGGACACCATTAATCTCCCAAGTGGCGACTCTGAATAATTAATAATTAAATCCCGCTCCGATTGTCCTTTAAATGGAAAAACTCCTTTACGCCTCTTTGCGGGGGGGTAGGTATAGAAAAAGGAGGTGTGACAGCTCTGGCGACTCTGCTGGGGAAGTTAACCCAAAACGTGTTGTTCAGGGTTCAGAATTAGAGCTTAGATAAATTGTTGTATTTGATTGTATCTGATTTTCCTACATGTTTTATACTGAGTGTGCTAAATGTTACCGCTTTGATATTATCTGAACTGTATATAAACTGTGCCGACACCCTTCTCTCTTCACCTCCGGGGATGTGCTTACTGGTTGAGACTCCCTGTTCTGTTAGTGTCATACCTTGAAATAAGAAAGAGGCCGGACAAGTTACGAAGCCGGATGGCCTTTTGGTTCCCGGTAAGTTGCCCCCTCCTCGACTTGAGTTGTCCGCTCGGGTACACAGTCTAGAACACCGACCCAGGTTTGGAACATAGAATAACATGACTTCATGCCGGATCCCTAGTAGGAACACTTATTTGCATCACGTTGCATTTAACTTAGGGGACTCAACACAGGGGTTGGGTCCGTCTAGGACTAGCAACCTGAAATGAAAAGACCGTCCTGATGCATCCTACTTGCTCTGTACATATATTTGTTTCGAACCTGCATGTTGACCGGTTTCTGAATCTCGAGAATGTTGGAAAATTGAAAAAAAAAGAGAAAAGAGGAAAAAAAAATAATATCAGTTAGGGAGT
Source organism: Nicotiana sylvestris (assembly GCF_000393655.2). Taxonomy (NCBI): domain Eukaryota; kingdom Viridiplantae; phylum Streptophyta; class Magnoliopsida; order Solanales; family Solanaceae; genus Nicotiana; species Nicotiana sylvestris. The sequence goes on from NC_091064.1 coordinate 12,187,940, forward strand.
TAATTGATTATTTTAGAAATAAAATATCAATGACCAATTACTGGCGAAACTCTGCCGAAATTTTGAGAAAAAAAAGGAAAAATGTTTTATTTTGTTTTACTAAAAAAAAGCAAAATAAAAAAAAAGTCTATTATTTTTAGCTTGGAAAAATAGGCTATTCTATTTGTTGAAAAGAAAAAAAAAGAGTCTTGTTTCTAAAAATAGTTTTATTCGCTTATGAAATGCCAAAAATAAAAATGGAAAAGAGTCATGTTTTAAAATAGTTCGGTTAATTTGCCCGAATTACGCATGGTTTGATTCTCACAGGGCGTGAGATACGTAGGCAACCTTCATCGGGTCCAACCTCCCCTTTTACAAAAATAGCCCAAAAAATATCAAAATTTTAATTTTTGTCATAATAAACCAGGTGATGCCGTTTTTGTCAAAAATAGCCAAATGTTCCCAAACAGAGCGCCGGAAGGCTGACTTTGCGCAAACAGTCACCTTTGGTCATATTTTGATTCTGACCCTCACAACCTTAAAATCTTCGTCCCCGAGGCGCTGGAAGGCCGTGTTTGCAATACCGGGTCGTTTAATTTAATTTGGAAAAATAAGAAAAAGAGTCAGTGGTCAAGTGAATACCGTTCAGATTTTGGGTCAAAATTGGCATATAGGGGAAGGAATTTGTCATTTTTGGGGTTTGTATTTCTTTTGATTAGAGTATATGGGTCGTTTGATTTTCGAGTCTGTATTTCATCATTAAGTTGGTCAGTTTTGTTGTTATTATGAAAATGGAAAATTCCAAAAAAAAAAAAAATTATTGTCGTTTACCTTTTATTTGCAAGAACTACGCACGGTCTGATTCATGAGGGGTCATGATACGTAGGCAATCTCCATAAGATTCGACCGCAACCAAAAAAAAATGAAAAGTGAAAAATAGAAAAGAGGATTTGAAAAAATGGATAAGATGTTGTTAATAATGGGGACCGACTCAATCCATTCTAACATGTTTTGTTTTGAATTGTGAAGAAAGTTGAGGTGGTTGGTTTGTGGTAAGCTGGAAACACAAGATCTGAGGAAAAATGATAACTGACATCGAAGCTGTTACGAGTGCTCAAGAGACTCAGGGTCAGAGGGTTCAACAAGGGTCTACTGTGGTTGAGGAAAATAGAACACTGAAACAACAAATGACCAAAATGCGTCAAGCCTGGGCCAATGGCCAAGGACAGCCTTGTCACGAGTCACAATTTGCTACACAGCAAGAACAATACCACTATCCCGAGTACCACTCGTATTCGTTTGAGCTTCCTGTAAACATCAAGAAGCCTGCCCGAAAGAAAGTACAGGAAGAAATAACTCAAAGAGTGAAAAGATTAGAACAACGGTTGAAAAACACGCAAGCAATGGCAGGTCAAAAGAGTGTTGCCTTCAGAGATCTATGCATGTTCCCCGATGTCCACTTGCCGCCTGGCTTCAAGATCCCAAATTTGAAAAGTACAATGGACATGGAGACCCCATAGCCCACCTGAAAAGGTATTGCAACCAATTGAGAGGTGTGGGAAGAAATGAGGAATTGCTTATAGCTTATTTTGGGGAAAGCCTCACGGGAGTAGCATCTGAATGGTTTTTGGAGCAAGACACATCTTGCTGGTACGTCTGGGATGACATGGCACGGGCCTTTGTCAAACAGTTTCAATACAACATCGACATCGCCCCAGACAGCATTTCCCTTTCTAACCTAAAAAAGAAACCAACTGAAAGTTTCAGGGAATATGCCATCAAATGGAGAGAGCAGGCAGCTAGAGCTAAGCCACCCATGGATGACCACGAGTTAATCACTGTCTTTCTACAGGCTCAAGAGCCAGATTATTTTCAATACATGACATCCGCAGTGGGTAAATCCTTCCCGGAAGCAATCAAAATGGGAGAAATGGTGGAGAACGGTCTTAAGACAGGCAGAATTATAAGTCAAACAGCTCTCAAAGCTGCAGCTCAAGCTGTCCAAATTGAATTTGGTAACACGAAGGAGAGGGATGAAGAAATCATGGTGATATCAGGGTCGAGAAGAGGTCCTAGGAGAACATCTCGAAGGTATGTGCAGCCTCATCGGGTTTTCCATGACCCCCAAGCATTACTATCCACCTCCGAACCCCCCATACTCTGTTGATCCATCCCAGTATGTTGCCCAGCCACCAAATCACCCAAGAAAGCGAGCACGAGGATCACAAAATCTCTACCAGCCTCCGCAAAATTTTCAATTACTTTGTAACCCACATCCAAGCCAGGGGTATAGAAGGGAACAAAAGTTGAAAGATAGTTTTACACCAATAGGAGAGTCCTATGCAAGCTTATTTGAGAAGTTAAAACAACATGACATGATTGCACCCATTCCTCCAAATCAGGTGGACCGACGTGCGAGAAGCTTTGACTCATCTAAAAGGTGTGAATACCACTCCAATGCTCTGGGGCACAATATGGAAAATTGTCGGGATTTGAAAAGAGAAATAGAAAGGATGATCCAGGAAAATTTGATTCAAGACAGTGGCACCCAGAATATCACGTTGCATCCCTTACATGAGGAGGCACACTTGGTAAGGATGATGCCCGGTGACATGGGGTATGAGAATACTCTTGGGAACTTGTTGACTGAAGTTGAAGATACAGAAGCAGATAGTGGTCATGGCAATATGGATGCGAAGCTTAGTGGCTAAGATGCCATGCTTGTAATTGGAAAGACGCTCCATTCCTAAGTCAGCTGGGGAGGAGCTTTGGTGGTCCATTTGGCTGCCATTTCTGTTGTTCGGATTATTTGCAGGGTTGTAATCCGGATATTGTCTTGTGTTCAAACCCGTCTATCCTTTCATTTTTGTCTAGCTTGTTTAATCGTAGTGGTTTGTCTAGGGTTGTGTAGGTTTGTTTCAGTTCATTCTAGGGTTACAATCCAGTTTGTTTTGTTTTTGTTTTGTTATTCAAATTGTTTCATCGTTGTCTAATGCAAATTCCGGTCGTTTGTTATTTCCAATCATTGTTCTTCGTTTAGTTCTTTTCTATTATTTTGTTTTGACTTTTGCCGGTTCTAGTGACATGACATGCACGCATAATTCTCAGTCTGATCTTCAAAAGTTGCGAAGCAATGAGACCATTTTGAAAACGATAAGGACACTTGATGAAATGAGAACAAATTGGGATATTTTGAGATTGTTTGACACCCGAACCATGTGAAACTGGGGCAAGTAAAACATAAAAATCCCCGTAAAAGCAAGTTGGCTTAGTTGACAGGGGGCTGGTCGTGGTAATAAGAGTAAGAGTGTTGTCGAATGACACATTATATCTGAAAGATGTAGAAGAAAAAGATGTGGAAATGGCCGTCAATTCCGATGTTGTCAAGAGATGATGTGTGTGGGTTCTTTATTCTGATTGTACTTGTTTGTATTTGGCATATTTTGAAGTCTGAAATGACGAAGGCGTTTTGTTTTGCTATCTAAACACTTTCCCCTTTTGTCAACCTCTTTGAGCCTTATTTGTTTTCTTTCATACCCCTATTTCAGAATCAACTGCACAATTAAAGAAATGCAAGTGCCGGAGATACGCAAATGGAAAAGAAGGAAAAAAAAAAGAAAAGGAAGAAAGGAAAAGGAGAAAGAAAGAAAGAAAGGAAGAAAGGAAAAGAAAAAAGAAAAGGGGAAGAAAATAAAGTAAAAGAAAAGAAAGATAAAGAAAAAAATGAAGAAAAGAAAGGAAAAAGAAAAAAAAAGAAAAAAAAAGAGAGAAAGAAAATCGCAACAACGTAGTTTCTATGATGCGAACTACGTTTGACTTGATCCCGAAAGGGTACGTAGGCAGCCTCTCTGAGGTTCAGTCATACCAAAACAAAAATCCAAAAGTCCCCAAGCAAGACACTGGGGCAGAAATTGTGGTTGTTGTGAGAAGTTGGATTCCGAAAGTTGTAATTTTAACCCATTTTGAAATTGTTTTGAGCCTTTTATACCCTTTCTTTCTAACCCATCCAAAAGCCTACATTACGGTCCAAAGAAAGACCTTCTGATCAGTCTTTGAGAAATGCCAAGTCAAGCAGGTAAGGTAATTCATGTCAGGGGCAACACTCCGGTCCAAACAAGGAAAATGAAAATGAGAGAATCTTATTGATGAAAATCCTCATGGGTATCGCAAGGTGATGAAAGCTGAGAGAAATAAAAAATGAGAGAGTCTTATTGGTGAAAACCTTCACGGGCACCTTGAGGCGACAGTAAGTTGAGAGAAAGAACGAAATGAGAGAGGTTTGATGGTGAAAACCCTTTGGGGCACTACAAGCCGAATAAGGAATGCGAATCAAATTGGATAAGTGGAGCAATGAAACCCAGTTTCAAGGCAAAAAGGAACAAGAGATGAACATCAGATTTGCTTAACAGAATAGGTCGCAGGTGCATGTCAAGGTCATTAGAGTCGGTATCCACATCCGATAGGTTTCTACGGTGTAGTTTTCTTGTTAGGAATCATCTCTTTCTATTGTCCTTTACTCTGTTCCTTTCGTTTTGTTTATTTCCCCTTTCTGAGTCCTTTGGTCGTAACAAGTGAGGAATGACTTCAAAATTTTCCACCAGCTTTCCAATTGCACAAAACGGGGTCACAAGTCAGGAAAAATAACAAGAGCACTAAGCTGGTAATAATCAACATACTTTGGGATCCTTATGAAACACAAAGTCTGGTAGATGTCGGTGCAGGAATAATGCAACAGATAGAGGGTATTGGGATTGAACGGGGAAAAAGGGTATTTTAGTGACACAGATGACGGGGAAAGTGGTTAATCAGTAAACAGGCAAGGCCTTCAAGAAGAATCAGTTGTCATAGAAAACATATGGGGTCAGATAAGAAGACTAGAAGTAATAATTTAGAGATAGTCGTCAAGAAGGGCGGAAGTTATCAGCCAAGTTTCAAAGATGGTCGGACGACGCAAAGCATGAAAAGGAGAAAAGGAAAGTCATTCCAGCGGGAGTACCACAACCAACCACCGCACTTTTAAACTGACAGAATTTTCTTTGATTTGAAACAGGGGCATGGAAATGATATTGATAGCAAAAAGATATGCTACAGGAAAATTACCAAATTGGGGCAGAAAATTTTCTGTCGTGTTGAAAGCTTTTTCGGGTACCCATCTGAAGAACATGAAGGAGGATAACACTAGTTTTTAGGAAAGCAGTTCTGAAAGAAGATAATTCAAGTTAGTGGGTAGATAAAGCAAATTTTGAAGGAAAATGGTTAAAAGAAATCTTAGTCTGATGAATTTTTCACCTAAGATAAAGAAATCTTAGTCTGTTGAATCTTTCACCTAAGATAAAGAAATCTTAGTCTGTTGAATTTTTCACCTAAGATAAAAATCTTAGTCCGATGAATCTTTCACCTAAGATAAAGGCAGAAGTTGGAAAAACAAAAGGAAAGCATAATTTGGAAAAGATGAAGGCAGAATTTGAGGAAAAAGAAAGGAAAGCATAATTTAAAGAAGGGGAAGACAGAAGTCGAAAAAAAGAAGAAAGGAAGACCTAATTTGGGAACAAGAAAAGAAGGAAGAATTTGAAAAGAAAGGAAGTTGTAATTTGGAAAATTAAGAAAGTCGAGATCACACAAAATGGACCTAGTCTGATTAATTATCTCCTAGAGTCACAATCTTAGTCTGTTGAATCTTTCTCCTAAGATGAAAATCTTAGTCTGATGAAATTTTCACCTAAGATAAGGATAAAAATCTTAGTCTGTTGAATCTTTCTCCTAAGATGAAAATCTTAGTCTGATGAATTTTTCACCTAAGATAAAGGACAAAAATCTTAGTATGTTGAATCTTCCTCCTAAGATGAAAATCTTAGTCTGATGAATTTTTCACCTAAGATAAAGATAAAGAAATCTTAGTCTGTTGAATCTTTCTCCTAAGATGAAAATCTTAGTCTGATGAATTTTTTACCTAAGATAAAGACAAAAATCTTAGTCTGTTGAATCTTTCTCTTAAGATGAAAATCTTGGTCTGATGAATTTTCCACCTAAGATAAAGTTTAAATTTTAAGATACCTTGCAGTCTTCAAATTGTTTTAAAAAAAAGTTGCATTTCAGTCTTATCACAATTCAAGTTTTAGTTCTGATTAGTATGTGGTAACAAACACCCAGTTTCCAAACTAGGATAGAAAGTTTTCTTTGTTTTGTCTATTTTTGTGAAGTCAGGAGCCCGCCTGAAGAACAGAGGCATACATTTCAAATTCAGCAATCAGGAGCCCGCCTGAAGAACATAGGTGATACAATTCAAATTTTTAGTTCTCAATCGATTTCTTTGTCTTTTTGAAGTCAGGAGCCCGCCTGAAGAACAGAGGCATACAATTCAAGTTTCAGAAGTCAGGAGCCCGCCTGAAGAACAGAGGTGATACAATTCAAATTTTTAGTTCTCAATCGATTTCTTTGTCTTTTTGAAGTCAGGAACCCGCCTGAAGAACAAAGGCATACAATTCAAGTTTCGGAAGTCAGGAGCCCGCCTGAAGAACAGAGGAGCCCGCCTGAATAACAGAGGTGATACATTCAATCGCAAGTTTCGGAAGTCAGGAGTCCGCCTGGAGAACAGAGACATACATTTCAAGTTTCAGCAATCAGGCGCCCACCTGGAAAAAAGGGAATTCAATTCAGAAAGCAATTCAGAAGTTGATGAAGGATGTGAGATGCTCAAGACATGGCCGAGGTCATAAGCACTACATGTCCGGTCTTGACCCAAAAGCTATAGAAGAACGAGCTAGCACCTGCAGTTAACAAGTGTCAAGGTTCAAATCTAAAGTCTGTATAAAGAACCATTCAAGACTCAAGATCAAGCTTCAGAAGACTTATAGATAGGAATCTTGTAGCTCGTAGTCGATAGGCTTAGCTAGTCTTTTTCATCTTTTGATTTTTGATGTAATAACAGGGACCGCAGACCGGAACATCGACGGAACGGCACCTCGACCGGATCTCCACCTCGGCATACTCCGTCATCTCACTCATTTCTGAACTACACGTGGCCTGATTCCTTTATAGCCAAGGATATGTAGGTAGCTCAGATACCAGGGCTCGGTCACACTCCCTTCTCTCTTAGTCTTAGTCTCTCCAAATAAGGGTCGGGTCAAAAACCTGTGTAGTCAGTCTTTGTCTGAAAACTCTGTACGTTTCCAGTCAAAGAGGGCAGCTGTAGACATGTGATTTTTGACCCTCCCCAAGATCTTTTATATATTAGCGTAAAATATTTAATTCAGGCATAATATAGATATTTTAAGTAATTTTGACTCTTTCACTTCATTTTAGTACAAGAAAAAAAAATTACAACAAATAATAATAATAATATAATAATAATAAGTTCATTAATATTTGTAGTCATTCTTAATCTAAAAAATATATAAAAATAGTATCGTATTTTTATTTTTAATATAATGTTTGGAAATACAAAAAAAATAGATTTGTTTTAATGGTCAGTTTTGTTTTAATAATTATATTAATAGTAGGACTAATTAATAAATGGGCGGGTATTTTTAATCTCATTCGTGGTAAAAGAATAGAGCTTGGGCTCGAGCAACCCAGCTTTAGGCCTAATTTTGGACCTAGCCCACAATTGCCAAGCCCATAACTCCTAGGCCCACACCCCTTAACCCAAAAACCCTAGACTCTACACTATAAAAACAAGCCTAAAGACTAAACAAAGGGACAAAGAAAAAGAAGCTGAAAAAGCAGCAAAAAGCTGTGTGACCAAAAACGACCCTATCTCTAATAAACGAAGGAGGAACGAGCTGGGAAAACAGGCAGCAAGGCTGCGCAAAAAAAAAACGAACGAGGAAGAAGCTGCAAAGCAGCAGGGCTGCGCAACAAGAACAACCCCCCCTGATCATCGTCTTCCCCGACTCACCCCAAACAAAACCCTACCCCATCGTTCATCCTTTGCTTGAAGCAGCCATCCATGGCTTGTTGTCGAACGAAATAACAGACGGAGGAAAAGCTTGGGAGAAAAGGCAGAATCCGCGCTTGTTAAAAGAAGCTAGAAAGCAGCAAAGCTGCGTAGCTTTTCTTCGTAGACCCCCCCAGCCTTGGCTTCTTCTTCCTCGCGACATCTTTCCGAAAAGCTTCAATGTCCTTTCCGAAGCGTCTCCCATGGTTGCTTAACCCAAATAAAGCTCCCTTCTCTCACGCCAATCACCACAGCCGGCGTTCACTAGTTCCTCACTCGAGTTGTTGCTTCGCCGAAATTGATAACTGGTGAGTAACAACACCACTAGCAGCAGCGAATCTGTAGAATAACGTCGCCATTTGTGTTCATGCGTAAAAATAGTTCGACATCTGTCTGGGTCTGACCAGCGGCCTCCATTAATGTCGATGAAGTCACGTTTTGTTCCTCGTCGTTGAAATCACACTCCGTTTGTTGGTTCCGTCAAGGTTCGAGTGTCGTCCGACGAGATTTCGCTTCGTCGAGGTCCTGAATTGTCGTCTCGTTTGCTCTTGGATTCACATACTGGAAAGGTCAACAATTTGTTCAAGGTTATCTTCCTCCTATGTTCATTTTGTTACTCCTACGTGATTCATTGCCTCATTTGTGATATAAATTTAACATGAATTTTAAATTTATGTTTTGGTTAGTTCTTTGCATATGTAGTTTGAATTAATTTTCCCTTTTTGTCATTGTTGCTAAAATACAATCAGAGTTCTAATGAAAAGAAGTTAGACCATGACGATGAGTTGAAATACACTGTGAGAGATTAAAATGCTGAATCGAAACAATATAGATTGTTTTTGGACAAATTGTGTTAATTTATGTTCTGGTTCAAATTGTGACCGATCAAGGTCAAGGAGTATTCATGTTTCCATGGCACAAGTGTGATTGCAAGAAAAAGGAGTACTATAGAAGTTTCACTAAATTTTGGGTTGGTTGATCATTGATTTTGGGTTGTTAATATGTGGAGATGAATTGAGCTTTATTTTATTTAGTTCTATTTTAAGTTGCTTATTTTATTGCTTGCTAGTAGTATGTTAAGGGTTGACCACGTGTGGGTAGGCAGACTTTTTTGCGCGTAATTAAATCATTGCAACTATAAGTATGGTTCCCGTGGCGTGGTTGTGATACTTAAATTAATTAGTTGTAAAAATGAATATTTGTAGTTTAACTAATTGCTTTTCCTTTAGAATTCGAGGCATGCTATTTAGTTGAATTTCCATGGCCCTCGCAAATTTAAAAATGCGTAGTTGCTTTAGGCGCGTTCGTTTAACAATATTATCTTCCTAAACTCGGGTGCGCATTGATGCGACCCAAATTCAAATCTCGATGAAGTCAAAATGTGTAGACAATCACGGGTGCATTGATTGCGATGTGGTTCGAAACTCGTTTTCGCGACATCGTAATCCTTATAAATAAATAATGATAGAAAAGAGGTTTACAAATTGAGACGGGCCTTACCACACAAAATAAATAAACGTGGGACCCTTAGTAAGTAATTATCGAAATAATTAGAATTTGGGATGGCCGTTTAGCGAACTTCATAGCTTTTCCCCAAAGTAACACTACGTTAGTATCTTTAGGTACGATTTAATTAAATAACCTTCTTAAAATTCGGGTGTGCATTGATGTGACTCAAATCCAAATCTCGACGAAGTCGAAATGTGTTGATAACTACGGGTGCATTGATTGCGACGTGGTTCAAAATGCGTTTTCACAACGTCGCAATTCTGCTAAAATAAATAACAATAAAAGCGGTTTACAAATAAAAAGCACATAAGTTAACATGTATTAAAGTCAGATAAATTCAACTACAACAGTTAAGCGACCGTGCTAGAACCACGGAACTCGGGAATGCCTAACACCTTCTCCCGAGTTAACAGAATTCCTTACTCGGATTTCTGGTTCGCGGACTGTTAACAGAGTCATAAATTTCCTCGGTTCGGGATTCAACCGGTGACTTGGGACACCATTAATCTCCCAAGTGGCGACTATGAATAATTAATAATTAAATTCCGCTCCGATTGTCCTTTAAATGGAAAAACTCCTTTACGCCTCTTTGCGGGGTGTAGGTATAGAAAAGGGAGGTGTGACACCGGTTACTTCACCACCCGCTCAGCCAACTTGGGGTGGGACTCAGGCAGTTCGAGGTTGCCCTAGAGGGGGAGGTCGATCACGTGGTGGTCAGGCCCGTTTCTATGCACTCCTAGTCAGACCAGATGTTATTGCTTCAGATGTTGTGATCACATGTATTGTCTCAGTTTACCACAAGGATGCCTCTGTATTATTTGATCCCGGTTCCACTTTTTTCATATGTGTCGTCATAGTTTGCTCATTATTTGGATACGCCCTGCGAGTCTCTTGTTTCAACTGTTCATGTATCTACTCCCGTGGGCGATACTATTATTGTGGACCGCGTATACTGGTCTTTTGTGGTGACTATTGGGGGTTTAGAGGTACGAGTAGACCTTTTGCTGCTCTGTATGGTTGATTTTGATGTGATATTGGGTATGGATTGGTTGTCTCCATGTCATAGTTGTCACACCTCCTTTTTCCGCACCAGAGAGGGTGCAAGGGAGTTTTTCCAATTAAAGGACAATCGAAATGGGATTGGTTTATTAATTTCAGAGTCGCCACTTGGGAGATTTAGGGTGTCCCAAGTCACCAATTTTAATCCCGAATCGAGGAAAAGAATGACTCCATATTACAGTCTGCGCACCAGAAATCCGGATAAGGAATTCTGTTAACCCGGGAGAAGGTGTTAGGCATTCCCGAGTTCCGTGGTTCTAGCACGGTCGCTCAACTGTCATATTCGGCTTATTTATCTGATTTTAAATACCATTATGAACCAATGTGCCAATTTTAACTTTTTACCGCTTTATTGTTATTATTTCAAAAGGATGTGAACATCGCTTAAAACATGTCCTTGGACTGCGTCACATGAAATGCACCCACAATCTGGAACATATTTTATTTGATGTTTTGGGATTTGGATCTGGGTCGCATGAAATGCACACCCCAAGTTTTAAGAAAGTAGATTATTAAACACGCACCTAAAGAGACTATCGTGTTATTATTTTAGGAAGGGCCGTGAAATTTGCTAAACGGCCCGTCCCGGAATCTAAGTATTTAATATATACATTTAGAGGGCCCCGCAGCTTCTACATTTTTGTTTGTCGAGGCTCGTCTCATTTTTATTTTAAAGGATAAACCTATAATGACTATATTTCCTATTAAGTTCGTCTCTAAAATAAAAGAAAATCTCTTAATTATTTACATGCTTGCAGATTATTTACAGCAGGATCCGAAATGCTTTTACAGAATAAGGAAACATGACCATGCATACGGACAGCTGATCGAACATTATGGGCCCAAATCCAGCTCATGCGGGATGGGCCAGACCTGGGCCACTGTTTATCCGAGGCGGGTCTGTTTGGTCTGTTTTGACCTGGGCTCGACCTTCATAAGGTTGAGGGGCGCGGACTTGTGCTAATTGTTATAAGGGTGTGGCTTGATAATTATAACGAGGCAGTTTATCAAAAGAGAATGAAAATTAACTAAGGCGGATAGTTTTATTCTTTGACATGCATTAAAAGAGAATGCTAATTACAAAACACAACTAATTTCCAAGACATAGCCTAGTATACTGCCAATCCTTTTGTCTGTTAACCTAACCAACATATGATATTAAACCATACTACATTTTTTGTATTCACTATATGAAAGGACCAACTCCAATACCCAAACAAGATTGTAAACCATTACACACTACATAATCATCTATATAGCAACTACATGTGGACATAGATGTCTTCAAATCTTCCCTTTTGTATTCATGCTCGACTTTCAAATTACATGGACAGTATTAGTTGTGTACCTGGTATAGAGGAACAAAAGAAGAAGGAAAAGGATCAGCTGAATAGTACACAGCAAACAACAGCACAGCAGATTCACAGCAACAACACAGCAACAACGACCAGCCAACAATGATGAAGCTCAGCAAGGAGTCGAGCAACAAATAAACAATCCCAGAAAAACAGAGTAGGAAATAACAGCCCAGAATGTTGAATGTAACAGCAACAGAAATCCAATGACCACAAGAAAGCTTGGCAAACGACAGAAAAGCAAAAACCACGAAGACAACCTGATCAAACTGGACTCTTACACAGTTTCTTCTAGACAATACTCATTCACAATGTTCTGAAATTTATTCCTGTTTTTCCTTTTCAGTTTTCTTACTCACAGAATCTCTCAAGACTCAAAAAAATGAACCCCCTTTCTAATGGAAGGTCTGCCTCTTTTATAGCCTAACCTTAACACTTTACAGTCTGTTTTACAACTCAAAATTGCCCCCCCTTCGTTGTTTTTCCACTCACTTCTTTTAAATAAACAAAACTCCCATCAAATCCCTGACAGCCCCTCTCTCTTTTGTTGTTAAAATGTACTGATCACTTGTTTATTTAACCAAAGTATGGGCAGTAGGAATATAATCTGACAGCACATGCTGTCCAATTATTTTAATTCCTTAAAGCTAACCATACACATGCTGCCCACGGTCTAAACCAAATGGCATCGTGTTTTAAAATCAAAGTCTGAATCTGCCATTATAACCTTTCCCCTAGATGTTTTTTTAATTCGATTTGAACAAAATCAATAGGCAATACAATTCAGTTCCTAATGGGACTCAAATACGATCACAACAGAAATAAGCAATACGAATCAAGTTGTTACCATTAACGATTGAAACTAATTGACGACATATATCGACTCGACTATATTAATCGTAACACATAACAATCAATCGTTCATATAAACAACACGTATAGAGTCCCGAATGACCTCAGACAAATTTGTTCAAACACTGGGAACTTATATGAATTAAACTCGTTTGACGATTAATCTAATTGATGAACACGTATATCACAGGGTATATTCAGAACACAAACAGAAGATAATTGACCAAATAAAAAGGCCTTCAACAGAGATGGAAGAAATCCGAATGAAAAATAACAAAATGACAAACAAACACAACGAAATATGCTGACAACTTAATTAGAACTAAAACAAAAGAAAGGAAAACTTACCAAAAGAGTTTGAAATCAAAATGACCCAAATCTGACTCAACTTCGAACTCTTGAGGCCGAACAAACTTTAATCAGGGTGTTCTCACGTGAGAACACCTTGATTAAGGTCTATTAGACCTCAAACCCTTGTCAAGACCGGCCGGATTCCCCAGGTGCATGTGTTTCAAGTTCTGGATTTTCAGATCTGGATTTTTAGGAGTTGTGGGTAGATTCGGACCAAACCAAGCTTGGTTTGGTCACGAGGAAGGTCAGGGGAGTGTCTGGTATGAAGATGGGGTGGTTTGGCATAGATCGAGTTTTGTCTCGAATCTTCAAATCCAGATTCGAGACGATAGGAGGTGATTCGAGGTTCGTGGTTAGTGGATTCGTGTTCAGGGTGGTTGGATGCTTTAGGGGTGTGAAGGGGGTGGTCACCGGCGTTCGTGCCGCCGGGTTTTGGTGGAGGGGAAGCTAGGGCGGCTTGCTAGGGTTTTGGGGTTCCAGTGTTTGAGCTTGGGGACGATGACGGGGGGTTCGGATAGGGGGCGTGGGGTGAAGGGTCGAGTTTATATATGGGGAGTCTGATTGGATCTTAGCCATTAGATCAGATGATCTCAACGGCTTGGATCTGAGGATGAGACATGAGACGGGGTCATTTGGTAGTTAAACGGGGTCGTTTGGTTTAAGTGAGGGGTTGGGTCAGGCTGGTTATTTGGGTCGGGTTTGAACGTGGGTCGCTGAAAGAGGTCCTGAACCGTTAGATCGGCTCGGACGGATGGCTCAGATTGATTTGCCTGAAACGACGTCGTTTCAGGAGGTGCCTGGGCAGGCCTGGTCTGGACTGGGTTGAGTGCTGGTTTGGGCCTGTTTTTGTTTCATTTATTTTGGGCCCAACCGATTTTCTTCCCTTTTTGTTTTTCTAGTTTCATTTTTCTTTTAAAACAAAAAATAAAATAATAGACAATAAAATAATGAAATTAAAACTAAACAACAATGGAACATTTTAACACAATTATCACCAAATATTCAAGTAAGTTAACTAAAAGCCTAGAACGAACGATGCACACATATATTTATATATATATTTTTTTGAATTTTCTTTTACTGACACATATTTTTGTATTTTTGTTTGATAATGACTAGATGCAAAATGGACAGACCCACAAATGACTAATAACACATGTCACGGAAAAAAAATCGAAAAATTGTACAGCGAAATCATCCGTCACTATTTTTATTTTTTGTTTTCCTTTTGGAGTGATTGCTCGTGAAGCAAAAATCACGTGCTTACAGCTGCCCCTCTTTGCACGAAGACACTAAGGGTTTTCGCGCAAAGATAAAGCGAGCGATTTTTGCCTGTCCGAATACTCCGTGTGAAGCATTTTTGAAAAGGATTTGACCGAACCTTCGCTTCAGAGGTTTCCTACATATCCTGGGCTGAACAGGAATCAGGTCAATGTAGTTCGGGAAATTTTTGGTAGCTGGGACTACCGTGTGACTGTAGTGTTTGCTGTTGTTGCGCGCTGTTGTATGCTGCTCTAGGATGCTACTGCTCAACCGATCTCCCTGTTACATTGCTCTAAAAGGAAAAACAAGAAGCTAAGCTAGAGTGTGAGATCTCATATATCTTCAACTTGTTCTTGTTGTCTTGCTTTCTTGTCGGCTGACGCTTTCCTCTGACGCCTTTATTTTGTGAACTTGGAGATGATGCTGGTCCTTCACCTTTTCTGAATGTCAGTTCTCATCACTTTGCTTGATTTGCTGGGAACATGGCTTTCTTCCTTAAATCTTTCAATGGTTTCTTCAGCGGTATGGTTTTTCATCAGAATTGTTATGTTGGGCATGCCATAATGTTTCCGAACTGCTTCTTCTGAGACGCGTTCTTCCTTCCTTTTGAATGTGCGCTTGCTTTGGCAGACTTCTGCTTCTTGGCGCTGGGGATTTTATTGTTTTTCCTGCTTGGGGCTCTCTGTTGTAACCTTCCGTCTTCAGGTGGGGCTACTGATTCCAAACTCTAGAGCTAAAAGTGTTCCCGCATTATACTGGTGGGCGACCTAGAACTTAAAAGTATTCCCGCATTATACTGGTGGGCGACCTAGAACTAAAAAGTATTCCCGCATTATACTGGTGGGCGACCTAGAACTTAAAAGTATTCCCGCATTATACTGGTGGGCGACCTAGAACTTAAATGTATTCCCGCATTATACTGGTGGGCGACCTAGAACTTAAAAGTATTCCCGCATTATACTGGTGGGCGACCTAGAACTTAAAGTATTCCCGCATTATACTGGTGGGCGACCTAGAACTTAAAAGTATTCCCGCATTATACTGGTGGGCGACCTAGAACTTAAAAGTATTCCCGCATTATACTGGTGGGCGACCTAGAACCTAAAAGTATTCCCGCATTATACTGGTGGGCGACCTAGAACTTAAAAGTATTCCCGCATTATACTGGTGGGCGACCTAGAACTTAAATGTATTCCCGCATTATACTGGTGGGCGACCTAGAACCTAAAAGTATTCCCGCATTATACTGGTGGGCGACCTAGAACTTAAAAGTATTCCCGCATTATACTGGTGGGCGACCTAGAACTTAAATGTATTCCCGCATTATACTGGTGGGCGACCTAGAACCTAAAAGTATTCCCGCATTATACTGGTGGGCGACCTAGAACTTAAAAGTATTCCCGCATTATACTGGTGGGCGACCTAGAACTTAAATGTATTCCCGCATAATACTGGTGGGCGACCTAGAACTTAAATGTATTCCCGCATTATACTGGTGGGCGACCTAGAACTTAAATGTATTCCCGCATTATACTGGTGGGCGACCTAGAACTTAAAAGTATTCCCGCATTATACTGGTGGGCGACCTAGAACTTAAAAGTATTCCCGCATTATACTGGTGGGCGACCTAGAACTTAAATGTATTCCCGCATTATACTGGTGGGCGACCTAGAACTTAAATGTATTCCCGCATTATACTGGTGGGCGACCTAGAACTTAAAAGTATTCCCGCATTATACTGGTGGGCGACCTAGAACTTAAAAGTATTCCCGCATTATACTGGTGGGCGACCTAGAACTTAAAAGTATTCCCGCATTATACTGGTGGGCGACCTAGAACTTAAATGTATTGAAATTGCTTCCCCGTTTTTCGAGAAAATTTTCGACAATCGGCAGAAAATTTTCTGCCCCGGTTTTTTGTGACTTCCATGGCGTTGCATCTTGCTGCCATCATCAATTCTTTGCTCTCCTGCAACAGACAAAAGGATTTAGTCAGTTTTAATCGTGGTGGTAGAGGGTGCCTTTCTGGCGAGCCATTTTTCTCTCTTCCCCCTTCTCTTGCTCTTTGTCCCCATAATTGGTTGGCGGGCAAAGTTGCCTGTTGGGGGTCTCTAGCCTGCTGGGGATTGGTTTTCAATTTATCCCCTTTTCTGCTTTCTCTTTAAGCATATTCTGTGGGAGTCTGCTTCTACCTCCCGAAACCACTCCCTTTTGGAGCTTACTTCTTCCAAAATTTCCGGGCACAATCCCTGCATTGCCTGGGACCGGCCTTTAAGACTGTTTGTATTATCCTGCATTGGATGAATTCCCCTTCGCTTTCTGGTAGTAATCTTTGAAAAATCCTTTCAAGACACATTTAGGAAAAGAAATAAAAGCTAGAAAAAGGAGAAAATCTTTCTGAAAGAATATTTTGGTGGGAGAAGAAACTCAAAAGAACTTATCTGGGGGATACGACTGGTCCCCGTGATCATGACGTGCACCATAGATTCCCGACCCAGTCTATTTGTATCAATCGCTTTGCCCGATGGTCCGACTTGCTGGGGATGATAAAGGAGTGTCCGTTTCGGATGTTGTAGCTTTTGCTGATCTGTCTTGTCGCCTCATAGTGCCCTTCGAGGGGTTTTCACTGATGAGACTCTCTCGTTTCTCTCATCTCCCGGCGCCTTATGGTGCCTGTGAAGGTTTTCACCAATAAGACTCTCATTTCATATCCCTCATCTTACATCGCCTCTTGGTGCCTTGTGAAGGTTTTCACCGATAAGACTCTCTCATTTTATTTCTTTCGGGAAATCGGGGTGTTGTAGATACGTCCCTCCTTTCTGGAGATTCCCTTGACCATCAACTCATTTCCAGTCTTACGATCCTCTTCTTTGCTTGGGATCAGTGTATTATCCTCGGCCTTATTCGCCGGACTTGGCATCTCTCGAACATTGATCGGGAGGTCTTTTGGAGGTTGATGTTGGTTTTGGTGTGGGTTTGAAGAAAGGCTATAAAAATGAAAACAATTTGAAGGGTGATGTGCTACAACTTTTGGAATCAAACCTTTGTTGGAACTTAAAACATAACCTCTGCCCCAGTTTTCTTGCTTGGGGAATTTATCTTTTATGATTATGTTGAGCTATGTGCGTTACGCATATTGTGCCTATTATGCACACTATGTACATTATGCATCCTATATTTGCTATGATGCATACTATGACCGAGCCGTGAGGCGCCTACGTATCCTCTTTGAGGAATCGGGTCAAACGTAGTTCCCACGGTTTTATATTCCTTGATTTTTCTTTTCTTTCTTTTCATTTTCTTTTCTTTTCTTTTCCCTTTTCTTTTCCTTTCTTTTCTTCTCTTTTCTTTTTCATATCTTTCCCATTAGTGATTCCAAAAGAGGGGTATGAAAGAATAACTTAAGGCTCAAAAGGGGGAAGCAAGGGTTAAACAGTGTTTGGGTATAAGAAAGAATTGCCTCCGTCATCTCATTATTCAACAAATGCCAAATACAAACAAATAAACCAAAAATTGCCATAATTAAAGAAATTACGCATAATATCTCTTGACTGCATCTGAATTGATAGCCATGTCGACACATCTACCTTCGACATCTGTCAAACACAAAGCACCGTTGGACAATATTCTGGTCACGATATAAGGCCCTTGCCAATTTGGGGCGAATTTGCCTTTTGCCTCGACCTGATGTGGGAGGATCTTCTTCAATACTTGCTGCCCTACTTCAAACTTCCTGGGGCGCACCTTCTTATTATACGCTCTTGCCATTCTCTTCTGGTACAGCTGACCATGGCACACTGCTGCCAATCTTTTCTCATCTATCAGGCTCAACTGTTCCAATCGAGCCTTGACCCATTCATCATCATCAATCCCGGCTTCAGCGACAATTCGGAGGGACGGAATTTCGACCTCCGCTGGTATCACGGCCTCAGTTCCATACACCAACAAATAAGGAGTTGTGCCTATGGAAGTCCGGACGGTAGTGCGGTAACCCAACAAGGCAAAGGGTAACTTCTCGTGCCATTGTCTGGACCCTTCCACCATTTTTCGCAGTATCTTCTTGATATTCTTATTGGCTGCTTCGACTGCTCCATTCGCCTTAGGACGATATGGGGTGGAATTGCGGTGTGTAATCTTGAATTGTTGGCATACCTCTCTCATCAAGCTGCTATTAAGATTCGCACCGTTGTCCGTGATGATCACTTTTGGGATCCCAAATCTGCAGATGATATGGGAGTGAACAAAGTCCACCACTGCCTTCTTGGTTACTGATTTGAAGGTTTTAGCCTCAACCCATTTGGTGAAGTAATCAATGGTCACTAGAATGAACCTATGACCGTTGGACGCTGCTGGCTCGATGGGCCCAATGACATCCATGCCCCATGCTACAAACGGCCAGGGTGCTGACATCGTATGTAACTCTGTTGGCGGAGAATGAATCAAGTCTCCATGTATCTGGCACTGATGGCATTTCCTCACGAAAGTGATACAGTCGTGTTCCATGGTGAGCCAATAACACCCTGTTCGAAGGATTTTTCTTGCCAATACATATCCGCTCATGTGTGGCCCACAAACTCCAGCATGTACTTCTGCCATAACCGACGTTGCCTGCCCGGCATCTATGCATCTCAACAATCCCAGATCCGGGGTTCTTTTGTACAATATTCCCCCACTGAGGAAGAAACCATTCGACAACCGCCGGAGGGCTCTTTTTTGGTCTCCAGAGGCATGTTCTGGATATATCCCCATCCTGAGGTATTCCTTGATATCATGAAACCAGGGTTCGCCATCTGCTTCTTCTTCTATGGCATTGCAGTAGGCGTGCTGATCACGGACCTGGATGTGTAGAGGATCAACATACATTTTGTCAGGGTGGTGCAGCATTGATGCCAAGGTGGCCAAGGCATCCGCAACCTCATTGTGAACTCTCGGGATGTGTTTGAACTTTACCGATCGAAATTGCTTGCTCAGATCATGCAAGCATTGTCGGTATGGTATGAGCTTTAGATCTCGTGTTTCCCATTCACCCTGAATTTGATGTACCAAGAGGTCCGAGTCTCCCAAGACCAAGACGTCTTGGACATCCATGTCGGCAGCCAAGCGCAGACCCAGAATGCAAGCCTCATATTCGGCCATATTGTTGGTGCAATAGAAGCGTAGTTGAGCCGTAACAGGATAATGCCGTCCTGTTTCAGAAATGAGTACTGCTCCTATTCCAACCCCTTTTGCGTTTGCAGCTCCATCGAAGAAAAGCTTCCAACCTGGTTCCTCGGGTAATTCCAACTCATTCGTATGCATCACCTCTTCGTCAGGAAAATACGTTCTTAAGGGCTCGTATTTTTCATCAACGGGATTCTCGGCCAAATGGTCTGCCAGCGCCTGGGCTTTCATGGCCGTCCTCGTCACATAGATGATATCAAACTCTGTGAGCAAGAATTTGCCATTTTGCCAACCTTCCCGTGGGCATAGGTTTCTGAAAGATATACTTCAATGGGTCCAAGCGGGATATGAGATAAGTAGTATATGAAGACAGGTAGTGCTTCAACTTCTGAGCTACCCAAGTTAGGGCGCAGCACGTTTTCTCGAGTTGAGTGTACTTGACCTCATGCACTGTGAATTTCTTGCTAAGATAGTAGATGGCTTGCTCCTTCCTTCCTGTGTCGTCATGTTGCCCCAACACACAACCAAATGAATTTTCCAAGATCGTCAGGTAAAGGATTAGGGGTTTCCCGGGCTTAGGCGGGACCAATACGGGTGGATTAGACAGATACCCTTTGATTTGGTCGAAGGCCTCCTGACACTCTGCTGTCCAACCTACTGCAGCGTCCTTTCTCAGCAGCCGAAATATGGGCTCACAAGTTGCTGTGAGTTGAGCGATGAACCTGCTGATATAATTGAGTCTACCCAGCAAACTCATTACCTCTGTTTTGTTCCTTGGCGGTGGCAAATCTCGGATGGATTCAATTTTGGATGGGTCTAACTCAATCCCCCGTCGACTGACGATGAATCCTAGCAACTTTCCTGATGGAACCCCGAATGCGCATTTGGCCGGGTTAAGCTTGATATCATACCTTCGGAGTCTTTGGAAAAATCTCCTTAGGTCTGCTACATGGTCCTCCCGACGCCAAGATTTGATGATCACATCATCGACGTACACCTCAATTTCCTTGTGTATCATGTCATGAAACACGGCAGTCATTGCTCGCATGTATGTTGCCCCAGCGTTCTTTAACCCGAACGGCATTACCCGATAGCAGTAGGTTCCCCATGGCATAATAAACGCTGTCTTCTCAGCATCCTCCTCATCCATTAGGATCTGATGATAACCTGCATAGCAATCCACAAAGGATCCGATCTCGCGCCCTGCGCAATTGTCGATTAAGATATGAATGTTGGGCAGCGGAAAATTGTCCTTGGGACTTGCTTTGTTGAGGTTGCGGTAATCAACGCACACCCTGATTTTTCCATCCTTCTTTGGGACTGGTACCACATTGGCCAACCACTCGGGATATCGAGTGACCCGAATGACCTTCGCTTGTAACTGCTTAATCACTTCTTCCTTGATCTTTACACTCATTTCTGTTTTAAATTTCCTTAGTTTTTGCTTGACCGGAGGGTATGCCGGGTCAGTGGGTAATTTGTGAACCACTAAATTGGTGCTTAATCCAGGCATATCATCATATGACCAGGCAAAAACGTCTTTGAATTCCCTGAGAGTTTTGATCAATTCTGCTCTGACATTCGGCTCAATGTGGATGCTAATTTTGGTCTCTTGGACGTTATCAGCATCTCCTAGATTCACCGCCTCGGTGTCATTTAAGTTAGGCTTGGGTTTCTCTTCAAACTGGCACAGTTCTCTGTTTATTTCTTCGAAGGCTTCACCTTCGTCACATTCAGATTCATCGTTACAAACGACCTTTTGCATCATTGAGTCGGTTTCAGATTGATTTATTAGACTAGGTCGAAGATTCGCTGTGCATGCCATGTCATTAGAACCAGTAAAAAGAGAACTGTTCAGAAGGAAAAAGAACAAGACAAAAATTAAAATGAGACCAAAGAAGAGAACTTTATTAAATTTGCGGGATAAAAGGGTTCACACTTTTACAAAAACGAAAGTAAAATTTGGATTACACCCTTGAATAATCCGATCAAACAAATAAACAAACAAAACATTAATCAAAGCCTACTACCAAGACTCCCCTCGGACAGGAAGAGGAGTAACCGTCCAATTGTTGGTCTTGGCCTCAGGCCCCACAAATTGTATCTCTGCTCTGCTGGAACCTTCTCCAGCTTCCACCATACTGACATCCGCGAACAGCCTCTCAAAACTCTGATTCAGGTCTTCATTTATACCGGTCAAAGGTCCTCGAATCTTTGGGATCACTGACCCCTTGGCACTTGCTTTAACAAAAGACCTTGAGAGGCGTGGCACTGGTTTAGGCAGAAACCAGACCCTCTTCTTCATTCTTCGCGCCTCCTTCCTGTCTGCTGCGGTTGGTTTGAACCCCAACCCGAAGGTTTCCAGATTCTTAGGAAGGGAAACAGGTTGGACTATCCCTTGAAGTTCAACTCCCAGGCCTTTTCCCGGCACAAATCCATTACCCAGCATTTCTGATACCATCATGACTGTTGCGGCAGCTACCCTAGGGCGCGGGATGATTTCTCCTTCAGAAATTTTGTTGGCCGACCCTGTATTGAAAATCTGGTAGACCCAAGGACCTTTGTCATCAGTGGTCTCTATGAAAGGCACAATGGTTCCGCTCATGGTGCATGTTGTATCCTCGCCGTGCAACACGACCTCTTGTCTTTCCCACTCGAACTTCACTGTCTGATGTAGGGTGGAAGGCACCGCTTTAGCTGCATGAATCCAAGGTCGTCCTAACAGCAAGTTGTAAGATACCGTGGCGTCCAATACCTGGAATTCCATGGTAAACAGGACCGGACCAATGGTCAGTTCAAGTACAACATCCCCCACAGTGGCTGTTCCGTTTCCGTCAAACCCCCGGACACAGATGCTATTCTCCCGGATTCTTCCACGGTCAATCTTTAACTGGTCCAGGGTGGATAATGGACAAATATTGGCGCTTGAGCCGTTATCCACCAATACTCGGGTTACCACCGAGTCTTCACATTTGACAGCTAGGTATAAGAGCTTTATTGTGCTCCGTTCCTTCCACCGGCAGGTCATCATCTGAGAATGTCACTCTGTTCACCTCGAAAATCTTGCTGGCAATGGTTTCCAGGTGGTTTACAGAAATCTCACTGGGTACATGGGCCTCGTTCAATATCTTTAACAGGGCCCGACGATGTTCCTCGGAATGGAGGAGTAATGACAATAGTGAGATCTGGGCAGGTGTTTTTCTCAGCTGCTCAACCACAGAATAGTCTTGTACTTTCATCTTCCTCAGGAATTCTTCAGCCTCTTCTTCTGACACTGGCTTCTTGGTTGCCACTGGGTTGGTTTTTCTTAACTCCACCGGAGCAAAACATCGACCTGATCGAGTCAGCCCTTGCGCTTCACAACTGACTTCTTCCACCTGTTTTCCTTGGTACGTCACCACTGCCTTTTCATATTTCCAGGGCACAGCCCTGCTGTCAATCATCGGCAGTTGGACCACCGGCTTTATGGTCACCCGTTCTCTACATACCCCTTTCAACATGACTGCCGGTGTGGGCAGGATCCCTGGTATTACCAACTTGCTTGGCTCGGGTTTGCTTGCTATGACGGACGGGCTCTTCCCCAATATTACTACCGGCTTGACGCCTTCACCCTGCGGCTGTATACTCGTTCCTCCACTGGTTAAGACTTCTCTCGGGGCGGCTTGGATCATCATCACTGTTTGTGAGGGTTTTCTTAATTCTCCTCCCTCACACACCAACTCAATCATGTGAGTTTCGTGGTGCGCTGGCAGTGGGTTTTGGTTGATGTTAGGAGCCTCCGGTGTCTGGACCTCGATCTTATTGGTGTCAATAAGATCCTGTATGGCATGCCTTAACTTCCAACACTTCTCGGTATCGTGCCCGAGCATCCCTGAACAGTATTCACAACTGATTGAACGATCCAAATTCTGAGGCGGGGGATTTGGTTCCCGAGTATGGACAGGACTAACCAAACCCAATTGCCGCAGCTTGTGGAACACAGCGGTGTAGGTTTCTCCCAGTTCGGTGAAGGTTCTTTGCTTCCGCAACCTGTCATTCCTAGCATCTGGATTTCCCCGGAAACCTGCCCCTGAAGGGTTTCTATATGCCCTTGGTGGAGGGTAGGTGTTTTGTGGTGGTGCATATATGTTCTGGGGAGCCGGTGCGCGCCATTGTGGGCGAACCGGAGGCTGAGTGTATACCTGGGCTTGGTGTACGGAACAATGTGGTTCTCGAGGTGGATAGAAATTTTGTGGTGGGTTGTATGGGTAATTTGACCTGTGAGGCCTGGGTTGGTTGTAGTGCGGCCTGCCAGCCCTGGACCAACTGCTTGCCTCGATCGTGGCAACCTCTTCTTTCTTTCTTCTTAGCGCACCTCCCGTGCCGCTTTGAATAGCCTGGGTTGTGGCCTTAAGTGCCGAATAGTTTAAAATCTTGTCCGACCTCAAACCTTCTTCTATCATGACCCCTATTTTGACCACCTCGTTGAAAGATTTTCCAACCGTTGTCACCAAGTGACCAAAGTAGGTTGGATCCAACGTCTGCAAAAAATAGTCTACCATCTCTCCCTCTCTCATGGGAGGATCGACCCTAGCTGCTTGTTCTCTCCAGCGGAATCCGAACTCGCGAAAACTTTCCCCGGGTTTCTTCCCAGTTCTCAATAACGTGAGACGGTCAGGGACTATCTCTAGATTGTACTGGAAATGACCTGCAAAAGCCTGTGCCAGATCATCCCACGTGTACCACCTGCTGAAATCCTGCCTGGTATACCATTCCAGTGCAGATCCGCTCAGACTTTGGCCGAAATAAGCTATCAAAAGCTCATCCTTGCCTCCTGCCCCTCTCATTTTGCTACAGAATCCCCGCAAATGTGCCATGGGATCACCGTGCCCTTCATATAAATCAAACTTGGGCATCTTGAACCCAGCCGGGAGTTGGACATCTGGGAAAGGGCACAGATCTTTGTATGCCACGCTGACTTGATTGCCCAGCCCGTGCAAGTTCCTGAAGGATTGCTCCAGGCTTTTGAACTTTCTCAACACTTCTTCCTGTTCAGGGGCCTTAACCGGCTTCTCAACCTCTGCCGGTACTTCCAAATGGGGATTGTAAGCCTGTGGTTCCGGTGCATGGAATGTAGACTCAGGGGGATAGTATTGGGTGTCGTGAGCCTGAAACAATGGCTCACTAGTCGTTCGCTGCAAAGGGGCTGATGTAGGTCCCACAAAAATGGGAATGTTGGGTGTTGGGAGAGGTTGATGGGGTGGTGGAGCTTGGGAATCGTGAGGGCTTCTTTCTTGATGATAGAGGGGATTTGGGCGGCTTGTGGAAGGGCCAGAGTGAGGGTATTCCGGCATGTGTCCCAGTGTCTCAGGGCTCTTTTGTGTTTTGGCCAGGGCTAGCTGCATTGCATGCATCTCTAGTCCCATCCTTTCAATCTTTTCCATTGCCTCTTTTAGCAACTGGCTCATCGGCCTTTCTTCCTCATTACTATTCTCTGAAGTAGTCATGCTTGTTGCTACCGGTCCTTTGGATCTGGTTTGGTATGAATGTGTTGCCAGAATTCTTTAACAACTAACTGTCTGGTATCAGACAACAACAAACTTTGTTAGTGTTAGAGCTTAACAGATTTGATCATAACACATAGAGGATGCAATGCACCTAGGCAGTTAACCGTTTCTACATGCTTTGCTTCAAACAACATGCGTCATCCCGGTTTGCTCATTTGTCTCTTTAAAGTATTTTGCGAAACCCTGCGTTTTATTCTATTTACATTTTCTTTTCTTTATTTATTAAAAGCGGTCGAATCTTATGGGGATTGCCTACGTATCACGTCCCCGCGCGAATCAGACCAGGCGTAGTTCTGCCTCAAAGCAAAGACACACAGTAATTCTTCTGGAGTCACTTAATTTCATTATCAAAATTTGCTATTACACAGTACTTAAAATAAAAATAGCAGAAGTACAGACTCCACGGTTTTAAACTTGGTTTAATGAAAAGAAAACAACATATGGAAAAACAACCAAAGCCAAATAAACAGGACTTGACCAAAACTAATTCTCCAATTTAAGGGCCCGCGAGGCATCATTCGGCCTTTTCGCGGCTCTAGGTGTAAGGTCTCTTTGCAGGCTCTTCAACTCGTTCATAATCCGGCGGACGCAGCCAATGATGGAAACAAGGAGGGTATTCCGAGGTGTTTGCTCACATGCCAAGCATTTCATGTAGATGTAATGCCCTATTTCATCAATCCTTGCTCGGATGTCATCTCTTTCACTGAGCAACTGCCTGATTTGTTGGTTTTTCAACCCCAGTGCCTGAGCATCGTCGGCAAGTCGATCCTGAAACAACTCCATTTGTCTTTCCATGCAGGCCATTGCATCGTAGCACTGTCTTCTGTCAGCCTGGGCGTCTCGTGCTTGTTTGACGATCCGATCATGTAGAGTGGAGCTCGTCTCCCTTAATATTCTGACGCTCATTTCATAATCACTTATGACCTGTTGCAAACGCTGCTCCCGGGCCATTGCGTACTTTGCCCATCTGACCTTCATCCTTGTTATGCAAGCTTTTGATTGTTCTAATTCTTCTTGGCTTTGGCCGACCTGATTTCTCAATCTTGCTATCAATCTTTCATCAGAGCGACGCTTCTGTCGGTCAACGTTACTCTTACTGGCTTGGCGAAGGCGGGCCTTCAAGGTTTGGTTTTCTTGGGCTAACTTGTTTCTTTCAGCCTGCTCCGAGGCGACTTGCACATTGTTCTCAAATACAAGCCTTTCAACTTGTTGCTTTAGCTTCCCGATTTCGACCCGGTAACCTTTCTCCCTTTTTAACCATCCCCATTGCTCTTGTGAATCATTGGTGAAGTGTTGGACGTGGGCCCTTTTAGCAGGTCTTTGCCGAGTCTGAAACCTTCTTTCGAACCAAGCACCGTACTTTGGGTCTACCTCACCTTTAGCTAGCTCTCGTACCATGGTTTTGGGCTCCAAGAATCTACATTCATGCCACAGTTTTCTAATCTTCCCCTCGGGGAATATGACTCCCGGGCTCAATTCCAAGGCATGCTTGCTCAGATTTTCATCATTAGGGACTACTTGAAACCTGCCCAGTTGTCGTAATACCCGATGAGGGGCATATGGCTGGATGCTGCGAAGCCCCATTAAGAGAACATGACATTCTTCAGCCGACATGTAGATAACCTCAGTATCAGTCAACCAACCAAATGCCCATTCAATTTGGTCAGATGTTGTTGACCTTAACCGTGTAAACCATTCTTCGACACCTTCAGGAAATCTGGCGCCTGTCATGCGCTTCTTGAATCCGCTGATACAATTCCTCTCGGTCAACCCGTGGTTCATGTATCCTACTCGGTGATGGAGGTGTTCCTGCATCCATAGCTGAAGTAACAGGTTGCAACCTTGGAAGAACGTACCTCCTTCTCGGCATATAGTTAGAGCCCGGTAGATTTCGGACAAAATCAAAGGAACCACAGTACTATTGGTTCTTTTGATTGCCACGTCGGCCATCCCTACCAGACCTATCTCTATCTTTTTGTCCTTCCTTGGGCAGACCATGACTCCCAAGAATGCTGTGATAAAAGCCAAAGTACGTCTTGCTTCCCATTTGTTTCTGTTCCCGCCGTGAGTTAGCCCAAGGTTCGGTTCCTCGAAACCCTGCGGGGTCCCGTACCGCTGATACAAGAAATGGAGATCACAACACCCTCTCGATAAATCGTCATGTTGTACCTTCCGACTAATGCTTAGTAGATCCAGAAACGCATGCGGGGACACTGGCCTTGGCGAAAGCAAATATTGCCCTCTTAACTTCTCATTCAGTCCCGCATATCCGGCAACTTCCTCAAGTGTCGGTGAAAGTTCAAAGTCAACAAAACGGAATACATTGCAGGTGGGGTCCCAAAATGGTATTAGAGCTTCAAGAATATCTGTCCTCGGCTCAACACCCAACAAATTTACAAAACCTCCCAATATTCTTCCTATTACCCCTTTGCTATCGGCTTCCAAGTCATTCCACCACATGTGGAGTTGTAGAGGGACCTCGCTGAGGGCTGAGAATGGTTCATTTTGCTCTGTGTTCATCCTGCACATTTATTAGGGTGACCTTTTAGGTGAAAACAAAACCCTTTATTTTGACTCTAACCAAAAATCTTTGGACAAAAACAAAAAAAATTATTTATATACATGTGTATACATATATACATATATGCTTTATGGTATATCATTTTTGGTAAAAATGGAAAAAGAGTTGGACCCGATGAGGGTTGCCTACGTATCTCACATCCGGTGAGAATCAAACCGACGTAGTTCGGGTGATAAACTAACTGGTTTGTTTATTTATATTTTCTTTTCTTTTTTTTTTTTATATATTTTTTTTTTGTAAAAATTTCCCAACATTCAAAACCGGTCATCATGCATGTTTGAAGCAAATAAATGCACAAGCAGTGAGTAGGATGCATCAGGATGGCCTTTTTCTATTTCAGGTTGCTATTCCTAGACGGACCCAACCCCTGTGTTGAGTCCCCTAAGTCAAATGCACATGATGCAAATAAACGTTCCTACTAGGGATCCGGCATGTGGCTTTGTTATACTAGGTTCAGAACCTGGGTGTTTGTTCTAGACCTGGCTTACCCGAGCGGACAGCTCGAGCCGAGGGGGGGCAGCGTACCGGGAATACAGAAGCTTCACCGGCTTAGCAACTTATCCGAACCTCGTTCTAAATTGGGATTTGACACTATACAGAAAAGAAGTCATACGAAGTATGCCCTTCTTCATGATTTAGAAGACTCAGAAAGTATAGGTTTCGGCACAATTTATATACAGTTCACATAATATCAAAGCAGTAAAAGCAACATTTAGCACATTAGGCTCAAAACATGTAAAAATCAGATAAAGCCAAATATAACAATTTATCTAAGCTCGAATTTCTAACCCTGAACCAGTGGTTCTGGGTTACCGTCCCCAGCAGAGTCGCCAGAGCTGTCACACCTCCTTTTTTCGCACCAGAGAGGGTGCAAGGGAGTTTTTCCAATTAAAGGACAATCGAAATGGGATTGGTTTATTAATTTCAGAGTCGCCACTTGGGAGATTTAGGGTGTCCCAAGTCACCAATTTTAATCCCGAATCGAGGAAAAGAATGACTCCATATTACAGTCTGCGCACCAGAAATCCGGATAAGGAATTCTGTTAACCCGGGAGAAGGTGTTAGGCATTCCCGAGTTCCGTGGTTCTAGCACGGTCGCTCAACTGTCATATTCGGCTTATTTATCTGATTTTAAATACCATTATGAACCAATGTGCCAATTTTAACTTTTTACCGCTTTATTGTTATTATTTCAAAAGGATGTGAACATCGCTTAAAACATGTCCTTGGACTGCGTCACATGAAATGCACCCACAATCTGGAACATATTTTATTTGATGTTTTGGGATTTGGATCTGGGTCGCATGAAATGCACACCCCAAGTTTTAAGAAAGTAGATTATTAAACACGCACCTAAAGAGACTATCGTGTTATTATTTTAGGAAGGGCCGTGAAATTTGCTAAACGGCCCGTCCCGGAATCTAAGTATTTAATATATACATTTAGAGGGCCCCGCAGCTTCTACATTTTTGTTTGTCGAGGCTCGTCTCATTTTTATTTTAAAGGATAAACCTATAATGACTATATTTCCTATTAAGTTCGTCTCTAAAATAAAAGAAAATCTCTTAATTATTTACATGCTTGCAGATTATTTACAGCAGGATCCGAAATGCTTTTACAGAATAAGGAAACATGACCATGCATACGGACAGCTGATCGAACATTATGGGCCCAAATCCAGCTCATGCGGGATGGGCCAGACCTGGGCCACTGTTTATCCGAGGCGGGTCTGTTTGGTCTGTTTTGACCTGGGCTCGACCTTCATAAGGTTGAGGGGCGCGGACTTGTGCTAATTGTTATAAGGGTGTGGCTTGATAATTATAACGAGGCAGTTTATCAAAAGAGAATGAAAATTAACTAAGGCGGATAGTTTTATTCTTTGACATGCATTAAAAGAGAATGCTAATTACAAAACACAACTAATTTCCAAGACATAGCCTAGTATACTGCCAATCCTTTTGTCTGTTAACCTAACCAACATATGATATTAAACCATACTACATTTTTTGTATTCACTATATGAAAGGACCAACTCCAATACCCAAACAAGATTGTAAACCATTACACACTACATAATCATCTATATAGCAACTACATGTGGACATAGATGTCTTCAAATCTTCCCTTTTGTATTCATGCTCGACTTTCAAATTACATGGACAGTATTAGTTGTGTACCTGGTATAGAGGAACAAAAGAAGAAGGAAAAGGATCAGCTGAATAGTACACAGCAAACAACAGCACAGCAGATTCACAGCAACAACACAGCAACAACGACCAGCCAACAATGATGAAGCTCAGCAAGGAGTCGAGCAACAAATAAACAATCCCAGAAAAACAGAGTAGGAAATAACAGCCCAGAATGTTGAATGTAACAGCAACAGAAATCCAATGACCACAAGAAAGCTTGGCAAACGACAGAAAAGCAAAAACCACGAAGACAACCTGATCAAACTGGACTCTTACACAGTTTCTTCTAGACAATACTCATTCACAATGTTCTGAAATTTATTCCTGTTTTTCCTTTTCAGTTTTCTTACTCACAGAATCTCTCAAGACTCAAAAGAATGAACCCCCTTTCTAATGGAAGGTCTGCCTCTTTTATAGCCTAACCTTAACACTTTACAGTCTGTTTTACAACTCAAAATTGCCCCCCCCTTCGTTGTTTTTCCACTCACTTCTTTTAAATAAACAAAACTCCCATCAAATCCCTGACAGCCCCTCTCTCTTTTGTTGTTAAAATGTACTGATCACTTGTTTATTTAACCAAAGTATGGGCAGTAGGAATATAATCTGACAGCACATGCTGTCCAATTATTTTAATTCCTTAAAGCTAACCATACACATGCTGCCCACGGTCTAAACCAAATGGCATCGTGTTTTAAAATCAAAGTCTGAATCTGCCATTATAACCTTTCCCCTAGATGTTTTTTAATTCGATTTGAACAAAATCAATAGGCAATACAATTCAGTTCCTAATGGGACTCAAATACGATCACAGCAGAAATAAGCAATACGAATCAAGTTGTTACCATTAACGATTGAAACTAATTGACGACATATATCGACTCGACTATATTAATCGTAACACATAACAATCAATCGTTCATATAAACAACACGTATAGAGTCCCGAATGACCTCAGACAAATTTGTTCAAACACTGGGAACTTATATGAATTAAACTCGTTTGACGATTAATCTAATTGATGAACACGTATATCACAGGGTATATTCATAACACAAACAGAAGACAATTGACCAAATAAAAAGGCCTTCAACAGAGATGGAAGAAATCCGAATGAAAAATAACAAAATGACAAACAAACACAACGAAATATGCTGACAACTTAATTAGAACTAAAACAAAAGAAAGGAAAACTTACCAAAAGAGTTTGAAATCAAAATGACCCAAATCTGACTCAACTTCGAACTCTTGAGGCCGAACAAACTTTAATCAGGGTGTTCTCACGTGAGAACACCTTGATTAAGGTCTATTAGACCTCAAACCCTTGTCAAGACCGGCCGGATTCCCCAGGTGCATGTGTTTCAAGTTCTGGATTTTCAGATCTGGATTTTTAGGAGTTGTGGGTAGATTCGGACCAAACCAAGCTTGGTTTGGTCACGAGGAAGGTCAGGGGAGTGTCTGGTATGAAGATGGGGTGGTTTGGCATAGATCGAGTTTTGTCTCGAATCTTCAAATCCAGATTCGAGACGATAGGAGGTGATTCGAGGTTCGTGGTTAGTGGATTCGTGTTCAGGGTGGTTGGATGCTTTAGGGGTGTGAAGGGGGTGGTCACCGGCGTTCGTGCCGCCGGCTTTAATGGCGAGGGAGACTAGGGCGGCTTGCTAGGGTTTTGGGGTTCCAGTGTTTGAGCTTGGGGACGATGACGGGGGGTTCAGATAGGGGGCGTGGGGTGAAGGGTCGAGTTTATATATGGGGAGTCTAATTGGATCTGAGCCGTTAGATCAGATGATCTCAACGGCTTGGATCTGAGGATGAGACATGAGACGGGGTCATTTGGTAGTTAAACGGGGTCGTTTGGTTTAAGTGAGGGGTTGGGTCAGGCTGGTTATTTGGGTCGGGTTTGAACGTGGGTCGCTGAAAGAGGTCTTGAACCGTTAGATTGGCTGGGACGGATGGCTCAGATTGATTTGCCTGAAACGACGTCGTTTCAGGAGGTGCCTGGGCAGGCCTGGTCTGGACTGGGTTGAGTGCTGGTTTGGGCCTGTTTTTGTTTCATTTATTTTGGGCCCAACCGATTTTCTTCCCTTTTTGTTTTTCTAGTTTCATTTTTCTTTTAAAACAAAAAATAAAATAATAGACAATAAAATAATGAAATTAAAACTAAACAACAATGGAACATTTTAACACAATTATCACCAAATATTCAAGTAAGTTAACTAAAAGCCTAGAACGAACGATGCACATATATATAGATGCACATATATATATATATATATTTTTGAATTTTCTTTTACTGACACATATTTTTGTATTTTTGTTTGATAATGACTAGATGCAAAATGGACAGACCCACAAATGACTAATAACACATGTCACGGAAAAAAAATCGAAAAATTGTACAGCGAAATCATCCGTCACTATTTTTATTTTTTGTTTTCCTTTTGGAGTGATTGCTCGTGAAGCAAAAATCACGTGCTTACAATAGTGTTCTTGATTGTCACGCTAAGATGGTGACATTGGCTATACTGGACGTACCACTGATTGAGTAGCGAGGTTCGTCAGACTATGTCCCCGGTAGAGTAATTTCATACTTGAAGGTCCAACGGATGGTTGGGAAGGGTTGTCTTTCTTATTTAGCCTTTGTGAGTGATGTCGGTGCAAAGACTCCTACTATTGATTCAGTTTCGGTGGTGAGAGATTTTTGGGATGTATTTCCTACAGACCTGCCTGGCATGACGCTCGACAAGAATATTGACTTCGGTATTGATTTGGTGCCGAGCACTCAGCCCATTTCTATTCCACCATATTGTATGGAACCGACAAATTTAAAGGAATTAAAGGAGCAGCTTCAGGAACTCCTTGATAAGAGGTTTATTTGGCCTAGTGTGTCACCTTGGGGTGCGCCTGTTCTATTTGTGAAGAAGAAAGATGGCACCATGAGAATGTGCATTGATTACAGGTAGTTGAACAAAGTCACAATCAAGAACAAGTATCTTTTGCCTTGTATTGATGATTTATTTGACTAGATTTAGGGAGCGAGGGTGTTCTACAAGATTGATCTCCGGTCAGGGTATCACCAGTTGAAGATCAGGGACTCAGACATTCTTAAGACAACTTTCAGGACCCGATATGCTCATTATGAGTTCCTTGTGATATTTGTTGGGCTGACTAATGCCCTAGTAGCGTTCATGCATTTGATGAACAACGTTTTTCGGTCGTATCTCGACTCGTTTATTATTATATTCATTGATGATATCCTGATGTACTCTCGTAGCCAGGAGGAGCACGCTAAACATTAGAGAGTTGTATTGCAACTGTTGAGGGAGGAGAAGCTTTATGCTAAGTTCTCCAAGTATGAGTTTTGGCTCAGTTCAGTGGCGCTCTTGGGGCATGTGGTGTCTAGTGAGGGTATTCAGGTTGACCCGAAGAAGATAGAGGCGGTCTATAGTTGGCCTAGACCGTCCTCAACCACAGAAATTCGTAGCTTTCTTGGTTTGGTAGGTTATTACCATCGGGTCGTTCAGGTATTTTTATTTATTGCATCACCCTTGACCAAATTGACCCAAAAGGGTACTCCTTTTAGGTAGTCGGATGATATGAGGCGAGCTTTCAAAAGCCCAAGATCGCATTGGCCACAACTCCAGTGTTAGTTTTGCCATCGGCTTCAGGTTCTTATACAGTATATTGTGATGCTTCTTGAGTCGGCATTGGGTGTGTGTTAATGCATGAGGGTAGAGTGATTGCTTATGCTTCTCGTCAGTTGAAGCCCCATGAGAAGAACTACCTCGTTCATGATTTGGAGTTGACTGCCATTGTTCATGCGTTAAAGATTTGGAGGCACTATCTCTATGGTGTATCTTGTGAGGTATTTACTGATCATCATATCCTCCAGCACTTTTTCAAATAGAAGAATCTCAATTTGAGGCAGCGGAGATGGTTGGAGCTGCTAAAGGACTATGATATTACTATCTTGTACCATCCGGGAAAGGCCAATGTGGTGGCCAATGCCTTGAGTAGAAAGGCAGTGAGTATGGGTAGTCTTGCATTCCTTCCTGTTGGGGAGAGACCTCTGGCAGTTAATATTCAAGCCTTGGCCAATCGATTCGTGAGATTGGATACTTCGGAGCCCAATCGGGTCCTAGCTTGTATGGTTTCTCGGTCTTCTTTGTTTGATCGTATCAGAGAGCGCCAGTATGATGATCCTCATTTGCTTGTCCTCAAGGACAAGGTTCTGCATGATGATGCCAGATATGTGACTATTGGTGATGATGAGGTATTGAGGATGCAAGGTCGGATATGTGTGCCCAATGTAGATGGGCTTCGAGAGTTGATTCTGGATGAGGCCCATAGTTCGCGGTATTCCATCCATCCGGGTGCCACAAAGATGTACCAGGATCTGAGACAATACTATTGGTGGAGGAGAATGAAGAATGATATAGTGGGGTTTGTAGCTCGGTGTCTCAATTATCAGCAGGTGAAATATGAGCATCAGAGACAGGGTAGCTTACTTCAGCAGATTGAGATTCCATAGTGGAAGTGGGAGCGTATCACCATGGATTTTGTAGTTGGACTCCCACGGACTTTGAGAAAGTTAGATGCTATTTGGGTGATTGTGGATCGGCTGACCAAGTTCATGCGCTTCATTCTTATGAGTACTACCTATTCTTTAGAACGGTTGGCTGAGATTTATATCCGAGAGATTGTTCGCCTGTATGGTGTCCCAGTTTCCATTATTTTAGATATACTCCGTTTACAACGAAGTTTTGGAGGGTCGTGCAACGAGAGTTGGGTACTCAGGTTGAGTTGAGCATAACTTGTCACCTTCAGACGGACGGACAATCCGAGTGCACTATTCAAATATTGAAGGATATGCTACGTGCTTGTGTCATTGATTTTAGGGGTTCATGGGACTAGGTTCTACCGCTCGCGGGGTTTGCTTACAACAACAGTTATTAGTCAAGTATTCAGATGTCTCCGTATGAGGTTTTATATGGGAGGATGTGTAGGTCTTCGGTAGGATGGTTTGAGCCGGGTGAGGCTAGGCTCTTGGGCACAGACTTGGTTCTGGATGCATTAGATAAGGTGAAATTGATTCAGGAGCGGCTTCACACGGCGCAGTCTAGGCAGAAGAGCTATGTGGACAGGAAGGTCCATGTTGTTTCTTTTATGGTTGAGGAGAAGGTTATACTGAAGGTTTCAACCATAAAGGGTGTTATGAGATTCAGGAAGAAGGGCAAGCTGAGCCCTCAGTTCATTGGACCTTTTGAGGTGCTTCTGTGGATTGGGGAGGTGGCTTATGAGCTTGCTTTGCCACTTAGCTTGTCGGGTGTGCATCCAGTATTTCATGTCTCTATGTTGCAGAAGTATATCAGTGATCTGTCTCATGTCTTAGATTTCAGCACGGTTCAGTTAGATGTTGATTTGACTTATGATGTGGATCTAGTGGCTATTTTGGAGCGGCATGTTTGAAAGTTGAGATCAAAGGATATAGCTTCAGTGAAAGTGCAGTGGGGAGGTCACCCCATGGAGGAGGCTACTTGGGAGATCGAGGGGGAGATGTAGAGCAGATATCCACACCTATTTGAGGCATCAGGTATGTTTCTAGACTCGTTTGAGGACGAACGTTTGTTTAAAAGAGGGAGAATGTAACGATCCAGATGGTCGTTTTGTGAGTTATAGCTCAGTTTTCCCCATTTCTGCTTCCTTTTGTGTTCTTCAGCTATATTTGTATCGTATCGTGTTGGTTGGTTTGAGTCCGAAGTGGTTTCGGAGTGGAATGAGACACTTAGTCTCATATTTAGAAGCTTAAGTGGAAAAGTCAACCGGATGTTGACTTATGAGTAAACGATCTCAGATTTGGATTTTTATGGTTCGATTAGCTTAGTTAGGTGATTTTGGACTTAGGAGCGCGTCCAGAATGTGCTTTGGAGGTCCGTGGTAGAATTAGGCTT
Organism: Nicotiana sylvestris; assembly: GCF_000393655.2. NCBI lineage: Eukaryota > Viridiplantae > Streptophyta > Magnoliopsida > Solanales > Solanaceae > Nicotiana > Nicotiana sylvestris. The sequence goes on from NC_091064.1 coordinate 12,223,667, forward strand.
AGATTGGTGAAAGTTGGAAATTTGGCAATTTTGGTCGGCAGTGAAAAAATTTGATATCGGGGTCGGAATGGAATTCCGAAAGATTGAGTAGGTTCGTTGTATCATTTGTGATGTGTGTGCAAAATTTTAGGTTATTCGGAGGTGACTTGATAGGTTTCGGCGCGGTTGCGGAATTTGGAAGTTTAGAAGTTCTTAGGCTTGAATCCGAGGGCAATTTGGTCTTTCGATGTTGTTTTGAGTGTTATGAAGGTTCGACTAAGTTCCTATATTGATATATGACTTGTTGGTATGTTTGGTTGAGGTCCCGAGGGCCTCGGGTCTGTTTCAGGTGTTTAAGGAATTGAATTTTGGTGTTGGGAGATAGCTGTTACTGTTGATTTCTGAAGTTGCTGGTGTTTCCGCATCTACGGATGGGGAACCGTAGGTGTGAGGTCGCAGGTGTGGTTGGGTAGCCGTAGATGCAGAAATGGAAGGCCAGGACTGGAGTCGCAGATGCGGAGGATTGGTCGTATCTATGGGCCTCCAGGTGCGGGACTTGGGGCGCATGTGCGGTTTTGAGGACTTAAGTGATTTTCGCAGATGCGGATGTCTTGGCGCAGAAGTGGCATCGTAGGTGCACAATTTAGGCCACAGGTGCGAAAAGCCTAGACATAAGGTATAAATAGAACCCTTTGCGATTTTTGGTTCATTTCCACCATTTTCAAGTCGGTTTTTGGAGCTTTTGGAGTGATTTTGAAGAGAGATTCAAGGGTTTTTCAGTTAGGTAAGTTGCTTGAGCTCTAATACTCCTATCTATGGTGTTTTCCCGTTGTTTTATCAATTAATTAGTGGAAATTAGGGGTGAAAATGAGGGGTTAGGGCTTGGAATTTTGGAAAGTTTGATTTGAGAATTTGAGGGACCAAATAGAGTCGGATTTTGATAAATTTTGTATGTATGGACTAGTGAGTGAAAGGGCTTTCATGTTTTGTAAATTTTGTCGGATTTTGAGACGTGGGCCCGGGGGCCGGGTTTGAACTAATTTCGGGTTCTTGGTTTAATTTGGTAGTTTTTCTTGTGGAAAACCTTCCTTTAGCATATATTGATGGTCTTGTACTAATTGTGAACAGATACGAAGCATTTGGAGACCGATTCGAGGGGCAATAGCATTGCGGAGTAGAGATTTGATCGATTTGAGGTAAGTAATGATTGTAAATCTAGTCCTGAGGGTATGAAACCCCGGATTTTGTGTCATGTGACTATTTTGAGGTGACGCACATGCTATGTGACATGCATGTGGGCGTGCACCGTTGGGGATTATGACTTGGTCCGTCCTGTATCTACTGAAAAGTTGAATATGTTGTTGAAACTACATGCTTCTCACTTGTTTTAGAAAAAATTTCCGAACATCAGGTGGATGCCATGTTTAGGCCTTATGCCAGTATTGTTTGGACCCTTAGAGGTCTTTTCTTGCTATCCTCTCATTGTTCTCAATTGGAAATCTAAACTCATTCATGTTTATACTTATTTATTTCCTAACTTAGTCTCTATTACTCTACTTTTGATGCATCATATAAATGTTGTTTGGGCTGAAAACTTTGTTATTTTGAGAGCCCAAGAGGCTAGAGAGGTTTATGACTGAGTAAGGCAGAGGGCTTGATTTCTGAGGATATTTATGGGATCGGGCTGCATGCTGCAACATGTTTTACTGATTCGTGACTGAGTGAGGCTAAGGATTTGATTGATTTACGTCATGATTGGCTTGTTATAGCGCTTGGGATGAAGGAGTCCCTCCAGAGTTTACACACCCCCAGTGAGCGCAGGTACTTATTGAGTGCGAGTGCTGAGTGACTGGGAGGCATGAGTGACGGTGAGGTTTGCTCGAGGGGCTGTATATGAGTGATGGTGAGGTTTGCTCGAGGGGCTGTATATGAGTGATGGTGAGGTTTGCCTGAGGGGTTGTATATGAGAGATGTTTTCCCGAGGGGTTGTTTATGATTTCACTGTTTTTCTCATTTGAGCATTGAACCTTGTTCTAAAACTGTTGAAAGATGTTTTCAAATTGATTTTACTGGAACTGGATTTAAACAAGCTGATTTGATTCAAACTATGGTTTTAAAGGCATGTTGTATTTTACTGAGTTTTTGTTATATGAACTTTACATGCATTATTGCTCGTCATTACTTCTCAGCCTTTATTTACTATTGTTACTTACTGAGTTGGCATACTCACGTTACTCCCTGCACCTTGTGTGCAGATCCCGGTGTATCTGGACATGGTAGCGGCTGCTGACTATTCCAGTTGCAGATTTTCTGGGAGATAGCAAGGTTCTGCCTGGCGATCGCAGCCCTACTCTTCTCCCTCTTATCTTCCTTTAGTTGTATTTAGTTATTTTCCAGACTGTGTTAGTCTAGATGTTGTCAGATAGATTGTAGTAGAAACTCATGACTAGTGACACCCCGATGTCAGGCTTTCTTTTCCGCACTTTTATTTTGATTTGAACTCCTTATGAAGGTTTTTTGTTAAATAGCTTTGGGATTTTCTTGAAATTAAAAATATAATTTTGTTTTGGTAATGTGTGAGCTTGCCTAGTATCAAAATAGGTGTCATCACGACATGGTTAGTTTTTTGGTCGTGACAGAGCAAGTTCGTATGATATTATAAGACTTATGTGCATGTTTGGCTTGGAGCCCTGAGGGCTCGGGTGAGTTTCGGATAGGCTACAGAGTGTTTGAACTTAGAAAAAACTAACAATTGATGTACCAGATCTGCAGACTTTGCATTTGCGAGGTCTGGCTCGTAAATGTGAGCCTCTCAATTGCGAAGAGACCATCGTATTTGCGAGTAGTGGGATGGGAGGGACACCTTCGCATTTGTGAAGTTTTTGATCACATTTGCGATCCTGCCAGTTCATATTTACGAACACTAGGCCGCATTTGCGAGGTCAGCAGGTTCAGTCAAATCTTCGCATTTGCGAAGCTTTTTCCGCATCCCCAGGTTGCAAATGCGACACCTGCAACTGTTCAAAACTTAAGTTAGACGGGATTTTCTCCCATTCTCCAAATTTTCAAATCCTAGAACCCTAGAGATGATTCTTCCAAGACCAATTCTTTCCCAAAACTTTGGTAAGTGATCCTAACCCACTTTCTTTCAATTTCCCATCACATTTCATGAATTTCCAACCTAAAATTTAGGATTTCCATAGTAGAAATTGGGGATTTGGGTAGAATTAGGGATTTTTGGAAAATTGGGATTTAGACCTCAAATTGGGGTCAGATTTCAAAAATAATTACATATTTAGGCTCGGGGTGAATGGGTGAATGGATTTTGGTCCGAACCTCGAATTTTGACCAAGTGGGCCCGAGATCGATTTTTGACTTTTTGGGGGAATGTTTGAGAAATATAAATTTATGCATTGTAGTTGGTTCCTTTAGCAATAATTGATATTATTGAGTTAATTGTAGCTAGATACGAGTGGTTTGGAGGTGGAGACTAGAGAAAAAGCGGTAATTGAGTATGAAGTGGCCCGTAGAGCGAGGTAAGTGTTGTGTCTAATTTTGACTCGAGGGATTAGAAATCCTTGACTTATTTGCTATATGAAATCCATGTGAGTGGTGTATTGGTGAGGTGCCGAGTACCTATGCACCATCAATTTATCTGTTTTGCCTGTTTTCTTCATGTCCTTCTTATATTGTCTTTTTCTGCCTTAACTGCTACATGTTTTACTTGTAATTCCATACCTAATTGCTACTTGTTAGACATTGTATCTTTTGTTGGAAGTATTAGTTCCTTCGTAGACTCGTTGTTTCCTATTATTGTTTGAGCTAGTTATTGGTACTTTCAAGGCATATTATGGATTGGGATCGCTAAGTAGTATTACTTGTGCAAAGTCTCATAATATATAATCTTTCTAAATGCTTTGGTTTGAAGTTGATCCTTGCGAAGAGTTATGTGATTTGAATTGTGTAATTTCTGTACTTGCTGAGTAAATGATATTAATATGGTGGGACCGGGTTGCGTTCCACAACAGATGTAATAAGGGTGGATTGTGGTAAAATAAGGGTGAGTTGTTATTGTGATTATTGTGATATGGTGGGATCGGGTTGCACGCCATAACATGTGTAATAAGGGTGAATTGTGGTGAAATAAGAGTGAACTGTGATTCTAGTTATTGTGATATGGTGGGATCGGGTTGCACGCCACAACGATCTTTATGCTTATATTTTCCCTTGACTATATTAGCTGAATGGTAGTCTTAAACTGTACTTAAGGATTGGTTATAGCTGAGCACTGATGATATGTTTCGAGAATTGTATTCATTCCTTGCAAGTTAATGCTTTATTTTATCATGTCTTTCTTTCTGCTTTTATTATACACTGTATGCAGGTTATATTGTAAATGCCCTGCCATAGCCTCATCACTACCTCGTCGAGGTTAGGCTTGGCACTTATCAGTACATGGGGTCGGTTGTACTGATACTGCACTTCCTGTGCAAATTTTGGAGCAGGTTCGTGCTGATCAAGAGGTTGGCTGTAGGATTCACCTGCTTGGAGACCCAAGGTAGTCCTGTTGGCGTCGCAGGCCCTGGTGGCCCTTGTGTCCCCTTCTATACGCCATACTTTGCTGTATTCCTTATTTCGTAAACAATTGTATTTTCTTTTGAACAAATGTTTGTAGTAAAATCTTAGAACGTTTGTGGATTGTGACACCGAATTTTGGGTAGTAATAGTAATAAAATATGGCTATTTACTTACTTCCGCATTATTTCGACTCGTTTAGCTTGTTTATTATTAATCACTGAAACGCTAAAGAAATTGGTTAATAAAACTCTAACGTTGGCTTGCCTAGCAAGTGTGCTGTTAGGCGCCATCACGATCCCGATGGTGAGAATTCCGGGTCGTAACAAAAATCGCGAATTTTTTCACAAAACTGATGTTAAGTTGTACATTTCCTGTCGCTAGGAGTTTGTGCATTATGCAAACTCACTGTGATCCATCCAAAGTACAATTTGGTGTCACTCAACAAGATGGATTGACATAAAGAGTAATATTTTCTTGTATGACACAAAGTTATTAAATGGAACTACTAAAAAAAGGGAAAACCGACTGCCAAAATCGTCTGATGTTGGTCGCTAATTGGAAAAAATCGACCAAAAACCGACCGATTCATGGCGGTCTGTAATCGTATGGTCGGTAGAGCCAATCGACCGACTTCGATCGGTATTTTCCAAAAAAAACGGCCGAAATCGGTCGATATTTTAATTATGTAATTAAAAAATGCACCATCTGGGAATCAAATCGGGGTCTGTACTGTGACAGGATATTATTTTACCACTAGACCACTGGTGTATTTTTATTTTAAGTTGATCTTTTATTTTATTTATACTCTTTAATTGCATTTTCGCACAAAAATAGTTGATCGATGTTGGTCGATTTTATTAAAAAATAAAATTAATGATCGAAATCGATCAATTTTTTAAAATGATCGGCTGAAATAACCGACCTATTTCGGTCAATTTTGTAAATATTAATTTGAATTTATTTTAAATGAAAAATCGACCAAAGTTGGTCGGTTTCTTGAAAAATAAATTTCGCGGGGGCAAAAATAGTTTTTCGCATTTTTGCGCAAAAAAACCCGACTAAAGTTGGTCGATTGCGTAAAAAATTGAATACTGAAATATTTTTAAAAATCGACCGACTTTGATCGGTTTTTCGGCCAGTTTTTTGACCCACCGACGCCGTCAATATTGGCCGAATTTCTAGTAATGTGAATATAGATAAAAGATATTGGCTTTACTTGCAGTCAATCATTCCCAACTTTGATACGAAGGTATGGTGAAGATATAAAAAAGAGTATGTTAGTCAAATAGAGGGCTCTCACGAGATGTAGTCCACAGGTTTTTTCGGGGTTGGGGTTCCCTTAACCGGAATTTCCCTTGGCAGATAGAGTAGAAGCAGTTGATCTTGTTGCCTCAAGGTTGAAACCTTTCTACGGCGTGACCCCTACCCTAACAGAATGACTTGCCTTTCCATGCGCTAAGCTGGACAGAGCGGTCCCACTTATGGGGTCAAATCAATACGTCCTAAGAAGTAGGATTGAAATATTAATCTCATCGAGATTATTGATCTCATACTAAATCCCATCAATAGAATCACTTTTCCGAGAAAATACGAGACGTCTAAGTCATATAAGTAAATAGAATTGACATTGTTTCAAGTCATACCAAGAGTGCATTGCAATTAAATAATACTTGGATAATAAACTGTACATTTTTTAGATTACTTAAGTCACTGAGAATTGTACTCACATATATTGTGTTTGGAACTCACTGATACCACTAGACTATAAGGGGCCATTTGGTATGGTGCATAAGAATAATGTTGAATATGGTGTATTGATAATGCTGGTGTTAGTTATGCATGCATTAATTATGTTGGCATTAGTTATGCTGACATATTTCTTGTCCATTGTTTGGTTTGATGTATTAAAGTATTGCACAATTTCTTAAAGAATTATTTGTTTACAAAAATATCCTCATAATCAGTCTGTCACTTTATCTTTTTAAAAGAACATACATTGAGGAATGTTTTTATATAAAAAAAGTTTTAAAGAAATTATTTGATTTGTCTACCTATAATGTAGTATAGAGTTGAATATTTATTTATAAAACAAAAAATATGCTAAGTATTTATTTATCTACAAGGGATATAATTTTATTCCCCACTATCTTGAATTATTAGGCAAAGAAAGTTTGAATTAAAAAAATAAAAGACAAAATGAGTTGCTTACAAGTGCATTCCAGTATGTAGTAGTAGAGTACATATTTATAAATTTACAATGAAGAAATTGGCGGAATATAAATATAAATAGTCGGAGCAATTTCTTCATTGTAAATTGAAGAAATTGGTGGAATATACCAAATAAGGTGTATAACTAAGCTAATGCATGCATTAAAACTCATTGTATTGTCAATACCATGGTTTCTTATGCATTAGTTATGCATAGGATAATACCAAATAAAGTGTATAGCTAACGCTTGCATAACTAATACATAAGTTTAAAAAGTATACCAAATAAGATATATAATGAATACACAAAGCTAATGCATACATTATTTTATTTAATACATAGTTGTATGTTGAAGGTTATGTTGTATAATGAACTGTTTGTGGGTAGCTTTGTATACTATAGTGTAGTTTAGTGCTTATAACTCAGATTAATTTTTTCCCAAGTGTCTTTGTCAAGCTAATCTACAAGTTTATCATTTTAACCTTTTAGTTAGCTTTTCAGTTGACAAATACTTGTAAATACTATAGAAACCTTGTTCTATCATCCTTCATTTATACTTTACTACTTGGATAAATAGTTAATTAATTCTGGCATATTAAATATTTTTTTTGGAGAGTATCCAACAATAGTTTAATACTTAGGAGTAAGCATGAGCAATCGAATTCACAAAATATTCTTCAATAACTAAGAAGTGTAATAATTTAGTACGGTTTGTCAATCCCACATCGATAGAAACTGCAAAACAGAGAGTTGAGAAGCATTATAGAAGCAGAGGCCCGAGCGCCAAGCAAAGCATACCCTTCTTGGCCTTTTGGCTAAGATCAAGTGTACCTGTTCTTATATGTTTAATATTTGATAGGTGGGCATTGGCTTACATGATATTAGTTTAATTTTTTAAGGGGAAGGCTCATTAAGGTAGTTGGCTGCTTGGGCCTTTGGGCGTCTTGGTCTTGCACTCATCAAGGTAGCTTGCTGCTTGGGCCTTTGTTGCGCACTCATCAAGGTAGCTTGCTGCTTGGGCCTTTGCGCGTTTTGGTCTTGCACTATTGCTTGGGCCTGATGTACCCCACCAAATTAGGTTTAGAGAATTTTTTATTAAGTATTATTTTTTAGTAGTAATTAGCCATTTATATATATTATTTGTTATATTATGAATTATGAATACCTTTTTGTTGGTTATGTAGTGTATGTGATGTATTTAAATTATTATATTAATGAATACAGTAGCAAAATAAAGCGTGGATTAGGGAAGTCCAGCTAATTATTTGTTGTATTCGCATATATTCATGGCGGATTACACTATTTTTAAATAGAAAGCATATCAATTAACATAATGCATAACTAATGTATAGAAAATTATGGTATTAGTAATGTAATGGGTTCTAATTTATGCATTAGCTTAGTTAAAGACAAAATTATCCTTTAAAATTTATGCTTGATTAAAATATGCTAGTTATTATATTAAATGCAAGTTTAAAAATAATCCAAGTAGTGAGAAATAAAATTATAGCTCTAGTAAATAAATAAATACTTAACATATTCTTTTTTTTACAAATAAATATTTAGTTCTATATTATAATATATGTAGACAAATCAAATAATTTTTTTTTAAACTTTTTCATATAAAAATATTTCTCAAAATATGTCTCTTTTAAAAAGTTAGTTTGATGACTGGTTTTGAGAGTATTTTTGTAAATAAGTAATTCTTTTAGAAATTGTGCAATGCTTTAATACATCAAACAAAACAATGGATAAGAAATATGTCAGCATAACTAATACACCATATTCAACATTATTCTTATGCACCCTACCAAACGACCCCTTAATGTTTTATATTCTAGCTGTGCTTAATGATATCGTGAATATTATAGTTTAAAAGGATGAGTATTAAATTATGAAATTGAAATCTTTGGTATGTATATAATTGAGCTCCCTTCTCTTCCTGCTAATATTATATCTTGATCCATAACTTTTGTCATGGAGTAAAAATTTATATGTAAAAATTTATTAAAATTGCAAAAATAATAAATATGAACCCATAATTTTATATTTCAATGTTAAAAACCTTAAAAGTTAAACCAATATAATTTAAATTCTTGATTTGACTTTGTTGTTAGTCCTTTAGCATGGCAAAGTATTTCGAAAAAACTGATGTTAATTGGCACATTTCCCATATCAGATAGTTTTCTACGTACTTGGTATGAAGAAAAAATGAAGTACCAGGCTACACCTTATAGCTAGATAAACTTTTGCTTATGTTGTTATGCGACTTACATAGTGATGTCCTTGCCTCTAGTTATAAGTGCTAGTGTTGTGTTTAACATCGTAAAGTGTTTATTGGACCCGGGTATTGTACATTTGGACTCACTTATACATTTGTCTTACAACTACAAAGCTACAAATTTATAAGGCACAAATGTGTTAATATAGCACGGTCTAGTTAGTTTTTGGACTGGTCATTCAAAAATAGTCAGTGTTTGCCAAGTCATTGAAAAATAGCTACTACTTTGCTGCAACAGAGATCGATCCAGCATAATATACTGGAGTTCGGTGCACCTGAGTATGAACTTTCAGCATATTATACTGGACCGGTATACTTTACTGGCTCCAGTATAATATACTGAAACTTCAGTATATTATGCTGGAGTGTTTTTCCGGATTTTGAACATTGTTTTCGTTCAGATTTATCTTTACATGAAAAGTGGCTAAATTTCGATTACTTTTGAAACTGTGAATGTTTTTGAATGATCACTTGTAAATCTGGCTATTTTTGAATTTCTCCTCACAAATGTCCCAAATAAATCTCAACATACCAACCTCCAACCATTAGTTATAGATTGTCAAAACTAGCCAAACACATATAAAAATTAAAAAATTAAATAAACAAGGTTCTTTATCTCAAAGAATCACATGCAAAAATCACCTTTCATATTTTTAAACGTGAATAGAAACATTAGATGCAAGATGGAAAGAAAATTTCATAGATGAGGTAGCAAATAAGCTGATGAAATACAAAAAAAATATATAAACAATATTCCAAAAATCTAAGCAAAAAAGAACTTTTTTAATGAGTATAATTGAAATTCATTGAAAACATATAGATAAGTCAATATACAAAATTTGAGGTGATTTGGACTTGTTTTGTATCAAAATTCATAATTAAATCGAGTTCGAATTTTTTTTTGCGATACATGTATCAAACATGTATCACACACGTATCTCACACACAGGTATACATGTGATACACAATTGATACAAATATGATACATATGTGATACACAAATGATACACAGTGTGATACACATATCAGTTTTTTCATGTTCAGTGTTTACATCGAATTTTCAATTCAATTCACCTCAAAACTTCACCAGATTATCCCAAAATTGAGATTCAAACTCCTTAAAATGTACCAAATCTATTCTAATAACACCCACTCAAAAGAAAGCAAAAATTTGATATTTTTTGCCACATAGCTAATTGGCTAATATTAGTAAAATTTGATTAATATTAGTAATATTTTATGAGTTTAGCCAATATTTGTAATGAACTACTTATAAATGGTCATAACTAAAAGTTTCCCAATTTATAAAGGATAATATACAACTGGGCCTATCCCTTTTGGGCCTACATGACTGATCCATGATATGGTTAACAGTTTGTCTGTGTTTTATGCAAGCTAATTGTGCTTGGAGCACAAGTACATGTTCACGTCGGTCAATAAGATAGACTTAGATAATTTTAGTTTGAAGGTCCTTTTATGAGGGACGGGGGAGAAGGGAAAGAGAACAATGAGGATTGAACTCACACCTATTGTCATTGGAATTCACCCGCCTTGACATGGCAGAAACATTTTAGTTCATCTTATCATAGACTCAATCTTTTTCGTAATTTCAAGTTCCAATCGAAACAGTGAGTAACAAATACTCTTTACTAATATACAGTTGGTGTTTTAAAGCCAATTTCTCTTTCTGGGTAAGTTATTTAAGAGATGTATGGTATTGTTAACACTTGAAAAGTAACCGAAGAAGTTCCTTTCTTGCAACTGGGAAGAGTAATACTATTATATTAAGGTTCATGAGTCCCACATTGCTAGAAAGAACAAACAGAGGGTTGAGACACATTATAAAACAAGAGGCCTGTGAAAGTAGTAAAGCATACCTTTCTCGGCCTTTTGGCTAAGATCAAGTGTAGTATCTGTTCTTATCAGTTTAATATCTGATATGTGGGTCATCGACTCATACGATATTAACTCAATTTTTTAAGGGGAAGGCTCATCAAGGTAGCTTGCTATTTGGGCCTTCACGCGTTGCCCTGGTCTTGCACTATTGCTTGGGCCTGGCGCACCCCACCAAATCAGGTTTAGAGAAATTTTTATAAAGTATTATCTTTTAGTAGTAATTAGCCATCTATAAATACCATTTGCTATATTACGGATTATGGATACCTTTTCTTTGGTTATATGATGTATTTGATGTATTTAAGCTATTGTATTCATGAATGCAGTAACAAAAATAAGCGTGAATCAGGGAAGTCCAGCTAATCAGTTGTTGTATTCGAGTGTATTCGCCTGTATTCATGGCGTAAAACATGGGATTACAGCTGGACAATTACTGTATTCACGACATGAAACAGGGGATTACACTATTTTTAAACGGAAAGTGTATCAATTAACATAATAGACTACTAATATAACTCAACAAACTCAATTATAACACACACAATTTGTATTTTCGGTTATAAAAAAGATTCTCAACTAGAAAAAATCCCAAAAATATAGCAATCTTCAGAGAAATTATATAATACATCTAAATACATAAAATATATTAATTGAAAAAATATTTGAATACATAGAATACAGCGGGATACATTGAAATACAATGAAAAAAAAGACAGTAAATACAATGAAATACACGAAATACAGCGAGATACATTGAATTACAATGAAAAAAAAGAAAATGAATACAATGAAATACATGAAAATACACGTGTTACGTTGAAAATACATTAAAATATATTAACAGAAAATCAAGTTGCTCAGCCCCAAACTCCGTCGTCTTTGCTCAACAACAAACCCTAATTTTCGCCTTGTAGCCAAATAGTCCTTCCATCTTCAAAGATCTTGCACGCTCAAACCTGGTGGAAGTGACTGCTTCAAATCTATGTACCTCCACAAGTCTTAGAGATAAAGTCCTAAATCAGGCAACCATAAAATACGTGATCTTTGGCTTCGATCTTTGATAACGCCCAACTATGCCTTTTAAAGGACAAAGCGGTCGCTGCAAATATAATCCGATTTTAAGTCTGGAATCGAATCCTCAGAGAACTAACCTATCTATTACACTCTACGACAATGTTATTATCAACTCAATCAATCTCTAGATGCAAGATTTTTGATCAATAAGATTGGGTTTTTGTTTAACTACTTCAACTACTATTAAAAACAACAGTAAGCTAAAACAAAGATAATTCAATGGTAAAAAGGTCTAGGGCAATGATTTTCCCAATTGCTAGTTTAGGTCTCGACTCTTCCGCTATAATCTCACCGTAATACTCTATGAGGATTAAGAGTTATGGGTTATTGTAATTATCTCTCGATCAACTATAATAATTTACTAGAGCATTCTCTCAAACTACTCTAGCTGACAATATGTGTGCAACTCTAAATTATCCCACCAAAGTTCCGTTATCTCTAAACCCACTTTTAAGTTCAAGTAATGAATCTCTTCAATTACCCAAAAGTGGTGTTGTTCAACAGCTAACCTAATACTCTTTCTCAAGCAATATAAGGTAATTAGACACGATTAATAAAGAGACCATTCAATTAATCACCATACAAAACGTAGTTGAACAATCATATCATAAATCCGGCTTGATTATAACAACTTGAGTCAAAACATCAACCAACAATTGGTTCCATCAACCCTAGATAAGTATTTAGCTACTCATAACAAAATAAGAGAGAACTACTAAATTGTTCATAATGTAAAATTGCAAGAATTAAAAGGAGATAGAAAAACTCTAATATTTGGTTGATCTTCTCACACTTGTTCTTGCCTCCAAAAAGTAGTTTCAGAAAAACTTTGAACAATCTTGGGCGAGTTTCTAAATATTATAAGGGTTTACAAAAGTTTCCCCGAGTTTACACTTTGGTCCTCAAACTTTCCAGCAGCGTGAACAGTGCGCCACGGTCGATCGCGGTGAATGCTGACCTTTCTCCCTTACGTTGTTAATCTACCGCGGTTCACCGCGGTGCCACCGCAGTCGCGATGACCTTCTTGCCCAGGCCATTTTCTGCTTCTTAGTGTTCGGGTACTTCTCGAGTGGGCGTTTTTTCACATTATTGCCTCCAAAATACTCCATGTTGCTTCCTCTCATATAATATTCCCTGCGAAACAAAAGAACACTATTCAGAGCATTTTTGTTGGCAATTTATCTATAAAACAACAACGAAGTATGGTCATATTAAGGTGTAAATATCAACTATATAGCCTACTATCGACACCCATACTTAAATTATTGCTAGTCCTCAAGCAATCCACCACACTCCATCAAAATTCCTTCCCTAAGCTTTTCCCTTAATGACTAATGTCACACCTCCTTTTTGCGCGCCCGGCCCCGAAAGGTTAAATGCGCGGGTGGAGTTTTTCCAATTTAAGTGACAATATTCGAAATGGAATTATTTATTTAATTCAGAGTCGCCACTTGGGAAAGGTTTGGCTTTTGGTGTCCCAAGTCACCGGTTTATCTTGAATCCCAAATCGAGGAAATTTTCGACTTTTCCAAATGAAGTCTGCGAACCAGAAATTCTAAGTAAGGAATTCTGTTGACCCGAGGGAAGGTGTTAGGCACCCTCGAATCCCATGGTTCTAGCACGGTCGCTTAAATTGTTATAATGGCTAGATATCTAATTTAAATATATGTTATGACTTACGTGCTTTTATTAAGTTTAAACCGCTTTTATTATTATCATTTATTTTTATAGAATTGCAACGTCATGAAAATGCATCTCGAACTACGTCACAATCAATGCACCCGTGGTCGTCGACACATTCTGACTCCGTTGAGATTTGGATTTGGGTCACATCAATGCGCACCCGAATTTAAGAATATAATTTACTTAAACCGTGCCTAAAGAGTCTAACGCGTTATTATATGGTGGAAAGCCATGAGATTCACTAAACGGCCTAGCCTGAATTCTAAATATTATGATTATTTATTGAGGGCCCCGCAATTTGCATTTTTATTTGGCGAGGCTCGACTCTATTTTAGAAAGGATATCCTAAAGTGGCTACATTTCTAATGCATTTGTCCCTAAAACTAAAAGAAAAGGGACATGCTAATTTAACTATATGCTTTTGCCTAATCCGGATTCTTATCAATTTCTGATTAATTATTTACAAAGTGGAGGGATGTCATAACTTGTGAAACATACTTTAATTGGACAAAGAAATTACATTCGAGATTGACCCAATGTTATACTTGCGTCCAAATGTTTCTTGAATTGAATTTAACTAGACTTATTGAGGCTGAATTTAAGGGAATTAACTACTATGTCTTATTACTTGCGGGGGTTCGAACGCGCTTCTATATGCTGCCTAGCGGGTTATGATAACGGAAAACTAAAAATAAACAAGGAACATTTGTGTAAGGTGGAAATATTCTATTCTATGCATGTCATTAGTTAAACGGGAATCCAGTCAAAAAATCTATACCAATTCTCCATGCCTTGTATATACTGTACCATTACATCTTGTACTGGCAAACAACTATAAACTAAGATGCAAGAGGCTAAAACTTGATTAAGTATTATCTAACTAATCTTTCATTACTGAATCACACTAATCAATTTATACAACAGAAGTCAATATACCACAAGTATTACAAAACAGACATCTAAATTTTCTTCAAGAACTCCTTTCATTTCATGCTTTTGAACTGTTACAGTTAACACCAAAGTGGGATTTGAAATGTGTACCTGGAAACACTGAAAATGCAAAGGAGAAGAGGAAGAAGATGGGGAAATCAGCAGCAGCAGGAAACAGAATTAACAGTAGCAGCAGGACATAGAATAGCAGCAGCAACAGGGACAGAATAGCAGCAACAACAAACACACGAAATAATTGAAGTGGGATCAAGACCTCAACTGGGAATACTCAACTAGACCAAGTCTTCGAGTAAAACAACAACAATCAAGCAGACTCAGCTGGGATTTGGAAGAAATCAATGTTGCACAAACAGGTCAAGACTAGTGAAATCAAGACAGCAATCAAAAGATGTAATTTCTGATCCTGCCTGTCTGTGTCATCAAAGAGAATTCTTTTCCAGTTTTCTGTTTTCCTCACTTTAATTCTCAAAATGTTCTCTCCTCAAATCACTATGTTCTTGTCAATGTCTGTTTCTATGTGTGTGTGTGTATATCTCTCAATGTGTATCACCCTCTCTTTCTTTCAAATTATTCCTCACCGTGTACCTCTCTCTCTGTCTGTATGTATATATCTGTATGTATTTTCCAGCCCCTTCCCCAGAAATTCCTCACAGTCCTCCAGTCCCCCTTTATCTCTGTATGTCCCCCCTTTTATAAGCCTTCCATTACCCCTTTTACAGCCTGATAAGTTAAAAGAAAACCCTTCCCATGTGCCCTCTTCTTTTCAGTTCTACTTTAGCTATTTAAGTATTAACCCCCATCAACATTCCCTGGCAGATTTACCCTTTAAAAGGTTTAATACTTCTTAAACTAAAGCAAAGTATGGGCAGTAGAATATATCTGACAGCATATGCTGTCAAACCATTTTTAAATCAAAAGCCCTTTTATGCAGGAAACAGGCTGTGCACAATGCACATGCTGTGCACAAGTGCACATGCCATCAACTCAGATTTCAATTACAGACCAAGCCTTAGGTTTCTGAAATCATATTAACAACTATAAGTAATTGAACTTGGTTCTTAATTGATTCAGGCAATGTTCAACAGAAGCAAATCGATTTATTTTTGTTCAGACAGTTGAAACTAATTGACGACACATGTCGACTCGACTATATTAGTTATAACACATACAATCGTAGCCAAAAATCCGACATTTAACAGTATCACACAAGGTTCGCATTATATTGACTGAGCAGAATTGTGCTTCGAGGAATCAGTTAATCAGTACAAATTTGGAATTCAACTAATTGCACAACAAATACATACATACACACTATCAGGACAAGTAGAAAAAGACACTCAATCAAACAACAAAGGTTCAGGCAAAGTGGACAGGACACAGTTAATAGAAACTCAAAACAACACAGACTTCAACAATCATGAACAGCTTTTAAAACAAATCACACGGACTAAAACAAGTAAAGGAAAGAAAGCAAACTCACCTTAAAACTCGAAAAATCAAAAGTCTTGAACTCGGATTTGGACAGACCTTTCTTAAGGCTGAACGGGCTTTAATCGAAGTGTTTCTCAGGTGAGAAACACTTCGATTAAGGTCCATTAGACCTTAATCATTTGGTTTGAACAAAACAACGGACCAGTGACGAGGAACACCAAGGTTCGAAAACTAGATCCGGGATTCATGCTTCCCTGGTCAGATTCGGACCAAACCAAGTATGGTTTGGTCACGAGGGGGTCTGGGGAGTGTCTGGTATGAATTTAAGGCAGATCGGTGTAGATTAGGTTCCGACTCGAATATTCAAATGAAGATTCGAGAAGGTGGGATAGGATTCGAGGTGTGTGGTTGGTAGATTTGGGTTCAGGACGGCACGGGGGTTCTATGGTGTTAAGGGCGAGGTCACCGGCGTCCGTGCCGCCGGTTTTCATGGTGAAGGATACAGGGGCGGCTCTAGGGTTTGATGGGGAATATGGTGAAGACGGGAGCTGGGGTATCAGATGGGGTGGCAGGGTAAGGTTAAAGGGCTTATATATGGCATGGGTGGGTTGATCTCAGCTGTTGGATCAACTGAAATCGATGGCTTGGATCTAAGGGCTTAGGGGAAACGGTGTCGTTTCAACTAAAGGGGGTTTGGGTTGGTCCGGGTGGAACGGGTCGGGTTTTGTTCGTGGGTATGGAAAATGTGATCTTGGCCGTTGATCAATCTGAGATCAACGGCCCAGATCAGGCTGGATTAAAACGGCGTCGTTTGGACACCCTGGGTATCAACTCGGACTGGACCGGGCAGGCCTGGTTTGGGCATTGTTTGTTTGGGCCAATTTTAACAAATTGGCCCAAATCCGGAAAAAGGAAAGGCCTTTTTTTTTCTTTTTTTTTATTATAAAAATACAAAACTAAGTAAAAATAAAATTAAAATAAACACTTAATACAATTATTTGCACACACATTAAAATAATTCAAAACAGGTAAAAATCAAACAAAACAAAATCACGGACAAAGATGCCTGTTTATGCTTTTCTATTTAACAACCATGTTACGGTTCAGATTATGCATGACACGTACATTTTTTGTATTTTGTTTTAATAAAGTAAAAATGGGCCAAAGTCATAAACAATTAACGAAGTGCCATGTAAAAATCCCAAAATTTGTACAACGGGATCAATTGTTGTTATTTTTTATTTCTTTTGGAGCGATGGTCTCGTGAAGCAAAAATCACGTGCTCACAGCTGCCCCTCTTTGTTCGGAAACACGAAGAGTTTTTGTGCAAAGATAAAGTGAGCGTGTATGAGCGATTTTTTTGCCTATGGACTACTCCGTGTGAAACACATTTTTTGAAAGATCTGACCGAATCTTGCTTCAAAGATTTCCTACATATCCTGGGCTAAACAGGAATCAGGTCAATGTAGTTCGGGAAGTTTTGGTAGCTGGGACTACCATGGGATTGCAATGCTTGCTGCTACTGCTGTTGCTGTTGTCACTGCTGCGTCACTGACCGCCTTATTACAACCAAACGAAAATTGGAAACTGAACTAACTACTTATATGCATGTCAACTGCTAGTTACAAGATTCCTATCTATGATTCTTTTACGACTTGATCTTGGGTCTTAGCTGATTCTGCTTGTAGACTCCGATCTGAATCTTGATGCTTGCGAGTTGCGGCGACTTGTTTAATCTCTGGGATACTGAGTGAGACGCGATTGGCAGGGTTCAGGACCTTAACCAAATGTTGGAGTCAATTTGCCTTCCATTTACTCCGATATCTCGGGACATCTTCTCTCTTTTTCTTCTTTTTCTTCGTTGATTCCGAACCGGGACTCATCTCGTGGGTCATTTCGATCCATGTGGCTCGAGGTTAGACCTGCGGGAGAAAACAAACAAACGAACGAAATTTTCTGCCCCAGTTTCACTAGGAAAATTTCGTTAATTATTCGCCAGGAAGTTCATAAAATTGATGAAGGAAGATAAAAATGTTCAATTCAGGGTTGGAGCCCTAATACCGACTAGCTGGGGAAAGGTTCAGCTTAGGGTTTAAAACCCTAAAGCCGAACAAAGGAAAAATTCAGTTTAGGGTTTCAAAACCCTAATGCTGATTGCATGGAAAAGCTCAGTTTAGGGTTTAAAACTCTAATGCTAGCTGAATGGAAAAGGTTCAGTTTAGGGTTTAAAACCCTAATGCTGACTAAAAGGAAAATTCAGTTTAAGGTTTAAAACCCTAATGCTGATTGCATGAAAAAGCTCAGTTTAGGGTTTAAAACCCTAATGCTGGCTGAATGGAAAAAGTTCAGTTTAGGGTTTAAAACCCTAATGCTGACTAAATGGAAAAAGTTCAGTTTAGGGTTTAAAACCCTAATGCTGACTAAAGGAAAAATTCAGTTTAGGGTTTAAAACCCTAATGCTGATTGCATGAAAAAGCTCAGTTTAGGGTTTAAAACCCTAATGCTGGCTGAATGGAAAAAGTTCAGTTTAGGGTTTAAAACCCTAATGCTGACTAAAGGAAAAAGTTCAGTTTAGGGTTTAAAACCCTAATGCTGATTAAAGGAAAAATTCAGTTTAGGGTTTAAAACCCTAATGCTGATTGCATGAAAAAGCTCAGTTTAGGGTTTAAAACCCTAATGCTGGCTGAATGGAAAAAGTTCAGTTTAGGGTTTAAAACCCTAATGCTGACTAAAGGAAAATTCAGTTTAGGGTTTAAAACCCTAATGCTGATAGCATGGAAAAGCTCAGTTTAGGGTTTAAAACCCTAATGCTGGCTGAAAGGAAAAAGTTCAGTTTAGGGTTTAAAACCCTAATGCTGACTAAAAGGAAAATTCAGTTTAGGGTTTAAAACCCTAATGCTGATAGCATGGAAAAGCTCAGTTTAGGGTTTAAAACCCTAATGCTGGCTGAAAGGAAAAAGTTCAGTTTAGGGTTTAAAACCCTAATGCTGACTAAAAGGAAAATTCAGTTTAGGGTTTAAAACCCTAACGCTGATTGCATGGAAAAGCTCAGTTTAGGGTTTAAAACCCAAATGCTGGCTGAAAGGAAAAAGTTCAGTTTAGGGTTTTGAAACCCTAATGCTGACTAAAGTGAAAAAATTCAGTTTAGGGTTTAAAACCCTAATGCTGATTAAAGGAAAAAGCTCAGTTTAGGGTTTAAAACCTTAATGCTGGCTGAATGGAAGAAGTTCAGTTTAGGGTTTAAAACCCTAATGCTGACTAAAGGAAAAATTCAGTTTAGGGTTTAAAACCCTAATGCTAATTAAAGGAAAAAATTCAGTTTAGGGTTTAATACCCTAATGCTGATGGCTGGGGACAAAATTCGAGAACAAACACTGACTTCTTTTTTTGAATTTTCTTATTTTAGTAAAAGAACAAAAGGGAGTTTTGCGGGAACTTACCTTTTGAGTGAATTCCTTATTGCCAAAGTGTTTCTTGTACCCGTGTACCTTCTTCTTTGGGCGACACCTGCTTCTGCCTGGTTATCTTGGATTAAACCTATTTGAACTTTTCAGACAAAGAACAATTGTTAGTTCGGAAATGACGGTCGGTTTGGTGACCTTGATCGTTCCCGGTTGCTTTGTTGCGTCTTCATTTCTGTTGCGAAGTCCCGCCATTGATTTGATTCGAATGGCGAAACCTTTAGACTGCTCAGGCTTGTATTTCCAGATTCTGTGATGACTTGCTTCGTAAGGCTCTCCTTTTTTTTCTTTTTTTTTTTCCTTTTTTTTTTTTCCGTTTTGCTTGGAGGTTCTCAACGGGGATTTTATTGGAGGTATTCTGTGGGGATTTGTACAAAAGGAAACTCTGTGGGGGAATATTTACAAAGTGGATTCTTTGTGTGGATTTTTGTACAATGGGGCATGCTGGGGATTTATTTCAAAGCGGGCTTTCTAGGATTTGTTGGGGTAAGCTTGTTGGGGAATTTTTACAAAGGGACTCGCTGGGATGTGCTGGGGAGATTCCATTTTTTTTTTCTTTTTTTATTTTTTTTTATATTGGGGAGACTCTGTGGGAGATTATACAAAAGGAGAGACTCTGTGGGGATTTGTACAGGGGGAGACTCTGTGGGGATTTGTCCGAAGGCGGACTTGCTGGGGAAGATTTCTCTCTTTCCTCTTTAAACACCATCAAACGTCATGATCCATCAGGCTTGGGCAATCGTACCAACGAAATGAGGCGCTTTCCTTCATGAGACGAGATTCCGTGCAAACAAACCTGCCACCTGCCCTTTCCGGTGTATCCTGAACTTGGGGTTAAAACACAAAAGGGATTTGAAGAGAAGCAAAGAAAGGAGAAAACAAATTTCAGGAAGTGAGTGTCCTTTTCGGGACGAGAAAGACTTATCTGAGGAAGATAACGCTGGCTTTAGATGACATGACATGCTCTTTGGACTGGACGCCTGATCTTCCATGAACTTGCGTTTCCCTGAACCAGAACGGATTTGTGATTCCAAACCGGCGGAACTCTGCCGAGACTTCCTTGGGGTAGAGTCATTCTTTTTCGGCCAACAGCGCCCTTTGCGAGTTTTCGCTGGCTGACCTCTCTCATTTCTCTTCCTGTCATCGCTTGATAGCACTCTTTGTGAGTTTTTACTAAACAAGCTCTCTCATTTTGGTTTCTCTTCTCCCGTCGCCTCGTGGTGCCCAAAGGTTTTCACCGCCGAGACTCTCTCATTTTATTTCTCTCAACTCAGAGTGTGCCGGTTTCCATTTGTGATGCTTATTGGTTTCCCACTATCTTTGGTAATTAATTTGAAGGCTTGTACTTGGTGAAGCGAGGTAGCTTATACTAACTTCTAAACCGCTCGACGTGCCCCGGTTTCAATTTCAGGGTGAATGGGATCTTATTGTTAGTGTGACTGAACCTCAAGGAGAGGCTGCCTACGTATCCTTTCGGAATCAAGTCAAACGTAGTTCAGGCCTCAATCAATGTTTTTTTTTTCTGTAGAGAGGATTGGGTAGTGTTTGGGAGTAGTGGGGGATAAAACCTTCGCCATTTTTGAATGTGCCAGGACTACTGGAGTATGATCTAGACGTAGTATCTCTTGACTGCATCTACATTTACTGCTGTGTCGGGGTCATTTCCTTCGATATCACCTAAATACAATGCTTCTCTCGGCAATATCTTCCTTACGATGTATGGGCCTTTCCAATTTGGGGCAAACTTTCCTTTTGCTTCTTCATGGTGCGGCAGAATACGCCTCAGTACCAGCTGACCTACTTCGAAATTCCGGGGTCGGACTTTCTTGTTGTAAGCACGGGCCATCCTTCGTTGGTATAACTGTCCGTGACAAACTACGGCCATTCGCTTTTCATCAATCAACGTCAATTGCTCCAGTCGAGCCTTGACCCACTCGCTGTCTTCGATTTCTGCTTCGACAATGATTCGAAGCGAAGGAATTTCTACCTCTGCCGGTATTACAGCCTCGGTCCCATAAACCAAAAGATAAGGAGTCGCTCCCACCGATGTGCGTACCGTAGTGCGGTACCCCAATAATGCAAAAGGTAACTGCTCATGCCACTGTCGGGAACTTTGGATCGTTTTCCTCAAAATCTTCTTGATGTTTTTATTTGCAGCTTCCACAGCACCATTGGCTTTCGGCCGATAAGGAGTAGAATTCCTATGCGTTATCTTGAACTGCTCGCATACATCTCCCATCAAGTGACTGTTCAAGTTTGCTGCATTATCTGTAATGATAGTCGCAGGAATACCGAAACGACAGATAAGATTTGAGTGTACAAAATCCACTACAGCTTTTTTAGTGACCGACTTGAGAGTGACAGCTTCTACCCATTTTGTGAAGTAATCGATGGCAACCAGTATAAACCTGTGTCCATTCGAAGCCTTCGGTTCGATTGGTCCAATGACGTCCATGCCCCAGGCGACAAATGGCCAAGGTGCAGACATGGGATGCAGCTCCGTGGGAGGTGCATGAATCAAATCACCGTGCACCTGACACTGATGACACTTCCGAACGAAGCTAAAGCAATCCTTTTCCATGGTCATCCAGTAATAACCTGCTCGAAGGATTTTCTTCGCTAAGACATACCCGTTCATGTGAGGTCCGCACACACCTGCGTGTACTTCGTGCATGATATTTCTCGCTTCCTCGATATCGACACATCTCAGGAGATTGAGGTCCGGAGTTCTCTTATATAACAAATCACCGCTCAAAAAGAAACCACTTGCATGTCGCCTAATGGTCCTCTTTTGATCTCCAGTAGCGTGCTCGGGGTATTCTTGTGTCTTCAGGAATTTCTTGATGTCATGGTACCAAGGCTGCGTATTTGATCCCGCCTCGATTACACTGCAGTAACCGTGTCTTTCCTTGATTTGGATTTCCAAAGGATCGACGTGGGCGTTGCCCGGGTAGGGTAGCATTGAAGCCAAAGTAGCAAGTGCATCTGCCAGTTCATTGTGGCACCTCGGAATATACCTGAACTCTATTGATGAAAAGCGTTTGCTGAGGTCCTCCACATGCTGTCGGTAAGGGATAAGTTTGACATCCCGAGTTTCCCATTCACCTTGAGTTTGTCGGATAATCAGGTCAGAATCTCCCATAATCAGTAAGTCTTCGACATCCTGATCGATTGCCATATGCATGCCCATAATGTAGGCTTCATACTCAGCTGTATTATTTGTGCAAAAGAAACGCAGTCTAGCTGTGGCGGGATAATGTTGACCAGAAGGCGAGATCAAAATTGCCCCAATCCCTACACCCTTGGCGTTCACGGCTCCATCAAAGAACATCTTCCAAACATGAGCTTCCTCCGAGACCACTTCTGCGGTGTTTACTTCTTCATCTGGAAAGTAGGTATCCAATGGCTGGTATTCCTCATCGACCGGATTTTCGGCCAAATGATCTGCTAACGCCTGGGCTTTCATTGCCGTGCGAGTGACATAGACTATGTCGAATTCCGTAAGCAAGATTTGCCATTTAGCCAGTCTCCCAGTAGGCATTGGTTTCTGAAATATATACTTCAAAGGATCCAACCTGCTTATGAGGAACGTAGTGTGGGCTTGGAGATAATGTCTCAGCTTTTGAGCAACCCATGTGAGAGCGCAACATGTCCTTTCCAACAGTGTGTATTTGGCCTCGTAGCCGGTGAATTTCTTGCTCAAGTAGTAGATTGCTTGCTCCTTCTTTCCGGTTACGTCGTGTTGCCCGAGGACGCAGCCGAAAGAGTTCTCCAAGACTGTCAGATACAAGAAAAGTGGCCTCCCTGGTTCTGGAGGGACCAAGACTGGGGGATTCGAAAGGTATTCTTTGACTTTATCAAAGGCTTCTTGACACTCAGTTGTCCATTTAATCGCCGCATCTTTCCTTAACAGCTTGAATATGGGCTCACACGTGCTTGTCAGCTGGGCAATAAACCGACTGATGTAGTTCAACCTGCCCAACAGACTCATCACGTCTTTCTTTGTTCTCGGGGGAGGTAGATCTCTGATGGATTTTATCTTAGTTGGATCTAGCTCGATTCCTCTCCTGCTTACGATGAAGCCCAAAAGTTTGCCCGACGGAACTCCGAAAGCACATTTGGCTGGGTTTAGCTTCAAGTCATACTTCCTTAGCCTCTCGAAGAATTTCCTCAAGTCTTGGATGTGATTATCCTGTGTCCTGGACTTGACTATCACGTCATCCACGTACACCTCTATTTCCTGATGCATCATGTCATGGAAAATGGCAGTCATGGCCCTCATGTAAGTAGCCCCAGCATTCTTCAAACCAAATGGCATGACCCGGTAACAGTAGGTGCCCCAAGGCGTGGTGAAGGCAGTTTTCTCGGCGTCCTCTTCATCCATCAATACCTGATGATACCCAGCATAACAATCTACAAAAGACTGTATCTCGTGTTTGGCGCAATTATCAACGAGGATGTGGATGTTGGGCAGCGGGAAATTATCTTTAGGACTTGCTCTGTTCAAATCTCGGTAATCTACACATACTCGAGTTTTCCCGTCCTTTTTTGGTACTGGAACCACATTCGCCAACCATGTTGTATATTGGACTACCCGAATCACTCCCGTTTTCAGTTGTTTGGTGATCTCCTCTTTAATCTTGTCACTGACCTCAGTTTTGAACTTTCGTTGCTTTTGTTGAACTGGAGGACAATCAGGATGAATCGGCAATTTATGAACCACTAGATCAACACCTAGCCCCGGCATGTCATCATATGACCAAGCAAACACGTCTTTAAATTCAAAAAGAAGTTGAATTATCGCCTCTCGCGTTTTCTTGTCCGTGTGAATGCTTATATTGGTCTCCCGGATTTCTTCCGGGGTTCCTAAATTTACCGGTTCAGTGTCATTCAGATTTGGCTTAGGTTTATTCTCGAAATATTCCAGCTCTCGGTTTATCTCCCTAAAAGCTTCTTCCGCATCATATTCTGGTTCTGTGTTCATTAATTCGAAATTAAATAACTCATTGTGATCTGGGCGTGAAGTCCGCAAGCATGCCATATTTAAAGCCGCATTATTATGACTGAAAAGAAAGATAAAAGGAAAAATAATAAGAATCAGAATAAAAGAAAGAATGGGAAAGCAATGATGATTTTTTTTACTTTTCTTTGGAAAATTGGAAGACAACAATGTTTACAACTTAGGAATTCAAGACAACAATTGGAAGGAAGAAAACACTCAAGTTATGTCCCGGAGATAACTTGTGACACAGGAAAGGTGGCAGGACAGGTCTACCCGGACTTCCGTCTAGTCGGGAATGGCGTGGCCTCCCAGTTTTGAAGTTGGGCGCTCGGCCCCATGTACAGCATCTCAGCAGTGCTTGTGCCTTCACCTGGTTGAACCATGTGGACCTCGCAGAGCATCTCTCTCATCGCCCCACATATCTCCTCGATTTTCTCAGCTGTGAAGACCTCATCATCTTCTTCTTCAACGTACCTTGGCCTGATGAAAGTTGCATATAAATCCGGTAGCGGTTGAGGTAACTCCCGACCCTCATTTCTCTTTTTCTTTGCCCATTCTTCGTCTGCTGGAGTAGGTTTGAAACCTAGTCCAAAAGGTTTCTTGGTGACTGACAAGGTAATGGGTTCTGTTATTCCTTGGAGGGTTCGTCCAAGTCCTTTCCCTGGCCTAAATCCATGCCGGATCATCTCTTTGGCCACCATGACCGAAGCGTTAGACAAGAAAGGCTGGGGGCAAGGTACTCCCTCTTCGTGCTGCTCTGCCAGTACCACCTCGAAAGCTTGATAGACCGTATGTTCGCTCCCTTCTCTCGGTTCAAGATACGGGATGGATGGGTCCCGGTAAATGGCATGTTCGTCTTCCCCATGGACCACGATTTCTTGGTCTTCGTACTCGAATTTCACCATCTGGTGAAGAGTGGAAGGCACGGCTCCTGCCGCATGGATCCAAGGTCTGCCAAGGAGGAAATTGTAGGATGTGTCCATGTCGATCACCTGGAAGGTTACTCGAAATTCGACTGGTCCTATGACCAACAACAGGTCTATTTCTCCCATGGTATCTCTCTTGATGCCGTCGAAAGCTCTTACGCAGACATTGTTGGGTCGGATTCTTCCGGTCCCAATTTCCATCCTTTGTAGCGTGGAAAGCGGGCAAATGTCAACACCTGATCCCCCATCCAACATTACCCGCTTGACATAGTAGTCCTCGCATTTAACTGTTAAATGCAAAGCCTTGTTGTGTGCTGCTCCTTCCGGGGGTAAATCATTCTTGCTGAAAGAGATTTGGTTAATGGCGAAGAATCTTTCTGTCATCCGCTCTAGTTGTTCTACCGAGGTTTCCACTGGTACAAATGCTTCATTCAGGGTTCTTCAGTAAGATCTTTTGATGCTCGGCCGACCTCATCAATAATGATAGCATGGACACTTGCTCGGGGTACTTGCGCAGTTGATCTATCACTTCGTAATCCGGCATTTTCATTTGTTGGAAGAACACTTCCGCTTCTTCAACACTTACGGGCTTCTTTGGCGGGAAGCGCCTTTGTGTGGCGTTGTTCAGTTCTTGGGTATTTGAATACCTTCCAATGAAAGTATTTTCTGGAAGTTCTCCCATGACCTCTTTACCTTTGTACATTACCAAAGTCTTTTGATAATTCCACGGCACTGTGGACGGGTTGGTCATTGGCTTTTGTGGCACGCGTCCGATAACCACTGGCTCATTCAGCCGAGGTGGTTGAATCGTCCCCCGGACCACATAGGCCCCTTTTGGCACGTACATAGGTTTTGTCTTTTTGATCCCGAAGTTCTGCGTCTTCTCAGCTCGACCTCGTGGTATGTAAAGAACTTCATTTTTTACAGGTACCACTTTCTTCTCTACCTTCTTTTCAGGCTTGTTCTTTATAGCCTTGACCTCTTCCCCCTTTTCTGGTTTCTGGTCCATTTCGGGCCTCTTCCCCGTGTCGACAATGGCAATTATAGCTTTCAAAGCAGGATCGAACTCTTTGTCTTCACAAATCATTCCGATCAGCGGCCCATTATTGTGAGCAGGTAATGGATTGTTAGTTACGTTCGGGATCTCCTCGTCCCTTAGCACTATTTTCCCTTGCTCTATCAAATTTTCGACCACTCTTTTCAACGACCAGCAGTCATTTGTATCATGTCCCTCGGCCCCTGAATGATAGGCGCATCTGACTCCGGCTTTGTAAGAAGGTGATGTTGGGTTTTGCCTCGTTTGGGGAATTGGTTGCAAGAAACCCAACTGGACTAGCTTAGGGAACAAAGTAGAGTATTGTTCACCGATGGGCGTGAAAGTCCGCCGTCGAGGTGGCTCCTGGGGGCGGTAGTTATTCTGCGGGGGTTGTGGGTTATAGTGGTTGCGGTAAGGAGGCTGATTTCTGGGAGGTGGAGCTGGGCCTCGGTTGGCTTGTTGTGGTGGATGGTTATAAGGTTGGGCATTCATGACCATATAAGGTTGATGAGCATATGCCAAATTTGAGTGGGGGTAGTAGTGTTGTGGGGCTCTTTCCGGAAAATGGGGCCTGGGATGACGATACTCCCTTGCTTCAGAGGCTGCCATAGTCGTTTCTTCCTTCTTCTTCCCCCTTGTCGTTCCTCCGGACCCGCTTTGGACGGCCTGGGAGGTCGCCCTTATGGCTGCTTGACTCAGAATCCTACCTGTTTTCAAACCATTTTCCACCATCTCTCCAATCTTGATCGCTTCCGCGAATGGCTTACCCATGGCTGACATCATGTTTTGGAAATAGTCAGACTCTTGAGCCTGGAGAAAGGTAGTGACCATTTCCACTTCATCCATGGGAGGTTTCACTCTCGACGCCTGTTCACGCCACTTAATAGCATACTCTCTAAAGCTTTCCGAAGGCTTCTTCTTCAAATTCGACAGAGAGTTTCGGTCTGGCGCAATGTCGATGTTATACTGGAATTGTTTTACAAAATCTCTGGCGAGATCATCCCATATATGCCATCGGGACATTTCCTGATCCATATACCATTCCGAAGCTATCCCTACTAGACTTTCCCCAAAATATGCCATTAGCAGTTCTTCTTTTCCGCCGGCTCCCCGCAATTGGTTGCAGTATTTCTTAAGATGTGCAATGGGGTCACCGTGCCCATCGTATTTCTCGAACTTTGGGGTCTTGAAACCCGTTGGCAGGTGCACGTGAGGGAACATGCACAGGTCGGCGTAAGAGACGCTCTTTTGTCCGCTCAATCCTTGCATATTCTTCAAACTTTGTTCAAGGCTTCTCATTCTCTTGGCAATCTCATTTTGTTCTGCAATTCTGGGGTTCTGATCCTGCCCAGGTGCAAGCTCGCACTGAGGCGGTAGAGGATTAGTACTGGTAGCGAACCTAGTTGGTTCCATTGAGAACGATGGTGCTTGGAATGTAAAAGAGGATGAGTCAAAGCTTGGTTTGTACGTGGTAGGCTATGCCGTAATCGGGCAAGGCGATGCAGTAAAGATGTTCATACTTGCATCAGTGGGTGACGTTCGGGGATGAGGCTCAGAAGGCGATCCAGTAGAGAAGGCTGAGGTGGCTGGGTACCCGAATGGGGTGGCAGGATAATTTATGGGGACATTAGACGTCCCACTTGACCTGGAGAATAATTCAGGGAATCCGGGGATGACACTTGGCGGCTCTTTCCCATTGTTCCAATCGTCCAACATTTCCAACATGCGGAGCCGTAGGATTCTATTTTCCTCCGCAGTTGCGGACTCAGGTGTGAGGACGGCTGAGATCGAGCTTTCCTCGGAAACAGGGATCGTTTGCAATGGAATTTCTGAAGACATTTCCACACTTCCTTTTGACCTGGTAAAGTAAGTGTGAGTACTGCTTCTGGTCCTAACAATAGGTAGTTGAACACTTCTCCTTGACCTCGTGAAGTATGAATGCGAGGCCAGACTTTCACCAAACCAACCGTCTTTTCAAAAACCCTGGAAATGCTCAACGACAAATGCACGGTTAATTTGTAGCAAATAACAGATAGTTAATCTCACGTTGGGCATGATGCACCTATACAATTAAGTGGATTACTATATGTTTGCTACGAGAGCATGCGTCATTCCGACATTTTTATTAGTTTTTTTTTCTTTCTTTTCTTTTTCTTTTTCTTTTTCTTTTTTTTTGTTTTTCTTTTATTATATTTTTTTTATTTTCGAAGTAAAAGAAATGCGACCGGATCCGATGAGGACTGCCTACGTATCACGATGCCTACGTGAATCAGATCATTACGTAGTTCGAAAAAACACAAATGAGCGTAAAAGAAACAACCTCTTTATTGTTGAAATGTTCTGTTACAAACTACATTTTGCAAAAGAAAAAGCAAACTTTGAAAGTAAACCTAGACTCAAAAATAAACTAAAAATCACCCTGATGGGAAAAACAGGCGGAAGATGCTAAGATACAGGCTTGACTTATGAGTGCATTATGGTTTTGAAAATTGGTGTCCGCGGGGCATCGTTCGGCCTCGCCGCGGTCCTAGGTGTGAGATCCCTCTCAAGTTGCTCCAACTCATGCATAGTCTGTTTGACATAACCCATTACTGCCGAGAGGACGGTAACGTTGGACATGTTCTCGCATCGTAGACATCGTCTGGTGATGGCATGGGCGATGGCCTTGATCCTATCTCTGGCTTGCTTATTCTCTATGAGTAGGCATTTTATCTGATCGCTACATATCTTGAATACTTGAGCATCCTGTATATGCTGGTGCTTCAGTCGTCGTACTTCCAAATTCATCTGGGCTATTGAGTCGTACCAGTATCTGCTCTCAATTTGGAAACCCTTGGCCTGATTAGCTGCTTTGATCTCAAGTGCAGCCATCTCTCTCTTTATTTTAACAACAGTTTTCTCGTGGTCGCCTTCCAATTGATTTAGGTATCGGCGATGCTTATCTGCTCTTGTATCCCACTGTGCCCTGAGCTCTGCTATGACGTTTTCAGATTTCTCCAAACCATCTTGCCATTCCCTGATTTCACCTTTTAGCCTTTTTATCAGCTGCTCGTCTGGTCGATGCCTTGGCTGTTTATCCGCATCCACCCTTATCTGTTTGATCTGGGCTCTGAGTCTTTCGTTGTCCTGAATTAACCTGTTCCGCTCTTCCAGATTGGTAGCATCTTGCACGTTGTGCTCATATTTCAAACTTTCCACTTGTTGCTTTAACCTGTTGATTTCGGCGCAATAGCCTCTTTCCTTTGCTAACCAATCCCACTGCTTCTGCGATGATTCGGTGAAATTCCGGATGTGGGGCCTCTTAGCTGGCCTTTCATGCTCAAGTTCCCTTCTGTACCATGCAAGGTAACCTGGCGCCGTTTCTCCTTTGGCTCGATCCCACACGCAAGTATCTGATTTCAAATATTGACACTCACTCCAGATTTGACGAATCTTTGCTTTTGGGAATTGTCCGTTAGGACTTATCTCAATTGCTTGAGTGCTAAGATCTTCCTCATGGGGTACTGTTTGGCATCTTCCGAACTGTCTCAAAACTCGGCAGGGTGCGTAAGGTTGAATGCTCTTAAGCCCCATTAGTAAGAAGTGAGTTTTAGCTGCAGACATATATAGGATCTCATCAACAGGCAACCATCCCAACGTCCATTGTATTTGGCTGGCAGTAAGAGCTTGAAAGAACGAGGTCCATGCCAGGACTCCTTTGGGCAAACTGATCTCTTTGGTTCTCGTGTAAGATTCTTCTATGCAGGTCTTTTCCGGGGAACCATGGCTCAAAATCTCGGAATGATGGCAGAGGTGCTCGGTCATCCATATCTGTAGGAGCAAGTTACAACCTTCGAAGAAATTTCCCCCAGCTTTACAAGCTGTAAGAGCTCGAAAGATGTCAGATACCACCATAGGCGCGAGAGTACTGTCACTTTGCGTGAGTAAAGTGCTGACGACCCCGGATATCTTCAAATCAATGTTTCCGTCTTTCCTTGGAAATACCAGAAGGCCCAGGAACATCATCATGAACGCTACCCGTCTGTGCTTGTCCCACTTCTGACGAACTCCTTTGCTGCACAGTTTGTTGATTGGATTATTGAATCCCCCCTCATGACCGTACCTATCATATATGAAGCATGGAGTACAAAATCCGGCTGCCAGATCCGGGTTGTGGACTGTTCTAGGTATCTTCAATGAATCTAGGAACCGATGTACCGTGACGACTCTTGGGGCGACCAAGTATTTTTCCCTCAAGGGAAGTTCAGTATTCCCGATGTATCCGGCCATTTCTTCCAAAGTTGGGGTGAGTTCAAAATCAGAGAAATGGAAAACATTGTGCGCCGGGTCCCAATAGGTAACCAAAGCTCTTATGATATCCCCCCGAGGCTGGATTTCCAATAAACCCACAAGACCTTTCAAGTATTTCTTAACCTCATTTTGTCCTTCAACACCTAGATCATTCCACCATAGCCGTAACTTGACAGGGATTTTAGTCATTATTGAAAAATGTTCATATCGCATCGTGCTCATCCTGCACATTTATTAAGGTGATTTTAACAAAAATGACTGACTCAAAATATTTTTCAGAGGGGATCAAGTTTTGAACACGGCCTTTAAGCACTTCGGGGACGAAGATTTTAAGGCTGTGTGGGTCTACTGGATAAAAATGCTAAACAAGACCCAAAAGTGGCTATTTATGCAAAATCAGCCTTCCGGCGTCCCTTTCGGGAACATTCGGCTATTTATGATAAAACAGCGTCACCCGATTTATTTATGACTCTTTTTAAAGTTTGAAACGCATTTTTTTGATTGATTTTGGCTATTTTAGCAAAAATGGGGGTTGAACCCGACGAGGGTTGCCTACGTATCTCACATCCGGTGAGAATCAAACCGGCGTAGTTCGGGCATATCATGAATCAAATAAACCTAGAAATCAAGAATAAGTATTTTTTTTTTGAAAAGAGATAAAGACTAAAGAAAATATTTATTATTATTTTTTTTAGGCAATATTTGGACTATTAGTCTGAATTTATAAAAGGGGTACTACAAAAGAAACAACACATTTTTTTGAATTATGAATTTTCCGTTTTTTTTAAATAAATACCTTCTTTTTTTTTTTTTGATTTTGGACATGAATTTTTTTTTTTTGTATTTTTTTTAATAATTCAAACTAAGAAGACAAATTTTTGTTTTTATTCTTTTTTTTTTAGAAAAATTCCGGCGAGGTTTTGACAATACTTGAACATTGGTTTTATTTTTCCAAAATAAGTAATTATCTCCCTATGCTGCTATTTTCCCTTTTTTAGAAACCGGTCAGCATGCGGAACCGAAGCAAATAAATGCACAAAACAAATAGGATGCAGCAGGGTGGTCTTTTTCATTTCAGGTTGCCTGTCCTAGACGGGCCCAACCCCTGTGTTGAGCCCCCTAAGTCAGATGCAACATGATGCAGATAAACGTTCCTACTAGGGATCCGGCATGAAGTTTCGTTATACTAGGTTTATAACCTGGGCATTTGTTCTAGACTGTGTACCCGAGCGGACAACTCGAGTCGAGGAGGGGGCTACGTACCGGGGACCCGCGAGATCGTCCGGCTTTGTAACTTGTCCGACCTCTTTCTTATTTCAGGTATAGACACTAACAGAATAGGGAGTCTCGACCAGCGAGCTTCTCCCCGGAGGTAAGAAGAGAAAGGTTTCGGCACAGTTTATATACAGTTCAGATAATATCAAAGCGGTAAAAGACAACATTTAGCACGTTATGCAAAAACATGTAATAAATATCAGATAATAAAGCCAAATATAACAATTATTCTAAGCTCGAATTCTTGAACCTTGAACCAGTGGTTCTGGGTTTAAATCCCCAGCGGAGTCGCCAGAGCTGTCACACCTCCTTTTTGCGCGCCCGGCCCCGAAAGGTTAAATGCGCGGGTGGAGTTTTTCCAATTTAAGTGACAATATTCGAAATGGAATTATTTATTTAATTCAGAGTCGCCACTTGGGAAAGGTTTGGCTTTTGGTGTCCCAAGTCACCGGTTTATCTTGAATCCCAAATCGAGGAAATTTTCGACTTTTCCAAATGAAGTCTGCGAACCAGAAATTCTAAGTAAGGAATTCTGTTGACCCGAGGGAAAGTGTTAGGCACCCTCGAATCCCGTGGTTCTAGCACGGTCGCTTAAATTGTTATAATGGCTAGATATCTAATTTAAATATATGTTATGACTTACGTGCTTTTATTAAGTTTAAACCGCTTTTATTATTATCATTTATTTTTATAGAATTGCAACGTCATGAAAATGCATCTCGAACTACGTCACAATCAATGCACCCGTGGTCGTCGACACATTCTGACTCCGTTGAGATTTGGATTTGGGTCATATCAATGCGCACCCGAATTTAAGAATATAATTTACTTAAACCGTGCCTAAAGAGTCTAACGCGTTATTATATGGTGGAAAGCCATGAGATTCACTAAACGGCCTAGCCTGAATTCTAAATATTATGATTATTTATTGAGGGCCCCGCAATTTGCATTTTTATTTGGCGAGGCTCGTCTCTATTTTAGAAAGGATATCCTAAAGTGGCTACATTTCTAATGCATTTGTCCCTAAAACTAAAAGAAAAGGGACATGCTAATTTAACTATATGCTTTTGCCTAATCCGGATTCTTATCAATTTCTGATTAATTATTTACAAAGTGGAGGGATGTCATAACTTGTGAAACATACTTTAATTGGACAAAGAAATTACATTCGAGATTGACCCAATGTTATACTTGCGTCCAAACGTTTCTTGAATTGAATTTAACTAGACTTATTGAGGCTGAATTTAAGGGAATTAACTACTATGTCTCATTACTTGCGGGGGTTCGAACGCGCTTCTATATGCTGCCTAGCGGGTTATGATAAAGGAAAACTAAAAATAAACAAGGAACATTTGTGTAAGGTGGAAATATTCTATTCTATGCATGTCATTAGTTAAACGGGAATCCAGTCAAAAAATCTATACCAATTCTCCATGCCTTCTATATACTGTACCATTACATCTTGTACTGGCAAACAACTATAAACTAAGATGCAAGAGGCTAAAACTTGATTAAGTATTATCTAACTAATCTTTCATTACTGAATCACACTAATCAATTTATACAACAGAAGTCAATATACCACAAGTATTACAAAACAGACATCTAAATTTTCTTCAAGAACTCCTTTCATTTCATGCTTTTGAACTGTTACAGTTAACACCAAAGTGGGATTTGAAATGTGTACCTGGAAACACTGAAAATGCAAAGGAGAAGAGGAAGAAGATGGGGAAATCAGCAGCAGCAGGAAACAGAATTAACAGTAGCAGCAGGACATAGAATAGCAGCAGCAACAGGGACAGAATAGCAGCAACAACAAACACACGAAATAATTGAAGTGGGATCAAGACCTCAACTGGGAATACTCAACTAGACCAAGTCTTCGAGTAAAACAACAACAATCAAGCAGACTCAGCTGGGATTTGGAAGAAATCAATGTTGCACAAACAGGTCAAGACTAGTGAAATCAAGACAGCAATCAAAAGATGTAATTTCTGATCCTGCCTGTCTGTGTCATCAAAGAGAATTCTTTTCCAGTTTTCTATTTTCCTCACTTTAATTCTCAAAATGTTCTCTCCTCAAATCACTATGTTCTTGTCAATGTCTGTTTCTATGTGTGTGTGTGTATATCTCTCAATGTGTATCACCCTCTCTTTCTTTCAAATTATTCCTCACCGTGTACCTCTCTCTCTGTCTGTATGTATATATCTGTATGTATTTTCCAGCCCCTTCCCCAGAAATTCCTCACAGTCCTCCAGTCCCCCTTTATCTCTGTATGTCCCCCCTTTTATAAGCCTTCCATTACCCCTTTTACAGCCTGATAAGTTAAAAGAAAACCCTTCCCATGTGCCCTCTTCTTTTCAGTTCTACTTTAGCTATTTAAGTATTAACCCCCATCAACATTCCCTGGCAGATTTACCCTTTAAAAGGTTTAATACTTCTTAAACTAAAGCAAAGTATGGGCAGTAGAATATATCTGACAGCATATGCTGTCAAACCATTTTTAAATCAAAAGCCCTTTTATGCAGGAAACAGGCTGTGCACAATGCACATGCTGTGCACAAGTGCACATGCCATCAACTCAGATTTCAATTACAGACCAAGCCTTAGGTTTCTGAAATCATATTAACAACTATAAGTAATTGAACTTGGTTCTTAATTGATTCAGGCAATGTTCAACAGAAGCAAATCGATTTATTTTTGTTCAGACAGTTGAAACTAATTGACGACACATGTCGACTCGACTATATTAGTTATAACACATACAATCGTAGCCAAAAATCCGACATTTAACAGTATCACACAAGGTTCGCATTATATTGACTGAGCAGAATTGTGCTTCGAGGAATCAGTTAATCAGTACAAATTTGGAATTCAACTAATTGCACAACAAATACATACATACACACTATCAGGACAAGTAGAAAAAGACACTCAATCAAACAACAAAGGTTCAGGCAAAGTGGACAGGACACAGTTAATAGAAACTCAAAACAACACAGACTTCAACAATCATGAACAGCTTTTAAAACAAATCACACGGACTAAAACAAGTAAAGGAAAGAAAGCAAACTTACCTTAAAACTCGAAAAATCAAAAGTCTTGAACTCGGATTTGGACAGACCTTTCTTAAGGCTGAACGGGCTTTAATCGAAGTGTTTCTCAGGTGAGAAACACTTCGATTAAGGTCCATTAGACCTTAATCCTTTGGTTTGAACAAAACAACGGACCAGTGACGAGGAACCCTAAGGTTCGAAAACTAGATCCGGGATTCATGCTTCCCTGGTCAGATTCGGACCAAACCAAGTATGGTTTGGTCACGAGGGGGTCTGGGGAGTGTCTGGTATGAATTTAAGGCAGATCGGTGTAGATTAGGTTCCGACTCGAATCTTCAAATGAAGATTCGAGAAGGTGGGATAGGATTCGAGGTGTGTGGTTGGTAGATTTGGGTTCAGGACGGCACGGGGGTTCTATGGTGTTAAGGGCGAGGTCACCAGCGTCCGTGCCGCCGGTTTTCATGGTAAAGGATACAGGGGCGGCTCTAGGGTTTGATGGGAAAGATGGTGAAGACGGGAGATGGGGTATCAGATGGGGTGGCAGGGTAAGGTTAAAGGGCTTATATATGGCATGGGTGGGTTGATCTCAGCCGTTGGATCAACTGAAATCGATGGCTTGGATCTAAGGGCTTAGGGGAAACGGTGTCGTTTCAACTAAAGGGGGTTTGGGTTGGTCCGGGTGGAACGGGTCGGGTTTTGTTCGTGGGTATGGGAAATGTGATCTTGGTCGTTGATCAATCTGAGATCAACGGCCCAGATCAGGCTGGATTAAAACGGCGTCATTTGGACACCCTGGGTATCAACTCGGACTGGACCGGGCAGGCCTGGTTTGGGCATTGTTTGTTTGGGCCAATTTTAACAAATTGGCCCAAATCCGGAAAAAGGAAAGGCCTCTTTTTTATTTCTTTTTTTTAATTATAAAAATACAAAACTAAGTAAAAATCAAATTAAAATAAACACTTAATACAATTATTTGCACACACATTAAAATAATTCAAAACAGGTAAAAATCAAACAAAACAAAATCACGGACAAAGATGCCTGTTTATGCTTTTCTATTTAACAACCATGTTACGGTTCAGATTATGCATGACACGTACATTTTTTGTATTTTGTTTTAATAAAGTAAAAATGGGCCAAAGTCATAAACAATTAACGAAGTGCCATGTAAAAATCCCAAAATTTGTACAACGGGATCAATTGTTGTTATTTTTTATTTCTTTTGGAGCGATGGTCTCGTGAAGCAAAAATCACGTGCTCACAACTAACACCATGAATATTTTACAAAAGTTGCACATAGTAGTGAACAACCTTTACCTCAAGAGTCAAATCTTTTGTACCATGCAACATTTGCACTTACTCAAACTACTCTGTAAAAGAGTCAAGACTTACCTTTCCTTTGTGAATCACATGCCCTCACATCACATAAGAGAGTAGTTCCACATATAATGGTAATTAGAACAAGTGAGAACTAAGATAGACAAAATTCATTCACTCTCAGAAAGAACGTTCACATGCCACAAAGATGCACCATAGGCTTGGCGGTAGTGTAATACTTTACTAATTGAGCCCATTCAGTCTAAGATCAATAGGACTTTACTTGGTTGTAATGTAGGCTAAGGGACGGGTAATATATATTTAGATATAGTGACTAACCTCCCTAAGCACTTTTAATACAATTACATTAAACTTAAAGATCATAGTTGTGCCAACCAAACACTCCACCTCATTTGTTTAAAACATCCCCATCCATTAGGTGCAATTTGTACAAGCCACCACTTATCAACCATTATAATTATTTATAACTCATATTTTTTACTTTTTTTCGTGGTGCTTTTTCTTTTATGCTTCAAAATTCCACACCTTTTCTCTATCTCAATGGTTCCACTCAAAAACCAAATCACCACCCCACACTTTTGCTTTTGCATATTTCCACTAACATTCAAGTGCTTATTGGGAGGTAAAAGGGTTCAAACGGCAAGCTGTTCAAACAATTGGGTAAGGTTCGCAATGTGGTTGCCAAAGAAATAGGTTTATAGGCTCAACAGGGTTAACTAAGATGTATTGCATTCAGGTAGGTTTACTTTATATGTCTGGCTCAACAAAGAAATGCCTATATCACTTCTAAAACTGAAAGAAACTACTATTTCGCTTTGCAAACACACAGGGCAAGTTCTAGGCATCAAATATGAAATATGGAACACAGTAAAACTCACACACACATGGCACATGACTCACTCTGGATTGGTGTATCAAGACATTCTCTTTTGAGTTTTCAAGTTAGATACAAACGTAAAATTTTAAGGCACTCTAACATGATTCAACAAATGAAGCTAGGCGTTATACTCTAGTGTCTATTGTGCTCAGGTGTATCAACCATAAGGGTTTTCCTTCGAATTTAGCTCATAGACCATTAGTCCTACTCTAAAAACTAAAAAGAACAAAATAAATAAAAACTACCTGTACCCGGTTCAAGCTAAACCCTTGGAACAGAACCGTAGCCCAAAGAAAAATCAAGGGGAGTTACTACACTACCTAAAAATAAAAATCTTTTTGGTCTTTTCTCTAGACTAACTTCCCTCAAAAAAATTGTCTAAAGGATTCGTCATCAGGAAGAGTCTCCATATTCCAATTTTTTTTTCGACTTAGTCCCTCAAGAACCTGGCCGAAAGAGATCCGTCGTCGGGACAAATCACTTAATATTTTAGCTTTCCTAATGAACTATTACTCTACATCAAAACAATCAAAGCAAGACAAAACAAGCAAAATTAAACAGTCAATTGTTACAATTACAAACATACAATGAAGTATCCCCCACCCTACACTTAAAATGAAGACATGTCCCCATGACTTAAAAATTTAAAGAACGGTGAGGTTAAGGAACTTCCCTGAAGGCTCACTCCTGATCGGAGACAGTGTCTGGGTTCATGTTGCACGCACGTCCCAGCGCTCTCAACCAGCCCAAGAATTTCTTCTCCGACTTCACTTGCCTCTCAGCCACCGCATCAACAAGGGCACCCAAATCAGTGACTGAGGTACGTAAACCCAGCCATATCTTGCTCCAAAGCTGTCATACGAGTGCTCCGGCATGGCTGTGATGGTCCTGCCACATCAACTCTCGGAGGAGGAGGAACCGCAGCTACCTCAACATCATCATCATCAGCTGAATCATCATTAGAGTCATCAACATTCACCACCGGTACTCGTCCAATTCCAATTTTTTCGCCCGAAACGGGGATTTTAGTGGCAATCTCCCATCAACCCGAGGGTCTTCAGGGACTCTAGCAATACGACACAACTGGGTGATCAGCGAAGGGAAGTAGTGGCCTTTGGTTAGCTCAAGTGATCTAATGAACATCTCTTCATGGATGAACCGGGCCACATCAAAATCACTACGGGACATGAAACAGTGGATTGTGGACGCCCGTGGTAGATTAACATCTATCATGTTGCTGGATGGCAACAATCGACTGTTGACAATGGTGAGCCAACACTTAGCCTCCTAATTCAGACAGTGGGAGTTGAGAGTAATCCTGTGCTTGATCCATATGTGTTCTCCATCCAGCACACAGATAGTATCAAGAAGAGTTCCCTACAAGGCCCGTGTACCGCTAAAAGTACGATAAGGATCAAATTCACCCCGAACCACTGGCAACCTGTATACCCTACGGATGGTGTCGAGGGATGCGTTTACCGGGGTATTGCGCACCGTCACAACCCCATTCTTATGTTCTAGCAAGTTCGCATAGAACTCCCTTACTAGTTGAACATTAGCCTCCTCCGGTACCTCGAAGAACATGTCTAGCTGACACCGCCTCAACTCATTAAACATATTGGGGCATTCCACCTCCAAAGCCGTGCGATCAATGTGCACCTCATGTTGTAACTTCTTAGCTGCTTTCTGGTTGTACCTATCCTCTGCTGCTCTGGATACAAACCGAGTGCTATCGAACTGAGGTGCACTGGCTTGGCTCCTAGCTCATGAGGAGCCTCCCGGTCCACTGGCAGAGGGCCTGGTGTTTCGTCTCTTCCTGGAAGAACTCATTGTACCTGTCATACAACGAAACACCTATTAGTGAGTGCGTGAAGTGTGTGACTATGGGTGGTTACTCAGACTTCACCACAACCATATCACATTAGCTCCTTATAACTCCATTGGGATAATTCCCCAAACACCTTGTGGGCAAGACAAATATCTTCATATAAACAGCCCATGGGACTCTAGCAAAACTTCCCCAATTCAAATATGCTACTACACCCACACATTGGGGGTTAGGGTTGTGAAGAGAGGGAGATGAAGAATTAGAATGAGGGGGGTGTCGGTTGTTTTGATATTTAGGGGAGGGGTTTTTTGTTATAATATAGGGTTATTAAATTAAAAGAAGAGGAAAAGAATAAGTAAAACGAAAAAAAAAATTAAAAATACCTGGTACCCCCGCGGTCGCGGTGGGTTTAAAAATTTGGGACAGAATGTTCACGCCTCACCGCGGTCACGGTGGGATGAAAAATCTGTGGCAGAATGTTTGCCAAACCGCGGTGGAACGGTTCACCGCGGTCGCGGTGCTGGCATTGTTTTTATTTATTTATGAAGTTACATGAACACACTAACAACACACTCGTGAATTGCCTCCCATGCAGCGCCTGATTTAACGTCGCGGCACGATGCAAGCATTTGATCATCACTCCTCATTCGCGTACTGGGGCTCTGCCAAATGGACTACCACTCTATCCCCTTTTTCTTCAGCCATTCCAAGGTAATGTTTCAACCTTTGCCCATTTACTGTAAACTTGTTTGTCCCATCTTCTGATTCAATCTCTACAGCTCCACTTAAGAGCATTTGCACCACTCTGAAGGGTCCTGACCAACGGGACTTTAACTTACCCGGAAACAATCTCAACCTCGAGTTGTATAACAACACTAGATCTCTGGGTTTGAAGTTTCGATCCAAGATGTGCTTATCATGCATTAATTTCATCCTTTCTTTGTATAATCTAGCACTCTCAAAGGCCTGGAACCTGAATTCCTCGAGCTCATGTAACTCAGTGATTCTGTTAGTACCTGCTGTCTCCATGTCTAAGTTTAACTGCCGCAACGCCCAAAGTGCTTTATGCTCTAGCTCAACTGGGAGGTGGCATGCCTTGCCAAACACCAACTTGTACGGTGACATACCAATTAGGGTTTTGAAGGCTGTGCGGTACGCCCACAATGCATCATCCAATTTCTTTGCCCAGTCAGTCCTTGTTGCATTCACTATTTTTGTGAGGACACTTTTAATCTCCTTGTTGGACACTTCAACTTGCCCGCTCGATTGTGGGTGGTACGGGGTGGTCACTTTATGACGAACTCTATATTTTTTCAACAGCCGTGCGAATGCTCTATTACATAAATGAGTTCTGCCATCACTGAGTATAGCTCTTGGGGTACCAAAACGTGTGAAAATGTTCTTCTTTAGAAAGCCTAGTACACCTTTAGCATCATTGGTCGGAAGAGCCACTGCTTCGACCCATTTGGAGACATAGTCAACTGCTACCAATATGTATTTGTTACCATACGAGCTGACGAATGGCCCCATGAAGTCAATCCCCCACATGTCAAAAATCTCCACCTCTTGAATTGTGATCATTGGAATCTCGTGTCTACGAGATATGTTGCAAGTTCTTTGGCATTCATCGCAGCTTTTAACCCAAGCATGGGCATCCTTGAACAGAGTAGGCCAGTACAAGCCTGACTGCAACACCTTAGCTGCTGTCCGAATTCCTCCTAAGTGTCCACCATATGGTGAAGCATGGCAAGCCTGCAAAATAGAATGTTGATCTTTCTCGGCGATACACCGCCGGATCATGTTATCAACACATATTTTAAACAACAGAGGTTCATCCCAATAATAATACCGACAATCACGAAAGAACTTTTTCTTTTGTATTGAGGAGAGTTCATAAGGTACAATACCACTTGCTAAATAATTAGCAATATCAGCATACCATGGTGCCTCATCCATTGTCATTGCCAGTAACTGTTCATCCGGGAATGTCTCTGTTATAACCTTAACCTCTACCTTCTTTTCAGCTCCTTCCAACCGTGAGAGATGGTCAGCTACTTGGTTCTCTTTCCCTTTTCTGTCACGTATCTCCAGATCAAATTCTTGCAACAGAAGAACCCAGCGAATCAAGCGTGGCTTTGACTCCTTCTTTTCTACCAGGTACCTAATTGCTGCATGGTCAGTGTAAACAATAACCTTCGAACCAATCAAGTATGCCCTAAATTTGTCGAATGCAAAAACGACAGCCAACATTTGCTTTTCCGTCACGGTGTAATTGAGTTGTGCACCGCTTAGCGTTTTGCTTGCATAGTAAATCGGGTGCTGTCACACCTCCTTTTTCCGCACCCGGGAGGGCGCAAGGGAGTTTATTCCAATTAAAGGACAATCGAAATGAGATTGGTTTGTTTATTTCAGAGTCGCCACTTGGGAGATTTAGGGTGTCCCAAGTCACCAATTTTGATCCCGAATCGAGGAAAAGAATGACTCCATATTACCGTCTGCGTACCAGAAATCCGGATAAGGAATTCTGTTAACCCGGGAGAAGGTGTTAGGCATTCCCGAGTTCCGTGGTTTTAACACGGTCGCTCAACTGTCATATTCGGCTTATTTATCTGATTTTAAATACAATTATGAACCAATGTGCCAATTTCAACTTTTTATCTCTTTATTATTATTATTATTTTAAAAGAATGTGAACATCGCTTAAAACATGTCTTTGGACTGCGTCACATGAAATGCACCCACAATCCGGAACATAGTTTATTTGATGTTTTGGGATTTGGATCTGGGTCGCATGAAATGCACACCCAAGTTTTAAGAAAGTAGATTATTAAACACGCGCCTAAAGAGAATATCGTGTTATTATTTTGGGAAGGCCACGAAATTCGCTAAGCGGCCCTCCTGAATTCTAAGTAAATTTAAAACAAGTATTT
Source organism: Nicotiana sylvestris (assembly GCF_000393655.2). Classification (NCBI taxonomy): domain Eukaryota; kingdom Viridiplantae; phylum Streptophyta; class Magnoliopsida; order Solanales; family Solanaceae; genus Nicotiana; species Nicotiana sylvestris. Next base: position 12,265,768 of record NC_091064.1, read on the forward strand.
ACTAGGGCCCCGCAATTTGTGTTTTTATTCGGCGAGGCTCATCTCATTCTTATTTTTAAAAAGGATATCCTATAGCAACTACATTTCTTGTCGCGTTTGTCTCTACTAATTGAAAACAGAGATAGTCCTAGTCAATTACATGCTTCCAGGTTATTTACAGCGGGATTCAAAATGCTTTTATAGAATAAGAAAACGTGACTACGCATACGGACAGCTGATCGAACCTTATGGACCCAAGTCCAGCTCATGCGAGATGGGCCAGACCTGGGCCGCTGTTCATCTGATGCGGACCTGCTTGGTCCGTTTCTACCTGGGCTTAACCTCTGTGAGGTTGAGACTGTAAACTTGTGTTCTTTGTTCTAAAGGTGTGGCTGATCAATAATTATAACAAATCAATTCATCCAAAGGGGATGAACTTAGCTAATAATGGATAATTTCATGCTTGGCATGTATTAAATGATATGTTACACAATTAAACCAAGTCTGGGATACAACCTATTGCATTGGGAATATTTTCACCTAACATCATACATATATAAGCTAACATTCAACTAATCTATACTGATATATACTAGGCATGCAGGCTACTTCCAGTATCCAAACAGGAATGAAAATTATTATACATTACATGATATTTAATGTAACAATCTATGTATAAAAGACATTCTTCAGGTCTTTTCTTTTGTATTCATGCTCAACTTTCCAATTACATTGACAGTGTATTAGTCGTGTACCTGGTATAGAGAACAAAAGAAGGAAAAGGATCAGTTGAGTGGTACACAGCAAGCACAACAGCAGCAGGTAAACAACACAACACAGCAACAACCAAAACAGCCACAATGATGAAGCTCAACAAGCGATCGAGCAATGAACAGACAATCCCAGAAAACAGAGCAGAGAGACAGCAGGAAACCCAGGATATCGAATGTAACAGCAACAGACAATCCAATAACCACAAAGCTCAGCAAATAAATAGTACAGTTCCGACAATCAGGGAGACTAAAACTCAATCCACAACATACAGAAAGCTCAGTGTAGTAACAATCACAGCAGAAGACACACAGCCTTCTCTTAATGGAACAGTAATAACCCCAGTTAGAATAACTGACCTTGCCAGAACAGCTTAACCAACTTAGTTCTTTTTGCAGTTTTGGACAATGTTTTGTAAAAATGATCTGAAAATTTCTCTTTGTTTTCTCTTTTTCTGAAGACTAAAAGTCCAGCCCTTTTAAGTTCTGAAAATAGCCTATTTATAAGCCAAACAACCCAGTGCAGCTAAGCTGCCTGGATTCTGCCAATTGCAGACTGTCCATACCTATTAAGCCCCATGCCTAAGCATCTTTTTGATGCCAGCCATCTTGTTCCCCACGCCTGGCTTATTCCTTTTGTTCAAGAGTTATGGGTTCATTTAAGTATTCATTTTAATTCCCATGCTCTTATGTCTTGTTCCCCATTGACATTAATTTAATCCTAGTTCAGTACCCTACTTGTCAGCTCACTTAAACTAAGCTTTTCTGTTCTTTTCGAAACCCCAGACTACCCTCATTAAACCCCGGTTATGACTGTACTAACCCTCTGCAACAATGGGGCATTTTGAACTTCTGGAAATCCAAATTCAAGACTGCCCTAGCCTGATTCTTTTAATTGTTTAAAAATGCAGTTACAAATTAGTATTCACAGATAATGTCAAACATCCAATTAACAACACAGGTTTGTTCAGTCATGTGAAGTTGTACGCATTAGCATATCTAAACATTCAGTCCTAGGAAATTAATCGACAACGTTTATCAAGTCGACTATACTAATTATAACAAGGAATAATCAGTCGCTTATATAAACAACACAAACAGGGTCCCAAATGGCTTCAGACAACCTTGCACTACATTTGAGGGGGCTATATGAATTATCTATGCAACGACTAATCTAATCGAGCATGTATATCACAGAACGTATGCAAACCTATACAGAAAATAATCGGCCAAATAAAAGGCCTTACAAAGACGGAAGAAATCAGAATGAAAAATAACAGAAATAACAAACAAACACAACAAAACATGCTGACAACTCAATTAGCAGTCGAATAAAACAGAAAAGCAAAGAAAAACTTACTGAAAAATGTCCAAACAAAGTCGACCCAAATCGGACTCAGCTTTGACCATTTGAGGCCGAACAAACTTTAATCAGGGTGTTCTCAAACGAGAACACCTTGATTAAGGTCTATTAGACCTCAAACCCCTGTTAGGACTGGCCGGATTCCAAGGCTATTCGTGTTCTAGGGTTTGGATCTTCAGATCTGGTTTTTTAGGAGTTGTGGGTATATTCGGACCAAACCAAGCCTAGTTTGGTCGCGAGGGAGGTCAGGGGAGTGTCTGGTACGAAGATGGTGAGGTTTGGTGTAGGTCAGAGTTCAACTCGAATCTTCAAATGAAGATTCGAGATGAAAGAAGGTGATTCGAGGCTAGGGGTAACAGATTCGGGTTTGGGGTGGTGAGGTGGTCCTAGGGTGTTCAGGATGTGTCCACCGGCGTTCATGCCGCCGGGTTCTGGTGAAAGGGAAACCAGGGCAGCTGCTAGGGTTTCGGGGGGTTCAGGGCTTGGTGAAGAAGACGAGTGAGGGGGGTTTCGGATGGTTCGGATAGGAGACGTGGGGTACGATAGAAGGCTTTATATATGATCTAGGGGTTTAGATCTTGGCCGTTGGATCAAATGAGATCTATGGCCAGGATCTATTCACTTAGGGAAGACGGTGTCGTTTGGGTATGATGGTGGGTGAGACTGGGTAAGGCTGGATCGGGTCAAAATTTGGCGGGTTTAGGGGGAAGGCCTGGGTCCGTTGGATCAAAAGAGTTAGACGGCTCAGATCAACTTGCCTGAAACGGCGTCGTTGAGGTGAAGTGAGCAACCTGATCAGGACCGTTTGTTTGAGTCAGATCAACGGTTCTGATAAGGACGCTGATACGGCATCGTTTGAATCAGTGTTTGGGCAGGCCTAACTTGGACTGGTTCCTTGTGTTCCGGTTTTGGGCCTATTTTTGTTTCATTTTTTGGGCCCAAACCGATTTTCATCACTTTTTCTTTGTTCTCTAATTTTAAAACAAAATGAAACAATAAATAAATAAAAAAAATGAAATTAAAACAAACAACAATGTAACACTTCAACACAATTATCACACCATATTAAAATGTTTAAGTAAGTTAAATCACAACCTAGAATGAACGATGCATATATATATTTTTGAATTTTCTTTCAACGACCGAATTACGGTTTGATTACCATGACAAACATACTTTGTATTTTGATTGATAAGATCAAATGAAAAATGGGCCGAACCACAAATGACTAGCAGTACATGTCATGAAAAATTGAAAATTTGTACAGCGAGGTCACTGGTCACTATTTTTGTTTTCTTTTGGAGCGATTGTCCGTGAAGCAAAAATCACGTGCTATACAGCTGCCCCTCTTTGCCCGAAGACACGAAGGGTTTTCGCGCAAAGATAAAGCGAACGATTTTTGCTCGTCTGAGTACTACATGTGAAGCATTTTTTGAAAAAGATTTGACCGAACCTTTGCTTCAGAGGTTTCCTACATATCCTGGGCTGAGCAGGAATCAGGTCAATGTAGTTCGGGAAATTTTGGTAGCTGGGACTACCGTGTGACTGTCGTGCGCTGTTGCATGCTGCTGTAGGATGCTACCGCTCATCGATATCCTTGTTACATTGTTCTGAAAGGAAAAATAAGAAGCTAAGCTAGACTATGGATCATGAGATCTCATCTATCTTCAACTTGTTCTTGTTGCCTTGCTTTCTTGTCGGCTAGCGCTTTCCTCCGATGCCTTTATTTTGGGAACTTGGGGGATGATACTGGTCCTTCGCCTTTTCTGAATGCCAGTTTTCATCACTTCGCTTGATCTGCTGGGAACATGGCCCTCTTCTTTAAGCCTTTCAATGGTTTCTTCAATCAAAATTGTTATGCTGGGCATGCTATAATGTTCCCAAGCTGCTTCTTTCAATATGCGTTCCTTCTTCCTTTTGAGTCGCGCGCTTGCCTTTGCAGCCTTCTGCTTCTTGGTGCTGGGGATTTTATTGTTTCCTGCCTGGGGATCTCTATTGTAACCTTCCGCTTCCAGGTGGGGTTACTGATTCCAAAAATCTGTAATATAAAACCAAAAGTTGCTTAAATGCAAAATTATGAAATGCATGCCCGCATTTCGCTGGTGGGCAACCTAGAACTTAAATGTGTTCCCGCATTTTACTGGTGGGCGACCTAGAACTTAAATGTATTCCCGCATTTTACTGGTGGGCGACCTAGAACTTAAATGTATTCCCGCATTTTACTGGTGGGCGACCTAGAACTTAAATGTATTCCCGCATTTTACTGGTGGGCGACCTAGAACTTAAATGTATTCCCGCATTTTACTGGTGGGCGACCTAGAACTTAAAAGTATTCCCGCATTTTACTGGTGGGCGACCTAGAACTTAAATGTATTCCCGCATTTTACTGGTGGGCGACCTAGAACTTAAATGTATTCCCGCATTTTACTGGTGGGCGACCTAGAACTTAAAAGTATTCCCGCATTTTACTGGTGGGCGACCTAGAACTTAAATGTATTCCCGCATTTTACTGGTGGGCGACCTAGAACTTAAATGTATTCCCGCATTTTACTGGTGGGCGACCTAGAACTTAAATGTATTCCCGCATTTTACTGGTGGGCGACCTAGAACTTAAAAGTATTCCCGCATTTTACTGGTGGGCGACCTAGAACTTAAATGTATTCCCGCATTTTACTGGTGGGCGACCTAGAACTTAAATGTATTCCCGCATTTTACTGCCCCGGTTTTTGGTGATTTCCCTGGCGTTGCGTCTTGCTGCCATCATCAATCCTTTGTTTTCCTGCAGCAGACAAAAGGATTTAGTTAGTTTTAATCGTGGTGGGAGGAGGTGCCTTTCCGGCGGACGATTTTTCCTCTCTTCCCCTTTTCTTGCTCTATGCCCCCCATAATTGGTTGGTGGACAAAATTGCTTGCTGGGGGTTTCCGGCCTGCTGGGGATTGGTTTTCAATTTATCCCCTTTTCTGCTTTCTCTTTACAGTACATGCTGTGGGAGTCTGCTTTTACTCCCGAAACCACTCCCTTTAGGAGTTTACTTCCTCCAAAACTGCAGGGCACAAGATTGCATTGCCTGGGGCCAGCTTTTAGGACTGTTGGGGTTATCCTGCATCGGATGAATCCCCCTTCGGTCTCTGGTAGTAAGCTTTGAAAAATCCTTTTCAAGACAAACTTTTAGAAAGAGAAATAAAAAGATAAAAAAGGAGAAAATCTTTGTGAACCAATACTTGGTGGGAAAAGAAATTCAGAAGAGCTTATCTGGATGACAGGACTGGTCCCCGTGATCATGACGTGCACCATAGATTCCCGACCCAGTCTATTTGTATCAATCGATTTGCCCTATGGTCTGACTTGCTGGGGATGATAAATGAGTGTCCATTTCGTTGCGAATGTGGTCGCTTTTTGTTGATCTGTCTTGTCGCCTCATAGTGCCCTTCGAGGGGTTTTCACTAATGGGACTCTCTCTTTTCTCTCAATTCCCGGCGCCTTATGGTGCCTGTGAAGGTTTTCACCAATAAGACTCTCTCATTTTATATCTCTCATCTTACGTCGCCTTTCAGTGCCTGTGAAGGTTTTCACCGATAAGACTCTCTCATTTTATTTCTTTCGAGGACTCGGGGTGTTGTCGATACGACCCCCTCTTCTGGAGATTCCTTTGACCATCAATTCATTCCCAGTCTTATGATCCTCTTCTTTGCTGGGGATCGGTGTTTTATTCTCGGTTTTATTTGCCTGACTTGGCATCTCTTGGATATTGATCCGGAGGTCTTTTGGACGTCGATGTTGGTTTTGGTGTGGTTCTAAAAAAAGGCTATCAAAATGAAATAATTTGATGGGTGATCTGCTACAACTTTTGGAATCAAACCTTTGTTGGAACTTAAAACATAACCTCTGCCCCAGTTTTCTTGCTTGGGGAATTTTATTTTTTTTACACTTATGTTGAGCTATGTGCGTTACGCACAGTGTGCCTATTATGCACACTATGACCGAGCCGTGAGGTGCCTACGTATCCTCTTCGAGGAATCAGGTCAAACGTAGTTCCCACTTCCTCTTTTCATTTGATCTTTTTTTTTCATTTTCCTTTAAAGATTTTTCTTTTTCTTTTTTTTTTCCATGTCTTTTCCATTAGTGATTCCAAAAGAGGGGTATGAAAGAATAACTTAAGGCTCAAAAGGGGGAAACAAGGGTTAAGTGTTTGGATAGAAGAAAGAATTGCCTCTGTCATCTCATTATCCAATAAATACCAGATACAAACAAACGAACCAAAATTGCCATAATTAAAGAAATTACGCATAATATCTCTTGACTGCATCAGAATTGATAGCCATGTCGACACATCTCCCCTCGATATCTGTCAAACACAAAGCACCGTTGGACAATACTCTGGTCACGATATAAGGCCCTTGCCAATTTGGGGCGAATTTGCCTTTTGCCTCGACCTGATGTGGGAGGATCTTCTTCAATACCTGCTGCCCTACTTCAAACTTCCTGGGGCGCACCTTCTTATTATATGTTCTTGCCATTCTCTTCTGGTACAGCTGACCATGGCACACTGCTGCCAATCTTTTCTCATCTATCAGGCTCAACTGTTCCAATCGAGCTTTGACCCATTCATCATCATTAATCCCGGCTTCAGCGACAATCCGGAGGGATAGAATTTCGACCTCTGCTGGTATTACAGTCTCAGCTCCGTACACCAACAAATAAGGAGTTGTCCCTATGGAAGTCCGGACGGTAGTGCGGTAACCCAACAAAGCAAAGGGTAATCTCTCGTGCCATTGTCTGGACCCTTCCACCATCTTTCGCAGTATCTTCTTGATGTTCTTATTGGCTGCTTCGACCGCTCCATTCGCCTTGGGACGATATGGGGTGGAATTGCGGTGTGTAATCTTGAATTGTTGGCATACTTCTCTCATCAGGCTGCTATTAAGATTCGCACCGTTATCCGTGATGATTACTTTTGGGATCCCAAATCTGCAGATGATATGGGAATGCACAAAATCCACCACTGCCTTTTTGGTTACCGACTTGAAGATTTTAGCCTCAACCCATTTGGTGAAGTAATCAATGGTCACTAGGATGAACCTATGACCGTTGGATGCTGCCGGCTCAATATGTCCAATGACATCCATGCCCCATTCCACAAACGGCCAGGGTGCCGACATCGCATGTAACTCTGTTAGCGGAGAATGAATCAGATCTCCATGTATCTGGCACTGATGGCATTTCCTTACGAAAGTGATACAGTCGCGTTCCATGGTGAGCCAATAACACCCTGTTCGAAGGATCTTCCTTGCCAATACATATCCGCTCATGTGTGGCCCACAAACTCCAGCATGTACCTCTACCATAACCGTCGTGGCTTGACCGGCATCTATGCATCTTAACAATCCCAAATCCGGGGTTCTTTTGTACAACACTCCTCCGCTGAGGAAGAAACCATTCGACAAACGCCGAAGGGCTCTTTTTTGGTCTCCAGAGGCATGTTCTGGATATATCCCCATTCTGAGGTATTCCTTGATATCATGAAACCAGGGTTCGCCATCTGCTTCTTCTTCTATGGCGTTGCAGTAAGCGTGCTGATCACGGACCCGGATGTGCAGAGGATCAACATATATTTTGTCAGGGTGGTGCAGCATCGATGCTAAGGTGGCCAAGGCATCCGCAACCTCATTGTGAACTCTCGGGATATGTTTGAACTTTACCGATCGAAATCGCTTGCTCAGATCATGCAAGCATTGTCGATATGGTATGAGCTTTAGATCTCGCGTTTCCCATTCACCCTGAATCTGATGTACCAAAAGGTCCGAGTCTCCCAAGACCAAGACGTCTTGGACATCCATGTCCGCAGCCAAGCACAGACCCAGAATGCAAGCTTCATACTCGGCCATATTATTGGTGCAATAGAAGCGTAGTTGAGCCGTAACAGGATAATGGTGTCCTGATTCAGAAATGAGTACTGCTCCTATTCCAACCCCTTGCGCGTTTGCAGCTCCATCGAAGAAAAGCTTCCAACCCGGTTCTTCGGGTAACTCCAGCTCATTTGTATGCATTACCTCTTCGTCGGGAAAATACGTTCTTAAAGGCTCGTATTTTTCATCAACGGGATTCTCTGCCAAATGGTTGGCCAGTGCCTGGGCTTTCATGGCTGTCCTCGTTACATAGACGATATCAAACTCTGTGAGCAGAATTTGCCATTTTGCCAACCTTCCCGTGGGCATAGGTTTCTGAAAGATATACTTCAATGGGTCCAAACGGGATATGAGATAAGTAGTGTATGAAGATAGGTAGTGCTTCAACTTCTGAGCTACCCAAGTTAGGCGCAACATGTTTTCTCGAGTTGAGTGTACTTGACCTCATGTACTGTGAATTTCTTGCTAAGATAGTAGATGGCCTGCTCCTTCCTTCCTGTGTCATCATGTTGCCCCAATACACAACCAAATGAATTTTCCAAGACCGTTAGGTAAAGAATTAAGGGCTTCCCAGGCTTAGGCGGGACCAACACGGGTGGATTAGACAGATACCCTTTGATTTGGTCGAAAGCCTCCTGACACTCTGCCGTCCAACCTACCGCAGCATCCTTTCTCAGCAGCCGAAATATGGGCTCACAAGTTGCTGTGAGTTGAGCGATGAACCTGCTGATGTAATTGAGTCTACCCAGCAAACTCATTACCTCTGTTTTGTTCCTTGGCGGTGGCAAATCTCGGATGGATTCAATTTTGGATGGGTCTAACTCAATCCCCCGTCGACTGACGATGAATCCTAGCAGCTTTCCTGATGGAACCCCGAATGCGCATTTGGCCGGGTTGAGCTTGATATCATACCTTCGGAGTCTTTGGAAAAATCTCCTTAGGTCTGCTACATGGTCCTCCTGACGCCAAGACTTTATGATCACATCATCGACGTACACCTCGATTTCTTTGTGTATCATGTCATGAAACACAACAGTCATTGCTCGCATGTATGTTGCCCCGGCATTCTTCAGTCCGAACGGCATTACCCGATAGCAGTAAGTTCCCCATGGCGTGATAAATGCTGTCTTTTCCGCATCTTCCTCGTCCATTAGGATCTGATGATAACCCGCATAGCAATCCACAAAGGATCCGATCTCGCGCCCAGCGCAATTATCGATCAAGATATGGATGTTGGGCAATGGAAAATTGTCCTTGGGACTTGCTTTGTTGAGGTTGCGGTAGTCGACGCACACCCTGATTTTTCCATCCTTCTTTGGGACTGGTACCACATTGGCCAACCACTCGGGATATCGAGTGACCCGAATGACCTTCGCCTGCAACTGCTTAATCACCTCTTCTTTGATCTTTACACTCATTTCTGTTTTAAATTTCCTTAGTTTTTGCTTGACCGGAGGGTATGCCGGGTCAGTGGGCAATTTGTGAACCACTAAATTGGTGCTTAATCCAGGCATATCGTCATATGACCATGCAAAAACATCTTTGAATTCCATGAGGGTTTTGATCAATTCTTCTCTGACATTCGGCTCAATGTGGATGCTAATTTTGGTCTCTTGGACGTTATCAGCGTCTCCTAGATTCACAGCCTCAGTGTCATTTAGGTTAGGCTTGGGTTTCTCTTCAAATTGGCACAGTTCTCAGTTTATCTCTTCGAAGGCCTTATCTTCGTCATATTCAAATTCATCGTCGCAAACGACCTCTTGCATCATTGAGTCAGATTCAGATTGATTTATTAGACTAGGTCGAAGATCCGCTGTGCATGCCATGTCATTAAAACCAGTAAAAAGAGAACTGTTCAGAAAGAAAAAGAACAAAACAAAATTAAAATGGGCAAAAGAAGAGAACTTTATTAAACTTGCGGGATAAAAGGGTTCACACTTTTACAAAACAAAAGTAAAATTTGGATTACACCCTGGAATAATCCGAACAAAACAAAACAAACAAAACATAAATCAAAGCCTACTACCAAGACTCCCCTCGGACAGGAAGAGGAGTAACTGTCCAATTGTTGGTTTTGGCCTCAGGCCCCACAAACTGTATCTCTGTTCTGCTGGAACCTTCTCCAGCTTCTACCATACTGACATCAGCGAACAGCCTCTCGAAACTCTGATTCAAGTCCCCATCCATACCAATCAATGGTCCTAGAATCTTTGGGACTGGCGACCCCTTGGCACTTGCTTTGACAAAAGACCTTGAGAGACGTGGCACCGGTTTAGGCAGAAACCAAACCCTCTTCTTCATTTTTCGCGCTTGCCTCCTATCTGCCGCGGTTGGTTTGAACCCCAATCCAAAAGTTTCCAAATTTTTAGGCAAGGAGACAGGTTGGACAATCCCCTGAAGTTCGACTCCCAGGCCCTTTCCCGGCACAAATCCATTACCCAGCATTTCCGAGACCATCATGACTGTTGCGGCAGCTACCCTAGGGTGCGGGATGATTTCTCCTTCAGAAATTTTGTTGGCCGACACTGTATCAAAAATCTGATAGACCCCAGGACCTTTGCCATCACCGGTCTCTATGAAAGGTACAATGGCGCCACCCATGGTGCGCGCCGTGTCCTCGCCGTGTAGCACAACCTCTTGTCTTTCCCACTCGAACTTCACCATCTGATGTAGGGTGGAGGGCACTGCTTTGGCTGCATGAATCCACGGTCGTCCCAACAGAAGGTTATAAGATACTGTGGCATCTAACACCTGGAACTCCATGGTAAACAGGACTGGACCGATAGTCAATTCAAGTACAACATCCCCCACAGTGGCTGTTCCGTTTCCGTCGAACCCTCAGACACAAATGATGTTCTTGTGGATCCTTCCGTGGTCGATCTTTAACTGGTTCAGGGTAGATAGTGGACAAATATTGGCGCTTGAGCCGTTATCCACCAATACTCGAGTTACCACCGAGTCTTCACATTTGACAGCTAGGTATAGAGCTTTATTATGCTCCGTACCTTCCACCGGCAGATCATCATCTGAGAATGTTACCCTGTTCACCTCGAAAATCTTGTTGGCAATGGTTTCCAGGTGGTTTACAGAAATCTCGTTGGGTACATGAGCTTCGTTCAATATCTTCATCAAAGCCCATCGATGCTCCTTAGAATGGATCAGTAATGACAGCAGCGAGATCTGGGCCGGTGTTTTTCTCAGCTGTTCGACCACGGAGTAGTCCTGCACTTTCATCTTCCTTAGGAACTCCTCAGCCTCTTCTTCGGACACAGGTTTCTTGGTTGCATCCGGGTTGGTTCTTCTTAGTTCCACTGGAGCAAAACAACGACCTGATCGAGTCAGCCCTTGCGCTTCACAACTGACTTCTTCCACCTATTTTCCTTTGTACATCACCACCGCCTTTTCATATTTCCAAGGCACAGCCTTGCTATCAATCATCGGCAGCTGGACTACAGGCTTTATGGTGACCAGTTCTCTATATTCCCCCTTCAACACAACTGCAGGTGCGGGCGGAATCCCTGATATTACCAACTTGTTTGGCTCGGGTTTGCTTGTTATGGCGGACGGGCTCTTTCCCAATATCACTATTGGCTTGACGCCTTCTCCTTGCGACTGTACCCTCGTTCCCCCGCTGGTTGAAACTTCTTTCGGGGCGGCCTGGATCATCATCACTGTTTGTGAGGGTTTTCTCAACTCTCCTCCCTCATACACTAACTTAATCATGTGAGTCTCGTGGTGCGCTGGCAGTGGGTTCTGGTTGATGTTAGGAGCTTCCGGTGTCTGGACCTCGATCTTATTGGTATCAATAAGATCCTGTATGGCATGCCTCAATTTCCAACACTTCTCGGTATCATGCCCGAGCATCCCTGAGCAGTATTCACAACTTATTGATCGATCCAAATTCTGAGGTGGGGGATTTGGTTCTCGAGTCTGGACAGGACTAACCAAACCCAATTGCCTCAGCTTGTGGAACAAAGCGGTGTAGGTTTCTCCCAACTCCGTGAAAGTTCTCTGTTTCCGCAACCTGTCATTCCTAGCATCTGGATTTCCCCGAAAGCCTGCCCCTGGAGGGTTTCTATACGCCCTCGGTGGAGGATAGGTGTGTTGTAGTGGTGCATATATGTTCTGGGGAGCCGGCGCGCACCATTGCGGGCGAACCGGAGGTGGAGTGTATGCCTGGGCCTGGTGTACGGAACAATGTGGTTCTCGAGGTGGATAGAAATTTTGGGGTGGGTTGTATGGGTAGTTTGACCTGTGAGGTCTGGGTTGGTTGTAGTGTGGCTTGCCAGCCCTGGACCAACTGCCTGCCTCGATCGTGGCAACCTCTTCTTTCTTTCTTCTCAGCGCACCTCCCGTGCCGCTCTGAATAGCCTGGGTTGTGGCCTTGAGTGCCGAGTAGTTCAAGATTTTGTCAGACCTCAGACCCTCTTCTATCATGACCCCTATCTTGACCACCTCGTTGAAGGATTTTCCAACCGTTGTCACCAAGTGACCAAAGTAGGTTGGATCCAATGTTTGCAAGAAATAGTCCACCATCTCTCCCTCTCTCATGGGAGGATCGACTCTAGCTGCTTGTTCTCTCCAGCGGAACCCGAACTCGCGAAAACTTTCCCCGGGTTTCTTCCCAGTTCTTAATAATGTGAGACGGTCAGGGACTATCTCGAGATTGTACTGGAAATGACCTGCAAAAGCCTGCGCCAGATCATCCCAAGTATACCACCTACTGAATCCTGCCTGGTATACCATTCTAGTGCAGATCCGCTCAGACTTTGGCCGAAATAAGCTATTAGCAGCTCATCCTTGCCGCCTGCCCCTCTCATTTTGCTACAGAATCCCCGCAAATGTGCCATGGGATCACCGTGCCCTTCATATAGATCAAACTTAGGCATCTTGAACCCAGCCGGGAGTTGGACGTCTGGGAAAGGGCATAGATCTTTGTATGCTACGCTGACCTGGTTGCCCAAACCGTGCAGGTTCCTGAAGGACTACTCCAGGCTTTTGAATTTTCTCAATACCTCATCCTGTTCAGGGGCCTTAACCGGCTTCTCAATCTCTGCCGGTACTTCCAAGTGCGGATTGTAGGCCTGTGGTTAGGGGGCATGAAATGTGGGCTCAGGGGGATAGTATTGCGCATCGTGAGCCTGAAACAATGGCTCACTGGTCGTTCTTTGCAAGGGGGCTGATGTGGGTCCCACAAAAGTGGGAATACTGGGTGTTGGGAGAGGTTGATGGGGTGGTGGAGCTTGGGAATCATGAGGGCTTCTTTCTTGATGATAACGGGGATTTGGGAGGCTTGTGGAAGGGCCGGAGTGAGGGTATTCCGGCATGTGTCCCAGTGGCTCAGGGCTCTTTTGTGCTTTGGCTAGGGCTAGCTGCATTGCATTCATCTCTAGTCCCATCCTTTTGATCTTTTCCATCGCTTCTTTTAACAACTGGCTCATTGGCCTTTCTTCCTCATTACTATTCTCTGAAGTAGTCATGCTTGTTGCTACCGGTCCTTTGGATCTGGTTTGGTATGAGTGTGTTGCCAGAGTTCTTTAACAACTAACTTGTCTGGATCAGACAACAACAAACTTTGTTAGCGTTAGAGATTAACAGATTTGATCACAACACATAGAGGATGCAATGCTCCTAGGCAGTTAACCGTTTCTACATGTTTTGCTTCAAACAACATGTGTCATCCCGGCTTGCTTATTTTATTTTTGTATTTTCCTTCTTTCTTTATTAAAAGTGGTCGAATCTTATGGGGATTGCCTATGTATCACGTCCCCGCGCGAATCAGACCAGGCGTAGTTCTGCCTTAAAGCAAAGAAACACAAAATTCTTTTTGGAATCATTAAATTCATTCTCAAAATTTTGCTATTACAAATTGCTTCAAACAAAGAATAGCAATAGTACAGATTCCTATCTGATTAAAAGAAAAAAGAACAACATATGGGAAAGCGACAAAGCCAAATAAACAAGACATCGACCAAAGATTAATTTTCCAACTTAAGGGCCCGCGAGGCATCACTCGGCCTTCTTGCGGCCCTTGGTGTGAGGTCCCTCTGCAAGCTCTTCAGCTCGTTCATAATACGGTGGACGCAGCCCATGATGGAAACAAGGAGGGTCTTCCGAGGTGCTCGCTCACATGCTAAGCATTTCATGTAGATGTAATGCCCAATTTCGTCAATTCTTCCTCGAATGTTGTCCCTTTCAATGAACAATTGCCTGATTTGTCGGTTCTTCAATCCCAGTGCCTGAGCATTGTCGGCAAGTCGATCCTGGAACAACTCCATTTGTCTTTCCATGCAGGCCATTGCATCGTAACAATGTCTTCTGTCGGCCTGAGCATCTCGTGCTTGTTTGACGATCCGATCATGTAGAGTGGAGTTCGTCTTCCTTAATATCCCGATGCTCATTTCATAATCCCTTATGACCTGTTGCAGACGCTGCTTCCGGGCCATTGTGTATTTTGCCCATCTGACCTTCATCCTTGCTATGCAAGCTTCTGATTATTCTAATTCTTCTTGGCTTTGGACGACCTGATTTCTCAAACTTGCTATCAATCTTTCGTCAGAGCGACGCTTCTGTCGGTCAACGTTACTCTTACTGGCTTGGCGAAGGCGGGCCTTCTGGGTTTGGTTTTCTTGGGCTAGCTTGTTTCTTTCAGCCTGCTCCGAGGCGACTTGCACATTGTTCTCAAATACAAGCCTTTCAACTTGTTGCTTTAGTTTCCCGATTTCAAACCGGTAACCTTCCTCCCTTTTTAACCATCCCCATTGCTCCTGTGAATCATCTGTGAAGCGTTGAATGTGGGCTCTTTTAGCAGGTCTTTGCCGAATCTGAAACCTTCTTTCGAACCAAGCATCGTACTTTGGGTCTACCTCACCTTTAGCTAGTTCTCGCACCATGGTCTTGGGTTCCAAGAATCTACATTCGTGCCACAGCTTTCTAATCTTTCCCTCGGGAAATATAACTCCCGGGCTCAGCTCCAAGGCGTGCTTGCTCAGATCTTCATCAGTAGGGATTACTTGAAACCTGCCCAGCTGTCGTAATACCCGATGAGGGGCATATGGCTGGATGCTGCGAAGTCCCATTAAGAGAACATGACATTCTCCGGCCGACATGTAGATCACCTCAGTATCAATCAACCAACCGAATGCCCATTCAATTTGGTCAGCTGTTGTTGACCTTAACCGTGTAAACCACGCTTCGACACCTTCAGGAAATCTGGCGCCTGCTATGCGCTTCTCGAATCCGCTGATACAATTCCTCTCGGTCAACCCGTGGTTCATGTATCCTACTCGGTGATGGAGGTGTTCTTGCATTCATAGCTGAAGTAACATATTGCAACCTTGGAAGAACTTGCCTCCTTCTCGGCATATAGTCAGAGCTCGGTAGATTTCGGACAAAATCAAAGGAACCACAGTACTGTTGGTTCTTTTGATTGCAACATCGGCCATCCCTACCAGGCCTATCTCTATCTTTTTATCCTTCCTTGGACAGACCATGACTCCCAAGAATGCTATGATGAAAGCCAAAGTACGTCTTGCTTCCCATTTGTTTCTGTTCCCGCCGTGAGTCAGTCCAAGGTTTGGTTCCTCGAAACCCTGCGGAGCTCCGTACCGCTGATACAAGAAATGGAGATCACAACATCCTCTCGATAAATCGACATGTTGTATCTTCCGACTGATGCTTAGTAGATCCAGAAACGCATGCGGAGACACTGGCCTTGGCGAAAGTAAATATTGCCCTCTTAACCTCTCATTCAATCCCGCATATCCGGCGACTTCCTCAAGTGTTGGTGAAAGTTCAAAGTCAGCAAAGCGGAATACATTGCGGGTTGGGTCCCAAAATGGTATTAGAGCTTCAAGAATATCTGTCCTCGGCCTAACACCCAACAAATTGACAAAACCTCCCAATATTCTTCCTACTATCCCTTTGCTATCGGTTTCCAAGTCATTCCACCACATGTGGAGTTGTAGAGGGACCTCGCTGAGGGCCGAGAATGGTTCATTTTGCTCTATTCTCATCCTGCACATTTATTAAGGTGACTTTTTAGGCGAAAACAAAACCTTTATTTTGACTCTAAACAAAAATCTTTGAAAACAAACAAGAAAACAATATATGTATTTATATACATGTGTGTGTATATATATATATATATATACTTTATGGTATATCATTATTGGTAAAATGAAAAAGGGAGTTGGACCCGATGAGGGTTGCCTACGTATCCCACATCCGGTGAGAATCAAACCGACGTAGTTCGGGCTATAAACCAACTAGCTTATTTATTTATTATTATTATTATTTTTTGAAAATAAAGTAAACTAGAATAAAAACTCATTCCTCATTCTCAGATTGCTATTTTTCTCTTTTCCTTTATTTTTAGTAAAACAAACTATTAAAATAAATATACCCATTTTCTCTTCTATCTGAACTTTGTCCCAACATTCAAAACCGGTCATCATGCATGTTTGAAGCAAATAAATGCACAAGCAGTGAGCAGGATGCATCAGGATGGCCTTTTCTGTTTCAGGTTGCTATTCCTAGACGGACCCAACCCCTGTGTTGAGTCCCCTAAGCCAAAAATGCACATGATGCAAATAAGCGTTCCTACTAGGGATCCGGCATGAAGTTGAGTTATTCTAGGTTCAGAACCTGGGTGTTTGTTCTAGACCTGGCTTACCCGAGCGGACAGCTCGAGCCGAGGGGGCAGCGTACCGGGAATACAGAAGCTTCACCGGCTTAGCAACTTGTCCGAACCTCGTTCTAAATTAGGATTTGACACTATACAGAAAAGAAGTCGTATGAAGTACACCCTTCTTCATGATTTTGAAGACTCAGAAAGGATATGGGTTTCGGCACAGTTTATATACAGTTCACGTAATATCAAAGCGATAAAAGGCAACCAATTAGCACATTAAGCACAGATCATGCAACAAAATCAGATAAAGCTGAACATAACAATTTATTCCAAGCTCGAATTTCTAACCCTGAACCAGTGGTTCTGGTCGAGTTCCCCAGCAGAGTCGCCAGAGCTGTCACACCTCCTTTTTCCGCACCCGGGAGGGCGCAAGGGAGTTTATTCCAATTAAAGGACAATCGAAACGGGATTGGTTTGTTTATTTCAGAGTCGCCACTTGGGAGATTTAGGGTGTCCCAAGTCACCAATTTTGATCCCGAATCGAGGAAAAGAATGACTCCATATTACCGTCTGCGTACCAGAAATCCGGATAAGGAATTCTGTTAACCCGGGAGAAGGTGTTAGGCATTCCCGAGTTCCGTGGTTCTAGCACGGTCGCTCAACTGTCATATTCGGCTTATTTATCTGATTTTAAATACAATTATGAACCAATGTGCCAATTTCAACTTTTTATCGCTTTATTATTATTATTTTAAAAGAATGTGAACATCGCTTAAAACATGTCTTTGGACTGCGTCACATGAAATGCACCCACAATCCGGAACATAGTTTATTTGATGTTTTGGGATTTGGATCTGGGTCGCGTGAAATGCACACCCAAGTTTTAAGAAAGTAGATTATTAAACACGCGCCTAAAGAGAATATCGTGTTATTATTTTGGGAAGGCCACGAAATTCGCTAAGCGGTCCTCCTGAATTCTAAGTAAATTTAAAACAAGTATTTACTGAGGGCCCCACAATTTGTGTTTTTATTCGGCGAGGCTCATCTCATTCTTATTTTTAAAAAGGATATCCTATAGCAACTACGTTTCTTGTCGCGTTTGTCTCTACTAATTGAAAATAGAGATAGTCCTAGTCAATTACATGCTTGCAGGTTATTTACAGCGGGATTCAAAATGCTTTTATAGAATAAGAAAACGTGACTACGCATACGGACAGCTGATCGAACCTTATGGACCCAAGTCCAACTCATGCAAGATGGGCCAGACCTGGGCCGCTGTTCATCTGATGCGGACCTGCTTGGTCCGTTTCTACCTGGGCTTAACCTCTGTGAGGTTGAGACCGTAAACTTGTGTTCTTTGTTCTAAAGGTGTGGCTGATCAATAATTATAACAAATCAATTCATCCAAAGGGGATGAACTTAGCTAATAATGGATAATTTCATGCTTGGCATGTATTAAATGATATGTTACACAATTAAACCAAGTCTGGGATACAACCTATTACATTGGGAATATTTTCACCTAACAGCATACATATATAAGCTAACATTCAACTAATCTATACTAATATATACTAGGCATGCAGGCTACTTCCAGTATCCAAACAAGAATGAAAATTATTATACATTACATGATATTTAATGTAACAATCTATGTATAAAAGACATTCTTCAGGTCTTTTCTTTTGTATTCATGCTCAACTTTCCAATTACATTGACAGTGTATTAGTCGTGTACCTGGTATAGAGAACAAAAGAAGGAAAAGGATCAGTTGAGTGGTACACAGCAAGCACAGCAGCAGCAGGTAAACAACACAACACAGCAACAACCAAAACAGCCACAATGATGAAGCTCAACAAGCGATCGAGCAATGAACAGACAATCCCAGAAAACAGAGCAGAGAGACAACATGAAACCCAGGATATCGAATGTAACAGCAACAGACAATCCAATAACCACAAAGCTCAGCAAATAAACAGTACAGTTCCGACAATCAGGGAGACTAAAACTCAATCCACAACATACAGAAAGCTTAGTGTAGTAACAATCACAGCAGAAGACACACAACCTTCTCTTAATGGAACAGTAATAACCCCAGTTAGAATAACTGACTTGGCCAGAACAGCTTAACTAACTTAGTTCTTTTTGCAGTTTTGGACAATGTTTTGTAAAAATGATCTGAAAATTTCTCTTTGTTTTCTCTTTTTTCTGAAGACTAAAAGTCCAGCCCTTTTAAGTTCTGAAAATAGCCTATTTATAAGCCAAACAACCCAGTGCAGCTAAGCTGCCTGGATTCTGCCAATTGCAGACTGCCCATACCTATTAAACCCCATGCCTAAGCATCTTTTTGATGCCAGCCATCTTGTTCCCCACGCCTGGCTTATTCCTTTTGTTCAAGAGTTATGGGTTCATTTAAGTATTCATTTTAATTCCCATGCTCTTATGTCTTGTTCCCCATTGACATTAATTTAATCCTAGTTCAGTACCCTACTTGTCAGCTCACTTAAACTAAGCTTTTCTGTTCTTTTCGAAACCCCAGACTACCCTCATTAAACCCCGGTTATGACTGTACTAACCCTCTGCAACAATGGGGCATTTTGAACTTCTGGAAATCCAAATTCAAGACTGCCCTAGCCTGATTCTTTTAATTGTTTAAAAATGCAGTTACAAATTAGTATTCACAGATAATGTCAAACATCCAATTAACAACACAGGTTTGTTCAGTCATGTGAAGTTGTACGCATTAGCATATCTGAACATTCAGTCCTAGGAAATTAATCGACAACGTTTATCAAGTCGACTATACTAATTATAACAAGGAATAATCAGTCGCTTATATAAACAACACAAACAGGGTCCCAAATGGCTTCAGACAACCTTGCACTACATTTGAGGGGGCTATATGAATTATCTATGCGACGACTAATCTAATCGAGCATGTATATCACAGAACGTATGCAAACCTATACAGAAAATAATCGGCCAAATAAAAGGCCTTACAAAGACGGAAGAAATTAGAATGAAAAATAATAGAAATAACAAACAAACACAACAAAACATGCTGACAACTCAATTAGCAGTCAAATAAAACAGAAAAGCAAAGAAAAACTTACTGAAAAATGTCCAAACAAAGTCGACCCAAATCGGACTCAGCTTTGACCATTTGAGGTCGAACAAACTTTAATTAGGGTGTTCTCAAACGAGAACACCTTGATTAAGGTCTATTAGACCTCAAACCCCTGTTAGGACTGGCCGGATTCCAAGGATATTCGTGTTCTAGGGTTTGGATCTTCAGATCTGGTTTTTTAGGAGTTATGGGTAGATTCGGACCAAACCAAGCCTGGTTTGGTCGCGAGGGAGGTCAGGGGAGTGTCTGGTACGAAGATGGTGAGGTTTGGTGTAGGTCAGAGTTCAACTCGAATCTTCAAATGAAGATTCGAGATGAAAGAAGGTGATTCGAGGCTAGGGGGTAACAGATTCGGGTTTGGGGTGGTGAGGTGGTCCTAGGGTGTTCAGGAGGTGGCCACCGGCGTTCATGCCGCCGGGTTCTGGTGAAAGGGAAACCAGGGCGGCTGCTAGGGTTTCGGGGGTTTCAGGGCTTGGTGAAGAAGACGAGGGAAGGGGGGGTTCGGATAGGGGGCGTGGGGTACGATAGAAGGCTTTATATATGATCTAGGGGTTTAGATCCTGGCCGTTGGATCAAATAAGATCTATGGCCAGGATCTATTCACTTAGGGAAGGCGGTGTCGTTTGGGTATGATGGTGGGTGAGACCGGGTAAGGCTGGATCGGGTCAAAATTTGGCGGGTTTAGGGGGAAGGCCTGGGTCCGTTGGATCAAAAAAGTTAGATGGCTCAGATCAACTTGCCTGAAACGACGTCGTTGAGGTGAAGTGAGCAACCTGATCAGGACCGTTTGTTTGAGTCAGATCAACGGTTCTGATAAGGATGCTGATACGGCGTCGTTTGAATCAGTGTTTGGGCAGGCCTGACTTGGACTGGTTCCTTGTGTGCCGGTTTTGGGCCTATTTTTGTTTCATTTTTTGGGCCCAAACCGATTTTCATCACTTTTTCTTTGTTCTCTAATTTTAAAACAAAATGAAACAATAAATAAATAAATAAATGAAATTAAAAAAAACAACAATGTAACACTTCAACACAATTATCACACCATATTAAAATGTTTAAGTAAGTTAAATCACAACCTAGAACGAACGATGCATATATATATTTTTGAATTTTCTTTCAACGACCGAATTACGGTTTGATTACAATGATAGACATACTTTGTATTTTGATTGATAAGATCAAATGCAAAATGGGCCGAACCACAAATGACTAGCAGTACATGTCATGAAAAATTGAAAATTTGTACAGCGAGGTCACTGGTCACTATTTTTGTTTTCTTTTGGAGCGATTGTCCGTGAAGCAAAAATTACGTGCTTACAGGTGCATCGGTTTATCCTTTCGCTGCCCCAAGACTGCTCCTATGGCATAGTCATTTGCGTCACACATGAGCTCAAATGGGTGCTCCCAGTTGGGTGCAACAATGATGGGTGCAGTCACCAATCGCTTCTTCAACTCCTCAAATGCCAACCTGCAATCATTAGAAAACACAAAGGGGTGATCCTTTTCAAGGAATTTGCATAAAGGGTTAGCAATTTTGGAGAAATTTTTTATGAATCGCCTGTAGAACCCGGCGTGCCCAAGGAAACTTCTCACCGCCTTGACTGAAGTGGGCAGTGGTAGTTTTCAATCACGTCAACCTTAGCATGGTCGACCTCAATTCCTTTACTGGACACTCGATGCCCCAGGACTATCCCTTCCTGTACCATAAATTGACACTTCTCCTAGTTCAATACTAAATTTGTATCCACACATCTTTTGAGCACTCTTCTTAAGTTGTGAAGACAGTCCTCGAATGAATCTCCCACCACGGAGAAATCATCCATAAAGACCTCCATAATATCCTCCACCACGTCTGTGAAAATGGCTAACATGCACCATTGAAATGTCGCCTGTGCATTGCAAAGCCCAAAAGGCATTCTCCGAAAGGCGAAGATGCCATACGGACAAGTGAATGATGTTTTCTCTCTATCTTCGGGGGCTATTGATATCTGATTGTACCCCGAATATCCATCCAAGAAACAGAAGTGCGATTTTTCGGCCAGCCTGTCCAACATTTAGTCAATGAGAGGCAAGGGGAAGTGGTCCTTCCGGGTGGCTGTGTTCAATTTTCGATAATCCATGCAAATCCGCCATTCCGTGACTGTACGAGTTGAGATCAACTGATTGTTCTCATTTTGCACAACAGTTATTCCCCCCTTTTCGGCACACATTGGACAGGGCTAACCCAATTGCTATCAGATATGGGGAAGATGATTCCCGCATCTAACCATTTGATCACTTCCTTCTTTACTACCTCTTTCATGTTCGGGTTCAGCCTTCGTTGATGTTTTCTGGAAGGTTTGTGCCCTTCTTCCAAGAGCATCTTGTGCATACAGAAGGCTGAGCTGATACCCTTTATGTCTGCCATGGTTCAGCCAATGGTAGTCTTACTTTCCTGCAGTACCTGAAAGAGCTGTTCTATCTACACATCTAGCAAACCGGATGATATAATAACATGTAAAGTAGAATCTGGGCCTAAGAAAATGTACCTGAGGTGAGCTGGGAGCGGCTTCAGCTCTAGCTTGGGTGGTTCCTCTACTAATGGCTTTGCTGGAGGTGTATCCCTTTTTTCTAACTCAAGGGACTCGAGCTGAGGTTCCCTTTTCCAGAATCCTTGGCCTTCAAGTGCCATGACCCACTCAGCTAACCCTTCACCATCCATCTCTTCTAAATTTGTCAGACATGCCTCCAATGGATCTTTAGCAGTCAGGGTCACATCATCTTCTTGGAGGATCACATCCACTGCCTCCACTAGAGAGCAATTAGCATATTCACTGGGTCTCCTCATAGATTGCTGAACATTGAATATGACTTCTTCATCGTTCAGTCTCATTTTTAATTCCCCAGTCTCACAATCGATCAGTGCTCTTCCAGTGGCCAAAAATGGCCTACCTAAAATGATAGATATCTCCTCATCTACCTGACAGTCCAGAATAACAAATTCTGCAGGGAACACAAACTTCCCCACTTGCACTAACACATCATCAAGAATCCTAGTAGGCCTTTTTACCGTACGTCAGCCAGCTGCAACAACATCAAAGTCGGTCTAGCTCTGCCAATGCCCAGTTTGGTGTATACAGCTAGAGACATCAAATTTATGTTGGCTCCTAAATCACATAATGCCTTTGCAAAGGCATAACTCCCAATCGTGCATGGAATAGTGAAGCTACCTGGGTCGGACATCTTTTGAGCCATCGGTCTGGTCACTACTACGCTGTAGGTCTGCGTCATAGTCAATGTGGATAGGTCCTGAAAATCAAACTTCCGTGACATTAGGTCTTTCATCATCTTCGCATAACCTGGCATCTCCCTCAAGGCATCCATCAAAGGAATATTCAACTGAATTTGACGCAACATTTCCATGAATTTCTTGTATTGATCTTCCTTCCTTTGTTTTACCAGTCTCTGAGGGAATGGTGTAGGTATCACCCTTTGTGCACTGCTTGCTGGCTTCTCTCTGTTGGGTTTCTGTGGCACAAGAGGCACAACCTGTTCTGCAGCTTGTTCATTTACCTTAGCTTTACCCTTTTCATGTTGACCCTGTTCAACCACCACTTCAGTCAGATTTGATGGTTCATCTACCTCTAGTGGAATTGGAGTGGCTAGCGTAGTCTCTTTACTGGCTAGTGCAACCTCCTACTCTTTGTCTAAATCTCTCCCATTCCGAAGACTTACTGCCATCAGCTGATTCATGTTTTGCTCTTTGGGGTTAATATTTGTGTTCGCTGGCAATGTTCCCCGGGGGCAGTTGTTTAAAGCCATAGACAACTGCCCTAACTGAGTTTCAATGTTCTTTATAGCTGAATCATGTACTGCCAACTTTTCTTGCATCTTACCATTTGTCCTAATGAGTTGCTGGAGCATCCCCCTGATCTCTACCATGTTGTTATCTTGATGCTGAGGAGGTGGCTGATATGTCAACTATTGTTGGTTCTGCTGTGGGTAGCCCTGTTGTCTCTGGTGGTATGGCACCATGTGGCCTTGAACTTGCATGCCCCCAGGTTGAGGCATGTTGGGTCTGTATTGCTGATTTGGTGCTGGTCTCCACTGTTGTCCTCCTTGTCTCTGATCCCCAAAGTTGTTAACATAATTCATATCTTCCATTGCCTCTTGATTTTCACCTTCTCCGCTCCATGAACACACATAAGACTGATCAACACAGGGTGTACACAGTCCTCCATTTGTCGTGTCAACAATATGCACCTGTTTGGTACCCATCTCATCTATCTTCTTTATCAAAATACTTATCTGAGTCATGAGTGTGGCCATGTTCTCTGTATGTGAATTATTTGGGTCGAGAGGAATTGAATGCACTATGGGTGCCAGTGTTGTACCTCTAGTCATTCACCCCGAATTCTGAGACATCTTGTCAAGAAGGACTTTGCACTCGGTGAATGTCTTACTCAAAAATGCACCTCCAGCTGAAGCATCCACATTGGCCTTTAGATTGTCAGCTAACCCCATGTAGAATCTCTGGCCAAGCATCTGGTCTGGAATGCCATGGTGAGGACACTTCACCACCATCCCTTTAAATCTTTCCCAAGTTTCTTACAAGGTCTCAGTCAGCTGCTGCTTGTACTGCAATATTTCATCAATCTGCCTTGCAGTCTTGTTGGGCGGGTAGAACTTATTTAGGATCTGCTTTACTAATTCCTCCCAGGTGACAATGGAATTGATTGGGAGCGAATTCAGCCAAGTCTGAGCTTCCCCAGTCACAGAGAACGGGAACAGTAATAGCTTGATAGCTTCTGGGGTCACATTTGGCTGCCTTTGAGTCACACAAATTGACAGAAAGTTTTTCAAATGTTGCTGAGGGTCTTTAATGTGTGACCCGGAGAACAATCCTTTATTCTGTAGCAGATGCAACATGTTGTTGGTGATCTGGAATGTCTCCGCTTGAATTGCGGGCACAGCTATGGCAGTTGCCAGGTTGTCAGCTGTGGGTTGAGCCCAATCATAAAATGCAGCTTCTGGCACAAGAGGTGCCACCACTCTGACGTTTGGGTCAGCTGGCTCATCCCTGATGTTTCCGTTCACGTTCTCTACGTCACCCATGTCAATTTCAAGCCGGTATGGTTGTTGTGATTGTTGGATCCTCTTATTGGCACGGTTCAATGCCCTGAATATTTTCTCGGGGTCTAAAAGTCATTCAAGCAGTTCTCCAGTCCTCGAAGAATTTCTAGGCATACACCTGAATTCCACAAGAGTTCAAACGTTAGAATTTCAATAAAAATTGTTTAACACCTTTGGAAATTTATTTGAACTAATAATTTTAACAGTACTTCTAAGTTGTAATAAATAACACCGTTAGTTCCCCGGCAACTACGCCAAAATTTGATAACGCCCAACTATGCCTTTTAAAGGACAAAGCGGCCGCTACAAATATAATCTGGTTTTAAGTCCGGAATCGAATCCTCAGGGAACTAACCTATCTATTACACTCTACGGGAATGTTATTATCAACTCAATCAATCTCTAGATGGAAGATTTTTGATCAATAAGATTGGATTTTTGTTTAACTACTTCAACTACTATTAAAAACAACAGTAAGCTAAAACAAAGATAATTCAATGGTAAAAAGGTCTAGGGCAATGATTTCTCCAATTGCTAGTTTAGGTCTCGACTCTTCCGCTATAATCTCACCGTAATACTCTATGAGGATTAAGAGTTATGGGTTATTATAATTATCTCTCGATCAACTACAATAATTTACTAGAGCATTCTCTCGAACTACTCTAGCAGACAATATGTGTGCAACTCTAAATTATCCCACCAAAGTTCCGTTATCTCTAAACCCACTTTTAAGTTCAAGTAATGAATCTCTTCAATTACCCAAAAGTGGTGTTATTCAACAGCTAACCTAATACTCTTTATCAAGCAATATAAGGTAATTAGACACGATTAATCAAGGGCACATTCAATTAATCACCATACAAAACGTAGTTGAACAATCATATCATAAATCCGGCTTAATTATAACAACTTGAGTCCAAACTTCAATCGACAATTGGTTCCATCAACCCTAGATAAGTATTTAGCTACTCATAACAAAATAAGAGAGAACTACTAAATTGTTCATAATGTAAAATTGCAAGAATTAAAAGGAGATAGAAAAACTATAATGTTTGGTTGATTTTCTCACACTTGTTCTTGCCTCCAAAAGTAGTTTCAGAAAAACTTCGAACAATCTTGGGCGAGTTTCTAAAGCTTATAAGGGTTTACAAAGTTTCCCCGATTTTACAATTTGGTCCTCAAAATTTCCAGCAGCATGAACAGTGCACCGCGGTCGACCGCGGTGAATGCTGACCTTTCTGCCTTACGTTGTTAATCTACCGCGGTTCACCGCGGTGCCACCACGGTCGCGGTGCCACCACGGTCGCGGTGGCCTTCTTGCCTAGGCCATTTTCTGCTTCTTAGTGTTCGGGTACTTCTCGAGTGAGCGTTTTCTTCACATTATTGCCTCCAAAACACTCCATGTTGCTTCCTCTCATATAATATTCCCTGCGAAACAAAAGAACACTATTCAGAGCATTTTTGTTGGCAATTTATCTATAAAACAACAACGAAGTATGGTCATATTATGGTGTAAATATCAACTATATAGCCTACTATCAATCTTCTTCATCCCTTCCATCATGGTGGAGGCGAGCTCGTTTGTCCCGGTCCCTGTTATCTATTTTTGCAGATTCAATTTGTAATTACCATCCTTTCCCTTTAGCTCTGACCTGTGCTGCTCGATATCTCTCTTATAATGATCTCTAAATACTTAGCGAAAAAGAATGATGGTTTGCGCTTGTTTTGTGTCGGTTAGGATTTGTTGTCGCTGTGCGTTAGAAGGAGGAGGAGAGCAGAAATTTTAATGGGATGGGGGAAGAGAATGGGATGTATCAAAGTAGAGAGAGAAAGAAAATAGTGTAACTGATTAGCGTATTTAGTGACTTAGGACTAGGAGGTAACCAAAATTAAATATTTTGCTATAAACCTTAAAAGATATCTATAGAATATAATTTTTTAAATGGTATTTATTTAAAATAAATAAGGTGTTAACCTTTGCGATAGGAGGTAAAAATTCCTAAATTATTTAAGGTTCGTGTTTGTGCTTATGATGTATTTCGTTCGCTAGTTGGTTTGTTTCAAGTCATCAGAGTGGATTACTATTGGCGTAATTTGGTCGAATAAGACATGTAAAATAGGAGTAGCATTTATTTCCAATGTATTTTGCTGCCCTATGGTAACTTTATTATGCAGGAAAAATATATTTATTTATATTCTATATTTATATCTATCTAGCTTCTGATTTGACGGACCAAATTTCTGTTAATTTACGGGACGAATTGTACAAATAGCCCTTACACGTTTTCAAAATTTACCGGACGAATTGTACGTCAACGACTACTTTTGTCATGTTCTCAATTATTGTGCTTTGGTTTAGGGTTCATATACAGGTCGCCTTCTATATACTTTTTTTTTTTTTTTACTAATAATGCTTTTGTCCGATTTTATTCCTCCAAGAGTCATATCTGACAAAGAGCTAATTATTGAAAATAGATGATTTTAATTTCTCATGGTTTAAATTTGATTTAAAATCAGAGCTGAATTTGTAGTGGATTATTCTGATAACCTGTTGTCACGACCCGAAAATTCCACCTTTGGGTCCGTGATGACGCCTAACATTTTACTTACTAAGTAAGCTAACGTTCCAGTATTTATCTATTTTTAACAGTTCAAATTTTTAATAATAAAGGAACCGAAATGACTGAAATAAACTCTGAAGTAAAGAGCAGAAAATATAACAACTAAAATCTCTAATACAGCCCGAATCTGGTGTCACGAGTGCACGAGCTACTAGAATGCTACAGATAAAGATCTGAATAAAAGTAAAGCTGTCTGAAAGAAAAATACACAGCTAAGATAAAGTAGGAGAGGACTTCAAGGCTTGAAGCCGAGCAGTTGTACCTCAAGTATCCAAACGCGGAGCAGCTGTACCTCAAGTCTTCACACTAATAGTCAACCCGAGCACGCTACTGATCGCCGCTAGGACCGACTCCAAAATTTGTACAAGAAGTGCAGAATGTAGTATGAGTACAATCGACTCCATGTACTTTGCAAGTGTTAAGTCTAACCTCGACGAAATAGTGACGAGGCTAAGGCGGGTCACTTACACTATAACCTGTATGCAGTATAAGATAAAGACAGGAAAAGAAACTACGAAACGAAATAAGGCAGTTAACTTAAGAAAAATAGCTCAATCCTAAAAGAAAACCAGCGAATGCTAGAAATACAAATCCTTAGAGTCTCATATCGAAGTATCGAAGCCAACACAACAAATAAGCATATAATCAGAATCAATGTCATAATTCACCCTTATTTTATCGTATCAATCCACCCTTATTTCACCTATTGCGGCGCGCAAGCCCATCCCACCATATTAGTATAAACTCACCTTTATTTCGCCGTATCAATCCACCCTTATTTCACATGTTGCGGTGCTCAATCCGATCCCACCATATCAATATAAATAAATCAACGAGTTCAATCAATTTAATAGCTCGAATCACAAGTAACCTTTGCGATTAACGAATATGAAACCGAATTAAAAAGAAAATCTCGTACCAAATTGAGGATTCATCATAATTAATAATAAACAGTAAGACAAGTCCAGTAAATGATAATTAAATTATGCAAGTAAGTCAATTAAGACAAGTAGCAGTCAATCAAGGAAGCACGGGAGAATCTAACATTTTTAACACTAGAATAATTAGTGGCAGGTAGTAAGTAAAGGCATGGAAAACATTTAAAGCATGTAACAAGTAAGACATGAAGGAAATAATTAATGAAATATGGAAAAGTAGGGAAACAAGTATTTTGGTGGCGTATATACACTCGTCACCTCGCATATATGCCACTACACATGAATTTCACATAACACAAGCTCAAGGGTTCTTAATTCCCTCAAATCAAGGTTAAACCCGATACTTACCTCACTCTGCAATCAATTCAAAGTTCAACCACGACCTTTCC
Source organism: Nicotiana sylvestris (assembly GCF_000393655.2). Classification (NCBI taxonomy): domain Eukaryota; kingdom Viridiplantae; phylum Streptophyta; class Magnoliopsida; order Solanales; family Solanaceae; genus Nicotiana; species Nicotiana sylvestris. The sequence continues at coordinate 12,294,606 of NC_091064.1, forward strand.
TTTCATACAAGCCTCCAAACCAACCAAATCTAGAAAATTATTGATCGAACAAATAAGCTTTAAAAACTACTCACGAATGAAAAAGATTCAATTTTGGTCATTATCAAAAAAGTCAACCCTCGGGGCCGCTTAGTCAAAATCCGAAACTAGGATCAAAACCTGATTACCCATTCATCCCCGATCCCGGATATGCGATTTATTTAAAAATCCGACCTCAATTCGAGGTCTAAATTTCAAAATTATAAAAATACCTAATTCTACCCAAATCCCCAATTTTCTTCCATGAAAATCCTAGATTTAAGGTTGAAATCTTATGAAATGTGGTGAGAAATTAAAAGAAAGTAGATTAAGGTCACTTACCAAAAATATTATGAAGAAGAGTTCTTGGAAAAATTGCCTCTAAGATTTTTAGGGTTGGAAATTTGAAAGAATGAACCAAAATCCCGTCTAACTCAGTTTTTGACCAATCGCAAATGTTGCAATTGTGACCTGGGGTTTACAATTGCGAACCCTGCAAATACGAGATACTTCGCAATTGCGAAGAAGCTTCATCTCTGATATCATCGCATTTACGAAGTGTGGCCCTTTCGCAAATGCGACCTATCAATCGCAAATGCGACCTATCAATCGCAAATGCGATCCTTTGCTACTAGCCATTCTTCACAAATGCGAGGAAGTGGTTTGCAACTGCTAACCTAACAGGAATTTTGACAGTTCATGAATGCGAACATTGACCTTGCAAATGCGAGATCAGAGGCTGCACCAGAACCAGATTTTCACCAGCTATATGCTAAGTTCAAATTCACTTCGTAGCCTATCCGAAACTCATCCGAGCCCTCTGGATCCAAACCAAACATGCACACAAGTACAAAATCATCATACAAACTCGCTCGCATGACCAAAACACCAAAGTAACACCTAAAACTACAAATCGGACACCAAAATGAATAAATTTTTCAAAGAAGCTTAAAAACTTTTATTTTAACAACCGGACATCCGAATCACGTCAAATCATTTTTGTTTTGCATCAAATTTTGCAGACAAGTCATAAATTCAATAAAGAACCTATACCAAGTTTCGAAACCAAAATCCGGACCCGATAGCAATAAAATCAAACTTCAATCAAAATTTTAAATTCTATACAAAGAATTAAGAAAATAATAATGTCACGACCCCAATCTCGGTCGTGATGGCTTCCAACACGATGCTAGGCAAGCCCAACCAATTACCACTCACAATCCCTTCTTATTAGAATTCATTACCAATTTTCAGAAATAGATACCAATTTAATATAAGTAGAAGTCAGAAATAAAAGATTGAAATATTTGGAAGGCCATAATGAAATCTCTACAAATGCCCAATCATCTGGTGTCACAAGTCTGAGCCTCTAATACAAGGTTTCAACAGCCTAATGCAGAAATATGTCTAAAATGCGGAATAATAAAGAAAGATAGAGGGAGAAATCGGGTCTGCGGACTCCATGCAGCTACCTCGATAACTCCGATGAAAAACGGAACGGCAGGAAAGCTCGCTCTACACCTCAGGGACACCTGTACCTGCATACACGGTGCATGGAGTAATGTGAGTACTCTGACCCAGTGAGTAATAACAATAAATAATGGTTGACGGTATGAAATCACGTAAAGGCACTAAGCAGTTCTATATCAAAGCAGTAAAACCATTTAAAGAGCAAGTAGTAAAGAAAATTGAATGAAACTCTTTGAACTAGGTGAAAATAGGTAATTTGACAGGCATTAATCCAGTATAAATTCGCTCTTCGAGCATTTCTATTCATTTACTTATTACTTAACCTCAATACTCAATTCATATACTTCTCACAATAACCGAAATCGAAACATATATATATATATACCGCTGCGGCGTACAGCCCGATCCGTATATCGCTGTGGCGCATAGCCCGATCCATAATAATAATAGTTAACTGCACTCACTGGGGGTGTGCAGACTCCGGAGGGGCTCCTACAGCCCAAGCGCTATATTGCTACGGCGTGCAGCCCGATCTATATATATATATTTACATATTTGCCGCGGCGCGCAGCCCGGTCCATATAAGTATTTGCTGCGGCGTGCAGCCCGATCCAATTTATGTATTTGCATATTTGCTGCGGCGCGCAACCCGGTCCATATAAGTATTTGCTGCGGCGTGCAGCCCGATCCAATATATGTATTTGCTGCGGCGTGCAGCCTGATCCAATATATGTATTTGCTGCGGCGTGCAGCCCGATCCAATATCATATATAATATCCTCACTATTGGGTCCTCAACCCCTCTCAGTCATTATAATCACAGCCTCTCGGGCACAATAATATAAGGTAGGGATCTCAGCCCACATATTTCTCTCATTTATGGTTAACATTTCATAACCCGATTCATATCATTTTTAAACAATTAGAAACATGACTGAGGATATGATTTTTAGCAAATAAGTGAGGAAAATCAGTCAAAAATCCCATAAGGGTTCTACAGGTCGGCACAAGGCCCCAAACATGGCAACTAGCCCAAGTCAAGATGACAATGCATAAGTCTCAGTCAAAATGTAGTGAAAATATCAATTGGGATGGACCAAGTCACAATCTCCAGTAGCAATGAACCCCACGCTCATCACGGAATGTGTGTCACATCTCAGTATAGCACTAAGTTGTGCAAAATCCGAGGTTTCAAACCCTCAGGATATCATTTAAAATCATTACTCACCTCAAACTGGCCAAAGCTCTAGCTCGCTATGCCCTTGCCTCTCAAATTGGCCTCCTCGCGCGTCGAATCTGACCAAAATCACAACGAACATGTCACATTATGCTAAAGAAACAATACCCAATCGAAAAATATCAAAATTCTCGAAATTGGCAAAACCCGAGCCCCGGGCCCACTTCTCGAAATTCAGAAATTTTTACATCAACGGGTTCCTTATCTCCCCACGAGTTCATACATACCAAAAGTTCTCAAATTCAACCCCAAATGGTCCTCCAAATCTCCAATCAAAATCTCAAAATCCCAAGCCCTATTTCTTCCATTTTTAGCAAGAATTCAATGATTTTCTAGGTGGATTTCACAATATAAATGAGTTTTAGGTCCAAAATTCTTACCTCCAAACGTTTCTCCTTGAATCCCTCTTCAATCTCCTTCAAAAAGCTCTCAAAATGATCAACTATGGCTGAAAAATGGACCCAAATCGCGGACAAGAGGACTTAAAAATATTCTGCTCAGGCTTCATCGAGGTGTACCTTGCGCTGTGCAGGTTGTACATCCTCTTACCATTTTCCCTGTTGTACACCTTCTGTTAAAACGCCTATAACTCCTTGTGAAAATATCCAAATGACAAACGGTTTAAATATTTAAAAACTAGACTCGAAGATCTTTCATTTGATAGGTTGTACACCATATAACTCTTTATATATTCCGAGAGTTTCTAAAGTGCATCAAAACATTCTGCCAAAACTGATCCACTAGCCATATTCGATTCATCATAACTTTCTGATAGAATATCCAAATCATGAATGGTTTAACTTTCTGGAAACTAAAAGGCAAAGACTACAACTTTCATGTTTTGCACTTTTTCTAATTCCTTATATATTTCAAGATATAAGCTTCCAAACTGGACTCCTCGCACCAGAAATTTTCTGGTGCACAGCTGAAGCTTAAAAAATCTGCAACTTTTCCAAAGATGAAATAGTCCGTTTAACCACCCGAAACTCACCCGAGACCACTGGGACCTCAACCAAACATTCCAACATGTCCCATAACATCATTCAAACTTGTTCCAACCTTTGAAACGCTCAGAACAACATCACAACACCAAATTCGCATCGGATTCAAGCCTAAGAATTTCAAAATCTTCTAAATTACTCTTTTGATAAAAAACCCAACCAAACCACGTCCGAATGACATGAAATTTTGCACACACATCCCAAATGACACAATGGAACTACTTCAACTCTCGAAATTCCATTCCGACCCCTATATCAAAATCTCACCTATCAACCGGAAAACGCCAAAATATCAACTTCGCCAATTCAAGCATAAATCTACTACGAACCTCCAAAACTCCTTCCGATCATGCTCCTAAGTCATAATCACCTCTCGAAGCTAACCGAACGATCGGAACTCACATTCGAGCCCTCTAACACATAAGTCAACATCCAGTTGACTTTTCCAACTTAAGCTTCCTTAAAAGAGACTAAGTATCTCAAACCTTACCAAAATCATTTCGGAATGACTTCAAATTTTGCACACAAGTCATATTCGATATTACGGACCTACTCCAACTTCCGGAATCGGAATCCGACCTCGATATCAAAAAGTCAACTCACGGTCAAACTTCTCAAAAACCTTCCGAAAAATTATATGGACCGCGCACGCAAGTCGAGGAATTATTGATGTCGCTTTTCAAGGTCTTAAAATACCGAGATAGTTATTTAATTTAAAGGTGATATTTTGGGTCATCACAAATAATTTAGGGGGTATATTACCCTCATATAGGTAAGGTGTGTCGTGGCAACTTCGGGTATACTTCAGGGCGATTTTATGCATTATCCCTTAAATTTATATAAACTAAAATCTCAAAAATTTATTGAATGACAAAAACCTCAAATTTGAACGAATTTAAAAAAAAATCTTAAAACAATGAAGGGCTAGACAACATATTGGATACCTACAGGGTATTTGTGTTAACAAATACTAAAAAAAGGGTTTCGAAAACATATTGGATACCTACAGGGGATTTATGTTAACAGATACTAAAAGAAAAAAAGGTTTCGAAAACATATTGGATGCCTCAAATATTTATTCACAATGTTGTTATGTCTCTTAACTAACCAAAAAGAAAAAAATTATGAAATAAATTTTAAGATATTATAGTCATGTTACATAATATAATTAATAAAGAATTTATATAAAATAGAATTTTAATAAATTTTAAGTCCTAACTATTAGGTTTCATGCATAAACGCATACTCCTAAACTTGATGTAAAAGTGCTCGAGATTTTTACCATAAAAAATAAAAAAATTCCTAAACCTAAACTAAGGTGGAAGTGCTCGAAAAATTTACCTAAAATACTTATAAATACATAATAAATTTTGTACCTAACATAATTATAAAGAATTAGTAATATTTTTTTTACAAGGTATTGATCAGTTATTTAAAAAAAAAAAAGATTCCTAAACCTAAAAAGAGGTGAAAGCTCCTAAACCTATAACAAGTAGAAAAACTCCTAAACCTAAAAGGAATTGAAAGTACTCAAAACTTTTACCTAAATTACCTATTTTTAAAAAAGAATTAATCGTTGAATGTATGACAAACAAAAGGACTCTCAGAGCGTTAAAAGTAGTAAACGGCTTTTTTGAAACACGTCACAAAATATTATATTTTTCATTGTTATTATTTTTCTTTTACTAATTTGTTATATTACACAGTTCAAATAGGAAAATATTAATACATAAAATCTAATTGATATCGAATTCCTAAATATTAGGAAACTATGAAATGACTATTTGTATTTCTAATATTAGAGAAATAATCAAATGACAATTTTGTCTAGTGTGAAATCTATTTCTAAAGGGTAAAAAAAGGCGAACGATATTTGCTTAGAACCTTCGTACTTTTAATATAGTATAGATATAGATTAAAAGGAAGAAAGTCTAGCCTAGGATTAGGATAAGTGGAAGTGTAGGAGAAAGACATGTAGTAGTTTTAGGACAAAACTAGTTAGGGTAGTTAATAATTAGTTACTATTTTTGAATTTAAACTAAAAATAATTAAATATCTATATATTTTTAAGGAAATTATTATAAAAAGGAGGATATATAAATAAATAACATCCATGTTGTAACAGCCCAACCCACTAGTGATATTGTCCGCTTTGGGCCTAGGCTCACACGGTTTTAAAACGAGTCACTAGAGTCTAAGACTTGTTAACTTATATACTCAGCATCCCTTTTGTGTTTTGCGATGTGGAACTCTGTCTAAAGTTTGGAGTGTTACATACACCCCCTCTTATGGACTCAGCATCCTCGCTGAGGTTTGCCCCACTGCGTGGGATTTGCCTCGACTTAGCACTAATGTTTGCTCCGCTTAATCGGGATTTGCCTAAACTCAGTTGAACTCTGATCCACTTCAGCATGGCTTACACAAGAGTGGCTCTGATATCATCTGTAATAGCCCAGTCTACTAGTGATATTGTCCGCTTTGGGCCTAGGCCCGCACGACATTAAAACGTATTACTAGGGTCTAAGGCTTGTTAACTTATATACCCAGCATTCCTCTTGTGTTTTACCGATGTGGGACTCTGTCTAAAGTTTGGGATATTACACATGTAGAGATATATAAAGTTATAAGACTAATTTATTTTTTGAAATAAGAAAGTTTTTGAATAATAATTCATATGGTCATACTATATGGATAAGAGCACGTAACTAAAATATTATAATAGATAAAATTAAAGAAAAAAACTTAAACAATATTTTCATGAAATAAAAAAAAATAAAGATATAATTTAAATTCTCATGTAGTAATCTTTCATATTAAATACAAAATCTATATCTATATATTATTAAAAGGAAGTGTTTCTCCTAAAAATTGGATAACAATTAATCTTATAATGTGGTTTTAAGGACACGTGATTTAACCGAATATCAATTGATGAATATGAAAATTAGTAGCAGAAATTAACAATAAAATTAAGCAAACCAGTGCTTGAACAGAACTCAACCCTCGAGCTAGTTGTGCAAGAACAGTTAAAATGCAACAAGCTGATGAACAAGTGAGTGTGAATTAAAGAGCGAATATTATATTTCTTTGATCTGCGTGAATGTAAAGTGTTTACAAAATGATTAGAACCCTCTTTATATAGTAGATGAATCCTATCTATGGTATATGTAAAGATCTTCACTGAGAATCAGAATGAATGAGCTCAACCATGTCTGCCATGGTGAGCAGTGAAGCTTCTAGAACTGGGAGAGAATGAGAGAAAGAAAGGCGGTGGAATTGATGAAATGAAGCTCAAACTTTATTGATACAATACAGAGCATATATATACAACTTTGTACAGTTATCACTATTAACAAACTAATACTAACTAACTTTCTAACTACTCCAACTAATTTTCTAATTATGAAGAATACAACTAAGTATTAATTAAATAAGATATCTCAATACCCCCCTCAAGTTGGAAATGGTGAAAACACTGCCAACTTGGCTAAGACTCCAGAGTGCTTGGTGCCTGTTAGGGCCTTGGTAAGTATATCCACAAGTTGATGGTCAGTTGTAATGTAGTGCAGTGAAATAAGGCCTTCTTGCAGCTGTTTCCTCACAAAGTGACAATCAACTTCGATATGTTTAGTACGCTCATGAAAAACTGGATTTTTAGCTATGTGTAGAGCTGACAAACTATCACAAAATACTAAAATGGGATGAATGGAAGGAACTCTCAGTTCAGATAGAAGTCTGCTCAACCAAACCTGCTCACCAACCACCTTTTTAAGAGACCTGTACTCTGTCTTTGCTGAAGATAGAGATACAGTTTCCTACTTTTTAGATTTCCAGCTGAGTGGACTATTTCCCAATAGAACAATATACCCACTGACAGACCTTTTTGTGTTTGGGAAAGAGGCCCAATCAGAGTCACAAAAAGCTCTAATAGCCCAGTCCCCAGACTTGGACATGGAGACTCCTAAAGTAGGATCACCCTTGAGGTACCTTAGCAAGTGATAGGCTGCTTTCAGATGAGGTTGTCGCGCTCCCTATTTCCTCACGAAATCCGGGTTTCGACATTTTGGGACATTTCCTTTCCTTTTGGAATTGAGTAAGAGATTTGAAGAGTCTCCACCTAACGGATTAAGGTGTGTTAGGGAACCTAGAACAATTAACTCGTGAAACCAGTTTATATTACCAAAGATTGGGTAATGGCTCGATATTACCTCAAGGGAAAGGTATTAGGCACCCCTCGAGGTCCACAACGGTGGGTCCCAGCCAAACTCGATTAAGCGAATTAGTCTTTAGAGGAAAGTTTAAACAATTTAAAACAAATAGACAATTACTTTAAAACAAGAATTAAAGGGGTCCTACGTTTTTTAGCCTATAGGATCATTTTCATGCAATACTTGGTAACTTTCCCCAAATTGGGGTGTTACGCATAACATTAGCGCACATGTCATCATCTCTTTTACTACTCTGTTACTATCTTTTAGTTGTTACCTAAGCGTTCTAATAGATTCTAATGCGTACCTTATGCGTGCACTACCCGTCCCTTGCCTATAGTCCTGGAAGTGTTTAGGACTTCTATTTTGGATAAATCTAGACTCACCTACGTTACTTAAAAATGAGAAAACTAAGAGACAAACAAAATTCAGATAAGACTATCATGTAAGGAGCAAATAAATGGCTCATGTTAACCTCCACAAATATCCAACCAATGCATGCAATTCAAACAAACAAAGTTTTATAGCTTAGGATACTATAGGCAGGATATCTAGATGAGCAAGAACAGAATGCTTAATAGCTTTATTAAAGCGATCAACAGTATCTATCAGTTTGCCTACTGATTTTTGTATATATTCTGAATCTGGGCGTGTTTCAAGCAACAAGAAATCATAATTTTTTATAGACCCAAATTTCTTAATTACCCTACAGGCTTGCCTAAGTGAGGACCAGATCAGAATCCTAAAACTATTAATTAACGATTACACTTTATAAACCAGTGATTGATTTTAACAGGCAAATTTCTTCTTTTTAGATCTTATAGGCATAATTTCTAAGTGCTGAAACTGATTATAAGCATTTATTTTCTATAGACATGATATCTAAACACACAAACTGATTTTTTACACTTACTTCCTATAGGCATGATTTCTAAGTATCAAGACTGATTATATATGTATTTCCTATAGGCATGATATCTAAGTGCTGAAACTATTTTTACGCTTATTTTCTATAGGCATGATATCGAAGCGGGTAAAGGCGTTAACCAGTTGCCAAGCGAGTTCAATAAAGAAGATCCTAGAGACATGATCTCTAATGCACACAAGGGGTTTGAAAAATATGGTTCTTGATGCAGAATTAATAAGACTAACTAGAAGCAGGATTTCTAGGATGCAAGTGAAAATTCAAGATTACAAATAACGAGATAAGTCCTATAGGCATGGTTTCTAATGGCATAAAGAATCATCACAACAACCTATAGGTATGATTTCTACCCGAACCCAACAAAGATATAAAAAATCCCTTCCCGATTTTTACTAATAACCCCATATCTATTTTTACAAGGATTATTACATTATTACGGACCATTATGAATAAATTACACAATAAAAAATCATTATACTATAGGGAGCCTTGGCAGGCCCAATGTCAACCTGGAAGCTAGGCCTTCAAGCAAGTTTAATATCCACAGGTAGTTCATAACACACAAATGGGCTTCGGGTGTGTCAAAGTTCCCAAGGGCCTCAGGGGCCCTAGGCAATGCTAACATTAGAACCTTTTCAAAGAAGCAGTTTTGTAAAGAGTTTGGAAGGCCAACCCTAGTGTGTCAGAGTTCGGAGGAGTCTCATGGATCCTAGGCAGTGCTCACACTAGGGGTGGTAGGACCCTAAATAACTAAGAGTAGAAGTTTGAAAATAATGTATAAGGGTAGGGGACAGTTTCAGAAAGAAAGCAGTTTGATTTTTCAGAAATGAACAGAAACAGAACAGAACCATATTCCAGCAGATTGGTTCAAATATAGATACAAATAATTAAACAATCACAACAAAACAGGAACATTTGAATCATAGACAAAACTGACCACACAAATTCATAATCCCTAAACAATTTCTGAATAGGGACCAGGTAATAAAAACAAAGTTCACATTGTTGGAGTTAACTCGATTTACTGGTTATCACTAGGTGGAATCATGCAGAAAGGTATTAAGAAGAGAAAAACATGCTAAAATTAAAATGACTAGCCAAACAGCCATACAGAACAGGGTGAGTTAATAGGATTTAAACATGCTATTTTCAGAAACAAGTAACAAGTGTCATGGACTAAACAGAGATATCCTAAGGTAAACTAATCATACTAACATGTAGAACATGATAAGTTAACAGGAATTAAGGCATGCTAGTTAAGAGAGCAATAAACAGGAACATAGAGCAAACAGAAGCATGTTGAAATTCATAATGAACTGACTACATAGCATATAGAGGAGATCATGATAATAGAAATTGAGGCATACCAGTTAAGATGTAGCAAACAGGAAGGTGAAGGCAAGTGGAATCCAAGAGTCTAGCCTTGGCTTTCAGCCGACTAGACAGAATAGCAAATAGAAGTAACATAAAGAATTACAGTTGTGAGTGTGTGAATAAGAGTTTATGTGTGTGTAGGTATTTTTTTCAGTATCTTTCCGAGTGTTTTTCGTGTGTTCTAAAAAATCAGAATGGGGAGGTTTATATAGCATTCAGCAAAGTAAAACAAATAAGGCAAAGAATGTTAAGAGTTCACAAATATGACATGCAAATAAATTAACCAGTTAATTAGGGTTAAACCCAATCAATTAATGCAGCAGGATCCGGGTAAGACCCCTTAAATTAGGGAGAATCAATTAACAGCCAAGTTTGAGGTTTAATAAGTAACCAAATAAATCAAAGACCATTTATGAGCTGGTTAAAATAATCAAATCCCAGAAATCAGGCTAGTAATCTAATTAAGGCAAGTAGTACCAATTATGAGTCACAAATAAGGAAAAATAAGTAAAATCGCAGAGAAATACCAATTTCAACAGAAAATATAATTTCGAACCCTAATTAGGCAAATAAAATCAGTTAATCTCTGTTAATTGATAGGGCTAAAGAATAACAGGCAAATATCAGAATAAACAGTGAAATGATTAGAAATCCTAGGGATTAGAACATAGATATAAAAACCAGTCGAGCAAACAAAGAGAACCGGAGTTAAACACTCAAACTCTTTAGAAAATTTTTGCAGAAACGTAAAGATGAAACCCTAGCTTTAGAGAAAAACTAAAATCGGTTAATAACGATAAAAATAAAAGATTTTTAAAGAGAAATATCAGATAAGCTCAAAAATCATCTCAGATCTATAGAGATCTGAATAGACTCAAGTAGAAAGTGACTAGGGTTTTAAAAAATGACAAAGGTGAGAAAAAATCTAGTTTGGAACCAGAGGTTTAAGCCATAAACATGAAGATAACAGTACTCACAAACATAGAGATGAACACATGCAGGTTCATCGAGAAAATGAAAGGTTTGGACCGAGTCTTGTTCGAATCTCCTTGAGATTCCATCAAACAACAAAAAAATCGAACAACCAGTAGAGGTAGGAGGCCGGATGGGGCCTATGATCGATGGGAAACCCCATGGATTGAAGGGGTCAGGTGACGACGGCTAGGGTTAGGGGAGAGTTTGAGAGAAAAGCGAGGAGGGAAGGGAAACAGGGGCGGCAGGTTATGGGGAGTGAGTAGGGTTTGGGGGGTTAGGGGTTAATTTTAATTAAAAAGGAAATAACATCCTGGACCGTTGATCTCTGAGTTCAACGACTAGGATTTGATCTAGGGTTGGGCGGGTTAATAGAAAGTTAGGCAATGGGTTATGGAATAGGGTTATTTAATTGGGCTAGGGTAGGATTTTGGGCCATGTCCGAAATTAAACCAAATTAAAAGAGGCTATTTGTTAAATACCCAATTAATTGATTAAATAATTTGTAAAAAATATTAATAAATGATAAAATAATTTTTATGCATAAAAATAATTTAAAATAATTACTTAATATTATAAAAATACAAAATATCATTTTCGTGTAAATAATGTAATTATGCATATACGGGCTATTATTGCAATTATAGCTAAAAGATATAAATATAATTATGCATAAAATGATTAAAGTTTAATATAAATATAAATGATAAAAAATCAAGTAATAAATCATCACAAAATTATTTGTGATGTAATTAGTAATTATTTGGATAATAAAATGCTAGAATAAATTAATTAAAATCCTTTTAAAATTACAGAAAATTATGGAAAAATAATGATTGATGCTCATGCACTATTTTGAAAGTATATATATATTTTAAAAATATATGAGGAAAAAATTGGGTATCAACAACTATCCCTCTTTATCCGAGAAGGATGAAAGAGTTGTCGGGTAAAGAAATGATGACCGATTTTGACCGAATGAGGTGTTTTGAAAAATATAGGTCACACCCTATCTTTGAGCTATCTACATATCCCCGGTTTTAGAGGAATCAGCCACGTGTAGTTCTAGACCCAACAGTGACTGAAACTGATGGAATTGTTATAGGAGTGATCATGTGTTTTGGAACGGGTTCTTTTGGGAAGGATAATGTCGGATGGATTTATGTGGAGTTATGATGGTGAATCTGAATCGTAACAGATGTATCATAGGGTAGATATCTGAATGGTCACAGAGTAACGGTGGGTAATTGATGGGAATTGGTTAAATGGCAGAGTATAAGTGGTACGAGCGAAAACCGGAGCAAAGGTTGCTCCTGTTTGAAGAACGGTTACCTCCTGGATTTCCTTCAAAACTTAAACACAATGCATGCAAGTATATAGGTTACTACGATGATTTAAACATGATGCAAATTCCCTTTGGACCATGAAGGTTGTCTTTAGACAGAGAGGATGACGTTCTTAGACCATGACGTCCTGGGCCACGAATCATTAGATAAGGGATTCACAGGCTATGAAATGATATTCTCGGGACATGAGAATGGTGCCTCTGAGCCATGACGCCTTCGAATAATGATGTGTAGTATTGAGAGATCCTCAGACCATGACATGGTGTCTTCAGACTATGAGGATGATGCCTTCGGACTATGACGCCTTTGGACAAGTTGGCTATACATTAGACCATGAAGTGCAGAGACATGGTACCAAAGGTGATAAGAAGATAAAGCTTAGTCTTATACAGAGTTTGGGGGCAAAGCTTAGCCCCGAGAGAAGAAGATAATGCAAAGTTTAGAATAAAGCAACACTCATGCAGAGGGGGACAAAGCTTAGTCTCACGAGAAGGCAGTGCTTAGCCTTATGCAAATATTGAGGCATGGCTTAGCCTCATGAAAGAAAGGGAGACAATGCTTAGTCCCGTGCAAAGAGAAGTCAATGATTAGCCTTATGCGAATATGGAGGAAGGGCTTAGCCTAATGCGAGATTCGAGACGGGGCTTAGTCTCATGCAAAGAGAAGGAAATGCTTAGCCTTATGCAAATATGGAGACAAGGCTTAGCCTCATACAAGATTTGAGACAGGGCTTAGTCTCATGCAAGGGAAGACAATGCTTAGCCTTATGCAAATATGGAGACATGACTTAGCCTCATGCAAGATTTGAGACATGACTTAGTCTTATGCAAAGAGAAGGCAGTGCTTAACCTTATACAAATATGGAGGCAGGGCTTAGCCTATGCAAGATTTGAGACAGGGCTTAGTCTCATGCAAAGAGAAGACAGTGCTTATCCCTATGCAAATATGGAGGCAGGGCTTAGCCTCATACAAGATTTGAGACAGGGCTTCGTCTCATGCAAAGAGAAGGCAATGCTTAGCCTTATGCAAATATGGAGGCAAGGCTTAGCCTCATGTAAGATTTGAGACAGGGCTTAGTCTCATGCAAAGAGAAGGCAATGCTTAGCCTTATGCAAATAGGGAGGCAGGGCTTAGCCTCATGCAAGATTTGAGACAAGGCTTAATCTCATGCAAAAAGAAGGCAATGCTTAGCCTTATGCAGTGAACAAGTAGCAAATAGGAGTAGAATATTTCTTAGTTGGAGATATATTTGTGTCTGGTGGCCTGATTGATAGTGATTTTGATATGTGTTTATTTATGAATACTCTTGTTATGTTCACTGTGCCTGCATCCAAAGAAAAATTGTGAGTTTTATAGGGGGAGGTTGGTTCGTGCCTTTATCTGCTTGCTTTGGTTTGCTTTGCTTTGGAGGCCTTGTTCGAGTTGTCCTAAGTAACACCTAGCTGCCATAGAAATAAAGTTTCGAAAAAATATGCACTTATTGTTCAAATAGAGTTATTTAGAAACATAGTGGTATATAATATCAAGTAAATTAGATGAACTAATGGCTATAACACTTTTAGAGACATTGCGGCTTCTTTACACTAGAATTTTGAGGGTCCTCCTCAAAATTCTGTCCTAGTTTGATCCTTTGGTCGTTTTGTGTGCAACGAAGTTTGTTGGATCTGCTCCAGAATTTTAGGAATCCTTCTCAAAATTTTTCCCCAGTTACTTAACCGATTTCTGACCTTCTGACATATGATTGCGTCGGCTGGACTTGTTCCGGAATTTGAGGGTCCTCCTCAAAATTCTGCCCCAGTTTTTGTTTCTGGGAAAATGATGATTTTATTAAGATATGACTGAACCCACAGGGCTGCCCACGTATCCCCTCTTAAACAGGAATCAGGTCAAGCGTAGTTCACTTACATCAGATGAATGAATGCAAAAAATCTAAGCATAGTATCTCTTGACTACATCTGAATTGATGGGTTTTGGCCAAACTTTTCCGTCCATTTCTGCGAGTATGAGTGCTCCTCCTGTTAGCACCCGGTGAACCATATAAGGACCTTGCCAGTTGGGTGAAAATTTCCTTTTGGCTTCATCCTGATGCGGGAAGATGCACTTCAACACCACCTACCCCGGTGCGAATTGTCTTGGTCTGACCCTTTTGTTGAAAGCTCTGGACATTCTATTCTGATAAAACTGACCGTGACATATTGCATTCATTCCTTTTTCGTCTATGAGGGCTAGTTTCTCATAGCGGCTCCTTATCTATTCTACATCACTGAGTTCGGCTTCTTGTATGATCCTTAAAGAAGAAATTTCTACCTCGGCTGGAATGACAGCTTTGGTACCATAAAATAGTAAATAGGGAGTTGCCCCAGTTGATGTGCAGACCGTAGTGCGGTACCCCAATAGGGAAAAGGGTAACTTCTCGTGCCATTGTTTGTGATTTTCTACCATCTTCCTTAGTATCTTCTTGATGTTCTTGTTGGCAGCTTTCACAGCTCCATTCATTTGAGGCCTGTATGCTGTAGAGTTTTTGTGCTTGATTTTGAAGGTTTCACACATGGCTTTCATAAGATCATTATTGAGATTGGCAGCATTATCAGTGATAATGGACTCAGGAACCCCGAATCGGCAAAAAATATGATCCTTGACAAAATCTACGACAACTTTCTTGATTACAGCTTTGTAAGATGCAACCTCTACCCATTTTGTGAAATAGTCGATAGCCACTAAAATGAATCGGTGCCCGTTAGAAGCGGTGGGCTCTATTGGACCGATAACATCCAACCCCAGGTAGCAAAAGGCCAAGGTGCACTTGTTGCATTGAGCTCGTTTGGTGGTACCTTTATCATGTCTGCATGTACTTGACATTGGTGACATTTATGGATGTACTTTGTGCAATTCATTTACATGGTCATCCAAAAATATCCAACTCTGAGTATCTTTTTGGCTAGAACAAGACTGTTCATATGTGGTCCGCAAGTTCCGGCATATATCTCCTCAAGCAATATGGAAGCCTCCTTTGCGTCAACACACCTTAGCAACCCCAGATCAGGAGTTCTTCTATACAGAGTCCCTCCGCTTTGGAAGAAGTGATTGGACATCCTCCACAGAGTGTGTTTCTGAGTATGGTTTGCATGTTCTGGATATTCTCCTTTTGCTATATATTCTTTGATGTTGTGGAACCAAAGTTTTCCATTCGTTTCTTCTTCAACATGAGCACAGTAAGCGGGTTGATTATGGATCCTCACCGGGATGGGATCGATGAAATTCTTATCTGGATATTGTATTATTGATGACAAGGTGGCCAGTGCGTCTGCGAACTCGTTCTGGACTCTTGGAACATGTTTGAATTCTATCTTTGTGAACCTATTCATTAATTCTTGCTCATGATACAAGTATGGTAGCATCTTGGTGTTTTTCATAGCCCATTCTCCTTGAACCTGATGTACCAAAAGATCTGAATCACCAATTACCAGTAACTCTTGTATATTCATATCGATGGCCAGATTGAGCCCCATAATGCAAGCCTCATATTCTACCATATTGTTGGTGCATAGAAACCTTAGCTTTGCGGATACCGGGTAATGTTGACCTGTTTCTGATACCAAAATTGCTCCAATGCCCACTCCTTTGAAGTTTGCAGCCCCATCGAAGAACATTCTCTAACCGTAATAGGCTTCAACAATGTTCTCTCCTACGAATGATACTTCTTAATCAGGAAAATACATTTTTAATGGTTCATATTCTCCTCCCACAGGATTTTCAGCAAGATGGTCTACTAATGCTTGTCATTTGACCGCCTTCTGAGTTACATAGATGATATCGAACTCACTTAACAATATCTGCCACTTGGCTAACATCCCGGTTGGAATAGGCTTCTGAAAGATGTACTTCAAAGGGTCCATCCTAGATATGAGGTATGTGGTATAGGCACATAAGTAATGCCTCAATTTCTGAGTTGTTCATGTCAAAACACATCAAGTGCGTTCCAATAGAGAGTATCGTGCTTCATAAGGTGTGAACTTCTTATCAAGTAGTATATGGCTTGTTACTTTCTTCCCATCTCATCATGTTGTCCAAAAACACATCCGAAAGTCCCATCTAATACAGACATATAGAGTATCAAAGGTCTCCTAGGTTCTGGCGGGACTAGGACTGGCATTGTAGATAGGTATTCCTTGATTTTGTCAAAAGCCTTCTGACAATCCTCGGTCCAACTGGTTTCAGCATCCTTCTTCAACATTTTGAAGATGGGTTCACATATTACTATGGATTGTGCTATGGAGCGACTGATGTAGTTGAGGTGTCCTAGGAAGCTCATCATGTCCTTTTTGCTCTTTGGTGGTGGTAACTCTTGGATAGCCTTAATTTTGGACGGGTCCAACTCGATTCCTGGTGGCTGACAATGAATCCCAATAGCTTTCCTACAGGAACCCCGAATGCACATTTTGCGGGGTTCAATTTTAGATTGTACCTCCTTAGCCCGTCAAAGAACTTTCTCAAGTCTGCTATGTGGTCTGCGGCCCTCTTGGATTTGATGATGACGTCGTTGACATACACCTCTATTTATTTGTGTATCATATCATGGAAGATGGTTGTCATGGCTCTCATGTAAGTATCCCCAACATTCTTTAGACCGAATGGCATCATTTTGTAACAGTACACTCCCCACGATGTAATGAAAGCTTTTTTCTCTACGTCTTCTTTGTCCATCCAGATCTGGTGATAACCTGTGAAGCAATCTACAAAGGATTGGAGTTCATGTTTGGTGCAATTATCGATCAGGATGTGTATATTTGGAAGTGGAAAATCATCCTTGGGACTTGCTCTGTTTAAATCCCGATAGTTAACACACACCCTGACTTTCCCATCTTTCTTCGGAACTGGTACAATATTGGCTAACCAGGTTGAGTACTCAACTACCCTGAGGACTTTTCTTTGATCTGCTTAGTGACCTCCTCTTTGATTTTTAGGCTCATATCTGGTTTGAAAGTTTTGAGTTTCTGCTTCACCGGCGGACACATTAGGTTGGTAGGCAACTTATGAGCCACTATGGATGTGCTCAGACCGGTCATGTCATCATATGACCATGCAAAAATATCCTCATATTCTTTCAGGAAACGAGTGTATTCTTCCTTCTTTGACGGTGATAAGTGAATGCTTATGTGAGTCTCTTTGACGGTTTTGAAATCTCCCAAATTGATTGCTTCAATTTCGTCCAGGTTGGACTTAGGTTTGTTCTCAAAGTTCTCAACTTCTCTGACAACTTCCTCAGGTATTTCATCCTCTTCTTCTAAGTCACTATCCTTGTATTGTGTTGTCTCATTACATGTCACAGTCATCAGTTCATCAAGAAAAGTAATAATAACGCTGTAGAAGAAAAAATGTGAAAGATAATAATGAATAATAAATAGCAAAGCATTAATTAAATTTGAAAATATCCAAAACAGGTACGGCTCGATGGCTCGAGCAATTATTTCGAAACAAAATGCGTTTTTAAAACAAAATTACTGAAAATATCTTAAATGCCTAGCATGACTATTAAAACAAGTCAGGCTAATTGCCAAGCTACCAAGGAACTCGGCGGGCCCGGGATGGTTTGGCAGTCCAATTCTTGAGAACAACTCCCTTCTCCACAGTTTGAATGGTGACGCCTTCTTCCTCCTCCTCCTCCTCAACTATCACATTGCAATCCATATCCTCATCTTCTAGGAACAAATTTCTCAACCCAGCCAAAGCTTCTTCCTCTGCAGATCCCCATATTGTATCGGCCTGGTGAAAAGTCTGACTCAGATGTGGCACTGGCTGCTCAAAAGGGTAATAAGGACCACGCCATGGTGGCTACTAATCATTATATTCTTGCCAGGTTTATGGATATCCCAGCCCGAAAGTTGTGCCATGACGTTTCAACTATATCAATTTGGTAATGCCCTAGAGTTTCTTCCCAAGCCCTTTGCCGGGTTCATACCCAGACCATGCCAGTATACTTTCTATTTTGTTACTCCACCACTTGCCCTTCTCAATTGCATTGACATGTTTAATGTGGTGATAAGTTTATCCACTCCGCCTTTTTCTATTCTCGATAACCGGGATAGTTTGACTGGTATAAATGGATTTACTTCTATCTCTGTGAATGATTACCTCTTGATGGTTCCATTTGAACTTTACGTCCTGGTGTAACGTGGAAGCCACAGCCCCAACGGCATGTATCCAAGGTCGTCCCAATAGAAGATTATATGTAGCTGATATGTCTAGTACTTGGAACTCAACACCAAACCAAGTTGGTCCTATCTACAGACAAAGGTTAATCTCCCCAATCGTGGCCTTTTGAGACCCATCAAATGCTTTCACGTTCATACTTCCTACCCGTATCTCATGAAAATCTTTGCCCAACCTTTTCAGAGTAGCCAACGGATAAATGTTAAGGCTTGAACCCCCATATATTAAGACCCTGGCGATGAATTTGTCCTCAAACTGTACTGTGATATGTAATGCCCTATTATGACGTAATCCTTCAGGTGGTAGTTCATCCTCGTGGAAGGTGATCTTGTGACTCTCTAGTACTTGCGCTATCATGTTGTCCATCTCTCCGCTGGTGATACTGTTGGGCACATAAGCTTCATTTAACACCTTCATCAGAGCACTTCTATGTGCTTTAGAATTTTGAAATAGCGACAGGATGGATATCTGGGCAAGAGTCTTGTTTAAATAATTGACGACAGAGTATTCTCTCGCTTGTACTTTCCTCCAAAGATCGTCTGGTCTAGTTTCAATGATAGGTTGTTTGGTAGCAGCTTCCTTGCTTGATCCTCCCAAATTTTTGGGTGTATAGATCCTTCCAGTTTTGGTCATCCCTTGTGCGACACCAGATTCTTCCATATTTGTTTTTCCCTTCCCCCTAGCTTCAGCAACGTAATCCCAAGGTATGGTATTGGACTTGAAAGGGGGTGTGGTTTCTACTGTCACTGTGAAAGGTGTGGCCACTTCTACCTCACATAGAACAGGTGTGGCTGCAGGTGATGTTACTTCTACCTCAAATGGAACCGATGTGGTTATCTCAACCTCAATTGGTGGTGTAAGCACGTGATTTTTGCTTCACGAGCAATCACTCCAAAAGGAAAACAAAAAATAAAAATAGTGACGGATGATTTCGCTGTATAATTTTTCGATTTTTTTTCCGTGACATGTGTTATTAGTCATTTGTGGGTCTGTCCATTTTGCATCTAGTCATTATCAAACGAAAATACAAAAATATGTGTCAGTAAAAGAAAATTCAAAAAATATATATGTGTGCATCGTTCGTTCTCGGCTTTTAGTTCACTTACTTAAATATTTTGTGATAATTGTGTTAAAATGTTGCATTGTTGTTTAGTTTTAATTTCGTTATTTTATTTATTTTGTTATTTTTATTTTTATTTTTGTTTTGTTTTAAAAGAAAAATGAAATTAGAAAACAAAGAGGGAAGGAAATCGGTTGGGCCCAAAAGAAATGAAACGAAAACAGGCCCAACCAGCACTGATCCAGTCCAAAACCGGCTGCCTAAGCAGCAATTCAAACGACGCCGTATGAGGGCGTTCGATCTGAGCCATCCGTCCAGGCCAATCCAACGGCTCAGGACCTCTATCAGTAACCCGTTTCAAAACCCGACCCAAATAACCAGCCTGACCCAACCCCTCATTTAAACCAAACGACCTCGTTTCACTACCAAACGACCCCGTCTCATTTCTCACCCTCAGATCCAAGCCGTTGAGATCATATGATCTAACGGCTCAGATCCGATCAACCTCCCCAAATATAAACTCAGCCCTTACCCCGCACCCCCTATCCGAACCCCACCCCTCACTCGTCTCCTTCCCCAACCTGAAACCCCCAAACCCTAGCAAGCCGCCCTAGTTTCCCTTCCACCAAAACCCGGCGGCATGAACGCCGGTGGCCACCTCCTGAACACCCTAGGACCCCCTCACTCCCCTGAACACGAATCCACTAACCACGAACCTCGAATCATCTCCTATCGTCTCGAATCTGGATTTGAAGATTCGAGACAAAACTCGATCTACACCAAACCTCACCATCTTTGTATCAGCCACTCCCCTGACCTTCCTCGTGACCAAACCAAGCTTGGTTTGGTCCGAATCTACCCACAACTCCCTAAAAATCAGATCTGGAAATCCAGACTTTAGAACACATGCACCTGGGGAATCCGGCCGGTCTTGAAAGGGGTTTTGAGGTTCAATGGATCTTAACCAAGGTGTTCTCATGTGAGAACACCCTGGTTAAAATTTGTTCGGCCTCAAATGGGCAGAGTTGAGTCGGATT
This sequence comes from Nicotiana sylvestris, assembly GCF_000393655.2. Classification (NCBI taxonomy): domain Eukaryota; kingdom Viridiplantae; phylum Streptophyta; class Magnoliopsida; order Solanales; family Solanaceae; genus Nicotiana; species Nicotiana sylvestris. Next base: position 12,315,463 of record NC_091064.1, read on the forward strand.
TGGGTCTGTTTGATTTAAACACTTTTCGGTAAGTTTTCTTTCCCTTTTCGTTTATATTAATTGATGATTAAGTCATTAGCATTGCTGTGTGGTAATTGTTTTTTTTTATTTTTTGATAGTTTCTTAATTTCTTTCCTCTCAGTAAAGACCTTTTATTTGGTCAATTGTTTCTGTGTATGATTTAAATGTATCCTATGATGAGCATGTCCGATTAGTATAGTCGTCGCATGAATAACTTATATAGGCCCCAGTAATTGAGCACAAAATTGTCTGATGCCCTTTAGGTCCCTGAACGTATTGTTTATATGAGCGACTGATTATTACCTGCTATAATTAGTATAGTCGACTCTATAAATGTCGTCGATTAGTTTTCTATAACTAATGAGTCGAATGAGCTAATAATGTCGCATGACTAATTGTACCTTGTCACTGACTGGATGCCCAGCATCGTCTGAAATGGTTTGTTTGCATTGTAAAGGGTCAGTCCAGGCAGTCTTGAATTTGAACTTTCATCAGTTCAAAAATGCCCTGATGCTGCAATAGGAAGGGGCAGTAATAAGCAAGGTTAAACAGGGGTAATCTGGGGTTTGAAAAGGGCAGAAAAGGTTAGTTTAAATGAAGCTGACAAGTAGGGTACTAATTAAGATTAAACTAATACCAATGGGGAACAAAACATGAGGGCATGGGTTTAAAAGGAATACTAAAATAAGCCCATAATCCTGATTAAACAAAACCAGGCGTGGGGAACCAAAGGGGCTGGGCACAAAAGATGCTTAGGCATGGCATTAACAGAGTATGGGCAGGCTGCAAAGTTGCAGCACGAGGGCAGCCTAGCTGCACTGAGTCATTTGGCTTATAAATAGGCCATTTGAGAACTTAGAAAGGGGCTGGACATTTCTTAGTCTTCAGAAAAGAAAAACAAGAAACATAAAGTCTCAGAATATTGTAACCAAACACTGTCTGAAAATTACATAAGAGTTTATGTTGGTTTAGCTGTCTTGGCCAATTACTGTTGGTTGCCTGTTTGAGCTGCTTGTGGTTGTTGAATTGCTGGGGTGTTTACATTGAATACTCTGCTGTCTCTGCTGGTTCCTACTCTGTTTCTGGGATTTGTTGTTTGTTGCTCGACTACTCGGGAGCTTCATCTTTGTTGGTTGATTTTGTTGCTGTGTTGTTGCTGTGTGTCTGCTACTGCTGTATTCGTTGCATACTACTCAACTGATCACTCTCTTTCTTCCTTTCCTTCCTATACCAGGTACACACCCAATACACTGTCAGATGTAGCTGGAAATTTGAGCATGAATGTAAATGAAAGACCTGAAGAATTTTGTTTATATACATAGTTTGCCCTTTTAAATATCATGTGATGTAGGAAATTTTATGCCTGTTTTGGATGCTGGAGATAGCCTTCAGGCCTGATAACTATCAACGAATGTTAGTTGAATGTTAGATTGTGTATATAGGATGGTGATAAGAGTATGCCTAAGGCAACAGGTTGTATCTCAGATTTAGTGCAATAGTGTAGTATAAGCATGTAATGTATGCCAAGCATAAAATTCGTACACTAAATAAGTTCTTTCCTTTCCAATAAATTGCTATATATAACTCTTAAACCATGTCTTAAGATCAGGAACACAAATTCAGGGCCTCAACCTCACAAGGGTCGAGTTCAGGCCAAAACAGGCCAAGTCGGCCTGCTTCGAACAAGCAGTGGCCCAGGTCTGGCCAATCACGCTGGGCTGGATTTGGGCCCGTGATTACTTGTTCGGACAGCCTCGTTTCTGATTTTAGGCATTTCTGAATGTTGTTACAAACAACTTGCAAGCATGTAATTAATTAGGACTATCTACTGTTTTCAATTGATAAGGACAAACGCGATAAGAAACGTAGTTGCTATAGGATATCCTTTTAAAATAAGAACGAGATGAGCCTCGATGAAAATAAACAAAACGTGCAAATGCGGGGCCCTTGTTTAAATGTATATTATCGAAGCATTTAGGTTCCAGGACGGGTTGTTTAGCAAATCTCACAACCCTCCTAAAATAACAATACGATAGACTCTTTAGGACGCGCCTTAATAAATCTTACCTTCTTAAACTAGGGTGCGCATTTATGCGACCCAAATCCAGTTCTCAACGGAGTCGAAATGTGTTTCTAATCACGGGTACATTGACTGTGACGTGGTTCGAGATGAATGTCCATGACGTTGCAAATTCATAAAAAATAAAGAACGAGATGAGCCTCGCCAAATAAAACATACAAATTGCGGGGCCCTCAGTCAATATTTGCTTTAAAAATTATTTGGACTTCGGGATGGACCGTTAGTAAAATTCCACGGTCTTACCCAAAATAAATACGCTAGTCGCTTAAGGCGCGTCTTTAATAATTTAATTTCTTTAAACTCGGGTGCGCATTGATGTGACCCAAATCCAAATCTCAACGGAGTCAAAGTATGTCGACGATCACGGGTACATTGATTGTAACGCGGTTCGAGATACATTTTCACAACGTTGCAATTCCTGATAAAAACAGTAAAGTGATAAAAGCGGTTTAAAGATAAAATTTGCACACAAGTTCATATTGTATTTAAAATCAGATAAATAAGCCAAATATAACAGTTGAGCGACCGTGCTAGAACCACGGAACTCGGGAATGCCTAACACCTTCTCCCGGGTTAACAGAATTCCTTATCCGGATTTCTGGTACGCAGACTATAATATAGAGTCATTATTTTCCTCGATTCGGGATTAAAATTGGTGACTTGGGACACCCTAAATCTCCCAAGTGGCGACTCTGAAATAATTAAACGAATCCCGTTTCGATTGTCCTTTAATTGGAAAAAACTCCCCTGCGCCCCCTCGGGCGCGGAAAAAGGAGGCGTGACAGCTCTGGCGACTCCACTGGGGAGGAAAGACCCAGAACCACTGGTTCAGGGTTAACAATTCGAGCTGGAAATAATTGTTATTATTTGGCTTTATTTATTATCTGGTTTTTTTTACGTGTTTGAGCCTAATGTGCTAAATGCTGCTTTTACTGCTTTGATATTATTTGGACTGTATATATAAACTGTGCCGAAACCCTTCTCTTCTCTCTTGAGGAGCGCACGCTGGTCGTGGCTTCTTTCTGTTAGTGTCATATGCCAAAATAGAACGAGGATTCGGAGGAGTTGCAAAATCGGATGGCCTTTTGGTTACCGGTACACAGCTCCCATCCTTGGCTCGAGTTGTCCGCTCGGGTAAGCCAGGTCTAGAACAAACACCCAGGTTCTGAACGTAGTATAACAAAGCCACATGCCAGGATCCCTAGTAGGAACGTTTATTTGCATCATGTGCATTTGACTTAGGGGACTCAACACAGGGGTTGGGTCCGTCTAGGACTAGCAACCTGATATGAAAAGACCATCCTGCTGCATCCTGCTTGCTTTATGCATTTACTTGTTTCAAGGCTTGCATGCTGACCGGTTTCGGAATAACGGATAAGGAGATAATTATTTTTGAGAGGACTCTGCCAGAATTTTGAAAAAAAAACAAAAAAAAAACAAATAGTGTGTCTTATTAATTTGTTTTAGCAAGGGTCTTTGATTCATCTCTAAGAGAAAAATAGTGTGTCAATTTGTGTATTTGAGTCCAATGAGTCTGGATCTTTGCTTAATCACCCCAATAAACATGCAGAATGAGCATGAATCCAAGTTTGCCGGTAACAGTTAGAAGCAAAATCCCCCTGGAAGTGCGATTATGGTGGGAGGATTTGGAAAAGTCAGAGCAAGACAAGGTCAAACTGCACCTGGGAGGTTTGGTTGATTTGTTAAAAGTCAGGCCTCGGTGCGACATCATAAAGGCTTTGGTTACATTTTGGGATCCGGCCCACAACGTGTTCCGTTTCTCAGATTTTGAACTCACCCCAACCTTAGAAGAAATGGCGGGTTACATGGACGTCACTGAAGGTCTAAGACACAAATACCTGATCGCTCCAAGGGCTGTGAATTCACACAAATTCATGGATCTGTTGAAGATAAGCAAAGGAGTCCCATACGCTGAACTGGATAGAGGTTTTTCTACCCTACAATTCATATACCAGAGGTACGGGAGCAAGGGAGGATTTAATGATCCAGAAAGTGGTATTTGTAGCAGGGGAAATCTGGTAAAATGGAATGAGCATAGGCGGTTCGCTTTTATGGTGGCATTTTTGGGCCTTGTGGTGTTTCCCCGAAAAGATAGAAATATCGATCTAAAGGTGGCTGGAATCGTCAAAATCCTGATTACCAACGATAAAAGCATCCTTGCTCCCATGATAATGTCAGAAATATACCGAGCCCTCACAGCTTGTAAAGCTGGAGCAGACTTCTTCGAAGGGTGCAACTTGTTGTTACAGATGTGGATGATCGAACACTTGTGTCACCATCCTCAGTATATGCACTACATGTCTACAAATGGGGGCTGCATCGAGGGTTATAGCCTAAGGGTTTCAGGTTTTCGATCGCCGGGAGGGTTTGAAGAATGGATATCCTATCTCCGGATCATCACCGCAGACCAAGTAAACTGGACTTTGGGTTGGCTTTCTGTGGAAGAAATCATATACATGCTCGCCACTGGTCCTCACTTCCTCTTGATGGGACTCAGGGGTATTCAACCTTATGCCCCTTACAGGGTAATGAGATAGTTGGGAAGATGTCAAGTACCACACCCGGACGAAGATCTCAGCACTTATGCAGTCGAGGTCAGCAGTGACGGCCAATTTCCTGAAAAGACAGTTCGTTGCATATGGAGTGAATGCCAGTACTACGGCAAATACCCGGGTAAAAGATATGTCTAGGGGTGAAGTCTCGCTGGCCTATCTCACTTGGCAGAACAAGAAGAACATCGTGAAACGGCCAACCAAACGGCCTCACCTCCGAAATTTTGTTGAATCATCGCAAGGACAATGGGACTGGCTCGCAAAAGAGGAGGGTTACCTGGTTGAAATTAGGAAGCTGAAGCGACAAGTTGAAAGGATTGTATTCGAAAACAACGTGCAAGTCGCCCAAGAGCAGGCTGAAAAAGATAAGCTAGCCCAAGAGAACCAAACCCTGAGGGCCCGCCTTCGTCAAGCCAGTAAGAATAACATCGACCGACAGAAGCGCTGCTCCGACGAAAGATTGATAGCCAGTTTGAGAAATCAGGTCATCCAGAGCCAAGAAGAATTAGACCAATCAGAGGCTTGCATAGCAAGGATGAGGGCCAAATGGGCAGAAGGTACAATGGCCCGGAGGAAGCGCCTACAGCAAGTCATGAGGAATTGTGAACTGAGCGTCAAAACAGCAAAGGAAACAAATGCTGCTCTGCAAGAGCGGATCTTCAAGCAAACACAAGATGCCCAAGCCGACCGAAGACGCTATTACAATGCAATGACAAGGATGGAAAGGCAAATGGATATGTTCCAGGATCAGCTCGCCACCAATGCACAAACGCTAGGATTGAAAAGCCGACAGATAAGGCAATTGTTCGCAGAAAGGGACAACATTCGAGCAAGAATTGACGAAATCGGGCATTACATCTACCTAAAATGTTTGGCATGCGAGCAAACACCTCGGGAAACCCTCATTGCTTCCATCATGGGCTGCGTCCACCGGATTATGAACGAGTTGAAGAGCTTGCAAAGAGGCCTTACACCTAGGGCCGCGAAAGGGCCGAAAGATGCCTCGTGGGTCCCTAAGTTGGAAAATTAGTTGACCAAGTCCTGGTCGTTTTGTTTGTTGTTTCCCCATATGTTGTTTTCTTTTCCTCAAACCAAGTTTAAAACCGAGGAGTCTGTACTGTTGCTATTTTGTTTGAAGTAATGTGTAATAGCAAATTTTGATAATGAAATTAAGTGACTCCGGAAGAATTTCTATGTGTCTTTACTTTGAGGCAGAACTACGCCTGGTCTGATTCACGCGGGGACGTGATACGTAGGCAATCCCCATAAGATTCGACCGCTTTTAATAAATAAAGAAAAGAAAATGTAAATAAAATAAAACGCAGGGTTTCGCAAAATACTTTAAAGAGACGAATGAGCAAACCGGGATGACGCATGTTGTTTGAAGCAAAGCATGTAGAAACGGTTAACTGCCTAGGTGCATTGCATCCTCTATGTGTTATGATCAAATCTGTTAAGCTCTAACACTAACAAAGTTTGTTGTTGTCTGATACCAGACAGTTAGTTGTTAAAGAATTCTGGCAACACATTCATACCAAACCAGATCCAAAGGACCGATAGCATCAAGCATGACTACTTCGGAGAATAGTAATGAGGAAGAAAGGCCGATGAGCCAGTTGCTAAAAGAGGCAATGGAAAAGATTGAAAGGATGGGACTAGAGATGCATGCAATGCAGCTAGCCCTGGCCAAAACACAAAAGAGCCCTGAGACACTGGGACACATGCCGGAATACCCTCACTCTGGCCCTTCCACAAGCCGCCCAAATCCCCTCTATCATCAAGAAAGAAGCCCTCACGATTCCCAAGCTCCACCACCCCATCAACCTCTCCCAACACCCAACATTCCCATTTTTGTGGGACCTACATCAGCCCCTTTGCAGCGAACGACTAGTGAGCCATTGTTTCAGGCTCACGACACCCAATACTATCCCCCTAAGCCTACATTCCACGCACCGGAACCACAGGCTTACAATCCCCATTTGGAAGTACCGGCAGAGGTTGAGAAGCCGGTTAAGGCCCCTGAACAGGATGAAGTGTTGAGAAAGTTCAAAAGCCTGGAGCAATCCTTCAGGAACTTGCACGGGCTGGGCAATCAAGTCAGCGTGGCATACAAAGATCTGTGCCCTTTCCCAGATGTCCAACTCCCGGCTGGGTTCAAGATGCCCAAGTTTGATTTATATGAAGGGCACGGTGATCCCATGGCACATTTGCGGGGATTCTGTAGCAAAATGAGAGGGGCAGGAGGCAAGGATGAGCTTTTGATAGCTTATTTCGGCCAAAGTCTGAGTGGATCTGCACTGGAATGGTATACCAGGCAGGATTTCAGCAGGTGGTACACGTGGGATGATCTGGCACAGGCTTTTGCAGGTCATTTCCAGTACAATCTAGAGATAGTCCCTGACCGTCTCACGTTATTGAGAACTGGGAAGAAACCCGGGGAAAGTTTTCGCGAGTTCGGATTCCGCTGGAGAGAACAAGCAGCTAGGGTCGATCCTCCCATGAGAGAGGGAGAGATGGTAGACTATTTTTTGCAGACGTTGGATCCAACCTACTTTGGTCACTTGGTGACAACGGTTGGAAAATCTTTCAACGAGGTGGTCAAAATAGGGGTCATGATAGAAGAAGGTTTGAGGTCGGACAAGATCTTAAACTATTCGGCACTTAAGGCCACAACCCAGGCTATTCAAAGCGGCACGGGAGGTGCGCTAAGAAGAAAGAAAGAAGAGGTTGCCACGATCGAGGCAGGCAGTTGGTCCAGGGCTGGCAGGCCGCACTACAACCAACCCAGGCCTCACAGGTCAAATTACCCATACAACCCACCACAAAATTTCTATCCACCTCGAGAACCACATTGTTCCGTACACCAAGCCCAGGTATACACTCAGCCTCCGGTTCGCCCACAATGGCGCGCACCGGCTCCCCAGAACATATGTGCACCACCACAAAACACTTACCCTCCACCAAGGGCATATAGAAATCCTTCAGGGGCAGGTTTCCGGGGAAATCCAGATGCTAGGAATGACAGGTTGCGGAAGCAAAGAACCTTCACCGAATTGGGAGAAACCTACACCGCTGTGTTCCACAAGCTGCGGCAATTGGGTTTGGTTAGTCCTGTCCATACTCGGGAACCAAATCCCCCGCCTCAGAATTTGGATCGTTCAATCAGTTGTGAATACTGTTCAGGGATGCTCGGGCACGATACCGAGAAGTGCTGGAAGTTAAGGCATGCCATACAGGATCTTATTGACACCAATAAGATCGAGGTCCAGACACCGGAGGCTCCTAACATCAACCAAAACCCACTGCCAGCGCACCACGAAACTCACATGATTGAGTTGGTGTGTGAGGGAGGAGAATTAAGAAAACCCTCACAAACAGTGATGATGATCCAAGCCGCCCCGAGAGAAGTCTTAACCAGTGGAGGAACGAGTATATAGCCGCAGGGTGAAGGCGTCAAGCCTGTAGTAATATTGGGGAAGAGCCCGTCCGTCATAGTAAGCAAACCCGAGCCAAGCAAGTTGGTAATACCAGGGATCCTGCCCACACCGGCAGTCATGTTGAAAGGGGTATGTAGAGAACGGGTGACCATAAAGCCGGTGGTCCAACTGCCGATGATTGACAGCAGGGCTGTGCCCTGGAAATATGAAAAGGCAGTGGTGACGTACCAAGGAAAACAGGTGGAAGAAGTCAGTTGTGAAGCGCAAGGGCTGACTCGATCAGGTCGATGTTTTGCTCCGGTGGAGTTAAGAAAAACCAACCCAGTGGCAACCAAGAAGCCAGTGTCAGAAGAAGAGGCTGAAGAATTCCTGAGGAAGATGAAAGTACAAGACTATTCTGTGGTTGAGCAGCTGAGAAAAACACCTGCCCAGATCTCACTATTGTCATTACTCCTCCATTCCGAGGAACATCGTCGGGCCCTGTTAAAGATATTGAACGAGGCCCATGTACCCAGTGAGATTTCTGTAAACCACCTGGAAACCATTGCCAGCAAGATTTTCGAGGTGAACAGAGTGACATTCTCAGATGATGACCTGCCGGTGGAAGGAACGGAGCACAATAAAGCTTCTATACCTAGCTGTCAAATGTGAAGACTCGGTGGTAACCCGAGTATTGGTGGATAACGGCTCAAGCGCCAATATTTGTCCATTATCCACCCTGGACCAGTTAAAGATTGACCGTGGAAGAATCCGGGAGAATAGCATCTGTGTCCGGGGGTTTGACGGAAACGGAACAGCCACTGTGGGGGATGTTGTACTTGAACTGACCATTGGTCCGGTCCTGTTTACCATGGAATTCCAGGTATTGGACGCCACGGTATCTTACAACTTGCTGTTAGGACGACCTTGGATTCATGCAGCTAAAGCGGTGCCTTCCACCCTACATCAGACAGTGAAGTTCGAGTGGGAAAGACAAGAGGTCGTGTTGCACGGCGAGGATACAACATGCACCATGAGCGGAACCATTGTGCCTTTCATAGAGACCACTGATGACAAAGGTCCTTGGGTCTACCAGATTTTCAATACAGGGTCGGCCAACAAAATTTCTGAAGGAGAAATCATCCCGCGCCCTAGGGTAGCTGCCGCAACAGTCATGATGGTATCAGAAATGCTGGGTAATGGATTTGTGCCGGGAAAAGGCCTGGGAGTTGAACTTCAAGGGATAGTCCAACCTGTTTCCCTTCCTAAGAATCTGGAAACCTTCGGGTTGGGGTTCAAACCAACCGCAGCAGACAGGAAGGAGGCGCGAAGAATGAAGAAGAGGGTCTGGTTTCTGCCTAAACCAGTGCCACGCCTCTCAAGGTCTTTTGTTAAAGCAAGTGCCAAGGGGTCAGTGATCCCAAAGATTCGAGGACCTTTGACCGGTATAAATGAAGACCTGAATCAAAGTTTTGAGAGGCTGTTCGCGGATGTCAGTATGGTGGAAGCTGGAGAAGGTTCCAGCAGAGCAGAGATATAATTTGTGGGGCCTGAGGCCAAGACCAACAATTGGACGGTTACTCCTCTTCCTGTCCGAGGGGAGTCTTGGTAGTAGGCTTTGATTAATGTTTTGTTTGTTTATTTGTTTGATCGGATTATTCAAGGGTGTAATCCAAATTTTACTTTCGTTTTTGTAAAAGTGTGAACCCTTTTATCCCGCAAATTTAATAAAGTTCTCTTCTTTGGTCTCATTTTAATTTTTGTCTTGTTCTTTTTCCTTCTGAACAGTTCTCTTTTTACTGGTTCTAATGACATGGCATGCACAGCGGATCTTCGACCTAGTCTAATAAATCAATCTGAAACTGACTCAATGATGCAAAAGGTCGTTTGTGACGATGAATCTGAATGTGACGAAGGTGAAGCCTTCGAAGAAATAAACAGAGAACTGTGCCAGTTTGAAGAGAAACCCAAGCCTAACTTAAATGACACCGAGGCGGTGAATCTAGGAGACGCTGATAACGTCCAAGAGACCAAAATTAGCATCCACATTGAGCCGAATGTCAGAGCAGAATTGATCAAAACTCTCAGGGAATTCAAAGACGTTTTTGCCTGGTCATATGATGATATGCCTGGATTAAGCACCAATTTAGTGGTTCACAAATTACCCACTGACCCGGCATACCCTCCGGTCAAGCAAAAACTAAGGAAATTTAAAACAGAAATGAGTGTAAAGATCAAGGAAGAAGTGATTAAGCAGTTACAAGCGAAGGTCATTCGGGTCACTCGATATCCCGAGTGGTTGGCCAATGTGGTACCAGTCCCAAAGAAGGATGGAAAAATCAGGGTGTGCGTTGATTACCGCAACCTCAACAAAGCAAGTCCCAAGGACAATTTTCCGCTGCCCAACATTCATATCTTAATCGACAATTGCGCAGGGCGCGAGATCGGATCCTTTGTGGATTGCTATGCAGGTTATCATCAGATCCTAATGGATGAGGAGGATGCTGAGAAGACAGCGTTTATTACGCCATGGGGAACCTACTGCTATCGGGTAATGCCGTTCGGGTTAAAGAACGCTGGGGCAACATACATGCGAGCAATGACTGCCGTGTTTCATGACATGATACACAAGGAAATTGAGGTGTACGTCGATGATGTGATCATCAAATCTTGGCGTCGGGAGGACCATGTAGCAGACCTAAGGAGATTTTTTCAAAGACTCCGAAGGTATGATATCAAGCTTAACCCGGCCAAATGCGCATTCGGGGTTCCATCAGGAAAGTTGCTAGGATTCATCGTCAGTCGACGGGGGATTGAGTTAGACCCATCCAAAATTGAATCCATCCGAGATTTGCCACCGCCAAGGAACAAAACAGAGGTAATGAGTTTGCTGGGTAGACTCAATTATATCAGCAGGTTCATCGCTCAACTCACAGCAACTTGTGAGCCCATATTTCGGCTGCTGAGAAAGGACGCTGCAGTAGGTTGGACAGCAGAGTGTCAGGAGGCCTTCGACCAAATCAAAGGGTATCTGTCTAATCCACCCGTATTGGTCCCGCCTAAGCCCGGGAAACCCCTAATCCTTTACCTGACGATCTTGGAAAATTCATTTGGTTGTGTGTTGGGGCAACATGACGACACAGGAAGGAAGGAGCAAGCCATCTACTATCTTAGCAAGAAATTCACAGTGCATGAGGTCAAGTACACTCAACTCGAGAAAACGTGTTGCGCCCTAACTTGGGTAGCTCAGAAGTTGAAGCACTACCTGTCTTCATATACTACTTATCTCATATCCCGCTTGGACCCATTGAAGTATATCTTTCAGAAACCTATGCCCACGGGAAGGTTGGCAAAATGGCAAATTCTGCTCACAGAGTTTGATATCATCTATGTGACGAGGACGGCCATGAAAGCCCAGGCGCTGGCAGACCATTTGGCCGAGAATCCCGTTGATGAAAAATACGAGCCCTTAAGAACGTATTTTCCTGACGAAGAGGTGATGCATACGAATGAGTTGGAATTACCCGAGGAACCAGGTTGGAAGCTTTTCTTCGATGGAGCTGCAAACGCAAAAGGGGTTGGAATAGGAGCAGTACTCATTTCTGAAACAGGACGGCATTATCCTGTTACGGCTCAACTACGCTTCTATTGCACCAACAATATGGCCGAATATGAGGCTTGCATTCTGGGTCTGCGCTTGGCTGCCGACATGGATGTCCAAGACGTCTTGGTCTTGGGAGACTCGGACCTCTTGGTACATCAAATTCAGGGTGAATGGGAAACACGAGATCTAAAGCTCATACCATACCGACAATGCTTGCATGATCTGAGCAAGCAATTTCGATCGGTAAAGTTCAAACACATCCCGAGAGTTCACAATGAGGTTGCGGATGCCTTGGCCACCTTGGCATCAATGCTGCACCACCCTGACAAAATGTATGTTGATCCTCTACACATCCAGGTCCGTGATCAGCACGCCTACTGCAATGCCATAGAAGAAGAAGCAGATGGCGAACCCTGGTTTCATGATATCAAGGAATACCTCAGGATGGGGATATATCCAGAACATGCCTCTGGAGACCAAAAAAGAGCCCTCCGGCGGTTGTCGAATGGTTTCTTCCTCAGTGGGGGAATATTGTACAAAAGAACCCCGGATCTGGGATTGTTGAGATGCATAGATGTCGGGCAGGCAACGTCGGTTATGGCAGAAGTACATGCTGGAGTTTGTGGGCCACACATGAGCGGATATGTATTGGCAAGAAAAATCCTTCGAACAGGGTGTTATTGGCTCACCATGGAACACGACTGTATCACTTTCGTGAGGAAATGCCATCAGTGCCAGATACATGGAGACTTGATTCATTCTCCGCCAACAGAGTTACATACGATGTCAGCACCCTGGCCGTTTGTAGCATGGGGCATGGATGTCATTGGGCCCATCGAGCCAGCAGCGTCCAACGGTCATAGGTTCATTCTAGTGACCATTGATTACTTCACCAAATGGGTTGAGGCTAAAACCTTCAAATCAGTAACCAAGAAGGCAGTGGTGGACTTTGTTCACTCCCATATCATCTGCAGATTTGGGATCCCAAAAGTGATCATCACGGACAACGGTGCGAATCTTAATAGCAGCTTGATGAGAGAGGTATGCCAACAATTCAAGATTACACACCGCAATTCCACCCCATATCGTCCTAAGGCGAATGGAGCAGTCGAAGCAGCCAATAAGAATATCAAGAAGATACTGCGAAAAATGGTGGAAGGGTCCAGACAATGGCACGAGAAGTTACCCTTTGCCTTGTTGGGTTACCGCACTACCGTCCGGACTTCCATAGGCACAACTCCTTATTTGTTGGTGTATGGAACTGAGGCCGTGATACCAGCGGAGGTCGAAATTCCGTCCCTCCGAATTGTCGCTGAAGCCGGGATTGATGATGATGAATGGGTCAAGGCTCGATTGGAACAGTTGAGCCTGATAGATGAGAAAAGATTGGCAGCAGTGTGCCATGGTCAGCTGTACCAAAAGAGAATGGCAAGAGCGTATAATAAGAAGGTGCGCCCCAGGAAGTTTGAAGTAGGGCAGCAGGTATTAAAGAAGATCCTCCCACATCAGGTCGAGGCAAAAGGCAAATTCGCCCCAAATTGGCAAGGGCCTTATATCGTGACCAGAATATTGTCCAACGGTGCTTTGTGTTTGACAGATGTCGAAGGTAGATGTGTCGACATGGCTATCAATTCAGATGCAGTCAAGAGATATTATGCGTAATTTCTTTAATTATGGCAATTTTTGGTTTATTTGTTTGTATTTGGCATTTGTTGAATAATGAGATGACGGAGGCAATTCTTTCTTATACCCAAACACTGTTTAACCCTTGCTTCCCCCTTTTGAGCCTTAAGTTATTCTTTCATACCCCTCTTTTGGAATCACTAATGGGAAAGATATGAAAAAGAAAAGAGAAGAAAAGAAATGAAAAGAAAAAGAAAAAGAAAAGGAAAAGAAAATGAAAAGAAAGAAAAGAAAAATCAAGGAATATAAAACCGTGGGAACTACGTTTGACCTGATTCCTCAAAGAGGATACGTAGGCGCCTCACGGCTCGGTCATAGTATGCATCATAGCAAATATAGGATGCATAATGTACATAGTGTGCATAATAGGCACAATGTGCGTAACGCACATAGCTCAACAATAAGCATAAAAGATAAATTCCCCAAGCAAGAAAACTGGGGCAGAGGTTATGTTTTAAGTTCCAACAAAGGTTTGATTCCAAAAGTTGTAGCACATCACCCTTCAAATTGTTTTCATTTTTATAGTCTTTCTTCAAACCCACACCAAAACCAACATCAACCTCCAAAGACCTCCCGATCAATGTTCGAGAGATGCCAAGTCCGGCGAATAAGGCCGAGGATAATACACTGATCCCAAGCAAAGAAGAGGATCGTAAGACTGGAAATGAGTTGATAGTCAAGGGAATCTCCAGAAAGGAGGAACGTATCTACAACACCCCGATTTCCCGAAAGAAATAAAATGAGAGAGTCTTATCGGTGAAAACCTTCACAAGGCACCAAGAGGCGAGGTAAGATGAGGGATATGAAATGAGAGAGTCTTATTGGTGAAAACCTTCACAGGCACCATAAGGCGCCGGGAGATGAGAGAAACGAGAGAGTCTCATCAGTGAAAACCCCTCGAAGGGCACTATGAGGCGACAAGACAGATCAGCAAAAGCTACAACATCCGAAACGGACACTCCTTTATCATCCCCAGCAAGTCGGACCATCGGGCAAAGCGATTGATACAAATAGACTGGGTCGGGAATCTATGGTGCACGTCATGATCATGGGGACCAGTCGTATCCCCCAGATAAGTTCTTTTGAGTTTCTTCTCCCACCAAAATATTCTTTCAGAAAGATTTTCTCCTTTTTCTAGCTTTTATTTCTTTTCCTAAATGTGTCTTGAAAGGATTTTTCAAAGCTTACTACCAGAAATCGAAGGGGAATTCATCCAATGCAGGATAATACAAACAGTCTTAAAGGCCGGTCCCAGGCAATGCAGGGATTGTGCCCGGAAATTTTGGAAGAAGTAAGCTCCAAAAGGGAGTGGTTTCGGGAGGTAGAGGCAGACTCCCACAGAATATGCTTAAAGAGAAAGCAGAAAAGGGGATAAATTGAAAACCAATCCCCAGCAGGCTAGAGACCCCCAACAGGCAACTTTGCCCGCCAACCAATTATGGGGACAAAGAGCAAGAGAAGGGGGAAGAGAGAAAAATGGCTCGCCAGAAAGGCACCCTCTACCACCACGATTAAAACTGACTAAATCCTTTTGTCTGTTGCAGGAGAGCAAAGAATTGATGATGGCAGCAAGATGCAACGCCATGGAAGTCACAAAAAACCGGGGCAGAAAATTTTCTGCCGATTGTCGAAAATTTTCTCGAAAAACGGGGAAGCAATTTCAATACATTTAAGTTCTAGGTCGCCCACCAGTATAATGCGGGAATACTTTTAAGTTCTAGGTCGCCCACCAGTATAATGCGGGAATACTTTTAAGTTCTAGGTCGCCCACCAGTATAATGCGGGAATACTTTTAAGTTCTAGGTCACCCACCAGTATAATGCGGGAATACATTTAAGTTCTAGGTCGCCCACCAGTATAATGCGGGAATACTTTTAAGTTCTAGGTCGCCCACCAGTATAATGCGGGAATACATTTAAGTTCTAGGTCGCCCACCAGTATAATGCGGGAATACTTTTAAGTTCTAGGTCGCCCACCAGTATAATGCGGGAATACTTTTAAGTTCTAGGTCGCCCACCAGTATAATGCGGGAATACATTTAAGTTCTAGGTCGCCCACCAGTATAATGCGGGAATACATTTAAGTTCTAGGTCGCCCACAGTATAATGCGGGAATACATTTAAGTTCTAGGTCGCCCACCAGTATAATGCGGGAATACATTTAAGTTCTAGGTCGCCCACCAGTATAATGCGGGAATACATTTAAGTTCTAGGTCGCCCACCAGTATAATACGGGAATACTTTTAAGTTCTAGGTCGCCCACCAGTATAATGCGGGAATACTTTTAAGTTCTAGGTCGCCCACCAGTATAATGCGGGAATACATTTAAGTTCTAGGTCGCCCACCAGTATAATGCGGGAATACATTTAAGTTCTAGGTCGCCCACCAGTATAATGCGGGAATACTTTTAAGTTCTAGGTCGCCCACCAGTATAATGCGGGAATACTTTTAGGTTCTAGGTCGCCCACCAGTATAATGCGGGAATACTTTTAAGTTCTAGGTCGCCCACCAGTATAATGCGGGAATACTTTAAGTTCTAGGTCGCCCACCAGTATAATGCGGGAATACTTTTAAGTTCTAGGTCGCCCACCAGTATAATGCGGGAATACATTTAAGTTCTAGGTCGCCCACCAGTATAATGCGGGAATACATTTTAAGTTCTAGGTCGCCCACCAGTATAATGCGGGAATACATTTAAGTTCTAGGTCGCCCACCAGTATAATGCGGGAATACATTTAAGTTCTAGGTCGCCCACCAGTATAATGCGGGAATACATTTAAGTTCTAGGTCGCCCACCAGTATAATGCGGGAATACTTTTAAGTTCTAGGTCGCCCACCAGTATAATGCGGGAACACTTTTAGCTCTAGAGTTTGGAATCAGTAGCCCCACCTGAAGACGGAAGGTTACAACAGAGAGCCCCAAGCAGGAAAAACAATAAAATCCCCAGCGCCAAGAAGCAGAAATCTGCCAAAGCAAGCGCACATTCAAAAGGAAGGAAGAACACGTCTCAGAAGAAGCAGTTCGGAAACATTATGGCATGCCCAACATAACAATTCTGATGAAAAACCATACCGCTGAAGAAACCATTGAAAGATTTAAGGAAGAAAGCCATGTTCCCAGCAAATCAAGCAAAGTGATGAGAACTGACATTCAGAAAAGGTGAAGGACCAGCATCATCTCCAAGTTCACAAAATAAAGGCGTCAGAGGAAAGCGTCAGCCGACAAGAAAGCAAGACAACAAGAACAAGTTGAAGATATATGAGATCTCACACTCTAGCTTAGATTCTTGTTTTTCCTTTTAGAGCAATGTAACAGGGAGATCGGTTGAGCAGTAGCATCCTAGAGCAGCATACAACAGCGCGCAACAACAGCAAACACTACAGTCACACGGTAGTCCCAGCTACCAAAAATTTCCCGAACTACATTGACCTGATTCCTGTTCAGCCCAGGATATGTAGGAAACCTCTGAAGCGAAGGTTCGGTCAAATCCTTTTCAAAAATGCTTCACACGGAGTATTCGGACAGGCAAAAATCGCTCGCTTTATCTTTGCGCGAAAACCCTTAGTGTCTTCGTGCAAAGAGGGGCAGCTGTAAGCACGTGATTTTTGCTTTCCGAGCAATCACTCCAAAAGGAAAACAAAAAATAAAAATAGTGACGGATGATTTCGCTGTACAATTTTTCGATTTTTTTCCGTGACATGTGTTATTAGTCATTTGTGGGTCTGTCCATTTTGCATCTAGTCATTATCAAACGAAAATACAAAAATATGTGTCAGTAAAAGAAAATTCAAAAAATATATATGTGTGCATCGTTCGTTCTCGGCTTTTAGTTCACTTACTTAAATATTTTGTGATAATTGTGTTAAAATGTTGCATTGTTGTTTAGTTTTAATTTCGTTATTTTATTTATTTTGTTATTTTTATTTTTATTTTTGTTTTGTTTTAAAAGAAAAATGAAATTAGAAAACAAAGAGGGAAGGAAATCGGTTGGGCCCAAAAGAAATGAAACGAAAACAGGCCCAACCAGCGCTGATCCAGTCCAAAATCGGCTGCCTAAGCAGCAATTCAAACGACGCCGTATGAGGGCGTTCGATCTGAGCCATCCGTCCAGGCCAATCCAACGGCTCAGGACCTCTATCAGTAACCCGTTTCAAAACCCGACCCAAATAACCAGCCTGACCCAACCCCTCATTTAAACCAAACGACCTCGTTTCACTACCAAACGACCCCGTCTCATTTCTCACCCTCAGATCCAAGCCGTTGAGATCATATGATCTAACGGCTCAGATCCGATCAACCTCCCCATATATAAACTCAGCCCTTACCCCGCACCCCCTATCCGAACCCCACCCCTCACTCGTCTCCTTCCCCAACCTGAAACCCCCAAACCCTAGCAAGCCGCCCTAGTTTCCCTTCCACCAAAACCCGGCGGCATGAACGCCGGTGGCCACCTCCTGAACACCCTAGGACCACCTCACTGTCCTAAACACGAATCCACTAACCACGAACCTCGAATCATCTCCTATCATCTCGAATCTGGATTTGAAGATTCGAGACAAAACTCGATCTACACCAAACCTCACCATCTTTGTATCAGCCACTCCCCTGACCTTCCTCGTGACCAAACCAAGCTTGGTTTGGTCCGAATCTACCCACAACTCCCTAAAAATCAGATCTGGAAATCCAGACTTTAGAACACATGCACCTGGGGAATCCGGCCGGTCTTGAAAGGGGTTTTGAGGTTCAATGGATCTTAACCAAGGTGTTCTCATGTGAGAACACCCTGGTTAAAATTTGTTCGGCCTCAAATGGGCAGAGTTGAGTCGGATTTGGGTCTGTTTGATTTAAACATTTTTCGGTAAGTTTTCTTTCCCTTTTCGTTTATATTAATTGCTGATTAAGTCATTAGCATTGCTGTGTGCTAATTGTTTTTATTTTTATTTTTTGATAGTTTCTTAATTTCTTTCCTCTCAGTAAAGACCTTTTATTTGGTCAATTGTTTCTGTGTATGATTTAAATGTATCCTATGATGAGCATGTCCGATTAGTATAGTCGTCGCATGAATAACTTATATAGGCCCCAGTAATTAAGCACAAAATTGTCTGATGCCCTTTAGGTCCCTGAACGTATTGTTTATATGAGCGACTAATTATTACCTGCTATAATTAGTATAGTCGACTCTATAAATGTCGTCGATTAGTTTTCTATAACTAATGAGTCGAATGAGCTAATAATGTCGCATGACTAATTGTACCTTGTCACTGACTGGATGCCCAGCATCGTCTGAAATGGTTTGTTTGCATTGTAAAGGGTCAGTCCAGGCAGTCTTGAATTTGAACTTTCATCAGTTCAAAAATGCCCTGATGCTGCAATAGGCAGGGGCAGTAATAAGCAAGGTTAAACAGGGGTAATCTGGGGTTTGAAAAGGGCAGAAAAGGTTAGTTTAAATGAAGCTGACAAGTAGGGTACTAATTAAGATTAAACTAATACCAATGGGGAACAAAACATGAGGGCATGGGTTTAAAAGGAATACTAAAATAAGCCCATAATCCTGATTAAACAAAACCAGGCGTGGGGAACCAAAGGGGCTGGGCACAAAAGATGCTTAGGCATGGCTTTAACAGAGTATGGGCAGGCTGCAAAGTTGCAGCACGAGGGCAGCCTAGCTGCACTGAGTCATTTGGCTTATAAATAGGCCATTTGAGAACTTAGAAAGGGGCTGGACATTTCTTAGTCTTCAGAAAAGAAAAACAAGAAACATAAAGTCTCAGAATATTGTAACCAAACACTGTCTGAAAATTACATAAGAGTTTATGTTGGTTTAGCTGTCTTGGCCAATTACTGTTGGTTGCCTGTTTGAGCTGCTTGTGGTTGTTGAATTGCTGGGGTGTTTACATTGAATACTCTGCTGTCTCTGCTGGTTCCTACTCTGTTTCTGGGATTTGTTGTTTGTTGCTCGACTACTCGGGAGCTTCATCTTTGTTGGTTGATTTTGTTGCTGTGTGTCTGCTACTGCTGTATTCGTTGCATACTACTCAACTGATCACTCTCTTTCTTCCTTTCCTTCCTATACCAGGTACACACCCAATACACTGTCAGATGTAGCTGGAAATTTGAGCATGAATGTAAATGAAAGACCTGAAGAATTTTGTTTATATACATAGTTTGCCCTTTTAAATATCATGTGATGTAGGAAATTTTATGCCTGTTTTGGATGCTGGAGATAGCCTTCAGGTCTGATAACTATCAAAGAATGTTAGTTGAATGTTAGATTGTGTATATAGGATGGTGATAAGAGTATGCCTAAGGCAACAGGTTGTATCTCAGATTTAGTGCAATAGTGTAGTATAAGCATGTAATGTATGCCAAGCATAAAATTCGTACACTAAATAAGTTCTTTCCTTTCCAATAAATTGCTATATATAACTCTTAAACCATGTCTTAAGATCAGGAACACAAATTCAGGGCCTCAACCTCACAAGGGTCGAGTTCAGGCCAAAACAGGCCAAGTCGGCCTGCTTCGAACAAGCAGTGGCCCAGGTCTGGCCAATCACGCTGGGCTGGATTTGGGCCCGTGATTACTTGTTCGGACAGCCTCGTTTCTGATTTTAGGCGTTTCTGAATGTTGTTACAAACAACTTGCAAGCATATAATTAATTAGGACTATCTACTGTTTTCAATTGATAAGGACAAACGCGATAAGAAACGTAGTTGCTATAGGATATCCTTTTAAAATAAGAACGAGATGAGCCTCGATGAAAATAAACAAAACGTGCAAATGCGGGGCCCTTGTTTAAATG
The DNA here is from genome assembly GCF_000393655.2 of Nicotiana sylvestris. Classification (NCBI taxonomy): domain Eukaryota; kingdom Viridiplantae; phylum Streptophyta; class Magnoliopsida; order Solanales; family Solanaceae; genus Nicotiana; species Nicotiana sylvestris. Next base: position 12,335,640 of record NC_091064.1, read on the forward strand.
TATATTATCGAAGCATTTAGGTTCCAGGACGGGTTGTTTAGCAAATCTCACAACCCTCCTAAAATAACAATACGATAGACTCTTTAGGACGCGCCTTAATAAATCTTACCTTCTTAAACTAGGGTGCGCATTTATGCGACCCAAATCCAGTTCTCAACGGAGTCAAAATGTGTTTCTAATCACGGGTACATTGACTGTGACGTGGTTCGAGATGCATGTCCATGACGTTGCAAATTCATAAAAAATAAAGAACGAGATGAGCCTCGCCAAATAAAAATACAAATTGCGGGGCCCTCAGTCAATATTTGCTTTAAAAATTATTTGGACTTCGGGATGGACCGTTAGTAAAATTCCACAGTCTTACCCAAAATAAATACGCTAGTCGCTTAGGGCGCGTCTTTAATAATTTAATTTCTTTAAACTCGGGTGCGCATTGATGTGACCCAAATCCAAATCTCAACGGAGTCAAAGTATGTCGACGACCACGGGTACATTGATTGTAACGCGGTTCGAGATACATTTTCACAACGTTGTAATTCCTGATAAAAACAGTAAAGTGATAAAAGCGGTTTAAAGATAAAATTTGCACACAAGTTCATATTGTATTTAAAATCAGATAAATAAGCCAAATATAACAGTTGAGCGACCGTGCTAGAACCACGGAACTCGGGAATGCCTAACACCTTCTCCCGGGTTAACAGAATTCCTTATCCGGATTTCTGGTACGCAGACTATAATATAGAGTCATTATTTTCCTCGATTCGGGATTAAAATTGGTGACTTGGGACACCCTAAATCTCCCAAGTGGCGACTCTGAAATAATTAAACGAATCCCGTTTCGATTGTCCTTTAATTGGAAAAAACTCCCCTGCGCCCCCTCGGGCGCGGAAAAAGGAGGTGTGACAGGTGGTTGTACCTGCACCACAATAGGATTGAGCGTGAATGTGGGCTTCTTAGGATCGTCACCCTCTTTGATAAGTCCAATTGATCCCTCGGGATCCCACTCCTTGTAAGTTTCTATCACATTGATCCCTTCGCCCCTATGATCTGGAAGAGGATTGTTGTGGACTTTGGGTGAAACTTTCTTCGCCTGTATGACCTTATTATGCCACCTGATTGCAATGCTTTGTTCGTGGCCTACAATGCCTCAAAAGTTTTCACCATTCCACTTTTAACACCCTCTTCAATCCTTTCTTTGAGTTTGATGATATCGGAGAACTTATGATTCTCAATAACCATTAGCCTTTCATAATACCGTGGGTCTTGTGTCTTGAAAAATGACTTGTTCATCTGTTCCTCGTCTAATGCTAGTCTAACCTTGGCTGCTTCCGACCTCCACCGAGTAGCATATTCGCGGAAAGTCTTAGTTGGCTTCTTCTTTAGGTTCTGGATATAGAAGACATCCGGTGAATTCTCCATATTAAACCTGAACCGATCCATAAAATCTGATGCCATGCTCACCCAATTGGCCTACTTCTTAGGATTCTGGCTTATGTACCAGGACAGGTCATCTCCGGTAAGACTTCTCATGAAGAGCTTCATTCAAATTCTTTCATCTTTTCCGACCCCCACGAACATGTCACAATAAGTTCTCAGATAAACCTTGGGATCACCCTTTCCATCAAACATTTTGAACTTGGGAGGTTTGTAACCCTCTGGTAGTTCCATATCTGGTTGTATGCACAAATCCTCATAGTTCAGACCCTCTATCCCTTTGCCTCCTTCAACACCCTGAACTCGACTTGTCAACTTCTTGAGCTCCTCGGCCATATTCTTGATGAGCAGTTCCTTTTTAGCGTATTCTGATGTATAGGAGATTGGTTGAGCAGAGTGAGGCAGGGTCTCTACGTATATGGGGTTGTTTTGGTGAGTGCCAGGGATTTGGGTATAGTGGTGGTCGTTGGTTGAGTTTTGAGGATCGGGAATAGGTTGTGGTGTGTTCTAAGGAGTGTGATAGGTAGTGGTTTGTGGGTACTGGGTTGGTTGATGATGGTGTTATGGAGGAGTTGGTACCGGTAGAGGATTGGGATTTTGAGGCGGTATGGCATATTGATAGGGTGCGGGAGGATTTAGTGGATGTTGGTTTGGCGTATTTTGAGGAGGTGCTGGGTTCTAGGCATTTTGTTGGTTAACATCTAGGAGGTTTATGGTGAGGGAGAGATTGCCAAGTTGCGGACCTGCTCTAGTTCCTCTTGTAACTCCAGTATTTTCTGCTCCAATCGTAGGACCAAATCATTCTGGGCCGGAGTACTCCGACCGTCTGAAGTTTCAATATTCTCAACATTTTCTTTTCGGATGCCACTTAAATCATCCATCTTAGCTTTTCCTCTGCTTTTCAGATTACTCAGAGGAGGAGGAGGTGGAAGGCCTCTAGATCTGGTGTGATATGCTGATGATGCCAATATGCGCGAACCAACCTTAGGGGATGAGAATAATAAAAATAAAGAAAAAAAAGGTAATTAAGTCAGTAAGGATTCTAAAAATGTTTGCAGTATTTAAACACATATTGCGAGAATATAAATTCGCGTCCTAATTTGGGAGCCTCGTTGTGCCCAAGGTAGGCCTAGCGACATGTTGATTTGGAGAATTTCAGTGCCAATAATTGCTCATTTCATTAATGTAAAAATAGATGAATCTAAAATGATACTAAATAAGATAAGTCACTGATGACACTTGGCCTTATTACATTTGAAAAAGTAAATAAACCTAATCTACTTGGTCCTAGAAGGACCTTCTCCAGGATGGATGTTTTTGACTTTGTCGATCAAATTCCCCAGTTCGCGCAGGTTCAGCAATAGGTATGCCCTTGCTAAATGTCCTCCTTCACTTCTTTCGGTGTTCTGGCAATCGGTGACTCTCTTCCTCATTTTCTCTCCAATTCCATCAGACTGTACTCCAGATATTCCAACCTTTCGCTTGATCTAACAACCATCTCCCTCCATTCATTAATTAGTTCCATATCGGTTTGGTGTCGCTACAATTTCTCGGCCTCGGACTCGTGAACTCTTTTACGCAGTTTGTTATATTTCACTTGTGCTTCAGCAATTTCATCTATGACTCTATTTCCTTGACCAACCCTTGGCTCGAATATTCCTGCTGTGTCATCTTCTAACCATGATGGATAAAAGTACACATGACTAGCATGACATCCATCTGGCTCGATGGTATCCTTTTCCACGATAATTTTCAAATTCCACATATGTTGAGCTTCACATTTGTATGGACGTCATCATCCTGAAAATCTGCCCTGTAGTGACTCATTTTAGCTACTTTCGGTATGATATACTTCCTGTCTTCCTGTCTCATAACCCTGATGGGAGCATAAGGGTATATGACCCTTAACCCAATCAGTACCAAGTGCGGAACATCCCTAGATCTAATGATGAATTCGTCGGTAGGGAACTATTCGAACATCCATTGAACTTGATCCTCGGTCAGATTGCTGAAAAATTGCACCCATCTTGTAGCATTCTCGGATTGAGCAAACCTGTCTGGGATATAGGTCATTCTCTTAGGATGATGAAAAGCTATGTGATCATTCCACGGCCTTCGCGGAAGCTCTTGACGGTATTGACCTCTTTGGAGATACTCTAACAACTAAACTTGTATCAGCATATTACAACCTTCAAAGTATTTGTACCCCTTCTGATAGCGCTCCAAGGCCCGGTATATGTCTGCTATGATCATAGGTACAATGGTATATGTATGCCCCTTGATCCCATCCATTAAGGTTTTGGTTACCATGGCCAGTCTGGTGTGGATTCTATCCCCTTGAATAAGGAACACTATCATACCTAAGAAGTAGACGATGAACACAAAAACCCTGCGGTGAATCCAACCCAAGGAAGTGATGGAAATTCGTCATCAAAAATACGATAAGATCTGTTGTGACTGTATCGTTCATAGAGGAAGTCGAAAGGTATGTAAGATTTCTTCAGGCACTCCAAATCCTCATTCTTTTCAGACCCATCATCTTCAGAAACCCCTTAGTAGTGCTATTTTCCGGCACCAATAAACTAGGACTATCCCAAGGTAGCCCAGTGAATCCCCCTATTTCTTCCAAGAGAGGGGTCATTTCTATGTTTCCAAAGAGAAACACGGCTCTTTCTTTGTCCCAAAATATTGTGGCAGCTTCGATCAACATGTTGTTCGACTGGAGGTCCAATAGAGAAGGCAAATTTCCCAAGACCCTTTTCACATGATTTTTATCACTTAATGGAAGATCCTCCCACCAATCTAGCAATAGTGGTGGTATGTTATGGACCATGCCAAACCTGGGGACTTCGTGTCACGACCCTAACCTGGACCCGGTCGTGATGGCGCCTCTCGTGAAGACAAGGCCAACCGACACTTCCCATTTTTTGATTATTAACAGTTAAGCATTTAAGAAAATGGTCTAAATAGGATAAAATAAATCCGAATTAACCATGATAACATAAATACGCGAAAGAACACCTATACACAGCCCTAACTGGGGTGTCACTAGTCATGAGCATCTATAAGTCATAATACAATTATGCTAAATCCATAAACTAGTACAATTGTCTGATAAGAAATGGAAGCTATAAAGGAATAGAGACACAAGGTTGCGGACGTCAACAACTACCTCGTAATCTCCGAACACCCGCCTGAAGCTGGTTGAATCAGCACTTGGGAGCGGAACCAACTACGCCTGAATCTTCACACAGGGGTACAGGGAGTAAAGTGAGTACTCCAACTCAGTGAGTAACAAATATAAATAACTGTTGAAAGTAAGAAAACAAGTAAGGCATAAGGCATTATATAATAAAGTAGTAAAACCATTTAAAAGCAGTAAAATAGTGAAAAGTCAAGTAAAATCCTCTTTCAACAAGTAAGCAAGTAATTGACAGGTAATTACGGTAAAGTAAACAAATAGAAGTTCGCCCCTCGGGCACAGTGTCACCACATTAACAGCCCCTCGGGCTCAATCTCACAACACAATGGGTACCCGCGCTCACTAGGGTGTGCAGACTCCTAGAGGGGTCCCTTACGGCCCAAGCGCAATAACAAGCCATCTCGTGACATCAAAACTAGGCCCTCGACCTCATATCAATCAAGCCACCTCGTGGCGTACATATCTCAGGCCCTTGGCCTCTAAATCAGTATCAGTGTTTGCTCACAATATAGGCCCTCAGCCTTACTCAGTCAAGAATCCTCACAAGCCAATCGGGCAATTGTAAAACATGATTTTCAGCCCAAAAATATCATTTAAAAGATCATGTAAGTGTTAAAATAGAGTAAACATTGCTGAGTGCGAAAACAATGAAATATAACATGACTGAGTTCAAGTATAAAGTCAAAACAGTGAGGAAATACCAGTAAAAATCCCTGAAGGGTTCAAATAGTTGGCACAAGGCCAAAATATGGCATTCAGCCCAAATCATGATGATAGTAAATATATTTCAGTCAAATACACGGTAAAATAGTCATTCGGGATAGACTAAGTCACAATCCCCAACAGTGCACGACCCCACGCTCGTCATCAAGTGTGTGTGTCTCCTCAATATAGCACTACGATGTGCAGTCCGGGGTTTCAAACCCTCAGAACATCATTTACAATCATTACTCACCTCGAACCGGCTAAATCTTTAGCTCGCTATGCCTTTTCCCCTCAAATCGTCTTCCACGTGCATCAAATGTATCCAAAACCAGAACTAGGACGTCAAAATATGCTTAGGGAACGAAGCCCAAGAAAAAACAATCAATAAAGGGCACAAAACTCGAAATTACCAAAACCCGACCCCCGGACCCACATCTCGAAATTCGATAATTTTTACATCAATAGGTTCCTCATCTCCCCACGAGTTCATACATATCAAAAGTTCTCAAATCTGACCCCAAATGGTCCTTCAAATCCACAATTAAAGGCCTAAGTTTCCAAGCCCTAGTTTCCCCAATTTTAACCTTTGATTTCCATAATTTCTAGCTCTAATCCATGAAATAATAGCATAGAAACGCGTTTTAGGTCCGAATTCCTTACCTCAATGAAGTTCTATTGAAATCCCTCTTTCAAATCGCCCAAAAAGCTCTCAAGCCGAAGTAAAAAATGGTGAAATAAACCCATAATTCGCGAAGGACCCTTTTTATACCTTCTACCCAGTTGTTCCGTATCTGCGGCACCATTGCTGCTTCTGCGGTACCGCATATGCGGTCTATCCTCCGCTTCTGCGAAAATCACTTAGCGGACCAATTCCGCATCTGCGATCCAATCTCTGCACCTGTGACTCCGCAGGTGCGGTCCAACTACTGCATCTGCGGTTCCTAACTCTTCGTCTCAAATCCACTTCTACGGCTCCCCTTCTACACGTGCGGTGCCACACCTGCGGTCCCCAAACCACAGGTGCGAAAACACCAAAAGCAGCAAAGTTTAGCAGCTGCAATAACATCTCAACTTCACCGTTAACCATCCGAAATCACCCCGAGGCCCCCGGGACCTCAACCAAAAGCACAAACATATCCCAATACCTTATTCAAACTTGTTCCAACCATCAAAATACCTTAAACAACATAAAATCACCCAAAACACATCGGATTCAATCCAAACTTTCTAAAATCTTCCAAATTTCGCTTTTGATCAAAAACCCAACCAAACCACGACCGAAAGACCTAAAATTTTGCACACACATCCCAAATGACACAAAGGAACTATTGCAACTCTCGGAATTCCATTCCGACCCCTATATCAACATCTCGCCTACCAACCGAAAATCGCCAAAATATCAACTTCGCCAATTGAAGCCTAAATCTACTATAGACCTCCAAAATTCATTCTGATCGCGCTCCTAAGCCACAAATCATCTCCCGAAGCTAACCGAACCATCGGAACTCACATCCGAGCCCTCTAACACATAAGCCAACATCCGGTTGACTTTTCCAACTTAAACTCACTCTAAAGAGACTAAGTGTATCAAACCTTACCAAATCCTTCCCCAACTCGATCCGACCAAATCGATACCACATAACACGGATAAATAAAGCATAACGAAGCAGAAATGGGGAAAACGGAGTGGTAATTCATGAGACGACTGGCCGGGTCGTCACATCCTCCCCAACTTAAACAAACGTTCGTCCGCGAACAAATCAAGAAACATACCTGAAGCCTCAAACAGGTGGGGTTATCTTCTCCGCATATCCTGCCCAGTCTTTCAGGTAGCCTCCTCCACGAGCCGACCTTTCCACTGCACTTTCACTGAAGCTATATCCTTTGACCTCAACTTTCGAACCTAATGGCCCAAAGTAGCTACTGGCTCCACATCAGAGGTCAAATCATCAGCCGACTGAACCGTGCTAAAATCCAGAACATTAGATGGACCCCCAATATACTTCCGGAGCATAGAAACATGAAATACCAGATGCACACTCGACAAGCTGGGTGGCAAGGCAAGCTCATAATCTACCTCCCCAATCCTCCGAAGCACCTCAAAAGGACCAATGAACCGCGGACTCAATTTCCCTTTCTTTGCAAATCTCATAACACCCTTCATGGGTGAAACCTTCAACAGAATCTTCTCGCCAACCATGTAGGACACATCTCGAACCTTCTTATCAACGTAACTCTTTTGCCTCGACTGCGCTGTACGAAGCCTCTCCTGAATCACCTTCACCTTCTCCAAAGCATCCTGTACCAAATCAGTCCCCAATAGCCTAGCCTCACCGGGTTCGAACCAACCAACTGGAGATCTACACCGTCTCCCATACAAAGCCTCATATGGAGCCATCTGAATACTCGACTAGTAGCTGTTGTTATAGGCAAACTCTGAAATTGGTAAAAACTGATCCCATGACCCTCCGAAATCAATAACATAAGCACGCAACATGTCCTCCAATATCTGAATAGTGCACTCAGACTGCCCGTCCGTCTGAGGGTGAAAAGCTATGCTCAACTCAACCTGAGTACCCAACTCTCGCTGCACAGACCTCCAAAACTGCGATGTAAACTGAGTGCCCCTATCTGGGATGATGGAAACTGGGACACCATGCAACCGAACAATCTCCTGGATATAGATCTCTGCCAACCGCTCTAAAGAATAGGTAGTACCCACTGGAATGAAGTGTGCGGACTTGGTCAGCCGATCCACAATCACCCAAATAGCATCGAGCTTCCTCAAAGTCCATGGAAGCCCAACAACAAAGTCCATAGTGATCCTCTCCCACTTCCACTCGGGAATATCCATCTGCTGAAGCAAGCCACCCGATCTCTGATGCTCATATTTCACCTGCTGACAATTGAGACACCAAGCTACAAATCCCACAATGTCTTTATTCATTCTCCGCCACTAATAGTGCTGTCTCAGATCCTGATACATCTTTATGGCACCCGGACAAGTTATGGGCCTTCTCAAGGATCAACTCCCGAAGTCCATCCACATTAGGCATATAGATCTGGCCCTGCATCCTCAACACCCCATCATCTCTAATGGTCACATCTCTAGCATCACCATGCTGAACTCTGTCCTTAAGGACAATCAAGTGCGGATCATCATACTAGCGCTCTCTTATGTGATCATGTAAGGAAGACCGAGAAACCACACAATCCAATACCTGATTGGGCTCCGAAATATCTAACCTCACAAACCGATTGGCCAACGCCTGAACATCAACTGTAAGAGGTCTTTCCCCAACTGGGATATATGCCAAACTCCCCATACTTACTACCTTTCAGCTCAAAGCATCGGCCACCACATTGGCCTTTCCCGGATGGTACAATATAGTGATATCATAATCTTTAAGCAACTCCAACCATCTCCGTTGTCTCAAATTAAGATCCTTTTGCTTGAACAAATGCTGAAGACTGCAATGATCAGTGAACACCTCACAAGATATGCCATACAAGTAATGCCTTCAAATTTTCAATGCGTAAACTATGGCAGCCAACTCCAAACCATGAACATGGTAGTTCTTCTCATAGGGCTTCAACTGACGAGAAGCATAAGCAATAACTCTACCCTCTTGCATCAATACACAACCAATCCCAACTCTCAAAGCATCACAATACATGGTATATGAACCTGAAGCTGATGGCAAAACCAACACTGGAGCTGTGGTCAAAGCTGTCTTAAGCTTCTGAAAGCTCTCCTCACACTCGTCTGACCATAAAAATGAAGCACCCTTCTAAGTTAACTTGGTCAAGGGCGATGAGATATATGAGAATCCCTCAACAAAACGGCGATAATAACCCACCAAACCAAGAAAGCTTCGAATTGTTGTGGCTGAGGACGGTCTAGGCCAACTATGAACCGCCTCTATCTTCTTTGGATCAACCTGAATACCCTAGCTGGACACCACGTGCCCTAAGAAAGCCATTGAACTGAGCCAAAGCTCACACTTGGAGAATTTTGCATAAAGCTTCTCCTCCCTCAATCTCTTCAACACAACTCTCAAATGCTCCGCGTGCTCCTCCTGACTACGCGAATACACCAGAATATCATCAATGAAGACAATCACGAATGAATCAAGATAAGGCTGGAACACGATGTTCATCAAATGCATGAACGTTGCTGGGGCATTGGTCAGCCCAAAAGACATCACCAAGAACTCATAATGACCATATCGGGTCCTGAAAGCTGTCTTAAGAATATCTGAATCCCTGATCTTCAACTAGTGATAACCTGAACGAAGATCAATCTTGGAGAACACCTTCGCTCCCTGAAACTGGTCGAATAAATCATCAATGCGAGGCAAATGATACTTGTTCTTGACTGTTACCTTGTTCAATTGCCTATAATCAATGCACGTTCTCAATGTGCCATCCTTATTTTTCACAAACAGAACTGGCACACCCCAAGGTGACACATTAGGCCAAATGAACCCCTTATCAAGGAGTTCCTGAAGTTGTTCTTTTAATTCCTTCAACTCTGCTGGTGCCATACGATACGACGGATAGAAATGGGCTGAGTACCCGGCAACAAGTCAATACCAAAATCAATATCCCTATCTGGAGGCATGCCCGACAGGTCTGTGGGAAAAATATTGGGAAAATCCCTCACAATTGGAGTAGAATCAATATTGGGAGTCTCAACACCGACATCCCGCACGAAGGCTAGATACGAAAGACAACCCTTCCCAACTATATGCTGGGCTTTCAAGAATGAGATCACCCTACTGGGAACATAATCAGTACACCTCGCCACTCGATCTGTGGCACACTCGGTATAGCCAATGTAACTTTCTTAGCATGACAGTCCAGAAGAGCACGACACGGAGATAGCCAATCCATGCCCAAAATGACATCGAAATCCAACATGCTCAATAATAATAGATCCACTCGGGTCTCCAGACCCACGATAGTCACCACACACGACCGGTACACACGGTCTACAATAATAATATCGCCCACCGGGGTAGATACATGAACAGGTAGGTCTATTCGTTCTATCTAGAAATGAGACATGAATTCTCGCAGCATTTCGTTCTCCCCCTGCTTAATCTTGAATACGTCAGACTTCCTTGTTGCTACCTTGATGGCGCCGGCATGCGCTGTTACAAAGGAGTCTGCTAGCATGGCAAACACATCTATGGAGTTGGGAACTAGGTTGTAGTACCACATCATGGCCCCCTTCGAAAGCGTTTCTCCAAACTTCTTCAGTAAGACGAACTCGATCTCATCGTCTTTTATGTCGTTTCCTTTCACCACGCACGTATAGGCAGTGACATGTTCGTTGGGATACGAGGTCCCAATGTATTTTGGGAGTTCTGGAATTCTGAACTTCTTTGGAATGGGTTTCGGAGCCGCTTCCTCTATGAACGGTCGTTGCACAAACTTCCTCGAATCTACACCTTTCAGGACCGGGGGCGCACCTGGGATTTGGTCGACTCTAAAGTTATAAGTTTTGACCTTCTTATCGTTGGCTGCTATCATTTTCTCGCCCAACTCGATACTTTTGACCCAAATCCAAATCTTAATAACGTTGAATAAAATGTGTTTCGGATTGCGGTGCATTTCATGTGGCGCAGTCCAAAGACATGTTTTAGACGACGTTAAAATCTTCTTTAAATAAATAAAAGTAGTTTTAAAGTGTTAAAAATTGCACCATAGGCTAAAACATGTATTGAAATCAGATAATATGCAAATTATAACAGTTGAGCGATCGTGCTAGAACCACGGAACTCGGGAATGCCTAACCCCTTCTCCCGGGTTAACAGAATTTCTTACCCGAATTTCTGTGTTCGCGGACTGTAAAACAGAGTCAATTTTTCCTCGATTCGGGATTTGAAACTGGTGACTTAAGACACCATAAATTATCCCAAGTGGCGACTCTGATTTTTTTAACAAAAAAATAATCCCGTTTCGATTGTCACTTTAATTGGAAAAACTCCCTTATACCCCTTCCGGGGTGTAGGTAAAAAGGAGGTGTGACAAGGATATCTAGATGAGCATGAACAAAATACATAAAGCTTTATTAAAGCGGGCAGCAGTATCTATCAGTTTGCCTACTGATTTTTATTAATATTCTGAATCTGGGCGTGTTTCAAGCAGCAAGAAATCACAGTTTTTTATAGACCCAGATTTTTTAATTACCCTACACGCTTGCCTAAGTGAGGACCAGAGCAGAATCCTAAAATTGTTAATTACCGACTACAGTTTAGAAAACCAGTGATTGATTTTAATAGGCAGATTTTATCTTTTTAGATCCTATAGGCATGCTTTCTAAGTGTTGAAACTGATTATAAGCATTATTTCCTATAGACATGATATCTAAACACAGAAACTGATTTTTTACACTTACTTCCTATAGGCATGATGTCTAAGTGTCAAGACTGATTTTATATGCATTTCCTATAGGCATGATATCTAAGTGTTGAAACTGTTTTTACGCTTAATTCCTATAGGCATGATATTTAAGCGGGTAAAGGCGTTAACCAGTTGCCAAGCGAGTTCAATAAAGAAGATCCTAGAGACATGATCTCTAATGCACGCAAGGGGTTTGAAAAATATAGTTCTTGATGCAAAATTGATAAAACTGACTAGAAGCGGGATTTCTAGGATGCAAAGTGAAAATTCAGGATTACAAATAATGAGATAAGTCCTATAGGCATGGTTTCTAATGGCATAAAGAATCGCCACAACCTATAGGCATGATTTTTACCCAAACCCAACAAAGATATAAAAAATCCCTCCCCAGCTTTTACTAATAACCCCTGTAGACATGTGATTTTTGACCCTCCCCAAGATTTTTTATATTTTAGCATGTAAATATTTAATTTAGGTTTATTATCTCTATTTCAACTAATTTTGACTCTTTTACTTTATTTTTATCACAAAAAATAAAAATTACAAAAATATTTTCTTTTTTAGCTAATATAGTTACTTTTAATTTATCTACTTTTCATAAAATTCAAAAAAAAAATAGTTCCACCTTATTTTCAGGAATATTATTTTAATTTTACAATAATTTTTTAATTTTTTTTATCTTTTAGTATGATATTTGAAAAATACAAAAAATAGGTTTTTTTAACGGTTAGTTTTATTTTAATAGTTATTTTACTTAAGTAGGATTAATTAGTTAATGGTATAGTATTTTTGGTCTTGTTTTAGAATAAAGAGTATGAAATTTGAGGCTAATTTTATTTGGTCTTAATTGAAAAGGCCCAAATTTCGAATAGCCCAAAACATTGAGCCCATACCCATTCCCCATTTGACCTAACCTAATTCCTACCCCTATAAATAAATCCTAATTCCTAAATCCTAATCGATACCTACACCCTAAGAACTCTAGAATGAGACGTAGCTGAAGCCATCAGCTCTAACTTCACTACTTGGCAGAATCTTGCCAAAAATTCAACGCCCCCACTCCCTGCAAATCCATCTCACTGCAAACTCCCACAAGCCAACCCCCCAAAAAGACAATAGGCCACCCCTTTTAATTCCCCATCTCCCTTGCTAGAAAATGAAAAAGAAAACAAGTCGCAAACACACATAAAGGGACGATAGTCTCATTAAAAATAAAAGAGAAGACCAGCCGCAAAAGAAAAATTAATCCAGCTTCGGTAAGCTTTCTATCCAGCTTTCAATATGTGTAGGTGTAAATTAATCTTTATGTTAAAATTGATATGTACATCTTATTGGTTGGAATAATTTGAATCGAAATGAGTGCTAATGTTTGTTTTATCGATGATCTTTTGGTGTTTCCATCTTCAAATTAAGTAGCCTTGGCTATCTCTTTGTGTGTGTGATTTTAAATCTTAGAAACATTGCATTGGATCGAAGCCAGCAATTTTTTTTTATAAAAAAAGTGGTTGTTTCTTGTTCATTCGTCTTAGCATTTTTAATTCAAGGTTAAATGGCTGCATGACTAGTTATAAGAATTAATTGTAGTTTTTGCCTTATCTTTGGATAGTGATTTGCACATAATTGAGTTAAATCTTATTAGCTAGAGCCTTATATCATTCCAATAATTTCCCTAATTCATGGCCTCGCAATAATTTCAAAGATTAGGAAAATAATTTAAATATGTTAGTGGCTTTAGGCACGCAATTAAATTATTACAACTATGGGTACGGTTCCCGTGGCGTAGTTTGTGATACTTAATCTCAAAATTAGTTTTAAATATGAATATTCGTAGTTCATGTAATTGAACACTTTCCCTTTAATAAATTGAGGTGCACCATACGCAAACAAAATCCATAATACATTACCCTCATATTGGTTATCTTAACTAGTGTAAAAATGCCTTAAATTTTCGTAGTTTTCTTTGGGTGCGTTAACTAAATAATTGTCAGAGCTACGGGTACGATTCCCGTGATGTGGTCGTGCCACTTAATTTCTAAAAATCCGGGGGTACATTTATGTGACCCGGCCCCAATTTAATCTTGTTAATAAAATAAACATGTTGTGGATCGTGGGTACGGTTCCCATGACACGATTCGCAATGTGTAATCAAATAAGTAGTTGTATGACAATTGGATTATTAAAAGCGGTTTAAAATGAATAAAATGCACATGGGTTTCAAAGATGTTTTAAAATCAGATAAATAGGCCAATAATAATAGTTGAGCGATCGTGCTAGAACCACGGAACCCGGGAATGCCTAACACCTTTTCCCGGGTTAACAGAATTCCTTACCCGGATTTTTGTATTCGCGAACTGTAAACAGAGTCAATCTTTCCTCGTTCGGGATTTAAACCGGTGACTTGGGACACCATAAATTATCCCAAGTGGCGACTTTGAATTTTTAAATAAATAATCTCACTTTGATTGTCACTTAAATTGAAAAAAACTCCCTTATACCCCTTCCTCGGGTGGTAGGAAAAGGAGGTGTGATAGCTCTGGTGACTCTACTGGGGAGAAGAACCCAGAACTTCTGGTTCAATGTTCAGAATTCGATCTTAGAATAACTGTTAGAGTTGGCTTTTGTTTATTATCTGATTTTCTACGTGTTTGGGCCTAATGTGCTAAATGCCGCTTTTTACCACTTTGATATTATTTGAACTGTATATAAATTGTTGTGAAACCCCTCTCTTCTAATCTCCTGGGAAGTGCACGCTGGCGTGACTTCTTTTCTGTTAGTGTCATACCCTATTTTAGAAAGAGGTTCGTACAAGTTACAAAGCCGGACGACCTTTTGGTTCTTGGTACGTAGCCCCTACTCGGCTCGAGTTGTCCGCTGGGGTAAGCCAGGTCTAGAACAATACACCCAAGTTTTAAAGCTAGAATAATGCAGCCTCATGTCGGATCCCTAGTAGGAACGCTTATTTGCTTCATGTGCATTTGACTTTGGGGACTCAACACAGGGGTTGGGTCCGTCTAGGGCAGGTTTACCCAAATTAAAAGACCATCCTGATGCATCTTACGTGCTACTTCTGTATCTGTCTGTTTTGGCTTGCATGTTGACTGGCTTCTAGAATAGGGAAAGAAAATCAAAAAAGAAAAAAAAAGTGAAAATTCTGAAACTCAGCCGAAATTCTGAAAAAAGAAAAGTCATTTCAAAATGAGTCAAAATTTTTAAGTGTCATGTTTCCCTTGTTCTGTCAAAACTGGCGAACTACGCGGGTCTGCTTCTCACTGGATGTTAGATACGTACGCTAACCTCATCGGTTCCGGCCCCCAATTTTCAAAAATTCAAAAAATATTTTCCTTTATTTCCTTCTTTAGAAAAGTCTTTCCTTACAACCACAATTTAAAAAAAATCCAAAAATATTTTTCATTACTTTCTTCTTTAGAAAGTCTTTCTTTTAGACCCCAATTTTTTTAAAAAATATATACAAAAGTATTTTCTTTTAATTTCTTCTCAAAATACAAAAATATTTTTTATTCTTCTTTCAAAAATTGAAAAGAAAATTCAAGGTTCAAAAATATTTTCTTTTTCTTTAAAAGCATTTCTTTCATAAATTCAAAATAAAATTCCAAAAATCCAAAAATATTTTCTTTCTTTTTTAGAAGTTTTTCTTTCGAAATTCCAAAAAAAAAGGTCGATATTCAAAAAATATATCTCTTTTCTTTAGAAGTCTTTCTTTGCAAAAATTTTGAAGAAAAATCAAAATCCAAAAATATTTTCTTTCTTCTTTAGAAGTTTTTCTTTCGAAATTTAAAAAAAAAAATCTCTCTTCTTTAGAAGCCTTTCTTTGCAAAAATTTTGAAGAAAAATCAAAATCCAAAAATATTCTCTTTCTTCTTTATAAGTCTTTCTTTCGAAAAAATAAAATAAAAAATTCAAAATCCAAAAAAAGTTAGTTATTTACTTTATTCCTGATATTTCCGAACTACGCAAGATCTGATTCATGTTCCCACATGATACGTAGGCAACCCACATCAAGTTCGATCAACCATTGAAAATAAAAATGAGAAAAAAATGAAAGAAAAGAAAAAAAATGAAAAACAAAAGTGAAAAAATGTTGATAATAATAAGGACTGACTGAGTCCATTCTAACGTGTTTTTTGTTTTGAATTGTGAAGAAAGTTTGTGGTGGTCGGTGTGTGGTAAACAGACAGCACAAGTTCCAAGGAAAAATGATAATTGACATCGAAGCTGTTACAAGTGCTCAAGAGACTTAGGGTTAGAGGGTTCGACAAGAGTCTATTGTGTTTGAGGAAAATAGAATACTGAAACAGCAAATGACCAAAATGTACCAAGCATGGGCCAATGGCCAAGGACAGTCTTGTCATGACCCACAATTTGCTACCCGGCAAGAGCAGTATCACTCTCCTGAGGACCACTCGTACCTATTTGATTTTCCTGCAAAGATTGAGAAGCCTGCCCGAAAGATGGCACAACAAGAAATAACCCGAAGAGTGAAAAGATTAGAACGACGGTTGAAAAACATGCAAGGGTTGGCAGGTCCGAAGAGTATTGCCTTCAAGGATCTATGTATGTTCCCCGATGTCCACTTGCCGCCTGGTTTCAAGACTCCCAAATTTGAAAAGTATGATGGACATGGAGACCCCATAGCCCACCTGAAAAGGTATTGCAATCAACTAAGAGGTGCGGGAAGAAATGAAGAATTGCTAATAGCTTATTTTGGGGAAAGCCTTACAGGAGTAGCATCCGAATGGTTTTTGGATCAAGACACATCTCACTGGTACTTCTGGAATGACATGACACAAGCCTTTGTCAAACAGTTCCAATACAACATCGACATCACCCCAGACTGCAATTCCCTTTCAAACTTGAAAAAAAAACAACTGAAAGTTTCAGGGAATATGCCATTAAATGGAGAGAGCAAGAGGCTAGAGTTAAGCCACCCATGGATGACCACGAGTTAATCACTGTCTTCCTTCAGGCTCAAGAGCCCGATTACTTTCAAAACATGATGTCTGCAGTGGGTAAATCCTTCTCGGAAGCAATCAAAATGGGAGAAATGATAGAGAATTGCCTTAAGACAAGCAAAATTATAAGTCAAGCAGCTCTCAAAGCTGCAACTCAGGCTGTCCAAATCTAATTTGGTGACACGAGTGAGATGGATGAAGAAATCATGATGACATCAGGGTCGCGAAGAGGTCCTAGGAGAACGTCTCGAAGATATGACCAGCCTTGTGTGTTTTTTGATAACTCCCCTGAGTATTACTATCCCCCTCAGAACCCATAATACTCTATCGCTGCACCTCAGTATATTGTCCAGCCACCAAAACACCTCAGAAGGCGAGCACGAGCATCACAAAATCTCCACTAGCCTCCACAAAATTTTCAGGTGTCCTATAACCCATATCCAGGCCAGAGGTATAAAGGGGAAGAAAAGTTGAAAGATAATTTTACACCAATAGGAGAGTCCTATGCAAGCTTATTTGAGAAGTTAAAGCATTATGACATGATTGCACCCATTCCTCCAAATCATGTGGACCCACGTGCAAGAAGCTTTGACCCTGCTAAAAGGTGTGAATATCATTCCAATGCCCAGGGGCACAATATTGAAAGTTGTCAGGATTTGAAAAGAGAAATAGAAAGGATGATCCAGGAAAAATTGATTGTGATCCAAGACAGCGACACCCAGAATATCACGCAGAATCCTTTACCTGCACATGATGATGCACACTTTATGGGGATGATGCCTGGTGACATGGAGTATGAGAATCATCTCGGGAACTTGCCCACTGAAATTGGAGAAGGCCATGGTGATTCTGATGAGCAAATTTGTGGCCCAATGTCAAGCTTAACGATTGAAAAGTCGTTCTCTCCTTACTAGGAAGGAATGTTGGTAGTTTGTTTTGATGTTTTTTCTGTTATATGGGTTATTTCAGGGTTGTGATCCAGATTTTGTTTGTTTTATTGAGTCAAACCCTTCTATCGTTCTATTATATTTGTATGAGTCATGTCTGTCTGTGTTTGTTGCTATTTTCATTATCCGGGTTACTTTAGGGTTGTAACTCGGATTTTAGGTTGCTTGTTTAGTTGTCAAACCCTTCCATCCTTATTCAATAAAATACAGTTTGTCCTTTCGTGTCATTTTATTTTTAGTTCTTTTCTCGCTAGTTCTAATGATATGACATGCATGCGGAAATTTATCCAGATCTTAGAAACTAATTTAATCTGGAGTTGGATAACTGGAAAAAAAAGAAAAAAAATACTTTTGAGGATGAATAAAGAGTTGATATACTTTGGAATTAAGGTCGAGTAAAGTTCACCTTCAAATCATTGTGACGATCGGGCGTGAGGATGTTTAATCAATCAAAGTTTGTTGGCAAGTTTGACATTAAGGGATGGAAAGTGTCTTGTAACCATGACACACCAAGAAGATAGGCATGTTCATCAATGTTGTGATCGCGAAAAGATACTATGTTTGGCGTTCTCGAGGTTGGGAGGCCCTTTTTCTGCTACCCAAACACTTTATACCCTTTGTCACCCCTTTGAGCCTGTGTTATTTTCTTTGACCACCCTCTTTTGGAATCAAGTTTAGAGTCAAAAGTCAAAACAAAAAACAAAATCAAAAATGAAATAACAATAAAAGTCCATGCCCCAAGAGTACAAACTGGGGCAGCTTTTAGAAAGTTCTAAGTGAAAAAATGAAGAAGAAAATAATTGTTAAAGGTTCATGCCCTCAAAAATAGAAGTTGGGGCAACTTGAAAAAAAAAGATACAGAAAGAAAGATGAAAAAAATGAGTTAGATCAGATGTTTGAACTACATTTGATCTGATTCCTTTAAAAAAAGGATACGTAGGTAGCCTCACGGTTCGGTCTAACCAAATAAGAATTCAAAAAAAACAAAAAAAAGAATTCCAAAAATCCCCAATAGCTGAAACTGGGGCAAAGATTTTATTTCAATTTTGAAAGAGTCGATTCCAAGAGTTGTAAGTCTACAACCCCATCATTTTGAGTCTACTTTGAGCCTTTATGCCTACCCTTCTTTCCAACCCTATCCAAAAACCTTCCCAATAAGACCTCCCGATAAGCCTTCAACAATGTCAAGAGACGCATGCAATGAGCAACAGTTGTCACACGACATAGAACACTGTCAGTTACTCACACAAGGAAGCAAAGCAACAGGAAAAAAATAAAAAAAATGACAGAGTCTTGCTAGTGAAAACCTCCACGGGCACTGTAAAGCGACGGTAAGTATAGAAAATAAATGAGAGAGACTTGTTGGTGAAAACCCCTCGGGGCACCACTAGTCGAAAGTGAGTCATGAAGCTGATGCGAAGAATTGGCACGAACAAGCCCGACTTTAAAGGTCATAAAATGGTAAAAAGGAAGTTTGGATTAGTTTGATAGATCGGTCGTTAAGTCCAAAATGCATGTCATAGTCATTAAGGCTAGTTATTGAAAAAAAAACTCTTCCCCTGTCCTTCTCGACAGGGGCATTTCTTGTTAATACTGTTTCTTGGCATCATTATGTCCTTCACTTTGAGTCAGTCCTTCTCAAAACAAGCAAGAAAAGATTTCAAAATCTGCTACCAACTTTTCAGTTGCATAAAGTAAATTTGGCCAGCACACTCAGTTGTTACTTTTAACATGCCTTGATGATTCATGCAAAAGCTCCCCCCAAAAGTCTCTTGTCAGCCTGCTTGGCGCAAACAAAGATAACTGGTGATTCTCTCTAACAGACAAGTTGCTCAAAAAGCAGGAAGTCATCCAAGATATTAGAAAATGTCACCTAAGCAAAGATCTCCAGTTGGGATAAGGCTAATTGAGCCAAAATACAAATGGTACTGGGTGGGAAACAATCAGGGTTAATGCAGAGCAAAAGTCTCATGAGACTGACTCGAGCTGATTGAGCAAAAGCCAAGCTGCCCAAGACTCAAGGCCTCAAATCGACCACCATTTTTAAAATTGACAAATTTTTCTTTGTGCGAAATAGGAAAAAGGCAGTGCAAGGAAAGTGGTTCAAAAAAAAAAAAAATAACAAAAAAAGGGAAAAATAACAAAAAAAAAAAAAGAAAATGACAGAAGAGCCGACAAAGGGAAGTTTCTCAAATCTTTGCCTTTATTTATCTTCCTATTGTGCATAAAATCTTGTCATTGATCTTCACATTTTTCTTTCCTCCTAGGATAAAAAGTCCTAGTCTTATGGATTTTCTCCCAATAAAATCTTAGTCTGATGAAAATCTTTCTCCTAAGATAAAAAACCTAGTCTGATGAATTTTCTCTTAGGATAGAAATCTTAGTCTGATGAATCTTTCTCCTAAGATAACAAAAAAGGACCTAGTCTGATGAATTTTCTCCTAGGATAAAATCTTAGCCTGATGAATTTTTCTCCTAAGATAGGAAACCTAGCCTGATGATTTTTCTCCTAAGATAGAAAATCCAGTCTGATGAATTTTCTCCTAGGATAGAAATCTTAGCCTGATGAATCTTTCTCCTAGGATACCAAAAAAAAAAGACCTAGTCCAATGAATTTTCTCCCAGAATAAATTTTTATAAAAAAAGAAGAAGGGAAGTCTGGATTTGAAAAAAAAAAGAGGGTTAATTTTTAGTTTTCTTGAAATCAAGGTTTCTGCCTGGAAAATAGAGTCAGTTTTTACTTTAGTCAAGCTTAGTTTATAGTTTTCCGCAAGCTCAATCACTTTTAGCAGACGCACAACCTAGTCGAGTTATTAATTTTACTCTCATCATTGCATCCTTCATCAGCAGCGTAGGTGATTTATAGTTTTGCTAACACATCACAAATTTTCTAGTGCAAACTGGGGCAGAAAAATTTCTTTTGTAGATTCAGGCGTCCACTTGGAAAACAAGGGAAGACGACACAATTTCAAAGGAAAGAGGGTCAATCTTATCAATCAGGCGCCCACCTGGAGAACAAGGGATAACCGCTCAAGTTTCAAAGGAAAACAGTGCGAGTTCAACAATTAGGCGCCCACCTAGAGAACAAGGGAAAATAGCTTAAGTTTCAAAGGAAGACAGTTCAAGTTTGGAAATCAGGCGCCCACCTGGAGAACAAGGGAAGACAATTCAAGTTTCAAGGGAAAGCAGTTTCGAAGGAAGACAATTCAAGTTTGGCAATCAGGCGCCCACCTGGAAAACAAGGGAAGACAATTTAAGTTTCAAGGGAAAGCAGTTTCGAAGGAAGACAGTTCAAGTTCAGCAATCAGGCACCCACCTGGAGAACAAAGGAAAATGGTTCAAGTTTCAAAGGAAGACAATTCAAGTTTTGGCAATCAGGCACCCACTTGGAAAACAAGGGAATTCACTTCAGAATGTAATTCAAGTCAGCAACAAAAGAAGCTCGTGGCAAGAATACGAGTCAACAGTCTGAGATGATCAACGGAAGTTAGTCACAATCCAGAATATATAAAAAAAAATAAAGGCAATAAGTGAATCCAAATGCATAAGTTGATGAAAGATGTGAGTTGCTCAAGACATGACCGAAATCACAAGCATGGTATGTTCGATTTTGATCCGAAAAGCTGAAGAAGAATGAACTAGCACCTGCAATTAGCAAGCGTCAAGGTTCAAATCCAAAGTCTGTATGAAGAACCATTCAAGACTCAAGATCAAGCTTTAGAAGACTTTAGATAGGAATCTTGTAACTCATAGTTGACAGGTTTAGTTATTCTTTTTCATTTTTTGATTTTGATGTAATAACAGGACCGCGGACCGGAACCTCGACGGAACGGCACCTCGACCGGCTCTCCCTCTCGGTATACTCCATCACTCCTCCTACTTCTGAACTACACGTGGCATGATTCCTTTATATCCAAGGATATGTAGGCAGCTCAGATACCAGGGCTCGGTCATATTCTCCTTCCTCTTAGTTTTTGGTCTCTCTAAATAAGTGTCAGGTCAAAAAATCTGTATAGTCGTTCTATATCTGAAAATACTTCATATTTTCAGTCAAAGAGGGGCAGCTGTAGACATGTGATTTTTGACCCTCCCCAAGATTTTTTATATCTTAGCATGTAAGTATTTAGTTTAGGTTTAATATCACTATTTCAACTAATTTTGACTCTTTTACTTTATTTTTATCACAAAAAATAAAAATTACAAAAATATTTTATTTTTTTAGCTAATCTAGTTACTTTTAATTTATATACTTTACATAAAATTAAAAAAAATAGTTCCACATTATTTTCAGGAATATTATTTTAATTTTACAATGATTTTTCAATTTTTTTTATCTTTTAGTATGATATTTGAAAAATAAAAAAATAGGTTTGTTTTAACGGTTAGTTTTATTTTAATATTTATTTTATTTAAGTAGGATTAATTAGTTAATGGTGTAGTATTTTTGTTCTTGTTTTAGAATAAAGTGTATGAAATTTGAGGCTAATTTTATTTGGTCTTAATTGAAAAGGCCCAATTTCGAATAGCCCAAAACATTGAGCCCATACCCATTCCTTATTTGACCTAACATAATTCCTACCCCCTATAAATAAAGCCTAATTCCTAAATCCTAATCGAGACCTACACCCTAAGAACTCTAGAATGAGCCGCAGCTGAAGCCATCAGCTCTAACTTCACTACTTGGCAAAATCTTGCCAAAAATTCAATGCCCCTCACTCCCTGCAAATCCATCTCACTGCAAACTCCCACAAGCCAACCCCCCAAGAAGGCAATCAGCCACCCCTTTTAATTCCCCATCCCCTCGCTATAAAACGAAAAAGAAACTAGCCGCAAACACACATAAAGGGACGACAGTCTCATTAAAAATGAAAGAGAAGACCAGCCGCAAAAGAAAAATTAATCCAGCTTCGGTAGACTTTCTATCCAGCTTTCAATATGTGTAGGTGTAAATTAATCTTTATGTTAAAGTTTATATGTACATGTTATTGGTTGGAATAATCTGAATCGAAAGGAGCGCTAATGTTTGTTTTATCGATGCTCTTTTGGTGTTTCCATCTTCAAATTAAGTAGCCTTGGCTATCTCTTTGTGTGTGTGATTTTAAATCTTAGAAACATTGCATTGGATCGAAGCCAACAAGTTTTTTTTAAAAAAAGTGGTTGTTCCTGTTCATTAGTCTTAGCATTTGTAATTCAAGGTTAAATAGTTGCATGACTAGTTATAAGAATTAATTGTAGTTTTTGTCTTATCTTTGGATAGTTATTTGCACATAATTGAGTTAAATCTTATTAGCTAGAGTCTTATATCATTCCAATAATTTTCCTAATTCATGGCCTCGCAATAATTTCAAAGATTAGAAAAATAATTCAAATACGTTAGTGGCTTTAGGAACGTAATTAATTTATTACAATTACGGGTACGGTTCCCGTGGCGTAGTTTGTGATACTTAATCTCAAAATTCGTTTTAAATATGAATATTTGTAGTTCATGTAGTTGAACACTTTCCCTTTAATAAATTAAGGTGCGCCATACGCAAACAAAATCCATAATCTATGGCCCTCATATTGGTTATCTTAACTAGTGTAAAAATGCCTTGAATTTTCGTAGTTTGCTTTAAGAGGGTTAATTAAATAATTGTCAGAGCTACGGGGTACAGTTCCCGTGACGTGGTCATGACACTTAATTTCTAAAAATCCGGGGGTACATTTATGTGACCCGACCCCAATTTAATTTTGTTAATAAAATAAACATGTTGTGGATCGTGGGTACGGTTTCTGTGACACGATTCGCAATGTGTAATCAAATAATTAGTTGTATGACAATTGGATTATTAAAAGCGGTTTAAAAAGGAATAAAATGCACATAGGTTTCAAAGATGTTTTAAAATCAGATAAATAGGCCAATAATAATAGTTGAGCGACCGTACTAGAACCACGGAACCCGAGAATGCCTAACACCTTCTCTCGGGTTAATAGAATTCCTTACCCAACTTTCTGTGTTCGCGGACTGTAAAACAGAGTCAATCTTTCCTCGATTTGGGATTTAAACCGGTGACTTGGGACACCATATATTATTCCAAGTGGCGACTCTGAATTTTTAAATAGATAATCCCGTTTTGATTGTCACTGAAAATGGAAAAAACTCCCTTATACCCCTTCCTCGGGTGGTAGGAAAAGGAGGTGTGACAACCATATATCTATTTTTACAAGGATTATTATATTATTACAGACCATTATGAATAAATTACATAATGAAAAAAATTATTATACTATAGGGAGCCTTGGCATGCCCAATGTCAACCTGGAAGTCAGGCCTTCAAGCAAGTCTAATGTCCACATGTAGTTCATAACACACAAATGGGCTTCTGGTGTGTCAAAGTTCCCAAGGGCCTCATGGACCCCGGACAATGCTCACACCAGAACCTTTTCAAAGAAACAGTTTTGTAAAGAGTTTGGAAGGCCAGCCCTAGTGAGTCAGAGTTCGGATGAGTCTCATGGACCCTAGGCAATGCTCACACTGGGGGTGGTAGGACGTTAAATAACTAAGAGTAGAAGTTTGAAAATAGTGTATAAGGGTAGGGGACAATTTCAGAAAGAAAGCAGTTTGATTTTTCAGAAGTGAACAGAAACAGAACAGAACCATATTCCAGTAGATTGGTTCAGATATAAATACAAATAATTAAATAATCACAACAAAACAGGAACACTTAAATCATAGACAGAACTGACTACACACATTCATAATCCCTAAATAACTTCTGAATAGGTACCAGGTAATCAAAACAAAGTTCACATTGCTGGATTTAACTCGATTTTTGTAATCATGCAGATAGGTATTACGCAGAGGAAAACATGCTGAAATTAAAATGACTAGCCAAACAGCCATACAAAACAGGTGGGGTAATAGAATTTAAACATGTTATTTTCATAAACAAGTAACAAGTGTCATGGACTAAAAAGAGACATGCTAAAGTTAACTAATCATACTAACATGATAAGTGAACAGGAATTAAGGCATGCTAGTTAAGAGAGCAATAAACAAGAACATAGAGCAAACAGAAGCATGTTGAAATTCATAATGAACTGACTACATAGCATATAGAGGAGAGCATGATAACAGAAATTGAGGCATACCAGTTAAGAGGTAGCAAATAGGAAGGTGAAGGCAAGTGGAATCCAAGAGTCTAGCCTTAGCTTTCAGTCGGCTAGACAGAATAGCAAATAGAAGTAACAGAAAGAACTACAGTTGTGAGTGTGTGAGTAAGAGTTTATGTGTGTGTAGGTGTTTCTTTATGTATCTTTCCGTGTGTTTTTTGTGTGTTCTAAAAAACAGAATGGGGAGGTTTATATAGCATTCAACAAAGTAAACAAATAAGTCAAAGAAAGTTAAGAGTTCACAAATAAGGCATGCAAACAAATTAACCAGTTAATTAGAGCTAAACCCAATCAATTAACACAGCAGGATCAGGGAAAGACCCCTTAAATTAGGGAGAATCAATTAATAGCCAAGTTTGAGGTTTAATAAGGTAACCAAATAAATCAAAGACCATTTATGGGTTGGTTATATCACGCCCCGAACCTGGGGGCGAGACTGGCACGCAATGCCTCACCTATCCTTGCGTACCAACTTGCGACTAAGGAACTCTGAACATGTGATGTCATACTTTAGCCAAGGGCCATATTGCAAGACAACTGCGAATGCTGACTAAACATCAATATAAAGTTGGGCCGACAAGGCCGTCATAATTATTATAGTTGACAAACCAACCAAATATACATACAAGGCCTACAAGCCCAACATATTGCACTAACTGACAGGATATGTCTACATGCCTCTACTGGTGGATATACTATGATCGGAATAGCTTCCCGACCTACTCATAACATATATACATATATACACAAGATGTACATAAAGCTATAGACCCGGCAACTCCAAAAGGCATAGAGCTTACCGATTAAGCTAAACTCAGGCAACACTTAATGAGGAGGTCTACCCGCATGTCTGTCTGAACCTGCACGCATGAGATGCAGCGTCCCCAGAAAAGAGACGCCAGTACGAAATAATGTCCCGAGTATGTAAGGCAATATACTGGAAGCTGAAACTGAACTGATAATATAATAACTGAAAGTCAAAGATAATCTAAAATATGCTCACCTGTTGATACTGACTCAACTTTCTCAATATAGTAAGAAAAATAGTTGTCTGACCCTATAAGGCTCGGTATATATATAAACTTATTCTACCATAGTAGGCTCGCTCATGGGCGCCCAGCCATACTAGGTTCTGTATCTCGACCAACTGAGCTCGCTCATAGGTGCTCGGCCATAGTAGACTCGGTATATAACTTATCATCTGATCAGAGGTTGCCCAATAGGGGCCTGCCCATGGATTATAGCTCTATTGTAATGAAAATACTTTAGTACTATATATATAAACTCTCTTCTCTCTTGACTAGAAGAAGAAAATACTCAATTGAATATGAATTCCCGACAAGGAGAATATTGTAACCTACAAAACTAGAAAAATATACATAAATTTTGGAATATGAATTTTTCTTTATGCCTCGTTATCAAACTCGTGTAATAACGAGATCATGCCAAAATAAAGGAAGAGCTTATAACATATCTGGAGTAGGGAAAATTTCGTATAATATTCTTGAAAAGGTTGCACCGTACTCCTCTAGAGTCGCAAAATCTCACGTTGCTACGGTGCTAAGAAATCTCGTTTGCATCGTGTCTTCCTGCCATCTGACCTCTAAGTTCCCCTTTGAGACCAATATAGTATTTCTTGTCAAATAACTTGTAGTATCATTTTCAAGTAGTAAATTGTCACCCTTTGTGTGCATTTAGCCCCTCTTCCCAATAAAGATGACACCTAATATTTAAGTGGCCACCTTTCATGCCAAATGATGAGTCATTAATGAGTTTCAAGGGGCTGCCACGTGTTTTTACTTTAGTCTTTATCCAAATACTTTAATCAATCTACCACTAATTATTAAATAACTAGGTAATGTCTCATTACCTAATAATTAACCAATTACCCACATAATTAAGAATTATTTCCACTTACTTAAAATACTATTCACTTTTCACACACGTTATATATCTTACTATCATGGTCATGTGGTACCTTGTATGGTACTAGTCCATAAATATCAGGTATTAATGCTCGGCCCGTATTATATCTCAACATGCCAGATTTGGACGAAAATTCATTTTCTTTGACTTGCTTCCCCTCTCACCTTCACGAATTTATTCATCACTTGTTTGAAATAGCATAATACTTATAATCTCCAAATAATCTTTTCCTTAGACTGATGTCATTTTCCTTACGACAAATTTAATGTACAATGCGACAGGGTGCAACATAGTCGTAATTTAATACTACAAAGCGTAGCATCATCATAATGTAGTACTACGGGATGTAATATCAACGTAATATTGCGGGTCGTAACATCATTCCCCCCTTTGGAACATTTGTCCTCGGATATTGACTGATGCTCTTATTATTTTCATAACTTATAGCTCTTGTGAACACCTTAATACTCTCCTTGTCATTTAGGCAGTTGTTCTGTGAATAAATCCAAAGGCCAAGGCATTCCCCCCTTCTGGCCTCTTTCTCACGCCATGACTTGTTATCAAATTCCTTCCAATCTCGTAATTGTTACTACCTTCTATCATGCAGCCTCTACGATACTGACCTTGTAAGTGTGCATATGCGACTCTTCTCTCCTTTTTCCTCCAGCTTTTAGCCAATCTCTAGGCCTTACTTTGCAAACATATACAAGGCTTAATAGGATGCCTCTCTGGGCATCTATAGGTGTACTGAAGTTCTTCGCTCGGTACTTTGTAGAACTTGCGAATATGGCTATATCTTATTTCATAGACCTAGTTATCTATTCGTATGACTTTACTGCATCTACAGGTCATACTATACTATAATTCTTATTTCGATCTATCGTTACTAAGGTATGCAACCAACTTCAGGTTACTCTCATTACTTATCCTTAAGACTGATGGTCTAATCTTATCTCATAATGTGAACTTTTATCCATCTATTGTTGATTTACCTTAATGTTGATTCATCATCTACCACTGATAACTTGATCTTTTATGTAACACTGCCGCTAGGGCTCACGTCTCAATTGGGACATTTGAAATAATTAGATTAATCCACCTAGGGGTGATACTATAGTTCCATAACCATACTTTATAGCATCCTAATGTGACTCACCTTATATGGGTATTTTAGTCCCTTACAATTCATAAAATCCTCTTCCCCCTTTTTTTTCTTCTTCAAATCATTACTCAAGCAAAAGCCCAAATGTCATCCTTTATTTATCACAATTACACCCTCATTATGCTATCAGGACAGCATCCCATCTCTTCTAAATGCTACTAGTCATAGACTTCTTTGAGTTCATTCAGGCTATATTGAGTTTTCTATAACTGAGAGGAACCATCAGCTCCTTTGTTTTCACGGGCTTAATCCCGAGGACTTATCCATTTTCGTCACCTTCTCACTTGCCTTCTCCTTATCCTTAATCTTGTCTTTCTAAAACCTTGTCGTTCTATCATACTTTAGTTTACGATCGATTCCCTTATGCTTTTCTGGAACATCAAGTGAGACATTGCATCGTCTCTAACTCTTCTTTTACTCTCTAATTAGACCTTTCGGTACTTAGAAACCATAGGCTGGAAGGTATGCCACTGACGATGTTGCTATCATTCCTAGATACTGAATCCAGCTCTTCTAGTCTTTTACCTGAAGTATGGACTCCTCTCATCCTTATATACTCGAGTATTTCTTACGTTGTTCACCTTACCTTACTTATTTTAAAATATCACCTCATATTCTTCTCTCTCTCTTTCATCACCTCCCTCCCACATAGCTATAAATCACATCCACCATTTGAAGCTCTATTATAATACTTTTACCTCTGGTGCCTATAAAATCCGGTGGGAGCTTTCTAATTGGCTTTATCATAAAGCCGTTATAGAATATGGTTGTTGTGATATCTCTCTTGCACCTCTAATATTAAGAGTGATTCTGCTATGTTTTTAATCATGATTCCTCTAACTTTTGGGTCCAATAATCAGATTCCTGATTTACTTCATTGATGTAACTCTTTAGTTTCCTCCTTCTTCTAATCGGTCTTTATGTCGACTTAAGTTATCTCCCGATTTGGGGTTCATGGTATTAGTTATATTATTTAGCCTTTCATGGGCGCTAAGGAATATGCATGATACAATTCTTTAACAATTTAGTTCTTCGTTTATGACCTAGGCTCAATTCTTTCTTTTAACGTATACCAGAATCTTCTACGGCTGTATATGCTGCATGTGTAAAAATCTGAACCTTAAGTGTGTTCATAACATAACCAACTCTGGATCATTGATCGAATAATTTCTTTCGTTCCATCTTAGCTTTCTTTCAACGTAAGCTATTACTTTTCCTGGTCGTTATGCCCCCTTGTTGCATCCATATTTAGCTTATCTTAGTGCCCACACATGCCAGAGTTTTTGTGCAACTCATATGATTCTGAATATTACTTTTAATTTTACTTCCCTTCATTAGCCACGGTAGGTGCCACTTTCTTTTGGAATACTTATAATATTGTTGTGAGACTGTTGTTACACGACCATTTCCTCTTTAGGTCCTTGTGCTTAGGTTGAAGCCTTCTCCCTTATTTTCTCAGCTAGTCTTTCGTTGTAGTACTTAGGGAAAACCATTGACTCTTGTAAAGTTGTGAGCTTATTGCGGACCTTTTGATGTCCTTCTTTGCCTATAATTATCCATAGTTGCTTACCTCCGTGTCCTTATGCTTGTAGGGTTTCTTTTGAACTGATATTTTAACTGTCTTCCCAGTGACACTTTCTTTTATCCCCGTAATACTTATACGGTACCTTTAACTACCCTGACTCCTATTTGAATATATCTCAAGTATTATAATGACATTACTGCGAGGCTGAATTCTCCATGTTAGGGTTTACTACATTTATCTTGCATGATCTGTTGATTTGTCTGTAACTTCTTGTCTAGTCATGACTAGGCTCTTCCTGAATCAACTACTAACTACTCGTTGGCCCATCATCATATCCATATTCCGCGTAATCTTTCTTGGGTTATTTCCTTTGTCTTAACTTACCTCACGTACTTGCTCCTTATTTATCAATAACATCCCGAGCAGGAATCCTTACTTCTTTTTCTTGACGTCGTGCTTACATAATGTTCTGGAATCATAGCATATCTGTAGCACTTGAATAAATGCAATCTCATCCATTTCTCATTTTTATCGTATTCTTCCTTTATCATTCCATAGTTACTAGATCCACTTAATTTTTGACCTAATGCCACATCATTCCATATCCCCCCCCCTTTAAGGGAGTACTAAGAGTTGGAGCTATGACGACCTGCCTATAGATGTTTTTTTCCTCTTCATCTTTGGTGTCCTTTCACATCATCAATGACCCTTACTCGCCTTGCGGTAATCTTTCTATACCAAGGATAACAAAATTCCTTACTCGCGATGGTGACACTTAGTGTAACTGGCATATATAATCCCTTAAGCTTAACTTTGCTCTCATTGCTTGCTTTAGGGAAGCGTCTTCCTGAGTGACCATTCTCTGAATTCATCATGGATCTTCTTCTGTTGTCCATTCTATTATCGCCGAAATGTAATATAAAATTCTCATGATGCTGACTATTACCACATCACTCAGTCCCAAATTCATTTTTAGTTTGTCTTGTTCACCAGTCCATACTGATTTATATTATTCTAGGGTATAACTTTTCCTTCTGTTAATCCTGTTAGAGTCGTGAACTTATTTCTCAAAATGAGGATGTGACTGTATGGCCTATACTCTTTTGTTGTCTTAAGGCCCATCACCTCTCGTCTCTTTCTTCATTTGACTATAGATTCTGTAAGACTCTACCGTTGTCATCCATGTATCACATCTCACTCATAATTCTTCCTTATCTCTTTTTTTATTACTCTGCTAATATTCCTGTCGATCCCTATCTTGTGAAAACATCAATAAGATATTCTTTTGCTTTTAGCTCTCCTTGCTTCATTCATCGACTCTTCGGATTGCTCAACGTCCTCTCTCTACTAGGGACGAGAGTCACACTAAGGTAATACTTATCCCTTTCAGGCTTTCAGTGCCTATCTTCACAATTTTTTTTATCATCCTAGTATTCATATCTAATCATAATATTCTAGAGTGCATCACCTGGGTGTCTCACAAGAAGTTCTATTAGCACATTTGTAATATTCATCGGAAATGTCAACTAACACAAACAATCCATTCACCATCTTGGTTTACTCTAACCCCAGTCGGATCGTGATATTATGTCCTTCTCTTATATTACTTCTGTTATTGTTGAAAGTAACACAAAAGGCTTATATCTCTCTTCCTGAATGGTAAATAATGATAATCTTCATTAATTGGGTACATCGTACCCTTCCTCACCTTGATTCTTTTACTTGCTGAAAATTATGTCTTCCTTCCGATTTTGTAAGAGTGGATAAGTATTCTCGCCTTAAAGCTCCTTATCAAGAACCTTACTCCTCTTAGTACATACATATACTGTGATCGAAATAGCTTTCCAACCTACTCACAACTTATATACATATATACACAAGATGTACATAAAGCTCTAGACCCGACAACTCCGAAAGGCATGGAGCTTACCGATTAAGCTGAACTCGGGAAATACTTAATGTGGAGGTTTACCCGCATGTCTGTCTGAATCTGCACGCATGAGATGCAGCACCCCTAGAAAAGGAACGTCGGTACGAAATAATGTACCGAGTATGTAAGGCAATATACTGGAAGCTGAAACTGAAATGATAATATAATAACTAAAAGTCAAAGATAATCTGAAATATGCTCACTTGCTGATACTGACTCAACTTTCTCAATATAGTAAGTAAAATAGTTGTCCGGCCCTATAAGGCTCGGTATATATATATATATAATTGTTCTACCGTAGTAGGCTCGCTCATAGGCGCTCGGCCATACTAGGCGCTATATCTCGACCAACTGGGCTCACTCATAGGCGCTCGACCACAGTAGGCTGGGTATATAACTTACCATCTGATTAGAGATTGCCCAATTGGGGTCTGCCCATCGATTATAGCTCGATGGTAATGAAAATACTTTAGTACTGTATACATAAACTCTCTGCTCTCTTGACTAGAATAAGGAGATACTCAATTGAATATGAAGTCCCAACAAGGAGAATATTGTAACCTACAAAACTAGAAAAATATACATAAATTTTGGAATATGAATTTTTCTTTATGCCTCGTTATCAAACTCGTGTAATTACGAGATCATGCCAAAATGAAGGAAGAGCTTAGCCTTAACATACCTGGAGTAGGGAAAATCCGTATAATATTCTTGAAAAGGTTGCACCGTACTCCTCTAGAGTCTCAAAATCTCACATTGCTATGGTGCTAAGAAATCTCGTTAGAATCGTGTCTTCCTGCCATCTGACCTCTATGTTCCCCTTTGAGACCAATATAGTGTTTCTTGTCAAATAACTTGTAGTATCATTTTCAAGTAGTAAACTGTCTCACCGTGTATGCATTTAGCCCCTCTTCCAAATAAAGATGACACCCAATATTTAAGTAGCCACCTTTCGTGTCAAATGATGAGTCATTTAATGAGTTTCAAGAGGCTTCCACGTTTTTTACTTTAGTCTTTATCCAAAGACTTTAATTAATCCATCACTAATTATTAATTAACTAGGTAATGTCCCATTACCCAATAATTAATCAATTATCCACATAATTAAGAATTATTTCCACTTAATTAAAATACTACTCAATTTTCACACACGTTATATATCTTACTATCATGGTCATGTGGTACGTTGTATGGTACTAGTCCATAAATATTGGGTATTAACGCTCGGCCCGTATTTTATCCCAACATGCCAAACTTGGACGAAAATTTATTTTCTTTGACTTGCTTCCCCTCTCACCTTCACGAATTTATTCATCACTTATTTGAAATAGCATAATCCTTTAATCTCCAAATAATCTTTTCCTTGGGCTGATGTCATTTTCCTTACGACAAATTCAGTGTACAATACTACAGGGTGCAACATCGTCATAATATAATACTGCGAAGCGTATCATCATCGTAATGTAGTACTGGGGGACGTAATATCGGCGTAATATTGCGGAGCATAATAGGTTAAAACAATAAAATTCGAGAAATCAGGCTAGTAACCTAATTAAGGCGAGTAGTACCAATTATGAGTCACAAATAAGGAAAAATAAGTAAAATCACCGAGAAATACTGCTTTCAACAGAAAATATAATTTCGAACACTAATTAGGAAAATAAAATCAGTTAATCTTTGTTAATTAACAGTGCCAAAGAATAACGGGCAAATATCAAAACAAACAGTGAAATAATTAGAAACCCTAGGGATTAGAACATAGATATGAAAACCAGTCGAGCAAACAAAGAGAACCGGAGTTAAACACTCAAGCTCTTTAGAAAATTTTTGCAGAAACGTAAAGATGAAATCCTAGCTTTAGAGAAAAGCTAAAATCGGTTAATAAAAAGAAAAACAGAAGATTTTTACAGAGAAATATCAGATAAACTCAAAATCATCTCAGATCTATAGAGATCTTAATAGACTCGAGTAGAAAGTGACTAGGGTTTTAAAAAATGACAGAGGTGAGAAAAAAATCTTGTTTGGAACCAGAGATTTAAGCAATAAACATGAAGATAACAGTACTCACAAACATAGAGATGAACACATGCAGGTTCATCGAGAAAATGAAAAGTTTGGACCGAGTCTTGTTCAAATCTCCTTGAGATTCCATCAAACAACAAAAAAATTGAACAACCAGTAGAGGTAGGAGGCCAGATGGGGTCTAAGATCGATGGAAAAACCCATGGATTGAAGGGGTCAGGTGACGGCGGCCAGTGTTAGGGGAGAATTTGAGAGAAAAGCGAGGAGGGAAGGGAAACATGGGCGGCGGGTTATGGGAAGTGAGTAGGGTTTGGGGGGTTAGGGGTTAATTAAAAAGGAAATAACATCCTAGACCGTTGACCTCTAAGTTCAACAGCCATGATTTGTTCTAGGGTTGCGCGGGTCAATAGGAAGTTGGGCTATGGGTTATGGATCAGGGTTATTTAATTGGGCTAGGGTAGTATTTTTGGGCCAGGTCCGAAATTAAACCAGATTAAAAGAGGCTATTTGTTAAATACTCAATTAATTGATAAAATAATTTGTAAAAAATAGTTAATAAATGATAAAAATGATTTTTATGCATAAAATGATTTAAAATAATTATTTAAAATTATAAAAATACAAAATATCATTTTTCGTGTAAATAATGTAATTATGCATATACAGGCTATTATTGCAAAGTTATTGCAATTATAGCTTAAAGATACAAATATAATTATGCATAAAACGATTAAAGCTTAATATAAATATAAATGATAAAAAATGAAGTAATAAATCATCATAAAATTATTTGTGATGCAATTAATAATTATTTGGATAATAAAATGTTAGAATAAATTAATTACAATCCTTTTTAAATTACAGAAAATTATGAAAAAATACTGGTTGATGCTCATGCACTATTTTGAAACTATATATGTATTTTAAAAATATATAAGGGAAAAATTTGGTATCAACAGAGGTTCCTAGGGTCTTGCATGAATTGGCGTAAGTGTTGTACTCTAAAAGCTATGTCTAATCGTGTGTTAGTAAGAAAGTTTAATTTCCCTATTAGCTTTATGTAAAAGGTTGGATATTCTAATGGTTTTCCCTCCTTGGCCTTTAGCTTTTCATTAGGATCAAGGGGTGAACTGAAAGTAGTGTACTCCATGCAACTGTACTCTTTTAGCAAATCTAGAACAAATTTTCTTTGAGAAATAACTACACCATCAGGCTTGTATAGAACTTCCAGTCCTAAGAAGTAGTGCAAGTTGCCCAAATCCTTTATCTTAAACTTGTCACGAAGGAAAGCTTTCAGCTGAAGTATTCCCTCTTGGTCTGTTCCTGTGACTAAGACATCATCTACATATGCTGCCACGTATACCCCTAAATTTTCATCTTGCTTGTAAAACATTGAATAGTCATTCAAGGAATGGTTGAAACCTTTAGAACATAAGGCCTTAGTTAACTTCTCATACCACAGTCTACTAGCCTCTTTAAGACCATATAAGGATTTATTTAGTTTGCAAACTAAGGATTGATCTTTCACCATGAGACCTGGTGAAATTTGCATATACACCTCTTCATGCAAATCCCCATGAAGGATAGCATTGTTCACATCCAATTGAAATATTTGCCAATTATTCTTTACTGCAACTTGAATAAGTGTTCTCACTGTAGTCATCTTGACTACTGGAGAAAAGGTCTTTGTGAAGTCTACACCCTCTTGCTGAGTATAGCCCTCACAACCAGTCTGGCTTTGAACCTTTCTATTGCGCCATCAGGTCTGTGTTTCACCTTATAAACCCATCTACAACCTATTGCCTTTTTATTGTATGGAAGAGGCACTAAGTTCTAGGTGTTGTTGGCATAGAGTGCCTCAAACTCTTGAATCATGACTGCTTGTCAAGCAGGACTGACAACAACCTCTTCAAAAGAAGATGGTTCACTATCATTGCAAATGCTGCTTACCAAAGCCTGACTGTTAGAATTCATTGATTCATGGGTTATGTGGTGAAATTTAGAGAACAAGTTATTGAGATAAAAGGAGTGTTTATCAACATTGCTGACATTATGTACATAGTCTTTCAGATATGTAAGAGTTTTGTGCTCCTTCTGTGATCTTCTTAGAAGTTCAAAGGGATGAATCACTAAAAGGGAACTGAGAGAACGAGGTGAGTATGAGGGAGAAGGTGCATAATTGACAGGGGGAGAAGTTTGAAAGGGAGAATCAGAAGATGAACAAGGTAAAGAGGGAGGAGTAGGTATAGGATCAACTGGACCAGGTGAATTCACATATGAAGAATCAGAAGGTGAATTGTTAGTAGGCAGTGTTGTGGCATTGTCCTGACTGACAGTCACTAGTTCATCAGAAGAGATATTATCAAAGAATCTGGGAAGTGACACAGACTTAGACTTAGAATATATTTCAAAAGGAAATACAAACTCAGGGAAGACAACATCTCTGCTAATGTGTATTTTCTTTGTTAACAAATTCAAGACTTTGTAACCTTTGACACCAAATGGATAACCTAGAAAGACATGTGGAACTGACCTTAGTTCAAATTTTCTTATGTGAACTTTAGGTGTTGTAGGAAAGCACAAGCAACCAAAGCTTCTCAGTTGTGTATAGTCTGGTTTCTTCCCATATAGGACTTCAAAAGGGGACTTGTTTTGGAGATATGTAGTAGGTAATTTGTTTATAATGTGAGTGGCTGTTAGAACACACTCCCCCCAATACTTCAAAGGTAATTTAGATTGGAAAAGTAGGGCTCTAGTTGTCTCAAGCAAATATTTATGTTTCCTTTCCACCACTCCAATTTGTTGTGGTATATAAGGACATGTTCTTTGGTGAATAATCCATTTTGACTGAAAGAAAGTGTTGGTTTCTAAACTGTTAAATTCCAATCCATTGTCAGATCTAATGGACTGGATATTGGTTTTGAACTGATTTTCAACTAGGGAGATGAAAGTTTTGATTGTTTGCAAAGCATTGCTCTTGCATGCTAGTAACGGAGTCCAAGTGGTTCTACTGTAATCACCTACTATAGTGATGAAGTATCTGTATCTGTCATGAGTGTGTTCATTGTAGGGTCCCCATAAATCCATATGAAGTAACTCAAAAACTTTAGAAGAAGTGTTAGTCTTTTGAGGAAAGGGTAGTCTGGTATGTCTGGCCATGGGGCAGATTGTGCATATGAATGGTTGCTTGGGGGAAAATTCAACAGGTATGGTAGAGATACCTTTCATCTTTGCAAATGGCACATGGCCAAGTCTATTGTGCCATAAGATGTTCACATTATTGGAAAGACATGAATTAGATCTAGAAACATCAGCATTCAAAGTAAAAGTATTAACATTTGAAAGAGAAAGGTTTTGCATTTGACTCAGAATTGGCTTATTTACAAATGAAGGTATATGGCATTGCAGATTATTCAAAGAAGGACTATTTACATCACAGGGATGATCAGAAGCTATGGTGGAGGAATTGTTGTCTCTCAAACACTTGGAGCAAAGCAGGTACAAGCCATCTCTTACTTTATCAATCTCTAGAGGCCTCTTCACTGAAGGGGCCTGTAGAAGACAAGTATCATCAGTTGATGTCATGCCTTTAAGGTGTTTAGTCAACCAATAAAAAGACACAAGATTGAACTTGAAAGAAGGGACTAAAAGGACTTTGTACAGTACTAATTTTGGTGTAAGAACAACATCACCAATCTCAGATACTTTGACTTTGTATCCATTAGGTAGGACTACTAGAAGAGGATAAGGCAAGAATTTGATGTTAGACAGTAGGGATCTATTAAAAGTCATGTGATTGGAAGCCCCTGAATCCAATATCCATGTATCAAACTTCGACTCAAAGCATTTACATGAAAGTTTACCAAAATCAATAGAAGAGGTGCATACTATCATACTTGCAAAGTTGACAGCATTGGAATTGGGTGAGTGTGAATTCCCTGAGGATCTCCCAACATCTCTATTCCCCACATGAAATTGTTGAAGCAAGTTTACAAGCTGTTCATTGTCACGCCCCAACCTCGGGAGGCGCGACCGGTGCTCAATCGAGTGAACCCAATAGATCAAGCCTTATCGAACACTTTCTACCCAACTCAATATGATTAAGGAAACCAAGCTTTTGTTTATTTAAACAATAGGAAATATTGCACAATCAACATTGTTAGTTCATTTTACATCACAACCTTAAACCGTAGTTAAGTTCCCAAGATTCAATACAATTTCACTTTAGAGTAACAAGAGTTAGAATTACAACATAGTTCATAGACTCATCCAACACCCGTACATAACCTACACATACGTCTACAGAGCCTTTAAGGATACAAAAGACAATGATGACAATATCGGCAACAAGGCCCCGACTATACCTCAAAAGTGGATATCTCTATCAAAAGATGTACAACATAGCCCCTTGAAGGAGAAAGGGGCTCACCAAGACTTTGAGAAGAAGGTACTCCGCTACGCGCGATCGGCACTATCCGCAATAGAGCCACCTACATTCATTTAAAAATGTAGCACCCCCGGCAAAAGGGAAGTTAGTACCATGGAATAGTACTAGTATGTATAACTAAACACCATCTAGTTAGAAATAACTTTCATACAAGAATAAGGAAATCACAAGTATAACTCAAACACTTTAAATGATCACAACATCATCAAATAAAAGAATCATACAATTTTTCACATCATTTTCCCACAGCTTTTAGTTTTGGGGCATGTCATACTATTCATCATTGTCCACAATACCACCACTATCTTGAGCGGAGTCCGATCTCGAACCGATCGGGTAGGTTGCCTCATTTGAGACATATACTTCAATCACAAATACAATACCACTATGTGTGCGGCATGGCGTCCGATCTCGGCCCGATCGGCTAGGCCGCCTTAACAAGGCGTTTTCCTTTTTCATCAACCATCTCATTTCAATCTTTGTTTCACATATATCATTTCATAGGCACTTAGGGCCACAATTATCACAATATTTTCACTTTCAATGTTAGATTTGTAGTTTAGGATAATATGTGCACTCAAGGGCAAATAAAATTGTAAGCATAGATGAGTTTTCACATAGATGGCACAATATATGCAGCTTCAATCTCACCTTAAGGTCTAAGCATCTCAATACATGATTCATGTTCCTTGCACCCTTTCAAGTTATCAAGAATAGCACATTGATCTTATTGAAACACATCTTTCACGCATATAAGGTCGCAACCCCAAATTCATGTGAAACAACAATCAAGACAACAATTCAACTTTAATCTTACCGCATTTACACAAACACCAACGGAGCTCAATTTCCAAAAGACGGGGTTTTAGCCATACATACCTCAGTAGAGCTTTCCTTATATCCTTACAATAAATTTCGGAATTTCCTAGCAACTTCAATCTATTTTATGAAAATTACAAGTTGAACCAAGAATTAAAGGCATGAAAGAGATTCTAACTCGTTCAAGTAAATTATCAAGAACTAAGTGTGCATAGCGATTTTAGGACACTTTTGTGAGAGATTTTCATCATCCTATACCACAATTGTTATCTCTTTTGGTTCACAACCACCCCATACCCCATTATCTTTTATGCATGCAAGATTATCAGCCCTTATACCCATGAACCCCCTTGCTAATCACTTATTTTAATGGAAATTTCGAAATTATAGATGAGGGTACAAGCTCTTACCTCTTAGGGTGAAGACCTAGCAATTTCACTTGACAATCTTCAAGTATTTAGGACAAGGATGGAGTGGGGACTAGATGAAGATCACTCCCTCTCTTTCTAGAACTTCCTCTCTCACTCCATATGCCGTGAAATAACAGGAAAATGGTCTAATGGGGTATTTTTAATAGGAAGGGGTCGGATTATAAAATTTAGAAAATAGGAGCCCCGACATAATTTGCGATCGCATAATGGACTTGCGGCCCGCAAAACTGGCCCCAAAACCTGGACAAACTGTTTGGGTGTGCGACAGAAATGTGGTCGCATAATGCATCGCAAACTTCCCTTCACAAAAAATCCAAGGGGATTATGCGATGTCTATGCGGCCCGCATATTGATTATGCGATCGCATAATTGGCCGCATAGTTGGCCTCAATTTAACCAACATACTTACTGGCTCTGCGGCGACTATGCGGTCCGCATACCTATTATGCGACCGCATAATGGACTGCAGAAACGCTCTTTTCTAGCAAACATAATTCTTAACTTTTTAATGCACCAGTCAATCCAAATGGTCCGAACTGCGATGAATTTTTAACACATGATCCTATCTTGGCATCATGAGATTCAGGTTTTTGAGTAGAAATTTCTATGGGCCCTTACATCCTCACCCAATTAAGATCATTGGTCCTCGAATGAGGATCAAGGTTCACTTATTAGCAATCTCTATGCAACCTCAGTTTTTCACAACATGAAACATATCCACAACCCTAAATTTGGCTAACTTCCTAAATTTTCAAAAGTTTTGCCAGAGCTTCCTTTGTAACTAGGCCTATCCACCTGTCAGAGAGCCCCAGAAACATATCATAACAGCATGTACACATTTTACAGTCATAATATAACCTGTACAATACTAACCATGGCTGCATAGGCAACATATAACCAAAACAGGACAGTTTTACATGGATCAAATCATAAGATAAGAGTTCAGGGGAACCAAGTGCATAAAAGCTATTACATGACTATTCGAACAAATGTGAGTACTTCTTTCTCATTTCTTCCTCGGCTTCCCAAGTGGCTTCCTCAACCTACTGGTTTTCACACCCTTTTTTTAACAAACTTCACTTAACCCTCTTAAAAATAATAAAAGATTTGTAAAGCTCAAAAGGGTTTTTCAATTAGAAAGTGACAAAAGGATTGTGTTTCAAAAGAAAATAACTCAGAGTCGCCACTTAACATTTGATTTCGGTGTGCCAGGTCACCGTTTTTTCTAAAAATAATTTTTTTCCTTTCAAAATACTTGAGACTCCAAAACTAAGTCTGCACCAGAGATTCGGGTAAGGGGGTTCATTTGACTGAGGGAGAAGGTGTTAGGCACTCCCCAAGTCCCGTAACTAGTACGGTTGCGTATTTGATCTAGTCAGCTTTTAAAATGTTCGAATTGAGGTAATAACACACAAAAGGAAAATAAACAATCAAAAGAGGCTCGAGGTTGTCCCCACCTAAATGAAAGAAAATTAAAAGAAGAAAAATTAAAGTTCTAATTATCTTACGCTATTTCTTCTACGATGTTCTCCATGGCCTCCAATTACATTCACTTCAGGGCATACCCCGAAATAAAATATATACAAATCCATCGAGGCATTTCCTAGATAAATTTAACTAAGGGAACGACCCCTCCCCTCGAAACTAACAAAATCCTAAGGCTTGCCTACCCAAGTGATGACGGCCTAAGCATGCTCCTAGCGATAACAAAAGAAGAGAAGTAAAATTAGAAATAATAAAACTATTACATGCTCACTTTTCTTTTAACTTTTCCAACAGTTAAACCCCACTATGATCAAGCTTAAATTATATTATATCCCCAAATTAATTATATGTTCCAACTCTGCTCTAAAGGGCATCAAACAAGAAATAATATAATAAATATAGTGGCTTAATTGCCATGTGAACGAAGTTTAAAGCCACTAACTCCTAAAGGGCAAACAAGATCATTTAATTCTGTTTTAGAGTCTACTGTATATAGTTTGGATATAACATTGAAAGTGACAGGCCTTAAATAATCTTCAACCAAACAAAATATTGTCAAGAACTTTATTCATATCACATTGGAAATTGACTCCAAAATAGAAGTAAGAGTGGGAAGAATTGAACCTGAGATCGCTTTCCAATATATAACTTCAGCAACTATGGCAACTGAAAATCAAACTTTCAATTGATGAAATTTCCACCAATACACGGATAGAATCGAGCGACCTCGAACTGAATCAAACTCCATGTTTTTAAGTGAAATTCCAAAATTAAAATGAAGAAAGAAATTGAAAATATTTTTTTTGTTTTGTTTTTTTTTCCTATTGACTAAAAATATGGATCCTACTGAAGAAAGAAATTTTGAAAATATATGAAGTTTTCTCCATACAAATACACCAATTAGACAATTTCTTTTTAGATTAACGTTTCCATCTTTTCATGCTGAGTGGAGGCGCGATAGTAAATTGGATTTCAAGAGGAGATGGGATTTGGCCGTTTGGTTTCAAGAGGAGAGGGTTGTCGTCTCCTCTCTTGTGTGTATGCAGCTGTTATCTCAAGTCTAAAGGGGGTAGGTCTTTTTTTAGGTTATGAAGAAGAAGGGAGCTCATGGGGTGTAAGGGTTTTAATTTGGTGTATATGGTATTGGGCTCAAAATCTTGTGGGCCATTCCGAATTGGGCCAAATTGGATAAGAAAAGCTTAACAAGCCCAATGTTTTTCCATATTAATATAAAAATATAAAATTAATCCTAATTAATTAAAATAAACAATATTATATTGTTAAACTATTTTGATATTTTTCAAATTTAATACTAAAAGATAAACATGGAATTAGATTAAAATTATTGTAAAATTAAAATAATATTACTATCCAAAACACTAATATCCTTGAAAATAAAGTGTAATTATTTTTTTTGTATTTTTGAATTTTATGTAAGGTAGATAAACTAAAAGTAACAAAATAAAATATCAATAACCTAAATAAATGAAAATATTTTTGTAATTTTTATTTTTGCGATAAAATAAAGTAAAATAAAACTAGGTAAAATAACGATATTAGGCCTAAACTAAATATCTAAAGGCTAAAATATGTAAAATCTTGGGGAGGGTCAAAAATCACATGTGCTAAAATATGTAAAATCTTGGGGAGGGTAAAAAATCACATGTCTACAGCTGCTCCTC
This sequence comes from Nicotiana sylvestris, assembly GCF_000393655.2. Classification (NCBI taxonomy): domain Eukaryota; kingdom Viridiplantae; phylum Streptophyta; class Magnoliopsida; order Solanales; family Solanaceae; genus Nicotiana; species Nicotiana sylvestris. The sequence goes on from NC_091064.1 coordinate 12,377,890, forward strand.
TTTGACTGGAAATACGAAGTATTTTCAGACAAAAGAACGACTAGACATGTTTTTTGACCCGACCCTTATTTAGGGAGACTAAAAACTAAGAGGAAGGAGAATGTGACCGAGCCCTGGTATTTGAGATGCCTACATATTCTTGGCTATAATGGAAGGAACAGTGATGGAGTGTACCGAGGTAGAGAGCCGATTGAGGTGTCGTCGAGGTTCCGGTCCGCGGTCCTGTTATTACATCAAAATCAAAAATGAAAAAGATTAACTAAGCCTGTCAACTATGAGTTACAAAATTCCTATCTATAAGTCTTCTGAAGCTTGATCTTGAGTCTTGAATGATACTTCATGCAAACTTTAGATTTGAACCTTGACGCTTGCTAGTTGCAGGTGCTAGTTCATTCTTCTTCAGCTTTTCGGATCAAAACCAGACACGCCATGCTTGTAACTTTAGTCATGTCTTGAGCAATACACCTCTTGTCTCAGCTTCTACATTTGGATCTACTTCTTTTTTTCTCTTTCTTTTATTCTGGATTGAGATTACTTCTGTTGATCATCTCGGACCGTTGACTCGCATTCTTGTTGCGAGCTTCTGCTACTTCTAACTTATTCTGAAATGACTTCCCTCGTTCTTCAGGTGGGCGCCTGCTATTGACTTGAAATTTGAAGTGACTCTGAAAAGAACTTGAAATGGATTCTCTCGTTCTCTAGGTGGGCGCCTGCGATCAAAACAACAAAATAAACAAAATTTTCTGCCCCAGTTTTGCACTAGGAATATTTGTGAGTTGTTAGCAAAATTGTAAATCACATATGCTATTGATGCAATGATGAGAGTAAAACTAAAGACTCGACTAGGATGTGTGCCTCCTGTGAATAAAACCAAGAAACTTTGACTAGCAAATGCGTCTGCTAATATTAAAACCTGAATGACCCAAACTAGGAAGTGCGTCTCCTAGGGGTGAAACTCAATGACTCAAACTAGGAAGTGAGTCTTCTAGGAATGAACTTAAATGACCCAAACTAGGAAGTGCGTCTCCTAACAAGTATAATCTGAAAGACCCAGACTAGAAAGTGCGTCTCCTAATGGGTAAAATTTCAATGACTCAAGCTAGGAAGTGCGTCTCCTAATGGGTAAAATTTCAATGAGCAAAGCTAGGAAGTGCGTCTCCTAGGGGTGAAACTTTAATGACTCAAACTAGGAAGTGCGTCTCCTAGGGGTAGACTCTCAATTTAGGAAGTGTGTCTCCTAAAACAAAATCTGAAAGACCCAGACTAGGAAGTGAGTCTCCTAGGGGTGAAACTTCAATGACTAAAACTAGGAAGTGCATCTCCTAGGGATGAATTTAAATGACCAAAGCTAGGAAGTGCGTCTCCCAACAAGTGGAATCTGAAAGACCCCTACTAGGAAGTGCGTCTCCTGATGGGTAAAACTTCAATGACTCCAACTAGGACGTATGTCTCCTAGGGATGAATTTAAATGACCAAAGCTAGGAAGTGCGTCTACCAACAAGTGTAATCTAAAAGACCCCTACTAGGAAGTGCGTCTCCTAATGGGTAAAACTTCAATGACTCCAACTAGGACGTGTATCTCCTGGGGATGAATTTAAATGACCAATATTAGGAAGTACGTCTCCTAAAAATAAAAATATAACTTGAAATACCCAGACTAGGAAGTGCATCTCCTAGGGGTAAAATCTCAATTTAGGAAGTGCGTCTCAACAACAACAAACAACAACAACAACGACCCAGTATAATCCCACAAGTGGGGTCTGGGGAGGGTAATATGTACACAGACCTTACCCCTACCCCGAAGGGTAGAGAGGCTGTTTCCAGGAGACCCTCGGCTCAAAAAAAGCAACAGGAGCCGATATATTAGTACCATAAAAATGCATAATAAAATAACAGGATAACAAGAGATATGAAATACAGAATACGAAATACGAAATAGATGACTGGTATAGTAAAACTAGCAGGTAAAGCCCTGCATCAATAGACGACCAATGACATTCTCATTATAACTCCTAACTGGCTAGTCTCACTCTATTGTGTTGTAGAATTAGGAAGTGCATCTCCTAAAACAAAATATAACTTGAAAGGCCCAGACTAGGAAGTGCTTCTCCTAAGGGTGATATTTGATCTTCTCAATAGCCTTTGCACAAGTAGAATCAGGGCATTACACCTGAAAATTTCAAGCTTTGTTATGAACATAGCCTTCATCCCTATTTCATACAAAGAAAACTTGTGAGTTTAAAATATGGTGGTTAGTTTGTGGCCTTGACTTTGAAGGCGGTTGCTTCTGCACTTGCCAAGATTACTTTGATTTCAACTTGGAAGACCTTGCCTGTTATCGACTACCCATTTTCTTTCAACCCTTATCACAGAAAATACTTCCACTCCATTTGATCCTAATATCCTCTATCTGTTGCATTTTGCTCATGAATTGACATTTACCGAACCTTTGCATTTCACATGAATCCCAAAGCATGTTAATTGTTATCAACTCAGTGCGCATACTGTTCTTTCCTAACTTATGCCATTTTGACATGCTAGCCAGAATCCGCTTTGTGCAATTGGAAAGCTGGTAGCAGATTTTGAAGTCATCTCTTTACTTGTTCTGACAAAACAGACTCCAGAGGATTTAAACAAAGCAAGAAGAACAGAGTTAAGGGGACAACATAAAGCGATGACATCTAACAAGAAAATCACCGAGTAGAAACTTGTCAGATGTAGATACCAACTCTAATGACTGTGACATGCATTTTGGATTAAAGTGGCCTAATATGTTAAGCAAGTCTAATGTTCAACTCTTGTTGTGCCTCTAAACTGTGAAACTGGGCTTCGGTACTCCAATTGTCCCATTTGATCCACAATCCTCAGTCGACTTGTAGTGCCCTGAACGATTTTCATCATCAAGCCTCTTTCATTTTGCTCTTTTTCTCAACTCACCGTCGCCTTACGGTGCCTATGAGGGTTTTCACCGATAAGACTCTCTCGTTTATCATTTTCTCTCTTTGCGATATGAATAATGTATTACCCATGATGTAGGAAGATCATACTTTCACCACACACTTGATTTGGCATCCTCAAATATTGGTCGGAAGGTCTTTCTTTGGACCGTAATGTAGGCTTTTGGACAGGGTTGAAAAGAAAGGGTGGCATGAAGGCTCAAAATAATTTAAGATGAAAGGGTTCAAAATTACAACTTTTGGAATCATATCTTTTGGCAAAATTAAAACTTCTGCCCCAGTTTCTGGAGTCTAGGGATTTTCTTTCTTTTTTTGGATTTTTATTTTGAGGGGACTTCTAAGAAAATCTGCCCCACTCTTGACTTTGGGGAATTGTGACATATTTTATTTTGTGTGACCGAACCGTAAGACTGCCTATGTATCTTGAGGTGACAAGAATCAGGTCGAACGTAGTTCAAAAGACAAAGTTGTTGTTTTTTTTTTCATTTTCTCTTTTTTTTCTTTTTCTTTTTTTTCTCCTTTTTTTCTTTTTTTTTCTTTTTCTCTTTTCCTTTTTTTTCTTCTTTTTCTCTTTTTCTCTTTTTCTTTTCTTTTTCTATTTCCTAACTCTATTTCTGATTCCAAAAGAGGGGTATGAAACAAAAATTATGGCTCAAAATGGGTAGCAAAGAATAAAAGTGTTTGGGTAGCAGAATAAAATGATTTCGTCATGCCAAACTTTAAAAAATGCCAAGTACACACATGCAATTGAAGATAAGCAAAGATATCATACATGGTATCTATTGATAGAATCAACACAAACAAAAGTGCCAATGGGAAATACCTTTATCTCGATGAATGAGCCTTGCCAGTTCGAAGCCAACTTGACTCAACCTTATCTCGATGTGGAAGAATGCATTTCAGCACTGACTGATTTACCTCAAAATTGCTCGGGAGACATTTCATTGTTGTATGTCCTTATCAACCTCTTGATTTCCCAAACTTACTACCTCAGTTTCACTCAATTCAAAGTTTAGGTCATCTCAGAATGTGCGAATCTCTACTTGTTTCCTCAAATGCCTCTTTTATCATGTTCAAAACTGTGTCATTGCTTTATGATTAAACTAACTTTCAAAATCAGGCTGACAATTATGCGTGCATGTCATACCACTAGAGTCAGTATGAAAAGAACTATAAAAGGAAAAGTTACCTAAACAAAACTGATTAGAACTAACAGAAAACAGGAGATTGTATTAGACAGATGGTGAACAGGGTTTGAACAAAACAAGCAAAATAGACATGGGTTACAACCCTGGAACAATCTTAGATAACACTAGACGAGTTACTGTAATAAAACAAACTAGGCAAAAGAAGAAGAAGAGTTTGAGCCACAAAATAATATCCGGATTACAACCCTGAAATAACCCGGACAATAGAAATGACAAACAAAATAAACCACCAAAACTCCTTCTTGGCTAGCCAAGAAAGGAGTGTCTTTCCATTCACCAAGCTCGACATCTTAGCCACTGGATTACACATCAAAATTGCTGGGACCTTCACCAATTTCAATATCGTTAACTTCAGTCAGCATGTCACCAAAGTGTCATCATCATGTGCAGGTAAAGGATTCTATGCGATATTCTGGGTGTCACTGTCCTGGACCACAATTATCCCTTCTTGAATCATTCTTTCTATCTCCCTTTTCAAAGCACGACAATCTTTAATGCTATGCCCTTGGACATTAGAGTGGTACATGCACTATACAGTAGGATCAAAACCTTTTGCATATGGGTCCGGAGTATAGCCAAGGAGCGGCTCAATCAGGCTAGACTATTTGAACTTTTCAAACAAGCTTGTGTAGGATTCTCCGATTGGCGTAAAACCATTTCTTTGCCTTTTTCCCCCTCTATTCCCTTGTTTTCTAGGGTTGTTGGGTGCTCGACAATGTTGTGACGGCGAAAGAGTATTATACGGTGCTGGTGCTCGCCATAAGGAGTGACCCAGTGGTTGAACAAATGACTGGACATTGTTCGGAGGATAGTACTGATGTGGATTATGTGGAGCTCGGGGATAGGTTTGGGGTTGGGGTCGGAGTCGAGGCTGAGTATATTGGTGAGGCGGACCCGTTGGGATATGTTGCGATCCTGATACAGCCATGGCAACATCATCATGTTTCTTCTGAATTGCCTGTGTTGTGGCTTTTAAGGTAGAATAGCTCATGATCTTGCTTGACTTCAGTCCCTCTTCCACCATTTCTCCCATCTTTACCACATCATTGAAAGGCTAACCAATGGCTGAGATCAAATAGCCGAAGTAAGTAGGCTCCAAGGCTTGAATAAAGTATTCAACCATCTAATCTTCTTCCATCGGAGGATTGACCCGTGCAACTTGCTCCCTCCATCGGAAACCATATTCTCTAAAGCTTTCACTAGGCTTCTTTTCTACCTTGGTCAGGGACAGGCGATTCGGGACAATGTCTATGTTGTACTAGAAATGCCGAGCAAAGGCCTGAGCGAAATCATCCCATGTGTACCACCTGCTGGTATCCTAGCGGGTATACCATTCTAGAGCTGCCCCACTCAGACTCTGGCTGAAGTACGCTATTAGCAATTCATCTTTCCCCCGGCGCCTCTCATTTTACTGCAGTAACCTCTCAGATGAGCTACAGGATCCCCATGTCCGTCATACAAGTCAAACTTGGGCATCTTGAACCCGACAGGTAGTTGAACATCAGGGAACAAACACAAATCCTTATAAGCCACACTCACCTGGCTTCCTAACCCCTGCATATTCCTCAATGATTGCTCCAGACTTTTTACCTTCCTAAATATCTCCTCCTGCTCCACGTTCTTGGGTGGTTTCTCAGTTTCAACATGAGGCTCAAAGTGAGAAGTGTAGGAATAAGGATCTGGGACTTTGAAAGTGGGTTTCGGGGTATAGTATTGGGTATCTGGAGCTGGGAATGCGGTTGTTTTAGCTGGTGGATCATGGAAAATTTGGGAGGAAGTGCCAGGGTAATTGTGGTAAGGGGTGAAGCCTAGGGCGCGTTGAGGGGAAAGAGCAACAGTAGTGGGAACCTGGGCTTGTGTTCGTGGTGAGATAGTTGCAGGGTTTTCAGTGTACTTAATGGGGAAGGAAGGTGGAGGATGCCCTCTGATCCAAGATTGATACATTTCTGCCATCTGTTGTTTCAACCTTCGGACCTCCTCTTTTAGTTCCGATTCTGATTCTACAATCTCCCTTGGTGGGTGTACAACCCCAGTGTCTGTTTCTTTGCTAGCCATGACTGCCTTGTGCTTTCTGGTGTTGTATGGACGAATCACCAAAGTGCCACAAACGAACCACCCTCTGTTATAATAACAATGAAAGTAACAAAGAGGAGCAAAACGAAGCCAACATGTTAGCGTTAGGACATTTATCAGATAAAAATATCACATTACGTGCAATGCCCCTAGTCACAGTTAACGGTTCTAGAATGGCTTCGAGGGTACGAAGGTCATATGACATCATCCCAGTTTCACTCTTTTAGCCCCATTTCCTTCTTCATTTTCCTTTCTAACACCACTTGATTTTTCATTTCTTTCCCCCTCTTTTCTCTCCTCTCATTTCTCACGTCCTACAACTTCATTCTTTTTTTTCTCTTTTTCTTTTTTTTTTGTTTTTTTAAATGATGATTCGATCGAACCGTATGTAGGTTACCTACGTATCATGTCCCTCATGAATCAGATCAAGCGTAGTTCTGGAAAAGTAATGGACAAAATAAATTAAGAAACAAAAATCTTTTTGAATTTTATTTATAATTAATTTTTTTTTGGTTTTTCAAATACAAAATGGGAAGTAATATAACAAAAGACTCGATATTACTGTACAAGACTAGAAAGTAAAAGACAATATGAATAACAGACTCAAAACATAAAAGTATCTATAAGCAGCTCCTAGATGCAATGATTCTGGGTATTTGTCATGCTCGAGCTCTGGTACACTGATCCATACCTGACTGAGAAAATAATATCAAATATAATTAGCGCCTCGAGACACTATTTGAGGCCATAACACATCCTGGACACATGCAAGACGCGATTGGGCTATTTGTGAAAATTAACTTATGTGGCCAAGAGTGGCTAGAAGTGTAAACTCAACAAGATTGACCTCATAGACATGGGAAATGCCTCACTAAGGCTTATATGGATTCAAACTCTCAATAATCATGGCCCAAAATTAATTTGCAGAAATGACCTATTTTGCAGAAACGACTGCTATGGCCAGAAGTGGCTAAAGATGCAAACTCAATAAGGACGGACCTTAAGTAATATGATACCTAGTTGTGGACTTAAGATCCTAAGACATGTGTAATTGAACCACTTTTGCGAAAATAACCCCATTTTGCAAGAATGGCCGATGTGGCCAAAAGTGGCTAAACATGCAAGATTTGGCTAAGACCCCGCAAAGCCAAGAACCTAAGACTCACTAGGAAGATCGGACTCTATGTGAGCTGCCTGCGTATCCTGCCCCGAGAGACAAGAATCAGGTATGCGTAGTTCGGGAAGATTGGACATGGGAGAAAGCTTTTAAAAAATGCAACTAGTTTGGAAAAACTATATTTTTTGTCTTTTTGGAAAAGGATGGAAAAGGTAAAATCTTTTTGGATTTTTTTTTTTGATTTTTTGGAAGATGATGGGAAAGTGCATAATCTTTTTTTTTTCATTTTCAATTTTTTTTTGTCTTTTCTTGAAAAAGTTGTGAAAAAAAATATAACTAGGCCCTATTTGCTGCATTTTTCACCCTTCTTTCCCAAGCGTCGGTCCACCAAATGGCCTTTTTACCCTCAAAGATGTAACATGTATCACATAGGGATGATTGAATGTCTTTTGCCACGAGCCCATTTTTGACAAAATTTGGATAGGCTTCCTACAAAGGGACACGGTACATGGGACCGAGCGCTGCTAGGTCTAAATGACATGATGCAAGTAAGAATGACTTAAAGGTTGACCTAAGTTTGGGGTTCACTAACAAGGCAATTCGGGGGAGCGTATGGTCAATGGTGGCTGCTCAAGCTTTCCACCCACTCCATACGTCTGACGGCCCCCCCTCCTAAATTAAGGGTGACTCAACAAAGAGTTCGTGCACGCGATGCGTACTCCGAGACTTGTTGTAGAAAGAAGACACGTGGTTATGCAAATGATGATATTTTATAAAGCAGTAACACATTAAGAAAAGCAATAAACAAATAACCAACAAAACAAGAAAATAAGACAAACACAGCAAATAAACAAAACAAATAAAGAAAACAAACACCTCAACCGAATATCCTAAAAGCCAACAAGATCAAGTACCATCTCGAACCTACAACTCCCCAGCAGAGTCGCCAGAGATGTCACACCCCTTTTTTAAACAAACTTCACTTAAACCTCTTAAAAATAATAAAATATTTGTAAATCTCAAAAGAGTTTTTCAACTAGAAAGTGACAAAAGGATTGTGTTTCAAAAGGAAATAACTCAGAGTCGTCGCCTGACATTTGATTTCGGTGTGCCAGGTCACCGTTTTTCTAAAAATAATTTTTTTTTCCTTTCAAAACACTTGAGACTCCAAAACTAAGTCTACACCAGAGATTCGGGTAAGGGAGTTCATTTGACTCAGGGAGAAGGTGTTCGGCACTCCCCAAGTCCCGTAACTAGTACGGTTGCGTATTTGATCTAGTCAGCTTTTAAAATGTTTGAATTGAGGTAATAACACACAAAAAAGAAAATAAACAATCAAAAGAGGCTCGAGGTTGTCCCCACCTAAATGAAAGAAAATTAAAAGAAGAAAAATTAAAGTTCTAATTATCCTACGTTATTTCTTCTACGATGTTCACCAAGGCCTCCAATTACATTCACTTCGGGGCATACCCCTGAAATAAAATATATACAAATCCCTCCGAGCATTCCCCGAATAAATTTAACTAAGGGAACGACCTCTCCCCTCGAAACTAACAAAATCCTAAGGCGTGCCTACCCAAGTGATGACAGCCTAAGCATGCTCCTACCGATAACAAAAGAAGAGAAGTAAAACTAGAAATAATAAAACTATTACATGCTCACTTTTTTTTAAACTTTTCCAACAGTTAAACCCGACTATGATCAAGCTTAAATTATATTATATCCCCAAATTAATTATATGTTCCAACTCTACTCTAAAGGGCATCAAACAAGAAATAATATAATAAATATAGTGGTTTAATTGCCATGTGAACGAAGTTTAAAGCCACTAACTCCTAAAGGGCAAACAAGATCATTTAATTTTGTTTTAGAGTCTACTGCATATAGTTTGGACATAACATTGAAAGTGACAGGCCTTAAATAATCTTCAACCAAACAAATTATTGTCAAGAACTCTATTCATATCACATTGGAAATTGACTCCAAAATAAAAGTAAGAGTGGGAAGAATTGAACCTGAGATCGCTTTCCAATATATAACTTCAGCAACTATGGCAACTGAAAATCAAACTTTAAATTGATGAAAGTTCCACCAATACACGGACAGAATCGAGCGACCTCGAACTCAATCAAACTTCATGTTTTTAAGCGAAATTCCAAGATTAAAATGAAGAAAGAAATTGAAAATATTTTTTTTGTTTTTTTTTTTGGAAATTTAGATCCTACGTACTAAAAAAATGGATCCTACTGAAGAAAAAAATTTTGAAAATATATGAAGTTTTCTCCATACAAATACACCAATTAGACCATTTCTTTTTACATTAACGTTTCCATCTTTTCATGCTGGGTGGAGACGCGATAGTGAATTGGATTTCAAGAGGAGATGGGATCTGGCCTTTTGGTTTCATGAGGAGAGGGCTGACGTCTCCTCTCTTGTGTGTATGCAGCTGTTATCTCAAGTCTAAAGGGTGTAGGTTTTTTTTTTTGGTTATGAAGAAGAAGGGAGCTCATGGGGTGTAAGGGTTTTAATTTGGTGTATATGGTATTGGGCTCAAAATCTTGTGGGTCATTCCGAATTGGGCCAAATTTGGATAAGAAAAGCTTAACAAGCCCAATATTTTTCCATATTAATATAAAAATATAAAATTAATCCTAATTAATTAAAATAAATAATATTATATTGTTAAACTATTTTGATATTTTTCAAATTTCATACTAAAAGATAAACATGGAATTAGATTAAAATTATTGTAAAATTAAGATAATATTACTATCCAAAACACTAATATCCTTGAAAATAAAGTGTAACTATTTTTTGTATTTTTGAATTTTATATAAGGTAGATAAACTAAAAGTAACAAAATAAAATATCAACAACCTAAATAAAAGAAAAAAATTTTTTGTAATTTTTATTTTTGCGACAAAATAAAGTAAAATAGTTAAAACTAGGTAAAATAACAATATTAGGCCTAAACTAAATATCTAAAGGCTAAAATATGTAAAATCTTGGGGAGGGTCAAAAATCACATGTCTACACTGGTTCCGTCATAACACTTTTACGGAGGCAATTTCCTTATTTCTCAACTTTCGGACTTATCTTTCAAGAATGCCAACTGGAACTTCTTCATATGACAGTTCTTCATTAACCTCAATAGTTTCAACTGGCATAATAGTGGACGGATCTCCCACTACCTTCTTTAACATAGACACATGGAAGATCGGATGAACCAATGACATCTCGGGTGGCAGCTCGAGCTTGTATGCCACCCGACCAATCCTCAGAATGATTCTGTACGGTCCGATATACCTCGGACTTAATTTCCCTTTCTTTCCAAATCGCATGATACCCTTCATTGGAGAAACCTTCAGAAATACCAATCATTTTCTTTGAACTCCAAATCTCTGCGACGAACATCCGACTAAGACTTTTGATGACTTTGAGCAGTTTTCAACCTCTCTTTAATAGTCTTGACTTTCTCCATAGCCTGATGCACGAGGTCCGGCCTTATCAATTCAGCTTCTCCAACCTCAAACCACCCAATGGGATATCTACATCTCCTACCATACAACGCCTCAAATGGTGCCATCTGGATACTAGCATGGAAGCTACTGTTGTAAGCAAATTCTATGAGTGGCAAATTGTCATCCCAACTACCTTTGAAATCAAGAGTACAAGCACGCAACATGTCTTCAAGCATCTGAATAGTCCGCTCTGCTTGCCCGTCGGTTTGAGGATGGAAAGTTGTGCTAAGATTTACCTGCTTACCCAAACTTTGCTGAAATTTCTTCCAAAAGTTGGTAGTGAACTGAGCCCCTCGATCTGAAATGATTGAGACTGGAATTCCATGCAACCTGACTATTTCTTTGATATACAACTAAGCATATTGTTCCGCTGTGTCGGTAGATTTAATTGGCAAAAAGTGTGCTGATTTCGTGAGTCGATCCACGATTACCCAAATTGAGTCGAGCTTATGCGGAGTGCGTGGTAACCCTACCATAAAATCCATATTAATCATCTCCCATTTCCACATTGGAATTTCTATTCTTTGGGCCAATCCACCGGGCCTTTGATGTTTGGCCTTCACTTGCTGACAGTTTGGACATTTTGCCACGAAGTCCGCCTCATCCTTTTTTATGTTATTCCACCAATAAACTTCCTTGAGATCATGATACATTTTCGTAGAACCTGGGTGCACGGAATACCTGGAAGTGTGAGCTTCTGTCATGATCCTTTCTCGAAGACCGTCAATATCCGGAACACATAGGCGGCCTTGGTACCGTAGGGTACCATCATCCATGCCAAAGGAAAAAGCTGTGGTCTTGTGTTTATGACTCCCCCTTTTCAGTTGTGCTAACAATGGATCGTTGAATTGTTTCTCTTTCACTTCCGCCACAAGCAATGATTCAGCCCTATTATGCACAATTATTCTTCCTTCAATAGAGTCCGCAAGGCAAACTCCCAAACTAGCCAACTGGTGAACCTCCCTAGCCAAAGGCCTCTGATACGCCTCCAAATGAGCCAAGCTCCCCATAGATTTTCGACTAAGAGCATCCGCCACAACATTAGCCTTTCCCGGGTGATAGAGAATATCAATATCATAGTCCTTGAGTAACTCTAGCCATCTTCTCTGTCTCAGATTCAACTCCTTCTGCTTGAAAATATATTGAAGACTCTTGTGATCTGTAAATTCATCCACATGGACCCCATACAAATAATGTCACCAAATCTTTAGCGCAAACACCACTGCTGCAAGCTCTAAGTCATGAGCTGGATAGTTCTTTTCATGATTCTTGAGTTGTCTAGAAGCGTAAGCTATAACCTTGTCGTGTTGCATTAACACACACCCAAGCCCGATCCTTGAAGCATCGCAATACACCATAAATCCCTCTGTACCCTCTAGCAGGGCTAATACTGGTGTTGTAGTCAATCTTAATTTCAATTCTTGGAAACTCCTTTCACAAGCATCGGACCATTGGAATTTAACCGCTTTCTGTGTCAATTTAGTCAATGGAGAGGCAAGAGTAGAAAACCCCTCCTCAAATCTCCTGTAGTACCCAGCCAAACCTAAGAAACTGCAAATTTCCGTTGGAGTGGTAGGTCTGGGCCAATTGTTCACTGCTGCAATCTTTTGAGGATCAACCTTAATTCCTTCCCTGGAGACGACATGACCCAAGAACGCGACAGATTCAAGCCAAAATTTACATTTTGAAAATTTTGCATACAATTTATGTTGCTGAAGAGTCTGCAGAACCGCCCTGAGATGGTCAGCATGGTCCTCCCGACTTCGGGAATACACAAGAATATCGTCAATGAACACTATCACAAAGGACTCTAGAAAAGGCATGAAGACTCGATTCATAAGATCCATTAAAGCCGCCAGGGCATTTGTTAGCCCAAATGACATCACCAGAAATTCAAAGTGCTCACACCGAGTCTTGAAAGCTGTTTTTGGAATATCCTGCTCCCTTATCTTCAATTGATGATACCCAGACCGCAAGTTAATTTTTGATAACACGTAGCGCCTTGCAATTGATCAAACAAGTCATTTATTCTTGGCAGGGGATATTTATTTTTGATTGTGACCTTGTTGCGTTGCCCATAGTCAATGCACATCCGTAGCGACCCATCTTTCTTCTTTACAAACAAGATCGGTGCGCCCCACGGTGACACACTCAGCCGGATGAAACCCTTTTCTAGCAAATCCTTCAGTTGTTCCTTTAGATCTTTCAATTCTACTAGTTCCATTCTATAAGGTGGAATTGATATAGGCTACGTGCCTGGCATCACATAGATCCCAAAATCGATCTCCCTATCTGGTGGGATCCCAGGGATTTCATCTGGAAAGACATCCGAAAATCTATTCACAACTGGTACGGACTCAAGGCTAGGTGCTTCGGCATCGGTGTCCGTAACCCGAACTAAATGATAGATACACCCTTTCTTGATTATCTTCGCGGCCTTAAGGTAAGAAATAAGCCCGACCTTTAGGCACTACATTATCTCCCTTCCATTCAATAATGGGCTCATTAGGAAATTCAAGCCTCATGGTTCTAGTACGACAATCAAGTTTGGCAAAGCATGAATGAAGCCAATCCATTCCCATTATTACATCAAAAATCGACCATCCCTAATTCAATAAGATCGTCCATGGTATTTCTACCCCGCCACATAACAACACAACCTCTATAAACTCGAGCAGCCGTAATTGACTCACCAACTGGAGTAGACACCGAAAATGGCTCATGAAGCTGATCCGGTTCTATCTCAAATTCCATATCAACAAAAGGTGTAACATAGGACAAGGTGGAACCAGGGTCAATAAATGCATACACATCATGAGACTGGACAGTCAGAATACCTGTAACAACATCTGGAGAAGCCTCTATTGTCTGGCGACCACTCATAACATAGAACCTACTGGGTCCTCCTAAACTCTGCGCACCACCCCTAGCTGCACCATGCCCTGCGGGTGCTGGGGAACCTCGAGCTGGAGAAGGGGCTAAAAATGTAGCAGCTATTAGACTGGATGACTGTGTTGTGCCCCTACCTGCTCCCTAACGGGATACACGACAATGTCTCTGAATATGACCCCTCATCCCACATCCATAACATACGGGTAACTCCAAATAGCAAACCCTTGAGTGCATCTTCCCGCACCTGGGGCACGGGGACCTTTGCTGCTACTAGGACCTCTTTCCTGACCGACCTCGCTGATGGGATCCCCTATGACCGGGCCTGAAACGACTCCACTGTTTCTGGTTGGGCCCTACTGGCGGTGCACTAGCTGAAGACTATGCAACAGACTGGGACGGCCCTGATGATCCTCCCCTGAAAGCTGATCTTCCCCCACCTAATGACTCTCTCATGTTGCCCGTAGATCGGGCCTTACTGTTACCCTCTCTCTCCATTCTGTTCTTCAGTTTATGGTTCTCTGTGGCCTGAGCAAATTCTACCATCTTTCCATAATTCATGTCAAAATTCAACGCAGCCATAGAAGCCTCATTAATAGTCAAAGGATTAAGGCCCTGAACAAACCGACGCACTCTGGCCTCCATTGTGGGCAACATATGAATGGCATACTTGGATAGGCGAGAAAACTCCATGTGGTACTCCTACACACTCCTACTACCTTGCTTCAGATTTTCAAACTCTATTCCAAGGGCTGCCCTTGTCTCAGCAGGCAGGAAATGATCTATAAAGGCATCGACAAACTCGATCCACCTTGCCGGAGGGCTCCCCTCCTCACGAGAATCTTCCCACAACTCAAACCACGAATAGGCCACCCCTTTCAGACAATAGGCAGCCAACTCTACTTCCTCTATCTCAGTTGCAATCATAACCCTGAGGGTCTTGTGCATCTCATCAATAAAATCCTGGGGGTCTTCTTCTGGATTGGCACCCATAAACACCGGAGGGTCTAACTGAAGAAATCTGTTTACTCTGGAACTGGTGGAATCCCCTTGCTGGCTAGATAAACTAGGTGCAGCATTCGACCTCTAGGCCTGAGAGGCCACTAGCTGGGTCAACATCTGAATAGCTCCCCTAAGATCCCCATCAGAAATACCAGAACCGGAAGTTGGGGCTGGAGGCGGAGCAGGAGTATCAATGGGAGGGTTAGTGGTACCCTCCGCATGTGTAGGAACTGGGGTAGTCTGCTTTGGAATAGAAGAACTAGGCAGGGTGATAGCAGGGTGACTACCCTCACATGCAGTATCAAGCAGTAATTCATCAGCCACTCTTGAGGTGGCATTTGCTTCTTGGCCAATTCTCGCTTTCTTCTTAGGTGCCATTTACTAAAAGATAGAACAATGCACTAATTAGAGAGGGAACAGTTTCTCCGCACGATTCAGAATATCAAAGAAGGGTGTTATTCCTAAATGCCCAAGTAGCCTCCAACTTATAGATGTGGTCGACTACACACCGATAAGAAGGACTCTACTAGATACGACTCCGAGACATCCTAGGACACTTCAAAACCTTAGACTCTAATACCAAGTTTTTCACGCCCCAACCTCGGAAGGCGCGACCGGCGCTCAATCGAATGAACCCAACTGAGCAAGCCTTATCGAACACTTTCTACCCAACTCAATATGATTAAGAAAACCAAGCTTTCGTTTATTTAAACAATAGGAAAGATTGCACATTCAACATTGTTAGTTCATTTTACATCACAACCTTAAACCGTAGTTAAATTCCCAATATTCAATACAATTTCACTTTAGAGTAACAAGAGTTAGAATTACAACATAGTTCATAGACCCATCCAACACCCATACATAACCCACACATACGTTACGGAGCCTCTAAGGATACAAAAGACAATGATGACAATGCCAGCAACAAGGACTATACCTCAAAAGTGGATATCTCTATCAAAAGATGTACAACATAGCCCCTTGAAGGAGAAAGGGGCTCACCAAGACTTTGAGAAGAAGGTACTCTGCTACGCGCGATTGGCACTATCCGCAATAGAGCCACCTACATTCATTTAAAAATGTAGCACCCCCGGCAAAAGGGACGTTAGTACCATGGAATAGTACTAGTATGTATAACTAAACACCATCTAGTTAAAAAGAAATTTCATACAAGAATAAGGAAATTACAAGTATAACTCAAGCACTTTAAATGATCATAACATCATCAAATAAAAGAATCATACAATTTTTCACATCATTTTCCCATAGCTTTTAGTTTTGGGGCATGTCATATTGTTCATCATTGTCCACAATACCACCACTATCTTGAGCGGAGTCCGATCTCGACCCGATCAGCTAGGTTACCTCATTTGATACATATACTTCAATCACAAATACAATACCACTATGTGTGCGGCATGGCATCCGATCTCGGCCCGATCGGCTAGGCCGCCTTACCAAGGCGTTTTCCTTTTTCATTTCTCATTTCAATCTTTGTTTCACATATATCATTTCATAGGCACTTGGGGCCACAATTATCACATCATTTCCACGTTCAATGTTAGATTTGTAGTTTAGGATAATATGTGCACACAAGGGCAAATAAAATTGTAAGCATAGATGAGTCTTCACATAGATGGCACAATATATGCAGCTTCAATCTCACCTTAAGGTCTAAGCATCTCAATACATGATTCATATTCCTTGCACCCTTTCAAGTTATCAAGAATAACACATTGATCTTATTGAGACACATCTTTCACGCATATAAGGTCGCAACCCCAAATTCATGTGAAACAACAATCAATAAGACAATTCAACTTTAATCTTACTGTATTTACACAAATACCAACGGAGCTCAATTCTAAAAGACGGGGTTTTAGCCATACATACCTCAGTAGAACATTCCTTAAATCCTTACAATAAATTCTGAAATTTCCTAGCAACTTCAATCTATTTTATGAAAATTACAAGTTGAACCAAGAATTAGAGGCATGAAAGAGATTCTAACTCATTCAAGTAAATTATCAAGCACTAAGTGTCCTATACCACAATTGTTATCTCTTTTGGTTCACAACCATCCCATACCTCATTATCTTTTATCCATGCAAGATTATCAACCCTTATACCCATGAACCCCTTGCTAATCACTTATTTTAATAAAAATTTCGAAATTATAGATGAGGGTACAAGCTTTTACCTCTTAGGGTGAAGACCTAGCAATTTCACTTGACAATTTTCAAGGATTTGGGGCAAGGATGGAGTGGGGACTAGATGAAGATCACTCCCTCTCTTTCTAGAACTTCCTCTCTCACTCGAAATAACAGGAAAATGGTCTAATGTGGTGTTTTTAATGGGATGGGGTCGGGTTACAAAAGTTAGAAAATAGGATCCCCGACATGATTTGCAATCGCATAATGGACATGCGGCTAGAGGCGGATCCAGGATTTAAATCTTATGGGTTCAATTTTAAGGGCTTTTAACATTGAACCCATTGTATTTTTCAATTTATGGGTTCATATCTATTATTTTTGCAATTTTAATGAATTTTTATATATAAATTTTTACTCTGCATTGAAAGTTATGGGTTCAGTTAAACCCGTAGGTTATACGCTGCATCCGCCCCTACATGCGGCCCGCAAAATAGACCGCAAAAATGGCTCCAAAACCTGGACAAACTGTCTGGGTATGCGACAGAAATGCGGTCCGCATACCTGTTCTACGGTCGCATAATGCACCGCAAAAATGCCCTTTATAAAAATTCCAAGGGGATAATGCAATGACTATGCGGCCCGCATATTGATTATGCGATCACATAATTGGCCGCGTAGTTGGCCTCAATTTAACCAACACATTGACTGACTCTGCGGCGACTATGCGGTCTGCATACCTATTATGCGACTGCATAATGGACCGCAGAAACGCACTTTTCTGGCTAACATAATTCTTAACTTTTTAACGCACCGATCAATCTAAAGGGTCCGAACCGCGATGAATTTCTAACACATGATCCTATCTTGGCATCACAAAATTCTGGTTTTTGAGTAAAAATTTCCACGGGGCCTTACATTCATACTGTTCTTCAGTCAAATTCATATTTCTTCCATCATCTTGTGTTTTGTTCTCATTCTCTTTAGTGGTAACAGCTTCATTGGGAACTTGCACAGCTGCAACTACTCTCTTGCCTTTATTGTACCTAGAATTTTGGCTATTGTTCTGACTATTCGAGAAGTGTACAATTCTGATTGTTTTGTGGGTAACCATGTTACTTGTAACACCTGTCCTTACTATGTCCTGGCTTTCTGAAGTATTCACATATGAGCCTGTTTCTAGGAATTCCATTGTAATTGTTGTGTGTTGGGAAGTTTGCCTTAAAAGTCCCCTGTCCTAATGTACTCACATTCATTGAGGTTGACTCAACAGATAACTGGCTAACTAGCCTAATCTCTCTTTTTTCATCCTGAACTAGAAGTGAAAATGCATGTGCCAAGCTTGGCAATGGATTCATCATAAGTATGATGCCTCAGACTACTGTATATACCTCATTTAGTCCCATAAGGAACTGTATCAGCCTCCTATCTTGCTCAGCTTTGTACATACTCTCGTTTGCACCATAATTACAAGTGCAACTACATTGAATCCTTTTGTTCAAAGTAGTAAGCTCTTCCCAAAGCTTCTTCAACTTAGTATAGTAAGTAGTGATATCAAGAGTACCTTGGGAAAGATCATTGATTTCCTTCTGAATTTGATACAGCCTAATTCCTTTAGTTTGTTCATAGCAATCCTCTAGTTCTTTCCAAAGCTCAACAGCATCATTTGCATATTCTACATTGTCTGCGATTTCCTTAGAGAGTGAATTTAGGATCCAAGAGGTCACCATATTATCACAGCGCTCCCACTGTCGAAATTGTGGTGACGAAGGATCTGGCAGTTTGCACTCACTGCTTATAAAGCCTAATTTGTTCTTCTTAGATAACCCCCTCAATACACTTCTCCTCCAAGATCTGTACCTTATTCCATCAAAAGCAGCTGAAACAAGTATAGCTCCTAGATTATCAGACGAGTGAAGATATAGAGGATCAATTGGATCAATTCATGTGTTCGTCGTAGCAACAGTGGCGGTAGTTTCTACTCCAGTCAAATTGTCTTGGTCAAGGACGACCATGATCGAATGAAATTGATGAAGAAAATAGAAGAATTTTCAACTATCACGATTTTGACAGCAAATCGTTAACGATAGAACGAAATCCCCAATAATTAGGGCAAATTCTGAAACCTAATGAAATCAAACAAGGAGACAAATGAAAAATAACAAAGGTAGGGGAAGATGATGTGCGTGATTAACCTCGCTCTGATACCATATAAAGATCTTCACTGAGAATCAGAATGAATGAGCTCAGCCATGTCCGCCATGGTGAGAAGTGAAACTTCTAGAACTCGGAGAGAATGAGAGGAAGAAAGACGATGGAATTGATGAAATAAAGCTCAAACTTTATTGATACAATACAGAATATATATACACAACTTTGTACAATTGGCACTATTAAAAAACTAATACTAACTAATGCTAACTAACTTTCTAACTACTCCAACTAATTTTCTAATTATGAAGAATACAAATAAGTATTAATTAAATAAGATATCTCAATAGTACAAGTCTAATTACGAAAGTAAATCCCATGATTAGCCTAAACAATCGCCCTTGATTTAATCTGTTCCGGGATTTTCGTCGTGATTTTCGACCGATTACGGATATCTCGCTTTTCCGTTATTGTGCTTTGCTCGAAGTTTGTCATATTCGGTCTCGATCGCTGCTGGCCTCGATCTCGACAGGTACCTCGATTCTCGAACTCGATACCTTGTCTTCGTGCTCTGGTCTGATCCATTACGAGACTGACCCTCGATGCAATTCCCTGGTCTTGATCAAATAGTAAAATCGGGTAGGCCCGGTTTTAACCATATACAGGAAGAAAGTCTAGCCTAAAATGTATATTACTAAGCTAATTTAATAAAGAATAAATAAGGAACAAATAATTTATTTGATTGCTATATGATGTGTATCCTTTAATTTTGTATAGATTTTGTTATATTTCTGCATACTGCATTAAAAAAATAACAACTAATATTTATCAAAACAATTGATATATCAGATCATAATTTATAAGATCAATATTTGGTCAAATTATTCATGCATCGCACGGGTTCTAACACTAGTAACATATAATAATAAATTCTCATCCTTATAGGAATTATTACCGAGTCTAACCAAGACGAAGAGAAAAAACAAATAAAAATCGTCAAATATCAACAGAAGAGGAGAGAGTGAGAGAAAGAAATCAGAAAAGAAAACAAATGCATCAATAATATGAAGAAACGATAGAACAAAAAAATCGACAAAATAATAGAAAGCACAAAATAATGAGCTCGTTCTTAATTGTATTTTAGAAGCTCATTTTTTTTTCCACACCCTCTTTACTCCTTTCCTTCATTTTTTTCCTATCGTCTATGACTATCTATCTATATTATGCATGATTTTCATGCAGAGCTGGATATTAAACAAAGCTTTTAGCCTTCAGATTTCTTAATTTTTCCGAGATGGGATTTGGCAATCCGACCGTCACCTCCCTTAGGAAAAAAACCACCCGATTTATTTTCTTTTCCGGTTCCGTACACTATCCGGAGTATTTCCTCCGGAGTCCGACCGTAGGCAAGAGAGTGTTTGTTGCCGGCTAGCACGTTCCCTTTTATCTTCCCTTCAGCACCTTCCTTTGGTTTTACAATAAGCCCTTCATCTTTCAATCCTTGGTGTCCTAGCTTGTTCCTCAGCTTTGATATTTGGCTCGTGAATTCTGCCACTGGTATTCCGTAGGGTTCCACCTTCTCTATTGCTCTCTGATATAGTAACGTCCTTAGAACTGCATCTTGCCCTGATTCCACTCCTAATAATCCTGCTGCTAACTGGAAATATTCACATGACGTGTATAAGTCATTTAGTTTGAAAAGAAAAGAAAAGAAAAAAAGAACATTTATGATCCTCGCGATGATGTGGCTTCTTTGTCGTTCTCTAGTCGAGGGTCTATGGGAAAACAGCCTCTCTGCCCTTCCGGGGCTAAGGGTAAGGTTGTTTACATCTTACTCTCCCCAAATCTCAAATTACTGAGTTTGTTGTAAGAAATCCAGTAGTCTGAAACAAGGGCAGATCCAACACAATAATTACGGGTTTCCGTGAATCCAGTAGCTTTTGTCTAAATTCTGTATTTGTCTTGAAAAATATATTAAATGTATAAGAATATTTAGCTTGGAACCCAGTCGCTAATCCAGTTATTATTATATATTAATTTAAGATTTTTTTAGGAATCCATAAACTTAAAATTCTAGATCTGCCTCTGAATATAAATTATTTTAAAGAAACATTATCCGTAAGAACACTAAAATGGAAGGCTAACAATGGAATAAATTCGGCTACTAGACGTGAAAATACAACTGGAGATACATAAGGAATCGCTAGCAAGTCAAATGCAAAAAAATGAAATCTGATCCCATATTTTTTTTTTAATGAAAATTAATTGAAGTGAGATTTAGTTACTACTCCCTCTGTTTCAATTTATATGACACACTTTTTTTATTAGTCTGTTTAAAAAAGAATCACACATTTCTACTATTGGAAATAATTCAACTTAAACTCTTTTTTTTTTGGTTCCCACCCGATGTCCGGTACCCACATTGGGGCCCGACTAAATTCGGATTCGCGCCGGGAAGTTCCACATTGGGGGTAAAGCTTTCCCTAATAAAGGTGATTCCATACCCATGGACTCGAACCCAAGACCTCTGGTTAAGGATGAAGGAGTACTTACCACTCCACCACAACCCTTGGTGGTAACTTAAACTCTTTATTTACCCATTTTACCTTTAATTAGAATTTTTTATAATCACACAAATGTTATGACCCCATACAATTTTTACCCTTTAAGCTTTTAAGACCGTAAGTTTCAAAACTCTTTTTTCTTTTTTCGTAAACTCTGTGTCGAGTTACACTACCACATCTAAATTGAAACGGAAGAAGTACCTTTTTAGCAGTAGGACTCTTGAGTTTAGGATTAGCTCCAACATATCCAGTGAGTCCAACGTAAGGAACAACATATGATGCAAGAAGAAAGTTAATGTCATTAGCGTATGGATTGAAAGGTGGTTCCAGAGTATGTCCAAATGCATCATTCATAATTGTGCCAAATGACTCTGCAGTAAGATTTAGCAATGGTCTTGGAAATCCTGCTATTGTCTTCTTGATTGCCCTGCACATCAATTTGTCATTTCATTTAATACTAACATATTGCATGTACAAATTAACATCATATTCGCGAAGGGTTTGTTTGGTAGGGTTTATAAGAATAATGCCGGATAAAATATATTAGTAATGTATGATATAGTAATGCAAGCATTAGTTATGAAGACATTATTTCTTATTCATTGTTTGGTGTGTTGTATTAAAAATTAAAATGCATTGCATAATTTTTAAGAAAATTATTGTTTACAAAAATATCCTCCTTATTTTTTAATTCTAAAGGATTTTAAGGACAATTTTATCTTTAACCATGCTAATGCATGCATTAATAGCCTTGGTATTGTTAATATCACGGTTTGCTATATATTACTTATACATAGAGTAATACTACCAAATAGGGTGTATAACCAATAATATTACTAAATAGGGTGTATAACCAATACTTGCATTACTAATATATATGTTGAAAAAAGTGCACCAAACAAGAGATTAGTAACAAAGGCGGAAACAGGATTTCCGCTAAGGGGTTCAAAAAAGAAAAAAGTTAAAAAAAATTGTAGCTAGTGGGAATTGAACCAATAAGCTTAGAGAGATTTTGAACTCCGTTGACCACTAAGCTATGCTTTTGGGCTATGTTAAGTGGATTCAGAACATAATATATAGAGGTAATAAAACAGATTTTTTCTTATACATATAGTGTAATTTTTCGGCGAAAAATATTTGGATGAGCCGCCTTCCGCCCCCTAAATCCGCCCTTAATTAGTAATACCAAAAGCTAATGCCTGCAATATTTTTCTTCATGCCCACCGGACGACCCCTTAATTGTTTTAAATTGAGATGAAGAATACCTTAAATGACCAACTTCTTGGAAACCAAACTGGGCAATAACATCTTTAATAAGAGGGCTAAGTTTGGCAATTCTAGCACCAATTGGTGGCGGCCCACCGGCGGCAAGGTCAGGTGAGAAGCTATCTAAGCCACGCCCAAAAGCTGCCCACAAAAAAAATTCAGCTTCTAAATATTCTAAATTCAGTGGAAATTCTAATAAATCCACATCTGGTTTTCCCACATGATAATTAGCATTATTATCACAATCCATAAAAAACTCATGATTAGCAGCTTCAATGCAATAAGTTAAACTTGGTAATTGTAGAAGAAGAAAAAATAGGGCAGAAAACTGAGCTAGTCTCATGTTGGAAAGAAAAAAAAAAGATAAGTTATTTCTGTTGTGTTATGGGTTTATTTTATGTGTTATTTTTTGTATTCTCTTTAGACTTCTTCTTTTACATGCACGGTGTGTTTCACTAGGCGTTGGTTATGTATAAATTTATACAGAGGGGAAGAGAAAAAGACAAATAATGCAAGCAGAAGAAAGAGTAAAATCTTGAGAAAACAAGGTGGGAAAAATTCGATTGAGAAGGATTTGGATCATCATTTGTTTGCAATATTAGTGGAGCTTTATTTTTAATTTGACGTCTTCATGCTTTGCACTTTCTCTTTCTGTTATTTTCTTTTTTAGTTTTCATTTGGGGATTCTGAAAGCATTTTCTTTGTACATATGACTAGTATCTTTATTTTTAAAACTCAAATCTTTACAACATATCATAACAGAGGCAGGCCTAGCTATTTACAACTTTATGGCGACATTAATTCTTTGGGCCATTGTCACCGTCCAAAATTCCACAAATAATCGTGATGACATCTAACTCTAACCTGTTAGCTGGTAAATCATCATCCAAAATCAATCGAAGAACTAGATTAAAAATCAAGAGTGCATATGATCTATATATATAACCAAATCAAATCCAATAATTATGGATTTTTTTGTCGGCTTGATTCGCTATTTTCCTTGAAACACCTTACGGGATGGGATGGGGTGGTTTACACTTCAAAGAAATGGAGTTCCTTCCTAGCAACTTCGTTAAAGTTGTCCAGTCCCACTTTGGCAGAAAATGTGAAGTTCTTCGCATATATTCACTTCACAAAAGTGATGACTTAATTATCATTTTTACCTGTAAAATTTGTTTAGCTGCATGAGTGCATATTAGGAATCAATTAAAGTCAAGGTTCCTAATTAACATTACACCAGGTACAAATTAAGTACTTCCTCCGTTCCAATTTATGCAGCGGCGAATTCAAGATTTAAAGGCTCTGGGTGCCAAAAATTTTGAATGCAGTACTACTATTTACATTGCCTAAATAGGATATAAATTTAATCGATTTGGATTTCGATTTGGGTTATTCGTCTTTGGAGTTAATATAAACAAATTGATCGAGCAAAAAGATTACGTAATAATTATGATAACTTGGAAAAAAACATAAAAATTCAACTGGATTATGCATTTTGTACAAGAAAAAACACTCGTTGTCACTTTATATTTAGATACTTAAGGCAAAAACATATACTAATAAGTACTCTATATTAAGTAAGTTTACAGACATTTTTCAATTTATATTTTTTATGAAAATTAACTCACCCGATATTATATATAATTATCCTACTTTAGAGCAATCTAACAACAAAATAAACTTTCATCATTGATTAAAACAATAACTTATTCAAGGATTCTTTTTTATTTTGGTTTCTGCAAATAAATTTTCAGAGTTATGGTCCTGGAGAAAACAATTAATTTATCTTTATCCATTGATAAATCTGGGAGGAGTTAGGAAAGTGCAACAATGGGGATTTCTTTGAATAGATTTGTGAAAGATTTTTTTATATATATATTCTGTTAAATGTTTAAAGAAAAAATAAGGAGAAAAGAAATTTCAAAATAAACTAATAAGATCAAAGAAAAATTTAATAGGTCCTATTAATAAACAAAAAAGAACAATTAAGTAGAGAGAAAGAAGAAACAAAACATCCTCATTCGAACCCACACCATATGGATGAAAATGGTGGTGCCTTGCCAGTGGCACCTTGAGCCTTTTTGCTATTGAGGATGCCACTTAAAATATTTGTATACTTTCCTTCTATATATACATGCATGTATACATACTATTGCATAGTCTCGGTCAAAATTGGCGTACCACCCCGTCCCTTGCACGTAGATCTGCCCCTGAATTTATGTGGTGGAGTTCGGATTTCAAATGTCAAAGGAAGGAGTTTTTCTTTGACTGTAATTATTTCATATGTCTTTTAGATATTTTGAATTGTTAATTATTACTCCATCCATTTCAATTTATGTGAACCTAGGCACGTTTAAGTAAAAAGAAGGAATAACGCATAAAATCCCCCTGAACTATACCCGAAGTTGCTATGATACACCTTACCTGTGTCGGGTCCTATTACCCTCCAAAATTATTATTTTTTCGTAATTCTTTGCACCTTTATTGCTGACCTGGAGCACTAGGTGAGAACAACTTCTTCAAGCGCATGAGAACTTTAAAAAAGGGCTCTAACCTACACAAAATGGTCACGTGTCAATTCCAAAGCTGATTTTCAAGAGCTCTTCATCCCCATTTTATCATCCATTTTCAAGAGCTCCAAATCTAATTTTTGTGTCAAAATTCAACAAAAACTAGGCTAAATTCGCACCAATCAAGCTCAAATTTCAACTACAACTTCACAACAACATCATCATCATATCTGAGTGATCAATTTGGCCAACAACCAAGAATTTTGACAGCCCCATTTTTTTGTTCTTTAAACTTTTTCAAGGCTCAACAATGGTGGATTCAATTTTTTTTTTTCATTTTCGAATCTCTTCTACAACTATGGATTTAGAATGAATTTAGCATTTGAATCTCAACTTTTAAATTTCAACGATGTCTGAATATGCTCAACACCTTTAATAATTTTTCAAGTTCATACAAAAATAATTGTCTTTTTCATTTTTCTAAATACAAAATAGATTCATTATATCTCGAATTAAAAAGAAAAGAAAAAGGAAGAAAACGAAATAGATTTTAAAAAAATACGAAATTACATGTGGTCGCGCATGTATTTCACCGCTTGCAATTGTTTGGTTCTATATGCCACGTCATCACTTAGGGTGGCATTTATTCCACTTTAAAAAAGTTTAGGGTGGTCATAGAATCCCCGCAAAGGTGAGGTGTGTCGAAGCAACTTCGGGTATAGTTCAGGGAGGATTTTATACATTATCCCAAAAAAGAAAAAACTTTTGAACTTGTGGTGTAAAATGAAGCACATATATTTTGTGTGGCTATAAATTATTGCATATAGCTAAATTGTTTCCAAATATAAAAAGAGGTAATTCTTTTTTGTACGGACAAAAAAAAAATAGATTCACATAAACTGAAATAAATGGAGTATGACTTATAGTAAGACCAAATATATAAATTTTATTTAAAAAATTTAAAGATTTTATGTCTGAATTCACGATCAAAATTAAGAAGTTTGACTCTCGAAATCCGAGTTCCGCCACATAAATTGGGACGGAGGGATTATTAATGGTTTCTATTCGAGTTGCACTTATAGGTCTATTAATCAAAAACTAGAGATAATTAGTTAGTATATCTGATATCAAATCATAGTATGGACAATCCTTGTAAATTTATTATTTGTGATCTTAGTTGATATCTTAATCCCCGGATAGATTAAGAATGAAAAATATAACAGCAAACTGGACAGTGGACATATTCTCTGGCATCATAGTACAGGCATAGCCTTGATTTATTGTAATAGGAGTTGAATCATCTTCATAAATGATATACTAATACTTAAGATAAAAGAGTTATTTTGCAAGAGGCTCAAAACTTAGCTAAACAACAAGCTGCAGTTTGCCATTTGGAATCCTTCAAAGAAAGCAAAGGAGTTCATTTCTGGGAACTAAGCAGAATAATTGTATAATAAGGTTTGCAAATCCCATATCGATAGAAAATGAAAACAAAGCGTTGAGATGCAGAATAAAAGAAGAGGCCCAAACACTAAGTAAATCATACCTTTCTCGGCCTTTTGGCTAAGATCAAGTGTAGTATCTGTTCTTATCAGTTTAATATCTGATATGTGAGTCATCGGCTCACATGATATTAACTTAATTTTTTAAGGGGGAAGGCTCATTAGGGTAGCTTGCTGCCTGGGCCTTCACGCATCGCCCTGGTTTTGCACTATTGCTTGGGCTTGGCGCACCCCACCAAATCAAGTTTTGTTTTTTGTTAGTTCTGGTCCTATTGTATGATAATATATTAGAACTACTTCTGATACAATTCAGATTCGAAATCCACATTGTCAAAGTATGTTAGTAACCTAAACCATGATGAAGCTTATGTTTGTATAAATTGTTTGTAGGTAGCTTTGTTGTATACTATAGCAGGGGCAGAGCTACTAAAAGTTAAGGGGGTTCAGAAGTTGTGTTAGGTTGACATTCTAGTATTTCTTTTAATCATCTTTTGTAAATACAATAAAAACTTTGTTCTATCAACCTTCGTTTTAATTTGATTACTTGGCCAAATAGTTTGTTAAGCTCGTCACGTTAAATAATTCTCTGAACTTTATATATAGTCATTAGTATTTTTACCTTTGACACCCTTTTCTCTTCTCTTTAAGTAATTCAGTAATTCGAACATGTAAATCGAGAGTTTATGATTCGAAATGTTTACATTTCTTCAGAAGGATGGAGATATGATTATGAAATCGAAATCTAGGGAAAGACGGCAAGTATATGGATGAGCACCGTCTGATAAGTTTTAAGTTTAAGTTTCAATGATGACAATATTATCTTATATTTTATTTTCATGGCAAACAAAAAGGAAAGAATGAAGATGATTAACAAGATTGCTACTGGGTTCAAAATAAACAAAGAAGGAAGAATTAGTTACTGCATTAATGATCATTAAGAGGAGCTTGACTCGTCCCTAATCAAGGATTGAATAAAGATTCAGTTACAGACATTAATGGTCAATCAAGAAGCGGATTGACTCAATCAAGGGAACTCAGATTACCAATCTTGATCATTCCAGTTTCGAAGAATACACTCACTAATTAATCACTCCTTGAATTCAGTTGTGACAAGGAAGGTCACATTCGAATCTGGGCCAGTCAAAGAGCAAGATTCAAAGAGGCATCTCTTGAGTCAAATCCCTTAATTAAAGATCTTATGCCTCCCGTTTCAAAAAGGATTTAACGACTCTATTCTCAGGTATAAAAAGGTTGCTCTCTCAAGAAGAAGATTACGCAACTACAAAAAGAGTATTCCAAATCTATCTACTTCTTAGTTCAAACACTGTAATTCTGAGTTATCAGTGTCTCAAAAGATAGAGAGATCTAGAGTACAAAAGAAAGTTGTGTCACTTAATTAGAACTCAACTGCTGATTCTATATGTTGATGGTAAACACAAAAATACCATCAATAATGTAAATTTATTCAAAGATCTTAAGGGAACCCTTGTGACCTAAGGGAACTGGATGTAAGTACCACAACGATACTGAACCAGTATAAATCGTGTGTGTCTTACTATTGCTCTTTACTGCTTTTACTCTTTCTATCTCGTGGTTAGTCAATTAATATGAGTATTAGTTGACTAAATTTTAATTAGGCAACAATTCACCCCCCCCCCTGTACTTTCAATTGGTATCAGAACAAGGCTCACAACCTGTGCTTTACCACTAGTGAGGAAAAGATCAATGGGATCCAACACTATTGTTGGTGCTCTCTTTCAAGAAGGAACCTCTTAGGTTCGACCTCCTTACTTCAATGGTCAGCATTTTTCACATAGGAAGGTTCGCATGGAAACATACACCATGTCATACGACATCAAAGTATGTGGTGTGATAAAAAAGGAAAATCTTCCAATTCCTCCAACAAAAAATGCAAATGGTGAAATCATCACATCAACTGATCATCTGGATTTGGACGATTACACTGATGAACAAGCTGATGTCATCACTGTGAATGCAAAAGCAAAAAATCTACTATACAACGCTATCAGTGGAGAAGAATATGAAAAAATATCCAGTTGTGAGACTGCAAAAGAAATGTGGGATAAATTGGAAGTCACTTATGAAGTAACCAACAAAGTAAAAGAGACTAAAATAAATCTCCTGGTTAGGGAATATGAATTATTTCAAATGAAGGATGGAGAATCTTTTGCAGAAATATTTTCCAGATTTAGCAAAATTCTTGGAGACCTCAAATCATTTGGAAGACCTATTAAAAGTGGCGAACATGTTAGAAAGATCCTCACAAGTCTACCTACAATTTGGCAACCAAAAGTTATCGCTCTAGAATGTCAAGACCTGGACAAAATCTCCTATAATGAACTCAGAGGTGACTTGATCGCTTTTGAGAAAACTCATCTTGATAGACAAATTCAAGAGAAAAAGAAAACTGTTGCTTTCAAGGCAATTATGGTTGAACCTAAAAATGAAGATGAAATAGAAGGAGGAGAACAAGATGAAAACATTGCAATGCTATCGCAAGTTATGACCAACATGATGAGAAGAAACAACAACTACAGAAGAGGTAAGATTAATTTTAGAAAAGGAAGGGCGAGCAATGAAATAGATAAAAATGATGGAAGATGTTATAAATGTGGAAAACTCGGACATCTCCAAGCTGACTGTCCTGAATTAAAAAGGAAGCTTAGCAGGAATGTGCAAAAAAAGAAAGCTTTTGGAGCATGGAGCGATGAGGAGGAATCTGATCATGAGGAAATTGCCAATATGTGTTTTATGGCTCTTAGCAACAATGAAGAACCAGATAAACTTGCACTAATGACAAACAACAATGAAGAAGAATATGATTCAAGAATACCCTATTCATCGTTGGATGAAGGAACTAGTAAGGTACGTACTCCTTTATATCCATCTTGTTATGAACTTCAAGAATTTGTTGATATTGCTCTTGCAGACATTGAAAGAGTAGTAAATGAACTCAGAAAAGTCAAAAGAGAAAGAGAAAAGAAGGATTGGGCGCTGAAACTAGAAATATGCGAAGTTGAATGTGATATACTTCAAGAAGAAGTAAACGAACTCAGGCTTCAATTGAATGGTCTACAAAAATTTTCAAATTCTAGTTCAGTTCAAGGACATAAATGTCTATACAATCAAAAACCTAGAAAACTTTGGGGATCAAATTTGTCTTTCTTCTATAATTGAAGAACCCTGGATTTGGCATAGGAAACTTGGACATGCAAGCATGCACACCATTCAAAAACTTTCAAACATGACCTTGTCATTGGTCTTCCAAAACTTGATTTTTCAAAAGATCATATCTGTGATGCATGTCAATTAGGAAAGCAAACTTGATCCTCTTTCAAAGTTAAAAATATTGTTTCTACATCTAAACCTCTTCAACTGCTGCATATGGATTTATTTGGCCCTACTAGAACTGCTAGTATTGGAGATATGAAATATGCTTTTGTTATTGTAGATGATTTTTTTATATTTACATGGGTTATATTTCCTAGTCATAAAGATGATGCCTTAAGGAATTTTGAAGTCTTTTTTAAGAAGGTTCAACGTGAGAAAGGTTATTACATCTCTATAATCAAAAGTGATCATGGAGAAGAGTTTGAAAGTAGAGTGTTTGAAAATTTCTGCAATGATCAAGGAATCTCTCATAATTTCTCTTCACCTAGATCTCCTCAGCAGAATGGTGTAGTAGAGCGAAAAAACAGAACCTTGAAGGATATACCAAGAACGATGATAGTGGAAAACTCTTTACCTCACCATTTCTAGGCAGAAGCTGTAAGTACAGCGTGTCATATTATTAACAGATGTCTCATTCGTCCTATTCTCAAAAAGACTCCCTATGAACTATGGAATGGTAAGAAACCAAACATCAGCTACTTTCACCCTTTCAGATGCAAATGTTTTGTTCATAACAATGGTAAGGATAATCTGGGCAAGTTTGATCCGAAGAGTGATGAATGTATATTTCTTGGTTACTCACCCTCTAGTAGAGCTTACAGAGTTTACAATAAGAGAACCCTATGCATTGAAGAATCTATTCATGTTGTTTTTATTGATACTAACCCTCGCCCAAGGAATGAACATGTTCTTGAAGATGAGGAAATTTCGTGTGCTCCAAAATCTGTTATTGTAGGAAAAGATCATCAACTGAGTCAGCTAATCAACAAAATCAACCAGCTGAATCTCCTTCAGAAAATCATGACTTATCTCAACCAGATCAGTCGACTAACATATCTTCTGGGAATACTCCAAATGAATGGAGTAACGAACCAGGATATCCTCACAAATTCATTATTGGATACCCACAGGATGGAATAACTACCAGGAGATCACAAAAAGACAAGTCTCATGTAGCTCTCATTTCTCAAATTGAGCCCAAGAAGATTGATGAAACTATAAAAGATTCTCATTGGATCAATGCTATGAAAGAAGAATTAGATCAAATTGAAAAAAACAAAGTTTGGGAATTAGTTCCAAAACCCCAAAACTCCTCTATTGTTGGGACTAAATGGGTTTTCAGAAACAAATTGAATGAATCAGTCCAAGTCGTTCGAAATAAAGCAAGACTAGTGGCTCAAGGTTACTCTCAACAAGAATGAATCGACTATGATGAAACCTTTGCACCAACTACTAGTGGCTAAGGCTATTGGTACTCCTATGAGTCCAACTACTGTTCTAGATGATGACAGCAATGGAAAAATGGTTAATGAAACCATGTATAGAGGAATGATTGGATCTCTACTTTATTTAACTGCTAGTCGACCAGATATTATATTTAGTGTATGTAAATGTGCTAGATTTCAGTCAGCTCCTAAGGAATCACATTTGACTGATGTTAAATGCATTATTAGATATTTAATTGGTACTACTGAATTCAGCCTATGGTATGATCATTCTAACAATTTTTCTTTAAGAGGCTTTTCAGATGCTGATTTTGCAGGAGACAAAACTGATAGGAAAAGTACAATGGGACATGTCAATTACTGAAAAATGCCTTAGTATCTTGTCACAACAAGAAATAAAATTGTGTTGCTCTTTCAACAACTGAAGCAGAATACCTAGCTGTTGGAAGTTGTTGTACACAAGTTTTATGGATCATGCATCAACTCCTTGATTATGATTTATCTCTTACTACTACTCCTATTTTTTGTGACAATACCAGTGCTATCTGTCTATCTAAAAATTCTATGCATCATTCTAGAGCGAAGCATATAGAAATTAAACATTATTTTATTCGTGATCATGTTGCAACAGGTGATATTGCATTAGAATTCATTAGCACTGATTCTCAACTTACAGATATCTTCATTAAACCTCTTTTAGAAGAAAGATTTTGTATCCTTCAAAAAAGGATTGGCATTCTGCCAAATTTGTAAACTAGTTGCTTGTTTAATTGGTTAAATTATTCTATATGTTTTCAATATATTTTATTTCCTTAATTATCCATGTACTAATCAATTTTACTGTGAAAGTATAATTATTACTTGTAGTCATTCAGAACCATTACTTCCGTCTGTATTTGACCCTTCCGATAACCAAGATGCCTCTTTACTTATCTCAAATCCTTGATAAAAACCCTCCATCTTCCAAAACTCCTTCCTCATTCCTTACCAAACACCCTTCCGATTTCTCCATGGCCAAAAGAAACCCTTCTTCTACAACCAGGCGAAGCCGTAGGGTTCAAAAACCTCTCAATACAGAAGAACGATAGATATAGAATCATCTACTGATTCAGACCTACTCAAGACTGATAATGATAGCAGTGCCTCATCAGAAAATCAACCCATTAGCCAGAAAAAGGCCGAAAAATGACACATGGAGCAAACCCCCAAAAAGGCTGCATGCAAAAAGTGCAAGGTAGAAGGCTTGGATTTCGGTCTAGAAGACAAGTTGATCTTCTATGGCCCCCGGTGAAAAGGCAAGGTTTGAGTCCTATAAGTCAAAATTCATGGCTTATGGGCGATGTGTAAGTCTCTCTCTTATAGCCTTCATTGTGATGTGACTGAAATTTTTGATTTCCAGTACCTTTCCCATATGTTTTACACTCTTGGAAATTCTGTATATGAAGAACCTATGAGAATGTTTTATGCAAATCTGTTTGTGAATGATAAGGATGACTTAGAGTCTATGGTCTTAGGTACTAGAATTATGTTGGACTCCTACCAATTTGAAAATATCTTTTCTGCCAATTTAGTAGGTATGATGTGTTTGTCCAAAATTCTTGGCCCAAAGACTTTGATGTGTCTCTTGAAGAAGTAAAACCTTCTTGTCTGATAATCCCCCTGACATTGGCCCCAAAAATCTAAAATTTGAACACCGGGTTTTGGCCCATATTATTTCCACTACTTTGCTTCCCAGGTCTGGGTCCTTAAGTTCATTGTCTACTAGAGTTGTCTTTGTCTTCTACTGTCTAGTCAACAACAAAGGTCTTAATTGGTTTGTGTGGATTCGCCGATATATGCTTGAGAGTATCAGGGATATTTCCTCTTTTGCTGCTTGTCTGCCTTATGGCATTCTTGTCTCTCATATTCTGGAAGTTATGAAGGTTGATTTAGCACCATTTACTCCCAAGCACATCTCCAGTACCTATGATAAAACTGTTTTTTCTATGATAGGTTACTCATTGAGTGAAAATGGATGGGTTAAAAGGGCCAAGGTTGAAAGTGCTCCAGCTCCGGTAGATGTTCAACTTGATCAACCAGCCCCTCAGTCGACTACCTCCCAAAGTCTTCCACACATTCAACAACAACTTGATGAAGTCAAGATGTTGCTGGTGGGAATGAAAGAATAGGTAGATAAAATAAGAGAAGTCACTAAGGTGACAGGTTCAGATGTAGCAAAGATTCGGATAGACATAGGGGTTACAAGGAGACAGGGAACAAGGACCTTCAATTCCATGACTGAAAAATGGACAAGCTCGTCAAGGATGTTGACAACTCCTATGACTCCTTCTGCACCAAAGTGATCAACACCCTCAAATATTTTCTGGGACGTCATTAATTATCTCTGGCTGTTTTGTGACAAACAACTTATGTTTTTTTTGTGGTTTTTAGACTATTATTTTTTGTTCTGTACTAACTTAAGCCTCTGCTGAAGGCTCTACTGCTCTAACCCTTTTAGTATGTTTATTATATTGCTTTGTGTTTCTCTATGTTATGTTACTCTTTCCTTTTTGATTGATGTCAAAGGAGGAGAAAAAATGTGAGTAAACACTCAAGGGGAGACATGAGCACAACTTTCCAAACATAGGAACAATTCAATTCAAGGGAAACACTAGCTCAGGGGGAGCAACTCCTAAAGGGAAGTATCTTAAGTTTCTTTAAACTTGTTTACTCCTTCTTGATTATCATCATCAAAAAGGGGGAGATTGATAGGTTTTAAGTTACGTTTTAATGATGACAATATTATCTTATGTTATATTTTCAGGGCAAACAAAAATGAAAGAATGAAGGTGATTAGCAAGATTGCTACTGGGTTCAAAATAAAGGAAGAAGAAAGAATTAGTTACTGCACTAATGATCATTAAGAGGCATCTTGACTCGTCCCTAATCAAAGATTAAATGAAGATTCAGTTACAAACATTAATGATCAATCAAGAAGCAAATTGACTCAGTCAAGGGAACTCAGATTACCAATCTTGATCATTCCAGTTTTGAAGAATACACTCACTAATTAATCACTCCTTGAATTCAAATGTGACAAGGAAGGTCACATTCGAATCTGGTCCAGTCAAAGAGCAAGATTCAAAGAGGCATCTCTTGGGTCAAATCCCTTAATTAAAGATTTTATGCCTCCCATTTCAAAAAGGGTTTAACAACACTTTTCTCTGGTATAAAAATGCTGCTCTCTCAAGAAGAAGATTACGCAACTACAAAAAGAGTATTTCAAATCTGTCTACTTCTTAGTTCAAACACTGTAATTCTGAGTTAGCAGTGTCTCAAAAGATAGAGAGATCTAGAGTACAAAAGAAAGTTGTGTCACTTGATTAGAACTCAACTGCTGATTCTATATGTTGATGGTAAACACAAAAATACCCTCAATCGTGTAAATTTATTCAAAGATCTTAAAGGAACCCTTGTGACCCAAGGGAACTGGATGTAAGTACAACAACAGTACCAAACCAGTATAAATCGTGTGTGTCTTACTATTGTTCTTTACTGCTTTTACTCTTTCTGTCTCGTGGTTAGTCGACTAATACCCATATTAGTCGACTAAATTTTAATTAGACAACAATTCACCCCTCCCTGTACTTTCACCCTCTTCCTGTTATTATGTAATGCTGTGGAATAATCACGAGTAATCAAGTGAAACAAAAACTTCAATAAGACTCATGCTCTGAGCCGCAAAATATTCTTGACTAACTTAAAGTTACAGGGTATCAACCCCCGTTTTTTTTAGAAATGTATATTTTTAACTGTTCCCAAAAATAATAGCCGACGAAATATAAATATATGTATAATATACATTTTTTGGTTAGCAAATATAATTATATTCGGTTGACCGGTCAATTTTGTATTTTTGCCTTTTCTTTTATGGGGCAAGTTATTTGGAGAGAAAGGATGGTTTACACTAGAAAGAAAGCAAAGGAGTTCCTGTCTGGGAACTAAGAAGAGTCATAGTAGTAGTAGTATATTAAGGTTCATCAGTCCCATATCGACATAAAATGGAAAACAGAGACTTGAGACTTGAGAGGCATTATAAAAGAAGAGGCCCATGCACAAAGTAAAGCATACCTTTCTCGGCCTTTTGGCTAAGATCAAGTGTAGTATCTGTTCTTCTCAGTTTAATATCTGATATGTGGGTCATTGGCTCACACGATATTAATTTAATTTTGTAAGGGGAGAGTCCATTAAGGTAGCTTGCTACCTGAGCTCTTGCGCGTTGCCCATGCGTTGCACTATTGCACGGGCCTGGCGCACCCCACCAAATCAAGTTTAAATCTGATAAGTTTCAAGGTGACTAACAATTCAATTGCAAAATGCAACAGGAGCATTTCAAGTAAATCTATCATCCGGAAACCAGCGGCATAAAATGGAAGAAAGCTTTGAAAAAATCAGGTTTTAATATCTACATAGATGTCTTTAACTCCTAATACACACTTCTCGGGCTAAACAAAATTTATTTGGATCTAATTAGTAATGGCACGGACAATAGATACTTTGTTTACGATGTCTGTCTTTGTATTGCCAAATTTATACTTGTTTGCAGTTCTTCAAACACCATAACAGGGAAAATATAGTTCAGAAGGATCGAATTAAAATATGGGAAAAGACGGCAAGAATATGGATGAGAACCCTCTTACTGTTAAAGTTGTTGTCATGTAGCCAGGAGGTCACGGGTTCGAGCTGTGGAAATAGGCTACGTACAATAGACTTTTATGGTCCGGTCATTCCCCGGACCCCGCACGTAGCGGGAGCTTAGTGCATTGGGCTGTCATTTTTTACTCTCTTACTATTATTGCGTAATGCTTTGGAATAAGCACGAGTAATCAAATGAAATAAAGTGCTATGACAAGGCACACGTTGCGAGCCGCAAAATATTCTTGACTAACTTAACGTTACAGGGTTTCAAGCCCCTTTCCTTTTCTGGGCTGAGGTATATAGGAGAGAGATAGGATGGTTTATACTGCAAAGAAAGCAAAGGAACTAAGAAGTGTAACAAAGTTTGTCAATACCACATCGACAGAAACTGAAAAACAGAGAGTTGAGAGGCATTATAGAAGAAGAAGCCCAACCACTAAGTAAAGCATACCTTTCTCGGCCTTTTGGCTAAGATCAAGTGTAGTATCTGTTCTTATCAGTTTAATATCTGATATGTGGGTCATCGGCCCACACGATATTAACTCAATTTTTTAAGGGGGAAGGTCCACTAGGATAGCTTGCTATTCGGGCCTTTGTGTGTTGCTTTGGTGTTGCACTATAGCCAAAGCCTGGCGCACCCCACCAAATCAAGTTTAAATATTTTATGTTCAGTTCATCAAAATCCACCAAATCTATTCGAGTTAGGCTGATTGACATATGTTCAAGCTGTTTTGGTGGAGTATACCTGCCCTTGTAGTAAAGATTTGACGCAAATGTTCACATATATGTGGCTTTTTGTTAGAGCTGTAAATGTACAGCATGTCTTCATTTTGATGTTTAAGTGGTCAAAGGAATCATTACACAATTTAATATCAGGAACGAAATGGTTCTCTCTGATGTGGAGAAACACTTCGTATTTTGAAACAGAAAACCGGATATTTTTTACGGCGGCTTGGTCTAATTCACATTTACAATGCATTTTACAAGGTTTATCTGGGATAATAAGGTTTCAAGCCCCTTTCTTTTTTGGGATAAATTATTTAAGAAAGCAAACGAGTTCCTTTCCTTTCTGGGAACTAAGAAGTGTAATAGGATAATAAAATTCGTCAATCCCACATCGATAAAAAATGGAAACAAAAGAGTTGAAAGGCAGTATAAAACAAGAGGCCCATGCACCAAGAAAAGCATACCTTTCTCGGCATGATATTAACTCAATTTTTTAAGGGGAAAGTTTCATCAAGATAGCTTGCTATCTGTACCTTTGCGCGTCGCCCTTGTCTTGCACTATTGCTTGGGCCTGGCATACCCTACCAAATCAAGTGCCTAATGTTTTTTGTTCGAGTTCTGCAAATGTCAGGCTATATATTTGTATGGGTCAAAATATGACTAGAATGGTCTTCCCTTTTGACGACTATTATGATGCATATCAACCTTAGATATAAGCTCATTTCTCATATCAACCTTAGATATAAGCTCATTTCTCATGTTCGATATACGATTATTACATTAAGAAAGCTTACTCGTTCTTATTCTTCTTCTATTTCACACTCTGGAATTAATTATGTTTGACTAAGATTTACCTTCTTTACTATCAATAATTAGTTCGACAAATGGGTTTTACACTTTTTTGGTCAAACAATATTCCATTTACATCAGCACCTAGTAATAGAAAGTTAGTAGCAGTTTACGACGAGCTGCAATTTGCTCTTTCTAGTCCTTCAAGAACAGAGTGCCCATTAAATTTAGCCTGCTCTTGGTTCATACAAGAGATTCATTTTCAGTTAATATAGAGAAAGATAGAGATGCAAGTGCAACACAATAAAAGTATTCAATGTGATTAAACAATACAACTTCAATGCAACAGGATAACTTCAACTAAATCTATCATCCTAAACCAGCGGAATAAAAAAAGGAAGAAAGCTTTGAAAAAAATCTGTTTTTCTGCTGTCAAAGTTTATTAATAATCTCAAAGAATTCGATAATTCTATTTCTACAATGTTGCACATAGCTGAAAACACTCTCATGACATGTGGCTTGTGTCGCTAGTAAATCTCCTTTCCTATAAGACTAAGACCAAGATGTTCCAGATAGTACACTTTAATTTGAGCCATTAGAAAACACCAACGCTATCAAAATTATTATAGGTTGAGTAGTTTCTATCAGAGGCGAATCCAAGATTTAAATTCTATGGGTTCAATTTTTAAGATTTTTAACATTGAACCAATTATATATTTAAAGTTATGAGTTCAAATCTATTATTTTTGCAATTTTAATGAATTTTTACACATAAATTTCTACTCTGCGTCGAAAGTTATGGGTTCAATTGAATCCGTAACTTTCACACTGCATCCGCCTCTGGTTTCTATATCATGTGCCGGGTCCGTGCACGCCTTTATAATGCTGGATGTATACTCAGACAACAACTTGCCATGTAAACGAGGAATACATGATAATTGTGCTATGTATCTGCATTATCATCTTGAGCAATTTCAGAAATGTTTCTTCGTAGGGAAACTAAATTGCTCTTTTAGTAATTAACAAAAGATATTTTTAGACTTGTTTTAAGTTTAGCGAAATACATAGTTTACCCATCCAACTTACACTTAAATCCCTGTTACACACATGTTGACCACGAGTATAATTTTACACACCAAACTTTTCAAATGTGTGTCAATTACACACTACTTTTGACCAACCCGTTAATATTCAATGTTATGTATACACACGCTTATTTAAATTAAAAAACAAACGATTCTTTAATTAAAATGGACAAACCGACCCTTTTCTTAATTCCGACCCAAAAAAGATCCAACCCTGTTAATTAAAAACAACTTCGCGACCAGATTAACAAACATAATTCCATTTTCAAATCCTGTTCTTCAGTCCTAGCCTTTGAAGTGAATCCGACGGGAACACATATGCTCTTTATTGATGTTACTTTCTTCATTTTCAGGTTAGTATTCTCATTTTAGGTTGTTCAACCGTTTTGATTTAGATGGGTGGGTCGAAATAGTTAGGGTTTATTTGGCTGAAATTGGTTCCTTTTAATATGAAGAAGATGAAAATGGTTGCTTTTAATAAGAAGGAGATGAAGAATTGGGTGTTAGGGTTAAGAAAATGGGCCCAATTCCAGTAATTAGCCGTTGTAATTTGTCAAGTGAGGCAGAAAATAACTTTTCACGCGCCGCATTGGTCGTGTTTCACACGTCCCAGAGGCTGGTCAAAAGTAGTGTGTAATTGACACACATTTGAAAGGTTTGTTGTGTAAAGTTATACCCGTGGTCAACAGGTGTGTAACAGGGATTTGAGTGTAAGTTGGATGGGTAAACTATGTATTTCGCCTTTACGTTTTGGGAATGACAGTATACTTTTAATCTTTTATAGTTGTATCAAAGTTTCATGTCGTGAAAATAATTATGTTACACAATTAGGTCACTTATAAGATAATTATTGATAAATTTCTATGATAAAATGAATCTGATGACATGATAAAAATGATGAGTAATATGTTATAATACATTAAACTACATCGGTCGTGCAAAAATTTAATAGGAGTCTTAAATTCTTCAAGATTAGATATGTTTACTGACTACCTAGTCCTTACATATTATGTCATCTGTGTACCTAGTCAGGGTGTGTGTATCTTCTTTGTTGTAACTATTGGTTGACCAAAAAATATAGATCTTGGTTCAAATAATTAAATTTAGGTAAATAGGGATTAATCTTTAACTAACAATAATATCCTTAGATGGGTTTTTAAAGAAGCAATAGACACTGTGCAAGTACGGTGGACAGTGGCAGTGGTATGTAGTGAATATTCCACAAATCAGAAATAACAACGTAGCATTTGATAACAATAAACAGTAATAACGCTAATGTTGAGAGTTTGTGGTGCCTGAGATGCTAACCATTCTGATACAATTTGTAAGGTTTAGATCGCGCAAGAACTCTAATGTTGAGAGTTTGTGTTGCTCTATAGTCTGCAGCATTTATCTCGAACTCACTTAAGGGAAGACGGCGAGGAGGAGCTTTCGACTGTATACAATCAGGGAGAATGAGCTTTGTAAAAAATTAAAGATAGTCAATATTTTGCTACACAGATTCTTCATAATTTCCTAGATGACTGTTTATCAAACTCATAAGGTACTTCCCTATTTCCCGGATTTTTCTACGCATGGTTATTTGATTTTGGTACCCAAAGGAAGGCTTCTCCTCCAGTTTGAGAATCATTGGTCAACTAAGTTCTTCAATGGAAGCTTGTGGAGTGCTAAATGTGCTACATATAGTATAAAAGAGATCATTTTAAGTCTATCCTCAAAGATGATAATGGACTGTTTTGTGTCTTTTCTCTTCTATTTACATCAGCACCTAGTAATAAGAAATAATAGCTGTAATTTTCAACAAGCTGCAGTTTGCCCTTTGGTATCCTTCAGAGAAAGCAAAGGAGTTCCTTTCTGGGAACTAAAAATAGTAATATAATAAGGTTTGTCAATCCCACATCGATAGAAAATGAAAAACAAAGAGTTGAAAGCAGTATAAAACAAGAGGCCTATGTACGAACTAAAGCATACCTTTCTCGGCCTTTTGGCTAAGATCAAGTGTAGTATCTGTTCTTATCAGTTTAATATTTGATATGTGAGTCATCGACTCACACGATATTAACTCAATTTTTTAAGAGGGAAGGCTCATCATGGTAGCTTGCTACTTGGGCATTCGTCGCCCATGTGTTGCACTATTGCATGGGCCTGGCGCACTCCACCAAATTAAGTTCAAACACCAGTACAAGCAAACTATTAGTAGTTCAAAGGGATAGTAATATGATTATGAAATTGAAATCTAGGGCAAGGCAGCAGAACACCCTCTTGTGATTATCTAATGCAAAATCAACGTGTAGAAGGAATAAAAATGATATGAAGATTATGAAGTTGTTTTCTTTCGGAAATAGCATCTTTACTCCCGGTTTGTTGTTGTTGTTGTTGTTGAAAGTAAGGAATTGTTTTATGGATCTTTAGATGATAAGTCTGCTGAAGATAGTAGATTGAATAATTCAGTTTCTGAGGAGGAAAATGAAAAAGCCCTCCAAGATGAATATATTGGTACCACAAGGGCATCCTTATGCTAGGATTTTGATGAGAATTTGATTGGAACGAAGCTTTTTGCGTAGAAAGTGGAGAATGAGAGATATGGATGAAAGAGTTAACTAGATTGAGGCTTCTGATTTTGATTGAACCTGAGATTGGATGATTGTGGTATGTTGGAATTTGGTTACATTGTAAATTTGCACTATTTCCATATCATAAAAAAATCCTGTTCTCTGAGCTATTCAAATAATCTCGAGCTCAATGATTAAAGCTTCACATAGCAGAGTACAATGCAGTAATACATGATTATGGAAATACTAACAGGCATGATCTTCCTGACTTGGTTATTGGGCTCTCATGTTTCTTGGAGCTGCAAATGTGCAGCCAAGTTGAACATGATATAGTAAAAGAGGGCTACGAAAGGCTTCACACCCCCCCCCCCCACACACACTATATTTTTTTAACATCAGCAACTATTAGGGGATTGTTTCGTTGGGAAGCAAGTTATCCCAAGATTAATTATCCTGGATTAGTTATATAGTTCAGAAGGATGTAATTAAAATCTGGGAAAGACTGGCAAAAATATGGATGAGCACCTTCTTCCTGTTACTGTGTAATGCTTTGGAATAAGCATGAGTAATCAAAGCTTTGATAAGACTCGTGTTGTGACACGCAAAATATTCTGAGGTGAGTTATTTAGGAGAGAAATAGGATGGTTTATTTACATTACAAAGAAAGCAAAGGAGTTCCCTTCTGGGAAGAAGTGTAATAGTATTATAAGGTTCATCAAAGCCCAAATATAGCTTAAGACTTCTTTTTAGGCCTAATCATGATTATTTAAGACTTTTTAACCAGAAAAATGAAAGAAAAAAAGGACTTTTTAACGTGTCAAAACTTGCTCCAAAATTCATACTTTACCCAAATCAGCTTTTTCAGAATTTTTTTTGAAAATCTATGTTTAAACGGTCCTTAATCTTTCCTGTTCAAGTTAGGCTTATCGACATATGTTCAAGCTGTTTTGGTGGAGTATACCTGCCCTTGTAGTAAGATTTGATGCAAATGTTCACATATATATTGTCAGAGGCCGGATCTAAACTTTATGAGTTCAACCTTTACGGTTCCTATTATTGAACCCATTATTTTTTAAAAATTATGGGTTCATATCTACTATTTATTGCAATTTTAGTAGATTTTTACTTGTACATTTCTACTTTGTGCCGAAAGTACTGAGTTCAAATGAACACGGTATCAATGCTCTACATCCGCCCCTGTATGTTGTCTAGTAAAACTGGTACAAATTGATAGAGTTGTTCTCTGTTGCAAAACAGAGAACACGCACGCTCTGGCTTTTTGTTAGACCTGTAAATGTGCAGCCAAGTTGAAAATGATAGTGGAAGAGGGTCTTAGGTGCGTGTTGCGACAATTAAATGTCTTCATTCTCATGTTTAGGTGATCAAAGGAATCATTACACTTTTTAATATCAGGAATGAAATGGTTCAGGAAGAATGAGCTTTCCAAGAAATTAAAGATAGTCATTAGAAGTGTACTAAGTTCTTCAGTTCCTCAAAATGGAAGCTTGTGGTTTTGCAGATATGCTCCACTTTTGGCTTTTGCACCTCACTTTCCACTAAGATATCATGGTTTATGCTTGAGAGTGCTAAATGTGCTCCATATAATATACTCCAAGGGATCATTTTAAGGGCCCGATTGGCCATAAATTAAAAAACCCACTTTTTTCAGGTAAATTTTAATTTTTTTTCGAAATCAACATTTGGATATGAAAATTTTAAATTTCACTTGAAGTTGAGTTTCGGAATTTTTTGAAAATTTAAAAAATTCCAAACGAATAGCTACTATGTGTCTTTGTCTTTGATCGTTTTTGCGAAGAGAGTAATGTTAGTAAACTGTATTTGTAAAATAATTCTGGAAAATATAAATGAACATAAACAGAAATGAAAAACAGAAACAGAATTTGAATCCGAGGCTACTAAATTCACAGTGTTTCCTTAAGGAATTTAATCCCCTCCTAGTACCCAAGGTTATGAATTATTTCCTCCCAGGATAGAACGAAGGTGTAGTGGTACTTCAAACCCCAGTGTTTCAGCGAACGCAAAGTTCGGTAGCAAATCACACTTACTGTTGCTTTGTTTGATGTTAAAAGTATGCATAAGAAGGAGGAGAAACTCAGAAAATCGTATGGAAATTCTGAGCAGAATAGACTTGTATTTATAGCCAAAGTTGGGCTGAAATCTGAAGAGGTGCAACTTTTCAAAATGGTTGTTTATGCAAAACGGCCACATCATAAATGTCATAACATAAATGGCTATTTACTCAACAATAAAGAGGGAAAATAAAGAGGAAATATTGAAGAGGATAGTTTAATTTTCAGTTACACAACTGAAAAACGGATTGGAGGATTTAATATTAATATTTATTTTAATATTAATATTCTGTTATTAAACAAATATTTAATAATATTTTTGTTAATATTTTACTATTAACAAATAAATTTGGTCCAAAAAATTAACCAATCAATCGATCATTTGACCGAATCTGAATCCGAAGCCGAA
The DNA here is from genome assembly GCF_000393655.2 of Nicotiana sylvestris. Taxonomy (NCBI): domain Eukaryota; kingdom Viridiplantae; phylum Streptophyta; class Magnoliopsida; order Solanales; family Solanaceae; genus Nicotiana; species Nicotiana sylvestris. The sequence continues at coordinate 12,421,768 of NC_091064.1, forward strand.
GTCGAGCCGAGCGAGCGACGACGGCGACGGCGCAAGACTTGCCTTTTTCTCAACTCTTTAAGAGCTAGAAGAAGAGCAATTGCTTATATACCCATAAAAAACATCTTCCTCTTCCAATATGGGACAATGTCCCTTTGCCAAGGAGGGATCTGAATCCGAATCTGAAGCCGAAGACAAAGCCGAGCAAGCGACGACGACGACGGCGCGAGGCTTGCCTTCTTCTCAACTCTTTAAAAGCTAGAAGAAGAGCAATTGCTTATATACCCATAAAAAACCTCTTCCTCTTCTAATATGGGACAATGTCCCTTTGCCAAGGGGAGAAACTTAAAATTTCACTCAAAAATTTCATTCCCCTCAATTTCCCATTTAACCTCTTTTAAGTATTTAATATACTTAAATACATAAAATCCCAACAATCCCCCACATGAATGGGGAATTACTATATCACAGAAACATGCATGGAAAATTGTGTGATTCGCAAGCAAGGATTAATTGCATCTGGATAAGTAAGTTTCCCTTTGAACTTTCTATAGTGAACTTATGTCGGATATACTCGATCAATCGGCAGATTTGATATCTTTGAACTGTCGAACTTTTGTGTATACCTAGACAACCACAAGTCACACAACCAACCCTTAACTGTCTTTGGTTCTCATTGTTGTGTTCGTTTCAGCCATGAATACCGCCTGGTTTCATGAGTGCATAGAGAACTGGCCTTGCAAGATTCTCCTTGAAGCGGCTAACACTTCACACTTACATAGGTGATTCCTAAACGTGTCATCCCGTAGATACACTATTTGATATACCCCGTATCAAATTTAGAAATCATTAAAAAGCCTTAATGCTTTATCCTTGGTACTGAACATTGTCTCATCACGAGAATGGACCAACAATTTAGTTGATAATGTTGAACCGTCATTAATGACTTTATTTGATTTCCTTAAACCTAGATCTTGGGATCTCCAGTCTTCTAGGTAGAGTTACCGCCACTATGACTTGTTCTCGGCCATAGTCTCATTCTCCTTGATGACTTCTCAACTACCTCTCTAGTTAGGCCTTTTGTAAGTGGATCCGACACATTATCACTTGACTTTACATAATCAATCGTGATAATTCCTCTAAAGAGTAATTGCCTAACGGTTTTATGTCTTCATCATATATGACGAGATTTACCATTATACATAACACTCTCAACCCTTTCAATTTCCGCTTGACTATCACAATGTATGCATATTGGTGCCAGCGGTTTGGACCAAATGGAATATCTTCCAAGAAATTTCGGAGCCATTCAGCTTCTTCACTGGCTTTGTCTAAGGCTATGAATTCAGCCTCCATTGTAGAGCAGGCAATACAAGTTTATTTGGATGACTTCCAAGATACCGCTCATCCACCAATAGTGAATACATATCCACTTGTGGACTTGGAATCAGTTGATCCGGTGATCCAATTTGCATCACAGTATCCCTCAATGACCACAGGATATTTACTATAGTGCAAAGCAAAGTCCTGAGTATGTAGTAAATACCCCAAAATTCGTTTCATGTCCATCCAATGAGATTAACCTGGATTGCTCGTATATCGGCTCAATTTACCTATAGCATAAGCTATATCTGGTCGTGTACAATTCATGATGTACATTAAGCAACCCAACACACGAGCATAATCCAATTGTGATATGTTTTGGCCTTTGTTCTTTGCTAATGCAAGATTTACATCAATTGGAGTCTTTGCAACTTTAAAGCCCAAGTACTTGAATTTTTCAAGTACTATCTTAATATAATGAGATTGTTGTCACGCCCCTTTTTTTTACCAAACCTGTACTTCACCCCTCTTAAAAAAAAATAAAAGAGATTTGTAAAGCTCGAAAGGGGTTTTCAATAAGAAAGTGACAAAAATTTGTGTTCAAAAGGAAATAACTCTGAGTCGCCACCTGACATTGATTTCGGTGTGCCAGGCCACCGTTTTTTTTTTAAAATGATTTTTTCCTTTAAAACACTTTAGACTCCAAAACTAAATCTACACCAGAGATTCATGTAAGAGGGTTCATTTGACTAGGGGAGAAGGTGTTAGACACTCCCCAAGTCCCGTAACTACTACGGTTGCATACTTGATCAAGTCGGCTTTTAAGATATTCAAATTGAGGTAATAACACACAAAAAGAAAATAAACAATCAAAAGAGGCTCGAGGTTGTCCCCACCTAAATGAAAGAAAAATTAAAGTTCTAAATTATCCTACGCTATTTCTTCTACGATGTTTGCCACGATCTCCAATTACATTCACTTCGGGGCATGCCCCTACAATAAAATATATACAAATCCCTCGGGGCATTCCCCGGATAAATTTAACTAAGGGAACGACCCCTCGTCTCGAAACTAACAAAATCCAAAGGCTTGCCTACCCGAGTATGGTCGGCCTAAGCATGCTACTAGCAATTTCAAGCAAACAAGATAAAACTATTAACGTGATGAATTTAATTTCCCATTCTATATGTCCAAAACCCCATATTCAATACAGAACTCCAATCAATCTACTTATATATGTATAATTAATCCTTTTGTCATCTAAATAGTAACTGTAACAATTAAATATAGAATCAAAACTCACTCTAACTATCAAAATTCATCCAAACATATTAAACTAAACAGCAATAAAATGACATTCAAAGACAAAACAATAATAGATTAACCAAATAATAAGAGCATGATGTTAAGCAAACAAGGAGTAGAAGGGAAATGAGAAATCGACCTCAATGAACCTGAAGTTTCATTGTATGGCAACTTCACAATGCAAATGCCGGAACCGCAGACAAAAACTCGAATCGGCGTCGGAATCTCGAAACCAAAACGACTTCCATCAAATTTAGTCAGATTCCATGGTTTCAAGATCAGAAATTAGACGAAGAAGCTAAAATCCAACATCGGACTTAGGACAGAACTAAAATAACGACTAGTTAACTGACGCAGCCAACGCTTCTATTTTCTTCAGGATATGCTGCAATGATGTAATATTACAATAAGTTTATCTTTTGTTGTTCACTAATCTTACATATGTGACCAAAGAAAATGGCTGTCCAAGGTTGAAGATGAAGACAGATGGTTTTTTTAGATTTTGATCTCTGATGGCTTTTTGTTCAGCTATTGTTGATTCTTTTCATGTTGAAAAAGAAGCTTGGGTGGTCGTTGATGGCGTTAGGCTGGCGGGCGGCTAGCTAGTTGACTGGTTGAGAGTCGCCGGCGTTGTTGTGGCTTGGAGATGAAGAAGAAGATGAAGGAGTGGCTGGCGGCGGTTTCCGGCGAGCTGCTGGTTCAGTGAAGGTGGGTGGAGATGCGGCTGCTTGTGTCTTGGGTTCAGGGGTCTTTGTAGTATGCTCAGGGGTTGAAGAAGGCAGTCATGGGTCCTAAAGTTGTCCTCTAGGATTTTGTCTTGTGTAGGTTATGAAGAAGAAGGGTCTTGAACTTGGGCCTTTGGTGGTGGATTTGAAATTGGGCTCCATTTGGACAAGAAGAACTGAAAATTTCATTAATAAATCCAAGTTTCTTCCAAATTAGCATAAAATATTTGTAAACACATAAATCACTCCTAATTGATTAATGTAAGAATTAAAAATTAAAAGTGAAATATTTTTTTTGGTATTTTCAAATATTATAAAAGTAGATAAACATAAGTTAAAACATAATAAACTAAAATAGTACTACTACAAGAATATTAATGATCTTATCTTAAATATAAAATAAGACAAAGCAAAACTATTTTTTGTATTTCGAATTTAAAGTAAAAGAGTCAAAATTAGTTGAAATAAATATATTAGGCCTAAACTAAATATTTAAATACTAAAATATGTAAAATCTCGAGGAGGATCAAAAATCACATGTCTACAGCTACCCCTCTTTGACTAGAAATACGAAGTATTTTCAGACAAAGAACGACTAGACAGGTATTTTGACCCAACCCTTATTTAAAGAGACCAAAAATTTAAAAGAAGGAGAATGTGACCGAGCCCTGGTATCTGAGCTGCCTACATATCCTCGGAAATAAAGGAATCAGGCCACGTGTAGTTCAGAAGTAAATGAGGTGACGGAGTATACTGAGATGGAGAGCCGATTGAGGTGCCGTTCTGTCAAGGTTCCGGTCCGCGGTCCTGTTATTACATCAAAATCAAAAAATAAAAAAGACTAACTAAGCCTGTCAGCTATGAGTTACAAAATTCTTATCTATAAGTCTTCTGAAGTTTGATCTTGAGTCTTGAATGGTTCTTCATGCAGACTTTAGATTTGAACCTTGACGCTCGCTAATTGCAGGTGCTAATTCATTCTTCTTCAGTTTTTTAGATCAGAACCGGACACACCATGCTTGTGACTTTAGTCATGTCTTGATCAATCCACCTCTTGTCTGCTTCTGCATTTTGGATTCATTTCCCTTTTCTTTTTTTGTTTTGTTTTTTCTTTTTTTATTCTGGATTGAGATTACTTCTGTTGATCATCTCAGACTGTTGACTCGCATTCTTGCCACGAGCTTCTGCTACTTCTAAGTTGAATTGGATTCTGAAATGACTTCCCTTGTTCTCCAGGTGGGTGCCTGCTACTGACTTGAAACTTGAAATGACTCTGAAATGAACCCTAAAATGTCTTCCCTCGTTCTCTATGTGGGTGCCTGCAATCAAAATAACAAAACAAATAAAATTTCCTGCCCTAGTTTGCACTAGGAAGATTTGTAAATTATTAGCAAAACTGTAAATCACCTATGTCATTGATGCAATGATGAGAGCAAAACTAAAAACATGACTGGGATGTGCATCTCTTATGAGTAAAACCAAGAACATTTGACTAGCAAATTCATCAGACTAAGTCTTCTATTTTAGGAGAAAGATTCATCAGACTAAGATTTTGATCCTAGGAGAAAATTCATCAGAATAATTCCTTTTTCTTTTCTTTTTTTCTTTTTGTTGTTATCTTAGGAGAAAGATTCATCAGACTATGATGTCGATCCTAGGAGAAAATTCATCAGACTAGGTTTTCTATCTTAGGAGAAAATTCATCAGACTAAAATTTCGATCCTAGGAGAAAATTCATCCGACTAGGTCTCTTATCTTAGGAGAAAGATTCATCAGACTAAGATTTGATCCTAGGAGAAAATTCATTAGACTAGGTCTCTCTTAGGAGAAAGATTCATCAGACTATGTCTTTTTGTTATCTTAGGAGAAAGATTCATCAGACTAAGATTTTGATCCTAGGAGAAAATTCATCAGACTAGGTCTTCTATCTTAGGAGAAAAATTCATCAGACTAAGATTTTGATCCTAGGAGAAAATTCATCAGACTAGGTCCCTTTTTTGTTATCTTAGGAGAAAGATTCATCAGACTAAGATTTTTGATCCTAGGAGAAAATTCATCAGACTAGGTCTTCTATCTTAGGAGAAAAATTCATCAGACTAAGATGTCGATCCTAAGAGAAAATTCATCAAACTAGGTCCTTTTTTATTATCTTAAGAGAAAGATTCATCAGACTAAGATTTTCTATCTTAGGAGAAAAATTCATCACACTAAGATTTCGATCCTAGGAGAAAATTCATCAGACTAGGTCTTCTATCTTGTTATCTTAGGAGAAAGATTCATCCGACTAAGATTTCGATCCTAGGAGAAAATTCATCAGACTAGGTTTCTATCTTAGGAGAAAGATTCATCAGATTAAGTCTTTTATCTTAGGAGAAAGATTCGTCCGACTAAGATTTCGATCCTAGGAGAAAATTCATCAAACTAGGTCTCTATCTTAGGAGAAAGATTCATCAGACTAAGATTTTGATCCTAGGAGAAAATTCATCAGACTAGGTCTTTTATCTTAGGAGAAAAATTCGTCAAACTAAGATTTTGACCCTAGGAGAAAAAATGTGAAGAGCAAAAGCAACATTTTATGCACACTAGCAAAACAGGTATGAGAAAAGATTTGAGAAACTTCCCTTTGTCGATTCTTCTCTTTTTTTTTCTTTTTCTTTCTTTTCTTTTTTTTCTTGTTTTTGAACCCACTTACTTGCACTGCTTTGTTCCTGTTTCAAACAAAGAAAACTTGTGAGTTTAAATGTGGTGGTTAGTTTGTGGCCTTGACCTTGAGAGCGGCTGCTTCTACACTTGCCAAGATAACTTTGATTTCAACTTGGACAACCTTAACTGTTATCGACTACCCATTTTCTTTCAACCCTTATCACAGAAAACACCTCTACTCCATTCGATCCCAATATCCTCTATTTGTTGTATTTTGCTTATGAATTGACATTTATCGAACCCTTGCATTTCACATGAATCCCAAAGCATGTTGATTGTTACCAACTCAATGCGCATACCAATTTTCCTTGACTTATGCCACTTTGATGTGCTAGCTAAATTCGTTTTGTGCAATTAGAAAATTGATAGCAAATTTTGAAGTCATTTCTCACTTGTTCTGACCAAACAGACTCAAGAAGGGACTCAAACAAAATAAGAGGAACAAAATAAGGGACAAGGGAAAGAGATGATACCTAACAAGAAAATTACAAAGTAGAAACTTATCAGATGGATACCAACTCTAATGACCATGACATGCACCTTTGAATTAAATGGCCTAATATGTCAAGCAAGTCTAATGTTCAACTCTTGTTGTACCTTTGAGCCATGAAACTGGGCTTCAGCGCTTCAATTATCCCATCTGATCCACAATCCTCAATTGACTTATAGTGCCCTGAAGGTTTTCACCATCAAGTCTCTCTCATTTTGTTCTTTTCTCAACTCATCGTCGCCTTACGGTGCCCATGAGGGTTTTCACCGATAAAACTCTCTCATTTTATCATTTTCCCTCTTTATACTGAGAACAAGGTATTACCCATGATGCAAGAAGGTCATACTTTCGCCACACACTTGATTTGACATCCTCAAAAATTAGTCGGAAGGTCTTTCTTTGGACCGTAATGTAGGCTTTTGGACAGGGTTAGAAAGAAAGGGTGACATGAAGTCTCAAAATAATTTAAGATGAAAGGGTTCAAAATTAAAACTTTTGGAATCAGGTCTTTTGGCAAAATTAAAACTTCTGCCCCCGTTTCTTGGAGTATGGGGATTTTTTTTATGAGATTTCTAAGAAAATCTGCCCACTCTTGATTTTGGGGGATTATGAAATATTTTATTTGGTGTGACGGAATCGTAAGGTTGCCGACGTATCTTGTAGTGACAAGAATCAGGTCGAACGTAGTTCAAACACAAAAATAATTTTTTTTCTTTTTCTCCTTTCCCCCCCCTTTTTCTTTTTTTTCTTCTTTTTCTCTTTTCCCTTTTTTCTTCCTTTTCTCTTTTTTCTTTTCTTTTCTAGTTCCTAACTCTATTTCTGATTCCATAAGAGGGGTATGAAAGAAAAAATTAGGGCTCAAAAGGAGGTAGCAAAGGATAAAAGTGTTTGGGTAGCAGAATAAAATGTCTTCATCGTACCGAACTTTAAAAATGCCAGGTACAAGCATGAAATTAAAGATAAGCAAAGAAATCATACACAATATTTATTGATGGCATCAACACAAACAGAAAGCGCCAACGGGCAATACCTTTGTCTCAATGAATGACACTGGCCAGTTCGAAGCAGACTTGACTCAACCTTACCTTGATGTGAAAGAATGCATTTCAGCAGTGACTGATTTATCTCAAACTGCTTGAGAGACATTTTCTTGTTGCATGCTCTTATCAACCTCTTGATTTCCAAGACTTACTGCCTCAGTTTTACTCAATTCAAGCTTCAAGTCATCTAAGAATGCGTGAATCTTTACATATTCCCTCAAATGCATCCTTTTATCATATTCAAAATTGTGCCATTGCATCATGATTAGACTAACTTTCAAGATCAGGCTGAGAATTATATGTGCGTGTCATGTCACTAGAGTCAGCATGAAAAGAATTATAAAAGAGAAAGTGACCTAAATAAAAACTAACTAGAACTAACAGAAAACAGGAGATTGCATTAGACGGATGTTGAACAGGGTTTGAACAAAACAAGCAAAATAGACATGGGTTACAACCCTGGAGCAATCCTAGATAACACTAGACTAGTTGCTACAACTAAACAAACTAGGCAAAATAAGAAGAAGAAGAAGGGCTTGGGTCATAAGACAATATCCGGATTCCAACCCTGAAATAACCCGGACAACAGAAATGACAACAAAATAAACTACCAAAACTCCTTCCTGGCTAGCCAAGAAAGGAGTGTCTTTCCAATTACTAGGCTCGACATCTTAGCCACTGGGTTGCACATCAAAATTACTAGGACCTTCACCAATTTCTATCACGTTGACCTTAGCAAATAGCTTTTTGGTCCCTTTTGCCAACTTGTCCTTAAGATCAACCTCTATAACCGAGACTGATAGCGCTGAAAACTTTGCAGTAAGTGGCCCTCCAAGGGATTCAGAAGTGTTCTCATATTCCTTTTCCACACAAATCATGTCCACCACATGCGGCTCATTATGAACAAATAATGGACTTTGGCTAGTATCTGTTGCTTTTGGATTTGTACGGTAATGTCACCTGCATTAATAATCTTCTAGACTGCTCTTTTCAGATGCCAACCCTTTTCTATGTTGTGCCTCGGGGCATTAGAGCAATATGCGCACCTTTGAGAAAAATCAAAATTCTTTGGAAGGATCTTCGACATTTTTATCTGAATTGGCTCCAACATGTCCAATTGCCTCAGCCTTTGGAGCAAACTAGCATATGATTCTCCAATAGGAGTGAAAGACTTTTCTCTTTGCTGTTGCCTTCTTATTTTGTACTCTGGCCTTTGTTGGAACCTCTTTCGGGTAGGGGGTTGATATGCTTGTAGAGGTGGGTAAGACATTTGTGGAGGCGGTGCAAGCCGTTGCGGGTTTTGTGGATGTGGAGCATATGGCGGTACATTGTGAATAGAGTACTGGGAATGTGAGGTATGACTTTGGGAATTTTGTGGAGGAAAGTAGCATTGGTGAGGATTATCTGGAGTACGAGGATATTTATGGGGTCGGTATTGAGGCTGAAAGCGTTTAGCAGGAATGCCCCCTGGATCATGTCTTTGGCGGGGCTCAGCAACATCTTTTCTATCAATTGGAGAACTGACCCGAGCAACTTGTCCGTTCTATCTTAACCAAAACTCCTTAATACTTTCCTTGGGTCTCTTTCCTTAGGCATCGGGGACTTTGAACACAGTCTCGCTAGAGGATCGAGGAAGAGTAGCTAGTGGAAGAGCTATAAAAGTTGGAGCAGATGTCGGAGCAGGGTATGAGGTTGTTTTGGCTGGTGGAGCATGGAAAGTTTGGAAAGGAGTGCCAAGGTAATTGTGGTAAGAGGTAAAGCCCGGTGCATGTTGAGGAGAAAGGTCAACGGTAATGGGAACCTGGGCTTGTGACAGTGGTGGGATAGTTGTAAGGTTTTCAGTGTAGTTAGTGGGGAATGAAGGTGGAGAATGTCTCCTGATCCAAGACTGATACATTTCTACCATCTGTCGTTTCAATCTTTGGACCTCCTCTTTCAATTCATACTCCGACTCCACAAACTCCCTCGAGGGGTCAACAACTCCTGTGTTCAAGTCTTTGCTATCCATGTCTACCTTGCTCTTTGACCTTGTGTTGTACAGATGACTCGCCAAAGTGCCACAAACTAACCACCCTCTGTTATGATCACAATGAAAGTAACAAAAAGGGAGCAAAACAAAGCCAACATGTTAGCGTTATGACATTTATCAGATAGAAATATCACATTGCGTGCAATGCCCCTAACAACAATTAATGGTTCTAGAATGACTTCGAGGGTCACAAGATCATTTGACATCATCCCAATTTTGCTCATTTCAACCTTCTCTTTTCTTTCTTTTCTAGCACTTCTTGGCTTGCTCATTTTCCTTCCTATCTTTTTCTTTTTAATTGTCTCTCTTTTCTTTTCTCTCATTCCTCACATCCACAATTTCATCTCTCTCTTCTTTTTTTTTAAAAGATGCTTCGATCGAACCCTATGTAGGTTGCCCACGTATCATGTCCCTCATGAATCAGATCAAGCATAGTTCTGGAAAAGTGATGGATAAAATAAACTAAAATAAATCTTTTTGAATTTTCCATTTATAACTTTTTTTGTTTTTCAAATACAAAATAGGAAGTACTATAACAAAAGACTCGAAAATCTTAACTAGACTGACAGACTCGATACTACTGTACAAGACAACATAAAATAGACTAAAAATAAAAAGTTTCCTCAAGCAACTCGTGCATGGAATGGTCTTGACTAGAATGGTCCTGGGGTATTTGTCATGCTCAAACTCTAGCAAATTGATCCATACCTGAATGGGAAAAATAAGATCAAATAGAGTTAGTGACTCAAGATACATGTGACGCCACGACACCTTCTATTGGACACATGCAAGGCATGATTAAGGCTTTTTGCAAAATGACCTATGTGGCCAAGATGACTAGAAATGTAAACTCAACAAAGGTGACCTCAAAGACATGAAAATACCTCACTAAAGCATATATGGATTCAACTCCCAATAATCATGGCCCAAAATCAATTTGTAGAAATGACCCATTTTGCAAAAACGGCTGATATGGCCAGAAGTGGCCAAAGATGCAAACTCAAAAAGGATGAACCTTAAAGTATTATGACACCTAGTTGTGGAATCAAGATCCTAAGACATGGGTTATTGAACCACTTTTGCGAAAATGACCCCATTTTGCAAGAATGACCGATGTGGCCAAAAGTGGCTAAACATGTAAGATATGGCTAAGACCCCGCAAAGCCAAGAACCTAAGACTTACTAGGAAGATCGAACCCTATGTGGGTTGCCTATGTATCATGTCCCGAAAGACGAGAATCAGGAATGCGTAGCTCGGGAAGATTGGACATGGGAGAAAGCTTAAAAAATGACACTAATTTGGAAAAAATATATTTCTTTGTCTTTTTGAGAAATGATGGAAAATGTAAAATCTTTTTGGATTTTCATTTTTTGATTTTTTGGAAAATGAGGGGAAAGTGCAAAATCTTTTTGGATTTTTCATTTTCGTTTTTTTATTTTATTTTTTGAAAAATGATGGGAAAGTATAAAATCTTTTTGGATTATTCATTTTCATTTTTTTTGAAAAGGTTGTGAAAACAAATATAACTGGGCCCTACTTGCATCATTTTTCACCCTTCTTTCCCAAGCATCGGTCCGCCAAATGACATTTTTACCCTCAAAGGTGCAACATGTATCACATAGGGATGATTGATTGTATTTTTAGGCCACGGGCCCATTTTTGACAAAATTTGGATAGGCTTCCTACAAAGGGACACGGTGCCTGGGATCGAGCCCTACTAGGTCCAAATGACATGATGCAAATAAAAATGACCTACAGGCTGACCTAAATTTGGGGTTCACTAGACAAGGCAATTCGTGGTGGCACGTGGTCGATGGCGGCTGCTCTAGCTGTTCGCCCACTCCACGCTCCCATGCCACCCTCTAAAGACACGGGTCACTCAAAAAAGGACCGTGTACGCTCAAACGTACTCCGGAAGACTTGTTGCAAAAAAAAAGACTCAGGGTTATGCAACTGATGACAATTTATAAAGCAGTAACACATAAAGGAAAAACTGTAAACGAATAAGCAACTAGCAAATAATAAAACGACATAAACAAAAATAAAAATCAAATAAAGCAAACAAAACACATAAAAACCTCAACCGATTATCCTTAAAAGCCAACAAGATCAAGTACTAGCTCGAACCTGCAAATCCCCAGCAGAGTCGCCAGAGATGTCACACCCCCTTTTTTTACCAAACCTCTACTTCATCGCTCTTAAAAAACAAATAAAAGAGATTTGTAAATCTCGAAAGGGTTTTTCAATTAGAAAGTGACAAAAATTTGTGTTCAAAAGGAAATAACTCCGAGTCGTCACCTGACATTGATTTCGGTGTGTCAGGCCACCGTTTTTTTCAAAAATAATTTTTTCCTTTAAAACACTTTAGACTCCAAAACTAAATCTGCACCAGAGACCGGGCAAGGGGGTTCATTTGACTCGGGGAGAAGGTGTTAGGCACTCCTCAAGTCCCGTAACTAGTACGGTTGCATACTTGATCAAGTCGGCTTTTAAGATATTCAAATTGAGGTAATAACACATAAAAAGAAAATAAACAATCAAAAGAGGCTCGAGGTCGTCCACACCTAAATGAAAGAAAATTAAAAGAAGAAAAATTAAAGTTCTAAATTATCCTACGCTATTTCTTCTACGATGTTCGCCACGACCTCTAATTACATTCACTTCGGGGCATGCCCCTGCAATAAAATATATACAAATCCCTCGGGGCATTCTCCGGATAAATTTAACTAAGGGAACGACCCCTCGCCTCGAAACTAACAAAATCCTAAGGCTTGCTACCCGAGTGTGGTCGGCCTAAGCATACTACTAGTGATTTCAAGCAAACAAGATAAAACTATTAATGTGATGAATTTAATTTCCCATTCTATATGTCCAAAACCCCATATTCAATACAGAACTCCAATCAATCTACTTATATATGTATAATTAATCCTTTTGTCATCTGAATAGTAACTGTAACAATTAAATATAGAATCAAAACTCACTCTAACTATCAAAATTCATCCAAACATATTAAACTAAACAACAATAAAATGACGTTCAAAGACAGAACAATAATAGATTAACCAAACAATAAGAGCATGATGTTAAACAAACAAGGAGTAGAAGGGAAATGAGAAATCGACCTCAATGAACCTGAAGTTTCATTGTATGGCAACTTCACAAAATGCCGGAACCGCAGATGAAAACTCGAATCGGCGCCAGAAGCTCGAAACCAAAACAACTTCCATCAAATTCAGTCAGATTCCATGGTTTCAAGATCAAAAATTAGACAAAGAAGCTAAAATCCGAAATCGGACTTAGGACAGAACTAAAATAACGACTAGTTAACTGACACAGCCAACGCTTCTATTTTCTTCAGGATATGCTGCAATGATGTAATATTACAATAAGTTTATCTTTTGTTGTTCACTAATCTTACATATGTGACCAAAGAAAATGGCTGTCCAAGGTTGAAGATGAAGACAGATATTTTTTTTAGATTTTGATCTATGATGGCTTTTTGTTCAACTGCTGTTGATTCATTTCATGTTGAAGAAGAAGCTTGGATGGTCATTGATGACGTTAGGCTGGCTGGTCAACTGGTTGAGTGTCGCAGGCGTTGCTTTGGCTTGGAGATGAAGAAGAAGATGAAGGAGTGCCTGGCGGCGGTTTTCGGCGAGCTGCTGGTTCAGTGAAGGTGGGTGGAGATGCGGCTGCTTGTGTCTAGGGTTCAACGGTCCTTGTAGTGTGATCAAGGGTTGAAGAAGGCAGCCATGGGTCCTAAAGTTGTCCTCTAGGGTTTGTCTTGTGTAGGTTATGAAGAAGAAGGGTCTTGAACTTGGGCCTTTGGTGGTGGGTTTGAAATTGGGCTCCATTTGAACAAGAAAAACTGAAATTTTCATTAATAAATCCAAGTTTCTTCCAAATTAGTATAAAATATTTGTAAACACATAAAATCACTCCTAATTGATTAATGTAAGAATTAAAAATTAAAAGTGAAACAAATTTTTTGGTATTTTCAAATATTATAAAAGTAGATAAACATAAGTTAAAACATAGTAAACTAAAATAGTACTACTACAAGAATATTAATGACCTTAGCTTAAATATAAAATAAGACAAAGCAAAACTATTTTTGTATTTTCGAATTTAAAGTAAAAGAGTCAAAATTATTTGAAACAACTATATTAGGCCTAAACTAAATATTTAAATACTAAATATGTAAAATCTCGGGGAGGGTCAAAAATCACATGTCCACAATTGTGACAATGCCGGACCTTGAGAAGTCTTATGGATCTTAATTCCTAAAATTAAATCAGCAACTCCTAAGTCTTTCATATCAAACTTGCCAGTTAGCATGCACTTAGTCGCATTTATGTTGGCAATGTCATTACTCATTATCAGCATATCATCCACATATAAGCAAACAATGACTATATGATTTGGAACATTTTTAATGTACACACATTTATCACATTCATTTATTTTAAAACCATTTGACAACATTGTTTGGTCAAATTTTGCATGCCATTATTTGGGTGCTTGTTTTAGTCCGTAAAGGGACTTAACAAGTCTACATACCTTATTTTCTTTACCTGGAATCACAAACCCTCTAGGTTGTTCCATGTAAATTTCTTCTTCCAACTCTCCATTTAAGAATTCTGTCTTAACATCCATTTGATGAATTTCAAGACCATAAATGCAGCTAACGCTACTAACGTTCGTATGGACGTAATTCTTGTAACTGGAGAGTATGTATCGAAATAGTCAAGACCTTCTCGTTGTCTATACCCTTTGACCACAAGTCTTGCCATAAATTTGTCAATAGTGCCATTATCTTTCATTTTCCTCGTAAAGATCCATTTAGAACCCAACGGTTTATTTCCAGAAGGAAGATCAACCAATTCCTATGTATGGTTGTTCAATATGGATTCTATTTCACTATTAACTGCCTATTTCCAAAACAATGATTCCGAAGAAGACATAGCTTTTTTAAATGTTTGAGGCTCATTTTCCAATAAGAAAGTCACAAAATCTGGTCCAAATAAAGTAGACGTTCTTTGACGTTTACTACGTCTTGGATCCTCCTAATTAAATGTACTTTCTTTTGTTTATTCCCGAGGTCATTTAAGTCCTTCACCAATGGACTCACATTCCTTTTTATATGGATATATATTTTCAAACAACTCAGCATTATCTTATTCTATAACCGTATTATCATGAATGTAGGGATCTTCTGATTTATGAACCAGAAATCGATATGCTTTACTATTGGTCGCATATCCTATGAAAACACAATCAACAGTTTTCGGTCCTATTTTTACCCTTTTGTGTTTAGGAACTTGTACTTTTGCCAAACACCCCCACACTTTAAAATAATTCAAGTTGGGCTTCCTTCTTTTCCATTTTTCATATAGAATGGATTGTGTTTTGCTATAGGGTACTCGATTTAGTATTTGGCTAGCCGTAAGAACGGCTTCCCCCCACAAGTTCTGTGGCAAACCAGAACTTATCAATAATGCATTCATCATCTCCTTTAATGAACGATTCTTTCTTTCTGCAATCCCATTGGATTGGGGCGTGTAAAAGACCGTTGTTTGATGAATAATTCCATATTCTAAACATATTTGTTCAAAAGAAGATTCATATTTACCACACATATCACTTCTTATCATTTTTATTTTCTAGTTAAGTTGCGTTTTAACTTCATTTTTGTATTGCTTGAATGCGTCTATTGCTTCATCTTTACTATTAAGTAAGTAAGCATAGCAATATCGAGTACTATCGTCAATAAAAGTTATGAAATACTTCTTTCCACCGCGAGATGGTATTGACTTCATGTCACAAATATCTGCGTGAATTAAGTCTAAAGGATTTGAATTCCTTTCAATTGACTTATAAGGATGTTTAACATACTTAGATTCCACACATACTTGACATTTTGATTTGTCACATTCAAACTTAGGCAATACTTCCAAATTAATTATTTTCCGCAAGGTTTTATAATTGACATGACCCAAACGTATATGCCATAATTCATTTGACTCAATTAAGTAAGACGAAGCTGAAATTTTATTATTATTTTCAACAACCATTACATTCAACTTGAAAAGGCCCTCAATAAGGTAACCTTTTCCTACAAATTTTCATTCTTACTTATTACAACCTTATCAGAAATAAAAACACATTTAAAACCATTCTTAACAAGAAGTCCAACAGAGACTAAATTCTTCCTAATCTCGGGAACATGAAGGGCGTTGTTCAAAGTCACAACTTTGCCAGAAGTCATTTTGAGAAATATCTTCCCACATCCTTCAATCTTGGCCTTTGCAGCATTTCCCATAGAAAACATCTCATCGGGTCCAACATGAGCATAAGTAGCAAAAGCTTCTCTAACAGCACAAACATGGCGAGTGGCTCTAGAATCAATCCACCACTCTTTAGGATTGTCCACCAAGTTGCATTCGGAAAGCATGGCACATAAGTCATCAATATCATCATGCTTTTCAACCATGTTTGCTTGACCCTTCTTCTTGTCTTTCTTCGGAGCACGACACTCGGTAGATTTGTGTCCGGCTTTTCCACAGTTGTAGCAATTTCCACTGAACCACTCCTTGCTTGGGTTGCATTTCGGTCCAGAAGCTTTCTTCTTCTTTTTATTCTCTTCAACAATATTTGCTCCCATTATTGTTGAGTTTCCACGGCCTCTCTTTTCAGTAGCTTTGTTGTCCTCTTCGATTCTCAACCGAACAATGAGATCTTCAAGGGACATCTCTTTTTTAAGTAATTTTTGAAGTCCTTCCACAAAGGAGGTAACTTCTCAATCATCACTGCTACTTGGAATGCTTCATTGATGACAAGACCTTCAATGAAATTTCTGTTAGTAAAAATACTAAGATTACTACTTTCAACATCAGTATTAATTTGATTTATACCTTCAGCAAGGAGATCGTGAATAATCACTTGCAATTTCTGGACTTGGATAATAACAGACTTGCTATCTACCATTTTGTAGTCCAAAAACTTTGCAGCAACGAACTTCTTCAACCTGACATCTTCGGTTTTGTATTTCTTTTCAAGCGCAGTCCACAGTTCTTTTGACGTTTCCAAGCCACTGTAGACGTTATACAAAGCATCCTCCAGCCCGCTTAGAATATAATTCTTGCACAAAAAATCTGAATGCTTCTACACCTTAATCACGAGAAAGCGTTCAGTTTTTGGAGTTTCATCGGACAGCACAGGAACATCTTCCTTGATGAACTTCTGGAGACTTAGAGTAGTCAAATAGAAGAACATCTTTTACTGCCAGCGCTTGAAATCAATCACGAAAAATTTTCCGGGTTTCTCCGCCGGTGCCAATGCTGCCGGTGTTGTTCGGCTCGTTGAGGCATTGACAGTCACCATTGGAACAACTTGGTTCACATTATCATTAGTCATTTCTGTAAAAGAATGACACAAACGTTAAAATCACGTAGATTTTAATTTCCAATAGAGTACAAAATCACAAAGGTTTTACTCTCCAGACACAGTGAGTACAAATACAGAAAATATATAAAATCCTTAAGCTTGTTAGTAAACTGTATTTGTAAAATATTCAGGAAAATATAAATGAACATAAACAGAAACGGAATTTTAATCCGAGCTCACTGAATTCATAGTGTTTCCTTAAGGAATTTAATCTCCTCCTAGTACCCAAGGTTATGGATTATTTCCTCTCAGGATAAAACGAATTACACACTAGTGTAGTGGTACTTCAAACCCCAGTGTTTCAGCGAACACAAAGTTCGATAGCAAATCACACTTACTGTTGCTTTGTTTGATGTTAAAAGTATGCAGAAGAAGGAGGAGAAACTCAGAAAATCGTATGGAAATTCTGAGCAGGATAGACTTGTATTTATAGCCAAAGTTGGGCTGAAATCTGAAGAGGTGCAACTTTTCGGAATGGTTGTTTATGCAAAACGGCCACATCATAAATGCCATAACATAAATCGCTATTTACTCAACAATAAAGAGAGAAAATAAAACTGAAAAACGGATGGGAGGATTTAATATTAATATTTATTTTAATATTAATATTATGTTATTAAAACAAATATTTAATAACATTTCTGTTAATATTTTACTATTAACAAATAAATTTGGTGCAAAAAATCAATCAATCAATCGAAGCCAAGCGATGATGGCGCGAGGCTTGTCTTCTTCTCAACTCTTTAAGAGCTAGAAGAAGAGCAATTGCTTATATACCAATAAAAACCCTCTTCCTCTTCCAATATGGGACAATGTCCCTTTGCCAAGGGGGAAAACTTAAAATTTCACTCAAAAATTTCATTTCCCTCCATTTCCCATTCACACTCTTTTAAGTATTTAATAAACTTAAATACATAAAATCCCAACAAGTAATGCCAAGCAACTCATCCGTAAAGAAACAATTAGAACAATTCTGAAAATAAAGAAAGTCTTAGAGCTGAGAAACTATCTGTTTAATTTATATTCTTTGCTTACCCAAAAGAAAGAAAGATATCAGGTGCAGTGCTGAATCTTTTATTGGAGAACCTATTGAGACAATAAGTAAAAATGTGAAGCTAATTGCTGGTGCAAAGGGACAGCTTGAACATTTGGTGAAAAAAGTTAAAAACCTCAATGCTTTCCTAGCTATAGAGGATGCTGCGGAAACTTAAAGCAACAGCAAGCACTGGAAAAGGTTTGTCAGAAAAGCTCGTATTAATATATAGTCAAACTTCTCTATAATAGCCTCGTTTGTTTCAGATATTTTTAGTTGTTATAGCGCAGTACTATTATAGAACATATATTATAACATAACATACAAATTGGTTCCGAAAAAACTTGACTTTTTTAGTAAATGATTGTTATATGGCGATGTTGTTATATAAAGGTCCGACTATAGTATACAAAGTTGAGGATATCTATTAACCTTGATAAGCTCTTCTGCACGTAGAGAAAAATATAATTAAAAGAAGGTTGATCATCGCCAACGTCAAAGAGCTCGAAAATCAGGTGAGAACCGTCATTGAATGGTGAAGAAAACTTCGTTAGGAAAACCTCGGCAATATCCCGGATGTTCCAAAAGCCAATTTGGTTTTCAAAAAATTCAGCTGCTCTTGGTATTACTCTCTTCGTAAAAAACGATGGAAGACAGAGAGACTGATAGCTAATCGTTTGTAGGGAATAAAAGGCGCGTAAGGAGGTATCCGTTAAAAAAATGTGTGTAGGGTTATGACTAAAATTGCACTATTTTGTTAAAGTAAATGGGATATTGGTGCTCCATGTGAAAGAATATGTATGATTTTGAGTCTAAAGCCAAAAATAATGTATGATTTTGAGCTTTTTCTCCGCTTCTCAACAAGTTGCAGTTTGCCCTTTGGTATCCTTCCAAGAAAAAAAGAAGTTCCTTTCTGGGGACTTAAATGAATAATATAATAAGATTTGTCACTCCCATATCGGTAGAAAATGGAAAACAAAGAGTTGAAAGGCATTATAAAACAAGAGGCCTGTGAATGTAGTAAAGCATACCTTTCTCGGCCTTTTGGCTAAGATCAAGTGTAGTATCTGTTCTTATCAGTTTAATATCTGATATGTGGGTCATTGACTCACACGATATTAACTCAATTTTTTAAGGGGGAAGGCTCATCAAGGTAGCTTGCTGCCTGGGCCTTCATGCGTCGCCCTGGTCTTGCACTATTGCTTGGGCTTGGCACACCCCGCCAAATTAAGTACTAATCTTTGTGTTCTGCTCTTTTGGTTTTCACTATATGTTGTCTAGCTGGTATGAATGAGAGTTCGTGCAAAATAGAGATCATTTTATAATGGACTGGCTTATATGCTGTTGGGCAAATTACAACGAAATACTTCCATTTACATCAGCACCTAGTAATAAGAAATTAGTTGCACTTTTCAACAAGTTCAAGAACAGAGTGCCCCATTACATTTAGCTTGCTCTTGGTTCATATAAGAGATTCGTTTTCAGTTAATACAGAGAAAGATAGAGATGCAGCCTCTAGTAAAAGTATCAGCTTTGAAATTCTGATAAATACTTCAACTTAATCTGTCATCCTGAAACCAGCGGAATAAAAAGGGAAGAAAGCTTTGAAAAAAATCTGTTTTTCTGCTGTCAACGTTTAAAATAATCTCAAATAATTTGATAATTCTATTTCTACAATGTTGCGCATAGCTGAAAACATTCTCATGATTTTGGTCACTCGTGTTGTCGAAAGGCTTGTTGTTATTAAAACTGTATTGCTGTAAAATCAATAAAACAATAAACTTTCTGAAAAACAGAAATAGAAAGTTAGTAAAACTAGAACGTCAAAATAAATTCTGAAAACAGTATAGGAACGTCAAAATAAATTTTGAAAATAGTATAGAAATAAATCAATTCCATTGAATACACAGTGTGTCCTTAAGGAAATTATTCCCCTCAAGTACCCGAGGTTCTGGAATATATCCTCCCAGGATAGAACGGTTTAACTCACCGGAGTGTTGGTACCAAAAACGTCGATGAACAAAGAGCCACTCGAAGGCTGTAAAACACACTGGAATTTTTTATGTGCAGAAGAAGAAGAAGATCAGAAAATTTTGTAAGTCAAAATTCTAGGATTGAAGGAATATTTATAGCCAATTTGGCACTGTTTCTCAAAAGGTTTGCAACCTTTCAGAACAACCATAGTTGTTGGAACAGGTGGGAAAAAATTGTGGGAAAAACAAACGGATTTAAAATTAATCCGGGAAAGAAGACGGACCAGATCGGGTCGCGGGTCATGGGTTATTTCGAATTGAATTTTTTGTTAATTAATTTAATTAATTAATTAAATAATTGAAAAGGATTTTGTCCAAAAAGATTAATCAATCAATCTTTGACCGAAGCCAAAGCCGAGTGACGACGACGGCGCGAGACTTGCCTTCTTCTAACTCTTTAAGAGTTAAAAGATGAGTTTCTCTATATATACATAAAGATTTTCTTTCCTTCTACCAACGAGGGACAAAGTGCATGAGTAAAGTGGATTAATTCAAAATTTCACTTCCCTCCATTTCTTTTGCCACAACTTTCCATTCACACCTCTTTAGTTATTAATAACAAAACCCAACAATCCCCCACATGAATGGGGAATGGCTATAAACTTAAAGGAATGCATGAACGCGTGTGTGTTTTACATGCAAGAATTAATTGCATCTTCAAGTATGCATCTTCCGTCTTGTACTAGTGCGTCCCATAATTCTTTTGAAGTATTCATCGCACTGTACACATGATTGTAAGTTAATTTTAACTCATTTCTTTCAATCATTAACATCTTTTAACATGATTTCAACTTAAAATCAATGGTTTTCATGGGAAAATTGGGTGTTTTGGGTAGAACCTAAGTTTTTTAAAAATTGGGGATTTGGACCTCGATTTGAGGTCCGATTTAAAAAAAAAATTATATATTTGGTTTCCTAGGGGAATGGGTAATCGGGTTTTGACCATGTGGGCCCGGGGGGCCATTTTTGACTTTTTGGGTAAAACTTTAGGAAATTCATTTCATGCATTGGGGTTGATTCATTTAGCGTTCATTGACGTAATTAAGTAACTTGTGACTAGATACGAGCGAATTGGTGGTGGAATCAAGGGGTAAAGCTATAGTTGAATCGTGAATTGTGTTTGTGTCATCGAGGTAAGTGTTTGGTCTAACCTTAGCTTGAGGGATTAGGAGTTGTGTCTTATGTGCTACATGTTAATTGTGGAGTACGACGTATATGCATGGTGACGAGTATCTATACGTTGGTGTCAAGCATGCCCGTGAGTCTTGTATTATAATTGTTATGACTCTGTTGTGGTTTATTGCGCTTCATATGTTATTATCACCATTGTTCCCTTGTCGGGATGTTTGTTTGATATTAATGATCCCTTGCCGGGATGTTTGTTTTGATAGTATTGTTCCCTTGCCGGGATGTTGTTGAAATATCATTGTTCCCTTGCCGGGAAGTTGTTATATTGTTCTTGTTCCCTTGCCGGGATTCCTTGTGATTATTGTTGGCTTGTAAATGGGAGGGGGTGGTACGCCTACCACAAGATATAATGAAATGGGAGGGAGTGGTACACCTACCACAAGATATAATGAAATGGGAGCGGGTGGTACGCCTACCACAAGATATAATGAAATGGCAGTGGGTGGTACGCCTACCACGAGATAAATAAAATGGGAGCGGGTGGCACGCCTGCCACGAGATAAATGAAATGGGAGCGGATGGCACGCCTACCACGAGATAAATGAAATGGGAGCTGTCACACCTCCTTTTTCCGCCCCCGCGAGGGGCGTAGGAGTTTTTCCAGTTAAAGGACAATCGAAACGGGATTTATTTATTTATTTCAGAGTCGCCACTTGGGATATTTAGGGTGTCCCAAGTCACCAATTTAATCCCGAATCGAGGAAAAGAATGACTCCATATTACAGTCTGCGCACCAGAAATCCGGATAAGGAATTCTGTTAACCCGGGAGAAGGTGTTAGGCATTCCCGAGTTCCGTGGTTCTAGCACGGTCGCTCAACTGTCATATTTGGCTTGATTATCTGATTTAATACATGTTGAACCTATGTGCAAAATTTAACTTTTAACCGCTTTTATCATTATTCTTATTATTATTTTATACAAGAATTGCAACGTCGTGAAAATGCATCTCGAACCACGTCACAACCAGTGTACACGTGATTTGTTGACGCATTTTGACTCCGTCAAGATCGGGATTTGGGTTACATAAATGCACACCCATATTTAAGAAAATAACCTTATTAAATATGCGCCAAAAGACTACGCGTTATTATACTTTTAGGTAGGACCGTGAAATTTACTAAACGGCCCATCCCGGGATCTAAGTATTTTTTTTTTAAAAAAAATAAATAAATAAGATTGGAGAATCCTGCAAATTTTTGTATTGTTTACATCTATTTATTTTTAACGACATCCTTCCTTATTTTATGAATATCCTTTAATGACTACATTTTTATCATTACTAAGTTTATCTATAAATATAAAATCAATCTCTACATACTTAAAAATAACATATTAAATAGAAGAGAAAAACAAATATTAATGGAAAGTAATAAAAATTATAATTATAAATACAACAGGGAATTGTCAAATAATTTATTTTTTTTTTAAAAAAACTAATTATCCCATAGTCGGATTAAAAATCATATTGTTAGATGACTTGAGCTATTGAAATTAATTATTTACAAATACTGAAAATTAGAAATAATCTTGATTACTAAACCGTATTTCTAAAAATTAAATAATTTAACCTTAACTAACCTTGTTTTAATTCAAATCCTGTCCTAATACTTGATTCGCAAAATTAATTCATGTTTTAACTGAATTTAGCTACATGATTCCGATTAACTTAACGTTGGCGATACTAAAACCCTTATGAATAAGGAACTTAATCAATTTTGCCAAACTGATTTAATAAAGCCATTTTTACGTTATTTTCTTCTATTTTAATTATTTGACAGTTTAATCAGTAATGAACATGCTTAAATATATACTACCTAATAATCAGGTTAAAGCAAAGCATTATTTAATATATCGCTACAATATGCCTAATTATGCAAAACAACGGCGATTTACAGAATAATAATACATGAAATAACATAACTGCAATTAATAAAAAAAAAACTAAATTGAAAATTTAAACTTCCATTCTTCATTTTCAGCTTACAAAAGGCCAAAATTACAGTTGTGTACCTGGTATTGTCAATATAAGAAGAAGAAAGTCAGCCACATAGTACGTAACATAGCAACAACAATAATAACCAGCAATCCAGTCAACAGAAATCCCATTGACAGATTTGAAAATCAAAATAAAATCCAGAAACACCAACAACAAACAACGGACAGAAACCAAGGGAATTTTCAGATTTTGAAAGGCTAATTAATGTTTAACCCTTCTTTTCTAAACCCATATATCAGAATATTTATCAGGTGTGTACTATTCTCTCTTCTAATTTCCAGCCCCCTTTTTTATTTGTATTTTTTTTTCTTTTTTTTTCTTGAAAGTTTTAATATTTTTCGTAATTTTCTTTCTCTCTTAAATATTCAGCTCTTTTTTCTCTCTCTATATCTCTGTCCCCCTTCAAGATCTGATTCAAGTCTTTTATTTATATCTCATCCCAAAACTCTTTAATCAATTAATAAATCAACCACTTTCTCCTACCAAACCCATTATCTTCCCACTTATTCCCCACTACATTAAACAAATATATCAACCCCACCCCATTACATCTTGTCTCCCATGTCTAACATAAACAAATACAATATTCCCCTCCACTACATTATATCTTGTCCCCCATTATATTAAACAATTATATCACCCACACCCCATTATATTTTGTCCCCCATTATTAATTACTTTAATATTATCTTAATTTTAATGGAAAGAACACTCAAAATAAATAATTATTCAGAATTTAAATTCCAAAAATACCCCTCTGCCCTTACTGAAATTACCATTTTATCCCTGAACGTACTGCAAATTACCAAACTACCCCCATCAGCTATAACCACTTCATTTAATCAATTTCAACCAAAATATAGCAAATATGACCAATTTCTAACAATGTTCAACAACAAATTCAAACTAAATGATGAACAACAAAGAAATAACTAAAATTATCTTGATTGAACAACATCTTTAACAACAAACAAACCTACTTTCAGATTCAACACCAACAAACATGTATATTCAG
Organism: Nicotiana sylvestris; assembly: GCF_000393655.2. Classification (NCBI taxonomy): domain Eukaryota; kingdom Viridiplantae; phylum Streptophyta; class Magnoliopsida; order Solanales; family Solanaceae; genus Nicotiana; species Nicotiana sylvestris. The sequence continues at coordinate 12,446,078 of NC_091064.1, forward strand.
ATTTCTAAATTCAATAATCATTTGAACTTAAAATTAAATCTAACAACATTACAACCAACAATTTCTATATTAAAACTAAACAAAATCATGAAGCAAACTGAAGAAATAATCAAAAATGATAATCAACAAACAAGAAGATCAAACTTATACTAATTTCGGATTCAAGAACAATCAAACAAAGTATGGACATAAATGAAAAGATTCATCAACAATAACAAGCAAGTTTTATTCAAATTCGAATTAAACTCGAATTAAGTTTAAACAAAACAAATAAACTTATTCAAATCACTAAACTTCAAATAATCAATTGATCTTTTTAAATTAACTCCAACAAAATTATAACAAAGATACATGATTCAAAAAAATTAAAAACCAAAACATAACTTCACATTAAATCACTGAATTAAAAACGAACTTTAAACAAAATGAACACGAATTTAATCTACAACAAACAACGGATTCAAGCGATTTAAACTAACATTCTTTTATATTAACATTAAATCCTTTTAAATTAATAAAACAAACTGAAAAATAATCAAATGAATCTTCAATTTAAATCTTAACAACATTATAATTAAACTAATCAATTTTTATCTAAAAATAAATAAGAAAAATGAAACAAACTTATACTAATTTCAAATATGAAAATATCAAACAAATTACGGATGAAATAGAACTTAAACCAACTAACCGTAAATGACCAACGACGAACTCGAACGAACTTTAAACGAATCCAACGAAACTTTGACAAAAACGGACTTGAAGACGACGAAGCGACGACCTCGACAAAACTTCGAATAAACTAAATGGTGGCAGCGGCACAGCTGAAACAAAATAGATGCTTGTCGAGCAGTGACAACGCAGCAGAAGCGAGGTGCGTTTGGACGTAACAGAGCTTGGAGTCGAGGTTGTAGAAGACGATGACAGAGGCAGTAAGAAGCAGCTTGGTTGAGCAGCGGCAGCAGCAAGAAGCAGAAGCAGCACGACGCAGCAAGAAGCAGAAGCAGCAGTGGACGCAGCAAGAAGCAGAAGAAGCACGACGCAGCCATGGCGAAGGAGGTGGTGAAGCAGTAGGGTGGTCGCTTCAGGTGGTCGGCGATGAGGAAGACGACGCAATAGTGTGTGTGTGTGTGTGTGCGAGGGTGTATGCGTGAGTGTGTGTGTTGTCAATGGGGAGGGGGAGGTCGTGTGAGGGTGGATGGGCAACAGCCATGGGAGGGGACTTAGGGTTGTACGGAGAAGATGGAGAGAAAAGGGGGGGGGGATGAGTTTAGGGTTTTTTAGGTTTTTTTTGTTTTGTTTTGTTTTTGAAATGCAAGATAGGGGGTGTTGGGTTATGGATTGGGTCAACCCGGTTTGAAATGGACCGGGTCGCGGGGAAGGTTAGACAATTGTTTGGGCCTGAGGTTGAAATTTGAAGAAGTGGCCCAATCCGATTTTTCTTTGTATTTTTGCTCTTTTTCTTCTTTTATTTTTTCTAGAACTAAATTATAAAAATACTTAAATTATTATTAAGAACTAAATTAAGTTATAAAAGCGCAAATTAATTCCCAATAACAATTAACGCATAATTAAGTAATAATTAAGCATAAAATTGTATATTTGGACATTAAATGCTAAAAATGCAAAAGATGCCTATTTTTGTAATTTTTTAATTTTTGTAAAACAAACTTAATTACTAACAGTTGTAGGATTAAATCCTAAATGCAAATGCGACATATTTTTGTATTTTTTATTAATTTAACAAATAAACATGCACAGACAAATACAAATAATTATCCAAAAATGTCACAAAAATTCTCAAAATTGCACACCAAGGAAAATCATTTTATTTTGAATTTTTTGGGAGTAATTCTCATATAGGGCAAAAATCACGTGCATACAGGAGCGGGTGGCACGCCTGCCACGAGCTACAGGAAATGGGATCGGGTTGCACGCCTGCAACAAGATGTGAAAAGAAAGTGAAATCTGCCTTTGTTTTCCTTACTCTTGTTAGTGGTTGATTTTGATTCCTTTATAATTCTCTTAATATTCTGTTTTACCTGTTATTCCCCGAAGCATGTTTCCCCCTCCCATCTTTATTTGTTTATTTCTGTATTTCTTTTCCCCTGTATATATATTTGAACTGCACAAGTTTATTTGGTAGTCTGGTCATAACCTCGTCACTACTTCGCCGAGGTTAGGCTAGACACTTACCAGCACATGAGGTCGGTTGTGCTGATACTACACTCTGCACTATGTGCATATCCCGGAGCAGCTCTTAGACCGTAGTTGGAGGCTACCTTCAGTCCACGTGGAGATCCAAGGTAGACCTGCAGGCGTCCGCAGGCCCTGGCGTCTCCCTCTATCCCTATTTCCTGTTTTATTTTCCTTTTATTCAGAAACAGTGTACTGTTATTTCTTCAGACTTTGTATATAGCAAATCTTAGACCGTCTGTGACACTGTGACACCAGGTTTTGGGTGGTTAAAGCTTAAGTATTTGTAATAGATGCAGTTTTCATAAATCATATTGTTGTCTTCCGCTTAAATTTGAATATTTTTCCGTTGTTACCACGTTATCGTCTTATATTTGTTAAACAAAAATAATTGGTTAATGAAGTAATTAGATTAAAGATTTGGCTTGCCTAGCTCACATTAGTAGGCGCCATCACGACTCCCGAGGGTGGAAAATTCGGGTCGTGACACGAAGCCAAAGCCGAGCGACGACGACGGCGCGAGGCGTGTCTTCTTCTTAAATCTTTAAGAGCTAAAAGATGAGCTTCTCTATATATACACAAAGATTTTCTTTTCCTTATACCAATAAGGGACAAAGTGCATTAGTAAAGTGAACTAATTCAAAATTTCACTTCCCTCCATTTCTTTTTCCACCATTTTTCACTTACACCTCTTTTGTTATTAATAACAAAACCCAACACTTGTGTCATTAGTAAATCTCCTTTCCTATTAGAAAACCCCAAGGCAATCAAATTATGGGTTGAGAAGTTTCTATATCATGTGCCAGGACCCGTGCACGTGTTTATAATGCTGGATACTCAGACAACAAGCTGTCATGTAATCGAAGAATACATGACAACTGTGCTATGTATCTGTATTATCATATTGAGCACTTTCAGGGATGTTTCTTCGTATGGGCATCCCGGTAGTTCTTTTCACTGAAAAGGCTATAAGCTGTTAGTATTCGTTTAAATCCAGCTCTTACCTCAAACAGATCAAATCTTTATTTCGCGATGCTCTTGTCTCTCGACACATCCTCCAAATACTCCGAATTTATTCACAATCAGTACAATACCACCAATTTATGCTAGAGGAATGAATTTCACAAGAAAACTATCAATTTAGACCCCAAACCCGAAATTGGCTCAAGCCAGGGTCCCCGGGCCCACGTCTCAAAATCTGACCAAAGTCACAAAATCCGACAACCCATTCAATTACAAGACTAACCATATTAGTTTTACTCAATCCGACTTCGAATTGACATTTAAAACTCAAAAATCCATTTTATGAAGTTTCTACAATTTTCCCCATTGTTTCATCCCAATTCAGTAATCAAATGATAAATCCAATGATATATTCGTGTATTTTAGCCAAATTCCGAGTTAGAATCACTTACCCCGATGAATTTCTTGAAAAACCTTCGAAAAATCACCAAGATTCGAATCCTTTAGGTCAAAATATGAAATAAAACTCCGAACCTCGTATTTATAGTGCACCCCTCCAGCTCCTGCGGTCGCGACCAATTTTTCCGCTGTCCGCACCAGCCTCCATTGCTGACCGCAGAATCCTGCCGCCTCCGCGAAATCCTTCCGCTATCCGCATAAATTCTGCGCGGTCAGCGCTCCCCAACTTCAAAAACCCGACACCAGCAACATCAACAGCTCTTTCAACAACTAAACTCACCCGCTAATTATCCGAAACACACCCGAGGCCCTCGGGACCTCAACCAACTATACCAACATATCCCATAATATCATCCGAACTAAGTCGAACCTTCGAATCACCCAAAACAACATCGAAACACCAAATTACCCTCTAATTCAAGCCTAAGAACTTCTCAACTTTCAAATTCCACAAATGACGCCGAAACCTACCAAATCACCTCCGAATGACCTGAAATATTACACACACGTCACAAAATGACACTAGGAACCTAATCCAACTTCCGGAATTCTATTTCGATCTCGATATCAAACTTTCCACTGCCAGCCGAAATCGCCAAGTTTCTAACTTTCGCCAATTTAAGCCTAGATCCATCACGCACCTCCAAATCACATTCCGGACGTGCTCCCAAGTCCAAAATTACCTAACGGAGCTAACCAACTCATAGAAATCCCGAGATCGAATATTAAAAGGTCAAAACTTGGTCAAACATTTCAAATTAAAGCTTTAAGTTGAGAATCATTCTTTCATATCTGATCCGATTACCCTGAAAACCAAAACCGACGATTTACATAAGCCATAATACATCATACGGGGCTAGTCATGCCCGGGAACTGGCAAGCAAAGTGCAGATGCTTAAAACGACCGGTCGGGTCGTTACAATTATGTACTTTACCAGTTCCCGGATGCTTCTATGCATGGTTATGTGATTTCGGTACCCAAGGGAAGGCTTCTTCTCAAGTTTGAGAATCATTGATAAACTAAGCAAGATAGAAGATAGCATTCCAAAAGTTCCTGGCAATTTTATCAATCCCTTCATCAAGTGTACTTAGAGGACGATGTAATGTATCGGCGCCGGTTCAACTAAATTAAGTACTTTTGACGCGGAACATAAATTTATGTGTAATAATTCACTAATATTGCAATAAATAGCAATATGAACCCCTAACTTCAAAAATATAATGGGTTCAATGCTAAAAATCTTAAAGGTTGAACCCATAAAACTTAAATTCTAAATCTGCTTCAGTGTACTAAGTTCTCCGGTTCCTCAATGGAAGCTTGCGGAGTGCTGAATGTGCTCCATATAATATACAAGGGATTATTTTAAGTCTACTTTCAAAGATAATGGACTGTTTTGGGTTTTTTCTCTTCTATTTACATCAGCACCTAATAATAAGAAGTTATATCTGCACTTTTCAACAAGCTGTAGTTTGCCCTTTGGTATCCTTCAAATAAAGCAAAGGAGTTCCTATATAATAAGGTTTGTCATCCCACATTGATAGAAAATGGAAAAAAAAGAGTTGAAAGGCAGTATAAATGAAGAGGCCCGTGCACCAAGTAAATCATACCTTTCTCGGCCTTTTGGCTAAGATCAAGTGTAGTATCTGTTCTTATCAGTTTAATATCTGATATGTGGGTCATTGGCTCACACGATATTAACTCAATTTTTTAGGGGGAAGGCTCATCAAGGTAGCTTGCTGCCTGGGCCTTCATGCGTCGCCCTGGTCTTGCACTATTGCTTGGGCCTAGCGCACCCCACCAACTCAAGTGTTAATGTTGTATGTTCGAGTTGTGGTTATGTTGGCATATTCTGCTGTTTTGGTTTTTACTATATGCTGTCCTGTAAAGCTGTTATGAATTTATAGTTCTTGCAAAACAGAGAAAGTTGAAAATGATAATGGGAGGGGGCTTCTGAGCTGTTGTGCAAATTACAATGAAATACTTCTCTCCTACCAAACCAACATCTTTCCCCCCCCCCCTCCCCCCACAAGCATTTGGGCATAGATTTTATTGAAACTTGAAAAAGAATTTTTAATGAAACTTGAAAAAGAATTTTTAAAGTTGTGTTGAAAAATAATTTTTGGAAGTTGAAGTTGTATTTGGGCATGCATTTGCCCATTATAGTTTGGTCTTGTATGAATTCATTTTCAGTTAATATGGGGAAAGAAGAGATGCAACCTAATAAAAGTATCAGCTTTGAAACTCTGATAAATTTCATAGTGATTGACAATACAATTTCAAGATGTAACAGGATAAGTTCAACTAAATCTCTCATCCTGAAACCAGCGGAATAAAAAGGGAAGAAAGCTTTGAAAAAATCAGCTTTTTTTTTCTGCTGTCAATGTTTATAAATAATCTCAAAGAATTCGACAATTCTATTTCTACAATGTTGCACATAGCTGAAAGCATTCTCGCGATTTTGGTCACTCGTGTTATCGAAAGGCTTGTGTCACTAGTAACTCTTCCTTTCCTAAAAGACTCAGATCAAGATGTGTCAGGTCCTACATTTTGAACTATTAGGAAACCTTAAGGCTATCAATATTATGGGTTGATAAATCTCTATATCCAGTGACGTGTCCGCTATACACGTCTATAATGCTTATGCTGGATACTCTGACAATTGGTCTTCATACTGCATGCTTACCCCAGTCCAAGGAATACATATAAGCGAGGACTACAAGTTGCAGTTTGTAACAAGGGTCATCCTGAAAGGAATAAAATTGATAAATGTGCTATCATGTATCCGTGATATCATCTTGAGCGCTTTCAGGAAAGTCTTTGTAGGGGCAACCTGATAGAGTTCTTCACTGAAAAGGCCATAAGCTGTTAGTATTCGTTTTAAATCCAGCTCTTCCCGGTTATCTTATTCACTCTTTTTTCTTGCATCTGCCGCCGAATCTCAAGAGCATCAGCCCACCGACCTACTGCTCTGTACACATTTGCTAGAAGAACATAACTCAAATGATAATCAGGATTTAATTCCATCATTTTCTTTGCAATACGCTCTGCAACAGTAGGATTTGTACTACTAGTACAAGCACCAAGTAAGGTAGCCCAAAGGGAAGAATCATTTCTGAATTCTGCACCAAGAATCAAACTTTCAGCTTCTTCTACCTCTCCAACCCGACCTAGAAGATCAACCATGCAACTAAAATGCTCAATATGAGGTTTGATACCATACTCATTAATCATTGAGAGAAAATATTTTCGCCCTTCGTCAACCATACCACTGTGACTACAAGCAAAAAGAACCCCGATAAAGCTGATATAATCTGGTTTGACCCCTTCACTAATCATCTCCTCGAATACTGCAATGGCTTCCGCACCTTTCCCATTCTGAGCAAATCCAGATATCATTGAGTTCCAAGTAACCGAATTCCTAACCTTCATTTGGCAAAAAATGACATAGGCATAATTATCAAAGCCACATTTTGCATAGAGATCAACAAGAGCTGATTCCACAATAACATCGCTCCCACCACCTCTCCTCAAATACTGGCAGTGAACTTCCTTCCCCGACTTCAAAGCTACCAACCCTGCACAAGCACGAAGAACAGTTCCAAAGCTATAAAGATCAACTTCCCCCATCATCCTAAAAAGCTCAATTACAGCGTCAAAGTCACCCTTTTGACAGTATCCGCCCATCAACGCACACCATGACACAAAATTCCTCTTAGCCATTTGGTCAAAAACACGCTGAGACTCATCAACCAGCCCACATTTTGCATACATATCAACTAAACTACTATCAACAACAACATTCCCACAAAGTCCACTTGTCACAATCTTAGCATGAACTTCTCTACCTTGCCTCGACCTACCCGAATTACCCAATGCAGTCAAAACACTCCCAAACATAAACAAATCCGGTGACAACCCATTCTTCCTATGCATTAAATAAAACAACCTCAAAGCCTCCTCATGCAATTCACACCTCGTAAGACCCGAAATAACCGAAGTCCAACAAACAGCATCTGGTTCAGGCAATTCCTCAAACAGTTTAACTGCATCAACAGAACAATAACTCTTACCATACATATCAATCAACGCACTCACAATCACATTATTCTCATAAAATCCACGGGTAATCACAACACCATGAAACCCACGGCCCAATTTCAAAATCCCAATTTCAGAACAAGCTTTAATCACAGCAGATAAAGTGAACCCATTTGGCTCAAAACCCAAACCGATCATTTCCCCATACAACTTCAATGAAACATTGGGCTTTCCTAATTGAACATACCCAGTTATCATCGAAGACCAAGCAACAACATCCTTGTACAACATGCCATCAAAGAACCTACGAGTCTCCGAAAAAGTGGGACCCAATTTGAAATACAAAGCAAGCAAGCTGTTCCCGACAAAACGGTCATTTTCGATGCCCGTTTTGATGACGTGGGCATGGAATTGAAGCCCGTGATTGAATGAATGAGCTTTTGTACATGCTTGTATTAATGTGGCGTATAATATTGGTTTTGAGGAGATTTTGTTTATGGTGCTGAGAAGGTTTAGAGCTTGGGATAGCAAACCTGACCTGCAAAGTTGGATTATTTCGGATTCTTTGGAAGGAGGATTTGTGAGGGAAGTAACAGAGCTGTAATGGCGTTGGATAAATAGTTTCAAGAACATGACAGAGGAAGAATCAGCAGTTTGAGTCGTTTTATCGAAAGAAGTTGGCGCTTCTCCAACATTTGTTGGTGCTTTTATCAGAAAAAAGGGAAAAGGGCATAATATACCTACATAGTATTACAAACGGTTTAAATATACCCCTCGTTATACTTTGAGTCCAAATATACCTTTATAGTTATACTATTAGTTCAAATATATCTCTTTTCCGTCAAATTTGTCCAAACATCTAATCCTACGTGGCACTGACATTTGCTGAGGTGGATGCCACATGGCTTGACACCTCAACGCCCCTAACTCATTTTACCCTTCCCTTCTATTTTTTTTCCACCACTAAAATTTTCTTCTTCTCCATCAGTATTGCCACCATTATCGCTACTATGAAAAATATTATATTTCAAATTTTAGTCTTTTATATATGGATTAGGGGGCGCTGAGGTGGCATGTCACGTGACATCCACCTCATAAGATATCAATGTCATATAGGATTGGATGTCCACTTTGGACAAACTTAACAGAAGAGGGGTATTGAACCAAAAATATTACGGCAGAGTTATATTTGGATCCAAAGTATAACGAATGGTATATTTAAACATTTTCTCATAGTATAGGCCACATGGGTACGTAGAAAAAATGACTAAATGGTGCCTTATCTCGGCGATAAGTTCAAAGTAGTCCTTTAAATATACCCTTGAGTAATTTTGCCTCTAAGTTTGTCAAGAGTGAGTTATTTTAATATCTGTCATATCTTTAATAAATTCTAATGGTGAGATTTAATGAGAACTATGAAAAAATGATTAACTAGAAATACTAGGAAAGTCCTCTCAAATCCTAGAAATCGCATTACCAAATACTTTATCAAACACTAGAAATAAATTTTAAAAAAAAAAAAAAAAAGAGAAAAAATTGCACCTCAAATTTTTGTACCACTCTCCAGAAATAGACCAAAAATGGCAAAAATTGCACCTTTAAATTTGAATCCATATTAAATCCTTTTGTTTTTCACAGTTCTCGTTAAATCTAAAAACCAAAGTTTGTTTTATATTTGATATTGACTAAAAGTGTACAGTTTTAAAAAGCTTGAAGGGCCAAAACTACTTAGAACTATATTTAAGAGACGATTTTGTACCTACCTTCGTCCTTCAAACATGAAGGAATAATTCATTGTCACTTAAAAAGTTCAGGTTCAATGGGGTATGCAAAATACTACACTCAAAAAGTGGAGGGGATTCAAAATTTAAATATGATAGGGTTCACTTTTTAGATTTTTATTATTTAATTCATTGTATTTTTGCTCGTTCAAATTTTAATAACTGCATGTGCAAAATTCTGCGTACATCACTATTCACATTCAAACATATCGCACCATTTGCTCTCTCGCGGCACATTGATTACAAAGATTAATATAAGGATTACGACATGTATGTACATAATGAAACAAGCCATTAATATGACAGAAGTTACTTCTATAAGTATTGTCACACAAACAATGAATAAAGAAAAGAAAATATTCTGACAATGAATATTTCCAAAAGGGTCTTTTCTTTTGTTGTTAAATATCATTTCTACAATCGGCTAGTAATTAAAGGCGACCAAAGTGGAAAAGTAAGGACAACAATAAGCAGAATGATAAGGAGAATGGCAATGCAAGTACATTTTCTTGAGCTTTTTTGTAACTCTCTAGCCTCTTGGAGTTGATCAGTACCTCTTCTAACAAATGAACTTGCATGTGCCACATGACTCTCTATATCATTCAATTGTTGTCCTTGTGCTTCCACTAGTGCAGCCATGTCTAGGAAAATTTGGTGTAGCTCAATCAAGTTCTTCTCTATTTCCTTCACAGCATCATGTCTTTCTTGAATTTCTGATATGGTGTCCATAATTTGTCCCCTTCCTTGTTCTTGAATTGCCTTCTGGAGAAACGACTCGCTCTCTCCGCTTGATATCAAATTCTCTATCAGATCATCGTCTGCTTTCTCTCCTGTCACGGTGAAGTACCTATTGAAGACATAAATAAGTAAACAAATAGTTCTATTGAGAATGGATATTGATCTAGGTTAGGATCTTTGAACAAGGGATTCCTAAATGTCCATTTGAGAAAATAGAAAGATAGGGTGAAGCAAGTTGGCAAGGTAGCAGGCTAAGTTGCTCAGACTCAGGTGCGGATGTCCGATACTGGTGGGGATTAGTGGTCACATCCTTCATGATCTAAATGTTAAGATTCGAGGGTACAGATATTGGTGTGGGGTTCCGGCTAAAAAAATATTCAAACATCTAAAAATAGAGTTATAAAAAAATATCTAAATTATGAGACATTATATGATCACTTACAAGGTATTCCGAGAAAGAGATATTAATCAAGATGAGAATCCAAGAACGAGATAAAAGGAAAAAGACTAGCATAGAAATTTCTATATACAAAGTATTCCATTTCCTGCAGTTTCACCCAGCTTTTGTTTTGATTTAAAAAATTATTGTATTTGTCCCGAATTTCTCCGTTGATTTTGGTGAAAGTGCCCAAAATCGATTGAGCAGACGATACGGATCCCTTACCCCTACTCACACTCATGTCGTATCGACATGTGTGCAATATCGAAAGTAAAGAATCCGATCAACTTAGGTTGCAAGGTCCTTCATTCTAAACTAAAGGGGAAAAAGTTGACTTTGATATAAAGCATGTACGGGTTTCTGTTTAGATTAGTTTCTCAGTGGCAAATAAGGCATGAAGTAAGGGTGTAGCTGTTGTGCAAAAGCCATTGCGCCTTAACGCATTTGTTTTCATGCTTGTTACGCCCATATCCTTGTTATTTATATTAGAGTTATAAAGGACCTAGAGTTTGCTCTCTCGAATAGTTCAAACTTTTAGATAAGATTGTTGCACAATTTAACAGTACCTTCTTGCCACCGTCTCCTTGTATTCTGAATTCATTCTTGCTCTCAATGCTTGAAAATCATCCATGAGAACTTTTAATTTCTTCCCTAAACCGCTAACTACAGAAGTCCTCGTTCGATCAGCAGAGGATCCTGGACCACAACCTGGAATTTTCCTATGAGCTGCATTGGATCTTTCCAAAGCTTCAAGCTTTCCTTTGATGATCTTAACTCGTTTCAATACCTGTGTCACTTCATTATCCATTCGAGACCTAATTTCCTTCACAGTTTTAGCACTATGCACGGTTTTGCTCTCTTCATTTGATTCTTGTAATCTTTTATAAAGCTTCTCAACATCCTTCATATCTTCTTTCACATTCTCTACATCTTCAAAGAATTTAGCAAGATCAATGCTTTCATTCTGGGAAGGGTCGAGGCCGGACCCTCCTCCGGCCCCGGCTTCCAGATCATCCATCTGGACCTGTTGTTTCAGGTCCTGATATTTTTTTAACGAAGGAGAAAACAAGTCATTCATCTTTTCGCCAGTTAAATAATTTCCTTTCCTCTATTTCTTCAAAATGTAATCTAAACTAGCTTTGAATTTCTCTTTTCTAACCCTTCTCTCTTCAATCCTTATAATATTTGCAATTACAATGATAGGTTTATGGCCATGTCCAAAGGGGTGATGAATTGGTAAAGGAAAAAGAAGAAGAAGAAGAAGAGAAGGTGACAAGAGAAAAGCCTTCATTAAGAGACAATAACAAACCAAATTCATTTGTTCGGTGAAGATTTGAAAGTCATATTATTAGAGGTAAATTCCACCAAAACAAACTTGAGGACGGTCGATAAAAAAGGAAGAATTTTTTTTGTTTTGGTGTTTTTGGCCACTTGACCTTTGCCTCGTATAAACATATATAGCCGAAGAACTTGCGTTGACCTGGTCTATATTTGGCCAAATAGAAAATTAAATATGCTCTTTCTGCATGAAGACATGCTTGATAATAGTCATTAACAAAAGATATTTATAGACTTGTTTTACATTTTGGGAATGACAATACACCTCTAATCTTTTATGGTTGTGCCAAAGTTTAATGTCTGTAAAAAAAAAAATGTTACACAATCACGTCACTTATAAGATAATTATTATTAAATTTTTATGATACAAATGAATTTGATGACACGATAAAAATGATAGTGGTACGTAGGGATGACAAACGGGTGCGGATCAAATCGAATATGGGTGGGCCGAAAACGTATAACGCAAAAACGGATAAAATATCTGACCTTCTCATATTTAATACGGATAGAAAATCAGTCAAATGATGGATAATATGGATACCCATTATCCATGACTTCTTGAATGTGATCAATTTTGGAAGAATTTTTAGTCTCCCAAATTTGAGGAAACCCCAATTTGACTCTTTGCAAATACAAAGTTAAACCTATTGGTTATCCAGTAAGTATTCATTTTTAAGTGGTGATTCATTTTTATAAGTTCATTATCCAATCCATTTTTTTAATAAAAAATATGAGTAAATAATTATCTTTTTTTATCCATTTTACTACCAATAGTGTTACGTTACAATTAACACATCAAACTACATTGATCAAGTAAAAAGATAATTTTTTGCACTGTTAGTATATATTATTTTAATTCTTCAAGATTGGATATGTTTACCGACTACCTAGTCCTTACATATCATGGCAGCTGTGTCACTAGTCAACGTGTGTGTATCCTCTTTGTTGTAACAATGGCCCTCTATGTATCAAACGACGTGACTGTTTGACCAAAAAGACAAAAAAGTAATACTCCCTTCGTTTCAATTTATGTGAACCTATTTGACTGGGCACGGAGTTTAAGAAAAAATAAAGACTTTTGAAATTTGTGGTCCTAAACATGTCAAAAAGGGGCCCAGAGTATTTGTGTGGTTATAAAAACTTCTCATTAAGAGTAAAATTGTAAGTTAAGCTAAATTGTTACCAAATTTAGAAAGAGGTCATTCTTTTTGGAACGGTCCAAAAAGGAAATAGGTTCACATAAACTGGAACAGAGGGAGTATATACTTTCGATTAAACTATTAAGTCTTATGTAACGAAGGGTTAAACCTAATTAATGATAATGTCTCTAGATCTAGAACTTGAAGCAAATCCCAGAATATTTGAACTATATTCTCGGATCTGATGGAAAAGTATGAAATAACGTGAGCAAGAATCTTGATGAAAAGTTAGAATTTGTATTTTTGCTAGAGAGAGAATCTTCCTCTCAAAAAGTGTTCTTATCAAATGAATATTATATGCCTTATCCACTTATCTCTTTTTCTATTTATACAAGGCCTATCCCTAACAACCCTAATAGTACTAATGAAGGGAATATCCCAGGGAATATTCAATGTCTTATTTCAAATAGTGATTGTTACAGCTATTGGCACAACAATCGACCTCAGCCATGGTTAGCTTCTCGATCACAAACCTTGATGCTTCCTAATTGACCTCCGCCGATCTCTTCTGTGACGCCACTTTACACTTAATTTCCTCAAGACAGATTTTGGCATATATAGTTAGTCCCTCCGCTTAGTGAGGCCGACCCTGGATGGCCTCGATGGGCAGGCCCTATTTGTTGTGGTTGGGAAGTCTAGGCGAGCAGGTCGAGTAGTGACATTTCAGACGAGGTGGTAACGTGGCCTTTTGTGAGCCGCAACCTAAGGTCACACTGATTCAGAATGATGTCATGAAATCATGCGTCATTATTATGCATTTTCCCGATGCCCTACGCCGTTTCTCGTGACTTTGTTGTTTCAATTCTTGTGCCTGGTAGTGACAGTTTGATTTCTCGAGTCTGGCTTTTGAACTCTTATAAATAGGGATATGGAATCATTTACCTATGTTTTGCATTCTTAATATTGAACCTCTGTGTATTCTTCCTCATTCTTCATTTTAGAGTTCTTATCCTCTTTAGCTTCACTACTGTGTATCTGCCTTCCTCGATTCCAGTAGTACCAACTACTCACAACCCTTCTTCACTTGCAACATCCTCTTCTTTAAGGAAAAAAATATGGTTAATGTATCTTCTAGTTCTGGTAGGGTATCTGACCCTGTTCCTTTAGCGGTACGTATGCCTCCCCATTATAATAGTGTTCCCGTTGCCGTCGAAAATGAGAATTTTCCTACGGTTGATGAGATAATCCCTCGTTGTGAAAAGTTTAGATCCGGTTTTTCGAAGGTGCCCGAGGACGACCCTGAGATCTCGGAGTCATTGATGAAAGAGGCTGAACTTGCTGACTTTAGGGTAAAGTTCGAGATTTCTGCCCACATCGATTTAATTCCAGTAGAGCACTATGTGGTACAAATACACCGCCTTGGGTATTGTGCTTTCTATGTGTACCCTTTCCACGTCAGCTACTCCTTCCCTATTATCCCATTGGCGGAGGAATTCTGCCGCTATTACGGCGTTTGCCCGATCCAACTTTCTCCATACATCTACAAGCTTATCTGCATGCTTACGAAATATGTAAATCTAGTCGGGGTCGAGGTTTCACTTCGTCATTTGATGCATCTCTTCGCCCCTAGTTTCCATAGGGGGACAATGTTGCATCTTCGCCACCGAGGGGCAAATGTTTGGTGGTAAAGATGGACGATAAGGCGAATCGTCAGTTTTAGCTCAACTACTTCTTTGTCAAAGTCGAGCACGTAGTGGCCAACTCGGACGGGTTCCCTGAGGCTTGGAATTATGCCCGAAGTATTTTTCTCTCTTTTTTTAATATCAAGCGTTTGCTCTACCTGTTTCACCGTGTTCTGACATTTCGTTCCTTCTTTGTGCAACCGAGATTGAGCCTCCTCCTTTGGTCGAGGATATTCATGACTGTGTTAGCTAGGTTCTGCCTCATATGGTGGAGATCCGCGAGTGGCCGGCCTTTCTTAAGAAGTTCGGGCTGGCATCTTCCGCGGCCGGTAAGTTCATTTATTTTTACTTGAAACTGTTTTGACTTTGTGGCCCCTTGCTTGTTACAGTATTGTGGTAAGTGAACTTTTCAACCTTACTTTTTCAGCTCGAGGACCTTCGAGAAAACCGAGGGCTCCTCCTGTATTTTATAAGAGGAAAACTACCTATTTGGAGTCCGCTTCTGTAATGACCGCGCCCAGGCTTGCCCGGTCGTCTGCTTCCATTCCACCTTCTATTGCGACTAGGTCAGCTCGGTCATCGAATGCATCAGCAATAGAACTCCCGACTTCCCCCTTGCATCATTTAATAGATGAAGAAGATGAGTCATCGCCAGGCGATGAGGGTTTGATTTCTTGCAAAAGGAGGTGGATACATGTTGGCAATGGGACCGTCCGAGTTGTGGATCTAGTGAGGGGTGGTCATGAGCCGGTGATCGTCGTGCTTGAAGATGATGCTTCTTTGTCGTCCGAGGTCCCGCCATCAACGTGGTCCATAGATGGTGTACCCCTTCACGATATCGAGGCTGAAACTGGGGGGCCATATGTGGAGATTCCGAATGTTGAGTGACGTGATGAGCCATCGTCCTCGCAACCGGTTGGCATTCCTTCCTCGTCGGTCGATGGGAGAGATAAGGGTGTTGTAGTTAGGGTCGAAAAACTTACCCTAAGGGCGAGCCCAATTTGTTCCTAGTTTTCCTTCTCGCGGGTCTTTGCTTGCTTGTGTTTTAGCTTTGAGCACGTAGTCCCCAACTTTGAGTGGTTTGACCTTTGCCTTTTATTTATAATAGTGTTCTGCCTGTTGTGTTTGGGCGATCATCCTTACGTAGGCCATATCTCCCTGTTCTTCGGCTTCGTCGAGCTCTTGCCTTCTGCTTTCATTGTTCCTCGGCTCGCTCTCGTGGGAGTATCTCAAACTAGGCTCTCCGACTTCGACTATTATTACTACATCAGTCCCATACACTAATGAGTAGGGCATCTTCCTATGCTCGTCTTCGGCGTTGTATGGTAGGCCCAAAGTACTTCTGGTAGTAACTCTAGCCATAGTCCATTGGCGTCCTCAAGCTTTTTATTCATGATGTTCACTATTGATTTATTGGAGGATTCCGCTTGCCCATTGCTCGCGGAGTGATACAGTGTTGAGAGTATTCTTATGATATGCCACTTTTCAAAAAACTCAGGCGACCTTTTTCATGTAAATTGAGGTTCGTTGTCACAACTGATCTCTTTGGGGAGGCCGAAGCGGCATACGATGTTTTTCCATATAAAGGAGATCACTTCTTGTTTGCATATTTGGGTGAATGCTCCTGCTTCTACCCATTTAGAAAAATAGTCAGTTAAAACCAAAAGAAATCGAACGTTATCTTGCGCCCCCTTTTCTCGCGAAATCGGGTTTCGATATTTTGACAACTCCTTTTTGAGAAAGTAGGGAAAGGAATTGGTTATTAGAGTCGCCACCTAACGGATTAAGGTGTGTTAGGGCACATATAGCAAATAACTCAGATTATACCAGTTTGCATCACCAGATATCGGGTAAGGGCTTAAATTACCTTGAGGGGAAGGTGTTAGGCACCTCTCGAGGTCCACAACGGTGGCTCCCGGCCGAACTTAAATTATGCGAATTAGTCTAAGAAGGCAAATAAACTATTTAATAAGGATGGGGGGTCCTAAATATTTTAGCTTATAGGATCACCCAGTGTAACATAAATAATACTTCGTAACTCCCCAAGACGGGGTGTTACTCATATTATCTTGCGGGCACAGACTATCATCTCCTACTACCCGATTACTATCTTTGATTTTTTACCTAAAGCGCTCTAGTTAACTCTAACTCGTGTCATATGCATGCATTACTCGTCCCTTTCCTAAGGTCTTGGAGGCATTAGGAACTCAATTTGGGGAAGTTCTAGACTAGGCCTAAGGTTCTCAAAATTGCAAAATACTAGGTGACAAGCAAAACAATTAGGACTTCTCAAATAAAGATAGATATGGGCTCATGTTGACCTCCGCATGTAAACGCCAAATGCACGTAACTGATTTAGCAGGCTTTATTAATTTTAGAGTCTTATAGGCAGGACATCTATGTGATGAACATGCTATAGAGACAGCTCTTAATGCGGGTGTTAGGGCCTATGTATATTGCCTACTGATTTTAATTCAGTATCATATCTGGGCGTTTCAGGCATTAATGGATCACAATCATAAGTCCAGAATTATTGTTAAAACCTATGGGCATGTTGTCTAAGTGATTGGTAGTGATAATCACAAAAACATATTCAGAATCAGTTAATAGGATCCTATAGGCATGACTTCTACGAGTGTGATGATTATTACCCTATAAGCATGATTTCTAGATTTGAACTGGTTTTAACTCTATAGGCATGATTTCTATCATTGAACTGATTTTAATCTTATAGGCATGATTTCTAATATTGAGATAATTTTAATCCTATAGGCATGATTTCTAGCATTGAGCAGTATATGAGTGGGAATTTATACACATTGAGCAAGAAAACAATTGAGCCAAATATAGATCCTATAGGTGTGATTGCTAACATACGAATACGGGACAAGCTAATATTCCTGAAGGCAGGATTTCTAACAGATCACAGTGCGAGTCTTGTAGGCAGGATTTATAACATGTAAACACAACATAGAACCTATATGTAGGATTTCTAACACACAACAACATAATATGGAACTTATAGGCAGAATTAACAAATAGAGACTCTATAGGAAGGATTTCTACCCGACTTTGAAAATAAGAAACCCTTCTCAATTTACTAAATACCCCAGAATTGTTTGTTACAAAATTATTATAGACCATATTAATGAATGAATATAATGATGAAATAAACTATAGAGAGCCTACAACAGGCCCAAATACTCCTGGGCAACTCAGACCTTCAAACCATAGCAGCTCCAAGGCCCACTTTCACAGGTACACAATAATTGGTGGTGAATGATTCACCCATAGCATACAAAACCCAAATCTTTAGTGTGTCAAAGTTTCCAAGGGCTTCAAGAACCCAGGGCAATGCTCACACCAAAGAACAAATACTCAGAAACAGTTCAAAGGATATTAGAAACCAAATCTCAGTGTGTTAGAGTTCACAAGAGTCTTACATGGACCTCGAGCAGTGCTCACACTGGGGAGGTGAAGGATAGAACCTAAACGATCTAAGAATAAGAGTTTAAGGCAGCAACACATAAGGAGACAATAGTAAAGGACAGATTTTAAAACAAGTTTGATTTTAGGAAAAAGCCATCATAACAGAGTTCTAAGACACAGAATACATAGAGGCATAACTGTATTAAGACAAATTGGCAAAATTTGCAAAGTTGTTTATGCACAGGTGCATAGTACTTGATAAGTTAAAGCCCGAAAGGTCTAATTAGGCTAAGTATACATGCTAACATTTTAGGACAAGTTATGTTTACTCCCAATCAGTATTCAGATATGGTATGAAACCATAAACTAGTTACCCTAGAGTCAAACAATCATATGAATTAAAGACATGCTAAAAGACAGGTTATTAGGGTACATGAGTGACAAAATAGGGGAATAGTACTGATAAAAAATATCAGGACAAACTTGTAAAGATTCAGGATGGGTGAACTAACCAGTATTCTAGTATTACCCTAAGAGATTACTAGAGATTCAAGGCAAGTGCAGAACTAACAAAACTGCATACAGGAAGCAAATTTCAAAGTATTAAGCTAACACCTAAGAGGATTCATATTATTCAAAACAAATAGTCTCAGAACTAACAATATTAATTAGAGGACTAAGGAGACTTATATAAACATGAAATTGACAGAATCATGCTCAGAAATAGACTTTAAACGTGCTGGATCATAAACAGAGGTCACAAATGCATAAAACTAAGATGGCAAAGTACAGTAACTCACCAGTTAGGCGAGAAAAGCAAGAATAATACTACAATAGTCGAGAACCCAAAATGTTTGTATCACGACCCAAAATTCACTAAGAGTCGTGATGGTGCCGGACACCACTGTCAGGCAAGCCAACACCAAATAACTAGTAATTTCTTATTTTAAGATTTTTGAAATTATTTCTTTTTAGACATTAAATAATAAATGATAAATTTCAATGAATAAATAATAATACCTTTAACAATCTTAAAATACCAAATAATCCCATAAACATCCTAGAACCCGGTGTTATAAGTGCATGAGCAATTTCTAGGAAAACAATACAATAACTATTTGGGAACAAGTTGGACAATAGAAACAAAATACAATAAAATACTCTGAAGGAGACTCTACTGGTTGCGAATCGTCTCTAGAAGTGTAGCTCACCTAAGTCTCCGTGTCAACCATGTTGCTGCGGCAAACCAGGCCACTAGATATGCATGTGACTGTGCAATAAAAATGCACAGCAAGTGTAGCATGAGTATGAAAACAATGTGTACCCAATAAGTATCACATCTAATCTCGAAGAAAGTAGAGCCGAGAAGTCGACTTCGACACTTGCTAGTGGTCCAGTAATGATATACCAATAATATAATAAATCGAAGATTTTATAAAAATGGTTGTAACTCAATAGCATGAAGCAAGCAAACAATTCTTTTATTCATAGGAAATTTCCAAATTCATTTTCATCATTTATACATTTATTCTCATTCTGGAGAAGCAATATCCTCATTTATAAATATCAAGGCAAGCAATACAAGCATGCACAAATCATGTCGAGGACGTAAGACCCGATTCAACAATATTTAAACTATATGATCGGTGCCAACCCTGCACTACTACAAAGTAGCGAGAGTAGTCGAAGTAGCTTTTACCTGAGATGGTCGGGGTCGAATTCCACAGGGAGCTAGAAATGGGAATTGGGTTCCTATCTAAATTAGAGATGCATAATTGCTCTTCCAAACATCATTGGTCTTTTGATTACTTCTAATGTTATGTTAATAAGATGCTAAAGTAAGATAAGAGTAAGAGACTTGAAAGATTGTCTAAACAGTTAAGGAGACACTAGGGAAATGACTTTCTCCTAGGTGGATACTTGACGGGTTCTCGAGTCTAAGGCTAGGTTGTCATGTTGGGGATTACGATATAACCAATGCACGGAACTTCTCACTCTATACTTCTCGGTAGTTTGAGTGATTCTGCCCTAATTGACTTTCTCAAGACCAATTGGTATGATAATTTGTGCAAGCAATTGAGGTTCAAGTCGGGTATTACTATCTCTAGGTTTAACCCTTTAATTGGGGCTATCAATCTCTTGAATACGTCTCAATTCCTTGTTGGACTAATTTTCCTAGACTCAAGCTCTATTTCTCAAGAAGAGCCCAAGTCAAAAAGGCACAAATTAGTGTTTGCAACCACTAATTCAACATGGAAAATACAAATTAGTCCAAATATCAAACACCCATAGACATTCAAGCCCTAAAACTCAAGACCCATCAAATACCCATACTAGGGTTGAGCCACAACCCTAGCTAATGGATCTAGCTACTCATGATAATAGAAGAAAATAAAGACATAGATGAAGAAAATCCCATAAGATTTAATTACAAGCTAATACTTGAAGATTCAATGATAAAACTACTCTAAAATTATTCAAAATGGTTAAGAACTACTGTTCACGAGCGCAGCTAAAAGTCAGATTACAACTGATGACCTAAATATGAAAAAAAAACTATTTATACTATGCCAAATTTTCTGGACAAAAATACCCCTGCGGGGGTAGTGCGGTACGCACAAAATCGAGTGCGGCCGCGGTGAGGCTTTTAGCTTTAAATCTCTGCTCTCTGAACTTGGCCACCGTGAGCCGCATAAAATGCACCGCGAACGCGGTGGCTTCTTCTGTGATCCGCACAAAGAGGACCACGGACCACATTGGCAATAAATCTCCAAACTCCAACTCTCTGAACTACATCATTGCAGACTGCACAATATCTAATCCGGTCGCGGTGAGTCCATTGTGGTCCGCATAAAATGCTTTGCGGCCGCAATGCTTGAGTTTCCAAATTATGCACTCTCCGAATCTCCTCACTGCGGACCACATCAAATGGAATGCGGCCGCAGTGGATCTATTGCACTGTGCCTAGACTTGTTCTTGGTACTTGTGCATGTTTCACTCCTTTTTGAGTTGGTTTTGACTGATTGTCACCTTTTTGACCAAACCCAGCAAACAAGTACAACATGTAAGCCTTTAGAACTATTTTGTACACATTTTTAATCAAAAATAAAGTAAGAAGGAGTGTGAAATGAACCATAATCCCTAGTTATCAACTCCCCCAAGCTTAAACTTTTGCTTGTCCTCAAGCAAATAAAATAAGACCCACCTCGTAAGAGTAAATCCAAGAAAATTTAGCCGACCTAAAGTGACCTCATCTAGCATCAATTGGGACTAACAATTGCCCTCAATTCAACTGAATCATTAAACACATTTGACCTTCTAAACACCATGGATTTAGTGCGACACAAGAGCATCAAGAGTTGACTCAACCCATCAAAGAAACTCTTTCTACTACTTTGGTCATTGTGGAACCCAAACTCATACTCCTCAACTCTCCATAAGCAAACCTCACTTTTAGATTGTAGCACTCAGAACGAGGATAGTGGAAACACACTCATCTCTCTCAAAGAAAGGTCACAAGTCCGGCTCTAAGTACCATAAGCCTGCTCCTTATGTAAGTCACCACTAATGTAAGCTTCATTTAACTCAAGATCATATAGGGCTTTTGTGGCGATATAGTGAAGGCTTTTGATTCAGGGTAGGAAGTGTTTGGTCTAAGTAGGTTCCATCTTCCCATTAGCACTTCAATTTGTTTCATTTTGGCACATATTCACTTGACTATTTAAGTCATTTAACTTCTTTCTAAGGGGTTAGAGAGACACACTGTCACTCTTTCTTGTTCATTTCAAATTTTTTTCTCCTTTCTCAACTTTCCACACCTTTCATATCTTTACTTTTATTTAATCCCTTTATTTTTTTCTATATTGATCATTCTTTTTGTCCTTTTGATTTTCTTTCCTTTTTCATTGCCTTTACTTTTCTTCATTTTGTACCTTTTTTCACTTTGTTGCATTCCTCGTCTCTCCCCCTAAACTTATGTTTTTGCCTTGTGCTAAGGAAAGATCGGATGCCAAGAGAGGGTAATTTTAGAACGGGTAAAGGCTTGTATCGTGGTTTGTGAAAGAAAAAGTCTATGGCTCAAAAGGGTTGACTAGGGATATTATCATTGGTAGGCTATGGAAGTGTTCAAGACATCATTTGGATCAAGGAGAGCCTATAATCACGTCTCAAGTCAAATTACACTTAGGATTTTGCCTAGACAAACATTCAGGGCAAGTTCTAGACTAATGGCTCGGGACTTGGACTTGCAATTCAACTTCTCACCACACAAGCTATGGGATTGCTAAAGAGATAGAGTTGGGGGCCCACAACAACCTTATCTAAGATTTGAGCAACACAATGGTCCCGAAAAAATCACTTGATGATTATCGGTCGACACAAGAGTCTCCAGGTCACAACTTTCACCATCCTATACACAACAATTTATTTTTGACCATAGGATCAAAGCCAAATGTGTTAGGCCCAAGTGAAGCTTTGCCTGAGGCTCCATTACTCACTAGCTACTATTTACACAAAAAGCAAAAGGAAAACAGACTCAAACCCTTAAGAAGGTTTTTATGCCATCCATCATCGGGAAGAGCCACCCGGTTCACACAAATTCCATGTTTAGAAAGAACCGTGGCATTAAGAAAACCAAAGGCTTATTGCATGCAAAAACTCAAACAAGAAGCTACGAAAATAAAATAAGAAGCTATGAAAGGAAAAATGTGGAAAGTAAAATGAATATATACAAGAGGGGATTAAGTCGAATATACATAAGGGAGAATGAATATATAAATTAGAATGTAACTTTATATACAGACCAGAAGTAAAAAGTACGAAAAGTGCAATAAAATGATAAAATTATATACATACCGAAGGTAAAAAGAAAGCATAAAGAAAAAGGTAATGTCATATATACAGTCATCCAAATAAGGCTACCCCCTCAAATGAAATCTAACATTGTCCTCAATGCTAACTACCCAAAATAAGCACAAGAAAAGATAGAGAGGAAAAAGAAACTCCCTATTGGCCCTCCGTCTGCATAAGATCCTGAGTTTGGGTCCCTAGGTCCTCGGTCTGCTCGGGAACCTGTGACTGGCTCCCTGTAATCTATGTCTCCACTGGGACCTAGGCCTGTACTGAGTCCTGAGCCTGTACTAGAATCTGGGGCTGGCTAGAGGAACCTCCCTACGGGTCCTCCAACTCTATAACAGCATCATCCGTACGGGGAATCACCTTCTTCCTCTTGGGTGGCCTC
Source organism: Nicotiana sylvestris (assembly GCF_000393655.2). Classification (NCBI taxonomy): domain Eukaryota; kingdom Viridiplantae; phylum Streptophyta; class Magnoliopsida; order Solanales; family Solanaceae; genus Nicotiana; species Nicotiana sylvestris. The sequence continues at coordinate 12,469,523 of NC_091064.1, forward strand.
TCTGTATCCTGCTCTGGCTGAGGCTGGGCTGTTAGAATCGGGTCATGCAATAAAATATCCAGAGTCAAGTGATCAGCCTTCAACCTCTGTACCTCCACCCTTAACTCCTTCACCGACTCTTTTGAAGCATGAGTCTTTCTCATTTTCTTTGCCTCTTTAGCAAGCTCCTTTAATGCCTTTCCAGGAGAATCAACAGCATCCATGATCAATTTCTGGTTCTCAAGGAGCTTCTTCTGGTTGTTCAGAAGCTCTTTGAGAGTGTCCTCCACTGACTGTGGGACCTGTGGTAGAGGAGGTGCAGACTGGGCTGCCACCGAAGTAGATAGTAGAGACAACTTAGAAGTGGTTGTCTGCATCCAGTTGTTGATACTGGCAAGGGTCTGGCTCAGGCGGTGGGCAGTCAAAGGATATATTGTAGATGAGGGGATATTTGGAGCTAAAGAAGTGGAGGGTCCTGGGGCCATGTCTGGTGTGGCTGAAGGAGGCTGCGTAGGAGCCACTACTACTACTGGCTCTTCAGACTGGCCAGTTGAAGTAGTAGATTTTCCCTTAGGGTCCTTGGGATTGTCAGGACCCTTGGTGATGTACCAAGAAAACGGTGCCTTTGCTTTCACTTTCATATCAAATATCCTCTTCTCCACGTCTAGATCCTCAAAGTACATGGTCAAGAAATTGGGGAAGGGCTAGGATATATCACCTGCATTCACCACCCGTGTAATTACCCTGGACATCACATTCCCTATATTTATCGGGTACCCCGCCATGATCGATGCCACCAATATAGCCTGGGAGATAAGAAGTGAGTTGTCGTGAGTGGTGGGGTCTAGCTTGTTACAAACAAATGTTTCCCACCCTTTTGCTTCAAAGTTAAAGGTTCTCCTTAGAATTTTTACCCCCGCTGTCAACCATATTGGGGTGGTACCTGGGATTGCCAAGTACTCAGCTAGCCACGGACGGGCATCCTCCCCCAAATCTACCTTGTCTAAGTACAAGGTCTCATCCTCCTCCGGGAAGCCCAGGAAATCATTGATCATTTTGCCATCAAATTTTACTTTCAAGTTTCGCACCTTAGTCACTGTAGTGCCCTTTTTTATGTGGGCAACATTGGTGTAGAACTCCTTGACTAAGTACTCATTGGCATCCTCCACATGGCCTATGAAATAGTCCTAGCCTGTTCTCTCTCTGAACTGCCTCAACACATTGGGGTTGTGAGGCAAAAGATCCTGTGTGATAAATTTCCGCTCAGGTATTAAATTTCTCCCAGGCCATCATTCTTTGAGCTTGTAGTAGGCTACTTCACTCACAAATCTATCTTGCCATGCCTCCGGATTCCTGGTTCTCTCTACCCCTCCTACCTGGGGTTCACCCCCTCCTACTTTTTCTCCTTCTTCTTCTACGGGATCCTCCCCGGATAGTGAAGCTGTAGGTGAGGTGGAATATTCATTATCACTGCCTGCAGCTGAGCCCTCAGATGACTCAGAAGCTATATGCACTGATGCTTGGGCAGTAGGAGAGCTCGAAGGTGTATCCCTCAATCTGTTCCTCTTCGGCCAGTCAGGAACATATTCTGGCATGGAGTCTGAGTCGGACGCCTCCTGGGAGGGCACATACTCACTCCCCGAGTGGTCAATAGCTCTATCAGCAGCCCTTATGATCTTTCTGGTCTTTTTTATGGCTTGTCGGGCTTGCGGGGTCAATCTAATCATGCCTCGTCCCCTACCCAGGGAGGACTCTCCTTTCCCTTTTTGTTTATCGCCTCTGCCTCGTGATTTCACCATGATCTGCAAAGAGAATACATTCTATTCTTGTTAGTATCCCAGTAATAGATGAACATTGCAGAATAAAATTGCAGACGGTCAAAATTGCAGACCGCGAACCGCACAAAATGAAGTGCGGCCGCAAAGAAGCTACCGCGGCCGCAAAAATGTATTGTGGTCCGCATTGAGGCACCGCGGACCGCACAAAATCCATCGCGGCCGCAGTCCTCAATTATCAGCTTTCAGAAGTTTCACCACCATGGTCCGCACAAAATAACATTGCGGACCGCACAGAAGCACCGCAGACCGCACAAAATCCACCGCGGTCCGCGGTGAACACCCAATAGCAACACCAACTTAGGGTTTCAATTTTTCACATTTTTAGTCCAATTTTTCATCTATTATTGATCCCCTAGGTCTTGAATCAATGTTTTTAACTAATTAGTCCTAAATTAAACATGATTAAACAAACCTACGATACAAAATTGAAATAAAAACGGGAAGAAAAAGAAGAAAAACTAAGAAAAATAAAAGTTAAAAGAAAATAACAAAGTTAAATAACTAAGACAAAATTAAAATTACCAGAAGTGAGATGCTATGTAGATGAACGAGACGTAGCAGTTGAATTTGTGCAGTTAGATAAGATGAACAATGATTTGTTAGCTTTTGAGTGCAAAGGGTCGAAAAGTTTGAAATGAGGGCCTCAGATCCTATATATAGTAAAAGGAACGGGGGCCCATCTTACCTATCCATCGCAGACCGCACAAAATGGTACCGCGGTCCGCGATACTCAGAAACAAATGGCACTGGGGAGATGTCCACTGCGGACCGCAAGAAATGCAATGCGGCCGCAATGGTCCACCACGGACCGCAAGAAATGCATTGCGGCCGCGGTGGAAAACTTCAGAGACTTCTCATTTTTTACCAATCAACTCTGCGGTCCGCATTGAATTTTTGCTCCCGCACTGAGGCCCTTGCGGTCTACACAAAATGCAATGCGGCCGCAGTGCAAATTTCAGAGAGAGTGCATTTTTCCAACTTAGTCCTGCACTGCATCAAAACAATCCTACAACAACTCACAACCAGTTAGTCCAAAAGCAAATCCTATACAACAAAGAAAATCAAAGAAAAACAAAAGGAAAGACACATGGGTTGCCTCCCAAGAAGCGCCTGATTTAAAGTCGCGGCACAACGCAAGTTACCATCAAATTACATTAGATGGAGCAGTGTCACCACGTGGCTGTCATCAATCTTGCCCAGGTAGTGCTTGACCCTGTGCCCATTGTAGACATGTAATTTTTGACCCTCCCCAAGATTTTACACATTTTAGCGTAAATATTTAATTTAGGTTTAGTATTGCTATTCTAAGTAGTGTTAACTCTTTCACTTTATTTTTATCACAAAAATTAAAAAATTACAAATATAATAATATTTGTCATCTCTAGGTTAAAGTCAATTAGTATATTTATATTTATAGTATTATAACATTTGAAAATACAAAAAAAATAGTTTTACTCGTAGTATTTAGTTTTATATTAGTTTATTTTAATTTAGAGAGATTTTTACATTTTTATAGATACATTGAATTATTTGGTCTTTTTAGCCTAAGTTCAAGCCCAAAAGACATGGTCCAACCCAATTACCCTTAGCCCATTCTTCCCAACCTATTAGTCCACTTAAGTGCAAGATGTAATCCTAGCCATCTATTTTCTTCTAATCCAATGGTCATTATCCCTTCTCACCTCCATATAAAATACGCAATTATAGAAACTCTACCCTAAACTTTCAATTCCTAGACCTAAGACCCCCTCTCCCTGCCGTTCATCTCCTTCAACAAAAAATAAACAACTGAACTTTTCGTTCCATTTTTCATACATAGCAGATAGCGCTAAAACTCAAAAGGTTCCCTCATTTTGGATAAGGAATGTGAAGCCGCAGCAAGCGTAACAACAACTCTCTATTCCCTCTGCCATAAACAAATCAATCGCTTTCCTCGCCTAAATCCTGCCCCGAAGCTCTCCCTTTGAAACAATTTTATGATTTGGCCTAGTTAGCTTGTATCTCTAAAAAACTCTCTATTCTACTTTGTTAGAAATGCCTCTTGTACGTTCTTCATCCTCCACAGTTTCCCTTTCATGTGTTATTCCATATAAATTACACATGTAATCTACATAAAGAAGGTCAATTTGAACCCAAATGTCCATTTGGGTTACTGCAATCTCTCGTACGGTCATATTGTTGCTAGTGGACAAGGGAATGTTAGATTTAGGAAATACTTTCTTACTAGCTCAATGTTTGTAATTAGAAACCAAAAAAATAATTTTCTTTTGGAGGAAACCTATACCGATTTTCACTGGGAGGATGAGGAGCAAGGTGACATACAAGATGATGAGGGGTCGCCGTGGGAAGGAGCGGTTCTGTATAAAAGAATCATCAGGACAATCCTCTCACTTGGTTGCAACAGTTGTAAGATATTTGAGGTTTTAGTTTATCGTTTGACTAAGGTCGATTTGGGTTTTGAGAATTCCAGTGTCGATTCGAGGTTCCGGTTTGTAATTTCGGTATTTCGTCCAAGGATTGTTGCTTTGTTTAGCTCGATTGATTTTCAATTTTCAGCTTTGTTCATCAATAAAAGGTTCATTTCTCAATTTTCATTCTCCTTTCATTGTGTTATGATAGCTTGGTGCGCGTGTTGGTTGATTTGTGATTCTAAGTTGTTTGAGTAGTATGTCTTAGTTTTCATTTAAATTATTTTAATTAGTTTTATTCGATTGTGATGTGTGTAGTTTTGGTTCTTGAATAAATGCTTTTAATTGGGTAGATGAAAAAATCTGGGCCAAGTAATAGATCATGTTAGCTAGCCTATTTGCCCCAATAATATCTTGACCATAAATTCGGAATCACAACAATCTCAAAAGATTAGGAAATAATTAAATGCGCTAGTTGCTTTAGGCGTATTATAATAAAATTATCATAGCTACGGGTACGGTTCCCGTGACGTAGTTATGATACCTAATTTCCAAATCCGGGTGCACATTTCATGTGACCCGGCCACAATAACTAATAATAATAATAAAAAAAATATGTTGTAGATCGCGGATGCATTTCATGTGACGCGGTTTGCAATGTGTACCAAAACAACAAGTGTATGACAATCGTGCCTTGCTCCAGAAAATAATTCCATAAACACTAAAAGCGGTTGAAAGTTAAAAATGCACGTAGGTTAAAAATGTGTAATTAATTAGATAATTAGGCCAATTAATAGTAGTTGAGCGACCGTGCTAAAACCACGGAACCCGGGAATGCCTAACACTTTCTCTCAGGTTAACAGAATTCCTTAACCGGATTTCTGTGTTCGCAGACCATAAATAGGAGTCAAACTTCCTCGATTCAGGATTTTAAACCGGTGACTTGGGACACCATAAATTAACCCAAGTGGCGACTCTGAACTTGAATAAATAATTCTGTTTCGATTATTATCACTTTAATTGGAAAAACTCCCTTATACCCTTTCTGGGTAGAAAAAGGAGGTATGACAACTCTGGTGACTCTGCTGGGGAGAAGAACCCGCAATCTCTAGTTCAGGATTCAAGAATTCGAGCTTAGAATAATTATTATATTTGGTTTGATTTATTATCTGATTTTACTTACATGTTTGGTCCTAATGTGCTAAGTGTTGCTTTTTACCGCTTTTGATATTATCTGAACTGTATATAAACTGCTACGAAACCCTTTTTTTCTCATCTTCGGGGATGTGCATGCTGGCGTGACTCCTTTTCTATTAGTGTCATACCTTTAGGAAGCGGCTCGGACAAGTTTCAAAGCCGAATGGCCTTTTGGTTACCGGTACATTGCCCCTCCTCGGCTCGAGTTGTCTGCTCGGGTAAGCCAGATCTACAATAATACACCCAGGTTTTAAACCTACAATAACATAGCCTCATGTCGGATCCCTAGTAGGAACACTTGTTTGCATCACGTGCATTTGACTTTGGAGACTCAACACAGGGGTTGGGTCCGTCTAGGACAAGTGTACCCAAATTAAAAGACCGTCTTGATGCATTTTACGTGATACTTGCGTATCTGTTTGTTTCGGCTTGCATGTTGACTGGCTCCTAGAATAGGGAAAGAAAATGAAAAAAAGGAGAGAAAATTCAAGAAAAAAGAGAAAAAAGGAAAAGAAAATAGAGTGAGAAGTAGGTATTTGAATTATCCTGAAACTCTACCAAAATATTTTTTAAAAAAAGAAGAAAAGTCATTTCAAAATAAGTCAATTTTTGTCCTGTCAAAACTGGGCGAACTACGCGGGTCTGATTCTCACCGGATGTGAGATACGTAGGCAAACCTCATCGGTTCCGGCCCACAATTTTCAAAAAATCCACAAATATTTTTTCTTTACTTCCTTCTTTAGAAAGCCTTTCTTTAGACCACAATTTTCACAAAAACAAATCCAAAAATATTTTCCTTTACTTCTTTAGAAAAGTCTTCTTTGAAACCCCATTTTTAAAAGAAATCCAAAAAAAAAAATTCTTTTAATTTCTTCTAAAAATTCAAAAATATTTTCATTCTTCTTTAGAAGTTTTTCTTTCAAAAATAGAAAAGAAAATTCAAGATTAAAAAAAATATTTGTTTTAGAAGTATTTCCTTCATAAATTCAGAATAAAAGTCCAAAAATAAAAAAAAATTCTTTCTTCTTTAAAAGTTTTTCTTTCGAAACTCCAAAAAAAAGTAGAAATTCAAAAATAAAAATTCTTCTTTAGAAGTCTTTCTTTGTAAACATTCTGAAAAAAAAATTAAAATCCAAAAATATTTTGTTTTTTCTTTATTAGTCTTTCTTTCAGAAATAAAAAAAATAAGAGTCAATTTATTTACTTTACTCCTGATCTTGCCGAACTACACAAGATCTGATTCATGTTCCCACATGATACGTAGGCAACCCACATCAGGTTCGATCAATCATTAAAAAAATAAAAAATGAAAAAAAAAAGAAAGAAAAATGATGATAATAATAAGGACCGACTAATTCCATTCTAACGTGTCTTTTGTTTTGAATTGTAAAGAAAGTTTGAGGTGGTCGGTTTGTGGTAAGCTGGCAACACAAGATCCAAGGGAAAAATGTCATTTACAACTGACATCAAAACTGTTACAAATGCTCAAGAGACTCAGGGTCCGAGGGTTCAACAAGAGTCTACTGTGGTTGAGGAAATAAGAATACTGAAACAGCAAATGACCGAAATGTGTCAAGCATGTGCTAATGGTCAAGGACCGCCCTTTTCTTCTCATGGTTTTCCAGAGTTTACAACCATCTCAACTACTGCCATTCCGGTTTCATTGTCTAATCAATCCTATCCACATGGGTTCAGTCCTTATCCCAACTGTACGACTGTAGCTGGAATTTCTGTTTCATGCTCTCAAAGCTTGCCATTGACAACCAATCAGATAACCACCACTGTTATACATGTCTTCACCATCCCACATCCGACAGCGGTACAAAAGAAAAGTCATGAGTCACAATTTGCTACCCAGTAGGAACAATACCACTCTCCTGAGTACCACTCGTACCAATTTGATCTTCCAGCAAAGATTGAAAAGCATGTCTAAAAGATGGCACAGGAAGAAATGACCCAAAGAGTGAAAAACTTAGAAAAACAATTGAAAAACATGCAAGGGTTGGCAGGTCAGAAGAGTATTGCCTTCAAGGATCTATATATGTTCTCCGATGTCCACTTGCCACCTGGTTTCAAGACTCCCAAATTTGAAAAGTATGATGGGCATGGAGATCCTATAGCCCGCCTAAAAAGGTATTGCAATCAATTAAGAGGGGCAGGAGGAAAGGAAGAATTACTGATGACTTAGTTTGGGGAAAGCCTTACGGGAGCAGCCTCCTAATGGTTTATGGATCAAAATACCTCTCACTGTTATGCCTGGGATGATATGGCTCGGGCCTTTGTCAAACAGTTCCAATACAACATTGACACCGCTCCTGACCGCAATTCCCTTTCAAACCTAAAGAAGATACCAACTGAAAGTTTCAAGGAATATGCCATTAAATGGAGAGAGCAAGCGACTAGAGTTAAGCCACCCATGGATGACCACGAGTTAATCACTGTCTTCCTTCAGGCTCAAGAGCCATATTATTTTCAAAACATGATGTCCGAAGTAGGTAAAATCCTTCTCGAAAGCAATCAAAATGGGGGAAATGGTTGAGAATGGTCTTAAGACAGGCAAAATTAGAAGTCAAGCAGTTCTCAAAGCCGCAACTCAGGCTGTCCAGATTGAATCTAATAATTTTAGTGATACGAATGAGAAGGATGAAGAAATCATGATGACATCAGGGTCGAGAAGAGGTCCTAGGAGAGCATCTCGAAGGTATGACCAGTCTCGTCTGTTTTCCGATGACGCTCCTGAGCACTACTATCCACCTCAGAACCCGCAACACTCTGTTGCTCCAACTCAGTATGTTGTCCAGCCACCAAAACACCCCAAAAGGCGAGCACGAGCATCACAAAATCTTTATCAACCTCCACAAAATTTTCACGTACCTTATAACCCACATCCAAGCCAGGGGTATAGAGGGGAGCAAAGGTTGAAAGATAATTTTACACCAATAGGAGAGTCCTATACAAGCTTGTTTGAGAAATTAAAGCATTATAACATGATTGCACCTATTCCTCCAAATCATGTGGACCCACGTGCAAGAAGTTTTGACCCTTCTAATAGGTGTGAATACCATTCCAATGCCCAAGGGCACAATATTGAAAGTTGTCGGGATTTGAAAAGAGAAATAGAAAGGATGATCCAGGAAAACCTGATTGTGATCCAAGACAGTGACACCCAGAATATCGCGTAAAATCCTTTACCTGCACATGATGATGCATACTTTCTGGGGATGGTGCATGGTGACATGGAGTATGAGAATCCTCTCGGGAACTTGCCGACTGAAATTTAAGAAGGTCATGGTGATTTTGATGAGCAAATTTGTGGCTAAATGTCAAGCTTAGAAATTGAAAAGTCATCCTCTCCTTACTAGGAATGAATCTTGGTAGCTTGTTTTGATGTTTTTTCTACTATCTGGGTTATTTCAGGGTTGTCATCCAGATTTTGTTTTATTGAGTCAAACCCTTCTATCCCTCTATTCTGTTTGTGTGAGTCTTGTCTGTCTGTTCTATTGCTATTTTCATTATCCGGGTTATTTTGGGGTTGTAACTCAGATTTTAGGTTGGTTGTCTTGTTGTCAAACCCTTTCATCCTTTACTCAATGAAATACAGTTTGTCATTTTGTGTCATTCTGTTCTTAGTTCTTTTCTCGCTAGTTCTAATGACATGACATGCATGCGAAAATTTTGGCCAGATCATAGAATTTGATTTAATCTGGAATTGGATAACTGAAAAAAACACTTTTGAGGATGAATAAAGAGTTGAAATACTTTGGAATTAAGGTCGAGTAAAATTCACATTCAAATCATTATGAAGATCTGGCTTGATGATGTTTAATCAATTAAAGTTTGTTGGAAAGTTTGACATTAAGGGATGGAAAGTGTCTTGTGATCATGACACACCAAGAAGACAGACATGTTCGTCAATGCTGTGATCGGGAAAAGATACTATATTTGGCATTCTCGAGGTTGGGAGGCCCTTTTTCTGCTACCCAAACATTTTATACCCTTTGTCACCCCTTTTAGCCTGTGTTATTTTCTTTGACCACCCTCTTTTGGAATCAAGTTTAGAGTCAAAAGTCGAAAAAAATGATGAAAAAACAAACGAAATAACAATAAAAGTCCATGCCCCAAGAGTACAACTGGGGAAGATCTTTGAAAGTTCAAGTGAAAAAAAAAAGAAAAAAAAAAGAAAAAAAAAAGAAAACCAAGAGTATAAACTGGGGCAATTCTTAGAAAGTTCAAGTGAAAAAAATAAGGAAAAAAAAGAGAATTGTCGAAGGTCCATGCCCTCAGAAGACAGAAGCTTGGGCAAACAAAAAAAAAGAAAGAAAAAGAAAAAGAAAAAAAAAGATAAGAAAAGAGAAAAAAAAGACAGAGGAACAGAAAGAAAATTATAGTTAGGATAGATGTTTGAACTACGTTTGACCTGATTCCTTAAAAAAGGATACGTAGGCAGCCTCACAGTTCGGTCCAACCAAATAAGAATTAAAAAAAAATTCCAAAAATCCCCAATAGTTGAAACTGGGGCAAAGATTTTATTTCATTTTTGAAAGAGTTGATTCCAAGAGTTGTAAGTCTACAACCCCATCATTTTGAGTCTACTTTTAGCCTTCATGCCGACCCTTCTTTCCAACCCTATCCAAAAACCTTCCCAATAAGACCTCCCGCTAAGCCTTCAAGAATGTCAAGAGAAGCATGCAATGAGCAACAGTTGTCACATGACATAGAACACTGTCAAGTTTCTCACAAAAGAAATAGAAAAGAAATAGAAGAAAATGAGAGTCTTACTAGTGAAAACCCTCATGGGCACTGTAAGGTGACGGTAAGCAGAGATGAATAAATGAGAGAGACTTGTTGGTGAAAATCCCTCGGGACACCACTAGTCGAAAGTGAGTCATGAAGATGATGCAAAGGATTGACACGAACAAGCCCGACTTCAAAGGTCATAAAAATGATAAAAGGGAAGATTGGATTAGTTGGATAGATCAGACCGTTAAGTCCAAAATGCATGTCATGATCATTAAGGTTAGTTAGCGTAATAAAAAATGAAAAAAGAAAAAAAAACTCTTCCCTTGTCCTTCCCGACCGAGGCATTTCTTGTTAATATTTGTTTCTTTGCATCAATGTGTCCTTCATTCCGAATCAGTCCTTGTTAAACAAGCAAGAAAAGATTTCAAAATTTGCTACCAGCTTTTCAGTTGCACAAAGTAAATTTGGCCAGCGCACTAAGTTGTTACTTTTAACATGCCTTGAGAATTCATGCAAAAGCTCCCCCCAAAAGACTCTTGTCAGCCTGTTTGGCGCAAACAAAGATAACTTGTGATCCTCTCTGACAGACAAATTGCTCAAAAGTAGGAAGTCATTCAAGATATCAGAAAAGGTCACCTGAGCAAAGATCTATCGTTGGGATAAGGCTGATTGAGCCACAAATACAAATGATAATGAGTGTAAACAACCAGGGTTGATGCAGAGTAAAAGTCTTTTGAAACCTACTCAAGCTGATTGAGCAAAAGTCAAAGCAGCCCAAGGACTGAAGCCACAAACCGACCACCATTTTCAAAACTGACCAATTTTTCTTTGTGTGAAACAGGAGCAAAGCAGTGCAAGTAAAGTGGTTCAAAAAAAACAAAAAAAAAACAAAAAGGAAAAGAAAAGAAGAGAAGAGACTACAAAGGGAAGGTTCTCAAATTTTTGCCTTTATTTGTCTTGCTATTGTGCATAAAATCTTGATTTTGATCTTCACATTTTTCCTCCTAGGATAAAAAGTCCTAGTCTGATGGATTTTCCTCCCAATATAAATCTTAGTCTGATGAATCTTTCTCCTAAGATAACAAAATGGACCTAATCTGATGAACCTTCTCCTAGGATCAAAATCTTAGTCGGATGAATCTTTCTCCTAAGATAATAAATTGATGAATCTTTCTCCTAAGATAGAAGACCTAGTCTGATGAATTTTCTCCTAGGATAAACATCTTAGTCTGATGAATCTTTCTCCTAAGATAGAAGACCTAGTCTGATGAATTTTCTCCTAGGATAAACATCTTAGTCTGATGAATCTTTCTCCTAAGATAGAAGACCTAGTCTGATGAATTTTCTCCTAGGATAAACGTCTTAGTCTGATGAATCTTTCTCCTAAGATACAAAAAAAGAGACCTAGTCTGATGAATTTTCTCCTAGGATAAACATCTTAGTTTGATGAATCTTTCTCCTAAGATAAAAAACCTAGTCTGATGAATTTTCTCCTAGGATAAACATCTTAGTCTGATGAATCTTTCTCCTAAGATAGAAGACCTAGTTTGATAAATTTTCTCCTAGGATAAACGTCTTAGTCTGATGAATCTTTCTCCTAAGATAGAAAACCTAGTCTGACGAATTTTCTCCTAGGATAATTTGAAAAAAAAGGAAAGCCTGAATTTTTCTAAAAAAAGAGGGTCAATTTTTAGTTTTCTTAAGTTATCAATTTTTAAGTTTTCTCGAAATCAAGGGTCCCACCTGGAGAATAGGGTCAGTTTTACTTTAATCAAGCGTAGTTTATAGTTTTCCGGAAGTTCAACCTTAAATCTAGGAGACTCACTTCCTAGTTTGGGTCATTTAGGTTTTTGTTTTAAGCAGAGGCATTTGCTAGTCTAAGTTTTCTTGGTTTTACTCACAGAAGACGCACATCCTAGTCGAGTCCTCAATTTTACTCTCGTCAAATAGCATATGTGATTTATAGTTCTGCTAAGAACTCACAAATCTTCCTATACAAACTGGGGCAGAAAAGTTTCTTTTGTTTTGTCTGTTTTATTGCAGTAGCAGGCGCCCACCTGGAGAACAAGGAAACTCATTTGATAATTCATTTCAGAGTCATTTGAAGTTTCAAGTTAGTAGTAGGCGCCCGCCTGGAGAACAAGGAAAGTCATTTTAGAGTCCAATTCAAGTTAGAAGTAGCAGAAGCTCGCCTCAAAAATGCGGGTCGACAGGGGTCCGAGATAACAAAAAAAGAAGTCTCAATCAAGAATAAAAGAAAAAAAGTGAATCCAAAGTGTAGAAGTAGAGAAAAGATGTTGTCTTTTCAAGACATAATTGACGTCACAAGCTTTGCATGTTCCGTCTTGATCTGAATTGAATCAACATCTGCAACTAACAAGCATCAAGATTCAGATCAGAGTCCGCATGAAGAACCAACCAAGACTCAAGATCAAGCTTCAAAAGACTCATAGATAGGAATCTTGTAACTCGTAGCTGATAGGCTTAGTTAGTTTTTTCAATTTTGATTTTTGATGTAATAACGGGACCGCGAACCAGAACCTCGACGACACCTCAATCGGTTCTCCACCTCGGTATAATCCATCACCTCATTCACTTCTGAACTAAATGTGGTCTGATTCCTTTATAGCCAAGGATATGTAGGCAACTCAGATACCAAGGCTCGATCATATTCTCCTTTCTCTTAGTTGTTGGTCTCTCCAAATAAGGGTCGGGTCAAAAAATCTGTCTTGTCGTTCTTTGTCTGAAAACTCTTCGCGTTTCCAGTCAAAGAGTGGCAGATGTAGACATGTAATTGTTGACCATCCCCAAAATTTTACACATTTTAGCATAAATATTTAATTTAGGTTTAGTATCGCTATTCTAAATAGTGTTGACTCTTTCACTTTATTTTTATCACAAAAAGTAAAAAATTACAAAAATAATAATAATATTTTTCATCTCTAGGTTAAAGTCAATTAGTATATTTATATTTATAGTATTATAAAATTTGAAAATACAAAAAAATTAGTTTCATTCGTAGTATTTAGTTTTATATTAGTTTATTTTAATTTAGAGCGATTTTTACATTTTTATAGATACATTGAATTATTTGGTATTTTTATCCTAAGTTCAAACCCAAAAGACATGGTCCAACCCAATTACCCTTAGCCCATTCTTCCAAACCCATTAGCCCACTTAAGTGCAAGATTTATCCGCGCCATCTATTTTCTTCTAATACAATGGTCATTATCCCTTCCTACCTCCATATAAAATACCCAATTATAGAAACCTTACCCTAAATTTTCAATTTCTAGACCTAACACCCCCCTCCCCGCCGTTCATCTCCTTCAGCAAAAAAAAAACAACTGAACTTTTTGTTCCATTTTTCGTACATAGCAGACAGCGCTGAAACTCAAAAGGTTCCCTCATTTTGGATAAGGAATGTGAAGCCGCGGCAAGTGTAACAACAACTCTCTATTCCCTCTGCCATAAACAAATCAATCGCTTTCCTCGCCTAAATCCTGCTCTGAATCTCTCTCTTTGAAACAATTTTATGATTTGGCCTAGTTAGCTTGTATCTCTGAAGAACTCTCTATTCTACTTTGTTGGAAATGCCTATTGTATGTTCTTTATCCTCCATAGTTTCCCTTTCATGTGGTATTCCATATAAATTACACATGTAAACTACATAAAGAAGGTCAATTTGAACCTAAATGTCCATTTGGGTTACTGCAATCTCTCGTATGGTCATATTGCTGCTAGTGGACAAGGGAATGTTAGATTTAGGAAATACTTTCTTACTAGCTCAAAGTTTGTAATTAGAAACCAGAAAAGTAATTTTCTTTTGGAGGAAACCTATCCCGATTTTCACTTGGAGGATGAGGAGCAAGGTGACATACAAGATGATGAGGGGTCACCGTGGGAATGAGCGGTTATGTATAAAAGAATCATCAGGACAATCCTCTCACTTGGTTGCAACAGTTGTCAGATATTTGAGGTTTTAGTTTATCGTTTGACTAAGGTCGATTTGGGTTTCGAGCATTCCAGTGTCAATTCGAGGTTCCGGTTTGTAATTTCGGTGTTTCGTCCAAGGATTGTTGCTTTGTTTAGCTCGATTGATTTGCAATTTTCAGCTTTGTTCATCAATAAAAGATCCATTTCTCAATTTTCATTCTCCTTTCATTGTGTTATGATAGCTTGGTGTGTGTGTTGGTTGATTTGTGATTCTATGTTGTTTGAGTAGTATGTCTTAGTTTTCATTTAAATTGTTTTAATTAGTTTTATTTCGATTGTGATGTGTGTAGTCTTGGTTCTTGAATAAATGCTTTTAATTGGGTAGATGAAAAAATCTGGGCCAAGTAATAGATCATGTTAGCTAGCTTATTTTCCCCAATAACATCTTGCCCATAAGTTTGGCATCACAACAATCTCAAAAGATTATAAATAATTAAATGCGCTAGTTGCTTTAGGCGCATTATAATAAAATTATCATAGCTACGGGCACGGTTCCCGTGACGTAGTTATGATACCTAATTTCAAAATCCGGGTTCACATTTAATGTGACCCGGCCACAACAACTAATAATAATAATAAAATAAACATGTTGTAGATCGTGGGTGCATTTCATGTGACGCAGTTTGCAATGTGTACCAAAACGACAAGTGTACGACAATCGTGCCTTGTTCTAGAAAATAATTCCATAAACACTAAAAGAGATTGAAAGTTAAAAATGCACGTAGGTTAAAAATGTGTAATTAATCAGATAATTAGGCTAGTTAATAATAGTTGAGTGACTGTGCTAAAACCACGGAACCCGGGAATGCCTAACACCTTCTCTCGGGTTAACATAATTCCTTATCCGGATTTCATTGTTCGCAGACCATAAATAGGAGTCAAACTTCATCAATTCGGGATTTTAAACCGGTGACTTGGGACACCATAAATTATCCCAAGTGGCGACTCTGAACTTGAATAAATAATCCCGTTTCGATTATTGTCACTTTAATTAGAAAAACTCCCTTATACCCCGTCTGGGTAGAAAAAGGAGGTATGACACCCATTAACTCTAAAAACCTCCCCATTTTTGTTCTTCAAGTTAAGTGCACCAAACGGAGTCACAAATACCACTTCAAAAGGCCCCATACATCAAAAATATCAACTTCAAGAATGGTATTGAGAGGCATCTCATCTTTCTTCGAAATTCCACCCGCTCTTTGACATTCGTCACATCTCTTCACAAGTTCACTTGCATCTTTGTACAAAGTTGGACAATAAAATCCATAACTAAGAACTTTGGAAGCCATCCTCGCCCCACCATGATGGCCATCATAGGGAGAGGAATGACAAGCCTCTAAGATACTCAATTGCTCCTCCTCCGGGACACACCTTCGGATCACACCATCCGTGCAAATCTTGAACAAGTACGGCTCATCCCAATAGAAATCCAAACTATCCCGTTTGAGCTTCTTCCTTTGGTTAGAAAAGAGCTCATACGGGATTATACCAATCACAAGAAAATTAGCAACGTCCGCAAACCATATCATACCATTCATCGACACAGAAAGGAGTTGTTCGTCTATAAATGAATCATTGATCTCTAGGGCATCACGAGGCCTCCCCCCTTCTCCAAGCGAGACAAGTAGTCCGCCACTTGGTTTTCACTACCCTTCCAGTCCACAATCTCCAAATCAAACTCTTGAAGTAACAAGACACATCGCATCAGTCTAGCTTTGGAATCCTTCTTCGTCATCAAGTATCAGAGTGTGGCATGATCGGTATGAACTATGACCTTGTCACCCATGAGATACGGCCGAAATTTATTCATCGCGAACATAATAGCCAAAAGTTCTTTCTTGGTCACCGTGTAGCTCACTTGAGCATCATTCATTGTCTTGCTTGCATAGTACACCGGATGAAACATTTTGTTCACTCTTTGACCCAAAACCGCCCCAACCGCAACATCGCTCACATCACACATGAGCTCAAAAGGCAAGCTCCAATTGGGTGCGGTGATAATAGGAGTGGTGGTCAACTTGTGCTTGAGAAGTTCAAAGGCTTGCATACATCTCTCATCAAACATGAAATTGGCATATTTTTCCAATAACTTGCATAAGGGATTCACTACCTTCGAAAAGTCTTTGATAAATCTCCGGTAGAACCCCGCATGCCCAAGAAAACTTCTAACTCCCTTGACAGAGGCAAGGGAAGGGAGCCTTGAAATCACATAAATTTTTGCTTTGTCCACCTCTATACCATGCTTTGAAATTTTATGCCCAAGAACTATGCCCTCCTCAACCATGAAGTGGCATTTCTCCTAATTAAGAACAAGATCGGTTTCTTCACAATGGACCAACACTCTATCAAGATTTTTCAAACATTCATCAAATGAATCACCCACAACACTAAAGTCGTCCATGAATACCTCCAAAATATCTTCCATCATGTCGGTGAAAATGGCCATCATACACCGTTGGAATGTAGCCGGTGCATTGCATAACCCAAAAGGCATCCTAGAAAAGGCAAAGGTGCCATATGGACAAGTGAATGTGGTCTTCTCCTGATCTTCCAAAGCAATCAAGATTTGGTTGTATCCAGAATACCCATCTAAGAAATAGTAGAAGGCACACCCAGCAAGTCGATCTAACATCTGATCAAGAAAAGGCAATACAAACTGATCCTTGCGAGTCACTTTATTCAACTTGTGGTAATCCATGCACACCCTCCACCCGGTGACGGTCCTGGTAGGAATCAACTCATCTTGCGAATTTGCAACCACGGTCATGCCACCCTTCTTCGACACACATTGCACCGGCGAAGTCCAAGAGCTATCTGAGATGGGGTACACAACCCCGGCATTCAACCACTTGATCACCTCCTTTTTCACAACTTCTTGCATTGCCTCATTCAACCTCCTTTGATGTTCCAAGGAAGGCTTTACACCATCTTCCAGAATAATCTTGTGCATACAGAATGCAGGGCTTATCCCCTGAATATCAGCTAAGGTCCACCCAATTGCCTTCTTCCGCTTTTGAAGCAACGCCAATGTGACATCAACCTGCATGTTAGTAAGACAAGAAGAAAGAATAACTGGCAAAGTTGAACTAGGGCCTAAGAATTCATACCTGAGGTGTGGAGGCAACGGCTTCAACTCCAACACCAAAGGTTCCTCGATTGAAGGTTTTGTTGGTGGAGTCTTCCTATTCTCAAGGTCCAAAAAGAGTTTCCTAGGCTCATAAGAGTAAGAGCCCATTCCATGTAAAGCATTCACGCACTCCACTCGGACTTCATCGTTATATACATTAAGATTCAACAATACTGCCTCTAGAGGGTCCTCCACATTGATCATTGCACTAGTATCATCAACTATCACTGCCGTGACAAGGTCCACAAAAGAGCACACCTCAGAGCTGTTGGACTGCTTCATTGACTTGCACACATGAAGGACCACTTTCTCATCACCCACCCGGAAGGTGAGTTCCCTTGCTTCCACATCAACTAAGGCCTTCCCAGTAGCAAGGAAAGGTCTTCCCAGTATGATTGGAACTTCATAATCTACCTCACAATCCAAGATCACAAAATCAGCTGGCAAGATAAATTTGTCCACCCGGACAAGGACATCATCAATGATACACAATGGTCTCTTCATAGTTCTATCCGCCATTTGCAATCTCATGGAAGTCAGCCTCGGTTGCCCAATACCCAAAGTCTTGAAAACTGAGTAGGGCATCAAGTTGATACTTGCCCCCAAATCACATAGAGCTTTAGCAAAGTCTGTATTCCCAATGGTGCAAGGAATGGTGAAAGCACGAGGATCTTCTAGCTTCGAGGCCATTGAGTGCACAATTGCACTAACTTGGTGGGTCATCTTGATAGTTTCGCAATCGATGGATCATTTCTTTGCCACCAAGTCCTTCATGAATTTAGCATAACCCGACATTTGTTCTAGAGCCTCCACCAAAGGCACATTAATGGATAAGCTCTTCATCATGTCAATAAACTTTTTAAACTGATTCTCATTTTTCTGCTTCGCGAGCCTTTAAGGATAAGGTAGAGGTGGCCTGGGAAAAGGAGCCTTGGCTTTAGGCACAACCGTTTCCGGCATGTCTATTACATGTTCCCTAGACGGGTTCATGTCATTGTGTATCTCCACCTCGGAATCTTGAATATCAATCCTCACTTCCACATTTACGTTCTCATCAATCACATTTTCAACCACCAAAGGACTCTCATCTTCTTGCTACTCAACTTCATCACTCAAAATTTCTTTTTGCTTGGAGGCATTCGCATCACCGCCTCGTCCACTTCTTATAGTTACCGCCATAACATGATTGTTCCCACCCTCCGGGTTAACTACTGTATCACTTGGTAGAGCCCTCTTAGGGTGAGTATTCAAGGATTGTGAGATTTGGCCTAATTGAACATCCAAGTTTCTGATTGAAGTATTGTGGGAAGCCAACTGAGCATTAGAGTCCGCATTCTTTTTCATCATCTGTTCAAACATCATTTCAATTATCCCCATTTCATTGTTGGAATAACTAGGACCTTGGGATGGAAATGGGGGTGGATTGTTCGGTTGTTGATACATTGGGGGCCTTTGAAAGCCTTGCCCCCGATTTCCTTGATTGTCATTGTTCCAACCACCCTGATTGTTGTTACCACCCCAATTGTTGTTGTTGCTATTCCAATTTCCCTGATTGTTCTGATTGCCCCAATTGGAATTTTGGTTGTTGTCCCCCCAATTACTATTCCCTTGTTGTTGTTGATTGCCCTAATTGCCTTGAGGTCTCCATTGTTGTTGGTTGGAAGAATTGCCTCTTTGGCCTTGATAGTTGTTCACGTATTGCACTTCTTCATTCTGCCCATCATAACCATCATCTTGGAATCCACCACAATCATTGTCATATTGATTCGAACTCCCTTAGTTCTATTGACCTCTTTGTTTTCTTTTGTTCACTAGCATGTTGACACCCTCCATAGCATTTACTTGGCGCGGATTTTGAACCTGTAGCAACTGTGTCTTTGCTAGCTAGTTCATTGTTGTTGTCAGCTCTACTATAGCCTGTCTATGGTCATGTAGATCTTTGTGCAAGTGAGTGACTGTGGGGTCACCCTGTGGCACATTGGCTCTACTGCCATGCGAAGGATGTGTCAGCCATCTCATCAAGAATGTCACAAGCCTCATCATAAGACAACTTCATGAAGTTACTCCCAGCAAGTTGGTTCACTATACACTGATTTGTTGTGTTAATACACTGGTAGAAAGTTTATTGTATCATTGCCTCAGTCATATCATTGTTGGGACATTTCTTTACCATGGTTCTATATCGCTCCCATATCTCATGTAATGGTTTGGTGGGCTCCTGCTTGAAAGCTAAGATCTCATCTCTCAATGTTGCCATATGCCCCGGCGAGAAAAACTTTTTAATGAACTTATCCGCCAACTCCTCCCAAGTAGTGATGGAATGGTTGGAAAGTTTCTCAAACCAACCCAATGCCTTCCCTCTAAGTGAGAAAGGAAATAGTCTCAACCGAAGTGCATCCTTCGACACATTAGTTTGCTTGCTCCCCCAACAGGTATCCACAAAACCCTTGAGATGTTTGTAAGTATTCTGATTGGGAGCACCTGTGAAATACCCTTGCTACTCCAGCAATGTCAGCATCACATTAGTAATTTGAAAATTGCCCGCCCGGATCCGGGGTGGGACAATTGCATTAGCATATCCTTGGTTGGAAAGCACTCGAGCAGCCACTCTTGGAGGTGGCGGGGGAGGGTCTGGAATATTATCATTGGCTTGGAAGCCTCTCCTTTGTCCTTGAGGTACAAGAGGAACATCATCATTAATGTTGTCATCTACCTCCTCCCCCGGCGGAAGATCTCCAATAGGTGCATTGTTTGCTGCCATTTTGTACCTGAAGTTGTGACACACACAAATTAGTAACGCAAAAGGAAAGAAGAACAATATACAAAATTATTTAGATAGATAGCCAAAACCGTTAGCTCCCCAGCAACGACGCCAAAAAGTGATCGGTGTCAAAACTACTACAAAGTAGCGAGAGTGGTTGAAGCAGCTTTTACCCAAGATGGTCGGGGTCAAATTCCACAGGGAGCTAGAAATGGAAATTGGGTTCCTATCTAAATTAGAGATGTGTAATTGTTCTTAATTGCTCTTCCAAACATCATTGGTCTTTTGATTACTTCTAATATTATGCTAATAAGATGCTAAATTAAGCAAAGAGTAAGAGACTTGAAAGGTTGTCTAAATAGTTAAGGAGGCACTAGGGAAATGACTTTTTCCTAGGTGGATACTTGATGGGTTCTTGAGTCTAAGGCTAAGTTTTCATGTTGGGGATTACGATATAACCAATGCACCAAACTTCTCACTCTATACCTCTCGGTAGTTTGAGTGATTTTTCCCTAATTGACTTTCTCAAGACCAATTAGGTATGATATTTTTTGCAAGCAACTGAGGTTCAAGTCGGGTATTACTATCTCTAGGTTTAATCCTTTAATTGGGGCTGTCAATCTCTTGAATACGCCGCAATTCCTTGTTGGACTAATTTTCCTAGACTCAAGCTCTCTTACTCAAGAAGAGCCCAAGTAAAAAAGGCACAAATTAGTATTTGCAACCACTAATTCAACATGGAAAGCACAAATTAGTCCAAATATCAAACACCCATAGACATTCAAGCCCTAAAACTTAAGACCCATCAAATACTCACACTAGGGTTGAGCCACAACCCTAGCTAATGGGTCTAGCTACTCATGATAATAGAAGAAAATAAAGAAATAGATGAAGAAAAACCCATAAGATTTAATTACAAGCTAATATTTGAAGATTTGATGATAAAACTACTCTAAAATTACTCAAAATGGTTAACAACTACTGTTCACGAGCGTAGCTCAAAGTCAGATTACAACTGATGACCTAAAAATAGGAAAAGAAGCTAATTATACTAGGCCGAATTTTCTGGACAAAAATACCCCTGCAGGGTAAGTGCGGTCCGCACAAATCGAGTGCGGACGCAGTGAGGCTTTTGGCTTTAAATCTTTGCTCTCCAAACTTGGCCACCGCGGGCCGCATAAAATGCACCGCGGCCGCGGTGGCTTCTTCTGCAATCCGCACAAAGAGGAATGCGGACCGCATTTGCAATAAATCTCCAAACTCTAACTCTCTGAACTCCATCATTGTGGACCGCACAATATCGAGTGCGGTCACGGTAAGTCCATTGCGGTTCGCATAAAATGTTTTGCGGCCACAATTCTTGAGTTTTTGAATTATGCACTCTCTGAATCTCCTTACTGCGGATCACACTAAATGGAATACGGCCGCAGTGGACCTGTTGCACAGTGCTTGGACTTGTTCTTGGTACTTGTGCATGTTTCACTCCTTTTTTAGCTGGTTTTGACTGATTGTCACATTTTTGACCAAACCCTGCAAATAGGTACAACATGTAAGCCTTTGGGACTATTTTGTCAATATTTTTAATTAAAACTCAAGTAAGAAGGAGTGTAAACCATAATCCCTAGTTATCACTATGCACTGCCAGAGGGTCGAATGACGCGAACCATAGATGCATCTATTACCCCACTCGCGAATCATACATGTGACGCGGTCAAATATAAATAAATACATCAAACAGTAAATCAAGAATTCATTAGGAAAATAATTATCCAAAGAAATGGCAACTTCTCTGTAGCGTTCAAGAAGATAATATTTAATTTCTTTAAAAATTCATTTACCAATTCGATATGATTTAAGAAATTTAAATTGTTAATAAGGTTACAAATATTTCAAGTATAACATGCTTTCGGGTCCTAAACTACCCGGACTTAAGCATAATAGTAGCTACGTACAGACCCTCGTCACCTCGTGCATACGTAGCCTCCACAAATAGAAGCACATATTTAATTATTTCATCTATGGGGATAATTACCTCTTACAAGGTTAGAAAGGAGACTTACCTCGCTCCGAAGCTCACTTTCTGGTCCAAGATTATGCTCAAACCCTCAATTCGGTGCGAAACAATCCAAAACTAATGATAGTGTATAAAGTAATCAATACATGTTCAAAAATTCATATTCCAACTATTAAGGTGATTACCAACCCTAAATGTAAGATTCCTAAAATTCACCCCGGGACCACGTGCCTGGATTTTGAAAATTTTCGAAGAAAGTTGTTACCCATAACCTTATGAAGTCAAATATATTATTTTTACCAAATTCCATAACCATTTTCGTGGTCAAATCTCATTTTTATACAAAACCTAGGTTTTCATCTAAACCCTTGATTTCACCAATTTTTATATGTTAATCTATCCATAATCTATGTATTAAACTCATATTGTGAAATTACTTACCTCAAAGTGCTAGGTGAAAATCCTCTTCTAAAAGCTCCAAAAAATTGCACAAATCTGAGACTTAAAACTCAAAAATGAGTAAAAACGGCTGACTCCCATTTTTAGGCATTCTGCCTAGGCAAATCGCATGTATGAAATGTGACTTTGCCTGATTTTTGGGCAAAAATGAACTACTACCAGCCTTAAGTCAATGGAACATAACTTTCTGTACAAATATTCAAATGATGAATGATTTAACTTTCTAAAAACTAGAATCAAAGATCTACAACTTTCATATTTTGCAAATTTCAGATTCCTTATAGCTTTAGAGATACAAGCTTCCAAAGTAGGCTCCTCGCATCAGAAATTTAGGGGGAAATTGCAAAATAGCTTTATCAGCCTTCATTCAATCGATCATAACTTTCTGTACAAATATCTAAATAATGAATGGTTTATCTTTCTGGAAACTAGAATGCAAGGGATATAACTTTCATGTTTTGTAAATGTTTAGATTCCTTATAGATTGCAAGATATGATCTTTCAAAATCGACTCCACGCATCAGAAATCTGGCGAACAACTTCTGCAACAGAAAATTTTAGCAGCTTTCTTTGTTCGAAATCCATTCCGTTAACCTTCCAAAATCCACCCGAGGCCCTCAGAACCTTAACCAATTATACCAATATGTCCAAAACACATGATACGAACTCGCTCGAGGCCTCAAATCACATCAAACAACGTCGAAATCATGAATCGCACCCCAATTCAAGCTTAATGAACTTTAGGACTTCAAACTTCTACATTTGATGCCGAAACCTATCAAATCACGTCCGATTGACCTCAAATTTTGCACACAAGTCACATTCAACATTACAGACCTACTCCAACTTCCAGAATTAGAATTCGACCCCGATATCAAAAAGTCCACTTCCGGTCAAACTTTTCAAAAACCTTCAAATTTCTAACTTTCGCCAAATGACCCCAAAATGACCTACGGACTTCCAAATCCACTTTCGGGCGTGCTCTCAATACCAAAATCACCATATGGAGCTATTCCCAAACTCGGAATCCCAAACGGACATCGATAACATTGAAATGCACTTCAACCCAAATTTATGAAATTCTTTCAAAATGCCAACCTTCCACAATAGGCGCCGAAACGCTCTAGGGCCATCCAAAACCCGATCCGGACATACACCCAAGTCCAAAATCATCATACGAATCTGTTGGAACCTTCAAATTCTGATTCCAAGTTCATTTACTCAAAATCAACCCTTAGTCAGATTCTTCCAACTAAAGCTTCCGAAATGAGAATTCTCTTTCAAAATCTACTCCGAACTTCCGAATTTCAATTTGTGACCACGTGTACAAGTCATAATACCTGAAGTGAAGCTGCTCATGGCCTCAAATCGGCAAACAACGCATTAGATCTCAAAACGATCGGTCGGGTCGTTATAGTTTGGCCTTGGCTTTCAGCCGGCCAAACTAGAGATAGAACAAGATAGCAAAGAGAGCA
Source organism: Nicotiana sylvestris (assembly GCF_000393655.2). Lineage (NCBI taxonomy): Eukaryota > Viridiplantae > Streptophyta > Magnoliopsida > Solanales > Solanaceae > Nicotiana > Nicotiana sylvestris. Next base: position 12,493,517 of record NC_091064.1, read on the forward strand.
CAGAGCCAAATCATAAGTTTATCAGTGAGAGTATATTGATTTTTTTTATCTTTTTTGTCTCTCCTAAAGGGGAAAGCGGAGTGGTTTATATAGTAGTATAGTATAAACATGAAACACAGTAAGTATTAAACATAGAATCAATTAGGATCTATTTCATTAAGGCAAATAATACATAGACAAAGACTTCAGTATATTAACAGAGAATAATGGCATGTAATCATGCGAGTAACACTTATAATAAGGGGGATACAATAGAGAATAAGGAAAATATTACATAAGAATCGATTAACAATTAGATTTAGGGAAAAATAAGGTAAAAATAAAGGAAACACGGTAGATTAAACAGAAATAATTAAAGTATTAGTTGAGACTAAAGCTTTGAATCGAACCAGAGATGCAAGAATCCTTCATGTCGCACCCCTTTTTCCCTTTGCGGAGAGAAGTCTGGGTTCCAACGTTCATGGGGAAAATAACTCGTTTCCTTTTGGGAATTTGGTATTTAAAGAGTCGCCACCTAACGGATTATGGCGCGTTATGGCACCTAGAGCGATTAACTCTTGTATTGGTCTGCATTACCAGAGATTTAGGGTAAGTGCTCGAAATAACCTTGAGGGGAAGGTGTTAGGAACCCCTCTTGGTCCACAACGGTGGGTCCCGACTGAACTTATCTTATGAACTAGTCCATTAACAAATAAATAATTTTAAACACATAAATACAAATAAGAGCAGGTTTTGGACATTACATAACTCAAATAATGAGACAAAGGAAAGTCTTAAACAAATCGTATACACATGGAAAGTAAAGGGAATTTGGGAAGGAGGGGTCCTAGGTTGGTTAGCCTATAGGATCACCTCACGCAATGTCCGGTAAACACTCCTCAATGAGGGGCTACACATGACATTAGCGCGTAGTCATCATATCCATATCTACCCTTCCCACCCCTTAGCGTTTATTAGGCGAATGTTATTTAGCAATCTCTATATGTGTTGTTACCCGACCCTTCTTAGTGGTCCTGGAAGAAATTAGGACCTCTACCTATAGGCAGTTCTAGATAAACCCCTAAGGTTTAAAGGAGAAAATACTAAGGCGACAAGCACGAACACACAGGACTTTAGCAAATAAAAGCAGGAAGGAGCAAATAAGAGGCTTAGGTTTACCTTCGCAAATAATGCATGTAAACATCACGACTCAAACACAAACAAGGGCAGTATTATTAAACAGGATCCTAAGACATGATGTCTAGGTGAGTATCAGAACACAAGAGACATGCAGATTTATTTTTTTAAACTTAGAAGCAGGGGCCTAATCAGTTTTCCTACTGATTTTAAGCATGTTAACCATTAAGGAGTAAACACAAAGAGGCAGTTTCTAATTTTATAAGAAATTTGATTACCTAAGGCTTGCCTAGGCGTGGGATAATGCACAATTGTTACCAGAACTATTAAAACAGGGTATGAGATATTTTACCTAAAGCATGTTGTTCTAAGTTTTACAAGATACAAAATTATTACCATTTTTACTTAAACAGGATAATTAGATGTGAGACTGTTTTATATCCTTTTTCATGCATCAGTAGTTTACCTAGGTGTGACTGAGCGAGTATGAACGAGATCCTAAACATGGTATCTAATATGCACATATAAGGTTCAGAATGGTTTATATGCAGAATTCCTAAAGCAGGATTTCTAAATGCACAGCAGGTTACAGCATGATTTCAAAATATGCATAAGTAACAGTTTATTTTAATGTTGTCGTTTATCCTAGAAACAGGATTTCTAAGTGATAATAAGGATGTCAAAATGAGATGCTGAAAACAGTATGCATGAAACCTAGGAGCATGGTATCTAATACATGATATGTTTTGCATGTATTGGTCCTAAACTTGAATTCTAATGCATATACAGAAAAAGATAAATCTAAAGCATGTTTTCAACCCTTTGATAACATGTATAGCTACCCTCATATTTTTACTAGCCAGCCCCAATATTCGTTTACAATGAATATTAATAACCAACATTGAATGAATTACATTAATAGATAAAGAAAAATAAGAAGTTACTCTATAGGGAGCCTGCAAGTAGGCCCAGATTTCCAAAACCTCAACTGCTCAGATTGTTTCATAGTCTTTCTCAATATCCGGGTGTGTCAGAGTTCCCTAAGGACCTCAAGGGATCCTGGGCAGTGCTCACACCCAGATTTTACAACCATATTTGAGTAAGTGCAGTGTGGAAGGGTCAGCTCTAATGCATCAGAGTTCAGAGGGATCTCATAGGAATCCCTAAGCAGTCAGACATTAGAGGGGCACAACTTAGGGATCTAAGAATAGAGTGAGAGTGCTTGACATAGTTTTGAAAAAAAAAGTTTAAGTAGGAAAATAATTTAAAAAGAGACTTGAAAATAGTTTTGTAAAACAATAGAGGAGTTATTCAATAAGACAGTTTTGAAAAGAGTAGGGCAATCAACAAATAACAGACTAACCTCAAAACCAAAACAGGTTCAGCATCACACATAGAATAAAGAACCAAAATAGGTTTAGTACAAGCATTCACACAGGGGTAAATGGGATTGGGGACAGGTAAAACTCATAATGGTAATCACATAGCAAGCAGAAGTCTTTGGAATTGGTACAGATATGCTCAGAAACACTAATTAGCCATAGTCACAGAATCAGCAATGCTTAAGGGTTTCACTATAGGATCAACATATTTTAAAATCAATCCCAAAATCATACAAGTTTAGGAGTGCAGACTATTTTATAAGGAGATTCATACCAAAAACCAGATAGAGCAAGGTCACATGGAGACAAACCTCATAGAGGGAGGTAACATGTTCATACTGATCCTAAGGGAAGGGGAGTGCATAACATTCTAATGATCTAAATATATCAACTACAGGTTTCACAGCAAAACCATAAGTAAAGGCAGACTAGAAACAGGATGAATTGAAGTAATAAAAAGACGATATTATTTTTGGAACTTGAATTGAAATCAGAACATACCAGTAAATAAGGTAGTAAACACAAAGTGAGGAGCAAGAGAGTAGAGTAATCAGCCTTGGCTTGCAGCCGGCTGACTTAGAACAATAGCAAGTAACCATAGAAAAGAGAGCAGAAGAGAGTTTTTGTGTGAGAGAGAGTTTTTCAACCAATGTGTTCGTGTCTTTGTGCTAATGAAAGAGCAAGGTACTTATAGTTTGAAAACAGGTAGAAAATAAGGCAAGAATCATATTTCAGCAGTAATTATGGAACTATATACTAATTAGAATCAAATCAGTATAAGTACTTTCTTTAATTAAGGAGTTAAATTTAAACGGTAACAGGTAAATACTAAATAATGAAGGAAATCACATAAGGTTGAATATAACAAATAAGGAAATATTTTAAGCATAGTACAAGTACACAATATGTAATCGAGACTAGGTTCAGCAGATTCTAATCAAGGAAAATACTTAAGAATCAGTTGACAGGATGCTCGACCATAGATTAAGGTAAGAAAATATCTTAAAGGTTAAAATAAGTAAAGAATATCACAAGAAATCGGTGAAGGATCAGCCACAGAGATTCAAAGATTCAAAAATAGCAAATAGTACTGAGTTAGGAGAAATTGACACAAATTTATTCGAACAAGCAGAATAAATACATAATAGCAAGAATCAGAAACCCTAATAAGCCAAATAGGGTAAAATCACACACAATTAGGGATTCACAGAGAGCAGAACATGAATTAATAGAATAAATATGACATAGGTGGAAGAAGTAAAAGTCAAAGACACTGATGAACAAAATAGGGTAAAACCACAGAGAATCATAAGGCTCATGAGAAACAAGTACATATATAGATTAAGCGAACATATTATCATAAAATAGACTCAGAATCCAGGATTAAAACAAAGAAACTTCGGGTTATCAACATAATAACTCAGATAAAAGAGAAAACTCAAATAAACGTTTAAACATAGTGAAAATCATAGATTAATACTAAAATCAGAAGAAAAAGACATTTTGAAAAGGGGTTAAGAAACCCTGGTTTGAAGATGAATGGTCGTTTTAGAAAAATCGGAAAATCTTCAAGGAAAACAGCAAAATAACTTGGAATATACCCAAATCTATTATAGATCAAAGAAATCAAGAGCTAATAGTTAGGGTTTCAGAGAGATAACCCAAAGAGAAAGAGAATCGGCCTAGAAACCACAGGTTCTAGCCTAAGATGGCAGGATCTTACTCGAACATGCCAAGATTGGCCTGAGAATGACATGAAAAACCATGGAGGTGAGTTGAACCGCCTTTGGTTCCTTTGAAGACATCAAGGCAGCAGTAACCCGGCGTAGGAAGGAGCCATGAGGGCTGGGATGGTGGTGAGACCACCATAGTTACCGGCAAGTCGACAGTCGGTGAGAGCTTTAGGTTTTAGTAGAGAGAATTTGAGTGGTGAGGGGAGAGTCTAACGGCAGAGTGAAAGAGAGAAATGAGGGGGAAGGGAGGTAGTCTCTAGGGTTAATTAAGGAAAGGGGAGATCTGGACCGTTGATTAAAATTGATCAATGATCCAGATTAGACAAGGGATTGGGTCGGGTAGGATAAGGTATTGGGCCTGGGGTATTTGGGCCATTTTAATTGGGTTGGGGTCTGATTTAGTTAGGATATAATTGAAATGAAAGTGGCTATTTGTTAAATACCCAATGTAAATTAATTAAAATGAATTTCATGTGTAGAAAATAATTTAAAAATGTTTATTTAATATTTAAAAAATACACATGATTAATTTCTGGATGAAAATAGTATAAAATCATATGATTGGGCTATAATTCCAAAGTTATTGCAATTACAGCCAAAAGGTGCCAATTTGGCTGATTATGAAATAATTTGGTCTTAATAGGACCAAAAATAATACATTACATCAATAAATGCTTTTGAAATCATTTGTAAGGTAATGTTATAATTATTTCTTGGAAATAAAATGTTGGATAAATTATTTAAAATATAGGAAAATTGTGGGAAAATATCAATTGCTAATCAATGCATGATTTTGAAGATATATATGCAATATGAAATAGTTTTTGGGAAAAATTGGGTATCAACAGCTACCCCTCTTTACCCGGGAAGGATTAAAGAGTTTTCAGGTAAAGAAATGATGGCAATTTTGATCGGGCGGGATGTTTTGAAAGACAGAGGCCGGACTCCGATCTTCGAGTTGTCTACAATCCCTGGTTTTATAGGAACCAGGCCATGTGTTGTTCTGGATTCATCGGCGGAATATGCCGATGAAATCATTGCAAGAACGGACACGAGATGCGAAAGCGGCTATGGTGAGTGGTTAAGGTTTGAGATAGTTGAAAAAACTGGAGCGAGATTGCTCCTGCTAAGATAGCGGTTGCTTACAGGTTACCTGCAGATAAAAGATGCTACAAACATGTATTTGCAAAAATTTAAACATGATGCAGATTCCCTTTAGACCATGAAGGTTGTATTTGGATGGTTAAAGATGACGTTATCAGACCATGATGTCCCGGGCCATGAATTGTTTAGTGAGGGTTTTGCAGGCCATGAAATGATGTTCTCGGGCCATGACAAATGGTGCCTCCGAACCATGATGCCTTTGAATAATTATATGTAAATTTGAGGGATCCTCAGGCCATGACATTGTGTCTTCCGGCTATTAGGATGATGCCGTTTAGACTATGACGCCTTCGGATAGATTGGCAATATTTTAGCCCATGATATGCAGTAATGATGTTAACAAGACAAAGCTTAGTCTTATAAAATGAAGGGCAGAGCTTAGCCTGATTGAAAAGCGAGTAGATAGTACTAGAAATAGAGAAATATTTGTGCGAAGAGGAACATCTCTTAGACCCATACAGATGGGGAGGCAAGGATTAGCCTCATGCAAGTGGGGAGGCAGGGATTAGCCTTATGCAAGTATGGAGGCAAGGATTAGCCTCATGTAGGTGTGGAGGCAAAGATTAGCCTCATGCAAATAGGGAGTCAGGGATTAGCCTCATTCAAATATGGAGGTAAGTATTAGCCTCATGCAAGTATGGAGGGAAGGATTAGCCTCATGCAAATAGGGAGACAGGGATTAGTCTCATGCAAATATGGAGGCAGGGATTAGCGTCAAGCAAATATGGAGGCATGGATTAGCCTCATGCAAATATGGAGGCAAGGATTAGCCTCATGCAAGTGTGGAGGCAGGGATTAGCCTCATCCAAAATAGGGAGGTAGGGATTAGCCTCGTGCAAGTATTGAGGAAAGGATTAGCCTCATGCAGAGAACAGGTAGCAAATAAGAGTAGTGTATGTCTTAGCTGGAGATACATTCGGTGTTTGATGTCCTGATTGATAGAAAATTTGTTACGTGTATGTATTTGCGGATGTTATTTCCATGTCAAATATGCCTGCGTTCAAAGAAAAATTGTAAGTTTTGTGGGTGGGGAGGAGGGGAGGTTGGTCCGTGCTTTGTCTGCCGGTCTTGCTTTGCTCCAACCTGAAAGCCCCTTTCGAGTTCCCCTAGGTAACACCTGACTATTATGGAAATAGAGTTTTTTGAAAAATACGCAATTGTTGATAAAAATAGAGTTATTTCAGAAATATATTGATACATTTGGATGAACTACTAACTGTAACACATCTCAAAGGCATTGCATCTCTCTTATGTCGGAATTTTGAGGGCCCTCCTCAAAATTCTGCCCCAGTTTAGTAGATGATCCTTTGGCTGTTTGCGGATAATAGGCCCTGCTGAAACTTCTTCGAAATTTTGAGAATCCTTCTCAAAATTTTGCCCCAGTTTCTTAACTGATTACTGACCGTCTGACACATGTTGGCGTTGGCTGGACTTGCTCTGGGATTTTGAGGACTCTCCTCAAAATTCTGCACCAATTTCTGATCTTGAGAGAAATGAAAATTTTATTATGATATGACCGAACTCATAAGGCTGCCGACGTATCCCCTCTTAATTGGGAATCATGTCAAGCGTAGTTCAATTACATCACATGAGGAAATGTAAATAATCTAAGCATAAAATCTCTTGAGTGCGTCTGAATTGATTGGTTTTGGCCAGATTTCTCCATCCATTTTTGCAAGCGTGAGCACGTGATTTTTGCCCTACAAGAACTACTCCCGCAAAAATTCAAAATAAAATAGTTGTGTGTTGCTTGTGATTTATTTGTATTTGTCTGTGCATGTTTATTCTATTTTTACTACTGAAAAATACAAAAATATATGTGTTGCATTTGCATTTACAATTTAGGATTAATTAACCACTGATTTGTTTTACGAAAATGAAAATCATAAAAAATAATGTACTTTGCATTTTTTAGAATTTAATGTTGAATTTTATGATTTTATTGTTAATTGGCATTTAATTATATGTGATAAATGTTATTAGAAGATAATTAGTATTTTTAATAAGTTAACTTGGTTTATAATTTTAGAAAACAATTTAGAAAGCAAAATGAATGAAAAGAACAAAAACTAGGAAGGAAAATCGGATTGGGCTCAAATCCCTGGCCCAATGGCATGTCCCAAACCCGGTCCAGGAAGCTCCTCTCACAGGATGGTGAAACGACGTAGTATAGGGACCAAACTACATCGTTTCAATGGCAAAAATCTCAGCCATTCAACCAAGCCACATCCAACGGTCACAGATCAATACCCGTATCCAAGAACCGAACCCGACCCGTTTACCCCGAACCAAACCCGCCTCAGTACTTAACCAAAACGACCCCGTTTGACCCCCTAACCTAATCTGGACCGTCGATCTTCACTGATCCAACGGATCACATTAATCCCCTCAATCTAATATACCAAAATACCCCAGACCCATTACCCCCTCTCATTTCCAAACACCCCCCCCCCTGTTCAGTCGTCTCTTTCAGAGAGACCAAACGACCAAAAACCCTAATAGCCGCCACCATACTCCATCGCCTGAAACCCGGCGGACAGTGCTCCGTTCACCCCCAAATTCACACCCCAGCTTCCCCACGACCTCCTAAACCTAACCCCTCTAACCATAACCCTCGAATCCTGATTAGGGCCTTCGAATCTTCAATCAAAGATCGACCAAAAAACCTTAACTAATCCAATCGATTCCAGGATAACACCCAACATCCACCTGACTTCCCTCATCCCTAAACCACCCCTAGTTCCCCTCGAATCAAACCGTAGTTTGTCGAATCTCAATTCGAATGAACGAACGTTGAGTTCTCAAATCAAGAGCCTGTATTGAAGATTCGAGGCCGAAATAGGTTTTATTCATGTGTTCTCGTTTGAGAACTCGTGATTAAGACCTATTCCGACCAAAATCAAAAGATGCCGGATTTGGTTCAAGCCGAGCTGGTCGTTCATCTTAGGTATTTCCCATTTCCATTTGGAGTTTGTTATTTAGCTTTCATTTTTCTCATTTTTGGTCTTCTCTGTTCTCTGTTTCATCTCATTTTTTTATGTGTCTTTTCGGATTAATTTCCTGTCACGTCAATTTGCTTTGGTTTGGTAATTGGTGTTGACTCATTAATTTTAGTCAATTATTGAACCTAGGCAGTTTGTCGATTTGTTAGAACATTTCCGATTTTGCAATCGATAAATTAATTGCCTGTTTGCTAAAATTAAGGATTAGTTCATCACAATGTTTGAATCGCTTAGTCGGTCGTCACATTGTTTTGAATTGCTTGGTCAGTTGAAATGCTTTGAAAATACATGAACTTTGTTTTAGTTGTCACCTGAACCTACTATGTCATTCCCTGTAAGGGTGTTCTGAATCATTAAAATCCTAGGCCTTTATTTTGTTGCTATTTGATTCAACCTGGTTCAAGCTTAAGCTCTTGTTGAGTTTGATGAATTGAATCCTACTGTTTAGGGTCTGAAATGAATCTGACATTGGTTTGAATTCAGTGTTGGTATGATCATGTTAATTAGATAGTAGTGAGTTATAAGGTTGCATTCAGAACTTAGGAGAATTGGTTATAGCTGCAGTCACAGGGTCTTTAGGGGTATTTTGGGGGTTTAAAAGTTTGGCAAATGGTCTTGCTAAGTGGGCTGTCAGTAAAGCACTTAATTAACATTAAACCAATGCATTTGTTTAGTGCTAATCGGGAACAAAACATAATGGTGTGGGGAGGCTTAAAAAGACTTGATTAAAATATAGCATTGCCCATACACCTTTAAAACTAAACAATGAAATTAAACACTTAGTAGTGGTTGTTAGGGAATATGATGGGAGACACACATTTCTTAATTCGGCCTAGTGTGAAAACAGGCTAGAAAAGGGGTCTATCTTAGGGTATAAAAGAGGGCAGACCTGAGATAACAAGGAGGATTATTTTTTTTGGAAAAGAATTTGAAAATAGAGAGTTCCTTTGAAAGGCAGTCTGGTTTAGTGTTGTCAAAGTTTTAAAAAGTTTTTCTGGTTTAGTTTCGAGCGTAGTATGGTACAGTCAGGTCTGTTTGGGTATCTACTGTTGTTGTTCTACAATTCATTCCGGGTTTAAATTTGAGTGTGCTGAGTTCATTTCTAGGTTGAGACTGGTTTGTTGTTGCTATTTGAGTTCTGGCTGCTGATACCCGTTGAAAATTATTGCTGATTCCTGTTGCTACTGCTGTGAAATTACTGACCTATTTCTTCTCCTTTGTTTCACTGCAAGCCCAGGTACACTTTCGCGTTCATCATAATGTACATTGAAAGTTGAGAAGTGGAACGAAAATGAAGCATGTTTGATTACAGAATTGACTACTTTTGATTTTTATTTCTGTATGATTCGTTGTAATGAAGTAAGACTGGACTGTTTGGACTATTAATTTGTATTGGAACGTTAATATTCAGTAGCTTAGTATGACTGCATGGGATGATTAGTTTAACTGTCAATATTAGCAACAACATAAATATAAAAGTTGACTTTAGATCTTAACTTGTAGTTAGCAATTCAATATTCAAACAGCTGTGAGCAGCTAAAAAAGGCCAGCATTAGTGTGAATCAATTCAGATTTGTTGGTTTCATAGTAGGATTGAATTTAACTTGGATTGTTGGGTTCGTACGACCGTATATGTGCACTATTGATGACATAGATTTGATCTCTTAGGACCTAACGATCAGAACACATTTTTGGGTTAGTGATGTTCGTTTAGTCTTACTAGGGGTATTAAAACACATTGCTCTACTTTAAACTCACAAGTAATAGACAGTCTTTGCCTGCTGAAAAACTGTCTCACTTCCAGCCACGGTTAAACTTGTTTGAGGATTTTTAGGTGGAATTAACTAGTCATTAAGGTTACTTAAGCAACTATCCATGTAAAAACATTTTAAATGAATTGAATGGTCTGACTGATCTATTGGCTGAGAATCATTGCTCGATTTGAATTAAGGAGATGTCTGGGTCTAAGGCATTGGCAGGCCTCGAAATTAAAACCAGCATCGTATTTTTGGGCTCGTCATAAGCCCAAACTGTCCAGCCCTTTATAAATGAAATCTGGGCTGTTATGAACAATTTGCTGAAAATGTTTTGCCTTCACTTACTAAGTTATTGGGCTTAATTGGTTTGAAACTGATTAATAAGGATCTTGGGCCTTTCATATATGCTAGTTAATTAGTTAGGCTTCAGAGACAAATTCAAAAGAAAATAATAGCTTGCTTTAGGATGTCCTTAAAATAAACGAGGTGTGTCGCGCCAAATAAAATCACAAATTGTGTGGCCCTCTTTAACTACTTCTTTAAAAATGTTAGACCTCGGGACGCGCCCTTTAGCGAATTTCGTGGCTTCCCTCAAAGTTAATAAAATGCTAGATTGTTTTAGACGCGCTTTTAATAATTTACTTTCTAAAACTCGGGTGCACATTTATGTGACCCAAATCCAAATCTCAATGGAGTCGAAATGTATCGATAACCACGGGTGCATTGATGTGACGTGGTTCGAGATGTATTTTCACGACGTTGCAATTCTCGTTAAAAATAATAATAATAAAAGCGATAAAAAGTTAAAATTTGCACATAGGTTCAACATGTATATAAAAAAATCAGATAAATAAGCCGAATATGACAGTTGAGCGACCGTGCTAGAACCACGGAACTCGGGAATGCCTAACACCTTCTCCCGGGTTAACAGAATTCCTTATCCGGATTTCTGGTTCGCGGACTGCAATACAGAGTCAATCTTTTCCTCGATTCGGGATTCAACCGGTGACTTGGGACACCTTAAATTTCCCAAGTGGCGACTCTGAATTAAATAACAAATCCCGTTTCGATTGTCCTTTAATTGGAAAAACTCCCTCTACGCCCCTGTGGGCGCAGGTAATAAGGAGGTGTGATAGCTCTGGCGACTCTACTGAGGACACGAACCCAGAATCTCTGGTTCAGGGTTCAAGAATTTGAGCTTATATAAATTGTTATATTTGGTTTTATGTGATTTTTTTACATGTTTGGGCCTAATGTGCTAAATGATGCTTTTACCGCTTTGATATTATCTGAACTGTATATAAATTGTGTCGAAACCCTTCTCTTCTTACCTCTAGGGATGTGCTTACTGGTTGAGACCCCCTATTCTGTTAGTGTCATACCCTGAAATAAGAAAGAGGTCGGACAAGTTACAAAGCCGGACGATCTCGCGAGTCCCCGGTACGTTGCCCCCTCCTCGACTCGAGTTGTCCGCTCGGGTACACAGTCTATAACAAATACCTAGGCTTTGAACCTAGAATAACGTGACTTCATGCCGGATCCCTAGTAGGAACGATTATTTGTATCATGTTGCATTTGACTTAGGGGACTCAACACAGGGGTTGGGTCCGTCTAGGACTAGCAACCTGAAATGAAAAAGACCATCCTGATGCATCTTATTTTTTTTCCGCGCATTTATTTGCTTCGGACTTGCATGTTGAACGACTTTTGAATGTTTTGAGGAAAGAGAAATAGCAGGATTAGGATTAAAGAGAGTTAATCGCCTGTTTCGAAAAAAACTAATGTCCAAATAGTGTCGAAACTCTGCCGAATTTTTGAGAAAGTGAAAAAAAAAGAAAAACAAAAAAGAAAAAAGGGTTTTGTTTATGAAAAATAGTTTTATTTGCCAATGAAAAGAGTCTTGTGTTCAAAAAGAAGTTTGTTTTATCGTCCCGAACTACGCTGGTTTGATTCTCATAGGGTGCGGGATACGTAGGCAACCCTCATCGGGTCCAACCTCCCTTTTACAAAAATGTTAAAATTTTTGTCATAAATAAGTCGGGTGACGCCATTCTTGCTTAAAATAAGCCGAATGTCCCAAAAGGGCACCGGAAGGCTGTTTTCGCAAGAACAGCCACCCTGAGTCATTTTTAAAATGGTTTGCGGGCACAGCCTTAAAATCTTCCTCCCGGAAGCGCTGAAAGGCCGTGTTTTCAACCGGGTCTTTTGTTTCAATTTGAAAAAAAAAGAGTCAATAATAACTCGAGTAATGCCGCTTTTGGCAAAAATAGCCGAATGTTCCCGAAAGGGACGCCGGAAGGCTGACTTTGCATAAATGGTCACTTTTAGTCATCTTTGGATTTTTGACCGGTTGACTCACCCAGCCTTAAAATCTTCGTTCCCGAAGTGCTGAAAAGTCGTGTTCGGAACCGGATCTTCCTTTTAATCTGTGAAAAATTAAAAATAGTCAATTTGTTGAGTCAAATGAATTTTATTTCTTAATCACCTTAATAAATGTGCAGGATGAGCACGATGCAAAATGAACCTTTTTCAATAATGACTAAAATCCCTTTCGAGTTGCGGCTATGGTGGGATGATTTAGGTGGTAAGGGGCAAGATGAGGTCAAGAAATATCTAAAAGATCTTACGGGTTTATTGGAAATCTAGCCTAGGGGGGATATCATAAGAGCTTTGGTCACCTGCTGGGACCCGGCACACAATGTCTTCCACTTCCCCGATTTTTAACTCACCCCGACTTTGGAGGAAATAGCCGGGTACATCGGAAATGCTGAAGTTCCGATAAGGCAAAAATACCTGGTTGCTCCAAGAGCTGTCACCGCGCATCGGTTCTTAGATTCATTAAAGATACCCAGGACGGTCCATAACCCAGATTTGGCCGCAGGTTTTTGTAACCCACGCTTCATATACGACAGATACGGTAATGTTGGAGGATTCAATAATCCGGGTAACAAGTTATGCAGCAAAATTAACCGTCAGAAATGGGATGAGCATAGACAAGTGGCTTTTATGATAACCTTTTTGGGACTTTTGGTGTTTCCAAGGAAAGACGGAAATATTGATTTGAAAATAGTCGGGGTCGTCAGTACCTTAATCACTCAAGATTAAAGCACTCTTGCACCTATGATAGTATCTGATATCTTCCGAGCTCTCACAGCCTGCAAAGCCAGAGGGAACTTTTTCGAGGGGTATAACTTGTTGCTACAAATATGGATGACTGAGCATCTCTGCCACCGTTCCCAGCTCTTGAGTTATGGTGCCTCGAAGAAAACTTGCATAGAAGAATTCCACACAAGAATCAAGGGGGTCAGTCTACCCGAGGGAGTTACGGCATGGACATCATTCTTTCGGACCCTCACCGCCAGCCAAATACAGTGGACGCTAGGATGGTTGCCCGTTGATGAGGTCATATATATGTCTGCAGCTAGGACCACCTCCTATTGATGAGGCTCAAGAGCATTCATCCCTACGCGCCATATCGGGTTTTGAGACAACTCGGGAGATGCCAAACAGTGCCACATGAGGAAGATCTTAGTGCTCAAGTAATTGAGATTAGCCCTGACGGACAGTTTCCTGAAGCAAGAGTCCATCAGATCTGGAGTGAATGCCAATATTTAAAAGCAGATACTTGCGTGAAGGATCGGGCCAAAGGCGAAGTGGCGCCAGGATACCTTGCTTGGTAAAAGAGAGAACTTGAGCATGAAAGGCCGGCTAAAAGACCCCATCTCCAGGAATTCGTCAAGCCGTCGCAAGAACAGTGGGATTCGTTGGCTAAAGAACACGAGTACAGGGTGACAATAGGCAAGTTGGAGAAGAAAGTTATGGACTTGATGTTTGAGAAAGATTTGCATATCGCTGCAGATAAGGGAGAAAGGAGAAAACTAGCTCAGGAAAACGAGGTCCTCAAAACTCAAATCCAGGAAATGAAAATAGCTGCCAGAAGCCAGGAGAGAAGCCGGGCTGAGAAAAGGCTCATAAACGGTCTAAAGAAGAAAGTCCTCGAGTATCAAGAAGACCTGGAAAAATCTAAAGCTGATCTAGAGAGAATCCAGGTGAAATGGATAAAAAAGACAGAAGAGCAAGTACGGTTCATGCAACAAATGAAGAGGGACTACGAAGAGCGGATCTTCAGACAAGCCCGAGATGCCAGAACAGATAGGAAGCGCTACTATGATCTGATGGCCCGAATGAAGAAACAGATGAATGAGTTTTAGGATCAGCTCTTTTACAATGCTCAAGTGTTGGGGATGCGGAATTAACAAATAGAGCGGTTGCTTATGGAAAGGGACAAGATCAAGGGAAGAATCGACGATATCGGGCACTACATCACCATAAAGAGCCTAGCTTGTGAGGATATGTCTCGTACCACCTTCTTTGCTTCAATAATGATTTATGTCCACCAGATTATGGAAGATTTGAAAGATCTGCAAAGGGGCCTTGCACCAAAGCCCGCGGCGAGGCCGAACGACTCCCCGCGGGCGCCAAAATTCAAAACTTTGACACATTCATAGTTTGAGTCTGTATTTTCCTTGTCTTCAGAGTCTACTGTCTGTTGGAGTTTGTATTTCCCTTTTTTGCATAAAGTCTGTAGTCTGCATCAAGTCTGTCAGTTTCCTTTCAAAAATATTTTGCTTTGTAAAAGAACGTTTGCTAATGAAGATGGAAAAATTCAAAAATGGTGTATTTATTTTTCGCACTTGTGGACAGAACTATGCATGGTCTGATTCATGCGGGGACATGATATGTAGGCAATCTCTATAGGATTCGACCACCACTAAAAAAGAAAAAAAGGGAAAATGAAAAATAAATAAAGAAGGATAGAATAAAGGAAGCTTAAAAAAGGGGCACAATTATGAGAGGCTGGAATGACGCACGCAACCGAAGCAAATGCATGATAGAAATGGTTATTTTCCTAGGTGCATTGCATCCCAACGTGTAATTGCATATGTGTTAAACTCTAAAAACTAACAAGTTTGTTGATTTCCAGAGAATTCAAGCAGTTAGTTTATTTAGAGGATACTGGCACATTACCATTACCAAACCAGATCAAAGGGACCAATACCGAAAATCATGTCTAGCCCAGATGTCGACACTAGTGTTGAGGTAGAGGAGTTGGACGTCTATAAAATGAAAGAGGAGATGCTCAAGCTTAAGCAACAGATGGCTGAAATGTACTAGGCCTGGTCCAAAGGGAAATCACCGCCAGCTTACCCAGCCAACCCGGCTTTTACCCCACTATTAGCTCAGTCTCAGGATCATCCCGCCACCGATCCAGGTTTTCCCATTTATCAACACTACCATGGCACTACTTCTCATACGCCACAAGCTCCACCACCAAAATCAATTCCATACCCTCCTCCGCCAATCACCCATGTCTTTGTGGCATCTCCACCAACTGCACTCCATAAATCCCCGAGTGAACCTATGTTCCAAACTCAGGACAACCAGTATTATCCCCCGGAGCTCACCTTCAAAGCGCCCGAAACCTATCCACATGATCCACGTTCTGACCTACCGGGGAAAGCAGAAAAACTGGCCAGAAATCCTGAACAGGAAGAGATGTTCAGAAAAATGAAAAACATAGAACAATCCTTCAGGTATGAGAGGGTTAGGAGGTCAGGTGAGTGTAGCTTACAAAGACCTGTGTTTGTTCCCAAATGTACAACTACCAGCAGGGTTCAAAATGCTCAAATTCGACTTGTAGAACGGACACGGTGATCCGGTGGCTTATTTGAGAGGTTTTTGCAGTAAGATGAGGGGAGCCGGAGGAAAGGATAAATTGCTAATGGCTTACTTCAGTCAGAGTTTGAGCGGAGCAGCATTGGAGTGGTACACCCGCCAAGATCACGGAAGATGGTATACATGAGACGATTTGGCCCAAGCATTCGCTTGTCACTTTCAATATAATCTTGAGATCATTCCGGACTGACTGTCCTTGACCAAACTAGAAAAGAAGCACAGTGAAAGCTTTAGAGAATATGGTTTTCGGTGGAGGGAGCAAGCAGCAAGGGTAGATCCCCCAATGAAAGAGAGCGAGATGGTTGATTACTTTTTGCAGGCTTTGGAGCCGACTTACTTTGGTCATCTTGTGTCCGTAATTGGCAAATCTTTTAATGAGGTTGTAAAAATGGGAGGCATGGTCGAGGAGGGGCTTAAGTCCAACAAAATCATGAGCTATTCAGCGATCAAGGCAACCACTCAGGCCATCCAAAGCGGCACTGGGGGTGTACTTGGGAAGAAGAAGAAAGAAGATGTCATGACTGTTGAGTCCGGAGCCTGGTTCGGATCCAGAGGCCCGTCACCCTACTATAGCCAACCACAACCCTACCACCAAAATTACCCCATACTCCATATAGCCCTCCACAACATTACTACCCACCGCCAGACCCTATTTTTACGTCCATCATGCACAAACCTATACCTAAACTCCGACACATGCGCCATGGCGTGCGCTAGCTCCACAAAACACATATCCACACCCAAGGGCCTACAGAAATCCCCCTAGGATGGGTTTCCGACCAAACCCAGCCCTTAAGAATGAGAGGTCACAGCAGCAAAAGACTTTCACGCCATTGGAGGAATTATATACCAGTCTTTTCCACAGATTGAGGCAGTTGGGCATGTTGAAACCAATTGAGCCTAAAATGCCAAACCCCCCCCCCTAGAAATCTTGACCACTCGGTGAGTTGTGAGTAATGTTCAGGGGCCCCAGGGCATGATATAGAGAAATGTTGGAAGCTGAAAACAGCTGTGCAAGAGCTTATCGATACTCATCGGATCGAGGTTCAAGCCCTAGAAGCACCAAATATTAATCAGAATCTACTGCCAGCTCACCATGAGACATACATGATTGAGTTGATACACAAAGAGGGGGAGCCCAGGAAACCCTCACAGACGGTAATGATGATTCGTTCTAGCGAAACTAACTCAAAGGAAAAAGTAACCAGTGGGAAATCAGTGGTCCGGTTGAAAGGGGTAGATGATAAGCCAGTTGTGGTAGCCGAGAGAGGGTCGTCAAACATTGTTGCAGTGAAACCAGAGAAAGTTAAAGTGGTAGTGTCGGGGGTCGCAAGTAAACCTATTGTGGTCGTGAAGGGTGCTCGCATAGAGCCTGTTATTATAAAACCGGTAACTCAGCTTCCAGTGATCAACAACAAGGCTGTTCCTTGGAATTATGAACAGGTGACGGTGATTTACAAAGGGAAAGAAGTCAAAGGAGAAGTGTGTGAGTCCCAAGGTCTAACTCGTTCGGGAAGGTGTTTTGCTCCCGCAGAGTTAAGAAGGGCCAATCCAGTAGCGACAAAGAATTCAGTTACCGAGAAAGAGGTGGAAGAATTTTTAAAGAAAATGAAGGCGCAAGATTACTCCATTATGGAGCAGTTGAGGAAGACCCCGGCACAGATCTCATTGTTATCCTTGTTGATCCATTCAGATGATCACCGTCGGGTATTGATGAAAATTCTGAACGAAGCCCATGTTCCGGATAAGATCTCTGTGAACCATCTAGAGAAAATAGCAAACAAGATTTTCGAGGTCAACAGGGTCACTTTTTCATACGATGAGTTGCCCGTGGAGGGTACAGAACATAATAGATCCCTCTATTTGACCGTGAAGTGTGAAGACTCGGTAGTCACTCGAGTACTGATTGATAATGGGTCCAGTGCCAATATTTGTCCTTTGACCACGTTGAACAAACTGAAGGTCGATGGTGACAAAATTCACAAGAACAGCATCTATGTTCGAGGGTTTGATGGAGACGGTACAGACACAGTGGGTGACATCGTACTTGAATTAACAATTGGTCTGGTCGAGTTCACCATGGAGTTTCAAGTGCTGGACATGGCAGTGTCATATAACCTTCTGTTGGGGCGACCCTGGATCCACGTCGCCAAAGCAGTGCCTTCTACATTACATCAAATGGTCAAATTTGAGTAGGATAGGCAAGAGATCGTAGTACATGGGGAAGACAATGCAAGCGCCGTAAGTGATGCCATCGTACCCTTCATAGAGGCTGACAATGATAAGGGGCCCTGGGTTTACCAGGTCTTCGATACGGTTTCAGTGGACAAAGTTCCCGAGGGTGAAAGCATCCCACTTCCCAAAATAGCAGCTGCAACTGTCATGGTAGCCTCGGAGATGTTGAAAAACGGGTTTGTGCCAGGCAAAGGTTTAGGGGCTGATCTTCAGGGTATTGTTCAACCGGTTTCTTTGCCCAAAAATCTGGATACCTTTGGGCTGGGGTTCAAGCCTTACAGTGGCGGATGTGAGACGGGCCCGCAAGTTGAAGAAAAGAGTCTGGGTCCTTCCCAAGCCAATCTCGCGCCTGTCCAATTCTTTTGTCAGGCCGAGCATCAAAAAGCAATTGTTGTCCAAGGTTACAGGGCCATTGATTGGTGCAGATGGAGACTTAAATGAGGGCTTTGAAAGATTATTCACCGAAATCAACATGGTAGAAGTCGGGGAGGGGTCCAGCAAGGCGGATGTGCAGTTTGTGGGGCCAAAGGCAAAAATCAACAATTGGATGGCTACTCCTTTTCCCATTCGGAGGGAGTCTTGGTAGTTGGCTTTGATTTTCCTTCCTGTTTTCTGGATTATTCCAGGGTTGTAGTCCAGATTCCTTTTATTTTTGTTGTGTTCATCAAAGTGTGAAACCTTGTTATCCCGTAATTCAATAAAATAAAAAAGTTTCTTCTTCATTCCTTATTTATTTTAATTTTGTTTTCTTCTTTTCTTTTCTGTACAGTTCTCTTTATACTGGTCTTAATGACATGGCGTGCATAAGGAATTTTCAGCCCAGTCTTAAAAATCAATCTGATTCCGAAATGATAGTTCAAGAAGTAGATTGCGATTACGAATCATAATATGATGATGAGGATGAAGCCTTCGAAGAAATTAGTAAGGAGTTAATTCACTTCGAAGAAAAACACAAACCCAATTTGAATGACACAGAAGCCGTCAATTTAGGGGACACAGACAACGTCCGAGAGACTAAAATAAGTGTCCACCTCGAGCCAAAAATCCAGGAGGAGTTAATCAAAGCACTCATTGAGTACAAAGATGTTTTTGCGTGGTCATATGACGACATGCCAGGTTTAAGCACTGATTTAGTGGTCCACAAATTGCCCATTGATCCAGCGTTCCCACCCGTCAAGCAAAAGTTGAGGAAATTCAAAGCTGATATGAGTGTGAAGATTAAAGAAGAAGTTACCAAGCAGTTGGATGAAAAGGTTATTCGGGTCACTCGATATCCTGTCTGGTTGGCTAATGTCATGCCTGTACCGAAGAAGGACGACAAGATCAGAGTATGCGTCGATTACCGCAATCTCAACAAAGCAAGTCCAAAGGATAACTTCCCACTACCCAATATCCACATTTTGATCGATAATTGTTCCAAGCGTGAGATTAGATCTTTTGTGGATTGTTATGCCGGGTATCATCAGATTCTAATGGATGAAGAGGAAGCAGAAAAGACGGCCTTCATCACGCCGTGGGGAACTTATTGCTACCGAGTAATGCTATTTGGGTTGAAGAATGCTTGGGCAACTTATATGAGAGCGATGACTACTGTATTTCATGATATGATACATAAGGAGATTGAGGTATACATAGATGATATGATCATAAAATCAAAGCATCAGGCCGACTACGTCGAGGATTTGAGGAAATTCTTCCAGAGGCTTCGCAGGTACAACCTCAAGCTTAACCCCGCCAAGTGTGCATTTGGTGTCCCATCCAGAAAACTGTTGGGATTCATAGTCAGCCGGCGAGGCATCGAGTTGGACCCATCAAAGATCAAAGCCATACAAGAGTTGCCACCTCCGAGGAACAAGACTGAAGTGATGAGTCTGTTAGGAAGGCTGAACTACATCAGCAGGTTTATTGCTCAGCTCACGACAACTTGTGAGCCTATTTTCAAGTTGTTGAGGAAGGACACTACGATCAAGTGGACTGATGAGTGTCAAGAAGCGTTTGACAAGATAAAAGGTTACTTGACAAACCCACCTGTGTTGGTTCCGCCAGAACCAGGAGACCTTTGATTCTTTACTTGACAGTCTTGGAAAATTCATTTGGTTGTGTATTGGGGCAGCATGACGTCACCGGCAGGAAAGAACAAGCCATCTATTATCTTAGCAAGAAGTTCACGGCTTATGAGGTTAAGTACACTCACCTGGAAAGGACATGTTGTGCCCTAACTTGGGTAGCACAGAAGTTGAAACATTATTTGTCATCCTACACTACTTACCTCATTTCACGCTTGGATCCATTGAAGTATATCTTTCAAAAGCCTATGCCAGAGTTTGACATAACCTATGCGACTCGGACTGCGATGAAAGCCCAAGCATTGGCCGATCATTTGGCCGAGAACCCGGTCGATGAAGAGTATGAGCCACTGAGGACTTATTTTCCTGATGAAGAGGTGATGCATATTGATGAACTAGAACAGGCCGAAAAACCAAGCTGGAAACTTTTCTTTGATGGGGCTGCTAACATGAAAGGAGTCGGAATAGGAGTTGTGCTTATTTCTGAAATAGGGCATCACTATCCTGTTACGGCTCAGCTTCATTTTTATTGTACCAACAATATGGCTGAGTACGAAGCATGCATTTTGGGGTTAAGATTAGCTGTGGACATGGATGTCCAGGAAGTCTTGGTCTTGGGAGACTTGGACCTTCTGGTATATCAAATTCAAGGAGAATGAGAAATGCGAGATCTGAAGCTCATACCATACCGACAATGCTTGCATGATCTTTGTCAACGGTTTAAATCAGTGGAGTTCAGCCATATTCCAAGGGTCCATAATGAGGTCGCCGATGCTTTGGCTACCCTAGCAGCAATGCTGCACCATCCGGACAAAGCTTATGTCGATCCTTTGCATATTCAAGTCCGAGATCAGCATGTTTATTGTAACATGATTGAAGAAGAACTGGATGGCGAACCATGGTTCCACGATATCAAGGAATACATCAGAATGGGGATATACCCAGTGCAAGCCACGGGGGATCAAAAGAGAACAATTCGACGGTTGGCAAGTGGATTTTTCTTGAGTGGAGGAGTTCTGTATAAAAGAACACCAGACCTGGGATTGTTAAGATGCATAGATGCTAGACAGGCTATGGCTGTCATGTCCGAAGTACATTCAGGAGTCTGCGAACCACATATGAGCGGATATGTGCTGGCAAAGAAAATTCTCCGAGTAGGTTATTATTGGCTCACCATGGAGCGAGATTGTATTAGTTTTGTGCGCAAATGTCATCAGTGCCAGATACATAGAGATTTGATTCATTCTCCGCCATCAGAATTACACACAATGTCAGCGCCATGGCCCTTCGTCGCTTGGGGCATAGATATCATTGGACCAATTGAGCCAGCGGCATCCAACGAGCATAGGTTCATTCTGGTAGCCATTGATTATTTCACCAAATGGGTTGAGGCCAAAACTTTCAAATCTGTGACCAAGAAAGCAGTGGTCGATTTTGTTCACTCATATATCATCTGTCGATTTGGAATCCCGAAGGTGATCATCACAGACAACGGTGCTAATCTTAAAAGTAAATTGATGGAAGAGGTATGCCAACAGTTTAAGATTACACACCGCAAGTCTACCCCATATCGTCCCAAGGCGAATGGAGCAGTTGTGGTAGCCAACAAAAACATAAAGAAGATACTTCGGAAAATTGTAGAAGGTTTTAGGCAATGGCACGAAAAATTACTATTTACATTGTTGGGTTATCGCACTACTATCCGTGCTTCAGTAGGGGAAACTCCTTATTTGTTGGTATATGGAACTGAAGCCGTAATACTGCGGAAGTTGAAATCACGTCCCTTCAAATTGTCGCTGAAGCTGAGATTGATGATGATGAGTGGGTCAAAACTCGTCTGGAGCAGTTGAACTTGATTGATGAAAAAAGATTGGCAGTTGTGTGTCATGGCCAGTTATATCAAAAGAGAATGGCAAGAGCATACAACAAAAAGGTGCATCCCCGGAAGTTTGAAGTGGGCCAACAAGTGCTGAAACGCATCCTTCCACATCAGGCTGAGGCAAAAGGCAAGTTCGCCCCGAATTGGCAAGGGCCATTCATTGTGACCAGAGTGTTGTCCAATGGTGCTTTATGTTGAACAGATATCGAAGGAAAATGCATCGGCATGGCTATCAATTCTGACGCTGTTAAGAGATATTATGTATGATTTCTTTTAATTGTAATTGTTGTTTGTTTGCATTTGGCATGATACCGGAGAATCAAATGACGGAGGCAATTTGTTCTTCCATCCAAACACTTCTACCCTTGCTTCCCCTTTTGAGCCTTATTTAATCTTTCATACCCCTCTTTTGGAATCAGTAATGAAAATGAACAAAGGAAGAAAAGAAAAATAATGATAATAAAGACAAAAGAAAAGTCACAAGAAAACAAAAGAATTGGGAACTACGTTTGACCTGATTCCTCAAAAAGGATACGTAGGCGCCTCACGGCTCGGTCATAGTGTAATAAGAATCAAAAATCCCCCAAACAAGAAAAACTGGGGCAGAAGTTGTGTTTATAATTTTGGGGAAGGAAAGTTGATTCCAAGAGTTGTAATGTTTTACCCATCAAAATTATTTTAAATTTTTAGCCATACACCAGAAACCCATATTGATGTCCAAAAGACCTCCCGATCAGTATCCGAGAAGTGCCAAGTCGGGCAAATGGAAGTCTGGAGTAACCCTCTGGCCCCCAGCAGAAAAGAAAATGAAATGAGAGAATCTCTAGCAGAAAGGAAATGAAATGAGAGAATCTTATCAGTAACACCCTAATCCCCAACTGAAAAGAAATAAAATGAGAGAGTCTTATTGGTGAAAACCTTCACAGGCACCATAAGACGATGGAAGTTGAGAGAAATAGAATGAGAGAGTCTTATCGGTGAAAACCTTCACAGGCACCATAGGACGACGGGAGTTGAGAGAAATGAGAGAGTCTTATTAGTAAAAACCCCTCGAAGGGCATTATAAGGCGACAAGGAATTGAAAGTGGACAAACGAGGAAAGTTTGACAGAAATTATCCGTCGAAGCATCAAGCAGAACACAGATGTTGATTCGACAAAAGAGTTGGGTTGC
Source organism: Nicotiana sylvestris (assembly GCF_000393655.2). Lineage (NCBI taxonomy): Eukaryota > Viridiplantae > Streptophyta > Magnoliopsida > Solanales > Solanaceae > Nicotiana > Nicotiana sylvestris. Next base: position 12,516,759 of record NC_091064.1, read on the forward strand.
GGGACCTTTTGAAATGCAAAGTAAGGCCATCAGAAAGATTGATTGATGTAAATAGACTGGGTTGATTAATCCAAAAATGCACGACATGATCATTGAGATCAGTTATACCATTCAGATGTGTCCTTTTCCTTTTTCTCTTCAAACAATTGTTCAGAAAGAATTTTCTTTTCGTCTTTGGAAGTCATCATCTTTCATTTCTTTTGGTTAAAGATTTTTTTTTATATAGTAGTTTGTCTTTAAGAAGGATTTTCAAAGCCAACTACCAGTCGCCAACATGGGGCAAGGTAAATGGGGATAAGATAGGCCGAAGATAATGTGAGGGACAAGAAAGACGTCATTATAAGACCAAATGACGGATTGCTCTAAGATGTCGAGGAAAGTATGGAGTAAAAGTGGAAAACAACGGTTGAGTAGTTGGCAAATAACAGAAGCATCAAGAAGGTCGAAAGTTATTGGCCAAGTTTCAAGATGGTCGAACAATCCAGAGCGTGGAAAAAAGAAAAAGGGAAAACCATCCCCAGCAGGAACGTCCTCCACATTTTAAACGAACAAATTTTCTTTGATTTGAATCAGGGACAGGAAATGTTATTGATGATGGAAAGACATGCCACGAGAAAGATTGTCAAACTGGGGCAGAAAATTTTCTTTTATTTCGAAAATTTTCTGGAAGTCTAACACAAGTTTGTTGAAAAGCGGTATCCCCAGCAGTTTTCGGGAGAAAGCAAAACAAGTTTTAAAGAAAGCAATTTCGGGAGGAAGATAACACAAGTCTTAAGGGAAGTAGTTTCAGAGGAAGGAAAACACCAGCTTTAAGGGAAATAGTCTCTGAAGGAGGAGAATAACATATTTTTGAATAAAACACTGGAGTTATCCCCAGCAGTTTTCAGAGGAATGAAGCACCAGTTTTGAAGGAAGCAGTTCTGAAAGAAGATTATTCAAGTTAGAAGGAAAATGGTTCAGGAGGCAGGAAGGAACAATGGCAATAGAACGTATCTTTAAGTTGTAGTTGAAGTCAGGAGCCCGCCTGGAGAATAGAGGTGTTATATTTCAAATTATAGTAGAAGTTAGGAGATCCGCCTGGAGAATGGAGGTTGTTATATTTTAAAGAGTTGTTGAAGTCAGGAGCCCGCCTGGAGAATAGAGGTGTTATATTTTAAAAAAGTAGTCGAAGTCAGGAGCCCGCCTGGAGAATGGAGGTGTTATATTATAGTTGAAGTCAGGAGCCCGCCTAGAGAATAGAGCTGTTATATTTCCAATTATAGTAGAAGTCAGGAGACCCGCCTGGAGAATGGAGGTTGTTATATTTTAAGAAGTTGTTGAAGTCAGGAGCCCGCCTGGAGAATGGAGGTATTATATGTTAAGTCATAATAGAAGTCAGGAGCCCGCCTGGAGAATGGAGGTGTTATATCTTTAAGTTGTAGTTGAAGTCAGGAGCCCGCCTGGAGAATGGAGGTGTTATATCTTTAAGTCATAATTGAAGTCAGGAGCCCGCCTGGAGAACGGAGGTATTATATCTTTAAGTTGTAGTTGAAGTCAGGAGCCCGTCTGGAGAATGGAGGTGTTATATCTTTTAGTTGTAGTTGAAGTCAGGAGCCCGTCTGGAGAATGGAGGTGTTATATTTTAAGAAGTTGTTAAAGTCAGGAGCCCGCCTGGAGAATGGAGGTGTTATATCTTTAAGTCATAATTAAAGTCAGGAGCCCGCCTGGAGAACGGAGGTATTATATCTTTAAGTTGTAGTTGAAGTCAGGAGCCCGCCTGGAGAATGGAGGTGTTATATCTTTAAGTTGTAGTTGAAGTCAGGAGCCCGCCTGGAGAATGGAGGTGTTATATTTTAAGAAGTTGTTAAAGTCAGGAGCCCGCCTGGAGAATAGAGGTGTTATATTTTAAAAAGTTGTTGAAGTCAGGAGCCTGCCTGGAGAATGGAGGTATTATCTTGTTAAGTCATAGCAGAAGTCAGGAGCCCGCCCGGAGAGCGGAGGGTTGCAACAAAAATCCCCAGCATAAATTAAAGTCCAAAAGTCGGAAGGAAGGCAACACTAGTCAGAAGAAGGCAGTTTAAGCTTCGAAGAAAAAATAATTCGAAGCTCACAAGAAGGAAATAAGCAGTTCAAATTCGGCAATCAAGAGAGAATACGAGTCAAGTCAGAAGCAAAGAAACATCAGAGGAAACACAAGACAGCAAGACAACAAGGCAACAAGGAAACAACAGTCACATGACCAAGTTTGAGAATAAATCTTTGTAATTCATAAACTATTGCTTAGTATAACTTCTTTATTTTTATCAAGGTGTAACAAGGAGGTCAGTAAGTAGTGGCAGCAGCAGTAACAGTAAATCCACAGCTCCAGGGTAGTCCCAGCTACCAAAACTTCCCGAACTACATTGACCTGATTCCCTTTTAGCCAGGGATATGTAGGAAACCTTCGAAGCAGAGGTTCGGTCAAATCTTTAAAAAAACTGCTTCACACGGAGTAGCCGAAGGGGCAAAAATCGCTCATATCTGCTCACTTTATCTTTGCACAAAAACTCTTCGTGTTTCCGGACAAAGAGGCGCAGCTGTGAGCACGTGATTTTTGCCCTACAAGAACTACTCCCACAAAAATTCAAAATAAAATAGTTGTGTGTTGCTTGTGATTTATTTGTATTTGTCTGTGCATGTTTATTCTATTTTTACTACTGAAAAATACAAAAATATATGTGTTGCATTTGCATTTACAATTTAGGATTAATTAACCACTGATTTGTTTTACGAAAATGAAAATCATAAAAAATAATGTACTTTGCATTTTTTAGCATTTAATGTTGAATTGTGTGATTTTATTGTTAATTGGCATTTAATTATATGTGATAAATGTTATTAGAAGATAATTAGTATTTTTAATAAGTTAACTTGGTTTATAATTTTAGAAAATAATTTAGAAAGCAAAATGAATGAAAAGAACAAAAACTAGGAAGGAAAATCGGATTGGGCTCAAATCCCTGGCCCAATGGCATGTCCCAAACCCGGTCCAGGAAGCTCCTCTCACAGGATGGTGAAACGACGTAGTATAGGGACCAAACTACGTCGTTTCAATGGCAAAAATCTCAGCCATTCAACCAAGCCACATCCAACGGTCACAGATCAATACCCGTACCCAAGAACCGAACCTGACCCGTTTACCCCGAACCAAACCCGCCTCAATACTTAACCAAAACGACCCCGTTTGACCCACTAACCTAATCTGGACCGTCGATCTTCACTGATCCAACGGATCCCATTAATCCCCTCAATCTAATATACCAAAATACCCCAGACCCATTACCCCCTCTCATTTCCAAACACCCCCCCCCCATTCAGTCGTCTCTTTCAGAGAGACCAAACGACCAAAAACCCTAATAGCCGCCACCATACTCCATCGCCTGAAACCCGGCGGACAGTGCTCCATTCACCCCCAAATTCACACCCCAGGTTCCCCATGACCTCCTAAACCTAACCCCTCTAACCATAACCCTCGAATCCTGATTAGGGCCTTCGAATCTTCAATCAAAGATCGACCAAAAAACCTTAACTAATCCAATCGATTCCAGGCTAACACCCAACATCCACCTGACTTCCCTCATCCCTAAACCACCCCTAGTTCCCCTCGAATCAAATCGTAGTTTGTCGAATCTCAATTCGAATGAACGAACGTTGAGTTCTCAGATCAAGAGCCTGTATTGAAGATTCGAGGCCGAAATAGGTTTTATTCGTGTGTTCTCGTTTGAGAACTCGTGATTAAGACCTATTCCGACCAAAATCAAAAGATGCCTGATTTGGTTCAAGCCGAGCTGGTCGTTCATCTTAGGTATTTCCCATTTCCATTTGGAGTTTGTTATTTAGCTTTCATTTTCCTCATTTTTGGTCTTCTCTGTTCTCTGTTTCATCTCTTTTTTTTATGTTTCTTTTCGGATTAATTTCCTGTCACGTCAATTTGCTTTGGTTTGGTAATTGGTGTTGACTCGTTAATTTTAGTCAATTATTGAAGCTAGGCAGTTTGTCGATTTGTTAGAACATTTCCGATTTTGCAATCGATAAATTAAGTTTGCATGTTTGCTAATATTAAGGATTAGTTCATCACAATGTTTGTATTGCTTAGTCGGTCGTCACATTGATTTGAATTGCTTGGTCAGTTGAAATGCTTTGAAAATACATGAACTTTATTTTGGTTGTCACCTGAACCTACTGTGTCATTCCTTGTAAGGGTGTTCTGAATCATTAAAATCCTGGGCCTTTATTTTGTTGCTATTTGATTCAACCTAGTTCAAGCTTAAGCTGTTGTTGAGTTTGATGAATTGAATCCTACTGTTTAGGGTCTGAAATGAATCTGACATTGGTTTGAATTCAGTGTTAGTATGATCATGTTAATTAGATAGTAGTGAGTTATAAGGTTGCATTCAGAACTTAGGAGAATTGGTTATAGCTGCAGTCACAAGGTCTTCAGGGGTATTTTGGGGGTTTAAAAGTTTGGCAAATGGTCTTGCTAAGTGGGCTGTCAGTAAAGCACTTAATTAACATTAAACTAATGCATTTGTTTAGTGCTAATGGGGAACAAAACATAATGGTGTGGGGAGGCTTAAAAAGACTTGATTAAAATATAGCATTGCCCATACACCTTTAAAACTAAACAATGAAATTAAACACTTAGTAGTGGCTGTCAGGGAATATGATGGGAGACACACATTTCTTAATTCGGCCTAGTGTGAAAACAGGCTGGAAAAGGGGTCTATCTTAGGGTATAAAAGAGGGCATACCTGAGATAACAAAGAGGATTATTTTTTTGGAAAAGAATCTGAAAATAGAGAGTTCCTTTGAAAGGCAGTCTGGTTTAGTGTTGTCAAAGTTTTAGAAAGTTTTTCTGGTTTAGTTTCGAGCATAGTGTGGTACAGTCAGGTCTGTTTGGGTATCTACTGTTGTTGTTGTTCTACAATTCATTCCGAGTTTAAATTTGAGTGTGCTGAGTTCATTTCTGGGTTGAGACTGGTTTGTTGTTGCTATTTGAGTTCTAGTTGCTGATACCCGTTGAAAATTATTGCTGATTCCTGTTGCTACTGCTGTGAAATTACTGACCTCTTTCTTCTCCTTTGTTTCACTGCAAGCCCAGGTACACTTTCGCGTTCATCATAACGTACATTGAAAGTTGAGAAGTGGAATGAAAATGAAGCATGTTTGATTACAGAATTGACTACTTTTGATTTTTATTTCTGTATGATTCATTGTAATGAAGTAAGACTGGACTGTTTGGACTATTAATTTGTATTGGAACGTTAATATTCAGTAGCTTAGCATGACTGCATGGGATGATTAGTTTAACTGTCGATATTAGCAACAATATAAATATAAAAGTTGACTTTAGATCTTAACTTGTAGTTAGCAATTCAATATTCAAACAGCTGTGAGCAGCTAAGAAATGCCAGCATTAGTGTGAATCAATTCAGATTTGTTGGTTTCATAGTAGGATTGAATTTAACTTGGACTGCTGGGTTCGTACGACCGTATATGTGCACTATTGATGACATAGATTTGATCTCTTAGGACCTAACGATCAGAACACATTTTTGGGTTAGTGATGTTCGTTTAGTCTTACTAGGGGTATTAAAACACATTGCTCTACTTTGAACTCACAAGTAATAGACAGTCTTTGCCTACTAAAAAACTGTCTCACTTCCAGCCGCGGTTAAACTTGTTTGAGGAGTTTTAGGTGGAATTAACTAGTCATTAAGGTTACTTAAGCAACTATCCATGTAAAAATATTTTAAATGAATTGAATGGTCTGACTGATCTATTGGCTGAGAATCATTGCTCGATTTGAATTAAGGAGATGTCTGGGTCTAAGGCATTGGCAGACCTCGAAATTAAAACCAGCGTCGTATTTTTGGGTTCGTCATAAGCCCAAACTGTCTAGCCCTTTATAAATGAAATCTGGGCTGTTATGAACAATTTGCTGAAAATGTTTTGCCTTCACTTACTAAGTTATTGGGCTTAATTGGTTTGAAACTGATTCATAAGGATCTTGGGCCTTTCATATATGCTAGTTAATTAGTTAGGCTTCAGAGACAAATTCAAAAGAAAATAATAGCTTGCTTTAGGGTGTCCTTAAAATAAACGAGGTGTGCCGCGCCAAATAAAATCACAAATTGTGTGGCCCTCTTTAACTACTTCTTTAAAAATGTTAGACCTCGGGACGCGCCCTTTAGCGAATTTCGTGGCTTCCCTCAAAGTTAATAAAATGCTAGATTGTTTTAGACGCGCTTTTAATAATTTACTTTCTTAAACTCGGGTGCACATTTATGTAACCCAAATCCAAATCTCAACAGAGTCGAAATGTATGGATAACCACGGGTGCATTGATGTGACGTGGTTCGAGATGTATTTTCACGACGTTGCAATTCTCGTTAAAAATAATAATAATAAAAGCGGTAAAAAGTTAAAATTTGCACATAGGTTCAACATGTATATAAAAAAAATCAGATAAATAAGCCGAATATGACAGTTGAGCGACCGTGCTAGAACCACGGAACTCAGAAATGCCTAACACCTTATCCCAGGTTAACAAAATTCCTTATCCGGATTTCTGGTTCGCAGACTGCAATACAAAGTCAATCTTTTCCTCGATTCGGGATTCAACCGGTGACTTGGGACACCATAAATCTCCCAAGTGGTGACTCTGAATTAAATAACAAATTATGGCAAGAATCATATTTCAGCAAGAATCAAAGTTTGAAAACAGGTAGAAAATAAGGCAAGAATCATATTTCAGCAGTAATTATGGAACTATGTACTAATTAGAATCAAATCAGTATAAGTACTTTCTTTAATTAAGGAGTTAAATTTAAACGGTAACAGGTAAATACTAAATAATGAAGAAAATCACATAAGGCTGAATATAACAAATAAGGAAATATTTTAAGTATAGTACAAGTACACAATATGTAATCGAGACTAGGTTCAGCAGATTCTAATCAAGGAAACTACTTAAGAATCAGTTGACAGGATGCTCGACCATAGATTAAAGTAAGAAAATATCTTAAAGGTTAAAATCAGTAGAGAATGTCACAAGAAATCAGTGAAGGATCAGCCACAGAGATTCAAAGATTCAAAAATAACAAATAGTACTGAGTTAGGAGAAATTAACACAAATTTATTCGAACAAGCAGAATAAATACATAATAGGCAAGAATCAGAAACTCTAATAAGCCAAATAGGGTAAAATCACACACAATTAGGGATTCACATAGAGCATAACATGAATTAATAGAATAAACATGACATAGCCGGAAGAAGTAAAAGTCAGAGACACTGATGAACAAAATAGGGTAAAACCACAGAGAATCATAAGGCTCATGACAAACAAGCACATATATAGATTAAGCGAACATATTATCACAAAATAGACTCAGAATCCAGGATTAAAACAAAGAAACTTCGGGTTATCAATATAATAACTCAGATAAAAAGAGAAAACTCAAATAAATGTTTAAACATAGTGAAAATCATAGATTAATACTAAAATCAGAAGAAAAAGACATTTTGAAAAGGGGTTAAGAAACCCTGGTTTGAAGATGAAGAGTCGTTTTAGAAAAATCAGAAAATCTTTAAGGAAAACAGCAAAATAACTTGGAATATACCCAGATCTATTACAGATCAAAGAAATCAAGAGCTAATAGTTAGGGTTTCAGAGAGATAACCCAAAGAGAAAGAGAATCGGCCTAGAAACCACAGGTTCTAGCGGGAGATGGCAGGATCTTACTTGGACAGGCCAAGATTGGCCTGAGAATGACATGAAAAACCATGGAGGTGAGTTGAACCGCCTCTAGTTCCTTTGAAGACATCAAGGCAGCTGTAACCCGGCGTAAGAAGGAGCCATGAGGGCTGGGATGGTGGTAAGACCACCATAGTTACCGGCAAGTCGACGGTCGGTGAGAGCTTTAGGTTTTAACAGAGAGAATTTGAGAGGTGAGGGGAGAGTCTAACGGCGGAGTGAAAGAGAGAAATGAGGGGGAAGGGAGGTAGTCTCTAGGGTTAATTAAGGAAAGGGGAGATCTGGACCGTTGATTAAAATTGATCAACGATCCAGATTAGACAAGGGATTGGGTCGAGTAGGATAAGGTATTGGGCCAGGGGTATTTGGGCCGTTTTAATTGGGTTGGGGTCTGATTTAATTAGGATATAATTGAAATGAAAGTGGCTATTTGCTAAATACCCAATGTAAATTAATTAAAATGAATTTCATGTGTAGAAAATAATTTTAAAATGTTTATTTAATATTTAAAAAATACACATGATTAATTTCTGGATGAAAATAGTATAAAATCATATGATTGGGCTATAATTCCAAAGTTATTGCAATTACAGCCAAAAGGTGCCAATTTGGCTGATTATGAAATAATTTGGTCTTAATAGGACCAAAAATAATACATTACATCAAAAAATGCTTTTGAAATCATTTGTGAGGTAATTTTATAATTATTTCTTGGAAAAAAATTGTTGGATAAATTATTTAAAATATAGAAAAATTGTGGAAAAATATCAATTGTTAATCAATGCATGATTTTGAAGATATATATGCAATTTGAAATATTTTTTGGGAAAAAATGGGTATCAACAGCTACCCCTCTTTACCCGGGAAGGATGAAAGAGTTTTCAAGTAAAGAAATGATGGCAATTTTGACCGGGCGGGATGTTTTGAAAGAATGAGGTCGGACTTCGATCTTCGAGTTGTCTACATATCCCTGGTTTTATAGGAACCAGGCCATGTGTTGTTCTGAATTCATCGGCGGAATATGCCGATGAAATCATTGCAAGAACAGACACGAGATGCGAAAGCGGTTATGGTGAGTGGTTAAGGTTTGAGATAGTTGAAGGAACTGGAGCGAGATTTCTCCTGCTAAGATAGCGGTTGCTTATGGGTTACCTGCAGATAAAAGATGCTACAAACATGTATTTGCGAAAATTTAAACATGATGCAGATTCCCTTTAGACCATAAAGGTTGTCTTTGGATGGTTAAAGATGATGTCCTCAGACCATGATGTCCCGGGCCATGAATTGTTTAGTGAGGGTTTTGCAGGCCATGAAATGATGTTCACGGGCCATGACAAATGGTGCCTCCGAACCATGATGCCTTTGAATAATGATATGTAAATTTGAGGGATCCTCAGGCCATGACATGGTGTCTTCCGGCTATTAGGATGATGCCTTTTAGACTATGATGCCTTCGGATATATTGGCAATATTTTAGCCCATGATATGCAGTAATGATGTTAACAAGACAAAGCTTAGTCTTGTGAAATGAAGGGCAGAGCTTAGCCCGATTGAAAAGCGAGTAGATACTACTAGAAATAGAGAAATATTTGTGCGAAGAGGAACATCTCTTAGTCCCATACAGATGGGGAGGCAAGGATTAGCCTCATGCAAGTATAGAGGCAGGGATTAGCCTCATGCAAGTGGGGAGGCAGGGATTAGCCTTATGCAAGTATGGAGGCAAGGATTAGCCTCATGTAGGTGTAGAGGCAAGGATTAGCCTCATGCAAATAGGGAGTCAGGGATTAGCCTCATTCAAATATGGAGGCAAGTATTAGCCTCATGCAAGTATAGAAGGAAGGATTAGCCTCATGCAAATAGGGAGATAGGGATTAGCCTCATGCAAATATGGAGGCAGGGATTAGCATCAAGTAAATATGGAGGCATGGATTAGCCTCATGCAAATATGGAGGCAAGGATTAGCCTCATACAAGTGTGAAGGCAGGGATTAGCCTCATCCAAAATAGGGAGGTAGGGATTAGCCTCGTGCAAGTATGGAGGAAAGGATTAGCCTCATGTAGAGAGCAGGTAGCAAATAAGAGTAGTGTATGTCTTAGCTGGAGATACATTCGGTGTTTGATGTCCTGATTGATAGAAAATTTGTTACGTGTATGTATTTGTGGATGTTATTTCCATGTCAGATATGCCTGCGTTCAAAGAAAAATTGTAATTTTTGTGGGTGGGGAGGAGGGGAGGTTGGTCCGTGCTTCGTCTGCCGGCCTTGCTTTGCTCCAACCTGAAAGCCCCTTTCGAGTTCCCCTAGGTAACACCTGACTATTATGGAAATAGAGTTTTTTGAAAAATACGCAATTGTTGATAAAAATAGAGTTATTTTAGAAATATATTGATACATTTGGATGAACTACTAACTGTAACACATCTCAAAGGCATTGCATCTCTCTTATGTCGGAATTTTGAGGGCCCTCCTCAAAATTCTGCCCCAGTTTAGTAGATGATCCTTTGGCTGTTTGCGGATAATAGGCCCTGCTGAACCTTCTTCGAAATTTTGAGAATCCTTCTCAAAATTTTGCCCCAGTTTCTTAACTGATTACTGACCGTCTGACACATGTTGGCGTTGGCTGGACTTGCTCCGAAATTTTGAGGACTCTCCTCAAAATTCTGCCCCAATTTCTGATCTTGGGAGAATTGAAAATTTTATTATGATATGACCGAACCCATAAGGCTGGCTACGTATCCCCTCTTAAATGGGAATCAGTTCAAGCGTAGTTCAATTACATCACATGAGGAAATGTAAATAATCTAAGCATAGTATCTCTTGAGTGCGTCTGAATTGATTGGTTTTGGCTAGATTTCTCCATCCATTTTTGCAAGTATGAGTGCTTCTCCTGTCAGCACCTTGTGAACCATGTACAGACCTTGCCATTTGGGAGAGAATTTCCCTTTGGCTTCATCTTGATGTGGGAAGATCTTCTTCAGCACCAACTGACCTGGTGCAAATTGCCTTGGTTTGACCCTTTTGTTGAAAGCTCTAGACATTTTGTTTTGATAAAGTTGGATGTGGCACACTGCGTTCATCCTCTTTCCATCGATGAGGGCCAATTGTTCATAGCGACTCCTTATACATTCTGCATTGCTGAGTTTAGCTTCCCGTATGACTCTCAAAGAAGGAATCTCTACTTCGGTTGGGATGACAGCTTCGGTACCGTAAACCAACATGTAGGGAGTTGCCCCGGTTGATGTTCGAACCATAGTGCGATATCCCAATAAAGCAATTAGTAGGCAACTTGTGAGCCACTATGGACATGCTCAAACCGGTCATGTCGTCATATGACCATGCGAAAATATCCTCATACTCTTTTAGGAAGCGAATGTACTCTTCCTTCTCTATTAGTGACAAATGAATGCTGATGCAAGTCTCCTTAACGGTCTCGGTGTCTCCCAAATTTACTGCTTCGGTCTCTTCCAGATTGGACTTAGGCTTATTCTCAAAGTTTTCAACCTCCCTGACAATTTCCTTGGGTATCTCATCTTCTTCATCTGAATCACTATTCTCACGTTGTGTTGCCTCATTACATGTCACAGTCATGGGTTCATCAGGAAAAGTAATAATAACGTTGTAAAAAGAAAAAGTGTAGAAATAGTAATGAATAATAAAGAGCAAGTGCATTTGATTAAAACCGAAAAATCATTTAGACAAGTGTGGCTCGATGAATCAAGCATTTATTTTGAAACAAGTAAATCTTAAAACAAAATTACGAGAAATCTTAAATGCCTAGAATGGATATAGAAGTAAAATCTGCCAAGCTACCCAGGGACTCGGCAGGCTCAGGATGTTGTAGCGGTCCAATTCCTGAGAACAGTTCCCTTCTTTACGGTGTGAATGGTGAGGCCTTCTTCCTCATCCTCCTCAATTATGGCACTGTAGTCCATGTCCTCATCCTCCAAGAACAAATTCTTCAACCCAGCTAGTGTTTCCTCTTCTGCAGTCCCTCATATCATATCAGCTTGGTGAAAAGCTTGTTCCAAACATGGCACTGGTTGCTCGAGAGGGCAACATTCTCCTTTCGGATACCACTTAAGTCGTCCATTTATTCTTTTCCTATACCTTTTGTATTGCTTAGAGGAGGAGGAGGAGGAGGAGGTGGAGGGCCTCTAGATCTGGTGTGGTATGCTGACGAGGCCAATATAAGTGAACCAACCTAAGGGGATGGGAATAATAAAAATAAGGAAAAAACAAAAAGGTAACAAGTCAGTGAGGATTCTGAAATGTTTGCAGTATTTAAACACATATTGCGAAAATGTAAATTCACGTCTTAATTTGGGAGCCTCATTGTGCCCGAGGTAGGCCTAGCGACAAATAAATTTGGAGAACTTTAAATGCCAATAAATGCTTCATTTCATAAAAAATAGACAAATCCCAAAATGACACTAAGATAATAAAAATAAGTCACTTACTGGCACTTGGCCTTATTACATTTTAGGAAAGCATATAAATCTAGCCTATTTGGTCCCAGAAGGACCTTCCCCGGATTCGATCTTCCTGACTCCATTATATAGATCCCCCAGCTCACGTAGACCCAACAACAAGTAGGCTTTGGCTAGATGTTCTCCTTCAGCTCCTTCAGCGTTCTGGCAATCCTCAATCCTCTTTATGACTTTGCCTTCCAGCTCCACTATTCCTCACTCCAGGTATTCCAGTTTTCTGTTGAAAGTGCCCGCCATCTCTTTCCATTCTTCAATCAACCTCACATTCCTTTCATGTATTTCCCGATGCTCATTCTCAGAGTTGTGGACCCTCTTGCGCAGCCTATTGTATTTAACTTGAGCCTTAGCTTCCTCGCCTATGATCCTATTCCCTCGACCAGTTCCTGGCATCACCATCTCCTTCAGATTGTCCTCCAACCATGCTGGGTAGAGATGCTCACACCCTGTATGATACCTGTCTGGCTCGACGGTATTCTTTTCTACAAAGATTTTACAGTGCCACATGTGCTGGTCTTGGAACTTGTAAGGGACGTCGTCGTCTTGAAAATCTGCCCTGAAATGGCTCATCTTGGCAACCCTGGGTACAACCTATTTCCTGCCTGCTTGCCTCATAACTCGGATAGAGACATAAGGGTATATCCCTCTCAACCCAATCAGCACCAAGTGTGGAGCATCTCTGGATCTGATGATGAATTCATCTGTCGGAAACCATTCAAACATCCATTGCACTTGTTCATCGGTCAGATTGTCGAAGAACTCTACCCATTCTTTAGCACTTTCCAGCTGAGCAAATCTGTCTGGAATGTAAGTCATCCACTTGGGGTGATGGAAGGCAATATGGTCGTTCCAAGCCCTTCGCGAAAATTCTTGGCGGTAGTGACCCTTTTGAAAATATTCTAACAACCACAATTGTAGCAACAAGTTACAACCCTCGAAATGTTTGACCCCTCTTTGGCAGCGCTCCAGAGCCCTGTAAATGTCAACCACAATAGTGTATGTCTGTACATTGATCCCTTCCATCAAAGTCTTGGCGACCATGGCCAACCTAGTGTGGATTCTTTCCCTTTTCATTGGGAACACTATCAGGCCCAAGAAGCATACAATAAACATGAACACTCTACGGTGGATGTGACCTAGAGAAGTGAGAGAGATCTCATCATGGTAGGTACGGTAGGACTTGCTATGGCCATACCTCTCATATAGATATTCGAAGGGTATGTAAGTTTCATTCAGTCATACCAGGTCAGCATTCTTCTTCTATCCCATCATCTTTAAGAACCCTTTACCGGTATGGTTTTCCGGCACCAATAACCCGGGACTATCCCAAGTCAATCCCGCAAGACCTCCAATTTCTTCTAGAAGTGGTGTCATTTCTATGTCACCGAAATGGAACACAGACCTCTCACTGTCCCAGAATAAAGTGGCAGCCTCGATCAACTTTGTTTGGCTCAATGTCTAGAAGGGAAGGCAAGTTACCCAGGTACTTCCTTACATGTTTCTTGTAACTTGAGGAAAGGTCCTCCCACCAATCTAGCAGCAATGGTGGAATTTTGCTAACCATACCGAATCTAGGGATGTCGTGCCTTATTTTTCTACAAAACAAAAGGGTTAGGCCTTTTTCCCCTACTAGACGCGACTATTCATACATTCATAATTAGCATATTGGCATTTAGTTCTCCAAATTAATGCGCAGAACGTGGTTGTGTCTGTTGGGATTATGGAAACCCCGGTGGACTTTGGATAAGGCTCATCTTAAAGGATCATTATGTGGACAACATAACTGATCCGACTAGGTTTGACCATGATGCATGCACAATTTCGATCAGAGTAAGGTTACTATGGGGTTTTAGACGGGTACCCTCAAGTGGACAACTTGAGGGGGAAAGGCATGGAACCGTCGACTGCACCGCTGATCGACTGATTTTATCGCAAATAAACCTTTCCGAATTTAAGGGTAATAAATAGGAAGAGCGCAACCACTCATTAAGCGTTGCTATAGGATTTGATATGCACGAGTGGAATATGATGTGGAGCATGATTTATGCAGCAATTAATAGCATGTAGTCAGGTATTTGCACGTAGGAAAAAATAAATACAGTATTTAAATAATTGAAATACAGTTACGAAAAAGGAAAACAAAGAGACAAGTCAGTTTCACAAATAAAAGAAACATAAATACTTAAAATAGGCAGTTAAATTCAAATAAGGGGAAAGGGTACAAGGTAAAACATGCTTGGACTTATTCACAAAAGACAAGTTCGTCATGGTAAAAGCCTAAAGGGATCCCCAGCAAAGTTGTCATGCTGTCGCGCCCCCTTTTTTCCCTCCACGGAGAGAAGTCCGGGTTCCGACGTTCATGGGGGAAATAACTCGTTTCCTTTTGGGAATTGGGTATTTGAAGAGTCGCCACCTAACAGATTATGGTGCGTTAGGGAACCCAGAGCGATTAACTCTTGGATTGGTTTGCATTACCAGAGAATTAGGTTAAGGGCTCGAAATAACCTTGAGGGGAAGGTGTTAGGCGCCCCTCTCGGTCCAAAATGGTGGGTCTCGGCCGAACTTATACTTATGAACTAGTCCATTAACAAATAAATAGTTTTAAACACATAATTACAAATAAGAGCAGGTTTCGGACATTACATGACTCAAATAATAAGACAAAGGAAAGGCTTAAACAAATTGTATACATATGGAAAGTAAAGGGATTTTGGGAAGGAGGGGTCCTAGGTTGGTTAGCCTACAGGATCACCCCACGCAATGTCTGGTAAACACTCTTCAGTGAGGGGCTACATGTGACATTAGCGCGTAGTCATCATATCCATATCTACCCTTCCCACATCTTAGCAATTATTAAGAAAATGTTATTTAGCGATCTCTATGCGTGCTGTTACCCAACCCTTCTTAATAGTCCTGGAGGAAATTAGGACCTCTACCTATAGGCTGTTCTAGATAGACCCCTAAGGTTTAAAGGATAAAATACTAAGGCGACAAGCAAGAACACACAGGACTTTAGCAAATAAAAGCAGGAAGGAGTAAATAAGAGGCTCAGGTTTACCTCCGCAGATAATGCATGTAAGCAGCACGACTCAAACACAAACAAGGGCAGTATTATTAAATAGGATCCTAAGACATGATGTCTAGGTGAGTATCAGAACATAAGAGACATGCAGATTTGTTTTTTTAAACTTACAAGAAGAGGCCTAATCAGTTTGCCTACTGATTTTAAGCCTGTTAACCATTAAGCAGTAAACACAAAGAGGCAGTTTCTAGTTTTATAAGAAATTTAATTACCTAAGACTTGCCTAGGCGTGGGATAATGCACAATTATTACCAGAACTATTAAAACAGGGTAGGAGATATTTTACCTAAAGCATGTTGTTCTAACTTTTAGAAGTTACAGAATTATTACCAGTTTTACTTAAACAGGATAATCAGATGTGAGACTGTTTTATATCCTTTTTCATGCATCAGTAGTTTAACTAGGTGTGACTGAGCGAGTATGAATGAGATCCTAAACATGGTATCTAATATGCACACATAAGGTTCAAAATGGTTTATATGCAGAATTCCTAAAGCAGGATTTCTAAATGCACAGCAGGTTACAACATGATTTCAAAATATGCATAAGTAACAGTTTATTTTAATGTTGTCGTTTATCCTAGAAACAAGATTTCTAAGTGATAATAAGGATGTCAAAATGAGATGTTGAAAACAGTATACATGAAACCTAGGAGCATGGTATCTAATGCATGATATGCTTTGCATGTATTGGTCCTAAACATGAATTCTAATGCACATACAGAAAAAAATAAACCTAAAGAATGTTTTCTACCCTTTGATAACATATATAGCTACCATCTCATTTTTCACTAGTCAGCCCCAATATTCGTTTACAATGAATATTACAAACCAACATTGAATGAATTACATTAATAGATAAAGAAAAATAAGAAGTTACACTATAAGGAGCTTGCAAGTAGGCCCAGATTTATATGGAGACAGACTACATAGAGGGAGGTAACATGTTCATACTGATCCTAAGGGAAGGGGAGTACATAACATGCTAATAATATAAACATATCAACTACAGGTTTCACAGCAAAACCATAAGTAAAAGTAGACTAGAAACAAGATAAATTGAAGTAATAAAAGGACCATATTATTTTTGGAACTTGAATTGAAATCAGAACATACCAGTAAAGAAGGTAGTAAACACAAAGTGAGGAGCAAGAGAGTAGAGTAATCAGCCTTGGCGTGCAGCCGGCTGATTTAGAACAATAGCAAGTAACCATAGAAAAGAGAGCAGAAGAGAGTTTTTGTGTGAGAGAGAGTTTTTGAACCAATGTGTTCGTGTCTTTGTGCTAATGAAAGAGCAAGGTACTTATAGTTTAAAAATAGGTAGAAAATAAAGCAAGAATCATAGTTCAGCAGTAATTATGGAACTATGTACTAATTAGAATCAAATCAGTATAAGTACTTCATTTAATTAAAGAGTTAAATTTAAATGGTAACAGGCAAATACTAAATAAGGAAGGAAATCACATAAGGCTGAATATAACAAATAAGGAAATATTTTCAGAATAGTACAAGTACACAATATGTAATCGAGACTAGGTTCAGCAGATTCTAATCAAGGAAAATTCTTAAGAATCAGTTGACAACATGCTCGACCATAGATTAAGGTAAGAAAATATCTTAAAGGTTAAAATTGGTAGAGAATATCACAAGAAATCAGTGAAGGATCAGTCATAGAGATTCAAAGATTTAGAAATAGCAAATAGTACTAATTTACGAGAAATTGACACAAATTTATTAGAACAAGAGGAATAAACACGTAATAGGCAAGAATCAGAAACCCTAATAAGCCAAATAGGGTAAAATCACACACAATTAGGGATTCACATAGGGCATAGCATGAATTAATAGAATAAATATGACAAAGGCGGAAGAAGTAAAAGTCAGAGACATTGATGAACAAAATAGGGTAAAACCACAGAGAATCATAAGGCTCATGAGAAACAAACACATATACAGATTAAGCGAACATATTATCACAAAATAGACTCAGAATCCAGGATAACCAAGAAACTTTGGGTTTTCAATATAATAACTCATATAAAAAGAGAAAACTAAAATAAACGTTTAAATATAGTGAAAATCATAGATTAATACTAAAATCAGAAGAAAAAGCCATTTTGAAAAAGGATTAAGAAACCCTGGTTTGAAAATGAAGAGTCGTTTTAGAAAAATCGAAAAATCTTTAAGGAAAACAGCAAAATAACTCGGAACACCCAGATCTATTATAGATCAAAGAATTCAAGAGCTAATAGCTAGGGTTTCAGAGAGATAAACCAAGGAGAAAGAGAATCGGCCTAGAAACCACAGGTTCTAGCTGGAGATAGCAGGATCTTACTCGGACAGGCCAAGATTGGCCTGAGAATGACATGAAAAACCATGGGGGTGAGTTGAACCGCCTCTGGTTCCTTTGAAGACCTCAAGGCAGCAGCAACCCGGCGTAGGAAGGAGCCATAGGGGCTGGGATGGTGGTGAGACCACCATAGTTACCGGCAAGTCGACGGCCGGTGAGAGCTTTAGGTTTTAGCAGAGAGAATTTGAGAGGTGAGGGGAGAGTCTAACGGCGGAGTGAAAGAAAGAAATGAGGGGGAAGGGGGGGTAGTCTCTAGGGTTAATTAAGGAAAGAGGAGATCTGGACCGTTGATTAAAATTAATTAACGGTCCAGATTAGACAAGAGATTGGATCGGGTAGGATAAGGTATTGGGCCTGGGGTATTTGGGACCTTTTAATTGGGTTGGGGTCTAATTTAATTAGGCGATAATTGAAATGAAAGTGGCTGTTTATTAAATACCCAATGTAAATTAAATAAAACAATTTACAAAAATAGTTGTTAATTATATAAATGAATTTCATCCGTAAAAAATAATTTTGAAAATGTTTATTTAATATTTAAAAAATACACATGATTAATTTCTGGATAAAAATAGTACAAAATTATATGATTGGGCTATAATTGCAAAGTTATTGCAATTATAGCCAAAAGGTGCCAATTTAGCTGATTATGAAATAATTTGGTCTTAATAGGACCAAAAGTAATACATTACATCAAGAAATACTTTTGAAATCATTTGTGAGGTAATTTTGTAATTATTTTTTGGAAATAAAATGCTGGATAAATTAATAAAAATATAGGAAAATTGTGGAAAAATATCAATTGCTAATCAATGCATGATTTTGAAGACATATATGCAATTTGAAATATTTTTTGTGAAAAATTAGGTATCAACAGTTCAATAAAACATGTATATGGAGGAAAGATCGTCCAGATCTTCATAGAATCAGGGTGAATCTACCCGTTATTGAGGTAGTACTTACCAAAAATAGGCAAGAATCTAAGTAATACCATAGACGAGCATATAATGATAGAGTAATACAAAATAGGTAAGTAAATCATGGATTAATTTCATGTTTGAGCCGGAATAGGAGAGATTTGGGGGTGACGACGCTAGGGTTTGATAGAAGAGAGGAGAGGAGTAGAGAGAATTTAGGGGCGGCGGGTGGTGAGAATTGGGTTAGGGTTAGGGATTTTGGGTAATTAAAAGGGTGGGGTTAAATGTGAGTTGTTGATCTTTAAGATCAACGGCCGGGATATTTAGAAGAGACTGGGTCGGGTTGGCTAGGCGGGTACCAACCAGGTTTAGTAAGGGGTTGTTTGGTTTGGGCTTAGAGTAATTGGGCAACGTAAATTGGGTTGGTTTGGGTAATTCTAGGTCCAAATTTATGGGGCCAGATTTTAAATACCCAATTTTAACAAATAAATAATTTAT
Source organism: Nicotiana sylvestris (assembly GCF_000393655.2). NCBI lineage: Eukaryota > Viridiplantae > Streptophyta > Magnoliopsida > Solanales > Solanaceae > Nicotiana > Nicotiana sylvestris. The sequence goes on from NC_091064.1 coordinate 12,535,864, forward strand.
AAAAATAATAAATGAACACCAAAAATATCCTTTGTGCACTAAAATGATTTGAAATAGTTGTTTAACATTTTAAAAATATAAAAGATCATTTTTTGCATAAATAATGTAATTATACATTAATATGGGCTATTATTGCAAAGATATGCAATTTAGCCTAAAAAAGGCAAATGTAATTATAAAAATGCACTAAAAATATTTAAACACTATGTTGTCATAAATGAAGAATTTAGATAATTAAATCATCATAAAAATGATTTGTGATGCAATTAATAATTATTTACGCAATAAAATATGGGAGTAAATTGATTAAAAAATCTTTAAAAATTATGGAAATAACTTGATGATGTTCCTGTACTATTTATGCAATAAAATATGGGAGTAAATTGATTAAAAAATCTTTAAAAATTATGGAAATAACTTGATGATGTTCCTGTACTATGTTTGAAATATGTGAGGGAAAAATTGGGTATCAACACGTTACCTAGCCCCGCGATGAGGGGCCCGACGATGTTCATTCCCCACTTGATGAACGGCTAAGGGGAAGTGACTGAGTGGAGGTGCTCGCTCTCTTGGTGGATCATTGGAGTGTATTTTTGGCATTGCTCACATTTTTTCACTAAACCTGTGACCTCTTTTTTAATGGTGGGCCAATAGTAACCTACCCGTATGAGACATCTGACCAGAGCTCGATTGCCGGAATGAGCTCCGAAATGTCCTTCGTGGAGTTCTTCAAGGACGCGCCGCGTCTAATTCGGGTCTAAGCGTTTCGCTAGGGGGCCGCCATATGTCCTCTTGTATAGGTCGTTATGAATGATAGTGTACCTGGCTGCTCGCATCCGAAGCTTCTTGGCTTCTTTTTTATCATCTGGGAGTACGCCATCCTGCAAGTATGTGACAATACGGTTGCGCTAGTCCCAAGTTAGGTTTATGGTCCTTACCTCGATTTGATCAATCGATTAGTGGAGGAGGGTGGCCATGCTTCTTTCTCCGATTATATTGTGGTGGCTGCTGCTAATTTGTCGAGGCCGTCTGCTCCGCCATTTTGTGCTCGAGGAATCTGTTCGAGCTGACATTCATCAAACTCGGGCAGCAACTTACAGATCTCGGCCTAGTATTTTTGTAACCTTTGCTCTTTGATCTGGAAAGTCCCCGTGACTTGGTTGACAACGAGTTGAGAGTCGCAGCGTAGTTTGACGCGCCTCACCCCGTACTTGAGTGCTAGCATTAATTCTCCAATCACGGCCTCATACTCAGCCTCGTTGTTAGTCATATCGGGGCACCTTATGGACTGGCAAATCATTTCGCCTATTGGGACTTTAATTACGAGTACCAGTCCGGACCCTGACGCATTAGAAGTGTCGTCGGTATACAAAATACATAGATCTTATGTTTGGGTAGAAGCGTGGGAGGCTTCTTTTTCTACTTCGGGCATTATTTTTGTGATGAAGTCGGCAACAAAGTCAGCAAGGACTTGTGACTTTATCTCCGTTCGTGATTGATATGTGATATCATGTTCGCTTAATTCTATGGCCCATTTGGCTAACCTGCTAGATAGCTCGAGTTTATGCAAAATACTTCTCAAGGGAAACGTCATGACTACCGAGATAGGGTGGCACTGGAAGTAAGGTCTAAGCTTTCACGAAGCTACGACCAAGGCCATGGCTAATTTTTCGAGATGGGGATACCTTGTCTCGATGTCGACTAGTGTTTTGCTAATGTAATATATGGGAGATTGGTGCCTTTATTTTCTCAGACTAGGACTGTACTCACAGCTACTTCAGACGTATCGAGGTAGACGAGGAGGCGCTCCCCAAGTTCTGGTTTTGAAAGCAGTGGTGGCGATGACAAGTAAGCCTTTAACTCCTTCAAGGCTTGGGCGCACTCGGGGGTCTATTGGAGGTCCTTATTCTTCTTGAGTACACCGAAGAATTTGGGGCATCTATCAAATGATTGCGAGATGAACCTTGAAAGGGCGGCGATGCGGCCATTCAATAATTGAACCTGTTTTTTGGTGGTTAAGTGCTCTGGTATCCCATCGATGGCTTTGATCTGGTCAGGATTGACCTCGATGCCTTGTTGTGATACTAAGAAACCCAAGAACTTTCATGAGGCCACATTGAATGCACACTTTTCAGGGTTTAGTTTCATTTTGTATATGTCAAAGGTTTCTCTCAAATGGTCGATGTGATCTTCTTTCCTTTTGGACTTGACCAGCATGTCATCTATGTAGACGTCCATTGTCTTGCCGAGTTGGTCCTTGACCATTTTTGTTACCAACCTTTAGTACGTTGCCCCTACGTTTTTCCATCCGAAAGCCATGACTCTATAGCAGTACGTTCTTTGATGAGTGATGAAAGTGGTTTTTTTCTTGATCATCCTCTTTCATGAGGATCTGATTGTAGCCTGAGTAGGCATCCAAAAAGCTCAGTAGTTCGTGCCCGATCGTTGCGTTGATGAGTTGGTTGATATGAAGTAATGGGAATGAATCTTTTGGGCATGCTTTATTTAAATCTGTAATGTCTACGCACATTCGCCAATTCCCATTTTTCTTTTTCACCATGACCACACTGGCGACCTATTGGGGGTATTTTGACTCTCTGACGGATCCATTTTCCAATAACTTTTCGACTTTCTCGCGTATTGCATCGTTTATCGCGGAGTTGAACTTGTGTCTAACCTGCCTCACCGGAGGGTGGAATGGGTCAACGTTCAATTTATGTGTAGCGATCTCCTTTGGGATACATGGCATATCTGCATAGCTAAAAGCAAACAAGCCCGCGTTAGCAGTTAAGAATTGACGGAATTTACCTGGTTCTCGAAGCTTGCAGCCGATGTAAGCTTTCTTGCTGTGGTCGTTGCCATCTAGTTGGACGAGGTCGAGGTATTCTATGGTCGATTCCGCGACTTCCACCATTTCAGGATCTTTAATGACGCCTTCTCTTTCATCGCAGCTCGACCTCGTCCCTGTTAATTGCTATGCCTTTTTTGCTTTGCCCTTCATGGGTTGAGTGGTCGTACAATCCAGGGCGATGTGCTAGCATTCTCGAGATGTGTGTTGTTCTCCTCGTATGTTGTATATTCCCCCATGGAGTTGGAAATTTGATGACTTTGTACAAGCTGGAGGGGATAGCCCTCATGGTATGTATCCATGGTCGCCCTATTATGGCATTGTACGCCGTGTCCTGGTCCATGATATGGAATGTGGTTACCAGAGTGACACCGTCGGCCAGGACAGGGAGTGTGATTTCTCCAAATGTTCGTTCAACTGCATTGTTAAAACCTGTTAGCGTGATGCAACGCGGCACTATCTTATCCTCGAGTTTTATTTGTGTAAGTACTTGAGGGTGGATAATGCATGCGCCGCTCCCATCGTCTACCATAATGCATCTCACATCTGAGGGAAAACCAAACCATGGGTATCTGACTTATCGAAGATGATACTTTCTTCGAGTTTGTCATATCATTCGTGGGTTATCGACTATTTGAGCTTATGGGTTGTGGTAAACTTTACGTTGTTGATAGAAGCGTCATCACCGCCACTGATGATCATTTGAATGGTGCGGGTTGGTGAGGGCGCCTTTGGCGGTCCTTGATATTGTTCGCGTCCTCTGGCAAAGTTGGTCCTTCTGCGGTCACCCAGCAACTCCTTGAGGTGTCCTTGTTGAAGCATGCTTACGACCTCTGATAAGTGGGGATTTTGACTACTTAGTAGCGCCTTTTAGCTTTTGTTTTTGTCCAAAAGTGTTTAATTGTGTTCTTGAAAACTGATGAAATATGCTTAATTATAGGAGTATTGGAAAAGGATCCACTACGATGAATCCAACTCAAAAAAGAGTGATCTGAACTCAAGGACAAAATCAGGCACAAATGCTCAAGTGCGAACCGTAGATTTCCATCTGCGGCCGCAGAATGTGAAGGAAAGTTATCAGAGTCCAAGTGAAAAGTGCAGACCGCACGATTATTGTGCGGCCACAGAAGCTAACCAAAAGCAGAAGTTCAGAGAGTATCATTTTAAGCTCAAAGAAAAATGCGGACCACACAATTATTGTGCGTCCACAGAAGTCGGCTACGCGGCTGCACTCAAAAATGTGCGGTCCGCAGAAGAGCCATGTGCAGCCGCACCAAGATTTGTGCGGACCACAAAACATGAGAGATGCAGCCGCATTTCAGAATTATGCGGCCGCAGATTCCACTCCTATCAAGATTGAAGAAAAGTGCGGACCACACATGGAATTGTGCGGCCGTAGAACCTCCCAAAGGGCATTTTTGTCCGAAAATTCCAGCTTTGTATAAATAGGATAGTTTCATGAAATTAGGTCAAGTTTTGAATATTGAAAGTTTTGTAGCCATTTTTCCTTGCTTCTTTAGGCAACTTTAGCTTACTTTGGTGATTTAACATTGGATTTTTATCTTTTAATCTTTCAATATGAGTTTATCATCTTTTCTTCCTTATTTTCTTCTATACCCATTATAAGTAGCTAGATTTTTAACTAAGGTTGTGACCCAACCCTTGTGTGTAAACCTAATGGGTGTTTGATTTATGGCTTATTTATGGTTGGGTGTTTATTATTTAGTCACATTCTTGATTTTAATTATAGAATTAATGGTTACAAATAGTAGTTCATGCCTATTTGACTTGGTCTCTACTTCAAAGAGAGAGAGAGAGAGAGAGAGAGAATTAGTCTAGGAAAACTTGGCTAACAAGAATTTGGGATAAAATCAAGAGATTGATATTCCCAATTTAAAGGATTGAACCTAGAGATAGTAAAACCCGACTTGAGCATTTTATCAACTGTTTTGTTCAATACCTATTTGGACTTGAGAAAGTTAAATTGGGAAAAATCACTCTCTTACCGAGAGGTATTGAGTGGTTACTTGAGTGTTGATAGCTATAATACACCCCGACCAATGAAACAAGCTTTAAAGTTTACATCTCGTTAGGCAAACACATAGGTGAAGGTCATAGCCCTAGGCCTTTTTATATCTTTGAAAAACATCCAAAAACAATATTCTCTATTTTATATCTTTAGAATTGAAATCTTTAGCATAATTTTAGAAGTAAAACAAAATCATATTTGTGGAAGTGCAATCTAGATATTTCACATGCTCAATCCAAATATATACTACTAATTCCCATCTCAGCTCCTTGTGGATTCGATCCCGACTCCTTGTTGGGTATTATTATTGTAATTGACTGTTTCATAACCTCAAATAGAGGTGTGACTTGTACGAGATCAACCTCCTGTCTCAGGGCAATGCAGTTCTCAGTTTTGTGCCCTCGTTCTTAGTGGAACTCGCAAAGTGCGTCTCACTTTCTGTTGTTTGGACCTGACCTCATATTTTGTGGCCACTTTACCTTCGATCCGAGCTTTTCCAATGCATAGACTATTTTTGAAGGTGACACACAAAAATTGTGAGTGGATAACAAAGGGGGCATATCTCTCATATTCCGGTGAGTCCCTGTACTTGGTCTGGGTAGGCCTTCTTCGTGGCGGGAAGGATGTGCAATGGCGCTTCTGACGTATGGTAGATGTCGTTCCCGGTTGGGTCCTGGAGACACAAGGTCCCTTCTGGTATCGTTTCTAGACTCGGCTTGTACCGAGGTCAATCGATGGGTTGGCCTATTGAGGTCATCCTTGTCTTCCCTAACCTTGGCACAATAGGCGTTGTGTATTTCATGCCAAGTAGTTGGGGGATACTTCATAAGCTGACTCAATAACTTTTTCATTGCCCTTGAACCATTTTAGTTCAACCTGATCTGAAAAGCTGCAACGGTCATTCCTTCCAATACATTCGGTAGGGTTATTCTTACTCGATTGAATTGGGCGAGGAAGTCCCTCAGTCCCTATCCGGACGACTGTTTGATAGTGAATATATTGTTCACTCTCGTCTCCTCCTTTTGGCCCCAGCATGGGCCGTTACGAACTTGTCAGCTATCTCTTTGAATGTTTCGATGGAACACGCGGGCAGTTGTGAATACCAAGTCAATGCTCCTCCGGTGAGGGTTTCGCCTAATTTTTGCAACAAGATGGAGGATACTTGTTCCTTGGCGAGGTCATTGCCTTTTACAGCGGTGACAAAGTAAGTCACATGATCTTCGGGATCGGTCGTAACATCATATATTCTCAGATAGAGCGGCATTTTGAAGGTCTTTGGTATGGTATGCGGGGCTGTTTCATCACTATATGGTTGATCGACAAACCGACCAGCATTTCTCTTTGGCAAGAGTTTCGGGGTACCCGATATTTTGTCGACCCTTTCTTGGTGCTCCCTCATTTGGTCCCGAAATACTTTGTTCTCGTTCTCTATTTCCTCCATATTTTTCAAAATGGTTGTGAGGGTGTCGTCACCTGCATTATTGTCAGTATGAGTAATACATGTTATTCGATGAGGGAAAGGACCATGCTGCTCGACCATTGTCGATGTAACACAAGTCCTTGCGTTTTCTATGACAGCATCCTGAGCGGGCTTGTAGAGGATGTTGGTTAGTGTGTTAGTTAGCCAAGTTTCAAGGAGCTTTTTCACTGTTGGCGGTATCTCTTTTGTCATGAATGTGGAAGCTCTTTTACCGCGGGACATTGCGATACTACCACGAGGGAGAGGCGACCCATCTCGCCTGGGAGAGGCATTTGGCGTTATGTCATCGCCTTCTGTCTCAAAAACCTCATTGATGGTGTTCAAGATATTGATGGTGAGGTCGGTCCTTACCCTCGTTCAAGATATTGATGGTGAGGTCGGTCCTTACCCTCGTTCTTTCTTCTCTGGTACCTCCCATATCAGATCTGTGTGTACAAGGAAAAGGAATTTTATCCTTTGTGTTTTTTTGTTAGCAATCCGTGCTAGTTGTAGATCTAGAAGAAACTAAAAATTTAACTAGTGAATCCCCATAGACGGCACCAAATTGTTTGACCAAAAAAAAAGTAATGTATACTTTCGGTTAAACTATTAAGTTTTATGTAACGAAGAGTTAAACCTAGTTAGTGATAATATATGTAGATCTAGAACTTCACAGTACGAGTAATGTGAGATAATGTTAATATGGAACTGGTAACAATGCACATTTAATATTTCAAAAGATATGAGCAATAATGGAGGAATATCAAGCAATAAATAGTATTTATGTAAATAAAGAGAATGATTCACCCAATAATAAATGAGGTGGATGATTCTTCCTTCTAACAATGATGAAAAACAGGCAAATCCTAGAATATTTGATCTATTCTTGGATCTGACGGAAAAGTATGGAATAATGTGAGCAAGAAACTTGATGAAAAGGTAGAATGTATTTTTGCTAGAGAGAGAGAGAGAATCTTTCTCTCGAAAAGTGTTCTTATCAAATGAATATTACATCTCTTATCCCCTTATCTCTTTTTCTATTTATACAAGACATATCCCTAACAACCCTAATAGTACTAATGAAGAGAATATCCCAGGGAATATTCCCTTCAATGTCTTATTTCAAATAGTGATTGTTACAGTTATTGGCACAACAATCGACATCGGCCGTGGTTAGCTCCTCGACCATGAACCTTGATGCTTCCTAGCCGGCCTCGGCCGATCTTTTCTGTCACGCCACTTTATACTTAATTTCCAGATTTTGGCCTATACAGTGACAAATACCTAATAAGTAGTGCGGATGATCCTGCGTGAATGCGGGATATTTTGTCGATTAAGCTGCCCTCTTATTTATATCCCCTTCAAAATAAATAGAACGAAAGAAAGAAAAAGGTCCAAATTAGCTTATGTACTATCTGAAATTGCTTAATTTTGTTCATCGTTACATTCTTGGTTCATTTATACTTTTGCTATTAGCAAATCATCTCACACTTGTCCTTATCATTAACATAACTCCAATGTAAAATAGGTGGACACCTAGTATTCAGGTTCTCCGAAAATTTACCCCTTCACTTGACTATTGTTTATAATTACTCTCAAGTGGAGCTTAGACGCCAAGGGAAAAAAAAGCTACAAGGACAATGTTATTTCAAATATTTAACGGATGACGAGTTGCTCAATTTCGGATAGTACAAGAACAAATCTTACTTTTCACCATAAAAAAAAATAATAAAGAAAGGAAACTTTAAAAGATAGGTAGGTAGGAACATGCGTATGAGGTTTTTGTTCGTCTCTTTGTCTTTCACAGGGAGAGAAAAAAAATTGGAAATATGAAATATGAAATTTTTGTAGTCGCAATATTCAAAGGACTTACTTCAGTTTTATAAGATTTTGAGCATAACGTATCACCAACCGACCTTAGCTCAGTTGGTAGAGCGGAGGACTGTAGTTTGGGCAAAGCCTAATCAGCTAATCCTTAGGTCGCTGGTTCGAATCCGGCAGGTCGGAACTTTTGTTCCAAGTGTAATGTTTTGTTTTAGAATTTGTTTTGTTTTAACATAGCAATGTACCAAATGCTGCAAACTCCTTTTCGCGCTGCCTCTAGTGAAGAGAAGAGCGGTTAAAAAGGTCCTAATTCCATTATCATTTGACATGTCAAAGAACATGTATTCGAAATTTTCGCTATGGTTCATAAAAATAATACATAAAAACGCCGTTGTCGGGAATCAAACCCGGGTCACCCACGTGACAGGCGGGAATACTTACCACTATACTACAACGACTTGGTTATTCAGTAGGAGCAACTATTTTTATTTTATTTGATATTAAAAAATGACTTACTAACATTAAGAAGCTGCATTAGGACTATAATCCTAATGGAATATTGTATTACTAGATATTAGCAAAAACTTACTACTACTCATACACTAAAACAAGAAGAACATAACATGTCTTTTACATGGGGTTTATCACTTAAATCATTACTAATTATTAATATGTACTCTTACAACCTTAATTTATCATTCAAACTGTAAAATTAGTATTTTGTGATGCATATATAATTTGAATAATAAAAGAAAAGGGTTGATTAGGTTTATTTAGACTCAATCATTATACAAAGCTCGGTAGACATCATTTCTATGAGGGTGTTTGGATTCGCTTATTTTAAGTGTTTATTGATTTTTAAGAACTTTTTTAGTTTGTCTTATGTTTGACAATGATAAAAGTGCTTAAAAGCACTTACTTTTAGTCATAAAAAGTACAAAAATAAGTCAAAAGCCAAAAGTTTGGTATTACCAATTTATGGCTTTTGACTTTTAGCTTAAAAGCTATTTTTTATGAGTCAATCCAAACACCTCTATGTTTAAGCTCATCAAGCCAAAGTAAAATAAGAATAGTAGTAAAATAAGTTAAAACATATATAAATAAAAAAAAGGACAACCCGCTGCACTAAGCTTCCGTTATGCAGGGGGTCTGGGAAAGGGTCGGACCACAGAGGTCTATTTTATACAGTCTTACCCTACATTTTTGTAAAAGGATGTTTTTACGGCTTGAACTCGTGACCTCCTGGTCATGTGGCTGCAACTTTACCAGTTACGTCAAGGCTCCCCTTCAAATATATGTAAATAATAATAATAATAATAATAATAATAATAATAATAATAATAATAATAATAATAATAATAATAATAATATATTATTGTTATTATTGTTATTATTAAAAGTTCTCTAACAAATTTAAAGCCTATTCCTAACTAGTAAATGTCAACTATATAAATTTTATTCTTCCAATGTGCCATGTCTTTAGCTAAGCATTCATTGATTCCAAGGATTATCGGTCTTTCGAGACAGCTTCCTTCCATATGATTTTAGGTCTACCTCATCCTCATTTAATACCTTCACTTCCCATAGATTATTGTAGCGCGATGCAAGGCATGTCCAAACCATCTCAAGCGATCTTCTCTCATTTTATCCTTAATGCTTGCTACTGCACCTTCTGGCGAATGTGGTCATTTCTAATCTTATCTAATCTTGTATGACTGCATATCCAACTTAGTATCTGCGTCTCTATAACATTCATCTTGTGGATATATTGGATTTTAGCGGTCTGACATTCACTGTCATATAACATTGTCGGTCTTATAGTTTTTCTATAGAACTTACTTTATACTTTGGTATTCATCCTTCTATCACATAGTACCCCAGTAGCACTTCTCCGTTTTAACCATCCGGTTTTAATTCAATGGGTAACATCTTTATCTATCATTTCATTCTCTTGAAATAACGAACCTAGATATCTAAATTGTTTAAATTTTGGCACCGCAATCCCATCTTGTCAACCTAGAAATCTTCTTTCTGCTGTGAGCACATGATTTTTGCCCTATATGAAATACTCCTATAAAATCAAAGAAAATAAATTTTGTCCAGTTATTTGCCATTTTATAGGATTTTTGTAGGATTTTATTAATTGTTTGCATTTTTGTGCACGTTTAATTTTTGTTAAAAAATCATAAAAATGTCAAAATACCTTGCATTGCATTTAGATTTTTGTTTTATATTTCAGGATGAATTAGTTAATTAATTGATTTATTAAAAATGAAAATCACAAAAATGGTTCATTTTTACATTTTTACCGTTTAATTTTTTCCTTTTAATTTAGGATCACGTAATTGTTATAAATTTTGTAATTAGATAATTATGCTTAATTTTACAATTTAGATTAATTTAGAAATTTAATTTAGGATTTTTAGTCAAAGAAAAAGAAAAGAGAAAAACAAAGAAAAAGGAAATAAAAAAGGGAAATCAATGGGGGGGTTTTTATTTTGAAATTAGGCCAATTTAATACAAAATCAGTCCAAAAATTTGGCCCAAATAATTAGCCTACCCAATCGGACCTCCCCCCCCCCAACTTTAAAAAAGACTTAGACCTAACATTCTAAACCTAGACAGAATATAGAAAAATCCACCCCTTAGAGAATACAAAAGGGCGGCGGATCTCAAAGAGCTAAAGAGAGCATCAGCGAAAAAGTACAAAAAGTTTTCGCTGATAACTATGAAAAAACATCAGCCACGACTTTTTTTCTCCAAAGGAAGTTTACACGAACAGGGAGAGGTTTAACGGACAAAATTTTAGGGAGAATTGGGTTTTCGATTTTGGATTTGTCACCTTCATATTTCTGATGTTAGTTTTTAATATATAAGAAAAAGGGGTCAAGTTCTCCTAGATTTTTTTCTTTAGCTTCAGAAACTAAAAGATGAAATTGGTATTCCTTTCGTTAGATTTTTGGATGTTAGGGATGACGTTTAATTGAGGTCAAGTTTGGTTCGAGATTTATGATGTCTTTCGCGTCTCCGGTGGTGGTTCGTCGTCTTCGTTCGCAATCGTCATTCCTGTTAAATTTCGGATTTCATGCTACTTGAGCTATAGAAAGGTTGTCTACTTTATTTAGTTGGTTTCTAATCTATCGTCGGAGTATTCTGGTTATTATTCGATTTTTGAAGTTTGTTTCACTTGCCGCTAGGTATGTGATTGCTCACTTTGTAATCCTCCCTTAATTGTATGAATGAAGACTAGAACTGTTTGCTGAATCTATGTTTGATTTTTGTGGGTTCGTTATGGTTGGCTACTAGATTCCTCTCCCTCTGATTTGTTCGTTTTAAGTGTTTAAATTTGAAGATTTAAGTTGGATATTAGTGATTGCTAAGAATGCCTTGAAGCCTAGTCAAAGAATTATTCTGAATTTGTTTTGGCTGTGTAGCTTAAATTATTCTCATGTCTAAATTCCCGGCCGCTATAAATAATTATTCATGTAATTAGGGTGGATACATGTGTTTGTGGATTTTATAATTGAAATTCCTCTTCTGAAATTAATCAAATCCATGTTTGGCCATGTGAATTGTTGATACTCTTATTTACGTTAATTTGTTAGTAATGAATGAGAATGCATTGAATGTAAAGATTCATTTTTTTTATACAGCGGAAACTATTAGGCAATGAAATAATTATTTTTTAAAAAAAAACACAAAACAGGAGCAAATTTCATGATGTTTTAGTTTATCTCTGTATCTTTGAGCTTCACATTATTTTGTTTTAGTTTGCCTTAATAAAATTGTCAGTTAAACCCTTGTTGCATCTCACGATTATTTGGTTTTGGAATGTTGAAGATTTTGTTTGGATTTCGTAGGAATTGACCCCTTTTATATGGGTTTAGATAGAAATTAATCCAAGATATCAAACAGTTCCCTATAGCTAATTTATCTTTCCATAATAATTTCCATAACCAATGGCCTCACAATAATCTCAAAATAGTCTTAGAAAGAATAATTCATGAACATCGTAGCTTGCTTTAGGCGCCATTAAATAAATTATCACAACTCCGAGTACGGTTTCCGTGGCGTAGTTGTAATACCTAAATTTCAAATTAGTTTCAAATATGAACATCCGTAGCTTGCTTTAATTAGGTGCAAATCTTTAAAAAATAAATCGAGGCGTGCCATCCAAAAATAAAGCCCATAACTTATGGCTATCACACTAAGTATTAATTTAGTATAGTAAAACATCTTTTTAAACATTCGCAGCTTGCTTTAGGTGCGTTTACAATAAAATCATCATAGCTACGGGTATGGTTCCCGTGACAGAGTTGTGATACCTAATTTCCAAATTCGGGGGTACATTTATGTGACCCTGCCAAAACTTCTAATAACTTTAATAAATTAAACGTGTTGTAGATCGTGGGTACGGTTCTCGTGACATGATTCGCAATGTGTATCAAACAAACAAGTGTACGACAATCGTAACTTGCTCCAGAATAATTCCATAAATTAACTAAAAGCGGTTATAAAGTTAAAAATGCACAATGGGTTTAAAACGTGTAATAAATCAGATAATAGGCCAATTATTAATAGTTTAAGCGACCGTGCTAGAACCACGGAACCCGGGAATGCCTAACACCTTCTCCCGGGTTCGCAGACTTATAAAGTAAAGTCAAAATTTCCTCGATTTGGGATTTTGAAATAAACTGGTGACTTGGGACACCCTAAATTATTCCAAGTGGCAACTCTGAAATAAATAAAACAATTCAATTTTGAATAATGTCACTTTATTGGAAAAACTCCCTTATATTACCCTCGGGTGGTAAAAATGAGGTGTGACAGCTCTGGCGACTCTGCTGGGGAAGAGAACCCAGAATCTCTGGTTCATGGTTCAGAATTCGAGCTTAGAATAACTGTTATATTTGTCTTTATTTATTATCTAATTTTTACATGTTGGGACCTAATGTGCTAAATGTTGCTTTTTACTGCTTTGATATTATTTGAACTGTATATAAACTGCTGCAAAACCCCTCTCTTCTCATCTTCTGGGAAGTGCACGTTGGCGTGACTTCTTTTCTGTTAGTATCATGCCCTAAATTAGAACGAGTTTCGGACAATTTGCAAAGCCGGATGATCTTTTGGGTACCAGTACGCTGCCCCTCCTCGGCTCGAGTTGTCCGCTCGGGTAAACCAGGTCTAGAACAATACGCCCAGGTTTTAAACCTAGAATAACTAAGCCTCATGTCGGATCCCTAGTAGGAACACTTGTTTGCATCATGTGCATTTGACTTTGGGGACTCACCACAGGGGTTGGGTCCATCTAGGACAGGTGTACCCAAATTAAAAAGACCATCCTGATGCATTTTACGTGCTACTTGCGCATCTGTTTGTTTCGGCTTGCATGTTGACCGACTTCTAGAATAGGGAAAGAAAAAATCAAAAAAAAAAGAGGAAAAACAATCAAGAGTGAGGTAGGTATTTGAAAATCCTGAAACTCTTCCACAATTCTGAAGAAAAAAAAAAAGTAATTTCAAAATGAGCCAAAATTTTCAAGTGCCATATTTTCATGTTCCGTCAAAACTGATCGAACTACGCGAGTCTGATTCTCACCGGATGTGAGATATGTAGGCAAACCTCATCGGTTCCAACCTCAATTTTCAAAAATCCAAAAATATTTTCCTTTAGTTCCTTCTTTAGAAATCTTTTCTTAGAAAATTCAAAAAAAAGGAAGATTTTTAAACTCAAAAAAATAGTTTCCTTTCATATGGGAAAAAAGAAATAATAATAAAAATCAACCAAAAATCAAAATCCAAAATACGGGTTTCCTTTATTTTGAAGTATTTTTTCCAAAATAATCCAAAAAACAAAATCAGAAACAAAAATCCAAAAATACTATTTTCTTCTTTAAAAGTCTTTCTTTTGTAAATGCCCATAAAAATTTGAGAAATAAAAGTGAAAAAATATTTTCACTTTCCTTTAAAAGTACTTTCGTAAATTAAAAAAGAAAAAAAGAGAAACTCAGAAATCCGAAATGTTTTCTTAAAAGTCCTTTCGAAAATCCACCAGTCAAATCAAAATCCAAAAAAAAATATTTTTTTTCTACCTTTTAAGAAGTCTTTTCCCAAAAAATAGGAAAAAAAGAGTTAAAAAAAATTCTTTTCCGTGTTTAAAGTCTTTCTTTCAAAAAAAATAATTTTGAAAAATTGAAGTCTAAAAATATTTTCGCTTTTCTTTAGAAATACTTTTCTAAATAAAATAAATCAATAAATAAAAAAACTCAAAAATCCAAAAAAAAAAATCTTAAAAGTCCATCTTTCGAAAAGTAAGACGCAACATCCAAAATTCAAAAAATATTTTCTTTCTTCTTTAGAATAAAAAAAACAAATGAAAATTTAAACAAAAATATTTTCCTTTTACTTTTGAAATTCCCAAAGTTCAAATCAAAAGCAAATGAATTTTTAGAACTCTTTCTTTCAAAAGCAAAAGAAAAATCAAAACCAAAAATAAAAAAAAAAATCCTTTCTTCTTTTTAAGCATTTTTTAGGAAATTCCAAAAGAAAAAAAATCAAAAATCAAAAATCAAAAATCAAATATGTTTTTTCTTTTTCTTAAAGCTTTCATGTTCCAAGTTTTATAAAAGTAAAAAAAAAAGCTAGCTTATTTACTCCATTTTCGATCTTCCCGAACTACGCAAGATCTGATTCATGCGGTGTCATGATACGTAGGCAATCCCTATTAGATTCGATCATAGCCATAAAATTAGTTGAGTGATAAAATAAACTGAAAAAAATTGAGCGAAAAAGAAAGAAAAGAGTGAAAAAAAATGAGAGAGCGACAATAAATAAAAGAGTGACAAACAAAAGAGAAAAAGAGAGTGCCAAAAATAAAAGAGCGGCAAAAACGAGATGGGAAAAAATCAAGAGTGATTAAAGCGAGGCAGAAATGAAGAAAAGAGGTACAGAGTGAAAAGGGCTAGTTAAAGCCGGGATGAAACATGCAACCGTTCAAACACACGGTAGAAGCGTTTAACTGTTAGGTGCATTGCATCCCAACGTGTGATTTCCTATATGTTAAATGTTTCAAAACTAACAAAGTTGTTGGATGTGCAAACTAGTCAGGTTTTGGTGGTTGGTTTTTTTGGGTAGTCTAGTCTCCCCTCCTTCACAAGATCCAAAGGCACAAATGGCCTCCGTAAGCAATCTACCAATCATCGGTCTTGAGGATAGCCCGACATCGGCTATTCTGCAGCTAGAATCAGCAGCTGTTAAAGAGAATAAGATGTTGCGCCTCCGCATATTGAAAATGTGGGACGCCTGGTTTAATGGTAGGGAACCGCCAAGTGCAATCCCTGGGTTCCCTGAGTTGATCCCCAGGTCTGGTGAGGTTACCAACGCCCCAGTGCCTAACCCACTCATCCCATGCGGGCACCCTCCAATGCTAGCCAATGTTCCTGGCATGCCTTCTGTGGTTCGCCCCCATGGGCTAGTTTCCAGGGCACCTCCAATATTGTTCTCGACAGCACCAGTCTACACCAGAGCACAACCAACTTTACCACGGTCGTATATTGAGCCTCCAATGTTCACCTTTCAGGGTCCACAACTTCAATCAGAAATAACATATGTGACCCCATACTCTTTCACTCAACCTCCGCAATATGATCTCTAGGGGGAGCAAGAAAAGGTTGTTAAAAATCCCAAGCAAGAGGAAATGGCTCGAAAGATGAAGAGCCTGGAACAAAGCATGAAAACATGCAAGGTCTAAGTGGCCAAAAGAGTGTCTCATACTCTGATCTCTGTATGTTTCCCATGTCCACTTGCCAGCTAGCTTCAAGATGCCAAAATTTGAAAAGTACGACGGGCATGGAGAACCGATCGCTCATCTAAAATGATATTGTAACCAGCTGAGGGGTGTTGGTGGAAAAGAGGAGCTGCTAATGGCCTATTGTGGGGAAAGCCTCTCCGGAATTGCTTCTGAGTGGTATACATATCAAGAAATTACCCAATGGCATGCGTGGGACGATATGGCCCGAGATTTTGTCTGCCAATTCCAGTATACTATGGACATCGCTCCCGATAGAAACTCTTTGTCCAATTTGAGAAAGAAAACCGCGGAAAGCTTCCCCGAATATGCTGTCAAATGGCGTGAGCAAGCTGCCAGGGTAAAGCCTCTAATGAACTAAATTGAAATGGTCACAGTCTTTCTATAGGCCCAAGAGGCGGACTACTTCCAGAACATGATGTCCTCTATTGGAAAGCCGTTTGCTGAACTATCAAAATTAGGGAGATGGTAGAAAGTAGGCTAAAAACGGGTCGAATCTTGAGTCATGCCTCTTTTAAAAGCCACATCACCAGATGTTCAAAATGGTTTAGAGGGTTTGATAAATGGAAATGGGGGAGAAGAAGGAGCCATGGTGGCTTCCAGCTCGAGGAGGGCCTGTATGTTATTCAGCCAATCATATATGCTTCATGAGGTCCATCAATACTATTATCCCCTTCAAGATGTTGCTTATGCCGTGGCACCACCTCCCTATGCGGTGATGAACGCGCAACCTGACACGCGACCACAACATTATACACAAAACTGAGCTCCACCTTCCAAAAATGCTCATCCATACCAAGCTGTATATAATCCTCAATCAAATGATCCCCAATACAATCCTCACCCAAGAGTGTCTTTCAGAAAGAATCGGTTCACCCTTATTTGTGAATCGTATCAAGCTTGTTCCAAAAGTTAATCAGGCTAAATCTATTGCAGCCAGTGACCCCGAACCGGCCAAATCCCGAGTCCCCCTCACACCGAGCTAATGCTAGATGTGAATACCACTTTAGAGTAGTGGAACACAGTACAGAGGACTGTTGGACCCTCAAAAGGGCAGTTGAAGAATTGATTGAAGCTGAAAGAATCGTTCTCCGGGACAAAGAGGCTCTTAATATTATGAACAATCCTCTGCCTACTCTCGCAAATGGGCCAGTAGTCGGAATGATTTATGAAAATGAGGAATTTAATCCGGCACTGAAGGCCATTGCAGCCATTGCCGAGACGGAAGAAAAGCCAAAAAAAGTCGCCAAGCATGAAAATTCCCCATCAGATGGGAATCTCGGTAGCAGTCTTGCTATCCTTTCTACGTCCGGATTATCTTAGGGTGTGATCCGGATATTTTACTTTATTGTTTTACTTTCCGATGTAAACCCTTCTATCTTAAAAAAATTGAAAAAAAAAATCAAATCGAAAATCAAAAGATCAAATGAAATTAATGTTTCATTGTCCAGGAATGTCTCTTTTCTTATTCTCTTTTTAGTTATGTTAAATGCAGATTTCAATAACATGACATGCTTGCGGACTTCATACCCAGATCCTAAGACGTTGTCAGACTTCGAAATAATGAATCAAGAATTAGATTGCAAGGAAGATAAGTTTAAGGAAATAAAACAAAAGGGTTGGAAACCTGAAGGAAAATTGGCTATTGGAAAGATCCATACGTGGTAACAAGAATACTGCCAAAAGAGTGTGTTCTACTTGGGACACATTGAAGGAAATATCCCCGAAACAACTGTCAATGCAAATGCAGCCAAAATGTACTATGTTTGATCCTCTATACAGTATTAATATTCTCCGGTTGGGATGATGAAGGCTTTCGTTCTCGCTACCCAAATACCATTAACCCTTTTGTAAAACCATTTGAGTCGGTTACTATTCTTTGATTACCCTCTTTGGAACCTGAAAGTTATTATTGAAAAAAGGATGAATGAAAAATGAAAAAAAAATGAAAGTAGAAGAAAAAGAAAGATACAAAAAAGAGGGGAAAAGAAGACAAAAGAAAATAAAATGAAAAATGAAAAAAAGGAAAAAAGGAAAGGAAAAGAAAGAGAAAACAATACAAAACAGAAAGAAACAGAAAAAGGAAAAAAAACAAAAACAAAGTTCCCTGAATTACGTTCGACTTGATTCCGAAAGGATACGTAGGCAGCCCTCTCTGAGATTCAGTCACACCAAATAAAAATCCAAATTCCCCAAAAGTGAAACTGGGGCAGATGTTATAATGGTTCGGTGATGATCCCGCATGAATGGTTCCAAAGTTGTAATTCAATCCAAATTCTTTTTACCCTAAATCTGGTTCAAGTCTTTCGGATCAACCAGTAAAAAATGTTCAAAATTGGAGGATACAGTTACTTGGATATATGGGTGTACATGGACCGGGTTGGTTCGGTTTTTATCAAAATCAAACCAAATCAACTATATCGGTTTGGATTGGTTCGGTTTTGTCGGGTTTTTCGGGTTTCGAATTTTTTGTTACTTACATATTATTTCAATCTTACTTTGTTAAATATTTGATAAGTAAATATCTATTTAGGAAAAATATAAAAAATTAACAAACATATTATCGATTAAAATATTTTTATGGGAGAATTCTATTAGTAACGCATAATAATTATTTTTTTAGTCGTCTGATAATAATGTTTCATTGATATACACTTTCAGGTTAACCGATTTAGTAATTAAACATAGAAATCAATATGATACCTAAATATTAATAACCACTTTAGATTCGAAAAAGATATAAGAATTTAATAGAACTTAACATATGATATGAATATGGAAGAATAAAGAGATAGACTCATTTTAGTAACACTTGATAAGAAAGTGATCATACAACCCATTATTTAAGGTCAATAAATATGGAGCACTTCATATTCTATTAAAATAGATATTCCGCAAGAGAATCCCAAATATTTCTAGACATTTTTTAAAGAAAATTCTATATAAAATCTTAAAAATATATATAAAAATTATATATTTATATGTCGGGTTGGTTCGGATTTTTTTTACTCAATACTAAACCAAATCAAACCAAACCAAGTCGGGTTTTTTAATCGGTTTGGTTTGACTTTTCGGTTTGGTGCGGTTTTTCGGTTCGGTTTGTACATCCCTACTTGGATATGATATAACAAAATGAGAAAAATAAAATGAGACAGTCTTAATGGTGAAAACAAACATGGGCACCGTGAGGCGATAGTAAGCAGAGAAATAAAATGAGAGTCTTATTGGTGAAACCCACACGGACACCATGGGGCGATGGTAAGCAGAGAAATAAAATGAGAGAGTCTTATTGGTGAAAACCCACACGGGCACCATGGGGCGATGGTAAGCAGATAAATGAGAAATGGGAGAGGTCAGCTCGTGAAAACCCGCAAAGGACCTAGATCAAAACGAGGATCCTCATAGCCATCGGCATCAACAGAGTCCTGACAAGGTTTCTCGATTTTGAAGCAAAAGTTGTGATGAATTTTTGAGAGTAAGACGGTTTACACAAATCAGGCATCCAGTCCAAAAGGCATGTCATGTTCATTGAAGTCCGCATGTACTCCAGATAAGTCCTTCCTTCCTTTCCCCGAAAGGGACACATCTTGTTTAAACTCACTCTCCATTCCATTATTTGTTTTTCTATGAATACCTTTCGGTCTAACTCTATCCGAAACTGAGACAAAGAAGGGTGGCAAGACTGATTTATAAGGTTCTCATTTGGCACGAGCTAATGCACAATAAGGCACCCAGCATCGTCATGGACATTAAGTCGACCTCGACTGGCCATGGCGGCCGATGCTTCGAATTCAAAACTCTCGAAAGGAGAAAATCAAATTGAAGTGCTTATAAAGGCAAATAAAGTTGAAAAAGTTGAGTCCCACGTGGCTACCCGTCTCGGCAAAGTTTTGAAAAGCCAAGGTACCCCAAATGCTATGAAATTGAAGTTGGAAGAAAGAATCCAGAAATGAAAGGCCTATGAATGCGAAACAAAGTTGGAAAAGGTTAAGTCCCGCGTGACTAGCCGTTGCAGCAAAGTTTGAGGAGCCAAAAGTTTCCCAATGCTCCGAAGTTAAAAGAAGAGAAAGAAAAAGTAAAAGAAGTCAAAAGGGAAAGACCTACGAAGGCAAAATAAAGTCGATAAGGTTGAGTTCCACCGACCAACCATCATGGAAAAGTCTGGAAAAGCTAGAGGTTCTCCAGAGTCAGAAATGAAATCGGTTCTCAGAGAACAAGCAGTTGCAGTTGAAATCTTCATCGAAAGAGTTGGGTCGAGATCAGGTGATCGGAACAATCAAGGCCACAAAACCAACCACCATTTTAAACTGACAAATTGTTCTTTGATTTGAAAACAGGAAAATAGGTGCAGTCCAAAATAACCTCGCAAGAAGCAGGTGCAATAAAAACAAGGTACGCAGAAACCAAAACGGTTCTGTAGCAAAAGTTGACCCGAAAAGGGAAGTCCTTTTTAAACTATTCATTCATTCTCCTGAATAAAATGAAAAGTGAAGTAAAAAAAGAAGAATAAAATGAAAGAAAAGAATAAGAAAGATTCAAAAACATGGTAGCCTAGGGTCCCCAATCTCTAGCTACGTTTTCCCAACATAGGATCTCATTCCTTAGTCGTTGCCAGCTTAACCTGGTAGTCTTTTCCAGTATAGGGTTCCACTCCCTAGTTGATCCACGGAATAACCCGAGGACCTTTTCCGGCATAACCCGTGGACCTCCTCGGCATAACCCGAGGACCTTTTTACGGCATAACCCGATGACCTTTTTCTAGCATAACCCGATGACCTTCCCGGCATAACCCGTGGACCTCCCCGGCATAACCCAAGGACCTCCCCGGCATAACCCGATGACTTTCCCTGTATAACTCGAGGACTTTTTTCGGCATAACCCGATGACCTTCCCCGATATAACCCGAGGACCTTTCCGGCATAATCCGGTCATTTTTCCAGCATAACCTGGTAATATTCCCAACTTAGGGCCTCTGATCACCATTTTATTGCATTTTAGATATAGGGTCTCCACTTCATAATATCTTTTTCTCATGGATACACAATCCCGATGTCAATTGCTTTCAATAAAGAAATAGCTTAGATTTTGTTACAATAACTCACGAAATTTTTCTAGTGAAAACTGGGGCAGAAAAATTTCGTTCCTTTGTTTGCTTTGGTGCCTGAAAAGGTTTACACCGTGAGGCACAAGGTTTGAGATGACCAAAAGAAGAAGTCTCAACCCAAATAAAAGAAAAAAAGTTAAACTTTCAGTATAGAAGCGGAGAAAAGATGCGGGCTGCTCAAGTTATGATTGAAGGCACAAGTTTTGTATGTCCCGCCTTGATCCAAAAAGCCGAAGAAGGATGAATCAGCGATTGCATCTAACGCGCATCAAGATTTAGATTAGAGTCTGCAGGAAGAACCATCCAAAACTGAAGATCGAGCTTTAGAAGGTTTATAGATAGGAATCTTGTAACTCGTAGTTGATAGGCTTAGTTAGTTTAACTTTTCATTTTTATTGTAATAAGGTGCTCACCAAGCAGAAACAGCAGTGAAATCACAGTTTCTCGGTAGTCCCAGCTACTAAAACTTCCAGAACTACACCTACCTGATTCTTTTATAGCCAAGGAT
This sequence comes from Nicotiana sylvestris, assembly GCF_000393655.2. Classification (NCBI taxonomy): domain Eukaryota; kingdom Viridiplantae; phylum Streptophyta; class Magnoliopsida; order Solanales; family Solanaceae; genus Nicotiana; species Nicotiana sylvestris. The sequence continues at coordinate 12,557,442 of NC_091064.1, forward strand.
ATGTAGGCAACCTCCGAAGCAAGGTTCGGTCAAACTTTTTCAAAATGCTTCCAAATGGAGTCTCAAATGGATAAAAATTGCTCGTAATTGCTCACTTTATCTTTGCCCGAAAACTCTTCATGTTTCTGAGCAAAGAGGGGCAGCTGTGAGCACGTGATTTTTTCCCTATATGAAATACTCCTATAAAATCAAAGAAAATAGATTTTTTCCTATTATTTGCCATTTTATAGGATTTTTGTAGGATTTTATTAATTGTTTGCATTTTGTGCAAGTTTAATTTTTGTTAAAAATCATAAAAATGTCAAAATATCATGCATTGCACTTAGATTTTTCTCTTATATTTAGGATTAATTAGTTAATTAATTGCTTTTTTAAAAAATAAAAATCACAAAAATGATTTATTTTTACATTTTTACCGTTTAATTTTTAGATTAATCATTTTTCCCTTTTAAGTAGGATCAAGTAATTGTTAAAAATTTTATAATTAGATAATTATGCTTAATTTTACAATTTAGATTAATTTAGGAATTTTAGTTAAAGAAAAAGAAAAGAGAAAAACAAAGAAAAAGGAAATCAGAAAGGGGAATTGAACAAGGGAGTTTTTTATTTTGAAATTGGGCCAATTTAATACAAAATCAGTCCAAAAATTCAGCCCAAATAATTAGCCTACCCAACCGGACCCCCTCCCCCCTCCCACTTTAAAAAAGACCTAGACCTAACATTCTAAACCTAGACAGAATATAGAAAAACCCACTCCTTAGAGAATACAAAAGGGCGGCGGATCTCAAGGAGCTAAAGAGAGCATCAACGAAAAAGAACAAAAAAATTTCGCCGATAACTATGGAAAAACATCAGCCGCGACTTTTTTTTCTCCAAAGGAAGTTTACACGAACAGGGAGAGGTTTAAAGGACAAAATTTTAGGGAGAACTGGGTTTTGGTTTTTGGATTTGTCACCTTCTAATTTCTGATTTTAGTTTTTGATATATAAAAAAGGGGGGGTCAAGTTCTCCTAGATTTTTTCCTTTAGCTTCAGAAACCAAAAAATGAAATTGGTATTCCTTTCGTTAGATTTTTGGATGTTAGGGATGGAGTTTAATTGAGGTCAAGTTTGATTCGAGATTTATGATGTCGTTCGCGTCTCCGGTGGTTGTTCGCCGTCTCCGTTCGTAATCGACATTCCTGTTAAATTTCGAATTTCATGCTACTTGAGTTATGGAAAGGCTGTCTACTTTCAACTGCTGATTTCTAGTCTGTCGCGGCTGAGCTCCATTGTCGGAGTATTCTGGTTGTTATTCGATTTTTGAATTTGTTTCACTTGCCGCTAGGTATGTGAATGCTCACTTTGTAATCCTTCCTTAATTGTATGAATGAAGACTCGAACTGTTTGCTGAATCTATGTTTGATTTTTGTGGGTTCGTTATGGTTGGCTACTAGATTCCTTTCCATCTGATTTGTTCGGTTTAAGTGCTTAAATTTGAAGATTTAAGTTGGATATTAGTGATTGCTAAGAATGCCTTGAAGCCTAGTCAAAGAATTATTCTGAATTTGTTTTGGCTGTGTAGCTGAAATTTTTCTCATGTCTAAATTCTCGGCCGCTATAAATAATTATTCATGTAATTAGGGTGGATACATGTGTTTATGGGTTTTATAATTGAAATTCCTCTTCTGAAATTAATCAAATTAATGCTTGGCCATGTGAATTGTTGATACTCTTATTTACGTTAATTTGTTAGTAATGAATGAGAATACGTTGAATGTAAAGATTCATTTTTTTTATACAGCGGAAACTATTAGGCAATGAAATAATTATTTTTTTTTAAAAAAAACACAAAACAGGAGCAAATTTCATGATGTTTTAGTTTATCTCTGTATCTTTGAGCTTCACATTATTTTGTTTTAGTTTGACTTAATAAAATTGTCAGTTAAACCTTTGTTGCATCTCACGATTATTTGGTTTTGGAATGTTGAAGATTCTGTTTGGATTTCGTAGGAATTGACCCCTTTTAAAGTGTATATGGGTTTAGATAGAAATTAATCCAAGATATCAAACACTTCCCTATAGCTAATTTATTTTTCCATAATAATTTCCATAACCAATGGCCTCGTAATAATCTCAAAGTAGTCTTAGAAAGAATAATTCATGAATATTGTAGCTTGCTTTAGGCGTCATTAAATAAATCATCACAACTTCGAGTACGGTTTCCGTGGTGTAGTTATAATACCTAATTTCAAATTAGTTTCAAATATGAACATCCGTAGCTTGCTTTAATTAGGTGCAAATTTTTAAAAAATAAATCGAGGAGTGCCATCAATAAAACCCATAACTTATGGCCATCACACTAAGTATTAATTTAGTATAGTAAAACATCTTTTTAAACATTTGCAGCTTGCTTTAGGTGCGTTACAATAAAATTATTATAGCTACGGGTACGGTTCCCGTGATAGAGTTGTGATACCTAATTTCCAAATTCGGAGGTACATTTATGTGACCCGATCAAAACTTCTAATAACTTTAATAAATTAAACGTGTTGTAGATTGTGGGTACGGTTCTTGTGACATGATTCGCAATGTGTATCAAACAAACAAGTGTATGACAATCGTAACTTGTTCCAGAATAATTCCATAAATTAATTAAAAGCGGTTATAAAGTTAAAAATGCACAGTGGGTTTAAAACGTGTAATAAATCAGATAATATGCCAATTATTAATAGGTTAAGCGACCGTGCTAGAACCACGGAACCCGGGAATGCCTAACACCTTCTCCCGGGTTAACAGAATTCCTTATCTAGAATTTCTAGTTCGCAGACTTATAAAGTAAAGTCGAAATTTCCTCGATTTGGAACTTTAAAATAAATCGGTGACTTGGGGCACTCTAAATTATTTCAAGTGGCGACTATGAAAAATAAATAAAATAATCTCATTTCGAATAATGTCACTTTAATTGGAAAAACTCCCTTATATTACCTTCGGGTGGTAGAAAGGAGGTGTGACACCTGCCTAGAGGAACAACGCGCCCTCGAACATTCTTACACTTTTGTTTGTTTGTTTTTTCTTTCCTCCTAATGCAAAAACAAAATCAGAGTAAATATTATGTAATCAAAGGACCAGACTACGTGTCACCTTTGGCAATTTAGAATATTTCTTGCTATATAAGTGAAGATATAATTAATTTTGTATCTAAAACCTTTTCGGATGTATACATGAGCGCATACTCTCGTCTACATAAACTTTATCCTAAATCCAATTTCAGATAATTAAAGCTTTGAATTTCTAATGCTCAAGGGAGCAATACAAGGATGTAAAACTTTCTTTTTTGCCGGAAAAAAATTAATTCACTTGATTTTAGATCAAAATTTGATTTTCGTATAATCTTACAGTATCGTCTGTGAATTATTCTTTGTCCGAGAAAACTTTTAGAAGATTATATTGCTTTCTTTATGGATTTTAAAGGTTATATCCCTTGTACGTTAATAAACCAGATGATATAGAATAGAAATGATGAGGCAAAAAAATTAAAAAAGAATAAATCTTCCACATGAAAGAGTAAGGAGAGAAATACTCTATAATCTAGAAAAGTTTGAGTTTCCATTCATGCAACATTTAAAAATTGAAAGTAGTACATGCGTATCAATTTCTTTTGGTTCTCTTTATCTTGTATAGTATAATAAATTATTGGGAACAAGAATCACGTCTTTGTTTCTTAAATACTGAAATTTCGGAACATTTCGTAAGTAAATCCGACCTTAGCTCAGTTGGTAGAGCGGAGGACTGTAGTTTGATCAAACAGCTAATCCTTAGGTCACTGGTTTGAATCCGGTAGGTCGGAAATTTTCTTTTAATGTTTGATTTATTCTTTAATTTTTCATTCCACAGTATTCATTGTAAAAAAAATTGTTTAACATAGCGATGTACCAAATGCTGCCATCACTGAAAATATAAATTTATCACTTATGGTATAATAATTTTAAGTACCTAATTTTTAAGTTAATGATACGTGTTACAACATTATTAGTGCATGATATAAAATTGCTGGAAGTCAGACGCCAAATACGTGTGTAAATGATACGTTTTGGATTACATTAAGTTTTGGTGTGTAAAAATTCATCCTTGAAAATGGAGTGTGTTAAAGGCACCAAAGATGCAGTGGCGTATAATTTTTGTACGCAGTGTTAATATTAGAAGAAGTGAATAAATAAATATATTATTGTAACAATAAGCGGTGTTGAAGTGTGTTTTATTATACCTCACAATAGAATTGAGAACCGTTCCAAAAAGAAAATGTTTTGTTATACCTCACAATAGAATTAAATTTGGACTTTTTTACTTCTCGTAAAAGGATGTCATTGTTGAAGTGTGTGACAATTTCATCTGAAAGCTTAGAGATAGTCACACACATCAACATAGTATTAGAGCAGACAGAGGTCCTGAGTTCAAATCTCACCGCCACCCAATATCAAAAATAATTTTCACGTGCTTGGCTCATCAAAAAGAATCAAGCATGCACGTGAGGGACGTGTTGAAGACAAAATTAATAAATAAATGTGTGTTCTCTCTAATAGATTAAACTTTTAGACAAGATGGTCACACACAAATTTTACGGTCATTACATAAGACATGCTTTAATTTACACAAAATCGACTGGATATTATATCACATGGAGCAATCATCAGTGGTGCTCTCATTTGGATATTGTAAATTACATTAAGCATTGGAAATCAAGCAGAATGTCATCAGACTTAGACCAGCTTTCCGCAAAAGGCAAAGCACAGAACAAAGAGCAGCTTCTTTGATGAATTTTCCAAATTCATATTTCAAACTGTTGTACAAATTACATCAAAATTGTTAGTACACTCACCAGTTGCCTTTCTAATTGGGGAAGAGCTCTTGGCTACAATGTTCACTTTTTCTTCTACCTCCAAAAACTAGAGGCAGGTTCAGGATTTAAATTATACGGAGTCACTTAATATTAAACCCATCTTATTTTTAAAATTATGGGTTAATATCTACTATTTGTTTTCAATTTTGATAAATTTTTACACAAATTTATGCTCTGTGTCGAAAGTACTGGGTTCAAATGAACCCGGTGCCAAAACGTTGCATCCGCCTCTGCCGAAACCCTCATCCCCACCACCCAAAAAAACAACTGAAAAGTCAATCTTGATGAACAACCCAACTGCTACCAGGAGCTGCTTTCATGCCCCTCTTGATCATCTCTCTTCTGAGTCCTTCTGCTTCCTCAAATCGCCCATTGCTAGCATAAATTCTTGCCAATATCACAAAATTAGCAGGATTCTCAGGCTCTACTTCAAACAAAGCTCTTCCAGCTATTTCTGCCAGCTCGACTTCTCCATAAGTTCGACAAGAAGCAAGAAGTGCACCCCAAGCTTTAGCAGTCACCTTCACTGGCATTCGCCTAATAACATCATACGCCTGATGCAATCTTCCCGCCCTACTCAATACATCTACCAAACAAGCATAGTGATCACTGCTTGCTTCGACACCATATCGATCTCTCATACGAGCAAAGTACATTTGTGCTTCATCAGCTAATCCAGCATGACTACAAGCTTTCAATACCCCAAGGAAAGTTATCCCATCGGGCCTTACATTGGCCATTTCCATTTCCTTAAAAACTTCAAGTGCTGTTCTTGCTTGCCCCTGAAGCGCGTACGCTGAGATCAAACTACTCCAAGCAACCACATCCCTGTTCCTCATACTAACAAACACATGATGGGCTTTGTCAAGACATCCACAACGCCCATAAGCCTCGATTAATCCGCTCCTCAATTGGGGGTCTGGATCAATGTCATTCCGTACTGAATACCCATGAATCTGTTTGATTAAATTCACATCTGATATACCAAGACAAGCACGTAACAATGCAAGAACCGTAATCAAATTCGGTCTCAGACCCATTCTTTCCATTTTTCTATAACACAAAATGGCCTTAGAAAACCCATCCTCTGTTTCCGCCAACGCTGCAATAATCGCGTTAAACGTGGAAGAATTAGGCTCCACGTCCATCACTCGAATCAGTTCTAACGCACTGTCAACATCATTAGAATGTGCGTGAAGCGAAATCATCGAGTTCCAAACGACAACATTTCTGTCAGGAGATTCATCGAACAGTTGGCGTGCGGACACAAGTGAGACACACTTACCATACATGTCGACTAAAGCGCAAACAACAAAGGGGTTGGAGGTAAACGATGCTTTGTATGTGTGAGCGTGAATGGTGGTGCCGAGCTGAGAGAAGTTAAGGGCAGCGCATGACTTAAGAGCAAGAGGAAATACGAAGGGGTCGAGCGAAAGGGAGAGTGTAGAGTGAATTTGGTAGAAAAGAGAAAGAGCTTGTTCATGTCGGGCTTGATTAACGTGGGATGTTAAGAGCTTTGTGTAAGAGAGCAAACGTAGGAAGTTTGAAGAATAAGTGCTCATTGCTTTGTAGCTTTTGCTGCCCAACTTTGATTATACATATACCGTTGGAATTCAGGGGTGGATGTAGTATGTCGACTAACTCATAAGTTTCGAGACGGAGTAAGTATTTATGTATAAAAATTCGTTAAAATTATGAAAATAGTAGATACGAACTCATAACTTTAAAAATATAATTGCTTCAATGTTAAACTCTGAAAAGTTGAACCCATAAAGTTTAAATTCTGAATCCGCCTCTGCGTTGGATATGGTTTTTTTTTAAAAAGCTTGAGCTTATTTTAACTACCCGTCCAAACAAAAAAATATTCAAATCATCTCATTACATCGAGTGCCGGGCAGAATTCTTTGCAAACAACTTAATTACGCAACGGGATACTGTAAGTGGCATAGTGACTTTGCTTCCACGAACTACCCACCACGAAGCATCCCCATTCACAAAATATCCCCACGTTCTCATAGGGTCCGGGAAAGGGCCGCACCCCAAGAGGTGTGATGTAGGCAGTCTACCCTAAGTGTATCAGAGGCTGATTCCACGATTCGAACTTGTAACCTATAGGTCACACTGAGACAATTTTGCCTTCCCTTCGGTTGGATAAGTGAATTCAATAGGTACAAACCTCTTGATGTTTGTGACAGTTGGAGGAGGATATGGAACGCCAAAAGTAGATTTAGTTGGAATTGTTTGAGCAGATGAAGAAGAGGGAAAGCCATGGTAGATCGTTTAAATGCTCAGACACCAAGATAAGAAGATAAATTTAGAAGACCAATTTATGTTTGGCCATTGCATTTGCTTGTTTTTAAAAGTAAGACATACATGATACTAGAATATAAAATAAGAGTATAATCATAAGTGCAACAAATTTAAGTCCAATCGAATTACAAATAAGTACAAAAATTCTAACGAGACGATTTAAAGATATAATGGACTTAATGAACTATCTTAGTGACAAAGTTATGGATTTTGGAGGTAATACCTGTTAGGTATTGCCGGTAGTTTCAAAATCCACATAAACTAAATGGTAAATCAAGCTTGGTAAATTCGTACTTTTGGCATCAAATGAAAAGAATCAATTAATAAAAGATACGAGGACAAGAACATATTCAACATTCAGTAATTTCTTATTATGCATCAAGATTATGTGTAACAATTTATCATTTGGATAACATCAATTTAGATACAACACTACACTATTTTGATAAAGATAAGGATTCTGATCTTCACTAATACTAGCAAGTATCCCATTATTGTAGCTACAATTTGAAGTGTTTCATCTCTAATCAAATCCAATAGAACACTTAAAACGGCAACGCTGTTTTGTGGTAAAAGTATAATGTTAACCAGGCTTCCTATAGAAAGCTAAGCCCGTGAGTGAACATAGCAGCAAAAGCATTCATTCGAGTTTTGGGCAAAGACAAACCAATCTCTAAATCTCCATTAGAGTCCTTGGACTTGCTGAGGGACATTGATATGCCATCACCATTGTCAATAGAAACAAACTCTAACTTTTCTGGCTTTCCCCAGCCAAAATCAACAGCATATAAGTCAAGCTTTGGTGATCCAGCAATAGTAAGCGACCGTTTCATGTCTTCGGAGCAAAATTCCTTGAACCACTCCCCAGTAAGGATATAATCTTCATCCTTCATCCTTTTCTGAATGGTTTCTCCAATTGTAAAGCCTTCTTTTCCTACTAATTCAACATGACTTGCTCTTGCAATGAGCGTCACTAGGCAATTCCCGAAATAAGATTGAGGAAGTGGTGGATTGAGACGCGATCTGCAATCTGCTACACATCCGAAGAACTCTGTCACATTTTCTTCTATCTCTTCTCTGATCGAGTCCTCTGATTTTATCAAGCAAGTCCATACATAAGCACACATTACTGTGAAAGATGTTACATGAGTTAGGTTTGGTCGTCTTGACAACATTAAATTCTTGAGCTTCCCGATGACATCCCGTGTTATAATAAATGTACCTCGAACCTTATCAGGAGGAGTCACAAATGTCACACATCTCAAGCTTATTTTTCTTCGTTTCATCCCATATAGACATCCCTTGTCCATGAGGGTCTTTGATTACGGACCTATCATAAAATGGAATTAACTCTTTAGCTAAGAATTGTTCATCTCCACCGAATTTGTTGAGAGACGCCCATGCCCTTATGAACCCTAATATAGTAGCTCCATCACCAGCGACGTGATGGTTAGTGAAACCAATGGATATGCCAAGATTCGGAAAAAGTGTCACTTGAATAGCTAAGACCGGGGCTAATTGGACCCCTGATGCATGCTTAGGTTCTGCCAACTGAGGAACAAAGTGATAAAAAGCCTTAGCATTTCGGAGATGGTTACTAATGAGATAATTAAAATCCATATCAGTCTCAGAAAAGGTAACAGATACGGAATCCCCTGTTACATAACGCAGCTCAGAATAACCGCTAGAACTTAGTGGACAAGCAACGTTGCCAGCTAAGGGTATATAGTGTTTGAGAGCGAGGGAGAGTGAATCTTTAAGACTAGGAATAATAGTTTGGACAAAATCGGATCTGGAAATGGGGTGCTTGTAGAATAAAATTCGCCGCATACGGTTGAAAGCTAACCACATATGATCAAAATATGTGAGAGGGAGTGTGTGTTGTGTTTCTCGAATCAATATGAAGATTATTTGGGAGGAAAAACAACTCTATTTCACAAGAATAGAATTACAGAGAATTTACATCAAGAATTTCTCTCTACAAAAAAACCTCACCAAACTCTCTTTTTGTTCTCACAATCTCTTCCTGGATTGTATTTCAATCTCTCTGGATTGATGTTTCTGTGTAAAACATAAAGCTCTATTTATAGCCTTAAAGAAGGTGGTTGGTGGTTGAATTCTTCATTCAACAATGGAGGCTTCAACAATGGTGGCTTCTAGAATGGGTTGGTGGCTTCAACAATAGTGGGCTTCTAGAATTGGTAGTTGGCAGCAGCTGAACTTATCAATTCTCCCCCTTCAGCTGCATTCCAACGCAACTACTATTTGAAAGTTATTCCAACTATGTCTCTGCACAGCTCTAACTTTTCTTGAGTGACCACCTTTGTTAACATGTCTGCTGGATTCTCCTTCGTATGGATCTTCACTAGTTTCAACAGTTGTTGATTCATCACCTCGCGTATCCAGTGATAGCGAATGTCGATGTGCTTTGTCCGAGAATGATACATTGAGTTTTTGCTTAAATCAATTGCACTTTGACTATCACAATGTATCTTATACTATGTTTGATTTATCCCTAGTTCTTGGAGAAACCGCTTTAGCCACAACATTTCTTTTCCAGCTTCCGCTATAGCAATATACTCTGCTTCAGTTGTGGATAATGCAACACACTTTTGCAATCTTGACTGCCATGACACAGCTCCCCCTGCAAAAGTATAAACATATCCTGAGGTTGATTTTCTTCCATCAGGATCTCCGGCCATATCTGAATCTGTATAGCCTTCCAAGACTGGATCAGCCCCCCCAAAGCACAGACTTGATTTTGAAGTACCTTTAAGATACCTGAAAATCCACTTAACTGCCTCCCAATGTTTCTTTCCAGGGTTAGAAAGAAAACGACTTACCACACCTACCGCATGTGCGATATCTGGCCTCGTGCAAACCATGGCATACATCAGGCTTCCAACTGCTGAAGAATATGGAATTGTAGACATCTCCTCAATCTCTTTCTTGGATGAGGGGCACAAACTCTTGCTCAACTTGAAGTGATTTGCCAAAGGGACACCTACCGGTTTGGCATTACTCATATTGAACCGTTTGATCACCCGTTCAATGTAATTTTCTTGAGATAGCCATAACTTCTTGTTTCTCCTATCTCGAGTTATCTGCAATCCCAAAATATGTTGAGCTGGACCTAAGTCTTTCATTTCAAAGGACTTAGAGAGTTCTTTCTTCAACTGTCTAATTTTTGTTGCATCTTGTCCGACGATCAACATGTCGTCTACATAAAGTAGAAGTACAACAAAATTGCCATCCGAAAATCTCTGAATGTAAACACACTGATCTGCAGCAGTCCTTTTATATCCTTGACTTACCATAAATGAGTCAAACTTTTTGTACCACTGCCTCGGTGCTTGCTTTAGGCCATATAAACTTTTCGTAAGCTTATAGACGAGGTTTTCTTTTCCTGAAACCTCAAAACCTTCCGGCTGCTCCATATAGATTTCTTCATTTAGATCACCATGAAGAAATGTTGTCTTGACATCCATTTGTTCAAGCTCCAAATTCAAACTGGCTACCAATCCAAGGATGATGCGTATTGAAGTCAATTTTACAACTGGTGAAAATATTTCATCAAAGTCAATTCCCTTTTTCTGTAGGAATCCTTTGACTACTAATCGGGCTTTGTGCTTCACCACCTTTCCTCTGCCATCTTTCTTGAGCTTGAATACCCATTTACTCTTCAGTACCTTCTTTCCTTGTGGAAGTTTCACAATCTCATAAGTGTTGTTTTTCTGTAAAGAGTTTATCTCTTCGGTCATTGCTTGCAGCCATTTTTCTTTATCCTTATGAGATATAGCTTCATGGAAACTCTCTGGTTCTCCATCTAGAATATACTCGGTTTCTGGGTATCGAGTTGATGGAATCTGACCTCGTTCAGATCGACGAGGTTGTTGATTATTAGTACCGTCATCGTTCCCCTGTGATGGTTCTGTAGTTTCCTGAGGGGTTTGTGCCTCCCCTGCCAAACATCCTCCTGTTCTGCTTCTGGTACTGCTTCATGCTCCCCCATGCTATTTGTGTCAAACTGCAATGGTAGTGGATCTGGACCAACTTTTTGGGCACTGGAACCTCTTTCATAAGACATTGTGGGCTTTTCAATGTCTTCAATTGTCTGGTTTTCGTGGAATACAACATCCCTACTTCTGATCACCGTCTTCTGTATTGGATCCCATAATCTATACCCAAATTCTTCATCTCCATAGCCTATGAAGATACATGGTATAGTTCTACCATCAAGCTTCTTCCTAAGCTCCTTGGATACATGTGCATGTGCTAAACAACCGAATACCCTTAAGTGAGAATATGAGGGATTCTTACCAGACCATATTTTCTCTGGAACCTCAAAATTCAACGGGGCTGATGGTGACCGGTTGATTAGGTAGCAGGCGGCGCGAACAGCTCCTCCCCAGAATGGCTTAGGCAGCTTTGCCATACTGATCATACTTCTGACTCTTTCCATAATTGTTCGGTTCATTCTCTCGGCTACTCCATTGTGTTGTGGGGTGCGTGGGACCATCTTTTCATGTCGAATCCCTTGTCTCTTGCAATAGGAATCGAACTCCTTGGAAGTATACTCGCCTCCATTATCTGAGCGAAGGCATTTTAATTTCTTTCCCGTTTCACGCTCTACCATGGCATGAAATATCTTGAAATAATCAAAAGCCTGGTCCTTTGTCTTTAAGAAGTACACCCACACCTTTCGAGAAGCATCATCAATGAAAGTCAGAAAATACCTATTGCCGCCAAGTGACTTCTCCTCCATGGGACCACAAATATCAGAGTGTACCAGACTGAGTAACTCTGATTTTCTGGTTGAAGAAAATGTAAAAGAGACTCTATGTTGCTTTCCGAATAAGCAATGATTACAAGGTCTAAAGCAGCATTCTTGTCCATTCTGATAAGCTGCTTTTTCGTTAGAATTGATATCCCCTTTTCACTCATGTGACTGAGTCTTTGGTGCCACAGGTTTTGAGATGCCTCTTTTTCCATAACGTTGAGGCTGTCTGAACATACCTTCACATGAGTTTTATATAAGTTGCCACAAATATGTCCTCGAGCGAGAATCATAACCCCTTTCAGCAATTTCCATGTGCCTTTCCGAAATAACTTTCATAGCCCTGTTTGTCAAGAGCTATACCTGATATTAGGTTTAGACGAAGATCTGGCATATGACGGACATCCTTCAATATCATTGTACTCCCGATATTTGTTTGTATTTTGATATCACCAATTCCAACTATCTCACAGGAAGAAGTGTTCCACATCTTCACTACTCCAAAGTCTCCTGCTTTGTATGTTGTGAAGAAATCTTTTCGGGATGTGGCGTGGTATGATGCTGTAGTATCTACCACCCATTCGTTTTCTTCTTGACTTGAGACGTGAAAGCATGTCTCTTCTTGGATGGAACAAATGGCTACCTCTCCGTGGGTAGTGACTAATGCATCTCCATCCTTTTGCTTCAACTGCTCCTTCTCTTTATGCAATTTTCTGCAGTTCTTCTTTAAATGGCCCTTTATTCCACAGTGGTAGCACGCATATGATGACTTCCTACCATCTGTAGATTTTCCCCTACTCTTGCTTCTGCCTCTCCTCTTATCTTGACTTCTTTCTTGTTGTCTCCCTCTTTCTGTAATAAGGGCATGCGACTCACCATGATCGATGTCCTTTCTTCTGGCTTCTTCATTAAATAAGGCATCTTTAACCATAGACATGGTCAGATTTCCACTAGGAGCTGAATTACTGAGAGAGACTATCAGCGTCTCCCAACTATCAAGAAGAGAACTAAGGAGTAGTAGGGCTTGCATCTCATCCCCGAGCGGCATGTCAACAGACGATAATTGATTTATCAAGCTCTGAAACTCACTGGTATGCTCGGCAACTGAAGTTCCGTGCTTTAACTTCAAATTTACCAAACGCCTCATCAACAAGGCTTTGTTTCTAGCGGTCTTGGCTTGAAACATCCCTTCTAACTTCACCCAGAGGGCATACGCTTCTGTCTCTTGTGCAACATGATGAAAAATGCTATCGTCAATCCATTGTCGAATTTGACCGATAATTTTTCTGTTTAATTTCTTTCACTCTGCTTCTTTGGTGGAATCGGGGTTCCTACCCTTTGCTTCTATGGGATCAAACAAATCTTTACAACTGAGGAGATCTTCCATCCGAGGTCTCCACAATGTGTAATTTGTGGCAGTAAGCTTTATCATAGCTCCAGATGATGATGACTCTTCCATTATGTCTTTAAAATGGCTTGGTCAAAATTTTGGAGCAGAATCTCACCAAACGGAACTCACCAACGCGTCCGGAATGGTGAAAAATGGTAGGATTGACTCTTCTTGGGTCAAAATAGGGCCTCCAGAAAATTTTCAAAATTTACACCAAACTTTTGGGGTTAAATCGAAAATATACTAAACTTGTGGGGCAGATTTATAATTTCAGTAACTTCAGGGGTTATTTCATAAATTTCTAAAAATTATGATGACTGGGCGCTAACTAGATGCTGACGTGGCGCTGACTAGATACTGACGTTGCGCTACCTAAATGCTGACTGGATGATGACGTGGCGCTGACTGGCCAATTACTATTCATCATCTTCTTCCTTGGGCAGAAGAAAGAAAATTGCCATAACTTCTTCGTTTTAGCTTTGTTTGGCCTCCGGAAAATTGCGTTGAATTCGTATCGACGCAAGGAATCTAATGAAATGATCAAAACACACCGAAGATCACGTTTCGAAAAACGTAAATCCGGGTTGAAATTTTCAGTGTGCCGATATTTCTCGATGAACACAGAATCGAGGGCTCTGATACCACTTGTTGTGCTTCTCGGATCAATATGAAGATTATTTGGGAGGAAAAACAACTCTATTTCACAAGAATAGAATTACAGAGAATCTACACCAAGAATTTCTCTCTACAAAAAAACTCACCAAATTCTCTTTTTGTTCTCACAATCTCTTCCTAGATTGTATTTCAATCTCTCTGGATTGATGTTTCTGTGTAAAACATAAGGCTCTATTTATAGCCTTAAAGAAGGTGGTTGGTGGTTGAATTCTTCATTCAACAATGGAGGCTTCAACAATGGTGGCTTCTAGAATGGATTGGTGGCTGTCACACCTCCTTTTTACGCGCCCGCGGGGGCGCAGGGGAGTTTTTTCCAATTAAAGGACAATCGAAACGGGATTGGTTTAATTATTCAGAGTCGCCACTTGGGAGATTTAGGGTGTCCCAAGTCACCAATTTTAATCCCGAATCGAGGAAAAGAATGACTCTATATTATGGTCTGCGTACCAGAAATCCGGATAAGGAATTCTGTTAACCCGGGAGAAGGTGTTAGGCATTCCCGAGTTCCGTGGTTCTAGCACGGTCGCTCAACTGTTATATTCGGCTTGATTATCTGATTTTATACAAGTGTGAACTTATGTGCAAAATTTAACTTTTAACCGCTTTTATCATTTACTGTTTTTATCAAGAATTGCAACGTTGTGAAAATGTATCTCGAACCGCGTTACAATCAATGTACCCGTGGTCGTCGACACACTTTGACTCCGTTGAGATTTGGATTTGGGTCACATCAATGTGCACCCGAGTTTAAGGAAATTAAATTATTAAAGGCGCGCCTAAAGCGACTAGCGTATTTATTTTGGGTAGGACCGTGGAATTTTACTAAACGGTCCATCCCGAAGCCTAAACAATTTTTAAAGCAATATTTATTGAGGGCCCCGCAATTTGTATTTTTATTTGGCGAGGCTCACCTCGTTCTTTATTTCTAATGAATTTGCAACGTCATGGACATGCATCTCGAACCACGTCACAGTCAATGTACCCGTGATTAGAGAGGCATTTCGAATCCGTCGAGATTTGGATTTGGGTCACATAAATGTGCACCCGAGTTTAAGAAGGTAAAGTTTATTAAAGCGTATCCTAAAGAGACTAACGTGTTGTCATTTTAGGAAGGTTGTGAGATTTGCTAAACAACCCGTCCGGGAAACTAAATGCTTCAATGATTTACATTTAACAAGGGCCCCGCATCTGCGTGTTTTGTTTATTTTCATCGAGGCTCATCTCGTTCTTATTTTAAAAGGATATCCTATAGCAACTACGTTTCTTGTCGTGTTCGTCTCTATCAATTGAAAACGGTAGACAGTCCTAATTAATTACATGATTGCGAGTTTACTTATAACAGGATTTAAAATGCTTTTACAGAATAATAAAATGTGACTGCGATTATGGATAACTAGCCGAAAATTATGGGCCCAAACCTAGCTCATGCGAGATGGCCAGACTTAGGCCCCCTTTTTCGATATGGGCCTAACTGATTTGTTTCGATTTGGGCTCGGCCTTCATGAGATTGAGGCCTAGGACTGATTCTTTGTTCTGTGAAATGAGTTTATCAATTTATATGGGACAATCTGGCAAAAGGAGAAAGAATTTTAACTAAAGTGGATAGTTTTCCTATTTGGCTTACATTAGAGAATATATTACACCCTCAGACTAAGTCTAAAGGTACAACTTATTACACTGGGAATGTTTTTTTTCACCTAACAGCACACATACATGACTAGCATGCATTAACCTGCATTGATACACTAAGCATGTAGGCTACTTCTATTATCCAAACAAAAATGTAACTACTATATACTACATGACATTTAACACAACAGTCCACGTGTATATAAACAATCTGCAGGTCCTCTCTTTTGCATTTATGTTCAAACTCTCAGTTACATTAGTGGTATCGATTGTGTACCTGGTAAGGAGGACAAAGAAGAAAGGAATGATCAGCTAAGCAATATGCAGTGAATACAGCAACAGCAGATAACACCAACAACACAGCAACAACAACCAGCCACAATGATGAAGCTCACAAGTGGTCGAGCAACAAACAAGCAGTCCCAGGAACAGAATGATGAACCAACAGAAAACCAGAGTATTCAATATAACAGCACCAGCAGTTCAACAATCACAAACAGCTCGGCAAATAACCAACAACAATTAGCAAAGACAGCTTGGCTAACTTGAACTCCTAAGCAGTTTTCAGACAGTGTTTTGTTACAATATTCTGAAATTTTCTTTTTGTTTTTTTTTTTCTTTCTCTCCAGACTCAAAAATGTCCAGCCTAAGACCCTTAAACTTCCGCCCCTGTTTTAGTTATCAAATGGCCTATTTATAGGCCAAATGCACCATTACAGCTGAGCTGCCCTGCCTGCCAATTGGCAGAATGCCCATACTCTTTTAAGCCCATGCTCAGCATGCTTGGTGTCAGCTCCCTTTATTCCCCACGCCTGGTTTTGTTTAATCCAGAATTATGGGCTCATTTGTTTATTCATTTTGAGCCCCCATACCCTTGTGTCTTGTTCCCCCATTGGTATTAGTTTAATCCTAAGTTAGTACCCTTTTTGTCAGCTCACTTAAACTAATTACTTCTGTTCTTTTTAAACACCCCAGAATACCCCCGTTAACCTTGATTATTACTGCCCCTGCCTATTGCAGCATTAGGGCATTTTTGCACTGATGAAAACTCGAACTCAGGACTGCCTAGACTGAACCCTTTTAGTCATTTTTATAATGCCAACAGACCATTTCAAACATTACTAGGTCATCCAGCCAGTGTCCGAGTTTAATTAGTTATGTGAAACTCCTAGCTCCTTCGATCCATTAGTTATAGAAAACTAATCGACGACATTTATCGAGTCGACTATACTAATTATAGCAGGTAATAATCAGTCGCTCATATAAACAACACGTTCGGGGACCTAAAGGGTATCAGACAACTTTTATTAAATTACTGGGCCTATATGAATTAGTTCCTTTGACGATTAATCTAACTGACGATCATGTTTATCACAGAGTGTATTCAGAACAAACAGAAGACAATCGACCAAATAAAGGGTCTTTAACAGAGATGAAAGAAATCTGGAAGAAGTAACAAAATAACAAACAAACACAAAGAGATATGCTGACAACTTATTTGGAAATAAAACAAAAGAACGGAAAACTTACCAAAATGTTTAAACCAAACAGACCCAAATCAAACTCGACTTCGAACCTTTGAGGCCGAACAAACCTTAATCAGGGTGTTCTCACATGAGAACACCTTGGTTAAGGTCTATTAGACCTCAAACCTATGTCAAAACTGGCCGGGTTCCCCAGGTGCATGTGCTTCAGAAGTCTGGATTTCCAGATCTGGATTTTTGGGAGTTGTGGGTGGATTCGGACCAAACCAAGCTTGGTTTGGTCACGAGGAAGGTCAGGAGAGTGTCTAGCATGAAGATGGGGTGGTTTGGCATAGGTCCAGGTTCGACTCAAATCTTCAAACGAAGATTCGAGACGAACGGAAGTGATTCGAGGCTTGTGGTTAGTGGATTCGTGTTCAGGATGGTCGGGTGCATCGGGGGTGTTATTTTGGTGGTCATCGGAACTGTGGTTGCCAGGCTTATGGTGGGAAACCTAGGCTGCTAGGGTTTGAGAGGAAAGGGAGCCTGGGGAAGATGGTGAATAGTGGCCGAGGGGGGGGTGTGGCTTGGGGCGTGGGGTAAGGGGGTTAGGTTTATATATGTATTGAGGGTTTAGATCCTGGCCATTGGATCAATTGAGATCAAGGGCCAGGATCTAACCATTGAGGAGGGACGACGTCGTTCGGGAGATGATAGTGGGTTATGACCGGGTAGGGGATTGGATCGGGTCATGTTGACGGGTTTAGAGGAAGGCCTGGATCCGTTGGATCAATGGGAATGAACGGCCCAGATTAACTTGCCTGAAACGACGTCGTTTCGACTTAGCAGGGGCTGTATTGGACCGTTTGATTGCCATGAATCAACGGCTCAGATTGAGGCGCTGATACGACGTCGTTTGGGACGTGTCCGGGCAGCCTGTGTTTGGACTGGATCTGTGTCCTGGTCTTGGGCCTATTTTGTTTCATTTCTTGGCCCAAACCGATTTTCCCTACTCTTTTGCTTTTGTTTTCTTTCTTATTATTTTTTCTTTTCTTTTAAACAAAATAAAAATAACAAATAATAAGGTAACGGAATTAAACAACAATGCAACATTTTAACACAATTATCACAAAAAATATTTACGTAGGTTAGCTAAGAGCCTAGGGCGAACGGTGCACATATTTTTTGAATTTTCTTTTACTGACCGAATTATGGTTTAACCATCCTAATACATATATTTTGTATTTTGTTTGTTAATGATTAAATGCAAAAAAAAAGAATGGACAGATCCACAAGTGACTAACAACACATGAAAACTCGAACAATTGTACAACGAAGCCATTTGTCACTATTTTTATTTTCTTTTGGAGCGAATGTCCGTAAAGCAAAAATCACGTGCTTACAGCTGCCCCTCTTTGCACGGAGACACGAAGGGTTTTCGCGCAAAGATAAAGCGAGCGATTTTTGCCCGTCCGAATACTCCGTGTGAAGCATTTTTGAAAAAGATTTGACCGAACCTTTGCTTCGGAGGTTTCCTACATATCCTGGGCTGAACAGGAATCAGGTCAATGTAGTTCGGGAAATTTTGGTAGCTGGGACTACCATGTGACTGTATTGCTTGCTGTTGTTGTGCGCTGTTGCATGCTGCTGTAGGATGCTACTGCTCAACCGATCTCCCTATTACATTGCTCTAAAAGGAAAAACAAGAAGTTAAGCTAGAGTATGAGGTCTCATCTATCTCCCACTTGTTCTTGTTGTCTTGCTTTCTTGTCGGCTAATGCTTTCCTCTGACGCCTGTATTTTGTGAACTTGGAGATGATGCTGATCCTTCGCTGACGTTTGAATGCCAGTTTTCGTCACTTTGCTTGACCCGCTGGGGATACGACTTTCTTCTTTAAATCTTTCAATGGTTTCCTCAGTGGTATGGCTTTTCATCAGAATTGTTATGTTGGGCATGCCATAGCGTTCCCAAACTGCTCTTTTGAGACGCGTTCCTTCTTCCCTTTGAATGTGCGCTTGCTTTTGCAGTTGTCTGCTTCTTGGTGCTGAGGATTTTATTGTTTCCCGTTTGGGGATCTCTGTCGTAACCTTCCGTCTTCAGGTGGGGTGACTGATTCCAAAATCTAGAGCTGAATGTATTCCCGCATTATACTGGTGGGCGACCTAGAACTTAAATGTATTCCCGCATTATACTGGTGGGCGACCTAGAAAAAGTATTCCCGCATTATACTGGTGGGCGACCTAGAACTTAAATGTATTCCCGCATTATACTGGTGGGCGACCTAGAACTTAAATGTATTCCCGCATTATACTGGTGGGCGACCTAGAACTTAAATGTATTCCCGCATTATACTGGTGGGCGACCTAGAACTTAAAAGTATTCCCGCATTATACTGGTGGGCGACCTAGAACTTAAATGTATTCCCGCATTATACTGGTGGGCGACCTAGAAAAAGTATTCCCGCATTATACTGGTGGGCGACCTAGAACTTAAATGTATTCCCGCATTATACTGGTGGGCGACCTAGAACTTAAATGTATTCCCGCATTATACTGGTGGGCGACCTAGAACTTAAATGTATTCCCGCATTATACTGGTGGGCGACCTAGAACTTAAAAGTATTCCCGCATTATACTGGTGGGCGACCTAGAACTTAAAAGTATTCCCGCATTATACTGGTGGGCGACCTAGAACTTAAATGTATTCCCGCATTATACTGGTGGGCGACCTAGAACTTAAATGTATTCCCGCATTATACTGGTGGGCGACCTAGAACTTAAAAGTATTCCCGCATTATACTGGTGGGCGACCTAGAACTTAAAAGTATTCCCGCATTATACTGGTGGGCGACCTAGAACTTAAATGTATTCCCGCATTATACTGGTGGGCGACCTAGAACTTAAAAGTATTCCCGCATTATACTGGTGGGCGACCTAGAACTTAAATGTATTCCCGCATTATACTGGTGGGCGACCTAGAACTTAAAAGTATTCCCGCATTATACTGGTGGGCGACCTAGAACTTAAATGTATTCCCGCATTATACTGGTGGGCGACCTAGAACTTAAAAGTATTCCCGCATTATACTGGTGGGCGACCTAGAACTTAAAAGTATTCCCGCATTATACTGGTGGGCGACCTAGAACTTAAATGTATTCCCGCATTATACTGGTGGGCGACCTAGAACTTAAAAGTATTCCCGCATTATACTGGTGGGCGACCTAGAACTTAAAAGTATTCCCGCATTATACTGGTGGGCGACCTAGAACTTAAAAGTATTCCCGCATTATACTGGTGGGCGACCTAGAACTTAAAAGTATTCCCGCATTATACTGGTGGGCGACCTAGAACTTAAAAGTATTCCCGCATTATACTGGTGGGCGACCTAGAACTTAAATGTATTCCCGCATTATACTGGTGGGCGACCTAGAACTTAAATGTATTCCCGCATTATACTGGTGGGCGACCTAGAACTTAAATGTATTCCCGCATTATACTGGTGGGCGACCTAGAACTTAAATGTATTCCCGCATTATACTGGTGGGCGACCTAGAACTTAAAAGTATTCCCGCATTATACTGGTGGGCGACCTAGAACTTAAATGTATTCCAATTGTTTCCCCGTTCTTCCGAGAAAATTTTCGACAATCGGCAGAAAATTTTCTGCCCCGGTTTTTGGTAACTTCCATGGCATTGCATCTTGTTGCCGTCATCAATTCTTTGCTCTCCTGCAAAAGACAAAAGGTTTTAGTCAGTTTTAATCGTGGGGGTAGAGGGTGCCTTTCTGGCGAGCCATTTTTCTCTCTCCCCTTTTCTTGCTCTTTGTCCCCATAATTGGTTGGCAGGCAAAGTTGCCTGTTGGGGATCTCTAGCCTGCTGGGGATATGGTTTTCAATTTATCCCCTTTTCTGCTTTCTTTTAAAACACATGATGTGGGAGTCTGCTTCTAACTCCCGAAACCACTCCCTTTGGAGCTTACTTCTTCCAACATTTCCGAGCACAGTCCCTGCATCGCCTGGGGCCGGCCTTTTAAGACTGTTTGTATTACCCTGCATTGGGTGAATTTCCCTTCGGTTTCTGGTAGTAAGCTTTGAAAAATCCTTTAAAGAACACTTTTTTAGGAAAAGAAAATAAAGATATGGAAAAGAGAAAATCTTTCTGAACCAATCTTTTGTGGGAGAAGACAATCAAAAGAACTTATCTGGATGACACAACTGGTCCCCGTGATCATGACATGCACCATAGATTCCCGACCCAGTCTATTTGTATCAATTGATTTGTCCGACGGGCTGACTTGCTGGGGATGATAAATGGATGTTCATCTTGTTGCGAATGTGGTAGGTTTCGCTGCTCTATCTTGTCGCCTCATAGTGCCCTTCGAGGGGTTTTCACTAATGAGACTCTCTCTTTTCTCTCATCTCCCGGCGCCTTATGGTGCCTGTGAAGGTTTTCACCAATAAGACTCTCTCATTTCATTTCCCTCATCTTACATCGCCTCTCGGTGCCTGTGAAGGTTTTCACCGATGAGACTCTCTCATTTTATTTCTTTTCGAGGAATCGGGGTGTTGTAGATATGATCCTCTCTTCTGGAGATTCTTTTGACTATCAACTCATTCCCAGTCTTACGATCCTTTTCTTTGCTGGGGATCGGTGTATCATTCTCGGCCTTATTTGCCGGATTTGGCATCTCTCGAACATTGATCGGGAGGTCTTTTGGATGTCGATGTTGGTTTTGGTGTGGGATTGAAGGAAGGCTGAAAACAACTTGGAGGGTGATGTGCTACAACTTTTGGAATCAAACCTTTGTTGGAACTTAAAACATAACTTCTGCCCCAGTTTTCTTGCTTGGGGAATTTATTTATTTTTTACTTTTATGTTGTGCTACGTGCATTACGCACGCTGTGTCTATTATGCATACTATGTACATTATGCATCCTATATTTATTATGATGCATACTATGACCGAGCCGTGAGGCGCCTACGTATCCTCTTTGAGGAATCAGGTCAAACGTAGTTCCCACGGTTTTGTATTTCTTTATGATTTCATCTTCTTTTTCTTCTT
Organism: Nicotiana sylvestris; assembly: GCF_000393655.2. Taxonomy (NCBI): domain Eukaryota; kingdom Viridiplantae; phylum Streptophyta; class Magnoliopsida; order Solanales; family Solanaceae; genus Nicotiana; species Nicotiana sylvestris. The sequence goes on from NC_091064.1 coordinate 12,579,625, forward strand.
CTTTTTCTTTTTTTTTTTTTTTTTTTTTTCATGTCCTTTCCATTAGTGATTCCAAAAGAGGGGTATGAAAGGATTACTTAAGGCTCAAAGGGGGAAGCAAGGGTTAAACAGTGTTTGGATAGAAGAAAGAATTGCCTCCGTCATCTCATTATCCATCAAATGCCAAATACAAACAAATAAACCAAAAATTGCCATAATTAAAGAAATTACGCATAATATCTCTTGACTGCATCTGAATTGATAGCCATGTCGACACATCTACCTTCGATATCTGTCAAACACAGAGCGCCGTTGGACAATACTCTGGTCACGATATAAGGCCCTTGCCAATTTGGGGCGAATTTGCCTTTTGCTTCGACCTGATGTGGGAGGATCTTCTTTAACACCTGCTGCCCTACCTCAAACTTCCTGGGGCGCACCTTCTTGTTATATGCTCTTGCCATTCTCTTCTGATACAGTTGACCATGGCACACTGCTGCCAATCTTTTCTCATCTATCAGGCTCAACTGTTCCAATCGAGCTTTTACCCATTCATCATCATCAATCCCGGCTTCAGCGACAATTCGGAGGGATGGAATTTCGACCTCCGTTGGTATCACGGCCTCAGTTCCATACACCAACAAATAAGGAGTTGTGCCTATGGAGGTCCGGACGGTAGTGCGGTACCCCAACAAAGCAAAGGGTAATTTCTCGTGCCATTGTCTGGACCCTTCCACCATTTTTCGTAGTATCTTCTTGATATTCTTATTGGCTGCTTCGACTGCTCCATTCGCCTTGGGACGATATGGGGTGGAATTGCGGTGTGTAATCTTGAATTGTTGGCACACCTCTCTCATCAGGCTGCTATTAAGATTCGCGCCGTTATCCGTAATGATCACTTTTGGGATCCCAAATCTGCAGATGATATGGGAGTGAACAAAGTCCACCACCGCCTTCTTGGTTACCGATTTGAAGGTTTTAGCCTCCACCCATTTGGTGAAGTAATCAATGGTCACTAGAATGAACCTATGACCGTTGGACGCTGCTGGCTCGATGGGCCCAATGACATCCATGCCCCATGCTACAAACGGCCAGGGTGCTGACATCGTATGTAACTCTGTTGGCGGAGAATGAATCAAATCTCCATGTATCTGGCACTTATGGCATTTCCTTACGAAAGTGATACAGTCGTGTTCCATGGTTAGCCAATAACACCCTGTTCGAAGGATCTTTCTTGCCAATACATATCCGCTCATGTGTGGCCCACAAACTCCGGCATGTACTTCCGCCATAACCGTCGTTGCCTGCCCGGCATCTATGCATCTCAACAACCCCAAATCCGGGGTTCTTTTGTACAATACTCCTCCACTGAGGAAGAAACCATTCGACAAACGCCGAAGGGCTCTTTTTTGGTCTCCAGAGGCATGTTCTGGATATATCCCCATTCTGAGATATTCCTTGATATCATGAAACCAGGGTTCGCCATCTGCTTCTTCTTCTATGGTATTGCAGTAGGCGTGCTGATCACGGACTTGGATATGCAGAGGATCAACATACATTTTGTCAGGGTGGTGCAGCATTGATGCTAAGGTGGCTAAAGCATCTGCAACCTCATTGTGAACTCTCGGGATGTGTTTGAACTTCACCGATCGAAATTGCTTGCTCAGATCATGCAAGCATTGTCGGTATGGTATGAGCTTCAGATCTCGTGTTTCCCATTCACCCTGAATTTGATGTACCAAGAGGTCCGAGTCTCCCAAGACCAAGACGTCTTGGACATCCATGTCAGCAGCCAAGCGCAGACCCAGAATGCAAGCCTCATATTCGGCCATATTGTTAGTGCAATAGAAGCGCAGTTGGGCCGTAACAGGATAATGCCGTCCTGTTTCAGAGATGAGTACTGCCCCTATTCCCACCCCTTTTGCATTTGCCGCTCCATCAAAGAAAAGCTTCCAACCCGGTTCCTCGGGTAATTCCAACTCATTTGTATGCATCACCTCTTCGTCAGGAAAATACGTTCTTAAAGGCTCGTATTTTTCGTCAACGGGATTCTCTGCCAAATGGTCTGCTAGTGCCTGGGCTTTCATGGCCGTCCTTGTTACGTAGATGATATCAAACTCTGTGAGCAGAATTTGCCACTTTGCCAACCTTCCCGTGGGCATAGGTTTCTGAAAGATATACTTCAATGGGTCCAAGCGGGATATGAGATAAGTAGTATATGAGGACAGGTAGTGCTTCAACTTCTGAGCTACCCAAGTCAGGGCGCAGCATGTTTTCTCGAGTTGAGTGTACTTGACCTCATGCACTGTGAATTTCTTGCTAAGATAGTAGATGGCCTGCTCCTTCCTTCCTGTGTCATCATGTTGCCCCAGTACACAACCAAATGAATTTTCCAAGACTGTCAGGTAAAGGATTAGGGGTTTCCCGGGCTTAGGCGGGACCAACACGGGTGGATTAGACAGATACCCTTTGATTTGGTCGAAAGCCTCTTGACACTCTGTCGTCCAACCTTCTGCAGCATCCTTTCTCAGTAGCCGAAATATGGGCTCACAAGTTGCTGTGAGTTGAGCGATGAACCTGCTGATGTAATTGAGTCTACCCAGCAAACTCATTACCTCTGTTTTGTTCCTTGGCGGTGGCAAATCTCGGATGGATTCAATTTTGGATGGGTCTAACTCAATCCCCCGTCGACTGACGATGAATCCTAGCAACTTTCCTGATGGAACCCCGAATGCGCATTTGGCCGGGTTAAGCTTGATATCATACCTCCGGAGTCTTTGGAAAAATCTCCTTAGGTCTGCCACATGGTCCTCCTGACGCCAAGATTTGATGATCACATCATCGACGTACACCTCTATTTCTTTGTGTATCATGTCATGAAACACAGCAGTCATTGCTCGCATGTACGTTGCCCCAGCGTTCTTTAAACCGAACGGCATTACCCGATAGCAGTAGGTTCCCCATGGCGTAATAAATGCTGTCTTCTCAGCATCCTCCTCATCCATTAGGATCTGATGATAACCCGCATAGCAATCCACAAAGGATCCGATCTCGCGCCCAGCGCAATTATCGATCAGGATATGAATGTTGGGTAACGGGAAATTGTCCTTGGGACTTGCTTTGTTGAGGTTGCGGTAGTCGACGCACACCCTGATTTTTCCATCCTTCTTTGGGACTGGTACCACATTGGCCAACCATTCGGGATACCGAGTGACCCGAATGACCTTCGATTGTAATTGCTTGATCACTTCTTCTTTGATCTTTACACTCATTTCTGTTTTAAATTTCCTTAGTTTTTGCTTGACCGGAGGGCATGCCGGGTCAGTGGGCAATTTGTGAACCACTAAATTGGTGCTCAATCCAGGCATATCATCATATGACCATGCAAAAACATCTTTGAATTCCCTGAGAGTTTCGATCAATTCTGCTTTGACATTTGGCTCAATGTGGATGCTAATTTTGGTCTCTTGGATGATATCAGCGTCTCCTAGGTTCACAGCCTCAGTGTCATTTAGGTTAGGCTTGGGTTTCTCTTCAAATTGGCACAGTTCTCGATTTATTTCTTCGAAGGCTTCTCCTTCGTCACATTCGGATTCATTATCACAAACGACCTCTTGCATTGTTGAGTCAGATTCAGATTGATTTATTAGACTAGGTCGAAGATCCGCTGTGCATGCCATGTCATTAGGACCAGTAAAAAGAGAACTGTTCAGAAAGAAAAAGAACAAAACCAGAAATTAAAATGGGACAAAAGAAAAGAACTTTATTAAATTTGCAGGATAAAAAGGGTTCACACTTTTACAAAACGAAAGTAAAATTGGGATTACACCCTTGAATAATCCGATCAAACAAACAAACAAACAAAACATTAATCAAAGCCTACTACCAAGACTCCCCTCGGACAGGAAGAGGAGTAACCGTCCAATTGTTGGTCTTGGCCTCAGGCCCCACAAATTGTATCTCTGCCCTGCTGGAACCCTCTCCAGCTTCCACCACACTGACATCCGCGAATAGTCTCTCAAAACTCTGATTCAGGTCTTCATTTATGCCGATCAAAGGTCCTTGAATCTTTGGGATCGCTGACCCCTTGGCACTAGCTTTAACAAAAGACCTCGAGAGTCGTGGTACTGGTTTAGGCAGAAACCAGACCCTCTTCTTCATTTTTCGCGCTTGCTTCCTGTCTGCTGGGGTTGGTTTGAACCCCAACCCGAAAGTTTCCAGATTCTTAGGAAGGGAGACAGGTTGGACTATCCCTTGAAGTTCAACTCCCAGGCCTTTTCCCGGCACAAACCCATTACCCAGCATCTCCGATACCATCATGACTGTCGCGGCAGCTACCCTAGGGTGCGGGATGATTTCTCCTTCAGAGATTTTGTTGGCCGACCCTGTATCGAGAATCTGGTAGACCCAAGGACCCTTGTCATCAGTGGTCTCTATGAAAGGCACAATGGTTCCGCCCATGGTGCATGTTGTATCCTCACCGTGCAACACGACCTCTTGTCTTTCCCACTCGAACTTCACTGCCTGATGTAGGGTGGAAGGCACCGCTTTAGCTGCATGAATCCAAGGTCGTCCTAACAGCAAATTGTAAGATACCGTGGCGTCCAATACCTGGAATTCCATGGTAAACAAGACCGGGCCAATGGTTAGTTCAAGTACAACATCCCCCACAGTGGCTGTTCCGTTTCCGTCAAACCCTCGGACACAGATGCTATTCTCCCGGATTCTTCCATGGTCAATCTTTAACTGGTCCAGGGTGGATAATGGACAAATATTGGCGCTTGAGCCGTTATCCACTAATACTCGGGTTACCACCGAGTCTTCACATTTGACAGCTAGGTATAGAGCTTTGTTGTGCTCTGTACCTTCCACCGGCAGGTCATCATCTGAGAATGTCACTCTGTTCACCTCGAAAATCTTGCTGGCAATGGTTTCCAGGTGGTTTACAGAAATCTCACTGGGTACATGGGCCTCGTTCAATATTTTTAACAGGGCTCGGCGATGTTCCTCGGAATGGAGGAGTAATGACAATAGTGAGATCTGGGCAGGTGTTTTTCTCAGCTGCTCAACCACAGAATAGTCTTGCACTTTCATCTTCCTCAGGAAGTCTTCGGCCTCTTCTTCTGACACTGGCTTCTTGGTTGCCACTGGGTTGGTTTTCCTTAACTCCATCGGAGCAAAACATCGACCTGATCGAGTCAGCCCTTGCGCTTCACAACTGACTTCTTCCACCTGTTTTCCTTGGTACGTTACCACTGCTTTTTCATATTTCCAGGGGACAGCCCTGCTGTCAAGCATTGGCAGTTGGACCACCGGCTTTATGGTTACCCGTTCTCTACATACCCCTATCAACACGACCGCCGGTGTGGGCAGGATCCCTGGTATTACCAACTTGCTTGGCTCGGGTTTGCTTGCTATGACGGACGGGTTCTTCCCCCATAATACTACCGGCTTGACACCTTCTCCCTGCGACTGTGCATTTGTTCCTCCCCTGGTTAAGACTTCTTTTGGGGCAGCTTGGATCATCATCACTGTTTGTGAGGGTTTTCTTAATTCACCTCCCTCACACACCAACTCAATCATGTGAGCTTCGTGGTGCGCTGGCAGTGGATTTTGGTTGATGTTAGGAGTCTCCGGTGTCTGGACCTCGATCTTATTGGTGTCAATAAGATCCTGTATGGCATGCCTTAACTTCCAACACTTCTCGGTATCGTGCCCGGGCATCCCTGAACAGTATTCACAACTGATTGAACGATCCAAATTCTGAGGCGGGGGATTTGGTTCCCGAGTATGGACGGGACTAACCAAACCCAATTGCCGCAGCTTGTGGAACACAGCGGTGTAGGTTTCTCCCAGTTCGGTGAAGGTTCTTTGCTTCCGCAACCTGTCATTTCTGGCATCTGGATTTCCCCGGAAACCTGCCCCTGAAGGATTTCTATATGCCCTTGGTGGAGGGTAAGTGTTTTGTGGTGGTGCATATATGTTCTGGGGAGCCGGTGCGCGCCATTGTGGGCGAACCGGAGGCTGAGTGTATACCTGGGCTTGGTGTACGGAACAATGTGGTTCTCGAGGTGGATAGAAATTTTGTGGTGGGTTGTATGGATAGTTTGACCTGTGAGGCCTGGGTTGGTTGTAGTGTGGCCTGCCAGCCCTGGACCAACTGCCTGCCTCGATCGTGGCAACCTCTTCTTTCTTTCTTCTTAGCGCACCTCCCGTGCCGCTTTGAATAGCCTGGGTCGTGGCCTTAAGTGCCGAATAGTTTAAGATCTTGTCCGACCTCAAACCTTCTTCTATCATGACCCCTATTTTGACTACCTCGTTGAAAGATTTTCCAACCGTTGTCACCAAGTGACCAAAGTAGGTTGGATCCAATGTCTGCAAAAAGTAGTCTACCATTTCTCCCTCTCTCATGGGAGGATCGACCCTAGCTGCTTGTTCTCTCCAACGGAACCCGAACTCGCGAAAACTTTCCCCGGGTTTCTTCCCAGTCCTCAATAACGTGAGACGGTCAGGGACTATCTCTAGATTGTACTGGAAATGACCTGCAAAAGCCTGTGCCAGATCATCCCACGTGTACCACCTGCTGAAATCCTGCCTGGTATACCATTCCAGCGCAGATCCGCTCAGACTTTGGCCGAAGTAAGCTATCAAAAGCTCATCCTTGCCTCCTGCCCCTCTCATTTTGCTACAGAACCCCCGCAAATGTGCCATGGGATCACCGTGCCCTTCATATAAATCAAACTTGGGCATCTTGAACCCAGCCGGGAGTTGGACATCTGGGAAAGGGCACAGATCTTTGTATGCCACGCTGACTTGATTGCCCAGCCCGTGCAAGTTTCTGAAGGATTGCTCCAGGCTTTTGAACTTTCTTAACACTTCATCCTGTTCTGGGGCCTTAACAGGCTTCTCAACCTCTGCCGGTACTTCCAAATGGGGATTGTAAACCTGTGGTTCCGGTGCGTGGAATGTAGGCTCAGGGGGATAGTACTGTGTATCGTGAGCCTGAAACAATGGCTCACTGGTCGTTCGCTGCAAAGGGGCTGATGCAGGTCCCACAAAAATGGGAATATTGGATGTTGGGAGAGGTTGGTGGGGTGGTGGAGCTTGGGAATCATGAGGGCTTCTCTCTTGATGATAGAGGGGGTTTGGGCGGCTTGTGGAAGGGCCAGAGTGAGGGTACTCCGGTACGTGTCCCAGTGTCTCAGGGCTCTTTTGCGTTTTGGCCAGGGCTAGCTGCATGGCATGCATCTCCAGTCCCATCCTCTCAATCTTTTCCATTGCCTCTTTTAGCAACTGGCTCATCGGCCTTTCTTCCTCATTACTATTCTCAGAAGTGGTCATGCTTGTTGCTACCGGTCCTTTGGATCTGGTTTGGTATGAATGTGTTGCCAGAATTCTTTAACAACTAACTGTCTGGTATCAGACAACAACAAACTTTGTTAGTGTTAGAGCTTAACAGATTTGATCATAACACATAGAGGATGCAATGCACCTAGGCAGTTGACCGTTTCTACATGCTTTGCTTCAAACCACATGCGTCATCCCGGTTTGTTCATTCGTCTCTTTTTTAGAGTATTATGCGAAACCCCGCGTTTTTATTTTATTTACATTTTCTTTTCTTTATTTAAAAAGCGGTCGAATCTTATGGGGATTGCCTACGTATCACGTCCCCGCGTGAATCAGACCAGGCGTAGTTCTGCCTTAAAGTAAAGACACATAGAAATTCTTCCGGAGTCACTTAATTTCATTATCAAAATTTGCTATTACACATTGCTTCAAACAACATAGCAACAGTACAGACTCCATGGTTCTTTGACCCTATTTGATTGAAGAAAAAATGGAAAACAACATATGGGAAAACATCAAAGCTTAACTAAAACAAGACTCGGCCAGAGGTTAATTTTCCAACTTAGGGACTCGCGAGGCATCGTTCGGCCTTTTCGCGGTTCTAGGTGCGAGATCCCTTTCGAGCTGCTCCAACTCGTGCATGGTCTGTTTGACATAACCCATCACTACTGGGAGAACGGTAACACAGGTCATGTTTTCACACCGTCGACACCTTCTGATGATGGCATGGGCAATGGCCCTGATCTTGTCTCTGGTTTTTTTCTTCTCTATGAGTAGGTGTCTTATCTGATCACTGCACGTCTTGAATACCTGTGAGTCCTGTATATGCTGATCCCTCAGCTGTCGCACTTCTTCCTTCATTTGGGCCAACAAGTCGTAACAGTATCTACTCTCCGATTGGAAATCCCCGGCCTGCTTAACTGCTTTAAACTCGAGTGTAGCCATCTCCCTCTTTATTTTGGCCACAGTCTTCTCGTGGTCACGTTTCAATTGGTTCAAACACCGGCGATGCTTATCTACTCTTGTTCCCCACCGTGCCTTGAACTCTGTCATGACCTTTTCGGATTCTTCTAACCTGTCTCGCCATTCCGCGATCTCCCTTTTCAAACCCTTTATCAACCGCTGGTCTGATCGACTTCTGGGCTGCTCGTCGAGAGACAATCTCAATTTTTGGATTTGGGCCTTAAGCTCTTCGTTCTCTTGGATCAATCTATTCTTTTCGCTTCGATCCGCCGCGACTTGTACGCTATTATCGAATTTCAGACTATCCATTTGTAGCTTCAAATCGCCAATCTCTGCCCGATAACCCTTCTCTTTTGCTAACCAGTTCCATTGCCCTTGGGATGATTCTACGAAATCTTTGAGATGCGGCCTCTTAGCCGGTCTTTCGTAGGACAGGCTACCTCTAAACCAAGCGTGATATTCTGGGGCGACTTCCCCTTGTGCCGTATTAATCACACAAGTGTTTGCTGTCAGATGTTGGCATTCACTCCATATTTGGCGGACTTCTTCTTCAGGGAAATGACCGTTCGGACTGATTTCAATCACTTGGGTACTCAAATCTTCATCTTTCGGTACCACTTGGTACCTCCCAAGTTGCCTCAAAACCCGATATGGTGCATAGGGTTGGATACTTTTCAGTCCCATTAACAGAAAGTGAGGCCGGGTTGCCGGCATGTATATGATTTCCTCGATAGGTGACCATCCGAGCGTCCACTGGACTTGGCTGGCAGTGAGAGTTCGGAGAAATGCGGTCCATGATGTGACTCCCTTAGGTAAATTGAGCCCTTTGATTCTCGTGTAGAATTCTCCAATACAAGTTTTTTCTGGCGAACCATAACCCAAAAGTGAGGAGCGATGGCATAAATGATCGGTCATCCACATTTGCAACAGTAGGTTACATCCTTCGAAAAAGTCGCCCCTGGCTCGACAAGCAGTGAGAGCCCGGAAAATGTCAGCCATAATCATAGGCGCCAGAGTACTTTTATCTTGGGTAAGCAAAGTATTGACAGCCCCGGCTATCCTTAGATCAATGTTTCCATCTTTCCTAGGGAACACTATAAGTCCCAGAAAGGCTGTCATAAAAGCCACTAGCCTGTGTTCGTCCCACTTTTGTCGGTTGCCTCTACTGCATAGCTTGAAATCCGGCTTATTGAACCCGCCCATGTGACCGTATCTAGCATATATGAGGTGGAGACTGCAGAATCCTTTGGCAAGATCTGGATGGTGGAATGTCCGAGGTATTTTTAGGAAATCCAGAAACCTGTGTACCGTGACAGCTCTAGGTGCAATTAAGTATTTGAATCTAAAAGGGGCTTCATCAATCCCGATGTACCCTGCTATTTCTTCCAACGTCGGGGTGAGCTCGAAGTCCGAAAAATGGAACACGTTGTGTGCGGAATCCCAACAAGTGACCAATGATCTGATGATATCACCCCGAGGCTGAATGTTTAGTAGGTCCGGGAGACCTTTCAGATATTTCCTTACTTTGTCTTGCCCTTCTTTGCCTAAGTCGTTCCACCATAACCGCAACTCAAACGGGATCCTGGTCATTATTGAAAAGGGTTCGTTTTGTACCGTGCTCATCCTGCACATTTATTGGGGTGATTATGCCTAAGTGAATAATAAAAAATAATAAAAAAAAAATAATAAAACTTTATTTAGACGTCTACTTTTATAAAACTTTATGAAAAACCCTGCACATTTATTACTTTCATGACTTTTGGCAAAACCAGTAATTTTGCCACAAATAAAGGCGTATTTTTATATTTGTATATATATATGTAGAGATATATATATATATCAAAAATAAGACTCTTTTCCATCTTCATTTTTGCGACAGGACAAACCATATATATATATATTTAAAAGTATATAAAAGTAGAACGACGACCCCTTTTTTCTTCTTTTCTATTTTTCCTTTGCAATTAATTAAAATAAAACTAATAAGACATTTTCCTTTCATTTTCTCAAAATTTCAGCAGAGTTTTGACTGTATTTTGGCATTGGCTTTTTTTTTTTTTTCAAAAATAAACAATTAACTCCTTAACCGCTATTCCTTCCCCTTTTTTTCGATTTCCATTATTCAAACACTGGTCAGCATGCGGGCTTGAGACAAATAGATGCACGGAAAACAAATGGGATGCATTAGGATGGTCCTTTCATACCAGGTTGCTAGTCCTAGACGGACCCAACCCCTGTGTTGAGTCCCCTAAGTCATATGCAACATGATGCAAATAAGCGCTCCTACTAGGGATCCGGCATGAAGTCACGTTATTCTATGTTCAAAACCTGGGTCAGTGTTCTAGACAGTGTACCCGAGCAGACAACTCGGGCCGAGGAGGGGCAACTTACCGGGAACCAAAAGGCCGTCCGGCTTCGTAACTTATCCGTCCTCTTTCTTATTTCGGGTATTGACACTAACAGAATAGGGAGTCTCGACCAGCGAGCTTCTCCCCGGAGGTAAGAAGAGAAGGGTTTCGGCACAGTTTATATATACAGTCCAAATAATATCAAAGCAGTAAAAGCAGCATTTAGCACATTAGGCTCAAACACGTAAAAAACCAGATAATAAATAAAGCCAAATAATAACAATTATTTTAAGCTCGAATTCTTAACCCTGAACCAGTGGTTCTGGGTTACAGATCCCCAGCGGAGTCGCCAGAGCTGTCACACCTCCTTTTTACGCGCCCGCGGGGGCGCAGGGGAGTTTTTTCCAATTAAAGGACAATCGAAACGGGATTGGTTTAATTATTCAGAGTCGCCACTTGGGAGATTTAGGGTGTCCCAAGTCACCAATTTTAATCCCGAATCGAGGAAAAGAATGACTCTATATTATGGTCTGCGTACCAGAAATCCGGATAAGGAATTCTGTTAACCCGGGAGAAGGTGTTAGGCATTCCCGAGTTCCGTGGTTCTAGCACGGTCGCTCAACTGTTATATTCGGCTTGATTATCTGATTTTATACAAGTGTGAACTTATGTGCAAAATTTAACTTTTAACCGCTTTTATCATTTACTGTTTTTATCAAGAATTGCAACGTTGTGAAAATGTATCTCGAACCGCGTTACAATCAATGTACCCGTGGTCGTCGACACACTTTGACTCCGTTGAGATTTGGATTTGGGTCACATCAATGTGCACCCGAGTTTAAGGAAATTAAATTATTAAAGGCGCGCCTAAAGCGACTAGCGTATTTATTTTGGGTAGGACCGTGGAATTTTACTAAACGGTCCATCCCGAAGCCTAAACAATTTTTAAAGCAATATTTATTGAGGGCCCCGCAATTTGTATTTTTATTTGGCGAGGCTCACCTCGTTCTTTATTTCTAATGAATTTGCAACGTCATGGACATGCATCTCGAACCACGTCACAGTCAATGTACCCGTGATTAGAGAGGCATTTCGAATCCGTCGAGATTTGGATTTGGGTCACATAAATGTGCACCCGAGTTTAAGAAGGTAAAGTTTATTAAAGCGTATCCTAAAGAGACTAACGTGTTGTCATTTTAGGAAGGTTGTGAGATTTGCTAAACAACCCGTCCGGGAAACTAAATGCTTCAATGATTTACATTTAACAAGGGCCCCGCATCTGCGTGTTTTGTTTATTTTCATCGAGGCTCATCTCGTTCTTATTTTAAAAGGATATCCTATAGCAACTACGTTTCTTGTCGTGTTCGTCTCTATCAATTGAAAACGGTAGACAGTCCTAATTAATTACATGATTGCGAGTTTACTTATAACAGGATTTAAAATGCTTTTACAGAATAATAAAATGTGACTGCGATTATGGATAACTAGCCGAAAATTATGGGCCCAAACCTAGCTCATGCGAGATGGCCAGACTTAGGCCCCCTTTTTCGATATGGGCCTAACTGATTTGTTTCGATTTGGGCTCGGCCTTCATGAGATTGAGGCCTAGGACTGATTCTTTGTTCTGTGAAATGAGTTTATCAATTTATATGGGACAATCTGGCAAAAGGAGAAAGAATTTTAACTAAAGTGGATAGTTTTCCTATTTGGCTTACATTAGAGAATATATTACACCCTCAGACTAAGTCTAAAGGTACAACTTATTACACTGGGAATGTTTTTTTTTCACCTAACAGCACACATACATGACTAGCATGCATTAACCTGCATTGATACACTAAGCATGTAGGCTACTTCTATTATCCAAACAAAAATGTAACTACTATATACTACATGACATTTAACACAACAGTCCACGTGTATATAAACAATCTGCAGGTCCTCTCTTTTGCATTTATGTTCAAACTCTCAGTTACATTAGTGGTATCGATTGTGTACCTGGTAAGGAGGACAAAGAAGAAAGGAATGATCAGCTAAGCAATATGCAGTGAATACAGCAACAGCAGATAACACCAACAACACAGCAACAACAACCAGCCACAATGATGAAGCTCACAAGTGGTCGAGCAACAAACAAGCAGTCCCAGGAACAGAATGATGAACCAACAGAAAACCAGAGTATTCAATATAACAGCACCAGCAGTTCAACAATCACAAACAGCTCGGCAAATAACCAACAACAATTAGCAAAGACAGCTTGGCTAACTTGAACTCCTAAGCAGTTTTCAGACAGTGTTTTGTTACAATATTCTGAAATTTTCTTTTTGTTTTTTTTTTCTTTCTCTCCAGACTCAAAAATGTCCAGCCTAAGACCCTTAAACTTCCGCCCCTGTTTTAGTTATCAAATGGCCTATTTATAGGCCAAATGCACCATTACAGCTGAGCTGCCCTGCCTGCCAATTGGCAGAATGCCCATACTCTTTTAAGCCCATGCTCAGCATGCTTGGTGTCAGCTCCCTTTATTCCCCACGCCTGGTTTTGTTTAATCCAGAATTATGGGCTCATTTGTTTATTCATTTTGAGCCCCCATACCCTTGTGTCTTGTTCCCCCATTGGTATTAGTTTAATCCTAAGTTAGTACCCTTTTTGTCAGCTCACTTAAACTAATTACTTCTGTTCTTTTTAAACACCCCAGAATACCCCCGTTAACCTTGATTATTACTGCCCCTGCCTATTGCAGCATTAGGGCATTTTTGCACTGATGAAAACTCGAACTCAGGACTGCCTAGACTGAACCCTTTTAGTCATTTTTATAATGCCAACAGACCATTTCAAACATTACTAGGTCATCCAGCCAGTGTCCGAGTTTAATTAGTTATGTGAAACTCCTAGCTCCTTCGATCCATTAGTTATAGAAAACTAATCGACGACATTTATCGAGTCGACTATACTAATTATAGCAGGTAATAATCAGTCGCTCATATAAACAACACGTTCGGGGACCTAAAGGGTATCAGACAACTTTTATTAAATTACTGGGCCTATATGAATTAGTTCCTTTGACGATTAATCTAACTGACGATCATGTTTATCACAGAGTGTATTCAGAACAAACAGAAGACAATCGACCAAATAAAGGGTCTTTAACAGAGATGAAAGAAATCTGGAAGAAGTAACAAAATAACAAACAAACACAAAGAGATATGCTGACAACTTATTTGGAAATAAAACAAAAGAACGGAAAACTTACCAAAATGTTTAAACCAAACAGACCCAAATCAAACTCGACTTCGAACCTTTGAGGCCGAACAAACCTTAATCAGGGTGTTCTCACATGAGAACACCTTGGTTAAGGTCTATTAGACCTCAAACCTATGTCAAAACTGGCCGGGTTCCCCAGGTGCATGTGCTTCAGAAGTCTGGATTTCCAGATCTGGATTTTTGGGAGTTGTGGGTGGATTCGGACCAAACCAAGCTTGGTTTGGTCACGAGGAAGGTCAGGAGAGTGTCTAGCATGAAGATGGGGTGGTTTGGCATAGGTCCAGGTTCGACTCAAATCTTCAAACGAAGATTCGAGACGAACGGAAGTGATTCGAGGCTTGTGGTTAGTGGATTCGTGTTCAGGATGGTCGGGTGCATCGGGGGTGTTATTTTGGTGGTCATCGGAACTGTGGTTGCCAGGCTTATGGTGGGAAACCTAGGCTGCTAGGGTTTGAGAGGAAAGGGAGCCTGGGGAAGATGGTGAATAGTGGCCGAGGGGGGGGTGTGGCTTGGGGCGTGGGGTAAGGGGGTTAGGTTTATATATGTATTGAGGGTTTAGATCCTGGCCATTGGATCAATTGAGATCAAGGGCCAGGATCTAACCATTGAGGAGGGACGACGTCGTTCGGGAGATGATAGTGGGTTATGACCGGGTAGGGGATTGGATCGGGTCATGTTGACGGGTTTAGAGGAAGGCCTGGATCCGTTGGATCAATGGGAATGAACGGCCCAGATTAACTTGCCTGAAACGACGTCGTTTCGACTTAGCAGGGGCTGTATTGGACCGTTTGATTGCCATGAATCAACGGCTCAGATTGAGGCGCTGATACGACGTCGTTTGGGACGTGTCCGGGCAGCCTGTGTTTGGACTGGATCTGTGTCCTGGTCTTGGGCCTATTTTGTTTCATTTCTTGGCCCAAACCGATTTTCCCTACTCTTTTGCTTTTGTTTTCTTTCTTATTATTTTTTCTTTTCTTTTAAACAAAATAAAAATAACAAATAATAAGGTAACGGAATTAAACAACAATGCAACATTTTAACACAATTATCACAAAAAATATTTACGTAGGTTAGCTAAGAGCCTAGGGCGAACGGTGCACATATTTTTTGAATTTTCTTTTACTGACCGAATTATGGTTTAACCATCCTAATACATATATTTTGTATTTTGTTTGTTAATGATTAAATGCAAAAAAAAGAATGGACAGATCCACAAGTGACTAACAACACATGAAAACTCGAACAATTGTACAACGAAGCCATTTGTCACTATTTTTATTTTCTTTTGGAGCGAATGTCCGTAAAGCAAAAATCACGTGCTTACAGCTGCCCCTCTTTGCACGGAGACACGAAGGGTTTTCGCGCAAAGATAAAGCGAGCGATTTTTGCCCGTCCGAATACTCCGTGTGAAGCATTTTTGAAAAAGATTTGACCGAACCTTTGCTTCGGATGAGAAATACAGAGAGTAGGTTTGGCTTATCAATATATAGAAATATTGCACGTGACAAAAACTATTGCTTCTGGTGACTCAAGAGGTGACTTTCGTACATGAATTATTAGGCCAATAACGATTTGTGGCTGATATTGGATTAAGCCTGTCACTACAAGGGGCGGAGCTAGGTGCACCGTCCGAATCCCCTTTGTCGAAAATTACACAGTATATATAAAGTCAATCTTTCCATATATATATAATAGATGTTGAATCTCCTTAGCGTCTTCACGTGTTTACTTTTTTTATTTTTTGAATCCCCTTAGTGAAAATCTTGCTCCCACCACTAGTCACTACCATATGAAAGCTGCTAGGTTGTTGTAGAAAATCCAATTGCACATCTATAATTTTTAATCTATTCAATAGATTTCACACCAAAGTCTTTCTATCTTTTCTTTAATTATTCGACATTTGAAATTCATCAACTCGACTAATTTGATTTGTGCTGAATCGGATCATTACGGGGTAAATACTCCCTATTAAAAGTTCTAATATTTTCAAGGTTCGAACCCAAAAACTCTCATTAAGAGGATATGAATCGCGACTATCCCACGAAACTCTTTCGTGATCCCAAATGTTTTTACCTAATAATTCGGTGTGAACAGAAAATTCGGCGTGTGCGGACTTGAGAATATCTTCAACTTCATCATTGATTAGATTTAGTTATTTGGTCAATCATATAGTAAAGCAGTATTATGGGAACTTTATGTGAATAGATAAACGTCAAAAGCAAGACAATAAATTGCACAAGATTGTGAAATCCATTTCCAGGAATAAAAAATCTTTGTACTTCCTAGTTGCACTTTCTCTCATTATTTGATTGGAAACTAGAAGGGTATATAAATGCTAAATAAATAGGAATGTAGTTAAAACCTTGGACGACATTGTACTTAAATAACAATAAATACTGACAGTCATGTTGAAAAGGACATTATTAATGATTAAATATTGAATCCCTTTAATATAAGAAAAGATGCTATTGTAATGGTAAGGGGGTTCAAAAATTATTTTAAATCACAAGTTCAAATCCTAGATATGATATTTTAAAGTATTTCAAAACTTGCTCTAGGTTGTTTTTGAAAGGATGCCTTGGCGTAACTGGTAAAGTTGCAGCCATGTGACCAGGAGGTCACGGGTTTAAGCCGTGAAAACAACCTCTTGTAGTAATGCAGGGTAAGGTTGTGTAAAATAAACTCTTATGGTTCGGCCCTTTCTAAACCCCGCAAATAGCGGAAGCTTACTGCACCGGGTTGCCCTTTGCCCTCTTGGTTGTTTCTGTTGCATGCTTCAGCTTTAATAGGCAGATATCAGATGAAGGAAATTTTAAGTGATAGTATAAACTCAAGCTCTGCATTTGGGTGCCATTTTCCATATAAAGAGGCAGAGGCTTCTGAAGATTTCTCTAAATTTCTAAAGATTATTTGAAATAGAAGTTAGATGAATAACAGCTTGCTGCTATTATATATATATATATATATATTAATATGTGTCAGCTAAATTTTTTCCATTCTCAGACTATTGATACTAATTCTCTTTACCTTCCAAACTAAACTGTCTTGTTAGACAAGAAGAATAGGACGACGACAACAACAACAATCTAGTGTAATCCGACTAATAGAATCTGGGGAGGGTAAAATGTACGCAGACTTTACCCCTACCCGAAGAAGATAGAGAGGTTGTTTCCGAAAGACCCTCGGCTCAGGAAAGATAGAGAAGAAAGAGTAACAGCAAGTAACAACACCAGCAAATCAAACAGAAAGTCAAAGAGAAAGAAAAGTAAGCAATAACATAAATCTAATAATAAGAAAATACAAGACTAACACTGAGGGATGCATTAAAACTACCGGAATGAGCAAGGACACATCTCGACTACCTAGCCTACTACCTTAATTCTCGACCTCCACACCTTCCTATCAAGGGTCATGTTCTCAGTAAGCTGAAGAATAGTCATGTCTTGCCTAATTACCTCTCCCCAATACTTCTGAACAATACAACACCAAGTGATTTTATAAACTCTTGCACAGAACAAATAAATCAAACTCCATTTCCTCCACAACAAGAAGAAACGACATAGAGGACTCATCCAACTCCAATGTGGGGTGATGCCGTACTCGATTAAGGACCCGTTTAGTTGTTGTGCGGTTGCAAGGGAGCAAAATGTATCAAGAAGATATGGAGCAAAATAGAAAATACTTTGAAGACAAGGTTACAACAGTGCATACTTTAGATGCTAAGGACTTTTGGCCCTTTGGTGCAGCAACAACAACAACAAACCCAATGAAATCCCATAAGTGTGATCTGGGGAGGATAGTGTGTACACAGACCTTATCCTTACCGTATGAGGGTAAAAAGGCTCCTGTCTCTGCAACTAAGTTGACTACATATAAAGACAAAGACCGTCAAAGCCGGAGCTAGGATTTTAGTTTACGGCTTATGGAACATAATCCTTTTTACTTACGGGGTTCTAAATAGAATATTTATACATATTCACATCAACTTTTTAACACAAAGTCAAGATTTGAGTCAAGCTATTGGGTCCTGCCAAACCCGTAGTTTTAAGGCTGGCTCCGCCCCTGAGGTCTATCACTTGATTAAGATATGAAATCACAATAATTAAACGAGAAATACATCAAAACAACAACAAGAGTGCACTAACAACTAATATAAGGCAACAAATGGGAAAGCAAAAGTTCAACATTCAATATGCCATAATTAGATAGCTCTAAACTAGGTGAAGCAAATGTGATAAAACATCTTACACTCCCACTATGCCATGAAACAGAATTAGCGGAAAGCGACATTCCATGTCGATTGAACTTGGTAAAATACTTTACCTTCTAATCACGTTCTTCTTTCGCACACCAAGAAGTTCTATAGTCCAGCTAGTCTTCAATCCATAAGCTTCCCATTCCTTCCAAGAACTCGTCCGAAACTACATTATCTCCTTGAAGCAAAACAAGTGATTCCATGTAATTTTGAACATAAAACGAGCGGGAACTCCCACGGATACCAAGATCCTTCTTGTGTCCACTATTTGGATCATAAGAAACCAGCTCATAGCTCCTAGTTGAAAACAAAACTTCACCATTATTCCTAAATCCAACTACTCTCTCCATATCATCCAAATTTATACTATAAAATCTAGTCCAAGATTCCAAAACTCCGTACTGCTTCATCACCCATACTTCACATGAACCACCATCTATCTCCCTCTCATACTTAACAACAGCAAGGGATCCCTCAAACACCATGATCGATAAATTCGTTGCAATTTGACCAGCTAAAGCATCCAGTAACATAATATCCCCAAACACCTCATCAGCTATACTAAAAGACATAATTAAACTCCGAACACCACCATTCTCGCCCACATCATATGCAATCCAATGGACAGCTCCATTCACAAAAGCCTGAGACCACATAAACTCCACCATACAATGCTTAATCTCAACTCCTATCACTCTCCTCCAAACCCCAGTATTGAGTGAATAAATTTCAACCTCAGGAGGAACATTATACTGCGAAAATATATCATAATCATTCTTATGATACACAAGTCTGACCAACTTGTAATCATCATCATTATTAGAAAAATTATCAGCACCAAATCCAAGTACAAACATGTGGGGTGACTTAGGCCTAATTAAAGGCAAGGGTAAAATTATAAACTTTTGAATAGAAGGGTTCCATAGAACTATATCTACATTCCCTACGACAGCAAAAAAATCATCACACAAACACATGATTCCATTGCAGCTGCCAACTATTCTGAAATACCCAAGTTGGCAAGTGAATGGGAAATTCAGTTGTGATGAGAAATCCACGGATAAAGTTCTATTGAGCCACTATTCTATTGAGCCACATGGTAAGATCATTTTTTTTTCAATACACGGATAAAGTTATTAAAATTATAATATTAGCCCTCAAATACCCTTTTGCATTATCATATCTGTTTGCAACTAATTTAAAAATAAATTGCAATCACAAAATAAGAGAAAAATATTTTTACTAATCAATTCTGAGTATAATTTTATTTCTCCCTTCATTCTTCGTATTTCTCGAATGTAGAATAATTTCTTCTCTCCGGATTATCTCCATAATTCGAGGGCTGAAGCTGCGTATTTCTCGAATGTAGGATAATGCAAACCTTCATGGGATGTATTTGATCTCCATAAATTTATGTCTATCCGGCCACATCTTGATCTCTTTGGAAATATCACATGAGTTTATGGAATTTTCGAGATGATCTCCATTTTTTTGAGATATCTTTTTAAGAAAATACGTAACCCTTTTTATAGGAATGACCTAGGGTTAGGATAGAGTAGCCTCCA
The DNA here is from genome assembly GCF_000393655.2 of Nicotiana sylvestris. NCBI lineage: Eukaryota > Viridiplantae > Streptophyta > Magnoliopsida > Solanales > Solanaceae > Nicotiana > Nicotiana sylvestris. The sequence continues at coordinate 12,599,343 of NC_091064.1, forward strand.
ATGCTGGGCTTTGGTAGAATAGCCTCCAAACAACACTGACAAACTCCTAGAATTTCAAGAGGTCTTGTAGTATATTTAGCTTGATCCATTAAATTTTCCATGTCTACAATATCAAAGGTTCAAACTGAATACAAAATTTTATCCATGTTTATTCAGTTTCAAACCAAATATATATTTTAGATCACACCTTGCATCTTCTATTTTTAATTCGGTTGAACCAAACGAAACAATACTGTTAAATAATCTTGGAAATATTAATTCCAACATTGACGCCTTATAAAATAAGTCAGTTACAGATATGACCCGGGAAAAAATAGTTTGTATGAATTGATTGCGGGTCGGGCTCAATCGGGTTACCGAGTTTTGCAAAACCCCAAACCCCCCCTCTTGTGAGTAACTAATTTTCCAGCAATGGCAGAAGTCTAAAAACTCCAAACCTTAACCTCTCTGACCTCCAAAAACAATGTCGATTACACTCTCAGCTCTCTCATCTTCAATCTCATCTCTCAATAAACCCCATAAAATCTCCTCCTCACATTTTCCTTTAAATGCTTGCCCTCGCAATCAGAATATAGCTTTTCCCTTATCTATAACCAGAATTAAACCTTACGAGCTTGAATTGACCCAAAAAAGATATTCTGGGATTTTTGGTAGTAATTTTGGATTTTCGTTAATTAAGGAAAATGGGTTTATTATTGCTATCGAGTTGCACTCGTTTGGTCACCGGTTTGTTGCTGTTATGTTGCCGGATCTCCTCGCCTATTTCAGAAGCTTGCTTGTTGTTTTTCTTCAGTTAATTTCGGCTGCTAGTTACTTTCGGTGCTACACCAATGGTAGCGGCGACAACCCTTTTTGGTTTTTGGGTCGTGGTATTTTCTGTGTTTTCAGGGAAATTCTCAAAATTGTTGGAGACAAGTTGGGCGCACGAGCACTAGCAAAGGAGAGCAACGTGGACGAGCGTCAGCAAAGGGCGGTGGAAAGCGGTGCGTAAGCTTGCAAGTACATCGAGGGCTGCAAATCAACACAGGTTTGGTTCTCGGGAATTGGTACCTCCCGTTCTACTGTTTTCCTTTTGGTGTTAGCTAAATTGATGTTACTTTAGTTCACAATAGTTAAATCATTCAATAGGTGTACCAGTAGTCACTTGTTTCCTTCTAGTTTGATTCGTTGTCCGTTGTGCACTAGCGAGTCTTCTGTAGATTTGTCGTAGGTGTAGTGGCGGCAGTCTGGGATGATAGATTAAAGGCATGTCCTCAGGTGGGGCAGAGTGTGGGGCAAAGAGTGGGGCCGGGGTCAGGGGGTGGGTCGGGAGGCAGGGGAGGTAGAGGGGGCAAGGGAGCCTATAGGTTGAGAATCGGGTCATGGAACATAGGTTCGCTAACGAGTAAGTCTATAGAGTTGCTGAAGATCCTTCAGAAGAGGAAGATTAATATAGCGTGTGTCCAGGAGACTAGGTGGGTCGGATCGAGGGCGAGAAACGCGGATGGGTATAAGTTGTGGTACTCTGGAGTCGTGAGGGGTAAGAATGGAGTGGGTATCCTGGTAGATAGCCATCTTAAGGAGTCGGTGGTAGAGGTCAGACGTGTGAATGATAGACTAATGACTATTAAATTGGTGGTGGGTGAGTGTACTTTAAACGTCGTTAGCGCGTACGCACCGCAAGTAGGTTGTGATGAGGAGATTAAAAGGCGCTTTTGGGAAGGGTTGGATGACATTGTTCGTAGTATTCCGCCTTCCGAGAGGTTATTCATAGGAGGGGATTTCAATGGTCATATTGGGTCGTCTGCAGGTGGTTATACTGAGGTGCATGGCAGCTTTGGTTTCGGGGAACGGAACGGAGGGGGCACCTCACTACTGGATTTTGCCAAGGCATTCGATCTAGTAATTGCAAACTCGAGTTTTCCGAAGCGGGAGGAGCATTTGATTACTTACCAAAGTTCGGTGGCGAAGACTCAAATTGACTATCTCCTCCTCAGGAGATGCGACAGAAGGTTGTGCGAGGATTGCAAAGTTATCCCAGGTGAGACCCTTGCAACGCAACATAGGCTTTTGGTGATGGACATTAGTATTATGATAAGAAGGAAGCAGAGGTCACTACGAGGCCGCCCGAGGATTAGGTGGGGCGCCTTGACTAAGGTTAAAGCCCAGGAGTTGGAAGGAAGGTTGTCGGCAATGGGAGCTTGGAGAAGTAGTGGGGACGCAAACACTATGTGGTCGACGACGGCGGACTATATAAGGAAGGCGGCGAGAGAGGTGTTAGGGGTATCTTCAGGCCGCACCAGTGGCCACAAAGGAGACTGGTGGTGGAATGCAATTGTACAAGGTAAAGTGAAAGCGAAGAAGGTGGCTTACCTGCGGTTAGTGGGGAGCACTGGCGAGGAGGAGAAGAGAGCGAACATTGCGAGATATAAGGTAGCTAGGAAGGAGGCAAAGATGGTAGTGACGGAGGCTAAGACGGCAGCTTTTGCTCGTTTGTATGAGGAACTAGGGAACAAAGGCGGGGAGAAGAAGTTACTCTGACTCGCTAAGGTGAGAGAGAGGACGGCTCAGGATCTGGACCAAGTGAGGTGCATAAAAGATGATGACGGCAAAGTTTTGTTGGGGGATGACCAGATTAAGAGGAGATGACAGACCTACTTTCATAAACTTCTAAATGAGGAAGGGGATCAGGATATTGTACTAGGTGAATTGAGGAATGCCGACAGCCCCCATGAACTAAGTGATTGTAGGGACATTGAGGTCGATGAGGTCATGGAGGCAATGCGTAAGATGAGAACGGGCAGAGCTACCGGACCAGATGAAATTCGATTGAGCTTTGGAGGTGTGTGGGTAGAGCAGGCTTGGAATGCTTACTAAGTTGCTTAATGTTATATTCAAGACTAATAGGATGCCCGAAGAGTGGAGGTGGAGTACAATGGTCCCGTTGTATAAGAACAAAGGCGATATCCAGATCTGTAACAACTATAGGGGTATTAAATTACTAAGTCATACCATGAAAGTCTGGGAGAGAGTGGTAGAAATGAGAGTGCGAAGGACGGTGTCTATTTCAGACAACCAGTTCGGGTTCATGCCGGGGCGATCTACCACAGAAGCTATCCACCTTATTAGGAGGATGGTGGAACAATACAGGGATAAGAAGAAGGATCTCCACATGGTGTTTATCGATCTAGAGAAAGCGTACGACAGGGTTCCTAGGGAGGTCTTATGGAGATGCTTAGAGGCTAAAGGGGTCCCAGTTGCCTACATTAGGGCGATTAAGGACATGTATGATGGAGCTAAGACTCGGGTTAGGACAGCAGGAGGCGATTCTGATTATTTTCCGGTTATTACGGGGTTGCACCAAGGGTCTGCGTTCAGCTCTTTCCTATTTGCCCTGGTGATGGATGCTATAATGCATCATATTCAAGGGGAGGTGCCATGGTGCATGCTATTTGCTGATGACATAGTCCTAATCGACGAGACACGACGCGGCGTCAGCGAGAGGTTAGAGGTTTGGAGACATGCCCTTGAGTCCAAAGGTTTTAGGTTGAGCATGACGAAGACGGAATACCTTGAGTGCAAATTTGGGGCAGAGCCGACGAAAGCGGGAGTGGAAGTGAGGCTTGATTCTCAAGTCATCCCTAAGAGGGGTAGTTTCAAGTACCTGGGGTCGTTTATTCAGGGGACCGGGGAGATCGACGAGGATGTCACACACCGTATAGGGGTGGGGTGGATGAAATGGAGGTTAGCGACGGGAGTCCTGTATGACAAGAAAGTGTCACCGTTACTGAAAGGTAAATTTTATAGGGCAGTGGTTAGGCCTGCTATGTTGTATGAGACCGAGTGTTGGCCGGTGAAGATCTCACACATCCAGAGGATGAAAGTTGCAGAGATGAGGATGTTGAGGTGGATGTGCGGGCATACAAGGAAGGATAAGATTAGAAATGAAGATATTCGAGAGAAGGTGGTGTAAGCACGTGATTTTTGCTTTACGGACAATCGCTCCAAAAGAAAATAAAAATAGTGACAAATGGTTTCGCTGTACAATTTTTCGATCTGTCCGTGACATGTGTTTGTGGGTCTGTCCATTTTGCATCTAGTCATTATCAAACGAAAATAAAAATATATATATATATATATATATATATATATATATAAAGTATATGTGTCGTTAAAAGAAAATTCAAAAATATGAATATATGTGCGTCGTTCGTTCTAGGTTGTGATTTAACTTACTTAACTATTTTGTGATAATTATGTGGAAATGTCACAGTGTTGTTGATTTTAATTTCACTATTTTTATTATTATTAAAAGAAAAAAAAAGAAAAAAAAGAAAAAAAAAAGAAAAGTAAAAGAGTGAGGGAAAACCGGTTTGGGCCCAAAAGAAATGAAATAAAACAGGCCCAAACCAGCACTCTGATCCAGTCCAAAACAAGCCTGCCCAAACACGGACTCAAACGACGCCGTATCGGCATCCCTACCAAAGCCGTTGATCTGATTCAAACGAACGGTCCAGATCAGGCTGTTCAACTCGCCTCAACGACGTCGTTTCAGGCAAGATGATCTAAGCCGTCCAACCCCATTGATCCAACGGATCCAGGCCCTCCTCTAAACCCGTCAACATGGCCCGATCCATGCCCTTTACCCGGTCTCACCCACCATCACGCCCAAACGACACCGTCTTTCCTAAGTGGATGGATCCTGGCCATAGATCTCACTTGATCCAACGGCCAGGATCTAAATCCTCAATACATATATAAGTTCTCCATTACACCCCACGCCCCCCAAACCAAACCCCACCTTCCCCACTGTACACCCTCGTCCTAAACACAGCCCCTTCTCATCCTCGAACCCTAGCATGCCGCCCCAGTATCCCTCGCCATTAAAACCGGCGGCATGGACGCCGGTGGCCACCTCCTGAACACCCTAGGACCACCTCACTGTCCTGAACACAAATCCACTAACCACGAGCCTCGAATCACTTCCGTTCGTCTCGAATCTTCATTTGAAGATTTGAGTCGAACCCGGATCTATGCCAAACCATCCCATCTTCATACCAGACACTCCCCTGACTTTCCTCGTGACCAAACCAAGCTTGGTTTGGTCCGAATCTACCCACAACTCCCTAAAAATCAGATCTGGAAATCCAGACTTTAGAACACATGCACCTGGGGAATCCGGCCGGTTTGGACATGGGTTTGAGGTCTAATAGACCTTAATCAAGGTGTTCTCATGTGAGAACACCCTGATTAAAGTTTGTTCGGCCTCAAAAGTTCGAAGATGAATCAGATTTGGGTCTGTTTTGATTTAAACATTTTCGGTAAGTTTTCCTTTCTTTTGTGTTAGTTTTGATTAAGTGGTCAGCATGCTTCATTGTGTTTGTTTGTTATTTTTTGTTATTTTTTGTCATTCGGATTTCTTTCATCTCTGTAAAGACCTTTTATTTGGTCGATTGTGTTCTGTGTATGATTCTGAATGTACTCTGTGATAAACATGATAACTCATATAGGCCCCAGTAATTGAACAAAAAATTGTCTGATGCCCTTTAGATCCCTAAATGTATTGTTTATGTGAGCGACTGATTATTACCTGTTATAATTAGTATAGTCGACTCGATAAATGTCGTCGATTAGTTTGCTATAACTAATGAATCGAATGAGCTAGTATTTTCACGTAACTAATTGAACTCGGACACTGACTGAATGTCCCAGTAATGTTTGAAATGGTTTGTTGGCATTATAAAAATGACTAAAAGGGTTCAGTCTAGGCAGTCCTGAATTTGAACTCTCATCAGTTCAAAAATGCCCTGATGCTGCAATAGGCAGGGCAGTAATAATCCAGGGTTAACAAGGGCATTCTGGGGTGTTGAAAAAGACAGAAAAGATTAGTATAAATGGGCTGACAAGTAGGGTACTAATTTAGGATTAAACTAATACCAATGGGGAACAAGACACAAGGGTATGGGGCTTAAAATGAATAAACAAATGAGCCCATAATTCTGGATTAAACAAAAACCAGGCGTGGGGAATAAAGGGGGCTGACACCAAAAGATGCTTAGGCATGGGCTTTAAAGAGTATGGGCAGGCTGCAAGTTGCAGCAAAAAAGGCAGCTTAACTGCACTGGTTTTTGGCTTATAAAGAAGCCATTTGAGAACTTAAAAAGGGAGAGTTTTGAGTCTTAGGCTGGACTTTTAGTCTTCAGAAAAGAGAAAACAAAAGGCTGGAATTTTTGGTTTAAAAGCTGAAACTTTTAGTCTGAAGGAAGGTTGACTGAGTTTAAAGAAAGCTGAAAAACATAAGTTAGTTTCCAAATAGATTATAACCAAACACCATCTGAAAGTTGAATAAGAATTCATATTGGTCAAGCTGCCTTGGCCAAGTTCTGTCATCTGCACTGACTGAGCTGTTTGTTGGTTGCTGAACTGTTGTTATTTGCTGCATCGAACTTCTTTTACTTCTGGTGTTCATTACTCTTCGTCTGGAATTACTGGTTTGGCATTCGACTATTTGCTGGTTTCTTTTGTTCTGGGAACTATTGTTGGTTGTTCGCGGACTGTGGAAAACACTTGGTTTAGTTGGTTGATTGCTGTGTTGTTGCTGTGTGTCTGCCGCTGCTGTATTCACTGCATATTGCCTAGCTGATCATTCCTTTCTTCTTTGTCCTCCTTACCAGGTACACAATCGATACCACTAATGTAACTGAGAGTTTGAACATGAATGCAAAAGAGAGGACCTGCAGATTGTTTTTATATACACGTGGACTGTTGTGTTAAATGTCATGTAGTATATAGTAGTTACATTTTCGTTTGGATAATAGAAGTAGCCTACATGCTTAGTGTATCAATGTAGGTTAATGAATGCTAGTCATGTATGTGTGCTGTTAGGTGAAAAACATTCCCAGTGTAATAAGTTGTATTTTTAGACTTAGTCTGAGGGTGTAATATATTCTCTAATGTAAGCCAAATAGGAAAACTATCCACTTTAGTTAAAATTCTTTCTCCTTTTGCCAGATTGTCCCATATAAATTGATAAACTCATTTCACAGAACAAAGAATCAGTTCTAGGCCTCAATCTCATGAAGGCCGAGCCCAAACCGAAACAAATCAGTTAGGCCCATATCGAAAAACAGGGGCCCAAGTCTGGCCATCTCGCATGAGCTAGGTTTGGGCCCATAATTTTCGACTAGTTGTCCATAATCACAGTCACGTTTTATTATTCTGTAAAAGCATTTTAAATCCTGTTATAAGTAAGCTCGCAATCATGTAATCGATTAGGGCTATTTACTGCTTTCAATTAGTAGAGACAAACACCACAAGAAACGTAGTTGCTATAGGATATCCTTTTAAAATAAGGACGAGACGAGCCTCGATGAAAATAAACAAAACGCGCAGGTGCGGGGCCCTCGTTAAATGTATATTATTGAAGCATTTAGTTTCCAGGACGGGTTGCTTAGCAAATCTCACAACCCTCCTAAAATAACAACACGTTAGTCTTTTTAGGATACGCTTTAATAAACCTTACCTTCTTAAACTCGGGTGCACATTTATGTGACCCAAATCCAAATCTCGACGGATTCGAAATGTATTTCTAATCACGGGTACATTGATTGTGACGTGATCCGAGAGGCATATCCATGACGTCGCGAATTCCTTTTAAAAGTAGAACGAGACGAGCCTCGTCAAATAAAATAGACTCAGCGGCGGGGCCCTCTAACTGTATATACATTACAACACTTAGAATTCGGGACATGCCGTTTAGCAAATTTTACGGCCTTCCCCAAAACAACCATACGTTAGTTGTTTTAGGCGCGTCTTAAATAATTTATTTTTCTTAAATCGGGTGCACATTTATGTGACCCAAATCCAAATCTCAACCGAGTCAAGGTATGTCAATAATCACGGGTGCATTGATGTAACGTGGTTCGAGATATGTTTTCACGACGTTGCAAGTCCTATAAAAATAACAGTGAATGATAAAAGCGGTTTAAAAGATAAAATTGGCACATAAGTTCATGCTTGTATAAAATCAGATAATCAAGCCGAATATAACAATTGAGCGACCGTGCTAGAACCACGGAACTCGGGAATGCCTAACACCTTCTCCCGGGCTAACAGAATTCCTTATCCGGATTTCTGGTACGCAGACTGTAATATAGAGTCATTCTTTTCCTCGATTCGGGATTAAAATTGGTGACTTGGGACACCTTAAATCTCCCAAGTGGCGACTCTGAAATAAATAAACCAATCCCGTTTCGATTGTCCTTTAATTGGAAAAAACTCCCTTGCGCCTCTCGGGTGCGAAAAAAGGAGGTGTGACAGCTCTGGCGACTCTGCTGGGGATCTTATACCCAGAACCACTGGTTCAGGGTTAAGAATTCGAGCTTAGAATAATTGTTATTATTTGGCTTTATTTATTATCTGATTATTACATGTTCTGAGCCTAATGTGCTAAATGCTGCTTTTACCGCTTTGATATTATTTGAACTGTATATAAACTGTGCCGAAACCTTTCTCTTCTTACCTCCGGGGATGTGCTCACTGGTTGAGACTCCCTATTCTGTTAGTGTCATACCCTAAATAAAAGAGGCTCGGAAAGTTTCTAAGCCGGCTGGCCTTTTGGTTCCCGGAAAGGAGCTCCTTCCTCAACTCGAGCTGTCCGCTCGGGTACACTGTCTAGAACACCGACCCAGGTTTTGAACATAGAATAACGTGACTTCATGCCGGATCCCTAGTAGGAACGCTTATTTGCATCATGTTGCATATGACTTAGGGGACTCAACACAGGGGTTGGGTCCGTCTAGGACTAGCAACCTGATATGAAAAGACCATTCTGATGCATCCTATTGTTTTCCGTACATTTATTTGTCTCATGCCCGCATGCTGACCGGTGTTTGGAATATTGTGAAAAAAAGGGGAAATAACGGTTAGGAATTGATTGTTTATTGTTGAAAAAAAAAGAAAAACAAATACTGTCAAAACTCTGCCAAAATTTTGAAAAAAAGTCGTTGTTCTGTTTTTCAAAAAAATAAAATATCAATAGAAATATAGAGTTTGTCTTGTCATAAAAATTAATAAAAAAAAGAGATCTTATTTTTAAAATGGTTTTTTTTTATGAAAATAATAATAAAAAGAGTCTTGTGTTGTCTTTACTTTTATTATTTGTTGCAAATATATGTATATATATATATATATATATATATATATATATATATCAAAAATTCAAAAGTTTTGCTTTACTTCAAAATGTATATATATCTTTATTTGTGGCAAAAGTATTTGTCTTGCTAAAGGTCTAGAAAAGTCCTTTCAGGCTCCCAGTTTTCGAAACAAAAATCCAAAATATTTTCCGTTATTAACTTCTTTAGAAAGTTTTTATATATATATACGAAAATTCACAAAAAATCGCATATATTTTTGTTTTATCAGGATAAGTGTCGTTTGTTAAAATCTTATTAATAAATGTGCAGAATGAGCACGATTCCGAATGAACCCTTTTCAATCATGAATAAAATTCCCCTCCAATTGCGGCTCTGGTGGAATGATTTGGGCAAAGAAGGGCATGACGAAATCAAGAAGTATCTGAAAGGCCTCACGAGTTTGTTGGATATCAGGCCACGAGGAGATATCATAAGGGCACTAGTCCCCCACTGGGATCCTGCGCACAATGTCTTCCGTTTCTCAGATTTTGAACTTACCCCAACTTTAGAAGAAATAGCAGGGTATATCGGCAGCGCTGAGACTCCTTTGAGGCACAAATATCTGATTGCTCCAAGAGCTGTAGCAATACACCGGTTCCTGGACTCCTTAAAGATAGTCAGAACAATTCATAACCCTGACTTGGCAAAAGGTTTTTGCAGCATGAGTTTCATATATCAAAGATATGGTCACATAGGAGGATTCGACAAGCCAGAAAACCAGTTGTGCAGCAAAGGTAATCGCCAAAAGTGGGAAGAACATAGACGGATTGCTTTCATAATAACTTTCTTAGGACTACTAGTATTCCCAAGAAAAGATGGGAATATTGACATAAAGATAGCAGGGGTCGTCAGTACGTTGCTCACACAGAGTGATAGTACGTTGGCGCCCATGATAGTATCTGATATATTCAGGGCACTCACTTCTTGCAAAGCCGGAGGAAGCTTTTTCGAGGGTTGCAATTTGTTGTTGCAAATGTGGATGACCGAACACCTATGTCACCGAGCCCAGTTTTTGAGCCATGGGTCCGCTGGAAAGACCTGCATAGAGGAGTTCTATACCAGAGTTGACGAAACCTACCTGCCAGAAGGAGTCACAGCATGGACCTCATGTTTCCATACCCTCAACGCCAGTCAAATACAGTGGACGCTAGGGTGGTTACCGATCGACGAAGTCATATACATGCCAGCAGCCAGGCCCCATTTTCTCTTGATGGGACTTAAGAGTATTCAACCATACGCGCCGCATCGGGTTTTAAGGCAACTTGGGAGGTATCAGATAGTGCCGAAAGACGAGGATCTGAGCATCCAGGTAATCGAGATCAGTCCCGACGGCCAGTTTCCTGAAGCAAGGGTTCGTCAAATTTGGAGCCAATGTCAATACTTAGAAGCAAATACTTGTGTAATGAATCGGGCAAAAGGGGAAGTTTCGCCCGGGTATCAGGCCTGGTACAAAGGGGAGACATCATCTGGAAGACCGACCAAAAGACCTCACCTGCAAGAATTTGCCAAATCTTCACAAGAACAGTGGGGCTGGTTGGCCAAAGAGCAGGAATATCTTGTCAAAGCAGGCAAACTGAAGCAACAAGTTCAGGATATGAAGTTTGAGTGCCAATTACAGTCTGCTGCCCACAAGGGAGAAAAGAACAAGTTAATCAGAGAAGGCGAGATCCTCAAAGCTCAGATCCGGAGAATGAAAAAAGAGGCTAATAGCCAGCTAGGAAGCCGGGCAGATAAAAGATTGATAGCAGGGTTAAAAGATCAGGTTGCGGAATGCCAGGAAGATTTGGAAAAAGCCAGGGCCAGCACGGCAAAATTGCGAACCAAGTGGGCAAAAGGTGCGATGGCTCGGAGGCAGCACCTGCAACGAGTCATAAGGGAGTATGAACTGAGCGTCGGGACATTAAGGGAAACGAATGCCTCTCTTCGAGAAAGGATCCTCAAGCGAACACGAGATGCCCAAGCCGACAGAAGGCAATGTTACGATGCAATGACCAGAATGGAAAGGCAAATGGAGATGTTCCAGGATCAGCTTGCCAACAATGCGCAAACACTGGGATTGAAGAACCAACAGATAAGGCATTTGTTCACAGAAAGGGACAACATCCGGGGAAAGATCGACGAGATTGGGCATTACATCTACATGAGATGCCTGGCATGCGAGCAAAAGCCTCGAAAGACCCTCCTTGTTTCCATCATGGGTTGCGTCCACCGAATCATGAATGAGTTGAAAAACCTGCAGAGGGACCTCACACCAAGGGCCGCGGAAAGGCCGAATGATGCCTCGCGGGTCCCTAAGTTGGAAAATTAATCTTTGGTTGAGTCCTGTTTATTTGGCTTTGTCGTTTTTCCATATGTTATTTTCCTTTCTTTTAGTCAAAACGGGTTAAGAACTGTGGAGTCTGTACTATTGCTATTCCTTGCTTGATGTAATTTGTAATAGCAAAATTTTGAGAATGAATTTAATGATTTCACAAGAATTGTGTGTTTCTTTACTTTAAGGCAGAACTACGCCTGGTCTGATTCACGCGGGGACGTGATACGTAGGCAATCCCCATAAGATTCGACCGCTTTTAATAAATAAAAATAAAAATACAAAATAAAACACAGGGTTTCCCAAAGTACTTTAAAAAGGGATGAATGAGCAAACCGGGATGACGTATGTTGTTTGAGGCAAAGCATGTAGAAACGATTAACTGCCTAGGTGCATTGCATCCTCTATGTGTTATGATCAAATCTGTTAAGCTCTAACACTAACAAAGTTTGTTGTTGTCTGATATCAGACAGTTAGTTGTTAAAGAATTCTGGCAACACATTCATACCAAACCAGATCCAAAGGACCGGTAGCAACAAGCATGACTACTTCAGAGAATAGTAATGAGGAAGAAAGGCCGATGAGCCAGTTGCTAAAAGAGGCAATGGAAAAGATTGAAAGGATGGGACTAGAGATGCATGCAATGCAGCTAGCCCTAGCCAAAACACAAAAGAGTCCTGAAACACTGGGACACGTGCCGGAGTACCCTCACTCTGGCCCTTCCACAAGCCGCCCAAATCCCCTCTATCATCAAGAAAGAAGCCCTCATGATTCCCAAGCTCCACCACCCCATCAACCTCTCCCAACACCCAATATTCCCATTTTTGTGGGACCTGCATCAGCCCCTTTGCAGCGAACGACCAGTGAGCCATTGTTTCAGGCTCACGATACACAATACTATCCCCCTGAGCCTACATTCCACGCACCGGAACCACAGGCTTACAATCCCCATTTGGAAGTACCGGCAGAGGTTGAGAAGCCGATTAAGGCCCCTGAACAGGATGAAGTGTTGAGAAAGTTCAAAAGCCTGGAGCAATCCTTCAGGAACTTACACGGGCTGGGCAATCAAGTCAGCGTGGCATACAAAGATCTGTGCCCTTTCCCAGATGTCCAACTCCCGGCTGGGTTCAAGATGCCCAAGTTTGATTTATATGAAGGGCACGGTGATCCCATGGCACATTTGCGGGGATTCTGTAGCAAAATGAGAGGGGCAGGAGGCAAGGATGAGCTTTTGATAGCTTATTTCGGCCAAAGTCTGAGCGGATCTGCACTGGAATGGTATACCAGGCAGGATTTCAGCAGGTGGTACACGTGGGATGACCTGGCGCAGGCTTTTGCAGGTCATTTCCAATACAATCTGGAGATAGTCCCTGACCGTCTCACGTTATTGAGAACTGGGAAGAAACCCGGGGAAAGTTTTCGCGAGTTCGGGTTCCGCTGGAGAGAACAAGCAGCTAGGGTCGATCCTCCCATGAGAGAGGGAGAGATGGTAGACTACTTTTTGCAGACATTGGATCCAACCTACTTTGGTCACTTGGTGACAACGGTTGGAAAATCTTTCAACGAGGTGGTCAAAATAGGGGTCATGATAGAAGAAGGTTTGAGGTCGGACAAGATCTTAAACTATTCGGCACTTAAGGCCACAACCCAGGCTATTCAAAGCGGCACGGGAGGTGCGCTGAGAAGAAAGAAAGAAGAGGTTGCCACGATCGAGGCAGGCAGTTGGGCCAGGGCTGGCAGGCCGCACTACAACCAACCCAGGCCTCACAGGTCAAACTACCCATACAACCCACCACAAAATTTCTATCCACCTCGAGAACCACATTGTTCCGTACACCAAGCCCAGGTATACACTCAGCCTCCGGTTCGCCCACAATGGCGCGCACCGGCTCCCCAGAACATATATGCACCACCACAAAACACTTACCCTCCACCAAGGGCATATAGAAATCCTTCAGGGGCAGGTTTCCGGGGAAATCCAGATGCCAGAAATGACAGGTTGCGGAAGCAAAGAACCTTCACCGAACTGGGAGAAACCTACACCGCTGTGTTCCACAAGCTGCGGCAATTGGGTTTGGTTAGTCCTGTCCATACTCGGGAACCAAATCCCCCGCCTCAGAATTTGGATCGTTCAATCAGTTGTGAATACTGTTCAGGGATGCTCGGGCACGATACCGAGAAGTGCTGGAAGTTAAGGCATGCCATACAGGATCTTATTGACACCAATAAGATCGAGGTCCAGACACCGGAGGCTCCTAACATCAACCAAAACCCACTGCCAACGCACCACGAAACTCACATGATTGAGTTGGTGTGTGAGGGAGGAGAATTAAGAAAACCCTCACAAACAGTGATGATGATCCAAGCTGCCCCAAAAGAAGTCTTAACCGGTGGAGGAACAAAGGTACAGTCGCAGGGAGAAGGCGTCAAGCCGGTAGTAATATGGGGGAAGAACCCGTCCGTCATAACAAGCAAACCCGAGCCAAGCAAATTGGTAATACCAGGGATCCTGCCCACACCGGCAGTCATGTTGAAAGGGGTATGTAGAGAACGGGTGACCATAAAGCCGGTGGTCCAACTGCCTATGCTTGACAGCAGGGCTGTGCCCTGGAAATATGAAAAAGCAGTGGTGACGTACCAAGGAAAACAGGTGGAAGAAGTCAGTTGTGAAGCGCAAGGGCTGACTCGATCAGGTCGATGTTTTGCTCCGGTGGAGTTAAGAAAAACCAACCCAGTGGCAACCAAGAAGCCAGTGTCAGAAGAAGAGGCTGAAGACTTCCTGAGGAAGATGAAAGTGCAAGACTATTCTGTGGTTGAGCAGCTGAGAAAAACACCTGCCCAGATCTCACTATTGTCCTTACTCCTCCATTCCGAGGAACATCGCCGGGCCCTGTTAAAGATATTGAACGAGGCCCATGTACCCAGTGAGATTTCTGTAAACCACCTGGAAACCATTGCTAGCAAGATTTTCGAGGTGAACAGAGTGACATTCTCAGATGATGACCTGCCGGTGGAAGGTACGGAGCATAACAAAGCTCTATACCTAGCTGTCAAATGTGAAGACTCGGTGGTAACCCGAGTATTGGTGGATAACGGCTCAAGCGCCAATATTTGTCCATTATCCACCCTGGACCAGTTAAAGATTGACCGTGGAAGAATCCGGGAGAATAGCATCTGTGTCCGGGGGTTTGACGGAAACGGAACCGCCACTGTGGGGGATGTTGTACTTGAATTAACCATTGGTCCGGTCCTATTTACCATGGAATTCCAGGTGTTGGACGCCACGGTATCTTACAACTTGCTGTTAGGACGACCTTGGATTCATGCAGCTAAAGCGGTGCCTTCCACCCTACATCAGACAGTGAAGTTCGAGTGGGAAAGACAAGAGGTCGTATTGCACGGCGAGGATACAACATGCACCATGGGCGGAACCATTGTGCCTTTCATAGAGACCACTGATGACAAGGGTCCCTGGGCCTACCAGATTCTCGATACAGGGTCGGCCAACAAAATTTCTGAAGGAGAAATCATCCCGCACCCTAGGGTAGCTGCCGCAACAGTCATGATGGTATCAGAAATGCTGGGTAATGGGTTTGTGCCGGGCAAAGGCCTGGGAGTTGAACTTCAAGGGATAGTCCAACCTGTCTCCCTTCCTAAGAATCTGGAAACTTTCGGGTTGGGGTTCAAACCAACCGCAGCAGACAGGAAGCAAGCGCGAAAAATGAAGAAGAGGGTCTGGTTTCTGCCTAAACCAGTGCCACGCCTCTCAAGGTCTTTTGTTAAAGCTAGTGCCAAGGGGTCAGCGATCCCAAAGATTCGAGGACCTTTGATCGGCATAAGTGAAGACCTGAATCAAAGTTTTGAGAGACTATTCGCGGATGTCAGTATGGTGGAAGCTGGAGAGGGTTCCAGCAGAGCAGAGATACAATTCGTGGGGCCCGAGGCCAAGACCAACAATTGGACGGTTACTCCTCTTCCTGTCCGAGGGGAGTCTTGGTAGTAGGCTTTGATTAATGTTTTGTTTGTTTATTTGTTTGATCGGATTATTCAAGGGTGTAATCCAAATTTTACTCCCGTTTTGTAAAAGTGTGAACCCTTTTTATCCTGCAAATTTAATAAAGTTCTTTTCTTTGTCCCATTTTAATTTCTTGTTTTGTTCTTTTTCTTTCTGAACAGTTCTCTTTTTACTGGTCCTAATGACATGGCATGCACAGCGGATCTTCGACCTAGTCTAAATAATCAATCTAAATCTGACTCAATGATGCAAGAGGTCGTTTGTGATAATGAATCCGAAGGTGACGAAGGGGAAGCCTTCGAAGAAATAAACCGAGAACTGTGCCAATTTGAAGAGAAACCCAAGCCTAACCTAAATGACACTGAGGCTGTGAACCTAGGAGACGCTGATAACATCCAAGAGACCAAAATTAGCATCCACATTGAGCCGAATGTCAAAGCAGAATTGATCGAAACTCTCAGGGAATTCAAAGATGTTTTTGCATGGTCATATGATGATATGCCTGGATTGAGCACCGATTTAGTGGTTCACAAATTGCCCACTGACCCGGCATACCCTCCGGTCAAGCAAAAACTAAGGAAATTTAAAACAGAAATGAGTGTAAAGATCAAAGAAGAAGTGATTAAGCAGTTGCAATCGAAGGTCATTCGGGTCACTCGATATCCCGAGTGGTTGGCCAATGTGGTACCAGTCCCAAAGAAGGATGGAAAAATCAGGGTGTGCGTCGACTACCGCAACCTTAACAAAGCAAGTCCCAAGGACAATTTCCCGTTACCCAACATTCATATCCTGATCGATAATTGCGCTGGGCGCGAGATCGGATCCTTTGTGGATTGCTATGCGGGTTATCATCAGATCCTAATGGACGAAGAGGATGCTGAGAAGACAGCGTTTATTACGCCATGGGGAACCTACTGCTATCGGGTAATGCCGTTCGGGTTAAAGAACGCCGGGGCAACGTACATGCGAGCAATGACTGCTGTGTTTCATGACATGATACACAAAGAAATAGAGGTGTACGTCGATGATGTGATCATCAAATCTTGGCGTCAGGAGGACCATGTGGCAGACCTAAGGAGATTTTTCCAAAGACTCCGGAGGTATGATATCAAGCTTAACCCGGCCAAATGCGCATTCGGGGTTCCATCAGGAAAGTTGCTAGGATTCATCGTCAGTCGACGGGGGATTGAGTTAGACCCATCCAAAATTGAATCCATCCGAGACTTGCCACCGCCGAGGAACAAAACAGAGGTAATGAGTTTGCTGGGTAGACTCAATTACATCAGCAGGTTCATCGCTCAGCTCACAGCAACTTGTGAGCCCATATTTCGGCTACTGAGAAAGGATGCTGCAGTAGGTTGGACGGCAGAGTGTCAGGAGGCTTTCGACCAAATCAAAGGGTATCTGTCTAATCCACCCGTATTGGTCCCGCCTAAGCCCGGGAAACCCCTAATCCTTTACCTGACGGTCTTGGAAAATTCATTTGGTTGTGTACTGGGGCAACATGATGACACAGGGAGGAAGGAGCAGGCCATCTACTATCTTAGCAAGAAATTCACAGTGCATGAGGTCAAGTACACTCAACTCGAGAAAACATGCTGCGCCCTGACTTGGGTAGCTCAGAAGTTGAAGCACTACCTGTCTTCATATACTACTTATCTCATATCCCGCTTGGACCCATTGAAGTATATCTTTCAGAAACCTATGCCCACGGGGAGGTTGGCAAAATGGCAAATTCTGCTCACAGAATTTGATATCATCTACGTGACAAGGACGGCCATGAAAGCCCAGGCACTGGCAGACCATTTGGCAGAGAATCCCGTTGATGAGAAATACGAGCCCTTAAGAACGTATTTTCCTGACGAAGAGGTGATGCATACGAATGAGTTGGAATTACCCGAGGAACCGGGTTGGAAGCTTTTCTTCGATGGAGCGGCAAACGCAAAAGGGGTTGGAATAGGAGCAGTACTCATTTCTGAAACAGGACGGCATTATCCTGTTACGGCTCAACTACGCTTCTATTGCACCAACAATATGGCCGAATATGAGGCTTGCATTCTGGGTCTGCGCTTGGCTGCTGACATGGGTGTCCAAGACGTCTTGGTCTTGGGAGATTCGGACCTCTTGGTACATCAAATTCAGGGTGAATGGGAAACACGAGATCTAAAGCTCATACCATACCGACAATGCTTGCATGATCTGAGCAAGAAATTTCGATCGGTAAAGTTCAAACACATCCCGAGAATTCACAATGAGGTTGCGGATGCCTTAGCCACCTTAGCATCAATGCTGCACCACCCTGACAAAATGTATGTTGATCCTCTGCACATCCAAGTCCGTGATCAGCACGCCTACTGCAATGCCGTAGAAGAAGAGGCAGATGGCGAACCCTGGTTTCATGATATCAAGGAATACCTCAGGATGGGGATATACCCAAAACATGCCTCTGGGGACCAAAAAAGAGCCCTTCGGCGTTTGTCGAATGGTTTCTTCCTCAGTGGAGGAGTGTTGTACAAAAGGACCCCGGATTTGGGATTGTTGAGATGCATAGATGCCGGGCAGGCGATGACGGTTATGGCGGAAGTACATGCCGGAGTTTGCGGACCACACATGAGCGGATATGTATTGGCAAGAAAGATCCTTCGAACAGGGTGTTATTGGCTCACCATGGAACGCGACTGTATCACTTTTGTGAGGAAATGCCATCAGTGCCAGATACATGGAGATTTGATTCATTCTCCGCCAACAGAGTTACATACGATGTCAGCACCTTGGCCGTTTGTGGCCTGGGGCATGGATGTCATTGGGCCCATCGAGCCAGCAGCGTCCAACGGTCACAGGTTCATTCTAGTGACCATTGATTACTTCACCAAATGGGTTGAGGCTAAAACCTTCAAGTCGGTAACCAAGAAGGCAGTGGTGGACTTTGTTCACTCCCATATCATCTGCAGATTTGGGATCCCAAAAGTGATCATCACGGATAACGGTGCGAATCTCAATAGCAGCCTGATGAAAGAGGTATGCCAACAATTCAAGATTACACACCGCAATTCCACCCCATATCGTCCTAAGGCAAATGGAGCAGTCGAAGCAGCCAATAAGAATATCAAGAAGATACTGCGAAAAATGGTGGAAGGGTCCAGACAGTGGCACGAGAAATTGCCCTTTGCTTTGTTGGGTTACCGCACTACCGTCCGGACTTCCATAGGCACAACTCCTTATTTGTTGGTGTATGGAACTGAGGCCGTGATACCAGCGGAGGTCGAAATTCCGATCCCTCCGAATTGTCGCTGAAGCCGGGATTGATGATGATGAATGGGTAAAAGCTCGATTGGAACAGTTGAGCCTGATAGATGAGAAAAGATTGGCAGCAGTGTGCCATGGTCAACTGTATCAGAAGAGAATGGCAAGAGCATATAACAAGAAGGTGCGCCCCAGGAAGTTTGAGGTAGGGCAGCAGGTGTTAAAGAAGATCCTCCCACATCAGGTCGAGGCAAAAGGCAAATTCGCCCCAAATTGGCAAGGGCCTTATATCGTGACCAGAATATTGTCCAACGGTGCTTTGTGTTTGACAGATGTCGAAGGTAGATGTGTCGACATGGCTATCAATTCAGATGCAGTCAAGAGATATTATGCGTAATTTCTTTAAATTATGGCAATTTTGGTTTATTTGTTTGTATTTGGCATTTATTGGATAATGAGATGACGGAGGCAATTCTTTCTTCTATCCAAACACTTTTAACCTTCGCTTCCCCCTTTGAGCCTTGAGCAAATTCTTTCAATACCCCTCTTTTGGAATCACTAATGGGAAAGATACGAAAAAAAAGGGAAAAGAAACGAAAGGAAAAGAAAAGAAAAAGAAAAAGAAAAGGAAAAGAAAATGAAAAGAAAGAAAAGAAAAATCAAGGAATATAAAACCGTGGGAACTACGTTTGACCTGATTCCTCGAAGAGGATACGTAGGCGCCTCACGGCTCGGTCATAGTATGCATCATAGCAAATATAGGATGCATAATGTACATAGTGTGCATCATAGCAAATATAGGATGCATAATGTACATAGTGTGCATAATAGGCACAATGTGCGCAACACACATAGCTCAACATAAGCATAAAAGATAAATTCCCCAAGCAAGAAAACTGGGGCAGAGGTTATGTTTTAAGTTCCAACAAAGGTTTGATTCCAAAAGTTGTAGCACATCACACTTCAAATTTGTTTTCATTTTTATAGCCTTTCTCCAAACCCACACCAAAACCAACATCAACATCCAAAAGACCTCCCGATCAATGTTCGAGAGATGCCAAGTCCGGCAAATAAGACTGAGAATGAATTGATAGTCAAAAGAATCTCCATAAGAGAGGGTCGTACCGAGAGGCGACGTAAGACGAGGGATATGAAATGAGAGAGTCTTATTGGTGAAAACCTTCACAGGCACCATAAGGCGCCGGGAGATGAGAGAAAAGAGAGAGTCTCATTAGTGAAAACCCCTCGAAGGGCACTATGAGGCGACAAGATAGAGCAGCAAAAGCTACCACATTCGCAACAAGATGAACATCCATTTATCATCCCCGGCAAGTCAGACCATCGGACAAATCGATTGATACAAATAGACTGGGTCGGGAATCTATGGTGCGCGCCATGATCACGGGGACCAATCATGTCCTCCAGATAAGTTCTTTTGATTAGCTCCTCCCACAAAATATTGGTTCACAAAGTTTTTCTCTTTTCCATATCTTTATTTTTCTTTTCCTAAAATATGTCTTTAAAGGATTTTTCAAAGCTTACTACCAGAAATCGAAGGGGAATTCATCCAATGCAGGAGAATACAAACAGTCCTAAAAGCCGGCCCCAGACAATGCAAGGATTGTGCTCGGAAATTTTGAAAGAAGTAAGCTCCAAAAGGGAGTGGTTTCGGGAGGTAGAAGCAGACTCCCACAGAATATGCTTAAAGAGAAAGCAGAAAAGGGGATAAACTGAAAACCGATCCCCAGCAGGCTAGAAACCCCCCCCAACAGGCAACTTTGCCCGCCAACCAATTATGGGGACAAAGAGCAAGAGAAGGGGAAGAGAGAAAATGGCTTGCCAGAAAGGCACCACCACGATTAAAACTGACTAAATCCTTTTGTCTGTTGCAGGAGATCAAAGAATTGATGATGGCAGCAAGATGCAACGCCATGGAAGTCACCAAAAACGGGGCAGAAAATTTTCTGCCGATTGTCGAAAATTTTCTGGAAGAACGGGAAAGCAATTTCAATACATTTAAGTTCTAGGTCGCCCACCAGTATAATGCGGGAATACTTTTAAGTTCTAGGTCGCCCACCAGTATAATGCGGGAATACATTTAAGTTCTAGGTCGCCCACCAGTATAATGCGGGAATACATTTAAGTTCTAGGTCGCCCACCAGTATAATGCGGGAATACTTTTAAGTTCTAGGTCGCCCACCAGTATAATGCGGGAATACTTTTAAGTTCTAGGTCGCCCACCAGTATAATGCGGGAATACTTTTAAGTTCTAGGTCGCCCACCAGTATAATGCGGGAATACTTTTAAGTTCTAGGTCGCCCACCAGTATAATGCGGGAATACATTTAAGTTCTAGGTCGCCCACCAGTATAATGCGGGAATACTTTTAAGTTCTAGGTCGCCCACCAGTATAATGCGGGAATACTTTTAAGTTCTAGGTCGCCCACCAGTATAATGCGGGAATACTTTTAAGTTCTAGGTCGCCCACCAGTATAATGCGGGAATACATTTAAGTTCTAGGTCGCCCACCAGTATAATGCGGGAATACTTTTAAGTTCTAGGTCGCCCACCAGTATAATGCGGGAATACTTTTAAGTTCTAGGTCGCCCACCAGTATAATGCGGGAATACTTTTTCTAGGTCGCCCACCAGTATAATGCGGGAATACTTTTAAGTTCTAGGTCGCCCACCAGTATAATGCGGGAATACTTTTAAGTTCTAGGTCGCCCACCAGTATAATGCGGGAATACTTTTAAGTTCTAGGTCGCCCACCAGTATAATGCGGGAATACTTTTAAGTTCTAGGTCGCCCACCAGTATAATGCGGGAATACTTTTAAGTTCTAGGTCGCCCACCAGTATAATGCGGGAATACTTTTAAGTTCTAGGTCGCCCACCAGTATAATGCGGGAATACTTTTAAGTTCTAGGTCGCCCACCAGTATAATGCGGGAATACTTTTAAGTTCTAGGTCGCCCACCAGTATAATGCGGGAATACTTTTAAGTTCTAGGTCGCCCACCAGTATAATGCGGGAATACATTCAGCTCTAGATTTTGGAATCAGTCACCCCACCTGAAGACGGAGGGGTACAACAGAAAGCCCCAAGCAGGAAACCATAAAATCCCCAGCACCAAGAAGCAGACAACTGCGGAGGCAAGCGCGCAATTCAAAAGGAAAAAGGAACGCATCTCAAAAGAAGCAGTTTGGGAGCGTTGTAGCATGCCCAGTATGACGGTTGATGAAGAAACATACCACTGAAGAAACCATTGGAAAATTTAAAGAAGAAAGTCGTGTCCCCAGCGGATCAAGCAAAGTGATGAAACTGGCATTCAAACGTCAGCAAAGGACCAGCATCATCTCCCAAAGTCACAAGATAAAGGCATCGGAGGAAAGTGGTAGCCGACAAGAAAGCAAGGCAACAAGAACAAGTTGAAGATGGATGAGATTTCAGGATCCTCAGTTTAGCTTAGCTTCTTGTTTTCCTTTGAGCAATGTAATAGGGAGATCGGTTGAGCAGTAGCATCCTACATCAGCATACAACAGCGCACAACAACAACAACAAGCACTACAGTCACACGGTAGTCCCAGCTACCAAATTTCCCGAACTACATTGACCTGATTCCTGTTCAGCCCAGGATATGTAGGAAACCTCTGAAGCAAAGGTTCGGTCAAATCTTTTTCAAAAAATGCTTCACACGGAGTATTCGGACGGGCAAAAATCGCTCGCTTTATCTTTGCGCGAAAACCCTTCGTGTCTTCGGGCAAAGAGGGGCAGCTGTAAGCACGTGATTTTTGCTTTACGGACAATCGCTCCAAAAGAAAATAAAAATAGTGACAAATGGTTTCGCTGTACAATTTTTCGATCTGTCCGTGACATGTGTTTGTGGGTCTGTCCATTTTGCATCTAGTCATTATCAAACGAAAATAAAAAATATATATATATATATATATATATATATATATAAAGTATATGTGTCGTTAAAAGAAAATTCAAAAATATGAATATATGTGCGTCGTTCGTTCTAGGTTGTGATTTAACTTACTTAACTATTTTGTGATAATTATGTGGAAATGTCACAGTGTTGTTGATTTTAATTTCACTATTTTTATTATTATTAAAAGAAAAAAAAAGAAAAAAAGAAAAGAAAAAGAAAAGTAAAAGAGTGAGGGAAAACCGGTTTGGGCCCAAAAGAAATGAAATAAAACAGGCCCAAACCAGCACTCTGATCCAGTCCAAAACAAGCCTGCCCAAACACGGACTCAAACGACGCCGTATCGGCATCCCTACCAAAGCCGTTGATCTGATTCAAACGAACGGTCCAGATCAGGCTGTTCAACTCGCCTCAACGACGTCGTTTCAGGCAAGATGATCTAAGCCGTCCAACCCCATTGATCCAACGGATCCAGGCCCTCCTCTAAACCCGTCAACATGGCCCGATCCATGCCCTTTACCCGGTCTCACCCACCATCACGCCCAAACGACACCGTCTTTCCTAAGTGGATGGATCCTGGCCATAGATCTCACTTGATCCAACGGCCAGGATCTAAATCCTCAATACATATATAAGTTCTCCATTACACCCCACGCCCCCCAAACCAAACCCCACCTTCCCCACTGTACACCCTCGTCCTAAACACAGCCCCTTCTCATCCTCGAACCCTAGCATGCCGCCCCAGTATCCCTCGCCATTAAAACCGGCGGCATGGACGCCGGTGGCCACCTCCTGAACACCCTAGGACCACCTCACTGTCCTGAACACAAATCCACTAACCACGAGCCTCGAATCACTTCCGTTCGTCTCGAATCTTCATTTGAAGATTTGAGTCGAACCCGGATCTATGCCAAACCATCCCATCTTCATACCAGACACTCCCCTGACTTTCCTCGTGACCAAACCAAGCTTGGTTTGGTCCGAATCTACCCACAACTCCCTAAAAATCAGATCTGGAAATCCAGACTTTAGAACACATGCACCTGGGGAATCCGGCCGGTTTGGACATGGGTTTGAGGTCTAATAGACCTTAATCAAGGTGTTCTCATGTGAGAACACCCTGATTAAAGTTTGTTCGGCCTCAAAAGTTCGAAGATGAATCAGATTTGGGTCTGTTTTGATTTAAACATTTTCGGTAAGTTTTCCTTTCTTTTGTGTTAGTTTTGATTAAGTGGTCAGCATGCTTCATTGTATTTGTTTGTTATTTTTTGTTACTTTTTGTCATTCGGATTTCTTTCATCTCTGTAAAGACCTTTTATTTGGTCAATTGTGTTCTGTGTATGATTCTGAATGTACTCTGTGATAAACATGATAACTCATATAGGCCCCAGTAATTGAACAAAAAATTGTCTGATGCCCTTTAGATCCCTAAATGTATTGTTTATGTGAGCGACTGATTATTACCTGTTATAATTAGTATAGTCGACTCGATAAATGTCGTCGATTAGTTTGCTATAACTAATGAATCGAATGAGCTAGTATTTTCACGTAACTAATTGAACTCGGACACTGACTGAATGTCCCAGTAATGTTTGAAATGGTTTGTTGGCATTATAAAAATGACTAAAAGGGTTCAGTCTAGGCAGTCCTGAATTTGAACTCTCATCAGTTCAAAAATGCCCTGATGCTGCAATAGGCAGGGCAGTAATAATCCAGGGTTAACAAGGGCATTCTGGGGTGTTGAAAAAGACAGAAAAGATTAGTATAAATGGGCTGACAAGTAGGGTACTAATTTAGGATTAAACTAATACCAATGGGGAACAAGACACAAGGGTATGGGGCTTAAAATGAATAAACAAATGAGCCCATAATTCTGGATTAAACAAAAACCAGGCGTGGGGAATAAAGGGGGCTGACACCAAAAGATGCTTAGGCATGGGCTTTAAAGAGTATGGGCAGGCTGCAAGTTGCAGCAAAAAAGGCAGCTTAACTGCACTGGTTTTTGGCTTATAAAGAAGCCATTTGAGAACTTAAAAAGGGAGAGTTTTGAGTCTTAGGCTGGACTTTTAGTCTTCAGAAAAGAGAAAACAAAAGGCTGGAATTTTTGGTTTAAAAGCTGAAACTTTTAGTCTGAAGGAAGGTTGACTGAGTTTAAAGAAAGCTGAAAAACATAAGTTAGTTTCCAAATAGATTATAACCAAACACCATCTGAAAGTTGAATAAGAATTCATATTGGTCAAGCTGCCTTGGCCAAGTTCTGTCATCTGCACTGACTGAGCTGTTTGTTGGTTGCTGAACTGTTGTTATTTGCTGCATCGAACTTCTTTTACTTCTGGTGTTCATTACTCTTCGTCTGGAATTACTGGTTTGGCATTCGACTATTTGCTGGTTTCTTTTGTTCTGGGAACTATTGTTGGTTGTTCGCGGACTGTGGAAAACACTTGGTTTAGTTGGTTGATTGCTGTGTTGTTGCTGTGTGTCTGCCGCTGCTGTATTCACTGCATATTGCCTAGCTGATCATTCCTTTCTTCTTTGTCCTCCTTACCAGGTACACAATCGATACCACTAATGTAACTGAGAGTTTGAACATGAATGCAAAAGAGAGGACCTGCAGATTGTTTTTATATACACGTGGACTGTTGTGTTAAATGTCATGTAGTATATAGTAGTTACATTTTCGTTTGGATAATAGAAGTAGCCTACATGCTTAGTGTATCAATGTAGGTTAATGAATGCTAGTCATGTATGTGTGCTGTTAGGTGAAAAACATTCCCAGTGTAATAAGTTGTATTTTTAGACTTAGTCTGAGGGTGTAATATATTCTCTAATGTAAGCCAAATAGGAAAACTATCCACTTTAGTTAAAATTCTTTCTCCTTTTGCCAGATTGTCCCATATAAATTGATAAACTCATTTCACAGAACAAAGAATCAGTTCTAGGCCTCAATCTCATGAAGGCCGAGCCCAAACCGAAACAAATCAGTTAGGCCCATATCGAAAAACAGGGGCCCAAGTCTGGCCATCTCGCATGAGCTAGGTTTGGGCCCATAATTTTCGACTAGTTGTCCATAATCACAGTCACGTTTTATTATTCTGTAAAAGCATTTTAAATCCTGTTATAAGTAAGCTCGCAATCATGTAATCGATTAGGGCTATTTACTGCTTTCAATTAGTAGAGACAAACACCACAAGAAACGTAGTTGCTATAGGATATCCTTTTAAAATAAGGACGAGACGAGCCTCGATGAAAATAAACAAAACGCGCAGGTGCGGGGCCCTCGTTAAATGTATATTATTGAAGCATTTAGTTTCCAGGACGGGTTGCTTAGCAAATCTCACAACCCTCCTAAAATAACAACACGTTAGTCTTTTTAGGATACGCTTTAATAAACCTTACCTTCTTAAACTCGGGTGCACATTTATGTGACCCAAATCCAAATCTCGACGGATTCGAAATGTATTTCTAATCACGGGTACATTGATTGTGACGTGATCCGAGAGGCATATCCATGACGTCGCGAATTCCTTTTAAAAGTAGAACGAGACGAGCCTCGTCAAATAAAATAGACTCAGCGGCGGGGCCCTCTAACTGTATATACATTACAACACTTAGAATTCGGGACATGCCGTTTAGCAAATTTTACGGCCTTCCCCAAAACAACCATACGTTAGTTGTTTTAGGCGCGTCTTAAATAATTTATTTTTCTTAAATCGGGTGCACATTTATGTGACCCAAATCCAAATCTCAACCGAGTCAAGATATGTCAATAATCACGGGTGCATTGATGTAACGTGGTTCGAGATATGTTTTCACGACGTTGCAAGTCCTATAAAAATAACAGTGAATGATAAAAGCGGTTTAAAAGATAAAATTGGCACATAAGTTCATGCTTGTATAAAATCAGATAATCAAGCCGAATATAACAATTGAGCGACCGTGCTAGAACCACGGAACTCGGGAATGCCTAACACCTTCTCCCGGGCTAACAGAATTCCTTATCCGGATTTCTGGTACGCAGACTGTAATATAGAGTCATTCTTTTCCTCGATTCGGGATTAAAATTGGTGACTTGGGACACCTTAAATCTCCCAAGTGGCGACTCTGAAATAAATAAACCAATCCCGTTTCGATTGTCCTTTAATTGGAAAAAACTCCCTTGCGCCTCTCGGGTGCGGAAAAAGGTCGAGAGAAGGTGGGTGTGGCCCCCATGGAGGACAAGATGCGGGAAGCAAGACTCAGATGGTTCGGGCACATTCAGAGGAGGAACACTGATGCACCGGTGAGAAGGTGTGAGCGATTGGCTGTGGTGGGTACGAGGAGAGGTAGAGGGAGACCTAAGAAGTATTGGGGAGAGGTAATCAGGCAGGATATGGCGCGACTTAGGGTTACTGAGGACATGGCCTTAAACAAGGAATTATGGAGATCGAGCATTAAGGTTGTAGGTTATGGGAAATTGTGATTTCCTTTTTACAGCGCACTAGAGTGAGACTAGCCAGTTAGGAATTAGTTTTAGGATGCTATTGATCAGCTACTGATGATGGGCTTTATCTGTTGTTTATTAGTATACCTTACATCTTTCTCGTATTTCCTATATCTCTTATATTGCTGTTACTTTGTTATTTTATGGTATTTATGTTATGTTATGGATTTTATGGTATTTTATTATGAGTCTATTGATAGTACTAATATAGTGTCTCTTGTTGCCTTCTTGAGCCGAGGGTCTCCTGGAAATAGCCTCTCTGCCCCTCGGGGTAGAGGTAAGGTCTGCGTACATATTACCCTCCCTAGACCCCACTTGTGGGATTACACTAGGTTATTGTTGTTGTTGTTGTAAGGAAAATAGGTTTATTGTGAAAGCTGAGAATGGAAAAAGTGTTGAGATAGCTGAAAACGAGGCTCGTGGAGAGAGCACAATGCCAGATAGATTCAGGTATTTGACCAAAGAAGCTCCTGATAATCCTGTTAGATGGCCTTGGTTCATAGGTATGTACAATCAAAACTCTTTATAACAGTCTAGTTTATTCCGATTTTTTTGTGAACTGCTGTTATAGAAAACATATACTATAACATAACATGACAAATTGATTCCAAAGCAAACTTGGTTGTTATAGTTAACTATTATAGAGGATGACTATTATAGAGATGTCTATTATATACAATCAAACCTCTCTATGCAACTTTGTTTGTTCCGATATTTTTTCACTGCTCTAGTGAACTGCTTTTATAGAGAATACTATAACATAACATGACAAATTGGTTCCAAAGCAAACTTGGTTGTTATAGTGAACTATTATGGAGGGTGACTTTTATATAGAGGTTTATTATATACAATCAAACCTATTTATAGCAACCTCGTTTGTTCCAATATTTTTTGGCTGCTATAATGAACTGTTGTTACAAATAACATATACTATAACATAACATGACACATTGGTTCCAAAGCGAACTTGGTTATTATAGTGAACTGTTACAGAGGATGGTTGTTATAGAAAGGTCTATTATATAGTCCCTTTGTCTCAATTTATGTGATACTCTTTCCTTTTTAGTCTTACTTAAAGAATAATATCTTTCTATATTTAGAAATAGTTTAACTTTAAAATTCTCATAATCAATTGGGACACGAGTATCTTTGGCTTGTTTTCAAAGCATTTGGTTCTTTCTTAAAAACTGTGCCCAGTCAAACATCATACATAAAATTGGACGAAGAGACTAGTATTCTTTATTTTGGAATAAAATTGGCCCCAAATAAAGCAGAATGGATATACATGATTCATATAGTCGACCGTGAGCAAGCATAGTTGATTGATTTTTCTGTTTTACTTAGTATTTTTTAGAATGAAATTGGCCCCCAAATAAAGCAGAACAGAAAAAAATTATTCGTATAGTCAACCCCAAGTAAGCCTAGTTGAATTGGATTGCTCTTACAAAAAGAAGAGAAGTCAACTTTTGTTTCTCTCTTTCACTTAATTTGAATGTTTGATGTTTCAACTTATATTATTTCCTAGTTGTGATAATTGGAGAATTCATAGAGAGAATATTGAGATGAGGGTAGAGATCATTCTGTGGAATGGACAAAATCTGAGTGAACACTGTTCTTATTTGAATGAAGCAAAAATATTGCAATCTTTATAATATTAAATGCTGTTATTTCCTAGTAGCAGTCCTATGGCTTATTAATGGTAACTTAAGAACTACTTTTGGTTGTGGTTAATTCCCATATAAAATGGAAATTATAGACATTTCAAGTCCTCTTAAGCCTGAATTGTGGATTTTTCTATTAGCCTCTCTTCTGTTTCTGTTTAGTAAATAAGATTTTATTAGAAAAGCACCAGAAGGAGGAAATGAACTTTACATAATTACAAATTACTGATAGACTAAAGAAATTATTGGACATAAACCCAGGATAGTTTTCATTTCTGTTCTATTGGGTCTTTGTATAGTTGGGCCTCTTTTCCTTTCTCTTATACTGGGAACCGACCCGTGTCCGGATATTATTGATTATTGGACTACACTATACATACTAATAGACTTGATTGAAGTCTATTGAAGATATACATCATTTTTCCTCTCTTTCTATTTACCCGACGGTTTCTTAGTTTCTCTCTAACACCGACTAGAACCTAGGGTTTTCTCATCTCCATTCATGGAGATTCAATCTCTTCTTGCAAGTTAACATGGTATTAGAGCGACGATTCCTGACGTACTCGATGAGCCGGTTCATCCTATCAGTTCAGTTTTCTCAATTTTGAGTTTTTTCGTTGTATTCGATGGGATCTGGTTTGCGATTTTTCGGGGAATTTGGGCTTTTTCCGACGTCAATTGAGGATAATTTCAGCCCAAGGCTCTACTCCTTCGAGTATTGTGAAGGAGATACGGTACTATCTGTTCATCCCTTGCTAAATGGGTTTTGTGATCTAATTGAACGATTTGTGAAACTACTGTTTGTGTAATTGATTCTAGCTCAAATTTTTTCTGTAACCTGTTCTATACGTGTTGTAGTGTTAAGTCCCAAATTTTGCCCTTAATTGTTGTTTCAAACCATGGGTACAGAATCGAGCACTTCCTCTTCTGTTCTTCAGTCTCCTCCTACGCTTATTGACTCTTCTCATCCTCTCTATGTTCATCCATCAGATAATCCTGGTGTTCTGTTAGTGTCAGTTCCCTTTTCAGGGATGGGATATACTTCATGGAGAAAAAATGTTCTAATTGCCTTGTCTGCTAAGAATAAAGCTGAGTTGATCAGTGGTAGAATTCCACAACCCTCACCTACTTCTCCTCTTTATGATTACTGGGTAAGATGTAATGACATGGTCTTTGCTTGGCTAAGCAATTCCTTATCCAAAGACATCGCAGACAGTGTTTTACACTGTGATACTGCTAGGGACCTATGGAGGGATATAGAAGAAAGGTATGGACAATCTAGTGCTAGTAGGTATTATCAAATACAAAGGGAAATTGCAGGGGTATCTCAGGGTTCTTCCAATATTGCTAGTTACTACACTAGGCTTAGGAAACTCTGGGATGAGTTGAGGACTGTTGCATTTGGTCCAGCGTGCACTTGTGGGGCTGAGCCACAATGCAGTGATGGTCAGAAACTTATTCATTTCCTCACAGGGTTGAATGAGACCTACTCAAATGCTAGAAGCAATATCCTTATGATGTATCTTGTTCCAACTCTGGGTAAAGCTTACTTCATTCTTCTTCATGATGAGAGTCAAAGAGAAATTCAACCATCTGGTGGTTCATTTCTCTCGGAGTCAGCTTCCTTTTCTGTGAAATCTACATCTGCCCCTGCTCAGTTCACTAATGGTCCTAAATCCTTTCCTCAGAAAGTCAATTTTGACATCAAAAGGACAACTATTGTGTGCAAATACTATAAAAAGACTGGGCATTCTGTTGACAAATGCTACAAACTTCATGGGTTCTCAAGTGATTTCAAGTTCACAAAGGGCAGAAAGTCTGTTGCTTGTGCTCAAGTTGACACTTCTGCATCAGAGGATCAGCAGTTTTCTGAAAATATCACCAACAATCATGTCCATGGGTTCAGCAAGGAATAGTACCAGCATCTCATGAGCTTATTTCAACAGTCTCACATCTCCCCTTCTCAAGATTCAACTGGCAACACTACTGCAATGGCTGCTTGTGCAGGTGTGGTCTGTAGTCTTGCTGTTTAATCTCTTGCTTTGTGCTGTGCATCACAACTAAAAATAAACACCTGGATTCTAGACTCAGGTGCAACCAACTACATGACACCTAATAAACACTTGTTACACAACATCCAAATTTTGCTTTTTCCTTATCTTGTCACACTTCCAAATGGTTATAAGGTCAAAGTTCATTGCACTAGTTCATTACAACTATGTGATGATTTGATTATATCAAAAGTCCTCTTAGTCCCTTTCTTTGAATTCAATTTAATCTTTGTGCCTCAACTAGTTGATCAACTTACTTGCACAACTTTCTTCACCAAATTTTCTGTTATTTACAAGGCCCTTCTCTGAGGAGGCCATTGAAAATTGGTAGAGCAGCAAATGGACTTTATGTCATTGATTCTGCAGCTACTCTACCAGCACTTACATCATCTGTACATAGCATCACAAATAAAAGATCAGTCAGTTTACCAGAGTCTACATGAGTTGTAAATAACATTTTAAATAAGGCATCCGTTACTTTGTGTAATTACAGTGCTTGCATTTCTACTTGTAATCCTGATTGCCCTATTAATAAAACTGATCTTTTCTGGCATCAAAGACTAGGACATATGCCCTTTCATAGAATGAAATCTATTGACTTCTTATCTGATAAGTTGTCTTCTAAACAATCATTTATTTGTCCTGTATGTCCTTTAGCCAGACAATAGAGACTCCTTTTTTTGGATAGTTCTATTAAATCCACTAAACCTTTTCAATTAGTACACATTGATCTATAGGGTCCTTATCATACTAGAACATATAATGGTTTCAAATATTTTCTAACCATTGTGGATGACTTTTCAACGGTAATTTGGACACACTTACTTCCTTGTAAAAGCAATGCTTTGATCTCATTAAGGCCTTTGTTTTAATGGTCAAAACTCACTTTAACCTCCATGTACAAACTATTAGGTCAGACAATGCCTTTGAACTTGGCTCTAGTGCCAAGGCTTCTTCCTTCTTTGCTGAGTTTGGCATTCTCCACCAAACCATCATTCCCCATATTCCTCAACAAAATGGTGGGGTTGAGAGAAAGCATAAGCATCTTCTGGAAACTTCTAGAGCATTACTATTTCAATCCAACCTTCCAAATAAGTATTGGGGTGACTGTGTGCTCACAGCTACCTATCTCATTAATAGGTTTCCTTCCACCGTCCTCCAAAATCTCTCCCCTTATCACAAACTACATGGCCATCCACCCATTTATACTCATCTAAGAACCTTTGGCTCTCTATGTTTTGCAACTATACCAAAGGTCAAAAGAGATAAACTTCAGCCAAGAGCCTCCCCTTCTCTTTTTCTGGGGTACCCTTTAGGAAAAAAAGGTTACAAGCTATTGGATTTAGCCAATCATTCCATTTTCTACTCTAGGGATGTGGTTTTCCATGAACACATTTTCCCTTACCACTCATCCTCACCTCCTTTTGGGTTCCCTGCCATTTCTAATCCTTTTGTGGACTCTCAGGCTTCTTCTTATTCTCCTCTCTCTTTTGCTCCTCCTCATTCTCCCATTCAGTCCTCTCACCTCCTCAGTCAATCATCACCTCACTCCTTAAATCAGTCTTCTTCTCATCCTTCCTCTCCTCCACTCATTCCTACTGCACAACCTCTCCCCCTTAGGAAGTCCACTAGGGTTTCCCATGCTCCAACCTATCTCAAGGACTATATTTGTTCTTCTGTTCAACTCCCTGCCTTTTTACCCTCTGAACCTCGATACTATCAGCAAGCTGCACCACATCCTGCCTGGCAGGAAGCCATGGAAAGGGAATTTCAGGCCTTAATGCTAACTCCACATGGGACATTGTGCCTTTTCCACCTGGGAAAAAGGCAATCACTTGTAAATGGGTGTACAAAATCAAACAAAAGTCTGATGGTTCCATTGAAAGGTATAAGGCTAGATTAGTAATTAAGGGTGATTCTCAAAAGGAGGGCATTGATTATTTTGAAACTTTCAGCCTGTTGTTAAGATCACAACAA
The DNA here is from genome assembly GCF_000393655.2 of Nicotiana sylvestris. NCBI lineage: Eukaryota > Viridiplantae > Streptophyta > Magnoliopsida > Solanales > Solanaceae > Nicotiana > Nicotiana sylvestris. The sequence continues at coordinate 12,632,186 of NC_091064.1, forward strand.
TCAAATGCCTTCTTACCCTTGCTATTAAACACAATTGGAATGTACACCAAATGGATGTCAACAATGCCTTTCTCCATGGTGATCTTAATGAAGAAGTTTACATGAAGATCCCTTTAGGTCTGTCTGTTGCATCCACCTCTTTTGATGTTCCTTTAGTTTGTAAATTGAAGAAATCACTTTGTGGGCTAAAACAAGCTTCTAGGCAATGGTTTGCAAAGCTTTCAGAGTCTCTTGTTTCAAGAGGTTACTCTCCTAGTAAGAATGACTCCTCTCTTTTTACTAAAGTGACTCCAACTTCTATTGTCCTTCTTGCTGTTTATGTGGATGATCTTCTTTTGGATGGCAATGATGATGCTGAAATGTTAAGCCTGAAGTCCTTCCTTGATCATCAATTCAAGATCAAAGACCTTGGGAGTGTCCATTATTTTTTGGGCCTTGAGATTTCTAAGGTGGAACAAGGGTTTCTTATCAACCAGCAGAAGTACACAAAGGAGCTCCTCTCTGAATTCCATTTTTCAGAGGTCAGACCTGCTCTCACACCCCTTGATCCTCATGTCAAATTATCTATTAACTCAGGGGAAGCTCTTCCTGATCCTACTGTCTATAGAAGATTAATTGGCAAACTGAATTTCCTTCAACATACCTTATTCAATGCAACATCTCAGTCAATTTCTTGTGTCTCCTAGAGTTCCTCATATGCTGGCTGGTTTACATGTTCTCAAATACCTCCTCAATAATCCTACCCAAGGCATTCTGCTGAGTGTTGCCCCTGATTTCTCCTTAAAGGCTTATGCAGATTCTGACTAGGCTGCTTGCGCCATTTCCAGAAGATCTGTGACTGGGTATTATGTGATTATTGGTGATTCACCTATTTCTTCGAAATCTAAGAAACAACCTACTGTCTCTTTTTGTTCTGTTGAAGCAGAATATAGAGCTTTAAGGAAGGTTGTTACTGAGGTGGTTTGGCTTACAAGGCTGTTGGCTGACATGGGGCTGTCTATTACTGCTCCTGTCCCTATTTTTTGTGATAGTCAGGCTGCCCTCCACATTGCTAGAAATCCTGTTTTTCATGAAAGAACCAAACACATTGAGGTGGACTGTCACTATGTGAGAGATGTGCTTTCTTCTGGGCTTATTGTTCTTGAACATGTATCTTCTGCTGATCAACTTGCTGATGTTCTGACCAAAGCTTTGACAGGTGTTCCCCATCATAAGCTCTTGTGCAAGCTGGGTGTGCACTCACCCTCCAGCTTGGGGGGGGGGGGTGTGATAGGCTAAAGAAATTATTGGACATAAACCCATGATAGTTTTTATTTCTGTTCTATTGGGCCTTTGTATAGTTGGGCCTCTTTTCCTTTCTCTTATACTGGGAACCGGCCCATGTTCGGATATTATTGATTATTGGACTACGATGAACATACTAATAGATTTGATTGAAGTCTATTGAAGATATACATCATTTTTCCTCTCTTTCTATTTACCTGATAGTTTCTTAGTTTCTCTCTAACACCGACTAGAACCTAGGGTTTTCTCATCTCCATTCATGGAGATTCAATCTCTTCTTGCAAGTTAACAAATACATTAGTCAAAAGTGGTTGCAACAGTCAACCTTAAACAAAGTCAATCGCATGATACAATCTCATTGCCGCCTTGCTCTGCTTTGTCATTATTATTTTCCTTGAGGATCTTTTTTCACTATTTACACTCCATTATAGGTGCCTTGGTTACCTTTAATTTTGTACTAGTTTCTTTTGTTCTAGTCTTCTAAGGTTCTCCTCTTTTACTATACTACAGGATTGTCTGCTTTGTGCAACGGTACTGTTAATTGTGATCATTGTTTCTTTGATAATCCCTGTGAATTGACGATGTAGGGTGCTACAAGTATGATAAACTTCTATGTGTATTTGATGACTGTTGAAATTTACCTTAATACACATTATGCAACTCTTCAACTCCTACACCCCCCCCCCAACCCCCCAACCCCCCGCCCCCAAAAAAAAACATTAAAGAAAAGACCCACACAACAAATGTATTCATTCAGGCAATCTATTTCCATAGATAGATTATGACTTATGCAGTACCGGCATATTCTTAAGTTTGAGATCTAGAAATTTCAATCTTAAGCCATGGGATAGGTCAATAATACACCTAAAATATCATCTGAGTATACATAATGATTGAGTGGTATAACTTGATAGAATCAGTCAATTTTCTATTCTTGGTCATTAGTTTAGCTGAGTGCCCCAGTCTAGGACGGAGATTTGCGTAGTTGATAGTATAGCTGCTGCTTGGAAAAAAAGGAGTATAACTGCTACTGAGTTGTTGAGTGATGTTAGTGGTAGTGCAACTACTTTATCGAGCCTTGCTTAGGTGGTAACAAGGTCACTGTTCTCTTACTCCAATGAATTCCTAGAAATTCCTCAGAATTCTTCTATGTTGGTTTACTGTTATATCTTTGTCTGGATTACATGGTAGGTAAATAAGAAGGATTAGTTTGTCTGTTATATCCAATGTTATATCCAATGCTGGGCTTTGGTAGAGTAGCCTCCAAACAACACTGACAAACTCCTAGAATTTCAAGAGGTCTTGTAATATATTTAGCTTGATCCATTAAATTTTCCATGTCTACAATATCAAATGTTCAAACTAATACAAAATTTTATCCATGTTTATTCAGTTTCAAACCAAATATATATTTTAGATCACACCTTGCATCTTCTATTTTTAATTCGGTTGAACCAAACGAAACAATACTGTTAAATAATCTAGTAATTATTAATTCCAACATTGACGCCTTATAAAATACTAGTATAGACAGCCCGTGCAGTGCACGGGCCCAATAACACCGCTAAACAATATAGTATAGTTATGAATAAAGAAGAGGAATTTTCATAAAGCATTATGGTTGCATATTCAGACGTGCAATGAATATAGTTTTTTCACGTAACGGATACAAACCAAGGCAAAATACCAAAAATTAAAATGCTCTTGTTGAGAGTCAAAACTCAAGACCTCCGCTTACTAAACGATGCTCCAACCAACTAAGCTATGAGATCCTATTGCTCTCTTATTTCAGTTCAAAACAATTAATCATTTATTTCATGGATTTATTACAAATTTCATTTATAGCTATGGATGATAAATTTGCTGAAAGTATAGCTACAAATAATAAATACGGCGTATATATATTTGTTGTGTAGTGTAATTTTTCCAAAAAAATTTTTAATTTTTTTTTGATCCCAAATATTATCTGAGAAATAAATTTTAAAAGACAACTTATATGTTCTGACAATATAAGTTTTAATAATATATCAAACATCAATTTTTATATATTATTTCACAAAATATGACAATTCAAAAAAAAATTAGATTGTGTGCTACAACCCAAGAATTATTATGAAATTGTCCCCTTTATTTACCACTTTATTTTGCGTTCTTTATAAATTGGTTGAGAATTCTTCTTTTCAAACGTTTGATCATCAAAATCTTTTAGTTATCTTTCACTTTTGTAACTATTTGTTGGAAGTTGATTTTTAAAGTATAAACTTTATGTTGATCTTCAAAGAATCGGTTGGAAAAGTAATATTTTTATTGGTAGAGAAATTCAGTATCATCAATTGGCCTTTGTTACCACTTTTCTTCATATTTCTGGAAATATATTTACATTAGATTACCATTTGCAAAGTATATTTTTCCTTTATACCTATATATGTGCATCCAGATGTTCAACCAAAGACGATTTAAAAGATTCCAAACTACCTAACAATGGCAATAGGATTAACAAATTAAAATCAAGAACCTTAATGTTTAAATCTCTTCATAAGTCATGGTAAGCAAAATTAATATGCTATACACCTTTCTATTTGTCATTACCAAAAACTTTTTGAAAATATTTGGAATATATTTGTATACATGGTTGATTTGAAAATTGTTTAATTTTTGAGCTGTTATATTTGTATATAAAGTGATCATCTCTTTAAAACTATTCTCTTAAATTACAATAGTTAAAATATCACAGTTCAAACTGAACAAAAATGATTTATCACAGTTAGAGCAAAATAAATGCCACTATGCATGATAATTTTTTCTCATTGAAGATGGATTCCTCTTTGAATTATATGCTCCGTCATTGATTTTTCAGACTAAATTTCAAGCAAATTCAGATATTACAGAAGGATAACATTTTCTACAAATAGCCTTTTTTCTGTTTAAAGTTTTGATCCTCCTAAATCTCAATTAACTATATCATAGACCTTTAAATAAAATGAGGTATTAGAGAATAAATATAATTTCTAAAAAGAGCCTTTTGTTTTACCCTTCTTTTTTAAAGTTTTGATTATCCTAAATTTCAATTAACCCTAAATCCTAAACGTTAAAAGAGGAGATATTAGGGGGGGAGATCTAATTTATATGTTACTTTGTAATTTCTCTAATTTTCCTTAAAATCTTTAGATTACTGGAGTCGACAGATTTACTCTAACATCAAATAGAACAATTCTTACATTTTCTATGTGAAGTTAGTTGATTAAGTTTTTGCTTATTTCAGCCTTATTATTTTTCTGGTCCCGATTCAAGTTTTGTATTTTTACGATTAAACTAACTCTTCCTAGTTATATGTATCAAAGAGGATGATAAGTTATGTGTAAAATAGAGAATTCAAATGGGGGCCAGTGTTGTAGTGTCTTGAGAGTTATTACGTGTGACCAAATGGATGTTCCGGGGCTCACGTTTAAGAGAAGATGTACTTCACTTTATCTCTCCAGCCCATGTTTATCTGTTTTTTTCTGTCCAAGCAAGGGAATGTACATATATAACGCAATAATTATGAAATACCAAGAATGCCTCATGACAGGCAGGCATGTTGACGGGGTCCTGCCTGCTATTCCCTCTTATAAGATAGTTATATAATAACTAGATGGGATCAGCCCGGGCTTGCCCGGGCCCAACACTTTGGATTAAAGTGTGAGCAATTGAGAAAGTCAGATCATATCTATCAAAGACAACGTATAATAGCGTCACAAATTCATCAAACTCAACCATATACTTCTTATAGCTAAAGAGTGCCATTGAGAAAGAGTTCATTTATAAGCAAGTGACTTGTATGAACGCACTATACATCGCAAAGTTCAGCGATGTACAGTTCTAACCTCAATCAATCCACTGAAGATACATTCTTCATAGCAATTACTGAATCTTTGCATAGAACAGCATGTTTGTAACATTAATGTGAAACAGACAAGATATATAGCAACACTACATTCAGTTTCTACATTTCAATAAACAGACTAGTATGTACAACATCTAGAGGCCGCTCCAATATCCAAAAATAATACCAATTGCCTTCAAAAACATAGGCACATACTACTGACAACTATCTACGCAAAAAATGTGGAACAGTTTGTTAAGGCGGCCAAAATATCTAAACTTTGTTAAAAGATCGGTATGATCTGGCAAAATGTTATCAAAATGTGCATGTACATCGCATACTGTCTGAGCGAACATCACTGGTTCGACAATCTGTACAAATAATATATTCATTTTAAGAACATTAGTACATCGTAAAATATGGTATTTGAGTTTCTAACCTTGATTGTAGCTTTGGTAGAGTACTTGGTTCCCTTTTCCGTTTCTTAGTTGCTTTTGCATCAGTCACAAGTATTGGCTCTTCTTCCATAATTCTGTCGGCACCACTCGCAGATGTTGACTCTTCTGGTAGAAACATGGTTGGTTTTTCAGTGTATGACAAAAGAACCAGAGAACCTGCATTTTTGTCTGGTGTTCTGGATGATGACCTTTGTAGTTGAATTCTGAATAGTTTATCAGTAGTTGGTTGATATGGGCAACAGGGAATAACTCATTCTGTAAACAGATAGTAATATAGATATCATATCAGAGTATTATATTAAGTTTGTTGACCTATGTTACCTGCAATGTTGTATGTGTATGTACCTTAACAGCGGTGATATCATATATCTGTTCAGCTGTCATTGATAATATTCTTTCGCCCAAGCCTTCAGACATTGTTGCTGTTATTGTGCCAGTTTCGTCTGTAATTTCTACCTCAAAGTGGCACCTATGATGTGGTATATTGTAAATTATTTTAGTTGAGGTACAATAGATGGCATACAATATCAAATATTGTCAATGATATAACCTTATTAGTAGTAGTTGTTACCTTGGAATTAACATTCGTGGCAGCTTGCAGTTTATGCATTGAATCTCCTTTTTTATTTTGCTCCGAACAAGATGGTTACATTCAGAACAACCTAGCAGGTAAAATCGTTGGAAATGCTCAGGTAGTGAAATTTCTCCTTCGACGTAAAAACTTTCCGCCTGCAAAGTGTTAACACGGAGTAATAATAGAAGGAAAACTTAGTGGGTAAGAGACAAAATGACTTGATTTTTTGTTCTTTTTATCCAGGTAAAATCATGTGAAACAATGTGCATGTTGAAATAAATTGTGCACCCGTAATTGTAAGTAGCATGAGTTAAGTGACAGATAATGATACATATTTACGTATAGTTTATCCTACATAACCAAATTATAGATGAGAAAGCAATTTCATCTTTGTATAACTATAAATAACTCCTATTGCACATTAAACAGAAAGAAGAATATTAGATCAATAAATACTGCAAATAACATGAAAGGGAAAAAAGTTTGTTCCACTTCTGAACAAATTTGCTCAGAGCCTATTTTAACTTTGCGGAGGCAATCATTTCTACTTAAGACTCATCTTAACTTTAGTTATGTAATTGAGAGAAACTTTAGATAAGACTTCCAATAATCTATGATGTCGGAAGTAGCAGCAGAATCGAAAATAGTATTAAGTATGGGGTTAAGCAAGAATCGACTTAACAGAAAGAATCTTCACCTCAATCAGGACAGAAAATACAGAAATGAAAACATATAACGAAAACAGCTAGAGTGGATACAGTATTAGTCAAAAATGATTGAGAAGCCACTACGAAATGAATATCCTTTTTGTCACATATAATTGTGCTCATTGATAGGCAGTTGTAGGACAATTTTCAGATGTTCTTTAACTTTTTTCTACAGTAAAACTAAGGAAAAACTTAAAGGTAAATACTAATATGAATAGTCAGTTAACCATCTGCTCCAACCTAAAATTCATTTGGTAAAGGATTTCCTATTCTTTAATCCAACCCCTATATATACTTCTCCTTTGCATCTTCTTTTCTTCACATACAAGTTTAAAGTATTGGTTATAAGTACACTTCTTACATAAAAAATAAACCAACAAAGCAATACTTTTAGTTTCTTGTCTTTTTTAACTCCATTTGTTTTCCAAGTTAGAAGCAATAAAATATCAAAGATGATGATGTCTATATTCAGTTCCTTTGATGCTCTCTCTGCTGAAGTTTTTGGATAAAAGGTCACAGAGCTTACGTAGGAAGGCCAGTGAAGATAAAATTATATATAATTTCACAAATATTTGCAACCAAACACTTATCCAATTTGAACAATTTCTAGTCAGCAGAAATTCTGAAAATTAGGAAAAGAAGAAACCAAAACCTATCTTATAACTATAAGAGAGGCATAAAGAGTAAAGACATATAATTTCAAGGAATTTTTGGTCAGGCAAATTAACTGGGAGTAAGAGCTCCGTAAGTTTAACCTAATAAGTTATAGTATGTTTTTCACTGTACTATCTAACACCATATTTCTTCTAAACCTTTGTCAACGGGAAAAAAACTCTCAAACTATTTGAAAAGGAATTCACAAAATTAGTGTTTTGAGTTGGGAGGGGTAGATGGCATCTTATTTCAATATTGTAAAAACTTAAAAACTTTTGAATAAAGTAAAGAATTTCAAAAAAAAATATTGAAACATTTTTGGAAACAAACACCATCCAATCCTCTGCATTGCAGAAATTGTTGTTGAACCATTAGCAATAATGAAGAAGCTTATTAGCTGAACTATGGGTAGTAAACACAACATTCGAATACTAAATTTATCTCCAAAGATTATTTCTGGTAGAAAATGAAAATTTTAAGCTGTAATAAAACAGCGACAACCCAATTTAAACAATTTGTACGCAGCAGCTATTTCAAAAACCAGGAAAATAAGAAAGCTGAGAAATTCAACAATACAATCTGGAGGTTCATACAAGACATGCCTACCATTTCGAGTGGCGTTTAAGTTTATCTTCCAGTGTTAACTATTTATTAACTTTCGTGTGTCAACTGTCCTCAGATAAGAACGGTAAAGACAGTTACTGAGCAACTCTAGTACTCCAGTAATAAAAGACGTGACTTTATTGTTATTCAGTGAAAGTCCGCTCTAGCAAAGAGTAGTAACCATACCATCCAAACTAAAAATTGACAAACTATATATCAATGACTTTATTAATAATACACAACTTTAACAAAATAATCACAGCAACTCAATTTTCCCTTTTGGTCTTGGAATAACATGCATTCTAGAGTTTTATTGTGAAAAACTTATCAGTGCATAACCTACAAATGTTGTGCATTACCACTAAGCCTCAGATGACATATGAAGATATAATGAAAACATAAAAATGTAATACTGAAATAAGGATTGCCTAAGAAAACAGATAACAGGGTAAACTTTTGGTGTTTTACCAAGAAGAAACTTAGAAAGGAAAAATTAGTAATCAAAGGCATAACAAGATCCAATAGTGGTCAAGATGCCATTGTGAGGTACGCAAAGGGGGGCTGAAACATAGGAAAAATCAGCAATGGTGCGAATGCCATAGTAGAAGTGGTGAAAGAAGAAATACATCAGAAGAATATAACTGGTAAATGAGAAAAATGTGCTATCAGTAATCCAAAAATAGATAACAACGGGATATGGTCAACTACCATATCTAGACATCAGAGATAACATAATTCATATTTTCATAGAGAATCTTATTGTTGCACCAATTGGAGTTATGATTCTTTACATTGTAAGCACGGAGAGCTTCCTGAAATTAGGACAAAGGAAAACAAGTATTTCTTGAAGCTATCTCTTTATCGAATTAAGTCATTTCAAGATTCCTAAGTAAGTTCAAGTGGATTAGCTTAATCCCTTCATAGCATAATGCTAAATTTGTCACGAATTGGCGGGGAATAGAGCAAGTTGTTCTTCCTCGTACAAGTCTCATTCTTTGGTTAATTTTCTCATTCATGTGAAGCAAAAGTTTCAATTTCTCCATAGTAGTACCTTCGTTGACTTTGGGTTCACTAATGACTAAATTGGTCATGTATATAGCTAAATGTTTGTTACTTTACTGACCAAGCAGTCCATCAAAGGGAAGACAGGAAAAACGTAATCGATGATGATGTTTCTATTTGGGAAAAATAGGTCAATAAGAAGATCAGAAGATAATAAGGCACCTGTGGAATACCAGTAACAATAAAATGTAATTCTTTTAATGAAAACCAACTCTTGTCCTGACCTTATTAGATTTGCTATTATGTTAACGTGTGTGAATGTGCAATAACTAACAAAAGTGTTCATCACAATAAGCCAATTTTCCCAATCATTCTTGAAAATGACTGCATTCTAGAGCTTCATTATATAAAATTTAGATTTAGAAGTTTGTTGAATGCGGTGCATTACCACTAAAGTTGAAAAGATTGTGCCAAAAAAAAGAAAAGAAATTGAAGCACACTGCTTTGATGCAAATACCAAAAAATCTTCAAAACACAGAGTCGTAAGAACAAAGAACACTAAAAATAATTTTTATATACGAATCCTCATAATAAAATTTATTGAACTGTTATCCATATTGTATAAAAGATACATTGTGTGGCAGTTCTCGGCATTTTATTTTGTAATTTAGTGAACTCACAGTGGAGGTTTGCGTAGCAATAGCTGAAACAGATAATATTTCATCGTCAACAGCTACAAGATTAAGCGATGAAGCTGACTCTGCTGAACTCTTCATTGTGTATTCGATTAGCATTTGTTTGTTCTCATTTATCCTGTAATTCACACAGAAAATGTCAGACAATTATTTTTCCACAGAAGAAATAACAACTAAATAATAATGTGGTACATTTTAAGCACAATTTGTATTGTACCAATTCCGTAATTCGGTTGCTTGCACATATAGGGGATTGATTAAGATTGTTGAGTTATATCTTGTTGTGAAACGGGTAACTGTGCATGAAAATTTTGTTAATAACCAACGCGAAACAATAATCCATATGTAGGAACAGGAGTTGCATGAACTTACCACCCTGATATTTTGTGGTACCTATCCGCTTTGCGAGAATAATAGGATATTCTTGTAGTTGCCTCACTTGTCTCAGTAACTCAGCTCCTTCATTGCTTGCCAAGTCTTCCCATATAGTGAAGAAGAGAGGTTTCTTCATGTACATGTACTTTTATAAGTGTGAGCTAGAGATTTTGTTATGCAACAGAAGATTAAATGACTCACATTTTGTCCATAACTATGGCCTCTTGAAATCTCTTACTCTGATCAACGGTGTATTGCATTGCCCCATAGTTTGCCACCACAGCTAATAGATCTGTTGTTATAAACAAAAAACAAATGTACGTCAAACCAATATACTTGCATGAGTTTCAAGCAATTAAGCTGTTATAAAGCATAGGGTAATTTGAAACATACCAACTTCAACACCGGAAGGCTGTTGTGCAACGTCGGCGAACGAAATCGTACTCAGTCTTGACGGAAGAGGTAACGATGCCTCCTTTTCATTATTTTTTTGGATAGACTCCACAATAGTAAATCTGTCAACGATCCACTCAAATTGGCCTATATGTAGTGAATAAGGCTGCGGATTTCTAACCTTGGCAGTTGAAATCAGATATGTCTCAAAAAGTTCGAACAAGTTATCACATCTTCTAATATCGTCACCATAAAGTATCACACAAACTTGTTCCTCCTACAATGTTATTAAGAATGATGACTAAGTAATTATTGGAAGAGTACAAGTGAAAAGAAGTTATGTTACAACTATAGTTGTAACTTGACTTACGCTTACATCCTGGACAATTATTGTCTGAAAATGAACTCGTTGATCTCTACTGTCTCGTGGCCGAAATTTGTCTACAGCCTGGACTTTGCAAGTCCATTCTGTAGTTAGTGGTGTAATTTCACTAATACTAAGTCTTTGTTCCATTTTATTAATATAACCTGCATATTGGTAACTGTAAAATTGCAAGAACAAACCATCCCACATTACAAATATGAGGCAGCAAATATATGTAAAATACACTTGACATTTTTTGCAACAATTAGGAATTTCTAGTAAAAGTTGGATTTGGATTTTGTAATCACTACATTTCTGAGTGTTGGAACTCCCTGCGTCACGAAAGAATTGAAAACTTTGTTTAAGATATTCAAGAAATTTTGGTAATACGGAGAAAAGGCAGATCTTAATACGATTGGCATGATAAGTGAAATTCATAGGCCAAAATCCTTTGAAGTTAGGCAAATATACAAACTTAAATCACGGTTCCTTTCACTCTACTTTCAGATTCAATTCAAACAGACACGAAAAAAAGAATGTCCATCAAGTCCTTCACTATCGATTCCTTTATTTTATTTATTTTTGTCAAAATGGGATTTAAGAACGAACTCAAAGAACTGATTCGTTTATTTTATTGAAGTTAATTCTGCCAGCAGTTAAGCATATCATCCAGATTCCTTAAAGTAATGCAAAGTTTTTTAGAATGATTCTGACCTAAAATGGCTTGAACTGAAGAAGTTTCAAATTTTTCATGAACTTCCTTACCGCAGGACTATTATGTATAGTTGCCTGAAAGGTTTATTCAAACTTATGTATTCCTGTAGCTTATAAAGAGAACAGCATAGGCTATACTTTTATTGGTTTTAGAAAAGCTATGTGAAAGTTTCCTTCTAGTGACTTCATACTAACTCTTCTTTCTCAAATTGACTAAATATATCATTGATTGTATGATTTCCTTTATCAGAAGCAGTTGTGAGCACGTGATTTTTGCTTCACGAAAACAACTCCCAAAGAAATCGAAAAATAAAATAAATTGCTTTTGGGTACAATTTTGAGAACTTTGCGTGACATTTTGGATAATTATTTTTGTCTGTGAATGTTTAGTTTGTTTTAATTAATTAAAAATACAAAAAATATATGGTGCATGCACATTTAAGATTTAATTGTGCACTTAGGAATTAGTTGAACCATGTTTTGTTTTAAGAGAAAGAAAATCACAAAATAATGTATTTTTTGCATTTCATGTTCAAGTTATGTGATTTTATTTGATTGTGTGTGTTAATTGTTATTAAAAAGTTAGTAGTACTTTTGTAAATTAATCTGGTCCAATAAGCTAATTTAGGATTTTTGGAATTTTTTGTTTTATTAGTCTAAGAAAAGAAAGGCAAAATAAAAGAGTGTTAAGTCATATTTGGGCCAAATCAATTTAAAGTCCAAATAATTTTTCTTCCCCTTTGAAATTGAAACCCGGATACCCAGCCCATACCTCATCCCCGACCCGGTCTGCCCCATAGCCCAAACAACCAACCCCCCTTTCCCCATTTTCATTTTCATTTTTCTAAACCCATAACCAAAAAAAAAACTAAACATCCGTCCCCTCTTCTTTCTTCTTCTTCTTCGAAAAACCACCCCCCATGGCTGCCCTCCTTCCCCCTCACCACCATCTGCCCCAAGCGACCCCTCCAGCTCCAAACGACCACCCCATGGCTGCTTCCTTCTTCATCTTCGTCCGAACGACCACCCCCCATGGCTGTCTTCTTCTTCGTCTTCGTCCAAACGACCACCCCCATGGCTGCCCTCCTTCCCCCTCACCACCATCTACCCCAAGCGACCCCTCCAGCTCCAAACGACCACCCCCATGGCTGCTTCCTTCTTCATCTTCGTCCGAACGACCACCCCCCATGGCTGCCTTCTTCTTCGTCTTCGTCCAAACGACCACCCCACATGGCTGCCCCCTCCTCCTTCTCCCTCGACACTAATTGCTGCCTCTCCGTCGAGCAGCAGCGAGCAGCAACATCTCCAAGCCACTGCTGCTCCAGCTCCACTGTCACGCCAACGACCCCTTCGTCGTCTCCCAGTCCTTCTCCATAACCACCCTTTTCCGTCGAGCAGCAGCGAGCAGCAACATCTCCAAGCCACTGCTACTCCAGCTCCACTGTCACGCCAATGACCCCAGCAGAGTCCCCAACCCTTCTCCATAACCACCCTCCAGTCCAAAACGAGACTAGCCATCCGAGGTCGGGCTCAGTGGTACGTCGAGGTTCCGTTCGAGTCCGTGTCTGTTAATCAAGTATCGAAACAGTGTCGTGAACGAAGCTGTGTTTCATCGGAAGTTCATCATTGTTCGACGTCGAATCATTAGCATAAAGGTCAGCCATAGCTCGTTCACGGATTTTTTTGTTTGCTTTTTCTTTGGAATTTCGTTTTCACTGTGTGTAACAGAGCAAGAAAGTACAGTAGTAAAGGTCATATCTTTTACCTCGAATCTATGCTATTCACGGACCTATTTGTGGTTTCGTTTTTAATGTGGGTTCATTTTGATAAAATCCGCGCATGAAGTATCCTACTGCATATTCGTTGAAATTATATGTGTATGCGTTTTTCCTACTGTTTTGAGTTCAATTGATGATTGTGTTTAGTGATTTGGATATACTTGTTTGTTTTGTTAAGTTTGTTTCTGATATGAATCTGGCCTTGTTGAATTGTCCTGATGTTGTTGATTGGGAGTTAGTTTCATGTGTTTTAATTAGTCAATTGTTAGGATTTCTCACTTAAGATTGGTTATAGCTGCTGTAGTTTGGTTAATTAATTTAGGAGGATTGGATATAGCTGATGGGGTATAATGGTAATTTCAATAGTTTCAAGGATATTTCGGGATTTAAAATTTTTAATTTGAGTGCTCTGCCCACTAAGCACTAATAATATTAAAATAATACATTGTTTAATACATAGTGGGGGACAAGACATGTGGCAGTGAGAACTAATACATTTGTTTAATATAGTGGGGGACAAAATATTTGCTAGTGAGGAACAAGGCAGAGTGGGGAACAAGGCATGCAAGTGTGGGGAACAAAACATAATGGTATGAAAAGCTTAAAAAGGATTGATTAAAATATGTTGCTCATACCTGTTTTGGGTTATAAATAGGGTCATTTCAAGACAGAAAATGGGGCTGGTTTTTTGGAAGGAAAAATCAGTTCTCTTTCAGTCTTTTTTTTTCCAGAGAGTTTAGGCTGGATTTTTAACATTTAAAAGTTCAGTAATTTGAGAGTAAAAAAAGGAGCCTGGTTTTTAATCCTAAAAGGTTCAGTGTTTGGAGAGTTAAGAAACTAAAAAGGGTTTCAATTGGTTCTTCCTGAGTTTGCTATTGGTTATTGGCTACTGTTTTCATTGGGTGTTGCTGGAACTCTGTTGGTTCCTTCCTTTTTAATTTGTCACTGGGTTGTTCTGTCACTGCGTTGTTGTGTTATTACTGTTGCTGAATGCTCCTTCGTCTTCTTTTATTTCCGTTATCCAGTTCTACAGCTCTCAAATTTAAAGGAAAGGAAGTAAAGAGTTGTTGGAATGGATTTCTGAAAAAAACTATTTCTTTGTGTTTAATTTGATGTATAAGCAGTAGTTCACTTGATATTTCATAGTATGTATTGGAATGATTTTGAAATGCATAAACTGGACTGGTTGAATCTATTTCTACAAACATGGAATATCAATTGTAATTAATCTTAGTTGGTGATTACTAGTTATGAAATATACTGTATTTAATTCTTTTGTTCAGTAGTCGTGAAACAGTTTCAAATAGTTTATGTCGCAAAACAGGTTCAAATAGTTTATGAAAATCAGCATGTTGGTTTAATAAGTTTAATTCTGAAATCGCGAGTTCACTTGAGTAAATAACATCATTTTAAATAGCAATGTGAATAATGTTAGTAACTAATGTTAGTTCTCGAATGTTAGTGATTCATGTTAGCTTGATGTCAGTTTTAAGCATTGATGCATTTTTCAACAAATCGTAAAAAGAGCTCAAAAATGGCTTTATATTCCACATAGTTAACTCCAATAATCCAATTCATATAATGAAGCTAAAGTTGAACTGGATCGAAATGGTAGCTAGTTTGTTAATATTTACAACGGCAGGCGGCAGATCTTAAGTTAGGTAGCGGGTTCAAACTAGAAGGTGTTTCCTTTTGTTTGGACCCGGACTTGAATTTGAAGCCCGAACTTTTAATGCTAATTGATTAGGATTTTTCTTTATTCTTAAAGACCAAATAAATAGAAAATCATAGTCTCTTTAGGATATCCTTGAATAAAAAATGAGATGAGCATCGCCAAATAAAAAATACAGAATTGCGAGGCCCTCAATAAATATTTGTTTTAAAATACTTAGACTTAGGGACGGGCCATTTAGCCAATTTCACGGCCTTCCCCAAAAGATAACAACGCGCAAGTCACTTCCGGCGCGCTTTAAATAATTTACTCTCTTAAACTCGGGTGCACATTTATGTGACCCAAAGCCAAATCTCAACGAAGTCAAAATGTGTCGCTAATCACGGGTACATTGATTGTGACGTGGTTCGAGATACATTTCCATAACGTTGCAAATTCCTTTTAAAAATAATGAATGAGACGAGGCTCGACAAACAAAAATACACAAGCTGCGGGACCCTCTATACGTGTTGGTAAAATTACTTAGACTTCGGGATGGGCCGTTTAGCAAAATTTCACGGCCCTACCCAAAATAATGATACGCTAGTCGCTTTAGGCGCGTATTTAATAATGTTATCTTCTTAAACTTGGGTGCACATTTATGTGACCCAAATCCAAATCTCAACAGAGTTGAAATGTGTCAATAACCACGGGTGCATTGATGTGACGTGGTTCGAGATGTATTTTCACGATGTTGCAATTCTCGGTAAAAAATAATAATAATAAGAGCGGTACACAGTTAAAATTTGCACATAGATTCAACATGTATAAAAAATCAGATAAATAAGCCGAATATGACAGTTGAGCGACCGTGCTAGAACCACGGAACTCGGGAATGCCTAACACCTTCTCCCAGGTTAACAGAATTCCTTACTCGGATTTCTGGTTCGTGGACTGTAATACAGAGTCAATATTTTCCTCGATTCGGGATTCAACCAGTAACTTGGGACACCATAAATCTCCCAAGTGGCGACTCTAAATCTTTAAATAAAATCCCGTTTCGATTGTCCCTTAATTGGAAAAACTCTCTTTTAACGCCCCCCCCCCCCCCGCGGGGTGTAGGTGAAAAAGGAGGTGTGACAGCTCTGGCGACTCTGCTGGGGACATAACCCAGAATCTCTGGTTCAGGGTTCAAAATTCGAGCTTAGATAAATTGTTATATTTGGCTTTATCTGATTTGGTTACATGTTTGGGCCTAATGTGCTAAATGATGCTTTTACCGCTTTGATATTATCCGAAATGTATATAAACTGTGCTGAACCCTTCTCTTCTTGCCTCCGGGGATGAGCTTGCTGGTCGAGACTCCCTATTCTGTTAGTGTCAATACCTGAAATAAGAAAGAGGCCGGATAAGTTACTAAGTCGGATGACCTTTTGGTTCCCGGTACGTAGCCCCCTCCTCGACTCGAGTTGTCCGCTCGGGTACACAGTTTAGAACAAATACCCAGGTTATGAACCTAGAATAACTCAGCTTCATGCCGGATCCCTAGTAGGAACGTTTGTTTGCATCACATGCATTTGACTTTGGAGGCTCAACACAGGGGTTGGGTCTGTCTAGGACAGGTGTACCAAAAAATGGAAATGACCATCCTGATGCATCTTACTTTCTACCTGTGCATTTATTTGCTTCAGACTTGCATGCTGACCGACTTTTTGAGGAAAGCGAAATAGCAGTATGAGGGTTAAGGAGAGTTAATCGCCTGTTTTTGAAAAAAAAACAATGTCCAAATAGTGTCGAAACTCTGTCGAATTTTTCTTTTTGAGAAAGTGAAAAAAAAAAGAAAAAAAAAAGAAAAATATATATATAGTTTTATTTGCCAATGAAAAGAGTCTGGTTTTCAAAAAGAAGTTTGTTTTATCGGCCCGAACAACGTCGGTTTGATTCTCACCGGATGTGAGATACGTAGGCAACCCTCATCGGGTCCAACTTCCCCTTTTTTGCAAAATACCCAGAAAATGTCAAAAATTTTAAGTTTCGTCATAAATAAGTCGGGTGACGCCGTTTTTGTCAAAATAGCCGAATGTTCCCAACAGGGACGCCGGAAGACTGACTTTGCATAAACATCCACTTGTAGTCATTTTTTGGATTTTTGATCGGTTGACTCACCCAGCCTCAATCTTCGTTCCCGAAGTGCTGAAAGGCCGTGTGCGGAACCGGATCTTCCTTTTAATTTGTGGAAAATTAAAAAATAGTCAATTAGTTGAGTCAAATAAATTTTATTTCTTAATCACCTTAATAAATGTGCAGGATGAGCACGATGCAAAATGAACCTTTTTCAATAATGACTAAAATCCCTTTCAAGTTGCGGCTATGGTGGGATGATTTAGGTGGTGAAGGGCAAGATGAGGTCAAGAAATATCTAAAAGGTCTTACGGGTTTATTGGAAATCCAGCCTCGGGGGATATCATAAGAGCTTTGGTCACCTGCTGGGACCCGACACACAATGTCTTCCACTTCTCCGATTTTGAACTCACTCCAACTTTGGAGGAAATAGCCAGGTACATCGGAAATGCTGAAGTGTCGTTGAGGCAAAAATACTTGGTTGCTCCAAGAGTTGTCACTGTGCATCGGTTTTTAGATTCGTTAAAGATACCCAGGACGATCCATAACCCAGATTTGGTCGTAGGTTTTTGTAATCCGCACTTCATATACGACAGATACGGTCATGTCGGAGGATTCAACAACCCGGGTAACAAGTTATGCAGCAAAGGTAACCGTCAGAAATGGGACGAGCATAGACGAGTGGCTTTTATGATAACCTTTTTGGGTCTTTTGGTATTTCCAAGGAAAGACGGAAACATTGATCTGAAAATAGTCGGGGTCGTCAGTACCTTGCTCACTCAAGATAAAAGCTCTCTTGCGCCTGTGATAGTATCTGATATCTTTCGAGCTCTCAAAGCCTGCAAAGCCAAAGGGAACTTTTTCGAGGGGTGTAACTTGTTGCTACAAATATGGATGACTGAGCATCTCTGCCACCGTTCCCAACTCTTGAGTTATGGTTCCTCGAAGAAAACTTGCATAGAAGAGTTCTACACAAGAATTAAGGGGGTCAGTCTACCCGAGAGAGTTACGGCGTGGACATCATTCTTTCGGACCCTCACCGCCAGCCAAATACAATGGACACTCGGATGGTTGCCTGTGGATGAAATCATATATATGCCAGCCACTGGGCCCCATTTCCTTTTGATTGGACTCCGGAGTATTCAGCCCTATGCCCCGTATCGAGTCTTGAGACAGTTGAGGAGATGCCAAATAGTTCCGAGAGATGAAGATCTTAGTGGCCAAGTAGTCGAGATCGGGCCCAACGGACAATTTCCTGAAGCAGTAGTCCGACAAATTTAGAGCGAGTGTCAATACTTAACATCCAATACATGTGTACGCGATCGGTCCAAGGGTGAAGTTTCGCCGGGATACCTTGCTTGGTTTAGGAAAGAAATCGAGTTTGGGAGACCGGCCAAAAGGCCCCATCTCCAGGAGTTCGTCCAGGCGTCGCAAAAACAGTGGGATTGGTTGGTTGAAGAAGAGAGTTACAGGGTAGAAATAGGCAAGCTGAGGCAACAGATTAGAGACCTGGAATTTGAAAATAGTCTGCAAGTTGATACCGATCGGGGAGAAAAGAGCAAATTGGCCCAAGAAAACGAGGCGCTGAAAGACCAAATCCGACAGATGAGGAGAGATGCTGACAAACAACAAAGGAGTCGGTCGGATGAGCGGTTGATAAAAGGGTTAAAAAGGGAAATTGGTGAGTGCCGGGATGATTTGAAGAAATCTAAGGATACCATAGCACAACTCCAGGAACAAGGAGCAAAGAGAACGTAAGAGCACACACGGTACTTACAGCAGGCAGGGAAAGATTATGAAAAGACCATTGTCAGTCTAAAAAGGAAGGTGACCACCCTAGAGAGCAAGGCGGCTAAACAAAACAAGGCTTTTGAAACCGAGAGTAAACACTGCTGTAATCTAATGGCCTCGATGGAAGATGAAATACAGTAGTTACGGAAGCAACATCTGCATGATTCTCGGGTTTTAAAGGCTAGAGGGGATCAGATAGAACGCCTACTCCTAGAGAAAGACCGAACCAGGAACAAGAGTCTGACTATTGCTCGTGCTATCACCAGGAAATTTTGGAAGTGCGAAAACATGACCCGTACTACTTTCTTCTCGGCGGTGATGATATTTGTGAAGCAAATTATGTACAAATTGGAACAGCTGGAAAGGAACCTTACACCTAAACCCGCGACGAGGCCGAATGACGCCCCGCGGTCACTCAAATTTAAAACTTTAATGTGTTCATAGTTTTGAATCTGCATTTTTTTTTTCTTAGAGTCTGGTGTCTGTTAGAGTCTGTCTTTATTTCACATCAAAGTATGTCAGTAGTAATTGAGTTCGTACTTGGTTTGGTTTCGAATCTGTTATTTTCCTTTCCAAAAAGTGCCTGGTTTGTAATAGAGTGTTTATTAATGAAAAATCAAAAATTTCCAAAAAATATCTTTTTCTTTTCGCACTTATGTGGCAGAACTACGCGCGGTCTGATTCATGCAGGGACATGATACGTAGGCAATCCACATAAGATTCGACCACCACTAAAAAGAAAAAGAGAAAAGAAAAAAAAAGAAAAAGGGAAAAGAAGAAAAGAAAGAAAATAAAAAGAGAGATAAAGAAAGTTTCGGAAACACTTAAACAAGGCACAAACAAAGTAAGCCGGAATGACGCATGCGGTCGAAGCAAAGACATGTTAGAAATGGTTAAACTGCCTAGGAACATTGCATCCCCCAACGTGAAATTGCAATATGTGTTAAACTCTAACGCTAACAAGTTTGTTGTTTATCCAGAGATTTCGAACCAGTTAGTTTGTTAGAACGTTCTGGCAGATTACCATTACCAAACAAGATCCAAAGGGCCCGTACTAAAAAGCATGACTAGTTCAGACCAAAGTGTCGAGGATGAAAGGACGGAGAATCAAATGCTGAAGGAGGAAATGGATAAGATGAGACAGGAGATGAAAGAAATGCAGCTGGCCTTAGCTAGGGTGCAAAAAGTGCCTAACCATCCCGTTATTCCCACTCTCCCACTAGGACACACGCCAGAATACCCCCCCCCCCGGCCCTTCAACAAGCTTCCCCAGTCACCAATACTATTAGGGAAGAAATTCCTATGATCCCCAAGCTTCACAACCCAACCAGAACCCTCCTCCACCAAATGTTCCTGTTTTCGTGGCACCCCCACCAGCCACACTGCAAAGATCATCCAGCGAGCCGTTGTTTCAGGCTCACGATAACCAGTATTACCCCCCCGAACCAACCTTCAAAGCACCCGAGCCTCATACTTATAATACTCACTTCGAGCTCCCGGCAGAGACTTAAAAACCGGCTAAGAGCCCAGAGCAAGACGAAGTGCTTCGAAAGCTTAAAAGCCTGGAGCAATCCTTTAGGAATATCCATGGGTTAGGCAACCAAGTCAGTGTGGCCTACAAAGATCTGTGCCCATTCCCCGATGTTCAATTGCCGGCAGGTTTTAAGATGCCAAAGTTCGATCTATATGAGGGACATGGTGATCCCATGGCACATCTACGAGGTTTCTGTAGTAAGATGAGAGGGGCAGGTGGAAAGGATGAGCTGCTGATAGCTTATTTTGGTCAAAGTTTAAGCGGGTCCGCACTGGAATGGTACACGAGGCAGGATCCTAGCAGGTGGTATACCTGGGACGATCTAGCACAAGCATTTGCAGGTCACTTCCAGTATAACCTTGAGATCGTCCCTGACCGTCTCACATTGCTGAAACTTGAGAAGAACCCGGGGGAAAGCTTCCGAGAATTTGGGTTCCGCTGGAGAGAAGAGGAAGCAAGGGTTGATCCTCTTATGAGAGAGGGGGAAATGGTGGACCACTTTCTACAAACTCTAGAGCCAACTTACTTTGGTCACCTGGTGACGTCAGTTGGCAAATCTTTCAACGAAGTAGTAAAAATGGGCGGTATGATTGAGGAGGGACTTAAGTCCAACAAAATCCTAAGCTATTCGGCGATTAAAGCAACCACTCAGGCCATCCAGAGCGGCATGGGAGGTGCACTCGGAAAGAAGAAAAGGGAAGATATCGTAACAGTCGAGGCAGGTACTTGGTCTAGATCCAGAGGTCCCACCCCTTACTACCAACCTAAACCCCATCACTCAAATTACCCACACATTCCATATGACCCTCCACAGCCCTACTACCCACCACAAGAGCCACATTTCTCTGTCCATCACACCCAAACTTACACCCAGCCTCCGGCTCGCCTGCAATGGCGTGTACTGGCTCCCCAAAATACATATCCCCCTCCACAAAACACATATCCACCACCAAGGGCCTACAGGAATCCTTCAGGACTAGGTTTTCATGGGAATCAGACTTTCAGGAATGAAAGGGTGCAGAGGCCGAGAACATTCACTCCGCTGGAAGAAACCTATACTACTCTGTTCCACAAATTGAGGCAGTTAGGCCTATTGAGTCCTGTGGAGCCCAAATTGCCAAATCCCGTTCCCAAAAATCTGGATCA
The DNA here is from genome assembly GCF_000393655.2 of Nicotiana sylvestris. Taxonomy (NCBI): domain Eukaryota; kingdom Viridiplantae; phylum Streptophyta; class Magnoliopsida; order Solanales; family Solanaceae; genus Nicotiana; species Nicotiana sylvestris. Next base: position 12,653,892 of record NC_091064.1, read on the forward strand.
CTCGGTAAGCTGTGAATACTGTTCATGGGCTCCCGGTCATGAGACTGAGAAGTGTTGGAAGTTGAAGACTGCCATACAAGATCTTATTGACACCAATAGGATCGAGGTCCAGGAGCCAGAGGCACCCAACATCAATCAGAACCCGCTGCCGGCACACCACAGAACCCATATGATCGAACTAGTGCACGAAGGAGGGAAGCTCAAGAAGCCATCACAAACGGTAATGATGATCCGTGCCAGTCCGAAAGAAAAGTTTATCAGTGGAGAAGCGGTAGTACAGCCAGAAAGGGTAGAAGGCAAACCAGTGGTGGTGATGGGGAAGAATTCGTCTGATGTTGCCAAGAACCCAGAGCCGGTCAAAGTAACGGTGCAAGGGATATCAAGCACACCAGTGTTGGTTGTGAAGGGGGCCCGCGTAGAACCAGTTGTTATCAGGCCAGTAATGCAGTTGCCGATAATCAGCGAGAAAGTTGTGCCATGGAGCTACAATCAAGTAATGGTAATGCACAGGGGGGAGGAAGTTGTGGAAGAAATATGTGAGGCACATAGGTTAACTCGTTCGGGAAGGTGTTTTTCCCCCGCAGAGTTAAGAAGGGCCAATCCAGTAGCGACAAAGAATCCAGTTATCGAGGAAGGGGCGGAAGAATTTTTAAAGAAAATGAAGGCGCAAGATTATTCCATTGTGGAACAGTTGAGGAAGACCCCGACACAGATCTCATTGTTATCATTGTTGATCCATTCAGACGAGCACCTTCAGGTATTGATGAAAATTCTGAATGAAGCCCATGTTCCGGATAAGATCTCTGTGAATCATCTGGAGAAAATAGCAAACAAGATTTTCGAGGTCAACACGGTCACTTTTTCAGACGACGAGTTGCCCATGGAAGGTACAAAACACAATAGAGCCCTTTATCTGACCGTGAAGTGCGAAGACTCGGTAGTCACTCGAGTACTGATTGATAATGGGTCCAGTGCCAATATCTGTCCTTTGGCCACATTGAACAAACTGAAGGTCGATGGTGACCGGATTCATAAGAACAACATCTATGTTCGAGGGTTTGATGGTGGTGGTACAGACACGGTGGGTGACATCATACTTGAGTTAACAATTGGTCTAGTCGAGTTCACCATGGAGTTTCAAGTGTTAGACGTGGCAGTGTCATATAATCTTCTGTTGGGGCGACCCTGGATCCACACCGCCAAAGCAGTTCCTTCTACATTACATCAGATGGTCAAATTCGAGTGGGATAGGCAAGAGATCATAGTACATGGGGAAGACAATGCAAACGCCATAAGTGATGCCATCGTGCCCTTCATAGAGACTGATGATAATAAGGGACCGTGGGTTTACCAGGTTTTCGATACAGTTTCAGTGGGTAAAATTTCTGAAGGCGAGGACCTTCCACTTCCCAGGATCGCAGCTGCGACTGTCATGGTAGCCTCGGAGATGTTGAAGAACGGGTTTGTGACAGGCAAAGGTTTAGGGGCTAAACTTCAGGGTATTGTTCAGCCGATTTCTTTGCCCAAAAATCTGGACATCTTTGGGTTGGGGTTCAAGCCTACATCGGCGGATGTGAGACGGGCCCGCAAGTTGAAGAAAAGAGTCTGAGTCCTTCCCAAGCCAATCCCGCGCCTATCCAGATCATTTGTCAGAGCAGGTATCAGAAAGCTGTCGATCTCGAAAGTTCTCGAACCACTGATTGGGCCAGATGGAGATTTGAATGAAGGTTTTGAAAGGTTGTTCGCTGATGTCAACATGATAGAAGCTGGAGAAGGTTCCAGTAAGGCAGACATACAGTTTGTAGGGCCTAGGGCCAATATCAACTATTGGATGGCTACTCCCCTTCCTACTCGGAGGGAGTCTTGGTAGTGGGCTCTGATTTTTCTTTCTTGTTTTTGGATTATTCCAGGGTTGTAATCCAGTTTTCTTTTGTATTCGGCAAAGTGTGAAACTCTGTTATCCTGTATTTTAATAAAGTGAAAGCCTTTTCTTCTTATTTTGTTTTAACTTTGTTTTCTTCTTTTCTCTTTCTGAATAGTTCTCTTTATATTGGTTCTAATGACATGGCATGCACAATGGATCTTCAGCCCAGTCTAAAAAATCAATCTGATTCTGAACTAATTATACAAGGGGTTGATTATGATAAATGAATCGGAATACGATGAGGATGAAGCCTTTGAAGAGATAAACAGAGAGTTAAGCCAGTTTGAAGAGAAATCTAAGCCCAACTTAAATGACACAGAAGCCATCAATTTAGGGGATGCAGATGGTACCAGAGAAACTAAAATAAGCATCCACATTGCACCGAATATCTGGGAGGAACTAATCAAAGCACTTGTTGAGTTCAAAGACATTTTTGCATGGTCGTATGATGACATGCCAGGGTTAAGCACGGATTTAGTGGTTCACAAACTGCCCACTGACCCGGCGTGTCCTCCCGTCAAGCAGAAATTGAGAAAGTTCAAGACAGATATGAGTGTGAAGATTAAAGAAGAAGTAACCAAGCAGCTGCAAGCAAAGGTTATTCGGGTCACTCGATATCCTAATTGGTTGGCTAATGTGGTGCCAGTGCTGAAGAAAGATGGGAAGATCAGGGTGTGTGTCGATTACCGCAATCTGAACAGGGCAAGCCCAAAGGATAACTTTCCATTACCCAACATCCATATCTTGATCGATAATTGTGCCGGATGTGAGATCGGGTCTTTTGTGGATTGCTATGCTAGGTATCATCAGATTCTGATGGATGAAGAAGACGCGGAAAAGACGGCTTTCATTATGCCGTGGGGGACTTATTTCTACTGGGTAATGCCATTTGGTTTGAAGAATGCTGGGGCAACGTACATGAGCGCAATGACTACTGTGTTTCATGACATGATACACAAAGAGATTGAGGTATACGTGGACAATGTGATTATAAAATCCAAGCATCAGGAAGACCACGTAGCAAACCTAAGGAAGTTTTTCCAAAGACTTCGAAGGTACGATATTAAGCTCAACCCGGCCAAATGTGCATTTGGTGTTCCATTTGGAAAGCTATTGGGATTCATCATCAGTCGGCGAGGCATTGAGTTGGACCCGTCAAAGATCAAATCCATCCAAGATTTGCCACCGCCGAAGAACAAGACAGAAGTAATGAGTCTGTTGGGAAGGTTGAATTATATCAGCAGGTTTATTTCTCAACTCACAGCAACTTGTGAGCCCATTTTTCGGCTACTGAAGAAAGATGTTGCGGTAGAGTGGACGGCAGAATGTCAGGAAGCATTTGACCAAATCAAAGGATATTTATCAAACCCACCTGTGTTGGTTCCACCTGAGCCGGGGAGAACGTTAATTCTTTATCTAACAGTCCTGGAGAATTCATTTGGTTGCGTACTGGGGCAACACGACATTACAGGAAGGAAGGAGCAAGCTATCTTTTATCTCAGCAATAAGTTTATAGTATATGAGGTTAAGTAGACTCAACTTGAGAAGACATGTTGCGCCCTAACTTGGGTGGCCCAGAAATTGAAGCATTATCTGTCATCATATACTACTTATCTCATTTCACGCTTGGATCCACTGAAGTATATTTTCCAGAAGCCTATGCCTACAGGGAGATTGGCGAAATGGCAGATATTACTCATAGAATTCAACATCATCTATGTGTCGAGGACGGCCATCAAGGCCCAAGCATTGGCGGATCACTTGGCTGAGAATCCTGTTAATGAAGAGTACGAGCCATTGAGGACGTATTTTCCTGATGAAGAAGTTATGCATATAGATGAGTTGAAATTATCTGAGGAACCAGGTTGGAAGCTCTTCTTTGATGGAGCCGCAAATGCGAAAGGAGTTGGAATAGGAGCAGTACTTATTTTTGAAACAGGACATCATTATCCTGTTACGGCTCAGCTACGTTTCTATTATACCAACAATATGGCTGAGTATGAGGCATGCATTCTGGGCTTACGGTTAGCTACAGACATGGATGTCCAGGACATCTTGGTCTTGGGAGACTCGGACCTCCTGGTGCATCAGATTCAGGGTGAATGGGAAACAAGGGATTTGAAGCTCATACCATATCGACAATGTTTGCACGATCTGAGCAAGCGATTTCGATCAGTGGAGTTCAGACACATCCCAAGAGTTCATAATGAGGTTGCCGATGCTTTGGCCACTTTGGCATCGATGTTGCATCACCCAGACAAAATTCATGTTGACCCATTGCATATTCAGGTTCATGATCAACATGTTTATTGCAACATGATAGAGGAAGAAAGGGATGGCGAACCATGGTTTTATGATGTCAAGGAATACCTCAGGATGGGGATATACCTGGAACAGGCCACCGGAGATCAAAAGAGAGCCATTCGGCGATTGGCAAATGGATTCTTCCTCAGTGGAGGAGTGTTGTACAAAAGAACCCCAGATTTGGGATTACTGAGATGTATAGATGCTAGTCAAGCCACGACAGTTATGACAGAGGTACATGCTGGAGTTTGTGGGCCACATATGAGCGGATATATGTTGGCGAAGAAGATTCTTCGAGTAGGGTACTATTGGCTCACTATGGAGCGTGATTGTATCAATTGCGTACGAAAATGCCATCAGTGTCAGATACACGGAGATTTGATTCATTCTCCACCGACGGAATTGCATACAATGTCAGCACCATGGCCATTTGTTGCTTGGGGCATGGATGTCATTGGACCTATTGAGCCGGCAGCTACCAACGGTCATAGGTTCATTCTGGTGACCATCGATTATTTCACTAAGTGGGTTGAAGCTAAAACTTTCAAGTCTGTAACCAAGAAGGCAGTGGTAGACTTTGTTCATTCCCATATCATCTGTAGATTTGGGATCCCAAAAGTGATCATCACGGATAATGGTGCTAATCTTAACAGCGGTTTGATGAAAGAGGTATGTCAACAGTTCAAGATTACACACCGCAATTCCACACCATATCGCCCCAAGGTGAATGGAGCGGTCGAGGCGGCCAACAAAAACATAAAGAAGATATTGAGGAAGATGATAGAAGGATCCAGACAATGGCATGAGAAATTACCATTTGCATTGTTGGGTTATCGCACTACTGTTTGTACTTCAGTAGGGGCAACTCCTTATTTGTTGGTATATAGAACTGAAGCAGTAATACCGGCGGAAGTTGAAATTCCATCCCTTTGGATTGTCGCTGAAGCTGAGATTGATGATGACGAGTGGGTCAAAACCCGTTTGGAGCAGTTGAACTTGATTGATAAAAAGAGATTGGCAGCTGTGTGTCATGTCCAGTTATATCAAAAGAGAATGGCAAGAGCATACAACAAAAAGGTGTGTCCCCGGAAGTTTGAAGTGGGCCAGCAAGTGCTGAAACACATCCTCCCACATCAGGCTGAGGCGAAGGGCAAGTTCGCCCCGAATTGGCAAGGGCCATTCATTGTAATCAGAGTGTTGTCCAATGGCGTTTTGTGTTTAACAGATATCGAAGGGAAATGCGTCGACATGGCTATCAATTCTGACGCAGTTAAGAGATATTATGTATGATTTCTTTTGATTGTAATTGATGTTTGTTTGTACTTGGCATTTATCGGAGAATGAAATGACGGAGGCAATTCTTTCTTCTATCCAAACACTTTAACCTTTGCTTCCCCCTTTGAGCCTTATTTATTCTTTCATACCCCTCTTTTGGAATCAGTAATGAAAATGAAAGAAAAAGAGAAGAGAAAAATAATGATAATAAAGACAAAAGAAAGTCACAAGAAAAACAAAGGAATTGGGAACTACGTTTGACCTGATTCATCAAAGAAGGATACGTAGGCGCCTCACGGCTCGGTCATAGTGTAACAAAAAATAAAAATCCCCAAGCAAGAAAAACTGGGGCAGAAGTTTGTGTTTGTAATTTTGGAAAGAAAGTTTGATTCCAAGAGTTGTATTGTTTTACCCATCAAAATTATTTTGAACTCTTGATACCCCTTTTCTTTAGTCATACACGAAAACCCATATTGATGTCCAAAAGACCTCCCGATCAATATCCGAGAAGTGCCAAGTCATGCAAACGGATGTCGGGGATAACACCCCGATCCCCAGCAGAGAAGAAGATCATGAACTGGAAATGAATTGATAGCCGAAAAGAATCCCCAGCAGAGAGTCATATCGGTAGCACTCCAATCCCGAGCTGAAAATAAAATAAAATGAGAGTCTTATCGGTGAAAACCTTCACAGGCACCATAAGGCGACAGAAGATGAGAGAAATAAAATGAGAGAGTCTTATCGGTGAAAACCTTCACAGGCACCATAAGACGACGGGAGTTGAGAGAAACGAGAGAGTCTTATTAGTGAAAACCCCCCGAAGGGCACTATGAGGTGACAAGACAAGATTGGCAGAAAGGATCCGCATTTGGCAAAGAGTTGAGTGCTTGTTTATCCCCAGCAAGATGAGGTCATCCCAAAGATTGATTGATACTGGGTTGGTTAATCCGGAATGCACGACATGATCGTTGGGATCGGTTATATCATTCAGATAAGTTCTTTTCTTTCCTTTTCCCCAGCATTTGTTCGGAAAAATTTCTTCTTTTTTATCTTTTGAAATCATCACTTTTTCATTTCTTGGTTTAAAGATTTTACCTCCCCAGCAGTTTGTTTTTGAAAAGGATTTTCAGAGCTTACCACCAGTTGCCAAAATGGTGCAAAGCAAAATGCGAATAGGACAGGCCAAAAATAAGGCAACAAAGCGAAAAGAAGTTTGTCGCAAGACCAAATGATGAATGGGTCTAGATTCCAAGAGGACCGAATTTCCAGGGGAAGTTGGAGAAAAACAGAAAAAACAACAGTTGAAAAGTTATGGATTAAATTCCAAGAGGATCCCCAGCAGATTTGCGAGATGTAGGAACAACTCCGGCAGATTATCGACCAAGTTCTGCGATGGTCGAACAACACAGAGCGAGGAAGGAAGAAAAAAGAAAAACCATCCCCAGCAGGAATATTATCCCCAGCAAATAATATCATCCCCAGCAAGTTTTGTAATAAAGCGCAAAGCAGGGAAGGAAGAAGGGAAAAACCATCCCCAGCAGGAGTGGCACGACCACTCACCACGTTTTGAACTAACAAATTTTTCTTTAATTTGAAGCAGGGAAAGGAAATGTTATTGACAGCGGGAAGACATGGCCACAAAGAAGATTATCAAACTGGGGCAGAAAAGTTTCTCTCATTGTGAAAATTTTCTTGAAATCAGATAGCCACTTGGGGAAGAGGGAAATAACACAAGTTTTAAAGGAAGTAAAATCCCCAGCAGTATACGAGAGAAGGCGATACAAGTTTTAAAGAAAACAATCTTGGAAGAAGCAAGATAACCCGAGTTTTAAGGGTAGTGGTCCGTGAATCAGTGCCATCACCACCATTGTTAAAGGGAGGAAAGTAACTAGTCTTAAAAGAGGGAAAATAATTCCCCAGCAATGTTATTTCCGGCAGGTTTCAGAGAAGTGAAAACACCAGTCGGAGGGAAGTAATTCCAGTGGAAGGAAGGTGCCAGCTTTAAAGAAAATAGTCTTTGAAGTAGGAAAATGACATATTTTTGAATAAAACACCGGTGTTATCCCCAGCAGTTTTCAGAGGAATAAAACACCAGTCGGAGGGAAGTAATTCCAGTGGAAGGAAAGCGCCAGCTTTAAAGAAAGTAGTCTTTGAAGTAGGAAAATGACATATTTTTTAATAAAACACCGGTGTTATCCCCAGCAGTTTTCGGAGGAATAAAACGCCAGTTTTGAGGGAAGCAATTAAAAGAGGATGATTTACGTTAGAAGGAAATTGGTTCGGGAGGCAGGAAGGAACAACATCGATTAAAACACATTTTTAAGAAGTAGTTGAAGTCAGGAGCCCGCCTGGAGAATGGAGGTGTTATATTTTTAAGAAGTAGTTGAAGTCAGGAGCCCGCCTGGAGAATGGAGGTGTTGTATTTTTAATAAGTTGTTGAAGTCAGGAGCCCGCCCGGAGGGCGAAGGTTTACAACAAAGATCCCCAGCATAAATTAAAGTTCAGAAGTCGGAAGAAGGGCAACACTAGCCAGAAGAAGGCGGTTCAAGCTTCGAAGGAAAAATAATTCGGAGCTCACAAGAAGGAAATAAGCAGTTCAAATTCGGCAATCAAGAGAAGACTACGAGTCAAGACAGAAAGAAAGAAACATCAGAGGAAACACCAGTCACCGAGACATCAAAGCAACAAGAGACACAAGAGCACGGCTGAAGATCTAGGTAAGATTTTGTAATTCATAGACTATAGTTTAGTCTAGCTTCTTGTTTTCTTTCAGCATGGTGTAATAAGGAAGTCGGAAAGCAGTAATAACAGCATGCAACAGCAGTAACATTGCAGTCCCATGGAAGGCCCAGCTACCAAAACTTCCCGTACTACATTGACCTGATTCCCTTTTAGCCAGGGATATGTAGGAAACCTCTGAAGCAAAGGTTCGGTTAAATCTTTTCAAAAATGCTTCACACGGAGTATTCCAACAGGCAAAAATCGCTCGTATCCGCTCACTGTCTTTGCACGAAAACTCTTTGTGTTTTCGGACAAAGAGGGGCAGCTGTGAGCACGTGATTTTTGCTTCACGAAAACAACTCCCAAAGAAATCGAATAATAAAATAAATTGCTTTTGGGTACAATTTTGAGAACTTTGCGTGACATTTTGGATAATTATTTTTGTTTGTGAATGTTTAGTTTGTTTTAATTAATTAAAAAATACAAAAAATATATGTTGCATGCACATTTAAGATTTAATTGTGCACTTAGGAATTAATTGAACCATATTTTGTTTTAAGAGAAAGAAAATCACAAAATAATGTATTTTTTGCATTTCATGTTCAAGTTATGTGATTTTATTTGATTATGTGTGTTAATTGTTATTAAAAAGTTAGTAGTACTTTTGTAAATTAATCTGGTCCTATAAGCTAATTTAGGATTTTTGGAATTTTTAGTTTTATTAGTCTAAGAAAAGAAAGGCAAAATAAAAGAGTATTAAGTCATATTTGGGCCAAATCAATTTAAAGTCCAAATAATTTTTCTTCCCCTTTGAAATTGAAACCCGGATACCCAACCCATACCCCATCCCCGACCCGGTCTGCCCCATAGCCCAAACAACCAACCCCCCTTTCCCCATTTTCATTTTCATTTTTCTAAACCCATAACCAAAAAAACCCTAAACACCTGCCCCCTCTTCTTTCTTCTTCTTCTTCTTCGAACAACCACCCCTCATGGCTGCCCTCCTTCCCCCTCACCACCATCTACCCCAAGCGACCCCTCCAGCTCCAAACGACCACCCCCATGGCTGCTTCCTTCTTCATCTTCGTCCGAACGACCACCCCCTATGGCTGCCTTCTTCTTCGTCTTCGTCCAAACGACCACACCCCATGGCTGCCCTCCTTCCCCCTCACCACCATCTACCTCAAGCGACCCCTCCAGCTCCAAACGACCACCCTCATGGCTGCTTCTTTCTTCATCTTCGTCAGAACGACCACCCCCTATGGTTGCCTTCTTCTTCGTCTTTGTCCAAACGACCACCCCTCATGGCTGCCCCCTTCTCCTTCTCCCTCGACACTCATTGCTGCCTCTCCATCGAGCAGCAGCGAGCAATAACATCTCTAAGCCACTGCTACTCCAGCTCCACTGTCACGCCAACGACCCCAGCAGAGTCCCCAGCCCTTCTCCATAACTACCCTCCAGTCCAAAACGAGACCAGCCATCCGAGGTCGGGCTCAGTCGTACGTCGAAACAGTGCGTCGAGGTTCCGTTTGAGTCCGTGTCTGTTAATCAAGCGTCGAAACAGTGTCATGAACGAAGCTGTGTTTCATCGGAAGTTCATCATTGTTCGACGTCGAATCATTAGCATAAAGGTCAGCCATAACTTGTTCACGGATTTTTTTTTGTTTGCTTTCTCTTTGGAATTTCGTTTTCACTGTGTGTAACAGAGCAAGAAAGTGCAGTAGTAAAGGTCATATCTCTTACCTCGAATCTATGCTATTCACGGACCTATTTGTGGTTTCGTTTTTAATGTGGGTTCATTTTGATAAAATCTGCGCATGAAGTATCCTACTGCATATTCGTTGAAATTATATGTGTATACGTTTTTCCTACTATTTTGAGTTCAATTGATGATTGTGTTTAGTGATTTGGATATACTTGTTTGTTTTGTTAAGTTTGTTTCTGATATGAATCTGGCCTTGTTGAATTGTCCTGATGTTGTTGATTGGGAGTTAGTTTCATGTGTTTTAATTAGTCAATTGTCAGGATTTCTCACTTAAGATTGGTTATAGCTGTTGTAGTTTGGTTAATTAATTTAGGAGGATTGGATATAGCTGATGGGGTAGAATGGTAATTTCAATAGTTTCAAGGGTATTTCGGGATTTAAAATTTTTAATTTGAGTGCTCTGTCCACTAAGCACTAATAATATTAAAATAATACATTATTTAATACATAGTGGGGGACAAGACATGTGGTAGTGGGAACTAATACATTTGTTTAATATAGTGGGGGACAAGACATTTGCTAGTGGGGAACAAGACATGCAAGTGTGGGAACAAAACATAATGGTATGAAAAGCTTAAAAAGGATTGATTAAAATATGTTGCCCATACCTGTTTTGGGTTATAAATAGGGTCATTTCAAGACAGAAAAGGGGGTTGGTTTTTGGAAGGAAAAATCAGTTCTCTTTCAGTCTTTTTTTTTCCAGAGAGTTTAGGCTGGATTTTTAACATTTAAAAGTTCAGTAATTTGAGAGTAAAAAAAAGGAGGCTGGTTTTTAATCCTAAAAGGTTCAGTGTTTGGAGAGTTAAGAAACTGAAAAGGGTTTCAATTGGTTCTTCCTGAGTTTGTATTGGTTATTGGCTACTGTTTTCATTAGGTGTTGCTGGAACTCTGCTGGTTCCTTCCTTTTTAATCTGTCACTGGGTTGTTCTGTCACTGTGTTGCTGTGTTATTACTGTTGCTGAATGCTCCTTCGTCTTCTTGTATTTCCGTTATCCAGGTACATGTTCTACAGCTCTCAAATTTAAAGGAAAGGAAGTAAAGAGTTGTTGGAATATCAATTGTAATTAATCTACAAACATGGAATATCAATTGTAATTAATCTTAGTTGGTGATTACTAGTTATGAAATATACTGTATTTAATTCTTTTGTTCAGTAGTCGTGAAACAGTTTCAAATAGTTTATGTCGCAAAACAGGTTCAAATAGTTTATGAAAATCAGCATGTTGGTTTAATAGGTCTAATTCTGAAATCGCGAGTTCACTTGAGTAAATAACATCATTTTAAATAGCAATGTAAATAATGTTAGTAACTAATGTTAGTTCTCGAATGTTAGTGATTCATGTTAGCTTGATGTCAGTTTTAAGCATTGATGCATTTTTCAACAAATCGTAAAAAGAGCTCAAAATGGCTTTATATTCCACATAGTTAACTCCAATAATCCAATTCATATAATGAAGCTAAAGTTGAACTGGATCGAAATGGTAGCTGGTTTGGTAATATTTACAACGACAGGCGGCGGATCTTAAGTTAGGTAGCGGGTTCAAACTAGAAGTTGTTTTCTTTTGTTTGGACCCGGACTTGAATTTGAAGCCCGAACTTTTAATGCTAATTGATTAGGATTTTTCTTTATTCTTAGAGACCAATAAATAGAAAATCATAGTCGCTTTAGGATATCCTTGAATAAAAAATGAGATGAGTCTCGCCAAATAAAAAATACAGAATTGCGGGGCCCTCAATAAATATTTGTTTTAAAATACTTAGACTTAGGGACGGGCCGTTTAGCCAATCTCACGGCCTTCCCCAAAAGATAACAACGTGCAAGTCACTTCCGGCGCGCTTTAAATAATTTACTCTCTTAAACTCGGGTGCACATTTATGTGACCCAAAACCAAATCTCAACGAAGTCGAAATGTGTCGCTAATCACGGGTACATTGATTGTGACGTGGTTCGAGATGCATTTCCACAATGTTGCAAATTCCTTTTAAAAATAATGAATGAGACGAGGCTCGACAAACAAAAATACACAAGCTGCGGGACCCTCTATACATGTTGGTAAAATTACTTAGACTTCGGGATGGGCCGTTTAGCAAAATTTTACGGCCCTACCCAAAATAATGATACGCTAGTCGCTTTAGGCGCGTATTTAATAATGTTATCTTCTTAAACTCGGGTGCACATTTATGTGACCCAAATCCAAATCTCAACAGAGTTGAAATGTGTCAATAACCACGGGTGCATTGATGTGACGTGGTTCGAGATGTATTTTCACGATGTTGCAATTCTCAGTAAAAAAATAATAATAATAAGAGCGGTACACAGTTAAAATTTGCACATAGATTCAACATGTATAAAAAATCATATAAATAAGCCGAATATGACAGTTGAGCGACCGTGCTAGAACCACGGAACTCGGGAATGCCTAACACCATCTCCCGGGTTAACAGAATTCCTTACTCGGATTTCTGGTTCGCGGACTGTAATACAGAGTCAATATTTTCCTCGATTCGGGATTCAACCGGTAACTTGGGACACCATAAATCTCCCAAGTGGCGACTCTGAATCTTTAAATAAAATCCCGTTTAGATTGTCCCTTAATTGAAAAAACTCCCTTTTACGCCCCCCTGCGGGGTGTAGGGGAAAAAGGAGGTGTGACAGCAGTCAGTTTCAATTTTTCTTCTTTTGCGTGCGTGCGTGTGTCCGCATCTTTATTTGTTTCTATTGTAATTGGTTCCATAATTGAAGCCTATATATTATTTTCACTCATGCAGTGTATTAAAGACAATTAAATACAATCTCAAGTAGTCGTTTCACCATTGTCATAAGGGCATTAGCACAGAATTTAAGTGTAGTTGAAGCTTTGAACAGGAAAAAACACAATAAAGTTGAAAGAAGAATTTTATCAAACACTTACAGGACAAAGAGAGTAAACAACAGCAGCACCACAGGTTTAGGTCAAACAAAAATCAACATGAAGACAACCCTACTACGCATAATATCCATTAAGAAAATCAAATTTTGATTAACAGAGCAAAATACAATATTCAACTAAAAATAATCATAAAGAATACAAATGAGGTGGCAAAGAAGGTCTTACAGTGAGAAGGAGTTAACTTTGGGGTTTAAGCTACAGGTAGCTTTTTCTTGCTATAAACATCGTTTCTTCACAATGATACAGCCTATAAAAAAAAACCAAAAACAAAATATTGATATTCCATTTCAGTTTTTGGCCCTAGAAAACTTTGAATTTTTCAGTAGAATTCGAATTCAAAAACATCGAAAGCAATAGCACAATCAGCAAAAAAGATAAAGAAATTGCACTTATGGATATGCAAAATAAGTTGTTATTAAAGATCAGAAAAGCTGAGTTCTTTGGTAAGGAAATTACACTGACAGAGATAGAAAATCGAAGATTTCAGAAGTGTTTCAGTCTGTGAGGTGGAACAGATATCCCTAATTTAAACACCGACCAATTTTAATCAAATACCAGTGAGTAAAGAAGAACGATGGAGAAATTCTCGTGTTGTTACTGAGAAATCCAGCAAAAGCTCACGGAGAAAATTCCATAGAAGATACAGAGGAAGAGAGATGCTGGGAGTAAAATCCGATGAAATTTCGTAGAAAACATCGACATGTATCTGTAGATGCATTCTCATCTCATATGCAACTTACTCAGCAAAGTTCAGCGCACGTGTAAGCGCAGCGGGAAATAGAAGGTATGTGAAAATGCCTAAATACCCTTTAGCAGCAAGCAGACATGACGACCTTCAGCTACTTCTCTCGCTCTTCTATATATTAGTAATATAACTAGTATTAGTACCCGCGCAATGCGCAGACAAAAATCATATCAAATTGTGATGTAGGTTGTTTGAATTATGTGCGAATAACCTTAAAATATAAACCTCTGAGATAAAAATTATATAACATTAGATATTAATTATGAAGAAGGATATGAAATTATTGTTCAAATCTCGTAGTGGACAACCTATTATATATATATATATATATATATATATATATATATTAGCATAATCCTTAATTGTAGTACTTGCATTTCATTTTGCTGTCAATATTAAAGAAAACTAAACATGTCATGTTGTGATCTGTCTTGTTTGAGCACATTAGATAATATTATTTTAACAAAATTCTTACTATCACTTTGCTTTTATCTGAAAGACTGAAAGTCAAATATGTCTTATTTATCACATCATTTTTATGCAAATTCTTTTTTTTTTGTTGTTCTTTTCTTATAGTTATTGTATTATTTATTAATTAATATTATTATACTATCATATAAGTTTTTATTAGCTTAATAATTAAATTAATGTCTTGCTTATTATCCTTTAATAGTCCTTAATAAATATAAATATTTATTCTTGAAATTTGGTATATTCTTAAATAACTTTCTCATCTCAAATTCAAATATTTTTTTATCATTCTATTTTCTAGATTGGACCGCATTTTCAAAAATTTATGTTATGCTTTCAAACTTAAATTAACTGTACTCAATTCAAATATTAATCATACAAAAGTATTTTTCTTAATTGTTTGAACACACTATATCTAAATGTTATAGTAATATTTACGTATAAGATAATTGTTTTCTCGATTTATCAATATTAATATGACTTCATTATTATTGTTATTAAAATATTTTTTTACTGATTCTTTAGTTTTTTTCTTACCTTATAAATAATTTGTATACTTTCATAAGATCTTATTTTGCTGCTTGAATTTATTAAATTTTTAAACTCAATAAATCTTTAATATTTTAAGCAAATTTTAGTTTTATTTATATTTTAACTTACTCCAAAATATAAATATTCATAGGTTATCTCAATTTACGTATCTTTATATTTTTATTTTTTTTCTATTATAATTTTTTAATTAATTTTTTACCTCCATATTTCTAGCTAATATAGAAGAAAATCTATGAGTTGATCAATATATAGATACAAATATATATATATATAGATTAGATTTGTCTAAGATCTATTTAGATTATGTATAAGATTCATTAAACTACTTCCATTGATTATGTTTTCATTTATAATTTCTAATTATCAATGTTGTCCTAAAATTTTCAAGTGACTTCATTTTAGCTTGTCACTTGGCTTAACCACAATACATACTACTCTCCTTTTAATATAATATAGATATACATTAAAGTCAGTTACAATATGACCCGGGAAAAATAGTTTGTATGAATTGATTGCGGGTCGGGCTCAATCGGGTTACCGAGTTTTGCAAAACCCCAAACCCCCCCTCTTGTGAGTAACTAATTTTCCAGCAATGGCAGAAGTCTAAAAACTCCAAACCTTAACCTCTCTGACCTCCAAAAACAATGCCGATTACACTCTCAGCTCTCTCATCTTCAATCTCATCTCTCAATAAACCCCATAAAATCTCCTCCTCACATTTTCCTTTAAATGCTTGCCCTCGTAATCAGAATATAGCTTTTCCCTTATCTATAACCAGAATTAAACCTTACGAGCTTGAATTGACCCAAAAAAGATATTCTGGGATTTTTGGTAGTAATTTTGGATTTTCGTTAATTAAGGAAAATGGGTTTATTGTGAAAGCTGAGAATGGAAAAAGTGTTGAGAAAGCTGAAAACGAGGCTCGTGGAGAGAGCACAATGCCAGATAGATTCAGGTATTTGACCAAAGAAGCTCCTGATAATCCTGTTAGATGGCCTTGGTTCATAGGTATGTACAATCAAAACTCTTTATAACAGTCTAATTTATTCCGATATTTTTTGTGAACTGTTGTTATAGAAAACATATACTATAACATAACATGACAAATTGGTTCCAAAGCAAACTTGGTTGTTATAGTTAACTATTATAGAGGATGACTGTTATAGAGATGTCTATTATATACAATCAAACCTCTCTATGCAACTTTGTTGTTCCGATATTTTTTCACTGCTCTAGTGAACTGCTTTTATAGAGAATACTATAACATAACATGACAAATTGGTTCCAAAGCAAACTTGGTTGTTATAGTGAACTATTATGGAGGGTGACTTTTATAGAGAGGTTTATTATATACAATCAAACCTATTTATAGCAACCTCGTTTGTTCCAATATTTTTTGGCTGCTATAATGAACTGTTGTTACATATAACATATACTATAACATAACATAACACATTGGTTCCAAAGCAAACTTGGTTATTAAAGTGAACTGTTACAGAGGATGGTTGTTATAGAAAAGTCTATTATATAGTCCCTTTGTCTCAATTTATGTGATACTTTTTCCTTTTTAGTCTTACTTAAAGAATAATATCTTTCTATATTTAGAAATAGTTTAACTTTAAACTTCTCATAATCAATTGGGACACGAGTATCTTTGGCTTGTTTTCAAAGCATTTGGTTCTTTCTTAAAAATTGTGCTCAGTCAAACATCATACATAAAATTGGACGAAGAGACTAGTATTCTTTATTTTGGAATAAAATTGGCCCCAAATAAAGCAGAATGGATATACATGATTCATATAGTCGACCGTGAGCAAGCATAGTTGATTGATTTTTCTGTTTTACTTAGTATTTTTTAGAATGAAATTGGCTCCCAAATAAAGCAGAACAAAAAAAAATTATTCGTATAGTCAACCCCAAGTAAGCCTAGTTGAATTGGATTGCTCTTACAAAAAGAAGAGAAGTCAGCTTTTGTTTCTCTGTTTCACTTAATTTGAATGTTTGATGTTTCAACTTATATTATTTCCTAGTTGTGATAATTGGAGAATTCATAGAGAGAATATTGAGATGAGGGTAGAGATCATTCTCTGGAATGGACAAAATCTGAGCGAACACTGCTCTTATTTGAATGAAGCAAAAATATTGCAATCTTTATAATATTAAATGCTGTTATTTCCTAGTAGCAGTCCTATGGCTTATTAATGGTAACTTAAGAACTACTTTTGGTTGTGGTTAACTCCCATAAAAAATGGAAATTATAGACATTTCAAGTCCTCTTAAGCCTGAATTGTGGATTTTTCTATTAGCCTCTCTTTTGTTTCTGTTTAGTAAATAAGATTTTATTAGAAAAGCACCAGAAGGAGGAAATGAACTTTACATAATTACAAAATACTGATAGACTAAAGAAATTATTGGACATAAACCCAGGATAGTTTTCATTTCTGTTCTATTGGGCCTTTGTATAGTTGGGCCTCTTTTCCTTTCTCTTATACTGGGAACCGGCCCGTGTCCGGATATTATTGATTATTGGACTACACTGTACATACTAATAGACTTGATTGAAGTCTATTGAAGATATACATCATTTTTCCTCTCTTTCTATTTACCCGATGGTTTCTTAGTTTCTCTCTAACACCGACTAGAACCTAGGGTTTTCTCATCTCCATTCATGGAGATTCAATCTCTTCTTGCAAGTTAACATGGTATCAGAGCGACGATTCCTGACGTACTCGATGAGCCGGTTCATCCTATCAGTTCAGTTTTCTCAATTTTGAGTTTTTTCGTTGTATTCGATGGGATCTGGTTTGCGATTTTTCGGGGAATTTGGGCTTTTTCCGGCGTCAATTGAGGATAATTTCAGCATTTCCTTGTTCTAAGTCAACAAGGCTCTACTCCTTCGAGTATTGTGAAGGAGATACGGTACTATCTGTTCATCCCTTGCTAAATGGGTTTTGTGATCTAATTGAACGATTTGTGAAACTACTGTTTGTGTAATTGATTTTAGCTGAAATTTTCTCTGTAACCTGTTCTATACGTGTTGTAGTGTTAAGTCCCAAATTTTGCCCTTAATTGTTGTTTCAAACCATGGGTACAGAATCGAGCACTTCCTCTCCTGTCCTTCAGTCTCCTCCTACGCTTATTGACTCTTCTCATCCTCTCTATGTTCATCCATCAGATAATCCTGGTGTTCTGTTAGTGTCAGTTCCCTTTTCAGGGACGGGATATACTTCATGGAGAAAAAATGTTCTAATTGCCTTGTCTGCTAAGAATAAAGCTGAGTTGATCAGTGGTAGAATTCCACAACCCTCACCTACTTCTCCTCTTTATGATTACTGGGTAAGATGTAATGACATGGTCTTTGCTTGGCTAAGCAATTCCTTATCCAAAGACATCGCAGGCAATGTTTTACACTGTGATACTGCTAGGGACCTATGGAGGGATATAGAAGAAAGGTATGGACAATCTAGTGCTAGTAGGTATTATCAAATACAAAGGGAAATTGCAGGGGTATCTCAGGGTTCTTCCAATATTGCTAGTTACTACACTAGGCTTAGGAAACTCTGGGATGAGTTGAAGACTGTTGCATTTGGTCCAGCGTGCACTTGTGGGGCTGAGCCACAATGCAGTGATGGTCAGAAACTTATTCATTTCCTCACAGGGTTGAATGAGACCTACTCAAATGCTAGAAGCAATATCCTTATGATGTATCTTGTTTCAACTCTGGGTAAAGCTTACTCCATTCTTCTTCATGATGAGAGTCAAAGAGAAATTCAACCATCTGGTGGTTTATTTCTCTCGGAGTCAGCTTCCTTTTCTGTGAAATCTACATCTGCCCCTGTTCAGTTCACTAATGGTCCTAAATCCTTTCCTCAGAAAGTCAATTTTGACATCAAAAGGACAACTATTGTGTGCAAATACTATAAAAAGACTGGGCATTCTGTTGACAAATGCTACAAACTTCATGGGTTCCCAAGTGATTTCAAGTTCACAAAGGGCAGAAAGTCTGTTGCTTGTGCTCAAGTTGACACTTCTGCATCAGAGGATCAACAGTTTTCTGAAAATATCACCAACAATCCTGTCCATGGGTTCAGCAAGGAACAGTACCAGCATCTCATGAGCTTATTTCAACAGTCTCACATCTCCCCTTCTCAAGATTCAACTGGCAACACTACTGCAATGGCTGCTTGTGCAGGTGTGGTCTGTAGTCTTGCTGTTTAATCTCTTGCTTTGTGTTGTGCATCACAACTAAAAATCAACACCTGTATTCTATACTCAGGTGCAACCAACTACATGACACCTAATAAACGCTTGTTACACAACATCCAAATTTTGCTTTTTCCTTATCTTGTCACACTTCCAAATGGTTATAAGGTCAAAGTTCATTACACTGGTTCATTACAACTATGTGATGATTTGATTTTATCAAAAGTCCTCTTAGTCCCTTTCTTTGAATTCAATTTAATCTTTGTGCCTCAACTAGTTGATCAACTTACTTGCACAGCTTTCTTCACCAAATTTTCTGTCATTTACAGGGCCCTTCTCTGAGGAGGCCATTGGAAATTGGTAGAGCAGCAAATGAACTTTATGTCATTGATTCTGCAGCTACTCTACCAGCACTTACATCATCTGTACATAGCATCACAAATAAAAGATCAGTCAGTTTACCAGAGTCTACATGAGTTGTAAATAACATTTTAAATAAAGCATCAGTTACTTTGTGTAATTATAGTGCTTGCATTTCTACTTGTAATCCTGATTGCCCTATTAATAAAACTGATCTTTTCTGGCATCAAAGACTAGGACATATGCCCTTTCATAGAATGAAATCTATTGACTTCTTATCTGATAAGTTGTCTTCTAAACAATCCTTTATTTGTCCTGTATGTCTTTTAGCCAGACAATAGAGACTCCCTTTTTTGGATAGTTCTATTAAATCCACTAAACCTTTTCAATTAGTACACATTGATCTATAGGGTCCTTATCATACTAGAACATATAATGGTTTCAAATATTTTCTAACCATTGTGGATGACTTTTCAACGGTAACTTGGACACACTTACTTCCTTGTAAAAGCAATGCTTTGATCTCATTAAGGCCTTTGTTTTAATGGTCAAAACTCACTTTAACCTCCATGTACAAACTATTAGGTCAGACAATGCCTTTGAACTTGGCTCTAGTGCCAAGGCTTCTTCCTTCTTTGCTGAGTTTGGCATTCTCCACCAAACTACCATTCCCCATATTCCTCAACAAAATGGTGTGGTTGAGAGAAAGCATAAGCATCTTCTGGAAACTTCTAAAGCATTACTATTTCAATCCAAGCTTCCAATTAAGTATTGGGGTGACTGTGTGCTCACAGCTACCTATCTCATTAATAGGTTTCCTTCCACTGTCCTCCAAAATCTCTCCCCTTATCACAAACTACATGGCCATCCACCCACTTATACTCATCTAAGAACCTTTGGCTCTCTATGTTTTGCAACTATACCAAAGGTCAAAAGAGATAAACTTCAGCCAAGAGCCTCCCCTTCTCTTTTTCTGGGGTACCCTTTAGGAAAAAAAGGTTACAAGCTATTGGATCTAGCCAATCATTCCATTTTCTACTCTAGGGATGTGGTTTTCCATGAACACATTTTCCCTTACCACTCATCCTCACCTCCTTCTGGCTTCCCTGCCATTTCTGATCCTTTTGTGGACTCTTAGGCTTCTTCTTGTTCTCCTCCCTCTTTTGCTCCTCCTCCTTCTCCCATTCAGTCCTCTCACCTCCTCAGTCAGTCATCACCTCACTCCTTAAATCAGTCTTCTTCTCATCCTTCCTCTCCTCCACTCATTCCTACTGCACAACCTCTCCCCCTTAGGAAGTCCACCAGGGTTTCCCATGCTCCAACCTATCTCAAGGACTATATTTGTTCTTCTGTTCAACTCCCTGCCTTTTTACCCTCTGAACCTCGATACTATCAGCAAGCTGCACCACATCCTGCCTGGCAGGAAGCCATGGAAAAGGAATTTCAGGCCTTAATGCTAACTCCACATGGGACATTGTGCCTCTTCCACCTGGGAAAAAGGCAATCCCTTGTAAATGGGTGTACAAAATCAAACAAAAGTTTGATGGTTCCATTGAAAGGTATAAGGCTAGATTAGTAATTAGGGGTGATTCTCAAAAGGAGGGCATTGATTATTTTGAAACTTTCAGCCCTGTTGTTAAGATCACAACAATCAAATGCCTCCTTACCCTTGCTATTAAACACAATTGGAATGTACACCAAATGGATGTCAACAATGCCTTTCTCCATGGTGATCTTAATGAAGAAGTTTACATGAAGATCCCTTTAGGTCTGTCTGTTGCATCCACCTCTTTTGATGTTCCTTTAGTTTGTAAATTGAAGAAATCACTTTATGGGCTAAAACAAGCTTCTAGGCAATGGTTTGCAAAGCTTTCAGAGTCTCTTGTTTCAAGAGGCTACTCTCCTAGTAAGAATGACTCCTCTCTTTTTACTAAAGTGACTCCAACTTCTATTGTCCTTCTTGCTGTTTATGTGGATGATCTTCTTTTGGATGGCAATGATGATGCTGGAATGCTAAGCCTGAAGTCCTTCCTTGATCATCAATTCAAGATCAAAGACCTTGGGAGTGTCCATTATTTTTTGGGCCTTGAGATTTCTAAGGTGGAACAAGGGTTTCTTATCAACCAGCAGAAGTACACAAAGGAGCTCCTCTCTGAATTCCATTTTTCAGAGGTCAGACCTGCTCTCACACCCCTTGATCCTCATGTCAAATTATCTGTTGACTCAGGGGAAGCTCTTCCTGATCCTACTGTCTATAGAAGATTAATTGGCAAACTGAATTTCCTTCAACATACCTTATTCAATGTAACATCTCAGTCAATTTCTTGTGTCTCCTAGAGTTCCTCATATGCTGGCTGGTTTACATGTTCTCAAATACCTCCTCAATAATCCTACCCAAGGCATTCTGCTGAGTGTTGCCCCTGATTTCTCCTTAAAGGCTTATGCAGATTCTGACTGGGCTGCTTGCGCCATTTTCAGAAGATCTGTGACTAGGTATTATGTGATTATTGATGATTCACCTATTTCCTCGAAATCTAAGAAACAACCTACTGTCTCTTTTTCTTCTGCTGAAGCAGAATATAGAGCTTTAAGGAAGGTTGTTACTGAGGTGGTTTGGCTTACAAGGCTGTTGGCTGACATGGGGCTGTCTATTACTGCTCCTGTCCCTATTTTTTGTGATAGTCAGGCTGCCCTCCACATTGCTAGAAATCCTGTTTTTCATGAGAGAACCAAACACATTGAGGTGGACTGTCACTATGTGAGAGATGTGCTTTCTTCTGGGCTTATTGTTCTTGAACATGTATCTTCTGCTGATCAACTTGCTGATGTTCTGACCAAAGCTTTGACAGGTGTTCCCCATCATAAGCTCTTGTGCAAGCTGGGTGTGCACTCACCCTCCAGCTTGGGGGGGTGGGGGGTGATAGGCTAAAGAAATTATTGGACATAAACCCAGGATAGTTTTTATTTCTGTTCTATTGGGCCTTTGTATAGTTGGGCCTCTTTTCCTTTCTCTTATACTGGGAACCGGCCCATGTTCGGATATTATTGATTATTGGACTACGATGTACATACTAATATACTTGATTGAAGTCTATTGAAGATATACATCATTTTTCCTCTCTTTCTATTTACCCGATAGTTTCTTAGTTTCTCTCTAACACCGACTAGAACCTAGGGTTTTCTCATCTCCATTCATGGAGATTCAATCTCTTCTTGCAAGTTAACAAATACATTAGTCAAAAGTGGTTGCAACAGTCAACCTTAAACAAAGTCAATCGCATGATACAATCTCATTGCCTTGCTCTGCTTTGTCATTATTATTTTCCTTCAGGATCTTTTTTCACTATTTACACTCCATTATAGGTGCCTTGGTTACCTTTAATTTTGTACTAGTTTCTTTTGTTCTAGTCTTCTAAGGTTCTCCTCTTTTACTATACTACAGGATTGTCTGCTTTGTGCAACAGTACTGTTAATTGTGATCATTGTTTCTTTGATAATCCCTGTGAATTGACGATGTAGGGTGCTACCAGTATGATTAACTTCTATGTGTATTTGATGACTGTTGAAATTTACCTTAATACACATTATGCAACTCTTCAACCCCTACACCCCCCCCCAACCCCCCAACCCCACCCCAAAAAAAAAAACATTAAAGAAAAGACCCACACAACAAATGTATTCATTCAGGCAATCTATTTCCATAGATAGATTATGACTTATGCAGTACCGGCATATTCTTAAGTTTGAGATCTAGAAATTTCAATCTTAAGCCATGGGATAGGTCAATAATACACCTAAAATATCATCTGAGTATACATAATGATTGAGTGGTATAGCTTGATAGAATCAGTCAATTTTCTATTCTTGGTCATTAGTTTAGCTGAGTGCCCCAGTCTAGGACGGAGATTTGCGTAGTTGATAGTATAGCTGCTGCTTGGAAAAAAAGGAGTATAACTGCTACTGAGTTGTTGAGTGATGTTAGTGGTAGTGCAACTACTTTATCGAGCCTTCCTTAGGGGGTAACAAGGTCACTGTTCTCTTACTCCAATGAATTCCTAGAAATTTTGAAGAATTCCTCAGAATTCTTCTATGTTGGTTTACTGTTATATCTTTGTCTGGATTACATGGTAGGTAAATAAGAAGGATTAGCTTGTCTCTTCTATGTTTGTCTTTTTGCGTTGTAAGCTTGGCTTTTTCATATTAGTTAAAAGCAGCCCAAGATACTGTGTAGTTTTGGCGGGCAACTTGCCAGGACATGTATCTGTTGTAAAAGCATCATATAGTTGTTGATCATTTGTGTTCCTTACAGTTCTCATTAAGTAATGGATCGCCTCCTCGTTCTGCACTTTTCTTGTGTGGCCTGCCCTCTATTTATGAAGAAGTGTTCAATAGATATAGATAGAGTATTAAACTAACTCTGTAAGTTGTCGATATGCAGCATTGGCCTTTCTGCTATATGCCTGGAGAACTGTCTTGTGGGAACTGTCTAATTGGAAAAAAGCTGTGGGTGCTATCTTCCGATTTCTTGGTTACATCCCGAAACTTGCATTGTCCTTTATATACTACTTCATAGGGGATCAGATCACAGCTGTAATTAGATTTATTGAATCAACAATTTACTCCATTCGAGCTTTCTACTCTGGTGTAGTTGCATATGCACCACTTCAAGAGCTGACAACAATCATAATTTTGGCATCTTGTGTACTTGCCATTGCTGAAGCGGCTGTTCCAGATTCTGTGAACAGCCAACCGTACCTTCTTACTGCAGCTGGAATAATGGGATTCGCTGCTGTGAGAGGTTATATCTCTGAGCTGTTCTTTTGGTTTCTACTTGTGGGCTTGTTTGTCTTTGCTCGATTTATTAGAAAAAGAGACTATGTGTCTTCCGCATTGCCTGCTGCAGCTGTATTAGCTGCTGTGGGAGAGCCTTGGATTAGAATGGTAGTAATGGTTTCTTATGCTGCTTTGGCCGTTATGCAACATTCTACGATGCCTTTGAATAAAAGTGAAGGTGAAACTACCGGTGCAGTTAGGAAGGTCCCGTTGCCTCTGATATGTGCTGCATTGGCCATTGGCGTTCGACTTGCTGCAAAATGGGCTGGTTATCGGCATTTGACTTGGATGATTGTTTGATATGCAACAAGTCTGCCCCTTGTCCGCGCTGATAGAGCATTCTTAGTTGTTAGTTTCTACAGTGGCAACATGTTTTTTCATTTGGCAAAATTGCTGCTTCTTTCTCTTTTTTGCCTGTCCAGTTCTTTTGTACAAGTTATCTTTTACGGAGCTTATTTTTCTTTCAAATTATGTTCTAAAATCCACTGTAGTTGCAGTTTTTATTGGTTCTTTCTGTTTCCTTTTATACATGCAACTACAATGTAGAAGAGGCAAGACACTCAATGATATTGGCTATTTCAGATATGTGTGCGATTTTGCAAGAGTGGCGTGGTAAAAAACATAAAATTGTGAATTTGATTGAAACTTGTCAGATGACTAAATTTTTGTTACACTGCAACTAACCTATTTTACAGCAACGTAAATCGTGATTAAAAAAAATCAATACATCTAATTGAAGTCATTCAGTAAACAATGTAAGTTGTCTTTCAAATTTTAATTAAATCGTGTTCAGAATATAACTTTTAGTTGGGAAAGGTGTCAAAGTAATTTAACTTTGTGAAATAGCAGATTTCCCCATTATTAATAGTTGCGTCACATTTATCTTGTCGTTACCAAAATGGGCTAGATTGTTTATATTGGTTAATGGTAGAAGCTTTCCAAAACGTGGTCCTCTATTATAAAGGGAAAAAATCAAATTTGTCATTGAACTATGCGAAATGATGCAGATTTGCCCCTAAATTTTGAAGATGATCACTATTTCGAGAGGACACCACTATTTTCTTCAACACTTATTTCTATCCCCAAGCTTAAAGAAACCACCCTCAGACTTTAAATAAGTCCAAATGGAGCTCAAACTACAATTGTACGACCGAATCTAATCCTCAATTATATCGGAACTTCATCAATACAATTCCATCACTAATCTTTCTTAGATCGCCAATAGCGATGTCAGAGCTCCACATCGACCTCCTAGTGCTAAAATAAACTCAGGCACAAAGAAATCAACTCCTAAATCATTTGCAACAGAAATGTGGTCTTTTCGTGGAGGTAAAATAGTAATTAAGAGTCCCGAAGGGACGACCCAGTTGGGTTTGGAGTGCGATATCCACACGGATGACGCCGGTTCGAAACTAACTCTATGCTTTTCTGGGTCTGAGTCTGTTGTACGGGACTTGCCTAGTGCGGTTTACATCCCCTGTGTGGTTTGCAAGTTACTACATAGTGGGGGTTTACCCATTACGCACAGAGTGCTTATCCAAAAGGCAGAGACTGTAGCAGCTGCAAATTTTTCTGGGATTCCAAAAAAAAATAGTAATTAAAAAAGTGATAAAGATTGAAAGTATGACAGTGTTTATTTGAATGAATGATTTTTGTATGAAAATTATTGTTGTTCTTTTTTGGAGTGTCGTGGGAGTTAGAAGCAGGCGTGGAGTAACAATGATCTTCACGTGATGTTTTTAAAAGTGGAAAATATTAATCGTTATAATGGTGATCGATTTAGAGGGATGAAATATATTGGTCGAAAGAAATAGTGATCAATTTTGAACAATTTCGCAAAGTTTAAGGGCAAGTGTAGATCATTTCTCTTAGTTCAACGAAAAATTTGACCTTTTTCCTTTTAAATGAAGGTTCACATATTGAAAAATTAGTGAATAAGCACGAATATAAACCACTTTTACCATGTCAAGAATAGATTTAATAGGATTGCACAAACACAAGGCAAAGTGCACCAATAACTACTTTTAAATCTGTTATTTAAAATATATTCATAATTTACAATGTATTTAAAAATTAGTCAATTCACTCAAACTTCAGAACTAAGTATTCTGAATTTAGAAATTCAGGACTTAATGTTCTGAAGTTTTGAGCTGCTAATTTAAAATTCAGGACTAAGTGTCCTAAATTTATGAACTACTAATTTAAAACTCAGGACATAAGATTCGAATTTTTGGACACAATTTTTGAACTTTAGGACACGATGTCCTAAAGTTTGAGCGAAATTGACTAATCTTTAAATACATTGTAAATTGTGGATATATTTTAAATAACATGCTTAAAAGTGGCTACCTGGTGTCATTTCCACACAAACTTAAAACTCCGTGGTTGGAAAAAATAACTAGCACAATCTAAAATTTCAATATTTAGAGTAGACAATAAAATTACTTAATGGGCAAAATACAAAACTAGTAGGTCGACAGAAACTAATTGTATTTCTTATATAAAAATGTATAAATTTTTATACATATATATAATAAACCTATATACAAAAAATATATATTTCTCTTAATAATCAATATATGAATTCATATTCCTACATTTTAATTGTGGAATAGAAGAGCCCATTAGCTTCACAGATCCAGAACGGCGCAATTAGGGTTTCACTGACCCCCTCCTGTCTTCTATAAAACTAAGCCACAGCTCTCCTTCTTATAATACCCTGCCTCTTCTCCTCTTCCTCCAATGGCGTCTGTAATAATCGTCGGAATCACACCCGAGCCTCTCTGACGCTCAACCGAGCAAATGCACCTGTTCAAAATCACGATATGAACTTTCAAATTATTGATCTGAGATCATTTACCTTTATCTGTGCACTTATTTTTCTCTTTTCATTTCAGCTAAGTAAATTGTAAGTCTGCACGTAGCCTCCCGGGCTCGTCTGAGCAATTTTTACATGAAGTTAGCAGCCCCAAAGCTCGTGCTATATCTACCGCCGCTAGTGTTGCAGTTTAGCCCTTTTGTACCTTCTTTACCCTTGGCTTTATCTGTGTCAAAATCAACGGCTACATTAAATCCTCTTTACACTATTTCTATGTTAATTTCTTTTTTTTAATTTAACCAAAAAATGCCTCATATCACCTTTAGCTTATTTTCTTCTTACTCAGTGAAAAAACTAAGCTAGTCAACGAGGCTGAAATTAAAATAGCAGTGTCAACGTGGGGTTTATTGCATTTTTCTTACTGTTTTACTCCTAAGTCCACTGCTATATTCTAAATATTTGTTTTTCTAATTTGGGATTTTTTAAATGTTGGCTATGATTTAAAAATTTATCCGCGCTTCTGAGAGCAATCTATGAAGTATACGATAAAATAATGGTTGAATTTCTTAATATGAGCCTATGTTTTCTAATTTTTTCTTACTATTAAGTGAGTTTTTGACAAAACAAAAATTATTCAGCTTATTTGGTTTTTGGCAGTGATGATATATAAATACAGCTTTAAAGCCAGTTCTGCTTCTGAAATTCCGTGATTGATAGAGCTGTTTATTTCTCTGAGCCTCAATTTCATTAAGAAAATTACGTTTTTCACATAGTTTTGTCTTAATTTATGTGCTTTAAGTATAATTATTTACGTATAAAATGTTTTATTTATTGTTATGTTTAGCTATGTATACAAATAGTTGACCTGTCTTAATTGTACAAGTGGTTGAATTTGGATAAATGTAACAATTTTATGATTTTCTTGAATATTAAAGGTTGAGAAAAATGTTTTTAAGTGTGATAATTAATGGAGTATTGTTTATTAATTAATGAACGATTGATGTTTTGTTAATAAGAGGCCAGTGATGTATGGTAATTGTCCGTACCATATGAGGAGCTTCACGGCTCCTTTGATTTTAAATTTACCTTAATTTCTGAGGCCTCTTTAATCTTCCTCATTTTTCCTTATAAAACATTATTGTTCAATAGGTGACTAAAGTAATATAATAGCATTATAGCTAGTAAAAGTATTGTTTTTTATTGCTTAAACCTTGGCAGAATTTGGCAGAGTGATGCACAAAGCATCTTGCGTTCATGCAGGCCCTTAGTAAGGGCTTGAAGCCGGGACAACTAAGAATTATACTGTTGCTCTAAGGCTTATTGTCTAGTTGCTGATGATGATATAATCTATTTTATATGAGGTGTAGTGGATCCAAGTCCCTGCTTTTGCAGGGGGAACCTCTTGGCGAAACAACATTACAAATGATCATATTGGATTTTTCTGAAGCTATAATTTTTTTAGTTTTTTCAAAATGGGATTTTCTTTCTTGCTGATTTCTTAATATGCTGAAAAAATGAGTTTCACTATACCCTTGCTCTTTAAATGTGGATGTAGGGTCTGAAAAACTCATATAGTTAAGTGCTGTCATCAGCTTCTTCACTTGTACCAAACATGTTTGGAGTCAAATAAAAGCACTACATTTTTTGCGTTTTTAGTTCCATCTAATTTCCTTTTATTTGTTAGAGTTGAAGAAATTGTGATTGTTTATTATTTGGAGTTGCGATTGTTGACTGTCAAATGTGCAATATTATTGTAGTCTGATCAAAGATGATCAAGTATATCTGATACAGTTTAGGACCATATTCACTATTTGATGATTAACAAAATATGATCATCACCTTTTACTCTTTGAGCAAGTAGTGAAAATGGTTCTAAATTGTTTTGGACATACTTTATCCTAGCCGATGTTGGAGTATTTTGAAGGATTAAGACTGCTTCTGGTACCTATTTCTCTTGTACTTTTGTTGATTATTGATATGTCACCTCTTATAACCAATCACAGCACTATTGAGTTCCAGTGCTCTATGTCACTGTTCCCCACATGCCAGATTTGGTTAGCAGCCTTGATTAAGTACAACAAAGAAATGTGATGAACAATTATCAAAGATCAAAGGATCTTTGTGTGATGATTAAACAAGTTGCTATCTTGCATGCAATTGTATCAATTGGCCCTTGTGGTTTCAACTAGAAAAGCTTGCTCAACACACCCATTTCCAGATTAGTACTTGTGTATTATGAGAAAATACTCCAGAAGTTGGCAAAAATGTCCATACGCTTAAAATTAGTCTGATTCATTACTGTAATGTATAAGAAAGTGTGTTTCTGAAATGAGACGTTTCTTCTTGCATTTTGTTTGAATTGAAAAATGAACTATGATACTATCTTTTATTAATTTTGACTAAAAAACTGTACTATAGGGACATTAATTTGAGCATTGGGGCATAATTTTTTAGCTTTGAATTGAAAAAAATTAACTTTAGATAGAGTACAGCAAACACTGGCTATGCTCTAAACGACAGTGTATGAACTTTTGTTCAGTTGGTCTTTAAATGTTTGTCGGATTGTAAGACTTACTGCATCTTTATTTGACCTATTTTGTTAAAATTGACACACGTTCTGTCTACTATCTATGTTGTTAAATTGTTCGGCAAATCAATTGTTCTTCATCAATTTACAGATTCTACTTATTCGGACATATAATTTATCTTGCATCTCAAAATTTAAAGTACATCTCAACATATATGATTGAGAAATGGCAATGCAGAACGTAGTAAAATGATGACCTACCCAGAATATAAAATTTATATTGTTTACAAGTTACAGATTAATGACTCATATAGCCCGTTTAGCCAAGCTGTAAAAATCAGCTTATTTTGAGAAATTATTTTTTACAAAAGTGCTTTTTCAAAATACTTCTGGTGAGAAGCAGTTTGTGTTTGTCTAATTAGTTTGAAAAGCACTTTTGAGCAACAATTAGTATTTGACCAAGCTTTAAAAAACTAAGTGTATTTTTCTCAAAAGTGCTTTTGGAGAGAAGCTACTTTTTTGTGCTTTTTCAAAACTGCTTTTGCTTCTCCTCAAAAACACTTTTTTTACTTTCAAAAAGCTTGGTCAAACACCTCAATTTTTAGCGAAAAGTATTTTTGACAAAAAAAAGCACTTTTTGCCAAAAAAGAAAGCTTGGACCAAACATATGGTTGAAGATGCCTTAAGCAAGTTAAAGACAACTCTCTTCCTTGCAAAAGAAAATCAATAGTACTTTCGTTTTTGAAGAATTGACTCAAATAGCCATTCATTGAACCAGTTAAACTAATAATAGCAAGTGTTATATTGTTTGTATAATTTATGTATATTATGTGCATAATTAAGTATAATCATGACTTTCAATTGTATTTTTTAGAACCTTAAGTTACCCTTCCACGGTCAAAGTGCTGGATGGACATGGTCCTTGTCTTTAATTATTATTAACTAGTATTAAATAATATGATAGGAGATAACGGGTTCGAGCTGTGAAAATAGTATAATAAATCTTTTTGGTTTGGCTTTTTTCAAAATCGTACACAGCGGGAGCTTTAGTATAAATAATATACTCTACTTATGTAAAAAATTCAAAAGTGATCACTTTGGATATTGAGTTCTCACAAAGTGCCAGCAATTCAGCAACATTTTCTATAATCATTTTGCTAGAATGACTTATATTTTGAATTAACTTAGTTTACTAGGTGGACCTAATTAAAATATTAAGCCAACTTCATATCTTAGTCAACAAGTTGTTATCAATTAATATGGATGGTTATGCTCCTTTCACGTCTTAACAACCTTGTGTTCTTGATTTCTTTATTGTTATTATTTTGGAATAGGCAAAAGACATAAAGATTCCATTAAACTTGTTCAAAAAACAGATTTGAACATTAAATTAAACGGGTGACTTTTTTTCCCCTTAAGCACATTGTGAGTGAATTTTGTTCACCCTTCATGACACCAGACTAAATTTGAATCAAAGAAAAAATATTTTAAAATTACATACTTTATAAAGAAACCCCAACGGGAAAAGTGAATTACCCGATCCAATTCTTCTTCTCTTTTTCAAGAACCTTAAAACTCCCTCTCCTTCAATTAGTCATAATTTCTAGCAAAGATATGAAATTTCGAACAAAATCAAATCCTTTTATTTGAATCAAAGTTTTATTCTTCTCTATAATCTTTTTGTTCATATGATTTTAGGGCTTATTTTGAGTGGTTCGAATTTCTTCTTATTTGAGGGATTTTATCTGATTTTCTGTTTTGCACATAATGAGGTCAACTAATTTGGTTAGACTTTGCATAGAAGATGATGATCCTACGAGAGAAATCAACAATCTGCAGTATCTACGCTCTAATAGACGAGATATGGGGAAAATATACTCTAGGTTTTGAGTTCATCAAACCATTTCTCGTTTGTATTTAGAGAGAAATGAGATTGGAATTAAAAAATTAGGGTAAAAATTAAACAAAATGGGTCGGGTATTTTAATCGGATGGGTTTATTAGTGATGAACTGGGTCATTAAAATGGCAAACTTCATCAATGACGTGGCATCACCAAAAAGAGTGTGGCTCACACTCATTACTCTTTAACAGGTGTCATGGAGGGTGGAACAAAATTCACTCACAATGTGTTTAGGGAGGTAAAAAATCACCATTTAGTTTAAGTGTTCAAACCTATTTGCTGGACAAGTTTAATGGGGTGTTTATATATTTTGCCTTTTGGAATGTGTACTATTTTATATCTCTCCTACGTTAGGTAATTTGTATTTTTGCTGTTTTACTCAAAGAAAATGCCCAAAAATGGGGTAAAAGAAGATGCATCGTCCTAAAACCTAGAATTCAGATAAAGGAAATTTCATAAATTTAAAGCATTAATTTAAAATTAACTAATGTTTTAAGGTGAAAAATGAATAAACAAAAAAAAAAGGTCTACATCAAGTAGATATAAATTATGCTTGCACAATATTCCGATTAATTGCTCCCTATTTACAAAGTCATACTTGACGTTAGAAAGAAAACTAGAAAGCGAGAGAAACATTACAAATATGCAAAAATGATAAAGTTTCAATATATTTACCAATACCATAGTAAAAGTCTAATTATATAAGAAATAGGCGAGAAATTATAAAAATGTATATTAAATTCACAGTTATCTTTCTTGCTGAATAAAGTTAAAATAGCACGGCTAGTCAGTTTTCGGACTGGTCATTGAAAAATAGCCAGCGTTTGCAAAATCATTGAAAAATAGCCACTATTTTGCTGCAACGGGGACCGGTCCAACATGGCATATTGGAGATCAATGCACCAGTGTATGAACTTCCAGCATATTATGCTGGAACTCCAACACGCGAAAAGTTCCAGCATAATATATTGGAGATTGGAGTAGGGCTGTGCACGGATCGAATTGGATCTGATTTAGCCTATTTCAGATTCGAATTTCGGATTTCGGATTCTGAAAAGGGCAATCCGAATCTGATCCGAATTAACATTGGATTGGATCGGATTTTAAATTTTGGATCGGATAATTTTTCGGATTGTCGGATCGGATTGTCACAAAAATTTTCAACAATTTAAAGTTCATTCGGTGTCTCTATCTTATCTTCCATCTACCAAAACAAACAAAAAAATCAAAATAAAATCAAAAGTTGAAGAATAGAACATGAAATAGACATAAAAGACAGAAGAGAAGAGAAGAGAGGCGGAAGAAAGAGACATAAAATCAAAGTAAAATCGGAAGTTTGAGTCATTGAGACTCTTTTAGTCTTCACTGAAGAGAAGAGAGGTGCAAGAGAGGCGGAAAAATCTAAGTGAGTGAGGGTGTGTGTGAAAAATGAATAAGCATAACCCTAAAATTTTAGTGTGTATTTATATAGGTACATATAATTTCGATATCGGATCGGATCGGATTAAAATCATACCAATCCGAAAATCCGAAATTTGAAATCCGAAATCCGAAATAGAGTGGATCGGATCGGATTTCGGATATCCGATCCAAATGCACAGCCCTAGATTGGAGCACATGTGTATGAACTTCCAGCATATTATACTGGACCGGTATATTATACTGGAACTCCAGTATATTATGCTGGAGATCCAGTATACTTATGCTGGAACTCCATTATAATATACTGGAGTTTTAGTATACTTATGCTGGAACTCAATATAATATGCTGGAGTTCCAGTATACTAATGCTGGAACTCAAGTATATTATGCTGGAGTATTTTTTGGATTTTGAACAGTGTTTTCATTCAGATTTAGTGGCTAAATTTTGATTACTTTTGAAACTGTTGCTATTTTGAATGACCACTTGTAACTATGGCTATTTTCGAATTTCTCCCCTGAATAAATGGTATTTATAATAGTACTAGTAAGGGATAGCCCATGTCACGCATGGGCCCAATAACACTATTACCTAAATATTGAAGCCGTAAAGATGTGTGTGCTAGAGTTAGACCGAGTTCATCTTCAAAGGATACTAAAGTCATAAGGGATTATATAATAAATTGTCAGTAAGGTCCAACATTAACAGCTTGTTTGCATGATTGTTACTTATTGTGTTAGTATCGTATTGTTACTTCAAATACAATGTTTATTTTGATTATTACTTAAATTTATAATATCATATCGTTAGATCTGTCGTTATGTAACGACGAAAAGTGATTATGTAATGATCGATTTGATATGGTCACATTGTTACCTTATTTTTTTCTTTTGTCTTACCTTTTTATTATTAAATAATTTTATTTTAATTACATGTATCCTCTCTTTTTGTACAATAATTCTACCCAAACCTTACTCTTTTTTTTTTTTTTTTGTAATAAAAATATCTTTTTCCTAAAGTTGAAGCATAGAGTTTAATGTTCTTGTCGTTTGTTTTTTTTATTTTTGTAGATCCATCAATGCTCTCAGATCCCAATTAAAACCTTCTTTTCCTCGTAATTCTTCTGTAAAATTTAAGGTTTTTTGCTTAATTTTTATAAATTTATTAAGATACTGTAAATGATTAGGAAATACGTCTTCAATATCATTGTAAAGAACTAATACTTCCAACAAAATCACACTAAATTTGCACCAAGCTAATCGCGTTGTTTGTTAATACTTCATTTTAAACTATAAAGTTAATCAATTTGGATCTTTTACATATCAGTATTGTATGCCTAATTCATTTTACCTTTATTATAAATTATTGAATAAAAAATATTGTTTTTTGGTAAATAAAGATATTTATTACCAAGTTGTAAAACTGTACAATGCCATACTGAACTGGCTATCCGGAAGATTGGGCAAAGCCCCCAATTCCTAGTAATGTTTACTTCTTTGGAATAGTCTTGTATTACTTCTAGAGTATTAGTTTTGTATGTTAGTTTTATTTTGGCAAAATACATAATTTACCCCTTGAACTATAGACCAAATCCTCATAACATATGTTTTGCGAACGAAAATCACTTTACACGCGTAACTTTTTCAAAGTCTGTCTAATACACCTTGCCTTTTATTTTTG
The DNA here is from genome assembly GCF_000393655.2 of Nicotiana sylvestris. NCBI lineage: Eukaryota > Viridiplantae > Streptophyta > Magnoliopsida > Solanales > Solanaceae > Nicotiana > Nicotiana sylvestris. Next base: position 12,688,321 of record NC_091064.1, read on the forward strand.
ATAAATTTTTATAATCTATTATTACAAAAATAATTTTCTTTATTCCAATAAATACCTTGTATTATAATATTTTTGGACATCAAACAATTAGTTCAATTTTTTCATCCACTAAAGTGTTGTAAAATAACTGCAAGTAATATAAAAACTTGCAGACAGAACAATAACAATTTTTTTTTTGGAAGGAAATGGAAATTGATGTACTTTGGGTGGAACATAGCTGCAAAAAGAGAGCACAAAAGAGCTGATATAAGCCATTTGATACTGTTGGAACAATTAGAAATATAAACTGTTGGAACAGTTAGAAATATTAAAAGAGGGGTCCACGTGATCGGAAGTTGCAATTTCAAATGCTCCTCTAAACACGTGGCATAGGAATTGAGGTTGGCCCCTATATTATCACCAAACTCAGCAAATATGTATAAGTAGGGGCGGCAAACAAGCCTGTCGGGTCGGATATAGTTCGGGTCTAAAACGAGTAATGAAAAAACGGATCAATTATTTTACCTGACCAAAATTTATTACGGATAAAAAACAGGTTAACCAGCGGATAATATGGTTAACTATATTATCCATGACTTCTTGCATATGATCACTTTTGGGAGAATTTTTAGTCACTCTAACTTGAGGAATCCCCAATTTGAGGCTTTACAAATGTAAAAGTTAGACCCATTGATTATCCATATTTGACCCGTTTTTAAAAAGTTCATTATCCAACCAATTTTTTAGTAGATAATATGGGTGATTAACTATTTTCTTTTAAACATTTCGTCACCCTTATGTATAAGTGATAGAGCTTCAAGTACTGTAGCTGAAAGGAGATAAACAACAAAATGCCAAAAATGCCCTCACGATAAGCAGGGATGTTGACCGAAAGGTGTCTGCTAACTCTCTCCTATAGAATAGTAGAATTTGCTTAGAATCAAATAGGAAATTTAAACGAGCCAGATATAGTATTTTTTAAGTGAAACGGATTTTGCGAAATTCTTAATTATATAAAAAGAAAATTTCATGAAGAAGTATTGACTGTTTCCTTTCGGACGGGACACCACGTTTCATGCTCGCAGGTCCCGATAGACAGCTTGACATTTCTCTTTGTAGGCTATCAGTTCAGCGGAAGGTGTTGGTGCACTCTACTTGCTCCGGAGTTGCCTATTTGGTCAGTATGATTTGGACATGTATTGATTGGTATAGGGGGGGCCCTGTCCCGACCTTTATGATATGTATGTACTCTTAGAGATTTGTAGACGGATGTCATGTATATGAAAGATTGTATGACCTTGTCGGCCTATGTTCAATGTACGAGTGTTCATTTTGGTCTTATAGAAAGGTATATCACATGTATAAGTTTGTATTACATGTTGAGTCGTCTTATGTCAAGTAGTCCCTTATGTTTTATTCTGATTATATCATGACGGCCCTTCCGGCCCATTTACCCATGATGATATGATAAGAAAGATACGTTACGTTGGTACTCGGTTGGATAAGGTATCGGGTGCCAATTGCGGCCTTCCAATTTGGATCGTGACAAAAGTTGTATCATAAATTATAATGACAAAATGAATAGCGATGAGTATTTCATAATGGGACAAAAAAGGAAAAAAACCAAATAAATGATTCGATTTATTACTTATGGTATTTTTTAAGGTCAGAAATCTAAAATAATTTAGGATTAAAGTCCATCAAGTTCAAAATAACAATGATATTCTACTACATTTTATATATACTATTTAAGCTAAAAAATAATAAATTCACTTATGTAGTAATACGTTCTACTAAGTAAATTGATTTCCGCATGGACTTTGTCATAACTCACCTCGCTTCAGTTTATATGACCTTATTATTTTTAAACTGTAATAAAAATAATATAATCACTTTTTGAACTTAAAAGTCATTTAACTTTATACTATTATTTTATTCTTTATAATAAAATAATAGCCACGCAAATTTCGTACCATGTTTAATAACTAAATTTTTAATTTTTTTTTTTTTTGTAAACTCTTAAGATGTGCCACATGTAAACTAGGATAACAAAGAAGATTTCATATATTAAAAGAAGACGACTTGATAAACTAATTTTCAAATCCTGAGGTTTGGACCAAAAAGAGTTGACATTCTGTTTATAACCTTTTCAGACAACTTCTGATATTCACTTTACACTAACAATACTGAGAAGGTGTCAATCTTGAAACAAATTTGATCAGCGTTGCAAAAAAGAAGAAGCTGAATTAAAGAAAATGAATGGTTTTACATATCTGACCAGATTTCTTAGTAGCCATTCTTCTTACTCTAGACTTCTGCTTCTCTCTTCTGTCAGGTTATGTATTCTGTTTGATCATCACTTCATTTTCATCCCAAATTTGTGAATTTTAAGTTTGCTTGCTGATTTTTCACTTAATTCTTTGTTTATTTGACACTCAATGTTGTGTTTTTTAAAACCTTTAGTAAGGGTGTGAATTGTGAAGAGGATTTTGCCGTAACTAGTAAAGTTGATGCCATGTGACCGGGAGGTCACGGGTTCGAGCCGTGAAAATAGCCTCTTGCAGAAATAAGGCTGCGTAGAGTGCGCACAATAGACCCTTATGGTCCGGTCCTTTCCCAAATCTCGCGCATCGCGGGAGCTTAGTGCATCTGGCTGCCCTCGCCAGTAAGGTGTGAATTGTGTGAAATTGCTTTTGCTAGATTCTTTATATTTGATTTTCATTTTTCTTCTACTGTTTTTTTTGCTTCAGTTATCCTTTTTCTGGTTGTGGTTACTGCTTCTCTTTTACATGTATTCTCCTTTGCCATATTTCCTTATCTAAACTATTGTGATTATGCTTTTCTTGAGCTGAGGGTTTATCGGAACAGGTTTTCTGCCTTCATAAGGTAAGGGCAAAGTCTGTGTATACACTACTCTCCTCATACTCCACTTGTGAGAATATACTGGGTATGGTGTTGTTTTTGTTTGTGTTTTTCTTCTGCTCTTCTTTTTGGGTTCTTGATTTTGTAGTGAAGGAGAATTTGTTAATTTATATTGACAATTGAACATATTTATCCTCTTTTTCTACCTTGCATTGAAGTTTTTCATCGAAGTCGGAAGTCTCTACTACACAGAGGTCGGATCCAAAATATAAACTTGATAAGTCAACCTTTTAAGGTTTTCAGTATCGAATACATTGTACTTTTGAATATACTGGGTCCAAAATCTGATATTTGTTGAAATTTGTGGCTTTTTCAATTGAAAGTATTGGTTTCAATTGAACCCATGAATTTAGGCTGCATATACTCTTAGGCGCAACAAAGGTAATGAAAGGAAAAGGACAGTTCTTTTCAAGTTAAGCATCAAAATAAATAGGCAAATAACAGGATTGGTGTGCTTTTTGACAATTTTTCTTTTAGAATGTTGAGTTGTATATTATGATGTAAGCTCTTGAAGATCTTTCTTTTTAATTTTTGTGGAATATAGCTCAAATAAATTTGATGAAGGGAACTATGTCCGATGAATTCAAAAGTGGGAGCAGAGTTTCTAATGATCCATGCTTGACAAATAACGATATCTTTTAAGAAGTTAGACATGAACTGGTTTGATTTTGAATACTTCGGTCTCTTGACTAAGATGTTCTTTCGGGTTTGTTACATCATTGTCTGCATTTCTTGTAGTTTTAGGTATGTTCCTCTTAAGTTGCGTATGAAGTGAGTTATGTTTATAGAATTCACAGTGGGGACAAATGCTTATTAACAGTTCCGACCTACTAAATTATACATAATCAGAGTCCGGATTCAGTGAAAGCATTGATGTTTAGTGAATCAAATGTCGTGTTTTTTTCTCCCATATTTGATAGAGGATTTTGCTTCTTATACTTTTCTGCTGGTTGTTACAGTACTGGAGGTCTATTGGTATATGCAGAATCGAACGTAGAGAGCAGAAAACAAGTCGTCGAAGAGAATCAATCAGTATCAGCGAAGAAGAGAGTAGTGGTGCTTGGAACAGGATGGGCTGGTACCAGCTTCCTAAAGGATCTTGACATTTCTTCATATGATGTTCGAGTGGTTTCGCCGCGTAATTATTTTGCATTTACACCACTGTTACCTAGTGTCACATGTGGAACAGTTGAGGCACGAAGTATCGTTGAGCCAGTTCGGAACATAATAAAGAAGGTAAGACAAGGTTTGAGAGAAGTCACTTGGAGCCAATCTGGATCTCCAGTTCTTGTTTTCATGTCATTTATAATTTTATGTTGTACTCACAAGATTTGGTATGACTGCATAGCTTTGTGCACTGCTTCAGTGCTTCTTAGAATGATCCTTTCGCCCCTTCAATGCTTCCAAATTCGCTTGGTTTATCGTTCTTTTTTTCGATTGTTCTAACCTAGTCTGGAAATTTTAACTTTTAGTATATGCTAAGTTTCTTCAAGATCTTGCTTTTCTAAAAATAATACAGTCAGACTTCTCTATAACAACATCGCTATATAATATCTGTTCACTATAAAAGCCAAGTTCTTTATGGAACCAATTTTTATGCTATTTATAATATATGTTCTCTATAACAGCACTTCACTATAACATTCAAAAAACTCCGGAACAAATGAGGTTGTTATAAAGAGGTTTGACTGTATATATTATTATAGTTCTCCTTTGAAGATTTTCTTTCTGTTCCTGTTTAATTTATGTTATTTGGTGTGGCAGACAAGTGGAGAAATTCAGTTTTGCGAAGCACAATGTCTAAAGATTGATCCAGAGAACAACAAAGTATTTTGCCGCTCCGGTATCAATGATAATTTGGTGGGACATAATGATTTCTCCCTACAATATGACTATTTGATCATAGCAGTGGGAGCTCAAGTAAATACTTTTAACACTCCGGGTGTCATGGAACATTGCCACTTTCTAAAGGTAGGATTTTCTTCCATAAAGATCTAAGTCGCTCGGACTCGTTACTTTCGTTGCCGCATCTGTGTCTGCACGATGTGTGTATGGATGTGGATCTGGGATCCGTACCAGATCTAGCCATTCGATTTTCGGTACTTTGACCAAAATCGACGGAGAAATTCAAGACATATATATACAATGATTTTGAAATCAATACAAAAGCTAGGGTGAAATTGAGAATAAAAGAGAAACTTTATGCACTCTACAAGCACCATGTAAGTTTTCCACATAATGTTTCATAATTTAGCATAATCTTATAACTCTATTTTTAGATATTTGAATTACTTTTAGCCGAACCCCCCGCACCCATATCCATACCGGGATCCGTACCCCGAATCTTGTTATTAGAGCATGAAGGATCCGATCCCTAGATCCGCACCAGTATCGGGACATCCGCACCTGAGTTTGAGAAACTTAGATAAAGCCTATCTTGACTTAGCTGTAGATGTGTGGCATTGCTCCTGTTAGAGAGGGTGTCTTTATGCATTTTGAACCTGATCAGGTTGTGACATCTCATATTTTTCTTGAGATGCTAAATTTTCCTTGTCTGAAAATAAATGAATCATATCTCGTACAGGAAGTGGAAGATGCTCAAAGGATACGGAGGACTGTAATAGATTGTTTTGAGAAATCTGTCATTCCCGGCCAAACTGACGAAGAGCGAAGAACAAACCTCCATTTTGTTATAGTTGGCGGGGGTCCAACTGGAGTGGAATTTGCTGCTGAGCTACACGACTTTGTTCATGAGGACTTAGTAAGAATATATCCATCAGTTAAGGATTTAGTGAAGATCACACTTATCCAGTCTGGAGATCATATCCTGAATACGTAAGATGCAACGATTCCTAGCTAGATTTATTTCTAGATTTACTTTTCCACTGATTTTAATGCATGCTATAGCCTGTTTGTCGTCAATATGGTGTTGAAAGATTTGAGACTAAGGAAGATAGACAGGTCGGAAGAGAGCACAATCCCTTATGTGGGGTTGGATGAGGAAATGGTGTAGATGGTTTAAGTGACGAAGGACAGAGGACATACCAAAGCTTGATTCTAGTTTGGACCTCCTATTCGGTGAGAAACTTATAAGTCGCGATACAACAGCTTGATCTTGAAGATCTAGTGAAGATAAAATGGTTCCTTAGCATATGAACATAGTTATCTGGTATCTATGCTGGTGCGGGGTAGCAGGTACTCCGGTAGAATAGTCGAGGTGCAGGCAAGTTAACATCCTACAAGGTGTCAATGGTTATTGAACAAGGGAGTATGGGAAGGTAGGGAGCGGGACAGAACGAAGAGCGAGAGTATAAATATAGTGGAAGGGGGCTTTACAGATCACATAGTAGTGGAAACTAAAAGATTTACCTAATATCAAATAATGAGCTTACTGTTATTATAATTTGCATGCACTTCTATACTAAAGTATAATTTCTTGCATGCAACACTTCAGTTAATAGAGTATAATATCTTGCTTGCAACCCCTCTAAAATCACAATTTTGTGTCTAAGCAGATTTGATGAAAGAATAAGCTCATTTGCTGAACAGAAATTTCAAAGAGATGGAATTGAGGTTATGACAGGTTGCCGCGTCATTAGTGTCTCTGATCATTTTATCAGCATGAACGTAAAATCTACAGGAGAACATGTTGAAGTACCCTACGGAATGGTTTTATGGTCAACTGGAGTTAGTACCCGACCATTTGTGAAGGATTTTATGGAACAAATTGGCCAGGTATTTTGCATTCCCTTTTGTTTAACTCTTTCATGAGTTGTTCTGCACTAAATATAGCAACAACAACAACCCAATGTAATCCAAGAAGTGGGGTCTGGGGAGGGTAGTGTGTACGCAGACTTTACACCTACCTTGTGAATATAGAGAGACTGTGTCCGAAAGACCCTCGGCTTAAGAAACAACAAACAGGAAGTCGATGCTTAAAAGTCGACTAAATGCTATGCTTAAAAGAAACATTTGTTCTACACTAAATGCTGTACTTAAAAGTCGATGCTTTTGCCTGCCATATTCTGAGATAAAAAGTTTCTGACCTGCAGGAACTGCAAGTTTTAATTAGTTATGTCGATGTAACTTTCATTTTCCTCTTGCAGGGTAAAAGACGCGTTCTAGCAACTGATGAATGGTTGCGAGTAAAGGGATGTAACAATGTTTACGGACTTGGTGATTGCGCCACTGTAGATCAACGTAAAATAATGGTAAAGAAGCCTTAGTTCAAATAACTGTGCTGAGATATTTTATCAATTCTTGATCTATAGTATAATCAATTATTGACCTATATGGTATAGTCTTTCTAGTAAATGCAGTACCAAATTTCTATTTCCTTTACTCCCAATAATTATTTTCATGGAACTATGTGGTTTAGGAAGACATTTCTGCGATTTTTAGAGCTGCGGATAAGGATAATAATGGAAGTTTATCAGTTGAGGAATTCCAAGATGTCCTGGAAGACATAATTATTCATTATCCTCAAGTGGACTTGTATCGGAAGAGCAAACATTTGTTAGAGGCGACAGACTTACTCAGGGATTCAAAGGGAAATAAAAGAGAGGAGGTAGATATTGAAGGGTTTAAGTTAGCCCTTTCTCATGTCGATTCACAGATGAAGAGTCTACCTGCCACTGCTCAGGTACTTCCATATCTCGGGTCTCGCCTCGCCTCCCCTCTTTCATCCCCCCCCCCTCTCATTTCATTCCATGTTTTGCTGTAGTTTCATTTATCTTCACATGCTAGGTTGCTGCTCAACAAGGTACGTATCTTGCTGGTTGCTTTAACCGTTGGGAGCAATGCAAAAGTAATCCTGAAGGCCCCCGCCATTTCAAAAGTTCTGGTCGTCATGAATTTTTACCCTTCCGGTAATAGCTTAACCTTCTCGGACCTTTCCTTTTCATATTGTCCTAGCTTGTTACATGTAAGCATACTGGGAAAACTAACTGCTATTTTCTTGTTACACTTCTATACATGGCTCGTGCTAACTTTTTCCACATCCTCTATGGGGGATGAAACTGAAGTATGACCAGAATTTTGTTCTCTACAAATTGGTCTTGCATACAACAGAAGTTTTGTTAAGAACACATTTATGTTCCTTAAGAAAAGAACAGAAATGTGGTCCCGTCCCTCTATCTGTATTGGGAAAAATTGAGTTTACATATTAAAGTGGAATAAAGATGACGTGTCAAGACACGTAGACTAGTGAAAGAGTTACAGCTGGCAAAGAGACACGAGTTGCAACAGATACGAGCAAAGACAAAGGAAGAGGCACGGGCAGATATTCAAAGGACTCGACGCCCGTATCTATTTAAGTCATTTAGGTCCAGGAATCAAGGGGAATGAATCTGACAATATATGAGAGTACATATATAGTATTTAGTGAGCATTAAATACTGAATACGTTAGAAAATCTTTATTAAATACAATGATTGTGTAACGTAGCATTAAATGTCTTTAATTACTCATAATAGCCTTATTATGACAAGGGCAAAACACATATCTCCCAAATAGCTATAAAAGGGAGATAACTGATCAATTGTGAGGAGACGAAATACTATCTGAATATATTGATTTACTTGTTTTTCTTCTGATTATATTATTGCTAGCCAAATTACTTTCTTTCATAAATTCTTTTGATTATCAGTAACCCGAGTTCTTCTAAATTAAAGCTTTGACCGAAATCCCATTTTTTGGTTAAACAAATTGGTTCCGTTACCGGGAATCTGATAATCTATTCTCTTTTAGCTTAACTTCTCTTGTTGTATCAACCATGTCGAACAACAATGGCGACATTCAAGGAAACCGAGAAAACCAACAACATCAGGGTGATCCACAGAATACTAACACCCTGGTCTCTTCTCCAAGAGATTCTCCTTTGTGGTCTCGTGAGGGCACTCCTGAGGGGTCTCATACGAATGGACACACTCAATTTGAAAATGCTGAGGCTATCGATGAAGCTTTGCAAAAACTAATTGTTGCACATGTCAATAAAGCTCTTGAGGCATTTGTTAACCAGTTACCTGCTGCAACACCCACACCCACTCTAAATAACAACACTTTGGAGAACTCTCGTTCCGGGCTTGTTAACTCAGGTAGCGGTGGAACTCCCAGTGAACCACAGGAGAGAGAATCAGGTAATTTAATCAATTCTGATTTACAAAATTAAGTACTAACATTACAGAAAGAGCTCAAGGAGCAAAATGACCGCATAGAGCAAATACCCGGGGTGCCGCCCGTAATCAAAGGGGTAGATATGGATAAATATTTACAGTAACCCTGGAAGCCAAGTGCTGCTCCCTTCCCAATTCCAAAGAAATTCAAAATGCCTGATATTCCAAAATATGATGGAACAACAGACCCACGAGACCACATGACTGCATTCACAACAGGCGTAAAAGGCAACGATTTGACCAAGCAAGAGATTGAATCAGTATTAGTCAAAAAATTCGGTGAACACTCACCAAGGGAGCATTAATATGGTATTCTCTTTTACCCGAAATTTCTATAAATTCTTTTGTTGAGCTTGCAGATTCTTTCATTAAAGCACACTCAGGAGCTCAAAAAGTCGAAAAAAGAATGGAAGATATTTTCAAGATCAAGCAAGGGGACTCAGAATTGCTTAGAGAGTTCGTGGACAGATTCCAACGTGAAAGAATGACATTACCACGTGTACCAGATAATTGGGCAGCTATAGCTTTCACAAGCAATTTGAATGAAAAAAGCTCAAAAGCTACGAGGTGACTCAAAGAAAGCCTTCGTGAATTCCCAGCTACAACGTGGAATGACGTTTGCAACAAGTATAGCACGAAACTGAGGATAGAAGAAGATACTGTTCCATGACTTCAAAAAGAAAAGGTAAGTTCGAGACGTGCGGAGACCGAAAAAAGATCCGGTAAAAACAGGTACGAGCCATACATGGGACCTGCGGGAAAAGATTCACGATCAAAGCAGGACAATTAAAGGTATTATCACAGATCAAGGAATAGAGAGTCAGGTTCTTCGTCAAGATCTAGAAACGATCGAAATACCTAGAGTCACGAGATGATGATAGAAATTTGAAGGCGAGATTTGGCGGTTATAGTTTCAACGTGAGCACTTCCGAGCTCGTAGCTGTTTTGAGAATCATGGGAGATAAGGTACGATGGCCAAAAGAGATGAGATCGAATCCAAACAGGCGCAACCCTGATCATTGGTGCGAGTTTCATAATGACCATGGGCATAAAACGGCAGATTGTAGGTTTTTACAAAGTGAAGTTGATCATTTATTAAAACAAAGATATCTCACTGAGTTGTTCAGTGAGAAAGGTAAGCAAGCTTACATGAAGAACATGCAGGATCCCCCGAAGCCACCTTCTCCCAAAAGAACCGTCAACGTTATAAGCGGAGGTGAAGACATCAATGGCATATCATACACTACAGCTAACAAAATTTCCAAAGTTACAATCACCCAAGGGAAACGAGTGCGGCATGTCATAGAGGAAGAAAGCATTACATTTGATGATGCAGATGCAGATGGCGTATTAACCTCTCATAATGATGCACTGGAAATATCTCTAATTATACATGATACTAATGTAAAACGAGTTTTGATTGATCCAGGTAGTTCCGTGAACATTATTTTGCTAAGAGTATTACGTGAGATGCAAGCAGAAGATAGAATAATACCAAAGGGGCATACTCTATCTGGATTTGGCAATTCTAGTGTTGTGACGAAAGGAGAGGTAACACTCACCACATTCGAAGAAGGAGTCGTCAAAGATACAAAGTTTCAAGTAGTAGATATGGAGATGGCTTACAATATGATCCTTGGGAGACCATGAATCCATGAAATGGATGTTGTTCCTTCAACCTTACATCAAGTCATTAAATTTCCATCACCCTGGGAGTATGTCAAATTCGTGGAGATCAACATACATCCAGAAGCATCAATTATGTAGCAGATTCAAGTACGAAAAATGAAGGAATATAGCAATCACAGAAGACAGTTGAGGGCACCACAACACAAACCTCAACTGAACAGAGACGAACAGATGTGGATTCAAGGCCTGACACCATTCAAGAACCAGAAGAAAACGAAAATATCAAAACAACAATTGAGGAATTGGAGCCTGTTGTGTTATTCGCTCAATGGCCTGATAAGAAAGTTTACGTAGGGGTCAATCTTAGCCAAGGCATGAGAGGTAAGATAATTGAATTTTTAAAAATTAATGTAGACTGTTTTACTTGGTCCCACTCTGACATGACAGGGATACCACCGGAGGTGATGACTCACAAATTAAATGAAGACCCATCATACCCTCCTGTCAATCAAAAGAAAAGAAAGCAAGGAACTTTCAAGAATCAGGTGATTCAAGAAGAGGTTCAAAAATTGCTGAAGATTGGATCCATCCGCAAGGTAAAGTATCCTAATTGGTTAGCCAATACTGTCGTAGTTCCAAAGAAGAACGGTAAATGGTGAGTTTGTGTAGATTACACAGACCTTAATAAAGCTTGCCCTAAAGATTCATTTCCCCTACCACGTATAGATCAGCTGATTGATGCAACTGCAGGGCATGGACTATTAAGCTTTTTAGATGCATATTCAGGTTATAATCAGATCAAAATGGATCCTGGAGATGAAGAAAAAACTTCATTTATAACAGACAGAGGGACTTACTGTTATAAAGTAATGCCGTTTGGTCTCAAAAACGCTGGTACAACATACCAGAGGCTGGTTACTAAAATGTTTCAAGAACATTTGGGAAAAACCATGGAGGTTTATATAGATTATATGCTCGTTAAAACTCAGTATTCGAGAGATCACATATCACACCTGTCTGATACTTTTCAAATTCTGTGCAAATTTAATATGAAGTTAAATCTTGAGAAATGTGCATTTGGTGTTGCGTCAGGTAAGTGTTTAGGGTTTATTGTTTCTAACCGTGGTATTAAAGTAAATCCCGCACATATTAAGGCCATTGAAAAAATCTCTGATATGCTTTTAAGTAAAAAAGAAGTTCAGAGATTAACAGGAAGAATTGCAGCCTTCGGAAGATTCATTTCCAAATCATCAGAAAAGTGCTTTAAATTCTTTTCAGCTCTTAAAAAGCAGGATCTTTTTGAATGGAATGAGGAATGTCAGCAGGCGCTCAGAAATTTGAAAACGTACTTATCAAATCCACCATTGCTGGCAAAACCAAAGGCTAAGGAAAGACTTCTCATTACCTTGCTGTTTTTGAAGTAGCGGTAAGTGCTGTTTTAGTCCGAGAAGACCAAGGTAAACAATCTCCGATCTATTATATTAGTAAATCTTTGTTAGATGTAGAGACACGATATCCTCAATTAGAAAAACTTGCACTTGCATTAATCATGACATATAGGGAATTAAGACCTTACTTTCAATGTCACCCTATTACTGTAGTAACTGCTTATCCCTTACGTAATATATTTCATAAGCATGAGTTATCAGGTAGATTGGCTAAGTGGGCTATAGAATTAAGTGAATATGAAATCACATACCAACCTAAAACTGCTATAAAATCTCAAGTGTTAGCTGATTTCGTGGCTGATTTTAGCCAAGGGATGCAATTAGAAGTAGATAAAGAATTACAGGTGTTCAATGGAGCTAACCCAGGAACTTGGACTTTATTCACTGATGGTTCATCTGACGTAAAAGGTGCAGGTTTAGGGATCGTATTGGTACCACCTACGGGTGAAACCATTCGACAAGCTATCAAAGGTCATTCTATAACTAACAATGAGGCAGAATATGAGGCTATGATTGCAGGTTTAGAACTGGCACGAGAACTCGGCATAAATCAGATTACAATCAAAAGCGATTCACAACTCGTAGTCAATCAAATGCTGGGGACTTATACGGCCAGAGAAGCAAGGATGCAGCAATACTTAGCGAAGGTACAAGATTTGAAAAAGCAATTTCAAACCTGGAAAGTAACATTAATACTAAGGGATGAAAATGTTGAAGCTGACGCCCTAGCTAATCTTGCATCTGCGACAGACGTGGCAAGCAATGAAAATGCTTCAGTTATTCATTTGTTTCATTCAGTTCTCGATCTCGATAAGAATGAGGTAAATTTTAATAACTTAACTTGGGATTGGAGGAACGAGATTGTTGCTTTTTTGCAGTATGGTATCGTCCCTGAAGATAAGAGAAAAGTTCATGCGCTTCGAAAAAAGGCTACTCGGTGTTGCTTAAAGCAAGACAATCTTTACCGAAAAATGTTTGGTGGTCCCTTAGCAAGATGCCTCGGACCTTCTCAAACGGAGTACGTAATGAGAGAAATACACGAGGGCCATTGTGGGAATCACGCAGGAGTAAGATCATTGGTAAGAACCCTAATTAGGCAGGGTATTATTGGCCTAAAATGGAAGAAGAAGTAGAGAGTTTCGTGGCTAAGTGCGATAAATGTCAAAGGTACGGTAACAATATGCATAGACCTGCGGAGTTACTACATCCGGTCATTGCACCGTGACCATTTATGAAATGGGAAATGGATATCGTGGGTCCATTACCACAAGCAAAAAGACAGGTAAAATTTTTGCTCGTACTCACTGATTATTTTACTAAATAGGTAGAGGCAAGAGCATTCAAACAGGTGCGAGAAAAGGAAGTGAAAGATTTCATTTGGTAGAATATCATATGCCGATTCGGTGTACCAAAGGGGATCGTGTGCGATAATGGCCCTCAGTTTATAGGAGCTCAAATCACGGAATTCTTTCAAAGTTAGCAGATTAAAAGGAACACGTCTACGTCTTATCATCCGGTGGGTAATGGGCAAGCAGAATCAACAAATAAAGTCATTATCAATAATTTGAAGAAGCGTTTAGAGGAATCAAAAGGTAATTGGCCAGAAGTGTTACCTGGTGTTTTATGGGCATATCGCACAACCGCAAAAACAAGCACAGGAGAAACACCATTTTTGTTGGTTTATGGAGCAGAAGCTTTAATTCCCGTTGAGATAGGAGAGCCAAGTACGAGGTTTACGCAGGCAACAGAAGAGTCTAATGACGAAGAAATGCGTGTAAATCTTGATTTACTTGAAGGAAGACGGGAAGCTGCATTAATAAGAATGACAGCACAGAAGCAAGTCATAGAACGATACTACAACCGAAGAACACGCCTCAGATTCTTCAAAATTAGGGACTTCGTGCTCAAAAAGATTTTCCAATCTACGAAGGCAGCTAATGCGGGTAAATTAAGTCCAACATGGGAGGGACCCTATAGAATTCATGATATTGCAGGTAAAGGAGCATATGAACTGGAAACAATGGATGGCAAAATACTACCTTCACATTGGAATGCTGTTCATTTGAAGAGATACTACTTCTAAGGAATACCCACGGTCAGATATCTATGTTTTAAAATTCTATTTTCGAATTGTTAAAATTTTACTAACGATTTTAGATAATAGGCAAAAAGCTAGCCCATACTAAATGATGAGCCACGATCTGCAAGGCACGTGGAATACATTAAACTTCCTGGCCTAGGGTTACAAATATTCTGATAGAAATTCAAAATGGGTTAAGCAGTCTTTATCTATAATCGCACCTCCGAGTCCCGTATATTATTCCTTTTTCAGGGAAAGGACCAAATGAGAGGAATAATCAAGTGCTCGAGGCTTCATACTTCAACACTCAAACACTTGGGGGACTACATAATATACACAAGGCATGTGTATAAAGAAGGCAAAGAAGTCAAGTGCAGAGTAAAAGTCACGAAGTCACGAACTAAGGCCAAAGAAAACCTTACTATAGTTAGGGTAAATGCTATGTACTGAAACAGGTTATAAATAAAAACCCCGTGTTTATTATTTTTACTTTTTTAAATCTGTTACAAGAAAAACAGTTACGAGAAAGTTATAGATGTAATTCAAATGCATGTAAAGTGTTATTCAAAACTAGACAAGGTTCAAATAAAAACTTGTCAAAGTTATTTCAAAGAAACATGTGTGTTCCTATTTCTTTTCCTGTATGTTAATCACCATTATGAAGTTGAGACGTCTTCTTCATTAAATGTTGAATATAAAAGGGTCCTCTTCTATAAAACTTATGTTTAAATTAATTAGTCATAAGTTTAACAGAAGCATTTTTGAAGAATAAAAATGCAAATTATTCTGTAAGACTTTAGAAATAAAGGCAAGAATAAAGTAAACAGAAGTTCAAGATAATAACAAAAGAACTTCTTAATATTTAAAAAAAAACTTAAGACTAAGTACGTACTTAGTTGTAAAGCTATGAATTGTTTGTACAAATTGCCCCATGAAAAGGTCTGGGGACTTGCATTTCCAAAATAAACCCTCAAATGAAACCAAGGGTTTGATCACAATTTTCCAAATAAAACAAAACAAAGATATTCAAACAACTAAAGCTGGTCACTGAGAAGTTGAAGGTACTGAAGCAGGAGTATCAACAGTTGCGGGCTCAACTTGACTTGCAGCAACAGGCTCGACTAGGCTTGAAATAGTTGGGATACCCGTATCGACTTCAATATTCACGGAAGCTTTGGCCTCGAGAGAAGGAAAATCTTGAGTTTGCTGAGCTTTCTCAATAGTTTCATTGATCTTAGCCAACTCAGATTCCAAGTTGAATTTTTCTTGGCCAGCTTCAAGTAGGATATCACGGCGTGAATTCAAAAACCCCCCAACTTACTTCAATAGCAGATTTATCTTCAAGGATCTCATAATCCCTTTCCCAGTCAGCTATCTCGGTCTTTAACTTTTCATTTTCAGCCAAGGCAGATGTGTAAGAAGTCTGGAGAGAGGCATGGGAGCTTTCTAAAGCACGCACCTTATCAGAAGAAGCTCGAAGGTCTTCTTGTGCCTGAGTCAAATTTTGTACGAGCTCCCCAGCGTAAGCTTCTTTTTTACTCAAAAGAGCCTTCAACTCTCTGATTTCTTCACTAGCCTTGGACAGCTACTCTGAGAAGGAAGTTTCAAGGCGAGTTTTTTCTTTATCTGTTTGGCTTGAGGAAGCATTTTCAACCGCCAACTCCGAAGTCAAAGCCCGTACCTGCTGCTCTAAGGTATTCTTACTCTCTTCTAAATACTCCACATCAATTTGCAAGCTCTCAAACTGTTCCCTCCAATTGCACGCCTCTAACTTGAGAATCACACACTAATTGATCTGAGTGGGCAACTCTTTTCATCATCTCTGTGCCGATAAGGTTGGCCTAAAAAGGGGAAAAGGAAATAAGAATCCTCAAAATAGAAAAAGAAAAAAGAGAAGGGGAATACCTTCAAAGTGGCATGCACAATATCGTTCATCAGGGTCAAGGAGTTATGGCTCTCTAGCTTAGCTTTCTCAATTGGGCCAATTAAAGGCTCTAGCCATACATCCGCTTGACCTGATTTCCTTAAGAGACTGCCCTCAAAAGGGACTTCAATGACTACTCGGCTCATAGCAGCACTCCTACTTGAGGAACCAACTTCAGTGCGATGAATGTTTGGAGGAGGAATTGTCGAAGGAGGAACAAAAGAGGTGGTAAAAATAGTCTGGGGAGGAACAGAAAAAATCGAGACTGGCAAAGAATGAGTTACAGACACGGGTGACGAAAAAGAAGCCAAGGGTACTTCATCTAAAATAGGGCCTAAACCTTCACTACCAAACCTGCTAAAAAAAGCTGCTCAACAAAGTCATGAGCAGCAGCGGGAGCAACGTCATCATCAAGAATCAGTACCGGAGTCTCAGCAGACTCGGTAAGAGGAATAGAACGACGGGGGGGGGGATACCTTTGCTTCATTATCAGAAATGATGCGTCTTCGAGCTCGTGTCGTTGTCACCAAAGATCACCTGTCTTCCTCCTCTTCAGAGTCTTGTTCCTCAACGGAAATGACTTTTCCAAAGAGATGCGGGAAGCTGTGACTGCCTCGGCAGTGATTCCACGAATAGCAAATCCTGATAAAAAGATGGATTGAAATTAATGCAATAAAAAAAATATATACACGAAAAGATGAAATAAAATAAAAGCTCTTACCATGAGTTTTTACTTTCCAACCAAAACGGTTAGAAAGTGTCTTCCAAGACCTACCATCCATTAGTGCGGTCCTCAATAATTTGTCTAAAAAATCACGGAAATTGGGAACGTCTTCCACAACTCCCATGGTTGCTAAAAAAAAGCAAAATTATAAAAGTTGACAAACTTCAAGAAAAAAGGTACGAGAAAGTTAAAAGGACTTACGTGCAAAATTCCACTTCTCAGGGAAACATTATCATCACCCACTAAACCAACAGTGGGGGTAGCAACAAACCTGGCATAGCAGCCATAGTCTTTGTCATCCTCAGGGCTCACCAAAACTCTTTTGCTCCTGGATACTAGTGTGAAAACACCATTGCGAAAGAGTCTAGGGGAGTAAAGGTGAATCAAATGAGGGAAAGTAAAGGGAACACCGGCTGTGTTGGTCAAATGCCTCAAATAGGCAACAACCCTCCACATGATTGGGAACAAACATCGAAGAAACGACAGAACTCAAGAATAACAGGGTCAATAGATGGTCCAAACCCTAAAGTGAAAGGGTATGTATAAACAAAAGAAAACCTGGTTATGTAAGAGGTGATTCTTTGATTTGGACTAGGGATAATAATAGGAAAATCACTACTCCAATGACAGTCTCTATGAACTACAGAAATCAAACCTTCTGTAATTTGAGTGGGATAAATATCAGCACGATCTAAACCAGAGACTTGGTTCCTAAGAGATTCTCTGTCATGATAAAAAGATAGTTCCATAGGAACTATCTCCTCTACTGTAGGCTCACGAAGAGGTTCAGAAGGTTCCTTACCTATTGAAGAAGATCTTTGTGAAAGTGAACCCCTAGTTCTAGAAGAAGGGCCAGAACTAGGTAAAGAAGTGGAAGAACCGCGAACAGATCCTAAATTACGAAGCCTACCTCCCCTTCTGCTTCTAATGGGGGCATTAGGGAAGGTATCAACTATGGGAACCCTTCTAGGGTTAGAATTTAAAGAAGACATGATGAAGAAGGATGATACGATGAAGAAGCAAACAGGGATTTGAGAGATTGAATATTCAGTCTTTATGTGGAAAAGATAAAGAAAGAAATTATATTTATATTGATAAGCGACCGCCGAAGGAAAAAGTGTAATGATGGAAGTACCATAATAATGATAATTGACGCTTCGTGAATAGTGGAGCCATGAAAAAGCCTTAAAAAGGGATGCAAAATTGCAGAACTAATAAAAAGGTGACACATGTGAAGAGCATTAAATAGAAGTGACAATTGAAGCGTCAATTTTGTCATAGCATTAATGGTGACAAAAATTGTCGTTTTAATGAAATCCACTTCCAAATATTCAATTGATGAATAAATGGCAAATGAGGGGACTATCTGTGTTGGGAAAAATTGAGTTTACATATTAAAGTGGAATAAAGATGACGTGTCAAGACACGTAGACTAGTCAAAGAGTTACAGCTGGCAAAGAGACACGAGTTGCAACAGATACGAGCAAAGGCAAAGGAAGAGGCACGGACATATATTCAAAGGACTCGGCGCCCATATCTATTTAAGTCATTTAGGTCCAGGAATCAAGGAGAATGAATCTGACAATATATAAGAGTACGGATACAGTATTTAGTGAGCATTAAATACCGAATACGTTAGAAAATCTGTATTAAATACAATGATTGTGTAACGTAGCATTCAATGTCTTTAATTACTCATAATAGCCTTATTATGACAAGGGCAAAACGCATATCTCCCAAATAGCTATAAAAGGGAGATAACTGATCAATTGTGAGGACACGAAATACTATCTGAATATATTGATTTACTTGTTTTTCTTCTAATTATATTATTGCTAGCCAAATTACTTTCTTTCATAAATTCTTTTGATTATCAGTAACCCGAGCTCTTCTAAATTAAATCTTTGACCAAAATCCCATTTTTTGGTTAAACACTATCATTTCTGCTTCTTTCTGCGGTGTGTTTAGTGTAGAGAATCATCGCTTTATACTTGTCAGCAACTTCGTTGAATTTATTAGCTGCTCATGTAGTTTATTGGTACTCTCTGATTTTGGTTTCTAGCCTCCTTTCCCATTGGTAAATAGATACTGTTGAAAAAATGAACTTTGTTTTGGAAGAAGAAAAGACTTTGGTTTTTGTGATACAAGGATTATCTTAGTTCATGTATTAGGAAATTATTTTAATGATACATGTATTGTTTTGTTCATGAACTAGGGAGGAGGAAAAACTTTAGTAGTATTAATTAAGGTACACGTGGAGTTGAGAGCTAGCTCACTTGGTGAACTCTTTGCCTTCTGCAGTTGAGGTAGAGGGTTCAAACCCCATCAGTAAAGTAGCATGCCCTTCCCCTTCCCCCCTCCTTCCTCCCCTGATGTAATTATTTTTTTTTATTTATAAAAAAGGGTACATGTAGTAGACTAGGTACTTGTTAGGAAAAAAACTCATAAATACCTATGTAGTTTAACCATTTTATGTAAGCAAGTAGAGTGAAGTAAAGAAGAATCATTTCCTCACTTGTCTAAAAAGAAAATTTGAGAGATTGAGAGTTTTCTCCTCCCCGAATTTCCAAAGATACATCCTCATTCACAATGAATATCCTTATACTAGCATGACTGAATGTCTGATGGTTTCAACCGAGGCATCAAATCCTCTCTCGCTCAGTGATCCTTTGCTTGACAATATGTTGCATTTCAGGTATCGTCATTTAGGGTCATTTGCCCCTTTAGGTGGGGAGCAAGCAGCAGCAGAACTTCCTGGAGACTGGGTTTCTATGGGCCATAGCACACAGTGGCTATGGTACTCCGTGTACGCTAGGTAATAGTTGATCGCTTTCTTGAACATGACTTGGTTCTGATATTATATCCTTCAGCAATGAAAGAGTCTAAATCCGGTAGCTTTATATGCATTTCAGCAAGCAAGTTAGCTGGCGCACGAGGTATTTAGTGGTTGCTGATTGGGCAAGAAGATACATTCTCGGGAGAGATTCAAGCCGAATTTGATGTGCTCAACCCCATTTAGAAGGTGGTGCTTGTTTTCTACTGTTTTGCTGGCATGCTTCGTGACTTTTTAATGTTTATGACACTATCCGGTTACAGCAGTTCAAGCCGGACATCAGTTTATGTTGTTTAAGAATGTACATATCACTTGCGTATGAATCACATTCGGTCAGTTCCTGGAGAAATACACTGAATGTTGCAGATTTGATTGTATAAACTGTTGAAGTTTGGCAAAATGCCAAAGTCCCACATTGGTTGGGAGTTAAGTTTGGGGGGATTTTTCCCCTATAAAAGAAGGCCTAATGTTTAGGATTGAAACACACCTCTCATTTGCCTTCTCATTTGTTTAAGGCATTTGTATCTTCTCTCTTTAGTATTATTTCACTTGTATTTTTGGAGTGAAATAAAATATTGGTTGTGTCCGAGGAGTAGGCAAAATTAGCTGAACCTCGTAAATTCTGGTGTTCCCTTTATTGTTGCTTTATTGTCTTATTTATTATTTGGTGGCTGTCATAATTTTTGGTATAGTAGTTGTGACTTATTCACACTATATACATTTGGCTTCCGCAACAATTGGTATCAGAGCCAAGGTACTGTCTAAGTATGCTCTGTGGTTGCAGCATAGTCTGATCTTCCACATCAGAAAAGATTTATCTTGGTAACTGAGTCAAGGTTCTGTCTGAGTATGCTCTGTGGTTGCAGCTTAGTCTGATCTTCCACACCAGAAAGGAAATAATCTTGATTTGTGTCGTCAGCTATTAAATAATATTTGTGTCAAAGATGGGAGACAATAAACAAGAAGAATCTACATCAAGTGTCAACAATACGTCATCATTGGCATCTTCGCTTATGACAAGAATTGTGTCAAATGCGAAATTTGCGGTCGAAATATTTGACGGGTCCGGACATTTTGGGATGTGGCAAGGCGAGGTTCTAGATGTCCTTTTTCAACAAGGGCTAGATCTGGCCATTGAAGAAAAGAAACCAGATGTTATTGGAGAAGAAGATTGGAGAATTATCAACCGTGTTGCTTGCGGTACCATTCGATCCTACCTTGCTAGAGAGCAGAAATATCCATACACAAAGGAAACTTCTGCAAGTAAATTATGGAAAGCACTGGAGGATAAATTTTTGAAGAAAAATAGTCAAAATAAATTGTACATGAAGAAGAGACTGTTTCACTTCACCTATGTTCCTGGTACCACGATGAATGAACATATCACCAGTTTCAATAAGTTGGTTACAGATTTGCAAAATATGGATACAACTTATGATGATGGTGACTTGGCCTTGATGTTGTTGGCGTCACTTCCTGATGAGTACGAGCACCTTGAAACTACTCTACTCCATGGAAATGACGAAGTTTCTCTCAGAGAAGTTTGTTCGGCTTTGTACAGCTATGAACAAAGAAAGCGAGAAAAACAGAAGGGCGGAGAAGGAGAAGCACTATTTGTGAGGGGTCGTCCTCAAAATCAAACGAGGACAAAGAAGGGAAGATCCAAGTCAAGATCCAGACCCAGCAAAGATGAATGTGCCTTTTGTCGAGAAAAAGGGCACTGGAAGAAAGACTGTCCGAAGTTGAAGAATAAGGCCAAACATAACAATGGAAAGGCCATTATGGATTCAAATGTAGCTGATTGTGATGATTCAGACTTCTCATTAGTTACAACAGAGTCATCAACATCATCAGACATATGGTTGATGGACTCGGCTTGTAGCTATCATATGTGTCCCAACAGGGACTGGTTCGTGGAATTTCAAGAAGGAGAATATGGAGTCATCCACACAGCGGATAACAGCCCTCTTACCTCATATGGCATTGGTTCAATACGATTAAGGAACCATGATGGAATGATCAGAACATTGATAGATGTTCGATATGTACCGGATTTGAAGAAGAATCTCATCTCTGTGGGAGCCCTAGAATCAAAAGGGTTCAAAATCATTGCAGAAAATGGAGTGATGAGAGTATGCTCCGGTGCACTAGTGGTAATGAAGGCTAATCGGAAGAATAATAATATGTACCGCTATCGTGGCAGTACAGTTATTGGGACAGCGACAGTAACATCCAGTGACGACAAAGAGGCAGAAGCAACCAAGCTATGGCACATGCGCTTGGGACATGCTGGAGGAAAATCCTTGAAAACTCTATCAGATCAAGGATTGTTAAAAGGAGTAAAGGCTTGCAACTTGGAGTTTTGTGAGCATTGTGTTAAAGGGAAACAGACAAGGGTTAAATTTGGTACAGCGATCCATAATACTAAAGGCATTTTGGATTATGTACACTCTGATGTTTGGGGTCCTTCCAAAACACCTTCATTGGGTGGGAAGCACTATTTTGTAACCTTTGTTGATGATTTTTCCCGAAGAGTATGGGTGTATACAATGAAGAGCAAAGATGAAGTGTTGGGAATTTTTCTCAAATGGAAGACGATGGTGGAGAATCAGACAGGCAGGAGAATCAAGTGTATTCGCACAGACAATGGAGGTGAATACAAAAATGATCATTTCAATAAGGTCTGTGAAAATGATGGCATCGTCCGACACTTCACTGTTAGACATACACCACAACAGAATGGAGTGGCAGAACGTATGAACCGGACCTTGCTGGAGAAGGTACGGTGTATGTTGTCCAATGCTGGCTTGGGCAAAGAATTTTGGGCTGAGGCAATTACATATGCATGTCACCTCATTAATCGTCTACCATCTGCTGCTATTGATGGCAAAACACCATTTGAAAAATGGTACGGAAAACCTGCTGTAGATTATAACTCTTTGCACGTGTTTGGCTCAACTGCATATTATCATGTGACGGAGTCAAAATTGGATCCAAGGGCAAAGAAGGCTATTTTTATGGGAATTACTTCTGGAGTCAAAGGATATCGCTTATGGTGTCCTATGACAAAGAAAGTAATATTCAGCAGAGATGTTACCTTTGATGAATTTGCTATGGTAAATAAGGTAACAGAAGATACCAAACAAAATGAAGGTGCTTCTAAGCAGGTGGAGTTTGAGGGAAAATTTATTTTTCCTACACAAGAAGCAGAGGAGGAAACAAATGAAGATTACCCTCTGGAAGGAGAGCCAGTAGAGGAGATTCCAACTCAGGAATCTCAACAACAACTTGAATCAATAGCAACCAGCAGGCCAAAAAGAACAATAACGAAACCTGTTCGTCTCATAGAGACGGTTGCTTGTGCAACCTCAATTGTAGCTGATGATGTTCCTACTACTTATAAAGACGCTGTCCAAAGTTCAGAAGAAGATAAGTGGAGGATTGCCATGAATGATGAAATACAGTCCCTTCATCAGAATCATACATGGAGATTGGCCAATCTCCCGAAGGGAAAGAAAGCAATTGGGTGCAAATGGGTATTTGCAAAGAAGGAAGGATTTCCTAACCAAGTAGATGTTCGCTACAAAGCAAGATTGGTGGCCAAAGGATATGCTCAAAAGGAGGGAATTGATTACAATGAAGTGTTTTCTCCAGTTGTAAAACATTCCTCCATTAGAATTATGTTGGCTTTGGTAGCACAATTGGATTTGGAACTAGTTCAGATGGATGTAAAAACTGCGTTTTTACATGGAAACTTGGAGGAGGAAATCTACATGACTCAGCCAGAAGGATTCAAAGTTGCTGGAAAAGAAAATATGGTGTGCAAACTTGAAAAATCATTGTACGGATTGAAACAATCTTCTAGACAATGGTACAAGCGATTTGACGAGTTTATGTTACGGCAAGGGTACAAGAGAAGCAAATACGATCATTGTGTGTATTTGCACAAGCTTAAAGATGGTTCCTTTGTATATCTTCTCCTATATGTTGATGATATGTTGATAGCTTCCAAGAATTTGGAAGAAATTGATAAGTTGAAGATTCAACTGAAGAAGGAGTTCGAGATGAAGGATTTGGGTGAGGCAAAGAAAATTCTTGGCATGGAGATAATTAGAGATAGACGTTCAAAGAAACTCTGTTTATCTCAAAAGGAATATTTGAAGAGAGTACTTCAACGTTTTGGCATAGATGACAAGACTAAGCCAGTTAGTACTCCACTTGCTTCCCATTTTAAGCTAAGTACTACTATGTCGCCAATGGATGAAGCTGAACGAGAGTATATGTCAAAGGTACCATACGCAAATGTTGTTGGTAGCTTGATGTATGCAATGGTTTGCACAAGGCCTGACATTTCACAAGCTGTTGGAGTTATTAGCAGATATATGCACAATCCAGGGAAGGAGCATTGGCAAGCTGTGAAGTGGATTCTACGGTATATTCATAATACTGTAGATGTCGGGTTAGTTTTTGAGCAGGAAGACAATCAGTCTGTAGTTGGATATTGTGACTCAGATTTTGCGGGTGATATGGACAAACGAAGATCAACTACTGGTTATGTGTTTACTTTTGCAAAGGCACCAGTTAGTTGGAAGTCTACTTTGCAGTCAACAGTTGCTTTGTCTACAACAGAGGCAGAGTACATGGCTATTACAGATGCTGTGAAAGAGGCAATTTGGCTTCAAGGATTGCTAAAGGAGCTTGGTGTTGAACAAAAAGGTATCACAATTTTTTGTGATAGTCAAAGTGCTATTCAATTAGCGAAGAACCAAGTTTATCATGCAAGGACGAAGCACATTGATGTTCGGTATCATTTCGTACGAGAAATCATAGAAGAAGGTGGAGTCACGGTGAAGAAAATTCATACTACAGAGAATCCTGCTGATATGCTGACAAAGGTGGTGACTGCGGTCAAGTTTCAACATTGTTTGGATTTGATCAACATTGTTGAACACTGAAGATTGAAGATGAAGACACAACCAAAATTTGTTATTGAGAGAGAATTGAAAATGTGGAATTTTGCCAAGGTGGAGATTTGTTGAAGTTTGGCAAAATGCCAAAGTCCCACATTGGTTGGGAGTTAAGTTTGGGGGGATTTTTCCCCTATAAAAGAAGGCCTAATGTTTAGGATTGAAACACACCTCTCATTTGCCTTCTCATTTGTTTAAGGCATTTGTATCTTCTCTCTTTAGTATTATTTCACTTGTATTTTTGGAGTGAAATAAAATATTGGTTGTGTCCGAGGAGTAGGCAAAATTAGCTGAACCTCGTAAATTCTGGTGTTCCCTTTATTGTTGCTTTATTGTCTTATTTATTATTTGGTGGCTGTCATAATTTTTGGTATAGTAGTTGTGACTTATTCACACTATATACATTTGGCTTCCGCAACATAAACTTGTTGTTCTAGTTTGTAATTGATTGAGATTTGAGGCTCCAATATTGTTTTAAAGCAGAACATAACATGCTAGACATTGAGATCATCCATACTGATAACTTTTGCCTTTTCTTGTGTTGTTGAAACTTTGATAATGGTTGCTTTGCTATCTGCTTTTTATGCAACCTCTCTCTGTTCCCCTTCAAAAAAAAAAAAAAAAAAAGATTACTTATTCCCACTGCAACTTAAGGCTCGACTTCACTACTATCATTGAGGATGCCACTTGTAATATTTTTGTGAAAATGTCATTTTCAGAAAAATATTATAAGTAGAGATGTGAGAGGTTAATCATGGCAAGGCTAGAGGAAGGGTAGAGAGAAACTTAAGAAGAATTGGAGAGAGGTGATTAAATAGAATATAGCACTACTTCAGCTTACCGAAGATATGAAACTTAAGAGAATTGGGGAGATGTGATTAAACAGAACATAGCACTACTTCAGCTTACCGAAGACATGACCTCGATAGGAAGGTGTGGAGATCGAGAATTAGGGTTGTGCGCTGGCAGGTAGTCGAAAGTTTCTCCTAGTCGTACCATCAGTATTAACACTATTCTTGTAGTTTCGTATTCCTAGATCTTTGTTATTACACATTGTGTCATTTGCTTCCTATGTCTTATTACTTTTTTGTTGTTGTTTGTTCGTTGCGCCCTTTTCACTATTCTTGAGTCGAGGGTCTATCGGAAATATCATCTCTAACTTCATAAGGTGGGGGGTAAGATTTGCTTACACATTACCCTCCCCTGACTCCACGTGGCGAATTTCACTAGGTTTGTTGTTGTTGTTGTTGATCTATAAACATATGTATAAATTTAGCAAAGAGCCTAAAGGGGCCAGGCACCCACTCCTTTTACGTGGGTTCGCCCTTCCAATGTGATGGAATTTTTTTTTTATTCACACATGATGTTTACACCAAACTAATGAACATGTGATGTCTTATACATGTGCTTTTATCACATGTAATTTCTTATACATGTGCTATTATGTGTTAAAGCATAACCAATCGTGTGGGTACTAATACTAGTTATTTAAGAATACCACAAATCTACTTCTACTTAGAGTAATTATCAATTTATAAGCTAATTACCAGTATTATATTATTATTTAATATAATTATTACAAATACAGTTTCACTTAGTGTAATTATCAATAGTTTATTATAAGCTGCAAAATAATCTTAAGGATATTTCTATGAAATAGCATCTACGTGGTGTGATTATCAATTTTCAATAGATCATCGGCCAATCCACTTGTACTTAGTGTAATTATCAATTTATAAGCTAATTGTCACTAATACATTTCTACTTTATGTAATTATCAATTTATAAGCTAATTAATCGCTAACATTTCTTATTGATATTACTAATACACTTCTACTTAGTGTAATTCTCAGTGCATAAGCCAATCAATCAGTAATAGTTCTTAAGACTATACTAATACACTTGTACTTAATTAGTATAATTATCAATGTATAGGCTAATGAATCACAAGCATTACTTCATGATACCATTAATTTTACTTAACGATACCACTAATAAACCTCTATTTACTTTAATTATCAAACTAAAGATAAACAATCACAAACATTTCTCACAAATAGCATTAATACACTTCCATTTAGTGTATAATTATCAATGTATAGGCTAATCAATCACTAACATTACTTATATAAGGATGTCACTAGTTCACTAATACTTAATGTTATTATCAATGTATATAGGCTAATCAATCACTAGCATTACTTACATATATATTATTAATACACTTATATTTTGTGTAATTATCAATCTACATACTAAATACAACTAATACACTTTTGCTTGTATATTATCAATGTGTATGATAATCAATTATTAACGTTACTTAAGGATACCATTAATACACTTCTACTTAAAGTAATTATCAATTTATAAGATAAACCATCACTAATATTTCTTATGAAAACGACTAATATACTTCTTCTTAGTGTGTAATTATTAATGTATAGGTTAATCAATGTAGTTAAGGATACTACAAATTCACTTTTACTTTGTGTAATTATAAATTACTAAGCTAATTACCACTAATATATTTTTAAGTTGTGTAATTACCTTCACTTAATGTAAATTTCAATAAATAGACCACTAAGATTTAAATAAATACTTACCGAGGGGTTTACCGACGGTCTCCCTCGGTATGGTGTAATAAAAAATAAAAGATAATTGTAATAATACACCGCTTCTTTCTAATGGCCAGAGCACAATTTTCACTAAGGTAATTTAAAATATAAAGAAGTAAATTTGTGAAAAAGTTGGCAAAACAAAATTCTACCCGTGAAAGCACAACTCAAGTACATTATTACAACTTTAATGATATAGCTATTAATTTGTTAGCCGTATATTATCAAAATTACTTTATCAAATCATTTTAAGTAAGTTATAAGATTCAGTATGATTCTTTTTTTAATTTTTAGTGAGCACCGACATAACCGCACCAAATTACACGAGCTAAGTGATAAAAATTGAAGGTGAAGGGACATAGGGGACCATCAAACCTAGTTTCGTGTAAATATATCCATGCATCGAGGTTCACATATAGAAACAAAATACAAGCATTTGTGGTGAAACTAGCCAACTAAACCATGTCCACATATTTGTTTTATAAATTTAGCCACTAATAAGCCAAGTGCAACAACTTAATACTATAGTACAAAGCAAAAGCTGAAAATAGAAACAGGTTTTGATCGCACTAGCTAGTTCAAGGGTTTGACTAATAAAGACAGTATCACCACCGTCGGAATGAGGAATTCTCCGGCAATTTCCACGGCGGAATCCGGCAACAAAAGTGGAATTAGATGGTTTTCCGGCATGGTACACGCCGGGAAGAAGGCATACATGGATAATCAGAAGCCGAGGCAGGTTGAGAAGGCTGAGAAAGTCATGCATCTTATCTGTTGGGGACCCAAATAGTTCATTTCTTAAGTAAGTAGTGCTTACGTTCGAATCTTGAGAATAAAGAATCTTTTCAGATGAAAGCGGTTTTCTCTTTAGTGAGTTTATATATTACAATGAAATCTGAACAATCGAATTAATGACTTCAATTATCGAATGGTTAATAAAAAAAAAAGATTGTGTTTATAACTTTTTCCTTTTTCCCCCCTTTTTGGGGTTTGTTTTGCCCTTTTTTCCTGTCTTATTGTCATCTCCTTTTCTTTCTTTTTTTTGTTTGCTTTAGTTAGTATGGCCTAATGGGAGAGTCGAAATTATTATGTAATTTGCTCTCTAGGAGAGTTTGTAATTATATATTAAATGTTGTTAAAAATATGTTTTGGTGGGAGATGTTTCGTCTAAATTTTCCAAATTGAACCAATATGTGATATTCTCAGAAATACAAAATGGAAATCAATCCAGAATACTAGTAGTAAATTTCTAACTTCATTTTAGACGATTCGACTTGATTTGAGTTATTAGTTCTGTGGTTTTACAACTTAATTAGATAGAAAACCTTCACCTAAAAAAACATAAACATATAGTTATGACCGAACACCACCTCATAATAAACCTAAGAAATAATGAATTCAGTTGTGAAATTGAGAAGAAAAGAGGCAAGTGAGGACACAAATTTTATGGGTCGTCGATAATCAAAGAGGTAAGGTCTGCGTATACTCTATCCTCCCCAGATTTCACTGATGAAATTTTACTAGGTGGTTGTTGTTGTCGTTGATAAGCAAAAGAGGGCCTTTTAGTGTGTGTGTGTGTATATATATATAGTAGTTTATAGACAAATAAATTAATTTGATCCCATGATAATGAATAAGTTAGACAAACATAAAATACTTAGCATTGATATGGAGACAGAACAACAGAAATCGTAATATCGGGAGCAGGGCTTCCGAGGACAATAATCACGATATAAATGAGCAAAAAGATAAAATTATATTGAGCTCTGAACAAAGTGTAACATATGTTTGTAAGAAAATTCGTGTCATTTACAATGATAATATTGCTCATTATTATAGTTGCACATAGGGAACAAGGTCCTAGGATCAAGCCCCTCTTTAATGACAATTATGAGGGCTATTGAAGAATGTGTAACAGTAGGCAATGAATGTCATATTCTCTATAACAGTCCACATACTTAATGCTGTAGAAAATTCTTTATTAAATGCTACCGGGTGGCAGACAATTATTTCACCTTCATGAGGATCATTTTCTTCGATAACAGACGAGATCGTTGCCTTCGGATCCGACTTCCTTCTATCTTCGGCTCTATGTCACTTTCTCATGTGATCATTTAATATAAACACATTTTACATTATACATATGGCCCCCCTGCTTTTCGATGGCATAACTTTGTGTCAACGGGAAGTTGGTAGAAATACCTTTTTTGGCGGAAAATTCTCTGGCCCCCGCCGAAAAGTTTCTGACAGCTGATTAGACCCATGTCTTTTTGCATTTAATGCCCTGAACACGCGTCATCCCACGATTCATCACCACTTTTGTCGGTTATCGAGGTAATTATGGCCACGATTTTTGCCGCCTATTCCGTTACTTATACGTATCAAACTTCTCCATTTACACTTCATAACCTTCCAAACTCTCTCGAACTCTTTTTGTTTAACTCATACTTGTCCTCAACTTTCCCAAATCTTCTCTTTTAGTGAAGACCCTTTCCTCTTTTTTGATAGCAATGGCCTCTTCTTCCAGAAACCTTAGTTCTTCAAAGAACAAAGGTAAAGTTGATGACATTGCTCCTCTTACGGTGAGCACCATCATCCCAAAGAGTCTTATCAAAACGAAGGACTTCAAAGAGAAGTTTCCTACCGTTAATTCATGCACGTGGGTTGTTGGCATGTATCCTTCTTCTATTCGTCCTTCCAGCATCCCTGTTGTGAAGGAAAACCGACATTGCCTTGATT
Source organism: Nicotiana sylvestris (assembly GCF_000393655.2). NCBI lineage: Eukaryota > Viridiplantae > Streptophyta > Magnoliopsida > Solanales > Solanaceae > Nicotiana > Nicotiana sylvestris. The sequence continues at coordinate 12,718,357 of NC_091064.1, forward strand.
TGAACATCATCGCTCATGACCTGTCGGAGTCGATAATCTTACCCAAGAAAGGTTTTACGTATTTTTATATGTATCCCTTCACTTTGGGGCCATTCTCTTTGAACTGGGAGCTTAACTCTGTTATCACGGAGCTTTGCATCCGTTATCAGGTATACCTGGCGCAGGTAAGTCCTTCTGTGTGGAGGACAATTGCTTGTCTTAGGCGTCTATGCCAGGAGACAGGAGAAGAGCTAACCTTGGCTCGATTAATGATCCCCCAAGATTTTCCGTGGGAGAATGATAAATTTCAGCAAGTGTGGCCACTATGCTCTGCTATCCAGCATGGATGATGATAACGATCGTGGGTGGAAGGAACGGTTCATCATAGTTGCCACAAGCGACATCATTCCGGCCACGGCTTCATCCTTTTCGGAATTATGGAACCTAACTCATAAGTTCATCATTTGTCTTTTCTTTCATTAAAGATCGCCCCATATCGTTATTGGACCTTCTTCTTTAGCTTATTTCAGCAACTCGGTGGGTACCACCTAGGGTTGAAGGCTTGGATCAGTGGGTCCAAAAAAATTTGGATGTTACTATGCTCGAGACCCGCACGTGGAAAAAATTTGCCCTTAAATATGGGTGGGAGGCCAAGAATCATGGTAAGTTGAACTCATCTTGTTTTTACTGTAACGACATGGCCAATTGTTTTGAGTATTTTAGCCCCTATCCCCTATATTATGCTTCCTCTATGCTATACTGTAGTTATGTAACTTGCCTGGGTGGTTGGTTTTGGTTTCGGGTGAGTTTTGGAGTGAAATGGGATACATAATCCCTAAGTTGGAAGGTTACGTCGTAGGAGTTGACCGTAGATTGACTTGTATGAAGACGACTTCGGAATGGAGTTTTGACAGTTCCAATAGCCCCTATGGTGATTTTTGTCGTAGAAGCATGTCCGAAGGGTAATTTGGAGGTCTGTAGGTTGTTTCGGCGTGATTTGGCGAAATTTGAAAAGTTGGAGGATTTTTGGAAAGTTTGACCATGAGTTGACTTTATTGATATCGGGGTCAAAATCCAATTTCGAAAGTTGAAATATGTCTGCAATATCATTTATGACTTGTGTGCAAAATTTGAAGTCAATCGGAGTTATTTTGGTATGATTCGGCATCAGTTTTAGAATTCGGAAGTTCATAATTTCTTAGGCTTGAATTTGGATTGCGATTCATAGAATTTATGTTATTGGATGTGATTTTTGTCCTTGAGTAGGCTTGTTATTTATTTTGAAACTATTTGGTATATTCGAGCGGGGTCCCGGAGGCCTCGGATGTGATTCTGATAGAATCCGGAACAATTTGGACTTATTGAATTTTGCTGAAGGTTGGCAGCTTCTGGTGTCTTTGCACTTGTGGAGGGATTAGCCGCAGATGCGGGTTTGCAAAAACGAGCACTTGGTCGCAAATGCGGAGCTAGGCATGCCCAACTGGGGGCGCATGAGTGGGAAATGTTCCACAGAAGCGGCTTCACTTCTACATTGGAGGGGAACGTAGGAGCGACAGTGGTAACAGGTGAGACGCTTGTGCCGCAGGTGCGCATGCGCAGATGCGAACCTTTTTCCGCAGATGCGGATATCTTGGACTTAAGTGAAGACCGCACCTGCGATGGTTTTCCCGCAGGTGCGTAGCCGCAGATGCGGTAGAAAGGTCGCAGGTACGATTTAACTGGCAGAAAAAGGGGAAATTCGAGGCTTAGTTTTCATAATTTATTTTGGGATTTTGGGAGCTCAGTGGGAAATGAAATTTCGAGGAATTTTCAGTGATAATATTGGGGTAAGAAGAAGCCTTAACTCAATTTTGGTTAAATTACTCGAGTCTATCATTGTTTTATCATGTAATTAGGGATTGGAGTTGGAAAAATTGGGAAAAGGTGGTAGAACTTCTTAGACTAAGTTTTTAGTTTTGAAAAGCGAATTGAGGTCAGATTTGAATAATTCTTGTGTGATTGAACTCGATATCGAATGGGTGTTCGAATTTTATAATTTTGGTCGGGTTTCGAGATGTGGACCGAGTTGACTTTTTGGGTTGATTTTTCAATTCTTTGCAAAGATCGTAATTTCACTGTTTGAATTAGTTTCCTATAGTTATAATTTTAGTATGAAATTTTGGCTGAATTCGAGCCGTTCGGAGTTGGAAAATCGAGGGAAAGGTCTTCTAGTGGATTGACTTAGCATGATTTGCGGTAAGTGGCTTGCCTAACTTTGTGTCGGGGAACTTTCCCTTAGGATTGGTGTTACTTGTGATAATTGTGATGTGCAAGAGCCGTGTACGAAAGGTGACGAGTGTGTACACATGCTAAATATGAAAATTATCGGTTTTGGCTATGTAAATTCCTTTCATGTCATAGTTGAGTTGCTTTAACATGTTATAGTCTTCATTTTTAGTCTAATTCTATATGTCTACTTCTCTTATCCCTTACTTGCTAATTGCTCTACATGTTTAGTCGAAATTCTTGTTTCTTTTATTCCGTATTCATTATTAACTATGGAATTCTTTATTGAAATTATTATTTCTTGGAATATCTTGTCGTTGAAATTAGTATTGAGTTGCAAGGGCCGTGATTCTATTGAGGCAAAGTGTTAAGTTGTTAAACATCATGCTATTGAGTTATTCCTCAGGTTGTTAATTGTTGAGACTTTGTGTACATTGTGTTTGAGTCGTGGGCTCCTTGTTGTGAAATTATGTTATTGTTTGGTTTCTCTGGCACGTTGTGATATTGGGCCCTTGAGGTGTGGTTTATGATAAGTTGTGATAGTGATACGCATGTGGTGGTATAAGGTTTGGGTGTTGAAACACATGCGGTGAGATAAGGTGGTCTTGATACGCATGGTTAGTAGGAAACTACTAGAATCCATGCGGTATGATAAGGTGGGCTGAAACGCGGGATGCTATTTCGGGAAAAATAATTTTCAAAACTAAATGTAAAGACTCCCGCGGTGATATAAGAAAAGATTTTGATTTATTTTGTGATTTGAGACTACGAGGCGGTACCTCAGTAGTGACTCTTGTTGACATTTTCCCATTTTCTTGTCTTGATCGGTTTTTCCTTAGCATATTATTAAATGTCTTGCTCTATGTTGCACTATTTGCTTAGTTTCGTGTATCTAATCTTGTTATGCTATTCGTTTGTTTAATTTTCATTACTATCTTATTATACTATCTATATTGTTCAGTCTTTTATTTATTTTTAGTAGGGCCTGACTTGATCTCGTCACTTCTCTACCAAGGTTAGTTTTGGCACTTACTAGGTATCATTGTGGTGTACTCATGCTACTCTTCTGCATATATTTTTATGCATATCCAAGTGCTTCCTACCAGCCCAGGCGTTAGTTGGGATTCTACTGCGATGACTTCAAGGTATACTTGCCGGTGTCCGCAGGCTTTGGAGTCCCCCTCTCTCTAGATCTCTTATTTCGTCATCCTTATTATATACTCGTGATGCATATGATTATACAATACTCATACTTAGAGATTGTGACTTGTATTTTCACCGGGCCTCAGGATTTGTGTATGCTGTGTTGAAGTGTTGGTATATATATATCTATTGAGTTTGAGAAGTTTATTTACTATTATTTCAATTATTTCGCATGTTGTTAGGCTCACCTAGTTGTTGTCACGGCATCCTACAGAGGAAATTCGAGGTCATGACAAGTTGGTATTAGAGTTCTAGATTTATAGGTGTTATGAGTCACAAGCAAGTTTAGTAGAGTCTCGCGGATCGATACGGAGACGTCTGTACTTATCTTTGGGAGGCTATGGAACTGTTAGGAAAAGCTTCACTTCTTTGATTCCTTATCATGCGAAATTGTTGACTTCGGGATTCTAAACTTCTGTCTTTCTGTTCTCTCATAGATGATGTGGACACGTATAATTGGATCGGATGTCGAGACACCCACGTCCCCTAATAGAGCCTCGAGAGGCCGGGGCCGAGGACGTCCATGTGGTGCAGCCAGAGCACTTGCACGAGCTGCTACAGAGGAACCACCAGTAGCTCTAGTTGGAGAACAGGCACCTGAGACGTCTGTTACTACCCAGCACTCCAGGAGACTCTCTCCCAATTTCTGAGCATGTTCGATACTTTAGCTCGGGCAGGGTTGATACCACTTTCTCTTGCCACATCTCGGGCTGGGGGAGAAGCACATACTTCCGCCACCCATACCCTAGAGCAGTGGGCCCAAGTTGACCAGGTCCCAAAGGTCATACCAATACAGTTGGTCGTTCCAGTTCGGCCCGAGGTTAGGGCAGCAACTTTTGAGGGGGAGCAGCTCAGGCTCGAGAGGTACAAAATTACAACCCTCATACTTTCAGCGGCTTGGCGTCAGAGGATGTCTAGTGTTTTCTTGAGGAGTACCACCGTATCCTCTGTACGATGGGTATTGTGGAGTCTAGTGAGGTTGTTTTCACTACATTCTAGCTTAAGGGAGCAGCTTATTATTGGTGGCGAGCATATGAGTTATGTAGTCCGACCGAGGCAGCTTCACTCACTTGGGCTTAATTTTCAGATATGTTCTTGAGGGAGTTTGTTCCCCAGAGTCTTAGAGATGCATGGCGCGCAGAGTTTGAGCAGTTGCGCCAGGGTTCTATGATCGTATCGGAGTATGCGATCCAGTTCAGTGATTTGTCTAGGCATACACCAGCCTTGGTTGCTACTGTTAGAAAACGAGTCCATCGATTTATCGAGGGGCTTAACCCGGATTCAGATTTAGCATGGCTCGAGATTTGGAGATGAACATTGCATACCAGCAGGTAGTGGAGATCGCTAGGAGGTTAGAGGGTATGTGGGCCTGGTAAAGAGAGGAGAGGAGGGCCAAGAGGCCTCGAGATTCTGGCACATATAGTGGTGCATGTGCCCCAGTTGCAGCTCGTCATGGTAGGGGCTATGTGAGTCACTTTGTTCATTCAGTACTTCCAGCTTCCAGCGGTATTCTGGCCACTCCTAGGCCTCAGGATCCCTTTTATGCACCGCCATTATCTAGTGCACCTCCTGCACGGGGTGCTTTTAGCAGTCAGTCCAGCTGCTCAGGCTTTAGCCAACCACAACAACCAAGTCCTCTGAGAGCTTGTTTTAAGTATGGTGACACTCGTCACATGGTGAGGGATTGCCCCAGACTCAGGAGGGGTGCACCTCCACAGACCACTCAGGCTCCGCGTATTCCACCGGGCCCTCAGGACATGGTGACCGCACCAGTTGCCACTCCAGCTGCATAGCCAACTAGAGGTGGAGGTCAGGAAGGTAGAGGTTGCCATATAAGGAGAGGCCAGGCAAAATATTATGGTCTTCCTGCTAGGACGGAGGCAGTTGCATCCGACTCACTCATCATAGGTATTGTTCTGGTCTGTCATAGAGATGCATCAGTCTTATTTGATCCAAGATCCATTTATTCCTATGTGTCATCTTACTTTGCTCTATATTTGGGTGTATCTCGTGATTCTTTGAGTTCTCTAGTTCATGTATCCATACCCGTGGGAGATTCTATTGTTGTTAACCGTGTGTATTGGTCGTGTTTAGTTGTTCTTGGTGATTTTAAGACCACAGTCGATCTATTATTGCTCAGTATGGTAGATTTTGATATTATTTCGGGCATGAACTAATTGTCATCCTCTTATGTTATTCTCGATTGTCATGCCAAGACCGTGACGCTGGCTATGCCAGGGTTACATGGGTAGAGTGGAGAGGTGCTTTAGATTATGTTCCTAGTAGGGTTATCTCATTTCTAAAGGCTCAGTGTATGGTTAAGAAGAGGTGTAATGATTATCTATCTTTCGTGAGAGATGTCAGTGTTAATACTTCTACCATGGAGTCAGTTCCGATAGTGCAGGATTATCCAGATATATTTCCGGTGGATCTTCTGGACATGTCGCCCGATAAGGATGTTGATTTTTGTTATTGATTTGTTACTAGTCACTTAGCCCATTTCTATTCCACCCTATCGTATGGCCCCAATAGAGTTGAAAGAATTAAAGGAGCAGTTGCAAGAGTTGCTTGATAAGGGCTTCATTCAGCCCAGTGTGTCGCCTTGGGGTGCTCCAGTCTTGTTTGTAAAGAAGAAGGACGGTTCTATGCACATGTGTATTAATTATCGCAAGATGAACAAGGTTACAGTGAAGAACATGTATCCATTGCCACATATTGATGAACTATTTGATCAGCTAGAGGGCGCCAGAGTGTTCTCCAAGATTGACTTCCGTTCAGGCTATCATCACTTGAAGATTTGGGAGCCAGATATACCGAAGACTACCTTCAGGACTCGGTATGGTCATTACGAGTTCCCTGTGATGTCTTTTGGATTGACCAACGCCCCAGAAACATTCATGGATTTGATGAACAATGTATTTCAGCCCTATCTTGACTCATTTGTCATTGTGTTTATTGACGATATTTTGGTGTACTCCCGGAGTCGGGAGGATCATGAGCAACACTTGAGGACTGTACTCTAGACCTTGAGAGAAAAGAAGTTATATGCAAAATTTTCAAAGTGTGAATTATGGCTTTATTCGGTAGCATTTTTAGGCCATGTAGTGTCGAGTGGGGGGATCATTGTAGATCCGAAGAATATTGAAGCAATGTAGAGTTGGCCCAGACCGTCTTCAGCTACGGAGATCCAGAGTTTTCTTGGTTTGGCGGGGTATTACCATCGATTTGTAGAGGGTTTCTCATCTATTGCATAGCCTATGACCAAATTAACCCAGAAGGGTGCTCTATTCAGGTGGACCGAGGAGTGTGAGGAGAGCTTTTAAAAGCTCAGGACTGTTTTGACTACAGCCCCAGTGTTGGTATTGCCTACAGGTTCAGGGTCTTATACTGTGTATTGTGATGCATTGCGTATTGGTCTCGGTGCGGTATTGATGCAGGACAGTAGGGTGATTGCCTACGCGTCTAGATAGATGAAGGTGCATGAGAAGAACTATCATGTCCACGACCTTGAGTTACAAGCTATTGTTCATGCCTTGAAGATTTGGCCGCACTATTTGTACGGTGTTCCTTGTGAGATCTACACTGACCACCGGAGTCTACAGTATCTGTTCAAATAGAAGGAACTTAACTTGCATCAAAGAAGGTGGTTAAAGTTGCTTAAGGACTATGATATCATCATTCTGTATCATTCCAGGAATGCCAATGTGGTGGCCGATGCCTTGAGTCGCAAGGTGGAGAGTTTGTGCAGCTTAGCATATCTATTGGTAGTGGAGAGGCCATTAGCATTGGATGTTCAGGCCTTGGCCAACTAGTTTGTTAGATTGGATGTTTCTGAGCCAGGTCAAGTTTTGGCTTGTGTGGTTTCTCGGTCTTCTCTTCATGATCGTATCAGAGAGCGTCAGTATGACAGTCCCCATATGCTTGTCTTTAAGGACACAGTTCAGCATGACAATGCTAAGGAGGCCACTATTGGAGATGAGGGTGTATTAGGGATGTAGGGCAGGCTATGTGTGCCCAAAGTAGATGGTTTGAGTGAGTTGATTCTCCAGGAGGCTCACAGTTCGTGGTACTCCATTCATCCAGTTGCCGCGAAGATGTATCAGGACTTGAGGCAGCATTATTTGGTGGAGGAGAATGAAGAAGGACATAGTGGAGTATGTAGCTCGGTGCCTAAACTGTCAGCAGGTGAAGTATGAGCATTAGCGGCCAGGTGGATTGCTTCAAAAGCTAGAGATTCTAGAGTGGAAATAGGAGCGAATTACTATGAATTTTGTTGTTGGGCTCCCATAGACTCAGAGGAAGTTCGATGCAGTTTGGGTGACTGTGGATAGGTTGACCAAGTCAACTCATTTCATTCCAATGGTGACTACTTATTCTTCTGAGCAGCTAGCCCGAGTTTATAATCGCGAGATTGCCAGGCTTCATGGAGTGCCGATATCCATCATCTCTGGCCGGGGTACATAGTTTACATCGCGGTTATGGAAAGTCGTACAACAAGAGTTAGGTGCACGATTTGAGTTGAGCATGGCATTTTACCCGTAGACGGATGGGAAGTCCGAGTGCACTATTTAAATATTGGAGGATATGCTCCGTGCATGTGTGATGGAGTTTGGGGTTTCTAGGGATCAGTTCTTGCCGCTTGCGGACTTTTCCTACAACAACAACTACTAGTCAAGCATTTAGATGGCTCCATATGAGGCTTTGTATGGTAGACGGTATCGGTCTTCGGTGGGTTGGTTTGAGCCGGGTGAGACTAGGCTATTGGGTGCAGACTTGGTTCAGGATGCTTTGGAAAAGGTTAAATTGATTCAAGATCGACTTCGTACAATCCAATCTAGATAGAAGAGTTATGTGAATCGGAAGGTTCGCGACATTGAATTCGTGGTTGTGGAGTGGGTCTTGCTCCATGTTCGCCCATGAAGGGTGTTATGAGGTTCAGGAAGAAGGTCAAGTTGAGCCCTAGGTATATTGGGCCATATGAGATACTTGAGAGGATTAGAGAAGTGGCATATAGGCTTGTATTACCACCTAGTCTAGTTGCAGTTCATCAAGTAATCCATGTTTCTATGCTCCGGAAGTATCACGGCGATCCATCTCATGTGTTAGACTTCAGCTCAGTCCAGTTGGACAAGGATTTGTCTTATGTTGAGGAGTCGGCGGCCATTTTGGACAGGAAGGATCCAAAGTTGAGGTCGAAGAACAATGCTTTAGCGAAGGTTCAGTGGAGGGGTCAGCTAGTCGAGAAGGTGAATTGGGAGACGGAGCATGATATATATAACCATTATCCTTATCTTTTCACCACTTCAGGTATGTCTCTATACTTGTTCGAGTACGAACGTTTGTTTTAATAGGGGGATGATGTAACGACCCGGCCGGTCGTTTTGAGTATTTTAACCCCGATCCCCTAAATTATGATTCCTCTATATTATATAGTGGTTATGTAACTTTTCGAGGTGATTGGTTTTGGTTTCGGGTGAGTTTCAAAGTGAAATGGGGCACATAGTCCCTAAGTTGGAAGGTTAAGTCGTAGGAGTTGACCATAGTTTGCCTTGTTTGAATACGACTCCATAATGGAGTTTTGATGGTTCTAATAACTCCGTATGGTGATTTTGGTTAGGAGTGTGTACGGATGTTGATTTGGAGGTCTGTAGGTCGTTTCTGCGTGATTTGGCAAAAGTTGGAAAGTTGGAGGATTTTGGAAAGTTTGACCGGGAGTTGAGTTTATTGATATCAGAGTCGGAATTTGATTCCGGATGTTGGAATAGGTCCGTAATATCATTTATGACTTGTGTGCGAAATTTCAAGTCAATCAAAGTTGTTTTGGTATGATTCGACATCGGTTTCGGAATTTAGAAGTTCATAATTTCTTAGGCTTGAATTTGAGTTGCAATTCGTAGAATTTAGGTCATTGGATGTGATTTTTGACCTCGAGAAGGTCCATTATGTATCTAAGAACTAGTTGGTATATTCGGACGGGGTCCCAGAGGCCCGGGTGTGATTTGGATCGAATCCGAAATAAATTGGATTTGTTGAATTTTGCTGAAGGTTGGCAACTTCTGGTGTCTTCGCACCTGCGAAGAGATTGGCTGCAGGTGCAGGCTCATAAAAATGAGCACTTGGTCGCAGATGTGGAGCTGGGCATGCCCAGCTAGGGGCGCAGGAGCAGAAAATGTTCCGCAGAAGCGGCTTCGCTTCTGCAATAGTGGGGAACGCAGGAGCGACAATGGTCGCAGGTGCGACGCTTGTGCTGCAGGTGCGCATGCGCAGATGTGAGCCCTTTTCCGCAGAAGCGAATTCCTTGGACTTAAGTGAAGTCCGTACCTGCGATGAGTTTTCCGCAGGTGCGCAGCCGCAGATGCGGCAGAAAGGTCACAAGTGCGATTTAACCGGCAGAAAAATGGGAAATTTGAGGGTTAGTATTCATAATTCATTTTGGGATTTTGGGAGCTCGGTGGGAGACGAAATTTCGAGGGATTTTCAGAAAGAACATTAGGGTAAGAATTGTTAATTCGATTTTGGTTAAATTACTCGAGTTTATCATTGTTTTATCATGTAATTAGGGATTGGAGTTGGAAAAATTGGGAAAAAGTGGTAGAACTTCTTAGACTAAGTTTTTGAGTTTTGAAAGACAAATTGAGGCCGGATTTGAATAATTCTTGTATGGTTGGACTCGATATCAACTTGGTGTTCGAATTTTATAATATTGGTCGGGTTCCGAGATGCGGGCCCAAGTTGATGTTATGGGTCGGTTTTTCAATTCTTTGCAAAGATCATAATTTCATTGCTTGAATTAGTTTTCTATAGTTATATTTATAATATGAAATTATTTTGTATAGATTTAAGCCGTTCGGAGTTGGAATATCGAGAAAAATGCCTTCTAGTGAATTTATTTAGCATGATTTGACGTAAGTGGTTTGTCTAACTTTGTGTGGGGGAGATACCCCTTAGGATTGATGTTACTTGTAATAATTGTGATGTGTAAGAGCCGTGTATGCAAGATGACGAGTGTGTACACGGACTAAATGTGGAAATTACCAGTTTTTAGCTATGTAAATTTCTTTCATGTGTTAATTGAGTTACTTTAACATGTTATAGTCTTCATTTTTAGTCTAATTTCACATGTCTACTTGTCTTATCTCTTACTTGCTAATTTCTCTACATGTTTAGTCGAAATTCTTGTTTCTTTTATTCCGTATTCATTATTTAACTATGAAATTCTTTATTGAAATTATTATTTCTTGGAATATCTTGTTGTTGAAATTGGTATTGAGTTGCAAGGGCTATGATTCTATTTAGGCAAAGTGTTAAGTTGTTTAATATCATGCTATTGAGTTATTCTTCAGGTTGTTACGTGGGCTCCTTGTTGTGAAATTCTGTTATTGTTTGGTTTCTTGCACATTGTGATACTGGGCACTTGAAGTGCGATTTGTGATAAGTTGGGATATTGATATGCATGCGGTGGTATAAGGTTTGGGTATTGAAACGCATGCGGCAAGATAAGGTGTGCTTGATACACTCACTACAACAAAAAAGCTTTTTAGCGACAATAGATATGCATTTTAGCAGCAATTGTTATTGCCGTAAAAACTTTTAGCGGCAATTGATCATTAACCGTTGTATCCAGCGTCGCTAAAGGTTTTAGCGGAAAATAGACTGAGTGCTGGTAAATGTCCCATTTATTGCCGCTAAAAGATCTGACATTTAGTGGCATTTATATACTAGCAATTACAAGAGCCACTATAATTATCCCATAACCTAAGTTGCTCGGACTCGGGTGTGGGTATTCGATACGGGGACGAATCCTAGTATCGAATTCGGCAAAATCTAAATTTTATAATTCGGGAGTGCGGATCCAGATATGGATACGGGTGCGGGATTCGGCTAATAAAAAATAGAGCTATAAAAATATTATAAATTTTGAGGGATATTCTGTGAAAAACTTACATAAATATTGCACAATTCAATCTTTCATTTCCCAAGATGGACATTATTCTTTCATTGTTCTAAATTTGTTTTATTTTTGATTTTGAGAACTCAAAATCTCAGTTTTTCTACCAAAGTTGTCGATGGACTCCGGTCAAATTGTCCGAAGTCAGTTGACTATATCCAGGACGTATCCGGTCCTCGTATTCGTATCTATCCCGTATCGGGACGGGAACAGCACCAAAATCGAAGAGTCCGCGCAACTTAGTCCATAACTAGCCTTCTATTTGGTCTTAGCAGCATTTGTTATGGTCGGTAAATATTAATTTTTTTGCCGTTAAAGAAAATCTTTTAATGACCTTTCTTATTGCCGGTAAAACTATGCATAAATTGTCAAATGCTAATCGTCGGGAAACAATAAGCCTTTTCGACATAAAGGTAATAACAAAAACTGCACATATATAATAACATAAATGTATATAATAAAATATGCAAATATTTATTCTAGGAAGAATAAGGTGTTTCACTAAATTCATAATATACAGAGATAATTACAAGTTCATACTTTAGAGTTTCAGCAACAAAAAAAAAAAAAAAGAAATACACCATTTGAATCCAACAATAGTTTTTTCTCCTCCTGACAAATCTAGTTCTTTCTGTGTCAATTTCTGCGTCCAAGGATATCATAATTAGATGAGTTAGAACAAAGCATCTTCATTGACTGTAGAAAGTCAGTTCTTGTTGACTCCAGCAAGTTTCATCCATTGGATACTAGTTCTGCAGCCATGTAATTTGTGGATTGTAGATTTAAATTGAACTGCAGAACAAAAGTTTTTTTTTTTGTCAAAATAAACTTTTTTATTCAACCAAGTAAAGATTTATACACAGCTAACTCTTTTGGACCCAAGAGTTAGTTCTCTAGGAAAATTAAAACTATGCTATAATCTATCTATGTTGGGTAATAATTTAACCTATCTAGTATACTCTTCCATTTTGCAATTGCTCTGTCCTTTAATATGTAACTGTATTACAATTTCCTTCACTCTCTGTCTAGCCTCTTGCTTCCTTTGTTGAAATCTTCTTGCATTTCTCTCTGCCCAGACATGATAGACAGTTGTTGCAAAGAGAAATCATAGAATATGAGTCCTTGGTCGATTGTTCCTTTTAATTCTGCAGCCATGTAATTTGTGGATTATAGATTTAAATTAAAACTGCAGAATAAAGTTGCATAAAACTTAGGCATATACTCATGAAATGGGATTAGTTTATCTATAGTTGTAATGTAAAAAATGAAGGATAAAATGAACCTTGATTCTTTAGTCAAATTCTCATTTCTAGCTCTTTGCTCACATGCTAGTTCCTAACTTCCTGTTAGTAAGTAAAACATACATTCAGACAAGTAAACTTGGATTTGGTTTTTGGAAAATACTAGACAAACATATAAAACCATTTGAAACCTTTCCAGTTCAAATGTACCCTTCTCCTCAGTAATAAATTTTTTTTCTCCTCAAGTTCAGTGAATTTCTACTAAAAATGGCTGTAAATCTTTTGTTCTTGCAAGTTTGCTTGTAGAGTTGCAACGCAGAATACTTACTGCTAGTTGTGAAAGCAATATTTTCACCTACTTAACCATGCTCGATCCAACTACAAGTATAAATGAAAAAGATGAATGTTTGAACATCTTATTAATACAATAGAATTCACATTTGTCTTTAATGGTGAAAAATAAGCTTAGCTACTTATGGAGATCACAAATATTAAAAGTTCATTTAATTCTTGCCATATACATTAGATGCAGTTCTACTTTTCATCTGTAGATCACCTCCCCAGCTCGTCTAATTTTAAGAACCATCAATACTCCATTTCTTATTCTAATAAACTTGAATTAGATATTTCTAATCAAAAAATGCCGGAGCAATAAATTTATGTAATTTAAGTCAAAACTAGATAATACATTGGCCCTAGAAGAACAGAGAATACATATCCAATATTCTTCATTTTTTTACTAAACATGTTATTTTAGAATCTTTAAACTAGTTTAAATATCCTCCACATAATATCTTCATTTTCAAATAAAACATTGATAACGAGTAACATCACAACTTAGAAGCCTCATTAGCTCAGAAATACTTCTATTGTTCTTCGAAGTTTAACATTTGAAACGACTCTAATTTAACCCATGATGAAAAACATTAAAGATTTTCAACCTACGAATGTCTAAAATTGATTTATCATCTTTTAACAATTGAAAATACTACTTGTAAAATACCATATATAAGTCATTATTGTCCAAGCGACAATATTTCTATATGACATTTTATCAAACACTTCATAGGCTTCTTAAGTTAGTTCTATAGGAGCAAACACCAAAAGTAATATTGTCTAAACAAATGAATTCAAATCAAACTAGATCACTAGCAATTCAGTAAAAACAAACGAATAAGAAATAAACTCATACTCCTCTTATTACAAAATGAGCATCAAACAAATGCCAAACTAAAAAAACCAAAACCAAATTATAAACAATTATTTACTGTACTTAGCTACCTACCTTCTCCGATGGGGAAAAAAATCCATAATATACCTGCAGTATTCTAACACTCGTACATGAACTAACCCATGAGCCAAAATAAATCTTCTGCTAGCATTGATAGCCTCATAATCCCAAGTTTTATTCATGCCAAAATGGAATAAAGAAAAATAATCAACAATTACCAAATCTTATAAGAATGTGAATAGCAAATGACAAAAAAATATAGATTGTGAAAGTACCATAGAGGTAGCCGGCAGTGACGAAGATGTAGGTGGTAAGGCAAAGAGTTCTGATCTACAACCGGTTATTCGAGATTTGCCAATGTTATAATGTTTGTGTTCATCCTTTTCTTCCCCTTTGGTTGTAGTCTGTAGATATGGGCTAACGAGATTCTGAAATAATTTTGATGGACGAAAATAAGAGAAATAAGAACAGTAAATAAAAAACAAGCCAAGGGCGGGAGGATTAAAAGAAGAGAGGGAAATGAAAAAGTATAGGGTTTCCTCTGGAGGGAAGGTTAAAAATAAAATATAGGCTCTTTAGTGACTAATTCGTTTAATTGCCAGTAAAATGAAACTTTTTACCGGCTAATATATATTTACCCTAACATTCTAGTTTAGGAATTAAATTAGTTGCAATTATCTTACTGTCACTAATTAATTACCGCTAAATAATTTTTTTGTGGTAGTGCACGTGGATAGTAGGGGAACTACTAGAAACCATGTGGTGTGATAAGGTGGGCTAAAACACGCGATGCTATTTCGGGAAAAATAATTTTCAAAACTAAATGTAAAGGCTCACGCTATGATATAAGAAAAGATTTTGATTTATTTTGTGATTTGAGACTACGAGGCGGTACCTCGGTAGTGACTCTTGTTGACATTTCCTCATTCCTTTGTACTTGTCTTGATCGTTGTTTCCTTAGCATATTATTAATGTCTTGCTCTGTGTTGTAATATTTGCTTAGTTCTGTGTAGCTAATGTTGTTATGTTATTCATTGTTTAATTTTCATTACTGTGTTATTGCACTGTCTACATTGTTCAGTCTTTTATTTATTTTCAGTAGGGTCCTAACTTGGCCTCGTCACTACTCTACCAAGGTTAGACTTGACACTTACTGGGTACCGTTGTGATGTACTCATGCTATTATTCTGCATATATTTTTGTGTTGATCCAGGTGCTTCCTACCAGCTCAGGCGTTAGTTGGGATTCTATTGCGGAGACTTCAAGGTATACATGTCGGCGTTCGCAGGTCTTAGAGTCCTCCTCTCTGTAGGTCTCTTATTTTGTCATCCTTATTATATAGTCATGATATATAGAATTATATAGTACTCATATTTAGAACTTATGACTTGTATTTTCATCGGGTCTCGGGATTTGTGTATGCTGAGTTGAAGCGTTGTTTTATATATAGTTGTTGAGTTTGAGAGGATTATTTACTATTATTTCAATTATTTTGCATGCTGTTAGGCTTACCTAGTCTGAGAGACTAGGTGCCGTCACGACATCCTACGAATGAAATTTGGGGTCGTGACATTTACCTTTCGTATAAGGAAGTTGATTACCGTTTCTCTCTTGTTGAATTCAGGTCTACCCCAGGGATTAGTTGTCGTCCTTGAGGAGGACATTTTGAATAATCATGCTGACGTGGCGAGGCTGAAGGAGGATTTTACCCGAACATGTGTCTCTGAGCCTGCTTCTAGTGCAAGTGCTTTTTCTCGGAGTCCTCGGCCGGAGAACAATCGACCAAAAAGAAGACGTTCTTCCGCGGCCGGGGAAAAAATAAAAAGGCAAAGAGTGCCTCATCTGAGTCGTCCATAGACACCATAGTGATCGACAATGATGGAGAAGCCAACGAGGATGAGGATTCTCTACATAGAAGATGACGACCTTCCTCGGCTCAACATGCTCAACCTGTTGAGTTAGTTACCCCAATCGAGGATGATGCCTCGGCACTCTGGGGAGTATTATATGGTGAAAAATGCCAACTCCCGTTTTCGAATCCTAATCGTTGTGCCTGGTACCGCGAGGCTAGTACCGGGTCCCTACCGTCTTCAGTTGATGAGAATCCAACAATCAGCATTGCATTTACCACAGCTGCTTCGCCATCAGCTTTATCTCCTTCTTCTCCAACTCTGCCTTCGCCACCAACAACTACTACATCATCTCCACCTGTAACGATCCGGCCGGTCGTTTCATGAATTACCGCTCCATTTCCCCCTTTTTTACTTCTTTATGCTTGTTTCGTCTGTGTTATATGGTATCGGGTTGGTCGGTTCAAATTCGGAATGATTTTGGAAAGGTTTGAGACACTTAGTCTCTTTTGAGTAAGCTTAAGTTGGAAAAGTCAATCAGATGTTGACTTATGTGAAAAGGGTCTCAGATGTGAATTTTGATGGTTCGGATAGCTTCATGAGGTGATTTGGGACTTATGAGCGTGATCGGAATGTGTTTTGGAGGTCCGTAGCAGATTTAGGCTTGAATTGGCGAAATTGGAATTTTGGCATTTTTCCGGTTGGTAATGAAGATTTTGATATAGGGGTCAGAACGTGATTCCGGAAGTTGGAGTAGGTTCGTTGTGTCATTTGTGACGTGTGCGCTAAATTTCAGGTCATTCAGATGAGGTTTGATAGACTTTTTGATCAAAAGCGAAATTTGGACGTTTTTGGAAACCTTAGGCTTGAATCCGATGTTATTTTTTGATTTGACGTTGTTTTAGGTGTTTCGAAGATTGGTATAAGTTTGGATTGTGGTATATGACTTGTCCGTACTTTTGGTTGAGGTCCTAGGGATGATTTCGGGTGGTTGACGGGAAGTTTGGAGTTGGAAATTTGCTGCTGAAGTTCCTGCCATAACCGCACCTGCGACTTGGAGACCGCAGGTGCGGGCCCGTAAAAGCACAAGGAGGGTCGCAAATGCGGCCAAGGTCGAGGAAGATTGGAACCGTAGATGCGGTGGTTCGAGCGCACCTGCGGCAGATGCAGCTAAGGTCGTGGAGGTAAGGTTTTTGGACCCTAAACTTGTTTCTATGATGGTTTTAACTGTTTAAGCTTGAAATCTATGGAAATTAGTAGCAAAATTGGGGGTCTAGGGCTTGGAAATTGGAGACCTTAACCTAGGGATTTGAGGGGTCAATTATGGTCGGATTTTGGTATATTTGCTACGCATGGACTCGTGCGAGTGTAAGGATTCCAGTTTTGTGAATTTTATCGGGATCCGAGACGTGGGCCCGGGGGTCGGGTTTGGCCAATTTCGAGATTTTCTTTGGTGTTAATTGGTTATTTTGGAGTGGGATTATTCCCTTAGCATATTTTAATGGTATAAATATGTTTTTGGTTAGATTTGGAGCATTCGGAGGCCGAGTCGAGAGGCAAAGGTATCGCGGGCTAGAATTTGAACTTGATAGAGGTAAGTAATGATTGTAAATGCTGTCCTGAGGTTACGAAACCCCGTATTTCACATTGTTGTGCTACTTTGAGGTGATGCACATGCTAGATGACGAGCGTGGGGTCGTGCACCGTTAGGGATTGTGACTTAGTCTGTCCCATATGATTGTTAAGTCACGTATTTGATTAAAACTTATTTGATATCATCGTGTTTAGGAAAGTATTATTATATTTTGGGCTGAATGCCATATTTGGGCCTCGTGCCAATTGTTTTGGACCCTTAAGAGATTTTTACTAATATTCCTCACTGTTTTGATTTCATAAATTTTACTCAGTCATGTTGTATTCTACTATTTTCATAAACTCAGCCGTATTTACTCCGTTTTGATATTCTAAATGATATTTTGGGATGAGCTTCATGTTTTACTGTTTCTTGAGTGGCTTGAAAGGATTCTGACTGAGTGAGGCCGGGGGCTTGAGTTGTGAGGATTATTATAGGATCGGGTTGTGCGCCGCAGCATGTGTACTGGATTATGATACATGAGAGCCGAGGGCCTGATTTGTTATGCCACGAAATGGCTTGTGATAGCGCTTGGGCTGTAGGAGCCCCTCAAGGAGTCTGCACAGCCTCAGTGAGCGCATGCACCCAGTGTGAGATGTGATATTGCTTGAAGGGCTGTTGTTGTTTCATGTTATTGCCCGAGGGGCTGATACGAGTGATTGTGAGATGGCCCGAAAGGCTGGTTCTGTTGATATTTTGCCCGAGGGGCAGTTGTGGTATATGTTTTGCCCGAGGGGTTGTTAACATTTCTATTCTTTTCTCACAGTTTTCATCACTCGCTTGAAACTATTGAAAGTTGTTTTAAAAAAAGGTTTTACTGAACTGAGATGTTTTTACGAGTGTTATTGCTTTACTTGCATTGTTTTGGACTTATATTGTTTTGTTGTAGCGTCATGCTGTGGTTTACGTGTTTTCTTACTACTCAACTGTCTTTACTTTTATTACTTACTGATTTGGCGTACTCACATTACTCCATGCACCCTGTGTGCAGATCCAGGAGTCTCGGGTCACGATAGCGAGTGCTGATTTGGCTTCCAACAGGCTTTCGGAGTTGACTAGGTAGCTGCTTAGCATTCGCAGCCCAGTGCTTCTCCTTCCTATCTTTATTCAGCTTTATATTAGCTTTGTTTCAGACTATGTTGTCTTTTCATATTCCTAGACGAGTTGTAGTTGCTCATGATTGGTGACATCCCGATGTCGGGCCGTGTTTTATCTCTGCACTGTTCTATTCTATCTTACATTTTGGGATTTTAGCTTATTAATGACTTTAAATGACTTATTATAATTGTTTGGTTGGTTTTGGGGTTTGTGTCAGTTGGCATATTTTCACGATATGCGTCATCACGATCGGCTCCGTTTTAGGGTCGTGACAAGTTGGTATCAGAGCCTAAGTTACATAGGTCTCACGAGTCATGAACAGGTTTAGTAGAGTCTTACGGATCGGTACGGAGACGTCTGTACTTATCCTTGGGAGGCTGCAGAACCTTTTAGGAAAAACTTCATACTCTTTAATTCCTGTCGTGCGAATCTGTTGATTCTAGTACTAAACTTCTTTTATTCTACTGATATTGAGGACACGTGCTACCGGTCAGGATGGACGCCCACCAGTACCACTAGTTGTGGCCACTATAGACCGAAGATGCGATATAGGCCATGGTAGGGGTAGGGGTGTAGTCCACACAGCAGCTAGGGCAGCACTTGCAGATCCACCAGCCACCCCAGTTCATAATCAGGTCCCAGTTGTGGACACTCCAACAACACCAGCTTACGCACCAGGTGTGCTTATTGTAATTCCAAGCCTTCAGGAAGCCCTGGCCCATATTCTATCAGGTGCTACTTTTAAGGAGGTTGTTGATATTGCTTGTAAGATTGAGTCAGTTCGTAGCCAAGAGCGGGATGAGAGGAAGGCCAAGAGGCCTCGGGGATCTGGTAGTTTCGGTGGTGCTCCTTCGAGAGGTCACTTTTAGCACGGCAGAGTCCACCTATTCAGGCATGCTCAGTCAGCCCGTCCAGGTTATCGTAGGGCATCATTGGAGCATGGTTCTCACAGTTCTCATCAGGGTCATTCATCACTTAGTGCCCTTCTAGCCCAGAGTTCGTCTCGTGCTCCATCAGTTTAGGGCTCTTCTATGCCAGGGGCATTTGCTAGTCACTCCGGTGCTAGGTGTTCCCTTCAGTCCCCGTCTCTAGCAGTAGGGAGTTGTTATGAGTGTGGAGAGTTGGGATACATGTGGAGGCAGTGTCCTCGTCGTCTTGGAGGTTCATCCCAGCAGAAGAGTCAGCCATCAACTTCAACACCAGTTACTTCACCACCTACCCACCCAGCTAGGGGTGAAGGACAGTCAGCTAGGGGTCGCCCCAGAGGGGGAGGTTGATTAGGTAGTGGTCAGGGCCCTTTCTACGCACTCATCGCTAGACCTGATGTTATTGCTTCAAATGTTGTGATTACAGGTATTGTCTCAGTCTGCCACAGATATGCCTCTGTATTATTTGATCCCGGTTCCACTTTTTCATATGTGTCATATTATTTTGCTCGTTATTTGGATACGCTCTGTGAGTCTCTTGTTTTATCTGTTCGTGTAACTACGCTGGTAGGTGATACTATTATTGTGGACCGTGTGTACCGATCGTGTGTGGTGACTATTGGTGGTTTGGAGACCTGAGTAGACCTTTTGTTGCTGTGTTTGGTGGACTTTGATGTGATATTAAGCATGGATTGGCTATCTTCGTGTCGTGCTATATTGGACTGTCATGCTAAGATAGTGACGTTGGCTATGTCGGGTGTGCCACGGATTGAGTGGCGAGGTTCGACTGATTTTGTTCCCA
This sequence comes from Nicotiana sylvestris, assembly GCF_000393655.2. Taxonomy (NCBI): domain Eukaryota; kingdom Viridiplantae; phylum Streptophyta; class Magnoliopsida; order Solanales; family Solanaceae; genus Nicotiana; species Nicotiana sylvestris. The sequence goes on from NC_091064.1 coordinate 12,738,533, forward strand.
GTAGGGTCATTTCATTTCTGAAGGCCCAGCGGATGGTTGGGAAAGGTTGTCTTTCATACTTAGACTTTGTGAGGGATGTCAGTGTAGAGACTCCCAGTATTGATTCTGTTCCTATAGTGAGGGATTTTCCCGATGTGTTTCCTGTAGACCTGTAGGGCATGCCCCCGGATAGGGATATTGATTTTGGTATTGACCTGGTGCCGAGCACTTAGCCCATTTCTATTCCATCGTATCGTATGGCACTAGTAGAGTTGAAGGAGCAGCTTCAAGAACTCCTTGATAAGGGGTTCATTCGGCCTAGTGTGTCGCCATGGGGTGCGCCTGTTCTATTTGTGAAGAAAAAGGATGGCACGATGAGGATGTGCATTAATTACAGGCAGCCGAACAAAGTAACAATCAAGAACAATTATCCTTTACCTCGTATCGATGATTTATTTGACCAGCTTTAGGGAGCGAGAGTGTTCTCCAAGATTGATCTTCGTTCAGGTTATCACCAGTTGAAGATTAGGGACTCAAAAATTCTTAAGATAGCTTTCAGGACCCGATATGGTCATTATGAGTTCCTGGTGATGTCTTTTGTGGGCTGACCAATACCCTAATATCGTTCATGCATTTGATGAACAACGTGTTTCGGCTTTATCTCGACTCGTTCGTGATTGTTTCATTGATGATATTTTGGTGTACTCGCGTAGTCACGAGGAGCATGCGGAGCATTTGAGAGTTGTGTTGCAGAGATTGAGGGAGGAGAAACTTTATGCACAGTTCTCCAAGTGTGAGTTTTGGCTCAGTTAATTGGCATTCTTGGGACATGTGGTGTCTAGTAAGGGTATTCAGGTTGATCCAAAGAAGATAGAGGCGGTTCAGAGTTGGCCCAGACCGTCCTCAACCATAGAGATTCGCAGCTTCCTCAATTTGGCAGGTTACTACCGTCGGTTCATTCAGAGATTTTCATCTATAGCATCATCCTTGACCAAGTTGACTCAGAAGGGTACTCCATTCTAGTGATCGGATGAGTGTGAGGCAAGCTTTCAGAAACTCAAGACTGCCTTGACCACAACTCCAGTGTTAGTTTTGCTATCAGCTTCAGGTTCATATACCGTGTATTATGATGCTTCGAGAGTTGGTATTGGGTGTGTGTTAATGTAGGAGGGTAGAGTTATTGCTTATGCTTCTCGTCAGTTGAAGCCCTATGAGAAGAACTACCATGTTCATGATTTGGAGTTGGCTGCCATTGTTCACGCATTGAAGATTTGGAGGCATTATCTTTATGGTGTATCTTGTGAGGTGTTTACTGATCATCATAGCCTCCAGCACTTGTTCAAACAGAAGGATCTCAATTTGAGGCAGCAGAGATGGTTGGAGCCGCTAAATGATTATAATATTATTATCTTGTACTATCCGGGGAAGGCCAATGTAGTGGCTGATACTTTGAGTAGGAAGGCGGTGAGTATGGGGAGTTTGGAGTATACTTCTGTTTGGGAGAGATCTTTTGTAGTTGATGTTTAGGCCTTGGCCAATTTCGTGAGGTTGGATATTTTGGAGCCCAGTCGGGTATTGGCTTGCGTGATTTCTCAGTCTTCCTTATTTGATCGCATCAGAGAGCGTCAGTATGGTGATCCTCATTTGCTTGTCCTTAAAGACAAAGTTCAGCACGACGATGCCAGAGATGTGACTATTGGTGATGATAGGGTATTGAGGATGCAGGGCCGGATATGCGTGCCAAATGTAGATGGGCTTTGGGAGTTGATTTTGGAGGAGGCCCATAGCTCGCGGTATTCCATTCATCCGGGTGCCGCAAGATGTATCAGGATCTGAGGCAGTATTATTAGTGGAGGAGCATTAAGAAGGACATTGTGTGATTTGTAGCTCGGTGTCTCAATTGTCAGTAGGTGAAATATGAGCATCAGAGACCGGGTGACTTGCTTCAGCAGATGGATATTCCAGAGTGGAAGTGGGAGCGGATCACCATGGACTTCGTAGTTGGGCTCCACGGACTTTGAAGAAGTTCGATGCTATTTGAGTGATTGTGGATCGACTGACCAAGTCCACGCACTTCATTCCTGTGTGTACTACCTATTCTTCAGAGCGGTTGGCAGATATCTATATCCGAGAGATTGTTCGTTGGCATGGTGTCCCAGTTTCCATCATATCAGATGGGGGTACTCAGTTTACTTTGCAGTTTTGGAGAGTCGTGTATAGAGAGTTGGGTACTCAGGTTGAGTTGAGCACAACTTTTCACCCTCAAAAGGACGGGCAGTCCGAGCGCACTATTCAGATATTGGAGGACATGTTACGCGCTTGTGTCATTGATTTTGGAGGGTCATGTGATTAGTTTCTACCGCTCGCGGAGTTTGCCTATAACAATAGTTATCAGTCGAGTATTCAGATGGCTCCATATGAGGTTTTATATGGGAGGCGGTGCAGATCTCCAGTTGGTTGGTTTGAGCCCGGCGAGGCTAGGCTTTTGGGTACAGACTTGGTGCAAGATGCTTTGGACAAGGTGAAGGTGATTCAGGAGCGGCTTCATACAACACAGTCGAGACAAAAGAGTTATGATGTCAAAAAGGTTTGGGATGTGTCCTACATGGTTGGGGAGAAGGTTCTACTGAAGGTTTCACCCATGAAGGGTATTATGAGATTTGGGAAGAAGGGTAAATTGAGCCCTCGGTTCATTGAGCTTTTTGAGGTGCTTCGGAGGATTGGGAGGTGGCTTATAAACTTGCTTTGCCACCCAGATTGTCGAGTGTGCATCCGATATTTCATGTTTCTATGCTCCAGAATTATATTGGAGATCCATCTCATGTTTTGGATTTCATCACGGTTCAGTTAGATGGTGATCTGACCTATGATATAGAGCCAGTAACTATTTTGGAGCGTTAGGTTTGAAAGTTGAGATCAAAGGATATAGCTTCAGTGAAAGTGCAGTGGAGAGGTCGGCCCATGGAGGAGGCTACCTGGGAGATCGAGCGGGAGATGCGGAGCAGATATCCTCACCTAATTGAGGCTTTAGACATGTTTCTTGACCCGTTCGAGGGCGAACATTTATTTAAGAGGGGGAGGATGTAACGGCCTGGCCGGTCGTTTCATGAATTACTGCTTCGTTTTCCCCTTTTCTGCTTCTTTATTCTTTGTTCATCTGTGTTATATGGTATTGGGTTGGTCGGTTCGAATTCGGAATGATTTTGGAAAGGTTTAAGACATTTAGTCTCTTTTGGATAAGCTTAAGTTGGAAAAGTTAACCGGATATTGACTTATGTGAAAAATGTCTCAAATGTGAATTTCGATGGTTTTGATAGCTTCGTGAGGTGATTTGGGACTTAGGAGCGTGATCAGAATGTGTTTTGGAGGTCCGTAGTAGATTTAGGCTTGAATTGGCGAAATTGGAATTTTGGTATTTTTTCGGTTGGTAGCGGAGATTTTGATATAGGGGTCGGAACATGATTCTGGAAGTTGGAGTTGGTCCGTTTTTTCATTTGTGACGTGTGTGCTAAATTTCAGGTCATTCGGACGAGGTTTGATAGACTTTTTGATCAAAAGCGAAATTTGGGTATTTTTGGAAACCTTAGGCTTGAATCCGATGTTATTTTGTTTATTTGACATTGTTTTAGGTGTTCTGAAGATTGGTATAAGTTTGGATAGTGGTATATGACTTGTTCGTACTTTTAGTTTAGGTCGCGGGGGCCTCGGGATAATTTCGGGTGGTTGACGGGAAGTTTGGAGTTGGAAATTTGCAGCTGAAGTTGCTGAAATTCCTATTATAACCGCACTTGCGGCTTGGGGACCGTAGGTAGGGGCCCGCAGAAGCGCAAGGAGGGTCGCAAATACGGCCAAGGTCGAGGAAGATTGGAACTACAGATGCGGTGGTTCGAGCGCACCTGCGGCATCGCAGGTGCGGGATTCTGATCGTAGGTGCGATTCTTGAGCGGATAAGTGACTTTCGCAGATGCGCACCTGGGAACGCAGGTGTGGGTCCGTAGGTTCAAGATTTTGACTGCATAAGCGGTTTAGCTAGGGCAGAACATATAAATTAAGTCCTTTGCAAATGTTTGGTTATTCCACCATTTTCACATACGGGTTTGAGCTTGGGAGAGCAAATTGAAGAGGGAATTCAAGAGAGTTTCGTGGAGGTAAGGTTTTTGGACCCTAAACTTGTTTCTATGATAGTTTTAACTGTTTAAGCTTGAAATCTTTGGAAGTTAGTAGCAAAATTGGGGGTCTAGGGCTTGGAAATTGGAGACCTTAACCTAGGGATTTGAGGGGTCAATTGTGGTCGGATTTTGGTATATTTGGTATGCATGAACTCGTGAGAGTGTAAGGATTCCAATTTTGTGAATTTTATCGGGATCTGAGACGTGGGCCCAGGGGTCGGGTTTTTATTTAAGATCTATACTGAGTCATGTTGTATTTACTGATTTCATAACTTAGTCTTTATTACTCCATTTTGATGCATAAAATAATATTTTGGGCTAAGCACCCTGTTTTACTGATAGCCCAAGTGACTAGATAGGTTTCTAACTGAGTGAGGCCGAGGTCCTTTGTTGTGAGGATATTATGGGATCGGGATGCACGTCGCAGAATGTTGTTATTGATTCATGATTTTTATGAGGCCGTGTGTTAGACCCCATATTTTCTTAAATGAAAATACACCATAAATAAATTAATTAATGAGAGCTCGGAAGTGAGATATTACGTCCCGCATTTTGTACGTTGATGTTTCGTCGTAAGTTAATCAGCGTAAGCTCGGAAATGAGATTAGTTTGGAATTATAAGTATTATGCTATTTCAAACAAGGAATAAGTAAATTAGTGAAGGTGAAAGGGTAAGCGAATCGAAGGAAATGAGTTTCGTTGAAGTTTGACATTCTGGGATAAAAACGGTCCGAGCTATAATACTCGGTATTTATGGACTAGTACCATATAAGGTACCACACGACCATAATAGTAAGGTGTATAAGGTATGTAAAAAGTAAGTAATATTTTAAGTAAGTGGAAATAATTCTCAATTTTGCGGATAATTAATTAATTACCGGGTAACGGAACACTACCTAATTACTTAATAAGTAGATAAAGATTAAAACACCCCACCCCTACCCCCACGTGGAAGCCCCCCAATTCTTACACTGTGACTCATGCCTTCATTAAATTATATGGCTTGATGTGGTAAGTAATGTTTTCTTTTGGCGGCTGAGTTGTGCCAAGTTAGGCATTAATTAGTTGGTATTTAAAATTACTAGTTTGACTTATTCCGGTGCATGTGGAGAGAATAGCACTCTTTAAAGTTTTTATAAAGCTCTAATCAAGATTCTTGTGTTAAAAATGAATCAATCCCAAATCCTACCATACTCAAGGCTAACGAATCCTAGGAATATTAATGTCAAGCTAGGAGTTTTTCCAATTGAATTATTTCATACTAATCTGTATGAAGATTTCAAGAGTGTAGATGGAATAACCATGTATCATATGTGATGTACACATATCCAAATTTCGTGAGATCAATATCGTAATGGAATAAATCTTTATGGGAGGAACATGACAATTTGGGTTGGAATTCACTGCACTGTGTTGTCTATCTAGGATTGAAAGAAGTAGTTTCTGATATGCTGGGGCGAAATAAATCCTGAAGCCTGCATTTCAGCATGCAGTGAAAATCACTGGACAACAACAATTTACATTGTAGCCAGTGAAGGTGATGTAAGTATGATAAACGAGATTTCAAAACACTCCACTTTGTCAATGTAGCGTGAGATTTTTGCAAATTTTAAGGAGTACGGTGTAATCTTTCTTAAGAGAATTGGCTCAGGTATGTTAAGGTTATCTCTTCTTTCTTTTGGCATGATTCATACGATACAAATGAAACATGCAAATGCAAAAATTCCATAAATGACTCTATTCATAGAAGTATTAGAGATATCTATGTTCTTGAATTTTCATGTGTCATAATATTTTATCATCTGTTCACCGGTCTCAGAAAAATATAAAAGTTGAAAAGAGTTTACTTTATGATAGTACTCAAAAGCAAAATGGTCTTGTGAAGCTCCGAAAGATTTTATTAACGTATTTTTCATGCATTGCATACATATGCATTGACCCATGACCAGATGGCGTTATATACGCGTATATATGTAAATATATGTATATGGGATATGGGAAAAGATTACGGCGTTATATATGCACCACCACCTGATCAGCTGGTATATGATAATGATGTTGCCCACAATGGATGAAATATGACTCAAACGGCGTTATATACACGTATATATGTATCTATATATATGTATATGGGATATGAGAAAGGTTATGGCATTATATACGCATCACCACCTGATCGGCTGGTATATGATGATGATGTTGCCCGCAGTGGCTAAGATATGATTCAAATGGCATTATATACGCATATATATGTATGCATATATATGTATATGGGATATGGGAAAGGTTATGGCGTTATATACGCACAACCACCTGATCAGCTGGTATACAATGATGATTTTGCCCATAGTGGCTGATATGATATGATGGGATGCCCTCAGAGGCTGATGATGTTATGAAACATGTACCTATGCACGACATGACATCCATACGCATATGCATGACGCTAAAACTAATTTATGATTTACAAAGTTATTCAGACTTACAGGTTGAGTCATGTACTCTATATTTATTACATGTCTCGTATGTATTTATTTATGTGCCTAACATACTCGGTACATTATTCGTACTGACATCCCTTTTGCCTGGGGATGCTGCGTTTCATGCCCACAAGTCCCGATAGACAGGTCGAGAGCCCTCCAAGTAGGCTATCAGTTCAGCGGAAGATGTTGCTATGCTCCATTTGCTTCGGAGTTGCTCATTTGGTTAGTATGATTTAGACGTGTATTATTTGGTATGGCGGGACTCTGTCCCGACCTTTATAACATTGTGTACTTTTAGAGGCTTGTAGACATATGTCGTGTACATAAAAGATTGTACGGCCTTATTGGCCTATGTTTTGAGTTTATAAAGGATCATGTTGGCCTATTAAGCCCGTATGTCATGTTTATATGATGATGTAATAAGAAAGATACATTATGTTGGTACTCGATTGAGTAAGGTATCGGGTGCCCGTCGCGGCCCATGGGTTGGGGTCGTGACAAAAGTGGTATTAGAGTAGTTCTGTTCTAGGGAGTCTACAAGTCGTGTCTAGTAGAGTTTTTTATGGGTGTGTCGTGCACCACACTTATAAGCATGAGGCTACAGGGCATTTAAGACTGTCAATCTTTCTTCTTACTCTAGATCGTGTGGTAGAGCACACTTATATGAATTCAAGTCCCAAACTTCTATTTTTGTTCGTAATAAGATGACGCCTACGTTCAGAAAGATGATCGATAAGAGATATAGTTGTGGAAGTGTTGAATTAGAGTAACTCTACTTTGAATCATGCTTATGATAAGTAAATGTGAGATCTTCAGCAGATCATGTGCGTACTGAAAGGTGTAAGCTTCTTGATAAGGAGCCTTAAGGAGAGAATGCCTGTCCACCTTTATGGTGAAAGACAATGAGAGATTAAGAAGATAAATACAAGTTTCAACAAGAAAAATAAGCAAGATGAAGAAGGGTACGAGGCGCCCAGTTAACAAAGGTTAACAATGTTTATAACTCAGGCAGAGGAACATAAGCTTTTTGAGTTATATTCAATAGTAACAGGGGTATATACAATTGGTCACACCTATTCCAGATATGCCCTATAGGGTTTAATAGAAGTAGTATAAGAAGATATGATGGGTGAATTGTTTGTGTCAGTTGACATTTCTGAAAGATATTGCAAATGTGTTAATAGATCTCCTTGTGAGACACCCAGAAGGTACACTTTAAAATAGTGCAGCCAGATATGAGTACTACAAAGACATGCACTATAAGCCTTGAAGGGATACATATTACCTTAGTGTGGCCTGCGTCCCTAGTAAAGCGAGAACGTTAAGCAACTTAGAGAGCCACTGGATGGAGCAAAGGGAAGCTAAAAGAAAAAGAATGTCTTGTTCGAGTTTGCAGAATAAAGTGATAGGCATAAATGTTGGCGGGAAATAAGAAAAGAGTTAACAAACCATTATGAGTAAGATGTGATACATGGATGACAATGGTAGATGAAAAGATGTCAATATTACAAAATCTATAGTCAAGTGAATGAAGAAACGAGAAGTGACAGGCCTTAGGACAACAAAAGAGTATAGGCCATACAATCATGTCCTCATTTCGAGAAATAAGTTCGCAACTCTAGCGTGGTTACCAAGAGGAAAAGTTAGACCCCAGAGTAATAGAACCAGTATAGATTGGTGAACAAGATAAACTAAACATGAATTAGGGACTGAGTGACTGATAATAGTCGCCATCATAAGAATTTCAGATTTTGTTCTGCCAATAATAAAATGGACGACAAAAGAATATTCATGAGAAATTCAGAGAATGTTCATTTAGAAAAACGCTTCCCTACAGCAAGCAATGTGAGCAAATTTCAGCTTAAGGGATTGTATGTGCCAGTTATACTAAGTTCAACCCTCGTGAGTAAGCAATTTTTCTATCCTTGGTATGGAAGGATTACCGTAAGGCGAGTAAGGGTCATCGATGATGTGAAAGGATGCCAAAGATGAAAAGGTGAAACATCTATAGGCAGGTCGTCATAGCTCCCACTCTTAGTACTCCCCTAAAGGGGGGAATATGGCATGATAAAAGGAAGAATGCAATAAAAATGAGAAAGGGATGAGATTGCACTTATCCAAATGCTATAGATATGCTATGATTCCAGAACGTTATACAAACGTGACGTCAAGGAGAAGAACTACGGGTTATTTCCCAAGATGTTATTGATAATTAAGGATCCAGTGTGAGACATAAGTTAAGACCAAGGAAATAACCCAAGAAAGATTACGAGAAATATTGATATGAGAATGAGACAATGAGTAGTTAGTGGTCAGGAAGATCCCAGTTATGGCCAAATAGGAGGTTATAGACAAGTCATCAAATCCTGTAAGATAAACATAGTATAACCCAACGTGAAAAATTCAGCCTCAAAGAGTATCATTATAATACTTGAGATATATTCAAACAAGAGTTGGGGTAGTTAAAGGTACCGTATAAGTATTATGGGGATAAAAGAAAGTGCCACTGGAAAGGCAGTCAAAATATTAGTTCAGAAGCAACCCTGTAAGAACAAGGGCGTGGAGATAAGTAACTACGGATAAGTATAGGCAAGGAAGGACATCAGAAGGTCTGTCGAGTATACAATGTAATAAGCTCACAACTTTACAAGATTCAGAGGGTCTTCCCTAAGTGCTACGATGAAAGACTAGCTGAGAAAATAAGGAAGAAAGCTTCAACCTCGGCACAATGACCTAAAGAGGAAATGGTCGTGGGACAATAGTCTCAAAACAACATTGTATGCACTCCCTAAGAAAGTGGCACCTATAGTGGCTAATGGATAGGGAGTAAAATCAGAAGTGATATTCAAGATCATATGAGTTGTATGGAATTTCATATATGTGGGCACTAAGATAAGCTAAGTATGGATGCAACAAGGGGGCAGAAAGATCAGGAAAAGTAATAGCTTACGTTTAAAGAAAGCTAAGATGAAAAAAGGGATTATTCGATCGATGATTCAGAGTTGGTTACGTTATGAACGCACGTAAGGGTTCGGAGTTTTATACATACAACATATACAACCATAGAAGATTCTGGTATATATTAAAAGAAAGAAATGAGCCTAGGTCACAAACGAAGGATTAAGCTGTTAAAGGATTGTATCATGCATATCCCATAAGTGCCATGAAGGGCTAAAAGTAATAACTAACACCATGTGCTGCAGATCAGAAGATAGCTTAAAGCCGGTTAGAAAATACTAGCCTCATAAGAATTCAGTATGGAACTCCCATCAGATTGTATAGGCACCAGAGGTGCAAGTATTATAATAGAGTTTTAAATTATGGATGTGAATTCTACCTATATGGAAGGAAGGTCATGAAGGAGATAGAAGATGTGATACGAAACATTAAAGTACGTAAGGTAAAGGTAAATAACGTACGAGATGCAGAAGATTGTGAATAGTCCATAGTTCGGGTAGAAAGCGCGTGGATTCAGTATCCAGGATTAATAGCTGCATCATCAGTAGCATATCCTCCAGCCTATGGTCTAGGTATCGAGAAGCCTGATTAAGAGAATAAAGAAGAGTCAGAGACGATGTGATGTCTCGCTTGACGTTCCAGAATAACATAAGGAAATCTATGGTGCAAGCAAGTTGAAGAAAGGTTGCGAGTAGTATAAATGGATATGTATTGGTCGCAAGCTGAAGTATGGTAGAGCGACAAAGTTTTAAGAAGACATAAGTAAGGATAAGGAAAGGCAAATGAAAAGGGTACGAGAATGGATAAGTCCTCGGGATTAGGCCCATGAAAACAAGGGAGCTAATGGCTTCTCTAGGTTATAGTAAGCTCAGTATAGCCTGAATGGACTCAAAGGAGTTACTCTTCATAAGTAGCATCTAGAAGAAATGGAATGCTGCCCTAATAGTAGAATAAGGGTGTAATTGTGATAAATAAAGGATGACGTTTGGGCCTTCAATTGAGTAATGATCGGACGATGAAAAGAAAAGGACCTCATGACTTAGACATGATTAAAATAATCATGCAAGGTGAATCACATTGGGGTGCGGTGAGATACGGTTATGAAAGTATGGTATCGCCCCAGGTGGATCAATCTAATCATTTCAGATGTTCCCCGATAAAACATGAATCCTAGCGGCAGTATTACATAAAAATGTTAAGTTATCAGGGGTGGATTATGGATCAAAATTGAGGTAAATCAACAATGGATAGATAAAAGTTATAAAATATGAGAGGAGATTAGGTCGTCATTCTTAAGATGAACAGTAATGTGGAAGTATTAGAGGACATAAATTTATACGTATGGGATAAGAAATGAAAATAGCTTGGAATTTGGTAGCAGACCTCAGTAACGAGAAATCAAGGTAAGAGTTATGGTATAGTACGACCTACATAGATGCAGTAAAATCATATGAATGTATAACCAGGTCTATGAAATAAGATGTAGCAATAATCGTAAATTCAACAAAGTACCGAGGGAAGAACTTCAAACATATCTATAGACACCCAAAGGGACACTTTATCATAATTCTATATATGTTCAAAGTGAAGCCCAGAGATTGGCTAAAAGCTAGAGGAAAAAGGAGGCAAGAGTCGCATAGGCTTACATACAAGGAAAAAGTCATACAGGCTTCATGACAAAAGGTAGCAACAGTTGCAAGATTGGAAGAATTACGAGTCGTGGTGTGAAAAATAGGCCTAAAGGGGGGAATGCCCTGGCCTTTGGACTTATTCGCAGAACAGTTGCCTAGATGGAAAGAGGAGTACTAGAGTATTTGCAAGAGCTATGGGATATGAGGATGATAAGCGCATCGGTTAACATTCGAGGATGAATGTTCCAAAGGGGGGGGGATGATGTTAGATCCCATATTTTCCTACATGAAAATACGCCATAAATAAATTAATTAATGAGAGCTCGGAAGTGAGATGTTACGTTCCACATTTTTGTACGTTGATGTTTCATCGTAAGCTAATCAACGTAAGCTTGGGAATGAGATTAGTTTGGAATTATAAGTATTATGCTATTTCAAACAAGGAATAAGTAAATTAGTGAAGGTGAAAGGGTAAGCGAATCGAAGGAAATGAGTTTCGTCGAAGTTTGACATTTTGGGATAAAAACGGTCCGAGCTATAATACTCGTTATTTATGGACTAGTACCATACAAGGTACCACATGACCATAATAGTAAGGTGTATAAGGTATGTGAAAAGTAAGTAATATTTTAAGTAAGTGGGAATAATTTTCAATTTTGCGGGTAATTGATTAATTACCGGGTAACGAAACACTACCTAATTACTAAATAAGTAGATAAAGATTAAAAAACCCTACCCCTACCCCCACGTGGAAGCCCCCCCCCAATTCCTACACTGTGACTCATGCCTTCATTAAATTATGTGGCTTGATGTGGTAAGTAATGTTTTCTTTTTGTCGCTGAGTTGTGCCAAGTTAGGCATTAATTAGTTGGTATTTAAAATTACTAGTTTGACTTATTGAGGTGCGTGTGGAGAGAGTTGCACTCTTTAAAGTTTTTATAGAGCTCTAATCAAGATTCTTGTGTTAAAAATGAATCAATCCCAATTATCCTACCATACTCAAGGCCAACGAATCCTAGGAATATTAATGTCAAGCTAGGAGCTTTTCCTATTGAATTATTTCATACTAATCTGTATGAAGATCTCAAGAGTATAGATGGAATCATGTATCATATGTGACATACACATATCCAGATTTTGTGAGATCAGTATCGTAATGGAATAAATCTTTATGGGAGGAACATGACAATTTGGGTTGGAATTCACTACACTGTGTTGTCTATCTAGGATTGAAAGAAGTAGTTTCTGATATGCTGGGGCAAAAGAAATCCTTAAGCCTGCATTTCAGCAGGCAGTAAAAATCACTGGACAATAACAATTTACATTGTAGCCAGTGAAGGTGATGTAAGTATGATAAACGAGCTTTCAAAGCACTCCACCTTATCAATGTAGCGTGAGATTTTTGCGAATTTTAGGGAGTACGGTGTAATATTTCTCAAGAGAATTGGCTCAGGTATGTTAAGGCTATCCCTTCTTTCTTTTGGCATGATCCATATGATACGAACGAAACGTGCAAATACACAAATTTCATAAATAACACTATTCATAGAAGTATTAGAGATATCTATGTTCTTAAATTTCCATGTGTCATAATATTTTATCATCTATTCATAGGTCTCAGAAAAATATGAAAGTTGAAAAGAGTTTACTTTATGATATTACTCAAAGGCAAAATGGTCTTGTGAACCTCCAAAAGATTTTATTAACGTACTTTTCATGCATTGCATACATATGCATTGACCCATGACCAGATGACGTTATATATGCGTATATATATAAATATATGTATATGGGATATGTGAAAAAGATTACGGCATTATATATGCACCACCACCTGATCAGCTGGTATACGATAATTATATTGCCCACAATGGCTGAAATATGACTCAAACGGTGTTATATACGCGCATATATGTATGTATATATATGTCTATGGGATATGGGAAAGGTTATGGCGTTATATACGTATCACTACCTGATCGGATGGTATATGATGATGATGATACTAACAGTGGCTTAAATATGATTCAAACAGCGTTATATATGCGTATATATGTATGTATATATATGTATATGGGATATCGGAAAGGTTATGGTGTTATATATGCACCACTACCTGATCACCTTGTATATGATGATGATTTTGCCCACAGTGACCAATATGATATGATGGGATGCCCTCAGAGGCTGATGATGTTATGAAACATGTACCTATGCACGACATGACATTCTTACGCATATGCATGACGCTAAAAGTAATTTATGATTTACAGAGTTATTCAGACTTACAGGTTGAGTCATGTACTCTATATTTCTTCCATGTCTCTTAAGTATTTATTTATGTGCCTAACATACTCGGTACATTATTCATACTGACGTCCCTTTTGCCCGGGGACACTGCGTTTCATGTCTGCAGGTCTTGATAGACATGTCGAGAGCCCTCCAAGTAGGCTATTAGCTCAATGGAAGATTTTGGTACGCTCCATTTGCTTCGGAGTTACTCGTTTGGTTAGTATGATTTAGACGTGTATTCTTTAGTATGGCGGGACTCTGTCCCGACCTTTATGACATTTATATACTCTTAGAGGCTTGTAGACATATGTCGTGTACATAAAAGATTGTACGGCCTTATCGGCCTATGTTTTGTGTTTATAAAGGATCATGTTGGCCTATTAGGCCCGTATGTCATGTGTATATGATGATGTAATAAGAAAGATACGTTACATTGTTACTCGATTGAGTAAGGTACCAGGTGCCCATCGCGGCCCATGGGTTGGGGTCGTGACACCGCATGCCTGATTGATTTATGCCACGATGTGGCTTGTTATAGCGTTTGGGCTGTAGGATCCCCTCCGGAGTCTATACACCCCCAGTGAGCATGGGTACCCTAAGTGAGTGATATGATATTTTGATCGAGGGGTTGTTCTTGTTTTATGTCATGCCCGAGGGGTTGTTTACGAGTGATTGTGATGTATGCCCAAGGGGCTGTATATGAGTGACAGTGATGTTTGCCCGAGCGGCTGTTTATGATTCATGTTGCCGGATGGGTTGTATACGAGTGATGTTTGTCCGAGGGGCTGATTATGATTTATGTTGCCCGAGGGGCTGTATATGAGTGAGTTTTTCCCGAGGGGCTGATTATGCTTTCATTATTTTTACTCACTATTTTATCACTTCGTTTGAAAACTGTTGAAAGATGTCTTAAATGGTTTTATTGAAACTGGATTCAAATGAGCCGAATTGACTGAAAACCCTGATTTTAAATGCAAGTTGTATTCTACTGAGATTTCATGATATGAACTGTATATATTTTATTGCTCGTCACCACTGCTTAGACTTTACTTACCTTTATTACTCACTGAGTTGGCGTACTCACATTACTTCCTGCACCTTGTGTGCAGATCCATGTATTTCTTAACCCGATAGCGGGTATTGATTACTCAGTGGCAGGTCCATCGAAGTTAGTAAGGTAGCTGTCTGGTGATCGCAACCCTATTTTTATCCCTCCTTATCCTTCCTTAGTTGTATTCAATTATTTCTAGGCTATGTTAGTCTTGATATTGTCAGACGATTGTAGTAGATGGTCATGACTAGTGACACGCCGATGTCGGGCTTTCTTTCCGCACTGTGTTTTGATTTAAACTCCTCATGCAGGTTTATTGTTAAATAGCTTTGGTTTTGTCTTAAAAATAAATATATTGATTGGTTTTGGTAGTGTGTCAGCTTGCCTAGTACCACATTAGGCGCCATCACGACAAGGTTATTTTTGGATCGTGACAAGTTGGTATCAGAGCCTAGGTTACATAGGTCTCATAGTCATGATCAAATTTAGTAGAGTCTAACGGATTGCTACGGAGACGTCTGTATTTATCTTCGAGAGGCTGCAGAACCTTTAGAAAATCCCATATTCTTGAATTCTTATCGTGCGACATTGATTCAACTTGAAATGAAACTCTTGAAATTCCTTCCACGCATTCGTATACGCGCATGAACGCTCAGTATCAGTTGTGCATCGACGGCTTGTGATTCCCTAGATGAGGTGCGAGATGTAATTTCTATGTGTTGATGTTAGACCAGTCTGGAGGGCTTGAGGCCGAGTTTTGACTGTAGCTTGAGCACTTAGATTTCGATTGTGTAAGCATGTGTATTTGGGACTTATATGCCCAGTTTGTGTCCTTATTGGTGGGTTTTGTGACTGGATAGCTATGGGGTGAGTATGATTTGATTTCAAGGTGTGTTCAGATTGTTCGAATGTGACAAGAAGAGTTTGCTGGAGAAGTAGAAATGACTATTAGGTGCTTGACTTCTGTCTTGAGTTGGCGTCTGGCCTCGAGCTATAAGTGTGTTGAAGGACCTCTCATGTAGTTTAGTTGTGAAGTGGAGTAGATCTGCATGTTGTGTTATGAGTTCAGACTCAGGGGGTTAAGTGATTGGGTAATAGTTATGATTATGGAAGAGTATATAGAGATACCAATTTGAGGCTAAGCAAGTGGATTATCTCATGCAGGGTGTTCTGAGATTTGTGTAATCCTTATGTAGTTGGTTGGGAGTTCTCTTTTACCAGTGAAATATATGTGTTGCAATTTGATTTTGGATCGCTTATGGGAGTGGGCTTGTCTGTTACGAGGGTGAACGCGAGATATGCAGATGATTTGAAATACTAGATGGATGTGTTGCACGAGCTTATGAAGGATTTAGTTCAATCTGACCATGGTATTATGGCAGTAATAGAGTATGGGCATTGTGAGTTTTTTGAGTGTTTTGACCTATGGCTTTGAGCTAAGTGGGGGAGTCTGCTATTGATAAGTTGATTGCGCGACTAAGTGTCGTATAAATTTCAGTTAGAGGTAACTGGAATATCAGTTGTGGCTTACAAGGGTTGAGATCGATGATGACTCGAGTAAAGGAAATTTTGAATAGGGGTTGTGTTATGCTTTATGGGTGTATAAGAATCATGGAATGACTTGAGTTGTTATTTGTGAAGGATGTAATGTGCATGGAGCAGGAATTTTTTTGGTTGCATTAAGGTGGGGTTACTTCTTGGGGTGTTGGAGTGCTAATGGAGCACATGTCGTTCGGTCCGTTTGATTAGTCTAATTGAGGTTTGAGCAGAGTGGATGACTCCCGAGAATAGTTCTAATGGATTCAAGATGTATATGTAACAATTGAGGGTTCTTCAAGATGTGTATTTGGCCAGAAACTGAGGTTTACATTGGAGGGTGTCAAGACTTGTGGCATTTCTACATTATTATAGATATCAGTATCAAGAATGTAAAGGTAATGGCTTTAGATTCGCAGGAAGTCTCTTCAGGGTAAGTTTTTTAAATGTGGTGCTTTTGGGGATATTTGAGAGAGGATTCAGCGGCTTATGAGCCTTAGACGGTGTAGTTTTATACTTGGGTCTCGTGTGGTGAGTCTGGGTTGAGGATTGTGGTATTATAGCAAGGAGAAGTATCAATTCGAAGGTAATTCAGAAGGAACCTAGATAAATAGGACAGCTTGGTAGTAGGTCGGATCAGCATGGTAAGAGATATGATTAGTTCTTTGGGTGCTTAGGAGGTAATGAGTTTCTACAGGTGTTTCGTGGCAAAGCTCTTGGGTTTTTGGTGACCTGCGTAGCTTGGTTGAGCTAGAAGGGTTCAGTCATAACGGTTTGGTTTTGTGCAAATGGGATTCTGAGAGTCCTTAATGGCTTCTACCATGGTTAGAGATGAATATTTTCTACTGGCGTGAGGAGCATGTGATGTATAGTGATTTTCTTCTAGATGGGATCAAATGGAAAGTTCTTGACTAGTTGAGTACGTAGTTTCTTGTGGCTCGGAATGGATTATGAAGTTCTCATATTTATCATAGGATGACATGGTATACGCGGTATGTTGTGTAGGGTTGAGATTTGCATGTGTGAGGCCACAGTTCAGTTCTAGAAGGAAGGTCATAAATTCTTAGGCAACATGGATAGTTTTAGATGACTAGGTAAATGATATCACTAATTGGTGCAGCTTAATGAGGGTATACATTTCAGAAAAGGCCAATGTGTTTGAGTTAAGGGTACTTCATCGGTATTGCGGCACTCTTTTGTTGGATCGACTACTGATATTCAAGTTTGCTTGGTGTCACAGAAGAATTATAGGAGTATCCCTCGTGAAATGATTGAGTATTAGAGGTGTGTTATATATTCGAGCGGTGGAGTTAGGATCAGATATGCTGATTCGTGCGCTTTATGGATTTCGAAACTGGGAGTTCTCATAAACAGATTATTTCCTGGTTGTGGATTGTAAAAATGTGGCCAGAGCTAGACAGATGATAGTATGCTTTATGGTTCAGTCATTGTGCACTTTTGGAGAGTTATCTATTTGTTTTGGGTGACCAGAGTTGATTTAGGGCTCATTGGTAGGCCCAGTATGGATGTGTGTTCTGCACCTGGTCAGAATTGTTGACTCCGAATGAGGTATGTGCCATTCGATTGTCATTGAGCTTATTCGTGTTCTGGAGTGATCTATGAGTTACCCTTCTGTGTTGCAAGGAGTTGTGATTGTTGGTTATATGCACATATGGTGCAGTTCTATTTGGGTGTTATAGCAGAATTTGAGTGAGATGTGTATTTAGGTATTGCATGATTGATTGCGCATTGGATATGTTCTTTCGGGCTGGCATGGCATTGCATCATTTACTTTTCCGTGGTTATGGTGATTTACTTTTGGTACTAGACATCAAATTACGCGTGGTTAATGATATTGAGCATGGTAACTTGAGGTGTCTCATGTAGACCAGTGTTTGGATAGGGTCGTGCATTGTAGCAAGGTTATGTGGAGGTATGATCCTTCGGGTTAGATTCGTGTGTTCTGGTTCTGCGATGTGTGATGGGATCTTAGCACTGTGTTGTGGTAGTACTGGTGAGCTTGCAATACAACCCTCTCATTTGAGTCATTTTTCCATGATTTGAGCACATTTAGACTGTTGCATATTGGTGCGCGAGTCGCATGGGTTGTGGCTTTAGATTGTATTGATGTGTCATGTCACTAGAGTAGTCGTGTTGGATGAGATGAGGGCATCGGGATCTAGAATGAATACTATCGGATTCAATTTTAGCATGTTGGAAGGATAGTATCGGTACTCGGCTTAGAAATTTACTATGGTCCTAGCCGAAGGAGAAGGAGCTCCATACGTGGTTGATTTGAGGAATGTTTATGAATTTCTGCGTGTTTCATTCATCATTGGCAATATACGAATGTGTTGGAATGAGGCCTTGTTTGATAAGAGGTTTATTACCGAAATTGGGTTATTTGAGCAGCTGCTGTGATTAGAAGTGATCACTGTGAGTGTTTGAGTTGTGTGGTATATCATGTGATTTTCATCTTGAATTGTAGTTATGGCTTGATACAGCGTGTTCGGACTTATTCAGTAAGTAGATGTGAGATTCTGATCTTATAGATAATTTCGGAAATGGAAAATTGGTTCTAAGGTTATGGGCTAGGGTGAATTGTGAGATTTTAGTTATGTTGTGTTGTCGGACCTATATGGGATAGGGTGACATGGGATCACCCCCGGGTATGTGCATGGTAAGGTTACACAGCGATTTGATGGCTTTTGGAACAACTCCTAGCACGTTCGAGGACGAACGTATGTTTAAGTGGGAGATGATGTAACGACCCGACCAGTCGTTTTGAGCATTTGCACTTCGCTCTGTTGTTTGAGGGCATGAGTAGCTATGTATGAAGTATTATGATTTATGCGAATCGTCGGTTTTGGTTTTCAGGTTATTTGGAATTGATTTGGAAGAATGATTCTCACCTGGAAGCTTTAAATTTGAAAGGTTTGACAAAGTTTTGACTTTCTATAATTTGACGTCGGATTGGATTTTTGATGGTTCTGTTAGATCTGTTTGGTATTTTGGACTTAGAAGCGCGTCCGGATTGTGATTTGGAGGTCCGTAGTAGAATTTGGCTTGAAATAGCGAAAGTTGGAATTTTGGAAATTTTGACCGGGAGTGGACTTTTTGATATCGGGGTCGAATTCCGATTCCGGAAGTTTGATCAGGTCTATAATGTCAAATGTGACTTGTGTGCAAAATTGAGGTTAATCGGACGTGATTTGATAGGTTTCGGCATCATTGTGGAAGTTTCAAGTTCATTGATTTCGAATTGAGGTGTGATTCGTTGTTTCGATGTTGTTATGTGTATTTTGAAATCTCGAGTAGGTCCGTGTTATGATATGAGACTTTTTGGTATGTTCAAACAGAGTCTCGAGGGGCTCGGGTGAGTTTCGAATAGGTTTGGGTTGTGTTACGCTCATTTTTTTTAATCTTTCGACATCGTTTTTTCAAGCATAAATGGTACTATATTATGCAAATAAGCTCAGATTTCTTTTTTTTATCAAAGTATTAGATTCGTATCATAATTATGGAGCCATAGCAAAAAGAATCATCAAATTTGGACATCGTATGAGGGTTTTATGGTCATTTTACTAAGAATTGGGTTGCCAGATTTTTTCAGATTAATTACGAAATTGCGACTGAATTCGTACTTAAAAATTTGCATTGTTTTCAAATATTGAAACCAACATATCTCCTTCAATATAAGGTCAAATGGAGTGATTCAAGAGTCTAAATTGACTAAAATTTTACAAGGAATCTATTAGAGGCATCAAAAGCGAGTTTCGGGATCGTTTGGAATGAGAATCAAGGTAGAATAGCTGGTAGAAAAATATATAAAATAAGGGTTTGTTCATTTAGTCATATTTTGAGTTGGGGGGCTCGGATTTGGGTGATTTTGGAGGCGGTTTTCACCATATGAATTGGGATAAGTATTATCTACTCGATTTTAGTTATATTTCATGAATCCATCTTCGTTTTTGGCATTTGATTGATGATTTCAAAGTGAAATTTTGGGGCTTTTGCCTAAAGTTTCATAAAGTGAATTTTTATGTTTTGAACACCGATTTGAAGTTGGAATTGGATGAAACTAGTATGGTTGGACTAATAATTGAATGAGTTGTCGGATTTTGTAAGTTTTGTCGAGTTTCGAGATACTTGCCCGGGTTGGGCTTTTTGGCCGATTATGGGCTTTTTATTAAAGATTCGAACTTTTTCGATTGAGATTGGCTTCTTTAGCATTGTTTGATATATTTGAGTTGTTTTTGGTTAGTTTTGAGCCGTTCGGAGGTCAGAACACACGAGATGATATTTTTGGAGCATCGCTTGGTTTGCTCGGTATTAGAATTGGCTTGTTTGAGGTAAGTAATGATTGTAAATTTAGTCCTAAGGGTATGAAACCCCGGATTTCATATTGTTTTACTATTTTGAGGTGACACACATGCTAGGTGACGGGCGTGTGGGCGTGCACCGTTGGGGATTATGACTTGGTCCGTCTTGAAGCAACTATATAGTTACGTATTTGACTGAAACTATTTGATACTTATGTGATTTAGAAAGAATTTCCTATAAATTGGGTTGGATGCGATATTTGGGCCTTGTGCTAGAGCTGTTTGGAACCTTAGGGGCTTTTTCTTATTATCCTCTCTCTGTCTTTTTATTTAAGATCTATACTGAGTCATGTTGTATTTACTGATTTCATAACTCAGTCTTTATTACTCTGTTTTGATGCATAAAATGATATTTTGGGGTGAGCACCCTGTTTTACTGATAGCCCGAGTGGCTTGAGAGGTTTCTGACTGAGTGAGGTCGAGGGCCTGTGTTGTGAGGATATTATGGGATCAGGCTGCACGCCGCAGCATGTTGTTATTGATTCATGATTTTTGTGAGGCCGCGAGCCTGATTGATTTATGCCACAAGGTGGCTTGTTATGAGGCTGATGGCCTGATTGATTTATGCCACGATGTGGCTTGTTATATCGTTTGGGCTATGGAGCCTCTCTGAAGTCTGTACACCCCCGATGAGCGCGGGTACCCTGAGTGAGTGATATGATATTTTGCCCGAGGGGCTATTCTTCTTTTATGTTGTGCCCGAGGGGTTGTTTACGAGTGATTGTGAGGTATGCCTGAGGGGCTTTATATGAGTGACAGTGATGTTTGCCCGAGGGGCTATATACAAGTGATGTTTGCTCGAGGGGCTGTATACGATTGATGTTTGCCGAAGGGGCTGAGTATGATTTATGTTGCCCGAAGGGCTGATTATGTTTTCATCATTTTTACTCAATGTTTTATCACTTCATTTGAAAACTACTGAAAGATGTTTTAAATGGTTTTACTGAAACTGGATTCAAATAAGCTAAATTGACTCAAAACCCTGATTTTAAAAGCCTTTTGTATTCTACTGAGATTTCATGATATGAACTGTATATGTTTTATTGCTCGTCACTACTAATTAGTATTTATTTACCTTTATTACTTACTGAGTTGGCGTACTCATATTACTCCCTGCACCTTGTGTGCTAATCCAGGTATTTCTTAACCCGATAGCGGGTGTTGATTACTAAGTGGCAGGTCCATCGGAGTTAGTAAGGTAGCTGCTTGGTGATCACAACCCTGCTTTTCTCCCTCCTTATCCTCCCTTAGTTGTATTCAGTTATTTCCGGGCTATGTTAGTCTTGATGTTGTCAGACGGTTGTAGTAGATGTTCATAACTAGTGATACCCTGATGTCGGGCTTTCTTTCCGCACTGTTGTTTTGATTTAAACTCCTCATGTAGGTTTATTATTAAATAGCTTTGGTTTTGTCTTGAAAATGAAAATATTGATTGGTTTTAGTAGTACGTCGGCTTGCCTAGAACCACGTTAGATGCCATCACGACAGGATTAGTTTTGTGTCGTGATAGTTTTGCCCTGAGAACGTTTGGATTTCGGGCATAAGTTCTTCCAAAATAAACCCTTTGACGTAAGGGTTTTATATGAGAGGGGCCTCTTGTGTTTACGGTGCTCTTGAAGAGGACGTCTCATGTTCATTATGGCATTAGCATTTGAAGTGCTTGTTTAACTTTCAAATGATAAAATCAATTCGTTGTTCAGACAATAAACAAGATAAAATAAAAGGACTTTACTTTATTCCTTCCATTTTCAAAAGTACATAAGCATTTGTTGTACTAAAAAGAAATTGCCATTTCTTGTGGCTAACTTGCACAACTTGTTTCTACGGGGTTGGCCGCGCAGTCCCTAATCCCGATGATACAATTATGTTCCCAATTTTCATATTCCAATCGACGTGGGAGTCATTGTTGCTGCATCCTCATATTATTCCCCTCGGTATTCGAATGCAAAGAATGCGAATTTGAACACTGGAAATTTTGCTCATTCGAGGATTCCACTAGTGAATTGCTAGATAATCTTCAGTTTGATAGCAAACTTCACTTCCCCTTAGGAATTTATGCTATCGAGCCAAAGATTATCTACCAATCCCCCAGTGACTTGCACTTGTGAATGGTCCGGTAATCTCTGTTTGACATCAAACTTTACTTCCTGGGGGGAACTTTGCTATCGAGCAAAAGACTATCTAACCACTCTATAGTGGTTCTTTGCTTGTGTGCCTTGTCATTTAAAGGTCTTATTGTTGCCGTTGAAGCTTCCTTCTTGGTATGCTTTCTATTGCTGCCTCGTTAAAAACCTTGTTAGAAAAACTCAATTAGGACAAAAACTGGACGAAGGAAAAAAAGAGTGCAGCGCATACTTTCAGTACATGCGATGTTTTTCAGCAATAATATCTCTTGATGTGTGCCACGTTCCAGTTACTTGACAACTTTTCTCCATCTTTACTTTCTAACTCGTATGACCCTTTCCCGGTAACAGCTGAAACCTGGTAGGGGCCTTCCTTTGCTGGACCTAGCTTTCCCGCATTAAGCTCCCGGGTGTTCTGAGTTACTTTCCTTAAAACCAAGTCTCCTATTTTGAAATAAAGGATGTTGGCTCTTCGATTGTAATATCTCTCTATTCTCTACTTTTGGGATGCTATCCTTATATGCGCAAAGTCCCTACGTTCATCGAGTTGCTCCAAATTGACTAATATTGCTTCATTTTTGCCTTCTTCGTTTGCCCGAAAATACTTCAGGGTAGGTTCTCCTACTTCCACCGGGATCAGGGCTTCTTCCCCGTACACAAGAGAGAAGGAGTTTCCCTCGTGCTCGATTTGGTCGTTGTTTGGTATGCCCATAGTACACCTGACACCTACTCGGGCCATTTACCTTTAGATGTTTCCAATTTCTTTTTAAGATTTTGTATAATCACCTTGTTTGTTGATTCTACTTGGCCGTTTGCACTCGGATGATAGGGTGATAATGTGATCCTATTGATTTTTAAGTCTTCAAGGAACTTCATGATCTTTGTGCCTATAAATTGTGGCCCGTTGTCGTAGGCTATCTCTTTTGGTATCCCAAATCTGCAAATTATGTTTTCCAACAAAAAATCTACCATTTCACGTTCGCTGATCTTCTAATAAGTACCTGCTTCAACCCACTTAGAAAAATAGTCAGTTTAAATCAAAAGAAATCTTACCTTACCGGGGGAAGGTGGCAGTGGTCCGATGATATTCATCCCACACTTCATGAATGGCCATGGTGACAAAACTGAGTGCAATGGCTCTGCTGATTGATGTACCAACGATGCGTAGTGTTGACATTTATCACATTTTTGAACATAAGCTTTAGCGTCTTGATCCATCTGGGGCCAATAGTATCCTGCCTTGCTTTAATTTTAATACTAAGGAATCTGCGCCTTAGTGATTTCCGTAGATCCCTTCGTGGACTTCTCACATAACATAATTAGCTTCGGAGGCTTCCAAACATCGAGCCAACGGACCTTGGAAAGATTTTCTGTACAACTGACCCCCCCTTGAAACTGTATCGAGCTGCTTTAGTGTGTAGTGCCCGAGATGCCTTAGGATTTTCAGGCAATTTTCCATGCTCGATATAGTCAATAATCTTGTATCTCCAATACCAGACCAAATTAGTCGCGTTTACCTCGTAATAGCTATCCGCGCGAATGCATAAGTTGTACTATTATTTCCGGCCCCTTCATCTCTGTGGACGATCTAAGGTCGACTAATACATCTATTTTTGCATCTTCTTCCCTCTGGATATGCATAACTAACCACTCCCGGAATCGAGAACCTTCATTACGTATTGTTGCATGAATTCCTCTTTGGCTTCGAAGATCCCGTAGACCGGATTTACCACCAACTGGGAGTTGCATTTGACTTTTATGACCTCGGAGTCCAGTCCTCGGGCCAATTCGAGCCTTGCAATTAAATCTTCATATTCTGCTTCATTATTAGTCAAAGGAACATATCTTATGACGTGCCTTAGGATTTCTCCTGAGGGCGTAGTTAACACTATGCCGAGCATGGACCCTTTCGCATTGAAAGCTTCGCCGGTGTACAAGGTCCAAACTCTCGATGTCAAATTCGACACTATTACTACTTAGCTAGAGGCAAAAGTCCCCGACTGAAATCGTCCACAAAGTCGGCCAAAACTTTTGACTTAATTGCAGTCCTGGGTTTATATTCTATGTCAAATTCGCTCATTTCGACGGTCCACTTGGTTAGCCTACCTGAGAGTTCAAGTTTATGAAGAATATTCCGCAGGGAAAAAGTGGTCACCACTGCTATCGGGTGACATTGGAAATAAGGCCTTAGCTTTTTGAGCGGCGACTACGAGGGCTAAGGCCAACTTTTCAAGATGTGTGTAGCGAGTTCTTGCTCCCGTTAAAATTTTACTAACGTAATAAATAAGAGATTTCATACCTTTATCCTCACGGACTAAAATGGCACTTACCACCACCTCTGAGACCGCTAAGTAGATAAACTAGTGTTCACCTTCCTCCAGTTTTGATGGAAATGGAGGACTTGACAAATATCTTTTCAAATCCTTCAAAGCCTGTTGGCATTCTAGTGTCCATTTAAATTTATTCTTCTTTTTGAGAAGTTCAAAGAAATGATGGCATTTTTTTGAAGATCAGGAAATGATCTGCTCAAAGCGGCCAGTCTCCCTGTCAACCTTTGAACCTCCTTCATGCTTGACAGCTAATCTGGGATGTCTTCGATGGCTTTAATTTTTTCGGGGTTAACTTCGATCCCACTTTGTGATACCAGGAATCCCAAGATGTCAAAAGTTTCTTGCAAGTGTTTAAGATGATCACCTGCATTCAAAGACTTGACCAACATATCATCTATGTTTCCTATTTGTTTCAAGAATATTTTCTTCACGAGCTGCTGATACATGGCTCCGGCGTTCTTTAGCCCGAAGGGCATCAATTGTAACAATATGTGCCAAAGTTTGTTATAAACGAAGTTTTTTCCTGATCCTCCTGATTCATCTTGATTTGGTTATACTTATAGTAAGCGTCGAGGAAACTCATTAACTCGTGCCTGGCCGTCGCATCAATCATTTGATCAATGTTTGGCAATGGGAATGAGTCTTTTGGGCACACCTTATTTAAATCCTTATAGTCTACGCACATGGAAAACTTATTATTCTTTTTTGGAACTACAACTATGTTATCTAGATAGTTAGGATACTTTACCTCTCGGATTGAACCGATATCAAGCAAGCGAGTTACCTATTCTTTGACAAATTTGTTTCTGACCTCGGTTATATGATATTTTTTCTGTCTTACTAGAGGGATGCTGGGGTCGAGGCTTAGCTTGTGCACGACCACTTCTGGCGAGATACCTCTCATATTCGTATGCAACCACGCAAAACAATCGACATCAAATTTAAGAAATCTAATTAATATAGACCTGAGTTCAGGGTGCAGTCTTGTCCCCAAGTGGAACTTCCTCTTCAAGAACTTTTCAAACAATGCGACTTGTTCAAGTTCTTCCACTATAGACTTTGTTGCATCCGTCTCTTCTGGTACCTGGAAGTACCTTGGTACCTGATAGGATTCCGACGACTCTTCCCCCTGGTTGACTTTGCTCGGCTCGGGAGCAGGCACCGATTCTTGTAATTGCTATACCGCATACTCCTTCCCTTTGCTACTAGGGATGGAGATCGCATTCATCTTCCTTACTGCCGGTTGGTCACCTTCTTATTTGTCTAATTCCCTCAGAAGTTGAGAATTTCAGCAACTGATGATATGTTGATGACATAACCTTCATTTCGTACAGCCATGGTCTTCCCAGGATGATATTGTAACCCTTATCACCATACACTACCTCGAAAAGGGTCATATTCATCACCCATCGGCATTCGTGGGTAGCAGGATTTCTCCCCTAGTTGTCACGCTTGCCAGATTGAAACCGGCAAGAAATCTCGTGGCCAGAATGATACTTCCGATGAGCTTGGCTTGCTCCAACATTCTCCACTGGATAATATTGGGCGAACTTCCTGGGTTTATCAGAACACATTTAGTTTTAAAATCTAAGACATTTAGAGAGATTGCCAGGGCATTGTTATGCGGTAGTAGCAGTCCATCCACGTCATCCTTCGTGAAAGTAATGTCATCCTTGGCGACTTCTCAGAGTCTTTTGTTGTGGGTTTACCGACACCTTTGTCTTTTTTGTCGTCGAAAATGTTACGCCATTAATCTCGTTCCCTATGAAAATCATATTGATCGTCAAACATGGAGGATACTTGCCAAGGTTCTGCATTATCGCGGCTATGGACGTAATTTTTTTAGTCAGATCACTCAAAAATTTCCTGAGATGGTCGTTCTTCAGCAATGTCGCCACCTCTTCATGCAGATGTCGCCAGTCCCCAATCTGGTAACCGTTTGTGTTTAACCAAAAAGTGGAATTTCGGTCAAAGCTTTAATTTAGAAGAACTCGAGTTACTGATAATCAAAAAATGTACAAGAGAAAGTAATTTGGCTAGCAATAAGATAATTAGAAGAAGATAAAGTAAACCAATGTATTGAGATAGTCTTTTGTGTCTTTACAATTGACCCATTCTTTCCGTTTTATAGCTATCTTGGAAATATGCGTTTTGCTTTTGTCATAATAAGGCCATTATAGACAATTAAAGATATTAAATGCTACGTTACATAATCATTGTATTTTAATATAAATTCTCTAACGTTTTTAGTATTTAATGCTCATTAAATACTGTATCTGCACTCTCTTGTGCTGTCAGATTCATTCTCCTTGATTCTTGGACTTAAATAGGTACGAGCGTTGAATCTTTTGAGTATCCACTCGTGCCTCCTCTTATGCCTCTGCTCGTATCTGTTGCAACTCGTGCCTCTTTGCCAATCATAACTCTTTGACCAGTCTACGTGTCATGACATGTCATCTTCCAATCACTTTAATATGTAAACTCATTTTTTTCCAATACAGATAGTCCCTCCACTTGCCATTTATTCATCAATTGAATATTTGGGAAGTGGAATTCATTAAAACGGGAATTTTTGTCACCATTAATGCTATAGCAGAATCAACGCTTCATTTATCACTTCCATTTAATGCTCTTCATGCGTGGCACCCCTTTTACTGGTTCTGCAACTTTGCGGCGCTTTTTAGGGCTTTTTCACGGCTTCATTAACCACGAAGTGTCAGTTCTCATTATGACTTTTCCATCATTGCACCTTTTCCTTTGACGGTTGCTTCACAGTATAAATATAGTTTTCTTCTTTGTCTTTATCACATAAAGTTCTCAAAATATTCAGTTCTTGAATCCTTGTTTGTTTCTTCCTCGTACTATCATGTTTTCATCAAACCCTAACCCTAGAAGGGTCCCCATAGTTGATAACTTCCCTAATGCCCCCAGTAGGAGCAGAAGAGGAGGTAGGCTTTGTAATTTAGGATCTTTATCCTTGCGTGGTTCTTCTCTTCCTTCGCCTAGTTCTGGCCCTTCTTCTAGAACTAGAGGTTCTCTTTCACACAGATCTTCTTCTAGAAGTAAGGAATCTTCTGAACCTCTTCGTGAACCTATAGTAGAGGAGATAGTTCCTGCGGAACTATCTTTCTATAATGATAGAGAATCTCTTAGAAATCAAGTATCTTTTTTAGATCGTGTTGATATCTATCCCACTCAAATCACTGAAGGTTTGATTTCTTTAGTTCATACAGACTGCTATTGGAGTCATGACTTTTCTATCATTATTCCCAATACAAATCAAAGAATTACCTCTTACTTAACCAGTTTTTCCTTTGTCTATACGTACCTTTCACATTAGGATTCAAACCTGCTATTGATCCTGTTATTCTCGAGTTCTGTCGTTTCTTTGATGTTTGCTTAGGTCAAATTGGCCCAATAATATGGATGGATGTTTACTGTTTGAGGCATTTGACCAACATATCCAGTGTGCCTTTTACTTTCCCACATCTAATTCATCTTTACTCCCCTAGACTCTTTCGCAATGGTGTTTTTACACTAGTAGCCATGAGCAAAAGAGTTCTAGTTAGCCCTGAAGATGACAAAGACCGTGGCTGGTATACCAAGTTTGTTGCTGCCCCCAATGTTGGTTTAGTGGGTGATAAGAACGTTCCCTTCCCTGAGAAGTGGAATTTTGCACGTAAGTCTTCTAACTTTCTCGTACCTTTTTCTTCAATTTTGTTGATTTTTCTAATTTTACTCTTCTTTTCTAGCAACCATGAGAGTTGTGGAAGATGTTCCCAATTTCCGTGATTGGGTAGGAAAGCTGTTGAGTATTGCACCAATGGATAGTAGATCTTGGAAGACCCTTTCCCAACGTTTTGGTTGGAAAGTAAAAACTCATGGTAAGAGATTTTATTTTACATATTATTTTTTCCTGAACTTACCTCAATCCTTCTTTCTATCAGGATTTCCTATTCAAGGAGTTACTACTGAGGCAGTTATGGCTTCTCGTATCTCTTTGGAAAGGGCTCAAGAAATAATTCTGGGCTCTTCATCGAAAAGAAAAACCGTTGATGACCAAGATTTCGAAGAAGAGGAAGACGGGGGTTCCTTGGTAACAAGGACACGAGCTCGTAGAAGCATTATTTTCGATGATGAAGCAGAAGCATCCCCCGCCGTTCTATTCCTCTTACCGAATCTATTGAAGCCCTGGTAGTGATCCCTGATGATGCTTCTGCTGCTACTCATGATTCTGTTGAGCAGCGTTTTGACCGCGGGTTTGGTAGTGAAAGTTTAGGTCCCATTTCTGATGAAGCTCCCTTGGCTTCTTTTTCTCCTCCCGTGCCTGTGACTCTTACTTTGCCGATTATGACTGCTTTCGTTCCTCCCCAGGCTGTTTTTACTACTTATACTGTTCCTCCTTTGACAATTCCTCCTCTACCTTCTCACCGTGCTGAGGTTGGCTCCTCAAGTAGGAATGGTACTATGAGGCAAGTGATTATTGAAGTCTCCACTGAGGTCAACCTGTTAAGGAAATTGGGTCAAGCAGATGTGTGACAAAAGCCCTTAATTGGTCCTGTTGAGAGGGCCAAGCTAGAGAGCCATAGTTCTTTGACTTTGATGAATGACAATGTGCATGTTTCTTTAAAGGTATTCCTTTTTTCTAACTTTTACTTTGTCATTTTTCTATCTTTGGGATTCTCATTTCCTTCCCTTTCCCCCTTTTTAGACCAATCTCATCGGCACAGAGATGATGAAAAGGGTTACCTTCTCAGAGCAGTTAGTTCGTGATTAATTAGAGGCATATAATTGGAAGGAACAATATGAAAGTCTTCAGATCGACGTGGAGTACTTAGAAGAAAGTAAAAGTACCTTGGAGCAGCAAGTGCGGGCTTTGACTTCGGAATTGGCAGTTGAAAAGGCTTCCTCTAGTCAAGCAGACAAGGAAAAGGCTCGTCTTGAAACTTCTTTCTCCGAGCAGCTTTCCAAGGCAAGTGAAGATATTAGAGAGTTGAAGGATCTCTTGGACGCAAAAGAAGCCTATGCTGGTGAACTCGTGCAGAATTTGACTCAAGCCCAAGAAGACCTCCGGGTTTCTTCTGATAGGGTTTGTTCCTTAGAAAATTCCCACGCCTCTCTTCAAGCTTCTTATGAATCTGCCTTGGCTGAAAATGAAAAGCTATAGAACGAAATCGCAGACTGGGAAAGAGATTATGAGATCCTTGAAGATAAGTCTGCCATTGAAGTGAGTTGGGCGTTTTTGAATTCTCGCCGCGATACCCTTGTTGAAGCTAGCCAAAAGAATTTTAACTTGGAATCTGAGATAGCTAAGATCAATGAAACTATTGAGAAGACTCGGCAGAACCAAGATTTTATTTCTCCCGTGGTTGAAGCTTCCGCAAATGTTGAAGATGATACGGGTATCCCCACTCCTTTAAGCCAAGTTGAACCTACTACTATTGATGTACCTGCTTCAGTTCCTTCATCTTCTTATTGACAAGTTTAAGTTGTTTGAATTCCTTTGTGTCTCGTTTTTTCTTTTTGGAAAATTGTGGTTAAAATCCTTGATCTCATTTGAGGATTTGTTTTGGAAAATTGTGGTTAAAACCCTTGGTCTCATTTGAGGATTTGTTTTGGAAACTTAAGTCCCCAGACCTTTTATGGGGAAATATGTATAAACAATTTTCAGTTTATGACTAAGTTCATAATTAGTCTAAGCTTTTAAATATTAAAAAGTTTTTCGTTACTATTTGAACTTCTGTTTTGTTTATTCTTGCCTTTATTTCTAAAGACTTACTGAATAACTTGCATTTTTACTCTTAACAAATGCTTCTGTTAACTTCATGAATACTTAAATTAATCATGAATTATATAAAAGAGGGACCTTTTATATTCGACACTTAGTGAAGAAGACGTCTCAACTTCATAACAGTGTTAATATACGATAAAAGAAATAGGAATACACATGTTTCTTGAAATAACTTTGACAAGTTTTTATTTGAACTTTTTCTAGTTTTGAATAACACTTTACATGTATTTGAATTACATCTATAACTTTCTCGTAAATGTTTTTCTTATAACAAATTTAAAAAAGAAAAATAAACACGAGGTTTTATTTATAACCCGTTTCAGTACATTGCCTTTACCCTAGCTATGGTAAGGTCTTTCTTTAGGCTTAGCTCATGACTTTGCTCTGTACTTGACTCATTCATTGAATGAACTTTTCAGGCTTGATCTTTGATTATTTCCCAATCTTCTTTGCCTTCTTTATACACATGTTTGTGTATATTATGTAGTCCCCAACGTGTTTGAGTGTTGAAGTATGAAACCTCGAGTACTTGATTGTTCCTCTCATTTGGTCCTTTCCCTGAAAAGGAAAACATACGGGACTCGGAGGTGCGATTATAGATGAATACTACTTAGCCCATTTGAATTTCTATCAGAATAATTGTAACCCTAGATCGGGAAGTTTAATTTATTCCACGTGCCTTGCAGGCCGTGACTCATCATTTAGTACGAGCTAGCTTTTCGCCTATCATCTAAAATTATTAGTAAAATTAACAATTCAAAAATTAAATTTTAAAATACGGATACCTAACCGTGGGTATTTCTTAGAAATAGTATCTCTTCAGGTGAACAACATTCCAATATGAAGGTAGTATCTTGTCATCCATTGTTTTCAGCTCGTATGCTCCTTTACCTGCAATATCATGAATCCTATAGGGTCCTTCCCATTTTGGACTTAATTTCCCTACATTAGCTGCCTTCATAGATTGAAAAAATGTTTTGAGCACGAAGTCCCCATTTTTGAAGAATCTTAGGCGTGCTTTTTGGTTGTAGTATCGTTCTATGACCTACTTTTGTGCTGCCATTCTTATCCGTGCAGCTTCCCTTTTTCCTTCAAGTAGATCAAGATTTATGCGCATTTCTTCATTATTAGACTCTTCTGATGCTTGTGTAAATCTTATACTTGGCTCTCCTATCTCAACTAGAATTAAAGTTTCAGCTCCGTAAACCAATGAAAATGGTGTTTCTCCTGTACTTGTTTTTGATGTTGTGCGGTATTCCCATAAAACACCAGGTAATACTTCTGGCCAATTACCTTTGGACTCCTCTAAATGTTTCTTTAAATTGTTGATAATGATTTTGTTTGTTGACTTAGCTTGCCTATTACCTACCGGATGATAAGGTGTTGATGTAATTCTTTTGATCTGCCAACTTTGAAAGAACTCCGTGATTTGCGTGCCTATAGATTAAGGGCCATTATCGCATTCGATTTCCTTTGGTACACCAAATCGGCATATGATATTCCGCCAAATGAAATCTTTAACTTCTTTTTCACGCACCTGTTTGAATGCTCCTGCTTCCACCCATTTAGTAAAATATTCAGTGAGTATGAGCAAAAATTTTACCTGTCCTTTTGCTTGTGGAAGTGGACCCACGATATCCATCCCCTATTTCATAAATGGCCATGGTGCAGTGATCGGATGTAGCAACCTTGCAGGTCTATGCACATTATTACCGTACCTTTGGCATTTATCACATTTAGCCACGAAACTTTCCGCTTCTTCTTCCATTTTGGGCCAATAATAAACTGCCCTGATTAGGGTTCTTACCAGTGATGTTCCTCCTGCGTGATTCCCATAATGCCTCTCGTGTATTTCTCTCATTACGTATTCTGTTTGAGAAGGTTCGAGGCATCTTGCTAAGGGACCATCGAACATTTTTCGATAAAGATTGCCTCGCTTTAAGCAATATCGAGCAACCTTTTTTCGAAGCGCATGAGCTTTCCTCTTGTCTTCAGGAACGATACCATTCTGCAAAAAGGCAACAATATCGTTCCTCCGATCCCAGGTTAAGTTATTAAAATTTACCTCATTTTTATTTGGATCGAGCACTGAATGAAACAAATGTATTACGGAAGCATTTTCATTGCTTGCCACGTCTGCTGCAGATGCGAGATAAGCTAAGGCATCCACCTCAACATTTTCATCTCTTGGTATTAGCGTAACCTTCCAGGTTTGGAATTGCCTGATTAGATCCCGTACCTTCTCTAAATACTGTTGCATTCGTGCTTCCCTGGCAGTATAAGTCCCCAGCATTTGGTTAACTACGAGCTGCGAATCGCTTTTGATTACAATCTGATTAATGCCAAATTCTCGTGCCAGTTCTAAACCTGCAATCGCTGCCTCATACTCTGCCTCATTGTTAGTTATAGAATGACATTTAATGGCTTGTCGAATGGTTTCACCCGTAGGTGGTACCAAAACGATCCCTAAGCCTGCACCCTTTATGTTAGATAAACCATCAGCAAATAAGGTCTAAATTCCTGGGTTAGCTCCGTTGAGCACTTGCAATTCTTTTTCTGCTTCTAATTGCATCCCTTGGCTAAAATCAGCCACGAAATCAGCTAACACTTGAGATTTTATAGCAGTTCTAGGTTGGTATGTGATATCATATTCACTTAATTCTATAGCCCACTTGGCTAACCTACCTGACAACTCATGTTTGTGTAATATATTGCGTAATGGATAAGCAGTTACTACAGTAATAGGATGACATTGAAAATAAGGCCTTAATTTTCTAGATGTCATGATTAATGCAAGTGCAAGCTTTTCTAATTGAGGATACCGCATCTCCGCATCTAATAAAGATTTGCTGACATAATAGATCGGAGATTGTTTACCTTGGTCCTCTCGGACTAAAATAGCACTTACCGCTACTTCTGAGATGGCAAGGTAGATGAGCAGTCTTTCCCCAACCTTTGGTTTTGCGAGCAGTGGCGGATTTGATAAGTATGTCTTCAAATTTTTGAGTGCCTGTTGACATTCCTCATTCCATTGGAAATGATCTTGCTTAGAAATGAATCTTCCCAAGGCTGCAATTCTTCCTGTCAACCTCTGCACTTCTTTTTTACTTGTAAGTATGTCGGGGATTTCCAATGGCCTTAATCTGTGTGGTATTCACTTCAATACCACGGTTAGAGACAAGAAAACCTAAAAACTTTCCTGATGCAACACCGAATGCACACTTCTCAGGATTTAATTTCATATTAAATTTTTGCAAAATTTAAAATGCATCAGACAAGTGTGATATATGATCCGTGAATGTTGAGTTTTGATGAGCATGTCGTCTATATAAACTTCCATAGTTTTCCCCAAATGTTCTTGAAACATTTTAGTCACTAGTCTTTGATATGTTGTACCAGCATTTTTGAGACCAAAAGGCATTACTTTATAACAGTAAGTCCCCCTATCAGTTATGAAGGAAGTTTTTTCTTCATCTATCGGATCCATTTTGATCTGATTGTATCCTGAATACACATCTAAAAAACTTAATAATTCATGTCCTGCAGTAGCATCAATTAGTTGATCTATATATGGTAGTGGAAAAGAATCTTTAGGACAAACTTTGTTAAGGTTTGTGTAATCTACACAAACTCGCCACTAGCCATTCTTCTTCGGTACCACAACAGTATTGGCTAACCAATTAGGATACTTTACCTCACGAATAGACCCAATCTTTAGTAATTTTTGAACCTCATCTTGAATCACATGATTTTTGAAAGTTTCTTGCTTTCTCTTCTTTTGTTTGACAGGAGGATATGATGGGTCTTCATTTAATTTGTGAGTCATTACCTCCGATGGTATTCCTGGCATATCAGAGTGGGACCAAGCAAAACAATCCACGTTAGTTTTCAAAAATTCAATCAACTTACCTTTCATGTCCTGCCTTAGATTGGCCCCTACGTAGACTTTCCTATCAGGCCATTGTGCAAATAACACCACAACCTCTAGTTCTTCAATTGTTGTCTTGATATTTTCGTTTTCCTCTAGTTCTTGAATGGTATCTGGCCTTGAGTCCACATCTGTTCGCTCTTGTTCAATTGAGGTTTATGTTGTGGTATCCTCAATTGGATTATGTGATTACTATTTTGTCGCGACCCAAATCCCGATCGTGATGGCGCCCAGCATACTACTAGGCAAGCCCGACCATTATTCAACACTTAACCCAATTTATCAAAAATAGCGGAAAGAAATATCAATTAAGCGAGATTAAAGTACTGAAGATTTTAACAAAATATACAATATAATCTCACTAGGACCCGGTGTCACGAATCTGAGCCTCTAGAATACAAAATATCATCCTAATACACGGTATATCCAAAGTTCGATAATGCGAAAATAAAGAGATAGGATAGGAGGGAGAAGATCAATGGCTGCGAACGCCGTGCAGCTAACTCGATACTCCCAGAGGCTAGATCTGCTGATCAACTGGATCTACTAAGCCTGAGACTGCCCTGGATCTGCACACAAGGTGCAGGGAGTAAAGTGAGTACTCCGACCCAGTGAGTAATAAAAGTAACTACAGTCCGAAGATAAGAAAATCCAGTAAATACACAAAGTAAGCTACAATCCGAATATACAGCAACATATGGAACTGAGCAGCTAAACACCAGTATAAATACAAATACATGAATGCAATGCAATGCATATGATGGTACATTCCAGTACCCACTGCGGCGTGCAGCCCGAGCCATCCATATTTATTTATCGTCGACGGCGCTCACTGGGGGTGTGTACAGACTCCGGAGGGGCTCCTACAGCCCAAGCGCAATATCTTGGTCAGTCATTGTTACCTGACCGGTCAGCCATTGTTACCTGACCAATTTATATCATACAGTGCCATTGTTACCACTGTTCAAGTATATCATCCAGTGTCATTGTTACCACTGTTTCAAGTATATCACACAGTGTCATTGTTACCACTGTTTCAAGTATATCACACAGTGTCATTGTTACCACTGTTTCAAGTATATCACACAGTGTCATTGTTACCACTGTTTCAAGTATATCACACAGTGTCATTGTTACCACTGTTTCAAGTCACTTTATAATCAGTCCAGAAAATAATATAATAAGCCCCTTGGGCATTTACAAAACAGAAGTTCCCAGCCCGGAATACATTTAAAAATATCATTTAAGTTTTCAACACTTAGAATTATGGCTGAGTTTGCAAAACAACATTTAAAACCTTGGACTGAAATTAAATGATATGCAAATCATGCTAAGCAGTAATATCAATCCTCGAAGGATTTTACAAATCGGCACAAGGCCCCAAACATGGCATCAAGCCCAGTAATATCAATGAAGTATGTGTATCAATCACCAGTATAGTATAAACATCACACGGGATGGACCAAGTCACAATCCCCAATAGTATCCGACCCCGCACTCGCTATGGAGTGCGTGTCACGCCTCAATATAGCGTTACGATGTGAAAGTCCGGGGTTTCAAACCCTCAGAACAACATTTACATCTATTACTCACCTCAAGATGACCAAAAGTCTACTCCGCGATGCCCTTTCCTTTCGAATCAACCTCCTCGCGCGTCGAATCTTACCAAAACCATAAGGAATATATTACAATAGGCTAAGGGAATATAACCCAATCGAAAAGACTCGAAAAATATCGAAAATCACGAAATTTGCAAAACCCGAGCCCCGGACCCACTTCTCGAAAAATTACGAAAGTCACATCACCGGATTCCTCGTCTCGCCACGAGTCCGTATTTATATAAAATTTACCAAAATAGGAGTTCATTTGACCCCTCAAATCACCAAATCTTATTTTCAAATCCCTAGGCCTAAATCCTCAATTTTTCTACAATTTTCATGCTCAAATCCATACATAATTGATGTACTTAACTCAAAATAGGTGGGGATAACTTACCTTCACATTGATGATGAAAATCCCCTCTTGAAGCTCCCCAAAAATCGTCCATACTTTGAAGAAATGAAGAAAAGTGAGCTAAATCCGTGTATAAAAGAATCTGCCTGTGCTTCGTCGAGTTGTACCTTGCACTTGTGCTATACAAGTTGTACATCCTATTAAAATTGTTCCTTGTCGGACACCTTCTGTTTAAACACCCATAACGTCTTGTATAAATATCCAAATGACAAACGGTTTGAAGATTTAGAAACTAGACTCAAAGATCTTTAATATGATAGGTTGTACACCATATAACTCTTTATATATCCCGAGATATGAGCTTCTAAAGTGCATCGTAAATTCTGCCGAAATTGCTCCAGAAGCCCTTTTCGATCCACTGTAACTTTCTGAGATGATATCCAAATCACGAATGGTTGAACTTTCCGAAAACTAGAATGTATGGGCTACAACTTTTGTGTTTTGCACTTTTTATTATTTCTTATAGATTACAAGATATGAGCTTCCAAACTGGACTACTCGCACCTAAAATTTTCTGGGCACAGCAGAATTTTCTGCAATTTTTCCTAAGTCCGAAATCACTCCGAGACACCTCCGAAACACTCCCGAGCCCTCGGGGCTCCAAACCAAATATGAACACTGACTCTAAAACATCACACGAACTTGCTCGAGCGATCAAATCGCCAAAATAACATCAAAATCAATGATTTGAGCCTTAAATCCAAGAATTCTTTCAAATTTCATAAACTTTCAAATTTTCCAATTTAAGGCCGAAACCCGTCAAACAACGTCCGTTTGTAACCAAACTTTACAGGAAGCGCTTAACCAATATATATGACCTGTACCGGGCGTCGGAACCAAAATACGAGCCCGATACCATTACTTTCTGATTAAATTTTATTTTCATTTTCCTTAAACATTTTCAGAAAATAATTTCACGAAAAACATCATTTCTCGGGCCTGGGACCTCGGAATTCGATTCCGGAAACACGTTCAACTCCCATATTTTTCTATGGACCTTTCAAGACCGAAAAAATCACGGGTCCAGGTCCGTTTACCAAAAATGTTGGCCAAAGTCAACTTTAACAATATTAAATATCAAAATTTTCCAAAATTTTCCCATAATTCATATATTTCAACACAAAGATATTCCGGACACACTCCTAAGTCCCAAATAACCTAACGAAGCTATCCAAACCATAAAATTCGCATTTCGAATCCGATATCAAAATTTCCACTTCCGGCCAAATTTTCTCAAAAACCTTCAATTTTCCATCTTTAGCCGAACGGCTCCAAAATGACCTACGGACCTCCGAATTCACTTCTGATCGTGCTCCCAAATCTAGAATCACCATACGGAGCTACTCCCAGTCTCGGAATCCCAAACGGACATCAATAACACTGAAATGCATTATAAACCAAACTGATGCAATTTCTTCTAAAATGCTATCTTCCATAATAGGCGCCAAAACGCTTCCGGGTTATTCAAAACCCGATCCGGGCATACGCCCAAGTCCGAAATCATCATACGAACCTGCTGGAACCTTCGGATCCCAATTCCGAGGTCGTTTACTCAAAATTCCAATCCTAGTTCATTTCTTCAATTTTAAGCTTTCAAAATGAGAATTTCCATTTAGATTTGACTCCAAACTTCCTGAATTTTAATTCTGACCATACACACAAGTCAATATACCTAAGATGAATCTGCTCATGGCCTCAAACTGCTAAATGACGTGCCAGATCTCAAAACGACCGGTCGGGTCGTTACATATTTTTCTTTGTTTCTCGTACTTGAATCCGCTACAGAGTTGATGTTCCTGGATGTATGTTGGTCCCCACGGATTTGACATATTCCCAATAGTGATGGAAATTTAATAACTTGATGCAAGGTTGACGGAACGACATCCATCTCGTGGATCCATGGTCTCTCAAGGATCATATTGTAAGCCATCTCCATATCTACTACCTGAAACTTTGTATCTTTGATAGCTCCTTCTGCGAATGTAGTAAGTATTACCTCTCCTTTCGTCACGACACTGGAATTGTCGAATCTAGATAGAGTATGCGCCTTTGGTATTAATTTTTCTTCAGCTTGCATCTCACGTAATACTCTTAATAGAATAATGTTCACAGAACTACCTGGATCAATCAAAACTCGTTTTACATTAGTATCATGTACAAGTAGAGATATTACCAGTGCATCGTTATGAGGAGATAATACGCCATCCATATCTACATTATCAAACGTAATGCTTTCTTCCTCTAAGACATGTCGCACCCGTTTCCCTTGGGTAATTGTGACTTTGGAAATTTTATTGGTTGTTGTGTACGTCACACCATTGATGTCTTCACCTCCACTTATAACGTTGATGATCCTTTTAGGAGAAGTTGGTTTAGGGGGATCCTACCTATTCTTCATGTATGCTTGCTTACCTTTCTCACTGAATAACTCAGTGAGCTAACCCTGTTTTAATAAATGATCAACTTCACTTTGTAAAAACCTACAGTTTGCCGTTTTATGCCCGTGATCGTTGTGAAATTTGCACCAATGATCAGGATTGCACCTGTTTGGATTCGATCTCATCTCTTTTGGCCATCGTACCTTGTCACCCATGCTTCTTAAAACAGCTACGAGTTCGGAAGTGCTCACATTGAAACTATAACCGCCCAACCTCACCTTCAAGTTTCTATCATCATCTCGTGACTCACACATGTTTTGATTATTCCCAAATCTTAATGATGAGCCCGACTCTCTATTCCTCGACCTGTGATCGTGCCTTTGATTGTCCTGTTTTGATCGTGAGCCTTTTCCCGCTGGTCCCATGTATGGTTTGTACCTATTTTTACCGGACATTTTTTCGATTTCCGCCCGTTTCGAACTTACCTTTTCTTCTTTTTGAGACCGTGAGATAATATCTTCCTCTATCCTCAGCTTCATTCTATACCTGTTGTAAACATCATTCCATGTTGTAGCTGGGAATTCACGAAGACTTTCCTTGAGTTGCCTCGTAGCTTCTGAGTTTTTTTCATTCAAATTACTTGTGAAGGCTATAGCTGCCCAATTGTCAGGTACACGCGGTAATGTCATTCTTTCACGTTGGAATCTGTCCACGAACTCTCTAAGCAATTCTGAGTCCCCTTGCTTGACTTTGAAAATATCTTCCATTGTTTTTTCGACATTTTTGGCTCCCGAGTGTGCTTTGATGAAAGAATTTGCAAGCTCAATAAAAGAATTTATAAAATTTTTGGGTAAAAGAGAATACCATGTTAATGCACCCTTAGTGAGTGTTTCACCGAATTTCTTGACCAATACTGATTCGATCTCCTGTTTGGTCAAGGCGTTGCCTTTTACGCCTGTTATGAATGCAATCACGTGGTCTCGTGGATCAGTTGTTCCATCGTATTTTGGAATATCGGGCATTTTGAATTTCTTTGGAATTGGGAGGGGAGCAACACTTGGCTTCCAGGGTTGTTACGAATATTTATCCATATCTATCCCTTTGATTACGGGCGACACCCCGGGTATTTTCTCTATGCGGTCACTTTGCTCCTTGAGCTGTTTCTGCAATGTTAGTACTAAATTTTGTAAATCAGAATTGACTAAGTTACCTGGTACTCCCTCTTGTGATTCGCTGGGGGTTCCACCACTACCTGAATTAACAAGCCCAGAGCGAGGGTTCTCCAAAGTGTTGTTATTTGGAGTGGGTGTGGGTGGTGCAGCTGGTAACTGGCTAGCAAAAGCCTCAAGAGCTTTATTGACCTGTTCAGCAATTAGTTTTTGCAAAACTTCATCGATAGCTTCAACATTTTCAAATTGAGCGTTTCCATTTGCTTGAGATCCATCAGGAGTGCCTTCTCGAGATCGCCGAGGAGAGCTTTGTGGAGAAGGGACCGGGGTGTGATTATCCTGTAGATTTCCTTGAAGTTGTTGGTTTCCTTGGTTTCCTTGAATGTTGTCATTATTGTTCGACATGGTTGATGCAACAAGGAAAGTTAAACTAAAAAAGAATAGATTATCAGATTCCCGGTAACGGAACCAATTTATTTAACCAAAAAGTGAAATTTCAGTCAAAGCTTTAATTTAGAAGAACTCGGGTTACTAATAATAAAAAAATGTACAAGAGAAAGTAATTTGGCTAGCAATAAGATAATTAGAAGAAGATAAAGTAAACCAATGTATTCAGATAGTCTTTCGTGTCTTTACAATTGACCCATTCTTTCCCTTTTATAGCTATCTTGGAAATATGCGTTTTGCCTTTGTCATAATAAGGCCATTATAGACAATTAAAGATATTAAATGCTACGTTACATAATCATTGTATTTTAATACAAATTCTCTAATGTTTTTAGTATTTAATGCTAATTAAATACTGTATATGTACTCTCTTGTGCTGTCAGATTCATTCTCCTTGATTCTTGGACTTAAATAGGTACGGGCGTTGAATCTTTTGAGTATCCGCTCGTGCCTCCTCTTATGCCTCTGCTCGTATCTGTTGCAACTCGTGTCTTTTTGCCAATCATAACTCTTTGACCAGTCTACGTGTCATGACACGTCATCTTCCAATCACTTTAATATGTAAAATCAATTTTTCCCAATACAGTTTGCCCCGTGGTATTCACATAAAACATTAGGATCCCTTTGGATGGGATCAGATCTTAGTGGCTTCGGGAACCGTGCTTCTTTAATGTTCCTCATAGCCGATACCAACTCTACTACGCTGACGTTGAAGTTTTATTTGGAAAGACTGGGGTAGGAAGAATCTCGAGAACCTGACGTCTCCTTGTCCTGCAACGGCCTGTTATTTTGGCCCCGATCAGTTCTCCTATCCGTAGCGAATCTATCTGCCAATCGAAAACCTCTGCCGCATCCTTCGTCCTGTTCGTAGGGCAAAAACTAACCCTTTGAAGACCGTCGATCTATATCGAAATCGTCTTTCAATTTTGCTTTATTCTTCTCCTGGTTCCGACCCTTGGCCGACGTCGAGAAACCGAGCTGATCATCCTTAATTCTTATCTTTGACTCGTATCGATTGTGAACATCTGCTCAAGTTATTTCCTCGAACTCGAACAAACTTTCTTTCAATTTTCGGGAAGCATCGGAACTTCTCAAATTCAGACCTTTGGTGGATGATTTAGCTTCCTATTCGTCCGGTACGGTCGATAGCAACATCTTTTCCTTTTGGAATCTGGTCACAAACTCCCGCAAGCAACTAAGATTCTCCTTGTGCAATCCTGAATATGTCGGCCTTTCGAACCTGTACCTTTTTAGCCCCAGCATGGGCCTTGATGAAAGAGCCTGCAAGTATCTCAAATAAGTTTATGGAATGCTCGGGCAAAAGTGAATACCATGTCAGGGTTTCCTTCGTAAAAGTCTCCCCGAATTTCTTCAATAAGACTGACTCAATCTCGTGGGGAGCTAAATCGTTCCCCTTCACAATGTGTCCTGAGGATATGAATTCCCATTATACTTTAGCATGTATGGCATTTTAAACCGCTTCAGGATCAATTCTAGTGCACGCTTGGTTTGAATGGCAATTGTGTGTACTTCTTTGAGTCCGACCCTCTCAGCACTGGTGGTGCGCCCGAAATTTGATCAATTCGGGCGTTTATTTTCCTCACAAACTGCATGAGTTTGATTTTAAAGGGATCACTCTCGTTGTTGTGACCGGATCAGCTACCATTCCCCCCGGTTCCATCAAAGCCGACCTCGTCCCTCGCGGTGTTGTTATCGACCCTCTGCGTTGTTTGATTTGCAGGGCGTCGGGAGGACTTGGACCTTGTCCATTCGCGTTGTTGGAAGCACCCGACAACGCCTACTTGAGCTTCGTCATGACCCTCTCCTTTTGTGTGAGATGGACTATAATGGCCTCTTGTTGATCCTTCAAGATCCTTACTGTTTCGACAACTTGCTCGTCTTCAGCATCATTAGGAGTCGCCTCTCGAACATGTCACGGATATTGTCCGTCATGGACCGGCGTGGCCCCATCTCCGTCATTGTAGGTATCACTGATTGAATCCTTGTGTTGAGGCTAAGGGTGGGCATAATACCGACCGAACCAAAAAAATCGGCTAAACTAAAAATTTCGATTTGTTCGATTTTAGTTTTTTGATTTATTCAACCTGTTTACGGTTCATAGTTTTAAAAAGTTTAGTTTTCGGTTAAACCGAAAAATCGAATTTTCTACCACTCTTTATAGTAGTATACAGATCATTAACTAATATGCATAAATGAATTGACTAAACTAAACTTACTGACCAATATAAAACTAAACTGCTCTTACATCCTTATATGCAGAAATGCATTCACGAAGAGCAATCTCAGCCTCATAGTTATGAGGGTTCTGTTTCAGTAAAAGGTGCAGTCAAAAATTAGTTTCATAATATTTGAAACATCCTAGAGAAACAGATAGGATTGTCAATGAAAGACAACTGATATAACCTGACCTTAGATTCTTCAAGCTCCAGCTTTGTCATCTCCGACAATGAAAGAACATTAAGTGATTGCAACTACACGAAACTCCATAGTAAAACTAATTTAAAATAGGAGAAGTTTTTAAAAAGGGTGCTAGTGATTAGTCAGTTAAGCCATACAAAGGGGGAAGAGATGAACACATTCTCCAACTTCTACGAATTCTATAGATTTCTGGATTCT
Organism: Nicotiana sylvestris; assembly: GCF_000393655.2. Taxonomy (NCBI): domain Eukaryota; kingdom Viridiplantae; phylum Streptophyta; class Magnoliopsida; order Solanales; family Solanaceae; genus Nicotiana; species Nicotiana sylvestris. The sequence continues at coordinate 12,781,830 of NC_091064.1, forward strand.
AACCTACTGTGAACTCCAAACGTCAAATCCCCAACCCAGGGACCAGAAATGGCCCTTTCCCATTTTTTCTCCCTTCAAAACTTTTGCATAAAGATCCTTATCTTTTTAGTGTATTTGATAGATTTCTTATTTCTTTTGTCTTTTTCTTTCAACAAGTAATCTATTTTTGATGTTTCGTACTATTTTTACCATGGCTTGAAATTGAAAATCAAACCGACTAAATCGTACCGAACATGAATAAATCGAACCGAACCAAACCGAAGTTATTATGGTTTGGTTTTTGTTATTAAAATCACAAATTGAAAACTGAATTAACCGAACCGAAATTTTACAAAACCGAACTGAACCGACCGATGCCCACCGCTAGCTAGGGCTGATTTCCTTGTTGAGGCTGATTTCCTTGGGTCTCAATGTTGTGTGCAATATTGACACCGTTATCTGCCATTTTTTATGATTTTTTGCTAAGAATAAATAATCAAACGAGTTAGTAATAGATGCAAGGATCAACTTAATTACACAATTATCTAAGCCCCACAGTGGGCGCCAAACTGTTTATCTGTAAAATGATACAGTTGAATTTATACAAGAATTATAGACAAGCGAAATAATTTGATCCCAAGATGATGAATAAGTTAGACAAAAATGTAATCCTTAGCCTTGAGATATAAATAAAGCAGCATAAATCGTAATTCCGGGAGCAGAGCTTCCGATGACAATAGTCACGATATAAATGAGCAAAAAGATAAAATTATATTGAGCTTTGAACAAATTGTAGCATATGTTTGTCAGAAAATTTGTGTCTTTTACAATAATAATAGAGCTCACTATTTATAGTTGCACTTAGGGAACAAGGTCCTATGATCAAGCCCCTCTCTAATGACAATTATGTGGGCCATTGAAGAATGTGTAACGGTAGGCAGTGAATGTCATATTCTTTACAGCAGGCCACATACTTAATGTTGTAGAATATTCTCCATTAAATGCTACCGGGTGGCAGACATTTATTTCACCTTTATGAGCATCTTCCTCTCCGGTATCAAACGAGATCGTTGCCTTCGGATCCGACTACCTTCTGTCTTCGGCTCCATGTGTCACTTTCTCATGCGATCATTTAATATAACATATTTTACCTTATACAGGGTATTATCACTTTTAGCCCGCGCCAGAAGCTATTTACATCTAGTAGCAAAAAAAATGTATAAATCTTGTATGTGTGTGTGTGTGTATATATATATATATATATTCGACTATTATTTTTACAATAGTTATACAGTGTCATTTTTCCATTTGTTTTGTTAGGAAAATTTAGGGCCTGTTTGGCCATAAAAAAGATTCTTTTTTTGCGATATATTTTTCACTTTCTTTCGAAATTAGTGTTTGGCCATGAAAGTTTTGATTTTGACTTGAAGATGAATTTTGAATTTTTTCAAAAATTTAAGAGCCCGTTAGGACATAAGAATTTTTTTACTTTTTTTTTGAAAAGTTTTCATTTTTTTTCAAAATCAGTGTTTGACCATAAAGTTTACAATTTTCAATTTTCACTTGAAGATGAATTTTAGAATTTTTCGAAAATTTGAAAAACTTCGAAAAGATGTTTCTCAAAATTTTCACTTAGACCACTCACAAAACTTCAAAAATAACCCAAAATTATATTCATATCCAAATACAACTCTAATTTCAAATACCATTTTCACTTTAAAAAAGTTCTCTTTTTTTTGGAATTTTATAATTCTTATGTCCAAACTTCCACTATAAAATTCCAAAAACTTATTTTCCAAAATTTTCACTTCACATCACTAACAAAAAATTAGAAGCAACCCAAAATTATATTAATATTCAAACACAACTCTAATTTTCAAATACCATTTTAACTTAAACTTTTTTTCCACTTTTTTTCCCGAAATTTTACCATTCTTAAGTGAACTCGCGGTTAGGCACAATAAATCATGCATGTCCCAACTGAAATGTTAAAATTTTTATATTCACGTAATTATTACTTATGACCTATGTAGACTGGGATATTACCAATTTTCAAATCCTTGGACCAATAAAGAGTTGCCACGTTTCTTGTAATCAGACAGACTTGTCAGAAAACCCCATTAAAGCCTACTCCCTTTTCACATTCCTTGTTTCATTACTTACTTCATTTGATCCATAGCGTAAAGCTGATTTGCTACAAAATACTGAGAAAGTTTTAAATCTTAAACAATTTGGTAAGAGGAAAAGAAAAGAAGATGAGCGGTTTCACATATCTAAGCAGAGCTCTTCGTAGCCATTCTTCTTACTCTAAACTTCTGCTTCTCTCTTCTGTCAGGTAATTTTGCTTCATTTCATTTTATTTTTTTTTAATTTATGAAAATGCTTGCTGATTTATCACTTGCTTCTTTCTATTTTGTGTAATACTACTCAATGTTGTTCTCTATATTTTTGATTTTGTACTAAACGGAGAATTTCTGAAATTCCTTTTGACCCTTGATTGAGAAGATATTTACCCTCTTTTTCCACCTTGCTTTGAAGTTTTTCTTACTAGTTGGAAAGCCCTATACTCTTAGATCCAAAGAAGCTAATGAAAGGATAAAGACGGTTCTTTTCAAGTTTAAGTATCAAACCAATTAGGGAAATTACAGGATATGATGAGCATTTTGACAGTTTCTTCTTTTAGAAAGGAGATATTTTTGAAATCTCAATGTGAATTTAGGTAGATATTACTCCTCCGTTTCAATTTAGGCAATGTAGTTTGACATGACACAAAGTTTAAGAGAAAAAAAAGAAAAGACTTTTGAAACATATCGTCCTAAAAACTTAAGGAACAAAAGCTTGGGACCATGACATATTCCTGGCAATAAAATCTTATCATTAAGGTGAAGTGGGTAAATGAAAAGTTTAAAGCTAAATTATTTTCAAAATATAAAAATGTGTTATTCTTTTTGAAATGGACTAATAAGGGAAGTGTCATTTAAATTGAAACAGAAGGAGTGCTTGTTTAGCTGTGTATAACTAGTCTCTCTGTATGCACATTGCACCAGTATCCCGTATACATGGACTATAAATTTCAGAAAATCACATAAATAGTAGTACGACTTATTGAGTTATAAAATCAAAATGAAAGAGAAAATTATAAGTTCTTGAAAAATGATAAATGTTGATCCTATTTAGCTAGCTCAATAAAGGAAGAATTTCCCTGCCCTACAGATGTCCTCAGGTGCCTTATTATTATTCGATATATGAGTATTGTATTTGCTTTAGAATCCTAGATTGAGTAGCACCGTAGCAATGTAGGGCTCAGAACCATGAAACTCAAGGGATTTTTGAAGATAATTTACAGTAATGTCGAAAAGATTACTTACTCTGAACATGCAATCAAGCTCGACTGAATGCTTGACTAATTTTCATTTTGCTATTCTTTAAGGTCTTCTTTAAGCAGGAAGATCAAAGAGTGGTCAAAGTTCGATAGTCAGAGAATCCACTTCCTTGAGATTTTTTGTGTTGTTTATAACTACCGAAGTTATCTGATTTTCTTTTTCTTTTGGGATTAATTAGCAGAATATACATGATATAAAGAAATTAAAGTTTTAATGTTGTAATAGTAATCTCTTCATCTCCTCTTCGATTATTTGAACTTGACATGCAATTGTTAAATGTCCTTTTATAAGTATTTCTAGAATCTAACTTTGAGTTAAAGAGTATAATAATGGTTGGTAACGGGAAAATCTATTCCTAATAGTATTTATTAGAATGTGTATTTATATTTTAGGACATAAAAGTTATCGAAGAAGTGTTTGTTTGAAGGATAAAAAAGGTGGTTTAGCTTTACATGGGCATTTTGGTCTATCAAAATTTTACTTTAGGTTTTTCCACTTTTACAATAGTAGATACATGTTCATTCCCCTAATCTAGTGATTTATCCAATTTGACCAATAAAAGAAAGTTAAACAAATGATTACATTACATCCAATTAGGTCTATGTATAAACAATAGTTGAATGTGTCAAGGTGACCATTTGTTGCTAAGAGTGCAAAAGCTGGTCAAAACAATGTGAAGTTGTATATAATAGTGTAAACTCTTGGAGATCATTCTTTTTAATTTTTTGGAGTATAGTTCAAACAAATCGGATGCTTCTATAAAATAAAAATTGTGTCCTGTGGATTTAAAAGTGGTAGTAGATTTTTTTATCAGCCATGCTTGATAAATGTCAACAAAACAATGGGTGATTTGCACAAATAGGACACTTCGGGTGTCACTCTTGATTTTTTGACTCCGCTTGCCCCATGGGGAGAACTTCAAATTTAGTAAGTGTTGCCCCTCACTTGCCCAATGGGCAACACTTTTGACTTTTGACCTTAAAGGTTTGCCCATGGGGCAAGCGGAGGTTAAAAATCAAGACCATCTGTTTTTAGGGTCGTTAGGGTCATTGGGTATAATTTCCTTAAAAACAATTTCATTTAAGAAGTTGGATGTGAACTGATTTGGCTTTGAAAACTTCTGTCTCTTGACTAAAAGGTCATTATGGGTTTCTTACTTCATTCTTTGCGTTTCTTATAGTTCTAGATATATGCCACTTAAGTTGTATGAGGCGAGTTATGTTCATAGAATTCGAACAGTTCTAACCTACTAAACTATAATGACTAACTTGTGGCGTTGAAGTTTAGTGAATTAATGTTATGATTTGTTCTGAGACTGAATTTTTCTCCCATATTTGATAGAGGAATTTGCTACTTAATACTTTTCTACTGGTTGTCACAGTACTGGAGGTCTGTTGGTATATGCAGAATCGAACATAGAGGGCGGAAAACAAGTTGTTGAAAATAATCAATTAGTGCCAGAGAAGAAGAGAGTAGTGGTGCTTGGAACAGGATGGGCTGGTACCAGCTTCCTAAAGGATCTTGATATTTCTTCCTATGACGTTCAAGTGGTTTCACCACGAAACTATTTTGCATTTACACCACTTTTACCTAGTGTCACATGTGGAACAGTTGAGGCACGTAGCATCGTTGAGCCAGTTCGGAACATAATAAAGAAGGTAAGACAAGCTTTGATAAGGAACTTGTTTTGTATCTGGATCTCCGGTTTTTGTTTTCATGTCATTAGTAATTTTATGTTGTACTCACAAGATTTTGTATGACTGGCTGACTGCATAGCTTTGTCCACTGTTTCTTAGAAAGATTCATTTGCCCCTATACTCGCTTGGTTTTTGATCGTTTCGTTTTCGGTTATTCTAACCTGGTCTGAAGGAAGGGGAGCCTTGGAGCAACGGTAAAGTTGTCTCCATGTGTGGCCTACAGGTCATGAGTTCAAGCCGTAGAAGCAACCATTAATGCTTGCATTAGGGTAAACTGTCTACATCACACCCCTTGGAGTGCGGCCCTTCCTCGGACCCTACGTAAATGCGGGATGCTTTGTGCCGGGCTTCCCTAATCTTGTCTGAAGAATTTAACGTTTAGTATATGTTAAGTTTCTCCTAGATTTGTCCTTTTTTTTATTTAATCAATTGTTGTTTTATTTGAAGATTTTTTTGCATCTTCCTGTTTAATTTTTGTTATTTGGTCTGGCAGAGAAGTGGAGAAATTCAATTTTGTGAAGCAGAATGTCTAAAGATTGATCCAGAAAACAACAAAGTATTTTGCCGTTCTGGCATCAATGATAATTTGGTGGGACATAATGATTTCTCCCTACAATATGACTATTTGGTTATAGCTGTAGGAGCTCAAGTAAATACTTTTAACACTCCGGGTGTCATGGAACATTGCCACTTTCTGAAGGTAGGATTCTCTTCCATATTTTCCATGAGGTGCTATATTTTCCTTGTCTAAAATGAATGAATCATGTCTCGTACAGGAAGTGGAAGATGCTCAAAGGATACGGAGGACTGTAATAGATTGTTTTGAGAAAGCTGTCATTCCTGGCCAAAGTGAAGAAGAGCGAAGGACCAACCTCCATTTTGTTATAGTTGGAGGGGGTCCAACCGGAGTGGAATTTGCTGCTGAGCTACACGACTTTGTTCATGAGGACTTAGTGAAAATATACCCTTCAGTTAAGGATTTTGTGAAGATAACACTTGTCCAATCTGGAGATCATATCCTGAATACGTAAGATGCACCGTTTCTATATTTACTTCTTCACTGCTTTTAATGTATGCCATGGCCTTTGCGTTGTCAATGTGATGTTGAAAGATTTTAGAGTAAGGAAGACACAGAGGTGTGAAGAGCGCTCAATCCCTTATGTGGGGTTGGATGTGGAAATGGGGTGGATGAAGCACAAAGGACAAACCTAGGCTTGATTCTAGTTGGGGTGACCTCCTATGAGGTGAGAAACTTGCAATTTGTGCTTAAAGCTACATGGCTCCACCTTGAAGATCTAGAATCTAGTGAAGGTTAAACAATTTCTTTAAACATATATCTATTAGTTAATAATTAACATCCTTGGTGACCGGACTTACCCGGAACCTGAGCTGGTAGGAAGAAGCAGGTACCCTGTAGAATTGTCGAGGTGTGCCAGCTCGCCTAGACACCGTTATCAGTAGGGGAAAGGAAGGGAGCCAGAAAATTTGAAGAGCAAGAGTATAAATATAGTGGAAGGGGGCTTTAGAGATCACATATTGGAAACTACAAAGCTTACTTAATTCACATAAGGTACATACAATAATTTCTTGCTTGCAACAACTGGACACACACATGTGGCGTTTCATTCTTGGAGTTGCAAAATCCGAAAACGTTGTTGTTCCAGAAGGTTGTCATGGTAAATGGTTTGGACGGTGGGATCTATTGTTAGATCATAATTTTGCTACTCAATTAAGAGAACTTTAAGAACGAGATTGACTCAACAACTCCAAAATCATAATTTTGTTTCTTTGCAGATTTGATGAAAGAATAAGCTCATTTGCTGAACAGAAATTTCAAAGAGATGGAATTGAGGTTTTGACAGGTTGCCGCGTCATTAGTGTCTCTGATCATTCTATCAACACGAAAGTAAAATCTACAGGAGAACATGTTGAAGTACCCTACGGCATGGTTGTATGGTCAACTGGAGTTGGTACCCGCCCATTTGTGAAGGATTTTATGGAACAAATTGGCCAGGTATTTTGCACCCTGTTCCCTTTGACTAACTCTTTCAGGGGGTTTTCTTCACTAAATGCATACTTAAAACTTAATGCTTTTTGCATGCCATATTCGGAGATTAGAATTTTCTGACTGGCAAGCTCTGCAAGTTCAATCAATTATGGCCATGTAAATTTTTCATTCCTCTTGCAGGGGAAAAGACGTGTTCTAGCAGCTGATGAATGGTTGCGAGTAAAGGGCTGCAGCAACGTGTACGCACTTGGTGATTGCGCCACCGTAGATCAACGTCAAGTAATGGTAAAGAATCCTTTGTTCAAATAACTGTACTGAAACATTTAATCAATTCCTGATCTATAGTATAATCAATTCTTTATCTATAGTATATTTTTCCAGATGTTGACAGTTACAACCTCCACTTCCAATCAAGAGGTTGTGAGTTCGAGTCTCCCAAGAGCAAGGTGGGAAGTTCTTGGAGGGAAGGATGCCTGGGGTCTATTTGGAAACAACCTCTCTATCCCAGGGTAGGGGTAAGGTCTGCGTACACACTACCCTCCCCAGACCCCACTAAGTAGGATTATACTGGGTGGTTGTTGTTGTTGTTGACAGTTACATTCCATGCTTTAGGGTCCACATGGATAATAATGCGCGTTTGTTGTGCCCATGTATTTCCATATGGCTCAAGTGTTCCAAAAATGATTTTATGAGCTGGAGTGTTTCATTTCATAAATTTTTCAAAAAGTTGGATTTTTTGACATTTGTTCTAGAAAATGCAGTCGTAAATTTCAAGTTACTGAACTAGTCCCAACAACCTTAGAGAAGTATATCATGATACAGCCAACAAGAGCCAATAGTAAGAATTATTTCCTTAGTTTTTAGTGCCCATTCCTTATAAACGTCAGATTGAGCCAGTAGTTTCTGCTCTCAGAGTTAATTAATTTAAACTTCTTGATGATGGTTAGAGTATTTGATATCTTAACAGTATTATTATGATGAATGGAAAAGAAACAACAGAAAATGAAATATGTGCTGCATGAGGATGATTATATCCCTTACTTTCTTCATAGTTACTTTTGTAAGAAACTAATCGTTTCTTGCCTTTATACCTTCCCTCTTTAAAGTTTCAAATGTGAAATTACGTGGTTTAGGAAGATATTTCAGTCATTTTTAAAGCTGCGGATAAGGATGATTCTGGAACTTTAACCATTGAGGAATTCCGAGATGTTTTGGAAGACATAATTATCCGTTATCCTCAAGTGGACTTGTATCTGAAGAGCAAACATTTGTTAGAGGCGACCGACTTACTCAGGGATTCAGAGGGAAATGAAAGTGAGGAAGTAGATATTGAAGGTTTTAAGTTAGCCCTTTCTCATGTTGATTCACAGATGAAGAGTCTACCTGCCACTGCTCAGGTACTTTTTCCGTAGTTTGGCTTTCATCCCCCTCTCTCGTTTCACTTCATGTTTTGCTTTAGCTTCATTTCTTATGTTTTCACATGCTAGGTTGCTGCTCAACAAGGTACATATCTTGCTAGATGCTTTAATCGCTGGGAGCAATGCAAAAGTAATCCTGAAGGCCCTCGTCGTTTCAAAGGTTCTGGCCGTCATGAATTTCTACCCTTCAGGTATAGCTTAACCTTTTTGGACATTTCTTTTCCTTACTTTGCTTGTTGCGTGTAAGCATACTGGGAAAACTAACTGCTGTTTTCTTGTTCCACTTCTATACACAGATCCATCCTCATTTACCATAAATTTCTTTATGGTTTCAACTGAGGCGTCAATCCTATCTCTAGGTGATCCTTGGCTTAACAATGTATTCCATTTCAGGTATCGCCATTTAGGGCAATTTGCTCCTTTAGGTGGGGAGCAAGCAGCAGCAGAACTTCCTGGAGACTGGGTTTCTATGGGTCATAGCACACAATGGTTATGGTACTCTATTTATGCGAGGTGAGAATTTGATAGATTTCTTGAATATGACTTGCTGCTTCTGATACTTACATTGGTTATATATTTTCTTGCTTCTGCATTTTATTTGCATTTCAGCAAGCAAGTTAGCTGGCGCACAAGGTATTTAGTGGTCGGTGATTGGGTGAGAAGATTCATTTTCGGGAGAGATTCAAGCCGAATTTGATGAGGTCAACCTCATTTAAAAGGTGTGCTTGTTCTGAATTGTTTATGCTGATATGCTTAGTGGCTTTTTTAATGTTTATGCTTCTATCCAGTTACAGTTCTAGCCGGACATGAAGTTGTGGTTTTCAAAGAATGTATATATCACTCGCCACTGAATCCATTTCCTGTCAGTTCCTGGAGAAATATATATACTATGAATGTTTCAAATTCATTGTGTGCAGTTGTGTTTCTAACTAGCAATTAACTGAGTTTTGAGGTTCCAATATGTTTTTAAAGCAGAAGCATTACATGCTATTGAATATCTTCTTTTTATGGCAATGGTAAAGTTGTCACCATGTGACTTATAAGTCACGGGTTTGAGTCATGGAAGCAGCCACTAATGCTTGCATTAGTTAGGCTATCTACATCATACCCCTTGAGATGCCGCCCTTCCCCAGACCATGTGTAAATGCAGGGTGCTTTGTGCAGCCCTCTCTGTTCCCCTTCAAAGAAAATAGATTACTTAGTCCGAGTGTAACTTTAAGCTCGATTTAACAGCTATCGTTATGGGTGCTACTTGTAAAATTATCTGAGAATGATCTATATTCATTTTCAGCTAAAGCCTAAAGGTGTCCAGGCACCCGCCCCCTAACGTGATTTCGCCTATCTGATGGAAAAAATTTACCCACACTTGATATTTATACCAAATTAATGAACAAATGACATGCGTCTTTTACATGGTTAATTTATGTATATTTTCACTTCTGTATGCTACTAAACCATGATTAACTGATTTAGTGTAGTGTCAATACCAGTATTATATTACTAGCCTTGTTATAAAATAAAGACTATAAAGTAAAGACAAGTATAGAGAGAAACTGATATATTATTCGGATTCAAACTGATGTACATAATGAACTGAAAGCTCTTCTATTTATAGAAGAAAGGAAGCTGTTGTGTAAGCTGCTACTATACCAAATATGGATAATCTTCTACTGAGAGCAATGTTTATCCATAACGGAGTACTGAAAGGATAAGCTTATTATACCCGATATGAATAATCTTCTACCGGGGGTAATGTTTATCCATAGCTGGGTACTGAAAGGATAAGCTTATTATACCCGGTATGATTAATCTTCTACCGGGGGTAATGTTTATCCATAACTGGGTACTGAAAGGATAAACTTATTATACCCGGTATGGATAATCTTCTACCGGGGGTAATGTTTATCCATAACCGGGTATCGAAGTGATAAGCTTCTTCAGGAAGCTTATTTCCAATAGAGTACTTAAATAGATAAACATATTTACGGTGGAGTCCCATATGGATAAGCTTCTTCAGGAAGCTTATTTACAACGGAGTACTAAATGAACATCCATAATATAATATATTTATAACACTCCCCCTTGGATGTTCATTAAAAGATAACGTGCCTCAATAAAATCTTACTAGGAAAAACCACGTGGGAAAAAATCCTAGTGAAGGAAAAAGAGTACACATATTTAGTAATACGCATTGCTGACTGCCTCATTAAAAACCTTATAAGGAAACCATGTGGGAAAAACCTTAGTAAGGAAAAAAGAGTACAACGCACATTTTACTCCCCCTGAAGAAAACCTTATTTCAAATATTTGAGTCTCCGCATTCGAATCTTGTATACCATATTCTCAGAAATTGATGTTGGTAAAGACAATCTGTTGGATTGTCACTTGAACTAATTTGATGCACACTAATGTCACAATTTTCCCGAAGATCATGTATGTAGAATAATTCTGGTGAAATGTTCTTCGTTCTATCTCCTTTTATAAATCCCCCCTTTAATAGTGCTATGCATGAAACATTGTCTCCGTATAATATTGTGGGTCTTTTATCACATTCCAACCCACATGTTTCTCGAATGAATCACTGATCTCAATCATATGCACTCCCTGCTTGCCGGTTTGAAATCGAGCTTTATGGGTATCGGATAAATAACCTGCATCTGCATTACCAATACGATCTGCACCACTTTTGTTAGCATTAGCAAGATAAATAAGTGCACCATCTACACCGAGATAGAGTATTTCAGGACCAAGGAGCTCCTCATCCTCTTCTAGAGGTTGGAACGGATCCTTATTCACTTCAAGTGATTGAATATTCATTGGTGTACTTAATGGGTACACTTTGTCCATGTAAAAGTATTTTTAAGACCCTCTTGGAGCTCTTCCGGAGTTCCAATAAGATTTATGTCACCAACATAAACAGCAAGTGTAACAAATTTTGATGACATTTTCTTTATAAAAATACATGGACAAATAACATAATTTATGTAACTTTCTTTCAGCAAATATTTACTGAGGCGATTATACCACACGCGCACAGATTGCTTTAAACCGTACAAAGATCTTTATAATTTGATCGAGTACATTTCTCAAGACTTTGAATTATATGCTTCGGGCATTTTCAATCCTTCAAGGATCTTCATATAGATTTAGCCAAATAAGTCATATAGGTTAAGACTTGTATCTAAATGGTATGACATCTTCAAGTGTCTGGACTGCTAGTCCGATCCTCACAATCTTTTACAATATTGTGCACTATATTGTATTAAATATATCGTCGACGATCATTTTGTGTCAGTTCCGAAGCGACATAACTTGTGGAGATCTCATCACTTTCTTTATTTTCAGGTACCTGAACTTTTTCGGGAGTTTCATGAAATGTTATGTCGTGGGCTCTTCTAGAGCTTATTTCCTCCTCATTATGATCATTTTGATCATTAGCTCCTACTATTTTTCAAGGATTGTTACCTTTGGAACCGATTGGTCTACCACGCTTCATGCGTACAGTAAACTCTATCCTTCAGGGACTTTAATTTTAATAGGAGCATTTGCAGCTGAAATATGATATTTAATTTTGGATCAGCAAATGCTTCTGGCATTCGACTTGAATTATCTTCTAAGTGAGGATCATGATAATTCGATTCATATAGCATATTTTTCAACTGTTTATTCCATCCCCCAAATGTTAGAAAAACTAACATATATCCCCAATCATCTTTGGGAAACATATCTTTGTGTATTATGGTAGAGAAATTAATCATATACCACGCAACAAAAGATAGTAAAAATATTTGGTTTCTGATCCTAAACCAATTGTGAAGGGAGGACTTATCATATATTGTTGATCTGATGCATACAAGTGCTGCTATATGCAATTTAGAAAATCTTAGACCAACACATGAAGTTTTGTTCTCATAAGCAATGGTTTAGCCATTAATAGGAGGTATTCAATGCTAAACCAGCTTGGATATAAACCAACATTATCAAGATGAACTGTCTTGATTTCATAATCTGAAAATTATGCTCTTAATCGAGAAAAGCAATTCCAAATGCCAAACTGCAGGTTGACAATAATTACACATGTAACCATCTCATATATGCACCTATAAGTGGTTCACATGATAGGTGAACGGGCCCATATTCACCTTTTATATATTTCAGAATCAGGGGTCTTAGTCCCAACTTTAGCTGGTATAATCAATTCATTATGAGAACAAGCAACACATGAGAATTCCTGAAGAATCTTCTAGTTCTTTAGTATATGCTTATCTGAATTCTCAAATAGCTCATTTAAAAATGGCAAATGAAAACTTCAAGTTTATCATGTCATGTGTTATCTCTTAGTAAACTTCTGGTTTACTATGGCATAAACTTTTGCTTTAGTAAACTTCTGGTTTACTGTGATACATGATATAGTACAAATTAAAGAATAAGGCGGGTAACTTCTCACATACATATTATTTTACCCCCTATGATTGTGGAAACATGAAGATTATCAATCTTCCAATCATTTGTAGTCTCAATATGATAGCCATTTGTATTAGTAAACTTCAGGTTTACTACAACATATGTTTTGACCATAATCATATAATATGAATGACATATTTGTATATAAGCTCTTCGAGAGCCTTCATTTATTATCCACAATCTAATATTTATCTGGCACTACTGGTGTCATGTATTCTTTAGGCAAACATTTAGCTCTTCAGGAGTTGTTGATACATTTTGTACTATCAAATATTGCTCAGACACTGCTGGTGTCATGAGAGAAAATCACAATCAAATAAACAATGTAAAACAATTGTTTAAGCACACGAAAACTCCTCTTCATAATATTTTTCCACTTCAGGAGGCAATTTCAATTGTGTTACTTCTTCAGGAGCAAATTTAAAATACGGAATATTGAGTATATATTCTCTCAATTATATTAACTCTTCTGGAGGTGAATTGTAATGTATTCACATCAAGAGCGCGTTCATATTTACCCGACTTATTAGTATTGTCATATTCACTTCAGGGAATGGATTAATATTATCAAAGTTCTCATTCTTCAGGAAATCGAACATAATTATCTGAATGCGCATTAATAACATCAAATTGTGATGCTTCAACCTCTTTTAAAATATTTACTACTTCAGGAGCAAATCGAGGCGTGCATTTAATATAGAGAATATTTATGTAGCTTATCTTCAATTGTAACCATAGAAAGCCTAAATTATCACTTCTGGTGATCATAGACATATACCACTTCTGGTGGTTAACAAAATATAATTACAATGAGATATATGAAATATAACTACTTCTGGTGGTTGTATATTTCTTGCAAACTCTGCTAGAGTTTAAGTTGATCTAATAATATTATCCATATTCTTTAAAATGACATAAATATAGTAAACATCATTATCAAATCATAATTTTTTCTTTATGTACAACAATTACATAACCATACTATCTATTACAAACAACAAAAATTAAAATATTTACATTTCTATAGATTCACCACCGATTACATGACTTGTTTCTCCTTCTGAGAGTGCAAGGTAATCAGTTACATCCAAATGCATGAAGTCTAAATTATCTTCAGAAATAAAATTTGCTTCAACATTTTTCTCTGTCTTCTTTAGGGAGGCTTGATAAAGCTCAACCAGGTGCTTTGGCGTACGACAGGTACGTGACCAGTGCCCTTTTTCTCCACATCTATAGCATGCATTTTCTGCATTTGGTGCTTGCACCGCTTCATGCTTTTGTTCCTTCCTTTTCCACTGCTGGTGGTGAGGAGTGTTCTTTGGTGCATTATTATTACCATGATTAGAGTTTCTTTTCCGACCACGACCATGACCACGACTGGGGCCACGACCTTTTCCACGTTTAGCCTGGTGGAAGTTCGTCTCATTCACTTCGGGGAATGGACAAGAACCAGTAGGTCGACTTTCATGATTTTTCATTAATAGCCCATTATGTTGCTCTGCTATAAGAAGATGTGAGATAAGTTCAGAATACTTTTTAAATCCCATCTCTCGATATTGCTGCTGCAGGAGCATATTCGAGGCATGAAAAGTGGTGAAAGTTTTCTCCAACATATCATGATCAGTAATATTATCACCACATAACTTCAATTGGGAAATAATTCTGAACATAGCAGAATTATACTCACTGATAGATTTAAAATCTTGTAGCCTTAGATGAGTCCAATCATATCGTGCATGTGGAAGAACGACCATCTTCAGGTGGTCATATCTATCTTTCAAATTATTCCACAGTATGACTGGATCTTTAACAGTAAGATATTCCATTTTCAGGCCCTCATCAAGGTGATGACGTAGGAATATCATTGCTTTGGCACGATCTTGGTTTGATGCCTGATTTTTGTCTTTGATGGTGTCTGCCAGACCCATCGCATCAAGATGAATTTCAGCATCAAGCACCCAAGACATGTAGCTTTTGCCCGATATATCCAGGGCTACAAATTCAAGTTTAGAAAGATTTGACATTATTTAGGAAAAGAAAGTTCTTACCTCAGATACTTTCAAAATATTTGCTCGAGATGGCAGAGTCTCGTGCTGATAACGTGTTATAAAATAAAGACTATAAAGTAAAGACAAGTATAGAGAGAAACTGATATATTATTCGAATTCAAACTGATGTACATAATGAACTGAAATCTCTTCTATTTATAGAAGAAAGGAAGCTGTTGTGTAAGCTGCTGCTATACCAAATATGGATAATCTTCTACTGAGAGCAATGTTTATCCATAACGGAGTACTGAAAGGATAAGCTTATTATACCCGATATGGATAATCTTCTACCGGGGGTAATGTTTATCCATAACTGGGTACTGAAAGGATAAGCTTATTATACCCGGTATGGATAATCTTCTACCGGGGGTAATGTTTATCCATAACTGGGTACTGAAAGGATAAGCTTATTATACCCGGTATGGATAATCTTCTACCGGGGATAATATTTATCCATAACCGGGTATCGAAGTGATAAGCTTCTTCAGGAAGCTTATTTCCAATAGAGTACTTAAATAGATAAACATATTTATGGTGGAGTCCCATATGGATAAGCTTCTTCAGGAAGCTTATTTACAACAGAGTACTAAATAAACATCCATAATATAATATATTTATAACAAGCCTTTCATTTTTGTTTACTTATGGATGAAATGAATAATGCATGCTTCCCTTGAGGTACACTTGTCTAATTTTCTTCTGTCCTTTCTAGTAGGTTCTGATAGATAAATTCTTGTTTTAGTTAGGGGCTAGGACTGAATTTATAGTCATCGAGTCTGATGAATATCTTTTTGTTTGGGGAGGTTGGATTTTCTTGAGGTCAATAATTCATTGTCACGAGTAATTCAGATTTGTTAGAAAGTCTATCATAGAAAATTTTAGCGCTTCTTATTATTGAGGACTTCATTTTTACGTGTTTGGCTCGTAAAAAATGTATCAAGCCCGAATGTTACGGATATATTGAAGACATAATTAAATAAAGGTAACGCACTTCAGTATAATGAACAAATTATTTTTACTCAAATTTTATGATTCAATGTGTTTTATTTAATAGTATCCAAAGCCGCACCTAGCAATTACAAGCAGGCGAAGCTATGTGTGACCAATGGTGGTCAACTGAACACGTTTTGCTAAAAAATTATACTGTATAAAGGATAAGATATTACTTGTCAGTTGTTATTTATAAAAATTAGACTTTAAACACCCTTACATAGTACGCTGACAAATTATATTCAAAATTTGAACACTTATATTGAATTTTGTGGCTTTGCCACTGATTCCAAGTCACCAAATTACACGAGCTAAATGTTGAAAATAGCAAGTATTAGAAAATGCGATTTCTTCTTTTTGCCAAATTACCCCCCCTTTCGTTTTCTTTTTTTCCCAGTTCGTTGTTGCTTCTTCTTCTTCTTCTTCAACACTGCCCCCCCTGCCCCCTCCCCTTAAAAAAAGGAAAAACAAGCCAATCCCTTACTAAAAGTGATTTCTGCTATCATAGACTTACTTTAGCCGGGTCAAGTTAGGCTAAAATTTGGGTCATAGCCCAATCTGTCCAACTCTTATCAAGAGTTAATTAATGTGTATTATTTTTTATGAATTGTTCAATTATCAAATAATTTTTTTTTCTTTTGTTATGGTCATATATAATATATTAAACCAAAAAATTATTTTAAAGATATTTTAGCAAAGTTACTTATGGATCAATTTGGATTAAAAATC
Source organism: Nicotiana sylvestris (assembly GCF_000393655.2). NCBI lineage: Eukaryota > Viridiplantae > Streptophyta > Magnoliopsida > Solanales > Solanaceae > Nicotiana > Nicotiana sylvestris. Next base: position 12,798,546 of record NC_091064.1, read on the forward strand.
AATGGTTTGAAATGAGTTGAGTCAAAATGAACTGAGTTCAACAAATGGGCGGGTCAATGATCAGCCCAACCTTAAGCAAGTTGGGCGGGTCAAATGAATTTGGGCTTAAATTGCCATCTACTCTGTTTGCAGGAGTCCTATTATTTCTTTTAAAACAAAATAAATAGGGGCAAGGACAGTAATACACCACTGGCATAACTTAATGACCCGACCATGACCCCAGCATGCTCCTAATTTTATTGTAAACTTTTTGGTTGCTGATTCAGTCTAATAAAAGTCTTTGGTTGAGTACCAAAAAATCATACTAATAACTATGGATTATTTTAGATTATAAGTTTTAAAAGCGATGTTCTTCACTTCTTAAACTCCATACTATCACACAAATTGGAACGGTGGAGTATGATATAATCAAATGATACTATGTTCAGGTAAGAGGGGTGTATACGGGTAAAATCGGCTCATAGTACACCTCAGTCTCCGATAGGATTAACCAAGCTAAAGACATGAAGACGAGGGACCGGAACCGAAGCAGGGGTCTCATCGAGTCAGAGTCCGGAGGCATCACGCCCGCCCTTGAGAATAACGGGGTCATGATCCGGGATCGGTCCGAACCCTAAAAGACTCCAAAGAACATTGTCAAGAAATCAATCACGACCAACAGAAAGCCGAAATATCTGCGATCGGTCGGATATCACGGTGTGGATCTCAACACGTATCAATGAAGAATCGACAATCAATTAAACAGAAGATTTTTTGCCTTTTACGGAATTGTACCTAAAGTAGGATTCCTCTACTATATAAAAAGGAGGGAGGGGTCTGATAATTCATTAAGGACATTGTATCACATGAGGCAGGATTCATCCTCCTCATGTGGTTAACATAATTTATCGTTTATATTGAATTAATCTACGTATCCTTAAAACTCGTAAAATAATTCTCCGCCTTGCTCCTAGTGTGTTCTTTCCTCCTTAGGTCGAATCTCCGGTCTCCACGACGGCTCTGTAGGTCTAAATTATGTCAAAAGTATGTCCCCCTCCTCAAAATAGCGTTTTACATGTATTTATACCAAGTCGGGTCGGACCCAGACGAAAATACCTTCTCCCGCATGAAATAGGACAATCACTTTGTAAAATTTGCACTACTGCGCCGCATGGAGCGACGCACCATGCGGGTGAGAAAGTTCAGATTGCTGATTCTGACATGCTGTAGGAAATTTCCACAGACGCGGCGAACCGCGTGACAATCTATGCATCGCGGTATTGGGAATTCGCGAAAATGCAAAACATGAAAGTTGTATCCCTTTCAAATAGCTTTCCAACGATATACTGTGGAGCCAAAACGAAGTTCTGAACGAAGAGTTATGTGTATTTTACTAGACAATGCGCCGTATGCCCGCTCGATTCTTCGTTTCGTTCTTAACTATCATCCGTTGATCCCCGAACATGATCCCGACTTAATTACTTGGGCTTTTACTCAGACTTCAAAGCTCCAAATCACTTGAATTCATTTCATAATTCTACATAGCTCAAAATCACTCCTACAAGACATAAAATACACAATTAGTGCAAAACACTAGCGATTAAAGCTCAAAATCGATTAAAGTGCATTAAATTAGAGTGTAATAAGCGACTAAAATACGTCATTATAGCCTATCATCAACACCCCACACTTAAACCATTGCTCTTCCTCGAGCAATCAAACTACACTTTATATAGACACGACCTTTTTTTAAACAATTCTCCTAACTCATCATGCCAAGAATATTTAAAATAGACTAAGCACAAAAGCGTAACATCTTCACCTCAAGGTTTGACTCACAAGTACGACGCATTATTCACAACTCACCCACTTACTCTAATATAGAGGTCATTGACATTACCTTTCCTTCATGAATCAAGTGTCCTCACACAACAAAAGAGAGTAGTTCCACACAATATAAAATTTAAGAACAATTAGGAACTCAAGATAGAAAGAATTCACTCACTCTCAGAAATGACATTCATATACCACAAAAGATGCACCATAGGCTTGCCCGTAGTGTACTACTCTACTAATCGAGCTCATTCAGTCTAGGATCAAGTAGGACTTTATTTGGTTGTAATGTAGGTTGAGGGTCGGGTATGATACATTTGGATATAAGAGTGACTACACCTCCCTAAGCACTTTAATACATACACTTTAACAGTTGAAACCTTACACTTATGTCAAATCATGACTTCACCTTCACATCAATAGACATCAACTCCCAAATTATTTAAGCACAATTACATCAAGAGTTACCACTTGTCAATGAATATCTTCACACAATACAACTATTTTTTTCCTTTTATTTTCTTTTTCAATTCAAGTGGCTCTTGCTCTTTCAAATCAGTGTACCTTTCTCTTTATTTCATTAGCTCCACTCAAAAGCCGAACCAACCACCCCACCCTTTAACTTTTATAGAGTTCATAACAATTCAAGTGCTCATGAGAGGTGAAAAGGTTCAAATAGATGGTTAATTCAGACAAATGAGTAAGACTTGTAATGTGGTTGCCAAAGAAACAGGATTACAAGCTCAAAGGGGGTTAACTACGTTACATTGCAATTAGGTGCAATATAACATTGCAATTATGGCTCAACAAAGAAACATCTATATCACTTTCAAAACTGAACAAAACTACTATTTCTCTTTGCAAACACACGGGGCAAGTTCTAGACATCAAATGTAACACACATAATAACACAAAACCTTACACACACATGGCAAATAACTCACTCAGGATTGGATTTATCAAGACACTCTAGTCAAAGCAGTTAAGCAAATTTAAAATCATACATTTTAAGGTACTTCTACAAGAGTCAAAAACTGAGCCTAAGCGTCACAACCAAAGTACTCACTATTCTCATGGCATAACAAAGTCAAGAGATATTGCTTTAATTCAAAACACAACACAATGACTCCTATTCCAAAAAAAAAATAAAACTAGCTACACCTGGTTCAAATAAAACCCATAGAAAAGAACCGTGACACAAAGAAAAATTAAAGGGGAATTACTACACTACCTACAAAGAAAATATTTTTATTATTTTTTTAGACTTAAATCCTTCAAGAAAATTATTTAATAGATCCATCGTGGGGAATAGTCCAATTTTTTTTAAAACAAAAGCATTATTCAATTAAACTAACACAACTAAAATAGCATAGAAAGTCACCCCGACAATCTCCTCACTCCACACTTAAAATTGTGCATTGTCCCCAATGCACACCATACTAATAAGAGGGTAAAAGAAACTCCCTGGTAGGCCAAAGGCCGAAGCACTAGCAGCTCATGGGGTACTCAGACTTCTCCCAGGCTTGGTCATTCATGCGGGTACCTCACACTTAGTTCCAACCATCTGGTTTGTTGTTGCATCCTTCCAATAGCTTTGCTTTCCATGCTCCTAGAAAATAAAAAAAATCGACACTACAAAAATAATACAATTAAAAAATTAATAGTAAAATAAATAAATAAAAGAAAGTAATAAAGCTGAGTTGCCTCCCAACAAACGCTCGATTTAATGTTGCGGCACGACGCGAATCACCTTCTGCCTCCACTTTGAACTTATAAACTGGACCCCAAGTTTTGATTCTGCTCTATGATCATGCTCCTGAGGCCATACAAATTGTTGCGAGCCAAAAATTAAATGATACTTTCTGAACTTTTTGGCTTTCAACCGAGGAGTGTCATTTTGCCTAGACAACCTTGAAAATTTCAGAATATAGGGCTCATCTACCTCTTCCTTTAACTCTTGCATTGGCTCATACAAATCAATTTCCATTTCACCATCTGAACATAATATAGAGAATTATTTGGAATGAGGTCCAACGCGCTCAAATACATGAACTTCAAGATTTTTAACCTCCTCAATACCAATCACACTAGAGTCAACTAAATTTGTATCTTCAACATCCCTGGTGGACTTTAGTATTATTTCTTCAACATTGGCATCCTCAAATTCTAGCTGGTTAGAGTGTTGGGGGTTCTATTTTGGACCCCTCCATTGGCACCTCAATTTCCATCTCTAATGCACACTGCTCCTGGCTACTATCCATAATATTGGTATATTGAGTATTAAAAGCTTCAACTAGTTGACTCACTTGAGCCTCCAAGTTACGAATAGTTGCATCTTGCCTTTGTACCCGCAGTTGTATCTCATCATATTGTTCCACAAGGCACTTTAGCATATCTTCGATCTTTTTCGGGTCATCATCCCTGAGTTCTTTGTTCCTATTAACTTCACAAGAAAAAGAAGAGCCATCAAAGTAAGGGGTTAGGGGTGTGAGCACGTGATTTTTGCCATACATGAAATACCTCTACAAAATCCAAGGAAATAGATTTTTTTTCTTAATTATTTGCCACTTTTAGGAATTTTTGTAGATTTTTATTAATTGTTTGTATTTTTCTTGCATGTTTAATTTTTATTTAAATCATGAAAAATACCAAAAAATGTCGCGTGTTGTATTTAGGATTTGTTTTTATATTTTTAGAATTAAGCAATAATTGTTTGCTTTATAAAACTTGAAAATCACAAAAAATAGCTCATGTTTACATTTTTTGTCTTTTAATTTTTAGTTTATTGATTTTTCTCTTTTAATTTAGAATTAAGTGATGTTTACAAATTTTATGATTAGTTAATTAGTTCAATCTCACTTTTTTAGATAATTTAGGATTTTAATTATTAGAATTTTTAATTAAAAAACAAGAAGAAAGAAAAATAGGAATTGAAAATAAAAGAAGGGGAATACAAGAGTATCAATTGGACCCATTTTTTAATCTCCCAAATCACCTCCAAATTCGGCCATTGTCAAAATTGGGCCATCTTGCACAAATTTCCCCCTCAAAATCAATTAACCCATAGCCCAAACACTTCTCTCACCGCCCCAGCCCAACACAATCGGATCTGACTCATTATTTTGACCCGTCCATTGACTTCAATATAAAACCCCTGTTATAAACATTTCCCCCAATTCCCCCAAACCCTAGAGAAGCCAGAGATGACGCCCTACACACTATTCATCGTCTCCTTCATTGATCCTTAACCCTCAACTCGCCATAACTCACCCGAGTTCACTCAAAACGGTCCCCCTCTCCACGTCACCTCTTTTTCCCAACGGATTTGTCAGAGGGGAGTACGAATATTCCCTCAAAATCGCGGATTTTTGTACAAAAAAGGATAATTGTTGGATGAATGGGAGCTGTGGATAGATGTGAATCAATCCACGCCCTCCATTTGTCCCAAAATTCTTCAAAAACATGAAGGATTTTCAGATTTTTGGGCAGATTATTTGGAGATTTTGAAGACTATATATACGAGGTAGGCATTCTTTGTAAGGTTAGAGAGAAAAATCGGATAAAAATCTTCAGAGAAACTTAGTCAAAATTTCTAGGTTTTTAATTATTTGTCATCTCTTCAGACCTTCTTCTCTTTTTTCTGCAGAAACATAAAAAAAAGAGACATCATGATTTGAGTTCGTTTTTTTACTCCATTTTTTTTAGAGAAAAAATCAAAAAGGAGTTACTGAAAATAGATTTTCTTTAGCGTTTGTTCTTTGGGTTGGAGTTTTGTTTCTCAAGGGAGCTTGATTTGACGGTTCAAGTTGAAGTCGAGTTTTCTTTTGGAGTTCAAAATTTCAGTCTTGGTTCGGGTTCAAGCTGGTTGATTCCTGTGTTCTTGTTGCGCTGCTGTTATTGCTGATTTTTTCTGCTTGCGCCGAGCTTTGCTGAGTTTCCTAGCTTCTTTTTGTTTCTTGCTTGTAGAGGTACAAATTCCTACTATTGAGAACTTTCAAATGTTTGTAGTCGTTGAAATTTGTGAGATATAATTATTGAGCCTAATGTGTGTTTTCTCTCATTTTCTTATTGTTAATGTCCAAATTGTAAGTAAAATAAGTTTAACGACTAATTTTGTTAGTTCTTCAGCAGATTTTTGTTTGGACACATTTGTTTCAGTTGTGTTATGTGCTCTGAAATGGTCTATAAGGGCGTATTCCTAGATCTGTTGATTGTGTGGGTTTAGCCCTTTTAGTAAGACAAGTACTCCACCTTTCAATTTGTTTGCCCGTGGATTGAAAGAACAAGAAGTAGTGCATAACACTTGGTTACTTTGGAAAATTGATCTTTTGATATGTAATGTTACTTACCAATATTGTTATTTTTTTTTTCTTTTAGCTCTATTTCTTTGTTTGTTCAAAAAAAAATAATAAAGAAAATAGAACACTACAAAGGCAAGACAGTAGGCATGTCTATTTGTATGAACTCCTGTGAAGGTAATGTTAAAGTTAGGCGGTCACTGCCTTTATTTTGGTATTTTCTTCGGATTCACATGGTTTTAATACTTATGGTACATCGATCTTTCAAACTTATGTGATTTACGTCAAAGGTTTTAAGTTTGAATAGTTTTCTGCGTGAAACAGAAAGTAGATTTTCATGAGGATGGTGTATTAGTCGATTTAAAAGGTCTTTTACTACTATTCATTGTAAATGTTCTTGTTGAATCAGTGGGGGTAATTTCCTCTGTTTGAAACCTTGGAGTAAGTAGATAACGTCAAAAAGGGAGTTGATATCATGCACATGAATGTTTATATGGCTCTTGTCGCACCTTTAATCCACTATTCATTAGATTGTTTCAAGTTATTATTTATAATGCCCCTTACATGTTAGCTGGTAGTAACGTGTGTATTTCCTTTTGAATGTGGTGAATTTGTTTGGCCCATGCTTTGTTTGGTCCTCTTTTATTTTATTTCTTAGTTGTCAAATGCTTCCAACAACCTAGATATATCAGTGATTATGCTAACTCTCTTTAATTAATTTACTACACTTTTTCACAACTGATCCATAAATCATGAACTTGCAATAATCTCAAATTAGTTTAGTAATAATTCATGAACACCGTAGTTTGCTTTAGGCGCACAATTAATTATTACAGCTACGAGTACGACTCCCGTGACGTGGTTGTGATAACTAGTTTTAATTTAGTTAAAAAAAATAGGAATACCTTTAGTTTGTCTTTAAAATATATATAACCCTCTTTCTTAATATACTAGAAGTGTGCCATGCTTTAAATCTATAACACTTGGCCCGCACAAATTTAGTTCAAATAATTTGGAGTGTGCCATGCATAAATAAAATCCTTCAATTTATGGCCCTCATATAAATACAATATTAGTATAAAAATTGCCTTGAACTTTCGTAGTTTGTTTTAGGCTCGATTTAGAATAGTATTGTGATTATGTATAAGTTCGCATAACATAATTACAAATTTAATTCTAAAAAAAGGACTTGAGGGATGCGTTCGCGCAACTTCAACCAAACTTTTTTCTTAATAAAATAAACAAAGCGTTATTAATTGTGGACACGTTCGCTTGACATGATTTTGACGCGCCAAAAGAAAGAGTATACATATGCGTAACTCACTTCTTTAAATACGAAGAATTCAAGTGATTTAAAAGCGATAAAAAGATAATTGCACATAGGTTTTAAAATGTGTAGTTAAACAATTAAGCCAAGTACAAATTGCTAAGTGACCATGCTAGAACCACGGAACACGGGAATGCCTAACACCTTCTCCCGGGTTAATAGAATTCATTATCTAGAATTTCTGGTTCGCAGACTTCAAAAGGAAAGTCTAAATTTCCTCGATTTGGGATTTAAAATAAACCGGTGACTTGGGACACCAATTAAAATATTCCAAGTGGCGACTCTAAGAATTAAAATAATCCTATTTCGAGTAATGCCACTTAAATTGGAAAAACTCCCTTGTACCCCCTCGGGTGATAAAAAAAGAGGTGTGACTGGGGGAAGATAAGAAATATAAGCACAACCATGAAAGTGACCATCTTAACTACTACATATATCACACACATTCCACACATAAGATTGAATTGGTGCACATAACTCGCTCTCGGGAATATTTTGATAATTTTGCCATGGGTGGTTTCCTCCACAATATGCATAAGGAGGATCAAAAGTAGAATTACCAATATCAAAACTCTCATAATTCCAAGATGCCATGTCTCTCAAATCAAAAATAAAAAATAAACAAAAAATAATCAAATACAAGAAAACAAAAATAAAAGTTCAAACTTGCAACCTAGAAATATGTACACCTACAGCTCTACCGTTAGTTCCCCGGCAATGGTGCCAAAATTTGATCACGCCCAACTATGCCTTATAAAAAAGACTAAGCGATTGTTGCAAATATAATCCGGTTTACAAGTCCGGAGTCGAATCCCACAGAGAACTAAGGTTTAACTACAGTTGTTCAATATCGCTAAGAAACAAAAGTCCAAATAATTTTCTAATTATAAAGATTATAATATTTGTTTTTATCTAATTAACTAATAAATACTAGAAAGCAATAAAACTATCAATTAACAAAGATAAGGATTAGAGACAAGATTAAGAAGGTCTAGAGTTATGATTTTCCCTATTGTCAGAATCCTTCCCGCTACGTTTTCTATAAATTCGCCTAAGTATTCTCTACCGAGCATGAGCGCTCTGACTGTCGTAACTCTCTCCCGAGTAATTACCACAATTTACTAGACATATTCTCCTGAATTACGCTAGCTGGCATTAAGTACGACTCACTCGGATCGCACCAAAGGTTTCGTTATCCCTAATACCACCTTTAAACCCTTCCTATTGATCCCTCATATACGTTAGGAGTGATGTTGTTCAACAACTACCTAAATATGCACTCTCTCCCAAGTAATACACACTAAATAGGCACAGACGTTTGAGAGCTCTTCAACCAACCACAATACAAACGTAGTTGAACAATTAGAGAAAAAGCTACAACAAAACTATATTAACATAACAGGAAAATCATCCTCCAATAAATTCCATCAAAACCCTAGATAACAAATTATCTATTCATAATAGTATGCATAACTACAATACTAGAATTCATAACCAATAATGGAAATAGGAAGAAGGAAGTGAGAAACTCGTAGAAGAATTCTCCGCCTTGCTCCTAGTGTGTTCTTGCCTCCTTAGGTCGAATCTCCAGTCTCCACGACGGCTCCGTAGGTCTAAATTATGTCAAAAGTATGTCCCCCTCCTCAAAATAGCATTTTACATGTATTTATACCAAGTAGGGTCGGGCCCAGACGAAAATACCTTCTCCCGCACGAAATAGGACAATCACTCCATAAAATTTGCACTACCGCTCTGCATGGAGTGACGCACTATGCGGGGTGGTAGTGGGAAAGTTCAGATTGCTAATTCTGACAGGCTGCAGGAAATTTCCATCGGTGCGGTGCACCGCGCGCCACTCTATGCACTGCGATATTGGGAATTCGCAAAAATGCAAAACATAAAAGTTGTATCCCTTTCAAATAGCTTTCCAACGATATATTGTGGAGCCTAGACGGAGTTCTGAGCGAAAAGTTATGTGTATTTTACTAGACAATACGTCGTATGCCCGCTCGATTCTCCGTTTCGTTCTTAACTATCATCTGTTGATCCCCGAACATGATCCTGGCTTAATTCCTTGGGCTTTTACTCAGACTTCAAAGCTCAAAATCACTTGAATTCATTCCATAATATCTACATAGCTCGGAATCGCTCCTACAAGGCATGAAATACACAATTAGTTTAAAACACTAGCGATTAAAGCACAAAATCGATTAAAGTGCAGTAAATTAGAGTGTAATAAGCAACTAAAATACGTAATTATAGCCTATCATCATCAGGTCAGTAGCCGGAGATACTCACGGCAACAAGGGCGATGGGATCAACTTGCGGGTGATCTTAGAAATGCAACATGCTAAATAAGCAGTGATAGCCCAGCTACAGAACCAAACCCGCGCCCCCAGCAAAATTGAGCATGAGCCGTCCCAAAAAATCACTCGCAGAAACGAACTAGTCACTGAGAAGCTAAACTTGGGACTAACCCCGAGATCAAAAAGATACTCGAGGAGCTGACAAAACGGGTAGAATCGGGAGGAAAAAAAATCAAAGCTAATGACAAAAAGATGGAAACCTACAACTCCAGGGTCGACCAAATCCCAGGAGAACCACCGATATTGAAGGGCCTGGATTCCAAAATGTTTGTTCAAAAACCTTTTCCTTCGAGCGCAGCTCCGAAGCTAATCCCGAAGAAGTTCCGCATGCCGGAGATTCCTAAGCGCAACAAAACAACTGATCCAAATGAGCATGTGACCTCTTACATGTGCGCCATCAAAAGGAAATGACTTGGAGGATGATGAGATCGAGTCTGTCCTGCTAAAAATTTTAGGAGAAACTTTGTCAAAGGGAGTCATGATATGGTATGATAACTTTCCCCCTAACTCTATTGACTCGTTTGCTATGCTTGCAGACTCCTTTGTGAAAGCGCACACTGGGGCCATCAAGGTCGATACCATGAAGTCAGACCTTTTCAAAGTAAAACAAAGAGACAATGAGATGCTCAATGAATTTGTGTCCCAATTTCAAATGGAGAGAATGGACCTGCCTCCGGTCACAGACAATTGGGCCGTTTAGGCCTTCACCCAATGACTCAATGCTCGAAGTTGGTTAGCTTCACAACAGTTGAAACAAAATCTGGTAGAATACCCGGTGTTAACTTGGGCCAACGTCTACAACTGGTACTAATCAAAAATCAGGATCGAAGATGATTAGCTTGGGGCCCCTTCCGGGTCCGTTTACCCCATCAGAACTAGTGACCGATCCAAAAGAGAATTTGATCATGAACCAAGATGTAATAGAAATTGGTATCAACCATACAACAGAGATCGAAGAGGCAACGGGTCCGGGTGCAACCTTGTAAGGAGTGAGAGAAAGAGCGATCGAGGTCATAATAATCGGGGCTCATGAGCAAGAATGGTTTTGACAGACCCCTCGGGCCTAAGGAAGCACCGAGTTTATCAGAGTACAACTTCAACATCGATGTTGCTGCCATCGTATCTGCCATTAGATGTATCAAATACACCAAGTGGCCTCGACCTCTATAGTCCAATCCTGTCCAAAGAAACCACAACCTGATATGTAAATATCATGGCACTCACGGCCACAAAATAGAAGATTGCCGACAATTGAGAGAGGAAGTAGCCCGGTTATTCAACAACGTGCACCTCCGTGAGTTCCTGAGTGATCGAGCCAAAAATCATTTCAGAAATAGGGACTCCAATAAGTAGATCGAGCAGGAGGAACCTCAACATGTAATTAACATGATCATCGAAGGGGTAGACATCCCTAGGGACCGATGTTAAAACGCACCAAAGTATCCATCACAAGGGAAAAACGGACTCGAGATTACGTGCCGGAGGGAACCATATCCTTCAACGCCGAGGATGCCGAAGGCATCGTGCAACTACACAATGATGCACTAGTAATATCTGTACTCATAAATAAATCTCGAGTTAAACATGTATTGATTGATCTAGGTAGCTCGACCAATATCATCAGATCAAGGGTTGTAGAGCAGCTGGGTCTAGAGGACCAAATTGTGCCTGCAGTCCGAGTTCTAAACTGATTCAACATGGCGTGTGAGACCACTAAAGGATAAATAATCCTACTGGTGAACATTGCCGGAACCATCCAGTAAATAAAGTTCTATGTGATCGAAGGAGATATGAGATACAATGCTCTGTTCGGGAGGCCATGGATCCACAATATCAGAGCGGTGCCCTCGACACTAAACCAGGTGTTAAAATTCCCAGCACCAGGAGGGGTTAAAACTGTTTACGGAGGACCACCAACCGCAAAAGAGATGTTTGCAATCGATGAGGTGGTATCAATATCTGCGCTCTCGACGTCTAAGAACCCGAGTTCGATTGCCAAAGAAGAAACCAAATAGCAATCACTGGTGCCGACCCTAGGAAAGCCGGAAAAGTAGGTACGGGAGAGGATGACAATTATGGAGTTCCCATCTTTCATAGCCTCCGACGATTCTGATGCCACCAAATCGATGGTCGAGGAACTTGAGAAAGTCATAGATCGAGCACCTGCCCAATCGTAAGGTATACGTGGGCATGAGGTTAAGTCCCGAGCTCAGGAAAAAACTCATTGAATTCCTTATATCTAACATGGATTGTTTCGCTTGGTCCAACCTTGACATGACCGGGATCCCGCCGGAAATCACTAGTCATAAGCTGAGCCTAGATCCAAAGTTCCACCCGGTCAAACAGAAAAAAGAGACCTCAGTCTGAAGTCAAGCATGCATTCATCAAAGATGAGTTATCTAAACTCCTTAAAATAGGGTCCATTCAGGATGTTAAACACCCAGATTGGTTAGAAAATGTAGTGGTAGTCACTAGAAAGGGGAATAAATTAAGAATGTGTGTAGACTACTAGACTTGAAGAAGGCATGCCCCAAGGACTCTTTCCTTTGCCCAACATCGATCGCACGATCAATGCGATGGCCGGCCACGAAATCCTTAGTTTTCTCGATGCCTATTCCGGGTACAATCAAATTTGGATGGACCCAAACATCCTTCATCACTAAGTACAACACATATTGCTATAACGTAATGCCATTCAGACTAAAAAACGTTGGTACCACTTACTAATGCCTAGTAAATTGGATATTCGAAGAGCAAATAGGAAAATCAATGGAGGTTTACATTAACGATATGTTAGTTAAGTCCCTGCGAGCAGAGGATCATTTGAAATATTTGCAGGAAACCTTCAACATATTGAATAAATACAGTATGAAGCTGAACCCAGAGATATGCACATTCGGAGTCGAGTCCGGGAAATTCCTCAAATTCACGGTGTCTAATCGGGGAATCTAGATTACAAGATAAAGGCCATCGAGGACATAACTGTTATGGACAATGTAAAGGCCGTTCAAAGGTTAACCGGGTGCATAACTGCTTTGGGTCGATTCATCTTAAGGTCCTACGATAAGAGCCATCGGTTCTTCTCACTATTGAAGAAGAAGAAGAATAACTTCTCATGGACCCCGGAGTATCAACAAGCATTGTAGGAACTCAAGCGGTACCTCTTGATCCCACCTTTGCTTCACACTCCGAAGGCAGACGAACAATTGTACTTGTACTTAGCGGTATCCGAGATAGCGGTAAGTGGAGTCCTGGTCCGAAAAGAGGAAGGTACGCAATTTTCTATCTATTATGCTAGTAGAACTCTAGGCGAGGCTGAAACTAGGTATCTTCACCTAGAAAAATTGGCGCTCTCTTTGCTAAGCGCCTCTAAGAAGCTAAAACTGTATTTTCAATTCCATCCCATATGTTTCGTAACTACTTACCCATTAAGAAACATAATGCATAAACCCGAGCTTTCGAGATGATTGGGCAAATAGGTTGTGGAGATCAGGGGGTACGATATCGAAATCAATGGGACTTTCGAAGTTAGAGAGGAACGAATACAAAGATACATGGATAAACTGCAGGTAATGCAGCATCGGTTCAAGGAGTGGATTCTGCATCATGTACCTTGGAATCGTCGGATGATGATGATGAATTCAACTCGGGAATGGTCATGCAACTCATAAATCGGTAGTATAAGAAGGCCACGATGCGATAAACTCGACAAGCTTAACTTGGGACTGGAGAAACAAGTATATAGATTACCTGAAGACTGGGAAGCTACTCTTGGACTTGGATTCTGTGTTGTCTTTGATGTCTGATATTAAGGTAGTCTAATTCCAAACCAACTGCAGTACCTAAGCTATCCTTTAACACATTACCCATTCCATAAATAAGGGGCCCTTACAAGAAGTCCCTAGACTAGGGAGATCAAACATCTCCTCGGGAATAAGACGTAACTCCTAGGGTTTCTTTTATAATAAAAAAACCAAGATCCCCTTCCAATACGGGCTCAAAGGCCGACCTTTTCCGAGCCAAAGCTAAAAAGGAAGTCGGAGCTTGGTCCACATCGAGAAAAAACGTTAGTAATGAACGGATCTCCGATGGTCTGGAACGATTTGGAATTAGACTACCTTAATATCAGACTACCTTAATTGGAATTAGACTACCTTAATATCAAACATCAGGTTTAGCCTGTCCGAATACAACGCCCTATTCAGGAGAAAGTTCAATGTCTCACTCTCCATATGTCTGGGACCCGGAGATACCGATTATGTTTTAAGGGAAGTTCCTGAAGGCACCTGCGAGAATCATTCGGGTGCCGAATTGTTAGTTCGTAAGGTAATCAGACCGGCTACTACTATATCGACATGGAAAAAGACGCAAGGGAGTTCGTACAAAAATGCAATAGATGTTAGAGGTACACACTGATGATTTATCAGCCCGGGGGGTTATTACATTTGGTCCTATCACCCTGGCCATTCATGAAATGGCAAATGGACATCGTTGGTCACCTGCCATGGGCACTTGGTAAGGCTCAATTTATATTATTTATGGCTGACTATTTTTCTAAGTGGGTGGAAGCCGAGGCGTTTGAGAAAGTCAGGAAGAAAGAAGTTATTGATTTCATTTGGGACCACATAATATGCTGGTTCGGAATATCGCCGAGATCGTATGAGACAATGGGAAGCAGTTCATCGGCAATAAGGTTAGCAAATTCTTTGAGGACCATAAGGTCAAAAGGATCTTATCAACACCCTATCACCTTAGCGAAAACCGGCAGGCAGAGTCTACAAACAAAACCATACTCCAAAATCTTAAGAAGAGGTTGACCGAAGCCATGGGAAAATGGAAGGAAATTTTGCCCGAAGTCTTATGGGCATACCGTACAACCTCAGGTTCTAGTACTGGGGACACCCCGTTCTCATTGATCTATGGTGTCGAAGCACTAATACCGGTCAAAGTAGGAGAACCGAGTCTCAGGTTCCGATATGCGACCGAAGAGTCAAAAAATGAGGCCATGAGTACGAGCCTGAAACTATTGGACGAGAGACGCGAGGCCTCCCTTGTCTGGTTGTCCGCCCAAAAGGAACGGATCGAAAGGTATTACAATAAGAGAGCCAATCTCCGACACTTCAATGTCAGGGACTTAGTGTTAAGAAAGGTGACACTGAGCATTCGAAACCCGAACAAAGGGAAGGTAGGGCCGAACTGGGAAGGTCCATATCGAATTATCGAGATCACCGACAAAGGGTCATACAAACTCGAAATAGTGAACGGTGAGCGGTTATCGAACAAGTGGAATGTAACCCACTTAAAACGATACTACTGCTAAGGTGCGACCCCATTCATTACTTTTCTTTACATATATAACGAATTGGGCTAACACTTGCAGGTAACAACCAAGGAATGATGCAACTCTTAGGCCTGAAAGCACGTGTTGCACTCTTTTTCCGTTGAACTGATTTGGTCCCAAATGGGTTTTCTGGCAAGGTTTTTAACGAGGCAACAGTAGATCATGCTAAACTTAGAATTAAAGACCGGTTATGCATTAGAATCAAGGATCAGATCAATAGTATCCAAGCCATCTCTACGATCGACCTCGAATACTAGGGGCCATCACCCTCGGATAATAGTTTTAGCAAGGAAGGAAACTTTGTGCTCCAACAGTCTAGGCTCGGTGGATAAGATTTATTGTAAGGGCCAAACGGTCAAATGAAGCGTGCCCACACAGACCACTTAAGCCATAACACGAAGCTTTGTACACATTTACAATCTTGTATGTTGCTTACAAAAATGAAAGAAAGTTTCTACCTTACGGATAAATATTTGTCTCCTAAAAACTACAACGTTTTGTTCCTTAAGGACATTGAGCCCAAGGGCCACCTCTGTCCAGATCCAAGAAATCACCCCCCCTCGAGGATTGTCGTCCAAGACAAACTCGGACGACTCGGGTTATCAAAGCTCAGGGGCACAAAAACCTATTAGGCAGTGCCCGAACCTTAAAGGCTATGGCCATACCCATTTAGGGACTATCATCTTGAGTAAGCCCGGGCAGCTCAGGTATCTAAACCCGGGGAAATAAGCCTATTGGGCAGTACCCGAACTTAAGAGGCCACTACCATCCTAAATATGGCTCGGAGATGTCCGAAACCCGTAACCAAAACATAAGGCCTTTAAAATTTGCAAACCAGTTCATAAGCTACCCTCAACAAAATTATAATCCAAAAAATTCTAAGTGAGCACTTTAGGGAAAGCTTCCGGTCATACCAAGCCCCCACGAGTCTTAAACAAAATTACATAGAGAACGAGCATTGTTCAAATATCCGAACAAAACCTTATTATTATTACGTGCTAAGGCATTGGAAATCGTTGCCATCGTTAAAAAAAGGCAAAAAGAAACAAGCTTGAAAATTACCGAAGGGAAAAAAGAAAGAGCCTTGTATGTGTGTGTGTGTGTGAATATATATATATATATATATATACATATAAAGAACTTTACAAAATGCCAAACGACATCAACAAAAAATACAAAAGTACAAAACCAAAGAAAAATCTACAAGGCACCTAAGCCTGATCTTCACCGGAGCCCGCCTCATCACCAGGACCATGGGGCCTTCTCCGTCCACGAACCCACCGGAGCCCTCGGAGCCTTCTTCATCCTTGGGGTATGTGAACTTTTTGGCCTCGGACTCAAGCCTCTTAGCACTTTCGATCTCGGTCGATAGGTCAAAACCCCGGGCATGAACTTCCTCGAGAGCCTCGCTGCGGGAATGTCATTTCATATACTTGATGTTGATACCCAATTTTTCCATATATATTTTCAATATGTAAAATAACTTCAAAATAGCATATATATGCATATATAAGCATGTCCAATTGTTTTATTATTTTTCCCATAATTTTAAAGGTTTTTTAGTTGATTTATTTTCTCCCTTTTTATCCATGAAATCCTCAATAATTATTTCCAAAATTATGGTTTTGGTAATTCATCTATGGTATTTCTATATTTATGCCAAAATATGATTAAAGTAATTTTTACAAATTTTTACAATTATA
The DNA here is from genome assembly GCF_000393655.2 of Nicotiana sylvestris. Taxonomy (NCBI): domain Eukaryota; kingdom Viridiplantae; phylum Streptophyta; class Magnoliopsida; order Solanales; family Solanaceae; genus Nicotiana; species Nicotiana sylvestris. The sequence goes on from NC_091064.1 coordinate 12,815,393, forward strand.
TTTAGTATTTTTAAAGCTAAATTGCACAAAATTGCAATATTAGCCCATTCAAGGTTTAATTAGGTTTTATATTCATAAAATTGGGCCCTGTATTTTTAGATTATTGATTATGTATTATAAATAATTTTAGTACTTTAATTTATTTTTTATAAACTATTTACTATTTTTATAAATTAAAAGGGAAAGCTGGCTATTTAAATAACAGCCCCTTTTGTATTTCAATTATAACCCAAATCAGACCCCAATTCCCCAGCCCAATTTTGATTTAAACCGACCCTAACCCAATTGAAAACCCACCGGACCAAGCCCAAGCCCGGATAACCACCAAGCCCACTCAATCTGGATCGTTGATCATTCAGATCAACGGTCCCCATTCCACCTGCCTAAAATAAACCTAAACGACCCTCTAACCTAATTCATTTCCACAAACCCGCCGCCTTTGAATCCCATTCCTCTCCACCTCTCCAACTCTCTCAGCAACCTCACCCAAACCCTAGCCGCCGCCACCCAAATTAACCCTAATCCCCTTCGATCCTCACTCAGTCCATGGACTCCCATGGCTGCTTGAAATGTATACCGGTCTCCTATGTCTACTGGTTGCCTGTTTATGTGATTTCATGGAAAGATCTCAAAGTGATCTAGATCAAACCTTGCTCAACTTCTATCCATGGTCTCTTTCCGGCCATCCATGGCTGTTCGAGTCAGATCCATTACTTTTCCGGCTAGATCGGTAACTTTTCAAAGTTTTCTCACTTTTTCTAGGTTCTCTGAAACCCTAGCTTAAAAAACTTTTCGATTTTCTTTCAGACCTGCCTTAGATCTGTGCATGTTATGAACCTCTTGGTGTTTTCTCAAAGGTTTTCCGATTTTTCAAAGTGACTCTTCGTCTTCAACGATTAAGGTTTTCTTAATCTCTTTTTAAAGGACTTCTCCTCTAATTTTCAGTGTTGTCTTATGATTCTACTATGTTTAAACTGGTTGTTTATGTTTTCTTCTGCCTGGTTCATCGTGTTGAAAACCCTAAGTATTTTGGTTTTATCCGAGGTTTGGAACTGTCTTTGTTTATTTTGTATACTTGTTTCGACTGGGTTCTTTGTGTTTAGATCCTTTTCTTTATTTAACTTGACTGATTCTGAGTCCTTACCTTTTCAACTCAACTCTGTTAAAGCCCTAATGTCTTAAAGGTTTTTCTCACTTGTTACTGAGAGTTTTTAAAAGATCTCCTTTACCTGTTACTATGTGTTAGACTGGTTTATTCATTTTGGTTCTATGTATGAGCCATGACTACTTGACTTTGTTGATTACCATGCTTCGAGTAGTCCTTAGCCTATTCATGTCACTTCTGTATGTTTATGTTCATCTAGTTTGCTCCTTTTTGTCAATATGTTTGACCTTGCATGTCTGATACGCCTGCTCATTCTTCTCTATTTATATGGCGAAGTGCAGAATCATGATTCCTTCTTGATTGATCTTGATTTTCTCAAGTTACGACTGATTGCAAAGGTTTTCTTATAAACCCCTAATTTTACTCGTTTGTTTAAGTGGATTGAATCCCTTCCTTTATTTGCTGTGATGTTTCACCCCTATTGAATCCTTTCCCCAGATTTAGTATATTATGTAGTTAGACTCAATTATATACTCTATACTTTTACTACCCCCTTATATGGTAAAAATCAATCTTTCTCAAATTGATTCTCTTTCCTTAATTATTCCTGTAGTATCCGTTTGAGCTGACTCCTTGATTAAGGGAAAATATTTGTATTAATTGATTCTGATTGTGATTACTTCCATATTTGTGTTAAACCTTTACTTGTTACCTTATTTTCCACTAATTTATAAATACCCTACCCTTTCTTCTTTAAACACACGAACAACTAAGTTCAGAATACACACTTACATACTCAAACTCTCTCTTTCTCTACTACTTGTTCTACTACTTTGTCCAGCCGGCTGAAAGCCAAGGCTAGACTGTGGAACTCTGATTTCTTTACTTTTTTCTATACTTTGTTTTTTCAACTGGTATGTTCTTAATTTAAATTCTGAGACTCAACTCTATGTGTTCCCTTGTTTGTCCATCTCTGTGTCTTTCTCCACTAGCTTAATAGCACATGTTGTTAAATTGTACTTCTTGTTTACTGCTTTACTCAACATGTTTAAAATTCTGCCCTCCTTTGTTAAAATATAATCAACATGCTTACTTGTTCCTGTTTATGACCCTCAACTAGCATGTCTCCCAATGTACCTAATTCATGACTAATTATGTGTTTCTGATTTGGGTCCTTTATGTCCCTAACCCCTACTCACCTGCCTGTAATTACTGAAGCTGTACTACTCTCTAAACTGGTTCTGTGTGTGTTGTTGTTGCTCATATCCCCTTTCCCTTTCAAAAATTGTTTTCATTAAGCAACTCTCCTGCTATTTTACAAACTCATTCCAAACATGAAGTCTTACAAAACTGCTTTCTAAAACAAACTCCTTTTTCAAATATGTGTTCCTACACTTCCACTATACTTTTAGATCATTAGGTTCTGCCCCTTTTGTGTGAGCCTTGCTTTCGGACCCTTGAGCTCCCTCTGAATCGGGACACATAAGAGTTGGCCCTTCCACACTGCACTTACTCTTGGTTATGCAATCTGGGTGAGAGCACTGCCTGGGATCCCTTGAGGTCATTAGGGAACTCTGACACACCCAGACATGAGAAAGGCTTTGGAACAATATTGGCATTTGAGGTGGTTTATTACATAACTTAGAGAGGGAGTCAGAATCAGGTTTCCTATGGTTGCAACTTCTTATTTTTGCATTTCTTATGTAATTCAATCACATGGTCTGTAATAATTTGTAAACAAGTATGGGGTTGGCTAGTGAAAAGAGATGGAGAAATATGCATGCTATAGTTGTTAAAGGGTAGAAAGCATGTTATTAGGTTTATATTCCTAATTGTGCAATAGAAACCATGTTTAGGATTCATACATGCATTAGAAAACCATGTTCTTAGGACCCATGTTTCTTGCTTTAGCACTTCATTCGTTAGTCCATGCTTTATGTCTATCACTTAGAAATCCTGCTCCTAGGGCAATAACAACACTGGTACAAAAAGTTGTTATTTCAAAAATTCTGCAACTCTTGTGTGCATTTAGAAATCATGCCTTAGGGATTCTTTTTTCAACAACCTGACAATTTTCATGGGCATATTAGATACCATGATCTAGGGTTCTGTTTGCATTTCGTTTCAAACGCCTAGTTAATTACTAATTCATGAAGAGATAGTAAGTAATAATTTTCATATTGTGATGTTTTCTGAATAAAATTAGCAACAATATCTACAACCAGAACATCATATTTTAGGTAATAAAAATAATCACCAAACTGTCTTAATGACTTGGAACAACTGCTGCATCTCGCTTTGCGCCTAGGCAAGCCTTAGGTAATCACTTAAATAAAACTGGAAATGCCTTTGTTTAATTATCAACTGTTACAACCAGCAAGCAAGCCTGATTCAGACTTCTTATCTGAGTCATGTAATAAATCTGGTTCTGCTGCAACAACTTAAACACCCTGCTTTAGGATTTTAAATTCAGACCTTAACTGTGTATAAGTCATGCTGTCTGTGTGCATTATATGTGGAGATATAACTGAGCCCTCTGCTTGTTTTTCCTGTTTTCTCCCTTAAATGCAGTCCTACTTGTTTTGTATGTCACCTTAGTATTTTGCTTTTAGACCTGAGGGTCTTCCTAGAACCTCCTTATAGGATAGAAGTCCTAAATTCCTCCGGGACTGATAAGAAGGGACGGGTAATAGCATGCAATAAGAGTCGAGACCAATCTTCACTTTAATTACCTCCATGTGTTGGGAAAGGGTAGATATGGATATGATGACCGGTGCATTAATAGCACGTGTAGCCCTTCTTTTGAGGAGTATCATACCGGGTATTGCATTGATGTGATCCATATTATAAACAAACCTAGGACCCCCTCCCTTTTACATTCTCAAATATGTTTGAATTATAATTCTTTTCAAAATCTTGCCCCTTTTTATTAGCTGTTTTTCTACATATGTGTATTCAACTTAAATCCCCTACTATTTGAGCCAATACTTGCCTATTTGCTAATTGTACAAATTCGTAAAAACTGTCTGGCCGGGAACCCCACTAGTGGATCCTGAGGGGTGTCTAACACCTTCCCCTTGGGATAATTTCAAGCCCTTACTCTGCCTCTGGTTACCAAACATAGTTATAAATGAACCCTATATGTGTCCTAATGCACCTTAAATTATTAGGTGGCGACTCTTCAGAATTGCAAGCCCCTTCCCAAAAGGAAAAGAGTTGTCCCAACCAAAATGTCATAAACCCGATTTCCCGATATGAGGGGAAAAAAAGGGGGCGCGACAGCATGGCGACTCTGCTGGGGATTTTTAGGCTTTTACCATTTCAGATTGTTCTTGTGAATTTGTACCCCTTTATGTGTAATTACTTGTTTAATTTCTTTAAAAGCATTTAATTTCTTTTCCAAAAATGAAACTAACATATCTTTCTTGTTTCCTTCCTTTATTGCTGCTTTAAATTATAAAACTACTATATTTATTGCTTTCTTAACGTGCAAATACATGTCAACATGCTTTTAATTATTTCATAATCATGCTCAACATCATACTCCACTCATGCCAAACAAATACTATAGCAACGCTTGATGAGTGGTTGTGCTCTTCCTATATCATTAACCCCTAAATTCAGAAAGACATATTTGTGGTAAAACTAGTCGGTCAGCAGTGCAGTCGACAGTTCCGTGCCTTCCCTCTTGACTTGTCCGCTCAAGGGTACCAATCTAAAACCCCATAGAAACCTTACTCTGTTTAAATTGTGTATGCATCATGGTCAAACCTAGCCGGGTTAGTTATGTTGTCCACATAACGACCCTTTAAGATAGCCTTGTCCAAAGTCCACTGGGTCTCCCTAAAACCCAAACGGACGTCATCACGTTCTGTGCATTTATTTGGAGAACTAAATGCTTCATGCTAATTGTTGATATTAAATAGTCGAGTCTGTTGGGGGTAAGGGCCTAACCCTGTTTGTCTTGCAGAAAATGAGGCACGAGGTCCCCAGTTTCGGTATGGTTAGCATGCCCCCACTGGTGGAGGAGTCTTCCATCAAATGACCAAATCAATGAGTGGAAAGAGAGGGCCGCCAAAGCTAGCGAAAAGTTGGAATATCTAGAATACAGTCTGCTGAAATTGGAAGGAAAAGTGAGGAAGAGAGTCACAGACTGACAGAACGCTGAAGGAAATGAAGGAGAACACCTGGCAAAAGCATTTTTACTGGTGAACCTATACGAGCTGGAGGATTTGACCAACGAGAGCATTCAACCTAAGGAAGGTCCTTCTGGGACCAAGTAGATAGGAGTTTGTCTTTTTCACTTTATAAATGTAATAAGGATAATGACTTTTATTTCTTGCTTATTTAGTTTCGTTTTGGGATTCGTCTATATCTATCAATAAAATGAGGCATTTAGCATTCTAAGTTCTCCAAATCAATTTGTCGCTAGGCCTACCTCGAGCACAATGAGGTTCCCAAATTAGGACACAATTTACATTCCCGCACTATGTGTTTAAATATTGCAATACTTTTTATACTCCTCACTAACTTGATTACCTTTTTGTTTTTTTTAATCCCCTCCCCAAAGGTTAGTTCGTGCAATCTGGCATCATCATCTTATTTCACAAGATCTAAGGGCCCTCCACTCGCTCCTCCTCTTAGCCCTATCAAAATCAAGAACAAAGGCAAGATGGAAGATTTGAACAATATCAGGAAGGAGAACACAGTTGAATGGGTAAAAGCCACTGATAGCTAAGGTATTCGGGTTCCAAACGAGAATATGTCGCAACTTGAACAAAAACTGCTGAAATTCCAAGAAGAGCTTGATCAGGTTCGGAATCTGGAAAACCTGTCATTTTCCCTCAGCACCCTGGATGTCAAGTTCCCCAACACTCAAAACCCTACACCTCCTCAAACTAAACCCAAAACAACAAAATCATCCAGCTCATCACCATCACATTGCTCTACTAAGAACCAATGTAACACCTGCCATACCCCAAATAATACTCCACTACTCATCTCAGAACCCCAAAACTCCACAAATGACCATTTCCACACCCATACACCAGGCCACCATAACACCCCTATCTACGTGGAGACCATGCCACACTCCACCCAACTTATCTCAAGCATACCTGAGTTTGATGAAAAGGATCTGCTTATCAGGAACCTAGCTGAGGAGCTTAAGAAATTGACCAGCCGGATTCAGGGCGTTAAGGGAAGCAAAGGAATTGAAGGGCTAAACTATGAAGATCTTTGCATACAGCCTGATGTCGAACTGCCCGAGGGGTACAAACCTCCTAAGTTCGAAATGTTTGATGGTACGGGTGATCCAAGGGTCCATCTGAGGACATACTGCGATAAGTTGGTGGGAGTAGGGAAAGACGAGAGAATCTGCATGAAGCTATTCATGAGGAGTTTGAAAGGAGATGCATTATCTTGGTCATCAACCAAGATCCCAAGAAGTGGTAAAGCTGGGTAGGCATGACATCTGACTTTATGGACAGGTTTCGGTTCAATACAGAGAACGCACCAAACGTGTTCTATATATAGAATTTGAAGAAGAAGCCCACCGAGACGTTTCACGAGTATGCTACTCGCTGGAGGTCCGAAGCTGCTAAGATCAGACCTGCCTTAGAAGAGGAGTAAATGAACAAGTTCTTCGTCCGGGCTCAGGACCCACAATACTATGAGCGGCTGATGATGATTGAGAACCAAAAGTTCTCCGACATTATCAAATTAGGTGAAAGAATTGAAGAAGGTATCAAAAGCGGTATGGTTACAAACTTTGATGCCTTGTAAGCTACAAATAAGGCTCTACAGTCCAGTGGTGTGTCCAATAAAAGGTACGTAGGGGCCGTGATGGTTGCACAAAGGACCAATCTCCCCTCAAATACCAAACTTACCAAACACATCCACTCACATGCCAGTCAATCCCAAATTACCAAGCACCCTCACCTTCATACCAAGCTTCGCCACCAACTTATCAATCACCTCCACCTCCTACATATCAATCTCCTTCACTCAGATACTCCCAACCCGCTCATGTCTACCAAACCTATAATGCTCAACCCTCCCATTATCAATCACCCCCTACACGACAAAATTTCCCTAGGCCCTGACCTAATTTTGATCGCAGACCTCCAAAACAATATACAGCCATCACCAAACCCATTGACCAGCTGTATGAGAGACTCAAAGCTGCTGGTTATGTCACCCTTATCCCTGCTGCAACCCCTGAGAATCCTTCTCAGTGGGTTAACCCAAACAAGTCCTGTGCATACCACTCCGGCATGAAAGGGCACACCATCGATGAATGCCGCTCCTTGAAGGAAAAGATATAGTCTTTGATTGATAACAAGATCATTGTGGTAAAGGAACCCGCTCCAAACATCTGCAACAACCCTCTGCCAGACCATAAGGGTAGAGGTATCCTCATGATTGAAATAGAAGATGACTGGGATCCCAAGGGATCAATCGGGTTGATCGCAGAAGGTGATAACCCAAAGAAACCAACAATTACTCTCAACCCAATCATAATCTAGATCCAACCATCTGAAGATGCTGAGGTGAATATGTCTATACCTCTTGAGTTTGAAGCAGCGCCATCTGCAAAGACACCAGCACCAATCAAGGTTGAATTCGTGTCTCCAGCAAATGCACCCGCACCATTTGAGGTTGCAGTCTTGCCACCTAAGGCACAGGTTCCATTTGAAGTGAGGATAGCCGCGCCGATCCCAGTGGCGATGTTTGCCGTAACACCATTCTATACAAAAGTTGTACCCTGGGACTATACAGCCGAGGCAAGAAGGAAAGGCAAGGTCAGGTTTGAAGAAACTGTCGCTGCACAGGGTATGACAAGAACTGGTAGAGTCTATACCCCTGAACACCTAGCTGAATCAAGCAAGCAGGCCTCCAATCAGCCACCCCTCATTGAGACAGGTCCGGACGACCTTTAGAGGAAGATACAGGCCAAGGAATATTCGGTTATCGACCAGTTAAACAAGACGCCAACACAAATCTCCATTCTCTCTTTGCTTCAAAATTCTGAGGCACACAAGAATGCTCTGTTAAAGGTGCTAAGTGAAGCATACGTACCAAGTAACATCACTGGCGGGGAAATGGCTAACATGTTAGGACAAGTGCTGGAAAGCCATAAGATCACCTTTCATGAGGACGAGCTGCCACCTGAAGGGCTGGGGCACAACAAAGCACTGCACATCATTGTGCAATGCAAAGAATATTTCATCACTAGAATCTTGATCGATAGAGGTTCCAGTCTTAACATTTGTCTGCTGGTAACGCTCAAGAAGTTGGATAAAGGGATGCATGAGATAAAGGATGGAGCAATCAACGTGAAGCATTTGATGGTTCTGAGAGGTCCACCATTGGTGAGATTGTTCTATGTTTACAGATGGGATCAACCTGGTTCGAGGTCGATTTCCAGGTGATAGATGTACCAACATATTACAACTTGCTACTGGACGGCCATGGATTCATGTGGTCGGGGGCCATAGCATCAACGCTGCATCAGGCAGTAAAGTTCGAATGGAATCACTAGGAAGTGATCATTCATGACGACGGTAGCAACCCTATATACAGTCGCCAGACCATTCCAGCGATCGAAGGAAGAAGGAAGATGGGTGGAGAAACTTACCACCACATTGAGCGGGTCAATGCTGTTGACAAAGACAAATGGTGGGATCACAAAATCGAAAGTATACTAAGTTGGAGTGGGTACGAACCTGGCAAAGGGCTCGGCAAGAACCTCCAGGGAATCTCTAAACCTATAAAACTCAAGAAACATGGCACCACCTTCGGTTTGGGATATGATTACACCTGGGAAGAGTTCAATAACTGGTCACCACCATGGTGCGGTCCTTCCTACCCACTAGAGTAGCCAATACCGCATCTAGAGTAGACTTTCCAACAGGCTGACATTATTTTTGGGTCGGATGAAGAAGAAGCACTTGCGGCAATGAAGAACTTGTTTCTAGAGGATAGTGATATGGACTGTTATGTTATTCTCGAGGAGGAGGGGGAGGAAGGCCCTTCCATACAGGCTGTGAGTAGAGGTGCACATCTAAATAATTGGACCATCAGGACAACCAAAGCCCGACGTGCCTCGGGGTAGCAAGGCTAAAACAAGCATTATTCATTGTTTTTGTTTTACTAAATGATTTTCTTTTTGCATTTTCAATTCCCACAATAAGATCTTCGATGTTCAAAATAGTTATTCAATTTATCAAAAGCATTTTGATTTTTTCTTATGAATTAATATTTATTGCTATCGTTTTCTCTCCTTACTTTACCTATACGACATTACTATTACTTATCTTGATGAACCAATGATTGTGACATGCAACAAGACAACGCAACAAATGGATATTGATTCAGAGGAAGATGACATACCTGACGAGATTGTCAAAGAAGTTGAGAACTTTGAGAACAGACCTAAGTCCAACTTGGACGAGACCGAGATTGTCAACCTGGGAGATGCAGAAAATGTCAAGGAGACACAGATCACCATTCACCCATCGCCATCAGAGAAAAAAGAATACACAAAGTTTCTAAAGGAGTATGAAGACATATTCGTCCGGTCATATGATGACATGACTGGTCTAAGTACGTCTATTGTGGCTCACAAACTGCCAACCGATCCAATGTGACCACCGGTAAAGCAAAAGCTCAGAAGGTTCAAGCCTGATATGAGTTTGAAAATCAAAGAAGATGTCACCAAGCAGGTCAAAGTTAAGGTTCTCAGGGTGGTAGAATACCCGACATGGTTAGCCAACATTGTGCCAGTACCAAAGAAGGATGGGAAGGTCAGAGTTTGTGTCGACTACCGGGATCTCAACCGGGCCAGTCTGAAAGACGACTTCCCTTTGCCAAATATACACATCCTGATTGACAATTGAGCTAAGCATGAGTTACAGTCATTCGTAGATTGATTCGCTGGTTATCATCAGATCTGGATGGATGAGAAAGATGCTGAGAAAATGACTTTCATTACACAGTGGGGAGTGTACAGTTACAAGATGATTCCATTCGGCCTGAAGAATGCAGGGGCCACCTACATGAGGGCCATGACTACCATTTTCCATGATATGATACACAAGGAGATAGAGGTATATGTGGACGATGTTATCATCAAATCCAAGAAGGCCACTGACCACATGGAAGATTTGAGAAAGTTCTTCAATAGACTGTGGAGGTACAACCTGAAACTAAACCCCGCAAAGTGCGCATTTGGGGTTCCTACTGGGAAATTGCTTGGGTTTATTGTGAGCCGCCGAGGAATAGAACTGGATCCAGCGAAAGTCAAAGCTATTCAAGAACTACCACCGCCAAAGAAAAAGAAGGATGTGATGAGTTTCCTGGGAAGGCTTAACTACATCAGCCGATTCATAGCACAATCTACAGTTATCTGTGAGCCAATCTTTAAGATGTTAAAGAAGGACGCTGCTACCAGATGGACCGATGACTACCAAAAGTCCTTCGACAGAATCAAGGAGTACCTGTCAACACCACCAGAGTTAGTCCCTCCATAGCCAGGTAGACCCATATTACTCTACCTTGCATTGTTAGATAGAACTTTCGGATACGTTCTGGGTCAGCATGATGAAATGGGGAGGAAGGAGCAAGCCATCTATTATCTCAGTAAGAAGCTCACCCCGTACGAGGCCCGGTATTCTCTATTGGAATGCACATGTTGTGCTTTGACTTGGGTAGCTCAGAAGTTGAGACATTACTTTTGTGCCTATACTACATATCTCATATCGAGAATGGATCCTTTGAAGTACATCTTTCAGAAACCCATGCCCACCGGCAAGCTAGCCAAGTGGCAAATCCTATTGAGTGAGTTCAACATTGTTTACGTAACTTAGAAAGCGGTCAAGGAACAGGCACTGGCAGACCACCTTGCCGAAAACCCAGTGGATGGAGAATACGAACCCCTGAAAATGTATTTTCCTGATGAAGAGGTATCATTCATAGGAGAAGACAATGCAGAATCCTATGACGGTTGGAGACTGTTCTCCGATGGAGCAACAAATTTCAAAGGAGTTGGCATAGGATTAGTTCTAATATCAGAAACCGGTCAGCATTGTCCAGTGTCTGTCAAACTCAGGTTCCCCTGCACCAACAATATGGCCGAGTATGAAGCCTGCATCCTAGGACTCAAAATGGCCATTGACATGAACATTCAAGAGCTGCTAGTATTTGGAGATTCAGACTTTCTCGTACATCAGGTACGAGGAGAATGGACAACCAAGAACTCTAAGATACTCCCATATCTGCATCATGTACAGGAATTGAGAAAGAGGTTCACGGAGACGGAATTCCAGCATGTTCCCAGAATCCAGAATGAGTTCGTCGATGCATTGGCTACACTATCATCTATGATACAACATCCCGACAAAAATTTCATTGATCCCATTCTAGTGAAAATCCACAATCAGCTAGCTTACTATGCCCATGTTGAAGAAGAAGCAGACGGAAAGCCTTGGTTTCATGATATCAAGGAATATTTGGCGAAAGGAGAGTACCTAGAGCTTACAAATCATACTTAGAAATGCACACTTCAGAGATTGTCCAACAAATTCTTTCACAACAGAGGAATCCTGTGTAGGAGGACTCCCAATTTGGAATTATTAAGATGTGTCAACACAAAGGAAGCATCCAGGCTACTAGAGGAAATTCGTGCTAGGACCCGTGGGCCACATATGAACGGTTTTGTCTTAGCAAAGAAGATTCTCCGGGTTGGTTACTTTTGGATGACTATGGAAATGGACTGCATCCAATATGTACAGAAATGTCACCGCTGTCAGATACATGCAGATACGATAAAGGTACCTCCAAGCGAGCTCAACACAACAAGCTCACCGTGGTCGTTCGCCGCCTGGGGAATGGACGTTATTGGACTAATCGAGCTTGTTGCTTCCAACAGACACAAGTTTATCCTTGTAGCCATCGACTATTTCACCAAATGGGTCGAAGCAACATCTTACAAAGCAGTGACTAAGAAAGTCGTGACAGACTTTGTCCGCGACCGTATTGTTTGTCGATTCGGAATTCCAGAGTCAATCATTACTGATAATGGGTCCAACCTCAATGGAGACTTGATGAAACTTATGTGTGAAACTTTCAAGATCAAACATAAGAATTCCATAGCCTAAAGGCCTCAGATGAATGAAGCTGTAGAAGCCGCCAACAAGAATATCAAGAAGATATTGAGGAAAATGATAGAGAAGCATAAACAATGGCATGAGAAGTTATCATTTGCTCTTTTGGGGTATTGCACCACAGTCCGCACATTAACCGGGGCAACCCCCTATATGCTTGTTTATGGTACAGAGGCTATCATTCCCGCTGAGGCAGAAATTCCTTCCCTAAGGATCATACAATAAGCTGAGCTCGATGACACAAAGTGGGTAAAAAGTCATTACGAGCAACTAGCCCTTATAGATGGAAAGAGAATGAATGCAGTTTGCCATGGTCAACTCTATCAGAACAGAATATCCAGAGCCTTCAATAAAAGAGTCAAGTCAAGACAGTTCACACTAGGGCAACTGGTGTTGAAGAAAAAATTTTCGCATCAAGATGAAGCCAAAGGGAAGTTCTCTCCCAACTGGCAGTGTCCATACATGGTTCATCGGGCTCTGATAGGAGGAGCCCCCACACTTGCAGAAATGGACGGAGAAGTCTGGCCGAAGCCGATCAACTCAGATGCAGTCAAGCGATACTATGTGTAATCCTTATGCTTTCCTTATATGATGTAACTTGAACTATACCTGACCTGATTCTCGTTTAAGAGGGGATACGTAGGCATCCCTATGGGTTCGGTCACAATTCAATAAAAATTTCATTTCCCCTACAATTGGACCCTCAAAATTTTGAAGTAATTTCAGCCAATCGCCGCCCGAGCAACAGTCCGAAACGCCAACCCATCAAACTGGGGCAGAATTTTGAAGAGGACCCTCAAAATTCTGTGGCAAGAGAGGTTGCAATGTCCCGAACCACGTCACAGTCGTCGGTTCATCTAAAAGCTATTTTTAACTATACATTTATGTCATACTTTTACAAAATCATGCATGTTTATTATTGAAACTACCTTGTTTATCATGCTACCCCCAACGATACAGATGGTGTCACCAGGTCGAAGCTGAATGAGTCAAGAAAAGCCAACAAGGTTACGAACTAACCTTGCCCCTTTACAAAACTCACAATTTTTCTTTGAATGCAGGCACTAGGATTGTGAAATCATTAAACATACTGTACGCCCATGGAATAAACATTGTTCACGAATACGACTCTCCTAACCGTTGCACTTGCCAACATTTGCTATCAGCACACGCTAGTGATGTCTCGTATGTCACAATGGTCCTAGTAATCACAACGCCGCAGTTTGCTATCAGCTAAGAAAACTCTACTATCATTCATTATCTTATTTCTTGCATAAGGCTACCATTCTGCCTTTCTAGACTAAACGCTATCTCCATCTGCATTCTTGTATAAGGCTACCATTCTGCCTTCTAAGACTAAACGTTGTCTCCATCTACATCTGCACTGCATAAGGCTACTATTCTGCCTTCCAATCTGCATAAGGCTACCATTCTGCCTTCCGAGACTAAATGATGTCTCCATCTGCATTCTTGCATTGCATAAGGCTACTATCTTCCTTCCAATCTGCATAAGGCTACCATTTTGCCTTCCGAGACTAAACGTTGTCTCCATCTGCATCCTTGCATTGTATAAGGCTACTATTATGCCTTCCAATATGCATAAGGCTACCATTCTGCCTTCCGAGGTTAAGCTCTACCTCCATCTGCATTTGCATCTTTGCATAAGGCTATCATTCTGCCTTCCGAGGCTAAGCTCTACCTCCCATTTTCGAAACTCGGCGCTATCCCAAGCTCTATTTATCTCGCTTTTCTTACGGGCTAAGCTCTGCCCTTCAATTCGCAAGACTAAGCTCTATCTTGTCCACATCATGCTACTGCATCCTTCATGGGCTGAAATATCGCCAACTCATCCAAAGGTGTTATCCTTCGGAGGCATCATCTTCATAGCCCGAGAACACCATGTCATGGCCTGAGGATCTCTTTCAATCTTTTGCATATCATTATTCAAAGGCATCATGGATCGGAGGCACTATCCTCACAGCCCGAGAACATCATTTCATGGCCTGCGAATCCTTTATCATACGCTTCATGTCCCGAGACATCATGGTCTAAGGATATCATCCTCATCGTCCGAAGGCAACATTCATGGTCCAAGGGGAATTTGCATCATGTTTAAATTTATGCACAATATACGCTTGTATTATTTCTAATTGCAAGTAAATCGGCAAGCAACAACCATCCTCGTAGGAGCAATCCCACTCCAGTTCCCGCAGCCTTATCAAACCTAGCCATTCCCGTAAACCTATCACTCATCCGGTCCTAGATATTGCGTCCGTTCTTGAAATATCTTCATCGGCATACTCCACCGTTGGATTTCGAACTACAAACGGCCTGATTCCTATAAACCAGGGATATGTAGGCATCTTAGAAGGCAGGGTGCAGCCGAACCTCTTCAAAACCGCTTCGCTCGGTCAAAATTGGCCATCATTTCTTTACCGGAAACTCTTTCATCATTCCCGGGTAAAGAGGGGCAGCTGTTGATATCCAATTTTTACCTATATATTTAATATGCAAAATAACTTCAAAATAGCATATATATGCATATATAAGCATGTCCAAATGTTTTATTATTTTTCCCATAGTTTTAAAGGTTTTTTAATTGATTTATTTTCTCCCTTTTTATCCATGAAATCCTCAATAATTATTTCCAAAATAATGGTTTTGATAATTCATGTATGTATTTCTATATTTATTCCAAAATATGTCTAAAGTAATTTTTACATATTTTTACAATTATATTTAGTATTTTTAAAGCTAAATTGCATATAATTGCAATATTAGCCCTTTTAAGGTTTAATTCGGTTTTATTTTCATAAAATTGGGTCCTATATTTTTATATTATTGATTATGTATTATAAATCATTTTTGTACTTTAGTTTATTTTTCAGAAACTATTTACTATTTTTATAAATTAAAAGGGAAAACTGTCTAATAATAGCCCCTTTTGTATTTCAATTATAACGCAAATCGGACCCCAATTCCCCAGCCCAATTTTGATTTAAACCAACCCTAACCCAATTGAAAACCCACCGGACCAAGCCCAAACCCTGATACCCACCAACCCTACTCAATCTAGCCTGTTGATCATTCAGATCAACGATCCCCATTCCACTTGCCTAAAATAAACCTAAATGACCCCTAACCTAATTCATTTCCACCAACCCGCCGCCCTTAATCCCCTTCCTCTCCAACTCTCTCTGAAACCTCACCCAAACACTATCCGCCGCTACCCAAATCCACCCTAATCCCCTTCGATCCTCACTCAGTCCATGGACTCCCATGACTGTTTGAAATGTATACCGGTTTCCTATGTCCATTGGTTGCCTGTTTTTGAGATTTCATGGAAAGCTCTCAAAGAGATCTAGATCAGACCTTGCTCAACTTCTATCCATGGTCTCTTTCCGGCTATCCATGGCTGTTCGAGTCAGATCCATGACTTTTCCGGCTAGATCGATAACTTTTCAAAGTTTTCTCACTTTTTCTAGGTTCTCTGAAACCCTAGCTTTAAAAAACTTTCCGATTTTCTTTCAGACCTGCCTTAGATCTGTGCATGTAAACCTCTTCGTGTTTTCTCAAAGATTTTCTGACTTTTCAAAGTGACTCTTCGTCTTCAACGATTAGGGTTTTCTTAATCTCTTTTTAAAGGACTTCTCCTCTGATTTGCAGTGTTGTCTTATGATTCTACTATGTTTAAACGGGTTGTTTATGTTTTCTTCTGCCTGGTTCATCGTGTTGAAAACCCTAAGTATTTTGGTTTTATCCGAGGTTTGGAACTGTCTTTGTTTATTTTGTATACTTGTTTCGACTGAGTTCTTTGTGTTTAGATCCTTTTCTTTGTTTAACTTGACTGATTCTAAGTCCTTACCTTTTCAACTCAGCTCTGTTAAAGCCCTAACAGAGCTTACCTTTTCTTTTCCACTTGTGGGATTATACTGGGTCGTTGTTGTTGTTGTTTGTTGTTGTTCTGTTAAACTGGTTTATTCATTTTGGTTCTATGTATGAGCCATGACTACTTGACTTTGTTGATTACCATGCTTCGAGTAGTCCTTAGCCTATTCATGTCACTTCTGTATGTTTATGTTCATCTAGTTTGCTCCTTTTTGTTAATATGTTTGACCTTGCATGTCTGATACGCCTGCTCATTTTTCTCTATTTATATGGTGAAGTGCAGAATCATGATTCCTTCTTGATTGATCTTGATTTCCTTAAGTTACGACTGATTGCAAAGGTTTTCTTATAAACTCCTAATTTTACTCGTTTGTTTAAGTGGATTGATTCCCTTCCTTTATTTGCTGTGATGTTTCACCCCTACTAAATCCTTTCCCCAAATTAAGTATATTATGTAGTTAGACTCAATTATATACTCTATACTTTTACTATCCCCTTATATGGTAAAAATCAATCTTTCTCAAATTGATTTTCTTTCCTTAATTATCCCTGTAGTATCTGTTTGAGCTGTAACTCATTGATTAAGGGTAAATACTTGTATTAATTGATTCTGATTGTGATTACTTCCATATTTGTGTTAAACCTTTACTTGTTACCTTATTTTCCACTTCTTTTCAAATCTATAAATACCCTACCCTTTCTTCTTTAAACACACAAACAACTAAGTTCAGAACACACACTTACACACTCAAACTCTCTCTTTCTCTACTACTTGTGCTACTACTTTGTCCAGCCGGCTGAAAGCCAAGGCTAGACTGTGGAACTCTGATTGCTTTACTTTTTTCTACACTTTGCTTCTTCAACTGGTATGTTCTTAATTTAAATTCTGAGACTCAACTCTATTGTTCCCTTGTTTGTCCATCTCTGTCTCTTTCTGCACTAGCTTAATGGCTCATGTTGTTAAATTGTACTTCTTGTTTACTGCTTTACTCAACATGTTTAAAATTTTTCCCTCCTTTGTTCGAATGTAAACAACATGCTTACTTGTTCCTATTTATGTCCCTCAACTAGCATGTCTCCTAATATACCTAATTCATGACTAATTATGTGTTTCTGATTTGGGTCCTCTATGACCCCAAACCCTACTCCCCTGCCTGTAATTGCTGAAGCTGTACTACTCTCTGAACTGGTTCTGTGTATGTTGTTGTTGCTTCTATCCCCTTTCCCTTTCAAAAATTGTGTTCATTAAGCAACTCTCATGCTGTTTTACAAACTCATTTCAAACATGCAGTCTTTCAAATCTGCTTTCTAAAACAAACTCCTTTTTCATCCTACACTTCCACTATACTCTTATATCATTAGGTTCTCTCCCTTTTGTGTGAGCCTTGCTTTGGGACGCTTGAGCTCCCCCTGAACCTGGACACATAAGAACTGGCCCTTCCACACTGCACTTACTCTTGGTTATGCAATCTGGGTGTCAGCACTGCCCGAAATCCCTTGAGGTTCTTAGGGAACTCTGACACACCCAGACATGAGAAAGGCTTTGGAACAATATTTGCATTTAAGGTGGTTTATTACATAACTTAGAGAGGAAGTCAGAATTAGGCTTCCTATGATTGTAACTTCTTATTTTTGCATTTCTTATGTAATTCAATCACATAGTCTGTAATAATTTGTAAACAAGTATGAGGTTGGCTAGTGAAAAGAGATGGGGAAATATGCATGCTATAGTTGTTAAAGGGTAGAAAGCATGTTTTTAGGTTTATATTCCTAATTGTGCAATAGAAACCATATTTAGGATTCATACATGCATTAGAAAACCATGTTCTTAGGACCCATGTTTCTTGCTTTAGCACTTCATTCGTTAGTCCATGCTTTATGTCTATCACTTAGAATCCTGCTCCTAGGGCAATAACAACACTGGTACAAAAAGCTGTTATTTCAAAAATTCTTCAACTCTTGTGTGCATTTAGAAATCATGCCTTAGGGATTCTTTTTTCAATAACCCGGCAATTTGCATATGCATATTAGATACCATGCTTTAGGGTTCTATTTGCATTTCATTTCAAACGCCTAGTTAATTGCTAATTCATGAAGAAGTAGTAAGTAATAATTTTCACATTGTGATGTTTTCTGAATAAAAGTGGAAACAATCTCTACAACTAGAACAACATGTTTTAGGTAATAAAAATAATCTCCAAAATGTCTTAATGACTTTGAACAACTGTTGCATCTCGCTTTGCGCCTAGGCAAGCCTTAGGTAATCGCTTAAATAAAACTGAAAATGCCTTTGTTTAATTATCAACTGTTACAACCAGCAGGCAAGCCTGATTCCGACTTCTTATCTGAGTTATGTAATAAATTTGGTTCTGCTGCAACAACTTAAACACCCTGATTTAGGATTTTAAATTCAGACCTTAACTATGTATAAGTCGTGCTGTCTGTGTGCATATTTTGTGGAGGTATAACTGAGCCTTCTGCTTGTTTTCTGTGTTTTCCCCCTTAAATGCAGTCCTACTTGTTTTGTATGTCGCCTTAGTATTTTGCCTTTAAATCTGAGAGTCTGCCTAGAACCTCCTTATAGGATAGAAGTCCAAAATTCCTTCGGGACTGATAGGAAGGGACGAGTAACAACATGCAATAAGAGTCAAGACCAATCTTTGCTTTAATTACTTCCACGGGGTGGTAAAGGGTAGATATAGATATGATGGCTGGTGCATTAATACCACGTGTAGCCCCTCTTTTGAGGAGTGTCATACCGGGTATTGCATTGACGTGATCCATATTATAAACAAACCTAGGACCCCCTCCCTTTTTACATTCTCAAGTATGTTTGAATTATAATTCTTTTCAAAATCTTGCCCCTTTTTATTAGCTGCTTCTCTACATATGTGTATTCAGCTTAAATCCCCTACTGTTTGAGCTAATACTTGCCTATTTGCTAATTGTACAAATTCATAAAAACTGTCTGGCCAGGAACCGCACTAGTGGATCCTGAGGGGTGCCAAACACCTTCCCCTTGGGATAATTTCAAGCCCTTACCCTGTCTCTAGTTACCAAACATAGTTATAAATGAACCCTATAGGTGTCCTAATGCATCTTAAATCATTAGGTGGCGACTCTTCAAAATTGCAAGCCCCTTCCCAAAAGGAAAAAAGTTGTCCCAACCAGAATGTCATAAACCCGAGTTCTCGATATGAGAGGGAAAAAAGGGGGTGCGACACTTGACGATGTCTTTCAGGTGGTCTTGGGCTGCCTCAGCATCATCTTTATATTGGGCCACCATCTCCTCTACATCAGCCCTGGTTATTTTCAACCACTGACTTGGCTGCTTTAAGCTCCTTGGAAAAGGTATCTCGCTGGGCAACAGCCGAGCCTATCTAAGATTGGAGATCTTCGATTTTCTGGGACCGAGCCTCAGCTTTCTCCCTCGATTCTTGAAGTTGGGCCTCTGCCGAGGCCAGCTGCTCTTAGGCAGTCTCTTGTTTTGAAGCCAAATGATCCATCTTGCCTTTCCACTCTTCGGCCTCGGCCTTGATTGCGTCCATATCGGCTCGGAGTTGGTCGATCCGGTCAAGCTTTGGTTGGTGCTGCATGTTTTGACCGTTAGTTGCCATGTCTACCTCGTCATCACTAACTTCAAAGACTTTTACCTGTTCCACTAGGTTGGCATGTTCCTTCTAAGCCACGTCCAAATTAACTCGAAGTTTCTTGACTTCTCCTTTACGTTGCTCGCTAAGAAGCTATATGTGTCCCTCTTCTCAGCAAGCTCTTTGACTTTGGCCTCGAGTTGGCTAAAAGCATCCCAGTATCGGAGAAAGGTTTCATGGTGAAGCACCGAAACCTGTAAAATGAGGAAAGGAAAAGGCATTAGAGTCCTAAAAAATTGAATCCGAAGATAAAAGAATATGATAGCACCTTACCTGGTTCATCACATGTTATGCTTCGTTGAACAAGCATGGTGCGTCCACCTCGTTCATCTTTGCCTATTCTTCTTCAGTTGCCAAGCATCAGAGGTAGCTAGCTATCATGATAAAGGCGGAAAGAACCTGGGCATCCTCCGAGACGGTGATAACGACAGACTACTTCGGCAAGGATCTGTGCTCGGAGCGAGGAACTTGTTGACCAACCTCGGGCTCGAGTTTGTCCCACTAACCTTCGAGGATGAACTTTTCCTTGGCACCTCTTAATCACCTATCTCGGAGAAGTCCTCCAGGGCGGTTGAGTCTATGCCATCAAAGAAGCATCGGAGGGGATCATCCGCACCATGAGCCCCTTCATTAGATTGCTCCTTCCTCGCTCGGGCTTCATCGAACATGGACTCCGTGAATGAGGGCGATCCCAAAATATCTATAACACCGGGCAGTTAAGGACTAGGCTTCAGGGTGCCAAAGTGTTTTCGAAGATTAACTTGAGATCTGGCTACCATCAGTTGAGGATTAGGGCATCTGATATTCCTAAGATAGATTTTCGCACTTGGTACGGGCATTATGAATTTCTAGTGATATCGTTTGGGTTAACAAATACCCTAGTAGCATTCATGGATTTGATGAATCGAGTGTTCAAGCCCTGTCTGGATTCCTTTGTGATTGTTTTAGTTGATGATATCTTGATCTACTCCTGCAGCTGAGAGAATCATGAGCAACATATTCGAGTCGTTCTCCAAACTCTGACAAACAACCAGTTGTATGCTAAGTTTTCGAAATGTGAGTTTTGGTTGAGTTCAGTAGCATTCCTAGGTCATGTCGTATCAGCATAGGATATTCAAGTGGATCTTAAGAAGATTGAGACAGTCATGGACTGGCCTAGACCCACATCAGCTACAAAGATCCAGACTTTCTTGGGGTTTGTCGGGTTATTACCGTCGGTTTGTGGAGTGGTTTTCATCTATAGCAGCCCTGATTAACAGGTTAACCCAGAAGGGTGCCCAGTTTAGGTGGTCAGACGAGTGTGAGGCGAGCTTTCAGAATCTCAAGACAGCTTTGACTACGTCGCCGGTGTTGGCATTGCCCACCAGTTCAGGGCCATATACAGTATAATGTGATACATCTCATATCGGACTTGGTGCGGTGTTGATGCACAATGGCAAGGTTATCGCATATGCTTCACGTCAGTGTCACACCTCCTTTCTGCGCGCCCGCCCCGAAGGGTTAGAAATGCGCGGGTGGGAGTTTTTCCAATTTAAGTGACAATATTCGAAATGGGATTATTTATTTAATTCAGAGTCGCCACTTGGGAAAGGTTTGGCTTTTGGTGTCCCAAGCCACCGGTTTATCTTGAATCCCAAATCGAGGAAAATATTCGACTTTTCAAATGAAGTCTGCGAACCAGAAATTCTAAGTAAGGAATTCTGTTGACCCGAGGGAAGGTGTTAGGCACCCTCGAATCCCGTGGTTCTAGCACGGTCGCTTAAATTGTTATAATGGCTAAATATCTGATTTAAATACAGGTTGTGACTTATGTGCTTTTATTAAGTTTTAACCGCTTTTATTATTATCATTTACTTTTATAGAATTGCAACGTCGTGAAAATGTATCTCGAACCACGTCACAATCAATGCACCCGTAGTTGTTAACACATTTCGACTCCGTTGAGATTTGAAATTGGGTCACATAAATGCGCACCCGAATTTAAGAATGTGATTTGATTAAGTCGCGCCTAAAGAATCTAACGCGTTATTGTCTTCGGGGAGGGCAGTAGAATTCACTAAACAGCCCGTCCCAAATTCTAAGTATTTATTATGACCAATTATTAAGGGCCCCGCAATTTGCCTTTTGATTTGGCAAGGCTCGTCTCCTTATTTTAGAAGGGTACCCTACAAGAACTACATTTTACTACATTTATCTTTTAAGGGAAAGATGATGCCGAATTTTGCTGGTTTAGGCAAATACGGACTGAATCCTTATTATGTTTGCCGAACCTAAACTTGTTTGATTACTTGATTGATTGTCCATGAGGTGAGAGCTACGGCATGCTTTGTCTTCAACAAGTGAATATGCTTATTAATTCGCTAAGTGAGATTGCAAACAAACTAACAACATATATTGAGTTATGTTTTAACGACCTTCAAGTTCTATTCTTAACATTCTAACCTATTCGAAATTGATAAAGAAATCAGCTGTTTTATTAGGAAAAATTACTACTAATTGAACTCAAAATGATTATCAGTTTTCCTCAACAATCATTACATCATTTCGAAATAAAAATATGTAATGAAACCCAGTATCGAACCTGTATTGGAACGAATGAACTGACAAGAGAACTGGCATTCATAGCCATACTCTTAGTGTGACTGTATGGGAGTTTGTTTGGGGATACATTTATCCCGGACCCCAGTATCGCAGTTTTGTCAATTCAGTGGTCTAGGCAAAGTACATACAATGCTTACCATGACTCTATGTTATACAGTCATACTAAATCAAACAAGTGTTATACTTGAACTGAATGTATACTAAATCAAAACATGTTGTCCATGTCATACTGTCATTACTATTGAGCCATGCTATCTAACAGTTCATCTTAAACAAAATGTATGCTAGTTCCTACAGAATATTTGCAGTTCACAGTAAGAATACAGGCCCAAACAACATTCGAACTATCTTTTTACACCAATGCTATAACATAAACTGGCGTTCATTCCTTTATTTCTGCTTCAACTTCAAACTTTCAACAATACAAGGTTCAAAGGTTGTGTACCTGGGAATATTTGCAATTGAAGAAAAAGGGCAATCAGTAGAGTAACAATGAACAAATGCAGCAGCAGTAACAGCAGGACAAGATAGCAGCAGCAACAGGAAACAGAAGAGTAGCAACCACAACTCACAAAACAATTGGAGTGAGATCAGACACCCCAACTAAACCAAACTCTCGAGTAGAACAAGCAACAACCAAGCAGACTCAGTTGGGAGAAATCAGTGTGGCACAAAACAGGTCCAGATTTAGTGAAATTAAAACAAAGGAAAGGAAGCAATTTCTAACTTTTGTCTGTCTGAGTTATCAGACAAAAAATTCTTTTCCAGTTTTCTGTTTTCCAAAAATTTGAACTCTCAGATGTTCCCTCTCAGTGTCTCTCCCTATCCCTGTATGCTCTGTCTGTGTATCTCTATCAGCTCTCCCTTTTTCTTTTATATCCTCACAGTGTATGTCCTCCCTTTAATATCAGGTGGTATCCTTTTCTCTTTTACTCTCTTCTGTGTATCTCTCTCTCTCCCCCCTATCAGATGTCCTCTATCTCTGTCCCCTATCTCTTAATGTGCCTCCCTTTTATAAGCCTCAACATCAAACCTTTTACAGCCTGTTAAATTAATCAGATACCCCTCCCATGTGCCCATTTCTTTTCAGTTTCCACTCAGCTATTTAAGTATTAATCCCATGACATTCCCTTGGCAGGCTTTAACTTTTCATTTTATTATCTAAAAGCAAGTATGGGCAGTAGAATATATCTGACAGCATATACTGTCAGATTGTTTAAAACTTAAAAGCTTCTTAATGCAGAAAAACAGGCTGTGCACAAGGCACATGAGGTGCACCAATGCACATGCTGTGCACGAGTGCACATGCCTTCCAATTCAGAATTTAAACATAAACAATCCTTTTTACATTGACTGATCCAAATCAACAGCTATAAGTAAACAAAACTGGTTCTGAATTGATTTCAACAAATGTTCAACAGAAGCAAATCGATTTACTATGCTCAGACAGTTGAAATTAATTGACGACACATGTCGACTCGACTATATTAGTATTAACATACACAATCGTAGCCAAAAATCAGACATTTAAACAGTATTGATACATGGTTCGCATTATACTGACTAAGCAGAAATACACTCGAGGAGTCAACTAGTTAGTCCAAACTCGAAAATCAGCTACTTGCACAAACAAATACATAATGCCTTATCAGAATAGGAGGGGGAATTTAGACAAACAAACAGAGGTTCAGGCGAAGTGGTTGAAGCACAGTTGATAGAGGTCAAGGACATAAACAGCAAACGAACAGACCCTTACAACAATCAAACAAACCAAAACAACTAAGAAAAGAAAGAAAACTCACCTTATACCGCAAAAAGATCAAAACCTTAACTCGGACTTGGTCAAGCCTTTCTTAAGGCTGAACGGACTTTAAACGAAGTGTTTCTCAGACGAGAAACACTTGGATTAAAGTCCATTAGACCTTAACCTCTTCGGTTCGAACGGATATGGACCAGTGACGAAGAACCCACAAATTCCAAAACTCAGATCTGGGATTCATGCTTCCCTGATCAGATTCGGACCAAACCAAGTATGGTTTGGTCACGAGGGGGGTCTGGGGAGTGTCTGGTATGAAACTGGGGTTGGTTGGGTTAGATCGAGTTTTGACTCGAATCTTCGAATGAAGATTCGAGGACCTGGGGGGTGATTCGAACCATGGGGTTGGTAGATTTGGGTTCAGGATGGCATGGGGGTTCTATGGTGTTCAGGGGAAGGTCACCGGCATCCATGCCGCCGGCTTTCATGGCGGAAGTACGCAGGGGCGGCTAGGGTTTTAGGGCTGTTTGTTTGGGGAGACAAAGGCTGGGGTTTGGATAGGGGGGGCAGGGTAGTGTTAGGAGTTTATATAGTTAGTGAGCAAATGGATCCTGGCCGTTGGATGAGATGAGAGGAAGGGCCAGGATCCTTTGACTATCAGGGAACGACGTCGTTTCAAGGGTAAAGGGTTAGGGTCGGTCCGGGTGAGACGGGTCGGGTTTTGTTGATGGGTTATGGGGAATTGATCTTGGCCGTTGATCAATTTAAGATCAACGGCCCAGATCAACCTGTATCAAAACGACGTCGTTTGGATTCTCTGGGCATCAGGTGGTGTTGGACCGGGCAGGCCTGGATTTTGGGCTGAGTTTGTTGGGCCAATTTTAACAAATTGGCCCAAGTCCGGAAGGGGTCTTTTCTTTTCTTTCTTTTATTATTTTTTTTATTATTATTTTCATCTCTTTTCCTTATTTATTTTAAAAACAAAACTAAGCAAAAAATCAAAAATAAAAATTAAATACACACTCACTACAATTATTTGCACACACACTAAAAATATTTCGAAATAGGTAAAATCAAACAACATAAAATCACGGACGAAGATGCTTGTTTATGCTTTTCTATTTAAACCATGTTACGGTTCAGATTATGCATGACACGTACACATTTTTTTGATGAATTTTGTTTTAATAAAGTAAATAAATAAAAACGGGCCAAAGTCACTAATAAATCAACAAAGTGCCGCATGGAAATCCAAAATTGTACAACAGGACCAATTTTATTCTTTTGGAGTGACTGTCGCGCAAAACAAAAATCACGTGCTCACATCTCTTGATGCCATCGAAAGCTCTTACACAGACGTTGTTGGGTCGGATTCTTCCGGTCTCAATTTCCATTCTTTGCAGCGTGGAGAGCGGGCAAATGTCAACACCTGATCCCCCATCCAGCATTACCCGCTTGACATAGTAGTCCTCGCATTTCACTGTTAAGTGTAAGGCCTTGTTGTGTGCTGCTCCTTCCGGGGGTAAATCGTTTTTGCTGAAAGAGATTTGGTTGACGGCGAAGAATCTTTCTGTCATCCGCTCTAGTTGCTCCACCGAGGTTTTGACCGGTACGTATGCTTCATTCAGGGTCTTCAGTAAGATCTTTTGATGCTCGGCCGATCTTGTCAATAATGATAGCATGGACACCTGCTCAGGGTGCTTGCGCAACTGATCTATCACTTCGTAATCCGGCATCTTCATTTGTTGGAAGAACACTTCCGCTTCTTCAACACTCACGGGCTCCTTTGGAGGGAAGCGCCTTTGTGTGGCGTTGTTCAGTTCTTGGGTATTTGAGTACCCTCCAACGAAAGTATTTTCTGGAAGTTCTTCCATGACCTCCTTACCTTTGTATGTTACCAAAGTCTTTTGATAATTCCACGGCACTGTGGACGGGTTGGTCATTGGCTTTTGTGGCACGCGTCCGATAACCACTGGCTCATTCAGCCGAGGTGGTTGAATCGTCCCCCGGACCACATAGGCCCCTTTTGGCACGTACATAGGTTTTGTCTTTTTGATCCCGAAGTTCTGCGTCTTCTTGGCTTGACCTCGCGGTATGTAAAGAACTCCACCCTTTGCTGGCACCACTTTCTTCTCCACCTTCTTTTCAGGCTTGCTTTCTGCAGCCTTGACCTCCTCCCCCCTTTCTGATTTCTGGTCTATTTCAGGCCTCCTCCCCGTGTCGAC
This sequence comes from Nicotiana sylvestris, assembly GCF_000393655.2. Classification (NCBI taxonomy): domain Eukaryota; kingdom Viridiplantae; phylum Streptophyta; class Magnoliopsida; order Solanales; family Solanaceae; genus Nicotiana; species Nicotiana sylvestris. The sequence continues at coordinate 12,841,783 of NC_091064.1, forward strand.
AATGGCAATTATGGCTTTCAAGGCAGGGTCGAACTCTTTGTCTTCACAAATCATGCCGATCAGCGGCCCATTATTGTGAGCGGGCAATGGATTGTTAGTCACATTCGGGATCTCTTCGTCCCTTAGCACTATTTTCCCCTGCTCTATCAAATTTTCGACCACTCTTTTCAATGACCAGCAGTCGTTTGTATCATGTCCCTCGGCCCCTGAATGATAGGCGCATCTGACTCCGGCTTTGTAAGAAGGAGATGTCGGGTTTTGCCTCGTTTGGGGAATTGGTTGCAAGAAACCCAACTGGACTAGCTTAGGGAACAATGTAGAGTATTGTTCACCGATGGGCGTGAAAGTCCGCCGTCGAGGTGGCTCCTGGGGGCGGTAGTTATTCTGCGGGGGTTGTGGGTTATAGTGGTTGCGGTAAGGAGGCTGATTTCTGGGAGGTGGAGCTGGGCCTCGGTTGGCTTGTTGTGGTGAATGGTTATAAGGTTGGGCATTCATGACCATATAAGGTTGATGAGCATATGCCACATTTGAGTGGGGGTAGTAGTGTTGTGGGGCCCTTTCCGAAAAATGGGGCCTGGGATGACGATACTCCCTTGCTTCAGAGGCTGCCATAGCCGTTTCTTCCTTCTTCTTTCCCCCTTGTCGTCCCTCCAGACCCGCTTTGGACGGCCTGGGAGGTTGCCCTTAGGGCTGCTTGACTCAGAATCCGACCCGTTTTCAGCCCATTCTCTACCATCTCTCCTATCTTGATTGCTTCCGCGAATGGCTTACCCATGGCTGACATCATGTTTTGGAAATAGTCAGACTCTTGAGCCTGGAGAAAGGTAGTGACCATTTCCACTTCATCCATGGGAGGCTTCACTCTCGACGCCTGTTCACGCCACTTAATAGCATACTCTCTAAAGCTTTCCGAAGGCTTCTTCTTCAAATTCGACAGAGAGTTTCGGTCTGGCGCAATGTCGATGTTATACTGGAATTGCTTTACAAAATCTCTGGCGAGATCATCCCATATATGCCATCGGGACATTTCCTGATCCATATACCATTCCGAAGCTATCCCTACTAAGCTTTCCCCAAAATACGCCATTAGCAGTTCTTCTTTTCCGCCGGCCCCCCGCAATTGGTTGCAGTATTTCTTAAGATGTGCAATGGGGTCACCGTGCCCATCGTATTTCTCGAACTTGGGGGTCTTGAAACCCGTCGGCAGGTGCACGTGAGGGAACATGCACAGGTCGGCGTAAGAGACGCTCTTTTGTCCGCTCAAACCTTGCATATTCTTCAAACTTTGTTCAAGGCTTCTCATTCTCTTAGCAATCTCATTTTGTTCTGCAATCCTGGGGTTCTGATCCTGTCCCGGTGCGAGTTCGCACTGAGGCGGTAGAGGATTATTGTTGGTAGCGAACCTGGTTGGTTCCATTGAGAACGATGGTGCTTGGAATGTAAAAGAGGATGAGTCAAAGCTTGGCTTGTATGTGGCAGGCTGTGCCGTAGCTGGGCAAGGCGATGCAGTAAAGATGTTCATGCTTGCATCAGTGGCCGACATTCGGGGATGAGGCTCAGAAGGTGATCCTGCGGAGAAGGCGGAGTTGGCTGGGTACCCGAATGGGGTAGCAGGGTAATTTATGGGGACATTAGAAGTCCCACCTGACCTGGAGAATAATTCAGGGAATCCGGGGACGACACTTGGCGGCTCTTTCCCATTGTTCCAGTCATCCAGCATTTCCAACATGCGGAGCCGTAGGATTCTATTTTCTTCCGCAGTTGCGGATTCAGGCGTGAGGACGGCTGAGATTGAGCTCTCCTCAGAGACGGGGACTGTTTGCAATGGAATTTCCGAAGACATTTCCACACTTCCTTTTGACCTGGTGAAGTAAGTGTGAGTACTGCTTCTAGTCCTAACAACAGGTAGTTGAACACCTCTCCTTGATCTCGTGAAGTATGAATGCGAGGCCAGACTTTCACCAAACCAACCGTCTTTTCAAAAACCCTGGAAAAATGCTCAATGACAAGTGCACGGTTAATTTGCAGCAAACAACGGATAGTTAATCTCACGTTGGGCATGATGCACCTATACAGTTAAGTGGATTGCTATATGTCTGCTACGAGAGCATGCGTCATTCCGGTATTTTTTCTCTTATTTCCCCCCCCCTTTTTTTTTCTTTTCTTTTGTTTTCCTTTTATTTTATTTACATTTATTTTTATATATTTTTTTTGTAGCAAAAGAAAATGCGATCGGATCCGATGAGGATTGCCTACGTATCACGATACTCACGTGAATCAGATCATTACGTAGTTCGAAAACACAAATGAGCGTGAAAGAAGCAAACTCTTTATTATTGAAGCAGTCTATTACAAACTACATTTTGCAAAAGAAAAAGCAAACTTTGAAAATAAACCTAGACTCAAAAATAGACTAAAAATCACCCTGATGAAAAAACAGGCAGAAGATGCTAAGATACAGATTTGACCTATGAATGCATTATGGTTTTAAAAATTGGTTTCCGCGGGGCATCGTTCGGCCTCGCCGCGGTCCTAGGCGTGAGATCCCTCTCAAGTTGCTCCAGCTCGTGCATAGTCTGCTTGACATAACCCATTACTGCCGAGAGGACGGTAGCGCTGGACATGTTCTCACATCGTAGGCATCGTCTGGTGATGGCATGGGCAATGGCCTTGATCCTATCTCTGGTTTGCTTCTTCTCTACGAGCAGGCGTTTTGTCTGATCGCTGCATATCTTGAAAACTTGAGCATCTTGTACATGCTGATGCTTCAGTCGTCGTACTTCCAACTTCATCTGGGCTATTGAGTCATACCAGTATCTGCTCTCAATTTGGAAATCCTTGGCCTGATTAGCTGCTTTGATCTCAAGTGCAGCCATCTCTCTCTTTATCTTAGCAACAGTCTTCTCATGGTCGCTTTTCAATCGATTCAGGTACCTGCGATGCTTATCCGTTCTTGTATCCCACTGTGCTTTGAGCTCTGCTATGATGTTTTCAGATTTCTCCAAACCATCTCGCCATTCCCTGATTTCACCTTTTAGCCCTTTTATCAGCTGCTCGTCCGATCGACGCCTTGGTTGTCTATCTGCATCCAACCTTATCTGTTTGATCTGGGCTCTGAGCATTTCATTTTCTTGAATCAACCTGTTCCGCTCTCCCAGATCGGTAGCAACTTGCACGTTGTGTTCATATTTCAATTTTTCCACTTGTTGCTTTAACCTGCTGATTTCGGTGCAATAGCCTCTTTCTTTTGCTAACCAATCCCACTGCTTTTGTGATGATTCGGTAAAATTCCGGATGTGGGGTCTCTTAGCTGGCCTTTCATGCTCGAGTTCCCTTCTGTACCATGCAAGGTAACCTGGCGCCGTTTCTCCTTTGGCTTGATCCCGCACGCAAGTATCTGATTTCAAATATTGACCCTCATTCCAGATTTGGCGAATCTTTGCTTCTGGGAACTGTCCGTTAGGACTTATCTCAATTGCTTGAGTGCTTAGATCTTCCTCATGAGGTACTGTCTGGCATCTTCCGAACTGTCTTAAAACTCGGCAGGGTGCGTAAGGTTGAATGCTCTTAAGCCCCATCAGCAAGAAATGAGTTTTAGCCGCTGACATATATAAGACCTCATCAACGGGCAACCATCCCAACTTCCATTGTATTTGGCTGGCAGTAAGAGCTTGAAAGAACGAGGTCCAAGCCAGGACTCCTTCGGGCAAACTGATCTCTTTGGCTCTCGCGTAAGATTCTTCTATGCGGGTCTTTTCCGGGGAACCATGGCTCAAAATCTCGGAATGATGGCAAAGGTGCTCGGTCATCCATATCTGCAGGAGCAAGTTACAACCTTCGAAGAAATTGACAATATTCGAAATGGGATTATTTATTTAATTCAGAGTCGCCACTTGGGAAAGGTTTGGCTTTTGGTGTCCCAAGCCACCGGTTTATCTTGAATCCCAAATCGAGGAAAATATTCGACTTTTCAAATGAAGTCTGCGAACCAGAAATTCTAAGTAAGGAATTCTGTTGACCCGAGGGAAGGTGTTAGGCACCCTCGAATCCCGTGGTTCTAGCACGGTCGCTTAAATTGTTATAATGGCTAAATATCTGATTTAAATACAGGTTGTGACTTATGTGCTTTTATTAAGTTTTAACCGCTTTTATTATTATCATTTACTTTTATAGAATTGCAACGTCGTGAAAATGTATCTCGAACCACGTCACAATCAATGCACCCGTAGTTGTTAACACATTTCGACTCCGTTGAGATTTGAAATTGGGTCACATAAATGCGCACCCGAATTTAAGAATGTGATTTGATTAAGTCGCGCCTAAAGAATCTAACGCGTTATTGTCTTCGGGGAGGGCAGTAGAATTCACTAAACAGCCCGTCCCAAATTCTAAGTATTTATTATGACCAATTATTAAGGGCCCCGCAATTTGCCTTTTGATTTGGCAAGGCTCGTCTCCTTATTTTAGAAGGGTACCCTACAAGAACTACATTTTACTACATTTATCTTTTAAGGGAAAGATGATGCCGAATTTTGCTGGTTTAGGCAAATACGGACTGAATCCTTATTATGTTTGCCGAACCTAAACTTGTTTGATTACTTGATTGATTGTCCATGAGGTGAGAGCTACGGCATGCTTTGTCTTCAACAAGTGAATATGCTTATTAATTCGCTAAGTGAGATTGCAAACAAACTAACAACATATATTGAGTTATGTTTTAACGACCTTCAAGTTCTATTCTTAACATTCTAACCTATTCGAAATTGATAAAGAAATCAGCTGTTTTATTAGGAAAAATTACTACTAATTGAACTCAAAATGATTATCAGTTTTCCTCAACAATCATTACATCATTTCGAAATAAAAATATGTAATGAAACCCAGTATCGAACCTGTATTGGAACGAATGAACTGACAAGAGAACTGGCATTCATAGCCATACTCTTAGTGTGACTGTATGGGAGTTTGTTTGGGGATACATTTATCCCGGACCCCAGTATCGCAGTTTTGTCAATTCAGTGGTCTAGGCAAAGTACATACAATGCTTACCATGACTCTATGTTATACAGTCATACTAAATCAAACAAGTGTTATACTTGAACTGAATGTATACTAAATCAAAACATGTTGTCCATGTCATACTGTCATTACTATTGAGCCATGCTATCTAACAGTTCATCTTAAACAAAATGTATGCTAGTTCCTACAGAATATTTGCAGTTCACAGTAAGAATACAGGCCCAAACAACATTCGAACTATCTTTTTACACCAATGCTATAACATAAACTGGCGTTCATTCCTTTATTTCTGCTTCAACTTCAAACTTTCAACAATACAAGGTTCAAAGGTTGTGTACCTGGGAATATTTGCAATTGAAGAAAAAGGGCAATCAGTAGAGTAACAATGAACAAATGCAGCAGCAGTAACAGCAGGACAAGATAGCAGCAGCAACAGGAAACAGAAGAGTAGCAACCACAACTCACAAAACAATTGGAGTGAGATCAGACACCCCAACTAAACCAAACTCTCGAGTAGAACAAGCAACAACCAAGCAGACTCAGTTGGGAGAAATCAGTGTGGCACAAAACAGGTCCAGATTTAGTGAAATTAAAACAAAGGAAAGGAAGCAATTTCTAACTTTTGTCTGTCTGAGTTATCAGACAAAAAATTCTTTTCCAGTTTTCTGTTTTCCAAAAATTTGAACTCTCAGATGTTCCCTCTCAGTGTCTCTCCCTATCCCTGTATGCTCTGTCTGTGTATCTCTATCAGCTCTCCCTTTTTCTTTTATATCCTCACAGTGTATGTCCTCCCTTTAATATCAGGTGGTATCCTTTTCTCTTTTACTCTCTTCTGTGTATCTCTCTCTCTCTCCCCCTATCAGATGTCCTCTATCTCTGTCCCCTATCTCTTAATGTGCCTCCCTTTTATAAGCCTCAACATCAAACCTTTTACATCCTGTTAAATTAATCAGATACCCCTCCCATGTGCCCATTTCTTTTCAGTTTCCACTCAGCTATTTAAGTATTAATCCCATGACATTCCCTTGGCAGGCTTTAACTTTTCATTTTATTATCTAAAAGCAAGTATGGGCAGTAGAATATATCTGACAGCATATACTGTCAGATTGTTTAAAACTTAAAAGCTTCTTAATGCAGAAAAACAGGCTGTGCACAAGGCACATGAGGTGCACCAATGCACATGCTGTGCACGAGTGCACATGCCTTCCAATTCAGAATTTAAACATAAACAATCCTTTTTACATTGACTGATCCAAATCAACAGCTATAAGTAAACAAAACTGGTTCTGAATTGATTTCAACAAATGTTCAACAGAAGCAAATCGATTTACTATGCTCAGACAGTTGAAATTAATTGACGACACATGTCGACTCGACTATATTAGTATTAACATACACAATCGTAGCCAAAAATCAGACATTTAAACAGTATTGATACATGGTTCGCATTATACTGACTAAGCAGAAATACACTCGAGGAGTCAACTAGTTAGTCCAAACTCGAAAATCAGCTACTTGCACAAACAAATACATAATGCCTTATCAGAATAGGAGGGGGAATTTAGACAAACAAACAGAGGTTCAGGCGAAGTGGTTGAAGCACAGTTGATAGAGGTCAAGGACATAAACAGCAAACGAACAGACCCTTACAACAATCAAACAAACCAAAACAACTAAGAAAAGAAAGAAAACTCACCTTATACCGCAAAAAGATCAAAACCTTAACTCGGACTTGGTCAAGCCTTTCTTAAGGCTGAACGGACTTTAAACGAAGTGTTTCTCAGACGAGAAACACTTGGATTAAAGTCCATTAGACCTTAACCTCTTCGGTTCGAACGGATATGGACCAGTGACGAAGAACCCACAAATTCCAAAACTCAGATCTGGGATTCATGCTTCCCTGATCAGATTCGGACCAAACCAAGTATGGTTTGGTCACGAGGGGGGTCTGGGGAGTGTCTGGTATGAAACTGGGGTTGGTTGGGTTAGATCGAGTTTTGACTCGAATCTTCGAATGAAGATTCGAGGACCTGGGGGGTGATTCGAACCATGGGGTTGGTAGATTTGGGTTCAGGATGGCATGGGGGTTCTATGGTGTTCAGGGGAAGGTCACCGGCATCCATGCCGCCGGCTTTCATGGCGGAAGTACGCAGGGGCGGCTAGGGTTTTAGGGCTGTTTGTTTGGGGAGACAAAGGCTGGGGTTTGGATAGGGGGGGCAGGGTAGTGTTAGGAGTTTATATAGTTAGTGAGCAAATGGATCCTGGCCGTTGGATGAGATGAGAGGAAGGGCCAGGATCCTTTGACTATCAGGGAACGACGTCGTTTCAAGGGTAAAGGGTTAGGGTCGGTCCGGGTGAGACGGGTCGGGTTTTGTTGATGGGTTATGGGGAATTGATCTTGGCCGTTGATCAATTTAAGATCAACGGCCCAGATCAACCTGTATCAAAACGACGTCGTTTGGATTCTCTGGGCATCAGGTGGTGTTGGACCGGGCAGGCCTGGATTTTGGGCTGAGTTTGTTGGGCCAATTTTAACAAATTGGCCCAAGTCCGGAAGGGGTCTTTTCTTTTCTTTCTTTTATTATTTTTTTTATTATTATTTTCATCTCTTTTCCTTATTTATTTTAAAAACAAAACTAAGCAAAAAATCAAAAATAAAAATTAAATACACACTCACTACAATTATTTGCACACACACTAAAAATATTTCGAAATAGGTAAAATCAAACAACATAAAATCACGGACGAAGATGCTTGTTTATGCTTTTCTATTTAAACCATGTTACGGTTCAGATTATGCATGACACGTACACATTTTTTTGGAATTTTGTTTTAATAAAGTAAATAAATAAAAACGGGCCAAAGTCACTAATAAATCAACAAAGTGCCGCATGGAAATCCAAAATTGTACAACAGGACCAATTTTATTCTTTTGGAGTGACTGTCGCGCAAAACAAAAATCACGTGCTCACAGTCAGTTGAAGATCCATGAGAAGAATTATCTAATTCATGATTTGGAGCTAGCAGTCTTTGTTCACACGCTGAAGATTTGGAGGCATTATTTATATGGAGTGTCGTGTGAGGTGTTCACGGATCACAAGAGTTTTCAATACTTGTTCAAGTAGAAGGAGCTAAATTTGAGGCAGAAGGGGTGGTTGGAGCTATTGAAAGACTGTGATATCACCATCTTGTATCATCCTGGGAAGGCCAATGTAGTGGATGATGCTTTGAGTAGGAAGTCAGCCAGTATGGGTAGCCTTGCGTATATTCCAGTTGGTGAGGGACCGCTTGCTTTGGATGTTCAGGCTTTAGCCAATCAGTTTGTGAGGTTGGATGTTTTTGAGCCCAGCCGTGTTCTAGCTTGCACAGTCGCTCGTTCTTCATTAGTTGAGCGTATCAGAAATCGATAGTATGATGATCCTCATTTGCTTGTCCTTAGAGACATAGTGCGGCATGAAGGTGCCAAGCAGGTTACAGTTGGAGATGATGGAGTTTTGAGGATGCAGGTTCATATTTGTGTGCCTAATGTGGATGGACTCTATGAGTTAATTCTAGAGGAGGCCCATAAATCCCAGTACTATATTCACCCGGGTGCCGCTAAGATGTATCAGGACTTGCGGCAGCATTATTGGTGGAGTAGGATGAAGAAGGATATCGTTGCATATGTAGGTCAGTGTTTGAATTGTCAGCATGTAAAGTACAAGCATCAGAGACCTGGTGGTTTGCTTCAGAAGATTAAGATTCCTGAGTGGAAGTGGGAGAGTATCACTATGGATTTCATTGTTGGACTCCCACGGACTCAGAGGAAGTTCGATGCAATATGGGTTATTGTGGATAGGCTGACCAAGTCAGTGCATTTCATTCCTGTGGTAGTTTCTTATTCTTCAGAGTGATTAGCTGAGATCTATATCCGGGAGATCGTTCGTCTTCATGGTGTGCCCATGTCTATCATTTCTGATCGAGGAATGCAGTTTACCTCGCATTTCTGGAGGGCAGTACATCGTGAGTTGGGTATGCGGGTCGAGTATAGCACAACATTTCATCCTCAGACGGACCGGCAGTCCGAGCATACTATTCAGATTTTGGAGGATATGCTTCGAGCATGTGTTATTGACTTTGGAGGTTCTTGGGATCAGTTCTTGCCATTAGCGAAGTTTGCCTACAACAACAGTTATCATTCGAGCATCCAGATGGCTCCCTATATGTCATTATATGGTAGGCAGTGTCGGTCGCCGGTCGGATGGTTTGAGCCGGGAGAGGCTCAATTTTTGGATACAAATTTAGTGCAAGACGCCTTGGATAAGGTTAAGATTATTCAGGATAGACTTCGTACAGCTCAATCCAGGCAAAAAAGTTATGCCGACCGTAAGGTTCGTGATGTGGAATTCATGGTTGGAGAGTTAATGTTGCTTCGAGTGTCGCCCATGAAGGGCGTGATGAGATTTGGGAAGAAGGGCAAGTTAAGCCCTAGGTTCATTGGGCCTTTTGAGAACCTTCGGAGAGTGGGGAGGTGGCTTACGAGCTTGCGTTGCCACCAGGTTTAACAGTAGTGCATCCAATGTTTCATGTGTCCATGCTTCGAAAGTATCACGACATTTCATCCCACGTGTTAGACTTCAGCACTATCCAGCTGGATAAGGATTTGATCTACGAGGAGGAGCCGATAGCTATTCTAGACCGGCAGGTTCGTCAGTTGAGATCGAAGAGTTATCCTTCGGCTTGAGTTCAGTTGAGGGGTCAGCCTGTTGAGGTAGCTACCTGGGAGTCCGAGTCTGATATGCGGAGCCTATATCCCCATCTTTTCACCGACTCAGGTACCTTTCTATGTCTGTTCGAGGACGAATGGTTGTTTTAGAGGTGGAGAATGTGATGACCCAAAAGGTCATCTCGTGTTTTAGGACCCAATTCGGGTTCCCGAGGCCTTCAAAACCTCATTTTCTTTCTCCTCAATTTGCGTGTGCAGTCCGGGCGCATTTCTGGACAGCCTTTATGTAAAAATTTGAGAAAAAATACTAAATTTTGCCTTTAAAATTGAATTAGGTTGACTTCGGTCAATATTTTGAGTAAACAGACCCAGACCCGTGATCCGACGGTCCCGGAGGGTCCGCAAAAAAATATAGGACTTGGGCGTATTCCCAGAATTGAATTCCGAGGTCCCTAGCCCGAGAAATGAATTTTTGAAGAAAATTATTTAACTGAAAATATAATTATTTTTGGAAATTTAATAACTTTCGATCTTGTTGGTACCGGGCCCGTATTTTGGTTTCGGAGCCCGATATAGGATTAATATGGTATTTAAGTCATGTTTGTAAAATTTGGTGAGAAACGGAATTCATATGACGTGATCGGACCCTCAGTTGTGAAAATAGAAACTTTAAAGAGTTCTTGAGTTTTTCATTGATTTTGATGCTAAATTCGTAGTTCTAGGTGTTATTTTGGCGATTTGATCGCACGAGCAAGTCTGTATGATATTTTCAGACTTGTGTGCATGTTTGGTTCGGAGCCCCGAGGGCTCGGGTAAGTTTCGGATAGGCTTTGGGGTGTTTTGGACATAGAGATTTCTGTTATTTTGTTGTTGCAGGTGCTCAGATGTATCCTTCTTCGCGTTCGCGAAGGATCTCTTGCGAACGCGAAGAGTAGCTTGGTCTGAAGGAGAAATCCTTCTACACGAACGTGTGGCACTGGTCACGAACGCGAAGCATTGGGGGCATTACCCTTCGCGAACGTGACGTTGCTATCACAAACGTGAAGAATGGGAACTGGGGGAGGGGAATGATACACTACGTGAATGCAGCAAGTGCCTCGTAAATGCGAAGGTCAGGGGAACATACCTTTGCGAACGCGTAGTGTGTCTCGCAAACGTGACAGGATTCTCGCAAACGCGAAGAAGACCTGTCCAGCGATTTTAAAACAGAACTTAAGTCGGGATTTGTTCAAAATTTCATATTTTCTTCCATAGAACTCAACCTTGGGCGATTTTTGAAGATGGATTTCAACATCAAATCATAGGTTTGTGTTCTTAAGCTCATTTCTTCCATTTTCCATCAACACCCATTAGATTTCTAGGACTAAATCTTGTTCTTTAATGGTAGAAATTAGGAATTTTGCAAATTTGGGGATTTAAACCTCGATTTGGTGTGAGATTCCGAAACTAATTGCATTATTTGGGCTCATGGGTGAATGGGGGAACAAGTTTTGGTTCGAACCTCGAGTTTTGACCAAGCGGGTCCGGGATCGATTTTTGACTTTTTGGGGGAAAGTTTGGGAAAACTAAATTTATGCATTGTAGTCGATTCCTTTAGTAATAATTGATGATATTGAGTTAATTGTGACTAGATACAGGTGGTTTGGAAGTGGAATCTAAAGGAAAAGCGGTATTTGAGGCTTGAGTTTGGCCATGGAATCGAGGTAAGTGTTTGGTTTAACCTTAGCTTGAGGGAATACGAGTTGTCCTATTTGCTACGTGTTAGTATTGAGTGCGACATATAGGTATAGTGACGAGTATCTATACGTTGGTGTCGAGCATGCAAGTGAGTCTTAAACTGTGACCGTTGTGATTCTTATTATGTACTATTCATGCTTAGATTGATGATTATCCATGTTGAACAAGACTTATGATATTTTCTTGGTAATTGACCATTGTTGAGCATCGACTCAAGTTGAGACTTATTTTGTGAAGTTAACTATTGAAATGAGGTTGGTTATAGTTGATTCCCCTGCCGGGATGTTATTGTTTCTATTGTTGATTCCTTTGCTATGATGTTATTATTTCTATTGTTGATTCCCTTGCTGGGATCTTATTGTTCCTATTGTTTGGGTGAGGAAGAGTATAAAGCATGAAGGGTGATGTCGTGTATGATATTGTGAGAGAGTGTTAAAGCACGATGAGTGATGCTGTGACATCTTTCTGTGAGTGTTAATGCACGAAGGGTGATGCCGTGCCATGATTATGAGAGAGTAAATTCATGAAGGGTGATGTCGTTCCATTTCTGTTGATTTCTATGGTGAGGACGAGCGTAAAAGCACGAAAAGGTGATGTCGTGCACTTGTTACTGTGTTATCATTCTGTTGGTTCAAGTTTGATATTTACCTTGCTTCGTTACCTTATTACTGTCATAATCTGATATCCCCCACAACATGTTTCCCCTTTCCCGTCTTTATCTGCTCAATTCTATTATTATTGTTTCTCGTATATGATTTAACTGCACAAGTTTATGTGGTTGTCGTGTCCTAGCCTCGTCACTACTTCGCCGAGGTTAGGCTCGACACTTACCAGTACATGGGGTCGGTTGTACTGATACTACACTTTGCACTTTCTATGCAGATTTTAGTGCCGAACCTCGTGAGTAGATTGTGGGTTGCTGCCTTCAGTCCACAGGAGATCCGAGGTAGATCTGTCGGCGTTCTCAGACCCCGGAGTCCCTTTCCTTCTGTTTTAGATTTCCTGTCTCATTTCATTTCGAGAATAGTTGTATTTTTCTTTCTAAACTAGTATTTGTAGATACTCGTAGATGTTCGTGAAATTGTGACACCAGATCATTGGGGTAGACATGTATTGGAGTATTTTGAATAGTTATAACACTTCCGCACTTTATATCTGGTTAGCTTTAACTACTATTTATTTCAATTTGGGTTAATTGCTAATGTGTTAAAACCATAGTAGTTGGCTTGCCTAGCTTTTACGAGTAGGCTCCATCACGATCCCGACGGTGGGAAATCCGGGTCGTGACAATCCGCTCCATGAGCCCCTTCATTAGATTGCTCCTTCCTCGCTCGGGCTTCATCGAACATGGACTCTATGAATGAGGGCGATCCCGAAATGTATATAACATAGGGCAAGGTGGAGCCGACATCTCGGGAGGTCTTGACCCTCACCTCTGTACCAGCCCTTTGAACTTGAGGGGATTTATCCTCCGCCATTTCCCCTTCAGTTGCAACCTATTCCTTGGGGACGAACAACCTACTGGCCACAAAAAGATCATCCTCATCGGGCTCATCCCTGAGCCACAAGAGCGATTCAAAGTCAGTCACTCAGGAGCTATAACTTTCTTTTGGCTTAGGAGCCAACCTTCTCTGCGGTTTCTTTTTCTTCGAGCTTAGGTAGCTTGCGACCCTCCTCTTTTTCTTCTCTCCGGTTGTGGCTCCGGGATGCCCTAGAGCAGAAGGGTCAGCGGGCAGATCCTTACCCCTACTAAGGGCCTAAGCTCGATGGTCTTAGGCAAGCCTGCAAAAAAGAAAAGAAACAGTAAGGACATAGTGTTAAAAGAAGCCTAGTGCTACTTATTAAGAGGAAGGAACCTTACCATGAGAGCGAGCCTCCCATCATCCCTTCGAGAGATTGCTCCACGAGCGCTCAGCATAAGGCATCTGCGAACAAATGCCTCTGATCCACTCCTTGAGTCGAGGAATGGCATTTGGAACTCGAGCTAGGGCTACACCACAGCAAACACAGATAAGAAAAAGGAAGATAAAATACAAAATTGACGTTTAAAAAGAGGTTACACTTACGTGATATGTTCCACTTCTCGGGTAATGGCCTTCACTCGGCAGGTATTATGTCGGCGATCCTCACCCGGACAAATCATCGTTGCCAACTCTTGTGATGATCCGGCCAGTCGTATCATGAATTACCGTTCTATTTCCCCCATTTATGCTTCTTATTGCTTTGTCTATCAGTTCTAAGAGTGCTCGGGTTGATTGGCTCGGGTTCGTAAGGGTTTTAAGAAGGTTTGAGACACTTAGTCTCTTTTGAGGAAGCTTAAGTTGGAAAGCCAATCGGATGTTGACTTATGTGTTAGAGGGCTCAGATATGAGTTCTGATGGTTCGGATAGCTTCGGGAGGTAATTTGGGACTTAGGAGAATGATCAGAATGAGTTTTGGAGGTCTATAGTAGATTTAGGCTTGAATTGGCGAAGTTTAGATTTTGGCGCTTTCCGGTTAGTAGGCAAGATTTTGATACAGGGGTCGGAATGGAATTCTGAGAGTTGCACTAGTTCCGTTGTGTCATTTGGGATGTGTGTGCAAAATTTCAGGTCATTTGGACGTGGTTTGGTTGGGTTTTTTTTATCAAAAGCGGAATTCAGAAGATTTTGGAAACTTAGGCTTGAATCCGATGTGTTTTGGTTGATTCGGCGATGTTTGAGGTATTTTGAAGATTGGTACAAGTTTGAATAAGGTTATGGGATATGTTCGGGCTTTCGTTTGAGGTCCCGGGGGCCTTGGGGTGATTTCGGATGGTTGACGGAGAAGTTTGAGATTTTGTGAAGTTGCAGATTTTTCTGTTTCTAGTATTTCCGCACCTGCGGATTTGGGACCGCAGGTGTGATGTCACATATACGGAAGAGAGGTCACAGAAGCGGGAGATAGTGAGGTTGACAGGAACCGCAGAAGCGGTTGTGGGAACGCATCTGCGAAGGCGCAGATGCGGATATTTCATCGTAGATGCGGAATTAGGCATTTTAAGTGATTTTCGCAGAAGCGGTACAAGGACCGCAAATGCGGTACCACAGAAGCGGGTATATGGCTGCAGATACGAAAATACCTAGGCCAGAAGGTATAAATTGTGTCCTTCGCAATTTTTGAGCTATTTCACCATTTTGAGTCGGCTTTGGAGCTCTTTGGACGATTTTGAAGAGGGATTCCAAGGGAACTTCATTGAGGTAAGGATTTTGGACCTAAAACTCGTTTCTATGGTATTATTTCATGGATTAAGCTTGTAATTTATGGAATTTAAGGATCAAAGTTTGGGGAAACTAGGGCTTGGCAACTTAGACCTTTGATTGAGGATTTGAAGGACCATTTGAGGTCATATTTCAGAACTTTTGATATGTATGAACTCGTGGGGAGATAAGGAATCTATTGATGTAAAAATTATCGAATTCCAAGACGTGGGCCCGGGGGTTGGGTTTTGGTAATTTCGGGATTTATGTTGTAAATTGCATATTTTCGCTTGGGCTTCGTTCCCTTAGCATATTTTGACGTTGTGATTCTGATTTTGGATAGATTCAACGTGAGTGGAGGCCAATTCGAGGGGAAAAGGCATCGCGGGCTAGAAATTTGACCAGATTGAGGTGAGTAATGATTGTAAATGATGTTCTGAGGATATGAAACCCTGGATTGCACATCGTTGTGCTATATTGAGGTGACGCACATGCTTGATGGTGAGTGTGGGGTCGTGCACTATTGGGGATTGTGACTTAGTCCGTCCCGAATGACTATTTTACCGCATATTTGACTGAAATCTATTTTCTATCATCATTATTTGGGCTGAATGCCATATTTGGGCTTCGTGCCAACTATTTGAACCCATAGGGGATTTTTATTGATATTTTCTCACTGTTTTGACTTTATACTTGAACTCAGTCATGCTATATTCCACTATTTTCATAACTCAGCCATGTTTACTCTGTTTTAACGCTTAAATGATCTTTTAAATGATATTTTGAGCTGAGAATCATGTTTTGCTATTGCCCGAGTGGCTTGTGAGGATTTTGACTGAGTAAGGTCGAGGGCCTATTTGTGAGGAAACACTGATTATAATTATGAGGCCGAGGTCCTGAGATATGTACACCACAAGGTGGCTTGTTCATAAGAGGACAAGGACCTAGTGATGATGCCACGAGATGGCTTGATATTGCGCTTGGGTCAAAAGGGGCCCCTTCAGGAGTTTGCACACCCCTAGTGAGTGCGGGTACCCATTGTAATGTGAGAGATAGCCCAAGGGGCTGGTATTGTTGACATTGTGCCCGAGGGGCAAAACCTCTATGTGTTTATCTATCTTATTTGTCTGTCATTTATCTGTTTAATCGTTGAATAGGTATTTCCTGAAGTTTAAACTAGACTTATATAATTGTTCGTACCTGCTTTCAGTCTTTATTTATGATTATTACTTACTGAGTTGGAGTACTCATTTTACTCCCTGCGCCCCGTGTGCAGATTCAGGTGTTGTGGATCCTGCCAGTGCGAGTTGAGAGCTCCCGGTAAATTTTGGAGTCCACGACGTAGCTGTTTGGCGTCCGCAGTCCCGTGTTTCTCCCCCTTTATCATTGTAATAGCTTCTAGACTTTTCAGACTTGTATTAGGATTGGTAGATGTTCATGACTAGTCACACCCTGGTATCGGGCTGTGTTGGGTTGTTCTTCCGCATATTTGTACTGTTGACTGCTTAAACCTTAGATTATTTTATCATGCTTTAGACTTGAATCTTATTATTTAACTGCTTAAAATTAAAATGGGAAGTGTCGGTTGGACTTGTCTTTACGAGAGGCGCCATCACGATCGGGTCCGGGTTTAGGGTCATGACAAGTTGGTATTAGAGCCTAGGTTACATAGGTCTTACGAGTCATGAACAGGTTTAGTAGAGTCTCGTGGATTGGTACGGAGACGTCTATATTTATCCTCAAGAGGCTGTAGAACCTTTAGGAAAAACTTCATATTCTTAAAATTTTTGTCGTGCAAATTTGTTGATCCAAGTACTGAACTTTTGTTATTCTATTCTCTCATAGATGGTAAGTACACGCACTACTGGCCAGGATGGATGACCACCAGTACCACCAACTGTAGCCACTAGAGGCCGAGGACGCGGTCGTGATCGCGGTAGGGGCAGAGTTGTGGCCCGCACAACAGCTAGGGCAGCACCTGCTAATCCACCAGCCGCCCCAGTTCAGGATCAGGTCCCAATTATGGATGCTCCAGTAGCACCAGCTAAGGCACCAGTTGTGCCCATTGTTATTCCGGGTCTTCAGGAGGCCTTGGTTCAGATTTTATCGGTTTGCACTGGCCTAAGGCAGTCTCAGCTACTACAGCCGCAGCTACATCTCAGGCCGGGGGAGGTAATCAAACTCCCGTTGCTCGCACACCTGAGCAGGTTGTGCAGGGACTTCAGACGTCGGGGGCACATCCAGTCCAGCCGGTTGCAGCTGCTCAAGACTATGTAGTTCCTTCCATGCCAGAGGATGAGCAGCGCAGATTAGAGAGGTTTGGTAGACTTCAGCCTCCGGCCTTCAGTGGTGCAGAGGGCGAGGATGCCCAGGGTTTCTTGGATAAGTGTTGGAGGATGCTTCGTACAGTGGGTATTCTGGAGACGAGCAGGGTCGCTTTCACCACTTATCAGTTTTCTGGAGCTGCCTTCACTTGGTGGGAGGATTTTGAAAGGCGTAGGCATATTGGTGCAACACCCCTTACCTGGCAGCAGTTCTCCATTCTCTTTCTGTAGAAGTATGTGTCACAGTCTCGCAGAGAGAAGATGCGTAGGGAGTTTGAGTGGTTGCGTCAGGGAGAGATGACTGTGACGCAGTATTATATGAGGTTATCTGAGTTAGCTCGTCATGCTATTTGGTTGGTTTCGACAGATAGAGAGAGGATTAGGAGGTTTGTTGATGGCCTAACTTATCAGCTTCGTATTTGCATGACCAGGGAGAGGGTGACTGGTGCTACTTTCGAGGAGGTTGTGGATATTGCCTATGAGATTGAGTCTGTTTGTCGCCAGGAGCGAGAGGAGAGGGAGGCCAAGAGGCCTCGAGGATCTGGTAGCTATAGTGGTGCTCCTTCGAGAGGTTAGTTTCAACACGGTATAGGCCGTCCATTCAGGCATACTCATCCAGCTCGCCCAGATTATTGTGGGGCATCATCGGGTCATGGTTCTCACAGTTCTCATCAGGGCCAGTCATCACTTAGTGCCCTTCCAACTTAGAGTTTTTCCCGTACTCTATCAGTTTAGGGCTTTTCTATGCTGAGTGCATCTGCTAGTCATTCCGGTGTGAGGGGTTCCCTTCAGTCCCCTTCTCCAGCACCTGGGAGTTGTTATGAGTGCGGAGAGATGGGTCACATATGGAGGCTGTGCCCTCGTCGTCCTTTGAGTTCATCTCAGCAGAGGGGTTAGTCAACGGCTTTAGCACCAATTACTTCACCACCACCCACCCACCCAGCTAGGGATGGAGGTCAGTCAGCTATGGGTCGCCCTAGAGGGGGAGGTCGATCAGGTGGTGGTCAGGCCCATTTCTATGCACTTCTAGGCAGACCCGATGCTATTGCTTCAGATGCTGTTATTATAGGTATTGTTTCAGTCTGCCACAGAGATGCCTCTATATTATTTGATCCCGGTTCCACCTTTTCTTATTTGTCATCGTACTTTTCTCGTTATTTGGGTATGTCCCATGAGTTTTTTGCTTCACTTGTTCATGTATCTACCCCGGTGGGCGATACTGTTGTTGTAGACCATGTGTACCAGTTGTGTGTGGTGACTATTAGGGGTCTGGAGACCCATGTGGATCTTTTATTATTGTGTATGGTGGATTTCGATGTCATTTTGGCATGGATTGGCTATCTCCGTGTCGTGCTATTCTGGACTATCATGCTAAGACAGTCATATTGGCTATACCATGTGTGCCAGAGATTGAGTGGCGAGGTGTGACTGATTATGTTTCCAGTAGAGTGATCTCATTCTTGAAAGCCCAGCGTATGGTTGGGAAGGGTTATCTTTCGTATCTAGCCTTTGTGAGGGATGTCGGCGCCAAGACTCCTAGTATTGATTCTGTTCTAATTGTGAGGGATTTTCTCGATGTGTTTCCTACAGACTTGCCGGGCATGCCACCGAACATGGATATTGATTTTGGTATTGACCTGGTGCCGGGCACTCAACCCATTGCTATTCCGTCGTATCGTATGGCACCAGTGGAACAACTTTAGGACTCCTTGAAAAGGGGTTCATTCGGCCTAGTGTGTCACTTTAGGGTGCGCCAGTTCTATTTGTGAAGAAGAAAGATGGCACTATGAGGATGTGCATTGATTATAGGCAATTGAACAAGGTAACAATTAAGAATAAGTATCTTTTGCCTCGCATTAATGATTTATTCGACCAGCTTCAGGGAGCGAGAGTGTTCTCCAAGATTGATCTCCGTTCGGGTTATCACCCGTTGAAGATCAGGGACTCGGATATTCTTAAGACAACTTTCAGGACCCGATATGGTCATTATGAGTTCTTGGTGATGTCTTTTAGGCTGACCAATGCCCCAGCAACGTTCATGCATCTGATGAACAGCGTGTTCCGGCCTTATCTCAACTCGTTTATCATAGTTTTCATTGATGATATTTTGGTGTACTCGCATAGCCAGGAGGAGCATGCGGAGTATTTGAGAGTTGTGTTGCAGGGATTGAGGAAGGAGAGGCTTTATACAAAATTCTCCAAGTGTGAGTTTTGGCTCAGTTCAGTGGCTTTCTTGGGGCACGTGGTGTCCAGCGAGGGTATTCAGGTTGATCCGAAGAAGATAGAGGCGGTTCAGAGTTGGCCCAGACCTTCCTCAACCACAGATATTCGTAGCTTTCTTGGTTTGGCGGGTTATTATCGCCGTTTTGTTCAGGGATTCTCATCTATCGCATCACCCTTGACCAAGTTGACTCAGAAGGGTGCTTCATTTGTATGGTCAGATGAGTGTGAGGAGAGCTTTCAGAAGCTCAAGATAGCTTTGGCCAAAGCTCCAGTATTAGTGTTGCCATTAGCTTAAGGTTCATATACCATGTATTGTGATGCTTCGAGAGTTGGTATTGGTTGTGTATTGATGCAGGAGGGTAGAGTTATTGCTTATGCTTCTCGTCAGTTGAAGCCCCATGAGAAGAACTACCACGTTCATGATTTGGAGTTGGCTGCCATAGTTCACGCGTTGAAGATTTAGAGGCATTACTTGTATGGTGTGTCTTGTGAGGTGGTTACCGATAATCGTAGCCTCCAGCACTTGTTCAAGCAAAAGGATCTCAATTTGAGGTAGCGGAGGTGGTTGGAGTTGCTTAAGGATTATGATATCACTATATTGTACCATCTGGGAAAGGCCAATGTGGTGACCGATGCTTTGAGCCGAAATGGGGTGAGTATGGGGAGTTTGGCATATATTCCAGTTGGGGAGAGATCTCTTGCAGTTGATGTTCAGGCCTTGGCCAATCGGTTTGTAAGTTTAGATATTTCGGAGCCCAGTCAGGTATTGGCTTGTGTGGTTTCTTGGTCTTCCTTATATGATCGCATCAGAGAGCCCCAGTATGATGATCCTTATTTGCTTGTCCTTAAGGACAGAGTTCAGCACGATGATGCCAGAGATGTGACTATTGGTGATGATGGGGTGTTGAGGATACATGGCCGGATATGTGTTCCCAATGTAGATGAGCTTCGGGAGTTGATTCTGGAGGAGGCCCATAGCTCGCGGTATTCCATTCATCCAGGTGCCGCGAAGATGTATCAGGATCTGAGACAGCATTATTGGTGGAGAAGAATGAAGAAAGACATTATGGGATTTGTAGCTCAGTGTCTCAATTGTCAGCAGGTGAAATATGAGCATCAGAGACCGAGTGGCTTGCTTCAGCGGATGGATATTCTAGAGTGGAAGTGGGAGAGCATCACTATGTACTTTGTAGTTGGACTTCCACGGACTTTGAAGAAGTTTGATGCTATTTGGGTGATTGTGGATCGGCTGACCAAGTCCGCGCACTTCATTCTTGTGTGTACTACCTATTCTTTAGGGCGGTTGGCAGAGATGTATATCCGGGAGATTGTTCATTTGCATGGTGTCCCAATTTCCATCATTTCAGATAGGGGCACTCAGTTTACTTCGCAGTTTTGGAGGTTTGTGCAGCGAGAGTTTGTTACTCAGGTTGAGTTAAGCACAACTTTTCACCATCAAACGGACGGGCAGTCCGAGCGCATTATTCAATATTGGAGGACATGTTGCGTGCTTTTGTCATTGATTTCGGAGGATCATGGGATCAGTTTCTACCGCTTGCAGAGTTTACTTATAACAACATCTACCAGTCGAGTATTCAGATGGCTCCATATGAGGCTTTGTACGGAAGGCGGTGTAGATCTCCAGCTAGTTGGTTCGAGCCGAGTGAGGCTAGGCTATTGGGGACAGACTTGGTGCAGGATGCTTTAGAAAAGGTAAAGGTGATTCAGGAGAGGCTTCGTACAGCACAGTCGAGGCAAAAGAGCTATACTGACAGGAAGGTTTGAGATGTGTCCTACATGGTTGGTGAGAAGGTTCTGTTGAAGGTTTCGCCTATGAAGGGTGTTATGAGGTTTGGGAAGAAAAGTAAGTTGAGTCCTCAATTCATTGGGCCTTTTGAGGTGCTTCGGAGGATTGGGGAGATGGCTTATGAGCTTGCTTTGTCACCCAGCTTGTCGAGTGTGCACCCGATATTTCATGTTTCTATGCTTCAGAAGTATTATGGGGATCCGTCTCATGTTTTGGATTTCAGCACGGTTCAGTTGGATGGTGATTTGACTTATGATATGGAGCCAGTAGCTATTTTGGGTCGTCAAGTTCGAAAGTTGAGATAAAAGGATATAGCTTCAGTTAAAGTGCAGTGGAGAGGTTGGCCCGTGGAGGAGGCTACCTGGGAGACCAAGCGGGATATGCGGAGTAGATATCCTCACATGTTTGAGGCTTCAGGTATGTTTCTTGACTCGTTCGAGGACAAACATTTATTTAAGTTGGGGAGGATGTGACGACCCGGCGAGTCATCTCATGAATTACCATTCCGTTTCCCCCGTTTCTGCTTCTTATTGCTTTGTCTATCGGTTCTATGAGTGATCGGGTTGGTTGGCTCGGCTTCGGAAGAGGGTTTTGAGAAGGTTTGAGACACTTAGTCTCTTTTGAGGAAGCTTAAGTTGGAAAGTCAACTGGATGTTGACTTATGTGTTAGAGGGCTCGGATGTGAGTTCTGATTGTTTGGATAGATTCAGGAGGTGATTTGGGACTTAGGAGCGTGACCGGAATGAGTTTTGGAGGTTCGGAGTAGATTTAGGCTTGAATTGGCGAAGTTGAGATTTTGGCGATTTCCGGTTGGTAGGCGAGATTTTGATATAGGGGTCGGAATGGAATTCCAAGAGTTGCAGTAGTTCCATTATGTCATTTGGGATATGTGTGCAAAATTTCAGGTCATTTGGACGTGGTTTCGTTGGGTTTTTTATCAAAATCGGAATTCGGAAGATTTTGGAAACTTAGGCTTGAATCCGATGTGTTTTGGTTGATTCGGTGTTGTTTGAGGTGTTTTAAAGATTGGTACAAGTTTGAATAAGGTTATGGGATATGTTCGTGCTTTTGGTTAAGGTCCCGGGGACCTCGGGGTGATTTCGGATGGTTGACGGAGAAGTTTGAGATTTTGTGAAGTTGCAGATTTTTTTGCTTCTGGTATTTCTGCACCTGCGGATTAGGGACCACAGGTGTGATGTCGCATATGCGGAAGAGGGGTCGCAGAAGCGGGAACCGGTGAGGTTGGCAGGAACCGCAGAAGCGGTTGTGGGACCGCATTTGCGAAGACGCAGGTGCGGATATTTCATCGCAGATGCGGAATTGGGCATTTTAAGTGATTTCCGCAGAAGCAGTTCAAGGACCGCAAATGTGGTACCGCAGAAGCGGGTATAAGGCCGCAGATGCGAGAATACCTAGGCCAAAGGGTATAAATTGTGTCCTTCGCAATTTTTGAGCTATTTCACCATTTTTGAGTCGGTTTTGGAGCTCTTTTGGACGATTTTGAAGAGGGATTTCAAGGGAACTTCATTGAGGTAAGGATTTTGGACCTAAAACTCGTTTCAATAGTATTATTTCACGAATTAGGCTTGTAATTTATGGAATTTAAGGATCAAAGTTTGGGGAAACTAGGGCTTGGAAACTTAGACCTTTGATTGAGGATTTGAAGGACCATTTGAGGTCGGATTTCAGAACTTTTGATATGTATGAACTCGTGGGGAGATAAGGAATCTATTGATATAAAATTATCGAATTTCGAGACGTGGTCCCGGGGGTTGAGTTTTGGTAATTTCGGATTTATGTTGTAAATTGCATATTTTCGCTTGGGCTTCGTTCCCTTAGCATATTTTGACGCCGTGATTCTGATTTTGGATAGATTCAACGCGAGTGGAGGCAGATTCGAAGGGCAAAGGCATCGTGGGCTAGAGATTTGATCGGATTGAGGTGTGTAATGATTGTAAATGATGTTCTGAGGGTATGAAACCCCGGATGGCACATCAGTGTGCTATATTAAGGTGACTTACACGCTTGATGGCGAGCGTGGGATCGTGCACTGTTGGAGATTGTGATTTAGTCCGTCCTGAATGACTATTTTACCGCGTATTTGATTGAAATCTATTTGATATCATCATTATTTGGGCTGAATGCCATATTTGGGCTTCGTGCCAACTATTTGAACCCTTATGGGGTTTTTATTGATATTTTCTCATTGTTTTGACATTATACTTGAACTCAATCATGCTATATTCCACTGTTTTCATAACTCAGCCATGTTTACTCTGTTTTAATGCTTAAATGATCTTTTAAATGATATTTTGAGCTGAGAATCATGTTTTGCTATTGCCCGAGTGGCTTGTGAGGATTTTGACTGAGTAAGGTCGAGGGCCTATTTATGAGGAAACATTGATTATGATTATGAGGCCGAGGGCCCGAGATATGTACGCCACGAGGTGGCTTGTTGATAAGAGGCCGAGGACCTAGTGATGATGCCACGAGATGGCTTGATATTGCGCTTGGGCCAAAAGGGGCCCCTCCAGGGGTATGCACACCCCCAGTGAGCGCGGATACCCATTGTAATGTGAGAGATAGCCCTAGGGGCTGGTATTATTGACATTATGCCCGAGGGGCAAAACCTCTATGTGTTTATCTGTCTTATTTGTCTGTTATTTATCTATTTAATCATTGAATAGGCATTTCCTGAAGTTTAAACTTGACTTATATGATTACTCGTACCTTTACTGATTCACTATTTTTAATGGTTTTACTGCTTCATTATAGCATGCAATGTGCCTTACATGATTTTCTGCTTTCAGTCTTTATTTATGATTATTACTCACTGAGTTGGAGTACTCACTTTACTCCTTGCATCCCGTGTGCAGATTCAGGCGTTGCGGATTCTGCTAGTACGAGTTGAGAGCTCCCGGCAGATTTCGGAGTCCACGAGGTAGCTGCTTGGCATCCGTAGTCCCGTGTTTCTCCCCCTTTATCATTCTATCTCTTATCAGACATTTTGTAATAGCTTATAGACTTTTCAGACTTGTATTAAGATTGGTAGATGCTCATGAGTAGTGACACCCCGGTATCGGGCTGTGTTGGGTTGTTCTTCCGCATATTTGTATTGTTGACTGCTTAAACCTTGGGTTATTTTATCATTTTTTTAGACTTGAATCTTATTATTTAACTGCTTAAAATTGAAATGAGAAGTGTTGGCTGGCCTTGTCTTCACGAAAGGCGCCATCACGACCGGGACCGGGTTTAGGATCGTGATAACTCTGATCCCGGTCCTCGTTGATGTTTGAGAATGGGGCTTTGATGGCCCGACGTACAAGCTTTATCATTTCCCCCCAAAAATTCGGGGAGTGTACAAGAGGAGCATATGATCAATAGTGAACAAATCGATTTTATTCACAAAATATCGGAGGAGGATCACGATTCTCCACAGTAAAGGTAAATTTGGCCGAGGCACACGTTGTACCTCCCACAAAAGTGTAAGATGACCGGGTCCACCGGGCCCAACATAAAGGGATAAGTATAAACACTTAGATATCCCTCAACGTGTGTAGTGATATCGCCATCGGGCCCGGGAATCACTACTTCCTTATCCGTCCAGCCGCAGTCTTTTCAAAATGCAAGGAGAATGGCCTCGGTAATAGAGCAGATGTACCATGACACCGCCTTGCATCGGCCTTGAACCAAATATGACTCTTCCGCCGAACACCCCCGGGGACAAACATTTTCAAGGGGGCTCTTCCGCCGGTTCATCAGCGGACGCGCCCGGAGCAGACCTCTCGAGGACAACCACATCAGTGGCGGTCTCCTTGACCTCAGTGGTCGACCGCGAAGAAGAAGGAGCATCTTGTTGGGTAATAGATTTGGAGGTTTTGGCCATTGTTATCTGGGAAAGTTTGAAAAAGATAGAGAAAGGTTGAAAGCTTAGATGTGTTGGCTTGAGTAGAGAACAAGTAAAAATTTTGGAACGTGCTAAGAAGCCTTGAGTAATGGAGGTAAAAATACTAGAATATGAAAAGGAGTAATGAAATCCTGAGGGTACGAGGGTAGAAGTTTGGACGTAAAGTAAAGAATGAACAAAGGAAGGGATATTTATAGGGGTTTCGCGATGTTTCACGTCCAGGGACGGCCAACCAACGGCTGACACGCATTTAAGGTCATAATGACATGATTGACGAGACATTTCGGGTTTTTTGTCGTTTCTGTCACGGCGTATTAAGGAAGGAATCAGGGAGTTCATATCATTTCTCGTCTACTTACTTTCCGAGAAACAAAAGGATTATCTGTATACGGGTAAAATCGGGCTTATGGTACACCCCAGTCTCTGATAGGATAAACCGAGCTCGAACATGAAGACGAGGGACCGGAATCGAGGCAGGGTCTCATCGAGTCCGAGTACGGGGGCATGACGCCCGCCCTTGAGAATATCGGGGTCATGATTCGGGATCGGTCTGAACCCCAAAAGACTCCAAAGAACATTCTCAGGCAATCAAACACGACCAACAGAAGGCCAAAATATCCACGACCGGTCGAATATTACGACGTGGATCTCGGCAGGTATCAATGAAGAACCGGCAATTAGTTAAATAGAAGATTTTTTACCTTTAATGGAATTGTACCTAGAATAGGATTCCCCTACAATATAAAGGGGGTGTCTGATAATTCATTAAGGACATTTTATCACACGCATACAAAGGCAATATACTATTATTTTCTTTGTTCTTGTTCTTGTTCATCAGTGCTGGTTATTGTGAGCCCAGATCGAGGGCGGATATTTTATTGAGGCAGGAATCATCCTCCTCACGTGGTTTGAATTTAATATATCTTTATTTGTTTAATCTAACGCAATTTATCGTTTGTATTGAATTAATCAACGTATTCTTAAAACCACTTATAAATTTAATTGTTATCCGTTTTTTAGGATAAACAAGGGGAAAATGCAGATATTCGATTAAAAGAACTGAAATAGATTCGACTTTTGCTTGAAGAAAACTATGATACAGAAATTAACACAGAATAAAGCTACAATATATACACAAAATATAATTAGTTTGGACCCCAACAACTCAAATACATTACAGTTCTCATCGACTCCTCTGCTAGTTTTCGCCTGTTATTAGCACTGCCCTCATTCCCTTCGTTAGGTCCTTCTGCAAAATCTCCTTTTCCCTCCTTATATGACAAATCATTAGTGCTAGTAGAATCACGTCTCTGGAATCTATCTCTGACTTCTGTAATTGCTTCATGTGCTAATGTTTGCTCTTGGACTTTGCTCATCTTTCTTACTGTATTAAGAATTGCAGGTTTCTAATTCTGCTGTGGAGAGTTGTTTTGAGAGGATATGGATATACAAATGTAGTTGTTGTATAAAGGAGTCAAAGCATTTTATATGCAACTACAGCAGATATTTGATGATACAAATGTACAAAATGAAAAGCAGTTGTGCATGTGCATTACAAATTCTTGATTGTATTAAATAAATAAAAAGTTCTGGTATGACTTGCTGGAATTGTGGCGGATGTTTTTCTCTATCTTCTGATATAATAAACTAGAAGTAACTAAGTCAGCGCATATATTTGGTTGAAACTTGAAAAAAAAAAAAAATTTTGAAATTGTATTAAAAATAATATTTTGGGGTGAACCATGCCCAAAACTTGCTAAGACCAATTTTTAGAACTTAAAAATGTTGCTTCAAATTTTTTTTAAGAGATTGATCAAATTTCATGAACAAATAATGTTTTCTAAAAAAATTTAAACAAAAAAAGAATCTATATGCAAATGGGTGCTAAGAATTGAGTCGGTAACCTGGTAACTTATAAAGGCCGCCAAAAGGATCCTAAATTAAAAGATAAATGGATTTAATTTCTAGATAGTGGTTGACCCAAAAAAAAAAATCTAGATAGTGTGAAATTTTTTACACTATTAGTGTATTTTTATCTCTTTATCACAGGTTATGTACTTTATTTTTTGTGTTTAAATTCTACATACTGATGGTTAAAAATAATTAATTAATCATGTCACTGGTTATATAATTACGTATAAGTTTCTTGATAGATATTAATTAATAATTTGCAAAAATAATAACCCACCTAGTATTACTAGTTAAAATGTACTGATCTTTACACTATCGATGAATACAACTTAAATTATTGAGTATTTTTCTTTTTGGAAAATTTCTAAGGAAATTCACAGCGTTTAGATGCACATTGAGTAATATGCTCACGGTGCAATAGCGGCTAAACGTTATTTTTTTTATGTTACCAAATTAAATTTATTGACAGTTACCCCTTTATAGTATGTTTAGGACGTACAAATATCTAACACTATGGGAGGACAGCGGAAAGCTTGCAACTGGTCAGAAGATTCGGAGTTATCACTAGCCGAGTAATTTATTTGTATTTTGCAGTATGCTTTTTGTATTATCCTTTCTCAGAGTCCCTAGGTTTTGGAAATTTAGTAATTTTACAGATAATTTCATGTTGCTTCTTAGTTATTTTCTATATCTCAATTTATGAGTTATTTTAATCTATCTTAAAAATAATATTATATTTATTCTTTATAAATAATTTAACTATAAATTTGTCTACCTCCCAATGATAGGGATAATGTCTGCGTACATACTATCCTCTCCACACTTTATTTGTGGAACTTCACTAGATTTATTGTTGTTGTTGTTAACTTTAAACTTAAATCTATCGCTTATGTCTATGGCTTATTTTGTGCTTAATCAAATACTATCACATAAATTAAAACGGAGAAGATTAATTTCTATATTGTTGGCTTACATTTTAGAATGAAGATTATCCAAGAATTGCATAAAGATTGCCCCATGTTGTCTCCACAGGTATTGGAGGATATAAGCATGTGAAACCTTTTTATATGCTGGTTTTCTATTTTACTATTATATAAGTGAGGATAAGCAAGGAGCTGATGGTCAACATGCATGCATCATCACAAAGGCATTTTTGTCATTTCATATGTCATTCCATATTGAAAATTTGTCGGGCACAACTAAAGGTGTTTATCGGGTGGGCTGGGAGGGACATGGTCAGCCCGTTAGGGTTACGGGCGGGTTGTTAGCGGGCTGGAGTTAACGGGCTGGTGGCGGGCTGGGATTTTTCGGGTCCTATAGGGCCCGTACGGGTTCGGGCCTAGCGGGTTCGGGCGGGTCGGGCTTTCGTTTTATTTATTTATTATTTTTAACTATCTTATATTTTTCTTTTTCAATGTTATTGATAGTTAAGTACTTAAGTGTTTTCAAACTTTTAAGGGTTAAAATTAAAGATTAGAATTGAACTTTTAAGGGTTAGAATTAAAAGAACAAACTAAAAGTCTAAAATTTGCAAACTAAAAGTCTAAAACATAAAACATATTAACATAAATGCATAAGTCTATATAAAAAATATTGAATAAGAGTATAAGACATTATGCAATATAAAAAATTCACAATATTTAAGTAACTTTGATATTTTTATTGAATAATATATAGTACTTCTAATTAATTTGCAAGTTCTTTTTTGATTTTTTAAATATTTGAACTTGCAAATTAAAATTTTACAACAATTGTTAAAAAAAAAAAGTAATAATAAATCAAATATTTTGCATCATCTTTGTAAGCTCTTCCATGTTAATGTGAGGTGCTTACTTTCCGGTATTATAATCGGTACCATAAACCATTATATCTTCAATTTCTTGGTCTTCCTCTTCATCTAACTCGTCGCGCCCTTGATTTCGCCGTTCTGATCTAATTCAATCTCTGAAGCACACTAGAACTTCCAAAGCGTTGCTGCCCAATGAATGACGGGAATCTCCTAGCTGCTGTCTTGCTTCTTAATCTTCTATTCTTCTTAATAGGCAAAGGAGGCTTACTTACACTTCCTTCTTAAATATTTTGACTAGCATTACCGGGTGTAGGTGGTGGTGTTTCAAGATTATCGGGTGATTGAATATCATCTAAATCATCATCAATACCAAAATTTTCTTGAAGTAGCTCATAATCAACATTTACGTTTTCGGGTGAACTTTCAGAAACATGTGTTGCACTACTAGAAGAACCACCTCTTACTCTTTTGGAATTTTTCTTACTACCACCTTTACTAGTGCAAGCTTTTTTGGCCGCTCTAAGTAAATCCATTATCTAATTTAAAACAAAAATTCAAATAATAATTCTAAATAATAAAGAGAAAGGGATGGAATGAGTATACCGGGATTCCGAATGGCGCACTAAATTTGATATAGAAACGAGAAAGTAGAAACTCAAACTTCAAATCTTCAATTGATATTTGATAACTTGATAATTAATGTCACACTTCACTTGAATAATTGAATTAGAAATTTATGATAGTAATACTTTTGTAATGAAAGTATGTAACTTGTAAGTTGAAACTTGAAAGCTTGAAATAATGAGCAATTGAAAATATTATCAAGAGAGAATTGAGAGATAAGTGTGAGGAATAATGAAAAAGAAAGGGGGTATTTATAGTTTTTTAGAAGGATTCAATTGCAATTTACAAATTATAAAGGGGGGGGGGGCAAAATATAAATAAAATACCAAATTTTGGCTGTTTTTGACAGATTTGGCCGTTGGCCAACGGTCATTTTTGAAATTTGACCGTTGGCAACGGTCAGATTTAATTTAACAAAAAAAAATTAGGCGGGTTTGCGGGCTGTCGCGGGCTGAGGCCCGTTAAGAACCCGTTAAGCCCTTAACGGGTTGTGGCGGGTTTGGGTACCCGTTTGGCGAAAACTTAACGTTACTAGCCCGCCCCCCGTCCAACCTGTCCCAACCCGCACGCATATGCACAGTAACGGGCTGGCTCGAGCTGGCCCGGGTTAAACCGAGTTGTTAGCGGGTCAGCCCGGCCCGATTAACACCTTTAGGCACAACATTTAATAATGTGGGGTCCATTAAAATTCTCATCACATATAGGTATTAATTTGTACTTTATTGTCTATTTGATATCCATGTGGCTAAAGCTACTTTAATGACTATTGAGTGTAATTTTATAATTATTTAACTTAAGAGATTGTTTGATTTAGTTTAAGTTCAGTATATGTAACTTAACTTGAAATTTTATGTTGAGATCTTACATAAAATTTGTAAAAATCTTTTCTTGGTTTGGACATTTCTATGTGATTAGCTTTTTAAATGATCATTATTTTAATTACATAAAATATAAATTATTGCATAGAGAGTAATCCACAACTTATGAAATAAAATTATAACCTTGTTATAGATGCCAATTATATTATGAAATGGTAGTTTACTATAATGCTCAAGAATATTGCAGTTGCTTACAAATAAGAATTAATTAATTTTACAAATTTTGGAAGAAATTGAGGTACAATTATATCACTATTTTGTTTCCAATAATATCGTTTTACTCTCTAACCCATATTTAAGGCATATGAGACAAAGAAATTACTAATAAAGATATTTTTTAAAAAATTAGTTCTTCGGCATGAGAAATTTTATTATTATATTTTAATATTTTAAATTAAATTACTTTTAAAAATTTATAATACATAAAAAAATGAAGTTCGATACTTCAGAAATAAGGACATATATAATTCTATTTTTCACGCATATACTTTTTCTAGACCAATAAGATATGATAATTAGTGTTCAGGAAGTTTCAGTAACATATTGCTTAATACTATACTTAAAGTCAGATTACCATAACTAAAATACAAAAAACAGGAACTCGGGTAACGTAGAGGGTAAAATTTTTATGTAGCACCCAATTTTGCACCGCCCATTGAATTTGTACTCATTTTTTAATTTTTTTTTAACTAATTCCCAAATTTTGGATAACTTCAAATATATAAACTTTTATATTCTTCTTTATTGTTGTTTTCTTCTCTTTGTGCTTAAAGTTTCTTCTTCTTCTTCTTCTTTTTAATTGCAAAGTGAGTTTGTTAAATTTATTGTTGTTGTTGACAATTTGATGATTAAGATTTGTTCTTTATGATATTTGAAAGGGATTTCAAATTTAAGCTCATTCGGAGTAGATTTTGGCATTGAATCGTGTACTGAATTATTGAAAATCGAAGAACAAATTTATGCTTCAGAACTTAAGATTCGATATCTGAATTTGCATTCAATAGATTGACGTACTTAAAATTCAAGTTACTGAAGTTGCATTTGAAAGATAGAAGTACTTCAAATTTGATTTCTGAAATTGCATTGAAGATATCGAACCTCTTAAAATTCGAATCTGAAGTTGCATCTGAAAAATAGAAGAACTTCATATTTGATTTCTGAAGTTGCATTTAAGAGATTGAACTACTTCGGATTTGAGCGGGTATTCTTTGAAATTTTTTGTGTAATGCAGGTATAACTTCAACGATGACCCCAAAAGTGGGTAGATATGAAAATGCCGCGTAGGGGACTCTGGGAGGATTGCTCATACAATCAAATCCCTCTATAACAATCTCATTTGTTTCGATAGTTTTGTTATCGAGTACATATATTATAACATAACATCGATTATAACATATATTATAACATAAAAATCGACTCAACAAAAATTTAGATTTTATAACAAATGATTGTTATATAAGGATACTGTTATAGAGATGTTGGACGGTATATAAATAGCCATTGCGCCCGGATCACTAGTATATTTACAAAGGTTGTACTTCAGTAAGGTGCATAAGGGATAAGATGAACACATAGACATGTCACGAGATTCGAAAATATCTATGTTTGCAAGTGGCTGTTTTTTTTCCTGTGCTAATAAAGAATTTGCATAAAAAGGAACTTGGAAGTTGGAATATATAGCACTCTTCTACGAAAATCTGAATTTAGTCGGACTCCCATACGAATATTGAGCGAGAAATACAATAATTATACAATCTATCGATGTTGATAATGTCATCATTTTACCTATAAACTTTTAATCTTTAGTATAATCTGGTCGATTTTGGTATATTAAATTAAACTCCCGACAGTTGCCAACTACCATTAGTTATGATTGAAATGCCCTCGATCGATTCCTGAGATTGCAATTCCCCACCTTATAACCCCTCCCCCCCCCCCTCAATTTTCCTTTTTAAAATTAAAAAGAAAAACCTCTCTTTCGTTCTGCACCACGAGGTTGCATAAGCTGCCCCCTATTTCTGTTGCTTGTGGAGCAGAAGCAACAGTAACAGAGGGGAACATTCAGAAAAACATAGCCAGCACAAAAATTTGGACCGGTATAGGTCTGGATTTTGGTGAGTGGCTGTAACATGATTCATCCAGATAGCACCGAATAATGAATAGCATAAAAATGTGACTTACTTGAAACTTCAAGTGACAGAAAATGCAAGTTTAAAATCCAAGAATTTAGGCTCAAACATTGCCTATAAAAGGTTTACATGTTCATAAATAGAGAGATGCCTTCAAGGTTCTCCAGTATCATATACCGAGTAATTCAGCTAACACATTTACACTAAATTGACCAGGAAATTCCCTATGCAGATACTGAAATGTTTGTCATTATATCGCACACAAACCATCTTTTTTCATCTACTATATCACAGACTTAATATGGAGGTTGTAGTAGAAGCAAATTTTGAACGACGAGAGATAACAGAATCAACTGAGATGAGAAATGTCAACTTCATCAGGAATTTTGAATGTGTCTGCTGCCCCAAACTTCCTCTGCTCTTCCACAACCGAATCCTCTTCACCACTATCCCCATCATCACCATCATGATTATCATGGCTTGAAAGATCGTGCATACTTTTGGATCTGCAACCATGGGTAGCAAGCATCTTAACCTGGCCAAGATGAGCGATTTCTACCACAACTGTGTCATCATCTACTGGGAGGGGTTGCTTCCACGGTTCCCCATCAATCCTCATGAATGTGTGGTCAGCTGTACCCTTATGGAACTCAAACCGGATTCTATGTGCCTACAAACAGGGTAATCGAACAAAAAATTCAAATGATAGTTGCACGTCTTGGAAAGTTTTATGGATCTTATATTCAATCAGTTCAGCTTTTTCATCCTCCTAGTATGATATTCAATCAGTTCAATCTTTTCATCCTGGTACGTATTGATCTTATGTTTAATCAGTCGTAAGGATCTTATATGCAATATGGAATTTAACATTTGGACCACTTTGGACCAACTGAAAATTGAATCACTGAATAATAACACCTGATTGCTGCATATGAATATGGTATGCCTATACGCACTTATATTAATAAGAACAAATTAATATCCAAAACCTGTGCAAGCCGTGTCCCATGCCCATTTGGAGCAAGAAGAACCATTCCATGCCAAGCATCTCTAAAGCCCACAACTTCAAGATGGCCATCATCAACAAATGGTGGAGTCAAGTCCCTCTGTCCATTACAATGATTAGTACATGAATGTGAATATGAACTTGAGCAGGAACAAGATGGAATAGAATTAAGTTTTTAAGACAGAAATCTATTGATATCACCACATGTGCGCACACACAAATCCCAGACATATGAACACGCAAAGAAAACAGAAAAAAAACAGTAGATGGTGGAAGAAGCAAATCGAGTACATACATCTCGGCGTTTGTTGCTATTTGGTGTTCCCCAAGGATTCAGTCCACCAGAAAAGCTAGGCAGGTTTAGGCACACAATTGACCTGATACTGCAAGTACAATCGGACAAGAAAACTGTTTATAACTCAAATTTTGTCATGTTTAGCAATCAACTTGCAACATAATGCAGCGTGAATTATAGTATAGGAGAAAAGCCAGAATCTTTTACTTTAATAGAGACAAAAAAAGAGACTATCTGGTGGTGTTCTAAAGTTCCTAAATTACAACAAATAATTGATGCTACCTGTGAGGGATGTGAAGGTCTTGCCATTCACCTTGCCTTTTCATTATCTTAACCTTGGCCAGTTGAGCTATGTTCCTGCAGTAAATGCAAACCCGTATATTCTCATAATATATACCATCAATGAGGTGATGGTAAAGAAAGATCTACAAGAAGTTATGTATTAAAATACACTGCAGAGTGCAGATTCACCTTGAAGAAGGATGAAAAAGGGACGCAAAAAACCATCCTTGCGTACATCCAAGCCTTGCATATGTACTCTAAGGAGAAAGCCAGAAAACCCATAAGGTACACTTCCACAAATAATATCGATTGTAGAAGAATAGGAAATGCTTGTTTTCACATGTAATCCAGGGTCTTGCGTTTATATAAGCTAGAGTACAGCAGGAGACAATAGGCTTAAACTTGGAGATTGCTAAATCACTACCTCAAGGAAAACACAATAACTTAACTTAAGCATGAACACTGACAAAGGAGACCATCAATTCCATTTACTTAATAAATATTAGGCTGAAAAGATAATGTGATATCCCTTTCTGATGGTGCATAATGTGGTAGCAGAAATGTTGTCAATGTTCTGTAGCAATTTTAAATTGGTCCACATTATGTACCATCCCTTTCTGATGGTACATAATGTGGTAGCAGAAATGTTGTCAATGTTCTGTAGCAATTTTAAATTGGTCCATATTGCTCTAACTGTGTTACATCATTCAGTACCATGCTACTTTCGGTTTATTGTGCTTTCCTTTTCCTTTTGGATAAAGAAGAAAACATTATGAAAAAGGTGAGCGAAAGGTAGAACGAGAGAATGTCCTTAATTGCATAACAGAGATGCAGATTATATCCAGCTGGTTGATTGATATATATATTTAATGATATTAATGGCCATATACACAATCAGGATGTGATATTAACAAGGCAAAGATCCGTTTGGTCAACACTAATCTAATCACTCCTATTGAATAATGAAGTGAAGTGCAAAATATACTTCCCCACCAAAATATGTTTGGTCAAGCAATCAATTAAATGTGCTTTCCATTTCTTCACGTGTGCAAACCAACTTTCAAGCAAATGATCCCCTCTATTTTATGTCATTATCTATATAGGATTTTCATGTAAAATCTTCATGATTAGATGCAAAGTTCCTCGAGATCCTAAAAATGACTCGCGACGTTGAGTAATGTGGATTGCAAGAAGCAGTTTCTCCAAAGACAAAGGTAGATCACAACAACAACAACAACCCAGTGAAATCCCACAAGTGGGGTCTGGGGAGGGTAGTGAGTAGGCAGACCTTACCCCTACTCCGGAGGAGTAGAGAGGCTATTTCCGATAGACCCTCGGCACAAGAACAAGGAACGAGACAAAGGTAGATCACAGGTTAATGAAAATAATGCACAAGAAGTTACATGAAAAGGAATGGATGGAAAGCAGTCTCCAGAAGTGTACTAGATCTTAGAAGCAAAATGTCTAACCCAATAATGAAGTATAATGACATACCACTAGGATGCAAAAGCGTCATAATTTTGGATCTTCTCATAGCTATCTCTAATAAGCTCACTCTCACTGATTCCCCCTCTCAAACTTGAAGCAAAAGAAAATAGGACAAACCTTCTTAAACAGTCCCTAACTTTACTCCTTTTATTCCAATCACCTAATTCTCTAATGACCTTGCTCAGGATAATGACAGCTCTCTTTTTCATTCTTCTCTAGTCCATTTTTAAACTGTCTTCAGTCTCAACAAAGGAGATATAAAGTAGGAGGCCCAACCTATCCACATTTTAATAAGCTGACACCATAACAAAGTTAAAATTATAGAAACCTTTTTCTTTGACCCCAAGTCTGAAAATTGAAGATGCAAATTAGCCCTTGGAGAGACTAAGGATCTCCATAAATCCGTTCCTGCCCTCCTGGGCAAGAACAATTACATCTTCAACTATTGGTTTTATCAGCGCAGTCGATTGCTAAACTTCACAATTATTTTGCTATAAACTTCACAATTATTTTGCTATTTCTAACTTTTCAGGTAGCACAAATCTATAATCTATTGAGTACAAGATAGAGAGGCATTGACCTTGCTACATAAGGATACACAATGATTAAGACAATATATGAAAATGGAGCCAAGCCTTAAATCCTGACATTCAAGAATAAATGTATGAAAATGGTGCCAAGTCATCTTAATCCTGACATTCACTTCAATACCTGATTAACAAGCTGGTTTTTGAATTTTTCTGGATTCATCTTACGTTCTGAATGAAATGCATATGATACTTGTGCATCCATCCCTGATGACACAAAATTTAAGATTAGATGTAGTACCAGATAAACAATAGTACAAGTAACATAATACTTTCAAAATACACTCAGATTTCCTTTTTGGGTTTGGCATAACTTGTAGCCACCTTATTCATGTCAATTGTCAACTACAATACTAGGTTGCTTTCGAAGACAAATAGCAGTCGTCATTTACTAAAATCACTATCCAATGCAGGCTTTTCTTGGGCCTCATTAGCTCTGAATTATTCCAAATATTTGTCAATCTTTCTTTCTATTTTAAAAAATAAAAAAAACCTTCTTTCTGGTTTCAAATTAACACTATGAATTAACTATAAAAGACATCATCTTAAAACACATATATAGAGGTTATTTACGTTTGACACAAGAATTAAGGTAAGGGTCAGTATTGGTTTTCGGAATGATTCACTGGCCAATTAGCTCATATCTCACGCAACAACAACAACAACAAAAACCCAGTATAATCCCACATGTGGGGTCTGGAGAGGGTAGTGTGTACGCAGACCTTACCCCTAACTAGAGAGGTAGAGAGGTTGTTTCCGATATACCCTCACTCAAGAAAAGGTGGAAAGGAAGAAAAGGGAAGAAGAAGAAGAAGAAGAAGAAAGAGGGGGGAGAAAGAAAGACGAGGGAGATAAAAAACAATAAGGAAAAAGGAGAGAAAGAGTAGCATCAAATAGTAACAATCAGGGAGCAACAATTTTCAGTAAAAGGGGAGAAAAAGTAGCATCAAATAGTTACAATCAGGGAGGCTCCAGTAGCAATTTTCAAAAACAATGAACGTGGTAGCTAAGCACCGGATATACTAACAAACTAGAAGAAAGTATCTTTCAACCAACAAGGATACTACTAGTACTACTGGTAAACCTAGGAGAAAGTCACAACCACCTGTCAACCCACCACCTTAATCCTCGACCACCACACCTTTTTATCGCTAGTCATGTCCTCGGTTAGGTGAAGCACCGACATGTCCTGCCTAATCATCTCTTCCCAATATTTTTTTGGTCTACCTCTGCCTTTCCTCAAGCCCGCCATGGTCAACCTCTCACACCTCCTGACCGCAGCATCTATGTCTCTCCTCCTCACATGCCCAAACAATCGCAGTCTCGATTCCCGCAACTTGTCTTCCACGGAAGACACTCCCACCTTGTCCTTAATAACTTCATTCCTTATTTTGTCTTTCCTGGTATATCCACACATCCATCTCAACATCCTCATTTCAGCTATGCTCATCTTCTGGACATGGGACTTCTTGACGGGCCAACACTCAGCTCCATACAACATAGCCGGTCTAACCACCACCCTGTAGAATTTGCCCTTAAGTCTAGGCGGCACATTCTTATCGCATAAAACCCCCGAAGCTAGACTCCATCTCATCCAACCCGCTCCAATGCGGTGAGTAACATCCTCGTCAATCTCCCCGTCGCCTTGGATTATAGATCCAAGATACTTGAAACTATCTTTTTTGGGAATGACTTGAGTATCAATCTTTACTTCCACTTCTTATTCATGTCTCTCATCACTGAACTTACACTCCAAGTATTCAGTTTTCGACCTACTCAACTTGAAATCTTTGGATTCCAACGTCTGTCTCCAAACTTCCAACCTAGCGTTAACACCCCCTCGCGTCTCGTTAATTAGTACTATATCATCAGCAAATAACATAGACCACATCCTCCCTTATATGTGTCGTGTCAGCACATCCAACGCTACGACAAACAAAAACGGGCTAAGGATTGATCCTTGATGCAACCCCATCTCCATAGAAAAATGTTCTGAGTCTCTTCCAGCAGTCCTCACCCGAGTCTTAGCACCTTCATACATGTCCTTAATCACCCTAATGGACACTATCGGGACTCCGCTAACCTCCAAACATCTCCATAGCACCTCCCTCGGGACTTTGTCATAAGTTTTCTCAAGATCAATGAACACCATGTGCAAGTCTTTTTTCCTCTCACTATACTGCTCCACCAATCGTCTCACAAGGTGAATGACTTCTGTAGTTGACCGTCCCGGCATAAATCCAAATTGGTTCTCAGAGATAGATACGCATGTCCTAACTCTCTTCTCCACCGCCCTTTCCCAAACCTTCATAGTGTGACTCGGCAGTTTGATACCCCTATAATTGTTGCAATTCTGGATATCACCTTTGTTTTTGTACAACGGAATCATCAAACTCCACCACCAATCTTCGGGCATCTTCTTCGTCTTGAAAATGACGTTAAACAAGCTAGTAAGCCACTCCAAGCCTACCCTACCCGCCTCTTTCCAAAATTCCACCGGGATCTCGTCAGGCCCAGTCGTCTTACCCCTGCTCATCTTCCGTATAGCCACAACAACCTCCTCACACTTAATAAGCCTACAAAACCCAAAGTCTCTCCGACTCTCTGAGTTCTCCAATTCACCCAACACGATGTTCCTATCCCCTTCCTCGTTCAAGAATCTATGGAAGTACTCCTGCCATCTACGCCTGATACACGCCTCTTCCACCAATACCTTACCTTATTCGTCTTTGATGCACCTCACTCGATCCAGGTCCCGAGCCTTCCTCTCCCTAATCTTGGCTAACTTGAACAGCTTCCTATCCCCTCCTTTGCCCAGACCTAACATTGGCTAGTAAATAGGAGTTTATGAAATGAAATACTAAAAAGGGAAGGTTGGTGGGTTTCTTAATTAGTAGGGATGTCCCTTGAATTTGATAATTTAGATAGGAGGTCAATGTCAGTAGGGCAAGTTATTTGGCTTTAAAAAGAAGTGTAGTGGCACTCACTTTTTCACCTTGGTATTAGTAGTTAAGCTTAATCTGCACTGATGACCTTTATTCAAACAATCATGCATACAAAAATAAAAAAGACAGTTTAAATGTAGCTTAAATGTGGAAAAGAATCCATTTCTTCACTAATTAAGATAGTTTTGTCTTTTCTAGTATCATGTTTTCATGATTAACCACAAGATAGCATAATAATTTTCTGAAACCTCCTCCTTATCTCACACGAGTGGCATAAGAATCCAACCTCATGTAAGACAGATTTCTTATCATATCCTTTCCTATTTAATGTTATTAAATGTGGCAGAAAACAAATGAAAATGTTGGATGGCGTTCAGGAACATATTTCATAATCAGGAGTGTATTCCTTACCCATGCTGAAATAATTCCAGAATCCTCCACGAAATGTATGGCATCCTTCCTGTGGGATATAAATAGTTTGATTATTGTTCTTATCCTCTTCATTTTCAACAAGGGTAAAGCTTTTTAACAGACAGAAAATGAAATATGATTCTCAAAATCCACAAATCATGCATGTATGTCCACTTGTCATTTAATAATCAATTTAGAATATTGGAGTAGGAATGTCAAAGTGGAATTACATACCTAGCCTGAAGCTAGACCGCATAAGCGCAAGTAAATACAAAAACCCAGGAATTTTTTTTAAAGTGTAATGACTGTGAAAGAGGTATACACCTATAATAGATTCAGATTCTTAAATGTGCTGTAGTCTTTCAATTTGCATTACAGTCGGTTGTAAATTTGCACCTTCTTTCTAGTGAAGATTATATTAGAATATTATACTTAAATGATTTACATTCAAAAAGGAAATAGGTCAATGAATTTGAATTAGCACACTGCAAGCAGTTGTAAAATATGATATTCCAATCCAACCATTAAATGAAGATGCCTTTACCTTTATATAGAAAAAGGAAAAGAACAAAACCAAAGGAAAGGCTTAAGATATACCACCATTTGGTTAATGGAGACTACAGGCGCCGCACGGGCATTTTGGTGCCGCTAGCGTCGGGAAAAAGTTAAGCCCGTGACAAGGAGCTCCACAGAATCATAACCAGGTTTACATACGGTCAGTTGTCAGCAAAGAATGCAACACCAAAAAAATTATAGGAAACAGGGACCTCAGGCTTGCATGAAAGATGGAGATAGACTGTATGGAGCTGTAATTTATTCAAAATAGAAAATAAAGGTTTCCTTATGCATAGCTCTTACCACATTAAGCTCATCAGACGAAGACACTCGGTGAAATGCATGCAACGAATGAGGCAATTCAAGTGGTGCAATAGGATCACAGGAACCTTCTTTTGGTGCTCTCATCCTCATTAGAATGTGCCAACTGCTTTAACAGCAAATCTTTCAATATTTGCTGATTGCTCTCAATCAGGGTCATCAATTAAACTATAAGATCACTTAAAATATTCTGAGTACTGTACGAAATTAGATAAATTTTCAAACCTCAATAAGAATATTGGGTAGAGCAATAGTAGAACTTCCATAAAACTTCTTTATGATATATCAGAACTACCACAAACCTCAAAAACTTATGAAGTTGCGATATGGTTTATTATGGTTGTACAATATTAAATGAAAATCTTAAAAACTATATCTATCTGTTTCTGGATATATTTTTGTCCTCAAGACCATAAAGCAAAAGAGCTTTTGGAAATATCAGCAGTAATGGATTGCTAATGTTACTTCTATTTTGTGAATTAAGTTTACATGTTACCAACATTTCTCACGATAAACATAATACCTACAAAATGTGGTCCTATCGTAAGTACTGTACAAAAGAATAAAAAAATGGGCATGTATGCTTCCGGTATCACTTTTTTGTTTACTGCAGAATAAACTAAACCAACAAAAATACGAAGACACTGCAAATAGGTACCATGTATGCCATTCCGAATATCTTTTCAATGTATGCTAGACTTTCACGATTTCATCAACTGGATTAAAGTATACTCATCAATCCCAACTTAAAACACCTGAAGTATTGCC
Organism: Nicotiana sylvestris; assembly: GCF_000393655.2. Lineage (NCBI taxonomy): Eukaryota > Viridiplantae > Streptophyta > Magnoliopsida > Solanales > Solanaceae > Nicotiana > Nicotiana sylvestris. Next base: position 12,882,712 of record NC_091064.1, read on the forward strand.
CAAGTCCACAAAAAGAAGTATCTTTAAAGATAAAAAGGAATAGTACAGATAAGACATCGGGCCTACCTTTTTATTTCTCAATATTACTTTTTCCCTTTTCCTTTCATTCTAGGAATAAAAGATCTTTGTTACTAGTGAGCTCTATATGTCCTGCAATTACATTCACTAGAAATTACTAACTCTCATCTCAGTAATTCTAAATGGGATACTCAAATTTGGTTAGAGCATACAATAACTCGCAGCTACCGGCGAGAATTTTAGAGAAAAATTGAACTTCATTTTCAAGGGATCAACTTTCTATTTGTAAAAGCTCACAGAGGCCGTTGTAATATACATGAACTAACTCAAAGAATATTGGACCATTTGCATGGCATAACCTGTCCATCTTCATCTCTTTTGCATCCATTACTTGCTTCAAGAATGAGATAACCGAGTTCTGGTCAGTTCCTGGATTCTTCTTGCCCTGCCAATAACCACAAAATGCTTATTACATGGTGTATCATCCTCTATGGTGAATACACATCAATGTATTACAGATAAAATAACTTGAAACCCAGCAGTTAATTTAAGCGAGAATGTCTATGTGCTGGTTTGTCTATAAGAATTTCATGTGATTAATTGGTAACTTCATCATAGCATAGGCTAAACTAAGAAAGTAACTACACAGTGAGATAGCAGTAAGCATTTTAACACTTCTCAGACAACTCTATTGACAGCAATCATTGACAGAAAAAGAAATCCAGAAAATATCTGGTGAATTGAGCTGTTTCAGCTAAAGATCCTTACCCAACCAAAAGCAAATGGAAGGTTGTTTCCAGTTCCCAATGGCACAGTAGCAATTGGTGGTGGCTTAGATAGTTTGAGATCAGATACAACTCCAAGAAGCCAGCCAGCTGTGCCATCACCACCTGCAACCTAATAAACAATTGTGTCATTGCTATATGCCGTGAAGCAATCATCTGGTAAATTAATAAGAAACTCTTTAGAAATAATAAACTGCTTAAAAGAGTTGTACTCACGATTATCCTCAGTCTCTCCTCAAGTTTGGTGGCAAATTCATCACCATTGTTCTTTAGTTTTTCTAGATTCAAATACAGTCTCCGTAAAACACTATCAGGAGTTTCTTCTCCCAAATCAAAAACCTGAAAAGTTAGATGCAACTATAAGAGAGATCTGCTTAAAACGATGAATTGAGAACACAAAGAACAGAAAAAACAAAATGATATGAGAGAGCCATACTACTTATATATCAGGCTTAAAAAGAAACAGAGAAGTGGCATGTCTAGATTACATAACCCATTAAAAATTTGGTGGTACTGTTCACAACCTAACCTAAGGTTCTCTACTTTCAATTGAGAATTGGTAAAAGATGACCTGAAAAAGAATTTATCTTGATTTAGTCTCACACTTCACATTCACCAAGCTTTGCAATGTTAATCAAGGCAACCAGCTTCAGTACCTGATATTTGTTAAGAAGTGATCGATATGTATGAAGAAGATCTCCACCAAGTTGACCTCCACTTTTAGAGTTGATGAATACTAGCACAGGGCATGTAGGTACATCAGGCAACTGTAAATCTTCACTCTGACTTGCATCCGGTGCAAGTATATAGGTAGGAATATAGAACTCTCTCTCTAGGTTTCCTTTGGAGTTGCTTTCGGGAGAGGCCATAAATAGTGCTACCTGCAGACCAAGAGGAGTTGGCATAACTAAATTTAGGATAAGAAGAAACCACCGCGCCAGTTCATTTACATGAATATGATACTTGTTATATGTACAGTCAATCAATCAATCAATCAATTATCCCTCAATCTCAAATTAGTTAAACTCGGCTATATGAATCCTCAATATCCATGTTTTCTTCAATGGCGGTGTTCGGGTCACCTTTTGTGCAACTCTACTAATCCACCCGTCAGCCTGCTAAAACTCACAAGAGTAGCTGCCGGGTAAACTTGCATATCAAGGTTGGACTAGGTGGGCTCATACTAAGGATTGTAGGTAGAATTCGAACTTGAGATCTCTAGGTTATTAATCCTACATTTCAACTACTCAGTCATCTGCCATCCCCTTAGGCACATGAATCCTCCATTTCATAGTTTAACTATTTTACAGTGGTAATTAACTTAGTACAACTCTCCTCCTTAATCAGGGATTCAAAAGGGCTATCTTTTTCATACAGGCGGAGTTATATAAAAGAAAAAAAATGATAAAAATGAAGAAATGCTAGGTAGGGAATGAAGGCATTGAACGTATAAAATTAAGGTATTCACTTTATGGAAAACACATAATCGGATATCTAATAACACATTGCATAAGAGATGTTAAGAATGGACATTTTACCTAACTCAACTCAAAGGTAGCCCAAGTGGTGAGAATTGTCCAAACCACATAAAGAGAATACAACCCATACTCTCAACCAATGAAGGACTCTAATACCTATCACATGCTCCAGGCTAGATATCTGGAGCGTGGATGATATATCATGGAGCCCAAAGAAGAAGAAAAAAGAATCTAGCACTCTCGCTCTAATAATATGTTAAGAAAACTGACCTTGAACCGAATTCAAACCTAAAGCTGGCTAAGTAGTGAGGATTACCCAAGAGCATATAACTAGACTACAATCCATACCCTCAAATAATACCGAATTCTACCGAGACTACAATCCATACCCCAAACAATATGGGATTCTACCAGAAAACTCTGAATTTCATATCATATAGGTCAACATTTCCTTCCAACATTCAAGCAACAAAGAGTGACCCATACAAAAGTTAGCACTCATTTGGATAGCTAAAAAAGCCGAAAAACAACAACATTTTCAGGAGGAGATCAAGAAATTACATCTTAATACGCAATTCAAATAATAAACAACGATAACGAGGAATGCAAATAGATTGATCACTCGAAATTGATGAAATTGAAACTTGCTTCTGATTCCAGTGATAATATAAATAATAAATAAAAAACAAAGCGAATGATTTTGGTTGAGAAATAGGGAGCGAAAAGAGAATTTTACCTGAGAAAACAGGAGATTATTTGATGGAGAAATTCCAGCGGAATCAGAAAATGCAACCTATTTTGGGAGGAAAATTGATTCGGATCTTAAAATGAAAATGAGAATTAAATCAATTAACAGAAGCGTGATGTAGACATTGGGGGGGGGGGGGGGTTGACTGATTAGCAGATATATACATCTACTTTTGGTTAATTATACAAAATAAATACATATTAATTGTTCACATGGTTTCGACTTTTCGTTGATTAATACGTAACTTCCTTTGCTAAGCAACTCATGAGTCATTAGCATGTGGATATTATTATATAATTAAGGGTAGGCGGGAACTGAAGAGTTCTGAATTAGTTGGATACGCGTGTGTGTGCGCGTTTTTTTTTTCCTTAATTTTTTAAAATTTTCTTACATATGAAGACTGGTTAATTAGAGGGAGAGAAGAGAGGACAGTGGAAATTAATTTCTAATTTATGGTGTGAAAGACAATAAATTACTAGGTTAATTTTAGTATTTTTAATTTTGTATGCACGCAATTCGGTTAAGTAATTTCAATGTGATTCAATTATTTCAATTTATTTGGGTTAGGTCTATTATTTTATTCCTTTCCTTTTGGGATTAGCAATCTTTTCGAGTAAAACTGAGCACAAACATAGCTAGAGTGTTACTTATGAGTTTCGAGGAGCGACTCAGTGAAATCGGAGGCCTAAAGCCAAAACTTAAGAAGACGTGAGGAAAAAACATTAAAAATGTGACAACTGTTGAACAAATAAACACGATTAATTTACATAACCAAAAAAAAATTGTATGGTCTTAACAAATTTTCTTTCAGGTTTTAAGTTTTCTTTTAAGTATTACACTATAGCATTGTCCAATATTTTAAAATTTCGAGTTAAATTATTTAAATATTCATATCTACTAATAAAATATTTGATAACTAGAACCAATGTTGTATTAAAACAAAATGTTAATATTTTGTTAACTTAAAATTTTTTTACTAATATAAATAAGTATAACTAATAGAAAAAGTTTGGGTGGGAGTTGGGGGAGGGGGAGAGGGGACTCTGACTCTCGAGGGCCTAAAGCATAAGCTTTAGTGGCCTTATCCTAGAGCGATGAGTTCATTCAAACCCAGTGAATCTAGTGGCTTTTGATACAAATATTATATATGTGTTAAAAAATTCATTAAGAGTATGTTTAGAAAGCAACTTATTGGAATTAAATTTGTATGTAATTAGATATAATTACACGGTTTATCATGTTTATGTGATCAAGTAATTACTTGGTCAATATAAAATTTGATGTAATTTAAGAAGTGTAATTATACTCTGCAATTCTTAACGGGGATGAGAATTGATGGTAACTACGTTGGGTAATTAAGCTAATGTAACTTTCATTATTTGTATTTATTTATTTCAAATATATCAAGTATTATTCTATTTACACTGTTTCTCTTTCATTTCTCTTATTCTCCTCTTTCATATACTTTTGTATATGTTGTTTATGGTTTGCTTTCATATACTTTTGTAACTTTTCATATTTTCCTTCTTCTTCTTTTTTCTCTTTGTTGTTAAATATAATTTTTTTACTAGCTTTATTTTCTATTTATTAGTGTAAGTAATTATTAATAAAAACACCTTCTAAACTTTATATCTATCTTTTATTATTTAAAAAGTGCAATAAATCATAAATTTTATATTATATTCATATGAGTTGGTAAAAAAATCAAATTCATGATTGAAGCTTTTATTAATTATATAAAATTAAGATATTGGTTATTTTAAAAAATAGTCAAGATACTGATTATTCTTAGTTACCAACTTATAATTATTTAGTAGTTTTATTTTCTTAAAACTATTATGTTTATATATCTAGTTATAAATAATATCTAATACACGTTAGAATTTGTTTACTTTGTGTTTTACTAATTTTATCTTCTTATCATTTGTATAAATACTTCTCATAAAAAATACTTTCTAAGCTCATATCTAACTTTTTATTTTTACATGAGTTGGTAACAAAAATAATTCCTTATTGAAATTTCATTAATTCGATATTATTTATTTATAAGATACTACTATTATTTTTATTATATTATTTATCAATTTATAAATATTTAATATATTTTTATAGAAAGTCATGTATTTTAAGTACCTCTAATAAGCTAATCACAATCAAAACATGTAACAATATGCATAAATAGAGCATATGAAGTGATGCATCATATCTCGACTAAGCAAATTTCATGCATGTAGCAAAGCATAAAAACGACATATAAATGGTATGCACAGTTTAAGCATGTAATATAATGCATGTTTTCGCAGATATCAAGACCAATATATTTATCAATACGCCAAAAAAGCAATTAAAAGTGATATGCATCAAGTAGCATCTATATGAATGAGTCTACAAACACTACTAGAAATTCGGAAAAAAACGATCAAAATTTAGCGACCAAAATTGGTCTGTGGGAAAAAGCGACCAAAGTTAGTCGCTAAACTAGCGAAAATAATAAAATAAATAAAAGAAACAAAATAGCGACCAAGGTTGGTCGCTACTTGATTGCTATATTAGTCAAAATGTTGACTGGACTGGTCAAACTTTCTTGGTCAAATATTTACTGAGATTAGTGACCAACGTTGGTCGCTAAAGTGGGACCCACCTACAAAATTTTAATAATTATATTATTATTTTAAAAAAATATATAAAATATAAATATATATAATATAAAAATGGCGACCAACGTTGGTCGCTACTTAAAGGGTAGGCAGATACCGACCAACTTTGGTCGCTTAAGTGGGGTCCAGTTATACAATTTTAATAATTATATTATTAATTTAAATATTATATGAAATATAATTAAATCTGATTTATATATAGCGACCAAATTTGGTCGCTAAACTAAATTCTTGAATAAATAGCGATCAAAGTTGGTCTCTATTCAGGTCAACAATGGTCAAAATTAAAAATCACTTATGTAATTACTATCTAAATAATATAAATATAAGTCGTTAATACTTTTGTAATACAAGGGATGAATAGTACTATGAATCGTGCGTCTCTCTCTCTCTCTCTCTCTCTCTCATATATATATATATATATATATATATATATATACTTACGCTATATTATGCACTGAGTATAAGTCTATTAGGTAATATTATATCGAATATAGCTTACATATATAATATATATACTTACGCTATACTATGCACTAAGTATAAGTGTATTAGGTAATACTGTATCGAATATAGCTTATATATATACTTACGCTATACTACGCACTAAGTATAAGTGTATTAGGTAATATTGTATCGAATATAGCTTATATATATATAATATATATACTTACGCTATACTATGCACTAAGTATAAGTGTATTAGGTAATACTGTATCGAATATAGCTTATATATATACTATATATACTTACGCTATACTATGCACTAAGTATAAGTGTATTAGGTAGTATTATATCGAATATAACTTATATATATATAATATATATACTTACGCTATACTATGCACTGAGTATAAGTGTATTAAGTAGTACTGTATCGAATATAGCTTATATATATATATATATATATATATATAATATATATACTTACGCTATACTATGCACTAAGTATAAGTGTATTAGGTAGTATTATATCGAATATAGCTTATATATATAATATATATATATACTTACGCTATACTATGCACTGAGTATAAGTGTATTAGGTCATACTGTATCGAATATAGCTTTTATATATATATATATACTTACGCTATACTATATATATATATATATATATACTTACGCTATACTATGCACTGCGTATAAGTGTATTAGGTCATACTGTATCGAATATAGCTTATATATATATAATATACTTACGCTATATTATGCACTAAGTATAAGTGTATTAGGTAATACTGTATCGAATATAGCTTATATATATACTATATGTACTTACGCTATACTATGCACTAAGTATAAGTGTATTAGGTAGTATTATGTCGAATATAACTTATATATATATAATATATATACTTACGCTATACTATGCACTGAGTATAAGTGTATTAGGTCATACTGTATAGAATATAGCTTATATATATATATATATATATATATATATATATATATATATATATTATATACTTACGCTATACTATGCACTAAGTATAAGTGTATTAGGTAATACTGTATCGAATATAGCTTATGTATATATATATATAATATATATACTTACGTTATACTATGCACTAAGTATAAGTGTATTAGGTAGTATTATATCGAATATAGCTTATATATATATATATATATATAATATATACTATGCACTAAGTATAAGTGTATTAGGTAGTATATCGAATATATATATATATATAGCTTAAATTGAATTAAAATCCTAAATCTATACTACATATGTACATAATTTTAAATTGTATTACACACACACACACACACACACATATATAGCTTAAATTGAATCAAAATCCTAAATTTATACTACATATATATAATTTTAAATTGAATTAAGAGTAATATATTTTTTTTAGAAATAGCGACCAACTTTGGTCGCTATTTCTAAAAACCAAAATAGCGACCAACTGTGGTCGCTATTTTTAATTCCAGAGTGTCAAAACCGGGATCCCCTCCCATTCTTTCTAAAAATTTCCCAAAATCTCTCTTTTCTCTCTCACACTCAAACCCCCCCTCCCCTTCCAACTCCCAGCACCAGATGCCCCACCCACGCCACCAACGACCACCGCCCAGCTGTCGTCGCCCCGCCGCCCCGTCGCCTCTGCTGCGTCTCTCTCCTTCTCCAACTCCTAAAAATTCTAGGTTATAATTACAATTTATATCTTTTGTGTAAGCTTATAATGTTTTGTTTATTAGCTATGAATTAGTTTCAAATGACTAGTGTTTCAATTGATTATTTAACATTGTATTTTATAGAAACCTAGGGTTTAGGTTGTATTTATCATTATTTAACATTTTATAAAAATCTAGGGTTTATAGAAATCTAGGATATAAATTGAAACTTTTAGGATATGAGTTGAATTTTTAGGATATGAATTGAAACTTTTAGGATATGAGTTGAATTTTTAGGATATAAATAGAAATTTTAGGATATGACTTGAACTTTTGTGGATATGAATTGAACCTTTAGGATATAAATTGAACTTTTAGTTTATGTTTAAACTCGTAGGATAAGAATTGATGAACTTTTAGTTTTTAGGTTTTGTTCTTGTGAATTGAACTTGTACGATATAAATTGAAGCTTTTATGTATGACTTGAACTTTTTACGATATGAGTTGAAACTTTTAGGATATGAGTTGAACTTTTAGGAAATAAATTGAACCTTTAGGATATGTATTGAACCTTTAGGATATGACTTGAAGTTTTAGTTTATGTTTAAACTCGTAAGATATGAATATAACTTTTAGTTTTTAGGTTTTGTTCTTGTGAATTGAACTTGTAGGATATAAATTGAAGATTTTATGTATGACTTGAACTTTTTAGGATATGAATTGAAACTTTTAGGATATGAGTTGAACTTTTAGGAAATAAATTGAACCTTTAGCATATGTATTGAACCTTTAGGATATGACTTGAAGTTTTAGTTTATGTTTAAACTCGTAAGATATGAATATAACTTTTAGTTTTTAGGTTTTGTTCTTGTGAATTGAACTTGTAGGATATAAATTGAAGCTTTTAGGATATGAGTTGAATTTTTAGGATATGAATTGAAACTTTTAGGATATGAGTTGAACTTTTAGGAAATAAATTGAACCTTTAGGATATGTATTGAACCTTTAGGATATGACTTGAAGTTTTAGTTTATGTTTAAACTCGTAAGATATGAATATAACTTTTAGTTTTTAGGTTTTGTTCTTGTGAATTGAACTTGTAGGATATAAATTGAAGATTTTATGTATGACTTGAACTTTTTAGGATATGAATTGAAACTTTTAGGATATGAGTTGAACTTTTAGGAAATAAATTGAACCTTTAGCATATGTATTGAACCTTTAGGATATGACTTGAAGTTTTAGTTTATGTTTAAACTCGTAAGATATGAATATAACTTTTAGTTTTTAGGTTTTGTTCTTGTGAATTGAACTTGTAGGATATAAATTGAAGCTTTTAGGATATGAGTTGAATTTTTAGGATATGAATTGAAACTTTTAGGATATGAGTTGAACTTTTAGGAAATAAATTGAACCTTTAGCATATGTATTGAACCTTTAGGATATGACTTGAACTTTTAGTTTATGTTTAAACTCGTAAGATATGAATATAACTTTTAGTTTTTAGGTTTTGTTCTTGTGAATTGAACTTGTAGGATATAAATTGAAGCTTTTATGTATGACTTGAACTTTTTAGGATATGAATTGAAACTTTTAGGATATGAGTTGAACTTTTAGGAAATAAATTGAACCTTTAGCATATGTATTGAACCTTTAGGATATGACTTGAACTTTTAGTTTATGTTTAAACTCGTAGGATATGAATATAACTTTTAGTTTTTAGGTTTTGTTCTTGTGAATTGAATTTTTAGGATATGAATTGAAACTTTTAGGATATGAGTTGAATTTTTAGGATATAAATAGAAATTTTAGGATATGACTTGAACTTTTGTGGATATGAATTGAACCGTTAGGATATAAATTGAACTTTTAGTTTATGTTTAAACTCGTAGGATAAGAATTGATGAACTTTTAGTTTTTAGGTTTTGTTCTTGTGAATTGAACTTGTACGATATAAATTGAAGCTTTTATGTATGACTTGAACTTTTTACGATATGAGTTGAAACTTTTAGGATATGAGTTGAACTTTTAGGAAATAAATTGAACCTTTAGGATATGTATTGAACCTTTAGGATATGACTTGAAGTTTTAGTTTATGTTTAAACTCGTAAGATATGAATATAACTTTTAGTTTTTAGGTTTTGTTCTTGTGAATTGAACTTGTAGGATATAAATTGAAGCTTTTATGTATGACTTGAACTTTTTAGGATATGAATTAAAACTTTTAGGATATGAGTTGAACTTTTAGGAAATAAATTGAACCTTTAGCATATGTATTGAACCTTTAGGATATGACTTGAACTTTTAGTTTATGTTTAAACTCGTAGGATATGAATATAACTTTTAGTTTTTAGGTTTTGTTCTTGTGAATTGAACTTGTAGGATATAAATTGAAACTTTTAGGATATGAGTTGAATTTTTAGGATATAAATAGAATTTTTAGGATATGACTTGAACTTTTGTGGATATGAATTAAACCTTTAGGATATAAATTGAACTTTTAGTTTATGTTTAAACTCGTAGGATAAGAATTGATGAACTTTTAGTTTTTAGGTTTTGTTCTTGTGAATTGAACTTGTACGATATAAATTGAAATTTTACGATATGACTTGAACTTTTTACGATATGAGTTGAACCTTTAGGATATGACTTGAACTTTTGTGGATATGAATTGAAGGTTTAGGATATGAATTGAACTTTTAGTTTATGTTTTGGAATTTTAGATTGCCGGAGGATTATTAGAAGAGGTTGATGACGTTATTAGACATGCAATAGAACTTCCACCAAGAATAACTAAGACACAGTACCTGGCAAAGTGTGCCTTTAATTGTTCTTCTCATTAGCGACAATGATGATGAGAAGACAATGACATGTGTTTCAAATAGTGATGGTGTAGGTAGGAATTTAGTATTTTCTAAGTAGATAAAAGAAGAGCTTATAGAGTAATTCTGTACTTCATTTTCCATGAGGAAAAGAAGTTTAATTGAGAGTGACAAGGTTGATGAAGACGGAATGTGTTCCGTTGGTCATGGCAGTTCCCATAGAATGGGGATCATAAGACTCTATGATGACAGAGATTATAGGAAGTTTTGTTCTAAATTTTCTTTCAAGTCTGATCCGTACAAGCTTAATGTGATATTGGTGATATTTCTTCGGATTCAGACAATGATTTGACCGACAAAAGTATGAAAATGCTCTTAAAAAGAATTAAAGGTAAAAACTTTTCAGCATCCTTCTCTACCAAGAAAAACATTTTACCTTTAATTCTTTTTAAGAGCATTTCCATACTTTTGTCGGTCAAATCATTGTCTGAATCCGAAGAAATATCACCAATATCATATTAAGCTTGTACGGATCAGACTTGGAAGAAAGTTTAGAACAAAACTTTCTATAATCTTTGTCATCATAGAGTCTTATGATCCCCGCTTTATGGGAACTGCCATGACCAACGGAAAACATTCCGTCTTCATCAACGTTGTCACTATCAATCAAACTTCTTTTCCTCTTGGAAAGTGAAGTAGAGAATTCCTCTATAACCTCTTTTATCTACTTAGGAAATGTTAAATCCTACCTATACCATCACTATTTTGAAACACATGTCGTTGCCTTCTCATTATCATTGTAGCTATAGAGATCAACAATTGATCAAAGACACACCCTGTCAGGTACTGTATCCAAGTTATTCTCTGTATCCAAGTTCATCCCGAGTAATAGTACCACGAGGATAATCACCAAAGCCACCAGACAGCTTTATGATGCCAATGAAGCAAGATGAGCTATTCAATGAAACTCGTATTGTAAAGAAGAAGAAAGAGACTGATTCAGAAAGGAGGGTCGAGCCTCGACTATATACATGTAAGTTTTTTACTTTTCATTAAGTATTTTGATTTACTTTTATATAAATTTTGAAATACTAATTCAATATATATAATTTTTCATATAGGTTCGCTTCACATGCAGCTGACGTGGGGGAATTCATACGCAGTCAACCACCTAATGAATCGGGCGAGGCAATCCAACTTTCGGACGAGGATGCTGAAAGAACACTCCTTGAGTACTTTATATACTTTGAACTAGACAAAAAAATTTAGTTCTATTGTGTTAGTTCTTTTTAGTTCGAATGGGCTTGTAATAAGCGTTAACTTAGTTTTGTTAGCTTAATGTGTTAGTTCTATTGATTGTTGCTTTTAATTGTTGTTGTTGTTGTTGCTGGCATAAAATGCCTGTTTAGGATGTTTGGTAAGCTGGCAGGTGGTGTAGCTGCCAAAACAGGCAGTTTCTGCCAAAAATATACCAAGAAAAGCGACCAACTTTGGTCTCTATTTGGTCGCATTTCACTATAAAAAAAATAATTTTCTGGGCAATAGCGACCAACCTTGGTCGCTACCTGCCCAGATTTCTATTAAAAAAAATACAATTTCTGGAAATATAGCGACCAATGTTGGTCGCTTATCTTTAAAAAAAAAATTAAATTCTTGAATTTAGCGACCAACTTTGGTCTCTATTGTCCAGATTTTAAAATATAATATTTGGATTAGAGACCAAAGTTGGTCGCTTTCTAATGATTAATGATAAATTAAAAACAACGTATTTCATATGTAGAGACCAACTTTGGTCGCCAAATTTATATTATTAAATTAATATAGCGACCAAAGTTGGTCACTAAAGTCAAAATCAGAATATTTAGTTCTTTTAAAGGGACCAGCAATATTGCGACCAGGCATGTTTGGTCGCTTTTTGGTCGCTTTTAGGCCTATAAGCGACCAACTTTGGTCGCTTTTTGTGGTCGCTTTTTACCGGATTTCTAGTAGTGAAAGTCGGTAAAAACTCAAACTTTAAAATAAATCTGATATTCTCGAAGTATCCAATAAATTAGAAATACGTTAGTTTTTCACAAACCTACGCGCTTACTGCTAGGGGTGGGCATTCGGTCGGTTCGATTCGGTTTGAAGAAATTCGGTTCGGTTATTCGGTTTTCGGTTTTGTAAAAGTAGTAACCGAAACCGAACTAAAATAAGTTCGGTTCAGTTCAGTTTTTCTAATTTCGGTTCGGTTTTCGGTTTGAACATTACCATATTGGACTCCTTCTATGTAATTATACGATCAGCGAATTTGTTGATTTTTCCCAAAACTTCGAATTGTTGGAAATATTGTGTTTATAGAAAAAAAAATAGACTAAACTTTGCACACTATTATGGATCATAAAATTCAAACATAGTGTAAATTACAATTCTGTATGAAATTCTCCCGGTATCTATCACATATGCTGTAAAAATGGCATGTAGTAGCCACTAATTAAGGGTGTCTTTAATTTTTATCCACTAATTACAATGCTCAGCAAAAATAGCCACTACTAATAGAAAAAAGACAATTTTACCCTTTCTTCCTCTCTTTCGCGTTGCATTTTCATTTGGAATACCCAAGGTGATTTCACGGTCGGCCTCCTCCATGCTTGGTCAATAGCATCAGGTCTATTAGTAGCCCCATTTACTAGGACATAACCAGGTCCATCACGAGATCCTTCTGATTTTGCTTCACTATTTCTTTTACCAATACGTACAGTAGTTCCTTTTGCATCATCAAAATTTTCAAGTTCTGAATTTTTGAGCAGATGTCTCAATTACGTACAGTAATTTCTTTCTTCTTACCTTGTTTTTGTTTCTTTTGAGTTCAAAGATTAAAAGTTAAGGACATGAGTCTTTAAGTTTGACATGCAGGGTTAAAAGTTAAGGACATGCAGTCCTTAAATTTGACATGCAGGTTCAAAAGATAAGGACAGACAGTCCTTAACTTATAGTTTCAAGTTCAAAACTTAAGGACAGTCAATATTTAAGTTATTGTTTCAAGTTCAAAAATTAAGGACTTGTTGTCCTTAACTTTGAGTTTCAGGTTCAAAAGTTAAGGACAGACAGTCCTTAACTTATAGTTTCAAGTTCAAAACTTAAGGACAAGCAGTCCTTAAGTTATTGTTTCAAGTTCAAAACTTAAGGACTGTCTGTCCTTAACTTTGAGTTTAAAGTTCAAAAGTTAAGGACAGACAGTCCTTAACTTACAGTTACACGTTCAAAAGTTAAGGACAAGCAGTACTTAACTTACAGTTACAAGTTCAAAAGTTAATTACAAGTTCAAAAGTTAAGGACGCTTGGTCTTGAAGTTTGAGTTCCAAGTTCAAAAGTTAAGGACATGTAACCTTGAAGTCCTGAACTTAGAGTTCCAAGTTCAAAAGTTAAGGACATGTAGTCCTGAAGTCCTGAACTTAGAGTTTCAAGTTCAAAAGTTAAGGACAAGTAGTCCTGAAGTCCTTAAGTTAAGGACATGAGCAGAAGGGTATTTTCGTCCGAGCAGTTAAAGTTTATTAAACCAGTGGCTAAAGACTAAAGACATTTAAAACGTTGGCTTTAAAATAAAGACATGAGCGGTTAGTGGCTATCTGTGCAGATCGCCCCACATATGCTATGGAAGTTTTAATAGATTGAAAGTCTTTAAGATTGAAAAGTTGATGGACTTACTTAATTGGGTTGAGTCTTTAATAGATTGGATCTAATAGTATTAATTTATTACATATGGGCTTAGCCCATATATAACTTAAAGAACATATATGCTAATAATTCGGTTTTTCGGTTAACCGAACTAAAAAATATAATAACCGAAAACCGAACCGAAAAACCGAAATTTTAAAATTTTAAATCGAAACCGTTCGGTTCTGACCGAAATATGCCCACCCCTACTTACTGCCGATGAAATTTTGGTGTTTAGTGACTCTAGAGCGACAAATCAATATTCACACGTAATTGTAAGGCTAACTCAACGTGCACAACATAACTCGAATGGATAATTTAACGTGCCATAATCATAATGTCACGACCCAAAATCCCTCCGAATGAGTCGTGATGACACATAGTCTCTAAAACTAGGTAAGCCCAACATATACCGAAGTGATAATAGATTCTACTAAATAATTGTTGAAAATGAACCAGAAATTTCTAAATAAACCAATAGTCTAAACATGATAAAATATCGCAAAATCAGTAGTACAAGTCATAAGTCTTTCTAGGAGTAATTATACATAATGAATACATCACTGTTCCGGATTAATAGGAAACAATGGAAATAAATACATTAGAAGGTGACTTTGGAGCCTGCGAACGTCCAGTAGGTGTACCTTGAAGTCTCCAGCCGCACAAGCATGAATCTCAAAACCAAATCGATCTGAAGTACCTGGTTCTGCAAAAAAATATGCAGAAGCGTAGCATGAGTACACCACAGTGGTACCTAGTAAGTATCAAGCCTAACCTCGGTAGAGTAGTGACGAGACCAGGTCAAGACACCTACCGAACATGTAAACCTGTGCAGGATATGACATAAAGCTAACAAGAAAGGAATATCAAGGTAATGCCAATAGCAGAAAGAATTCAGATTACAAACAATAGTAATCTGAATTCTGCCTTAAACCCCTTCCTTGGACACCTTTGAAACTCACCTGAGCCCGCGAGAACCCTCCAAACCATCCCAACAAATCTAAATATCCTACATGAACTAATTTGAAGGCTTGAAACTCAAGGTGAAACGTTATAAATCAAATGGCAGCTCAAATCAACTTTAGAATCATTAAAGTTTCAAAGTTCATGCAATAGCGCTAAAATGCACCCGAGCCCCTCGGGTCCTAATCTGAACATATATATAAGTTCAAAATTATCACACAAACTTATTAGAAGCTTTAAATCATGAATCTAAGTATATATATCAAAATCAAGGGTTAAGATTGTTATTTTAACCTTTAAACCTTTCGAATAGCAAGATAGCGTTCCAAAATCTTTCTGAATCCTTCAAGGCCAAAATATATCCGCAAGTTATAAAACACCAAAAAAATCTACAAGAAGTCTCGAATTAAAAAGCAAGGTTTTAGAACTTAAAATGATCAGTTGAGTCATTACACTATGATGCTAACATGACAGCACCATGTGAATTAGCGGGAAACATAAAGTCATGCTCTAATGTATAGTACTTAACAGTGATAAAGCGGAAAGAGTGCATTTTAGCATTACGTGGACAAGAGAAAGTATGACATTACTCAATTACTTAATGAAACTAGTTAAACTTTACATTTCTTAGAGCCACCATTTGATATTTTTTTCATATCTTACTAAGTTATCATCATGCCTAAGCATTTGATTTTCCAGTTTACTTTTTAGAGAACTTAATCAAACCAACATTTGAGCTTAAGGTGGACCGTGATGGTTTTAGGAATAGTGGGTCCCACGAAGCATATTCTGATTGCTTTGTAAGTCCACACCCAAGACATGAATCACAAAATTTTATATTTCTTCCCTTAAAATGCTAAGATCATGATTATTATCATAATCATAAATAAGAAAAAATATTTTAAAGTCAATCCTTTAGGTTTGATTTTGTAACACTAATTTCTCTTGAAGTTTGCAAAATTATCTAACTTCTTTTATTTTAATTTTCTTAAAATAATTCTTTTAATTTATCATTAACGCAAAATGATTAAATTTAACCAATTTAACCTTTTCAATATCATACTCATTTAATTTTATGAAGAAAAATCGCCACATGAAGAGTTTATGTTGAATTAATTGTATTTGAATTTTTAAATATTTTTTATAAAACAACAACGAAACAAAAAAAAATTCAGTGTAATCCCACAAGTGGAGTTTTGGAAAGATAGTGTGCACGCAAACATTACCCTACTTGAATGTAGATATTTTTTATATACAATTATATTATTGGTGAAGTAACTTAAAACATATTGGAAACTTATAACAAAGTAAACTGAAATATTCCAATATAGAAAGAATATCGCGCAATTGAGTAACAAAATATTACTTGGACCAAATCAAAATACACCAAAATCTACCAATCATTGCAGTTACAATTTGAAATATTTCATCTTTAGTCACTCCACCAGAATATGTAAATACAACATTATTTTGTTGTGAAAATATAATTTAGCCGAGCTTGCTACAGAAAGCTAAGCCCGTGGGTGAAAATAGCAGCAAAAGTATTCATTCGAGTTTTGGACAAAGACAAGCCAATCTCTAAATCTCCATTAGAGTTAGAGTCCTTGGAATTACTTAGGGACATTGATACGCCATCACCATTGTCAACAGAAACGAACTCTAACTTTTCTGGCCTACCCCAACCAAAATCAGCAGCATATAAATCAAGCTTTGGTCATCCAGCAACTGAAATCAACCGTTTCGCATTTACAGTACTAAATTCTTTAAACCAATTACCATTTAAGATCCATTCCTCATCCTTCATTCTTTTTTGAATGGCTTCTCCAATTAATTCCACAGCAATTGTAAAACCTTCTTTTCCAACTAAGTCAACATGTCTTGTTCTTGCAATGTACCCCATTAGGCAATTCCCGAAATAAGATGGAGGAATTGGTGGATTGAATCGCGCTCTGCAATCTGCTACACATACGAAAAACTCCATTTCATTCTCGTCTATCATTTCTCCTATTGCAGCTTCTGATTTTATTAAACAAGTCCATACATAAGCACACGTTACGTACTGTGAAAGATGTTACATGAGTTAGACTCGGCCGTTTTGACAAAATTAAGTTCTTGAGCTTCCCAATGTCATCTCGTGCTATGATAAATGTACCTCGAACCTTATCAGGAAGAGTCACAATGTCACACATCTCAACTTTATTTTTCTTCATTTCATCCCATATAGACATCCCTAGTCCATGAGGGTCTTTGATTATAGACCTATCATAAAATGGAATGAACTCTTTAAGAATTGTTCATCTCCACCGAATTTATTGAGCAAAGCCCATGCTTTTGTGAACCCTACTAAGCTAGGACCATCACCAGCGACATGATGGTGAGTTGAACCAATGGGTATGCCATGATGAGGAAAAATTGTCACTTGAATGGCCAAGTGCGGGGCTAACTGGACCCCTGGTGCTAGAGGTGTACATAGGCCGGGTTGGTTCGGATTTTACAATTATCAAACTAAACCAATTGTGTCGATTATTAAATTTAAAGACCAAATCAAACCAATAAAACTCGAATTTTTCAATCTCGATTTTTCTCGGGTTTTCTCGAGTTTTCGGGTTATTTGGGTTTTTTTCGGGTAAAATCTTCGTAGAACAAAATATATAACGTATGCTCAAAATATTTCTTTAGTCCTAGTAAGATACAACTATATAAAATATTTTCCCAGAAAATAATACAAAATATGAGATGTGTCATGGCATTATCCTAAAATATTCAATAATAAAAACAATAAAATTATGGAATATAAATATTGCTAATTAAAAAAACATAATAAAAATAAACATAATCTAAAAGTACTAAGTCATGCTAAAATAAATAGACTAATAAGGGAGTATTAATTACATGATTAAACGCTAAATAAAAATAAAAATATGTTATGCATTTTTATCTAAATTATTGCAAAACAAAAAATAGATATTCAATACATTCTCATTCGTAATATTGAATTGAATGTCTTTTGTTAGCATTAGTATTGATTTGATTTTGGTTTGGCTTTTGTTAGCATTATTTAATTTACTAATATTAATGGCTATACAACTTATTGGAGCATTCAAAAGTTCTAAGTCCAACCTTGAAATAATACCTTAAAAGATAAAATTATGAAATTTTTTAAGAAATTTTTATAAATTACATCACAATAAGTATATTTATATATTAAATATATCTAAATTTTATATATATAGAAGAAGAAGAAGTAATCTTCTTCTAGTCTGTGCAACTTCAAAGAAAATGTATACTTGGTTGGTTGAGAGATTAATAATATTTTTCTTTACACCTAAACAAAAAAAAGTAATGTCGGGTTGGTTTGGTTTCGGTTTGACTTTCTTTAGTTAAAACCAAACCAAACCAATTATGGTCGGGTTTTTTTTCCAACACCAAATCAAACCAAACCATAGTCGGGTTTTTTTTCCGGTTTGACTCGAATTATCGGGTTGGTGCGGTTTATCGATTTCCTTTGTACACCGTGCATTTTGAGCTTCCTTCAACTTAGGAACAAAGGGATAAAAATCCTTTGCATTACGAGGATGGTTACCAATGAGAACACTTATATCCACACCAATCACAGAAAAAGTGACAGATACAGAATCTCCTGTTACATAACGTAATTTAGGATAATCGCTTGAATTCAGTGGACAAGCAACGTTACCAGCTAAGGGTATATAGTGTTTGAGAGTGAGGGAGAGGGAATCTTTAAGACTAGGAATAATGGTTTGGACGAAATGGGATTTGGAAATGGGAAGCTTGTAGAATAAAATCCGCCGATTACGGTGAAAACCTAACCATAGATGATCAAAATATGTGAGAGGGAGTGTGAGCTCAGCTGTACTGCCGGGAGGTGGCGCAACTTGACATTGCTCAATCACATACGCCATTGTTGAAACATTTGGTTAAGAATACACAACGATTGGCTTTTCAATATATATAATTTCATGTAATGAAGAAACTGTTGATTTTCAATATATGAGTGCAAAATAAAGTGATACTCTAATGTATACTCAAGCTTTAAAAAAATAATAAAGTGAAAACAGTGTATCATTATCATTATGAGGGCAAGATAAAGTATGTCATTACTCAGTCTCAGTTAACTAACGGAACTAGTTAAATTTACATTTCGTAGAGCCATTTTTTTTTAATTTCTAACTAAGGTATCACAGTGCCTAAAAATTTAATTTGATAATTTTTTTCTACTCGAAGAAAAAATTGATTTCCAGTTTATTTTTTAAAAAGCTCAATCAAATCAAAATTTTAAAATGTCATATTGAAATCAAAATTAAACAAAACATATAAATACATAAATAAATAAATAACCAAAACTTTTCAGTTCGGCTAGTTCTTTCGTTTGAAATCCGTATGGCTCACAGCCCACATTTCTTGCTTGATTCTCGTTATTTGTTTTAAGTATTTGTTTAATTTTTACTGCTCATTCTTGCAAAAAGAAACAAAAATCACTTTGGCGATTCAAACAATTTATTCTTTAATTATAATTAATATTTAGAAAAAACTTTTAATAAGTTTAACTAAAAAACTTAAGTATGAATTATCATATTTTTGCTGTGGTTAATGTTTAACCTTTGTGATATGAAGTAACTAAATAATGTATCTGAATTCCTTTTTTTTTTTTTTTGGTAATCAGTCCATATGTAAACTAAATAAGTTAATACGCACTTTCATGTACCAATTCGTAAGTAAGAAAAATTGTGTGATCAGCGACTAACATTCAACAACACTAAGAAAACTACTACCTCTACCAATCTTCAAACAATTCCTGATAGTATCATCATGCAACTTCAAAACTCCCCTCATCATATACCTCCAAAACCACAAGATATTATTACAACACAATCTATCATAGTGCCCGACCTTTCTATCCCAAGTTTTAAACAAAAATTAATGGATAAAATGCATGAAGATCAAATCCACATGATCATTGATCCTAACCCCGAAGGAAAATATGTACTACATAATAAAGTGAATGGAGATCATCCCACTCACTTAGATCAGGATCAAATGCAAGGAGTTCAATTATCTCCAGAGGATCTTCAAAGAATATACAATCCATGGAGATTTTTAACCATAATCAAGCTTCAAGGGAAAAAAATCCAACACCATATTCTTAAAAGGAAAATTCAAGATTTGTGGAAAATAAAAGAAAATTTCCCTTTGATTGATCTAGGATCAAACTTCTATATTACAAAGTTCAATAATGAGGATAGTATGCTTAAAGCACTTCATAATGGCCCTTGGTTTATTTTTGGTCATTTTCTTTTAATCCAAAAATGGGTTCCAAACTTCATTGCTTCGGAGGCTAAAATATCAAATACAACCATTTGGATTCGACTACCATAATTACCAATTGAATTCTATGATGGTCTAATTCTACAGAAAGTTGGTAACAAAATTGGTAGATTATTAAAGATTGATGCATGTACTTCCTCCACACTTAGAGGAAGATATGCTAAGCTTTGCATTGAAGTTTCTCTTGAAGTGCCAGTCACCCCTTACGTTTCCATTGGCCAACATAAGCAGGAAATCCACTATGAGGGAGTTAATTTTTTATGCAAAAAAAAAGTGGCAGACAAGGGCATTCAATGGCCAATTGCCAATACATAATATCAAAGACCCCCTGCTAATTCCCAGGGAGTTCAAGCCAACAACCAATCCAAAGAATTGGTTGGAACTCAAGACAAAATGGAAATTTCCCACTCCTGCCCAAGGAAAGCAACTGACAAATGGTTGTGTTCCCCAAGAAGAAAAAATTCAATCATAATACAAAGGTGATACTCTCCACCTCTGGTAAGTCTCACGACCCAATCACCCCCCTCCAGGTAAGTCTTCATCTCTCTTATTAAATGAGTATTCATCAGGTAAATCTCTTAATAATGGTAATACCACTACTACTGCATCTCCTAAAGTTCATGGAAAAAATCAGTTATCTAAGATGTACATTGCTACTGGTAACATGTTTGATGCCTTGATTCCTCTGCCAAAGCTTGATAAATTAGATAAAACTAATATTGATATTAACGAACCAATTTGCATGGCAAGTGACGTGGAAGAAAATCAAGTTAGGACTGTACAAATGGCTAATAAAAAACTCAACCAATTAAATAACATGCAAATCAATAATTCCCTATCTAAGGGTAATGAAACCCTAAGCAACCCTATCAGAGTGCATAATAACCCCCCAATACACGTCATCTTCCAAATGACCCTCTAATCACCCCTAATGATAATAATTCAACTTGCATGGGAGATAATACTCCTCTTCTAAACAACTTATACGTGTCCATGCAACTCTTGGATAACACACAAATGGCTAAAGCAACCAACCACGTCTTAATTACACAATCTACCCAAAATCTTTCAAATCCCACTCCTCCAAGCAACATCAAAGATATGCAAATAGGCCCTACTATAATTAACCACTCTACTCCATCGGTGAGCTCAATACCAGTAGAAGAAAATCCAACACACTCCCACAATATAATCCATTAACTCTCATTTAAAAATGCCAAGGATCCCAATCTCACAAAGAAGAAGGTTCCGACTAGTCCAAATAGTGAGATACCAACGTGCTCTAAACACGTCGAATCCACCTCTTCCCTCAAACACTCAAGTAAACAACCAAATATTCTTCATTCAACCCCCACTACCCCAAGATCATCAACCCCTCTCATGGGTCTCTAATGGGCCATGCAATAACATTCAATATGGTACTGGATGGCCAAGAGACAGTGATTGTCCTCCAGAACTCACACTTCTTAGCCCAATTACTGTCAGAGGGAATGCACATGGCAATGAACAACTACCTCAACCATGTATGGATGAAAAACATCCTTCATCCTCTTGCTCCTTCGATGAACTTAAGTCAAGATCAAGCCAAGGGAAATCAATGGACATTACCACCCCATTTCATTCCTATCCAGAATCATAATGTCCAAGTGGAACTTCCATTCTTTCCTCTAGGGGAAATCACAAACATGAACCCCATCTTCATGCCCTGGTCCCTCCCAGTAGACAATGTACAAGCTCAACCAAACCCCCGTATGCAAATCCAGCTCAACAACAAAATCCACCATATGTCCCACTACAAATGACACAACCTGATCCACCACCAATACCTCACCCAGCTCCACTTGTTCAGCCCCCCCCAATGCACCAAAACCAGAAAATGTTCATATGGAGGAGGAAGAAGAGATAAACCTACTGGGGCCCGGACCAGTCCTAGAATTTTCAAGTCTCAACTAGGTAAAAGTGTTTTAGGGACCTACAAGAGAAAAGATATGTGCTCAGTTGTCCTCCGGCACTTTACAAGTGCTCAATGGATGTGAGACTCCCTCAGGATCCTACGGTAGGGAGCCATGCAATGATTTTAGTACCCTCACTAAGGAGGAACCCAGTGTTGCAAGCTCAGATGGACAATGGTCCAACAAACAACCATGCAATGATGTTTAAGCCTACAAATATTATAATATGGAACATCCGTGAAGGAAACAATGAGAACTTCAGGGTTAATTTTAGAGAAATGATAGATACCCATAGGCCATGCATGGTTAGACTGTTGGAAACAAGAATGGAGAATCGCATCTCCCTTCTTAGTGACTTTGCTTTCTCTGAGATGATTGAAGTACCAAGTGATGGTCAGTCTGGAGGCATGGTTATTCTCTAGGACTCTAGTGTTGTTAAGGTTCACAACTTTGTTAGGAGAAATCAGGAAATTCATGCAACTATTGAGGTAATCCCCTCTCATTCCTCTTGGATTTTTTCTTCTATATATGCAAGCACTAAAACTGACAAAAGAAGAGAATTATGGAATAATATATAAAATATTAGTACTAGTTATAAGGATCCATGGTTATTAGGAGGAAACTTTAACGATGTCCTTAGTACAAATGATAAGCTGGGGGTAACCCCATTAATCGTAGGCGTAGCAACTCTATTTGGAACAGTATTAATAATTGCTACTTATTAGACCTTGGTTATAAAGGACCAAAGTATACGGTCTAATCTTAGGAAGAAATCTAAGGATTTAATTATGGAGAGACTTGATAGAATTTTTATTAACAAGGACTGGTTATCCCTATATCCTAAGGTAGTGGTAATCCACCTTCCTAAAACCCACTCTGATCATAACCCCTTGTTACTAAGTCTCTCCCCAAAAAATATGAATCATTTTAATAAGCCTTTCCATTTAGAAATAATTTGGTGTAGATATTCAGACTTCATTAATTTAGTGAAGCACTGTTAGACTAGTAATAACCTTATTGGTACCCAAAAAAACCTTTAGAGATAAGGTTATCATTTGAAAAAAATGAAACCTTTGGTGACATTTTCAAAAAGAAAAGAAGAATTCTTGCTAGGCTAAGTGGTATCCAATCTTCTTCCAATTACCATGTTAGCTATTTCTTGCAAGATTTAGAGTCAAAATTACAGCAAGATTATAACTCTATATTAAAAATGGAACATGATTCCTGGAAACTACGATCTAGAATAAATTGGCTCAACGAGGGTGAGGCTAATACCAAGTTCTTTCATATCATGGCCTCAAATCATAAACGTCGTAATGCTATTATGTTCTTCACAAATGATAGCGGGGATTGGATCTCGGATCCACAACAAATTCTAGACCATACCCTATCATTCTTTAGGGATGCTTTTATGACATCTAAAATTTCCTCCCCAAACAACATTAACATAGGTGATGCCTCCCTTCTTAAGAAAGTGGACCTAAGTAGTCTTGATAGTCCTCTAAACAATTCAGAAATCACTAAAGCTTTATTTTCTTTTAAACCTTTAAGGCTCCGGGCCCGGTTGGCATCCATCCTTTTTTATTAGAAGTATTGGCATATCATTGGTAACTCTATTATAAGCTTCTGTCATAAGGTCTTCGAATCCCAATCACTACCAAATGGTATCAATGATACATTTGTTTGTCTGATTCCTAAGTTTTCTAATGTAAATAACCTCAAAAAATTTCGACCTATTGGTCTTTGCAATACCTCCTACAAGATAATCACTAAAATCATTGCTAATAGGATAAAACCTTTTCTTCCTTATCTTATTAGTCCCATGCAATCTAGCTTTATCAAGAATAGAAGTGCATGCGATAATGCCATTATCATCCAAGAAATTATGAATAATCTTCGTAGAAAAAGAAAATCCAACTTTGATATGATCATCAAATTGGATTTGGAAAAGGCCTTTGATCGATTGGAATGGTCTTTTGTGCATAAGACTCTTAATTATTTCCAATTCCTCCATAAGTTATCTCGTCTAATCATGCATTGCATTTGTACTAGCTTTATGGGTATCATAGTAGACGGTGTTAGAACAAATTTTTTCCAGACTAGTTGAGGTATTCGTCAGGGTGATCCCATATCTCCATATATATTCATCCTTTGCCTTGAACTTCTATCTAGACTAATAAACTACCAAGTAGATACGTTACGATGGGACCCAATCCATTTTAAACATAAAGACCCCTCCTTTTCCCATATCTTCTTTGCTGATGATATTACTCTAATGGAAAAAGCTAACAAAAAGACTAGTCATTACATTAAATCATGCATGGATTTTCTTTTTTGTGATGAATCTGGGCTAGACATTAATAAATCCAAATCAAGGACTGTCCTTCCTAAGTATTGCATCTAGGATTTGAAATTAATTCTAACCAACCTCCTTGGTATTAAATCCACCAATGAATTTGGTAAGTACCTTAGCTTCCCAATCCTCAATCACTCCCCTACCACCAAGGACTTCCAATTTATCATAGATAAGATGCAATCCAAGCTGTCCCACTAGAAATGCTCATTCCTAAATATGGCAGGAAGAACTACTCTAGCTTCAAGTACTTTATGTGTAATTCCTACTCATTCTATGCAATACACCCTTTTCCCCTCTAAAGTCTTAAAGAAGATAGATAAAATCCAAAGGGTTCCACCAGCACCACTAAAAAACTACACCTAATTAGTTGGCAAAATATTACAAAGGATAAAAATGAGAGAGGTTTGGGTATTCGTCCAGTCAAAGCTAAAAATTTAGTCCTACTCTCAAGTCTTTCTTGGAGACTTTTAAAGAATATTACCTCTCCTTGGGGTCAAATTATGATAGCCAAATATGCCACAAGGAAAACACTCAGTAGCACCTCTTTCATCTGGAAAACTATTTTGCAAAGATGAAAAATGTGCAACAAGGGCATTCTTTGGCATCCATGCATTAACTCCAGGATTAATATTTGGTATGTCAATTGGATTTACAACTCGCAACCCCTTAGAAGCTTAATAGAAGGGCCTCTAAATAGGAGTGACCAAATCCTTTCTATGCCTAGAATGGAATAGTAGTGTTATCTCCTTTGAACATACCCGATAATATCCTTAACAATCTAAACATTACACCCGTCCCTAGCAAGGGTTCCAATATTAATAAAATAAGCTGGCGTCTCAACACAACTGGTATATTCTCCACCAAATCTTGCTATAAGCTCCTCTTTGAAAATAATACTACTTCCAAGCCATTTGTGTGAATTTGGAACCTTCATTACTCTAATAAATCAAAGTTTTTTTTTGTGGCAATGCATGCACAACCGTATTCCTTGTCGAGTTTACCTAGCCAAAATAGGTATCAATATTGATACTACTTGTCCAATTTGCAAATCCGGGGTAGAGGACATTCAACACATTTTTATTAAATGCCCTATTTCTAATCATCTCTGGAAAAATATGGGTCTTCCATCATTAGACATTAGGAATGACACAAATTGGCTTGTTATATTGAGGGATACTTTTATTAAAAACTATAACTTTCATATACAGTGGACTACTCTACTCCCCTTCTCCATATGAGAATTATGGAAAACAGAAACTTAACAATCTGGAAAACTATTTAGAATTAAGGATAGTTATCCATGCATCATGGGAATTCACCTTCTTCACTGAAAGAAATCCCTTTGTGGAAAAAACTATCAATGTTGAGATCAGTTGGAACAAACCTACTAATGGTATGATCAAGTTAAACTGTGATGGTGCTTTCTCCAGTAACAATAGAATGGTTGGTCTCGGTGGAGCATTTCAAAATAGCAAAGGAGATTGGATTGTGGGTTACCACAAATCAAGCCAAGCAATTTCTCCTATCCATGCAGAGCTGTTGGCCTTGCTAGAAGGACTAAAAATTACAAAGAAAATGAACTTCCTCAATATGGAAATTAAAACTGATTGTTGTCGCGCCCCCTTTTTCTCGCGAAAATCGGGTTGTGAAATTTGGGAGGACAACTCGTTCCCTTTTGGGAATTGGGTTTTGGAATTTGAAGAGTCGCCACCTAATGATTAAGTGCATTAGGACACTAAAAAGGGTTTGAGTTTGAAGAACCAGAGTTTGGGTAAGGGCTAGAAATTATCTCGAGAGAAAGGTGTTAGGCACCCCTCAAGATTCACTAGTGTGGTTCCCGACCATGTTATAATTGTGACTTCACATAATCAAATAAGCAATTAAGGGCCTCAAATAGAAGGAGATTTTCACATAATATTGCAAATAAATTGAAAACTTTTGAGGAATAGTAAAGAGGGCAGAAATTTATGAAAGATTTAAGCAATTTTAGAGAAAGCAGATAAGGACAGGTAACGGGAAGGGGGTCCTAGGTTTATGATTAATATGGATCACGTCAATGCAATACCCGGTAATCACTCCTCAAAAGAGGGGTTACACGTGGTATTAGCGCACCGGTCATCATATTTATATCTACCCTTCCCACCCCATTAAGATATTAAAGTGCAGAATGGTGTCGTTACTTATTGCATGCTAGTACCCGCCCCAATCCTATCAGCTTCGGAGGCATGAGACTACTAATCCTAAAGGGGAGGGAGTTGGGGCTTTTCCAGAGTTTTCAAAACGATAAAAATCTAGGCAACAAACAATAATAAATAGTAGTTAAAGGGGGAACAAATAGCAGTTAAGGCTCAAGTAGGCCTCCTCATTCAAAGCAGCAAATTATTTAGCATGACTTACAAGTACTGGTTATGGTCTGAATTAAATTAAAGCGTAGGATAGGCTGATTCATTACATATTTCTCAGATGAGGAGTCTGAATTAGCCTTGTCTAGATGTAGTTATCAAAGACTGGCACAGTTAATTAATCACCTAATAGTTTGCCTAAGTGAGGCCCATAGGCATGATATCTTATAGAGCTGTATTAATTTTAAGGAAAAAATTTGCTGGTTTTATAAAAAAGGATCTGCAGACTTTAAGACTGGATTTAGATTCAAAACGGGACTGGTTCAGTTGATTTATTCATATAGGCATGATCTCTAAGTGTCATTGGTTTTAAAAAAAAGTTACATAAATGCAAGAACCCTATGGCCATGATATCTAGAATGGATTGGTTATTATTAAGCCTAAGATTGTTTGCCAAACGGTGGGTATATGCAGAAGTGCATAAAAACTTGTAGGCATATTTTCTATATGCAGAACCTATGGGCATAATCTCTAAGATGCAGAATTTATAAGCATGTTTTCTAAAATGCAGAAATGCAGGACTTATAGGCATGTTTTCTAAATGCAGTAATGCACAAGTTATAAAGACTTATAGGCAAGGTTTCTAAATGCATGATGAAACAATATTATAGGCAGAATTTCCAAATGCATAATGAAATAATCTTATAGGCAGAATTTCTAAATGCAGATATATAAACGAAAAATGTTGTGATTGCAGAATTAGAACCTAAAGCATGATATCTACCCTATATACATAACATGAAAGACCCTCCCCCATTTTTTACTATACACCCCATAGTTATTACAAATTATTACAGACCCGAGTGAATTAGAAAGATAAGTAAAATTACATCAGAAGTTCCAACTACATCTAAACAGCCTAATTCAGACTCGAAGTCCAACAATATGAGATAAACCAACTTCCAGGATCAGATTTCCAAAAGACTTTCTCATATTTGGAGTGTGTCAAAGTTCCCAAGAGTCTCAAAGGGACTCCAAGCAATGTTTACACCCCAAAACATTGCAGAATTAAGAACATAGTGCAGTGTGGAAACGTCAGCCCTCAGATGTCCAAGTTCAGAGGGAACTCAAGGTCCCAAAGCAAGGCACATAAGAGAGGGGTATAACTTAAGAGTCTAAGAATAAGTGTAAGTGCACAGGGGGAAAGGAATCAGGGAGAGACATGGCAGGTTGGTGGTCATGCCCAGCAATTGGAATGCGGGCATACCCCTGACCAACCTGCTAGCCAAACATTGAGAGTTAGGATCCATTGTGGATCAGGTTATGGCCTAGGCAGTAATTAGGATACTGTCAGGCCAAGACCTTAACTCTAGCATATAGAAGGGAATAGAGGTAGAGATTCATAACATAAACAGAAGCAAGGAAGAAAAATATTTAGCACAAATTACTGAACATAAGCAGTAAAGTAAACAAAAAGTCTGAAACTTTAGAGTGAACACATAGGGGTGAGGCAAAAAATTAAATAAAAGACATTCCAGTTTCAAAGAAAAATAAGTAAGAAAACAGTAGCCTTGAGAGAGCCAAGTTGCAAACAAAGTATTTCCAAAAGATCTCAAACAAAGCCAAGTATTGAATTCAAACAGTATTGCAAGACAGTAAGTAATTAGAAGTGTTTTTGTTCGTGTGTATTTTAGTGTGTGTAAAGAGGGAAGACTAGGTCTTTATATAGTTTTGAAAACAAGTAATACGTAGGCAAATGATGCACAAACATAGAAATAGCAATCAATTAGTGTCAATTAAGACAATTGGAATCCTTTAATTAAGGAATCTAGTTCAAATGGTTAGTCAAGACAGAATAAGGAAAGAAATTAGTTCAATAGGGCTGATTAGGGCAGAGAAACCACATAGTGCATAAACAAGGTCAAATGCATAGTGGGTAATTAAGTAAAGTTGGAATAATAATGTATTTATGAAGTAAAAATAGGGCATCAGTTCGAAAATCAATCAAGAGGATCCCAGATCCAATTGTAATAACAGGGAATCAAGGTAATAAAGGAAATAATCATATAAGTATAGAAATAATTCAAACATTGGTACAGAATTGCAGAAGGAATACACGAGACCATGTATTTAAGGAAACACCACATGCATAGAATTTCTACACAAAAAGATCAAAATAAACAGCCAGTAGGGTAAAGGAGGTTCAATCGAACCTTATTAAAGGGATTTCGGAATCAATCACTTGGTTGTGAAAACCTTTTGAAAGAGGAGTTTTACTCATATATAAAGCACCTAAATCAAACAAAAGAGTCGTTTACCCTAGAAAAGAGTTACTGAAAGTTTCAGAGTCACAAACAAAAGGATTCAAGTTCGATTACAGGCTCATAGTGAGTCTGCAAACCTAGGGTCCCAAAGTGGAACCTTGATGCCACTTATCAAAGAAAATCCCCAAATCTTTAGGGTTTCAAATAGAATCAGAGGTGAGAAATCAAAGAAATTTAGAGAGGCTTAGAAGCCCCTTTCAAAGGCTTGTGAGAGGCAAACCTACACAAACGAATTCAGAAGAAAGAGAGGCTACGAGTTTTAAACAAAGTAGGTAAAAACATGCTTAGCAAGAACATCAACAAATTTTATTAAGGTGAAACAAAATCAAAGAGCTCAAATTTAAACACATATAGCAAAGAATGAGGAACAACAAACCAGGTTAACATGTGAGCATGAGAGTGACAAAAAGAACAGAAAAGTTTTTCATAATCAGAAAAGAAACAAAAGAGAGCAAACTCGAGCATAATAAGAAATAAACATACGAGTATAAACACACATAAAGAGAGAACAAAGGAGTCAGAAAACATTTAAAGAAACTTTCCAGAAACCCTAAAAATCGAATTTGAAAAGGAAATTTTGGGGAAAAATCTTAAGACGTCAAGTAAAGACCAGGCATGACACAGATCTAAGAAAAATAAGTAAGTATAGAACCTTAGACGGCTTAAAAATAGCAGAGAAGATCCTAGAATGAGAAGGTCTTGAGGAAAGTCGGATCCTGAGTCGAAGAGACTAATATTGCTCGAATACGCCGGAAAATGGCCGGAGAGGCCATAGATCTTACAGATCAAGGGACAGATCTAAAGGGAGCCATTGAAATCGGCCTTCAAACCTCGAATGGCTTAGGTTTAATGGTGATAGAGAGTGAGCACAGGTCATCCATGGCCAGGAATGCCATGGATTCCGGTGGAAACATGACTGAAGTAGGTGGGAATCGATTAGGGTTTCAGGGAGGGCTAGAGAGGATTTGGGAAATGAAGAGCGTTCAAAGGCGGCGTCTTTGATACAAATGAGCTAGGGTTAGGGGGTATGAGAATTAAAAAAGGAAAGAACGAATCACGGCTGTTGATCAAAATGATCAACTGCCAGGATTAAAGGGGAGGCCGGGCGGGTCTGAAAATGGGTCAAGGGGTCGGGTTAAAATTGGAATTGGGTCATTTTAAATTTGGCGGAATTGGGGTCAAATTGAGGTTAAAATTGAAAGGAAATGAGGTTGTAATTGAAATAGAAATAGGCTAAATGTTAAATAGCCAATATTTCTTTTATTTTATAAAATAGTGAAAAAAAGACTTTAAAAACAAATTAAAAGTACTGACCCAACTAATAATTCATAAATATTAATTTAAAAATATTGAAACCAATTTTACAATTATAGAAATGCTATTAATCTTAAAATAGGCTATAATTGCAATTATATGCAATTTAGTCTTTTAAATACCAAATAAATTTGTAAAAATATAAAAAAATTATATTAACTATATTTTGGTATAAATATGGGAATAAAATAAATTATTCACCAAAAGTGATGATTTTGAGAATAATTATGGATTTTGTACTGCTAAAATGGATAGTAAATTGATTTAAAAACTCTTCAAAAGATTGGAAAAATACTAAAACACTTGGGTATGCTTATGTATGCATATATATGTTATTTTGAAAGTATTTTGTATATAAAAATACACAGATAAAAAATTGGATATCAACAATTGTACGGATGTTATCAAACTTATTTATGAGGATAGCACTAACTACTCTAATATTGTTTTTGAATGTAGATGATTAATGCACCAACTGAAGCTCCCACAACTGAAGTATAATTTCAGGGAAGGCAATAATGTGGCTCATCTACTGGACAAGCAAGCTACCAAAAGCCCACCATCATCTAAGTATTTTACAATGCATGTCCACCTTTTTTTGTTGAACAAGAAGTGATTAAGAACAAGCATGGAGTTTGTAATAGTGTTAGGAGTATCTCCAAAAATATTTGTAACTATTTAGTAACTATGGGTAACAGTAATGACCTAAAAATATCTACTATGCCAATGTAGTTTCTATTATTATATATGAAATATCCAAGTGTTGTGTTCTTTTTGGATATCTGAACCCCTATACTACAATTTATAGAGTCTGCAACCAAAGTGACGTGGAAATATTGCAAAAGAATCATTTTATAGCATAAAAAAAGAAGGGAAAGAACCATTTTAAATATAACGCGTTATATGCATACGCTATATAGGTTTGAACTAGCAAATGGAGTTAAACCTGTACCATTGTATAGGGTAAAATTAGTTTATATTAAATGACTAAATGATAGTGTGACATGTACTGAAACCGGAGACAGGCGGAAGATAAATCCAGTCAGAATTAAAAGATCGGGGATAACAACTGCAGTTGATATCAGATTGATCCCGAAAGAAGCATAATCGACGGGAGCAAGTCGAATGTTGTCACCAGATGACATTTAATGAAGAATATTCCCTAACATTCAATAGGCACCTCTTGCAGAGAATTTTAACATTCATGGCATGTCTTTACACTTTCATCAATGACCCCTTTTATTGTTATTTAAGAGGGGCTTGATCCTAGGATTTTGTTTCATGAGTATAGCTATAAATAGCGACTTCAACAACCATTGTAAGGACGCGAAATCTCTGGCAAAAACTGATGTTGTACTTTATTCTCAAGCTAAATAATATAACTTTACTTTCGGTCTGATATTGTTCTTACTTCTGTCCTCGGAAGCATTGTTCCCGGAGCCAGGCCTGCCATTTCCTTTGATTTTAATACTAAGTCTTACTTTTAATTTAATTTATTTATCATTTTGGATCTTGGACAAGAGGGGTTGCTCTGATGGTAAGCAACCTCCACTTCCAATCAAGAGGTTGTGAGTTCGAGTCTCCCCAAGAGCAAGGTGGGAAGCTCTTGGAGGGAAGGATGCTGATGGTCTATTTGGAAACAGCCTCTCTACCCCAGGGTAGGGGTAAGGTCTGCGTACACACTACCCTCCCTAGATCCCACTAAGTGGGATTATACTGGGTTGTGTTTTTGTTGTTGTTGTTGTTGTTGTTGTTGTTATCATTTTGGATCAAATCAGTTCGCTTGTCTATAAACTATGTAACAAGTTTAACTATACCATTTTACAGATAAACAACTATACACTATACTAGCTTTTCTTTTAATATATACACATTAAGTTCTTTTGCAATATTTCCACGTCCTAGCTCCGAAGGGTCCCTCCAAAAGAGAATAGCGAACTAAAAATTACTCCCTCCATTTCAATTTATGTCTCCCGAAAACAGCCTCTCTACCCTTCCGGGGTAGGGGTACGGTCTGCATACATCCTACTCTCCCCAGACCCCACTAGTGGAATTTTACTGGGTATGTTGTTGTTGTTGTTATTGTATTTCCTTTTTAGTTCGTGCCAAAAAATGACATCTTTCCTTATTTGGAAACAATTTACCTTTATACAATGATTTATAGCCACACAAAATATATGTGCCTCATTTTACACTACAAGATCAAAAGTTTTCTCTCTTTTCTTAAACTCCATACCCAATCAAATGAGTTCACACAGGGAATAGGATATTCGCATGGGACCTACCACTCAATGATCGGTCGAAACTGGTGGGTCCAACAAAGCACCCACCCAAGACATAGAATCACATGATTAGAAATTCTAGATTTTTTCACTTAAACACTAAAATGACGATGATCATAATAATAAATAAATTAGATAAGATTAACCTTTTTTAAAAAAAAAAAAAAAATCTACTACATTGGGGCGATTGGGAAAGAGAAAGGAAAATTCGAACAATAAGGAATGGAATCCACTTATTATGTGAGAGACTCTTATCGATATTACTTTACTGAATTATAAGCTTCGATGGTACACTTATTTTTCTTTAGTAATATACTGAACTGGCAACGAGTTTGTTTGGTTCAAATCAAGTATTAATTTTTTAAAAATCTTGAAATATGTACAAATTATTAATTTAGACCCTAATAACTTAAAAGAAATTAAATTCCGAACTCATAAGCTTCAAATTTTGATTTCGTCACTAAACTTGGTCACGTGGACTCTCCGCAATATCGTGTTTATAAACATATATGCTTGTAACGTTGAAGTAGGGGCGGCGCTACCGTGCTGGCTACAGATTCGGCCAAACCCAATAGCTTTGGTTCAAACCTGTCACGACCCGGATTTCCTCACCATTGGGAGTCGTGATGACGCCTACTCGTGAAAGCTAGACAAGCCGACAGTTACAGTTTTACCACCATTATTATTAATTTAACAGAAACAGATAATAACTAAAATAAAATGATTATGAAATGCGGTAGTGATATAGCAAACAAAAAGTCTAATACATAGCTACCCTCAAAGATCAGGTGTCACAATGCATGAACGACTAAGATTTTACTACAAATACAAGTCTGAAAGAAGTACAACTGTTCTCGAAATAGAAGAGATAGAAGAAATTAAAACGGGGAAAGGGGACTTCAGGCCTTGCGAATGCCAGCAGATCTACCTTGGTCTCCCTGGACTGAAGGCAACAATCTCGAATCTATTCACAGGATCCGACACCGAAATCTGCACAAAAGTGCAGAGTGCAGTATTAGTACAACTGACCTCATGTACTGGTAAGTGTCGAGCATAACCTCGGCGAAGTAGTGACGAGGCTAGGACACGACAATCATATAAACCTGTGCAGTTAAATTATATACGAACAGAACAATAATAACAAGAAATAACAGATAAAGATGGGAAGGGGAAACATGCTGCGGGGAATATCAAATTCTAATAGTAATTCAATAGAGAAGCAATAATGAACACCATACTTGTTGTTGATACCCAATTTTTCCCTCATATATTTTTAAATGTGCACGCACACTTTTAAAATATTGTAAATACATTTACAAACATGCACAAGTGTTTTTATAATTTTTCTACAATTTTTAAAGGCCCTAAATCCATTTATTTCTGCATTTTTTAATTACACAAATGTTCAAAACTATCCCTCATATTATTTTATGATGATTTAATCATCTAAATTCATCATTTATGTTCATATGAGTATTTGAATATTTTAATTATATTTTTTATAATTACATTTGTATTTTTTAAAACTATAATTGCATATTTTGCAAAAATAGCCTACGCATGCATTATTATATTATCTTACCAGAAATAACTTTTTGTATTTTTAACATATTGAGTGATTGTCTTAAAAGATTTTCATGCACAAAAATTATTTTTTATAATCTGTTAATTATTTGTACCAATTATTTTATTAATTAATTTGGTATTTAACAAACAACCTCTTTAATTTCTTTACCTTTTCGAACCTAACCCCTGAATATTAGCTCAAACCCTTTTTAAAACCAGCCCAGTCTACCCCCCAGGCCTAACATATACCTGCTCAACCCAATAACCCCATTTAATCGTGGCCGTTGATCTTTTAGATCAACGATCCACAATTAACCTTACCATATTAATCTCTAAACCTGCCCTAACCCCCCTTCACTCTTTTATTTCTGCCGCCTTCGTTCTCTAACCTCTCCAACTCTCTCTCAACTCGCCCCTAACCCTAATCGCAGTCATCGGCGAGGAGTTTCTATCTATGGAGTTTTCGTGCATTTTTCGATCATTACCACCCTGCTATGCCTCCTGGCTGTTTGATTACATGGATCCTTGAGAAAATCTCATAGAGAACCAACTTGTTCTTGCCTGAAACTTGTTTATTGGCCCATCTAAGGCCATCTTTGTTTGTGAGTATGGATCTCTTCCCATTTTAGTTTGAATCTATGGGTTTTAGATCGAGTTTCTTTACTCTACTGTTTTCTGAAAACACTAGTTTCACTACCATTCAAATATGTTCAAATATTTGTAAATCTGAAAGGATTCAAGTATTATTGGGTACTTTCATTTGAAAATCTTTTGTTCTAGTTAATTTTCGATTTTGTTCACTCTTTCTAAATTCAGGGCTCGTCCCAGACTTTCTTCAAAGGTTCTTCTAACTTTTCAGTGTTTAAACTAAGTGTTCTTCACTATCTTGACTGATTCTCTTGTATATGCGTAAATTTTGGATGTTTCTGTCTGTTGCACTGATGTTTTCCACCTGTTCTCCGTTATTTGTTTATTTTTCTGTCAACCCAATGTATTAACTGATTCTATTTAAGGTATGAACAATTTTCCCTATTTAAAAATCAGTATTCTTTGGGATCCTTGCATGATTAATTTCTATTAGGGTTTTGAGCAATCTTTCTTGTTAAAATCAGTATTCTCTGAGATTTTTTTCTGATTCGAATGACTGTCATGTTAAAATCAGTATGTGTTGGGATTTTATTTGTTTCCTTATTTGTGACTTAATTGATTATACTTGCCTTAATTAGTTATCAGTAATTTGGGGATCTTACTAACTCCCTATATGGTATGATTTTGATTTATTACCTTAATTGAACCCTATTAAGACCGTTAATTGACTATTCCCCAATCAAAGGGGTCTTTCCCGGACTTCCCTATAGAAATTGATTCTGTGATTGGTTGATTGATCCATAATTGATTAAATTCTGATTCTCTTTACCTTATTTGTTCTACTCCCTTAGTGCTATATATACACTCTCATTCTGCCTCTCAAACACATGAACAAGAGTTCAAAAACACACACACACACACACATAAACTTTCTCTCATCTCTCTCTCTGCTACTTGTGTTCATTGCTTGTCTAGCCGGCTGAAAGCCAAGGCTAGGCTATTGAATCCTGCCTACTTCGCCTTCTATTTCTGCTCCTTTAACTGGTATGCTCTCACTGTTGCCATTCAATTAAACCTATGTGTTTTTCTTACAATCAGCATGTCTTTCTTCTGAACCTGTATGTTTTCCCTATTTAGCATGACTACTATTATTTAATTCAACTATGTGCCCTGTTATCAGCATGCCTACTTATCTCATTAGATCCTGTGCTTCATGATTATTGTTCTCAATCAGCATGTTCGCTAGACTCTATGCTTACCGCTATAATCAGTATGCCTTTCTTTTGCTTAAGCAAACCTGTGTGTTTACTAAAATAAGCATGTATACTTCTGTTCAATCTATGTGTTTACTGCATTAGCACATCTACTTATGTTTGATTGAACCTATGTGTATCCTGCTTTTAACCTGTTTACTCTTGTACTTCTACTCTCAGCAAGTCTGTATACTTGTTTATATATAAACTAGACCTATGTCTGTTTACTTCTCCACTAAAATGTTCCTTCTACCTTATGTTCACCTCTCATAGGCTTCAGACCAACATTGCTCCTAAGCCCTGCTATCCCTTTGTATGTGACTTTATGCTTACCTAATGACAGATAGTAGACTAAATTGAAACTCTAAGTTATCCTGTTTCTGTCTACTATTTGACTACTGGGACCTTTGTTTGAGTTACAATGATTGAATGACACTATTTGCTCCTTACTTCCTGAGAATCCAAAACTATTTTCTTAAAAAACTATCTCCTATTTTCAACTTCTATTCTTAGAACACCTAGGGTCTTGCCCCTCCAGTGTGAGCATTGCTTTGGAGTCCATGAGACTCCTTTGAACTTTGACATACTGGAGTTGGCTTTCCAAACTTGCTCACAAAGGGTTGCTTTGAAAGTTTTCTGGTGTGAGCATTGCCTGAGGTCCCTGAGGCCCTTTGGGAACTTTGACACACCAGGATACCATTGGGTGCATTATGAGATTGTGGCATTTTGGACTATTTGAAGGCCTGGAATTTCCAAGTTCACTTTGGGCCTCTATTCAGTCTCCCTATAGCATAGTTTATTCCTTCTATAATTCATATGATCTGTAATAATGATTCTTGTAAACAAATATTGGGAAAATTAGTAAAAGAGAGGGATTCTTATATAATTTTTGTCGGGAAACTAGGTAGAAATCATGTCTTTAGGTTGATTATGACTATTTTCTTACATTAGAGATCATGTTCTTAGGATTATTTACTTGCATTAGACACCATGCCCATAGGTATTGCAATATTTGTTTACTTAGATACCATGCCCATAGGTATTGTAATATTTGTTTACTTAGATACCATGCCCATAGATATTGCAATATTTGTTTACTTAGATACCATGCCCATATGTATTGCAATATTTGTTATTTAGATGCCATACCTATAGGGTTTAAAAATCAATCTTGCATTCTAGATACCATACCTATACGTTTGCTGCGATATTTGCTTATGTACATTCATATACCATGTCTAATAAATCGGTCTTGCATTCTAGATACCATTACTATAGGGTTAAAAATCAATCTTGCATTTTAAACACCATGCATGTAAGTTTTAAAAAATCAGTCTCTACATGCCGACAAGGTTTAAATCAGTTTTATGCATGTCAATAAGGTTTTAAAATTAATTGCTGCATTTATATGCCATGCTTATAAGGTTTTAAAACCAATTTCTGCGTTTAGCTACCATTGTCTGCAAGTCTAAAATCAGTCATTATACCTAGCCAACATGCCTATAAGATCCAAACTGCCTGCTTAAAAATTGTTTACTAGTTTATTGTACAGATGTGATCCTGTAGGCTAAAAAACCTAGGACCCCTTTTACCCTTTGTTTTAAATGTAATACCAATTTGTCTAATTTGCTTTATCTGCTTATAAGAATAATTTACATAATTTGTGTTCGGCCAGGACCCATCGTTGTGGACCACGAGGGGTGCCTAACACCTTTCCCTCAAGGTTATTTCGAGCCCTTACCCAAGTCTCTAGCAATGCAAAACGGTTCTATGAGTTACTTGCTTTAAATCCATTAGGTGGCGACTCTTCAAATTCCATACACAATTCCCAAAAGAAAATGAGTTGTTCCCAATGAATATCGAAACCCGGACTCTGCGAGAAAAAAGGGGCGCGACAGCATGACAACTCTACTGGGGATATTTTAGGCTCTTACCATAACGAACTTATTTTTGTGAATTAGTCTTAAGCATGCTTTATTCTGTTAATACATGTGCACCCTTTCCCTTTCCCCTTTATTATGATTTAATTGCTTATTTCTCAAGCATTTATGATTTCCTTTTGTTAGTTTGTATGAGTCCACCAAACTGTAGAGTACTTGGTCCTCTACAAGATTCTGCTGAGAATGCTAATAAAATAGTATGTAAATGAGGCAGAGGATTTTTTATGTGAAAAAATCCCACACAAGGGGATCAGAAAAACCACGACCTACACCTGTAGGCTTTTAACTTCATTAACTTGTAATCTACCTATTACAAGCCATTTTTCAATAATTCCTATTGCAATGGATTTACTCAACTAGCTTGTGGTACTCTTACCACAAGCCACTTTGCGACTTCCTAGTTATAAAGGTTTTTTCTAACTTGTGATGCTTTCACCACAAGCCACTTTGTAACTCTACAATTACAAAGACTTTTCCTTATGACTAAATGTAGTCACAACATAAACTCAAGGAGTTTACGGATTTTCAAGAGGATTCCTAATCAAACGCTTCTAGGTAAGTAGTTTAGGAGATACAATAAGTACAACAACAAGGTTACAACTCAACTAGGACAACAACAGGCTATCTTTTTGGAACTGGTCCGTAGTTGCGTTCAACCTTGTTCTTCAAGCTTGTGAGGATTGATTTCTTCTGTTTTTGCAAGATGCTTGAATGAGAA
This sequence comes from Nicotiana sylvestris, assembly GCF_000393655.2. Classification (NCBI taxonomy): domain Eukaryota; kingdom Viridiplantae; phylum Streptophyta; class Magnoliopsida; order Solanales; family Solanaceae; genus Nicotiana; species Nicotiana sylvestris. The sequence goes on from NC_091064.1 coordinate 12,921,987, forward strand.
ACAGAAACATTCCAGTGTTGTTTTGTATAAAGCTCATTGTGGGTACATCTCGATCGCATCACTTGAAATGATGTGAGTAATTTGTTTGGTTAGAGAATGAGTGGGCGGACAGTGCAGTGTGGCAGAAACAGTGCCGTCAGTCACTTCATTTCCAGCTATGTCCAATTGACTCTGTACCACTGTGAGGAAACTGCAAGAGTATCAGGTTCTTGTGTAGGTTCCTAGCTCCTGAAGCTATCGCAGTTCACCTTTAACTGGAATCTGTTAAAGCTTGCAGCAATCCAAGTAGGCCAGGTTCCCTATCTAGTTCTTAACAGTAAGTTTGTTAGATCATCAAAACGTAAAGCAAAAGTATTTAAAGTCTATCAATTTCCCCCTTTTTGATGATGACAAACTTAACATTTATAGGGTGGAATTTGGGCAGTAAGAACCAGTTTCAAAGTATCAGGGAACTCAGGAAAACGCAGTGTTCTCCTTGAGACTATGTCTTATCGTAACAATAGTTTACATGGTCAGAGCATTAAGAACCAGTTCCCCCATGTGTTTCCCCCTGAGTCCTATTTCCCCCTTTTTGGCATCATTAAAAAGAACAACATCACAAAGAAGCCCAGTTAAGCTAACTCATGCCACATATGTGCACACAATCATGATAGATAATAGAACAGACAGATAGAGAGTACTAACATAATAAAATGAGGATTTATATTAATAACAATTTAATGTGCCTCTACCTTTGAAAAAGACTAGAGGCAATATTTGGACTTGCTAATGGGAGCAGTAGTGTTTCATCCTAACTATCAAAAAAAGAAAACAAAAAAACATATGCCAAACCATCAACAAAGAACCAAAAAACATAAGAAACATATCCAGAAAACTGGTCACTGAAGGGGTACTTAGGTGGCACTAGGAGTAAAAGGCTTGGTAGCTGCAACAAGTGTCTAGAGAACAACGTCTATTCAGGCATTTCCCGACTTTTGCTCATTGAGCAGTTCTGCCTTCAGGTTCTCAACTTGCTCCATGAGATCAGCATTCTCCTGTGTTAAACAAACCACTTCATTCTACATGGGAACCCCTCGGGCTTGCTGACCTTCCAGGATAGCATTCCTGGCCTTCAACCGACGAATTTCCTCAACTGCATTGTTTTGGGCATTGATAAGCTGAGAAATGGTTGATGTACTTCCTACCCCTCCATACTTTTCCACACACTCGCACTCTTCCAAAGTTGTCTGTGAGAAGGTCTACTTTCGAGTCCCCACTTTACCTATTCCCAGTGGAACTTTAAATAATTTGAACACTGGAGTAAGCAAGAATTCATAGGGAAAGCCATGATTACCGTCCTTGAAGGTGGCAACCTTTTACATGTGTTCTATCATAATAGTAGGCAGACTCACAGGATTAAAATAGTCCAGTTGCTCCATTAGGAATAGGTCGGACTTAGAAGTCACTAACCTCCTTTTAGCTCTAGGCAACAGGACTTTGTTAACCAATTCAAACAGCAGCTGGTAAATAGGGAGTAGTGCTTTCTTATGGATCTGGTCCTCTTTCTGATTAGCATTGTCTTTCAACACTTCATTTCGATAGTTATACTGACAAATATCTCGTACACTCGACACCCAAACTGTAGGAACTTTTAAAATCTCTCCAAGCAATTTTACATCAAAGACGATGTCCACCCCATTAACCAAAGCACATACATGGTCAGTATCAACTGGAAAGAGGCTAGCGAAGAAACTTTGTACCTCTTCCTCATACATCTTAGGTGCATCAATGTGAAATAGATGCACCCATTGTTGAAACTCAACCATTTCCAGAATTTGGTGCATTCCGGCCATCTCAGAGATTACTGGGTCAAACGTATGACCCAGTAGAACTTTTTGATGCCTCAGGCGCTCAGAGCCAATGCTGACTTCACTTCTCATTTTCTTCACAGAACTAGGTTCTTCAACATATTCAGACTTGCGTTTCCCAAACTTCTCTCCATTGACTTTGCCTTTTCCCTTGGACTTGACTAGTACATCCTCATCAGACACGGAAAACTCACTCACTACCTCCTTTATCTTAGACTTATATGTTGACCCTTTCTCCATTGAAACAGGCTTTGCCTTTTTCGAGGACTGCCTAACAAGTGAACTAGGTTCCTCTAGAGTTCCCTCTTCCACCTCGACTACAAGGATAGCCTCATCACTTACAGGTACACCATCCTTCACCAACTTTCTTCTTTTCTTCTTACGACTCTTCTTGCTCTTTTGAAGAGCAGAGTCGTAGGCCACTTTGACTTGAAGCCTCGTAGTAGGTCATTTGATTTTATACTCAAGGGTGGACACAACCCTTAGCTTACTTATGAATGAATCAAAAGCCACATTATCCAGGTCTTCTTCATCACTAGATCGCATTTCAGGTGCTTGAATTCCCAGGGGCACAACATCGAATGCGGGAACAGTACTATCCTAGGGATGAGATCCCTGACATGGGTCCTCCGAAGAGGGATCAGGTTCCTCATGTGATGCCCCAGTAGTATCTGCTACTATTTCCTTTTCAACAGCCACAATGGCCACTTCTTCCTCCATACTGTGTGTCTCATTTTTATGGGATGTAATTTCATGCAATACCCCATCAGCGGATACTACAAACACAGTTACAACATCTTTTTCTTCTTCAATCGGTGCTTCCACAACCATGGAATCGGTGGCAACGATGGCAGAACCCTTTGTGAACTCAGTATTTTGACCTTGTTCTCCACTTAGGGTTTGACTGGTGGGAACAACAGACGATGGGGAGAACGTAATAGTAGTTTCAAGGGTTTCTAAGTTGGGAAGAGATTGGGAAGCTGGGGAAGGTGTGACTGCAGCAGCAGGAGTGATAGAGGGTGATGAAGGCTTAGTCAAAACGAAAGGTTCCATAGATGGGTTAGTGGTAGTTACAGCTAAGCAGAGAGATCAGAAGTTTTCTCAGCCATTGAAAGAAGTGGTGTAACGATCCTTGCCTTTTGGATGATTCTAGTGTAGGACTTATGGTTAAGAAGAGAAGAAAAGAGGATTTTTAAAAGGAGAGGATAATTATGAAGGGATAGGAATATGCACTGGTTCTGAAACGGTGATTGGGTGTGGAGAATTGCAATGTTTCAGAGGGAGATGGAACGTTTTGAATTGAAGGGACGTGACACCAGGATCTGAAAAGTTGATGACATGTCAGTTGTATTTTGTACCCTTTTTAAGACGTGTATTAAAAGGATGCACAAAACTACTAACCTTTAGTACGAGAACTTGGTTCTTGCATTTGTTTTCTTTTTTTTTTTTGTTTTGAAAAGAATCAATCATCTTTTATCATTCATGCACTGCATCTATCACCTCTATGCTCATCATGCGTGTGCAACAGTATTGAAGTGAGCTAGACATGGCCATAAAACACTTTGAGCTAGTTATTTCTTAAGGATAAGAGCTAGCCAAAGAGGAAACATGTTCTTAATTTGGCTTCAACAGTCCCAACTTTACTTTGTTTCATTCAAACTGTTCCCTACTTAGTGCCTTGGTGAAAATGTCTGCAATTTGATCTTCTGTGCTGCAGAACTTCATACATATCAACCCTTTCTCCACATTATCTCTCAAAAAATGATGCCTCACATCAATATGTTTTGTCACATAGAAGGGGCACACTTTCAGTGAGTACCCCAAAATCCTCCAGTTGCTACTTGATTCATAGAAGTTGAGCACAACAGGATGATGCAGCTACATATACAACTTAGCTATTGACAAAGCCACTGAATTTGGCTTCCTTGTTCCCCAAGAGATAAGACATGAACCTAAGAAGTGAGCCATTCCAGAAGTGCTTTTTCTGTCCACAAGATAACCTGCATAGTCTGCATCAGCATACCCAATCAGAATAAAACTGTCACCTGATGGATAATACAACACCAGGTCCTGTGTTCCTTTAAGATATCTCAGTATTTTTTTGGCAGCCTTCAAGTGAGATTCCTTGGGATTTGATTGAAACCTCACACATAGTCCCACAATGAAAACAATATCAGGTCGACTGGCAGTGAGATAGAAGAGAGACCCAATAATTCTTCTATACATTGTTTGATTTACAGGAGATCCAGTTTCATCCATGTCCAGTCGAGTGGCAGTTGCAATGGGAGTGTCTATCACCTTTGATGCTTCTATGTCAAACCTCTTCAAGAGTTCCCTAATGTATTTTTGCTGACAAATAGAAGTACCCTTTGGGGTCTGCTTTACTTGAAGACCCGAGAAAAAGTTTAATTCTCCCATCATGCTCATTTCAAATTCACTTCCATAAGTTTTGCGAATTCTTCACACAGAGAGTCATCTCTCACTCCAAAAAATGATATCATCAACATAAACCTGAACGATGAGCAGGTTCCTTCCTCGTTTCTTCAAGAAAAGAGTGTTGTCAATTTCCCTCTTTTAAAACCATTTTCTTAGAGGAACTTTGACAGTCTTTCATACCAAGATCGAGGAGTCTGCTTTAGCCCATACAGAGCTTTGTCAAGTTTGAACACATATTCAGGGTGCTCATGACATTCAAACCCTAGGGGTTGCTTCACATAGACTTCTTCCTTAAGGAGTCCATTCAAAAATGCACTCTTGACATCCATTTGGAACAAGGTGAATTCCATATGAGATGCAAAAACGATTAGAATTTTGATAGCTTCCATGTGAGACACTGGAGAAAATGTTTCATCATAGTCAATCCCTTCCTCTTGATTGTAGCCTTGGACCACTAGCCTGGCCTTGTTCGTTGTGGTAACCCCATATTCATCAAGCTTGTTTGTGAATATCCACCTAGTTCTTATAATGGTTCGATTTGGGGGTCTAGGTACCAGGTGCCATACATTATTTCTCTCAAACTGATACAGCTCGTCTTGCATGGCTTTAATCCAATCTGCATCTTTCAAGGCCTCCTTGATGTTTTTGGGTTCTATCTGGGAGAGAAAGGCTGAGAAGGCAAGTGAGTTTCTGGCTCTTGACCTGGTTTGTACTCCAGAATCTAGAAGGGTGATGATGTTATATATAGGGTGAGAGCTTTGGTGTCTCCAGTTAGACGACTGAGGTTCATTCTGAGAGTAGGGAGGTATGTTTGACTGATTTTCCTCTATCCTTCTCTCAGGTGATAGTGGAGTTCCCTGAACTGCATCAACCACCCTTTCTTCAACTTCAGTAGTTGTAATTGAGGTGCTTGGTTCTGTTGATGATGAGCCAGCATTGTCTTCATTTGGCTCCTTTACTTGACTCATCATATCTGCCTTTCCATTTGTTATGTTAATGACTTCACCAGGAACGAGTAAGGGTTCTCCATCTTGATCTTCCTCAGCACTCTTCTCAAATGATGGATAGGATTCATCAAAAATAACATGGATACTTTCCTCAACACAATCAGTCTGCTTGTTATATATCTTGTAGGCCTTGCTTTGAGAGGAGTAACCAAGGAATATTCCTTCATCACTTTTGTTATCGAATTTACCAAGTTGATCCTTTCCATTGTTGAGAACATAGCATTTGCATCCAAATGTTCTTCGGTGAGTCATCGTGGGTTTTCTTCCATTCAAAAATTCATACGGAGTCTTCTTCAGAAGTGATCTGATCATGCACCTGTTCACTAAGTAGTAGGCAGTGTTGACAGCTTCGGCCCAGAGGTTCTTTGCAATTCCACTATCAATCAGCATTGTTCTTGCCATTTCTTCTAGAGTTCTATTCTTCCTTTCTACTACTCCATTTTGCTGGGGAGTTCTGGGAGCTGAGAAGTTGTGAGTGATGCCATTTTCATTGTAGAATTCATCAAATTTGACATTGTCAAATTCTGTCCCATGATTTGATCCAATGCATACAACTCTAGACTCCATCTTCATCTGGATTTTCTTCACAAAGGCTATAGACACTTCAACAATTGTCTTCTATTCTAAGAAACAGAGTCCATATGAATCTGGAATAGTCATCCATGATTACGAAAATGTATCTTTTTCCTCCTCTGCTTTGCACCCTCATAGGTCCACACAGATCCATATGCATAAGCTCAAATGTCTTTGAGGTGCTCACAACTCTTTTAGACTTAAATGAGGACTTCACATGTTTTCCTCTAGCACAGGTATCACAGACTTTCTGCATCTTGAATTGTGACAAAGGCTGACCATGGACTAGGTCCTTCTGAATTAATATGTTCAGAAGGGAAAAGCTTGCATGGCCTAGTCTTCTGTGCTATAGTTCAGCATCATTGTCAACAACTTTCAGGCAACTCAGATCATCACTCTGTAAAGATTCGAAGTCAACAACATAGATGTTCTTGTATCTTTTGGCCACCAGTACTATTTCACTAGTCACAAGGTCAGTGACTGTACATATTTTGGATAAGAATTCCACCTTGTTTCCTTTATCACAGATTTAAGAAACACTCAGAAGACTATACTTAATCCCATTGACATAACACATTTTCAATAGAATGAGTGAGCGACTTCCCAACTTTTCCAACTCCAAGAATGTAAACCTTTTTACCATTGCCAAATGATACACTCCCTCCTTGCAGGGCTTTTAGTGAAAGAAAGTCTATGGTGTTTTCAGTCATGTGTTTTGGACACCCATTATCCATGAACCATTGTTGACCGCTTCCTTTTGTTGTTCCCTGCATAAGAGATTAGGAGTTAGTTTTAGGAACCCAAACAAGTTTCGGCCCCTTATAGTAAGCAAGAGGATAAATAATAGCTCTCTTAATCCATGCAGGTAATGTGTATTTTTTGTGAGTGGAACCTGGTCCCTCTTTTGTGGTCACAGTTTTAGCAGCCACTTTGTCTTTCTGAACCGATTGATTCTTGGCCTGGACACCTTCCTTGAAGCGCCCCAGTGTTCCCACATTGGGTACGAGGCCAGTTATCAGAGACAGTGACGTACTTACTGTGAGGGTTGTGAGGAGTTTTATCCCTTTGGAACCCTGCTCCTTGCCTTTTTTCACAATCATCAGTAAGCAAGGCAGTGGTAGTTTCTGAGGACCAGGTCCACTTTAGAGACTTTTCAAGATCATTCATTACTCTTTCTAGATTGGTTTGGAGAAACTCATTTTTCTCAATTTCAGCACACATCCTATATCTCATAGCTTTCACCTCATCTTCAAGCCTAATGTATTCCTCACTTGCTATCTCCTTTCCTCTTGCAAAATTTTCAGGTTTTGACTTAGTCCATGGTTTTACTATTGTTTCCCTTTGGTCTGCAATTTCTACTAACAGAACACTCTTTTCTTTTCTAAGGATTTCAATGGGTTTCTTATGGTTAGTAACTGTAGCCACTAAGTCTTCTCTAGTATGTTTAGATTCTTCTAATTCTAATATCAAAGAATCCCTATCCTCCACAATACTACAAAAGGTAGTAATTAAAACATCAGCTAAACACATGAGTTTTGTTTTTGGAGAATAGGATTTCAGATTTCTCTGAACATCCCTAAAGTTTACCTCTTTATTGCTATTGTCTTCATCATTTTCTGATTGAGCCATCAAAGCAAAAGTTGAGTCATATCCAATCTCCTCGCCTTCAACTGCCATCATGGAACTATCACCAGTATTAGGTTTATCTTCAAACTATTTTACTTGTGTAGTTCCCTCATGCGCTGTTTGTAAAGTTTCCCATATTTCCTTTGCAGTGTCGCAGGTAGAGATTCTATTGTACTCTTCAGGTCCCATTCTACATACTAGAATTTTCTTGGCAAGAAAATTCTTCTGCACAGCTTTCTTAGCTGCTTCAGTGTATTCTTTGCTAGTTTTTGCCATTGAAAATGGAAATTCATCTAGTACCTTGATTGGAACATAAGGACCATCGCAAATGATGTCCCATAGCTCACAATCCTCAGCCATGATGAAATCCTGCATTCTAGCTTTCCACCACCAATAACATTATCCGTTAAACTTTGGGGGTAGGTATATGGAATGACCTTCTTCAAAATTTGGTGGAGCCGCCATGAGGATCCTTCCTAGGTGTTAGCCTGATAGGAGGAACCCGCTCTAATACCAATTGTTAGTTTGTATTGGTCCACTAAACTGTAGAGTACCTGGTTCTCTACAAGATTCTGCTGAGAATGCTAATAAAATAGTATGTAAATGAGGCAGAGGATTTTTTATGTGGAAAAATCCCACACAAGGAGATAAAAAAACCACAACCTACACCTGTAGGATTTTAACTTCACTAACTGTAATCTACCTATTACAAGCCACTTTACAACAATTCCTATTGCAAAGGATTTACTCAACTAACTTGTGGTACTCTTACTACAAGCCACTTTGTGGCTTCCTAGTTACAAAGGCTTTTTCTAACTTGTGATGCTCTCACCACAAGCCACTTTGTAACACTATAATTACAAAGACTTTTCCTTATGACTAAATCTAGTCACAACATAAACTCAAGGAGTTTACGGATTTTCAGGAGGATTCCTAATCAAACGCTTCTAGGTAAGCGGTTTAGGAGATACAATAAGTACAACAATAAGGTTACAACTCAATTAGGACAACAACAGTCTATCTTTTTGGAACTGGTCCGTAGTTGTGTTCAACCTTGTTCTTCAAGCTTGTGAGGATTGATTTCTTCTGTTTTTGCAAGATGCTTGAATAAGAAACAGAAACATTCCAGTGTTGTTTTGTATAAAGCTCATTGTGGGTACATCTCGATCACATTACTTGAAATGATGTGAGTAATTTGTTTGGTTAGAGAATGAGTGGGCGGACAGTGCAGTGTGGCAGAAACAGTGTTGTCAGTCACTTCATTTCCAGCTATGTCCAATTGACTCTATACCACTGTGAGGAAACCACAAGAGTATCAGGTTCTTGTGTGGGTTCCTAGATCCTGAAGCTGTCACAGTTCACCTTTAGCTCGAATCTATTAAAGCTTGCAGCAATCTAAGTCGGTCAGGTTCCCTATGTGGTTCTTAACAGTAAGTTTGTTAGATCATCAAAACGTAAGGCAAGAGTATTTAAAGTCTATCACCTTTATTTTTTGAAACTAACATATTTCCTTGTTTTCCTTTTGTAAATGTATTTCAATTATTTAAATACCGCATTTATCATTTTTTTAACGGGAAAATACATGACAACATGCTATTATTGGTGCATAAATCATACTCAACATTATATTCCACTCATGTATAATCAATCCTATAGTAACGCTTGATGAGTGTTTGCGCTCTTCCATATATCACGCTTTAAATTAGAAAAGGCGTATTGCAGTAAAACTAGTCGATCAGCGGTGCAGTTGATGGTTCCATTCCTTTCTCCCTCAAGTTGTCCGCTTGACGGTCCCAGTCTAGACCTCTATAGCAACCTTACTCTGACTAATTGTACATGCATTATGATGAAACCTAACTGGGTTAATATGTTTTTCACATAATAACCCTTTAAGACAAGCCTCGCCTAAAAGTCCATCGGGTTTTCCATAATCCCAACAGACGCAACCACGATTGTGTGCATTAATTTTGGAGAAGTAAGTGCCAATGTGCTAATCATTGTTGTATAAATAGACGAACTTAGAGGGGGAAAGGGCCTAACCATATTTTGTTTTTGCAAAAAAATGAGGCACAAAGTCCCCAGGTTCGGCATGGTCGGTAACATACCATCACTTTTGCTAGATTGGTGGAGGGATCTTCCTTCAAGTGACCAAAATCATGTAAAAAGGGTTTTAGGAAATTTGCCTTCTTTATTGGACCTGTAGCCAAACAAAATGTTGATCGAAGCTGCCACCATGTTCTGGGACAAAGAAAGGGCTGTGTTCCGCTTTGAAAACATAGAAATGACCCATTTCTTGGAAGAAATATGGGGATTCACTGGGTTGCCTTGGGATAGCCCTAGTCTATTGGTACCTAAAAATCGCACCACTAGGGGATTTCTTAAGATGATGGGGTTAAAGAAGAATGATGACTTGAAGTTCCTGAAAGACTCCTACATACCTTTCGACTTCCTCTATGAACGATACAGTCACAGCAGGTCTTACCATGTTTTTGATGATGAATTCTCCATCACCTCCTTGGGTTGGATTCATCGTAGGGTCTTTGTGTTCATCATGTATTTCTTGGGCATGCTAGTGTTCCCGATCCAAGGGGACAAAATCCACACCAGGCTGGCCATAGTGGCTTCTAGTGCTGATGTTCCTTCTATGGATTTTGTGCCTATTGTTCGTGAGTTTTCCTGAGGTTTTCCCTTCAGATCTGCCGGGTATGCCACCCAACAAGGATATTGACTTCTGCATTGATTCGGCTCTGGGCACCCAACCCATTTTTATCCCATCGTATCGTATGGCCCCGCCTGAGTTAAAAGAATTGAAGGAGCAGTTGCAAGACTTGCTTGATAAGGGCTTCATTTAGCCTAGTGTCTCATCTTGGGGTGCGCCAGTGTCATTTTTCAAGAAGAAGGACAGATCGATGAAGATATGTGTAGATTACCGATAGTTAAACAAGGTTACAATCAAGAATAAGTATCCATTACCGAGGATTGATAATTTGTTTGATCAGCTTCAGGGTTCCAAGGTATTTTTGAAGATAGACTTGAGATCTGGCTACCATCAGTTGAGGATTAGGGCATCCGATGTCCCTAAGATAGCTTTCCGCACTCGGTATGGGCATTATGAGTTCTTGGTGATGTCCTTTGGGTTGACAAATGCCCCAGCAACTTTTATGGATTTGATGAACTAAGTGTTCAAGACTTACTTGGATTTGTTCGTGATAGTTTTCATTGATGATATTTTGATTTACTCCCGCAGCCAGGAGGAGCATAAGAAGCATTTGAGAGTGGTTCTTCAGACTTTGAGAGATAGTCGGTTGTATGCTAAGTTTTTGAAGTGTGAGTTTTGGTTGAGTTTGGTTGCATTCTTGGGTCATGTCGTATCTGAAGATGGTATTCAGGTAGATTCGAAGAAGATAGAGGCAATCAAGGACTGGCCTAGACCCGCATCAGCTGCAGAGATTCAGAGTTTTTTGGGTTTGGCAAGCTATTATCATCAGTTTGTAGAGGGGTTTTCATCTATTGTAGCCCCGATGACCAGGTTGACCCAGAAGGGTGCCCAGTTCAAGTGATCGGACGAGTGTGACACAAGCTTTCAGGATCTCAAGACAGCTTTGACTACAACGTCGCTGTTAGTTTTGCCCACAGGTTCAGGGCCATATACAGATTATTGTGATGTATCTCATATTGGACTTGGTGCGGTGTTGATGCAGGATGGTAAGGTCATTGCTTATGCTTCGTGGCAGTTGAGGATTCATGAGAAGAATTATCCAGTTCATGATTTGGAGTTAGTAGCCATTATTTATGCGTTGTAGATTTGGAGGCATTATCTATATGGCGTTTTCTGTGAGGTGTTCATGGATCATAAGAGTTTGCAATACTTGTTCAAACAGAAGGAGCTAAATTTGAGGCAGATAAGGTGGTTAGAGCTATTAAAGGACTATGATATCACCATCTTATATCATCCGGGGAAGGCCAATGTAGTGGCTGATGCTTTGAGTAGGAAGTCAGCCAGTATGGGCAGTCTTGCGTATATTCCAATCGGTAAGAGACTACTTTCTTTGGATGTTCAGGCTTTGGCCAATCAATTCGTGAGGTTGGATGTTTCTGAGCCCAGCCGTTTGTTAGCTTGCACAATCGCTCATTCTTCTTTAATGGAGCGTATCCGAGATGGCAGAACGATGATCCTCATTTGTGAGTCCTTAGGGACACGGTGCAACACGGTGGTGCCAAGCAGGTTAGATTAGGAGATAATGTAGTTTTAAGGCGGCAGGGTCGAGTTTGTATGCCTAATGTGGTTGAGCTTTGAGAGTTGATTTTAGAGGATGCCTATTGTTCCCGGTACTCTATTCACTAGGGCGCTGCCAAGATGTATCAGGATTTGCGACAGCATTATTGGTGGAGGAGGATGAAGAAGGATATTGTTCCGTACGTGTCTCGGTATTTTAAATTGTCAGCAGGTAAAATACGATCATCAGAGACCTGGTGGTTTGTTTCAGAGGATTGAGCTTCCCGAGTGGAAGTGGGATCGTATCACTATGGACTTAATTGTTGGACTCCCACGGACTCAGAGGAAGTTCGATGTAGTATGGGTTATTGTTGATAGGCTGACCAAGTCAGCGCATTTCATTCCTGTGGCAGTCTCCTATTCTTCTGAGAGGTTAGCAGAGATCTATATCCGGGAGATTTTTTATCTTCATGGTGTGCCTGTGTCTATTATTTTGGACCAAGGTACGCAGTTTACCTTACATTTCTGGAGAGCAGTTTAGTGTGAGTTGGGCCCACGGGTCGAGTTGAGCACATTATTTCATCCTTAGACAAACAGGCAGTCCCAGCGTACTATTCAGATTTTGAAGGATATGCTCCGAGCCTGTACCATTGACTTTGGAGGCTTGTGGGATCAGTTTTTGCCTTTAGTAGAGTTTTCCTACAGCAACATCTACCAGTCGGCATCCAGATGGCTCCTTATGAGGCTTTATATGGTAGGCTATGTCGGTCGCCGGTTGGATGATTTGAGCCGAGAGAGGCTCGGTTGTTGGGTACGGATCTAGTACAGGATGCCTTGGACAAGGTCATGATCATTCAAGATAGGCTTCGTACAACTCAGTCCAGGCAAAAGAGTTAAACCGACCGTAAGTTTCGTGATTTGGCATTCATGGTTGGTGAGCGGGTATTGCTTCAGGTATCGCCTATGAAGGGCGTGATGAGATTTGGAAAGAGGGAAAAGCTTAGCCCTAGATTCATTGGCCAGTTTGAGATTCTTGATCGAGTGGAAGAGGTGGCTTACAGACTTGCATTGCCGCTGAGCTTATCAACCGTGCATCCAGTGTTTCACGTGTCCATGCTTCGGAAGTATCACGACGATCCATCCCACGTGTTAGATTTCAGCACTGTCTAGTTGGACAAGGACTTGTCCTATGAGGAGGAGCTGGTAGCAATTCTAGATCGGCAGCTTCGTCAGTTGAGATCGAAGAATTTCCCTTCTTTTCGTGTTTATTGGAGAGGTCAGCCTATTGAGGCATCAACCTAGGAGTCCAAGTCCAATATGCGGAGCCGTTATCCCCATCTTTTCCCCGACTCAGGTACTTCCTTCTTATGTCCGTTCGAGGACGAACAGTTGTTTTATAGGTGGAGAATGTGATAACCCAAAAGGTCATCACTTGTTTTAGAAATGAATTCCATGTTCTGAGGCCTTAAAACCTCTTTTTGTCTAATCTTGATTTGCGTGCATAGTCCGAGCGTGTATCCGTAAAGCCATTGTGTGAAAATCCGTGAAAATGATGAATTTTGCATTTAAAATGAATTTAGGTTGACTTTGGTCAATGTTTTGGGTAAACGGACACAGACCCATGATTTGATGGTCCAGTATGGTCCGTAGTAAAATATGGGACTTGGGCGTATGTCCGGAATCGAATTCCGAGGTCCCTAGCCCGAGAAAAGAATTTTTATAGAAAATTATTTGTTGGAAAATATAAGGACTTTAGGAAATAAAATGGTGTGTAATCTTGATGGTAACGTGACCGTATATTGGTTCCGGAGCCCGGTACAAGTCTTACATATGATTTAAGTTGAGCCTGTAAAATTTGATAAGAAACGGACTTGAAATGATGTGATTCGGAACCTTAGTTGTAAAATTTGAAACTTTGAAAGTTCATGAGATTTCCTTTGATTTTGATGGTGAATTCATAGTTGTTGATGTTATTTTGATGATTTGATTTCACGAGCAAGTCCGTATGATGTTTTTCGGTTAGTGTTCATGTTTGGTTTGGATCCCCGAGGGCTCAGGTGAGTTCTAGATAGGCCATGGAGTGAAATTTGGACTTTAGGAAATTTCTGGTGTGTTGCGAAGCCTGGCTCGCAAATGCGAACAATGTGTCGCAAATGCAAATTTTGGCCTGGGCTTCCTTGGTTGCAAATACGATGTATTTACTGTAAATACGATATCGCAAATGCGAAGAGGATTAGAATGCTCAGGGTTTGCAAATGCGAACCCCTGTTCGCAAATGCGAGGTTAGCAGGTTCTGAAGGGTTCACAATTGCAAACCCTGGTCGCAATTGCGACATCTACGACCTGCAAATTCATGACTTAGCCGAAAATCTTTCATTTTTTTAAAATCTTTCAAAACCTAAACTCTCTTGGGCGATTTTCCAAAGAAAAGTTCTTCTCCAAATCGATTGTAAGTCATTTCTAACTCGTTTTCTTCAATCTTTAACATCTTTTCACATGATTTCAACTCAAAGTCAAGGGTTTTCATTGGGGAAATTGGGTGTTTTGGGTAGAACCTAGGTTTTTTCAAATTTTGGGGATTTGGACCTCGATTTGAGGCCCGATTTCAAAACAAATGATTTATTTCGGTTCATGGGGGAATGGGTAATCGGGTTTTGGTTCGAACCTAGGGTTTTGACCATGTGGGCCCGAGGGAGATTTTTGACTTTTTGGGAAAAACTTTAGAAAACCTATTTTCATGCATTAGAATTGATTCAGTAAGCATTTATTGATATAGTTAAGTAACTTGTGGCTAGATACAAGAGAATTGGTGGTGGAATCAAGAGGTAAAGTGGTAGTTGAGGCTTGAATTGTGTTTGTGGCATCAAGGTAAGCGTTTGGTCTAACCTTAGCTTGAGGGATAAGAGTCGTGTCCTATTTGCTACGTGTTAATTATTGAGTATGACATATAGGCTTGGTGACGAGTATCTATACGTTGGTGTCAAGCATGCCCGTGAGTCTTAAATTATGATTAATGTGACTCTGTTTGCATTGTTCATGCTTTATGTGATGATTTCTATTGTTGAGCAAGGCTTGTGAAAGTAATATTGGTATTTGAACATTGAAGAGCGTTGGCGCAAGTCGTAAAGTGATTTGTGGAAGTATAATTGGTAATTGAGCATTATAGAGTATTGACTCAAAATCGTGAGTTGAGTTGTGAAGTAAATGTGAAAAAGAAAAGAGGATTATGAAATTGTCTCCCTTGCTGGGATACTATTGTTGATATTGTTTCCCTTGCTAGGATATGACTATGGTACTATTGTTCCCTTGCCAGGATTTAATTGTAAATTTGTTGATTTTCTTGCCTTTATTGCTTTGAGATTGTTGTTTGGGTGAGGAAGAGTGTTAAAGCACGAAGGGTGATGCCGTGCATTGTTTTGGAGAGAGAGTGTTAAAAGCACGAAGGGTGATGCTGTGTATGATTTTGTGAGGAAGAGTGTAAAAGCATGAACGGTGATGCCGTGCCGCACGATTTTAAATTTCGTGCCGTTTATATTGATTTTTATGGTGAGGACGAGAGTAAAAGCATTAAGGGTGATGCCGTGCAGATTACATTAATTCTTATGGTGAGGATGAGAGTAAAAGCACGAAGGGTGATGCCATGCACTTGTTTGATTTCTAATTCTTATTGATAATTGAGTTATGGTGTTCCTTATATTTACCTGTTGTCCTTCTGTTATCATTTGATATTCCTTGCAGCATGTTCCCCCCTCCCATCCTTAACTGTACATTCCTGCTTTTATTTTCCAATGTATATGATAACTGTAGAGGTTTATTTGGTAGTCTGGTCGTAGCCTCGTCACTACTTCGCCGAGGTTAGTCTAGGCACTTACCAGCACATGGGGTCGATTGTGTTGATACTATACTCTGCACACATCCGGTGCAGCAACTTTTGGACCTTAGCTTTGGGGTTGCTTCCTTCAGTCCATTCGAAGATCCGAGGTACTACTGCAGGCGTCCGCAGGCCTTGGCATCTCCTTCTATCCTTTTATTCTATTTCTTTTATGTATTTTAGAGATAGTGTTGTGATGACTCTTTCAGACCTTTATTTGTAGTATTCCTAGATAGTCCGTGAAATTGTGACACCAGTCTTAGGTAGTTTATGTATGGATTGGTATTGGAATCTTTATTAATATATTACATTTCAGTCTTCCGCTTTTAAATTTCCGTTGTTTATATATTGTTGGCTCTTAATTGTTAAAGGATTAAAAATGGGAAAGAAAGTAAATAATTCAAATGGTTGGCTTGCCTAGCTTTCACTAGTAGGCGCCATCACGACTCCCGAGGATGGGAAATTTGGGTCGTGACAAGTTGGTATCAGAGCTCTAGGTTACATAGGTCTCACAATTCACGGACAAGCTTAATAAAGTCTGAAGGATTGGTACAGAGATGTCTGTATTTATCCCCCAAAGGCTACAGAGTCAGGAAAAACTTCACATCTCTTCCTTCCTGTTGTGCGATTTGATTTCTCAATACTAGTTAAACTTCTATTCTTGTTCTTTCACGAATGGCAAGGTCACGTACCGCTTCTTCAGCCGAGCAACAACACAGATCGGTAATAGATCAGCTACATCTTCGGAGGCTTTGTAGGGGTTGGATAGGTTTCACCAAGCTCTTCACTACCACTTGCGGTGGTGCATCTTTTGAGGATCCCCGGGATTATTAAGACGGCTGTCATGAGGTTCTAAGGAAGGTGGGGATAGTGAAGACCAATGGGGTCGACTTTGCTACTTTTTGCTTATCTGGATTTGCCAAGACTTGGTGGAGAGATTATTTTTTGGCTAGACCAGTTAGGTCACCATCTTTGACTTGGGATCCGTTTTCTCAGCTATTTCTGAAGACGTTTCTTCCTATCACTCAGAGAGAGATCTATCGGAGGCAGTTTGAGTGTCTTTAGCAGGGTTCTATGACTGTTACTTAGTATGAGACCAGGTTTATTGATTTGGCCTGCCATGCTCTTCTTATACTTCCCACTGAGAGAGAGAGAGAGAGAGAGAGTGATGAGGTTCATTGATGAACTCGTTCAGCCTGCTCAGCCAGCTAGAGGTGGAGGTAGAGGTGTTAAAGGTGGAGGTAGAGGTATTAGAGATGGAGGATAGGCTGTTAGAGGTGGAGGCCAGCCAACAGTAGGTCATCCCAGAGATGTAGTTCAGAGTGGTGGGCCCCAGCCCCGATGGTATACTCTTCTAGCCAGGCCTGAGGCTGAGGCTTCCAATTTTGTTATCACAGGTACTGTTCTGGTTTGTCGTAGAGATGCTTCAGTTTTATTTGATCTAGGATATATGTACTCCTATGTGTCATCTTATTTTGCACCATATCTGGTCATGCCTAGTGACTCCTTAAGTGCTCCTATATATGTGTCTACACCGGTGGGTGATTTTTTTGTGGTAGATCATTTCTATCGTTCATGTATAGTTGTGATTGGGGGTCTTGAGACTCGTGTAGATTTGTTACTTTTGGACATGGTTGATTTTGATGTCATATTGGGGATGGATTGGTTATCACCATACCACGCTATCTTGGACTGTCATGCCAAGACTGTGACCTTAGCCTTGCCAAGATTACCTTGTTTAGAGTGGAGACGGACGCCTGATCATTCTACCCGTAGTGTTATCTCATATATGAAGGCTCGGCGTATGGTCAAGAAAGGGTGTTTAGCCTATTTGGCATATGTTCATAATTCTAGTGTTGAGGTTCTTTCTATGGATTCTATGCCTGTTGTTTGTGAGTTTTCCTGAGGTTTTCCCTTCAGATCTGCCGGGTATGCCACATGACAGGGATATTGGCTTCTGCATTGATTTGGCTCCGGTCACCCAGCCCATTTCTATCCTGCCGTATTGTTTGGCCCTGCTTGAGTTGAAAGAATTGAAGTAGCAGTTGCAAGATTTGCTTGATAAGGGCTTGATTAGGGCTAGTGTCTCGCCGTGGGGTGCGCCGTGTTGTTTGTCAAGAAGAAGGACGGATCGATGAGGATGTGTACAGATTACCAGCAGTTGAACAAGGTTACAATCAAGAATAAGTATCCATTGCCGAGGATTGATGATTTGTTTGATCAGCTTCAGGGTGCCAAGGTATTTTCGAAGATTGACTTGAGATCTGGCTGCCATCAGTTGAGGATTAGGGCATCTGATGTCCCTAAGACAACTTTCCGCACTCGGTACGGGCATTATGAGTTCTTGGTGATGTCCTTTAGGTTGACAAATGCCCCAACAACTTTTATGGATTTGATGAACCGAGTATTCAAGGCTTACTTGGATTCGTTCGTGATAGTCTTCATAGATGATATTTTGATCTATTCCTATAGCCGAGAGGAGCATGAGCAGCATCTGAGAGTGGTTCTTCAGACTTTGAGAGATAGTCGGTTGTATGCTAAGTTTTTGAAGTGTGAGTTCTGGTTGAGTTCGGTTGCATTCTTGGGTCATGTTTTATCAGCAGAGGGTATTCAGGTAGATCCGAAGAAGATAGAGGTAGTCAAGGGCTGGCCTAGACCCGTATCAGCTATAGAGATCTAGAGTTTCTTGGGTTTGGCAGGCTATTATCGTCGGTTTGTGGAGGGGTTTTCATCTATTGCAGCCCCGATGACCAGGTTGACCCAGAAGGATGCCTAGTTCAGGTGGTCGAACGAGTGTGAGGCGAGCTTTCAGGAGCTCAAGAGAGCTTTAACTATGGCATCAGTGTTGGTTTTGCCCACAGGTTCATGGCCATATACAGATTATTGTGATGCATCTCGTATTGGACTTGGTGCGGTATTGATGCAGGATAGCAAGGTCATTGCTTATGCTTCATAGCAGTTGAGGATTCATGAGAAAAATTGTCCAGTTCATGATTTGGATTTAGCATCCATTGTTCATGCATTGAAGATTTGGAGGAATTATCTATATGGCGTGTCATATGAGGTGTTCGCGGATCGCAAGACTTTGCAATACTTGCTCAAGTAGAAGGAGCTAAATTTTGAGGCATAAAAGGTGGTTGGAGCTATTAAAGGACTATGATATGACCATCTTATATCATCCAGGGAAGGCCAATGTAGTGGCCGATGCTTTGAGTAGGAAGTCATCTAGTATGGGAAGTCTTGCGTATATTCCGGTCGGTGAGAGACCGCTTGCTTTGGATGTTCAGGCTTTGGCCAATCAGTTCATGAAGTTGGATGTTCTTGAGCCCAGCTGTGTGTTAGCTTGCACAATCGCTCGTTCCTCTTTATTGGAGCATATTCGAGATCGACAGTATGATGATTCTCATTTGTGAGTCCTTAGGGACACAGTGCAACACAATGGTGCCAAGCAGGTTGCATTAGGAGATGATGGAGTTTTGAGGCGGCGGGGTCAAGTTTGTGTGCCTAATGTGGATGGGCTTTGAGAGTTGATTTTAGAGGAGGCTCATAGTTCCCAGTACTCTATTCACCCAGGCGCCGCCAAGATGTATCAGGATTTACGGCAACATTATTGGTAAAGGAGGATGAAGAATGATATTGTTGCGTACGTGGCTCGGTGTTTTGAATTGTCAGCAGGTAAAGTATGAGCATCAAAGACCCGGTGGTTTATTTTAGAGGATTGAGCTTCCCGAGTGGAAGTGGGATCGTATCACTATGGACTTTGTTGTTGGACTCCCACGAACTCAGAGGAAGTTCGATGCAGTATGGGTTATTGTTGATAGGCTGACCAAGTCAGCACATTTCATTCATGTGCATTCTCCTATTCTTCTGAGAGGTTAGCTAAGATCTATATCCGGGAGATTGTTCGTCTTCATGGTGTGCCCGTGTCTATCATTTCAGACCAAGGTACGCAGTTTACCTCACGTTTCTGGAGAGCAGTTTAGCGTGAATTGGGCACACGGGTCGCGTTGAGCACATTATTTCATCCTCAGATGGACATGCAGTCCAAGCGTACTATTTAGATTCTGGAGGATATGCTCTGAGCTTGTGTCATTGACTTTGGAGGCTCGTGGGATCAGGTTTTGCCTTTATCAGAGTTTGCCTACAACAACAGCTACCAATCGATCATCCAGATGGCTCCTTATGAGGCTTAATATGGTAGGCGGTGTCGATCGCCGGTTAGATGGTTTGAGCCGGGAGAGGCTCGGTTGTTGGGTACGGCTAGTACAGGATGCCTTGGACAAGTTCAGGATCATTTAGGATAGGCTTCATATAGCTCAATCCAGGAAAAAGAGTTATGCCGACCATAAGGTTCGTGATTTAGCATTCATGGTCGGTGAGCGGCTATTTCTTCGGGTGTCGCCTATGAAGGGCGTGATGAGATTTGGGAAGAGGGTCAAGCTTAGCCATAGGTTCATTTTTGAGATTCTTAATCGTGTGAGAGAGGTGGCTTACAGACTTGCATTGCCGCTGAGCTTATCAACGGTGCATCCAGTGTTTCATGTGTCCATGCTTCGGAAGTATCACAACGATCCATCCCACGCGTTAGATTTCACCACTGTCCAGTTGGACAAGGACTTGTACTATGAGGAGGAGCCGGTAGCTATTCTAGACTGGCATGTTCGTCAGTTGAGATCGAAGAAATTCCCTTCTATTCGTGTTCAGTGGAGAGGTCAGCCTGTTGAGGCATCGACCTGGGAGTCCGAGTCCGATATGCAGAGCCGTTATCCCCATCTTTTCCCCTATTCAGGTACTTCTTTCTTATGTCCGTTCGAGGGCGAACAGTTGTTTTAGAGGTGGAGAATGTGATGACCTTAAAGGTTATCACTTGTTTTAGAAATGAATTATGTGTTCCAAGGCCTTAAAACCTCCTTTTGTCTCACCTCGATTTGTGTGCGTAGTCTAGGCGTGTATCCGGAAAGCCATTATGTGAAAATCTGTAAAATAAATGATGAACTTTGCATTTAAAATGAATTTAGGTTGACTTCGGTCAACATTTTGGGTAGACGGACCCGAACCCGTGATTTGACGGTCCTGGAGGGTCCGTAGGAAAATATAGGACTTGGCCGTATGATTGGAATCGAATTCCAAGGTCCTAAGCCCGAGAAATAAATTTTGAAAGAAAATTATTTTCTGGAATATATATGAGTTTTTGGAAATGAAATATATTTGAAATTGATGGTATCGGGCTCGTATTATCGTTCCAGAGCCCAGTACAGGTCTTATATATGATTTAAGTTGATCATGTAAAATTTGGTAAGAAACGGACTTGAAATGACGTGATTCGGAGCCTTATTTGTAAAATTTGAAACTTTTAAAGTTCATGAGATTTCCTTTGATTTTGATGGTAAATTCATAGTTGTTGATGTTATTTTGATGATTTGACTACACAAGCAAGTCCGTATGATGTTTTTAGGTTAGTGTGCATGTTTGGTTTGGAGCCTCGGGGGCTCGGGTGAGTTTTGGATATGCCACAGAGTGAAATTCGGACTTAGGAATTTTTTGGTGTGTTGCAGGCATGCAGGCTTCACAATTGCGAAGCCTGGCTCGCAAATGCGAGCTCACAGATGTGAACAATGTGTCGCAAATGTGAATTTTGGCCTGGGCTGCCTTGGTCTCAAATGCGATGTATTTACCGCAAATGCGAAGAGGACTGGAATCCTCAGGGTTCGCAAATGCGAACCCCTGTTCGCAAATGCGAACCCCTGTTCGCAAATGCGAGGTTAGTAGGTTCTGAAGGGTTCGCAATTTGCAAACCCTGGTCGCAATTGCGACATCTGCAACCTGCAAATTCATGACTTAGCCGAAAATCTTTCATTTTTCAAACTCTTTCAAAACATAAACTCTCTTGGGCGATTTTCCAAAGAAAAGTTCTTCTCCAAATCAATTGTAAGTCATTTCTAACTCGTTTGTTTTCAATTTTTAACATCTTTTCACATGATTTCAACTTAAAATCAAGGGTTTTCATGGGGAAATTGAGTGTTTTGGGTAGAACCTAGTTTTTTTCAAATTTTGGGGATTTGGACCTCGATTTGAGGTTCAATTTAAAAACAAATTATATATTTGAGTTCGTGGGGGAATGGGTAATCAGGTTTTAGTTCGAACCTGGGGTTTTGACCATGTGGGCCCGGGGGGGGGGGGGGGTGATTTTTGACTTTTTGGGGAAAACTTTAGAAAACCTATTTTCATGCACTAGAATTGATTCATTAAGCATTTATTGATATAGTTAAGTAACTTAAGGCTAGATACGAGTGAATTGGTGATGGAATCAAGAGGTAAAGCGGTAGTTGAGGCTTGAATTGTGTTCATGGCATCAAGATAAGTGTTTGGTCTAACCTTAGCTTGAGGGATTAGGAGTCGTGTCCTATTTGCTACATGTTAATTGTTGAGTACGATGTATAGGCATGGTGACGAGTATCTATACGTTGGTGTAAAGCATCCGTGAGTCTCATATTATGATTAATGTGACTCTGTTTGCATTGTTCATGCTTTATGTGATGATTTCTATTGTTGAGCAAGGCTTGTGGAAGTAATATTGGTATTTAAACATTAAAGAGCGTTGCCTAAAGTCATAAAGTGATTTGTGGAAGAATAATTGGCAATTGAACCTTATAGAGCATTGGCTCAAAATTGTGAGTTGAGTTGTGAAGTAAATGTGAAAAAGAAAAGGATTATGAAATTGCCTCCCTTGCCGTGATGCTATTGTTGATATTGTTTCCCTTGCCGGGATATGACTGTGGTACTATTATTCCCTTGTTGGGATTTAATTGTAAATTTGTTGATTTCCTTGCGCTTATTGCTTTGAAATTGTTGTTTAGGTGAGGAAGAGTATTAAAGCACGAGGGGTAATGCCATGCATTGTTTTGGTGAGAGAGTGTTAAAAGCACGAAGGTGATGCCGTATTTGATTTTGTGAGGAATAGTTTAAAAGCACGAAGGGTGATGCCATGCCGAACGATGTAAAATTCAGGGCCGATTATATTGATTTTTGTGGTAAGAACGAGAGTAAAAGCACGAAGGGTGATGCCGTGCAGATTACATTGATTTTTATAGTGAGGACGAGAGTAAAAGCACGAAGGGTGATGCCGTGCACTTGTTTGATTTCTGATTCTTGTTGATAATTGAGTTATGGTGTTCCTTATATTTACCTGCTGTCCTTCTGTTATCATTTGATGTTGCCTCGTAGCATGTTCCCCCCTCCCATTCTTAACTGTATATTCCTGCTTTTATTTTCCGTTGTATATGATTTGACTGCACAAGTTTATTTGGTAGTCTGGTCCTAGGCTCATCACTACTTTGCCGGGTTAGGCTAGACACTTACCAACACATGGGGTCGGTTGTGCTGATACTATACTCTACATTGTGTGCAGATCCCGGTGCAACAGCTTTTGGACCTTAGCTTTGGGGTTGCTGCCTTCAGTCCATTCGGAGATCCGAGGTAGTCCCGCAGGCGTCCACAGGCCTTGGGGTCTCCTTCTATCCTATTATTCTGTTTCTTTTATGTATTTCAGAGACAGTGTTGTGATGACTCTTTCGGACCTTTATTTGTAGTATTCCTAAATAGTCCGTGAAATTGTGACACCAGTCTTGGGTAGTTTATGTATGGATTGGTATTGGCATCTTTATTAATATATTACGTTTCAGTCTTCTACTTTTAAATTTCTGCTATTTATATACTGTTGGCTCTTAATTGTTATAGGATTAAAAATGGGAAAGAAGGTAAATAATTCAAATGGTTGACTTGCCTAGCTTTCACTAGTAGACGCTATCATGACTCCCGAGGGTGGAAAATCCTGGTCGTGACAAAATGAGTCACTTCATAGCCGATTTTCTGGGTGATGCCATCCCATATAAAAATGACGCACAACATATGTGGAACTTGAAGATTATCGTGGAATAGGATACCATCAAGGCAGATCGATATCATGCGGGTCATACATACTTCTACCCCTTATAGTTGGATGATAACATAGCAGGAATCTTCGAGTCAAGGGTTGGTCCGGGAAACAGGGTCATAGACGAAGTTGCCGAAGCACAAGCGAAGCATAACAAATTGTGCAAAAGAATTCGCGAGTCACAAGTTGAGCATATGGAGCAGCATAAGGCGACATGGAAATGATCAATGAGTGGAAAGAGAGGGCTGTTAAATCCAGCGAAAGGCTGGAATATTTGGAGTACAGTTTGATGGAATTGGAAGTGAAAATGAGATAGAGAGTCACTGATTGCCAGAACGCTGAGGGAAATGAATGAGGATATTTAGCAAGGGCATTCTTACTGCTGAACCTGCGAGAACTAGGGGAAATGATTGACAAGAGCATCCAATCTGGAGAGGGTCCTTCTGGGACCAAATAGATTAGGTTTACTTGTTTTTTAAACGTAATAAAGCCAAGTGCCATTAGTGACATTATCTAATTTAGTGTCGTTTTGGGTCGTATGTATTTACATTAATGAAATGAGGTTATTATTGGCAATAAATTTCTCCAAATCTATTTGTTGCTAGGCCTACCTCGGGCATAATGGGGCTCCCAAATTAGAACGTAAATTTACATTCCCGCAATATGTGTTTAAATACTGCAAACTTTTCAGAACCTTTACTAACTTGTTTACCCTTTGTTTTTCTTTATTATTCCCATCCCATAAGGTTGGTCGCACATACTGGCATCATCGTCATATCACACCATATCTAGATGCCCTCCTCCAAGTAATACGAGAAGCAAAGGAAAAGCTAAGATGGATAACCTAAGTGGTATTCGAAAGGAAAACGCTGAGAGCGCGGAAACTTCAGACGGACGGAGTACTCCGGCACCAAATGACTTGGTTTTGTTGTTGGAATAAAAGATACTAGAGTTACATGGAGAACTTGAGCAGGTCCGCAATTTAGCAAACCTATCCCTCACCCTGAACATCCTCGACATCAACCAACAAAATACCAAAAACCCAGCACCTCCCCAAAATACACCAAACCAACATCCACAAAATCCTCCCGCTCCACATCAATATGCAACTCCACCTCAAAATCCCAATCCTTTACCAATACCAACTCCACCACAAGACCATCATCAACCAATCCAGTACCCACAAACCACTACCTATCATACTCCTCAGAACACACCACAACCCATTCCCGACCCTCAAAACTTAACCAATGACCACCACTACACCCAAGTCCCTAGCACTCACCAAAACAACCCCATATATGTGGAAACCGTATGTCACTCTACTCAACCAATCTCCAATACACCCGAATCCGCTGAGAAGGACCTGCTTATCAAGAACATAGCTGGGGAACTCAAGAAATTGACAAGTTGAGTTCAGGGTGTCGAATGAGGAAAAGGGGTAGAAGGTCTGAATTATGAGGATCTGTGCATACAACCTGACGTGGAAATGCCATAGGGTTACAAACATCCCAAGTTTGAAATGTTTGACGGGACAGGTGATCGCAAGGTCCATTTGAGAACTTACTGTGACAAGCTCGTGGGGGTCAAAAAAGACAAAAGGATCCGAATGAAGATCTTCATGAGAAGTTTTAATGGAGATGCCATGTCCTAGTACATAAGCCAGAACCCTAAGAAGTGGGCCAATTGGGTGAGCATAGCATCAGAATATATGGACCGGTTCAGGTTCAATACGGAAAATGCACCAGATGTTTTCTACATCTAGAATTTAAAGAAGAAGCCAACTGAGACCTTCCGCGAGTATGCTACCTGGTGGAGGTCAGAAGCAGCCAAGGCCAGACCAGCACTAGAAGAAGAACAAATGAACAAGTTCTTTTTCAAGGCACAGGACCCACAATATTATGAAAGGCTAATGGTCATTGAAAATCACAAGTTATCCGATATCATCAAACTCGGAGAAAGGATTGAAGAAGGTATCAAAAAGGGGATGGTGACAAATTTCAAGGCACTATAGGCCACGAACAAAGCATTATAATCAGGCGGCATATCAAAGAAGATAAACACGGGGGCAGTAATGGTGGCCCAAGGCCCAAAATCTCCACTCACATATCAAACACCTCCGTTCACATATCGAACACCTCCACTCATATACCAGGCATCTCCATCCACATACCAGCCCTCATCTCCCAGATATTCTCAACTCGCCACTGCCTATCACACTTATAAAACCTAACTTTGACCGCAAATGACCCATACAATACACCGCTATTACTGAACCCATCGACCAGTTGTACAAAAGGTTGAAGTCCGCTGGTTATGTCACCCCTATTCCTGTTGTGGCAATGGAGAACTCTTCTCAATGGGTCAACCCAAACAAAACCTGTACATATCATTCTGGTATGAAGGGAACACCATTGATGAGTGCCGAACATTGAAAGATAAGATCCAGACATTGATTGATAGCAAGATCATACAGACAAAGGAAGCTACACCTAACGTCCACAACAATCTTCTCCCAGATCATAGGGGTGATGGGGTACATGTGATAGAGACGGATGAAGAATGGGATCCTGAGGGGTCAATCGGGCTTATTCGGGAAGGTGATGACTTTAAACCTACAGTCACACTCACTCCTATTATGGTATAGACACAGTCGTCAGCCGAGGATGAGGTAGCCACATCGGTTCCATTTGAGGTGGAGGTAGGTCAGCCTATAGCCACACCTGCTCCATTTGAGGTAGAAGCGGCCACACCTTTCACAATGATAGTATCAACCACACCTCCTTTGAATTCCAAAGCCATACCTTAGGATTACATTGTTGAAGCTAGGCGAAAAGGAAAAGGAAAAATGGGAGAATCTGATGCTACACACGGAATGACTAGAACGAGAAGGATCTATACACCTGAACACTTGGTAGGATCGAGCAAGGAGGCTGCTACTAAGCAACCTATTATTGAAACTGGACCGGATGATCTTTGAAGGAAAGTACAGGCGAGGGAATACTCCGTTGTCGATCATTTAAACAAAACCCCCGCCCAGATATCCATCTTATAACTATTGCCAAATTCAGAGGCGCTTACGAATGCTTTGATGAAGGTATTAAATGAAGCTTACGTGCCCAACAATATCACCTGTGGAGAAATGGACAACATGGTAGGGCAAGTGTTGGAGAGTCATAAGATCACCTTCCACTAGGATGAATTACCACCCGAAGGGTTAAGTCACAACCGGGCATTGCACATCACGGTGCAGTTTGAAGACAAGTTCATTGCCAGGGTCCTAATAGATGGAGGTTCAAGCCTTAACATTTGTCCGTTGACGACTCTAAAAAGGTTGGGCAAAGGTTTTCATGAAATACGGGCAGGAAGTATGAACGTGAAAGCCTTTGATGGGTCTCAAAGGGCCACGATTAGGGATATTAATCTTTGTCTACAGATAGGGCCAACTTGGTTCAATGTTGAATTCCAAGTACTTGACATATCAGCTACGTACAATCTTTTGTTAGGTTGCCGTTGGATACATGCCGTTGGGGCTGTGGCTTCCACACTACACCAGGCCGTGAAGTTTGAATGGAATCATCAAGAGGTGATCATTCACGAAGATGGGAGTAACCCCATTTACACCAGTCAGACCATCCCGGTTATCGACAATAGAAGAAGGCTAGGAGGGGAAACTTATCACCACATAGAACATGTAAATGCAATTTAAAAAGACAAATGGTGGAGTAAAAAAATAGAAAGCATACTAGTATGGTCTGGGTATGAACCCAGCAAGGGCTTGGGAAGAATCTCCAGGGCATTACCAAACCTATACAACTGAAACGTCACGGTACAACCTTCGAGCTCAGATACCAGTATACGTGGAAAGAGTATGATGATCGGTCACCTCCATGGCATGGTCCTTATTACCTTCTCGAGCAACCAATGCCACATCTGGGTCAGACTTTTCACCAGGCTGATACAATATGGGAAACTGTAGAAGAAGAAGCTTTAGCTGGGCTGAGGAATTTGTTCCTAGAGGACGAGGATATGGATTGCAGTGCGATAATTGAGAAGGAGGAGGAAGTAGGCCTCACCATTCAGACTGTGGAGAAAGAAGTTGTTCCTAGGAATTGGACTGCCACACCATCCCAGGCCCGCCGAGTCCCTGGGTAGCTTGGCATTTAGCCTAAATTTATTTCTATAGCCATGCTAGGCATTTTAGATGTTTTCAGTAATTTTGTTTTTAAAAGATGCGTTTTGTTTCAAAAATAATTACTCAATTCATCGAGTCGTACTTGTTTTGGGAAATTTTCAATTTTTTATCAATGCATGGCTATTATTATTCATTATTATCTTTCACATTTTTCTTTCTACAACATTACTATTACTTTTTCTGATGAACCGATGACTGCGACATGTAATGAGACAACGTAACATAAGGATAGTGACTCAGAGGAAGAAGATGAAATACCTGAGAAAATTGTTAGAGAGGTTGAGAACTTTGAGAACAAGCCTAAGTCCAACATGGACGAAACCAAAGCAATCAATTTGGGAGACGCCGAAACCATCAAGGAGACTCGCATAAGTATTCACTTATCACTGTAAGAAAAGGAAGAGTACGTTCGTTTCTTGAAGGAATATGAGGATATCTTTGCATGGTCATATGCTGACATGACCGGTCTGAGCATATCCATAGTGGCTCACAAATTGCCTACCAATCTAATGTGTCCGCCAGTAAAGCAGAAACTCAGAAAATTCAAACCAGACATGAGCCTGGAAATCAAGGAAGAGGTCACTAAGAAGATCAAAAGCCAAAGTCCTAAGGGTAGTTGAGTACCCAACCTGGCTAGCCAACATTGCACCAGTTCCGAAGAAAGATGGGATAGTTAGAGTGTGTGTTGACTATCGAGACTTAAACAGAGCAAGTCCTAAGGACGACTTTCCACTGCTAAATATACACATCCTGATCGACAGTTACGCCAAACATGAATTCCAATCCTTTGTAGATTGCTTCGCGGGTTATCACCAGATCTGGATGGATGAAGAAGATGTAGAGAAAATAGCTTTCACTACACCATGGGGAGTGTACTGCTACAAGATGATGCCATTTGCTCTAAAGAATGTTGGGGCTACTTACATGAGAGCTATGACAACTATCTTCCTTGATATGATACATAAGGAAATAGAGGTTTATATTGATGACGTCATCTTCAAATCCAAGAGGGTCGCAGATCACACAACAGCCTTGAGAAAGTTCTTTGACAGGTTAAGGGGGTACAATTTAAAACTAAACCTCGCAAAATGTGCATTTGGGGTTCCCGCAGGAAAGTTGTTGGGATTCATTGTCAGCCACTGGGGAATCGAATTGGACCCATCCAAAGTTAAATCCATTCAAGAGTTACCGCCACCAAAGAGCAAGAAGGACGTGATGAGCTTCCTGGGATGTCTCAACTATATCAGTCACTTCATAGCACAGTCCATAGTTATATGTGAACCCATTTTCAAGATGTTGAGGAAAGATGCTCAAACAAGTTGGATCGAAGATTGTCAGAAGGCTTTTGACAAAATCAAAGAATACTTGTCCACACTACCAGTCCTAGTCCTGCCAGAACCTGGGAGACCTTTGCTACTCTATATATCAGTATTAGATGGAGCGTTCAGATGTGTTTTGGGACAACATGATGAGACAGGGAGAAAGGAGCAAGCCATATACTACTTGAGTAAGAAGTTCACACCTTACGAAGCATGGTACTCTCTGTTGGAACGCACTTGCTGTGCTTTAACTTGGATGGCTCAGAAATTTAGGCATTACTTTTGTGCCTATACCACGTACCTCATATCCAGGATGGACCCTCTGAAGTACATCTTTCAGAATCCCATGCTGACCGGGAAGTTAGCCAAGTGGCAGATACTGTTAAGTGAGTTTGATATCATCTATGTAACTCAGAAGACGATCAAAGGACAAGCATTGGCAGACCATCTTGCTGAAAATCCTATGAGAGGGGAATATGAAACGTATTTTCCTAATGTTGATGTATCATTCGTAGGAGAGGCCATTACTGAAGCTTACGACGGTTGGAAGATGTTCTTTGATGGAGTTGAAAACTTCAAAGGAGTGGGCATTGGAGCGGTTTTGGTATCAGAAATAGGACAACACTACCCTATATCTGTGAAGCTTAGGTTTCCATGCACCAACAACATGGCGGAATATGAGGCTTGCATCATGGGGGTCAATCTGGCCATCGATATAAATATACAAGAACTACCAGTAATAGGTGATTCAGATCTTCTGGTACATTAGGTTCAAGAAGAACGGGCTACGAAGAACACCAAGAGACTGCCATACTTGTATCATGTGCATGAGTTAATGAAGAGATTCACAAAGATAGAATTCAAACATGTGCCTAGAATTCAAAATGAGTTCGCAGATGCACTGGCCACTTTGTCATCAATGATACAACATCCAGACAAGAATTTCATTGATCCCGTACTGGTGAGGATCCACAATCAACCAGCTTACTGTGCTCATGTGGAAGAGGAAATTGATGGAAAACCTTGGTTCCACGACATCAAATAATATTTGGCAAGAGGAGAATATCCAGAGTAGGCAAACCACACTCAGAAACGCACGCTGCAGAGGCTGTCCAATTACTTCTTCCTAAGCGGAGGGACCCTGTATAAAATAACTCCTGATCTAGGGTTATTAAGGTATGTTGACGCAAAGGAGGCTTCCAGATTGCTCGAAGAAATACATGCCAGAACTTGTGGACCACATATGAATAGTTTTGTTCTAGCCAAGAAAATACTCAGAGCTGGATATTTTTGGATGACAATGGAGACAGGTTGCATCCGATATGTACATAAATGCCACCAATATTAGGTGCATGCAGACATGATAAGGGTACCAACCAATGAGCTCAACGCAACAAGTGCACCTTGGCCTTTTGCTGCCTGGGGAATGGATGTCATTGGTCCGACCGAGCCCATTGCTTCAAACCGGCACAAGTTCATTTTAGTGGCCATTGTCTACTTTACAAAATGGGTAGAGGCTGCATCCTACAAAGCTGTAACCAAGAATGTCATCGCAGACTTTGTCAAGGATCGTATTGTTTGCCGATTCGGAGTTACTATTTATGCCACGCGGTGGCTTGAGTGATGTGAGGCCGAGTGATATGAGGCCGAGGGCCTGAGATACTTTATATGCCACGCGGTGGCTTGAGTGATGTGAGGATATGCTGAGTGATGATGCCACGAGGTGGCTTGATATAGCGCTTGGGCCGTAAGGGGCCCCTCCGGAGTCTGCACACCCACAGTGAGCGCGGGTACCCATTGTTCTGAGTGATTGATACTATGCCCGAGGTGCTGATATGAGTGATTGTGAGGTAGCCCGAGGGGCTGATACTATTCTGAGAGTGAGCCCGAGGGGTTGTTACTGATCTGATATTGAGCCCGAGGGGCTGTTACTGTTCTGATATTGAGCTCGAGGGGCTGTTACTGTTCTGATATTGAGCCCGAGGGGCTGGCATTGTTCTGATATTGAGCCCGAGGGGCTGGTTCTGTTGATATTATGCCCGAAGGGCGGTTTGTTGTACATGTTTTGCCCTAGGGTTTTTTTACATTTCTATCATTTTTGTTACTCACTTGTAAACTACTTGCTTTACTTGTTAGAAAAAGGGATTTTCACTTGATTTCTCACTGTTTTACTGTTTAAAGTAATTTTCTGCCTCAGTATGGAATACCATGTGTTTTTGCATGATTTCTTGCCTTCAGTCTTTATTTATTATTATTACTCACTGAGTCGGATTAATCACATTACTCCCTGCACCTTGTGTGCAGATTCAAGTATGTTTTGGCTGATCGGAGGCAGAGTCATCAGAGTTTAGCAAGGTAGCTGCTGGTGTTCGTAACACTACTTTTCTCTCTCCTCATTTAATTAGTCTATAGTTGTACACTCCAGGATTTCAGTTGTATTTATACCCTAGTAGAAGCTCGTGACTTGTGACACCTCGGTTAGGGCTGTGTCGGGCTGGATTTCCGCATTTCTTATTCATACTTTTCGCTATTTGGTATTAAACCATGTTTATAGTATATTTGTGTTAAATTTACTGTTTTAAAGGACGAGTTGGGTTAGATTGGTTGGCCGTGTCTTCACGAGAGGTGCCATCACGACCAGGGTCGGGATTTAGGTCATGACGCATAAGGACATGTGTTTGATAAAGAGACATAAAGAGAAGTTCGTATTTTTGAATTTATTCACATTATCCTAGTCTCATAAGTTATAGTATTCTCCCTTATTGGGACTTTCTATTCAGTTAAGTATTGTCTTCTTTTAGTCAAGAGAGTGGAGAGCCTATATGTATACAGTATTACAGTATTTTCACCACCACTGAGTTATAATTGGTGGGCAAGCCCCTATTGGACAACTTCTGATCAGATGGTAAGTTATATACCGAGCCTACTATGGCCGAGAGCCTATGAGCGAGCCCAGAATGGCCGAGATACAGAGCCTAGTATAGCCGAGCGCCTATGAGCGAGCCTACTACGACAGAATAGTTATATATACCGAGCCTTATAGGGTCGGAAAACTATTTTACTTACTATATTGAGAGAGTTGAGTCAGTAGCAGCAGGTAAGCACATCTTCAGATTATCTTTGACTCCTAGTTACTTTTAGTTATTATATTATCAGTTTAGTTACAACTTTTAGTTATTGTGTTACCTTACATACTCGGTATATTATTTCATACTGATGTCCCTTTTGTCGGGGATGATGCATTTCATGCCTACAAGTCCTGATAGATAGCTGGATAGACCTTCCCAGTAGACAGAGCCAAACATCAGCTTGGTTGGTAAGCTCCACTTCCCTGGAGTAACCAGGTTTAGACTTAGAGTCCATTTTCTTATACAGGTTGATGGGTAGTTTGAGGCCATGTCCGACCATGATACAGTCATCTCTAGAGGCTTGTAGACAAGTCATGTATAGTTTGTATATCAGTAGATATTCATGGCGGCCTCGTTTGCCTCCACAATAATATATATATATATATATATATATATATGGATATGTTTACCCCTCAGATAAGAGAGATGATATTTTCATACGATTCAAAATATGGCCTCATTGGCCTAAGTTGAGGGTTACCCCTTTAGAGTTTACAGTTATAGAGTGGTATGCTCGGGCCAAGTATGGCACCGGGTACCAGCTGTCACACCTCCTTTTTGCGCGCCCCCGCCCCGAATGGTAGAAAATGCGCGAGGGGAGTTTTTCCAATTTAAGTGACAATATTCGAAATGGGATTATTTATTTAATTCAGAGTCGCCACTTGGGAAAGGTTTGGCTTTTGGTGTCCCAAGTCACCGGTTTATCTTGAATCCCAAATCGAGGAAATTTTCGACTTTTCCAAATGAAGTCTGCGAACCAGAAATTCTAAGTAAGGAATTCTGTTGACCCGAGGGAAGGTGTTAGGCACCCTCGAATCCCGTGGTTCTAGCACGGTCGCTTAAATTGTTATAATGGCTAAATATCTGATTTAAATACATGTTGTGACTTATGTGCTTTATTAAGTTTAAAACCGCTTTTATTATTATCATTTATTTTTATAGAATTGCAACGTCATGAAAATGCATCTCCAACCACGTCACAATCAATGCACCCGTAGTTGTTAACACATTTCGACTCCGTTGAGATTTGGATTCGGGTCACATCAATGTGCACCCGAGTTTAAGAATGTAATTTAACTAAACCGCGTCTAAAGAGCCTAACGCGTTATTATTTTTGGGAAAGGCCATGAAATTTACTAAACGGCCTGTCCTGAATTCTAAATATTTATTATGTTTAGTTGTTGAGGGCCCCGCAATTTATATTTTTATTTGGCGAGGCTCATCTCTATTTTAGAAAGGATATCCTAAAGCGTCTACATTTCTATTACATTTGTCTCTAATAAAATGAAAGAAAGAGGATTATGTGCTAATTACATGCTTGACCAGCTTCAGATCCTTACTTGATTATCTGATTTTATGAGGCGTGAGTTATTTTGTGCCTTATTTCATGGATGAGCATGCTGTTAAATTGTTAGGGGAAATTAATATACAAGATTAATAGAACTGTTAAAAGCTTATGATAAATGTTCTTCAGATCCGAGTTTGAAGCTCGCTTATTTAAACCAAATCAGTGGAATTAACTTATCAGAAACTATTACTAATAGAGTTTGAACAAGATCCTGTGAACTATCTACAAAGATTCAATAAAACTAAATATCATATCTGGCAAGCTTAAAGCATTCTTTCCTATACATGCAGAATATTAGTTGAAAAGTTACCTAATTATCTGTGTGTTAAAACACTCATACATTCCTCATTAGACAACCCATTAAGCAAACGAAATCACAATTTAGGACGGACTAAGCTGCTATTAAGTACAAGGCTACCTAACATGTTTCTTTATTGAATTACAAACTAAACAAATTAAACAGATCTTAATAACATTCGTAAAAAAAAACTGTAACTGCAGCAAACAAATGATTAAACTCCTGCATATCTTTGATTTCATGCTTTCATTATTACATCAGATGCAAAGTCTTAGTATGTACCTGGATGTTGGATACAATAGAAGAAACAAGGGGTTAGTAGGACAATAGAAGCAACACCAAACAGCAGCAGTAACAGCAGGTACAAATAGGACAACTACCAGTGCAAGATACAGTTAGGACCGATAAAAATGGCAGAAAGGCAGCAGACAATGCAGTAGGAAACAGAAATCCAGACAATCCAATTCCAAGGGAATCAACCAAGGCAAACCAAACCAACACACTTTAGCTGATACTTGAAAGAAAGGAAAACTGACTGAATAGGCTGAGCAGGCTAAGAATTGAACAAAAGCAGGAAGAAAAACCAGTTTCTGATTTCTGTGTCTTTATCCCTCTTACTATCTATTTCTTTTCAAAATCCAATGTCCAATTTCAGTCTTGAAATCTATTTTTGGCTATCCAAAAGAATTCTTTTCCAGTTTTCTGTTTTTCAGAACTCAACTCTCCTAAAAATGTTCCCTCTCAATTCACTCTGTTATTATCAATGTCTGTCTGTGTGTGTGTATATCAAAATCTCTCCCTAAACTGATGGAAGTTCCTTCTCTTTTATAAGCCCAAAATCAATCCTTTAACAGCCTGTTTTGACAATTAGAACACCCCTCCCATGTGCTCTCCTATTTTCAGGTTCCACTTGGCTAATTAAGTATAAACAAACCCCATGATATTCCCTGGCAGACATACTTTTGAGTAATGTTTATTATTTCTGAAACTAAAGTAGAGTATGGGCAGCAGAATGTAGTCTGACAGCATATGCTGTCAAACTATTTAATTCAAAAAGCCTTTATGCAGGACACAGGCTGTGCACAAATGCACATGTGGTGCACAAGTGCACATGCCCTCCAATTTCAGAACTGTAACTAAACAAAACATTTATTTTACATTTCTGATTCAAATTAACAATTGTAAGCAACTAAACTCAGTTTCTAATAGATTCAGGCAATGCTTGGCAAAAGCAAGTCAATTTGTTATTGTTCATATAGCTGAAACTAATTGACGACACATGTCGACTCGACTATATTAATCATAACATGTACAATCGTAGCCAAAAATCATAAATCCAAGAGTATCACACAAGGGGTTCAGATTGCAATGTTAATACAGAATGGCACTGGGAACTAATTGAACGAACCAATCCAAATTCATTTGATTGTACAGATTACACATACACATTATCAGTGAATAGAAGAGGGACTTAATCAAACACGTAGGTTCAGGCAAAGTGGACAGGACACAGTTGATAAAATTCAGGGACACAAATTAAACAAAACATGAACAGACCTTTAATCAGCACATGGACTAAAATTAAAGGAAAGAGGAAAACAAAAACTCACCATAAATCCCGAAAAAAATCAAAAGTCTTGGCTTGGATTCGAACAGGCCCTTCTTGGGGTTGAAAGGACTTTAATCGACTAAAATCCATTAGACCCTAAATACCTTGGCTCGAACGGATACAGACTAGTGACGAGGAACCCTAGGGTTCCAAAAATCAGATCTGGGATTCATGCTTCCCTGGTCAGATTCGGACCAAACCAAGCATGGTTTGGTCACGAGGGGGTCTGGGGACTGTCTAGTGTGAAGTTGAGGTCGATTGGTGTAAATCAGGTTCTGACTCGAATCTTCAAATGAAGATTCGAGAAGGTGGGAGGGGATTCGAAGTGTGTGGTTGGTGGATTTGGGTTCAGGACGGTGATGAGCATCTATGGTGTTAAGGGTGGGGTCACCGGCGTCCATGCCGCCGGCTTTCATGGTGAAAGTATACAGGGGCGGCTAGGGTTTGAAGGTCTGAGGTCTGGGGTGAAGACGACCTAAGGCAGGGGGTTCGGATAGGGGGCAGGGTAAAGGTTATAGGTTTATATAGTTGGTGAGGGATTGATTCCTAGCCGTTGGATGGGGTACGATGAAGGGTCAGGATCTCTTGGATGGTGGGGGACGATGTCGTTTCATCCTAAAGGGGTTTGGGTCGGTCCGGGTGGAACGGGTCGGGTTCATCAGTGGGTTATGGGGAAGTGATCTTGGCCGTTGATCAATCTGAGATCAACGGCCCAGATCAGACCAGGTTAAAACGGTGTCGTTTGGAAGTTCTAGGTATTAGCTGGTGTGGACCGGGTTACACATGGGGTTTTGGGTTTGGGTTTGGGCCTCGAATTAAAATGAAAATAGGCCCAACTGATTTTAAACCAATTCTGCACTTTTTTATTATATATATTTTTTATATATTTTTTTATTTTTAAAACAAAACCCAAGTAAATCAAATTAAAATTAAATAAACACTTAATACAATTATTTACACACACATATTAAAATGTTTGAAGCAGGTAAAATCAAACAAAACAAAAATCACGGACAAAGATGCCTATTTATGATTTTCTATTTAACAACCGGATTACGGTTCAAATTACGCATGACACACACATTTTTTGTATTTTGTTTTAATAAAATAAAATGGGCAAAAATCATAAATAATTAACAAAGTGCCATGTAAAATCCAAAAATTGTACAGCAGGACCATTTGTTATTATTTTTATTTCTTTTGGAGCGATTGTCGCGTAAAACAAAAATCACGTGCTCATAGCTGCCCCTCTTTGTTCGGAAACGCGAAGGGTTTTCATGCAATGATAAAGTGAGCGGATATGAGCGATTTTAAACTCCGTGTGAAGCATGTTTTTGAAAGATTTGACCGAATCTTTGCTTCAAATATTTCCTACATATCCTGGGTTAAACAGGAATCAGGTCAATGTAGTTCGGGAAGTTTTGGCAACTGGGGCTACCATGGGACTGCAATGCTTGCTGTTACTGCTGTTGGTGTTGTCTCCGTTGCTTTACTGACTGCCTTATTACAACCAAAGAAAAATTGGAACTGAACTAAATACTTATATGCATGTCAACTGCTAGTTACAAGATTCCTATCTATGATTCTTTTGCGATTTGATCTTGGGTCTTAGCTGATTGTGCTTGGAGACTTCGATCCGAATGTTGATGCTTGCAAGTTGCAGCGACTTGTTTAATCTCTGGGATACTGAGTGAAACGCGACTGGCAGAGTTCAGGACCTTAATCAAATGTTGGAGTCGATCTGCCTTCCATTTATTCCGATATCTCGGGACATCTTCTTTTTGTCTTTTTCTTCTTTGATTCTGAGTTGAGACTCAGCTCGTGGGTCGTTTCGATCCGTGTGGCTCGAGGCTAGACATGCGGGAAAAAACAAACGAACGAAATTTTCTGCCCCAGTTTCACTAGGAAAATTTCATGAATTATTCGCCAGGAAGTTCATAAAATTGATGAAAGAGGATATGCACGCTTAGTTCAGGGTTGGAGCCCTAATACCGACTAGCTGGGAGAAGTTCAGTTTAGAGTTAAAACTCTAATACCGACCAACTGGGGAAAAGTTCAGTTTAGGGTTTTAAAACCCTAAACTGACTGAATGGAAAAGTTCAGCTTAGGGTTTAAAACCCTAATAATGACTAAAGGAAAAAAAGTTCAGTTTAGGGTTTAAAACCCTAAACTGACTGAATGGAAAAGTTCAGCTTAGGGTTTAAAACCCTAATGCTGACTAAAGGAAAAAAAAGTTCAGTTTAGGGTTTAAAACCCTAATGCTGACTAAAGGAAAAAAGTTCAGTTTAGGGTTTAAAACCCTAATGCTGATTGTATGGAAAAACTCAGTTTAGGGTTTAAAACCCTAATGTTGGCTGAGTGGAAAAAAGTTTAGTTTAGGGTTTAAAACCCTAATGCTGATTGCATGGAAAAGCTCAGTTTAGGGTTTAAAACCCTAATGCTGGCTGAAAGGAAAAGAGTTCAGTTTAGGGTTTAAAACCCTAATGCTGATTGCATGGAAAAGCTCAGTTTAGGGTTTAAAACCCTAATGCTGGCTGAATGGAAAAAAGTTCAGTTTACGGTTTAAAACCCTAATGCTGACTAAAGGAAAAATTCAGTTTAGGGTTTAAAACCCTAATGCTGATTGCATGGAAAAGCTCAGTTTAGGGTTTAAAACCCTAATGTTGGCTGAATGGAAAAAAGTTCAGTTTAGGGTTTAAAACCCTAATGCTGATTGCATGGAAAAGCTCAGTTTAGGGTTTAAAACCCTAATGCTGGCTGAATGGAAAAAAGTTCAGTTTAGGGTTTAAAACCCTAATGCTGATTGCATGGAAAAGCTCAGTTTAGGGTTTAAAACCCTAATGCTGGCTGAATGGAAAAAAGTTCAGTTTAGGGTTTAAAACCCTAATGCTGACTAAAGGAAAAATTCAGTTTAGGGTTTAAAACCCTAATGCTGACTAAAGGAAAAGTTCAGTTTAGGGTTTAAAACCCTAATGTTGACTGAAGGGAAAATTCAGTTTAGGGTTTAAAACCCTAATGCTGATTGCATGGAAAAACTCAGTTTAGGGTTTAAAACCCTAATGCTGACTAAAAGGAAAATTCAGTTTAGGGTTTAAAACCCTAATGCTGATTGCATGGAAAAGCTCAGTTTAGGGTTTAAAACCCTAATGCTGGCTGAATGAAAAAGTTCAGTTTAGGGTTTAAAACCCTAATGCTGACTAAAAGGAAAAGTTCAGTTTAGGGTTTAAAACCCTAATGCTGATTGAAAGGAAAAGTTCAGTTTAGGGTTTAAAACCCTAATGCTGATTGCATGGAAAAGCTCAGTTTAGGGTTTAAAACCCTAATGCTAGCTGAATGGAAAAAGTTCAGTTTAGGGTTTAAAACCCTAATGCTGACTAAAAGGAAAAGTTCAGTTTAGGGTTTAAAACCCTAATGCTGATTGAATGGAAAAAAGTTCAGTTTAGGGTTTAAAACCCTAATGCTGACTAAAAGGAAAAGTTCAGTTTAGGGTTTAAAACCCTAATGCTGATTGAAAGGAAAAGTTCAGTTTAGGGTTTAAAACCCTAATGCTGACTGAAGGGAAAATTCAGTTTAGGGTTTAAAACCCTAATGCTGATTGCATGGAAAAGCTTAGTTTAGGGTTTAAAACCCTAATGCTGGCTGAATGGAAAAAAGTTCAGTTTAGGGTTTAAAACCCTAATGCTGATTGCATGGAAAAGCTCAGTTTAGGGTTTAAAACCCTAATGCTGGCTGAATGGAAAATGTTCAGTTTAGGGTTTAAAACCCTAATGCTGACTAAAAGGAAAAGTTCAGTTTAGGGTTTAAAACCCTAATGCTGATTGAATGGAAAAAAGTTCAGTTTAGGGTTTAAAACCCTAATGCTGATTAAAAGGAAAAGTTCAGTTTAGGGTCAGTTTAGGGTTTAAAACCCTAATGCTGGCTGAATGGAAAAAGTTCAGTTTAGGGTTTAAAACCCTAATGCTGATTGAATGGAAAAAAGTTCAGTTTAGGGTTTAAAACCCTAATGCTGACTAAAAGGAAAAGTTCAATTTTGGGTTTAAAACCCTAATGCTGATTGAAAGGAAAAGTTCAGTTTAGGGTTTAAAACCCTAATGCTGATTGCATGGAAAAGCTCAGTTTAAGGTTTAAAACCCTAATGCTGGCTGAATGGAAAAAAGTTCAGTTTAGGGTTTTAAAACCCTAATGCTGACTAAAAGGAAAAGTTCAGTTTAGGGTTTAAAACCCTATTGCTGATTAAAAGGAAAAGTTCAGTTTAGGATTTAAAACCCTAATGCTGACTGGCTGGGGACAAAATTCGAGAACAACAACTGACCTCTTTTTTTTGAATTTTCTTTTTTAGTAGAAGATAAAAGGGAGTTTCGTGGAAACTTACCTTTCGAGTGAATTCCTTATTGCCAAAATATTTCTTGTACCCATGTACCTTCTTCTTCGGGCGACACCTGCTTCTTGCACGGTTGTCTTGGATTATACCTGTTTCAACTTTTCTGACAAAGAACAATTGTTAGTTCGGAAATGACAGTCGGTTCGGTGACCTTGATCGTTCCCAGTTGCTTTGTTGCGTCTTCGTTTCTGTTGCGAAGTCCCGCCATTGATTTGATTCATATGTCGAAACCCTTTAGGCTGCTCAGGCTTGTATTTCCAGATTCTGTGATGATTTGCTTCGTAAGGCTCTTTTTTTTTTTGTGTCCCGTTTTGCTTGGAGGTTCTCAACGGGGATTTTATTGGAGGTATTCTGTGGGGATTTGTACAAAAGGAAGCTCTGTGGGGGGATGTTTACAAAGTGGATCCTTTGTGTGGATTTTTGTACAATGGGGCATGCTGGGGATTTGTTTCAAAGCGGGCTTTCTAGGATTTATTGGGGTGAGCTTGTTGGGGAATTTTTACAAAGGGACTCGCTGGGGATGTGTTGGGGAAATTCCATTCTTCTTTTTTTTTTTTAACAAAGGGAAGGCCCTGGGGGATCTGTACAAGGGAAAATCTGTGTGGATTTCGCTGGAGCAGACCTTTTGGGGAATATTTACAAAGTGGATTCTTTGTGCGGATTCGTACAAAGGGAAACTCTGTGGGGATTTGTCCGAAGGCGGACTTACTGGGGGAAATTTATCTTTTTCCTCTTTACTTCGAACGCCATCAAACATCATGATTCATCAGGCTTAGACAGACGTACCAACGAAACGAGGTGTTTTCCTTCATGAAACGGAATTCCGTGCAACCAAACCTGCCACCTGTACTTTCCGGTACATCTAGAACTTGGTCTTAAACATGAAAGAGATTCGAAGAAAAACAAAGAAAAGATAAAACAAATTTCAAAAAAAAAGGAGTGCCCCCTTCGGGACGAGAAAGACTTATCTGAGGAAGATAATGCTAGCTTTAAATGACATGACATGCTCTTTGGACTGGACGCCTGACTTTCCATGTGCTTGCATTTCCCTGAACCAAAACGGATCTGTGATTCCAAACCGGTGGAACTTTGCCGAAACCTCCTTGGGTGGAGTCACTCTTTCGGCCAAAAGCGCCCTTTGCGGGTTTTCGCTGGCTGACCTCTCTCATTTCTCTTCCTGTCATCGCTTGATAGCACTCTTTGTGAGTTTTTACTAAACAAGCTCTCTCATTTCGGTCTCTCTACTCCCGTCGCCTCGCGGTGCCCGAAGGTTTTCACCGACGAGACTCTCTCATTTTATCTCTCTCAATTCAGAGTGTGCCGGTCTCCATTTGTGACGCTTATTGGCTTCCCACTATCTTTGGTAATTGATTTGAAGGCTTGTGCTTGGTAAAGAGATGTAGACGATGCTAACTTCTAAACTACTCGACGTGCCCCGGTTTCAATTTCAGGGTGAATGAGATTTTATTGTTGGTGTGACTGAACCTCAGGGAGAGGCTGCCTACGTATCCTTTCGGAATCAAGTCAAACGTAGTTCAGGCCTCAATCAATGTTTTGTTTTTGTTTTGTTGTTTTTTTTGTAAGCGACTCAAAGGCTTGTGGAGAGAATTGGTAGTGTTTGGGGGTAGTGGGAATAAAACCTTCATTATTTCAAATGTGTAAGGACCACTGGAGTTTAAATCAGACATAGTATCTCTTGACTGCATCTGCATTTACTGCTGTTTCGGGGTCATTTCCTTCGATATCACCTAGATACAATGCTCCTCTTGGCAATATCTTCCTTATGATGTATGGGCCTTTCCAATTTGGAGCAAACTTCCTTTTCGCTTCCTGGTGATGTGGCAGAATACGCCTCAATACCAGCTGACCTACTTCAAAATTCCTGGGTCGGACTTTCTTGTTGTAAGCGCGGGCAATTCTTCGTTGGTACAACTGTCCATGACAAACCGCGGCCATTCGCTTTTCATCGATCAAAGTCAATTGCTCTAATCGAGTCTTGACCCACTAGCTGTCTTCGATTTCTGCTTTGACAATGGTTCGAAGCGAAGGAATTTCTACCTCTGCTGGTATCACAGCTTCAGTCCCATAAACCAAGAGATAAGGGGTTGCCCCTACCGATGTGCGTACCGTAGTGCGATATCCCAATAATGCAAATGGTAGCTGTTCATGCCACTGTCGGGAACTCTGGATCGTCTTCCTCAGAATCTTCTTGATGTTCTTATTTGCCGCTTCCACTGTGCCATTGTCCTTAGGCCGATAAGGGGTGGAATTCCTATGCACTATCTTTAATTGCTCGCATACATCTCCCATCAAGTGACTGTTCAGGTTTGCTGCGTTATCTGTGATGATAGTCGCAGGAATACCGAAACGACAGATAAGATTTGAGTGTACAAAATCCACTACAGCTTTTTTAGTGACCGACTTGAGAGTGACAGCCTCTACCCACTTTGTGAAGTAGTCGATGGCAACTAGTATAAATCTATGTCCATTTGAAGCCTTTGGCTCGATTGGTCCAATGACGTCCATGCCCCAGGCGACAAATGGCCAAGGCGCAGACATGGGATGCAGTTCTGTGGGAGGCGCATGAATCAAATCACCGTGCACCTGACACTGATGACACTTCCGAACGAAGCTAAAGTAGTCCTTTTCCATGGTCATCCAGTAATAACCTGCTCGAAGGATTTTCTTTGCTAAGACATACCCGTTCATGTGAGGTCCGCACACACCTGCGTGTACTTCGTGCATGATCTTTCTCGCCTCCTCGGCGTCGACACATCTTAGGAGATTGAGGTCCGGGGTCCTCTTGTACAACAATTCACCGCTCAGAAAGAAACCACTTGCATGTCACCTAATGGTTCTCTTTTGATCTCCAGTAGCATGCTCGGGGTATTCCTGTGTCTTCAAGAACCTCTTGATGTCATGGTACCAAGGCTGCGTATTTGATCCCGCCTCGATTACATTGCAGTAACCGTGTCTTTCCCTGATTTAGATTTCCAAAGGAACGACGTGGGCGTTGCCCGGGTAAGGTAGCATTGAATCCAGAGTAGCAAGTGCATCTGCCAGTTCATTGTGACACCTCGGGATATACCTGAACTCTATTGATGTAAAGCGGTTGCCGAGGTCCTCCACATGCTGTCGGTAAGGGATAAGTTTGACATCCCGAGTTTCCCATTCGCCTTGGGCTTGCCGGATAATCAGGTCAGAATCTCCCATAATCAGTAAGTCTTCGACATCCTGATCAATCGCCATATGCATGCCCATGATGCAGGCTTCATACTCAGCTGTATTGTTTGTGCAAAAGAAACGCAGTCTAGCTGTGGCGGGATAATGCTGACCAGAAGGCGAAATCAAAATTGCCCCAATCCCTACACCTTTGGCATTCACAGCTCCATCAAAGAACATCTTCCAAACACGAGCTTCCTCCGAGACCACTTCTATGGTGTTTACTTCTTCATCTGGAAAGTAGGTACTCAATGGGTGGTATTCCTCATCGACCGGATTTTCGGCCAAATGATCTGCTAGCACCTGGGCTTTCATCGCCGTGCGAGTGACATAGACTATGTCGAATTCAGTAAGCAAGATTTGCCACTTAGCCAGTCTTCCAGTAGGCATTGGTTTCTGAAATATATACTTCAAAGGATCCAACCTGCTTATGAGGAAAGTAGTGTGGGCTTGGAGATAATGTCTCAGCTTTTGAGCAACCCACGTCAGAGCGCAACATGTCCTTTCCAGCAGAGTGTATTTGGCCTCATAGCCGGTGAATTTCTTGCTCAAGTAGTAGATTGCTTGCTCCTTCTTTCCGGTTATGTCGTGTTGCCCGAGGACGCAACCGAAAGAGTTCTCCAAGACTGTCAGATACAAGAAAAGTGGCCTCCCTGGTTCTGGAGGGACCAAGACTGGGGGATTCGAAAGGTATTCTTTGACTTTATCAAAGGCTTCTTGACACTCAGTTGTCCATTTGATCGCCGCATCTTTCCTTAACAGCTTGAATATGGGCTCACACGTGCTTGTCAGCTGGGCAATAAACCGACTGATGTAGTTCAATCTGCCCAACAAACTCATCACGTCTTTCTTCGTTCTCGGGGGAGGTAGATCTCTGATAGATTTTATCTTAGATGGATCTAGCTCGATACCTCTCCTGCTTACGATGAAGCCCAAAAGTTTGCCCGATAGAACTCCGAAAGCACACTTGGCTGGGTTCAACTTCAAGTCATACTTCCTTAGTCTCTCGAAGAACTTACTCAAGTCTTGGATGTGATTATCCTGCGTCCTGGACTTGACTATCACGTCATCCACGTACATCTCTATTTCCTGATGCATCATGTCATGAAAAATGGCAGTTATGGCCCTCATGTATGTAGCCCCGGCATTCTTCAGACCAAATGGCATGACCCGATAACAATAGGTGCCCCAAGGCATGGTGAAGGCAGTTTTCTCGGCGTCCTTTTCATCCATCAATACCTGATGATACCCAGCGTAACAATCTATGAAAGACTGTATCTCATGTTTGGCGCAATTATCAACGAGGATGTGGATGTTGGGCAGTGGGAAATTATCTTTGGGACTTGCTCTATTCAGGTCTCGGTAATCTACACATACCCGATTTTTCCCATCTTTTTTCGGTACTGGAACCACATTTTCCAACCACGTCGTATACTGGACTACCCGAATCACTCCCGTTTTCAGTTGTTTGGTGATCTCCTCTTTAATCTTGTCACTGACCTCAGTTTTGAACTTTCGTTGCTTTTGTTGGACTGGAGGACAATCAGGATGAATCGGCAATTTATGAACCACTAGATCAACACCTAGTCCCTGCATGTCATCGTATGACCAAGCAAACACGTCTTTAAATTCAAAAAGAAGTTGAATTATCGCATCTCGCATTTTCTTGTCCGTGTGAATGCTTATTTTGGTCTCCCGGATTTCTTTCGGAGTTCCTAAAT
This sequence comes from Nicotiana sylvestris, assembly GCF_000393655.2. Lineage (NCBI taxonomy): Eukaryota > Viridiplantae > Streptophyta > Magnoliopsida > Solanales > Solanaceae > Nicotiana > Nicotiana sylvestris. Next base: position 12,966,717 of record NC_091064.1, read on the forward strand.
TAACCGGTTCAGTGTCATTCAGATTTGGCTTAGGTTTATTCTCAAAATGTTCCAACTCTCGGTTTATTTCCCTAAAAGCCTCTTCTTCATCATATTCTTGTTCTGGGTTCATTAATTCACAGTTAATTAGCTCGTTGTGATCTGGGCGTTAAGTCCGCAAGCATGTCATATTTAAAGCCGCATTATTATAACTGAAAGGATAGATAAAAGGAAAAATAACAAAAATCAGAACAAAAGAAAAAATGGGAAAACAACGATGATTTTTTTTATTTTTCTTTGGGAAGTTGGAAGACAACAATGTTTACAAACTAGGAATTCAAAACAACAATTGAAAGGAAGAAAACGTTCAAGTTATGTCCTGGAGATAACTTGCGACACAGGAAAGGTGGCAGGACAGGTCTACCCGGACTTCCATTTAGTCGGGAATGGCGTGGCCTCCCAGTTTCGAAGTTTGGCGTCCGATCCCACGTACAGCATCTCAGCAGTGCTTGTTCCTTCACCTGGTTGAACCATGTGAGTCTCGTAGAGCATTTCTCTCATTGCCCCACATATCTCTTCGATTTCCTCAGCCGTGAAGACCTCATCGTCCTCTTCTTCGGTGTATCTTGGCCTGATGAAAGTTTCATATAAATCCGGCAATGGTTGAGGTAACTTCCAATCCTCATTTCTACTTTTCTTTGCCCACTCTTCGTCTGCTGGAGTAGGCTTGAAGCCTAGTCCAAAGGGTTTCTTGGTGACTGGCAAGGTAATGGGTTCTGTTATTCCCTGAAGGGTTCGTCCAAGCCCTTTCCCTAGCCTAAATCTGTGCCGGATCATCTCTTTGGCCACCATGACCGAGGCGTTAGACAAGAAAGGCTGGGGGCAGGGTATTCCCTCTTCGTGCTGCTCTGCCAGTACAATCTCGAAAGCTTGATAGACCGTATGTTTGCTCCCTTCTCTTGGTTCAAGATATGGGATGGAGGGGTCCCGATAAATAGCATGCTCGTCCTCTCTATGGACCACGATATCTCGGTCTTCGTACTCAAACTTCACCATCTAGTGAAGAGTGGAAGGCACAGCTCCTGCCGCATGGATCCAAGGTCTGCCGAGGAGAAAATTGTAGGATGTATCCATGTCGAGCACCTGGAAGGTTACTTGAAATTCGACTGGTCCTATGACCAACAACAGGTCTATTTCTCCCATGGTATCTCTCTTGATGCCGTCGAAAGCCCTTACGCAGACATTGTTGGGTCGGATTCTTCCGGTCCCAATTTCCATTCTTTGTAGCGTGGAGAGCGGGCAAATGTCAACGCCTGAGCCCCCATCCAACATTACCCGCTTGACATAATAGTCTTCGCATTTAACTGTTAGATGCAAAGCCTTGTTGTGTGCCGCTCCTTCCGGGGGTAGATCGTTCTTGCTGAAAGAGATTTGGTTGACGGCGAAGAATCTTTCTGTCATCCGCTCTAATTGTTCTACCGAGGTTTCAACTGGCACATATGCTTCATTCAGGGTCTTCAGTAAGATCTTTTGATGCTCGGTCGACCTCATCAACAATGACAGCATGGACACTTGCTCGGGGCACTTGCGCAGTTGATCTATCACTTCGTAATCCGGAATTTTCATTTGTTGGAAGAACACTTCCGCTTCTTCAACGCTCACAGGCTTCTTTGGTGGGAAGCGCCTTTGTGTGGCGTTATTCAGCTCTTGGGTATTTGAATACCTTCCAATGAAAGTATTTTCTGGAAGTTCTCCCATGACCTCTTTACCTTTGTACATTACCAAAGTCTTTTGATAATTCCATGGCACTGTGGACGGGTTGGTCATTGGCTTTTGTGGCACGCGTCCGATAACCACTGGCTCATTCAGCCGAGGTGGTTGAATCGTCCCCCGGACCACATAGGCCCCTTTTGGCACGTACATAGGTTTTGCCTTTTTGATCCCGAAGTTCTGCGTCTTCTTGGCTTGACCTCGTGGTATGTAAAGAACTCCACCCTTTGCTGGTACTACTTTCTTCTCCACCTTCTTTTCAGGCTCGCTCTTTATGGCCTTGGCCTCCTCCCCCTTTTCTGGTTTCTGGTCTGTCTCAGTCCTTTTCCCTGTGTCGACAATGGCGATTATAGCTTTCAGAGCAGGGTCGAATTCTTTATCTTCGCAAATCATTCCGATCAGCGGCCCATTATTGTGAGCAGGCAATGGATTGTTAGTCACATTTGGGAATCTCCTCGTCCCTTAGCACTATTTTCCCTTGCTCTATCAAATTCTCGACCACTCTTTTCAACGACCAGCAGTCATTTGTATCATGTCCCTCGGCCCCTGAATGATAGGCGCATCTGACTCCATCTTTGTAAGAAGGTGACGTCGGGTTTTGCCTTGTTTGAGGGATCGGTTGCAAGAAACCCAACTGGACTAGCTTCGGGAACAAAGTAGAGTATGGTTCACCGATGGGCGTGAAAGTCCACCTTCGAGGTGGCTCCTGAGGGCGGAAGTTATTCTGCGGGGGTTGTGGATTATAGTGGTTGCGGTAAGGAGGCTGATTTCTGGGAGGTGGAGTTGGGCCTCGGTTGGCTTGTTGCGGCGGATGGGCATAAGGCTGGGCATTCATGACCATATAGGGTTGATGAGCATATGCCAAATTTTAGTGGGGGTAGTAGTGTTGTGGGGTTCTTTCCGGAAAATGGGGCCTGGGATGATGATATTCCCTTGCTTCTGAGGCTGCTATGGTCGTTTCTTCCTTTTTCTTCCCTCTTGCCATTCCTCCGGACCCGCTCTGGACGGCTTGGGAGGTCGCCCTTATGGCTGCTTGACTCAGAATCCTACCTGTTTTCAGACCATTCTCCACCATCTCTCCAATCTTAATTGCTTCTGCAAACGGCTTTCCCATGGCTGACATCATGTTTTGGAAATAGTCAGACTCTTGAGCCTGGAGAAAGGTAGTGACCATTTCCACTTCATCCATGGGAGGCTTCACCCTCGACGCATGCTCACGCCACTTAATAGCATATTCTCTAAAGCTTTCTGAAGGTTTCTTCTTCAAATTCGACAGAGAATTTCGGTCTGGTGCAATGTCGATGTTATACTGGAATTGTTTCACAAAATCTCTGGCGAGATCATCCCATATATGCCATCGGGACATTTCCTGGTCCATATACCATTCCGAGGCTATCCCTACTAGACTTTCCCCAAAATATGCCATTAGCAGTTCTTCTTTTCCGCCGGCTCCCCGCAATTGGTTGCAATATTTCTTAAGATGTGCAATGGGGTCACCGTGCTCGTCGTATTTCTCAAACTTTGGGGTCTTGAAACCCACCGGCAGGTGCACGTGAGGGAACACGCATAGGTCGGCGTAAGAGACGCTCTTCTGTCCACTCAAACCTTGCATATTCTTCAAACTTTGTTCAAGGCTTCTCATTCTTTTGGCAATCTCATTTTGTTCTGCAATTCTGGGGTTCTGATCCTGCCCGGGGGCAAGCTCACCCTAAGGCGGTGGAGGATTAGTATTGGTGGTGAACCTAGTAGGTTCCATTGAGAACGATGGTGCTTGGAATGTAAAAGAGGATGAGTCAAAGCTTGGCTTGTACGTGGTAGGCTGTGCCGTAATCGGGCAAGGCGATGCAGTAAAGATGTTCATGCTTGCATCAGTGGATGACATTCGGGGATGAGGCTCAGAAGGCGATCCAGCAGAGAAGGCTGAGGTGGCTGGGTACCCGAATGGGGTAGCAGGATAATTTATGGGGACATTAGAAGTCCCACTTGACCTGGAGAATAATTCAGGGAATCCGGGGACGACACTTGGCGGCTCTTTCCCATTATTCCAATCGTCCAGCATTTCCAACATGCGGAGCCGTAGGATTCTATTTTCCTCCGCAGTTGCGGATTCAGGTGTGAGGACGGCTGAGATCGAGCTCTCCTCGGAAACAGGGATTGTTTGCAACGGAATTTCTGAAGACATTTCCACACTTCCCTTTGACCTGGTGAAGTAAGTGTGAGTACTGCTTCTGGTCCTAACAAAAGGTAGTTGAACACCCCTATTTGACCTCGTGAAATATGAGTGCGAGGCCAGACTTTCACCAAACCAACCGTCTTTCCAAAAAACCTGGAGAAGTACTCAACGACAAATGCACGGTTAATTTGCAGCAAATAACAGATAGGCAATCTCACATTGGGCATGATGCACATATACAGTTAAGTGGATTCCTACATGTTTGCTACGAGAGCATGCATCGTTCCGGCATTTTTCCTCTTTCCTTTTTTTTTTCTTTTTTTGTTTTGTTTTTCTTTTATGTTTTTTTTATTTTGCAGTAAAAGAAATGTGACCGGATCCGATGAGGATTGCCTACGTATCACGATGCCTACGTGAATCAGATCATTACGTAGTTCGAAACACAAATGAGCGTAAAAGAAACAACCTTTTATTGTTGAAACGGTCTATTACAAACTTCATTTTGCAAAAAAAAAAAGCAAACTTTGAAAATAAACCTAGACTAAAAAATAGACTAAAAATCACCCTGATGGTAAAACAGGCAGAAGATGCTAAGATACAGACTTGACTTATGAGTACATTATGGTTTTGAAGATTTGTGTCCACGGGGCATCGTTCGGCCTCGCCGCGGTCCTAGGCATGAGATCCCTCTCGAGTTGCTCCAGCTCATGCATGGTCTGCTTGACATAACTCATCAGTGCCGAAAGGACGGTAACGCTGGTCATGTTCTCACATCGTAGACATCGTCTGGTGATGGCATGAGCAATGGCCTTGATCCTATTTCTGGTTTGCTTCTTCTCTATGAGTAGGCGTTTTATCTGATCGCTACATATCTTGAATACTTGAGCATCCTGTATATGCTGATGCTTCAGTCGCCGTACTTCCAACTTCATCTGGGCTATTGAGTCGTACCAGTATCTGGTCTCAATTTGGAAATCCTTGACCTGATTGGCCGCCTTGATCTCAAGTGTAGCCATCTCTCTCTTCATCTTAGCAAGAGTTTTCTCGTGGTCGCCTTTCAATTGGTTTAAGTATCGGTGGTGCTTATCTGCTCTTGCATCCCACTGTGCCTGAAGCTCTGCCCTGATGTTTTCAGATCTCTCTAAACCATCTTGCCATTCCCTGATTTCACTTTTTAGCCTTTTTTATCAACTGCTCGTCTGATCGACGCCTTGGCTGTTTATCCGCATCCACCCTTATCTGTTTGATCTGGGTTCTGAGCATTTCGTTTTCCTGAATCAACCTGTTCCGCTCTCCCAGATCGGTAGCAACTTGCATGTTGTGCTCATATTCCAAGTTTTCCACCTGTTGCTTTAACCTGCCGATTTCGGCGCAATAGCCTCTTTCTTTTGCTAGCCAATCCCACTGCTTTTGCGATGATTCGGCGAATTTCAGGATGTGGGGTCTCTTAGCCGGCCTTTCATGCTCAAGTTCCCTTCTATACCATGCAAGGTAACCTGGTGCCGTCTCACCTTTGGCTCGATCCCGCAAGCAAGTATCTGATTTCAAATATTGACACTCACTCCAGATTTGGCGAATTTTCGCTTCTGGAAACTGTCCGTCAGGACCTATCTCAATTGTTTGAGCGCCAAGATCTTCCTCATGCGGTATTGTCTGGCATCTTCCGAGCTGTCTCAAAACTCGGCATGGCGCGTAAGGTTGAATGCTCTTAAGTCCCATCAGTAGGAGATGAGTTCTAGCTGCTGGCATATATATGACCTCGTCAACAGGCAACCATACCAGTGTCCATTGTATTTGGCTGGCAGTAAGAGCTTGAAAGAACGAGGTCCATGCCGTGACTCCTTTGGGCAAACCGATCTCTTTGGTTCTCGTGTAAAATTCTTCTATGCAAGTCTTTTCCGGGGAACCATGGCTCAAAATCTCGGAACGATGGCAGAGGTGCTAGGTCATCCACATTTGTAGGAGCAAGTTACAACCTTCGAAGAAATTTCCCCCATCTTTACAAGCTGTAAGAGCTCGAAAGATGTCAGATACCACCATAGGCGCGAGAGTACTGTCATTTTGCGTGAGTAAAGTGCTGACGACCCCGGATATCTTCAAATCAATGTTTCCGTCTTTCCTTGGAAATACCAGAAGGCCCAGGAACATCATCATGAAAGCTACCCGTCTGTGTTTGTCCCACTTCTGACGAACACCTTTGCTGCACAGTTTGTTGATTGGATTATTGAATCCCCCCTCATGACCGTACCTATCATATATGAAGCATGGAGTACAAAATCCGGCTGCCAGATCCGGGTTGTGGACCGTTCTGGGTATCTTCAATGAATCTAGGAACCGATGTACCGTGACAACTCTTGGGGCGACCAAGTATTTTTGCCTCAACGGAAGTTCAGCATTCCCGATGTACCCGGCCATTTCTTCCAAAGTCGGGGTGAGTTCAAAATCAGAGAAATGGAAAACATTGTGCGCCGGGTCCCAGTAGGTAACCAAAGCTCTTATGATATCTCCCCGAGGCTGGATTTCCAACAAACCCACGAGACCTTTCAGATATTTCTTGACCTCATTTTGTCCTTCAACACCTAGATCATTCCACCATAGCCGTAACTTGACAGGGATTTTGGTCATTATTGAAAAATGTTCATTTTGCATCGTGCTCATCCTGCACATTTATTAAGGTGGTTTTAACAAAATGACTTGACTCAATAATATTTTACAAAGGGGATCAAGTTTTGAACACGGCCTTTAAGTACTTTGAGGACGAAGATTTTAAGGCCGTGTGGGTCAACTGGACAAAAACACTAACAAGACCCAAAGGTGGCTGTTTATGCAAAGTCGGCCTTCCGGCGTCCCTTTCGGGAACATTCGGCTATTTATGACAAAACATCATCACCTGACTTATTTATGACTCTTTTAAAATTTGACACACCCTTTTCTTTTTTTTATTTATTTATTGATTTTGGCTATTTTAGCAAAAATGGGGTTGAACCCGACGAGGGTTGCCTACGTATCTCACATCCGGTGAGAATCAAACCCGCGTAGTTCGGGACATCATGAATAGAGAAAATCAATTAAACCCAGAAAGCAAGAATATTTTTTTTTGTTATTTTCTTTCGAAAAGAGATAAAGATTAAAGATTTTTTTTTAAGGAAGTATTTGGACTATTAGTCTGAATTTATAAAGAGGTGCTACGAAAGAAACAACACATTATGAATTTCCAAATTTGTTTTTACTTTTAAATAAATACCCTTTTTGATTTTTAAAAGAAAAGAAAAATTTTTATATGTTTTTTTTTTAATAAATCAAACTAAAAGACAAATGTTGGTTTTATTCTGTTTTTTTTAGAAAAATTCCGGCGAGGTTGTGACACTACTTGGACATTGGTTTTATTTTCCCAAAATAAGTAATTATCTCCCTACGCTGCTATTTTTCCTCTTTTTTTAGAAACCGGTCAGCATGCGGAACCGAAGCAAATAAATGCGCAAAACAAATAGGATGCAGCAGGGTGGTCTTTTCATTTCAGGTTGCCTGTCCTAGACGGACCCAACCCCTGTGTTGAGCCCCCTAAGTCAAATGCAACATGATGCAAATAAACGTTCCTACTAGGGATCCGGCATGAAGTTTCGTTATACTAGGTTTATACCCTGGGTATTTGTTCTAGACTGTGTACCCGAGCGGACAACTCGAGTCGAGGAGGGGGCTACGTACCGGGGACCCGCGAGATCGTCCGGCTTTGTAACTTGTCCGACCTCTTTCTTATTTCAGGTATCGACACTAACAGAATAGGGAGTCTCGACCAGCGAGCTTCTCCCCGGAGGTAAGAAGAGAAGGGTTTCGGCACAGTTTATATACAGTTCAGATAATATCAAAGCGGTAAAAGACAACATTTAGCACGTTATGCAAGAACATGTAATAAAGATCAGATAATAAAGCCAAACATAACAATTATTCTAAGCTCGAATTCTTGAACCCTGAACCAGTGGTTCTGGGTTTATCATCCCCAGCAGAGTCGCTAGAGCTGTCACACCTCCTTTTTGCGCGCCCCCGCCCCGAAGGGTAGAAAATGCGTGAGGGGAGTTTTTCCAATTTAAGTGACAATATTCGAAATGGGATTATTTATTTAATTCAGAGTCGCCACTTGGGAAAGGTTTGGCTTTTGGTGTCCCAAGTCACCGGTTTATCTTGAATCCCAAATCGAGGAAATTTTCGACTTTTCCAAATGAAGTCTGCGAACCAGAAATTCTAAGTAAGGAATTCTGTTGACCCGAGGGAAGGTGTTAGGCACCCTCGAATCCCGTGGTTCTAGCACGGTCGCTTAAATTGTTATAATGGCTAAATATCTTATTTAAATACATGTTGTGACTTATGTGCTTTTATTAAGTTTAAAACCGCTTTTATTATTATCATTTATTTTTATAGAATTGCAACGTCATGAAAATGCATCTCGAACCACGTCACAATCAATGCACCCGTAGTTGTTAACACATTTCGACTCCGTTGAGATTTGGATTCGGGTCACATCAATGTGCACCCGAGTTTAAGAAGGTTAAATTATTAAAGGTACGCCTAAAGCAACTAGCGTATTATTTTTGGGAAAGGCCATGAAATTTACTAAACGGCCTGTCTTGAATTCTAATATTTATTATGTTTAGTTGTTGAGGGCCCCACAATTTATATTTTTATTTGGCGAGGCTCATCTCTATTTTAGAAAGGATATCCTAAAGCGTCTACATTTCTATTACATTTGTCTCTAAAAAAATGAAAGAAAGAGGATTATGTGCTAATTACATGCTTGACCAGCTTCAGATCCTTACTTGATTATCTGATTTTATGAGGCGTGAGTTATTTTGTGCCTTATTTCATGGATGAGCATGTTGTTAAATTGTCAGGGGAAATTAATATACAAGATTAATAGAACTGTTAAAAGCTTATGATAAATGTTCTTCAGATCCGAGTTTGAAACTCGCTTATTTAAACCAAATCAGTGGAATTAACTTATCGGAAACTATTACTAATAGAGTTTGAACATGATCCTGTGAACTATCTACAAAGATTCAATAAAACTAAATATCATATCTGGCAAGCTTAAAGCATTCTTTCCTATACATGCAGAATATTAGTTGAAAAGTTACCTAATTATCTGTGTGTTAAAACACTCATACATTCCTCATTAGACAACCCATTAAGCAAACGAAATCACAATTTAGGACGGACTAAGCTGCGATTAAGTACAAGGCTACCTAACGTGTTTCTTTATTGAATTACAAACTAAACAAATTACACAGATCTTAATAACATTCGTAAAAAAACTGTAACTGCAGCAAACGAATGATTAAACTCCTGCATATCTTTGATTTCATGCTTTCATTGTTACATTAGATGCAAAGTCTTAGTATGTACCTGGATGTTGGATACAACAGAAGAAACAAGGGGTCAGTAGGACAATAGAAGCAACACCAAACAGCAGCAGTAACAGCAGGTACAAATAGGACAGCTACCAGTGCAAGATACAGTTAGGACCGATAAAAATGGTAGAAAGGCAGCAGTAGACAATGCAGTAGGAAACAGAAATCCAGACAATCCAATTCCAAGGGAATCAACCAAGGCAAACCAAACCAACACACTTTAGCTGATACTTGAAAGAAAGGAAAACTGACTGAATAGGCTGAGCAGGCTAAGAATTGAACAAAAGCAGGAAGAAAAACCAGTTTCTGATTTCTGTGTCTTTATCCCTCTTACTATCTATTTCTTTTCAAAATCCAATGTCCAATTTCAGTCTTGAAATCTATTTTTGGCTATCCAAAAGAATTCTTTTCCAGTTTTCTGTTTTTCAGAACTCAACTCTCCTAAAACTGTTCCCTCTCAATTCACTCTGTTATTATCAATGTCTGTCTGTGTGTGTGTATATCAAAATCTCTCCCTAAACTGATGGAAGTTCCTTCTCTTTTATAAGCCCAAAATCAATCCTTTAACAGCCTGTTTTGACAATTAAAACACCCCTCCCATGTGCTCTCCTATTTTCAGGTTCCACTTGGCTAATTAAGTATAAACAAACCCCATGATATTCCCTGGCAGACTCACTTTTGAGTAATGTTTATTATTTCTGAAACTAAAGTAGAGTATGGGCAGCAGAATGTAGTCTGACAGCATATGCTGTCAAACTATTTAATTCAAAAAGCCCTTATGCAGGACACAGGCTGTGCACAAATGCACATGTGGTGCACAAGTGCACATGCCCTCCAATTTCAGAACTGTAACTAAACAAACCATTCATTTTACATTTCTGATTCAAATTAACAATTGTAAGCAACTAAACTCAGTTTCTAATAGATTCAGGCAATGCTTGGCAGAAGCAAGTCAATTTGTTATTGTTCAGACAGCTGAAACTAATTGAGGACACATGTCAACTCGACTATATTAATCATAACATGTACAATCGTAGCCAAAAATCAGAAATCCAAGAGTATCACACAAGGGGTTCAGATTGCAATGTTAATACAGAATGGCCCTGGGAACTAATTGAACGAACCAATCCAAATTCATTTGATTGTACAGATTACACATACACATTATCAGTGAATAGAAGAGGGACTTAATCAAACACGTAGGTTCAGGCAAAGTGGACAGGACACAGTTGATAAAATTCAGGGACACAAATTAAACAAAACATGAACAGACCTTTAATCAGCACATGGACTAAAAATAAAGGAAAGAGGAAAACAAAAACTCACCATAAATCCCGGAAAAAAATCAAAAGTCTTGGCTTGGATTCGAACAGGCCCTTCTTAGGGTTGAAAGGACTTTAATCGAAGTGTTCTCACTGAGAACACTTCGACTAAAATCCATTAGACCCTAAATACCTTGGCTCGAACGGATACAGACCAGTGACGAGGAACCCTAGGGTTCCAAAAATCAGATCTGGGATTCATGCTTCCCTGGTCAGATTCAGACCAAACCAAGCATGGTTTGGTCACGAGGGGGGTCTGGGGACTGTCTAGTGTGAAGTTGAGGTCGATTGGTGTAAATCAGGTTCCGACTCGAATCTTCAAATGAAGATTCGAGAAGGTGGGAGGGGATTCGAAGTGTGTGGTTGGTGGATTTGGGTTCAGGACGGTGAGGAGCATCTATGGTGTTAAGGGTGGGGTCACCGGCGTCCATGCCGCCGGCTTTCATGGTGAAAGTATACAGGGGCGGCTAGGGTTTGAAGGTCTGAGGTCTGGGGTGAAGACGACCTAAGGCAGGGGGTTCGGATAGGGGGCAGGGTAAAGGTTATAGGTTTATATAGTTGGTGAGGGATTGATTCCTAGCCATTGGATGGGGTACGATGAAGGGTCAGGATCTCTTGGCTGGTGGGGGACGGTGTCGTTTCATCCTAAAGGGGTTTGGGTCGGTCCGGGTGGAACGGGTCGGGTTCATTAGTGGGTTATGGGGAAGTGATCTTGGCCGTTGATCAATCTGAGATCAACGGCCCAGATCAGACCAGGTTAAAACGGTGTCGTTTGGAAGTTCTGGGTATCAGCTGGTGTGGACCGGGTTACACATGGGGTTTTGGGTTTGGGTTTGGGCCTCGAATTAAAATGAAAATAGGCCCAACTGATTTTAAACCAATTCTGCACTTTTTTTTATTATATATTTTTTTATATATTTTTTTATTTTTAAAACAAAACCCAAGTAAATCAAATTAAAATTAAATAAACCTTTAATACAATTATTTACACACATATATTAAAATGTTTGAAGCAGGTAAAATCAAACAAAACAAAAATCACGGACAAAGATGCCTATTTATGATTTTCTATTTAACAACCTGATTACGGTTCAAATTACGCATGACACACACATTTTTTGTATTTTGTTTTAATAAAATAAAATGGGCAAAAATCATAAATAATTAACAAAGTACCATGTAAAATCCAAAAATTGTACAGCAGGACCATTTGTTATTATTTTTATTTCTTTTGGAGCGATTGTCGCGTAAAACAAAAATCACGTGCTCACACCAGCCACACCTCGTCAGGTTTGGGGCGTGACAAATTTGGAATCAGAATAGTTCTATCATAGGGAGTCTACAAACCATGTCTAGTAGAGACTTGTTTATACATGTGTTGTACACCACATCATATAAATAGGAAGCTACAAGGCATTTAAGAGTTGGTTACCCTTCTTTCAATTCCAAATTGTTTTATAGAGCTGAGTCATAAGAGTTCGAGCCAGGACTTATGTTTGCTATTGATATAGAGACGCTTGCAATGAAAACAATTACAACTAGACAGAGGGCTACTATAGCAGCAAGTAAGGGCACTAGTAGAGAGAGAATCCTTGACAATGTGGCCCAATTTGAGGCCCTATTAGATCGTGCATACCAGATGTGCGAATATCCTACTTAAGATCCTAAGATGAGAATATCTAATATACCCCGCGAATAGCAGGCCATGGGAGTATTAGAAGGTAAAAATAAAAGTTTCATTAGATGACATAAGCAAGGTGAAGAAGGGTACAAGGTACCCAATTAATGAAGATTATCCAAATTTTCAATTCAGGAAGAGAAATATAAGGCTTCTAAGTTACCTTCAACAGAAATAGAGGTACGTACAATTGGCCATACCCATCTCAGTTATGCCCTATAGTATCTAACATATATACTTTAAGAGAAGGATGAAATATCAAGATCCAGCTTGGGTTGGAGTAACAAAAAATAATGGATTGAGCCAGGGGAGCTAAAAGTGAAACAATGTTTTGTTGAGGTTTTTAGAATAATGTGATAAACAAAAATATTAGTAGGAGAATAAGAAGAGAGTAAATATAACATTATGAGTAAGGTATGATAAATGAGTGATAACGATAAAACAAAATATGGTAGGATGATAGAGTCCATGGTCAAGTGAAGGAAAATACAAGAGGTGACAGGACTTGAGATAATAAAAGAGTATAAGCCGTGAAGTCATACCCTTATTTCAAGAAAATGAGTTGGTGACTCCAACATAATTAACAGAAGGATAAGTTAGACCCCCCCCAGAGTAATAGAAATTAGCATGTGCTAGTAATAAGACAAATCGAACATGAATTAGGGATCAAAGGATTTGATAATAGTCCAGATCGTGAGAATTTCAAAGGCCATGGCTTGTAAAAAATAGAACGGACAACAGAAGAATAACCTTTAAATGTCATTCAAAAAGACGATTCCCTAAAGCAAGCACTGTGAGCACAGTTAAACTTAAGAAACTAAGTGTGCTAGTTACACTAGGTGTTACCCTCGCGTGTAAGAAATTTAGTTATCCATGGTAGAGAAGGGTTACCGCAAGGCGAGTAAGATTCAGTGAAGACGTGAAAAGATGCCGAAGATGAAGAGGTAAAATATTTGATCTTCATAGCATTAAATGTTAATAATCCCCTAAAGGGGGAGAAAATGGGGTGATATGGTATTAAGTCGGAGTTAAGTGTTTTAGGTAACTATGGAATAGTAAAGGAAGAATGCGGTAAAAAGGCAAAAGAAATGAGATTGCATTTTTTTAGATCATACATATATGTTATGACTCCAGAACATTATGCAAGCACAATGCTGGTGAGAGGTAATAAGGGTTCCCGACTAGGATGTTATTGATAAATAAGTGTGAATAGGCACTTGATACATTAGGAGACAATGCGAAAGGTAAGTCAAGACAAAAACATGACCCAAGCGAGGTCACACAAAACATAAATATGAGAATGGACCAATGAGTAGTTAGTAGTTGACTCAGGAAGAGACTAGTTATGGCTAGACAAGAGGATACAGATAAATCAGCACATCATGCAAGATATATGTAGTGAACCCAACATAGGGAATTCATTCTCGCATATATGACACCATAATCCTTGAGAAATATTCAGATAGTAGTTGGGATAGTTAAAGGTATCATATAAGTGTTACAAAATAAAACTAAGTGCTATTGGGGAGATAATCAAGATCTCAGTTCAAAAGCAACCCTACGAGCATAAGGGTGTGGAGGTAAGTAACTAAAGATAATTATAGGTAAGTAAGAACATCAAAAATTCCTTCGGGTATACGATGTAATAATCTCTTAGCTTTACAGGAGTCAAAGGGTCTCCCCTAAGTACTACAACAAAAGACTAGTTAAGGAAATAAGAGAAGAGACTTCAACCTAAGCTTAGTAACTTGAATAAGAAATGGTCTTATGACAACACTCTCACTACAATATTGTATGCACTCCATAAGAAAGTGGCACCTATCGTGTTTGATGAACGGGAAGAAAAACAATCAAAGGTAACATTCATGATCATATGAGTTGCACGAAATCCCAATATATATGGGCACTAAGATAAGCCAATTATTCAAGCAATAAGTGGTAAAACGACCAAGAAAAGTAATTGTTTATGTTTAAGGATAGCTGAGAAGGCATGAAAGGAATTATTCGATTTACGACCAAGAGTTAGTTACATTATGACCACACTTAAGATTTCAGAGTATTATTCATTCAGCATATATGTTGACATTTTTGCAGCAATAGGAGACTCCAGTATAAGTTAAAAGAAAGAATTGAGTCTACATTACAAACAAAGTCTTGAATTGTTAGAAGATTATATTATGGATGTCCCATAGTATCCACCAAAGGCTATAGTAATAACTAATACCCTGAGCCGCATATCGAAAGATAGCTTAAGCCTACTTAAAGGCTGAGAGAGAAGAGGAAACTAAAGAGTTACATCAGCTAAGTGAATCGGAAGTCTTATTATTAGACCCATATACATATAGAAATCGTGATTCAAAACACTACACGATCACTCTTAATATCAGAGGTAAAAGAGAGATAGTACAACAACCATATTCTATAATGGCTCTACGATAAAGCTAGTTAGAGAAGTGCTAGCCTCATAAGGAGTAAGTATAAAGCTCCCAACTGGATTGTATATGCAACAAAAGTGCAAGTATTATAGTAGATCTTTAAGGTGTGGATGTGAATTCCACCAATTAGGAAGGGAGGTTATGAAATCAACAGAAGATACGATGCGGGATTTAAAGGTAAGAAAGGTAAAGTTAAAGGTGGTACGAGATACTTAAGTGCAGAAGGTTGTGAATAGTCAAGACTTCAGATAGAGAGCTAAAAGCGTCGTGATTTAATATCCAGAAATGATAGTGGTGTCGTCAGTATCATATCTTCCACCCATTGGTTTCCTATTACCGAGAGGTCTAGTTAAGATAATTAAGAAGAGTTAGAGACAACGTGATGTCTTGCTTGAGGTTCCAGAATAACATAAGGAAATCTATGTTGCTATCAAGTTAAAGGAAGGTTGAGAGTAGTATAAATAGATATGTGTAGGTCGCTAGCTAAAGTATGGTAGAGCGACAAGTTTTTAGGTAAACAAGAGTAAGGATAAGAAAAGATAAGTGAGAAGGTGACGAGAATAGGTAAGCCCTCGGGATTAAACACATCAAAACAACACATCTGATGCTTTATGTAAGTTATAAAAAACTCATTACACCTTGAATGAACTCGAAGGAGTTTAAGACTAAGAGCATTTAGAAAAGAGGGAATGTAACCCCGGTAGTAGAAGGTAATTGTGATAAATGTTATAAAGATGACATTTAGGCTTTCGATTGAGTAATTATTCAAAGAGAAGGGATTTCAAAAATTGAATGTGATTAGAATACCCCCATAAGATGAATCACATTGGGATGCGATTAAATATGGTTATTGAAGTATAGTATCGTCCTATGTGGACCAGGAAAATAACTTCAGATGTTCCCCTGTAAGACGTGAGCCCTAGTGACAATGTATTACCTAAGAGGTTTCAAGTTATTAGTGGTATATTATAGATCAACATTGAGGTGAATCAACAATTGGCGGAATAAAGTTCCAAAGTATGAGATGAGATTAGGCCGTCATTCTTTAGCTGAACAGTAATGAGGAAGAACTAAAGGACTTAAATTTTTACATATTGGATAAGTAGCGATAGACTAAATTGGAGTTAAGTAGCAAACCTCGGTAATAATAATAATAAATCGAAGTAAGTGTTATGGTATAGTCTGACCTACCTAGATGCAGTAAATCCTAAGTATAGATAACTCAGGCTATGAAACAAGATATAACAATAGTTATGTTATGAGTTATGTTAGTCGTATGATAGTCGTGTGTTATTTTTTGAAGTCAAGCGAGTTGTGGAACAAAAGTCGATGAAAGTCATCACAGGTTACGTTAATAGGTTTTACTGAAATTTGGGTCAAATGTAATTGCGATTTTCTTCAAATATACTTAGAGTTAAAGGGTGTTCCACCCATCAAATTTAAGAGCTATGAGTCTATTTTTTTAACTCATTAAGAGTTTGTCAATATGATATCAATGTAAAGGGATATTTGTATTTTTGCGAGATTGCGATGACTGCATAGGTGACAAATAGGTGTGTCGCCTTCTTGTTTAAATAAAAGGACGAAATATGTCCACAAAGGAGCTAGCTTGGGTCGGCTAAAGAGCCTTTTTAAGGGCTTATTTTCTTCAGATATTACAATCATAATATAGCAAAAAAATCAGAGGTACACCCTAGTGAAATTCTCCCAAAAATTCAACACAAAATCATAAATGGTTTTCTCTTCTTTTCAAGTTCTAATTGGAGAAAAACCTAAGGATTGAAGAACCAAGATATGAGCTGAGATATTCACAAAATAAGGTAAGTATATTTCATGCTTTCATAGATTTTTTATGCTGCAAAAGTAGAGAATCCGTACAATAAATAAAAGAACTCACGGGACGGTAATCGAAAGTCGTGAGTTCGATTTGTTCAACTTGTAGTGGACTGTTTTGTGGGTTGTTTCATGTTTCTCTCAGGTTGCCTCTTTTTCTACTGGTTTTGTAGCATTTCGGAGGATAAAGGGTGTGGAAAAATATCACATAATGTCAGGGTGGTTGGCTGGTCGTTCTTCGTTACATATTTTTGGTTGTTTGGCACTACTTTGGTTGTCGCTTTATGTATGAAATAATTAGGGTGTGTGGCCTATTTTGTTGTATATTATGATGGAGATAAGGTTGGAAAATGATGCATACATGTTGTTATTGTTGCGTTCTTGTCGTTGTTGGTATATGGTATTGGAGGAGGGTTATGTCACATGAAAGATGCTGCCTAAATTTATGTAAATGAGCTACTAGTTTAAGTTGCGAACTTAGCGTTTACTCAACACTGATTTTGAATCTAATTATGCTGTGGTAGATTGAGCTGAGTTATTTGAAGAATTGTTTGGAAGGTATTAAGGACTCAACGGAGTCAAGGTATGTTATGGGTTAACCTTTTATTCATTTTGGCATGCTCCCATAACAACATGTGTATGATAAGGAGACATAAAGAGAAGTTCGTATTTCTGAATTTTGTTCACATTATCCTAGTCTCATAAGTTACAGTATTCTCCCTTATTGGGACTTTCTATTCAGTTAACTATTGTATTCTTTTAGTCAAGAAAGTAGAAAGCCTATATATATGCAGTATTGTAGTATTTTCACCACCACCGAGCTATAATTGGTGGGCAGGCCCCTATTGGGCAACCTCTGATCAGATGGTAAGTTATATACCGAGCCTACTATGGCCGAACTCCTATAAACGAGCCCAGAATGGCCGAGATACATAGTCTATTATGGACATGCGCCTATGAGCGAGCCAATTACGGTAGAGTAGTTACATAAACCAAGCCTTATAAGGCCATACAACTATTTTACATACTATATTGAGAGAGTTGAGTCAGTAGCAACAGTTAAGCACATCTTTAGATTATCTTTGACTCCTAGTTACTTTCAATTATTATATTATCAGTTCAGTTTCAATTTTTTGTTATTCTGTTGCCTTACATTATTTGATATATTATTTTGTACTGATGTCGAATTATATTGGGCCGTTGTTGTTGTTGTATTTCGTACTGACATCTCTTTTATCGGGGACAATGCGTTTCATTCCTACAAGTCTTGATAGACAGCTGGATAGACCATCCCAGTAGACATAGCCAAATATCAGCTTGGTTGGTAAGCTTCACTTCCGTGGAGTTACCAGGTTTAGAACTTGGAGTCCATTTTCTTATGCAGGTTAATGGGTAGGTCGAGGCCATGTCCGACCATGATACAGTCATCTCTAGAGGCTTGTAGACAAGTCATGTATAGTTTGTATATTAGTAGATGTTCATGACACACACACACACACACACACACACACACACACACACACACACACACACACACACACACACATATATATATATATATATATATATATATATATATATATATATATATATATATATATATATATATATATATATATATATATATTTACCCCTCAGATAAGAGAGACGATATTTTCATATGATTCAGAATATGGCCTCATCGGCGTAAGTTGAGGGTTACCCCTCCAGAGTTTACAGTTACAGAGTGGTACACTCGGGCCGAGTATGGCACTGGGTACCGGCCACGCCTCGTCAGGTTTTGGGCATGACATATATAAAAATATTATATAAAATTTAATACATTTTTTTGGCTACCAAATATAAATATTTTCTAGCGTGGGCTAAAAGTGATAATACCCTCTTTATTGTATCTCATCCTCCAAACAAATCTACCATTGTTGAGAAAGTAGAAATCACAGTACTATTTTAAATAATCAGTAAAAACAAGTGCATATACAGAACTAAATGTAATTAATTCCATGTAATACATATCGTTGATAAATGTAATTGTGCTCTTCAAGAGTATATATAAGATAAAGACACTAAATTTTGAATTTAATTTATTATATATTTAAGGGATTTTGTAATACAAGCTAACCGTCTAGCTCTGCCCTTGTTTAGCTTAGCTGGCACCGACAAATCTCGGTTAGTGAACATGCAACTTTTCAACTATTAGCCTAGATTACTCAAAGGATATTCCTATCAACTGTTTGTTTTCGTTTGAACGTTCACTGATTCACCATCCAACGCAAATGATAAAGTCTTCAAAATTTTAATGTACTTGTCGGGGGAGTTAAAAAACTTTGAGGGCTACGTATAAGGTGTAGGAAACTTTTAATGATGCAAGTCCATTTGGGAAAAATTATGCGAGCTTGACCCAAATCGTGTTAGGTGTTGTCTTAATTTTCCTACCATATTTGATTTTCCTATCTTTTAAAGGGAAGGGAAACATATTTTTCATAATTGAGTTTTCCTTCTTGTAGAATGAAATTATAAATCTCTCATATTTGGCTAGTCTCTTTTCTTGTAGGAAAATGTTTGGACTTTTATAAATTGAGGATCCTTCCTTCTCATTCATCGTCATTCATAATATAGCCATAAGAGCTTGAGATCATGTTTAGGGGAAGGAGAACTTTACGGGACAAGTGTTACTTGTGTTTGCCTCTTCGTGAAGTTGTTCTATCGATATTTTCTACTCTCTTTTATATAGTAGATTGCTCATCTCCGCCCGTGGACGTAGGTCAATTGACCAAATCACGTTAAATATTTGTATCTCTTTTGGTATATTTCTCTTTTATTATCTGATTTATCGTCGTTCAAGGTATTCTTTGTTAGCTTGCGCATGACACCTGATTATTTTGATCCTAACAAGTGGTATCAGAGCAAGGTTCGAGACAGTTTAATCTTGACAGATTTAGTTCTAGCGCAACCTATTTGAAGATAATCGTATTTTTTGTTTGAGAAATTTGACGGGAGTGCTGCTCACGTTGAGACAAAATTTGCGGTGGAGATTTGTAGATGCAACCTATTGAAGATTATGAGAAGACGACGGATCAAGTTAATTTCGTCAAAAAATTTAGGCCAAGGGGAGAATTATTAGGTGTTGTCCTCATTTTCTTACCATATTTGATTTTACTATCTCTTAAAGGAAATGGCAACATATTTACCATAATTTAGCTTTCCTTCTTGTAGAAGAAATTATAAATCTCTCATATTTGAGTAGTCTCTTTTCTTGTTGGAAAAGGTTTGGACTTCTATAAATTGAGGATCCTTCCTTCTTATTCAGTAGCATTCACAATGTAGTCATAAGGGGCTTGAGAGTCGTGTTTAGGGGGAGAACTTTATGGACAAGTATTAGTGTGTCACTTGTGTTTGCCTCTTCGTGAGGTTGTTCTCTCTATATTTTGTACTCTCTTTTATATAGTGGATTGCTCATCTCCACTCGTGGACATAGGTCAATTGACCGAATCACGTTAAATATTTATGTCGCTTTTGGTATATTTCTCTTTTATTATCTGATTTATCATCGTTGAAGGTATGCTTTACTAGCTTCCGCATGACACCTGATTCTTTCAATCATAACAAATGGTATCATAGCAAGGTTCGAGAGAGGTTCATCTTGGCAGATCTAGTTCTAGTCGTAACCTGTTTGACGAATCGTAATTTTTGTTTGAGAAATTTGACTGGAGTGCTACTCACATTAAGACAAATTTTGCGGTGGAGATGTGGAGATGCAACCTATTGAAGATTATGAGAAGAAGGGGGATCAAGTTAATTTCGTCATAATATTTAGGCCAAGGGGGAGAATTGTTAGGTGTTGTCCTGATTTTCTTACCATATTTGATTTTACTATCTCTTAGTGGAAAGGGAAACATATTTACCTTAATTGGGCTTTCCTTCTTGTAGAAGAAATTATAAATCTCTCATATTTGGCTAGTCCCTTTTCTTGTTGGAAAAGGTTTGGACTTCTATAAATTGAGGATCCTTCCTTCTCATTCAGTAGCATTCACAATGTAGCCATAAGGGGTTTGAGAGTCGTGTTTAGGGGGAGAACTTTACGGGACAAGTGTTAGTGTGTCACTTGTGTTTGCCTCTTCGTGAGGTTGTTCTCTTGATATTTTGTACTCTCTTTTATATAGTGGATTGCTCATCTCCACCCGTGGACGTAGGTCAATTGACCGAACCATGTTAAATATTTGTCTCTTTTGGTATATTTCTCTTTTATTATCTGATTTATCGTCATTGAAGGTATGCTTTACTAGCTTCCGCATGACACCTGATTATTTTAATCCTAACAAATTAGACAATATGACACTATGTTAAGAGTATTATTGTGCTGATTTAGCTCAATAACTAGTATCTAACCCCAGGTTTGGTGAAACGGGTATGGCGATGGCAACTGGTAGTGCGGCTGAGGCTCGGGGATCGATTTGCTTACCCTTACGAGTTTGCACACACGGGCACAAAAAGAAACTAGTTGAGGGGTTCGCTTGTTATATAAATACTCTGACGATATAGATGGCACCTAATTAATCTCAAAAATTGACCCATGGATCGTGGTAATGACCACGTGAAACTTGGTTCGAGGGAAAAATTATTGGGTATGCGAACAAAGTCTCACATTTGTAACTGAAAAGATTAAAAGGCTACATATAAGGTATATCAATCTCTTAAATGTGTGAGGCCTTTTGGGAAAGACTATGCGAGTTTGATCCAAAGCAGACAATATCACGTCAAAGATTGGGAGGCTACATATAAGGTGTAGAAATCTCTTATTGGTGTGTGAGATCATTTAGGAAAAACTGTGCGAGTTTAGCCTAAAGCGGACAGTATCACACTATGTTAAGATTATTATTTTGCCGATTTAGACCACCAGTACTATTTGATTGATCAAGAACCTAATCAAATATGATTGATTGACCAACCAACTAATTGGCCTAACCCAATATATATCAGCCGCATATGTACTGTGCCTTTCCATAGGCGTTTGAGACAACAACAAAAATGATGAGAAATAAAGACGGAAGACGTCCATATTATTGGCCATACTTTATGCATTGCCGTGTTTTCCAGTAGGTATATATCAGAGTCGGAGACCAAACTTTCCATCACTTTAAGGATGAAGTAACCTCTTGCTAACAATTTTAACGTGCAATTCTATATATTGATAAGCCAAGTCAACACCCATTGCGCACTTTGTAACTTAATCTTATAATGGCTTCTGTGATTGAGAAATGTCAAGTTGGGCCAGCTCCCGGCAGTGCAGCTGAGCTGACACTTCCTCTCACATATATTTGAATTTTAACCTTAAAAATAATTTGAGTTGACTACGGTTAACATTTTGTGTAAACGAACCCGAATTAGTATTTTGATGGTCCTCGTAGGTCCGTATCGTGATTTGGAACTCAGGCATATACCTGAAATTGAATTCGGAAGTCCATAATTTGATTTATCGTGATTTGTTGAAAACTAGTAATTTAAAGGCTTAAAGAACTTCTAAGTATGACCGTAGGTTGACTTTGTTGCTACCGGATTTAGATTTCGGTTTCGAAACTCGGAATATGTTCATTTCACTATTTATGACTTGTCTGCAAAATTTGGTGCAAAATGGAGTTGATTTGAAGTGATTCGGACGTCTGGTTGTAAATTTGAATGTTCTTAAGTTTCTTTAAAATTTTTATACATTTTGATGTCCGATTAGTAACTCTAGGTGTTATTTTGGTGTTTTGATCATGTGAGCAAGTTCGTATGATGTTACTACACTTGTGTACATGTTTGCTTTGGAGCCCGAGGGGCTCAAATGAATTTCGAATAGGTTGGTTTCAGTGATTCTGGTGTCTGGTGCCTTATTCTTCGGCGAAGCCATTCTCGCGATTATGAAGGGTAACTGGGGACTGGGGAGGTTTTCTTCTTCATGAATGCGGAGAAGGAATCACGAACGTGGAACATTGGAGGGATCACCCTTCGCGAACGCGATGAGTAAGGGGCTCTGGGAGAAGGCTGGGACTTGTACTACACGAACGTGAGCCCAGGCTCGTGAACGCGGTAGTGAGGGGGGACAGACAATTGCGAACGCGTGAGGTCCCTCACGAATGCGAATGCCATTTTGGTCGCTGCACTTTGCGATCACATCAGGCCATTCGCGAACGCGAAAAAGGCCTCACGCCCAGTCAATTAAATATCCAAAGTTGGGATTTTCTTCATTTTTCACCATCTCCACATTAGAGCTCGACCTAGAACCGATTTTGAAGAGTAATTTCATCCATACTTTATAGGTTAGTAGATTTTAACTCATTTTCTTCCATTTTCATCATCACCCATTGATTTCTAGCCTTTAATATATGCTTGTTCATGGTAGAAATTAGGGATTTAGGAAGAAATTGGGGATTTTGAGAAATTGAGATTTAGACCCCAAATTAAGGTCGATTTTTAAAACTAATCATATAATTGGGCTAAGGGGTAGATGGGTAATTAGGTCTTGGTTCAAATCTCGGGTTATGACCAAGCGGGCCTGGGGTTGACTTTTGTTCACTTTTTCCAAAATCATTAAAGATTGAATCTTTTTCACTTATGGGTAGTTTCTAAAGCTTATTTTGAATTGTTTGAATTATATTTGGTTAGATTCGATTGGTTTGGATACAAATTTTAGAGGAAAGGCCTCGGTTGAGCTTTGATTTGATTGGGGAGCGAGGTAAGTGTTAGGTCTAACCTTGATTTGAGGGAATTATAAACCCTTGAACTATATCTTATGTAAATTACGTGTGTAACGGCGTATATGCGAGGTGATGAGTGTATATATGCCATCAAAATAATTATTTTCATGTCTCCTCGTATTTCATGAATTATCTCACTCTATGTCTTAACTGTTACATGCTTTAATTGATGTCTATGCTATAATTTGTTACTTGCCATTAATTATTCTTGTATTGAATTGTTCATCCCTCCATGAATCTGTGATTAATTGCTACTTGCCTTAATTATCTTGTTTGCACACCTTAATTGTCACATAATTGACTTGTTTTGTTGCTTTTATATTATTTGTAGCATTCCTTTTATTAGTACGTGGTTCCTTTATTGCTTTGCTTCATATCCTTTGGTTGTAGGGATTTTCCTGTAAATTGAGCTATTTTATTGATTATAATTATTAAAATTGTTTGCGGATCGGGTTGCACGCTGCAACAGTATGTGATATGGTGGAATAAGAGAGGATTATGACATTGATTCTGATGATATGGTGGGATCGGATTGCGCACCGCAACGATTGTGTATGTAATACTTGGTATTGATAAATGATGATATGGTGTAATAATGGAGGATTATGACATTTGATTATGTGATATGACAGAATCGAGTTGCGCATCACAATGGATTTTATATGTGATTCTTGATATTGATAAGTGATGTTATGGTGAAATAAGAGAGGATTGTGTGTGTACGGTGGGAACAGGGTACGTGCCGCAACGGATTGTGTATGTTGTACTCATTGTTGTATTGTATTGGTTTCCAGCATTTTTATATGAAATCATAAGGTCTGTTATTCTGGGTTCCCTGATTGCTGAGGATTGAGTTCTTTTTCATAGATTAACTACGTTACTTTTAGTTCCTGCTTTCTTCTCTGTTATTATTATTATACTGCATACATGTTATTGTAAGTGGCCCGCTCTAGCCTACTCACTCCTTCGTCGAGGTTAGGCTTAGCACTTACAGAGTACATGGGGTCGGTAGTACTCATACTACACTTTGCACTTTTTGTGCAGATTTTGGAGTGAGTCCTAGCGACGTTTAGTAGATTTTCTCAGGTCCAGTTCTTGACGGAGACTTGAGGTATAGCTGCACAGCGTTCGCAACCTTGAAGTCCCCTTCTACATTATCTTAGCTGTGTATTTCGATTCAGACAGTTATGCTTTCATTCAAACTATTATTTGTAGTACTCTAGACGCTCGTATATTCGTGACACCAGTTCTAGAATTTGATTAGGATATCGACGTTTATCATTTTAATTACTCTATTTCACTTTATTCAGCTTATTGATTTTCATTTGATTTGAATTGTTAAAAATGGTTAATAACTACATCTAACGTTGGCTTGCCTAGCAAGTGAAATGTCAGGTGCCATCATGGTCCAAAGGGTGGGAATTCCGGGTCATGACAAGTTGTTATCAGAGCACTAGGTTGCTTAGGTCTCACGAGTCATGAGCAAGCTTAGTAGAGTCTGGAGGATCGGTATGGAGACGTCTGTACTTATCTTCCAGAGGCTATGGAGTTTAGGAAAAATTTCACTTCTTTCCTTCTCTATCGTGCGATTTTATTCTACCATTGCTAATTGAACTGTTCTATTCTTGTTCTCTCACAGATGGAGAGAACACACATGATTTGCGGCCAAACTAGAGCCGGAGTCCCCCTGCGGTAGCTACTACTAGGGGCAGAGGCAGAGCTCAACCTAGAGCTAGGGTAGCAGCACGTACAGTGGAGCCTCAGGTTGATCATAAGGAGAATGTCCCAGCTCAGACCATGCCCGTCGAACTAGCTCATGTCCCGGTCACTCCAATGCTTCAAGACACTCTAGTCCACTTGGTGGGCCTTATGGAGAGTGTGGCTCAGACCGGTGCATTTCCGATGGCACTAGCTATCTCGGGCTTGGGGAGGAGCTCAGACTCCCGCTACTAACTCCCCGGAGCAGGTGGCTCCCCTATATCAAACTCCAGCAGCCCAGCCAGTTGGGATGGTTCAGCCGGTTGTTACGGCACATGCCGGTGATCGGCTTGCTATGTCTTCTGAGGCCTTGTTGAGGCTGGATAAGTTTACCAAGCTCTTTCCTATTCATTTCAGAAGTGCACCTTCTGAGGACCCAAACGATTACTTGGACTGTTGCCATGAGGTGTTACACAACATGGGTATAGTTTAGACCAATAGGGTGGATTTTGCAGTGTTCAAGATGATCAGTTCTTCCAAAATATAGTGGAGGCATTATGTGTTGACTAGACCAGCGCGTTCACCTCTACTTACCTGGGATCAATTTTCACGGCTATTTTTGGAGAAGTTCATTGTAGTCACTCTAAGAAAGGATTACCGCAGACAGTTTGAGCGCATTCAGTAGGGTGGTATGACTATTACCCAGTACAAGACTAGATTTATGGACCTAGCTCACCATGCCATTATTTTACTCCCTACTGAGAGGGAGAGAATGGGGAGATTCATTGATGGGCTCATTTTCAGAATCAGGCTACAGATGGCCAAGGAGGCTAGAGATGATATTTCTTTTCAGATGGTCATAGATATTGCTAGATAGATCGAGATAGTTCATGGTCAAGAGAGGGGGCTGGTGTCTGATATGAAGCCTCGTTACTCCGGTAGTTTTAGTAGTGCCTCATCTGGAGGCAGGGGTACTCTTGGTAGAGGCCATTTCAGATAGCGCTTCAGGTATCCCACAGTGCTTCAGGTTGTCATGGTCCTTATGTATCACATCCTAGGCAACTAGCCTATAGTGCACCATCAGCTCCTATTAGTGCACCTTCGATCCAGAGCTACGGGTCATTTTCAGCTTCAGCAGCCATAGCAATAGGAGGGGTGTTTTGAGTGTGGGGGTACTGGTCACATCATGAGGTATTACCTGAGATTATTGAGCAGTGTGCCACAACAGAGTTCTCATGCCATAGTTCCAGCACTAGTTGCTCCAGCGCCTTCTCAACTAGCTAGATGTAGGGTCAGGTTGCTAGAAGTGGAGATAAGGCCGTTAGAGGTTGAAGTTAGGCCGTTGAAGGTGAAGGTAATCCAACTAGAGGTTGTCCGAGAGACGGAGGTCAGAGTGGTGGGGCCCAGCCCTGATTTTATACATTCCCAACAAGACCTGAGGCCGAGTCATCTGACGCTGTTATCACGGGTATTATTCTAGTTTGCCATAGAGATACTTCAGTTCTATTTGATCCGGGCTCTACTTATTCCTACGTGTCATCCTATTTTGCTTCATATCTAGTTATGCCTCGTGATTCTTTGAGTGCTCCTATGAATGTGTCCACATCGGTGAGAGATTCTATAGTTGTAGACTGTGTGTATTGCTCGTGTGTGATTACCGTCGGGAGTCTTGAGACTAGTGTAGATCTCCTACTTCTTGATATGGTAGACTTTGATGTTATTTTGGGCATGGATTGGTTGTAACCTTCTCATGCTATATTAGATTGTCATGCCAAGATGGTGACCTTAGCCATGCCGGGGTTACTTCGATTAGAGTGGAGAGGGACTCCTGGTCATTCTACCAGTAGGGTTATTTCTTATGTGAAGGCTCGGCACATGGTCGAGATGGGATGCATAGCCAATTTGGCATATATCCGCGATTCTAGTGTGGAGTTTCCTTCCATGGATTTGGTACCAGTTGTGCGTGAGTTTCTAGAGGTGTTTCCTGCAGATATTTCGGGGATGCCACCCGATAGAGATATTAACTTCTATATTGACTTGGCTTCGGTCACTCAACCCATTTCTATTCCACCCTACCGTATGGCCCCGCAGAAGTTGAAGAAATTGAAGGAGTAATTACAAGATTTGCTTGATAAGAGATTCATTAGACCTAGTGTTTCACCTTGGGGTGTGTCCATGTTGTTTGTGAAGAAAAAACATGGTTCAATGAGGATGTGTATAGACTATCGGTAGTTGAATAAAGTCCTTATCAAGAATAAGTACCCATTGCCGAGGATTGAAGACTTATTTGATTATCTTAAAGGTGCCAAGTGTTTTCGAAGATCGATTTGAGGTTTGGCTACCATCACTTGACGATTAGGGCATCCGTGTCCCTAAGACAGCTTTTCGAACTCGGTATGGACATTATGAGTTCCTAGTAATGTCATTTGGGTTGAAAAATGTCCCAACATCATTTATGGATTTGACGAACCGGGTATTCAAGCCCTATTTGGATTCTTTTGTGATTGTATTCATTGATGATATCTTGATCTACTCTCGTAGTCGAGAGGAGAATGAGAAGCATCTTCAAATTGTACTTCAGACTCAGAGATAGTCAGTTATATGCCATATTTTCAAAGTGTGAGTTTTGGTTGGACTCGGTTTCCTTTTTGGGGAATGTTGTATTGGCCGTGGGCATTAAAGTGGATCCTAAGAAGATTCAGGCGGTTCATAACTAGCATATACCTACTTCAGCTACAGAGATTTGGAGTTTCCTAGTTTGGCGGGTTATTATCACTGGTTTGTGGAGGGGTTTCATCCATAGCAGCCCCATTGACTAGATTGACCCAGAAGGGTGCTTTGTTCAGGTGGTCCAATGAGTGTGAGTTGAGTTTTCAGAAGCTTAAGACTGCTTTGACTACAGCGCTAGTGTTGGTGTTGCCCATAGGTTCTGGATCTTACGCGGTGTATTGCGATGCATCGCATATTGGGCTCGGTGCAGTATTGATGCAGGATAGCCGGGTGATTGTATATGCATCATGGTAGTTGAAGGTTCATGAGAAGAATTACCTTGTTCATGACCTAGAGTTGGCAGCCATTTTTCATGCGCTCAAGATTTGGAGGCATTACCTCTACGACATGTCGTGTGAAGTATTCAAAGATCATTGGAGTCTACAATACTTGTTAGAGCAAATGGATCTCAACTTGAGGCAGAGGAGGTGGTTGGAGCAATTGAATGACTATGATATCACCATTTTGTATCACTCCCGGAAGACAAATATGGTGGCCTATGCCTTGGGTAGAAAGGTTATGAGTATGGGTTGCGTATATTCCGGTTGGTGAGAGAGCGCTTGTATAAGATGTTCAGGCTTTGGCCAATCAGTTTGTGAGGTTAGATATTTCAAAGCGCAGCCGTGTTCTAGCTTGCACAGTCTCTCGGTATTCTTTGTATGAGCGCATCAGAGAGCGTCAGTATGACGACACCCATTTGCTCATCCTTAAGGATATGGTACGGCACGGTGGTGCCAAACAGGTTACTATCGATGATGATAGGGTGTTATGGATGTAGGGTCGGATTTGTGTGCCTAATATGGATGGGCTTCGTGAGTTGATTCTTGAGTAGGCCTACATTTCACGGTATTCCATCCATCCAGTTGCCGCCATGATGTATCAGGATATGCGATAACATTATTGGTGGAGGAGGATGAAGAAGGACATAAATGCATATGTGGCTCAGTATTTGAATTGTCAATAAGTAAAGTAAGAGAATTAGAGGTCTGGTGGTTTAGTAGAAGTGGGAGTGTATTACCATGGATTTCGTTTTTGGGCTCCCACGGACTTAGAAGAAATTCGACGTAGTATGGGCCATTGTGGACAGATTGACCAAGTCGGTACATTTCATTCCAGTGGCAGTTGCCTATTCTTCAGAGCAATTGGCTGAGATCTATATCCGCGAGATCATTTATCTTCACCGTGTGTCGGTGTCCATCATTTTTTATCGGGGTACGCAGTTCACATTTCACTTCCAGAGGGACGTATAACATGAGTTTGGCCCATGGGTTTAGTTGAGTACAACATTTCACCCCCAGATGGACAAACAGTCCAAGCGCACCATTCAGATATTAGAGGATATGCTTCGCGTTTGCGTCATTGATTTTGGGGGTTCTTGGGATCAGATCTTGTCACTTGCAGAGTTTGCCTACAATAATAGCTACTAATCGAGTATTTAGTTGGCTCCCTATGAGGCATTATACGGGAGGCGGTGTCGTTCGCCAGTTGGTTGGTTTGAGCCGAGAAAGGCTCGGTTGTTGGTTACCAATTTGGTTCAGGATGCCTTGGAAAAGGTTAAGATGATTCATGATCGACTTCGCACTGCTCAATCTAGGCATGAGTTATGCCGATCGTAGAGTTTGTGATGTTGCATTCATGGTTGGAGTGAGGGTATTGCTTCGGGTTTCACCTATGAAGGGTGTGATAAGGTTTGGAAAGAAGGATAAGTTGAGCCCTAAGTATATCGGACCCTTTGAGATTATTGAGAGAGTGGGTGAGGTGGCCTACAAGCTTGCATTGTCACCTAGCTTATAAGCAGTTGACCCGATTTTCTATGTCTCCATGCTCCGAAAGTATCATAGTGATTCATCCCATGTGTTAGATTTCAACTCAATCCAATTGGACAAGAATTCGACCTATGAGGAGGAGCCACTGGCTATTCTAGTCCACAGAAGTTGAGGTCTAAAAGTTAGCCTTCAGTTCGAGTGCAGTAGAGAGGTCAGCCGATCGAGGCAGCCACTTGGGATTCTGACTCCGACATGCGGAGTAGATACCCACATCTTTTCCCTAGTCCAGGTGTTGATACCCAATTTTGCCTTTTTAGTTTCTCAACTAGTATATATATACTCTCAAAATAGCATGTTTGCGTCATTATTTAGTTTACAAACCTTTACAAGCATTTTCCATAATTTTCCATAATTTTTAAGGGCCCTAAATTAATTAATTTCTACATTTTATTATATAAATATCTAATAATTATCCTATAAATTATTTTGGGATGACTTAATCATCCAAACTTATTATTTACACCAACTTGTATGTCTTATAATATTTTACTTTATTTTTCTATAATTGCATTTGCATTTTTAGGCTAATTGCACATTTTTGCAATAATAGCCTCATTCATGTATAATTACATTATTTGTGCTAAAATAGCATTTTTATATTTTTATAATATTGAGTTATTATTTTAATCATTTTATAAATTATTTTGATAAATTTTAGGTATTTAAATAACAACCCAATTTTTAATCAATTTCGGACCAAATGAATGGCCCAAACACTCAAATAGCTAGCCTAATTACCCCAGCACAAAGCCAAATGACCCTTGATTAATACCCGGTCGTGACCCACTTCTAAACGACCCGCCCCATCTAACTTTTTATCTCAACCGTTGATCTCTCAAGATTAATAGCCATCGTCCCTTCCCCCCTTTTAATTAACCTAACCCCAGACACCCTACCCCATTTCATAGAGACTCTCGCTACCCGCACTCCGGAGCAGATGGCTCCCTAGTTTAAGACTCCAGCAGCTCAACCAGTTGGAACAGTTCAACCGGGTGTAGTAGCTCACACCGAAGATGGAGCAGCTATGTCTACCGATGCTTTGTGGAGATTGGACAGGTTCACCAAGCTATTCACTACTACCTATGGTGGTACATCCTTAGAGAATCCGCAAGATTATTTAGATAACCGTCATGAGCTTCTTCGAAACATGGGGATAGTGGAGACCAATGGGGTCGACTTTGCTGCTTTTCGCCTGTCAGGTTCTGCCAAGACTTGGTGGAGGGATTATATTTTGGCTAGGCTAGCTGCGTCGCCTACCTTTACTTGGGATCAGTACTCTTAGCTATTTCTGGAGAAGTTTCCTCTTATCACTCAAAGGGAGGACTATCAAAGGCAGTTTGAGCGTCTCCAGTAGGGTTTTATGACTGTCACTCAATATGAAACCAGATTCATTGCTTTGGCCCGTCATGCTCTTATTATACTTCCTACCAAGAGAGAGAGGGTGAGGAGGTTCATTGAGGGACTCGCTCAGCCGATTCGATTGCAGATGGCTAAAGAGACTGGGAGCGAGATTTCTTTTCAGGATGCGGCCAATGTGGCGAGGAGAGTTGAGATGGTTCTATCAGAGGGTAGTGGTCAGGGGTCTGACAAGAGGCCCTGACATTCAGGCAAGTTCAGTGGTGCCTCATCTGGAGGCAGGGATTCTTTTGGTAGGGTCCATCCTCCCAGGCCATTTCATTCAGCACTTCAGACTTCTCATGGTGCTTCAGGTAGCCGTGGTTCTCATATGCAGTAATCTATCAGCAGTCATACCATGCACCATCATCTCCTATCAGAGAACCTCCTATAGAGTTATTCTCTTGATCAGCCGGCCCGCCAAGGTTAGTCTCAGTTACCTCAGCCGCAGCACTCAGGTGGATGCTTTGAGTGCGATGAGTATGGTCATATCCGGAGGGCTTGTCCGAGACTAGTGGGTGTTCAGTCACAGCAATAGGGTTTCGGTGCTATGGTTCAGGCACCTGATATTCCACCACCTGCTCAGCCAACTAGGGGTGGGGGTAGAGGTGCTAGAGGTGGAGGTAGAGGTATTAGAGGTAGAGGTCAAGCCGCTAGAGGTGGAGGCCAGCCAGCAGGATGTCATCCCAGGGACGTAGCTCATAGTGGTAGGGCCCAGCCCCGATGCTATACTCTTCTAGCCAGGACTGAGGCCTCCGATACAGTTATCATAGGTATTGTTTTGGTCTTTAGTAGAGATGCTTCAGTTCTATTTTATCCAAGGTCTACATACTCCTATGTGTCATCTTATTTGCCCCATATCTGGTAATGCCTAGTGATTCTTTGAGTGCTCCTGTATATGTGTCTACACTGGTGGGTGATTCTATTATGGTAGATCATGTCCATCGTTCATGTATAGTTATGATTGGGGGTTTTGAGACCCGAGTAGATCTGTTACTTTTGGATATGGTTGATTTTTATGTCATATTGGGGATGGACTGGTTATCACCTTACCACGCTATATTGGACTATCATGCAAAGACTGTGACCTTAGCTTTGTCGAATTTACCTCATTTAGAGTGGAAAGGGACTTCTGGTTATTCCACCCGTAGGGTTATCTCATATATGAAGGCTCGGCATATGGTTGAGAAGGGATGTTTGGCCTATTTGACGTATGTTCGTGATTCTAGTGCCAAGGTTCCTTCTATGGATTCCGTGCCTATTGTACGTGAGTTTCCAGAGGTATTTTCTGCAGATCAGTCGGGTATACCGGCCGACATGGATATTGACTTTTGCATTGATTTAGCTCTGGGCACTCAGCCTATTTCTATTCCGCCGTATCATATGGGCCCACCAGAGTTGAAAGAATTGAAAGAACAGCTGCAAGACTTGCCGGACAAAGCCTTCATTAGACCTAGTGTATCACCTTGGGGTGTGCCGGCGTTGTTTGTTAAGAAGAAGGACGGGTCGATGAGGATGTGTATTGTCACACCTCCTTTTACCTCGCGCCCCCGAGAAGGGGCGCGGAAGGGAGTTTTTCCAATTAAAGGACAATCGAAACGGGATTTATTTATTTATTTCAGAGTCGCCACTTGGGAGATTTGTGGTGTCCCAAGTCACCGGTTTTAATCCCGAATCGAGGAAAAGAATGACTCTATATTACAGTCCGCAAACCAGAAATCCGGATAAGGAATTTTGTTAACCCGGGAGAAGGTGTTAGGCATTCTCGAGTTCCGTGGTTCTAGCACGGTTGCTCAACTGTCGTATTTAGCTTAATTATCTGATTTTATACAAATACGAACTTATGTGCAAATTTTAACTCTTTACCGCTTTTATTATTATTATTATTATTATTATTATTATTTTGAGAGAATAATTTTGGTTGTCGACACACTTCGACTCCATTGAGATTTGAATTTGGGTCATATCAATGTACACCTGCGTTTAAAAAAGTAATTATTAAAGGCGCTCCTAAAGCGACTAGCGCATTATTAGTTTTTTAGAAGGCCATGAAATATTGCTAAAACGGCCCATCCAAAGTCTAATTAATTATTAACCATTTATTGAGGGCCCCGCAGCTTGCGTTTTATTTGGCGAGGCTCGTCTCATTTATTTTTAAAGGGCAATCCTAAAGTGACTACATTTCTATTAAGTTTGTCTCTAAAAGAAACGAGAAAAGTCTTAATTAATTACATGCTTGACAAGTAGTTATTGGATTACCGTAGATGATAACGGTAATTTACACTCGAACTCGTAAAAATGGAGAAATGTTTCGTGCATTTATTCTATAAGTGAACTACTAAAGCTGAAATTACAAAATGCATACAAAATTGTCAAGATATTCAAAACAAACTGACCATTCTCCAAATTGATTTAAACTAACATTCCTAAAATTGATTTAAACTATTGGAATTAACGGCTAGGAAATGTTATCAACACGGATTCGAATATTGGCCTATATGCTGCCTAACGGAATCAAACACTGCCTATTTAAAATCTGCCTCAAATACAAAAGAAAGCTAGAGATGAAATATGGCAACTAATCCCTTAACTTATTTGTTCATTCTACAAATTACATATTTAACTACATGGAATCTGTAATTGACAACTACAAACTATAGTTTGAAAACCAATCAGTTCCAGTTAAATACAAGACTACGTCATGCATTCCAGTTGAGTTATAAAACTAAACTATATAAATACTTGTCACATATCTTATTAAACTATAGATACAACACTAATTCATCAAACACCTTAACATTTCATTTCACTTTTACATCTCACAGCCACATCAGTATTGATTCGAAAGTGTACCTGGTATTGAGATAAAATAAGAGGAAGATGAGAAATCAGCAGGGCAGTAACAGTGCAGCAACAATAACAACAACAACCAGTAACAACCAGCAACGAGAAACCAGTGACAGATTTTAAAATCAAGTAAAACATCCAGCAATAACCAGTGAAGTAGTAGCAAATATCCAAGTAGTAACCCAAGAAGAAAAAACCCACTTGAGAC
Organism: Nicotiana sylvestris; assembly: GCF_000393655.2. Taxonomy (NCBI): domain Eukaryota; kingdom Viridiplantae; phylum Streptophyta; class Magnoliopsida; order Solanales; family Solanaceae; genus Nicotiana; species Nicotiana sylvestris. The sequence goes on from NC_091064.1 coordinate 13,000,786, forward strand.
CCTAGCAATACCAAATGCAATCACAGGAAGCAATAGAAAGGACCAGTCATAGGTGGTAGTTTTTTGGTTTTCAAACACTCAAAGAAAAGAAACTTGAAGCTTCAATGATACAGTAGCAAGCTAGCACTGATTTTTAACAGCGGAAGAAAGACTTCACTTTTCAGTTTTTTATCTCTCAACCCTCTCTTTTAACTTTCTCCAATTGCTGAACTTTTAGGTGTTAAAAATTCAGCCTATTCAACTCTAAAAATTACTGAATTCTGATGATAAAATCCAGCAGGTTTTTAACTTGAACTATGAATATTTTTCCTTTCTTCAAAGTTCAGCTTCCATTCGCTCTTAAACTCTCAAAGAGAAACTGAATATTTTAGCTTTCAAAATGCTGTCTAAGACTTCCTGAAGAACTGATTTCCTTTTTAGTATTTTTCAGAAGATGTTTTTTTTTAGTTCTCTCGCCTTCCTATAGACCTCCCTCTACCTTCTTATACAGACTTGCCCTCCTTTTTCACTTACTTCCCGACCCCCTTTCTCCCACTAAATCTGAAATTTTCCACTTAAAATCCACTAAGGAAAACTTTTCCTTAATTTCAACCCCCCCTCCCCCCATTCTCTTTTGTTCCCCATTACCACATTAATTTATAGACACCAACATCCCACTAACAAAACACTAACATTAACATATTATTCTAACTATTTCATTCCCAAATCACCCCTGAAACCCCTTAATATTACTGCCCCCTAATACAACTATTCAAATATATTAAAACTTTTGATTCTAAAATCTGCTCAACTATCAATTAACCAAAACTAATTTGATTAACAGCTATAACCAATTCCAGCTAGTAATTTAACACAGAAAAATATATCAAATACAAGATTTTCAGTGATTCATAACAATGCTTATAATCAAACAGAATCTTAATTAATCAGACAATTTACAATTGAAAAACTATAAACAACAGAATGCCAAATAATTCAAACTATACGAATGACCTAATCAACGAAGCTTAATTAATCGATTACATATTACAATTGACACTAAACAATCAGAAACAGAGAATCAGGCAATTCACGGGTAATTTTAGTGGTATTGACAGAAACAGGGACTAACAGGAAACTAATTAATCGACGCAACTTATTAATCGATTATACATACACAATTGGTAACAACAAATAGAATCAAACATACAAACAGGGTGATTCATGGCTTTGGACAAAACAGAGGACTTATGAAACTAATTATTCGACGACATTAATCAAATCGAATGTGTAGTTTATAACAGGTACAATTAATCAACAAACAGAAAAATCGATCAAATAAAAAGGTCACTGGAGATGAGAAGATGAATTGATAAAGAATGGAAAAATCAACAAAACTAAACTAAACAGATACACAGATAAAAAAAACATTAACACAGAACAAGGGAAAAAGAAAAAATACCTCAAAACATCAGAACTATACGGACCCAGGCTCGAACTCGGACTCAGACACTTTGAGGTCGAACAGACCTTAGTCGAAGTGTTCTCAACTGAGAACACTTCGATTAAGGTCGATTTGACCCCAAATCCTCACTTAATTTGGACGGATTCCATGATTTGGAATTTCTAGGGTTCTTACGTTTCGATTTAGGGTTCGAACGTTTCTAGGCAGATTTGAACGGAACCAAAGTTATTTATGGTATGAGGGAGGTCTGGGGATTGCCTGGTATGAGTTTGGAGTGGATTGGGATAGGTTCATGTTTGGCTCGAATCTTCAAATGAAGATTCGAGGAGTTTCAGGAAGATTCAAGCCAGATGGTTACTGGATCTGCAACAAGGGTGGTTAGATGGCTTAGGGGTGTTAATTTGGTAGTCATCAGAAGAGGTGAGGTTTCAGGCGGACTCTTTGATTGAAGATTCGAGACGTTGGGTATAGATTCGAGGAAAACTGATACCCGATCTGGAAAGAGGATGTCGTGGGGAGGATATGGTGTAATTTTGGGCGTGTTTGGACCACCGGAACCGCCGTGAGGCGATTTCCGGTGGGCGGAGGACGGTGGTTAAAGGTGGCGGACATGTCTGGTCTCTGAAGATCAAAGACGAATGTGGAAAGGGGGGGTATGGCTTTGGGGGCGTGGGGGTAAGGAATTGGCCTTATATACGGAGGGGTTGTTTCAATCTTGGCCGTTAGATCAATTAAGATCAACGGCCAGGATCAAGGGGGTTAAACTATACCGCGTCGTCTGGTTTAAACAGGGGGGTCGGGCTTAACCGGGTAATGGGTCAGTGATCGGGTTTGGTCACAGCTTTGGGACCGTTTGATCAGCTGAGATCAACGGTCCAGATTGAGACGCATGAAACGACGTCGTTTGATAGAGGCTGGAGCCGGGTTGGATTGGGGGGTGACATTGGGCCTGGGTTGTTTTGTTGTAAAGCTGGCCCAATCCGAAATTTCTTTCTTCTTTCTTTTATTTTATTTTTTTTCTTTTAAAAACTTAAATTCTAAGTTGAATTATAAATTAAATTAACTTATTAAAATACTAATTAGCTCTTAATAATAATTATCAAACATGATTTAGTACCAATTAAAATATAAGATCACACAATTAGACCTTAAATGCCTAAAATGCAAAGTACATTATTTTGTGATTTTATTCTTAACTTAACAAATAAACAGGCACGAACGAATGCAAACAATACAAAAATTCACGACAATTGCAAATAACACAAAATTTATTCAATTTTGAATTTTCTGGGAGTAGTTCTCATAGGGCAAAAATCACGTGCTCACAGCTGCCCCTCTGTATCCGAAAACATAAAGGGTTTTCGTGCAAAGATGAAGTGAGCGGATACGAGCGATTTTTGCATGTTATGATACTCCGTGTGAAGCATTTTATTAAAAAAATTTAACCGAACCTTTGCTTCAAAGGTTTCCTACATATCCCTGGCTAGAAGGGAATCAAGTTAATGTCGTTCAGAATTTTTTTATAGCTGGGACTACCATGGGACTGCAATTTTGTTATTACTGCTGCTGCATGTTGTTACTACTGCTTACCGATCTCCTTGTTACAATGTGCTCAAAAGAAAACAAGAGGCTAGACTAAACTAGGAATTACAAAATCTTATCTATCTTCCACTCGCTCTGGTTGCCTTGCTTTATTGTAGGCTTGTGTTTCCTCTGTTGTTTTTCTTCCGAAAACTGCTAGGGATGACACTGGCCTTTTGCTTTTCTGAATACAAGTTTTATCATTTCGTTCTGTCTGCTGGGGACACTGCTTCCTACATTAAAGCTTGTTATGCTGGAGATTTTTGTTGTAACCCTCCTCATTACTGACTTCTGATTTGATCTTGAAATGTATTCCTCTGTTTTGCAGGCGGGCTCCTGACTCCAACTTGACTTTTGAAAGATGACACAACCTCCATTCTCCAGGCGGGCTCCTGACTCTTCCACAATTTAAAAATATAACAACCTCCGTTCTACAGGCGGACTCCTGACTTCTCCAACTTAGAATATAACAACCTCTGTTCTACAGGCGGGCTCCTAACTTCAATAACTTCTTCAAAATAATTCAGTCTCCATTCTCCAGGCGGGCTCCTGACATAAACAACTTCTTAAATGTAACACCTCCATTCTCTAGGCGGGCTCCTGACTTCAACAACTTCTTCAAAATATTTCAGCCTCCATTCTCCAGGCGGGCTCCTGACTTCAACAACTTCTTAAATGTAACACCTCCGTTCTCCAGGCGGGCTCCTGACTTCAACAACTTCTTCAAAATAATTCAGCCTCCATTCTCCAGGCGGGCTCCTTACTTCAACAACTTCTTAAATGTAATGCCTCCATTCTCCAGGCGGGCTCCTGACTTCAACAACTTCTTAAATGTAACACCTCCATTCTCCAGGCGGGCTTCTGACTTCCACAACTTTTTAAATTTTAACACCTCCATTCTCCAGGCGGGCTCCTGACTTCAACAACTTTTTAAATTTTAACACCTCCATTCTCCAGGCGGGCTCCTGACTCCTTTAATTTGAATCATCTTCTTTCAACTGCTTCCCTCAAAACTGGTGTTTTATTCCTCTGAAAACTGTTGGGGATAACACTGATATTTTATTCACAAATATGTCATTTTCCTTCTTCAAAGACTACTTCCTTTAAAGCTGGTGCTTTCATTTCCCTGAAACCTGCCGGGAATAACACTGCTGGGAAATTATCTTCCTTCTTTTAATAATGGTGGGGATGATATTGATTCAAAGGCCATTACTTTTAAAACTTTGGGTTATCTTGCTTCTTCCAAGATTGCTTTTCTTTTAAAACTTGTATCTCCCTTCTCGTATACTATTGGGGATCTTGCTTCCTTCAAAACTTGTGTTATCTTCTCTCTTTCCCAAATGGCTATCTGATTTCAAGAAAATTTTCGTAATGAGAGAAATTTTTTTGCCCTAGTTTGATAATCTTCTTTGTGACCCTGTTTTCATGCTGTCAATAATATTTCTTTTCCCTGCTTTAAATCAAAGAAAAATTTGTTAGTTTAAAACGTGGCGAGTGGTCGTGCCATTTCTGTTGGGGATGGTTTTTCCCTTTTTCTTTTCCCTGCTTTGCTATAAAACTTGTTGGGGATGATATTATTTGTTGGGGCTGATATTCCTACTGGGGATGGTTTTTCTTTTCTCTTCTTTCCCCGCTTTGTGTTGTCCGACCATTGTGGAACTTGGTCGAGAATCTGTCGAAGTTGTTCCTGTATCTCGCAAATCTGCTGGGGATCCTCTTGGAATTTGATCCATAACTTTTCAACTGTTGTTCTTTCTGTTTTTCTCTGACTTCCCCTGGAAATTTGGTCCTCTTGGGATCTATACCCATTCGTCATTTGGTCTTGCGACAAACTTCTTTTCGCTTTGTCGTCTTATCTTTGGCCTGTCCTATTTGCATTTTGCTTTGCACCATTTTGGCCACTGGTAGTAAGCTCTGAAAATCCTTTTCAAAAACAAACTGTTGGGGAGGTAAAGTCTTTTAAACCAAGAAATGAAAAAGTGATAATTTCAAAAGATAGAAAAAGAAGAAGTCTTTCTGAATAAATGCTGGGAAAAAGGAAAGAAAAGAACTTATCTGAATGATATAACCAATCCCAACGATCATGTCATGCATTTCGGATTGATCAACCCAGTCTATTTGTATCAATCAATCTTTCGGATGGCCTCATCTTGCTAGGGATAAATAAACACTCAACTCTTTGCCAAATGTGGACCCTTTCCGCCAATCTTGCCTTGTCGCCTTATAGTGCCCTTCAAGGGATTTTCACTAATAAGACTCTCTCATTTCTCTCAACTCCCATCGTCTCATGGTGCCTGTGAAGGTTTTCACCGATAAGACTCTCTCATTTTATTTTATTTTTCAGCTGGGGATTGGAGTGCTATTGATATGACTCTCTTTGCTGGGGATTCTTTCAGCTATCAATTCATTTCCAGCTTATGATCTTCTTCATTGTTGGGGATCAGAGTGTTATTCCCGACTTCCATTTGCGTTGACTTGGCACTTCTCAGATACTGATCGGGAGGTCTTTTTTGTACATCAATATGGGTTTTGTGTATGGTTAAAAAGGAAAAAGGGGTATCAAAAGTTCAAAACACGACATTGATGGGTAAAACAGTACAACTCTTGGAATTAAACTTTCTTACCAAAATTACAAACGCAAACTTTTGCCCCAGTTTTTCTTGCTTGGGGATTTTTATTTTGTTACACTATGTTACATTATGCACACTATGATACACTATGACCGAGCCGTGAGGCGCCTACGTATCCTTCTTTGAGGAATCAGGTCAAACGTAGTTCTCACTTCCTTTATTTTCTTGTGACTTTCTTTTGCCTTTATTATCATTATTTTTCTCTTTTTCTTTTTTTTTTCTTTCATTTTAATTACTGATTCCAAAAGAGGGATATGAAAGAATAAATAAGGCTCAAAAGGGGAAGCAAAGGTTAAAGTGTTTGAATAGAAGAAAGAATTGCCTCCGTCATTTCATTCTCCGATAAATGCCAGCTACAAACAAACAACAATTACAATCAAAAGAAATCATACATAATTTCTCTTAACTGAGTCAGAATTGATAGCCATGTCGACGCATTTACCTTTGATATCTGTTAAACATAAAGCACCATTGTACAACAATCTTGTTATAATGAATGGTCCTTGCCAATTCGGGGCGAACTTGCCCTTTGCTTCGGCCTGATGTGGCAGGATTCGTTTCAACACCTGCTACCCCACTTCAAATTTTCTGGGGCGCACCTTCTTGTTGTAGGCTCTCGCCATTCTCTTTTGATATAACTGGCCATGACACACAGCTGCCAATCTCTTTTCATCAATTAGGCTCAACTGCTCCAATCGGGTTTTGACCCACTCGTCATCATCAATCTCAGCCTCAGCGATAATTGAAAGGGATGGAATTTCAACTTCTGCCGGTATTACTGCTTCAGTTCCGTATACCAATAAATAAGGAGTTGCCCCTACTGGAGTACGGACAGTGGTGCGATAACCCAACAATGCAAACGGTAATTTTTCATGCCATTACCTAGAACCTTCTACCATTTTCCGAAGTATCTTCTTTATGTTTTTGTTGGCCGCTTCAACTGCTCCATTCGCCTTGGGACGGTATGGGGTGGAATTGCAGTGTGCAATCTTAAACTGTTGACATACCTCTTTCATCAAATTACTGTTAAGATTAACACCATTATCCGTGATGATCACTTTTGAGACCCCAAATCTACAGATGATATGGGAGTGAACAAAATTCACCACTGCCTTCTTGGTTACCGACTTGAAAGTTTGAGCTTCAACCCACTTAGTGAAATAGTCGATGGTCACCAGAATGAACCTATGACCATTGGTAGCTGCCGGTTCAATAGGTCCAATGACATCCATGCCCCAGGCAACAAATGGCCATGGCGCTGACATTGTATGCAATTCTGTCGGTGAAGAATGAATCAAATCTCCGTGTATCTGACATTGATGGCATTTTCGCACGAAATTGATACAATCACGCTCCATAGTGAGCCAATAGTACCCTGCTCGAAGAATCTTTTTCGCCAATACATATCCGCTCATATGTGGCCCACAAACTCCAGCATGTACCTCTGTCATAACTGTCGTGGCTTGACTGGCATCTATACATCTCAGCAATCCCAAATCTGGGGTTCTTTTGTACAACACTCCTCCACTGAGGAAAAATCCATTGGCCAATCGCCGAATGGCTCTCTTTTGATATCCGATGGCCTGCTCCAGGTATATCCCCATCCTGAGGTACTCCTTGACATCATAAAACCATGGCTCACCATCCATTTCTTCCTCTATCATGTTGCAATAAGCATGCTGATCACGAACCTGGATATGTAGCGGGTCAACATGAATTTTATCTGGGTGATGCAACATTGATGCTAAAGTGGCCAAAGCATCGACAACCTCATTGTGAACTCTTGGGATGTGTTTGAACTCCACTGATCGGAATCACTTTCTCAGATCATGCAAACATTGTCGATATGGTATGAGCTTCAAATCCCATGTTTCCCATTCACCCTGAATCTGATGCACCATGAGGTCCGAGTCCCCCAAAACCAAGACGTCCTGGACATCCATGTCTGCAGCTAGTCGTAGACCCAAAATGCATGCCTCATACTCAGCCATGTTGTTGGTACAATAGAAACGTAGCTGAGTCGTAACAGGATAATAACGTCCTGTTTCAGAAATAAGTACCGCTCCTATTCCAACTCCCTTCGCATTTGCGGCTCCATCAAAAAAGAGCTTCCAACCTAGTTCCTCAGGTAATTCCAACTCATGTATATGCATCACTTCTTCGTCAGGAAAATACGTCCTCAACGGCTCGTATTCTTCATCAACAGGATTCTCAGCCAAGTGATCGGCCAGTGCTTGGGCTTTCATGGCCATCCTTGTCACATAGACGATGTCGAACTCCGTGAGTAATATTTGCCATTTCGCTAACCTCCCTGTGGGCATAGGCTTCTGGAAAATATACTTTAGTGGATCCAAGCATGAAATGAGATAAGTAGTATATGATGACAGATAACGCTTCAATTTCTGGGCCACCCAAGTCAGGGTGCAACATGTCTTCTCGAGTTGAGTGTACTTAACCTCATATACTGTAAACTTCTTGTTGAGATAATAGATGGCTTGCTCCTTCCTTCCTATAATGTCGTGTTGTCCTAGTACACAGCCAAACAAATTCTCCAGGACTGTTAGATAAAGAATTAACGGTCTCCCCGGCTCAGGTGGAACCAACACAGGTGGATTTGATAAATATCCTTTGATTTGGTCAAATGCCTCCTGGCATTCTGCCGTCCATTCTATAGCATCATCTTTCTTTAGTAGCCCAAAAATGGTTCACAAGTTGTTGTGAGTTGAGCAATAAATCTGCTGATATAATTCAACCTTCCCAACAGACTCATTACTTTTGTTTTGTTCTTCGGCGGTGGCAAATCTTGGATGGATTTGATCTTTGACGGGTCCATCTCAATACCTCGCCGACTGACGATGAATCCCAAAAGCTTCCCAATAAATGCACATTTGGCCGAGTTGAGCTTAATATCATACCTTCGAAGTCTTTGAAAAAACTTCCTTAGGTCTGCTACATGGTCTTCCTGATGCTTGGACTTTATGATCACATCGTCCACGTACACCTCAATCTCTTTATGGATCATGTCATGAAACACAGTGGTCATTTCTCTCATGTACATTGCCCCAGCATTCTTCAAACCAAATGGCATTACCCGGTAGCAATAAGTCCCCCACGGCGTAATGAATGTCGTCTTTTCCGCATCTTCTTCATCCATCAGAATCTGATGATACCCAGCATAGCAATCTACAAAAAATCCGATCTCACGTCCGGCACAATTGTCGATCAATATATGGATGTTGGGTAATGGAAAGTTGTCCTTTAGGCTCGCCCTGTTCAGATTGCGATAATCGACACACACCCTGATCTTCCCATCTTTCTTCGGCACTAGCACCACATTAGCCAACCAATCAGGATATCGAGTGACCCGAATAACCTTTGTTTGTAGCTTCTTGGTTACTTCTTCTTTAATCTTCACACTCATGTCTTTCTTGAACTTCCTCAATTTCTGCTTGACGGGAGGGCATGCCGGGTCAGTGGGCAATTTGTGAACCACTAAATCCGTGCTTAACCCCGGCATGTCATCGTACGACCATGCAAAAACATCTTTGAACTAAATAAGTGTTTTGATTAGTTCTTCCCTAATATTTGGTGCAATGTGGATGCTTATTTTAGTTTCCCTGATATCGTCTGCATCCCCTAAATTGATGGCTTCTGTGTCATTTAAGTTGGGCTTGGATTTCTCTTCAAACTAGCTTAACTCTCTGTTTATCTCTTCGAAGGTTTCATCCTCATCGCATTCCGATTCATTATCATAATCGACCTCTTGTATAGTTAGTTCGGAATCAGATTGATCTTTTAGACTAGGTTGAATATCCGTTGTGCATGCCATGTCATTAGAACCAGTATGAAAAGAACTGTTCAGAAAAAGAAAAGAAGGAAACAAAATAAAAAATAAAAAATAAAATAAGGAATGAAGAAGAAACTTTTCATTTTATTGAATTATGGGATAACAAGGTTTCACACTTTGATGAACACAATAAAATAGAAAGGAATCTGGATTACAACCCTGGAATAATCCAGAAAACAAGAAGGAAAATCAGAGTCAACTACCAGGACTCCCTCCGAGTAGGAAGAGGAGTAGCTGTCCAATTGTTGACATTGGCCCTCGGCCCTACAAACTGTATGTCTGCCTTACTGGAACCTTCTCCAGCTTCTATCATGTTGACATCGGCGAACAGCCTTTCAAAGCCTTCATTCAAATCTCCATCTGGCCCGATCAGTGGTCCGAGAACCTTTGATACCGATAACTCTCTGATACCTGCTCCGACAAATGATCTAGATAGACGTGGGATTGGCTTAGGAAGGACCCAGACTCTTTTATTCAACTTGCGGGCTCGCTTTACATCCGCTGCGGTAGGCTTGAATCTTAACCCAAAAGTATCCAGGTTCTTGGGTAAGGAAACTGGCTGAACAATACCCTGCAGATCAACCCCCAAACCTTTCCCTGGAACAAATCCGCTGTTTAACATTTCCGAGGCTATCATGAAGGTTGCAGCCGCGATTCTGGGAAGTGGAAGGCCCCCACCCTCAGGAATTTTGTCTACTAAGACTGCGTCAAAAACCTGATAAACCCATGGGCCCTTGTCATCGTCGGTTTCTATGAAGGGCACAATGGCATCACTAACGACATGTGTACCGTCATCCCCGTGTACCATAATCTCTTGTCTATCCCATTCAAATTTGACCATCTGATGCAGTGTAGAAGGCACTACTTTGGCTGCGTGGATCCAGGGTCATCCCAAAAGAAGATTATACGACACTGCCACATCTATCACTTGAAATTCCATGGTGAACTCGACCGGACCAATTGTCAATTCCAGTATGATATCACCCACTGTGTCAGTACCGCCCCCATCAAAACCTCGGACGCAGACGTTGTTCTTGTGGATCCTATCATCAGCAACCTTCAGTTTTTCAGAGTAGCCAAAGGACATATATTGGCACTTGACCCATTATCAATTAGTACTCGAGTGACCACCGAGTCTTCGCATTTCACCGTCAGGTAGAGTGCTCTGTTGTGTTCTGTACCTTCTACCGGTAACTCATCGTCAAAGAATGTCACTCGGTTTACCTCGAAGATTTTGTGCATTATTTTCTCCAAATGGTTCACGGAGAGATTGTCCAGAACATGGGCTTCGTTCAGAATCTTCATTAATGCCCGACAATGATCGCTTGAATGGATCAACAAGGATATCAACGAAATCTGGGCCGGGGTCTTCCTCAACTGCTCTACAATGGAGTAGTCCTGTGCCTTCTTCTTCTTCAAAAACTCCTCTTCTTCTTCCTCCGTCACTGGCTTCTTCATTGTTACAGGATTGGCCCTTCTCAATTCTGCGAGAACAAAACACCTTCCCGAACGATTTAACCCCTAGGCCTCGCATGCTTCTTCCACAATCTCCTTCCCCTTATGCATCACTGTCACTTGACTGTAGCTCCATGACACAGCTTTCTCACTTGTTATTGGCAACTGCATTACTGGCCGGATAACAACTGGTTCTATGCGGGCCCCCTTTACTACCAACACTGGTGTGCTTGATACTCCCTGCAGCACTACCCTGACTTATTCTGGCTTCTTCGCAGCAATAGACGAACCTTTCCCCACTACCACAAATAGCTTGTCATCTACCTTTCCCAACTATACCGCTGCCTTTCCACTGGTCGGCTTTTCGCTTGGACTGGCACGAATCATCATTACCGTTTGTGAGGGTTTTTTGGGTTTCCCTCCTTCGTGCACTAGTTCGGTCATGTGGGCCTCATGGTGCACTGGTAACGGGTTTTCATTGATGTTGGGTGCCTCTGGTGCCTGAACCTCGATCCTATTTGTGTCAATAAGATCTTGTACGACAGTCTTCAACTTCCAACACTTCTCAGTATCATGCCCGGGAGCCCCCGAACAATATTCACAGCTTACCGAGTGGTCCAAATTTTTGGGAAGAGGATTTGGCAATTTGGGCTCAACAGGGCCTAATATGCCTAACTGCCTCAACTTGTGGAATAGAGTAGTATAGGTTTCTCCCAGTGGAGTGAATGTTCTCAGCCTCTGCACCCTTTCGTTCCTGAAAGCCTGATTTCCGCGGAAGCTTGGCCCTGAAGGATTCCTGTAGGCCCTTGGTGGTGGATATGTGCTTTGTAGAGGTGGGTATGTGTTTTGTGGAGGTGGATATGTATTCTGGGGAAATGGCGCACGCCATTGCGGGCGAGCCAGAGGCTGGGTGTAAGTTTGGGCGTGATGGACGGAGAAATGTGGCTCTTGTGGTGGATAATAGAGTTGTGGAGGGTTGTATGGAGTGTGTGGATAATTTGGGTAATGGGGTCTGGGTTGGTAGCGAGGGGAAGGACCTCTGGATTTGGACCAAGTACCTGCTTCGACTGTTGCGACCTCCTCTCTCTTCTTTTTCCCGAGCGCACCTCTCGTGCCACTTTGGATAGCCTGAGTTGTAGCCTTGATTGCTGAATAACTCATTATCTTGTTGGACCTGAGTCCTTCTTCAACCATACCGCCCATTTTTACTACATCATTGAAAAATTTACCAACTGATGTCACCAGGTGACCAAAGTAAGTTGGCTCCAATGTCTGTAAGAAGTAGTCCACCATTTCACCTTCCCTCATTGGTGGATCGACTCTTGCTGCTTGTTCTCTCCAACGGAATCCGAATTCCCTGAAGCTCTCTCCAGGCTTTTTCTCAAGTTTTAACAGTGTGAGACGGTCGGGGACGATCTCAAGGTTATACTGGAAATGACCTGCAAATGCTTGTGCTAGATCGTCCTAGGTATACCACCTGCTAGGATCCTGCCTCGTGTACCATACTAATGCGGACCCGCTTAAACTTTGATCGAAATAAGCTATCAATAGCTCATCCTTTCCACCTTCCCCTCTCATCTTACTACAGAAACCTCGTAGATGCGCCATGAGATCACCATGTCCCTCATATAGATCAAACTTTGGCATCTTAAAACCTGTTGGCAATTGAACATCGGGGAAGGGACACAGATCTTTATAGGACACACTGACTTGGCTGACCAATCCATGCATATTCCTAAAGGATTGCTCCAGGCTTTTTACTTTACGGAGCACTTCATCCTGCTCCGGATTCTTAGCTGGCCTCTCAGTTTCTGTCGGGAGCTGAAGGTGAGGGGTGTAAGTGTACGGCTCGGGTGCTTTGAAGGTGAGTTCAGGAGGATAGTATTGGTTGTCGTGAACCTGAAATACTGGTTCATCAGATGATTTTTGCAATGTGGCGGGTGGAGGTGCCACGAAAACAGGAACAGCTGGTGGAGGAGGGTTTTGTTTGGGTGGTGAAGCTTGAGGATTGTATGAAGTTTCCCCTTGATAGTATCGGGCAATGGGGAAGCTCGTTGATGGACTAGTGGAAGGGTGTTTCGGAGTCCGAGCTAGTAAAAGGGTAGGAGTAGGGGGAAGTATTGGTGATGTTTGTCCCTTAGCCCAGGCTTGGTGCATCCCAGCTATCTCTTGTCTCAACCTGTTTACTTCCTCCTTCATCATTTGCATCTCCGTCTTTTCCTCCTCAACACTTTTGTCCGAACCAGACATACTTTCCGGAATGGGCCCTTTTGATCTTGTGTGGTAATGGTAATCTGCCAGAACGTTCTAACGAGCTAACTGTTTTGAAATCTCTTTCTGATATAAACAACAAACTTGTTAGCGTTAGAGTTTAATACATATTGCAATTTCACATTGGGGAATGCAATGTTCCTAGGCAGTTTAACCATTTCTAATATGTATTTGCTTTGACTGCATGCGTCATTCCGACTTATGTCCTTTCTTTTATTCGCTTTACCTTTTCTTTTTCTTTTTAGTGGTGGTCGAATCTTATGTGGATTGCCTACGTATCATGTCCCCGCATGAATCAGACCGGGCGTAGTTCTGCCACAAGTAAAAATAAAGACACAATTTTTTTATTTTTTTTTTTGGAATTGTTTTTTCATTTTATTACCAAAATATGCTATTACAAGCTACCCATTTGAAAAAAAAGACAAACAAAATACAGACTCCACACTATTAACATTGTTTGATATGAAAAGAGAACAAAATGGTAGACAACAGACTCTTAAAAACAACAAGTGCAGACTTGAACTAGGGATACATTAAGGTCTTGAATTTCGGTGCCCGCGAGGCATCGTTCGGCCTTTCCGCGGGCTTTGGTTCAAGGCCTCTTTGCAAGCTTTTTAATTCCTCCATGATCCGGTGGACATAACCCATGATTGAGGCAAAAAGGGTATCACGGGGCATTTCCTCACAGGTTAGGCACCTCGTGGTGATGTTGTGCCCAATCTCATCGATCCTACCCCTGATTCTATCCCTTTCCATACACAGCTGTTCTATTCGTTGATTCTTTAATCCCAATACTTGAGTGTTGTCAACGAGCCGATCTTGGAACCTTTCCATTTGTTCTTCCATTCGGGCTATTAAATCATAGCAGCGCTCCCTGTCCGTTCTAGCATCTCGGGCTTGTTTAAAGACCCGATCTCTGAGAGTGGAATTTGTTTCTCTTCATATTTTAATGCTCCCTTCATAATCCCTTCTCACTTGCCATAGGTGCTTTTTCCGCGCTGCTGCACCTTTTGCCCATCTGGCCCGCATTCTTGCTATGCTAGCCTCGGATCTTTCCAAGTCCTTTCGGCTTTCAATGACCTGATTTCTTAACCCTGCTATCAGCCTTTTATCGGACCGGCTTCTCTGTTGGTTGTCGGCATCCATTATGACTTGTCGGTTTTGAGCTCTAAGGGAGTCATTTTCTTGGGCTGATTTCTTTCTGTTCCCTTCATCGGCCGCGGTCTGAATTTCTCTTTCAAACTGAAGATCTGTGACCTGCTGCTTCAACTTGCCTATTGTGGCCCTGTATTCTTCTTCTTTCGCCAACTAGTCCCAATGCTCTTGTGAGGACTTTGCAAACTCTTGAAGGTGAGGTCCTTTAGCCGACCTTCCAAACGACACTTCCCCTTTGTACCAAGCCTGATATCCGGGTGAAACTTCCCCTCTTGCCTGATTCAGTACACAAGTATTTGCCTCCAAGTATTGACATTGGCTCCAAATCTGGCGGACCCTTGCTTCAGGAAACTGGCCATCGGAACTGATCTCAGTCACTTGGGTGCTCAGGTCCTCATCTTTCGGCACTATCTGACACCTCCCAAGTTGCCTCAAAACCCGATACGGTGCATAAGGTTGAATGCTCTTAAGCCCTATCAAGAGAAAATGAGGCCTAGCTGCTGGCATATATATGACTTCGTCGATTGGTAACCATCCCATTGTCCACTGTATTTGACTGGCGTTGAGGGTCCGAAAGTATGAGGTCCATGCCGAGACTCCTTCAGGTAAGCGGACCTCATTAATTCTGGTGTAGAATTCCTCTATGCAGGTTTTCTCAAAAGATTCATGGCTCAGGAACTGGGCTCGGTGACATAGGTGTTCGTTCATCCACATTTGCAATAACAAGTTACACCCTTCGAAAAAGTTCCCTCCGGCTTTGCAGGCCGTGAGAGCTTGGAAGATATCAGATACAATCATGGGCGCAAGCGTGCTGTCATCTTGAGTGGGCAAAGTACTGACAATCCCAGCTACCATTATGTCAATATTCCCATCTTTTCTTGGGAACACTAAAAGCCCTAAGAAGGTTATCATGAAGGCAACCCGTCTATGTTCATCCCACTTTCGACGGTTACTTTTGTTGCACAACTTGTTTTCTGGCTTGTCGAATCCTCCTATGTGGTCGTATCTTTGGTATATGAAGCTCATAGTGCAAAACCCTTTCGCCAAGTCTGGGTTATGGATCGTTCTGACTATCTTTAACCAATCCAAAAACTGGTGCACCGCTACGGCTCTTGGAGAAACCAGGTATTTACGCCTAAACGGAACCTCAGCACTGCCGATGTACCCGGCTATTTCCTCTAAAGTTGGGGTGAGTTCAAAGTCCGAGAAGTGGAAGACATTGTGCGCCGGGTACCAGTAAGTGACCAGTGCCCTTATAATATCCCCTCGAGGCTTGATACCCACCAAACCCGTGAGACCTTTCAGATGTTTCTTGACTTCGTCTCGCCCTTCTTTGCCTAAATCATTCCACCATAGCCGCAACTGGAGGGGGATTTTATTCATGATTGAAAAAGGTTCATTTTGAGTCGTGCTCATCCTGCACATTTATTAATGTGATAAAACAAAAGAAAATTTATTTGATTCAAAATGATTTGACTATTTAACTCAACACAATTTGATTATTTTTCATAAAAGAAAGACCCGATTTTCCGAACACGACCTTTCAGCACTTCAGAGACGAAGATTTTAAGGTTATGTGAATCAACCGATCAAAAATCCAAAAAATGACAGAAGTGGCCGTTTATGCAAAGTCAGCCTTACGGCGTCCCTTTCGGGAACATTCAGCTATTTTTGACAAAAACGGCATCTCCCGACTCTATGACAAAAATTAAAATTTGACATTTTTGTCTATTTTTGCAAAATGGGAGGTTGGACCCAACGAGGGTTGCCTACGTATCTCACGCCCTGTGAGAATCAAACCGGCGTAGTTCACCCAACATAAACTAAACTTGTAAACAAAACTCCCTTCTTTTGTTTTTCAAATAAATAAAACTTAAAAAAAAGACAATTTTTTTTCATTTTTCAAAATTTCAGCAGGGTTTTGACACTACTTGGACACTGGTTTTATTTTTCTAAAAATAAGTAGTTATCTCCCTACACTGCTATTTTTCTTTTTCTCTTTTTCAAAATTTTTCAAAAATTTCCGATTTCAGAAGCCGGTCAGCATGCAGATCTGAAGCAAATAAATGTGCAAAACAAATAGGATGCAGCAGGATGGTCTTTTTTCATTTCAGGTTGCTTGTCCTAGATGGACCCAACCCCTGTGTTGAGTCCCCTAAGTCAAATGCTACATGATGAAAATAAACGTTCCTACTAGGGATCCGGCATGAAGTCAAGTTATTCTATGTTCAACTTGGGTATATGTTCTAGACAGTGTACCCGAGCGGACAACTCGAGTTGAGGAAGGAGCTCCTTTCCGGGAACCAAAAGGCCAGCCGGCTTAAAAACTTTCCGAGCCTCTTTTATTTCAGGGTACGACACTAACAGAATAGGGAGTCTCAACCAGTAAGCACATCCCCGGAGGTGAGAAGAGAAGGTTTCGGCACAATTTATATGTACAGTTCAAATAATATCAAATCGGTAAAAAAAGCATCATTTTGCACATTTAAGCTCAATCATACGATAAAGCCAAATACAACAATTATTCTAAGCTCGAATTTCTAACCCTGAACCAGTGGTTCTAGGTTAAAAGTTATTTCCCCAGCAGAGTCACCAGAGCTGTCACACCTCCTTTTTACCCCGCGCCCCCGAGAAGGGGCGCAGAAGGGAGTTTTTCCAATTAAAGGACAATCGAAACGGGATTTATTTATTTATTTTAGAGTTGCCACTTGGGAGATTTATGGTATCCCAAGTCACCGGTTTTAATCCCGAATCGAGGAAAAGAATGACTCTGTATTACAGTCCGCAAACCAGAAATCCAGATAAGGAATTCTGTTAACCCGGGAGAAGGTGTTAGGCATTCCCGAGTTCTGTGGTTCTAGCACGGTCGCTCAACTGTCGTATTTAGCTTAATTATCTGATTTTATACAAATACGAACTTATGTGCAAATTTTAACTCTTTACTGCTTTTATTATTATTATTATTATTATTTTACAGAGAATTGCAACGTTGTGAAAATGTATCTCGAACCACGCCATAATCAATGTACCCGTGGTCGTCGACACACTTCGACTCCATTGAGATTTGGATTTGGGTCACATCAATGTACACCCGCGTTTAAGAAAGCAAATTATTAAAGGCGCTCCTAAAGCGACTAGCGCATTATTATTTCTTTAGAAGGCCGTGAAATCTTGCTAAAACGGCCCATCCAAATTCTAATTAATTATTAACCATTTATTGAGGGCCCCGCAGCTTGTGTTTTATTTGGCGAGGCTCGTATCATTTATTTTTAAAGGGCAATCCTAAAGAGACTACATTTCTATTAAGTTTGTCTCTAAAAGAAACGAGAAAAGTCTTAATTAATTACATGCTTGACAAGTAGTTATTGGATTACCGTAGATGATAACGGTAATTTACACTCGAACTCGTAAAAATGGAGAAATGTTTCGTGCATTTATTCTATAAGTGAACTACTAAAGCTGAAATTACAAAATGCATACAAAATTGTCAAGATATTCAAAACAAACTGACCATTCTCCAAATTGATTTAAACTAACATTCCTAAAATTGATTTAAACTATTGGAATTAACGGCTAGGAAATGTTATCAACACGGATTCGAATATTGGCCTATATGCTGCCTAACGGAATCAAACACTGCCTATTTAAAATCTGCCTCAAATACAAAAGAAAGCTAGAGATGAAATATGGCAACTAATCCCTTAACTTATTTGTTCATTCTACAAATTACATATTTAACTACATGGAATCTGTAATTGACAACTACAAACTATAGTTTGAAAACCAATCAGTTCCAGTTAAATACAAGACTACGTCATGCATTCCAGTTGAGTTATAAAACTAAACTATATAAATACTTGTCACATATCTTATTAAACTATAGATACAACACTAATTCATCAAACACCTTAACATTTCATTTCACTTTTACATCTCACAGCCACATCAGTATTGATTCGAAAGTGTACCTGGTATTGAGATAAAATAAGAGGAAGATGAGAAATCAGCAGGGCAGTAACAGTGCAGCAACAATAACAACAACAACCAGTAACAACCAGCAACGAGAAACCAGTGACAGATTTTAAAATCAAGTAAAACATCCAGCAATAACCAGTGAAGTAGTAGCAAATACCTAAGTAGTAACCCAAGAAGAAAAAACCCACTTGAGACCCTAGCAATACCAAATGCAATCACAGGCAGCAACAGAATGGACCAGACATATGTGGTAGTTTTCTGGTTTTCAAACACTCAAAGAAAAGAAGCTTGAAGCTTCAATGATACAGTAGCAAACTAGCACTGATTTTTAATAGAGGAAGAAAGACTTCACTTTTTAGTTTTTTATCTCTCAACCCTCTCTTTTAACTTTCTCCAATTGCTGAACTTTTAGGTGTTAAAAATTCAGCCTATTCAACTCTAAAAATTACTGAATTCTGATGATAAAATCCAGCAGGTTTTTAACTTGAACTATGAATGTTTTTCCTTTCTTCAAAGTTCAGCTTCCATTCACTCTTAAACTCTCAAAGAGAAATTGAATATTTTAGCTTTCAAAATATTGTCTAAGACTTCCTGAAGAACTGATTTCCTTTTTAGTATTTTTCAGAAGATGTTTTTTTTTAGTTTTCTCCCCTTCCTATAGACCTCCCTCTGCCTTCTTATACAGACTTGTCCTCCTTTGTCACTTACTGCCCGACCCCCTTTCTCCCACTAAATCTGAAATTTTTCACTTAAAATCCACTAAGGAAAACTTTTCCTTAATTTCAACCCCCCTCCCCCATTCTCTTTTGTTCCCCATTACCATATTAATTTATAGACACCAACCTCCCACTAACAAAACACTAACATTAACATATTATTCTAACTATTTCATTCCCAAATCACCCATGAAACCCCTTAATATTACTGCCCCCCTAATACAACTATTCAAATATATTAAAACTTTTGATTCTAAAATCTGCTCAACTATCAATTAACCAAAACTAATTTGATTAATAGCTATAACCAATTCCAGCTAGTAATTTAAGATAGAAAAATATATCAAATACAAGAGTTTCAGTGATTGAGAACAATGCTTATAATCAAACATAATCTTAATTAATCAGACAACTAACAATTGAAAAACTATAAACAACAGAATGCCAAATGATTCAAACTATACGAACGACCTAATCAATGAAGCTTAATTAATCGATTACATATTACAATTGACACTAAACAATTAGAAACAGAGAATCAGGCAATTCACAGGTAATTTCAGTGGTATTGACAGAAACAGGGACTAACAGGAAACTAATTAATCGACGCAACTTATTAAACGATTATACATACACAATTGGTACCAACAAACAGAATCAAACATACAAACAGGGTGATTCATGGCTTTGGACAAAACAGGGGACTTATGAAACTAATTATTCGACGACATTAATCAAATCGAATATGTAGTTTATAACAGGTATAATTAATCAACAAATAGAAAAATCGACCAAATAAAAAGGTCACTGGAGATGAGAAGATGAATTTATAAAGAATGGAAAATCAACAAAACTAAACTAAACAGATACACAGATAAAAAACATTAACACAGAACAAGGGAAAAAGAAAAATACATCAAAACATCATAACTATACGGACCCAGGCTCGAACTCGGACTCGGACACTTTGAGGTCGAACAGACCTTAGTCGAAGTGTTCTCAACTGAGAACACTTCGATTAAGGTCGATTAGACCCCAATCCTCACTTAATTTGGACGGATTCCATGATTTGGAATTTCTAGGGTTCTTGGTTTTCGATTTAGGGTTCGAATGTTTCTAGGCAGATTTGAATGGAACGAAAGTCATTTATAGTATGAGGGAGGTCTGGGGGTTGCCTAGTATGAATTTGGAGTAGATTGGGGTAGGTTCATGTTTGGCTCGAATCTTCAAATGAAGATTCGAGGAGTTTCAGGAAGATTCGAGCCAGATGGTTACTGGATCTGCAACAAGGGTGGTCAGATGGCTTAGGGGTGTTAATTTGGTAGTCATCAGAAGAGGTGAGGTTTCAGGCGGACTCTTTGATTGAAGATTCGAAACGTTGGGTATAGATTCGAGGAAAACTGATACCCGATCTGGAAAGAAGATGTCGTGGGGAGGCTATGGTGTAATTTTGGGCGTGTTTGGACCACCGGAACTGCCGTGAGGCGATTTCCGGTGGGCAGAGGACGGTGGTTGAAGGTGGAGGACATGTCTGGTCTCTGAAGATCAAAGATGAAGGTGGAAATGGGGGGTATGGCTTTGGGTGCGTGGGATAAGGAATTGGCCTTATATACGGAGGGGTTGTTTCAATCTTGGCCATTAGATCAATTAAGATCAACGGCCAGGATCAAGGGGGTTAAACTATACGGCGTCGTCTAGTTTAAACATGGGGGGTCGGGCTTAACTGGGTAATGGGTCAGGGGTCGGGTTTGGTCACAACTTTGGGACCGTTTGATCAGCTGAGATCAACGGTCCAGATTGAGACGCATGAAACGACGTCTTTTGATAGAGGCTGGAGCCGGGTTGGATTGGCAGGGTGACATTGGGCCTAGGCTGTTTTCTTGTAAAGCTGGCCCAATCCGAAATTTCTTTCTTCTTTCTTTTATTTTATTTTTTTTCTTTTAAAAACTAAAATTCTAAGTTTTATTATAAATTAAATTAACTTATTAAAATACTAATTAACTCTTAATAATAATTATCAAACATGATTTAGTACCAATTAAAATATAAGATCACACTATTAGACCTTAAATGCCTAAAATGCAAAGGACATTATTTTTTTGATTTTATTCTTAACTTAACAAATAAACAGGCACGAATGAATGCAAACAATACAAAAATTCACAACAATTTCAAATAACACAAAATTTATTTCATTTTGAATTTTCTGGGAGTAGTTCTCATAGGGCAAAAATCACGTGCTCACATGTATAGATTATCGGCAGTTGAACAAGGTCACAATCAAGAATAAGTATCCATTGCCGAGGATTGAGGATTTGTTTGATCAACTTTAGGGTGCCAAGGTGTTTTCGAAGATTGATTTGAGATCTGGCTACCATCAGTTGAGTATTAGGGCATCCGATGTCCCTAAGACAGTTTTCGTACTCGGGATAAGCATTATGAGTTCTTAGTGATGTCATTTCCGTTGAAAAATACCCCAGCAGCTTTCATGGATTTGATGAATCGAGTGTTCAAGCCTTATTTGGATTCCTTCGTGAATGTCTTCATTGATGATATTTTGATCTATTCCCGCAACCGAGAGAAGCACGAGCAGCATCTTCGAGTCATTCTTCATACTTTGAGGGATAGTCAGTTCTATGCCAACTTTTCAAAGTGTGAGTTTTGGTTTAGTTCGGCTGCATTCTTCGGTCACGTCGTATCAGCAGAGGGTATTCAAGTGGCTCCTAAGAAGATTGCGGTAGTCAAGGACTGACCTAGACCCACATCAGCTACAGAGATCCGGATTTTCTTGGGGTTGACGGGTTATTACCGTCCGTTTATGGAGTGGTTTTCATCTATTATAGCCCCGATGACCAGGTTGACCTAGAAGGGTTCGATTGAGTGTGAGGCGAGCTTTCAGAAGCTCAAGATAGCTTTGACTACAGCGCCAGTGTTGGTTTTGCCCACAGGTTTAGAGCCATATACAGTATATTATGATGCATCGCTTATTGGACTTGGTGCGGTGTTGATGCAGAATGACAAGGTTATTGCCTATGATTTACGACAGCTGAAGATCCACAAGAAGAATTATCCAGTTCATGATTTGGAGTTAGCAGCCATTGTTCACGCACTGAAGATTTGGAAGCATTATTTGTATGGTGTGTCATATGAGGTGTCCACGGATCACAAGAATTTGCAACACTTATTCAAGTAGAAGCAGTTAAATTTGAGGCAGATGAGATGGTTGGAGCTATTGAAAGACTATAATATCACCATCTTGTAACATCCGGTAAAGGCCAATGTAGTGGCTGATACATTGAGTAGGAAGTCAGCCAGTATGGGCAGCCTTGCATATATTTTAGTCAGTGAGAGACCGCTTGCTTTAGATGTTCAGGCTTTAGCCAATCGGTTCGTGAGGTTGGATGTTTTGGAGCCTAGTCGTTTTCTAGCTTACACAACCGCTCGTTCTTCATTATTTGAGTGTATACTAGATCGGTAGTATGATGATCCTCATTTGCTTGTCCTTAGAGACACATTGTGGCACGGAGATGCCAAGCGGGTTACAGTTGGAGATGATGGAGTTCTGAGGATGCAGGGTTGTATTTGTGTGCCTAATGTGGATGGACTGCATGAGTTGATTTTAGAGGAGGCACATAGTTCCCGGTATTCTATTAAGACGAGCGCCACTAAGATGTATCAGGACTTGCGGCAGCATTATTGGTGGAGAAGGATGAAGAAATACATTGTTGCATATATGGCTCGGTGTTTGAATTGTCAACAGGTAAAGTACGAGCATTAGAGACTTGGTGGTTTATTTCAGAAGATTAAGATTCCTGAGTGGAAGTGGGAGCGGATCACTATGGATTTCGTTGTTGGACTCCCACAGACTCAGAAGAAGTTCGATGCAGTGTTGGTTATTGTGGATAGAGCGCATTTCATTCCTGTGGAAGCTTCCTATTCTTCGGAGCGGTTGGCTGATATCTATATCCGAGAGATTGTTTGTTTTCATGGTATGCCTGTGTCAATCATTTCTGACTAAGGTACGCAGTTTACCTCACATTTTTTGAGGGCAGTTCAGCGTGAGTTGAGCACACAGGTTGAGTTGAGCACAACATTTCATTCCTAGATTGACGGACAGTCCGAGTGTACTATTCAAATTTTGGAGGATATGCTCCGAGCTTGTGTTATGGACTTTAGAGGTTCGTGGGATCAATTTTTGCCTTTAGTAGAGTTTGCCTACAACAACAGCTATTAGTCAAGCATTCAGATGTCTCCCTATGAGGCATTATATGGTAGACGGTGTCGGTCTCCAGTTGGATGGTTTAAGTCGGTAGAGGCTCGGTTGTTGGGTACAGAGTTAGTTCAGTATGCCTTAGATAAAGCTAAGATCATTCAGGATAGTTTTCGTACAGCTCAGTCCAGGTAGAAAAGTTATG
Source organism: Nicotiana sylvestris (assembly GCF_000393655.2). Lineage (NCBI taxonomy): Eukaryota > Viridiplantae > Streptophyta > Magnoliopsida > Solanales > Solanaceae > Nicotiana > Nicotiana sylvestris. The sequence continues at coordinate 13,024,275 of NC_091064.1, forward strand.
TCGACCGCAAGGTTAGTGATGTGGCATTGATGGTCGGAGAGTGGGTGTTGCTCCGAGTGTCTCCCATGAAAGGCATGATGAGATTTGGGAAGAAGGCCAAGATAAACCCTAGGTTCATTGGTCCTTTTGAGATTCTTGATCGAATGGGAGAGGTGGCTTACAGACTTGAGTTACCGCCGAGTTTATTAGCGGTGCACCTAGTGTTTTATGTGTCCATGCTTCGGAAGTATCACGATGATCCATCCACATGTTAGACTTCAGCACTGTCCAGTTGGACAAGGATCTGACCTATAAGGAGGAGCCGATAACCATTCTGGACGGGCAGGTTCGTCAGTTGCGATCGAAGAGTTACCCTTCTGTTCATGTTCAGTGGAGAGGTCAGCCTGCCGAGGCAGCTACCTGGGAGTCCGAGTCCGATATGCGGAGCCAATATCCTCATCTTTTCCCTGACTCAGGTACTTCTTTTCTATGTTTGTTCGAGGAGGAACAGTTTATTTAAAGGTGGAGAATGTGATGACCCAAGAGGTCATCACTTGTTTTAAAAGTAAATTTTGTATTTTGAGGCCTTAAAAACCTATTTTTATCTCACCTCAATTTGTGTGTGCGGTCAGGGCATATATCCAGAACGCTTTTATGTGGAAATTTGATAAAAATGTTAATTTGGCCTTTGAAATTGAATTTAAGTTGACTTCGGTCAATATTTTAGGTATACGGACCTAGACCTGTGATTTAATGGTCCTAGAGGGTCCGTAGAAAAATATGGGACTTGGGCATAGGCCCAGAATTGAATTTCGAGGTCCCAAGCTCGAGAAATGAATTTTTGAAGAAAGTTATTTAACTGAAATTTTAAGAGTTTTTGAAAATTTAAATGTATTTGAAATTGATGGTATCATACCTGTATTTTCTGTTTCAGAGCCCGGTACATGTCTTATATGGTATTTAGGTTGAGCTTATAAAATTTGGTAAGAAACGGACTTGATATGACGTGAATTGGACCCTCGGTTGTTAAAATTTGAACTTAAGAGTTCTTGAGATCTTTCTTTGATTTCGATGCTAAATTCGTTGTTAAAAGTGTTAATTTGGCGATTTGATCACACGAGTAAGTCCATATGATATTTTTGAATTAGTATGCATGTTTGGTTTGGAGCCCCGAGGGCTCGGGTGAGTTTTCGTAGGCCACGGGATGTTTTTACACTTACAAAAGTTGCAGGTTTTGCTGTCTCAGGTGCTTAGTGATTTCCCTCTTCACGTTTGCATGGCTTCGCTCGCGAATGCGTAAGGTAATTCCCTCAGGTGTCAATTTTTTCTTCGCGAACACAGAGCTCAGGACGTGAATGCAAAGCTTTGGGGGGAGTTACTCTTCGCGAACGCATTCAGGCTCACGCGAACACATAGGGTTAGCGGGCCTGGGGGAGGGAGTTCAATTTGTTCTACGCGAACGCGGCCCTTTGACCGCGAACGCGAAGGCTTGAGGAGCTAAAGCTCCGAGAATGTGGGGAACCCAACACGAACGCGAAGGTCATATGAGCCTGACCCATCGCAAACGCGGCAGGCCTATCGCGAACGCGATGAAGGCCTGGCCAGTCTTTTAAAAACAGTAGCAAAAACGGGCAGAACCCATTTAGTCCATATTTTCGAACTCCCAAGACTTAGAGGTGATTTTCTTCTCATAAATTCATTCCCAAAGTGTTAGTAATCAATTCTATACTTTACTCTATCAATTACCCAACTATTTTCATCACTTTTTAATCAAATATTAAGAGTTTTCATGGTAGAAATTGAGAATTTGGGTAGAGTTATGGCTTTTTGAATAATTGAAATTTAGACCTCATTTTGGGGTCAGATTTCATAACTAATTGCATATTTGGGCTCATGGGTGAATGGGCGATTGGGTTTTGGTCCGAACCTCGAGTTTTGACCAAGCGAGCCTGGGGTTGATTTTTGATTTTTTGGGAAGAATGATAGAAAACCTATAATTTAGCATTGGGGTTGAATTCTTTAGCATTTATTGATGTTGTTAAATTAATTTGGGCTAGATACGAGTAAATTGGATTCGAATTCTAAAGGAAAAGCAGTGTTTGAGGCTTCATTGGCCGTGAAAGTTCGAGGTAAATGTTTGGTCTAACCTTAGCTTGAGGGAATATGTATTGTGCTTTAGTTTCTATGTGCTAATGTAGTGTACGACGTATAAGTGTGGTGACGAGTATCTATATGTTGTTGTCAAGCATGCCCGTGAGTCTTAAATTGTAATCATTGTGTTTTAATAAGTACTACAAATGCCTAAGTCATTGATTCTTCGTGTTGGGCAAGAATTATGATTATTCTCGTGGTATTTATTTATTGTTGAGTATTGGTTCCAGTTGAGTTTTCATTTGTGAAGTTAAACGTTGGTACAAGTTTGGTTATAGCAGATTCCCTTGCCAGAACGTATTTAATTCTTACTATTGGTTCCCTTGCCGAGATGTGTTTATTCTCGTTGTTGATTCCCTTGCCGGGATATTGTTGTTTCTATATTTTTCCTTTGTCGGGATTCTGTTGTGATTGGTGTTGAATTGTATATCTGGATCGGATTGCAAGTAGTAACAATATTATATGAGATCGGGTTGCACGCAGCAATAATATTATATGGGATAGGGTTGCACGCCGCAATATGGAGTAATAAGGGAGTACATGAGGGGTCGGGTTGCACGCCGTAACAGTGATATATGATTGGATCGGGTTGCACGTTGCAACAGTGATATATGATTGGATCGGGTTGCACGCCACAACAGTGTTATATGAATTGGATCAGGTTGCGCACCGCAACAATAAATAATAAAAGTGGATATTGATTTGTTACTGTTTCCTTATTCTTATTGATGCGAACTTTAAAACGTTCTTTATGTTCTGTCTCCTGAGTTAGTGTTGGTACTTGATATCCCCACCACAACATGTTCCCATTCCCATCTTTAACTGCTAGTTCTCGTTATTATTACTTGTCGTATATGCTTTAACTGCACAGGTTTAGTTGGTAGACTTGTCCTAGCCTCGCCATTGCTTTACTGAGGTTAGACTCGACACTTACCAGCACATGGGGTCGGTTGTGTTGATACTACACTCTGCACTGTGTGCAGATCCCGGTGCTGGAGCTTTTGGTCTACAGTGAGGTTGCTGCCTTCAGTCCAGTGGCGGAGACCTGAGGTAGTTCTGTAGGCATCTGTGGGCCTTGGTGTGCCCTTCTATCTTTCCATTATGTTTATTTTATGTATTTCAGAGACAGATTTGTATTTAACTTTCAGACCATTGTTTGTAGTATTTGTAGATAGTCTGTGATATTGTGACACCAGTTCTGGGTAGAGATGTATTTTGTAATTTTCGTACTAGTAATTGGATAAGTTATCATATTTCGTCTTCTGCATTTCTTTAATTATTATTATTATTCCGCTATTGATCGGATGTTGATTTAAAATTGTTAAAAGGTTAAGAAAGAGGTTAATAAATCTATAATACTCGAATTACCTAGCTTTCACGTGTAGGCTCCATCATGACTCATGAGGGTGGGAAATATGGGTCATGACACTAAGGCCTGAGGTTCGTTGGCCATTTTTCCTGATTACTCAATTCTGCATCTCCCCTGCCTACTGAATAGACCAATTGGCTTGTGTAAATAACTATTTTCCTGGATCCTTTGATCAACTATGGTTGTTGGGTTTGGTCCAAGTTCTCTTGTGGCTTCTAGGCTATGTTGATATTTGTGTGGAGACAAAATCGAAGGCCTGGCTGGGCTGGGTACATTTTGGGCCTGTCTTGGGCCTACAATAGTTATTTGTAGCACTTTGTAATTTATTTCATTATTAGGTCTGTAATAATTCTGTAATAACAATAAGGGAATTAGTAAAAATTGGGAAAACATCTCTATTTTAATGTTTGCATGAAAGGGTAGAAATCTTGCCTATAGGATCTGAGTGTTTAATTTTGCTCAACATGTTCTATTTCTATGTATTTGATAGATAACATGCTTATAGGACATAAATATTTCATCTTTTCACATGTTCCATTCCCACACGTTGTTATCTGCCTATTATGTTACAACATGGTTATTATTTGTTCAAATTGCTTTATGTTAGATATCATGCATATAGGATCACATTGAATAATAAATACTTGCTCTTCATAGTATTTGCGTAGATATCACGCCTATAAGAATATAATTTAATTGGCTACTATTACTGTTATTCCCATCATATTGCTCACCTAGAAATCATGCCTATAAGGATAAAAGGATAAAGAATCAGTCTGAACGGCCAATTCTTAGAAATCCTACCTATAGGATCATGTTGCTCGCCTAGAAACTATGCTGATAAAGTCAATGCTGGCAATTTTGAACGATCAAACTATTTCACTGCCTTATTTTGTAAGAGATTTAGAAAGCATGCCTATAGGATTTGTAATATTTACGATCTGCAAATTTGTTGTTCTAAGAAAGCAACACTGCTTGTATGTTTAAAATTCGAAATCATGTAGAAGCCATGACTATAGGATTTAAAGACTCTATTTCATCTTAGTTTTTAAATTTGTCTACTGCCTCATTATGAACCTGTTAGCGTGCATTTGTTTTTTACATGTGGAGGCTAACATGAGCCATTTATTGCCCTTATGTGTAGTCCTACATGCTTTGAATGTCGCTTAAAGTTATCATTTTTGAGCAACCTGAGTAAAGTGTAGAACCATCCAAATAGTAGGTCCAAAGCCTCCTGGGCCATAGGCATGGGTCGGGTAGTGCACGCATAAGGAACGATTTAGAATTAGTTAGTGCGCTCTAGGTAACAAACATAAAGATGGTAATCAGGCAGCAGGAGATGATAGTTTGTGCCCACTGAATAATACGAGTAACACCCTATCTCGAAAGAGTTATGAAGTACTATTTATGTTGCACGGGGCGATCCTTTAGGCTAAATAACTTAGGATCTCCTATCTCATCTTGTCTCTAAATCAAGTGTTTGTATTTATTCCAAGTCTTTGATAATAAAACTGCCCAAACTTCTTATTCTTCTATCTATATTTATTTATCTAACTAATTCATATAATTGAAGTTCGGTCGGGACCCACAGTTGTGGACCTCGAAAAATGCCTAACACCTTCTTTTCGAGGTAATTTGAGCCCTTACCCAATCTTTGGTGGCGCAAACTAGTTGAACCTGAGTCATATGCAAATAGGTGCCCTAACATACCTTAAACCCGTTAGGTGGTGACTCTCCTCTTTTAACACCTCCTTAAAAGAGTTATCACATGTCAAAACCCGATTTCGCAAGAAAAAGGGGCGCAACACCAGGTACCTTTTTATGTTCGATCGAGGACAAATGTTTATTTTAGAGGTGGAAAATGTGATTACCTGATAGGTTATTTTGAGTTTTAGCCTTTATTTCTGTGTTCCGAGACCTCGAATAGCTCCATTTAGCGTCCTCGATGTAGGTGCACAGTCCGTATCTTTTTCCAGAAATTTGTATGTGAAAATTTGAATTTCAACCTTAAAAATAATTTTAGTAGACTACAATCAACATTGTGTAAACAGACCCAGATCAGTGTTTTGATGGTCTCGGTGGATCTGTATCGTGATTTAGGACTTAGGTGTTTTCCCATAATCGGATTCGGAAGTCCCAAACTTAATTTAACGTGATTTGTTGAAAACTAGTAATTTGAAAGCTTAAAGAACTCCTAAGTTTGACCATAGATTGTTTCTACCGGATTCGAATTTTCGATTCCGGAACTCGGAATAGGTTCATTTCACTATGTATGACTTCTCTGTAAAATTTGGTGCAAAACGAAGTTAATTTGACATGATTTGGACGTCCAATTGTAAATTTGAAAGTTCTTAATCTATGCTTGTTCATGGTAGAAATTACGGATTTAGGTAGAAATTAGGGATTTAGGTAGAAATTGGGGATTTTGAGAAATTGAGTTTAGACCCAAATTGAGGTCGGATTCCAAAACTAATCACATAATTGGGCTCAACAGTGGATGGATAATTGGGTCTTAGTTCGAATCTCGAATTTTGACCAAGCGGGCCCGGGGTTGACTTTGGTGACTTTTTTTAAAATCAAATAAATATTGAATATTTTTCATTTATGGGTAGTTTCTAAAGCTTATTTTGAATTATTTGAACTATATTAAGTTAGATTCAATTGGTTTGGAGGCAAACTTAGAGGAAAGGTCCTAGTTGAACTTTGATTTGATTACGGAGCGAGGTAAGTATTGGGACTAACCTTGATTTGAGGGAATTAGGAACCCTTGAACTATATGTTATTTGAATTATGTGTGTAATAGCATCTATGTGAGGTGACAAGTGTATATAAGCCGTCAAAATAATTGTTTTCATGTCTCCTCATATTTCATGAATTATCTCATTCCATGTCTTAACTGTTACATGCTCTAATTGTTTTCTATGTCGTGATTTGTTACTTGTCATTAATTATTTTTGTATTAAATTATTCGTCCCTTCCATGACTCCGTGATTAATTTTTACTTTCCTTAATTGTCTTACTTGCGCACCTAAATTGTCACGTACTTCTTCACTTGTCTTGTTGCTTTTATATTATTTGTAGCATTCTTTTGATTAGTATGTGGTTCCTTTATTTCTTTGCTTCATATCCTTTGGTTGTAGAGATTTTCTTGTACATTGAGCTATTGGATTGATTACATTTATTGAAATTATTTGTGGATCGGATTACACGTTGCAATGATATATGATATGGTGGAATAAGAGATGATTCTGACATTGATTCTTATGATATGGTGGGATCGGGTTGCGCGCCACAACGGTTGTGTATGTAATACTTGGTATTGATAAATGATGATATGGTGTAATAAGGGAGGATTATGACATTTGATTATGTGATATGATGGAATCGGGTTGCACGCCGCAATAGATTTTATATGTGATTCTTGATATTGCTAAGTGATGTTATTGTGAAATAAGGGAGAATTGTGTGTATACGGTGGGATCGGATTGCGTGCCGCAACGGATTGTGCATGTTGTACTCATTGTTGTTATTGTGTTGGTTTCTAGCATTTTTATATGAAATCATGAGGTCTGTTATTCTAGGTTCCCTGATTGCGAGGATTGAGTTCTTTTCCATAGATTAACTGCCTTACTTTCATTTACTTCTTTCATTCTCTGTTATTATTATCATACTATGTACAGGTTATCGTAAGTAGCGTGCCTAGCCTCGTCAGTACTTCGTCGAGGTTAGGCTCAACACTTACAGAGTATTTGGGGTCGATTGTACTCATATTATACTCTACACTTCTTGTGCAAATTTCGGAGTGGGTCCTAGGGGCATTTGATAGATTTGCTCGGGTCTAGTTCTTGACTGATAATTGATGTATAATTTCACAGCGTTCGCAGCCATGAAGTCCCCTTCTATGTTACCTTAGTTATTTTTTACAATGCAGATAGTTATGCTTTCATTTAGACTATTATTTGTAATACTCTAGGCGCTCATGTATTCGTGACACCAGTTCTGGGATTTGTATTTGGATACCATCGTTTATCAATTTAATTACCCTATTTCAGTTTATTTAGCTTATTATTTTCTGTCACGACCTCAGTTCGCCCTTCATGAACCGTCGTGGCGGACCCCGATTCACCCTTCGTGAATCGTCGTGACAGACCCTGGTTCACCCTCCGTGAACCGTCGTGACGACACCTAGTCCTACGACTAGGTAAGCCTAAATTACGGAAAATAAACCAAGTTGCGGAAGTAAAACAATTTAAAACGGGATTAAAATAATAAAACAGTATTTAAAAGTGTTGCTCGGTATATACAACACAACGTTATCATAATCAAGTACACTATCCCAAAACCCAAAAACTCACGGAACCACAAGCCTTTGGATATCTACAATGTCTGACTTTAGAATATCTAACAAGGAAAGAAATACAGAAGGGCAAATGTTTAAAAGCTAGAATAGAAAGAGACTCCTCGGTATGCGGATGCGGCAGATGTACCTTGAAGTCTCTAGAGCAGTAGCCTCGCTTCACCGGTGATAGGACTGAGTTGCAGAACCTGGATCTGCATATGAAAAACATGCACAGAAGGGGCATGAGTACACCACAACGGTACTCAGTATGTGCCAAGCCTAACCTCAGTCGGGTAGTGACGAGAAAGGTCAGGGCCCTACTGAGATAAAATAAAGAATATAAGACATGATAGTATAAGATAAGCAGTACAATTGAAAACTAACGATAAGAATTTAATATAGGAAAATAAGGAATTCACTAACTGAAAATAGAGGCAAAAACAACCACAAGGAAATAACCGGGGATCTCTCAGTATCCCGAGGATCTCTTAGTACACTCAATATATATGCCAGGGATCTCTTGGTATCCCGAGGATCTCTCGGTATTCTCAATATATGCTAGGGATCTCTTGGTGTTCAATGGCACACGTGATTCCAGGTTTCATCTAAGGACTTATTGTGACAAGCTTATCAAAGAGGGAAAGATGAAAAGATCCAGATGAAGCTCTTTATGAGGAGTCTTACTGGGGATGCTTTGTCTTGGTATATAAGCCAGAATCCAAAGAAATGGCCCAATTGGGTAAGTATGGTGTTGGATTTCATAGACCGGTTAAGGTTCAACACAGAAAACGCACCGGATGTTTTCTACATTCAGAATTTTAAGAAGAAACCTACTGAAATTTTCCGTGAATACGCTACTCGTTGGAGGTCAGAAGCAGCCAAAGTCGGGCCCTCTTTGGACGAAGAACAGATGAATAAATTCTTCGTCAAGGCACAGGATCCACAATATTATGAGAGGTTGATGGTTATCGAAAATTGCAAATTCACTAACATCATTAAACTCGGAGAAAGAATCGAGGAAGGAATCAAGAGCGGTATGGTAATAAATTTTGAGGCACTACAGGCCACAAATAAGGCATTACAATCAGGTGGCATATCAAAGAAGAAAGAGGTTGGAACAGTAATGGTGGCTCAAGGCCCAAAATCTCCATTTATCTATCAAACACCTCCACCCATATATCAAACACCTCCACCCACATGCCAAGCATCACCGCCTATATATCAACCTTCATCTCCCAGATATTCCCAACCAACCACTGTCCATCACACCTATAACTCCCAACCATCCCATTTCCAATCACCTCCAACCCGCCAAAGGTTTCCAAGACCAAGACCCAAATTTGACCGCAAGCCACCCAGACAATACATCACCATTGCTGAGCCCATCGACCAACCGTATGAAAGGTTGAAAGTCGTAGGTTACGTCACTCCTGTTCCTACTGCGGCATTAGAAAATCCATCCAATGGGTCAATCCAAACAAGACTTGTGCGTACCATTCCAGTATGAAAGGGCGCACCACTGCTGAGTGTCGAAAATTGAAGGATAAAATCCAGACACTAATTGATAACAAGGTCATACAAGCAAAGGAAGTCGCACCTAATGTCCGCAACAATCCCCTCCCTGATCATAGAGGTGATGGTGTACATGTGATAGAGACAAATGAAGAATGAGACCTTGAAAGGTCGATCGAGCTTATTCGAGAAGGCGATGACTTTAAGGTTGCGGTCATACTTACTCCTATTATGGTTCAGACCCAGTCACTAATCGAGGTTGAGGTAACTACATTAGTTCCATTCGAGGTAGAGGTGGCTCCGCCTGCAGCCATCCCCGCTTCATTTGAAATAGAAGTGGTCACTCCTTTCACCGTAACAGTATTAACCCTACCTCCATTCAACTCAAAAGCAATACTATGGGATTATATTGCTGAGGCTCGGTGAAAAGGGAAGGTCAAGAGTCTATACACTGGAACATTTGGGAGGATCAAATAAGGATGCCACTACTAGGCAGCCTATCATTGAGACTGGGCTAGATGACCTGTGGAGGAAAGTACAAGCAAGGGAGTATTCTGTTGTTAACCATCTGAACAAAGTTCCTACTCAGATATCTATCCTGTCACTATTGCAGAATTCAGAGGCACACAAGAATGCTTTAATGAAAGTGTTGAGCGAGGCTTATGTACCCAATAACATCACCGACGGAGAAATGGCCAATATGGTTGGGCAAGTACTGGAAAGTCATATGATCATCTTCTATATATCTTTCGTTTTAGAGATTATTATACTTAGCTAAGATTTATCTCTTCACTTTCTTTGATTGATTTATTCAAAAAGGTTTCAATATCTTTTGAGACAAAAATTAACCAAGGTGAAGTATAATATATATATATATATATATATATATATATATATATATATATATTATATGTAATCATCCAACACAATGATAAAGTGTCATGATTTTAAGGTACTATATGATTGACCAAGCAACTTCATTGTCGTAAATGAAGTTATTGAATGTACGTCCTCTAACATGAAACGTGATAATGATAAAAAGGGAATGACTTATTAATTAGCTTTGCTTTTCTGCCGACAGAAGATGTGGATCTAGTTTGTAATCTATGGGTTCACATTTAGTGACTACTGTCCACACTATTAGCTTATTTGACCAAGTTTCTAAAATAAGCTTATTTTGAAGTTCACACTATTAGCTTATTTGACCAAGTTTTTAAAATAAGCTTATTTTGAAGAGTGATTTTCTCAAAATTACTTTTGAAATAAGTATTTTTGATGAGAAACATTTTGTATTTGTTAATTTGAAAGTACTTTAATAGTAATTATTGTTTGGTCAAACTTTTAAAAATTGTTTCTAGGTGTATTGTCTCAAAGCTTTTCAAAAAAGTGATTTTCGAAAGAAACTACTTTTTTCTACTGATTTTGCTCAAACACATTTTTTCTTCTAAAAGCTTGACCAAAAACCTACCTTTTGGAAAAAGCACGTTTGGGCCAAAAAAGACATTGGGCCAAAAAGAAGCTGGGTCAAATAATATATATATATATATATATATATATATATATAAGAAATTTATTAAATGTTATAATTATTTAATATTAAATCTAATTATCTAATATATATTAATCTATCTATCTATATCATATCATTTTATATTAAAAGTACGAAGGTCCTTAGCTAAATGTCGTTCGCCTTTTTTATCCTTTAAAAATTAATTTTACATCGAATAAAATTGTCACTTACTTATCGTCCTAATATTTAAGACTTTTATATCAACCAAAATTCTATTTATTATATCTTTTCTAATTTAAACTCCGAAAATACTAAATTTAAAAATTATTGAAGATTTTATCTTATATAAATTATTCACTTTAATTATGACACAACTATAACTATTAGGGTTGTGCATGGATCAGATCGGATTTAGCACATTTTGAATTCGAATTTCCGATTTCGGATTCTATAAAATGCAATCCATTCGAATTAATATCGGACTGAATCGGATTTTAAAGTTTGGATCGGATCATTATTTCAGATTTTAGATCGGATTATGCGTATTATTAAGGCAATTGCTAATCTAATCGTCTAGTGCATCTACCTTATCTGCTTCTTCTATGTTCTGTACTACAAATATCACTTTGCTTTTCATCCCTTTTATAAGCATTACACCTCTAAGAAAATATTCCTATGGAAGTTCAAGTTGTTATGCCTCAAAGTTACAAGCTCATATGTATATTTTCTTTGTAAAAGAAGCAATACAGCAAGAAAAATTCATGTTTCTGCAATTATGAGGGTACTATGGTGCCAATATAACTAAATGCAGCTATTGTAAAGGTAATAACTTGGAGAAAGTTGCAAAAGGAAGTACTAATTATTCGAAATTAAAGCTTAGTATTTATATACACCTAAATAATTTCGGATTTCGGATCGGATATGGTTAAAATTATACCAATTTGAATCCGATCCAAATATCCGAAATTTTAATAAATATAATCTAAAATCCGAAATTGAGCGGATTGGTTCGGATTTTGAATATCCGATCCAAATGAACAGTCTTAATAACTATAATCTTTTTCTAATATTTAGGGAAAAAGGGAATAGAAGATGACACGACCCAAACCGATGAACCGTAATAGGTGCCTGAGTCCTACCTGTCAAACACCCCTAAGGATGTGTCTAAGATATGAACCTGAATAACATCTGCTGAATTAAGAAAATAACATACATGAAGGAAACCTGCCAACAAGGCATATGTACGTATATATGCAGAATACAATGGGTGAGCCGGCAAGGCTGCTATAGACAACTATACATCCAAAATTGAAAGCCGACAAGGCCACATACAACCCAATTAGACATACTATCTACAGACCTCTAATAGAAATATAACTGTATAAAGACGGGACTGAGCCACGTCATACCCATATATATATATACACACACACACACACACACAAATATATCGTACCAAAATCAAAAGCAGCTCCGGATCAAGTGGAGTACGTCAACTCTCGCTGATCAAGGATCTTAAGAAGTGGGGCTGTCAGCTTTCCTACCTGCACCTGCGGGCATGAAATGCAGGCCCCATGAAATAGGGTGTCAGTACGATAAATGTACTGAGTACGTAAGGCATGAAAATTAGTACGTAAAAGACGTAGATGAAACATGGAATAAGGAAACACATCTTTAAACCTGAATACTTTGTAAATTTTGAAACATTTATAACGTCATGCACACGCGTATAAATGTCGTGCTATGTATAGGTATGAATGTGCACAGTATCATCAAGCCACTGAGGGCATCCCATCATATCGTCTCGGCCAATGTGGGCAATATCATCAACATATACCAGCTGATGAGGTGGTGGTGCGTATATAACGCCATAACTTTTTTTCATATCCCATATACATATATTTACATATATACGCGTATATAACGTCATCTCGTCATAGGTCAATGCACATGTATAAATGGGTGAAATGCATGAAAAATACGTAATAATCTCAACATTCCTTCTGGATAACCCTTTTCAACTGCGTATTATTCTGAGACTCATGAACAGAAGATAATAATAATTCTCATGGGGAATCAAGAATATAGACATCCCTAGTATTTCTATAAATAGAGTAATTTATAGAAACTGTGCGTTTGCTGATTTCTTCTGTATAATTTAGACCATGCCAAAAGAACGAAGGGATGACCTTAACATACCTGGAGTAGGGAAAACTACGTATAACATTTCTTTACCTTCGTGGATTGAACTTAGAACCCCCAAAATCGGATTAAGCTTCTGCTTTTTTTTGAAATTGTTGAACGAGATTAGCTTCTGCTTCTTCGAAATTCTTGAACGAAACTTCAAGTTTCTTGCTTGTTGAGGTACTGAACGAATTTCTTAAATTCTGTTCTTGAATTTTTCAAATCAAGAAAGAATGCATTCTTGCTTCTTGGAATGACTACATTACTTTGGTCTATTTTTGTTTCATAAAGAATTGTAACAAGACTTGTATAAGTCTTGTTTTGGATAATCATCCGTTCCCTTTTAAGCCTAGGTTGCCACCTAGGCATAAGTGATTACTTAGTCACTTTTTGATTGTGGCTCCTTGCCACGTGTTGGGAGATAATTTATAAAATTTTATCCATTTATTAGTTAATTGAGTAATGTCCCGTTATCCGGTAATTAATCAATTACCCGTATAATTAAGAATTATCTCAAATTATCTAAAAATACTACTCATTTTTAATATACTTTATATATATATATATATATGTTATCACGGCCATATGGTACCTTGTATGGTACTAGTCCATAATTATCGGGTAGTATCCCTCGACCCATACTTTATCCCAAATTGGCCATTTTCAACGAAACTCGTTTTCTTTAATTCGTGTACCCTTTTATCCTTTATGACACTTATTTCTCGCTTGTTATAATTAGTGTAACTACACTAACCTCAAGATAATCTTATCCCCGAGACTATGTCGATTAACTGAAGACGAAACTTTTAACGTACGAAAACGCGAGATGTAACGGATGTGACCGAAAAATAGCCTAATTTAACGTTTTCAATTTTTCTTGCTACTACAACTACTTAATTTAGTTTGGCCAAAATCACTCAACCCGAACATTACATGTTTCTATTTCGTTTAAATTTTTGTTTTGTGAAAATAAATCATAATAACATTGTATATAATCAGCTACTAAGTTTTTTAGCATGATTCATGAAAGAGTTGTTCTTACCAACTAAAAGTATTTGGTTGACTTTTATATTTATTAAATTAGATTATATACTAGACAAAATAGTTATTCAACTATTTTCCTAATAAATACAAATACTTTTATTTACTAAATATTTATTTATTAGAATTATGATGTTCTAATATTAAGGACTTTAAAACTAATTAAGATAAACTATTAGTAAAACTTAAATACTAAGGGCTCTTAGAATCTTCTTAACATTATTCGTTCATTATCACAAATCTATATTTATATCTATTTATTTTATTAAATGTTATGAAGTTCCTAAGCAATATATTGTTCGCCTTTTTTACTCTTTCAAAATAGATTTCGCATTGAATAAAATTATTGTAAGTTATATTTTATAATATTTAAAATTTTAAAATCTATTAAAATTTATGTATTAATCATTCTTTATTTGAACTATGTATGAAATCCTATTATTTAGGATTTAAAAAAAAAAAACTTATGCAAATAAGTAATCAACATGTAAAACTTTCTCCAACAAAGTAAACCAATCCAATTAATAACATCTTTAAAATTTTATTAAACTTAAAAAAAAAAAGTTCTCGACAATAAATGATGCAACTTTGAAGTCTATTTCGACTTTCATATATAAACTTTCTATAGAATTTAATAATAATATAAATAGACATAAATTCATAGTAATACACTTGAACTCCTTTGATACTTGGATAATATTTTCTCTTCATCAGTTTTTATTTTCATAAGGCAGAACGTTGGAGGTCAATAAAAGACATTATTTAAATATTATTTATGTAGTTACATATTCATTAATGTAGGGTACATGCGCAACGCGCGTACCCTAAGACTAGTATTATATAATAATTTGAAGTCATCGTAAAAACTAAAAAGGGCAGCTCTATACACAAAGTATCTCGCTTTCATGCAGGGTCCGAAGAAGGATCGTACCCTACGCAGTGGCGGACGCATGTGGAAGCAAACGGGTTCAACTGAACCCGCTTCATAAAAATATAATATTGTGTATATGTATAAATTACGATTAAAGTTGCGTAAATTTTGTATAAATATTTTATTTGAACCCACTTGACAACTATTATTTTACGACTAAAGTTATGTACTTTTAAGATTGAACCCGCTTGCACAAAATCATGGGTCCGTCACTGACCTTACGAGAATATGATATAAGCAATCTACTTTAATGCAAACATCAATGGTTGATTATACGTATCGAACTCTTGACCAAATAGATGACAACTTAACTTAAGATCATCATAAAAACTCAGACTTTAAATTATGAATTTGCCTCTCCTCGGCAGAAAATCATTGTACTAAGATAAAAAGATTGTGGAATTGGACTATGGACCAGCAAATGGCTGCTTTCACGTGTCACAGATAGGCCATAATACAATACCAGCCAGACAGCCAGAGATATATTTCCTTACGTGTAGAGAAAAACAATCAAACAAATAAAGACGAAGGACCCATTACAGCCATACATATGAATTCCGAGTATCGATAATTAAGGTGCGTACATTTTAAAGTCAGTAAAGGCGCCTATAACTTTATGTATATGAAGTCACCTCTCAAGTCATCAAAATCAACAGTTTCATTCACCTCTACAATATATATTGATAAGTCAATCCAACACCCATTGTGTTATTTCTTAACCAAAGGTTACAATAATGGCGTCTGTGATTGAGCAATGTCAAGTTGCGCCATCTCCCGGCAGTGCAGCTGAATTGACACTCCCTCTTACTTATTTTGATCATGGTTGGTTAGGTTTCCACCGTATGCGGCGGATTTTATTCTACAAGCTTCCTATTTCCAGACCCGATTTCGTCCAAACCATTATTCCGACGCTTAAAGATTCACTCTCCCTCACTCTCAAACATTATATACCCCTAGCTGGCAACGTTGCTTGTCCACAAGATTGGAGCGGTTATCCTGAGTTACGTTATATAACAGGAGATTCTGTATCTGTTATTTTTTCTGAGAGTGATATGGATTTCAATTATCTCGTTGGTAACCATCCCCGTGATGCTAACGATTTTTATCACTTTATTCCTCAGTTGGCGGAACCTAAGGATGCACCTGGGTTCCAATTAGCCCCGGTCTTAGCCATTCAAGTGACACTTTTTCCAAATCATGGCATATCCATAGGTTTCACGAATCATCACGTTGCTGGTGATGGAGCTACCATAGTAAAGTTCGTTAGGGCGTGGGCTTTGCTCAATAAATTCGATGGAGACGAACAATTCCTAGATAAAGAGTTCATTCCATTTTACGATAGGTCCGTAATCAAAGACCCCAATGGAGTAGGGATGTCTATATGGGATGAAATGAAGAAATATAAGCACATGATGACGATGTCTGACATTGTGACTCCTCCTGATAAGGTTCGAGGTACATTTATTATAACACGGAATGACATCGGGAAGCTCAAGAATTTAATATTGTCAAGAAGACCGAACCTAACTCATGTAACATCTTTCACAGTAACATGTGCTTATGTATGGACTTGTGTAATAAAATCAGAGGCCGCAATAGTGGAAGAGATAGACGAGAATGGAATGGAATTCTTCGGGTGTGCAGCAGATTGCAGAGCGCAGTTCAATCCACCACTTCCTCCATCTTATTTCGGGAATGCCCTAGTCGGGTACGTTGCAAGAACAAGACATGTGGACTTAGCAGGAAAAGAAGGTTTTATAATTGCTGCGGAATTAATTGGAGAAGCTATTCAGAAAAGAATGAAGGATGAGGAATGGATCTTGAGTGGTAGTTGGTTTAAAGAATTTGGCAAAGTAGATGAAAAACGGTCGGTTTCAGTTGCTGGATCACCAAAGCTTGACTTATATGCTGCTGATTTTGGTTGGGGTAGGGCTGAAAAATTAGAGTTCGTTTCTATTGACAGTGGTGATAGCATATCAATGTCCCTAAGTAAGTCCAAAGACTCAGATGGAGATTTAGAGATTGGTTTGTCTTTGTCCAAAACTCGAATGAATGCTTTTGCTGCTATGTTCACTCACGGGCTTAGCTTTCTGTAGCAAAATATAGAGTTGCATTTACTTATTTTAGGGGAGTGATTAAAGGTGAAATACCTCAAATTGTAGCTGCAATACTTGGACAATTTGGTACTAGTCAAGATAAGAGTTCTTTTTTGAAATGCGTGCCCTTTGGTGTATCTTGATTGCGTCCAAATGTTACTTTCTTACTCATCTACTTCGTCATTCTTCCAATATTTGGAATATTTCAGTTCGTTTTTTTTTTTTTTTTATAATTCCCAATTTGTTTAAGACCATTCCACTCAGGGGCGGACCTACCTTAATGGTAGGGGTTACCGGACCGTTGGCCTGACAAAATTACTGTATATATATATTGTGTATATAGGTATATATGGAGTACCGTTATATATTTTTTTTGGTGTCCTAAAAATTACAACATGCTGCATGGTAGAGTTGGATGATTGAATTATTTAAGGCCCCTACTCGCATAGTTTGTCTTGGGATCGAAACCAACTCTTGTTTTTAGGTCCTTTAACCTAACTGCTTTCAATGATTCTTATACTTAAGTAAACATCTTTTTAAATTCAATTATCATTTAATATTTGTATATAATAATCAACTTAATTTAATTAATGTTATTCTTTTTCAAGTCCCTCCCTCAATATCAAAAGCTTCAAATTGTAACTCCTATTTCTGCAAATAGAAAATTAAAAATCCTTCTCCCTTCCTTCAACAATTACTCCGATAAAGTAGCAGCATCTATCGATTCAGCGACGATGACTGAAAATTTGCACTTTTTGATAAGTTATCATAATCGTTATGTTTTTAAAAAGATACAACCCGGAATTTGTCGCTAGTAATTGGCATATCTAAAGATAGTGTGCCCCTGTTGCACTCAAATTTAAGGTTATTTAAATTTTACACTTTTGAAAGCTTAATGGGTTCAAGATAGTACTTGTTTGACTACTTGAGGTCTTTGCTATTTTATATACATTTGCTGATTTTTCCTCCTCGTTTTCCATATATATATTCCTTCGCCATAATTATGTTGAATTGATCTACTTCTAAGGAGCATTATACAATTGCTTAATATTTCATGCAAGATAAATGGATTATAGAGTCTACACTCCCTCGTGTGATAAACTTCATTAATTTTGTACTCTGGATTTCCACTTATACCTTTATTTGGGGTTGGATCAAACCATTGAGATAGAAAGAGTACAACTTTGTTTTTTTGACGAATCAAAATACTCTAGTTTTAAAATTTTGTGCAACACACCATAAAAATCAATATCCCTATCCTGATTATCATCGATACCTTTCACCACATTCCAATATTAATAATGAATATCTTCTTCTTAGACAATTTTTTTGTATGAAACTTGTATCCATTAAAAAGTACTTAGGTTCCCAGTCATCTAAAAATTGATCACTCATACCGTTATTTGAATGATGGACCTATATAGAGTTAAAGAAAGATGAAAATACAAATTAATTAACACTTAAAAAATCTCTGAATCATTCTAAATATCTTGGATAAACAGTGTTATGGCAAAACTGACTCACAAAATAACCGTCTGACACATTTACAAATTTCATTAGTTAAGTATATGGATGGATAATGCATATAAGTAAATAATATAATTTAAACTTACTTATAATATGATTGAACTTCCGGAAAATTCAACAATATATGTGGTGTAATTAACCTTTTCACCATATCAATCAAATATTGTTTACACAGGTTTTTGAATCACTATCTGGTTGATTAAATATGGATATAAGTCGTGCCAAAGGATCTATCTCATCTTTGGCATCATGCCTATTTGGCTTATTTTTCAAAAATATGGCAGTTGAATCTCGAAATTAGGTCACGATCCAAGTTCTACTTCGTGAACCGTCGTGACGGCTGTCACACCTCCTTTTTACCGCCCCGCGAGGGGTGAAGGGAGTTTTTTCCAATTAAAGGACGATCGAAACGGGATTTATTTATTTATTTTAGAGTCGCCACTTGGGAGATTTAGGGTGTCCCAAGTCACCAATTTTAATCCCGAATCGAGGAAGAGAATGACTCTGTATTACAGTCCGCGAACCAGAAATCCGAATAAGGAATTCTGTTAACCCGGGAGAAGGTATTAGGCATTCCCGAATTCCGTGGTTTTAGCACGGTCGCTCAATTGTCATATTTGGCTCATTTATCTGATTTTTAAACAATTAAGAACTTATATGCAAATTTAACTTTTAAAACCGCTTTTATCATTATTTATTTTATACAAAATTGCAACGTCGTGAAAACGCATCTCGAACCACGCCACAACCAGTGCACACGTGATTTGTTGACGCATTTTGACTTCGTCAAGATCGTGATTTGGGTTACATAAATGTACACCCGTATTTAAGAAAATAACCTTATTAAATATGCGCCAAAATACTACGCGTTATGATACTATTAGGTAGGACTGTGAATTTTACTAAATCGCCCATCTCGGAATCTAGGTATTTTCTTATATTAAAATAAATAAATAAATAAATAAGATTGGAGGACTGCAAATTTTTTTGTATTATTTATATTTATTTATTTTTTAGCGAGATCCTCCCTTATTTTATGAATACCCCTTAATGATTACATCTTTATTATTACTAAGTTTGTCTATAATTATGAAGTCAATCTCTACATACTTAAAGATAACATATTACTAATTTAAAACAAATATTAATGGAAAGTAATATTACTAAAATTATAATTACAAACAACATGGAATTGTCAAAAAAAAAAATTAATTATCCCATAGTTGGATTAAAATTCATATTGTTAGTATGACTTAAGCTTATTGAAATTAATTATTTACAAATACTGAAAATTGAAAAAAAAACTTGATTACTAAACCATATTTCTAAAAATTAAACAATTTAACCTTAACTAACCTTGTTTTAATTCACATCATGTCCTAATACTTGATTCGCAAACTAATTCATGTTTTAATTGAAATTAACTACATGATTCCGATTAACTTAACGTTGACAAAAAACCTTATGAATAAGGAACTTAGTCAATTTTTGCCAAACTGATTCAATAACGCCATTTTTACGTTATTTCTTCTATTTTGATTATTAAACAGTTTTAATTAGTAATCAGGCTTAAATATATTTCCTAATAATCCGGTTAAGGCGTTATTTAATATATCGCTATAACATGCCTAGTTATGCCAAATGACAGTGATTTACAGAATAATAATACATGAATAATCTAAATACAATACAAAAAATTAAAATTAAATTAAAAATTTAACACTCCATTCTTCATTTTAGCTTACAAAATGCCAAAATTACAGTTGTGTACCTGATATTGTCAATATAAGAAGAAGAAAATCAGCAACGTAATACGTAACACAGCAACAACAACAATAACCAGCAATAACCAGTCAGCGAAAACCCCAGTGACAGATTTGAAAAAAATTCAAAATAAAATCCAGGAATGCCGAAAAAAACGGACAGAAACTAAGGGAAATTTTCAGATTTTTTAAAAGCTAGTTAATCTTCAACCCTTAATTTCTACACCTGTATACCAGAATATTTATCAGGTGTGTACTACTCTCTCTTCTAATTTTCAACTTTTTTTTATTTATTTATTTTTATTTTTCTTTGTATGTTTTTTCTTTTCTTGAGAGTTTCAATGTTTTTTCGGAATAAATGTTCAGCTCTTTTTTCTCTCTCTAATCTGTTCTCTCTCTATTCTCTATCTGTCCTCTTTAAAATCTGATTCAGCCTCCTATATATCACATCCCCAAACCCTTTAATTAATTAATAAAACACCCATTTTCTCTTACCAAACCCATTATCTTCCCACTCATCCCCATTTTAATCCCACTAAATTAAACAAATATATCAACCCCACCCCATTACATTTTGTCCCCCATGCTTATCATAAACAATTATATCAAACCCCACCCCATTACACTTTGTTCCCCATGCTTAATTACTTTAATATTATCTTAATTTTAATGGAAAGAACATTCAAAATAAATAATTATTCAGAAATTAACTTCCAAAAATACCCCTCTGCCCTTACTGAAATTACCAAACTACCCCTGGACGTACTGCAAATTACCAAACTACCCTCATCAGCTATAACCAATCAATTAATCATACTCAACCAAAATATAGCCAATATGACCAATTTCTACACAAATTCAAACAACAAATCACATGAACATGATTTCTTCAACATTTCAACAACAAATCACATGAACACAAATTGAACAACAAAGAACAACTAAAATTTGATTGAACAATATTTTTAGCAACAAACAAACCTATTTTCAGATTCAACAACAACAACAACAAACAAGTATATTCAGATTTCTAAATTCAATCATATTGAACTTAAAATCAATTCTAACAACATTACAACCAACAATTCCTATATTAAACTTTATGAGACAAATTCAAGAAATAATCACAAATGGTAAACAAGAAATCAAGCTATACAAATTTCGGATTCAAGAACAATCAAACAAAGTATGAACATGAATTAAATCTATTTTAAACAACAAACATGATGGATTTAAACGATTAAACCAACATATTTCCCTAACACAACTAAATTCTTTTAGACAAATAACAAGATCGACGAAGAAACAATTATGAACTTAAACTTGAACTTAACAATATTAACAATTTCTAAAAATACATAAAACACATGAAACAAATTGAAGAAACAATTAATTAAACTTCAATTTGTATCTCACCAACATTAAACTAACAACTTTTACCTAAACAATAAAACAAACATGAAATAAACATGACAACCCACTAATTAAATTTTCATTTGAAATCTGAAAATTAATTCAATCAAAACACATGAACAAACTAAAAATTAATTCAAACGATAGACATGAACAAAGCAAGGATCGAACATTTATCAACTTTTACTTCGAAAAATATAAAAACGAAATAAACTCAAAACCAACTAATCGGTTCAAAACAACGACGAAGCACGAAGAAGATGAAGGAGTATGAAGCAGAAACCTGAAGCATACGTAGCTGTCCAACGCAGCATCAATGCTTGCTCGTCCATGGCGGACCACTGCAGTATGGTCGACGGACTGCTGTACGAGCTGAAGCGGCAGTGAAGCAGCAGCGGCGGGGAGCTGGACGCGGCATAAGCAGAAACGTGAAACCGAAGCAGTTGGTCGACGCAACTGTGCGTACTTGTCCATGGCGATGAGGGAGCTTCGAAGACGATGAAGTGATCGTTCATGGCGGTGTCAAACATGGAGCTCGACGAAGAAGGCAGCCATGGGAGCTCGAGCTCGACGACGAGTTCGAATGTACAGCAACCTCGGGTAGTAACTCGAATTGGCTTAGTCGAACTCTATTTGTTATTCCATTTCTTTTCCGATTTCTGACCAAAGACCTCTCCAGATCTTCGTTCTTCTCCCCACCGTTTCTATCTGTGTGTGCGTATGGGTGTTATTGGTGGTTGAATTTCGAGCAGCTAGGTTGGAATCTGGCGGCAGATTTCTGGTGTTAGGGAGATGGTGTCTGGCGACCTGCGGCTTGAGGTCGTTTGTGGGGTGCTGTTGCCGTTTGTTTTCTAGGGGTAGGGTTCTTTTTTTTTTTTTTTTTTGATTTTGTGAAGATGGATAAGAAAGGTTAGGGGCGTGGATGGGTTTTTGGTTTTAATGGCGGACGGGGGGGTCGACTTGGGTGTGAAGGAGAAGACGATGGAGGCTCGGGCAGCCATTGGAGGGGGCTTGGGGAAGCTTGAAGGTGGTGAAGGAGAAGAGAGAAAAGGAAGGGGGGGAGGGCGGATGGATTTCTTCTTCTATTTTTTTTTGTTTTGTTTTTTTTGTAAAATGTAAGATAATAGGATGTTGGGTTATGGACTGGGTCGACCCGGTTCGAAATGGACTGGGTCGTTTGGGAAGATTGGGCCATTTTTTGGGCCTGTGGCTTGAAATCGAAGAAGAGACCCAATTCCGACTTTCTTTATATTTTCGCTCTCTTTTCTTCTTTTATTTCTCTAAAACTAAATTATAAAAATACTTAAATTATTATTAAGAACTAAATTAAGTTATAAAAGCACAAATTAACTCCAAATAACAATTAACGCACAATTAAGTAATAATTAAGCATAAAATTATATATTTGGACATTAAATGCTAAAAATGCAAACGATGCCTATTTTTGTAATTTTTTAATTTTTTGTAAAACAAACTTAATTACTAATAATTGTAGGATTAAATCCTAAATGCAAATGCGACATATATTTTTTTTATTAATTTAACAAATAAACATGCACAGATAAAAATAATTATACAAAAATACCACAAAAATACAAAAATTGTATACAAAGGAAAATTGTTTTATTTTGAATTTTTTGGGAGTGATTCTCATATAGGGCAAAATCACGTGCTCACAGCTGCCCCTCTTTGTCCGAAAACACGAAGGATTTTCGTGCAAAGATAAAGTGAGCGAATACGAGTGATTTTTGCCCGTTCGAGTACTCCGTGTGAAGCATTTTTTTTTTTGAAAGATTTTGACCGAACCTTTGCTTCAGAGGTTTCCTACATATCCTGGGCTGAACAGGAATCAGGTCAATGTAGTTCGGGAAATCTTGGTAGCTGGGACTACCATGGGACTGCAATGTTACTACTGTTGCATGCTACTTTTACTGTTTGCTGACCTCCTTATTACACCATGCTTAAAAAAATAAGAAGCTAGACTAAGCTAAAAATTACAGAATCTTATCTGTCTTCCCCCTTGCTCCGGTTGCCTTGCTTTTTGTCAGCTTGTGTTTCTTCTGGTGCCTTTCTACCAAGATTTTTGGCCCTTCGCTTTTCTGAATACTAGTTTTCATCATTTTGTTCGGTCCGCTGGGGACAGGGCTTTCTTCATTAAGCTTTTTGGCGGTTCCTCTGGGGATACGATTCTCTTCATCAGATTTGTTATGCTGGGCATGATTTAATGTTCACACGCCATTTTTCAAGACGCGTCTTTTCTTTCTTTTGACTCATGCGCTTGAATTTGCGCTGGGACTTCTTGTTGCCACCTTCTACCTTCCGGTGCTGGGATTTTTGTTGTTTCCTGCTGGGGATTATTGTTGTAACCTTCTGCCTTCCGGTGGGGTTACTGACTTCAAAATCTGCAGTATAAGACTGAAAAGTATTCCTCTCGTTATACAGGTGGGCGCCTGAATGCAACAATATGAAATGTATTCCCTCGTTATACTGGTGGGCGACCTAGGACATGAAATGAATATGTATACCCACATTATACTGGTGGGTGACCTAGAAATGAAAAACTGAAATGTATGCCCGCATTATGCGACCTAGAACAGAAATGAAAAGACAGAAATGTATTCCCGCATTATACTGGTGGACGACATAGAACAGAAATGAAAAGACAGAAATGTATTCCCGCATTATACTGGTGGGCGACCTAGAACATGAAATGAAAAGAGAAATGCATACCCGCATTATGCTGGTGGGCGACCTAGAACATGAAATGAAAAGAGAAATGTATACCCACATTATACTGGTGGGAGACCTAGAACATGAAATGAAAACATAAATGCATACCCGCATTATACTGGTGGGAGACCTAGAACATGAAATGAAAACATAAATGCATACCCGCATTATACTGGTGGGCGACCTAGAACATGAAATGAAAACATAAATGCATACCCGCATTATACTGGTGGGCGACCTAGAACATGAAATGAAAAGACAAATGTATACCCGCATTATACTGGTGGGCGACCTAGAACATGAAATGAAAAGAGAAATGTATACCCGCATTATACTGGTGGGAGACCTAGAACATGAAATGAAAACATAAATGCATACCCGCATTATACTGGTGGGCGACTTAGAACATGAAATGAAAAGAGAAATGTATACCCGCATTATACTGGTGGGAGACCTAGAACATGAAATGAAAACATAAATGCATAGCCGCATTATACTGGTGGGAGACCTACAACATGAATTGAAAACATAAATGCATACCCGCATTATACTGGTGGGCGACCTAGAACATGAAATGAAAAGAGAAATGTATACCCGCATTATACTGGTGGGAGACCTAGAACATGAAATGAAAAGAGAAAAGCATACCCACATTATACTGGTGGGCGACCTAGAATATGAAATGAAAAGAGAAATGTATACCCGCATTATACTGGTGGGCGACCTAGAACATGAAA
The DNA here is from genome assembly GCF_000393655.2 of Nicotiana sylvestris. Classification (NCBI taxonomy): domain Eukaryota; kingdom Viridiplantae; phylum Streptophyta; class Magnoliopsida; order Solanales; family Solanaceae; genus Nicotiana; species Nicotiana sylvestris. The sequence continues at coordinate 13,049,557 of NC_091064.1, forward strand.
TGAAAAGACAAATGTATTCCCACATTATACTGGTGGGCACCTAATTGGTAAAGAATAATTTGAATTTGTTTCCTCGATTCTCCGAGAAAATTTTCACTTGTGGCAGAAAATTTTCTGCCCCGATTCTGGCGATCTTTCTTATGGCATATCTTTAGGCCATCATCAACACTTTATTTTCCTGTTCAAATCAAAGAAAATTTAGTTAGTTTTTTTTTGAAATATGGCGAGTGGTCATGTCACTCCTGACGGGGATGATTGTTCCCTTTCCCTTATTCCTGTTCGGCGTTCTCAAAACTTGTTGGGGATGATGTTATTTGCTGGGGATAACATTCTGCTGGGGATGGTTTTTCCATTTATCCCTTCCCCATTTTGTATCTCAAAAATTTCTGGAGGTTATTTTGCCGAAGATGGTTTTTCCTTTCTTCCCTTCCCATTCTGTGTTGTCCGACCACCTCGGAGCTTGGTCGATATTCGGTCGGAGTCCTCTGGGGATCGTCTTGGAACTTGGCCCACAATTTCCTCAACATGTTTTTTTTCCGGCTCTTCCCCGTACTTTCCTTGCCATTTTAGGACAGTATTATTCGGCCTGGCAACCAACGTCTTTTGTCTTATTGCCTTGTCTCTGGCCTGCCCTTTTTGTACCATTTTGGCAACTGGTAGTAAGCTCTGAAAGACCTTCCTTAAAACATAAATTTCTAGAAAAATTCTTTTAAACAAAGAAATGAAAAGATAGAAAAAAAAGAAAATCCTTCTGAACAAATGAAAAAGAAAAGAAATGAACTTATCTGGGTGATATAACCGATTCCAACGATCATGTTGTGCATTCCGGATTAATCAACCCAGTCTATTTGTGTCGATCAATCTTTCTGATGTCTTCACTTGCTGGGGATAAATAGGTGCCCAATTCTTCGCAAAATGCGGATCCTTTCCGCCAATCTATCTTGTCGCCTCATAGTGCCCTTCGCGGGGTTTTCACTAACAAGGCTCTCTCATTTCTCACAACTCCTATCGTCTTATGGTGACTGTGAAGGTTTTCACCGACAAGACTCTCTCATTTTGTATTTCTCAGCTTACGTCGCCTTATGGCGCCTGTGAAGGTTTTCGCCGATAAGACTCTCTCATCTTATTTTCTCAGCTTGGGATTGGAGTGTTGCTGATAAGATTTTTCTCTGCTGGGAATTCTTATGGCTATCAATTATTTCAACTCATGATCCTCATTCAGTCGAGGACTGGCGTTTTATTCTTTGTTTTCATTTGCTTGTCTTAACACCTCTCGGATACTGATCGGGAGGTCTTTTTTGGACATCAATATAGGTTTTTAGAAGAAAAGGATATAAAATTCAAAATAACTTTGATGGGTAAAGTATTACAACTCTTGGAATCAAACTTTTTTTTTTCAAAATTTAGAAACATAATTTCTGCCCCAGTTTTCTTGCTTGAGGATTTTTCTTTTGGTTTTTTTTCCTCTTTTTTTTTGTTACCTTATGACCGAGCCGTGAGGCGCCTACGTATCCTCTTTGAGGAATCAGGTCGAACGTAGTTCACTGACTCCTTTGTTTTCTTGCGACCCTCAATTTTTTCTTTCATATATTTTCATATTTTCATTAATGATTCCAAGAGAGGGGTATAAAAAGATAAGTATGGCTCAAAGGGGTAAAGCAAAGGTTAAAAAGTGTTTGGATAGAAGAAAGAATTGCCTCCGTCATTTCATTATCCGATAAGCACTAAATACAAACAAACAAATAAACAACAAAAGAAATTACACATAATATCTTTTGACTGCATCAGAATTGATAGCCATGTCGACGCATCTTCCTTCGACATCTGTCAGACGTAAAGCGCCGTTGGATAATACTCTGGTCACAATATACGGCCCTTGCCAATTCGGGGCAAACTTGCCTTTTGCTTCAATCTGATGTGGGAGGATCCGTTTCAATACTTGTTGCCCTACTTCAAATTTCCTGGGGCGCACCTTCTTATTGTATGCTCTTACCATTCTCTTCTGATATAACTGGCCATGACATACTGCTGCCAATCTTTTTTCATCCATTAAACTCAGCTGCTCTAGTCAGGCTTTGACCCATTCATCATCGTCAATCCCGGCCTCAGCGATAATTCGAAGGGATGGAATTTCAACTTCTGCTGGTATTACTGCTTCAGTTCCGTATACCAACAAATAAGGAGTCGCACCTATTGAAGTACGAACAGTAGTGCGGTATCCTAACAACGCAAATGGTAGCTTTTCATGCCATTGTCTGGATCCTTCAATCATTTTCCTCAATATCTTCTTTATATTTTTGTTGGCTGCCTCAACTGCTCCATTCGCCTTGGGCCGATACGGGGTGGAATTACGGTGTGTAATCTTAAACTGTTCACATACTTCTCTCATCAAGTTGCTGTTAAGATTAGCACCATTGTCCGTGATTATTATTTTTGGGATCCCAAATCTACAAATGATATGGGAATGGACGAAATCCACCACTGCCTTCTTGGTTACAGACTTGAAAGTTTTGGCTTCAACCCACTTAGTGAAATAATCGATGGCTACCAGAATGAACCTGTGACCGTTCGAAGCTGCCGGCTCGATAGGCCCAATGACATCCATGCCCCATGCTACAAATGGCCATGGTGCGGACATTGTGTGCAATTCCGTTGGTGGAGAATGAATCAGATCTCCGTGTATCTGACACTGATGGCATTTTCGTACGAAACTGATACAATCATGCTCCATAGTGAGCCAATAATATCCCGCTCGCAGAATCTTCTTTGCCAACACATATCCGCTCATATGGGGCCCACAGACTCCAGCATGTACCTCTGTCATCACTATCGTGGCTTGACCTGCATCAATACATCTCAGCAATCCCAGATCTGGGGTTCTTTTGTACAACATTCCTCCACTGAGGAAAAATCCATTTGCCAGTCGTCGAATGGCTCTCTTTTGATCTCCGGTTGCCTGCTCCGGGTATATCCCCATCCTGAGGTATTCCTTGATATCATAAAACCATGGCTCGCCATCCATTTCTTCTTCTATTATGTTGCAGTAGGCATGCTGATCACGAACCTGAATATACAATGGGTCAACATAGATTTTGTCTGGGTGGTGCAACATCGATGATAAAGTGGCCAAAGCATCGACAACCTCATTGTGAACTCTCGGGATGTGTCTGAACTCCACTGATCGAAATCGCTTGCTCAAATCGTGCAAACATTGTCGATATGGTATAAGCTTCAAATCTCGTGTTTCCCATTCACCCTGGATCTGATGTACTAGGAGGTCCGAGTCTCCCAAGACCAAGACGTCCTGAACATCCATGTCTGCAGCCAATCGTAGGCCCAAAATGCATGCCTCATATTCAGCCATGTTGTTGGTACAATAGAAACGTAGCTGAGCTGTAACAGGATAGTGATGTCCTGTTTCTGAAATAAGTACTGCTCCTACTCCAACTCCTTTTGCATTCGCAGCCCCGTCAAAGAAAAGCTTCCACCCTGGTTCCTCATTCAGTTCTAAATCCTCTATATGTATCACTTCTTCATCTGGAAAATACGTCCTCAAAGGCTCGTATTCTTCATCAATAGGATTCTCAGCCAAGTGATCGGCCAATGCTTGGGCTTTCATGGCCGTCCTCGTCACATAGACAATGTCGAACTCTGTGAGTAATATCTGCCATTTTGCCAATCTTCCTGTGGGCATAGGCTTCTGGAAAATATACTTTAATGGATCCAGACGTGAAATAAGGTAAGTAGTATGTGACGACAGATAATGCTTAAACTTCTGTGCTACCCAAGTTAGAGCACAACATGTCTTCTCAAGTTGAGTGTACTTATTCTCATAGACTGTAAACTTCTTGCTGAGATAATAGATGGCTTGCTCTTTTCTTCCTGTGATGTCGTGTTGACCCAACACGCAACCAAACGAATGATCCAGGACCGTTAGATAAAGGATTAATGGCCTCCCCGACTCAGGTGGAACCAATACAGGTGGATTGGATAAATAACCTTTGATCTGGTCAAATGCCTCCTGACATTCTGCCGTCCATTCTATCGCGGCATCTTTCCTCAGCAATCGAAAGATGGGTTCACAAGTTGTTGTGAGCTGAGCGATGAATCTGCTGATATAGTTCAACCTTCCCAACAGACTCATTACTTCTGTTTTGTTCCTCGGTGGCGGCAATTCCTGGATGGATTTGATCTTTGACGGATCCAACTCAATGCCTCGCCGACTGACGATAAATCCTAACAGCTTTCCAGATGGAACACCAAATGCACATTTGGCTGGGTTGAGCTTAATGTCGTACCTTCGAAGTCTTTGGAAAAACTTCCTAAGGTCTGCTACGTGGTCTTCCTGACGCTTGGATTTGATGATCACATCATCTACGTACACTTCGATCTCTTTGTGTATCATATCATGGAACACAGTAGTCATTGCTCTCATGTACGTTGCCCCAGCGTTCTTCAAACCGAATGGCATTACCCGATAACAATAAGTCCCCCATGGCGTAATGAAAGCTGTTTTCTCTGCATCTTCTTCATCCATCAGAATCTGATGATACCCGGCGTAGCAATCCACAAAGGAGCCGATTTCTCGTCTGGCGCAATTGTCTATCAAGATATGGATATTGGGCAATGGAAAGTTATCTTTTGGGATTGACCTGTTCAGATTGCGGTAGTCGACGCATACCCTGATCTTCCCATCTTTCTTTGGTACTGGCACCACATTAGCCAGCCAATCAGGATATCGAGTGACCCGAATAACCTTTGCTTGCAGCTGCTTGGTTACTTCTTCTTTAATCTTCACACTCATATCTGTCTTGAACTTCCTCAGTTTCTGCTTGACGGGAAGGCATGCCGGGTCAGTGGGCAATTTGTGAACCACTAGCTTGGTGCTTAAACCCGGCATGTCATCATACGACCATGCAAAAACATCTTTAAACTCAATGAGTGCTTTGATTAATTCTTCCCTGATGCCAGGCTCAATGTGGATGCTGATTTTGGTTTCTCGGACATTATCCGCATCCCCTAGATTTACAGCCTCGGTGTCATTCAGATTAGGCTTGGGTTTCTCTTCAAATTGGCATAGTTCTCGGTTTATTTCTTCGAAGGCTTTATCCTCATCATATTCAGACTCATCGTCATAATCGATCTCTTGTATCATTAAATCAGAGTCAGATTGATTTATTAGACTAGGTCGAAGATCCGTCGTGCATGCCATGTCATTAGAACCAGTAAAAAGAGAACTGTTCAGAAAGAGAAAAGAATAAAACAAAATTAAAATGAGACAAGAAAAAGAATTTTATTAAAAATGCGGGATAACAGGGTTCACACTTTTACAAGACAAAATGAGATTTGGATTACACCCTGAATAATCCGAAAAACAAGAAAGCAAAAATCAAAGCCTACTACCAGGACTCTCCCCGAGTAGGAAGAGGAGTAACCGTCCAATTGTTGGTTTTGGCCTCAGGCCCCATAAACTGTATGTCTGTTCCGCTGGAACCCTCTCCGACTTCTACCATATTGACATCAGTGAACAATCTTTCGAAGCTCTGATTCAGATCCCCGTCAATCCCAATCAATGGCCCGAGAACTTTCGGGACCGGTGACCCCTTGGCGCTTGCTCTAACAAAAGATCTTGAGAGACGTGGCACAGGTTTGGGAAGAAACCAAACTTTCTTCTTCATTTTCCGCGCTCGTTTTACATCTGCCGCAGTCGGTTTGAACCCCAACCCAAAGGTCTCCAAATTCTTGGGCAAGGAAACAGGTTGAACAATTCCCTGAAGTTCAGCTCCCAAGCCTTTTCCTGGCATAAACCCATTACCCAGCATTTCTGAAACCATCATGACCGTTGCGGAAGCTACCCTAGGATGCTGAATGATTTCACCCTTGGGGATCTTGTTTGCCGACACTGCATCAAAAATCTGGTAGACCCAAGGACCTTTGTCATCTTTGGTCTCTATGAAGGGTACAATGGCGCCTCCTATGGTGCATGCAGTGTCCTCGCCGTGCAACACGACCTCTTGTCTATCCCACTCGAACTTGACCATCTGATGCAAGGTGGATGGCACTGCTTTGGCTGCATGGATCCACGGTCGTACCAACAGAAGGTTATAAGATACCGCAACATCTAATACCTGGAATTCCATGGTAAACTGGACTGGACCGATGGTCAACTCAAGTACAATATCCCCCACGGTGGCTGTTCCATTTCCGTCAAATCCTCGAACGCAAATGCTATTCTTGTGGATTCTTCCGTGGTCGATCTTCAACTGGTTCAGGGTGGATAATGGACAAATAATGGCACTTGAGCCATTATCCACCAATGCCCGAGTAACTGCCGAATCTTCACATTTGACAGTTAGGTAGAGAGCTTTATTATGCTCCGTGCCCTCCACTGGCAGATCATCATCTGAAAATGTTACCCTATTCACCTCGAAAATTTTGTTGGCAATCGTTTCCAGGTGATTTACAGAAATCTCGTTGGGCACATGAGCTTCATTCAGTATCTTCATCAGGGCCCGACGATGTTCATTCGAATAGATTAGTAATGATAGCAGCGAGATCTGGGCCGGTGTTTTCTTCAACTGTTCGACCACGGAGTAATCCTGCACTTTCATTTTCTTTAAGAATTCCTCAGCTTCTTCTTCTGACACAAGTTTCTTTGTTGCAGCTGGATTGGGTCTTCTCAACTCCGCTGGAGCAAAACACCGTCCTGATCGAGTTAGTCCCTGCGCCTCACAACTATTCTCTTCTACTTGTTGTCCCTTGTACATCACCACTTCCTTCTCGTACTTCCAAGGCACGACCTTGCTATCAATCACTGGTGTTTGGACTACTGGTTTTATGATGACCGGTTCCCTGCAGACCCCCTTCACAACAACCACGGGTGCAGATGATGCTCCCGTTATTACCAACTTGGCTGGTTCTGGTTTCCTTGTAGCGGCAGATGGATTCTTCCCCAATATCACCACTGGCTTGACATCTTCCCCCTTCAACTGTACCCCTGCTTCCTCATTGATCGATTTTTCTTTTGGAGTGGCACGGATCATCATCACTGTCTGTGGGGGTTTCTTCGGCTCCCCTACTTCGTGCACAAGCTCGATCATGTGGGCTTCAGGGTGCTTTGGCAATGGGTTCTGGTTAATGTTAGGTGCCTCCGGTGCCTGTACCTCGATCTTGTTGGTATCAATAAGATCTTGTATTGCATGTTTCAGCCTCCAACATTTCTCGGTATCATGTCCGGGAGCTCCCGAACAATATTCACATCTTACCGAGTGATCCATATTTTGGGGTAAGGGATTTGGCAATCTAGGCTCAACAGGATTTAATAAACCCAACTGCCTCAATTTGTGGAACAAGGCAATATAAGTTTCCCCCAACTCAGTAAAAGTTCTTTGTCTCTGCAATCTTTCATTTCTGGAGGCCGGATTTCCACTGAAACCCATCCCTGGAGGGTTCCTGTAGGCTCTTGGCGGTGGATAGGTGTTTTGTGGTGGTGGGTAGGTATTATGAGGAGGTGGGTATGTATTATGAGGAGCTGGCGCGCGCCATTGCGGGCGAACCGGAGGTTGGGTGTATGTCTGGGCTTGATGGACGGTGAAATGTGGTTCTTGAGGTGGATAGTAGTGCTGCGGTGGGCTGTATGGGTAGTTTGGCCTGTGGGGTCTGGGTTGGTTGTAGTATGGTTTGCTGGACCTGGACCAACTGTTTGCCTCAATCGTGGCAATTTCTTCTTTCTTCCTCCTTCCCAGCGCACCTCCCGTGCCGCTCTGAATAGCCTGGGTCGTTGCCTTGAGCGCCGAGTAATTCAGGATTTTGTCAGACCTCAGACCCTCTTCTATCATGACCCCTATCTTCACTACTTCATTGAAGGATTTTCCAACCGTCGTCACCAAGTGACCAAAGTAAGTTGGATCCAGTGTTTGCAAGAAGTAGTCCACCATTTCTCCCTCTCTCATGAGAGGATCAACTCTGGCTGCTTGTTCTCTCCAGCGGAAACCAAACTCACGAAAACTTTCCCCAGGCTTCTTTCCGGTCCTCAGCAACGTAAGACGGTCAGGGACTATCTCGAGGTTGTATTGAAAGTGACCTGCGAAAGCCTGCGCCAGATCATCCCAAGTGTACCATCTGCTGGCATCCTGCCTGGTATACCATTCTAGTGCCGATCCACTCAAGCTTTGACCGAAATAAGCTATCAGTAGCTCGTCTCTGCTGCCTGCCCCTCTCATCTTGCTACAAAAGCCCCGCAAATGTTCCATGGGATCACCGTGCCCTTCATATAAATCAAACTTAGGCATCTTGAACCCAGCCGGGAGTTGGACGTCCGGGAAAGGGCATAGATCCTTGTAGGCCACGCTGACCTGGTTGCCCAATCCGTGCAGGCTCCTGAAGGACTGCTCCAGGCTTTTAAACTTCCTCATTACCTCATCTTGTTCTGGGACCTTAACCGGCTTTTCAATCTCTGCCGGTACCTCCAAGTGCGGATTGTAGGCATGGGGTTCTGGTGCATGGAATGTGGGCTCAGGGGGATAGTACTGCGTATCGTGAGCCTGAAACAACGGCTCGCTGGTTGATCTTTGCAGGGTGGCTGATGTGGGTCCCATAAAAGTGGGAACATTTGGTGTTGGGAGAGGTTGATGGGGTGGTGGAGCTTGGGAATCATGGGGTCTTCTCTCCTGAAGATAACGGTGATTCGGGAAGCTTGTTGAAGGGCCAGAGTGAGGGTATTCCGGCATATGCCCCAGTGGCTCATGGCTCTTTTGTGCTTTGGCTAGATCTAACTGCATTGCATTCATCTCTAGTCCCATCCTTTCTATTTTCTCCATCGCTTCTTTTAACAACTGGCTCAACGGCCTTTCTTCCCCGGTACTATTTTCTGAAGTAGTCATGCTCGTTGTCACCGGTCCTTTGGATCTGGTTTGGTAAGGGTGTGTTGCCAGAATGCTTTAACAACTAACTGTCTGATATTGTGGAAAATAACAAACTTGTTAGCGTTAGTGCTTTAACAGATTTGATAACAACACATTGGGGATGCAAATGCTCCTAGGCAGTTAACCGTTTCTAACATGCTTTGCTTCGACAACATGCGTCATCCCGGCTTGCTTATTTGTCCTTTTTAAAGTACTTTGGGAACCACTGTATTTTATTTTATTTATTCTATTTTCTTTTCCTTTTTTTTTGTTAATGGCGGCCGAATCTTATGTGGATTGCCTACGTATTACGTCCCCGCGTGAATCAGACCGGGCGTAGTTCTGCCATAAAGACCAAATTTTTTTTTTACTCAAAATAATGCTATTAAAAGCCATCACACAAAAAAAACAAACAAAAATACAGACTTCATATTTTTTTGAGAATGTTTGAAAAGAACATATGGGTAGACAACAGACTCGAAAAACAACACAAGTGCAAGATTGAACTAGGGATACATTAATGCTTTGAATTTTGGTGCCCGCGAGGCATCGTTCAGCCTTTCCGCGGGCTTTGGTGTAAGACCCCTTTGCAAATTCTTCAACTCATTCATGATCTGATGGACGTAGCCCATGATGGAGGCAAGAAGGGTATCACGAGGTATTTGCTCACATGCTAGGCATCTCATGTAGATGTAGTGCCCAATCTCATCAATCCTACCTCGAATATTATCCCTTTCTATGCACAACTGTTCTATCCATTGATTCTTTAGTCCCAATATTCGAGTATTGTCAATGAGCTGATCTTGGAACCTCTCCATTTGTTCTTCCATTCGGGCTATTGTCTCATAGCAGCGTTCCCTATCTGTTCTAGCATCCCGGGCTTGTTTAAGGACCCGATTATGGAGAATGGAGTTTATTTCTCTCAATGTTGTAACACTCATTTCGTAGTCCCTTTTCACTTGCCATAGGTGCTCTCTCCGCGCCGCTGTAACTCTTGCCCACCTGATCCGCATTCTTGCTATACAAGCCTCAGATCTCTCCAAGTCTTCTCGGCTTTTGCTGACCTAACTCCTCAACTCTGCTATCAACCTTGTATCAGCCCGGCTTCTCAGTTAGTTGTTGGCATCCATTTTCATCCTCCGGATCTGAGCTTTGAGGTTCTCGCTTTCTCTGGTTAATCTGTTCTTTTTTCCTTTGTCGGCAGCAACCTGCACTTTGTTCTTAAATTTTAGATCCTTAATCTGTTGTTTCAGCTTGCCTATTTCGGCAAGATATTCCCGCCCTTTGGCCAACCGGTCCCAATGTTCTTGCGAAGCCTTGGAAAACTCTTGAAGGTGAGGTCTTTTAGCCAGCCTTCCAGACGACATTTCCCCTTTGTACCAAGCCTGATATCCAGGTGAAACTTCCCCTCTTGCTTGATTCAACACACAAGTATTTGCTTCTAAGTATTGATATTGGCTCCAAATCTGGCGGACCCTCGCTTCAGGAAACTGACAATCGGAACTGATCTCAATTACCTGAGTGCTTAAATCCTCATATTTGGGCACTATCTGACACCTCCCAAGTTGCCTCAAAACCCGATACGGCGCATAAGGTTGAATGCTCTTAAGTCCCATCAAGAGAAAATGGGATCTAGCTGCTGGCATGTATATGACTTCGTCGATCGGTAACCATCCCAGTGTCCACTGTATTTGACTGGCGTTGATTGTCCGGAAATATGAAGTCCATGCTGAGACTCCTTCAGGTAGGCGGGCCTCATTAATTCTGGTGTAGAACTCCTCTATGCATGTCTTTTCAGAAGATCCATGGCTTAGGAACTGGGCTCGGTGACATAGGTGTTCGGTCATCCACATTTGCAACAACAAGTTACAACCTTCAAAAAAGTTTCCTCCGGCTTTGCAGGCCGTGAGAGCTCGGAACATATCAGATACAATCATCGGCGCCAGCGTGCTATCTTTTTGAGTGAGCAAAGTACTGACGACCCCAGCTATCTTTATGTCAATATTCCCATCTTTCCTCGGGAAAATTAAAAGACCTAAGAAGGTTATCATGAAAGCAACCCATCTATGTTCGTCCCACTTTCGACGGTTACTTTTGCTGCACAACTTGTTTTCTGGCTTGTCGAATCCTCCTATGTGGCCATATCTTTGGTATATGAAGCTCAGAGTGCAAAAACCTTTTGCCAAATTAGGGTTATGGATTGTTCTGACTATCTTTAACGAGTCCAGAAACCGGTGCACTGCTACAGCTCTTGGAGCAACCAGGTATTTATGCCTCAACGGAACCTCAGTACTGCCGATGTACCCTGCTATTTCTTCTAAAGTTGGGGTGAGTTCAAAGTCCGAGAAATGGAAGACATTGTGCGCAGGGTCCCAGTAAGGGACAAGGGCTCTTATAATATCTCCTCGAGGCCTGATGTCCAACAAACTCGTGAGACCTTTCAAATGTTTCTTGATTTCGTCATACCCTTCTTTGCCTAAATCACTCCACCATAGCCGCAACTGGAGGGGAATTTTATTCATGATTGAAAAAGGTTCATTCTGAATCGTGCTCATTCTGCACATTTATTAATATGATTAAACAAAAGAAAATTTATTTGACTCAAAATGATTTGATTATTTTCTTAAAAAAACAGATCTTCCGAACACGGCCTTTCAGCACTTCAGGGACGAAGATTTTAAGGTTGTGCGAAAAAAATGACAGAAGTGGCCATTTACAAAGTCAGCCTTTCGGCGTTCCTTCTGGGAGCATTTGGTTTTTGATAAAAAACGTCATCACCCGACTCTGTGACAGAAAACTAAAATTTAGACATATATACTTTTTTGATTTTTTTTTTTTTTACAAAATGGGAGGTTGGACCCGAAGAGGGTTGCCTACGTATCTCACGGCCTGTGAGAATCAAACCGGTGCAGACATAAACTAAACTTGTAAACAAGACTCCTTTCTTTTTTTTTTCAAATAAATTAAACTAAAAAATAAAAGATTTTTATTTTTCTTTTTCAAAATTTTGGCAGGGTTTTGATACTTTTTGGACTTTTGGCTTTATTTTCTAAAAAGTAGTTATCTCCCTACACTGATATTTTTCTCTTTTTTTTCATAATTTATCTTAAAAATTGATGATTTTAGAAGCCGGTCAGCATGCAGATCTGAAGCAAATAAATAAATCAAACAGGATGCAGCAGAATGGTCTTTTTCTATTTCAGGTTGCTAGTCCTAGACGGACCCAACCCCTGTGTTGAGTCCCCTAAGTCAAATGCAACGTGATGCAAATAAGCGTTCCTACTAGGGATCCGGCATGAAGTCACGTTATTCTATGTTCAAAACCTGGGTCGGTGTTCTAGACAGTGTACCCGAGCGGACAACTCGAGCTGAGGAAGGAGCTCCTTTCCGGGAACCAAAAGGCCAGCCGGCTTAGAAACTTTCCGAGCCTCTTTTATTCAGGGTATGACACTAACAGAATAGGGAGTCTCAACCAGTAAGCACATCCCCGGAGGTAAGAAGAGAAAGGTTTCGGCACAATTTATATACAGTTCAAATAATATCAAAGCGGTAAAAGCAGCATTTAGCACATTAGGCTCAAAACATGTAATAATCAGATAATAAATAAAGCCAAATAATAACAATTCATCTAAGCTCGAATTTCTAACCCTAAACCAGTGGTTCTGGGTTCTATCCCCAGCAGAGTCGCCAGAGCTGTCACACCTCCTTTTTACCGCCCCGCGAGGGGTGAAGGGAGTTTTTTCCAATTAAAGGACGATTGAAACGGGATTTATTTATTTATTTCAGAGTCGTCACTTGGGAGATTTAGGGTGTCCCAAGTCACCAATTTTAATCCCGAATCGAGGAAGAGAATGACTCTGTATTACAGTCCGCGAACCAGAAATCCGGATAAGGAATTCTGTTAACCCGGGAGAAGGTATTAGGCATTCCCGAATTCCGTGGTTTTAGCACGGTCGCTCAATTGTCATATTTGGCTCATTTATCTGATTTTTAAACAATTAAGAACTTATATGCAAATTTAACTTTTAAAACCGCTTTTATCATTATTTATTTTATACAAAATTGCAACGTCGTGAAAACGCATCTCGAACCACGCCACAACCAGTGCACACGTGATTTGTTGACGCATTTTGACTTCGTCAAGATCGTGATTTGGGTTACATAAATGTACACCCGTATTTAAGAAAATAACCTTATTAAATATGCGCTAAAATACTACGCGTTATGATACTATTAGGTAGGACTGTGAATTTTACTAAATCGCCCATCTCGGAATCTAGGTATTTTCTTATATTAAAATAAATAAATAAATAAGATTGGAGGACTGCAAATTTTTTTGTATTATTTATATTTATTTATTTTTTAGCGAGATCCTCCCTTATTTTATGAATACCCCTTAATGACTAGATCTTTATTATTACTAAGTTTGTCTATAATTATGAAGTCAATCTCTACATACTTAAAGATAACATATTACTAATTTAAAACAAATATGGAAAGTAATATTACTAAAATTATAATTACAAACAACATGGAATTGTCAAAAAAAAAAAAACTAATTATCCCATAGTTGGATTAAAATTCATATTGTTAGTATGACTTAAGCTTATTGAAATTAATTATTTACAAATACTGAAAATTGAAAAAAAAACTTGATTACTAAACCATATTTCTAAAAATTAAACAATTTAACCTTAACTAACCTTGTTTTAATTCACATCATGTCCTAATACTTGATTCGCAAACTAATTCATGTTTTAATTGAAATTAACTACATGATTCCGATTAACTTAACGTTGAAAAAAAACCTTATGAATAAGGAACTTAGTCAATTTTTGCCAAACTGATTCAATAACGCCATTTTTACGTTATTTCTTCTATGTTTTATTATTAAACCGTTTTAATTAGTAATCAGGCTTAAATATATTTCCTAATAATCCGATTAAGGCGTTATTTAATATATCGCTATAACATGCCTAGTTATGTCAAATGACAGTGATTTACAGAATAATAATACATGAATAATATGAATACAATACAAAAAATTAAAACTAAATTAAAAATTTAACACTCCATTCTTCATTTCAGCTTACAAAATGCCAAAACTACAGTTGTGTACCTGATATTGTCAATATAAGAAGAAGAAAATCAGCAACGTAATACGTAACACAGCAACAACAACAATAACCAGCAATAACCAGTCAGCGAAAACCCCAGTGACAGATTTGAAAAAAATTCAAAATAAAATCCAGGAATGCCGAAAAAAACGGACAGAAACCAAGGGAAATTTTCAGATTTTTTAAAAGCTAGTTAATCTTCAACCCTTAATTTCTACACCTGTATACCAGAATATTTATCAGGTGTGTACTACTCTCTCTTCTAATTTTTAACTTTTTTTTTATTTTTATTTTTATTTTTCTTCGTATGTTTTTTCTTTTCTTGAGAGTTTCAATGTTTTTTCAGAATAAATGTTCAGCTCTTTTTTTTCTCTCTAATCTGTTCTCTCTCTATTCTCTGTCTGTCCTCTTTAAAATCTGATTCAGCCTCCTATATATCACATCCCCAAACCCTTTAATTAATTAATAAAACACCTATTTTCTCTTACCAAACCCATTATCTTCCCACTTATCCCCATTTTAATCCCACTAAATTAAACAAATATATCAACTCCACCCCATTACATTTTGTCCCCATGCTTATCATAAACAATTATATCAAACCCCACCCCATTACACTTTGTTCCCCATGCTTAATTACTTTAATATTATCTTAATTTTAATGGAAAAACATTCAAAATAAATTATTTTTCAGAAATTAACTTCCAAAAATACCCCTCTGCCCTTACTGAAATTACCAAACTACCCCTGGACGTACTGCAAATTACCAAAATGACCAATTTCTACATAAATTCAAACAACAAATCACATGAACATGATTTCTTCAACATTTCAACAACAAATCACATGAACACAAATTGAACAACAAAGAACAACTAAAATTTGATTGAACAATATTTTTAGCAACAAACAAACCTATTTTCAGATTTAACAACAACAACAACAAACAAGTATATTCAGATTTCTAAATTCAATAATATTGAACTTAAAATCAACTCTAACAACATTACAACCAACAATTCCTATATTAAACTTTAAATAAGATTATGAGACAAATTCAAGAAATAATCACAAATGGTAAACAAGAAATCAAGCTATACAAATTTCGGATTCAAAAACAATCAAACAAAGTATGAACATGAATTAAATCTATTTTAAACAACAACATGATGGATTCAAACGATTAAACCAACATATTTCCCTATTATAACTAAATTCTTTTAGACCAATAACAAGATCGACGAAGAAACAATTATGAACTTAAACTTGAACTTAACAATATTAACAATTTCTAAAAATACATAAAACACATGAAACAAATTGAATAAACAATTAATTAAACTTCAATTTGTATCTCACCAGCATTAAACTAACAACTTTTACCTAAACAATAAAACAAACATGAAATAAACATGACAAACCACTAATTAAATTTCCATTTGAAATCTGAAAATTAATTCAATCAAAACACATGAACAAACTAAAAATTAATTCAAACGATAGACATGAACAAAGCAAGGATCGAACATTTATCAACTTTTACTTCGAAAAATATAAAAACGAAATAAACTCAAAACCAACTAATCGGTTCAAAACAACGACGAAGCACGAAGAAGATGAAGGAGTATGAAGCAGAAACCTGAAGCATACGCAGCTGGCCACTGCAGCATCAATGCTTGCTCGTCCATGGCGGACCACGGCAGTGTGGTCGATGGACTGCTGTACGAGCTGAAGCGGCTGTGAAGCAGCAGCGGCGGGGAGCTGGACGCGGCATAAGCAGAAACGTGAAACCGAAGCAGTTGGTCGACGTAGCTGTGCGTACTCGTCATGGCGACGAGGGAGCTTCGAAGACGATGAAGTGATCGTTCATGGCGGTGTCAAACATGGAGCTCGACGAAGAAGGCAGCCATGGGAGCTCGAGCTCGACGACGAGTTCGAATGTACAGAAACCTCGGGCAGTAACTCGAATCGGCTTAGTCGAACTCTATTTGTTATTCCATTTCTTTTCCGATTTCTGACCAAAGACCTCTCCAGATCTTCGTTCTTCTCCCCACCGTTTCTGTCTATGTGTGCGTATGGGTGTTATTGGTGGTTGAATTTCGAGCAGCTAGGTTGGAATCTGGCGGCAGATTTCTGGTGTTAGGGAGATGGTGTCCGGCGACCTGCGGCTTGAGGTCGTTTGTGGGGTGCTGTTGCCGTTGGTTTTCTAGGGGTAGGGTTCTTTTTTTTTTTTTTGATTTTGTGAAGATGGATAAGAAAGGTTAGGGGCGTGGATGGGTTTTTGGTTTTAATGGCGGACGGGGGGGTCGACTTGGGTGTGAAGGAGAAGACGATGGAGGCTCGGGCAGCCATTGGAGGGGGCTTGGGGAAGCTTGAAGGTGGTGAAGGAGAAGAGAGAAAAGGAAGGGGGGGAGGGCGGATGGATTTCTTCTTCTATTTTTTTTTGTTTTGTTTTTTTTGTAAAATGTAAGATAATAGGATGTTGGGTTATGGACTGGGTCGACCCGGTTCGAAATGGACTGGGTCGTTTGGGAAGATTGGGCCATTTTTTGGGCCTGTGGCTTGAAATCGAAGAAGAGACCCAATTCCGACTTTCTTTATATTTTCGCTCTCTTTTCTTCTTTTATTTCTCTAAAACTAAATTATAAAAATACTTAAATTATTATTAAGAACTAAATTAAGTTATAAAAGCACAAATTAACTCCAAATAACAATTAACGCACAATTAAGTAATAATTAAGCATAAAATTATATATTTGGACATTAAATGCTAAAAATGCAAACGATGCCTATTTTTGTAATTTTTTAATTTTTTGTAAAACAAACTTAATTACTAATAATTGTAGGATTAAATCCTAAATGCAAATGCGACATATATTTTTTTTATTAATTTAACAAATAAACATGCACAGATAAAAATAATTATACAAAAATACCACAAAAATACAAAAATTGTATACAAAGGAAAATTATTTTATTTTGAATTTTTTGGGAGTGATTCTCATATAGGGCAAAATCACGTGCTCACAACGGCACCTAATCTCTACAACTAGGTAAGCCTAACATTTGCGAAATAATAAAATGATATCATAATTTTAACAACTAACTGTAACAGAACGACATAACTGAATACCATGCCGCTTGGCATGTACAATAACCAATTATTCAAAAATACACAATATGCCCAATCCCAAGATAACGCCCCTTAGTCCCAAACGTAAATGTGCAGGGGGATATATCGGAATATCGTTCTGTAGTCCCAAAGTAAATATGCAGAACAGAGGGATCTACCGGAATGCCGTTCCGTAGTCCCAAAGTAAATATGCAGAACAGGGGAATCTACCAAAATACTATTTCGTAGTCCCAAAGTAAATATGCAGCTCAAACAACTGAAGTAACAACTATAGCAAGAAAACCTTTAAATTCGACTAAGTACCAGTCAAGGAAAAATAGAAATTTCACTAAACATGCTGCACAGAGTTCAGATAAGAAATTAAGGCAAATAAACAGGCTATTCTAAGCTAACAGGATACTACACATGCTGATATAACTCAAATAATAAGAAGAAAGGGTTATTACTCAGTAAAAACTAGGTTTTTACAACAATTAGCCCATATATGTACTCGTTACCTCACGTACACGACGCACACATATCAAAACAGTACCAAATCCTAAGGGGAGTTCCCCCCACAAGGTTAGGCAAGACACTTACCTCGAACTAAGCTCAAATCAATCAGTAATAATGCTCTTTCCACGAATACCTCGCTCCCAATGGCCGAAATCTAGCCAAAATAAATTACATAACATAAATATAGCTACAAGAACTAATCTAGCTAACAAAATCAAAGGTAAGGCAAGAAATTAGAAAAACGCCCAAAAAAACTTCCCCGAGACCATATCTCGGAGTCGGGTAAAAGCCACAAAATATGAATGCACATTCACTCACGAGTTCACTCGTAACAAAATTATCCAAATTCGATGTCGAAATCCCAATCAAAACTCGAAATCTTAGTTGAAGAACTTCTTTCTAGTTTTTCTAATTTTTCACCCCAAATTCGAAATTAAATGATAGATTATTGAGATATAACAAAAATCAAGTTAGGAATCGTTACCTAATTAATACCTATGAAAATCCCTCAAAATCTCGTCCAAATCCGAGCTCCCAAACTCAAGTTTTGATAAAAAAATGGCTAACCTTCGATTTTGAAATGTTTATATCTGCCCAGGTGCTCACACTACGCGATCGCGGAACAACTCATGCGATCGCATAGAACAAAATTCCAACCCGTTTAAAAATATACTACGCGAACGCGTCAACACACACGTGATCGCTAACCACTAACTACTCACTTCTATGTTGTGTTTGCCCTCAAGCGACCGCATTGAACCCTCACTTAAACTCCACTGCTACTTTAATTCCTCTTTGCGAACGTGGCCTAGACCACGCGTTTGCGATGCACAGCCTGACAAACATATATGATCACATCCCTTAACTCACGAACGCATAAGGCAAATTGCCACTGCCCTTAAACAAACCTACTCGATCGTGTCTCCTCTTATGTGATCGCATAAGAGAAAACCAACAACAACCTTCCAAGTCCAAAAACAAGTCCGTTAAGCACCCAAAACTCACCCGAGGCCCCTGGGACCTCAACCAAACATACCAGCAAGTCCTAAAATACCATACGAACTTAGTTGCGCCCTTAAATCACATCAAACAATGCTACATTCATAAATCACCCTCCAATTCAAACTTAAAGAACTTGAAACTTCAAATTTCCACAACCGATGTCGAAACCTATCAAAGCACGCTCGATTGACCCTAAATTTTGCACACAAGTCATATTTAACACTACGGACTTTTTCCAACTTCTGAAATTGGATTCCTACCCCGATATCAAAATTTCCACTACCGATCGAAAACTCCAAAAATTCGACTTTCGCCATTTCAAACCTAAATGAGCTACGGGCCTCAAAAACACAATCTAGACACGCCTATAAGCCCAAAATCACCCAACAGAGCTAACAGAATCGATGGAATTCTATTCCGGAACCGTCTTCACACTATTCTAACTATGGTACAAATTCACAGACTTAAGCTTCCATTTAGGGACTAAATGTCCTAAAACACTTCAACAACCAAAACAAAACCTTCCGGCAAGTCACAATACCAGAAAACGATACGGGTAAAGCAGTTAATGGGGGATCGAGGCTCTAACTCTTAAAATGACCAGTCGGGTCGTTACATCCTTCCCTCTTAAAACAATTGTTCATCCTCAAACGCACTTAGAGACATACCTAAAGTGGTGAAAAAATGAGGATAATGGCTGTGCATATCCTTCTCGGTCTCCTAAGTCGCCTTCTCGACCAGCTAATCCTGCCACTTAACCTTTACTGATGCAATGTTCTCTAACCTCAGCTTTCGAACCTGCCTATCCAAAATAGCCACTGGCTCCTCAACATAAGATAGATCCTTGTCCATTTGGACTGAACTGAAATCTAACACGTGAGACAGATCGTCGTTATATCTTCGGAGCATAGAAACATGAAATACCGGATGAACTCCTGCTAGGTTGGGAGATAAGGCAAGCTCTTAAGCAACCTCCCCAACACGCCGTAACGCCTCAAAGGGACCAATAAACCTTAGGCTCAGCTTGCCTTTCTTTTCGAACCTCATAACGCCCTTCATAGGCAAAACCCAAAGCACAACCCGCTATCCAACGATAAATGAAACATCGCGAACCTTCCGATTCGCATAACTCTTCTGTCTAGACTAGGTTGTGCGAAGTCTATCCTGAATCACCTTAACTTCTCCAAGGCATCCTGAACCATATCTGTACCCAATAATCTGACCTTGCCCGGCTCAAACCAACCCATTGGGGACCGACACCGCCTACCATATAGAGCCTCATACGATGCCATCTGAATGCTGGACTGATAGCTGTTGTTGTAGGCAAACTCTGCAAGTGGCAAGAACTAATCCCAGAAACCTCTAAACTCCATCACACACGCACATAGCATATCCTCAAGAATTTAAATAGTGCACTCAGACTGACCATTAGTCTGAGGGTAAAATGTTGTGCTCAACTCCACCCGAGTACCTAACTCATTCTATACGGCTCTCTAGAACGGTGATGTAAACTATGTTCCCCGATAAGAGATGATATATACTGGCACGCCATAAAGCCTGACAATTTAACGAACATAAACTTGAGCCAACTGCTCGGAAGAATAGGTAGTCATCACAGGAAGGAAATGAGCTGACTTGGTCAGTCTATCCACAATCACCCAAACTGCATCAAACTTTTGTTGAGTCCGTGGGAGTTCAACAACGAAATCCATAGTCTCCCACCTCCACTCCGGAATATCTAATTTCTAAAGCAACCCACCCGGTCGCTGATGCTCATATTTCACCTATTGGCAATCTAGACACCGAGCAACATACTCTACTATATCCTTCTTCATCATACGCCACCAATAATGTTGCCTCAAGTCCTAATACATCTTCGCGGCACTCGGATGAATAGAGTATAGAGAGCTATGAGCCTCATGAAGAATCAGCTCACTCAAACCATCAATATTAGGCACAGATAGCCTGCCCTGCATCCTCAATGAACCACCATCCCCAATAGTGACTTACTTAGCATCACTGTGTTGTACTGTGTCCTTCAGGACAATTAGATGGGGGTCATCATACTGACGCTCCTTGATACGATCAAAAAGAGAAGATCGAGAGACCACACAAGCCAACAACTGAGTAGGCTCAGAAATATCCAATCTCACAACTGGCTGGCTAAGGCCTGAACATCCAACGCCATGGGCCTCTCTGCTACTGGTAGACTAGCCAAACTTCCCAAACTCTCTGCCGGCGACTCAAAGCATCGGCCACCACATTGGCCTTCCCCGGGTGGTACAAAATGGTGATATCAAAATCCTTAAGCAGCTCTAACCACCTCCTCTGATGCAAATTAAGATCCTTCTGCTTGAACATATGCTGCAAACTCTGGTGATCAGCGTAGATATCCCAAGGGACATCGTACTAATAGTGCCTCTAAATCTTCAAGGCATGAACAACAGCAGCTAACTCAAGATCGTGGACATGATAATTCTTTTCATGCACATATAGTTGTTTGGACGCGTAGGCGATTACCCTACGGTCCTGTATCAACACTGCGCCGAGGCCAAATGACGACGCATCACAATAAACTATATAAGAGCCCGAACTTGAAGGCAATACCAATAGTAGGGCTATAGTCAAAGCTGTCTTAGCTTTTGAAAGCTCTCCTCACACTCTTCTGTCCACCTGAATGGAGCACCCTTCTAGGTCAGCCTGGTCATAGGTGCTGCAATGGATAAGAATCCCTTAACAAATCGACGGTAATACCCCGCCAAACCAAGAAAACTCCGGATCTCTGTAGCTGAGGATGGTCTGGGCCAACTCTATACTGCTTCCACTTTCTTCGGATCCAACTTGATCCCTTCACTCGATACCATATGACCTAATAATGCCACGGAATCTAACCAAAATTCATATATTGAGAACTTTGCATACAATTTCTTTTCTCTCAAGGTCTGAAGCACTGTCCCCAGGTGCTGCTCATGATTTTCCCGACTCCGGGAGTACACCGGAATGTCATAAATAAAGACAATAATGAACGAATTAAGATAAGGCCGAAATACACTGTGCATCAAATGCATAAATGACGTTGGGGAATTGGTCAACCTAAATGACATAACAAGGAACTCGTAATGACCATACCGAGTCCTAAAAGTAGTTTTCGGGATATCTGGCTCTCGAATCTTCAACTGATTGTAACTTGAATGCAAATCAATCTTGGAGAACACCATGCCACCCTGTAATTGATCAAATAGGTCATCAATATGAGGCAATGGAAACCTGTTCGTCACTGTGACTTTGTTCAACTGGCGATAATCAATACACATACGCATAGAACCATCCCTTTTCTTCACAAACAAGACAAGAGCACCCCAAGTTGACACACTGGGGTGAATGAAGCCCTTATCCAGCAATTCATGTAACTGTTCCTTCAACTTAGGAGGGGCCATACGATAAGGAGGAATAGAGATGAGCTGAGTGCCCGGCAACAAATCAATGCCAAAATCAATATCTCTATCGGGCGACATGCCCGAAAGATCAGCTTGAAACACATCAAGGAAATCCCTAACTACTGGGACTGAATCAACTGTAGGGGTATCAATACTCACATCTCTCACATAGGCTAGATACGCGTCACACCACTTCTCAACCATTCGTTGAGCTTTAAGAATGAAATAACTCTGTTGGGAGTGTAATATAAGGTAACCCTCCATACTAATCGCGGTAAGCCTGGCATAGCTAGTATCACAGTCTTGTCGTGGCAATCAAAAATAGCATAATTGGGCGACAACCAGTCCATGCCCAAGATAAAATTAAAATATACCATGTTGAGAAATAATAAATCGGCTTTAGTGTCAAAACCACTAAGAGTAATCAAACACGACCGCTATACATAGTCCACCACAATATAATCTCCCACATGTGTAGACACATACGGGAGAACTCAAAGAATCACGAGATACTCCCAAATACTAGGCAAAATAAGATGACACACAGGAATAAGTGGAGGCTAAATCGAATAGAACCATTGCATCTCTATGACAGACCGGAACAATACTTGTAGTGATAGAATCGGAAGAAACTGCCTCTGTACGAGTAGGAAGGGCATAGTATATGGCCTGGTCTCCCCTTCTAAGGCAGCCTCCCTGACCTCCACCTCGAGATGGTTGAGCAGGTGGGGCGGTTACTAGTGCGGTAATCAAAGCCTGAGAAACCTATGGAGTACGTTGTGCCTGAGAAGTCTGTGGAGGTGCACCCCTACCAAGTCTGGGGCAAATCCTTACCACATGGCGAGTGTCGCCATACTCAAAACAACCTCGCTGCTGATGTGGGTGTTGGATCTATGTGGCACGGGTACTCTGAGACCCATGAACACCCAATACACTTTGTGAAGCCTGAAACGCAAACTGAACTAGCTGACCCAGAAAACCTCGTCCATGTCGTACCCTGCCTCCAAAATAAGGACCAATGGATCTCTCCGGTCTACGAGGTCTCCTCGCCTCCCTGTACTCTCTCTCCTGACCTCGTCTTTCCTCTCTCTCTCCTAGAACCACATGTCCTCTACTCGGCGAGCAATCCTTACCACCAGCTAAAATGGGACCACAAGCCATGTCTACATGACACCTGGAACCTGACTAATGTGAAATCACTACTCTGGAGTGTGGGCGGCGGGAGTCTGGGCCCCCCTCTCCCCCGGCATGAGATGTGGTTGCAACAAGGGGAATCAATCCTGCTTGAGCTAGAGTGTTGTACACGCTCATGAACTATGCAAGGTTCTCTTGAAGAGCTGGAGTAGTAGTAGTAGGCGTATCAAGTGCCTGTGCTCCGGCTGGAGCTGCTGGTGGATCCTTTATAGCGGCTCGCTCGGGTGCTCTGGCTGCACTGCATTGGTGTCCTCGGCCTCTACCCCGGACACGGCTTCTAGTAGCGCTAGCAGGGGGCGGGGGTACCTGTTCATCTCCAGTAGCACATGTCCTCACCATCTATGAGAGAATAGAAGACAAAACTTTAGAATTTACAACATACTGCATGGTAGAGTTGGATGATTGAATTATTTAAGGCCCTACTCGCATAGTTTGTCTTGGGATCGAAACCAACTCTTGTTTTTAGGTCCTTTTACCTAACTGCTTTCAATGATTCTTATACTTAAGTAAACATCTTTTTAAATTCAATTATCATTTAATATTTGTATATAATAATCAACTTAATTTAATTAATGTTATTCTTTTTTAAGTCCCTCCCTCAATATCAAAAGCTTCAAATCATAACTCCTATTTTTGCAAATAGAAAATTAAAAATCCTTCTCCCTCCGTTCAACAATTACTCCGATAAAGTAGCAGCATCTATCGATTCGGCGATGATGACTGAGAATTTGCACTTTTTGATAAGTTATCATAATCGTTATGTTTTTAAAGAGATACAACCCGAAATTTGTCGCTAGTAATTTGCATATCTAAAGACAGTGTGCCCCTGTTGCACTCAAATTTAAGGTTATTTAAATTTTATACTTTTGAAAGCTTAATGGTTTCAAGATAGTACTTGTTTGACTAATTGGGGTCTTTGCTATTTTATATCCATTTGCTGATTTTTCCTCCTCGTTTTCCATATATGTTCCTTCGCCATAATTATGTTGAATTGATCTACTTGTAAAGACCGAAGGGTCAAATTATTCACAGATGCTTCTATGCACTCTGACACTATTCATCTGCTAATTCATCATTTGATATTTGTCGAAACCTTGATATGTTACTATGATATTCTACTGCTAACGCATCATCAATTTTCACTCTATTCACTAGTTTAGTTTTTGTAATAACCTATCATCTAGACCTTATTCTTACATAGCAGACAAGGATTAAGGAGCATTATACAATTGCTTAATATTTCGTGCAAGATAAATGGATTATAGAGTACACTCTCTCGTGTGATAAACTTCAATAATTTTGTACTCTGAATTTATGCACTTATACCTTTATTTGGGGTTGGATCAAACCATTGAGATAGAAAGAGTACAACTTTTTTTTGACGAATCAAAATACTCTAGTTTTAAAATTTCGTGCAACACACCATAAAAATCAATATCCCTATCCTGATTATCATCGATACCTTTCACCATATTCCAATATTAATAATGAATATCTTCTTCTTAGACAATTTTTTTGTATGAAACTTGTATCCATTAAAAAGTACTTAGGTCCCCAATCATCTAAAAATTGATCACTCATACCGTTATTTGAATGATGGACCTATATAGAGTTAAAGAAAGATGAAAATACAAATTACTTAACACTTAAAAAATCTCTGAATCATTCTAAAGAGCTTGAATAAACAGTGTTATGGTGAAACTGACTTACAAAATAACCGTCTAACACATTTACAAATTTCATTAGTTAAGTATATAGATGGATAGTGCATATAAGTCAATAATATAATTTAAAACTTTCTTATAATATAATTGAACTTCCGGAAAATTCAACAATATATGTGGTGTAATTAACCTTTTCACCATACCAATCTAATATTGTTTACACAGGTTTTCAAATCTCTACCTGGTTGATTAAAAATGGATATAAGTCGTGCCAAAGGATCTATCTCATCTTTGGTATCATGCCTATTTGGCTTATTTTTTAAAAATATGGCACTTGAATCTCGAAATTAGGTCACGATCCAAGTTCTCCTTCGTGAACCATCGTGACGGCACCTAATCTCTATAACTAGGTAAGCCTAACATTTGCGGAATAATAAAATGATATCATAATTTTAACAACTAACTCTAATAGAACGACATAACTGAATACCATGCCGCTTGGCATGTACAATAACCAATTATTCAGAAATACACAATATGCCCAAAATCCGGTACATCATGAGTCACAAACTACAAAAAGAAAATAGTATCTCTATACTCCAAATTCTAACAAAAGGAAATACAGGAAGTGTTTGACACGAGGAAGAGTAGAAAGGGATTCCGAGGTCTGTGGACGCGGCAGATATACCTTGAAGTCTCTACAACTGGTTTGCCTCACTGATAATGCGGCTGATAAGCGGTACCTGGATCTGCACACAAAAAACATGTGCAGGGAAGGGCATGAGTACACCATAACGGTGAAGCGTAACCTCGGTCGAGTAGTGACGAGATCAGGTCAGGTCCCTACTGGTGTGTATGTATGTATGCTATATATATATATCGCAGTAAAGATAAATACTAAAACATAAGAAAAATGAAATCACAAAAAAACAACAGCTCAGTACACAGAGATAACAACAGGGGGTCTCCCAAGATAACGCCCCGTAGTCCCAAATGTAAATGTGTAGGGGGATCTACCGGAATACCGTTCTGTAGTCCCAAAGTAAATATGCAGAACAGAAGGATCTACCGGAATGTCGTTCCGTAGTCCCAAAGTAAATATGCAGAATAGGGGAATCTACCGGAATACCGTTTCGTAGTCCCAAAGTAAATATGCAGCTCAAACAACTGAATTAACAACTATAGCAAGAAAACCTTCAAATTCGACTAAGTACCAGTCAAGGAAAAATAGAAATTTCACTAAACATGCTGCACAGAGTTCAGATAAGCAATTAAGGCAAATAAACAGACTATTCTAAGCTAAAAGGATACTATACATGCTGATATAACTCAAATAACAAGAAGAAAGGGTTATTACTTAGTAAAAATTGGGTTTTTACAACAATTAGCCTGTATACGTACTCGTCACCTTACGTACATGGCGCTCACATATCAAAACAATACCAAATCCTAAGGGGAGTTCCCCGACACAAGGTTAGGCAAGACACTTACCTCGAACCAAGCTCAAATCAATCCGTAATAATGCTCTTTCCATGAATACCCCGCTCTGAATGGCCCAACTCTAGCCAAAATAAATTACATAACATAAATATAGCTATAAGAACTAATCTAGCTAATGAAATCAAAAGTAAGGCAAGAAATTAGAAAAGCTCTCAAAAAACTTCCCCACGCCCACGTCTCGGAATCGGGTAAAAGTCACAAAATATGAACGCCCATTCACTCACGAGTTCACTTGTACCAAAATTATCCAAATTCGATGTCGAAATCCCAATCAAAACTCGAAATCTTAGTTGAAGTACTTCTTTCTAGTTTTTCTAATTTTTCACCCCAAATCCGAAATTATATGATAAAATTAATGATAGATTAGTGAGATATAACAAAAATCAAGTTAGGAATCATTACCCAATTAATACCAATGAAAATCCCTCAAAATCTCATCCAAATCCGAGCTCCCAAACTCAAGTTTTGATAAAAAATTGCTAACCTTCGATTTTGAAATGTTTATATCTGCCCAGGTGCTCACACTACGCGATCACGGAACAACTCATGCGATCGCGTAGAACAAAATTCAAACCCATTTAAAAATATACCACGCAAACGCGTCAACACACACGCGATCGCGAACCACTAACTACTCACTTCTACGCCGCGTTTGCCCTCACGCGACCACACTGAACCCTCACTTAAACTCCACTGCTACTTTAATTCCTCTTCGCGAAAGCGGCCTAGCCCACGCATTTGCGATGCACAGCCTGACCAACATATGCGATCGCATCCCTTCACTCACGAACGCATAAGGAAAATTGCCACTGCCCTTATAGAAACCTACACAATCTCGACTCCTCTTACGCGATCACATAAGAGAAAACCAGCAACTGAACACCAGGAAATTTCTACAACCTTCCAAGTCCAAAAACTAATCCGTTAAGCACCCAAAACTCACACGAGGCCCCTGGGACCTAAACCAAACTTACCAGCAAGTCCTAAAACACCATACGAACTTAGTCGCGCCCTCAAATCACATCAAACAACGCTACATTCATGAATCACCCTTCAATTCAAACTCAAAGAACTTGAAACTTCAAATTTCCACAACCGATGTCGAAACCTATCAAACCACGCTCGATTGACCCCAAATTTTACACACAAGTCATATTCAACACTACGGACTTATTCCAACTTCTGAAATTGAATTCTGACCCCGAAATCAAAATTTCCACTACCGACCAAAACTCCAAAAATTCGACTTTCGCCATTTCAAACCTAAATGAGCTACGGTCCTCAAACCCACAATCTAGACACGCCCCTAAGCCCAAAATCACCCAACAGAGCTAACGGAATTGATGGAATTCCATTCCGAAACCGTCTTCACACTGTTCTAACTATGGTCCAAATTCTAAGACTCAAGCTTCCATTTATGGACTAAATGTCCCAAAACACTTCATAAACTGAAATGAAACCTCCCAGTAAGTCACAATAGCAGAAAACGATACGGGTAAAGCAATTAATGGGGGCTCGAGGCTCTAACTCTTAAAACAACCAGTCGGGTCGTTACATCCTTCCCTCTTAAAACAATCGTTCATCCTCGAACGCACTTAGAGACATACCTGAAGTGGTGAAAAGATGAGGATAATGGCTGCGCATATCCTGCTCAGTCTTCCAAGTCGCCTCCTCGACTGGCTGACCCCGCCACTGAACCTTTACAAATACAATGTTCTCTAACCTTAGCTTTCGAACCTGCCTGTCCACAATAGCCACTGGCTCATCAACATAAGATAGATCCTTGTCCATTTGGACTGAGTTGAAATCTAACACGTGAGACAGATCACCGTTATATCTCCGGAGCATAGAAACATGAAATACCGGATGAACTCCTGCTAGGCTGGGAGGTAAGGCAAGCTTATAAGTAACCTCCCCAACACGCCGCAACGCCTCAAAGGGACCAATAAACCTTGGGATCAACTTGACTTTCTTTCCGAACCTCATAACGCCCTTCATAGGCGAAACCCAAAGCACGACCCGCTCTCCAACCATAAATGAAACATCGCGAACCTTCCGATTCACATAACTCCTCTATCTGGACTGGGTCGTGCAAAGTCTATCCTTAATCACCTTAACTTCTCCAAGGCATCCTGAACCATGTCCGTACCCAATAATCTATCCTTGCCCGACTCAAACCAACCCACTGGGGACCGACACAACCTACCATACACAGCCTCATACGATGCCATCTGAATGTTGGACTGATAACTGTTGTTGTAGGCAAACTCCGCAAGTGGAAAGAACTGATCCCAGGAACCTCCAAACTCCATCACACACGCACGTAACATATGCTCAAGAATCTAAATAGTGCGCTCAGACTGCCCATCCGTCTGAAGGTGAAATGTTGTGCTCAACTCCACCCGAGTACCCAACTCATGTTGTATGGCTCTCCAGAACGGTGATGTAAACTACGTACCCCCGTCAGAGAAGATATATATTTGCACGCCATAAAGCCTGACAATTTAATGGATATAAACTTAAGCCAACTGCTAGGAAGAATAGGTAGTCATCACAGGAAGGAAATGAGCTAACTTGGTCAGTCTATCCATAATCACCCAAACTGCATCAAACTTTCGTTGAGTCCATGGGAGTTCAACAACAAAATCCATAGTGATCCGCTCCCATTTCCACTCCGAAATCTCTAATTTCTAAAGCAACCTACCCGGTCGTTGATGCTCACACTTCACCTGTTGTCAATCTAGACACCGACCAACATACTCCACTATGTCCTTCTTCATCTTACGCCACCAATAATGTTGCCTCAAGTCCTGATACATCTTCGTGGCACTCGGATGAATAGAGTATCGCGAGCTATGAGCCTCATGAAGAATCAACTCACTCAAACTATCAACATTAGGCACACATAGCTTGCCCTACATCCTCAATGAACCACCATCCCCAATAGTGACTTACTTAGCATCACTGTGTTGTACTGTGTCCTTCAGGACAATTAGATGGGGGTCATCATACTAACGCTCCTTGATACGATCAAAAAGAGAAGATCGAGAGACCACACAAGCCAACAACTGAGTAGGCTCAGAAATATCCAATCTCACAACTGGCTGGCTAAGGCCTGAACATCCAACGCCATGGGCCTCTCTGCTGCTGGTAGACTAGCCAAACTTCCCAAACTCTCTGCCGACGACTCAAAGCATCGGCCACCACATTGGCCTTCCTCGGGTGGTACAAAATGGTGATATCAAAATCCTTAAGCAGCTCTAACCACCTCCTCTGATGCAAATTAAGATCCTTTTGCTTGAACATATGCTGCAAACTCTGGTGATCAGCGTAGATCTCACAAGGGACATCGTACTAATAGTGCCTCTAAATCTTCAAGGCATGAACAATAGCAGCTAACTCAAGATCGTGGACATGATAATTCTTTTCATGCACATATAGTTGTTTGGACGCGTAGGCGATTACCCTACGGTCCTGTATCAACACTGCGCCGAGGCCAAATGACGACGCATCACAATAAACTATATAAGAGCCCGAACTTGAAGGCGATACCAATAGTAGGGCTATAGTCAAAGCTGTCTTAGCTTTTAAAAGCTCTCCTCACACTCTTCTGACCACTTGAATGGAGCACCCTTCTGGGTCATCCTGGTCATATGTGCTGCAATAGATGAGAATCCCTCAACAAATCGACGGTTATAGCCCGCCAAACCAAGAAAACTCTGGATCCCTATAGCTGAGGATGGTCCGGGTCAACTCTATACTGCTTCCACTTTCTTCGGATATGGAATCTAACCAAACCTCATATATTGAGAACTTTGCATACAATTTCTTTTCTCTCAAGGTCTGAAGCACTGTCCCCAGGTGTTGCTCATGATTTTTTTTGACTCCGAGAGTACACCAGAATGTCATCAATAAAGACAATAATTAACGAGTTAAGATAAGGTCGAAATACACTGTGCATCAAATGCATAAATGACATTGGGGCATTGGTCAACCTAAATGACATAACAAGGAACTCGTAATGACCATACCGAGTTGTGAAAGCAGTTTTCGGGATATCTAGCTCTCGAATCTTCAACTAATTGTAACTTGAATGCAAATCAATCTTGGAGAACACCATGACACCCTGTAACTGATCAAATAGGTTATCAATACGAGGCAAAGGAAACTTGTTCGTCACTGTGACTTTGTTCAACTGGTGATAATCAATACACATACGCATAAAACCATCCTTTTTCTTCACAAACAAGATAGGAGCACCCCAAGTTGACACACTGGGCCGAATGAAGCCCTTATCCAGTAATTCCTGTAACTGTTCCTTCAACTCCTTAAACTTAGGAGGGGCCATACGACAAGGAGGAATAGAGATGAGCTGAGTGCCTGACAACAAATCAATGCCAAAAATCAATATCTTTGTGGGGCGGCATGCTCGGAAGATCAGCTGGAAACACACCAAGGAAATCGATAACTACTGGGACTGAATCAACTGTAGGGGTATCAATACTCACATCTCTCACATAGGCTAGATACGCGTCACACCCCTTCTCAACCATTCGTTGAGCTTTAAGAATGAAGTAACTCTGTTGGGAGTGTAATATAAGGTAACCCTCCATACTAATCACGGTAAACCTGGCATAGCTAGCGTCACGGTCTTGCCATGGCAATCAAAAATAGCATAATGGGGTGACAAACCAGTCCATGCCCAAGATAACATTAAAATCTATTATGTTGAGAATAATAAATCGACTTTAGTCTCAAAACTACTGAGAGTAATCAAACACGACCGATATACGCGGTCCACCACAATAGAATCTCCCACATGTGTAGACACAAAAACGGGAGAACTCAAATAATCATGAGATACGCCCAAATATGAGGCAAAATAAGATGACACACAGGAATAAGTGGAGCCTAAATCGAATAGAACCATTGCATCTCTATGATAGACCGGAACAATGCCTGTAGTGATAGAATTAGAAGCAACTACCTTTGTACGAGTAGGAAGCGCATAGTATCTGGCCTGGCCTCCCCCTCTAAGGAATCCTCTACCTCCCTGACCTCCACCTCAAGTTGGCTGAGCAGGTGGGGTGGTTACTGGTGCGATAATCATAGCTTGAGAAACCTGTAGAACATGTTGTGCCTGAGAAGTCTTTGGAGGCGCACCCTTACCAAGTCTGGGGCAAATCCTTACAACATGGCGAGTGTCTCCATACTTAAAACAACCTCGCTGCTGATGTGGGTGTTGGAACTATGCTGCACGGGTACTCTGATACCCATGAACACCCGAAACACTGTGCGAAACCTGAAACGCAAAATGAACTAGCTGACCCACAAAACCTCTACCATGTCGTACCCTGCCTCCAAAATAAGGACCAATGGATCTCTCCGGTCTACGAGGTCTCCTCGCCTCCCTATACTCTCTCTCCTGACCTCGTTTGTCCTCTCTCTCTCCTGGAACCACATGTCCTCTACTCGGCGAGCAATCCTTACCACCTGCCGAAATGGGACCACATGCCATGTCTACATGACACCTAAAACCTGACTAATGTGAACTCACTGATCTAGAGTGTGTGCGGTGGGAGTCTGGGCCCCCCTCCCAATGCTCATGAACTGTGCAAGGGTCTCCTGAAGAGCTGGAGTAGTAGTAGTAGGCATATCAGGTGCTTGTGCTCCGGCTGGAGCTGCTGGTGGCTCCTTTATAGTGGCTCGCTCGAGTGCTCTGGCTGCACCACATTGGTGTCCTCAACCTCTACCCTGGCCACGGCTTGTAACGGTGCTAGTAGGGGCGGGGGTGCCTATTCATCTCCAGTAGCACGTGTCCTCACCATCTGTGAGAGAATAGAAGATAAAACTTTTAGGATTTCGAAGTCAATAATCTCGCACGACAAGAAATCAAATGAAATGGAATTTTTCTAACAGTTCCATAGCCTCCCGAAGATAAGTACAGACATCTCCATACCGATCTGTGAGATTCTAAAAAATGGGCTTGTGACTCACGACTCCTATGAACCTATAGCTCTAATTCTAACTTGTCACGAACCAAGTTATCCCTCCGTGAACCGTCATGATAGCACTTAGTCTCTACAACTAGGTAAGCTTAACATTTGCAGAATAATAAAATGATATAATAATTTTAGCAACTAACTATAATAGAATGACATAACTGAATACCATGCCGCTTGGCATGTACAATAACCAATCATTCAGAAATACATAATATGACTAAAACCCAGAGCATCATGAGTCACAAACTACAACAAGAAAATATTATCTCTATACTCCAGAGTCTAGCAAAAGGAACTACAGGAAGTGCTTGACACGGGGAAGAGTAGAAAGGGACTCTGAGGTCTGCGGATGCAACAGATATACCTTGAAGTCTCTATAACTGGTTTGCCTTACTGATAATGCAGCTGATAAGCGGTACCTGGATCTGCACACGAAAAACATGTACACGGAAGGGCATGAGTACACCACAATGGTACCTAGTAAGTGCCACGCCTAATCTTAGTCGAGTAGTGACGAGATCAGGTCAGGGCCCTACTGGTATATATAAGACAGAATAAAATATCGAAGTAAAGATAAATACTAAAACTTAACAAGAATGAAATCACAGAAAAACAATAGTTGAGTACATAGAGATAACAATAGGGGGTCTCACAGGATACCGTGCCATAGTCCCGAACGTAAATGTGCAAAGGGGGATCTACCAGAATACTATTCAGCAGTCCCAAAGTAAATATGCAGAACAGGGGGATCTACCGGAATACCGTTCCGTAGTCCCAAAGTAAATATACAGAACAGGAGAATCTACCAGAATACTGTTACGTAGTCCCAAAGTAAATATGCAGAACAAGAGAATCTACCGGAATACCGTTCCGTAGTTCCAAAGTAAATATGCAGCTTAAACAAAAAAATTAACAAATACAGCAAGAAAACCTACAAATTCGACTAAGTACCAGTCAAGGAAAAACAAAAATTTCACTAAACATGCTGCCCAGAGTTCAGATAAGCAATTGAGGCAAATAAACAGGCTATTCTAAGCTAACATGATACTACACATGCAGATAAAACTCAAATAAGAAGAAGAAAGGGTTATTACTCAGTAAAAAACAGATTTTACAACAATTAGCCCTTGTACGTACTCGTCACCACACATACATGGAGCTCATATATCATAACGGTACCAAATCTTAAGGGGAGTTCCCTCACACAAGGTTAGGTAAGCCACTTACCTCAATCTAAACTCAAATCAATCCGTAAAAATGTTTTTTCCACGAATACCTAGCTCCAAATGGCCTAAATCTAGCCAAAACCAATTACATAACATAAATATAGCTACAAGAACTAATTTAGCTAACGAAATCAAATCTAAGGCAAGAAATTAGAAAAACGTCCAAAAAACCCTCCTCGAGCCCACATCTTGGTATCGAGTAAAAGTCACAAAATATGAACACCCGTCCACTAACGAGTTCACTCGTACCAAAATTATCCAAATCTGATATCAAAATCCCAATCAAAACTCGAAATCTTAGTGGAAGAACTTCTTTCCATTTTTCCAATTTTCACCGCAAATCTGAAATTAAATGCTAAAATTAATAATAGATTAGTGTTCTATAACAAAAATCAAGTTAATAATCATTACCCAATTGATACCTATGAAAATCTCTCAAAATCTCATCCAAATCCGAGCTCCCAAACTCAAGTTTTGATAAAAAAAATGGCTAATCATCGATTTTAAAATGTTTATATCTGCCAATGTGCTCACACTATGCGATCGCAGAATAACTCATGTGATTGCGTAGAAAAAAATTCCAACCCATTTAAAAATATACTATGCGAATGCGTCAACACACACGTGATCATGAACCACTGACTACTCACCTCTATGACGTGTTGCCCTCACGCGACTGCATTGAAACCTCAGTTAAACTTCACTACTACTTCAATACCTCTTCGCGAACACGGCCTAGCCCACGTGTTTGCGATGCACAGCCTGACCAACATATGCGATCACATCCCTTCACTCGCGAACACATAAGGCAAATTTACACTGCCCTCAAACAAACCTATGCATTCACATAAGAGAAAAGCAGCAACTGAACACCAGCAAATTTCTGCAACCTTCCAAGTCCAAAAACTAGTCCGTTAAACACCCAAAACTCACCCGATGCCCTCGGGACCTCAATCAGACATACCAACAAGTCCTAAAATATCATATGAACTTAGTCGCGCCCTCAAATCACATCAGATAACGCTAATTTCACGAATCACCCTCCAATTCAAACTTAAAGAACTTGAAACTTCAAATTTCCATAACCGATGCCGAAATCTATCAAACCACGTCCGATTGACCCCAAAGTTTACACACAAGTATTATTCAACACTATAGACTTATTCCAACTTCCGGAATCAGATTTCTAACCCGATATCAAAATTTCCACTATTAGCCCAAAACTCCAAAAATTTGACTTTCGTCATTTCAAACCAAAATGAGCTACGTGCCTTAAAACACAATTTAGACATGCCCATAAGCCCAAAATAACCCAACGGAGCTAACAGAATCGACAGAATTCCATTCTGAAACCATCTGCATACTGTTCCGACTACGGTCCGAATTCTAAGACTTAAGCTTCCATTTAGGGACTAAGTATCCCAAAACACTTCAAAAATCAATCGGGGAAAAACAGTTAATGGGGGGATTTGAGGCTCTAACTCTCAAAACGACTGATTGGGTCGTTACAAATTAATATGAATGCAAATAAGAACTTTCCCCTTTTGTTTTTCCAATCATCTAGATTTGCCAATATTACTACATAACACAACTTTAGAAGAGTAAAAAGTTTAATCATACACAAAAGGTCAAATGATATACAATTCAGTACCTCTAGAAACAATACATCCAATATCTATGTTGAACTGACCGTGCAAGTCATGCTCTTTGTGCATGGTGAATGGGAAGATGTTTCATTGCGCCAAAGAAACCACACGAGGAAAATTTCTCCAGTTTAGTCATGATTAAAATGAATGTTACGTTTCATCAAAATTAGGTCCTATATATAATGTCCTATTTCTGCTATTTTCTATCACATAGCTTTGGGCCATTTTCAGTTAGTTGGTTATAACTTTTTTTGGTCCAAGTCTGGTTGGTCTGAAGTGTAGCAATAGTCACTTTTAAGTTCATTATTTAAAATATATTCATAATTTATAATGTATTTAAAGATTAGTCAATTCATCCAAATTTCAGAACTATACAACAACAACAACAACAACAACTACCCAGTAAAATCCCACATAGTGGGGTCTAGGGAGGGTAATGTGTACGCAGACCTTACCCCTGCCCCGAACGGGATAGAGAGGTTGTTTCCAATAGACCCTCGGCTCGATAAGACGAAAACAAAGTAAAAAAAGGAGAAAATTCATTAGTAAATCCAGTAGAAATCAAAATAGTAATAGAAACATAAAAACTGAAAGATGAATGACATGCAATAACAGTAACCATAATCTACGACCCGGGTCTAAGACAAACAACAAGAATAGTGTGGGATCAATATAAACTGCAAGCCATCTAAGACCAACCCTAATCCAACCCCGCCTCACCCCGCGAGGGTCTCTCCCGGGATAACCTTACAATCATTGCACAGCCCTCTATCACACCTTTTGAGGAGAAGGTAATCGATCTGAGTCTTCGCCACTGAACTCTGGAAAGTAACCAGATGCTCCTCCCTCTTCGGAAAAGTCGAGTTCGCAATCACCAACTCGAAGGCCTTAGCGAAGTCTAACAGTGAAGTACCTCTTCCGTTCCTATCCCCAAAGCCAAAGCCATCATGCACTTCGCCATAACTACCAGCAACCACCCCAATATGGCCATTAAAATCCCCACCAATAAATAACCTCTCAGTAGGTGGAATACTACGCACCATCTCATCCAAGCACTCCCAAAAGCGCCTCTTAACCTCCTCATCCAAGCCCGCCTGCGGGGCGTAGGGGCTAACGACATTGAGGGTGCACTCACCGATCACCAACTTAATAAATATTAGCCGATCATTCACTCGCCTAACCTCAACCATAGACTCTCTAAGATCCATATCCACTAAGATACCCATTCCATTCTTACCCCTCACGACTCCAAAGTACCACAACTTATACCCATTCGCAT
Organism: Nicotiana sylvestris; assembly: GCF_000393655.2. Classification (NCBI taxonomy): domain Eukaryota; kingdom Viridiplantae; phylum Streptophyta; class Magnoliopsida; order Solanales; family Solanaceae; genus Nicotiana; species Nicotiana sylvestris. The sequence continues at coordinate 13,086,158 of NC_091064.1, forward strand.
TCCCCGCCTTCATCCCTGCCCACCTAGTCTCCTGGACACAAGCTATATTAACCTTTCTCTTCTGGAGAGTCTTTGCCAACTCAATAGACTTACCATCAGCGTGCCTATGTTCCACGACCCTATCCTCAATCTACAAGCTCCCTCTTTCCCCTTACCCTCCTTTCCTCTCGTCCCAACCACTGATCCCCTCCCTGCCCCCCTACTCACCCCCGGTACCCCTCGTGGACATGACCTTACTCTACCATCCCACACCACAACCACTATACCTATGCCAAACTCTGGAAGACACTAACACTGACCCAAACTATAAAATAACCGATTGCAACTACAAGAATTCTAAAAATATGTTTAAAGTGATGCTAACTAACTAGCCACAAATTAACGAACATAGAGAAAGACACAAGAAAACGGGAGGTACCAACTTCTGATAGAAAGAACCTGGAAATATGACTTGATGCGCCCGGTGATGCTCCGTTATACTCGCCCATATGCCTTGCACTTGCCTGAGCAGACACAGCAATTCCCGCGAATATAACCCGAGTGCTTTGGAACCCAACGTCCAGCCTTTTGTGACTAAAAAATGGCCTGCTCTGCTTTGCCCGTCCACCTCCCACCCGTCACCAAACCGCCACCAAAAGTGCTACCTGAAATGCATACAACACACCACAGGACCAAGAAAAAGGGGGGGGGGACTGTCACCGGAATGGTCGCCGAAAAATAGTGCCAGTCCGAGACAGAGTAGTATGGCGAGGAAAGGTTTGAAGAAAGTGAAACACAGAGGAGGGTGGTTTGGTTGGAACGGAACAGTAGTAGGAAGATGAGATGGCGCCGGTGAGTCGCCGGCCGCCGGCCTAGCTGCTGCTAAGGTTAAAAGAAAGAAAGAAAGAGGAAGAAAGAGAGGGCGCGGGGAGAGAGAAAGGAGGAAAAAAGGAGAGAGAAAGAGAAGGACGCTAGGAGAGAGAAAGGAGACGAGTACTCACCTGGGGAGTGTCGTCGGCTCTGTGGTTTGCCGGAGGATTTTCCGGAGAAGTTGAAGAGAAGGGAAGGTGGAGATATTACCGTTATCGAAGAGAGAGAGAGAGTTTTCCCAAATTTCAGGACTATGTCCAAATTCAGGACTTAGTGTCCTGAATTTTTGAGCTACTAATTTAAAATTCGGGACTAAGTGTTTTGAAATTTTTGAACTACTAATTTAAAATTCAGGACATATTATTCGAACTTCTAGACATAATTTTTGAACTTTAGGACACGATGTCCTGAAGTTTGAACTTTAAGGTTTAAACTCTAGGATGTCGTGTATTGAAGTTTGAGCGAAACTTGCTAATATTCAAATACATTGTAAACTATGAATATATTTTAAACAACATGCTTAAAAGTTGTTACCTGGTGTCATATGCACTATTTATTTGTATCCGAAGCTAATGTAAAGTTAGTATTAATTGGGTCGGATGTAGCTTTGGGTCGGTTGTATAAGTTTGGGTTTCCGGATCTCTATGAATAGAAAGGACCCAGAAAATTTGTATATAGCTTTGGGTCAGTTGTATAGGTTTGGGTTTCGTAAAAATAGCACGGGCTAGCCAGTTTTCAGACTAGTTATTCAAAAATATCTAGTATTTGCAAAATCAATGAAAAATAGCCATTATTTTGCTGCAACACGAAAAGTTCCAGCTACTAGAAATCGGTGCACCTGTGCATAAACTTCAAGTATATTATGATAGAACTCCAACACGCAGAAAGTTCCAACACGCAGAAAGTTCCAGTATAATATAAACTGCAAGCCATCTAAGACCAACCCTAATCCAACCCCGCCTCACCCCGCGAGGGTCTCTCCCGGGATAACCTTACAATCATTGCACAGCCCTCTATCACACCTTTTGAGGAGAAGGTAATCGATCTGAGTCTTCGCCACTGAACTCTGGAAAGTAACCAGATGCTCCTCCCTCTTCGGAAAAGTCGAGTTCGCAATCACCAACTCGAAGGCCTTAGCAAAGTCTAACAGTGAAGTACCTCTTCCGTTCCTATCCCCAAAGCCAAAGCCATCATGCACTTCGCCATAACTACCAGCAACCACCCCAATATGGCCATTAAAATCCCCACCAATAAATAACCTCTCAGTAGGTGGAATACTACGCACCATCTCATCCAAGCACTCCCAAAAGCGCCTCTTAACCTCCTCATCCAAGCCCGCCTGCGGGGCGTAGGGGCTAACGACATTGAGGGTGCACTCACCGATCACCAACTTAATAAATATTAGCCGATCATTCACTCGCCTAACCTCAACCATAGACTCTCTAAGATCCATATCCACTAAGATACCCATTCCATTCTTACCCCTCACGACTCCAAAGTACCACAACTTATACCCATTCGCATTCCCCGCCTTCATCCCTGCCCACCTAGTCTCCTGGACACAAGCTATATTAACCTTTCTCTTCTGGAGAGTCTTTGCCAACTCAATAGACTTACCATCAGCGTGCCTATGTTCCACGACCCTATCCTCAATCTACAAGCTCCCTCTTTCCCCTTACCCTCCTTTCCTCTCGTCCCAACCACTGATCCCCTCCCTGCCCCCCTACTCACCCCCGGTACCCCTCGTGGACATGACCTTACTCTACCATCCCACACCACAACCACTATACCTATGCCAAACTCTGGAAGACACTAACACTGACCCAAACTATAAAATAACCGATTGCAACTACAAGAATTCTAATAATATGTTTAAAGTGATGCTAACTAACTAGCCACAAATTAACGAACATAGAGAAAGACACAAGAAAACGGGAGGTACCAACTTCTGATAGAAAGAACCTGGAAATATGACTTGATGCGCCCGGTGATGCTCCGTTATACTCGCCCATATGCCTTGCACTTGCCTGAGCAGACACAGCAATTCCCGCGAATATAACCCGAGTGCTTTGGAACCCAACGTCCAGCCTTTTGTGACTAAAAAATGGCCTGCTCTGCTTTGCCCGTCCACCTCCCACCCGTCACCAAACCGCCACCAAAAGTGCTACCTGAAATGCATACAACACACCACAGGACCAAGAAAAAGGGGGGGGGGACTGTCACCGGAATGGTCGCCGAAAAATAGTGCCAGTCCGAGACAGAGTAGTATGGCGAGGAAAGGTTTGAAGAAAGTGAAACACAGAGGAGGGTGGTTTGGTTGGAACGGAACAGTAGTAGGAAGATGAGATGGCGCCGGTGAGTCGCCGGCCGCCGGCCTAGCTGCTGCTAAGGTTAAAAGAAAGAAAGAAAGAGGAAGAAAGAGAGGGCGCGGGGAGAGAGAAAGGAGGAAAAAAGGAGAGAGAAAGAGAAGGACGCTAGGAGAGAGAAAGGAGACGAGTACTCACCTGGGGAGTGTCGTCGGCTCTGTGGTTTGCCGGAGGATTTTCTGGAGAAGTTGAAGAGAAGGGAAGGTGGAGATATTACCGTTATCGAAGAGAGAGAGAGAGTTTTCCCAAATTTCAGGACTATGTCCAAATTCAGGACTTAGTGTCCTGAATTTTTGAGCTACTAATTTAAAATTCGGGACTAAGTGTTTTGAAATTTTTGAACTACTAATTTAAAATTCAGGACATATTATTCGAACTTCTAGACATAATTTTTGAACTTTAGGACACGATGTCCTGAAGTTTGAACTTTAAGGTTTAAACTCTAGGATGTCGTGTATTGAAGTTTGAGCGAAACTTGCTAATATTCAAATACATTGTAAACTATGAATATATTTTAAACAACATGCTTAAAAGTTGTTACCTGGTGTCATATGCACTATTTATTTGTATCCGAAGCTAATGTAAAGTTAGTATTAATTGGGTCGGATGTAGCTTTGGGTCGGTTGTATAAGTTTGGGTTTCCGGATCTCTATGAATAGAAAGGACCCAGAAAATTTGTATATAGCTTTGGGTCAGTTGTATAGGTTTGGGTTTCGTAAAAATAGCACGGGCTAGCCAGTTTTCAGACTAGTTATTCAAAAATATCTAGTATTTGCAAAATCAATGAAAAATAGCCATTATTTTGCTGCAACACGAAAAGTTCCAGCTACTAGAAATCGGTGCACCTGTGCATAAACTTCCAGTATATTATGATAGAACTCCAACACGCAGAAAGTTCCAGTATAATATACTAGAGATTGGAGCACCGGTTCTCCAATTTCCAGTCCATTATGCTGGACCGGTAGGTTATACTGAAACTCCAGTATATTATACTGGAGTTTCCAGTATAATATGCTAGAACTTCAGTATAATATACTGGAGGATTTTTCGGATTTTGAACAGTGTTTTTGTTCAGATTTATTTTTACATGAAAGTGGCTAAATTTCGATTACTTTTGAAACTGTAGCTATTTTCGAATGACCACCAGTAAATCTAGATATTTTTAAATTTCTCCCTTGGGTTTCCTGTTTTTGTTCATAATGTAGAGCTCATTTTCTCTTCCAGTTCAATAAGCCCTAATTCTTTCTAACTTATTTTTCTCCCCATTTGTGGGTATTAACAATGTGCCTAAAGAAAAGTGAGAAAAAGGAAATGAAGAGTTGTTTTAGCTATCGTTTATTTGGTGAACAAGTAAAAATAAATAAGGTCATTATTGGTAACCGAGCGAAAATCAACTATTTGGTGGTGCCCTAGAAAAATCATCCAAAGTTGTACTCAAACACAAAACTCAATATGCTCCCGATATAACTCCCATGTAACATCATGGACGGCTCAATAATATTTGTGGCCTAAAGCCAATATTTGATGGGAGACCTTAAATACCTTTCTAAAATAAATTTTTTTATATATATACACACACTTTTCTGGAGGCTATTTTTCTAACATTTTTATATAAAAAATTATTATTCATTTTTCTTAATTAATTTTTTCTAATAATTCTTTTTGGGCCTGTATGATTTTTTTCTGCGTTTTGAACACTCGCATTCATATTTTTAGTTGACATATTTAAATTTTAATAAAATATTAAAAAGATAATCTATAACTGACAGAAATAACAAAAATATTAGATAAAAATAACGATAAGAGAATCTGATTCAAGAAAATCAATGACTTGATTCCAAAATATCTTTGACTACTCAGCAACTTCATTTTGAAACATGAGGAAAAAATATAAGTGGTTATTTTTAGTTTAAGTGGTTAGATGGATGGCTGTTTAAGTTAATTTTTTTTTTAAAAAAATATGCTTCTTAAAAGTACTCATTATTTTCCAAAAAGAAGCAATAACTAATTAGCCTATTGTTTGTGAAAAAGCGCACCCAAAATTGGGGCATAAAGCATATGCTTTAGTTGCTTGACACTAGAACCGGCTCTGCATAACGTAAGGAACTGGAGGTAGGCTTGCCGAACTAATATAAGATTTTCTGGGATCATTTATTTTCCTTTTTACTTAACCGTTCTTATCTGAAAATAGTAGTTAGATGACTTACTCTTTATATTATCGACTAAAGTTCAAAATGGGAACAATTTGCCCCCTCTTATATTTTTCATATATATTGAATCGGATGCAGCAAGATTGCCTGCACTAGCTGTTTATACATCCATGTGACACATGTCATGTATAATCAAATGCAGCACCATTGTCTGCACTAGCTGTTTATATTATTTAAGCCATTTGAATGTAGATGTAGCACTGGCAATTTCCTAATTCCCATTCAACATACATGTCCATCGGTCTAATTTAGGGATGGCAAAATGGTTAAAAGAAAACAGTTAATCAACCATATTATCCACTGAAAAAATAGGTTGGATAATGAACTTTTTAAAAACGGGTCAAATATGAATAAGAACCATATTATTCATTTAGAAAATGGATAACCAATGGGTCTAACTTTTACATTTGTAGAGCCTCAAATTGGGGGTTCTCAAGTTAGGGCAACTAAGAATCTCCCAAAAGTGATCATATGCAAGAATTTATGGATAATATGGTTGCCCATATTATCCGCCGGTTAATCCATTTTTTATCCGAATTAAATATGGATCGGGTCGGATAATTGATCCGATTTTTCATTACCCGATTTCAATCCGAACTATATCCGATCCGATCCGGCCCGCACGTTTTCCACTCCTAGTCTAATTTAAAAAAAACACAAGATGATGGAGTAATGTCACGACCCGGATTTTCCACCCTCGGAAGTCGTGATGGCGCCTACTCATAGAAGCTAGGCAAGCGGCGAAATGTTGGAATTACTAACTCTTTCATTTTAATCCTTTTTAACAATTTGAATTAACAGGTAATCAATACTTAAGTATCAACGATAAACAGAACAAGCGGAAGACTTAAACAGCTAAAATAAAAAAATAACTAAGCCAGTACTACGATGTCAATATACTCCTCTACCCGGAATCTGGTGTCATAATATTCACGGACTGTCTATGAGTACTACATACAAATGTCTGAAAGAAATACAATCTGTCTCGAAGTCTAATGAAAACAGAGTACATAATAAAGTAGAAGAGAACGCCGGGCCTGCGGACGCCTGCAGGACTACCTCGAGATTCTCTGGCTGGACTGAAGGCAGGCTCCCCAAGTGCTACTGTCCAAAAGCTGCTTCGGGATCTGCACATAATGCAGAGTGTAGCATCAGCACAACCGACCCCATGTGCTGGTAAGTGTCTGGCCTAACCACGACGAGGTAGTGACGAGGTTAGGATCAGACTCAGATAAACCTGTGCAGTTATATAATATACAACGGAAAATAAACAGAAATAAACAATTAACATGGGAGGGGGTACATGCTATGGGGGAAAAGCCAACTGCAGCAGAAACTTAAGAGAAACATGAGAGAACAATCCAAGATTTATAACAACAAAACAATAATAACACTGTTGTGGCGCGCAACCCGATCCCTATCATTTAACATTGTTACGGAGTGCAACCCAATCCATTTATATCACTATTGCGACGTGCAACACGATCCAATATAACATTGTTGCGGCGTGCAACCAATCCACATACAACATTATTGCGACGTGCAACCCGATCCAATATAATATTGTTGCGGCGTGCAACCCGATCCAATATAACATTGTTGCGGCGTGCAACCCGATCCAATATAACATTGTTGCGGCGTGCAACCCGATCCACATATATTTATATACCTTTAACAATAACCATACCAAGAGTCCCGGCAAGGGATCAACAAGAAACTACACTATCCCGACTAGGGATTCGACAGTAAAAATAAATACGTCCCGGCAAGGGAGAAACAACTATAACCAATTTTAACCCAACTTCTACTCACCTCAGCTAACATCAATACTGAATCACAATTCATTTCCACGAAAACAAACTTAATCCTTGCTCAATATCGAGAATCATCAATTAAAGCATCCGTAGGATTATTTAAGAACACCACAAATGGCAAGTGAAGACTTACGGTCATGCTCGACACCAACGTATAGATACTCATCACCATGCCTATATATCGTACTCAACAAGAAACAAATAGCAAATAGGATAAAACTCCTAATCCCTCAAGCTAAGGTTAGACCAAACACATACCTCGAACTTCCACAGCCAACTCAAGCCTCAAACACTGCCTTTCCTTTTGAATTCGGCTCCAAATCAATTGTATCTAGACATAATTAATTAATAACATCAATAAACGCTAAACAATCCAATTTCAGTGCTTAATTATAGCTTTCCCATCATTCTTCCCAAAAAGTCAAAAATTGACCCCGGGCCCGCTTGGTCAAAACATGAGGTTTGGACCAAAACCCGATCACAAATTCACCTACGAGCCCGAATATATAATTTATTTTGAAATCTGACCCCGAAATGAGGTCAAATTCCCAAATAATCAAAAAGCCCTAACTCCACCTAAATCCCTAATTTTCTACCCTTAATCTCATGTTTTAGGCCTAGAAATCTTGTGGGTGTTGATAAAAATGGAAGAAAACGAGCTTAGGATTACATACCTATGAAGCTATAGTGTGGTTCCTCTTCAAAAATCGCCCAATAAGTGAGGAGAAGATGAAGTTTATGAAAAATGGTGGAATTTCCGTAATGCATTCTATTTTTGAACTTAAAAATAACTGGGCAGATTTGATCTTCGCGTTCGCGATAGGCTCATCGCGTTCGCGATGAGTTAAGCCTGACAGACCTTCATGTTCTCTATATTGGGCTCGCGTTCACAGAGAAGTAATGCCTCGAGCCCTCGCGTTTGCGTCCAGGTGGTCGCGTTCGCGTAGGTATAATACCCCTCCCCCTGCCAAGGCTCATAAGCCTTCGCGTTCGCGTTACCAGGCCCGCGTTCGCGAAGGGAAGACCTCCCAAACTTCGTGTTTGCGACCTGGGTTACGCGTTCGCGTATAAGGAATTTTCCTTCAGCATGAATAACACATCGAGTTCGCGAGGGTCCTCCCGCGAACGCGAAGAAGAAAATACCAGCACACCAAAAACTGAAAAACCTGCAACTTTTTGAGTTCCAAAACACATCTGAAACTCACCGGAGCCCTTGGGGCTCCAAACTAAACATACATACTAAGTAAGAAACATCATATGAACTTATCAGTGCGATCAAATCGTCAAATTAACCCCTTAAACAACGAATTAAACCTCAAAATCAATGAAATATTTCAAAACTTCTTAAAACATCAAATTTTGCATTTAAGGTCCGAATCACGTCAAACGGATTCCGTTTCTACCAAACTTCACTGAATTATCTTAAATCATGTATACGACCTGTACCGGGCGTCAGAACCAAAATATGGGATCGATACCAACACGTTCTAATCAAAATTCATTTCCAAATCCTTTAACCAATTTCAGAAGACAATTTTCTTTAAAAATTCATTTCTCAGGCTTGGGACCTCGGAATTCAATTATGGGCATAAGCCCAAGTCCCATATTTTCCTACGGACCCTCTGGGACCATCGAATCACAGGTCCGGGTCCGTTTACCTAAAACATTGACCGAAGTCAAATTAAATCATTTTATAGTCAAAACTTATCATTTTTAACAGATTTCGACATATAAGCTTTCCGGCTACGCGCCCGGACTGCGTACACAAATCAAGGTGATGCTAAAAGAGGATTTTAAAGCCTCGGAATACAGAATTTATTTTAAAAATAAGTGATGATCTTTTGGGTCATCACAAGTAATGATCAATAATATCTATTCATTTATTAGACACCATGATCATAATTATATGGGCTAGTCTTTTATTATTTATTTTTTTCGAAGGGGATCCTTGGTGTAACTGCTAAAGTTGTTGTCATGAGACAAGGAGGTCACGAGTTAGAGGCGAAGAAATAGCCCTGGCAGAAATATTGGGTAATAGACCCTAGTGCTCCGACTCTTCCCTAGACCCCGTACACAGCGAGAGTTAGTGCACCAGACTACCCTTTTTATTTTATTTTTTCTACAGTAGCACCCCTTTTATAGAGCATGTGACTCCTACTATAGGGTCTCCTCGACTCTCTACTATATAAATAAGACCTCTTTAACATAGCCCTACAATGAACAATTAATACATCCACTCTTTTTCTACAACTAGTAGGGATAGTCGGGGCAAAGCCCAGGCCCAATATGAAGAGAACTATACTGTTGTAAGTAAAAGGTATATTGACAATATCTCCAACTATCACGACCCAAATTCAACCATCGTGATGGCGCCTATCGTGGAACTAGGCCATCCTCGACTCCACAAAACTCAACATAATAGTAATAGGTTTGAAAACATTAACGGAAGCTTTTAACATAAAAGAAAACTGTTTGAAACATAAAAAAATTCCAAAGTGATAAAATCCATCCCAAAACTAGGGTGTCACTGAGTACATGAGCGTCTACTCGAAATTTGCAAACCATTACAAGGTCTAAAGGAAAACAACTGGAAGTACATCAATGTAAACAAGGAGAGTCAAGGCCCGTGAAAACAGCCCATCTACCTGTCACGGCCCCGGTTCGCCCTCCGTGAACCATCGTGATGGCACCTAGTCTCTATGACTAGGTAAGCCTAATTTGAGGAAGAAAAACCAAAATTTGCGGAAGTAAACAATTTAAAACATAATAAAGTAGTAACAATATTTAAATATGCCGCTCGACTTACACCATGTTTAACTCTCAATACTACTACATAAATCCAAGACCTGGAAACCCACAAACCACAAGCTAAGATCAATACTACATAGCGCTAACTCCGGAATGTCTAATAAGAACAGGAAAGTACAAAGGGCTAAATACTAAAAGCAGGAATAGAAAGGGACTTCTCGGTCTGCGGACGCGGCAGATATACCTCGAAGTCTCTAGAGCAGTCGCCTCCTCAAGGATGATAGGCCTGAGTAGAGGTACCTGGATCTGCACATGAAAATCATGCGGAGAAGGGGCATGATTACACCACTGTGGTACTCAGTAAGTGCCAAGCCTATCCTCGGTTGGGTAGTGACGAGGAAGGTCAGGGCACTATTGGGGTTAAACAAAATATAAAGATCAATAGTATAGGACAGAACAGTATAAATAAGTACGGCAGTAAAATAATACAGGATGTATAGAACAACAACAACTATACAAAAATAAGGTAAACATGGAAAGGAAATACAACTCAGCACCAATAGTAACAATCGGGAATCTCCAAGGATACCGTCATATAGTCCTATCTTTGCAGATCTAGTGGATCTTCGGGGATACCGTCCCGTAGTACATCATATATAGGTCCGAAGGATCTCCTAGGATCCCGTCTCGTAGTCCAACTTATAGTGCGCTGGGATCTACCGGAATCCCGTTCCGTAGTCTCAAATGTAAATACCCAGTACTAGGGGAATCTACCGGGTGCATTCCCGTAGTTCCATATAATTGTGGGGGGGGGGGATCTACCTAGAATCTAACCCTTAGTCTCAAAATAAATGTGCAGGGGGATCTACCGGGAATCGAACCCGTAGTCCCAAAGTAAACAGATAAGGGGAGCTACCGGAATCCCACATCCGTAGTCCTAAAATAAATACACAGCAGCAGCAGGAAGATATATAGAAATAGCAAAATTTCATATTAAGGCAATAAGTGATTCTAGCCTAGCATGCTGCACAAAATTCAAGTAAGGCATGTTGAGCAAATAAGACAATTAAGTCACTTAGACATGCTTTCCTAAACTAACAACATGCTTAATAGTGCTAGTAATAGAAATAGAAAAGGAAACATACTAGTAATTACTTAAAGAAAATCGGATTTCCAACAATTAGCACAAGTACGCACTCGTCACCTCACGTACAAGGCATTTCAATTACCAAATATACTAATCCTAAGGGGAAAGTCCCCCACACAAGGTTAGACAAGCCACTTACCTCGAACCGACTAAAAAATCAATCCGAAACCACGCCCTTGCCATGAGTAATCGACTCCAAATGGCCCAAATCTACTCAATTCAATTTTATAATGTAAATAACACTTCAAGTAACTGATTCTACAATTAAAGTCTAAGCTAATACATGAAATTATGAAAAATAACCAAAATGCCCCTCGGGCCCGCATCTTAGAATTGGGTGAAATTTACATTTTCAGAAACCTCGTACTCTCACGAGTCTATACATAACAAGAACACTAAAATCGGAGTCCAAATGACCCCTCAAATCCTCATTTAAAAGTCTCTCAAACTCAAGCCATAATTACCAATTTTTTCCAAATTTGTCACCACTAATTAGGTCCTTAATCACATAAAAACGAGTTATGAAGTCAAAAATGTTACCTCCAAGTGATTCCCTTTGAATCGCTCTTCAACCCTCTTCAAAAAGCTTCAAAATCCCCTAACAATGGAGGAACCTAGGCTAAAATTCACGAAATAAACCTTTTAAAACATTCTGTCTAGGCATTTAATTCCTTCTCCGCGAACGCAGTCAAGACCTCGCGTTTGCGAAGCACAAAAATGACGTTGACCAATATTCCTCTTACGCGAACGTGACAAGGCCCTCGCGAACGTGATGATTTACCTAGACAAGCCTTCGTGAACGCGTTCCTCTCATCGCGAACGCGATGAGTAAATTCTACTGGGCCAATTTTCCTCCTATGCAGTTCACAAGTATCCAGCCCTTCGCGAACGCGGAGTATTCCTCGCGAACGCGAAGACTAAAATTTCACTAACCTCCACTGAATCTTCACGAACGTGAGAGTCCACTCGCGAACGCGAAGAGTAAATATCTGCAACAGCTGAACCTGCAATTCTGCAACTTTTTTAACAACTAAAAATGATCCGTTGATCATCCGAAACACACCCGAGGCCCCCGGGACCTCAACCAAAGGCACCAACATATCCTCAAACCTTATTCAAACTTGTACAAATCTTCAAAATACCTCAAGCGACATCAAATCAACCAAAACACATCGGATTCAAGCCTAAGCTTTTCAAAATCTTCTGAATTACGTTTTTGATCAAAAACCCAACCAAACCACCTCCGAATTACCTAAAATTTTGCACACATGTCCTAAATGACATAACAGAACTACTGCAACTCTTAGAATTCCATTCCGACCATCGGATCAAAATCTCACTATCGAACTGGAAACTTCCAAAATTTAACTTTCGGCATTTCAAGCCTAAATTAGCTACAGACCTTTAAAACACAATCTGAATACGCTCCTAACCCCGAAATCACCCAATAGAACTAAAAGGAACCACCGAATTTCCATTTTGTGTTTGTCTTCACACAGTTTCGACTACGATCAATTTTCCAACACTTAAGCTCTCATTTAGGGACTAAGTGTCCCAAAACTCTCCAAAACTTAAAAATGAACATCTCGGAAAATCAAAATAGCAGAAATAAACTCGGGGGAAGTAGTTAATAGGGGATTGGGGTATTAATTCTTAAGACAATGGGTCGGGTCGTCACACTACCTCGATAGTCTCCAAACTCTAGAAATGCTCAATCAACAACCGCCGTCGTGAACAGAGTTGTCTGGATCTGCACACGAGTTGCAGAGGTAACGTGAGTACACCAACTCAGTAAGTAAAAAGTCCAAACTTTTGACTGAAAGGTAGTGACAAAATCAACCTCAACAGATATGACAGATTAATGTGTAGAAACATATGTATGCTTTCAAGTAAAATAGACAGCTCAAAGCAATAAGGTAAATACAGATCTAAACAGTCTAAATTATACAGTTCCGCTATCTCTACATGCCAATACACAAACTGTATGTATACACCATGTGCTCCCACTCTTAAGTGCTCAACCACTCAGTACTGTATATAGCCATCCGGCCTAGGGAAATCTATTCCGGAACATATATAACACTGATTGTAAGTCACCCAGTACTAAGGACAAAAGGAAAATCCAACCCTGTGGAGAAATCCATCTCCATGTATCAAGTAATTCGGACAAATCCATATCTAGGAAAATACATCCCTCAATAATATCATCCGCGTTTATAGGGGGTGTGTTACAAACTCTAGAGGGATCCTGTAGCCCAAGTGCTATCATAATCATCAATATATCTGCTGCGGCGTGCAACCCGATCCCATAAATGTCACTCATAACCAGGCTCTCGGCCTCACTCAGTCATCAACCTCTCTAGTCTCACCACAGGCTCATAATGTCATGGAAACAACCTAGAATAATGATATGATGAATCAATAAATAACAGAGACTGAGATATGATATAAAAATGCATGATCATGAGTGGGTATGGAATATTAAATGAAAGCTAGTGAGATCGTAGCAAGAAACGACCGCTAAGGATCCAAACAATACCGGTACAAAGTCTAAACATGATATCTAGCATGATTTATAGCTCAACTACTTAATCACATGATGAAACATAGATATCAACGGATAGAGTCACTAAGCCAAGTGAGAAACACTTAACCCAATCAACTCTCTGAAAATACCTTCAAAAATTGCCCAAATCCGTGGTCTCTAGCTCAAAATATGAAAAATGAATTTAAACCTTCGATTTTGAAATTTAACATTGCTGCCCAGATATCCTTCACCGCGATCGCGGGAATAGCCTCGCGATTGCGAAGCACAAACAGACTGCCCTAAATTTTAACCCTACGCGAATGCGTCCAGCTCCATACGATCGCGAATCACACCCTCTCAAACCTATGCGATCACATAGAGTAATTACGTCACCTCATCATCAGCTCGATTACTTTTACGTGAGCGCGACATTGGCCATGCATTCGCGAAGCACATCTTCATACGGGTACACGATCACATATCAAGCTATGCGATAGCATAGAGAAAACTCACATTTTCCCCAAATAAGCTTACGCAATCGCGGATGAACTCATGCGATCGCGTCTAAGGAAACCAGAAAAAATACAACAGCAGACATCAGCTAACACTCTAGGGCCAAAAATGATCTGTTAACCACCCGAAACTCACCCGAGGCCCTCAGGACCTTAACCAAACATACCACCACATCCAGTAACATCATACAAACTTAGTCGAACCTGTGAATCACTCAAAACAACATCAACACACTAATTACCCCCTGATTCAAGCCTAAGAATTTCTAAACTTCCAAATTTCACAAACGATGCTGAAACCTATCAAACCACGTCCGAATGGCCTCAAATTTTGCACAGAAGTCGAAAATAACACCATAAACCTACTCCAACTTTCGGAAATCAAATCTGGCCCTAATTTTAAAATTTCCACTGCAGGCCAAAATTGCAAAAATTCTAGCTTTCGCCAACTCAAGCCTAATTCTACCACGGACCTCAAAATTACATTTCAGACGTGCTTCTAAGTCCAAAATTACCTAACGGAGCTAATAGAACCATCAAAATTCAAATTCGAGGTCATTTACACATAAGTCAACTTCTAATCAACTTTCCAACTTAAGCTTCCAATTAAGAGACTATGTTTCTCAATTCACTCCGAAACCATTCCAATTAGAACTAACTAATCCATAATGCAGCTGAAGAACACAAAAGAAGCAGAAAAATGGGGAAATAGGGTAGTGACTCTCAAAATGATCGGCTGGGTCGTTACACTAAACTTTTGTAGAGAAATAGAAGACTACATAGCTATTACTAAGCTGTACTCAGAAGAGATATAAAAGGCCACAAATATGTTACCCAAAAAATGTATGGGTTTGTAGTAACATCTGCTGATACAGATATGTGTAACATGGTAAAAATTAGAATTACTATCACAAGATATAATACTATCTTTCAACTAGTCCGAAAGAGTACCAGAAGAATCAACTCGGACCTCAAATAAGGCATTTGAAGGAATTCCATTAGATATGTTCTCTCCTTCCACATGTTGAACCCTTGGTTTTTTCGGGAATTGAATATACTTTCAAAGGCAGTAGATTGTGTAAGGAGCTCCTCAAGACTTTCTGGTCAGACTTTAGCCCCTTCATTTTCACTCGAATGCAGAGAGCATTTCGAATTATATTAAAATTGTTGTCCTGCCAGATCACCAAGAAAAAACAAAACAAACAAACAAACAAACACAAAATTTCCATAAAGATCACTCTTTTAGCTAAAACACATATGGCTTATCTTATCAGATCAAAACTAAACCCATTACACACACACCATGAAAACACAAAAATTCCACAAAGATCAGTGTTTAAGCCAAAGACACATATAAATTATCTTATCAGATGAATCACAGATAAAAAATCAAACCAATTAACAAAATCTTTCTACTTAAACACACACACACACACACACCAAGAAATCACAGAAACTCCATAAAGATCATCTTGCCAAAACCTAGATAGCTTATCTTTTCAGATCAATCACAAATCAAAAACTAAACCCGTTAAAAAGAATTTCTACTAAAACACACACACACACACGCACCAAGAAAAAATAAAACAACAAAAATAAGAGTGCAATTAAAAGCTGCAATAAAAGCAAAAAAGGGATGAAATTCAACTCATTATTTTGATTGTATTGGAAGTTGAAAATTGGGGGAAATTGGAAGAGATTGAAGGGTTAAAGCTCAAGGCTCAAGAACGTGATGTTCTATGAATGTAAAGCTAAAGGAGTGACAGATTAATCATATCCGTTTGAAAATCCATTAAGAAGCTGCAAAACCAGGTATGTACAAATGATCAATGATAATGAAAGAGCTATGGAACAACCAAAAAAAAGAAAACAATTTTGATATAAAGGGAAAAATTAAACTCAATGTCTGCAAACTAAATCACAAAAGAAAGTGAACAAATTAATGAAAGCACATTGAATATTCCATTTATACACTTAAACAAACACATGTAACCAGTATAAAATTTGAATATGCAGGAATGTTTCAATGTGCCACTGGAATGTAAACTCCAAATGAGTAAGGGAAGAAGCTCCCAATTATCAACAGTGTGCCAAAACAGGATGGAATGAAGCTCCTAACACCAGTTGAGTAGGAGGAATGCATCAGTGACATGAATGTTCCTAGACAAATGCGTCTATATTTTAATATATATAGATCCATTTTGAAGTGACATCGCAAGTGCAATTTAACGGGAGAGTTCTTAAGTAGCAACAATGTATGAGTACAAGCTTGCATGTGGGAGGATATGATAATTGGGTAAATAAAGTAATATCATTTATAAATTATAGATTTTCCATTCAAAGATGCAATTCTCCTTTGAACGATCAAGTCTTTAAGAGTCACGACATTGATAGAATTCTGCCAAAAAAAGTATATGATTAGTCACAAAGATGAGCATCTCTTCAATAGTTTTTCCCAGTCTCCAACATAAAGGAAGATGTTACCTTTTCTCGAAGCTTAGATGACCGGGAAGCTGACTTTATTTTTATCTTTACATCAATTGTTTTAAGAAGTTGATGTAGGTTCATGGCGCAGAGTGGATTCTAAAGAAAATTCAGCAAGGAAAGAATAAACTACTGCTTCCTATTGTGAAAAAGACAGTGAGAGTAGACCATAAGAAATATAGTTGATAAAGCAGAAGATGTTATTTAGTTAAACAAATTGAATAAAGTGTAAGTATTACAATCATTTCTACAGTATTTTTCAATAAAGACACTAAAATAATCATGCTAATAAAAGGTTATATGCAAGAATTCTGCAGGGTTAGTATAATACTTCCAAATATTTTTAGCAAAATATACAAATGTTATTCACTGAGTCGGTGGCATATGCATAGCACTAGACACATCTTGATACCAGCTGGTGTGCAGAATCGGAAATACTATAATCAGTAAGAAGATTGATTGTTCCTTAAAGTTTTCCATAGTAGAACAGTTAAAAGATATAATCTTTGTGCCAAATCTTTGTTAGTGAAAAGTATAGTTTTCCTTGGTGTCATTATCTCCTAGGCACAAAGTCACGTTAAATTGCAAGAATAATCCACCAAAGTGTGTAAAGTGCAAAGTGCAAAATGCAAAGAAGAAAAAGGATTCCACGTATTCATTTATTGATGCTGCGAGTAAGCTAATATGAAATAGTCGTCCAAACTTTATCATCGACAGTAAATAATACCAGTGTAAACAGTGAAATAACTGAATTTTTTCTGGAGGAGGAATCTGAAATAAGCAAAGAAAAAAAGATTTAGTGGGCATATGAGTCACTCAAGGAAGAGTTCACCAAGTTTGAAATGAGTGCATATTTCTCGAACCTAAGACTATGGTGAGGGATCTAGCTAGAGGATATTTTTAATTGAAGAGAAGTAACACATTACCCATCTTTCTTTTGATAAAATAATGGCTTTCACTGCTTACACAAACTGTTCAGTAGATGGTGAAGGCATACACATGTTTTCAGCACCCATGTTCAATAGTATTGTATTTTCCTCAGGTCGAAACCACAATATATCGCCATCATGTTTTTGATATGCTTTTAAAGCTTCGAACAATCCCTATTAATATTTTCAATAGCATTTTTGTGACGACCCAACCAGTCTTTTTGAACTTTTGCGCTTCGCTCGTCAGTTCTCGGGCATGACTAGCCCTGTATGATGTATTATGACTTATGTAAATCGTCAGTTTTGGTTTTCAGGGTAATCAGAGTGGATTTGGAAGAACAGTTCTCAGTTTGAAGCTTAAAATTTGAAAGGTTTGACCAAGTTTTGACTTGTTAGTATATGATTTTGGAATTGAATTTTTATGATTTGGTTTGCTCCGTTAGATGATTTGGTACTTAGGAGCATGATCAAAATGTGTTTTGTAGGTCCGGAGTAGATTTAGGCTTGAATTGGCGAAATTGGAATTTTGGCGATTTCCGGTTGATAGGTGAGATTTTGATACAAGGGTCAGAATGGAACTTTGGAAGTTGGAGTAGGTCTGTTGTGTCATTTTTGTTGTGTGTGAAAATTTCAAGTCATTCGGATGAGGTTTGATAGACTTTTTGATCGAAAGCGGAATTTGGAAGTTTTTGGAATTCTTAGGCTTGAATCCGATGTAATTTTGGTGTTTTAGTATTATTTTGAGAGTTCCGAAGGTTGGAACAAGTTTGAATGAGGTTATGGGATATGTTGGTATGTTTGATTGAGGTCCCGAGGGCCTCGGGTGAGTTTCGGGTGGTTGAACGGATCATTTCATGTTGTAGGAAATTGCAGAAAAACTATTGTTGGTGTTGCAAGTTTTTGACCTTCGCGTCACGATGGATGTCCCGCGTTCGCGAAGGGTTAGGATGTGAGGCTGTAGAGTTGGCTTTCGCGTTCGCGAAGGGCTGAGGTCAGTGGCCACAACATTCGCGAGGTTTATGCCACCTTCGCGTAGAGGAAGTGGAATAGCTGGGATCCCATGACATATGTTCTACGCATTCGCATAGTAGAGGTCGCGTTCGCGAAGAGGTGAGGCCGTTGTGCATTGCGTTCGCGAGAGGTTCCTCGTGTTCGCGTAGAAGAATTTTGGTCAGTGAAGTTTTTTGCTTCGCGAACGCGAGGATGCTGCCGCGTTTGCGATGAAGAAAATATCTGTGCAGGCAGATTTTACTTGGAAATCGAGGGTTTAAGTCCAATATCACAAACACCATTAGCGAGCTCGGGAGAAGGTGAAATTGGAGGAGATTTTCTATGGAGCAACTGGGGTAAGTATTCTTCACTCGTATTTTAATTCCATGATTTAGTCTTTAATTTCATCATTTAATTTCAGAAATTAGAGTGAAAATTAGGGAAGAATGGAAGAAAAATTTAAGAATTCTTTTGGGGATTTGAATGGGCATTTGATGTTGAATTTTGATGATTTTGGTATGTATAGACTCGTGAGGGAATAAGAATTTTAGTTTTGTGGGTTTTATCAAATTTCGAGATGTGAGATCGGGGGTCGGGTTTGGCCAATTTCGGGATTTTTTATGTAAATTGGATATATTCGAGTGTGCTTTGTTCCCTTAGCATATTTTGATGTTATGAATCTGCTTTTAGCTAGATTTGAGCATTCCAAGGCCGAGTCGAGAGGGAAAGGCATCCTGGAATAGATTTTGGACCGGATTGAGGTAAGTAATGATTGTAAATGTTTGTCCTAAGGGTATGAAACCCCGAATTTCACATCGTTGTGCTACTTTGAGGTGACACACATGCTAGATGACGAGCGTGAGGTCGTGCACTGTTGGGGATTGTAACTTAGTCTGTCCCGCATGACTGTTAAGTCGCGTATTTCATTGAAAATTATTTTTTTATTATATTTTGGGCTGAATGCCATATTTGGGCCTCGTGCCAATTATTTTGGACCCTTGGGGGATTTTTACTACTATTCCTCACTGTTTTGACTTCATATTTGTACTCAGTCATGCTATATTATATTGTTTTCATAACTCGGCCATATTTACTCCATTTTAACATTTTAAATGACATTTGAGCTGAGTATGATGTTTTTACTATTGCCCGAGTGGCTTGAGAAATTTTTGACTGAGTGAGGCCGAGTGCCTGTATTGTGTGGATATTATGGGATCGGGTTGCGCGCTGCAGCAGTGAGGTACTGATTTATGATTATGAGGCCAAGGGCCTGATTTGTTACACCACGAGGTGGCTTGATATGAGGCCGAGAGCCTATTTGATTATGCCACGAGATGACTTATTATTACGCTTGGGTCGTAAGAGGCCACTCCCGGAGTCTGGACACCACTAGTGAGTGCGGGTACCCAGTGTGAGTGATATAATGTAGCCTGATGGGATATTGTTGTTTCATATTATTGCCCGAGGGGCTGTTCTTAATCTATTTTTTGCCCGAGGGGCGGTTCTTGATTTATGTTATGCCTGAGGGGCTGATTACGAGTGATTGTGAGGTAGCCCGAGGGGCTAGTTCTGTTGATATTGTGTACGAGGGGTGGTTTATGGTACATGTTTTGTCTAGGGGGCTGTCTACATTTTTATAATGTTTACTCACTGTTTTATCACTCATTTGAAACTATTGAAAATTATTTTAAAAGGTTTTACCGAAACTGAGCATGATTTACGAAATAAATGGTTTATGTACTATGTTGGAAATATCCTGCATTTGTTGTAGCGTTTTGACGTGGTTTTCGTGTTTTCTTGCTGCGCAACTTTACATTTATTACTTAATGAGTTGGCGTACTCACATTACTCCTTGCACTGTGTGTGCATATTTAGGTATTTCCGAACCCGATAGCGAGTGTTGGTTGTTCAGTGGCAGAGTCATCGGAGTTAGCAAGGTATCTACCCGACATTCGCAGCCCTGCTCTTCTCCCTCTTCTCTTCCTTAGATTGTTTTAGCATATATTCAGACTCTTCATTGTATTCAGACCTTAGTAGATGCTCGTGACTTGTGATATCCCGATGTCGGGCTTGTGTATTTATTCTGCACTGTTCATTTAGACTTACATTATCAAATATGTGATTAATTAAAGGCAAAAAAATGATTATTATTGATTAAATGGTTAATTCAAGAGTTGTGTCAGCTGACCTAGTTTCACAATAGGCGCCATTGTAGACATGTGATTTTTTACCATCCCCAAGATTTTTTATATTTTAGAATATAAATATTTAATGTAGGCCTAATATAGCTATTCCAACTAAATTTGACTTCTTTACTTTATTTTAGTCATAAAAATGAAAAATTACAAAAAAAAAAAAATTGGCTTATGTATCTTACATAAATTTAAATAAAAATATACCAAAATAGTACCTTATTTTTATTTTTACATAATCTTGAAAATACAAAAAAATATGTTGCATTTGTATTTTTAAATCAGTTAGTAATTTATCTGCTTTACAAAAATAAATAGAAAAATCACAAAAATATAGTTTATTTTGCATTATTCAATTTTTAGATTTGAATATTGTTGATTTTCCTTTAATTTGGTTTTTAATTAGTTGTAATAATTATTAGGTTAATTAATTTAATTTTCTAGGATAATTTGGGGTGTAGGAAAAAGGAGGTGTGACAGCTCTGGCGACTCTGCTGGGGAACCGAACCCAGAATCTCTGGTTCAGGGTTCAAGAATTCGAGCTTAGAATAACTATTATACTTGGATTTGTTTATTTATCTGATTTTTACATATTTAGGCCTAATGTGCTAAATGCCGCTTTTTATCGCTTTGATATTATTTGAATTGTATATAAAATTGCTACGAATCCCTCCTCTCTCTAAGTCTTCTAAATCATTTGGGAAGTGTGCACTTCGTGTGACTTCTTTTCTGTTAGAGTCATATCCCAAATTTAGAACGAGGTTCGGACAAGTTGCAAAGCCGGTGAAGCTTCTATATTCTCGGTACGCTGCCCCCCCTCGGCTCGAGTTGTCCGCTCGGGTAAGCCAGGTCTAGAACAATAAATCCAGGTTTTCAAACCTAGTATAACATAGCCTCATGCCGGATCCCTAGTAGGAGCGCTTGCTTGTATCATGTGCATTTTGACTTTGGGGACTCAACACAGGGGTTGGGTCCGTTTAGGACAGGTGCACCCAAAATAACGGACCATCTTGATGCATCCTATGTGCTACATGTTGCATTTATTCAAGGGTAAAAGGGTTATTTGGCGGACCAATGATTGTTGAGAGCAAATGAAAAATGAAAAATAAAAAAGAGAAAAAAAAAAGAGAGAGTGAAGTGCGGAGATAGAGCGAGTTGGCACAATTATGTTGTTAAGAAAAAGAGTTTGAAAATTCAGAAGAAAAAAAGATTTTGCACTTTTTCATCATTTTCCGAAAATTAAAAAATCAAAAAAAAAAGAGAAAAAGAAAATCCTAAAAGATTTTGCATGTTTCATCATATTTCAAGAAAAAGAAAAAAAATATGTTTTCTCTAAATTAGTTAATTTTTTTTTAATTATCGCCCGTATCCAAGCTGCCCGAACTACTCGAACTTGATTCTCGTCCCTCAGGGCGGGATACGTAGGCAACCCACATAGGGTCCGGTCTTCCTAGTAAATCTTAGGTTCTTGGCTTTGCGGGGTCTTAGCCAAAATTTGCACTTCTAGCCACCTTTTGGCCAAATAAGCCATTTTACAAAAATAGCCTCAATCATGTCTTGCATGTGTCTAGTAGAGAGTGTTATTGTCTCACATAGTGTTGGTTTAAAGTTTTCTCATACAGGTGTGGATTTATTTTCCGGAGTTTGAGCATGACAGACACCCCGTGACCATCCAGTCAGGATCGCTCAATCAGGAGTTGCTTAAGGAGATTTGTTTTATTTTTATGTTTTGAGTCCGTTCTTCATTTTATGTCGTCTTTTACTTTCTAATTTTGTACAGTAATGTCAAGTCTTTTGTTATTGTAGTTTCTTCTTTATATTTGAAAAAATGTGTTGTAACTCAAAAATCCACAAAAAAGAGATATTGCATTTTATATTTCCGTTATAAGTTTTCTTTAGATTACTAATTCTAAAAATGGAAAAAAAATTGAGATTGTTTTTCCTTTAGGCAATTAATATCTAGGACTTAAAATGAATTATTTTTATGTTTCTTTTAAGTATATTACGACCAAAATTCAAAAAAAAAGAGAATTTTCTTTTAGTACTTCTTTAAAAGCTTTATTTAAGGTGTTAATTCAAAATCCAAAAAGATTTTTTTTTGAGAAGTTTCTTTGGAAAATTAGTGAAAAATAATAAAATAAAAAATTTATTTTCATTAGAACTTTAGGATATTGTACATAGAAAAAAAAAAAGATAACATACTTTATCTTTGATTAATTTTCAGAGTTTCTCTTTAGGCAATCAAAATTGAAACCCAAAAATATTTTTTTTGCTTGTTTCGAATTCTTGCATCAAGATATCAAATGAAAATTCAAAATATTTTTCTTTGGTTTATTCTTTAAATTTTCTTCCTAAAAAAAGAATCAAAAAAATATTTTTTTTTCTTCTAGGATATTTCCTTAATAGAGTATTTGTTTCAAAAGGATAAAAAAAAATATGCCCATTAAGCTTGAGTTTAGAATAGGTCATAGAACGTTAAGTCTAGAAAATTCAAAAAAAAAAGAAAGGATTTGCTGGTTTTATTTCTCTTTTCTCATCAGAGTAGTCGTTGAGGTAAAAAAGAAAAAGAAAAAAGGAGAATGTCAGTTTGTTTACTTTATTCCTGTGAGCACGTGATTTTTGCTCTCACGACAATTACTCCAAAAGAAATCAAAAAATAAAACAAATTTTTCTTTATGCGTAATTTTTAAAATCTGTGTGGCATTTCAGATAGTTATTTGTAGTTTTGTCTGTGATTGTTTAAATACAAAAAAAATATGTCGTATGAATTTAGGATTTTATTCTGCTATTAGGAATTAATTAAATCACATTTGGAATGAAAATCAAAAAAATAATAATATTATTTCGGTAATTTTATCATCTCTATTGTTTAATGGTTGATTTTGTTTAATTAATATTTGATGTTGTTGTTAATTATTGTTAAGAATCAATTAATGTCTTGGTAATATAATTGTTGTTTTATAATTTATTTTAGGATTTTGGTAAATTCGGAATTAAACTAAAAATTAAAAAAAGGAAAAGAACAAAAATATAGAAAGAAATTGGACTGGGCCATTTCATTTTTTGGGCCAAAATCAGGCCCAAACGAGACCTATACCCGGTCCAAACCCTTAGCTCTCAAAGACGCATCAGACGACGTCGTTTAGAGACCAGTAAATCTCGACCGTTCATCCATCCTCATCCAACGGTCCAAGACCTCACCCCATACCCGACCCACTGGTACCCGGATCGACCCATTCCCAACACTAAACCAAACGACGTCGTGTCTGTTAAATGATTTGATCCAGGCCGTTGGTCGGGTTTGATCCAACGGCCAGGATTAAAACACCCCCCCCCCCCCGTATATAACCTTAACTCCTGCCCCACGCCCCCCTAAACCAAACCCCCCCTTCACCTTTGTCTCTGAACCTCAGAGACCAAACAAACCCTCCGTCTTCAACCACCGTTGCTCCGCCCACCGAAAATCGCCTCACGGCGGTTCCGGTGGTTCAAACAACCCCATTTTCACACCCCTGAACCGACACGCCCTCCTCTTTCCAGATCCACCCTCCATTGTCCTCGAATCATCACCGTTCGCTTCGAATATCAGATCAAAAAATCAGTTAAGGACCTTAGTTCATCTGATGACCCCCGAATTAACACCCCTGGATCATTTAACCACCCCCAATCCAACACTAGTACCCGTTTGCATCGAATCATCCTGAGATTCTCGAATCTTTATTTGAAGATTAGAGCAAACTTGGACCTACCTTAATCCTCCCTAAACTCACACCCTGGCATCCCCTGACCTCCCTCGTACCTGAGACACACTAGGTTCATTTCAAATCTGGCTAGAACCGTTCGAACTCTAAAATCGAACCAAGAGCCCTAGAAAACCAAAGCTGGAATCGGTCCGAAGCGGAGAAATTTGGGTGTCCAATGGACCTTAGTCGAAGCGTTCTCAGTTGAGAACACTCGATTAAGGTCCCTTCGACCTCAAAAGATTCGAGTCAAGTGTTCGACCTGGGTTCGTCTAGTTTTGTTTTGTTTAAGGTACCCCTTTCCTCCTTTCTTGTTTCTTTGTGTTACGTTTAATTGTGTTTAGGTGGTTATAATTTAGCTTCGTTTGATTGATTCCATCCTTCCCTATCAGACCTTTTTATTGGGTCCAATTTTATTATCATTTCTGTTTATTGTCATTTGTTGTATGCTGTAATGTGTCGTCAATTAGTCTGATATGTTTGAATGATAGAGTAGCATGATAATAGTCTGATGTTTGGTTCATTCGTGTCTGTGTCCCCTCCTGCCTCGTTTGTGTTCTGAATTTTTTTGTTAAATGGGCTCGTGGGTAATATTTGAGTTTAGAATTGAGCCTGTGGTTGTCTTCAGTTCATTGAGCTGAATTTGTGGTTCGTTTGTCAGCCTGAATTAGTCAATCCCCTTGAAACCCTGCTTGGTTGTTCCTTACTTTTGCATTCCAAATCTGATTAGGGCATATGCTGGTCAGGATCTTAGTCCATATGTTTGCTGAGTTTAAATATGATTGGTTCCCCAATATAGTTAGTTCAACATGTGCTGCCCTGAGCCCTTAGGCTTCATTCTAATGCCATCTGTTATAATATCTTGAATTATTTAGCTTATTTGATTTGGTTATAGCTGTTTGTTAGTTAGTTGTTTTCAGTTTAGTGAATGGGTAGTGTATTTCATATTTCATATCTCTTATATATTGTTGTTATTTTTATTACGCATTTTTATGGTACTAATATATCATCTCCTATTGCTTTTTTGAGCCGAGGGTCTCCTGGAAACAGCTTCCCTACCCTTCGGGGTAGGGGTAAGGTCTGCGTACACATTACCCTCCCCAGACCCCACTTGTGGGATTATACTGGGTCGTTGTTGTTGTTGTTGTTGTTGTTGTAGTAGTAGTTTAGTGAATGGGTAGGTTTGAATAGGTTGTTGATCGAAAGTTTGTATCCAGAACTTAGGAGGGTTTGGGGTAGGACAGTGAATCACAGGGTTTTTCAGGGGTAATTTGGGTATTTCAAAACTTGAAAAAAGAGGGTTAACTTGAGTGGACTGTCAGGAAGTACCAATATACCATTAATCTAATGTAGTTGTTTAATAAAAGTGGGGAGCAAAAGATAATGGTATGGGGAGTGATTAAATAAATATGTGCCCATAACCTTTGAATTAAAAATAGAATGGGACATACAATAGTGGGGAACAAACATACAATAGTGGGCAAAAAGAAGGAAGATGATGCGGGCAGAATTAGTTTCTTAATTTTGTTTGAGTGCTCTTAAGAGCTGGCAGGGTCTGTTTTGCATATATAGAGAGCCATTGATAGGCAAAACTGGACGGAAAAGGAGAGAGAAAAAAAAGGGTTCAGACAAAATTCTTTTTAGGGGTCAGAAACACAAAGAATATCTAGTAATTCTAATCAGTCAGTTGAGAGTTTGAGTTTGAAGTTTGTTTCTTTGAAATCAAATTCAGGGATCAAACTAAAAAGGGTTTATTCTTAGACATATAAGAGTTCACTTTCAGTTTTCTTTGGGTTAAGTGTATGAGATTGCTGCTTGTTTTCAACTGGCATCCATTTGGTTGATGTTCATTTGATTTTGGGTTTATTGAGTAGTGTTGCTCGATTTTCAAAACACTTTTGGTTTCTATATGTGTTTCTGGGTTCAAGCTTGACATAATTTGGGGCTGTTGAGTGCAATCTGCTGCTGATTTACCTCTCCTTCTTCTCATTTTCCAATTCAGGTACACATTCGAATTAACAATTGATGTAATCACAAATGAGATCGGAATGAGTCGACTTTCAGATTTGTAATCATGTGTTAATCTGGATATATATAAGTGCAGTTTGTTTAAGTTGATAAGTAGAGATATGTATTCAACTTGTTTGATTTGAATAGTATTACGAATTGTTAATTGGAGCCACATTTGGACTATTTAGTTTACTTTACTTGGTAATCAACCATGCTGTAGCTTCATGGTAATTAATACTTAGCTAGCTAAAGTTAAACTTGAAATAATGCATATATATAGCTGATGTGTGTCGCACCTCCTTTTTTTCGCGCTCGCGGGGGCGCGTAGGGGAGTTTTCTCCAATTGAAGGACAGTCGAAACGGGATTTATTTGTTTTATTTCAGATTCGCCACCTGGGATTTTTAAGGCGTCCCAAGTCACCAATTTTAATCCCTGAATCGAGGAGAATATGACTCTGTTTATTATTCTGCGAACCAGAAATCCTGAGTAAGGAATTCTGTTAATCCGGAAGAAGGTGTTAGGCATTTCCGAATTCCGTGGTTCTAGCACGGTCGCTTAACTGTTTTTATTATTGGCTTAATTATCTTGATTTTACTAAATACGTTTTTATTGCATGATTTTACTACCGCTTTTTTACTTATTGTTTACAATTATATGGACGAATTACGCGTACGTATATTCGTATTATATACTTTTTATAATTATCGGGGATCATGCCACGCGTACGTGTACACAAAAAGGTTGATAATATTTTTTTATATTTTTATTATACAAAAAACCATACGTTCAAAATTAAAAATAAAATTAAGAACATCGTCGCCCTTGTATGATTAAACAATGAACTGCACATCTCGGGTTTTTAGGAAATTAATTTGCTATTCTCCGAAAAATCCCTTTTATTAAATATTCGCTCGAAGTTGCGCGAACGCATAATCCGAATTGCTTTTAGAAATATAATCAGGTTACGCGAACGTATCCCTAATCACAAAAATATTCTTGATGGTAGTATAAATTTGTTTACAAATTGTTTATTACATCCATATTATTTTTATGTGAAAATCATGAGAAATCCCCATTTGAGATGCCCTTAAATTCTTTGAAAAGAATTCACAATTTATTAAATGTTGACCGCTGATTATATTTTTACGTGTGAATTATATTCTTCCGAGCCATTCAAATTTTGGGAGTAAAAATAAACAAAGTGTGATTAATACTACCATTTTTCTCGTAAATCCAATATATGTATACCCAAAAAGTGAATTGCATATGAAACTAAAAAATTGATTTATGAAAGGAAGAGATGTTTTCGAAGAATTTTCATTATTTTATTTGTAACGAATGCTATATTACATTCTTAAAATTGTTACAATTTATAAGCCTAATCTCCTTCCACATCACTTGTTCTTAATCCGATATGCATGATTATTTTAGTTAATTCTGCTTATGATTGAGTTTGGGATATACCTAATCGAAACGATTTTATTCTCAACCTATGCGAACTATTAGCAAACACTAACTTTACACGTAAAAAAAAATTGTTGACTTATTGTTTACATTATTTTTTAAAGAAATGAGGTGATTGCATTCAAATAACTAGGCCATTTGTTATTAAGAAAAGAACTAATCTACCTGTTGTCTTTAATAAGACGATATCATATATAACATGAATATACCCCTACACCATTCACCATATTCCAACATTGTGAACCTAACGGATTTTATCAATGCATCTTTCGACTATTGATTATAAACATAACCATTATTACGCCATATATGAACAAAATGCAACCAACATCATCTAGCCTTAAACCACAACCAAATAATTAACAAAATATGCTAACAATGTATTTTCTTGACATTTCCATACTATTCTGTACCTAACTAACAATGTCACAAGACTTAATTAATGGCCAACTTTATGCCATGTTCCCTATCTTGACAATTCAGATATAACTATACTAATGAGATTTCGAAATGGATAACATTATTACAAAGCTTTTATACGAATTTCAAAATAAGATAATTAACTTATAGCCATCGTGTCGAACTCACTACTAGTTAACCAACATGAAACAAAGCTGAAATTTAAACTAACGAACTTAAATGTATAGAAGACAGAATTACAATTCGAGCTTCATTTATTTGTCATGTTGAAAGCTTTGCATGACATGAGTTTACAGATATGTACCTGGAAATGAAGGTAGAAGAAGTAAATTTCAGCAGTGACAGCAGTAACAAAATTAGCAGAAAATGCCAGTATTTCCACAGATTTGAGCAACAATACAGAACCCGAGAACCCAGACACAACGTAGAATGACTCTTTAAGAAATTTCAGACTTTAAACTCAACAATGGGATTTGAACAAATCCAGACAGATAAAACACAGTATTTCTGATTTTTCAAGACTTAGGAGAAGGCAAACTGACAATTTCAATCTCAGAAATTCAACCTTAACACTAGCTTCTATTGTAGAAATCTATTTTTTCCTGCTTCTGATTTTTCTTTCTTTATTTCTGTTTTCTTTCTTTTTCTTGAATCAGATTTCTATTTCTGCTTCTGTGTGTTTTTTCCTCTCTTAATTTCTGTCCAGATTTTCTCTCTGCCTCTCTCTGTGTATATGTATTTCTGTGTGTATTAAAATCTCAGTCTCTCTCTCTTAAAATTAGATCCTTCTTTATAAACAGATCCCTGTATTTATACAGGTCTGCCCCTTTTCCTTTCAGTGCTGCCTGGACCCCCTTCTTCTTTTAAAAAATCAGAAAATCCCATTAAAACTTTTACTACTTTAAATCCCATTAAATGATCTTATCCTGATTTTCAGCATCCACATTACCCTTTGTTTCCCATTATCCTATTAGATTATAGCCATTAACAATTCACCAATAGCACACTAACATTATCATATGACTTTCACTGTTTCATTCCCAAAACACCCATCCTACTGTTATTACTGCCCTTAATACAAAAATCAGAATCTAGTACAAAACAAATTTAAAAATCTGTTCAAACTTAATTATCAACCTGATTTAAAACAGCTATAACCAATTCTCTTAAGTTCTGGACTGAATCTTAACTGAGAATGCAATTTTCTAACACAATTGTATCTAATCAACATTTGTGAAATTGAATTTAAACCTAACATCACAACAACATCACACAGAATTCAACAGAACAATTTAAACTGAATTTGAAATATGTATGAATGCAGGGGCATTGTCAGTATATTGACACTGCCTGAAACCAACTGCTCAGAAATTAATACACAAATGTTTGATAAACTTTCTGACTTATTAAACAAGAACCAACTAATTAGCAAGAACTAATTAACTGATTACAACAACATGATAATAGTCAATCAAAACAGGTGAGCAGGTTATTACAATGTATTATCATAAACGGGAATTCATAATGTAACTAATCGACGAACTTAATCGAGTCGATTACACACATTGTAAACAAACATAACCAATAGAAACAATTCACTTATTTGATCAAATATACGGGTATGAGACAGAATCGCAGAATTTAAATAAACAAAAATGTGAAAAATAATTTACACAAGCTACTGAAACAGACAACAATATACACATAGGATACAAAAAGAAATAAGAAAAATACCTCTGAATCTTTAAATTTACACGGACTCAAGCTTGACTTTGAATTCGGACCTTTTTGAGGCTGAACAGACTTTATTCGAAGTATTCTCAATTGAGAATACCTCGATTAAAGTCTCTTAGACCTCAATCCCTTATTTAATTCGGGCAAATTCCATGTTTTGAAATTTTTAGGGTTTCTGATTCTTGGATCTTAAATTCGAACACTTCTGGGCAGATTCGAAGGGAACCAAAGATGACACAAGGGTGAGGGAGGCCTAGGGGTCATTTGGTGTTAGTTTGGAACGAATCTGAGTGAGTTCATGTTTGGTTCGAACCTTCAAAAGAAGATTCGAAGAACTCTGAGGTGATTCGAGCCAAACAAACACCAGATCCATAGCTAGGGTAGTTAGGGGAAGCTACGGTGTTAATTTGGAAGTCATCGGAAAGGGTCGAGTTTTCAGACCAACCTTCGATTTAAGATTCGAAGAGTTGGGGCCTGATTCGAAGGAAACTAATACTAGATCTGTGAAGAGGGGGTTGTGAGGAGTCGAGGGTGTTCAGGTGGTGACCGGCAGCGTTGTTGCCGCCGGGTTTCAGGCGATGGAGAGTTAAGGCGGCTAGGGTTAGGGGTGTGATTCGGAGAGGATGATGAACGGTGGAGAGGGGGGTGTTTAGTTAGGGGGCCGGGGTAGGGATTTGGATTTATATAGGGATGGGGTTGATTGATACTGACCGTTAGATCAGGCAGAATGGATGGCCAGGATCTATCTACTTACATGAATGACGTCGTTTTGGTTTAGTTGGGGAATGGGTCGGCCCGGGTAATGGATCGGGGTAGGGATTACGGGTAAGGGATGTGGGATCTCAGCCGTTGGATGGATTTGATCCAACGGTCCTTGATGAAATGTGACCAAACGTCGTCGTTTGGATTTATTCCTGAGTTGGACCGACCTGTGTTGTTTGGATTGGGCTGTGGGGGGGGGGTAAATTTGTTTGGGCC
The DNA here is from genome assembly GCF_000393655.2 of Nicotiana sylvestris. NCBI lineage: Eukaryota > Viridiplantae > Streptophyta > Magnoliopsida > Solanales > Solanaceae > Nicotiana > Nicotiana sylvestris. Next base: position 13,117,273 of record NC_091064.1, read on the forward strand.
TGGATTTCAGTCCAGGTCCGATTTTTTTTAGTTTTTTTTTTAAAACTTATTTTACATTTCCTAATTTTAATCCTAAGTATAAAAATCCTAATAAAAAATTATAAAACAATTTTAACCTTACAAAAATATTAATTACTTTTTTAACAACTATTTAACACATAGACAAAGCGTTAATCACACAGTGAAACATTAAAACTAGAACAAATGCATATTTTTGTGATTTTATTTCAATTATCTTTTAAATGCATAATTAAATTCTAGATATGCATGCAACATGTATTTTTATTTAAGTTTCATTTAATTATAACAAAGCAAACATTTACGGACAAACACAAAAAATTAATAAACGCCGCATAAATTCTAAAAATTGCATACTAAGAGAATTTTGTTTTATTTTTTGATTTAGTTTAGAGTATTTTTCGTGAGGCAAAAATCACTAGCTCACAGCTGCCCCTCTTTGTGCGGAAACACGAAGAGTTTGCGTGCTAAGATAAAGTGAGTGGATATGAGCGATTTTTGCCTGTTCGAATACTCTGTGAGAAGCATTTTTTGAAAGATTTGACCGAACCTTTGCTTCAAAGGTTTCCTACATATCCTTGGCTATAAAGGAATCAGGTCAATATAGTTCGGGAAGTTTTGGGTAGCTGGGACTACCATGGGACTGTGATGTTACTGCTGTTTTGTGCTGCTTTTACTGCTTGCTGACCTCCTTATTACACCTTGCTTCAAAGGTAAAACAAAAGATAAACTAGACTATGGTATATGAATTACAGATCTTATCTAGATCATGCCCTTCCGTTTCTTGTTGTCTTGATGTCTTGGTGACTTTTGGGCATCTTTTGCTTCTGACTTGTTCCGCATTTCCTTTCATTGTGCCTCGTATTTCTTTTATTTGATTGGGACTCTTGTTGTTTCTTGCTGGGGTTTTGGTTGGACTCCTCTGCTTTATTGACTTTACGTGTGCTCCTTTCTCACATGGGCGGGCTTTTGACTTCAACCCGTAATGTCAAACTACATTGCCATTCTGTTCTTCAGGTGGGCGCCTGACTGCTGATCCTTCAATTGTATTCCCTTATTCTCTAGGTGGATGCCTGATTGCCTCTTCGATTCTTCATCCTCATTCTCCAGGTGGACGCCTGATTTCTTCTTCAATTCTTCATCCTCATTCTCCAGGTGGACGCCTGATTTCTTCTTTAATTCTTCATCCTCATTCTCCAGGTGGACGCCTGATTTCTTCTTCAATTCTTCATCCTCATTCTCCAGGTGGACGCCTGACTTCTTCTTAAATTTTTCATCCTCATTCTCCAGGTGGACGCCTAATTTCTTATTTAATTCTTCATCCTCATTCTCCAGGTGAACGCCTGACTTCTTCTTAAATTTTTCATCCTCATTTTCCAGGTGGACGCCTGATTTCTTCTTTAATTCTTCATCCTCATTCTCCAGGTGGACGCCTGACTTCTTCTTTATTTCTTCATCCTCATTCTCCAAGTGGACGCCTGATTTCTTCTTTATCTCTTCATCCTCATTCTCCAGGTGGACGCCTGATTTCTTCTTAAATTCTTCATCCTCATTCTCCAGGTGGACGCCTGATTTCTTCTTTATCTCTTCATCCTCATTCTCGAGGTGGACGCCTGATTTCTTCTTTATTTCTTCATCCTCATTCTCCAGGTGGACGCCTGATTTCTTCTTTATCTCTTCATCCTCATTATCCGGGTGGACGCCTGATTTCTTCTTTATCTCATCATCCTCATTCTCCAGGTGGACGCCTGATTTCTTCTTTATTTCTTCATCCTCATTCTCCAGGTGGACGCCTGATTTCTTCTTTATTTCTTCATCCTCATTTTCCAGGTGGACGCCTGATTTCTTCTTTATGTCTTCATCCTCATTCTCCAGGTGGACGCCTGATTTCTTCTTTATCTCTTCATCCTCATTCTCCAGGTGGACGCCTGATTTCTTCTTTAATTCTTCATCCTCATTCTCCAGGTGGATGCCTGATTTCTTCTTTATCTCTTCATCCTCATTCTCCAGGTGGACGCCTGATTTCTTCTTTATTTCTTCATTCTCATTCTCCAGGTGGATGCCTGATTTCTTCTTTATTTCTTCATCCTCATTCTCCAGGTGGACGCCTGATTTCTTCTTTAATTCTTCATCCTCATTCTCCAGGTGGACGCCTGATTTCTTCTTTAATTCTTCATCCTCATTCTCCAGGTGGACGCCTGATTTCTTCTTTAATTCTTCATCCTCATTCTCCAGGTGGACGCCTGATTTCTTCTTCAATTCTTCATCCTCATTCTCCAGGTGGACGCCTGATTTCTTCTTCAATTCTTCATCCTCATTCTCCAGGTGGACGCCTGACTTCTTCTTAAATTTTTCATCCTCATTCTCCAGGTGGACGCCTGATTTCTTCTTTAATTCTTCATCCTCATTCTCCAGGTGGACGCCTGACTTCTTCTTAAATTTTTCATCCTTATTCTCCAGGTGGATGCCTGATTTCTTCTTTAATTCTTCATCCTCATTCTCCAAGTGGACGCCTGACTTCTTCTTTATTTCTTCATCCTCATTCTCCAAGTGGACGCCTGATTTCTTCTTTATCTCTTCATCCTCATTCTCCAGGTGGACGCCTGATTTCTTCTTTAATTCTTCATCCTCATTCTCCAGGTGGACGACTGATTTCTTCTTTAATTCTTCATCCTCATTCTCCAGGTGGACGCCGGATTTCTTCTTTATCTCTTCATCCTCATTCTCCAGGTGGACGCCTGATTTCTTCTTTATTTCTTCATCCTCATTCTCCAGGTGGACGCCTGATTTCTTCTTTATCTCTTCATCCTCATTCTCCAGGTGGACGCCTGATTTCTTCTTTATCTCTTCATCCTCATTCTCCAGGTGGACGCCTGATTTCTTCTTTATTTCTTCATCCTCATTCTCCAGGTGGACGCCTGATTTCTTCTTTATCTCTTCATCCTCATTCTCCAGGTGGACGCCTGATTTCTTCTTTAATTCTTCATCCTCATTCTCCAGGTGGACGCCTGATTTTCTTCTTTATCTCTTCATCCTCATTCTCCAGGTGGACGCCTGATTTCTTCTTTATTTCTTCATCCTCATTCTCCAGGTGGACGCCTGATTTCTTCTTTATCTCTTCATCCTCATTCTCCAGGTGGACGCCTGATTTCTTCTTTATCTCTTCATCCTCATTCTCCAGGTGGACGCCTGATTTCTTCTTTAATTCTTCATCCTCATTCTCCAGGTGGACGCCTGATTTCTTCTTTATCTCTTCATCCTCATTCTCTAAGTGGACGCCTGATTCCTTCTTCAATTCTTCATCCTCATTCTCCAGGTGGACGCCTGATTTCTTCTTCAATTCTTCATCCTCATTCTCCAGGTGGACGCCTGATTTCTTCTTCAATTCTTCATCCTCATTCTCCAGGTGGACGCCTGACTTCTTCTTAAATTCTTCATCCTCATTCTCCAGGTGGATGCCTGATTTCTTCTTCAATTCTTCATCCTCATTCTCCAGGTGGACGCCTGATTTCTTTTTTAATTCTTCACCGGGTGTTTCCTGACACAAACGTTGTTTTTGCCCCTGTTTCAAATCACAAAAAACTTCGTTAGTTTAAAGCAGGGTGGTTAACTGGGGCATTCTTGTCGACGGTGGGGTTTCTCTTCGTCTTGTTTTATTGCCTTGGAATGGTTGAGAAGACTGTTTTGTCCTTGTAATTGATCCTTGACTATAGGATCCCCAATTGTTGTTTTCACTTCAAACCCTTTCAACTGTAATCATATGAATCTCCTGACATTGCTGAACCACTTTTGATTCCACTTTTCTTACACCCATAACTTTTTTTTTATATTACCTCCTGCCCATCATGGCCGTATTTTTGTCCTATGCAATCTTGAATCTTGGTAGTATACCTTGACATTCCTTCTTATTTGTTTGGAACAAAACTCATCTCAAAAACTTTAGAAGAGTAAGATTATCAGTGACAAAAACATGACGATTTCGAAAATCTAGAATGAAAAGAAAAATCCAAATTTGGATGACTGTTGGAGAAAAAATAAAGGACTTATCTGATTGGAGTCACTGGCACCAATGATCATGGTATGCATTTTGGATTAATCAACCCAGTCTTTTTAACCAATCTCTTTTCAATTGTTTCATTTTGTTTTCCCATTTTTCTACAACCCAATTTCCTTTTGCCAATTTACAAACCTTATTCGGATTGATGTATCTAAAAGAGTTTTCACCGGAAAACCTTCCTCATTTGTTTATTTCTTCATCCCTTTTCGCCTTATGGTGCCCACGAAGGTTTTCACCAATAAGACTCTCTCATTTTACTTTCTCTCAACTTTCGTCGTCTCATGGTGCCCGTGTGGGTTTTCACCTATAAGACTCTCTCATTTTTACTTTCTTTTCTTGTTTGGACCAGAGTGTTATGAACCATATTTATTTGCTTGACTTGGCATTTTTCTAAGATTGATCGAAAGGTCTTTTTGGTATGTGGTTGGAATGGAAAGGTATCAAAAGTTAAACAGTTTTGATATGGGTTTAAAATTACAACTCTTGGAATCTTTTTCTTATTTCCAATACAATTCCTGCCGGGGTCTCTTGATGTTTCTTTTTGTGCACATTATGCATATCGTGCACCTTATGACCGAGCCGTGAGGCGCCTACGTATCCTTCTTTGAGGAATCAGGTCAAACGTAGTTCACTACAATAATAGTGATTTTTTTTATATTGTTCATATTTGATTTTCATTGATTCCAAGAGAGGGTAAGAAAGAAACGAATGTGGCTCAAAGGGGAAGCAAAGGGTATAGTGTTTGGATAGCAGAATAAATTGCCTTTGTCATTCCAATCTTCGAAATAATGCCAAATACAAATATTCAAAAGTTATGCATAATATCTCTTTACCGCGTCAGAATTGATAGCCATGTCTATGCATTTTCCTTCGATATCTGTTAAACATAGTGCACCATTTGATAATACTCTGGTCACAATGAATGGTCCTTGCCAATTCGGGGCAAATTTGCCTTTTGCCTCAACCTGATGTGGAAGAATACGTTTCAGCACATGTTAACCCACTTCAAACTTCAGGGGACGCACCTTTTTGTTGTATGCTCTTGCTATTCTTCTTTGATACAATTGGCCATGACATACTGCGGCCAATCGTTTTTCATCAATCAAGTTTAACTGTTCCAGACGGGTTTTGACCCATTCATCATCATCAATCTTAGCTTCGGCGATGATCCGAAGGGAAGGAATTTCAACTTCTGCAGGAATTACTGCCTCAGTGCCATATACCAACAAATAAGGAGTTGCTCCTACTGAAGTGCGAACAGTAGTGCGATATCCCAATAACGCAAATGGTAATTTTTCATGCCATTGTCTTGAACCTTCTACCATTTTCCGAAGTATCTTCTTTATGTTTTTGTTGGCTGCCTCGACTGCTCCATTCGCCTTGGGCCGATATGGGGTAGAGTTGCGATGTGTAATCTTAAACTGTTGACATACTTCCTTCATTAAGTTACTGTTAAGATTAGCACCGTTATCTGTGATGATCACCTTTGGGATTCCGAATCGACATATGATATTTGAGTGGACAAAATCGACCACAGCTTTCTTGGTCACTGATTTGAATGTTTTGGCCTCAACCCATTTGGTAAAATAATCAATGGCTACCAGAATGAACCTGTGCCCATTGGATGCTGCCGGCTCAATTGGTCCAATCACATCCATGCCCCAGGCAACGAAGGGCCATGGTGCCGACATTGTGTGCAACTCGGATGGTGGAGAATGAATCAAATCTCCGTGTATCTGGCATTGATGACACTTGCGCACAAAACTGATACAATCTCGCTCCATGGTAAGCCAATAGTAACCAGCTCGGAGGATTTTCTTTGCCAACACATATCCACTCATGTGGGGTCCGCAAACTCCCGAATGTACTTCAGACATGACAGCTGTAGCTTGTCTGGCATCTATGCATCTTAATAATCCAAGATCTGGTGTTCTTTTATACAAAACTCCTCCGCTTAAGAAGAATCCATTTGCCAATCGCCTAATGGTCCTCTTTTGATCTCCTGTGGCTTGTGCGGGATATATCCCCATCCTGATATACTCCTTGATGTCGTGGAACCATGGTTCACCATCAAATTCTTCTTCAACCATATTGCAATAAGCGTGCTGATCGTGGACTCGAATATGTAGTGGATCCACATAAGCTTTGTCTGGATGGTGCAACATTGATGCCAAAGTAGCCAATGCATCGGCAACCTCATTATGAATCCTTGGAATATGCCGGAATTCCACTGATTGAAACCGCTGACAAAGATCATGTAGACATTGTCGGTATGGTATGAGCTTTAAGTCTCGGGTTTCCCATTCTCCTTGAATTTGATGTACAAGAAGATACGAATCTCCCATGACTAAGATTTCCTGGATACCCATCTCCGCGGCTAGCCTTAACCCCAAAATACAAGCTTCATATTCAGCCATATTATTGGTGCAATAAAATCGTAGTTGAGCCGTAACAGGATAATGATGCCCTGTTTCAGAAATGATTACAGCTCCTATCCCGACTCCTTTCATGTTGGCAGCCCCATCAAAGAAAAGTTTCCAGCCAGGTTTTTTAATTTGCTCCATCTCATCGATATGCATTATTTCTTCATCAGGAAAATAGGTTTTCAACGGCTCGTACTCCTCGTCGACCGGGTTTTCAGCTAAATGATCAGCCAGTGCTTGGGCTTTCATTGCAGTTCAAGTCACATAGATGATGTCAAATTCTATGAGCAATATTTGCCACTTTGCAAGTCTTCCCATTGGCATAGGCTTTTGAAAAATATATTTCAACGGATCCAGACGAGAAATGAGGTAAGTAGTGTAGGACGACAAATAGTGTTTCAATTTTTGAGCTACCCAAGTCAGGGCGCAACATGTCTTCTCCAGATGAGTATACTTAACCTCATAAGCTGTGAATTTCTTGCTAAGGTAGTAGATGGCCTGTTCTTTTCTTCCGGTGAGGTCATGTTTCCCCAATACACAACCAAATGAATTTTCCAAAACCGTTAAGTAAAGAATCAGAGGTCTTCCTGGCTCTGGTGGGACCAACACGGGTGGGTTTTAGAGGTATCCTTTTATCTTATCAAACGCCTCCTGACACTCATCAGTCCATTTGACCGCAACATCCTTTTTCAACAATTTGAAAATAGGCTCACAGGTTGTCGTAAGCTGAGCAATAAACCTGCTGATGTAATTCAACCTCCCTAACAAACTCATTACTTCAGTTTTGTTCCTTGGAGGTGGCAATTCTTGGATGGCTTTGATTTTTGATGGGTCTAACTCGATGCCTCGCCGACTGACTATGAATCCCAGCAACTTTCTAGATGGAACTCCAAATGCGCATTTGGCAGGGTTAAGCTTGAGGTTGTACCTGCGAAGTCTTAAGAAGAATTTCCTCAAATCCCCAACGTGGTTGTCCTGATGCTTTGATTTTATGATCACATCGTCCACGTATACCTCAATCTCCTTGTGTATCATATCATGAAACACTGTGGTCATTGCTCCCATGTAAGTTGCCCCGGCGTTCTTTAAACCGAATGGCATTACCCGGTAGCAATAAGTTCCCCATGGTGTGATGAATGCTGTCTTTTCTGCATCTTCTTCATCCATTAGAATTTGATGATACCCGGCATAACAATCCACGAAAGATCCTATCTCATGCTTGGCGCAATTATCGATCAAAATATGGATATTGGGTAATGGGAAATTATCCTTTGGACTTGCTTTGTTGAGATTGCGGTAGTCGACGCATACTCTAATTTTGCCGTCTTTCTTTGGTACAGGAACGATATTAGCTAACCAAACAGGATATCGAGTGACTCGAATGACCTTTGCTTCCAACTGTTTGGTGATTTCTTCCTTAATTCTCACACTCATATCAGGCTTGAATTTTCTCAACCTTTGCTTGACAGGAGGCACCATGGGATAGGTGGGCAATTTGTGAACCACTAAATCAGTGCTCAAGCCCGGCATGTCGTCATATGACCATGCAAAAACATCTTTGAATTCTATGAGTGCTTTAATTAACTCTTCTCGGATCCTTGGTTCGAGATGGACACTTATTTTAGTTTCCCGGATATTATTCGTGTCCCCTATGTTGATGTCTTCGGTATCACTCAGGTTAGGTTTGGTTTTTTCCTCAAAGTGAATTAACTCTTTACTAATCTCTTCAAAAGCCTCATCTTCATCATATTCTGATTCATAATCACAATATATTTCTTGAATTATTATTTCGGAACCAGATTGATTTTTAAGACTTAAGCTTTGTTTCTAGCCCAACGAATTGAACTTCTGCGTTGCCACAACCTTCTCCGCTTTCCACCATATTCACATCGTCAAACAATTTCTCGAATCTTTCAATTAATTCCTCCTCAGGATTGACCAGTGATTTAGGAATTGTTGTTATCGGGCGATTTTTAGCACCGGTTTTGACAAAAGACTTTGATAGATGTGGGACTGGTTTTGGAAGAACCCATGTCTTTTGTTTCAGATTTCTGGCCTTCCTCACGTCTGTGACAGTGGGTATGAATCCCAAACCAAATGTTCCCCAGTTCTCGGGGAGAGATACTGGTTGTATAATTCCTTGCAAAGATGAGCCCAGACCTTTGCCGGGTATAAAACCATTTTTTAACATTTCATAGGCTACCATGACTGATGCAGAGGTTATCTTTGGATTCGGAAGGTACTTCCCCTCTGGAATTTTCTCTACCGACACTGTATCGGACACTTGGTATACCCATGGTCCCTGGTCATTTTCTATTCCCTCGACCGGTACAATGGCACTGCTGTGAGCATTTAAACTTTCTTCCCCATGCACAACTATTTCTTGATGATCCCATTCAAACTTGACCGCCTGGTGTAGTGTTGACGGGACTGCTTTAGCAGCATGGATCCATGGTCGACCCAACAACAGATTATAAGAAATAGTTATGTCCAGTACTTGAAACTCCATCGTGAATTCAACTGGCCCTATTGTCAGCTCCAACACTATGTCGCCAAATGAATCTCTGCTTCCACCGTCAAACCCCCGTACGCAAATGCTATTCTTCTGGATCCTCTCCTCTTTGATTTTCAATTTGCTTAAAGTGGAGAGAGGGCAGATGTTTGCACTTGACCCGTTGTCAACCAATACCCGGGTTACTACGGAGTTTTCACATTTCACGGTGAGGTAAAGAGCTCTGTTGTGCTCAGTACCTTCCACAGGCAATTCATCATCAGAAAATGTAATTCTGTTTGCCTCAAAGATTCTGTTGGCTATTCTTCCCAAATGATTTACAGAGATTTTATCAGGAACGTGAGCCTCATTCAGGATTTTCATCAAAGCCAGACGGTGCTCCTCTGAATGGATCAGTAATGATAATAATGAAATTTGAGCGGGCGTCTTCTTCAGTTGATCCACAACAGAATAGTCATGGAGCTTCATTTTTCTTAAGAATTCTTCCGCTTCTTCTTCCGTCACAGCTTTCTTTATTGGTGTTGGATTATTTTTAGTTTTTCTTAACTCTTCGAGAGTAAAACATCTTCCCGAACGAGTCAAGCCTTGCACCTCACAGACTTCTTCCTTGACTTCTTTTCCCTTGTACATTACAGTAACCCGTTCATAGTTCCATGGAATGGCCTTGTTGTTGACCACTGGTAGCTGGGTTACAGGTTTGATAATAACCCGATCTGTACGGGCTCCTTACACGAATACAATGGGTTTGCTGGCAAACCCTGGTACTATCACTTTCAGCCTTTCTTGCTTTGTGGCTACTTTGCTCGAAGATCCCTTCTCGACTACCACAAATGGTTCATCACTATTTCTGTTCTGCTTAGGTACCGACTTCTCCTCTATTAACTGCTTATCCGGCTTGGCTTCATGAGACCTGATCATCATGACGATTTGTGACGGCTTCTTTGTCTCCCCATCAACCTGTACTATTTCTATCATATTAGACTCCTGATGGGCTGGCATTGGATTTCTGTTGATATTGGGAGCTTCGGGGGTTTGAACCTCGATTTTATTAGTATCAATCAGCTCTTGTATTGCATTTTTTAAATGCCAGCATTTTTCCGTATCATGACCTGGTGTACCAGAACAATACTCACAACTAATGGTGTAGTCCAGATTCTTTGGAGGAGGATTGGGTAACTTGGATTGTATTGGTCTTAGCATGTCCAGCTGTCTCAGCCTGTAGAACAGACTAGTGTAGGACTCTCCCAATGGAGTGTAGGTTTTCTTTTTCTGTTCCCTTTCTCCCCTGAATGCTGGCCTAGGCCTGAAACCTGGTCCAGGATAGGCTCGTGGGTAGGTACCTGGTATGACAGGAGCACGCCAGTTAGCATGTGCAGGTGGATGATTGTATGCTTGTGCATGGTTGATGAAAAAATGAGGTTCCAAAGGGTGATAGTAGTGTTGAGATGAATTGTGGTGGTGAGTTGATTGGTGAGGTCGATGTTGATTATAGTAAGGAGGTGATCCTCTGGATCCCGACCAAGTTCCTGAATCAACTACCGCTGCTTCCTCCCTCTTCTTTCTTCCGATTCCTCTTACCCCGCCTTGAATAGCTTGAGTAGTCGCCTTAATAGCCGAATAGCTCATGATTTTATTTGTCTTGAGGCCTTCTTCCACCATACCTCCCATCTTCACTACTTCGTTGAATGATTTTCCTACCGCTGAAACCAAATGGGCATAGTAAGTTGGTTCCAAGGCTTGAAGGAAGTAGTCTACCATTTCACTTTCCTTCATAGGAGGATCCACTCTTACTGCCTGTTCTCTCCACCGGAAGCCATACTCTCTGAAACTTTCATTGTGTTTTTTCTCAAATTTTGTCAAAGATAGTCGATCTGGGATGATTTCCAGATTGTATTGGAAATAGTATGCAAATGCCTGTGCCAGGTCATCCCAGGTGTACCATCTCCCATGGTCCTGGCGTGTATACTACTCTAAAGCCGATCCGCTTAAACTTTGACTGAAGTAAGCCATCAATAATTCGTCCTTTCCCCCAGCTCCTCGCATCTTGCTGTAGAAACCTCTTAAGTGGGCTACTGGGTCGCCGTGCCCATTGTATAAGTCAAATTTAGGCATCTTGAAGCCAACTGGTAATTGTACATTTGGGAACAAACACAAATCCTTGTATGCTACACTGACTTGTCCACCTAATCCTCGCATGTCTCGAAACGATTGTTCTAGGCTTTTGACCTTCCTGAACATCTCTTCTTGTTCAGCATTTTTGGCTGGCTTGTCAATTTCGGTCGGGAGGTCAAAACGAGGAGTAGTTGAATGGATTTCGGAGGCTTTGAGGGTGGGCTCCGGGGGTAATATTGGTTGTCCTGGGCCTGGAATGTAGGCTCACTAGGAGATTTGTGGAGTGTAGCTGTGGGAGGTGTCACAAAGACAGGAGTTGCAGGTGGAGGAAAGTATGGAACTGGTTTAGGAGGGGGAGACTGCGGTGTCTGAGAGGTGGTGCCTCGGTAGTGTTGGTAGATGGGGAAATTTGGGGATAATTCAGTGGTAAGATTATCCTGAGTTTGGGCCATTGATGGAGCAGGGTTAGTTGGGTAAGATGGGGGTGACTGCCCTGTAGACCAGGCCCGGTACATCTCAGCCATTTGCTGCTTGAGTTTAAACATCTCTTCTTTCATTTTCCCAACATCCATCTCCTCTAGCTCAATACCTGTGTCAACATCTGGGATAGACATACTTTCGGGTATTGGTCCTTTTGATCTCGTGTGATAATGATAATATGCCAGTATACTCTTTAGAGAAACTAACTGCTTGAATTCTGGAAATGAGCAAACTTGTTAGTTTTGAGAGTTTAACACATATATAATTACACGTTGAGATGCAATGCTCCTAGACAAATAACCCATTTCTATTATGCATTTGCTCGGCTACTTGTGTCATCCCAGCTTTTCTTGGTCTTTTATTGTTGTTCACTCTTATTTTATTCTATTTTTTATATATCTTTTATTGTGGTCGAATCTTATAGAGATTGCCTACATATCATGCCCCCGCATGAATCAGTTCGGACGTAAGGCAAACACTTTTATTTATTATACAAAGATGGAGCAGACATTACATTTGAAAACCTTATAAGAAGTGGTTTGAAACACACACACTCAAATCAAAATAAAAGATACAACTCTTAACATCTCTCAACACGCTCCACTTTCCACTTTTGTTGTCAATCATTGGATTATCTGCTCAATGTGGGGCTTGACCTGGATGACCTCCCAGCGTACGATACATCCTTTCTAACTCCATTGCCAGATGACGGGCAAAAATAGGTGCATGCTCTATAAACCTTTCATAATCCATTCCTTGGCAGTTCACATAACTTTGAGAGGTGTAAAATGCTAAATCATGGATTTGTGCCCTGAAATCTTGGAGACGTTGGTCTTGGTTTTGCAGTTGCTGTTGGCGAGTGGTGGCTATATCTCTGATACGGTCCTCACGATCTAAAGCTCACTCTAACTGAGCTCCGAGTCTGGCCAGATCGAGTCTTGCCTGTGCTCTTTCTCTGTCGATGTCCACTTGTTGATGTTCTCTGTTGTATTTTCTCGCCTCTTCCAGTTGTGCACGAAGTTGGTCTTCTGAACGTATCCAATGGTCTTTTTCCTTCTTGAATTGTGCCCTGTCTTCTTCGGATTGCCTTACTTGGCGTTCCTTATTAGATCTGGCTTCTTCGTTTAATTGTTGGATTCTTTCTTTTGCTTTGCTCAACGCCCTTTCGTTTTTAGCAAGAATGGAATCATAATCTTGCATTCTTTCAAAAAGATTGGCGATGATTTTTTGATCCTTCCAACTCCTCATTGGTGTTTCAGAAGCTTTTTTCATTTTTTGAAATCGAGCATGAAGATTTTCATTCTCACAAGCTAGACTCTTCTTCTCGCCTTCGGCTTCTTGTGCTTGCAAATCTTTTTCCAGACTGAGGCTCCTCAAATTTACCTTTAGGGCATGGATAGTGGCTTTGTACCCTTTTTCCTTTTCTCCCCAAATCAACCGCTCTTGGATTTTATCATTAAAGGTTTGAACATGGGGTCTTTTTGTTAGCCTTCTTAGCTCGGGTTCTGGTACATCATACACGCGAGACCGTTTCTCAAACCACCTTGCATATCCTGGATTTATCTCGCCCCTTGTAGTGTCTGGGACTTGAGTATCACTTTTCAAGTATCGACATCCATTCCACATCTGCTGAATTAGAGCCTCGGGAATAGTGGCTTCAGGGTGTAATTCGATTACTTGCATACTCAAATCTTCATCATCAGGAACTACTTGGTATCTCCCTAGTTGTCTTAGAACTCTTAGTGGCGCATATGGCTGGATGCTTCTCAATCCCAATAGTAGCAAATAACTATTTGAGGTTGACATGTGTATCACTTCCCTCATCGGGAGCCATCCCAAAGTCCACTCAATTTGATTCGCCGTTAAAGCCCTTAGATGAGATACCCAGGCTTCTATCCCTTCTGGGGACTTATAATCTTTTATTCTTTCCTCATAACTTTCGATGAAATTATCATTGCTTGGCCCATACTGTATGATCTTGGGCTGATGTTGGAGATGTTCAATCACCCACATTTGCAACAAAATTTTGCATCCTTCGAAGACTTTTGCCCCTGATTTACATAAAGTCAACGCCCGATAAATGTCTGAGAGAATGATAGGGACAAGGGTGTGATTTTCCTTGGTGGTGAGGACCTGTACAACTTTCGCCATGCGAATATCAATTGTTCGCTCTTTGTTTGGGAAGACCATGATTCCTAGAAAAGCCACCATGAAGGCGAAGCGACGGTGAATCTGCCAGGTGTCTTTGTTTTGCTTGTTAGTAAGGCCTTTCTCATGAATTTCAAATCCATCTGGCTTTCCGAACCTTGAATACAAGAAGTTGAAAGAACAACATCCGTTGATGACATTGCTTTTCCTGATTTGATTACTGATGTTCAGAAGACCGAAGAATCGATGTACCGAGGGAGCCTTTGTGAATATCAGGTTTTGATTTCTTAGACTTCCGTCAAAACCAGCATATCCAGCTATCTCTTCTAATGTAGGAGTAAGCTCGAAATCAGAGAAACGAAAGACATTGTGAACAGGGTCCCAAAAAGTTACTAACGCCGCAATCAGATCATCACGTGGTTTAACTTTCATAATATCTGTGATATTTCCCAAATGCTTAATAACCCATTTTTGACCATCTTCGCCTAACTCATACCACCACATTTGAAGCTGAAATAGAAACTCGTCTGTATTCGTGGACGGGGGTTTTGCGTGGTGCTCATTTTGTATCTGAAATTTAATTTTAACAAAATCAAGACTCATTTTGAAAATATACACTCAAAATAAAAATCATTTTTATTTATTTAACACTTTTTTTTAAGATTTAAAACTATTTTTGGGAATTTTCTAAAACAACCCATTTTATTCCTCGGCTCTCACAATGATTTCAATTAAGCTGGTCAACAAGCAAATCCGAGGCAAATGAATGCACAAGTAGCAAGTAGGATGCATCAGGATAGTCTTTTCATCTTGGGTTCACCTGTCCTAGACAGACCCAACCCCTGTGTTGAGTCTCCAAGGCCAAATGTACATGATGCAAATAGACGTTCCTACTAGGGATCCGGTACATGGCTGAGTTATTCTAGGTGAAAAACCTGAGGCATATTATTCTAAACCTGGCTCACCCAAACGGACAGTTTGAGCCGAAGTGGGGGCAACGTACCAGGAGCACGAAAGTCTACCCGGCCTAGTTACTTGTCCCAACTTCGTCTTATTCGGTATGACTTTAACAGAAAGGTGGGCCACACGCACGTGTGCACCATAAATTCAGAAGACTCAGAAAGAAGGGGGTTTCGTAGCGGTTGTATATACACAATTCAGATAATATTAAAGCGGTAAAAACATTATTTGGCACATTAGGCACATATCATGTAAGCATCAGATAATAAATAAAGCCAACTATAGCAGTTATTTTAAGCTCGAATTCTTAAACCCTGAACCAGTGGTTCTGGGTTCTAAATCACTAGAATTCCCCAGCAGAGTCGCCAGAGCTGTCGCACCTCCTTTTTTTCGCGCCCGCGGGGGCGCGTAGGGGAGTTTTCTCCAATTAAAGGACAGTCGAAACGGAATTTGTTTGTTTTATTTCAGAGTCGCCACCTGGGATTTTTAAGGCGTCCCAAATCACCAATTTTAATCCCTGAATCGAGGAGAATATGACTCTGTTTATTATTCTGCGAACCAGAAATCCTGAGTAAGGAATTCTGTTAATCCGGAAGAAGGTGTTAGGCATTTCCGAATTCCGTGGTTCTAGCACGGTCGCTTAACTGTTTTTATTATTGGCTTAATTATCTTGATTTTACTAAATACGTTTTTATTGCATGATTTTACTACCGCTTTTTACTTATTGTTTACAATTATATGGACGAATTACGCGTACGTATATTCGTATTGTATACCTTTTATAATTGTAGAGAATCGTGCCACGCATACGTGTACACAAAAAGGTTGATAATATTTTTTATATTTTTATTATAAAAAAAACCATACGTTCAAAATTAAAAATAAAATTAAGAACATCGTCGCCCTTGTATGATAAACAATGAACTGCACATCTCGGGTTTTTAGGAAATTAATTTGCTATTCTCCGAAAAATCCCTTTTATTAAATATTCGCTCGAAGTTGCGCGAACGCATAATCCGAATTGCTTTTAGAAATATAATCAGGTTACGCGAACGTATCCCTAATCACAAAAATATTCTTGATGGTAGTATAAATTTGTTTACAAATTGTTTATTACATCCATATTATTTTTATGTGAAAATCATGAGAAATCCCCATTTGAGATGCCCTTAAATTCTTTGAAAAGAATTCACAATTTATTAAATGTTGACCGCTGATTATATTTTTACGTGTGAATTATATTCTTCCGAGCCATTCAAATTTTAGGAGTAAAAATAAACAAAGTGTGATTAATACTACCATTTTTCTCGTAAATCCAATATATGTATACCCAAAAAGTGAATTGCATATGAAACTAAAAAATTGATTTATGAAAGGAAGAGATGTTTTCGAAGAATTTTCATTATTTTATTTGTAACGAATGCTATATTACATTCTTAAAATTGTTACAATTTATAAGCCTAATCTCCTTCCACATCACTTGTTCTTAATCCGATATGCATGATTATTTTAGTTAATTCTGCTTATGATTGAGTTTGGGATATACCTAATCGAAACGATTTTATTCTCAACCTATGCGAACTATTAGCAAACACTAACTTTACACGTAAAAAAAAATTGTTGACTTATTGTTTACATTATTTTTTAAAGAAATGAGGTGATTGCATTCAAATAACTAGGCCATTTGTTATTAAGAAAAGAACTAATCTACCTGTTGTCTTTAATAAGACGATATCATATATAACATGAATATACCCCTACACCATTCACCATATTCCAACATTGTGAACCTAACGGATTTTATCAATGCATCTTTCGACTATTGATTATAAACATAACCATTATTACGCCATATATGAACAAAATGCAACCAACATCATCTAGCCTTAAACCACAACCAAATAATTAACAAAATATGCTAACAATGTATTTTCTTGACATTTCCATACTATTCTGTACCTAACTAACAATGTCACAAGACTTAATTAATGGCCAACTTTATGCCATGTTCCCTATCTTGACAATTCAGATATAACTATACTAATGAGATTTCGAAATGGATAACATTATTACAAAGCTTTTATACGAATTTCAAAATAAGATAATTAACTTATAGCCATCGTGTCGAACTCACTACTAGTTAACCAACATGAAACAAAGCTGAAATTTAAACTAACGAACTTAAATGTATAGAAGACAGAATTACAATTCGAGCTTCATTTATTTGTCATGTTGAAAACTTTGCATGACATGAGTTTACAGATATGTACCTGGAAACGAAGGTAGAAGAAGTAAATTTCAGCAGTGACAGCAGTAACAAAATCAACAGAAAATGCCAGTATTTCCACAAATTTGAGCAACAATACAGAACCCGAGAACCCAGACACAATGTAGAATGACTCTTTAAGAAATTTCAGACTTTAAACTCAACAATGAGATTTGAACAAATCCAGACAGATAAAACACAGTATTTCTGATTTTTCAAGACTTAGGAGAAGGCAAATTGACAATTTCAATCTCAGAAATTCAACCTTAACACTAGCTTCTATTGTAGAAATCTGTTTTTTCCTGCTTCTGCTTTTTCTTTCTTTATTTCTGTTTTCTTTCTTTTTCTTGAATCAGATTTCTATTTCTGCTTCTGTGTGTTTTTTCCTCTCTTAATTTCTGTCCAGATTTTCTCTCTGTCTCTCTCTGTGTATATGTATTTCTGTGTGTATTAAAATCTCAGTGCTCTCTCTCTTAAAATCAGATCCTTCTTTATAAACAGATCCCTGTATTTATACAGGTCTGCCCCTTTTCCTTTCAGTGCTGCCTGGACCCCCTTCTTCTTTTAAAAATCAGAAAATCCCATTAAAATCTGCTTTTACTACTTTAAATCCCATTAAGTGATCTTATCCTGATTTTCAGCATCCCCATTACCCTTTGTTTCCCATTATCCTATTAGATTATAGCCATTAACAATCCACCAACAACACACTAACATTATCATATGACTTTCATTGTTTCATTCCCAAAACACCCCTGAAATCCTACTGTTATTACTGCCCTTAATACAAAAATCAGAATCTAGTACAAAACAAATTTAAAAATCTGTTCAAACTTAATTATCAACCTGATTTAAAACAGCTATAACCAATTCTCTTAAGTTCTGGACTGAATCTTAACTGAGAATGCAATTTTCTAACACAATTGTATCTAATCAACATTTGTGAAATTGAATTTAAACCTAACATCACAACAACATCACACAGAATTCAACAGAACAATTTAAACTGAATTTGAAATATGTATGAATGCAGGGGCATTGTCAGTATATTGACACTGCCTGAAACCAACTGCTCAGAAATTAATACACAAATGTTTGATAAACTTTCTGACTTATTAAACAAGAACCAACTAATTAGCAAGAACTAATTAACTGATTACAACAACATGATAATAGTCAATTAAAACAGGTGAGCAGGTTATTACAATGTATTATCATAAACGGGAATTCATAATGTAACTAATCGACGAACTTAATCGAGTCGATTACACACATTGTAAACAAACATAACCAACAGAAACAATTCACTTATTTGATCAAATATACGGGTATGAGACAGAATTGCAGAATTTAAATAAACAAAAATGTGAAAAATAAATTACACAAGCTACTGAAACAGGCAATAATATACACATAGGATACAAAAAGAAATAAGAAAAATACCTCTGAATCTTTAAATTTACACGGACTCAAGCTTGACTTTGAATTCGGACCTTTTTGAGGCTGAACAGACTTTATTCGAAGTATTCTCAATTGAGAATACCTCGATTAAAGTCTCTTAGACCTCAATCCCTTATTTAATTCGGGCAAATTCCATGTTTTGAAATTTTTAGGGTTTCTGATTCTTGGATCTTAAATTCGAACACTTCTGGGCAGATTCGAAGGGAACCAAAGATGACACAAGGGTGAGGGAGGCCTAGGGGTCATTTGGTGTTAGTTTGGAACGAATCTGAGTGAGTTCATGTTTGGTTCGAACCTTCAAAAGAAGATTCGAAGAACTCTGAGGTGATTCGAGCCAAACAAACACCAGATCCATAGCTAGGGTAGTTAAGGGAAGCTACGATGTTAATTTGGAAGTCTTCGGAAAGGGTCGAGTTTTCAGACCAACCTTCGATTTAAGATTCGAAGAGTTGGGGCCTGATTCGAAGGAAACTAATATTAGATCTGTGAAGAGGGGGTTGTGAGGAGTCGAGGGTGTTCAGGTGGTGACCGGCGGTGTTGTTGCCGCCGGGTTTCAGGCGATGGAGAGTTAAGGCGGCTAGGGTTAGGGGTGTGATTCGGAGAGGATGATGAACAGTGGAGAGGGGGGTGTTTAGTTAGGGGCCGGGGTAGGGATTTGGATTTATATAGGGATGGGGTGGATTGATACTAACCGTTAGATCAGGCAGAATGGATGGCCAGGATCTATCTACTTACATGAACGGCGTCGTTTTGGGGAATGGGTCGGCCCGGGTAATGGATCGGGTAGGGATTACGGGTAAGGGATGTGGGATCTCAGCCGTTGGATGGATTTGATCCAACGGTCCTTGATGAAATGTGACCAAACGTC
Organism: Nicotiana sylvestris; assembly: GCF_000393655.2. Taxonomy (NCBI): domain Eukaryota; kingdom Viridiplantae; phylum Streptophyta; class Magnoliopsida; order Solanales; family Solanaceae; genus Nicotiana; species Nicotiana sylvestris. The sequence continues at coordinate 13,136,578 of NC_091064.1, forward strand.
GTCGTTTGGATTTATTCCTGAGTTGGACCGACCTGGGTTGTTTGGATTGGGCTGTGGGGGGGGGGGTAAATTTGTTTGGGCCTGGATTTCAGTCCAGGTCCGATTTTTTTTAGTTTTTTTTAAAAAAACTTATTTTACATTTCCTAATTTTAATCCTAAGTATAAAAATCCTAATAAAAAAATATAAATCAATTTTAACCTTACAAAAATATTAATTACTTTTTAACAACTATTTAACACATAGACAAAGCGTTAATCACACAGTGAAACATTAAAACTAGAACAAATGCATATTTTTGTGATTTTATTTCAATTATCTTTTAAATGCATAATTAAATTCTAGATATGCATGCAACATGTATTTTTATTTTAGTTTCGTTTAATTATAACAAAGCAAACATTTTCGGACAAACACAAACAATTAATAAACGCCGCATAAATTCTAAAAATTGCATACTAAGAGAATTTTGTTTTATTTTTTGATTTATTTTAGAGTATTTTTCGTGAGACAAAAATCACGTGCTCACAATGTGAACTAATATGCGACATTCATGACATTTCTTGTTTTAAGTTTAGTTTGCATTCGCATAGATTCGTATGGAATATTTTTTAGTAAGTCATCAATGGTTGTTTCGTGGGTGTACAGGCAGATTTGGAATGAAGGTTGATTTAGCTTACTTATGTTAGCATTAATGAAACAATCAAGTTAATTGGTGTGTCCAAACTAAAATTGTCTTCGATTTATAATTGGAAGCTAGTGATTCAAATGTGTTCAGGGAACTTAACTTGCTATAATACTACAAAGAATCGTTTTGGATTCTCGACTAATTGGTTCAAGGTAAAAAATGAAAACGTTATATTACCATAGCACACATTCTTAAGCTTTCCCTTTATTTGAGTAGTCTTTGAATTTATCGGATAAGGTATTGGACCCTGTTGCGTTAAAATCCATAGGCAGTTTGGTATAGGTCGTTGCTTTAGTAATCAGTCCTCACAGGCTGGGCCTCAATACTCAACTGGACGGCCCAAGTCATGCTCAATTATGTGTCGTTTCAGGTTCAAACTTGGCGACTTATCAAACAATGTTAACAAATCAGGCCCCTTTTTCTTTATATTCTAAAGACAAACAATATAGAAAATCATAGTCTTTTAGGATTGGCCTTAAAATGAATGAGACGAGCCTCGTCAAATAAAATGCATAACTTGTGGAGCCCTCTTTAAATGTATATATTAAAAATACTTAGAATACAGGATGAGCTGTCTAGCGAACTTCGGCTTTTCCCCAAAGATAATAACGAGTTAGACTCTTTAGGCACGATTTTAATTAAATTACATTCTTAAATTCGGGTGCGCATTTATGTGACCCAAATCCAAAATCTCAACGAAATCAGAATGTATTAACAACCACGGGTGCATTGATTGTGACGTGGTTCGAGATGCATTTTCACGACGTTGCAATTCTATTAAAAAATAATAATAAAAGCGGTTTAAACTTAATAAAAGCACACAAGTTATAACATGTATTAAAATCAGATATTTAGCCATTATAACAATTTAAGCGACCGTGCTAGAACCACGGGATCCGTGGGTGCCTAACACCTTCCCTCGGGTCAACAGAATTCCTTACTTAGAATTTCTGGTTCGCAGACTTCATTTGGAAAGTCGAAAATTTCCTCGATTTGGGATTCAAGATAAACCGGTGACTTGGGACACCAAAAGCCAAACATTTCCCAAGTGGCGACTCTAAATTAAATAAATAATCCCATTTCGAATATTGTCACTTAAATTGGAAAAACTCCCTCACGCATTTATCCTTCGAGGTAGGCGTGCAAAAAGGAGGTGTGACAGCTCTGGCGACTCTGCTGGGGAAAAGACCCAGAACTTCGGTTCAGGGTTCAAGAATTCGAGCTTAGAATAACTGTTATAGTTGGCTTGTTTTATCTGATTTTACATGTTGAGCCTAATGTGCTAAATGCCGCTTTTACCGCTTTGATATTGTTTGGACTGTATATAAATTGCTACGAAACCCTCCTCTCTCTGAGTTTTCTAAATCATCTGGGAAGTGTGCACTTCGTGTGACTTCTTTTCTGTTAGAGTCTTATCCCAATTTTAGAACGAGGTTCGGACAAGTTGCAAAGCCGGTGAAGCTTCTGTATTCCCGATACGCTGCCCACCCTCGGCTCGAGCTGTCCGCTCGGGTAAGCCAGGTCTAGAACAATAAAACCAGGTTTTTAAACCTACTATAACAAGCCTCATGCCGGATCCCTAGTAGGAAAGTTTTGTTTGCATCATGTGCATTTGACCTTAAAGTCTCAACACAGGGGTTGGGTCTGTCTAGGACAGGTACCCAAATGAAAAAGACCATCCTGATGCATCTTACGTGCTATTTGCGCATCTATTTGTTTCGACTTGAATGTTGACCGGCTTTCTAGAACAAAAAAAAAAGAAGAGAAAATCAAAATAAATAAAAATAATAATAATATAGGAATGAGAGGTAGGTATTTAGAAAATTCCGAAATCTCCAAATGAGCCAAATTTTTCAACTGCTATGTTCTGTCAAAACCGGGCGAACTACGCGGGTCTGATTCTCACCGGATGTGAAATACATAGGCAAACCTCATCGGTTCCGGCCCATAATTTTCAAAAAAAAAAATCCAAAATTTTTTTTTAGTTCCTTCTTTAGATTTTTTTTTCTTAGAAAATTCAAATAATAAAAAGGTTTTAAAAAAAAAACTAAAAAAGTAGTGTCCTTCTTTCTGAAGTTTTTTTTTTCATACGGAAAAAGAAATAAAAAGAAAATCAACAAAAATCAAAATCCAAAATACGGGTTTCCTTCATTTTTAAGTATTTTTCCAAAAAATTCAAAAATCAAAATAAAAAAAAAATCCAAAAAAATACTCTTTAGATGTCTTTCTTTTGTAAATGTCCATAAAAACATTTTGAAAAACAAATTAAGTCCAAAAATATTTTCGCCTTTCTTTAGAAGTGCTTTTGTAAATAAATAAAAAACTCAGAAATCCAAAATATTTTCTTAAAAGTCTCTCTTTCGAAAATTAAGAGGCAACATCCAAAATCCAAAATCCAATTTTCTTTCTTCTCTAGAAAAGGAGAAAACAAATAAAAATTCAAACAAAAATATTTTCTTTTAACTTTTAAAATTCCCAAAGTTCAAATCAAAAGAAAATTAATTTTTTTATAAGTCTTTCTTTCAAAAACAAAACAAAAATCAAATTTCAAAAAAAAAAATCAAAAATATTTCCTTTTTTTCTTTTAAAGCATTTCTTTCAAAGATTCAAAAAAAAAGATTTAGCTTATTTACTCCATTCTCAATCTTCTTGAACTACGTAATGATTTGATTCACGCGGCGTCGTGATATGTAGGCAATCCTCATCGGATTCGGTCACGTTTTTAACTTCAAATAAAAAAAGTGGAAAGAAAAAGAAAATTGGAAAAAATAAGCAGAGCCGGGATGAAACATGCAGCCGTTGCGAAACATGTAGAAACATATTTAACTGTATAGGTGCATCACACCCCAACGTGCGATTTCCTATGTGTTAATTGCTTCAAACTAACTGGTTTGTTGTCTTCCAATTTAGAGGTTCTATAGTAAGGTGGTTAGTTTTGTGGTAGTCTGGCTTCACATTCATACTTCACAAGGTCAAAAGGAAGCGTTGAAATGTCTTCGGAAATTCCTCTGCCAACAGTTCCTATTCCAGAGGATAGTCCGATCTCGGCCATCACAACTTTTGAGTCAGCAACGTTTGAGGAAAATACAATTCTGCGTCTCCGCATGATGGAAATGTGGGACGCCTGGGCCAATGGAAAAGAACCGCCAAGTGCGATCCCTGGATTCCCTGAGCTTTTCCCCAGGGCAAGTGGGACCTCCAACATCCCCATAAGTTATCCAAATACCCCACTGGGGTATCCCACCATTTCCGCCCACTTTGCTGGAACACCTTCTGAGTCTCGCCCCCAGGTTTTAGCTTCAAGCGCGGCTTCAAACATATTCACCGCGCCACCTTGTTCAGCTACGACACAACCTGCTTTACCCAGGCCTAACTTTGATTCATCTTCCTTCACATTTCAAGCACCATCTTTCCAAGTGGAACCTCCTCAGTTTCCTAATTATACATACCCTCAACCACCCCAATTTGAGTTCGCTGGGGGGCAAGAAAAGACCACCAAAACTCCCGAGCAAGAAGAGATTATGAGGAAGATGATGAGTATGGAACAGAGTCTCAAAAGCATACAAGGTTTGAGTGGACAGAAAGTGTATCCTATGCTGATTTATGCATGTTCCCTCATGTGCACCTACCATTGGGATTCAAAACCCCAAAATTCAAGAAGTACGATAGGCATGGTGATCCTATTGCTCATCTCAAGAGATATTGCAATCAGCTACGAGGAGCCGGTGGAAAGGAAGAACTACTCATGGCCTATTTCGGAGAAAGTCTGGTTGGCATCGCGTCTGAGTGGTACATGGACCAGGATATATCCCGCTGGCACATCTGGGACGATCTTGCTAGAGATTTCGTCAGGCAGTTCCAGTACAACATTGATATTGCTCCAGATAGGAACTCATTGACAAACTTGAAAAAGAAATCCTCAAAAAGCTTCCGAGAGTACGCAGTTAAATGGCGTGAGCAGGCATCTAGGGTAAAGCCTCCGATAGATGAAGTTGAGATGGTCACAGTTTTCCTTCAAGCTCAGGAAGCTGACTACTTCCAGAATATGATGTCCGCAATGGGTAAACCGTTCGCTAAAGCTATCAAGATTGGCGAAATGGTTGAAAATGGGCTAAAAACGGGTCGAATTCTAAGCCAATCTGCTATCAGAGCTACCTCCCAAGCCATTCAGGGTGGGCCTGGAGGAATAACAAAGGGAAAGAAAAGGGAAGAAACATTCATGGCCGCGTCGGGTACAAGGAGAACTTATACTCCCAGATCCCTTTTCTCAGAGAGGACCCCGCAGCACTATTACCCTCACCAAGATTTGGCATATACTCCTCAGCCATACTCGGTCATGAATACTCAGCCTTATGTCCGGTCACAACAACAAGCCAACAGAAATCAAGCTCCATTTCCTAGAAACCAACCTCCTTACCAAACCCACTACAACCCCCATCCTCCACAGAATAATTTTCGCCCTCATGAACCACCGAAGAGACCAAATTTCACACCAATTGGTGAAACCTACTCCAGATTGTTACCGAAGCTTGTTCAAATGGGTCTGCTACAGCCTGTTCCTCAAACCAAGCAAAACCCAGCATCACCCGCTTATAGAGCCGGTACCCGATGCGCCTATCACTCAGGGGCAGAAGGGCATGACACGGATGATTGCTGGACTCTGAAGAGAGCCGTGGAGAACTTGATAGAACAAAGGAAGATAGTGTTGAGGGATGAAGAGGTTCCCAATGTGACCAACAACCCACTTCCAGCCCACAACAACGGGCCGGTAATTGGAATGATTTGTGAGGATAAGGAATTTGACCCAGCATTGAAGGCCATCATTGCCATTGTTGACAAAGAAAAGAAACAAAAAGTTCCCTCGAAGCAAGATAAAGGGGAGAAAAAGAAAGAAACTACCCCTCCAAAGTCAGAGAAGAACATGGAAGTTGAGACCAGGGCAACGCCTCTCAAAGATGTTGTTCTCTACGTCCCTCAAGGCCGTAAAGAAAAGTAGATGACATTGAGTCCTCCGAGGAGATTCGAGCTGAACAAAACAACCCAGATGTATGTGCACAAAGGGGTTTATGTGATGCGGGGGCCAATTAAACCATCAAGGCTGAATGAGCCCGTGGTTATTGGACGCGCGCCACAGAAGCCCATGAAAGATCCTACCGTTGTTCCTTGGAACTACAACAAAACGGTGGTGACCTATAAATGCAAAGAAATCCCAGGAAAAGTTCAAGAAAATAACCCTGTTGAAAAGTATTCCAATTTGGAAGAGGTGAACAACGCTACTAGAAAGCGCTTCCCACCTAAGAAGCCCGTAAGTGCCGAAGAAGCGGAGGCTTTCTTCCAGAACATGAAAATGGCAGATTATGAGGTGATTGACCAACTTCGAAAATTTCCCGAACAAGTCTCCTTGTTGGCTTTGTTGATGAACTCCGCCGAACATCAGAAGGTATTGATCCTGACCCTTAACGAAGCTTATGTGCCTGTTGACATTTCCGTAGAGCAGTTGGAGAGAATGGCAGAAAGATTCTTCGCATCCAACCAGATCGCCTTCAGCAAAAATGATTTACCCTCAGAAGGGGCCGCACATAACAAAGCCTTGCACCTAACAGTCAAATGCGAAGGGCACTACGTGAAAAGGGTGATGTTGGACGGAGGCTCTGGAGTAGACATTTGCCCACTTTCAACTCTACAGCGCATGGAAATTGGGACCGAAATAATCCGACCCAACAATGTCTGTGTACGTGCCTTCGATGGCATCAAAAGGGACACAATTGGAGAGGTCGATCTAATTCTGACCATCGGCCTAGTAGACTTTGAAGTAACCTTCCAAGTTCTAGACATGGACACATCCTACAACATTCTTTTGGGGAGGCCATGGATTCATGCAGCGGGGGCTGTACCCTCTACCCTTCATCAGATGGTGAAGTTCGAGCATAAGGACCAAGAGATCGTGGTCCACGGAGAAGATGAGCAATCAATTTATCGGGACCCATCAGTCCCATGTCTTGAAGCAAGAGAGAGGAGTGAGCACATAGTTTATCAGGCTTTTGAAATTGTGGTTGCAGACCAATACAAAGAAGGAAAACTTTGCCCCCAATCTTTCCTTTCTAATGCATCAATCATGGTGGCCAAAGAAATGATCCGACATGGCTTCAAACTAGGGAAGGGACTTGGGAAATCATTGCAAGGGATAGTTGAACTTATCACCCTGCCCACCAGTGAAAAATTCTTCGGGGTAGGCTTCAGACCCACTCCAGCTGATATAGGATGGGCAAATGATAGAAAGAAGGATGGTTGGGTCTTGCCTCAGCCGGTTCCGTATCTTTACAGAACGTTTGTCAAGCCAAAATACCAGAAGAAAGAAGAAAATGAGGCCTTTACTGCCGAAAAGATTGAGGAGATCTGTGAGGCAATGAGAAAGATACTATATGAAACCCACATGGTCCAGCCAGGGGAGGGCTCAAGCACCGCTGAGGTGCTGTATATGGGTCCCAATGCCAAGCTGCAGAATTGGAAGGCTACGCCATTCCCAATCAGGCAGGAGTCCCGGTAGACCTGTCCTGCCACTTTTTCTGCATCACGAGTTATGTCAGGGTGTAACTCGGATGTTTTTCTTTAGTTTCTTGTCTTTTAATTACCAATGTGAACCCTGTTATCTTCAAAATTCAATAAAATAAAATTAATATTTCATCGTTCATCTCTCTTCATTCTTTCATATTTTGTTACTTTTTCTTATTTTTTCTTTCAGTTCTAATAATGCGGCTTTAAATAACATGACATGCTTCCGGACTTCATGCCCAGATCCAAACACGCTGTCTAACTGCAAAATAATGAACCAAGAACCGGAATATGATGAAGAAGAGGCTTTTAAGGAATTAAATCGAGAATTGGAACAATTTGAGAATAAACCTAAGCCAAACTTAAATGAAACAGTGCCAGTTAATTTGGGTAGCTCTGAAGAAGTCAAAGAAACCAAGATAAGCATTCATACAGATGAAAGAACTAGGGACACATTGATCCAACTTTTGTTTGAATTCAAAGATGTGTTTGCTTGGTCATACGATGACATGCCAGGATTAAGTATCGATCTAGTGTTCCATAAATTGCCAACCTACCCCGATTATTCCCCTATCCAGCAAAAACAGAGGAAGTTCAAAGTTGATATCAGTGACAAGATTAAAGAAGAGGCCACAAAACAATTAAAGGCGGGGGTGATTCAAGTGGTCCGATACACCACATGGCTGGCTAATATAGTTCATGTGCCAAAGAAAGATGGGAAAATCCGGGTGTGTGTTGACTACCGAGATCTTAACAAAGCAAGCCCCAAGGACAATTTCCCTTTGCCAAACATCCACATCCTTGTTGATAACTATGCCAAACATGAAATACAGTCTTTTGTGGATTGTTACGCAGGATACCATCGGGTGTTGATGGATGAAGAAGATGCAGAAAAGACCGTTTTTACCACATCATGGGGCACTTACTGTTATAGAGTCATGCCATTTGGTCTGAAGAATGCCGGGGCAACCTACATGAGGGCCATGACTGCCATTTTTCATGATATGATGCACCGAGAGATAGAGGTGTATGTGGACGATGTAATCATCAAATCCAAAACCCAGGACGACCACGTTCGGGACTTGAGAAAATTCTTTGAGCGGTTGCGCAAATATGATTTGAAACTGAACCCAGCCAAATGTGCATTTGGAGTACCATCTGACAAACTCTTGGGATTCATAGTCAGTCGGAGGGGCTTCGAGTTAGATGCAACAAAGATAAAGTCTATTCGGGATTTGCCTCCTCCAAGAACCAAGAAAGATGTTATGAGTTTTTTGGGAAGATTGAATTACATCAATCGTTTCATCGCTCAGTTGACCTCCACGTGCGAACCCATATTTAAGTTGTTAAAGAAAGATGCGGCAATCAAATGGACAGTTGAATGTCAAGAAGCTTTTGATAAAATCAAGGAATATCTATCGAATCCGCCAGTCTTGGTCCCACCTGAGCCAGGGAGGCCTCTATTCTTGTACCTGACCGTCTTGGAAAATTCTGTTGGTTGTGTCCTCGGGCAACATGACGTGACCGGAAAGAAGGAGCAGGCCATTTACTATCTGAGCAAGAAGTTTACTAGTTATGAAGCCAAGTATACTTTAAAGGAAAGAACTTGTTGCGCTTTGACATGGGTCGCTCAGAAACTGAGACATTATTTGCAAGCTTACACCACCTACCTCATAACCAGGTTGGATCCTTTAAAGTACATATTTCAGAAACCAATGCCCACTGGGAGATTAGCGAAGTGGCAGATCTTGCTCACAGATTTTGACATAGTCTATGTCACTCGCACGGTAATGAAAGCCCAGGCGTTAGCAGATCATTTGGCTGAGAACCCGATTGATGATTAGTACCAACCTTTGAGAACTTACTTCTATGATGAAGAAGTAAATTCAGTTGAGGCAATATCTGAAGACACTCATGCTTGGAAAATGTTCTTTGATGGGGCGGTAAACGCAAAAGGTGTTGGAATTGGGGCAATTTTGATCTCACCCACTGGTCAGCACTATCCAGCCACAACTCGGCTTCGTTTCTTCTGTAAAAACAACACCGCCGAGTATGAAGCTTGCATTATGGGTATAAACATGGAAATCGACCAAAATGTCGAAGAGTTGTTGAATATGGGAGACTCAGATCTGATTATCCGGCAAGCCCAATGAGAATGGGAAACCCGAGATGTTAAGCTTATTCCTTACAAAAAGCATGTGGAAGACCTCAGCAAGTGATTCAAGTCAATAGAGTTCAGGTACATTCCTCGTTGTCACAACGAATTAGCCGACGCACTTGCTACTTTGGCCTCAATGCTGCCATATCCCGGCAATGCTCACATAGATCCCTTGGAAATTCAAATCCGGGAAAGGCATGGTTATTGTAATACAATTGAAGCAGCACCAAATACCCAACCATGGTACCATGACATCAAAAAGTTTCTGAAAACTCAAGAATACCCCGAGCAAGCCAATGGAGACCAAAAGAGAACCATTAGGCGGCACGCGAGTAGTTTCTTTTTGAGTGGGGATGTCTTATACAAGAGAACTCCGGACCTCAATTTGTTAAGATGTGTTGACAAAGAAGAGGCTGGAAGAATCATGCATGAGGTACACGCGGGAGTATGCGGGCCCCATATGAACGGGTATGTTTTAGCAAAGAAAATCCTTCGAGCGGGTTATTACTGGATGACCATGGAAAAGGACTGTTTTAGTTTCGTTCGGAAGTGTCATCAGTGTCAGGTGCACGGTGATTTGATTCATGCACCTCCCACAGAACTGCATCCCATGTCTGCACCTTGGCCATTTGTTGCCTGGGGCAAGGACGTCATTGGGCCAATCGAGCCAAAAGCCTCAAACAGATTCATACTAGTTTCCATTGACTACTTTGCAAAATGGGTTGAAGCAATCACTCTCAAGTCTGTCATCAAGAAAGCTGTGGTAGATTTCGTGCACTCCAATCTTATCTGTCATTTTGGCATTCCTGCAACTATTATCACAGACAATGCTGCAAACTTGAATAGCCATTTGATGGGGGAGATATGTGAGCAATTCAAGATAATGCACCGAAACTCTACTCCTTATCGGCCTAAAGGCAATGGTGCCGTTGAAGCAGCAAACAAAAACATCAAAAAGATTTTGAGAAAGATGATTCAAAGTTCCAGGTAGTTGTGAACACCTAATTTTTGACAACAATTAATTTTTTATCACTTCTTTTATGTAAATATTTTAGGGGGTTTTAACCTACTATTATTTTAGCTTTATTACACTTTTTATTATAGGATAAAAATACCAAAACAAAATTAAAAGGTGAATTATCACTATTAATATTTTTTTTATTATTTTTTGTTTTTTTATATAAAATATCCGAAAATATTTATTTTATTTTATTTTTAAAAAAAATAATAATTTCGAGAATGATTTAAAAAATAAGAAAAAGGGAAGTATTGAATAAAAAATTATAAAAGTAAAAATAGGTGGAATTCTCTTTTAAAAAAGGTAAAAGAATGTAGAAAATTTAAAAAAATAAAAAAGTTTTGTGGAAATTTTAAAATAATTAAAAAGTAAAAGAAGGTTGGAATTAAAAAATAAATATAAAGGTATCTGAAAATTTAAAAAATTTAAAGTAATTGAAAGTAGCATTTTTTTAAAAAAAAAAAGAAGAAAAGATAGTGGTTTGTTTTTTTAAAGAAAAGTTAAATAAAGTAAGATTATCTTTTAAAAAAATAAAAAGTGGGATTTTAAATAAGATAAAAGCAATTAAAGTTGGAATTTTAAAAATAAAAGTAAATAAAGGTGGGCTTTCTTTTTCTAAAAAAATAAAAGCAATTTGTAAGTGGGATTTCTTTTAATTAAAAAATAAAAAATAATAAAAAATAAATCTGAAAATTTCGAAAATTTTGCTATAAATAGAAGAGAAAATTTAGGAAAAAGTGGGTTCAAAAAAGAGGAAAATAGATAGAGAGAAGAAAAAAAGAGGGGGCGGAGAGAGCGGTATACACTCAATATACACTCCGGATACTCTGGATATACAGGGACAAAATTCATTTTGGAGAGAGTAAAAAAGATAGAACCAAATTTTCTGAAATATTGAGAGCGGAAGAACACCAGAGAGAGTTCAAAGCTAGAAATATAAAACAAAGAGAGATTTCCGGACTATTTTTCTTCTCCATTTTTACTAGTTTTCTCCGTGTTGCTGGGATTTCTGGATTGAGGTGTTGAAGATATTGTGTTGGGCTTTCTGCTGCTGTATTTTGCTGTGTTACTACTGTTGCTGACTGCTCCTTTATCTTCTTGTATTTCCATTATCCAGGTACATGTTCTACAACTCTCAAATTTAAAGGAAAGGAAGTAAAGAGTTATTGGAATGAATTTCTGAAAATAACTATTTCTTTGTGTTTAATTTGATGTATAAGCAGTAGTTCACTTGATATTTCATAGTATGTATTGGAATGATTTTGAAATGCATAAACTGGACTGATTGAATCTATTTCTACAAACATGGAACATCAATTGTAATTAATCTTAGTTGGTGATTACTAGTTATGAAATATACTGTATTTAATTCTTTTGTTCAGTAGTCGTGAAACAGTTTCAAAAAGTTTATGTCACAAAACAGGTTCAAATAGTTTATGGAAATTAGCATGTTGGTTAAATAGGTCTAATTCTGAAATCACGAGTTCACTTGAGTAAATAACATCATTTTAAATAGCAATGTAAATAATTTTAGTAACTAATGTTAGTTCTCGAATGTTAGCTTGATGTCAGTTTTAAGCATTGATGCATTTTTCAACATAACCGTAAAAGAAAAAAAAATGGCTTTGTATTCCACATAGATTAACTCTAATAATCCAATTCATATAATAAAGCTAAAGTTGAACTGGATCGAAATGGTAGCTGGTTTGTTAATATTTACAACGGCAGGCGGCGGATCTTAAGTTAGGTAGCGGGTTCAAACTAGAAGGTGTTTCCTTTTTGTTTGGACCCGGATTTGAATTTGAAGCCCGAATTATTAATGCTAATTGATTAGGATTTGTCTTTATTCTTAGAGACCAATAAATAGGAAATCATAGTCGCTTTAGGATATCCTTGAATAAAAAATGAGATGGGCCTCGCTGAACAAAAAATACAAAATTGCGGGGCCCTCAATAAATATTTGTTTTAAAATACTTAGACTTAGGGACGATCCGTTTAACCAATTTCACGGCCTTCCCCAAAAGATAACAACGCGCAAATCACTTCCGGCGTGCTTTAAATAATTTACTCTCTTAAACTCGGGTGCACATTTATGTGACCCAAATCCAAATCTCAACGAAGTCGAAATATGTCGCTAATCACGGGTACATTGATTGTGACGTGGTTCAAGATGCATTTCCACGACGTTGCAAATTCCTCTTAAAAAATAATGAATGAGACGAGCCTTGACAAACAAAAATACACAAGTTGCGGGGCCCTCTATACGTGTTGGTAAAATTACTTAGACTTCGGGATGGACCGTTTAGCAAAATTTCACGCTCCTACCCAAAATAATGATACGCTAGTCGCTTTAGGCGCATATTTAATAATTTTATCTTCTTAAACTCGGGTGCACATTTATGTGACCCAAATTCAAATCTCAACAGAGTTGAAATGTGTCAATAACCACGGGTGCATTGATGTGACGTGGTTCGAGATGTATTTTCACGATGTTGCAATTCTCGGTAATAATAATAATAATAAAAGCGGTACACAGTTAAAATTTGCACATAGATTCAACATGTATTAAAAATCAGATAAATAAGCCGAATATGACAGTTGAGCGACCGTGCTAGAACCACGGAACTCGGGAATGCCTAACACCTTCTCCCAGGTTAACAGAATTCCTTATCCGGATTTCTGGTGCGCAGACTGTTAAACAGAGTCATTCTTTTCCTCGATTCGGGATTCAACCGGTGACTTGAGACACCATAAATCTCCCAAGTGGCGACTCTGAAATAAATAAATAAATCCCGTTTCGATTGTCCCTTAATTGGAAAAAACTCCCTTCCGCGCCCCTTTGCGGGGGCGCGGGCGAAAAAGGAAGTGTGACAGCAGTGGCATGAAAAGCTGTCGTTTGCATTATTGGGATATCGCACTACTGTGCGCACATCAATTGGAGCTACCCGTATCTTTTGGTTTATGGCACGGAAGCCGTAATACCCGCCGAGGTCGAAAGCCCCTCTCTTCGAATCATTGTTGAAGCCAAAATTGAAGACAATGAGTGGGTTAAAACCCGTCTGGAACAATTAACCTTGATCGATGAAAAACGAATGGATGCGGTCTGCCACGGGCAGTTGTACCAACAAAGAATGGCTCGTGCCTATAACAAGAAAGTGCGACCTAGAAATTTTGAAGTGGGGCAACTCGTTTTAAGGCGCATTCTTCCCCATCAATAGGAAGCAAAACGAAAATTCGCTCCTAATTGGAAGGGCCCATACGTCATCAGAAAAATATTGCCAAGTGGAGCATTGTATCTGGCGATATCGAAGGAAATGATCCTGAAACAGCTGTAAATGCAGATGCGGTCAAAAGGTACTATGTCTAATCCTTCTACAGCAATAACATTATCTGATTGGGATGACGAAGGCTTTCATCCTCGTTACCCTAAACACTACAATCCTTTTCTAACCCTTTGAGCCGTTTACCTTTCTTTCATTACCCTCTTTGGAACCTGAAAGTGTCATTTAAAAAAAAAGAGGAGAAAACAAAACAGAAAAACAAAAGAAAAATCAAAAACAAAGTTTCCTGAACTACGTCTGACTTGATTCCGAAAGGATACGTAGGCAGCCTCTCTCTGGGGTTCAGTCACACCAAAATAAAAATCCAAATTCCCTCAAAAGTGAAACTGGGGAAGATGTTGTATTGGTCCTGCGATAATCCCGTTTGAATGGTTCCAAAGTTGTAATTCGATCCAAATCATTTTTACCCAAATCCTTTCAAGTCCTTCCGATCAATCAATGAGAATGTTCAAGGATCAGAGGATACAACTACTTGGATCCGATGCAATAAAAAATGAGAGAAATAAAATGAGAGAGTCTTATTGGTGAAAACCCACACAGGCACCATAAGGCGACGGTGAGCAGAGAAAATCGAAAATGAGAGAGCTTGTTTAGTGAAAACTCGTAAAGAGTGCAATCAGGAGACGGTGAGAAGAGAAATGAGAGAGGTCGATTGGCGAAAACCCGCAAAGGGCGACGTTGATCGAAAAGAAGACACTCCCCCACCACTGAAAGAGTCCTGACCAGGTTTCTCGATTGGAGATGTGGTTCACAATGAGTTGGATAGTTGTGCATATCGGGTATCCAGTCCAAGAAGCATGTCATGTCTATTGAAGTCTCCATGCACCCCAGATAAGTCCTTCTTTCCCCCAAAAGGGACGCTTCTCCTTAAATTCATTTTTTTCTTGTCCTTTCTTTACTTTTCCTTGAATCCCTTTCGGTCTAACTCTGTTCCAAAACTAGTACAAAGAAAAGGTGGCAAGATTGGTTTTACAGGGTTTTTTTTAATAAAATCCAAGTCCAAAGAAAAGTACCCAGCCTCAGTGGGTGCATCAAGTCGATCCCAACTGGCCATGATAGCCGATGCTCTGAAATCAGAGTTATTGAAAATGAAAAGAAATCCAAAGTCAAAAGCCCCTAGAAGCAGATTAAAATGAAAGGGCCAAAGCCCAATACGGTTGAACCGTCATGATAAATTTTGAAAAGTTGAGTTCCTCGGTTTTAGGAGAGACACCAATCTTTAAGAAAAGCCAGCAAGCGGCGGAGGTTCTCGCCAAAAGAGTTGGGCCGAGATCAAGTGATCAAAAATAATGAAGGCCACAAAACCGACCACCGTTTCAAACTAACAATTGTTCTTTGTTTGAAAATTGAAACAAGTGCAATCCAAAGCAACAGTGCAAGAAGCAGGCGTAACCAAAATGGAAAAAGAAATGTGCAAGCGCTAGAAATAGCTTAGCAACAATAATCAACCAAAAAGGGAAGTCTCCTCCAAATTCTTTCCTGCATTTTTTTTACTAAAAATGAATTGAAAGAAAATAGATAAGAAGAAAATTAAAAAAAAGGTAGTTTAGAAGCCCCAAAATCAATCTTTTACATGTTTCCAAGGTTAGGGCTCCAATCCCTGAGTTGAGATTTTAGACATAGGGCCTCCATTCCCTAGTCGCCTTTTAGCCGACTTTAGGGCTCCAATCTCTGGATTGAGCGTTTCTTTAGCCGACATTAGGGATCCAATCCCTGACTTGAGCGTTTCCTTTGTCAACATTAGGGCTACAATCCTTGAGTTGAGATTTTAGACATAGGGCCTCCATTCCCTAGTCGCCTTTTAGCCAACATTAGGGCTCCAAACCCTGAGTTGTGCGTTTTGTTTTTCCTTAGCCGACATTAGGGCTCCAATCCCTAAGTTGAGAATTCTTCCTTAGCCGACATTAGGGCTCCAATCCCTGAGTTGAGCAATTCCTTTGTCAACATTAGGGCTCCAATCCCTGAGTTGAGATTTGAGACATAGGGCCTCCATTCCCTAGTCGCCTTTTAGCCGACATTAAGGCTCCACTCCCTGAGTTGAGCGTTTTCCTTTGTCAACATTAGGGCTCCAATCCCTGATTTGAGCATTTTCCTTAGCCGACATTAGGGCTCCAATCCCTAAGTTGAGCGAGTTTTCTTTAGCCAACATTAGGGCTCCAATCCCTGAGTTGAGTTGTTTTTCCTTTAGCCGACATTAGGGCTCCAATCCCTGAGTTGAGCGATTTTTCCTTTAGCCAACATTAGGGCTCCAATCCCTGAGTTGAGCAAGTTTTCTTCAGCCGACATTAGGGCTCCAATCCCTGAGTTGCGTCTTTTAGACTTGAGGTTTCCAATCCCCTCATCAATTATGTAGATTTTTATGGCAATTAACTCACGAAATTTTCCTAGTGAAACTGGGGTAGAAAATTTTTGTTCGTTCGTTTGTTTTGTTGTCTGAGCAGGTTTGACCTCGAGGCACAGGGATCGAGATGACCTATGGAGTGAGTCTTAATCCAGAATAAAGAAAAGAAGAAAAAAAAAAGATAAAAGAAATGAGCTCGAATATTGGAGCAAACAAAGGTGCGGATTGCTCGAAATCTGATTGAAGTCACAAACTCCGCCAATCCTGTCTTACTTAATGCTGCAGAAATAAATAATCACCTACAACTTGTGAGCATCAAGATTCAGATCGAAGTCTACAGCAAAATCAGCTAAGACTCAAGATCAAGTTTCAAGAGAATTAGATAGGAATCTTGTAACTCATTAGTTGATAGGCATAGCTAGCTTAGCTTCGATTTTTCCCTTTTGGTGTAATAAGGAGGTCAGCAAGCAGTAGCAGTAGCAACAACAACGGTAACAGTAAGACCACAGCTCCTGGTAGTCCCAGCTACCAAAACTTCCCGAACTACATTGACCTGATTCCTTGTTAGCCAAGGATATGTAGGAAACCTTCGAAGCAGAGGTTCTGTCAAATCTTTCAAAAATGCTTCACACGGAGTAGTCAAACAGACAAAAATCGCTCGTATCTGCTCACTTTATCTTTGCACGAAAACCCTGCATGTTTTCGAACAAAGAGGGGCAGCTGTGAGCACGTGATATTTGCTCTCACGATAATTACTCCAAAAGAAATCAAAAAATAAAACAAATTTTTCTTTATGCGTAATTTTTAAAATCTGTGTGACATTTCAGATAGTTATTTGTAGTTTTGTCTCTGATTGCTTAAATACAAAAAAAAAAATATCGTATGAATTTAGGATTTTTTTCTGCTATTAGGAATTAATTAAATCATATTTGGAATGAAAATCAAAAAAATAATAATATTATTTTGGTAATTTTATCATCTCTATTGTTTAATGGTTGATTTTGTTTAATTAATATTTGATGTTGTTGTTAATTATTGTTAAGAATCAATTAATATCTTGGTAATATAATTATTGTTTTATAATTTATTTTAGGATTTTGGTAAATTCGGAATTAAACTAAAAAATTAAAAAAAGGAAAAGAACAAAAATATAGAAAGAAATTGGACTGGGCCATTTCATTTTTTAGGCCAAAATCAGGCCCAAACGAGACCTATACCCGGTCCAAACCCTCAGCTCTCAAAGACGCATCAGACGACGTCGTTTCGAGACCAGTAAATCTCGACCGTTCATCCATCCTCATCCAACGGTCCAAGACCACACCCCATACCCGACCCACTGGTACCCAGATCGACCCATTCCCAACACTAAACCAAACGACGTCGTGACTGTTAAATGATTTGATCCAGGCCGTTGGTCGGGTTTGATCCAATGACCAGGATTAAAACACCCCTCAGTATATAACCTTAACTCCTTGCCCCACGCCCCCTAAACCAAACCCCCCCTTCACCTTCGTCTCTGAACCTTAGAGACCAAATAAACCCTCCGCCTTCAACCATCGTTGCTCTGCCCACCGGAAATCGCCTCACGGCGGTTCCGGTGGTCCAAACAACCCCATCTTCACACCCCTAAACCGACACGCCCTCCTCTTTCAAGATCCACCCTCCATTGTCCTCGAATCATCAGCGTTCACTTCGAATATCAGATCGAAAAATCAGTTAAGGACCTTAGTTCATCCGATGACCCCCGAATTAACACCCCTGGATCATCTAACCACCCCCAATCCAACACCAGTACCCATTTGCATCGAATCATCCCGAGCTTCTTGAATCTTTATTTGAAGATTCGAGCAAACTTGTACCTACCCCAATCCTCCCTAAACTCACACACTGGCATCCCCTGACCTCCCTCGTACCTGAGACACACTTGGTTCCTTTCAAATCTGGCTAGAACCATTTGAACACTAAAATCAAACCAAGAGCCCTAGAAAACCAAAGCTGGAATCGGTCCGAAACGGAGAAATTTGGGTGTCCAATGGACCTTAGTCGAAGCGTTCTCAGTTGAGAACACTCGATTAAGGTCCCTTCGACCTCAAAAGATTCGAGTCAAGTGTTCGACCTGGGTTCGTCTAGTTTTGTTTTGTTTAAGGTACCCCTTTCCTATTTTCTTGTTTCTTTGTGTTAAGTTTAATTGTGTTTAGGTGGTTATAATTTAGCTTCGTTTGATTGATTCCATCCTGCCCCATCAGACCTTTTTATTGGGTCCAATTTTATTATCATTTCTGTTTATTGTCATTTGTTGTATGCTGTAATGTGTCGTCAATTAGTCTGATATGTTTGAATGATAGAGTGGCATGATAATAGTCTGATGTTTGGTTCATTCGTGTCTGTGTCCCCTCCTGCCTCGTTTGTGTTCTGAATTTTGTATTAAAATGGGCTCGTGGGTAATATTTGAGTTTAGAATTGAGCCTGTGGTTGTCTTCATTTCATTGAGCTGAATTTGTGGTTCGTTTGTCAGCCTGAATTAGTCAATCCCCTTGAAACCCTGCTTGGTTGTTCCTTACTTTTGCATTCCAAATCTGATTAGGGCATATGCTGGTCAGGATCTCAGTCCATATGTTTGCTGAGTTTAAATATGATTGGTTCCCCAATATAGTTAGTTCAACATGTGCTGCCCTGAGCCCTTAGGCTTCATTCTAATGCCATCTGTTTTAATATCTTGAATTATTTAGCTGATTTGATTTGGTTATAGTTGTTTGTTAGTTAGTTGTTTTCAATTTAGTGAATGGGTAGGTTTGAATAGGTTGTTGATCGAAAGTTTGTATCCAGAACTTAGGAGGGTTTGGGGTAGGACAGTGAATCACAGGGTTTTTCAGGGGTAATTTGGGGATTTCAAAACTTGAAAAAAGAGGGTTAACTTGAGTGGACTGTCAGGAAGTACCAATATTCCATTAATCTAATGTAGTTGTTCAATAAATGTGGGGAGCAAAAGATAATGGTATGGGGAGGTTTGATGGGGAGTGATTAAATAAATATGTGTCCATAACCTTTGAATTAAAAATAGAATGGGACATACAATAGTGGGCAAAAAAAGGAAGATGATGCGGGCAGAATTAGTTTCTTAATTTTGTTTGAGTGCTCTTAAGAGCTGGCAGGTTCTGTTTTGCATATATAGAGAGCCATTGATAGGCAAAACTGGACGGAAAAGGAGAGAGAAAAAAAGGGTTCAGACTAAATTCATTTTAGGGGTCAGAAACACAAAGAATATCTAGTGATTCTAATCAGTCTATTGAGAGTTTGAGTTTGAAGTTTGTTTCTTTGAAATCAAATTCAGGGATCAAACTAAAAAGGGTTTATTCTTAGACATATAAGAGTTCACTTTCAGTTTTCTTTGGGTTAAGTGTATGAGATTGCTGCTTGTTTTCAACTGGCATCCATTTGGTTGATGTTCATTTGATTTTGGGTTTATTGAGTAGTGTTGTTCGATTTTCAAAACACTTTTGGTTTCTATATGTGTTTCTGGGTTCAAGCTTGACATAATTTGGGGTTGTTGAGTGCAATCTACTGCTGATTTACCTCTCCTTCTTCTCATTTTCCAATTCAGGTACACACTCGAATTAGCAATTGATGTAATCACAAATGAGATCGGAATGAGTCGACTTTCAGATTTGTAATCATGTGTTAATCTGGATATATATAGGTGCAGTTTGTTTAAGTTGATAAGTAGAGATATGTATTCAGCTTGTTTGATTTGAATAGTATTACGAATTGTTAATTGGAGCCACATTTGGACTATTTAGTTTACTTTACTTGGTAATCAACCATGCTGTAGCTTCATGGTAATTAATACTTAGCTAGCTAAAGTTAAACTTGAAATAATGCAGATATATAGCTGATGTGAACTGGTATGCAACATTCATGACATTTCTGGTTTTAAGTTTAGTTTGCATTCGCATAGATTCGTATGGAATTTTTTTTAGTAAGTCATCAATGGTTGTTTCGTGGGTGTACAAGAAGATTTGGAATGAAGGTTGATTTAGCTTACCTATGTTAGCATTAGTGAAACAATCAAGTTAATTGGTGTGTCCAAACTAAAATCTGTCTTCGAGTTATAATTGGAAGCTAGTGATTCAAATGTGTTCAGGGAACTTAACTTGCTATAATACTGCAAAGAATCATTTTGGATTCTCGACTAATTGGTTCAAGGTAAAAAATAAAAACGTTATATTACCATAGCACACATTCTTAAGCTTTCCCTTTATTTGAGTAGTCTTTGAATTTATCGGATAAGCTATTGGACCCTGTTGCATTAAAATCCATAGGCAGTTTGGTATAGGTCATTGCTTCAGTAATCAGTCCTCACAGGCTGGGCCTCAATACTCAACCGGACGGCCCAAGTCATGCTCAATTATGTGCCGTTTCAGGTTCAAACTTGGCGACTTATCAAACAATGTTAACCAATCAGGCCCCTTTTTCTTTATATTCTAAAGACAAACAGTATAGAAAATCATAGTCTTTTAGGATTGGCCTTAAAACGAATGAGACGAGCCTCGTCAAATAAAATGCATAACTTGTGGGGCCCTCTTTAAATGTATATATTAAAAATACTTAGAATACGGGATGAGTTGTCTAGCGAACTTCACGACTTTTCCCCAAAGATAATAACGCGTTAGACTCTTTAGGCGCGATTTTAATTAAATTACATTCTTAAATTTGGGTGCGCATTTATGTGACCCAAATTCAAATCTCAACAAAATCGGAATGTATTAACAACCACGGGTGCATTGATTGTGACGTGGTTCGAGATGCATTTTCACGACGTTGCAATTCATTTAAAAAATAATAATAAAAGCGATTTAAACTTAATAAAAGCACACAAGTTATAACATGTATTAAAATCAGATATTTAGCCATTATAACAATTTAAGCGACCGTGCTAGAACCACGGGATCCGTGGGTGCCTAACACCTTCCCTCGGGCCAACAGAATTCCTTACTTAGAATTTCTGGTTCGCATACTTCATTTGGAAAGTCGAAAATTTCCTCGATTTGGGATTCAAGATAAACCGGTGACTTGGGACACCAAAAGCCAAACCTTTCCCAAGTGGCGACTCTAAATTAAATAAATAATCCCATTTCAAATATTGTCACTTAAATTGGAAAAACTCCCTTACGCATTTATCCTTCGGGGTAGGCGCGCAAAAAGGAGGTGTGACAATTCCTATTCGTCCAGAACTACGCAAAGATTTGATTCATGCGGGGTCATGATACGTACGCAACCTACATAGGATTTGATCGAATCATTATTTTTATTATTAAAAGAAGGAGAAAAAAAAGAGAAAAAAGTGAAATTATGGGATGTAAGAAATGAGAGGAAAGAAAAGAGTGATAATTAGAAGGGGAAAATGAAGGAAAATGAACAAGCAAGTGCTAGAAAAGCAAATAAAAGAGAGGTTGAAATGAACAAATTGGGACGATGCCAACTGACCTTTGTACCCTCGAAGTCATTTTAGAACCGATAATTGTGGCTAGGTGCATTGCACATAAGTGAGATTATCTTATGTTAAAAGCCCTAACGCTAACGTGATGGCTTCATTTTGTTATATTCATAGCATAAGGTTGGTTGATTTGTGGGTTTTAAAGTGGTAACTCTTCTCTACAACACAAAGTCAAAAGGCAATGACAGACAACAACAGAACTGAGTTGGTTGATACCGGTGCACGAACGCAGTTGGTTGAATAGGACAATGAGTTGGTTGAAGAAGTAAAGATGTTAAGACAACACATGACGGACATGTATCAGGCTTGGATGACTGGGGAGGCACCACCCCCGCCACCACCTAGCTTCCTAGATGCTGCCCTTACCCAAACTCCGGACACAATGCCAGATGATCCTCCATACTCTCCATATCCACCCGCTTATCACAGCTTTCCCAACCACCCTAGTAGCTCAATCATTCGTCTTCCAACTATCTTTTCCCAAAAGTGCCCTCCTGTCACATACACTATCCTCGACAATGAACACTCACTCAAAGCTCATGATTCCCAATATTACCCCTCAGAGGTTGCCCACAAGGTTCCTAACTCATACAAGCAGGGCCCGCAGGATAAGCCTCATGTTGAAAATGAAAAGTTCACAGGAAGAGAAGGGCGAGATGGGACACCTAGGAGGCTGAAAGGCATAAAACAGTCCTTAAAGAACAAGCAAGGAATGGGAGACCAGGGTAGCATAACTTACAAAGAACTATCTGTGTCCCCTGAAGTTCGCCTGCCCGCGGGGTTTAAAGTGCCAAAATTTAACTTGTATGATGGGTGTGAAGATCTGGTAGACCACCTGAAGGTTTATTGCAGTGAAATGAGAGGTGTTGACGAGAAAGATGACTTGATGATGGCGTATTTCAGTAAGATCCTGACTGAGGCAGCTTTGGACTGGCATGCTCGTCAAGATGTTGGCAAATGGCCTACATTGGGTGACATGGCTCAAGATTTTGTTTGATATTTTCAATACAAATCAAGTGTTACCCTAAACCGCTCCTCCCTATCTAAAATGGAAAAGAAGCCGGAGGAAAGATTTAGAGAGTTTGGGCTCAGATGGAGGGAGCAGGCTGCTCGAGTCAATACCCCGATTGGTGAAGAAGAAATGGTTGAGCTTTTCCTAAAATCCCAGGGGCCCACCTACTTCAGTCATTAGATCCCGGCCTTGGGAAAGCCTTTCAATGATGTGTTAAAAATGGGGGAGCTAGTAGACAAGGGAATCAAGTCAGGCAAAATCATGAGTTGTTCGAAAGACATTCAGAACATCCTAGTAAGCTTGGTTGGAAGAAAGAGAAGCAGAAAAGATGATCCGATGGGATTTCCCGATCAACACTTCCAGCCTCGACATCATCCCCGTGGAAATCCTTGTGCACCAGATGATCCTCCCCAATGCCACTTCTCTCTACAGAACTCCCAAAGTCATACATCACTTTCCCAGTACCCAGCTCCACAAAATGCCTATCTACCCCCACGAGCCTACTGAAAACCCCCCGGATCAGGTTTTCGGCCCAATAAAGCATTTAAGAATGAGAGGTTACGGAAGAAGAAAACCTTCACTCCATTGGGAGAGTCATATGCCAGTCTGTTCCAGAGGCTAAGGAAATTGGACATGTTGAAGCCGATCTAGATAAAAATGCCAAACCCTCTTCCAAAGAAGTTTGATTTTTCTCAAAGGTGCGCATATTGCTTAGATGTCCCGGGGCATGACATAGAGAAGTGTTGGAATCTGAAGAACGCGATTCTGAAGCTTATTGATGCATGCGACATTGTCGTGCAAAATCCAAATGCAGCAGACACTAGCCAAAGTCTGTCACCTATGCATAATGAGACACATATGATGGGTATGATTTATTTTGAAAAGGAATGTGAGAATTCTTCTGGGATCCTCGTAGGTCCATGTGCTACGAAGCTATCAGTGCTATCAGAGGTTGATCCTAAGAACGAGCAGGCAAAGGGAGCCCAAAGGCAATCTGTTAAGAACAATGTGATGGAGACTTGTGAAGGTCCTAGTTTGTTGATGCAGAAATCAGTGGCTAAGATGTTGAGTTTGATGATTGGAAAGACGCTCTTTTCTTGGTTATACAGGGAGGAGTTTTGGTGGTTTATTTGTTGTCATCCTTTTATTTTGTCTAGTTCCTTTAGTCATAGTATCTCATTTAGTGTTATCTAGGTTTGTTTAGGGTTGTACCCTAGTTTATTTTGTTTGTTTGTTGTTCAAACCCTTTCACCGTGTGTCTAATGCAATTCTCTGTTTTCTGCTATTTCTAGTCATTTTTGTTTAGTTCTCTTCTCCTCTTACAGTTCTTTTCATGCTGGTTCTAGTGACATGACATGCACGCATAATTCTCAGCTTGATCTTTAAAAGTCAGTTTAGTCAGGAAATAATTTTGAAGATGATAGGGACACTTGAGGGAAATAAAAATAGATTTGGACATTTTGAGATCATTTGAAGCCCGAACCATGTGAAACTGGGGCAGATAGAACATAGAAATACACTATTGAAGTGCATCATGCTGCATTGGGTGAAGATAATGACAAGTTTGCCCCAAATTTATAGGGGGGAATTCGTGGTAATGAGAGTGAGAGTGTTGTCCAATGGTGCTTTGTATGTAACAAATGTAGAAGGAGAATGTGTGGATATGGTTATCAAGTCTGGAACAATCAAAAGATGTTACGAATGCTTTCCTTGGTTTGTTTAATTATGTTGTTTGTACTTGACATGTTTTGGAGATTGGAATGACGAAGGCATTTTGTTCTGCTATCTAAACACTTTATCCTTCGTTACCCCTTTGAGCCTTATTTATTTTCTTTCATACCCCTTTTTCGGAATCAGTAGTAAAGATCATAAACGCAAGCATCAAAGATAAGTAAAGGAAAAAGAAGAAGAAAAAAAAGGAACAAAAAGAAAGAGAAAAAGAAAAAACAACAAAATAACAAAAAGAGAAAAAAAAGGAAAAGAAAAGAAGAGAAAGAGGAAGAAAAAGGAAAGAAAAATCACAACAACAAAGTAATTTCTATGGCATGAACTACATTTGACCTGATTCCTTTTAAGAATACGTAGGCAACCTCACGGTTCAGTCCCTTCAAAATAAAATCCAAAAATCCCCAAGCAAGAAACTGGGACAGAAGTTATGGTAGTTGTAAGAAATCTAATTCTGAAAGTTGTAATTTTGAACCCATGTTGAATTGTTTTGAGCCTTTGATACCATTTCTTTCTTACCCTATCCAAAAGCCCACCTTACGGGCCAAAGAAAGACCTTCTGATCAGTCTTTGAGGGCTCTTTCAAAGGCGACACTCTGATCCAAATTGGAAAAATAAAAAATGAGAGAGTCTTATTGGTGAAAACCTTCACGGGCACCTTGAGGCGACTGTAAGTTGAGAGAAAGAACAAAATGAGAGAGGCTTGATTGTGAAAACCCTTCGTGCACTACAAGTCGAATAAGGATTGTGAATCAGATTGGATAATCAGAGCATTGAAGCCTAGTTTCACGGTTTGAAGGTACAGCAAGAGTTGAACATCAGACTTGCTTGACAGAATAGGCCACAGGTGTATGTCATGGTCATTAGAGTTGGTATCCACATCTGATAGGTTTCCACTTTGTAGTTTTCTTATTAGGAATTATCTCTTCCCTTTGTCCTTTACTCTGTGCCTTTTGTCTAGGTTACTTCCTCTCTTTAAGTCTTTGCAGTTGAAACAAGTGAGAAATGACTTCAAAATTTGCGACCAGCTTTCCAATTGCACAAAACGGGGTCTGGTTAACACATCAAAATGTCATAAGTCAGGAAAAAAACAACAACCACATTGTGGTGGTAACAATCAACATGTTTTGGGATCCTTGTGAAATACAAAGGTTTGGTACATATCGATTCACTAACAATGCAACAAGATGGAGGGTGTTAGGCAAACGGATCAAAGGTATTTTCGGTGAAACATGAAATTTTGGTACATATCAATCCATGAACAATGCAACAAGATGGAGGGTGTTTGGTGAACGGATCAAAGGTATTTTCTGTGATAAGATTGACGAAAAGGGTGGTAAATCAGTGATAAGCAAGATCTTCCAAGCAGAAGTCAAAGTTAGCATGGCAAGCGATGGAGCAATAGACCTCAAGGCCAATGCCGATGTTTTAAGTCAGGAAAGAACAGAATGGGCACTGAGTGGATGACAATTAACGTGCTTTGGGATTCATGGGAAACACAAAGGTTCAGTACGTGTCAATGGTATTGGGTTTGAATGGATTAGAGGTATTTTCCGTGATAAGGGTGACAGAGAAAGTGATTAGTCAATAAACAAGCAAGGTTTTCGAGTGGGAATCAAAGTGATCATGGGAAGTGAAGGAGCAATCGCCCTAGAAATTCAAGGCCACAAACTAACCACCATATTTTTAAACTGACAAGATTTTCTTTGATTGAAACAGGGGCAGAAAATTTCGTTTATTTCGGAGAACCATCCGTAAGGAAAGGCAAAGTATTAGACAGGTTTGACCGTAAATTCTCAGGACCCTCCTGGAAAATGGGACCTAGTTTAAAATTCAAAACAGTCATGAGTAGTAAAATCTAGCATAAATGTATCCCAAGGAATATAAGATGATTTTAAAGTTCGCATGTTGGAGATAGGATTCAATTAGCAGTTTTCAGGATCCTCCTGAATAATGGGGCCTAGATTTAAGATTGTTGCTAGATAACAAGATGTAGCGAAAATAATACCTTTATAAGATATAACTTAGGTTTAAAATTTTCGTTTAATTAAGAGTTGTCAGGACCCTCCTGAATAATAGGACCCAACTTTAAGATTTCCATTAAATAACAAGATTTAGCGTAAGTTCTGTTATAGGGTAATATAATTCAGCCGTAAAGAAATGTCACTCTTAGGATAAAACTTGACTTTTGATTTTTAGGACTCTCCTGGATAATGGGGAATAGTTTAAGACCCTCTTAGATAATAAGATTTAGCGAAAGTCACACCTTTAGAAAATATAACTTAGATTTAAAATTGTCGTAGTTAAATGTTGCCAGGACCCTCCTGGATAATGGGACCTAGCTTTCAAATTCTTAGTAATATTTGGTAATATGATTGAGTTTAACACTCACATATGCGCCCAGCTACCAAACTGGGGCAGAAAATTTTCTTTGTTTTGTCTACTTTTGTTGAAATCAGGGACCCGTTTGGAGAACAGGAGAAGCAGTTCAAGTTCAGCAATCAGGCGCCCACCTGGAGAGCAAGGGAATACAATTCAAGTTTCAGCAATCAGGCGCCCACCTGGAGAGGTAGGGAGTACAGTTCAAGTTTCAGCTTTCAAGTTCTTATTGATATTTGGTAACATGATTCAGTTTACACTCACATATGTGCCCAACTACCAAACTGGGGAAGAAATTTTTCTTTGTTTTTGTCTATTTTGTTGAAATCAGGCGCCCACCTGGAGAGCAAGGGAATACAATTCAAGTTTCAGCAATCAGGCGCCCACTTAGAGAGCAAGGGAATACAAATCAAGTTTCAACAGTCAGGCACCCACCTGGAGAGCAAGGGAATACAATTCAAGTTTCAACAATCAGGCGCCCACCTGGAGAGCAAGGGAATACAATTCAAGTTTCAGCAATCAGGAGCCCACCTAGAAAGCATGGGAGTATAATTCAAGTTCAGCGGTCAGGCATATATCTGGAGGAAAGGGAAAACATCTTAGATTACAATTCAAGTCAGCAACAAAAGAAGTTCGTGGTAAGAATGCGAGTCAAAAGTCCGAGGTAATCAACAGAAGTTAGTCACAATAAAGAAAAAAAAGACAAAGTAAAGAAGTTAATCCAAATATAGAAGTTGATGAAAGATATGAGCTTCTCAAGACATGGTTGAGATCATAAGTACTACATGTCCGGTTTTGATCCGAAAAGCTGAAGAAGAATGAACTAGCACCTGCAGCTAACAAGCGCTAAGGTTCAAATCTAAAATCTGCATGAAGAACCATTCAAGACTCAAGATCATGTTTCAGAAGACTTATAGATAGGAATCTTGTAACTCATAGTTGACAGGCTTAGTTAATCTTTTTCATTTCTTTTGATTTTGATTTAATAACAGGACTGCGGACCGGAATGACACCTCGACTGGCTCTCCACCTCGGCATACTCCATCATCTCACTCACCTCTAAACTACACGTGGCCTGATTCCTTTATAGCCAAGGATATGTAGGCAGCTCAGATACCAGGGCTCGGTCACATTCTCCTTCCTCTTAGTTTTTTTTTGTCTCCTCAAATAAGGGTCGGGTCAAAAATCCTGTCGTTCTTTGTCTGAAAACACTTCGTATTTCCAGTCAAAGAGGGGTCGCTATAGACATGTGATTTTTGACCATCCCCAAGATTTTTTATATTTTAGCATGTAAATATTTAATGTAGGCCTAATATAGCTATTTCAACTATTTTTGACTTCTTTACTTTATTTTCGCCATAAAAATAGAAAATTACAAAAAAATATTTTAGCTTACGTATCTTTCATAAATTTAAATCAAAAAATATAAAAAATAGTTCCTTATTTTTATTTTTACATAATCTTGAAAATACAAAAAATATGTTGCATTTGCATTTATGATTTAATTTTGCATTTTTAAATCAGTTAGTAATTTATCTGCTTTACAAAAAAAATAGAAAAATTACAAAAAAATAGTTTATTTTGCATTATTCAATTTTTTGATTTGAATTTTGTTGGTTTTCCTTAATTTGGTTTTAATTAGTTGTAATAATTATTAAGTTAATTAATTTAATTTTCTAGGATAATTTGGGGTGTAGGAAAAAGGAGGTGTACAACTAATATGATTCAGTTTAACACTCACATATGCGCCCAGCTACCAAACTGGGGCAGGAAATTTTCTTTGTTTTGTCTATTTTTGTTGAAATCAGGGACCCGTTTGGAGAACAAGAGAAGCAGTTCAAGTTCAGCAATCAGGCGCCCACCTGGAGAGCAAGGGAGTACAGCTCAAGTTTCAGCTTTCAAGTTCTTATTGATATTGGGTAATATGATTCAGTTTAAACTCACATATGTGCCTAGCTACCAAAATAGGGCAGAAAGTTTTCTTTGTTTTTGTCTATTTTATTGAAATCAGGCGCCCACCTGGAGAGCAAGGGAATACAATTTATGTTTCAGCAATCAGGCGCCTACCTGGAGAGCAAAGGAATACAAATCAAGTTTCAGCAGTCAGGCGCCCACCTAGAGAGCAAGGGAATACAATTCAAGTTTCAGCAATCAGGCGCCCACCTGGAGAGCAAGGGAATACAATTCAAGTTTCAGCAATCAGGAGCCCACCTAGAGAGCATGGGAGTATAATTCAAGTTTAGCGGTCAGGCATCTACCTGGAGGAAAGGGAAAACATCTCAGATTACAATTTAAGTCAGCGTGGTAAGAATACGAGTCAACAGTCCGAGGTGATCAACAGAAGTTAGTCACAATAAAGAAAAAAAAAGAGAAAGGCAAGAAGTTAATCCAAATATAGAAGTTAATGAAAGATATGAGCTTCTCAAGACATGGTTGAGGTCACAAGCACTACATGCCGGTTTTGATCCGAAAAGCTGAAGAAGGATGAACTAGCACCTGCAGGTAACAAGCGCTAAGGTTGAAATCTAAAGTCTGCATGAAGAACCATTCAAGACTTAAGATCAAGTTTCAGAAGATTTATAGATAGGAATCTTGTAACTCATAGTTGACAGGCTTAGTTAATCTTTTTCATTTCTTTTGATTTTGATGTAATAAGAGGACTGCGGACCGGAACCTCGGTGGAACGGTTGGAGCACATTGTGCATCAAATACATAAAGGTTGTTGGGGCATTGGTCAACCCAAATGACATGACAAGGAACTCGTAATGACCATACCGAGTCCTGAAAGTAGTCTTCGGGATGTCTAGCTCCTGAATCTTCAACTGATGGTAACTTGAGCGTAAATCAATATTAGAAAATAGTCGTGCGCCCTGAAGCTGGTCAAAAAAATTATCAATATAAGGCAAAGGATAACGGTTCTTCACTGTAACCTTGTTCAACCGGCGGTAATCAATACACATACGTATAGAACCATTTTTTTCTTGACAAACAAGATAGGAGCACCTCAAGTTGATACACTGGGCCGAATAAAACCCTTATCAAGCAATTCATATAACTGATCCTTTAACTCCTTCAACTCAAGAAGAGCGAAATGATACGGAGGAATAGAAATGGGCTGAGTGCCCGGCAACAGATCAATGCCAAAATCAATATCTCTATCAGGCGGCATGCCTGGAAGATTAGCTGGAAACACATCGGGAAAATACCATACTACTGGGACTGAATTGAAGGGGTATCAATAATGACATCTCTCACATAAGCTAAATACACGTCACACCTCTTCTCAACCATACACCGAGCTTTAAGAAAGAAATAACTCTACTAGGAGTGTAATCTAAAGTACCTCTCCACTCAACATGTGGTACACCTAGCATAACTAGCATCACGGTTTTCTCGTGACAATCAAGAATAGCATAATGGGGTGGCAACCAATCCATGCCCAAGATAATATCAAAATCAAGCATGCTGAGTAATAATAGATCAGCTCTAGTCTCAAAACTACTAAGAGCAACAAACACGACCGATAAATGCGGTCCACAACAAGAGAATCTCCCACAGGATTAGAAACATAAATAGGGAAACTTAAAAAATCCCGAGGTACACTCAAATGCGGAGCAAAATAAGAAGACACGTAAGAGTAAGTAGAGCCTGATTCAAATAGAATCGGTGCATCTCTGTGGCAAACTAATATAATACCTATGATGATAGAATTAGAGGCAACAGCCTCGGTACTGGCAGGAAGGGCATAGTATCTAGCCTGACCTCCCTCTCTAGGGCAACATCTACCTCCCCGACCTCCACTACTAGCTGGCTGAGCAGGTGGGGTAGAAACTGGAGCTGTAATCATAGCTTGAGAACTCTGCGGGGCACGCTGTGGCTGAGAAGTATGTAGAGGTCCACCCCTCCCAAGTCTGGGGCAATCCCTCACCATATGGCATGTGTTAACACACTCAAAACAAGCTCTAGGAGGACGTGGTAGCTGCGACTGGCTAGGGCCAGGTCTGCTCGACTGACCTCTAAAAGCACCCCCGCGCAGGAGGCGGGGTAAATACCGGTGGTGCATAATAAGGCTCCTGAAGTCTAGGAGGAGCTGGAATACCACTGGCTGCTAGAAGATTTGAATGAATAGGGCAACTCATATAACCCCTACCATGATGACCTGTAGTTGGGGTACAGGCACCAGAATAATGGCCCGACTCTCGAGACCTCTTGGCCTCCCTCTTCTCTCTCTCCCTAGCATACATACCCTCAATCCAATGCTCACCACCTGCTGATAAGAAATATCCATCTCCAACTCACGATCCATGCTAGATCTGATGTTGGGAATAAGGCCCTCAATAACTCGGCGAACTCTCTCGCGAACAATATAAACCAAGGCTGGTGCATGTCTAGCCAAACAGGTGCAACGGATAGCATACTCTGAAACAGTCACAGCACCCTGACACAAATGCTCAAACTCTGTGTGCCATGCGTCCCTGAGGCTCTAAGGAACATACTCCGTCAGGAACTGATCTGAAAACTAAGCCCAAGTTAGTGAAGCAGCCTCATCTGGACTGCCTAATTCATAGGTGCGCCACCACTTATAGGCAGCTCCTCGAAGCTAGAAGGTAGTGAAAGAAACCTCGCTCGATCTTGAGATATCCATGGTACGGAGAATGCGGTAACACTCATCAAGAAATACCAGAGCATCCTCCGATGCTAGACAACTAAAAACAGGGAGCTTGTACTTCTTGAACCTCTCAATCCTCAACTACTCATCCTCGGAAGCCACTGCCTTGTCCTCGGGCTGAACTAACACTGCAGGTGACACAGGAATAATTTTAGGGACCTGCTCAACATGCACTCGCGGCTCAAGAGTGCGGGCGGAGGGAATCTGTGCTCCTCCCCCGGCTTGAGACGTAGCTGCAGCAAGGGGAAGCAACACTGCCTGAGCCAAGGTGGTGTACATACTCATGAACTGTGGCAAAATCTCCTGAAGAGCTGGAGTGGCAGTAGCAGTAGGCGTGTCAAGTGCCTGGACTCCGGCTGGATCCGCTAGTGGTACCTCAGCAGTAGCTCGCGCAGGTGCTCTAGCTGCACCTTGTGCTTGTCGTCGGCCTCTACCCCGGCCCCGGCCTCTGACGGCTGTAGTAGGGGGCGCGGGTGCCTGATCATCTTGAGTAACACATGTCCCACCATCTATGAGAGAATAGAAGATAGAAGTTTAGAATTGTGATGTCAAATATCGCACGACAAGGAAATCAAATGAAGGGGAATTTTTTCCTAACAGTTACATAACCTCTCGTAGATAAGTACAGATGTCTCCGTACCGATCAGTGAGACTCTAATAAATTGTCTTGTGATCTGTGACTCCTATGAACCTAGAGCTCTGATATCAACTTGTCACGACCTTGGTTTACCCTCCGTGAACCATCGTGATGGCACCTAGTCTCTACGACTAGGTAAGCCTATACTCGCGGAAGTAAAACAATTAAAAAAATAGAAATAAGGCAATAACAATGTTAAATGTGTCGCTCGACATGCACCATATTTATATAGATCTCAAAGCCAATATCTAAATCCAAGACCCGAAAACCCACGAATCACAAGCTAAGAAAAAAGAAATACTACATAGCTCTAACTCCGGAATTTGTCTAATAAGAACAGAAAGTGCAAAAGGGCTAAATAATAAAAGGCAGGAATAGAAAGGGACTCCTCGATCTGCGGACGCGGCAGATGTATCTCAAAGTATCTAAATAGTCGCCTCCCTCAAGGATGGTAGGCCTGATTAGAAGTACCTAGATCTACACATGAAAAACATGCACAAAAGAGGCATGAGTACACCACAACGGTACTCAATAAGTGCCAAGCCTAACCTCGGTCGGGTAATGACAATGAAGGTCAGGGCCCTACTGAGGTTAAATACAATATAAGGGTTAACAGTGTGGAATAAAATAGTATAAATAAGTGCAACAGTAAGCAATAACATAGAATTAACAGAACAACAACAACTAGAACAGAGACAAAACAAGCCACGGGAAAATACAGCTCAACACAAAGATAACAACCTGGACACCGTCCAGGATACCGTTCTGTAGTCCCAATTACAACTGTCCAGTGGATCCCCCGGGATACCGTCCCGTAGTCCATAATATATATATCCGAAGGATCTCCCAGGATCCCGTCCCGTAGTCCAACTATTAATGCACAGGGATGTACCGGAATCCCGATCCGTAGTCCCTCATGTAAATACCCAGTACTGGGGGAATCTACCGGGTGCATTCCCGTAGTTCCATATAAGTGTGCAAGGGGATCTATTGGGAATCTAACCCGCAGTCCCAAAGTAAACGTGCAGGGGGCTCTATCGGGAATCTAACCCGCAGTCCCAAAGTAAACAGACAAGGGGAGCTACCGGAATCACACATCCGTAGTCCCAATGTAAATACACAGCAGCAGCAAGAAGATATATAGAAATGGCAAAATTTCATATTAAGGCAATAAGTGATTCTAGCCTAGCATGCTACACAGAATTCAAGTAAGGCAGGTTGAATCAAATAAAGCAATTAAGTCACTTAGACATGCTTTCCTAAGCTAACAACACACTTAATAGTGCAAGTAATAGAAACAGTAAAGGAAACATGCTAGTATATACTTAAAGAAAATTAGATTTCCAACAATTAGCACAAGTACGCACTCATCACCTCACGTTCAAGGCATTTCAATTACCAAACATACCAATCCTAAGGGGAAGGTCCCCCACACAAGGTTAGACAAGACACTTACCTCGAGGCTCAAAATCAACCCAACACCACGTCTTTGCCACGAGTACTCGACTCCAAATGGCCTAAATCTATTCAATTCAATTGCATAATATAAATAACACATCAAGTAACTGATTCTACAATTAAATTCTAAGTTAATACGCGAAATTATGTAAAATGACCAAAATGCCCCTCGGGCCCACATCTCGGAATTGGGTGAATTTTACATTTTCAGAAAATTCGTACTCTCACGAGTCTATACATAACATGAATACTGAAATCAGAGTCCAAATGACCCCTCAAATCCTTATTCAAAGATCTCTTAGACTCAAGCCCTAATTACCTATTTTCCCAATTATTTCACCACTAATTATGTCCTTAATCACATAAATACGAGTTATGAAATCCAGGATGCTACCTCCAAGTGATTCCCCTTTATTTTCCTCAAATATCTCTCTCAAAAGCTTCAAACCCGGATGAAAATGGTGAAAGAATACCTCAAATTCGCGAAGACAACTATTTATATGTTCTGCCCAGCGATTTCTGCATTTGCAACCCTGGGACCGCATCTATTGTCCCACTTCTGCGGAAACTTCATCGCATCTGTGACTTTCATTTAAATACCAGAAACCGCATCTACAATTACATTTTCGCAGATGCGACACCGCTTCTACGGTGTCCCTTCCGCATCTGCGGAACCTGAAGGAAAGGTCAAAATCCGTTTTTGCGGTCCCTTAGCCGCTTCTGCGGCGTCGCATCTACGGTCCCCAAACCGCAGATGCAAAAATACTAAAAGCAGCAAAAATACAGCAGCTGCAACATTTTCTAAATTTTCTCGTTAACCATCCGAAATCACCCCGGGCCTCCCGGGACCTCAAAAGGCATCAACATATCCTAAAACCTTATTCAAACTTGTACCAATCTTCAAAATACCTCAAACAACATCAAAATAACCAAAAAACATTGGATTCAAGCCTAAGTTTCTAAAATCTTTCGAATTCCGCTTTTGATCAAAAACCCAACCAAAACACGTCTGAATGACCTGAACTTTTGCACACACATCCCAAATGATACAACGAAAATACTGCAACTCTCGGAATTCAATTCTGGACCTCAGACCAAAATGTCACTTTCGCACCGGAAACTTCCAAAATTTAACTTTCGGCATTTCAAGCCTAAATTAGCTACTGACCTCCAAAATACAATCCGAACATGCTCCTAACTCCGAAATCACCCAACGGAGCTAACAGAACCATCGGATTTCTATTACGAGGCCGTCTCCACGCTATTTCAACTATGGTCACTTTTCCAAAACTTAAGCTCTCAGTTAGGGACTAAGTGTCTCAAAACTCTCCGAAACTCAAAACCGAACATCCCGGCAAATCAAAATAGCAGAATAAACTTGGGGAAAGCAGTTAATAGGGGGATCGGGGCATTAATTCTTAAGACGACCGGCCAGGTCATCACACTTCTTCCTGAACACCTGAAGTATGTATACCATGGAATTTCAGAAACGCGGCTTACCCCATGCTCATTTTCTTATTATAATATGTAATGAGCAATAATTAAAACATAATTACCAGATAGTAATAGAGAACCAAATTTGCGCAAACTTGTTCTTAAGCATATGATGCACAACCATTGTGGTAATTTAAACCTCACAAATTGTTGTATGGAAAAAGGTTGCTTCAAATTCAAATACCCACAAAAGTTTGCCAATCAAACATCGGAAGGAAATTATTCGTATCCTATATATAGAAAATGAAACACAGGGAATGTTGTGCATGTGAGAGGGCAAGATTTAGATAACTCTTGGGTTGTTCTATACAATCCATATTTACTTGGCAAATACAATTGTCACATAAATGTTGAAGTTTGCTCTAATATCAAAGTCGTAAAACATCTTTATAAGTATATTTGTAAAAGACATGACAAAATTACATTCAGTGTGCAAAATAATGATGCAAACATAGAGATAGATGAAGTAAAAGAATATCGAACTGCCAGATGGGTATCACCTCCGGAATCCTTATGGCGTCTCTTTGGTTTTCCTATTAGTGAAATGTATCCAAGCGTTTATCGTCTTTAGCAACATCTTGAAGGCCAACAATTTATTTCCTTTAAGAGCAATATTGATATAAATACGGTTGTGAACAATCCGATGATGAAAAAATTGATGTTGTCACACCTCCTTTTTCCTACACCCCCGTAAAGGGTATACAAGAGTTTTTCCAATTTAAGTGACAATCGAAATTAGATTATTTTTATTTAAAATTATCAGAGTCGCCACTTGGGATAAATTTATGGTGTCCCAAGTCACCGGTTCAAATCCTGAATCGAGGAAAAGATTGACCCTGTATTACAGTCCGCAAACACGAAAATCTGGGTAAAGAATTCTGTTAACCCGGGAGAAGGTGTTAGGCATTCCCGAGTTCCATGGTTCTAGCACGGTCGCTCAACTTTTATAATTGGCCTATTATCTGATTTTAATACATGTTTTAGACTATGGTATATTTAACTTATTAATCGCTTTAATTATTTTTAAGGAAATTGCAACGTCATTTAAAATAAGTCTCGAACCACGTCACATAAATGCACCCGCGACTCTCGATATATTTTATCTAACGTTGTTGAGATTTGGATTTGGGTCACATAAATGCGCACCCGAGTTTAGGAAGATAAATTATTAAAATAACGCGCCTAAAGCAACTACGCATTTGCAACTTTGCGAGGGCCATGGAAAATTCGCTAAATGGCACGCCTCGATTTCTAAGGATTCAAATATTCAAGATCAATTAAATAAGGGCCGTGCATTTTAAGATTTTATTCGGCATGGCACACCTCAATTCCAATTTTAGAGGGAAGCTCAAACTAAGTTTTGGAAGGCCATAAGCTATTTGTGTTATATGATATGGCTCACCTCAATTCATTTTAAAAAGACTAGTTAATTAAGAGAAAACTTAAAGGGAGGATCTCTCGGTATCCTCAATATATGCCAGGGATCTCTTGGTATCCTGAGCCTCAGTTCAAATCATAAATGCGTACAGGGAATCTCCCGGGATGCCGTCCCGTAGTCCCAAAGTAAAACACACAACAACAACACAAGAATACTCAATTAAGCTCAATTTCGTAGCAAGTAAACAGGTAATTCTAATATAACAAGCTTCACATAATTCAATTAAGTCAGTTAAGCAGATAAACAGTTAAGTCAATTAGACACGCTTTTTCTAAGCTAACAGCAGGTTTAAATTGTAAGTAAAATGAAACAGGAAAGGAACACAATTGAATTACTTAAAGAAAATCGGATTTTCAACAATTAGCTCAAGTACGCACTCGATACCTCACGTACAGGGCATTTCAAATATCAAATATACCAAATCCTAAGGGGAAGGTCCCCCACACAAGGTTAGACAAGTCACTTACCTCGAACCGGCTCAAAATCAACCCAAGACTACGTTCTTGCCACGAGTACTCAACTCCAAATGACCCAAATCTATTCAATTCAATTTCATAATGTAAATAACACTTCAAGTAATTGATTCTACAATTAAATGCTAAGCTAATATGCGAAATTAGGTAAAATGACCAAAATGCCCCTCGGTCTCACGTCTAGGAATCAGGTAAAATTTATATTTTCAGAATTCCCACGCTCTCACAAGTTCATGCATACAAAAATTATCCAAATGTAAGGTCAAATTCCCAATCAAAAGTCGAATTCTAGGTCTAAGAACTTTCTTCCAACTTTTCCCCAATTTCCATCTCCAATCCAAAATTAAATGATAAATTCATGTATTGATTAATGGGTTACAAGCAAAAAGGAGTTAAGAATCATTACCCAATTGATGTCTATGAAAATCCCACAAAATCTCGCTCAAATCCGAGCTCCCAAACTTAAGTTTTGATAAAAATGGCTAAACCCTCGATTTTGAAATTTTATAATTTGCCCAGGTATTTCCTTCTTCGCAAATGCGGAAGGACCCTCGCATTCACGAAGAACAACTTCGCTTGGTCCAGCTTTCCTTCATAGCGAACGCGACGCACAATCTCCTCCTCCTACGCGAACGCGGGTGAAACTTCACAAATGCGAAGCATTAAATCTCCCTCAGCCCCAACTCCTCTTCGCAAATGTGAGACCCCACTCGCGAACGCGAAGAAGGGAACCAGAACTGGGCTGCTGCAATTTTCTGCAATTTCTCTAAGTTCCAAAATGACCCGTTGAGCATTCAAAACACATCCGAGGCCCCCGGGACCTCAATCAAACCTGCCAACCAATCCTAAAACATCATTCAAACTTGTTCCAACCTTCGAAACGCTCAAAACAACATCAAAATACCTATTTTCATCGAATTCAAGCCTAAGAATTCCAAAAACTCTAAAAATACGCTTTTGATCAAAACGTCTATCAAACCTCGTCCGAATGACCTAAAATTTTGTACACACGTCACATTCAACACAATGGAGCTACTCCTACTTCCAGAATTCCATTCCGACCCTAGGATCAAAATCTCACTATTGGACCGAAAACTTCAAAAGTTCAACTTTTGGCATTTCAAGCCTAAATTTTCTACGGACCTCCAAAACACAATCCGAACATGCCTCTAAGCCCAAAATCACCCAATGGAGTTAACGGAACCATCAGATTTCCATTCTGTGGAGGCCTTCACACTGTTCCGACTACGGTCAACTTTCCAACACTTAAGCTCTCATTTAGGGACTAAGTGTCCTAAAACTCTCCGAAACTCAAAACTGAACATCCCACAAATCAATATAGCAGAAATAAACTTGGGAAAATCAGTTAATAGGGGATCGAGGCGAAAATTCTTAAGACGACCTGTCGGGTTGTCACATTTTCATTTGATTTTAATTGTTAAAAATGGTTAATGACTAAATCTAACTTTGACTTTCCTAGCAAGTGAAATGTTAGGCTCCATCATGGTTCCGAGGGTGAGAATTCCGGGTCATGACAAAGCAATATCAAGTTGTGACATCTGACACTCTCCCTTACGTATTTTAATTTCATGTGGTTAAATTTCCATCGTATACAGCAGATTCTGTTCTACAAGCTTTCCATCTCTAAAACTACTGTAAGAAATAGATTCCACCCATAAGGACACTCTTAAGGTCTACTAGGGTAAGACCTAGTAACTTTAGTTATTACTATAATCCTAGTTGGCCCTATATAAGTACACATATAGTGTACAACTAAATATACTGAATATAATATTTTTCTATGCTCTTCTCTGTTAATAACAATAGGGTTTAGATTGTATAATAGGGGTTGATCTAATATCATGACAACCACTCTCGGCTGCAATAACTCTAGTTGTTTTAGTCTTCCGCTTCAAAGAACAAGTAAGTTCTTTGTTCATAATTTAAGCGCTATCTCATATGTTTATATTATTGCGTTCCTTTAAAGATTTAAGCGGATTCCTACTCTTAAAGATTCACTCTCCCTCACTCTCAAACACTATATTCTCCTCGTTGGAAATGTTGTTTGTCCGCTAGATTTAAGCGGATATCCTGATTTTTGTTATGTGTTATACCTTATATCTTTGAGACTGATATATATATATATATAGTAACCATCCACGTAAAGCTAATAATTTTCTCCCTTTGGTCCCAAGTTAGCATAAACTAAAGATGCACCCGGCGCCAAATTAGCTCCACTGTTAGCCATTCAAATGATACTTTTTCCAAATCTTGGTTTCGCTAACCATTACATCGCTAGTGATGGAGCTAGTAGTAGGGTTTAAAAGGGCATGGGCTTTGATCAAAAAAATATAGTGGAGATGAAAAATTCTTAGCAAATGAGTTCACTCCATTTTATGATAGGTTTGTATATCTGTTGAAATGTAAGTTATAGTTTTAGTTATGGTGGTAGAATGTACAGCTGGATGCCAGCTGTATTAAGTTAGTAGAGCATTAGCTAGCTAAGTAGATACTTAACTAATAGCTTACTCAGTATATATACATCAATGTACAGTGTATTAACCAAGTTAACAGAAAATGAAGAGAATCACTTTCTTCTCTGTATCTGCGGAACTGCTTCTTCATCTACATTGGTCATCAGCTCAATCTGGATCTAGGATTTCATCATGGTATCAGAGCTCAAGTTGGAAATCTACGCATCGTTATCAAATTCCTAGAGTCTTAGCTGCATCCAGTAAATGAGTTGGAGTAAGTTAAAGCAATTTTTCGATATCTTGGAAGCTAGGGCTTAATCGGCAGTCAACTATTGCATTTCCTCTATTCTTCTTCATCTAAGATCAATTATTGTTCAACAATAGAGATCGAGAATGAAGAAATTGATGCAAGTGCAGCAACGGTTAGAGGAGGTCCTATCTTAATAAATCAACATCATCCATTGTTCCTTCAACCATATGATACCCCAGGTAGTTCTCTAATTTTAGTCAAATTAACTGGACCTGAGAATTATATACTGTGGAGTATTACAATGTGTGTGAGTTTACTAGAAAAAAGTAAGATAGGGTTTGTGGATGGTAGATACCCTAAGGAGAAGTTTGATATAACTCTTCATGAATTGTGGGAAAAGTGTAAAACTATAGTACTCTCACGGATCATGAATTCAGTAAGTGTTGAATTGCTAAGTGGCATGGTGTATGCCTCAAGTGCTCACAAAGTGTGAATGGACCTCAAAGAGAGGTTTGATAAGGTCAATGGCTCTCGTGTGTTGTACCTTCACAAACAGATTGCCACTTTTACTCAAGGAATATCCTCTGTGTCAACTTACTTTTCTAAGTTGAAGGAACTTTGGGCAGAATTTGATGCTCTTATGCCCTACCATGGGTGTGGCTGTGAGGAGTCAAAGAAGTATGTTGAGCATTTCCAATACCAAAGGCTATTTTAATATTTGATGGGGTTGAATGAGTCTTATTCACAGTATAGCAACCAAATATTGAACATGTTGCCCATACATTCTATTAATAGAGCCTATTCTATGATTATTTCTGAAGAGAGCAGAAGATCTATGTGTCAGACATCTCAAAGTACTGAAGTAACTGAGGTAACTGCTTTGTTCAGTAGCAAAAATATAGGTGTTACAAACAACAACACAAGTCTATTCAGTGGGAAAGGTCACAATAACTTAGGAGGCTCTACAAGGGGAAATAACTACTCTGGTGGATAGGTCTATGCTAGAGGAAACAATTATGGACAGAAAAGGAACTCTCTATACTATGATTATTGCAATTTTAAGGGACACACCAGGGAGAACTGCTATAAGCTAAATGGATATCCCCTGACTTTAAGACTAAGAAAAAATTTGACTCGGGGAATGCAGTACATCATGTTCAGGATGCATCAAATGATATAGGTAATAGCCAAGCTGCTACTGCTACTAATTTTCAGGTTCTTTACAGGTACAACATAATACTACGATTGGACATGGGACTCGGAATGTGATATTCAACATTCCTTAATTTACTTAGGAACAATATCAATAGATAATTCAGTTATTGGTTAAAGGAAGTGAAGGCAACAGTACAAGTACATCAGGATCAACATATATGACATCTTGTGTAATGAACTCAGAAGTGTTGGCTAAATGGATAGTAGATTCAGGTGCTTTGAGTCACATGGGGCATAGCCTTAATCTGTTGATTAATCCTAAGTTGATTACTAATAATAAATGTGGTACAGTTCAACTTCCTACAGGAAACATAGCTCACATCAGTCATATAGGATCTTTATACATTATTTAGGGTCACAGGATTAGTAATGTCCTACACATGCCTGATTTCAAATAAAACTTACTCTCTATCTCAAAGCTAACTATGGAGATGAGATGGGCAGTGATGTTCTTCCCTAATTTCTATATTTTTCTGGAACTCTTCAGTGGACTGGTGAAGGGGATTGGTAGAGAAGATGATGGGCTATATGTGTTCTACTATGGAGATGTCAATACAACTAGACTTCAAGCTCCTAGTACAATTCCTAAATTTGTAGTTCCTAAACCACCACCTACTGTAAATATGATCACAAATCATAGAATAATGGATATAGCCTTGAGGCATAAGAGATTAGAGCATACACCTGAAAAGACCTTGAGGAGCATTGTTGTATTTCAGAATTGTGCATGCAAAAACACTACCGAGTCTTGTACTGTATGTCCTTTAGCTAAACAAATCAGGCTTCCTTTTCCTTTGAGGACTACTAACACTATTGTTTGTTTTCATGGAAATAAGTATTTCCTTACTCTTGTAGATGACGACTCTAGATACTATTGGATATTCTTGTTGCCTACTAAGGCAGAAATGATTGTTGCTCTTAGATCCTTTCTTCTAATGATTTAGAATGTGAATTAAGCTTCTATAAATATATTTAGGTCAGATAGTGGGAGTGAATTTCTTAACTCTCAAGTGGTTGAGTTATTAAGGTCTAAGGGAATTATTGATCAAACCTCTTGCATATATACTCTAAAGCAGAATGGAGTTGTGAAGAGGAGACACAAATATATTCTGGATGTTGCCAGGTCTCTAAGGTTTCAGGCAGTTGTTCCTCTTCGATTTTGGGGGGAGTGTATTACCATAGCTATGTATATCATCAATAGACTGCCCTCAGCTCCCTTTGAAGTTTTACTTTGTCATGCTCCTTTCTTGGGACATATGACAATGTTTGGCTGTCTTGGTTATGTTACAGAGGTGAGGAAGTGTGATAAATTTGCTCCCAGAGAAATCCCAGTTGTATTCCTAGGCTGTAGTATGACACAAAAGGGTTACAAAATGTATGGTATTCACTCCAAGACCTTTACTATCACCAGAGATGTAGTGTTCAAATAAGATGCGTTTCCTTTCAACTTTGCTCATACTACCTCTTCTATATTTTCGGTATTGAATCTTACTTTTGTTCTCCTCTCCTTTCCTGAAAATAAGTCATCCTCTTAGCAGTCTCAGCTTATTCCTTCTACCCCTTCACTTTCTTCACCTAGTGGTGAATTTTCTCTCCATAACACAGCAGGTGAAACTGCAGTAGATGCTGGTGAAACTTTATCTGCTGTGATCATGATGTTTCAGTGTCTCTACTAGCTGAGCCAAGCTTGCCCTTATCCTCACCATTGCCTTCTCCTAAGGCTCCTCTTACCAGAAGGTCCAGCAGAAATAGCAGACCTCCTATTTGGATAAAGGACTATGTCACTCATGAC
Organism: Nicotiana sylvestris; assembly: GCF_000393655.2. Lineage (NCBI taxonomy): Eukaryota > Viridiplantae > Streptophyta > Magnoliopsida > Solanales > Solanaceae > Nicotiana > Nicotiana sylvestris. The sequence continues at coordinate 13,179,184 of NC_091064.1, forward strand.
AAAGGGAAGGCTCATTGCTGCTATCCTATTTCCACCTATGTCAGCTATGATAATGTCTCCTCATCCTTTGGCATTGCCTTGACAGCTTATTCATCCATTATTGAGCCAAAGACATTTTCTAAAGGTGTCAAAGATCCTAAGTGGGTTGCTGCAATGAAGGATGAAATTTTAGCCTTGTAGGATGACAACACCTGGAGTATAGTTGCTTTGCCTCCAGGAAAGATACCTATTGGTTGCAAATGGTTTTAAAGTTAAGTACACTTCTACAAGAGAGGTAGAAAGATATAAGGCTCGGCTTGTAGCCAAAGGTTACAGTCAACAAGAGGGTCTAGATTACACTGAAACTTTCTCTCCAATAGCTAAAATGGCAACTGTGAGGTCTATTCTGGCCATAGCTACTGCCAAGAAGTGGTTCATCTATCAGATGGATGTCCACAATACTTTTTTGCATAGAGAGTTACTTGAAGAAGTATATATAAAAGTTCCTCCTGGTTTTGCAAGCCAGGGAGGGAAACATATGGCTTGCAAACTTCATAAGTCCTTGTATGGACTTATACATGCCCCTTGATAGTGGAACAAGAAGCTCACAGATGCATTAGTTTAGCTTAGATTCACTCAAAGTTATTTTAACTATTCATTATTTATAAAAAGGGTGAAGACGGAACCAATACTTATACTAGTCTATGTTGATGATCTACTGGTAACAAGAAGCAGTCCAAGTCTAATCTTACAAACTAGAAATGATTTAAAGCTCAAGTTTAAGATGAAGGATCTGGGTGAACTTAAATTCTTTTTGGGGATAGAGTTTTCTAGGTCAAAGCAAGGGATTGTGATGAGCCAAAGGAAGTATGTATTGGAGTTAATTGTTGAACTGGGACTTGGTGGTGCCAAAACCTGCTGGTACACCCCTGGAGACCAGATCCAAACTCATCTATGTTAAGTTTGATAGTTTCATGAGCAAAAGTCCTTCTAATAAAGCTGATACAGAAGACAAAGAACTGGAAAATGCTGGTCCTTATCAGAGGTTGATAGGTAGACTTCTGTATCTTACCATGACTCGAATTAATATCTCTTATATAGTTCAGGTACTTAGTTAGTTTATGCACATGCCTATGCAATCTCATATGGATGCTGCTCTAAGAGTTGTCAGGTACATCAAGACAACTGCAGGATTTGGCCTACTGATGCCCTCAGAAGGATCTGGGAAATTTGAAGCTTATTGTGACTCAGATTGGGATGGTTGCTTACAAACAAGAAGATCAATAACAGGATATGTGGTTAAGTTTGGTAATGCATTAGTGTCTTGGAAGTCCAAGAAGCAGGAAACAGTTGCTAGAAGTTCAGCTGAAGCAGAGTTTAGAAGCATGGCTTCAACTGTTGCAGAATTGACTTGGCTTACAGTATTGTTCTCAGAGTTGGGTGTGAAGGTCACTTTGCCTATAGACCTACACTGTGACAGCAAAGCTGCAATTCAGATTGCAGCTAATCCATATTTCCATGAATGAACCAAACATATTGACATTGATTGCCACTTTGTGAGAGAAAAGATTGTACAAGGGTTGATCGAGATACATCATGTACCCACCAAAGCGCAACAAGTTGTTTGGTTATTAAGAGTCTTGGGACAGCACAACACGACTATCTGATATCCAAGCTGAGGTTGAAGGATCTGTTTCAACCATTAGCTTGAGGGAGGGTGTTGAAATGTAAGTTAGAGTGTTAGTTATGGTGTTAGAATGTACAACTAGATGCCAGCTGTATTAAGTTAGTGGAGCATTAGATACCTAAGCAGATACTTAACTAATAGCTTACTCAGTATATATACATCAACGTACAATGTATTAACCAACTTAACAGAAAATGAAGAGAATCACTTTCTTCTTTGTATCTGCGTAACTGCTTCTTTATCTCCATAGTTCAGTAGCTCAATCTGGATCTAAGATTTCATCAATTTCAAAGACCCTCATGGATATATAAATGAGACAAAATCGAAAAATTAATACAAGGTGGAGATGGGTGGCATTTGAGTATTCCACTTGATAAGGTTCGAGGTACATTCATTATGGGACTCGATGGGCATTGTAAAGCTCATGAATTTAATCTTATCGAGATGATCGAGAATAACTCATGTAATATTTTTCACAGTAATATGTGCTTGTGTTTGGACTTGTTTAATAAAATCAAAAGCCGTGATCTAAAATGAGATAGACGAGAATGGATTGGAGTTCTTGTTATGTGTTGCAGATTGTAGAGCGCGACTCAAACTACCAATTCCTCCAATTAGTAGAAATCATGTCATCTTGTATACAAAGAACTCGGGGAATATTTAGGACTCTTTGGGACATAGAATCCCAAATATTTTTTGAAAAAGTTGATTTGGGTGAAGTTTGATGTGAAATGTGTTTGGACATAAATTTTAGGACAAGTTTTGACATGTTAAAAAGTTATTTTTTCAACTAAAAGTCTCAACTAGTCATGATTTGGCCCAAAAAGAGGTCTTAACCTATTTTCAAATCTCCTAAAATTAGATTAATTCTATAAACAAACACATATTTAAAGGAAAATAAATAAATACTTCCAAAACTTATGGCCAAATGCCTACTTAGTGTCACGGACTGGACAGTGGCAGTCATGTTACTGTCTATTCATTTATTGATTTTGCCTAGATTACAAAATAGAATACATATTCAAAAACTATCTATACTAATTATAATAGCACGAAACTCTAAACAGAAAATTAAATGGTGATCAAATTATTAACTTTCGTAAGTTCAATTCATATGGGATAAAATTTGTAGTTACAGCTTATCTTTTAAAAATTTCATCATTTGGGTTTAAGCCACTTATTTTAAACTAGGAAATCTAGTCACAGAATATGGGATAAAATGAAAAGGTGACGACACCAGAAACGAGTGGAACCAACAATATAGAAAAACGACCAAACTACTCAGTGGTCCTAATTAGTAGTACAGTCTTTCTAGAAACGGAAATAATTTCTGAGGAGAACTATCTTCTGATTATTTTTGTTTTAACTCATAAATTTGACTCTTAATTAATCATGTTCATTCGAACTCAATATATTTTATGCATACATTTTAAATAAGGGAATTTATATCATAGAAACGTAATGAACTCGGTATTAAAAACTTTAAATGTCGAATTCATCAAATTTGACAGTTTATTTGGATGATTGTTATGTATCGTTTCATAATGTGTCATATAGTATTGTATTGCATTGTATTTTATTGTATTGTATTGTTGATGTATACAATATTTGGATAAATTATATTATTTGTCGTTGTTTCATGATGTTATGCACCAACAATATGAAGAATAAACTTGCAATATTAATAGTAAAACAAAAATAAGGTACGAGGTAATATTATTATATAAAAAGGTAGGGTAAATGATAAAATATAATTATTTAGTAAAAAAAAGGACAAGATGAGAGAAAAAAGATAAGGTAATGATGCGACCATTGAGAAAAAGATAAGGGTAAGGGTGTTCTGGATTAAAATAGAAATAAAAAAAGTATCAAGAACAATTAGAGATATAAGATGTTTCAAACCCATAAGGTTCAAATGTATAAAAAGGATAAGATGAAAGAAAAAGTATCAAGAACAATTGATATTGTGTGTGTATATCAAAATGTATATAACAACTTTATTCTTTGTATATCTAAAATATAAAATTGTAAATATAGTTGTCTATAATTTAAATTTGTTTGTATATCCAAGTGTCTATTACAAAAATAATTGTATTTTTTATATATCATAGTGTATATCACATGCAATAATGTGTATACATTATCCCCCTCCTTAGCATTACTCTTAGTCAATCTATTATACATTTGTTTTACCAGTTTAGGAGTTATTTTTAATAATAAATAATTAAAATTACAACAAAAAACAACAAAAGTATAACAAAAATAAATGCGAAAATTAATATGAATGCTAGAACGTTAGTTGCAATTAGAGATAGAGAGAGAGAGAGAATTAGAGAGATATAAGAGCTTTGTGTGAAAATTTAAAAAATAAAATGGGGAATTTACAGTTTTAAAATAGCGCCAAAGTGTGTTTGAACAACTTAGAGATTAAAAAATAATTTATGAATTTTTTTTAAAAAAACAAAAAAATAACTTTTCCAACATTTTTATTTTTTAGTATTTTAAATTTTACCCAAAACGTTTTTTTACGTGTGGAATTACCATTTAGAGTCTAGAGACTATTGGCAGTTGAACAAAGTCACTATCAAGAACAAGTATCCGTTGTCAAGGATTGATGACTTATTTTATCAGCTTCAGGATGCCAAGGTGTTTTTGAAGATTGATTTGAAGTTTGGCTACCATCACTTGAAGATTAGGGCATCTGATCCCTAAACGGCTTTTTGGACTTGGTATGGGCATTATGAGTTCCTAGTGATGTTATTTGGGTTGACAAATGTCCCATCAGCATTTATGGATTTGATGAACTGGGTGTTCATGCCCTACTTGGATTCTTTTGTGATTGTATTCTTTGATGATATCTTCATCTACTCCCGCAATCGAGATGACCATGAGCATCATCTTTGGATTGTACTTCACACTCTGAGAGATAGTCAGTTATCAACGCTCGCTATCATGTACAACAAACCCTGGATCTGCACACACGGTGCAGGGAGTAATGTGAGTACGCCAACTCAGTAAGTTATAAATGTAAATAAAGACTAATCAGTAAGAAACACATAAATCCACATCATGAAATCTCAGTGAGTACAACATGCTTTCAAATCAGTATATAAGTCAAATCATCTCTTTTAAAATCCAATTTCGGTAAAAATCATTTGAAGATATTTTTCAAAAATTTCAACAGAGTTCAATGAAATTTAGATTAAAAGTGTTGAAAAGCATAAATAGTCCCTCGGGAAAAACATGTATCATAAACCACCCCTCGGGCGCATAACATCACTCAGAATCAGCCCCTTGGGCAAACCTTACAATTACTCATAATCAGCCCATCAGGCACAACATAGATCAAGAACAGCCCCTCTAGTAACATCATATCACTCACTCAAGGTACCCGCGCTCACTGGGGGTGTACAGACTCCGGAGGGGCTCCAACAACCCAAGCGCTATAACAAGTCACTTTGTGACATAATCAATCAGGCCCTCGGCCTCTCATATCACATATCAGTACAACATGTTGCGACGTGCAGCCCGATCCCATAATATCCTCACAACACAGGCCCTCGGCCTCACTCAGTCAGAAACCTCTCAAGCCACTCGGGCTATCAGTAAAACAGGGTACTCGGCCTAGAATATTATTTTATGCATCGAAACGGAGTAACAAATATTGAGATATGAAATCAGTAAAATATAATATGACTGAGTACAAATATTAAGTCAAAACAGTGAGGAAATAATAATAAAAGACCCCTAATCCAAGAGCTTGGCACAAGACCCAAATATGGCATTCAGCCCAAATATAGAAATTCTTTATAAAAGACAAAGATGTCATATAATTTCCAGTCAAATACGCAATTTAATAGTCGCTACGGGATTGACCGAGTCACAATCCCCAACAATGCACGCCACACGCTCGTCATCTAGTACGTGTGTCACCTCAAAATAGTGAAACAATGTGAAATTCGGGGTTTCATACCCTCAGGACAACATTTACCATCATTACTTACCTCAAACCGGTCAAAACTCTAACTCGCGATGCCCTTGCCTCTCAAATCAGCCTCCAAATGCCCCAAATCTAACCAAAATCAGTTTATTATCATCAATATAAGCTAAAGGAATGAATTCCATATGAAAATTATCAAATTAGACCAAAAATCTCGAATTTGGCTCAAACCCGACCCCTGGGTCCAGTCTCAGAATCCAATAAATATTGCAAAACTAGAAAGCTCATTCACTCATTAGTCTACCCATATCAAATTCACCAAAATCCGACATCATATAACCATCCAAATCCCCAAAATCAACTCTCCAAATTTTCTTCCAATTTTCCCAATATTTACCCCAAATTCCCAAATTAAATGATAAAAATCAAGACACAGTCATGGAATTTAACCAAATTTGAGTGAAGAACACTTACCCCAATCACTCCTCTGAAAATCCCCTCCAAAATTGCCTTCCGCCAAGCTCTCTATTGAATTTTGGAATTATCAACTCAAGCCCTCGTTTTTGAATATAAACATTCTGCCCCGACATTTCCTTCATCGCGATCACGGAAATTACCTCGCAATCGCGAAGCACAAAATGGACTGCCCCCTCATATTAACCTTATGCAATCGTGTAAACCTCCACGCGTTCGCGAACCTAATCCACCCTGACCTACGCGATCGCGACCTGCTTCACGCGGTCGCATAGAGCAACCACCTCCGCTCATCACCAGCTCACTTCCTTCTATGCGAACGCGACCCTGGCCACGCTTTTGCGAAGCACAACATCTCACACATACGCGATCGCGGCCTCATCTCTATGATCACGTAGAACAACTCCACCTCTACCCTAATTAAGCCTACGCGATCGCAAACTCCTCTTCACAATAGCGAAAAGCAAATCTTCTGCAATAGAAAACCAACAAAATTTGCTAACTTTTCAAGTCCAAAAATGTCCCGTTGGGCATCCGAAACACACCCGAGGCCCTCAGGACCTCGATCAAATATGCCAACACATACCATAACATCATTCAAACATAAGAACTTATAAACTTTCAAATTTCACAAACAACGCTGAAACCTATCAAATCACCTCCGAATGACCTGAAACTTTGCACACACGTCAAAAATGACACTACAGACCTAGTCCAAATTATGTATTTCCATTCCGACCCTGATATCAAGATTTCCACTACCAACCAAAAATGCCAAATTTCAAATTTTGCCAATTCAAGCCAAAATCTACCGCACCTCCAAACTACATTCTGAACATGCCCCTAAGCCCAAAATAAGCTAACGGAGCTAACCGAACCGTCAGAATTCACATCCAAGACCTTCTACACATATGTCAATATCCGGTTGACTTTTCCAACTTAAGCTTATTCAAAGGAAACTAAGTGTCTCATTCCTCTCCAAAACCACTCCAAACCCGAACCAACCAACCCGATACCACATAATACAGTTGAACAACATATAAAGAAATAGAAATGTGGGAAACAGGGCTATAACTCATGATACGACCGGCCAGGTCGTTACATCCTCCCCCTCTTAAACAAACGTTCATCCTCGAACGAGTCAAGAAATATACCTGAAGCCTCAAACTGGTGTGGATATCTGCTGCGCATCTCCCCCTCGGTCTCCCAAGTAGCCTCCTCTACAGGCCGACTTCTCCACTGCATTTTCACTGACGCTATATCCTTTGATCTCAACTTTCGGACCTGCCACTCCAAAGTGGCCACTAGCTCCACATCATAAGTCAAATCTCCGTCTAACTGAACCGCTCTAGAATTCAAAACATGAGACGGATTGCCGACATACTTCCGGAGCATAGAAACATGAAATACTGGATGCACACTCGACAAGCTAGATGGCAAAGCAAGTTTATAAGCCACCTCCCCAATCCTCTGAAGCACCTCAAATGGCCCAATGAAATGAGGGCTCAACTTTCCCTTCTTCTCAAATTTCATAACACCCTTCATGGGTGAAACCTTCAGTAGAACCTTCTCTCCAACCATGACAGACACATCACGAACCTTCCTGTTCGTATAAATTTTGGTCTCGATTAAGCTGTACGAAGCCGCTCCTAAATCACTTTGACCTTGTCTGAAGCATCCTGCACCAAGTCTGTACCCAAAAGCCTAGCCTTGCCCGGCTCAAACCAACCCACTGGAGATCTACACTTGACTGATAACTGTTGTTATATACAAACTCTGCGAGCGGTAGAAACTGATCCCATGAACCCTCGAAATCAATGACACAAATGTGCAACATGTCCTCTAATATCTGAATAGTACGCTCAGACTATTCGTTCGTTTGAGGGTGAAAAGTTGTGCTCATCTCAACCTGAGTACCCAACTCTCGCTGCACGACCCTCCAAAACTGCGATATAAACTGAGTACCTCTATCTGAAATGATGGAAACTGGGACACTATGTAGGCGAACAATCTCTCGGATATAAATCTCAGCTAATCGCTCTGAAGAATAGGTAGTATACACAGGAATGAGTGAGCAAACTTGGTCAGCCGATCCACAATCACCTAAATTGTTACAACCCATATCCACACGCGTTAGTTCATGCCATATATTAGTTAACATAAATGCAAGAAGGAATTACCTTTGAGATGATAATAAGTTAATTCTATTTGTCTTAAGTGATACAAGGGTGTATAATGGTGATTAACAAGTATTAGAAGTTAAACGAATCGAGGATGTTGTAACTCGTATTTTTAGGTAAACCTAGAGGTTCTTAATACACTCAAGGTCATGTATTAAGATGTTTGAATTATATAATATCCGTATCATAAGTCCTAAAGTCAAACGAGTTATGAAACAAAAGTCGACAAAAGTTGTCGCAACTTAGGTTCATAATTTTACTTAAACATTAGGTCAAATGTTTCTAAGATTTTATCCTAATTTACAAGGATTTACGGGGTGATATACCCACCAAATTAAAGATAAATGAGTCTAGTTTCTACGGCATTAAACCGTTCATCTATACAATCTCGGAGTAGAGAGATATTCACATTTTTGCGAGACAGCGCCAAGCACCTCTCTATGTGGCCCACTAAGGCAGTTTAAGATATTTGGACCTATATAGGATGCCTCCAACCCGTTTTAAGTCATTTATTCTCACAAGTTTCAGACCTTAGAACCCTAGGAACATACTCTCAAGGTTCTCTCAAGATTCAAGACCCAAAAAAGGGCAAACAACACAAACCAAGTGTTGGGAATTCCGTGGCGCTAGTAAGTCTCTTGTTCTTCTTGTTGTTGCTCATTTTTGTGTTGTTACAGCTCGTGTGGGAGGTTGTTGTAAAGGGTTTATGTTCTGTAAATACTCCCTCATGTTCTTAATATCAATCCTAGGTGATTTCAAGCCTTCTAAAGTGATTCTAGTGCCGAAAAACACTAATTGATCGCTAGTTTCGCTTTCTTGTTGTTGTGGCAGCATTGGAGGGATATTTCATGGAAATTTAAGGTCAAATTGGAGTTGTTATTTCTGTATAAAGGTAAGGAACCTCTTACTCTTATATGTATTTAAGATTATCCAAGTTGCGGCTAAGCCATTGAAGCTAGAACTTGTGAAATATATATCGAAAGGCTTGGTAGTAATGTTATTATTTTGTGGACTGTTTTGCGTTGCTGTTGGGTTGCATATTTTACTACTATTTTGTGGATTTTTGGAGGAGGAAGGGTGTGGAGAAACACCATATATATGTAGGGTTGTGGGCTGATAGTTATTTGTAACATTTTCGGGTCGTTTGACACGACTACGGTGGTCGTCGTATGTATGAAGTGATTAGGCTGTGCGTGGACTATTTTGGGAGGCTCAATATGTTTATTATTCATGTTGTTTGGGCTGTTTGGTGATTTTTTTGAATGGTGTGAAGTCATATATATAGGGGAGGTGCTGTCCGTTTCAACGTAAAATAGGTTGTGGTCGATACATAATAGTTATGACACTTAAATGATAACGATAGTATCATTTCTCTTATTGTAGACTAAGGAGTTGTGACAATTGCATAACTTGTGATTGGGGAAGTATATACAAGTTATGTGAGGCTATCCCTTTCCTTCTTTTGCACGACTTCGATTGTACATAATGTAATGAACGAGCTTCCAAGACACTCTACTTTTAGAAGCTAGCAATACTTACATTGTTTTCCCTTTTATGGAACGATTGATGTTAATGTTGCTTCTCTTATTCTTATGTTATCAATTGGTACTTCCTGATTCTTATAAGGTTCATAGTGAAGAGTTAGTCCTAATAACGTGTACAGAGGATACCGACCTTACATCACTCCGAAAGGTTAAGAATGTGATTCCATGAGTCGAGCATGCATTATATATATATATATATATATATATATATATATATATATATATAAATCTATTTTACTCTACCGAGCCACGCTATAGTTGGCCGGGTACGACATCTATTGTGCAACCACTGATCAGTTGGGTTTTATCGAGCCTTATGATGGTCGGGTACATTTTTATCGTGCCTATTATGGTCGGGTACGATATGAGGATGATGATGCCCACAGAGGCAAATGTTTTAAAGGTTTATGTATTTATACATATGTATCATGCATTTCATGTCAGTAGCCCTCAGAGTGACTAAGATGTTACAGGTTGTATATTCTCTATCCTTGCTTACATTACTGATCGTATTTATGGTTCCTTGCCTTACATACTCAATACATTATTCATACTGACGTCCTTTTATTTGTAGACGCTGCATGTCGTGCTGCAGGTCCTGATAGACAGGCAGGCGCAGCTCCCCCACCACAGTAGGCAGTCCAGTTCAGCGGTGATTGGCGAGATCCCTTCTTCGGACTTGTCGTAGTCTTGGTATGTGTTTTTGTTATAGACGTTATGGGTATGTCGGGGCCCTGTTCCGGTTATGTTGCAACACTTATGTTCCTTTAGAGGCTCATAGATAGGTGTCGACTCATGTATGTTTGGTATGCCATATCGGCTGGTTTTTGTTGTATAGTCTTTCATGGTAGCGTGGTAGCTCGTACCATATATATATAGTTTCTTGATTGTCTGGTCATCCCATGTTATGTATGTTCATGCCATCATATTTTATGGTTGGTTGTCCATGATCCATGTCTGCTTATATTGATCTCATCAGCCCTAAAAGATAATAAAGAAGGTTAGATAAAATGTACGTTGGTGCTCGGCAAGTGTGGTCGGGTGCTAGTCATGGCCCTCCAGTTTGGGTCGTGACAAACTTGGTATCAGAGCAAGTCTGTCCTACGGGTTGTCTATGAGCCGTGTCTAGTAGAGTCTTTATTATGGATATGTAGCGCGCCACATTTATAATCAGGAGGCTACATGTCATCTAGGGTTGTTACCTTCTTCCTGAATCTAGATCTTGCGTAGAGTTGAGTCGTAAGTGTTCGTCTCTAATATTCACCTTGTTTTCTTTCAGTGATGCCTTCAACTAGGAAGCAAACGATTAGTAGACGGCTTGATACAGCAGCAGGAGAGGGTACCAGTCAGGTGTCCCAAGCCAGAGCAGGACAAAGTGAGGCTCAGAGTGAGATGCCGTCTCATACCTCATCTACTCCATCTCCTCCAAAGGATATTAGAAGGCACCCAGCGCCTCCAATTCCTCCGTCTGGCACTATAGACCAGGATATGCGGAGTGCTTTGCAGTTGTTGACTAGCTTGGTAGCTGCTCAGGCTCAGAGGCAGAATACAGGTGTTGCTGATAAACCAGTTAGTATAAGAGTTCGTGATTTTATTAATTTAGACCCTCCAGTGTTTACCGGATTAGACCCCAAGGAGGACCCACAGACTTTTATTGACCAGGTTTATCGTACACTGCGGGTTATGCATGTTAGCGATATAGAGGCAGTAAAGTTGGCTTCTTATCGGCTACGGGATTTAGCGGTTCTCTGGTATGATAGTTGGGAGAGATCCAGGTGTCCGAACGCTCCTCCAGCTGTGTGGAAGGAATTTTCTGAGGCCTTTCTTCGTCACTACTTGCCAGTTGAGATACAACGATCTAGAGCTGATAAGTTCTTGAACCTTAGACAAGGTAATATGAGTGTGCAAGAGTACAATATGCAGTTTGATTCTTTGGCAAGGTATGCTCCCCATATGGTGGCCGAGATGCGTGATAGGGTGCATATGTTCGTGAATGGGTTGGGACCACATCTGATAAATGAGTGTACGACAGCCTCCTTGGTGGAGGGCATGGATATTTCCCGTATTCAAGCTTATGTCCAGACCCTAGAGGATCGTAAGTGCCAGCAGAGGGCAGTTAGGGAGCAGTATAGGGGCCAGCATAAGAGGGCGAGATTTGTAGGGTATTCTGATGACTTCAGAGGCAGCGTCAGGCCATAGTTTTTGAGGAGTTCGGCGCCACCTGTAGCTAGTTCTCCTCCACGGTTTCAGAGGCCTTGATATGCTCGATCCTATTCTGATCTAGGTCAGAGTTCGCGGGCATCTGGCTCACAACATCACAGGGATACTAGTCAAATGAGACCCCCAACACCACATTGTGATCAGTGCGGCAAGGCCCACTTTGGACTGTGTCGTCGAGGTTCTGATGCATGCTATTCGTGCGGGCAGCCTGGCCATATGATGCGGGATTGTCCTAATAGAGGAGGTGATGGTATGGCTCAGCCGACTGGATCTGTGTCTGGTTCTTCCTCATCAGTTCGACCTCCAGCACGGGGTTTTCAGCAGTCGACAGGTCGTGGTAGGGGTAGAGGTGCAGTGCCGAGTTCGAGTGGTGCTCAAAATCGAACCTATGCTCTAGTAGGTCGACAGGATCTCGAGTCGTCTCCAGATGTTGTTACAGGTATTATATCTGTGTTTTCTTATGATGTATATGCGCTGATTGATCCGGGATCTACATTATCATATGTTACACCCTTTGTGGCTAATAAGTTTGGCATTGAACCTGAATTGATAAGTAAACCCCTTGCGGTATCTACTCCGATAGGAGATTCTGTGATTGCTAGAAGGGTATATAGAGGTTGCACTGTGATGATTTGTAGTCGTCAAACCTCGGCAAATTTATTTGAGTTAGAAATGGTTGATTTTGATGTGATAATGGGAATGGACTGGTTGGCCTCATGCTATGCAAATGTTGACTGTCGTACGAAGATGGTTAGGTTTCAATTTCCTGGTGAACGCATCATTGAATGGAAAGGGAATATTGCTACACCAAAAGGTAGGTTTATTTCCTATCTTAAGGAAAGGAAAATGATCTCAAAAGGTTACATTTATCATTCTCGTTCGCGTTAGGGATGCGGAGGCGAAACCGCCTACTTTACAATCAATCCCTGTGGTCAACGAATTCCCAGATGTTTTCCCAGATGAACTCCCAGGCCTTCCTCCTGAAAGGGAGATTGAGTTTAGCATTGATGTGTTGCCTGACACTCAACCGATCTCTATTCCTCCATACAGAATGGCCCCGGCAGAGTTGCGAGAGTTGAAGGTGCAGTTGAAGGACTTGCTGGATAAGGGCTTTATTAGGCCTAGCACTTCACCTTGGGGTGCACCAGTCCTATTCGTGCGGAAGAAAGACGGGTCGTTACGGATGTGTATCGACTATCGACAGTTGAATAAGTCTACTATAAAGAACAAGTATCCACTTCCAAGAATTGATGACCTGTTTGACCAACTCCAGGGTGCCAAGTATTTCTCCAAGATTGATTTACGTTCAGGGTATCATCAGGTGAGGGTTAGGGAGAAGGATATTCCAAAGACGGCCTTCCGGACAAGATATGGGCACTTTGAGTTCTTGGTGATGTCGTTCGGGCTAACAAATGCCCCAGCAGCTTTTATGGATCTCATGAATACTATATTCAGGCCCTATCTTGATGTGTTCGTGATTGTATTCATTGATGACATTCTAGTGTATTCTCGTTCGGAGGCGGAACATGCGGGCCACTTGCGGATAGTATTACAGACGCTTCAGGATCGTAAGTTATATGCTAAGCTCTCCAAATGTGAATTCTGGCTGAACTCAGTAGCATTCCTTGGCCATGTGATATCTGATGAGGGTATTAGTGTCGACACTCAGAAGATCGATGCAGTAAAGAATTGGCCGAGACCTACAACACCATCAGAAGTCCGCAGCTTCCTAGGGCTAGCAGGATATTATAGGCGGTTTGTAGAAGGGTTTTCTTCTATATCATCACCATTGACTAAGTTAACACAGAAAAGCTACCAAGTTCCAGTGGTCTGACACTTGTGAACGTAGTTTTCAGGAGCTTAAGAATCGACTGACATCCGCACCAGTGCTCACTCTTCCTGAAGGAACAGAAGGTTATGTGGTATATTGTGATGCCTCAGGTATAGGTTTGGGGTACGTATTGATGCAGCGTGGGAAGGTGATTGCTTATGCATCAAGACAATTGAAGAAGCATGAAAAGAATTATCCAACCCATGATTTGGAATTGGCTGCAGTAATATATGCTTTGAAGATATGGCGGCACTACTTATACGGCGTCCATGTTGACATCTACACAGATCACAAGAGTTTACAATACATCTTCAAGCAGAAAGAGTTGAATTTGAGGCAGCGTAGGTGGCTTGAATTATTGAAAGACTACGACGTCGAGATATTGTATCATCCCGGTAAAGCCAATGTTGTGGCAGATGCTCTCAGCCGTAAATCAATGGGAAGCTTAGTACATATTGAGGCAGGTAGATGGGGGTTGATTAAAGAGCTTCATCAGCTAGCCAATATGAGAATCAGATTGTTAGACTCTGATGACGGAGGTGTTACTGTACAGAATACATCAGAATCATCTTTGGTAGCCGAGGTAAAAGCACGACAATATGAAGATCCTATCTTAGTACGATTAAGAGAAAGCATTCAACAGTGTAAAAGTATGGCTTTTGGGATCGGAAAAGATGGGGCACTGAGATACCAGAGCCGATTGTGTGTGCCTAATGTGGCAGGGTTGCGAGAGAAGATTATGAATGAGATTCATCAATCCCGATATTCCATCCATCCCGGCTCGACAAAGATGTATCATGATGTCAAGGAGCAGTATTGGTGGGATAATATGAAGAAGTCTATTGCAGAATTTGTAGCCCAGTGTCCCAATTGTCAACAAGTAAAGATAGAACATCAGAAACCCGGTGGATTGCTTCAAAATATAGAGATTCCGACCTGGAAGTGGGAGGTGATTAATATGGACTTCATTATTGGATTACCTCGCTCTTATCATAAGTTTGACTCCATCTGGGTGATAATTGATCGACTTACAAAATGTGCCCATTTTCTGCCAGTGAAGACAACTTACACGGCTGAAGATTATGCGAAGTTGTATATCAAGGAGATTGTTAGGCTTCATGGTGTGCCCATATCTATTATATCAGACCGAGGAGCTCAATTTACGGCTAACTTTTGGAGGTCTTTCCAGAAGGGTTTAGGCACACAAGTAAATCTCAGCACTGCATTTCATCCGCAGACTGACGGACAGGCTGAACGTACCATTCAGACACTGGAAGATATGCTACGAGCATGTGTTCTAGATTTTAAGGGGAATTGGGATGATCATCTTCCACTCATAGAATTCGCCTATAACAATAGCTACCATTCCAGTATTAAAATGGCCCCATACGAGGCACTATACGGGAGGAGATGTAGATCACCAGTTGGATGGTTCGAAGTCGGTGAAACAGAATTATATGGGCCAGATTTGATTCACCAAGCTATTGAGAAGGTGAAAGTGATACAGGAGCGATTGAGGACGGCACAAAGCAGGCAAAAATCTTATTCTGATGTCCGACGTCGTGATCTAGAGTTTGAGGTTGGTGATTGGGTTTTCCTGAGGAAAGAAAGGTAAGCTGAGTCCAAGGTATATCGGGTCGTATAAAATTCTTCGACGAATTGGACAGGTTGCTTATGAGTTAGAATTGCCATCCGAATTGGAATTTGTCCACCCGGTATTCCATGTATCTATGTTGAGGAAATGTATTGGAGACCCTTCTCGAGTCGTCCCTATCAAAGATGTACAAGTTACAGAGGACCTATCATATGAAGAAGTGCCAGTGGCGATATTAGATCGACAAGTCCGCAAGCTGAGAACAAAAGATGTAGCTTCCGTCAAAGTATTGTGGAGGAACAAAAATATGGAAGAAATGACATGGGAAGCAGAAGAGGAGATGAAGTCTAAATACCCTTACCTATTCCAGAATGAAGATAACAAGGATGCTGGTGGAAGACAGGATACATTGGAAGGTGAAACGGCTCTATGAGGTAAGCAATAATTTGAGAATACTCCTCCTTAATACAAAATGGTGATATGTAGATAATGTAAATATGCATAATGCTTTGTGTAGCCTTGTGAAGCCATATGTTGGGCTTAATTGCTTGCAAGTTTTGCTAGTGACCATTTTATAGGGGAAAATTGATCGGAAATTTCCATTGGAATCCACGATGATTTAAACTCCCCATGAACCCTTACATTCGAGGACGAATGTTCCTAAGGGGGGGAGGGTGTTACAACCCATATCCACATGTGTTAGTTCATGCCATATATTAGTTAACATAAATCCAAGAAGGAATTATCTTTGAGATGATAAGAAGTCAATCCTATTGGTCTTAAGTGATACAAGAGTGTATAAGGGTGATTAACCAGTATTAGAAGTTAAACGAATCAAGGATGTTGTAACTCGTATTTTCAGGTAATCTAGCGGTGCTTAATACACTCAAGAGGTCATTTATTAAGGTATTTTAATCATATAATATCTGTATCATAAGTCTTGAAGTCAAACGAGTTATGAAACAAAAGTCGACAAAAGTTGTCGCAACTTAGGTTCATAATTTTACTTAAACATTAGGTCAAATGTTTCTAATCTTTTCTCATAATTTACAAGGAATTACGGGGTGATCTACCCACCAAATTAAAGATCTATGAGTCTAGTTTCCAACGCATTAAACCGTTCATCGATACGATCTCGGAGTAGAGAGATATTCGCGTTTTCGCGAGACTGCGCCAAGCACCTCTCTATGGGGCCCACTAAGTCGGTTTAAGATATTTGGACCTATATAGGATGCCTCCAACCCGTTTTAAGTCATTGCTTCTCACTATTTTCAGACCTTAGAACCCTAGGAACATCCTCTCAAGGTTCTCTCAAGATTCAAGACCCAAAAAAAGGGCAAACAACACAAATCAAATGTTGGGAATTCCGTGGCGCTAGTAAGTCTCTTGTTCTTCTTGTTGTTGCTAATTTTTGTGTTGTTCAAGCTCTTGTGGGAGGTTGTTTTAAAGGTTTTATGTTCTTTAA
This sequence comes from Nicotiana sylvestris, assembly GCF_000393655.2. Classification (NCBI taxonomy): domain Eukaryota; kingdom Viridiplantae; phylum Streptophyta; class Magnoliopsida; order Solanales; family Solanaceae; genus Nicotiana; species Nicotiana sylvestris. Next base: position 13,196,098 of record NC_091064.1, read on the forward strand.
ATACTCCCTAATGTTCTTAATATCAATCCTAGGTGATTTCAAGCCTTCTAAAGTGATTCTAGTGCCGAAAAACACTAATTGATCGCTAGTTTCGCTTTTTTGTTGTTGTGGCAGCATTGGAGGGATATTTCATGGAAATTTAAGGTCAAATTGGAGTTGTTCTTTCTGTATAAAGGTAAGGAACCTCTTACTCTATATGTATTTAAGATTATCCAAGTTGCGGCTAAGCCATTGAAGCTAGAACTTGTGAGATATATATCGAAAGGCTTGGTAGTAATGTTATTGTTTTGTGGACTGTTTTGCGTTGTTGTTGGGCTGCGTATTTTACTACTATCTTGTGGAGTTTTGGAGGAGGAAGGGTGTGGAGAAACACCATATATATGTAGGGTTATGGGCTGATAGTTATTCGTAACATTTCCAGGTTGTTTGACACGACTACGGTGGTCGTCGTATGTATGGAGTGATTAGGCTGTGTGTGGACTATTTTGGGAGGCTCAATATGTTTATTATTGATGTTGTTTGGGCTGTTTGGTGATTGTTTTGAATGGTGTGAGGTCATATATATAGGGGAGGTGCTGTCCGTTTCATCGTAAAATAGGTTGTGGTCGATACATAATAGTTATGACGCTTAAATGATAACGATAGTATCGTTTCTCTTATTGTAGACTAAGGAGTTTTGACAATTGCATAGCTTGAGATTGGGGAAGTATATACAAGGTATGTGAGGCTATCCCTTTCCTTCTTTTGCACGACTCCGATTGTACATAATGTAATGAACGAGCTTCCAAGATACTCTACTCTTAGAAGCTAGCAGTACTTACATTGTTTTCCCTCTTATGGAACGATTGATGTTAATGTTGCTTCTCTTATTCTTATGTTATCAATGTTGTTGGTACTTCCTGATTCTTATAAGGTTCATAGTGAAGAGTTAGTCCTAATAACGTGTACAGAGGATACCGACCTTACGTCACTCCGAAAGGTTTAGAATGTGATTCCATGAGTCGAGCATGCATTATATATATGTATCTATTTTACTCTACCGAGCCACGCTATAGTTGGCCGGGTACGGCACCTATTGTGCAACCACTGATCAGTTGGGTTTTACCGAGCTCCACGTGGCCGGGTACGATTCTACCGAGTCTTATGATGGTCGGGTACGTTTTTACCGAGCCTATTGTGGCCGGGTACGATATGATGATGATGATGCCCACAGAGGCGAATGTTTTAAAGGTTTATGTATTTATACATATGTATCATGCATTTCATGTCAGTAGCCCTCAGAGGTACTAAGATGTTACAGGTTGTATATTCTCTATCCTTGCTTACATTACTGATCGTATTTATTGTTCCCTGCCTTACATACTCAGTACTTTATTCGTACTGACGTCCTTTTATTTGTGGATGCTGCATGTCGTGCTGCAGGTCCTGATAGACAGGCAGGCACAACTCCCCCACCACAGTAGGCAGTCCAGTTCAGCGGTGATTAGCGAGATCCCTTCTTCGGACTTGCCATGGTCTTGGTATGCATTTTTGTTATAGACGTTATGGGTATGTCGGGGCTCTGTTCCGGCTATGTTGCAGCACTTATGTTCCTTTAGATGCTCATAGACAGGTGTCGACTCATGTATAGTTTGGTATGCCTTGTCGGCTGGTTTTTGTTTTATAGTCTTTCATGGTAGCGTGGTAGCTCGTACCATATATATATAAATATAGTTTATTGATTGTCTGGTCATCCCATGTTATGTATGTTCATGCCATCATATTTTATGGTTGGTTGTCCATGATCCATGTCTACCATTTATATTGATCTCATCAGCCCTAAAAGATAATAAAAAGGTTAGATAAAATATACGTTGGTGCTCGGCAAGTATGGTCGGGTGCTAGTCATGGCCCTCCAGTTTGGGTCGTGACATAAATAGTATCAAACTTCTTCAAAGCCCTTGGGAGTCCAACTACGAAATCCATGGTGATCCGCTCCCACTTCTACTATGGAATATCCATCTGCTGAAGCAAGCCACCCGGTCTATGATGCTCGTATTTCACCTACTGACAATTAAGACACCGACCTACAAATTCCACTATATCTTTATTCATTCTTCTCCACTAGTAGTGCTGTCTCAAATCCCGATACATATTTGCAGCACCCGGATGGATGGAATACCGCGAGCTATGGGCCTCCTCCAGAATCAGCTCCCGAAGCCCATCTACATTGGGCACACATATCCGACCCTACATCCTCAATACCTTATCATCACCAATAGTCATATCTCTGGCATCGTCGTGCTGAACTCTGTCCTTGAGGACAAGAAAATGAGGATCATCATACTGGCGCTTTCTGATGCGATCAAACAAGGAAGATCGAGAAACCAAACAAGCTAAGACCCGACTGGGCTCCGAAATATCCAACCTCACAAACCGATTGGCCAAAGCCTGAACATCAACTACAAGAGGTCTCTCCCCAACAGGAATAAATGCAAGACTGACCATACTCACCGCCTTCCTACTCAAAGCATTTGCCACTATGTTGGCCTTTCCCGGATGGTACAAATAGTAATATCATAGTCCTTTAGCAGCTCCAACCATCTCCGCTACCTCAAATTGAGATCCTTCTTCTTGAACAAGTGCTGGAGGCTACGATGATCAGTAAACACCTCACAAGACACACCATAGAGATAATGTCTCCAAATCTTCAACGCGTGAACAATGGCAGCCAACTCCAAATCATGAATAGGGTAGTTCTTCTCATGGGGCTTCAATTGACGAGAAGTATAAGCAATCACTCTACCCTCATGCATCAATACACATCTAATACCAACTTGAGAAGCATCATAATACATCGTATAAGAACCTGAAGGTGATGGCAAAACTAACACTGGAGCTATGGTCAAGGCAGTCTTGAGCTTCTAAAAGCTCGCCTCACATTCATCCGACCACCTGAAAGGAGCACCCTTTTGAGTCAATTTGGTTAAGGGTGATGCTATAGATGAAAATCCCTAAACGAACCGACGGTAATAACTCACAAAACTAAGGAAGATACGAATCTCTATGGCTGAGGACGGTCTGGGCCAACTCTGAATTGCCTCTATCTTCTTCAGATCAACTTGAATACCCTCACGGGACACCATGTGCCCCAAGAAAGCCATTGAACTGAGCCAAAACTCACACTTGAGAACTTTGCATCAAGCCTTTCCTCCCTCAACCGCTGCAATCCAACTCTCAAATGCTCTACATGCTCCTGCTGACTACGCGAGTATACTAGAATATCATCAATGAAAACATTCACAAACGAGTCGAGATAAGGATGAAATACACTGTTCATCAAATGCATGAACGTTGCTGGGGCATTGGTTAGCCCAAAAGACATCACAAGGAACTCATAATGACCATATCAGGTCCTAAAAGCTATCTTAAGAATGTCTGAGTCCCTGATCTTCAACTGATGATACCCTGACCTGAGATCAATCTTGGAGAACACTTTCGCTCCCTAAAGCTGGTCAAATAAATAATCAATACGAGGCAAATGATACTTGTTCTTGATTGTGACCTTGTTCAATTGCCTGTAATCAATGCTCATCCTCATCGTGCCATCCTTCTTCTTCATAAATAGGACAGGCGCACCCCAAGGTGACACACTAGGCTGAATAAACCCCTTATCAAGGAGTTCCTGAAGCTTCTCCTTCAACTCCACCGGTGCCATACGATAAGGTGGAATAGAAATGGGTTGATTGCCTGGCACCAAAACAATACCAAAGTCAATATCCCTGTCAGGTGGCATGCCCGGCAGGTCAGTAGGAAACATATTTGGATATCCCTCACTACTAGGACTGAATCAATGGTAGGAGTCTCTACACTGACATTCCTTACGAAGGCCAAATAAGAAAGACAACCCTTCCCAACCATCTGCTGGGCCTTCAAAAATAAAATCACCCTACTGGAAACATAATCCGACAAACCTTGCCACTCAATCCGTGGCACCCTCGGCATAGCCAACGTCAATGTCTTAGAATGACAGTCCAAAATAGCATGGCATGGAGACAACCAATCCATGCCCAATACCATATAAAAATCAACCATACAAAGAAACAGAAGGTCCACTCGGGTATCCAAACCCCCAATATTCACTACACAATCAATATACACGGTCCACAATAATAGTATCTCTCACCGGAGTAGATACACGAATAAATGAAACAAGAGACTCACGGGGCATATCCAAATAACGAGCAAAATATGATACACATATGAAAAGGTGCAACCAAGATCAAATAATACAAAGGCATCTCTGGGGCAAACTGAGATAATACCTGTGATCACAGCATCGGAAGCAATAGTATCAAGTCTGGCTGGGAGTGCATAGAAATGGGCCTGACCACCACCGGATCGACTTCCCCTCTGTGGCGACCCCTAGCTGACTATCCACCACCCCTAGCTAGCTGGGTGGGTGGTGAGATAACTAGTGTTAAAGTCGATGGGTGACTCCTCTACTGAGGTGAACCCCCACTTTGATGAGGACACTGCCTCCACTTGTGCCCCAACTCTCCAAACTCATAACAGCCCTTTGGTGCTGGAGACATGGACTGAAGGGAACCCTTAACACCGGGGGATGACTAGTAGAAGGACCTGGTATGGAAAATCCCTGAACTGATGGAGCAAGGGACGAATTATGGGATGGAAGGGCACTAAGTGATGAATGGCCCTAATGAGAACTGTGAGAACCAAGGACGGCCTTTGTCATGCTGACTATGATGCCCCACGATGAACTGGGAGAGCTGACTAAGCATGTCTGAATGGACGGCCTTTGTCGTGCTGAAACTGACCCTCATGAGGAGCGCCACTATATCCACCCTGACCAAGAGGCCTCTTGGACTCCCTCTTAACCCTCTCCTGACCACGAACTATCTCATTCTCTCAAGCAATGTCGACCACTGCATCAAAAGTGGCACTAGACACCCTCTCTCTGGTCATAAGCAATCGAAGTTGATACCTGAGGCCATCTATAAACCTCCTGATCCTCTCTTGGTTAGTGGGAACCAACCAGACCGTATGACGAGCCAACTCGGAGAATTGCATCTCATATTGGGTAACAGACATATCACTCTGGCAAAGCTGCTCGAACTGCCTGCACAGCTCCTCTTTGCGAGACTCAAGTACAAACTTCTACAGAAAGAGAACGGAGAACTACTGCCAAGTAAGGGGCACTGCGTCAACCGGCCTACGCCTCTCGTAAGCCTCCCACCAACTAAGTGCAGCCCCAGAGAATTGGAAAGTACTAAACGAGACCCCACTGGTCTCTAGAATACCTGTGGTCTAAAGCATCCTCTGACGCTTATCCAAGAAACCATGTACATCCTTACCCTTAGCACTACTAAATGATGGAGGCTGGAGTCTCCCAAACCTCTCCAATATGCGTTGCTCATCCTCTATCATAACAGGAGATACATAGTCCCGAGCAGCTGTAACCGGCTGGGCTGGAGGTCCCCCCGATGTTTGAAGTCCCTGAACAACCTGCTTAGGTGTGCGAGCGGTGGGAGTCCGAGTTTCTCCCCCTGCTTAAGAAGTAGTTGCGGCCGTAGTAACTGAGACCGCATGAGCCAGGTCAGTGCACACTGATAGAATTTGAGCTAGGGCCTCATGAAGGCCTGGGATAACAATAGGCACAGCCGATGCCTGAGCTGGTCCTGTTGGAGCATCCACAACTGGGACCTGATCATGAATTGGGGCAGTTGGTGGATCTGCGAGTGCTTCCCTAGCTGTTGTGCGGGCTACACCCCTTCCCCTACCACAACTGGGACTGGTGGTCGTCCGTGCTGATCGGTAGCACGTGTCCTCACCATCTGTGAGAGAATAGAATAACGGAAGTTTAGTTACCAGAATGAACAGATCCGCACGACAAGAATTCAGAATGTGAAGTTTTTCCTAAAGGTTCTACAGCCTCTCGAAGATAAGTATGGACGTCTCTGTATCGATCCGCAAGACTCTACTAAACCCGATCATGACTCGTGAGACCTATGTAACCTAGGCTCTAATACCAACTTGTCACGACCCCAAAACCAACCCGGTCGTGATGGTGCCTATTATGGAACTAGGCCAGCCAACATATTTCCAAGATAATTTGTCATTTCATAATAAAGGTGTTTTTAAACTATTATTTAATAAAACCCTATAGCATAAGTTTAATTAACAAGTGCGGAAGGAAAACACAAGCCCGACATCGAGGTGTCACAATTCACGAGCGTCTGCTTAGGACATATCCGAAAACAACTAAGACTATTACAGTCTGGAAAATACTAATATAGTCTAAGGGAGATAAGAGGGAGAAGAACAAGGCTACAGTCGCCATGCAGCTACCTTGCTAACTCCAGATATCCGCAACGGATGGAAGAACCAGCGCTCGCTATCACGTACAGCAACCCCTGGATCTGCTCACAAGGTGTAGGGAGTAATATGAGTATGCCAACTTAGTAAGTCATAAATATAAATAAAGACTGAGCAGTAAGAAACACATAAATCCACATCATGAAATATCAGTGAGTACAATATGCTTTCAAATCAGTATATAAGTCAAATCATCTCTTTTAAAATCTAATTTCGGTAAAAATCATTTGAAGATATTTTTCAACAGTTTCAATAGAGTTCAATGAAATTTAGATTAAAAGTGATGAAAAGCATAAATAGCCCTTCGGGCAAAACATGTATCATAAACCTCCCATCAGGCATAACATCACTTAGAATTAGCCCCTTGGGCAAACCTCACAATCACTCATAATCAGCCCATCGGGCAACATCATATCACTCACTCAGGGTACCCGCGCGCACTGGGGGTTTATAGACTCCAGAGTGGCTCCTACAGCCCAAGCACTATAACAATCCATCTTATGGCATAATCAATCAGGCCCTTGGCCTCTCATAATCACATATCATTATAACATGTTGCGGCATGCAGTCCGATCCCATAATATCCCCACAACACAGGCCCTCGGCCTCACTCAGTCAAAAACCTCTCAAGCCACTCGGGTTATCAATAAAACAGGGTACTCAGCCCAAAATATCATTTTATGCATCAAAATGGAGTAATAAATACTCAGATATGAAATCCGTAAAACATAACATGACTGAGTACGAATCTAAGTCAAAACAGTAAGGAAATAATAATAAAAGGACCCTAAGGGTCCAAACAACTTGGCATGAGGCACAAATATGGAATTCAACCCAAATATAGAAATTCTTTCCAAAACACAAAGATATCATATAGTTTCCAGTCAAATACGCAACTTAATAGTCGCCACGTGATAGACCGAGTCAGAATCCCCCAAGAGTGCATGCCACACGCTCATCATCTAGCACGTGTGTCACCTCAAAATAGTGATATGATGTGAAATCCGCGGTTTTATACCCTCAGACAAGATTTACCATCATTACTTAACTCGTAATGGTCAAAACTCTAACCCACGATGCCCTTGCTTCTTGAATCGGCCTCCAAATGCTTCGAATCTAGCCAAAATCAGTATATTATCATCAATATATGCTAAAGGAATGAATTCCATATAAAAAATATCAAATTAGCCCAAAAATCCTGAATTTGGCTCAAACCCGGCCCGCGGGCCTCGGAATCCGATAAATATTACAAAACTAGAAATCCCATTTACTCACAAGTCTATCCATATCCAATTTACCAAAATCCGACATCAAATGACCATCCAAATCCCAAAATCAACTCTCCAAATTTTCATCCATTTTTCCCAATTTTTACCCCAAATTCCCCAAATTAAATGATAAAATAAAGACAGAACCGTGGAATTTAACCAAATTTGAGTGAAGAAAACTTACCCCAATCACTCCTCTGAAAATCTCCTCCAAAATCGCCTTCCCCCGAGCTCTCTACTGAATTTTGGATTATGAACTCAAGCCCTCGTTTTTGAACTTAAACATTCTGCCCAGACATTTCCTTCATCGCGATCGCAGAAATTGCCTTGTGATCACGAAGCACAAAATGGACTGCCTCCTCATATTAATCTTACGGGATCGCGTAAACCCTCACGTGTTCGCGAACCTAAGTTACCAAGACCTACACTATCGCGACCTGCTTCATGTGGTCGCATAGAGCAACCACCTCCACTTATCACCAGCTCACTTCCTTCTACGAGAATGCGACCCTGGCCACGCATTCGTGAAGCAAAACATCTCACACATACGCGATCGCGACCTCATCTCTGCGATCATGTAGAACAATTCCATCTCTACCCCAATTAAGCCTACGCGATTGCGAACTCCTCTTTGCGATCGCGAAGAGCAAATCTTCTGCAACAGAAAACCAGTAAAATTTGCTAACTGTTCAAGTCCAAAAATGTCCTGTTGGACATCCGAAAAACACCCGAGGCCCTCGGGACCTCTACCAAAAATGCCAACACATCCCATAACATCATTCATAAAATACCAAATCAACCTCGGATTCAAGCCTAAGAACTTATAAACATTAAAATTCCACAAACTACGCCGAAACCTATCAAATCACCTCCGAATGACCTGAAATTTTGTAAACATGTCACAAATGACACTACGATCCTACTCCAATTTTTGGAATTCCATTCTGACCCTGATATCAAGATTTCCTTTCCCGACCGAAAAATGCCAAATTTCTAATTTCGCCATTTTAAGCCTAAATCTACCGCGGACCTGGAAACTACATTCTGAACATGCCCCTAAGCCCAAAATCAGCTAACGGAGCTAACTGAACCGTCAGAATTCACATCCGAGACCTTCTATACATAAGTCAACATCCGGTTGTCTTTTCTAACTTAAGCTTATTCAAAAGAGACTAAGTGTCTCATTCCTCTCCAAAACCACTCCGAACCCGAATCAACACCTGATACCACATAATGCAGCTGAACAACACATAAAGAAATAGAAAAGGGGGAAACAGGGCTATAACTCATGAAACGACCGGTCGGGTCGTTACAGTATTGCTCCGGGTTTCACCCATGAAGGGTGTGATGAAGTTCAGAAAGAAGGGGAAGTTGAGCTCTATGTATATCGGACCCTTTAAGACTCTTGAGAGAGTGGGTGAGGTGTCCTACATGATGGCCTTTCCACCTAGTTTTTCAGCATTCCATTCGGTGTTCCATGTGTCCATGCTCTGGAAATATCACGGTGATCCGTCCTATGTGTTAAATTTCAGCACAGTTCAATTGGATAAGGATTTAACTTATGAAGAGGAGTCGATGGCCATTCTAGCCCTGCAGGTCCAGCAATTGAGGTCTAAAAGTTACCCTTCAGTTCGAGTGCAGTGGAGAGGTCAGCCGATTGAGGCAGCAATGTGGGAGTCTGAGTCGGACACGCAGATTAGATATCCACACCTTTTCACCAGTTCAAGTACCTTTCTATGTATGTTCGAGGAAGAACGTTTGTTTTAGAGGTAGAGAATGTGATGACCCGATAGGTCATTTATAGTTTTACCCTTCATGTCTGTGTTTTGAGACCTCAAATAACTTCTTTTAGCCTTCCTCAATTGACGTGCATAGTCTGTGTCTTTTTCCGGAGAGGAATTTTGAAAACTAATTGATGAAAATGTGAAATCATTCTTTAAAACTCATTGAGTTGACTACGGTCAATATTTTGTGTAAACGAACCCAGATCAGTATTTTGATGGTCTTGATTGTTCTATATCGTGACTTGGGACTTGGGTGTATGCCCGGAATCGAATTCGGAAGTCCCTAGTTTGATTTAACGTAATTTATTGAAAACTAGTAAATTGAAGGCTAAAAGAATTTTTAAGTTTGACTGAAGATTGACTTTGTTGCTACCAGATTCTCATTTCAATTCCAGAACTTGATATAGGTTCATTTCAGTATTTATGACTTATCTGCAAAACTTGGTGCAAAACAGAGTTTATTTGACGTGATTCGGATGTCCGGTTGAAAAATTGAAAGTTCTTAAGTTTCTTTCAAAATTGCATTTGTTTTTGTGTCTAATTCGTAGTTTTAGGTATTATTTTGATGTTTTGATCGTACGAACGAGTGCGTATGATGTTATTACACTTCTGTGCATGTTTGGTTTGGAGCCCGAGGGGCTTGAGTGAGTTTCGGATAGGCTACGGATGTTTTGAACTAAGAAAATTTCTAGCTTTTGGGGTCTCTTGTTACCTGGTGTGTTCTTCTTCGCAATAGCAAAGAGTAACCTGGGCAGGGATGGATTTACTCTACGTTAACGTGATGCTTTGGGGGATTTACCCTTTGTGAACGCGACCACCCACATGCGAACGCAAATGTTTGTGGGATTCTTGGGGGGAGCGGGGCTGATGTTCTACGTGAACGCGATCATTGGGTTGCGAACACGATGGATAGGGGGAGAGCCATCGCGAACGCAAAGGCCATTTGGGCCGTAGTGCTTCATGATCGCGTCAGGTCCTTCGCGAACGCAATGAAGACCTAACGCTAGTTATTTAAAATGTCCCAACCACTGGATTTCACCGCTTTTTTACCACCTTCTCATTAGAGCTCGGCCTAGAGGTGATTTTGAAGAGAAATTTCATCAACATTTCATAGGTTAGTATACTTTAATCGTTTTCTTCTATTTCCATCAACACCCATTAATTTCTAACCTTAATCTGTGTTCTTTCGTAGTAGAAAATAAGGGATTTGGGAAGAATTGAGGATTTTTATAAAATTGAGATTTAGACCTCAAATTGATGTCGAATTTCGAAACTAATTACATAATCGTACTCGGGGGTGAATGGATAATTGGGTTTTGGTCTGAATCTCGGGTTTTAACCAAGCGGGCCCGGCGTTGACTTTTGTTAACTTTTTTGGAAAAGTATAAAGATATTAGTATTGTAATTGATTTCCCTAGTATTGTTTGATATTATTGAGTCGATTTTGGTTAGATTCGGTGGTTTGGAGGTAAATTTTGGAGGAAAGGTCCCGCTTGAGCGTTGATTTGCTTGCGGAGCAAGGTAAGTGTTGGGCCTAACCTTGATTTGAGGGAGGACCCTTAAGCTATGTATTATGTGAATTACACGTGTAACAGTGTATATGCGAGGTGACGAGTGTATATACGGCATCAAAATAATTGTTTTCATGCTTTTCCCGTATTCCATTAATTATTTTATTCCATGTCTTAACTGTTACATGCTTTAATTGCTTCCTATGCCTTAACTTGCTACTTATCACTTATTTTTCTAGTATTAAAATATGAGTTTCTTCCATGATTCCATGCTTTATTGCTACTTGCCTTACTTGTATGCTTTAATTGGTGTATATTTGGTTTGTCTTGTTGCTTAGTATTAATTGTAGTCTCCCTTGATTTGGTACGAGGTTCCTTGATGGCTTTGCTTAGATATCCCTTAATTGTAGAGATTCTTGTGATTGAGTTATTGAGTTGATTACATTTATTAATTTTATTTATGGATCGGGTTGTACGCCACATCGGGTGGAATAAGGGAGGATTGATATTGATATGGTGGGATCGGATTGCACGCCGCAACGGATTTTATAGGGATTTTAATATGGTGAAATAAGAGAGGAATATGATATTGATTCTCATTGTATGGTGGGATCGGGTTGTGTGCCGCAACGGATTGTACAAATTATTCTTGATATTAATATGGTAAAATAAGGGAGGATTAGGTTCGTACGGTGGGGTCGGGTTGCACGCTGCAACGAATTGTGTGTTTATATTCATTGTTGTATTGTATTAGCTTTCGGTTCTTTCAAACGATATTATGAGTACTGGTGTTTCTGGTCTTACTAATTTCGAGGAATGAGCTTATTTTCATAAGTTAACTTCCTTACTTTTCCTGTGTATCTTTCTTGTTATTATTATTATACTGCAGACAAATCATTGTAGGTGACCCACCTTAGCCTCATCACTAATTTGTCGAGGTTAGGCTCGACACTTACAGAGTACATGGGGTCAGTTATACTCATACTATATTCTGCACTTCTTGTGCAGATATTGGAGTCGGTCCTAGCGACAGTCAGTAAATTTCTTGGATTGATTGCCAGTTTGGAGACTTGAGGTATAGCTGCACGACGTTCGTAGCCCTGAAGACCCCTTCTATCCTATTCTAGTTGTTTATTTCATTTTAGACAATTTTGCTTTCATTCAGACCATTATTTGTATTATTCTAGTTGCTCGTGCACTTGTGACACAAGTTCTAGGATTGTATCTAGATATTGCTGTTATTATGGTTTTTTACTCATCCTATTTTTGTTCTATTTCAGTTTATTTAGTTTAACTGATATTGGTTAATTGGATTTGTTAAAATGGCTAAAAACTATTCTAACATTGGCTTTCCTAACAAATGAAATATTAGGCGCCATCACTGTCCCGAGGATGGGAATTCCTAGTAGTGACATGTACATATTTATTAGTTTTACCAATATCGAACCCGCAACCAAAATTGTGGCTCTATTTGTAACGACCTGACCGGTCGTTTTGAGCTCTAGCATATCATTCTGTGGTTTGAGACCTTGAGTAGCTTCACTTCATGTATTTTGAATTGCACGCGTGGTTGGTTTCGATTTTTGAGAAGTTCGGAGTTGATTTGGAAGAATAATTCATAGTTCGGAAGCTTTAATTTGAAAGAGTTGACCAAGTTTAACTTTTAAGTAATCAACTTTGGATCGGAGTTTTGACGGTTCCATTAGGTCTGGATGGTGATTTTGGACTTAGGTATATGACCAAATTTGAATTTGGAGGTCCGTATGTTGATTTGATACTTTTAGATGACAGTTGGAAGATTAAAAGTTTGGAAGGTTAATACGCTTGACCGAGATTTGACTTTGTTGATATAAGGTCCGGATTGTGATATCGGGAGTTGGTATAGGTCCGTCGTATCATTTGGGGCCTGCATGCAAACATTTGAGGTCATTGCAGATTGATTTGACATGGTTCCACATGAGTTTTAGAAGTTTAAAAGTTCATTACTTCATTAGGCTTGAATTGATGTGAATTCATCATTATGATATTGTTTGGTGTGATTTGAGGCCTTGAGTAGGTTCGTGTTATATTTTGGGACTGGTTAATATGATCGTATGGGGTCCCCGGAGCCTCGGGTATGTTTCAGATGGGTATGAGTTGTGTCGCGCTCTTAGTTGATGTTTCAACATCGTTTCTTTGGACATAAAAGGTACCATATTGAGCAAATGACAATTGATTTGTGATTAGATTGAACCATTAGATCTGTATCACAATTATAGAACCATAGCAATAAGAATTGCCGAATTTCGATATTGTACGAGAGAGTTATGTTCATTTAGGTGTCGGGAAAGATGGCTGGTTTCTGGTACGATCTTTTGTTCTTGGAGAACGCGAGGGAGGTCCCGCGAACGCGAAGAACGAAAATTGGGTTGACCGCTCGATTCGTAAAATTGCTCTTCGCGAACGCGAAGGTCTTCTGCAAAGGCGATGAACAAAAATCATCTGGGCAGTATTTTAAATAGGCAGACCGAGTATTTTAGTATTTTGAGCATCTATATATCTTGAGTTCTAGAGCTTCGTTTGAGGTGATTTTTACAGCGTTTTTCTCGTCTCAACAAGGGGGTAAATATATAACCTTTATTTTGATATTTTACCATAATTATTTTCATTGGTTATTATTTTTATCCGTATTTGGATTGTAAAAATTGGGATTTTGAGCCTCAAGATTGAGACATAATAAATCCTTGATTTGAGGGTCAATTCATGGACGAAATTGGATGATATTCTGGATATAGACTATATAAGTTATGGTTAATATTTATTTTTAATAATTTTTAGAATCCGAGCACGTGGGACTGGGGGTTGACTTTGTTGACTTTTCGAGCGGAGTTAGGAATTATTAATATAAGTTTATAAGTTATGAGTATTGGAGTGTATTTTGATTGGTTTGTACGTTGTTTGTCTAGTTTCGGATCGATGGGCATCGGTTTGAGGTGTTAGAGAGGCGTTGGAGCTGCTTATCGAATTTTGGAGCGAGGTAAGTCTCATGTCTAACTTTGTGAGGGGCAAATTACCCCAAAGGTGATATATTTGTTATGTGCTACTTGTTGTGGAGGCTACGTACGCACGAGGTGACGAGAGTCCGTACGTAGATAATGTCATACTTATCTGGGTAGACTTAGGACTATATTATGCGATATTTTTATTACCTGAACTCTACTTGTTAGTTTAATTACCTAAACTTGTATATGTAATTTGATTAGAGATTATGTTAGGTAGAATCTCGATACCTTGTGTTGTTTGACGGGGATATCCTATTACCGGTAACAATTATGCTTACTTTATGTCCCCGTTCTTGTATTGCAAATACGTGACTCATAATTCAATAAGTTTCTCCTCTTCATGTGGATTGGGTCAAACGCCTCGGCAGTATATTTGAGATGCATCTATGGTTCGCACCGATCGACCCTCAGCAATGTACATACTATTCTGGATCGGACCGTACGACCTCAACATAACTCGTGCGTAATACTGCTAAGAGTCCGAATATTCATGAGATTTCCCTTTTGATTAAGATGTGGCAGTTACATGTTATGCCTTATTATTTTGATATAACACTTGTTATTCCTTACCCGTTTGGGGTAGCCTTTGATTCTTCTATTTGTTGAGATAGTACATGAAATTTGAGAAATTTATGTTGTCATCGGGTTGGAGGGTTATGGTAGTTATAGTACTTACCATGTTATTAATGTTGTATTTCATATATGTTTATAATTATTATATTGATTTATTGGACCTCATCATTACTTCACCGGGACTTGGCTAGATACTTACTGGATACGCGTTGATGTACGTACTCATGCTACACTTCTGCACTTATTGTGCAGGTATGTTTCTGATGGTCTTTTGGGCGCATATGCGCAGTTGCCGAGAGGATTTTATGGTGAGTTGTATTACATGTTACGATCTACAGCACACAACGTCTCCACCATATCGATTTACTTTATCCCGTGTATCTCATATTCCAGACAGAGATTGTATTATTATTTTACTTCCTAGCAGATGCTCATGCACTTGTGATACCGGGTTTTGGGATTTTCTAATAATTATTTGTGGTTTTGCTTAACATTGTCACACTTTTATTTTATATTTTACCAAATTGTATATACCATAATTTTTAATGCATAGATTTATTTATGTAATAAAAATTCATGATTTCAAAAGTAATAAAATGAACAATTAAATTGATATTTTAATATTGGCTTGCTTAACGGCGGTGTTGGAACCCATCAAAGCATATAGTGAGAATTGGATCGTGACACTATCCCTGCTTGTCAAGACGACCGAGAATAACTCATGCAACATCTTTCATAATAACATGTCCTAGGTTATGTATGGACTTGTTTAATAAAATCAAAAGCCGTGATCAGAAAAGAGATAGACGAGAATGAATTGCAGTTCTTATGTGGCGCAGATTGTAGAGCGCGAGTCAAACCGCCACTTCCTCCAATTAGCAGAAATCGTGTCTATCTTGTGTACAAAGAACTTGGGACTATTTAGTTTCACGGACTGGACAGTGGCAGTCATGTTACTGTCGATTCATTTATTAGTTCTGCCTAGCAAGATTACAAAATAGAATATATAAACAGTAACTATCTATACTTAATTATAATAGCATGAAAATCTCAACAACAACAACAATAACCTAGTGTAATTCCACAAGTGGGGTCTGGGGAGGGTAATATGTACGCAGACCTTACCTCTACCCCGAGGGGCAAAGAGGCTGTTTCCGGAGACCCTCGGCTCAAAGAGGCAACAAGAAACACTATATTAGTACTATCAATAAACTCATAATAAAACAACATAAAATACCATAAAATCTATAACATAACATAAATACCATAAAAAACAAAGTAACAGCAATATAAGAGATATAGAAAATACGAGAAGGATGTAAGGTATTAATTTTACAAGATGTAAGCATGAAAATCTCACAGAAAATTAAATGTTGATCGACTTATTTACTTTCGTAAGTGCAATTCACATGTGATAAAATTATAATTACCGCTGATGTTTTAAAAATTTCATCATTTGGGTTTAAGCCACTTACTATTAGTGGCGGATGTAACATTTCGACTATGAGTTCAATTGAATCCATAATTTTCAACACGTAATATGAATTTATGTGTAAAAATTTACTAAAATCTTAATTAGTAGTATTAAATTTGAACCCATAATTTTAACATTATAATGAATTTAATATAAAAAAAAAATTAAAAGCTAAACCTACAAACTTTAAATCCTGAATATGCTTAATACAAACTAGGAAATCTAGCTACGTCCGTTGCAGAAGATGGAATAAAATAAAAAGGTCGGAAGACACCAGAAACGAGTGGAACAACGAAATACAACTTGGAAGAATGACCAAACTACTCAATGGTCCTAATTAGTGGGCCAGTCTTTCTAGAAATGGAAATAAAAGTCTTTTGAATCAGCAATGTATAGCTTTGCATTTGATATTTTTCACTTACGCTCGTGGACTAAATTTTTCTGAAGAGAACTATCAACTGTTTGTTTTTGTTTTAACTCATGAAATTTGACTCTTGATCAATCGGATTTATCCGAACTCAATATTTTTTATACATAAATTTTAAACAAACGTTGGATAGGAATTTATATCTTAAAATTATAATGAACTCGGTATTGAAAACTTTAAAGAATGAGCTCATCAAATTTAAATTATGAATTTACGCCTTCACAATTGTCACGACCCAAATCGATGGGCCGCGATGGGAACCCGGTACCTTACTCAACCGAGTGCCAACGTAACGTATCTTTCTTATAACATTATCATATACACATGACATACGGGCCTAATAGGCCAACATGATTATTTATAAACTCAAGACATCGGCCGACAATGCCGTACAATCTTTCACGTACAATATCTACAAGCCTCTAAGAGTTCATAAATTTCATAAAGGTCGGAATAGAGTCCCGTCATACCAAACAATACACGTCTAAATCATACTAACCAAACAAGCAACTCCGAAGCAAATGGAGCGCACCAACATCTTCCGTTGAGCTGATAGCCTACTTGGAGGGCTCTCGACTTGTCTATCGGGACCTGCGGGCATGAAACGCAGTGTCCCCAGGCAAAAGGGACATCAGTACAAATAATGTACCGAGTATGTAAGGCATATAAATAAGTACATAAGAGACATGGAAGAAATATAGAGTACATGACTCATCCTGTAAGTCTGAATAATTTTGTAAATCATAAATTACTTTTAGCATCATGCATATGCGTATGAATGTCATGTCGTGCATATGTACATGTTTCATAACATCATCAGCCTCTGAGGGCATCCCATCATATCATATCAGCCACTGTGGGCAAAATCATCATCGTATACCAGCTGATCAGGTGGTGGTGCGTATATAACTCCATAACCTTTCCCATATCCCATATACATATATATACATACATATATACGCGTATATAACGCCGTTTGAATACATACATATATATATATATATATGCGTATATATATATATATATATATATATATATATATGCGTATATAACGCCATTTGAATACATACCCATATATGCGTATATAACGCCGTTTGAATCATATTTCAGCCACTGTGGGCAACATCATCATCATATACCAGCTGATCAGGTGGTGGTGCGTATATAACGCCATAACCTTTTCTCATATCCCATATACATATATTTACATATATACGCGTATATAACGCCATCTGGTTATGGGTCAATGCACGTGGATGCAATGCATGAAATGTACGTCAGTAAAATCATTCAGAATGTCATAAGACCATTTTGCTCCTTGAGCAATATCATAATGTAACATCCTTTCAACTTTCGTATTTTTCTGAGACCCATGAACAGATGATAAAATATTATGACACCTGGAAATTAAAGAACATAGATATTTCTATTACTCCTATGAGTAGAGTCACTTTTGGAATTTGTGCATTTGCACGTTTCGTTTATATCGTATGGATCATGCCAAAAGAAAGAAGGGATGTCCTTAACATACCTGGAGTAGGGAAAAATCCGTATAATATTCTTAAAAAAGATTTCACACAACTTTAGACCCGCAAAATTTTACGTTGTTACGATTCTTAAAAATTATCGTTGGAACCTTGTGTAGAATCAGAACTTTATTGAAGTTATAATTGCACGTTCTGTTTTGAAGGATTTTTGTAGGACTTTTCTAAGCAATTTCATTTTCAAAGTGAAAAGCTGACATATGAATTGCTTAACAGTTAAGAACGTTTTGAAACATTCGGATTGTAGGTCTCTTTATTCCAAAGTGTACTTATTACTTTATAAGTCTTATATTCAAATTGGTGAAGTGTCTTTTAAGTAGTATCTTAAGTTGCCACATAACGAAGATCTATTAAGAGTCATGGTTTTAAAATGTGGCTAGCTGCCACGTTTTTGGGAGGAAATTAATCTTTATCTCATATTTTAATAATTAACTAGATAATGTCTCGTTACCCGGTAATTAACCAATTACCCGTATAATTAAGAATTATCTCAAATTACCTAAAAATACTACTCATTTTTAATATACTTTATACATTATACTACCATGGGTTATGGTATCTTGTATGGTACTAGTTCATAATTATCGGGTGTTATCGCTCGACCCGTATTTTATTCCAAATTGACCACTTTCAACGAAACTCATTTTCTTTAATCCGTGTACCCTCTTATTCTTCATAACACTTATTTATTGCTTGCTATAAATAGCGTAAGTACGTTAACGTCAAGATGAACTCATCCCCCAATCTTACATCGGTTAGCTGAAAACAAAATTTTAACGTACAATACTTCAGGGTGCAACATCGTCGTAACTTAATACTGTGAAACGTGACATCACCATAATGTAATACTGCTGGGTATAACATCTCACTTCCGGGCTCTCATTAATTTATTTAAGGCATACTTTCATGTACGAAAATATGGGGTGTAACATCATTCCCCTCTTTGGAACATTCGTCCTCGAATGTTGACTGATGAGCTTATCGTTCTCCTATCCCATAGCTCTAGCGAATACTTTAGTAATCCTCTTGCCATCTAGGCAACTGTTTTGTTAATAAGTCCAAAGGCCAAGGTATTCCCCCCTTTTAGGCCTTTATTCCTACGCCATGACTTGTGGTCGAAATCTTCCTAATCTTGCAACTTATGGTACCTCCTATCATGCAGCCTGTATGACCCTGGCTTTATAGGTGCACTTATGTAATTCATCTTTCTTTCTTTTTTTTCCTTTTATCTTTTAGTTAATCTTTAGACCTTACTTTGTATATACAAGGCTTAATAGGATACCTCTCTAGGCCTCTATAGGTATACTGAAGTTCTTTGCTCGATACTTTGTAGAACTTGCGAGTAAGGCCATATCTTATTTCATAGATCTGGTTTCCTATTCACATGAATTTACTGCATTTACATGGGTTATACTATACCATTGTTTTTGCTTCAATCTACCTTTACTGAGGTATGCTTACCAAGTTCCCAGTCACTTTTGTTGCCTACCCTTTAGGTATAAATCTCAGTCTTTCAATACCCCTTCATTACCGTTCGTCTTAAGAATCATGGATTAGCCTTATTCCATACTTTATAAATTATATCTGACCATAGTTCATTCACCTCAACGTTGATATATAATCTTTTACTTGAAGACTTGAAACTTCTTTACGTTATACATTACTGCTAGGGCTTACGTTGTATTGAGGAATATTTGAAGTGATTTCCATAATCATATTTCATAGTGTCTCAATGTGATTCACCTTATGGGTATCTTGATTTTGTGCCACTACAGAAATATTTTTCTCCTTCTCTTCTTCTTCTTTCAAACGAAGGCCCAAACGTCATCCTTTATCTGTCACGATTATCCCTTTATTTTATTACTAGGCCAGCATTTCATTCTCTCTAAATGCTATTATTCTTAGATTCCTTTGAGTTCATTCAGGCTATACTGAACTTTGTATACTTTAGAGAAACCATCTGTTCTACTTGTTTTTATGGGCTTAATCCTAAGGACTTATCCATTCTCGTCACCTTTTCACTTGCCTTTCCCTATCCTTACTCATGTTTTATTAAAGCTTTGTCGCTCTACTATACTTTAGCTTGGGACCTATACATATCTATTTATTCTATCCGCGGCCTTCCTTCAACTTGCATGCACCATAGATTTTCTTATGTTGCTCTGGAACATCAAGCGAGACATCACATCGTCTCTAATTCTTCTTTACTCTCTTAGACAAGTTTTTCGATACCTAGACCATAGGCTGGAAGGTATGCTACTAACGATGCTGCTATCATTCCTAGATATTGAATCTCAGCTCTTCTAGCATCCTATCCGAAGTATGGACTATTCACATCTTCTGCCCTTGAGTATCTCGTATGTCGTTCAGCTTTGCCTCACCTTAAAATTTCGCATCATATCTTCCATCTCTTTCCTGACCTCCCTTCCACATAGGTATAATTTACATCTATAACTTGAAGCTCTATTATAATACTCGCACCTCTGGTACATACACAATTCGGTGGGAACTTCGTACTGATTTCTTATGAGGCTGGTATTTCTTCTAACTGGCTTCCTTGTAGGGCCATTATAGATTATGATTGTTGTGTTATTTCTCTGGAACATCTGATATTAAGAGTGATTCTGTCATGTTCTCCAACACAACTTCTAAAATTTTTCTACGTTCAATAATCAGACTCCTGATTTACTTCGGTGATGTAATTCTTTAGTTCCCTCTTCATCCTGATCAACCTTTACGTAGGCTTAAGCTATCTTCCGACCTTTGGCTCATGATATTAGTTATTACCTTAGCCTTTCATGGGCGTTATAGAATATCCATGACACAATCTTTTAACAATTCAATCCTTTGTCTATGCCCTGGGTTTAATTCTTTCTTTTAACTTATACAGGAGTCTTCTATGGCTGTATGATTGTCAACAAGTATGCTGCCTGGATAATGCTCTAAAATCTTGAGTGTATCCATAACGTACTAACTCTGGATCATTGATCAAATAATTCTTTCGTTCCATCTTAGCTTTCTTTCAATGTAAGTTATTACTTTTCCTGGTCTTTCTGCCCCCTCGTTGCGTCCATACTTAGCTTATCTTAGTACCCACACTTGCCAGAGTTTTCATACAACTCATATGATCTCGAATATTACTTTTAATTCTTACTTCCCGTTCATTAGCCACGGTAGGTGCCACTTTCTTTTGAAATACTTACAATGTTGTTGCGAGATTGTTGTTACACGACCATTTCTTCTTTAGGTCATTGTGCTTAGGTTGAAGCCTTCTTTCTTATCTCCTTAGATAGTCTTTCGTTGTAGTACTTAGGGAGAACCCTTGACTCTCGTAAAGCTGTGAGCTTATTACATACCTTTTTTATGTCCTTACTTGCCTATAATCATTTGTAGTTGCTTACTTTCATGCCCTTGTGCTTGTATGGTTGCTTCTGAACTGATATTTTGACTACCCTCCTAGTGACACTTTCTTTTATCCCCACAACACTCATAAGGTATCTTTAACTACCCCGACTCTTGTTTGAATATATCTCAAGTATTATAATGATATTCTTCAAGGCTGAATTTTCCATGTTGGGTTCTACTATGTTTATCTTATCGATCCGATGACTCATCTGTAACCACCTGTGTTAGCCATAACTGGGATCTTCCTGACCAATTAGTAACTACTCGTTGGCCCATTCTCATATCAATATTTCTCATAATCTTTCTTGGGTTATTTCCTTTGTCTTAACTTACGTCTCGCACTGGCTCCTTATTTATTAATAATAGTTCAGGCAGGAACCTTTACTTCCTCTCCTTGACGTCGTGCTTGCACAATATTCTTGAATCGTAGCGTATATGTAAGATTTGTGTAAGTGACAATTCATTCCTCTTTCATTTATTGCGTTCTTCCTTTACCATTCCATAGTTACTAGAACCACTTAATTCTGACTTAATGCCACATTGCTCCATATTCCCCCCTTTAGGGTTGTACTAAAAGCTGGAGCCACGAGGATCTACCTATAGATGTTTTACCTCTTCATCTTTGGCGTCGTTTCTCAACATCAATGATCCTTACTCGCTTTGCGGCAATTCTTCTGTACCAAGGATGACAAATTCCCTCACTCGCGAGGGTGACACATAGCGTAACTGGCACATACAATCTCTTAAGCTTAACTTTGCTCACATTACTTGCTCTAGAGAGGCGTCTCCCTAAATTACTATTCTCTGAATTCATCGTGTGTGGTCCATTCTATTACCGCCGAAATGAAATCTGAAATTCCCATGATGCCAAGTACTTTCCAATCATTCGGTCCCTAATTCATATTTTAGTTTATCTAGTGTACCAGTCCATACTGATTTCTGTTACTCTAGGGATTAACTCTCCCCTCTGGTAGTCGCGTTGGAGTCACGAACTTATTTCTCGAAATGAGGATATAACCTTATGGCCTATACTCTTTCGTTGTCTTAAGACCCATCACCTTTCGTCTCTTCCTTCATTTGACTATAGGTTCTGTAATACTGTCATCTTTTTGGCCTAACGTTATCTTCCATACATCACATCTTACTCTTAATGCTTCATTATCTCTCTTCTTATTTCCTGCAAACATTTCTGTCTATCACTTAATTCTGAAAATTTCAACAGGATACTCTTTTGCTTTTAGCTCCCCTCTGCACCCTCCGCTGGCTCTTTGGGTTGCCTAGCATTATCTCTCTACTAGGGACGGGAGCCATACTAAGATAATATTTATCCTTTTCAGGCTTCCAGTGCCTGTCTTTGTAGTACTCATATCTAACTGTACTATTTTTGAGTGCACCATCTAGGTATCTCATAAGGAGATCCATTATCACCTTTTAAATATCCTTCCAAAATGTAAATTAGCGCAAACCATCCATCCATCTTTGGGTTACTCTAACCCCAGCCAGATCCTGCCATCCCATCCTTCTCTTACACCATATCCATTAGCTCCCATAGGGCATGACTGAGATAGGTGTGGCCAATTTTACGTACATCTGTTACTGTTGAAGGTAACTCAAAATGCTTATATCTCCCTTCCTGAATGGTAAATAATGATAATCTTTATTAATTGGGTGCCTCGTACCCTTTTTCACCTTGCTTCTTTTACTTCCTGAAACTGGTGTCTAACTTCCGATTCCATTATTCCTTTTTACCGTAAGAGTGGATAAGTATTCTTGTCATAAAGCTCATCATCAAGAACCTTATACGTCTTAGTACATACATGATCTACTAAAGATCGTACATCTACTTATCATAAGTATCATGAAAAATCGACTTCCTCTTACTCAACTCTTCCACAACTATCGCTCTTTCTAATACTTCATTCTCGATGTAGGTATTGTCTTATTATAAATAATAGAAAAAAAGAATTTCAGAATTTGAGTTTCTTATAAATGAGCTCTACCACACGATCTAGAGTAAGAAGAAAGAGTGACAATCCTAAATACCTTGTAGCCTCCTGCTTATAAGTGTGGTGCACGACACACCCATAAACAAGACTCTACTAGACACGACTTGTAGACTCCCTAGGACAGAACTGCTCTGATACCACTTTTGTCACGACCCAAACCGATGGGCCGCGACGGGCACACGGTACCTTACTCAACCGAGTACCAACGTAACATATCATTCTTATTACATTATCATATACACATCACATACGGGCCTAATAAGGCAACATGATCTTTTATAAACTCAAAACATAGGCCGACAAGGCCGTACAATCTTTCACATACACGACATATGTCTACAAGCCTCTAAGAATACATAAATATCATAATGGTTGGGATAGAGTCCCGCTATACCAAACAATACACGTCTAAATCATACTAACCAAACAAGCAACTCCGAAGCAAATGGAGCGCACCAACATCTTCTGCTGAGCTGATAGCCTACTTGGAGGGCTCTCGACTTGTCTATCGGGACCTGCGGGCATGAAACGCAGCGTCCCCAGGCAAAAGGGACATCAGTACAAATAATGTACCGAGTATGTAAGGCATATAAATAAGTACATAAGAGACATGGAAGAAATATAGGTACATGACTCATCCTGTAAGTCTGAATAACTTTGTAAATCATAAATTACTTTTAGCATCATGCATATGCGTATGAATGTCATGTCGTGCATAGGTACATGTTTCATAACATCATCAGCCTCTGAGGGCATCCCATCATATCATATAAGCCACTGTGGGCAAAATCATCATCGTATACCAGCTGATCGGGTGGTGATGCGTATATAACGCCATAACCTTTCCCATATCCCATATACATATATATATACATACATATATACGCGTATATAATGCCGTTTGAATACATATATATATATATATATATATATATATATGCGTATATAACGCCATTTGAATACATACCCATATATGCGTATATAACGCCGTTTGAATCATATTTCAGCCACTGTGGGCAACATCATCATCATATACCAGCTGATCAGGTGGTGGTGCGTATATAACGCCATAACCTTTTCCCATATCCCATATACATATATTTACATATATACGCGTATATAGCGCCATCTGGTCATGGGTCAATGCACGTGGATGCAATGCATGAAATGTACGTCAGTAAAATCATTCAGAATGTCATAAGACCATTTTGCTCCTTGAGCAATATCATAATGTAACATCCTTTCAACTTTCGTATTTTTCTGAGACCCATGAACAGATGATAAAATATTATGACACCTGGAAATTAAAGAACATAGATATTTCTATTACTCTTATGAGTAGAGTCACTTTTGGAATTTGTGCATTTGCACGTTTCGTTTATATCGTATGGATCATGCCAAAAGAAAAAAGGGATGTCCTTAACATACCTGGAGTATGGAAAAATCCGTATAATATTCTTAAAAAAGATTTCACACAACTTTAGACCCGCAAAATTTTACGTTGTTACGATTCTTAAAAATTATCGTTGGAACCTTGTGTAGAATCAGAAGTTTATTGAAGATTTTATAATTGCACGTTCTGTTTTGAAGGATTTTTGTAGGACTTTTCTAAGCAATTTCATTTGCAAAGTGAAAAGCTCACATATGAATTGCTTAACAGTTAAGAACGTTTTGAAACATTCGGATTGTAGGTCTCTTTATTCCAAAGTGTACTTATTACTTTATAAGTCTTATATTCAAATTGGTGAAGTGTCTTTTAAGTAGTATCTTAAGTTGCCACATAACGAAAATCTATTAAGAGTCATGGTTTTAAAATGTGGCTAGCTGCCACATTTTTGGGAGGAAATTAATCTTTATCTCATATTTTAATAATTAACTAGATAATGTCTCGTTACCCGGTAATTAACCAATTACCCGTATAATTAAGAATTATCTCAAATTACCTAAAAATACTACTCATTTTTAATATACTTTATACATTATACTACCATGGGTTATGGTACCTTGTATGGTACTAGTTCATAATTATCGGGTGTTATCGCTCGACCCGTATTTTATTCCAAATTGACCACTTTCAACGAAACTCATTTTCTTTAATCCGTGTACCCTCTTATTCTTCATAACACTTATTTATTGCTTGCTATAAATAGCGTAAGTACGTTAACGTCAAGATGAACTCATCCCCCAATCTTACATTGGTTAGCTGAAAACAAAATTTTAACGTACAATACTTCAGGGTGCAACATCGTCGTAACTTAATACTGTGAAACGTGACATCACCATAATGTAATACTGCTGGGTATAACATCTCACTTCCGGGCTCTCATTAATTTATTTAAGGCATACTTTCATGTACGAAAATATGGGGTGTAACAACAATTTTATTAAATGTATGGGTCCAAATTTGAACAACCACGTCCATTGACGAGTACGACAAACAACGAAACCCTCGTAGATCGACATCCTACAGGGGACGATCTACAGGCGAGCAAGAGACTGTACGACTATTGCATCAGCATAGGCCCATTAGGGAACATTAGGGAAATTCTTTCGAATATTCACTATGATTAGTCTTTTAGGGCTAGGAAGGGGTCTGTCCCTTATATATGGGCGTAAAACAACTTTGTAAGCTCTCTGGGCACTTTCCTAACTTATAACACCTGCTTTAACACTTGCTTACAAAAACGATTGATGTCATTAATGTTCAAGGGTTGATCTTGACAAGAAAAAGAAATCTTATCCTCTATATTCTCCTTGTATATCTTTCGTTCTAGAGATTATTATACTTAGCTAAGATTTACCCATTCACTTTATTTGATTGATTTATTCAAAAATGTTTTAATATCTTTTGAGACAAACAATTTGGCGCAGTCTGTGGGGATTTCTATAGCTGGGATCTTAGTTTCGTCTAGATCCCTGAAAGAAATAATCACATCTTCTTAGCCTCACGAGGGCCAACAATGGCAGGAAAGGGAAAAGCAAGATTAAAGGCAATAATATATGTCACGAACAACCTCCTGATTTCCCTCAATGAAGCCAGTAGGGAAGACAACGAAAACGCAATGCCAACCGCTACATCTAAGGGAGAGATCTCACCCCCTCCTTCACGAGGGTGTAACTATCACGTGCGAGAGGGAAACCTTAACAATAGCAGCAGGAGAAGTACCACCGATTGTGAAAAAGCTATTAGAAGAGTGGTTGACAAACACCTTGAGCAACATACTCGACAAATCCGTTCAAAGAGATATCGGAGGCACAATACCCAAGGAAACCACAAATGTCACCGATGAGCCAGAAACTCCACGAATAGGTAACACTCATACTGTCATTGATGCATGTAACGATGCACTTACGACCATCTTAAAGAAAATGGAAGAGGTGGAATATGAGAACAAAACACTCTGCGATCAGATGAAAGAGCATCAGGAAAGGGTTGATAAAATATCGGGTGCTCCAAAGTAACTACCAAAATGTGACGTGGGCCGATTCGTCGAACAATCATACAGTGAAGGGGCGACTTCCCACTCTATTCCGAAAACCTTCAAAATGCCGCCATATTTGAAAATATATGATGGCACCACAGACCCGGAAGATCACTTAATCCATTACGTTACTGTAGTAAAAGGTAACATTCTATCGAAAGAATAGGTGCCATCAGTGATGCTGAAAAAGTTCAACAAAACTCTGACAGGGGAACCGTTGACATGGTATTCCCAACTACCAGCACGATCAATATCCACGTTCGAAGAAATGGAAGATAAGTTTGTCAACGCTCACGTGGGAGCAAAAAAGGTAGAGGCTAGGGTAAATGACATCTTCGCCATCAGACGGATGACAGGCGAGGGACTTCGGGATTTCTTAGCCCGACTCACAGGGTAAGAATGAGCCTACCAAATGTACCAGAAGGGATGGCGGTAGAATCCTTTCAAAATGGGTTAAACAGAAACGGGTCAAAAGAAATCAAGAAACTGCTAAGTAGACTCATGAAGTACCCCCCCACTACGTGGGAATAAATCCATAATGCCTATTGCGCCGAAGTAAGGGCAGCCGAGGATGACCTAAATGGCCCGATCCAACGGCTAAAATTGGTACAAACCGAAACAAGGAGAGATTGTCGCAACGATGGTCGAAAGGACCAACTAACCCATTTCAATCGAGAAAGGCACCAGCCCTATATCCGAACATCCAACCCACCGCCTCCATGACATGCAGATGTCGTGCCCCAACATACCGCACCACCCCAAAACAAAAAAGGTATGCCTCCACTATTATCTGCTCATAACTTTTGCGTTTCTCCTTTAGAAATAGAATATGCACTATAAAAGCTCGGCATAAAGGTGCAGTGGCCGCAAAAGATGAAGTCAGATCCGAGAACACATAGATCGAACGTTCTGTGTTAATTCCACCAGCAAAGGGGACACAATACCGAAGACTGCATAGGTCTACAACAGGAAGTGGTAAGAAGGCTAAACCAGGGACACCTGAAAGAACTCTGAGCGATCAAGGACGGGTTAACTTCGCTCGTGGACGCGATCAACCTCAAAGACGTCCAAAACCACCATCACCAGCTTGTACCATACAAATGATCATTGGCAGCGGTGACGATACAGTAATCAACCATGTGAAATTCACCACCACATACAAACTCAAACAGACAGTCGCCCACGAACTGTATGACGACCTCGAAGATAGTATCATATTCGATATGTCGGATACCAGCGATTTGTCTTTCCCTCACTATGATGCTTTAGTTATAATTTTGCGCATCGCGGATACCGATATAAAGAGAATAATGGTGGATGACGGAAGCGGCGCATGTATTATTCACCCACGAGTCCTCATACAGATGAGGCTCGAGGATAAAATAGTACCACGTTGCATAACACTAATGAGTTTTAATAATGCAGTGGAATGAACCTCCAGAGAGATAGCGCTACCCGTTATGGAAGGAGGAGTCACCCTGGAAACGACATTCCATATTATGAACTAGGAAACAGCCTACAATGCCATCATAGGGCGTCCATGGATACACGCCATGCGAGCCGTCCCATCAAGTTTCTACCAAGTAATCAAATTTCCTACCCCATGGGGGATATTCAACATTCGACGCAAGCAACGCTCCACCCAACAATGCTAACGAATCGCCCAAGAATGCATACACACCCAACAACTAAAGGGGGCAAGTGCGGAAGCAAAGCAATCAGCCATATTGGGAACCAAACCTGACATACAAATAGAGGCCATCAAAGACCTGGATATCGTAGAAGCCTGGAAGGAAACCATAGAAGACCTCGACCCCGTTCGTCTGGACAACACTGATAGCACGAAAAAGGCTTATATCGGACACAATCTCTCAGAACCAGGTAAGTACCATGAGTTCTTAACTAACAATGCCGATTTGTTTGCCTTTTCTTATTCAGATATGCCAGGAATCCCAAGGGCCATCACCACACACAAGCTAAATGTCGCCCCCATATACCTGCCAATACGGCAAATGAGGAGAAAGTTCAATCATGCCATCAATGAGGCAGTCAGCGAAGAAGTTGATAAGTTACTCGCTAATGATTCCATCCGAGAATCAAAATATCCCCAATGGGTCGCCAATGTGGTCATGGTAAAAATGAAGAACGGGAAATAGCGGATGTGTGTTGACTTCACCGGCCTGAACAAAGCATGCCCGAAAGATTCCTTTCCATTACCATATATCGACTAGCTCATCGATGCAACGGCAGGACACGAACTACTAAGCTTCTTAGACGCTTATTCTGGTTACAACCAAATTCTAATGGCTGAAGAAGACCAAGAAAAGACCACTTTCATCACTCACCGAGAAACATACTACTACGAAGTCATGCCATTCGGACTCAAGAACGTAGGGGCGACGTATCAAAAAATGGTCACCAAGATGTTCAAAGAACAACTCGGTAAGACCATGGAGGTCTACATCGACGACATGCTAGTAAAGTCGAAAAAGAAAGAGGATCACATTGGTCATCTGAAGGAGGCCTTCGAGATACTGAGGCAATACAAAATGAAACTGAATCCCGAACAATGCACATTCGACGTAACCTCAGGAAAGTTCCTTGGTTTTCTGGTATCACAAAGGGGTATCGAAGTCAACCCAGATCAGATCAGAGCCATCGAAGGAATACAACAAACATTAACCAGCAAGAAGCAAGTGCAGAAATTAACAGGACAAATAGCCGCCCTGTCGAGGTTTATTTCACGATTGTCAAACAGATGCCATAAATTTTTCAATGTGCTAAGGAAAGACCACGGACTACAATGGAATTCAGAATGCGTCGACACCTTGAGAAAGCTAAAAGCCTGCCCGTCCTCGCCACCACTACTCATCAAAGTAGGCCCAGTCGAATGCCTACTGGTGTACCTGGTAGTCTCCGAAGTCACAGTAAGTGCAGTCTTGATCCGCGAAAACAAAGGTACGCAATCTTCGATTTACTATATTAGCAAAACCTTAATTGATTCCGAAACAAGGTGACCTAACCTTGAGAAATTAGCCCTGGCATTAGTCGTAGCTTCATGAAAGCTTAGACGATATTTTTAATGTCACCCCATAAAGGTGGTGACAACCTTCCCCCTCAGGGGCATCCTACATAAAACCGAACTATCGGGTAGGTTGGCCAAATAGGCCATAGAATTACACGGGCATGATATAACATACCAACCGCGAACTACCATCAAGTCGTAGGTGCTAAACGATTTCGTCGCCGATTTTAGCGCGGAAATATTGCTTGAAGTAGAGCAGGAGGTGCTCCGTGCTTCCACACATTTCGACCTTTAAGTCCTCTACACCGACGGTGCATCTAATGCATTGGGATCAGGATTGGGACTCATCCTTAAAGTTCCTAAGGGAAAAGTAATTCGCCAGTCCATACGATGCCCCGAGATGACTAACAACGAGGCCAGGTATGAAGCTGTGATTGCAAGATTGAAATTAGCCCTCAAATATGGCGCTCGACGACTCATCCTCCACTGTGATTTTTAACTCGTGGTGAACCAAGTCACTGGGACTTTCCAAATCAAAGAACAGAAACTACAAAAGTACCGATCAGAAATTTACAAACTGCTGCCAGAATTCGATGAATGCCGCCTCAACCAAATACCCAGGGCACAAAATATCGAAGAAATGGTCTCGCCAAACTAGAGGCAGCCACTAGAAATATCAACAAGGAAAACACAGTCACTCTTCTCCATTCTGCAATAGACCAGGTCGAGGTTCTTTCTTAAACCTAACTTGGGACCAGCGCAACCGTATCGTAACATATTTGCAGGATGGAATGCTCCCACAAGATAAGAAAGAAGCCAAAAAGCTTCAAATACAGGCAACCAGATACAGCCTCGTAAACTGTGATCTCTACAAAAGAACGTTCGACAGCCCCCTGGCCAAATGCCTAAGGCCAAATCAAACAAGGCAAGTACTAGAATCTTTCTTTGGCTGAGCAACATGTATTTCCACGGTGCTCGTTTTTTTAATTATGAAGCGTGGCTAAGTGATCCAACTCACATTGTGCCTAGTGCCCAGGTGGTTTCGCCAATAGTGGGTGAAGAAATATTAAATGGTGATGTAGGCGGGGGTTTCCGATGAATACAAATAACCTCTAGTGTTTTTAGATTTACCGAGCATCTGGAATAACTAGTGAATTACAACTCTATTGTAAGTAGTTGGGGCATTGGTCTTTGCAGCGTTAATGCTTTTTGCTTGTTGGTTTCATTATCATAAAGCGGCGCCAAAATTGGCTTGGTTTCAAGATGTAGAATCTATGTTGAATCACCATTTGGCAGGGCTACTAGGACTTGGGTCTCTCTCTTGGGCGGGGCATCAAGTACATGTATCTTTACCGATTAACTAATTTCTAAACGCTGGAGTAGATCCTAAGGAGATACCACTTCCTCATGAATTTATCTTGAATCGATATCTTTTTGATCAACTTTATCCAAGTTTTGCCGAGGGAGCAACCCCATTTTCCACCTTGAATTGGTCAAAAGAAGTACACGAGCAGCACTATGGTGCCTACACGGGAAACCACGCCCTCGTCTGATGCCTCATCTGTGCCGGATACTACTGGCCTACCTTGAATAAAGAAGCCGCAGATTACGTTAGAAAGTGTGAACAGTTTCAAAAGTACGCCTCTATTATACACCAAGTAGGAGAACTCCTGCATTCCGTCACATCGCCATGGCCATTCATAAAGTGGGGGATGGATATTATCGGACCCCTCCCGGCAGGACGAGGTAAGGTATGCTTCCTTTTGGTTTTAACTAACTATTTCTCTAAATGGGTGGAAACAGGTGCATACACTCAAATACGTGAGCAAGAAGTTATCGCGTTCATATGAAAAAATATAATATGCCACTTTGTCATCCCCAAAGAAATCAGCTGTGACAACGGACCTCAGTTCGTCGGAAAGAAAACGATCGAGTTTTTCAAAAAATGGCACATCAAGCGCATAATCTCCACACCATACCATCCCACTGGCAATGGCCAAGCCGAATCCTCCAATAAAGTGATACTGAATATATTGAAAAAGAAGCTCGAGGACGCCAAAGGGCTATGGCCTGAACTACTACCAGAGGTACTATGAGCATACCACACTATGCCAAAAATTAGCACATGCGAGATGCCATATTCACTAGTCTACAGGACTGACGCAGTTCTACCCGTCAAAGTCGGAGAACCTAGCTTGAGATACTCCAACGAAAGCGGACCAAACAACAACGAAAGTAGGCTACAAGATCTGGATGAAGTCAAAGAACGAAGGGATATGGCCCACATAAAAATGGTAGCCAAAAAGCAACAATTAGAAAGGTACTATAACAAGAAGGCCAAAGTACAACAGTTCAAGGTCGGAGACTACGTCCTCAAAGCTAAAACACTATCGCGCCTCTTTTTTCCCTCTTTGCATCGAAAAAACGGGTTTATGACATTTTGGGTATTGGACAACTCATTCCTTTTGGGAACTAGATTTTGCATTTGAAGGGTCGCCACCTAATGATTTAAGGTGCATTAGGACACCTATAAGGTTCACTTCTACGTTTGTTTGATAACCAGAGATAGGGTAAGGTCTTGAAATTATCCTAAGGGGAAGGTGTTAGGCACCCTTTAGGATCCACTTAGTGTGGTTCCCGTCCAGATAGTTTTTATGAATTTGTGCAATTTAGAAAGACAAGTATATGCTCAAATAGTAGGGGATTTAAGTTTAAACACATAAGGGTTTGAAAACAATTAGAATGCGAATTTTGAAGAGAAGTTACAATTCTATAAATACTAAAAAAGGAAGAGGGGGGGTCCTAGGTTTATTTGTAATATGGATCACATCAATGCGATACCCGGTATGACACTCCTCAAAAGAGGGGATACACGTGGTATTAGCGCACCGGTCATCATATCCATATCTACCCTTCCCACCCCATTAAGGTATTAAAGCACGGATTGGTCTCGACCACTATTGCATGCTATTACCCATCCCATTCCTATCAGGCCCGGAGGAATTTAGGACTACTATTCCTAAAATGGAGGGATATTAGGCCGACTTTTAGGTTTCAAAAGGTGAAAAAGCTAAGGCGACATACAAAATACATAGGACTGCACATTAGGGGAAACATGTAAGCAACTAAGAGGCTCATGTATACCTCCTCAAGCAAAGCACATAAATAGCATGACTTAAACACAATTAGGGCCTGAATTTAAAGTACTAAGGCAAGGGGAATTTTAATTGTTGAGGCAGACTAGCTTATTACATAACTCAGATAAGAAGTCGAAATTAGGCATGCCTGCTGGTTGTAGCAGTTACTAATTAACAAAGCGGATTCAATTTTCATAGTTGTCACCTAAGGCTTCCCTAAGTATGTATTGATAATACCCTATAAGCATGATATCTATTACTGATTTAGAATGTGGCAAAGCAGTAATAGTTTTTATACGAACGATTTAGATCTTATAGGCATGCTTTCTAAACCACGTTAAATAAAGGAGTAAGGTTGTTTACAACTAGTTCAGAACAATACGAGTTAGGCTGATTTTAAACCAGACTAGTTTCAGATCCTGTAGGCATGATATCTACTATTGTTGATTTAATTCCTACAAACATGATATCTAATTGAGCATGAAATGAAGCAGGCAGGATTTACTTGAAATTCCTATAGGCATAATTTCTATGGAAAATACTAATTTTAAACCTTATGGACGTGATGTTTGATTATGGTCGTTTAAGTCCTAAGCATGGTGTCTACATGTGGTAATGAAACATGCAGAATTTGAAACAGGTCCTATAGGCATGATCTCTAGATGTAGAACTAAAACATGCAGAATTTAAAGAAAATAGATCTTACAGACATGATATCTAAATGCAGAGTTAAATATGCAGAATTTAAAACAGGACCTATAGGAAAATTTTCTAACCTTCTAATACCTAAACATGCATAATTACCCATCCCCTTTTCACTAGCCAACCCCGATGTTCATTACAAATTATTACAGACAAAACTATGAATTACATCAGAAAAGTGTAAAAGAAGAAGTTACAACCAGAGGAAGCCTGATTCTTGACTTCCTTTCTGAGTTATGGAATAAACCACCTCAAATGCCATTTGTTTCAAAGCCTTTCTCGGACCTAGGTGTGTCAAAGTTCCCTAAGGGTCTCAAGGGACCCCGAGCAGTGCTTACACCCAGGTTTGCATAACCAGATAGAGATGGGTCCAGTGTGGAAGGGCCTGCCCTTATGTGTCCAAGTTCAGAGGGAGCTCATGGGTCCCAAGGCAAGGCTCACACAAGAGGGGCAGATCCTAAATTCTAAGAGTATAGTGGAAGTGCAGAAACAGAGATTTATTAAAACTGGGTTGAGAATAGTAAGGGATAAGGGTGATTTGAAATCAGTAGTAGTAAAGCTAAAACTACACAGAATCAATAGTTTCACAAAGGGGCCAGGGGTTTGGGAATACATTGCATAGAGCATACGACCCTGAAAGGGGTCAGGTTTGGGTCATTCATAGCAATATCTAATGCTGACATACTCTCAAACCAGCCAGAGAACACAAACACATAAGGGATATGGGGGTTTGGGATTCATAAGTCATAATAACTGACTGACAAAATTTATACATAAAGGAAAATATTAATTTAGAAGGGGGGGATCAGATTACAGCATGCTTGTTAATGAAACTAATTGCATAAGTATAAGTAGGAACAAGCAAGAGTGAAGGAAACAGTTAAAGAAAACATGTTTTTTTGATGCTCGAAGATTAATTAGAACATACTAGTAAAAAGCAAATGCAGAAAGAAAATTAAGCAAATTTCCACAGTCTAGCCTTGGCTTTCAGCCGGCTAGACAAGGCAGCAACATAAATAGTAACAGAGAAAAGAGAGAGAGAGAGAGAGTTTTGAGTGAAATATGTGTCCTGAACTCAAAATGGTTCGTATTTTTTGAAACAAAAGAGGGTGGGTACTTATAGTTTTTGAAAACAGGTAAGAAATAAGGTATAAGTAAAGTCTTAACACAAATATAGAAACAATCTCCAGCCATAATCAATTACACAAGTGATTCTTGTCGTGCCCCCTTTTTTTCGCAAAATCGGGTTTATGACATTTGGAGGGACAACTCATTCCTTTTGGGAACTAGGTTTTGTGTTTGAAAAGTCACCACCTAATGATTAAGGTGCATTAGGACACCAATAGAAATTCAATTCTAAGTCATTTGAATAACCAGAGATTGAGTAAGGGCTTGAAATTATCCTAAGTTGAAGGTGTTGGGAACCCCTCAGGATCCACTAGTGTTGTTCTCTGCCAGACAATTATTGAGATTTTGGGGTGCAATTAACATATAGACAAATAAGGCTCAAGTAAGAGCGGATTTCAACACATAAAAGGAAGAACATTTTAAAGAAGCGTTTTAAAAAAAAGAGTTTGCAAATAAAAGAAAGGGATCCTAGGTTTATATTTAATATGGATCACCCCACACAATGTTCGATAATCACTCCTCAATGAGGGGCTACACATGACATTATCATGTAGTCATCATATCCATATCTACCCTTTCCCACCCCGTTTAGGGTACTAAAGCGCGGATTGGTCTCGAACACTATTGCATGCTATTACCCGTCCCATTCCTCTTAGTCCTGGAGGCTCTTAGGACTACTAATACTAAAGGGGAGGGATATTAGGCTTATTTGGAAGTTTCAAAGGTAAAAATTCTAAGGCGACATACAAAATAGATAATATGGCATATAAGGGGAAACGTGTAAACAGACAAAGGCTCAAATACACCTCCTTGAACAGAAGCACATAACTAGCATGACTTACACATACTTTTTAAGTCTGATTAAATACTAAAGACGAGGGGAGCTCGATTATTGAAGCAGTTTAGTTTATTACATAACTCAGGTAAGAAGTCCGAATCAAGCCTGCCTGCTGGTTGTAGCGATTAGCAAAAGCGGATCTAGCTTACAGTTATTACTCTAAGGCTTGCCTAAGTGTATATTGATGATACCCTATAAGCGTGATATCTACTGAGTTCAGAAGGTGATGAGATAGAAAAAACTCGAAACGAATTGTTTGAAATCCTATAGGCATGCTTGTTAAACCTTGTTAAGTGAGGGAATTAGAATATAAAAAGGAGAATCAGAATGGACAAAATTAAACAAACTGGTTACAGATTCTGCAAGTGATGGTATCCACTATTACTGATTTTAATCCCTATGAACATGATATCTAATATTGAATGTAAATGAAGTGGATCAGGCTTATTTAAGAATCCCTACAGGCATGATTTCTACATGTTACTGATTTTAACACGTTATTGGGTTATACCCATTTGGGCACTAAAACAGGATATCTAACGGTGACAAACATGCAGAACTTTAGAATGAAATCCTATAGGCAGGTAATCTAGATGTGAAGTTGAACAAGAAGTCCTATAGACATAGTTTCTAAATGCAGTTTGCAGAATTAAAATACCTTATAGGCATGATTTCTAAATGCAGTTTGCAGAACTAAAATACTCTATAGGCATGATTTCTAAATGCAGTTAAATATGCAGAAATTAAAGTAGTCGTATAGGCATATTATCTAAATGCAGTTGAATATGCATAATTTAAATTAGTCCTATAGGCATATTTTCTACCCTTGCATGCATAGTTACCCAACCCTTTTCACTAGCCAGTCCCAAATGTTCATTACAACTTATTACAAACTAGGAATACTAAATACATCAAAAGATGCAAAGAAAAGAATTACAACCAGAGAAAGCCTGATTCTTGACTTACTCACTGAGTTATGAGATGAACCAACTCAAAATAGCATTGATCCAAAGCCTTTCTCAGCCTTGAGTGTGTCATAGTTCCCTAAGGGCTTCAATAGGACCTCGGGCAGTGCTCACACCCAAGTTTCATAACTAGAATAGGGACAAGTGCAGTGTGAAAATGTCAGCCCTCATGTGTCCAAGTTTAGAGGGAGCTCATGGGTCCCAAGGAAAGGCTCACATGAGGGGGGCAGAACTTAAGTCTAAGAAGAGAGTGCAAGTGCAAAAATAGAGCTTTAAGAACTAAGGAAGTAAAAAAGGGGGAAAGAGGTTCTGGGAAACAGCCATTAACACTTCAAACAAGTCGATAATTTCACACTAAGGGGGCAGGGGTTTGGGAATCCATTGCAAGGAGCCTATATACTTAGGCATGGGTCAATTCTAGGCATGCACAAAAATAGGGAGTGTTGTCATGCTTGAAAAGTCAACAACATAAAAGGGAAACATAGAGGTTATGATCCTAAGAGGATCAAGTTTGGGTCATGCTCAGCAATGTTCAATGTTGTCATGCCCAAAACAAACCATAAGTATTAAACATACTAGGGAAGGGATTTAGGATTCATAATGCATTAATTAAGAACAGGAGAAAGAAGTTACAACATGCAAAATAAGGGTACTGAATTAAATATAAGCAGTAGGCAGACAAGAATGCAAGAATCATTAAGTAACCATGTTGTGGTTGATGCTGAAAACTTAATTAGAACATACCAGTCAAAGAAGCAAAGTGAAGTAATGAAAAGTAGAAGGACTTTCAAATATAGCTTTGGCTTTCAGCCAGCTAAACAGGCCACAATACTAGTAACAAAGCAAGAGAGTATTTTGAGTGTAAGTGTGAGTTCAGAACTAAAAGTGTTTGTGTCTTTGTATTAATGAGGGAGTATGTATATATAGTAGTTTGAAACCATATAAAATAAGGCAAGAATTATAATTGTACAGTAATTATGGAACCAATTACTAATCAAAATCAAATCAATACAGGTACTCCTTTAATTAAAGGGCAATCAACCAACGGTAATTGGCAGAAAATGTTTAAGGAAAGAAATCAAGTAGAGCATCATGTATAGAGTAGATAATGAGGGGGAAATACATAGGAGTTCAATTAAGGAAACAACCAATGAAGAATCAGTAAAATACTCGGTTAACCAAATAAGGTAAGAAAACAAAATAAAGTTGCAGAATATGGAGATAATCGAAATCAGTACATAGTAAATCATGGAATCAAGGATTCGAAATTACTAATTTAAGGAGAGTAACATGGGTTCCCATGAATAGCAATAAACCTAGTTATAATAGGAGAATCGGAAGTCTAAAGGGAAAGTTTCAAATCAAGCCAAGAAACAGGGAGCTCAGAGTCAATCAAAGAGAGAGTCATGAATCATGTTTTAGCATATAAATAAATTGAGATATGAGTAACCAATCATAGCAAGCAAAGAGGCAAGTCTTGACCAGTCAAGATAATTACAAGAACATAGCGTTGATGTAAGTTAGGCATAAGAAACTCAGTAGAAACACATTCGAAGTGAGATATTCACAGAGACTTAAACAAGAACAGGCCACTCACAAAATCAAACGAAGAAACCTAGAAAAATTAAGGTTTTCAACATAAGCGAGTTAAAGAGAAGATAAAAACACAAAGAGATTTTGAAAAGAAACTTCTGCACTTACACGAACAGTCTCAGACCCAAAGCCATAAGATTTTCAACAATAGATAGGTTTCTTTTTAAAAAAACAAGATAAATAGACAGATCAGACAAAAACTCAGGCAAACAAATATTCATTTAATAAATAGTTAAAAGAAATTAGGGGTTTTAACATGCAAACTCAGGTAGAAGGATAATACGAGCAAACACAGCAAAACATATCAAAAATCAAACAAGGGTTTCGAAATAACTTAACAGAACCTTAATCAGAAAGATAAGGGGTTTTGATGGTAGAGTTTTAAAAGAACTTTGAGAGAACGTTTAGAAGTTTAGAGCAAACACAGATCTGTAATAGATATAGAAGAAATCGGAAGAACCTTAGAGGCTAGGGTTTCAGAAGAACCCCAAGTGGTGAGAAAGTCTTTGAAAATCTTCGATCTGAGCAGGAGAGTTAAGAGTCGGACTCGAATAGCCATGGCTGGCCGGAGAAAGGTCAATGACATCCGGAGAACGGCCATAAACTGACATCGACCAAGGTCTGGACCAAGCTTTCTCAAGATATAGCCTCGAAACCATGATAATCGAGCATGCAAGAGCCATGAGAGGTGGATACAGGTCTCCGATGACCTTGGAAGCCATGGATTTGGAAGATTTTAGGGTTTGTAGTTGATGTCGGCGGCTAAGGTTGGAGAGAGGATTGAGAGAGAAGGGGATTCAGAGGTGGCTGGGTGTGTGAAATGGTTAGGGTTAGGGGAGTTTGGTTTAATTTAGGAAAGGAGGTTTAGTGGCGATCATTTTGATCAACGGCCTGGATCGAACCGGTAGGTAGGGAATCCGTGTGGGTTATTAAATTGGGTCGGGGGTTGGGTACGATTAGGATTTGGGCTGGGTAATTGGGTTTAAATTGGGGGTTCAATTCAGGCTACAATTGAAACACAATTGGGCTAGATTTTAAATAGTCACTTTTTCCTTATTTATTTTATAAAAAAAGCAAATTAATTTCTGAAACAAACTAAAAGTATTGAAATGATTTAAAATCTATACTTATCACTTTAAAAATGTTGGGCTTTCTTTTATAAATATAAACGTATTTAAATCTTAAAAGAGGCTAATATTGTAATTATATGCAATTTAGCTTTAAAAAAATATTGAATACATTTTTAAAAGTATGAAAAAATTATATTAGCTATAGTTTTGCATAAATATGAAAGTCCAATAAATGAATCACCAAAATGATAATTTTGGGAATAATTATTGGGTTTTTCTGAATAAACTAGGGCAATAAATTGATTTAAAAATCTTTAAAAAAATTAAGAAAAAATAATAAAATATTTGTACATGCTTATATATGCATACATATACTATTTTGAAAGTATTTTGCATATTAAAAAATATACAGGAAAAAATTGGGTATCAACAGCTGCCCCTCTTTACCCGGGAAGAATGAAAGAGTTATCGGGTAAAGATATGATGGCCAATTTGACCGAACGAAATCGTTCAGGATATCCCTAGTTTTATAGGAATTAGGCATATATAGTTCAGGATCCATCGGCGGAGTATGCCGATGGAGATTTTCATGAACGGACGCAATCTCTAGGGTCGGATATGTGGACTGTTTAGGTTTGATATGGCTACGTGAACTGGAGCAGGATCGCTCTTGCCGAGATGGCCGTTGCTCGCTAGTTTACCTGCAAACAAAAAATACAAGCATATATTGTGTATAAATTTAAACATGATGCAATTTCCCATCGGACCATGAGGATTGTCTTCGGACGGTTAGAATGACGTCCTCAGACCATGATGTCCTGGGCCATGAAGCGTAGAATAAAGGATTTTCAGGCTATGAAATGATGCTCTCGGGCTATGAGGATGATGCCTCCGAACCATGATGCTTTTGAATAATGATATGCAAAAGATTGAAAGGGGATCCTCAAGCCATGGCATGGTGTTCTCGGGCTATGCAAATGGTGCCTCCGAATAATGAAGCCTTCAAATAATTTGGCGATTTTGCAGCCCATGAAATGTAATAGGTGGTGATATTTCAGCCATGCAAGTGTAGAGGTGGCAATCTTTCAGCCATGCAAATGTAGAAGTGGCGATCTTTCAGCCATGCAAGTGTAGAGGTGGCGATCTTTCAGCCATGCAAGTGTAGATGTGGCGATATTTCAGCCACGAAAGTGTAGAGTTGGAGATCTTTTAGCCATGCAAGTGTAGAAGTGGCGATCCTTCAGCCATGAAAATGTAGAGGTGGCAATCTTTCAGCCATGCAAATGTAGAGGCGGCGATCTTTCAGCCATGCAAATGTAGA
The DNA here is from genome assembly GCF_000393655.2 of Nicotiana sylvestris. Lineage (NCBI taxonomy): Eukaryota > Viridiplantae > Streptophyta > Magnoliopsida > Solanales > Solanaceae > Nicotiana > Nicotiana sylvestris. Next base: position 13,236,767 of record NC_091064.1, read on the forward strand.
AGTGGAGATATTTTAGCCATGCAAATGTAGAGGTGGAAATCTTTCAGCCATGCAAATGTAGAGGTGACGATCTTTGCCATACAAATGTAGAGGTGGCGATCTTTCAGCCATGCAAATGTAGAGGTGGCGATCTTTCAGCCATGCAAATGTAGAGGTGGCGATCTTTCAGCCATGCAAATGTAGAGGTGGCGATCACTCAGCCATGCAAATGTAGAGGTGACTATCTTTCAGCCATACAACTGCAGATGAAGGTAAAGCTTAACATCAGAAGGCAGAATGGTAGCCTTATGCAATGCGAAAATGAAGATGGAGACATCGTTTAGTGTCTGAGGTCAGAATAGTAGCTTTATGCAATGCAAAAATGCAGATGGAGACAGTGTTTAGTCTTGGAAAGCAGAATAGTAGCCTTATGCAAGAAATAAAATGGCAGATGTTAAAAGAGCTTTCTTAGTGATAGCAGATTGTGATATTGTGACTGTTGGGGACATTGTGACACACGGAATATCATTGGTGTGTATGGGTAGCAAATGTTGATAAATGCAACAGTTCTGAGAGTTGTATTCCTAAACAATGTTTGTCCCGTGGGTGTATAGTATGTTAGGTGATTTCGCAATCCAAGTGCCTGCATCCAAAGAAAAATAGTGAGTTTTGCAAAGGGGGGAGGTTAGTTCGTATCCCCGCTGGCTTTGCTTGAACTGCTCGGCTTTAATATGGTGTTACTGCATGTGTCATTGGGGCAGCGTTTGCTAAACAAGGCAATTTCGGTAATAAACGTGCATGATTTTGTAAAAATACAATATAAGTATATAATTAAGAAACAATTTTAGATGAACCGATAATTGTGGCATGGTTCAGGACAGTGCAACCTCTCTTGCTACGGAATTTTGAGGGTCCTCCTCAAAATTCTGCCCCAGTTTAATGGGTTGATGTTTCTGACTGTTGCTTGTGATGATTGGCTGAAATCAACTTCGGAATTTTGAGGTCCTCGTCAAAATTCTGCCCTAGTTTCTAATTGCGGTGGAAATAAAAAAATTATTGAATTGTGACCGAACCCATAGGGCTGACTACGTATCCCCTCTTAAACGGGAACAAGTCAGGCGTAGTTCAATTTACATCATATAGGGAAGCATAAAGATTACAGATAGTAAGGCTTGACTACATCTGAATTAATTGGCTTTGGCAAGACTTTTCCATTCATTTCTGCAAGTATGAGGGCTCCTCCTGTCAGAACCCGATGAACCATGTATGGACCATGCCAGTTGGGAGAGAACTTCCCTTTGGCTTTATCTTGATGCGGAAAATTTTTCTTTAACACCAGCTGCCCTGGCGTGAACTGTCTCGGCTTGACTCTTTTGTTGAAGGCTCTGGACATTCTGTTCTGATAGAGTTGACCATGGCAAACTGTATTCATTCTCTTTCCGTCTATAAGGGCTAACTGCTCATAACGACTTTTAATCCATTCTGCGTAGTCAAGCTTAGCTTCTTGCATGATCCTTAGGGAAGGAATTTCCACTTTAGCGGGAATAACTGCCTATGTACCATAAACCAGCATGTAGGGGGCTGCCCCGGTTAATGTCCGGACCGTGGTACGATATCCCAGTAAAGCAAATGATAACTTCTTGTGCCACTACTTATGCTTCTCTATCATTTTCCTTAGTATCTTCTTGATATTCTTATTGGGGAATTCTACGGCTCTATTCATCTGAGGTCTATAGGCTATAGAATTCTTGTGTCAGATATTGAAGGTTTCACACATAGCTTTCATCAAGTCACTGCTGAGGTTGGATCCATTATCAGTAATGATTTATTCTGGAATCCCGAATCGACAAACGATGCGGTTGCGGACAAAATCTACCACGACTTTCTAGTCACTGCTTTGTAAGATGGTGCTTTGACCCATTTGGTGAAATAGTCAATGGATACTAGGATAAACATGTTCCCGTTGGAAGCGGCAGGCTCCATTAGTCCAATAACATCCACATCCCCCAGGCGGCGAACAACCATGGGGAGCTTGTTGCATTAAGCCCATTTTGGAGGCACCTTTATCATGTCTGCATGTATCTGGCAGCGGTGGCATTTTCGAACATACTGGATGCAGTCTGTATCCATAGTCATCCAAAAGTAACCGACCCGGAGTATCTTCTTTGCTAAGACAAAACCGTTCATATGTGGACCGCATGTCCCATCATCAATTTCCTCTAGTAACTTGGATGCTTCCTTTGCGTCGATACACCTTAGTAATCCTAAATCAGGAGTCCTCCTATACAGGATTCCTCCGTTGTGAAAGAAATTGTTGGACAACCTTCGAAGTGTGCGTTTCTGAGTAGGATTTACAAGTTCTGGATATTCGCCTTTTGCTAAATATTCTTTGATATCATGAAACCAAGGCTTTCCGTCTACTTCTTCTTCAACATAGGCATAATAAGCTGGATGATTATGGATTTTTACCAGAATGGGATCAATAAAGTTTTTGTCTGGATGTTGTATCATGGATGATAGGGTAGCCAATGCATCGGCGAACTCATTCTAGACTTTGGGAACATGTTGGAATTACGTCTTTGTGAACATTTTTCTCAATTCCTGTACATGATGTAGATACGGGAGTATCTTGGAGTTCTTCATTGCCCATTCTTCTCGGACCTGATGTATAAGCAAGTCTAAATCTCCAATCACTAGCAACTCTTGAATATTCATGTCAATAGCAATCTTCAGCCCTAAGATGTAGGCTTCGTACTCGACCATATTGTTGGTGTACGGGAACCTGAGTTTGGCGGACAATGGATAATGTTGACCGATTTCCGATACGAGGACTGCTCCTATGCCATCTCCTTTGAAATTTGTTGCTCCATCGAAAAACATACTCCAACCGTCATAGGATTCTACAATATCTTCTCCTATGAATGATACCTCTTCGTCAGGAAAATACGTTTTTAGGGTTTGTATTCTCCATCCACGGGGTTTTCAGCAAGGTGATCTGCTAGTGCCTGTCCCTTGTGCCTTATGAGTTACGTAGACAATGTCAAATTTACTCAATAAGATTTGCAACTTGGCTAGCTTTCCAGTGGGCATAGGCTTCTAGAAGATGTACTTCAAAGGATCCATCCTTGATTTGAGATATGTAGTATAGACACAAAGTAGTGCCTCGGCTTCTGAGCTACCCAAGTAAAAGCACAACGGGTGCGTTCTAATACAGAATACCGGGCCTCGTACAGGGTGAACTTCATGCTGAGATAATAAATGTCCTGTCCTTTCCTCCCTGTTTCATCATGCTGCCCTAGAACGTAGCCGAAAGCTCCATCCAATACTGCAAGGTAGAGTAACAGAGGTCTACCTAGCTTGGGCGGGACTAAAACTTGTGGTGTTGACAGGTATTCCTTGATTCTGTCGAAGGCTTTTTGGCAGTCATCAGTCCATTTGGTAGCGGCGTCCTTCTTTAACATCTTAAAGATTGGCTCACAGATAACTGTAGATTGTGCTATGAACCGGCTGATGTAGTTAAGTCTCCCAAAGAAAATCATCACGTCCTTCTTGTTCTTTGGCGGTGGAAATTCTTGAATAGCTTTAACTTTTAATGGATCCAGTTCTATTCCTCAGCGACTCCAAATAAACCCAAGTAATTTTCTACCAAGAACCGCAAATGCACATTTTGCGGGATTCAGTTTCAGGTTGTACCTTCGCGATCTATTGAAAAACTTCCTCAAATCTTCCATGTGATTAGTGGCTTTCTTGGACTTGATGATAACATCATCTACGTACACCTCTATCTCCTAGTGTATCATATCATGGAAAATGGTAGGCATGGCCCTCATGTAGGTGGCTCCTGCATTCTTTATCCCGAACGACATCATCTTGTAGCGGTACATTCCCCACGGTGTAATGAAAGCCGTTTTCTCAGCATCTTCTTCATCCATCCAGATCTGATGATACCCAGCGAAACAATCTACAAATGATTGCAACTCATTCTTAGCGCAATTGTCGATCAGGATGTGTATGTTGGGCAAAGGGAAGTCGTCTTTTAGACTGGTCCGGTTGAGATCCCGGTAGTCGACACAGACTCGGACCTTCCCATCCTTCTTTGGTATTGTCACAATGTTGGCTAAACATGTCAGGTATTCTACTACCCTGAGAACCTTAGCTTTGACATGCTTAGTGACTTCTTCCTTGATTTTCAGACTCATATCAAGTTTGAACTTTTCTGAGCTTTTTCTTTATCGGCGGACATGTTGGATCGGCTAGCAGTTTATGAGCCACAATAGATGTACTTAGACCAGTCATGTCATCATATGACCAGCCGAATATGTCCTCATACTCCTTCAGGAATTCTGTGTATTTCTTCTTTTCTGACGGCGATAAGTGGACGCTGATTCGTGTTTCTTTGATGTTTTCCGCATCTCCCAGATTAACAACTTCTGTTTCATCCAGGTTGGACTCAGGTCTGTTCTCAAAATTCTCAACTTCCTTAAAAATCTCTTTTGGTATGTCATCTTCCTCTGAATCTATGTCTGTTTGTTGCGTTGTCTCGTTGCATGTCACAGTCATTGGTTCATCAAGATAAGTAATAGTAATGCTGTATAAGTAAAGTAATGAGAAAAAAATAATAATGAGCATCAAATCATAAGAAAAGTTAAAATACTTTGATAAATTGCACAATTATTTTGAACATTGGAGATCTTATTTGCAGGAATTGAAACATGCGAGAAATATTAAATCTTTTAGTAAATAAGACAGGGATTGTTTTAGCCTTGCTACCCCGAGGCTCGTCGGGCTCTGGTCGTTCTGATGGTCTAGTTACTGAGGCGTGCCCCTCTGCTTACAGCCTGTATGGAAGGGCCTTCCTCCCCTCCTCCTCGAGAACAACACAATAGTCCATGTCATTGTCTTCCAAGAACAAGTTCTTCACCGTTGCTAGTGCTTCTTCCTCTTCTGACCCATAGATAACATCGACCGGTTGGAAAGTTCGTTCCAAATGCGGTATTGGCAGCTCCAGCGGATAGTAAGGACCGCGCCATGGTGGTGACCAGTTGTTGAATTCTTCCCAGGTGTACTCATATCCCAGACCGAAAGTGGTGCCATGTTTCTTGAGCTTTATGGGCTTAGCGATTCCTTGAAGGTTCTTGCCAAGTCCTTTGCCAGGTTCGTACCCACTCCAATTCAGTTTGCTCTCGACCTTGTTATCCCACCATTTGTCTTTGTCAATAGCATTTACCCGTTCGATGTGATGGTAAGTCTCTCCTCCTAGCTTCTTTCTCCCCTCAATTGATGGAATGGTCTGGTGACTGTATATAGGGTTGCTACAGTCACCGTCAATGATCACCTTCTGGTGATTCCATTCAAACTTTACTGTCTGATGTAGTGTTGATGTTATGGCCCCAGCAACATGAATCCATGGCCGTCCCAACAGCAGATTGTAAGATGCCGGCACGTCTATCATATGGAAATCAACATCGAACCAAGTTGTCCCCATTTGCAGACACAGACTAATCTCCCCAATGGTAGACCTTTGGGAACTGTCGAAGGCTTTCACGTTGATCGCTCCGTCCTTTATTTCATGCAATCCTTTACCCAACTTTTTTAGTGTTACCGGTGGACAAATGTTGAGACTGGAACCCCCATCAATTACGATCCTGGTGATGAAGTAGTCTTCGCATTGCACGGTGATGTGCAGTGCTTTGTTGTGACCCAACCCTTCAGGTGGCAGCTCATCCTCATGAAAAGTGATCTTGTGACTTTCTAATACCTGTCCTACCATGTTAGCATTTCACCACCAGTGATGTTGCTTGGCACGTATGCTTCACTCAGCACCTTCAACAGAGCATTATTGTGCGCCTTAGTATTCCTTGGCCTGTATCTTTCTCCAAAGATCATCTGGATCGGTATCAATGATGGGTGACTTGTTAGCGGCCTGCTATCTTGACTCAGCTAGATGTTCTGGGGTATAAACTACACCAGTTCTCGTCATACACTATGCGGCAATAGTCTCTTTAAACCTGACCTTGCCTTTCCTCCTTGCCTCGGCTATCATGGTCGACATCGCCACTGGGATTGGCATGGATGACCTTTCTCCGAATGGATCATGTGCCTTGGGTGGTAGAACTGCAACTTCAAACGGTGTGGGTGCATTTATCGGAGACATGAATTCAACCTCAATTGGTGCTGGTATCTTTGCAGATGACGTTGCTTCAAACTCAAGTGGCACAGACATGTTTACCTCGGTGTTTCCAGAGGTATGTATCTAAACTACGATCATATTAAGAGTAACTATTGGTTTCTTTGGGTTATCACTTTCTGCGATCAAACCAATCGATCCCTCGGGATTCCAGTCATCCTCTATTTCAATCATGTGAACACCTCCACCCTTGTGGTCTGATAGAGGATTATTGAGGACATTAGGAGCAGGTTCCTTCGCCACAATAATCTTGTTGTCAATCAAAGCCTGGATCTTCAAAGAACGACATTCATCGATGGTGTGTCCTTTTATGCCGGAATGGTATTCACAGGATTTGTTTGGCTTAACCCACTGAGAGGGGTTCTCAGGGGTTGCAGCAGGGATGGGAGTGACATAACTAGCAGCTTTGAGTCTCTCATACAACTAGTCAATAGTTTCAGCAATGGTTGTGTATTGTTTAGGAGGTCTGTGGTAAAAATTTGGTCGAGGTCTAGGAATGTTTTGGCATGTAGGAAGTGATTGATAATGGGATGGTTGAGTATTGTAGACTTGGTAAACATGTGCGTGTTGGGAATATCTGGTTGAAGTAGGCTGATATGTGGGAGGTGGAGGTGATTGATAAGCGGGTAGTGGAGTTTGGTAGGAAGGTGATGGTGCTTGGTAGTTCGGAGTAGGATGATATGTGATTGGAGGATTTGGTGCAACCATTACGGCCTCTATGTCCCTTTTTTGGACACACCACCAGACTGTAAGGCCTTATTTGTAGCTTGCAAGGCCTCGAAGTTTGTAACCATACCGCTTTTGATGCCTTCTTCGATCCTTTCACCCAGTTTGATGATGTCAGAAAATTTATGGCTCTCAATCAACATTAGCCTTTCCTAAAACTACAGGTCGTGAGTCCGAACAAAGAATTTGTTCATCTGTTCCACCTCTAAGGCAGGTCTGACCTTAGCAGCTTCGGACCTCCAGCGAGTAGCATACTCACAAAATGCTTCTGTAGGCTTCTTCTTTAGATTCTGAATATAAAATACATCCAGCGCATTCTCGGTGTTGAACCTGAACCTGTCCATGAAGTTGGACGCCATGCTTACCTAATTTGACCACTTCTTTGGATCCTGACTAATATACCAAGACAGAGCATGTCCTTTTAGACTCCTCATGAAAAGCTTCATGCAGATTCTCTCGTCTTTCCCCACTCTGACCAGCTTATCACAGTACGTTCTCAAATGGACCCTTGGATCCCCCGTACCATCAAACATTTCGAACTTCGGAGGTTGGTATCCCTCTGGTAGTTTGACATTGTGTTGTATGCAAAGATCTTCATAGTTCAGCCCCTCAATTCCCTTGCTTCCTTCAACGCCTTAAATTCGGCTAGTCAATTTCTTAAGTTCTTTGGCCAGGTTCCTGATGAGCGAGTCTTTATCATCAGACTCGAGTGTGTTTGAGATGGGTTGGGCAGAATGTGGCATAGTCTCCACATAGATGGGGGTGTTATGGTGGGTGTGGAAGTGGTCATTTGTGGAAATTAGGGGTTCGGGGATGAGCAGTGGAGTGTTATTTGAGGTATGGCAGGTGTTGCAGTGGTGGTGAGGAATGGGATGGTTTTGTTTCTTTGGGATATTCTGTGGAGGATTAGGGTTCTGAGCATTTGGGAAATTGATGTTGGGAGTAGTGAGGGAAAATGACAGATTTGCCAAATTCGAACCTGATCGAGTTCTTCCTAGAATTTCAGCAGCTTTTGTTCAAGTTGGGATACATTTTCCTTAGGAACCAGAGTACCATGACCATGAATGACCTCTACCCGTTCAGTTGAGTTCTCCTTTCTGGTGTTGTTCAAATTTTCCATCTTTCCCTTGTTCTTGTTCCTGACAGTACTAAGAGGAAGAGTGGGTGGAGGGCCCTTGGATCTCGTGAAATAAGATGATGTTGCCAGAGTGCACAAACTAACCTTTAGGTAGGGGAATAATAAACAACAAGTAAAAACAAAAAGGTAACAAGCTAGTGAGGATTATAAAAAACGTTGTGATATTTAAACACATAGTGTAGAATGTAAACGTATCCTAATTTGGGGACCTCATTATGCCTGAGGTAGGCCTAGCGACAAATTAATTTGGAGAACTTAGGACGCTAAATGCCTCATTTTATTGATAAAAGGTAGACGAATCCCAAATCGACACTAAACAAACATGAAATAAATATCATTAATGGCCATTGGCCTTATTACATTTCATAAAGCAAAAGAAAAACTCCTATCTACTTGGTCCTAGAAGGACCTTCCCCAGACTCGGCATCTTTGGCTCCGTCGAATAGCTTTCCTCATTCGCGAAGTCCCAGCAATAGCTAGGCTCTGTCTAGATGTCCGCCTTCGTTTCGTTCAGCATTTTGGTAGTCTTCGACCCTCTTGAGGAATTTCCTTTCTAGCTCCACTATGCCTCGCACCAAGTATCCCAATCGCTTGTTGGCACTGACAGCCATGTCTTTCCACTCCTCAATCAACTTTTGGTTGGCTTCTTGTATCTCATGGTGCTCACTTTCGCACTCCCGAATTCTCTTGCGTAGTTGGTTGCATTTGACTTGTGCCTCGGCCCTTTCATCTATGATCCTGTGGCCCCTAGCAAACCCTGGCTTGCCTAAACCATCGTGATTATCTTCCAACTAGCCTGAATAGTAGGGAGCGCAACCAGCGTGGTATCTGTTTGGCTCGATGGTATATCTCCCCACGATGATCTTGTAGTGCCACATATACTGAGCTTGGAACTTATAAGGACTATCATCAACCTTGAAGTTAGCCCGAAAATGACTCATCTTGTCGGCCCTAGGTATAACATGCTTCCTACCTGCTTGCTTTATAACCCGGAGAGGGACGTAAGGGTACGTTCCTCTTAGACCAATCAGTATCAGAAATGGTGCGTCCCTGGATCGGGCGATGAACTCCTCGGTAGGGAACCACTTGAACATCTGTTGTACCCGGTCCTCGGTTAGATTATCGAATAACTCTACCCATCTTTTGGCATCTTCTGGCTGGGCGAACATATTGGGCATGCAATTCATTCGCCTCGGATGATGGAAACCGATATGATCATCCCAATCTCTTTGCTGAATCTCTTGTTAGTATTCACCCCTTTGGAGATGCTCCATGAGCCAGAGCTAAATTAGCAAATTGCAGCCTTCGAAGTGCTTGGCTCCTTGTTGACACTTCTCCAAGGCTCGGTATATCTCTGCAATAATCATGGGCACGATATTGAAAGGTTGCCCACCAATTCCTTCCATTAGGGTTTTAGTTATCATAGCTAGCCTGGTGTGGATCTTTGCTTTCTTCATTGGAAACACGATCAACCCCATAAAACAAAACATGAATACAAAGACCCTTCGGTGAATATGCCCTAATGATGTGATGGCAAACTCGTCAGGATAGGTACGGTAGGATTTGATGTGACCGTACCTCTCGTACAAATAATTAAAAGGGATGTAGGATTCTTTCAAACATGTTAGTTCTGGATACTTCTTCAAACCCATCATTTTGAGGAAATGCCTGCCCTTGCGGTTCTCAGGCATTAACAAACCCGGAGTTTCCCATGTTATACTGGCCAATCAACCTATCTCTTCTAGAAAGGGTGTCATTTCAATATCCCTGAAGCGGAACACAGATCTCTCACAATCCCAGAATAAAGTGGCAGCTTCTATGATCTTATTGTTGGGTAAGATTTCCAAGAGAGAAGGTAGGTTTCCCAAATATTTCCGGACAAGAGTTTGATCACTGGAGTGAAGATACTCCCACCAACTTAGCAACTTTGGGTGGATGTTGGTGACCGTGCCGAATTTGGGGACTTCGTGCCTCATATTTCTGCAAGAAAAATAAGGTTAGGCCCTTACCCCCACCAGACTCGACTATTTAATATCAATAATTGGCATAAAGTATTTAGTTCTCCAAATAAATACACAGAACGTGGTCATTATGCGGACAACATAACTGACTCGACTAGGTTTGACCATGATGCATGCACAGTTTAAAAAGAGAAAGGATTCTATGGGATTTTGGATTGGTACCCTTGAGCGAACAACTCAAGGGGGAAAGGCACGGAACCTTTTACTACACCGTTGATCGACTGGTTTTACCGCAAATACGCCTTTTCCAGATTTAGAGGGTGATAATATCGGAAGAGCACAACCACTCATTGTAAGCGTTGCTATGGGATTTGTTTGGCACGAGTGGAATATGATGTGGAGCATGATTATGCAATAATTAAAAACATGTTGTCACATATTTGCACGTGTAAGAAACCAGTAGATACAACAGTTTCATAATTTAAAGCAGTAGTAAAGGAAAGTGGTAAAGGAAAGAAACAAAAGATAAGTCAGTTTTGCAGTTGAAAAGGGAATTGAATGCATAAAGGAAATAAACAAGTAATTGCACATAAAGAAGCGTAAATTCACAATAATAGTCTGAAATGGTAAAAGACTAAAATACCCCAGCGGAGTCGCCATGCTGTCGCACCCTATTTTTCTCGCGAAATCGGGGTTATGACATTTGGAGGGACAACTCATTCCTTTTGGGAACTGGGTTTTGTGTTTGAAGAGTCGCCACCTAATGATTAAGGTGCATTAGGACAACAATAGAAATTCAATTCTAATTCATTTGAATAACTAGATATTAGGTAAGGGCTTGAAAGTATCCTAAGGAAAAGGTATTAGGCACCCTCAGGATCCACTAGTGTGGTTTCCGGCTAGACAATTATTGTGTATTTGGGGTGCAATTAACATATAGGCAAATAAGGCTCAAATAAGAGGGGATTTGAACATATAAAAGGAAGAACACTTTAAAGAAGCGTTTTAAAAAAAAGAGTTTGCAAATAAAATAAAGGGGTCCTAGGTTTATATTTAATATGGATCACCCCACACTATGTCTGTTAATCACTCCTCAATGAGGGGCTACAAGTGACATTATCGTGTGGTCATCATATCCATATCTACCCTTTCCCACCCTGTTTAAGGTACTAAAGCGCGAATTGGTCTCGAACACTATTGCATGCTATTACCCATCCCATTCCTATCAGTCTCGGAGGTACTTAGGACTACTAATCCTAAAGGGGAGGGATATTAGGCCTATTTGGAAGTTTCAAAGGTAAAAATTCTAAGGCGATATACAAAACAGATAATATGGCATATAAGGGGAAACGTGTAAACAGACAAAGGCTCAAATGCACCTCCTTGAACAGAAGCACATAACTATCATGACTTACACATACTTTTTAAGTCTGATTAAATACTAAAGACGAGGGGAGCCCAATTATTGAAGCAGTTTAGTTTATTACATAACTCAGGTAACAAGTCTGAATCGGGCCTGCCTGTTGGTTTGTAGCAATTAGCAAAAGAGGATCCAGCTTACAGTTATTACTCTAAGGCTTGCCTAAGTGTATATTGATGATACCCTAAAAGCATGATATCTACTGAGTTCAGAAGGTGATGAGACAGTGAAAACTCAAAACGAATTTTTTGAAATCTTATAGTTTTGCTTGCTAAACCTTGTTAAGTGAGGGAATTAGACTATTAAAAGGAGATTCAAAATGGACAAAATTAAACAGACTGGTTACAGATTCTGCAAGTGATGGTATCCACTATTACTGGTTTTATTAAATATGAACATGATATCTAACATTGAATGTAAATGAAGCGGATCGGGCTTATTTAAAAATCCCTACAAGCATGATTTCTACATGTTACTGATTTTAACATGTTACTGGGTTATACCCATTTGGGCCCTAAAATAGGATATCTAACAGTGACAAACATGCAGAATTTTTGAATGAAATCCTATAGGCAGGTCATCTAGATGTGAAGTTGAATAAGAAGCCCTATAGACATGGTTTCTAAATGCAATATGCAGAATTAAAATACCCTATAGGCATGATTTCTAAATGCAGTTTGCAGAACTAAAATACCATATAGGCATGATTTCTAATGCAGTTGAATATGTAGGATTTAAAGTAGTCCTATAGGCGTATTGTCTAAATGCAGTTGAATATGCAGAATTTAAAGTAGTCCTATAGGCATATTTTCTACCCTTGCATGCATAGTTACCCAACCTTTTCACTAGCTAGCCCCAAATGTTTGTTATAACTTATTACAAACCAGGAATACTAAATATATCAGAAAATGCAAAGAAAAGAATTACAACCAGAGGAAGATTGATTCTTAACTTTCTCACTGAGTTATGAGATGAACCAACTCAAAATACCATTGATCCAAAGCCTTTCTCAGCCTTGAGTATGTCAGAGTTCCCTAAGGGCTTCAGTAGGACCCCGGGCAGTGCTCACACTCAAGTTTCATAACCAGAATAGGGACAAGTGCAGTATGGAAATGCCAGTCCTCATGTTTCCAAGTTCAGAGGGAGATCATGGGTCCCAAGGCAAGGCTAACATGAGGGGGGAGAACTTAAGTCTAAGAGGAGAGTGCAAGTACCGAAACAGAGCTTTAAGAACTAAGGAAGTAAAGAAGGGGAAAGAGGTGCTGGGAAACAACCATTAACACTTCAAACAAGTCGATAATTTCACGGGGGAAGAGGTTTGGGAATCCATTGCAATGAGCCTATATACTTAGGCATAGGTCGATTATAGGCATGCACAGCAATAGGGAGTGATATCATGCTTGAAAAGTCAACCAGAGCATACAACATAAAAGGAAAACATAGAGGTTATGATCCTAGGAGGATCAAGTTTGGGTCATGCTCAGCAATGTTCAATGCTGTCATACCCCAAACAAACCATAAGTATTAAACATACTAGGGCAGGGATTTAGGATTCATAATGCATTAATTAAGAACATGAGAAAGAAGTTACAACATGCAAAATAAGGGTACTGAATTAAATATAAGCAGTAGGCAGACAAGAATGCAAGAATCATTAAGTAACCATGTTGTGGTTGATGCTAAAAACTTAATTAGAACATACCAGTCAAAGAAGCAAAGTGCAGTAAAGAAAAGTAGCAGGACTTCGAAATATAGCTTTGGCTTTCAGCCAGCTAAACAGGCCACAATACCAGTAACAAAGCAAGAGAGAGTATTTTGAGCGTAAGTGTGAGTTCAGAACTAAAAGTGTTCGTGTCTTTGTGTTAATGAGGGAGTATGTATATATAGTAGTTAGAAACTATGTAAAATAAGGCAAGAATTATAATTGTATAGTAATTGTGGAACCAAGTACTAATCAGAATCAAGTCAATGCAGGTACTCCTTTAATGAAAGGGCAATCAACCAACGGTAATGGACAGAAAATGTTTAAGGAAAGAAATCAAGTAGAGCATTATGTATAAAGTAGACAATGAGGGGTAAGTACATAGGGGTTCAATTAAGGAAACAACCAATGAAGAATTAGAAAAATACTCCGTTAACTAAATAAAGTAAGAAAACAAAATAAAGTTGCAGAATGTGGAGATAATCGAAATCAGCACATAGTAAATCATGGAATCAAGGATTCAAAATTACTGATTTAAGGAGAGTAACATGAGTTCCCATGAATAAGCAATAAACCAAGTTAAAATAGGAGAATCAGAAGTCTAAAGGGAAATTTTCAAATCAAGCCAAGAAATAGGGAGCTCAGAGTCAATCAAAGAGAGAGTCATGAATCATGTTTTAACATATAAATAGAGTGAGATATGAGTAACCAAACATAGCAAGCAAAGAGGAAAGTCTTGACCAGTCGAGATGAACACAAGCACACAGAGCTGATGTAAGTTAGGCATAAGAAACTCAGTAGAAACACATTCAAAGCGAGATAGTCACAGAGACTTAAACAAGAACATGCCTGTCACAAAATCAAACAAAGAAACCTAGAAAAATAAAGGTTTTCAACATAGGCGAGTTAAAGAGAAGATAGAAATACAAAGAGATTTCGAAAAGGAACTTCTGCACTTACACGAGCAGTCTCAGGCCCAAAGCCATAAGATTTTCAACAATAGAAAGGTTTCTTTTTAAAAAAAAACAAGATAAATAGACAGATAAGACAAAAACTCAGGCAAACAAATATTCATTTAATAAATAGTTAAAAGAAATTAGGGGTTTTAACATGCAAACTCAGGCAGAAGGATAATACGAGCAAACACAGCAAAACATATCAAAAATTAAAGAAGGGTTTCAAAATTACTTAATAGAACCTTAATCAGAAAGATAAGGGGTTTTGATGGTAGAGTTTTAAAAGAACTTTGAGAGAATGTTTAGAAGTTTAGAGTAAACATAGATCTGAAACAGATCTAGAAGAAATCGGAAGAACCTTAGAGTCTAGGGTTTCAGAAGAACCTCAAGTGGTGAGAAAGGCTTTGAAAATCATCGATCTGAGCAGGAAAGTTAAGAGTCGGACTCGAATAGCCATGGCTGGCTGGAGAAAGGTCAAAGACGACCGGAGAATGGCTATAAACTGACATCGACCAAGGTCTGTCCCAAGCTTTCTCAAGATCTAGCCTCGAAATCATGATAATCGAGCACGTAGGAGCCATGGAAGGTGGATACAGGTCTCCGATGACCTTGGAAGCCATGGATTTGGAAGATATTAGGATTTGTAGTTGATGTCGGCGGGTAGGGTTGGAGAGGGTTTGAGAGGGGATTGAGAGAGAAGGGGATTCAGAGGTGACTGGGTGTGTGAAATGGTTATGGTTAGGGGGGTCTTTGGGTTTAATTAGGAAAGGAGGTCTAGTGTCGTTGATCATTTTGATCAACGGCCTGCATAAAACTGGTAGGTAAGGAATCCGGGTGGGTTATTTAAATTGGGTCGGGGTCGGGTACGATTAAGATTTGGGCTGGGTAATTGGGTTTAAAATGGGGGTTCAATTCAGGCTACAATTGAAACACAATTGGGCTAGATTTTAAATAGCCACTTTTCTTTTATTTATTTTATAAAAATAGCAAATTATTTTCTGAAAACAAATTAAAAGTATTGAAATGATTTAAAATCTATAATTATCATATAAAAATTTCGTGCTTACTTTTAAAAATATAAACGTAGTTAAATCTTAAAAGAGGCTAATATTGCAATTATATGCAATTTAGATTAAAAAATACTGAATAAATTTGTAAAAGTATGCAAAAATTATCTTAGCTATATTTTAGCATAAATATGAAAGTAGAATAAATGAATCACCAAAATGATAATTTTGGGAATAATTATTGGGTTTTTCTGGATAAAATAGGGCAAAAAATTTATTTAAAAATCTTTTAAAAATTATGAAAAAGAATAAAATATTTGGACATGCTTATATATGCATACATATCCTATTTTGAAAGTATTTTGCATATTAAAAAATATACAGGGAAAAATTGGGTGTCAACAATTCCCTTTAATTAAGGAATCACTGTTTAACGAGTAATAACAGATTCAAATAAGGAAAGAAATCAGTTTAGAGACAGACTAATTATTGTCATTAAAGGAGTAGTAAAAATATTAAGTAAGTAATCGAGTCTAAGTACAGAAATATACTTATTTTGGAAAAAGATTCAGTAAGGCAAAATATCATAGTAAAGGAAAGGAATCAATTAACTTTAAACAGGCGAGTGAAATTAGAGTTCATAAAGGAAAAGTTCTTGAAATCAGTCATAAGATTACGATCAATTAAGGAAGAAACATGCTTCTGCACTTCAGTATATAAACAGAGTGAACAGAACATCAGACATGCGAGGCCAAGCACGTTGGCAAAAAAAAAACAGCATACAATAGTAGCATAAATAAGCATAGGATTCAATAGGGAACAAAGCTAGATAGTCAAGGCTCACACGTATAGCCAAAGTTAAGAAGAGAGTAAAAATAAGTAAAGGTCTCACAGTAACAGGTGAGGAAATCTTCTGAAAAGTTAGGGTTTCAGCCATAGTCGAGTTGAAAGATAAGTCACATAAAGAAAAGAGATTCTAAAACAAAAGCTTTCAATCGAGTCAAGTAATTAAACAAACAATTTCAGACCCAAAGACCTAGGGTTTTTCAACAACAATCGAATTTAAAATATAGTAACACAAATAAGTCAAACAAGAATGAGGAACTTAATTAAATAAGTACACCTTTAAACAAATAACTTCAGGATTCGAATGTGACCCAAAAAAATTAGGGTTTTCAACATGCTAACTCAGATAGAAGAACAACATAAGTAAAACATAGCAAAATCACAAACACGTCAAAGTCATAGAAGAGATTTTTGAAATAATTTAAAGGAAAACCCTAATCGAAAAAAAAGTCGTTTTGAAAGCAAAGTTAAAGAACCTTCGAGAAACACTTAAGAAAATCATAGTAAGTACAGGTCTAAAGCAGATCTGAAAGGAAGTTGCAATATCTTAAAGATTAGGGTTTCGAAAAACCAAGGAAAGGTGAGAAAGGCCTTGAAAGTTTCCGATCTAACCAGAAAAGTCAAGGATCTGCCTTGAAAGATCATGAGTGGCCGGAGAAAGGTCATGGATGGCCGGAGAAGAGCCATGAACGAAGGTCGAACAGATACTGGACCAGATTCCCTCGAGGACTGACCATGAAACCTCAGAAACGAACACCCAATAGCCATGGGAGGCTGGTACATGTCTCAAATGACCACAAGGGGGCATGGATAAGGCAGGGCTTAGGGTGGATTAGGGTGTAGTCTGATGGCGGCGGCTAGGGTTTGTAAGAGTTTCAGAGAGAGTTGAGAGAGAAGGGGAATTCAAGGGCGGAGGTAGGTGGAAAATGATTTAGGCTTAGAGGTCGTTCAGGGTTAAAAAAGGTAAGGGGGAACGGGAGCCGTTGATCTAAATGATCAACGGGTGGGATTAAAAGGGTTAAGTGGGAGACCAGGTTGGGTCATGCAAATTGAGTTAGGGGGCGGGTTTGAGTGGGGAATTGGGACGAAAAATTGGGTTCAATTTTAGGCTGTAATTGAAATGAAATCTGGCTAGATTTTAAATAGCCATTTTCCCCTATTTATTTTATAAAAAATAGCAAACTAATTTCTGAAAATAAATTGAAAGCACTAAAATGATTCATAACATACAATTAACAATTTAAAAATACAGGACTTAATTTTTATAAATATAAACACAATTAAATCCTAAAAGAGGTTAATGTTGCAATTATATGTAATTCAGCTTTAAAAATACTAAATAAATTTGTAAAAATAAGCAAAAATTATCTTAGCTATATTTTGGCATAAATATGAGATTACAATAAATAAATTACCAAAAATATTAATTCTAGAAATAATTATTGGATTTTTATGGATAAAAATAGAGAAATAATTAGTTTAAAAACCTTTAAAAATGAAGGAAAAATAATAAAATACTTGTACATACTTATATATGAATATACATGCTACTTTTAAGGTATTTTGCATATTAAAAAATATAGAAAAAAATTAGGTATCAACAACTGCCCCTCTTTACCCGGAAAGGATGAAAGAGTTGTCGGGTAAAGATATGATGACCAATTTTGACTGAACGAAATGGTTCGAAGAGGTTTAGGCCGCGTTCTGCCTTCTGAGCTACCTACATATCCCTGGTTTTACAAGAATCAGGCCATATGTAGTTTAGGATCTGTTGGCGGAGCATGCCGATGGAGGCTTTTCGAGAACACATGCAATATCTAGGGTCGGGTGCATGGTAGGTTTGTTGGAATGATTAGGTTTGATATGGTTGCGGTAAATGGAGCGGGATCGCTCCTGCCGAGATGGTCGTTGCTCGCCGGTGCACCTGCAATTAGAAATAATGCAAATGTATACTATGCATAAATTTAAACATGATACAAATTCCCGTCGAACCATGAATGTTGTCTTCGAACGGTTAAGATGACGTCCTTAGACTATGATGTCCTCGGCCATGAAGCATGCAATAAAGGATTCACAGGCCATGAAATGATGCTCTCGGGCTATGAAGATGGTGCCTCCAAACCATGATGCCTTTGAATAATGATATGCAAAGATTTTAAAAAAAGGATCCTCAGGCCATGACATGGTGTTCTCGGGCTATGAAGATGGTGCCTTCGAACGATGATGCCTTTGGATAATTTGGCGATCTTTCAGCCCATGAGATGCAATATTTGGCGATCTTTCAGCCCATGAGATGCAGTATGAGGGGATCTTTCAGCCAGGTAGATGCAGTATAAGGCGATCTATCAGCCCCTGAAATATAGTGAGGTAGTGTTTGGTCTTATGAAAATGCAGATGGAGACAATGTTTAGTCTCGGAAGGCAGAATGTAGCCTTATGCAATGCAGAAATGCAGATGAAGAGAGGGTTTAGTCTCGGAAGGTAGAATGGTAGCCTTATGCAATGCAAAAATGCAGATGGAGACATCATTTAGTCTTGGAAGGCTGAACGGTAGACTTATGCAATGCAAAATGTAGATGGAGATAGCCTTTAGTCTCGGAAGGCAAAATGGTAGCCTTATGCAATGCATAAAGGCAGATGGAGACAGCATTTAGTCTTGGAAGGCAGAATAGTATCCTTATGCAATACAAAATGTAGATGGAGACAGCGTTTAGTCTTGGAAGGCAAAATGGTAGCCTTATGCAATGCAGAAATACAAATGGAGACAACGTTTAGTCTCGGAAGGCAAAATGGTAGCCTTATGCAATGCAGAAATGCAGATGGAGACAGTCTTTAGTCTAGGAAGGCAGAACGGTAGCCTTATGCAATGAAAAATGCAGATGGAGACAGCGTTTAGTCTCAGAAGGCAGAATGGTAGCCTTATGCAATGCAGAAATGCAGATGGAGACAACGTTTAGTCTCAGAAAGCAGAATGGTAGCCTTATGCAATGCAGAAATGCAGATGGAGACAGCGTTTAGTCTCGGAACGCAGAATGGTAGCCTTATGCAAGAAATAAAAAGGCAAATGTTAGTAGAGCTTTCTTAGCTGATAGCAGATTGCGACATTGTGATCGCTGGGGAATATCACTGGTGTGTGCAGATAGCAAATGTTGGTAAGTGCAACAGTTCGGAGGGTTGTATTTCTAAATAATGTTTGAACCATGGGTGTATAGTATGTTTGATGATTTCGCAGTCCAAGTTCCTGTATCCAAAGAAAAATTGTGAGTTTTGTAAAGGGGGAGGTTAGTTCGTATCCCCGCTGGCTTTGCTTGACCTGCACGACTTTGATCTGGTGATATGTATGTATCATTGGGGTAGCGTTGCTAAACAAAGTAGTTTTGATAATAAACATGCATGATTTATAAAAGTATGACATAAGCATATAATAAAAGGCTTTAGATGAACCGACGACTGTGACGTGGTTCTGGACATTGCAACCTCTCTTTCTACAGAATTTTGAGGGTCCTCCTCAAAATTCTGCCCCAGTTTGATGGGTTGATGCTCCTGACTATTGCTTGAAAAGATCGACATAAATTACTTCAGAATTTTAAGGGTCCTCCTCAAAATTCTGCCCCAGTTTCCAATTGCGGAGGAAATAAAATTTTTATTTGAATTGTGATCGAACCCATAGGGCTGCCTACATATCCCCTCTTAAACGGGAATCAGTTCAGGCATAGTTCAATTACATCATATAAGGGAAGCATGAAAATTATACATAGTAATGTTTGACTGCATCTGAATTAATCAGCTTTGGCCAGACTTCTCCATCCATTTCTACAAGTATGGGGGCTCCTCCTATCAGAACCCGGTGAACCATGTATGGACCCGGCCAGTTGGGAGAGAATTTCCATTTGTCTTCGTCCTGATGCGGAAAAATTTTCTTTAGTACCAGCTACCCCGGTGGGAACTGTCTCGACCTGACTCTCTTGTTGAAAGCTCTGGACATTCTGTTCTGATAGAGTTGACCATGGAAAATTGCATTCATTCTCTTTCTGTCTATAAGGGCTAGTTATTCATAACGACTTTTTACCCATTCTGCATCATCGAGCTCGGCTTCTTGTATGATCCTTAGGGAAGGGATTTCTACCTCGGCGGGAATGACTGCCTCTGTACCATAAACCAGCATAGAGGGGGTTGCCCCAATTGATGTGCAGACTGTGGTGCGGTATCCCAATAAAGCAAATGATAACTTCTCATGACACTGTCTATGATTCTCTATCATTTTCCTCATCCATCCAGATCTGATGATAACCAACGAAGCAATCTACGAATGACTGTAGCTCATGCTTGGCGCAATGTCAATCAGGATGTGTATATTTGGCAAAGGGAAGTCGTCTTTCGGACTGGCCCGGTTGAGATCCCGGTAGTCTACACAGACTATGACCTTCCCATACTTCTTTGGCATTGGCACAATATTGGCTAACCATGTCGGGTATTCTACTACCCTGAGAACCTTAGCATTGATCTGCTTTGTGACTTCTTTCTTGATTTTCAAACTCATATAAGGCTTGAACTTTCTGAGCTTTTACTTTACTGGTGGACACATTGGATCGATTGGCAGTTTGTGAGCCACAATAGACGTACTCAGACCAGTCATGTATTCTTTCTTCTCCGATGGCGATAGCTGAATGCCGATTCGCATTTCCTTAGCATTTTCTGCATCTCCCAAGTTGATAATTTCAGTCTCATCCAGGTTAGACTTAGGTCTGTTCTTAAAGTTCTCAACCTCTTTGACAATCTCGTCAGGTATGTCATCTTCTTCTGAATCCATGTCTATTTGTTGTGTTATCTCATTGCATATCACAATCATTGGTTCATCAAGACAAGTAATAGTAATGCTATATAGGTAAAGTATTGAGAGAAAGCGATAGCAATAAGTATTGATTCATAAGAAAAATCAAAAATGCTTTTGATGAATTGAATAACTATTTTGAACATCGAAGATCTTATTGCGGGAATTGAAAAATGCGAAAAGAAAGTCATTTAGTAAAAAAAACAATGAATAATGCTTGTTTTAGCCTTGATACCCCGAGGCTCGTCGAGCTTTGGTTGTCCTGACGGTCCAATTCTTGAGATGTGCCCCTCCGCTCACAGCCTGTATGGAAGGGCCTTTCACCCCCTCCTCCTCGAGAATAACACAACAGTCCATATCATCGTCATCTAAAAACAAGTTCTTCACTGTTGCAAGTTCTTCTTCTTCGTCTGACCTATAAATAATGTCGGCATGTTTGAGGGTCTGCTCCAGATGCGGTATTGGCTGATCTAGTGGGTAGTAAGGACCGCGCCATGGTGGCAACCAGTTGTTGAATTCTTCCCAGGTGTATTCATATCCCAAACCGAAGGTAGTGCCATGTTTCTTGAGTTTTATGGGTTTAGAGATTCCTTGGAGGTTCTTGCCGAGCCCTTTACCAGGTTCGTACCCACTCCAACTCAGTATACTCTCGACTTTGCTATCCCACCATTTGTCTTTGTCGATAGCATTGACCCGCTCAATGTGGTGGTAAATTTCTCCACCCAGCTTCCTTCCTCCCTCAATCGCCGGAATTCTTTGACGACTGTATATAGGGTTGCTACCGTCACTGTTTAAACTTTACTGCCTAATGCAGTGTTGATGCTACGGCCCCAGCAACATGAATCCATAGTCGTCCCAACAGCAAGTTGTAAGACGCTGGTACATCTATCACTTGGAAATCGACTTCGAACCAGGTTGGTCCCATCTGCAGGCATAGACTAATCTTACCAATGGTGGACCTCTGAGAACCATCACAGGCTTTCACATTGATTGCTCCATCCTTTATCTCATGCAGTCATTTACCCAGCTTCTTGAGTGTTACTAGCGGACAAATGTTAAGACTGGAACCTCCATCAATCAGGATTCTGGTAATGAAGTAGTCTTTGCATTGCACGGTGATGTGCAGTGCTTTGTTGTGCCCCATCCCTTTAGGTGGCAGCTCATCCTCATAAAAGGTGATCTTATGGCTTTCCAGCATTTGTCCTACCATATTATCCATTACCCCGCTAGTGATGTTACTTGGTACGTACGCTTCATTTAGCACCTTCAACAAAGCATTCTTGTGCATCTCAGAATTTTGCAGCAGAGAGAGAATGGATGTTTATGGAGGCATCTTATTTAACTGGTTGATGACCGAATATTCCTTGGCCTGTATTTTCCTCCAAAGGTCGTCTGGACCTGTCTCAATGAGGGGCGGCCGATTGGAGGCCTGCTTGCTTGATTCAGCTAGATGTTCAGGGGTATAGACTCTACCAGTTCTTGTCGTACCCTCTGTTGCGACAGTTTCTTCTATCCTGACCTTTCCCTTTCTTTTCGCCTCGGCTGTATAGTCCCAGGGTACAACATTTGTATAGAATGGTGGCATGGTAGACATCGCCACTGGGACTGGCGTGCCTATCCTTACTCCAAATGGAGCACGTGCCTTGGGTGGTAAAACTGAAACTTCAAACGGTGCAGGTGCATTTGCCGAAGACATGAATTCGACCTCAATTGTCGCTGGTGTCTTTGCAAATGACGCTGCTTAAAACACAAGTGGCACAGACATATTTACCTCAGCGTCCCCAGATGGCTGAATCTAGACTATGATTGGATTAAGAGTAACTATTGGCTTCATTGGGTCATCACCTTCTACGATCAACCCGATTGATCCCTCGGGGTCCCAATCATCCTCTATTTCAATCATGTGAATACCTCTACCCTTATGGTCTGGTAGAGGGTTATTGCGGACGTTTGGAGTGGGTTCCTTTGCCACAATAATCTTGTTATCAATTAAAGATTGTATCTTATCTTTCAAGGAACGACACTCATCAATGGTGTGCCCCTTCATGCCGTAGTGGTATGCACAGGATTTGTTTGGGTTAACCCACTGATAAGGACTCTCAGGGGTTGCAGCAGGGATGGGGGTGACATAACCAACAACTTTGAGTCTTTCATATAGTTGGTCAATGGGTTAAGCAATGGTTGTATATTATTTTGGAGGTCTGTGATCAAAATTAGGTTGGGGTCTAGGGAAGTTTTAACGGGCGGGAGGTGAGTGATGGTGGGATGGTTGAGCATTGTAAGTTTGGTGGACATGTGTGGGTTGGGAATATCTGGACGAAGTAGGCTGATATGTGGGAGGTGGATGTGATTGATAAGGTAGCGGTGAAGTTTGGTAAGAGGGTGAGGGTGTTTGGTAGTTTGGAGTAGGCTAATATGTGAGTGGATTTGTTGGGTAAGTTTGGTATTTGGTAGGAGATTTGGTCCTTTGTGCAACCATCACGGCTCCTACATCCCTTTTCTTGGACACATCACCGGATTGTAAAGCCTTATTTGTAGCTTGCAAGGCCTCAAAGTTTGTAACTATACCGCTTATGATACCCTCTTCAATTCTTTCACCCAGTTTGATAATGTCGGAAAATTTGTGGCTTTCAATCATCATTAGTCGTTCATAATACTGCGGGTCCTAAGCCCTGACAAGAATTTGTTCATTTGTTCCTCCTTTATGGCGGGTCTGACCTTAGCAGCTTCGGACCTCCAGCGAGTAGCATACTCACAAAACATTTCTGTAGGCTTCTTCTTCGGATGCTGAATATAGAACACATCCGGCGCATTTTCTGTGTTAAACCTGAACCTGTCCATAAAGTCGGATGCCATGCCTACCCAGCTTGACCATTTCTTTGGGTCTTGGCTGATGTACCAGAACAACGCATCTCCTTTCAAACTCTTCATGAACAGCTTCATGTGGATTCTCTCGTCTTTCCCTACTCTAACTAGCTTGTCACAGTATGTTCTCAAATGGACCCTTGGATCCCCTAAACATTTCGAACTTTGGAGATTTGTACCCCTTGGGTAGTTCGACATCGGGCTGTATACAAAGATCTTCATAGTTCAGCCCCTCAATTCCCTTGCTTCCTTCAACGCCTTGAATCCGGCTAGTCAATTTCTTAAGTTCCTCAGCTAGGTTCCTGATGAGTAGGTCCTTTCATTAGACTCGGGTGTGCTTGAGATATGTTGGGTGGAGTGTGTCATGGTCTCTACGTAGACGGGGATATTATGGTGGGTGTGAAAGTGGTCGTTTGTGGAGTTTTAGAGTTCTGGGATGAGTAGTAGAGTGTTATTTGGGGTATGGCAGGTGTTGCATTGGGTCTTCGGTGGAATAGTGTGAGGAGCGGGATGATTCTGTTGTAGGGTTTTGAGTATTGGGAAAGGTGATATCCGGGGTGCTGAGGGAAAATGACAAGCTTGCCAAATTCCGAACCTGCTCGAGCTCTTCCTGGAATTTCAGCAATTTCTGTTCAAGTCGGGATATATTTTCCTTAGGAACATGAGTACCATGACCATTGGTGGCCTCTACCCATTCAGTTGAATTCTTCTTTCTGACGTTGTTCAAATCTTCCATCTTGCCCTTGTTCTTCTTTTTGACTGGACTAAGAAGAGGAGTGAGTGGAGGGCCCCTGGATCTTGTGGAATAGGATGATATTGCCAGAGTGCACAAACTATTTAGGTAGGGGATAATAAAAAAAATAAAAAATAAAAATAAAAAGGTAACAAAGTTAGTGAGGTTCATAAAAAGTATTGCAATATTTAAACACATAGTGCGAGAATGTATATCGTGTCCTAATTTGGGGACCTCTTTATGTCCGAGGTAGGCCTAGCGACAAATTGATTTGGAGAACTTAGGTTGCTAAATGCTTCATTTTATTGATAAAAATAGACGAATCCCAAATTGATATAGGAAATGAAAATCACCAATGGCCATTGGCCTTATTACATTTTATAAAGCGAAAATAAAAACTTCTATCTACTTGGTCCCCGAAGGACCTTCCCCAGATCCGACATCCTTGGCTTCGTCAAACAGCTTTCCCAACTCGCGAAGTCCCAGCAATAGGTAGGCCCTGGCTAGATGTCCGTCTTCGGTTCCTTCAGCATTTTGGTAGTCTTCGACACTTTTGAGAAACTTTCTCTCCAATTCTACTATACCTCACTCCAAGTATCCTAGTCGCTTGTTGGCACTGACAACCATATCCTTCCATTCCTCAATTAGCTTCCGATTGGACTCTTGTATCTCACGGTGTTCGCTTTCGTACTCACAGATCCTCTTGCGTAGTTGGTTGTATTTGACTTGTGCCTCGACCCTTTCGTTTATAATCTTGTGGCCTCGAGCAAACCCTGGCTAGCCCAGACCATCATAATTGTCTTCCAACCAACTTGAGTAGAAAGGAGCGCAACCATCATGATACCTATCTGGCTCGATGGTATCTCTCCCCATTATGATCTTACAGTGCCACATATGCTGAGCCTGACACTTCTAAGAACTATCATCATTTTGGAAGTCAGCTCGAAAATGACTCATCTTGTCGACCCTAGATATAACTTGCTTCCTACAAGCTTGCCTTATAACTCGGAGAGGGACGTAAGGGTATGTTCCTCTCAGACCAATCAGTATCAGGAAAGGTGCATCTCTGGATCGGGCGATGAATTCCTCGGTCAGAAACCACTCAAAAATCCATTGAACCTATTCTTAAGTCAGATTATCAAATAGTTCAACCCATCCTTTGGCATCTTCTGGCTGAGCGAAATATTGGGGATGTAATTCATTCGTTTGGATGATGGAAAGCGATGTTATCATCCTAGTCCCTTTGCTAAATCTCTTGTCGGTATTCGCCCTTTTGGAGATGTTCCATGAGCCAGAGTTGGAGTAATAAATTGCAGCCTTCAAAGTGTTTTGCTCCTCGTTGACACTTCTCCAAGGCTTGATATATGTCTGCAATGATCATGGGCACGATGTTGAATGGCTGTTGTAAGGCCCCGTGAAAACCTGTACTCAAAACTGGGTAGCTCGTGGTGCTAAGTCCTGAATATATGTTAGGAATGTGTAAAATTAAGCGAGCCGCGGTTCAGACCCTTTTGGTACTGATCTATGTTTTAAAAAGTCAAGAAATACTGTTTTCCAGGAAATGCAATTCTGCAGTCGCATAAAAGATATGCGGACCGCATAATCGCCGCAAAGTGAGTCAGTATGTTGGTCGAATTGGAGGTTAAATATGCGGTCCAATATGCAATCGCATAACGGATATGTGGAGCGCTTAGTCGTCGTATATTTCCCTTGGGATTTTGTGAGGGGCAGTTCTGCGGTGCACTATGCGACTGCATAATGGGTATGTGGACTGCATTTCTGCCACATACCTAGGCAGTGTGTTCAGATTTTGGGAGCACTTTTGCGGTCCATTCTGCAGACCGCATTTCCACTCTGCGATCGCAAAGTGCGATCGCATACCTAACTCGGGCTCCTATTTTTCTAAATTTTAAATCTGACCCCTTCTTCAGTAAAACACCCCAACCCCTTATTTTAACATATTTTCTAAACAAAACTAGAGAGAGGGAAGAGAGAATTCTTGAGAGATAAAGTCCTGCCTTCATCAATTTGATTCTTCAAAGTCACTCGGGCCGGGGAATTTCAAGTAATTGTCTTCATCTATGTTCTTGCATGTAAAATCCCCAACTCTTTTTCATTATTTTCAGATTTAAACAAAAAGGGGGATTCTCATGCGTTAATTCTTGAAAATGGAAGTTGAGATACACATGAATGTCCTTTAAAACCTAGAATCTAGTAAGAGGAATTGGGTAGAACTAAAGATTTGCAAAAGAGGGGTTGATAACCTAAGTAAGTTCGGGCTGAGTTTGTGAACTTCAATTCTAAGTTATATGTGTTAACTTGTGAAAAAGATTGACGATACTAGGTTGTTGGTGAATTGGAAATAGAAAAAAAAAGGGGGGGGGAATTCGACTCCAGGTATGTATTGCTAACTTTAACCTTTGTAAAGTCACATTGTTTGGTGTACGAGTAATTGGTATGTGTTACTTATGTGGACTATTTGTTAATTCTTGTGATTAATATGACTTGAATGTTGTTGGTTAAGTCTCCCGATATAAGGGTGTAAGTAAATGGCAACAAACCAAGTGTGTGTGTGAATGTGTTTATGTGGTAAGAGCTGTGTAACAAATGATTGAAAGAAATCATAATTGATGCAATTGAAACAACTGTGGTAATATCATAAGTGACTTGTCGCGGGCAATTATTGTTGTGACTTAATTTGTATACGGGTTGTTGCATATGATGGAAATGGTATTGACGTTTATGAAAATTCTTTGTGAATTGTTGTTCTTGCCGTGTGAAATGTGATTGTCTGGTGGGATCTAGTTGAGCACTGCAACACGAAGTTATAAGGTGTGGGTTGTGGTGATAAAGGTAGCCGAGGTAATAAGGGTGGAAAAGTGATCGAAATCACTATTGAAATAAAAATATGTGAAAGTTGTGAAATCATTGATGTGATGAAATAATGTTGAAAGGGGAAAAGGAGAAATTGTGGAGTTGTTTGGCTTTGGTTGTTCCTTTTATGTGCAATTGCTTGTTGATTCTATTACTGTTTGTTATCTGTGTATTTCTTGATTTTACTTGGGGTAAAGTTTGTTCATACATATCTGTACAATTCAAATGTACTGACGTCCCTTTTGCCGGGGGTGCTACATTCGTGTTATGATTGTAGGTGGTTCCATAACAGGTACTTCAGCCCACCGACAGTAGCACTCCTTCACCTCCCGTCAGCTGAATTGGTGAGCCTCTTTCCTCTCGGGGCCCTGAGTGGCTCATGCCGCTTATCCTCCCAAAAATTTTATTTTGGTATTTCCATAAGGTATAGCCGGAGCCTTGTTACCGGCAAGTATTGTAACACACTTCAGTATCTCTAGAGGCTCCGTAGACAGGAAATGTGGGTTATGTACTTATGTATTTTGGGCAGTATAACTTGTAAACCACGCTAAGTAACTATGTATGTTATGTAAATCTCGTAAGAGTGTGTTTAAATTTATAAATGGCTATTTCACTTGGTTAATGGGTAATGGAAACGCAGGGTATCACGTGGAATAGGAAAGGCACCCAGGTCCGCTTGGCTGGGGGCTACCCGGTAGAGCGCCGGGTGCACCCCTCGGCTTTTGGGACGTGACAAACTTGGTATCAGAGCCTAAGGTTTTAAAGTGTCCTAGGATGTCTCCGACCCGTGTCTAGTCGAGTCCTCCTTATCGGTGTGTTGTCGACCACATCTATAAGTTGGAGGCTACATGGGCATTTAGGAAATTACCTTCTTCTTTATTACTCTATATCGTGCGGTGAAGTGAAAAGTGGAAGTATTTACATCTAACTCGTACTCTGTTCCAAATTTTCAGTAATGGCACCTAAGAAGAGAGTTAGACTCGGCCTCGTGGAAAATTCCACCCCAAGTGTGGCTGTGAATCATGTACCTGATGCCGTGGGTGAGAGTGACTCCCTGTTCTTGAATCTGCCTGGCCCATCTATTCCAGATCCAAGTATTCCTATTCCAGCTGCGGCAGAGGGTGCTACCATCCCTCCCGCTGATATTCCTGATCTTGATGAAATTATAGCTTCCGGTCCCGGGGTTTTCGATGGGGACCTTAGAGGAGCCATCCATATGTTGACCCAGTTAGTGGCCACTCAGGACCAGAGAACTCATGATGCCCTTGCGCCCCCCAGCGAACAGGTAGATTCTGCCAGCTCTAGAGTCAACCAGTTTCTGCGGTTGGCCCCTCCATAGTTCATGGGCACAGACCTAGAGGCCGATACGCATGATTTCCTTGATGAAATGTATAAGACCCTTCGAGTGATGAAGGCTACAAAGACGGAAGGTGTTGAGTTGGCTTCATATAGGTTGAGGGGAGCATCGTATTCGTGGTTCGAGATGTGGGAGAATTCCTGTGGGGAGGGAAATCCTCCGGCTAGATGGGATGAGTTTGTAGATGCATTCATGGATCACTTCTTGCCTGCCGAGACAATGGCGGCCCGTGACACAGAGTTTGAGGTCCTCAAGCAGGGAAGTTTTAGTGTTTGGGAGTACCACGTGGAGTTTGTGAGGTTGTCCAAGTATGCTCCTCAGTTAGTGTCGACCATGGATGCTCGAGTTCGGCGATTCATTCAGGGTCTTAGTCCTTTGGTGGTGAATGAGGCTGCTACAATGGCCTTACACTCAGATATGAATTATGGGAAGATTGTGGGGTTCGCTTAGGCCACAGAGGCTAGGAAGTTAAAAATACGGGCAGAAAGGGAGAGTAGCAGCAGGGGCCGATCAGCGGGTCACTCAAGGAGAGCATTTTAGGGGAGAGGGACATCAGGGCCATCCCAGCCATATACCCAGTCCTCAGCAAGTGCACCACCATCTGTGCACAGTTATCAGCAGAGCAGTCACTTGAGATCAGGTTCAGATAGTAGGAGCCCTCAACATTTCGGTCGTCCAGGAGGGAGATCACAGCAGCAGGGGAGGCCTTCATGCCCCAGGTGTGGGAGGTTCCATTCCGAGACTTGTTATTTGGATATTCCGGTGTGTTATAGATGCGGGATGAGAGGTCATATCTAGCGGGACTGTCGTGCGCCCAGTCAGGGCATGGGTAGGGGATTTGCTCAGTCATCTAGTTCTTCAGCTGCCACATCATCTGTGCATCCTCCAGCCCCAGCAGGGCGCGGTGTAGTTATGGTTGGAGCTCATGGTAGAGGTGTACTCAACCGGTTTTATGCCTTGAGTGGTCGCCAGAGTGCAAAGGCCTCCCCAGATGTTGCTACAAGTATCTTGTCTATTCAGGCCATTGATTGTTATGCTCTTATTGATCTGGGGTCCTCTTTGTCTTATGTCACCCCATTCATTGCTTCAAGTTTTGGGGTAGAACCCGAACAGCTTTATGAGCCGTTCTCTGTATCGACTCTGGTTTTTGATTCTATTACAGCCACGTGAGTTTATAGGAATTGTGTTGTCATGGTATGTGGTCGTGTTACCATGGCGGATCTTATTGAGCTTGAAATGGTGGATTTTGATGTGATTATGGGAATGGATTGGCTTTATTCGTGCTTTGCTAAACTTGACTACCGAACGAGAGTCATGAGGCTTGAGTTCCCTAATAAGCCGGCTATTGAGTGGAAGGGAAATGGTGTGCTGCCGAAAGGTAGGTTTATTTCCTACCTTAAGGCATCGAAGATGATTAGGAAGGGGTGTATCTACCATTTGGTCCAGGGGCGGACACCACTTCAGAAGTGTCTGTCCCCGAGTCCGTGCCAGTCGTGAATGAGTTTCTTGAAGTGTTTCCGGACAAGCTTCTAGGGATCCCGTCAGATAAGGAGATTAATTTAGAGATTGATGTATTGCCAAATACGCGACCAATATCAATTCCACCATACAGAATGGCGCCAGTGGAGTTAAGGAAGTTAAAGGAACAACTGAAGGATTTAATAGAAAAGGGGTTCATACGACCAAGTTTGTCACCATGGGGTGCCCCGGTTCTTTTTGTCAGAAAGAAGGATGGGTCGCTCCGGATGTGTATTGATTATCGGTAGCTTAACAAGGTCACCATCAAGAATAAATATCCTTTGCCTCGGACAGATGATTTGTTCGACCAATTGCAAGGTGCGAGGTTCTTTTCCAAAATTGATCTACGGTCCGGGTATCACCAATTGAAGATCAGAGAACAGGATATTCCTAAGACCATTTTCAGAACTCGCTATGGTCACTTTGAATTCTTGGTCATGTATTTTGGGCTAACCAACGCCCCGACAGCTTTCATGGATCTTATGAATCGGGTCTTCAAGCCATTTCTAGTCTCCTTTGTGATTGTTTTCATTGATGACATCTTTGTTTATTCGCGGAGCCGGGAGGATCATGCCGATCACCCCAGGGCAGTTCTGCAGACCCTTTTATCAGCACCAGTTGTAAGCTAAATTTTCAAAATGTGAATTTTGGTTGGAGTCCGTTACCTTTCTGGGCCATGTTGTTTCCAGTGAAGGATTCAGGTGGATCCCCAGAAGATTGCAGTAGTAAAAGATTGGCCTAGACCCACGACCCTGACGGAGATCCGTAGCTTCTTGGGTTTAGTGGGGTATTATCGGAGGTTTATGGAGGGATTCTCTACCCTCGCCTCCCCTTTGACTAAGTTGACGTAGAAAGCATTTAAGTTCCAATGGTCCGACGCTTGTGAGAAAAGTTTTCAGGAATTGAAGTCGAGATTGACCTCGGCGCCGATATTGACCTTTCCGGAAGGCACGGAAGGATTTGTGGTTTATTGTGATGCCTCCAGGGTCGGTTTGGGGTGTGTGTTGATGCAACATGGGAAGGTTATCGTGTATGCTTCAAGGCAACTCAAGAATCACGAGAAGAATTATCCGACGCATGATTTGGAGCTTGCGGTAGTTGTATTTGCCTTGAAAATATGGCAGCATTATCTTTATGGGGTCCATGTGGATGTGTTCTCGGACCACAAGAGTCTCCAATATTTGTCCAAGCAAAAAGAGTTGAATTTAAGGCAGCGGCGGTGGTTAGAATTGATCAAGGATTATGATATGGTTATTTTATACCATCCAGGGAAGGCGAATGTGGTGGCCAACGCTCTCAGTCGGAAATCCATGGGTAGTTGGCTCATTTGTGAGTGGATCAGAGGCCTTTCGCTTGGGAGGTTTATTAATTGGCTAGTCTGGGGGTTCATATTTTGACCTCAGACGAGGGGAAGGTTATGGTGCGTAATGGAGCAGAATTGTCACTGGTAGCGGAAGTCAAGGAAAAGGAGCTCATTGATCCAACATTAGCACAGATGAAGGAGTCAGTTTTGAATAACAAGACTTCGACATTTTCACTCAGTGGTGAGGATGGTGTATTATAATGTCAAGGTAGGCTATGTGTTCCAGATGTGGATAATCTTCGGGGGAGGGTAATGGCGGAGGCTCATAATTCCAGGTATTCTGTGCACCCAGGTTCTACGAAAATGTACCGTGATCTCAAGGAAATTTATTGGTGGAACGGTATGAAGAGGGGTGTGGCGGACTTTGTATCTAAATGTCCGAATTGTTAGCAAGTAAAAGCTGAGCACCAGCGGCCCGGTGGGTTAACTCAGCTTATGGAAATACCAATATGGAAATGGGAGATGATCAACATGGATTTTGTGGTAGGGTTACCTCGCAATCAATGCAAGTTTGACTCAATTTGGGTAATAGTGTATCGACTCACCAAATCAGCTCACTTCTTGTCAGTCAAGTCCACGGATATTGCAGAACAATATGCTCAATTGTATATCAAGGAAATAGTAAGGCTTAATGGCACTCCACTTTCTATTATCTCAGATCGAGGGTCCCAGTTCACAACTAATATTTGGAAGAAATTTCAACAAGGTTTGGGTACTCAGGTGAATCTCAGCACGGCTTTCCATCCGCAGACTGATGGTCAAGCGGAGCGGACTATTCAGACGCTTGAAGATATGTTACGGGCTTGTGTCTGGATATCAAAGGTAATTGGGATGATCACTTGCTACTTATAGAATTTGCTTACAATAACAGCTTTCATGTTAGCATTCAAATGGCCCCATTTGAGGCATTGTACGGGAGGAGATGTAGGTCTCCGATTGGATGGTTCGAAGTGAGTGAAGCAGAATTGTTAGGGCCAGATCTCGTGCACCAGGCTATGGAAAAAGTTAAAATCATTCAGGAAAGCTTGAAAGCTGCTCAGAGTCGCCAGAAATCTTATGCGGAGATTCGTCGAAGAAAATTGGAATTCCAAGTAGATGATTGGGTATTCTTGAGGGTATCTCCTATGAAGGGAGTCATGCGATTTGGGAAGAAAGGGAAGTTGAGTCCTAGATATGTCGGGTCGTATCGGGTCACTCAAAGGATAGGACAGGTGGCCTATAGACTGGAATTGCCCCCTGAAATGTCATTAGTACACCCGGTGTTCCATGTGTCTATGTTAAAGAAAGTGGTTGGAGACCGATCCACCATCGTGCCAATTGAGGATATCGAGGTCAATGAAGAGTTATCATATGAAGAAATTCCGGTTGCTATTCTTGATAGGCAAGTCCGCAAATTGAGAAACAAGGAAGTTGCTTCAGTTAAAGTGCTATGGAAAAGTCAACAAGTCTAGGAAGCCACGTGGGAAGCGGATGAAATGAAAGAAAAATATCCCCATATGTTTGAACAAGTCTAGTAGTGATCGTGCGAACTCTTGTCTCTAAGTAAACTGATGTTGTGTTCAATCTGGTGCAAAGACACCCCATATTTTTCCCTAAATGCTTTACTATTGTAACTCCTCAAGTTGTGCAAGAATTGTATGTGTTGTGATTAATTGAGTCATGCGCAAGCCCCTTTTTGGTAAATGAAAGTTTTGTAAGAACTCATGTTATAAGTGAATGATTAAAGGCAGTGTAGATTGGTAATGATTAATTGGAATACGTATAGTGTATTGGAGTGGTTGAACTGTATGGAACTCATTGGGGTGGCTAAATTACGTGCAGGTGTTGAGGTAATGAATTGTATACCAGTTGTAGGGATAATAGGGATAGCGTAATGGTGCTTGGAAATAATGTTTTGGGGGATCTCTGACAGGTAGAAGTGACCAAGTATCCTAGTCGCTTGTTGGAACTGACAGTCATATCCTTCCATTCCTCGATTAGCTTCTGGTTGGACTCTTGTATCTCGCAGTGTTCGCTTTCGTACTCACAGATCCTTTTGTGTAGCTGGTTATATTTGACTTGTGCCTCGACCCTTTCGTATATAATCTTGTAGCCTCAAGCAAACCCTGGCTAGCCCAGACCATCATGATTGTCTTCCAACCAACTTGAGTAGAAAGGAGCGCAACCAGCATGATACCTGTCTGGCTCGATGGTATCTCTCCCCATTATGATCTAATAGTGCCACATATGCTGAGTCTGGCACTTGTAAGGACTATCATCATTTTGGAAGTCAGCTCGAAAATGACTCATCTTATTAACCCTGGATATAACTTACTTCCTACAAGCTTGCCTTATAACTCGGAGAGGGACATAAGGGTATGTTCCTCTCAGACCAATCAGTATCAGGAAAGGTGCATCTCTGGATCGGGCGATGAATTCCTCGGTCAGAAACCACTCGAAAATCCATTGAACCTGTTCTTCAGTCAGATTATCAAATAGTTCAACCCATCCTTTGGCATCTTCTGGCTGAGCGAACATATTGGGGATGTAATTCATTCGTTTGGATGATGGAAAGCGATGTGATCATCCTAGTCCCTTTGCTGAATCTCTTGTCGGTATTCACCCTTTTGGAGATGTTCCATGAGCCAGAGTTGGAGTAATAAATTGCAGCCTTCAAAGTGTTTTGCTCCTCGTTGACACTTCTCCAAGGCTCGATATATGTCTGCAATGATCATGGGCACGATGTTGAATGGCTGTTGTAAGGCCCCGTGAAAACTTGTACTCAAAACCGGGTAGCTCGTGGTCCTAAGTCCCGAATATATATTAGGAATGTGTAAAATTAAGTGAGCCGCAGTTCGGACCCTTTTGGTACTAATCTATGTTATAAAAAGTCAAGAAATATTGTTTTCCAGGAAATGCAATTTTGCGGTCTAGAATGCGGTCGCATAACAGATATGCGGATTGTATAATCGCCGCAAAGTAAGTCAGTGTGTTGGTCGAATTGGAGGTTAAATATGCGGTCCAATATGCGATCGCATAACGGATATGCGGACCGCATAGTCATCGCATATTTCCCTTGGGATTTTGTGAGCGGCAGTTCTGCGGTGCACTATGCGACCGCATAATGGGTATGTGGACCGCAGTTCTGCCACATATCCAGGCAGTGTGTTCAGATTTTGGGAGCACTTTTATGGTCTATTCTGCGGACCGCATTTCCACTCTGCGATCGCAAAGTGCGATCGCATACCTAACTCGGACTCCTATTTTTCTAAATTTTAAATCCGACCCCTTCTTCAGTAAAACACCCCAACCCCTTATTTTAACATATTTTTTGAACAAAACTAGAGAGAGGGAAGAGAGAATTCTTGAGAGAAAAAGTCCTACCTTCATCAATTTGATTCTTCAAAGTCACTCAGACCGGGGAATTTCAAGTAATTGTCTTCATCTCCGTTCTTGCAGGTAAAATCCCCAACCCTTTTTCATTGTTTTCAGATTTAAACAAAATGGGGGATTCTCATGCGTTAATTCTAGAAAATGGAAGTTGAGATACACATGCATGTCCTTTAAAACCTAGAATCTAGTAAGAGGAATTGGGTGCTCTAAAGATTTGCAAAGGGTTTATAACCTAAGTAAGTTCGGGCTGAGTTTGTGAACTTCAATTCTAAGTTATATGTGTTAACTTGTGAACTAGATTGACGGTACTAGGTTGTTGGTGAATTGGAAATAGAAGAAAAAAAGGGGGGGGGGGAATTCGACTTCAGGTATGTATTGCTAACTTTAACCTTTGTAAAGTCACCTTGTTTGGTGTACGAGTAATTGGTATGTGTTACTTATGTGGACTATTTGCGAATTCTTGTGATTAATATGCCTTGAATGTTGTTGGTTAAGTCTCCTGATATAAGGGTGTAAGTAAATGGCAACAAACCAAGTGTGTGTGTGAATGTGTTTATGTGGTAAGAGCTGTGTAACAAATGATGGAAAGAAATCGTAATTGATGCAATTGAAACAACTGTGGTAATATCATACGTGACTTGTCGCGGGCAATTATTGTTGTGACTTAAGTTGTATACGGGCTGTTACATATGATGGAAATGGTATTGACGTTTATGAAAATTCTTTGTGAATTGTTGTTGTTGTTGTCGTGTGAAATGTGATTGTTCGGTGGGATCGGGTTGCGCGCCGCAACACGAAGTTATAAGGTGTGAGTTTTGGTGATAAGGGTGGTCGAGGTAATAAGGGTGGCCGAGGTAATAAGGGTGGAAAAGTGATCGAAATCACTATTGAAATAAAAATATGTGAAAGTTGTGAAATCATTGATGTGATGAAATAATGTTGAAAGGGGAAAAGGAGAGATTGTGGAGTTGTTTGGCTTTGGTTGTTCCTTTCATGTGCAATTGATTATTGATTCTATTACTGTTTGTTATCTGTGTATTTCTTGATTTTACTTGGGGTAAAGTTTGTTCATACATACCAGTACAATTCAAATGTACTGACGTCCCTTTTGCCGGGGGAGCTACATTCGTGTTATGATTGTAGGTGGTTCCATAACAGGTACTCCAACCCACCGACAGTAGCACTCCTTCACCTCCCGTCAGCTGAATTGGTGAGACCCTTTCCTCTCGGGGCCCTGCGTGGCTCATGCCGCTTATCCTCCCAAAAATTTTATTTTGGTATTTGCGTAAGGGGTAGCCGGAGCCTTGTTATCGGCAAGTATTGTAACACTCTTCTGTATCTCTAGATGCTCCATAGACAGGAAATATGGGATGTACTTATGTATTTTGGGCAGTATAACTTGTAAACCAAGCTAAGTAACTATGTATGTTATGTAAATCTCGTAAGAATGTGTTTAAATTTATAAATGGCTATTTCACTTGGTGAATGGGTAATGGAAACGCTGGGTATCACGTGGAATAGGAAAGGCACCCAGGTCCACTTGGCTGGGGGCTACCCGATCGAGCGCCGGTCGCGCCCCTCGGTTTTTGGGGCGTGATAGCTGCCCACCAATCCCCTCCATTAGGCTCTTAGTTACCCTAGCCAGCCTGGTATGGATTCTCCCTTTCTTCATCGGAAACACGATCAGCCCTATGAAATAACACATGAAGACAAAAACCCTTCGATGGATGTGCCCCAAGGATGTGATGGCAAACTCGTCAGGGTAGGTACGTTAGGATTTGCTATGACCGTACCTTTTATACAAGTAGTCAAAAGGAATGTATGACTCTTTCAGGCATGTCAATTCTAGATTCTTTTTTAAACCTATCGTTTTTGGGAAACCCCTACCTTTACGGTTCTCAGGCATCAGCAGACTCGGAGTTTCCCATACTAGACCGGCCAATCCTCCTATCTCCTCTAGAAAAGGGTGTCATTTCAATGTCCCAAAGCGGAACACAGCCCTTTCACAATCCCAAATTAGTGTAGCGGCTTCTATGATCTTGTTATTGGGTTGGATTTACAGGAGCAAAGGTAGATTTCCCAAATATTTTTGGACGAGAGTTTGATCACTAGAGTGAAGATCTTTCCACCAGTTTAGCAGTCTTGGGTGGATGTTGGTGACCATGCCAAATATAGGGACTTCGTGCCTCATATTTCTGCAAGACAAATAAAGTTAGGCCCTTACCCTCACCAGACTCGACTATTTAATACCAACAATTAGCATGAAGCATTTAGTTCTCCAAATAAATGCACAGAACGTGGTGGTGTCCGTTTGGGTTTAAGAAAACCCAATAGACTTTGGACAAGGCTATCTTAAAGGATCATTATATGGACAACATAACTGACCTGGCTTGGTTTGACCATGATGCATGCACAATTTGAACGGAGTAAGGTTTCTATGGGGTTTTAGACTGGTACCCTTGAGTGGATAACTCAAGGGGGAAGGCACAGAACTGTCGACTGCACCGCTGATCGACTGGTTTTACCGTAAATATGTCCTTCTAAATTTAGGGGGTAATAATATAGGAAGAGCGCAACCACTCATTATAAATGTTGCTATGGTATTTTTTTGGCACGAGTGGAGTATGATGTTGAGCATGATTATGGAATAATTAAAACATGTTGGCACGTACTTGCACGTTAAGAAAGCGATAAATGCAGCAGTTTCATAATTTAAAGCGACAATAAAGGAAAGAAACAAGAAGACATGTCAGGTTTACAGTTGAAAAGGAAATTAAATGCTTAAAGGAATTAAACAAGTAATTGCAGATAAAGAGGTACAAATTCACAAGACAATCTGAAGTGGTAAAAGCCTAATATCCCCAGCAGAGTCGCCATGTTGTCGCGCCCCCTTTTTCCCTCTTTGCCTCGAAAAATCGGGTTTATGACATTTTGGGTATAGGACAACTTATTCCTTTTGGGAACTGGGTTTTTCATTTGAAGAGTCACCACCTAATGATTTAAGGTGTATTAGGACACCTATAAGGTTCACTTCTACGTTTGCATGATAATCAGAGATAGGGTAAGTGCTTGAAATTACCCTAAAGGGAAGGTGTTAGGCACCCCTCAGGATCCACTTAGTGTGGTTTCCGGCCAGATCATTTTTGTGAATTTGTGCAATTTAGCAAATAGACAAGTATAGGCTCAAATAGTAGGGTATTTAAGCTTAAACACATAAGGGTTTGAAAACAATTAGAAAGCGAATTTTGAAGAGAAGTTACAATTCTATAAATAATAAAAAGGAAAGGGGGGGGGAGTCCTAGGTTTATTTGTAATATGGATCACATCAATGCAATACCCGGTATGACACTCCTCAAAAGAGGGGATACACGTGGTATTAATGCACTAGTCATCATATCCATATCTACCCTTCCCACTCCGTTAAGGTATTAAAGTACGGATTGGTCTCGACCACTATTGCATGGTATTACCCGTCCTATTCCTATCAGTCCCGGAGGAATTTAGGACTACTATTACTAAAAGGGAGGGATATTAGGCTGACTTTTAGGTTTCAAAAGGTGAAAAAGTAAGGTGACATATAAAACACATAGGACTGCACATTAAGGGAAACATGTAAGCAACTAAGAGGCTCATGTATACCTCCTTAAGCAAAGCACATAAATAGCATGACTTAAACACAATCAGGGCCTGAATTTCAAGTACTAAGGCAAGGGGAACTTTAATTGTTGAGGCAAACCAGTTTATTACATAACTCGGATAAGAAGTCCAAATCAGGCCTGCCTACTGGTTGTAGCATTTACTAATTAACAAAGCGGATTCAATTTTCATCGTTGTCACCTAAGGCTTGCCTAAGTGTGTATTGATGATACCCTAAAAGCATGATATCTATTACTGATTCAGAATGTGGCAAAGCAGTAACAACTTTTAAATGAGCGATTTGGATCTTATAGGCATGCTTTCTAAACCGCGTTAAATAAAGAAGTAAGGTTGTTTACAACTAGTTCAGAACAGTACGAGTTAGGCTGATTTTAAACCATACTGGTTTCAAATCTTGTAGGCATGATATCTATTATTGCTGATTTAATTCCTATAGACATGATATCTGATTGAGCATGAAATGAAGCAGGCAGAATTTACTAAAAATTCCTATAGGCACGATTTCTATGGAAAATACTAATTTTAAACTTTATGGACGTGATGTCTGATTATGGTCATTTAAGTCCTAAGCATGGTGTCTAAGTGTGATAATGAAACACACAGAATTTGAAACAGGTCCTATAGGCATGATCTCTAGATGTAGAATTAAAACATGCAGAATTTAAAGAAAACGGATCTTATAGGCATGATATCTAAATGCAGAGTTAAACATGCAGAATTTAAAATAGGCCATATATGCACGTTTTCTAACCTTCTAATAGCTAAACATGCATAATTACCCATCCCCTTTTCACTAGCCAACCTCGATGTTCATTACAAATTATTATAGACCAAACAATGAATTACATCAGAAAAGTGTAAAAGAAGAAGTTACAACTAGAGAAAGCCTGATTCTTGACTTCCTCTCTGAGCTATGGAATAAACCACTGCAAATGCCATTTGTTTCAAAGCCTTTCTCGGACCTGGGCGTGTCAAAATTCCCTAAAGGTCTCAAGTGACCCGGGCAGTGCTTACACCTAGGTTTGCATAACCATATAGAGATGAATGTAGTGTGAAAGGGCCAGCCCTTATGTGTCCAAGTTCAGAGAGAGCTCATGGGTCCCAAGGCAAGGCTCACACAAGAAGGGCAGATCCTAAATTCTAAGAGTATAGTGGAAGTTGTTACAACCCATATCCACATGTGTTAGTTCATGCCATATATTAGTTAACATAAATCCAAGAAGGAATTATCTTTGAGATGATAAGAAGTCAATCCTATTGGTCTTAAGTGATACAAGAGTGTACAAGGGTGATTAACAAGTATTAGAAGTTAAATGAATCAAAGATGTTGTAACTCGTATTTTCAGGTAAATCTAGCGGTACTTAATACACTAATGAGGTCATGTAGTAAGGTATTTTAATCATATAATATCTGTATCATAAGTCTTGAAGTCAAACGAGTTATGAAAAAAAAGTCGACAAAAGTTGACTCAACTTAGGTTCATAATGTTACTTAAACATTAGGTCAAATGTTTCTAATCTTTTCTCCTAATTTACAAGGAATTACGGGGTGATATACCAACAAAATTAAAGATCTATGGTTCTATGTTTCCAACACATTAAACCGTTCATCAATACGATCTTAGAGTAGAGAGATATTCGCATTTTCGCGAGACTGCGCCAAGCACCTCTCTATGGGGCCCACTAAGGCGGTTTAAGATATTTGGACCTATATAGGATGCCTCCAACCCATTTTAAGTCATTTCTTCTCACTATTTTCAGACCTTAGAACCCTAGGAACATCCTCTCAAGGTTCTCTCAAGATTCAAGACCCAAAAAAAGGGCAAACAAAACAAATCAAGTGTCGGGAATTCCGTTGCGCTAGTAAGTCTCTTGTTCTTCTTGTTGTTGCTCATTTGTGTGTCGTTCTAGCTCGTGTGGGAGGTTGTTTTAAAGGGTTTATGTTCTTTAAATACTCCGTCATGTTTTTAATATCAATCCTATGTGATTTCAAGCCTTCTAAAGTGATTCTAGTGCCGAAAAACACTAATTGATCGCTAGTTTTGCTTTCTTGTTGTTGTGGCAGCATTGGAGGGATATTTCATGGAAATTTAAGGTCAAATTGGAGTTGTTCTTTCTGTATAAAGGTAAGGAACCTCTTACTCTATATGTATTTAAGATTATCCAAGTTGCGGCTAAGCCATTGAAGCTAGAACTTGTGAAATATATATCGAAAGGCTTGGTAGTAATGTTATTGTTTTGTGGACTGTTTTGCGTTGTTGTTGGGCTGCGTATTTTACTACTATCTTGTGGAGTTTTGGAGGAGGAAGGGTGTGGAGAAACACCATATATATGTAGGGTTATGGGCTGATAGTTATTCGTAACATTTCCAGGTTGTTTGACACGACTACGGTGGTCGTCGTATGTATGGAGTGATTAGGCTGTGTGTGGACTATTTTGGGAGGCTCAATATGTTTATTATTGATGTTGTTTGGGCTGTTTGGTGACTGTTTTGAATGGTGTGAGGTCATATATATAGGGGAGGTGCTGTCCGTTTCATCGTAAAATAGGTTGTGGTCGATACATAATAGTTATGACGCTTAAATGATAACGATAGTATCGTTTCTCTTATTGTAGACTAAGGAGTTTTGACAATTGCATAGCTTGAGATTGGGGCAGTATATACAAGGTATGTGAGGCTATCCCTTTCCTTCTTTTGCACGACTCCGATTGTACATAATGTAATGAACGATCTTCCAAGATACTCTACTCTTAGAAGCTAGCAGTACTTACATTGTTTTCCCTCTTATGGAACGATTGATGTTAATGTTGCTTCTCTTATTCTTATGTTATCAATGTTGTTGGTACTTCTTGATTCTTATAAGGTTCATAGTGAAGAATTAGTCCTAATAACGTGTACAGAGGATACCGACCTTACGTCACTCCGAAAGGTTTAGAATGTGATTCCATGAGTCGAGCATGCATTATATATATGTATCTATTTTACTATACCGAGCCACACTATAGTTGGCCGGGTACGGCACCTATTGTGCAACCACTGATCAATTGGGTTTTACCGAGCTCCACGTGGCTGGGTATGATTCTACCGAGCCTTATGATGGTCGGGTACGTTTTTACTGAGCCTATTATGGCCGAGTACGATATGATGATGATGATGCCCACAGAGGTGAATGTTTTAAGGTTTATGTATTTATACATATGTATCATTCATTTCATATCAGTAGCCCTCAAAGGTACTAAGATGTTACAGGTT
The DNA here is from genome assembly GCF_000393655.2 of Nicotiana sylvestris. Lineage (NCBI taxonomy): Eukaryota > Viridiplantae > Streptophyta > Magnoliopsida > Solanales > Solanaceae > Nicotiana > Nicotiana sylvestris. The sequence continues at coordinate 13,278,511 of NC_091064.1, forward strand.
GTATATTCTCTATCCTTGCTTACATTACTGATCGTATTTATGGTTCCCTGCCTTACATACTCAGTACTTTATTCGTACTGACGTCCTTTTATTTGTGGACGCTGCATGTCGTGTTGTAGGTCCTGATAGACAGGCAGGTGCAGCTCCCCCACCATAGTAGGCTGTCCAGTTCAGTGGTGATTGGCGAGATCCCTTATCCGGACTTGCCGTGGTCTTGGTATGCATTTTTGTTATAGACATTATGGGTATGTCGGGGCCCTGTTCCGGCTATGTTGCAGCACTTATGTTCCTTTAGAGGCTCATAGACAGGTGTCGACTCATGTATAGTTTGGTATGCCTTGTCGGCTAGTTTTTGTTGTATAGTCTTTCATAGTAGCGTGGTAGCTCATACCTTATATGTAGTTTCTTGATTGTCTGGTCATCCCCTGCTATGTATGTTCATGCCGTCATATTTTATTGCTGGTTGTCCATGATCCAGGTCTACCATTTATATTGATCTCGTCAGCCCTAAAAGATAATAATGAAGGTTAGATGAAATGTACGTTGGTGCTCGGCAAGTATGGTCGGGTGCTAGTCATGGCCCTCCAGTTTGGGTCGTGACAAACTTGGTATCAGAGCAAGTCTGTCCTAGGGATTGTCTATGAGCCATGTCTAGTAGAGTCTTGATTATGGATGTGTAGCGCGCCACATTTATAATCAGGAGGCTACATGACATCTAGGGTTGTTACCTTCTTCCTGAATCTAGATCGTGCGTAGAGTTGAGTCGTAAGTGTTTGTCTCTAATATTCACCTTGTTTTTTTTCAGTGATGCCTTCGACTAGGAAGCAAACGATTAGTAGACGGCTTGATACAGCAGCGGGAGAGGGTACCAGTCAGGTGCCCCAAGTCAGAGCAGGACAAAGTGAGGGTGCCAAGTATTTCTCCAAGATTGATTTACGTTCAGGGTATCATCAGGTGAGGGTTAGGGAGAAGGATATTCCAAAGACGGCCTTCCGGACAAGATATGGGCACTTTGAGTTCTTGGTGATGTCGTTCGGGCTAACAAATGCCCCAGCAGCTTTTATGGATCTCATGAATACTATATTCAGGCCCTATCTTGATGTGTTCGTGATTGTATTCATTGATGACATTCTAGTATATTCTCGTTCGGAGGCGGAACATGCGGGCCACTTGCGGATAGTATTACAGACGCTTCAGGATCGTAAGTTATATGCTAAGCTCTCCAAATGTGAATTTTGGCTGAACTCAGTAGCGTTCCTTGGCCATGTGATATCTGACGAGGGTATTAGTGTCGACACTCAGAAGATCGATGCAGTAAAGAATTGGCCGAGACCTACAACACCATCAGAAGTCCGCAGCTTCCTAGGGCTAGCAGGATATTATAGGCGGTTTGTGGAAGGGTTTTCCTCTATATCATCACCATTGACTAAGTTAACACAGAAAGCTACCAAGTTCCAGTGGTCTGACACTTGTGAACGTAGTTTTCAGGAGCTGAAGAATCGATTGACATCCGCACCAGTGCTCACTCTTCCTGAAGGAACAGAAGGTTATGTGGTATATTGTGATGCCTCAGGTATAGGTTTGGGGTGCGTATTGATGCAGCGTGGGAAGGTGATTGCTTATGCATCAAGACAATTGAAGAAGCATGAAAAGAATTATCCAACCCATGATTTGGAATTGGCTGCAGTAATATATGCTTTGAAGATATGGCGGCACTACTTATACGGCGTCCATGTTGACATCTACACAGATCACAAGAGTTTACAATACATCTTCAAGCAGAAAGAGTTGAATTTGAGGCAGCGTAGGTGGCTTGAATTATTGAAAGACTACGACGTCGAGATATTGTATCATCCCGGTAAAGCCAATGTTGTGGCAGACGCTCTCAGCCGTAAATCAATGGGAAGCTTAGTACATATTGAGGCAGGTAGATGGGGGTTGACTAAAGAGCTTCATCAGCTAGCCAATATGAGAATCGGATTGTTAGACTTTGATGACGAAGGTGTTACTGTACAAAATACATCAGAATCATCTTTGGTAGCCGAGGTAAAAGCACGACAATATGAAGATCCTATCTTAGTACGATTAAGAGAAAGCATTCAACAGTGTAAAAGTATGGCTTTTGGGATCGGAAAAGATGGGGCACTGAGATACCAGAGCCGATTGTGTGTGCCTAATGTGGCAGGGTTGCGAGAGAAGATTATGAATGAGATTCATCAATCCCGATATTCCATCCATCCCGGCTCGACAAAGATGTATCATGATGTCAAGGAGCAGTATTGGTGGGATAATATGAAGAAGTCTATTGCAGAATTTGTAGCCCAGTGTCCCAATTGTCAACAAGTAAAGATAGAACATCAGAAACCCGGTGGATTGCTTCAAAATATAGAGATTCCGACCTGGAAGTGGGAGGTGATTAATATGGACTTCATTATTGGATTACCTCGCTCTTATCATAAGTTTGACTCCATCTGGGTGATAATTGATCGACTTACAAAATGTGCCCATTTTCTGCCAGTGAAGACAACTTACACGGCTGAAGATTATGCGAAGTTGTATATCAAGGAGATTGTTAGGCTTCATGGTGTGCCCGTATCTATTATATCAGACCGAGGAGCTCAATTTACGGCTAACTTTTGGAGGTCTTTCCAGAAGGGTTTAGGCACACAAGTAAATCTCAGCACTGCATTTCATCCGCAGACTGACGGACAGGCTGAACGTACCATTCAGACACTGGAAGATATGCTACGAGCATGTGTTCTAGATTTTAAGGGGAATTGGGATGATCATCTTCCACTCATAGAATTCGCCTATAACAATAGCTACCATTCCAGTATTAAAATGGCCCCATACGAGGCACTATACGGGAGGAGATGTAGATCACCAGTTGGATGGTTCGAAGTCGGTGAAACAGAATTATATGGGCCAGATTTGATTCACCAAGCTATTGAGAAGGTGAAAGTGATACAGGAGCGATTGAGGACGGCACAAAGCAGGCAAAAATCTTATTCTGATGTCCGACGTCGTGATCTAGAGTTTGAGGTTGGTGATTGGGTTTTCCTGAGGATCTCACCAATGAAGGGTATTATGCGTTTTGGGAAGAAAGGTAAGCTGAGTCCAAGGTATATCGGGCCGTATAAAATTCTTCGACGGATTGGACAGGTTGCTTATGAGTTAGAATTGCCATCCGAATTGGAATTTGTCCACCCGGTATTCCATGTATCTCTATTGAGGAAATGTATTGGAGACCCTTCTCGAGTCGTCCATATCAAAGATGTACAAGTTACAGAGTACCTATCATATGAAGAAGTGCCAGTGGCGATATTAGATCGACAAGTCCGCAAGCTGAGAACAAAAGATGTAGCTTCCGTCAAAGTATTGTGGAGGAACAAAAATATGGAAGAAATGACATGGGAAGCAGAAGAGGAGATGAAGTCTAAATACCCTTACCTATTCCAGAATGAAGATAACAAGGATGCTGGTGGAAGACAGGATACATTGGAAGGTGAAACGGCTCTATGAGGTAAGCAATAATTTGAGAATACTCCTCCTTAATACAAAATGGTGATATGTAGATAATGTAAATATGCATAATGCTTTGTGTAGCCTTGTGAAGCCATATGTTGGGCTTAATTGCTTGCAAGTTTTGCTAGTGACCATTTTATAGGGAAAAATTGATCGGAAATTTCCATTGGAATCCACGATGATTTAAACTCCCCATGAACCCTTACATTCGAGGACGAATGTTCCTAAGGGGGGAGGGTGTTACAACCCATATCCACATGTGTTAGTTCATGCCATATATTAGTTAACATAAATCCAAGAAGGAATTATCTTTGAGATGATAAGAAGTCAATCCTATTGGTCTTAAGTGATACAAGAGTGTATAAGGGTGATTAACAAGTATTAGAAGTTAAATGAATCAAGGATGTTGTAACTCGTATTTTCAGGTAAATCTAGCGGTGCTTAATACACTCAAGAGGTCATGTATTAAGGTATTTTAATCATATAATATCCGTATCATAAGTCTTGAAGTCAAACGAGTTATGAAACAAAAGTCGACAAAAGTTGTCTCAACTTAGGTTCATAATGTTACTTAAACATTAGGTCAAATGTTTCCAATCTTTTCTCCTAATTACAAGGAATTACGGGGGGATCTACCAACAAAATTAAAGATCCATGAGTCTAGTTTCCAACACATTAAATCGTTCATCGATACGATCCTAGAGTAGAGAGATATTCGCATTTTCGCGAGAATGCGCCAAGCACATCTCTATGGGGCCGACTAAGGCGGTTTAAGATATTTGGACCTATATAGGATGCCTCCAACCCGTTTTAAGTCATTTCTTCTCACTATTTTCAGAACTTAGAACCCTAGGAACATCCTCTCAAGGTTCTCTCAAGATTCAAGACCCAAAAAGGGCAAACAACACAAATCAAGTGTCGGGAATTCCGTGGCGCTAGTAAGTCTCTTGTTCTTCTTGTTGTTGCTCATTTTTGTGTCGTTCCAGCTCGTGTGGGAGGTTGTTTTAAAGGTTTTATGTTCTGTAAATACTCCCTCATGTTTTTAATATCAATCTTAGGTGATTTCAAGCCTTCTAAAGTGATTCTAGTGCCGAAAAACACGAATTGATCGCTAGTTTCGCTTTCTTGTTGTTGTGGCAGCATTGGAGGGATATTTCATGTAAATTTAAGGTCAAATTGGAGTTGTTATTTCTGTATAAAGGTAAGGAACCTATTACTCTATATGTATTTAAGATTATCCAAGTTGCGACTAAGCCATTGAAGCTAGAACTTGTGAAATATATGTCGAAAGGCTTGGTAGTAATGTTATTGTTTTGTGGACTGTTTTGCGTTGCTGTTGGGCTGCATATTTTACTACTGTTTTGTGGTGTTTTGGAGTAGGAAGGGTGTGGAGAAACACCATATATATGTAGGGTTGTGGGCTGATAGTTATTCGTAACATTTCCGGGTCGTTTGACACGACTACGGTGGTCGTCGTATGTATGGAGTGATTAGGCTGTGCGTGGACTATTTTGGGAGGCTCAATATGTTTATTATTGATGTTGTTTGGGCTGTTTGGTGACTGTTTTGAATGGTGTGAAGTCATATATATAGGGGAGGTGCTGTCCGTTTCATCGTAAAATAGGTTGTGGTCGATACATAATAGTTATGACGCTTAAATGATAACGATAGTATCGTTTCTCTTATTGTAGACTAAGGAGTTTTGACAATTGCATAGCTTGAGATTGGGGAAGTATATACAAGGTATGTGAGGCTATCCCTTTCCTTCTTTTGCACGACTCCGATTGTACATAATGTAATGAACGAGCTTCCAAGATACTCTACTCTTAGAAGCTAGCAGTACTTACATTGTTTTCCCTCTTATGGAACGATTGATGTTAATGTTGCTTCTCTTATTCTTATGTTATCAATGTTGTTGGTACTTCCTGATTCTTATAAGGTTCATAGTGAAGAGTTAGTCCTAATAACGTGTACAGAGGATACTGACCTTACGTCACTCCGAAAGGTTTAGAATGTGATTCCATGAGTCGAGCATGCATTATATATATGTATCTATTTCACTCTACCGAGCCACGCTATAGTTGGCCGGGTACGGCACCTATTGTGCAACCACTGATCAGTTGGGTTTTACCGAGCTCCACATGGCCGGGTACGATTCTGCCGAGCCTTATGATGGCCGGGTACATTTTTACCGAGCTTATTATGGCCGGGTACGATATGATGATGATGATGCCTACAGAGGCGAATGTTTTAAAGGTTTATGTATTTATACATATGTATCATTCATTTCATGTCAGTATCCCTCAAAGGTACTAAGATGTTACAGGTTGTATATTCTCTATCCTTGCTTACATTACTGATTGTATTTATGGTTCCCTGCCTTAAATACTCAGTACTTTATTCGTACTGACGTCCTTTTATTTGTGGACGCTGCATGTCGTGCTGTAGGTCCTGATAGACAGGCAGGTGCAGCTCCCCCACCACAGTAGGCTGTCCAGTTCAGCGGTGATTAGCGAGATCCCTTATCCGGACTTGCCATGGTCTTGGTATGCATTTCTGTTATAGACATTATGGGTTTGTTGGGGCCCTATTCCGGCTATGTTGCAGCATTTATGTTCATATAGAGGCTCATAGACAAGTGTCGACTCATGTATAGTTTGGTATGCCTTGTCGACTGGTTTATGTTGTATAGTCTTTCATGGTAACGTGGTAGCTCATACCTTGTATGTAGTTTCTTGATTGTCTGGTCATCCCCTGCTATGTATGTTCATGCCGTCCTATTTTATTGATGGTTGTCCATGATCCAGGTCTACCATTTATATTGATCTCGCCAGCCCTAAAAGATAATAATGAAGGTTAGATGAAATGTACGTTGGTGCTCGGCAAGTATGGTCGGGTGCTAGTTATGGACCTCCAATTTGGGTCGTGATAGAAGTGCAGAAACATGGATTTATTTTAAACTGGGTTGAGAATAGTAAGGGATAAGGGTGATTTTAAAACAGTAGTAGTAAAGCTAAAACTACACAGAATCAATAGTTGCACAAAGGGGTCAGGGGTTTGGGAATGCGTTGCATAGAGCATACGACTTTGAGAGGGGTCAGGTTTGGATCATGCACAGCAATATCTAATGTTGACATACCATCAAACCAGCCAGAGAACACAAACACATAGGGGATATGGGGGTTTGAGATTCATAAGTCATAATAAGTGACTGACAGAATTTATACATAAAGCAAAAACATTAATTTAGAAGGGGAGTGAGCAGATTACAACATGCTTGTTAATGAACTGATTGCATAAGTATAAGTAGGAACATGCAAGAGTGAAGGAAACAGCTAAGGAAAACATGTTGTTTTTGATGCTCAAAGATTAATTAGAACATACCAGTAAGAAGCAAATGCAGAAAGAAAAATAAGCAAATTTCCACAGTCTAGCCTTGGCTTTCAACCGGCTAGACAAGGCAGCAGCACAAATAGTAAAAGAGAAAAGAGAGAGAGAGAGAGAGTTTTTAGTGAAGTGTGTGTTCTGAACTCAAAATGGTTCGTGTTTTTTGAAAGAAAAAAGGGTGGGTATTTATAGTTTTTGAAAACAGGTGAGAAATAAGCTAATAACTAAAGTCTTAACACAAATATAGAAACAATCTCCAGTCAGAATTAATTACACAAGTGATTCCCTTTAATTACGGAATCACTGTTTAACTTGTAGTAATAAATTCAAATAAGGAAAGAAATCAGTTTAAAGACACACTGATTATTGCCATTAAAGGAGTAGTAAAAACATTAAGTAAGCAATCGAGTCTAAGTACAGAAATATGCTTATTTTGGAAAAAGATTCAGTAAGGCAAAATATCATAGTAAAGGAAAGGAATCAATTAACTTTAAACAGGCAACTGAAATTAAAATTCATAAAGGAAAAGTTTTTGAAATAAGTTACAAGATTAAGATCAATCAAGGAAGAAACATGCTTCTGCACTTCAGTATATAAACAGGGTAAACAGAACATCAGACATGCGAGGCCAAACACGTTGGCAAAAGAAACAACATACAATAGTAGCAGAAATAAACGTAGGATGCAGTAGGGAACAAAGCTAGATAGTCAGGGCTCACACGTATAGCCAAAGTGAAGAAGAGAGTCAAAACAAGTAAAGGTCTCACAGTAACAAGTGAGGAAATCTTTTGAAAAGTTGGGGTTTCAGCCATAGTCGAGTTGAAAGATAAGTCACATAAAGAAAAGATAGTCTAAAACAAAAGCTTTCAATCGAGTCTAGTACTTAAACAAACAATTTCAGACCCAAAGACCTAGGGCTTTTCAACAACAATCGAGATAAAAGGATGGTAAAACAAATAAGTCAAACAAGAATGAGGAACTTAATTAAACAAGTACACCATTAAACAAACAGCTTCAGGATTCGAATGAGACCCAAAAGAAATTAGGGTTTTCAACATGCTAACTTAGATAGAAGAACAACATGAGCAAAACATAGAAAAATAACAAACACGTCAAAGTCAGAGAAGAGATTTTTGAAATAACTTAAAGGAAAACCCTAATCGGAAAAAAAAAATCGTTTTGAAAGCAAAGTTAAAGAACCTTCGAGAAACACTTAAGAAAATCATAGTAAGTACAGGTCTAAAGCATATCTGAAAGGAAGTTGCAAGATCTTAAAGATTAGGGTTTCGAAAAACCCACTAAAGGTAAGAAAGGCTTGAAAGTTTCTGATCTAACCAGGAAAGTCAAGGATTTGCCTTGAAAGGCCATGAGTGGCCGGAGAAAGGTCGTGGATGGCCGGAGAAGAGCCATGAACGAAGGTCGAGCTGGTACTGGACCAGATTCCCTCGAGGACTGGCCATGAAACCTCATAAGCGAACACCCAAGAGCCATGGGAGGCTGGTACATGTCTCAAATGACCACGAGGGGCCATGGATCAGGCAGGGCTTATGGTGGATTAGGGTTTAGTTTGATGGTGGCGGCTAGGGTTTGTAAGAGTTTCAGAGAGAGTTGAGAGAGAAGGGGAATTCAAGGGCAGCGGTAGGTGGAAAATGATTTAGGTTTAGGGGGTCGTTCAGGGTTAAAAAAGGTAAGGGGGAACAGGAGCCGTTGATCTAAATGATCAACGGCTGGGATTAAAAGGGTTAGGTAGGAAACTGGGTTGGGTCGTGCAAATTGGGTTAGGGGGTAGGTTTTGAGTGGGGAATTGGGCCGAAAAATTGGGGTCAATTTTAGGCTGTAATTGAAATGAAATCTGGCTAAATTTTAAATAGCCATTTTTCCCTATTTATTTTATAAAAAATAGCAAATTAATTTCTGAAAATAAACTAAAAGCACTAAAATGATTCATAACATACAATTAATAATTTAAAAATATAGGACTTAATTTTTATAAATATAAACAAAATTAAATCCTAAAAGAGGCCAATGTTGCAATTATATGCAATTCAGCTTTAAAAATACTAAATAAATTTGTAAAACTATGCAAAAATTATTTTAGCTATATATTGGCATAAATATGAGAGTCCAATAAATGAATTACCAAAAATAATAATTCTAAAAATTATTATTGGGTTTTTATCGATAAAAATAGAGAAATAAAGTGGTTTTAGAACCTTTAAAAATTAAGAAAAAAATAATAAAACACTTCAACATACTTATATATGCATATACATGCTATTTTGAAGGTATTTTCCATATTAAGAAATATAGGAAAAATTGGGTATCAACAAACACAAGCAGCGAAAGACCCCAACGAGGGAAAATTGGGAACAAACTGGGACAAACAATACAAAATCACAGCGGAAGCAAAAAAAGGAGCATTCCAGTTAGAGACAATGGAAGGAAAACTACTCCAAAACAATTGGAATGTCGCCCATCTCAAATACTCCACTTCTGAAATGAGGTGCCACCCAAGTCGTACTCTTTTTCCCTCATTCGGGTTTTGTACCAATCGGGTTTTCTCGGTGAGGTTTTTAATAAGGCGGTAAGGGGACGTCTTGAGGCCCGGAGTATTGTTCATTACCCCACCCATCGACGTGATCTCTAGGCCGAGTAATGAAGGGACTGGATATAGATAATCAAATCTCCATTGTATGTACAAAGTCGACATGTGTTTCCTACAAGAATATAATCAAATCTCCAATGTACGCATAAAGTCGACATGTATTTCCTATAGGAAAATGATCAAACCTCCAATGTATGAGCGAAAATCACAATAGCCAAAGCCATTGACAAAAATATGAGTTCGACTTCACTCGAACTACGATGGGATCCTACTTTGATGACAGTTCGAAAATAACATCCCAATGGCCAAAGCCATCGACAAAAATATGAGTTCGACTTCACTCAAACTATGATCGGATCCTACTTCGACGACAGTTTGAAGATAACATCCCAATGGCAAAGGCCATCGACAAAAATATGAGTTCGACTTCACTCAAACTTTGACGGGAGCCTACTTCGATGACAGTTCAAAGGTAACATCCCAATGGTCAAGGCCATCAACAAAAATATGAGTTCGACTTCACTCGAACTTCGACGGGATCCTACTTCGACGACAGTTCCAAGGTAACATCCCAATGGCCAAGGCCATCGACAAAAATATGAGTTCAACTTCACTCGAACTTCGATGGGATCCTACTTCGATGAAAGTTCGAAGGTAACATCCCAATTGCTAAGGCCATCAACAAAAATATGAGTTCGACTTCACTCGAACTATGACGAGATCCTACTTCGACGATAGTTCAAAGATAGCATCCCAATGTCCAAGGCTATCGACAAAAATATGAGTTCGACTTCACTCGAACTATGACGGGATCGTACTTCATCGACAGTTTGAAGATAACATCCCAATGGCCAAGGCCATCGACAAAAATATGTGTTCGACTTCACTCGAACTATGATAGTATCCTACTTCGATGACAGTTCAAAGATAACATCCCAATGGCCAAGGCCATCAACAAAAATATGAGTTCGACTTCACTCGAACTTTGACAGGATCCTACTTCGACGACATTTCGAAGGTAACATCCCAATAGCCAAGGCCATTGACAAAAATATGAGTTCGACTTCACTTGAACTACGACGAGATCCTACTTCGACGACAGTTCAAAGATAACATCACAATGGCCAAGTCATCAACAAAATTATGAGTTCGACTTCACTCTAATTTTGACGGGATCCTACTTCGACGACAGTTTGAAGGTAACATCCCAATGCCCAAGGCCATTGAAACTAATATGAGTTCGACTTCACTCAAACTATGACAGGATCCTACTTCAATGACAGTTCAAAGATAACATCCCAATGGCCAAGACCATCGACAAAAATATGAGTTCGACTTCACTCGAACTTCGACAGGATCCTACTTCGATGACAGTTCGAAGGTAACATCCCAATGTCCAAGGCCATCGACAAAAATATGAGTTTGACTTCACTCGAACTACGACGAGATCCTACTTCGATGACAGCTCGAAGATAACATCCCAATGGCCAAGCCATCGACAAAATTATGAGTTTGAATTCACTCAAACTTCGACGGGATCCTACTTCTACGATAGTTAGAAGATAACATCCCAATGGCCAAGGCCATAGCCAAAAATCTGAGTTCGACTTCACTCGAACTTTAACGTGATCCTACTTCAATGATAGTTTGAAGGTAACATCCCAATGGCCAAGGCCATCGACAAAAATATGAGTTCCACTTCACTCGAACTTTAACGTGATCCTACTTCGACGATAGTTCGAAGGTAACATCCCAATGGTCAAGGCCATCGACAAAAATATGAGTTCGACTTCACTCGAACTACGACGGGATCCTACTTCGACGATAGTTCAAAGGTAAAATGCCAATGGCCAAGGCCATCGACCAAAATATGAGTTCGACCTCATTAGAACTAAAATAGGATTTCACTTCGGCGACAGTCGAAAGTAGCATCCCAGAGGCTAAAGCCACCGCCAAAAGATGAAGGGGCCCACCTCAGCCAAAACAAAATCGGCTTAATAGTTCGACAAGCACCCGAGATACCATTAGATATTACAAATATCTTCACTGAATCAACAAAACAAATTCTTCATTAAGACAAAATATTACTTACACCTATCTTTACAACGGGCTCTAGCACGTTGTTGATACCCAATTTTTTCATATATATTTTTAATATACATAAATACTTTCAAAATATCATACATATGCATATATAAGCATGCACAAGGCTTTTATAATTTTTCTATAATTTTAAAGATTTTAAATTAATTTATTTCCTCTTTTTACACTTATAAAATCTCCAATAATTATCCTTCAAATTATTGTTGTGATAATTTAATCATATAAATCCTATACTTATTCCAAAATGTTGTTTAAATATTTGTGTGTATTTTTTATAATTGCATTTATATTTTTAAAACTAATTTGCATATAATTGCAATATTAGCCCTATTAATGTATAATTACATTTATATGCATAAAATCAACCTTCTATATTTTTAAAATGTTTAATATCTATTTTAAATCATTTTAGTACATAAAATTATTTTCTATGAATTATCTGTTATTTATTATAAATTATATGGGGATAAATTGGCTATTTAAAATCTAGCCATATTGCATTTAAATTTTAGCCTCAATTTTAACCAAACCCCAGCCCAATTTTGGATTAAATAACCCGACCCAGGACCTAATTACCCCTACACAACCCAAAACCTATCAAATCTTGGTTGTTGATCGAAAAGATCAACGACCCTCGTTCGTTCTTGCCTTTTTTATTCCAAACGACCCTCCAACCCTAACCATTTTTCCAAATCCGCCGCCCTAAGATCCTCTCTTCTCTCAGTAACTCTCAACCAAACCCTAGCCCTTCAACCGCCGACCTCTCCTCTCTGGTCATCTTTGGTGACCTCTCATTGTCTCCTAAGCCTCCAATGGCCTCTCTCATGCCATGCCTGCCTTCTCTAAGGTCTTCAAGGGCTCAGGGTCATGCCGACTTGAATCTAGGGTTCGTCACTTGTCTGTTCTTTGCTACTCCAGTGTGATTTTGAGCAAAATCATGATGTATCTGTTACGATCCTTGGGATTCTAGACATGTTATTTCATCTCTCTATGGGTTTCTTCTAAAACCGTAATTTCTTCCTATATCTCTTAGATCTGTACAGATCTAAGACGATTTGAGTTTGTTTCTTTAATGTTTTTACACTGTCCTTGGAACTCTTTTGCAAGAATCGTTGATTTCACGTGTTTTTCACCTTCTTCTAAAATTAGGGTTTCGGAACTTCTTTTTAAAATTTTGTTTAACTGATTCTTTGTGTTTAAACTTCTATTTCTTGCATATTTTTGACTGATTCTATGATTTTACTATCTCTTCAACTCGTCTATGTTGAAAGCCCTAATTTTCTAGTTTTCTTCGTTTGGTTCTGTGTATTAGCATGACTGATCGTTTCTTGTTTGAGTTTCTATGACTATCTTGCCTCAAATATGTTCCTACTGAGTTTTTAGCCTAACTTATATCACTTCTATGTGCTTGTGTCTATCTTGACTGTTCAAGACTTGCTTCTTTCTATCAGTGTTGTTTAACCTTCGTGCTTTGTATATCTAGTTGTTCTTATCTTACTCTATTTATATGCAGAACACTGAATCATGACTTTCTCTTTGATTGATTCTGGATTCCCTATTTCATGGTTTAAATGGAACACCTTCCTCTAAACCTTCGATTCCTTCTCTTTCTATTCAAATTGATTGATTTGCTTACCTTATATGTATTAGTATTTTATTCCTGCCGATTATCTCCTTAATCAGAGTTTTCTGAACTTAGCCCTAATTGTTTACCCTATACTTACTGAATTTGAAATCTTTCCTTATTCGTTACACATTGATTTCTTTCCTTATTTGCTACTTGTTCTTACCGTTTGAACTAACTCCCTTAACTTATGGGAATACTTGTACTGATTTTGCTCTAATTGGTTCTGAGTTTCATAATTACTATACTATTGTTATTCTTGCCTTATTTTACCTAGTTTCGAACTACTACATATACCTACTTTCTCATTGACACAAATACGAACACATTGGTTCAAAAACTCTCTCTTTCACACTAAAAGTTTTCTGTTCTCTCTTTTGTGTTACTTCTGCTGTCTAAAGTCAACCGGCCACAAGCCAAGGCTGACTACTGGTTTCTCTTTCACTTTGTGCTTACTATCCTCTTACTGGTATGTTCCAATATTATTCAAGTCCCAAAACAATATGCATCTCTTATTACTTCAATTTGTCATGTTTCTTATATGCTTCTATCTATGGTTTTGTTGTTCAACCTGCAATTAACATGTATGCTTCACTGTCTTCTTTGTTGCATTCTATATACCCCTTAGGATCCCCTTCTAGTAGGACCCAATGTGACTATGTTTCTCTGATCTCTGGCATGCACCTTCTTGTATGAAGTAATTGGCTATCCTAAGCCTATTGATTCTGTATTAACTTTACAGTTCATGCTCTACTTTAAAAGCCTTGACCCTTTTTAAGGCTCCTCTGATTCTGCACCTATGTGCATCTGTGCTTACTATGTGCCCTATGCTTACCCCAAATCCCCATTACCCATAAGTGGATGTGTGCACCTGTTTGACTCCATGTAGTAAAGTGCTGATGAACCTCTTTCTGCTTCTGTATTTGGTTTGACTGATTGTTAGTCACCTTTCCTTTTAAAACAGTTTTATTTAGTAACTCCCTATGTGTTTTCTTATAGAACTATTTCAAGCAAATCTCTTTTTTACAATGTTTTCCCACTAAAACCTTTCAAACTGTGTCAAGAACTCTCGCTCTACTCCTAAGTCACTAGGTTCTGCCCCCTCCCGTGTGTGTACTGCCTTGGGATCCTCTTGAGAACCCTCTGAACTCTGGCACACTGAGGTTGGCCCTTCTACACTGCACTTACTCATTTGGTTATAAAGTCTGGGTGTGAGCACTACCTGGGATCCTTAAGATCCTTAGGGAACTCTAACGAACCTAGACAATGATATTGTCTATGAAATTGGAATTTAAGGCTGTTGGAGGTCTTGGGAAACCACTTTGGCCTGCTTCAGGCTCCCTATAGTGTAGCTTCTTCTTTTCTTTTTATCCATTTATGAATTCATTTGATTTGTAATAATTTGTAAGCGAATATTGGGGTAACTAGTGAAAAAGGGTGGGTAGTTACATATTTGTGGAGTAATATGGGTAGAAACCATGCCTATAGGATGTTATATTTGCTATATTTACCTTACCGTGTTAGAAATCATGCCTAGAGGTTTCAAGTGGTTCCAATAATAGAAATCATATTTATAGATCTTAAAATCAACTTCATGAGTAATTACCATGCCTATAGGATATGGTTCAGTTCAACATCTATTATAACGAGTGTTTACATGTGTTTTTCATTTATTATCATGCCTACAAGTTTCTAACAATAGCTCTTAAATAATTAGATATCATGCCTATAGGAAACAACATCAGGAACTCTGCCTAGATCTAAAATCAGCTTAGTTTAAATAAGTCAATCCAGTTCTTGAGTAGTTTGCTTCGAAGTTGGTCTAGTTAACGGTTTGTTTTCCTAAAATGAATTCTTTCAAAAACTGCCCTAATCTATCACTAGACAGTATGCCTATAGGAATTCAAGAGTTTGTTTTAAAATCTGCCCACTGTTTTACTATATCAAATGTAGTATCATGCTCTTAGGATGCCATTATCCAGCGTTTAGGCAAGTCTATTGGGTAAGTTTAAATTCTGCAACTCTGAAACTGTTTCCACTACTTAAAGTTGTTCTTATTTTAACAAGATTAAAATTAGTAGGCAAACGGATAGGGCCATCACTTCTGAGTTAATAAAACAAAAACTGCATATCTCATGTGTTCTCATATTCGCCTAGACATTATATCTTAGGATACTGTTTAACAATATTGCCCGTATTCGTGTTTGAATCGTGTTGTTTATATGCATTATTTGTGGAGGTGAACTTGAGCCTCTAATTGCTTCTTTTCTGCCTTATGTGCTAAGTTCCTATTTCTTCTTGCCTGTCGCATTAGAATTTTCTCCTTTTATGCACCTTAGGGATCATCTAGAACTACCCAGATTTAGAGGTTCTAAAATACCTCCAGGGCCATAAGGAAAGGATGGGTAGTGCACGCATAGGCATCGTCAAGTTTATAGCATGCTTTAGGCTATGACAAGGGGGTGGGAAGGGTAGATATGGGATATTATGATTATGCGCTAATGTCACCTGTAGCCTCTCATTGAGGAGTGTTTACCGGACATTGTGTGGGGTGATCCGGTAGGCTAACCAACCTAGGACCCCTCCTTTCCCAAATCCCTTCTATTTAAAACTTTATTTTATATACAACTTGTTCAAAACCTTTGTATTATTATTTGAGTTATACAACGTCCAACGTGCTCTACTTGCAAATTATTTGATTCAACTATTTATTTGTTAATGCACTAATTCATGAATATAAGTTCAGCCGGGACCCACCATTATGGACCGAGAGGCGTGCCTAACACCTTCCCCTCAAGGTTATTTCGAGCCCTTATCCTAATATCTGGTAATGCAAACTAGTCTAAGAGTAATCGCGCTAGGTGCCGTAACGCACCATAATCCGTTAGGTGGTGACTCTTTAAATACCCAATTCTCAAAAAGGGAATGACATCACCCCCATGAATGTCAAAACCCCCGAACTTTCTCCGCGGAGGAAAAAATAGGGTGCGATAGCATGGCTACTCTGCTGGGGATACCTTTAGGCTCTTACCATAAAGAACTTGTTTTTTGACATATTAGTCCAAGCATGCTTTATCCTGTACCCTTCTCCCTCACTTGAATTTAACTGTCCACTTTCTTTTAAGCATTTATGGTTCTTTATCCTTGAAACTGACTTGTCTTTTTATTTTCTTTTTCTATAACTGCCTTTCAATTATTTAAACACCACATTTACTGTTTGCTTACGTGCAAATACTTAACTACATGTTATTAATTGCTGCATAAATCATGCTCCGCATCATATTCCACTCGTGCGTATCAAATCCTATAGCAACGCTTAAATGAGTGGTTGTGCTCTTCCTATTTATTACCCTTAAATTCGAAAAGGCTTATTTGCGGTAAAACTAGTCGATCAGCGGTGCAGTCGACGGTTTCGTGCCTTCCCCCTCGAGTTGTCCGCTTGAGAGTACCAATCTAAAACCCCATAGTAGCCTTACTATGGTCAAAATTGTGCATGCATCATGGTCAAAACTAGTCGGATCAATATGTTTTCCACATAATGATCCTTTAAGATAAGCCTTATCCAAATTCTATCGGGTTTTTCATAATCCCAACGGACACAACCACGTTCTGTACATTAATTTGGAGAACTAAATGCCAATACTCTAATCATGAATGTATAAATAGTCGAGTCTGGTGAGGGTAAGGCCTAACCCTTTTGTTTTACAGATAATGAGGAAAGAGGTCCCTAGCTTCGGTATGGTTAGCACACCCTCACTCTTGGTAGACTGGTGGAGAAATCTTCCATCAAATGACCAAATCAATGAATGGAAAGAGAGGGCCGCCAAATCTAGCAAGAAGCTGGAATATCTGGAATATAGCCTGTTGGAATTGGAAGGAAAAGTGAGGAAGAGAGTCACCGACTGCTAGAACGCTGGGGGAAATGAAGGAGAACATTTGGCAAAGGCACTTTTACTGGTAAACCTACGCGAACTGGATGATTTGATCAACGAGAGCATTCAACCTGAGGAAGGCCTTTCCGAGACTAAATAGATTAGGTTTACTCGCTTTTCAAATGTAATAAGGCCAAGTGCTAATAGTGACTTATTTTTATTGTCTTAGTGTCATTTTGGGATTTGTCTATTTTTATATTATGAAATGAAGCATTTATTGGCATTTAAAGTTCTCCAAATTTATTTGTCGCTAGGCCTACCTCGAGCACACCGAGGTTCCCGAAGTAGGACATGAATTTACATTTCTGCAATATGTGTTTAAATACTGCAAACATTTCAGGATCTTCACTGACTTGTTACCTTTTTGTTTTTGCCTATTTTTTATTGTTATTCACATCCCCTTAGGTTGGTTCACTTATACTAGCCTTATCAGCGTATCATACCAGATCCAAAGCCCTCCTCATCCAAGCAACACAAAAAGCAGAGGAAAAGCAAAAAATGGACGACTTAAGTGGTATCTGAAAGGAGAATATTGAGAACGTAGAAACCTTAGATGATCATAGTACTCCAGTCTCAAATGATCTAGTCTTGAGACTGGAACAAAAGATACTGTAACTGCAAGGATAACTTGAGCATGTTCGCAACTTGGAAAACTTGTCACTCACCCTAAATGTCCCCGACATCCACCAACAAAATACAAAGAACCCAGCACCTCCCCAAAACACACAAAACCTATATCCACAAAATCCTCCTACGCCGAATCAATACGCAACTCCACCCCAAAAACTCAATCCACTGCCAGTACCAACTCCGCCACAACATCACCATCAACCAATTCAGTACCCACCAACCACCACTTACCACACTCCCCAAAACACACCACAACCCATTCCCGATCCCCAAAACTCCACCAATGACCATCGTTACACCCAAGTCCCTGGCACCCATCAAAGCAACCCTATATATGTGGAAATTGTACCTCACTTTACCCAACCAATCTCATATACACCAGAATCCTCCGAGAAGAACCTGCTCATTAAAAACATGGCCGAAGAGCTCAAGAAGTTAAAAAGCTGAGTTCAGGGTGTTGAAGGTGACAAAGGAATAGAAGGTT
Source organism: Nicotiana sylvestris (assembly GCF_000393655.2). Classification (NCBI taxonomy): domain Eukaryota; kingdom Viridiplantae; phylum Streptophyta; class Magnoliopsida; order Solanales; family Solanaceae; genus Nicotiana; species Nicotiana sylvestris. Next base: position 13,296,801 of record NC_091064.1, read on the forward strand.
TGAACTATGAAGACCTATGCATACAGCCAGATGTAGAACTGCCAGAGGGGTACAAACCTCCCAAGTTCGAGCTAACCACTCAAACGTACATGACAATTAACTGAAGAGCTGAATTTGATGAAATGTCATGGGCTCAAGTAGCCAAGAGGTAAGCAGTCTGATTGCAAAGGCCTTCAAGCTTGGGCCCAAGATGAGACCAACTTTTGGTGAAAAGGACGTCCAAGAGCAGATTGTATGCAAACTGGTTCTAATTTTTTTTGAATGCCATAACTGGGCCAGCTTTAAGCCCAATTTTCAGAACCAAACTTATGCAAAATCAATTAAATACCAATCAAACAAAAAAACATATGAAAATATGAAATTACACTGGCATTCAATTCTGAGTTTTAATTACTAGCTAAGCTTCCAATTTATATGACATGCATTTGGAAAACAATTGAAGATCCAATTTTAATAACTATGCAGTAGGCAACTTCAACTTTCAAAGCCTCAAATTAACTCGAAATAAAGACATGAGAATTTAAACCTAAAATAAATCTCATACTAATAGAACCTATTCTATACAAGTGGACCAACAACTTCTCATTTCCAAAAAGCTTAAATATAATTCCACACTAGAAAGCGACACAGATCTCAACCAAAACTAAACAGGGTCTAAAATACATAAAAAATTGACATGAAACTTCTGCAACTATAGCCTTAAAGACCCTTAACACGAATTCAAATTCATTAAATGGCTAAAGTACATGGTTCACCCAATATTACAAAGCAGACTTAAGGCTAAACAGCAAAGAGTAAACATGACGAAGGGAAAATCAAAACTAATCTATAAAATCTGATGATTTCCAAGAAAAACAGGACCAACATTTCAGAGACAAGAAACTTAATGCTATGCTTCAAAATTTCTATTTCCATTTCATTCCTCAACTTGTGCACCACATTTTACAAGATTCAAGAACGTGTACCTGGCAAAAAAGGGAAACAAGTGTCGTGCAGAATCAGCGGAGCAGCAGCAGAAAAAGAGCCTAGATTCAGTCAATGAAACAGTAAAATCAACTCAAGAACAAACGATGAAATAGTAGGGGAATAACAAATGCAAAACCAGCTTCAAACCAAAAGCTCAAGCCATTTATCAACCAGAAGTGTAGCTAGGGAAAATTTTATGTACTTTAGCTAATAAAGAGAAATCAGAAATCCAAACAGGCAGGATTTTGATAGTTCCTCCACAATGGAATGTAGGAATTTCAGAACTTTTAAAAGAATTCAGCCGTTTCAGCTTTTTAGGAATTTTTATCTTCAAAAGTGCCCCTTGAATGTCAAGTAAGGGTGCCTTTATAGGCAAGTCATTAGGGCTGCAGAAATGAACTATGTTTTGCACTTTGCACCTTTTGATATTTTTGTTTTAGCTCCCATACCCTTAATTTAGAAATTGAACTTTCAAATTTACCCCTAACCCAGCTTCCTAGAAGCTTTCTTAGGCTGTTACAAATGATTCACTTACCTACAATTCCTAATTTACCCCTCGCAACCCTGTTTATTGCCCCCAGGACCTCAAATGGGTCATGGGTCAAATGACTCAATGGTTAAACCAGGCCTGGGCTCAAAAAAATTGATTCGAATTCCTTGGAATGAATTCTGAAATGAATTCGAAGCCCAAACGGCGAAAAATTAATCAAACCAAGATGAGCAAATTATGGCCAGCAGTAGGAAAGCTACTAAATAATTCCACCAAACTTAAAACCTAAACTAAAGGACTAAATTATCATATAAACCTAGTTAAACTAAACAGCCAAATAAACAAAGTGAACTCAGAAATTAATTATGTTGTTAACAAACAAATTAAACAGACCAAGCAAGAAAAATCATAGAACAAAACTTGGAAAAGAAAGACTGAAAAGGAACGAAACAGACAATAATCAATCTTAGCTAAAAACTTGTCCAAGTTTTAGTTTATGTAACCGGAGAGAAAGAGAAGAAGGGAAGAGGAAAGGAAGCTAAGAAAAATAGAAGAATAAACAAAAGGAAGTAAAGAAACTCCCCGACTCAGGCTCGACCTCAGTATTGACCCTCCGATTTAAATCTCCAAATAATGTCAATCGCTTGTTCTTTGTCAAGAAAAAGCAAATGATGCTATTCGTGATAAAATCAACCCTAAAATTCATGAGAAACTGGAGCATTCACCTTGCATGAATAAATTCGGCTTTGACTTCTAGGTCTCGAACCCTAGATTTGAGATTGGAGAAGCTCTAGGCATATTCAAGGGGAACGGAGTGAGGATTTGGAAAGAGGGGAGTGAGGGGGTTCTGCAGTGTTAGTTTGGGGTGGCGCCGCCGCCGAAGATGGCAAAGTTTTTGAGGGTGGATCTCTAGGGTTCGTCTCTGAGAGGTGATTGAGAGAGACGAGTGAGATGGGGGGTAAGACTTTCGGACACTTTTATATCACAAGTAAATCAGTTCCCCACCGTTGATTTGATCAAGATCGAACAGCTCAGAGCAGGGATCACCAAAACGGGGTCATTTTACTCCTGGGCGAGATTAGACCGGATTAAGGGAGGATTTGGGCTGGACTGCACAGATACTGGTGTCTAAATCTGTCGGGCCTGGAGGAATTGAATTGGAATTAGCCCAAATTGATTTCCCTCTTTTGTTTTCCTTTTTCTTTTCATTTTTTTTCTTTCAAATTAAAATTAAAAATAAACCTAATTTAATTCTTAATCAAATTATCCTATCAAATTAAATTAACTAACTCTAAATAACTATTACCACAAATAATTAAATACCAAATTAAAGGAAAAATTACCAAAATTCATGACTAAAATTAAAAAGCAATAATAAACTATTTTTTTCCATTTTTTGTAAAGCAACTAAATTAAAAATACAAAGTTAAACCTTAAATTCAAATGCAACATATTTTTGTATTTTTCACAATTTAAACAAAATTAACATGCGCAGACAAATGCAAACAATTAACAAAAATGCTACAAAAATCTACGAAATTTGCAAATAATGAAGGAAATTATTTTGTTTTGAATTTGTGGGAGTAATTCATATAGGGCAAAAATCACGTGCTCACAACTGCCCCTCTTTGCTCGGAAACACGAAGAGTTTTCGTGCAAAGATAAAGTAAGCGGATACGAGCGATTTTTGCCCATTGGAATACTCCGTAGGAAGCATTTTTAAAGATTTGATTTCACCCTGCTTACAAGGTTGCCTACATATCCTTGGCTATAAAGGAATCAGGTCAGTGTAGTTCGGGAAGTTTCGGTAGCTGGGACTACCATGAAGCTGTGATTTCACTGTTGTTGCTACTGTTGTTGCTGCTTACTAAACTCCTTATTACACCATGACAAAATAAAAGATGCTAGACTAGACTAGGATCTATGAATTATAAAAATCCTATCTATATCTTCAATCTTGATCTTGCGATTCTTGTTGCCTTGTTGACTTGTAATTTCCAGGTGAAGTTCCTTTTTTGCCGACTTGAATTGTAATCTGAGATGCTTTCCCTTTTCTCCAGGCGGGCGCCTGATTGCTGAACTTGAACCATATTCCCTTGCTCTCCAGGTGGGCGTCTGATTGCTGAACTTGAACCGTATTCCCTTTCTCTCTAGGTGGGCGCCTGATTGCCAAAACTTTAACTGTATTCCCTTGCTCTCCAGGTGGGCGCCTGATTGCCGAAACTTGAACTATATTCCCTTGCTCTCCAGGTGGGCGCCTGATTGCCAAAACTTTAATTGTATTCCCTTGCTCTCCAGGTGGGCGCCTGATTGCCAAAACTTCAATTGTATTCCCTTACTCTCCAGGTGGGCGCCTGATTACCGGAACTTCAATTGTATTCCCTCGCTCTCCAGGTGCGCACCTGATTGCCGAAACTTCAATTGTATTCCCTTGCTCTCCAGGTGGGCGCATGATTGCCAAAACTTCAACTGTATTCCCTTGCTCTCCAGGTAGGCGCCTGATTGCCGAAACTGCAATTATATTCCCTTGCTCTCCAAGTGGGCGCCTGATTGCCAAAACTTCAATTGTATTCCCTTGTTCTCCAAGTGGGCTCCCGATTGCCGAAACTTTAATTGTATTCCCTCGCTCTCCAGGCGGGAGCTTGATTGCCAAAACTTCAACTGTATTCCCTTGCTCTCCATGTGGGTGCCTGATTGCCGAAACTTTAACTGTATTCCCTTGATCTCCAGGTGGGCACCTAATTGCCGAAACTTGAACTGTATTCCCTTGCTCTCCGGGTGGGCGCCTGATCGCTGAAACTTGAACTGTTCATCTGAAACTGTTGTCTTTGAACCTGATTACAACAAAATAAACAAAACAAAAGAAATTTTCCTGCCCCAGTTTGGTGTTGGGTGCATCTATGAGTGTTAATCGAATCATGTCACCAACTATCTCTATGAATTTGAAAGATAAATTCATTATCCAGGAGGGTCCTGAGAACTCCTAGTTAAATGACAGCTTCACGTCTAAATTATATCTTCTAAAGGTATTACTCCCACTAAACCTTATTATCTAAGAGTGTCTTAAAACTACATCTCATTATCCAGGAGGGTCATGAAAATCGAAAATCAAGTCTTATCTTAAGAGTGACAACTTTTAAGGCTGAATTATACTACCCTACAGCAGAATTTACGTTAAATCTTGTTATCTAATGGAAATCTTAAAGCTAAGTACCATCATTCAGGAGGGTCCTGAAAGCTTTTAATTGAATCCTATCTCAAGCATAAAACCTTTAAAGCCAATTTATATTCCTTTGGGGTACATTTATGCTACATTTTGCTACTCGTGATTCTTTTGAAATTTAAACTAGGTCCCATTTTACAGAAGGGTCCTGAGAACTTATGATCAAACCTGTATGGTGCTTGTTTTTCCTTACAGAGGGTTTTTCCAAAACAAACAAAATTTTCTACCCCTGTTTCCATCAACAAAAAATCTTGTCAGTTTAAAATATGGTGGTTAGTTTGTGGCATTCTTGCTGAAGGTGGCCTCTCTGCTATCGTGCTCTACTTTGACTGGCTTCCTCGGACTGGCCAAAAATCGTTTGACTTGATTGACTTTCACCCACATGACCTTGGATAACCCGAGTGTTCCATACCCAACTGTTGTGTTGCATCTCTGACCTATCTATCTGCAACTTTGCATCTCCCACGAAATTACTAAACCATTTCACCGATGGAACTTTTGCTGACCCTTTATATCCCATTTCACATCATACTATCTCTAACAATGCTTTGGCCGCATTGTGCTTTTGTGCGATTTTTGGAAGTTGGTAGAGAGCTTTGAAATCCTTTCTTATTCGCTTAAACAGAACTGTCATTGGAAACATCTTAGAGAAATAAACCCAGAAGAGATGAAATGCAATGAATTTGAGAGTTAGGGATAAGAAAAATCCAAAACTGAAAGACTGTCTCAAAGGGAAAAAGAAAAAAAACTTATCTGAGTGGAGCAGCCAGCACCAATGATCATGACATGCATTTTGGATTAATCAGCCCATTCTATCCAACCAATCAACTTTTAGTTGTCGTACTTTACGCCCCAAGATTTTCAAAACCCAATTTCTTCACCAAAACCTTGTCCTTGTTTGGCCTGCGATGCCCCGAAGGATTTTCACCAACAAACCTTTCTCATTTGTTCCTCTCTCAACTCACTTTCACCTTAAGGTGCCCGTGAAGGTTTTCACCAATAAAACTCTCTCATTTTAAATTTCTCTCAGCTTTCGTTGCCTTATGTGCCCCCGAGGGTTTTCACCAATAAGAATCTCTCATTTTCATTTTCTTTGTTTTAACTGGAGTATTGCCCCTGATTTGAATTGCCTCCACTTGCTCGACTTGGCATCTCTCGAAGACTGATCGGAAGGTTTTTCCTTGGACCGTAATGTGGGTTTGGATGGAGTTAGAAAGAAGTGTATCAAAAGGCTCAAAACAATTCAAATGGGTCCAAGATTACAACTTTCGGAATCAGATTTCTTACAACAACCACAACTTTTGCCCCAGTTTCTTTGCTTGGGGACTTTTGAATTTTTACTTTAATGGGACCGAACCGAGAGGCTGCCTACGTATACTTAAAAGGAATCAGGTCGAACGTAATTCATGTCATAGAAATTACTTTGTTGTAGTGATCTTTATTTTCTTTTTTTTCCTCTTTCTCTTCTTTTCTTTTCTTTCTTCCTTTTTCTCTTTTTGTTGTTTTGTTGTTTTGTGGTTTCGTTTTCTTTTTCTTTTTTTTCTTTTTCCTTTTCTTCTTCTTTTTTCTACTCTCTCTTTTCATTCTTTTTCTTTTCTCTTTTTCCTGTACTTATCTTTCACGCTTGCGTTTCTGATCTTTGCTACTGATTCCAAAATAGGAGTATGAAGGGAAATAAATAAGGCTCAAAGAGGGTAATAAAGGATAAAGTGTTTGGATAGCAGAACAAAATGTCTTCGTCATTCCAATCTTCAAAATATGCCAAGTACAAACAAATACAATTTAACCAAAGAAAATTATACATAATATCTCTTGACCGCATCAGAATTGATGGCCATTTCTACACACTTGCTTTCTATGTCTGTTAAATACAAAGCACCATTGGACAACACTCTAGTTATGATGAACGACCCCTGCCAATTTGGGGCGAAATTACCTTTAGCCTCGGCCTGATGTGGAAGGATACGTCTCAACATTTGCTGACCCTCTTCAAACTTCCGCGGACGCACCTTCTTATTATATGCTCTTGTCCTTCTCTGCTGATACAATTGGTCATGACACACTGCTACCAACCTTTTCTCATCGATCAAACTCAATTGTTCCAGGCGGGTTTTAACCCATTCATCATCGTCAATTTCGGCTTCTGCGACAATCTGAAGGGATGTGATTTCGATTTCTGCGGGTATCACTGCTTCAATGCCATACACCAGCAAATAAGGAGTTGCCCCTACTGAAGTACGAACAGTGGTGCGATAGCCCAGCAATGCAAAGGGTAGCTTTTCATGCCACTGTCTGGAACCCTCCGCCATTTTCCGAAGTATCTTCTTTATGTTCTTGTTGGCCGTCTCGATTGCTCCATTTGCCTTGGGCGGTAAGGGCTGGAATTGTGACGCATAATCTTAAAATGTTGACATACATCTTTCATCAAATGACTGTTGAGATTAGCACCATTATTTGTGATGATCACCTTTGGGAACCGACAAATGATATTTGAATGCACAAAATCTACCACTGCTTTCTTGATCACAGACTTGAAAGTTTTAGCTTCAACCCACTTGGTGAAATAATCGATGCCCACCAAAATGAACCTGTGTCCATTGGATGCTGCTGGCTCAATTGGTCTAATGACATCCATGCCCCAAGCAACAAAGGTCCATGGTGCAGACATTGTATGCAACTCAAATGGCGGAGAATGAATCAAATCTCCGTGCACTTGACATTGATGACACTTGCGCACAAAACTGATACAATCTCGCTCCATGGTCAGCCAATAATAACCTGCTCAGAGAATCTTCTTTGCCAGAACATACCCACTTATATGCGGTCCACATACTCCAGAATGTACTTCGGTCATGATAGTTGTGACATGTCTAGCATCTATGCATCTTAACAATCCAAGGTCTGGGGGTTCTTTTGTAAAAAAAATCCTCCACTGAAGAAAAACCCACATGCCAAACGACAAATTGTTCTCTTTTGATCACATGTGGCTTGTGCTGGATATACTCCCATTCTGATATATTCCCTGATGTCGTGGAACCACGACTCACCATCAAGTTCTTCTTCCACCATGTTACAATAAACGTGTTATTCATAGACCTGAATATGCAAAGGGTCCACATAAGCCTTATCTGGATGATGTAACATTGATGCCAAGGTAGCCAAAGCATCAGCAACCTCGTTATGGATCCTTGGAATATGTCTGAACTCTACTGATCAAAACCATTGACAAAGATCATGCAAACATTGCCAGTACGGTATGAGTTTTAAATCTCGTGTTTCCCATTCCCCTTGGATATGGTGTACCAGAAGGTCCGAGTCTCCCAAGACCAAGACTTCCTAGACACCCATGTCTGCAGCCAATATCAAACCCAAAATGCATGCCTCGTACTTAGCCATGTTGTTAGTACAGTAGAAACGAAGTTGAGCCGTAACAGGGTAGTGATGCCCTATTTCAGAAATAAGTACAGCCCATATCCCGACGCCTTTCATGTTAGCAGCTCCATCAAAGAAAAGTTTCCAATCTAGCTCTCCAACTGGTTCCAACTCATCAATATGCATTACCTCTTCATCAGGGAAGTAAGTTTTCAAAGGCTCATATTCTTCATCCACTGGGTTCTCAGCCAAATAATCGGCCAATGCTTGGGCTTTCATCGCAGTCCTAGTCACATAGACTATGTCAAATTCTGTGAGCAAGATTTTCCACTTTGCGAGCCTCCTTGTAGGCATAGGCTTCTGAAAGATATACTTTAACCGATCCAAACGAGAGATGAGGTAAGTAGTGTAAGATGACAAATAGTGCTTCAACTTCTGTGCTACCCACGTTAGGGCGCAACATGTCCTCTCAAGGTGAGTGTACTTAACCTCGTAAGATGTGAACATCTTACTATGATAATAGATGGCATGCGCCTTCCTGCCGATGATGTCATGCTAACCCAGTACACAACCAAACGAGTTGTCCAAAACTGTTAAATACAGAATCAAAGGTCTCCCTGATTCAGGTAGCACCAACATAGGTGGGTTCGACAAGTACCCCTTTATCTTATCAAATGCTTCTTGACACTCATCCGTCCACTTGACCGCAGCATCCTTCTTCAACAATTTGAAGATAGGCTCACAAGTTGTCATAAGTTGAACAATAAACATGCTTATGTAGTTCAACCTCCCTAATAGACTCATCACCTCAGTCTTTCTCCTTGGGGGTGGCAATTCTTGGATAGCTGTAATCTTTGACAGGTCCAATTCAATACTTCTTCGGCTGACTATGAATCCCAACAATTTTCTAGACAGCACACAGAATGCGCACTTTGTAGGATTGAGCTTAAGATTGTACCTACGAAGCCTTTGGAAGAACTTTCTCAAATCTCTAACATGGTCAGACTGCTTTCTAGACTTTATGATCACATCATCCACATAAACCTCGATCTCCTTGTGTATCATGTCATGGAATATGGTCTTCATTGCCCTCATGTACGTTGCCCCAGCATTTTTCAAACCAAAAGGCATGACCCTATAGCAGTATGTTCCCCATGGCGTGATGAATGCCGTCTTCTCCGCATCCTCCTCATCCATTAAGATCTGATGATAGCCCGCATAGCAATCCATAAAAGATCCAATCTTCTGTTTGTCACAATTATCAATCAAAATATGGTTGTTTAGCAGTGGGAATTTGTCCTTTGGACTTGCCTTATTGAGATCACGGTAATCAACACACACTCTGGTTTTACCGTCCTTCTTTGGCATAGGCACAACATTGGCTAATCAAGTGGGATATTGCATGACTCGAATGACCTTTGCCTTAAACTGCTTTGTGACTTCCTCTTTAATCTTTACGCTCATGTCAGTTTTAAACTTCCTTAACTTCTGTTTGACAGAAGGAAATGCCGGGTCAATGGGCAATTTGTGAACCACCAAGTTAGTGCTTAGACCCGGTATTTCATCATATGACTATGCGAAAATATCTTTGTATTAAAACAATGCTTTAATTATCTCTTCCCTGATTTATGGTTCAAGATGGACACTTATCTTAGTTTCCCTGACATTATCTGGGTCCCCTAAATTGATTGCTTTTGTATCATTCAGGTTAGGCTTGTGTTTTCCCATAAAATGACTTAGTTCCTTACTAATCTCTTCAAAGGCCTCATCCTCATCATATTCTAATTTATCATCACACTCTATTTCTTGAATTATTATTTCAGAATTAGATTGGCTCTTAAGACTGGACCGAAGATTTCTCATGCATGTCATGTCATTGAAACCAGCATAAAAAGAACAAGAAAAGAAAAAGAAAAAATAAAAACTATCAGGAATGATGAAAAAGGGAAATTGCATTTCATTGAAAATAAAAGATAACAAGGTTTATACATCCAAACGGGCGGAACATAGAATCTGAATTACAACCCTGGAATAATCCAGATAAATTGAAAGAAAATCAAAGCAAACTACCAAAACTCCTTCCGGGTAGGGAGAGGAGTAGCTTCTCAATTGTTAATCTTTGCACTGGACCCAACAAACTACACATCCGCCTTGCTAGAACCCTCTCCAACTTCCATCATGTTCACATCGTCGAACAACTTCTCGAACCTTTCAATCAACTCTTTATCAGGACCAACCGCAGAACCGGGAACTGTTGTTACTGGGTGCTTCCTGGCGCCATGCTTGACAAACGACCGGGAGAGACGTTGGATGGGCTTCGGGAGGACCCATGCCCTCTATTTCAATTTTTTGGCTCTTTTCACGTCTGCGGCTGTGGGCTTGAATCCCAAACCAAATGTATCCAAGTTTTTGGGGAGAGACACCGATTGTACGATACCTTGCAGAGATGCCCCCAAACCTTTACGAGGTACAAAACCATTCTTCAACATTTCAACGGCTACCATGACTGATACGGCAGCTACTTTCGGAATTGGAACGTACTTCCCATCTGGAATTTTTTCTATCGACACCGTGTCAAAAACCTGGTAGACCCAGGGCCCCTTATCGTCTTCAACCTCAATGAACGGAAAAATGGCATCACTAGAAGCACACAAATCAACCTCACCGTGCACAACGATTTCTTGTCTATCCCATTCAAATTTTACCATCTGATGCAGAGTAGATGGGACTGCTTTAGCGGTATGAATCCAGGATCGACCCAACAACAAATTGTAAGAAACAGCCACATCTAGCACCTGGAATTCCATGGTAAATTCAACTGGACCTATCGTCAGCTCCAGCACTATATCACCGACTGAATCTTTCCCTCCACTGTCGAATCCCTGAACGCAGATACTGTTCTTGTGAATTCTTTCATCATCCACTTTCAACTTGTTTAAAGTAGAGATAGGGCAAATGTTCGCACTAGAACCATTGTCAACCAATACCCGAGTAACCACAGAATCTTCGCATTTCACTGTAAGATAGAGGGCTCTATTGTGCTTAGTACCCTCTACAGGCAATTCATCATCAGAAAAAGTGACTCTGTTTACCTCAAAAATCTTGTTGGCTATCTTTTCCAAATGATTTACTGAGATTTTATCAAGAACATGGGCCTCGTTCAGGATTTTCATCAAGGCCCGACGGTGCTCGTCTGAATGGATTAACAATGACAATAATGAAATCTAAGCAGGCGTGTTCCTCAACTGCTCCACAATGGAATAGTCTTGCAATTTCATTTTTCTCAAAAACTCTTCTGCCTCTTCTTCGGTCACAGATTTCTTCACTAGCACTAGGTTATCTTTGGAGGTTTTAGCTTTTCTTAACTCCTCGAGGGCAAAGCATCTCCTCAAGCGAGTCAATCTACGGGTCTCATAGACTTCTTCTTTAACTTTTTTTCCCTTGTAAGTCACTGTCACCCATTCATAATTCTACGGGACAGCCTTGTTGTTGACTATCGGTAGCTTGGTTACAGATTTGATAATGACAGGATCTGTGCGAGCACCCTCCACAATTATGACAGACTTGTTCGCCACTCCTAGCACAACCACTTTTGCTTTTTCTTGTTTCACTGCAACATCACTTGAGGACCCCTTCTTGAATACCATAGATGGTTCACTATTTGCCCCGCTCAACCTGATCACTGACTTATCACTCGTTAACTTTTCAATCGGCCTAGATTCCCTAGACCGAATCATCATGACGGTCTGCGAAGGCTTCTTAGTCTCCCCTCCCTTATGCACTATCTCGATCATATTTGTCTCATGATGGGCCGACAATGGGTTCTGGTTGATATGGGCACCTACGGAGCTTGGACTTCAATCCGATTGGTATCAATAAGCTCTTAAATAGTTGTTTTCAATTGCCAATATTTCTCCATGTCGTGCCCCGGGGCACCAAAACAATATTTGCAACTTACAGAATGATCAAGATTTCTCGGGGGAGGATTTGGCAGTTTTGGCTCGATCGGCCTCAGCATATCCAATTGTCTCAGCCTGTGGAACAAACTAGTATAGGACTCTCCCAATGGAGTGAAGGTTTTCCTCTTCTGCAACCTCTCGTTCTTAAATGCTTGATTGGGCTGGAAACCTGATCCAGGAGGGTTTCAGTAGGCTCGTGGGGGTGGATAGGCATTTTGTGGAGCTGGGTATGTATTTTGTAGGACTGGCACACGCCATTGTGCATGGGAAGGAGGTTGATTGTATGTTTGGACATGGTGGATAGAAAAATGGGGGTCTGGTGGTGGGTAGTAGTGTTGGGGTAGATTATATGGGGTATGGGGGTAGGTTTGGTGGTGGGGACGAAGCTGATGATAGTGGTGAGGTGAACCCCTAGGTCCGAACCAAGCTCCCGAATCAATCGTTGCTACATCCTCTTTCTTATTTTTTCCAATTACTCCCCCAGTTCCACTTTAAACGGCTTGAGTGGTTGCCTTAATAGCCGAATAGCTCATGATTTTGTTTGTCTTGAGTCCTTCTTCTACCATACCGCACATTTTCACCACTTCATTGAAGGACTTGCCTATATCTAATAGCAGATGATCGTAGTAAGTAGGTTCTAAGGCTTGTAGAAAATAATCCACCATTTCACTTTCTTTTATTGGAGGGTCAACCCTTGCTGCCTGTTCTCTCCACCGAAAACCATACTCCCTGAAACTTTCATTGTGCTTTTTCTCAATCTTTGTTAAAGACAGCTGATCCAGAATAATCTCGAGATTGTACTGGAAGTGACAAGGGAATGCTTGGGCTAGATCGTCCCATGTATACCATCTTTCGTGATCCTACCGAGTGTACCACTCCAGCGCCGAACCACTCAGACTTTGAATGAAATATACCATCAGCAACTCATCTTTTCCGCCAGCTCCCCTCATTTTGCTACAAAAACCTCTCAAATGTGCCACTGGATCACCGTGCCCATCATACAAATCAAACTTGGGCATCTTAAACCTGCCAGCAATTGAACATCTAGAAATAAACATAGATCTTTGTAAGCCACACTTACCTTGCCTCCCAACCCCTGCATGTTCCTAAATGACTGTTGCAGGCTTTTAACTTTCCTAAACATCTCCTCCTGCTCGGAATTTTTAGGTGGCTTCTCGTTTCCACGGGGAGGTAAAAATGAGGAGTGTAGGAATAGGGTTCTGGAGCTTTGAAAGTGGGCTCCGGTGGGTAATATTGGGTGTTGTGAGTCTGGAATAGAGTCTCACTGGAGGATCGGTGTAGTATCGCAGGTGGGGGTGCCACAATAACGAGAGTGACTGGTGGAAGAGGGTATGGGACTGGTTTGGGTGGTGAAGCTTGTGGTATTTGGGAAGTAATGCCCTGATAGTGGTGGTAAATGGGAAAGCCCGGGGATGAATCGACCATGAGAGGTTCTTGGGACTGAGCCAATGGCGGGACAAACGCAGGGTTGGCGGGGTAAAGTGGTGGCAGGTGCCCTTTTACCTACGCTTGGTACATCTCGGCCATCTGTTGTTTTAGCTTATACATCTCTTCTTTTAGATTAACCTCCGATTTTTCCACCTCTTTCGACGGATCGATAACACTCACATCAAGTTCCTAGTTGGTCATGATCGACTTATTTTTGGACCGGGTGTTGTATGGGTGAGTTGCCAGAATGCCAAACAAACTAACCACCTTCCTGTACCGGATTGTCAACAATAAGCTTGCTAGTGATTAGAGCTTAACAGATATGCAACCGCACATTGGGGAATGTAATGCATCTAGGTAGTTAACCATTTCTGTAATGCATTTGATCGGTTTCTTGCGTCATCCCGGCCTTCTCTTATTTCTATTTGCGACTTCTCTTTTCCTTTCTTTTTTTTTTCTTTTTCTTCTTCTCTTTCTTTTTTTTCCAATCCCACCTTTCTTTGCTCAATTTCTCGTTGTCTTTATTCTCTCATTTCTTTCTCTTGTTTTGCCACAATTTCCTCCTACCGTGTCTTATTTTCTCTCTCACTTTTTTTTCTTTTTTTCTCTTGTTTTTCCTCTCTTTTTCCTTTTTCCTTTCTCTCTTTTTTTCTCTTTCTCTTTTTTTTTTCCTTTTTCCTTCTTTTGGTTATGGTCGAATCCTATGGAGATTGCCTATGTATCATGACCCCTCATGAATCAGACCGAGCGTAGTTCTGGGGGATAAGTGTAAAAATAAGTAATGAAATATTTTGGGATTTTCAAATTTTCATAAAAAGAAAATGCTTTGATTACGACGACTCAAAAACTAACAGACTCAAAAGCAACTAACAAACTCTGATGAAAAGATGAAAATACAGACTCGAAAACAAACTAACAGACTCCAATAAAAGATGAAAATACAGACTCGAAAATAGAATAACAGACTCCAATGAAAATCATGAATACATCAATGCCTCAACTGCTCCTGGGCCCGTGGGACATCATTTGGTCTAGCCACGGGCCTACGTGCTAAATCCCCTTGGAGGTGGTAGAGATCTTCCATTATCTGGAGGACAAAGGTCATCATAGTGGCGAAGAACATGGATCTAGTCATGTCCTCACACTTACTGCATTTCATTGTGATGTAGTCGGCGATCCTTCTGACCCTTTCTCTTATGACGCCCTTTTCTTGCAACAAACGCCCAATCTGTTAGGCCCTAGCTTGCAAAGTTTGTTCAGCTACATGATTGTGTTCTTGCAGTTGTGCAAATCTCTTTCCAACTATGCCATTGCTGGATAACAGTGTTCTCTTTCTGCTTTGAAGTCTTTTGTCTGTTTGATCATTTTGTTCTCAAGGGCGGTGATCTTTTTCTTCAACCCCATAACCTCATTGTCATATTTCTCTTTTAATTGTTTAACCAAGCATGCCCGCTCCTCTGTGTTCTTAGTCAATTTTATTCGGGCCCTGGCTAGACCACCCTCTACTTTGTTTAGATCAAAATCGTACTCACTCACCTTTTGCCTAAGGTTATCTATAAGCTTTCCATCTTTCGCGCTTCTGGCGGATGTTTCGGCTGCTATTTTCATTTCTCGAATCTGGGCTCGAAGAGCGTCATTTTCTTTGGCTAACTTTCTCTTCTCGCCCTCATCTACGGCGGCATGCAAACCATTCTCAAACTGAAGATCCCTGACTTGCTTTTCCGGCTTTCCTATTGTCGCCCTGTACTCATTCTCCTTGGCCAACCAAACCCACTGTTCTTGAAATCCTGAATGTGAGGCTTTTTGGCTGGTCTTTCAGGTTCGACCCTTGTGGTGTTCTTCTTTCTATACCAAGCAAGATAGGCGGGTGAAACCTTGCCTCTAGATAGGTCACGCACTCGAGTGTTTGCTTTCAAATATTGGCACTCGTTCCAAATAGAACGAACTATTTCTTCATGAAATTGGCCGTCGGAGCTGACCTCAACCACATAAACACTAAGATTTTCATTTGGGTGCGTCACCTGGCATCTTCCCAACTATCTCAAAACCCGGTATGAAGTGTATGGCTGAATGCCGCGAAGACCCATTAGGAGGAAGTAAGGACCGGTGGCAGGCATATACACAATTTCTTCAACAAGAAGCCAACCCAGTATCCATTCTATTTGCCCCGCAGTGATGGAGCGAAGGCGGGATACCCAATCTCCAAACCCTTCTGGTAACTTGAACCCTGAAATCCTTGTGTCGAACTCTTCAATGCAACTTTTTTCTGTGGACCCATAACTCATATACTGAGGGCGGTGACACAGGCGTTCGATCATCCACATCTGTAGTAGCAAATTGCATCCCTCGAAGAAATCTGGCCTAGCTTTACAAGTTGTGAGAGCTCGGTATATCTCAAACACTATCATAGGGGCAAGGGTGCTCTTGGCGTTGGTAATCAAGACTTTGACGACTCCAGCCACCCGCAGATCGATATTCCCATCTTTCCGGGGAAACACCATGAGGCCTAAGAAAGCTACCATGAAGGCGGAACGCCTATGCTCATCCTATTTTGCTCGGTTCCCTTTGCTACAAACCTCGCTTTCCGGGTTGTCGAATCCTCCTACATACCCGTACCTATGGTATATGAAATGTAGAGTGGAAAACCCGTCCTCCAACTCAGAGTACGGGATTCCCTTGCTTATTTTTAGCAAATCCATAAATTTGTGAGAGTTAACGACTCTTGGAGCGATCGGATACTTATGCCTCAGACCTTCAGTACTTCCCATATAACCTGATATCTCTTCTAAGGTGGGTGTGAGTTCAAAATTCGAGAACTGCAAGACATTATGAGCTGTGTCCCAAAATGTAACCAACGCCTTTATGATGTCTCCTCTAGGCCTGATCTTCAACAACCTGGTGAGACCTCCCCAAGTGCAGATTGACCCTATCTTGCTCTGATTTACCCAGATCTTTTCACCACATATGCAACTCCAAAGGGATTTTGTTCATGACTGTTATTGGCAAACTTTGACTCGTGCTCATTTTGCTTATTTATTAGGGTGATTAAGCAAAATCAAGACTCATTTGATTCAAAAACAAAGTTAACACTGTTTTTCTCTCTCTTTTTTCAAATTTTTATTTCAAAATAAAACCCGGCTTTGCAAATACGGCCTTTCAGCACTTCTGGGAGAAGATTTTAAGGTTGTACTTGCTAACCGGCCAAAATGCCAAAAAAACCAAAGGTGGTTGTTCTTGCAAAAATAGCCTTCTGGCGTTCTTTTGGGGACATTCAGCTATTTTCGACACGAATGGCTTCACCTTACTTATTTCCAACAAAGTAATAAAATTTTTGTGCCTTTTGAGCTATTTTTGCAAAAAGAAAGTTAGACCCGATGGGGGTTGCCTACGTATCCCATATCTAGTGAGAATCAAACTGGCATAGTTCGGGCAATTTTGACAAAACAAAAACCAACTTTTTCTCTTTTTTTTCGAAACAAAACAAATATTTCCCTCTCTTTTTTCAAAATTTCGGCAGAGTTTCAATATATTTTGGGACATCGGTTTTTCAAAAACAAGCAATTATCTCTCTTAGCCCTCACATTGACTTTCTTTCTCTCAACCTTTTCCCTATAAGTCAGTCAACATGCAAATCCGAAGCAAATGAATGCACAAGTAGCAAGTTGGATGCATCATGATGATCTTTTTCATTTCGGGTATACCTGTCCTAGACAGACCCAACCCCTGTGTTGAGTCTCCAAAGTCAAATGCACATGATGCAGATAAGCGTTCCTACTAGGGATCCGGCATAAGGCTGAGTTATTCTAGGTTTAAAACCTGGGTGTACTGTTCTGGACCTGGCTTACCCGAGCGGACCACTCGAGCCGGGGGGATGCGTACCGATAACCAAAAGATCATCCGGCTTTGCAACTTGTCTGAACCTCGTTCTATTTGGGATATGACACTAACAGAAAGAAGTTACGACTAGCGTGCACTCCTCGGAGAGAGAAGAGAGGGGTTTCGTAGGAGTTTATATACAGTTCGGATAATATCAAAGCGGTAAAAGCAACATTTAGCACATTAGGCCCAAACATGTAATAAAATCAGATAATAGATAAAGCCGAACATAACAATTCATCAAAGCTCGAATTCTGAACTCTGAACCAGAGATTCTGGGTTCGATTCCCCAGTAGAGTCGCCGGAGCTGTCATACCTCCTTTTTCCTACACCCCCGTAAAGGGTATAAGGGAGTTTTAACAATTTAAGTGACAATCGGAACGGGATTATTTTTATTTAAAATTATTAGAGTCGCCACTTGGGATAATTTTATGGTGTCCCAAGTCACCGGTTCAAATCCCGAATCGACAAAAAGATTGACCCTGTATTACAGTCCACGAACACAGAAATTCGGGTAAGGAATTCTGTTAACCCGGGAGAAGGTGTTAGGCATTTCCGAGTTCCGTAGTTCTAGCTTGGTCGCTCAACTATTACAATTGGCCTATTATCTGATTTTAATACATGTTTTAGACTATGGTATATTTTAACTTATTAACCGCTTTAATTATTTTTAAGGAAAATTGCAACGTCATTTAAAATACGTCTCGAACCACGTCACATAAATGCACCCGCGGCTCTCGACATATTTTATCTAACGTTGTTGAGATTTGGATTTGGGTCACATAAATGCGCACCTGAGTTTAGGAAGATAAATTATTAAAATAACACGCCTAAAGAAACTACGCATTTGCAACTTTGCGAGGGCCATGCAAAATTCGCTAAATGGCACGCCTCGATTTCTAAGGATTCAAATATTCAAGATCAACTAAATGAGGGCCGTGCATTTTAAGATTTTATTCGGCACGACACACCTCGATTCTAATTTTAGAGGGAATCTCAAACTAAGTTTTGGAAGGCCATAAGCTATTTGTGTTATATGATATGGCTCACCTCAATTCATTTTAAGAAGACTAGTTAATTAAGAGAAAACTTAAAGGGATTTTAACTCACTCAAACGTACATGACATTTAACTGAAGAGCTGAATTTGACAAAATGTCATGGGCTCAAGTAGCCAAGAGGTAAGCAGTCTGATTGCAAAGGCCTTCAATCTTGGGCCTAAGATGAGCCCAACTTTTGGTGAAAAGGACGTCCAAGAGCAGACTGTATGCAAACCGGTTCTGATTTTTTTTGAACGCCATAACTGGGCCAGCTTTAAGCCCAATTTTCAGAACCAAACTTATGCAAAATCAATTAAATACCAATCAAACAAAAAACCATATGAAAATATGAAATTACACTGGCATTCAGTTCTGAGTTTTAATTAATAGGTAAGCTTCCAATTTATATGACATGCATTTGGAGAGCAATTGAAGATCCAATTTTAATAACTATGCAGTAGGCAACTTCAACTTTCAAAGCCTCAAATTAACTCGAAATAGAGACATGAGAATTTAAACCTCAAATAAATCTCATACTAATAAAACCTATTCTATACAAGCGGACCAACAACTTCTCATTTCCAACAAGCTTAAATGTAATTTCACACTAGAAAGCAATACAGATCTAAGCCAAAACTAAATAGGGTCTAAAATACATAACAAATTGACATGAAACTTCTGCAACTATAGCCTTAAAGACCCCTTAACACGAATTCAAATTCAGTAAATGACTAAAGTCCATGGTTCACCCAATATTACAAAGCAGACTTAAGGATAAAAAGTAAAGAGTAAACATGACGAAGGGAAAATCAAAACTAATCTATAAAATCTGATGATTTCCAAGAAAAACAGGACCAACATTTCAGAGACAAGAAACTTAATGCTATGCTTCAAAATTTCCATTTCCATTTCATTCCTCAACTTGTGCACCACATTGTACAAGATTCAAGAACGTGTACCTGGAAAAAAAGGGAAACAAGAGCAGTGCAGAATCAGCGGAGCAGCAGCAGAAAAAGAGCCCAGATTCAGTCAATGAAATAGTGAAATCAACTCAAGAACAAACGATGGAATAGTAGGGGAATAACAAATGCAAAACCAGCTTCAAACCAAAAGCTCAAGCCATTTCTCAACCAGAAGTGTAGCTAGGGAAAATTTTAAGTACTTTAGCTAATAAAGAGAAATCAGAAATCCAAACAGGTAGGATTTTGACAGTTCCTCCACAATGGAATGCAGGAATTTCAGAACTTTTAAAAGAATTCAGCCGTTTCAGCTTTTTAGGAATTTTTCTCTTCAAAAATCCCCCTTGAATGTCAAGTAAGGGTGCCTTTATAGGCAAGTCATTAGGGTTGTAGAAATGAACTATGTTTTGCACTTTGCACCTTTTGATATTTTTGTTTTAGCTCCCATACCCTTAATTTAGAAATTGAACGTTCAAATTAACCACTAACCCAGCTTCCTAGAAGCTTCCTTAGGTTGTTACAAATGATTCCCTTACCTACAATTCCTAATTTACCCCTCGCACCCCTGTTTATTACCCCTCAGGACCTCAAATGGGTCATGTGTCAAATGACCCAATGGTTAAACCAGGTCTGGGCTAAAAAAAATCGATTCGAATTCAGAGCCCAGACGACAAAAAAATGAATCAAACCAAGATGAGCAAATTATGGCCAGCAGTAGGAAAACGACTAAACAATTCCACCAAACTTAAAATCTAAACTAAAGGACTAAATTATCATATAAACCTAGTTAAACTAAATAGCCAAACAAACAAAGTGAACTCAGAAATTAATTATGCTGTTAACAAACGAATTAAATAGACCAAGCAAGAAAAATTATAGAACAAAACTTGGAAAAGAAAGACTGAAAAGGAACGAAACAGACAATAATCAATCTAAGCTAAAAACTTGTCCAAGTTTTAGTTTATGTAACGGGAGAGAAAGTGAAAAAGAGAAGAGGAAAGGAAGCTAAGCAAAATAAAAGAATAAACAAAAGGAAGTAAATAAACTCACCGACTCTGGCTCGACCTCAGGATTGACCCTCCAATTTAAATCTCCAAATAATGTCAATCGCTTGTTCTTTGTCAAGAACAAGTGAATGACGCTATTTAGTGATAAAATCGACCCTAAAACTCACGAGAAACTGGAGCATTAACCTTGCATGAATGAGTTCGACTTTGACTTCTAGGTCTCGAACCCTAGATTTGAGATTCGAGAAGCTCTAGGCATATTCGAGGGGAACGGAGTGAGGATTTGGAAAGAGGGGAGTGAGGGGGTTCTGCAGTATTAGTTTGGGGTGGCGCCTCCGCCGGAGATGGAAAGGTTTTGAGGGCGGCGCTCTAAGGTTCGTCTCTGAGAGGTGACTGAGAGAGACGAGTGAGATTGGGGGGGGGGGGTAACACTTTCAGACACTTTTATATCGCCAAGTAAATCATTTCCCCACCGTTGATTTGATCAAGATCGAACGGCTCAGAGCAGGGATCACCAAAACTAGGTCGTTTTACTCCTGGGCGAGATTGGATCGGGTTAGGGGCAGATCTGGGCTGGACTGGACGGGTATTGGTGGTTAAATCCGTTGGGCCTGGAGGAATTGAATTGGAATTAGCCCAAACTGATTTCCCTCTTTTGTTTTCTTTTTTCTTTTCATTTTTTTTATTTCAAATTAAAATTAAAAATAAACCTAAATTAATTTCTAATCAAATTATTCTATCAAATTAAATTAACTAACTCTAAATAACAATTACCACAAATAATTAAATACCAAATTAAAGGAAAAACTACCAAAATTCAAGACTAAAATTAAAAGGAAAAAATAAACTTTTTTTTTCACTTTTTGTAAAGCAACTAAATTAAAAATGCAAAGTTAAATCCTAAATGCAAATGCAATAGATTTTTGTATTTTTCACAATTTAAACAAAATTAACATGCGCAGACAAATGCAAACAATTAACAAAAATGCTACAAAAATCTATGAAATTTGTAAATAATGGAGGAAATCATTTTGTTTGAATTTGTGGGAGTAATTCATATAGGGAAAAAATCACGTGCTCACAGATGTTAATAGAATTCTTCTATATGAATCAAACTGATGAAGATGCTATAGAGCTGAATTTACCGTACAAGGAATTCCCTGAGTACTTGGTGTGGTCACATTAATGGATCATCGACAATCAGAAAAGAATTCTCGCTAAGTAAAGGAAGCTCATGATAAAAATACCAAACACCGTAAAATAGATAACTCTTTAGCAATGACTCGGAAAGAAGAAAAGTTGTTGCAACGCCGCCTCAAATATCGACAGGCAACAACCAATCGCCTTCTTGCAACAAATCATGTGAATCTTGATGGAACGATATCTCACATACAGTACGATCTTAATATTGGAGTAGCTTTTCCAACTTCAGAAACAGGTTAAAAAATCAAATATGCGCGCCATATCGATATGATGTTTGGGCTGTAGGAGCCCCTCCGGAGTCTGTACACCCCCAAGAGCGTAGTCGACTATAAACTATGGATTGGGATGCACGCCGCAGCGGTTATTACTATTATTATTATTATTATTATTATTATTATTATTATTATTATTATTATTATTATGAGATATCTATTGAGACGGAGTGCTGAGTGTGAGTACTGATTGACGAGAGCTGAGTCACGAGTGACTGAGAGGCTTGCCCGAGAGGTTATACTTATGAGTGATACCTTGCCTGAGGGGGCCGTTTATGACATTTCGCTGCTTTCACTCTTTTTTTTATGCTGAGCCTCTGTTGAAAAATGTTGAATATATATTTTCAAAGTATTTTAATTGAAACTGAAGTTTTACGAGATAACTGGCATTGAGCCGTAGATTTTAACTTGATATTTCTGCTGAGATTCCTTATATGATTTTAAATGCTCGTCACTGTACTCAGACATTATTTACTTTAGTTACTTACTGAGTTGGCGTACTCGCATTACTCCCTGCACCTTGTGTGTCGATCCAGGTGCCCGAGCATCAGAGTGAGAGCTTCCAGCACTCTCAGAGTCGTATCCGGAGATCGTAAGATAGTTGCACGGCGTTCGCACCCCTGCCTTCCTCCTTCCTATCTTAGTATTTTGTTATTTCAGACTATTTGGTATTATTCAGACAGTGTTTTGGTTGTACTTAGAGGCTCATGACTAGTGACACCAGATTCGGGCTTTGTTAGTGTATCTTCGTACTAGTTTTCGCATATTTTTGTTGATTTATATATTACATACGAGAAATTTGAGACTTAAACCTGTTTTAGAAAAATGAATTTGTAAAAGGAATTTAATGTCGAAAATGTTGGGTTGACTTGCCTAGTTCTGTGATGGGAGCCATCACGATTGAGGTATTTGGGATCGCGACATGAACTAAAAAAACGCATTAAATATTACACGTTCTTGTGTCAAAGATATTGTGTAGAATTAAATTATATTAAAAATAAATGCTTCACCCGACTATGGCACTACCACTATAAATAGGAATATGTTCGTTCACCTATGACCTATCCAAATATTCACACAATAACTAACCAAATTGTTCTAGAATCAAAAATTCCAATCCAATGGCTTCTACTGCTACTTCTTTTCTTTTCTTCCCTCAACTTCAATTACCGGCTCCAAATTCTTCGCCGGTAAGCCACTAACACCGCCGAGCTTCGTCAACTTCCAGCGGCATCGATCGTTCTCTGTTTCCGAACCAGATAGTTTATCCTTTATGTTCTCTGGAGAATGAAAAATATTTAAAGCTTTTTTATTTGACATCAAGCAACCTTATCCTCCTAAATTAATAGATTCTCAGTGTCAAACCGCTAAATTTGCCGCACAAAACACGACCTGGAACTATTTGCACCACCTTCTCTTCTGCGGTCAAATCTCGTAAAGAGGGCCAAAAGGTATTCATTGACAACATGTTCTTTATCTTCCTTTTGATGAATATATGATTATTGGAATATTCAGAATCTAAGACAAGAGGGTTGCTCTGATGGTAAGCAACCTCCAATTCCAACCAAGAGGTTGTGAGTTCGAGTCTCCCCAAGAGCAAGGTGGGAAGTTCTTGGAGGGAAGGATGATTCATAAGTTTGGTCGTTTCGCACCCTTCCAGTTACTAAATAGTTACAACAACAACAAATTCAGTATGATCCCACAAATGATATCCGAGTAAAATAATGTGTACAAAGAATAATGTCTGGGGAGACATCTATTTATAACTTTGCTCTAAGTTCAATTTTTCTTCTATAAAATTAGAGATTACTTATATATTTTTTCATGTATTGCATTGAATTCTACTATTATATTAGTAATATTTATTTATATTAAGTAAGGCTTATTTTAAATTAATACTCTTTCCGTATTAATTTATGTGAACTCATTTGACTGGACACGGAATTTAAGAAAAGAGAGAAGACTTTTGATCTTGTGGTGTAAAATTAGGCATATATATTTTGTGTGGATATAAATCATTGTGTAAAGGTAAATTGTTTCTAAATAAGGAAAGATGTCATTCTTTTTTATACGGACTAAAGAGGAAATAGGTTCACATAAATTAAAACGGAGGGAATAAGATATTAGCCATGCATTTAAAATACACTATCTTAGATCTTGTTGTTAAAAATTTATTTATTAATATGAAAAATTAGGTAGTTTAACTTAAATACCTAAAAATTAAGCAACGTTCTTGTAAAAACTACTGAAATTGATCCAAAAATTGGAAACTTAGAATATGGATTTTATGCATTCTTAATATCACCGTACAAGAAAATAATGAAGCTTTGTTTATTAATTAAAAAGTCAATACTGAATAAAAGAAATAGTGAAGTTTTCAAAGTTAGAGCAACAGCGACGGAGCAGTGGTGACAGACGAGATATTTTGGGAAGCAATGAAAAAGAGGCGCTTGTGTGTAGTTGAGATATGGTTTGGAAGAAAACAAAGTCCCCGGAAAGGAAAGTTATTAGAGCAAGTAATAAATTCTCTCTACGTGACCTCCCAACAACGATCTGTTTCTTCAAAGTTCATACCCCCTAAACCCCATATATCCTTACACCAACCAATTCCAATCACACTCGTATTAACCACATGATTATTGATACGCAAGACCCTACCATATATCCTACTCCTTCTGCTCCTAAATCGTATGTTCATACCCTAACCTCTCATAATGATACCTATATACCATCTACCAACATGAACCTTCAAACCCTGAATTGGTGCTTGACGATGAAATCGAGGCACCTGCTGATGCATCAAATTTCATTCCACTTTCTCTTGAAGAAAAAAGTAGGATTTACAAACCTTGGCAACATGCAGTAATTGTTAAGGTTTATGGTCGTAAGGTTGAGCATCAAATACTTCGGCAAAAAATTTATACTTTATGGCAACCCACTGAAAATCAACCTCTCATAGATGTAGGATCAGATTTTTTCCTTCTTAAATTTCAAAAGGAGGAAAACAAGACTCATGCTTTACATAATAGACCTTGGTACCTTTTAAATCACTTTCTATCCGTTCGTCCATGGAAACCAAAGTTTATAGCTTCTGAAACAAAATTCAATTACTCTGCTATCTGGTTGCGATTACCTGAATTACCTACTGAATTTTATGATATTCAGAAAGTTGGTAATAAAATTGGAAAATTATTAACTGTTGATACTTGTACATCCTCAACAACAAGAGGAAGATATGCCAGCTTATGTGTGGAAATACCATTGGATCAACCATTACGAACACATTACATTGGAAATCATAGGCAAAATATCCTTTATGAAGGATTAAATTTGTTATGTACTAAATATGGTCGGATGGGGGCATAATCAAAGATTTTGTACTTACCAACTTCAAGATGAACATCCTATTTCTTCTGCTAATATCAACCAATCAGACATTCCTAATCCTAACCTCATTCCATCAGCTGAAGAACGGAAGACAATGCAATTTCCAAAAAGAAAAAATTTCATGAAACTTATTTCCAATGATGTAAATCTATTCCAACAAGTACCTCCTTTAGCTACTAATCCTACGAGTTCTTCAAGTAAGCCTGCATCAATTACTCCTAATACACTTCCCTTTACAAAATTAACCATTAATAATCCTACTCCTAATCCTCATCCTATAACTAGAGCTAAACCGCATATAAATTCCATTTTAACCACTGATCAATTTGCTACACTACTACCTAATGATTTTGATAAGCCTAATCTTTTGACTCATCAGGCTGAAAATAGCTAATTAACTTCTTCATCTTCCACTCAAGTGTTTTCTCAAACGGCCCAATAAAAAAATGGCCATCACTCAATATCTATCCTAAGCCATGCAGATAGCCACGTTAGACAATCACACATGCATGGCACAATACACTGTCCCAATACACCTTATTCACCACCCACACAAAACCTAATACAACATCTACCCCACTATCCCACCTCCGACATACCATTATCTTTGTCTAACCCTAATTTTGTAGTTCACATGCAACTAGGCAATGATGGCTTTCCCATCTCTTCAAACTCTTCAAACACACAAGCAACACATCAGTCATTCCATCGCCCCTCTCCACCATTGATCTCGACTCTTCTATAGCTCTATCAAATTCGGACCAAACTACTACAATTAAACCAAATAATACACTCAAACCATTATCCAAGTCTCTCATTTTAGAAAATGTTATCCCCAAATTACAATTACCTACGCAGACAACAACATACACCCAGGCAGACTACTCATCGTCTCCAACACAACCACATTCCCTACTCCATCCGTCCTCCACATCTGATAATGCAACCCAACACCATTGTCTACGCTGCTCAAACTCCTCATGCACCAACCCAGCTCACCTCTTGGCTAAAGACAGGATTACAGAATTACGCTCTAACCTTCACGATGGAGGTCAACCATCAAGAGGTGAAAATTTTGATCAACAATCCACGGGACCTTGCACAAATAGTAGCGGAGGGCATGCAATTAGGGACAGAAATATACGGAAGGTACCACTAGTCCATGACACAGGCTCCTTATCTTGCACCAGACTATCCACCTCCTCTCCCAACCCCATATTGGGATCCCTTCCATCTTCACCCACACCTTCTCCAGATGCCCTTTTACCCCACTCCCACTCCTGTCACCACCTCTAACCCAGCTCCATCACCCACTCACTCACCACTACACAATCCTAATCTAGTAGAACAAGACCTCAACTTTCAAGCAGAACTAGAAGCAGCAGTCGTTTACAACAGAGAAAATTGTTCAATTCATGCGTGTCTAGATGGAATCAGGGTATTTGTCTAGAAGAAGGAGTACGAAAGAAAAATATACATAAGGTGTCTTCCGAATCTACTAACAACATCATTTCGTCTAAGGCCAACTACGAATCCAGATGTGGGGAAGTATGCCATGCTTCTACTTCCCACGTTTTTTCTTCGACCAGGACAGACAAGCACTCACAGGAATCAAAGAAGCAGTCAACTGCTTGAACTAACTGACAATCATATGAATTTTATTATTTGGAATTGCAGGGGTGCTCAGTCAGATGATTTCAGAAGGAATTTTCATTATTATTGGACTACAATCGACCATCTTTGGTTGTACTGCTGGAAATACACTGTCAAAACCACCAAAATGTCAAGGAGGATTTTAATTTTACTGGCATGATTGAGGTTGCTGCTATTGGCCAGTCTTGAGGAATTTCTATCTTATGGTTGTCAAACGTGATTCATATGGAACCAGTGGCCACCACTTTGCAGGAAATACATCGCCATATTCAGGTTCTTCCTTTTCCCTTTAAATGTTTATTTACTGCCATATATGCTAGTACTGACTTAGCAAATATACAATCTTTATGGCATAACATCATATGTGTATATGATAATTATAAGGGCCCTTGGTTAATTGGTGGCGACTTTAATGAGATTCTACATGCAGATGATAAATTTGGTGGTTTTTCTATTAATAATTCAAGATCTAATAAATTTTTAGACCGTATCAATTATTGTCATCTAACTGATTTAGGATACAAAGGTAGTCGTTATACTTGGACGAATGGTAGGCATAATAGTACTAATATACTTGAATGTATTGACCGTATTATGGCTAATTATGACTGGCTTAAACAATACCCTGATGTGCTGGTTACATATCTTCCACATACATACTCAGATCATTGTCCTATTAAATTAGAACTACAACACTGCCCCTTTACCTTGAAATTTTTTTTAAATTTGAAACTATATGGACTACACACCCTACTTTTCCATCCTTAGTTCAACAAGTATGGCTAGGTAATTTACATTTGATACCTGCTATTAATTAGTTCACTACCACAGTATAAGAATTGAATAAATCCACTTTTGGTAATATTTTTAAACATAAAAAGAAAATACTAGCTCGTTTAAGCGGTACTCAATCCTCTATCAATTATCCAACTAATCCTTTATTACATAACCTAGAACATACATTAACCTTGGAATCTAATAAAATCTTTAGGCTTGAGGAGGATTTTTGGAAATTAAAGTCACGTATTGACTGGTTAAATGATGGTGTCGCAAATATATATTTTTTTTATCTTAGTACTCTCAATCGTAGGAGACATAATCGTATAACTGCTATTCAAGATCAAGGGGAAAATTGGATAACGGACCCTATTCACATCAAGGATCATATTACACAGTACTATCAATATCTCTTTACAACTCAAAAAATCACTTTTTCTAGAAAGAATAGGTTACAGCCTTTCAATGTTTTAACATTGCATGATCAATCTCGTCTAACAAATCCATTGCAAGACTAGGAAATTCTCACTGCTATTCAATCTTTTAAAGCCCTCAAAGCACCTGGACCGGATGGACTTCATCCTTTATTTTATCAGAAATATTGGAACATAATTGGTAACTCAATAAACTTTTATTGCCATAAAGTATTCAACGATCATCAGATTGACCCTTCTATTAATACCACTTTCATTTGCTTAATACTCAAAAATAAGAATGCATCACTATATTGTAATTTCGACCTATCACTCTTTGTAATACGATTTATAAGATCATTATGAAAATAATTGTTAACAGACTATAACCTGTTCTGGAACATATTATTCATCCAACTCAATCTAGCTTCCAGAAAAATAAAAGGCAGGGGACAATGCTATTATTGTACAAGAAATCATTAACAAATTTCAAAAAATGAAAAGTAATAATTTAAACATGCTTCTAAAATTGGATTTGGAAAAAGCTTTTGACAAATTAGAGTAGTCGTTTATACATTATATTTTAATCACTCTAAATTTCCCACCCTCTTTTATTAAATTAATTATGTCATGTATTACAACTACTACTACTTCAATTTTAATTAATGGTAACCCTACAGACTACTTCACACCCACCAGAGGAATTAGACAGGGAGACCCATTATCACCTTATTTATTTATTCTATGTTTGGAAATGTTTTCGAGAAAAATTAATACATCAGTTGATTATCATGCTTGGATACCACTTTCAATAGGAAACAAATGACCTCAGTTATCCCACTTATTTTTTGTTGATGATATTATTCTTACTTCAAAAATTACAGATACATCTTGTCAAGCTATTGTCAATACTATTACTCATTTTACCTCTCACTCAGGACAAACTATAAATTTTGATAAATCCAAAATCTTTTTCTCCAAAAATTGCTCGCCTAATATAAGATCCACTATACTACAAATCTTCCACATGAATGAGGGGAAAAGTTTTGGAAAATACTTAGGATTTCCAATATTTACTAATAATCCTGCTAAAAGGTATTACCAATTCTTAATCGAAAATTTCAAAAATAAATTAATAGGCTGGAAAACTAATTTTTTTATCCAAAGCAGGAAGGGCTACATTAATTCGTTCAACTTTAAATCATCTTCCTAACCATATTACGCAATACATGAAAATACCTACTTATATACTTACCTATCTCAATCGTTATCCATAATTTTCTATGGGGAACAACTCAACAAAAGAATAAATTACATTTAATCAAGTGGGCTACCGTCTCACAACCTCTTGATAAATGAGGGTTAGAAATTCAGAACCTCTCCTTAAAAAACCAAGCTTTGCATGCAAGTCTTGCATGGAGGCTATTTCAAAATCCCAATCAACTCTGGGCACAAGTGTTATTATATAATTACTTACGACCATCTCCACCGATCAAAAAATAAATTTCAACAACTTGGCGTAATATTATGAAAGGATGGCCCTATTGTGGATTAGGGTTTAAATGGAATATAACAACAGGAAATCATGTAAAATTCTGGACGGATCCTTGGGTTAGTCAGAATTACTTACTTCGTAACTGCATATATGGACCCCTCCCAAAATATGAGGAAAATAAAATTATTTCAAACTACTATTACAACCATACATACCATTTCAATATATTGCCATTCACTTTACCTACTCATTTACAATCTGTAATCAAAGACATTTATATGCCGCTTGTACCCTCAACATATGACCAAATATATTGGGCTCTCACACAAAATGACACATCTTCTGTTAAATCATTGTACAATTCTATTACGAATAGTATAAATCCCACAACTACTAATCCAATAGATAGCTACAACTGGATTTGAAAACTTCATATTCCTCCAAAGATATCTTTTTTCTTATGGTTACTTAGCCATGATAGACTTCCCACAGCTGCTTATCTCACAAGATTAGGTCTTCTTAATTCATCTATATGTACTTAGTGTCATTTGGCCCCTGAAACATTACAACATATATTTGTAGAATGTCTACCTACTAAACACCTCTCGACTATGCTTAAGATATCCACTGTCAATGTCAATTCTCTTCTATCCCATAATGCTTCTCTAAATTGGTTATACCATTTCATATATCAACAACTACTATTTACCCAAAATGATATTCCAAATACCACTCTTATACCTTTTGCATTATGGGAACTATGACTTCTACGCAATAAAAATACTCTAGATCATCAAAAAGATTGTTTAAATATTTCTTCCATCTTTACAAAAACGGCAGAATTTTATTACCTCACAAATCAGAGATCAAAGACTTATTCTTTAATACCGTTATTTGTAAAATGGCACCCCCGAACATCCATACTTATAAACTTAACATTGATAGATCTTGCTCACTTAACCAGACCAAAAATGGTATTGGGGTCGTAATCACCAAGGACATTGGATTATAGGATTTGATGAACATCACTACATGGGACAACTATTCAAACAGAACTTCTAGCCTTGCTCATGGGACTGACAATTGTTGTCCAAAAGCATCTCAAACCACTCATCATTGAGATAGAGGCACACGTCATACTCGGTATGTTCAACTCCACTACAATGCAATACACTAATATTATTAATGATTACAGGTTATTACTACTATAGATGGATAGTCCTCCTCTCCAAAGCATCTATAGGGAGCAAAATTATGTTGCAGATAGTCTAGCTACCTATAGAGCCATGCATGCAAAAGCAAATTGTCTACTTTTTTGAAGTCCACCACTTTTTGTCTCATCCTTATATCAACAAGATCAAAATGGGCTGCTCAGAAGAAGGATGATTAAAAATAGGTCTATTTTGTGTAATAGTAGTATTATACCTAGTACTCATAGTAGTATTTTGACTAGTTGTACTTTTGATCATAGTTATGGCTCCTCTACGGGGGCATTAGGTTCTAACTCTAGTATTGTAAATCTGATGCCTCTAATGCATCTCCTTAACTGCTCTCTTGTAAGAGCTTGATTATATATATAACTATCTTTTCAACCAAAAATAAGAGATATGGTTTGAAAGAAGGTATTTGCTATAAAAAGTAGCTATATATTATAATTATTTTAAATTATATTTATTTATGATAAATATAGTGTTTAAGTTAGTTATGGGTTGTGAATTTTCCTTTAAAGTTGGGTTGAATATAATATAAGCGTCCGCTTATATTATAGGTATAATATAAGCGTGGAGATGTAGTACAATGGTCCCGCTGTATAAGAACAAAGGTGATGTTCAGAGCTGTAACAACTATAGGGGCATCAAATTATTAAGTCATACCATGAAAGTTTGGGAGAGAGTGGTAGAAATGAGAGTGCGAAGGACGGTGTCTATTTCAGACAACCAGTTCGGGTTCATGCCGGGACGATCTACCACAGAAGCTATCCACCTTATTAGGAGGATGGTGGAACAGTACAGAGATAAGAAGAAGGATCTCCACATGGTGTTTATTGATCTGGAGAAAGCGTACGATAAGGTTCCTAGGAAGGTCTTATGGAGCTGCTTAGAGGATAAAGGGGTCCCGAGTAACTATATTAGGGTGATTAAAGACATGTATGATGGAGCTAAGACTCGGGTTAGGACAGTAGGAGGCGACTCTGAACACTTTCCAGTTATTACGGGGTTGCACCAAGGGTCTGCGCTCAGCCCATTCCTATTTGCCCTGGTGATGGATGCACTGACTCATCATATTCAAGGGGAGGTTCCATGGTGCATGCTATTTGCTGATGACATTATTCTAATTGACGAGACAAGAGGCGGCGTCAACGAGAGGCTAGAGATTTGGAGACATGCTCTTGAGTCTAAAGGTTTCAAGTTGAGTAGGACGAAGACGGAATACCTCGAGTGCAAATTTGGAGTTGAGCCGACGGAAGCGGGAGTTGAAGTGAGGCTTGACTCTCAAGTCATTCCCAAGAGAGGTAGTTTCAAGTACCTTGGATCGGTTATTCAGGGGATCGGGGAGATTGACGAGGATGTCACACACCGTATAGGGGTGGGGTGGATGAAGTGGAGGTTAGCGTCGGGAGTCTTGTGTGACAAGAAAGTGCCACCGTTACTAAAAGGTAAGTTTTATAGAGCAGTGGTTAGGCCTGCCATGTTGTATGGAACTGAATGTTGGCCGGTAAAGAACTCACACATCCAGAAGATGAAAGTAGCAGAGATGAGGATGTTGAGGTGGATGTGCGGGCATACAAGGATGGATAAGATTAGGAATGAAGATATTCGAGAGAAGGTGGGTGTGGCCCCCATGGAGGACAAGATGCGGGAAGTAAGACTCAGATGGTTCGGGCACATTCAGAGGAGGAGCACTGATGCACCGGTGAGGAGGTGTGAGCGACTGGCTGTAGTGGGCACGCGGAGAGGTAGAGGAAGACCTAAGAAGTATTGGGGAGAGGTGATCAGACAGGACATGGCGCGACTTAGGATTACTGAGGACATGGCCCTTGATAGGGAATTATGGAGGTCGAGCATTAAGGTTGTAGGTTAGGGGAGAGTGTGAATATTTCTACAGCACAATAGAGGGAGACTATCCAGTTAGGAGTTAGACTAGGAATGTCATTGGTCGTCTATTGATGCAGGGTTTTACCTTCTAGTTGTACTATACCAGCCATCTATTTCGTATTTCGTATTTCGTATCCTGTATTTCATATTTCATATCTGTTGTTATTGTTGTTATTTTTATTAAGCATTTTTATGGTACTAATATATCATCTCCTATTGCTTTTTTGAGCCGAGGGTCTCCTGGAAACAGCCTCTCTACCCTTCAGGGTAGGGGTAAGGTCTGCGTACATATTACCCTCCCCAGATCCCACTTGTGGGATTATACTGGGTCGTTGTTGTTGTTGTTGTTGTCCGCTCAACTAAATTTTTTTGATACTATTTGTATTTCTCAAAGTTTCCCTTTTAAATTGTTTTTTGTTTGGTTGTGACATTCTACCGTTTCTATTCTTTGCTTCCTTTTTGCCTTTTCAATTTTTATAATGGACTTTAATGTCTTAACAAATTTGGGGGGAAGCTTTTGGACAAGATCAGTGTCTTTTCCTATTCCAAGACAGAAATGTCATATGAACAATATCAGTGTCTTCTCCTCTTTCGAAGACAAAAATGTCAACCGCACTCTTTCTTCCAAGAAAAATAATGTTGACAACAACCGTTTAAAAAAAAAAAGGCAAATGCTCCATAACGTAGAAGTTCCTACCACGACCCCGGAATCAAAATATTGTAAATTTTGACTCAAGCGATAAAAATAGATGAAAAAAATGTTGAAGACCATATTATGTATAACGCATTTAGAATATACGCTATACCTTAACGGCAATTATCCCATTAAAGTATAGCGCATATAATACATGTGTTATACTCATTATTTACGGTCATAATAATTCAATGCATAACGCATCTATTATATGCTCTATGCATAAAGACCGTGTTTTTCTTTGTAAGAAGGAGAAATGGTATGCAGAAAGGTTCTTGCATTGGAATGTCTTGTTGCGGAGGCTGCTTTTTAGAGAATTCTCAATTCCTTTTGATTTATCATTATAATACTATGTAGTCACATAAAATATTATGGATCATGATATACGGAATTAGTAGTATAAAAATATTTATAATAGCTAAAAATTCATATTGATAGTATATAATGGTGGCAAAATGAATTAAAATAATAATTACCCATTTATATTAACCACTAAAAGATAGGTTGGATAATCAACTTTATACAAATGAGTCAAATATGGATAATATTTCATATTATTCCCTTAAAAATATATAACTTAATGGATAATAAATAATTATATTTAAATTTTATATTTGTGAAGATTCAA
This sequence comes from Nicotiana sylvestris, assembly GCF_000393655.2. Classification (NCBI taxonomy): domain Eukaryota; kingdom Viridiplantae; phylum Streptophyta; class Magnoliopsida; order Solanales; family Solanaceae; genus Nicotiana; species Nicotiana sylvestris. The sequence continues at coordinate 13,330,757 of NC_091064.1, forward strand.
ATTGAGGGTTTCTCAAAATTGGAAGATTAGAAATTTCTAAAAGTAATCACATTTAAGAAGCAATGAATAATATGTGTATTCATATTATATATCCGTTAATCCATTTTCTATTAATATTAAATATAGCAAGCCGGATATTTTATCTTTTTTTATATTACCCATTTTCAATCTGTAAATATTCGACTCGACCCACCCATTTTCCATACATCCTTACTGATAGATTATGAGTATATTTCAATGATATTTGACCTTACAAGATCGTTTTTTCAAGATAAACAATCACAACACCTGTGAAACACCACGTCATAAAGGTTGCATATCATGACACGTAGGAAAAAAAGACATGTTGCCTTTTTTATGAAGCTTTGGCATGTGATTACCTGAAACCACTTGCAAAATTTGATCTTCATCATCATTCCTTATCTCAAGTTTATAATAGTAATATTTACGAACTAAAACTGTACCTCTTCGCGTTTTGCTTTTTGTAAATTTTGAGCTTCTATGTTAAGATATTCATCAACGGAGGTAAAAATTTTTATATTCGGCAATTATTCAAGTTCAAGTAGAGTGCGATTTCTAGGAATATTATCCGCTCTTGAAAATTTCTTAATACCACAATGCCACCCGCTTTGACCATATGGAAATAACAAGGGGTACTGTAAAGGGTCATAGAATAACGACCCGATCGGTCGTTTTGTCTTTTAGAACCCCGTCCAGTAAATAAAACTTCACGCGCTTGCTTTAATTAATTTATGACTTGCGGGGATGGTTGGTTTGGGATTAGGAAGAGTTTGGAGTGAAATATGCCCATTTGTTTCCTAAGGATTTTCTTATAAGGCTAAGTTTGACTTTGGTCAACATTTTGAGCAAACGAATCCGGATTCGTGATTTGACGATCCCGGGGGGTCCGTAGGAAAATATGGACCTGGGCGTATGCCCGGAATTGAATTCTGAGGTCCCTAGCCCGAGTAATAAATTTTTATTAGAAATTGTTAAATTGAAATTCTAAGGATTTAAAGAAACTAACTAATGATTGATCACATGGGTATCGGGCCCGTATGTTGGTTCCGGAGCCCGGTACAGGTCCGAAATAACATTTAAGACTTGCCCGCAAAATTTGGTGCCAATCCGATTAGTTTAAGGGCATTTCTGCTCGTTAGAGGAAAATTAAGAACTTGAAGTTCATAAGTTTGATTCAATTGGTTTTAGGGGGGTGGTTCTTAGATTTAGCATTGTTTCGGGAGTTCCGAAGGCTCAAGCAGGTCCGTTTCATGATTTCAGACTTGTCGGTATGTTCGGGCGGGGTCCAAAGTCCAAAGCGTCAATTGGACGAGGCTCGAGTGAAGTTGGAAATTTTGAGAAGTGCTGAAGCATATGCTTCTGTCATAACCACACATGCGGTTGGTCGACCGCAAGTGCGAGACCGCATAAGCGGTCCACCTATCGCAGATGTGGCCTAGGGTAGGCCAGGCCAAAATCGCAGAAGCGGCTCCCAAGCCGCAGAGGCGGCTTCGAGACCGCAGAAGCGGCCGCAACCCGCTTGGCCGGTTCCGCAGGTGCGTTCGATTTCTCGTAGAAGCGGGACCGCAGATGCAGAAATCGCTGAAGCAGTGAGCTTCATTTAATACGGGTTCTATGTCATTTTTGCCACTTTTCACTCCTCCATTGACTATTTTGGGAGCTTTGGAGAGAAGACTTCCACCTAGCATCTTGAGGTAAGTTTATCCCACATATTCTTAGTTTAATACTTGTGTCTTAGGTAGATTAAACACTAGAATTTAGGTAAAATCAAGGGGTTAGAGCAAAACCTAGGGTTTTGACAAAAGTTAGATTTAACCACGAAATTTGTTTTGAAATGAATTAGAAATCATATATTATTGATCCTTAGGTTATAGAGTACAACTTCCTTCGAAAAATTTCGGAATCCGAGCAAGTGGGTCCGGGGTCGGATTTTAGGAAACTTGTCTTAAGGGTTGGGAAATTGCCTAAATAGCTAGAATATGATCTTGTGAGCTTATATTGATTAGTTCCTACCTTATTTAGCTAGTTTTGGATCGTTCGGCTCCAAATTGAGAGTTCGGGCTCATTCTTGGTATTGGAAGTGCACTTTGGAGCGAGGTGAGTCTCCTTTCTAGCCTTGTAAGAGAGAATTGTCTCCATAGGTGATATAATTGGTTAGGTGCTCCTAAAAGCGGGGGCTATGTACACACTAGGTGACGAGAGTCTGTGCGTAGCTACTATTATGTTAATTGTCCGGGTAATCTAGGACCTGTACCATACTATATTTGTGAATGTCTCTATAATTTCTTGCTAATGTGATCACTTCGGGTATGCTAGACACTTGGAAAGGAAAATAAGCGAATGTATACTTTTGTTGGACAGTTGTATGAATTTGTTTGAAAATAAATGCACCTTCATGTGTTTCTTGAGATTAATTGATAACTATGGATCAGGCGATAGCTTCGGTAGAAATAGATTCATCTATGGTTCGCGCCATTCGACCGTCTGACATTGCATAGTTTATTTTCCGTTGTATCGGGCCGTCGACCTCGGCATAATTTGCGCATGATATCTACGTGAAATCTTATCCATGACTTGATCTGTTAAATATTTGAAATGTAAATGGCTAACTATAAAATTGTTAAGAACATGACTTATTACGCCTTGCTACAAACTGCTGGTTATTTGTGACTTCCATGCTTAGCATAACACTTCATTATATTACTTGACCTTAGTAAGTATCAAGTCGACCTCTCGTCTTTACTTCTTCGAGATTAGATGGGATACTTACGGGGTACATATTATTTGTGTACTCATACTACACTTCTGTACTTAATTGTACAGGATCTGAGGTAGGTACATCTGGCTATCAGTCTGGTGCGTGCGCCTGATTCATAGTCCGAGACTTCCACGGTGAGCTACCCTTTCCTGTGTCGTTCAACAGCTTGATGGAGTCTCTCTTTATTTATTTTTTCTGTCTATTCTATCTCGGACAGTAAGATAGATTTATTCTTTTGTATATTCTACTAGTTACTCACAACTTGTGACACCAGGTCTTGGCACACACATTGGTAGACATTTCTTTTGGGTTGTATAATTATTATCGAATGTTGCATATTATCACCTATTTTTAATTGCAAATTAAGAAAATGTTGTAACTGTTTTGGGTAAGTAAAATAAGAATTTACTAATACTTCCGCGTTGGATTGCCTAACAACGGTATTGGTCGCCATCACAATCTGTTATGAAAATGGGTCGTGACAACATGGTATCAGAGCACTAGGTTCACGTAGGTCTCACAAGTCATGGGCAAACCTAATAGAGTATTGCGGATCGGTACAAAGACGTATGTATTTATCTTCGAGAGGCTATAGGGTGTTAGGAAACCTACTCTTTATTCATTTCCTGCCATGCAGTGGTTGGTATACTAAATTTTTCTCTTCTAGTCTCTCACAGATGGTGAGGACACGCATGACTGATGGTCTAGACCTGGGAGGAGCTGCTCCCCCCTATTGCTAGAGGCCGAGGTAGAGGCCGGGGGAGGGCACCGGCCCGATGTAGGGGATGAGGGCATCCTAGAGCTGTTTCAGTAGCCCCATCAGCAGATCCTGTGGGAGATCCTATCATCGATGAGCAGGGCGAGGTGCCCGCAGCTAAGCCTACCCCAGTGGACGCATTACAACACCAGGTTTTTAGGAGATCATGGGCCGTATGCTGCGATTCATGGATTCCATGACTCGGGCTAGTTTATTTCCAGCAGATCCAGCTACATCACAGGTATGAGGGAGAGCACAAACCCTTACTGATCAGGCCCCTGGACATGCAGCTGCAGTGTATCAGACTCTGGGTGCACTACACACAGATGGGGCCTAACCAGTGGCTGTAGTGAGCGTCATGAGGATGCCTAGGACTTCATAGAAAGGTGCAAGGACAGACTGCACAACATGAGGATATTGGAGTCGCATGGGGTTGACTTTACTACTTTTCAGCTAGAGGGCAGGGCCTGTAGATGGTGGCAGTTTTATGTTCTTGGCAGGCCGGCAGGTTCCCCTCCCCTTACTTGGGGTCAGCTCACACAGTTATTCTTGGATAGGTACATTCCACCCTCTGAGAGGGAAGAGCCGCGGTATCAATTTGAGTATCCGGTTCAGGGTCAGATGTCCGTAACCGATTATGAGGCGAGGTTTTCTGAGTTGTCTCGTCATGCACTCATAATACCTCCCACTGATGTAGAGAGAGTGCAGAGATTTTTTGTAGGGTTGCACCCCGGTATTCAAGCTAGCATGGCCCGAGGGGTAGAGATGGGTATTGAGTATCATCTAGTGGTAGAGATTGCTCGCAGGATTGAGGGATATCGCCAGAGGGGTAGAGAGCAGATTCAGCAGGACAAGAGGGCTTGGTTTTCGGGAGAGTTCAGAGGTGCCCCAGCTAGGGGTAGAGGTCACTTCGGGAGGGGTTAGCCCAGTAGACCCCCGTATTCAGCACCACCATCAGCTCCCCGAGGTGCTCCAGTGAGACCATATTTCAGTGTGATTCTAGAGAGTTCTTACCACCCACCAGCTATTCAGGGTTCCTCTGGCGGTTATTCAGGTCCACAGGGTTCTTCTGATTCTCATTTCACTACTATGTCGGAGAGTTCATATCGTCCACCGGCTATTCAGTCTTCTTCCAGTGGGTCTACAGGCCATCAGGGCACCAGGTCGCCGCACCACGGGGTTGTTTCGAGTGCGAAAACATTGGTCATATGAGGAGATACTACCACAGGCTTCGGGGCAAGGCAGTACAACAAGGTCAGCAGCCTATGATTTTAGCACCGGCTGCCCCGCCACCTAGAGGTGGAGGGCAGACTGGTAGGGTCTGTCCTAGAGGTGGAGGCCAAGCAGGGAGAGGTCAGCCAGCTACTACTCAGTCAGGTGGAGGCCAACTAGAAGGCGCTTCGGCCAGATTTTATGCCCTTCTGGCTAGGCCAGATGCATTGGCCTCAGATGCTGTCATCACAGGTATTATTTACATCAACGGTAGAGATGACTCAATATTATTTGATCCAGGGTCTACTTATTCATATTTATCATCTCTATTTGCTCGTTTCCTGGTTATTTCTCCTGAGCCTTTAGGCACTCCTGTTGTGGTTGTGGATCGGATCTACCGGTCCTGTGTGGTCACATTCTGTGGTTTCGAGACTGGATCGGATCTCCTGTTGCTTGATATGATAAATTGTGAGGTCATCTAGGGCATGGATTGGTTATCTCCATATCACGTCGTCTTAGATTGTCATGCCAACACTGTTTCATTGGCAATGCCAGAGTTGTCGAGGTTGGAGTGGAAGGGTTCCACAGTTGATATATCTAGTCAGGTTATCTCTTTCTAAAGGCTCGGCAAATGGTCGAGAAGGGGTGTTAGACTTATTTGGCTTATGTTCAAGACACCACCGCAGAGTCTCCGACGATTGATTCAGTTCCAATAGATTGAGAGTTCGACGATGTGTTTCCTTCTGATCTTCCTGGTATGCCACCGGATCATGATATTGATGTTTGTATTGATTTGGCTCCAGGCACCCAGCCTGTATCAACACCACCGTACCATATGGCTCTGAAGGAGTTGAAGGAGCAGCTTGAGGAGTTGTTAGGAAAAGGGTTTGTTAGACCCAGTGTATTGCCTTGGGGTGCACCAGTGTTTTTTGTTAAGAAGAATGATGGGACTATGCGGATATGCATTGATTACCTCCAGTTGAACAAAGTCAACATCTAGAACAAGTATCTATTGCCTCGTATCGATGACTTGTTTGACCAGTTGCAGGGTGATAGGGTGTTCTCCAAGATTGACTTGAGGTCAGGGTATCATCAGCTGAAGATTCGGGACTTGGATGTTCCGAAGACTACATTCCGGACTAGATATGTCCATTATAAGTTTTTGGTGATGTTTTTTGGCTTGACTAATGCCCCAGCAACATTCATGTACTTGATGAACAGGGTATTCAGGCCTTACATTGATTCATTTGTCATCGTCTTCATTGACGACATCTTGATATACTCCTGTAGCTTGGGGGAGCACGAGCAGCATTTGAGGGTAGGGCTTCAGACCTTGCGAGAGCAAAAGCTATATGCTAAATTCTCCAAGTGTGAGTTCTGTCTAGAGTCAGTGGCATTCTAGAGGCATATTGTGTTAGGAGAGGGTATTAAGGTGGATCCCAAGAAGATTGAGGCAGTTCAGATTTGGCCACGTCCTACTTCGGTGATCGAGATTAGGAGTTTCCTAGGGTTAGCAGGTTATTATAGACGATTCGTGCAAGGCTTTTCATTTATTGCATCACCTCTGACTAGATTGACCCAGAAGGGTTCTCCCTTTCATTGGTCCGATGATTGTGAGGCAAGCTTTCAGAAGCTCAAGGCAGCATTTACTACAGTAGCAGTCCTTGTGTTGCCTTCCGGTTCAGGGATGTATACAGTATATTGCGACACTTTGCGCATTGGATTAGGGTGTGTATTGATGTAAGAGGGGCGAGTTATTGTATATGCTTTGCGTCAACTGAAGATCCATTAGAAGAATTATCCTGTGCACAATTTGGAGTTGGTCGCGATTGTTCATGCTCTTAAGATATGGAGGCATTATCTGTACGGGGTATCATGTGAGGTTTATACTGATCATCGCAACTTACAACACTTGTTCAAGTAGTGGGATCTCAATTTGAGGCAACATAGATAGCTTGAGTTGCCGAAGTATTATGACATCACCATTCTTTATTACCCGGGCAAGGAAAATGTTGTCGCAGATGCCTTGAGTAGGAAAGCAGAGAGTATGGGTAGCTTGGTGTTCATACCAGCAGAGGAGAGGCCACTAGCTTTGGACATCCAGTCCTTGGCTAACAAACTTGTGAGGTTGGATATTTCAGAGCCCAATCGAGTTCTTGCGTGCGTTGTTGCTCAGTCTCCATTATTGGGGCAGATCAAGGCCCGATAGTTCGATGATCCACATTTGGAAATTCTCAGAGAGACAGTGCTTTAGGGTAGTGCCAAGGAGATTTCTATTGGAGAGGATGTTGTTTTGCGACTCCAGGGTCGCCTATGTGTTCCTAATATTGATGGTCTGAGGAAGAGGATACTAAAGGAGGCACATAGTTCGCGGTATTCCATTCATCTGGGTGCTACGAAGATGTATCATGACTTGAGACAACATTATTGGTAGCGAGGATGAAGAAAGACATAGTGGAGTATGTAGCTAGGTGTTTCAATTGCCAGTAGGTAAAGTACGAGCACCAGATGCCGGGTGGCCTACTTCACCAGATGCCTATACCAGAGTGGAAGTGGGAGTGCATTACTATAGATTTTGTAGTTGGCTTGCCCCGGACCTTGCGGAATTTTGATGCATTATGGGTCATCGTGGATAGGTTGACCAAGTCGGCACACTTTATATCGGTTGTGACTACTTATACTTCGGAGAGACTAGCTTAGATTTATATTTGGGAGATAGTCCGGTTGCACGGTGTGCATGTTTCCATCATATCAGATAGAAGCCCTCAGTTCACTTCGCATTTCTGGAGAGCTGTTCAGGGTGAGTTTGGGACCCGCATGGAGATTAGCACAACATTTCATCCACAGACCGACGGGCAGTCAGAGCAGTCAGTTCAAATTTTGGAGGAAATGCTTAGAGGATATGTGATTGACTTTGGAGACATTGGGATCTATTCTTGCCCTTGGTGGACTTTGCGTACAACAACAGATATCAGTCTAGCAGAGAGATGGCTCCATACGAGGCTTTATATGGTCGACGTTGTCATTCTCCTATCGGGTGGTTTGAGCCTGGTGAGCCTAAGTTATACGGTACAGATTTGGTACAGAATGCCTTGGAAAAGGTAAAGTTGATTCCGAAAAGGCTTCGCACAACTCAGTCAAGATAGAATAGCTACGCGGATCAGAAGGCGCGTGATGTGTCATTCATGGTTGACGAGAAGGTTCTCTTGAAAGTCTCGCCAATGAAAGGCATTATGAGGTTCAGGAAGAAGGTAAAGTTGAGCCCTAGGTTCATTGGCCCCTTTGAGGTGTTGAGACGAGTTGGGGAGGTCGTTTACGAGCTTGCTTTGCCCCCCAACTTATCGGGAGTTCATCCGATTTTTCATGTATCGATGCTTCAGAAGTATCATGCCGACTTGTCCCATGTGTTGGACTTTAGTACTATTTAGCAGGAAGGGAGATTGGGTTATGAGGAGGAGCCGATTGCCATTATTGATAGGTAGGATCATCGGTTGAGGTCCAACAGGATTTTTGCGGTGAGGGTCGAGTGGAGGGGCCAACCAGTCGAGGAGGCTACTTGGGAGTCCGAGGAGGACATCCGGAGAAGATATCCACATTTATTCGGCAACTCAGGTACTTTTCTATATCTGTTCGAGGACGAACGTTTGTTTAAGAGGTGGAGAATATAATGACCCGACCGGTCATTTTGCCATTTAGAACCCCGTCCCCTTTAAAAAACTTCCCACACTTGCTTTAACTAATTTACGACTTGTGGGGATGGTTAGTTCGGGATTTGGAAGAGTTTGGAGTGAAATATGCTCATTTGATTCCTAAGGATTTTCTTAAAAGGCTAAGTTTGAATTTGGTAAACATTTTGAGCAAACGGACCCAGATTCATGATTTGACGGTCCCGGAGGGTTCGTAGGAAAATATGGGACCTAGGCGTATGCCCGGAATAGAATTTCGAGGTCCCTAGCCAGAATAATGATTTTTTATTAGAAATTGATAAACTGAAATTCTAAGGATATAAAGAAACTAACTAATGAATTATCACATAGGTATCGGGCCCGTATGTTGGTTTCGGAGCCCGGTACAGGTCTGAAATAATATTTAAGACTGGCCCGCAAAATTTGGTGCCAATCCGAGCAGTTTAAGGGGATTTTGGCTCGTTAGAGGAAAATTAAGAACTTGAAGTTCATAAGTTTGATTCAATTGGTTTTAAGGGGTGATTCTTAGCTTTAGTGTTTTTTTGGGCGTTCCGAAGGTTCGAGCAGGTCCGTTTCATGATTTCAGACTTGTCGGTATGTTCGGGCGGGGCCTGGGAGCCCGAGCGTCAATCGGACGAGGCTCTAGTGAAGTTGAAAATTTTGAGAAGTGCTGAAGCATCTGCTTCTGTCATAATGGCACCTACAGTTGGTCGACTGCAGGTGCAAGACCGTAGAAGCGGTCCACCTATCGCAGATGCGACCCAAGGTAGGCCAGGACAAAACCACAGTAGCGGCTCCGCAGAAGCAGCTTCGAGACTGCAGAAGCAGTCGCAGGCCGCTTGGCCGGTTCCGCAAGTGCGTTCGATTTCTCGCAGATTCTGCGATCCCCTAACTGCAGATGCGGAAATCATTGAAGTAGTGAGCTTCATTTAATACAGGTTCTAAGTCATTTTTGCCACTTTTCACTCCTCCATTGGAGATTTTGGGAGCTTTTGAGAGAAGACCTCCACCTAGCATCTTGAGGTAAGTTATCCCACCTATTCTTAGTTTAATACTTGTGTCTTAGATAGATTAAACACTAGAATTAAGGTAAAATCAAGGGTGTTAGAGCAAAACCTAGGGTTTTGGCAAAAGTTAGATTTACCCACGAAATTTGTTTTGAAATGAATTAGAAATCCTATATTATTGATCCTTAGGTTATAGAGAACAACCTTCTTCGAAAGATTTCAGAATTCGGGCACGTGGGTCCGGGGTCGGATTTTAGAAAACTTGTGTTAAGGGTTGGGAAATTGCCTAAATAGCTAGAATATGATCTTGTGAGCTTATATTGACTAGTTTCTACCTCATTTAACTAGTTTTGGATCGTTCGGCTGCAAATTGATAGTTCGGGCTCGTTTTTGTTATTGGAAGTGCACTTTGGAGCGAGGTGAGTCTCCTTTCTAACCTTGTAAGAGGGAATTGTCCCCATAGGTGATATAATTGGTTATGTGCTCCTAAATTCGGGGGCTACGTACGTACTAGGTGACGAGAGTCCGTGCATAGCTACTATTATGTTAATTGTCCGGGTAGTCTAGGACCCGTACCATGCTATATTTGTGAATGTGTCTATAATTTCTTGCTAATGGGATCACTTAGGGTATACTAGAGACATGGAAAGGAAAATAAGCGAATGTATACACTTGTTGGACACTTGTATGAATTTGTTTGAAAATAAATACGCCTTCATGCTTTTCTTGAGATTAATTGATAATTGTGGATCGAGCCGATCGCCTCGGTAGAAATAGATGTGTTCATGGTTCGCGCCATTCGACCCTCAGGAGTGCACAGTTTATTTTCCGTTGGATCGGGCCATTGACCTCGGCATAATGTGCACATGACATCTATGTGAAATCTTATCCATGACTTGATTTGTTAAATATTTGAAATGTAAATGGGTAACTGTAAAATTGTTAAGAACATGACTTATTACCTCTTGCTACAAACTATTGGTTATTTGTGACTCCCATACTTAGCATAACACTTCATTATATTACTTGACCTTAGTAAGTATCAAGTCGACCTCTCGTCTCTACTTCTTCGAGATTAGACGTGATACTTATGGGGTACATATTGTTTATGTACTCATACTACACTTCTGTACTTAATTGTACAGGATCTGAGGCAGGTACATCTGGTGCGCGCCCATGAATCATAGTCCGAGACTTCCACGGTGAGCTGCCCCTTCCTGTGCCGTTCAGAATCTTGATGGAGTGTCTCTTTATTTATTTTTGTTGTCTATTCTATCTCGGACAGTAGGATGAATTTATTCTTTTGTATATTCTACTAGTTGCCCCCAACTTGTGACACCAGGTCTTGGCACACACATTTGTAGACGTTTCTTTTGGGTTGTATAATTATTATCGAATGTTGCATAATATCACCTATTTTTAATTGCAAATTAAGAAAATATTGTAACTGTTTTGGGTACGTAAAATAAGAATTTACTAATACTTCCACATTGACTTGCCTGACAACGGTGTTGGGCGCCATCACGATCTGTTATGGAAATGGGTCGTGACACATAGCACCCAAAATAATAGTTTACTCTTTGTGTCCTGTCGCTGTGTGTATAAATTTGAAGATGTAGTGCATGCGTAGCAGGACCATCATTTTCATCAACCTATATTGATGCAATTTTAGTAGTAGTAGGCACATTATATACATGTTGATCCAATCCAGCGTCACATTTTAGTGTAATGTGAAAGTTTTGCAAGTTTGGCATGTCTGTTAAGGATCACAGAAACATTGAGTATGGATTAGCCTTTAGTATATCCATCAGTTCCTTCACTATCGATTCATTTAATTTATTTGAGCAAGCCAATCTATTTCCAATCTCATTTACATTATCATAAAAGTAGAGTTGCAAATTTTTTGGTCCTCTTTCTTTGGGATATAAATGTGATGACCCAAAAGGTCATCACTTATTTTAAAAGTGAATTCTGCATTCTGAGGCCTTAAAAACCTCTTTATGTCTCCCCTCGATTTGCGTGCACATCTTGAGCGCGTAACCGGAAAGCCTTTATGTGACAATATGTGAAAAATGATGAATTTTGACTATAAAATAAATTAAGTTGACTTCAATCAAAATTTTGGGTAAATGGACCTGTACTCGTGATTTAACTCTCCCAGAGGGTCCGTAGGAAAATATGGGATTTGAGCGTATGCCCAGAATCGAATTCTGAGGTCCCAAGCCCGAGAAATGAATTTTTGAAAGAAATTATTTTCTGAAATTATTTATGAGATTTGGAAATGAATTGTCATTAGAAATTGTTGGTTGGGGCCCGTATTTGGTTCTGGTACAGGTCTTTTATGTGATTTAAGATAAGTCTGTGAAGTTTGGTAAGAAACGAACTTGAAACGACGTGAATCAGATCATTTTTGAGAAAATTGGAAGTTTGATGTTCTTAAGAAAATTTCATGATTTTGATGCTAAATTCATAGTTGTTGATGTTATTTTGGTGATTTGAACGCACGAACGAGTCCGTTTGGTGTTTTTAGGTTGGTGTGCATGTTTGGTTTGGAGCCCGGAGGGCTCGAGTGAGTTTTGGATAGGCCACGGGGTGGATTTTAGACTTAGTGAATTGCAGGTTTTTAGCTGGTGTGTTAAGGCCTGCAGGCTTCGCATTTGTGAATCCTGGCTCGCAAATGTGAGGGCCTTGTCGCAATTACGAAAGCATCCCAGGCCATCCCATATCGCAATTGCGAGGATTTTGATCGCAAATGCGATTTTCCCCAGCTTCAACTAGCAGTCGCAAATGAGACACAGTAGTCGCAATTCCCATCTCGCAAATGCGAGAACCCATTCGCAAATGCGAGAACCCTTTCGAAAGTGCGAATATAACAGAGGTCGGGGTTCTCAATTGTTAATCCTGTTCGTAATTCTGATACCTACAACCTACAATTTTTATACTTAGCCGAAAATCAACCATTTTTCACATCCTTTCAAACACAAACTCCCTAGGGCAATTTTTCGAGAACTACTCTTCTTCCAAATCGATTGTAAGTCAATTTTAACTCATTTTCTTCAATCATTAACATCTTTTATTAACATCTTTTAACATGATTTCAACTCAAAATCAATGATTTTCATGGAGGAAATTGGGTGTTTTGGGTAGAACCTAGATTTTTCAAAAATTGGGGATTTGGACCTTGATTTGAGGTCTTATTTCAAAACAAATTATATATTTGGGTTCGTGGGGGAATGGGTAATCGGGTTTTGGTTTGAACCTCGGGTTTTGACCATGTGGGCCCGGGGCAATTTTTGACTTTTTGGGTAAAACTTTGGAAAACTCATTTTCATGCATTGGGGTTGATTCATTTAGCGTTTATTGATGTAATTAAGTAACGTGTGGATAGATACGAGCGAATTGGTGGTGGAATCAAGGGGTAAAACGATAATTGAGACGTGAATTGTGTTCGTGGCATCGAGGTAAGTGTTGGTCTAACCTTAGCTTGAGGGATTAGGAGTTGTGTCCTATTTGCTACTTGCTTCTTGTTGAGTACGACATATAGACATGGTGACGAGTATCTATACGTTGGTGTCGAGCATGACGTTGAGTCTTGAATTGAAATTTATTGTGTTCTTAGATAATACTATGCTTAGGTTGATAATTCTTTTTATTGAACAATGATTATGGTTATTCTCGTGGAAATTACTTATGACTGAGTATTGGTGTTAGTTAAGGTAGTTAGGTGTTGGAACAAGTTTGGTTATAGTTGTTTCTCCCTTGCCGGGACGTAGTTACTTATACTATCGATTCCCTTGCTGGGATAGTATAGTTCTTTATTGATCCCTTGCCGGGACTCTTGTTATGGTTATTGTTAATTGTATATGTGGATCTGGTTGCACGCTGCAACAATATTATATGTGGATCGGGTTGCACTCCGCAATAATATTATATATGGATCGGGTTGCACGCCGCAACAATGATATATGTGGATCGGGTTGCACACCGCAACAATGATATATGTGGATCGGGTTGCATGACACAATAGTGGTAAATGATATGGATCGGTTTGCACGCCGCAACAATGTTGTTATATATTGGGATCGGGTTGCGCGCCGCAACAATTGTTGACACAAAGTGTTTATAGATTGGATACAAGTTTCTTATTGTTTTGCCGTGAATTCTAAGTTGTCCTTATGCCGTTATTCTTGACATACTGTTGATATTGATACACCCCAGCAACATGTAACCCCCTCCCATCTTTACTTGTCTATTCCTGTTTTATTTTTCACTGTATATTATATAACTGCACAAATTCATTTGGTAGTCTAGTCCTAGCCTTGTCACTACTTCACCGGGGTTAGGCTAGGCACTTACCAGCATATGGGGTCGGTTGTGCTGATACTACACTCTGCACTATGTGCAGATCCCCGAGCAGCTCTTGGACCATAGCATTTGGGTGGCTACCTTCAGCCAATGCGGAGATCCAAGGTAGACCTGCAGGCGTCCGCAGGCACTGGCGTCTCCTCTATCCTTTATTTCCTGTTTCATTTCTTTGATTCGGAAACAATGTATCTTTATTTTCAGACTTTGTATTTAGCACTCTTAGATCGTCTATAGTACTGTGACACCAGTTCTGGGTGATTAAGGCTTAAACAGTTGTATTAGATTCATATATCAGATATTTTACTACATTTCTTCCACATAATAAAATTTTCACTATTTTTCACATTATTATTTTATAAATGCTAAAAGGGTATAAAAATGGATAAAGGTAATCTGTTCAATAATTGGCTTGCCTAGCTCATATTAGTAGGCGCCATCACGACTCACGAGGGTGGGAAATTCGGGTCGTGACAAGTTGGTATCAGAGCTCTAGGTTACATGGGTCTCACAATTCATAGATAAGCTTAGTAGAGTCTGAGGGATTGGTATAGAGACGTCTGTATTTATCCCCCAAAGGCTACAGAGTTAGGAAAAACTTTACATTTATTCCTTCCTGTTGTGCGGTTTGGTTTATCAATGCTAATCGAATTTCTACTCTGTTCTTTCGCAGATGGCGAGAACACGTGCTTCCTCATCCATTGACCAGCAACCCGAGCCCCCAGCAGTAGCTTCCATGAGGGGCAGAGACCGAGGTCGTGCTAGAGGTCGAGGTAGGGGTAGAGCTTAGCCCAGAGCAGCAGCACTAGCGGCGGAGCCTCTAGTTGACTTTAATGATGAAGTTCTGGCCCACACAGTTCTGGTGGGCCCAGCTCAGGTCCTAGAGGGGTTTATTGCTACCCTAGTACTCCAGGATGCTCTGGTCCATCTAGTGGGGCATATGGAGAGTGTCTCCCGGGTAAGCTTGCTTCCTATAGCACCAACCGTCTCTCAAGTTGGAGGAGGAGCCCAGACTCCTGCTACTCGCACTTCGGAGCAGGTAGCTCCCCAGTTTCAGACTCTAGCAGTTCAGCCAGTTGGAGCAGTTCAGCTGGGTATAGTAGCTCAGACCGGTGATGGAGCAGCTATGTCTGCTGATGCTTTGTGGAGATTGGACAGGTTCACCACGCTCTTCACTACTACCTTCAGCGGTGCATCTTCTGAGGATCCCCAGGATTATCTAGACAGATGTCATGAGGTTCTCAGGAACATGGGGATAGTTGAGACCAATGGGGTCGATTTTTCTACCTTTCGCTTGTCGGGATCCGCCAAGACTTGGTGGAGAGACTATTGTTTAGCTAAACCAGCCGGATCACCAGCCTTGACTTGGGAGCAGTTTAGTCAGCTATTTCTAGAAAAGATTCTCCCCATCACTCAGAGAGAGGCCTATCGGAGGCAGTTTGAGCATCTCCAGCAGGGTTCTATGATTGTTACCTAGTATGAGACCAGATTCATCGACTTGGCTCGTCATGCTCTTATCATACTTCCTACCGAGGAAGAGAGGGTGAGGATGTTCATTGATGGACTTATTCAGCCGATTCGTCTTCAATTGGCTAGGGAGACAAGGAGTGAGATTTCCTTCAAGGAGGTGGACAATATGGCTAGAAGAGTGGAGATGGTTCTGTCGCAGGTAGGTGGTTATGGGTTGGATAAGAGGCTTCGTCATTTAGGCAGATTCAGTGGTGCCTCGTTTGGAGGCAGGGATTCGTATGGTAGAGGTCATCCTCTTAGGCCTTTCAATCAGCACTTCAGGTATCTCACGATGCTTCAGGTGGTTGTGGTTCTCATATGCAGTATTTTGATCAGCAGCCCTACAATACACCACCAACTCCTATCAGTGCACCGTCGTTCCATAGTTTTCGGGGTGGTCATTTAGGTCGCCATGGTTAGTCTCAGTTTCCTCAGCCGCATCACTCAGGTGGATGTTTTGAGTGTGGTAAGTATGGTCATATCAGGAGGGCTTGTCCGAGAATGGTGGGTACTCAGTCGCAGTAGCAGGGTTACCGTGCTTGGTTTAGGCACCAGGTGTTCCACAGCCCGCCCAACCAGCTAGAGGTGGGGGTAGAGGTGCTGGAGGTGCTAGAGGTGGGCTCATACCGCCAGCGTTGGAGGCCAGCCAGCTGCAGGCTGTCCTAGAGATGTAGTCCAGGGTGGTGGGACCCAGCCCCGATGTTATGCTCTTCCAGCCAAGCCTGAGGCTGAGGCTTCCGATGTAGTTATCACAAGTATTGTTCTGGTTTGTGGCCGAGATGCTTCAGTTTTATTTGATCCAAGGTCTACCTACTTCTATGTGTCATCTTATTTTGAACCGTATCTGGTCATGCCTAGTGATTCCTTGAGTGCCTCTGTATATGTGTGTACACCAGTGGGTGATTCTATTGTGGTAGATTGAGTCCATCTCTCTTTTATAGTTGTGATTGGGGGTCTTGAGACTCGTGTAGATTTGTTTCTTCTGGACATGGTTGATTTCGATGTCATATTGGGATGGACTGGTTATCACCTTACCATGCTATCTTGGACTGTCATGCCAAGACTCTGACCTTAGCCTTATCGAGTTTACCTCATTGAGAGTGGAGAATGATTCCTGGTCATTCTACCCGTAGTGTTATCTCATATGTGAAAGCTCAGCGTATGGTCGAGAAGGGGGTATTTGGCCTACTCACAGTAATCTTTAGAACAACAGTAATATTCTCAAATAACTATTTCGGTATCATATCGAGAACAAGACTTGTCCCATATGCAACTTAAAATAATTGGTAACATATTCATATTAAAAATCATGTGTAAAATCATGCAAGTTATGAAAACACAATTTGCAGTAAGATTACTACACACAGTACTCGTGTGATACCAAATACTTCACCTCGAGCAATTCGTACAAATTCCTCCAATCAATCTATAATTACATAATATCGATCTCATGTTAATTTCCTTATTTAGGCTAATTCATAGCTATTTTAGAAAACCTAATCATCGGGGTTCAAGTTTGAGTCTTAATTTGTGGATTTATATTTACCCATGCTATGATTAATTTAAATTAGTCAAAAACAAATCTTGTAAATAAAAAGGTATTTATATTTAATCATAGAACTAGTCCATAATTCTATCAGTTTCAAACTATTTAGTACTCCCTCAGTTTCAATTTATGTGAACCCATTTGACTGAGCACGGAATTTAAGAAAAGAGAGAAGACTTTGGATCTTGTGGTGTAAAATGAGGCACATATATTTTGTGTGGCTATAAAACATTGTGTAAAGGTACTTTGTTTCCAAATAAGTAAAGGGGTCATTCTTTTTGGCACGGACTAAAAAGGAAATAGGTTCACATAAATTGAAACGGAGGGAGTATAATTTATTCCTCTAGAAGTAGACCTATCAGTGGTTAAACCAAACCCTTATAGCCTTATTATCTCCATAGTAGTTGTATATATAAGAGAAATGTGATATTGAATTCTTTTGTACTACATGAAATTGCATAGTTCAGTGAAATAATTCAACAGATGAGAAGAAGAAGGTTAACCTCTTGAGTCGAAGGAGAACTTTAATACTTTCAATTTCAACTCCCAGTTCTTCTTAAGACTTTGCCCAAAACTTTCTTCTTCTTCTCTTCTCTTTTTCTTCTTCTCTGGATTCGTTTTTTTCGTTTTCCTACAGAAGTGTCACGACCCGGATTTTTCTGCCCTCGGGAGTCGTGATGGCACCTACTAGTGAAAGCTAGGCAAGCCAACCATTTGAACAAATTACCTTTTTCCCATTTTAATCCTTTAACAATGTGAACAACAGTTTATAAACAACGAAATTTAAACAAGCGGAAGAAAGAATTAAACCATTTAAATAATTCCAGTACAATTTCTTAAATAAAAGCTACCCAAAACAGGTGTCACAACTTCACAGAAGGTCTAGGAATACTACAAACAAGGTCTGAAAAATAAGTACAACACTATTTCTGAATTACATAAATGAAACAGGAAGGAAGGGCCTGTGGACACCTACAGGACTACCTTGGATCTCCGTATGGACTGAAGGCAACCACCCAAGCCAAGGTCCAAAAGTTGTTGCGCCGGGATCTGCACACAGTGCAGAGTATAGTAACAGCACAACCGACCCCATGTGCTAGTAAGTGCCTAGCCTAACCTTGGCGAAGTAGTGACGACGCTAGGACCAGACTACCAAACAAACCTGTGCAGTTAAATCATATACAATGGAAAATAAAAGCAGGAATATACAGTTTAGAATGGGAGGGGGAAAACATACTGCGGGGAAACATTAAATGATAATAGAAAGATAGTAGGTAAATACAAGGAACAACATAACTCAAGTATCAACAAGGATTAGAAATAAAACAAGTGCATGTCATCACCCTTCATGCTTTTACTCTCGTCCTCACCATAAGAATCAATATAAAATGCACGACATTACCCTTTGTACTTTTACTCTCATCCTCACCATAAAATCAATATAATCGGCACGGAATTGTACATCGTGCAGCACAGCATCACCCTTCGTGATTTTACACTCTTCCTCACAAAATCATACACGGCATCACCCTTCGTGCTTTAACACACTCTCACTAAAACAATGCATGGCATCACCCTTCGTGCTTTAACACTCTTCCTCACCCAAACAACAATCACAAGCAATAGGGCAAGGAAATAAATAAAATTACAAGAAAATCCCGACAAGGGAACAATAGTTCAACAATCACATTCTGGCAAGGGAACAATATCAAAAGCATCAACATCCCGACAAGGGAGATAGCATTTAAAGCAACAACAACCCGTCAAGGGAGACAATATAAAAATTCTCTTCTCTTTTTCACTTTTACTTCACAATTCACTTCACAACTTGAGCCAATGCCCTATAAGATTCAATTGCCAATTATACTCCCACAATTTATTATACAACTTGAGCCAATGCTCCTCAATGTTCAAATATCACTATTACTTCCACAAGATTTGCTCAACAATAGAAATCATCTCTTAAGGCATGAACAATACAAATAGAATCACATTAGTCATAGAATAAGACTCACAGGCATGCTTGACACCAACATATAGATACTCGTCATCATGCCTATATGTCGTACTCAACAAATAACACATAGCAAATAAGACACAACTCCTAATCCCTCAAGCTAAGGTTAGACCAAACACTTACCTCGATGCCACGAACACAATTCAAGTCTCAACTATCGCTTTACCTCTTGATTCCACCACCACTTCGCTCGTATCTAGCCACAAGTTACTTAACTATATCAATAAATGCTACATGAATCAATTCCAATACATGAAAATAGGTTTTCTAATATTTTTCCCAAAAAGTCAAAAATCGCCCCCGGGTCCACATTGTCAAAACCCGAAGTTCGAACCAAAACCCGATTACCCATTCCCCTATGAACCAAAATATATAATTTATTTTAAAATCGGACCTCAAATCGAGGTCCAAATCCCCAAAATTTGAAAAACCTAGGTTCCATCCAAAACACCCAATTCCCCCCATGAAAACCTTTGATTTTGAGTTGAAATCATGAGAAATGATGTTAAACATTGATGAAACCAAGTTAGAAATGACTTACAATCGATTTGGAAGAATACTTGTCTTTGAAAAATCGCCCAAGAGTGTTTTGGTTTTGAAAGGGTTTGCAAAATGGTTGAAATGCGTCTAAGTTATGATTTTTTGCAGGCTGCAGGTGTCGCAATTGTGACCAGGGTTCGCAATTGCGAACCCCTTAGATTGCTAACCTCGCATTTGCGAAATGGTTCACATTTGAGAACCCTGAGGAATCTAGTCCTCTTCGCATTTGCGTCCAAGGCAGCCCAGGCCACTATTCGCATTTGTGACCCATTGCTCGCATTTGCGAGCCGCCTGCAACACACTAGCTAAAACCCTGCAGCTCCCTAAGTTAAATTCCACTCCGTGGCCTATCCAAAACTCACCCGAGCTATCAGGGCCCCATACCAAACATGCACACCAACCTAAAAACAGCATACCAACTTACTCGTGCAACCAAAGCATGAAAATAACATGTAAAACTATGAATTAAACCTCAAAACTCATCATTTTCTTCAAGAACACTTTAAAGTTCATAACTCTTCGATCGGAGGTCCAAATCACGTCAAATAAACTCCATTTTTCACCAAATTTCACAGTTATCGTTTAAATACTTTAACAAGTTTGTACCGGGCTTCGGAACCAAAATACGAGCCCGATACCAATAGTTTCAAACATTAATTCTTTTCTTTATTTCATAGATAATTCAGCAAAACATTTTCTTTCTAAAATTGATTTCTAAGGATTGGGACCTCGGAATTCATTTTCGGGCATACGTCCAAGTCCCATATTTTATTGTGGACCTCCCGGGATCGTCGGAACATGGATCAGGGTCTGTTTGCTCAAAATGTTGACCAAAGTCATCCATAATCAAATTTTAACTCTAGAAATTTCCGTTTCTCATATTTTCACATAAAAGGCTTTCCAAATATAGGTCCGGACCACGCACGCAAATTGAGGTATGGTAAAAAGGAGGTTTTAAGGCCTCGAAACACAAGATTTGTTTCTAAAACAAGTGATGACCTTTTTGGTCATCACATCCTCCACCTCTAAAACAATCGTTCGTCCTCGAACAGACATAAGAAGGAAGTACCTGAGTCGGGGAAAAGATGGGGATAACGGCTCTGCATATCAGACTCATACTCTCAGGTCGATGCCTCAACATGCTGACCTCTCCACTGAACACGAACAGAAGGGAAACTCTTCGCTCTCAACTAATGAACCTGCCGGTCTAGAATAGCTACCGGCTCCTCCTCATAGGAAAAGTCCTTGTCCAACTGGACAATGCTGAAATCTAACACGTGGGATGGATCGCCATGATACTTCTGAAGCACGGACACCTGAAACACTAGATGCACGACTGACAATCTAGGGCTAGGCTTGACCTTCTTCCCAAACCTCATCACGCCCTTCATAGGTGACACTTGAAGCAATACTCGCTCACCCACCATGAATGTCAAATCTCAAACCTTACGGTCAGCATAACTCTTTCGCCTGGACTGGGCCGTACGAAACCTATCCTGAATGATCCTGACCTTGTCCAAGGCATCCTGTACTAGATCCGTACCCTACAACCGAACCTCTCCCGGCTCGAACCATCCAACCGGCGACCGACACCGTCTACCATATAAAGCCTCGTAAGGAGCCATCTGGATGCTCGACTAGTAGTTGTTGTTGTAGGCAAACTCCGCTAAAGGCAAGAACTGATCCCACGAGCCTCTAAACTCAATGACACAAGCTCGGAGTATATCCTCCAAAATCTGAATAGTGCGCTCGGACTGCCCGTCCATCTAAGGAAGAAATATTATGCTCAACTCAATCCGTGTGCCCAACTCTCGCTGAACTACTCTCCAGAAATGTGAGGTAAACTATGTACCTCGGTCCGAAATGATAGACATGGGCACACTATGAAGATGAACAATCTCCCGGATATAGATCTCAGCTAACCTCTCGGAAGAATAGGAGACTGCCACCGAAATGAAATGTGCTGACTTGGTCTGCCTATCAACAATAACCCACACTGCATCGAACTTCCTCTGAGTCTGTGGGAGTCCAACAACAAAGTCCATAGTGATACACTCCCACTTCCACTCAAGAATATCAATCTTCTAGAACAAACCACCAAGCCTCTGATGCTCTTACTTAACCTGCTGACAATTCAAACACTGAGCCACATATGCAACAATGTCCTTATTCATACTCCTCCACCAATAATGCTATCACAAATCCTAATACATCTTAGTGGTGCCCGAATGAATTGAGTACCGGGAACTATGGGCCTCCTCTAAAATCAACTCCCGGAGCCCATCCACATTAGGGACACAAACTCAACCCTGCAGCCTCAAAACTTCATCATCTTCTAAGGTAACCTGCTTGGCACCTCTGTGTTGCACCGTGTCCCTAAGGACACACAAATGAGGATTATCATACTACCGATCTCGGATATGCTCCAATAATGAAGAACGAGCGACTATGCAAGCTAATACATAACTGGGCTCAGAAATATCCAACCTCACGAACTGATTGGCCAAAGCCTAAACATCCAAAGCAAGTGGTATCTCACCGACCGGAATATAAGCAAGACTTCCTATACTGGCTGACTTCCAACTCAAAGCATCGGCCACCACATTGGCCTTTCCCGAATGATATAAGATGGTGATATCATAGTCCTTTAATAGCTCCAACCACCTTCTCTGCCTCAAATTTAGCTCCTTCTACTTGAACAAATACTGTAGACGCTTGTGGTCTGTAAACACCTCAGATGACATGCCATATAGATAAAGCCTTCAAATCTTTAACGCATGAACAATGGCTGCTAACTCCAAATCATGAACCAGATAGTTCTTCTCATGAATCTTCAACTGACACGAAGCATATGTGTCGCAACCCCTTTTTCCCTTTCGCGGAGAGGAGTCCAGGTTTCGACATTCATGGGGTGTGATGACTCATTTCCTTTTGGGAATTGGGTGTTTGAAGAGTCGCCACCTAACGGTTTTTAAGGTGTATTAGGGAACCTATAAGGTTCAACTACAACTATTTTTGATAACCAGAGATAGGGTAAGGGCTTGAAATTATCCTAAGGGGAAGGTGGTAGGCACCCCTCAGGATCCACTAGTGTAGTTCCCGACCAGAAAGGTTTTTGTGAATTTGTGCAATTAGCAAATAAACAAGTAAGGCTCAAATAAGAGGGGATTTAAGTTTAAATGCACAAGTGTTTGGAAACAATTATTGAAAGGCTAGATTTTGAAAGAGTTATAAGCTAAGCATACTTATAAAAATAAAAGGGGCGTCGTAGGTTTGTTTGTAAAATGGATCACATCAATGCAATACCCGGTATGACACTCCTCGGAATAGGGGATACATGTGGTATTAGTGCATTGGTCATCATATCCATATCTACCCTTTCCCACCCTGTGAAGGTAATTAGAGCGATGATTGGTCTCGACTCTTATTGCATGCTTCTACCTGTTCCTTACTATCAGTCCCGGAGGAATTTTAGGACTCTTATTCCCATAAGAAGGAGGTTCTAGGCAAACCCTCAGGTTTAAAGGTAAAAATACTAAAGCGACATACAAAACATATAAGACCGCAATTATGAAGAAAACATAAAAGCATATAGAAGGCTCAGTTATACCTCTGCAAACAATGCACATAGACATCACGACTTATACACAGTTAAGGTCTGAATTTAAAATCCTAAGCAGGGTGTTTAAGTCAGAACCCGATTCATTATATAACTCAGAACAGAAGTCCGACTCAGGCCTGCCTGCTTGTTGTAGCAATTAATAATTAAACAAAGACAGTTCCCATTTTATTCCGGTTATTACCTAAGGCTTGCCTAGGCGCAAAACAAGGCAATAGTTGTTCCGAATCATTAAGACGGTTTTTATTACCTAAAAAACATGTTGTTCTAGGTATTCAGCACATAGAATTATTGCAGTTGATTGTAAAAACTGAGTAAAATAGTTTTATTCATTTTTGTGCATTCATAGTTAGCCTAGGCGTGCTTAAGCAAATATAAATGAAATCCTAAAGACATGGTATCTAACGTACAGAGATGCATAATGATGCAGAATCTAAGCATGATTTCTATATACACGAATATTGCAGTGTTTAAACATGATTTCCAGGATATGCAGAAATGATATGTTTGTTAGTGTTGTTTAAGCCTAAAACAAGATCTCTAAGTGTGCATAGCAGTAAGAACGTGATCACAAAAATACCGGTTATTAACACAATTAATGCAGGGTTTTATAAGTGATATGATAGTGAAATGGACATGCTGAAAATAGTAAGCGTAAGTCCTAGGGAACATGATCTCTAATGCATGAAATGAGTCCTAAGCATGGTTTCTATTGCGCAAGTAGGAATATAAACCTAATAACATGTCTTCTACCCCTTTTATAGCTAGAGCATGCGTAGTCACCTCTTCCCTTTCCACTATCCATCCCTAGAGTTGTTTACAAATTATTATAGACTGAATGATTGAATTACATAAGAAATGCAAAAATAAGAAGTTACAACCATAGGGAGCCTGATTCTGACTCCCTCTCTAAGTTATGTAATAAACCACTTCAATGCCAATGTGGTTCCAAAAAAAACCTTTCTCATGTCTGGGTGTGTCAGAGTTCCCTAAGGACCTCAAGGGATCCCGGGTAGTGCTCACACCTGGATTGCATAACCAAGAGTAAGTGTAGTGTGGAAGGGCCAGCTCTTACGTGTCCAAGTTCAGAGGGAGCTCAAGGGTCCCAAGGCAAGGCTCACACAAGAGGGGCAGAACCTAGTATTCTAAGAGTTTATGTGAGAGTGCTTGACATAGTTTGAAAAAAAAGTTTGTATAAAAAACTGGACTGTCAAATCCTTTTTTTTAAAGCAAAACATGATTGAAAGCAGTGGTAGTAGTAAACAAAACTCAAACCCCCTTAAGGTGGGATCACACACAGAATCAGTAGCCTCACAGGGGGGTGCATTAATCTAAAGGGGAAAGGGAAACATAAACACTTGTCTGTAAGCACATGACCCCAGCAGGGGTCTGGTTTGGACATGCACAACAATAGCTGATACTAGCATAATCACAAACCAGCCAAAAGAACATAAACACATGGAAGGGATATGAGTTTGGGATTCATAAGTTAGAAAGTACACAATAAGTGATTGATAGAGTATGCCTTAAATACACACAGGGGAGTGCATTAATCTAAAGGGGAAGGGGAAACATTACAACATGCTGGTAATGTAACTTAACAGAACCATAAGCAGAAGTAGACCAAAATTGAAAGAAGCTGAAACAAATAAGGAAGCATGTTGTTGTTGGAGATTTAAAATTAAACTAAGACATAACAGTCAAAGAAGAAAAATTCAGAAAAGTAAAGCGAGTAGAATCCCACAGTCTAGCCTTGGCTTTCAGTCGGCTAGACAAGCAGTAGCACAAGTAGCAAAGAAAGAAGAGAGAGTTTGAGTGTTTAAGTGTGTGTTCTGAACTAAATTATTCGTGTCTTTAGAGAAGCGAGGGTAGGGTATTTATAGTTTTGAAAACGAGTAGAAAATAAGGTAACAAGTAAAGTTTTAACACAAACATGGAATAATCACAATTAGAATCAATTAATACAAGTACTTTCCTTTCATCAAGGAATTACTGTTCAAACGGATACTGATAGGAATAATTAAGGAAAGAAAACCAATTTGAGAAAGATTGATTTCTGACCATATAGGGGATATTAAAAGTATAGAGTAAATAATTGAGTCTAAGTACAAAATATACTTAACTGGGGGAAATGATTCAACCGGGGTACAATATCACAGCAAAAAAGGAAAGGAATCAAGAAGCTCAAACAAACGGGTCAAATTAGGGGTTTATAAGAAAACCTTTGCAATCAGTCGTAACTTGAGGAAATCAAAATCAATCAAGAAAGAATCATGATCTGCACTTTGCCATATAAATAGAGAAGAATGAACAAGAGTATCAGACATGCATGGCCAACCATATTGATAAAAGAAGCAACACAAACATACAGTAGTAGCAGGAGTAGGGTAGGACTCAGTAGTAAAAGAACCTAATCGAAGAATGGTAGCTAACAAAGTCAAGTAGTCACATAGAACCAGAGTGAAAAACCAAACCTACAGGTAAGAAGGTCAAAAACAAGTAAAGAACCCTTTAAACTCACAGTAATGAGTGAGGAAAACCTTTTAAGAAATTGGGGTTTTAACAATAGTCGAGTTTAAAATGGTAAGAACTCTGGATCATTCAACAAAGAGGAGGATCCAAACATAAAGAACTTAATCGAAATAAGTATACTTACAAACAAACAAAGACAGCTTCAGAACTCAAAAATAAAACCAAAAACTACCTAGGGTTTTAACACGATGAACCAGGTAAAAGAAAAACATGAACAAATCATTTAACCATAGTAAAATCATAAAACAACACTGAAAATCGGAGAAAAGATCTTTTAAAAGAGGTTGAGAAACCCTAATCGTTGAAGATGAAGAGTCATTTTTTGAAAAAAAAATCGGAAAACCTTTACGGAAAACACTTGAGAGGTTCATTACATACACAGACCTAAGACAGATCTGAAAGAAAATCGGAAAGACCTTGAAGTTAGGGTTTCAGAGAACCTAGAAAGATGAGAAAGACTTCAAAAAGTTACCGATCTAGCCGCAAAAGTCAAGGATCTGACTCGAACAGCCATGGATGGCCGGAAAAACGCCATGGATAGGAGTTGTGCAAGGAATGGATCAGATCTCTCGATATCTATCCATGAAATCACACAAGCGGGCCACTAGGGGTTGTAGGAGACAAGTACACGTCTCAAACAACCATGTGAGTCCATGGATTGGGTGGGGGTTGAAGGGAATTAGGGTGGATTTTGGTGGCGGCGGCTAGGGTTTGAGTGAAGTTGCTGAGAGAATTGGGGAGGAAGGAGATTCAAGGGCGACGGGTTGGTGAGAATGATTTAGGTTAGGGTGGTCGTTTGGGTTAAAAAAGGTAGGGGTGAACGGTGGTCGTTGATCTGAATGATCAACGTCCTAGATTAAATAGGGTAGGTAGGGATCCAGGTTTGGGTAGGGTTCAAAAGAGTTAGGGTCGGGTTAAAATTAAAATTGGACTGGGAGAATTGGGTCCAATTTGGGCTAGAATTGAAATACAAAAGAGGCTGTTATTTAAATAGCTAGTTTTCCGCCTTTTAATTTATAAGAATAGTAAATATTTTTTGAAAACTAAATTGAAAGGGCTAAAATGATTTATAATACATAATTAACAATTTAAAAATACTATACCCAATTTTATGAATATTAAACCTAATTAAACCTTAAAAGGACTAATATTGTAATTATGTGCAATTTAGCTTTAAAAATAATAATTGAAATTGTAAAAATATGTAAAAATTACTTTAATCATATTTTGGCATAAATATAAAAATCCAATGGATGAAATATCAAAAATAATAATTCTGGAAATAATTATTGTTATTTTATGGATAAAAAAGGAGAAAATAAATCATTTTAAAACTTTAAAAATTATGGAAAAATAATAAAACACTTGGACATGCTTATATATGCATATATATATATTCTATTTTGAAGTTATTGTGCATACTAAACATATATAGGGAAAAATTGGGTATCAACAATATGCAATGACCTTGCCATCCTACATCAACACCGCACTAAGTCCAATACGAGATGCATTACAATAAACTTTATAAGGCCTTGAACCTGTGGGCAAAACCAACACCGACGCCATAGTCAAAGCTGTCTTGAGATTCTAAAAGCTTGCCTCACACTCGTCCGACCATCTGAACTGGGTACCCTTTTGGGTCAACGTGGTCATCGGGGTTGCAATAGACGAAAACCCTTCCACAAACCGACGATAATAGCCTACCAATCCCAAGAAACTCCGTATATCTGTAGCTGATGCTGGTATAGGCCAGTTATTGACTGCCTCAATCTTCTTCGGATCTACCTGAATACCCTTTGTTGATACAACATGACCCAAGAATGCAACTGAACTCAACCAGAACTCACACTTCGAAAACTTCGCATACAACTGACTATCTCTCAAGGTCTGGAGGACTACTCTCAGATGCTGCTCATGCTCCTCCCAACTGCAGGAATAGATCAAAATATCATCAATGAAGACTATGGCGAATGAATCCAAGTAAGGCCTAAACACTCGGTTCATCAAATCCATAAAGGTTGCTGGGGCATTTGTCAACCCGAATGATATCACCAAGAACTCATAATGCCTGTAACGAGTGCGGAAAGTTGTCTTAGGGATGTCGGATTCCTTAATCCTCAACTGATGGTAGCTAGATCTCAAGTCAATCTTCGAAAATACCTTGGCACCCTAAAATTGATCAAACAAATCATCAATCCTCGGCAATGGATATTTATTCTTGATTATAACCTTGTTCAACTACTGGTAATCTATACACATTATCATCGATATGTCCTTCTTCTTAACAGACAACACCGGTGCACCCCAAGGCGAAACACTAGGTCTAATGAAACCTTTTTCAAGCAAGTCTTGCAACTACTCCTTCAACTCTTTCAACTCAGGCGAGGCCATACGATATGGCGGAATAGAAATGAGCTGAGTGCTTAGAGCCAAATCAATGCAGAAGTCAATATCCCTGTCGGGTGGCATACGCGGCAGGTCTGAAGAAAATACCTCAAGAAACTCACGAACAACAGGCACAGAATCAATAGAAAGAACCTAAACACTAGAATCACGAATATATGCCAAATAGGCCAAACACCACTTCTCTACCATACGCCGAGCCTTCATATATGAGATAACACTACGGGTAAAATGACCAGGAGCCCCTCTCCACTCTAAACGAGGTACACCCGGCAAGGCTAAGGTCACAGTCTTGGCATGACAGTTCAAGATAGTATGGTAAGGTGATAACTAGTCCATCCCCAATATGACATCAAAATCAACCATGTCTAGAAGTAACATATCTACACGAGTCTTAAGACCCCCAATCATAACTATACACGAATGATGGACACGATATACCATAATAGAATCACCCACTGGTGTAGACTCATATACACGAGCACTCAAAGAATCACTAGGCATGATTAGATATAGTGCAAAGTAAGATGACACATAAGATTATGTAGACCATGGATCAAATTGAACTGAAGCATCTCTACTACAAACCAGAATAGTACCTGTGATAACTGCATCGGAAGCCTCAGTCTAAGGCCTGGTTGGAAGAGTATAACATCGGTGCTGGGCCCCACCACCCTGAACTACATCTCTAGGACAACCTGTTACTGGCTGTCCTCCACATCTAGTGGTCTGACCTCCACCTCTAATACATCTACCTCTACCTCTAGCACCTCTACCTCTACCTCTAGCTAGCTGAGCGGGCTGTGGAACACTCGGTGCCTGAACCATGGCACGAGAACCCTGATGCTAAGAGATGTTGGATGCTCGAGGTCAAAACCTAGAAATGTGACTCATATCACCACAAGTATAACAAGTCCTCGGCTGCTGAGACTGATGACCTTGACGACCTGAATGACCACCCCAAAAACTCTGGAGCGGCAGTGCACTGATAGGAGCTAGTGGTGCACTATAAGACTACTGATCAGAATATTACATATGAGAACCACAACCACCTGAAGCGCCATGAGAAACCTGAAGTGCTGACTAGAAAGGCCTAAGAGGATGACCTCTACCATACAAATCACTGCCTCCAGACGAG
Organism: Nicotiana sylvestris; assembly: GCF_000393655.2. Lineage (NCBI taxonomy): Eukaryota > Viridiplantae > Streptophyta > Magnoliopsida > Solanales > Solanaceae > Nicotiana > Nicotiana sylvestris. The sequence continues at coordinate 13,359,867 of NC_091064.1, forward strand.
GTACCACTGAATCTTCCTGAATGATGAGGCCTTTTGTCAGACCCCTGACCATCTCCCTGCGATAGAACCATCTCAACTTTCATGGCCACATTGGCCGCCTCCTGAAAAGAAATCTCACTCTCCGTCTCCTTGGCCATGTGAATTCGAATAGGCTGGATACGCCCCTCAATGAACCTCCTCACTCTCTCTCTCTCTCTCTCTATCTCAGTGGGGAGTATAATAGAGCATGACATGCCAACTCGATAAACCTGGTCTCGTACTGAATAACAGTCATAGAACCCTGTTGGAGACGCTTAAACTGCCTCTGATAGATCTCTCTCTGAGTGACAGGAAGAAAATTCTCCAGAAATAGCTGAGAAAACTGCTCCCAAGTCAAAGTTGGTGACCCAACTAGTCTAGCCAAACAATAATCCCTCCACAAGGTCTTGGCGGATCCAGTTAAGCGAAAAGTAGCAAAGTCGACCCCATTGGTCTCCACTATCCCCATGTTCTTGAGAACCTCATGACAACTGTCTAATTAATCCTGGGCATCCTCAGAAGATTCACCGCTGAAAGTGGTAGTGAAGAGCTTAGTAAACCTATCCAATCTCCACAAGGCATCGGCAGACATAGCTGCTCCATCACCGGTCTGAGCTACCACACCCGGCTGAACTGCTCCTACTGGCTAAGCTGCTGGAGTCTGATACTGGGGAGCTATCATCTCCAGAGTGCGAGTAGTAGGAGTCTGGGCTCCTCCTCCATCCTGAGAGATGGTTGGTGCCACAGGAAGCAAGCCTGCCCGGGTGATACTCTCCATAAGGCCCACTAGATGAACCAGAGCATCCTGGAGTACTAGGGTAGCAATGAACCCCTCTGGGACCTGAGCTGGGACCACTGGAACTGCCTGGGCCAGAACCTCATCATCAAACTCAACCTCAGGCTCCGCCGCTGGTGCTGCTGCTCTAGGCTGAGCTCTGCCCCTATCTCGGCCTCTAGCACGGCCTCGGCCTTGCCCTCTGCCCCTCCTAGGAGCTGCTTCTCGGGGCTCGGGCTACTGATCAGTGTATGAGGAAGTGTGTGTTCTCGCCATCTGCGAAAGAATTGAATAGAAATTCAATTAGCATTGAGAAACCAAACTGCGCGATAGGAAATAATAGATGTTAAGTTTTTCCTAACTCCGTAGCCTCTAAGGGATAAATATAGATGTCTCTGTACCAATCCCTCAGACTCTACTAAGCTTGTATGTGAGTTGTGAGACCTGTGTAACCTAGAGCTCTGATACCAAATTGTCACAACCCGAATTTTCCCGTCCTTGGGAGTCGTGATGGCGCCTACTAGTGAAAGCTAGGCAAGCCAACCGTTTGAGCAAATTACCTTTTCCCATTTTAATCCTTTAACAATATGAATAAATAGCGGAATTTAAACAAGTGGAAGAAACAATTTAACCATTTAAATAATTCTAGTATGATTTCTTAAACAAAAGCTACCTAGAATTGGTGTCACAACTTCACAGACGGTCTAGAAATACTACAAACAAGGTCCAAAAAATAAATGCAACACTGTTTCTAAATTACATAAATGAAAAAGGAAGGAAGGATAGAGGGAGAGGCCAGGGCCTGCGGACGTCCGCAGGACTACCTTGGATCTCCGTATGGACTGAAGACAGCCACCCAAGCTAAGGTCCAAAAGTTGTTGCACCGGGATCTGCACATAGTGCAGAGTGATGTTCAGCAAAACCGACCCCGTGTGTTGGTAAGTGACTAGCCTAACCTCGGCGAAGTAGTGACAAGGTTAGGACCAGACTACAAAACAAACCTGTGCAGTTAAAACATATACAATGTAAAATAAAAGTAGGAATATATAGTTTAGAATGGGAGGGGGAAAACATGTTGCGGGGAAACATTAAATGATAATAGAAAGATAGCAGGTAAATACAAGGAACACCATAACTCAAGTATCAACAAGGATTAGAAATCAAACAAGTGCACGGCATCACCCTTCGTGTTTTTACTCTCGTCCTCACCACAAGAATCAATATAAACTGCACAGTATTACCCTTCGTACTTTTACTCTCGTCCTCACCATAAAATCAATATAATCGGCACGGAATTGTACATCGTGCAGCACGACATCACCCTTCGAGCTTTTACACTCTTCCTCACAAAATCTTACACGACATCACCCTTTGTGCTTTAACACTCTCTTACCAAAACAATGCTCGGAATCACCCTTCATGCTTTAACACTCTTCCTCACCCAAACAACAATCACAAGCAATACGACAAGGAAATAAATAAAATTACAAGAAAATCCCGGCAAGGGAACAATAGTTCAACAATCAAATCTCGGCAAGGGAACACTATCAAAAGCATCAACATCCTGGCAAGGGAGATAACATTTAAAGCAACAACATCCCGGCAAGGGAGATAATATAAAAATTCTCTTCTCTTTTTCATTTTTACTTCACAATTCACTTTATAACTTGAGCCAATACCCTATAAGATTCAATTGCCACTCCCACAATTCATTATACAACTTGAGCCAACGCTCCTCAATGTTCAAATATCGCTATTACTTCCACAAGATTTTCTCAACAATAGAAATCATCTCTTAAGGCATGAACAATACAAATGGAATAACATTAGTCATAGAATAAGACTCACGGGCATGCTTGACACCAACGTATAGATACTCGTCACCGTGCCTATACGTCGTACTCAACAAATAACACATAACAAATAGAACACAACTCCTTATCCCTGAAGCTAAGGTTAGACCAAACACTTACCTCGATACCACAAATATAATTCAAGTCTCAACTATCGCTTTACCTCCAATGCATGAAAATAGATTTTCTATAGTTTTTTCCAAAAAGTCAAAAATTGCCCCCGGGCCCACATGGTCAAAACCTGAGGTTCGAACCAAAATCGGATTACACATTCCCCCACAAAATAATTTGTTTTGAAATTGGACCTCAAATCGTGGTCCAAATCCCCAATATTTGAAAAACCTAGGTTTTACCCAAAACACTCAATTTTCCCCATGAAAATCTTTGATATTGAGTTGAAATCATGAGAAAAGATGATAAAGATTGATGAAACCAAGTTAGAAATGACTTACAATCGATTTGGAAGAGTACTTGTATTTTAAAAATCGCCCAAGAGTGTTTTAGTTTTGAAAGGGTTTGAAAAATGGTTGAAATGCGTCTAAGTTATGATTTTGTTACAGGTTACAGGTGTCGCAATTGCGAACCCCTCAGACTGCTAACCTCACATTTGTGAACCCTGAGGAATCCAGTCCTCTTCGCATTTGCGATACTGCCTTCGCATTTGCGACAAGTACTTCGTATTTGCAACCAAGGCAGCTTAGGCCATTATTCGCATTTGCGACCCATTGCTCGCATTTACGAGCTCGCATTTGCGATCTAGGCTTCGTAGTTGCGAAGCCTGTAGCCCTACAACTCACCAGCTAAAAACCTAAAACTCCTTAAGTTAAACTCCACTCTGTGGCTTATCCAAAACTCACTACGAGCCCTCGGGACTCCAAACCAAACATGCACACCAACCTAAAAATATCATACGAACTGGATCGTGCAACCAAATCATGAAAATAACATTTTAAACTATGAATTAAACCTCAAAACTCATTATTTTCATCAAGAACACTTTAAAGTTCATAAATCTTCGACCGGAGGTCCAAATCATGTCAAATAAACTACATTTTCCACCAAATTTCATAGTTATCATTTAAATACTTTAACAAGTTTGTACCGGGCTCCAGAACTAAAATACGGGACCGATACCATTGGTTTCAAATATTAATTCTTTTCTTTATTTCATAGATAATTCAGCAAAACAATTTCTTTCAAAAATTAATTTCTAAGGCTTGGCACCTCGAAATTCATTTCTGGGCATACGCCCAAGTCACATATTTTACTGCGGATCTCCCGAAATCGTTGGAACACTGATCCGGGTCCGTTTGCTCAAAATGTTGACCAAAGTCATCCATAATTAAATTTTAACTCTAGAAATTTCTATTTCTCATATTTTTACATAAAGGACTTTTCGGATATAGGTCCAGACCAGGTATGCAAATCGAGATAAGGTAAAAAGGAGGATTTAGGTCCAGACCAGGCATGCAACCTTTCCCTTTTTTGTTTTGTTTCATTGTTTTTTGATAGTTAGTTTCTTATAAGTATTATTAATATAATTATTATTATTATAATTATTATGCTAATGATCAATACAACCTTATTAAAAAATATAGGGTATTACATCATCCCCACCTTATGAAATTCGGTCCCCGAATTTAATTCAAGTACGTACCTGTAGACTGAAACAAATGGGGATACTTCGCTTGCATATCTTTTTATACTTCCCAAATAGCTTCTCCAATGGTATGATTTCTCCATAAAAATTTAACGAACACAATTTCTTTTGACCGTATCTTTCTTACTTGCCTATCAACAATAGCCATCGACTCCTCCTCGTATGACAACTTCTCATCGAGCGGTATAGTCGGTGCTTCAATCACCTGAGATAAGTCTGATATACGTTTTCTTAGCATTGAGACATGAAACGCTGGATGAATAAAGGACTACTCAGGAGGAAGTGCCAAACGATAAGACACCGCTCCGACTCGGTCTAGTATCTCATACAGTCCTATAAACCTGGGGCTCAACTTGCCTCTTTTCCCAAACCGCATTACACCTTTCATAGGGGAGACTCGTAGAAATACTTTGTCTCCAATTGTGAACACTAAATCTTTTCTTCTCTTATCAGCATAAGACTTTTGTCTGCTTTGAGTTGTAAGCAATCTCTGTCTGATCAACTTGACTTTGTCTATAGCTTATTGTACTAAGTCGGGTCCCAATAGGTTAGTCTCACCACCTTCAAACCATCCGATAGGAGAACGACATCTTCTACCATATAATGTTTCATATGGTGCCATTTGAATATTGGACTGGAAGCTATTATTGTAAGCAAATTCAGCTAAAGGTAGATAAGCGTTCCAGCTACCTCCAAACTCAAAAATGCAAGCTCTCAACATATCATCCAAGATCTGTATAGTACATTCGGACTGCCCGTCTATCTGTAGATGAAATGTAGTACTAAGATGTACTCGTGTACCTAATGCTTCTTGAAAAGATTTTCAAAAGCGTGAAGTGAATTGTGATCCTCTATCAGAAATTATGGATATTGGAACTCTGTGAAGTCGGACAATTTCGTTCATAAATATCTGTGCATGCTTCACTCCACCATATATAGTCTTCACCGACAAAAAAGTGTGTTGATTTCGTTAGTCGATCTACAATCACACATACTGAGTCATAACCTCTAAGGGTTCGTAGTAGCCCGGTGACAAAATCCATAGTAATTCTTTCTCATTTTCACTCTAGAATCTCAATTTGTTGTAGTAGTCCTGTGGGTCACTGATGCTCAGCCTTGACCTGTTGGTAAGTTAAACAACTAGAAACAAAGTTAGTAACATCTTTCTTCATACATTCCCACCAATAAAATTGCTTCAGGTCATGGTACATTTTGTGGATCCAGGATGTATAGTATATTTAGTGTTGTGAGCTTCTTTAAGAATAGCATGTCTCAACCCATCTACGTCTGCTACACATAGTCGGTCACTCATTCGAAGAATACCATCACTTTCAACAATTATATCCATGCTTTTACCAGCTAAGGCCTCATCCATGTATTTGCATAGTCGTTCATCCTCATATTCGGTGGCCTTAATGCGCTCAATTAATTAAGACTTAGCCTTAGCACAAGCCAACAATGGCTCTGAATTTTCGATACTAAATCTGATACCTGTATCTACTAGTATCTGAATATCCTTGGCCAAAAGTCTTTTTGTAGGAGCTATATGTGCCAAACTCCCCATAGATTTTCTACTCAATGCATCAGCCACCATATTGGATTTTCCAGGATGATACAAAATAGAATAATTATAGTCTTTGAGTAGTTCCATGCAACGACGCTGCCGAAGATTTAGATCTCTCTGCTGAAAGATATATTTCAAACTTTTATGGTCAGTATAAATCTCACAAGTTTCGCCGTATAGATAATGTCTCCAAAGTTTTAGAGCAAATACCACTGCAACCATCTCCAAATCATGTGTAGCATAGTTTTGCTCATGCTTTTTAAATCAGCTGTTAGAGCAAAAGAGTTATGCCGACCGTAAGGTTCGTGATGTGAAATTCATGGTCGGTGAGCGGGTGTTACTTTGTGTGTCACCTATGAAGGGCGTGATAAGATTTGGGAAGAGCGGCAAGCTTAGCCCTAGATTCATTGGCCCGTTTGAGTTTCTTGGTCGAGTGGGAGATATGGCTTACAGACTTGCGTTGCCGCCGAGTTTATCAATCGTGCGTCAAGTGTTTCATGTGTCCATGCTTCGAAAGTATCACGATGATCCATCCCACGTGTTAGACTTCAGCACTGTCTAGTTGGACAAGGACTTGTCCTATGAGGAGGAGCTGGTAGCTGTTCTAGACTGGCAAGCTTGTTAGTTGAGATCGAAGCGTTTCCCTTCTGTTCGTGTTTAGTAGAGAGGTCAGCCTGCCGAGGAAGCTACCTTGGAGTCTGAGTCCGATATGCAGAGCTGATATCCCCATCTTTTCTCCGACTTAGGTACATTTCTTATGTTCGTTCGAGGACGAACAATTATTTTAGAGGTGGAGAATGTGATGACCTTTTACTCGTTTGGATATGTTCTGAGGCCTTAAAAACCTCTTTTATCTTACCTCGATTTTGCGTGCATAGTCAGAGCGCGTTTCCGAAAAGCTTTTATGTGAAAACTAAGTAAACTAAAGAAATTGGCTTTTAAAATTGAATAAAGTTGACTTTGGTCAACATTCTTGGTAAACGAACTGGACCCGTGATCCGACGGTCTCATAGGGTTCGTAGTAAATTTTGGGACTTCGGCATATGCCCAGAATCGAATTCCAAGGTCCCAAGCCCGAGAAATAAATTTTTGAAAGAAATGGTTTAACTGAAATTATAAGAGTTTTTAGAAATGAAAAGAGGTTTGAAATTGATGGTATCGGGCCCATATTTTGGTCCTGGAGCCCGGTACAGGTTTTATATAATAATTAAGTTGAATCTGTGACATTTGGTAAGAATCGGAGTTCGTTTAGCATAAATCGGACATTTATTTGAGAAATTGAAAATTTTGATGTTCTTGAATGATTTCCTGAATTTGAGATTTAATTCATAGTTATTGATATTATTTTGATGATTTGATCGCACGAGCAAGTCCGTATGATATTTTTAGACTTGCTTTCATGTTTGGTTTGTAGCCCCGAGGGCTCGGTTGTTTTTAGATTTGCTTGCATATTTGCAGGTCTACAGGCTAAGCAATGGCTCGCAAATGTGATCTCGCATTTGGGAAGAAACATCGCAATTGCGATGATGGGTTGGGACTGGGAGACCTTCGCATTTGCGGGGCTCATGTCGCAAATGCGACCTTAGCAGGCACCGCAATTGCGAACAGTTGTTCGCATTTGCGAAGAAAGTAGAGGTAGGCCTTCCTTCGCAATTGCGAAGCTTTAGCCGCAATTGCGAGTTCGCATTTGCGAACATGACCTCACAAATGCGATATCTGCGCCTGTGTAAAATCAAACTTACACGAATTTTTCTTCATTTTTCAAACTCCCTGAAACCCTAAGCTCTGTTGGGCAATTTTCTAAAGAAAATTTCTTCTTCAAGTCAATTGCAAGTCATTTCTAACTCATTTTCTTTAATATATAACATCTTTTCACATGATTTGAATTCAAAATCAAGGGTTTTCATGGGGGAAATTGGGTGTTTTGGGTAGAACTTAGGATTTTCAAATTTTGGGGATTTGGACCTCGATTTGAGGTCCAATTTCAAAATAAATTATATAGTTGAGTTCGTGGGTGAATGTGTAATCAGGTTTTGGTTCGAACCTCGGGTTTTGACCATGTGAGCCCGGGGTCAACTTTTGACTTTTTGGAGATAACATTAGAAAACCTATTTTCATTTATTAGAATTGATTCATTTAACATTTATTGATATCATTAAGTAAATTGTGGCTAGATACAAGCAAATTGGTGGTGGAAACAAGAGGTAAAGCGGTAGTTGAGGCTTTAATTTTGTTCATGGCATTGAGGTAAGTGTTTGGTCTAACCTTAACTTGTGGGATTAGGAGTTGTGTGTCTTATTTGCTATGTGTAATTGTTGAGTACGACGTATAGGTGTGGTGACAAGTATCTATACGTCAGTGCCAAGCATGCCTGTGGATCTTATACTATGATCAATGTGACACCGTTTCGTATTGTTCATGCTTATTATAATGAATTCTATTGTTGAACAAGGCTTGTGGAAATATTATTGGTAATTGAACATTGTAGAGCGTTGGATCAAGTTGAGAATTGAGTTGTGAAGTAATTGTGAAAAAGAAAAGAGGTTTATGATACTGTTTCCCTTGCCGGGATGTTATTGTTTTTGATATTATCTCGCTTGCCGAGATGTTATTACTCATGATATTATTTCCCTTGCCGGGATATTGTTGTTATGCTATTGTTCCCTTGCCGGATTTTACTGAATGTTGCTTAATCTTTTCTTTGCTTCCACCATTTAAAAAAATCTAAAATCAACAAAAAAAAGACACACTAATGTAACGAATGGTTACAGAATAATGAGTCTTGGCTTTTGACATCTACCTTTCAATTGTTTTTAAAGTCATCTTGTTATCTATATGTCTTCAAGATCCGTTTGCTTTGTGCTCTGTCCTTATGTTTCTCTATTCAATTATGCATATATAATTTTTTTGGCACATTCTCCTTCCTTTTTCTTTTGGATTGATAGTTGTTGTGCTGAATTCCTTTCTTTTGATTTTATGTCATCCACAATTAAGAAGAAGTATGTAAACTGAAGTATCAACTTTGGCTTAGAGTATGTGTTGCAGGAGCTGCTGCACATTACGTGTTTCTTTTTCTCATTTTTTGTTTAAGTTTCTCATTTCTGGTATACAAAGAGTACTAAATTATGTATTTAAAAACCAGTAATTTCAGCTACACAGTATTAACAACTAAGACTACATTTAAATGTACATGGATACCGAAATTTAGAAGTAAAGGCTTACAAAAATATCAGTTTAGCTGTGATCATCCAAAAGGTCATCTCTTATTTTAGAAGTCAAATCTGTATTCTGAGGCCTTAAAACCCTATTTTTGTCTTACCTCGATTTGTGTGCACAGTCCGAGCGCGTCTCCGGAAAGATTTTATCTAAACTTTAAGAGAAATATTGAATTTAGCATTTAAAATTGATTAAAGTTGACTTAGGTCAATAGTTTTGGTAAACGAACTCAGACCCGTAATTTGACGATCATGTAGCGTCCGTAGTAAAATATGGGACTTGGACGTATATCCGGAATCGAATTCCGAGGTCTCTAGCCCGAGAAAATAATTTTTAAATAAAATTGTTTGCTGGAAAATATAAAGATTTTTGGAAATAAAATGGTCTGTGTTCTTCATGGTATTGGGCCCATATTGTCGTGACCCCCAATTTCACCCTCGGCAGTTGTGATGACGCTTACAAGTGAAAGTTAGGCGAGCCAATTATTCCAACTAATTAACCCTTTTCATTTTTAATCCCTTAACAATTGTGAGTTAACATTTTATAAACAGCGGAAATAATAAATCAGAAGAATGAAATGTAACAATTAAAATAATATCGATACAAATCCATAAACATAAGCTACCCAGAAATGGTGTCACAATCTCACCGACAATCTAAGAATGCTACAAATAGGGTTCGACTGCCTCTGAAATAGTAAAGAACAGAAGAAAAACTAGATAGGAAGGTGACACCAAGGCCTGCGGATGCTGCAGGAATACCTCGGGTCGTCTGATGGATTGAAGGCATCAACCTCACTATGTTCCAAAAGTTGCAGCATCGGGATCTGCATAGAGTGCAGAGTGTAGTATCAGCACAACTGACCCCATGTGCTTGTAAGTGCCTAGCCTAACCTCGGCGAAGTAGTGACGAGGCTAGGACAAGACTACCAAATTAACTTATGCAGCTATATCATATACAACAAGTAATAATGACAAAAACTATCAGTTAAAGATGGGAAGGGGAAACATGTTGCGGGGAATATCATGTACAAACAAAATCTCAGTAAAGAAGTGAAAGGAACACGAAAATTCAACTGTAAGCAAGAATAAGGAAATCAAAGACAAGTGCACGGCATCACCCTTCGTGCTTTTACTCTCGTCCTCACCATAAGAATCAATATAATTGACATGGCATCACCCTTCGTGCTTTTACCTCACATAATCGTGACACGGAATTATCCTGCATGCATTATCACTCATATCATTGCACGACATTGTACATCGTGCGACACGGCATCACCCTTCATGATTTTACCTCACAATATCGGCACGACATCACCCTTCGTGCATTAACACTCTCAAAATTATGCACCGCATCACTCTTTATACTTTTATATTCTTCCTCACCCAAATAACAATCACAATACAATTTGGGCAAGGGAATCAATAATATCACAATATGAAAAGCCACCCAAATTTTGGATTGACCACCCCAGTCGCAGAGATGTGTGACTAAGGGCAGCAAAAATAGGTACTCCGTTTGTCACCGCAAAGACATGCACGTCAATGAATTGAGAGCAACCTCAAAAGTTGTCTATTTCCCTCTATTGTAATAGTTAGAAGAGACTCGTATCAGATACAAAAAATAGAAATCAATTACTACTACAAGTTACATCAGATTAGTCACGGATGTGCTTAGCTTGTGAGTCGTGAAATATCAATAAGAAACTCTAGTGTTCTACACATCTCTAGCCACATGTCATCCTTTCTATATTTTAAGTGAAAATCAACAACACAATAATACTATTATTGGAAAGAAATAGAACTGCTAGTTGGGTTATTATAAGTTTACTTCACTTGCTGCTTTTCTTCACCTAAAAACCAATAAAAAGGAAATAATAAGTTTCAAGGTATCAAAACCACCATCCATGATGAATCGACCTGTGGCCACCCATAACTCTAACCTCCATTAACAACCATGACAAAAATTAATTTAGGCTGCACGTTGTAATCTCAGGAGTGACATTTATACTTTTTATAATCTCCTTCATAGTATTCCAGACTCTGCCACGGGTAGAAAAATGCAATGTAGTACATCACAACTTAAATTTGGGCGCTTTTGATTGCTTAGATGACGTTATTGATGCTCTATAAGTCCTACCAGTTACATTCTAGAGGTTTTCCCTATTTATTGTATAGTTGAAAATATTCTAAGAAACTTATCGGGTGCGGATCTAATGTATCACTTATGGATTAATTTAAACCTAGCAACTTTGGCTCGAACACTGTATTAGTATTTGTTTAAAAAGCCACTGAACAAATACAAATAATCAATCTTAAATATAGAAAATCAAATTCTGAATCCCCAAATTGACCACTCAACTAAGCCGGAATTATAAGCTATTTGGATGTCGGATAAGATTAATTTTCTATTTTCATATCCCATCTATCCAGGTGGACCCAGTTTATTACAAATTGTGGATTTAAAATAAAAATTAATCAATCATACTCTTTATATATTTTTTTTAAAAAGTTACATGTATCTAATTGACATGGGATAATCATATATACCACAAAATCAAAGAAGGAAAAAACGAAGATGTCTAAAGATTGAAAAGAGGGTAGACGGCTTAAAAGGGGAACCTGACTTCAGGGTTGCTGCAAATATTACGAACCAATTGCATGCCATAAATCTAATCATAAATCAACAGTAAACCCAAGAGCGAAAAATACCTCAAATGACCTATAAAAAAAGTAGCCTATTTTCAAGGCAAGTGGAAAAACAGGGAAGCAGAGCACACGCTAACTTTACAGAAGGCTATTTCAATGATAACCTACTTTATACTAACTGGGTTTATTCTAGCTTTTTTGTAAATCAAAGAAATAATTTATTCTCCAAAATAACATTGAAGTTATCAAAACCACCATCCATGGCGAATCAGGTCGTGGTCAGCCATAACTGTTACCTCCGTCAACAACTATGACAAAATCAAAAGAAAAAAATTGAATTGAACTCACCAAAAGATAAAATGCAAATCAGCAACAGTGATAAAGTCGAAGAACCACGGTGAAAATAGAGAGAGATGAAAGAGTGTGTGAGTTGAATCAAAGCTTTCAGTAGAATAATCCTAAAACTTTCGATTCTCCACCGTTTACCCAAAATCCGAAGTAGCACGTGGTCGTCTCTCAGGCATTTAACCCAGCAGACGTAGGGAATCCATTGATGTTAATCTTTTTCTCAAAGATAATAATACCCCCGATAAGGCTAGGTGTAATGATAATTATACCCTCAATAAGGACAGGCAAGCATGTTGACCTGGTGTGTGCTTATTCTCCCTTATTAATAGAGAGAATATATCACTCTTGATTCATTAGAAGAGACGACCATTTTATTAAGTTGAAGTACATATATGGCTTTAGTGATTGAGCAATGTCAAGTTGCACCACCTCCGAGTAGTGCATCTCAACTCACACTCCCTCTTACATAGTTTAATTTTCAATGGTTAAATTTCTACCGTATGCGGAGGATTCTGTTCTACAAGCTCCCTATTTCCAAAACCACATTCGTCCAAACCATTATTCCTAGTCTTACAAACTTTATTTCCCTCACTCTCTGTCACGATCCGGAATTACCACCATGGGGACTGTGATGACGCCTAATGTTTCACTTACTAGGCAAGCCAACGTTAGAACAATCTACTCCTTTTAACAGTATAAATTGGATATTAAAGAAGAAATGAGATAATTGAATAAATTTAAGTAACAATGCAAAAACTGAACTAGCCAAATATCTATTACAATTCCCTGGACCTGGCGTCAATAGTGCACAAACTACAAAAGTAATACACATAAGGGTCTGAAATAAATAACAAGTTGTTCGAATGAAAGTACACAACTAAATAGACAGAGGATGGGGACTCCAGGAGTTGCGGGCGCTAAACAGTTGTACCTCAAGTCTTCGCGAATGTTCGATCTGAGCTTGCTAATAACCGCCGTTGGGACTGTCTCCAAAACACACTGTACAGAGTGCAGTATCAGTATAACCGATCTCATATACTGATAAGTGCTAAGCCTAACCTCGATGAAGTAGTGACGAGGCTAAGGCGGGTCACCTACGCTAAAACTTGTATGCAGTCTATAATAATGACAAAATAATTAAAGTATAGTATAGAATTAAATAGCCAACCCGATCCCACCGTATATCAATATAAATATCATAATCCACCCTTATTTCACTATATCTATCCACCCTTATTTCACCTGTTGTGGCGTGCAACTCGATCCCACCGTATATCAATATAGATATCATAATCCACCCTTATTTCACCATATCAATCCTCCCTTATTACACCTGTTGCGGCGCGCAGCTCGATCCCATTATATCAGTACCAAACACTCATTGTACACAGTCAAATCAACAATCTAAATCACAATGCCTTTATGATAAATAAATACCAAAAAGAACCAAGAAAAGGAAACCTTATTAAAAATAGAATCTACATAAATAATACTATAAAACGAGACCAAACAAACAATTTACAGTTAGAAAGTGCAACCAAGTCAAATTAAGCAAATACGGGGATTGGGGGAACTATAAAGAGAGCTAACACGGTTAACAGAAGAAGATATTGAATAACACGTAGCGGTTGAGCATGGAAAGCATTTAGACCATATAACAATTAAGACAATGAAAGAAACAGTTAAGGTAAAGCAGTAAATGAGGGAAAACAGATAATTAGGCGACGTATAAGCACTCATCACCTTGGATATATGCCGCTCACATGAAACTCACATAACACATAATTCTGAGGGTTCCTAATTCCCTCAAATCAAGGTTAGACACAATAATTACCTCACTCCAAAGGCCACTCAAAGCTCAATCACATCTTTGCCTTTTAAACACACCTCCGAACTAACAATATCTAGCAAATTACCAAGCAAACGTTTCAAAATAAGCCTTAGGAATTACCCATGATCGATAAGAATTCAATTTAGGCCATTATTTAAAAAGTCAACACTGGGGACCGCTTTGTCCAAACCCGAAATTTAGACCAAAACCCGATTTTTCATTCACCCCCGAGCCTGGATATATAATTGGTTTTGGAATCCAACCTCAATTTGAGGTCTAAATCCCCAATTTATCAAATCCCTGGTTTCTACCCAAAATTCCTAATTCCACTATGAAAAACCTTAGATTCTAGGTTGAAATATTGTAAAATGAAGTGAAAAATTGAAAGAAACTAGTTAAGAATCACTTACTTATGATTTGGGGAAGAAGAAGTCTTTGGAAAATCGCCTCTTGTGTTTTAGGTTTTGAAAATTTGAAGAATGAATGTAAAATCCCGTCCAAAAGTCATTTTGATCACTTGCAGGTGTCGCATTTGCGACCTGGGTTTCGCAAATGTGAAGAGCCTATCGCAAATGCGAAGGTATCCCCATTCCTGCTTTCACCGCAAATGCGAAGAAAGTCTCGCAAATGCGAGCCTGACCTTTTGCAATTGCGACCAATTGATCACAGTTGCGATCCCTGCCATTCCCAGACTCCCTTCGCAAATGCGAAGGAAAGTTTGCAATGCGAACAATGCTGTCCCAGCTTCTCCTCGCAAATACGAACCCCCTCAGAGGTTGCAGTTGTGATGTCTGATATCGCAAATGCGAGATCAGAGGCCTGCAACCTGCTCAGTTACACCATCAAATATTTTCAAGTTCAAATCACTCAGTAGCCTATCCGAAACTTACCCGAGCCCTTGGGTCTCCAAACCAAACATGCACACAAGTCTTACAATATCATACATATCTTCTCGCGTGATCAAATCTCCAAAATAACACCTAGAACCACGAAGTTAGCACCAAATCACATGATGTGACGACCCGGCCGGTCGTCTTATGAATTAACGTTCCGATACCCTATTAACTATTTCGCCGTATTTATTTCTACTAGTTTGATTTACCGGGATGTTCAGTTTTGCGTTTCGGAGAGTTTTGGGACACTTATCCCCTAAATGAGAGCTGAAGTGTTGGAAATTTGACCGTAGTCGGTATAGTGTGAAGACAGCCTCAAAATGGAATGTCGATGGTTCTGTTAGCTTCGTTGGGTGATTTCGGGCTTAGGTTCGTGTTCGGATTGTGTATTAGAGGTCCATAGCTAATTTAGGCTTAAAATACCGAAAAGTCGAATTTTGGTGTTTCCGATTCGATAGTGAGATTTTGATTCGAGGGTTGCAATGGAATTCCGGAAGTTGGAGTAGCTCTGTAGTGTTAAATGTGATGTATGTGCAAAATTTTAGGTCATTCGGACGAGGCTTGATAGACTTTTTATCGAAAGTGTAAATTTAGAGTTTTGGAGTTTTTAGGCTTGAATCCGTGGTTGATTCGTCGTTTCGATGTTGTTTTAGGTGTTCTAAGGATTGGTATAAGTTTGGGTAGTGGTATATTACTTGTTCGTGCTTTTGGTTGAGGTCCTGGGGGCGTTGAGATGATTTCGGGTGGTTAACGGGAAGTTTGGAGTTGAGAGTTTGCTGTTGAAGTTTCAAATCTGCTGTCATAACCGCACCTGTGGCTTGGGGACCATAGGTGAGAGCCCACAGAAGCGATAAGGGAAGCCGCAGATGCAACCAAGAGGAAGATGGGCTGGATCTGTAGATGCGGGAGTTAGGCCGCACCTGCGAGGTCGCAGGTGCAGGGAGCATGTCGTAGAAGCGGAAATGTTGAGGTAATGAGAAGTTGCACCTTGGATCTACAGAAGCGGGACTGCAGGTGCGGTCCGATGACCGCAGAAGCGGATTAGCTGGGCAGAAACATATAAATTCTTACCTTCGCAAATTTGGGCTATTTTCACCTCTTTTCAACCGGGAAGAAGCCTTGGGGAGCATTTTTAAGAGAGATTTTCAGAGGAATTCATTGGGGTAAGGTCTTTGGTCCCTAAACTCATTATTGATGTGACTTTTTTCATTATAAGCATGAAAATTTAAGAAAAATCGGTGGTAATTTGGGGGTTAGGGCTTGTCTAATTAGAGACCTTTGAGTGATGATTTGAGTGACCATTTGAGGTTCGATTTTGGTACTTTTGGTATGACTGAACTCATGAGAGTGTGAGGATTCTGGACATGTATATTTCACCCGATTTTCGAGATGTGGACCCGAGGGCATTTTGGTCATTTTACCTAATTTCACGCATTAGCTTAGAATTTAATTATAGAATCAGTTACTTGAAGTGTTATTTATATTATGCAATTGAATTGAATAGATTTGGGCCATTTGGAGTCGAGTACTCGTGGCAAGAGCATGGTTTCAGGTTGATTTGAGCTGGTTCGAGGTAAGTGGCTTGCCTAACCTCGTGTGGGGGACCTTCCCCTTAGGATTTGGTATATTTGATAATTGAAATGTCTTGTACGTGAGGTGACGAGTGCGTACTTGAGCTAATTGTTGAAAATCCAGTTTTGTTTAAGTAATTTCAATTGTGTTCCTTTTTCCTGTTTTATACTACTTGCAATTTAAGCCTGTTGTTAACTTAAAAGAAAATACATATTTAATTGACTTAATTGCTTATTTGCTTAAACTGCCTTAATTGCATTATGTGAACCATGCTAGGTTTGAATTACCTATTTTACTTGGTACGAAATTGAGCTTAATTGAGTATTCCATGTGTTGTTGCAGCGTGTTTTACTTTGGGACTACGGGACAATATTCTGGGAGATCCCATGCACGTATTTATGATTTGAGCTGAGGTGCAGGATACCGAGAGATCCATAGAATGTATATCGAGGATACCAAGAGATCCACGGGATACCGAGAGATCCCCATCACGTATATTGAGGACACCAAGAGATCCCTAGCATATATTAAGGATACCGAGAGATCCTCGGGATACCAAGAGATCCCTGGCATTTATTGAGGGTACTAAGAGATCCTCGGAATACTGAGAGATCCCCGACTATTATCCTTGTGAAGAATGGTATCTCCTTATGATTGTTTTTGCCTCTGTTTTAGTTATTGAGTTCCTTAGTTTCATGTATTAAATTATTATTGTTAGCTTTCAACTATACCACTTACCTTATTTTGTCATACCTTATATTTTTATATTGTCTCAGCAGGGCCCTGACCTTTCTCGTCACTACCCGATCGAGGTTAGGCTTGGCACTTACTGAGTACCGCTGTGGTGTACTCATGCTCTTTATGTGCATCTTTTTTATGTGCAGATCCAGGAACTTCCACTCAGACTTATCACACTTGAGACGAGGCGTTCGTAGAGACTTCGAGGTATATCTACCGTATCCGCAGACCGAAGAGTCCCATTCTACTCTCCCTTTTAAGTATTAGGCCTTCTATATTTTTCTTTCTTTGTTATATATTCTGGAGTTAGATATTGGTAAATATTCAAAGGCTTGTGATCATGAGATTCCGGATTTTGGGAAATGTATTAGTTTTTTAGAGTTGATATTGTGTATGACGAACGACACTTTTAAACACTATTTTAATTTCTATTTCATTTTTAATTGTTTCTTTCCGCAAATTGGTTTATTTTTGCATTGTTAGGCTTATCTAGTCTTAGAGACTAGGTGCCATCACGATGGTTCACGGAGGGCGAACTGGGGTCGTGACAAGTTGGTATCACAACTCTAGGTTCATAAGAGTCATGAATCACAAGCCGATTTATTAAAGTCTCGCTGATCGGTACAGAGACGTCTATACTTATCTATGAGAGGCTATGTAACTATTAGGAAAATTCCACTTCATTTGATTTCCTTGTCGTTCGAGATTTTGACATCACAATTCTAAACATCTGTCTTCTATTCTCTCACAGATGGTGAGGACATGCACTACCTGAGATGATCAGGAACCTGCGCCCCCTACTGTAGCCGCTAGAGGCCGGGGCTAGGGTAGAGGCCGAGGACGCGCATGTGGTGCAGCCAGAGCACCTACGCGAGCTGCCACCAAGGTACCACCAGCAGTTCCAGCCAGAGTCCAGGCACGTGATACGTCTACTGCTACTACTACTCCAGCACTTTAGGAGATTTTGGCATAGTTCATGAGCATGTACACCACTTTGACTCATGCAGGGTTTCTTCCCCTTGCGGCAGCTACATCTAAGGCCGGGGGAGGAGCACAGACTCCCGGCGTCCATACTCCTAAGCAGTGAGTGCATGTTGAGTAGGTTCCCGAGATTATTCCTGTATCGCCTGCAGTTCAAGATCAGTTCGGGGACAGGGCAGCGGTTTTTAAGGATGAGTAGCTGAGACTTAAGAGGTTCAATAAGTACAAGCCTCCTGTATTTAGTGGTCTAGCATCGGATGATGCTCTGGGATTTCTAAATGAGTGTTACCGCATTCTCCGTACCATGGGTATATCAGGGTCGAGTGGAGTTTCTTTTACTACCTTCTTGCTTCAAGGAGCTGCCTATGACTGGTAGCGCACCTATGAGTTAGACAGTCCTGATGAGGCTACTTCACTGACTTGGACTCAGTTTTTAGATCTGTTCCCGAGAGAGTATATTCCTTAGAGCCTCAGGGATGCATGGCGTGCAGACTTTGAGCATTTGCGCCAGGGTGCTATGACTGTCTCACAGTATGTTGTCTGTTACACTAGTTTGGCTAGACATGCACCAGCCTTGGTTTCTACTTTTCGCGAGAGAGTTCGCCAGTTTATTGAAGGGCTTATTCCCAGCATCAGGTCTAGTATGGCTCATGAGTTGGAGGTGGATATTTCTTATCAGCAGGTGGTAAGAATTGCTAAGAGAATTACTCTTATGTGTCTTCTTATTTTGCTCTGCATTTGGGTGTACCTCGGGATTCTTTGAGTTCACCTATTTATGTTTCTAGTCCTGTGGGAGATTCTCTTATTGTGGACCACATTTATCGGTCGTGTTTTTTGCTCTTAGTGGTTTTGAGACCAAAGCCGATTTATTGTTGTTGAGAATAGTAGATTTTGATATTATCTTAGGCATGGACTGGTTGTCTCCCCATTATGCTATTCTTGATTGTCACGCCAAAAGTGTGATACTGGCTGTGCCAGGTGTACCACATGTCGAGTGGAGGGGTACTTTAGATCACACTCCCAGTAGAGTTATTTCTTTCCTTAAGGCTCAGTGAATGGTTGAGAAGGGGTGTTATGTGTATTTAGCTTATGTGAGAGATATTAGTATTGATACCCCTTCAGCTGATTCAGTCCCAGTAGTACGGGATTTTCCCGATGTGTTTCCAGCTGATCTTCTAGGCATGCCACCTAATAGAGATATTGTTTTGGCATTGATCTGTTATTGGACACTCAGCCCATTTCTATTCATCCATATCGTATGGCTCTTCCTGAGTTTAAGGAGTTGAAGGATCAGTTACAGGAATTGCTTGATAAGGGTTTTATTCGACCTAGTTTATCACCTTGGAGTGCTCCTGTCTTGTTTTGTGAAGAAAAAGAATGGTTCTATACGTATGTGTATTGATTATCGACAGTTGAACAAGGTTACAGCGAAGAACCGTTATCTTTTGCCTTATATTAATGATCTGTTTGACCAGCTTCAGGGCACACGGGTGTTTTCTAAGATTGACTTGCGCTCAGGTTACCATCAATTGAAGATTCGAGAGCTAGATATCCCGAAGACTACTTTCAACACTCGGTATGGTCATTACGAGTTCCTTGTTATGTCATTTAGGCTGACCAATGCCCCAACAACCTTTATGCATTTGATGTACAGTGTGTTCCGAACGTATCTTTACTCGTTCGTCATTGTCTTTATTGATGATATTGTAGTGTATTCCCGGAGTCGGGAAGATCACGAGCAGCACCTGAGGACAGTGCTTCAAACCTTGAGAGAAAAGAAGTTATATGTTATGTTCTCGAAATGTAAGTTTTGGTTAGATTCCGTGGCATTCTTAGGCCATGTTGTGTCGAGTGAGGGTATTTAGGTGGATCCAAAGAAATAGATGCCGTGCAGAGTTGGCCCAGACCATCCTCAGCTATAGAGATCTGCAGTTTTCTTATCTTGGCGGGTTATTACCATCGTTTTGTTAAGCGGTTTTCATCGATTGCAGCCTCTATGACCAGGTTGACTCAGAAGGGTGCTTCGCTCCAGTGGACGGAAGAGTGTGAGGTGAGCTTTCAGAAGATCAAGGCAGCTTTGACTACAACCCCAATTTTGATATTATCTACAGGTTCGGGGTCTTATACGGTCTATTGTGATGCCTCGAGGATTGGGCTTGGACCGATGTTGATGTAGGGTGGTAGGGTTATTGACTACACGTCCAGACAGTTGAAGGTACACGAGAAGAACTACCATGACCATGATCTTGAGTTAGCTGCCATTGTTCAAGCCTTGAAGATCTGGCGTCATTACTTATACAGGGTTTCTTGTGAGATTTATACTGATCATCGGAGCTTGCAGCACCTATTCAAGCAAAAGAATCTTAATTTGTGCCAGAGGAGGTGGTTAGAGTTGCTGAAGGACTATGATATCACTATTTTGTACCACCCGGTTAAGGTCAATGTCGTGGCCGATGCCTTGAGTCGCTGACTAGAGAGTTTGGGGAGTTTGGCTTATTTACCAGCATCAGAGAGGCCTATGGCGATGGATATTCAGGCCTTAGCCAGCCAGTTTGTGAGATTGGATCTTTCGGAGCCCAGTCGAGTTCTAGCTTGTGTGGTTTCTTGGTCTTCCTTATTTGATAGTATCAGGGAGCGTCAGTATGATGACCCTCATTTGCTTATCCTCAAGGACAAGGTTCAGCATGGTGATGCCAGAGATGTGACCATTGGTGATGACGGGGTATTAAGGATGCAGGGTCGGATTTGTGTACCCAATGTTGATGGGCTTCGAGAGTTGATTCTAGAGGAGGCCCATAGTTCGCGGTATTCCATCCATCCGGGTGCTGCAAAGATGTATCAGGATTTGGACAACAGTACTGGTGGAGGTGGATGAAGAAATATATAGTTGGATTTGTACCTCGGTGGCTCAACTACCAGCAGGTGAAGTATGAGCACCAGAGACTGGTGGGTTGCTTCAGCAGATAGAGATCCCGGAATGGAATTGGGAGCGGATCACCATGGACTTTATAGTTGGGCTCCCATAGACTATGAGAAAGTTTGATGCTATTTGGGTGATTGTGGATCGGCTGACCAAGTCCGCGCACTTCATTCCTATATGTACTACCTATTCTTCGGAGCGTCTAGTAGAGATTTATATCCGGAAGATTGTTTGCCTGTATGGTATTCCAGTTTCCATCATTTCAGATAGGGTACTCATTTCACATCTCGGTTTTGGAGGGCCGTTCAACATCAGTTTGGTACTCCGATCACACTATTTAGATTCTTGAGGATATGCTTTGTGCGTGTGTGATCAAGTTTGGAGGGTCTTGGGATCAGTTCCTGCCACTGACAGAGTTTGCTTACAACAATAGCTACCAGTCCAGCATTTAGATGGCACCATATGAGGCTTTATATGGTCGACGGTGTAGGCCCACAGTGGGTTGGTTTAAGCTGGGTGAGGCCAGATTATTGGGCACAGACTTGGTTCAGGATGCTTTGGAGAAGGTTAAGGTGATTCAGGATAGATTCCGTACAGCCCAGTCCAGACAGAAGAGTTACGTAGACCGGAAGGTTCGTGATATTTCCTATATGGTTAGAGAGCGGGTCCTGCTTTAGGTTTTGCCTATGAAGGGCGTTATGAGATTTGGAAAGAAGGGGAAGTCGAGTTTGTGGTTTATTGGCCCTTTTAAGATATTGAGGTGTGTTGGGGAGGTTGCTTATGAGCTTGCCTTACCTCCCAGCTTGGCAGGAATTCATCCGGTATTTCATGTTTTGATGTTCCGGAGTTATCACGGTGATCCGTCGCACATGTTAGATTTCAGTTCAATCCAGTTGGACAAGGATCTATCTTACGTTAAGGAGCCAGTGGCGATATTGGACATGCAGGTTCAAAAGCTGAGGTCAAAGAACATTGCATCAGTAAAGGTTCAGTGGCAGGGTCAGCCGGTCGAGGAGGCGACCTGGGAGACCGAGAAGGATATGCGCAGCCGTTACCCTCATCTTTTCACTACTTCAGGTATGTCTCTATGCTCTTTCGAGGACGAAAGAATGTTTAAGTGTAGGAGGATGTGACGACCCAACTAGACGTCTTAAGAATTAACACCCCGATCCCCTATTAATTGCTTCCCTATGTTTATTTCTGCTATTTTGATTTGCCGGGATGTTCGGTTTTGAGTTTCGGAGAGTTTTGGTACACTTAGTCCCTAAATAAGAGCTTAAGTGTTGGAAATTTGATAGTCATCGAAACAGTGTGAAGACGGCCTCGGAATGGAATTCCAATGGTTCTGTTAGCTCCGTTGGGTGATTTCAGGCTTAGGGGCATGTTCAGATTATGCATTGGAGGTCCGTAGCTAATTTAGGCTTGAAATGTCGAAAAGTCGAATTTTGAAGTTTCCGGTTTGATAGTGAGATTTTGATCCGAGGGTCAGAATGGAATTCCGGAAGTTGGAGTATCTTCATCTTGTTGAATGTGACGTGTGTGCAAAAATTTAGGTCATTCGGACAAGGCTTGATAGACTTTTTGATTAAAAGCGTAAATTTAGAGTTTTGGAGTTCATAGGCTTGAATTCGTGGTTGATTTGTCGTTTCGATGTTGTTTTAGGTGTTCTAAGGATTGGTATAAGTTTTGGTAGTGGTATATGACTTCTTCGTATTTTTGGTTGAGGTCTCAGGGGCCTCGGGATGATTTCGGGTGGTTAACGAGAAGTTTGGAGTTGAGAGTTTGCAGCTAAAGTTTCAAATCTACTGTCAAAACCGCACCTGCGGCTTGGGGAATGCGGGTGCGAGCCCGCAGAAGCGATAAGGGAAGTCGCAGATGCGGCCAAGAGGAAGATGTGCTGGATCCGCAGATGCGGGAGTTAGGCCGCACCTGCGAAGTCGCAAGTGCGGGGTGAATATCACAGAAGCAGAAATTTTGAGTTAATGAGAAGTCGCAAATGCGGCCTGGGATTTGCAGAAGCGAGACCACAGGTGCGGTTGCATGACCGCAGAAGTGGATTAGTTGGGCAGAAACATATAAATTCGTGCTTCGCGAATTTGAGCTATGTTCACCTTTTTTCAAACGAGAAGAAGCCTTGGGGAGCATTTTCAAGAGAGATTATTAGAGGAATTCATTGAGGTAAGGTCTTTGGTCCCTAAACTCGTTCTTGAGGTGATTATTTTCTTTATAAGCATGAAAATTTAAGGAAAATGACTGGTAATTTGGGGGTTAGGGCTTGTTTAATTAGAGACCTTTGAGTGATGATTTGAGGGACTATTTGAGGTCCTATTTTGGTACTTTTGGTATGAATGAACTCATGCGAGTGTGAGGATTCTGGAAATGTAAATTTCACCCGATTCCGAGATGTGGGCCCGAGGGGCATTTTGGTCATTTTACCTAATTTCACGCATTTGCTTAGAATTTAATTGTATAATCAATTATTTGAAGTGTTATTTACATTATTCAGTTGAATTTAATAGATTTGGGCCATATGGAGCCGAGTACTCGTGGCAAGAGCGTGGTTTCAGGTTGATTTGAGTTGGTTCGATGTAAGTGGCTTGTCTAACCTTGTGTGGGGGACCTTCCCCTTGTGATTTGGTATATTTGATAATTAAAATGCCTTGTACGTGAGGTGACGAGTGTGCAGTTGAGCTAATTGTTGAAAATCCGATTTTCTTTAAGTTATTTCAATTGTGTTCCTTTTTCTTGTTTTATACTACTTGCGATTTAATCCTGTTGTTAGCTTAGAAAAAAAACATGTTTAATTGACTTAATTGCTTATTTGTTTAAACTGCCTTAATTGCATTATGTGAATCATGTTAGGTTAGAATTACTTGTTTTACTTGGTACGAAATTGAGCTTAATTGGGACTACGGGATGGCATCCCGGGAGATCCCCTGCACGTATTTATGATTTGAGCTGAGGTGCGGGATGCCGAGATATCCCTAGCACGTATATTGAGGATACCAAGAGATCCTCGGGATACCAAGAGATTCCTAGCATATATTGAGGATACCGAGAGATCCTCGGGATTCCAAGAGATCCCTGGCATATATTGAAGGTACTAAGAGATCCTCGGGATACTGAGAGATCCCCGGTTATTATCCTTGTGAAGAATGGTATCTCCTTGTGATTGTTTTGCCTCTGTTTCAGTTATTGAGTTCTTTATTTTCCTGTATTAAATTCTTATTGTTAGCTTTCAACTGTACAACTTACCTTATTCTGTCATACCTTGTATTTTTATTTTGTCTCAGTAGGGCCCTGACCTTCCTTGTCACTACCCGGCCGAGGTTAGGCTGGGCACTTACTGAGGACCGTTGTAGTGTACTCATGCCTTTTTTGTGCATATTTTTCATGTGCAGTTCCATGTACCTCCACTCAAACTTATCACACTTGAGACGAGGTGTTCGTAGAGACTCCAAGGTATATCTGTCGCATCCGCAGACCGAAGAGTCCCTTTCTACTCTCCATTTTAAGTATTAGCCCTTCTGTATTTTTCTTTCCTTGTTAGATATTCTGGAGTTAGATACTGGTAGATATTCAAAGGCTTGTGATCATGAGATTTCGAGTTTTGGAAAATGTAGTAGTTTTAGAGAGTTGATATTGTGTATGACGAGCGATACTTTTAAACACTGTTTTAATTCGCTATTTTGTTTTTAATTGTTTCTTTCCGCAAATTGGTTTATTTTCCGCATTGTTAGGCTTACCTAGTCTTAGAGACTAGGTGCTGTCTCGACGGTTCACAGAGGGTGAACTGGGGTCGTGACACATGAAATTCTCAAGAACACTTTAAAATTCCTATTTTCACAACCAGACGTCAGAATCATGTCAAACCAATTTTGTTTTTCATCATATTTCACAGATAAGTCTTAAATATTATATTGAACCTTTACCGGGTTCCGGAACAAAAATACGAACCTGATACCAACAAGATCAAACATCAATACGTTTCTTAAAAACCAATAATTTTTCAGATTTTAATTTTTAACAAAAAATCATAACTCGGGCTAGGGACTTCCGAATCCGATTCCGGGCATATGCCCAAGTCCCATATTTTGATACGGACCCACCAGGACTGTTAAAACATGAATCCAGATCTGTTTACCAAAAATGATGACCAAAGTCAACTCAAATGAAGTTTTAAGTAAAAATCCTTATTTTTATCAACTTTCAACACAAAAGCTTAACGAAAACATGCCCGGACTGTGTATGAAAATCGAGGAGGGATAAAATAAGGTTTTAAAGGCCTCGAAATACAGAATTTGATTTTAAATCATAAGATGAAGTATCGGGTCATCACATTCTCTACCTCAAGAACAACCGTTCGTCCTCGAATAAATATAAAAAAAGTACCTCAGCTGGGAAAAAGGTGGGGATATCTACTTCGCATATAGGAATCGGACTCCCAGGTAGCTGCCTCAACAGACTGACCTCTCCACTACACTCGAAATGAAGGATAACTCTTCGATCTCAACTAACGAACCTGCCGGTCTAGAATAGCTACCAGGTCCTCCTCGTTGGTTAAATTCTTGCCGAGTTGGACAGTGCTGAAGTTCTACATGTGAGATGGATCACCGTGATACTTCCGAAGCATGGACACATGGAATACTGGATGGACTGATGATAAACCAGGCGGTAACGCAAGTCTGTAAGTCACCTCTCCCAGTCGATCAAGAATCTCAAAAGGCCCTATGTACCTAGGGCTCAACTTGCCCTTCTTTCCAAATCTCATTACACCCTTCATGGGTGACACATGGAGCAACACTCTCTCTCCGACCATGAATGCAACATCATGGACCTTATGGTCTGCATAACTCTTCTGCATGGACTGTGCTATGCAAAGTCTATCCTGAATGATCTTAACCTTACCCAAGGCATCCTGTACCAAATCTGTACCCAATAACCGAGCCTCCCCCGGCTCAAACCATACAACCAGCGATCGACATCGTCTGTCATATTATGACTCATAGGGAGCCATATAGATGCTCGACCGATAGCTGTTGTTGTAGGCGAACTCTGTAAGCGGAAAAAACTTGTCCCATGAGCCTCCAAAGTCAATACAAATGCACGAAGCATATCCTCCAATATCTAAATAGTGCGCTCAGACTGCCCGTCTGTCTGAGGATGAAATGTTGTGCTCAACTCAACCTGCGTACCCAACTCATGCTGCAATGCCCTCCAGAAATTTGAGGTAAACTATGTACCTTGATTAGAAATGATAAACATGGTTGTACCGTGAAGAAGAACGATCTCACGAATATAAATCTCTGCCAGCTACTCTGAAGAATAGGAAACTTCAACAGGAATGAAATGTGCTGACTTGTTCAGTCTATCCAAAATAAGCCAAACTACATCGAACTTCCTCTAAGTCCGTGAGAGTCCAACAACGAAATCCATAGTAATATGCTCCCACTTCCACTCAGGAATATCTATCTTCTTAAGCAAACCACCAGGTCTCTGATGCTTGTACTTTACTTGCTGATAATTTAGACACTGAGCCACATATGCCACTATATCTTTCTTCATTCTCCTCCACCAATAATGTTGCTGCAATTCCTGATACATCTTAGCGGTTCCCAGATGAATAGAATATCGGGAATTGTGGGCCTCCTCTAGAATCAACTCATGAAGTCCATCCACATTAGGTACACAAACATGACCCTGCATCCTCAAAATTCCATCATCTCCAACCGTAACCTGTTTGCATCTCCGTGCCACACTGTTTCCCTAAGGACAAGCAAATGAGGGTCATCATACTGCCGCTTCCTAATGCGCTTAAACAATGAAGACCAGGTGACTGTACAAGCTAGAATACGACTGGGCTCAGAAATATCCAACCTCACAAAATGATTGGCCAAAGCCTGAACATCTAATGCAAGCGGTCTCTCACCGACTGAAATGTACGTAGGGGTGCCCATACTAGCTGACTTCCTACTCAAAGCATCGCCCACCATATTGGCATTTCCGGGATGATACAAGATGGTGATATCATAGTCTATCAATAGCTCTAACCATCTACTCTGTATCAAATTGAGCTCCTTTTCCTTGAACAATTATTGCAAACTCCGATGATCCGTGAACACCTCACACGACATGCCATAAGATAGTGCCTCCAAATCTTCAGCGCATGAACAATGGCTGCCAACTCTAAGTTATGAACATGGTAATTATTCTCGTGAACCTTCAGCTGCCGTGAAGAATATGCAATAACCCTTCCACTCTACATCAACACCGCACCAAGACCAATACGAGATGCATCACAATATACTGTATAAGGCCCTGATCGTGTGGCAACACCAACACTGGTACCGTAGTTAAAGCTATCTTGAGTTTCTGAAAGCTCGCCTCAGACTCGTCCGACCATCTGAACGGGGCACCCTTCTAGGTCGACCTGGTCAATGGGGCTGCTATAGATGAAAACCCCTCCATAAACCGACGGTAATAACCCGCCAAACCCAAGAAACTACGGATTTCCATGACTGAAATAGGCCTAGGCCAAATCTGAACGGCCTCACTCTTCTTAGGATCCACCTGAATACCCTTCACGGATCCAACGTGACCCAAAAAAGCAACTAAACTCAACAAAAACTCACAATTCAAAAACTTAGCATATAACTAGTTGTCCCTCAGAGTCTGAAGTACGATCCGAAGATGCTGCTCATGCTCTTCTCGAATGTAGGAGTAGATCAAGATATCATCAATAAAAATAATGACAAAGGAATCCATATAGGGCTTGAACACCCGATTCATCAAATCCATGAATGCTGTTGGGGCATTTGTCAGCCCAAATGACATCACTAGAAAATCATAATGCCCATACCGAGTCTGAAAAGATGCATTAGGGACATCAGATGCCCTAATCCTTAGCTGATGGTATCCAGACCTTAAATCGATCTTTAAAAACACTTTGGCATCCTGAAGCTGATCAAAAAAGTCGTCAATCCTCGACAATGGATACTTGTTCTTGATGGTGACTTTGTTGAATTGTTGATAATCCATGCACATCCTCATTGATCCATCCTTTTTATTCACAAACAACACAGGCACACCCCAGGGTGAGACTCTAGGTCTAATAAAGCCCTTATCAAGCAAGCCTTGCAACTACTCCTTCAATTATTTCAACTCTGGCGGGGCCATGCGGTATGGTGGAATAGAAATGGGCTGAGTGTTCAGAGCCAAATCAATACAGAAGTCAATATCCCTATCGGGTGGCATCCCCAGCAAGTCTGCAGGATATACCTCTGGAAACTTACAAACAATGGGCATAGAATCCATAGGAGGAACCTGCGTATTAGAATCATGTACGTAGGCCATATAAGCTAGACACCCTTTCTCGACAGTGTGTTGAGCCTTCATATAAGAGATAATCCTACTGGTAGAATGGCCAAGGGTCCCCCTCCACTCTAATCAAGACAACCCAAAAAAGGCTAAGGTCACCATCTTGGCGTGACAATCCAATATAGCATGATAAGGTGACAACCAATCCATACCCAAGATGACATCAAAATCAACCATATCGAGAAGCAGAAGATCTATGCTACTCCCAAGTCCTCCAATAGTGATCACATAAGAACGATAGACATGATCTATAACAATAGAAACCCCCACAGGGGTGGACACATATACAGAAGAAATCAAAGAATTACGAGGCACAACCAAATATGAAGCAAAATAGGACGACATATATGAATATGTAGAACTTGGATCAAATAGAACTAAGGTATCTCTACTGCAAACTGAAACCTTACCTATAATAACCGTGTCAAATGACTCAGCCTCAGTCCTAGCTAGAAAAGCATAGCATTAGGGTTGGGCCCCTCCACTCTGAACCATATCTCTAGGACGACCTCCTACTGGCTAGCCTCCACCTCTAGCTGCCTGACCTCTACCTCTAGCTCCCTGACCCCTACCTCTGACTGGATGAGCGAGCGGGGATGCAAATGGTGCCGAAATCATGGAACGAGAACTCTGCTGTGGCGTGCCGCCTAATAATCTCGGACAAGTCCTCCTACTATGCCCATAACTACCACACTCAAAACATCCATCCTGGTACTGTGGTTGCTGAAACTGAGATTGACCCAAACAGGCTAGCTGACCCCAGTAATAACTCTGAATAGGAGGTGCACTGATAGGATCTAGCGGTGCACTGTAGATTGGCTGCCCAGAATAAGGCATATAATGATCACGACTCCCTGAAGCACTATGGGATGTCTGAAATGCTTAATGATATGGCCTGGGAGGATGGCACCTACAAAAGGTACCCCTGCCTCCAAATGAGGCACCACTAAAACCACCTGAATGACGAGGTCTCTTGTCAGATCCCTGACTACTCCCTTGAGCTAGTACCATCTCAACTCGCCTGGAAACATTAGTTGCCGCCTGAAAAGAAATCTCGCTCCAAGTCTCCTTAGCCATCTATAATCTGATAGGTTGAGCAAGTCCCTCAATAAACCTCCCCACCCTCTCTCTCGGTAGGAAGCAAAAGAATAGCATGACGGGCCTGATCCACAAATCTAGTCTGATACTGAGTGACGGTCATAGAACCCTACTGCAGACGCTCGAACTACCTATGATAGTCCTCTCTCTGTGTGATAGGAAGGAACTTCTAAAGAAATATCTGAGAGAACTGGTCTCAAGTAAGAGCAGGTGACCCATCTGGTCTTGTCGATAAAACATCCTTCCACCATCCGTTGGCGGAACCCATCATCTGAAACATAGCAAAATCGACCCCATTGATCTCAACTATACCCATGTTCCGCAACACCTCATGGCATCGGTCAAGATAATCCTGTGGATCCTTAGAAGGTTCACTATTGAAGTTAACTGGAAAGAGCTTGGTGAACTTGTCCAACCTCAATAAGCCCTCAAAAGACATAGTTGGGCCATCACCGGCCTGTGCCGCAATAACTGGCTGAACTGCCCCAACTATCTAAGTTGCTGGAGTCTGATACTGGG
This sequence comes from Nicotiana sylvestris, assembly GCF_000393655.2. NCBI lineage: Eukaryota > Viridiplantae > Streptophyta > Magnoliopsida > Solanales > Solanaceae > Nicotiana > Nicotiana sylvestris. The sequence goes on from NC_091064.1 coordinate 13,389,881, forward strand.
GAGACATATGCTCCGGAGTGTGAGTAGCGGGAGTCTGTGCTCCTCCCCCAGCCTAAGAGACACCTGGTGCTATAGGGAATGTACCGGCTTGGGCCACACTCTCCATAAGGCCCACTAAATGGACTAGAGCGCCCTGAAGCACTAGTGTGGCGATGAACCCCTCCGGGACTTGAGCTAGTCCAACAGACATAGTCTGGGCTGGAACCTCCTCATCAAACTCCAACTGAGGCTCCACTGCTGGTGCTGCTGCTCAAGCTTGGGGCTGAGCTTTGCCCTGCCTCGGCCTCTAACACAACCTCGACCTCGACCCTAGCCCCTCGTAGGAGCTACTGTTGGGGGCTCTGGTTGCTGCTCAGCTGAATATGCGATACACATTCTCGCCATCTGCGAGAGAACAGAATAGAAGAGTTCAATCAAAAATGATAGAATACAATTGCACGACATAGAAGAATAGAAGTGAAACTAATCCTAACTCCATACCTTTGGAAGATAAGTATAGACATCTAAGTACCGATCCACCAGACTCTACTAAGTTTGCTCCTGACTCCTGAGACCTATGTAACCTAGTGCTTTGATACCATCTTGTCACGACTCGGCATTCCCACCATCGGAACCGTGATGGAGCCTAACATTTCACTTGCTAGGCAAGCCAACGTCAGAACAATCTACTCCTTTAACAGCTTAAATCGGATATTAAAGAAGAACTAGCATAATTGAATAAATTTAAAGTAACAATACGGAAGCTGAACTAGACATATATCTATTACAATTCCCTGAACATGGTGTCACGAGTGCACGAACTACTAAAGTACACATAAGGGTCTGAAATAAATACAAGTTGTTCGAATGAAAGTACACAACTAAATAGACGAAGGATGGGGATTCCAGGAGCTGCGGGCACTAAACAACCTTACCTCAAGTCTCCGCGAATGTTTGATTTGAGCTAGCTAATAACCGTCACTAGAACCATTTCCAAAATCTTCACATTGTGCAGAGTGCAGTATCAGTAAAACTGACCCCATGTACTAGTAAGTACCGAGCCTAACCTCGACAAAGTAGTGATGAGTCTAAGTCAGGTCACCTACACTAAAACTTATATGCAGTCTATAATAATGATAAAATAATTGAAATATAGTACATAATTAAACAGCCAACAGGAAATGGTAACCACATCCTCGGAAATAAACCAGTGTTATCCAAAGTTACCAATCGCTACCAGCTCAAATAAAGATACCTAAAAACAATGCAGCTCAAGAAATAGAAATGTATAGGTTATTGTGGCGCGCAACCTGATCCCACCAGACAACATATAACCCTCCCTTATTCCACTATAGCAATATCGATAACAGTATATATATATATATATATATATTTGTTGCGGCGCGCAACCCGATCCCACCATATATCAATATCATTATTATAATCCACCCTTATTCCACCTATTGCGGTGTGCAACCCGATCCAACTGTATATCAATATAAATATCACAATTCACCCTTATTTTACCATAACAATCCTCCCTTATTACACCTGCTGCGGCGCGCAACTCGATCCCGACATATCAGTATCGAACACTCAATGTACACAATCAAATCAACAATCCAAATCACAAGGCCTTTATGATAAATAAATACCATACTGAACCAAGAAAAGGAAACCTTGTTCAATATAGAACCTACACAAATAATAATAATACACAGCGAGACCAAACCAACAATTTGCAGTTAGAAGGTGCAACCAAGTCAAATTAAGCAAATAGCAGGGATTGGGGGAACTATGAAGAGAGCTAACATGGTTAACAGAAGAAGATATTGATTAACACATAGAAGTTAAGTATGGAATGCATTTAGAGTATATAACAATTAAGACAGCGAAGGAAACAATTAAGGTAAAGTAGTAAATCAGGGAAAATAGATAATTTGGCGGCGTATAAGCACTCGTCACCATGCATATATGCCTCTCACATGAAAGTCACATAACACATAGTTCTGAGGTTTCCTAGTTCCCTCAAGTAAAAGTTATACACAACACTTACCTCACTCTAATGGCCACTCAAAGCGCAATCATAGCTTTGCCTTTCAAACACGCCTCCGAACCAACAATATCTAGCAAATTACCAAACAAACATTTCAAAATAAGCCTTAGGAATCACCCACTATCAATAAGAATTCAATTGAGGCCATTATTGAAAAAGACAACACCCAGGCCCACTTGGTCCAAACCCGAAATTCGAACAAAAATCCGATTACCCATTTACCCCCGAGCTCGAATATGTAATTGGTTTTGGAATTCGACCTCAATTTGAGGTCTAAATTCCCAATTTATCAAATCCCTAGTTTCTACCCAAAATCTCCAATTATACCATGAAAAACCTTAGATTCTAGGTTGAAATCTTGTAAAATGAAGTGAAAGATTGAAAGAAACTAGCTAAGAATCACTTATGATTTGGGGAAGAAGAAGTCTTTGGAAAATCATCTCTTGTGTTTTAGATTTTGACAATTTGAAGAATGAATGTAAAATCCTATCCAAAAGTCATTTTGATCAGTTGCAAGTGTCGCATTTGTGACCTGGGGTTCGCAAATGCGAAGAACCTATCACAAATGCGAAGAAAGTCTCGTAAATGTGAGCCTGACCTTCTGCAATTGTGATCCCTGCCATTCCCAGACTCCTTTCGTAAATGCGAAGAAAAGTTCGCAATTGCGAACACTGCTGGCCAAGCTTCTCCTTACAAATGCGAACCCCTCAGAGCTCGCAACTATGATGCTTGATCTCGCAAATGCAAGATCAGAGGCCTATAACCTACTCAGTTACACCAGCAAAAATTTTCCAAGTTCAAATCACTCCGTAGCATATCCGAAACTCACCCGAGCTCTTGGAACTCCAATCCAACCATGAACACAATTCTTAAAACATTATATAAACTTGATCGCACGATTAAATCACCAAAATAACACCTAAAACCACGAATTTAGCACGAAATCACATGAATTCTCAAGAACATTTTAAAATTCCTATTTTCACAACCGAGCATCTGAATCAAGTCAAACCAATTCTGTTTTTCATCAAATTTCACAGACAAGTCTTAAATATTATATTGAACCTGTACCGGGCTTTGAAACCAAAATATAGACCCGATACCAACAAGATCAAACATCAATACTTTTCTTGAAAACCATAATTTTTCAAATTTCAATTTTTAACAAAAATTCATAACTCGGGCTAGGGTCCTCCAAATCCGATTCTGGGAATACGCCCAGGTTCCATATTTTGATACGGACCTGTTGGGACTATGAAAATAAGAATCGGGGTCCGTTTACCAAAAATGTTGACCGAAGTAACCTCAAATGAAGTTTTGAAGCAAAAATCCTTATTTTTATCAACTTTCAACATAAAAGCTTTCCGAAAATACGTCCGGACTGTGCACGTAAATAAATTAGGGATAAAATGAGGTTTTAAAGGCCTCGGAATAGAGAATTTGGTTTTAAATCATAATGACCTATCGGGTCATCACACTCTCAAACACTACATATCCCTAGCTGGCAATGTTGTTTGTCCACTAGATTTGAGTAGTTGTCCTGAATTGCATTATCTAATTGGAGATTTTGTATCTGTTACTTTTTTGAGAGTGATATGGATTTCAATTATATCATTGGTAACCATTCTCGTAATACAAAAGATTTTTATCACTTTATTCATCAGTTGTCGGAACCTAAGGAGATGCACCTGTGATCCAATTAGCCTCGGTCATATCCATTCAAGTGATACTTTTTCCGAATCATGGCATATCCCTTGGTTTCACTAACAATCAAGTTGCGGGTGATGGAGCTAACATAGTAGGGTTCATAACAGTGTGGGCGTTGCTCTATAAATTCGATGGAGATGAATAATTCTTAGCAAAAGAATTTATTCCACATTATGAAAGGTCAGTAATTAAAGACCCTTATGGACTAGGGATGTCTATGTGGGATGAAACAAAAAAATATAAGTTGGAGATGTGTGACATCGTCACTCCTCTAGATAAGGTTCGACCTACTTTTATTGTATCACAGGATGACATTGAATATACAGGGGGGATTGTTTATTTTTAATTTTAGAATTATAAGTAGTTGACTAGTTTACTAATTAATCGACTAGAGATAACAACAGAATAATAGTACTGCAAAAATAAAATATCGAAAAAAAAGACACCAGAATTTTATACTAGTTCGGATTTAATGTGAAAGCTACTCCAGTCCCTTGGGTTGCAAGGGTTATCTCTTCTTGATACAATGCCTTACCAGTTTTTGTCTCTTTTTTCTTCTCTCGCTAACTATACAGCAGATCTAAAAAGAACTACAATGCTTGTTTGGAGTAGAACAAAATGAGTGATAATGGTTCGTTCAATGTATGGCTGCTTCAAGCCTGGAACAGATGTATATATACTTCATGAGGCCTTCTTGACTCGTGAATCTTGAGAGATTGCAAACCCAAGGGAGTTGATTCTTGAAAGGAATCATAAATTGATTCTTTCCAAGAATAAAGACAAGTTTCCATTGATCTTCCTTGATTTTTGGTCTTGACAGTCTATTTATCCGCTAGGCATATCTTTCCCGTTACTTGAGTGATCACCGATGGATCCCTTGATTTTGGGCTTCAATGATCTCCATTGTATCGCTTTGCAATCTTGTTTTCCTTTGATTTGGGACCTTCTATAATAACTTCCATCAATCATCTATGAAATCATTGAGTGATTCTTTTCCGGATCTCCACTCTTTCTTCCTTTTTCATCTCTAAGCATTGATACTTTTTCCTTTTTGCTTATGGAGCTCCCGTTAACGAATATTGTTTCCTTAATCCATACTTGAATTATAGGACTTTTTAATTCCTTTATTTTATCCCTTGTGATCCTGCACCAAATGTGATATATTATTTTTCATCATTAAAACTCATATTTAATAATCTTCCCATTTTTGATGATGACAAAAATAATATATATATATATATACATAATAGTTTACTTCCCTGTTGGCCTGCTCACCTATAGTCAACTCCCCCTCAACATGTGCTTCAGTCGACTCCCCCTCAACATGTGTTGTCCCGCAATGTATTACTTCTTTTCTCATATGCTTCAGTCGATTCCCCCTCAACAGGTGATACTATTTACCCTGCAATGTATGACTTCTTTTTTCTCCCTCTTTTTTGACATCAGGAAAGAGGAGATATGCATAGATATAATTGAAATTAAGTAGAAACAGGTACATCATAGGTAAATATTTGCAAATCACATACATGCAAAGTTTAACAAAAGTAAAGAGAAATATCCAACGACTGGTGACCAGTCCAAAACAAAAAAAAAGCAAAAAATATTATCTGAAATCAGCACAATTAACGACGCAAGAAATAAGTGAAAGTTTTGCAAATCGCCTCCTTCAGACGCTCAAAGCAGGCATTAGCTGAAACTGTCACCCTATCAATCCTGGCATGTACCTCCTTGAAGGTTTTGATTGTGTTTTCTGCAAGTTTGAGAATTTTGGCCCTTATCTTTGAAACGTCGGACACAGTCTCTTTGGATATGGAATGGATGTCCCCAACTGTAGATTGAGTTGCAGCAAGAAGGTCCTTGATGATGTTTAACTTGTTGTCAATGGCAGTTAATTTTTCTACAAGATCAGGATCACTTACAGTATGATGGGAAACAGATGCTTTTATCTTAGAATCAGGTTGAACACTCTTAAATTCACCTTCCTATTTCTTTACCCAGGAGCCATTATTACACACACATCCCATACTGGAAAATGTTCTAGAGTTGTAGCATTTAGAAACAGAGACAAAGGGGTATTCTGAAATAGAGATGTTGTGGGCTTCCAAAATGTGGGTGATAGCCATACCATAGAGTAGACTGGTAGGATCATCAGCACTCTCAATTATGAAGTTTATGACCCATGAGGATAGGTTAACCTTAAGTTCAGTCACAAGACAGTAGACGAGAAAGGTGTCTCGTTGAGGGAAGGTGGAGAATGAGCCAGTGCGAGGAAGAAGTTTAGTTTCAACAATGTGGGCCAGAACTCGGGTTTCGCAACTAACATCACTGGGACCTAACTAGCTAGGAAGGGAATCAAATGGACACTCAACAATGCAATATTTTTCTTGACCAAAAGAAATTTCAAAATAATCAGGCCAAGTATTCATGAAAACATGGGAAAATCGGCACTTACACTGAAACATTGAGTCAAACATGGCACAATCAAGAATAATACGTTTTCCTAGAACATGGAATCTAACTTATCAAGCTTCCTAGAGCGAAGATTGGCATAGAAAATTCTCTCTAAGTGTGATCATCACTTGTTTTAAAATGAAATTCTGCATTCTAAGTCCTTAAAAACCTCTTTAGCATCACCTCGATTTGCGTGCGCAGTCTGGGCGCATTGCCGAAAAGCCTATATGTGAAAATCTGTGAAAATGATAAATTTTGACTATAAAATGAGTTAATATGACTTCGGTCAAAATATTAGGTAAACGGACCTGGACCCGTGATTTGACTGTCCCGAAGGGTCCGTAGGAATATATGGGACTTGGGCGTATGCTCGAAATAAAATTTCGAGGTCCGAAGCCCGAGAAATAAATTTTTGAAGAAAATTATTTTCTGAAATTGTTTATAAGGTTGGGAAATGAATTTTGATTAAAATTTGATGGTATCGGGCCCGTATTTTGGTTTCGGTGCCCAGTACAGGTCTTATATAAGATAATTCTGTGAAGTTTGGTAAGAAACGGAATCCATTTGAGGTGTTTCGGACCTTAAATGCAAAATTTGATGTTTAAAGAAGTTTTGGGAAAAATTTATTGATTTTGAGGTTTAATTCATAGTTGTTGTTATTTTAGTAATTTGAATGCATGAGCGAGTCCGTATGATGTTTTTAGGGTGGTGTGCATGTTTGGTTTGGAACCCCGAGGGCTCGGGTGAGTTTTGGATAGGCCACGGGGTGCATTTTGAACTTAGAAAATTATAGGTCCTTCAGCTGTGCATAGCAGGCTTGCAGGTTTCGCATTTGCGAAGCCTGGCTCGCAAATGCGAGCGGCTTGTCGCAATTGTGAAAGAATCCCAGGCCAGCTCCCTATTGCAAATGCAAAGTTTCCCATTTGTCAAGTGATCGCAAATGTGATGCTGTAGTCGCAAATGCGACATTATTTTCGCAAATGCGAAAGTCCAGCATTTATGAAGGGTTCGCAAATGCGACCCTTTGTTCGCAATTCCCAGCTCGCAAATAAGGGCCTCCCTTCGCATTTTCCAACGCAGCAGAGGTCGGGATTCGCAATTGCGAACCCCTTTTCGCAATACCCATATCTGAGGTCTGCAAATTTTATACTTAGACGATTTTCAACTCATTTTTACATCTTTTCAAAACACAAACTCCTTAGGGTGATTTTCCAAGAACAACTCTTCTTCCAACTCGATTGTAAGTTAATTTCAACTCATTTCCTTCAATCACTAACATCATTTCACAGGATTTCAACTCAAAATCAATGATTTTCATGGGGGAAATTGGCTGTTTTCGGTAGAACTTAGGGTTTTCAAAAATTGGGAATTTGGACCTCGATTTGAGGTCCGATTTCATAACAAATCAAATATTTGGGTTCGTGGGGGAATGGGTAATTGGGTTTTGGTTCAAACCTCGAGATTTGACCATGTGTGCCCGGGGGCGATTTTTAACTTTTTGGGCAAAACTATGGGAAATTCATTTTCATGCATTCAAATGGATTCATTTAGCGCTTGATGATGTAATTAAGTAACTTATGACTAGATACGAGCGAATCGGCGGTGGAATCAAGGGGTAAAGCTATAATTGAAACTTGAGTTGTGTTCGTGGCATCGAGGTAAGTGTTTGGTCTAACCTTAGCTTGAGGAATTGGGAGTTGTGTCTTATTTGCTACATGTTAATTGTGGAGTACAATGTATAGGCATGGTGACGAGTATCTATACGTTGGTGTCAATCATGCCCGTGAGTCTTGTATTATAATTGTTATGACTCTGTTGTGGTTTATTACACTTCATATGTTATTATCACCATTGTTCCCTTGCCGGGATATTTGTTTGATATTAATGATCCCTTGTAGGGATGTTTGTTTTGATAGTATTTTTCCCTTGCCGGGATGTCTGTTTGATATTATTGTTCCCTTGCTGGAATATTGTTGAAATATCATTGTTCCCTTGCCGGGAAGTTGTTATATTGCTCTTGTTCCCTTGTCGGGATTCCTTGTGATTATTGTTGGCTTGTAACTAGGAGCGGGTGGAACGCCTACCACAAGATATAATGGTTTTCCCCTCCTATCTTTACTTTTTTATTCCTACTTTACTTTCCGTTGTATATTATATAATTATACATGTTTATTTGGTGGTCTGGTCCTAGCCTAGACACTTACCTGCACATAGGGTCGGTTGTGCTGATACTACACTCTGCACTATATGCAGATATTGAAGCAACGCTTGGACCGTAGTTTGGAGGCTATCTTCAGGGCACGCGGAGATCCAAGGTAGACCTACAGGCGTCCGCAGGCCCTGACGTCTCCCTCTATCCCTTATTCCATATTTCATTTTCCTTACTTCAGAAATAGTGTACTGTTATTTATTCAGACTTTGTATGTAGCAATCTTAGACTGTCTGTGACACTGTGACACCAGGTTTTGGGTGATTAAGGCTTGAGCAATTGTAATAGACACGGATTTTAGATATTTTATTGATGTCTTCTACTTTATTTTAAAGTTCCATTGTTTATACGTTATCGCCTTATATTTGTTAAAAAGAAATAATTGGACAATGAAGTAAGTAGTCAAAGGATTGGCTTGCCTAGCTCACATTAGTAGGCGTCATCATGACTCCCGAGGGTGGGAAATCCGGGTCGTGACAAGGTTGTATCAGAGCTCTAGGTTACATGTGTCTCACAGTTCACAGACAAGCTTAGTAGAGTCTGAGGGATCAGTACGGAGACGTCTGTATTTATCCCCAGAGGCTACAGAGTTAGGAAAAACTTCACATTTATTCTTTCCTATCGTGCGGTTTGGTCTCTCAATGATAATTGAATTTCTACTCAGTTCTTTCACAGATGGAGAGAACGCACGCTTCCTCATCCACTAACTAGCAGCCTGAGCCCCCAACAGTAGCTCCCACGAGGGGCAGAGGGTGAGGCAGAGGCCGAGGTCATGCTAGAGGATGAGGTAGGGGTAGATCTCAGCCTAGAGAAGCAACACCCACAGCGGAGCCTCAGGTTGATTTTGATGATGGGGTTCCATCCCCAACAATTCTGGTAGGCCCAACTCATGTCCCAGAGGGGTTTATTGATACCCTAGTTTTTCAGGATGCTCTGGTCCATCTAGTGGGCCTTATGGAGAGTGTTACCCGGGCAGGTTTACTTTCTGTAGCACCAGCTGTCTCTCAGGCTGGAGGAGGAGCCCAAACTCCTGCTACTCACACTCCGGAGCAGGTAGCTCCCCAGATTCAGACTCCAGCGATTCGGCCAATTAGAGCAGTTCAGCCGGGTGTGGTAGCTTAGGCCGGTGATGGAGCAGTTATGTCTGCCGATGCTTTGTGGAGGCTTGATAGGTTCACCAAGCTCTTCAATACTACTTTCCGAGGTGCATCTACTGAGGATCCCCAGGATTGTCTAGACAGCTATCACGAGGTTCTTAGGAACATGGAGATAGTTGAGACCAATAGGGTTGATTTTGCCACTTTTCACTTGTCTAGATCCACCAAGACTTGGTGGAGGGATTTCTATTTGGCTAGACCAGTCGGGTCGCCAGCTTTGACTTGGGAGCAGTTCACTCAGCTATTTCTGGAGAAGTTTCTCCCCATCACTCAGAGAGAGGCCTATCGTAGGCACTTCGAGCGTCTTCAGCAGGGTTCCATAATTGTTACCCAGTATGAGACCAGATTCATCGACATGGCTCGTCATGCTCTTGTCACACTTCCCACCGAGAGAGAGAGAGGGTGAGGAGGTTCATTGATGGACTTATTCAGCCGATTCGCCTTCAGATGGCTAGGGAGACTAGGAGTGAGATATCTTTCCAGGAAGCAGCCAATGTGGCCCGGAGAGTAGAGATGGTTCAGTCGCAGGAAGGTGGTCATGGGTCAGACAAAATGCCCCGTCATTCAGGACGATTTAGTAGTACCTTTTCTGGAGGTAGGGATTCACATGGTAGAGGCCATCCTCCTAGGCCTTTTCAGTCAGCACTTCAGGTTTCTCACAGTGCTTCAGGTGGTCGTGGTTCTCAGATGCAATATTCCGATTAGTAGTCATACAGTACACCATCAACTCCTATCAGTGAACCGCCACTTCAAAGTTTCTAGGGTCATTATCCCCAGCATTCGAGGGCTTGTTTTACTTGTGGCGACACGAGGCACATTGCTAGGTATTGCCTTCAAGCACCGAGTAGCTCTCAGCATCAGGGCTACTATGCTATGGTTCAGGCACTAGGTGTTCCACAGCCCGCCCAGCCAGCTAGAGGTGGGGGTAGAGGTGCTAGAGGTGGAGGTAGAGGTATTAGAGGTGGAGCTGAGGCCGCTAAAGGTGGAGGTCAGCCAACAGCAGACCATCCTAGTGATGTAGTTTAGGGTGGTAGGGCCCAACCTCGATGCTATGCTTTTCCATCCAGGACCGAGGCTGAGGTTTATGATGTAGTTATTATAGGTACGGTTCTAGTTTGTGATAGAGATGTTTCACTATTATTTGGTCCAGGGTCTACGTATTCATATGTGTCATCTTATTTTGCACCGTATCTGGTTATGCCTAGTGATTTCTTGAGTGATCTTGTTTATGTGTCTACATCGGTAGGTGATTTTATTGTGGTAGATCGAGTCCATCACTTTTATTTAGTCATGATTGGGGGTTTTGAGACTCGTGTAGACTTGTTGCTTCTAGACATAGTTGATTTTGATGTTATATTAGGGATTGACTTGTTATCACCTTACCACGCTATCTTGGGCTGTCATGCTAAGATTGTGACCTTAGCCTTACCGGGTTTACCTCGTTTAGAGTGGAGAGGGACTCCTAGTCATTCTACTCATAGTGTTATCTCTTATGTGAAGGCTCGACGTATGGTCGAGAAGGGGTGTTTGGCCTATTTGGCATATGTTCGTAATTCTAGTGCTGAGGTTCCTTCTATTGATTCCGTGCCCATTGTTCATAAGTTTCCTAAGGTATTTCCTTCAGACCTGTCGGGTATGCCACCCGACAAGGATATTGACTTGTGAATTGATTTGACTCTGGGCACTCAATCCATTTCTATCCTGATGTACCGTATGGCCCCGCCCGAGTTGAAAGAGTTGAAGGAGTAGTTGCAAGACTTGCTTGAGAAGGGTTTCATTAGGCCGAGTGTTTCGCCTTGGGGCATGCTAGTGTTGTTTGTTAAGAAGAAGGACGGATCGATGAGGATGTGTATTAATTACCGGGAGTTGAACAAGGTTACGGTCAAGAATAAGTATCCATTGCCTCGGATTGATGATTTTTTTGATCAGCTTCAGGGTGCTAAGGTATTTTCGAAGATTGACTTGAGATATGGCTACCATCAGTTGAGGATTAGGGCATCTGATGTCCCTAAGATAGCTTTTCGCACTCGGTACGGGCATTATGAGTTCTTGGTGATGTCAATCAGGTTGACAAATACCCTAGCAACTTTTATAGATTTGATGAACCTAGTGTTCAGGCCTTACTTGGATTCGTTCGTGATAGTCTTCATTGATGATATTTTGATATATTCCCGCAGCCGGGAGGAGCACGAGCAGTATCTTAGAGTGGTTCTTCAGACCTTGAGGGATAGTCAGTTATATGCTAAGTTCTCGAATTGTGAGTTCTAATTGAGTTCAGTGGATTCCTGGGTCATATTGTATCAGCAGAGGGTATTCAGGTGGATCTAAAAAAGATTGAGGTAGTCAAGAACTAGCCTTGACCGGTATCAGCTATAGAGATTCGAAGTTTCTTGGGATTGGTAGGCTACTATCGTCGGTTCATAGAGGGGTTTTCATCTATCGCAACCCCGATGACCAGGTTGACCCAGAAAGGTGCCCGGTTCAGATGGTTGGATGAGTGTGAGGCGAGCTTTCAGAAGCTCAAGACAGCTCTGACTACAGAAACAGTGTTGGTTTTGCCCACAGGTTCAGGGCCTTATACAGTTTATTGTGATGCATCTTGTATTGGACCAGGTGCAGTGTTGATGCAGGATGGCAAAGCCATTGCGTATGCTTCGGGGCAGTTAAACATTCATGAGAAGAACTATCTGGTTCATGATTTAGAGTTGGTAGCCATTGTTCACGCATTGAAGATTTGGAGGCATTATCTGTATGGCGTGGCATGTGAGGTGTTCACGGATCACAAGAGTCTTTAGTATTTGTTCAAGGAAAAGGAGTTGAATTTGAGGCAGATGAGGTGGTTGGAGTTGTTGAAAGATTATGATATCACTATCTTATATCATTCGGGAAAGGCCAATGTGGTGGCCGATGCCTTAAGTAGGAAGTCAGCCAGTATGGGCAGTCTTTCTAATATTCCGGTCAGTGAGAGACCGTTTGCTTTAGATATTCAGGATTTGGCCAATCAGTTTGTGAGGTTGGATGTTTCTGAACCCAGTCGTGTGTTAGCTTGCACGGTCGCCCGTTCTTCTTTATTAGAGCGTATCTGAGATAGGCAATATGATGATCCCCATTTGTGTGTCCTCAGAGACACGGTGCAGTGCGGAGGTGCCAAGCAGGTTACATTAGGTGATGATGGAGTTTTGACATTGCAGGGTCGAGTTTGTGTGTCTAATGTGGATAGACTTCGAGAGTTGATTTTAGAGGAGGCCCATAGTTCCCGGTACTCTATTCATCCGGGCATCGCTAAGATGTATCAGGATTTGTGGTAGCATTATTGGTGGCGGAGAATGAAGAAGGCTATTGTTGCATATGTGGCTCGGTGTTTGAATTGTCAATAGGTTAAGTACGAGCATTAGAGGCCCGGTAGTTCATTTCAGAGGATTGAGCTTCCCGAGTGGAAGTGGGAGCGGATCACTATGGATTTTGTTGTTGGACTCCCAAAGACTCGGAGGAAGTTTGATGCAGTGTGGGTTATTATTGATAGGCTGACCAAGTCAGCGCATTTCATTCCTGTGGAAATCTCCTATTCTTTCGAGAGGTTAGCTAAGATCTATATCCGGGAGATTGTTCATCTTCATGGTGTGCTTGAGTCTATCATTTCGGACTGAGGTACACAGTTTACCTCACATTTCTGGAGAGCAGTTCAGTGAGAGTTGGGCATGTGGGTTGAGTTGAGCACAACATTTCGTCCTCGGACGGACGGACAGTCCTAGCGGACCATTCAGATTTTGGAGGATATGTTGCAAGCTTGTGTCATTGACTTTGGAGGCTCATATGATCAGTTTTTGCCTTTAGTAGAGTTTGCCTACAACAATAGCTACCAGTCGAGTATCTAGATGGCTCCTTATGAGGCTTTATATGGTAGGCGGTGTCGGTATCTGGTTGGATGGTTTGAGCTGGGAGAGTCTCATTTATTGGGTACGGATCTGGTTCAGGATGCCTTGGACAAGGTTAAGATTATTCAGGATATGCTTCGTACAGCTAAGTCCAGGCAAAAGAGTTATGCAAACCGCAAGGTTCGTGATTTGGCATTCTTGGTCGGTGAGCGGGCATTGCTTCGAGTGTCGCCTATGAAGGGCATGATGAGGTTTGGGAAAAAGGGCAAGCTTAACCCTAGGTTCATTGGCCCATTTGAGATTCTTGATCGAGTAGGAGAGGTGGCTTATAGACTTGCATTGTCGCCGAGCTTATCAACCGTGCATCCAGTGTTTCATGTGTCCATGCTTAGAAAGTATCACGGCGATCCATCCCACGTGTTAGATTTCAGCACTGTCCAGATGGACAAGGACTTGTCCTATAAGGATGAGCCGGTAGCTATTCTAGATCGGCAGGTTCGTTAGTTGAGATCGAAGAGTTTTCCTTCTGTTCGTGTTCAGTGGAGGGGTCAGCCTCTTGAGGCATCGACCTGGGAGTCCGAGTCTGATATGCGGAGCCATTATCCCCATCTTTTACCCGACTCAAGTACTTCCTTCTTCTGTCCGTTCGAGGATGAAGGGTTGTTTTAGAGGTGGAGAATGTTATGACCGAAAAGGTCATCACTTGTTTTAAAATGAAATTCTGCATTCTGATGCCTTAAAAACCTCTTTTAGCATCACCTTGATTTGTGTGCGCAGTTCGAGCACGTTGCCGGAAAGCCTGTATGTGAAAATCTGTGAAAATGATAAATTTTGACTATAAAATGAGTTAATTTGACTTCGGTCAGCGTGTTGGGTAAACAGACTCGGACCCGTGCTTTGACTATCCCGGAGGGTCCGTAGGAAACTACAGGACTTGTGTATGTGTCCGGAATCCAATTCCGAGGTCCGAAGCCCAAGAAATAAATTTTTGAAGAAAATTATTTTCTGAAATTGTTTATAAGGTTTGGAAATGATCTTTGATTAAAATTCGATGGTATCGGGCCCGTATTTTGGTTCTGGCACCTGGTATAGGTCTTATATATGATTTAAGATAATTCTATCAAGTTTGGTGAGAAACGAAATACATTTGACGTGATTCGGACCTTAAATGCAAGATTTGATTTTTAAAGAAGTTATGGGAAAATTTCATTGATTTTGAGGTTTAATTCATAGTTGTTGATGTTATTTTAGTGATTTGGATGTACGAGCGAATCTGTATGATGTTTTTAGGGTGGTGTTCATGTTTGGTTTGTAACCCCAAGGGCTCGGGTGAGTTTTAGATAGGCCACGGGGTGCATTTTGAACTTAGAAAATTGTAGGTTCTTCAGCTATACATAGCAGGCCTGCAAGCTTCACATTTTGTGAAGCCTGGATCGCAAATGCGATGTTGTAAATGCGAGGTTATCCACGCAAATGCGAAGTTTTCCATTTGGCCAGTGATCGCAAATGCGATGCTGTAGTCGCAATTCCCAAGTCGCAAATGCGACATTATTTTCGCAAATGCGAAAGTCCAGCATTTTATGAAGGGTTCGCAAATGCGACCCTTTCTTCGCAATTCCCAGCTCGCAAATGAGGGCCTCCCTTTGCATTTCCCAACCCAGCAAAGGTCGGGGTTCGCAATTGCGAACCCCTGTTCGCAATTCACATATCTGAGGCCTGCAAATTTTATACTTAGACGATTTTCAACTTAATTTTCACATCTTTTCAAAATACAAACTCCTTAGTGTGACTTTCCAAGAACAACTCTTTTTCCAACTCGATTGTAAGTAAATTTTAACTCATTTCCTTTAATCATTAACATCTTTTAACATGATTTCAACTCAAAATCAATGATTTTCATGGGGGAAATTAGGTGTTTTGGGTAGAACCTAGGTTTTTCAAAAATTGGGGATTTGAACCTCGATTTGAGGTCCGATTTCAAAACAAATCACATATTTGGGTTCGTGGGGGAATGGGTAATCGGGTTTTGGTTCGAACCTCGAGATTTGACCATGTGGGCCTGGGGAAGATTTTTGACTTTTTGGGCAAAACTTTGGGAAATTCATTTTCATGCATTCAAATTGATTCATTTAGCACTTATTGATGTACTTAAGTAACTTGTGACTAGATATGAGCAAATTGGCGATGTAATCAAGGGGTAAAGCTATAGTTAAAACTTGAGTGTGTTCGTGGCATCGAGGTAAGTGTTTGGTCTAACCTTAGCTTGAGGGAATACGTTGGTGTCAAGCATGCCTGTGAGTCTTGTATTATAATTGTTATGACCCCGTTGTGGTTTATTGCACTTCATATATTATTTTCACCATTGTACCCTTGCCGGGATGTTTGTTTGATATTAATGATCCCTTGCCGGGATGTTTAGTTTGATAGTATTGTTCCCTTGCCGGGATGTTTGTTTGATATTATTGTTCCCTTGCCGGGATGTTGTTGAAATATCATTGTTCCCTTACGGGGAAGTTGTTATATTGCTCTTGTTCCCTTGCCGGGATTCCTTGTGATTATTGTTGGCTTGTAACTAGGAGCGGGTGGTACGCCTACCATAAGATATAAGGAAATAGGGAGCGGGTGGTACGCCTACCACAAGATATAAGGAAATTGGAGCGGGTGGTACGCCTACCACAAGATATAATGAAATGGGAGCGGGTGGTACGCCTACCACGAGATAAATGAAATGGGAGTGAGTGGCGTGCCTACCATGAGATACATAAAATGGGAGCGGGTGGCACGTCTGCCACGAGATATAAGAAATGGGATCGGGTTGCACGCCTGCAACAAGATGTGAAAAGAAAGTGAAATCCGCCTTTGTTTTTCTTATTTTTATTAGTGGTTGGATTTGATTCCTTTATAGTTCTCTTGATATTCTGTTTTACTTGTTATTCCCCGAAGCATGTTTCCCCCTCCCATCTATACTTGTTTATTCCTACTTTACTTTCTATTGTATATTATATAATTGCATAGGTTTATTTGGTGGTCTGGTCCTAGCCTCGTCACTACTTTGCCGAGGTTAGGCTAGACACTTACCATCACATGGGGTCGGTTGTGCTGATACTACATTATGCACTATGTGCAGATCCCGGAGCAGCGCTTGGACCGTAGTTTGGAGGCTACCTTCAGTCCACGCGGAGATCCAAGGTAAACCTGCAGGCGTTCGGTGGCCCTAGCATCTCCCTCTATCCCTTATTCCCTGTTTCATTTTCCTTACTTCAGAAACAGTGTACTGTTATTTCTTCAGACTTTGTATGTAGCAATCTTAGACCGTCTGTGACACTGTGACACCAGGTTTTGGGTGATTAAGGCTTAAGTAATTGTAATAGACACAGATTTCAGATATTTTATTGATGTCTTCTACTTTAATTTAAAGTTTCGCTGTTTATACGTTATCTCCTTATATTTGTTAAAAAGAAATAATTGGATAATGAAGTAAGTAGTGAAAGGATTGGCTTGCCTAGCTCACATTGATAGGCGCCATCATGACTCCCGAGGGTGGAAAATCCAGGTCGTGACACTAAGGGTTCATAAACTTTGGGAGGGGGTACAGAAAAGAACTTAGACCATCCTTGAAAAACAAGCAGATCTTTTACCTTACAATCGAGGTCCTCCATGTCATCAAGGTCGATTACTCTACCATGAGCGATGGGTTTGTCTTTCAGAGCAACAAAGAAATCCTATTTGGGGTATTCCAGAAATTTAGGTCGGACTCTAGAGAACTGTAGAGATCTACTTTGGATTTCTTGGGGGTTAAAGATTCAATGTGGTCTTCTATAGGCCTTTTACTAAGAGCTTTTTCTCCTATTCAGTGAGAGTGTTCAGATGGTTCTGCCTAAGAAGAGGAAAACCCTTCTAAATGATCAGACCCTAGGTCTACTTGTTCTAGAGGCTGAGAAGAGGGTTTTCCCCTGGAATGAGTGCTTTTTCTAGTGGAGGCATAAGGATTCTTAGAGTGTTTAGCCATTGAAGAATTTTGAAGAAGGTATAGGAATAATGAAGAAATGGGAGAATAGTTCAGAGGATTAAAAAGAAGGGATTTTGATGGTTGAGTGCAAGAAAGTAAAGGGTGTCAGTAAGGGGTCATGATGATTGATTTTCCTTTCTTGAAAGCTACGATTGATGGAAAAAAGAGGGAAATCAGAGGCGTTTAATTAATGCATACTTACGAAGAAAATAAAACTAAAAACATTAGACACGCAACAATAAAAATTAACATATAGGTCCTAATTTTTATGATCAAGTGAAAAAGTAGTTCTCTTAGGGAGAAAAATCTATCTTCAAGTAAAGGCTTAGTAAAAATGTTCGCTAGTTGATCAGTGATGCCAAACAAATGATAATTCTATATCTCCTTTAAGGATATGATATCTAATGAAATGATATTTAACGTCTATATGCTTAGACCTAGAATGATGCACAAGATTCTTTTAGATACATATAGCACTAGAGTTATCACAAAATATTTGGATAGGTTTAAAAATAGTTCATAGTCACCCAGTTGATGAGACATCCATAGTGATTGTGCACAGTATTGCCCAATGGCAATATATTCCGCCTCCATTGTGGATAATACAACGGAGCCTTGTTTCTTACTGTTCCATGATATTAATGCCTTTGTCAGTAATTAACATGTTTCCCTGGTGCTTTTTCTGTCTTCCTTATCATCTGCAAGATCAACATCTGAAAAACCTTCCAGCATAAAATTCTTAGAACGTGGGTACCATAGTCCATAAGAAATAGTTTCGATGAGATAACGAATTATGCTCTTTACTGCAGTCAGATGCGATTCCTTAGGAGCTGATAGAAACCTGACGCATTTACACATACTAAACATAATATTTGGTGAACTTGCAGTCAAGTAAAGTAGAGAGCCAATCATTCCACGATATTTTGTTTCATCAACTGGATTTTTTTTCGTCCTTGTCGAGACTTGTTGACAGGCTCATTACCATTCCAATTTATTTAGCACTGCTCATGCCAAAATTTTGAATTAATTCCTTTGTATATTTTGTCTAGCACACAAAAGTTTATTCTTCAGATTGTTTAATTTTAAGTCCAAGGAAAAACGTAAGCTATCCCATCATGCTCTTTTCACACTCACTTTGCATAAGACTAGCAAATTCCTTGCACAAAAGAGGGTTAGCACTTCCAAAGATAATATCATCAACATAGACTTGAATAATAATATTACCTCCTGAAGATCTTTTGACAAAAAATGTAGTGTCTACTTTACCTCTTGTAAAGCCATGGTCGAGTAAGAATGAGCTAAGTCTTTCATACCAGGCTCGTGGAGCTTGTTTGAGTCATATAGGGCTTTAGTCAACTTATACACATGGTAACGGAATTTTAGTCAACGGCTTTAGAACGGCCGGGTCGTTACATTAACACTTCCTCCATCTATCTTATTAACTTATTTGAACAGGTTTTGTCTTATATCATGTGACTGGAACACACACTGTCTAAGTATAATTTTCCTTTGCGGCTCTTTCTGTGGTGTTCCTGCAAGATAAATTATCACCTTCTTTTAGGTACCCAAGCTTGCTTGGTTCCTTGTTTGTTAGTTCTACTAGAATCAGGATTGTTTTTGGGTTTCCAAATCCATCATGTAATACTATATTTACGAAATCGATAAAAAGAATATTTATGTCCACTTTTGTTATAGTAATGACACATAGGGGTTGATCAAGTTTTTGATCTACCGCTTGTGTTAGTACTTGTGGACTCAGTTCTAACCTATACTTTTCTAGTTGACTTGTAAGTCGCCTGATTAGACTTGACAGAACTGTGACTGGTGGACTTGCACATGCCATTAAGTTGCATTTACAATTCCTGAACTTCATCTTGAAGTACATCTCTCTCAATTTCACAGACTTCAAGCTTGAGTTCCCAGTCTTTCTTTTCCCTATTGAGTCTCTTTAGTTCATTCATCAATTTTTGAGACTCTTTTAGGGTAAGGTCAAGAATATCATGCAATTCATTACATTTATCACAGTCAAAAGATATTACCTCGCTTATTTCACCTCATGCCATGAAAGAATTTTTAGTATCTTCTTTGAATTCATCGTCTGATACATCTTCATCGGTCCAACAGCCTGAGTATTTGTTCATGTCGTTTTCTAGAATGGCCATGAAGCACATATTTGCTATTTTTCCATGTTCTAAACCGTCTTCATCACTCCAACTTCTGAAAGACTTGTTTTTATTGAATCCTCTGAAGACCTTTTTATTTAAGATCTTGACAGTCAGCTTGAACATGCCCATACCTTTCACACTCATAACATTTTCCATCATTCTTGTCTTATTCATTATATTGTTTGGTTCGCCTGGGTGGCATCCTTCCCCTTCTTGTGTTTCTGTATCTTCTCATTAAACTATCAATGTTTCTTGAAACCATGGCAATCTCTTCTTCAAGAGCTTCTCGGTCATCATCAATATTATTTTCAGGTCTTTCAGTTGTAGCTTTGAAAGCGACTATTTTCTTCTTTTCTTTTTGGTTTGTTTTCTTGATATGTGTTTTCTAGAATGCTATAGGATCTCCTTAAAGTTCATCATATTAAAGTTGGGGAAAATGCATAAGTGTCACGTCAGTGTTAAGGGTGCAAATAATTCCATTTAAAATAAGTTTAGGGGAGTAATAGGATTCCCGCAAAGAAAAAGTGTGTAGTTAGAAATCCGGGTATAGTTCAGGGGGGTACTTATGCATTTTTCCCTATGAAAGTTTGTTAAGATATTGAGATTCGAATGCAACTACTTTTGTCTGCCAAGTGGTAGGTAGACTTCTTAAAAATTTTCGAACTTGATCACCACTTGAGTAGGGTTTGCCAAAAACATTTAGATCGCTAATAATTTTGTTGAACCTTGCAAGCATTTCCTCAATGGATTCTTTTTTTTTCATCTGGAAGAGTTCATATTCATGAATCAACATGTTAATGTGAGTTTCTTTCACTTTGCTGGTTCCTTCATATGTAACTTTCAGTTTATCCAATATTTCTTTGGCTGTATCACAACTTGAGATTTTCTCATACTCCTCTCCACTTATAGAATTATAGAGCAAATTCTATGCTTTAGCATTGGTATGAACAATGGTCATCTGCTCGTCTGTGTATTCATCTATATCTTTCTGATCAGTGGGTGGTTAAGCTACTACTGGGAGTGGATAGTTATCCATTTTGATAACGCGCCATACTTTGACATCATAGGATTTTGCAAATATTTTCATTCGCACTTTCCAGTGAGAAAAGTATTGTCCATTGAAATATGGTGGCCTGAATTACAATGTTCCTTCTTGAAACAGTCCTCCGATAGTCACTTGATTTGCCATGATCTTTTCTCACAAGCTGTTAAGCAAACATTGTGAGACTAGCTCTGATACCAATTGAATATATGGGGGGGGGGGGGAGGGGGTATTGTCTATTTTTAATTTTAGTATTATAAGTAGTTGGCTACTTTACCAATTAGTCAACTAGAGATAAGAATAGAATAATAGTAGTGCAAAAATAAAATGCAGGAAATAAAGACATCGGAATTTTATATTGGTTCGGATTCAATGTGAACCCTACTATAGTACCCTTGGGTTGCAAGGGTGGTCTCTTTCAGTGTTGGAGGTTTCTCGAGTACAGAATGGTTGATATAGCTTTACACTAACAGCTTACTCTCTATGTCACTTTTATCTTCTTGATACAATGCCTTACCAATGTTCGTCTCTTTTTCTTCTATCACTAATTACACAACAAATCTAAAAAGAACCACAATACGTGTTTGGAGTAGAACAAAAGGAGTGATAATGGTTCATTCAAAGTATGTATGCTTCAATCCTGGAACAGATGTACATATACTTCGTGAGACCTTCTTAACTCGTGAATCTTGATAGATTGCAAAACCAAGGGAGCTAATCCTTGAAAGAAATCATAAATTGATTCTTTCCAAGAATAAAGACAAGTTTCCGTTGATCTTCCTTGATTTTTGGTCTTGACAGGCTGTTCATCCGCTGGGCATATCTTTTCCATTACTTGAGTGATTGCTGATGAATCCCTTAATTTTGGGCTTCAACGATCTCCAGTGTATCGCTTCGCAATTTTGTTTTTCTTTGATTTGGGACCTTCCTATAATAGCTTCCGTCAATTATCTATCAAATCATTGATTGATTCTTTTCCGGATCTCCATTGTTTCTTCTTTTTTTCATCTGTAAGCATTGATGCTTTTTCCTTTTTACTTATTGAGCTCCCGTTAACAGAAATTGTTTCCTTAATCCATACTTGAATGATAGGGCTTCTTGATTCCTTTGTTTTATCTCTTGTGATCCTGCATCAAATGTGATATATTATATTTTATCATTAAAACTCATATTTAACAGACATCGTAAAGCTAAAGAAGTTAATATTTTCAAAAGGACCAAGCCTAACTCACATAACACCTTTGACAGTAACGTGTGCTTATGTATGGACTTGCTTGATAAAATCAGAGGCTGCAATAGGGAAAGAAATAGACGAGAATGAAATGGAGTTCTTCTTTTGTGCTACAACTTACTTCGGAAATTGCATAGTGCCATACATTATAAAAACAAGTCATGCTAATGTAGCTGGAAAATAAGGTTTTATAATTGCTACAAAATTAGTTGGAGAAAGTATTTAGAAAAAGATAAAGGATGAGGAATCAATACTAAATGGGGAGTTTTTAAAAGAACTGTTCACCACAGATTGGAAACGACCTTTTTCAGTTACTGGATAAACAAAGCATGACTTATATGCTGCTGATTTTTGTTGGGGAAAACCAGAAAAATTAGAGTTCGTTTCTATTGACAATGGCGATGGCAAATCGATGTTCCTCAGTAAGTCTAAGGACTCGAATGGAGATTAAGAGATTGACTTGTCTTTGCCTAAAAAGTCGAATGAATGCTTTTGCTGCTATTTTCACCATAGGCTTAACTTTCTGTAGCAAGCCTGGCTAAGATTATATTGCCACCACAAAATAATATTGCATTTACATATTCTAGTGGAGGGACTAAAGATGAAATATTTCAAAATTATCTGTCACTTTCTCCAACTTAATTCGGGAATTGGACAACGAATGTTTTTTTAAACGTCCGAATTTGTTTAAGACCATTAGAATGTGTTCGTGCATGTTCTTCCTTGTTTTTCTCCACAATGTTCGTCTTACACAGTTCTTTCTCTTGTTGGTGGTATCTGTGGTCGGATTGGTCAATTTAATACACTTCATCTATGTAACAAAGTTTGCGTTCATATAAAAAATAATATTTTTTATTTAATATTTACAATTTTTTTAAGAACTCAAATTCACTTAATTACTCAAATTTAGCACTTTTGAACTAACAATTTTACTTCTAAATTATTACTTATATACCTAACAGGGATGGCTCAAGCATATGTGTGGCCTAAAAATAAAGTTTAATGTGAGGACTACTTTTTAAAAAAAAATAAAGTTAAAAAATAAATTTCTATTTGAAGTCTATTCTTCTAGATTTTTGAGATGCGAAGCGGTAAATGGAGTAATAACAACAACAACAACAACAATAACAACAACAACATACCCAGTATTATCTCACACCATAGGTGTAAATGGAATAATATTTTAATAATCAATTTTTTCAACAAAAAAAAAAAAGAATTCAACTAATATAGCCAGCCCATTTAATCTTTCTTGAGACATTATTGATCTTAGCTAAGATTTTATCAATTTTAATTTTGGAAAACTTTTTTCGCTGAGGCAACTCTTGTAGAAACTGTTAATATTATTCTACAAGCAATATAAGCATTTGGAAAAGGAAAGTCTTTTTATTTAATTAAGTATGTCGATCAGAGTAGTATCTTCTACTTATACTATTTCCCTTATCAAATCAATTTCAGTTCATGTTAATTATTCATATTACCCATTTTTAAGTAAGCCAAACAGTTACTTTATTTACATGAGAAAGTCTATTTTTGTACTAAAAGTACTAAATATTTTTTAAAATATCTATAAATTTATTATTTCAAAAAAATGGGGCCTCCCAAATTTGGGGGACTAATGCACAAGCCTTATTAACTATAACATATGTACCTGAGTGTATTATCTTTGTAATGAAACAATAAAAGAAGAAGAACAATATTGCAGAGAAAGAGAGAGGGGAAATTCTTATTGAATTTTAGGATGATTTACAATGGGGTAAGACCTCTCTATTTATAGGGGAAAAATGACTTAGCCACAAAGTAAAACTATTTACAAGATAGACATTCACTCTAATTACAATTCTATTCATAACACTCCCCCTTGAATGTCTACTCAATAAGTAATGTGCCTCGTTAAAACCTTAATTAAAATAAAACCCAATGGGAAAAAAAGTTTTAGAAAAGGAAAAAAGAGTACACATGTTTAATAATACGCCTTTTGGTTGCCTCATTAAAAATCTTGCAAGGAAAATCTAGTGGGACAAAACCTTGTAAGGGAAAAAGAGTGCAACGCGCATTAACTCCTCTGATGAGAGCATCAATTCACATCCTTGAGCCTTCGCATCCCAATCTTTTGCACTAGCTTCTTGAAGGTTGACGTCGGTAGAGATTTTGTGAACAAATCAGCCATATTATAACTGGAATGAATTTGTTGCACATTAATATCACCATTCTCTTGAAGATCATATGTGAAAAATAACTTTGGTGAAATGTGCTTTGTTCTATCTCCTTCTATGAATCCTCCCTTCAATTGGGCTATGCATGCTGCATTGTCTTCATACAAAATCGTGGGAAGTTTGTCGCACTTCAAACCACATTTGTCTCGAATAAGATGTATTATAGACCTCAACCACACACAATCTCAACTTGCTTCATGAATAGCAATTATCTTAGCATGATTAGATGAAGTAGCCACAATTGATTGCTTAGTCGATCTCCAAGATATGACAGAGCCACCACATGTAAACACATAGCTTGTTTGAGATCGAGCCTTGTGTGGATCGGATAAATACCCAGCATAGACATAACCAAGAAGATCAGGACTGCAATTATTGCCATAAAATAAGTTCATATCGGTAGTTCCTTTTAGATACCGTAATATGTGTTTGATTCCATTCTAATGTCTCCTTGTAGGAGCAGAGCTATATCTTGCTAAGACATTAACTGAAAAGGTTATGTCAAGCCTTGTAGTATTGGCAAGATACATTAGTGCACCAATTGCACTAAGATATGGTACTTCAGGACCAAATAGCTTTTCATTCTTTTCTTGAGGTCGGAATGGATCCGTATTCACTTCAAGTGATCGAACAAGTATCAGAGTACTTAATGGATGTGCTTCATCCATGTAAAATCATGTCAATACCTTTTCTAGATAGAGATTGATGAACAAAAATTTCGTTTGCCAAATGTTCAATTTGCAAACCAAGAAATAATTTTGTTTTTCCGAGATCTTTCATCTCGAATTCCTTCTTTAAATAATCAATTATTTTTTGGAGTTCTATAGGAGTTCCAATAAGGTTTATGTCATCAACATATACAGCAAGTATAATAAATTCTGATGTTGTTTTCTTTATAAAAACACATAGGCAAATGGCATCATTTATATAGTCTTCCTTTAATAAATACTCACTAAGATGATTATACCACATTCATTCTGATTGCTTTAGACCATACAACGATCTTTGCAATTTGATTTAAAACATTTCCGGGGACTTTGAATTGTTTTCTTTAGGTATTTTGAATCCCTCGGTAATTTTCATATATATCTCATTATCAGGTGAGCCATAAAGGTAGACGGTAACCACATCCATTAAATGCATGTCAAGCTTTTCATGGACAACAAAACTAATGAGATAACAGAATGTTATAGCATTCATAACGGGTGAATATGTCTCTTCATAATCGACACCAGACCTTTGTGAAAATTCTTGTGCAACAAGGCGTGCCTTAGATCTTTGTACCTCGGTTTTCTCATTTCTCTTGCGTACAAAGACCCATTTATAGCCAAGAGGCTTAACACCATTAGGTGTTTGGATTACAGGCCCAAAAACTTCACGTTTTGCAAGTGAATTCAACTCTGATTGGATTGCTTCTTGCCATTTTGGCCAGTCATATCTTTGTCGACATTCTCCAACAGATTGAGGTTCAAGATCCTCACTTTCTTGCATAATTCTAGATGCAACATTATATGCAAACACATAATCCACCACTATATCCACTCGATTAATATTTGTCTCAATAAAGATTGAATTTATTGATAGTTCCTTATTTTCTTGAGTCTCGGGCTCAGTGGATTACTCATGAATCTCAGAATTTATTAAATCGTGAATTTCTTCATGAGATTCTTTCGTAGTTTCATTTTGATCATTTGTTTTCCTTTTTCTAGGATTTCGATCTTTGGAACCTAATGGTTTGCCACGTTTTAGGCGTGCTTTTGAATCATTAGCTATGACACTAGAAGATTGTCCAATGGGGACATCAATACAAATTGGAACATTCTCTATAGGGATATGTGATTTTGTTATCCTTTTCAAATCCGTAAATGCATCTAACATTTGATTTGTTATTCTCTACAAATGGATAATCTTTTGCACCTCTTTTTCGCAAATAGAGGCACGTGGGTCAAGATGAGATAATGATGGATTTTTTCACAAAATTTTCCGTTTGGTTTCACCAACTTCTCCCCCTAATTTTGGGAAAAGTGTCTCATCGAATCAACAATCTGCAAATCGTGCAGTCCCCGTTAATGTTTCGAAGTAGCGAATAATAGAGGGCGATTCAAACCCAACATATATTCCTAACCTTCTTTGGGGACCTATTTTGGTGCGATATGACGGTGCTACAGGCACATATACTGCGCATCCAAAAAGTTTTAAACGGGATATATTAGGTTCATGACCCAAAACTAATTGTAACGAGGAATATTTATGACAATTTGTCGGTCCGAGACGAACTAACATTACTTCATGAAAAATGGCGTAACCCCAAACAGAAGTGGGCAACCTCGTTTTCATGAGTAACGGTCTTGCTATCAATTGAAGACGTTTAATTAAAGACTCTACAAGACCATTTTGAGTGTGAATATGAGCTATAGGATATTCCACTTTTATCCCAATTGATAAGCAATAATCATTAAGTGCTTGGGATGAAAACTCAACAGCATTATCAAGTCTAATAGACTTAATTAGATTATCGGGAAATTGTGCTCGTAATCAAATTATTTGTGCCATTAATTTTGCAAACGCGAGGTTGCGAGATGACAATAGGCACACATGAGACCATCTAGAAGATGCGTCTATTAAGACCATAAAATATCTAAACAACCCACTAGATGCGTGAATAGACCCACAAATGTCCCCTTGTATACGTTCCAAAAACACAGGGGACTTAATTCCAACCTTTGTTGGTGATGGTCTTATAATTAACTTACCTTAAAAACAAGAGGTGCAAGGGAATTCATTATTTAAAAGAATCTTTAAATTCTTTAATGGATGCCCATTTAAGTTTTCTATAATTCGTCTCATCATAATTGATCCAGAGTGTCCCAATCGATCATGCCAAAGTACAAAAGTATTGGAATTAGTAACCTTTTGGTTTACGGTATAATGTGTCTCAATTGACTAATTCTTGTCCAATACAGGCCACAAGATAAAGATGAGAATTTCTCAACAACTCTTTTCTGGCTAGAGACATTTTTGGTAATGATGAGATATTCAAGATTATTCTCATCTATTGTCTCAATATGATATCCATTTCAGCGGATATCTTTAAAACTCAACAAGTTCCTCTTGGACTTGGAGGAGAACATTGCATTCTCTATGATAAGTATTGTTCCCTGAGGCAGAGTTATAGTAGCTCTTCCAGAGCCTTCAATTAATTTACTACTAACAGAAATTGTAGTAACATCTGTCTTACACATATTTAAATGAAAGAAATATTTCTTTTCTTTGAATATTGTATATGTTGTACATAAATCAACTAAACAAATATTTTTAGAATTGAACTTTGATCCAAGTTTATTTTGCGAGATATCCATATTTGCTTCCCGTTGTTTGACATACAAAAGAAATATACGAATTAATATTAGTATTTTTAGAGAAAAAGAGAAAGAAACAAAGTTAAATCAATAACTCAATATTGACTTCTAATGTAATTTTGGGCCAACTATAATTATGATACAAATAATTACGTAGCTAAAAATAATGTAATTATAAGTACACCATGTATATGACTAACACAACGTAAAAGATAACACAATAAATATTATTAGTGTCCAGAAAAAGGAAATAAAGAGGAGACGCTAGTAATGCGCCTGGCTGCCCCTTTTAAAGAGTCAACAACACACTTTGGGCTCTATTTGAATTAATTCATTAGAATCTTGATATACCTATGCATATAAAAATATGCACTTTGCATGAATCAGAGGTATGGCTATTCATTCAAACCTTTTTCTTGTTCCAGCAATTAAAAAGAAAAAGAAAAACAAAAAGCATTCTTATTAAATAATTCAAATATAAATGGATACTGCTACGTTCTAGTAGCAAAATCGTTTCTTTTGCCAAATTGTATCTCTAAATTTGTAATAAATATTTTGCTAGTCAACAGAAAAGTTAAGTGAACCACATCAATAACAAACAACGATTAATCACAATAAAATCAGACAGAACGAAAACTTTATTAAATAAACAACTATAGCAAAACTAATTAATACTGATTGAGAAACTAGTACTCAGGTAAACACTACGGTTACATGATCTTTATTCACTAACTAATACGAATCGGCAAAAAAAAAATTAAAATACTCAATCATCTTTAACTACGGATCCATCACAGATCAAGTGATCTATTTTTCCATCAGAATGCTCAAAGAAGTATACCACATCCAAGTGGGTGATGTCAAAAACATTGTCAGAGACAAAATTGGCTCTAGGACCTTTATTCTTTAGAGATGTTTGATAAAGCTCAACCAAATGTCTTGGTACACGACAAAAATATTTGCCCAATGCCCTTTTCCACCGCAAAGATAACATTCAGTTTCTGAACCATTTGCCTTTGGCTTCTCATCTTTCCATTTCCACTTTTTGTGGTTATTTTTCTTTGGGGGGTGATTAACACCAGGAAAATTTCTTCCTTGTCTACGGCCACGACCACGAATAGAGTCACGGCCTTTTCCATGCTTAGCATAATGAGAATACACCTCATCCGCTCCAGGCAATGGTGTAGACCCATTGGGTCGATTTTCATGATTTCTCATAAGCAAATCGTTGTTTCGTTCAGCCACAAGGAGAAGAGAAACCTTTCTCTCTGTACTGCTGTTGCAGGACCATATTGGAGGCATGAAACGTTGTAAACGTTTTTTCAAGCATATCATAGTCAGTGATAGTATCTCCACAGAGTTTTAATTTAGAAGTAATTATGAACATCGCAGAATTATATTCAGACACAGACTTAAAGTCTTGGAGCCTCAGATGGGCCCAATCATATCGTGCTTGTGGAAGAGTGACCAACTTTAAGTTGTCATATCTTTCCTTTAAGCTATTCCACAAAACAAGTGGGTCTTTGACTGTGAGATATTCTATTTTCAACCCTTCATCAAGGTGATAACACAAGAAAATCAAGGCCTTAGCACAGTCTTGGGTGGATGCTTTAGTTTTGTCTTTAATGGCATCTCTAAGACCCATTGCATCTACATGGATTTTAGCATCCAACACCCATGTTATATAGTTCTTGCCCGAAATTTCAAGGGCAACGAACTTTCTTTTCATAATGTCAGTCATAATTGAAAAAAGGAGAAAAGTTATACTTTAATCTTCCCAAAAGCTTCTTGAGACGGTAGAGTCTTATGCTGATAACGTATAATGAAACAATAAAAAAAGAAGAACAATATTGCAGAGAAAGAGAGAGGGAAATTCTTATTGAATTTTGGGATGATTTACAATGGGATAAAACCCCTCTATTTATAGGGAAAAAATAACTTAGCCACAAAGTAAAACTCTTTACAAAATAGGCATTCACTCTAATTACAATTCTATTCATAACAATCTTAGAATTGTATCCAATTTTTTGTTCTCTTAAATATCCTAACAATATATTGCCAACAGTTTATATAAACATGAATTAAGACGGAGGAAGTAGCAAAGCTAACAGGATAAAATTAGATAAGAGAGGGTTGTTCCGGTGATCAGCACCTAAAGTTATGAGTTTGAGTCACCAAATGAGCAATAGTTCCAACAAAAGGGATCAAAGAAGAATTAAATGGAGGGGAATTTAAAAAAAAAAGAGGATAAAATAAAATAAAATAAAAAACTAAAAAACTGAGTGGACCGAAATAACATAGTACCGTACTCTCTGGAAATGGGAACTAAAGTCTTGTGCAATCAGCAACGTACAGGCTACAGCTTTGCTTTTGAACGTTAATTCTTTCACCAACCAGGGCAAAATATATCACCATCCAACGCATTGATAAAGTTTTCCATGATTGAGGTATTATGTACTATGATTAAGTGATTAACCTAGCAACAGATCACTTAATTATATATATATATATATAATTATAATTGTAGGCGTTTGAACAATATTTAGATCATGAAATTATAATTGTTGTTTTTTCAACATTTTGATTTTCTTTAATCAATATTTAAGATTTACATAAGTGTTTACCGTGATAATGGTAATAACAATTAAATTTATTGATGGGACTCTAAAAATACGTGATCTATTTTTATGCTAGTTGTTTAAGCAGTTGATGCTAGATATGTGAAGATAAAAGAGGAAATGCGAGCTAAAACGGAGTTATAATCAAACCGGGGGTTTAGCTATTCGGGCCTCGGACCAACCAATGAAAGGCCTCGAGGTCAATGCTTAGGCTCGGGCTCGAGCTATCGAGTATAACCGGGAAGGGGCTAATAGTTAGGATATAATTAAAGGAGGCTCTTCATGGCTAATGAGAAGCAATAAATGAAGCACAAGTATGCAGGCAATAAATATGAGCAATAATACCGAGAGAATATGTTAGAGAGAGAAGAAAGAGTTCTTGTATATTTCGTGTAGAATAGTTGGAGCAACAACAACCCTTTACAAAATGGTAAGGATCCCCTTTATATAGCAGGTGAATCCCGTCATAGTACAAAATACATTAATTGTAAAGGTATGGAGATGGGATGGCTAGACGTGACACTTTGATACAAGTTCCGGGCATGACGACTTTGTCAGACTTAGCCGCGTGCCTTGGGAATTCCCAATTTTTACTCTAACCTCGATCGACATTCACTTTAGGTCGGGCCTCGACGAGCTTCGAGGGAGGGAACTCGGTCCCAGCTTCGCGTCCTCGAGGCCTCGAGGTATTCTTTTGAAATGAACTAATAGCAAGAAATTGGGCCCCCTGATTTTGCCGCATACAGATAGTCTCCGCGTTTCCTAGAACGAAGTGATGGGAAATGATTCTGATGTCCGACTCCTCGGGCTTCCCATGACGATGTCATGCCGATGACGCAACCTATGGCGTGTGTTTTCACGATAACCAGGACATTTCATGGACTTGTCTTTTCGACGCCATTCAATACGCTGTCGATTCCCGTTCTTCAAAGTGACATTACCGACG
Source organism: Nicotiana sylvestris (assembly GCF_000393655.2). Taxonomy (NCBI): domain Eukaryota; kingdom Viridiplantae; phylum Streptophyta; class Magnoliopsida; order Solanales; family Solanaceae; genus Nicotiana; species Nicotiana sylvestris. Next base: position 13,420,901 of record NC_091064.1, read on the forward strand.
TCGATTCAGTTCTTCAAGAACGCGGTAATTGTACCTGCCGATCAGTCTTCTTAAGGCATTGATGGTCATGTCATTATCTCCTATAAATGGAGGTATTCTGGCGTTATTCCTCTATCCAAGTGCCTTCCTCCATTCATTCATCCCTTTCTTCTCACCATCTTCCTCCATTGTTAATCACCATGTTTGGAGTTCACGGCCTTATGGTTGTTTGGTTGTTTGGCAGCATTCTCATCGGCCGTGTGGTGGCCTTTTGCCTGAGCATCCCTTTGTCGATCTAGATCATACCATCTTGTTGTTGCTGTTGTTGTTGTTATGCCTGTTATTGCTGTCCTTATTGGCTCGAGATGATGATACACGGGGGATCGATTTTCCCCATTTTAGAAATTTATTCGGACTATATACCGTTGCTCGCTCTCCTACCCTGGACTGGTGTGGCACTTCACCCCTTGGGTTTCTTCCCAAAGGGTAAAGTGGCACAACCGGCCGTTGAGGCTGGGGCCCGCCGAATCTTCAACCTTTGGCTTCAACGGGTTATGTCTCTTTTTTCTGCCTCTTCTGCATCCTCCCCCTTTCCTCTTCTTCATCTTCTCCCTCGACGGAGTTATTCCATGGGATTGAGATGGGAACCTAGAGGAGGCGGCGATCGAAGGAACTGCCTTCGAGGATGCGAGCTCGAGGAGGTGGCGCTCGGAGATGATGCTACGGGAGATAAACCTTCGAGGGTAGACTAGGCCCTTAGGCTTCCTGGGTGTGCACCCCTTCGCTTCTTTGTTTCTGTATAAGGACCCTTTGCGGCTTTTGTAATCATATATAAGGACCCCTCGAGGGCCGTTGTAAGCAAATGTTTATGAATATAAAGATATTTTCTTGACTTCTGCCTTTGATACTTGCCATATTCTTTTGCATTTGCAAGGATTCTGAATGTATGCCTCTGTTGACGATCGCCAATATCTAACTCGGATGTGAGTATTCCTTCCGATCTTTGGTTGATAGAAATGGCTCCTTTCCGAGCCCACCGTTGTTCCTCAGACCAAGCCTGAAATGGTTCATTTGACTTGGGTCATCAGGACCCTTGAGTCACGTGAAGATAGCGCATCGAACCTTGAATTTTTTGATCGTGGTCTCTGAGTGAAGGTCAGCTTCAGGTACCTAGAGGTTTACATTGAACTTGATGTAGATAACCTTTTAAAGCATTGTAGATAGGTCCCTGAGGAGGGGACCCATATTTAGGCGATGTCCTGAGGTTGAGCCCTCATGGACGGAGCTCTAAGTGCTTACTTTCTTCTTGAGAGGAACCCTCAGGGTCGGATACCACCTCGGAACTGGAGATGATGTTGTTGGCCTTTTGAAGCCTAAATTCTCTTTGATGGAGGTCCTCAAGGTCGGGTACCACCTCAAGACTGGAGATGATGTGGCTAGCTTTTTGAAGCCTAACTCCTCTTTGATGGAGGTCCTCGAGGTCGGGTACCACCTCAGAACTCGTATTGAAGTCATTGGCCTCCCGGGGCCTAACTTGGGTAGGTGGGCTGTTGTTGTTTTTCCATATATATATATATGGGGTTGCTCCCGCTTCATGGGAGATCCCACTATTTTAGATAGCTATCCTTCCGTTTCGGCGTCGCATCCTTCGTTACCTTAGCACCAAAGTGTTTGTATAGGTTCCCGGTTTACTTTGCTAGTCTTGCCATAGCCATGGATGTTACTTCAGGGTCTGCCCGACAGGGAGGGGAGAGTTCCACTCCCAGTGCTCAGGATCCATGGGAGTTTACCTTGAAGACTATGTCTTCGATAAGAGGGGAGCACCTTGAGTTGGTGAGGAGAGACTGCGGATTGGGCGAGGGGGTAGCGTTACAGGCGCTTCCCCCGGATGGGGGTATTACGGACCTTGCCGATGGATTCCTGAACGTGTACTTGTACCCTTTTGCACTGGGCCCCCTTGATAGGGTCATGCTCAAAGTATCGGGTTACTTTGGCGTAGATACATCCGTCGTTCTAACAAATAGTGCTGATGATGAGGTTCTTTGTGGAGAAGGCAGGGCTTGAATTCACGTTTAGTCATCTTTTCAGGTTGTACCGACCCTTTCATCATCGAGGCCTGCTAACCTTGTGGTGTTGTTTGTCTATGCCCTTTGTTGTTGATGATGGGGAAGATGGAGATCGAGAGTGGATTAGTCGATTCGTCCGGGTCCGGACGGTTAACGTTATTCCCGTGGAACTTATGCCATTCTCCAAGGAATGGAATTATACGAGTAAGTGGAGCATCTCGTGCTTTCTCAGAATTGCTCATGGTGGAAGCTAGTTTAGTAATCATGTTTCCTCCTTTTCTGCAGCAATTTCATAGGCGCCAGGCGAAGTTCCTGATCTGCCTAGCTGGGTCCAGAAGCTGGAGACCCATTCGACTTGTGACGAGCGTAGGTGGCTAGCTGTCTCCCGGGGTAGATGGGAAGCAAAATATCATGGTATGTGTGTATGTTGCCTTTTCCTCGTCCCTCTTACATTTGGGAACACATTTTCCCCTTTTCATGTATTAATTTGGCGTCATAGGTATGGGAGGGTCTCCGAGGGCGAGGTTGTGCTCCTCCGGAGAGGGGGAGATGTTGCCAGCTTCCGAGCCTAAAGACGACAATAATAAACGGTATATCCATTTGCAGTGCGATGGCACTCACAACAAGGCGAAATGGGGCTGAGTCCTTGAGGAGAAAACATCATCCGAGCCTACTGCACCCAAAGTTTCCATTTCTGGAGAGGCGGTTCCTCTGAGCGATCGTGCTTCGATCGTGGCTGATTCTTCTAGGGCCGAGGGGAATAGATCAACAGGGGTGTGTTCGGCCTTCGAGGAAGTCCGCCAACTCCACTTTGCGGTGAGCTTTGTCACAGTCTTTCCGAATTTCGCGTCTTCCTTCCTTATCGAGCTTTTCTTTTGCAGGCCTTTGGTAGGCTTAGGTCTGAGCTGCTCCATCATGGGGATAGGCTCTAGAAAGCTCTGGATGGGGGTAGGTACCTTGGGCTCCTTTGCGAGGAGAAGGAAGTTGAGCTGGCACACTAGCGATATGAGGCATACCGGAGCTCGAATTATGAGGGCTATTTGATGGAGCAGGTAACTTCCCGTCCTGGGTAGGTATGTGTTTCACCTTTTAACTTCTCATGTTAACTCTTTGCCTATCCCAGCTGCAGAAAAAGTTAGAGGCCCTGGAATGCCTTAGGGGTAAAGCCGACCGAATCAGGAATGACTACGGCAAGCTAAGAGCTCAGGCTCAGGCTCAAGCTTCAGAGGAGAAAGGTGCCTTGGCTAAAGTTCCTTCCTTCGAGGTCCAACTCCGCTTAGCTCGTGATAAAGCTTTAGTTCAAGCGGATATGATTACGAAGCTTGAATCCGAACTTTCGAAAGTCATGGCTGAGATTGTTGATGCTCGGACCAAAGCAGCACTGAGCTGGATTAAGGCCGATCGGGAGATGGCGATTTATTTGAAGGATGCTACCGATGACCAAGACAAGTTGAAGAGGGTCATCGATCGTGAAGAGTGGATCAAAGAATATGCTCGTTGCAGATCTCGAAGAAGAGTTCTCGAGGAGATCGGTGCCAGGGGTTTTGTTCTCCTAGAAGAGTTGGCACGAGTGAGGGCAGACAAGCGTGGTGCTCGGTTATTCCTGTCCGACGCTGAAGAGAGTGAAGATAAAGCTGATAGGTCGTAGCCCTAGCCATTTTGTATGCAATACCTTCAGAGCGTGTTTGTAGATGGAGAATGCATTTTTTCTCGTATGTAAATAAAAGAAACTTGAGGCTTTATTTCTTCTGTACCCCTTTTTGCTTCGCTTCTGACTAGGTGGACTAGTTTCAGAGTTGGTGAGAATCCTTAGATTCGTGACATGGCTCTGGGGCTCATTAGGAAGGCCCGGGGGCTCTTATGCGTTCGGTCGATGCGACCTTTAGTGTAAGCTGGTATTAGAGCTCTTATGCTTTTGCTCAACTATTTTGGGTTTAGTCTCTTATTCGGGCTTCGACTTGAGCTCATTCGACCCTCAAGCTTTTCTGTTTGCATGAGCGGGCGAAAATGGCTCTTACGCCTTGCCCTTGGAAATTTGTATTTTAACTATTTTAGGTTCAGTCTCCGAGTCAGGTTTTGACTCGAGCACAATTGACCCTCATGTTCTGTATTTGCGTGGGCTGGCGACAATGGCTCTTATGCCTTGGGTCGAAGCGACCTTTAATATGCACGGCCCTGAGGCTCATTAAGCTGGTGATAATGGCTCTTACGTTTTGCCCTTAAGTATATATAGTTAACTATTTTGGGTCCGGTATCTGAATCGGGTTACGACTCGAGCTCATTTTGACCCTTAAGCTTTCAAATTTGAAGCTGGAGACAGTGGCTCTTATGCTTTTGGTCGTTGCGACCTTTTAGTGCCTGTGGCCCTGAGGCTCATTATGCTGGCAATAATGGCTCTTACACTTTGCCCTTGGGAATATGTAGGCTTTGTTTTCCTCTCGTTAAGGAATTTTGAAATGATTTTGCCTGACCCGTCGTTAGTTCGGGAAGAACCTTAATTTCAAGTCGTTTGTGGCGATGTTCGAGCGCCTCAGAAGGTTTGGCTCGTAGGCTGAGTAGCTCGAAGTCTTGTGATTTGGAGCTGACATTGTCAAAGCTCTTTTGCCTGTCGAGGGTAGCTTGTTTAACCGGTTCTTTTTGAAGTAGATTTGAAGTAATGGCCTTATAATTTTGTAGCAACGGTCGGGCGTCCCCGAGTCGCGTTAATTTGACTGATACAGCCGTATGACCGTAGTCATTGGTGTTTGGCCGGAGCTATTTTTGGTCCCGAGTGTAGTAGTTTAGGCGTCTATATCGAGGGTATGCCCTTTCGAGAGTCTTACAAATGCGATATATAGCCTAAACTTCGGAATTCAGTTTATGCTTGTAGTAAGGTCTTACAAAATTTTCATGCCTTTTGAGGTCTTACAGTTTTGTTGATACTTGGTACAAGTATGATTCATGCCTTGTTTGAGGTCTTACTGTTTTCGTTGAACTTAGTACAAGTATGATTCATGCCTGGCTTGAGGTCTTACAATTTTTACATGCCGTTGAGGTCTTACAGTTTTTTCATGCCTTTTGAGGTCTTACAGTTTTGTTGATACTTGGTACAACTATGATTCATGCCTTGCTTAAGGTCTTACAGTTTTCGTTGATACTTGGTACAAGTATGATTCATGCCTAGCTTGAGGTCTTACAGTTATTTCATGACGTTGAGGTCTTACAGTTATTTCATGCCGTTGAGGTCTTATAGGACCGAGTCTGCCAGCTCGGGGTCTTATGGCCTCGAGTTTTTAAATGAATGGCGATTGGACACAGTCTCTGAGTCGTCGAGTTTTCTTTGGCTCGGGAGCCATTACTCATGGGCTTGGAATTGGCTCATTGAGGGCTTATGATTTTGGAGATTCCAAACCTATGATGCCAATCTCCAAGTGTTCGGGACGTTTTTCTTTTCTGGGGATGTTTCGTAGTTTTTGTGCTACCTCCTTGAAGGCTTATGAGTTTGGAGTTCCGACCCTGGGTTATGTAGGTGTCGAGTTGTTGACGCCAGTCTTCGAGTATTTTGGGGCGTTCTCGGTGGAGGGATCTTTTCTGTGAAAATGCTAAGTTTCCTTTGGAGTACGATATGCTTTGGCGAAAGATATTCCTTGATTGCTTGGCATAATTACATGTTGTTTTGTTGCTGGGGGTCCGGCTTACGCGGACACAGTTCATTTGATCATTTGGCCCGATACATCATTTCCTATTGGAACCTTATTCTTCTTTCCTTGGTTTTTCCAAGTGGATGACCTCTTGAGGGGGTTCCTCCAGTGTTCGGGGTTGATTGCAAAAGAAGCCTTGTACGCTTGTTGGATCCTCCTTAGGTAGCCTGTAGACGTTGCATCATTAAAAGCCTTGCCGGTGAAACCCTCTTCGGGACAAAAAGCTTGGCCGAAGTAAAAGAGTGCAATGAATGCCTTTAAGGCCTTGAGATCTTCGGGTTGGGTTAGCACTTTCGACTACCCTGATCGGGCGCCTGCATATGGGTTAGTGTAAGATAATGAAAAAGGTTGGTGGTCTTACCTTATCGTGGGATGCGTCAGCGATGTTCCAAGGTCTGATGTGTCCCTATTATTTGGAGCGAGGACTCGGTACTGTCCTCCGCTGTGTTTGATCGGTCTTAACTGAAGACGTAGTTTGATTATCCTTTGGCTCTTTCGAGAGTGGAGATTTTGGTACCGGCGCTACGTTAGGTACCGCGAACACTTTCCTTGTCGCGTGCTGTTCCTCGTAGATGGTTTTAACCCCATTCTCTATCGTAAATTTCATCATTTAGTGGAGGGTGGATGGTACCGCTTTCATGCAGCGTATCCTTGGTCGCCCGAATAATGTGTTGTATTTCATGTCTCCTACAATGATATGGAAATTGACATTTTAGGTCGTGCCGGCCACGCTAACTGGGAGAGTGATTTCTCCGTTCGTTGTTTCAATTGTCGTGTTGAATCCGTTAAGGGCTTGAGTGGCGGGAACGATTTGGTCTAGCGGTCCGAACTGCACTATTACCCTTGACCTGATAATGTTGGCCGAACTACCTGGATCTACGAGCAAATGTTTTATTTGAAATGAATTAACGAGGAAAGAGGTTACTAGGGCGCCGTTATGAGGTTGGGACGAGGTTTCAGAGTCCTCCTCATTGAATGCGAGGGTATTTTCGGGTACGTATCCCCGAGTTCGCTTTTCTCTGATGATGGATATTTTTGTCTTTTTCATCACTGGTTCCTGGGGAGTGTCGACCCCCCCCAATATCATGTGGATAACATGTTGTGGCTCATTTGCTTCGTTTTTCTTGGTCGTGCGTATTATGAAGTTCACGTACTAAGTCGTGATTCCTTCGGGGAAGGATCCGACTGAATAGGCCTGGTCCATTATGCGTCCCTAATTTTGCTGATGGCGAACACGATATCCGACACATCAACACAGAAGTCATATTCTAATAGGAGAGGTGCCCCCGTTGGTCCCGTATCCCCGTCGAATCCGCCTCTATTGGTGAGTCCCCGAGGGTTCTGTTCACCAATCGATCGTTGCGAGATGGATTGCATCTCGGGGCATTACTCATATCTTCGGGTGTACAGTTGGTACCTCTCTCTATTTGATTTTGACTCCTTCGCTAGGAGTCTGCTCGGATATACTGAGCCCGAGGGGGCTCTCATCTGGTCATCTTCGACCCTGATCTTTGACTGATACCGGTTGTGACGTCCGACCAGGTTATGGCAGGATACTCTATCAGATTCTTTTTCCCCTGCCTTGAGGCCACTGAGCTTCGTTCATTCGAGCCTTCAGTGAAGGCCTGCACCGTCCAATCGTCGGAGACCGGGGGTAGTTCCATTCGTTCCGTTTGGAAGCAAGATACGAATTCTCGCAACATTTCATTCTCCCTCTGCTTAATCTTGAATACGTCGGACTTCCTTGTTGCTACTTTAATGGCACCGGCGTGTGCCTTTATGAAGGAGTCTACCAGCATGGCAAATGAGTGTATGGAGTTGGGAGCTAGGTTGTGGTACCACATCATGGCCCCCTTCGAGAGCGTTTCTCCGAACTTCTTCAGTAAGACGGACTCGATCTTGTCGTCTTTTATGTCGTTTCCCTTTATTACGCATGTATAGGCAGTGGCATGTTCGTTTGGATCTGAGGTCCCGTTGTATTTTAGGAGTTCTGGCATTCTGAACCTCTTTGGAATGGGTTTCAGAACCGCTTCCTTTGGGAACGGCCATTGCACAAACTTCTACGAATCTACACCTTTCAGGACCGAGGGTGCGCCCGGGATCTGGTCAACCCTGGAGTTATAGGTCTCGACCTTCTTATCATTGATTGCTATCATTTCTCGTCCGATTCGATCCTCTTGGTGAGGTGTTCAAGCATTTTTATGATGGCAGGGTCGGCTATCGATCCGTTATTGCTCGATCTCTTAGGTATCTGTTCGGCTGGGGGAGCTGTCCCCGGTGCTACCGTGCTGGGAGTCATTGGGTGGCTTTGCAGTTGAGCGATAGCCTACTGTTGTGCCTGCAATATTTCAAAAATAACATGTAGGCTAACTTCCTGTTCTTCTCGAGCTGGGGTTTTTTGGGATTCCTATTGGTTATCGTGTTGTATACTCCTGTCGGTGTGTGAGGTTTCGCCGACCTGCTGTGTGTCTTGCAAACTCGCATCCCCTGGAATCGGTCCAGGTGCGTTATCGGGGTTCTGCGGTGGCGCGCCAATAATTAGAACAACCACATTATTTTCTCCGTGGTTTTCAAGTTCGTCATTCTCAGCTCTGTTCACTGAGCTAGGCATTTTGACATGAAATCGAAGATCTTGGACAAGAAAAAGTGTGAAAGATAACTTACGTTGTGTAACGAAACCAGCAAGAAAATAATTACTATTATTTTTAGCCTCACAGTGGGCGCCAATCTGTTTACCATGAAAATGGTAATAACAATTAAATTTGTTGATGAGACTCTAAAATACATGATCTATTTTTATGCTAGTTGTTTAAGCAGTTGATGCTAGATATGTGAAGATAAACGAGGAAATGCGAGCTAAAACGGAGTTATAATCAAACCGGGGGGTGTAGTTATTCGGGCCTCGGACCGACAATTGAAGGGCCTCGAGGACGATGTCTGGGCTCGGGCTCGAGCTATCGAGGATAATTGGGAAGGGGCTAATAGTTAGGGTATAATTAAAGGAGGCTCTTCATGGCCAATAAGAAGCAATAAATGAAGAACAAGTATGCAGGCAATAAATATGAGCAATAATACAGAGAGAATATATTAGAGAGAGAGGAAAGAATTCTTGTATATTTCGTGTAGAATAGTTGGAGCAACAACAGCCCTTTGCAAAATGCTAAGGATCCCCTTTATATAGGAGGGGAATCCCATCATAGTACAAAATACATTAATTGTAAAGGTATGGAAATGGGATAGCTAGACGTGACACCTTAATACAAGTTTTGGGCAGGCCGGCTTTGTCAGACTTAGCCGCGTGCCTTGGGAATTAATCATTTTTACTCTAACCTCGATCGACATTCACTTTAGGTTGGGCCTCGACGAGCTTCGAGGGAGGGAACTCGGTCATAGCACGCGTCCTCGAGGCCTCAAGGTATTCTTCTGAAATGAACTAATAGCAAGAAATTGGGCCCCCTGATTTTGCCGCATACAATAAGGAAAAATTCAATTTGAGGGGCCATGAATCAAACAATATAACTGAATAACACAGAAGATTAAGAACTTTAATGGTATGCCCTCAAAGAATGAGCGTGAGAACAAATATACCCTCCATATGGGGATATTTAAAATAAGGGCATATTTGAAGTAAATATATGACATCAGGGGCATGTTTATGCCAAAGTATTAACGACGGGCAAATTCGCTCAATTTCACATAGTTTAAGGCCTTATTTGGACCTTTTTCCATTAAAAAATATTTGATGTGTTTGACAGTTTGAACATCATTTTGATTTTGGAAAGAAAGTTTGAAATTTTGTTAGGAAAAACTTTTTTTTGAGCAAACAGGAAATAGATATATTAATAACTAAGGAACATCTAGTACATAGTCAACATAAGATGTATTACGGAGGACGCATTGGTTCCCTAAGCTTGCTAATAGTTGGCAAGCTTCATTACATAGTATTTTTTCATAGGTAGTGGATTCAAGTCTATCACTTTCCACAAATTCTATTACATCAAAAGGTGGTCCAACAAAAACTTTTTTACTGGTCTCTTGTGCTTTACTTCCTTCTGCCACTCCAAAACTTGATTGTCCCTATTTAGGATCCCTTTTGCTAGTTGATAGCAATCATATTCCCCTGCCTGAAAGTGTGCTGGAGAGTAACCCTCTGCTGGTGCATTAAGGACTTGCAATCATTAATTATTTTGTTAAATAATTTATTACCAACTTGTATTGCCTGGATTACCTCTGAGCAGTCTGTCTCTATCTCAAGTGGGAAGAGATTCCACTCTTTTTCTGTTCTTAGACCTTCTCGTAGAGCTTTTAATTCTGCTCCTAGTGAGCCATTTGCATGTGTTAGTTTTGCAAAACCAACTACCCAGCTACCTTTTGCATTTCTGAAAACACCACCTAAACCCCAATTTTCATTATAGCTATGAAAACTGGCATCCACATTTAGTTTGAACCAACTCTAGAGGGTTTGAACCAGTTGATTTTTATAAGAGTTTTGGGAGGGTTAATAGAGATTTTTCCTTGAATAATTTAAATTCAATGGCCCTTTGCAAAATTTGATAACCACTGATTTAGCTGGCAGTGTTATTGTGGTTATTATTATTCTATTAACCCAGATGTGCCAAATGAAGAAGGGAAAGTAGGTGTTCTAGTTTATGAAGTCATTTTTGATAGGAAAGTTGAAGTCCTTTATTTGGAGAAGCCAATGTTTCCCATTTTGGTTAATAAGGTGGTTCCCTTGAAGGTCGGACCAGAGTTTGCTGACAGCTTTGCAGTCGAGGAAGATGTGCTCTATTGATTCTTCATAAGGGCTTTTACAGATTGGACAGTTAGGGTCAATGTTTAGTCCAATCTATGAAAGGTATTTCCTGCAAGGAATTCGATTGTGAAGGCATTGCCATAGGAAAATTTTGATTTTATTGGGACAGTCCAATTTCCAAATCCATTCAAGTTCTAAGTTAGTGTTATTAGGAGATTCCAACAGTGTATAACAAGATTTAGTAGTAAAGACCCCCTAGTGGTGAGAGACCAAATAGGTAAGTCAATTGAGGGACCCTTTTGACGGATTTTTGTTTTGGTGATATTAGCTATTAAACCCGGAGGGGGAGAGAAGGTTAAACAGTTTAAATTCCAATTGGTACCATCAAAGATATCTCTAATTTTTGCGGAAAAATCTTTTGCTGAAGGATAGCCTATAACTAGGTCCCTTAGGTTACCAATATTTGGAATCCAATTGGCCTCCAATAGATTAAGATTGGAATGGACGTGTGGGGACCATATGATGCCCTTGGAGAAGATGTCTCACTCTTTGCAAATGTATTTCCAAAGGAGAGAGGATCTATTTGTATAGGAACTATTGCAATAGTAAGAGATGATAAGCTTTGCCCAAGGAATTAGTGCATTTGTGAGAAGTCTCCAACTTAAACTAGTGAGAGTACAAAGGTTTTTATTAAGAGCATTATGGATACCTAATCCACAATATTTTTTGGGTTGGCATATAGTGGGCTAGTTCACTATGTAAATTTTCCTTTTCTTCATTGTACTACCCCATATGAAGTCCCTTTGGACTTTGTTAATCTCTTTTAGGGTTTTCCTGGGGAGGAGAGTGTATTGCATGTAATGGTTTGGGATCGAATTAAGGCATGATGTCGCAAGAGTTGTTCTTCCTACCAAACTAACGAATTTCATTTTCTAGGATGCAAGTTTGGTTCTCATCTTATCAATGAGGAATTGGTAGTCCCTATGTTTGGGGCTATAGTGAAGGATAGAGAAACCTAGGTATGTGCCAAAACTGTTACTCTTTTTAATACCTAACGAAGTGGTAATGTCATTGTTGATTGAGTGGTTACAATTTAGTAGTGTTGATGCTTTGACCTGATAGAGAGCAAAATTGGTCAAGCCCATTTTTAATAGCTTGACAAGATTTAGCATTAGCTCTAGCCATTAGAGTAAGGTCGTCAACAAATAATAAGTGGGAGATTTTGGACATTTATAACCTAAGGATATGGGGTCCCAATTTTTGATGTCCACTTGATGTTCTATGTATTTAGTGAGCATTTCTAGGCAGAGGATAAAGATATAAGGGGAGATGGGGTCGCCTTGCCTAATACCTCTACTTGGTTGAAAGTAATTTGTAACAAATCCATTGACTAAGATTGCTATTTTACTGGTAGAAATGCAACTTAGCAACAATTTGGAGAATTTGGAGGGACATTAAAGAAATTCAGGGTGTGACGAACAAAAGACCATTCAAGACGATCAAAAGCCTTTTCTAAGTCGATTTTAAGAATCATATGGCCCTGCTTGCCTTTCAGTTTATTAAACTTAGAAATCATTTCCTGGATGATGATAGCATTATCAGACGCTCTTCTGTTTTTCATGAAGCTAGCCTGATATGGACTGATCAATTGATCTAGGAACGGTTTAAGATGGTTGGCTAGAATCTTAGTGATTATTTTATAGATAATATTGCATAAGCCAATGGGTCTGAAATTTTTAATGTTGTTTGCATTATGGATTTTGGGAATGAGGCATAGAAATATTTTGTTAATATCCGGAGGGATTTTCTGATTGTTAAAAATATCATGACAAAGATTACTAACAGAATTCCTTATATGGTACAAATATTTTTGGAAAAAGAAGGGGTGTAGACCATCTCGACCAAGAAACTTGAAATGTTTGAACGAGAAAACTACTCTTTTAATCTCATTATCTAGAAGGGGGTTATCCAGATTATCTAGGTTAATCTTATTACATCTGGATTGTGGATTTAGGGGTTAGCCTAGGTAGAGTGAGAATGAGAAGAGGTAAAGTAGCTTTTTAGGAAAAACATTGAATTTCACTTGTAAATATTGTTCATATTAGTTTTTCAACTTCAAACTCTCTATTATGTTGGAAGTGAAATAATAAAATAAATTTTAAAACAAACATTCATTTATACTGCAAGTTGAAATTTAAGTAATAAAATAATTCTAATGACCAAATGGTGTGCTATTATATTACTCCCTCCGTTTCAGTTTATGTGAACCTATTTTTTTTTTGGTCCGTTCCAAAAAAGAATGACTCCTTTCTAAATTTGGAAACAATTTAGCTTAAATTTTCAATTCTACCCTTAATGAGAAGCTTTTACAACCACACAAATACTCTGTGCCCCTTTTTGACTTGTTTAGGACCACATATTCTAAAAGACAGTCAAACAGGTTCACATAAATTGAAATGGAGGGAGTAATTTTTTTTGAAAGAGCTCAAAAATATTCCTATCGCATGCAATTTTTTAAAATGAAACGTGTGATATTCCAAATCCAATATCAACCACAGATGCAATGGCGTGTAGTCGATGAACAAGTCAGAGTCACGAACCCAACGTTTTACTCTCACTTTATGTGTGAAGTAACTTCTTGAAATCTATATGTTGAAAAGCCAATTACCATTGTGTATTCGTAACCAAAAACGTTACAATAATGGCGTCTGTGATTGAGCAATGTCAAGTTGCGCCATCTCCCGGCAGGGCAACTAAATTGACACTCCCTCTTCCACATTTTGACCATGTTTGGTTAGCTTTACACCGCATGCGGTGGATTTTATTCTACAAGCTTCCTATTCCCAAACCCGATTTCGTCCAAACTATTATTCCTAGTCTTAAAGATTCACTCTCCCTCATTCTCAAACATTATTTACCCCTAGTGGGCAATGTTGCTTGTCCACAAGATGGAAGTGGTTATCTTGAGTTGCGTTATGTAGCAGGAGATTCTGTATCTGTTATTTTTTCTAAGAGTACTGATATGAATTTCTATTATCTCGTTGGTAACCATCCTCATAATGCTAAGGATTTTTATCACTTTATTCCTCAGTTGGCGGAACCTAAGGATGCACCTGGGGTCAAATGAGCCCCGATGTTAGCCATTCAAGTGGCACAGTTTTCGAATCATGGCATATCCATTGGTTTCACTAACCATCATGTTGCTGGTGATGGAGCTACCATAGTACGTAAAGTTTGTAAGGGCATGGGCTTTGCTTAATAAACTCGGTGGAGACGAACAATTCTTAGCTAATGAGTTTATTACATTTTATGATCGGTCCGTAATCAAAGACCCTAATGGAATAGGGATGTCTATATGGGCTGAAATGAAGAAATATAATCACATGATGAAGATGTCTGACATTGTGACTCCTCTTGATAAGGTTCGCGGTATATTTATTATAACATAGGATGACATCAAGAAGCTCAAGAATTTAATATTGTCAAGACGAGCTAACCTAACTCATGTAACATCTTTCACTGTAACATGTGCTTATGTATGCTTGCTTAATAAAATCAGAGGCCCGCAATAGGGGAAGAGATAGACGAGAATGGAGTGGAATTCTTCGGATGTCTAGCAGATTGCAGAGCACAGTTCAATCCACCACTTCCTCCATCTTATTTCGAGAATGCCCTAGTCGGATACGTTGCAGGAACAAGACATGTTGACTTAGAAGGAAAAGAAGGTTTTACAATTGCTGTGAAAGTAATAGGAGAAGCTATTCAGAAAAGGATGAAGGACGAGGAATGGATCTTGAGTGGTAGTTGATTAGAAGAATATGACAAAGTAGCTGGGAACGGAATAGTTTCAGTTACTGGATCACCAAAGTTTGACTTATATGCTGCTGATTTTGGTTGGGGAAGACCAGAAAAGTTAAGAGTTCATTTCTATTGACAGCGGTGATAGCATATCCATGTCCCTTAGTAAGTCCAAAGACAGATGGATATTTAGAGATTTGTTTGTCTTTGACCAAAACTCGAATGAATGCTTTTGCTTCTATGTTCACCCACAGGCTTAGCTTTCTGTAGCAGGCTGGTATGAGTTTGTATTGATTGAACTCAAAATACAATTACAGTGAAGAATCTAAGAACTGGACTAGGAAAATACACTAAAAATGGCAATCTATACATCTATATAAAAGAGGGGCATTAAAATCTGACGTGGCACCTCTCATCATTCAGAATACATATCTTCTTTTTTTGCTCAGTTTTTTGGGTTTTTACCCTATTTTCCTATTTATTTGCTATACTAAAAACCAAAAGCCACATATTAACTTCTATTAATTACGCCTGTCTCTTTATAAAAAAAATTTCCGTTCTTTTTTGGCGACTTACCCTTCTCAAAACGTTTTCCGTATATTTTCTCCAACGTTTCATTGAAGAGGCACCGCACCTGTTGAAGAAACCAAAAAGTTACGTTTCATTGCCGCTGCAACTTTGAGTTTAGGGTTTTGATGGGTTGGTAGGGTAGTCACTTTGCTGCTAAAGTTTCTATATCTTTAGCGTATAACATATTTATGTATATCTTCTTATGCATTTTTATTTTACTATTTGATGTTTTACTTTTTGCTCCTTATTCTTCTTCTTTTTTTAAATAGCTGAATTAATTGGGTCATAAAAAGAGTTGGATTAGCATTAGTTCAATTACTCTAACTAATTTTTTGGTTAGCTTTTTATGATGTTAATTTTTCATATGTGTTTTGTTGCGTTTTTAGTATTTTCTGTTAAAAATGGATTTGAGAATTGAGATTATGAATGATTTTAAAAGTTATGATGCAAATAAGACAGATTGTTGGGTCTGTAGCCCGTTTTCTTCATCCTTGATGCTTCTAATCTGTCAACAAATATATTCGCAGAGGCACCATTGCAAAGAGCAAACTCAATAGCAAATCAAGTACTTACATTATAAAAAGGTTAGAAGTGTTTACGATCACTTCAACTTTTCGTACTATTTTTAGTTCGTCTATGTTCTTACTTCTTTTTATCTTGATTCTTGATATTGTTTGCTTATTTGAATTAGCAGGATTTTTATTTTTGAAGGTCCCAAGAAACGTATCTATCTTTTATTTCTTCTCAACTTTTACTTTTTCCTAATTTTCCCATTTATTTTTGTAAGCATCTTAATTATAAACCATCATTCCTCTTGATGAAAAGTTGGCCCGTTTTATTTCTTCCTCTTTAAAAATTAATTCCTCGATGGTTGTTTCTCCTCTGTGTTCCATTGTTCATCTCTCTACATTTGTTTGAGAATCCACAAATATTATAGGTACTCTTTCGATCTTCTCTTTTTGGAAGTCAAGGTACGCCTTTTTTTTCTTTTCGTGTTTAGTTGCCTTCAATATACTTCGCCTATTTTATTTCCACACGACTTTGAAATATTAATCATTACGAATATGCAATCAGTCCGTTTGTCATTTCAATTCATAGTTGAAGATAAAGGCATTATTCGCTTAGCCGAGTAACGAACAACAACATCATCAACTTAAAGAATATAATGGTATTGGACTACTACGATACTGCAAATTGCTCTCATAAACAGAGAATATGAATCTATGCAAATATTTAACTTTTTTGCTTCTTCCTTATTTTTTTCATTTATTGAAAGTTTATGAACCTTATAGTATTCCTCCATGTTTACTTAGTTTGTAAGTTTATGAACCTTATGGTATTCCTCCATGTTTCGTATAAAAATTCATATTTTTGCTTCATTAGGACCTTTACCCAAGGTTATTCCTTTCATCGCATATTTGGAGTAGTAATATCATTTGTTCAATAATAAGTTACTGTTTTCTAATTATCACAATGCTTATTTGGATACAGGAGGTGCCGCAGAATTCCTTACAATCCTAAAATTTTGGATGTTCCATATATGAATTGTACATACGGATGCACCATCTAACTCTCTAAATAAGTTCTGGGTTAAGTTTTTCATATTTTAATTTTTGGTTATGTATTTTCATTTTAAATTTTAGCTGAGCAATTTTTTATTTTCTATTATTATTTTAAGCTTTAATTTATTGTGTGTCAATGAAGAAATAGGAGGAGAAGGAAAAATTATTTAGCATGTTTAACTTGTAAGGATTTTCTTTTTGTTTAGTTGTATCCATGTTATAGTTGTAAAACTTCAGTTAAAACCGCTCTCAGTTTGGTTTGTAATATAAATTAAACACAATTGGCCTTAAAGAATTTAGTATTTGAAATTTTCACCATCTAATTTTTACTTTTGCAATTATATTTAAAAAACGGTCTTCTTTAACTGACAGAATTAAATTTTTTATTTCCTTTTTGAACGTCCTATTTGCAGTCTCTAATGGAAGGACGAATTTTAGGGATAAACTGGTTATATTCGCTCGCACACATTTAAGTTAGATAGAGAGATGATGTATCTTTTATTCATTTATGCAATAGATCGGCTATTTAATTTTGACATTCTCAAGGGGCTACAAAAAAAGGCCAAAGCCAAAATGCCAATAATTAATCAAGAAGAGCGAAAGGTGATCGAGAAACAAAAGAAAACAAAATAGTTGTGCTAAGAGCTAGCTTAAAAGAAGAAAATAACTCGAGATCGAATGTAAAGTTTAGGTTAAATGCAGATATTAATTTAGCTTGGCTTTTTAAATGTAGATATTCTCCCTTAAGCACGACTTAACTATGATATTATGTAAGATTTCGGACAATGATTCCTAATCAATTAAACCAGATATAATTGATGATATTAATAAGATTTCAAACAACATTTTTTAATAAATTAAACCAGATAAGATTAATTCAAGGATAAATGATAACACGATTTTCACACACATATATATACACACTACGTACTAAAGTTTGTTATTGAATAATTTTGTGTGGAAGTATAGGTTGTCGTAGTTTTAGTAACATTACTTTTGTTCCTTAGATATGCAGAGTACCATAGTATTTTATAAATTCATGGTTATTTTTGTGATCGCGCGAAGCGCGGGCTAATACACTAGTATATATATAAAGGAGGGAATAAAAATGATGACTTGGCACCTCTCATAGACTAGGATTGCTATTTATCTTTTTTCTTATTTTTTTAGCTTTTTCTCTCATTGTTTGGTTCTTTTTTTATTTTCTATAATTATGTATTTTGTAACCGACTCTAACAATCAATTACACATGACTATACCTAAACGTTGTCATGCAAATAATAGCCGAAACGTTATGAACAATGAAAAGGTTTATAGTAATGGTTCTTCTCTTCTACAAATTGGTTGTATTTCATTTTATCTTCCTAATTGCCAATCCAATATTGAGATTCATTAGAAGCAGTAATGAGCAAAAACTGCGTATACTCAAATGAAGGACTTATATCAGGCAAAGCTTTAGAATTCTCCCTCTTGCTTTTTTTTAAGCGATAGAAATCTCTCCCTATTGCTTTCTCATTATTAATCATGGTAATATAATAGGAAGGAGACAAGTTGCTCGGAGGGACAATTTCAACGTATTCTTATACCAGGTCGATCGCTTTGGAATCATTTTTCCTTCTTTCTATATCTTTTTTTCAATTTATTGGCCTAGAATATTGTATTTGATGTAATTAATTTTTACCTAATTGTTTTGGGTAATTCATTGATGTGTTTTACCTGATAATAATTGTTTTCAAACACTATTTGTTCTCTTTTATTTCTCTGATTTGGCGGAGTAATTTTATTTTCCCTGTTTTTACTTTTTGGTGATTCACTCATATGTTTTTCTATTGATGTTGTTCTCTTCTATTTTATTTTAATTTGGGACCTGGAAGTACACCTTCCTATTTTGAAGTCTAATATGTGTGAATTTTCTTGATGTGAAAGCAGGTCTGTCAAGATATTCAGTTTCTAATGTCAATTATACTGTCTTCTATTTCTTTTTAGAACAATTTATACTTCTTATTTCCTCTACTATATCAATAATAGTTAGGTGCAGATATTTGAAGATAAGCTTTATCAGAAAATTAGTCTACATACTTTCAATAAAAACTATTCTAACTATCAAAAAGATTTTCAATAAGACCGAAACTTAAAATTTCCGTTGAAGCTATTATCTCGACTTATGATGGATTTGAAGATGAAATGAGTGATTTTAGAGTGAACGCGTGACTGACTATGGGAAGGTGATCATTGGAAGTTAGAGAAGTAAAAAGAACGGTTAAATGGGCATTTTTATTGTAAAATGAATGGATAAGAAGTAATTATGAAACGAGAGGAGGAGGAGGAGAAAAGAAAAACACGGAAAAAAAAAAGCAAAAGAAAGGAAAAAATTAGAGTGGAAATTATATGAGAGACTCATACATTTATAATGGATTTGGGGCCGACATTTTTTATTCGTCATTGTTTCTTTTAGGAAGATGTTGAAGGAGATGTGTTACAAATTCTCTTAAAGGGTTACCTTTCTCTATTTATAACACGAGTAACGATAATATTGAGATATAAGAATTAATTAAATTGATGAATAGCAATGACAGATATTATCAAAATTTGGTTGATGATTGCAGAGAGCTATTACAGGAGATGGAGGATCCACCGTTGAAGCACATCTTTAGGGAGGCAAATGAAGTAGTAGACAAGCTGGCTAAGAAAGGAAGCAGCTTTGATTTTTTCGGGATTTAAACTTGTTTTATTATCCACCTTCTTTTGTTGTATCTTCTTTTGAAAGAGACAAAGCACGCACCATATCGTCGAGACTTGTCCACGTTTGTAATGATGCTTAATTATTAATGTATGTCTTTCATTACCAAAAAAAATAATATTGAAATAAGTAAAAATTATAATATATTTTAATATGCACAGAATTAAAAGAAGAACATAAAATTTGTAAGCATGAAGGACGGGTCAAAGTTTAGCAGTACAAAAAGAGGGATATATGGAAAAGAAAAAAAATAAATCGGAAGGAGTTTAATATATGTATATATGTGTAGTTGTCCATAGTTAGTGTATAATCTATATAATTATATAAAGCAGGGCAATACAAATCTAATGTGGCATCTCTCAAATTCCAGGGTTTTTATTTATCTCTTTTCTTAGAATTTTGCCTTTTTTTAATGAAAAAAAAACTCCTGCAGATGTAACTGATGGAATTTACAAGGTAAATAACCCCAACAATTGCTTCTCCTTACATTCCTTCGTAACAGTCCCTCACTCTTAATTATCATACTTGCTTTCTCTTCATTTATAGTAGTATTATATTCTTCGTCTTTCCCAATTACCACGGAGGAGTAATTTCTCTTAATTCTCAAGGTAAATATCTTCTTTATAATTTTGGAACATATCATGTTTTGTTTTGTTTTCTCTCTGTTCTACACTCTACCTATAAGATGAAAGTGTCTCTATTATTATGTATTCCCAATTCCCAATTTTAATATTAAAGAATTTGTCTTTTTGTTATTCAACTTCAGTAATATTTCATAAAATCTTTAACAGTTGCTTTTGATTCTTTTGGGTATTAGATTTTTTAGTTTTCATTATCTCCACTATCTTTCTACATAAATTTGTTTCTACTGTCTTTTACAATCTATTCCGCGAAGATTTGATTTTTTTGGGGGTTTTTCTTTTTCACTTTGTTCAGTTGAAAATTGAAATTTATCTGAACTTGGAGTTCTAAGATGTCAGAGACAAGCCTAAGGCTTTGAAGACAGTCTCTACAGTTCCAGGTATTGAAATAGTTAAAATTTCATTTGTTATTCACCAATCAAGATTTCATTCTTAATTGATAAAAAACGTTAATGCTTCAGATGCAATTTTGCTGATTTTCTTTTTTCCATATGAATTTGTGAAAATTTCAGTTATAGCATCATCATTATCACTGATAATTTATTATTCAAATTCTCCCGTTGTCCCCATTTAGCTATCCTTGGAGCATTTTTCGTTATTAACCTGCCATATATCGTCTATATTTTGTTAACCTTGAGTATAGTCAATCTGGAATATTGATTGATTGAATGTTATATTTTACTCCTTACATAGTTTGTTGATCAATTTTTATAGAATATTCTGTGAATTTGAGGTCATTTGTTAGTTTTATGTGAAATTCAAGTCACAATTAGTTTTCAACCTCCGGGAAATAGAGTTTTGCAGCATCACCCGAGAAGAAGTAGAGAATCAGATATCGATACTTTTTCTCCAGAGTTTGTTTTCATTCTCAAATTTCTTTTTCTTGTGCTATATAGCCACTCAATCTAGAATAGTTGTCAGTCTTCTCAACTTGACATTTTGGCTTTCATCACTTTCAATGATCATATTTAGAGGCTAATACTCGAACAAATAAAGTTGGCAACAATTGTGTGGGAACCCTTTTGCTAAAGGGGTTGAGTTTGAGAATAGGTAAAAATCACCACTAGATATTTAAGGATCAGCTATAGTTAGTTGTCTTGTGATTAATTTCATGTCTGTTACGTTTATATCAAATTCTTATAACTTGTGTTTTTGATATACCAAAATCTTTCAACAATGATAATTTTGGCATAATTTAGTTTGCTAAGTATTGAAAGAAGCCAACGGTAGTCTATTCTTTTATGGAAAGAAAATAGAAGCTCATATATCTTTTATACATAAAAGAATTAGGTAAGCTTCGCAATGAGGAGCGAGAATTGTGTTTACCCTTTGAGATGGAAATAGAGATGGAGGAGCGTAATTGGTGCTTGCAAGGTCATAAATATTTTTTTGTGGTCGACAGTAGGATTTACACAAAATTATTTTTTGGTTCCTTCTCTTTTTTAAAGTATATTTATAACCTGATAGAGCTATCTTTTAAGAATTAGTGAAGTTCATGATTATCTGTCAAATGATTGTCATCCTTTTACTTTTATGATTTTCACAAACTCGAAGTACAATAGTTTTGGTTCTGTTAATTATTTGGGTCTATATTTAACTGATTTTTTTAATATTATGTGATACTTGATGGTTTTTATTCCTTAATTAACTTATGTGTAATTATCTTTAATGTTGCAGTTACTCAATTATATGTGTGCATCATAAAAGAATATATTAGTTAAATGGTAGCATAATATATTAAATAACATTCCAACTGCTTATTTAGTTTCCTCTAGTAAAACATACTACTAGGAAATCTACGCAGGGAACAGTAGTCTGGCTTTTCTAAAACCCAAATAAGTAAGTATTTGAAAAACTCTGTTTTTTTCTTTAATTTACAGAAGCAGAAGACAACACTGAGAGAAGTGTATAAGAACAAGTACTTGCCCCTTGACCTCCATCACAAGATCAGGACACCATTCGTAGATGTTTACCAAACATCAGGCATCTTTGAAGACATAAAGGGAGAAGAAGAAAGATATGTACTTTCCAATTAGAAACTATACCATTAAGGTTTAAAATTAAAAATTGATACAACTTATAATTTGTGATGTTAGCACTTGCAGAGGAAAGCTGAGGATCATATTTTGTCATTCTGCAATGCTATATTTTGTACTACTACGATAAAAAAATTAATAATATTCCAACTGCAAAGAGTGTTATAAACAAAAAGTAAACGATAGGAACTTGAGTTTTTAATCAAATCACCAGGTGCAAAACCGAGTATTGGGTAAATTCTTACCAAAAATTAGGTAATATAATAAAGCTACTCCTTCATATCTATGGTTTTGTTTGACTATAAAATAATGATCTCTATATATATATATATATATAATATTATTTGCTTACTTCAAATGCCAAATTTTGTTTTGGTCTTTTCAAATGATTCTTTGTTGCTAATCAGAAAGTTTGAATGTTATATTCTCCCGCTGCTGTATCAAGCCGTCTACTAATCGTTTGCTTCCTAGTCGAAGGCATCACTGAAAAAAAACAAGGTGAATATTAGAGACAAACACTTACGACTCAACTCTACGCACGATCTAGATTCAGGAAGAAGGTAACAACCCTAGATGTCATGTAGCCTCCTGATTATAAATGTGGCGCGCTACACATCCATAATCAAGACTCTACTAGACACGGCTCATAGACAACCCCTAGGACAGACTTGCTCTGATACCAAGTTTGTCACGACCCAAACTGAAGGGCCATGACTAGCACCCGACCACACTTGCCGAGCACCAACGTACATTTCATCTAACCTTCATTATTATCTTTTAGGGCTGACGAGATCAATATAAATGGTAGACCTAGATCATGGACAACCAGCAATAAAATATGACGGCATGAACATACATAGCAGGGGATGACCAGACAATCAAGAAACTACATATAAGGTATGAGCTACCACGCTACTATGAAAGACTATACAACAAAAACTAGCCGACAAGGCATACCAAACTATACATGAGCCGACACCTGTCTATGAGCCTCTAAAAGAACATAAGTGTTGCAACATAGCCGGAACAGGGCCCCGACATACCCATAATGTCTATAACAAAAATTGCATACCAAGACCAAGGCAAGTCCGGAGAAGGGATCTCGCCAATCACCGCTGAACTGGACAGTCTACTGTGGTGGGGGAGCTGCACCTGCCTGTCTATCAGGACCTGCAGCACGACATGCAGCATCCACAAATAAAAGGACGTCAGTACGAATAAAGTACTGAGTATGTAAGGCAAGGAACCATAAATACGATCAGTAATGTAAGCAAGGATAGAGAATATACAACCTGTAACATCTTAGTACCTCTGAGGGCTACTTACATGAAATGCATGATACATATGTATAAATACATAAACCTTTAAAGCATTCGCCTCTGTGGGCATCATCATCATCATATCGTACCCGACCATAATAGGCTCGGTAAAAAAAACGTACCCGGCCATCATAAGGCTCGGTAGAATCGTACCCGGCCACGTGGAGCTCGGTAAAACCCAACTGATCAGTGGTTGCACAATAGGTGCCGTACCCGGCCAACTATAGCGTGGCTCGGTAGAGTAAAATAGATACATATATATAATGCATGCTCGACTCATGGAATCACATTCTAAACCTTTCGGAGTGACGTAAGGTCGGTATCCTCTGTACACGTTATTAGGACTAACTCTTCACTATGAACCTTATAAGAATCAGGAAGTACCAACAACATTGATAACATAAGAATAAGAGAAGCAACATTAACATCAATCGTTCCATAAGAGGGAAAACAATGTAAGTACTGCTAGCTTCTAAGAGTAGAGTATCTTGGAAGCTCGTTCATTACATTATGTACAATCGGAGTCGTGCAAAAGAAGGAAAGGGATAGCCTCACATACCTTGTATATACTGCCCCAATCTCAAGCTATGCAATTGTCAAAACTCCTTAGTCTACAATAAGAGAAACGATACTATCGTTATCATTTAAGCGTCATAACTATTATGTATCGACCACAACCTATTTTACGATGAAACGGACAGCACCTCCCCTATATATATGACCTCACACCATTCAAAACAGTCACCAAACAGCCCAAACAACATCAATAATAAACATATTGAGCCTCCCAAAATAGTCCACACACAGCCTAATCACTCCATACATACGACGACCACCGTAGTCGTGTCAAACAACCTGGAAATGTTACGAATAACTATCAGCCCATAACCCTACATATATATGGTGTTTCTCCACACCCTTCCTCCTCCAAAACTCCACAAGATAGTAGTAAAATACGCAGCCCAACAACAACGCAAAACAGTCCACAAAACAATAACATTACTACCAAGCCTTTCGATATATATTTCACAAGTTCTAGCTTCAATGGCTTAGCCGCAACTTGGATAATCTTAAATACATATAGAGTAAGAGGTTCCTTACCTTTATACAGAAATAACAACTCCAATTTGACCTTAAATTTCCATGAAATATCCCTCCAATGCTGCCACAACAACAAAAAAGCGAAACTAGCGATCAATTAGTGTTTTTCGGCACTAGAATCACTTTAGAAGGCTTGAAATCACCTAGGATTGATATTAAGAACATGAGGGAGTATTTACAGAATATAAACCCTTTAAAAAAACCTCCCACACGAGCTGGAACGACACAAAAATGAGCAACAACAAGAAGAACAAGAGACTTACTAGCGCCACGGAATTCCCGACACTTGATTTGTGTTGTTTGCCCTTTTTGGGTCTTGAATCTTGAGAGAACCTTGAGAGGATGTTCCTAGGGTTCTAAGGTCTTAAAATAGTGAGAATAAATGACTTAAAACGGGTTGGAGGCATCCTATATAGGTCCAAATATCTTAAACCGCCTTAGTGGGCCCCATAGAGAGGTGCTTGGCGCAGTCTCGCGAAAACGTGAATATCTCTCTACTCCGAGATCGTATCGATGAACGGTTTAATGCGTTGGAAACTAGACTCATAGATATTTAATTTTGTTGGTAGATCACCCCGTAATTCCTTGTAAATTATGATAAAAGATTAGAAACATTTGACCTAATGTTTAAGTAAAATTATGAACCTAAGTTGCGACAACTTTTGTCGACTTTTGTTTCATAACTCGTTTGACTTCAAGACTTATGATACGGATATTATATGATTAAAATACCTTAATAAATGACCTCTTGAGTGTATTAAGCACCGCTAGATTACCTGAAAATACGAGTTACAACATCCTTGATTCGTTTAACTTCTAATACTGGTTAATCACCCTTATACACTCTTGTATCACTTAAGACCAATAGGATTGACTTCTTATCATCTCAAAGATAATTCTTTTTCGGATTTATGTTAACTAATATATGGCATGAACTAACACATGTGGATATGGGTTGTAACACCTAGCCAAAAAGAAAATACTCAAGTTCATACATAATCCTATTATTCTAGCCTTGCTGGATATTTATAGAAGAATCAGTTGCATCAGATGGTAAGTTGCGAGTCCTCCATGAAAGTGCGTGGATTATTCCAGCATACCTTGTCATTTCTTTGGATTGGGGACCACGAAATTCTCCAAATATTTGGGAGGGTGTATGGCACGTGAAGTGCGTCTAGTACCTTCTAGTATCTCCTGTGGGTTCAAAACATTGATATCCCCATGGAGACGAACCTTGTCCTCAAGGTTCAAGTTAGGGAACATATGAAGCAGAATTAACTTATCTTCCCAGATAACATCTGATTTAGGCAATCCAGTCCATTGAACTAAGCAGTGGTCAATTTTATGGCCATCCCTAAAGATAGTGCGATGTTGCAAGACATATTCAGGTTGGAGCAACAGGGAAGTAGATCGATCCAAAAGATCTATTGGAGTTATCTGTTGAGCGGGTTTGCAGATATATTTGTGCAAAACTAATATATGGAAGACATGGTGAATTCTCGAAGAGGCAGGCAAGTCCAATTTGTAGGCAACCTCTCCAATTCCTTGAGTGATATGGAAGGGACCAAAATATCGACGACTTAGTTTGTTGTAGCGTTGTAGACGCATGGAAAGTTGTCGATAAGGTCTGAGGTGAACATAAACCCAGTCACCCACATTAAAACAAATATCGCGCCTTCATTTGTTAGCTAAAGATTTCATTCAATATTTAGCTTGTAATTAGCTTTCAAAATAGCTAATGCTTCATCTCGTTTCTTAAAGGTTTCAATCACAGTCTGGTTGGAGGAACTATCAACAAGGAACCTTGAAATCGTTGGAGGAGGTCTGCCATAAACAACTTCAAATGGAGTGAGTTTAGAACTTTTCTGAAATGAAGTATTGTACCAGAACTCTGCCCAAGGAAGAAGTTTGAACCAAGCAGCAGGAGTATCAGCAGGGAAGCAACGAAGGTACATCTCTAAACATTTGTTGAGTTCTTCTGTTTGGCCATCGGATTGAGGGTGGTAGGCACTACTTTTAGCCAATTGGGTACCTTGCAATCTGTTAACTTCTTTCCAAAATTCAGATAAAAATATAGGATCACGATCAGTAATGATCTCCTGTAAGCGAATGAACTCCTGAATAAAAAGTTTAGCAACTTTTTGAATAGTAAAATTGGGTGGAAGACCAATGAAATCCCCATATTTAGAGAGCCTATCCACAATTACTAGGACGACAGTCCGTCCACTAGACGAGGGTAAACCAGTGATGAAATCCAATGAGATTTCTTCAAAAATTGTAGAAGGAAGTGGAATTGGCTGGAGAAGACCAGCAGGTTTTAAGGCTGAATCTTTCATCTGCTGACAAATTTGTCATGCTTGGATGAAGGTTTTAACATCTGAACGCATACCCGACCATTAGAAGTTCGAGGAGAGCCTATGAAATGTTCGAGAAATGCTTGCATGACCCCTTATTTTGGAAGCATGGAGCTCATGTAAAAGTGATTGACGCAGCGCATCATCTTTTGGAATCACAAGCCTATTGCGATATAGTAAGAGACCCTCTTGAAATGCAAAATTAGGAAGGGCAGTGGGATCATCAATATGCTATTGCTAGAGACAAAGTAGATAGGAACAGAAGTATTCAGTTACCTCAATTTCTCAATCAGTGCAAACTCGATAACAACCATCGTGAGAGATTGTAAAGCAGACACATGTGAGAGAGCACCTGCAGCAGTATTAAGTTTTCCAAGACAATATATTATGTCAAAATCATAGCCTATAAGCTTGCTTAGCCAACGTTGCTGCTCGAGGATTTGAATAACCTGATTAGTAAGAGCTCGAAGAGGCTGCTGATCAGTGATGATTAAAAACTTACGACCCAACAAATATTGCCACCATCCTTGGACCGCCTGAGTGATGGCAAACATTTCAGGGATCCTATAATAGGGAACTTTCATTCCCAGTAGAAGTCCTCGAGCAACTTGCCTAATACTAATAAATAAGGGGAAGGCCCAACATTTTATATTAGTATAAGGAAGGCGCTAGCTAGCGCCCAACCTATACAAGGGCTTTCCACCTCCATTTGGTCGTGCTGCTATGATGTAACGTGCAGTCGTCCCAAGGCAGCAGGATGTATGGTATAGGGCCCCCTATTTTATCTCCCTTAAAGTCCTTTATGGATTTCGAGTCGGGAATAGAGCAGTGGCTTATTCGGCGCTATATCACAATTCATTCTCGGGCATAGCTGTTCACGAAAGGTGGCATGGGACATCTGTCAGCGGCCAGAGTCTTACATCCGAGCGAGAGGTCAGACCAATTCCATTCATCCTGGTCTGATCCGAACAGATCTTGTTGAATGAACCAGCTGAGCTACCTGAACCACTTTCCTAAAGTCTGTTTTCTTCATCGAATAGCGCCCTACCTTACCACTTGACTAGTAAGGGAAAAGCCCTTTTGAAAGCATCCTTCTTTAAAAGAGTAGTTGATAGGAAGCCAGTTGAGCATATCTTTTGACAAAGCGTTGAAAATAGCCTGTGAGCCCCAAGAAACCACGCACATCTTTGACCGAAGAAGGAGGAGGCCAGAATTCAATGGCCTGAATTTGGCAGGATCAACCTGTAAGCCCTTGGAAGAAATTATATGGCCGAGGTAGTCAATAGAAGTTTGTCCAAATTGGCATTTGGAATGTTTGACAACCAGTGAGTTCTGGCGGAAAGGTCAAAAACTTGGGACAAATAATCAAGGTGGTCTGGCCAAGAGTGACTGTAGACCAAAATATCATCGAAGAAAACTAGGAAAAAATGACGAAGGAAGGGCTTAAAAATAGAGGTCATGGTGGCCCGAAAGTAGAGGGGGAATTGGATAGGCCGAACGATATGACGATAAACTCATAGTGACATTCGTGTGTTCGAAAAGCAGTTTTCTCGATATCAGCAAGGTGTACACGGATTTGGTGATATCCTGCCAACAAATCCAACTTAGAAAAGAAGCGAGCACCCAGTAACTCATCAAAGAATTCATCAATTATAGGAATTGGGAAGCGATCTTTGATAGTAATAGAGTTCAAGGCCTAGTATTCAACACAAAGGCGACATGTACCATCCTTCTTCCGAACCAAAAGAACAGGGGAAGAATATGGGCTCGAGCTAGGGCGGATAATGCCCTATTGCAGCATTTCAGAAACCAATTTCTCAATTTTATGTTTTTGGAAATGAGGGTAATAGTGGGGCTCTGTTCTGCCAATGTTACAGCACTTATGTTCTTTTAGAGGCTCATAGACAAATGTCGACTCATGTATAGTTTGGTATGACTTGTCAGCTGATTTTTGTTGTATAGTCTTTCATGGTAGCGTGGTAGCTCGTACCTTATATATAGTTTTTTGATTGTCTAGTCATCCCATGTTATGTATTTTCATGCCATTTTCTTTCATTGTTGGTTTTTCATGATCCATGTCTACCATTTATATAGATATCGTCGTCCCTCAAAGATAAAAAGGAAAGTGAGATAAAATGTATGTTGGTGCTCGGCAAGTATGGCCCGGGTGCTAGTCATGATCCTCTCGTTTGGGTCGTGAAAAACTTGGTATCAGAGCAAGTTTGTCCTAGGGGTTGTCTACGAGCCGTGTCTATTAGAGTCTTGATTATGGATGTGTAGCGCGCCACATTTATAATCAAGAGGCTACATGACATCTAGGGTTGTTACCTTCTCCCTGAATCTAGATCGTGCGTAGATTTGAGTCGTAAGTGTTCGTCTCTAATATTCACCTTATTTTATTTCAGCGATGCCTTCGACTAGGAAGCAAGCTATTAGTAGACGGCTTGATATAGTTGTGGGAGAGGGTACCAGTCAGGTGACTCAAGCCAGAGCAGGCCAAAGTGAGGTTCAGAGTGAGATGTCGTCACATACCTCATTTACTCCGTCTCCTCCAGAGGATATTAGGAGGCCCCCATCACCTCCAGTTCATCCATCTGGCACTACAGACTAGGATATACGAAGTGCTTTGCAGTTGTTGACTATCTTAGTAGCTGCTCATGCTTAGAGGCAGAATATAGGTGTTGTTGATAAACCAGTTAGTGTGAGAGTTTGTGATTTATTAATCTAGACCCCCAATGTTTACCAGATCAGACCCCAAGGAGGATCCACAGACTTTTATTGAGCAGGTTCATCGTACACTACAGGTTATGCATACTAGTGATATAGAGGCAGTAGAGTTGGCTTCTTATCGGCTACAGGATTTAGCGATTTTCTGGTATGATAGTTGGGAGAGAACTAGGGGTCCGAACGCTCCTCCAGCTGTGTGGAAGGAATTTTCTGAGGCCTTTCTTCATCACTACGTGCTAGTTGAGATACGAAGAGCTAGAGTTGATAAGTTCTTGAACCTTCGACAAGGTAATATGAGTGTGCGAGAGTATAGTATGCAGTTTGAATCTTTATCAAGGTATGCTCCCCACATGGTGGCCGATATGAGTGATAGGGTGCATCTGTTCGTGAACGGATTGGGACCACATCTGATAAATGAGTGCACGATAGCCTCCTTGGTGGAGGGCATGCATATTTCCCGTATTCAGGCTTATGCCCAGACCCTAGAGGATCGTAAGCGCCAGCAAAGGGAAGATAGGGAGCAGGATAGGGGCCAGTATAAGAGGGAGATATTTACAGGGTATTCTAATTACTTTAAAGGCAGTGTCAGGCCCCAATCTTAGAGGAGTTCGGAGCCACAAGCAGCTAGCGTTCCTCCACAGTTTCAGAGGCCTCAATATGATCGATTTACCTATTCTGGTCCAGGTCAGAGTTCGCGGGCATCAGGCTCGCAATATCATAGGGATACTAGTCAGACGAGACCCCCAATACCATGTTGTGATAAGTGCGGCAAGGCCCACTTTGGACTGTGCCGTCGAGGTTCTGATGTGTGTTATTCTTGCGGATAGCCTGGTCATATGATGCGGGATTGTCCTAACAGAGGAGGTGGTAGTATGGCTCAGTTGACTGGATCTATGTATGGTTTTTCCTCATCAGTTCGACCTCCATCATGAGGTTTTCAGCTTTCGACAGGTCTTGTAGAGGTAGAGGTGCAGTGCCGAGTTTGAGTGGTGCTCAAAATCGAACCTATGCTCTAGTAGGTCGACAGGATCTTGAGTCATCTTCGTATGTTGTTATAAGTATATTATCTGTGTTTCCTTATGATGCCTATGTGCTGATTGATACGGGATCTACATTATCATATGTTACACTCTTTGTGGCTAATAAGTTTGGTATTGAACCTAAATAGATAAGTAAACCACTTACGGTATATACTCCCATAGGAGATTCTATGATTGATAGAAGGGTATATAGAGGTTGCACTGTAATGATTTGTAGTCGTCAAACCTCGACAAATTTATTTGAGTTAGAAATGGTTGATTTATATGTGATAATGGGAATGGACTGGTTGACCTCATGCTATGAAAATGTTGATTGTCATACGAAGATGGTTAGGTTTCAATTTCCTGGTGAACCCGTCATTGAATGGAAGGGGAACATTGCTACGCCGAAAGGTAGGTTTATTTCCTATTTTTAAGCAAGGAAGATGATCTCAAAAGGCTACAGTTATCATCTTGTTTGCGTTAGGGATGTGGAGGCAAAGCCGCCTACTCTACAATCAATCCCTGTAGTCAATGAATTCCCAGATGAACTCTCAAGCCTTCCTCCTGAAAGGGAGATTGAGTTTAGCATTGATGTGTTGCCTGACACTCAACCAATCTCTATCCCTCCATACATAATAACCCTAGTAGAGTTGCGAGAGTTGAAGGCACAATTGAAGGTGCAGTTGAAAGACTTGCTAGATAAGAGCTTCATTATGCCTATCACTTCACCTTGCGGTGCACCATTTTTGTTCGTGCGGAAGAAAGCAGGTCGTTAAGGATGTGTATCGATTATCGACAATTGAATAAGTTTACTAGAAAGAACAAGTATCCACTTCCAAGGATTGACGACCTATTTGACCAACTCTAGGGTGCCAAGTATTTCTCCAAGATTGACTTATGTTCAGGGTATCATCAGGTGAGGGTTAAGGAGAAGGATATTCCAAAGACAACCTTCCGGACAAGATATGGGCAATTTGAGTTCTTGGTGATGTCGTTCGGGCTAACAAATGCCCCAACAACTTTTATGGATATCATGAAATCTGTATTCAGGCCTTATCTTGATGTGTTCATGATCGTATTCATCGATAACATTCTGGTGTATTCTCGTTCGGAGGTGGAACATGTGGGCCACTTGTGAATAATATTACAGGCACTTCAGGATCGTAAGTTATATGCTAAGCTCTCAAAATGTGAATTCTGGCTGAACTTAGTAGCATTCCTTGGCCATATGATATCTGACGAGGGTATTAGTGTCGACACTCAGAAGATCGATGCAGTAAAGAATTAGCCGAGACCTACAACACCATCAGAAGTCTGCAGCTTCCTGGGGTTAGCAGGATATTATAGGCGATTTGTAGAAGGGTTTTCCTTTATATCAGCACCATTGACTAAGTTAACACAGAAAGCTACTAAGTTCCAGTGGTCTGACGCTTGTGAACGAAGTTTTCAGGAGCTTAAGAATCGATTGACATCCGTGCCAGTGCTCACTCTCCCAGAAGGAACAAAAGGTTATGTGGTATATTGTGATGCCTCAGGTATAGGTTTTGGGTGTGTATTGAGGCAACGTGGGAAGGTGATTGCTTATGCATCAAGACAATTGAAGAAGCATGAAAAGAATTACCCGACCCATGATCTGGAATTGGCAGCATTAATATATGCTTTGAAGATATGGCGGCACTACTTACTGAAAGATTACGATACCGAGATATTGTACCATCCTGGTAAAGCCAATGTTGTGGCAGATGCTCTCAATCGTAAGTAAATGGGAAGCTTAGTACACATTGAGGCAGGTAGACAGGGGTTGACTAAAGAGCTTCATTAGCTAGCCAATGTCGCACCTCCTTTTTGCCGCGCCCGCGGGGTGCGTGGGAGTTTTCTCCAATTAAAGGACAGTCGAAACGGGATTTGTTTGTTTGTTTCAGAGTCGCCACCTGGGAATTTTAAGGCGTCCCAAGTCACCAATTTTAATCCCTGAATCGAGGAGAATATGACTCTGTTTATTATTCTGCGAACCAGAAATCCGGATAAGGAATTCTGTTAACCCGGGAGAAGGTGTTAGGCATTCCCGAGTTCCGTGGTTCTAGCACGGTCGCTCAACTGTTATATTTGGCTTGATTATTTTGATTTATTAAATACATTTTTATTGCATGATTTTATTGTTACCGCTTCTATTTAAATTGTTTATAATTAAAGACCCTTCTTCGAATCGAATCACGCGTACGTGTATTCGTTTATATATTAATATTTTTTAACGTGAAAATCGTGTCACGCGTACGTATACACAATGATATTGATAATATAATTTATTTATTTTTTTTCGAAATTTTTATTTATTTATAAAAATAGACTTAAGTTCGAAATTGTGCTTAAAATAAAATTAAGAATGTCCGTCGCTCTTGTATCATTAAATATTGAACCGCACATCTCGAGTTATATGAAATTAATAATGATATTCTCCGAGAAATCCCTTTTATTAAATATTCGATCGAAGTTGCGCGAACGCATAATCCGAATTGCCTTTAGAAATATAATTAGGTTACGCGAACATATCCCTAATCACAAAAATATTCTTGATGGTAGTATAAATTTGTTTACAAATTGTTTATTATATCCACTTATTTTTATATGAAAAGCCATAGAGAAACATTGATTTAGACGTCTCTATATTTCTTGAAAAAACATTCAAAAGTTATTATGTGTTCACCGCAAATCTTATTTTACGCATATGAATTATATTCCTCCAAGCCATTCAAATTTTAAAGAATTAATGATATGAAAAAGAAACAAACAACAGGTAACTAAAAAATACTATCATTTTTTATCGTGGATACAACATTAATATATCCAAAAATCGAATCGCATATAAAAATGGAAAAAGAATTAATTTGATAAACAAATTAATAGTTTCTGAAGAATTTTCATTGTTTCATTTAAGGCGAACTCTTCTTCTATATATCTTTTACATAAAATGCCACGATTCGTTTATAAATCCTATGTCCTTCTTATGTATTTGTTTTAGTCCAAAGTTGCAATGGTTTGGTTAATGTTTGCAATGGAAGATAAGAGTCAAGTTGATAAGAAAGAGAACTATTATACAAATTGATTCAATAAAATTACATCACATGCAATATAGTTATACGTTTGAACCATTCCTAATATTGTATCAACTCACCTTCCACATATGATTATATATATACTCATCATCATGCTATATATGAACATACAACTTATATCAATCTAAAAAATCAGATTTTTTTACAAGATATACTAATAATGTAATTTATTGATACTTCCATATTACTTTGCATTTAGCTAACAATATTACGAGATGTAATTAATGGCCCATTTTATGCCATGTTCGCTACCTTGATATTTTAATCATGACTTCACTTAATGAAAAATTCCGAAATAGATGATATTATTACAACACTTAAACGAATTTTAAGAGGTAACAATTATCTTATATTCATTACGCCAAACGTACTACTATATTAATCAACTGAAACAAAACCAAATTTTTAACTACTAAACTTGAATGAATGGAAAACAGAATTATAATTCCCGAACTTCATTAATTTGTCATGTTGAAGCTTTTCGTGACATGAATTTACAGATATGTACCTGATATTGGAAGCAAAAGAAAATGATGATGAGAATCAGCAGCAATAATAACAGTACAATAGCAACAACTGCCCAGCAATAGTAACAACCCAGTAACAGACCGGTGGAGTAGTAATCCCAAAAACAAAAGCTTTAAGCTTTAAATGAAACAACAACCATTAATACTAATTTCAAACAAAGAAAGAAAGCAGTAGATTTTTTTTAGCTTTTATTTTTATTTTTGAAAGCTTAAATATTTTTCGGAATTTTTCTCTCTTCTATTCTCTGTCCGTTTTTTTTCTCTCTATCTGTATTCTTGTTCTTTCTTCTTCTCTTTATTTGTCTTCAAGACTTCACATATATATAATCCCATCCCATAAATCTTTTAATCAATTAAATCAATACTTTTTCTCTACCCAACCCATTATCTTTCCACTCATCCCCATTACATTAAATAAACATATCACACCACCCCATTATATTTTGTCCCCCATGCTTTATTTAAAATAATGCAAGATTCCCCTTTAATTTAAATCTTGTCCCCCCTTTATATTAAATAATCATATCACAACCCACCCCATTTCATTTTGTCCCCCATGCTTCAAATAAACAATTTCAAAATGTACAATTCCTAAACTACCCCTTCCGACCTTACTGAAATTACCAAACTACCCCTGAACGTACTACAAATTTACCAAATTACCCATCAGCTATAACACATCATTTAATCAAACATAACCAAAATATAGACAATATGATCAATTTCTAACAATGTTCAAACAACAATATGAACATGGATGAACATCATAACAACAATATCACATGAACACGATTTTAACAACATTTCAAACAACAAAT
This sequence comes from Nicotiana sylvestris, assembly GCF_000393655.2. Lineage (NCBI taxonomy): Eukaryota > Viridiplantae > Streptophyta > Magnoliopsida > Solanales > Solanaceae > Nicotiana > Nicotiana sylvestris. Next base: position 13,455,707 of record NC_091064.1, read on the forward strand.
CACATGAACACAAATTGAACAACAAAGAACAACTAAAATTTGATTGAACAATATTTTGGCAACAAACAATTCTATTTTCGGATTCAACAACAACAACAAACAAAGTATGAAGATTTCTAAATTCAATCATATTGAACTTAAAATCAACTCTAACAATATTACAACCAACAATTCCTATATTAAACTTAAACAACAAGATTATGAGACAAATTCAAGAAATAATCATAAATGATAAACAAGAAATCAAACTATACAAATTTCGGATTCAAGAACAATCAAACAAAGTATGAACATGAATTGAATCTATTTTAAGACAACAAACATGACGGATTAAACGATTAAACCAACATATTTCTCTAACACAACTAAATTCTTTAAACAAATAACAAGATCGACGAAGAAACAATTATGAACTTAAACTTGAACTTAACAATATTAACAATTTCTAACAATACATAAACACATGAAACAAATTGAAGAAATAGTTAATTAAATTTCAATTTGAATCTAACAAACATCAAACTAACAAATATTCATTTAAACAATAATACAAACATGAAATGAATATGAAAACAACTAATTAAACTTCTATTTTGAAATCTGAAAATTAATTTAACAAACAACATGAACATGAACAAAACCAAAAATCAAATATCTAACCATAGACATGAATAAAACAAACATTCGCCGATTTTAGATTCGAAAAATATCAAAACAAAATACGGACAAAATAAAATTCAAAAACTACTAACCGGATTGAAACAACGAATGACTAACCAACGACGAACGACATCGACCAAAACTCATCTGTGTATGCGAGGCCGAAGTGAAGGGGACGAAGTGAGGCGGCGTCGGGGGCAGCTGAAGCCACTGCCGCGACGAGGCAGCAGCGGCGACGACCCAGCAGCGGCAGACGCCAGCAGCAGCTCGACGGAGGAAGCAAAAGCAGCTGCCGCGCTGAGCATCCATGGCAGCGGTCGCGAGCAGCAGCATCATGGCAAGCAAACGCAGACGATGCAACAGTAAGGTCAGCCATGGATGACGCAGCAGGTCATTTGGTTTCTTGGACGGAGAAGATGGAAGTAGAAGGGCCATTTGGTCGTAGCAGAAGCAGAAGAAACGAAATGGAGGAGGAGTAGCCATGAACGTCGAGCTCAAGCTCGAGCTTGACGAAGAACGAAGGAGGAGGAGTAGGCATGAACGTTGGTGAAGCTGAAAGCGTAGCTGGGTCGTCCATGGTGAGGATGAAGGGCAGCCATGGGAGGTGGGGTTTGGAAGGTTTGGAGAAGAAGATCAAAAAAAATGAGGGGGGGGGGATGAGTGTTTTGTGTTTTTAGGGTTTTCTCTTTTCTTTTTTTTTATTTTGTTGTTTGTAATATAATAGGATGTTGGGTTATGGACTGGGTCGACCCAGTTCGAAATGGACTGGGTCGTAGGGAAGATTGGGCCATTTTTTGGGCCTATGGCTTGAAATCGAAGAAGAGGCCCAATTCCGACTTTCTTTATATTTTCGCTCTCTTTTCTTCTTTTATTTCTCTAAAACTAAATTATAAAAATACTTAAACTATTATTAAGAATTAAATTAAGTTATAAAAGCGCAAATTAACTCCCAATAACAATTAACGCACAATTAAGTAATAATTAAGCATAAAATTGTATATTTGGACATTAAATGCTAAAAATGCAAACGATGCCTACTTTTGTAATTTTTAATTTTTGTAAAACAAATTTAATTACTAACAACTATAGAATTAAATCCTACATGCAAAATGCGACATATTTTTGTATTTTTTATTAATTTATCAAATAAACACGCACAGACAAATACAAATAATTATTCAAAATATCACAAAATATCACAAAATTGCACACCAAAGAAAAATCATTTTATTTTTGGATTTTTTGGGAGTAATTCTCATATTGGGCAAAAATCACGTGCTTACAGCTGCCCCTCTTTGCCCGGAGACACGAAGGGTTTTCGTGCAAAGATAAAGCGAGCGATTTTTTGCCCATCCGAGTACTCCGTGTGAAGCATTTTTTGAAAAAGATTTGACCGAACCTTTGCTTCAAAGGTTTCCTACATATCCTGGGCTAAACAGGAATCAGGTCAATGTAGTTCGGGAAACTTTGGTAGCTGGGACTACCGTTGGACTGCACTGTTACTGTTGTTGCATGCTATTACTACTGCTTACCGATCTCCTTGTTACAACGTGCTTAAAAGAAAACAAGAAGCTAAGCTATACTGCAATTTTTCTTGTTGCCTTGCTTTCTTGTCTGCTTGCATTTTTTCCGGTGCTTTTCTTCTTTTTGACACATGCACTTGAGTTTGTGCTGTGACCTCTTGTTGCAACCTTCTGTTTCCCGGTGCCGGGGAATTTTATTGTTTCCTGCTGGGGATTCCTATTGTAACCCTCTGTTTTATTGTTCTTTGACTTGATCTTGAAATGTATGCCTCTGTTATCTGGGCGGGCTCCCAACTTCAATACTTGAAAATTAAAGACTTGAAATGTATGCCTCTGTTATCTGGGCGGGCTCCCAAGTTCAATGCTTGAAAATTAAAGACTGAAATGTATGCCTCTGTTCTATGGGCGGGCTCCCAACTTTAACAACAAAAATGAATGCCATTCCTCTCTTCAGGCGGGCTCCTGACTTCAACAACAACTTTGAAAATAATTCGTCATTCCTCTCTTCAGGCGGGCTCCTGACTTCCACCAATACATCGCCATTCCTTTCTTTAGGTTGGCAAGATTTCAACAACTTTTAAAAACGCCTTTCCTCTCTTCAGGCGGGCTCCTGACAACAACTTTGAAAATAATCGTCATTCCTCTCTTCAGGCGGGCTCCTGACTTCAAACCATACATCGCCATTCCTTTCTTTAGGTTGGCAAGATTTCAACAACTTTTAAAAACGCCTTTCCTCTCTTCAGGCGGGCTCCTGACAACAACTTTGAAAATAATCGCCATTCCTCTCTTCAGGCGGGCTCCTGACTTCAAATCATACATCGCCATTCCTTTCTTTAGGTTGGCAAGATTTCAACAACTTTTGACAACGCCTTTCCTCTCTTCAGGCGGGCTCCTAACAACAACTTTGAAAATAATCGCCTTTCCTCACTTCAGGCGGGCTCCTGACTTCAAACCATACATCGCCATTCCTTTCTTTAGGTTGGCAAGATTTCAACAACTTTTTAAAACGTCTTTCCTCTCTTCAGGCGGGCTCCTGACAACAACTTTGAAAATAATCGCCATTCCTCTCTTCAGGCGGGCTCCTGACTTCAAACCATACATCGCCATTCCTTTCTTTAGGTTGGCAAGATTTCAACAACTTTTTAAAACGCCTTTCCTCTCTTCAGGCGGGCTCCTGACAACAACTTTGAAAATAATCGCCATTCCTCTCTTCAGGCGGGCTCCTGACTTCAAACAATACATCGCCATTCCTTTCTTTAAGCGGGCTCCTGACTTCAAACAATACATCGCCATTCCTTTCTTTAGGCTGGCAAGATTTCAACAATTTTTTTTTAAAACGCCTTTCCTCTCTTCAGGCGGGCTCCTGACAACAACTTTGAAAATAATCGTCATTCCTCTCTTCAGGCGGGCTCCTGACTTCAAACAATACATCGCCATTCCTTTCTTTAGGTTGGCAAGATTTCAACAACTTTTTTTTTAAACGTCTTTCCTCTCTTCAGGCGGGCTCCTGACAACAACTTTGAAAATAATCGCCATTCCTCTCTTCAAGCGGGCTCCTGACTTCAAACAATACATCGCCATTCCTTTCTTTAGGTTGGCAAGATTTCAACAACTTTTTTTTAAAACGCCTTTCCTCTCTTCAGGCGGGCTCCTGACAACAACTTTGAAAATAATCGTCATTCCTCTCTTCAGGCGGGCTCCTGACTTCAAACAATACATCGCCATTCCTTTCTTTAGGTTGGCAAGATTTCAACAACTTTTAAAAATGCCTTTCCTCTCTTCAGGCGGGCTCCTGACAACAACTTTGAAAATAATCGCCATTCCTCTCTTCAGGCGGGCTCCTGACTTCAAACAATACATCGCCATTCCTTTCTTTAGGTTGGCAAGATTTCAACAACTTTTAAAAATGCCTTTCCTCTCTTCAGGCGGGCTCCTGACAACAACTTTGAAAATAATCGCCATTCCTCTCTTCAGGCGGGCTCCTGACTTCAAACAATACATCGCCATTCCTTTCTTTAGGTTGGCAAGATTTCAACAACTTTTTTTAAAACGCCTTTCCTGGTGGACGCCTGACTTCTTCTTCAATTTTTTCATCCTCGTTCTCCAGGTGGATGCCTGACTTCTTCTTAAATTTTTTCATCCTCGTTCTCCAGGTGGATGCCTGACTTCTTCTTAAATTCTTCATCCTCGTTCTCCAGGTGGACGCCTGATTTCTTCTTAAATTCTTCATCCTCATTCTCCAGGTGGACGCCTGACTTCTTCTTCAATTTTTTCCTTCGCTCTGCTTTGTTCTTGCTTGCTGGGGATAATACCACTGTGGGAGTCTCCTTTCTTCCCCTCCTTCAAATTCAATTTTTTTTTTCAGAATTTATTTTCGCTCAACACTGCTAGGGATAAAAGTGTTATCTTCTTGGGATAACGTTGTTGAGGATAATGCTGCTGGGGAATTTTATCCCTTCAAATCGATGCTTCATTCTTCTGGAAGCTGCTGAGGATGATAATGGTTTTTGCTTTTCTGAGCACAAATGTCATCCCTTTGTTCTGTCTGCTGGGGAACAACTTCTTTTATTAAAACTTGTTATGCTGGGGGTAAAACTGGTTCAAAGACCACTTCCCTTGAGACTGGTGCTATATTCATTTTACCCTGAATGGGTATCTGACTTCCAGAAAATTTTCCAAATGAAAGGAAAATTTTCTGCCCCAGTTTGACAGTCTCCCTTATGGCCTGCATTTCTGTCATCAATGCCACTTCCTTTACCTGTTTCAATTTAAACAAAAATTGTTAGTTTAAAACGCGGTGGTTGGTTGTGATACTCCCACTGGGATGGTTTTCCCTTTTCCCTTCCTTGCTCTGCATTCCACAACTTGTTGGGGATGATATTATTTGCTGGGGATAATCTTTTTCTGCTGGGGATATCCCTATTCTTTCGTGGCATGGCTCGGAAACTTGCATTTTCCCGACCTTTTAGTCTCGCATGAATTTCCCAAATCATGCTTATTGTTTTTCTTGTTTTGTCCACGGGCTCTGGTCTTGAGGTTTAGTAACCTTTGATTTCGGCAAGGATATCCCTCTTGACACTCGTCAATCCTTTTGCTGGGGATATCTTTCTTGACACTGGCCTCGCGCTTGTTCCTTCCTGACTATATCACTTGGATGTACTAGTCAGATCTTATCTTGGAAAGCTGATGGTCTACTTTGAAGTCATTTCCCACTGGTCTTGACCAAACAGACTCTACTGGGGAAATTTCTATGAAAGGAAAAGATAAAAGGGAACAGAATAAAAGACAAAGGAAAAAATGACTCTTTAACAAAAGAAACTATAAATAAAAACCTATCAAATGAAAACACTGACTCTAATGGTCATGACATGCATATGTGGCCTATCCTTCGTCATCAATCGTCTTTCAAGGTCTTCCCTTGACTATCCCCCATCTGATTCCCAATCTTATTCGACTTGTAGTGCCCGAAGGGTTTTCACTATCAAGCCTCTCTCATTTTGGGTTTTTCTCTCAGCTTTCATCGCCTTATGGTGTCCGTGAAGATTTTCACCGATAAGACTCTCTCATTTATATCACTTTCTAGCTGGGGATTTGGAGTGTTGCCGGTATGACTCTCTCTGCTGGAGATTAGAGTCCTTTCTGTTGTGGAACAGAATGTTATGTTCGCCGGTAAGATTCTCATTTGTCTGACTTGACATCTTTTGCAGACTGATCAGAAGGTCTTTCTTTGGACCGTAATGTGGGTTTTTTGGATAGGCTTAGAAAGAAAGGGTATTAAAGGCTCAAAACAAATCAATTTGGGGTTCAAAATTACAACCTTCGAAATCATATTTGTTTATAACAAGCGCAACCCTTGCCCCAGTTTCTTGCTTGGGGATTATTTATTTATTATATATATATATATTTTAAATTTTTTTTTACACGATGCACACCATGCATACTATGCACACTATGCACCCTATGACCGAGCCGTGAGGCGCCTACGTATCCTCTTTGAGGAATCAGGTCAAACGTAGTTCCCAATTCCTCTGTTTTCTTCTGACTTTCTTTTATCATTTTTCTCTTATTTTTCGTTTTTTTTTATTATTATTATTTTTTTTTGTTGATTTTTTCTTTACCTTCCAGGCTCGTATTTCCTAGTCGTTGCTATTGATTCCGAACGAGGGGTATGAAAGAAAATAAAATAAGGCTCAAAAGGGGTAACGAAGGATAAAGTGTTTAGGTAGCAGAACAAAATGCCTTCGTCATTCCAGTCTTCACAACATGCCAAGTGCAAACAACACAATTGAACATAGATTTATAGTCTCTTCCGACAGTGCTGGCCTTGACAATTATGTTAAACACTTGCTTTTTCATTTGTCATTTCTAAAGCACTGCTGGGCGACACTCTCACTCTCATGCACGACCCTCATGCCAATTTGGCGAATCTTGCATTTAACGGTTTTCTTTATGTTTTACTTGCCCCAGTTCCACATGACTCGGGCTTCAAATAATCTCAAACCGTTCTTATTTCCTTTAAATGCTTTGATCACCTTCCCAGGGTTTTATGATTAACTTTATAGACTAGGCCCAAACTGTGTGCGCATGTCATGTCCCTAGAATCGGCATTGAACGAAAATGACAAAAGGACTAAATAAAAAGATGACTGGAAATAATAAAAGACCGGCTTTTGTATTAAACTTCCGGCGAAATGGTTAGAAAAACAAACAAAACAACCAGAATAAAATCTTAACACAACATCAACGAGACTTAAACAAACTGATACGACAAACATGGAAAGATAAGAAGGTTTGACACAAGACAATATTCGGATTACAACCCTAAGAATAATCCGGATAACAGAAATGACAACAAAATAACCACCAACAGCTTCTCTCTTGCTAACCAAGGAACGGAGCGTCCTCCCATTTTATCAAAATTGGCATCTTAGCCACTAAGCTTTGCATTAGTATTGCCAAGACCATTATCAGCTTCCATATCATCAACCTCCGTCAACAAGTTCTCGATAGGGTTCGAGTGCTCCATGTTACTGTTATCGATCACAATCCGCCCTTCTTGGATCATTTTCTCTACTTCCCTTTTCAAATTACGACAACTCTCAATGTTGTGCCCTATGACATTGGAGTGGTACGCGCATTGCGCTGCCGGATCAAAGTTTCTTGCATGTGGATCTGGAGTATATGCGGGGAGCGGCTCAATCAAGCCAGCATGCTTTAGCCTTTCAAACAGACTTGCATAAGATACTCCGATAGGGGTGAGAGCCTTTCCTCGTTTCAGCAACCTTTCGTTCCTAAATGCTTGATTGGGCCGGAAACCTGATCCAGGGGGCTTCCGGTAGGCTTGTGAGGGTGGATAGGCCTTCTGTGGAGCTGGGTATTTGGAAAGTGAAGCCCATCTTTGGGAACCTCGTGGAGAGAAGTAGCATTGGGGAGGGGAGTAGCGTGGACGAGTGATGGAGCTACTCGGGTAGCTAGGAAAGCTGTCATAAGTGGGTTGGGATGGAGAGTATGGGGGATGGGTAATGCCAGAGTTTGAAAAGCTTGGCGGTGGTGGGGGTGGTGCTTTCCCAGTTATCCATGCTTGATACATGTCTGCCACATGTTGTCTCAGCATTTTCACTTCTTCTACCAACCCGTTGTTCTGTTCGACCAATTGTTGTCGGTCATCAGTACCGACCCATCCTGTTCTGAGGTTCTGTGTCATTTGCTTTGCAGGGAGGAGTTACCACAACCAACCACTTTTCTATATATGAACACAGCAAAGGGAAGCCATCATGTTAGTGTCAGGGCATTTGACAGATAATCATATATTAGAGATGCAATGCACCTAAGCAGTTAAACTGTTCTATCAGAAATGCGATGCACTTGCGCTTTCTTTTATTTTTCTTTATTCCTTTTTTTTTCTTTTTCAGTGGTGGTCGAATCTTATAGAGATTGCCTACGTATCATGACCCCGCATGAATCAGACCTTGCGTAGTTCGGACCAATAAAAGATAAGCAATACTAATCATTTTTTTTTCAATTTTCATATTGGGTTTCAAAGGTTTAAAAATGACCTACAAACTTGAAAATCAAACGACCCACATATTATAATCAAAAGTTTTACAAACTCCAAAACAAACGGCCAGCTTCCTTTCTCCGTTTGACAAATGCAACCAAACGGTTATTTTTGCAAATGTGGCCCCTTCCAAATCTTACATGAATTTTGAGGCTGGGGAGGATTATTTTGACACTTTACGAACTTGTCCATTCTTTTACGAAAATAACCTTGCGACAACTGAAAGATACTCTGAGGCTATTTCGGCAAGAACGGTTTAAGACGCGGCCGAAGCTGGCTCGGCTTATTTTGACCAAAAATCTAAACGGTATTCACCTGACCGTTGACTCTTTGTTTTTTTTTCAAATTACAATAAAAACCAGGTGTTGCAACACGGCCCTTCAGCGCCTCGGGGACGAAGATTTTTAAGGCTGTGTGGGTCAACTGGACCAAATCTTAAAAAACGACCCAAAGGTGACTGTTTATGCAAAGTCAGCCTTCCGGCGTCCCTTTCGGGAACATTCGGCTGTGTCTTGACAAAACAACGTCACCCGACTTCTTTATGTCAAAATTAAAATTTGACATAATATATTTTTTTTTGGCTATTATTTTTTAGCAAAAAGGGAAGTTGGACACCGCCCGACTTATTTATGACAAAATTAAAATTTTGACACACATTTTTTTATTATTATTTTTTTTTTGGTTTTTGGCTATTTTAGCAAAAAAGGGGGTTGGACCCGATGAGGGTTGCCTACGTATCTCACATCCGGTGAGAATCAAACCCGCGTAGTTCGGGCCTCGTGAATAAAGTAAGTAAACTAATTTTAAATTATTATTATTTTGAATTTGTAAAAGAACTGCTTTGAAAGAAGAAATGAAGTATGTATATTTGTTTTTGAATTTTTGATTGATTTTTTTTTGAAAGAAAGACTTCTAAGAATTCCTTTTCTTTTGATTTGAACTTTGAGAATTTCAAAAATAAAAGGAAGATTTTTTTTTTGTTCTTTCTTATTCTAAGAAGAAAGAAAATATATATTTTTTTTTTTGGAATTTTACCTTTAATAAATGAAATGCTTTCTAAAAAAAAATATATTTTTTTTGAATTTTGAATTTTCTTTTCAATTTTTAAAGAAGAAGGAAAATATTTTCGAATTTGTTTTATTTTATTATATATATATATATATATATATTTTTTTTTTAATAATTAAAAAGACTTTCTTAAAGAAGTCAATAATGGAAAATATTTTTGGATTTTTTGTTTTGAAAATTGGGAGTCTAAAAAAAACTTTTCTAGACTTTTTGGTAGGACAAATATTTTTGCAACAAATAAAGATATATATACATTTTTTGGAAATAAAGAAAAACTTTTTTGGATTTTTATATATATATATATATATATATATATTTGCAACAACTAATAAAAACACTTTCAACGCGACTCTTTTTATTTTATTATTTTGAATTTTTCAGAAACGAATAAAAAAAACTATTTAAAAAGTAAGACTCTTTTTCATTGTCATTTTCAGAGGAAGACAAACTATTTTCCTTTATATATATATATATATATATTTATTTTTTTTTATTTTTATTTTTTTTTTGAAAAATAAGACAGAACAACGATTTTTTTCTATTTTTTCTTTGGTTTTAATAAAACAAACTAATAAAACATTTTTTTTTCATTTTCTCAAAATTTCGGCAGAGTTTTGACAGTATTTGGGCATTGGTTTTTTTTTCAAAAATAAACAGTCAATTCCCTAACCGCTATTTCTTTTTTTTTTAATTTTAAAATATTATTCATGATATTCAAAAGTCAGTCAACACACAAATCCGGATCAAATAAATGCGCAAGTAGCAGCAAGTAAGATGCATCAGGATGGTTATTTTTTTGGTACACCTGTCCTAGACAGACCCAACCCCTGTGTTGAGTCTCCAAAGTCAAATGCACGTGATGCAAACAATCGCTCCTACTAGGGATCCGGCATGAAGCTGAGTTATTCTAAGTGAAAAAACCTGAGGCATATTGATCTAGCCCTGGCTTACCCAAACAGACAGTTTGAGCCGAAGCGGGGGCAACGTACCGGGAGCACGAAAGTCTACCCGGCCTAGTTACTTGTCCCAACTTCGTCTTATTTGGTATGACTTTAACAGAAAGGTGGGCCACGCGCACGTGTGCACCATAAATTTAGAAGACTCAGAAAGAAGGGGGTTTCGTAGCAGTTGTATATATTCATAATTCAAATAATATTAAAGCGGTAAAAGTGTCATTTAGCACATTGGGCATATATCATGTAAAAAAATCAGATAATAAATAAAGCCAACTATAACAATTATTTTAAGCTCGAATTCTTGAACCCTGAACCAGTGGTTCTTGAAGTTGTCCCCAGCAGAGTCGCCAGAGCTGTCGCACCTCCTTTTTGCCGCGCCCGCGGGGTGCGTGGGAGTTTCTCCAATTAAAGGACAGTCGAAACGGGATTTGTTTGTTTGTTTCAGAGTCGCCACCTGGGAATTTTAAGGCGTCCCAAGTCACCAATTTTAATCCCTGAATCGAGGAGAATATGACTCTGTTTATTATTCTGCGAACCAGAAATCCGGATAAGGAATTCTGTTAACCCGGGAGAAGGTGTTAGGCATTCCCGAGTTCCGTGGTTCTAGCACGGTCGCTCAACTGTTATATTTGGCTTGATTATTTTGATTTATTAAATACATTTTTATTGCATGATTTTATTGTTACCGCTTCTATTTAAATTGTTTATAATTAAAGACCCTTCTTCGAATCGAATCACGCGTACGTGTATTCGTTTTATATATTAATATTTTTTAACGTGAAAATCGTGTCACGCGTACGTATACACAATATATTGATAATATAATTTATTTATTTATTTTTTCGAAATTTTTATTTATTTATAAAAATAGACTTAAGTTCGAAATTGTGCTTAAAATAAAATTAAGAATGTCCGTCGCTCTTGTATCATTAAATATTGAACCGCACATCTCGAGTTATATGAAATTAATAATGATATTCTCCGAGAAATCCCTTTTATTAAATATTCGATCGAAGTTGCGCGAACGCATAATCCGAATTGCCTTTAGAAATATAATTAGGTTACACGAACATATCCCTAATCACAAAAATATTCTTGATGGTAGTATAAATTTGTTTACAAATTGTTTATTATATCCACTTATTTTTATATGGAAAGCCATAGAGAAACATTGATTTAGACGTCTCTATATTTCTTGAAAAAACATTCAAAAGTTATTATGTGTTCACCGCAAATCTTATTTTACGCATATGAATTATATTCCTCCAAGCCATTCAAATTTTAAAGAATTAATGATATGAAAAAGAAACAAACAACAGGTAACTAAAAAATACTATCATTTTTTATCGTGGATACAACATTAATATATCCAAAAATCGAATCGCATATAAAAATGGAAAAAGAATTAATTTGATAAACAAATTAATAGTTTCTGAAGAATTTTCATTGTTTCATTTAAGGCGAACTCTTCTTCTATATATCTTTTACATAAAATGCCACGATTCGTTTATAAATCCTATGTCCTTCTTATGTATTTGTTTTAGTCCAAAGTTGCAATGGTTTGGTTAATGTTTGCAATGGAAGATAAGAGTCAAGTTGATAAGAAAGAGAACTATTATACAAATTGATTCAATAAAATTACATCACATGCAATATAGTTATACGTTTGAACCATTCCTAATATTGTATCAACTCACCTTCCACATATGATTATATATATACTCATCATCATGCTATATATGAACATACAACTTATATCAATCTAAAAAATCAGATTTTTTTACAAGATATACTAATAATGTAATTTATTGATACTTCCATATTACTTTGCATTTGGCTAACAATATTACGGGATGTAATTAATGGCCCATTTTATGCCATGTTCGCTACCTTGATATTTTAATCATGACTTCACTTAATGAAAAATTCCGAAATAGATGATATTATTACAACACTTAAACGAATTTTAAGAGGTAACAATTATCTTATATTCATTACGCCAAACGTACTACTATATTAATCAACTGAAACAAAACCAAATTTTTAACTACTAAACTTGAATGAATGGAAAACAGAATTATAATTCCCGAACTTCATTAATTTGTCATGTTGAAGCTTTTCGTGACATGAATTTACAGATATGTACTTGATATTGGAAGCAAAAGAAAATGATGATGAGAATCAACAGCAATAATAACAATACAATAGCAACAACTGCCCAGCAATAGTAACAACCCAGTAACGGACCGGTGGAGTAGTAATCCCAAAAACAAAAGCTTTAAGCTTTAAATGAAACAACAACCATTAATACTAATTTCAAACAAAGAAAGAAAACAGTAGATTTTTTTTAGCTTTTATTTTTATTTTTGAAAGCTTAAATATTTTTCGGAATTTTTCTCTCTTCTATTCTCTGTCCGTTTTTTTTCTCTCTATCTGTATTCTTGTTCTTTCTTCTTCTCTTTATTTGTCTTCAAGACTTCACATATATATAATCCCATCCCATAAATCTTTTAATCAATTAAATCAATACTTTTTCTCTACCCAACCCATTATCTTTCCACTCATCCCCATTACATTAAATAAACATATCACACCACCCCATTATATTTTGTCCCCCATGCTTTATTTAAAATAATGCAAGATTCCCCTTTAATTTAAATCTTGTCCCCCCTTTATATTAAATAATCATATCACAACCCACCCCATTTCATTTTGTCCCCCATGCTTCAAATAAACAATTTCAAAATGTACAATTCCTAAACTACCCCTTCCGACCTTACTGAAATTACCAAACTACCCCTGAACGTACTACAAATTTACCAAATTACCCATCAGCTATAACACATCATTTAATCAAACATAACCAAAATATAGACAATATGATCAATTTCTAACAATGTTCAAACAACAATATGAACATGGATGAACATCATAACAACAATATCACATGAACATGATTTTAACAACATTTCAACAACAAATCACATGAACACAAATTGAACAACAAAGAACAACTAAAATTTGATTGAACAATATTTTGGCAACAAACAATTCTATTTTCGGATTCAACAACAACAACAAACAAAGTATGAAGATTTCTAAATTCAATCATATTGAACTTAAAATCAACTCTAACAATATTACAACCAACAATTCCTATATTAAACTTAAACAACAAGATTATGAGACAAATTCAAGAAATAATCATAAATGATAAACAAGAAATCAAACTATACAAATTTCGGATTCAAGAACAATCAAACAAAGTATGAACATGAATTGAATCTATTTTAAGACAACAAACATGACGGATTAAACGATTAAACCAACATATTTCTCTAACACAACTAAATTCTTTAAACAAATAACAAGATCGACGAAGAAACAATTATGAACTTAAACTTGAACTTAACAATATTAACAATTTCTAACAATACATAAACACATGAAACAAATTGAAGAAATAGTTAATTAAATTTCAATTTGAATCTAACAAACATCAAACTAACAAATATTCATTTAAACAATAATACAAACATGAAATGAATATGAAAACAACTAATTAAACTTCTATTTTGAAATCTGAAAATTAATTTAACAAACAACATGAACATGAACAAAACCAAAAATCAAATATCTAACCATAGACATGAATAAAACAAACATTCGCCGATTTTAGATTCGAAAAATATCAAAACAAAATACGGACAAAATAAAATTCAAAAACTACTAACCGGATTGAAACAACGAATGACTAACCAACGACGAACGACATCGACCAAAACTCATCCGTGTATGCGAGGCCGAAGTGAAGAGGACGAAGGTGAGGCGGCGTCGGGGGCAACTGAAGCCACTGCCGCGACGAGGCAGCAGCGGCGACGACCCAGCAGCGGCAGAAACGCCGTCAGCAGCTCGACGGAGGAAGCAAAAGCAGCTGCCGCGCTGAGCATCCATGGCAGCGGTCGCGAGCAGCAGCATCATGGCAAGCAAACGCAGACGATGCAACAGTAAGGTCATCCATGGATGACGCAGCAGGTCGTTTGGTTTCTTGGACGGAGAAGATGGAAGTAGAAGGGCCATTTGGTCGTAGCAGAAGCAGAAGAAACGAAATGGAGGAGGAGTAGCCATGAACGTCGAGCTCAAGCTCGAGCTTGACGAAGAACGAAGGAGGAGGAGTAGGCATGAACGTTGGTAAAGCTGAAAGCGCAGCTGGGTCGTCCATGGTGAGGATGAAGGGCAGCCATGGGAGGTGGGGTTTGGAAGGTTTGGAGAAGAAGATCAAAAAAAATGAGGGGGGGGGGGATGAGTGTTTTGTGTTTTTAGGGTTTTCTCTTTTCTTTTTTATTTTATTATGTTGTTTGTAATATAATAGGATGTTGGGTTATGGACTGGGTCGACCCAGTTCGAAATGGACTGGGTCGTAGGGAAGATTGGGCCATCTTTTGGGCCTATGGCTTGAAATCGAAGAAGATGCCCAATTCCGACTTTCTTTATATTTTCGCTCTCTTTTCTTCTTTTATTTCTCTAAAACTAAATTATAAAAATACTTAAACTATTATTAAGAATTAAATTAAGTTATAAAAGCGCAAATTAACTCCCAATAATAATTAACGCACAATTAAGTAATAATTAAGCATAAAATTGTATATTTGGACATTAAATGCTAAAAATGCAAACGATGCCTACTTTTGTAATTTTTAATTTTTGTAAAACAAATTTAATTACTAACAACTATAGAATTAAATCCTACATGCAAAATGCGACATATTTTTGTATTTTTTATTAATTTATCAAATAAACACGCACAGACAAATACAAATCATTATTCAAAATATCACAAAATATCACAACATTTCACACCAAAGAAAAATCATTTTATTTTTGGATTTTTTGGGAGTAATTCTCATATTGGGCAAAAATCACGTACTTACAACCAATATGAGAATCAGATTGTTAGACTCTGATGACGGAGGTGTTACTGTACAGAATATAGCAGAATCATCTTTGGTAGCCGAGCTAAAAGCACGGCAATACGAAGATCCTACCTTAGCATGATTGAGAGAGAGCATTGAGTAGTGTAAAATTACGGCTTTCGATATTGGAAGAGATGGGGCACTGAGATACCAGGGCCGATTATGTGTGCCTAATGTGGCAAGGTTTCGAGAGAAGATTATGATTCAGATTCATCAATCCCGATATTCCACCCATCCCAGCTTGACAAAGATGTATCATGACATTAAGGAGAAGTATTGGTGGGATAATATGAAGACTATTGCAGAATTTGTAGCCTAGTGTCCTAATTGTCAACAACTAAAGATCGACCATTATAAACCCAGTGGATTGATTCAAAATATAGAGATTCTGACCTGGAAATTGGAGGTGATTATTATGGACTTCATTATTGGATTACCTCGCTCTTATCATAAGTTTGACTCCATCTAGGTGATAGTTGATCGACTTACAAAATGTGCCTATTTTCTGCCATTTAAGACAACTTACACAGCTAAAGATTATGCGAAGTTGTATATCAAGGAGATTGTTAGGCTTCATGGTGTGCCGATATCTAATATATCAGACCAAGGAGCTCAATTTATGGCTAAATTTTGGAGGTCTTTCCAGAAGGGTTTAGGCACACAAGTGAATCTCAGCACTGCATTCCATTCCAGTCTGATGGATAGGCTGAAGGTACTATTCAGATACTTGAAGATATTTTACGAGCATGTGTTCTAGATTTCAAGGGGAATTGGGATGACCATTTTCCACTCATAGAATTCGCCTACAATAACAGCTACCATTCCAATATTAAAATGGACCCGTACGAGGCACTATACGGGAGGATATGTAGATCACCAGTTGGATGGTTTGAAGTCGGTGAAATAGAGTTATATGGGCCATATTTTATTCACCAAGCCAATAAGAAGGTGAACGTGATACAAGAGTGACTGAGGATGGCGCAAAGCAGGCAAAAGTCTCATTAGGATGTCCGACGTCATGATCTTGAGTTTGAGGTTGGTGATCGGGTTTTCTTGAGGATCTCACTAATGAAGGGTGTTATGCATTTCGGGAAGAAAGATAAGCTGAGTCCGTAGTATATCGGGCCGTATAAAATTCTTCTTCAACGAATTAGACAGGTTGCTTATGAGTTAGAATTGCCATCCGAATTGGAATTTGTCTACCTGGTATTCCATGTATATATGTTGAGGAAATGTATTGGAGACTCTTCTCGAGTTGTCCCTATCAAATATGTACAAGTTACAAAGGATCTATCATATGAAGAAGTGCTTGTGGTTATATTAGATCAACAAGTCCGCAAGCTGAGAACAAAAGATGTAGGTTCCGTCAAAGTATTGTGGAGGAACAAAAATATGGAAGAAATGACATGGGAATCACAAGAGGAAATGAAGTCTAAATACCCTTACCTATTCCAGAATGAAGATAACGAGGATGTTGGGGGAACGCAGGATGCATTAGAAGGTGAAATGGCTCTATGAGGTAAGTAATAGCTTGAGAATACTCTTCCTTAATACAAAATGGTAATATGTAGATAATGTACATATACATAATGCATTGTATAGCCTTATGAAGACATACATTGGGTTTAACTGCTTGCTAGTTTGGATAGTGTCCATTTTATAGGGGAAACTCGGCCAGAAATTTCTGTTGGAATCCATGATGAATTAGACTCCCTATAAACCCTTACATTCAAGGATGAATGTTCCTAAAGGAGGAGGGTGGTACAATCCATATTCATGTACGATATTTCATGCCATAAGTTAGTCGACGTTAATCTAATAAGAGATTATCTTTGAGAGGATAAGAAGTTAATCCTATTGGTCTTAATGATACAAGGGTGTATAAGGGTGGTTAACAAGCATTAGAAGTTAAACGAATCAAGAATGTTGTAACCCGTAAACCTAGAGTTGCTTAATATACTCAAGAGGCCGTGTTTTAAGATATCATATAATATCCATATCTTAAGTCTTAAAGTCAAAGAGTTATGAAACAAAGTCGACAAAAGTTATCGCAACTTATGTTCATAATTTTACTTAAACTTTAGGTAAAATGTTACTAAGCTTTTCTCACAATTTACTTGGAATTACGGGGTGATCCACCCAGAAAATTGAAAATCTATGAGTCTAGATTTAAACTCATTAAACCGTTCGTCAATATGGTATCGGAGTAGAGAGATATTCGCATTTTTGCGAGACTGCACCAAATAGCTCTCTATGGGGTCCACATAGGCGGTTTAAGACATGGATAGATATAATATGCCTCAACCCCATATTAAGTTATTATTTTTTAGTGTATTCAGACCTTAGAACTCTAAAAATATTCTCTCAATATTTTCTCATGATCCAAGATCCAAACAAAGGGCAAACAACACAAATCAAGTGTCGAGAATCTCGCGGCGCTAGTAAGTTTCTTGTTCTTCTTGTTGTTGCTCATTTTTATGTTGTTCCAGCTCGTGTGGGAGGCTGTTTTAAGGGGTTTATGTTCTGTAAATACTCTCTCAAGTTTTTAATATCAACCCTAGGTGATTTTAATTCTTCTAAAGTGATTCTAGTGCAGTAAAACCCTAATTGATTGCTAGTTTCGCTTCCTTATTCTTGTGGCAGCATTAGAGGGATATTTCATGGATAATTAAGGTCAAATTGGAGTTGTTATTTCTGTTTAAAGGTAAGGAACCTCTTATCCTATATGTATTTCAGATTATCCAAGTTCCTTCTAAGTCATTGAAGCTAGAACTTGTGAAATATATATCGAAAGGCTTGGTAGTAATGTTGTTGGTTGGTGGATTATTTTGGGAGGCTCAATATGATTATTATTGATGTTGTTTCGGCTGTTTGGTGATTGTTTTGACTTGTGGGAAGTCATATAAATAGGGAAGGTGCTATCTGTTTCATCGTATAATAGGTTACGGTCGATACATAATAGTTACGATGCCTAAACGATAACGATAGTGTCATTGCTCTTATTGTAGACTAAGGAGTCGTGGCATTTGCATAGCTTAAGGTTGGAAAGTATATAAAAGGTATGCAAAACTATCCCTTTCCTTCTTTTGCACGACTCCAATTGTACATAATGTAAAGAACGAGCTTCCAAAGTATACTCTACTCTTAGAAGCTAGCAGTGCTTACATTGTTTCCCTTCTTATGGAGTGATTGATGTTGATGTTCTTTCTCTTATTCTTATGTTATCAATGTTGTTTGTACTTCCTGGTTCTTATAAGATTCATGATGAAGAGTAGTCCTAATAACGTGTATAGAGGATACCGACCTTACATCACTTCGAAAGGTTCAAAATATTATTCCAATGAGTCTCGTATATATATATATATATATATATATATCTATTTTACTCTACCGAGCCGCGCAATAGATGGCCGAGTATGACACCTATTGTACAATCATTGATTAGTTGAGTTTTTCCAAGCTCTACATGGCCGGGTACGATTCTACCGAGTCTTATGATGGCCGAGTACATTTTTACCAAGCCTATTATGTCCAGGCACGATATGATGATGATGATGATGCCCACAGAGGCGTATGTTTTAAAAGTTTATGTATATATATGTATGCATCATGCATTTCATGTCAGTAGCCCTCAGAGGTACCCAGATGTTATAGGTTGTATATTCTCTATCCCTCCTTACATTATTGTTCGTACTCATGGTTCCCTGCCTTACATACTCAGTACTTTATTCGTAATGACATCCTTTTTATTTGTGAACACTGCATGTCGTTCTGCAGGTACTGAAACATGGGTAGACGTAGCTCTCCCACCACAATAGGCTGCCCAGTTCAACGGTTATTGGAGAGATCCCTTCTCCGGACTTGCTGTGATCTTGGTATACATTTTTGTTATAGATATTATGGGTATGTTGGGGCCTTATTCTGGCAACGTTGCAGCACTTATGTTCCTTTAGATGCTCATAGACAATTTTCGACTCATGTATAGTTTGGTATGCCTTGTCAGCTGATTTTTGTTGTATAGTCTTTCATGGCAGCGTGGTAGCTTGTACCTTATATATAGTTTCTTGATTGTCTGGTTATTCCATGTTATGTATGTTCATGCTATTATCTTTCATTGTTGGTTGTTCATGATTCATGTCTACCATTTATATTGATCTCGTCAGCCCTTAAAGATAATAAGGAAAGTTAGATAAAATGTATGTTGGTGCTCGACAACTATGGCCCGAGTGCTAGTCATGATCCTGCAGTTTGGGTCATGATAATTACTTTGAATAATGGACCTATGTAGAATTAAAGAAACCCGAAAAGCTAGAAAACACATATAGTTTGTAAATAATGAATGTCATGGTTACAAATTAATTAACACTTAAAGAATCTCTATATTACTCTAAAGAGCTTGGATAAGCAGTATCATGGACAAACTGGCTCACGGAGTAATTGTTTGATGCATTTACAAATTTCATTAGTTAAAGATATTAATGGTTTGTGTATGCAAGTCAATAATATAATTCAAAACTTACCTATAATATGGTTGAACTTCCGAGAAATTCAATAATATATCTGTCGTAGTTTACATTTTCTCCATATCAATCAAATATTGGTTACGAGCATTTTCAAACCTCTACCAGATTGATTGAATATGGATATAGGTGATGTTAAAGGATCTATCTCACCTTTGTCATCATGCCGATGTGACCTATTTTTTCAAATATGGCACTTGAATCTCAAAATAATATGAACACAAACAAGAAGTTTCCTCAACTTCAAATACTTTGCATATAGATCTCTCTATCTTGGTCTTTTGTTTTATGGTCGTCTACATTTGCCAGTATTCCCATATAACACAACTTTAGACGAGTAAAAGGTTAAATCAAACACAAAAGGGCAAATGATTTATAATTTATTACCTCTTGAAACAATACATTACATCCATCTATGTTGACCTGACCTTCCATGTTATGCTCTTTCTGTAGATGAACTGGAATATATTCCATTACGTCGAAGAAACCGCATGAGGAAAAATTCTCCAGTTTAGTCATGATTAAAACAAATGTTACATTCCATCAAAATTAGGTCCTATTTGTGGTGTCCTATTTCTGGTATTTTCAGTCACTTAGGTTTGGGCCATTTTCAGTTAGTTGGTTATAATTTTTTGGGCCAAGCCTGGTTGGTCTTGTATTTATTTGTATCTGAAGCTAATGTAGAGTTAGTATTAGTTGGGTGGGATGTAGCTTTGGGTCCGTTTTATAGCTTGGGTTTCCCTATCTCTATTAATAAAAAGGACCCAAATATTATGTACTCCTCCGTTCAGTTTTAGTTGTCAAGTATTGTAAAAATAAATTTTCATTTATACTTGTCAATTTTCGAATATCAAGAGAAATATAATTTATTTTTTCTATTTTGCCCTTAGTATTAATTAGTCATTCCTAATATTTTTCCAAATCCATTAAGACTATACACCAATTAATATGGGTATCATGGTAAATTATATATGCACTTTATTTATTATTTCTTAAGTTACGCGCAAAGTCACTAGTGGACAAGTAAAAATGAACAGAGGGAGTGTATAGTGATTTCATTTTTCCTGTTTTTGTTCATAATGCTCATTTTCTCTTCGAGTTAAATATGCCCTAATTCTTTCAACTTATTTTCCTCTAAATTTCTGGTTATTAACAATGTGCCAAAGAAAAGTGAGAAAAAAGAAACGTAGAGTTTGTGCTATCGTTTCTTTGGTGAACAAGTGAAAATGAAAAGGTCGTTATTGATAAGCGAGTGAAAATTATTTAATAGTGACCCAGGCAAATCACCCAAAGTTGTGCTCAAACACAAAACTCAAACTGCTCTAAATATAATTCCCACGTAACCTACAGAACCTGGATATAAGCTTTCCGAACCAAATATAAAATATTTTCGGTGTAATTTGTTGACGTTTTAAGCTAAATTAGGCTTAAAAGAAGGTAAATGAGAAATGAAGGGAAAATGAAATATTTGAGTTTCATTTGAGATTCCCTCCCTAACAAAGGGACATTGTCTCATATTGGAAGAGGAAAATGTTTTGATGGGTATATATACAATTGCACTTTTTATAGCTCTTAAAGAGTTAAGAAGAAGGCAAGCCACACACCGTCGTCATCGTCGCTCGCTCGGCTTCGGCTTCCGCTTCGCACAAATGTTTGATTGATTAATTTTTTGGACCAATTTATTTTCCGTTATCTGTTTTCAGTTTTTCGATTTTGTAACTAAAAATTAACCTCCCTCTTCAATTCCCCGTTTATTATTGCATAAATAGTCATTTATGTTATGTCATTTATGTTATTAGTTGTTTTACATAAATAGTCATTCTGAAGAGTTGCACCTCTTCAGTTTTGAGCTCAACATTGGCTATGAATACTAGTCCATCCTCTCAGATTTTTCATACGATTTTCTGAGTTCTCCTCCTTTCTTCTGCATTGTTTTCACTTCAAAGAAAGAAACAGTAAGTGTGATTTTCTACCGAACCTTGTGTTCGCTGAAATACTGGGATTTGAAGTACCACTATACCAGAGTGTAATTCGTTCTATCCTTAGAGGAAATAATCCACAACCTTAGGTACTAGGAGGGGATTAAATTCCTTAAGGAAATACTATGAATTCAGTGGGCTCAGATTAACTTCTATTTCGTTTATATTTCTATTTATATGTTATTTTATTTTCTCCAGAATTATTTTACAAATATAGTATACTAACAAGCTTAAAGAATTTATATTTATTTTATGTATTTGTGTTATATTCACTGTTTTGGAGATTAAAACCTTTGTAGGTTTCTACTCCTTTGGAGATTAAAATCTACGTGATTTTAACGTTTTTTTGTGTCATTCTTTTACAAAAATGACTAATGAAAACGGCAACTAGGTTGTTCCGATAGTGACTGCCAATACATCGACAAGCCGAACACCAGCGTTGGCACCGGCAGAAAAACCCAAAAAAAATTCGGGATTGATTTCAAGCGGTGGCAGCAGAAGATATTCTTCTACTTGAACTTTAAGTCTACAGAAGTTCATTAAGGAAGATGTTCATGTTCTGCCTAATCAAACTCCATAGAATGAACGCTTTTTTGTGATTGAGGCATGGAAGCATTCTGATTTTCTGTGCAAGAATTATATTCTTAGCAGACTGGAGGACGATCTGTATAAGGTCTATAGTGGCGTGGAAATGTCAAAAGAATTGTGGACTTCACTTGAAAAGAAATAAAAAAAACTGAAGATGTCGGGTTGAAGAAATTCGTTGCTGCTAAGTTTTTGGACTACAAAATGGTAGATATCAAGTCTGTTATTACCCAAGTCCAGGAATTTTAAGTGATTATTCACGATCTCCTTGCTGAAGGTATAAGTCGAATTAAGACTGATGTTGAAAGTAGTAATTTCAGTATTTTTACCAACAAAATTTTCATTGAAGATGTTTGTCATCAATGAAGCATTCCAAATAGCAACGATGATTGAGAAGTTGCCTCCTTTGTGGAAGGACTTAAAAAACTACTTGAAACATAAACGCAATGAGATGTCGCTAGAAGATCTCATTGTTCGGTTGAGAATCGAAGAGGATAACAAAGCTAATAAAAAGAGAGGCTGTGGAAACTCAACAATAATGGGAGCAAACATTGTTGAGGATAATTCTCAAAATAAGAGAAAGAGGAAGCAGGCTTCTGGACCAACAAATAACCCAAGCAAGAAGTGGTTCAACAGAAATTACTACAACTATGGAAAAAGTGGACAATGATCTGTAGATTGTCATGCTTCAAAGAAAGACAAGAAGAAGGGTCAAGCAAACATGGTTGAAAATCACGAACATGTTGATGACTTGTGCGCTATGCTTTCTGAATGCAACCTAGTGGGAAATCCTAAAGAGTGGTGGGTTGATTTTGTTACCATTCGCCATGTTTGTACTGTTAGGAAAGCATTTGCTACATATGCTCCAGTTGGACCCAAAGAGATGCTTTTTATGGAAAATGCTGCAACGGCCAAAATTAAAGGATGTGGGAAGATATTTCTGAAAATGACTTCTGGCAAAGTGGTGACTTTGAACATCGTCCATCATGTTCCCGAGATTAGGAAGAACTTAGTCTCTGCTGGACTTCTTGTTAAGAACGATTTTAGGTGTGTCTTTGTATCCGATAAGGTTGTAATAAGTAAGAATGAAATTTTTGTATGAAAATATTACCTCACTAAAAGGCCTTTTCAAGCTGAATGTAATGGTTGTTGAGAATAATAATAAAATTTCATCTTCGTCTTACTTACTTGAGTCAAATGAATTATGGCATATACAGTTGGGTCATGTCAATTATAAAACCTTGCGAAAAATGATTAACTTATAAGTATTACCTATGTTTGAATGCGACAAATAAAAATGTCAAATATGTGTGGAATCTAAGTATGTTAAACATCCTTATAAGTCAGTTGAAAGGAATTCAAATCCTTTAGACTTAATTCATATAGATATTTGCGGCATGAAGTCAATACCATCTCGCGGTGGAAAGAAGTATTTCATAACTTTTATTGACGATAGTACTCAATATTGCTATGTTTACTTACTTAATAGTAAAGATGAAGCAATAGACATATTCAAGCAATACAAAAATGAAGTTGAAATGCAACTTAACAAGAAACTCAAAATGATAAGAAGTGATATGGGCGGTGAATATGAATCTCCTTTTGAAGAAATATGTTTAGAATATAGAATTATTCATCAAACAGCGGCCCCTTACACTCCCCAATCCAATGGGATTGCGAAAAGAAAGAATCGTTCATTAAAGGAGATGATGAACGCATTGGTGTAAAGTTCTGGTTTGCCACAGAACTTGTGAGGGGGGGGGAGTCGTTCTTACAGCTAACCGGATACTAAAGAGTACCTCATAGCAAAACACAATCCATTCCATATGAAAAATGGAAAGGAAAGAAGCTCAACTCGAATTATGTTAAACTGTGGGAATATTTGGAAAAAGTGCAAGTTTCTAAACCCAAAAGGGTAAAAATAGGACCGAAAACCATTGACTGTGTTTTCATAGGATATGCGACCAATAGTAAAGCATATCGATTTCTGGTTCATAAATCAGAAAATCCCGACATTCATAATAATATGGTTATAGAATCAGATAATGTTGAGTTCTTTGAATATATATATATTTATATATAAAGGAATGTGAGTCGATTGGTGAAGGATCTAAATGACCTCGGGAAGAAACAAAAGAATGCACGTTTAATTAGGAGGATCAAAGACGTAGCAAACATCAACGAACGTCTACTTCATTTGGACCAGATTTTTGTGACTTTCTTATTGGAAAATGAGCCTCGAACATTTAAAGAAGCTATATCTTTTTTGGAATCATTATTTTGGAAAGAGGCAGTCAGTAGTAAAATAGAATCCATATTGAACAACCATACATTGGAATTAGTTGATCTTCCTCCTGGAAATAAACTTTTGTGTTCTAAATGGATTTTTAAGAGAAAAATGAAAGATGATAAAACTATTGATAAATTTAAGGCAAGACTTGTAGTAAAAGGGTATAGACAATGATAAGGTCTTGACTACTTTGATACATACTCTCCAGTTACAAGTATTACGCCATACGGATGTTAGTAACATTAGCTACAGTGTATGGTCTTGAAATTCATCAAATGGACGTTATGATGGCCTTCTTGAATGGAGATTTGGAGGAAGAAATATACATGGAACAACCTGAAGGGTTTGTGGTTTCAGGTAAAGAAAAGAAGGTATGTAGACTTGTTAAGTCCCTTTACAGACTAAAACAAGCATCCAAACAATGGTATGCGAAATTTGACCAAACAATGTTGTCAAATAGTTTTAAGATAAATGAGTTTGATAAATATGTGTACATTAAAAATGTTTCAAAACACATAGTCATTGTTTGCTTATATGTGGATGATATGTTGATAATGAGTAATTATATTGCCAACATAAATGTAACTAAGCGTATGCTAACTGGCAAGTTTGATATGAAGGACTTGGGAGTTGCTGATTTAATTCTGGGGATTAAGATCCATAAGACTCCTTAAGGTCTGGCATTGTAACAATCTCATTATATTAAGACAGTACTTGAAAAATTCAAACACTTAGGGTTTAAAGTTGCAAAGACTCCAATTGACGTGAATCTTGCATTAGCAAAGAACAAAGGCCAAAGCATATCACAATTGGATTATGCTCGTGTGTTGGGATGCTTAATGTATATCATGATTTTTACACAACCAAATATAGCTTGTACTATAAGTAAATTGAGTCGATACACGAGCAATCCAGGTTAATCTCATTGGATGGCAATGAAACAAATTTTGGGATATTTAGAACAAACCCAGGGCTTTGCTTTACACTACAGTAAATATCCTGCGGTGATTGAAGGATATTGTGATGCAAATTTGATCACCGGTTCAACTGAGTCTAAGTCCTGAAGTGGATATGTATTCACTATTGGTGGGGGAGTGATATCTTGGAAGTTGTCCAAACAAACTTGTATTGACCGCTCTACAATGGAGGTTGAATTCATAGCCTTAGATAAAGCCGGTGAAGAAGCTGAATGCCTCCGAAATTTCTTAGAAGACATTCTATTTTGGCCCAAATCGTTGGCACCAATATGCATACATTGCGATATTCAAGCGGCAATTGGAAAGGCTGGGAGCATTATGTATAACGATTAATCTCGTCATATACAACGAAGACATAAAACCGTTACGCAATTATTCTCTAGAGGAATTATCACAATTGACTATACAAAGTCAAGTGATAATGTGTCAGATCTACTTACAAAAATCCTAACTAGAGAGGTAGTTGCAAAATCATCGAGGGCAATGGGATTATGGCCGAGAATAAGTCATTGTGGCGGTAACACTACTAAAAGGTTGGAGATCCCAAGATCTAGGTTCAAGGAGATCAAACAAAGTCATTAATGACAGTTCAACATTGTCAACTAAAATTTTGGTCCGTTCTCATGATGTAGATAATGTTTAGTACCAAGGATAAAACATTACGGCTTTTTAATGATTTCTAAATTTGATACGGAGTATACTATTGTATCTACGGGATGACACGTTTAGGAATATGTAAGTGTGAAGTGTTAGCCACTTCAAGGAGAATTTGGTAAGGCAATTTTCGATGCACTTATGATACTAGACGGTATTCATGGCTGAAACGAACACAACAATGAGAACCAAAGACTGTTAAGGGCTGGTAGTGTGACATATGGTTGTCTAGGTATACACAAAAGTTTGACGGTTCAAAGTTATCAAATCTACTGATTGACCGAGTATATCCTACATAAGTTCACTACGAAAAGTTCAAAGGGAAACCTACTTATCCAGATGCAATTAATCCTTGCTTGCAAATCACAGAGTATTTTCATGCATATTTCCATGATATAACCATTCCCCATTCATGCGAGGGATTGTTGAGATTTTAAGCTAAATTAGGCTTAAAAGAGGGTGAATGGAAAATGGAGGAAAAATGAAATATTTGAGTTTCATTTGAGATTCCTTCCTTGACAAAGGGCATTGTCCTATATTGGAAGAGGAAAAGGTTTTTGATGGGTATATATACAATTGCACTTCTTCTAGCTCTTAAAGAGTTAAAAAGAATGCAAGCCTCGCGTTGTCGTCTTCATCGCTCGCTCGGCTCGGCTCGACCCGGCTCGGCTTTGTCTTCAAATTCGGATTCGGCTTCAGATTTGGATTCTGGCAAATGATTGATCGATTGATTAATATTTTGGAATAGGAAAAGGTTTTGATTGGTATATATACAATTGCACTTCTTCTAGCTCTTAAAGAGTTAAGAAGAAGGCAAGCCTCGCGGTGAATGAGAAATGGAGGAAAAATGAAATACTGTATTTCAGTTGATATTCCCTCCTTAACAAAGGAACATTATCTCGTATTAGAAGAGGAAATTTTTTTTGATAGGTATATATACAATTACAGTTCTTCTAGCTCTTAAAGAGTTAAGAAGAAGGCAATCCTCACGTCGTCGTCGTCGTCGTCATCGATCGCTCGGCTCGGCTCGGCTCAGCTCAGCTCGGCTTTGGCTTCGTCTTCGGTCAAATGATCGATTGATTGATTAATTTTTGGGAATAAATTTATTTGTTAATAGCAAATATTAACAGAAATCCAATGAAATATTAATATTAACTCCAACGAAAGTATTAAACATTTTTTATCCGTTATCGGTTTTCAGTTTTCCGATTTTGTAACTTAAAACTAACCTCCCTCTTCAATTCCCTGCTTATTGTTGCGTAAATAGCCATTTATGTTATGACATTTATGTTATGGCCGTGTTACATAAACAGTCATTCTGAAGAGTTGCACCTCTTTAGTTTTGAGCTCAACATTGGCTATAAATACCAATCCATTCTCCAAAATTTTTCATACGATTTTCTGAGTTCTCCTCCTTTCTTCTGCTTTGTTTTAACTTCAAAGAAAGAAACAGTAAGTGTGATTTGCTACCGATCTTTATGTTTGCTAAAA
This sequence comes from Nicotiana sylvestris, assembly GCF_000393655.2. Classification (NCBI taxonomy): domain Eukaryota; kingdom Viridiplantae; phylum Streptophyta; class Magnoliopsida; order Solanales; family Solanaceae; genus Nicotiana; species Nicotiana sylvestris. The sequence goes on from NC_091064.1 coordinate 13,483,440, forward strand.
CACTAGGGTTTGAAGTACCACTACACCAGTGTGTAATTCATTCTACCCTGGGAGGAAATAATCCACAACCTTGGGTTCTAGGAGGGGGTTAAATTCCTTAAGGAAACACTGTGAATTTAGTAGGCTTGGATTAACTTCTGTTTTATTTATATTTTTGTTAATATGTTATTTTATTTTTTTCAGAATTATTTTACAAATACAATATACTAACATAATTAATTTTAAAACAAATTGATATTCCTATTTTACCTAGCCATTAATATTTGAAAATAGTAGTTAGATGACTAACTCTTAAAATAATCGACTAAGGTTCTCAATTGGAATAATTTAACACTCTTCCCCCCCTATAAATATGTATAGTTGATCGGGTCCAACCCTATACCACTATAGGTTGGCAAAAGTGGTCAATACAGCTTTTACCCGAAAAGCCGGGATCGAATCCACATAGAGCTAATATTTATTTGGAATTGGGTTTCTATCTAATCTAGTTATGCGCGATGTTCTTAATTGCACTTCCAATCATGCTTTGTTTTGGCTACTATTCTATTTTTAACAGTAATGAAGAATAAAAATAAGCTAAGTATGATATTTTGTAAGGTTTTCTCAATTGGTAAAAAGACACTAGGAAAGTGACTTACACCTAGGTGAGTATCTAACGGGGTCTAAACATTAGGGCAAATTTGTTGTCATTGAGATCATGATATAACTATTGCACATAGTTACTCACTCTATACCTCTCGGTAATTTAAGTGACTTTGCCCTAATTGACTTTCTCAAGCCCAATTGGTGTTTACACAATGCAAATAAAATTGGCTCAAGTCGGGTATTACTATCTCTAGGTTTAACCCTTTAATTGGGGCTATCAATCTCTTGAATGCACCCCAATTCCTTGTTAGCCTGAATTTCCTAGACTTAGTCTCTCTTTCTCAAGAAGAGCCTAAGTCAAAAAGGCACAAATCAGTGTTTACGACCACCAATTCAACCATTAAAGCATAAATCAAGCTAAATATCATTAACCTATAAGCATTTAAGCCCTAAAATTGAAGACCCATTAAATACCCACACTAGGGTTGGATCAAAACGCTCGCTAATAGGTTTAGCTACGCATAATCAAAGAAGAAATCAAAGATGGAAATGAAATATAAGCCATAAAAAGTAACTACAAGAGTAAAATCTAAGATTAATTCCTAAAGATATTCTAAAATTACTCAAAGAGGTAAAAAATGGCTGTTCACGTGCTCCACAAAACAACAGATACCCTAAAAATCTGAAAAAGAACTATTTATACAGAGCTAAATTTTTCGAACAAAATTGCCCCTACGAAGATACTGCTGCCAGCGGAAAATAGGTCACCTCAGCGCTATGACTACCACGGCCGCCCAAAAGCTAGTGCGGACCACGGTTCTACTCTTCTGAGCTGGATCTGAACTTGAGTCCGCTAGGAGCGAAAAAACTCCCACCTCAGGGCTCCTTCAACTACGATCGCGAAATATGCTCGCGGACCGCGCCTTTCAATTTGAGCTCCCAACTATAGTCCTCTGAATCTTAATTCCGCTAAGGGCGAGAACTGGACCGCGGCCACGTTAGATGATACTCCTGCCGTGCAATTTCATCGCGGGCAGCGGTGACAGTTAAGCCTAAAGAGACTGCCTCTCTGAACCTTGTTACCGCTGAGAGCGTAGTTAATACCGCATCAGTAGTGGACCCTCCCCGTCTGTATCTGTTTCTTCGTTGTCAGCGCCTTTTTGACTCAGCTTTGAACTTTTGCAGGTTTCACTCCTTTGTGAGCTGGTTTTGACTTTCTTGTCTCTTTTTGACCAAACACTGCAAACAAGCACAATAAGTTAGCTTTCGAGAATACTTGTACATACTTTTAATCCAAAACTTAAGCAAAAAGGAGCATAAAATAGGCTAGAATCCGTAGTTATCAACTCTCCCAAACTTAAGCTTTTGCTTGTCTTCAAGCAAACGAAGTAATTCCCACCTCCTCAAGTTAAAACAAAGGAAACTTTCAGCTGTCCTAAAGTAACCTCATCAAGAATAAATTGGGACTAACAATTTCCCTCAACTTAAATGCATTATGAACAATACACAGTCTTTTTAGCACCATGGCTTTAGTGCGATACAAAAGCATTAAGAGTTGACTCAACTCATCTAGGAAACTCTTTCTACTACATTGGTCATTGTGGAACCCAAACTCATACTCTTCGACTCTCCATATGCAAACCTCATTTTTAGATTGTAGCACTCAGAACGAGGATTGTGGAAAACACACTTATCTCTCTCAAAGGAAGGTCACAAGTCTGGCTCTAAGTACCATAAGCTTGCCCCTTATGTGAGTCACCACTAAATTAAGCTCACTCAACTCGAGATCATATAGGGCTTTTGTGGGAATGTAATGAAGGCTTTTGGTTCAAGGTAGGATATATCGGTCTATAAAGGTTTAATCTTTCCTTAATCACTTCACTTTCTTCATTTTGGCTCACATTTTCTTGACTCTTTGAGTCATTTACTTCTTCCTTAGGGGCTAGATAGACACACTGTCACTTTTTCTTGTTCATGTCAATCCTTTTTCTCCTTTCTAGTCTTTCCAAGCCTTTCATTTTTGCTTTTATTGAATCCCTTCATTTCTTCTACGTTGTTCTCTTTCTTTTTGACTTTTTGGTTTTTTCTTTCTTTTTCTTTTTCCTTCCCTTTTATTCTTTTTGTGCCTTATATCACTTTCACATTCCTCGTCTCCTCCCCCAAACTTATAGTTTTGCCAATTTGTGCTAAGGAAAGATCGGGTGCCAATTGAGGATCATTTTAGAACGGATAAAGGCTTGTATCATGGTTTTTGAAAGAATAAGGGATATGGATCAACGGGGTTGACTAGGGATATCATTTTTGGTGGACTATGAATGTTTTTAAGTCTCAATTTGGATCAAGGAGAGCCTATAATCAGTTCTCAAGTTGAGATACACTTAGGAATTCGTCTAAACAAACATTCAGGGCAAGTTCTAGACTTATTGGCACGGGACATGGACTTGTGAATCAAAACCTCATCACAAAAGCCATAGGATTGCTAAAGAAACAGAGTCGAGATCCCACAACAACCTTGGCTAAGATTTGAGCAACACAAATGGTTCCGAGAAACCACTCGATAATCGTTTAGTCAACACATGAGTCTCAAAGTCACAACTATAACCATCCTATACACACCAATTTATTTTTAACCATAAGGTCAAAGGTAAATGTGTTAGACCCAAGTGAAGCTTTGCCTGAGGCACTATTGTGCACTAGCTACTATTTACAGAAAAACGAAAAGAAAACAGACACAAACCCTTAAGAAGGTTGTCATGCCATCTATCATCAGGAAGAGCCACCCGGTTCACACAAACTCCACCTTTGGAAAGAGCCGTGGCATTAAGAAAACCAAAGGCTTATTGATTACGAAAACTTGTAAAAATAAGAAGATACGAACTAAAAAGAAGCTACTAAATGAAATAAAAAGCTATGTTATTAAGGAAAATTGCAAAATAAGTTATAAAGTAAAATACGGAAAGTAAACTGAATATGTACAATAAGGGATTGAGACGAATATACATAAGAGGGAATAAATATATACATGGAAAAGTAACTTTACAATCCAAAATTTAGAAATAACAAAAAGTAAAAAAGTAAATGGTAAAGTTATAAATATACCAAAATTGAAAAATAACAATAAAGAAAAATCAGTATCATAATTACAATCCAAATGTCAAATCATCAAAATAGAATCGGACCACCCCGTCAAATAAAAACTAGCATTGCACTCAATGTGAAATAGCAAAAATAAGCTCAAAAAGGGGTTAGAAAGTAAAGAAAATTCCATATGGGTCCTTTGTCTACATGGGGTCTTGTGGCTGGCCTGAGGCACCTCCCTCGGGGTCCTCCAGCTCGATCTCCAAGTCATCAGCTTGGGGAGTCAGTCTCATCCTCCTAGGCTCTCCCTCAGTCTCTTGTTCTTGTACCTACTCTGTCTGAGCTGCTGGCAGTGGATCCTCTAATAATAGCTCCAATGGTATGTTGTCAGCTAACTTCATCTTCTCCACCTCTCCTCTCAACAGCTTCACTGACTCCTTTGAGGCTCGAGTCTTTTTCATCTTCTTCGTCTGTTTTCTCAGCTCCTTAATTGATTTTCCTTGAATTGCAAGAGTATTTATGATAAGCTTCTGGTTGTGCAGGAGCTTCTTCTAGTTGTCTCAAAGCTCCTTAAGAGATTCCTCCGCTAAAGCTGGCACCTAGGGCTGTGCGGGAATTGTCTGGGCTGCCACTGAGCTGGATAGTATAGATAACTTTGATATTGCTGCCTACATCCACTTGTTGATGCTAGAAAGAGTCTGGTTCAACCTATGAGCAGTCAAAGGATATGCTGACAAGGAGGGCACTGAAAAAGGCATGTAAGTAGATGGTCCGGGGGAAGGATCTGGTATGGCAGTGAGAGGCTCAAAAGCAGTGACCATCACTGCTGGCTCTTTAGAGTGGCCAGTAGAAGTAGTCTTTTTGCCCTTGGATTTGGGGTTGCCTGGACCCTGAAGGTTTTACCATGAGAAGGGCTTCTAGGGCTTCACCTTGGTATCGAAATCCCTTTTCTCAACCTCCTGATCTTCCAAGTACATGGTGAGGAAGTTCTCAAAGGGGTAGGATCTCTCACCCTTGTTGACCACTCTGGTGATTACCCTGGACATGATATTCCTGATATTGATCAGGAACCTCGCCATGATAGCCGCTACTATAATCTCCTGGGAAATCGGCATGTCACTGTCATGAGTAGTGGGGTCTAATCTGCTGCACACGAAGTTCGAGGTGTTCCTATAGATAGGGACCCCCATTGCCAACCAAGAAGGAGTAGTATCCGGGAGAGCAAGTAGTGATTCCAACCATGGGCGGGCCACATCATCCATGGCCACCTTCTCTAAGTACAATGACTCATCTTCATCATTGAAACCAATATAGTCGTTCAGAGTCTTTCCATGAAACTTGATCTTCAAGTTCTGCACCTTAGTCACAAATGTGCCCTTTTTGATATGGGAGACATTGGCATAAAATTCCTTGACTAGGTGCTCATTAGCATCCGGCAACCCGCTTGAGAAGTATTTCCACCCCACTCTTTCATCAAAGTGCCACTTCACATTGGGGTTGTGGGGCAGAAGATCCCGCTTTATAAACTGACACTTATGTATGAGTGACCTTTGAGGCCACCACTCCCTAAATTTGTGATAAGCCTGTTGTTACGCCCCATAATATTACGTCGATATTACGTCCTGTAGTATCATATTACGATGATGTTACGCTTCGCAGTATTAAATTACAACGATGTTCCACCCTGTAGTATTGTACGTTGAATTTGTCGTTAGGTAATTGACATTAGTCCAAGGAAAGAGATTATTTGGAGATTATATGGATTATGCTATTTTAAACAAATGATGAGTAAATTCGTAAAGGTGAGAGGGGAAGCAAGTCAAAGAAAATAAATTTTTCGTCCAAATTTGGCATATTGGGATAAAACACGGGCCGAGCATAATACTCAATATTTATGGACTAGTGCCATACAAGGTACTACATGACGATGCTAGTAAGGTGTACAAGGTATGTTAAAAGAGAGTAGTATTTTAAGTAAGTTGAGATAATTCTTAATTATGCGGCTAATTGGTTAATTACGGGATAACGGGATATTACCTAATTAATTGGAGATATATTGGATAAGTATGAAAAAGCATGAGATGGCAGCCCCATGCTTTTGGAATGACTCATATCACAATTTGAAAGGTGGCATCTAAGTATATTTTTGCAATGACATTTACGTACAAAACTACACAAACTTGAAAAGTTGGATTGTAGTCTTCATTGATAAGACTTCTTTTTAAACCCAAACAGAGAAAAGAAAGGAAATTTCATTCCAAGTTTCATGCTCCCCATGAACTTGCCTGACAGGAAACGTGCACAACCTCCCTAGAAACTTACTTTAGTCATTCACTTCCTCTATTCAGTAACCATTAAAACACGGATTCACATACATAAAGGGCCAGAAGGCCAAACGAACTGAAACAGAATAGTAATAGCAGTTAATAATGTTCTCCAGTCCATTTCTATAGATTACACTTATGGATGGTAAACAGATTCAATAACGGGAAATTTCATTCAAACAAATAACGGGCATTAATCTTGAAACAAAACAATTCCAACGAGATTTCTTAGCACTATAGCAACGTGAGATTTTGCGATTCTAAAGGAATATGGTGCAACCTTTTCCAAGAATATCATACGAATTTTTCCCTACCCCAGATATGTTAAGTCTATCACTTTTTTTCTTTTTGGCATGATCCAAATGATACAAATGAAACGAGCACAATACGCAACTTTCATAAATCTCTCTATTCATAGAAATACTACGGGTGTCTATATTCTTCATTCCCCATGTGAATTATTATTACACCTTCTGTTCATGGGTCTAAAAAAATGTATATGATAAAGTTTATTCGAAAGGCATATTGATTTTTATGGCATTCCGAAAAAATCTTATTAACATATTTCTTTTGCATTTCATGCATTTATATATGTACATTGACCCATGACCAGATGACGTTATATACGCACGCGCGCACACACACACACACACACACACACACACACATATATATATATATATATATATATTATATATGGGATATAAAAAAAGGTTACGGCTTTATATATGCACCACCACCTGATCAGCTGGTATACATTGATGATGTTTACCACAGTGGCTGAAATGATATGATGGGATGCCCTCAGAGGCTTGATGATATTATGAAACATGTTCCTATGTACGACATGTCATTCATACGCATATGCATGACACTATAATTATTCCATAATTTACAGAGTTATCCAGACTTACAGGTTGAGTCATTTACTCTATATTTCCTTCCACATCGGTTATATACTTATTTATGTGCCTTACACACTTGGTACATTATTTGTACCGACTTCCCTTTTGCTTGGGGACGCTGCGTTTCATGCTCGCAGGTCTTGATAGACAGGTCGAGAGTTATCCAAGTAGGCTATCAACTCAGTAGAAGGTGTTGGTGCGCTCCATTTTCTCTGGAGTTGATTCTTTGGTCAATATGATTAGTACATATATCGATTAGTATGGCGGGACCCTGTCCCGACCTTTGTGATGTTATGTATTCCTAGAGGCTTGTAGACAGATGTCATGTATACAGATATTTGTATGTCTTTGTTGGCCTATGTTTCGAGCATATAAAGAATCAAGCCGGACTTATAGGCCCATTCTTCATATGTATAAGTTTGTATTCCCTCATGATTTACTTTGGTTCATTTACCTATGATAGAGTGATATGAAAGATACGTTATGTTGGTACTCGGTTGAGTAAGGTACCAGATGCGCATCACGGCCCATCGATTTGGGTCGTGACAAAAGTGGTATCAGAGTTGTTCTATCCTAGGGAGTTTGCAAGCCGTGTCTAGTAGATCTTGTTTATGGGTTTGTCGTGCACCACACTTATAAGTAGGATGATATAGGGCATTTAGGACTGTCTCTCTTTCTTCTTACTCTAGATCGTGTCATAGAGCTCAATTGTAAGAATTCAAATTCCTAACTTCTATTCTATTCGTAATAAGACGATACCTACATTGACAAAGACGGTTGGTAAAATACATGGTTATGGAAGAGTTGAGTTAGAGGAACTCGACTTTGCATCATGCTTATGATAAGTAAATGTGAGGTCTTCAGCAGATCATGTGCGTACTGAAGGTTGTAAGCCTCTTAATAAGGAGTCTTGAGACAAGGATACATATCCACCTTAATGATGAAAGATAATGAGAGATTCAGAAGATAAATATAAGTTTTAACAAGAAAAAGAAGCAAAATGAAGAAACATACGAGGCGCCCATTTAATGAAGGTTAACAGTGTTTATCATTCAAGTAGAGGAATATAAGATTTTTGAGTTACCTTCAATATTAACAAAGGTTTGTACAATTGGTCATACCCATTCCAATTATGCCCTACGGGGTTAACAAAAGTAGTATAAGAGAAAGACGGGATGTCAGGATTCGGCTGGGGTTAGAGTAACAAAAAAATGGTGAATGAATTGTTTGCATTAGTTGACACTTCTGAAGGATATTGCAAATGTTCTAATAGACCTCCTTCTTGTCGCGTCCCCTTTTTTTCCTCCGCGGAGAGAAGTCCGGGTTTCGACATTCATGGGGGTAATAACTCGTTTCCTTTTGGGAATTAGGTATTTGAAGAGTCGCCACCTAACGGATTATGGTGCGTTAGGGCACCTAAAGCGATTAACTGTTGGATTTGTTTGCATTACCAGAGATTTAGGATAAGGGCTCGAAATAACCTTGAGGGGAAGGTGTTAGGCACCCCTATCGGTCCACAACAGTGGGTCCTGGCCAAACTTATACTTATGAACTAGTCCATTAACAAATAAATAGTTTTAAACACATAATTATAAATAAGAGCAGGTTTGGACATTACATGACTCAAAAAATAAGACAAAAGAAAAGCTTAAACAAATTGTGTACATATATGAAAAGTTTAAGCAAAGGAATTTTTGGAAAGGAGGGGTCCTAGGTTGGTTAGCCTACAGGATCACCCCACGCAATGTACGGTAAACACTCTTCAATGAGGGGATACACGTGACATTAGCACATAGTCATCACATCCATATATACCCTTCCCACCCCTTAGCGGTTATTAAAGCGAGTGTTGTTTAACGATCTCTATTGCATGCTGTTACCCGTCCCTTCTTAATGGTCCAGGAGGAAATCAGGACCTCTACCTATAGGCAGTTCTAGACAGACTCTTAAGGTTTAAAAGGAGAAAATACTAGGCGACAGGAAAGAAAAAATAGAACTTTAGCAAATACGATAGAAAAGAAGCAATTAGAGGCTCAAGTTTACTTCCACAAATAATGCACATAAGCAGCACGACTCAAGCACAAATAAGGGCAGTATATTAAACAGGATCCTAAGGCATGATGTCTAAGTGAATATCAAAAAATAAAAGATACGCAGTTTATTTTATAAACTCAGAAGCAGTGGCCCTATCAGTTTGCCTACTGATTTTAACCATGTTGACCATTAAACAGTAAACACATAAAGAGGCAGTTTCTAGTTTTATAAAAAATTGATTACCTAAGGCTTGCCTAGGCGTGGGATCATGCACAAGATTTACTATAGTTATTAAAAACAGTTTAGAAGTTATTATACCTAAATTATATTGTTCTAAGCGTTGTAAATCTGAGAATACAGGGAGTTATTACCAGTCTATTTAAAATAGTAGAATCAGAGGTGATACCATCTTATGTTCTTTTTCATGCCTCAGTATTTTAACTAGGTGTGACTCAGCGAGTATGAACGAGATCCTAAACAAGGTATCTAATATGCACATATAAAATGCAGAATGATTTATATGCAAAATTCCTAAAGCATGATTTCTAAATGCACAGAGAGTTATAACATTATTAAGCATGATTTCCAGATGCATAGGAGTAACAATTTTGTGTTAATGTTGTTATTTAGCCTAGAAGCAGGATTTCTAAGTGATAAATAAGGTCAAATGAGATGCTGAAGCAGTAAACCTAACACATGATATCTAATGCATGACATGCTTTGAATGTGTTGGTCATAGACAGGGATTCTATGCGCATATAGAAAATGTAAACCTAAGGCATGGTTTCTACCCATTTATATTGATAACATATATAACTACCATCCCCATTTCACTAGCGAACCCCAATATTCATTTACAATAATTATTACAAACTAGTATTGAAATGAATTACATAAGTAGAAAAAGAAAATAAGAAGTTACACTATAGAGAGCCCGAAAACAGGCCCAGATTTCCAGAACCTCAAATGCCCAGATGTTTCATAGCCTTTCTCATATCCGGTGTGTCAGAGTTCCCTAAGGACCTCAAGGATCCCGGGCAGTGCTCACACCCAGATTTCACAACTATAACTGAGTAGGTGCAGTGTGGAAGAGCGAGCTCCAATGCATCAGAGTTCACAGGGATATCATAGGGATCCCTAATTAGTTACACATTGGAGGGGCAGAACTTAAGGACCTAAGAGTAGAGTGAGACTGCTTGATATAGTTTTGAAAAGGTTTTAGCAGGAAAGCAGTGTGAAAAGAGACTTAGTTAAAATAGTTTTGTAAATAAGAGAGTTGTTTTGTAAAACAGCTTTTGAAAACAGTTGTGTAATTAAGCAAACATCAGGTCAGTCAAACAAGTTCAGCAACTGTCACGACCCAAAATCCACTAAGGGTCGTGATGGCACCGGACATCATTGTCAGGAAAGCCAACACTAAATAACTAGTAGTTTCTCGTTTTAGATATTTCTGAATTCACTTATTTTATACATTTAAACAATAAGGAATAAATTTCCAGTGAATAAATAATGATATCTTTAAAAAATTTCAAAATACTGACTACTTCCATAGATATCCCAGAACCCGGTGTCACAAGTGCATGAGCATTTACTAGGGGATGAAATAAAATACAATAACTGTTTAGAATACAAAGTGGACAGAAATAAAAAGCACAGTAAAATACTCTGAAGGGGACTCTGCTGGCTGCGGGTCGTCTCGATAAATGCAGCTCACCTAAGTCTCTGTATCAACCATGCCACTATGCCACTATGCCACTAGCCACATATGAACCTATGCAACAAAAATGCACAGCGAGTGTAGTATGAGTACGAAAATAACGTGTACCCAATGAGTATCCCGTCTAATCTCGAAGAAGTAGAGACGAGAGGTCGACTTCGGCACTTACTAATGGTTCAATGATAATATAGTAAAAGTGTGAGAAATTAATGGATTTCATAAAGCCAAAATTTGACTCATAAAGCCGGAAAGCAAATAAACAACTGCTCAAATAATAAAGGATTTCCAAAGATTTACTTTTCATTATCTTTATTAATTTATCTCTGGCCAGGAAGGGCAATTATCAACATTTAAAATTCTCAAGCAAGAAATACAAGCATGCGCATATCATACCGAGGTTGTACGGCTAGATCCAACATAAATATAAAATGTGCACTGTTGAGGTTCGAACGGCGTGAACCATAGATGCATCTATTACCCCGCTCGCGAATCATACATGCGACGCGGTCAACATAAATAAACAAACACCCTGATCGCGAATCATTCATGCGATGCAGGTACACATAGAAATACATGCTCAAACAGCAAATTATGAATTTATCGGGGAACGTCTATCCAAATAAAAGCCAATTCTCTTTTATCGATTTAAGAAAATGAAGTTTAATCCCTTTTAGAAATTCATTTACCAATTCGATAAGATTTCAGCAATTCAACTACCAATAAGATTACATATATTCCAAGTATAGCATGCTTTTGTGTCCTTGACTACCCAGACTTACACATAATAGTAGCTATGCATGGACTCTCGTCACCTTGTGCATACATATCCCCCACAAATAGGAGCAATAACAAATTATTTCACTTATGGGGAGAATTCCCTCTTACAAGGTTAGAAAGGAGACTCACCTCGCTCCGAAGATCCATAACCGGCATTCCATGCCCTTCTGAAGACTCGAATCAATGTACAATGCTCCAAAACTAGCCAATAATTATCCAAAATCCATTAATATATGCTCAATTACCCCTAATGATCCAGTTTATAATAATTTCTAACCCCGATCGAAAAGTTGGCAAATGCGCCCTCGAACCCACGTGCCCGGATTCCGAAATTTTTCGAAAATTAAGTTTACCCATAGCCTCACGAACTCAAATATATAATTTACTCTCAATCCCGTTCCCCAAAATCTTGGTCAAAATTAAAGAATATCAAATTTCTAGGTCTTCCTCAAAACCCCAAATTTCTACAAATTTTCTTGTCTAAATCCATATATAAACCTTGTATTTACTCAAAAATAGTAGAAATCACTTACCTCATGCTTGGTGATGAAAATGACACTCCAAAGTTGCTCCAAAATCGGCTCCCATGGAAAAAAAGTGAAAATGAGCCAAAACTCCAATTTTAAAAGAACACTGGCCAAGCGACCCTTCATCGGGAACGCAGAACATCCCTCTCGTTCGCGAAGCTTAGAAATTTCACGCCCAGAATATCCTTCTCCACGTTCGCGACCCACTGATCGCATTCACGAAAGCCAGCTGCCTAGACCCATCACGTTCACGTTATCCTCTACACGTTCGCGTAGGCCAAATGGCCTTGGGCCTAGCTCTCACTTACCTTCTTCGACTTCGCATAGCCTTGGTCGCGTTCACGAAGGCTAAACTCAGCAGCCCCGTCTGCTCCTCTTCGCCAAGGCAACACTACCTTCACGTTTGCGAAGAAGGAAACCAGACACCAGCAAATAGCAGTTCCAAAACAGCCCGAAATGCTCTGAAACCACCCTGAAACACACCCGAGGCCCTTGGGACCCCATCTAATCACAAAAACCAGTCCTATAACATTACACGGACCTTCTCGAGTCCTCAAATCACATCAAACAACATCAAAATCATGAATCACCCTCCAATTCAAGCTTAATGAACTTTAGAATTTCAAACTTCTACATTCGATGTCGAAACCTATCAAATCACATCTGATTGACCTCAAATTTTGCACACAATTCATATTCGACATTACGGACCTACTCCAACTTCAGAAATCAGAATCCGACCCCGATATCAAAAAGTCGACTTCCGATCAAACTCCTCAAAAACCTTCAAATTTTTACTTTAGCCAAATGACTCCAAAATGACCCATGGACCTCCGAATTCACTTCCGATCGCGTTCCAATACCAGAATCATCATACAGAGCTATTCCCAGACTCGGAATCCCAAACGGACATCGATAACACTGAAATGCACTTCAACCCAAACTTATGAAATTCCTTCAAAATGCTAACTTCCACATTAGGCGCCGAAACATTTCCGGGTCTTCCAAAACCCAGTCCAGATATACGCCCAAGTTCAAAATCATCATATGAACCTGCTGGAACCTTCGAATCCCGATTTTGAGGTCGTTTACTCAAAAATCCAACCTTAGTCAATTCTTTCAACTTAAAGCTTCCGAAATGAAAATTCTCGTTCCAAATCAACTCCGAACTTCCCGGAATACAATTCCGATCGTGCGCATAAGTCATAATACCTAAAGTGAAGCTGCTCATGGCCTCAAACTGCTAAACGACGCGCTAGAGCTCAAAATGATTGGTCGGGTCGTTACATTTTCTCCCACTTAAACATACGTTCGTCCTCGAACGTGCTAAGAACTACACTGGAGTTTCCCGAAATCAATGTTTAATACCTCGAGCACCTACCCGTGCTACCACAATTCAGCTGCGCACCCTAACTCGATCAATCTGAAGATATCCTTTTCTACTTAAGCAAATAAGCCTTAGAGCCCAATTCCAACATCCCGAATTCTCTACCAGGTATGTTTCCAACATACGCTCATCGTATCAATCACTACACACAGCAGCAAAACATGACTGCATTCCTTAGTTGAATTCACACCTTACACCACTTTACTCACAGGACCACAATAACATTCTCTAATCAAATTATTCGAAATTTCACAAATCTGATGCTCTCATTGCACCTCATGACATACATAGGTCTTGCTCTAACTCTTACAATACCGCCGCGATGGAAGAGAAGTGTAGAAATTCATAACCAACTGCTGAATCAACAAATCATTAGGTCTATACTCCTGACAAGAACCATCACCTCATTCAGAACCAAATAATGGTCTTAGCTCCTTAATATACTTCATATAATCAGATTGCACTGATCCTAAATCCAATGATCTCATCTCACCCAGTACGAACTTCTCAAGAAATAAGCCACTCAGACATGACCAAAAGTCTCATATGATGCCACAATGCGCCAAAGGGCTACCAACTCGAACGCGATACAAAAGGAAAATGAACTCTGAAAAGGAAATCCAATTACCCTGCTCGCGAATCATGCATGCGATGCGATCAACATAACTAAACAGACACCCTGCTCGCGGATCATACATTCGACGTGGGCACACAACTAATATGAGCTTTCCTCAGAAAAATAGGAAACAAAACCCATAAAACAGATAAGAGCAACTGTACTCAACATCACACTATTTCGGCGCGCAACCAGATCCAAAAAAACATACCTATGGCAGCATCCACCCGATCCACACATAAAATTCACAGAAAGAGATACACACCGAGCCAGATTGCTCATTACAACAAAATACCGAGAGTTGGTCACAAGCACGCTAAGTGCATAATACCATCCCAGGGAGACATATAGCGCTATAAACTACAAAACCCAACCACAACTAAGGTGCAATATACGATCTGAATCTCATGAGTCATTCTGCTCATATAACATCATCTCTACGCAGAACCTCAATACATAAGAAATTCACCAAGCTGTCTCATAACTCAAACGGTGCAATATATCATTACGTGAAATAGCTGAAGATGAAATAACACCCGACTACCCTTCCATAAGGAGCGCATTGCTGAAATGAACACATATGGACTAATAAATAGCCCATATTCACATTAAATCCATCCACAGACCTCAAGTTGATTCCGACCGCACTGAACCAGGCTAATAACCTTTCAAAGGTCCATAATAACTCCCCTGCTTCCTCAGAACACATAGGAACAACCATCATAACTGGAGCAATCCTCCACGGTCCACAACCCAATAAACCGAGTGCCCTCAGGCATCAATTCTCAATTTAATGACATCACTTCAGTCTTCATACTTGGTTTAACTCTTCAATCAATCAAGTGGCTACCTGCCACACATATACAACCTTCCCGTGGGGCACACTCCCACAACCTTCCGTAACAGATAACAGGTCTGTACATCCAACCCACAGGCCACACTAATGCGAAAAGCGATCAAGAATCCTTAACCAGGATGCAAAGCCTTTTTCACAAAACACAGATCTCAGGTGACACTGAAGACAATACCAACTTACCTTAAACATCAAAACTCCTTTCCTGCTCATCCGAGCTCGTGACATCCTTGTCAACAACGAACTGCAACCTTGATCCTCACTTCAAATTCCATACCACTCACTGCACCTAACATGCCAATATATGATAGAACACATTTTTCATCATAACTTCGAAACCACTAATAGATTAACACTTTATCATATAAAAACTTTTCACTTAAATCACTTCAGAAGAACTATAGCAACACACAGGTGAATTCTCACAACCGTGGAATATGCAAATCTCTAAGTAGTGGTCGAAGCCACCATAGCAGTTCCGGGATCTGCCTACACATAACAGTCCATAACAGTAGAATACTTCTGAATAACATCAATTACGGTAGTCGACCGGCCTCATATGTACTGTCACGAATCACTTGCATAACTTGGTCCCACCGCAGGAACTGATCACTACCACCAATATGCCAATTCAACTATGGCTAATCAATCTATATTCTTCCAATTTATCTTTGATTGCCTTAGATAACTCCATTCAACACATAACACACCACATTCACACTCATCCCGAGTGACCTTGAATCACGATACCACACTATCTCCAATCCCACGAACCGTCTCATACCTCCCTTGTGTGCGCATTCGCATCCTCAACCAGTATGCCCATTCTGATAATCCCTCTACGAATCCGAAGTCTTTTCTCATTTTCCTCCCAATGCTACACTACGAGTCAAAACATCATAGAACATTCTGGGCCTCTTCCCATAAGCTGCTACGAAAGCTTGATTCTTAACCGCACTTATAGGCTCGAAATCATTAGGCACCACACTTTAACCTTTGAATCCACTAGGACAGTTGTCGAGAGCCACCCCCTCTGACTTGGCCCCGAATATAATCAACTCCATGAATCTTCTAGCACATGAATACCCTCTCGACAAAGCATTCGGCAGAATCATTTTCCTTGAGACCTGTATCTATACAAGGCATAAATCCTGAATCCTTCCCCGAGTTTGGACATGAGCCAATAAGGCCAACCATAGCACACCTTTAACAATTCCTTTGCTCAAATTACCACTTATGTTCTTTTTCGCAGCTGTAATAACCCATCAATATGCTAATAAATAGAAACCTCGCAAGTAGTTAGCCATGCAACCGAATCCTAAGCGGTGGGACTCTCCCACTTAGCTTGAATCCACTATTACACAACTTTGGAATTCACTAGGATTCTTTATCTCTTATTGACATAACCTTGCGCAATCAACCATAGAAATTCTCGGAATCTTTCTGTAAAACCCCCTTTTCATACTCTAAATCATTAACCACATTCGCACGACCGATCTCTTTGTTGTATAACCAATAGAATTCTTTGCAGAAGCTTCGCCAATCCATGCGACCGCCAAGATGCTCACTAGAGATAACCCACCTATGTAATTTATGTGCCGACGTCTTCCAATGCTGCTGCACGGGGTACAATCACTATGACATCAATAACCTATCCTGAGTCCGAGCTTACTCTCTAGCTGCACAGTGTAATAGTGACATCAATCACTATGACATCACTATTACACAACTTTGGAATTCACTAGGATTCTTTATCTCTTATTGACATAACCTTGCGCAATCAACCACAGAAATTCTCGGAATTTTTTTGTAAAACCCCCTTTTCATACTCTAAATCATTAACCACATTCGCACGATCGATCTCTTTGTTGTATAACCAATAGAATTCTTTGCAGAAGCTTAGCCAATCCATGCAACCACCGAGATGCTCACTAGAGATAACCCACCTATGGAATTTATGTGCCGACGTCTTCCAATGCTGATGCACGGGGTACAATCACTATGACATCAATAACCTATCCTGAGTCCGAGCTTACTATCTAGCTGCACAAGTACATTCACCCCTCATGGACATCAATTAAATGGGTGGCAACATCCTTCCAATTCAAAGTTACATTGTATCCTTCTTCATTTCAAGTAGCTCCTTTCTGTTATATTAAATATCCTGCCGCATAATAGCCCATACTTCAAATTAGATCTGTAGACCCTAATCATTAATCACTAAAACTCTCAAGTCGTTCCAAACTCTCCTTAAGGTGCGTAGTCATCCTAACACAAAGCCCATATGCAAATCTGCCACTCTCCCACTTTGGTGGAACTCACCCCTTTAATCGACCACTCGACTTTTGCTTCTTATACCTGGCCTTCTAGAAATTTTAACCACCGCCTGACACTCCCCACATGTCCTCCCTCATCTTTTGCTACTTAGTTGTTGCCTTAATAAAATCTATCTTCATAGCACTTGAACCCACAAATTGCTACTAACTTTAAACCTTTCTAGATATCATCTCTCTCGAGCCGTCGACATTAGAAACAACGATTTAATCCTGAACCACCGCCCCCCGCGATATCCAACCGTCATTTCTCCAATATTATTTCACAATATCCTACCCCAAGGGCGAATTACAGAAGACCATAACACCGGCGAACTTAACACATACAATTGAGGACGACGACACTACATCATAGATGAAAATTCGACCACGCTCGAAAATACCAAGTCTCGTTACTCTGTCACCCCAAATCTGGACATTAATTGGCCAATTGTTTTTCCTCCACCAGAAATGAGATATCCGATCTTTGAATCATGCACTGAGTAGACTTCCTTTTAAATCATTCATCGCCCCAACACATTGGCAAGTATCCTACGATCAAGTCAATACTATGCGATAACCAATCGAGAGCATCATAGCAACCTGTGCATAGCCTCCAAGCTCATAGAAGCACAACTACCAAGCCGAAACGATAGAATAATCCTTCCGCAAGGCGACGAGAATAGCCCAACCAACTATACCGGGAGAAACATCCCGCACCACATCTGTAGTATCATTATAATTCTTAAATTCTTGATTTATAACAAGCGGTTCGCACCGTGTAAGATTGAATAAGAAGGAAACAAAGGCATAAGCCCCAAGGGATCAAATCGCACGATAAGGAATCAAGAAGGGAGATGCTTCTAATAGTCATGTAGCCTCTCGAAGATAAGTACAGACATCTCCGTACCGATCCGTGAGACTCTACTAGACTTTCTCATGACTCATGAGACCTAAGGGAACCTAGTTCTCTGATACCATGTTGTCACAACCCAAAATCCACTAAGGGTCATGATGGCGCCGGACACTATTGTCAGGCAAGCCAACACTAAATAACTAGTAGTTTCTCATTTTAGATATTTCTGAATTCACTTCTTTTATACATTTAAATAATAAGGAATAAATTCCACTAAATAAATAATGATATCTTTAAAAAAATTCAAAATACTGACTACTTCCATAGACATCCCAGAACCCAGTGTCACAAGTGCATGAGCATTTACTAGGGAATGAAATAAAATACAGTAACTGTTCGAAATACAAAGTGAGGAAGAAATGAAAAGCACAGTAAAATACTCTGAAGGAGACTCTGCTGGCTGCGAGTCGTCTCGATAAATGCAGCTCACCTAAGCCTCTGTATCAACCATGCTGCTATTCCACTAAGCCACTAGCCACATATGAACTCCTGCAACAAAAATGAACAACAAGTGTAGTATGAGTACGAAAATAACGTGTACCCAATGAGTATCCTGTCTAATCTCGAAGAAGTAGAGACAACAGGTCGACTTCGGCACTTACTAATGGTCCAATGATAATATAGTAAAAGTGTGAGAAATTAATGGATTTCGTAAAGCCAAAATTTAACTCATAAAGCCGGAAAGTAGGTAAACAACTTCTCAAATAATAAAGGATTTCCAAAGATTTGCTTTTCATTATCTTTATCAATTTATCTCTGGCCAGGAAGGGCAATAATCAACATTTAAAATTCTCAACCAAGCAATACAAGCATGCGCATATCATGCCGAGGTCGTACTGCCAGATCCAATATAAATATAAAATGTGCACTGCCGAGGGTCGAACGACGTGAACCATAGATGCATCTATTACCCAGCTCGTGAATCATACATGCGACGCGGTCAACATAAATAAGCAAACACCCTGCTCGCAAATCATACATGCGATGCAGGTTCACATAGAAATACATGCTCAAACAGCAAATTAAGAATTTATTGGGGAACGTCTATCCAAATAAAAGCCAATTGTCTTTTATCGATTTAAGAAAATGAAGTTTAATCCCTTTTAGAAATTCATTTACCAATTCGATAAGATTTAAGCAATTCAACTACCAACAAGATTACATATATTCTAGGTATAGCATGCTTTTGGGTCCTAGACAACCCGGACTTACACATAATAGTAGCTACGCATGGACTCTCGACACCTCATGCGTACGTAGCCCCCACAAATAGGAGCACATAACAAATTATTTCACCTATGGGGACAATTCCCTCTTACAAGGTTAGAAAGGAGACTCACCTCGCTCCAAAGATCCATAACCGGCATTCCACGCCCTTCTGAAGACTCGAATTGATGTACAATGCTCCAAAACTAGCCAATAAATATGTAAAATCCATTAATATATGCTTAATTACCCCTAATGATCCAGTTTATAATAATTTCTAACCCCGATCGAAAAGTTGACAAATGCGCCCTAGGGCCCACGTGCCCGGATTCCGAAATGTTCGAAGATTAAGTTTACCCATAGCCTCACGAACTTAAATATATAATTTACTCTCAATCCCATACCCAAAATCATAGTCAAAATTCAAGAATATCAAATTTCTAGGTCTTCCTCAAACCCCAAATTTCCCTGTCTAAATCCATATATAATATTTACTCAAAACTAGTAGAAATCACTTACCTCATGCTTGGTGATAAAAATGGCACTCCAAAGTTGCTACAAAATCGGCTCCCATGGAAAATGAAGTGAAAATGAGCCAAAACTCCGATTTTCAAAGAACATTGCCAAGGCGACCCTTTATCGCGAATGCAGAACATCCCTCGCATTCACGAAGCTCAGAAATTTCACTCCCAGAAAATACTTCTCCGCATTGACGACCCACTAATTGCGTTCGCGAAAGCCAACTGCCCAGACCCATCGTGTTCGCGTTATCCTCTACGCGTTAGGGTAGGCCAAATGGTCTTGGGCCCAGCTCTCCCTTACCTTCTTCGCATTCGCGTAGCCTTGGTTCCATTCACGAAGGCTAAACTCAGCAGCCCCATCTACTCCTCTTCGCGAATGCGGCACTCCCTTCTCGTTCGCGAAGAAGAAAACCAGACACCAGCAAACAGCAGTTCCAAAACAACCCGAAATGCTCTGAAACCACCCCGAAACACACCCGAGGCCCTTGGGACCCCGTCTAATCACACCAACCAGTCCAATAACATAACACAGACCTGTTCGAGGCCTCAAATCACATCAAACAACATCAAAATCATGAATCACCCTCCAATTCAAGCTTAATGAACTTTAGAATTTCAAACTTCTACATTTGATGTCGAAACCTATCAAATCATGTCCGATTGACCTCAAATTTGCAAACAAGTCATATTCGATATTACGGACCTACTCCAACTTCCGGTCAAACTCCTCAAAAACCTTCAAATTTCTATCTTTAGCCAAATGACTCCAAAATGACCCACAGATCTCCGAATTCACTTCCGATCATGCTCCCAATACCAGAATCCCATACGGAGCTATTCCCAGACTCGGAATCCCAAACAGACATCGATAACACTGAAATGCACTTCAACCCAAACTTATGAAATTCCTTGAAAATGCTAACTTCCACAATAGGCATCGAAACATTCCCGGGTCTTCCAAAACCCAGTCCGGACATACTCCCAAGTCCGAAATCATCATACGAACCTTCTAGAACCTTCAAATCCCGATTTTGAGGTGGTTTACTAAAAAACCTAACCTTAGTTAATTCTTTCAACTTAAAGCTTCCGAAATGAGAATTCTCTTTCCAAATTAACTCCGAACTTCCCGGAATTCAATTCCGATCGTGCACACAAGTCATAATACCTGAAGTAAAGCTGCTCATGGCCTCAAACTGCTGAATGAAGCGCTAGAGCTCAAAATAACTGGTCAGGTCGTTACAGCAACACATAGAGAACAAACCTTCACATAGGGTCAATTGGGGTTGGGGACAAATAGAGCATGTATGGAGAATACATAACAGGCAGAAGTCCTTTGCACTTGGTGCATGTAGTAAGACATAGATTCAGGAGTGTTAATTAGAGCACAATTACAAAACCAGAGATGCTTTATGGAGATTCATGGGGGTTGGGAGATAGTAGAGTATAGGATTTTATACTAAACATGGCTGATCATAATATTAAGACAACTTGGGACAATAGCCCAATAGGTGTATACTAGAACTAGGCAACAGTATACAAGCATTAAACAGAGTAAAGTCAAGTTACTGGTTCACGAGAGAATGCTGACCCTAAAGAGGTAAGATGTGGCTAGCTTAATTAGATGAAGCAAAAGAGACTAATTACATGTTGAACAACAAAACCATAGGTAGAAACAAATCAGGAACATGATGAACTGAAGTAGTGAAAGAAACATATTGTTTTTGGGATTTGAATTGAAATCAGAACGTACCAGTATAGAGATAGTGAACACAAAGTGAAGAATAGGAGAGCACAATAATTAGCCCTGGCTTGCAGCCGGCTAATTCAAATTAGTAGCAAGTAACAAAGAAAGAAAGCAGAAAGCTTTTTGAGTGTGAGAGAGTTTTTGAACCAATGTGTTCGCGTGTTTGTGTTAGTGAGAGAGTATGTATATATAGTTTGAAACAACGTAGAATAATAAGGTAAGAATCAAAGTCAAGCAGTAATTATGGGGACTCAGAATCAATCAGTATTAAATTAATGTAAGTACTCCTCAATTAAGGGAGTTAACTTCAAACGTTAAAGACAAATAAGGAAAGAGATCACATAAGACTGGAACATAGCACATAAGGAAATATTTTCAGGCATAGTAAGTATTGAACAAGTAATTAAGCTAGGTTCAGAAAATCTAATTAAGGAAAGTACTTAAAAATTGATTAAAAGAATAGTCGACCAAAAAATAAGGCAAGAAAATATCTTAGAGGTTGAAAATCAGTAAGGAAATCATCACAAGAGATTAGTAAAATGTATCAATTACAGGGAATTAGGGATTCAAATAGGAGTAGTACTGATTAAGGGGAGATTACCACAAGTCTCTATGCATACACAGAATAAACACATAATAGGCAAGAAGAGGCAAAAAATCAGAAATCCTAATGAGCACAGTAGTAAAAATCACATAGAATCAGGGATTCAACTAGACAAAATAGTAATAATTAGAGGAATTGACAGAATAAAAATAATATAAGCGAAAGAAGCAAAAATCAGAAACCCTAATGAACATAATATGGTAAAATTACAGAAACTCAAAATGTTCATGAGAAACAAGCACACATACAAATCAAATCATCAGTGACAGACTCAGAACCCAGGATTAGAATAAAGGGACTTAGGATTTTAACATAATAAATTAGATAAAAGGGGAAAAACATGAATAAACATTTAAACGTAGT
The DNA here is from genome assembly GCF_000393655.2 of Nicotiana sylvestris. Taxonomy (NCBI): domain Eukaryota; kingdom Viridiplantae; phylum Streptophyta; class Magnoliopsida; order Solanales; family Solanaceae; genus Nicotiana; species Nicotiana sylvestris. The sequence goes on from NC_091064.1 coordinate 13,505,909, forward strand.
AAAAATCATAGAATAATACATAAAATCAGAAAGGAAAAGTCATTTAGGGGTTAAGAAACTCTAGTTTGAAGATGAAAAGGCATTTTTTGTAAATCGGAGAGATTCTTAAGAAAACAGTAAAGATAACTCAAAATATACTCAGATCTGTGGTAGATCTGAAGATTCAAGAGATGAGTTAGGGTTTCAGAGAGAGATAACCCATAGATTAAGTGATTCCGGCTCAGAAGCCATGGATCTAGCCGAAAAATATAAAGATCTTACTCAAACGGCCAAGAGTGGCATGAGAACAGCATGAAAATGCCATGGGTGTGAGTTGAACAACCTATGGTCCCCTTGAGGCCCTCAAGGTATCAAGTTTCCTGCATGTGAGGATGCCATGGAGGCCCTCAAGGTATCATTGTTACCGACGAGCCAATGGCCGGTGAGAGGAGCTTAGGGTTTAGCAGAGAGAGCTTGAGAGAGATGAGAGGATGTAACGGCGGAGCAGAAGAGATAATGAGAGAATGGAAATGAGGGTTTGGGGGGTAGTCTTTTAGGTTAATTATGGTATGAGTGAATTTGGTCTGTTGATCAAAGTTGATCAACGGTCCAGATTAAACAAGAAATTGGGTCAGGGGTTTAATGGATTGGGCCTGGGATATTTGGGCTGATTTAATTGGGTTTGGGGTCTGGTTTAATTAGGCTAGAATTGAAATGAAAGTAGGCTATTTGTCAAATACCCAATTAAATTAATTAGAATAATTTGTAAAAATAGCTAATAATCACAAAAAAACAAATTTCATGCATAGAAAATAATTTTAAATGGTTATTTAGTATTTTAAAGTACAATTGACTAATTGTTGGTCAAAAATAGTATGAAATTATATGCTTGGGCTATAATTGCAAAATTATTGCAATTGTAGCCAATGATGCCAATTTGGCTAATTATGAAATAATTTGGTTTAAATAGGACCATAAATAATAAATAATATCAAGAAATACTTTTGAAGTCATTTGTAATACCATTTTGTAATTATTTCTTGAAAATAAAATGTTGGATAAATTAATAAAAAATATAGAAAAATTGTGGAAAAATATCAATTGCTAATCAATGCATGATTTTGAAGACATATATGCAATTTGAAATATTTTTGGGAAAAATTGGGTATCAACAACTGCCCATCTTTACACGGAAATGATGAAAGAGTTTGTCAGGTAAAGATATGATGGTCAATTTTGACCGAGCAAAACGGTTCGAGATATTAGGTCGCACCCTGGCTTCTGAGCTGCCTACATATCCCTGGTTTTACAAAAATCAGGTCGTATGTAGTTCCGGATCCATCGACGGAGTATACCGGTGAAGTCATTACAATAACGGACGCAACATCTAGGGCTGGATGAATGAATGGTTTTATGGAAGAGGTTAGGTTTGATATGGTCGGGAGAACTGAAGCGGGATCACTCCTGCTGGGATAGTCGTTGCTCGCCGGGTACCTACAAATAGAAGTAATACAAGCGTATACTGTGCATAAATTTGAACATAATGCAAGTTAACGTTGGACTATGAATGTTGTCTTTGGACGGTTAAGGATGACGTCCTTAGACCATGACGTCCTGGGCCATGAATTGCTTGATGAGAGATTCACAAGCCATGAAATGATGTTCTTAGGCCATGAAGATGGTGCCTCCAAACTATGATGCCTTTAAATAATGATATGCAAAATTGAGGGATCCTCAGGCCATGGTATGGTATCTTCCGGCTATGAGGATGATGCCTTTTAGACTATGACGCCTTCGGATAGATTGGTGATATTTCAGCCCATGATATGCAGTAATGATGTTAGAAAGACAAAGCTTAGTCTTATGAAATGAAGGGCAGAGCTTAGACCGATTGAAAAGCGAGTAGATAGTACCAGAAATAGAGCAATATTTGTGTGAATAGGGACAACGCTTAGTCCCATGTAGATGGGGGGGGGGGGCAAGGATTAGCCTCATGCACGTATGGAGGCAAGGATTAGCCTCATGTAAGTGGGGAGGCAAGGATTAACCTCATGCAAGTACGGAGGCAGGGATTAGCCTCATACAAAATAAGGAGGCATGGATTAGCCTCATGCAGGTATGGAGGCAAGGATTAGCCTCATGCAAATATGGAGGTAAGGATTAGCCTCATGCAGATATGGAGGCAAGGATTAACCTCATGCAGGTATGGAGGAAAGGATTAGCCTCATGCAGGTGTGGAGGCAAGGATTAGCCTCATGCAAATAGGGAGGTAGGGATTAGCCTCATGCAAATATGGAGGCTAGGATTAGCCTCATGCAGGTGTGGAGGCAAGGATTAGCCTTATGCAAATATGGAGGCAAGGATTAGCCTCATGCAAATATGGAGGCAAGAATTAGCCTCATACAAATATGGAGGCAGGGATTATCCCATATGTCTTAGCCGGAGATACATTCAGTGTCTAATGTCCCGATTGATAGCGAATTTGTTATGTGTATGTATTTGCGGATGTTATTGCCATGTCATATATGCCTGCGTTCAAAGAAAAATTGTAAATTTGGGGAGGGGATTGGTTCGTGCTTCATCTGTCGACCTTGATTTGATCCACCCTGAAAGCCCCTTTCGAGTTCCCTAGGTAACACCTGACTGCTATGGAAATAGAGGGTTTTTCAAAAAAATGTGCAATTGTTGATAAATATAAAGTTATTTCAGAAATATATTGATACATTTAGATGAACCAGTGACTGTAACACGTCTCAAAGGCATTGCAGCTCTCTTATGTCGGAATTTTAAGGGCCCTCCTCAAAATTCTGCCCCTGTTTAGTAGATGATCCTTCGGTTGTTTGCGGATAATGGATTTTGCTGAACCTTCTTCGGAATTTTCTCAAAATTCTGCCCCAGTTGTTTAACTGATTATTGACGGTCTGGCAAATGTTGGCATTGGCTGGACTTGCTCCGGAATTTTGAGGACCCTCCTCAAAATTCTGCCCCAGTTTTTGATCTTGGGGGAAATGAAGATTTTATTATGATATGACCGAACCCATAAGGATGCCTACGTATCCCTCTTAAATGGGAATTAGGTCAAGCGTAGTTTAGTTACATCAGATCAGGAAGTGTAAATAATCTAAGCATAGTATCTCTTGATTGCGTCTGAATTGATTGGTTTTGGCCAGATTTCTCCATCCATTTCTGCAAGTATGAGTGCGCCCCCTTTTAACACCCTGTGAACCATGTACGGACCTTGCCAGTTGGGAGAGAATTTCCCTTTGGCTTCATCTTGATGCGGGAAGATCTTCTTCAGCACCAACTGACCCGGTGCAAATTGCCTTGGTTTGACCCTTTTGTTGAAAGCTCTGCGTATTCTGTTCTGATAAAGTTGGCTGTGACAAACTGCATTCATCCTCTTTCTATCTATAAGGGCCAATTGTTCATAGCGGCTCCTTATCCACTCGGCATCGCTAAGTTTAGCTTCCTATATGACTCTTAAAGAAGGAATCTCTACCTCGGCTGGGATGACAGCCTTGGTACCATAAACCAGCATGTAGGGAGTTGCCCCGATTGATGTGCGAACTGTAGTGCGGTATCCCAATAAAGCAAAAGGTAGCTTTTCATACCATTGTTTGTGGTTCTCTAACATTTTCCTTAGTATCTTCTTGATATTTTTATTGGCGACTTCTACTGCTACATTCATCTGAGGTCTGTAGGCTATGGAATTCTTGTGCTTGATTTTGAAAGTTTCACACATAGCTTTCATCACATCATTGTTGAGGTTGGCGGCTTTTTAAGTAACAATGGACTCAAGAACTCCGAATCGACAAATAATTCGATCCTTGACAACATCTGCGACGACTTTCTTGGTTACAGCTTTGTAAGATGCAGCCTCTACCTATTTTGTAAAGTAATCAGTGGCTACCAGAATAAACCTATGTTTTGAAGTAGTAGGCTCAATTGGACCAATAACATCCAGTCCCCAAGCGACGAATGGCCAAGGTGAGCTTGTTGCATTAAGCTTGTTTGGCGGCACTTTTATCATGTTGGCATGCACCTGGCATTGAAATCATTTGCGGACATACTGGTTGCAATCCCTTTCCATGGTCATCCAAAAGTAACCAGCCCTAAGTATCTTTTTAGCCAAGACAAAACCATTCATGTGTGGGTCGTAGGTCTCAACATGTACGTCCTCAAGCAATTTAGAAGTTTCTTTTGCTTCGACATATCTTAGCAAACCCAAATCAGGGGTTCTCTTGTACAAGTTTCCTCCATTGTGGAAGAAGTGATTGGACAATCTTCAGAGTGTGCGCTTCTAAGTGTGGTTTGCCTGCTCCATATATTCTTCCTTTGACATATACTCCTTGATGTCATGGAACCAAGGCTTTCCATCTGTTTCTTCTTCAACATGAGCACAATATGCCGGCTGATTATGGATACTCACTGGAATGGGATCAATATAATTCTTATATGGATGTTGTATCATAGATGACAAGGTGGCCAATGCATCGGCAAACTCATTTTGAATTCTGAACACATGTCGGAATTCTATCTTCATGAACCTCTTTCTTAATTCCTGCACATGGTGCAAATATGGCAGTATCTAGGAATTCTTGGTGGCCCACTCTCCTTGTACCTGGTGTACCATAAGATCCGAATCACCGATTACCAGTAGCTCTTGAATATTCATGTCGACTGCCATGCTAAGCCTTAGTATGCAAGCTTCATACTCCACCATGTTCTTGGTGCAGGAAAATCTGAGTTTAGCAGATACTGGATAATGTTGACCTGTTTTTGATACAAAAACTGCTCCAATGCCCACTCCTTTGAAATTTCCAGCTCCATCAAAGAACATCCTCCAACCTTCGTATGCTTTGGTAATGTCTTCTCCTACGAATGATACTTCTTCATTAGGAAAATATGTTTTCAAAGGTTCGTATTCTCCTCCCACCAGATTTTCAGCAAGGTGATCTGCCAATGCTTGTCCCTTGATCGCCTTTTAAGTTACATAGACGATGTCAAACTCACTCAACAGTATCTGCCATTTGGCCAACTTTCCAGTTGGCATGGGTTTCTGGAATATGTACTTCAGAGGGTCCATTCTAGATATGAGGTATGTAGTGTAGGCACAAAAGTAATGCCTCAATTTCTGAGTTGTCCAGGTCAAAGCACAACAAGTGCATTCAAACAGAGAGTACCATGCTTCATAAGGTGTGAACTTCTTACCCAAGTAATATATGGCTTGCTCATTTCTTTGTGTCTCGTCATGTTGTCCCAAAACACATCCGAAGGCTCCATCTAATACAGATAGATAGAGCAGCAAAGGTTGCCCTAGTTCTGGTAGGACCAGAACTGGTGGTGGGGACAGGTACTACTTGGTCTTGTCAAAGGCTTTCTGACAATCCTCTGTCGATCTTGTTTCAGCATCTTTCCTCAGCATCTTGAAGATGGGTTCACATATGACTGTGGACTATGCTATGAAGCGACTGATATAGTTGAGACGTCCTAGGAAGCTCATCATGTCCTTTTTGCTCTTAGGTGGTGGTAACTCCTGAATAACTTTGACTTTAGATGGATCCACCTCGATCCCTCGAGGACGGACGATGAACCCCAATAATTTTCTTGCAGGAACCGTGAATGCACACTTTGTGGTATTCAGTTTCAAATTGTACCTCCTTAGCCTATCAAAGAACTTCCTCAGGTCCGCTATGTGATCTGCGACCCTCTTGGATTTGATAATGACGTCGTCCACATATACCTCTATTTCCTTGTGGATCATGTCATGGAAGATAGTTGTCATGGCTCTCATATAAGTGGCCCCAACATTCTTCAGACCGAACGACACCATCTTGTAACAGTATACAACCCAAGGTGTAATAAAAGCTATTTTCTCTACATCTTCTTCATCCATCTAGATCTGGTGATAGCCCACAAAGCAATCTACAAAGGATTGGAGTTCATGCTTGGCACAATTATCAGTCAGGATATGTATATTTGGCAGTGGGAAGTCGTCCTTGGGACTCGCTCTATTTAAATCCCGATAGTCAATACATACTCTGACCTTTCCATCCTTCTTTGGATCTGGAACAATGTTAGCTAACCAGGTTGGGTACTTAACCACCCTGAGAACTTTGGCTTTGATCTGCTTGGTAACTTCCTCGATTTTCAAGCTCATGTCTGATATAAACTTTCTGAGTTTCTGTTTTACTGGCAGACACATGGTATTAGTGGGCAACTTCCACTATATACGTGCTTAAGCCGGTCATATCATCATATGAACATGCGAAAATATCCTCATACTCTTTCAAGAAGTGAATGTACTCTTCCTTCTTTGTTGGTGACAAGTGAATGCTGATGCGAGTCTCCTTGATGGTCTTGGCATCTCATAAATTTTATGCTTCAGTCTCGTCCAGATTGGACTTAAGCTTTTTTCAAAATTTTCAACCTCCCTGACAATTTCCTCGGGTATCTCATCTTTTTCATCTGAATCATTATCCTCATGTTGCATTGCCTCATTACATGTCACAGTCACGGGTTCATCAGGAAAATTAATAATAACGCTGTAGAAAGGAAAAGTGTAAAGATAGTAGTGAATAATAAAGAGAAAAGTTTATTTTAATGAGCATAAAACTAGGCGAAAAGTCTAATTACTGCTTTTCTGTTGTTTCACTTTGCATTTGATTAAAATTGAAAAATCATCTGGACAAAGTATGGCTCGATGAACCGAGCATTTATTTTGAAACAAGTAAATCTTAAAACAAAATTACGAGAAGTCTTAAATGCCTAGAATGGCTATAGAAATAAAATATGCCTAGCTACCCAGGGACTCGGCGGGCTTGGGATGGTATAGCAGTCTAGTTCTTGAGAATGGCTCCCTTCTTTACGGTCTGAATGGTGAGGCCTTCTTCCTCCTTCTCCTCAATTATGGCACTGCAGTCCATGTCCTCATCCTCCAGGAACAAATTCTTCAACCCAACGAGTGCTTCCTCTTCTGCAGTCCCCCATATTGTATCAGCTTGGTAAAAAGCTTGTTCCAAATGTGGCACTGGGCTGCTCAAGAGGGTAGTACGGTCCACGCCATGGAGGCGACCAATTTCTATACTCTTGCTATGTGTATTGGTATCCGTGCTCAAAGGTGGTACCATGATTTTTCAACTGTAATGGTTTGGTGATACCTTGGAGGTTCTTTCCCAATCATTTGCTGGGTTCATATCCAGACCAAGCCAACATGCTTTCTATTTTACTGTTCCACCATTTATCCCTTTCGATGGCATTGACATGTTCAATGTGATGATAGGTTTCCCCTCCTAGCCTTCTTCTATGTCTAATAGCCCGGATGGTTTAACTAGTGTAAATGGGGTTACTCCCATCTCCGTGAATGATCACCTCCTAAAGATTCCATTCAAACTTCACGGCTTGGTGTAGTGTGGAAGGCATGGCTCCATTGGCATGGATCCATGGCCGGCCTAACAGAAGATTATATGAGGCTGGTATGTCAAGCACCTAAAACTCGATGTCGAACCAAGTTGGCGCCATCTGCAAGCAAAGATTGATTTACCCGATCGTGGCCTTTTGGGACCCATCGAAAGCTTTCACATTCATGCTTCCTACCCGTATTTCATGAAAACCTTTGTCCAACCTTTTCAGAGTGTCTAACTGACAAATATTGAGGCTTGAACCTCCATCAACCAAGTCCCTGGCAATAAATTTGTCTTCAAATTACACTGTATTGTGCAATGCTCGATTGTGATTCAGCCCCTCAGGTGGTAGCTCATCTTCGTGGAAGATAATCTTATGACTTTCCAATACTTTCCCCACCATGTTGGCCATTTCTCCACTAGTGATGTTATTGGGTACATAATCCTCGCTCAGTACTTTCATCAAAGCGTTCTTATGTGCCTCTAAATTTTGCAACAGTGACAGGATAGATATTTAAGCTAGGGTTGGTTCAGATGGTCAACAACGGAATACTCCTTTTCCTGTACTTTCCTCTACAGGTCATCTGGCCCTGTCTCAATGACGGGCTGCCTGGTAGTGGCATCCTTGCTTGATCATCCCAGGTGTTTATGTGTATAGACTCTTCCAGTCCTAGTCATCCCATGTGCAACGTCAGATTCTTCTACTTTGGCCTTCCCTTTTCGCCGAGCCTCGGCAATGAAATCCCAGGGTATTGCTTTTGAGTTGAATGGAGGTGTGGTTAATACCGTCACATTAAAAGGTGTGACCACTTCTACTTCGAATGTAGCGGGGTGGCCGCAGGAGGAGCCACCTCTACCTCCTATGGAACTGTTGTAGTTACCTCAACATCGATTGGTGACTGAGTCTGTAGCACACTAGGAGTAAGTGTGACTACAATTTTAAAGTCATCACCTTCTCTAATAAGCTCAATTAACCCCACAGGGTCCCATTCTTCATTCGTCTCTCTATCACATGTACTCCACCACCTCTATGATCGGGGAGGGGGTTGTCGCAGACATTAGGTGCAGCTTTCTTTGCCTGTATGACCTTGTTGTCAATTAGCGTCTGGATCTTATCCTTCAATGTTTGGCACTCAGCAGTAGTGTGCTCCTTCATACCGGAATGGTGCACACAAGTTTTGTTCGGATTGACCCATTAGGATGGATTTTCTAATGCCATAGCGGGAACAAGAATGACGTAACCCGTGACTTTCAACCCTTCATACATCTGGTCAATGGGCTCAGCAACTGCTGTGTATTGTCTGGGTGGCTTGCGGTCAAAGTTGGGTCTTGGTCTTGGATAATTTTGGCGATTTGGTGGTGATTGGAAATGGGATGGTTGGGAGTTATAGATGTGATGGACAGTGGCTGGTTGGGAATATCTGGGAGATGGGGGTTGATATATGAGCGGTGGTGCTTGGTATGTGGGTTGAGGGGTTTGATATGTGGGTGGAGGCATTTGATATGTGAATGGAGGTGTTTGATATGTAAGTGGAGATTTCGAGCCTTGGGCCACCATTACTGCCCCAACATCTCTCTTCTTTGATATGCCACCTGATTGTAATGCCTTATTTGTGGCCTGTAGTGACTCAAAATTCGTTACTATCCCGCTCTTGATTCCTTCCTCGATCCTTTCTCCAAGTTTGATGATATCCGAGAATTTATGATTTTCGATAACCATCAATCTTTCATAATATTGCGGATCCTGTGCTTTTACGAAGAATTTGTTTATCTGTTCCTCATCTAAAGATGGACTGACCTTGGCCGCTTCCGACCTCCAATGAGTAGCATACTCACGGAAAGTCTTAGTAGGTTTCTTCTTAAGAGTCTAAATGTAGAAAACATCTGGTGCGTTCTCTATATTGAACCTGGACCGGTCCATGAAATCTGACGCCATACTTACCCAATTGGACCATTTCTTGGAATCTTGGCTGATGTACCAAGACAAAGCATCCCCAGTAAGACTCCTTATAAAGAGTTTCATTCGGATCTTTTATCCTTTCCTGAACCTGGCAAGTTTGTCGGAATAGGACCTCAGATAGACTCTGGGATCACCTGTGCCATCAAACATCTCAAACTTGGGAGGTTTGTATCCCTCTGGCAGTTCTACATCCGATTGTATGCATAGGTCTTCATATATCAAACCTTCTATTCTTTTGCCGTCTTCGACACCTTGAACTCGGCTTGTCAACTTCTTGAGTTCTTCAGCCATGCTTTTAATAAGCAGGTCCTTTTTCGAGGATTCAGGTCTATAGGATAGGGGTTGGATGGAGTGAGGTACAGTTTCTACGCATATAGGGTTGCTTTGATGGGTGCTAGAAACTTGGGTGTAATGATGGTCGTTGGTGGAGTTTTGGGGATCGAGAATAGGTTGCGGTGTATTTTGGGGAGTGTGGTAAGTGGTGGTTGGTGGGTACTGAGTTGGCTGATGGTGATGTTGTGGTGGAGTCGGTATTGGTAATGGATTGAGATTTTGGGGTGGAGTTGCATATTGATTTGGTGTAGTAGGATTTTGTGGATGTTGGTTTTGTATGTTCTGGGGAGGTGTTGGGTTCTTTGTGTTTTGTTGGTGGATGTCGGGGACATTTAGGGTGAGTGACAAGTTTGCCAAGTTGCAAACCTGCTCAAGTTCTCCTTGCAATTCCAATATCTTTTGTTCCAATCTCAGTACTAGATCATTCGGGGTCGGAGTACTACGGCCATCTGCCGTTTCTGAGTTCTCAACATTCTCTTTTCGGATACCACTTAAGTCGTTCATTTTTTGCTTTTCCTCTGCCTTTTGTATTGCTTGGATGAAGAGGAGGTGGAGGGCCTCTAGATCTAGTGTGGTATGCTGACGAGGCCAGTATAAGTGAACCAACCTAAGGGGATGGGAATAATAAAATAAGTAAAAAACAAAAAGGTAATAAGTCAGTGAGGATTTTAAAATGTTTGCAGTATTTAAACACATATTAAGGAAATGTAAATTTGCGTCTTAATTTTGAGAGCCTCGTTGTGCCTGAGGTAGGCATAGAAACAAATAAATTTGGAGAACATTAAATGTCAATAAATGCATCATTTCATAATATAAAAATAGACGTATCCCAAAACGATACTAAGATAATAAAAATAAGTCACTACTGGCACTTGGCCTTATTACATTTAGGAAAGGAAGTAAATCTAATCTATTTGGTCTCGGAAGGATCGTCTTCAGGCTAAATGCTCTTGTCGATCAAATCCTCCAGTTCGCGTAGGTTCGTCAGTAAGAATGCCTTTGCCAAATGTCCTTCTTTGTTTCCCTCAGTGTTCTGGCAGTCGGCGACTCTCTTCCTCACTTTTCCTTCCAATTCCAACAGACTGTATTCCAGATATTCCAGCTTTTCGCTAGATTTGGCGGCTATCTCTTTCCATTAATTGATTTGGTCACTTGATGGAAGATTCCTCCACCAGTCTAACAAGAGTGAGGGTGTGCAAACCATACCGAAGTTGGGGACCTCATTCCTCATTTTCTGAAAAACAAAAGGGTTAGGCCTTTCTCCCCCACCAGACTCGACTATTTATACATTTATGATTAGCATATCGGCATTTAGTTCTCCAAATTAATGCATAGAACATGGTTGTATCCGTTGGGATTATGAAAACCCCGGTGGATTTTGGATAAGGCTCATATTAAAGGATCATTATGTGGACAACATAATTGATCCGACTAGGTTTGACCATGATGCATGCTCAATTACGATCAGAGTAAGATTACTATAGGGTTTTAGACTAGTACCGTCAAGCAGACAACTTGAGGGGGAAAGGCACGGAACCGTTGACTGCACCGTTGATCGACTGGTTTTACCACAAATAAGTCTTTCCGAATTTAAGGGTAATAAATAAGAAGAGCGCAACCACTCATTAAGTGTTGCTATATGATTTGATACGCATGAGTGGAATATGATGTGGAGCATGATTTATGCAGCAATTAATAGTATGTAGTCAGGTATTTGCATGTAGGAAAAATAAATATAGTATTTAAATAATTGAAATACAGTTACGGAAAAGGAAAACAAAGAGACAAGTTAGTTTCAGGAATAAAAGAACCATAAATGCTTAAAAGAAAATAGATAGTTAAATCCAAATAAGGGGAAAAGGTATGGGATAAAACATGCTTGGACTAATTCACAAAAGATAAGTTCGTTATGGTAAGAGCCTAGAGGTATCCCCAGCAGAGTCGCCATGCTGTCGCACCCCCTTTTTTCCATCTGTGGAGAGAAGTTCAGGTTTCGACATTCATGGGGGTAATAACTCGTTTCCTTTTGGAAATTGGGTATTTGAAGAGTCACCACCTAACGAATTATGGTGCGTTAGGGCACCCGGAGCGATTAACTCTTGGATTGGTTTGCATTGCTAGAGATTTAGGGTAAGGGCTCGAAATAACATTGAGAGGAAGGTGTTAGGCACCCATCTCGGTCCACAACGGTGGGTACCGACCGAAGTTATACTTATGAACTAGTCCAGTAACAAATAAATAGTTTTAAACACATAATTACAAATAAGAGCAGGTTTGGACATTAAATGACTCAAATAATGAGACAAAGGAAAAGCTTAAACAAATTGTGTACATATAGGAAAAGTTTAAGCAAAGGAATTTTTAGGAAGGAGGGGTCCTAGGTTGGTTAGCCTATAGGATCACCCCACGCAATGTCCGGTAAATACTCCTTAATGAGGGGCTACACGTGACATTAGCGCGTAGTCATCATATCCATATCTACCCTTCCCACCCCTTAGCGGTTATTAAAGAGAGTGTTGTTTAATGATCTCTATTGTGTGTTGTTACCCGTCCCTTCTTAATGGTCCTGGAGGAAATCAAGACCTCTACCTATAGGCAGTTCTAGATAGACTCTTAAGGTTTAAAAGGAGAAAATACTAGGCGACTGTCACACCTCCTTTTTGCGCGCCCGCCCCCGAAGGTTTAAATGCGCGGGTGGAGTTTTTCCAATTTAAGTGACAATATTCGAAATGAGATTATTTATTTAATTCAGAGTCGCCACTTGGGAAAGGTTTGGCTTTTGGTGTCCCAAGTCACTGGTTTATCTTGAATCCCAAATCGAGGAAAAATATTCGACTATCCAAATGAAGTCTGCGAACCAGAAATTCTAAGTAAGGAATTCTGTTGACCCGAGGGAAGGTGTTAGGCACCCTCGAATCCCGTGGTTCTAGCATGGTCGCTTAAATTGTTATAATGGCTAAATATCTGATTGAAATACATGTTATGACTTACGTGCTTTTATTAAGTTTAAACCGCTTTTATTATTATCACTCATTTATAGAATTGCAACGTCGTGAAAAATGCATCTCGAGCCACGTCACAATCAATGCACCCGTGGTCGTCAACACATTTTGACTCTGTTGAGACTTGGATTTTGGTCACATCAATGTGCACCCGTGTTTAAGAAGGTAATTTAATTAAGCCGCGCCTAAAGAGTCTAACGTGTTGTTATCTTTGGAGAAGGCAAGGAAATTCACTATACCGCCCATCTCCAAATTCTAAATGTTTATTTATTGAGGGCCCCGCAATGTGTATCTTTCTTCTAACGGGGCTCATCTCATTATTTAAAAGAGATATCCTAAAGTGGCTACATTTTCTATTATGTTTGTCTCTAAAATAAAAAGGGAAAAGGTACGTGCTAAATTACTTAACCAAATCCGGATTTCCTGTCAATCATTTGATTCATTTGGTGAATTGTTTGCAAGATGAAGAATGCAGTATCTCGTGGAACCTGCCTTCAATTTTAATGAAAATGACATACAAGCTGGTGAAACGCTACAACTACTCCAAGCATTTCTTGAGTTGAATTTAGCTAAACTTATTTAGGCAATATTAAAGGAATTAACTACTAGGCGTTGTTACTAATGGGATTTGAATGTGATCTTATGTACTGCCTAACGAGACCCAGCAAAAGGACTAAAATAAAACAAGGCAACATAGTATAAGTTTGGAGTATCCATACCCCGTATTAACAAACAACTACAAACTAAAACATGAAGGACTAAGCTCAGATGAGTGTTAGTTAACATACACTTTCGTACTATTGAATTGTAAACTAACAACTACACAGGCCCATTAATATACCATGAATATTACAACAAATAACTTTGAACTTCTTCAACCTTTTTCATTTCATGCTTTCAAACTGTTTCGGTTACACCAATATGGGACTTGAAATGTGTACCTGGGAGATGCTTACAATGAAGAAAGCAGGAGAGTCAGTTGAGCAGCAGTGCAAACGAAACAGCAGCAGTAGCAGATAAATAGCAGCAGGACAAATTCCAGTGCAAGATGCAATTATAGACGAGGGAAAAGGCCAAATGATGGCAGCACACAGTGTAGTAGAAATAGAACTCCAGACAATCCAATTCCGAGATAAACCAATGCAACAAACACTACCAGTAATCTCGACTGAAACTTAGAAGAAACAATACTACCTAACAGATTGACAGCAGATGAACTTCAAACAAAACCAAAGTTTCTGATTTCCTTGTCTGTTTTTTATTTCTTGCTCTCTTTCTATCCTTATCTATCTCTCTCTCTGTGCATTTTAAAATCCAGAACCAGTCCCTCAATGTTTATACATTCCTTGTTTTACTTCTCTGTCTTGTGTTATTATCGAAAATCTCCCTGTATTTGTCTCCTGTATGTTCTGTGTGTATTAATATGTATGTATTTCAGCTCTCTCCTCTCAAAACTATATCCTCTAAAACTGATGGAAGTCCTTTTCTTTTATAAGCCTAAAGTATGCCCTTTAACAGCCTGTTCATCAATCACCCAAACACCCTCCCATGTGCCCTCTCTTTTTCAGTTTCCACTCAAACCTTTTAGTATACAAACCTCCCATGTGATCTGTTTTCTTTTTCCACTTAATTACTTAAAAATAAAACACTCCCATGACATTCCCTGACAGTCCTCTTTCCCATTTTATTTACTAAAAGCAAACATGGGCAGCAGGAATATAATCTGACAAACATGCTGTCAAACTATTTTAATTCAAAAAGGGCCTTTATGCACATGTTGTGCACAAGTGCACATGCCATCAATTCAGATTGCAATTACAGACCAAACCTTAGGTTTCTGAAATCACATTAACAACTATAAGTAACTAAACTTAGTTCTTAATTGATTCAGGCAATGTTTAACAGAAGCAAATCGATTTATTTTGTTCAGACAGTTGAAACTAATTGACGACACATGTCGACTCGACTATATTAGTTATAACACATACAATCGAAACCAAAATCAGACATTTAACAGTATAGGACACATGATTCGAATTGTATTGACTAAACAGAATTGTATCCGAGGAATCAGTTAATCAGTTCAAATTTGAAATTCAACTAATTGCACAACAAATACATACATACACATTATCAGAACAAGTAGAAGAAGAAACTCAATCAAACAACAAAGGTTCAGGCAAGGTGGATAGGACACAGTTGATCAAACTCAAAACACAGATTTCACGAAACATGAACAGCCTTTAGAACAATCACATGGACTAAAACAAATAAAGAAAAGAAAGCAAAACTCACCTTAAAATCCGAAAAATCAAAAGACCCTAGCTTGGACTCGAACAGACCTTTCTTAAGGCTGAACGGACTTTAATCGAAGTGTTTCTCAGATGAGAAACACTTCGATTAAGGTCCATTAGACCTTAATCTCTTCGGCTTGAACAAGACACGGACCATCGACGAGGAACCCTATGGTTCCAAAAATCAGATCTGGGATTCATGCTTCCCTGGTCAGATTCGGACCAAACCAAGCATGGTTTGGTCACGAGGGGGTCTGGGGAGTGTCTGGTGTGAAACTGGGGTTAAACGGTGTAAGTCAAGTTTTGCTCGAATCTTCAAATGAAGATTCGAGGACCTAGAGGATGATTCGAACTAAAAAGACTACAGATCCATGTTCAGGGTGTCAAGGTGGTTTTAGGGTGTTAAGGTGAAGGTCAACGACGTTCATGCCGCCGGGATTAACGGCGAGGGATAGGGGGGCGGCTAGGGTTTCGTGGGGAAGGAGATGAAGACGGAAGCTGGGGTATTGGATAGGGGGGTAGGGTATGGTTGGAAGGTTATATATGGGATGGGTGGGTTGATCTCGGCCGTTGGATGAGGCAAGATGGAAGGCCCAGATCTTTCATCTGATGGGGAAACGGTGTCGTTTCGTCCTAAAGGGGTTTGGGTCGGTCCGGGTGGAAACGGGTCGGGTTCCTCAATGGGTTATGGGGAATTGATCTTGGTCATTGATTAATTTGAGATCAACGGCCCAGATCAGACTGGATTAAAACGGTGTCGTTTGGAACCCCCCCTGAGGCCAGCTGGTCTGGACCGGGTTTACATGGGGTTTGGGCTGAGTTCGTTTGGGCCAATTTGTTTAAAATTGGCCCAAGTCCGAAAAAAGTTTTTTTTTTATTTTTATTATTATTTTATTTTCTTCTTTATTTTTTAAAAACAAAACCTAAGTAAATCAAATTAAAATTAAATAAACACTTAATACAATTATTTGCACACACATTAAAATATTTTAAAACAGGTAAAATCAAACAAAAACAAAATCACGGACAAAGATGCCTATTTATGATTTTCTATTTAACAACTGGATTACGGTTCAAATTATGCATGACAAATACATTTTTTTGTATTTTGTTTTAATAAAATAAAATGGGCAAAAAAAATCATAAATAATTAACAAAGTGCCATGTAAAAATCCAAAAATTGTACAGCAGGACCAATTGTTATTATTTTTTATTTCTTTTGGAGCGATTGTCGCGCGAAACAAAAATCACGTGCTCACAGCTGCCCCTCTTTGTTCGGAAACACGAAGAGTTTTCGTGCAAAGATAAAGTGAGCGTGTATGAGCGATTTTTGCCTATGGACTACTCCGTGTGAAGCATGTTTTTTGAAAGATCTGACCGAATCTTGCTTCAAAGATTTCCTACATATCCTGGGCTAAACAGGAATCAGGTCAATGTAGTTCGGGAAAATTTTGGTAGCTGGGACTACCATGGGATTGCAATGCTTGCTGTTACTGTTGTTGCTGTTGTCATTGCTGCGTCACTGACCGTCTTATTACAACCAAAGGAAAATTGGAACTGAACTAACTACTTATATGCATGTCAACTGCGAGTTACAAGATTACTATCTATGATTCTTTTGCGACTTGATCTTGGGTCTTAGCTGATTGTGCTTGGAGACTTTGATCCGAATCTTGATGCTTGCGAGTTGCGGTGACTTGTTCAATCTTTGGGATACTGAATAAAATGCGACTGGCAGAGTTCAGGACCTTAGTCAAATGTTGGAGTCGATCCGCCTTCCATTCACTCTGATATCTCGGGATATCTTCTTTTTGTCTTTTTGTTCTTTGATTCTGAGTTGAGACTCATCTCGTGGGTCATTTCGATCCGTGTGGCTCGAGGTTAGACCTGCGGGAGAAAACAAACAAACGAACGAAATTTTCTGCCCCAGTTTCACTAGGAAAATTTCGTGAATTATTCGCCAGGAAGTTCATAAAATTGATGAATGAAGATAAAAATGCTCAGTTCAGGGTTGGAGCCCTAATACCGACTAGCTGGGGAGAAGTTCAATTTTAGAGTTGAAACTCTAATACTGACCAACTGGGGAAAAGTTCAGCTTAGGGTTTAAAACCTTAATGCTGACTGAAGGAAAAGTTCACTTTAGGGTTTAAAACCCTAATGCTGATTACAAGAAACAGTTCAGTTTAGGGTTTAAAACCCTAATGCTGGCTGAAGGAAAAATTCAGTTTAGGGTTTAAAACCCTAATGCTGGCTAAAGAGAAAAACTCAGTTTAGGGTTTAAAACCCTAATGCTGACTGCATGGAAAAGCTCAGTTTAGGGTTTAAAACCCTAATGCTGGCTGAATGGAAAAAGTTCAGTTTAGGGTTTTAAAACCCTAATGCTGACTAAAGGGAAAATTCAGTTTAGGGTTTAAAACCCTAATGCTGACTGCATGGAAAAGCTCAGTTTAGGGTTTAAAACCCTAATGCTGGCTGAATGGAAAAATTCAGTTTAGGGTTTAAAACCCTAATGCTGATTGAAAGGAAAAATTCAGTTTAGGGTTTAAAACCCTAATGCTGACTGCATGGAAAAGCTCAGTTTAGGGTTTAAAACCCTAATGCTGGCTGAATGGAAAAAGTTCAGTTTAGGGTTTAAAACCCTAATGCTGACTAAAGGAAAAATTCAGTTTAGGGTTTAAAACCCTAATGCTGACTGCATGGAAAAGCTCAGTTTAGGGTTTAAAACCCTAATGCTGGCTGAATGGAAAAAGTTCAGTTTAGGGTTTAAAACCCTAATGCTGACTGAATGGAAAAGCTCAGTTTAGGGTTTAAAACCCTAATGCTGACTACATGGAAAAGCTCAAATTAGGGTTTAAAACCCTAATGTTGGCTGAATGGAAAAAGTTCAGTTTAGGGTTTAAAACCCTAATGCTGACTAAAGGAAAAATTCAGTTTAGGGTTTAAAACCCTAATGTTGACTGCATGGAAAAGCTCAGTTTAGGGTTTAAAACCCTAATGCTGGCTGAATGGAAAAAGTTCAGTTTAGGGTTTAAAACCCTAATGCTGACTGCATGGAAAAAACTCAGTATAGGGTTTAAAACCTTAATGCTGGCTGAATGGAAAAAGTTCAGTTTAGGGTTTAAAACCCTAATGCTGACTAAAGAAAAATTCAGTTTAGGGTTTAAAACCCTAATGCTGACTGCATGGAAAAGCTCAGTTTAGGGTTTAAAACCCTAATGCTGGCTGAATGGAAAAAGTTCAGTTTAGGGTTTAAAACCCTAATGCTGACTAAAGGAAAAATTCAGTTTAGGGTTTAAAACCCTAATGCTGACTGCATGGAAAAGCTCAGTTTAGGGTTTAAAACCCTAATGCTGGCTGAATGGAAAAAGTTAAGTTTAGGGTTTAAAACCCTAATGCTGACTGAATGGAAAAGCTCAGTTTAGGGTTTAAAACCCTAATGCTGGCTGAAAGGAAAAAATCAGTTTAGGGTTTAAAACCCTAATGCTGACTGCATGGAAAAGCTCAGTTTAGGGTTTAAAACCCTAATGCTGGCTGATTGGAAAAAATTCAGTTTAGGGTTTAAAACCCTAATGCTGACTAAAGAAAAATTCAGTTTAGGGTTTAAAACCCTAATGCTGACTGCATGGAAAAGCTCAGTTTAGGGTTTAAAACCCTAATGCTGGCTGAATGGAAAAAGTTCAGTTTAGGGTTTAAAACCGTAATGCTGACTAAAGGAAAAATTCAGTTTAGGGTTTAAAACCCTAATGCTGACTGCATGGAAAAGCTCAGTTTAGGGTTTAAAACCCTAATGCTGGCTGAATGGAAAAAGTTCAGTTTAGGGTTTAAAACCCTAATGCTGACTAAAGGAAAAATTCAGTTTAGGGTTTAAAACCCTAATGCTGACTGCATGGAAAAGCTCAGTTTAGGGTTTAAAACCCTAATGCTGGCTGAATGGAAAAGCTCAGTTTAGGGTTTAAAACCCTAATGCTAGCTGAATGGAAAAAGTTCAGTTTAGGGTTTAAAACCGTAATGCTGACTGCATGGAAAAGCTCAGTTTAGGGTTTAAAACCCTAATGCTGGCTGAATGGAAAAGCTCAGTTTAGGGTTTAAAACCCTAATGCTAGCTGAATGGAAAAAGTTCAGTTTAGGGTTTAAAACCGTAATGCTGACTAAAGGAAAAATTCAGTTTAGGGTTTAAAACCCTAATGCTGACTGCATGGAAAAGCTCAGTTTAGGGTTTAAAACCCTAATGCTGGCTGAATGGAAAAAGTTCAGTTTAGGGTTTAAAACCCTAATGCTGACTAAAGGAAAAATTCAGTTTAGGGTTTAAAACCCTAATGCTGACTGCATGGAAAAGCTCAGTTTAGGGTTTAAAACCCTAATGCTGGCTGAATGGAAAAAGTTCAGTTTAGGGTTTAAAACCCTAATGCTGACTGAATGGAAAAGCTCAGTTTAGGGTTTAAAACCCTAATGCTGACTAAAGGAAAAATTCAGTTTAGGGTTTAAAACCCTAATGTTGACTGCATGGAAAAGCTCAGTTTAGGGTTTAAAACCCTAATGCTGGCTGAATGGAAAAAGTTCAGTTTAGGGTTTAAAACCCTAATGCTGACTAAAGGAAAAATTCAGTTTAGGGTTTAAAACCCTAATGCTGACTGGCTGGGGACAAAATTCGAGAACAACAGCTAACCTCTTTTTTTGAATTTTCTTGTTTTAGTAGAAGATAAAAGGGAGTTTCGTGGAAACTTACCTTTCGAGTGAATTCCTTATTGCCGAAATGTTTCTTGTACCCATGTACCTTCTTCTTTGGGCAACGCCTGCTTCTTGCACGGTTGTCTTGGATTAAACCTGTTTCAACTTTTCAGACAAAGAACAATTGTTAGTTCGGAAATGACGGTCGGTTTGGTGACATTGATCGTTCCTGATTGCTTTGTTTTGTCTTCATTTCTGTTGCGAAGTCCCGCCATTGATTTGATTCATATGTCGATACCCTTTAGACTGCTCAGGCTTGCATTTCCAGATTCTGTGATGATTTGCCTCGTAAGGCTCTTTTTCTTTTCTCTTTTTTTTTTGTCCCGTTTTGCTTGGAGGTTCTCAACTGGGATTTTATTGGAGGTATTCTGTGGGGATTTGTACAAAAGGAAGCCCTGTGGGGGAATATTTACAAAGTGGATTCTTTGTATGGATTTTGTACAATGGGGCATGCTGGGTATTTGTTTCAAAGCGGGCTTTCTAGGATTTGTTGGGGTAAGCTTGTTGGGGAATTTTTACAAAGGGACTCGCTGGGGATGTGCTGGGGAAATTCCAACAGGATTTTTTTCTTCTTTTTTTTATTTTTATATTGGGGAGACTCTGTGGGAGGATTGTACAAGGAGAGACTCTGTGGGGATTCGTCCGAAGGCGGACTTGCTGGGGGAAATTTCTCTTTTTCCTCTTTACTTCGAACGCCATCAAACGTCATGATTCATCAAGTTTGGACAGACGTACCAACGAAATGGGGTGTTTTCCTTCATGAAACGGAACTTCGTGAAAACAAACCTGCAACCTGCCCTCTCCGGTGTATCCTGAACTTGGGGTTAAAACATAAAAGGGATTCGAAAAGAAACAAAGAAAGGAGAAAACAAATTTCAGGAAGGGAGTGTCCCTTTTGGGACGAGAAAGACTTATCTGAGGAAGATAACGCTGGCTTTAAATGACATGACATGCTCTTTGGACTGGACGCCTGACCTTCCATGAACTTGCGTTTCCCTGAACCAGAACGGATCTGTGATTCCAAACCGGTGGAACTTTGCCGAGACCTCCTTGGGGTGGAGTCATTCTTTTCGGCCAACAGCGCCCTTTGCGGGTTTTCGCCGGCTGACCTCTCTCATTTCTCTTCCTGTCATCGCTTGATAGCACTCTTTGTGAGTTTTTACTAAACAAGCTCTCTCATTTTGGTTTCTCTACTCCCGTCGCCTCGTGGTGCCCGAAGGTTTTCACCGACGAGACTCTCTCATTTTATCTCTCTCAATTCAGAGTGTGCCGGT
The DNA here is from genome assembly GCF_000393655.2 of Nicotiana sylvestris. Lineage (NCBI taxonomy): Eukaryota > Viridiplantae > Streptophyta > Magnoliopsida > Solanales > Solanaceae > Nicotiana > Nicotiana sylvestris. The sequence goes on from NC_091064.1 coordinate 13,526,882, forward strand.
CTCCATTTGTGACGCTTATTGGTTCCCCACTATCTTTGGTAATTGATTTGAAGGCTTGTGCTTGGTAAAGAGAGGTAGATAATACTAACTTCTCACCTGCTCGACATGCCCCGGTTTCAATTTCAGGGCGAATGGGATTTTATTGTTGGTGTGACTGAACCTCAGGGAGAGGCTACCTACGTATCCTTTTCGGAATCAAGTCAAACGTAGTTCAGGCCTCAATCAATGTTTTTTTTTTTTGTAAGCGGCTCAAAGGTTTGTAGAGAGAATTGGGTAGTGTTTGGGAGTAGTGGGGAATAAGACCTTCGTCATTTTCAAATGTGTCAGGACCACTGGGGTATGATTTAGACGTAGTATCTCTTGACTGCATCTGCATTTACTGCTGTGTCGGGGTCATTTCCTTCGATATCACCTAAATACAACGCTCCTCTTGGCAATATCTTCCTTATGATGTATGGGCCTTTCCAATTTGGAGCAAACTTCCCTTTGGCTTCCTCATGATGCGGCAGAATACGCCTCAGTACCAACTGACCTACTTCGAAATTCCTGGGCCGGACTTTCTTGTTGTAAGCACGGGCCATTCTTCGTTGGTACAACTGTCCGTGACAAACCGCGGCCATTCGCTTTTCATCAATCAAAGTCAATTGCTCTAGCCGAGTCTTGACCCACTCGCTGTCTTCGATTTCCGCTTCGACAATGGTTCGAAGAGAAGGAATTTCTACCTCTGCCGGTATTACAGCCTCGGTCCCATAAACCAAAAGATAAGGAGTCGCTCCTACTGATGTGCGTACCGTGGTGCGGTACCCCAACAATGCAAATGGTAACTGCTCATGCCACTGTCGGGAACTTTGGATGGTTTTCCTCAAAATCTTCTTGATATTTTTGTTTGCTGCTTCTACAGCGCCGTTGGCCTTTGGCCGATAAGGAGTAGAATTCCTATGCGTTATTTTGAATTGCTCGCATACATCTCCCATCAAGTGACTGTTCAAGTTTGCTGCGTTATCTGTAATGATAGTCGCAGGAATACCGAAACGACAGATAAGATTTGAGTGTACAAAATCCACTACAGCTTTTTTAGTGACCGACTTGAGAGTGACAGCTTCTACCCATTTTGTGAAGTAATCGATGGCAACCAGTATAAACCTGTGTCCATTCGAAGCCTTTGGTTCAATTGGTCCAATGACGTCCATGCCCCAAGCGACAAATGGCCAAGGTGCAGACATGGGATGCAACTCTGTGGGAGGTGCATGAATCAAATCACCGTGCACCTGACACTGATGACACTTCCGAACGAAGCTAAAGCAATCCTTTTCCATGGTCATCCAGTAATAACCTGCTCGAAGGATTTTCTTCGCTAAGACATACCCGTTCATGTGAGGTCCGCACACACCTGCGTGTACTTCGTGCATGATCTTTCTTGCTTCCTCGATATCGACACATCTTAGGAGATTGAGGTCCGGGGTCCTCTTATATAACAATTCACCGCTCAGAAAGAAACCACTTGCATGTCGCCTAATGGTCCTCTTTTGATCTCCAGTAGCGTGCTCGGGGTATTCTTGCGTCTTCAGGAACCTCTTGATGTCATGGTACCAAGGCTGCGTATTTGATCCCGCCTCGATTACACTGCAGTAACCGTGTCTTTCCTTGATTTGGATTTCCAAAGGATCGACGTGGGCGTTGCCCGGGTAGGGTAGCATTGAAGCCAAAGTAGCAAGTGCATCTGCCAGTTCATTGTGACACCTCGGGATATACCTGAACTCTATTGATGTAAAGCGCTTGCTGAGGTCCTCCACATGCTGTCGGTAAGGGATAAGTTTGACATCCCGAGTTTCCCATTCGCCTTGAGCTTGCCGGATAATCAGGTCAGAATCTCCCATAATCAGTAAGTCTTCGACATCCTGATCGATTGCCATATGCATGCACATGATGCAGGCTTCATACTCAGCTGTATTATTTGTGCAAAAGAAACGCAATCTAGTTGTGGCGGGATAATGCTGGCCAGAAGGCGAGATCAAAATTGCCCCAATCCCTACACCTTTGGCATTCATGGCTGCATCAAAGAACATCTTCCAAACATGAGCGTCCTCTGAGACCACTTCTACAGTATTTACCTCTTCATCTGGAAAGTAGGTATCCAATGGCTGGTATTCCTCATCGACCGGGTTTTCGGCCAAATGATCTGCTAACGCCTGGGCTTTCATTGCCGTGCGAGTGACATAAACTATGTCGAATTCCGTAAGCAAGATTTGCCATTTAGCCAGTCTCCCAGTAGGCATTGGTTTCTGAAATATATACTTCAAAGGATCCAACCTGCTTATGAGGAATGTAGTGTGGGCTTGGAGATAATGTCTCAGCTTTTGAGCAACCCATGTGAGAGCGCAGCATGTCCTTTCCAGCAGAGTGTATTTGGCCTCGTAGCCGGTGAATTTCTTGCTCAAGTAGTAGATTGCTTGCTCCTTTTTCCTGGTTATGTCGTGTTGCCCGAGGAAGCAACCGAAAGAGTTCTCCAAGACTGTTAGATACAAGAAAAGTGGCCTCCCTGGTTCTGGAGGGACCAAGACCGGGGGATTCGAAAGGTATTCTTTGACTTTATCAAAGGCTTCTTAACACTCAGTTGTCCATTTAATCGCTGCATCTTTCCTTAACAGCTTGAATATGGGCTCACACGTGCTTGCCAGCTGGGAAATAAACCGACTGATGTAGTTCAACCTGCCCAACAGACTCATTACGTCCTTCTTAGTTCTCGGGGGAGGCAGATCTCTGATGGATTTTATCTTAGTTGGATCTAGCTCGATACCTCTCCTGCTTACGATGAAGCCCAAAAGTTTGCCCGACGGAACTCCGAAAGCACACTTGGCTGGGTTTAGCTTCAAGTCATATTTCCTTAGTCTCTCGAAGAATTTCCTCAAGTCTTGGATGTGATTATCCTGCGTCCTGGACTTGACTATCACGTCATCCACGTATACCTCTATTTCCTGATGCATCATGTCATGAAAAATGGCAGTCATGGCCCTCATGTAAGTAGCCCCAGCATTCTTCAAACCAAATGGCATGACCCGATAACAGTAGGTGCCCCAAGGCATGGTGAAGGAAGTTTTCTCGGCGTCTTCTTCATCCATCAATACCTGATGATACCCAGCGTAACAATCCACGAAAGACTGTATCTCGTGTTTGGCGCAATTATCAACGAGGATGTGGATGTTGGGTAGTGGGAAATTGTCTTTAGGACTTGCTCTATTCAGATCTCGGTAATCTACACATACCCGAGTTTTACCGTCCTTTTTCGGTACTGGAACCACATTTACCAACCAGGTTGTATACTGGACTACCCGAATCACTCCCGTTTTGAGTTGTTTGGTGATCTCTTCCTTGATCTTGTCACTGACCTCAGTTTTGAACTTTCGTTGCTTTTATTGAACTGGAGGACAGTCAGGATGAATCGGCAATTTATGAATCACTAGATCAACCCCTAGACCCGGCATGTCATCATATGACCAAGCAAACACGTCTTTAAATTCAAAAAGAAGTTGAATTATCGCCTCTCGCGTTTTCTTGTCCGTGTGAATGCTTATTTTGGTTTCCCGGATTTCTTCAGGAGTTCCTAAATTAACCGGTTCGGTGTCATTCAGATTTGGCTTAGGTTTATTCTCAAAATATTCCAACTCTCGGTTTATTTCCCTAAAAGCCTCTTCTGCATCATACTCTGATTCTGGGTTCATTAATTCGCAGTTAAATAGCTCATTGTGATCTGGGCGTGAAGTCCGCAAGCATGTCATATTTAAAGCCGCATTATTATGACTGAAAAGAAAGATAAAAGGAAAAATAACAAAAATCAGAACAAAAGAAAGAATGGGAAAGCAATGATAATTTTTTTTTATTTTTCTTTGGAAAGTTGGAAGACAACAATGTTTACAACTTAGGAATTCAAAACAACAATTGAAAAGAAGAAAACGTTCAAGTTATGTCGTGGAGATAACTTGTGACACAGGAAAGGTGGCAGGACAGGTCTACCCGGACTTCCGTCTAGTCGGGAATGGCGTAGCCTCCCAGTTTTGAAGTTTGGCGTTCGGCCCCATGTACATCATCTCAGCAATGCTTGTGCCTTCACCTGGTTGAACCATGTGGACCTCGTAGAGCATCTTTCTCATCGCCCCACATATCTCCTCGATTTCCTCAGCTGTGAAGACCTCATCATCTTCTTCTTCGGCGTACCTTGGCCTGATGAAAGTTGCATATAAATCCGGCAGTGGTCGAGGTAACTTCCAACCCTCATTTTTCCTTTTCTTTGCCCACTCTTCGTCTGCTGGAGTAGGTTTGAAACCTAGTCCAAAAGGTTTCTTGGTGACTGGCAAGGTAATGGGTTCTGTTATTCCCTGAAGGGTTCGTCCAAGCCCCTTCCCTGGCCTAAATCCGTGCCGGATCATCTCTTTGGCCACCATAACCGAGGCGTTAGACAAGAAAGGCTGGGGGTAGGGTATTCCCTCTTCGTGCTGCTCTGCCAGTACAATCTCAAAAGCTTGATAGACCGTATGTTCGCTCCCTTCTCTCGGTTCCAGATATGGGATGGATGGGTCCCGATAAATAGCATGCTCATCTTCCCCATGGACCACGATCTCTCTGTCTTCGTACTCGAACTTCACCATCTGGTGAAGAGTGGAAGGCACGGCTCCTGCCGCATGGATCCAAGGTCTGCCAAGGAGAAAATTGTAGGATGTATCCATGTCGAGCACCTGGAAGGTTACTTGAAATTCGACTGGTCCTATGACCAACAACAGGTCTATTTCTCCCATGGTATCTCTCTTGATGCCGTCAAAAGCCCTTACGCAGACATTGTTGGGTCGGATTCTTCCGGTCCCAATTTCCATTCTTTGTAGCGTGGAGAGCGACCAAATGTCAACGCCTAAGCCCCCATCCAACATTACCCGCTTGACATAATAGTCTTCGCATTTAACTGTTAGATGCAAAGCCTTGTTGTGTGCCGCTCCTTCCGGGGGTAGATCGTTCTTGCTGAAAGAGATTTGGTTGACGGTGAAGAATCTTTTTGTCATCCGCTCTAATTGTTCTACCGAGGTTTCAACTGGCACATATGCTTCATTCAGGGTCTTTAGTAAGATCTTTTGATGCTCGGTCGACCTCATTAACAATGACAGCATGGACACTTGCTCGGGGTACTTGCGCAGTTGATCTATCACTTCGTAATCCGGCATTTTCATTTGTTGGAAGAACACTTCCGCTTCTTCAACACTCACGGGCTTCTTTGGCGGGAAGCGCCTTTGTATGGCGTTGTTCAGTTCTTGGGTATTTGAATACCTTCCAATGAAAGTATTTTCTGAAAGTTCTCCCATGACCTCTTTACCTTTGTACATTACCAAAGTCTTTTGTGGGGACGGGTTGGTCATTGGCTTTTGTGGCACGCGTCCGATAACCACTGGCTCATTCAGCCGAGGAGGTTGAATCGTCCCCCGGACCACATAGGCCCCTTTCGGCACGTACATAGGTTTTGTCTTTTTGATTGCGAAGTTCTGCGTCTTCTCAGCTCGACCTCGTGGTACGTAAAGAACTCCATCCTTTACCGGCACCACTTTCTTCTCCACCTTCTTTTCAGGCTTGCTCTTTATAGCCTTGGCCTCCTCCCCCTTTTCTGGTTTCTGGTCTGTTTCAGGCCTTTTCCCCGTGTCGACAATGGCAATTATGTCTTTCAGAGCGGGGTCGAACTCTTTGTCTTCGCAAATCATTCCGATCAGCGGCCCATTATTGTGACCAGGCAATGGATTGTTAGTCACATTTGGGATCTGTTCGTCCCTTAGCACTATTTTCCCTTGCTCTATCAAATTCTTGACCACTTTTTTCAACGACCAGCAGTCATTTGTATCATGCCCCTCGGCCCCTGAATGATAGGCGCAACTGACTCCAGCTTTGTAAGAAGGTGACGTTGGGTTTTGCCTTGTTTGAGGGATTGGTTGCAAGAAACCCAATTGGACTAGCTTCGGGAACAAAGTAGAGTATTGTTCACCGATGGGCGTGAAAGTCCGCCATCGAGGTGGCTCTTGAGGGCGGAAGTTATTCTGCGGGGGTTGTGGGTTATAGTGGTTGCGGTAAGGAGGCTGATTTCTGGGAGGTGGAGCTGGGCCTCGGTTGGCTTGTTGTGGTGGATGGGCATAAGGTTGGGCATTCATGACCATATAAGGTTGATGAGCATATGCCAAATTGGATTGGGGGTAGTAGTGTTGTGGGGTTCTTTCCGGAAAACGGGGCCTGGGATGACGATACTCCCTTGCTTCCGAAGCTGCCATAGTCGTTTCTTCTTTCTTCTTCCCTATGGTCATTCCTCCGGTCCCGCTTTGGACGGCCTGGGAGGTTGCCCTTATGGCTGCTTGACTCAGAATTCTACCTGTTTTCAGACCATTTTCTACCATCTCTCCAATCTTGATCGCTTCCGCGAATGGCTTACCCATGGCTGACATCATGTTTTGGAAATAGTCAGACTCTTGAGCCTGGAGAAAGGTAGTGACCATTTCCACTTCATCCATGGGAGGCTTCACTCTTGACGCCTGTTCACGCCACTTAATAGCATATTCTCTGAAGCTTTCTGAAGGCTTCTTCTTTAAATTCGACAGAGAATTTCGGTCTGGCGCAATGTCGATGTTATACTGGAATTGTTTCACAAAATCTCTGGCGAGATCATCCCATATATGCCATCGAGACATTTCCTGGTCCATATACCATTCCGAGGCTATCCCTACTAGACTTTCCCCAAAATATGCCATTAGCAGTTCTTCTTTTCCGCCGGCTCCCCGCAATTGGTTGCAGTATTTCTTAAGATGTGCAATGGGGTCACCGTGCCCATCGTATTTCTCGAACTTTGGGGTCTTGAAACCCGCTGGCAGGTGCACGTGAGGGAACATGCATAGGTCGGCGTAAGAGACGCTCTTCTGTCCGCTCAATCCTTGCATATTCTTCAAACTTTGTTCAAGGCTTCTCATTCTCTTGGCAATCTCATTTTGTTCTGCAATTCTGGGGTTCTGATCTTGCCCGGGTGCAAGCTCGCACTGAGGCGGTAGAGGGTTAGTGCTGGTAGCGAACCTAGTTGGTTCCATTGAGAACGATGGTGCTTGGAATGTAAAAGAGGATGAGTCAAAGCTTGGCTTGTACGTGGTAGGCTGTGCCGTAATCGGGCAAGGCGATGCAGTAAAGATGTTCATGCTTGCATCAGTGGATGACATTCGGGGATGAGGCTCAGAAGGCGATCCAGCAGAGAAGGCTGAGGTGGCTGGGTACCCGAATGGGGTAGCAGGATAATTTATGGGGACATTAGAAGTCCCACTTGACCTGGAGAATAATTCAGGGAATCCGGGGACGACACTTGGCGGCTCTTTCCCATTATTCCAATCGTCCAGCATTTCCAACATGCGGAGCCGTAGGATTCTATTTTCCTCCGCAGTTGCGGATTCAGGTGTGAGGACGGCTGAGATCGAGCTCTCCTCGGAAACAGGGATTGTTTGCAATGGAATTTCTGAAGACATTTCCACACTTCCTTTTGACCTGGTGAAGTAAGTGTGAGTACTGCTTCTGGTCCTAACAACAGGTAGTTGAACACTTCTCCTTGACCTCGTGAAGTATGAGTGCGAGGCCAGACTTTCACCAAACCAACCGTCTTTCCAAAAAACCCTGGAATACTCAACGACAAACGCACGGTTAATTTGCAGCAAATAACAGATAGTTAATCTCACGTTGGGCATGATGCACCTATACAGTTAAGTGGATTACTATATGTTTGCTACGAGAGTATGCGTCATTCCGGCATTTTTCCTCTTATTAGTTTTTCCCCCTTTTTTCTTTTTTTCTTTTTCTTCTCTTTTTTTTTGTTTTTTTTTGTTTTGTTTTGTTTTTTATTTTGCAGTAAAAGAAATGCGACCGGATCCGATGAGGATTGCCTACGTATCACGATGCCTACGTGAATCAGATCATTACGTAGTTCGAAAAACACAAATGAGCGTAAAAGAAGCAACCTCTTTATTGTTGAAATGGTCTATTACAAACTACATTTTGCAAAAGAAAGAGCAAACTTTGAAAATAAACCTAGACTCAAAATAGACTAAAAATCACCCTGATGGAAAAACAGGCAGAAGATGCTAAGATACAGGCTTGACTTATGAGTGCATTATGGTTTTGAAAATTGGTGTCCGCGGGGCATCGTTCGGCCTCGCCGCGGTCCTAGGCGTGATATCCCTCTCAAGTTGCTCCAGCTCATGCATAGTCTGCTTGACATAACCCATCACTGCCGAGAGGACGGTAACGCTGGACATGTTCTCACATCGTAGACATCGTCTGGTGATGGCATGGGCAATGGCCTTGATCCTATCTCTGGTTTGCTTCTTCTCTACGAGTAGGCGTTTTATCTGATCGCTACATATCTTGAATACTTGAGTATCCTGTATATGCTGATGCTTCAGTCGCCGTACTTCCAACTTCATCTGGGCTATTGAGTCGTACCAGTATCTGCTCTCAATTTGGAAATCCTTGGCCTGATTAGCTGCTTTGATCTCAAGTGCAGCCATCTCTCTCTTTATTTTAGCAACAGTTTTCTCGTGGTCGCCTTCCAATTGATTCAAATATCGGTGATGCTTATCTGTTCTTGTATCCCACTGTGCCCTGAGCTCCGCTATGACGTTTTCAGATTTCTCCAAACCATCTTGCCATTCCCTGATTTCACTTTTTAACCTTTTTATCAGCTGCTCGTCTGATCGACGCCTTGGCTGTTTATCTACATCCACCCTTATCTGTTTGATCTGGGCTCTGAGCATTTCGTTTTCCTGAATTAACCTGTTCCGCTCTCCCAGATTGGTAGCAGCTTGCACGTTGTGCTCATATTTCAAGCCTTCTACTTGTTGCTTTAACCTGCTGATTTCGGCGCAATAGCCTCTTTCCTTTGCTAACCAATCCCACTGCCTTTGCGATGATTCGGTGAAATTCCGGATGTGGGGTCTCTTAGCCGGCCTTTCATGCTCAAATTCCCTTCTATACCATGCAAGGTAACCTGGCGCTGTCTCTCCTTTGGCTCGATCCCGCACGCAAGTATCTGATTTCAAATATTGACACTCACTCCAGATTTGGCGAATCTTTGCTTCTGGGAATTGTCCGTTAGGACTTATCTCAATTGCTTGAGTGCTAAGATCTTCCTCATGAGGTACTGTCTGGCATCTTCCGAACTGTCTCAAAACTCGGCAGGGTGCGTAAGGTTGAATGCTCTTAAGCCCCATCAGTAAGAAATGAGTCTTAGCTGCCGACATATATAGGATCTCATCAACAGGCAACCATCCTAGCGTCCATTGTATTTGGCTGGCCGTAAGAGCTTGAAAGAACGAGGTCCATGCCAGGACTCCTTTGGGAAAACTGATCTCTTTGGTTCTCGTGTAAGATTCTTCTATGCAAGTCTTTTCCGGGGAACCATGGCTCAAAATCTCGGAATGATGGCAGAGGTGCTCGGTCATCCATATCTGTAGGAGCAAGTTACAACCTTCGAAGAAATTTCCCCCAGCTTTACAAACTGTAAGAGCTCGAAAGATGTCAGATACCACCATAGGCGCGAGAGTACTGTCATTTTGCGTGAGTAAAGTGCTGACGACCCCAGATATCTTCAAATCAATGTTTCCGTCTTTCCTTGGAAATACCAGAAGGCCCAGGAACATCATTATGAACGCTACCCGTCTGTACTTGTCCCACTTCTGACGAACACCTTTGCTGCACAGTTTGTTGATTGGATTGTTGAATCCCCCTCATGACCGTACCTATCATATATGAAGCATGGAGTACAAAATCCGGATGCCAGATCCGGGTTGTGGACTGTTCTGGGTATCTTCAATGAATCTAGGAACCGATGTACCGTGACGAATCTTGGGGCGACCAAGTATTTTTGCCTCAACGGAAGTTCAGCATTCCCGATGTACCCGGCCATTTCTTCCAAAGTCGGGGTGAGTTCAAAATCAGAGAAATGGAAAACATTGTGCGCCGGGTCCCAGTAGGTAACCAAAGCTCTTATGATATCTCCCCGAGGCTGGATTTCCAACAAACCCACGAGACCTTTCAGATATTTCTTGACCTCATTTTGTCCTTCAACACCTAGATCATTCCACCATAGCCGTAACTTGACAGGGATTTTGGTCATTATTGAAAAATGTTCATTTTGCATCGTGCTCATCCTGCACATTTATTAAGGTGATTTTAACAAAAATGACTTGACTCCAAAATATTTTACAAAGGGGATCAAGTTTTGAACACGGCCTTTAAACACTTTGGGGACGAAGATTTTAAGGCTGTCTGGGTCAACTGGATAAAAATGCTAAACAAGACCCAAAGGTGGCTGTTCATGCAAAGTCAGCCTTCCGGCGTCCCTTTTCGGGAACATTCAGCTATTTATGATAAAACAACATCACCTGACTTATTTATGACTCTTTTTAAAATTTGACATATTTCCTTTTTTTATTGATTTTGGCTATTTTAGCAAAATGGGGTTGAACCCGACGAGGGTTGCCTATGTATCTCACATCCGATGAGAATCAAACCGGCGTAGTTCGGGCGTATCATGAATAGAGAAAATCAAATAAACCTAGAAATCAAGAATACGTATTTTTATTATTATTATTATTATTTTTGAAAAGAGATAAAGACTAAAGAAAAATATATATTTTTTTTAGGAAATATTTGGGACTATTAGTCTGAATTTATAAAAGGGGTACTATGAAAGAAACAACATTTTTCTGAATTATGAATTTTTCCATTTTTGTTTTTACTTTTAAATAAATACCTTCTTTTTTTTTTTTTTGAAAGTGGTAAAAAGAAAATTTTTATATTATATTTTCTTTTTACTAACTCAAACTAGAAGACAAATTTGTTTTTATTCTCTTTTTTTTTTTAGAAAAATTCCGGCGAGGTTTCGACACTACTTGGACATTGGTTTTATTTTTCCAAAATAAGTAATTATCTCTCTACGCTGCTATTTTTCTTTTTTTTAGAAACCGGTCAGCATGCGGAACTTAAGCAAATAAATGCACAAAACAGGTAGGAATGCAGCAGGATGGTCTTCTCATTTCAGGTTGCCTGTCCTAGACGGACCCAACCCCTGTGTTGAGCCCCCTAAGTAAAATGCAACATGATGCAAATAAACGTTCCTACTAGGGATCCGGCATGAAGTTTACGTTATACTAGGTTTATAACCTGGGTATTTGTTCTAGACTGTGTACCCGAGCGGACAACTCGAGTCGAGGAGGGGGCTACGTACCGGGGACCCGCGAGATCGTCCGGCTTTGTAACTTGTCCGACCTCTTTCTTATTTCAGGTATTGACACTAACAGAATAGGGAGTCTCGACCAGCGAGCTTCTCCCCGGAGGTAAGAAGAGAAGGGTTTCGGCACAGTTTATATACAGTTCAGATAATATCAAAGCGGTAAAAGACAACATTTAGCACGTTATGCAAAAACATGTAATAAAGATCAGATAATAAAGCCAAATATAACAATTATTCTAAGCTCGAATTCTTGAACCCTGAACCAGTGGTTCTGGGTTAAGTTCCCCAGCAGAGTCGCCAGAGCTGTCACACCTCCTTTTTGCGCGCCCGCCCCCGAAGGGTTAAATGCGCGGGTGGAGTTTTTTCAATTTAAGTGACAATATTCGAAATGAGATTATTTATTTAATTCAGAGTCGCCACTTGGGAAAGGTTTGGCTTTTGGTGTCCCAAGTCACCGGTTTATCTTGAATCCCAAATCGAGGAAAATATTCGACTTTCCAAATGAAGTCTGCGAACCAGAAATTCTAAGTAAGGAATTCTGTTGACCCGAGGGAAGGTGTTAGGCACCCTCGAATCCCGTGGTTCTAGCACGGTCGCTTAAATTGTTATAATGGCTAAATATCTGATTTAAATACAGGTTGTGACTTATGTGCTTTTATTAAGTTTAAACCGCTTTTATTATTATCATTTATTTTATAGAATTACAACGTCGTGAAAATGCATCTCGAACCACGTCACAATCAATGCACCCGTAGTTGTTAACACATTTTGACTCCGTTGAAACTTGGATTTGGGTCACATCAATGTGCACCCGTGTTTAAGAAGGTAATTTAATTAAGCCGCGCCTAAAGAGTCTAACGTGTTGTTATCTTTGGAGAAGGCAAGGAAATTCACTATACCGCCCATCTCCAAATTCTAAATGTTTATTTATTGAGGGCCCCGCAATGTGTATCTTTCTTCTAACGGGGCTCATCTCATTATTTAAAAGAGATATCCTAAAGTGGCTACATTTTCTATTATGTTTGTCTCTAAAATAAAAAGGGAAAAGGTACGTGCTAAATTACTTAACCAAATCCGGATTTCCTGTCAATCATTTGATTCATTTGGTGAATTGTTTGCAAGATGAAGAATGCAGTATCTCGTGGAACCTGTCTTCAATTTTAATGAAAATGACATACAAGCTGGTGAAACGCTACAACTACTCCAAACATTTCTTGAGTTGAATTTAGCTAAACTTATTTAGGCAAGATTAAAGGAATTAACTACTAGGCGTTGTTACTAATGGGATTTGAATGTGATCTTATGTACTGCCTAACGAGACCCAGCAAAAGGACTAAAATAAAACAAGGCAGCATAGTATAAGTTTGGAGTATCCATACCCCGTATTAACAAACAACTACAAACTAAAACATGAAGGACTAAGCTCAGATGAGTGTTAGTTAACATACACTTTCGTACTATTGAATTGTAAACTAACAACTACACAGGCCCATTAATATACCATGAATATTACAACAAATAACTTTGAACTTCTTCAACCTTTTTCATTTCATGCTTTCAAACTGTTTCGGTTACACCAATATGGGACTTGAAATGTGTACCTGGGAGATGCTTACAATGAAGAAAGCAGGAGAGTCAGTTGAGCAGCAGTGCAAACGAAACAGTAGCAGTAGCAGATAAATAGCAGCAGGACAAATTCCACTGCAAGATGCAATTATAGACGAGGGAAAAGGCCAAATGATGGCAGCACACAGTGTAGTAGAAATAGAACTCCAGACAATCCAATTCCGAGATAAACCAATGCAACAAACACTACCAGTAATCTCGACTGAAACTTAGAAGAAACAATACTACCTAACAGATTGACAGCAGATGAACTTCAAACAAAACCAAAGTTTCTGATTTCCTTGTCTGTTTTTTATTTCTTGCTCTCTTTCTATCCCTATCTATCTCTCTCTCTCTGTGCATTTTAAAATCCAGAACCAGTCCCTCAATGTTTATACCTTCCTTGTTTTACTTCTCTGTCTTGTGTTATTATCGAAAATCTCCCTGTATCTGTCTCCTGTATGTTCTGTGTGTATTAATATGTATGTATTTCAGCTCTCTCCTCTCAAATCTATATCCTCTAAAACTGATGGAAGTCCTTTTCTTTTATAAGCCTAAAGTATGCCCTTTAACAGCCTGTTCATCAATCACCCAAACACCCTCTCATGTGCCCTCTCTTTTTCAGTTTCCACTCAAACCTTTTAGTATACAAACCTCCCATGTGATCTGTTTTCTTTTTCCACTTAATTACTTAAAAATAAAACCCTCCCATGACATTCCCTGACAGTCCTCTTTCCCATTTTATTTACTAAAAGCAAACATGGGCAGCAGGAATATAATCTGACAAACATGCTGTCAAACTATTTTAATTCAAAAAGGGCCTTTATGCACATGTTGTGCACAAGTGCACATGCCATCAATTCAGATTGCAATTACAGACCAAACCTTAGGTTTCTGAAATCACATTAACAACTATAAGTAACTAAACTTAGTTCTTAATTGATTCAGGCAATGTTTAACAGAAGCAAATCGATTTATTTTGTTCAGACAGTTGAAACTAATTGACGACACATGTCGACTCGACTATATTAGTTATAACACATACAATCGAAACCAAAATCAGACATTTAACAGTATAGGACACATGATTCGAATTGTATTGACTAAACAGAATTGTATCCGAGGAATCAGTTAATCAGTTCAAATTTGAAATTCAACTAATTGCACAACAAATACATACATACACATTATCAGAACAAGTAGAAGAAGAAACTCAATCAAACAACAAAGGTTCAGGCAAGGTGGATAGGACACAGTTGATCAAACTCAAAACACAGATTTCACGAAACATGAACAGCCTTTAGAACAATCACATGGACTAAAACAAATAAAGAAAAGAAAGCAAAACTCACCTTAAAATCCGAAAAATCAAAAGACCCTAGCTTGGACTCGAACAGACCTTTCTTAAGGCTGAACGGACTTTAATCGAAGTGTTTCTCAGATGAGAAACACTTCGATTAAGGTCCATTAGACCTTAATCTCTTCGGCTTGAACAAGACACGGACCATCGACGAGGAACCCTATGGTTCCAAAAATCAGATCTGGGATTCATGCTTCCCTGGTCAGATTCGGACCAAACCAAGCATGGTTTGGTCACGAGGGGGGTCTGGGGAGTGTCTGGTGTGAAACTGGGGTTAAACGGTGTAAGTCAAGTTTTGCTCGAATCTTCAAATGAAGATTCGAGGACCTAGAGGATGATTCGAACTAAAAAGACTACAGATCCATGTTCAGGGTGTCAAGGTGGTTTTAGGGTGTTAAGGTGAAGGTCATCGGCGTTCATGCCGCCGGGATTAACGGCGAGGGATAGGGGGCGGCTAGGGTTTCGTGGGGAAGGAGATGAAGACGGAAGCTGGGGTATTGGATAGGGGGGTAGGGTATGGTTGGAAGGTTATATATGGGATGGGTGGGTTGATCTCGGCCGTTGGATGAGGCAAGATGGAAGGCCCAGATCTTTCATCTGATGGGGAAACGGTGTCGTTTCGTCCTAAAGGGGTTTGGGTCGGTCCGGGTGGAAACGGGTCGGGTTCCTCAGTGGGTTATGGGGAATTGATCTTGGCCGTTGATTAATTTGAGATCAACGGCCCAGATCGGACTGGATTAAAACGGTGTCGTTTGGAACCCCCCTGAGGCCAGCTGGTCTGGACCGGGTTTACATGGGGTTTGGGCTGAGTTCGTTTGGGCCAATTTGTTTAAAATTGGCCCAAGTCCGAAAAAAGATTTTTTTTATTATTATTATTATTTTATTTTCTTCTTTATTTTTTAAAAACAAAACCTAAGTAAATCAAATTAAAATTAAATAAACACTTAATACAATTATTTGCACACACATTAAAATATTTTAAAACAGGTAAAATCAAACAAAAACAAAATCACGGACAAAGATGCCTATTTATGATTTTCTATTTAACAACCGGATTACGGTTCAAATTATGCATGACACATACATTTTTTTGTATTTTGTTTTAATAAAATAAAATGGGCAAAAAAAATCATAAATAATTAACAAAGTGCCATGTAAAAATCCAAAAATTGTACAGCAGGACCAATTGTTATTATTTTTTATTTCTTTTGGAGCGATTGTCGCGCGAAACAAAAATCACGTGCTCACAGCGACAGGCAATAAAAAATAGGACTTTAGCAAATAAAGAAGAAAAGAAGCAATTAGAGGCTCAGGTTTACCTCCACAAATAATGCATATAAGCAGCACGACTCAAGCACAAATAAGGGCAGTATTATTAAACAGGATCCTAAGGCATGATGTCTAAGTGAATATCAAAACATAGAAGATAGGAAGTTTATTTTATAAACTCAGAAGCAGTGGCCCTATCAGTTTGCATACAGATTTTAAGTATGTTAACCATTAAACAGTAAACACATAAAGAGGTAGTTTCCAGTTTTATAAAAATTTGATTACCTAGGACTTGCCTAGGCGTGGGATCATGCACAAGATTTACTAGAGTTATTAAAAACAGTTTAGAAGTTATTATACCTAAAGTATGTTGTTATAAGCTTTGTAAATCTGAGAATACATTGAGTTATTACCAGTCTATTTAAAATAGTAGAATCCGAGGTGATATCATCTTAGATCCTTTTTTCATGCATCAGTAATTTAACTAGGTGTGACTGAGCGAGTATGAACGAGATCCTAAAATAGGGTATCTAATATGCACATATAAAATGCAAAATGATTTATATGCAAAATTCTTGAAGCATGATTTCTATGCACAAAGAGTTACAACATTGTTGAGCATGATTTCCAGATGCATAGTAGTAACAGTTTTGTATTAATGTTGTTATTTGGCCTAGAAGCAGGATTCTAAGCGATAAATAAGGTCAAAATGAGATGCTGAAGCAGTAAACCTAAAACATGATATCTAATGCATGACATGCTTTGAATGTGTTGGTCCTAGACAGGGATTCTAATGCGCATATAGGAAATGTAAACCTAAGGCATGGTTTCTACCCATTGACATAGATAACATATAAAACTACCCTCCCCTTTTCACCAGCCAACCCCAATATTCATTTACAATAGTTATTACAAACCAGTATTGAAATGAATTACATAAGTAGAAAAATAAAATAAGAAGTTACACTATAGAGAGCCTGAAAACAGGCCCAGATTTCCAGAACCTCAAATGCCCAGATGTTTCATAGCCTTTCTCATATCCGGGTGTGCCAAAGTTCCCTAAGGACCTCAAAGATCCCGGGCGGTGCTCACACCCAGATTTCACAACCATAACTGAGTATGTGCAGTGTGGAAGAGTCAGCTCTAATGCATTAGAGTTCAGAGGGATCCCTAAGCAGTCACACATTGGAGGGGCAGAACTTAAGGACCTAAGAGTGGAGTGAGAGTGCTTGACATAGTTTTGAAAAGGTTTAAGCAGGAAAGCAGTGTGAAAAGAGACTTAGTTGAAATAGTTTTGTAAAAAAGAGAGTTGTTTAGTAAAACAACTTTTGAAAACAGTTATGGAATTAAGCAAATAGCAGGTCAGTCAAAAAAGTTCAGCAACACTTAGAGAACAAACCTTCACATAGGGTCAATTGGGGTTGGGTACAAATAGAGCATGTATGGTGAACACATAACAGGCAGAAGTCATTCGCACTTGGTGCATGTAGTAAGACATAGATTCAGGAGTGTTAATTAGAACATAAATATAGAACCAGAGATGCTTTAGGGAGATTCATGGGGGTTGGGAGATAGTAGAGTATAGGATTTTATACTAAACATGGCGGATCATAATATTAAGACAACTTGGGACAATAATCCAATAGGTGCATACTAGAACTAGGCAACAATATACAAGCATTAAACAGAGTAAAGTCAAGTTACTGTTTCAAAAGAGCATGTTGACCCTAAAGAGGTAAGATATCGCTAGCATAATTAGATGAAGCAAAAGAGATTAATTACATGTTGAACAACAAATTCATAGGTAGAAACAAATCAGGAACATGATGAACTAAAGTAGTAAAAGAAACATATTATTTTTGGGACTTGAATTGAAATCAGAATATACCAGTATAGAGATAGTAAATACAAAGTGAAGAATAAGAGAGCACAATAATTAGTCTTGGCTTGCAGCCGACTAATTTAGAATAGTAGCAAGTAACAAAGAAAGAAAGCAGAAAGCTTTTTGAGTGTGAGAGAGTTTTTGAACCAATGTGTTCGTGTGTTTGTGTTAATGAGAGAGTATGTATATATAGTTTGAAACTAGGTAGAATAATAAGGTAAGAATCAAATTCAAGCAGTAATTATGGGGACTCAAAATCTATCAGTATAAAATCAATGTAAGTACTCCTCAATTAAGGGAGTTAATTTCAAACGGTAAAGACAAATAAGGAAAGATATCACATAAGACTGGAACATAACACATAAGGAAATATTTTCAGGCATAGTAAGTATAGAACAAGTAATTAGGCTAGGTTCGGAAAATATAATTAAGGAAAGTACTTAAGAATCGATTAACAACATAGTCGACCAAAAAATAAGGCAAGAAAATATCTTAGAGGTTGAAAATCAGTAAGGAAATCATCACAAGAGATTAGTGAAATGTATCAATTACAGGAAATTAGGGATTCAAACAGGAGTAGTACTGATTAAGGGGAGATTAACACAAGTCTCTATGCATACACGGAATAAACATATAATAGGCAAGAAGAGGCAAAAAATCAGAAACCCTAATGAGCACAATAGTAAAAATCACATAGAATCAGGGATTCAACTAGAAAAAATAGTAATAATTAGAGGAATTGACAGAATAAACATAATATAAGAGGAAGAAGCAAAAAACAGAAACCCTAATGGACATAATAGGGTAAAATTACAGAAACTCAGAACGTTCATGAGAAACAAGCACCCGTACGAATCAACTCATTAGAGACAGACTCAGAGCCCAGGATTAGGACCAAGGGACTTAGGATTTTAACATAATAAATCAGATAAAAGGGGGAAAACATGAATAAACGTTTAAACGTAGTAAAAATGATAGAATAATACGGAAAATCAGAAGGAAAAGTCATTTTGAAAAGGGGTTAAGAAACCCTAGTTTGATGATGAAAAGGCATTTTTTGAAAAATCAGAGAGATTCTTAAGAAAACAGTAAATATAACTCAAAATATACTCATTTCTGTGGTAGATCTGAAGAATCCAGAGATGAATTAGGGTTTTAGAGAGAGATAACCTAGAGATAAAGAGATTCCGGCTCAGAAGCCATGGATCTAGCCGGAAAATATAAAGATCTTACTCAGACGGCCAAGGGTGGCCTGCGAACGGCATGAAAAGGCCATGGGTGTGAGTTGAATAGCCTCTGGTCCCCTTTAGGACCTCAAAGTAGCAAGGATCCGGCATGTGAGGGAGCCATGGAGGCTAGGGATGGTGGTTGAGCCACCATTGTTGCCGGCGAGCCAACGGCCGGTGAGAGGAGCTTAGGGTTTAGCAGAGAGAGCTTGAGAGAGATGAGAGGATGTAACGGCGGAGAAGAAGAGAGAATGAGAGAATGGAAATGAGGGTTTGGGGGTAGTCTTTTAGATTAATTATGGTATGGGTGAATCTAGTCCGTTGATCAAAATTGATCAACGGACCAGATTAAACAAGAAAATGGGTCGGGGGATTAATAGATTGGGTCAGGGATGTTTGGGCTGATTTAATTGGGTTTGGGGTCTGGTTTAATTAGGCTATAATTGAAATGAAAGTAGGCTATTTGTCAAATACCCAATTAAATTAATTAGAATAATTTGTAAAAATAGCTAATAACCACAAAAAATAAATTTCATGCGTAGAAAATTATTTAAAATGGTTATTTAGTATTTCAAAATATAATTGACTAATTTCCAGTCAAAAATAGTATAAAATTATATGTTTGGGCTATAATTGTAAAGTTATTGCAATTGTAGCCAAACGATACCAATTTGGCTAATTATGAAATAATTTTGTTTAAATAGGACTATAAATAATAAATTAAATCAAGAAATACTTTTGAAATCATTTGTAATGCCATTTTGTAATTATTTCTTGGAAATAAAATGATGGCTAAATTAATAAAAAAACATAGGAAAATTGTGGAAAATATCAATTGCTAATCAATGCATGATTTTGAAGACATATATGCAATTTGAAATATTTTTTGGGAAAAATTGGGTATCAACACTTGTGAGATACCCAGATGGTGCACTCTAAAATAGTACAGCAAGATATGAGTACTACAAAAATAGGCACTGGAAGCCTGGAATGGATAAATATTATCTTAGTATAGCTCTGTCCGTGGTAAAGAGAGAATGTTAGGTAAACTGAAGAGCCAGTAGATGGACCAAGGGAAGCTAAAAGAAAAGGATGTCTTGTTGGAGTTTTACAATAAAGTGGTAGACAAAAATGTTAGCAGGGAAATAAGAAGAGTGTTAATGAGGAATTAAGAGTAAGATGTGATACATGGAAGATAACGGTAGGTCAAAAAGATGAGTCTATTGTCAAGTAAAGGAAAATACGAGAGGTGACAGACCTTGAGATAACAAAAGAGCATAAGCCATAAGTCATATCCTCATTTCGAGAAATAAGTTCGTGACTCTAACGTGATTACCAGAAAGAAAAGTTAGACCCCAGAGTAATAGCAATCAGTATGGATTAGTGAACAAGATAAACTAAACATGAATTAGGGATTGAGTGATTTGATAATGGTCGACATCATGAGAATTTCATATTGCGTTCTGGCAATAATAGAATGGACAACAGAAGAAAATTCATGAGAAATTCAGAGAATGGTCATTCAGGAAGACGCTTCCCTAAAGCAAGCAATGTGAGCAAAGTTAAGCTTAAGGGATTGTAGGTGCCAATTATACTATGTGTCACCCTCGCGACTAAGGGATTTTTTATCCTTGGTATAGAAGTATTACCGTAAGGCGAGTAAGGGCCATCGATGATGTGAAAATACGCCAAGGAGGAAGAGGTAAAACATCTATCGGTAGATCGTTGTGGCTCCAACCTTAATACTCCCCTAAAAGGGGGATATGGAGTGATATGGCATTAAGCCAGAATTAAGAGGTTCTAATAACTATGGAATAGTAAAGGAAGAATGCGATAAAAATGAGAAAAGAATGACATTGAAGATATGCTACAATTCTAGAGCATTATGCAAGCACGACGTCAAGGAAATGAAGTAAAGGTTCCTATCGGGGATACTATTGATAGATAAGGAGCCAGTGCGAGACGTAAGTTAATACAAAGGAAATGACCCAAGAAAGATTACACAAAATATTGATATGAGAACGGGCCAACAAGTAGTTATTAATTGATTCAAAAAGAGCCTAGTTATGACTAGACAAAAGATTACAGACAAATCAGTAGATCATGGAATATAAATATAGTGAACCCCAACATGGAGAATTCGGCCTCGCAGTAATGTCATTATAATGCTTGGGACATATTCAAATAGGAGTCGGGGTAGTTAAAAGACTTATATGGAAGTCATGGGAATAAAAGAGAGTGACGCTGGGAAAGACAATCAAAATATCAGTTTAGAGGCAACCCTAAAGGCACAAGAGCATGGAGGTAAGCAACTACGGATAATTATAGGCAATAAATGACATCAAAAGCGTAATAATATCACCACTTTACAAGATTCAGAGGGTCCTCCCTAAATACTACGATGAAAAGCTAGCTGAGAAAGTAAGGAAGAAGGCTTCAACCTAAGCTCAGTGACCTAAGGAGGGAATGGTCATATAACAACATTCTCACAACAACATTGTATGCACTCCATAAGAAAATGGCACCTACCATGGCTAATGAACGGGAAAGTAAAATCAAAAATGTTATCCAAGATTCTATATGTTGTACGCAATTCCAATACATGTGGGCTCTAAGATAAGCTAAATATGCACACGAAAGGGGGAAGAATGACCAGGAAAGGTAAAAGCTTACATCCAAAGAAAGCTGAGAAGGAACAAAAGGAATTATTCGATCAGTAATCCAGAGTTAGTTACGTCATGGACGCACTTAAGAGTTTGGAGTTTTATGCATGCAGCATATACAATTGTAGAAGATTCTGGTATATTTTAAAAGAAAAAAAAATTGAGTCCAAGGCATAGATAAAGGATTGAGTTGTTAGAAGATAGTATCATGGATATTCCCTAACGCCCATGAAAGGCTAAGGTAATGACTAATACCAAGAGTTGCATATAGGAAGATAGTTTAAGCTCTCACCGAATCATCTAAAGAGGTGTAAGTATTATAATAGAAGTTCAAGTTGTGAATGTGACTTGTACCTATGTGGAAGAAAGGTCATGAAAGATATAGAAGATGTAATGTGAGATTTTAACTAAGTAAGTTAAAGCTGAACAACGTACGAGATACTCAAATGCAGATGGTTGTGAATAGTCCATACTTCGGATAGAGGGCTAGAAATGTGAGAATTCAGTATCCAGGAATAATAGCATCATCGGCAGTGGAATACCTTCCAGCCTATGGTTTCTAGGTATCGAGAGACCTAGTCAAGAGAATAAAGGAAAGTTAGAGATGATGTGATGTCTCGCTTAATGTTACAGAATAACATAAAAAAATTTATGGAGCAAGCAAGCTGAAAGAAGGTTGCAAGTAGTATAAATAGATATGTATAAGTCGCAAGCTAAAGTATGGTATTGTCTGATAAGTTGGTATTTTACCAACTTATCTCTTCTTAATACTTAGGCTTTTATATGATTTTGATGAGAAATTAAGACATTTTCTGAGGTTTATTAACATATTTCAGATATCATATGATTTGGAGAATATATAGAAGAAAACAAGTCAAAAAGTGCTAAAAAGGAAAAATGGACCACTGTCAGTGATTACCCTATGCGATCGCAAGAAACTATACGCGATCGCATAAGTCAACGATGGCAAAGCTACGCGAACGAGTGAGAATAAGTGCGAACGCGAAGAAGGAAGTCTGGTCAGCGGCTGGTCAACTGAGCTATGCGAACGCGTGACACTGTACGCGATCACGTAGCTTGGAGAAATTATTCACCGCGAACGCATGAGGATATACGTGAACACATAGTGTATTTTCTGGGCAGTTCTGGGCAGAAATGGAATTTTACGTTTTTAATCCTCAAACCTTTTAATACACGAGCTAGCAGATCTTTGGGATATCTTTTGGCATATTTTCAGTTTCAAAGACTTGAGAGAACAAGTTTTGGAAGCTAGGGTTACACACACACTTTGGTCTTAAAGATTTGAAGCCTTTGGTTGAGAATTTCTTACCCATTTATGTTCATTTCTTTATTTCCTTGCTTTGTATTATATATCTAAGTGTGTAGTATTTTATTCAACATTTGAATCTTATTTATGGAAATATTCATGTTTAAAGTGTGGATTAAATACCTTGTCGTGCTTATGTATTGAATGATTTTTATCTCTTTATGAAGTGAGTTATTGTTTCTTTAATTATTCTTGTTCTTTAATGTTTCCAAAGGGATTAGCTAACCCTAGGACTCGCCCATTAACTCCGAATTAATTTTGGGAAAGATTATTTGGGGTTGGAAAATATTAATTAACAAGAACTTGAGGCTTTAACCCTCATTTTATAGATTCTACCTAGGGATAGGATTGAACTATTTGTAGCCATATCCGGATGTGCTTAATCTCCTAATTTTTTTAGGGATAATTCAATTGGGAAGTCTTGTTAGTCTTCGGAAGAAGCTAATATAGAATTATTACCCGAGGCTAATTAACATAAACTCGCTCATATTTGTAAAATCGTGAAATACATTGGATCGTTACTTGAGTGTAATTCCCGATGCATCCATACTTGTAGCCATTGATCATTTTACTTACTTTCTAGGTTAGTTTACATTTTCGCATTTTGGTATAAATATTTTCTTAAAACAAACCTAAGTGTTTGGCATTGCATAACAAGTGATAATTCTCTTACATTCCTAATTGCCTACATATTGTTCTCTGTGGGATTCGACCCTGACTGATAGTTGGATAAATTATATTGCATGCGACCGTATACATTTACTTTTTAGTAGTGGATTTGAACGTCATCAAAATTCGTTCCGTTGTCGGGGAACAATTTGCCATAGTTTAGGTTGTTTGAGAAATAAGCGTAAGTACTTTGGTCCAAACTTGTGAATATTTGTGTAATTAATTTTTCTTACCTTGGTCTATTTTTCTTGTTTATTTCTCAATTATTTTCTTAGTTTTGAAAAATGGCATCATATAATGAAAATTGGTCGGATGGTAGTTGTTCATACTTTGATGACCCATATCCTTATTGTGGAGGACCACACTCGTGGAAAAATTATTTAAATTCTCTCTGGGGTGGATTGTGCGCACAATCTCAAGCCCATGAGTGGAGTATTTGTGATATGTGTGATTGTCAAAATGGTCATTGTGATGATTTTGATTATTTGTCCTTCCCTTCCCCAAGCCCCCGCTATAATGATTCTACTTTATGTGATGAAAATGATAGGGCTATGGAAGTAGAAGAGGTTGTGCATAGTCAAAATGGAGAGTTCAAGCTCATGTTAGAATGCTTAATTGAAGGAGTAAACAAAGAACAAAGTGCATTGGAGGAGCTCTTGGAAAATATTCTCCAAAATGACTTGGCACTTGAAAAGTTGCACTCACAAATGGGAGAAATGCTTGAAGCTTTAGAGGTCCAAAAAGCCTCGGAAGTTAATGATAGCCAAGAATTTTCCTTAGATGTGGAAGCCGAAACTCCTTCTTTAGCGCTTGATCAAAACCAAGAAGAACTCTCAAATGCTCAAAGTGAGAAGATGATGTTCATGTAATAGACCATTCTTGAAAATAAGGAAAAACATAACTTTGCACTCGAGGACTTGAAACAAAGCTTGACTCACAATGATGAACATATCCGCACTTTGGAAGATCAAATAAAAATATTGGTTGAGGCTCACTATGCCCACCAACTTGAGAGTGTGGAAGAAAGTCAAGAAGAGTCCGATTTCGAGAAAGAAAGTGAGCTCTACTTTGATGAATCAAGAATTGAACATCTGCCAACGAACTCCATGAGTGTTAATGATGCCGAGAAAAAATATAGATTTAGAGTCATCCGGTGTAAATGAAAATTTGGTTGAGATTGACTCTAGTTCGGGGGAAAAAGAGGATGTCAAAATCCGGGAAGAATTGGAATTTGGAGGTTTGATGTCACATTCCAAGCATTTTTTAACATTGGAATTGTGTGATGATATGGGAATTGAACTACACGAGTCAATGAGGGATTGCAAGGAGGAAAGGCAAAAACCATACATCTTACAATTTGAGGGAAAAAGAAGGCAAAATGACATTCCTCACATGAAAGCCAAGAAATGCAAAATGAAGAAATTGAGGTTTGGCTTGATCATCAACTTACCACCCCCTACCGCTCGTGATCACAAGCTTGATTCCAAGTTGGGTGCCCAATTCATATCGTCCAAGTGGCGAGAAAAGTGGTAAAGTTGAGTTGCGTCGTGCCACGATGTTAAATGCAGCCCTTGGTGGGAGGCAACCCATCATTTTTCAAAATTTTTAGTCATTTTTGAATTTTTGTTTTTAAAATAGCTTATAATATTGTTTCTAACCAATCTGCCAAATTTCAAAATTTTTGGAGTAGATTTGATCAGGTCGGAGTGACCGGGCAGCCAAAAATAGTAGCTGGTGCAAAATTGCAGAACAAAACACTGCCCAAAAATTCGGGCCATAAAAGTCTTCCATCAACCAAGCATCTTTGTCAATAAGCTTACCTCCATATATTTCATCCCTATATGTCATGTTGAGAGAACTAAACACACACTAAGAGAAAATATCAAATATTTATAAAAATAAAAATATATAAAAAAATTGGATAAAATTAAAAGTCTAATCTAGAAAAATAGCTAATTTTTAAGTCCCCGACAATGATGCCAAAAACTTGTTGCGGACAAACGCACGCGCAAGTATACGCGGTCCTCAAAGTAATAAAGGGACTAAAAGTTGGATGTCGAACCCACGAGGACTTATGATTAACTTTTAGCTAAATTAGACTATCCTAACTATCTAAACGAGAGTTAAACTAGAAGTATTTGATTTTAAACTAATTAAAATAAAGAAAAACAAATAATGAAATTTGAATAGAGGAAGAGCAGATTTATATGTTATCAATGTTATGAAAATGATCTAGGGTTATGGGCTATCTAATATTCCTATTGTATTCTTCAATTAAATTGACTAACTAATTTATCTAGCTTATTGGTTGACAGGGTTAA
This sequence comes from Nicotiana sylvestris, assembly GCF_000393655.2. NCBI lineage: Eukaryota > Viridiplantae > Streptophyta > Magnoliopsida > Solanales > Solanaceae > Nicotiana > Nicotiana sylvestris. The sequence continues at coordinate 13,552,488 of NC_091064.1, forward strand.
TATCGCTCATAAGAATATGTCGAGTTCTTACTCGCCTATTCAAGCTAACCTAACGCCCATATGTTTATGGAATTAGAACTAACAAGAACACATTCATAATTCCTATACATCAACCAAGCAAGGCAATTAGGTATATGTCTATCCTAACCGCGAATCTGTTTCCTGATGCCCAGGTTCAAGAACTTGCTCTACTTAATCCTACATGCAATCTAGAATTCCCACTTTCGAGTTCAACTCTAGATTCGTAGATAGTATTCAATTGATGATCAAACAATCAAATAATTAAGCACAGGATTGAATAAATAAACCAATACGATAAACTGAGAAATCAAAATCAATATTCGAATAATAATAGTCATGAAAGAACCACAATATTAGAACGTGAAGTTTAGCTCCACATAGCATGGTAGTCAAACAACAAATCATAAAAAGAAACATAAAAAATATTAAGTTTGATGGAAGAAAAGATGAAACCCGGACTCCACAACGGCTTTGTGCTTGTGTTTTCCTCTCAAAAAACATCCTTCTCTCTCAAAATAGGTTTAGATTGGCTTTTATATGAGTTGGAGGCGTCCTAGGGTCGAAATAACCGAGTCCTAGTCGAAATAGGACATGTTTACGTTTTGAGCGTCCAGGCCAGCGTGGGGCGCTGGCCCTGGCGCTCAAATTTTATACATTCTCTAAATTGCACCACAGACAGCACCCCACGCTAGCTGTGGCCCTCAAATTTCACTTTTTGCTTTTTTTTTTCCAATTTCGCTCCAATTCTCGTCATTTCGTCCCAAATTGCATCCGAATGATTCCTACACATAGAAATATCACAAATGAGCACAAATTATCATATTATACATCCGAAATCTATGAGACATGAGCATAATGTGAGGTAATACATATCAAACTATGCATACATTAAGCCAAACATCAGCACCCCAATTCCTTGTTAGCCTGAATTTCCTAGACTTAGTCTCTGTTTCTCAAGAAGAGCCTAAGTCGAAAAGGCAGAAATCAATGTTTGCAACCACCAATTCAACAATTAAAGCATAAATCAAGCTAAATATCATTAACCCATAAATATTTAAGCCCTAAAATTGAAGACCCATTAAATACTCACATTAGGGTTGGGTCACAACCCTAGCTAATGGGTTTAGCTACTTATAATCAAAGAAGAAACCAAAGATAGAGATGAAATATAAGCCATAAAAAATAATTACAAGAGTAAAATATAAGATTAATTGCTAAAGATGTTCTAAAATTACGCAAAAAGGTAAAAAACGACTGTTCACATTCTCCACAAAACAGCATATACCCTAAAAATCTAAAGAAAAAAAACTATTTATACACAGCTAAATTTTTCAAACAAAATTGCCCCTACGGAGATTCCGCTGACAGCGAAAAATAGGTCGCCTCAGCGCTATGACTATCGCAAACGTGCAAAAGCAAGCGCGAACCGCGGTTCTTCTCTTCTAAGCTGGATCTGAACTTGAGTCCGCAGGGAGCGGAAAAACACCCGCCTCTGCGCTCCTTCAACCGCGGCCGCGAAATATGTTCGCTGACCGCACCTTTCAATTTGAGCTCCGAACCATAGTCCTCTGAATCTTAATTCCGCTGAGGGCGAGAACTGGACCGCGGTTGCGTTAGACGATACCGCTGCCGCGCAATTTCACCGCGGGCAGCGGTGACTATTAAGCCCAAAAAACCTACCTCTCTGAACCTTGTTACCGCTAAGAGCATAGTTAAGACCGCCTCAGCAGTGGACCCTCCGCGTCCGCGTCTGTTTCTTTATTGTCAGCTCTTTTGACTCAACTTTGAACTTGTGCAGGTTTCACTCCTTTGTGAGCTGATTTTGACTTTCTATTCTCTTTTTGACCAAACAGTGCAAACAGGAACAATAAGTTAGCTGTCAGGAATACTTGTACATACTTTTAATCCAAAACTTAAGCAAAAAGGAGCAAAAAATAGGTTAGAATCCCTAGTTATCAATAGTGAATTGGACGCAGCAAGGTTGCCTACACTAGCTGTTTATATACAACATCCATTTGACACATGTGATTAGTGGTGGCAAAATGGTTAAAAGAAAACAGCCATCTACCTATATTATTCATTAAAAATGGGTTGGATAATAAACTTTTTAAAAATGGGTTAAATATGGACAATAATCATATTATCCACTTAGAAAATGGATATCAATGGATAACTAGCTAATGAGTTTAACTTTTACATTTGAAAAACCACAAAGTTGGGGTTCCTCAACTTTGGGAGACTAGGAATTCTCTCAAAAGTGATTATATTCAAGAAGTCATGGATAATACGAATATCCATATTATCCGCCGGTTAACTCGTTCTTTTATCCGTATTAAATATGGATCGGATCGGATATATCCGTTATTACATTACCCGTTTTGATCTGCCCATATTCAATCTGGCCCGACCTGCCCGTTTGCCACGGATGCATCACGATTATTTCAACTAGCTGTTTATATTATTTAAGCCATTTGAATAGGGGTGTTCATGGTTCGGTTTGGATCGGTTTCCCTGTAAAAAGAAATGAAACCAAGTAAGTCAGTTCTTCAAATATTGGAACCAAACCAAACCAATTAAATCAGTATTTTTATCGATTCAGTTTTGTCGTTTTTTGTTGATTTTTCGATTTTTTCGGTTATTTATCGATTTTCTTCTTAAATATGAGACATACAGTGCCAAACACATATTCCGGCGACTACATTTTCAACGTAACACTATCAAACCAATTGCTATTTGAGAAATATATCGTTTATCAAAATATATTGATGATAATTGAATCAAATAGTGATGAATAATTTAAGTACTAAATTAAAAACGATAATTTTTAACATGAAATAAATTCTTGTACTAACTAGCAAAAGAAAACTACCAATCAAACTAGAATGTAAATACAAATAATTAAATTATTATAATAGCAAAGAACTAGACAAAAAAATTACAAACGACTAATATGTACCATAAAATTTTAGAATTTTATAAATAGAAGTAGAAATTTAATTGCTACTTCTATAGTCAGTTTGGTTCGATTTTTTCTGTTATTTTTTTGTTAAAATCAAAACCAAATTAAAGTTGATCGATTTTTAAAATTCAAAACTAAAACCAAACCAAATATAAGAAGTATCGATTTTTTGGTCGGATTGGTTCGATTTTCTATTTTTCGGATTTTTATGAGTAACGTAGCATAGGTAATTTCTTTAACTGTCATATTGGACGTACATGTCCATCAATTTAATTTCAAAATACACAGGATGATGAAGTAATGATCAATAATATCTATTAATTTATTAGACATCACGATTCATAAGCTGGCTTTACTCGACAAAGCCAACTAAGGTCAGCCACGATCAATCCATGATAAATATATGGACTAGTAATTTCATTTTTTCTGAAATAGCACCCCTTTTATAGAGCATGTGACTCATCCTATAAGGCAGAGGTGGATGCGAGATTTAAATTTTAATTGTTAGCTTTATGTTTTTGTTTTATTTTTCCACAAATGTTAGGCTTACTTAGTCATAAAGACTAGGTGCCGTCACGACGATTTACGGAAGGAGAACTTGGGTCGTGACAATTCAGAAATTAAATTATAAAAATAATAGTAAAATAAAACCTCATACAAAGTTAATGCAATGCACAAAAGCAAGCATTAAAATCGTACCTCTGATTATACGTAATGTTGTTGGGGAACAAACAGTTGCAAATCAAGAAGAATGCAACGACGAAAATCATTTGATTTCAGAGAAGAACAAATCAAAAACGCGAAGAAAGGGAGAGAGATAGAGACAATAGACAATATGGCGTATACTTGGAGAGAAAGTAGTCTTTTACTAAAAAAAAACGGCAAAATCGTCTTTTTAAAACGCTTCTAACAAAAAAACGGGTACGGGTGCAAACAGAAAAACAAAACAGGTACAGATTAAAAAGGGACGACCAAATAGAGCGCCCCATACAATTTTTACTTAACAATGTGCCAAAGAAAAGAGGAAAAAAAGAAACGTAGAGTTGTTTGGGCAATCGATTCTTTGGTGAACAAGTGAAAATAAAAGGATCATTATTGATGAGCGAGTCAAAACTAAGTATTTGGTAGTGATCCAGGAAAATCACCCAAAGTTGTACTCAAACACAAAACTCAAACTGCTCCAGATATAGTTTGCACGTAACCTAAGGGAACTGGAGGTAAGGAGCTTGTCGAACCAATATAAAATATTCCTAGTGTAGTTTATTTTAAAACAAATTAATATTCCAGTTTTACTTAACCATTCTGATCTGAAAATAGTAGTTAGATGACTAACTCTTACAATAATCGACTAATGTACAAAATTGGAATAATTTACCCCCCTCCTACATTTTTCATAAATATATATATTGAATTGGACGCAGCAAGATTGCCTGCACTAGCTGTTTATATACAACATCCATATGACACGTAATTAGTGATATCGAAATGGTTAAACGGAAATAATCTTCCACTCATATTATCCATTAAAAATGGTTAGATAATATTTTTTTTTTTAAAACGGGTCAAATATGGATAAGAACTATATTATCCACTAAGAAAATGGATACCAATGAATAACTAGCTAATGAATTTAAGTTTTAAATTTGTAACCCTTTTTTATCCATATTAAATATGGATCGGATCGGATAAATTATCCGTTTTTGCATTACATATTTTCTACCCTCCTATATCCGACCCTACCCGTTCATTTGTCACCCCTACATGTGATGTATAATCGGATGCAGCACACAATTATTTGCACTAGGTGTTTATATTATTTAAGCCATTTGAATATGGGTGTAGGTAGCAGTAGCACATGGTAATTTCTTAATTGCCATAATGTTGATTAGTTTAATTTCAATATACACAAGATGATGGAGTAATGATCAGTAATATCTATTAATTTATTAGGCACCATGATTTATAAGCTGGCTTTACTCGATAAAGCCAACTAAGGCCCAGTACCCACGATCAACCCATTATAAATACATGGACTAGTGGTTTATTTTTTCTGAAATAGCACCCGGCCCCTTTTGTAGATCATGTGATTCCTCCGGTAAGTCAGAGGCGGATGTCAGATTAAATTGTACGGGTCTAACACTTAAAATTTTTAGCATTGAACTCATTATATTTAATAAATTCATATTTAATGAAAATTTTCTGATAATTTTAATAAATTCTTACATGTATATTTATATTCAACCGCGAAAATTATGGTTTCAATTGAATCCGTAACTATAATGCTACTGTTTATAGGGTCTAAATAAAACCTCTTTAACATAGCCATACTATGAACAATTAATACATCAACTCTTCTTCTACAATATATTACTCTTGCCTTTAGCATTTTTGAATGCTCTCTTAAATAAAAACTCAATGGCTTTAGTGATTGAGCAATGTCAAGTTGCACCATCTTCGGGCAGTGCAGCTGAACTCAAACTTCCTCTTACATATTTTGATTTTCAATGGTTAAATTTCCACCGTATGCGGCGGATTCTGTTCTACAAGTTCCCCATTTCCAAAACCACATCGTCCAAACCATTATTCCTAGTCTTAAAGATTCTCTCTCCCTTACTCTCAAACACTATATATCCCTAGCTGGCGATGTTGTTTGTCCAATATATATGAGCGGTTACCCTGAATTGCGTTATCTAACTGGGGATTCTGTATCTGTTATTTTTTCTGAGTCTGATATGGATTTCAATTATCTCGTTGGTAACCATCCTCGTAATATTAAGGATTTTTATCACTTTATTCCGCAGTTGGCGGAACCTAAGGATGCACCTGGGGTCCAATTAGCCCCTATTTAGCCATTCAAGTGACACTTTTTCCGAATCATGGCATATCCATTGGTTCAACTCACCATCATGTCGTTGGTGATGGTGCTAGCTTTGTAGGGTTCACAAAAGCATGGGCTTCGCTCAATAAATTCGGCAGAGATGAGCAATTCTTAGCTAAAGAGTTCATTCCATATTATGATAGGTCCGTAATCAAAGACCCTCACGGAGTAATGATGTCTATATGGGATGAAATGAAGAAATATAAGCTTGAGATGTGTGACATCGTGACTCCTCCTAATAAGATTCGAGCTACTTTTATTGTAGCACGGGATGACATAGTAAAGCTAAAGAACTTAATATTTTCAAAACGACCTAGCCTAACTCACGTAACATTTTTCACAGTAACGTGTGCTTATGTATGGACTTACTTGATAAAATCAGAGGCCGCAATAGGGAAAGAAATAGACGAGAATGAAATGGAGTTGTTCCTATGTGCTGGAGATTGCAGAGCACGACTTGATCCGTCACTTCCTCCAACTTACTTCGGAAATTGCATAGTGCTGTACATTGTAAAAACAAGTCATGCTAATGTAGCTGGAAAAGAAGGTTTTATAATTGCTGCAGAATTAATTCGAGAAAACATTAAGAAAAAGATGAAGGATGATGAATCAATCCTAAATGGGGAGTGTTTAAAAGAATTGAAAACCACAAATTGGAATCGAACAGTTTCGGTTGCTGGATCGCCGAAGCTCGACTTTTATGCTGCTGATTTTGGTTGGGGAAAACCAGAAAAGTTAGAGTTCGTTTCTATTGACAATGGCGATGGCATATCGATGTCCCTCAGCAAGTCTAAAGACTCACATGAAGATTTAGAAATTGGCTTGTCTTTGTCCAAAACTCGAATGAATGCTTTTGCTGCTATTTTCACCCACGGGCTTAACTTTCTGTAGCAAGCCTAGCTAAGAATATGTTTTCACAACAAAATATTGTTGCATTTACATATTCTGGTGGAGTGATTAAAGATGAAATATTTCAATGATCGGTAGATGTATTTCCGGACCAATAGGTAAACGGATGGTAAAAATAAACCATTTATTAGACGATTTTCCGTATTTAAATTTATAGAATTTGGGAGCCTTCAATTTCTTTTTTCTTCATTCTGATCAAGAGATCTATCAACTGGTTGTTTACGTTTGAACTCACTAATCAAGGTAAAATATATCATTAATTATTCAAGGAAATAATATAGTTTCCGTGATTTTGAGGCACTGCACGATTATTACATAATGTAGCCACAACAATACCAATATTAGCGAGAACATATACCTCACATCAGAAAATCAGATAGGAATAGCAAGTAAAATATGATAGGGAGTGAATTAACGTGAGAGACCGGAGAAGTAAAATTTGGGTCTCATCTTTAGAGAGTAGGTTAGCATAGAGGCAGAAATGCCTTGGAATTAGGAGAAGAATTTGGTTGGGGAGGGGGATTTGTTTGGAAGACAAAATGTCCCTACAATTAATGTGTAGATTTTATAACAATCCACCATCTATACTTTATAATACATATGTTTGTAAATAATTATGAATGTCATGGTTACAAATTAAATAATGGTATTTGTTGAGCATGTATTGATAAACATGAACTTTCCAGTGAAGTTTATGTAGTGGGTGATGGAGTGTCTGCAATCTGTTTCTTATTCTGTTGGTATTAATGGTAGGCCAACTGCCTTTTGCTACTGAAAGAGGATTGACACAGGGAGGTCCAATATCCTCTTTCCTCTTTGTGCAGCTATGGAATATTTTTCCAGGATATTAAAGAGACTACGTGGCCAACCAAATTTTAATCACCATCTCAGGTGCTGCAAACTGAGTTTGATACAATTGGGATTTGCATATGATCTATATTTTTTTTTTTTGTAGGGGTGATGTGGTCTCTGTGCAGATGTTGTTTGATTGCTTTCAAGAATATTCTGCAGCTTCTGGTTTGATAGCTAATAAGGAGAAGAGTTCTATATATTTTGGACGTGTGCGGGTGGAAGATCAGGAAACTATCATGAGGATACTAGGATTTACCAAAGGAACAACGCCATTCAAATATTTGGGTATGTCACTTAGTACTAAAAGATTATCAATCATTCAATGTCAACCGCTACTCGAAAGAATGTTGGCCAGAACTATTAGTTGGACTACAAAATTTCTTTCTTATGCAAGAAGATTAATGTTGCTAAAAAATGTTCTTTTTCCATTGATGTTTTCTGGTCACACATTTTTGTGCTACCTACGAAGGTAGTAAAGCTTATAGAAATAACTTGTCGAAGATTTCTTTGGACATGAGGTGTGGACCTGAGTAGGAAAACATTGCTTGCATGGGCCAAAGTGTGTTATCCTAGAGTAGCAGATGGTTTAAATGTATTAGACATCGCTACATGAAATAGAGCTGCTATCAGTAAATTATTGTGGACCTTGTGTTGTAAAAAGGATAAAATATGGATCAAATGAGTCCACGTCTACTACATAAAAGGAAGGCATGTATGGGAGTCTATACCCAGACAAGCTTCCTGGGTGGTAAGAAAATTATGAAGATCTAAAGCGTTGTGCATGCAGGTTAGAGTTCTGGAAGCAGAACTTAGGAATATGGCAGTCTTCTCTATTAAAAAGATGTATACACTAATGAGGGGTGATTTTCCAAGAGTGCCATGGAAAAGACTAGTTTGTAATAATCTTGGATCCCCGAAATGGATATTTATCTTGAGAATAGCAGATCATGAAAGACTAGCCACAAAAGATAGACTTATGAACTGGGATGTTAATGACAATCAGGTATGTCCGCTTTGCTATACCCGATTGGAAAGTATACAACAACAATAACAACCCAGTATAATTCCACTAGTGGGGTCTGGGGAGGGTAGTGTATACGCAGACTTTACCCCTACTCTGGGATAGAGAGACTGTTTCAGAATAGACCCTCGGCATCCTTCCCTCCAAGAACTCCCCACTTTGCTCTTGGGGTCCCATCTATTTTTCCAATGCGATTTTTCTACACAAATTTGGAGTAAACTTTTGCATTGGCAAGGAATAAGCAGACCAGTAATGGATTGTGTGATGACCCGTCCAGTCGTCTCATGAGTTACTGTTGCGACCAAAACACTCACGCAAGTGTACGCGATCGACAAGTAATATAGTAGTAAGTAAAGTATCGTTCCCACGAGGAATTATAATCAACTTCTTGACTGATATTAACTCAAATAATTATCAATTTATGCTATATTATTACAAAATATTTAAAGAACCAATTTACAACTTACTTAATAATTGCAAAATAATTCAACACAAAATTACTACATCAATTTCACAATATGTTTATAACAATTTGGATAAATATATTCCCGGGTCATGGACTTGCTAGAAATTATGCTACTATTTTAGCTTAAAATGGATTTATTGAATTATCCGGGTTATTGATTATAGGGTTAATAATATTCATAAGAATCTTTCGAGTTCTTATGCATCTATTCAAGTTAAACTAATACCTATATGTCTATGGTATTAATATTAGCAAGAATGCATTTACAACTCCTATTTTTCAACCAAACAAGGCAATTAAGTATATGTCTATCTTAATTGCGAATTCTTCACCCGATGCCCGAGATTCAAAACTTGTTCTATTTGATTCTATATGCAACCAAGAATTTTCTTTGTCAAGTTTAATTCAAGATTCGTAAATAATATTTCACTGTTAGCTACGCAGTAAAATAATTAGAAGCAGAATCAAATAAACAACCCATAACAACAAATTCAATATCTTCAATCTAAGCTTCAAATAACATAATTATCTAACATCCATGACCCAAGAATACTAGAGTTTTTAGCTACTCATAATTATATAAATATCAACAATAAAAGTCTTAAACATAATATAAGTAAATACAAGGAGAAAGTTTAGAAAAACTCTTTTAGTTTTTGCTTCAAGATTGTAATCCTCTTCTTTTCTTCACTTCAAGATTGAGTCTTCTCTTCACTTTCTATCTCTAAAATTATTTCTTCCTATAAAATCTGATCCATCTAATAATGGAGCTTTTTCTTTATGGTAGTTTAGTGGATTACTCCCAAATTGACCAATTTACCCCTCAATAATTGCTTTTCCGGACAGGACTAGCGCGGGAGCGCATGACCAGCGCACATCCCGCGCATATCGAGTTTCTTTCTGTCCAAATCACTGAACTAGCGCGGGAGCGCATGACCCGCGCTAGTGGGGTTTTCTCTTATCAAGATGTTGCTGCTCAACTTTTCGTCATTTGACTCCATTTTTCACTTGATTACCCTCATAAATCCTCATTTGTTTATTGAACTCCTGTGAGACATTAAAGTCATGATTAGAGCCAATTTTTGCATTATTTGAACATTTACAATAGTAAATCATCCTTAAGTTGAGCTAAAACATAGGTTATATCAAACAATTTAGCCTATTATCAACACCCCACACTTAGCTTATTGCTAGTCCTCGAGCAATCAACTATATTCTCTAGAGAATCCTTCGCTTAACCATTTCCCTTAACGCATTACACCTAGAACAATGTACATGTATTACGCCTAGCAGTGAACAATCCTAGCCTCAAAGCCAACTCTCAAGTGCCATGCAATATTCACACTTCCTCAAAGTACTTTACACAAAAATCAAGACTTGCTTCTCCGTCACGATTTATATGCCCTCACAATTACATCAACAAAAACTGATTTCAATCCACCACATTCAATTCATATATTCACATATATCAAGGAAATCACTCACTCTCACAAAAGAGGTCACATGCATGCAATTGGTACCATAAGTTTGCCCTTAATGTAAATCTCTACTAACGTAGGGTAGCTCGATCCAAAATCAATTAGGACTTTTTCATGGTTGTAATGTGGGCTAAGGGACGGGTAGGATGTATTTAGGAATAGTGACTCAACCCCTAAGCACTTTAACACATCACACGAGCAATTTTCAGCATAAATTCTTCAACCCACTTCTCATTTATACACATTATCATCCCACAAATACGCCCTTCTTCTTTAAGCACTCTATTAATTCATTCTCACTAGCTAGAGCAAAACACAATGTAATTATCTCTTTTTTTTTTCTTGTCACTCATTTCTGCTAGTGGTGTATTCGTTTACAACATAAGTGCACATTTCATCCTTTTATTGGTTCCACTCAAAAGTCACCCCACATTTATTTCCTTCTTACTTCTTTTAGCGCTCTTCTCACAATTAAAGCGCTTTAAGAGGTAAAAGGATCAAAACACTGTCGATTAAGAACAAAAGGGTATAGGTTTGTAATGCGGGTGCCAAACAAAAAGTCTGAAGGCTCAAAAGGGTTAACTAGGGACAAATTTTATTTTTAATAAGCAATTAAGCTCAAAAAGGTCAAATAAAGCCTAACATCATTTTTCAAACAGAGCATCACCTCAAATTTCGCTTCAACTCACATACCGAGCAAGTTCTAGACACAAGTACAATACATGGACTACACAAATACTCACCACACATGGCATATGACTCATTCCAGATCAGCTCATCAAGACACTCTATTACGAGCATTCAATTCAGTACAAACATACAAATTAAGGCACTTTCAGTGAGATTCAACAATTAGGACTAAGCGTTACAATCTAGGGTCTATTGTGTTCAGGTGTGTCAACGCTATGGGTTTACTTTTCTATAGCTTATAACTCCTTATTTTAGTCTACAAAATAAAAAAAATATAAAAACAAAAATTAAAAACTACCTATGCCCAGTTCAAGATAAACCATTGGAAAAGAACCGCGGCTTAAAGAAAAACCAAGGGGGAATTGCTACACTTCCTAAGAAAAAATATAATATTTTTTTTTCACATAAAAAAAATAATGTCCTAAAATACTACACAACTACGGAAAAAAAAAAGAGATAAGAAGCTAAAATACTAAAAAGCTAATTATCCAAAGGAATTCTCACACCCCACACTTAAAAGAGTGCAATGTCCCCAATGCACAAATAAAGCAAAAAATAACAAGGGTGGACAAGAAACTCCCTAAAAGGCCAAAGACCGAAGCACTGACAGCTCACGGGGTACTCAGACTTCTCCCAAGGATGGTCCTTTGTGCGGGTACCTCACACTAGTTCCAACCAGCTGGCTCGCATTTGCACACTTTCCGTGGCATTTCTTCTATGCTCATAATCCTACAACAAATGCTACAAAGGTAGAAAACTAAAATAAACAAAAATAAATAAAAATAAAAGAAAGCAGTAAAGCTGGGTTGCCTCCCAACAAGCACCTAATTTAACATCGCGGCACGACGTGAACCACTTTTTGCCTCCACCTTGAACTTATAAATTGAGCCCCCAATTTGGCTTCAAGCTTTTTGCTATGCTCTAGGGGTGGTGAGACAAATTTAACATGGTCGAGCAACCAATATCGTGTTCTACACTTTTTGGCTTTCAAATGAGGTATGTAATTATGTCTCTCTGACATGATAAATTCCAGGATATAAGCACCCATGTCCTCGTACATTGGCGCCCCCAAAGACTCAGATGACTCGATTTCCATGTCATCATCCAAACACAATGTTGAAAAATGTATGGAATGAGGAGCAGTACGCCCCAACTCTAGAATTGTATCACTAGCTACATCCTCATATGTACACACACTAGAGTCTTCAAATATAACATTATCTACTTCTTCACATGACTCTAGAGTGCTTTCCTCAACATGGACATCATTAATAAAAGTACGCTCGAATGATTGACTCTCCAATTTTAGCTCTTCCTTCTATTAGGCATTGTATCCCATCTGTAATTTTCTCACGTTGAGCCTCATATATCTCCAATCTTTCAGCTTGTTCCACCAGCCAGGTTTGGCTCAAAATCTCCTCTTTTTCAAAATTTTCCTCTTGCTGGTACTCACCATCTTCATTCAATTCTTCTATATTGGCCTTCATTCTTGTGATTGTTGCCCTCATTCTTTTCATATCTTTTTTTAATTCATCCTGTTGCTCTGCTACTTGCTTTAAAATGTCCCCAATATATGCATCAGGTTCCATATCTTGTACTTCATTGCCCATATCAAACTCACAAACATTATTAGAATGATCATAATTAGGGCTCAGAGAAGGATGAAAAGAATTAGGACAACCATCCCAGTGGCCATCTTGACCACCACACATATTACAAATATTCCACTCAAAGGGTTGAGATTGTGCGCACAACTCATTTCCGGGAACATTCTGACAATTTTTCCACCAGTGCGGTCCTCCACAATATGGACAAGGATCATCAAAATAAGAATAACCATCATTCGAATAACTTTCATTCCAAGATTCCATGTTAAAATAAATAAAAAACATTAACTAAACTAAAACAAAAAAAAATAAAATAAAAACAATTCAATGTCTAATCTAGAAGAATAGTTAATGTCTAATTCCCCGGCAACGGCGCCAAAAACTTGTTGCGACCAAAACACTCACGCAAGTGTACGCGATCGACAAGTAATATAGTAGTAAGTAAAGTATCGTTCCCACGAGGAATTATAATCAACTTCTTAACTAATATTAACTCAAATAATTATCAATTATGCTATATTATTACAAAATATTTAAAGAACCAATTTACAACTTACTTAATAATTGCACAATAATTCAACACAAAATTACTACACCAATTTCACAATATGTTTATAACAATTTGGATAAATATATTCCCGGGTCATGGACTTGCTAGAAATTATGCTACTATTTTAGCTTAAAATGGATTTATTGAATTATCCGGGTTATTGATTATAGGGTTAATAATATTCATAAGAATCTTTCGAGTTCTTATGCATCTATTCAAGTTAAACTAATACCTATATGTCTATGGTATTAATATTAGCAAGAATGCATTTACAACTCCTATTTTTCAACCAAACAAGGCAATTAAGTATATGTCTATCTTAATTGCGAATTCTTCACCCGATGCCCGAGATTCAAAACTTGTTCTATTTGATTCTATATGCAACCAAGAATTTTCTTTGTCAAGTTTAATTCAAGATTCGTAAATAATATTTCACTGTTAGCTATGCAGTAAAATAATTAGAAACAAAATCAAATAAATAACCCATAACAATAAATTCAATATCTTCAATCTAAGCTTCAAATAACATAATTATCTAACATCCATGACCCAAGAATACTAGAGTTTTTAGCTACTCATAATTATACAAATATCAACAATAAAAGTCTTAAACATAATATAAGTAAATACAAGGAGAAAGTTTAGAAAAACTCTTTTAGTTTTTGCTTCAAGATTGTAATCCTCTTCTTTTCTTCACTTCAAGATTGAGTCTTCTCTTCACTTTCTCTCTCTAAAATTATTTCTTCCTCTAAAATCCGATCCATCTAATAATGGAGCTTTTGCTTTATGGTAGTTTAGTGGATTACTCCCAAATTGACCAATTTACCCCTCAATAATTGCTTTTCCGGACAGGACTAGCGCGAGAGCGCATGACCAACGCACATCCCGCGCATATCGAGTTTCTTTCTGTCCAAATCACTGAACTAGCGCGGGAGCGCATGACCAGTGCATGACCCGCGCTAGTGGGGTTTTCTCTTGTTAAGATGTTGCTGCTCAACTTTTCGTCATTTGACTCCATTTTTTACTTGATTACCCTCATAAATCCTCATTTGTTTATTGAACTCCCGTGAGACATTAAAGTCATGATTAGAGCCAATTTTTGCATTATTTGAACATTTACAATAGTAAACCATCCTTAAGTTGAGCTAAAACATAGGTTATATTAAACAATTTAGCCTATTATCAGTTACCGCTCGGTTTTCCCCATTTCTACTTCTTTATGCTATGTTTATCCGTGTTATGTGGTATCGGGTTGGGTGGATCGAATCCGTAATGATTTATGTGTTAGAGGGCTCGGATGTGAGTTCTGATGGTTCAGTTAGCTTCGGGAGGTGATTTGTGACTTTGGAGCGTGATCGGAAGAATTTTGGAGGTTCGTAGTAGATTTAGGCTTGAATTGGCGAAGTTGATATTTTGGCGATTTCCGGTTGGTATGCGAGATTTTGATATAGGGGTCGGAATGGAATTCCGAGAGTTGCAGTAGTTTCGTTGTGTCATTTGGGATGTGCGTTGCAAAAGTTCAGGTCATTCGGACGTGGTTTGGTTGGGTTTTTGATCAAAAGCGAAATTTGAAAGATTTTAGAAAGTTAGGCTTGAATCCGATGTGTTTTGGTTGATTTGATGTTGTTTCAGGCATTTTGAAGATTGGTACAAGTTTGGATAAGGTATTGGGATATGTTTGTACTTTTGATTGAGGTCCCGGGGGCCTCGGGGTGATTTCGGATGGTTAACGGAGGAGTTGGAATTTTGTTGCAGCTGCTGAATTTGCTGCTTCTGGTATTTCCGCACCTGCAGATTGGGGATCGCAGGTGCGATACCGCAGGTGCGATAGGGAAGGTCGTAGAAGAGGAAAGTGCTGAGGGAGTCAGGAATCGCAGAAGCAGTGAGATGGACCGCATTTGCGATGTCGCAAATGCGGATGAGGGATCGCAGATGCGGAAAAATCGTAAGTTAAGTGATTTCTGCAGAAGGGGAGAAATAACTGCAAATGCGATACTACAAAAGTGGGTATTGGGCCGCATATGCGGAAATGACTGGGCAGAAAGTATAAATTGTGGCCTTCGCAAATTTTAGCTAATTTCACCATTTTTATCTCGGCTTGGGAGCTTTTTGGATGATTTGAAAGAGGGATTTCAAGGGAACTTCATTGAGGTAAGGAATTTGGACTTAAAACTCGTTCCTATGCTATTATTACACGGATTAGAGCTAGAAATCATGAGAATTAAGTGTGAAATTAGAGAAACTAGGGCTTAGAAACTTAGACCTTTAATTGGGGATTTGAAGGACCATTTGGGGTCGGATTTGAGAACTTTTGATATGTATGAACTCGTGGGGAGATAAAAAATCTATTGATGTAAAAATTATTGAATTTTGAGATGCGGGCCTGGGGTCGGGATTGGTAATTTTGGGATTTGTGTCATAGTTTGATTATTTTCGCTTTGGCCTCGTTCCGTTAGCATATTTTGACGTCCTCGTTCTGATTTAGGATAAATTCGACGCGAGTGGAGGCCGATTCGAGGGGCAAAGGCGTCGCGAGCTAGAGATTTGACCGGTTCGAGGTGAGTAATGATTGTAAATGATGTTCTGAGGGTTTGAAACCCCGGATTGCGCATCGTACTGTTATATTGAGGTGAGGTATATGCTTGATGACGAGTGTGGGGTCGTGCACTGTTAGGAATTGTGACTTAGTCCATCCCGAATGACTATTTTACCGTGTATTTGACTGAAATCTATTTGCTATCATCATGATTTGGGCTGAATGTCATATTTGGGCCTTGTCCCAACTATTTGAACCCTTCGGGGATTTTTACTTGTATTTACTCACTGTTTTGACTTTATACTTGAACTCAGTCATGTTATATTTTATTGTTTTCGTACTCAGCTATGTTTACTCTGTTTTAACACTTACATAATCTTTTAAATGATATTTTGGGCTGAGAAACATGTTTTACTACTGCCCGAGTGGCTTGTGAGGATTTTGACTAAGTAAGACCGAGGGCCTATGTTGTGAGGAACATTTGATACCGATTATGAGGCCGATGACCTGAGATATGTACGCCATGAGGTGGCTCGATATGAGGCCAAGGGCCTAGTGATGATGCCACGAGGTGGCTTGATATTGCGCTTGGGCCGTAAGAGGCCCCTCCAGGAGTCTGTACACCCCTAGTGAGCGCAGGTATCCATTGTGATGTGAGATTGAGCCCGAGGGGCTGGTATTATTCTATGTGTTTGCCCGAGGGGCTAGTACTATTCTGAGATGTTGCTCGAGGGGCGAATTTGTTGATACTGTGCCCAAGGGGAGAGCCTTTATGTGTTTACTTTTTTATATTTGACTGTCAATTACCTGCTTAATTATTGAAAAAGACTTTTCGTGAAACTACATTTGAGTTAAAGAATTTTACCTATCTTTCACAGATTTACTGTTTTTAAATGGTTTTACTGCTTCATTATAGAATGTTTTATGTGTTTGCTTTCAATCTTTATTTACATTTGTTACTCACTAAGTTGGGGTACTCACTTTACTCCCTGCACCCCTGTGTGCAAATTCAGGTGCTGCGGATCCTGCTAGTGCGAGTTGAGAGTTCCCGGCAGATATCAGAGTCCACGAGGTAGCTGTTTGCCGTCCGCAGTCCCGTGTTTCTCCCTCTTTATCATTTCTATATCTTTTCAGACATTTGTAATAGTTATAGACTTATCGAACTTGTAGTAGGATTTATAGATGCTCATGACTAGTGACACCCTAGTTTCGAGCTATGTTAGGTTGTCTTTCTGCATATTTATGATATTATCTGCTAGTTAGTATTATTAAATCATGTTTTAGACTATTTTTTTGCTGTTTAGCTATTTAACATCGAATTGAAAATAGTTGGCTGGCCTTGTCTTCACGAGAGGCACCATCACGACCGTGTCTGGGTTTAGGGTCGTGACAGATTAGTAAAGGGAACAGAAGTTCATGCAAGGGGAAGGAGTTCAAATGCGAAAATTTACAGGATGGCGTTGGCTGCTTGTGTATACCATATATGGATAGAGAGGAATAACAGGGTATTCCAGAACAAGACCGCTGAAGCATCGATTATCACCAGGCTAATCATCCAAGAGGTCTTTAAAGAGGAATGTTGAGTACTAGATTGACACAGAAGCTTGCACAACTAAATTTCTATGCATGATTTATCAGTATAATAGTCTAGTTGACTGGTAGTTCATTTATAGTTAGTTGACTGTAACTATGATGGGGCTGTCCATATAGTAACTTTTTCCTCGGTACAGATTGCTATTAGTAATAAAAATTTTAAAAAATAAATGGGATCATAGATAATTACTTATTGGAGTTGTTCCACTTTATCAGTTGTACCCTCAAATTTTGTGGGGGTCCTTTTACCCCTCTCTATTTGTTAGAAGTATAATAAATACCATCTTTCTAGGTTATTCCTAATCTATATCTATCAATACTATATTAAAAGCACGAAAGCCCTTAGCGAAATGGCGTTCGCCTTTTTTACCCTTTAAAATCAATTTTACATTGGAAAAAATCGTAATTTAATTACATACCTAATAGTTAGGACCTTAAAACTAATTAAAACTTTACTTATTAAATATTTCCTTATTTAAACTATGCTAAAAAAATTAATATTTAGGGCTTTAAAATTTATTAAGATTTTACCTTATATAAATATTTCTTGATTAAATTATATAACAAAAATAAAACTCCTTATATTTGATTGGGGAGTTTGTTCATCGCGAACGCGGGTAATGGGTCGCGATCGCATAGTGTTAAATGGACCTGGGGGCTTGGCTAGTCTTTGTTCAATGCGAACGCGAGAGTAAGTCCACGATCGCGTAGGGTCAGGAGCTCAGGCATTGCGATCGCATGGGCTTGGATGCGATCGCATAGGGTAAATTTGAGAGCTGAGATTTTTGTGCTTCGCGATCGCTAAGGTTTTTCCGCGATCGCATAAAAGGAAATGAGGCCTGGGCAGAATATTTTTAAACTCGTCTTGTTCACGAAGGTGGGTCTATTTTCACACATAGCTGCTCATTTTGAAAGATTTTTGAAGGATATTGAAGAGGGATTCAAGGGGAATCATTGGAAGGTAAGATTCGTGGACTAAAAACTCGATTATATTGTGAAATCCACCTAGAAAATCATAGAATTTAAGCTAAAAATGGAAGAACTAGGACTTCGAATTTTGGACTTTTGATTGGGGATTTGGAGGAACATTTGGGATCGGATTTGAGAACTTTTGATATGTATGAACTCCTGGGGAGATTAGGAAACTGTTGATGTAAAATTTCTGAGTTTCAAGAAGTGGGCTCGGGGCTCGGGTTTTGGCCAATTTCGGGGTTTTTGATATTTTTCGACTATTTTCGCTTGGGCTTTGTTCCCTTAGCATATTTTGACGTATTCGTTCGTGTTTTGGATAGATTCGACGCGTGTGCAGGCCGATTCGAGAGGCAAAGGCATCACGAGCTAGAGATTTAGCCGGTTCGAGGTGAGTAATGATTGTAAATGATGTTCTGAGGGTCTGAAACCCCGGATTGCACATCGTAGTGCTATATTGAGGTGAGACACACGCTCGATGACGAGCGTGGGGTCGTTCACTATTGGGGATTGTGTCTTGGTCCGTCCCGATTTATGATTCTACCGCGTATTTGATTGAAAACTATTTGTTATCATCATTATTTCGGTTGAATGCCATATTTGGGCCTAGTGCCAACTATTTGAACCCTTTAGGGCTTTTTATTGATATTTCCTCATTGTTTTGACTTTACACTTGAACTCAGTCATGTTATTTTCTACTGTTTTCATACTCAGCCATGTTTACTCAGTTTTAATACTTAAATGATATTTTAAATGATGTTTGGGCTGAGAAACACTGTTTTACTATTGCCCGAGGGGCTTGTGAGTATTTTTGATTGAGTAAGGCCGAGGGCCTAAGTTGTGAGGAAACACTAATACTGATTTGAGGTCGATGGCCTGATATATATATATATATATATATATATATATATATATATATATATATATATATATATATGCCACAAGGTGGTTTGATTGATATGAGGTCGAGAGCCTAGTTTGATGCCACGAGATAACTTGTTATTGTGCTTGGGATGTAAGGGGCCCCTCCAGGAGTCTGTACACTCCCAGTGAGTGCGGGTACCCATTGTGATGTGAGATTGAGCCCGAGGGGCCGATATTGTTCTATGCGATTGCCCGAGGGGCTGGTACTATTCTGAGATATTACCCGAGGGGTGGATTTGTTAATACTATGCCCGAGGGGAGAACTTCTATTTGTTTACGTTACCTTAATTACCTGTCAATTGCTTGTTGAAAGATGATTTTTACTTGACTTTCCACTGTTTTACTGCTTCATTATAGAATGCCTTATGCCTTACGTGTTTTCTTACTTTCAGTCGTCATTTACATTTGTTACACACTGAGTTAGAGTACTCACTTTACTCCCTGCACCCCTGTGTGCAGATTCAAGCGTAGCTGGTACCGCTCCCGAGTGCTGATCCCACCAGCTTCAGGCGGATTTTCGGAGATCATGAGGTAGTTGTTGGCATTCGTAGCCCCGTGTCTCTACTCCTTTATCGCTTCTATTTTCCATCCGACATAGTTATGAATTTAGTAGAATTGTATTATGACTTATAGATGTTCATGACTAGTGACACCCCGGTTAGGGCTGTGTATGAGTGTTCTTCCGCGTATTTATGTTATCATTGTTATTTCGGATTTATTTTATCATGATTAGACCATTTCTTATATGCTTAAGTGTTAATAATTGGAAAATGAAAAGTGTCAGCTGACCTTGTCTTCACGAGAGGGGCCATCACGACAGGGTCCGGGTTTGGGTCATGACATAGGCATAGAGCCAATTAAGTTAGGAGTCGTAGCAGATCTAATATTACAAATATTAGTAGTATATCTATCCCTATTTAAGCCGCCAATACAACTTGGACTAAAACTATTAGGGTTCCTTCCATATAGTGTAGGTGGTTGATCTTGAACAACTTCTACATTTTGTGGTATTGAGCGGATCCTTTGCAGTCCTAGCTTGTCATCTTCCAAAATTTGTTCAGCAAAAAGTGGTGGCTGGTGCAAGACTTCTACTTCATAAGTTCCTTCCAAAAAACTTCTCAAATTTGCTAATCTATTTTGTTCTCTGTACGCATGTGTAAGCTGCAGATCATGGAGCATCCCTACACAACGCATACTATTATGAACCCACAGTGCATACTATTATGCTTGAATCCTACGGGTATCTAACATGAATCCACATCCCTTCACGATTCTAAACATATACTATTTCTTTTAACTTGGAGTTTTTGTCTTTCTTCCTTAACATGAATCCTTGTAGTTTTATTAGAATCCACAATACTTCCTTGTTTTTAAGACTTTGAATGTGTAATACTTTATATTTATATTATTATATTAAAAATACGAAATTCCTTACCAAAATATCATTCGTCTTTTTACCCTTTTAAAATAGATTATAAACTAGATAAGATAGTTATATAATTATTTTTCTAATATTTAAGAGTTAAAAATTAATTAAAATTTTACTTATTAATTAATTTTTCTTATTTTAACTATGTTGTCACGACTCGGATTTTTCACCCTCGGGAGTAGTGATGGCACCTACTAGTGAAATCTAAGCAAGATAAATTATTCTAATTACTTAACATTTTCTAATTTTAAACCATTATCAGTGATGAGTAGATATCATACAAATAGCGGTAATAATTAAGCGGAATAAAAAATCTGATAATTTAACTTAATACAAACTGCGGAAGTCTAAATACAACTCTACCCAGAATTTGGTGTCACAATATCACGGATTGTCTAAGATTACTACAAATAAAGTCTGAATAAAAATACATGAATCTGTCTCTGAATAAATAAAAACAGAAAAGAAATGATAGAAGGAGATGCCAAGACCCGCGGACGCCTGCAGGACTACCTCGGGTCGCTTGTTGGACTGAAGTCAGCAACCTTACTGCGGTCCAAATGCTCTGATACCAGTGTTTGCACACAGTGCAGAGTGTAGTATCAACACAACTGACCCCATGTGTTGGTAAGTGCCTAGCCTAACCTCAGTGAAGTAGTGACGAGGCTAGGACCAAACTACGAAATAAACCTATGCAGTTAAATCATATACAACAGAAAAATAAAAGCAGATAATTACAGTTAAAGATGAGAGGGGAAAAACATGCTTCGGGGAGTAACAGATAACAACAGAATATTAAGAGGAATATAAAGAAACCAAAATCCAATTACTCACAAGGATAAGGAAAATAAATGCAGAATTCACTTTCATTTCACATCTTGTTGCAGGCGTGCAACCCGATCCCATTTCATATATCTTGTTACAGACGTGCAACCCGATCCTATTTCTATATCTCGTTGCAGGTCTGCAACCCGATCCCATTTCATATATCTCATTGCAGGCGTGCAACCTGCTCCCATTTCATATATCTTGTTGCAGGCGTGCAACCCGCTCCCATTTCATATATCTTGTTGCAGACGTGCAACTCACTCCCATTTCATATATTTCTGTGGCGGCGTACCACCCGACCCCATTTACAAATCAACAACAATCACAAAAGAATCCCGGAAAGGGAACAAGAGTATAACAACAACATCCCAACAAGGGAAAAAATATCGTAAACAATAACATCCCGGAAAGGGAGACAATGTCATAACAATAACATCCCGGCAAGCGAGACAATATCATAAACAATAACATCCTGGCAAGGGAACCAACAATGATAATCAATATTTTAAGTATGAATAAATCTCAACGGAGTCACTACAATTACAACACTAGACCCACGGGCATGCTTGACATCGACGTATAGATACTCGTCACCATGTCTATACGTTGTACCCCACAATTAACACATAGAAAATAAGATACAACTCCTAATCTCTCAAGCTAAGGTTAGACCAAACACTTACCTCGATGCCACGAACACAATTCAAGCCTCAACTACCGTTTTACCTGTCGTTTCCACCACCAATTCGCTTGTATTTAGCCACAAGTTAATTATATCAATAAATGCTATATGAATCAATTCTAATGCATGACAATAGGTTTTTCAATATTTTTCCTAAAAAGTCAAAAATCGACCCCGGGTCCACATGGTCAAAACTCGAGGTTCGAACCAAAATCCGATTACTCATTCATCCACGAACCCAAATATATAATATGTTTTGAAATTGGACCTCAAATCGAGGTCCAAATCCCCAAATTTTGAAAAACCTAAGTTCTACCCAAAACACTGAATTTCCCCCATGAAAACCTTTGATTTTGAGTTGAAATCATGAGAAAAGATGTTAAAGATTAATGAAAACGAGGTAGAAATGACTTACAATTGATTTGGAAGAGTACTTGTCTTTGAAAAATCGTCCAAAGGTGTTTAGGTTTTGAAAGGGTTTGAAAAATGAAAGATTTTCGGCTAAGTTATGAATTTGTAGGTCGCAGCTGTCGCAATTGCGACCAAGGTTCGCAATTGCGAACCCTTCAGAAGACTGTCATCTTCGCAGTTGCGAAGATTTTTATCGCATTTACAACCACCCCATATTTATAAGAGGTTCGCATTTGCGAGGCAGACATCGCATTTGCGACTTGGGTCTTCCGCATTTGCGACCAAATGATTGCATTTGAGATCAGGCCTGCCCGGGCCTTTTTTCAAATTTGCGATGCTTTAACATACCAGAAATTCCTAAGTGCAAATTTCACTTTGTGGCCTATCCAAAACTCACCCGAGCCCTCAGGGCTTCAAACCAAACATGCACACCAACCTAAAAATATCATACGGATATGCTCGTGCAATCAAATACTCAAAATAACATCAATAACAATGAATTTACCATCAAAGTCAAAGGAAATCTCATGAACTTTTCAAAGTTTCAAATTTTACAACTAAGGTTCCGAATCACATCATTTCAAGTCCGTTTCTTACCAAATTTTACAGGCTCAACTTAAATCATATATAAGACCTGTACCAGAAAGCCTAAATGTGAAAATCTGTGAAAAATGATAAATTTTGACTATAAAATGAATTAATTTGACTTCGGTCAATGTTTTGGATAAACGAACCCAGACCCGTGATTTGACGGTTCCGGAGGGTCCATATGAAAATATGGGACTTGGGCGTATACCCGAAATCAAATTCCGAGGTCCCAAGCCCGAGAAATGAATTTTTGAAAGAAATTATCTTCTGAAAAATATAAACGTTTTTGAAAGTGAAATGTTATGTGAAACCTGTGGTATCAGGCCTATATTATGGTTCCGGAGCCCGGTATAAGTTCAATATGATTTATATGTGTTGTCGGTAAAGTTTGGCAAGAAACGGAATCCATTTGATGTGATTCAGACCTTAAATGCAAAATTTAATGTTTAAAGAAGTTTTCAGAAATTTCATTGATTTTGAGGTTTAATTCAATGTTCATGATGTTATTTTGGTGATTTGATTACACGAGTAAGTCTGTAGAGTGTTTTTAAGATAGGGTGCATGTTTGGTTTGGAGCCCCGAGGGCTCGGGTGAGTTTCGGATAGGTCTCGGGAGGTTTTTGAACTTAGGAAAATTGCAGAATCTGCAGTCTGCTGGTGTCCAGGTGTTTGTGCTATGCGATCGCGATCGCATAGTGTAAATTTCAGGGGTACTATTTTGTGCTATGCGATCGCATAGGTCCTTCCGCGATCGCGTAGAGTAAATTTTGGGAGTTCACAAACTGTTCTATGCGATTGCATTAGTCCTTCCGCAATCACAATGTGTTAGACCAAGCCTGGGAAGGGAATCATTTTCTTCTATGCGATCGCATAGCCTTGTTTGTGATCACAATGCCCAGCCCCTTTACCCCATACGATCGTATTCTCTTGTCTGCGATCGCAGAAAACAAATTTGCCCAGTCATTTAAACAGAACAGAACCCATACGGGATTAAACCCAAATTTCATAACTTCTTCTTCCAAGCTCCAAATTGGGTGATTTTTGAAAGAGAACTTCACCACAAATTCATAGGTGTGTAATCTTAGACTCATTTTCTTCAATTTCCATTAACATCCATTAGATTTCTAGGCCTAACACATGAGATTAAGGGTAGAAAGTTAGGGATTTGGGTAGAGTTAGGGTTTTTTGATTATTTGGGAATTTGACCTCATTTTGGGTCAGATTTCAAAACAAATTATATATTCGGGCTCGTGGGTGAATGTATGATCGGGTTTTGGTCCAAACCTCGTGGTTTGATCAAGCGGGACCGGGGTCAGTTTTTGACTTTTTGGGAAGAATGATGGGAAAGCTATAATTAAGCATTGGAATTGAATTGTTTAGCATTTATTGATGTTATTAAGTCGATTATGTCTAGATACAATTGATTTGGAGCCAAATTCAAAAGGAAAAGCGGTGTTTGAGGCTTGATTTGGCCGTGGAAGTTCGAGGTAAGTTTTTGGTCTAGCCTTAGCTTGAGGGATTAGGAGTCGAGTCCTTTTGCTATGTTGTAATTGTTGAGTACGACGTATAGGAATAACGACGAGTATCTATATGTTGGTGTATAGCATGCTCGTGAGTCTTATATTGTTATTATCATGACTTCGTTGTATCTTTCATGCCTTGGTGATGGTTTCTATTTGTTGTGTAAAGTTTGTGGAAGAAATTGTGACCTATGAACATTGAGGAGCATTGGCTCGAGTTGTGAAGTAAATTGTGAAGTAAAGTGAGCAAGAGAAGAGATCATTATGTTGTTCCCCCCTGCCGGGCTATTGTTGCTTTATTTGTTATCTCCCTTGCTGGGATGTTGATGTTATTGATGTTGTCCCTTGTCGGGACTTGTTGTTGAACTATTGTTCCCTTACCGGGATTATTATTGCAAATTTCATTTATTTTCCTTACCCTACTGTTTGTGATTGTTTTTTGGGTGAGAAAGAGAGTTAAAGCACGAAGGGTGATGTCGTGTATTATTTTTGTGAGGAAAAACTGTTAAAAAATAAAGGGTGATGCCGTGTATGATTGTTCTAGGTGTGTCGCACCTCCTTTTTACCGCTCCCGCGGGGCGCGTGGGGAGTTTTCTCCAATTGAAGGACAGTCGAAACGGGATTTATTTATTTGTTTCAGAGTCGCCACCTGGGAATTTTAAGGCGTCCCAAGTCACCACTTTTAATCCCTGAATCGAGGAGAATATGACTCTGTTTATTATTCTGCGAACCAGAAATCCTGAGTAAGGAATTCTGTTAATCCGGAAGAAGGTGTTAGGCATTTCCGAATTCCGTGGTTCTAGCACGGTCGCTTAACTGTTTTTATTATTGGCTTAATTATCTTGATTTTACTAAATACGTTTTTATTGCATGATTTTACTACCGCTTTTTACTTATTGTTTACAATTATATGGACGAATTACGCGTACGTATATTCGTATTATATACTTTTTATAATTATCGGGGATCATGCCACGCGTACGTGTACACAATAAAATTGTCCATGTTATAGTTTTTATAAAAAATATATGTTCGAAATTTAAAATAAAATCAGGAACATCATCACCCTTTTTATTTAAATAATGAACTGCACACCTCGGGTTATATGAAATTATTTTAACATCCTTGGAAAAATCCTTTTCTTAAATATTCGCTCGAAATTGCGCGTACGCATAATCCGAATTTTTTTGCTTTTAAAAATATAATCAGGGTACGCGAACGTATCCCTAATTGCGCAAAATATTTGTAATTATATTAGGGATTTTTCCACAAATTGTTTATTACATTATGAGAAATCTTCATTTAAGACCCTTTAATTCTTGAAAAAGAATTCACAATTTGTTGAATGTTGCCCGTTGATTATAATTTCCGCATATAACATGTTCATCCAAGACTATTCAAATTCTAAATAAAAAATAAAAACATGATTAATACTATTCTTCACAAATACAACATATATATCTACATGCCCAATAATGAATTGTATATGAAACTAAAAATGATTTATAAAGGGAAGAATATTTTTTTAAGAACTTTTATTATTTCTATTTAGTGCAAGTCCTATTTCTAATTGTCGTTGATAAAAAGTGTTGCAATTTGTATATCTCATCTTATTCTCATATACTTGCTTTTAATCTAATAGGCCTAATTATTTATTTAGGATGGTAAATAGGCATCAAATTGATAATAAAGGGAATTATTGTACAAATTAATTAACAACATTGCTTTACATGCCACCTATTTGTATGTCTTGAAACATTCGTAGCACTTTAACATCATAATGAGCCATAACAACTCAACTCACTATCCATTAATGGTTCTATAAATACCTGTTATCATACCACATAAGAACATACAACTTATATCATTCCATCCATAACTAAATCAAGTATAAGAATAAACTAGCAATATAGTTTTGATATTTTCACTCCATTCTAACAACGCCATAAGGCCTAGTAAATAGCCAATCTTTATGTTATGTTTCTTGCCTTGACAGTTCAAATATGATTAAACTAATGAGATGAAGGACTAACATTATTACAAAGCTTTATACGAACTTTCAAAGTAAGACAATTAACTCATAGCTATCAAATTGAATTCACTACTAATTAACTAACATGAAACGAAAAATGAAATTTAAACTGATGAACTTGGACAAATGGAAAAACAGAATTTCAATTCAAGCTTCATTGATGAGTCATGTTGAATCTCTTTCCAACTTAAAATTTAAAAGACATGTACCTGAAAATGAAGGTAGAAGGAGTAAATTTCAGCAGTAGCAGCAGTAACAAAATCAATGGAATAGCAGTCTTTCCACAGGTTTGAGCAATAATAAGACCCGAAGAACCCAGATGCACAGTGACAGTACTTTTAGGAAGTTTCAGATTTTTAACTGAACAACGATTTTGAACAAATCCGGACAGATTTAATGAAGAGAATGATATTTCTGATTCTGAGACTTGGAACGAAACAGACTAAAAAAATTTCAATTTTTAAACACAGAATCAACTTCAATACTAACTTCCGATGTAGAATTCTGTTTTAATGTTTCTGTTTTCCTTTTTTTTTCTATCTTCCTTTTCAGATTTCTGTTTCTGCTTGATTTTCCTCTTTCAATCTCCTAAAATCTGCCCAGGATCTCAATTTTCCTTGTTTTAATCTCTCTGAAAACTGAACTTTAAAATTTCTCTCTGAAAATTGATTTCTCTCTCTCTGAAAACTCTTAAAGTCTGTCTAAATTCTGTTCTGAAATCTCTCAAAAAAAAAACTCTTAAACTCTCTTCAAGCTTTCTAAACAAACTCCCCTAAATCAGTCCCCATTCCCTCTATCTTATACAGGTCTGTCCCCCCTTTTTAAGTGCTGCCCGGACCCCCTTTTATCTTTTAAAAACAGAAAAAATTCCATTAAAATCTGCCTTTACTAATTAAATCCCATCAAGTTAACTTTTTCCTGATTTCTAGCAGCCCATTATCCCTTGTTCCCCATTAGTATCATTAACTAATAGCCATTAACATACCACTTTCAGCCCTCTATTATATCATATTACCTCACTGTTTCATTACCAGTAGTACCCCTGAAAACCTACTGTTATTACTGAAAAATCAGAACCCACTGTAAAACAGATTCTATAATCTGTATAAACTTAATTATCCTTCTGATTTACAGCTATAACCAATCCTATGATTTTGAGACAGTATATCACATTTCTAATAACTGATTGACAAGAACTGAATTTAAACAGGGGATTCTCAACTGAACACTGAATAAAACACCCTTAACATTACACAGAACATGCAGGATTATTTCAACTGAAATTCAAAACTGAACTAAAAGCAAACAAATACAGGAGCATTGTCAATATACTGACAATGCCCTGTTCAGAAAACAATATATACATACCATTGACAAACTTTCTGAATTATTGAAAGAGAATCAATTAATTGGGAAGAACTAATTGACTGAGTTCAATGACAATAAACAATTCCAAACGGATACACAGGGTATTACAAACAGCATTAATGGCAATAAGAATTTACAAAACAACTAATCGACGAACTTAATCGAGTCGATTACACATATTATGACCACTCGTAAATAACAGAAACAATAGTATGATTTTGGTCCAATAGACGAGTATGAGACAGTATAACAGAATTGACTAAAAAAAATATGAAAAATTAAACAGACTAATGAAAACAAATATAGAATACTCATAGAATGCTCATAAGAAACAGAAATTACCTCTGAACCTTTAAATTCAACTGAACTCAACTCGACTTGGATTTGGACTATGTTTGAAATCAAACAGAGCTTAGTTGAAGTATTTTCCACTGAAAATACTTCGACTAAGGTCGATTAAACCTCAATCTTTATTCAATATGAACAGAATCCAAAAGTTTGGTATTTTAGGGTTCTTGAACGTTTGATTTGGGATTTAACCATTTCTGGTCAGATTCGAGGAGAACCAAACATGATACAAGGGTGAGAGTAGCCTAGGGGTCATTTGGTGTCAGCTTAAAACAAATCTGAGTTTGTTCTTGTTTGGTCCGTATCTTCAAAAAGAAGATTCGAGAAGCTCGGAACTGATTCGAGCCAAACAAATAATAGATCCATACTCAGGGTGGCTAGGGGAAGCTATGGTGTCAATTTGGGACTGTTAAGTTTAGATCTAAACTCAGCTCGAATCTTCAAATGAAGATTCGAGAACCTTCAGGAAGATTCGAGCCAAACGGCTAACATATTTGGATAAAGGAGGTTCAGGGGGTTCTAGGGTGTTATTTTGGTGACCGGCGGCGTTGATGCCGTCGGGTTTCAGGCGGTGGGATCCTAGGGCGGCTAGGGTTAGGAGTGGGGGTTTGGGGGACGATGATGAACAGTGTAGGAGGGGGGTGTTTAGTTTGGGGCCGGGGTAGGGGTCTGAGACTTATATAGGGGTGGGGTGTATTGATATTATCCGTTGGATTAGATAGAATGAAGGGGTGAGATCAATCCACTTAACCAAACGTCGTCGTTTGGTCTAAGTTCAGGGTCGGCCTGTATTGGGTCAAAGGGTCGGGTTACAGGTTACGGGTAAGGGTAGGAGATCTCGTTCGTTGATTGGATTTGATCGAACGGTCCATGATGAACCACGACTAAACGCTGTCGTTTTGACTCTTTTCCGACTGGACCGGACCTGGGCTAAAGGGGGTAATTTGGTTTGGGCCTGGATTTAAATCCAGGTCCGATTATTATTATTTTTATTATTTCTTTTTCAACTAATTCATTATTTAAATTTCCAATTTTAATTATAAAACAATTTTAACTTCACAAAATATATTAATTACTCTATAACAATTATTTAACACATAGACAAGACATCAATCACACAGTGGAATATTTAAAATAGAACTATTGCATATTTTTTGTGATTTTATTTAAATTATCTTTTAAATGCATAATTAAATCCTATATGCATGCAACATGTATTTTATTTTATTTTTTCATTTATTATGACACAGTAAATACTTACGGATATAACACAAGTATTTAGCATCACGCAAATTCAAAAAATTACACAGTAAAAGAAATTTATTTTATTTTTTGATTTATTTTGGAGTAGTTTTCATTAAAGCAAAAATCACGTGCTCACAGCTGCACCTCTTTGTGCGGAAACTCGAAGAGTTTTCGTGCAAAGATAAAGTGAGCGGATACGAGCGATTTTTGCCCGTTTGAATACTCCGTGGGAAGCATTTTTTGAAAGATTTGACCGAACCGCTGCTTCAAAGGTTTCCTACATATCCTTGGCTATAAAGGAATCAGGTCAATGTAGTTCGGGAATTTTGGGTAGCTGGGACTACTATGGGACTGTGATGTTACTGCTGCTTTGTGCTGCTCTTACTGCTTGCTGACCTCCTTATTACACCTTACTTCCAAGGTAATACAAAAAGCTAAACTAGACTATGGTACATGAATTATAAAATCTTATCTAGATTATGCCCTTGCGTTTCTTGTTGTCTTGATTTCTTGGTGACTCTTGGGCATTTGGCTTATTCCGTATTCCTTTCATTGTGTCCCGTATTTTCTTTTGGGACTCTTGTTGTTTCTTGCTGGGGATTTTGTTGGACTCCTCTGCTTTATGGGTTCTAAGTGTGCTCCTTTTTCATATGAGCGGGCTTTTGATTTCAACACTTCAATTTCATTCCCTCGTTCTTCAGGTGGGTGCCTTGACTGCTTCTTTTCTTTCTTCATCCTCATTCTCCAGGTGGACGCCTGACTTCTTTTTCTTAATCCTCATTCTCCAGGTGGACGCCTGACTTCTTCAACTTCTTCATCCTCATTCTCCAAGTGGACGCCTGATTTCTTCAATTTCTTCATCCTCATTCTCCAGGTGGACGCCTGACTTCTTTTTCTCATCCTCATTCTCCAGGTGGACGCCTGACTACTTTAATTTTCATCCTCATTCTCCAGGTGGACGCCTGACTACTTTAATTCTCATCCTCATTCTCCAGGTGGACGCCTGACTTCTTCTTTTCTCATCCTCATTCTCCAGGTGGACGCCTGACTTCTTTTTCTCATCCTCATTCTCCAGGTGGACGCCTGACTACTTTAATTTTCATCCTCATTCTCCAGGTGGACGCCTGACTACTTTAATTCTCATCCTCATTCTCCAGGTGGACGCCTGACTTCTTCTTTTCTCATCCTCATTCTCCAAGTGGACGCCTGACTTCTTCTTTTCTCATCCTCATTCTCCAGGTGGACGCCTGACTTCTTCAATTTCTTCATCCTCATTCTCCAGGTGGACGCCTGACTTCTTTAATTCTCATCCTCATTCTCCAGGTGGACGCCTAACTTCTTCTTTTCTCATCCTCATTCTCCAGGTGGACGCCTGACTTCTTTAATTCTCATCCTCATTCTCCAGGTGGACGTCTGACTTCTTCTTTTCTCATCCTCATTCTCCAGGTGGACGCCTGACTTCTTCTTTTCTCATCCTCATTCTCCAGGTGGACACCTGACTTCTTCAATTTCTTCATCCTCATTCTCCAGGTGGACGCCTGACTTCTTTAATTCTCATCCTCATTCTCCAGGTGGACGCCTGACTTCTTTAATTCTCATCCTCATTCTCCAGGTGGACGCCTGACTTCTTCTTTTCTCATCCTCATTCTCCAGGTGGACGCCTGACTTCTTTAATTCTCATCCTCATTCTCCAGGTGGACGCCTGACTTCTTCTTTTCTCATCCTCATTCTCCAGGTGGACGCCTGACTTCTTCTTTTCTCATCCTCATTCTCCAGGTGGACGCCTGACTTCTTCAATTTCTTCATCCTCATTCTCCAGGTGGACGCCTGACTTCTTTAATTCTCATCCTCATTCTCCAGGTGGACGCCTGACTTCTTCTTTTCTTCTTTAATTCTTTACCAGGTATTTCCTGACACAAATATTGTATTTGCCCCTGTTTTAAATCAAAGAAAACTTCGTTAGTTTAAAGCAGGGTGGTTGACTGGGGTATTCTTGCCGATGGTGATGCTTCTCTTCGTTTCTCTTTGTTGCCTTGGAATGGTTGAAAAGACTGTTTTGTCCTTGTAATTGATTCTTGACTATAGGATTCTCCTCTGTATGTTTTCCTTCGAACCCTTTTAACTGTAATCATATGTCCCTTCTGACTTTGCTGATCCACTTTTGATTTCACCTTTCTTACACCCATATCTTTTATCTCCTACCTTTCGTGGCTGTATTTTGTAACCTTGAATCTTGGTAGTATACCTTGACATTCCTTCTTATTTGTTTGGAATAAAACTTATCTCAAAGCTTTTAGAAAGTAAGATTATTAGTAACGAAATACGCTGATTTCGACAATCATAGAATGAAAAGAAAAATCCAAATTTGGATGACTGTTGGAAAAGGAATAAAGGACTTATCTGATTGGAATTACTGGCACCAATGATCAGGGTATGCATTTTGGATTAATTAACCCAGTCTTTTAATCAATCTCCTTTCAATTGTCTCATTTTTGTTTTTGCCAAAATTTCCATAACCCAACTTCATTTTTCATTTCATAGACCTGTTGGACTTGCAACGTCTCAAAGAGTTTTTACCGATAAACTTTCCTCATTTGTTCATTTCTCACTTCCTTTTCGCCTTAGGGTGCCTATGAAGGTTTTCACCAATAAGACTCTCTCCTTTTACTTTTCTCTCAACTTCCGTCGCCTTATGGTGCCCGTGTGGGTTTTCACCTATAAGACTCTCTCATTTTTACTTTCTTTTCTTGTTTGTACCAGAGTATTATGAACCATCTTCATTTGCTTGACTCAGCATTTTTCTAAGATTGGTCGAAAGGTCTTTCTGGTATGGGGTTAGAAATGGAAAAGGTATTAAAAGCTAAACAGTTTTGGTATGTGTTTAAAATTACAACTCTTGGAATCTTTTTCTTATTTCCAATACAATTCTTGCCCCAGTTCCTTGATTGGGGTCGCTTGATGTTTCTTTTTGTGCACATTTTATGTATATTGTGCACCCTATGACCGAGCCGTAAAGCGCCTACGTATCCTTCTTTGAGGAATCAGGTCAAACGTAGTTCACCGGATAATAGTGATGTTTTTTTTTTTTAAATTATTTCATACTTGATTTTTTTTTATTGATTCCAAGAGAGGGTAGGAAAGAAACAAGTATGGCTCAAAGGGGAAGCAAATGGTATAGTGTTTGGATAGCAGAATAAATTGCCTTTGTCATTCCAATCTTCGAGATAATGCTAAATACAAACACTCAAAAAGTTATGCATAATATCTCTTTACCGCGTCAGAATTGATCGCCATATCTATGCATTTGCCTTCAATGTCTGTTAAGCATAGTGTACTATTCGATAATACTCTGGTCACAATGAATGGTCCTTGCCAATTCGGGGCAAATTTGCCCTTTGCTTCAACCTGATGTGGAAGAATACGTTTCAGCACATGCTGACCTACTTCAAACTTCCGAGGACGCACCTTTTTGTTGTATGCTCTTTCTATTCTTCTTTGATATAATTGACCATGGCATACTGCGGTCAATCGTTTTTCATCAATCAAGTTTAACTGTTCCAGACGGGTTTTGACCCATTCATCATCATCAATCTTTGCTTCGGCGATGATCCGAAGGGAAGGAATCTCAACTTCTGCAGGAATTACTGCTTCAGTGCCATATACCAACAAATAAGGAGTTGCTCCTACTGAAGTGCGAACAGTAGTGCGGTATCCCAATAATGCAAATGGTAATTTTTCATGCCATTGTTTTGAACCTTCTATCATTTTCCGAAGTATCTTCTTTATGTTTTTGTTGGCTGCTTCTACTGCTCCATTCGCCTTGGGCCGATATGGGGTAGAGTTGCGATGTGTAATCTTAAACTGTTGACATACTTCCTTCATTAGGTTGCTATTAAGATTAGCACCGTTATCTGTGATGATCACCTTCGGGATTCCGAATCGACATATGATATTTGAGTGGACAAAATCGACCACAGCTTTCTTGGTCACTGATTTGAATGTCTTGGCCTCAACCCATTTGGTAAAATAATCAATAGCTACCAGAATGAACCTGTGCCCATTGGATGCTGCCGGCTCAATTGGTCCAATTACATCCATGCCCCAGGCAACGAAGGGCCATGGTGCCGACATTGTGTGCAACTCGGATGGTGGAGAATGAATCAAATCTCCGTGTATTTGGCATTGATGACACTTGCGCACAAAACTGATACAATCTCGCTCCATGGTAAGCCAATAGTAACCAGCTCGGAGGATTTTCTTTGCCAACACATATCCACTCATGTGGGGTCCGCAAACTCCTGAATGTACTTCAGACATGACAGTTGTAGCTTGTCTGGCATCTATGCATCTTAATAATCCAAGATCTGGTGTTCTTTTATACAAAACTCCTCCGCTTAAGAAGAATCCATTTGCTAATCGCCTAATGGTCCTCTTTTGATCTCCTGTGGCTTGTGCGGGATATATCCCCATTCTGATATACTCCTTGATGTCGTGGAACCATGGTTCACCATCAAATTCTTCTTCAACCATATTGCAATAAGCGTGCTGATCGTGGACTTGAATATGTATCGGATCTACATAAGCTTTGTCCGGATGGTGCAACATTGATGCCAGGGTAGCCAATGCATCGGCAACCTCATTATGGATTCTTGGAATATGTTGGAATTCCACTGATTGAAACCGCTGACAAAGATCATGTAGACATTGTCGGTATGGTATGAGCTTCAAGTCTCGGGTTTCCCATTCTCCTTGAATTTGATGTACCAAAAGATCCGAATCTCCCATGACTAAGATTTCTCGGATACCCATGTCTGCGGCTAGCCTTAAACCCAAAATGCAAGCTTCATATTCAGCCATATTATTGGTGCAATAAAATCGCAATTGAGCCGTAACAGGATAGTGATACCCTGTTTCAGAAATGATTACAGCTCCTATTCCGACTCCTTTCATGTTAGCGGCTCCATCAAAGAAAATTTTCCAGCCAGGCTTTTCAATTCGCTCCACCTCGTCGATATGCATTGTTTCTTCATCAGGAAAATAAGTTTTCAACGGCTCATATTCCTCATCGACCGGGTTTTCGGCTAAATGATCGGCCAGTGCTTGAGCCTTCATTGCAGTTCGAGTCACATAGATGATGTCGAATTCTGTGAGTAATATCTGCCACTTTGCCAGTCTTCCCGTTGGCATAGGCTTTTGAAAAATGTATTTCAATGGATCCAACCGAGAAATGAGGTAAGTAGTGTAGGATGACAAATAGTGTTTCAATTTTTGAGCTACCCATGTTAGGGCGCAACATGTCTTTTCCAGATGAGTATACTTAACCTCATAAGCTGTGAACTTCTTGCTAAGGTAGTAGATGGCCTGTTCTTTTCTGCCAGTGAGGTCATGTTGCCCCAATACGCAACCAAATGAATTTTCCAAAACCGTTAAGTAAAGAATCAAAGGTCTTCCTGGCTCTGGCGGGACCAACACGGGTGGGTTCGACAAGTACCCTTTTATTTTATCGAACGCTTCTTGACACTCATCGGTCCATTTGACCGCAGCATCCTTTTTCAACAATTTGAAAATTGGCTCACAGGTTGATGTGAGCTGAGCAATAAACCTGCTGATGTAATTTAACCTCCCCAACAAACTCATTACTTCAGTTTTGTTTCTTGGAGGTGGCAGTTCTTGGATGGCTTTAATCTTTGACGGATCTAGCTCAATGCCTCGTCGACTGACTATGAATCCCAGCAACTTTCCAGATGGAACTCCAAATGCGCATTTGGCCGGGTTAAGCTTGAGGTCGTACCTGCGAAGTCTTAAGAAGAACTTTCTCAAATCCCCAACGTGGTTGGCCTGATGCTTTGATTTTATGATCGCATCATCTACGTATACCTCAATTTCCTTGTGTATCATATCATGAAACACTGTGGTCATTGCTCTCATATAGGTTGCTCCGGCGTTCTTTAGACCGAATGGCATTACCCGGTAGCAATAAGTTCCCCATGGTGTGATGAATGCCGTCTTTTCTACATCTTCTTCATCCATTAGAATTTGATGATACCCGGCATAACAATCCACGAAAGACCCTATATCATGCTTGGCACAATTGTCGATCAAAATATGGATATTGGGTAATGGGAAATTATCCTTTGGACTTGCTTTGTTGAGATTGCGATAGTCGACGCATACTCTAATTTTGCCGTCTTTCTTTGGCACAGGAACGACATTAGCCAACCAAACAGGATATCGAGTGACTCGAATGACCTTTGCTTCCAATTGTTTGGTGATTTCTTCCTTAATTCTCATACTCATATCAGGCTTGAATTTTCTCAGCCTCTGCTTGACAGGAGGCACCGTTGGATCGGTGGGCAATTTGTGGACCACTAAATCAGTGCTCAAGCCCGGCATGTCGTCATACGACCATGCAAAAACATCTTTGAATTCTATGAGTGCTTTAATTAACTCCTCTCGGATCTTTGGTTCGAGATGGACACTTATTTTAGTTTCCCGGACATTACTCGTGTCCCCTATATTGACGTCCTCGGTATCACTCAAGTTAGGTTTGATTTTTTCCTCAAAGTGAATTAACTCTTTACTAATCTCTTCAAAAACCTCATCTTCATCATATTCTGATTCATAATCACAATATATTTCTTGAATTAATATTTCGGAACCAGATTGATTTTTAAGACTGGGCTGAAGATTCCTCATGCATGCCATATCACTAGAGCCAGCGTAAAAGGAACTGTACAGAAAAGAAGAAAAAGAAAAGAAAGCTATTAGGAATGATAATAAAAAGGAAACTGCTTTTTATTGGATAATGAAAGATAACAAGGTTTTGCACACTTCAAACCAACTGTAAGATAAACTTTGGGATTACAACCTTGAAATAACCCAAACAAACTGAAAGAAAATCAAAATAAACTACCAAGACTCCTTTCGAATTGGGAGAGGAGTGGCTTTCCAATTATTGAGCTTTGTTTCTGGCCCAACGAATTGAACTTCTGCGTTGCTACACCCTTCTCCGCTTTCCAACATATTCACATCACTAAACAATTTCTCGAACCTTTCAATTAATTCCTCTTCAGGATTGACCCGGGATTTAGGAATTGTTGTTATCGGGCAATTTTTAGCGCCGGTCTTGACAAAAGACTTTGACAGATGTGGGACTGGTTTTGGAAGAACCCATGTTTGGTGTTTCAGCTTCCTATCCCTTATCACGTCATTGGCAGTGGGTATGAACCCCAAACCGAATGTTCCCCAGTTCTCGGGGAGAGATACTGGTTGTATAATTCCTTGCAAAGATAAACCCAAACCTTTGCCGGGTATAAAGCCATTCTTTAACATTTCATAAGCTACCATGACTGATGCAGAGGATATCTTTGGATTTGGAAGATATTTCCCCTCTGGAAATTTTTCTATCGACACTGTGTCGGTTACTTGGTATACCCATGGTCCCTGGTCATTTTCTGTTCCCTCAACCGGTACAATGGTACTGCTGTGAGCATGTAAACTTTCTTCTCCATACACGACTACTTCTTGATGATCCCATTCAAACTTGACAGCCTGATGTAGTGTTGACGGGACTGCTTTAGCAGCGTGGATCCATGGTCGACCCAACAACAAGTTGTAAGAAACAGTTATGTCCAACACTTGGAATTCCATTGTGAATTCAACTGGCCCTATTGTTAGTTCCAATACTATGTCGCCAAATGAATCTCTGCTTCCACCGTCAAACCCTCGTACGCAGATACTATTCTTCTGGATCCTCTCATCTTTAATTTTTAATTTGTTTAAAGTGGAGAGAGGGCATATGTTTGCACTTGACCCATTGTCAACCAATACCCGGGTTACTATGGAGTTTTCACATTTCACGGTGAGGTAAAGAGCTCTGTTGTGCTCGGTACCTTCCACAGGTAATTCATCATCAGCAAATGTAATTCTGTTTGTCTCAAAGATTCTGTTGGCTATTTTTCCCAAATGATTTACAGAGATCTTTTCAGGAACATGAGCTTCATTCAGGATTTTCATCAAAGCCAGGACGGTGCTCCTCTGAATGGATCAGTAATGACAACAATGAAATTTGAGCGGGGGTCTTCTTTAATTGATCCACAACAGAATAATCATGGAGTTTCATTTTTCTTAAAAACTCCTCCGCCTCTTCTTCCGTCACAGCTCTCTTTGTTGGCGTTGGATTGTTTTTAGTTTTTCTCAACTCTTCGGGAGTAAAACATCTTCCCGAACGTGTCAAGCCTTGCACCTCACACACTTCTTCCTTGATTTCTTTGCCCTTGTACATTACAGATACCCGTTCATAGTTCCATGGGATGGCTTTGTTGCTGATGACCGGCAGCTGGATTACAGGTGCAATAATAACCCGATCTGTACGGGCTCCTTCTACGAATATAATGGGTTTGTTAGCAACCCCTAGTACTATCACTTTCGGCATTTCTTGTTTTGCGGCAACTTGGCTCGATGATCCCTCCTCGATTATCATAGATGGTCCATCACCATTTCTGTTCTGCTTAGATACCGGCTTCTCCTCTGTTAACTGCTTATCTGGCTTGGTTTCATGAGATTTGATCATCATGACAGTTTGTGACGGCTTCTTTGTCTCCCCATCAGCTTGTATGATTTCTATCATATTAGCCTCTTGATGGGCTGGCATTGGATTTCTATTGATATTTGGGGCTTCGGGGGTTTGAACCTCGATTTTATTAGTATCAATCAGCTCTTGTATTGCATTTTTCAAATGCCAGCACTTCTCCGTATCATGGCCTGGTGCACCGGAGCAATATTCACAGCTAATGGTGTAATCCAAATTCTTTGGAGGAGGATTGGGTAGCTTGGATTGTATTGGTCTCAGCATGTCTAGCTGTCTCAGCCTGTGGAACAGACTAGTGTAAGACTCTCCCAATGGAGTGTAAGTTTTCTTTTTCTGTTCCCTTTCTCCCCTGAATGCTGGCCTAGGCCTGAAACCTGGTCCGGGATAGGCTCGTGGGTAAGTATTTGGTGTGACAGGAGCACGCCAATTGGTGTGAACATGTGGCTGATTGTATGCTTGAGCATGGTTAATGGAAAAATGAGGCTCTGAAGGGTGATAGTAATGTTGGGATGAATCATGATGGTAAGCTGATTGGCGAGGTCGTGGTTGATTATAGTAAAGTGGTGAACCTCTGGGTCCCGACCAAATTCCTGAATCAACTACGACTGCTTCCTCCCTCTTCTTTCTTCCGATTCCTCCTACCCCGCCTTGAATAGCTTGAGTAGTTGCCTTAATTGCTGAATAGCTCATGATTTTATTTGTCTTGAGGCCTTCTTCCACCATACCTCCCATCTTCACTACTTCGTTGAATGATTTCCCAACCGCTGAAACCAAGTGGGCATAGTAAGTTGGTTCCAAGGCTTGGAGGAAGTAGTCTACCATTTCGCTCTCCTTCATAGGAGGATCCACTCTTGCTGCCTGTTCTCTCCACCGAAAACCATACTCTCTGAAACTTTCATTGTGTTTCTTCTCAAATTTGGTCAAAGATAATCGATCTGGGATGATTTCCAGATTGTATTGGAAATGGTATGCGAATGCCTGTGCCAGGTCATCCCAGGTGTACCATCTTCCATGGTCCTGGCGTGTATACCACTCCAAAGCTGATCCGCTTAGACTTTGACTGAAGTAAGCCATCAATAATTCATCCTTTCCCCCAGCTCCTCGCATCTTGCTACAGAAACCCCTTAAGTGGGCTACTGGGTCGCCGTGCCCGCTGTATAGGTCAAATTTGGGCATCTTGAAGCCAACTGGCAATTGTACATTGGGGAATAAGCATAAATCTTTGTATGCTACACTGACTTGCCCACCTAATCCCCGCATGTCTCGGAACGATTGTTCTAGACTTTTGACCTTCCTGAACATCTCTTCTTGTTCAACATTTTTGGCTGGCTTGTCAATTTCGGTTGGGAGATCAAACCGAGGAGCAGTTGAATTGATTTCGGAGGCTTTGAAGGTAGGCTCCGGGGGGTAATATTGGTTGTCCTGGGCCTGGAATGTAGGCTCACTAGGAGATTTGTGAAATGTAGCAGGGGGAGGTGCTACGAAAACAGGAGTCATAGTTGGAGGAAAGTACGGAACTGGTTTTGGAGGTGGAGACTGTGGTGTCTGAGAGGTGGTGCCTCGGTAGTGCTGGTAAATGGGGAAGTTTGGGGACAATTCAGTGGTGATATTATCCTGAGTTTGGGTCATTGATGGAGCAGGGTTATTTGGGTAAGATGGGGGTAACTGTCCTGTAGACCAGGCTTGGTACATCTCAGCCATTTGCTGCTTGAGTTTAAACATCTCTTCTTTCATTTTCCCGACATCCATCTCCTCTAGCTCCATACCTGTGTCAACATCTGGGATAGACATACTTTCGGGTATTGGTCCTTTTGATCTTGTGTGATAGTGATAATATGCCAGTATACTCTTTAGAGAAACTAACTGCTTGAATTCTGAAAATGAACAAACTTGTTAGTTTTGAGAGTTTAACACATATATAATCACACGTTGAGATGCAATGTTCCTAGACAAATAATCCCTTTCTATTATGCATTTGCTCGGCTGCTTGTGTCGTCCCAGCTTTCTTAAAAAATTTTTTTTATTGTTATTCACTTTTATTTATTATATATATATCTTTTATCGTGGTGGTCGAATCTTAGAGATTGCCTACGTATCATGCCCCCGCATGAATCAGACCATGCGTAGTTTGGACCAAAGGCAATCACTTTTATTCATTACACAAAGACGGAATTACATTTGAAAACTTTAAGAAAATGGCTTGAAAACACACGCACTTAAATCAAAATAAAAGATACAATTCTTAACATCTCACAACGTGCCCCACTTTCCACTTTTGTTGTCAAATATTGGGTTATCTGCTCAATGTGGGGCTTGACCCGGATGGCCTCCCAGCATTCGATACATCCTTTCCAACTCCATTGCTAGATGACGAGCAAAAGTGGGCGCATGCTCTGTAAACCTTTCATAATCCATTCCTTGGCAGTTTACATAACTTTGAGATGTGAAGACTGCCAGGTCGTGGATTTGTGCCCTGAAACCTTGGAGACGTTGGTCTTGGTCTTGCAATTGCTGCTGACGAGTGGTGGCTATATCTCTGACACGGTTTTCACGATCTAGAGCTGATTCTAACAGAGCTCGGAGTCTGGCCTGCTCTAATCTTGCTTGCGATCTTTCCCTGTCGAGGTCTGCTTGTTGATGTTCTCTGTTGCATCTTCTTGCCTCTTCTAGTTGTGCACGAAGCTGGTCTTCTGATCGCATCCAATAGTCTTTTTCCTTCTTGAATTGTGCCTTGTCTTTTTCGGATTGCCTATCTTGGCGTTCCTTGTTAGATCTGGCTTCTTCGTTTAATTGTTGGATCCTTTCTTTTGCTTTGCTCAATGCCCTTTCGTTTTCCGCAAGAATGGAATCATAATCTTGCATTCTTTCAAAGAGATTGGCGATGGTTTTTTGATCCTTCCAGCTCCTCTTTGGCGTTTCAGAAACTCTTTTCATTTTTTGGAATCGAGCATGAAGATTTTCATTCTCACAAGCTAGACTCTTTTTCTCGCCTTCGGCTTCTTGTGCTTGCAAATCTTTCTCCAAACTGAGGCTTCTTAGATTTTCTTTTAGGGCATGGATAGTTGCTTTGTACCCTTTTTCTTTTTCTCCCCAGATCAACCGCTCTTGGATTTTATCATTGAAGTTTTGAACATGGGGTCTTTTTGTTGGCCTTTTTAGCTCAGGTTCTGGTACATCATCCACGCGAGACCGTTTTTCGAACCACCTTGCATATCCAGGATTTATCTCACCCTTTGTAGCGTCTAGGACTTGAGTATCGCTTTTCAAGTATCGGCACCCATTCCACATCTGCTGAAGTAGAGCTTCGGGAATAGTGGCTTCTGGGTGTAATTCGATTACTTGCATACTCAAATCTTCATCATCAGGAACTATTTGATATCTCCCTAGTTGCCTTAGGACTCTTAGTGGTGCATACGGCTGAATGCTTCTCAATCCCAATAGTAGTAGATAACTATTTGAGGTTGACATATGTATTACTTCCCTCATCGGGAGCCATCCCAGGGTCCATTCAATTTGATTTGCCGTTAAAGCCTTAAGATGAGATACCCATGCTTCTATCCCTTCTGGAACCTGATAATTTTTTGTTCTTTCCTCATAGCTTTCGATGCAATTATCATTGTTTGACCCATACTGTATGATCTTGGGCTGTTGTTGGAGATGTTCAATCACCCATATTTGCAACAAAATTTTGCATCCTTCGAAGACTTTTGCTCCTGATTTGCATAAAGTCAAAGCCCGATAAATATCTGATAGAATGATGGGGACAAGGGTGTGATTTTCTTTAGTGGTGAGGATTTGCACAACTTTTGCGGTGCGAATATCAATTGTTCGCTCTTTATTTGGGAAGACCATGACTCCTAGAAAAGCCACCATGAAAGCAAATCGACGGTGCATCTGCCAAGTGTCTTTGTTTTGCTTATTAGTAAGGCCTTTCTCATGAATTTCGAACCCATCTGACTTTCCGAACCTTGAATACAAAAAGTTGAAGGAACAACATCCATTGATGACATTGCTTTTCCTGATTTGACTGCTGATGTTCAGAAGACCGAAGAATCGATGTACCGAAGGAGCCTTTGTGAATATCAAGCTTTGATTTCTTAGACTTCCGTCAAAACCAGCATATCCAGCTATCTCCTCTAATGTAGGAGTAAGCTCGAAGTCAGAGAAACGAAAAACATTGTGAGCAGGGTCCCAAAAAGTTACTAACGCCGCAATCAAATCATCACGGGGTTTAACTTTCATAATGTCCGTGAGATTTCCCAAATGCTTGACGACCTATTTTTGACTGTCTTCGCCTAAATCATACCACCACATTTGAAGCTGACATAGAAATTCTTCCGTACTTGTGGATGAGGGGCTTTGTGTGGTGCTCATTTTGTATCTGAAATTTAATTTTGATAAAGTCAAAATTTCATTATACTAAAAAAAATCATTTTTGAATTTTTTTTTTTATTAAATACCTTTATTTCAAAATTTAAAACTATTTTTTCTTCGAATTTTTTTTTTTTTTAAAAAAACAACTCATTTTATTCCCTTCTTCTTACCATGATTTTATTTAAGCTGGTCAAAAAGCATGTTCGAGGCAAATGAATGCACAAGTACCAAGTAGGATGCATCATGATGGTCTTTTTATTTTTTGTTCACATGTCCTAGACAGACCCAACCCCTGTGTTGAGTCTCCAAGGCCAAATGCATATGATGCAAATATTCGTTCCTACTAGGGATCTGGTACATGGCTGAGTTATTCTAAGTATAAATCCTTAGGTTGATTGTTCTAAACCTGTCTTACCCAAACGGACAGTTTGAGCCGAAGCGGGGGCAACGTACCGGGAGCACGAAAGTTTGCCAGGCCTAGTTACTTGTCCCAACTCCGTCTTATTTGGTACGACTCTAAAAGAAAGGTGGGTCACGCGCACGTGTACACCATAAATTCAGAAGACTCAGAAAGAAAGGGGTTTCGTAGCAGTTGTATATATCCACAATTCAAATAATATTAAAGCGGTAAAAAAAAATTAGCATATTAGCATATAAACAGTTAAAAATCATATAGTAAATAAAGCCAATTAACACAGATATTTTAAGCTCGAATTCTTTAAACCCTGAACCAGAGATTCTGGGTTACAATAACACTGGTTTAAGTCCCCAGCAGAGTCGCCAGAGCTGTCGCACCTCCTTTTACCGCGCCCGCGGGGCGCGTGGGGAGTTTTCTCCAATTGAAGGACAGTCGAAACGGGATTTATTTATTTGTTTCAGAGTCGCCACCTGGGAATTTTAAGGCGTCCCAAGTCACCACTTTTAATCCCTGAATCGAGGAGAATATGACTCTGTTTATTATTCTGCGAACCAGAAATCCTGAGTAAGGAATTCTGTTAATCCGGAAGAAGGTGTTAGGCATTTCCGAATTCCGTGGTTCTAGCACGGTCGCTTAACTGTTTTTATTATTGGCTTAATTATCTTGATTTTACTAAATACGTTTTTATTGCATGATTTTACTACCGCTTTTTACTTATTGTTTACAATTATATGGACGAATTACGCGTACGTATATTCGTATTATATACTTTTTATAATTATCGGGGATCATGCCACGCGTACGTGTACACAATAAAATTGTCCATGTTATAGTTTTTATAAAAAATATATGTTCGAAATTTAAAATAAAATCAGGAACATCATCACCCTTTTTATTTAAATAATGAACTGCACACCTCGGGTTATATGAAATTATTTTAACATCCTTGGAAAAATCCTTTTTTAAATATTCGCTCGAAATTGCGCGTACGCATAATCCGAATTTTTTTGCTTTTAAAAATATAATCAGGGTACGCGAACGTATCCCTAATTGCGCAAAATATTTGTAATTATATTAGGGATTTTTCCACAAATTGTTTATTACATTATGAGAAATCTTCATTTAAGACCCTTTAATTCTTGAAAAAGAATTCATAATTTGTTGAATGTTGTCCGTTGATTATAATTTTCGCATATAACATGTTCATCCAAGACTATTCAAATTCTAAATAAAAAATAAAAACATGATTAATACTATTCTTCACAAATACAACATATATATCTACATGCCCAATAATGAATTGTATATGAAACTAAAAATGATTTATAAAGGGAAGAATATTTTTTTTAAGAACTTTTATTATTTCTATTTAGTGCAAGTCCTATTTCTAATTGTCGTTGATAAAAAGTGTTGCAATTTGTATATCTCATCTTATTCTCATATACTTGCTTTTAATCTAATAGGCCTAATTATTTATTTAGGATGGTAAATAGGCATCAAATTGATAATAAAGGGAATTATTGTACAAATTAATTAACAACATTGCTTTACATGCCACCTATTTGTATGTCTTGAAACATTCGTAGCACTTTAACATCATAATGAGCCATAACAACTCAACTCACTATCCACTAATGGTTCTATAAATACCTGTTATCATACCACATAAGAAC
Organism: Nicotiana sylvestris; assembly: GCF_000393655.2. Classification (NCBI taxonomy): domain Eukaryota; kingdom Viridiplantae; phylum Streptophyta; class Magnoliopsida; order Solanales; family Solanaceae; genus Nicotiana; species Nicotiana sylvestris. The sequence goes on from NC_091064.1 coordinate 13,597,446, forward strand.
ATACAACTTATATCATTCCATCCATAACTAAATCAAGTATAAGAATAAACTAGCAATATAGTTTTGATATTTTCACTCCATTCTAACAACGCCATAAGGCCTAGTAAATAGCCAATCTTTATGTTATGTTTCTTGCCTTGACAGTTCAAATATGATTAAACTAATAAGATGAAGGACTAACATTATTACAAAGCTTTATACGAACTTTCGAAGTAAGACAATTAGCTCATAGCTATCAAATTGAATTCACTACTAATTAACTAACATGAAACGAAAAATGAAATTTAAACTGATGAACTTGGACAAATGGAAAAACAGAATTTCAATTCAAGCTTCATTGATGAGTCATGTTGAATCTCTTTCCAACTTAAAATTTAAAAGACATGTACCTGAAAATGAAGGTAGAAGGAGTAAATTTCAGCAGTAGCAGCAGTAACAAAATCAATGGAATAGCAGTCTTTCCACAGGTTTGAGCAATAATAAGACCCGAAGAACCCAGATGCACAGTGACAGTACTTTTAGGAAGTTTCAGATTTTTAACTGAACAACGATTTTGAACAAATCCGGACAGATTTAATGAAGAGAATGATATTTCTTATTCTGAGACTTGGAACGAAACAGACTAAAAAAAATTTCAATTTTTAAACACAGAATCAACTTCAATACTAACTTCCGATGTAGAATTCTGTTTTAATGTTTCTGTTTTCCTTTTTTTTTCTATCTTCCTTTTCAGATTTCTGTTTCTGCTTGATTTTCCTCTTTCAATCTCCTAAAATCTGCCCAGGATCTCAATTTTCCTTGTTCTAATCTCTCTGAAAACTGAACTTTAAAATTTCTGTCTGAAAACTGATTTCTCTCTCTCTCTCTGAAAACTCTTAAAGTCTGTCTAAATTCTGTTCTGAAATCTCTCAAAAAAAAACTCTTAAACTCTCTTCAAGCTTTCTAAAAAAACTCCCCTAAATCAGTCCCCATTCCCTCTATCTTATACAGGTCTGTCCCCCCTTTTTAAGTGCTGCCTGGACCCCCTTTTATCTTTTAAAAACAGAAAAAATTCCATTAAAATCTGCCTTTACTACTTTAAATCCCATCAAGTTAACTTTTTCCTGATTTCTAGCAGCCCATTATCCCTTGTTCCCCATTAGTATCATTAACTAATAGCCATTAACATACCACTTTCAGCCCTCTATTATATCATATTACCTCACTGTTTCATTACCAGTAGTACCCCTGAAAACCTACTGTTATTACTGAAAAATCAGAACCCACTGTAAAACAGATTCTATAATCTGTATAAACTTAATTATCCTTCTGATTTACAGCTATAACCAATCCTATGATTTTGAGACAGTATATCACATTTCTAATAACTGATTGACAAGAACTGAATTTAAACAGGGGATTCTCAACTGAACACTGAATAAAACACCCTTAACATTACACAGAACATGCAGGATTATTTCAACTGAAATTCAAAACTGAACTAAAAGCAAACAAATACAGGAGCATTGTCAATATACTGACAATGCCCTGTTCAGAAAACAATATATACATACCATTGACAAACTTTCTGAATTATTAAAAGAGAATCAATTAATTGGGAAGAACTAATTGACTGAGTTCAATGACAATAAACAATTCCAAACGGATAAACAGGGTATTACAAACAGCATTAATGGCAATAAGAATTTACAAAACAACTAATCGACGAACTTAATCGAGTCGATTACACATATTATGACCACTCGTAAATAACAGAAACAATAGTATGATTCTGGTCCAATAGACGAGTATGAGACAGTATAACAGAATTGACTAAAAAAATATGAAAAATTAAACAGACTAATGAAAACAAATATAGAATACTCATAGAATGCTCATAAGAAACAGAAATTACCTCTGAACCTTTAAATTCAACTGAACTCAACTCGACTTGGATTTGGACTATGTTTGAAATCAAACAGACCTTAGTTGAAGTATTTTCCACTGAAAATACTTCGACTAAGGTCGATTAAACCTCAATCTTTATTCAATATGAACAGAATCCAAAAGTTTGGTATTTTAGGGTTCTTGAACGTTTGATTTGGGATTTAACCATTTCTGGTCAGATTCGAGGAGAACCAAACATGATACAAGGGTGAGAGTAGCCTAGGGGTCATTTGGTGTCAGCTTAAAACAAATCTGAGTTTGTTCTTGTTTGGTCCGAATCTTCAAAAAGAAGATTCGAGAACCTCGGAACTGATTCGAGCCAAACAAACAATAGATCCATACTCAGGGTGGCTAGGGGAAGCTATGGTGTCAATTTGGGACTGTTAAGTTTAGATCTAAACTCAGCTCGAATCTTCAAATGAAGATTCGAGAACCTTCAGGAAGATTCGAGCCAAACGGCTAACATATTTGGATAGAGGAGGTTCAGGGGGTTCTAGGGTGTTATTTTGGTGACCGGCGGCGTTGATGCCGCCGGGTTTCAGGCGGTGGGATCCTAGGGCGGCTAGGGTTAGGAGTGGGGGTTTGGGGACGATGATGAACAGTGTAGGAGGGGGGTGTTTAGTTTGGGGCCGGGGTAGGGGCCTGAGACTTATATAGGGGTGGGGTGTATTGATATTATCCGTTGGATTAGATAGAATGAAGGGTTGAGATCAATCCACTTAACCAAACGTTGTCGTTTGGTCTAAGTTCAGGGTCGGCCTGTATTGGGTCAAAGGGTCGGGTTACAGGTTACGGGTAAGGGTAGGAGATCTCGTCCGTTGATTGGATTTGATCGAACGGTCCATGATGAACCACGACTAAACGCTGTTGTTTTGACTCTTTTCGGACTGGACCGGACCTGGGCTAAAGGGGGTAATTTGGTTTGGGCCTGGATTTAAATCCAGGTCCGATTATTATTATTTTTTATTTCTTTTTCAACTAATTCATTATTTAAATTTCCAATTTTAATTATAAAACAATTTTAACTTCACAAAATATATTAATTACTCTATAACAATTATTTAACACATAGACAAGACATCAATCACACAGTGGAATATTTAAAATAGAACTATTGCATATTTTTTGTGATTTTATTTAAATTATCTTTTAAATGCATAATTAAATCATATATGCATGCAACATGTATTTTATTTTATTTTTTCATTTATTATGACAAAGTAAATACTTACGGATATAACACAAGTATTTAGCATCACGCAAATTCAAAAAATTACACAGTAAAAAAAATTTATTTTATTTTTTGATTTATTTTGGAGTAGTTTTCATTAAAGCAAAAATCACGTGCTCACAAGGTGTAATGCGTTAAGGGAAATGGTTAAGCGAAGGATTCTCTAGAGAATATAGTTGATTGCTCGAGGACTAGCAACAAGCTAAGTGTGGGGTGTTGATAATAGGCTAAATTGTTTAATATAGCCTATGTTTTAGCTCAACTTAAGGATGATTTACTATTGTAAATGTTCAAATAATGCAAAAATTGGCTCTAATCATGACTTTAATGTCTCACAGGAGTTCAATAAACAAATGAGGATTTATGATGGTAATCAAGTGAAAAATGGAGTCAAATGACGAAAAGTTGAGCAGCAACATCTTAACAAGAGAAAACCCCACTAGCGCGGGTCATGCGCTGGTCATGCGCTCCCGCGCTAGTTCAGTGATTTGGACAGAAAGAAACCCCACTAGCGCGGGTCATGCACTCCCGCGCTAGTCCTGTCCGGAAAATCAATTATTTGGGGGTAAAATTGGAATTCCTTCTTAATCCCACTCAATTTACATAAAGCAAAGACTCCATTATTGGAAGATCAGATTTGGGAGGAAGAAAAGAATTTTAGAGAAAGAAAGTGAAGAGGAGATTCATCTTGGAGCTAAGAAAGGAGAAGAAGAACAACATCTTGGAGCAAGGATTCAAAGAGTTCTTCTAAACTTTCTTCTATTTGCTTGTTAATATTATTTTTAAAACTTTTATTGTTGATTTTTGTATGATTATGAGTAGCTAAAAACTCTAGTATTCTTGGGTCATGTATGTTAGGTAATTATGTTGTTTGAAGCTTAGATTGAAGATATTGAATTTATCGTTATGGGTTGTTTATTTGATTCTGCTTCTAATTATTTTACTGCGTAGCTAACAGTGAAATATTATTTATGAATCTTGAATTAAACTTGACAAAGGAAATTCTTGATTGCATATAGAATCAAATAGAGCAAGATCCGGATCCTGGGCATCGGGTGAAAGATTTGAAATTAAGATAGAACTATACTTAATTGCCTTGCTTGGTTGAAAAATAGGAGTTGTAAATGCATTCTTGATAATATTAATACCATAGACATATAGGTATTAGTTTAACTTGAATAGATGCATAAGAACTCGAAAGATTCTTATGAATATTATTAACCTTATAATCAATAACCCGAATAATTTAATAAATCAATCTTAAGCTAAAATAGTAGCATGATCTCTAGCAAGTCCATGACCCTGGAATATCTTTACCCAAATTGTTTACAAAATATTGTGTAATTGGTGTAGTAATTTTGTATTGAATTATTGTTTAATTACTAGGTAAATTGTAAATTGGTTCTTTATATATTTTGTGATAATTTATCTTGAATTGATAATTATTTGAGTCTACATCAGTCGAGAAGTTGATCACAATTCCTCATGGGAACGATACTTTACTTACTACTATATTACTTGTCGATCGTGTACACTTGCGTGAGTGTTTTGGTCGCAACAAGTTTTTGGCGCCGTTGTCGGGGAATTGAAATTAGCTACTTTACTGTTTTAAGATTTTATTAGCTGTTAATAAAAACCTAAATTATCCATCTACTTTGTTTGTGTTGCGCAGGCTCTTCTCTTTAATGCGGAGGAGTAGAAGCACAAACAACATCTTCTCTTTTGATCCTGAAATTGAACGAACAATTCATAGAACAAGGAAGGAGTGGGAAGCTAGAAACAGAACAGAAAGAGAGTTGGACATTCAAGTTCAACCACAGCCAACAGTGATGGCAGGTAATCAAGAACGTGCGGTGATAGAAGCAGCAAGGCCAAAGCTTGCTAATATGACTCAGGCCATTGTGAAGCATGAAATCACCGGTCACTTTGAGCTTAAAAAGTACATGGTGCAGCTGATACAGTCCACTAGGCAATATGTTGGTCTATCTCATGAAGACCCACAAAGGCACATTCAATTTTTTTTTGGAAATAACGGATACTTACAATTATTCAAATGTTTCCAAGGATTATGTCAGGCTGACCTTATTTCCCTTTTCATTATTGGGGGATGCTAGAGAATGGTTGCAAAAAGAGCCAGCTAATTCAATCTATAATTGGGATGATTTAGCAAAGAAATTCCTAATCAAGTTTTTCCCCACCAAAAAGACAAAGTTTTTACGGAGTCAGATTCTTGGGTTTCAACAACGGGATGGTGAAACTCTTCGCCAAGCTTGGGAAAGATACAAGAAACTACTTCGGGATTGCCCTCATCATTGTCAAACTGATGAAGTATAGGGCAATAATTTTGTTGATGGATAAGACGAAACTTCCAAAATGAATCTTGATTCAGCTTGTGGAGGTAGTTGCATGGCAAAATCATACAGTGAAATACAACTTCTGTTGAATAACTTTACTTCTAATGATCATAATTGGCAAGGTGAAGGAGAACCAAGGAGAGCAATGAAACAGAAAGCAAGGTTACTTGAACTGGATGACATTTCCGCCATGAAAGCAGATTTAGCAAAATTGGCAAATCAAATGACCAGAATGACAATGGGACCATCACAACCAATGCAGCAGGTTCAACAAATGTCGATTTGTTGTGAAATGTGTGGCGATAATCACACAAGTGACATGTGCCCAACGAATCCTGAATCTATTTATTATGTGAGGCAACAAAGCAGAGGGCCGATGAACCAACAGGCACAATATGGGAACACTTACAATGCAAATTGGAGGAATCATCCTAATTTCTCTTGGGGTGGAAATCAATCAAATCAGAATCAATATAGACCCCAAGGAAATTTTAATCAACCACAAAGGCCACCTCAGCAGGTAGAAGAAAATACAAATGATTTATTGAAGAAATTGTTACAAGACAACCAACAACTCAGAACTAATTTAGAAATCTTGAAAGACAATTGGGACAACTAGCTGCAAATCAAAATACTAGGCATGCAGGTGCTCTTCCAAGTGATACAGAGAAAAATCCGCAAGTTAGTGCAATTATACTTAGAACTGGAAGAGAATTAGAAGAAGTTCCAAAGAAGAGAAAAGACAAGCATGTACCAGAGGGTGAATTGATTCCCAAAGCAACACAGGAAGTAAGGAAAGATGATACAATTTCAGCACCTATGAATGTTCCAAGGCCACCACCACCTTTCCCACAAAGACTGCAGTAAAAAAATGACGATCGCATGTTCAACAAATTTCTCTCTATGTTGAGTCAGATTCAATTGAATATTCCGTTGGTAGATGTGATTCGTGATATTCCAAAATATGCCAAATACATAAAAGACATTGTGGCTAACAAGAGGAGACTAACTGAATTTGAAACAGTTGCACTTACTGAAGAGTGCACTTCAAAGGTCCAAAACAAGCTTCCTCGAAAGCTTAAGGACCTTGGCAGCTTTACTATCCCTGTGAGAATAGGCAATGTTGATGTAGGCCATGCACTTTGTGATTTGGGAGCAAGCATAAATTTGATGTCATTGTCTTTGTACAAACAATTGGGTTTGGGAGCTCCAAAACCCACCACTGTGATGTTGCAACTAGCAGACAGGTCCATAGCTTACCCGGAAGGGGTGATAGAAGATGTGCTACTGAAAATTGGAAAATTTATTTTCCCGGCTGATTTCATTATCTTGGATTTTCAGGCCGATGAAAAGGTTCCTATTATATTGGGAATACCTCTCTTGGCTACAGGTGATGCTATAATTAAAGTAAGAGAAGGAAAAATTATCATGAGAGTTGACAACGAGGAAGCTGTTTTTAATGTATATAAAGCAATTCAACTTCCTCGGCAGTATGAAGAATTGTCTATGATATCTATCATGGAGATTGATGAACAACTTATTACCCCAAGTGTATATTTGCAGGATTCTTTAGAAAAAACAATTGTGTTGTTTGAAAGTTTGGAGATTAATGATGAGGTTGAGGAGATGAAACATACTTTGAATGCAACATGTGAATATATAAAAGGTTTAAATCCCTTTGAACCTTTGAACAGGCCAGATGGTCCTCCTCTGAAGCCCTCAGTTGAAGAAGCTCCCAAATTGGAATTAAAGCCTTTACCTTCTCACCTTCATTATGCTTATTTGGGTAGTTCTGAAACGTTACCTGTTATTATTTCTGCTGACTTGTCTGAATTGCAGGAGGAGAAATTGTTAAGAGTACTACGTGAGCATAAAAGAGCAATTGGGTGGACAATGTCTGACATAAGAGGTATTAGTCCAGCTTTTAGCATGCATAAAATTCTCATGGAGGAAGGGCACAAGCCAAGCATAGAACAACAATGTCGCCTAAATCCGAACATGAAAGAGATGGTAAGAAAAGAAGTGATTAAATGGCTTGTTGCAGGTATTGTATTTCCAATATCTGATAGCAAATGAGTAAGTCCAGTAAAATGTGTTCCAAAGAAAGGAGGAATGACCGTAGTGACAAATGAAAATAATGATTTGATTCCCATTAGAGCTATTACTGGGTGGAGGATTTGCATAGATTATAGAAAATTGAATAATGCCACCCGAAAAGACCATTTTCGCCTTCCCTTTATTGACTAAATGCTTGATAGATTAGCCGGGCAAGAATACTATTGTTTTCTGGATGGCTACTCAGGATATAATCAAATTGTTATAGCCCCAGAAGACCAAGAAAAGACCACATTTATATGTCCCTATGGGACATATGCATTTAAAAGAATGCCATTTGGTCTTTGCAATGCACCTGCGACTTTTCAAAGGTGTATGATGGCTATTTTCACTGATATGGTTGAAAGATTTGTGAAAGCATTTATGGATGATTTTTTTGTATTTGGATGTTCTTTTGATGAATGTTTAATGAATCTTGATAAGGTCCTTGCTAGGTGTGAAGAAAAAAATTTGATACTAAATTGGGAAAAATGTCATTTCATGGTACGAGAAGGCATAGTCTTAGGGCATAAAGTGCCCAAGAATGGATTGCAGGTGGATAAAGCAAAGATGGAAGCAATTGAAAAATTACCTCCACCAACATCAGTTAGAGGCATTCGCAGTTTCATAGGCCATGCGGGTTTTTACCGTCGTTTCATCGAGGATTTTTCAAAAATCTCATCTCCTTTGTGCAGGCTTCTTGAGAAAGATACATCTTTCAAGTTTGATGATGCTTGTCTGAAAGCATTTGATGAGCTAAAACGAAGATTAGTTACTGCACCGATTATCATTTCTCCAGATTGGAAACTTCCATTTGAATTGATGTGTGATGCAAATGATATAGCCACTGGAGCTGTTTTGGGGCAGCGGAAAGAGAAAATATTATGTTCCATTCACTATGCGAGTAGAACTCTTAATCCATCTCAAATGAATTACACTGTTACTGAAAAAGAGTTGCTTGCAGTAGTATGGGCATTTGATAAGTTTAGATCCTATCTAGTGGGGACAAAAGTCATAGTTTACACAGATCACTCAGCTATAAGGTATTTATTTGCAAAGAAAGATGCCAAGCCAAGGTTAATTCGATGGGTTCTTCTTTTGCAGGAATTTGATTTGGAGATTCGAGATCGAAAGGGAATAGAGAATCAGGTTGCAGATCATTTTTCCAGGCTGAAAAATAGAGGCCATGTCACTGAAGGAGAATCAATCAAAGAAACATTCCCTGACAAACATTTGCTAGCCATCACTTCGGATGAAACCCTGTGGTATGCTGATTATGTGAATTTCGTTGCAAGTGGGGTGACTCCACCAGAATTCACAGCTGACCATAGAAGAAGGTTCTTACATGATGTGATATTCTACATGTTGGACAAGCCTTTTCTATACAAGCAATGTGCAGATCAATTGGTAAGAAGGTGTGTCCCTGAGGAGGAGATGAATGCAATATTGCATGACTGTCATTCTTCTCTTTATGGAGGTCATCATGGTGGAGACAGAACTGCACAAAAAGTTTTGCAATCAGGTTTTTACTGGCCAAAATTATTTAAAGATGCACATGCTTTTGTTAAAAATTGTGACAGGTGCAAAAGAACCGGAACGATCACGAAGAAGCACGAGATGCCTTTAAAAAATATTTTGGCAGTAGAGCTCTTTGATGTCTGGGGAATAGATTTCATGGGACCATTTCCGTATTCTAATGGGCACAAATATATTTTGGTTGCAGTGGATTATGTGTCTAAGTGGGTTGAGGCCATTGCTCTTCCTACTAATGATGCGAAGGTAGTGGTAAGTTTTGTGAAGAAGCACATTTTCACACGCTTTGGAACTCCAAGGGTGTTGATAAGTGATGGAGGAACACACTTTTGCAGCAAATTGTTAAAAAATGTTCTAGCAAAATATGGTGTAAGACACAAGGTTGCTACTGCATATCACCCTCAAACGAGTGGTCAAGTTGAAGTGTCAAACAGGGAGGTAAAACAGATTTTGGAGAAAACTGTGAGCGCAAATAGGAAAGATTGGTCCGGTAAGTTAGAAGATGCATTGTGGGCTTACCGAACTGCATACAAGACTCCAATAGGTACTTCTCCATACAGGTTGGTTTATGGAAAAGCATGTCATTTTCCTGTTGAGATAGAACATAAAGCTTATTGGGCAATCAAAAAGCTAAATATGAATATGGACTTAGCTGGAGAAAAAAGACAGCTACAACTCAATGAACTTGATGAGTTTCGGTTGCATGCTTATGAAAATGCCAAGTTATATAAAGAAAAGACCAAGAAGTGGCACGACAAACACATCCAACATCGTGAGTTTGAGCCGGGTCAAGAAGTTCTCTTGTTCAACTCAAGGCTAAAGCTTTTTCCTGGAAAGCTTAAGTCCCGTTGGGCAGGCCCTTTTGTTGTAGTAAGTGTAACTCCTCATGGAACAGTTGAATTGCGAAACATTAATTCAACAGGCACGTTCTTGGTAAATGGGCAACGAATTAAACACTATTGGGATGGTGACATTCAACGTCACAAAACCTCAGTAGATTTAATTGATGTATAATGCAATATGGCGTCGTGCCGCGATATTAAATCAGGCATTGCGTGGGAGGCAACCCACAAATGTGTTGTAAATATAGTGTGTAAATGAGAATTTGTAACTTGGCCTTCTTGAGAGGCTATATAAAAAAAACCAAGAGAAATGTTCAGTGATTAGCGCGGGAGCGCATGACTAGCGCATAGCCTGCGCTAATCAGGTTTCCGTCTGTCTGACCTTCAGTAATTAGCGCGGGAGAGCATGACTAGCGCATAGCCCGCTAATCGGGTTTCCGTCTGCCTCGGAAAAAACTGACTAGCGCGGGAGCGCATAACCAGCGCACGACCCGCGCTAGTCACAAGTAACTTCATTTTAAAAAAATTTTTCTACTTCTTTAACTTAATAATACCCCCCCCCCCATCCTAAAAACCCCCATTCTACTAAATCAATCTCCCCAACTCTTCTTCTTCCCAATTATCCCAACAAAACCTAATCGTTTTCTTCTTCTTCATCATCAAATCTCCCCAACTCTTCATTCACCCCATACCCCATCTCCTCTAAGGTATGTCTTCTTCATCTTCTTCTTATTAGTTAATTTTTTTTATATTTTTTAGATTAATTTCGTTTTTATGATGAACATAGTTTTAATTTTCTATTTTTTTTTTGTTCGATTTTCAATTTCTTTGCATATATTTAGTATAATGTCTTCATTTTTTTTCCTTGTTTAGTTTTATTATGTAACATTATTATGTGGTTGTAAAGATTGTATATTTTTAGGATAGTTTCTTAAATTTATTTTCTCATTTAACATTAGAATGTAGCATTTATAGAAGATTTAAACATATGTTTGATGTTTGGTTGGATTGAGGAAGTGAAAAATTAGGAGTATGGTGGTGTAAAGTAGTAATTGGGTTGGTTGATGGTGAAATACATTGTGACATAAGGTTGGAAAAAGCTTGAAACTTAACATGCTCACAATGTGTTTGAAAAAATGCCTCTTTGGAGGAAGTGATGTGACCAACTATGTGGTGAAGTCTAAGTTGCCCGGTTTGGTCACCCAATTGAATAGGGCTAACTCTAAACTACTTGCAGGTACCATGGCCCCTCGTAAACGCCCAACATCAAGTTCCTCATCCGAACGCCCAGCTACAGCAAATGTTGGTAGACGGCCCAAAAAATCAGTTGATACTAGGCCATTCAACAGTCAAAAGTTTGTGTCAGCCAAGGCACATGACAGATTTAACAAAAAGGAGGAGAAAACAATAGTGCCTGAACAAGCAATGGATGAAAATGCTTTGGCTATTAATTGTCCAAACATAGCAAACGAGTTGAGGAGGCGTGGGCTTGACATATTCTTCGAGGAGCCAATCACGGCGAATGTAATGCTAGTGAGGGAATATTATGCCAACCTTCCGGAACATGATAACTACAATGTTACAGTCCGAAAGCGACAAGTCAATGCATCTATAGAAACAATTCGGGATGTGTACAGGCTACCCTCAGTGGAGGAAGATTACATGGATATATTCCAGGCATATAACAGCAAGCTAATACCATGGACCACGTTCACCGACATAATTTGTCGCCCAGATGCAGATATCCAATGGTATAAATATGGGAACAAGTTCCACGCTAATGCCCTGAAGTTCGAGGCCAAATGTTGGTTGTACTTCATCAACAACCGTCTCTTGCCTTCCAAGAATTTGACTGAAGTAAACATTTGTCGAGCTTGCTTAATATGGTGTTTCATGAATAGGGCATGGTTTGATGTGCCATTGTTGATACATAAAGAAATGTTCTAGAGGGGTAGAATTCAACGCTATGGGTTGTATTACCCATCTCTTGTCACCCTACTGTGCCTTCGAGCCAATGTACCAAACATTCTTGCTGCAGATGGACGACTAGCTAAAGTCAATCCTTTCACGGCTAAAATGGTCACCACAGGTAAGGAAGTTGTACATCCAGCTGAATTGGTTGCTGCTGATTCTGATGACAGTGACGATGAGGAAGGAGAGGACCAACAAGAAGGAGCTGACGATGTGGAGATGGGAGAAGATGCACCACCTGCACAACCACAAGCTTTTGATGCAGCAGGATTATCTAGGGCTGGTCGGGGACAAAGGATAGACCGCATGGAGCAGGAAATCACTGAAATTAAAACATTAGTGACAGTTCTGGGGAGACGTGTTGATGAAATGCAAGATCAGCAGAAGAAAACGAAAAACCGGCTCTTGGGTTGGCTTCGTGCAATTGGTCGGGCATGCAATGTGGATTCAGGTTCTGTCTACGACTAGGAGTGACTCCTCAGGGAAGTATCTTTGCTTCATCTCTTGTTTATAATGAAAGACATGGGGACATGTCTCGCTTTAAGTGTGGGGTGGAGGATTCCTTTAAACATATGTTTAACTGTTCTTAAATGTTTTGGATGGTAGTAATTATTATGGATTTTAGGTTGTTTCAATTGTTTTGGATTGTTGGAATGTTTTGGTAGTGTGGTACAATATATAATGTTTAGGGATTGTGTGACTATTTCACTTTTGTTTTTAAATGTTTTGGTGATTTAGTATTGTTGGAGTAATTGTTGTCTGTTCTTAAACATTTTCAGTAGATTTTTTTTAGTAGTTATATTGGCGCGGCCCGATGACGGATTCTTTTGGATAGGAGTTCTTGAGGGACTGAGCCCATAGAAAACAACAAAAAGATTTTTGTTTTTATTTTTTGTATTTTTAGGTAGTATAACAATTCCCCCTTGGTTTTTCTTTAAGCCGCGGTTCTTTTCCAAGGGTTTATCTTGAACCGGGCATATGTAGTTTTAAATTTCTGTTTTTATATTTTTTTATTTGTAGACTAAAATAAGGAGTTATAAGCTATAGAAAAGTGAACTCATAGCGTTGACACACCTGAACACAATAGACCCTAGAGTGTAACGCTTAGTCCTAATTGTTGAATCTTACTGAAAGTGCCTTAATTTGTATGTTTGTATTGAATTGACTGCTCGTAATGGAGTATCTTGATGAGCTGATCTGGAATGAGTCATATGCCATGTGTGGTGAGTATTTGTGTAGTCCATGTATTGTACTTGTGTCTAGAACTTGTCCGGTATGTGAGTTGAAGCGAAATTTGAGGTGGTGCTCGGTTTGAAAAATGATGTTACGCTTTCTTTGACCTTTTTGAGCTTAATTTCTTATTAAAAATAAAATTTGTCCCTAGTTAACCCTTTTGAGCCTTCAAACTTTTTGTTTGGCACCCGCATTACAAGCCTATATCCTTTTGTTCTTAATTGACAGTGTTTTGATCCTTTTACCTCTTAAAGCACTTTAATTGTGAGAAGAGCGCTAAAAGAAGTGAGAAGGAAATAAGTGTGGGGTGACTTTTGAGTGGAACCAATAAAAGGATGAAAGGTGCACTTATGTTGTAAACGAATACACCACTAGCAGAAATTGAGTGACAAGCCCGTAAAAAAAAGAGATAATTACATTGTGTTTTGCTCTAGCTAGTGGGGATGAATTAATAGAGTGCTTAAAGAAGAAGGGCGTATTTGTGGGATGATATTGTGTATAATTGAGAAGTGGGTTGAAGAATTTATGCTGAAAAATTGCTCGTGTGATGTGTTAAAGTGCTTAAGGGTTGAGTCACTATTCCTAAATACATCCTACCCGTCCCTTAGCCTACATTACAACCATGAAAAAGTCCTAATTGATTTTGAGTCGAGCTAGCCTAAATTAGTAGAGATTTATATTATCGGCAAGCTTATGGTACCCATTGCATGCATGTGACTTCTATTATGAGAGTGAGTGCTTTAATTGATTATTATAAGTATATGACTTGAATGCACGGAGTAATTACCAAATATTTCTTGTTGGCATGATGGTGAGGGCATATGACTTGTGACAGAAAAGCAAATCTTGACTTCTGTGAAGAGTAAGTTGAGGAAGTTTGAATATTGCATAGCACTTGAGAGACAACTTTAAGGCTAGGATTGTTCACGGCTAGGTGTTAAGTATGTACAATGTTCTAGATGTAATGCGTGAGGGTAAATGGTTGAGTGAAGAATTCTCTAAAAAGAATATAGTGGATTGCTCGAGGACTAGCAATAAGCTAATTGTGGGGTGTTGATAATAGGCTAAATTGTTTAACATAGCCTATGTTTTTGCTCAACTTAAGGAGGGTTTACTATTGTAAATGTTCAAATAATGCAAAAATTAGCTCTAATCATGACTTTAATGTCTCACAAGAGTTCAATAAACAAATGAGGATTTATGATGGTAATCAAGTAAAAAATGGAGTCAAATGACGAAAAGTTGAGCAGCAACATCTTAACAAGAGAAAAACCCCACTAGCGTGGGTCATGCGCTGGTCATGCGCTCCCCCGCTAGTTCAGTGATTTGGACAGAAAGAAACCCCACTAGCGCGGGTCATGCGCTCCCACGCTAGTCCTGTCCGGGAAATCAATTATTTGGGGGTAAAATTGGAATTCCTTCTTAATCCCACTCAATTTACATAAAGCAAAGACTCCATTATTGGAAGATCAGATTTGGGAGGAAGAAAAGAATTTTAGAGAGAGAAAGTGAAGAGGAGCTTCATCTTGGAGCTAAGAAAGGAGAAGAAGAACAACATCTTGGAGCAAGGATTCAAAGAGTTGTTCTAAACTTTCTTCTATTTGCTTGTTAATTTTATGTTTAAAACTTTTATTGTTGATTTTTGTATGATTATGAGTAGCTAAAAACTCTAGTATTCTTGGGTCATGGATGTTAGATAATTATGTTGTTTGAAGCTTAGATTGAAGATATTGAATTTATCGTTATGGGTTGTTTATTTGATTCTGCTTCTAATTATTTTATTGCGTAGCTAACAGTGAAATATTATTTACGAATCTTGAATTAAACTTGACAAAGGAAATTCTTGATTGCATATAGAATCAAATAGAGCAAGATCCGAATCCTGGGCATCGGGTGAAAGATTCGCAATTAAGATAGAACTATACTTAATTGCCTTGCTTGGTTGAAAATTAGGAGTTGTAAATGCATTCTTGCTAATATTAATATCATAGACATATAGGTATTAGTTTAACTTGAATAGATGCATAAGAACTCGAAAGATTCTTATGAATATTATTAACCTTATAATCAATAACCCGGATAATTCAATAAATCAATCTTAAGCTAAAATAGTAGCCATGATCTCTAGCAAGTCCATGACCCTGGAATATCTTTACCCAAATTGTTTTCAAAATATTGTGTAATTGGTGTAGTAATTTTGTATTGAATTATTGTTTAATTACTAGGTAAATTGTAAATTAGTTCTTTATATATTTTGTGATAATTTAGCTTGAATTGATAATTGTTTGAGTCTACATCAGTCGAGAAGTTGATCATAATTCCTCGTGGGAACAATACTTTACTTACTACTATATTACTTGTCGATCGCGTACACTTGCGTGAGTGTTTTGGTCGCAACAAGTTTTTGGCGTCATTGCCGGGGAATTTAAATTAGCTACTTGACTGTTTTAAGATTTTATTAGTTGTTAATAAAAACCTAAATTTTCCATCTACTTTGTTTGTGTTGCGCAGGCTCTTCTCTTGAATGCGGAGGAGTAGAAGCACAAACAACCTCTTCCCTTTTGATCCTGAAATTGAACGAACAATTCATAGAACAAGGAAGGAGTGGGAAGCTAGAAACATAACAGAAAGAGAGTTGGACATTCAAGTTCAACCACAGCCAACAGTGATGGCAGGTAATCAAGAACGTGCGGTGATAGAAGCAGCAAGGCCAAACCTTGCTAATATGACTCAGGCAATTGTGAAGCCTGAAATCACCGGTCACTTTGAGCTTAAACAGTACATGGTGCAGCTGATACAGTCCACTGGGCAATATGTTGGTCTATCTCATGAAGACCCACAAAGGCACATTCAAAATTTTTTGGAAATAACGGATACTTACAATTATCCAAATGTTTCCAAGGATTATGTCAGGCTGACCTTATTTCCCTTTTCATTGTTGAGGGATGCTAGAGAATGGTTTCAAAAAGAGCCAGCTAATTCAATCCACAATTGGGATGATTTAGCAAAGAAATTTCTAATCAAGTTTTTCCCCGCCAAAAAGACAAAGTTTTTGCGGAGTCAGATTCTTGGGTTTCAACAGCGGGATGGTGAAACTCTTCGCCAAGCTTGGGAAAGATACAAGAAACTACTTCGGGATTGTCCTCATCATTGTCAAACTGATGAAGTATTGGGCCATAATTTTGTTGATGTATTAGACGAAACTTCCAAAATGAATCTTGATTCAGCTTGTGGAGGTAGTTGCATGGCAAAATCATACAGTGAAATACAACTTCTGCTGAATAACTTTACTGCTAATGATCATAATTGGCAAGGTGAAGGAGAACCAAGGAGAGCAATAAAACAGAAAGCAGGGTTACTTGAACTGGATGACATTTCCGCCATGAGAGCAGATTTAGCAAAATTGGCAAATCAAATGACCAGAATGACAATGGGACCATCATAACCAATGTAGCAGGTTCAACAAATGTCGATTTGTTGTGAAATGTGTAGCGATAATCACACAAGTGACATGTGCCCAACGAATCCTGAATCTATTTATTATGTGGGGCAACAAAGCAGAGGGCCGATGAACCAACAGGCACAATATGGGAACACTTACAATGCAAATTGGAGGAATCATCCTAATTTCCCTTGGGGTGGAAATCAATCAAATCAGAAAAAATATAGACCCCAAGGAAATTTTAATCAACCACAAAGGCCACCTCAGCAGGTAAAAGAAAATACAAATGATTTGTTGAAGAAATTATTGCAAGACAACCAACAACTCAGAACTGATTTTAGAAATCTTGAAAGACAATTGGGACAACTAGCTGCAAATCAAAATACTAGGCCTGCAGGTGCTCTTCCAAGTGATACAGAGAAAAATCCGCAAGTTAGTGCAATTACACTTAGAACTGGAAGGGAATTAGAAGAAGTTCCAAAGAATAGAAAAGACAAGCCTGTACCTGAGGGTGAATTGATTCCCAAAGCAACACAGTAAGTAAGGAAAGATGATACAATTTCAGCACTTGTGAATGTTCCAAGGCCACCACCACCTTTCCCACAAAGACTGCAGAAAACGAATGACGATCGCATGTTCAACAAATTTCTCTCTATGTTGAGTCAGATTCAATTGAATATTCCGTTGGTAGATGCGATTCGTGATATTCCAAAATATACCAAATACATAAAATACATTGTGGCTAACAAGAGGAAACTAACTGAATTTGAAACAGTTGCACTTACTGAAGAGTGCACTTCAAGGGTCCAAAACAAGCTTCCTCAAAAGCTTAAGGACCCTGGCAGCTTTACTATCCCTGTGAGAATAGGCAATGTTGATGTAGGCCGTGCACTTTGTGATATGGGAGCAAGCATAAATTTGATGCCATTGTCTTTGTACAAACAATTGGGTTTGGGAGCTCCAAAACCCACCACTGTAATGTTGCAACTAGCAGACAGGTCCATAGCTTACCCGGAAGGGGTGATAGAAGATGTGCTACTAAAAATTGGAAAATTTATTTTCCCGGCTGATTTCATTATCTTGGATTTTCAGGCCGATGAAAAAGTTCCTATTATATTGGGAAGACCTCTCTTGGATACAGGTTATGCTATAATTAAAGTAAGAGAAGGAAAAATGATCATGAGAGTTGACAACGAGGAAGCTGTTTTTAATATATATAAAGCAATTCAACTTCCTCGGCAGTATGAAGAATTGTCTATGATATCTATCATGGAGATTGATGAAAAACTTATTACCCCAAGTGTATATTTGCAGGATTCTATAAAAAAAGCAATTGTGTTGTTTGAAAGTTTGGAGATTAATGATGAGGTTGAGGAGATGAAATATACTTTGAATACAACATGTGAATATATAAAAGGTTTAAATCCCTTTGAACCTTTGAACAGGCCAGATGGTCCTCCTCTGAAGCCCTCAGTTGAAGAAGCTCCCAAATTGGAATTAAAGCCTTTACCTTCTCACCTTCATTATGCTTATTTGGGTAGTTCTGAAATGTTACCTGTTATTATTTCTGCTGACTTGTCTGAATTACAGGAGGAGAAATTGTTAAGAGTACTACGTGAGCATAAAAGATCAATTGGGTGGACAATGTGACATAAGAGGTATTAGTCCAGCTTTTAGCATGCATAAAATTCTCATGGAGGAAGGGCACAAGCCAAGCATAGAACAACAATGCCGCCTAAATCCGAACATGAAAGAGGTGGTAAGAAAAGAAGTGATTAAATGGCTTGTTGCAGGTATTGTATTTCCAATATCTGATAGCAAATGAGTAAGTCCAGTCTAATGTGTTCCAAAGAAAGGAGGAATGACCGTAGTGACAAATGAAAATAATGATTTGATTCCCATTAGAACTATTACTGGGTGGAGGATTTGTATAGATTATAGAAAATTGAATAATGCCACCCGAAAAGACCATTTTCGCCTTCCCTTTATTGACCAAATGCTTGATAGATTAGCCGGGCAAGAATACTATTGTTTTATGGATGGCTACTCAGGATATAATCAAATTGTTATAGCCCCAGAAGACCAAGAAAAGACCACATTTACATGTCCCTATGGGACATATGCATTTAAAAGAATGTCATTTGGTCTTTGCAATGCACCTGCGACTTTTCAAAGGTGTATGATGGCTATTTTCACTGATATGGTTGAAAGATTTGTGGAAGTAATTGAAAAATTACCTCCACCAACATCAGTTAGAGGCATTCGCAGTTTCTTAGGCCATGCGGGTTTTTACCGTCGTTTCATCAAGGATTTTTCAAAAATCTCATCTCCTTTGTGCAGGCTTCTTGAGAAAGATACATCTTTCAAGTTTGATGATGCTTGTCTGAAAGCATTTGATGAGCTGAAACGAAGATTAGTTACTGCACCGATTATCATTTCTCCAGATTGGAAACTTCCATTTGAATTGATGTGTGATGCAAGTGATATAGCCATTGGAGCTGTTTTTGGGCAGCGGAAAGAGAAAATATTTTGTTCCATTCACTATGCGAGTAGAACTCTTAATCCATCTCAATAAATTACACTGTTACTGAAAAAGAGTTGCTTGCAGTAGTATGGGCATTTGATAAGTTTAGATCCTATCTAGTGGGGACAAAAGTCATAGTTTACACAGATCACTCAGCTATAAGGTATTTATTTGCAAAGAAAGATGCCAAGCCAAGGTTAATTCGATGGGTTCTTCTTTTGCAGGAATTTGATTTGGAGATTCGAGATCGAAAGGGAACAGAGAATCAGGTTGCAGATCATTTATCCAGGCTGGAAAATAGAGGCCATGTCACTGAAGGAGAATCAATCAAAGAAACATTCCCTGACGAACATTTCCTAGCCATCACTTCGGATGAAATCCCGTGGTATGCTGATTATGTGAATTTCATTGCAAGTGGGGTGACTCCACCAAAATTCACAGCTGACCATAGAAGAAGGTTCTTACATGATGTGAGATTCTACATGTGGGACGAGCCTTTTCTATACAAGCAATGCGCAGATCAATTGGTAAGAAGGTGTGTCCCTGAGGAGGAGATGAATGCAATATTGCATGACTGTCATTCTTCTCTTTATGGAGGTCATCATGGTGGAGACAGAACTGCACAAAAGGTTTTGCAATCAGGTTTTTACTGGCCAAAATTATTTAAAGATGCACATGCTTTTGTTAAAAATTGTGACAGGTGCCAAAGAACCGGAACGATCACGAAGAAGCACGAGATGCCTTTACAAAATATTTTGGCAGTAGAACTCTTTGATGTCTGGGGAATAGATTTCATGGGACCATTTCCGTATTCTAATGGGCACAAATATATTTTGGTTGCAGTGGATTATGTGTCTAAGTGGGTTGAGGCCATTGCTCTTCCTACTAATGATGCGAAGGTAGTGGTAAGTTTTGTGAAGAAGCACATTTTCACACGCTTTGGAACTCCAAGGGTGTTGATAAGTGATGGAGGAACACACTTTTGCAGCAAATTGTTGAAAAATGTTCTAGCAAAATATGGTGTAAGACACAAGGTTGCTACTGCATATCACCCTCAAACGAGTGGTCAATTTGAAGTGTCAAACAGGGAGGTAAAATAGATTTTGGAGAAAACTGTGAGCGCAAATAGGAAAGATTGGTCCGGTAAGTTAGAAGATGCATTGTGGGCTTACCGAACTGCATACAAGACTCCAATAGGTACTTCTCCATACAGGTTGGTTTATGGAAAAGCATGTCATTTGCCTGTTGAGATAGAACATAAAGCTTATTGGGCAATCAAAAAGCTAAATATGAATATGGACTTAGCTGGAGAAAAAAGACTGCTACAACTCAATGAACTTGATGAGTTTCGGTTGCATGCTTATGAAAATGCCAAGTTATATAAAGAAAAGACCAAGAAGTGGCACGACAAACACATCCAACATCGTGAGTTTGAGTTGGGTCAAGAAGTTCTCTTGTTCAACTCAAGGCTAAAGCTTTTTCCTGGAAAGCTTAAGTCCCGTTGGGCAAGCCCTTTTGTTGTAGTAAGTGTAACTCCTCATGGAACAGTTGAATTGCGAAACATTAATTCAACAGGCACGTTCTTGGTAAATGGGCAACAAATTAAACACTATTGGGGTGGTGACATTCAACGTCACAAAACCTCAGTAGATTTAATTGATGTATAATGCAATATGGCGTCGTGCCGCGACATTAAATCAAGCGATGTGTGAGAGGAAACCCACGAATGTATTGTAAATATAGTGTGTAAATGAGAATTTGTAACTTGGCCTTCTTGAGAGGCTTTATAAAAAAAACAAGAGAAACGTTCAGTGATTAGCGCGGGAGCGCATGACTAGCGCATAGCCCGCGCTAATCAGATTTCTGTCTGCCTGACCTTCAGTGATTAGCGTGGGAGCGCATGACTAGCGCATAGCCCGCGCTAATCAGGTTTTTGTATGCCTGACCTTCAATGATTAGCGCGGGAGTGCATGACTAGCGCATAGCCCGCGCTAATCGGGTTTCCGTCTGTCTCGGAAAAAACTGACTAGCGCAGGAGCGCATAACCAGCGCACGACCCGCGCTGGTCACAGGTAACTTCATTTTAAAAAAAAAATCTACTTCTTTAACTTAATAATATCCCCCACATACACACACACAACCGAAAAACCCCCATTCTACTAAATCAATCTCCCCAACTCTTCTTCTTACCAACTATCCCAACAAAACCTAATCTTTTTCTTCTTCTTCATCATCAAATCTCCCCACCTCTTCATTCACCCCATACCCCATCTCCTCTAAGGTATGTCTTCTTCATCTTCTTCTTATTAGTTAATTTTTTTTTTATTTTTCAGATTAATTTCGTTTTTATGATGAACATAGTTTTAATTTTCTATTTTTTTTGTTCAATTTTCAATTTCTTTGCATATATTTAGTATAATGTCTTCATTTTTTTCCTTGTTTAGTTTTATTATGTAACATTATTATGTGGTTGTAAAGATTGTATATTTTTATGATAGTTTCTTAAATTTATTTTCTCATTTAACATTAGAATGTAGCATTTATAGAAGATTTAAACATATGTTTGATGTTTGGTTGGATTGAGGAAGTGAAAAATTAGGAGTATGGTGGTGTAAAATAGTAATTGGGTTGGTTGATGGTGAATACATTGTGACATAGGGTTGGAAAAAGCTTGAAACTCAACATGCTCACAATGTGTTTGAAAAAATTCCTCTTTGGAGGAAGTGATGTGACCAACTATGTGGTGAAGTCTAAGTAGCACGGTTTGGTCACCCAATTGAATAGGGCTAACTCTAAACTACTTGCAGGTACCATGGCCCCTCGTAAACGCCCAGCATCAAGTTCCTCATCCGAACGCCCAGCTACAGCAAATGTTGATGGACAGCCCAGAAAATCAGTTGATACTAGGCCATTCAACAGTCAAAAATTTGTGTCAGCCAAGGCACAGGACAAATTTAACAAAAAGGAGGAGAAAACAATAGTGCTTGAACAAGCAATGGATGCAAATGCTTTGGCTATTAATTGCCCAAACATAGCAAACGAGTTGAGGAGGCGTGGGCTTGATATATTCTTCGAGGAGCTAATCACGGCGAATGTAATGCTAGGGAGGGAATATTATGCCAACCTTCCGGAACATGATAACTACAATGTTACAATCCGAAAGTGACAAGTCAATGCATCTATAGAAACAATCTGGGATGTGTACAGGCTACCCCCAGTGGAGGAAGATTACATGGATATGTTCCAGGCATATAAAAGCAAGCTAATACCATGGACCACGTTCACCGACATAATTTGTCGCCCAGATGCAGATATCCAATGGTATAAATATGGGAACAAGTTCCACGCTAATCCCCTGAAGTTCGAGGCCAAATGTTGGTTGTACTCCATCAACAGCCGTCTCTTGCCTTCCAAGAATTTGACTGAAGTAAACATCCCTCGAGCTTGCTTAATATGGTATTTCATGAATAGGGCATGGTTTGATGTGCCATTGTTGATACATAAAGAAATGTTCCAGAGGGTTAGAATTCAATGCTACGGGTTGTATTACCCATCTCTTGTCACCCTACTGTGCCTTCGAGCCAATGTACCAAACAATCTTGTTGCAGATGGACGACTAGCTAAAGTCAATCCTTTCACGGCTAAAATGGTCACCACAGGTAAGGAAGTTGTACATCCATCTGAATTGGTTGTTGTTGATTCTGATGACTGTGACGATGAGGAAGGAGAGGACCAACAAGAAGGAGCTGACGATGTGGAGATGGGAGAAGATGCACCACCTACACAACCACAAGCTTTTGATGCAGCAGGACCGTCTAGGGCTGGTCGGGGACAAAGGATAGACCGCATGGAGCAGGAAATCACTGAAATTAAAACATCAGTGACAGTTCTGGGGAGACGTGTTGATGAAATGCAAGATCAGCAGAAGAAAACGGAAAGTCGGCTCTTGGGTTGGCTTCGTGCAATTGGTCGGGCATGCAATGTGGATTCAGGTTCTGTCTACGACTAGGAGTGACTCCTCGGGGAAGTATCTTTGCTTCATCTCTTGTTTATAATGAAAGACATGGGGACATGTCTCGCTTTAAGTGTGGGGTGGAGGATTCCTTTAAACATATGTTTAGCTGTTCTTAAATGTTTTGGATGGTAGTAATTATTATGGATTTTTAGGTTGTTTCAATTGTTTTAGATTGTTGGAATGTTTTGGTGGTGTGGTACAAAATATAATATTTTGGGATTGTGTGACTATTTCACTTTTGTTTTTAAATGTTTTGGTGATTTAGTATTGTTGGAGTAATTGTTGTCTGTTCTTAAACATTTTCAGTAGATTTTTTTTAGTAGTTATATTGGCGCGGCCCGATGACGGATTCTTTTAGATAGGAGTTCTTGAGGGACTGAGCCCATAGAAAACAACAAAAAGATTTTTGTTTTTATTTTTTGTATTTTTAGGTAGTATAACAATTCCCCCTTGGTTTTTCTTTAAGCCGCGGTTCTTTTCCAAGGGTTTATCTTGAACCGGGCATAGGTAGTTTTAAATTTCTGTTTTTATATTTTTTTTATTTGTAGACTAAAATAAGGAGTTATAAGCTATAGAAAAGTGAACCCATAGCGTTGACACACCTGAACACAATAGACTCTAGAGTGTAACGCTTAGTCCTAATTGTTGAATTTTACTGAAAGTGCCTTAATTTGTATGTTTGTACTGAATTGACTGCTCGTAATGGAGTATCTTGATGAGCTGATCTGGAATGAGTCATATGCCATGTGTGGTGAGTATTTGTGTAGTCCATGTATTGTACTTGTGTCTAGAACTTGCCCGGTATGTGAGTTGAAGCGAAATTTGAGGTGATGCTCGGTTTGAAAAATGATGTTAGGCTTTCTTTGACCTTTTTGAGCTTAATTGCTTATTAAAAATAAAATTTGTCCCTAGTTAACCCTTTTGAGCCTTCAGACCTTTTGTTTGGCACCCGCATTACAAGCCTATATCCTTTTGTTCTTAATTAACAGTGTTTTGATCCTTTTACCTCTTAAAGCACTTCAATTGTGAGAAGAGCGCTAAAAGAAGTAAGAAGGAAATAAGTGTGGGGTGACTTTTGAGTGGAACCAATAAAAGGATGAAAGGTGCACTTATGTTGTAAACGAATACACCACTAGCAGAAATTGAGTGACAAGCCCGTAAAAAAAAGAGATAATTACATTGTGTTTTGCTCTAGCTAGTGGGGATGAATTAATAGAGTGCTTAAAGAAGAAGGGCGTATTTGTGGGATGATATTGTGTATAAATGAGAAGTGGGTTGAAGAATTTATGCTGAAAAATTGCTCGTGTGATGTGTTAAAGTGCTTAGGGGTTGAGTCACTATTCCTAAATACATCCTACCCGTCCCTTAGCCCACATTACAACAATGAAAAAGTCCTAATTGATTTTGAGTCGAGCTAGCCTAAATTAGTAGAGATTTATATTACGGGCAAGTTTATGGTACCCATTGCATGCATGTGACTTCTATTGTGAGAGTGAGTGCTTTAATTGATTATTATAAGTATATGACTTGAATGTGCGGAGTAATTACCAAATATTTTGTGTTGGCATGATGATGAGGGCATATGACTTGTGACAGAAAAGCAAATCTTGACTTCTGTGAAGAGTAAGTTGAGGAAGTTTGAATATTGCATAGCACTTGAGAGACAACTTTAAGGCTAGGATTGTTCACTGCTAGGTGTTAAGTATGTACAATGTTCTAGGTGTAATGCGTGAGGGGAAATGGTTGAGTGAAGAATTCTCTAAAAAGAATATAGTGGATTGCTCGAGGACTAGCAATAAGCTAAGTATGGGGTGTTGATAATAGGCTAAATTGTTTAATATAGCCTATGTTTTAGCTCAATTTAAGGATGGTTCAGTATTGTAAATGTTCAAATAATGCAAAAATTGGCTCTAATCATGACTTTAATGTCTCACAGGAGTTCAATAAACAAATAAGGATTTATGATGGTAATCAAGTGAAAAATGGAGTCAAATGACGAAAAGTTGAGCAGCAACATCTTAACTAGGGAAAAACCCCACTAGCGCGGGTCATGTGCTGGTCATGCGCTCCCGCGCTAGTTCAGTGATTTGGACAGAAAGAAACCCCACTAGCGCGGGTCATGCGCTCCCACGCTAGTCCTGTCCGGGAAATCAATTATTTGGGGGTAAAATTGGAATTCCTTCTTAATCCCACTCAATTTACATAAAGCAAAGACTCATTATTGGAAGATCAGATTTGGGAGGAAGAAAAGAATTTTAGAGAGAGAAAGTGAAGAGGAGCTTCATCTTGGAGCTAAGAAAGGAGAAGAAGAACAACATCTTATAGCAAGGATTCAAAGAGTTGTTCTAAACTTTCTTCTATTTGCTTGTTAATATTATGTTTAAAACTTTTATTGTTGATTTTTGTCTGATTATGAGTAGCTAAAAACTCTAGTATTCTTGGGTCATGGATGTTATATAATTATGTTGTTTGAAGCTTAGATTGAAGATATTGAATTTATCGTTATGGGTTGTTTATTTGATTCTGCTTCTAATTATTTTATTGCGTAGCTAACAGTGAAATATTATTTACGAATCTTGAATTAAACTTGACAAAGGAAATTCTTGATTGCATATAGAATCAAATAGAGCAAGATCCGGATCCTGGGCATCGGGTGAAAGATTCGCAATTAAGATAGAACTATACTTAATTGTCTTGCTTGGTTGAAAAATAGGAGTTGTAAATGCATTCTTGCTAATATTAATACCATAGACATATAGGTATTAGTTTAACTTGAATAGATGCATAAGAACTCGAAAGATTCTTATGAATATTATTAACCTTATAATCAATAACCCGGATAATTCAATAAATCAATCTTAAGCTAAAATAGTAGCATGATCTCTAGCAAGTCCATGACCCTGGAATATCTTTACCCAAATTGTTTTCAAAATATTGTGTAATTGGTGTAGTAATTTTGTATTGAATTATTGTTTAATTACTAGGTAAATTGTAAATTGGTTCTTTATATATTTTGTGATAATTTAGCTTGAATTGATAATTGTTTGAGTCTACATCAGTCGAGAAGTTGATCACAATTCCTCGTGGGAACGATACTTTACTTACTACTATATTACTTGTCGATCGCGTACACTTTCGTGAGTGTTTTGGTCGCAACATGTTTCTTTCATTTACTTGTTGATATCTTCCTCGCAGCATGCTACCCCTCCCATATTTGACTGTTTATTACTGTTTTCTTTTACGTTGTATATAGTTGAACTGCACAGGTTATTTGGTAGTCTGGTCCTAGCCTCGTCACTACTTCGCCGAGGTTAGGCTACACACTTACCAGCATATGGGGTCGATTGTGTTGATACTACACTTTGCACTATGTGCAGATCTCGGAGCAGCCTTTGGACCGTAGTTTGGAGGCTATCTTCAGTCCACGCGGAGATCCAAGGTAGAGTTGCAGGCATCCGCAGGCCCTGGCGTCTCCTCTATCCTTTATTTCATGTTTCATCTCTTTGCTTCAGAAACAGTGTGTCTTTTATTTTCATACTTTGTATTTAGCACTCTTAGATCGTCTGTGGTACTGTGACACCAGTTCTGGGTGATTAAGGCTTAAACAATTATAATAGTTACATGTTCTGATATTTTATTATTTTATTCCACTCATTCTATATTTCCGTTGTTTACACGTTGTTGTTTTATAATTGTTAAAAGGTAATAAATGGATAATGAAGTAATTAGTTCAAAGGATTGGCTTTCCTAGCTCACATTAGTAGGCGCCATCACGACTCCCGAGGGTGGGAAATCCGAGTCGTGACAAGTTGGTATTATAGCTCTAGGTTACATGGGTCTCACAGTTCACAGACAAGCTTAGTAGAGTCTGAGGGATCGGTACGGAGACGTCTATATTTATCCCTAGAGGCTACAGAGTTAGGAAACACTTCACATTTTTTCTTTCTTGTCGTGTTGTTTGGTTTCTCAATGCTAATTGAATATCTACTCTATTCTTTCGCAGATGGTAAAAACACGCGCTTCCTCATCCATTGACCAGCAGCCGAGCCCCAGTAGCAGCTCCCACGAGGGGTAGAGGGCGAGGCTGAGGTCGTGCCAGAGGCCGAGGTGGGGGCAGAGCTCATCCTAGAGCAGCAACACCCGCAGCGGAGCCTCAAGTTGACTTTGATGATGAGGTTCCGTCCCCAGCAGTTCCGGTGGGTCCAGTTTAGGTCCTAGAGGGATTTATTGCTACCCTAGTACTCCAGGATGCTCTGGTCCGTCTAGTGGGCCTTATGGAGAGCGTCACCCGGGCAGGTTTGCTTCCTGTAGCACTAGCCGTCTCTCAGGCTGGAGGAGGAGCCTAGACTCCTGCTACTCGCACTCCGGAACAGGTAGTTCCCTAGTTTCAGACTCCAGCGGTTCAGCCAGTTAGAGCAGTTCAGTCAAAAGTGGTAGCTCAGACCGGTTATGGAGCAGCTATGTCTGCCAATACCTTGTCGATGTTGGATAGGTTCACCAAGCTCTTCACTACTACTTTCAGCGGTGCATCTTCTAAGGATCCCCTGGATTATCTAGATAGTTGTCATGAGGTTATCAGGAACATGGGGATAGTTGAGACCAATGGGGTCGATTTTGCCACTTTTCGCTAGTCTAGATTCGTCAAGACTTGGTGGAGAAATTACTGTTTGGCTAGACCAGCCGAATCGACAACTTTGACTTGGGAGCAGTTTTCTCACCTATTTTTGGAGAAGTTTCTCCCCATCACTTAGACAGAGGCCTATTAGAGGCAGTTTGAGCGTCTCCATCAGGGTTCTATGACTGTTACCCAGTATGAGACCAGATCATCGACTTGGCTCGTCATGTTCTTATCATACTTCCCACCGAGGGAGAGAGGGGAGGAGGTTCATTGATGAACTTATTCAGCCGATTCGTCTTCATATGGCTAGGGAGGCAGGGAGTGAGATTTCATTCCAGGAGGCGACCAATGTGGCCAGGAGAGTAGAGATGGATTTGTCGTAGTGAGGTGGTCATGGGTCGAATAAGAGGCCCCGTCATTCAGGCAGATTCAATGGTACCTCGTCTGGAGGTAGGGATTCATATGGTAGAGGCCATCCTCCTAGGCCTTTTCAGTCATCTCTCCAGGTTTCTCATGGTGCCTTAGGTGATTGTGGTCCTCAGATACAGTATTCTGATCATCAGTCCTATAGTGCACCACCATATCCTATCAGTGCATCGTCACTTCAGAATTTTCGGGGTGGTCATTCATGTCGATAGGGTTAGCAGTCTCAGCAACTGAGGGCTTATTACACTTGTGGTGATATGGGTCATATTGCTAGGTTTTGCCCTCGAGCACCGGGTAGCTCTCAACATCAGGGTTCCCGTGCCATATTTCAGGCACCGAGTGTTCCACAGCCTGCAACCAGCTAGAGGTGGGGGTAGAGATGCTAGAGGTGGAGGTAGAGGTATTAGAGGTGGAGCTCAAGCCGCTAGAGGTGGAGGTCAGCCAGCAGCAGGCCGTCCCAGAGATGTAGTTCAGGATGGTGGGGCCCAGCCCCGATGTTAAGCCCTTCTAGCCAAGCCCGAGCTTCTAATGCAGTTATCACAGGTACGGTTCTGGTTTGTGATAGAGATGCTTCAGTGTTATTTGATCCAGGGTCTACATACTCGTATGTGTCATCTTATTTTGTACCGTATATGGTCATGCCTAGTGATTCTTTAAGTGCTCCTGTTTATGTGTCTACACTAGTGGGTGATTCTATTGTGGTAGATCGAATCCATCGTTCATGTATAGTTGTGATTGGAGGTCTTGAGACTCGTGTAGATTTGCTTATTCTGGACATGGTTGATTTTGACGTCATATTGGAGATGGACTGGTTATCACCTTACCACGCCATCTTGGACTGTTATGCCAAGACTGTGACCTTAGCCTTGCAGGGTTTACCTTGTTTGGAGTTGAGAGGGACTCCTGATCATTCTACCCATAGTGTTATCTCTTATGTGAAGGTTCGATGTATGGTCGAGAAGGGATGTTTGGCCTATTTGGCATATGTTCGCGATTCTAGTGTCGAATTTCCTTCTATTGATTATGTGCCCGTTGTTTGTGAGTTTCCTGAGGTTTTCCCTTCATACCTGCCAGGTATGCCACCCGACAAAGATATTGACTTTTGCATTGATTTGGCTTCGGTCACTCAGCCCATTTCTATCCTGCCGTATCGTAAAAAGAGTTGAAGGAGTAGTTGCAAGACTTTCTTGAGAAGGGTTTCATTAGGCGGAGTGTTTCGCCTTGGGGTGCGTCGGTGTTGTTTGTTAAGAAGAAGGACGGATCGATGAGAATGTGTATTGATTACCGACAGCTGAACAAGGTTACAATCAAGAATAAGTATCCATTGCCAAGGATTGATGATTTGTTTGACCAGCTTCAGGGTGCCAAGTTATTTTCGAAGATTGACTTGAGATCTGGCTACCATCAGTTGAGGATTAGGGCATCCGATGTCCCTAAGACAACTTTTCGCACTTGATACGAGCATTATGAGTTCTTGGTGATATCATTCGGGTTGATGAATACCGCAGCAACTTTTATGGATTTGAAGAACTGAGTGTTCAGACCTTATTTGGATTTGTTCGTGATAGTCTTCATTGATGATATTTTGATCTATTCCCACAGCCGGGAGGAGCACGAGCAACATCTCAAAGTGGTTCTTCAGACCTTGAGGGATAGTCAATTATATGCTAAGTTCTCGAAGTGTGAGTTTTGGTTGAGTTCAGTTGCATTACTGGGTCATGTTGTATTAGCAGAGGGTATTCAGGTTGATCCGAAGAAGATTGAGGCAGTCAAGAACTGGCCTAGACCAGTATTAGCTATAGAGATTCGGAGTTTCTTCGGATTGGTAGGCTACTATCGTCGGTTCGTAGAGGGGTTTCATCTATCGCAGTCCCGATGACCAGGTTGACCTAGAAGGGTGCCCAGTTCAGGTGGTCGGACGAGTGTGAGGCGAGCTTTCAGAAGCTCAAGACAGCTTTGACTATGGCATCGGTGTTGGTTTTGCCCACAGGTTCAGGGCCTTATACAGTTTATTGTGATGCATCTCGTATTGGACTTGGCGCGGTATTGATACAGGATGGCAAGGTCATTGCCTATGTTTCGCGGTAGTTGAACATTCATGAAAAGAACTATCCGGTTCATGACTTGGAGTTGACAGCCATAGTTCACGCATTGAAGATTTGGAGGCATTATCTGTATGGCATGACATGTGAGGTGTTCACGGATCACAAGGGTCTGCAGTATTTGTTCAAGCAAAAGGAGTTGAATTTGAGGCAGAGAAGGTGGTTGGAATTGTTGAAAGACTATGATATCACCATCTTATATCATCCGGGAAAGGCCAATGTGTTGGCTGATGCTTTGAGTAGGAAGTCAGCCAGTATGGGCAGTCTTGCTTATATTCCAGTCGGTGAGAGACCGCTTGCTTTGTATGTTCAGGCTTTGGCCAATCAGTTCGTGAGGTTGGATATTTCCGAGCTCAGTAGTGTGTTAGCTTGCACGATTGCTCATTCTTCTTTGTTGGAGTATATCCGTGATCGGCAGTATGATGATCCCCATTTGTGTGTCTTTAGAGACACAGTGCTGCACGAAGGTTCCAAGTAGGTTAACTTAGGTGATGCTGGAGTTTTGAGACTGCAGGGTCAAGTTTGTGTGCCTAATGTGGATGGTCTTCAAGAGTTGATTTTAGAGGAGGCCCATAGTTCCCGGTACTCTATTCATTCAGGCGCTGCGGAGATGTATCAGTATTTGTGGCAGCATTATTGGTGGCGGAGAATGAAGAAGGATATCGTTGCATATATGGCTCGGTGTTTGAATTGTCAGCAGGTTAAGTTTGAGCATCAAAGGCCTGGTGGTTTGTTCCAGAAGATTGAGATTCCTAAGTGGAAGTGGGAGCGGATCACTATGGACTTCATTGTTGGACTCCTACGGACTCAGAGGAAGTTCAATGCAGTATGGGTCATTGTTGTTAGGCTAACCAAGTCAGCGCATTTCATTCCTATGGCGGTCTCTTATTCTTCTGAGAGGTTAGCTGAGATCTATATTCAGGAGATTGTTTGTCTTCATGGTATGCCCGAGTCTATTATTTCGGACCAAGGTACGCAGTTTAGCTCCCATTTCTGTAGAGCAGTTCAGCGAGAGTTGGGCACACGGGTTGATTTGAGCACATCGTTTCATCCTTAGATGGACGGGCAGTCCGAGCGGACCATTCAGATTTTAGAGGATATGCTCCGAGCTTGTGTCATTGACTTTGGAGGCTCATGGGATCAGTTTGTGCCTTTAGCAGAGTTTGCCTACAACAACAACTACCAGCTGAGTATTCAGATGGCTACGTATAAGGCTTTGTATGGTAGGCGGTGTCGGTCATCGGTTGGATAGTTTGAGCCGGGAGAGGCTCGGTTGTTGGGTACGGATCTGGTTCAGGATGCCCTGGACAAGGTTAGGATTATTCAGGATAGGCTTCGTACACCTCAGTCCAGGCAAAAGAGTTATGCCGACCGCAAGGTTCGTGATTTGGCCTTCATGGTCGGTGAGCGGGTATTGCTTCGAGTGTCGCCTATGAAGGGCATGATGAGATTCGGGAAGAAGGGCAAGCTTAGCCCTAGGTTCATTGGCCCGTTTGAGATTCTTGATCGAGTGGTAGAGGTGGCTTATAGACTTGCATTGCCGCTGAGCTTATCGACCGTGCATCTAGTGTTTCATGTGTCCATGCTTCGAAAATATCACGGCGATCCATCCCACGTGTTAGATTTTAGCACTGTCCAGTTGGACAAGGACTTGTCTTATGAGGAGGAGCCGCTAGCTATTCTAGATCGGTAGGTTCGTCAGTTGAGATCGAAGAGTTTTCCTTCTGTTCATGTTTAGTGGAGAGGTCAGCCTGCTGAGGCATCGACCTGGGAGTCCGAGTCTGATATGCGGAGTCGTTATCCCCATCTTTTCCCTGACTCATGTACTTCTTTCTTCTGTCTGTTCGAGGACGAACAGTTGTTTTAGAGGTGGAGAATGTGATGACCTTACTTGTTTTTAAAATGAATTTTGCATTTTGAGGCCTTAAAAACCTCTTTTAACATTACCTCGATTTGTGTGCGCAGTCCGGGCGCGTAGCTGAAAAGCCTAAATGTGAAAATCTGTGAGAAATGATAAATTTTGACTATAAAATGAATTAATTTGACTTCGGTCAACGTTTTGGGTAAACGGACCTGGACCCGTAATTTGACAGTCCCAGAGGGTCCATAAGAAAATGTGGGACTTGGGCGTGTGCCCGAAATCGAATTCTGAGGTCCCAAGCCCGAGAAATGAATTTTTGAAAGAAATTATTTTCTGAAAAATATAAAGGTTTTTGAAAGTGAAATGTTATGTGAAACCTGTGGTATCGGGCCCGTATTATGGTTTCGGAGCCCGGTACAGGTTCTATATGGTTTATATGTGTTGTCGGTAAAGTTTGGTAAGAAACGGAATCCATTTTATGTGATTCAGACCTTAAATGCAAAATTTGATGTTTAAAGAAGTTTGAGAAATTTCATTGATTTTGAGATTTAATTTGATGTTCATGATATTATTTTAGTGATTTGATTATACGAGTAAGTCCGTAGGGTGTTTTTGAGATAGGGTGCATGTTTAGTTTGGAGTCCCGAAGGCTTGGGTGAGTTTCGGATAGGTCTCGGGAGGTTTTTGAACTTAGGAAAATTGCAGAATCTGCAGTCTGCTGGTGTCCAGGTGTTTGTGCTATGCGATCGCGGGGGTCCTATTTTGTGCTATGCGATCGCATAGGTCCTTCCGCTATTGCGTAGAGTAAATTTTGGGAGATTACAAACTGTTCTATGTGATTGCATTAGTTCTTCTGCAATCGCAATGTGTTAGACCAAGCCTGGGAAGGGAATCATTTTCTTTTATGCGATCGCATAGCCTTGTCTGCGATCGCAATGCCCAGCCCCTTTACCCCATGCGATCTCATTCTCTTGTCCGCGATCGCAGAGAACAAATTTGCCCAGTCATTTAAACAGAACAGAACCCATATGGGATTAAACCCAAATTTCATAACTTCTTCTTCCAAGCTCCAAATTGGGCAATTTTTGAAAGAGAACTTCACCACAAATTAATAGGTAGGTAATCTTAGACTCATTTTCTTCAATTTCCATTAACATCCATTAGATTTCTAGGCCTAACAGATGAGATTAAGGGTAGAAAGTTAGGGATTTGGGTAGAGTTAGGGTTTTCTGATTATTTGGGAATTTGACCTCGTTTTGGGGTCGGATTTCAAAACAAATTATATATTCAGGCTCGTGGGTGAATAGGTGATCGTGTTTTGGTCCGAACCTCGTGTTGTGGCCAAGCGGGCCCGGGGTCAATTTTTGACTTTTTGGGAAGAATGATGGGAAAGCTATAATTAAGCATTGTAATTGAATTGTTTAGCATTTTTTGATGTTATTAAGTCGATTATGTCTAGATATAATTGATTTGGAGCCAAATTCAAATGGAAAAGCGGTGTTTGAGGCTTGAGTTGACCGTGAAAGTTCGAGGTAAGTGTTTGGTCTAACCTTTGCTTGAGGGATTAGGAGTCGAGTCCTATTTTCTATGTGGTAATTGTTGAGTACGACGTATAAGCATGGTGAAAAGTATCTATACGTTGGTATCTAGCATGCCCATGAGTCTTATATTATGATTATCATGACTTCGTTGTATCTTTCATGCCTTGGTGATGGTTTCTATTTGTTGTGTAAAGTTTGTGGAAGAAATTGTGACCTATGAACATGGAGGAGCATTGGCTCAAGTTGTATAACGAATTGTGAAAGTATAAGTGATAATTGAACTATTAGAGCATTGGCTCGAGTTGTGAAGTGAATTGTGAAGTAAAGTGAGAAAGAGAAGAGATCATTATGTTGCCCCCCTCCCCTTGCCGGGCTATTGTTGCTTTATTTGTTATCTCCCTTGTCGGGATGTTGATGTTATTGATATTGTCCCTTGCCGGGACTTGTTGTTGAACTATTGTTCCCTTGCCGGGATTATTATTGCAAATTTCATTTATTTTCCTTGCTCTATTGTTTGTGATTGTTGTTTGGGTGAAGAAGAGAGTTAAAGCACGATGGGTGATGTCGTGTATTGATTTTGAGAGGAAATAGTATTAAAGCACGAAGGGTGATACCGTGTATGATTTGTAAGGAAAGAGTGTAAAGCATGAAGGGTGATGTCGTGCCGCACGATGTACTATTTCGTGCCGATTATATTGATTATATGGTGAGAAAAGAGAGTAAAAGCACGAAGGGTGATGTCGTGTACATTTTTGTTACTTGATTGCTTTGGTGAGGACGAGAGTAAAAGCACGAAGGGTGATGCTATGCATTTATTGGTTTCTGATTCTTTGTTGATATCTGAGATATATTGTTTCTTTCATTTACTTTTTGTCTTTCTATTTGGAATTGATATCTCCCCCGCAGCATGCTACCCCTTCCATATTTAACTGTTTATTACTGTTTTCTTTTCCGTTGTATATAGTTGAACTGCACAGGTTATTTGGTAGTCTGGTCCTAGCCTCATCACTACTTTGCCGAGGTTAGGCTAGGCACTAACCAGCACATGGGGTCGGTTGTGCTGATACTACATTCTGCACTATGTGCAGATCTTGGAGCAGCTTTTGGACCGTAGTTTGGAGGCTACCTTCAGTCCACGTGGAGATCCAAGGTAGACCTGCAGGCGTACGCAGGCCCTGGCATCTCCTCTATCCTTTATTTCTTGTTTCATCTCTTTGCTTCAGAAACAATGTGTCTTTTATTTTCAGACTTTGTATTTAGCACTCTTAGATCGTCTGTGGTACTGTGACACCAGTTCTGGGTGATTAAGGCTTGAACTGTTGTAATAGTTACATGTTCGGATATTTTATTGTTTTCTTCCGCTCATTCTAAATTTCCGCTGTTTACACGTTGTTGTTTTATAATTGTTAAAAGGTAATAAAAGGATAATGAAGTAATTAGTTCAAAGGATTGGCTTGCCTAGATCACATTAGTAGGCGCCATCACGACTACCGAGGGTGAGAAATCCGTGTCGTGACAAATGTACTTTGCACAACTTCCATTTTCATTTAGAGATGGAATATTTTCCTTGTTAAGAGATTTTCGCAACTAATATCGTCAGTGTGCTTGATAATCAATTGTTCTGAAAAAAGGACCAAATCATCTTTTATTGTATGCTCTTTTTCATTTCTGATACGAAATAAGAAATCACCGAATGTTGTATTTGTCCTTATTGTTAGCCGAAGATCCAATTTGTCATCAAATTATATATTTAGTTTATTAAAAATAAAATTGAAAATGATAATTTTTTTAGAAATTAATTGACATACTCTTTAACATCACAACCTAGCAAGTACTTTATAGCATCAAAAAGTGTAACATCATTTGTTATTGAACAACTCAAGTTTTAAATAGTATCTACAAAGTATTATATAGTTACATTAGAAACATATTTATTTAATAAAGGAATAAAATGAATTGAAAGATTTTTATATGTTTATCTTCCTCGCAATCGATATCTCTTATCATAAAATTATTGCAATTAGCAATTTTATTTTCATCATATACCTTCTTGTAGCATTTTTGAAGAAGAATGCCATGGAGCATCTCTATTTATGTAGTTTATTATTTGTATATTGAATCTAGAATATAAATCATGCATATAAATAAAAGTCAATTTATTGTGTTTTACACATTCGAAAAGGACGTAAAATTATTTTAAAATTTTTAATTCACAATTATAAATAAGCTATTTATGATGGTTTTACGCATTTGAAAAGGACGTAAATTTGTTTTGAAATCTTTTACCCTTACAATTTACATGAGTCATTTATGATATCATTAACTATTTTAAGACAAAGTAAAAAATTGTTTATCCCTTTATTTTAAGACAAAGTAAATGACTAAACTTTCTAAAACGTGTTTCTTAATGGTATAAATAACATAAAGAAATATAACTAATGTTTATTAGAAAAAACAGCTTCTTGAAAAAGACCCAAATAATCTAGAAAGGCCTGTCGGCCTAATCTAGTACATCACTTTAATTAAACGGATAGAACATTAATAACTAAGTTAATTAATAGGCGAACACACATCAACAACTAACTAAATAAGAGTATAATATTTAAGCCAAAGTAAAAAAGAGAAAAATATTTCGATCTCATACTGATAGAATTCAATAAAGCTATCTCTTGAATATATACATCCAATAACTATTTATATGAATCATCTTGAATAAATTCTTTGAAAAATATTGTAGTTGATAAAATTGAAGGAAAAAAGTGGTAATTGAGGAATATATTACCTACACGGTTGATTTTCAATCATAGGAATAACATATAAATACATAAGCTAAAGCAAAAAAACTTGGTTGATAAGTACAATAAAAAAAAGTATAATATAGAAAGAAATAATACCTTTTGCAAAGTTTGTAGCATTGTAATGTTTGCAGAATTTTGATATTGTCTTTTTTTAAAAATAGCACCGGCTAATAAGTTTTCGGACTGGTAATTAAAAAATAGTCAGCGTTTGCAAATTCATTGAAAGTTCCAGCATAATATACTAGAGATTGGAACACCTGTGTATGAAGTTCCAGCATATTATGCTGGACCAGTATATTATGCTGGAAGTCCAGTATAATATACTGGAACTCCAGTATATTATGCTAGAATGTTTTTCGGATTTTGAACAGTATTTTCGTTCAGATATATCTTTACATGAAAAGTGGCTAAATTTTAATTATTTTTAAAACTGTGGCTATTTTTCAATTACTACTTGTAAATCTGGTTATTTTTTAATTTTACCCTGTATTTTTACATCAGGACCAAAGGTAAAGACTAATATGTAGAAGTATTTGGCTCTTCTTTAAAAAAAATGGATTCGTACAATTTAATACGTTCTCCAATTAAATTAGTACAATAAATATTTTTAAGAAATATGTCCTAAAAGTAAAAGCATTACATGTCTATGTGGCAATGTGGCACATAAAATTCCTAAAACATAATAGAATTACACGACAATGTGGCAAGTCTCAAACAAAAAATAAGTAATATATATTGTTTCCAATTGATATTAGGATTTGGACTTAAAATGTAAACCAAAATTGTGGATTAGTAGACTACGTACTGGTTAGCCTTTTTTCTCAGTTAATTCCCATTAAGTTTCCTCAAATTCACAAACTTTCTTTAACTATATTATCAAACCAGCATATTTACAAATAAATTGATTTAGCAAAAATTTTCGAGGTTTTAAGAATTAGGAATAGGATCCTAAAAGTAATAGAATTGTATTGCTAATGTCTGGGATTCCCGTAAGAAGTGTGTCCTAAAACTAATAGGATTATATGACTAACGGGTACAATTCCGGTTATGATCTTTTATTGTGAGTTATTATTCTTGATATTATAAGGTTATTTTTGTAAACCAACATTATATTCGTGCTTTTATAATAGTATATATATATATATACACACACACACACACACACAAACACACACTATTGCTTGAGATTCTTTTTTTTTTAAAGTATTCTTCATTTATGACTAGGAGTGGTAAATGAGCGGGTCGGGTCGGATCGGATATAGTTCGAGCCGAAACGGGTAATGAAAAAATGTGTAAATTATCCGATCTGATCCATATTTAATACGAACAAAAAATAAATTAACCGGCAGATAATATCGGTAACTATATTATCCATGACTTCTTGCATATGATCACGTTTGGGAGAATTCTTAGTCTCCCTAACTTGAGGAACCCCCAATTTGAGGCTTTACAAATGTAAAAGTTAGACCTATTGGTTATCCATTTTCTAAATGGATAATATGGTTCTTATCCATATTTGACCCGTTTTTAAAAAGTTCATTATCCAATGCATTTTTAATAGATAATATGAGTGATTAACTATTTTCCTTTAACCATTTTGTCACCCCTATTTATGACTATTTTTTATTGTGATTTTACTTATGTGTATATGTACGACTTTTCTCATCATAATTC
Source organism: Nicotiana sylvestris (assembly GCF_000393655.2). Taxonomy (NCBI): domain Eukaryota; kingdom Viridiplantae; phylum Streptophyta; class Magnoliopsida; order Solanales; family Solanaceae; genus Nicotiana; species Nicotiana sylvestris. The sequence goes on from NC_091064.1 coordinate 13,635,631, forward strand.
TAATAATAAGTCTTATTTTTATAGATTTTTCTACAAATTTATATTTTATTTCTTTTTTATTACTTGCTTATCTAATTGTATTATCCATTACTTAATATTATTAAATTGACATATGAATTTTTAATAAATTAACAGTTTAATATAATATTTTTGAGTATTATTTATTTATTTAATTTTATCAAATAAAATTAAAATGTGGATAGATTCACATTATATCTATTCTCCTCTTTATACATTAGTTTTTGTTCTACAATATTTTAATTTTTTCATTTAGTGTTTATCTATAATACGATTATTATTGTATTATTTTGGAAAAATGCATAATTACCCCATGTTCTATACCCGGATTCTCAACTACATACTTTACTTATGCGGGATTTTTATTACCCTAAACTATTATAAAGTGTAATAAATACACCCTTAATTGATGACGTGACAAGGAGAGTGTCTTCACTCTCTTGAAAGCATGTGAGAGGCAAATTTTAAATTTAAAACTGATTAGTTTATACAAGTGACAACTTTTAATTGAAAATTATATCATTATTTTAGACTTAATTAATTATTACAATAACTTAGACTAATACTATTTTTTGTTCTTTTTGTAAATTCAGTCCCTTTTTTCTTTTTCACTGACGACGAATCCGACTCGTCGGAGCCATCTCCACTAACATTGACAATAAAATCTGCCTTTTTCCTGCAACTTTTTTTACATGAAGAAATTACCCTCTCTCGTTGCGAGCTTCCAAATAGTACATATGATTCACCGGCAGCACACCTCTGTCGATTCCTCCGGCGATCAGAGAACCGTAAAACAGATTATTCAAGAACAAAAATCTATCCACACTATTGCTAAATAAATTACCAGATCCAACGATGATGAGTCTAACATCACCGCTGGCAGCGAGTTTTCCACCATTACTGGCGACGACGCCTCAATGGTACTGCTCTGGTTTGGACTACGATTTCCATTTACCAATTCACATTCTCCGGGTCTAAAATCGGAGAATAATTTCACATTTGCCGGCGACCATGTATATGAAACTAGAATATAATAAAAACAAACAGAAGAATAAAAAAAAAGAATTATTAGCTTGTAGTGCGTGAACAACACTCTCTATCAGGAATCTGGTTGTCCAATTTTAAGGATGTGTTTATTACACTTTATAATAGTTTGGGGCGGGGTAATAAAAACCCCTCAAAAGTAAAGTGTGTAGTTAGAAATTTGGGTATAGGACATGAGGTATTTATGCATTTTTCCTATTATTTTTTTAAATGGATGGTGTTGAATTAGTACAAAGTTTAAACATAGAAGTTCTTTTATTATATGTCATAAATCTACTAGGAGTAATTTCAATTTATGTGAACTTATTTGATTGGGCACAGAGTTTAAGAAAAGAGCGAAAACTTTTGAAATTGTGGTGTAAATATGACATATATATTTTATGTGCCTATAAATCTTTGCATAAATGTAAATTATTTCTAAATAAGGAAAGTGGTCATTCTTTTTTGGCACAGAATAAAAAGGAAATATGTTCACATAAATTGAAACGGAGAGAATATCATTTTTCTGTTATTTTCAATAAGATATTAAATTCAATTCATCTTCTCGCTTGTATTTTAATATGAAAGTTAAATTTTTTTAAAAAAATTACTACATAATAAGTTAAATTATATCTTTATAAATTTTATTGATTTATTGAAATTATTGTTTATATATTTTATTCCCAACATGATAAAATAAAACAAAAACGTGAAAAAACAACAGAAACATGGTGGGACCAAATGCAACTTCTAAGAACGACCAGAAAAACTGAGTGGTCCAAAATCCAAAGTAACATCGTACAGTACTCCCTGAAAATGGGAATCAAAGTCTTGTGCAATCAGCAACGTACAGCTTTGCTTTTGAACGTTCACTCTTTCACCAACCAACGCATTGATAAAGTTTTCCATGATTGAGGTATTATGTACTATGATTAAGTGATTCACCTAGGAACAAATCACTTAATTATATTTATATAGATAAAATTATAATTGTAGGCGTTTGAACATTAATTTGATGAAATTATAATTGAAGTTTTTTCTATATTTTGCTTTTCTTTGTTCGTATTTAAGATTTACTGAAGGAAAAAATCGATTTGAGGAGATTTACCATTATAAATTTCCATTATATAGGCATGAATCAAACAATATAGCTCAATAACATAGAAGTTTAAGAACTTTAATAGTATGCCCTCAAAGAAGGCGCATAAGACCAAAATATACCTTCCATATATGACCGTTTAAAATAAGGGCACATTTGAAGCAAATATTAAATAACATGAGCACGTTTATGCCAAAGTATTAACGATGAGCGAATTCGCTCAATTTCGCATAGTTTAAAGACTTATTTGGGCCTTTCCATAAATAAAAAAAAGTATTTGTTAACAGTTTAAACATCAATTTTACTGTGGAAAAAACGTTTGAAATTTTGTAAGTAAAACTTGAATTTCACTTGAAAGTATTATTCAAATTAATTTTTCAACTTCAAATTCTCTATTTTACGTTGGAGTAGAAATAATAAACCAAATTTTAAAATAAACATTAATTTATACTTGAAGTTCAATTTAAAGTAATGAAATAATCGTAATGACCAAATGGGGCTATTATATTAACTTTAAAATGAAACGTGTGATATTCCAAATCCATATTGGCCATACAATATATGCAATGGCGATTGGTGTGTTGTCGATGTACATGTCAGAGTCACGGACCCAACTTTTTACTTGTATCACTTTATGTGTGAAGTAACTTCTTGAAATTCTTTATATTGAAAAGCCAATTACCATTGTGTATTCTTAACCAAAAACGTTACACTAATGGCTTCTCTGATTGAGCAATGTCAAGTTGCGCCACCTCCCGGCAGTGCAGCTGAGCTCACACTTCCTCTCACATATTTTGATAATCTATGGTTACTTTTCAACCATAACCGGCGAATTTTGTTCTACAAATTCCCTATTTCCAAACCCGAGTTCGTCCAGACCATTATTCCTACTCTTAAAGATTCTCTCTCCCTCGCTCTCAAACACTATTTACCCTTAGCTGGCAACGTTGTTTGTCCATTATTAGATTGTAGCAGTTATCCTGAATTGCGTTATGTAACAGGAAATTCTGTATCTGTAACTTTTTCTGAGACGAATATGGATTTTGATTTTCTCGTTGGTAACCACCCTCGAAATCTGAAGGATTTTTATCATTTTGTTCCTCAATTGAGAGAACCTAAGGATGCACCTGGGGTCCAATTAGCTCCCGTCTTAGCCATACAAGTGACACTTTTTCCGAATCATGGCATATCCATTGGTTTCACTAATCATCACGTCGTTGGTGATGGAGCTACCATAGTAAGGTTCATAAGGGCATGGGCTTTGCTTACCAAATTCGGCGGAGATGAGCAATTCTTAGCGAATGAGTTCATTCCGTTTTATGATAGGTCCGTGATTAAAGACCCTCATGGACTAGGGAAATCCATATGGGACGAAATAAAGAAATATAAAGCGAGTATGTGTGACACTATGACTCCTCCTGATAAGGTTCGTGGTACTTTTATTGTATCACGTGATGACATCTTGAAGTTCAAGAATTTAATATTATCAAGACGACCGAACTTAACTCATGTAACATCTTTCACAGTAACGTGTGCTTATATATGGACTTGCTTAATAAAATCAGAGGCCTCAACAGGGGAAGAGATAGACGAGAATGGAGTGGAGTTCTTCGGATGTGCAGCAGATTGCAGAGCGCGACTCAATCCACCAATTCCTCAAACTTATTTCGGGAATTGCATAGTCGGGTACGTTGCAAGAACAAGGCATACTGACTTAGCAGGAAAGGAAGGTTTTACAATTGCTGTGGAATTAATTGGAGAAACAATACAGAAAAGGATGAAGGATGAGGAATGGATCCTAAATGGTAGTTGGTTTAAAGAATATGGTACAGTAGATCAAAACCGTTCGCTTTCAATTACTGGATCGCCAAAATTTGATTTATATGCTGCTGATTTTGGTTGGGGAAGATTAGAAAAGTTAGAGTTTGTTTCTATTAACAATAATAATGGCGTAACGATATCCCTCAGCAAGTCCAAAGACTCAGATGGAGATTTAGAGGTTGGTTTGTCTTTGCCCAAAACTCAAATGAACGCTTTTGCTGCAATATTCACTCACGGGCTAAGTTTTCTGTAGCAAACTCTAGTTAAAATTCTAGTCAAGATCAAATTCCTTATCTTTTCCTAGTGCAACTATCAAAAAACTATCTTGAACCACAAAGAAATAGCTGATCTTCGTGTGGAATGAGATGTAAAAACTAGTTATTTGGATGCTAAATAAAATCCGTTGTGGTTGAATATGGTTGAAATATGCTTTAACGTTATTTTATTATGATTATTGACAAGGGCGGATATAATGTGTTACCAATGGATTCAATTGAATTCATAACTTTCTAAGCAGAGTAAAAATTCGTTAAAATTGCAAAAATAGTATGGCAAAAATATTCGGACCCCCTAGACTTAGCAACTTTTATTTAGTTCTCCTTAAATTTTACGTGATTTTTAATACCCCTGAACTTAGAAATTTAATAGTTTTGACCCTCCTAGATGTTGATGTGACAAAGAACGTGAATACACTCTCTTTTAGGCGTATGGGAGGGAAGAAAAATTGAAAATTAGCTTCTAGATGGGGTATTTTTCAAATATTAATTGACACATAATCAAATATAATGATTTATTATTTTCAATTGTATTTCTCGTTATTTTTTCTTAATATACACTGCATATTTTTTCTCAATTGTACTTTTTTTAAATACAATAAATATATTTTTCAACTATGTATTTCTTAACTTTTTTCCTGTCCAAATCTACAAAATTTAGTTGAAACTCCATTTATATTAGCCAAATAAAAAGAAAATTTAGCCAAAGTAATGAAGTTCAAATAATATATTTTCTACAAAAGGAAAAAGTACTATGTATTTTTATTTTATTTTCATGCAAAGAGTATTTATTTAAACTATGTATTTTTCTTTTTCGAATCAAATTTGCAAATATTTCGTCGAAATTTTACTATTTATAGACAAAAAATTTATTTAGCCAATATATAGAGTTCCAAACACGTATTTTTTATTTTATTTTTTAGATGCAATGATAATATGTAATAACTATGTATTCCTTCTTTTTCTGACCAAATATGTAAAAGTAACTTGATTATATTAGTATCTTTAACAAAATAAAAATTAATAGTCAAATAATTTTGTTTCAAGTATTTTTTCATACATATCTTAGCACAAAAATAATTTAAATAGTTGGTGGACCTAAAAAGATAAGAATATATAATTTTAATGTAAAAAAAATGCCATATAGCCAAAAAAATCCATACGGCAGCGCGTGTGTCATACTCGCATGGATTGTCAGCGCCGGGGGGGGGGGGGGTCGAGGCTATGAAAATTGCCAAGTTTAGGGTGGTATTAAAGACCACGTGAAGTTTAGGGTGAAACTAAATAAAAGCTGCCAAGTTCAGAGGGGTCCCGAACTATTCTGTCAAATAGTGAATATGAACCCATAACTTAATATAATGGGATCAATGTTAAAATCCTTACAAGTTGAACTCATAAAATTTAAATCTTGGATCCGCCTCTAGTTATCGAAGCTCATGAATGTGTCGAATAGGGATGGCAATGGGGAGTGTGGGTGCGGAGTGATGCGGGTTTTTGCTTATGCGGGGCGGAGCGGGTGCTGGGCGGGTTGAAATAATTTTTGTTAAACTCAACACGATTTGGGGTGGCTGTCACGACCCAAAATTCATTAAAGGTCGTGATGGCGACGAACACCACTGTTAGGCAAGCCAACACCTGTGATGACCCAAAGGGTCACTTGTATTTTAGAATCCAAATCCAGATTTTGAGGCCTTGAAAACCTCATTTCATTTTTTCTCGATTTACGTGTGCAGTCCGGGCGTGTTTCTGGAAAGCTTTTATGGGAAATTTAAGAAAAAAAGATTGATTTTGGCCTTTAAAATTGATTAAAGTTTACTTCGGTCAATATTTTTGGTAAACGGATCCGGACCTGTGATTTGACGGTCCCATATGGTATGTAGTAAAATATGAAACTTGGGCGTATGCCCAAAATCTAATTCCGAGGTCCCCAACCCGAGAAATTTTTTTTTAAAGAAAAGTGTTTGCTGAAAAAATATAAGGACTTTTCGAAATGAAATAGTGTGTGATCTTAATGGTATCGGGCCCGTATTTTGGTTCCGGAGCCTGGTACAGGTTTAAAATAATTATTAAGTCGAATTTGTAAAATTTGGTAAGAATCAGAATTGATTTGATAAAAAATGGATCCTTGATTGAGAAAATAGAAATTTTAAACTATCTTATGAATTTCATGAGTATTGGTGGTAAATTCTTTGTTTATGATGTTATTTTGGCGATTTGATCACACGAGCAAGTCTGCATGATGTTTATAGACTTGTGTGCATGTTTGGTTTGGAGCCGAGGGCTCGGATGAGTTTTGGATAGGCCACGGAGGGTTTTGGGACTTAGGAAAATTTTTGTTGCAACTGGTGCTTTGTTGCAGGCTCTGATCTCGCAATTGCGACGTCAAGCTTCGCAATTGCGAGCCTCTCAGGCTTGGCAATTGCAAGGGTTTTATTTAAATTGCGAAGAAGCCCCTTGCCAGCATTAGTTCACAATTGCAAACATCTTCTTCGCATTTGTGAAGTCAACATGAGGTCAACCTTCGCAATTGCGACTAATTGTTCGCAATTGTGACAACAGCAGACCTTGCAACAGGTTCGTATTTGTGAAGTCTATCTCGCAATTGCGAAGCTCCTGTCGCAAATGCGACATCTGCAACTGAGTAAGAGGGGTCTTGAGCGGGATTTTCACTTCATTATTCAAAATTTCAAAACCTAAACTCCTAAGGGTGATTTTTCTAGAGCAAGTTCTTCCCCAAATCATAGATAAATGAATCTTAACTCTTTTTCTTCAATCTATTTCATCTTTTTACATGATTTCATCTCAAAATCTAGGGATTTTCATGGGAAATTGGGTGTTCTTGGGTAGAAATTAGAAATTTCAAAATTTGGGGATTTGGACCTCAAATTGAGGTCGGATTTCAAAAGCAATTGCATATTTGGGTTCGTGGGTGAATGGGTAGTCGGTTTTTGGTTTGAACTTTGAGTTTTGACCAAGCGGGCCCGACGTCGATTTTTGACTTTTTGGGAAAAATATTGGAAAATCTATATTCATGCATTAGAATTGGTTTATTTAGTATTTATTGTTGTTAGTAAGTAAATTATGACTAGATACAAGCGGATTGAAAGTGGAACGAGAGGTAAAGCGGTAATTTAGGCTTGATTTTGTCTGTGGAATTGAGGTAAGTATTTGGTCTAACCTTAGCTTGAGGGATTAGGTGTTGTGGTCGTATTTGCTACGTGTTAGTGTTTAGTACGACGTATAGGTGTGATGACGAGTATATATATGTTGGTGTCGAGCATGCCCATGAGTCTTATACCATGATTGTTGTGACTCTTATTATGTTCCGTCCATGCTTAAATTAATGATTATCAATGTTGAACAAGACTTATGAAAATTTCGTGGTAATTGACCGTTGTTGAGTATGGGCTCAAGTTGAGATTTATTTTGTGAAGTAACTGTTGGAATGAGATTGGTTATAGCTGAATCCCTTGCCGGGATGTATTTATTTCTCTTGTTGATTCCCTTGTTAAGATGTATTATTTTCTATTGTTTGGGTGAGAAAGAGTGTAAAGCATGAAGGGTGATGCCGTACATGATATTGTGAGTGTGTGTTAATACACGAAGGATGATGTCGTGCCGATATTGTGAGTGTTAATGCACGAAGGGTAATGTCGTGCCGATATTGTGAGAGTTAATGCATGAAGGGTGATGTCGTGCCATGATTATGCGAGTTAATGCATGAAGGGTAATGTCGTGCCGTTTCTGTTATTTCTTATGGTGAGAATGAGAGTAAAAACACGAAGAGTGATGTCGTGCACGTGTTACTATTTCATTATTTCTATTGATACAAATATGGTGTTCATATGCTTCTCTGTTTGGATTACTATTAGAATTTGATATTCCCCGCAACATGTTCTCTTTCCCATCTTTATATGTTATTTCCTGTTATTATTTTTCTGTTCGTATATGAATTAACTACACAGGTTTACATGGTTGTCGTATCCTAGCCTCGTCACTACTTCGCCGAGGTTAGGCTCGATACTTACCATGGGGTCGGTTGTACTGATAATACACTCTGTACTTTTTGTGCAGATTCCGGTGCCGGACCATGTGAGTAGCTTGAGGTAGCTGCCTTCAGTCCCGGAAGACCAAGGTAGATCTGCTGGTGTTCGTAGAGCCTGAAGTCCCCCTTTCCCCGTTTTAGTTTTCTGCTATTTTTTTTTACTTTGAGAACAGTTGTACTTCTTTTAGAATTATATTTATAGTAAATCTTAGTCATTCGTGGATTGTGACACCAGATCTATGGGGTAGTTATGTACTTAAGTTGTGGCACTGTTATATTGTTTCCGCATTTTTTAATTATTTTATTTAGCTAATATCAGTTTCTATTTGATTAATAAAAATGGTGGTAAAACTGAAATTGTCGGCTTGCCTAGCTTTCACGAGTATGCGCCATCACGATTGTCACGACCCCAAACCAGACCCAGTCATGATGGCGCCTCTCATGAAGACAAGGTCAGCCGACACAATTCCCAAATCAATCATTTTCCATTTAAAAGTGGTTTTTATACCATTTATAAACCATTAATCTCATAATGAATATTTAAAAGAACAATGCTGAATAATTACACAAGCCCGACATCGGGGTGTCACTACTCATGAGCATCTACCAAGGTCTGAATCAACAAAACAATCAAGTGTACTAAGTACAGAAATGGAAATGAGATGAAGAAACAGTGTTGCGAACGTCGTGCAACCACCTTGCTAACCATGATGACTCCACATCTGAGCAATCAATACCCGCTACCGGGTTCTGAAATACCTGAATCTGCACACGAGGTGCAGGGGGTAATATGAGTACTCCAACCCAGTAAGTAATAAGAGTAAATAAAGACTGAGCGGTAGGAAACAATGAATACACATTCATGATAAATCAATAAGCACACAGGCTGCTAATTCAGAATACGAGTCGATCGTCTTATTAAAATCCAGCCTTTTGGAAAAAATCATTTGAAAATGCTTTCCGACAGTTTCAGTATGGGTTCAATACCATTTATAATAAAAGAGATGAAAAACCATAATCGGCCCCTCGGGCAAAACATAGCTCGTAAGCAGCCCCTCGGGCAAAACAGGAATCATAAACACCTCATAACATGAAAATCTCAGTGGAAATAACAATGTCAAATCAGTGATTAAATTCTGAACATCTCATAAACCCCAACTTAAATGAAAGTTGTTTTAAAACATTTGTTCAACACTTTCGACAGAGGCTCAATATAAAGATGAGTGAAAACAGTCAATAAATCAACATATTCGATAAAAACTCATTTTAAAGAGGAGTGAAAATCAATAAGTTCATAAAGAGGCCCCTCAGGCAAAGTATCACTCATGTGCATGTATATATCTATCGCCCCTCGGGCAAGCCTCTCAATCACTTGTGACTCAACTCTTACCAATCAGCGCTCACACTTAATAGGTACCATATAGTAATTGTTGCGGCGCGCACCCCGATCCATATATCGCTGCGGCGTGCAGCCCGATCCATATATCTCGTCGACGGCGCTCACTGGGGGTGTGCAGACTCCGGAGGGCTCCTACAACCCAAGCTCTATATCGCTGCTGCGTGCAACCCGATCCATATAAGTATCGCTGCGGCGTGTAGCCCGATCCATATATATATATATATTGTTGTGGCGTGCAGCCCGATCCATAACTTTATAATCCTCACAACCAGTCTCTCGGTCTCTCTCAGTCATTAACCTCACAATCATACTCTCGGTCTATCTCAGTCATCAATCTCACGATCACTTGGACCATCAGAAAAGTAGGGAACTCAACCCAAACAGTTTTCATATTTTTAAGAAATAAAGTGATAAACCAGATTTAAATAATAAACAGGTAAAACATGACTGGGGATATGATTTCAAAATAAATATAGTAAGGAAAAATAGTGGAAGTTCCCCTAAGGGTCAGTAGGTCGGCACAAGGCCCCGAACATGGCATACAACCCAAAATATAATAACATCAAACAATTAACTATCAATTACGCATTAAAATAATCGTTCGGAATGGACTAAGTCACAATCCCCAGCGGTGCTCTACGCCACGCTCGTCATCTAGCGTATAAGTCACCTCAACATAACACAATGATGTGTAATCCGGGATTTCAAACCCTCAGAACAGCATTTACATTCATTACTTACCTCGAACCGGCTAAATCTCTAGCTCACAACGCCCTTGACCCTCAAATCAGCCTCCACGCGCGTCGAATATATCCAAAATCAGAACGAATATGTCACAATATGCCAAGGAAACAAAACCCAAGCGAAAACAAATCAAAAAGTGCCAAAAATCCCGAAATTAGCAAAACCCGAGCCCTAGTCCCACTTCTCGAAACTCAAAAATTTTCACATTAATAGATTCCTTATCTCCCCACGGGTCCATACATACCAAAAGTTCTCAAATCCAACCCCAAATAGTCTTCCAAATCCCCAATTAAAATTCTCAAAATTTTAAGCCCTAGTTCTTCCATTTTTAGCTTAAGTTCCATGAATTTCTAGGTTAATTTCACAATAGAATCACGTTTTAGGTTCAAAAATCTTACCTCCAATCAATTCTCCTTTAATCACCTTCAAAAAGCTCTCAAAATGCTCAGCTATGGAGGGAAAATGACTCAAAATCGAGGATGAAATAACTTATAAACTTTTTGCCCAGTTCTGACTTTCCTTCTTCGCGAACGCGGTCAAACTCTCACGTTCGTGATGCACAACTTATCTTGACTAGATTTTCCTTCTACGCGATCGCGACATAGGACTCGCGAACGCAATGCTTTGCCTAGGTGACCCTTCGCGAACGCGACAACACACCTGCAAACACGAAGCACAATTTCACTTCTAATCCACTGACTCAAATCCTTCTATGCGAACGCGACAGTACCCCTCGCAAACGCGATGCACCAAGCTCACTCCCCTTCGCGAACGCGTGGCTTGCCTCGCGAACGTGAAGGTAAATTTCACACCTTCCTCCTCTTACTCTTCGCGAACGCGAGGACCCTTATGCGAACGCGAAGAGATAAATTGCTGCAACTGCTGAGATCAATTTTCTGCAACTTTCCAAACTCAAAAGTGGTCCGATTGACCACCCGAAACTCACCCGAGGCCCCCGGGACCTCAACCAAAAGCACCAATACATCCTAAAACCTCATTCAAACTTTCTCCAATCATCAAAACACCTCAAACAACATCAAATTACCCAAAACTCATCGAATTCAAGCCTAAGTTTTCTAAAAACGTTCGAAATATGCTTTCGATCAAAAACCCAACCAAAACACGTCCGAATGACCTGAAATTTTGCACACACATACCAAATGATATAACGAAGCTACTGCAACTCTCGATATTCCATTCCGACTCCCGGATCAAAATCTCACCTACCAACCGAAAATCGCCAAAATCTCAACTTCACCAATTCAAGCCTAGTTTTACTCCGGACCTCCAAAACCAATTCCGATCACGCTCCTAAGTCATAAATCACCCAAAGAAGCTAACCAAATCATAAAAATTCCGTTCCGAGCTCATATAAAATAAGTCAACTCTTGGTCAAACCTTTCAATTTCAAAGCTTCAAACTGGGAACTGTTCTTCCAAATTCATTCCGATTTTCTTGAAAACCAAAACCAACGATTTAAATAAGTCATAATTCATCACACGGAGCTAGTCACGCCCAAGAACTAGCGAGCAAAGTTCAAAAACTCAAAACGACCGGTCGGGTCGTTACAACGATTATCGAAGGTGGGAAATCCGGGTCGTGACAACACCAAAAAGTTAATTAAATTCTCATTTTAGTATTTTTGAAATCATTTCTTTTCCTTACATTAAACAATATATAATGAACTTCACTGAGTAAATAACGATGTCTTTAACAAATTTGAATACTGAGAAATCCCAAAGTCATTTCAGAATACGGTGTCACAAGTTCATGAGCATCAACTAAGAAATATACACAAAATACAACATCTGTCCGGAATACAAATTTGGACAGAAAAGGAAATATAATACTCTGAAGGGGACTCTACTGGCTGTGGGTCGTCTCGAGAGTTGCAGCTCACCTAAGTCTTTGTATCCACCATGCTGCTGCACACAACTAGGCCACTAGACATACATGTTCTTGTGCAACAAAAATGCACAACAAGTGTAGTATGAGTACAAAAACAACGCGTATCTAGCAAGTATAACCTCAAAGAAGTAGTAACGAGAGGTCGACTTCGACAATTACTAGTGGTCCAATAATATAATCAGTCGTGGATTATTTAAAACAGCAGTAAACTCAAGGGAATCATGTAGCAAGTAAACAATCCTTCTGATAATAAGAGATTTCCAAGTTCATATTTCCTCAATTGTCAATTTATCTCAGGCCAAGGAGGCAATATCATTATTTACAATTTCAAGGCAAGCAATACAAGCATGCACAATTCATCCTGAGGTCGTACGACCCGATCCAATATAATATTTAAACTATGCACTGCCAGAAGGTCGAATGGCGCGAACCATAGATGCATCTATTATCCCGCTCGTGAATCATACATGCGACGTGGTCGAATATAAATAAAATAATTACCCCGCTCGGGAATCATACATGGGACGCAGGTACATATAAATACACACATTCAAATAGTCAATCAAGACTTCATCAGGGATACAGTTACCTAAGGAAATGACAACTTCTCTTTTAACAGTCAAGAAAGTGATGTTTAGCCCATTAGAAATTTGTTTACCATGTTCGGTATGATTTAAACCTTTTAAATTGTCAATAAAGTTACAAGTACGACAAGTAAAGCATGCATTTGGGTCCTAGGCTACCCGGACGTAAGCATAATAGTAGATATGCATGGACTCTCGTCACCTCGTGCGTACATAGCCCCCACAAATAGAAGAACATATTCAATTATTTCACCTATGGGGAGAATTCCCTCTTACAAGGTTAGACAGGAGACATACCTCGCTCTGAAGTTCCATAACCGGCTTCCAAGCCCTTCCGACGGCTCAAGTCGATGTACAACGCTCCAAAACTAGCCAATAAATATGCAAATCCATAAATGCATACTGTAAAACTTATCATAATTCAATTTACAACAATTTCCAACTCCGTTCAAAAGGTCGATAAAAATCACCCTCAAGTCCACTTGCCCGGATTCCGAAAATTTTGGAAGATAAACTTTACCCATAACGCCACGAACTCAAATATATAATTTATTCCAAGTTCCATGTCCAACATCGTGGTCAAAATCTAAAAATACCAAATTTTAGGTTTTCTAGCAAACCCCACAATTAATTTCCATATTCAAATCCATATATAATCATGTATTTAACTCAAAACTAATTTGAACCACTTACCTCATGTTTGGTGACGAGAATGGCACTCCCAAGTTGCTCCCAAATCGGCTCCCATGAAAGATTTGAGATGAAATGAGCCAAAACCTATTTTTAAAACTTATGCAGTACCCAGGCGACCTTCATCGCAAACGCGTCTATGCCCTCGCGTTTGCGAAGCCCAGCAACTCTGGCCCAGAATTTCCTCTTCACAAACGTGGCAATACCCTCGTGTTTGCGAAGCACAACCATCTTCGCCCCAGAATTTCCTTCTTCATGTTCATGTTCCTCAAGATGCGTTCGCGAAGCTTTACGCTCTCACAGCTACGTGTTCACATACCAAGCCTCGCGTTCGCGTAGGCTAACGACCTAAGGCCCAGTCCTCACGACCAACACTTCACGTTCGCGTAGTTTCCTCCGACGACCCCTCCGCGTTCGTGACATGTGCCTCGCGTTAGCGAAGTCCAAAAACCAACAGCCTCAAAATTCCTCTTCGCGAATGCGGGACTCTCTTCGCGTTCGCGAAGAAGGAAACCAGATACCAGATATCAGCAGTTCCAAAACAGCCCGAAATGATCTGAAACCACCCCAAAACACACCCGATGCCCTTGGGACCCCGTCTAATCACACAAACCAGTCCCATAGCATAACACAAACTTGCTCGAGGCCTCAAATCACATCAAGAAACATCAAAATCCTAAATCACACCTCAATTCAAACTTGATGAACTTTAGAACTTCAAACTTCTTCATTCGATGCCGAGACCTATCAAATCACGTTCGATTGACCTCAAGTTTTGCACACAAGTCATATTCGACATTACGGACCTATTCCAACTTCCGGAATCAAATTTCGACCCCGATATCAAAAAGTTCACTTCCGGTCAAACTTCTCAAAAGCCTTCAAATTTCTAACTTTAGCCAAATGACTCAAAAATAACTTAAGGACCTCCGAATCCACTTCCGGATGCGCCCCCAATACTAGAATCACCATACAGAGCTATTCCCAGACTCAAAATTCCAAACAGACATCGATAACACTAAAATGTACTTCAACCCAAACTTATAAAATTCTTCTAAAAATGCTAACTTCCACAATAGGCGCCGAAACGCTCCCGGGTCATCCAAACCCCGATACGGACATACGCCCAAGTACGAAATAATCATACAAACCTATTGGAACCTCAAAATCTTGATTTCGAGGTTGTTTTTTCAAAAATAAAACCTTATTCAATTCTTTCAACTTAAAGCTTCCGAAATGAAAATTTTCTTTCCAAATCAACTCTGAACTTCCCGAAATTCAATTTCGACAATGCGTGCAAGTCATAATACCTGAAGTAAAGCTGTTCATGGCCTCAAACTGCCGAAGAATGCGCTAAAGTTCAAAACGACCGGTCGGGTTGTTACATTCTCTCCCACTTAAACATACATTCGTCCTCGAACGTGCTAAGAGCTGCACTGGAGTTGTCTGAAATCACTATTAAACACCTCGTGCACCTATCCCTGCAACCACAACACAGTTGAGCACATTAGCTCGAGCAAATCTGAAGATATTCTCTTTTATTCAAGCAAATAAGCTTAGAACCCAATTCCAACACCCGAAATTCTCTTCCATGTCTGCTTCCAACTTGCGAACACCGTAACAACCACTACACGATGCACCGATACATTATTGCATACCTTTTCTTAATTCACACAATGCATTGCATAGCTCACATGACCATAATAACATCCTTTGATAACAATAGCCGAAATTCCATGAATCTGGTGATCCCAACGCACCTCATGACATATATAAGTCTTGTCCCAACTTTTACAATACCGTCCCGACGGAAGAGATGTTAGAAGTTCATAACCAACTACCGAGTCAACAAATCATTGAGTCTATACTCCTGACAAGAACCATTGCTTCATTCTGAACCACACAATGATAATTATTCCTTAATATGCTTCATATAAACCCAATTGCGCTGATCCCTGGTCCAATAATCTCGTCTCACCCTGTATAAGCTGCTCAGGCAAATAGGCCACCCCAAACATAGCCAAAAGTCTCATATGATGACACAATGTGCCAATAAGCTACAAACTCGAACATGATACATAAGGAAAACAAAATCTGGAAGGGAATACTCGACCCACGTAACTAATTAGACAACCGAAAAGGTGTTATGAACCTTTCTAAAAAATGGGAAACAAAACACACAAAATAGAATATAGGGGACTATACTCAATATCATACTGTTGCGGCGTGCAACTCGATCCAAACAACATACCTATCGCGGCGTGCCACATGATCCACACATAAAATTTACATAAGGAGATACTTACCTAGCTAAATTGCCCATTACTACAAAATACCGAATATCGGCCACAAGCACACTAAGTGCATAATACTATACTTGGGAGATAGATAGCACCATATGCTATGAAACTCAAGCACAACTGAGGTGTGATATATGATCTGAATTTCAAGAGCCATCCTACTCGCATAACACCATCGCTACGTAGAACCTTAACACATAAGAGAATTATCAAACCGTTTCGCAACTCACACGGCCCGATATAGTATTACATGAAATAGTCGACGACGAAATAACATTCAACATCCGAATACTCCTCCCAAATGGAGCGCTATGCTGAAATGAATGCATCCAGCTTGATATATAGCCCTCATTCATATTTAAATCCATCTACCGACCTCAAGACGATTATGATCGCACCATACTAGGCTAACAAGCTTTCAAGGGTTCATAATAACCCATTTTTCCCATAAGTCACAAGAACAGCCCTCATAACCGGAGCAAAACTCCACAATCCACACCCCAATGAGCTGAGCGCCCTACATGCATAAATTCTCAAATTAGTGATATTACCACAATCTCCATACTTGGTCTAAATCTTTGATCAATCAAGTGACTTTATGTCACCTTTATGTAATCTTCCTATGGAACACGCTTCCACGACTTTCCGCACCGGGTAACAAGTCTGCACACCCATACCACCGGCCACACTAACTATGAAACAAATCAAGGATCCACAAATCAATACACAAAGCCTCTTGCACGAGTCACTGATCATAGGTGACGCTGAAGAGAATAACAACTTACTTTAAACATCCAAATCCCTTCCTGCTCATCCTAGCTCATGACATCCTTGTCAATACCGAACTGCGACCTTAATCCTTAACTTTCAAATTTCATGTGGCTCACTGCACCTAACCTTCCCATACGCGATAGTACATGAATTTCATCATAACTCCTGAACCACTAACCGGGTAAACACTTTATCATATAGAAACTTTTTACTCAACTCATTCCAAGAGAACCATAGCAACACACGAGTGAATTCTCACAGCCGCAGAACATGAAAATCATCTAGTAGTGGTCTAAACCACCATAACCCTTCCGGGATCCGCCTATACATAACAAGCCATAATACTTGAATACTTCCAAATAAAATCAGTTACGGCGGCCGTCAAGACTCGCACATACCATCACAAATCACATGCATAACTTAATCACGCGGAAGGAGCTGATCACTGCCACCATCATGCCAATTCAACAATGGCTAACAGACCCGACTTCTTCTAACTTATCCTTAACTTGTATTAGGAATAGTGATAACTCTAGTCAACACATAACAACTCAATCTGCACTCATCCTGAGTGACCTTGTAAAATAAGACCATGCTATCTCAAACCCCACGAACCATTTCATACCTTCCTTGTGCGCATATTCGCATCCTCAACTGGTACGCCCATTCTAATAACTCTTTTACGAATCCGAAGTTATTTTCTGTCATTCCTCCAAATACTACACTGCAAGTCTAAAATATCATAGAACATTCTCCGTCTCTTATCATAATCTGCTACAAAAGCTTGATTCTTAACCATACCGCAGGCTTGAAATCCTTAGGCATTACATTTTTAACCTTTGAATTCACTAGGACCATTGTTGAGAGTCACCCACTCTAACTTGGCCCCGAATATAATCAACTCCGAGGTTTTGCTAGCACATGAACACCCATCTCAATGAAGCCCCGACTGAACCACTTCCCTGGTAAATCACCTCTGTACGAAGCATAAATCCTGAATCTTCCCAAAGCACAAAAATGAGTTAATAAGGCCCACTATAGCACACCTTTATCAATTCCTTTTCTCAAATTACCACGTATGTTCTTTTCCCTTAGTTGTAATAACTCATCAATACGCCGATAACCCGAAACCTCATAAGTAGATAACCATATAACCCAAATCATAGGCGGTGGGACTCTTCCACTTAGCTTGAAGCTACTATTACACAACTCTGGAATCCACCAAGATTTTTTCTTTATTGTTGACATGATCTGGCACAACCAACCCGCCAAATTCCTCGAAATCCTTCTGTTAGCATTTCATGAAGACTCTGAATCTCTAGCAACATTCACATATTCGACCTATTACTGGATAGTCAGTAAATTCCTTCATAGAAACTTCTCCAACCACACGACTGTTGACCTGCTCACAGGATATAACCCACTTGTGGAAATTACATACCGACATCTTTCAACGTCGCTGCATGGGATACAATCACTATGATATCAATAACGTATCCTGAGCCCGCGCTCATTCACTAACTGTACTAGTCCATTCACTCCTTATGGACATCAACTAAATGTGCAACAATATCTTCCAATTCAAAGTTATATGCATCCTTCTTCGTATCAAGGAACTCCCTTTCTATTGCATCTAATCTCCCGTGGTATAATAGCCAATATTTCAAATTAATCCCGTGGACCCAATCACCGTCCACTAAAATTCTCAAATCACGCTAAACTTTTCCTCAAGGTGTGTAATTATCCTGCCACTAAACCCATATACTACTCTACCACTCTCCCACTTTAGTCAAACTCACTCCTTTAGGCAACTACTCGGCGTTCGCTTCTTACACATAGCCTTCAAGAAATTTAACCTTTGCCTGACACTTCCCACATGTCCTTCCTCATCCTTTGCTTCCCAGTTGTTGCCTTATATCAATATCTATCTCTGTAGCACTTGAACTGATAGATCGCTACTAACTTCAACCATTTCCGAAGATCCTCCTTCTCGAGCCGTCAGTATTAGAAATACCCATTCAATCCTGAACCACCACGCCCCGCGTTCTTTAACAGCCGTTTCTCCAATACTATCTCACAATATCCTGGCCCAAAGGCGAATTGTAGAAGATCATAACACCGACGAACTTAACACATTTAATCGAGGACGACGACACCACGTCGCAGATAAAAATTCCATCACATTTGAAAACATCAAGTCTCATTACTCTATTAACCCAAAACAGGAATATTTATAGTTCGATTGCCTTTGCTCTACCGGAAATAAAATACTGAATCTTTGAATCGTGCTCTGAGTAGACCTCCTTTCAAGTCATTCACTGCTCCGACACATGGGCATGCATCCTACCACAATATCAATACTGTAAGATAACCAATCATGAGCATCATAGCAACCTGTGTGTAGCCTCAAAGCTCCTAAAAGTATAGTTATTGAGTTGAAACGACAGAATATCCTTCCGCAAGGCGACGATAATAGCTCAATCAACTACGTAGGGAGAAACATACTACACCGCATCTGTAGTACCATTACAATTCCTCGATTCCCGATCTAGAACAATCGATTCACGTCACTTAAGATAGAATGGGAAGGAAATATAGGAATAAGCCTCAAAGGAAGCAAACCACACGATGAGGAATCACGAAGGGAAGTGATCCTAACAGCCCTTTAGCCTCTCGAAGATAAGTACAGACATCTCTATACCGATCCGCAAGACTCTACTAGACTCACTCATGACTTATGAAACCTAAGGGAACCTAGTACTCTAATACCATGTTGTCACGACCCAAAATCTATTAAAGGTCGTGATGGCGTCAGACACCACTGTCAGGTAAGCCAACACCAAGAAGTTAATTAAATTCTCATTTTAGTATTTTTTGAAATTATTTCTTTTCCTTACATTAACAATATATAATGAACTCTACTGAGTAAATAACGATGTTTTTAAGAAATTTGAATACTCAAAAATCCCATAGTCATCCCAGAACCCAGTGTCTCAAGTGCATGAGCATCAACTAAGAAATATACATAAAATACAACATCTATCTGGAATATAAATTTGGACAGAAAAGGAAATATAATACTCTGAAGGGGACTTTGCTGACTGCAGGTCATCTCGAGAGATGCAACTCACCTGAGTCTCTGTATCCACCATGTTGCTGCGCCCAAATAGGCCACTAGACATACATGTGCATATGCAAGAAAAATACACAACAAGTGTAGTATGAGTACGAAAACAATGCGTTCCCAACAAGTATCCAGTCTAACCTCGAAGAAGTAGTAATGAGAGGTCGACTTCGACACATACTAGTGGTCCAATAATATAATCAGTCGTGGATTATTAAAAACAGCAGTAAACTCAAGGGAATCATGTAGCAAGTAAACAATCCTTTAGATAATAAGAGATTTTGAAGCTCATATTTGTCGCGCCCCCTTTTTCCTCGCGGAGTTCGGGTTTTAACATTTCTTTAAGACAACTCATTTCCTTTTGGTAATTGGGTATAAAATTTGAAGAGTCGCCACCTAATGGATTTAAGGTGCGTTAGGGCACCTAAAGCAATAAACCGGTCTACATAACCAGAGATTGGGTAAGTGTTCGAAATAACCTTGAGGGGAAGGTGTTAGGCACCCCTCGAGGTCCACAACGGTGGGTCCCGACCAAACTCGAATTAGGTGAATTAGACTTATAAGCAAACAAAGTAATTTAGACAAATAGATATTACGTTTAAAATAAGGGGTAAAAGGGGTCCTAGGTTTTTAGCCTATAGGATCACTTTTGTGCAATACTTGGTAATCGTCCCCAAATTGGGGTACTACACACAACATTAATGCACAGGTCATCATATCCTTTACTACCCGATTACACTCCCCTTAATTATTGTTACCTAAGCCCTCTAATAGTATCCAATATGTGCATTATGCGTGCATTACCCGTCCCTTACCTGTGGCCCTGAAGGTGTTTAGGACCTCTATTTAAGGAATTTCTAGACTCGCCTATGTTGTTTAAAAGGAGAAAACTAAGTGACTTACAAAAGTCAGATAGGACTATCAAATCAAGATGCAATTAAAGGCTCATATTTACCTCCACAAATAGACAATCAATTGCACGCCTCAAACAAACAGTTTTAAACAATTTAAAAGTCCTATAGCAGGATATCTAGATGAGCACAACATATGTAGCAGTCTTATTAAAGCGGGGCAACAAATACCTAATCAGTTTGCCTACTGATTTTATTACTTCTTGAATCTGGGCAGTTTCAAGCAGCAGGAAAATAACTATTTTAAACCCAGAACTCAAGCAGCCTACAAGATTGCCTAAATGATAATAGATAGGATTTTTATAAACCAGGTGCCTAAGACGTAAACTGATTGATGATTTTAGCGGCTGATTTTATCTTAAACCATATAGGCATGATTTATAAGTGTTAAAACATGTTGAAATCCTATAGGCATGAGTTCTAAGTGCAGAAACTGATTTTAAAAATTATAGACATGGTATCTAAATGCAAAAACCGATTTAAACCTTATAGGCACGGTATCCAAATACAGGAATTGATTTAAACATTATAGGCATGGTATCTAAATGTAGAAACTGATTTTAACCTTATAGGCATGGTTTCTAGGTGAGTAAAGCATCAATCAATTTCCAAGCAGACATCAACAAGGAAATTCCTAGAAACATGATTGCTAATGCACACATGAAGGTTTGAAGACATGATTATCGATGCAAAATTGAGTGGCGACTTAAAGCAGGTTTTCTAATGATAAAACTTCAGGATTCAAGGAATTAGATGAGTCATATAGGCATAGTTTCTAATGCACATAAGTAAACAAATATTGCAGCAACCTATAGACATGATTTCTACTCGTTCCCCAACAAAATATATATAAGAATCCCTCCCATTTTTACTAATAACCCAAATATTATTTTACAAGGAATTATTATTACAAACCAAATACAAATGAATTACAGAATGAAACTGCTATACTATAGAGAGTCTGGATAGGCCCAAAAGTAATCTTGGAAGCTATGCCTTCAACCAGGTTTGAACATGCCAATATTCTCATAGTATACCCAATGGTATTCTGGTGTGTCAAAGTTCCCAAGGGCCTCAAGGACCCCGGGCAATGCTCACACCAGAAAACATTTAAAGAAACATTTTTGTGAGCAAGTTTTGGAGAGCCAGCCCTAGGATGCCAAAATTTAGAGGAGTCTCAAAGACTCCTAGACAGTGCTCATACTGGAGAGGCAAGACCCTAGATGTTCTAAGAGTAGGGGTTGAAAATAGTTTGGATTTTTTGGGGTAAATAGGAACAGAGAGAGAGTTACTGCAATACTTGGGATTCAAACAGAGATTCCAGCAATCAAATAGTAGACAACAACAGGATCACAATCACTTCAAGCAAAGTTTCACATTACCTAGATTCAACTTAGTTTAATAGTTGTTACTAGGTGGGTATATGGATACGTATTAAACAAAGAAATGGCATGTTGGGATCAGATTACCAATCAGACAGTCGTATATGAAGGGCAACATGGGTAGGGAGCATGGGAATCATTAATCAGAAGTCTATTATGGGTGAATACTTAAAACAGGACAGAAAGAACATGTTAGTTGAGAAATAAGTAGGCATAGGTCTAATTTACATATAAGCAAACATGTAGACATGCTGAAAGCAGGAAGCACATAAGTCTAGTTAAAACAGAAGTAAACATGCTGAAAGTAGGAAACACATAGGTTTAATTAAACAGAAGTAGACATGCTGATTGCAGGAAACCCATAGGTTTAATTAAACAGGAGTAGACATGCTGATTATAGGAAACACAATGGTTATAAGTAAACATGCTGATTACAGGAAACACATAGGTTAGAAGTTAACATGTTGATTACAGGAGACACATAGGTTAGAAGTAAACATGCTGAAAGCAGGAAACACATAGGTTTGATCACATAAAAGTTTGAATTGATAGCAGAAGTGGAGGCATGCCGTTTAAGAGATTGCAATAGAAGAGTGAAGCAAACAGGGTCCGAAGGTCTAGCCTTGGATTCCAGCCGATTAGACAGTGCAACAAACAAAGAGTAGGAAGATTGTGATGGGGGATAAGAGCAAGAACTTTTGTGTCTTTCTATGTCTGTGTACGTGTGACTTAAAAAAAGAGTGAGACTTATGTAGCATTGAGCAGAGTAAAGTAAATAAGGTAAAGCAGTTTAAAAGTTTGCCAATAAGGCAAAGCGAACAATTAGTCAATCAATTAGGCTTGACAGGTCCAATCAATAGGCAAATATCATGGGGTTATGTCGAAAATTAACACGGAATTGAGGTTTAAATAGGGTAAGTGATAGGTATGATAGCCAATTAGAGCCAGAACACCAAAAATCCAGCAACTAACCGGGCAATTAGTCACACAAATAAGGTAACACCAGTAAATTAAAGACCAATCTGGGATAGGTAAGACAATCAGATCATAAATTAAGCTTAATAGGAATAATTAAGGCAAGTAGCGCCAATTAGGAGTCCCAAAATAAGGAAGGTAGACAAAATTACAGGAAGTAATCACCTCAGGAAACAAAGCAAATTTCAAACCCTAGATAGTTTAAGTGATCAATCAATTACTCAAGAATAACGCGCAAACATTGAAGCGAGCAATGAAATAATCAAACAAACTAAAAACTGGAATACAGTCATGAAAGAATCAGTGGAGAAAGATAATCAAACAGATAGGAATTTTTTTAGAAAAGTTTCGCAGAAATAGACGAAGGGAAACCCTAGTTTGGAGGAACATTAAAATCAATTAATTATAGAGAGAACAAGAGATTTTAAAAGAAACCTTCCGTATAAACTCAAAACCGTTTCAGATCTACAAGGATCTGAACAGATTCAAGTGCAAGAGATGAGGGTTTTGAGAAAAGGGGACGAGGTGAGGAAAAATCCAACCGTAGCTACAAAGACAACAATACTCACAAACGTTGATGAACAACAGGCGAGTTCATAAGGAAATGAAGAGCCTAAGTCGACTCTGAGTCGACTATGAGTCGAATCTCTTCGATATTCCCTCAGAAAAAAGCAAGAATCAAAAAACCAGTAGAGGTAGTAGGTTAGATAGGGTAGCAAAACACCAAATAACCCCATATCTGGTCGGGGATCGAAGGAGATTGGTAGATTTTGGGGCGACAGCGCTAGGGTTAAGGATAGTTTCAGAGAGAAGGATAATTATTGAATATTTATATAATTAAAAATACAGAAATAAATTGATTTAAGGCCTTTAAAAATTATAGAAAAATTATAAAAATATGTGTGCATGTTTGTAAATGCATGTACAATATTTTGAAAGTATTTATGCATATTTAAAAATATATGAGGGAAAAATTGGGTATCAACAATAGTTACTCAATTGTTAATTTATCTCAGGCCAGGAAGGCAATATCATTATTTACAATTTCAAGGTAAGCAATACAAGTATGCGCAATTCATGCCGAGATCGTACGGCCCGATCCAATATAATGTTTGTACTACGCGCCGCCAGAGGGTCGAATGGTGTGAACCATAGATGCATCTATTACCCCGCTCGCGAATCATACATGTGACGCGTTCGAATATAAATAAAAGAATTACCCTGCTCGTGAATCATACATACGACGCAGGTACAATTAAATATACACATTCAAACAGTCATTGAAGACTTCATCAGGGAAATAGTTACCCAAGAAAATGACAACTTCTCTTTTAACAGTCAAGAAAGTGATATTTAGCCCTTTAGAAATTTGTTTACCAAGTTCGATATGATTTAAGCCTTTTAAATTGTCAATAAAGTTACAAGTACCGCAAGTAAAGTATGCTTTTGGGTCCTAGGCAACCTGGACTTAAGCATAATAGTAGCTACGCATGGACTTTCGTCACCTTATGCGTACGTAGCCCCCACAAGTAGAAGCACATATTCAATTATTTCACCTATGGGGATAATTCCCTCTTATAAGGTTAGAAAGGAGAGATCGCTCCGAAGTTCCATAACCGACTTCCAAGCCCTTCCGACGACTCAAGTCGATGCATAACGCTCCAAAACTAACCAATAAATATGCAAATCCATAAATGCATACTCTAAAACTCATCATAATTCAATTTACAACAATTTCCAACTCCGTTCGAAAGGTCGATAAAAATTACCCTCGGGCCCACGTGCCCGGATTCCGAAATTTTTTGAAGATAAACTTTACCCATAATGCCACGAACTCAAATATATAATTTATTCCACGTTTCATGTCCAACATCATGGTCAAAATCCAAAAATACTAAATTTTAGGTTTTCTACCAAACCCCACAATTTCCACTAATTTCCATGTTCCAATCCATGTTTAATCATGTATTTAACTCAAAACTAGTATGAACCACTTACCTTATTCTTGGTGACGAGAATGACACTCCCAAGTTGTTCCCAAAATCGGCTCCCATGAAAGATTTGAGATGAAATGAGCCAAAACCTGTTTTTAAATTTATGCATTGCCCAGGCATCCTTCATTACGAACGCATCCATGCCCTCGCACTCGCGTAGCCCAGCAACTCTGGCCCAGAAATTTCCTCTTCACGAATGCAGCAATACCCTCGTGTTCGCGAAGCACAACCAGCTTCGCCCCAGAATTTCCTTCTTCGCGTTCGTGTTCCTCACGACGCGTTCGCGAAGCTTTCCGCTCTCACACCTACGCGTTCGCATACCAAGCCTCGCGTTCGCGTAGGCCAATGACCTCAGGCCCAACCCTCACCTCCTTCTACGCGTTCACAACCGACCCTTCGCGCTCGCGTAGTTTTCTCAGGCGACCCCTCCGCATTCGCGATTTGTGCCTCGCGTTCGCAACTTTCAAAATCCAACAGCCTCAAAATTAATCTTCGTGAACGCGGGACTATCTTCGTGTTCACGAAGAAGGAAACCAGATACCAGATATCAGCAGTTTCAAAACGGCCCGAAATAATCCAAAATCACCCCGAAACACACCCGAGGCCCCTGGGATCCCTTCCAATCACACAAACCAGTCTCATAGCATAACACAAACTTGCTCGAGGCCTTAAATCACATCAAACAACATCAAAATCTTAAATCACACCTCGTTTCAAATTTGATGAACTTTAGAACTTCAAACTTCTTCATTCGATGCCGAAACCTATCAAATAACGTCCGATTGACCTCAAATTTTGCACACAAGTCATATTCGACATTATGGACCTACTAAAACATCCAGAATTGTATTCCAACCCCGATATCAAAAAGTCTACTTCCGGTCAAACTTCTCAAAAGTCTTCAAATTTCTAACTTTAGCCAAATGACTCCAAAATGACTTATGAACCTCCGAATCCACTTCCGTACGCGCCCCAATACCAGAATCACCATACAAAGTTATTTCCAGACTTGTAATTCCAAACAGACATCGATAACACTGAAATGCACTTCAACCCAAACTTATGAAATTCTTCCAAAAATGCTAATTTCCACAATAGGCGCCGAAACACTCCTGGGTCATCCAAAACCCGATCCGGACACACACCCAAGTTCGAAATCATTATATGAACCTGATGGAACCTCCAAATCCTGATTCCGAGGTCGTTTACTCAAAAATCAAACCTTATTGAATTCTTTCAACTTATAGCTTTCAAATTGAGAATTTTCTTTCCAAATCAACTCCGAACTTCCCGAAATTCAATTCTAACCATGCGTACAAATCATAATACCTAAAATGAAGCTGCTCATAGCCTCAAATTGCCAAAGAATGCGCTAAAGCTCAAAACGGCCGGTCGGATCGTTACAGTGGCCGCGGGCATTGTGAAATTTGAGCTTTCCGTAGAATCTAGTTATACAATTCTTCCCCTAAGCAGCTAAGCATTCAGTTTCCATCAATCCTCCTTATGCCTTTACGACTTTACCATATTATATCCAGTGTTATTCCCTCATCTTAAATTGATATATTACAAAAATAAAAATAAAAAGTTGTTATATTTAGTTTGCATTGCCAAACCAATTTATGCATTTGGATCATCATTATTACTACACAATCAATTCAATTAATTAAGTTCACATTTATCAAGAAACTAATCCTAAGAAGATTTAAAATGATCCGCGGAGATAATAGCAAAACATTTAACTCCTTTAATTTTCTGGTTAGCTTTCCTTCTAATAATGCTTTTGATTCTTGATTTAATAGCCCTAATATAAAGAAAACAATCAGTTCTGTTAATACAAGTTAACAGAGAAAACTGTTGGGGGGAAAATACTCATCAAAACGGAAAAAAAAAAAGAAATTTTCTAATATGGGATACGGGCCGAGCCGGGCCGGGCGGATTGAAAACATAAAATTTTGTTACGCAGAGTGGGCGTGCGGGTTGAAGCCTTTACGGGTTAAGGCAAAACCGTACCGTCCCGTCCTGCCCCACTGCCATCTCTAGACTGTCGAGCTATCTCAATGTTGATACCATTTTACTGGAGCGAAACTATAGTTTCGAATTGTTAGTTAAACACCTTTGTCAGATGAACATGTTTGAAAAAAAATTTGTATTTTATCACTGCAATTTTATATTTTCAAAGCAGGGTTCGAGATGAAACATATGTTTACATTGTAAATCAAACAAACTAGGTTCGTGGTAAACTGGTAATTATACAGATAAAACATTTCACTCTGAGAATATTTATTTACTCTTGTATAGATCACAATAATCAGTGGTGGAGCTACATGCACCCAAGAGGTGTCAACTGATACTCCTTCGTCGGAAAATTATAGTATGTAGTTGAGTAATGTTTTCTTAAAATATGTATATATTTATATTTATATTATTATAAAAGCATGAATACAAAGTTAAATGACCAAAATAGCATTAAAATATTAACTTAATATAGGTTATTTTGGTAAAAGCTAAGAAAGCACTTTAAATAGAGTTCTAACTAAATATTGCTTCTGGATTTTTGTGCCTTAACAAATACAATCCTCTTGAAATTAGAAAAGCACATCTATTCATAAAAGAATCGATAACACTGATGCATTCACTTGCTCATCAGTTTTGTAACACTAATACGAATTTGCATGGGATTGATCTAATCCCAATCAAGTTCTAACTTTATGTCCTTCGGATTTTGGGTTCAAATCCATACCAATTTCACAAGGATACGAACATATTGAACTATCTCTTATCAATTACCAATACATGAAGGGCTTTGTTGATTATACAACTGAAGCTAGGGACATGGATAAGCTTTATGTGAATATCTGTCATACAAATTAAAGTTCATCAAAGAATTAATTAAGCTTATAGGTAATATCGAAAGCATGTGCAATCAACCTCCACATTATTGTGTATTATTGTGGATATGGAACTGGTACTGAAAGCACGTGTAATCTGTTTCTTATTATTATTAGTATTAATTCTCTTATTCTGGGAACTGACTTTGTTTCAATTATGCTCATCTTCAAAAATAATTTCTTTGACAAGTTTAATGTTGGCATATTTTTAACTGATATATTGTTTTAATGTTCTTTTTTATGAGATTACTTTCGTTTCTTTCATCAAGTTTTAATTACGTGTATTTATCTGAAGTGTCATTGCTGCACACGCTGAACTTTTTAAAGGTAATTAATTTCCTTAATCACATGAATTCTCTCTCAAAAAATTACTCCATGTATATATCTCAATGGATAATAAACAACGCTTGCATGTAGTCTTGCTTTAGTTATATATAATTATAAGTAGAAGATACTCCCTCCAAATCCAAATCTTTGATTACATTGCTTCCAATTGCATTCTTTAATTATCAGGATATGTGTCTCTCCGGAGGTAGTGTTATTTTCTTCACGTATTTTGATTAGCTAGGTTGTTTTAATTCATTTTGTAAGTCTAAATATTGTTTAATCATTTGCAGAACAATATTTTTATATTCTTAATTTTAACAAAAGATGATTTTTAGCAAAACTTATATAAACTACTATATTTTGTGTTTGAATATTATTGTTTCTCAAAGACATAATTACACATCAAATAATATGATAGTAGTAATTTTAGGACTTTCACTTGATAATTAAAACTTGAAATCACCTGAAGTTTGTCGTTTGCTCACGAGAAATATATATAAAGAAAGACTTTTGAACGGGAAAAAAATAAAACATCGAAAATACATCCCTTTTGGTTTCTTCTAGCAAGAAATCTTCGTTATTGTTATTGTTGGAGGTTTCTTTAAAGATTTCGAACAAGAAAAAGAAAGAGTAAACCAACCATGTCAAAAGAAGATGTCACTCTCCAATTATTGATTTTATCTCCACATATTAATTAAATAATTTCAAGAGATATTATTAGGACATACATAATTTATGCTAATTAAACGTTGATGGTATATTTTGAATCTAATCTTTGATTTTTAATTGGTGAAAAGAAAGGACATTGTGGGAAAAAAAACTTTGTGGAAAACGAACCGTCCTTCAACGACACATCAAGCAAGCATAGATAGAATTGAAAGATATCTCATCTATCACAATTAAGTTTCGTTTATACGTAGAGATAAAGATCTGGTATTAAAGAACATCTAAGTTTCGTTATCATATTATGAAAATATATTATAAAGTTTGGATGCTTCCAATTCCAATTTTATACGAATAATTTGGGTTTAGAAACTTTCTCTTTTCTAATTTGAAAGTACCATTGTTTGGTTTAGAAAAATTTATAAATAAAAAGAAAATAAAACCAAACACACATGCATACACATGTATAATCTCCTATTGTATTCTTCTCCTTGTTTGCTTTAGTTTCTACTTTTGTCAACACCGATTTTAACATATTTTATTACTGTATTTTTGGTCAAAATTAAGATCATTTGAACAGGTACTTCCAATATTGTTAAGTTTTTAAGGACTTCAATTATTGAATGTTCCTCTTGAATCTGTTCATTTACTGTGGTTGTGTGTAATTACACCTAATTTCTATTATGTGAATCATTCGCGGAAAAAAAAGTTAAAAACCTTTCAAAAAAATTATCCATAGGTGTTGTGATTAAAATAAAATAGTAATATAAGTATAAGAAATAAAAATAAAAGCTACGAATTTAGTACCCCATTAGCATGAGGATGAACGCAATGATGATGCCCAGAGTTCATAAAATCTACAATAACATTAATAAAAAAGATATATATATAATAACTTCTTGTAATTCCAAATCATATAACGTGCAACGCACGTTTATAGAGACTAGTATATATATATATATTATATAGACATCTCTTAACTTTTTGGTGAGTCTTTTTTTCTCAAAATATAATTCTCTTTAAATGAAAATTCTAATTCCGCCGCTAGATAGTAACCCCAATGCGTTTATTCGCCTCGGCAACAAATTTGGCGAGAAAAGTATTCTGCCCACAACCGAATAAGTAGGTAAAAAAGATTTGTGGAGAGAATTATTTCAGCCACATTTTCGATACAAAGGCGTTGTACTGTTGTCAGTATTTACTAAGGTACATTCCAGAGTAACATTGTATCAATTTCGTAGTGTTTATCACGTGCAATTATGTATATATTGGAAAGCCAAATATGCTTTGACTAAAATGCATTAGGCCCTTTTTAGTTAAATCAATTTAATAAAAAGATTTGGGACAAATTTTAGCCAGAGATGATTAATTCCAGATCTGAGATAAATGATAAGAATGAACAAGCACAACTAAACATAAATTTTGATTACAACAACGATTGATTCTCACAAAATAGATAATTGCTCCAATAATATTAGATGATAATGAATAATACATAAAGGAAACGAATCACCATGCTCAAACAAGATCGCCCTTCGTCCGTTTGATAAAATAGAATTAAAGATGTTTACCGTGAAAATGGTAACAATAATTAAATTTATAAATAGGATTCTAAAAATACGTGATCTACTTTTATGGTAGTTGTTAGAGCAGTTGATGCTAAGAGTATGAAGTTTAATGAAGAGATGCAAGCTGAAACGGGGCAGTAATCAAACCCAGGGGCTTGCCGCCCGAGCCTCGGACTGGTCGATGAAGGGGCCTCGGGGCCGATATCCGGCTCGATCTCGAGCTATCGGGGGTAGTCGGGGATGGGATAACAATTGAGATATGATCAAGCAAGGATCTTTATGGCCAATACCAAACAATAAATGAAGAACAAGTATGAAAGCAATAAACACTAAGAGTAGCCTCGAGCTAGTAAGGACGAGCAAGTTAGAGAGGAAAGAGAAAGAGAGAGATATTATTGATCTGGTGGGGAGTGGTTGGAGCAACATCAGCCCTTTACAAAGTAGTGTAGGTTCCCTTTATATAGGAGGGGAACCCGGTTATAGTACAACATGCATTAATTGTAAAGTATGGAGATGGGACGGCTAGACGTGACACTTCGACAGAGGCCCCGAATAGGCTGGCTCTATCAGACTGAGTCGCGTGCCTTGGAAATTTCCCCCTTTGCTCTAGCCTCGGTTTTTGTCTTCTCTGAGTCAGGCCTCGACGAGCCTCGAGGGAGGGGACTCGGTCGCAATTCCATGCCCTCGGGGTCTCGAGGTATTCTTCTGAAGTGGCTTGACAGCGAGAAATTAAGTCCTCTGATTTTGCCGCATACAAAAGATGCATATCGAGATTCTAAATTCTCGCCTCTTTTCTCGGTCAAGAGCTTGAGGTTCTGGAGCATCTTTATCTTTTTAGGGATGTATATGTTGTTGTATGTGTATGTTTATGTGCTTCTCTCCGTTATGTCACACTTTCTCATGATATTTATATCAAACATTTTCCTTATCCAGCGGTCCTTAACCGGAGTACCTAAGTTCTTGGAATATCCCATAGAATATTCCTCTAGAATATTTAAGTGTTGAAATGGCCGTTCAGACCGAATTGAGTGCCCGACCTCGACCGTAGCTAAATCACTTGCCGGCATATCGCTTCATACACGCGACTTCGGCTTGGTTGCTTCTTGGTTGCTCTACCTTAAATAGAATTCCTTTGATTAGATTTTGACCCATACAGTTAGTCCTTCCGCCCATTCGGGTTGCCTTTGGGCGAGCTCGATGGGCGGACTTCGCCAGTTACACCCTTTGAGAAATCTGAGCACATTGGCCGAAAAGTGACCCTTCATAGCGAGATGACGATGTGATGCTTCGGGAGCCGTACCTGACCGTTCTATTAGTTTGAAATGACGCCAATATGTCATTCGTCACTATGGCACATGTTCCCTATATGTTACATAATTTCCCGTGCCTCCTCTGCTTTGGAATTAACATGACAGCATTTGGTTTTCCCGCTTAGGATGTTTGTATTCTTATAAATAGAGGAGAGAGCTCTTCATTTGGGGTTGTTGTGTTTTCTACATATTACTCAAAAGACTCTAAGCTTCTCTTTCCCCCTTCCTAAGATTCTTACATTTGTATCTTTCTTCTTTCAAAGCTCCTTGGCATTGTTACTCTCTCTATCCTAGCTTATATTACCTACATAACAAAAGAAACATGGCTAGTGCACCTTCTACTTCCGATAGAGTCGCCGGTACCGTCGCATTGGAAACAGATGTGCCCTCCCATGAAGAAGGGACGACCATTGTGGAAGATGAGAATTTTCCCACGGTGGATGAGATAAATCCTCGCTCGGGGAAAGACAGGATTGATCTCAAGCATTTACCTAACTCCGATCCTGAGCTTGTTGTTTCCATAATGGACGATACGGAACTTGTTGCACTTAAGGCCAAGTGGAGGATTCCCTATCATGTTGAACTCGTTACCGCGAATAACAACGTCGTACAGGTACATCGCCCGGGGTACTGCGCATTTTATGCATACCCGTTTGTCATCGGTTGCATACTTCCCCTTCCTTTCCTGGCGGAAGACTTTTGTCGTTATTATGGGGTGTGCTCGGCTAAGCTCTCCCTATATATATACAAGCTTTTCCTCATGCTCACCAAGTACACAAAATTGGCTGGCCAGGGGATTTATCTTAGCCACTTGCTTCACCTCTTCATACCCAATTTTTATAGGGGTACTATGATATATCTTCGTCACTGCGGGACCAAGGGATTGGTGGTAAAGTTGGACGACAAGACTAATCTCCGCTTTTGGGAGAGCTTCTTCTTTGTGAGGATGGTGCATGTGGTGTCGAACCCTAATGGATTTCCTGAGGAGTGGAATTTTTCCCGTAAGTGTCTTTTTGTAGATATACATATATATATTTTTTTAGAAAGCGACTTCTCGTTGTCCCCTTCCGGTGAACTGATTGTTCTTTTTCCTTCTATTTCATAGCCAAGAAGGACCCTCATCCGCTAGTCGCCGATATTCGTGAGTGGGTGAGATATGTTTTGCCCTATACGATGGGGATTCGTTAATGGTCGCCGTTCCACGAGAGATTCGGGCATAGGTAGACCTTCAGTTGGTGAGTCATCTCGTCTTGATTTTTTCGCCCTTTGCTCAGTGCTTTCCTATTTGGTTTAAGATTCCTTCTTTGGTAGGTCGATGGGGCACAAGGAGGGCGAGGTCTCCCGTGCTTGCTTTCCATCAGTCGAATCTCTTGACCGGACCTGCACCGATTGCGGCTGCACGTGAGAGCGTTCAGACCGCCGATGCTTTACAAACTACAACCCCTCCCATGCTCGGCCTTCGTGAGGATGCTCATCTGGACGAGGCTCTACATCCCCTGGTTCATTTGGTGGACGAGTCATCTCAGGACGACGACGAAGAGGCTTCATTAAAGAGGCAAAGAATAAGGATCGATAGGGTACCTAGGACCGGGGGGCCTTCGAGGAGCGAACCTGTGTTGGCAGTGCCTGAGTCTGCTGGTGATGCCAATTTAGGTGAGGAGACCATATCCCCCTCGGGCGTAGAGGTGGTGCCTGTTTCTGGTGTGGAAGAATCTACCATGGTAGAGGGGCAGAACTCGGAGGCCGCTGCGATTATTCCTTGTGGTCCATCGGCTTCGCAACAAGCCCGTGCTCCCTTTTTGGGGGAGTTGATAAGTGGGGATTTTAACCTATTATTTGCTCTCTTTTACTTGCGTTTTGGGCTTAAAATACGTAAAGGTATTCCCGGAAACTAATGTAATATGCTTGTTTGCAGGAATTGAACAAAATGAGCCAAAGGAGGCATAATTAACTCATAAAGGAGTCAATATGGAACAAAATCCAAGACTGGGCCAGGAGACCTAAACTGCGGACCACACAAATATTGTGCGACTGCGGAAGCCACAATGCGGCCACGATCACAAATACGCGGTTCGCAAAGTGAAGAATTAGAGAGTGCATTTTAAGGCCAAATGTTAAGCAAGGTCCGCGTCAAAAATGTGTGACCGTGAAAGTCTCACCACCGTCGCGATTGGAATTATACGGACCGCGATGGATGAGATTGAGAGAGTTCACATTTCAAGCAAAAATAAGGAGTGCGGTCCGCAGTAAAATTATGCGGCCGCAAAAATTCACTACGCAACCACGATGGAAATTATGGGGCCCGCAAAAACCTCTGCCCAGATCTAGAAGTCAACAACGCGGATCGCAGTAAGTATTACGTGTCCGTGAAAGCAAGAGTGCGGCCGCGAAACTTCCGCAGGTGTATTTTTTCCGAAAATTTCAGCTTAGTATAAATAAATCTTTTTAATATTTTTAGGTTAAGTTATGTTTTAGCTGAACACGTGAGACGACTGAAAATTCCATTTTGGGCAATTTTGTACTAGAATTATCTCTCAACATTAGATTTTCATCTTTTAATTTAGTATTATGGATTTTATCTTTATTTCATTTTTGATTTCTGTTATTTCCATGAGTAGCTAACCCATAGCTCGGGTTGTGACCCAACCCTAGTGTGAGTATTTAATGGGTCTTAAATTTTAGGGCTTGAATGTATATGAGTTAGTGATATTTAGCCTTGTTCTTGCTAAACTATTGAATTAGTTGTTGCAATCCCTGATTTATGCCTTTATGACTTAGTCTCTACTTGAGAAAGATGGACTAAGTTAGGAAAACTAGGCTAAAAAGGAATTGAGGTGAACTCAAAAAATTGATAGCCTCAATTAAATGGTTAAACCTAAAGATAGTAATACCCGACTTGAGCTAAAATCATTTGAATTGCATGAATACCCATTTGGACTTGAGAAATACAAATTAGGCAAAATCACTCAAACTACCAAGAGTAGGGATCCTATATTATGACACCAAATAATCATGTGATTGCCCTAGATTCTTACTATCTGTTAGATATTCGCCTAGGTGGAAGTGACTACCCTAGTCCCTTTAAACCCTCAAAAATCAACAACAAAAACATTATGCTTAGTTTCAAATGTTGCATGCTATAGAATAGAAGTTGAAGTAGAAAACAAACCAAATATTTGTGGAAGTACAATTAAGAGTAAAACCCATATTTAGACTTAGATATATACCTAACTCCAAACAAATTAACTCCATGTGGATTCGATCCCGACCTAGTTGGGTAAAACTGCATCGACCATTCTTGCTACTCAATAGTAGTACAGGCTTGGACCCGATCAATTTTTGGCGCTGTTGCCAGGGAGTTAGATGGTTTTAGCTATATATCTGAGTGTTTGTGTGATTTATTTTTCTTTCCTTCCATTATTCTAATTTGTGTGTGAATTGCTTTTAGGTACCAAATGGCTCTTAACAATGAAGCCCTTGGAAATTTGCCATTGGGGGACGAGGTAGATGATGATCACGTGGATGAGCTTCAACTCGAACCTCAAGCACAAAGGAGAGGCCGACCGCCTCATGATAATATTCCAAACCCTCCCCCACCTCCTCCAAGGGCAGCACACCGGGTGTTGCCCAACAAAGGCTATGCAAGTTCAATAGTCCCGTCCTGAATTAGGGCGAGCAACGTTCAAATAACTAATGTCATGCTTACACTCTTGGAACAGAGGGGTTTCTTCACCAGAGCTCCACACCAAAACGCCTACAAGCATCTCAAAGGTTTTGTTGATACGTGCTAGGGGAGAAAGCAAACTAACATTTCTGAGGACGCATTGCGGTTAAGGATTTTCCCATTTTCTCTAAGGGGGAAGGCTTTATATTGGCTAAAAATGTTACCCAACCATTACATCACCACTTGGGATGAGTTGGCCGAGAATTTCATCGCAAAGTTCTTTTCTCCGGTACATATGGCAGTGCGGAGAGATGAGATACTTGCTTTTAAACAATAGCCAAATGAACTACTTCATGAGATCTGGGAAAGGTATCAGATGATGGTTAAAGAATGTCCGAATACTGATATGACCAAAGCCATGATCCAACAAACATTCTACCATGGCATCAATACAACAAACCAATGTGTGGTCAACCAACTTGCTGGGGGGAACTTCATGAATACGCCATATGCCGAAGCGTGTGAAATAATTGATGAGATGGAGGATACCTCTTCGGCGTGGAAAAGTTGAGCTAATGTGCCACAAGGTGATCCTAATGTTATTCACCTACACAAGGAGCTCCATGACCACGGCCAAACAATAGCCGAGTTGACTACTACCATGAACCAATTGGCCAAAGCTTAGTTGCAACAAGTTCAAGGGCCAAAACAATTGAATTCCATGGAAGGAGTGATGATCAATCAGAGAAGAAAATGAGGTCAACAAGTTCTGAACAATCCGGACCAATTTAAGCAAAGTGATAGCGGGTACAAGCAAGATGATTCATATGATGATCAAAGTGAAGAGGTTCAATATGTGAACAATTATCAGGGTCAATGGGGCAATGCTCCGAATCAACAACAGTGGAGATCACAAGGAAATTGGGGAAATGAAGGTCAACAAGGAAATTGGAATAGCGGCAACAACAACAACCAAAGCAATTGGGGGAACAACAACAATCAAAATTGGGGTAACCAAGGAAACCAAGGAAATTGGGGTGGCAGCAATAGTAATTTGGGAGCTAATAAGATTCAAGGGGGTTGGAACAATAATAATCAAGGGAATCGAGGACCGGGCTTTCAAAGGCCTCCGATGTATCAACAACCAAACAACCCGCCTCCTTTTTCGTCACAAGGTACTAGCTCTTCCAATAATGATGTCACGACCCAAACCAATGGGCCGCGACGTGTGTCCGAGTCCTACCTGTCAGATACTCCTAATCATGCATCTAAGATACAAACCTGAATAACATCTACTGAATTACGAGAATAATATACATGAAGGAAATCTTCCCAAAAAGGCATACATACATATACATGCAACATACGTAGGGCGAGCCGACAAGGCTGCTATAGACAACTATGCATATCAAAACTGGAAGCCAGCAAGGCCACATACTATCCAACTAGACATACTGTCTACAGACCTATAATAGAAATATAACTGTACAAAGACGGGACTGAGCCACGTCATACCCATATATATATATATATACAAACACATCTTACCAAAATCAAAAGCAGCTCCGGATCAAGTGGAGCACACCAACTCTCGCTGATCAGGGATCCTAAGAAGGGGACCGTCAGCTTGCCTACCTGCACCTACGGGCATGAAACACAGGCCCCGTAAAATAAAGCATCAGCACGAAAAATGTACTGAGTATGCAAGACATGAAAATTAGTACTTAAAAGACATAGATGAAACATGGAATAAAGAAACACGTATTTAAATATGAATAACTTTGTAAATTCTAAAACATTTATAATGTCATGCACGTACGTATAAATGTCGTGTCATGCATAGGTATGAGTGTAAATAATATCATCAAGCCACTAGGGGAATCCCATCATATCGTCTCGGCCATTGTGAGCAACATCATCAATATATACCAACTGATTAGGTGGTGGTGCGTGTATAACGATGTAACCTTTTCCCATATCCAATATACATATATTTACATATATAGGCATATATAACACCATCTAGTCATGGGTATTGGCACATGCATAAATTAGTGCAATGCATAAAAAATATGTAATAATCTCAATATTCCTTCCGGCTAAACTTTTTCAACTGTGTATTATTTTGAGACCCATGAACAGAAGATAATAATAATTCTAATGGGGAATCAAGAATATAGACACCCCTAGTATTTCTATGAATAGAGTAATTTATGAAAACTGTTTGTTTGTTTGTTTCTTCTGTATAATTTGGATCACGCCAAAAGAAAGAAAAGATGGCCTTAACATACCTGGAGTAGGAAAAACTCCGTATAATATTCTTGGCGAAGATTGCACCGTACGCTTCTAAAACCGCAAAATTCCACGTTGCTACTATTCCAACAAATTCTCGTTGGAAGTTTTTGGTATTTTGTGAAGGTTTTTTTTTGGAACGAAATTTAGCTTCTGTTGTTAACGTTCTTCTTGAAGGAAAATGATATATCAAATGAGTTATGAATGTATTAGCTTCTGTTTCTAATGTTTCTTTTGAACTAAGAACTTTATGCCAACAATGATTCATGGGTTCTGATCCTAAATGAGATAAGACACATAATGAAGTCTTATCTTGGTTACATATTACTTTAACCTTAGGTTGCCATATGGACTAAATGACTAAGAGTCATTCTTAGTCATGGTGGCTTTTTGCCACGTTTTGGATGGTGTACTTTATAAAATTTTATCCACTTATTAGTTAACTGGGTAATGTCCCGTTATCCGATAATTAACCAATTACCCGCATAATTTAAAAATTGCTACAAATTACTTAAAATTCTACTTATTTTTAATATACTTTATACATTATACTGTCGTGGTCATATGGTACCTTGCATGGTACTCGTTCATAATCATCGGGTATTATCGCTCGACTCGTATTTTATCCCAAATTGGTCACTTTCAACGAAACTCATTTTCTTTAATTCGTGTATCCTCTATCATTCATGACAATTATTTGTCACTTGTTGTAAATAGCATAAATACGTTAACCTCAAGATAATCTCATCCCTAAGTCTATGTCAATTAACTAAAGATGAAACTTTTAATGTACGAAAATGCGAGATGTATCATCCTTCCCCCTTAGGAAACATTCCTCCTCGAATGTTCAACTCCTCGTGATCTATATAACTTTGGTAGGGTCGCCTTTGTAACAATACTACTACCAACTCTCCCTGTAGAAGCTTAATAATCCAATGCCATACATGACCACAATTATCAATAAAGACAATGGCCTCACACGACCAACGATAATAACCAACAAAAGAATTTTTACACGTACCTTATGGTTATGATGCCTCAGTCGGACCCTTCTCTAGAGGAGGAAATAAGTAGGGATATCTAGACTTCATATCTTTATCGGCCTCCCAAGTCATTTCTTCCACATTGTTCTTCCTCCAAAGTACTTTCACGGAGGCTACCTCCTTATTCCGTAGATTGCAGATTTGTTGGTCTAGGATGGCAACCGGAATTTCCTTGTATGACAAGTCCTCTGTAATATGTACATCATCTGTGGACACCACTCGAGTAGGATTTCCAATGCACTTCCGTAATATTGATACTTGAAAAATCGGATGGACAGACTCCAACTTTGAGGGCAATTCTAACTCATAAGCTACTTGTCCCACTCTCCGAATGATCCTATAAGGACCAATATATCGTGGGCTATGTTTGCCTTTCTTGCCAAACCTCATTACACCCTTCATAGGTGACACCTTTAAGAATACCCGGTCATCAACCCCAAACTCTAAATCTCGTCGCCGCATGTCAGAATGTGACTTCTGATGAGTTTGAGCTATCAACAGTCGATCTCGTATAAGCTTTACTTTTTCTATTGCTTGTTGAACCAAGTCTGGCCCATGTAACCCAGATTCTCCAACATCAAACCACCCTATAGGCGACCTACACTCCTGTCTGTAAAGAGCTTCATATAGAACCATCTAAATACTGGAATGGTAACTATTATTATATGCGAACTCCATAAGCGGCAGATGATTATCCCAGCTACCTTTGAAGTCTATTATACAAGCTTGTAACATATCCTCCATTGTCTGAATAGTACGCACAACTTGTCTGTCTATCTGGGGATGAAATACTGTAGTAAGACTTACTTGAGTGCCCAATCCTTTTTGGAAGGACCTTCAGAAGTTAGCTGTAAATTGAGCCCCTTTATCCGAGATAACAGATATAGGGATACCATGCAGTCGTACTATCTCCTTAATATAAATCCTTGCATAATCCTTTGAGGAATATGTAGTTTTAACAGGTAGAAAGTGGGATGACTTTGTAAGCCTATCAACAACCACCCATATCGAATCGTACTTACGCTGGGTATGAGGTAAGCCTACGATGAAGTTCATATTGATTACTTCCCATTTCCATGTCGGAATCTCCATAGCTTGCAATAACCCACCGAGTTTTTGATACTCAATCTTAATTTGCTGACAGTTAGGACACTAAGCAACAAATTTTGCTATATCCTTTTTCATTCCGTCCCACCAATATACTTCCCTGATATCATGATATATCTTTGTTGCTCTTGGATGGATAGAATAACGAGAATAGTGAGTTTCTCCCATAACCTGCTGACGCACCCCTGCAACATTAGGCACACATAATCACCCTTGATATCTCAGGACTCCATCTTCTGTAATTTCAAACGGTGTCTTCTCCTTTTGAGGAGTGGTATCCATATAATGAACTAACACAGAATCCTCGTACTGGCATTCTTTTACTTCAGTTACTAAAGAGGATGTTGCCGTATCCTGAATAGTAATTCCAATATCACCTGAGTCCAGTAACCTAACTCCAAGACTAGCTAGCCGATGAACCTCATGGGCTATTCCCCTCTTTTCTGGCTGTAAATATGACAGTCTACCCAAAGATCTATAACTGAGGGCATTGGCTACTACATTTGCCTTCCCCTGATGGTATAAAAAATCAACGTCATAATCTTTAAGTAGCTCCAACCATCTCCTTTGACATAGATTCAATTCCTTTTGCTTGAAGATGTACTGGAGGCTCTTATGATCCTTATAGATATTAACATGAATGCCATACAAGTAGTGCCTCCATATCTTTAGTTCATGAACCACTGCGGCTAACTCTAAATCGTGGATCGGGTAGTTCTTCTCGTGCTTTCTTAGTTGTCTAGA
This sequence comes from Nicotiana sylvestris, assembly GCF_000393655.2. NCBI lineage: Eukaryota > Viridiplantae > Streptophyta > Magnoliopsida > Solanales > Solanaceae > Nicotiana > Nicotiana sylvestris. Next base: position 13,676,300 of record NC_091064.1, read on the forward strand.
AGCATAAGCCACAACCTTACCATGCTGCATCAGCACACAACCCAATCCAACACCTGAAGCATCACAATAGATAACATAACCATTGGTCCTTTCTGGGAGTGGTAGAATCGGTGCTGAAGCTAATCTGTCCTTTAATGCCTAGAACTCCATTCGCAAGCATCGGTCCATTGAAACTTTGGTCCCTTCTAAGTCAACTTTGTCAAAGGTACGGAAAGGGAAGAAAATCCCTATACAAATCTCCTATAATAACCTATCAAACCGAGAAAGCTACGAACCTCCATCGGTGTTGTGGGTCTATGCCAAGTCGTTACTGCCTCAATCTTTTGTGTATCCACCTGGATGCCTTCACCCGAAATGACATGCCCAAGGAAAGCTACAAAGTTCAACTAGAATTCATATTTAGAAAATTTTCATACAACTTCCCTTCTTGTATAACTTTGAGCACAGTACGCAGATGATCAACATGTTCAGCCTCTGAACGAGAATACACCAATATATCGTCAATAAATACAATTATGAACAGATCTAAAAAGGGCCTGAACACACAGTTCATCAAATTCATGAATACTGTTGGGGCATTGGTCAAACCAAACGACATAACACAAAACTTGAAGTGCCCGTATTTGGTTCTAAATGCTGACTTCGGAATATCTTCGTCCTTAACCCTTACCTGATGGTACCCGGACCTCAAGTCTATTTTTGAAAAATACTTGGCACCTTGCAACTGATCAAATAAATCGTCAATCCTTGGGAGCGGGTACTTATTCTTGATCGTCACCTTGTTCAACTGTCTATAATCAATACACATCCATAAGGCACCATCTTTTTTCCTTACAAATAACACAGGTGCTCCCTATGGTGATGTGCTAGGTCTGATAAAGCCTTTTTCAAGCAAGTCCTTTAGTTGTTCTTTCAACTCTTTCAGCTCTGCGGGGGCCGTTCTTTAGGGAGGAATAGATATTAGGTGAGTATCTGGTAGTAGGTCAATAACAAACTCAATTTCTCGCTCTGGCAGGAGACCCGAAAGTTCATCGGGAAACTCATTAACCACTGGGATGGACTGAATGGTTGGTGACTCTACTTCCATATCCTGAACTCGAACTAAGTGATAAATACATCCCTTATTGATAATCTTCCTTGCCTTGAGATATGAAATAAATCTACCTCTCGGCGATGCCGTATTACCTTTCCACTCTAAAACAGGCTCCCCTAGAAATTGAAATCGGACTATCTTTGATCTACAATCAACGTTGACATGACAAGAAGCCAACCAATCCATACCTATTATAACATCAAATTCTACCATATCTAACTTGACTAAGTATGCTACGGTAGATCGACCATGATTTATTATACAACCCCTATATACTTTCTTAGCTATCACCGAGTCCCCAATAGGTGTAGACACCTCAAAAGGTTTAACCAATTCAGGCTTTATTTCAAACTTACTAACAATCAACGGAGTAATGTATGATAAGGTGGAACCTAAATCAATTAGTGCATATACATCATATGAGGGGACTGATAATATACCTGTAACAACATCAGGCGATGACTCTTGATCATGCCGTCCTGCCAACGCATAAATGCGGTTTTGAGGACTGCTCGAGCTAGATGCTCTGCCACTGCCTCTACCATGACTCATTTGTGCTTGTGGACCTTGCTCGGGGGCGTACTAATGATGACGAACCAACTACAGATTTTGCTGGCTGAGCTATGCTTGCATCACCTCTCATCGGACAATCCCTCATAACGTGGACCGGATAACCACAAGTATAACAAACACCTAATTCCATACGGCACTGCTAGGTATTGTCACACCTCTTTTTACCTCCAAAACGATAATGTAGCGTTATTATGGATTGTGGGTTAAAGAGCTTTTTCAATTAAAGTGACAAATTTGAAATAGGGATTATTTTATTTAAAGAGTCGCCACTTGGAATTAATTTTTGCCGGTGTTCCAAGTCACCTTTTATTTGAATCCCTATTCAAAGGAAGGTTTGACTCTTTTATTATTGGCCTGCGAAAACAAGGTCCGGATAAGGAATTCTGTTGACCGGGGAGAAGGTGTAAGGCATTCCCCGAGTCCCGTGGTTCTATCACGGTCGCTTTATTTACTATATTTGGCTTATATTATTTTGTATAACTTGTGTTTTATTGGATCTCATCTTTTACCTATGTCTGCTTTTATTGCTTGATTAAAATTATGAAAAGAATTATCTTGATTTTTTTTTGCGTACTAATACTTATTTTGTTACGTACCACAATTATGCCATGGAGACCATACACATAGCCATGATATTTAAATATTTAAAGCGCACCTAAATAAGCTAGCGCACTTGAATTATTTTCCTAAAATAATTTAAGATTATTGTAAGGCCAAGAGTTATGGAATTGTTTGTGGAAAAAGTGTATGATTTTAGATATTTGAATAAATAAACTATCATATACCAATCCCTACATCCCAACAATTGAAGCCTAAACTTATTAGTATCCAAATCTTCCAAACTTTTAGCAAGTTTAAACCCTATATTTTCAGAAACATGATTAAGCATATAATATTTAAGGATTGATTTACATTATTATTTATAAAGTTTAAAGATAAATAAATAAAATCACATAAAATAAGATAAAAAAGACAGAGGAAAAAATAAACCTTTTAATGCAATATTTTCAATTAAATGAGTCTCCAAGAATATGTACAATAACTCAGACGAACGTCGAACAAGCATAAGCGATGATGATCATCAAAGGGAATCCTCGACCTCGACTGTTAACACCACTCTTTGGCGTGTAAAAAGGGATGTTTTGAAGTATTTTTGTTGGGTTTTGGGGTGTTGAATTGCTAGAAATTCTCGAAAGAAAGAGAAAGAAAGAATGACACGAGTAGAAATTGTCGTAGCGTAGAAGAAGAAAAAATTTGTTTCTCTCAATTCTCTCCTCTCTTTTCTCTCATTTCTTCTTCATTTCTTCTCAAATTTTCTAAAGCTTGCACTGTCTTTTCGCACTTAGGCGCACAACGTGCCATTGGTAATGATTCTACTACGGTGCCACAAATTCGCACCCGAACCATTCTTAAGACCACCAAGCTCTCTCGAATGAATTCTACTCTTTCTGCTTTCGAGCTACACTAGGGGCAAAATCTTTTCCCCACTAAGACGTGCATCTTTATGGCTATATCGTCCTGAAGATGGATGCGACGGGAAGAAGTGACATTTTCTATTTATAGGAAAATTTCAAAATTTTTCAGATTTATTTTAAAATATTTTATTATTTTTTAATTAAGAGAAATCCCACTTACAATTTGCTTTTCTTTTTCTATAAAAAGAAATCCCACCTTTCTTTACTTTTATTTTTTAAATTCTAACTTTAATTACTTTTATCTTATTTAAAATCCCACTTTTTTTTTTTAACTTTTTAAAAGAGAATTTCACTTATTTTACTTTTCTTAAAAAAACAATCCACTTTCTTTTGCTTTTATTTTGAAAATTCTACTTTCTTTTACATTAATTGTTTTTTAATTTTCAGATACCTTTATATTTATTTTTAAATTCCAAATTTCTTTTTCTTTTTATTTTTTTAAAATTTCCACAAAACTTTACTTTTATTTTTTTAATTTTCCACTTTCTTTTACTTTTTAAAAGAGAATTCCACCTACTTTTACTTTTATTATATTTTATTTATAGTTCCATACTTCTCTTTTTCTTATTTTTTAAATCTCTCCTGAAAATTAAAAAAAAAATTAATATTTTTCTGATTTCTTTTTATTATTTTAAAAATAAAAATAAAACTAAAATAATATTAATAATAATAATAATTCACCTTTTAAAATTTTGTATTTTTACCCTATAGTAAAAAGTGTAACAAATCTAAAAATTGTAGGTTAAAACCCCCTAAAATATTTACATAGAAGAAGTGACAAAAAATTAAATATTGTCAAAACTTAGGTACTCACAGTTGCCCCTCTTTGCTTGGAAACAAGAAGAGTTTTCAAGCAAAGATAAGGTGAGCCATGTGACTAATTTTTGAACATATCTTTATTCAAAAGGGAAGAAATAAGGATAAGAGAAAAGAGAAAGGGTGCAACCGAGTCTTGGTTTTGAACAACCTATATATCCCGGGTTATAGGGGAATCATGTCGCGTGTAGTTTAAGGATAATTGTGGAATGATGAGTTGAGAAGTTGAATGAGGTTCCGTCGAGGCTCCGGTCCGTAAGTCTGTTATTACATCAAAAATAAAAAACAAACTAAACAAGCCTATCATCTATGAGTTACAAGATTCCTATCTATGAGTCTTCTGAAACTTGATCTTAAGTCTTGGATGGTTCTTCCTGCAGACTCTGATATGAATCTTGATGCTCGTTAACTGCAACCACTGGTTATTTCTTCTTCATCTTTTCGGATCAAAACGGGACATGCAGAGCTTGTGACTTCAACTATGTCTTGAGCAATCCACATCTTTTCTCTGCTTCTGCACTTTGGATTCACTTCTTTTCCTTGTTTTTCTTTTCCTGAATCAAGATTTCTTCTTTTGGTCGCCTCAAAACTTATTCCTCAAGGTAAAAATCTATTCAGGAACCAAAGCAAATAAACAAGCGAAAATGTTTGCCCCAATTTTCACCAGGAAAATTTCGTGAGTTATTCGCAATAAAAATCTAAACTATTTCTTTATTAAAAGCACTATAGTGTCAAGATTGGTGACCCTAGGAAAATATGATTCTTTGGGAATGATGTACCCTTATTGTCTAAATGGTGTCTCAACTAAGGATTGATGTACCTTATGTTGGAAAACAAAGCCAGGGATTGGCGTACCCTATACTGGTAAGGAAATGTAACCAGGGGTTGGTGTCAGGTATTACTGAAAAAGGAAATGTAACCAGGGATTGTCACCTTGTATTACTGACAAAAATGTTGAATCCCCCTAGATGATAAAGTTCTACTTGGGTTAAACTACAAAAGGCAAGCCTGGGCGAAGAGTACTTCTACCCAGAACTATGAGCTGGATCCCCTAGATAAAAAGGTTCTACCTGGGTTAAGCTACGAAAACTAAGCCTGGGTGAAGAGTACTTCTACCCGGAACTATGAGTTGGATCCCCCTAGATGAAAAAGTTCTACCTGGGTTAAGCTACGAAAACTAAGCATGGGCGAAAATTACTTCTACCCAAAAATAGGAGCTAGATCCCCCTAGGCGAAAAGGTTCTACCTGGGTTAAGCTACAAAACTAAGCCTGAGAGAAGAGTACTTCTACCCGGAAATAGGAGCTGGATCCCCTAGGCGAAAAGGTTCTACCTGTATTAAGCTGTGAAAACTAAGCCTGGGCGAAAAGTACTTCTACCCGAAAGTATGAGATGGATCCCCCTAGGAGAAGAGGTTCTACCTGGGTTAAGCTACGAAAATTAGCCTCGCCAAAAAGTAATTCTACCCGAAAATAGGAGCTGGATCCCCCTAGGCGAAAAGGTTCTACCTGGGTTAAGCTGCGTAAAAACAACCTAAGTGAATAGTACTTCTACCCGGAACTATGAGCTGGATCCCCCTAGGCAAAAAGGTTCTACCTGGGTTAAGTTGCGTAAAAACAACATGAGCGAAGAGTACTTCTACCCGGAACTATGAGTTGGATTCCCCTAGGCAAAAAGGTTCTACCCGGGTTAAGCTGTGTAAAAACAACCTGAGTGAAAAGTACTTCTACCCGGAACTATGAGCTGGATCCCCCTAGGCAAAAAGGTTCTACCTGGGTTAAGCTGCGTAAAAACAACCTAAACGAAGAGTACTTCTACCCGGAACTATGAGCTGGATCCCCCTAGGAGAAAAGGTTCTACCTGGGTTAAGTTGCGTAAAAGAAACCTGAGCGAAGAGTACTTCTACCTGGAAATATGAGCTGGATCCCCCTAGGTGAAAAGGTTCTACCCGGGTTAAGCTGCGTAAAAACAACCTGAGCGAAGAGTACTTCTACTCGGAACTATGAGCTGGATCCCCCTAGGCAAAAAGGTTCTACCTGGGTTAAGCTGCGTAAAAATAACCCGAGCGAAGAGTACTTCTACCCGAAACTATGAGCTGGATCCCCCTAGGAGAAAAGGTTCTACCTGGGTTAAGTTGCGTAAAAACAACCTGAGCGAAGAGTACTTCTACCTGGAACTATGAGCTGGATCCCCCTAGGTGAAAAGGTTCTACCTGGGTTAAGCTGCGTAAAAACAACCTGAGCGAAGAGTACTTCTACTCGGAACTATGAGCTGGATCCCCCTAGGCAAAAAGGTTCTACCTGGGTTAAGCTGCGTAAAAATAACCCGAGCGAAGAGTACTTCTATCCGGAACTATGAGCTGGATCCCCCTAGGTGAAAAGGTTCTACCTGGGTTAAGCGGCATAAAAACAACCTGAGCAAAGAGTACTTCTACGTGGAACTATGAGCTGGATCCCCCTAGACGAAAAGGTTCTACCTGGGTTAAGCTAAGTAAAAACAACTTGAGCGAAGAGTACTTCTACCCGGAACTATGAGCTGTATCCCCTTAGGCGAAAAGGTTCTACCTGGGTTAAGCTGCGTAAAAACAACCCGAGCGAAGAGTACTTCTACCCGGAACTATGAGTTGGATCCACTTAGGTGAAAAGGTTCTACCTGAGTTAAGCTACGTAAAACACCCTGAGTGAAGAGTACTTCTACCCAGAAATATGAGCTGGATCCCCCTAGGCGAAATGATTCTACCTGAGTTAAACTACGAAAATGGGAGGCGTGAACAATAGCGATGCATGATGAAAATAAAAGAAAAATGAAGATTTTACGGAGCTTACGTTTGGTGACATTCGTTCTTTTAGAATCGCCATTCTGCACTGCTTTGTTCCTGCTTCAAACAAAGAAAAAATTTGTGAGTTTTCATAGTGGTGGTTGGTTTGTGGCCTTGATGCCTTTAGTAGTTTGATTCATGGCCACTGCTGTCGAAGAGCCAATTCTATCAGTGTGGTTCCGAGATGCTCGGTTGCTCTGTATCATTTTTTGGAGACCTTGAATTTCCAGTGTTGGCACCAACTATTTCATATCCAGATTCCCAAGGTATAGCTACCCTTGTCTCTAAGGCAAGGCTAGTTTTTCAAACTCAGTTGTCTTGCACTCAGTATCAGTTTGTGTTTGTAGTGCTTATCAACCTTTCTCATGAAGCAGGTCTTGCTTAGGAGACATTTTTAGTTTCTTTGAGACACTTTGTTCGCCTTATCAAATGAGATCACAGATGGATTCATGCCTTTGTTAATGCCATATATGCCCCAAATTGTGCTCGAAATTACGGGGAAACTGTAGCTAGTTTTGCAGCCATTTCTTTGCTTTGCTTTTGATGCAGGATTAGACCGAAAGGGACTTAAATAAAAATATGGGTAAAAATAGAATAATAATTGAAATTGAAAAAGAACTGTTCTTGAACAAAAGGTGTCCCTTTCAGAGAAAGGAATAGGGAGACTTATCTGGAGGTATATACCGACTTTAATGAATCATGACATGCATTTTAGACTGGACGCCTGATCCATTTGAGCTGTCTAATTCTCAAAATCCGTCGCAAATGATCATCTTGAAATTGTCTTGGTTGTGCTCATGCCGGAGAATCGAAGACCCTCATTCGGCTTGTAGCTCTCTTTGCAGGTTTTCGCTAACTAACCTCTCTCATTTATCTACTAACCGTCGCCTTATGGTGCCCATATGGGTTTTTACCAATAAGACTATCTCATTTCTCTGCTCATTGGTGCCTTATAGTGACCGTACGGGTTTTTACTAATAAGACTCTCTCAATTTTTTTGACTAAGATACTGCATGAGGGAGGTACCCAACGCCCTTGGCATGGGGACTTCAAACATTCTCAAACACATTGATCAAAAGTTCTTGAAAGGTAAAAAGGCGAAATGAACCTTGAAACGAATTACAACTTTTAGAAACCTTTTTTACAGAAAAACTGTGGAATAAACAAACTTGTGCCCCAGTTTTGGAGTATTGAGAATATGGATTTTTTGTTTTGATGGGACCGAACCCAAGGTAAAGCTGCCTATGTATCCTTTCGGAATTAGGTCTGACGTAGTTCAATGAATCAGAGATTTGTTGTTTGGCTTTCTTTACAAGTACGCAGGTTCCAACAAGTGAGAAACAAGGAAAACAAATACAGCTCAAAAGGATTAACAGAAGGGTAACACATATTTGGAATAGCGAGCAAATGATAGCGTTCGTCACTTTGATATGAGAAAATCAATGCGTGAAAATTCTACAGTGGGTATATATCAGACATAATATCTTTTGACTACATCTGTGTTAATAGTCATTTCTGGTATCCGTCCTTCTTCATCTACCAAGTGCAAAGCCCCTTTTGGTAACACTTTCTTGATGATGTAGGGTCCTTGCCAGTTCGTGACAAACTTTCCTTTAGCTTCTACCTGGTGCGGAAGGATGCTTTTCAAAACCAACTGGCCTACCTCAAACTACCTTGGGCACACTTTCTTATTGTAAGCGTGTGCCATTATTTGCTAGTATAATTGGCTGAACACACTGCTGCTAGCCGTTTTTCGTCGATCAACATCAGTTGTTCTAATCAGGTTTTGACCCACTCAGTGTCTTCAATCTCTGATTCCACAATAATTTAGAAAGAGGGAATTTCAACTTCAGCGGGTATTACAACTTCAGTTCCATATATAAGCAAATACAGAGTTGCACCAACAAATGTGCGAACAGTCGTGCGGTATCCCAAAAAAGCAAAAGGCAGCTTTTCATGCCATTACCTGAAACCTTGGATCATCTTCCTAAGAATCTTCTTGATGTTCTTATTTTCCGCTTCAACGGCTCCATTGTCTTTTTGGCCGGTAAGGGGTAGAATGGCGATGCATGGTTTTAAATTGTTCGCATACCTCTTTCATCAAATGACTATTCAGATTAGCTGTATTGTCAGTGATAATGGTCTTTGGGATACCAAAGCGACAGATGATGTTGGAATGAACAAAGTCTATCACTGCTTTCTTAGTGACTGCTTTGAAAGTGACGGCCTCCACCCACTTGGTGAAGTAATCAATTGCAACCAAAATGAATCTATGCCCATTTGAAGCCTTTGGCTCGATTGGCCCAATAACATCCATTCCCCAAGAAATAAAAGGCCAAAGAGAGGACATGGGATGCAACTCCGAAGGAGGCGAGTGAATCAGGTCACCATGAATCTGGCATTGGTGACACTTACGAACAAATCTGAAGAAATCTCGTTCCATAGTAAGCTAATTATACCCTGCCCGCAGAATCTTCTTCGCTAAAACATATCCATTCATGTGAGGTCCGCATAACCCCGAATGCACTTCACTCATGATCCGCTCTGGTTTTGTAGCACCTATGCAACTCAAAAGTTCAAATCTGGGGTCCTCTTGTACAGAATTTCCCCATTCAGGAAGAAACCACTGGCGATCCACCTTATAGTTCTTTTTTGATCTCCTTTAGCATGCTCTGGATATTTTCTTATTTACAGGAATCGTTTTATGTCATGATACCATGGTTCACCATCTAGTTCTGTCTCAATTGTATTGCAATAATGGTGTTGATTCCGAACTTGGATTTCTAGTGGATCAATATGAGTGTTGCCTGGATAAGGGAGCATCGAGGCTAGAGTAGCCAAGGCATCGGCTAGCTAGTTGTGAAACCGGGGAATGTACCTGAACTCGATGGATTTGAATCTTTTGATCAAGTCTCGCACACATTGTCTGTACGGAATAAGCTTGATGTCTCGAGTCTCCCATTCGCCTTGGGCTTGTCAGATAAGCAAGTCAAAATCTCCCATAACTAATAGTTCATGTACATCCAGATCGATGGCCATTTTCAAACCCATGATACAAGCTTCGTATTCTACGGGATTATTGATAGAGAAGAACTGAAGTCGGGCCATTGTAGGGTATTGATGCCCAATAGGTGAGATGAGGATTGCCCCGATCCCAACTCCTTTGATATTGACAACCCCATCAAAATATATTTTCCATATAGGATGATCATCTGGAACTACTTCCTCTATTGAGTTGACCTCTTCGTCTAGGAAGTATGTGCTAAGTGGCATGTACTCATCATCAACTGGATTCTTTACCAAAGCCTGTGCTTTCATCGCAGTGCGAGTGAAATAGACAATGTCGAACTCTGTGAGCAGGATTTGCCATTTTGCGAGCCTACCAGTGGGCATTGGCTTTTTGAAGATGTACTTCAAAGGATCCATTTTGGATATAAGGTAAGTCATGTAGGCCAAAAGATAATGTCTCAGCTTCTGAGTGACCCAAGTCAAGGCACAATATGTTCTTTCTAAAAGGGTGTACATAACCTCATAATTGGTGAACTTCTTGCTCAAATAATAGATTGCTTATTTCTTTTTGCCTGTTGCATCATGTTGCCCCAGAACGCACCCAAAGGAATTATCCATCACCAATAGATATAAAAACAAAGGCCTACCAAGTTTAGGTGGGACCAGTACAGGGGGTTTTGATAGATAATCTTTGATCCCGTCAAAAGCCTTTTGGCAATCATCCGTCCACTTGATAGTGGCATTCTTTTTCAGCAACTTAAAGATGGGCTCACACGTGGTTGTGAGCTGAGCAATGAACATACTGATGTAGTTCAACCTCCCGAGCAAGCTCATGACTTCCTTTTTGTTCTTCGGGGGTAGCAGATCTCGAATGGACTTTATCTTAGATGGATCCAGTTCAATGCCTCTTCGGCTTATTATAAACCGAGGATTTTCCCAGATGGAACCCCAAATGCACACTTTGCTGGATTAAGCTTAAGATCATACCTTCGAAGCCATTCGAAGAACTTTTTCAAATCACACACGTGATCAGCCTGTGTCGTTGATTTTATGATGACATTATCAGCATATACTTCAATCTCTTTGTGCATCATGTCGTGAAAAATGGTGGTCATGGCCCTCATGTAATTTGTCCCTGTATTCTTTAAACTGAATGGCATGACCCTGTAATAATAAGTACCCCATGGAGTGGTGAAAGCGGTTTTTTTTTGCATCATCCTCATCCATTAGAATTTGGTGGTACCCAGCATAGCAATCCACGAACGATTATATCTCATGCTTTGCGTAATTATCTATAAGAATGTGGATTTTTGGCAAAGGAAAATTATCCTTTGGACTTGCTTTGTTCAGGTCTCTGTAGTCAACACAGACTCTGGTCTTTCCATCCTTCTTTGGCACAAGCACAACATTCGCCACCCAGGTGGTGTATCGGATAGCTCTGACCACATTGGCGCTTAGTTGCTTCATTATTTCCTCTTTGATTTTGTCACTCACGTCTGTTTTAAATTTTCGTTGCTTTTGTTGGATTGGTGGAAAATTAGGATACGTATGAAGCTTATGAACCACTAGATCAGCACTTAAACCTGGGCATATCATCGTAAGACCAAGCAAACACATCTCTGTATTCAAATAAAAGTTTAATCAAGGCATCTTTGGTTTTATGTTCAGTGTGAATGATTATCTTTATTTCTCTAACTTCTTCAAGACTTCCAATATTAATTGGCTCAGTTTCATTGAGGTTGGGCTTAGACTTGTTTTCAAATTGTTCCAACTCTCTTTTTATTTCCTCAACAACCTTATCTTCATCATATTCAACCTCTTGATGCATTATTTTGATATTAGACAGCTTTTTAAGATCTGGGCGTGAATTCCTCATGCATGTCATGTTACTAAAGCCGACATTAACAAAACTGAAATGGAAATAAAAATGATAGGTATTAGGAAAAGGAATAGATACAAAACTTAATACGAAACTGAACTGCATTTCATTGAATTTGAAAGGATAGAAGGGTTAACATCAAAACAAAACCATCACACTGAGATGTTTGGATTACAACCCTGAAAGTAACACAAAATACAAACAAAAAAAGAGAGACTGCAAAAGCAAACTACCAAGACTCCTTCCTTGTGGGGAGAGGAGTTGTTTCCCAGTTGGTGTGCATGCTGTCTGGGTCAATTAGTTGCACATCGGCATGACTAGTGCCTTCACCAGCCTGGATCATATTCGCTTCAGAAAACATCTGGCAGCGGCCATGGAATATTTCATCGATGTTTGCATGCGCTGAGGAATTTTGACCCTCTTGGAGTCGTGGCTTGACAAAAGTGTAGAAAATGTGAGGGATAGGTTGTTTCAAGATCCATCCATGCTTTTGCGGTGCTTGCCTATGTTTTTGTCTACTTGTGTTGGCCTGAAGCCTAAGTCAAACGTACCCTGGTCACTGAATGGAGAAATAGGCTCCGATATTCCTTTCAATGATGCCCCCAAGCCTTTTCCTAGCTCATAACCTTGTCTCAACATAACTGTAGCCACTGTTATAGATGTGGCAGCAAGACGAGGATGTAGAATGGGCTTTCCTTCCCGAACATGGTCCATAGAAACCACTTCAAAAGATTGATAGACAATGGACTCACATCCTTCCTTGGCCTCAATACACGAGATTAATGGGTCTTTATAAATGGATGACTCGTCTTCTCTGTGAACAATAATTTCTTGCATGTCGTGTTCGAATGTGACCATCTGATGCAATGTGGATGGCACAGCTTGTGCCATATGGATCTATGGACTTCCAAGAAAAAAGTTATAAGAAGTGTTCATGTCCACTATTTGGAAGACAATTTCAAAGTCAACTGGCCCAATTGTCATGGTGAGGTTGATCTCCCCAATGGTATCTCTCACTGAGCCATCAAAAGCCCAAATGCAAACATTGCTAGGTCGAATTCTGTCTGTATTGATTTTCATGCCTTGCAAAGTAGAGAGAGGGCATACATCTACACTCGAGCCTCCATCAACCATGACTCATTTTACATAATGCCTCTCACATTTGATGACCAGGTGCAAAGCCCTATTGTGCCCGGCCCCTTCCTCAGGAAGTTCATCATCAGTAAAGGAGATTCTGTTCACCTAGAAAAATCTGTTGGCCATCTTCCCTAACTCATCTACTGTGGTCTTCTCTGAGACATGTGCCTCGTTCAGGGTCTTGATTAGTACACGGGCATGCTCTTTTGAATGTAGGAGCAGAGATAGTAGAGAGATTTGGGCAGGAGTCTTTCTTACCTGGTCAATGATTGAGTAATCGTGAACTTTCATCTTTTTCAAAAACTCTTCTGCCTCTTCTTCGGTGACGGACTTCTTTATTGGCAATTGTCCTTGTTTGATTTGCTTGGCCTTCCTCAACTCCTCTGGAGAATAACACCTCCCTGATCGAGTCAAACCTCCAGTTTCCCCCACTTCTTCTATGATTTTTTTTGCCTTTGTACGTCATCACAGTTTTGTTGTAGTTCCAAGGAATGGTTTTTGTATTTATCACAGGCGATTGCACGACAGATTTGATTATGATCAGCTCTGTTATGCCATTCGTACCACCCTGATTCTACCTTGTGATGGGGTGGCCTCCAAGGACATACAACATTGGAGCGAACCTCCAACCTCAAGACCTTGGGCACAAATAAAATTACCTTTTCTGAGCTCGGGGCGCCTTTCACAATAAATGGCATATCTCGGCTTGGACTTACTTCCAGACATGTTCTTTCTTGAATTGCTCCCACTATCATTTTTGTTTGACTGACCGGCTTGTATTCTTGATCTCGGCCAATCATTCCGACAAAATGAGCATCATTGTGTGCTGGTAATGGGTTGTTTGTCACATTAGAAGGGTCCTCGCCATTCATCACTACAATCATTTTTTTAGAAATGAGTCTTTCTATGGCTCTTTTCAGAGTCCAACAGTCATAGGAGCTATGCCCCGGGGCACCTGAATGATATTCACATCTAGCATTTGCTTTAAATCCATGTGAATCAGGATGCATATGGTGGGGAGCGATGGGTCCGATCATGCCCATTTGCTTCAGATTCTGGAATAGACTAGAGTATGAATCAGCCAATGGAGAGAATATTTCTACTGGCCTCTGCTCTCGACCATAATCCTGCCTGGGACGAGCATTGTAGGGTGCCCGAAAATTTTGTTGCTGAGGTCGGGGGGCCCTTGGAGCTGGTGCCCGTACCTACTGATTGGGAGGCCAAGCATATGATTGAGCATTGAACACAGTATATTATGGTGGGTCCACAGAGTATGGAGGAATTGGTGGGGGATAATAATGTTGAGGGTAACTGGATTGCCCCTGCTGAACTTGCACATAAGGGTGCAATACCCCTCTTTGAACTCCCCTAGATCCCGAAGCCATTATGGACCCTTCATCTCTCTTCTTTCTATTTTCCAAACCTCCCGACCCATTTTGGATAGCTTGGGTGGTGGCTTTGAGAGTAGCTTGACTTAACATTTTTCCAGTCTTGAGGCCATTTTCGACCATCTCCCCTATTTTGATTGCTTCTGCAAAAGGTCTACCCATCACGGACATCATGTTCTGAAAGTAATCAGGCTCTTGAGCCTCCAGAAAAACAGTGATCATCTCATGGTTATCCATGGGTGGCTTAACTCTAGCTGCTTGCTCCCTCCACTTAATGGCATAATCCCTAAAACTTTCGGTCGGCTTTTTCTTCATATTGGACAAGGAATTACGATCCGGCGCAATATCAATGTTATACTGAAATATTTTGATGAAGGCCTGGGCCATGTCTTCCCAAACATGCCAGTGAGAGATGTCTTGGTCAATGAACCATTCAGAAGCTACCCCACAAGGCTTTCCCCAAAGTAAGCCATCAGCAGCTCTTCCTTTCCTCCTACACCCCTCAGCTGGTTGCAGTACCTTTTCAAGTGGGCGATAGGGTCACCGTGTCCATCGTATTTCTCAAATTTTGGGGTCTTGAACCCTTGTGGCAAATGGATGTGAGGGAAAATGCATAGATCACTTTATGAAACACTTTTGTGACCACCCAGTCCCTGTATGTTCTTTATATTCTGTTCAAGACTTTTCATTTTCCTGGCCATCTCATCTGGCTCAACCGTCATGGAAGGCTTTTCATTTTCCACTGGTGACTCGTACTGAGGAGTCTGATTGTACGGAGCTGAGATCCTAAAAGCCGTATTTGGAGAATAGTATTGTCCATCATAAGCATGAGATTGTGGCTCATTATTTGGCCTCGTCACAGGTAGTGGCGGCGAGATTGTATATACCGGTGCGCCAAACATGATGAGAGGGGTGTTCCTGACTGGTGGGTCTGGAGGTCACATGTTAGAGGTGTCGAGGGCAGTCTGGAGGCTGTAGTTTACTCTTGTGGTAGAACATGATCGCTCGCCACGTAGAGCAGTGGTTGAGTAGCTCGTTGTACGGTGGAAGTTCCTTCAGAGGGAACCTAGGGTGGAGGTTGACCAGAAACCCAAGCTTGATATACGTCTGACAGTTGCTGTCTCAATTTTCTTATTTCCTCTGACTCTTGCTTGGCTGATTGACCCTGCGTATTGCCACTGAGCAACTTGATTTTATCACTGTTATCCATTACTACCGGTACCTTAGATCTTGTGAAGTAATGATGTGTTACCAGATTCACCACAAACCAACCACCTTAAACTTAACCTTTTAATGCAGCAAACGTGTTAGGGTTAGTCATTTTATGGATATAAATTACACATAATATGTCATGCTCCTAACGTCATCATCTTTTCTAAAATGGCTTTTGGAAGGCTTCATGTTTCATTCCGACTTATCAAGTTGCTTCTTATTGGCGCTCTTGTTCTCTTCTTCCCTTTTTTGTTTTTGTTTTTACACTCCCCTCATTTTGATCCTAACTTAGATTCATTGAAAAATATTTTGATCGAACCTTTTGTGGGTTGCCTACGTATCATGTCACCGCATGAATCAGATCATTACGTAGTTCAGGGGTGAGACACTTGACTGATTTTTTTTTTCAAAAAAAAAAAACAAAACAAACACACATAACATTTTGAAAAATAAAGTCTTTGTGGGTTTTCAATATATATTTTTGTATTTGGTACAATATGTTGAAACAAAATGCGCAAAGAAAACTACAACAGACTCGACTGGATTGAAACAAAACTCCACAAAACCAAAGCCACAAAAAGACACCTCATAGACTCAAAAATAAAAATATACCCACTAAAACATCTTAAAAAGTGAATGCAACAAAGACTTCAAATTTGCAGACTATCCAGTTGACATCATCTTGGTTGGGGCGCTCCCTGCCCCAATTGATTGGACATATCTTTGTACAAGGCCTCCCGATCTGTAGCAATGTGGCGAGCGAGGTTGATTACGGATTCGATAAACATTTTCTTATTCCTTTTCTCACAATCTGTGCACCCCAAAGCAGTGTACTCGGCTATCTCAAGTATCCTTCTCTTGACATTCTCTTGGAACGCAAACATGCCATCGATTTGCCGCCCATGGGCATCAGCCAAATTCAGTGCATCTGCCTCACGGTCCAATGCTGAGTTCCTTTATTTCATGTCTTCGGCCAAATCATTTTGGAGGCGACCTATTACCTCATGATAGTAACGTTTCTCCGTCTTGAATTCGGCTAGTTGGTGATTCTTAACTGACTCAAATTTCTCCCTCTGGAGATCAAACTCCATTTGTTGTCAGTGCATTTCTTCCTCGACGATGCTCAAGTCTTCTTGCAACTTATGTATTTCAGCATCTTTGTTCGCCTCAACTCTTCTGACTAAACCATTCGTGTTTGTCAGTTCTTCTTGTTAGCGGGCTGCCTCATTTTTAGCCTGCTTTAGATCTTTATCCATGACCCTCAATGCAGATTGATAATCTTTCTCAATATTTAAACGAATCTGAGCAACTCTTGCTTGTTGTTGGGCTTGTTGTTTGGCAATGGTCATCTGAGCACGCTCCAATTCCTCTTTCAGCTTTTCTATAGTTCTTTGATCATTTCTCCTCCTGTTTGACCCGACAGGCCTATCTCTAAACGATGAAGGATCATGAAACTAAGTAATATATTTAGGGATCATCTCTCCATGATCTCGGTCTTCTACCATCTCATTTAACTCCGAGATTTTACTTGCATTCCAAATTTTCATAATTTCCTCTTCGTCATGAGGTTGATCTTTACCAAAATCATAACAGAACTTGCTCATATCTAGTGTTGGTGGAACCTTCTATTGTCGTGCAAACTGGGGCATTACCCGAAGTGGAGCATAGGGTTGAACACCATCCAATCCTATGAGTACCAAATAAGAATGGTATGCAGACTCACAAATGACCTCTTTAGAGGAAAACCAATCGTAGTTCCATGTGATATGTTTGGCAGATAACGTAAGAAGCAGTTCTTTCCAAGCGTCAATCCTTTCTGGTAAGTAACATTCGTCAATTCTTTTTTGGTGATCATAAGTGTGATTAGGCCAGAGCTCACTAAAATTGGCGATCGTAGGATGACGATAAAAATGCTCCAAAAACCATATCTGTAACAAAATATTGCAGCCATCAAAATTTCGTGCGCCTAATTTACATCTAGTTAAAGCACAAAAAATGGAAGAAAGAATCATAGGGACCAAGGTATAATCATCCCCTTTTGAGGTCAGAGCCTCAACTACACCTGCCAAGCGGATTTGAATACGTCCTTCCCTTTCCTAAAAGAGCAACCATAAATGCAAACCTTCTGTGTATCTTCCATGTTTCCTTATCTTCCTTTGATTTAAATTTTCCCACATTTCTTTCGAAATTGCATTCTAGGTCGTACAAGTGAAACAGAAATCCCAACTTAACCCACTTGCCTCCTAAACCTTCATATTGTCCGTAATTTATGTTCAAGAGTTTTAGAAACTTACCCTCATTCACATTTTCTGGTACTATGGCCCTTTGGCGGCGAAGATACGGCCCCACCCCTGTAAATGAGTGATTTCCTCCAAGGTCGGAGTCATTTCACAGTCAGTAAAATGGAACACATTGTTTTCAGGATCCCAATGCGGAATTAAAGCTTCGATCACATCCCTCCTGGATTGGATCGTCATCATGTGAATCAAATATCCCAAGTACTTCTTTATCTGGTTTCGTTCATATTCCTTAAAATCTCTCCACCAATCCCACAATAATTGTGGTATCAGATCAACAATAAGAAAATCCGGTATCCCTTCTGACCTGGACCTCTTTTCAGACTTACCTCTTTCCCCACTCATGGTGCTACTGTTCATCCGGACACGGGGTTAGGTTTTAATCAAATATACTATTGACACAAAAGTTGCGATTCCTCGGGTTTGACTCTATAAAAACAAAATAATAAAATAAAAAATAAAAACCAAACTGTGGGACTAAAAAAAGTTAAATTAGTAATATAGTCATTAAATAAAAATATAAAAGACCCAAATGACTATTTTTTTGTATAAACAAGTAAAAAAAATAATAATAAATAAATAAACCGGGCTCCCATTTCGCATTTTTGATGAAGGTTTCAAGGCTATTTCGAGAAAAAAAACCGGATGCCAGGGAAAAACTGGTTAAAAATTGACAAAGTGACTATATTATCATTATTTAAAAAAAATAAAAACAATAATAACTAATAGTCCATAGAAAACCCTCTTTTTTTTACTTCTCTCTTTTAAAAAAAAATGGGGTTGAACCTGATGAAGGTTGCCTACGTGTCTCACATCCGGTGAGAATCAAACCCGCTTAGTTCGGTTAAAATAACTAAAAAAAACTATTTTAAAAAATCATAATTTTAAAAACCCTTCAAAATTTATAAAAAAAAACGGGGTACTTTATGAAAACTTGGGGGAAATTTTCTTTTTCTCTCTCCTTTGTTCAATCAATCTATCCTAAAGTCGGTCAACATTTGAGTGAAGCCTACCAAATAATGTTACATATAACACATAAAGATGAACATGTTGGTCCGAAAAATTGGTACATGTCTAGACGGGCCCGACCCCTGTGCCGAGTCCCGCTAAGTCCAATGCATGATGCAAATAAAGCGTAGCCTACTAGAGATATCCATTGCTTTGTTCTTCTAAGTTTTCAAATCCTAAAGGAGATGGTATCTAGACCTGGCTTACCCAGATGGACAACCCGAGCCGAGGAGCATCAAGCATCACCAGTAGTAGAACAACACTAGCTAGCTAACGGCTCACCCGCCTAAGCATGTGTGATTAAATCTTTCACCAGAAGATAGTAGGCTAAATAGCTTTATCTCAAGACAGAAATTTTGTGATGTTGGTAGGCAAACACAACATAACTACCTATCAGAAGACTCAGAGGGGTGCGAGAGAGGATACAATTTATATCATAGTTCAAATAAATATTAAAGAGGTAAATAAGCGACAAATAGCACATTATGCTCCCAAACACAATAATATCCAAGACATGATAAAAGCCAAACAAAAATCAATATACAAAGCTCGAATTCTTATTAATAGATTCCCCAGCAGAGTCGCCAGAACTGTCACACCCCTTTTTACCCCCCAAAAGATAATGTAGCGTTATTATGGATTATGGGTTAAAGAGCTTTTCCAATTAAAGTGACAAATTTAAAATAGGGATTATTTTATTTACAGAGTCGCCACTTGGAATTGATTTTTGCCGGTGTTCCAAGTCACCTTTTATTTGAATCCCTATTCAAAGGAAGGTTTGGCTCTATTATTATTGATCTGCGAAAACAAAGTTCGGGTAAGGAATTCTATTGACCGGGGAGAAGGTGTAAGGCATTTCCCGAGTCCCGAGGTTCTAGCACGGTCGCTTCATTTACTATATTTGGCTTATATTATTTTGGATAACTTGCGTTTTATTGGATCTCATCTTTTACCTATGTCTGCTTTTATTGTTTGATTAAAATTATGAAAAAAAGTTATCTTGAAATAAGTTACGCGTACTAATACTTATTTTGTTACGTATCACAATTATGCCACGGAGACCATACACATAGCCATGATATTTGATTATTTAAAGCGCACCTAAATAAACTAGCGCACTTGAATTATTTTCCTAAACTAATTTAAGATTATTGTAAGGCCAAGAGTTATGGAATTGTTTGTGGAAAAAGTGTATAATTTTAGATATTTGAATAAATAAACTATCATATACCAATACCCTACATCCCAACAATTGAAGCCTAAACTTATTAGTGTCCAAATCTTCCAAACTTTTAGCAAGTTTAAATACTATATTTTCAGAAACATGATTAAGCATATAATATTTAAGGATTGATTTACATTATTATTTATAAAGTTTAAAGATAAATAAATAAAATAATATAAAAAAACAGAGGAAAAAATAAACCTTTTAATGCAAGATTTTCAATTAAATGAGTCTCCAAAAATATGTACAATAACTCAGACAAACACCGAACAAGCATAAGAGAAGATGATCATCAAAGCCGGTGAATAGAGCTCCAATGGAATCCTCGACCTCGACTGTTAACACCACTCTTTGGTGTGTAAAAAGGAATGTTTTGAAGTATTTTCGTTGGGTTTTGGGGTGTTGAATTGCTAGAAATTTTCGAAAGAAAGAGGAAGAAAGAATGACACGAGTAGAAATTGTCGTAGCATAGAAGAAGAAAATATTTGTTTCTCTCAATTATCTCCTCTCTTTTCTCTCCTTTCTTCTTCATTTCTTCTAAAATTTTCTCTTCATTTTATACAAAATTTTTGAAATTTTTCATCAGCTTCAGTTTCATATATTGTGTATTGTGATGCTTCAAGAGTTGGGATTGGTTGTGTATTGATGCAGGTGGGTAGAGTTATTGCTTATGCCTCTCGGCAGTTGAAGCCCCATGAGAAGAACTACCCCGCTCATGATTTGGAGTTGGCTTCCATAGTTCACGCATTGAAGATTTTGAGGCATTACTTGTATGGCGTATCTGGTGAGGTGTTCACTGATCATCATAGTCTTCAACATTTGTTCAAGCAAAAGGATCTTAATTTGAGGCAGCGGAGATGGTTGGAGTTGCTTAAAGATTATGATATCACTATATTGTACCATACGGGAAAGGCCAATGTGGTGGTCGATGCTTTGAGCCGAAAGGCAGTGAGTATGGGGAGTTTGGCATATATTCCAGTTGGGGAGAGACCTCTTGCGGTTGATGTTCAGGCCCTGGCCAATCGGTTCGTGAGGTTGGATATTTCGGAGCCTAGTCGGGTGTTGGCTTGTGTGGTTTCTCGGTCTTCTTTATATGATCGCATCAGAGAGCGCCAGTATGATTATCCGCATTTGCTTGTCCTTAGGGACAGAGTTCAGCATGATGATGCCAGAGATGTGACCGTCGGTGATGACGGTGTGTTGAGGATGCAAGGCCGGATCTTTGTGCCCAATGTGGATGGGCTTAGAGAGCTGATTTTGGAGGAGGCCCATAGCTCGCGGTATTCCATTCATCTGGGTGCCACGAAGATGTATCAGGATTTGAGGCAGCACTATTGGTGGAGAAGAATGAAGAAAGATATTGTGGGATGTATAGCTCGGTGTCTCAACCGTTAGCAGGTGAAGTATGAGCATCAGAAACCGGGTGGCTTATTTCAGCAGATGGTTATTCCCGAGTGGAAGTGGGAGAGAATCACGATGGACTTTGTGGTTGGACTTCCTCGAACTTTGAAGAAGTTCGATGCTATTTGGGTGATTGTGAATCGGCTGACTAAGTCTGCGCACTTCATTCCTGTGTGTACTACCTATTCTTTAGAGCGGTTGGCAGGGATTTATATCCGGGAGATTGTTCGGTTGCATGGCATTCCTGTTTCCATCATCTCAGATAAAGGTACTCAGTTTACTTCGCAGTTCTGGAGAGCCGTGCAGAGAGAGTTGGGTACTCAAGTAGAGTTGAGCACAGCGTTCGGACGGACAGTCCGAGCGTACTATTCAAATATTGGAGGACATGTTGCGTGCTTTTGTTATTGACTTTGGAGGTTCATGGGATAAGTTTCTACCACATGTAGAGTTTGCTTACAACAACAGCTACCAGTCGAGTATTCAGATGGCTCCATATGAGGCTTTGTACGGGAGGTGGTGTAGATCTCCGGTTGGTTGGTTCGAGCCCGGCGAGGCTAGACTATTGGAGACAGATTTGGTTCAGGATGCCTTAGAGAAGCTGAAGGTGATTCAGGAGAGGCTTCGTACAGCGCAGTCACGTCAGAAGAGTTATGCGGACCGGAAGGTTCGAGATGTGTCCTACATGGTCGGTGAGAAGGTCCTGCTGAAGGTTTCGCCCATGAAGGGTGTCATGAGATTTGGGAAGAAAGGCAAGTTGAGTCCTCAGTTCATTGGGCCTTTTGAGGTGCTTCGTAGGATTGGGGAGGCGACTTATGAGCTTGCTTTACCACCCAGCCTGTTGAGTGTTCATCCGGTATTTCATGTTTCTATGCTCCGGAAGTATATTGGGGATCCGTCTCATGTTTTGGACTTCAGCATGGTTCAGTTGGATGATGATTTGACCTTTGATGTAGAGCCAATAGCTATTTTGGGTCGCCAGGTTCGGAAGTTGAGGTCAAAGGATATAGCTTCAGTGAAGGTGCAGTGGAGAGGTCAGCCCGTGGAGGAGGCCACCTGGGAGACCGAGCGGGAGATACGAAGCAGATATCCTTATCTGTTTGAGGCTTCAGATATGTTTCTTGACTCGTTCGAGGACAAACGTTTGTTTAAGTTGGGGAGGATGTGATGACCCGGCCAGTCGTCTCATGAGTTACCGCTCCATTTCCCCCATTTCAGCTTCTTTACGCTTCGTTATCCGTGTTTTATGGGATCGAGATGATTAGTTCGAGTTCGGAGAGGATTTTGTAAGAAGTGAGACACTTAGTCTCTTTTAAGAAGGCTTAAGTTGGAAAAGTCAACCGGATGTTGACTTATGTGTTAGAGGGTTCAGATGTGAGTTCCGATGGTTCGGTTAGCTTCGGGAGGTGATTTGTGACTTAGGAGAGTGATCGGAAGTGGTTTTGGAGGTACGGTGTAGAATTAGGCTTGAATTAGCGAAGTTAGTATTTTGACAAATTCCGGTTGATAGGTGAGATTTTGATCCGAGGGTTGGAATGGAATTTCGAGAGTTTCTGTAGCTTCGTTATGTCATTTTGGACCTGTCTGCAAAATTTGAGGTTATTCGGACGTGGTTTGGTTGGATTTTTGATCAAAAATGGAATTTGGAAGTTCTTGATATTCATAGGCTTGAATTCGATGTGATTTGATGATTTTGTTGTTAGTCGAGGTGTTTTGATGATTGGAACGAGGTTAAATAATGTTTAGGATGCGTTGGTGCTTTTGGTTGAGGTCCCGGGGGCCTCGGGTGTGTTTCGGGTGAGTTTTGAGCGAGTACGGACACCCCGGAACATAGAAAAATGGAGGGAGCAGCAGTTTTGGCGCGGACTACGCTCCTTTTCGTGCTGGGCGCGCTGGCTTAGTTGATGGTCAGGTTGATGGTCCTACTTCGGAAGCTCATATTGTTTGATCCACAAGGAATTTGAGATGATTCAAAAATGACAGTTGTAGCCCTTCGTGTCTAGTTTCCAGAAAGGTAAAGATATCACTATTCGGACATCAGTAGCGAAAGTTATGTCCAAAATACTAAAGTTTGTCCCTGCAGAGCACGACCTGCGCGGCCGCGGTGGTTTTTGCGCGGACCGCGGTCATTTTTGTGCGGTCAGCAGTGTCGGAATCCGAGGGGTACTCTATAAATATAAGGTTTTGGTTTTTTTTTTTATATTTTGACCTAGAGAGCTCGGATTTTGGCGACTTTTCGAAGGTTTTTCAAGAAATTGGTCGGGGTAAGTGATTCTAACTCAGATTTGGTTGGAGTACATGAATCTATCACAGAATTAATCATTTAATTCGTGATTTGAGATGGAATTTGGGAAGAAAAATTGTGGAACCTTTCAAAAATGTAAAATGATGATTTGAAAGACCAAATGGTGTCGGAATTGGATAATTTTGGTATGGTTAGACTCGTGAGGGTATGATAATTCTGAAAATATAAATTTTACCCGATTCCGAGACGTGGGCCCGTGGTCGGGTTTTGCTAATTTCGAGATTTTTGATATTTTTCGAATGTTTTCGCTTGGGCTTTGTTCCCTTAGCATATTGTGACGTATTAGTTCTGATTTTGGATATATTTGACGCGCGTGGAGACCAATTCAAGGGGCAAAGGCGTCGTGAGCTAGAGAATTAGCTAGTTCGAGGTGAGTAATGGTTGTAAATGATGTCCTGAGGGTTTGAAACCCCGGATTCGCACATCGTAGTGCTATATTGAGGCAAGATACGCGCTGGATGAGGAACGTGGGGTCTTTCACTACTGGGGATTGTGACTTGGTCCATCCCGATTGATGACTTTACCGGATATTTGACTGAAATTCATTTGTTATCATCATGATTTAGGCAGATTGCCATATTTGGGCTTCGTGCCAACTATTTGAACCCTTCAGGGATTTTTATCACTGTTTCCTCACTACTTGACTTATTATTTGAACTCAGTCCTGTTTATATCTATTGTGTTACAAACTCAGCCACTTTTACTCAGATTTGAAACTTAAATGATATTTCTACATCATGTTTTGTGCTGAGAACTACTATTTTACTAATGCCCAAGGGGCTTATGATGATTTCTGGACTGAGTGAGGCCGAGGGCCATATGTGAGGATATGCTGAGTGATATGAGGCCGAGGGCCTGAGATACTATTTATGCAATGTGGTGGCTTGAGTGATGTGAGGATATGCTGAGTGATGATGCCACGAGGTGGCTTGATATAGTGCTTGGGCCGTAAGGGGCCCCTCCGGAGTCTGCACACCCACAGTGAGCGCGGGTACCCATGTGATTTGAAACAGTGGTAACAATGACACTGTTTGATGAAAGTTGGTCAGGTAACAATGGCTGACCATTATGCTGAGTGATTGTGAGGTAGCCCGCGGAGCTGATACTGTACTGAGAGTGAGCCCGAGGGGCTGATACTATATTGAGCGATTGATACTGTGCCCGAGGGGCGGATTTCTACTTTTTAATTACCTGTTAAATTACCTATTTTACTTGTTTTAAAAAGGAATATCATTTGATTTCTTCACTATTTTACTACTTTAGGTGATTTTACTGCTCGATATGGAATTGCTTTGTGCCTTTACGTGTTTTCATACTTTCAGCCATTATTTGTAATTATTACTCACTGAGTCGGAGTACTCACATTACTCCCTGCATTGTGTGTGCAGATTCAGGTATAGCAGAGTCCGCACTTGAGCACTGATTCCTTCCAGGCTAGTCAGTAATTTAGAGTTACGAGGTAGCTGTTGACGTCCGCAACCCCTTGTCTCTCTTATCCTCTATCATTTATGTTTTCTTTAGACTGTTGTATCGGATTCCGTACTTTGTAGACCTATAGCAGATTCTGTAGTGGCTCATGACTTGTGACACCCCGGTTTGGGTTGTGTCGGGATGGTTCTTGCTGTTGTTAACGTTAAAATTCCGCAATTTATGAGTATTATATTATATATTATTAGTGTTTATGATGATTAACTGTTTAAAAGAGGTGTTCCATTTTGGTCTGGCTGGCCTTGTCTTCACGAGAGGCGTCATCACGATTGGGTTCGGGGATTGGGTCGTGAGAAGTTGGTATCAGAGCCTAGGTTACTTAGGTCTCACGAGTCA
Source organism: Nicotiana sylvestris (assembly GCF_000393655.2). Taxonomy (NCBI): domain Eukaryota; kingdom Viridiplantae; phylum Streptophyta; class Magnoliopsida; order Solanales; family Solanaceae; genus Nicotiana; species Nicotiana sylvestris. The sequence continues at coordinate 13,701,756 of NC_091064.1, forward strand.
TGAGCAGGTTTAGTAGAGTCTCGCGGATCGATACGGAGACGTCTGTATTTATCCTCGAGAGGCTGCAGAACCTTTAGGAAAGAACTTCACATTCTTGAATTCTTATCGTGCGTCCTTGATTCAGCTTGAAAAGTAACTCTTGAAATTCCTTCCACGTGTTCGTACGCGCACATGAGCGCTCAGTATCAGATGTGCCTTGATGGCATGTGATCCCCCGATCGATGGGCGAGATGGAATCTCTGTGAGTTTATGTTGGGCCAGTCTGAAGGACTTGAGGCCGGATTTTTGCCTATGTCTTGAGCATCGAGGCGCTGATTGTGTGAGCAAGTGTTTTGAACTTATATGTTCAGTATTGTCCCTAATAGTGGGAATGATGGCTGGATACCTATGTGATGAATATGCTAATTCTGCGTGATGTTTCTATATGACCTGGAAGTGTTGAGGAAGATTTTCTAGATGATAGATGGACTACTAAGTGTATGATTTCCATTGTGAGTGGAAGTGTAGTTCCGGGATTATAGGCGTGTGAAGAATCTTTTCAAGACTCCTAGTTGAGAGTGAAGTAAATTTTATGTTACGGTATGAGTTTGGACTTAGGAAGATTAAGTGACTGTGTAATGTGTATGGCAGTGGAAGGTATACAAAATGTTAATTGGAAACATAACAGGTGGGTTATCTCCTGCGGAGTGTTCTAAGGTGGTGTGATCCTTATGTTGTCTATTAGAAGATCTCATTTACAAGTGAAGAATATGCGTTGAAATCTAAATGGTGCTGCCTAGAGAGTGGGCTTAACTGTTGTGTGAGTGAATACAAGAATTGCAGAAGAGTTAGAAATTCCAGATGATTTGTATTTCCACAAGCTTGTGAAGGAGTGAGTTCAATCTCACTATGGTATTACAACAACAATAGAGTATGTGCGTTATGATTTATTGCGTGCGTTTTGCTATATGGCTGTGATCCAAGTTAGGGAGTTTGCTATTAATTAAGTTGATTGCACAATTAAGAGCTATATTGTTCCAATCTGCCACAGAGATGCCTCGGTATTATTTGATCCCGGTTCCACCTATTCTTGTGTGTCCTCATATTTTGCTCATTATTTGGGTACGCCCCGAGAGTTTCTTTCTTTACCTATTCATGTATCTACCCTGGTGGGAGATACTATTATTGTGGACCGTGTGTACCGGTTATGTGTTGTGATTATTGGGGGTCTAGAGACCCGAGTTGATTTATTTCTATTGAGCATGGTGGACTTTGATGTTATTTTGCGCATGGATTGGCTATCTCCGTGTTGTGCTATTCTAGACTGTCATGCTAAGACAGTCACTTTGGCTATGCTGGGTGTACCGCGGATCGAGTGGCGTGGTGTGACTGATTATATCCCTAGTAGAGTGATCTCTTTCTTGAAGGCTCAGCGTATGGTTGCCTTTCATATCTAGCATTTGTGAGGGATGTTGGAGCTGAGACTCCTAGTATTGATTCTGTCCCAGTTGTGAGGGACTTTCCCGATGTTTTTCCTGCAGACCTATCGGGCATGCCACCGGACAGGGATATTGATTTTAGTATTGACCTGGTACCTGGCATTCAGCCCATTTCTATTCCGCCATATCGTATGGCACCAGCAGAGTTGAAGGAATTGAAAGAACAGCTTCAGGAACTCCTAGATAAGGGGTTCATTCAGCCTAGTGTGTCCCCTTGGGGTGCACCAGTTTTGTTTGTGAAGAAGAAGGATGGCATGATGAGAATGTGCATTGATTATAGGCAATTGAACAAAGTAACAATCAAGAACAAGTATCCTTTGCCTCGCATGGATGATTTATTTGATCAGCTTCAGGGAGCGAGGGTGTTCTCCAAGATTGATCTCCATTCAGGTTATCACTAGTTGAAGATTAGGGATTCAGATATTCTTAAGACTTCTTTCAGGACCAGATATTGGCATTATGAGTTTCTTATTATGTCCTTCGGGCTAACCAATGCCCCAGCAGCATTCATACACTTGATGAACAGTGTATTTCGGCCTTATCTGGATTCGTTCGTTATTGTATTCATTGATGATATTCTGGTGTACTCGCGTAGTCAAGAGGAGCACGCGGAGCATTTAAGAGTTGTGTTGCAGAGACTGAGGGAGGATAAGCTTTAAGCAAAATTCTCCAAGTGTGAGCTTTGGCTCAGTTCAGTGGCTTTCTTGGGGAACGTGGTGTCCAGCGTGGGTATACAGGTTAATCCGAAGAAGATAGAGGCGGTTCAGAGTTGGCCCAGACCGTCCTTAGCCACAGAGATTCGTAGTTTTCTTGGGTTAGCAGGCTATTATCGCCGGTTTGTTCAGGGATTTTCATCCATTGCATCGCCCTTGACCAAGTTGACTCAGAAGGGTGCTCCATTCGAATGGTCGGACGAGTGTGAGGAGAGCTTTCAGAAGCTCAAGACAGCCTTGACCACAGCTCCAATGTTGGTTTTACCATCAGCTTCAGGTTCATATATTGTGTATTGTGATGCTTCAAGAGTTGGGATTGGTTGTGTGTTGATGCAGGAGGGTAGAGTTATTGCTTATGCTTCTCGGCAGTTGAAGCCCCATGAGAAGAACTACCCCGTTCATGATTTGGAGTTGGCTGCCATAGTTCACGCATTGAAGATTTGGAGGCATTACTTGTATGGCGTATCTTGTGAGGTGTTCACTGATCATCGCAGTCTTCAGCATTTGTTCAAGCAAAAGGATCTTAATTTGAGGCAGCGGAGATGGTTGGAGTTGCTTAAGGATTATGATATCACTATATTGTACCATCCGAGAAAGGCCAATGTGGTGGCCGATGCTTTGAGCCGAAAGGCACTGAGTATGGGGAGTTTGGCATATATTCCAGTTGGGGAAAGACCTCTTGCAGTTGATGTTTAGGCCCTGGCCAATCGGTTTGTGAGGTTGGATATTTCGGAGCCTAGTCGAGTGTTGGCTTGTGTGGTTTCTCAATCTTCTTTATATGATCGCATCAGAGAGCGCCAGTATGATGATCCGCATTTGCTTGTCCTTAGGGACAGAGTTCAGCATGATGATGCCAGAGATATGACCGTCGGTGATGACGGTGTGTTGAGGATGCAGGGCCGGATCTGTGTGTCCAATGTGGATGGGCTTAGAGAGCTGATTCTGGAGGAGGCCCATAGCTCGCAGTATTCCATTCATCCGGGTGCCGCGAAGATGTATCAGGATTTGAGGCAGCACTATTGGTGGAGAAGAATGAAGAAATATATTGTGGGATGTGTAGCTCGGTGTCTCAACCGTCAGCAGGTGAAGTATGAGCATCAGAGACCGGGTGGCTTATTTCAGCAGAAGGTTATTCCCGAGTGGAAGTGGGAGAGAATCACGATGGACTTTGTGGTTGGACTTCCTTGGACTTTGAAGAAGTTCGACGCTATTTGGGTGATTGTGAATCGGCTGACCAAGTCTGCGCACTTCATTCCTATGTGTAGTACCTATTCTTCAGAGCGGTTGGCAGGGATTTATATCCGGGAGATTGTTCGGTTGCATGGCGTTCCTATTTCCATTATCTGAGATAGAGGTACTCAGTTTACTTCGCAGTTTTGGAGAGCCGTGCAGAGAGAATTGGGTACTCAGGTAGAGTTGAGCACAATGTTTCATCCTCAGACGGACGGATAGTCCGAGCGTACTATTCAAATATTGGAGGACATGTTGCGTGCTTGTGTTATTGACTTTGGAGGTTCATGGGATAAGTTTCTACCACTTGCAGAGTTTTCTTACAACAACAGCTACTAGTCGAGTATTCAGATGGCTCCATACGAGGCTTTGTACGGGAGGCGGTGTAGATCTCCGGTTGGTTGGTTCGAGCCCGGCGAGGCTAGACTATTAGGGACAGATTTGGTTCAGGATGCCTTAGAGAAGGTGAAGGTGATTCAGGAGAGGCTTCGTACAGCGCAGTCACGTCAGAAGAGTTATGCGGACTGGAAGGTTCGAGATGTGTCCTACATGGTCGGTGAGAAGGTCCTGCTGAAGGTTTCGCCCATGAAGGGTGTCATGAGATTTGGGAAGAAAGGCAAGTTGAGTCCTCGGTTCATTGGGCTTTTTGAGGTGCTTCGGAGGAATGGGGAGGTGGCTTATGAGCTTGCTTTACCACCCAGCCTGTCGAGTGTGCATCCGGTATTTCATGTTTCTATGCTCCGGAAGTATATTGGGGATCCGTCTCATGTTTTGGACTTCAGCACGGTTCAGTTGGATGACGATTTGACCTTTGATATGGAGCCAGTAGCTATTTTGGGTCGCCAGGTTCGGAAGTTGAGGTCAAAGGATATAGCTTCAGTGAAGGTGCAGTGGAGTGGTCGGCCCGTAGAGGAGACCACTTAGGAGACCGAGCGGGAGATACGGAGCAGATATCCTCATCTGTTTGATGCTTCAGGTATGTTTCTTGACTCGTTGGGGAGGATATGACGACCCGGCCAGTCGTCTCATGAGCTATCGCTCCATTTCCCCCATTTCAATTTCTTTATGCTTCGTTATCTGTGTTTTATGGGATAGAGATGATTAGTTCGAGTCCGGAGAGGATTTGGTAAGAAGTGAGACACTTAGTCTCTTTTAAGAAGGCTTAAGTTGGAAAAGTCAACCGGATGTTGACTTATGTTTTACAGGGTTCGGATGTGAGTTCCGATGGTTCGGTTAGCTTCGGGAGGTGATTTGTGACTTAGGAGAGTGATCGAAAGTGGTTTTGGAGGTACGGTGTAGAATTAGGCTTGAATTGGTGAAGTTAGTATTTTGGCGAATTCCGGTTGATAGGTGAGATTTTGATCCGAGGGTTGGAATGGAATTCCGAGAGTTTCTATAGCTTCGTTATGTCATTTTGGACTTGTCTGCAAAATTTGAGGTTATTCGGACGTGGTTTGGTTGGGTTTTTGATCAAAAATGGAATTTGGAAGTTCTTGAGATTCATAGGCTTGATTTCGATGTGATTTGATGATTTTGGTGTTAGTCGAGGTGTTTTGATGATTGGAACGAGGTTGAATAATGTTTAGGATGCGTTGGTGCTTTTGGTTGAGGTCCCGGGGGTCTCGGGTGTGTTTCGGGTGAGTTTTGAGCGAGTACGGACACCCCGGAACTTAGAAAAATGGAGGGAGCAGCAGTTTTGGCGCGGACCATGCTCCTTTTCGCGCTGGGCGCGCTGGCTTAGTGCTGGCCGCGTCAAAGTGGCCGCGTCCGCGGTCATGAAGACTGCAGGTTGATGGTCCTACTTCGGAAGCTCATATCTTTTGATCCACAAGGAATGTTGAGGTGATTCAAAAACGACAGTTGTAGCCCTTCGTGTCTAGTTTCCAGAAAGGTAAAGATATCACAATTTGGACATCTGTAGCAAAAGTGATGGCCAAAATACTAAAGCCTGTCCCTGGAGAGCAAGACCTGCGCAACTGCGGTCATTTTTGCGTGGACCCCCCGGTTTTGCGCGGACCGCGGTCATTTTTGTGCGGTCAGCGGTGTCGGAATCCGAGGGGTACTCTATAAATATGAGGTTTTGGATTTTATTTGATATTTTGACCTAGAGAGCTCGGATTTTGGTGATTTTTCAAAGGTTTTTCAAGAAATTGGTCGGGGTAAGTGATTCTAACTCAGATTTGGTTGGAGTACATGAATCTATCACTAAATTCATCATTTAATTCGTGATTTGAGATGGAATTTGGGAAGAAAAATTATGGAACCTTTCAAAAATGTAAAATGATGATTTGAAGGACCAAATGGTATCAGAATTGGATAATTTTGGTATGGTTAGACTCGTGAGGGTTTGAGAATTTTGAAAATGTAAATTTTACCCGATTCCGAGACGTGGGCCCGTGGCTCGAGTTTTGCTAATTTTGAGATTTTTCATATTTTTCGAATGTTTTCGCTTGGGCTTTGTTCCCTTAGCATATTGTGACGTATTCGTTCTGATTTTGGATAGATTCGACGCGCGTGGAGGCCAATTCAAGGGGCAAAGGCGTCGTGAGCTAGAGAATTAGCCAGTTCGAGGTAAGTAATGGTTGTAAATGATGTCCTGAGGGTTTGAAACCTCGGATTCGCACATCGTAGTGCTATATTGAGGCAAGATACGCGCTGGATGAGGAACGTGGGGTCTTTCACTACTGGGGATTGTGACTTGGTCCATCCCGATTGGTGACTTTACCGGATATTTGACTGAAATTCATTTATTATCATCATGATTTGGGCTGATTGCCATATTTAGCCTTCGTGCCAACTAGTTGAATCTTTCGGGGATTTTTATCAGTGTTTCCTCACTACTTGACTTATTATTTGAACTCAGTCCTGTTGATATCTATTGTTTTACAAACTCAGCCACTTTTACTCAGATTTGAAACTTAAATGATATTTCTAAATCATGTTTTGGGCTGAGAACTACTGTTTTACTAATGCCTAAGGGGCTTATGATGATTTCTAGACTGAGTGAGGCCGAGGGCCATATATGAGGATATGTTGAGTGATATGAGGCTGAGGGCCTGAGATACTATTTATGCCATGCGGTGGCTTGAGTGATGTGAGGATATGCTGAGTGATGATGCCACGAGGTGGCTTGATATAGCGTTTGGGCCATAAGGGGCCCCTCCGGAGTCTGCACATCCACAGTGAGGGCGGGTACCCATGTGATTTGAAACAGTGGTAACAATGACACTGTTTGATGAAAGTTGGTCAGGTAACAATGGCTAACCATTATGCTGAGTGATTGTAAGGTAGCCCGCGGGGCTGATACTGTACTGAGAGTGAGCCCGAGGGGCTGATACTATCCTGAGCGATTGATACTGTGCCCGAGGGGCGGATTTCCACTTGTTAATTACCTGTTAAATTACATGTTTTACTTGTTTTAAAAAGGAATATCATTTGATTTCTTCACTGTTTTACTGCTTTAGGTGATTTTACTGTTCGATATGGAATTGCTTTGTGCCTTTACATGTTTTCATACTTTCAGCCATTATTTGTAATTATTACTCACTGAGTCGGAGTACTCACATTACTCCCTACACCATGTGTGCAGATTCAGGTATAGCAGAGTCCGCACCTGAGCGCTGATTCCTTCCAGGCGAGGTAGTGATTTGGAGTTACGAGGTAGCTGTTGACGTCCGCAGCCCCTTGTCTCTCTTTTCCTCTATCATTTATGTTTTCTTCAGACTGTTGTATCAGATTCCGTACTTTGTAGACCTATAGCAGATTCTGTAGTAGCTCATTACTTGTGACACCCCGGTTTGGGTTGTGTCAGGATGGTTCCTGCTATTGTTAACGTTAAAATTCCGCAATTTATGAGTATTATATTATATGTTATTACTGTTTATGATAATTATCTGTTTAAAAGAGGTGTTCCGTTTTGGTCTGGCTGGCCTTGTCTTCACGAGAGGCGTCATCACGACCGGGTTCGGGGATTGGGTCGTGACAAAAATAATATTAATAATAATAATAATTCACCTTTGAAAATTTTGATTTTCACCCTATAATTTAAAGAGTAACAAATCAAAAAATTGTAGGTTAAAACCCCCTAAAATATTTACATAGAAGAAGTGACAAAAATTAAATATTGTCAAAAATTAGGTGCTCACAGGTATGCTGCATACCACATTAAGCACACCGTGGAACCGACGATCTCATCTGATTTGACTCACCCCTATATTGTGAACCTGAGGCCTTGAAATTCTAACCAGATACTAAATATGAGGAACGATCAAATCTCTTACTGCTATTGATACCCAATTTTTTCAATATTTTTTATATGCATAGATACCTTCAAAATAACATATTCATGCATATATAAGCATGCACAAGGTTTTTATAATTTTTTCATAATTTTAAAGATTTAAATTGATTTATTTCCTTCCCTTTTATTCATAAAATACCCAATAATTATCCCTCAAATTATTGTTGTGGTAATTTATTCATTTAATTTCTATATTTATGCCAAAATATGGTTAAAATATTTTTATGCATTTTTTATAATTGCATTTCGTATTTTTAAAGCTAAATTGCATATAATTGCAATATTTATAATTACATTTATATGTGTAAAATTGATCTCCTATATTTTTAAAATGTTAAATATCTATTTTAAACCATTTTGGTACATGAAATTATTTTTTAGAAATTGTTTATCATTTATTATAAATTAGATAGGGAAAATTGGCTATTTAAAATATAGCCAGATTTGCATTTCAATTATAGCCCAATTTAAACCCAACCCCATCCCAATTTCAGATTAAAAACACCCGACTCAAACCCTGAAACTGCCTACCCGACCCAAGACCTATCAAATCCTGACCGTTGTTCTAAAAGATCAACGGACCTTATCTGTTCTTAGCATTTTTAATTCCAACAACCCCCTAACCCTATCTCATTTCCCAAATCTGCCGCCTCTGTATTCTCTCATCTCCTCTCCTCTCTCAACCCCTCAACCAAACCCTAGCTCCTTCAACTGCAGACTCCCTTCTCCGGTCTTCTCTGGTGATCTCCCTTCACCTCATAAGCCTTCAATGGCTCCTCTATTCCCATGCTTGCCTTCTTTGATGTCTTCAAAAGCCCTGGGACATGCTGACTTGCATCTAGGGTTTGCCATCTGGTCTGTTCTTGGCTACTTCAGTACGATTCCGAGCGAAATCATGTTGTACTTGTTGCGATCCTTGAGATTTTAGACACGTTCTTTCATATCTACTTAGAAACCCTATTTTTGCTTATATCTCCTAGATCTGTACGATTTTTAAATGATTTGAGTCTATTTATTTGATGTTTTACACTATCCTTGCAACTCTATACAAGAATCATCTATTTCAGAGTGTTTTCACCTTCTTCTAAAATTAGGGTTTTCGGAACTTCTTCTAAAACCTTCTTTAAACCTATTCTTTATGATTAAACTTCTATCTCTTGCATATTACGACTGATTCTATGATTTTACCATCTCTTCAACTTTCATATGTTGAAAGCCCTAATTTTTTCTAGGTTTCTTCGTTGGATTTTGTGACTAGGCTGTTCTTGTTTGAGTTTATATGAATGTTTCACTTCGAATGTGTTTTTTACTGAGTTTCTTATGCCTAACTTATATAATCTCTGTATGTTTATGTTCATCTTGATTGTTCAGACTTTCCTCTTTCTATCGATACTGTTTAACCTGCATATTTGCTATGACAGGTTGTTTTTATTTTACTCTATTTATATGCTGAGTACTAAATCATGACTTCCCCTTTGATTGATTCTGGATTTCCTGTTTTTATGGTTTGATTGAAAGATCTTCCTTTAAACCCTAAATTTCTACCTCTTCTATTCAAATTAATTGATTTGCCTACCGTGTTTGTTGTGGTACTTTATTCTTACCGACTATTTCCTTAATTAAGAGTATTCTGAATTTAGCCCTAATTGTTTATCCTATACTTACTGAATTCTTTCCTTATTAGTCATACACTGATTTTTTTCCTTATATGCTACTTGTTCCTACCATTTGAATTAATTCCCTTAACTTAAGGGAGTACTTGTCCTGACTTTGCTCTAATTGATTATGAGTTCCATAATTACTATGCTACTATGATTCTTACCTTATTTTCATCTAATTTCAAACTACTATATATACATACTCTCTCATTAACACAAACACACGAACACTCTTGGTTCAAAAGATCTCTCTCTCATACTTAAACTTTCTACTGTCTTTTGTGCTACTTGCTACTATTCTAAGTTAGCCGGCTACAAGCCAAGGCTAACCATTGTGTTCTACTGCTCCTTCACTTTGCTTACTGTCTTCTTTACTGGTATGTTCTAGTTTCAATTCAAGTTCCAACAACAATATGGTTCTTTTATTGCTTCAGATCATCCTGTTTCTAGTTTGCTTCTATTTATGGTTTTGCTATGAAACTTGTAGTTGATATGTTTACATGATTAACATGTTATGAACTCCCCTTCCTTAGAATCAGTATGAGCATGCTACCTCTTCTATGTAATCTTGCACTATCTGGACTGTGATACGAATCTCCTTGTAAAGTAGTTTGCACTCTTGAACTTGTATGATTCTAGGATTGATTCTTGAATCATGTTGATCCTATACTGAACCCCTTAAGAATTGCTGGTTATGTGACTATGTCAGATCGGTTGTGTCTGAGCATGTCTGTACCAATTCCTAAGACCTTTGTTTGTTATGTTTTTACAATCATGTGTCCCATGTATCTCCAATCCCTTGACCCCTGTTTGTGACTACTGAACTTGCTTTGGTTCTGTGACTCCTGGCTGTGTATGAACCTGTCTTAAGGGTGTTATGTTTGGACTGTTGTTTACTACTCCACTCTCTTTTCAAACTGTCTCTATTGTTTTACTAAATTATTTCAAACAAACTCCCTTTTAATACAGTTTTCCTATTAAAACCTTTCAACTTGTGTCAAGCACTTTCACTCTACTCTTAAGTCAATAAGTTCTGCCCCCTCCAGTATGTGTACTGCCTTGGGATCCTCTTGAGAACCCTTTGAACTCTAGTATACTGAGGCTAGCCTTTCCACACTGCACTTATTCATTTTGGTTACCAAGTCTAGGTGTAAGCACTGCCCGGGATCCTTCAGATCCTTAGGGAACTTTGATGCACCTATACTATGACATTGTCTATAGAATTGAGGTATTTGAGGTTATTGAAGGCTTTGGAAACTTGGGCCTATCCGTAGGCTCCCTATAGAATAACTTCTTATTTTCTTATTTACTTATGTAATTCATTCATATGGTCTATAATAATTTGTAACCGAATATTGGGTAACTAGTGAAAGGGTGGGTAGTTACATGTTTGTGGGGTAATACGGGTAGGAACCATGCCTATAGGACTTTACAATTTGTTGTGTCTGCCTTTATAAGTAGCAACCATGCCTATAGGACTTTACATTTTGATATGATTGCCTTTCCAAGTAGAATACATGCCTATAGGACTTTTACATCTTGTTATGATTGTCTCACCATGTTAGAAATCATGCCTATAGGTCTCAATTGATGCCCTAATAGAAATCATGATCAATAGGTCTTAAATCAGTTTCATAAGTAGATGTCATGCCTATAGGACATAATTCAATCCAGCTTCTGTTATAACAAGTGTTTATATGCTTTTCATTTGTCATCTTGCCTGCAAGTCTCTAAAATTAGTATTAAAATTAGAGATCATGCCTATAGGGAACAACATCAGCAATTCTACCTATATGTCTCAACTAGTTTAGTTTAGATAAACTAATCCGGTTAACATTTAGTTCACTTCAAAACTGGTTTGATTAATGGTCTATTTTCCCTAAAACAAGTTCTTTCAAAAACTGCCTCAATTTATCATTAGACAACATGCCTAAATTTTCTTCATCCATCCAAATCTGATGTCTATCCTATGACTATTGCATAATTCATCCATCCAAATCTACTAAAATCCTTTGTAGATTGCCTCAATACGCTGTTGTTGACCATCTGAACAAAGTCCCTGCTCAGATATCTATCCTATGACTATTGCATAATTCAGAGGCACACAAGAACGCCTTGATGAAAGTACTGAGTGAGGCTTGTGTACCCAATAACATCGTTGGTAGAGAAATGGCCAACATGGTCGGTCAAGTGCTGGAGAGCCATAAGATTATCTTCCATGAAGATGAGCTACCGCTCGAAGGTTGGAATCACAATCGAGCACTGTATATCACGGTACAATTTGAAGACAAGTTCATTGTCAGGGTCTTGGTTAATGGAGGTTCGAGCCTAAATAATTGTCCATTGGACACCCTAAAAAGGTTGGACTAAGGTTTCCATGAGATACGGGCAGGAAACATGAATGTGAAGGCTTTTGATGGGTCCTAGAGGGCCACGATCGGAGAAATCAACCTTTGCTTGCAGATGGGGCCAACCTGGTTTGACGTTGAATTCCAAGTGCTTGACATACCAGCCTCATATAATCTTCTGTTGGGCCAACCATGGATCCATGCTGCTGGAGTCGTGCCTTCCACACTACATCAAGCCGTGGGGCTTGAATGGAACCGCTAGGAAGTAATCATTCACAGAGATAGAAGTAACCCCATCTACACTAGTCAAACTATCCCGGCCATTGGACATAGAAGAAGGCTAGGAGGGGAAACTTATAATAACATCAAACGGGTCAATGCCGTCAAGAAAGATAAGTGGTGGAGTAACAAAATAGAAAGAATATTAGCATGGTCTGGATATGAACCCGGTAAAGGGTTGGGAAAGAACCTCCAAGGTATTACCAAACCAATACACCTAAAAAATTATGGTACCACTTTTGGGCTCAGATACCAGTACACATGGAAAGAGTACAGGAATTGGTCACCTCCATGGTGTGGACCATATTACCCTCTTGAGAAGCCAGTGCCACATTTGGAACAAGCTTTCCACTTGGCCGACACAATATGGGGAACTGCAGAAGAAGAAGCACCCGCTGGGTTGAAGAATTTGCTCTTGGAGGATAAGGATATGGACTGCGGTGCCATAATTGAGGAGGAGGAGGAGGAATAAGGCCTCACTATTCAGACTGTGGTGAAGGGAGTTGTTCTAAAAAACTGGACCGCCACACTATCCCAAGCCCGCCGAGTCCCTGGGTAGCTTGGCAGAATTTACTTTTTTGGCCGTTTTAGGCATTTATAATTTCATGTAGTTCTATTTTAATCTTTACTTATTTCAAAATAAATGCTCGATTCATCGAGCCATGCTTTGTCTGAACAATTTTCCGAGTTTTAATCAAATGCATTTGCTCTTTATTATTCACTACTATCTTTACACTTTTTGTTTCCACAGCGTTATTATTACTTTTCCTGATGAACCGGTGACTGTGACATGTAATGAGGCAATGCAACATGAGAATGTGGCTCAGAGGAAGAAGATGAGATACCCGAGGAAATTGTCAGGGAGGTTAAAAAATTTGAGAATAAGCCTAAGTCCAACCTGGACGAAACAGAAGCAGTAAATTTGGGAGACGTCGAGACCGTCAAAGAAACCCGTATCAACATTCACTTGTCGCTAATTGAAAAGGAAGAGTACATTTGTTTCCTAAAAGAATATGAGGACATCTTTGCATGGTCGTATAATGACATGACCAGTTTGAGTACTTCCATAGTAGCTCACAAGTTGCCTACTAATCCCATGTGTCCGCCAATAAAACAGAAACTCAAAAAGTTCAAACCAGACATGAGCCTAAAAATCAAGGAGGAAGTTACCAAACAGATCAAAGCCAAAGTTCTCAGGGTGGTTGAATATCCAACTTGTTTATCTAACGTTGTGCCAATTCCGAAGAAGGATGGGATGGTCCGAGTATGTGTTGACTATCAGGATTAAACAGAGCAAGTCCCAAGGACGACTTCCCACTGCTAAATATACACATCCTGATCAATAATTGTGCCAAGCATGAGCTAAAATCCTTTGTAGATTGCTTCACGGGTTATCATCAGATTTGGATGGATGAAGAAGATGCAGAGAAGACAACTTTTATTACACCATGGGTGTATATGATACACCAGAAGATAGAGGTGTATGCGAACGACATCATTATCAAATCCAAGAGGGCTGAGGATCACATAGCAGACTTGAGGAAGTTGTTCGACAGGATAAGGAGGTACAATTTGAAATTGAACCTTGCAAAGTGTGCATTTGGGGTTCCCGTATTAAATTACTGGGATTCATCGTCAATTGTCAAGGGATTGAACTGGATCCATCTAAAGTCAAAGATATTCAGGAGTTACCACCACCTAAGAACAAAAGGACGTAATGAGCTTCCTAGGATTGCTCAACTACATCAGTTGATTCATAGCACAGTCCACAGTCATATGTGAACCCATCTTCAAAATGCTGAGGAAAGACGCTGAAACAAGTTGGACAGAGGATTGTCAGAAAGCTTTTGATAAGATCAATGAGTACATGTCCACACCACCAGTTCTAATCCCGCCAGAACCAGGACGACCTTTGTTATTCTATCTGTCCGTATTGGATAGAGCCTTCGGGTGTGTTTTAGGACAACATGACGAAACAGAAAAATAGGAGCAGGCCATATACTACTTGAGTAAGAAATTTACAACTTATGAAGCACGGTATTCTCTACTTGAATGCACTTGTTGTGCTTTGACTTGGACGGCCCAAAAGTTAAGGCATTACTTCTGTGCCTATACAACATACCTCATATCCAAGATGGACCCTTTAAAGTACATATTTCAGAAACCCATGCCTACTGGAAAGTTGGCTAAATGGAAGATACTACTAAGTGAGTTCGATACCATCTATGTAACTCAAAAGGTGGTCAAGGGACAAGAATTGGCAGATCACCTTGCTGAAAATCCAGTAGGAGGATAATACGAACCCTTGAAAATGTATTTTCCTGATGAAGAAGTATCATTTGTAGGAGAAGACATTACCGAGGCATATGATGGTTTGAGGATGTTCTTTGACGAAGCCACAAATTTCAAAAGAGTGGGCATTGGAGCAGTTTTGGTATTAGAAATGGGTCAGCATTATCTGGTATCTGCTAAACGCAGATTACCCCACACCAACATGGCAGAGTATGAAGCATGCATACTAGGGCTCAACATGGCAGTCGACATGAACATTTAGGAGTTGCTGGTAGTCGGTGATTTAGATTTGCCTGTGCACGAGATGCAAGGTGAGTGGGCCACCAAAAATTCCAAGATATTTCCATATCTACACCATGTGCAGGAATTGAGAAAGAGGTTCACAAAGATAGAATTCTGACATGTGCCTAGAATTCAGAATGAGTTTGCCGACGCATTGGCCACTTTGTCATCCATGATACAACATCCAGATCAGAACTATATTTATCCCATTCCGGTGAGGATCCATAATCAGCCGGCATATTGTGCTTATGTCGAGGAAGAAGCGGATGGAAAGCCTTGGTTCCCTGACATCAAAGAATACTTATCAAAAGGAGAATACCCGGAGCATGCAAATAACATTCAGAAACGCACGCTCCGGAGATTGTCAAATCACTTCTTCCACAGCGGAGGAACTTGTACAAAAGAACTCCTGATTCGGGTTTACTAAGATGTGTCGACACAAAAGAGGCTTCTAAGTTACTTGAAGAGATACATGCTGGGACCTGCGGCCCACATATGAATGGTTTCGTCTTATCTAAGAAGATACTCAGGGAAGGTTACTTTTAGATGACCACAGAGACGGATTGCATTCAGCATGTATGCAAATGCTTTCAATTCCAAGTGCACGCCAACATGATAAAAGTGCCGCCAAATGAGCTCAATGCAACAATCTCACCTTGGCCATTCGCCGCCTGCGGAATGGGTGTTATTGGTCTGATTGGGCCCACTGCTTCAAACGGACACAGGTTTATTATGATAGCCATTGATTACTTCACAAAATGGGTAGAAGTTGCATCTTACAAAGCTGTAACCAAGAAAGTCATCATAGATTTTGTCAAGGATCATATTATCTACCGATTTGAAGTTCACGAGTTCATTATTACTGACAATTCCTCCAATTTCAATAGTGATCTAATGAAAGCTATATGTGAAGCTTTCAAAATCAAGCAAAAGAATTCCACAACCTACAGACCTCAGATGAATGGAGCCGTAGAAGCCGCCAACAAAAACATTAAGAAGATACAAAGGAAAATGGTAGAGAACCACAAGCAATGACAAGAAAAGTAACCCTTTGCTTTGTTAGGGTACCGCACTATGGTTCACACATCAACCGGGGCAACTCCCTACATGTTGATTTATGGTACCGAGGCTGTCATCCCAGCCGAAGTGGAAATTTCTTCTTTAAAAGTCATACATGAAGCTGAACTCAACGATGCAAAGTGGATAAGGAGTCGCTATGAACAATTGGCCCTTATCGATGGAAAGATAATGAACACAGTGTGTCACAGCCAACTTTATTAGAACAGAATGTCTAGAGCTTTCAACAAAAGAGTGAAACCAAGACAGTTTGCACCAGGGCAACTGGTATTAAAAAAAATGTTCCTACATCAAGATGAGGCCAAAGGGAAATTCTCTCCCAACTGGCAAGGTCCATACATGGTTCATAGAGTACTGACAGGAGGAGCACTCATACATGCAGAAATGGACGGAGAAGTCTAGCTAAAATCGATCAATTCAGACGCAGTCAAAAGATACTATGCTTAGATACTCATTTGATGTAATTGAACTACGCTTGGCCTAATTCCCGTTTAAAAGGGGATACATAGGCAGCCTTACGGGTTCGGTCATATCATAATAAAATTTTAATTTCCCCCAAGAGTATAAATTGGGGCAGAATTTTGAGGAGGACCCTCAAAATTCTGGAGCAAGTCCAGCCAACGCCATCGCATGCCGGGAAGTAAGTAATTAGTTAAGAACTGGGGCAGAATTTTGAGAAGGATTCTCAAAATTCCGGAGAGGGTTTAGCAGGGTCCATCATCCGCAAAAAGGCAAATATCATCTACCAAACTGGGGCAGAATTTTGAGGAGGACCCTCAAAATTCCATAAGAGAGCTGCAACGTGTTTGAGATGTCTCACAGTCACTAGTTCATCAAAATTACTTGATGTATCAATACGTTTCTAAAACAACTCTATTTTTTCAAATATTGCATATTTTCAAAAACTGTACTTCCATATCAGTCAAGAGTCACCAGGGGAACTCGAAAGGCTTTTAGAACGAAGCAAAGCAAGGACAGCAGATGAAAGAACGAACCAACCTCCCCTCCCCCCCCCACAAAATTTATAACTTTTCGTTGAATGCAGGTACGTTTGACATAACGATAGCACTGGAAAACACATATACACAAAGCAAATTCACTATCCAACCGGGCATCAGACACCTAATATACATATTTAGTTAACACATATGCTACTTTTACTTACTACTTGCTCTCTGCAAGAGGCTAATCCTTGCCTCCATACCTGTATGAGGCTAATCCTTGCCTCCATACCTGTATGAGGCTAATCCCTGCCTCCCTATTTGCATGAGTCTAATCTCTGACTCTATACTTGCATGAGGCTAATCCCTGCCTCCGTATCTGTATGAGTCTAATCCTTGACTCCATGAGGTTAATCCCTGCCTTCATACTTGCATGAGTCTAACCCCTGACTCCCTATTTGCATGAGTCTAATCCTTTACTCCATGAGGCTAATCCATGCCTCCACATTTGCATGAGGCTAATCCTTGCCTCCCTATTTGCATAAGTCTAATCCCTGACTCCACATTTGCATGAGGCTAATCCTTGCCTCCCTAGTTGCATGAGTCTAATCCCTGACTCCCACATTTCCATAAGGCTAATCCTTGCCTCCCTATTTGCATGAGTCTAATCCCTTACTCCACATTTGCATGAGGCTAATCCTTGCCTCCATAACTGCATGAGGCTAATCCCTGCCTCCACATTTGCATGAGGCTAATCCCTGCCTCCCTACTTGCATGAGTCTAATCCTTGACTCCCCACTTGCATGAGTCTAATCCTTGTCTCCATGTTTGCATGAGGCTAATCCTTGCCTCCATATTTTCATGAAGCTAATCCTTGCCTCCATATGTGTATGAGTCTAATCCTTGACTCCATCTTGCATAAGGCTAATCTTTGCCTCCATATTTGCATGAGGCTAATCTCTGCCTCCATATTTTCATGGGACTAAGCATTGTCCCTCTTTGCACAAATATTGCTCAATTTCTAGTACTATCTATTTGCTTTTCAATCGGGCTAAGCTCTGCCCTCCATTTCACAAGACTAATCATTGTCTTGATAACGTCATGACTATTGCACATCATGGGATGAAATATCGCCAATCTATCCGAAGGCGTCATAGTCTAAAGGCAACATCCTCGTAGCCGAAAGACACCATGCCATGGCCTGAGGATCCCTCAAACTTGCATATCATTATTCAAAGGCGTCATGGTTCGGAGGCACCATTGTCATGGCCCGAGAACATCATTTCATGTCCTGCGAATCCATCACTAAACAATGAATGGGCCAGGACATCATGATCTAAGGACGTCATCTTTAACTGTCCAAAGACAGCCTTCATGGTCTAAAGGGAATCTGCATCATGTTTAAATTTTCGCAAATACGTTTGTAGCATCTTTTATCTGCAGTAACTAGTAAGCAACTGCTATCCTAGCAGAAGCAATCTCGCTCCAATTCCCTCCAACTATCCCGAGCTTTAACCGCTCACCGTAGTCGCTTCCGCATTGCATGTCCGTTCTTGCAGTAATTTCATCGGCATACTCCGCGGATGAATCCAGAACTACACATGGCCTGATTCTTATAAAACTAGAGATATGTAGGCAACTTGAAGACCGGAGTTCGGCCCCTATCTTTCAAAACATCCCTTTCGGTCAAAATTGGTCATCATTTTTTTACACGAAAACTCTTTCATCCTTCCCGGATAAAGAGGGGCAGTTGTTGATACCCAATATTTTCCTATATTTTTTATATTCATAAATACCTTCAAAATATCATATACATGTATATATAAGCATGCACAAGGGTTTTATAATTTTCCCCATAATTTTAAGGATTTAAATTGATTTATTTCCTTCCCTTTTATTTATAAAATCCCCAATAATTATTCCTCAAATTATTGTTTTGGTAATTTAGTCATTTAATTTCTATATTTATGCCAAAATATGGTTAAAATATTTTTATGCATTTTTTGTAATTGCATTTCGTATTTTTAAAGCTAAATTGCATATAATTGCAATATTAGCCCCATTAATGTATAATTATATTTATATGCGTAATATTGATCTCCTATATTTTTAAAATATTAAATATCTATTTTAAACCATTTTGGTACCAGAAAATATTTTTTTAGAAATTGTTTATCATTTATTATAAACTATATAGGGATATTTGGCTATTTAAAATATAGCCAAATTTGCAATTCAATTGTAGCCCAATTTAAACCCAACCTCAACCCAATTTCATATTAAAAATACCCGACCCAAATCCTGAACCCACCTACCCGACTCAAGACCCGTCAAATCCTGGTTGTTAATCTAAAAGATCAACGACCCTCATCCGTTCTTACCATTTTTAATTCCTACTACCCCTAACCCTATCTCATTTCCCAAATCTGCCGCCTCTGTATTCTCTCATCTCCTCTCCTCTCTCAACCCCTCAGCCTAACCCTAGCTCTTTCAACCGCCGACTCCCTTCTCCGGTCTTCTCCGGTGATCTCCCTTCAACTCCTAAGCCTCCAATGGCTCCTCTATTGCCATGCTCGCCTTCTCTGAGGTCTTCAAGGGCCCTGGGCCATGCAGACTTGCATCAAGGGTTCTCCATCTGGTTTGCTCTTGGCTACTTCAGTATGATTCCAAGCAAAATCATGTTGTACTTGTTACGATCCTTGATATTTTAGATAGGTTCTTTCATCTCTACTTGGGTTTCTTCTGAAACCCTAATTTTTGCTTACATCTCCTAGATCTGTATGAGTTTTAAACGATTTGAGTCTATTTCTTTGATATTTTACACTATCCTTGCAACTCTTTACAAGAATCATCGATTTCAGAGTGTTTTCACCTTCTTCTAAAATTAGGGTTTTTGAAACTTCTTCTAAAACCTTGTTTAAACCAATTCTTTATGATTAAACCTCTATCTCTTGCATATTAGGGTTGATTCTATGATTTTACTACCTTTTCAACTTGCATATAAAAGCCCTAATTTTTTCTAGGTTTCTTTGTTGGATTCTGTGACTAGCCTGTTCTTGATTGAGTTTCTTATGCCTAACTTATATAATCTCTGTATGTTTATGTTCATCTTGATTGTTCAGACTTGCCTCTTTCTATCGATACTGTTTAACCTGCATATTTGCTATGACAGGTTATTTTTATTTTACTCTATTTATATGTTGAGTACTAAATCATGACTTCCCCTTTGATTGATTCTGGATTTCCTGTTTTTATGGTTTGATTGAAAGATCTTCCTTTAAACCCTAAATTTCTACCTCTTCTATTCAAATTAATTGATTTGCCTACCGTGTTTGTTGTGGTACTTTATTCTTACCGACTATTTCCTTAATTAAGAGTATTCTAAATTTAGCCCTAATTGTTTATCCTATACTTACTGAATTCTTTCCTTATTAGTCATACACTGATTTCTTTCCGTATATGCTACTTGTTCCTACCATTTGAACTAATTCCCTTAACTTAAGGGAGTACTTGTCCTGACTTTGCTCTAATTGATTCTGAGTTCTATAATTACTATACTACTATGATTCTTACCTTATTTCATCTAATTTCGAACTACTATATATACATACTCTCTCATTAACACAAACACACGAACACTCTTGGTTCAAAAGCTCTCTCTCTCACACTTAAACTTTATGCTCTCTTTTGTGCTACTTGCTACTATTCTACGTTAGCCGGTTGCAAGCCAAGGCTAGCCATTGTGTTCTCTTTCTCCTTCACTTTGCTTATTGTCACACCTCCTTTTCACTACACTCGCAAGGGCATAAAAGAGTTTTTCCAATTAAAGGACAATCAGAACGGGATTTATCATTAAGATTTCAGAGTCGCCACTTGGGAGATTAATGGTGTCCCAAGTCACCAGTTGAATCCCGAATCGAGGAAATTATGACTTTGTTAACAGTCCGCGAACCATAAATCTGAGTAAGGGATTCTGTTAACTCGGGAGAAGGTGTTAGGCATTCCCGGGTTCCGTGGTTCTAGCACGGTCGCTCAACTGTCGTGTTTAGCTTATTTATCTGATTTTATTACATGAAGAACCTTCGTGCCAATTTTACTTTTAAACTGCTCTTATTTAATATTTTTTTTAAAAGAAAGTTGAACGTCGTTTAAAGCGTGCCTTCGGATCGCGTCACATAAAATGCACCCACAATCCTAAACACACTCTATTCAACGTTTTGGGATTTGATTTGGGTCACATGAAATGCATACCCGAGTTTAGGAATGTAATTTTATTAAAATCTCACCTAAAGTGTCTAACGCGTTATTATCTTTAGGGAAGGCCGTGAAATTCGCTAAACGGCTACTCCCGAATTCTAAGTATTTTATTATAATCATTTATTGAGGGCCCCACTATTTTGTATTTTTGTTTGACGGGGCGCGCCTCACTTGTTTTAAAAAAATAATCTTAAAGCAACTGTGATTTTCTATTATGTATTGTCTCTAAAATAAAAGAAAAGGCCCTAATTGATTAGCATTATTAATAAACCATCATTGAAAGTATTACATCACAATATCGAATAAAAAGCTTTAGTGAGCAAACTAAGATCTTCAGCAGATTAGGCTTCAAAGGCAGCCCAAAGGAAGGAAAAATTGTCAACTTTAAGAAAGGGGAGGGCTGACTGACGTTGGGCCTTAAGTAGAGTCAGGCCCAAGTCTGGTTTGAGCAGAAGCAGTCACGTTTAGGCCCTCAATTGAGCCCTGATCTCCCACTGATTTTATTTGAATCTTGGCATACTGATTTTATTCACAACGGCCTAATTATTGGCAAACAAATAATCAATTCTAAATTCAAATTAACATGCCAACTTTCGAGTTCAATTATCCTACACATAGTCACCTGAGTTGTGTAGGGTTGACCAAACATGTTGAACTTGTACTCCTAAAAACCATATCAATTTCAGATCGATACGTCCTAAGGATTTCTTTGTACGTGACTTATATCCACAAATGAACTATCTAATGCATTTAAAACCCAAAGAATGCCTGATTTTACACTAGTAGCAGCATGTAATCCATTTTAAAATCAAGTTCCAATCAGTAACTTACTTATCAGATCTGAATCTACTTAACACTACAGCCGATATTTTCTGCTAATTACTCATAATAGTTTGAATTTCCAGTTGTGAATACAAATGAAAATCATAGATCTTAATAGCAGCTTCCTGTTCTAGCTATTTTTAATTTTAAAAAGTTAAACTACACAAAAGCAAACTAAACTATACTAAGGCTAATGAATAATCATAGTCCAATAATCCAAACAGTCCTGTTTTAGTTACAAATAAAAATCTAGTGAAAGTCTACGGCATACATGAAATATAACGTGCCCGAGAAATCAACCATAGTTACAAACGAAAATTCTACTGGAATTTTATACTACATGGATTACAAAAGACATATCAACAGAGATTCATTCAGCATTTTACTTCATGTCCACAAACTAGAAGTTACAGGATATGTACCTGGGAAATAGAACAAAACGAAGAAGAGAGTAGAATCAGCCAGCAGTAGTCAACATTCAACAATGTTACGCAGCAGAGAACTAGCAACAACAACCCAAAAATTGATTCAACAGTCAAGAAATCTTCTACTTCAAACTGAATAAGTAAATCGACCAAAAACAACTTGAATAACCCAAATGAACTTGAAATTGAACCCGAAAACTTCAGAAAAACCTTCAACAATCAAGCCCCGAGCTAGAAGATGCAAATCAGCCACTAAACCCGAAATTAACCTAAGTTTTTCAATGTAACAGTACTTTTTCCAGTTTTCTATTGCTCTTTTTTTTTTGAATAATTGAGACTAAAAGGAACTCTAGAAATTCATATCTGGCTTTTTAACTTGAAATTCAAATTTCAGATCTGCTAAAACTTGTGAGAATTTTAGGGGGAATTTTCAGAGATTCCAAACTTGTGAAACAAGGCAATAAGGACTGCCTTTTATAGGCAAAACTAAGGGGGAGCTTCAGATTTTCAGTTTTCATTTTTAATCCTTTCTTAATTTTCGTTTTTGCTTAAATGTCCCTTATTTTCTGACCTCTTTCTCAAGTTACTGCATTATCTTTTCAAAATTACAACTACAACCCTCTTCTAGAAGGGTCTAAGGTGTTCTAGCTTCAATTTCTATCAGATTCCTCATGCTGAACTACCCATATTACCCTTTCATTAACCCTGAAATTACTAATCCACCCCAACCCTGTTAACTAACCTAGGTCAGGTAACTATGGTTAAGTACTCAACAGGGACTAAAGACTCAGCTAAATCTAAACAGATCCTAAAATTGAAATTAATCATTAATACCAATTAATCAGAACAGGGAAATTAAATCCAACTAAGTTCAGCAATTCATACATGAAATTATACTGAACAAAAATCAATTATATCAAAATGAACCTACTTATATCTAAGCATATGAACAAAACCAGTCAAACTGCCATGAAAGCAATTGCCAACCATGAAATTCAACCCCACACAAAACCCTAAGATAAATTAACTCAAAATTGAGAACAAAATCACTGTCAAACAAATAACACAAATGACAACATGAATTAATCAGAAAACCTTTCTTAAAAAAAAACCCAGTGAATTTCAAATAACAAGGAAAGACGAGAAACTCACCTAGGTTTGAACCAAGAGCGGATTTCGACTCGAAACCTCAAAAGGATGTGCAGAGATCAAAGAATTTGAATTCTAGGGTTCTGCTGCTTCTTCGATGTGAAATTGGAGAAGATTTGGCGCGGTTTGAAGGCTGCTGATGATGAACTCGTAACGAGGGAAGTGATGAGGGGCCCTGATGTTAATCCGGTAAGGTTTGGGGGTGGCGCCACCGTGCACAGTGGTGGCGGCGCCTGGGTTTGGCATAATCGAAGAGTTCTGGTGACTTTTGAGGGAAAGCGGACATGGATATGGAAAGGGGAGGAGGAGAAGAGCACGGGGTGTATTTTTGGGGCTCATCGGAGACCGGCTGCCCGTAAGGTGAATTCCGGTGGCAGCTTGTGGTGGCAAAGACGAGGTGGCTCTTTTAGGGTTTGAGATACGAGGAAAAAGGGGGGTAGGGGTGTGTTCGAACATTTATATAGTTAGAAACCCCAACTTCTCGACCGTTAGATCGAGAAACATCGACGGCCAAGATCAAACATCCTCCTAAACGGCGTCGTTTCGCTAAGGAGGGAGGCAGGCCGGGTTGAGACGGGGTGTGGGCTTTGTCTGGGGTGTGTTTGGTCTGATTGGGCTGCGTATTTGGCCCAATTAATTGTTTTTCTTTTATCTCCTTTATTTATTTTTTGTATTTCATTTTGTATTTTTTTATATTTTTTCTCTGATTTTATAAAAATGCAAAAATTAAAATAAAGTCCTAATATATTTCCAAAATTAAGTTAATTAATTCCTAAAATTGTAAAAAAACAACTTAACCACTAAATAATCCTCAAATATGAAATTAGATCCTAAATGCAAATGTCATACGTATTTTTTTATATTTTCATGTGAATTAAAATGCACAAATAAAAATGCAAACAATTAACAGAAAATAACACAAAATTCACAAAAGTGTAAAATAATGAAAGAAATCATTTTGTTTGAATTTTAGGAAATAATTCATATATAGGGCAAAAATCACGTGCTCACAGCTGCCCCTCTTTGCTCGGAAACATGAAAAGTTTTCGGGCAAAGATAAGTGAGCAAATACGAGCGATTTTTGCCCTGTTTAAAGATTCCGTGTGAAGCATTTTTTGGAAAAATTGACCGCACCCTGCTTCAGAGGTTGCCTACATATCCTGGGCTGAACAGGAATCAGGTCAGTGTAGTTTGGGAGTGTCTGTTAGCTAGGACTACCAGGAGCTGTGCTTTCACTGCGATTGCTACTGCTGCTGCTTGCTGACCTTCCTTATTACACCATGTCAAAAATAAAAGAAGCTAAACTAAGTTATGACCTATGAATTACAAGAAATCCTATCTAAGTTCTTCAAACTTGTTCTTGTACTTCCTTGTTGCCTTGTTGTCTTGTGTTCTCTTGGTAAAATCCCTTGTTACCATTGCAAACTACAAACTGAGGTGTGGTTCCTTTCTTCAAATTGCTGAACTTGAATGTATTCCCCTTTTGTATGGGTGGGCTCCCGACTTCTGGACTTGGACTTGAAAGTATTCCCTTGTTGTACGGATGGGCTCCCGACTTCAAAGCTCGAAATGAATTCTCCTATTCTCCAGGCGGACTCCTCTGTTCTCCTGGTGGGCTCCTGACTTCTGAACTTGAAATGTATTCCCTGCTCTCCAGGCGGGCTCGTGACTTCACAAAATAGACAAAACAAAGAATTTTGAAAGCTAAAACTTTAAATTGCACTCCCTTGTTCTCCAGGCGGACTCCTGACTTCTGAACTTGAAATGTATTCCTTGCTATCCAGTCGGGCTCCTGACTTCACAAAATAGACAAAACAAAGAAAATTTTATGCCCCAGTTTGGTAACTGGGCCCATGGGTGAGTGTTACTGAATCATATACCAACTATTACGAAGAATTTGAAAACTAAGTCCTATTACACGGGGAGGTCCTGACAATTCCTAACAATTATGAACCTAATTTATATTTTCTAAAGGCATTACTCCCACTACATTATGTCATTTACAAGGATTTTTAAACTACATCCTATTATCCAGGAAGGTCCTGACCACTCCTAACAATTACAAGCCTAAGGTATTACTCTCGCTATATCATGTTATCTACAAGGGTTTTTGAACTACATCCTATCATCCAGGAAGGTCCTGACAACTTCTACTTGAATTTTATCCTAAACATGCAAACTTTGCAACCAACTTACATTTCCCTATGTTATTCATGATTATTTTGTATTTAATCAAACCACACTTTGCGGTCAAGCCTGATTACTGCTTGTTTTTCCCTCCTGGAGGGTCTCTCCAATACAACCGCCTTTTCTGGCCCTGTTTCAATCAAAGAAAATTTTGTCAGTTTAAAATGGTGGTTAGCTAATGGAATTCTTGCTGAAAATCCTTCCAATGTATTGCTTTATTTTGACCAGCTTCCCCGAACTGGCCTCGAATCACTTGCCTTCTTCTTGTCTTTCAAACCCCTGACTCTGACAAACCGAGTGTTATGTACCCATGTTGTTGTTTCACACCTCTGAACCTTTTATCTGAACCTTTGCACTTCCCACGACATTTCCCAATTATCCCACTGATGACACTTCCGGTGATTCCCCATACTCCACTTTACATCAGGTTGTTGCTGACATGCTCTGACCACATTGTGCTTTACCATTTTCGGAAGCTGGTAGTGAGCTTTGAAATCTCTTCCCGCTTGCTTTGCACAGAACTGACATTGAACATCTTAGACAGATAAAACCCCCAAAAGAAATGAAATGCAATGATTTTACGAGTTAAGGATAGGGATAATCCAAAACCGGATGACTGCTGAAAAGAAAAGGGAAAGAAACTTATCTGACCGGAACAACTGGTACCAATGGTCATGACATGCATTTCGGACTAATCAGCCCAATCTGTCCAACTACCCAGCTCTTGGTCGCCATACTTTTTTGCCCCAAAATTTCCATCACTTGGTTATTTTACCCAACCCTTAATCTTGTTCATCTTGCGGCGCCTTGAAAGATTTTCACCAGCATACCTCTTTCATTCGTTCATCTCTCAACTCACATCGCCTTACGGTGCCCATGAGGGTTTTCACTGATAAGACTCTCTCATTTTAATTTCTCTCAACTCCCCTCGCCTTACGGTGCCTGTGAGGGTTTTCACCAATAAGACTCTCTCATTTTAATTTCTCTCAACTCCCATCGCCTTACGGTGCCCGTGAGGGTTTTCACTAATAAGACTCTCTCATTTTAATTTCTCTCCTTGCTTGTACCAGAGTGTTTCCCCTGACGTGAATTACTTTTACCTGCTTGACTTGACATTTCTCCAAGACTGATCAGAAGTTCTTTCTTTGGACCGTAATGTGGGGTTTCAACGGGGTTAGAAAGAAAGGGTATGAAAGGCTCAATACAAATTCCAAAATGGGTTAAAATTACAACTTTTGGAATCTAATTTCTTTCACGACAACCACAACTTCTGCTCCAGTTTCTTGCTTGGGGACTTTTGGATTTTTATTTTGGTATGACTGAACCTCAGCGAGGTTGCCTACGTACCCTTGCGGGATCAAGTCAAACGTAGTTCACGCCATAGAGACTACATTGTTGTGTTTTTTTTCGTTCTCCTTTCCTTTCTTTTCTTCATTTTCTTTCCTTTTCTTTTCTTTTCTTTTCTTTCTTCTTTTCACTTTCAATTTTCTTCTTCTTTTTCTTTTTCTTTTCTTCCTTTCTTTTCACTTTTCTTTTTTTCTTTTCCTTTTCATTTTATTTTCTTCCGCGCTCACGTTTCTTAATGGTGTCATTGATTCCGAAAGAGGGATATGAAAGAAAATAAGTAAGGCTCAAAGGGTATGACAAGGGGTAAAAGTGTTTAGATAGCAGAACAAAATGCCTTCGTCATTTCAATCTTTAAAATATGCCAAATACAAACAAGTACAATCAAAATAAAGAAATCATACATAGTATCTCTTGACCACATCGGAATTGATGGCCATTTATACATATTTCCCTTCCACATCTGTCAGATATAATGCACCATTAGACAACACTCTGGTTACGACAAATGGTCTCTGCCAATTTGGAGCGAACTTTCCCTTTGCTTCAGCCCAATGAGGCAAAATACGTCTCAACACTAATTGTCCCACTTCAAACTTCCTCGGATGCACTTTTTTGTTGTACGCTCTTGCCATTCTTTGCTAGTACAACTGACCATGACACACTGATGCCAATCTCTTCTCGTCAATCAAACTCAACTGCTCAAGGCGGCTTTTCACCCATTCATCATCATCGATCTCAGCCTCCGCAATGATTCGAAGAGACGGGATTTCCACTTCTGCGGGTATCACTACTTCTGTACCATACACCAAAGAGTAAGGAGTCACCCCCACCGAAGTACTAACAGTGGTGCGGTATCCCAATAATGCAAAAGGAAGTTTTCATGCCACTGTCTAGATCTTTCCACCATTTTCCAGAGTATTTTTTTATATTCTTATTGGCCGCCTCAACCGCACCATTTGCCTTAGGGCGGTATGGAGTAGAATGATGATGAGTAATTTTGAACTTCTCACATGTCTCCTTCATCAAATGACTATTGAGATTAGCTCCATTGTCTGTAATGATCACTTTGGGTATCCCAAACCGACAGATAATGTTCGAATGCACAAAATCCACTACAGGTTTCTTGGTCACGGACTTGAATGTTTTAGCCTCTACCCACTTGGTAAAATAATCTATAGCCACCAAAATGAACATGTGCGCATTTGACGCTGCTGGATCAATTGGCCCAATAACATCCATGCCCCACGCAACAAAATGCCATGGTGTGGACATTGGGTGTAACTCCGAGAGTGTAGAATGAATCAAATCTCCATGCACCTGACACTGATGACATTTGCGTACATAGCTGATGCAATCCCGCTCCATTGTGAGCCAATAATATCCTGCTCGGAGAATCTTCTTTGCTAAAATATACCCGCTCATATGAGGTCCACAAACTCCAGCATGTACCTCAGTCATGATAGATATGGCCTGTCTCACATCAATGCATCACAACAACCCAAGGTCTGAAGTTCTTTTGTACAACACTCCTCCACTAAGGAAAAACCCACTTTCCAACCGTCGAATTGTTCGTTTCTGATCACCTGTGGCATGTACTGGATACACACCCATCCTGATATATTCCTTGATGTCATGAAACCATGGCTCACCGTCAAGTTCCTCTTCCACCACATTACAATAAGCGTGCTGATTGCGGATCTAAATCTGCAAAGGGTCCACGTAAGCCTTATCCGGATGGTGTAACATCGACGCCAAAGTAGCCAATGCATCGGCCACTTCATTATGAATCCTTGGAATGTGCTTGAACTCTATTGACCGAAACCGCTGACAAAGCTCATACAAACATTGTCAGTACGGTATAAGCTTTTAAGTCCCGTGTTTCCCATTTTCCTTGAATTTGGTCTACCAGTAGGTCCGAGTCACTCATGACCAAGACTTCCTGGACACCCATATCTACAACTAATCTCAACCCCACATGACTCATATTCTGCCATGTTGTTCGTACAATAGAAACGAAGCTGAGCTGTAACAGGGTAATGTTGCCATGTTTCAGAAATAAGTACCGCTCCTATTCCTACGCCTTTCATGTTTGCAGCCCCATCAAAGAAAAGTTTCCATCCTGGCTTCTCAACTTGTTCCAACTCTTCAACATGCATCACCTCTTCATCAGGGAAATAAGTCTTCAAAGGTTCACAATCTTCCTTAACCGGATTCTCGGCCAGATGGTCCGCCAAGGCCTGTGCTTTCATTACAGTCCGAGTCACGTAGACAATGTCAAACTCTGTGAGCAGGATCTGCCAATTTTCAAGCCTCCCTATGGGCATAGGATTCTGAAAGATATACTTTAACGGATCCAAGCGAGATATGAGGTAAGTAGTATAAGATGACAAATAGTGTTTCAGCTTCTGTGTCACCCAAGTTAGGGCGCAACATGTCCTTTCAAGATGAGTATACTTAACCTCGTAGGGTGTAAACTTCTTGCTGAGGTAATAGATGGCCTGCTCCTTCCTTCCAATGATATCATGTTGACCCAATACACAGCTGAATGAATTGTCCAATACCGTTAAATATAGAATCAAAGGTCGCACTGGTTCTGCCGGGACCAACACGGGTGGATTCGACAAATACCCCTTTATCTTATCAAACGCCTCCTGACATTCATTTGTCAACTTGACCGCAACGTCTTTCTTTAACAGCTTGAAGATAGGCTCACAAGTTGTCGTGAGCTGAGCGATGAACCTGCTGATATAATTTAATCTTCCCAACAAACTCATCACCTCGGTCTTGTTCCTTGGAGGTGGCAATTCCTGGATGGCCTTGACTTTTGATGGATCCAGTTAAATACCCCGACGGCTGACTACGAACCCCAACAACTTTCCAGACGGCACCCCGAACGCACATTTTGCAGGATTAAGCTTGAGATTGTACCTGCGAAGCCTTTGGAGGAACTTTCTTAGATCCCTGACATGGTCAGATTGCCTTCTAGATTTCACTATCACATCATCCACGTACACCTCGATTTCCCGGTGTATCATATCATGGAATATTGTTGTCATCGCCCTCATGTAGGTTGCCCCAGCATTCTTCAACCCAAATGGCATGACCCGATAGCAGTACGTTCCTCACGGAGTGATGAATGACGTCTTTTCTACATCTTTCTCGTCCATTAAAATCTGATGATAACCCGCATAACAATCCACAAAAGAACCAATCTCATGCTTGGCATAATTATCAATCAAGATATGGATGTTCGGCAATGGGAAATTGTCTTTTGGGCTTGCCTTGTTGAGATCCTGATAGTCAACACATACCCTGGTCTTGCCATCTTTCTTCGGCACAGGCACAACATTAGCTAACCAGGTGGGATATCGTGTAACCCGAATGACCTTTGCATCAAACTGCTTGGTAATATCTTCTTTGATTTTTACACTTATGTCTGTTTTGAACTTTCTCAGCTTTTGCTTGACAGGAAGGAGTGCCGGATCAGTGGGTAATTTGTGAACCACTAAATCAGTACTTAGACCCAGCATATCATCATACGACCATGAAAAAATATCCTTGTACTCAAACAATGCTTTGATTATCTCCTCCTTGAGCTGTGGCTCCAGATGAACACTTATTTTAGTTTCACGGACATTGTCTTGGTCCCCTAGATTAACTGTTTCTGTGTCATTTAGGTTAGGTTTGGGTTTTTCTTCAAAGTGACTTAATTCTTTACTAATTTCCTCATAGGCCTCGTCATCGTCATATTCCACCTAATCATCACACTCGATTTCTTGTACTATTATTTCTGAGTTAGATTGGCCTTTAAAACTGGGCCGAAGATTCCTCATGCATGTCATGTCATTGATATCAGCATAAAAAGAACTATACAGAAAAGAAAAGAAAAAATGGAAACAAAATTAGGAATTAAGAAAGAAAAGGAATTGCATTTCATTGAATGTAAAGATAACAGGGTTTTAACTCATCCAAACAGACGGAACATAGTAACTGAATTACAAACCCTGGAATAATCCAGGTGAACAAAAGGAAAACAAAACCCACTACCGCGACTCCCTCCGAGATGGAAGAGGAGTGGCTTCCCAGTTGTTGACATTAGCGCGTGGCCCGATGTACTGTATATCTGCTTTGCTCGACCCTTCCCCGGCCTCAACCATGTTCACCTCAGCAAATACCCTCTCAAGCCCTTTCTCCAAGTTCCCATCCACACCAATCAGTGGACTAAACACCTTTGCCAATAATCGCTTCCCGATACTTGGCCTGACGAAGGACCTGGACAGACGTGGAATTGGTTTGGGAAGAACCTAGACTCTTTTCTTCATCTTGCGGGCTCGTCTCACATCCACCGTTGTAGGCTTGAACCCCAGCCCAAAGGTATCCATATTCTTGGGCAAATAAACTGGTCGAACAATACCTTGCAAATCAGCACCCAACCTTTTTCCTGGTACAAACCCGTTTTTCAACATTTCAGAGGCTACCATGACAATTGCAGCCGTCATTCTGGGTACTGGGATGCTTTTACCTATAGGAACCTTTTCTACCGAGGTCGTGTCAAAAACCTGGTAAACCCACGGCCCCTTATCATCATTAGTCTCTATGAAGGGTACGATGGCATCACTTACAGTGTTCATGTTGTCTTTCCCATGTACTACGATCTCTTGTCTATCCCACTCGAATTTGACCATCTGATGTAGTGTAGAAGGCACCGCTTTGGTAGCATGGATCCATGGTCGCCCCAACAGAAGATTATAAGACACTGCCAAGTCTAACACCTGAAACTCCATGGTGAACTCGACCGGACCAATTGTTAATTCAAGTATGATGTCACCCACTGTGTATGTACCACCACCATCAAACCCTCGAACGCAGATGCTATTCTTATGAATTTTGTCATCATCAACCTTCAACTTGTTCAATGTAGACAAAGAACAGATATTTGCACTGGACCCATTATCAATTAGTACTCGAGTGACTACCGAATCTTCACATTTCACGGTCAAATAAAGAGCTCTATTATGTTCTGTACCCTCCACGATCAATTCATCATCAGAAAATGTCACTCTGTTTACCTCAAATATTTTGTTCGCGATTTTCTCCAAATGATTTACTGAAATTTTATCGGAGACATGAGCTTCGTTCAATATCTTCATCAGAGCCCGGCGATGTTCATCCGAGTGGATAAGCAATGAAAGCAACGAGATTTGGGCTGGTGTTTTCCTTAGCTGCTCAACAATAGAATAATCTTGCACTTTCATCTTTTTCAAAAACTCTTCTGCCTCTTCCTCCATAATAGCTTTCTTAACTGGCACCGGATTTTCCTTGGGATCCCTGGCCTTTCTCAACTCTTTGGGGGCAAAACAACGTCCCGAGCGAGTTAAACCTTGTGTTTCACAGACTTCCTCTTTGATTTCCTTCCCCTTGTAGATAACAACTACCTGTTCATACTTCCACGGAACAACTTTACTGTCAATTACTGGTAACTGGGTTACTGGCTTTATGACAACTGGTTCTATGTGATCCCCCTTCACGACTACCGCAGCTGTGCTTGATACTCCCTGAACCACTACCTTGATCGGCTCTGGTTTCTTCGCAATAATGGACGATCCTTTCCCCATCACCACAACTGGCTTGTTGTCTATACTTTTCAACTGAACCATTGGTTTCACACTAGCTGACTTTTCATTCACTTTGGCTTCGCTAGAACGGATCATCATGACCGTCTGTGAGGGCTTCTTAAGCTCTGCTCCCTTATGTATCAGTTCAATCATGTTGGCCTCATGATGCGCTGGCAACGGGTTCTGATTGATATTCGGTGCCTCTGGGGTCTGAACCTCGATCCTGTTTGTGTCGATAAGCTCTTGCACAGTAGTTTTCAATCTCCAACATTTCTTAGTATCATGTTCGGGAGCCCCCAAACAATATTCACAGCTCACTGAATGGTCCAGATTCCTAGGAAGTGGATTTGACATTTTGGGCTCAACCGGGTTCAACAGGCCTAACTGCCTCAGTTTGTGAAAAAGAGTGGTATAGGATTCTCCCAGCGAAGTGAATGTTTTCTATTTCTGTATTCTCTCATTTCTGAAAGCTTGGTTTGGGCGGAAGCCGGATCCTGGCCTGTGAGACCTCGGGGGTGGATATGTGTTTTGTGGAGCTGAGTATGTATTTTGGGGAGCCGATGCACGCCATTGCGCGTGAGCCGGAGGCTGGGTATAAGTTTGGGCATGGTGGACAGAAAAGTGTGGCTCTGGTGGTGGATAATAGTGTTGAGAAGGGCTATATGGGGTGTATGGATAATTTGGGTGGTGGGGTCTGGGTTGGTTGTAATAGGGTGAAGGGCTTCTAGACTTGGACCATGCTCCGGATTCGACAGTTGCAACCTCTTCTTTCTTATTCTTCCCAAGCACACCCCCAGTGCCGTTTTAAATGGCTTGGGTGGTTGCTTTGATTGCTGAATAACTCATGATCTTATTGGACTTGAGTCCCTCCTCAACCATGCCTCCCATTTTCACGACTTCATTAAAGGACTTGCCCACTGCTGACACCAAATGACCAAAATAGGTGGGCTCCAAAGCCTGCAAGAAATAATCAACCATTTCACTCTCTTTCACCGGGGGGTCAACCCTTGCCGCTTGCTCTCTCCAATGGAACCCATATTCTCGAAAGCTCTCACCGGGCTTTTTCTCGATCTTTGTCAATGACAGTCGATCTGGGATGATTTCAAGATTATATTGAAAATGACAGGCAAAGGCTTGGGCCAAGTCGTCCCAGGTGTACCACCTGCTATGGTCTTGTCTAGTATACCATTCCAACGCCGATCCGCTCAAACTTTGGCTGAAGTATGCCATCAGCAATTCATCTCTCCCCCCTGCTCCTCTCATCTTGCTACAGAATCCCCTTAAATGTGCTATTGGGTCGCCATGCCCGTCGTACAAATCAAACTTAGGCATCTTGAACCCTGCCGGTAACTTAACATCTGGGAACAGACATAAATCTTTATAGGACACACTTACTTGGCCCCCTAACCCCTTCATGTCTCAGAATGATTGCTCCAGGCTTTTGACCTTTCTGATCATCTCCTCCTGCTCAGGGTTTTTGGGCGGCTTCTCGGTGCCTGCCGTGATATCAAGATGAGGGGTATAAGAGTAGGGTTCTGGAACTTTGAAGGTAGGCTCAGGGGGATAATACTGGTGGTCATGAGTCTGGAATAGAGGTTCACTGGAGGATCGGTGTAGGGTAGCAGGCGGAGGTGCCACAAAAACAAGAGTGATTGGTGGAGGAGGATATGAGACTTGTTTAGGTGGAAGAGCCTGTGATGTATAAGAAGTGGTGACTTGGCATTGTTGGTATAGGGGAAAGGCTGGAGATGAGTTCATAGTGGGTGGCTCCTGAGGCTGAGCCAATGGTGGGATATAAGCGGGGTTAGCGGGATAAACTGACGGTGGATGCCCCTTCGCCCAGGCTTGGTATATTTCAGCCATCTGTTGCTTCAGCTTATACATTTCCTCTCTCATTGCATGAAAGTCCATTTCTTCTACTTCTTTCGATGGGTCAACAATACTCGTTTCTGGTTCCTGATTGGCCATATTCAACCTGTCTTTCGATCGGGTATTGTATGAATGAGTTGCCAGAATGCCGACCAGCTAACCACCTGCCTGAACTTAATTCATCAACAACAGCATTGTTAATGGTTAGGTTCTTAACAAGTTGGTAATAACACATTTGAGGGATGAATGCACCTAAGCAGTTAATTGTTTCTATCATGCATTTGTTTGACTGCATGCGTCATTCCGGCTTTTCTTATTTCAGACTACAAATTTTCCTCTTATTTTTCTTTTTCTTTTATTTTGATTTCTTTTGCCACACTTCCTCTCGGTTTTTCCTCATATTTCCGCTCTTTCATTTTTTCTTCTTTCTATTTTCTTTTATTTCTTTCCCCTTTTTCCGCTTTTTCTCTTAAGGTTACGGTCTAATCTGATGAGTATTGCCTACGTATCGTGACCCTGCACGAATCAAACCAGGCGTAGTTCATGAATATAAGTGCTAAAATTAAAGAGACAATTTTTGGAAATTTTTGATTTTTCATTGATAAACATTCTATTACAAACTAGACGCTTTCGGAAAGGAAAATAACAGACTCGAAACCAAACCAAATACAAACTCAAGAACTTCTGACAAACTCTGATGCGAAAGGAAAAACACACTCTAACAGACAACAGACTCTAAGGAAAGAGAAAAATGCAGACTCGAACTACGAATACATTAAAGCTTTAAAGTTGGGTGCCTGCGGGGCATCATTCGGCCTCGCCGCGGGCTTAGGTGTAAGGCCCCTTTCCAGCTGTTCCAATTCATACATGATTTGCTTCACAAATATCATCACTTCTGAGAAGAAATTAGTGCGGGTCATGTTTTCACACACCCGACATTTCATGGTAATAGCATGAGCAATAGTCAAAATCTTGCCCCTGGTTCAGTCTTTCTCTAGGAGTAGGCATTCTATCTGATCCCCTTTAGCCTGCAAAACCCGAGAATCATGTAGATGTTGTTTCTGTAACTACTGTATTTCATCTTCCATCAAGGCCATTAGATCATAGCAGTGTTCACTTTCGGTTTCAAAAGCCTTGGCTTATTTATCTGCCTCGCTCTCTAAGGCGGTCACCTTCCTTTTTAGACTGGCAATGGTCTTGTCATAATCCTTTCTCATCTGCTGTAAGTACTGTGTGCGCTCTTTTGTTCTTTTTGCCCATTGTGCCTGGAGTTGTGCTATGGTACCCTCAAATTTCTTCAAATTATCCCGGCACTGACTGATTTCCTTTTTCAACCCTTTTATTAACCGCTCATCCGACCGACTCCTTTGTTGGTTGTCAGCATTTATCCTCATTTGTCGGATTTGGGCTTTCAGCGCCTCATTTGCCAATTTGCTCTTTTCTCTCTGATCGGCATCAACTTGCAGACTATTTTCAAATTCCATGTCTCTAATCTGTTGCTTTAGCTTGCCTATTTCTGCCCTGTAACTCTCTTCTTTTGCTAACCAATCCCATTGCTCTTATGAATCATTAGTAAACTGTTGGACATGGGCTCTTTTGGCGGGTCTTTGGAGAATCTGGAACCTTTTCTCAAACCACGCATTATACTTCGGGTCCACCTCACCTTTAGCTAGATCTCGGACCATAGTCTTAGGCTCGAGGAACCGGCATTCGTTCCACAGTTTGCGAGTTTTATCTTCCGGGAATGTGGCTCTCGGACTTAACTCAATGACGTGCTTGCTCAAGTCTTCATCTTTGGGGACGACTTGAAACCTTCCCAGTTGGCGTAGTACCCGATGGGGAGCATACGGTTGGATACTCCTAACACCAATTAAAAGAATATGACACTCTCCTGCTGACATATATAGCACCTCGGTAACGGGCAGCCACCCAAATGCCCATTCAATTTGATCGGCAGTCAATGACCTCAGTCGTATGAGCCAAGCTTCGGTACCTTTAGGAAATGCAACACCCTTTACCCGCTTTTCAAATTCTTCGATACAGCTTAACCCAGTCAGCCCATAGTTCATGTACCCTGCCCGGTGGCACAAATGTTCTTGCATCCACAACTAAAGTAATAAATTGCAACCTTGGAAAATATTTCCTCCCTCCCTGCACACAGTCAATGCTCGGTAAATTTCTGACAAAATCAGGGGAACTATAGTGCTATCAGCCCTTTTAATTGCAACATCAACCATCCCCACAAGACCTGTCTCTATTTTCTTATCTTAACATGATTCCCAAGAATGTCGTTATGAACGCCAAGGTTCGTCTTGATTCCCATTTACTCCTATTTCCAGCATGGGTCAGTCCCAGATTTGGTTCTTCGAAACCCCGAGGATTACAATAACGTTGATACATGAACTGAAGAGTGCAACATCCTCCTGACAAATTATCATTCTGAACACTCCGGCTAATGTTTAGCAAATCCAAAAATTTGTGCAGAGATACCGGTCTTGGTGACAGCAAATATTGACCTCTCAGATTTCCATTCAGACTCGCATAACCCGCGACTTCCTCCAGCGTGGGCGTAAGCTCAAAATCCCCAAAGCGAAACACATTGCGGGTCGGGTCCCAAAATGGTATTAAGGCCTCGATGACATCCGACTTTGTCTTGGCATTTAGTAGACCGACAAGACCTCCCAGGATTCTAGCTTTGGTTAAAAATAAAAAAAACAGAGTTTTCAAATAACAAGAAAAGACGAGAAACTCACCTAGGTTTGAACCAAGAGCAGATTTCGACTCGAAACCTCAAAAGGATGTGCAGAGATCAAAGAATTTGAATTCTAGGGTTCTGCTGCTTCTTCGATGTGAAATTGGAGAAGATTTGGGATGGTTTGAAGGTTGCTGATGATGAACTCGGAACGAGGGAAGTGAGGAGGGTCCCTGATGTTAATCCGGTAAGGTTTGGGGGTGGCGCCACCGTGCACCGTGGTGGCGGCGCCTGGGTTTGGCATAATCGAGGAGTTACGGTGACTTTCGAGGGAAAGCGGACATGGATATGGAAAGGGGAGGAGGAGAAGAGCACGGGGTGTGTTTTTGGGGCTCATCGAAGACCGGCCGCCGCCGTAAGTCGAATTCCGGTGGCGGCTTGTGGTGGCAGAGACGAGGCGGCTCTTTTAGGGTTTGAGATACGAGGAAAAGGGGGATAGGGGTGTGTTCGAGCATTTCTATAGTTAGAAAACCCAACTTCTCGACCGTTAGATTGAGAAACATCGACGGCCAAGATCAAACATCCTCCTAAACGGCGTCGTTTCACTAAGGAGGGGGCAGGCCGGGTTGAGACGGGGTGTGGGCTTTGTTTGGGGTGTGTTTGGTCCGATTGGGCTGCGTATTTGGCCCAATTAATTATTTTTCTTTTATCTCCTTTATTTATTTTTTGTATTTCATTTTTTTTTTTTATATTTTTTCTCTGATTTTATAAAAATGCAAAAATTAAAATAAAGTCCTAATATATTTCCAAAATTAAGTTAATTAATTCCTAAAATTGTAAAAAAACAACTTAACCACTAAATAATCCTCAAATATGAAATTAGATCCTAAATGCAAATGTCATGCGTATTTTTTTATATTTTCATGTGAATTAAAATGCACAAATAAAAATGCAAACAATTAACAGAAAATAACACAAAGTTCACAAAAGTGTAAAATAATGAAAGAAATCATTTTGTTTGAATTTTTGGAAATAATTCATATATAAGGCAAAAATCACGTGCTCACACTTATTATCTTCTTTACTGGTATGTTCTAGTTTCAATTCAAGTTCCAACAACAATGTGGTTCTTTTATTGCTTCAGTTCATCCTGTTTCTAGTTTGCTTCTATTTATTGTTTTGCTGTGAAACTTGTAGTTGATATGTTTACACGATTAGCATGTTATGAACTCCCCTTCCTTAGAATCAGTATGAGCATGTTACCCCTTCTGTGTAATCTTGCAGTAGCTGGACTGTAATATGATTCTCCTTGTAAAGTAGTTTGCACTCCTTAACTTGTATGATTCTAGGATTGATTCTTAAATCATATTGATCCTATATTGAACCCCTTAAGAATTGTTGGTTCTATGACTATGTCTGATCAGTTGTGTCTAAGCATGTCTGTACCAATTCCTAAGACCTTTGTTTGTTATGTGTTTACAATCAAGTGTCCCATGTATATCTAAATCCCTTGACCCATGTTTGTGACAACTAAACTTGCTTTGGTTCTGTGACTCCTAGCTGTGTATGAACCTATCTTAAGGGTGTTATGTTTGGACTGTTGTTTACTACTCCACTCTCTTATCAAACTGTCTTTGTTGTTTTACTAAATTATTTCAAACAAACTTCCTTTTAATACAGTTTTCCCATTAAAACCTTTCAACTTGTGTCAAGCACTTTCACTCTACT
The DNA here is from genome assembly GCF_000393655.2 of Nicotiana sylvestris. NCBI lineage: Eukaryota > Viridiplantae > Streptophyta > Magnoliopsida > Solanales > Solanaceae > Nicotiana > Nicotiana sylvestris. Next base: position 13,740,445 of record NC_091064.1, read on the forward strand.
CCTAAGTTAATAAGTTATTTCCCCTCCAGTATGTGTACTGCCTTGAGATCCTCTTGAGAACCCTCTGAACTCTGGCATACTGAGGCTGGCCCTTCCACACTGCACTTATTCATTTTGGTTACTATGTCTAGGTGTAAGCACTGCCCGGGATCCTTCAGATCCTTAGGGAACTTTGATGCACCTAGACTATGACATTGTCAATGGAATTGAGGCGTTTGAGGCTATTGTAGGATTTGGAAACTTGGGCCTATCTGTAGGCTCCCTATAGAATAACTTTTCATTTTCTTATTTCTTTATGTAATTCATTCATATGGTCTATAATAATTTGTAAATGAATATTGGGGTAACTAGTGAAAGGGTGGGTAGTTACATGTTTGTGGGGTAATACGGGTAGGAACCATGCCTATAGGACTTTACAATTTATTATTTTTGCCTTTATAAGTAGCAACCATGCCTATAGGACTTTACATTTTGATATGATTGCCTTGCCAAGTGGAAAACATGCCTATAGGACTTTTGCATCTTGTTATGTTTGTCTCACCATTTTAGAAATCATGCATATAGGTCTCAATTGATGCCCTAATAGAAATCATGTTCAATAGGTCTTAAATCAGTTTCATAAGTAGATGTCATGCCTATAGGACATAATTCAATCCAGCTTCTGTTATAAAAAGTGTTTACATATTTTTCATTTGTCATCATGCCTGCAAGTCTCTAAAATCAGAATTAGATATCATGCCTATAGGGAACAACAGCAGAAATTCTGCCTATATGTCTCAACTAGTTTAGTTTAAATAAACTAATCCGGTTAACATTCAGTTCACTTTAAAACTAGTTTGATTAATGGTATATTTTTCCTTAAACAAGTTCTTTCAAAAACTGCCTCACTTTATCATTAGACAGCATGCCTATTGGGATTAAAGAGTTCGTTTCAGAACCTGCCTTGTTTTCACTATATAAAATGTAGTCATCAGCATTTCGCGTATAAGCAAGCCTGTAGGGCATTTTTCAAAACTTGCAATTCTGAAACTGTTTCTATGACTTAATGTTGTTCTAACAAGCTTTAACATTAGTAGGCCACTGATAGGGCCATTACCTCTGAGTTTATAAAATAAACTTCCTAGTTTTTGTATGTTCACTTAGACATCATGCCTTAGCATACAGTTTAACAAAAGGCCCTTATTTGTGTTTGAGTCGTGCTATTCATATGCCTTGTTTGAGGAGGAAACTGAGCCTCTAATTGATCCCTTTTGTTCTTATTTTCTAAGAGTCCTAATTGTTCTTGCTTGTCACCTTAGTATTTTCACCTTTAAAACCTTAGGGGTCTGTCTAGAACCACCTATAGGTAGAGGTCCTAATCTCTCCAGAACCATTAAGAAGGGACGGGTAACAGCATACAATAGAGATTACTGACCAAACACTCGCTTTAAATGACCGCTAAGGTGGTGGGAAGAGAAGATATGGGATATGATGACTACGCACTAATGTCACGTGTAACCCCTCATTGAGGAGTATTTACCGGACATTGTGTGGGGTGATCCTATAGACTAACCAACCTAGGACTCCTCCTTTTCCAAAATTCCTTTTTCTGTTTAAAACTTTGTTTTATACAACTTGTTCAAAAAATCTTTATCTTATTATTTGAGTTATCCACCGTGCTTTACTTGCAGCCTATTTGATTCAACCGTTTATTTGTAATGGACTAATTTGTGAATATAAGTTCGGCCGGGACCCACCGTTGTAGACCGCGAGGGGTGCCTAACACCTTCCCCTCAAGGTTATTTCGAGCTCTTATCCTAAATCTCTGGTAATGCAAACCAATGCAACAATTAATCACTTTAGGTGCCCTAGTGCACCATAACTCGTTAGGTGGCGACTCTTTAAATACGCAATTCCCAAAAGGAAGTGAGTTATTACACCCCATGAATGTCGAAACCCGGATCTCTCTCCGTATAGGGCAAAAAGGGGGCACAACAACCACCAAACTGAGGGGGCATACTAGCCGATGGCTGGGCTGGATACCTCGAGTACTACTGCCTCTGACCACCTCGAAACTCACCAGAAGGACCCGAAGACCTCGCTCTCTTATTCTAGGCCCTAATCGGGTTAATATCTAAATAGCATCTCTCATCTCCTGACATGGTGTATCTGGCTGAGGTGCTGCGGGCGCTGGGACTGGTGCCCCTCGGAGCTCTTCTGGAAAGGGCAGAGTATGTGAAGTTTGAGATGGAACCTCACCATAAGACTCTCCCCAAGCACTGGTAATTCGTGGCACTTGACTAGTAGTCTCACCAGCCATGGACTTTCCCTTTTGGGCGGCCGTACAATTTGGAGGCATCGCTGAAAATATAACATATCATTTGGAACATGAATTCTTGTATCGCACGATCTGAGATAAAAGAGAGGATAGCATCCTATATGTCCTGTAGCCTCTGGTCTATAAGTATGGTGCAAACACACCCATAAATAAGACTCTACTAGACACGGTCTATGGATAATCCTAGGACGGAATGACTCTGATACCACTTTTGTCACAACCCAAACCGATGGGCCGCAATGGGTGCTCGAGGCCTACCTGTCAAACACCCCTAATCATGTGTCTAAGATACAAACCTGAATAACATTTGCTGAATTATGAGAACAATATACATGAAGAAAATCTTCCCAAAAAGGCATACATACATGTACGTGCGACATACGTAGGGCGAGCCGACAAGGCTGCTATAGATAACTATACATCTCAAAACTGGAAGCCGGCAAGGCCACATACTATCCAACTAGACATACTATCTACAGACTTATAATAGAAATATAACTATACAAAGATGGGATTGAGCCACGTCATACCCATGTATGTATATGTATATATATATACACACACACACACACACAAACATATCGTACCAAAATCAAAAGCAGCTCCGGATCAAGTGGAGCACGCCAACTCTCGTTGATCAGGGATCCTAAGAAGGGGGACCGTCAGCTTGCCTTCCTGCACTTGCGGGCATGAAACACAGGCCCCGTGAAATAAGGCATAAGTACGAAAATTGTACTGAGTATGCAAGGCATGAAAATTAGTACGTAAAAGACATAGATGAAACATGGAATAAAGAAATACGTCTTTAAATTTGAATAACTTTGTAAATTTTGAAACATTTATTATGCCATGCATGTACATATAAATGTCGTGCCATGCATAGGTGTTGGTGTACATAATATCATCAAGCCACTGAGGGCATCGTATCATATCATCTAGGCCACTGTGGGCAACATCATCAACATATACCAGCTAATTAGGTGGTGGTGCGTATATAACGCCGTAACCTTTTCCCATATCCCATATACATATATTTACATATATATGCGTATATAACGTCATCTGGTCATGGATCAATGCACATGTATAAATTGGTGAAATGCATGAAAAATACGTAATAATCTCAATATTCCTTCTGGATAAACTTTTTCAACTGCGTATTATTCTGAGACCCATGAACAGAAGATAATAATAATTCTCATGGGGAATCAAGAATATAGACACCCCTAATATTTCTATGAATAGAGTAATTTATGGAAACTATGCATTTGCTCGTTTCTTCTGTATAATTTGGATCATGCCAAAAGAAAGAAGGGATGACCTTAACATACCTGGAGTAGGAAAAACTCCATACAATATTCTTGGTGAAGATTGCACCGTACTTTTCTAGAACCACAAAATTCCACGTTGCTACTATTCCAACAAATTGTCGTTAGAAGCTTTTGCTTTTTTGTGAAGCTTTTTTTTTGGAATGAAATTTAGCTTGTGTTGCTAACGTTCTTCTTGAAGGAAGATGATATATCAAATGAATTATGAATGTATTAGCTTCTGTTTCTAATGTTTCTTTTGAACTAAGAATTATATGCCAACAATGACTCATGGGTTCTGATCCTAAATGAGATAAGACACATAATGAAGTCTTATCTTGGTTACATATTACTTTAACCTTAGGTGGCCACATGGACTAAATGAATAAGATTCATTCCTGGTCATGGTGGCTTTGTTCCACATTTTGGATGGTGTATTTTATAAATTTTTATCCACTTATTAGTTAACTGGGTAATGTCCCATTACCCGGTAATTAACCAATTACCCCTATAATTTAAAAATTTCCACAAATTGCTTAAAAGTTTACTTGTTTTTAATATACTTTATACATTACACTACTGTGTTCATATGGTACCTTGCATGGTACTCGTTCATAATCATCGGGTATTATCGCTCGACCCATATTTTATCCCAAATTGGCCACTTTCAACGACACTCATTTTCTTTAATTCGTGTACCATCTATCATTTATGATACTTATTTATCACTTGTTGTAAGTAACGTAAATACGTTAACCTCAAGATAATCTCATCCCCGAGTCTATGTCAATTAACTGAAGAAGAAACTTTTAACGTACAAAAACGCGAGATGTAACAAATGAGATGGGACAGATTGAATCCATGTTCGAGCAAATGATGAAGAAAAATGCTGACTTCGATGCCCAATTGGCCTCCTACAACATTTCCATCCGCAACTTGGAAGTCCAACTTGGCTAAATTTCTCAAGCTTTGAATACTCTCCCTAAGGGGCACTACCAAGTGATACGGTAGTAAACTAGAAAGGTGGGAACAATACGGGCCACGCTATGGCGGTGACTACAAAGAGTGGTAGAGGTGGAGTTGCTATTACCTCTAATCCAAGAGAGGTTGTGAGTGATGATGTGTCGGTGCAAGATGATGATGATCCAAGCAATAATGTGCAAGTAAGTGATAAGAATGTGAATGATGAAGTGAGGATAGACATTGATGACAACTTGGAGGAGACACAAAATGATGTGAACCCGTCTAGGGAACACGTGATAGACATACCGGAAATGGTAGTGCCCAAAGCCAAGGCTCCTTTGCCAAGGCCTCCTCCACCATATCCTCAAAGGCTCGCAAAACAAAACAATGAAAACCTGTTCAAGAAATTTATTGATATGATGAAAAGTTTGTCCATAAGTATGCCTTGGTTGAAGCTCTAGAACAAATGCCGGGATATGCCAAGTTCATGAAGGATTTGGTAACAAAAAAGAGATCAATGAACTATGAAACGATCAAAATGACACATCAATTGAGTGTTATTGTGCACTCCATGGCTCCAAAATTAGAACACCCCGGTGCCTTTACAATCCCATGCACTATTGGTAGTGGCGATTTCGCCAAAGCATTGTGTGATTGGGGGCAAGCATTAACTTGATGATATTGGGGATTGGGAAACCAAGGCCCACATCCATGAAGTTGCAAATGGAGGATAGGACAATGAAAAGGCCATTAGGGATAATTGAAGATGTGCTCGTTCGGGTCGGCAAGTCCATATTTCCCGCAGATTTTGTGATACTTGACTGTAAGGTTGACTACAAGGTGCCGATCATATTTGGGAGACCTTTCCTAGCTACAGGGAAGGCCTTAGTTGATGTGAAAGCAGGGGAGCTCACCTTCTGGGTGGACGATGAAAAAGTTGTGTTCCATGTTTGCAAGTCAATAAGGCAGAGCAACGGAGTGTGTTCGTTTGTAGATCTTGTGACCGAGGTGATTGTTGAGGATACAGTGCTGTGATTAATGTGGAAGAACCTTTGGAAGTTGTATTGTTGAATCATGATGTGGATGGGAAGGAAGTCTTGGTTGAATATGTCAAGGCTTTGTAAGGAATGCGTTCATATACATATGAACCCTGGAAACTTTCCTTGGACCTTGAGAACCGAAAGACTCCACCAACAAAGCCCTCAATCGAGGAGCCTCCCATATTGGAGTTGAAGCCTTTCCCTTTACACCTCAGGTATGAGTTCTTAGGCCCTTGTTACACTTTACCAGTTATTCTTTCCTCGTGCTTAACTGGCGTGCAGGTAGATGCCACCCTTGCAGTGCTCTAATGGAGGAAGAAGGTAATAGGTTGGACATTGGTAGATATTCAGGGTATAAGCTCTGCCTTTTGCATACAAAGAATTATATTGAAGGAGGATGCCAAACCCTCTGTGGAACATCAAAGAAGATTGAATGAGGCCATGCAAGAGGTCGTCAAGAAAGAGGTTATAAAATGGTTGGATGATGGGGTTGTCTAATCCATTTCTGATAGTTCATGGACTTCACCGGTACAATATGTCCCACAGAAGGGGGCATGACTGTAATTATAAAGTACATCAATGATTTGATCCCCACAAGAACTGTCACCAGTTGGAGGGTACGCATGGATTATAGGAAGCTCAACAAAGTGATTCGGAAAGACCATTTTCCGCTTCCATTCCATGATCAAATGTTGAATAGGTTAGCTGGACGTGCTTATTATTGCTTCTTGGATGGGTATTCTGGGTAGAACTAGATTCTTATTGCACCTGAACACCAAGAGAAGACCACATTCACTAGTCCATATGGCACATTTGCATTCGTAAGGATGTCATTTGGTCTATGTGATGGACCAGCTAATTCTCAGCGGTGTATGATGGCAATATTCATGGATATGGTGGAGGACTTCCTCGGGGTTTTCATGGATGATTTCTCTGTTGTGGGGGTTGTTTGTATGAGTGTTTGAATAATCTTGACAAAGTCTTGGCATGTTGTGAAGAGACAAACTTGGTGCTTAATTGGGAGAAGTGTCACTTTATGGTTGAGGAGGGCATTGTCCTCGGCCATAAGATCTCCAAGAATGGTATTGAAGTGGATAAAGAAAAAATTGAAGTGATATCAAAACTCCCTCCTCCTACTTCCATCAAAGGAGTGAGGAGCTTTCTAGGGCATGCGGGGTTTTACCGTCGATTCATCAAGGATTTCTCAAGGGTGGTGACCCCCTTGTGCAAGTTGTTGGAAAAAGATGCAAAATTTGTGTTCAATGATGATTGTATGAAGGCTTTTGAGCTACTCAAGTATAGGTTGACTACCATTCCCATCATTACTGCACCAAATTGGAGCTTACCATTTGAGCTCATGTGTGATGCTAGCAATGTGGCGGTAGGAGCGGTATTTGGGCAAAGAATCAACAAGATATTCCATCCGGACTACTATGATAGTAAGACCATGAACAACGCCCAAGCCAACTATACGGTGACCGAGAAAGAACTCTTAGCCATTGTCTTTGCTATGAAAAAGTTTCGCCCATACCTCATGGGTACCAAAGTGATTATTCACACCGATCACGTGGAGCTTCCTTATTTGATGAGTAAGAAGGACTCAAATGCTAGATTGATGAGGTGGGTACTTCTTCTACAAGAGTTTGATCTTTAAATCATAGACCAAAAAGGGAGTGAGAATCAAGTGGCGGATCACTTGTCCCGCTTAGAAGAGGAGGGGAGGCCCCATGATTGCCTTGAGATAAATGATTCATTTCCGGATGAACAACTCCTTTTCATGTATTTGGCCGGGATGCCTTGGTTTGCTAATGTGGCTCACTATCTTGTGAGTGGAATTGTCCCGAATGAGTTATCTTCAAACCAAAGGAAGAAGCTCAAACGGGACTGCTTGGATTATTTTTAGGACGAGCCATATCTTTTCAAAATTTGCACTGATAGTGTTATCCGAAGATGTGTTCCAGAAGAAAAGCAATTGGGTATTCTTAAAGCTTGTCATTCTTTGCCCTATGATGGTCACCATGGTGGGGCGAGAACTGCTACAAAGGTCCTAAGCTATGGATTCTATTGGCCTACCTTGTACAAAGATGCTAGCAAGCTTGTTAAGCGGTGTGATGATTGCCAAAAGAGCCAGTGGGTTTTCCAAGAAGAATGAGATGCCTCTCACCACCATCCTTGAGATTGATATTTTTGATGTATGAGGCATCGACTTTATGGGTCCATTTGTGAGTTCGTGTAGGAACACCTATCTTCTTGTTGTTGTGGATTATGTTTCCAAATGGGTTGAAGTTGTGGCTTTGCCTAACAATGAAGCACAGAGTGTGGTGGCTTTCTTGAAGAAAAACATATTCACAAGGTTCGGCATGCCAAGGGCCATCATTAGTGATGGGGATTCTCATTTTTGTAACAAAGCCTTTGATACTTTACTCTCCAAGTATGGTGTCACTCACAAGGTGTCAACTCCCTATCACCCCCAGGCAAGTGGACAGGTTGAGGTTTAAAAAAGGGAGATCAATAGTATTCTATTCAAGACTGTTAATGCAAACCAGACTGATTGGTCAAGGATACTTGTCGATGCTTTATGGGCATATAGAACAGCATACAAGACTTCAATTAGTATGTCTCCGTATCGGTTGATGTTTGGGAAAGCATGTTACCTCCCGGTGGAATTAGAGCATAAGGCCATGTGGGGGTTGAAGAAGTTGAACCTAGAGTGGGATGTAGCTTCCAATCTTCGGGTGCAGCAATTAAATGAACTTGATGAGTTCCGGTTCCATGCTTACTCCAGATCGTCCTTGTATAAGGACAAGATGAAGTACCTACATAATAAGTATATCTGGAACAAAGAATTCAAAGAAGGTGACCGTGTTCTCTTATTCAACTCTCGGTTATGGATGTTTCTGGGAAAGCTAAAGTAAAAATGGAGAGGTCCCTTTGAAGTGGTGCATACGACTCATTTTGGTGCTTGATGTTTAGCTTAAAGTATATATATTTTGATGTATATTGCCTCATATTTTACTTTTGTTTCATGAATTTGGGATGTTAAATGCTATGATTTATATTAATTTGAAGTGTTTTTACTTGTAGGAATGATTCGGGAGCAATTGGGGGCGAAACGTGCAAGATTTGAGCTAAAACTAATAAAATCGAAAAATGAGGCCATTTGGGAACCACATGAAGCGCCTGGCGCCACCTGTGGCGCTGAAAATAGTATGCACAAATTTGGGCAGCGCCCTGGTGGGCGCCTGGCACCGGGCTGGGCGCCGATGATGTGATTTGTCCAATTTCGCCCGAGACAAGGTTATTTCGGCCCTAGACCTACCCAACACGTATAAAAGCAAGACTAAACCTATTTTTTGGAGGGGTCCGCCACTTTGGAGGATATCTAACATACTTTGGAGGAGAATTCACGTGGGGCAACACATACCACACTTGGAGGAGGCTTCTAACTAGTTTTTCTTCTCTTCTCTTCTCTTCCTTTAATTTAATAGTTTATTAGTTCTAGAGTTTTGGGTACTATATGAACGTTGCAGTTTGAAACTTGAATTGTTCTTATTATTTATCATATTGGTTTATTTATTCAATCTTGCACTTAATTATTTGATTTCTTGATCACCAATTGAATACCATCTATGAATCTAGGATTGAACTCCGAAGAGGGAATTCTAGATTGCACATAAGATTGAGTAGAACAAGATCTTAACTCTGAGGGGGAGCGGATTTGCGGTTAGGATAGGAATATACCTAATCGCCTTGCTTGGTTACTATACAGGAATTATTAATGAGTTCTTGTTAATCCTAATTCCATAGGAATATAAGCGTTAGATTAGCTTGAATAGGCGAGTTGTACTTCGGGAGAAGGCTACGAGCAATATTAACCCTGTCAGCCAATAAACCAAATAAATTAATTAGACGATTTAAGTAAAAAACTTAATGGGATTGTTAGCTAACCCATAGCTCTAGAATATTCACTCACATTGAATTCGTCTCTATAATTCGCCAACTTGTTTTCTTTAATCTCTTTGTTTTCTACTCTAGATTAATTTTAGTTAAATATTCATACGTTAGGATTCGCTTGAATAGATTAATTGTTTGGTTTAATTTAGTTGATAGTTAACACAAGTCCATGTGGGTACGATATCTGGACTTACAATTCTATATTACTTTTTGACCACGTATACTTGCGTGTGCGTTTGGGAGTAACGAGTTTTTGGCACCGTTGCTGGGGACTCGGAAATTAACTAGTCTACTAGATTAGATTTTTACTTTTCATCTACTCAAGTTTGTTTTCTTCTTAGTTTAATATTTACTATCTTTGTTGATATGGCATCTTGGAACGAGAATTGGTCGAATAGTGGTTGTTCTTATTTTGGTGATCCATGTCCATATTGTGGATGACCACACTTAGGGCAAAATTGTGCATCTCAATCTGATATGTGGAATTTTTGTAATGTGTGTGGTTGTCAAGGTGGCCATTGGGATGGTTGTCCTAATTCTTATTATCCTTCTCAGAGTTCTTATTATAATGTTTCTAATAATTTTTATGAGTTTGATAGGAGCAATGAAGTGGAGGATATGGAAAGCGTGGCTCGTATTATGGACATGATAAGGCAAATAACCGCACAATAGAACATGAGGCAAATAGTCGAGCAACAAAGTCTTGATGCCTTAATGATCAAAAGACTCCAAGCTAGAATGGACGAATTAATGGCCAATTTCCAAGAAGAATCTCAATTCGATGAAGAGAGCGAGTTCCCACAAGAAGATTATTTTGAAGAAGCATATATAGTGAGCCAATCTTGGCTAGAGGAACAAGCTCAACTGATAAAATCTCAGGAGTTTCTCCGTGATGGTTGTGAGCACGTGATTTTTGCCTTACGAAAACTACTCCAAAATAAATCAAAAAATAAAATAAATTTCTTTTACTGTGTAATTTTTGAATTTTGCGTGATGCTAAATAATTGTGTTATATCCGTAAATGTTTACTATGTCTTAATAAAATGAAAATAAAATAAAATACATATTGCATGCATATAGGATTTAATTATGCATTTAAAAGATAATTTAAATAAAATCACAAAAATATGCATTGGTTCTATTTCAAATGTTTCACTGTGTGATTGATGTTTTGTCTATGTGTTAAATAATTGTTATAGAGTAATTAATATATTTTTTGTGAAGTTAAAATTATATTATAGTTAATATTATTGTAATGATAATTTTGTTTTTATTTTTAATTAGGATTTTATTAATTAATAAAATCAATAAATAAAAAATATACAAGTTGTAAAGATTGGACCTGGATTAAAATCCAGGCCCAAATCAATTTACCCCCCCCCTGTCAGCCCAATCCAAACAGCCTGTCCGGTCCAATTCAAAGCTAGAACCAAACGACGTCGTTTGGTCACCTCTCATCAAGGGCCGTTGGATTAAATCCAACCAACGGCCAAGATTTCATCACCCTAACCCAAGACCCTTACCCGATCCATTAACCCGATTCAGTCCGACCCCAACTTTAAACCAAACGACGTCGTTTGGTTTAATGAATTAATCCTGGCCCTTCATCTTGCTTGATCGGACGGACGATATCAATCCACCCACCCCTATATAAGTCCCAAACCCTTACCCCGGCCCCTAACTAAACACCCCCCCATCCTCTCATGTTCATCGTCTTCTCAAACAGGCCCATAACCCTAGCCGCCCCTATTCCCCTTCGCCTGAAACCCGGCGGCATCAACGCCGCCGGTCACCAAAATAACACCCCAGAACCCCCTGAACCTCCTCTATCCAAATATGTTATCTGCTTGGTTCGAATCTCCCTGAAGGTTCTCGAATCTTCATTTGAAGATTCGAGCCAAGTTCAGATCTAAACCAAACAGAACCTAGTTAACACCATAGCTTCCCCTAGTCATCCTGAGTATGGATCTGTTGTTTGTTTGGCTCGAATCAGTTCTGAACTTCTCGAATCTTCTTTTGAAGATTCGGACCAAACAAGAACAAACTCAGATCCGTTTCAAACTAACACCAAATGACCCCTAGGCTACCCTCACCCATGTATCATGTTTGGTTCTTCTCGGATCTAACCAGAAATGGTTAAATCCCAAATCAAATTTTTAAGAACCCTAAAAATACCAAACTTTCGGATTCTGTTCAGATTAAGTAAAGATTGAGGTTCAATCGACCTTAGTCGAAGTATTTTCAGTGGAAAATACTTCGACTAAGGTCTGTTTGATTTCAAACAAAAATCCAAATCCAAGTTGAGTTCGAGTCGGATTAAAATTGAAGATTCAAAGGTATTTTTTCTATTATTTTGTGTATTCTACGTGTATTGTTGTCTGTGTCAATAGCTTTTTGATTTTTCATATTTGTTTTGATCAATTCTGTCATTTCTGTCTCCTACCTATCTACTTGATCCGAATGTGAATTGTTTCTGTTGGTTGTGATTGTTTACAATGTGTGTAATCGACTCGATTAAGTTCGTCGATTAGTTATATTACGAATTTTCATTTCTGAAAATGTTGACTGAAACAGTCTGCTTCTATTGTTTAGACTAATTATTGACAAATGTTGTAAATAGTCAACTGATTAATACTCGTCAATTAAATCATGTTTGTTTGTGAATCAGTGAATTCAAATGTATGCTGTATATGTTGTTTTCTGAACAGGGCATTGTCAGTATATTGACAATGCTCCTGTGTATGTTTGATCTTAGTTCAATTATAAGTTCAGTTTGCATTATTATGCTGAACTCAGTGTAATATTGTCAAGTTTGAGTTCAAGTTTACAAATGATGATTAGATGTAATTGTGATAGAATGTTTACATTCTTAGGATTCAGTCCAGAACCTAAGAGAATTGGTTATAGCTGTGTTAAATCAGGTTGATAATTAAGTTTGAACAGATTTTTAAATCTGTTTTGTAAATTCTGTTACGATTTTGCATTTAAGGCAGTAATAATAGTGATCACAGTAGTATTTCTGGGATAAAAGCAGTAGGGTAATTTGATAATAATAGAGGGCTGAAAGTGGTATGTTAATGGCTATTAGTTAATGATACTAATGGGGAACAAAGGGTAATGGGGCTGCTTAAAATCAGGATAGGATCATTTAATTTATTCAAAAGCAGTTTTAATGAAACTTTTTGATTTTAAAAGAAGAAGGGGGTCCAAGAAGCACTTAAAAAGATAAAGACCAGCCCTGTATAAATACAGGGAGCTGGACAGCTTAAAAGGGGCAGACTTTAAGAGATTTTGGGAGGAGAAAAAAAATCTGAAAAGGCAGATTTTGAGAGAAAAATAGAAATCTGAGAAGAAAGAAAAATAGTAAAGGAAACAGAAAATAGAACACTCACATACACACTCACACACAGATACAGCAGCAGAAACAGAAAATCAGAAAAAATGGGAATTTGAAACTAAAAAGAAACTGAAATCTGAAATGTTGTTCTTTTGTTGAATCTGTTCAACTTTATGTGATTCCACTGTTTAGTTAAAATCTGAAGTGTCTTTATATTGTATTGTACATCTGGTTTCCTCGGGTCGTATTATCGCTCAAATCTGTGGAAATACTGCTATTCTGTTGAATTTGTTACTGCTGCTACTGCTGAAATTTACTCCTTATACCTCCATTTCCAGGTACATATCTTCTTAAATTCTATGTTGGAAAGAGATTCGGCATGATAAATCAATGAAGTTTGAGTTGCAGTTCTATTTTTTCATTTATCTATGTTTGTTATTATAAATTTCAGTTTTGTTTCATGTTATTTCATATAGAGGTATGTTGGACATGTTAATTATCAATTGATCATTTTCCTTTGAAATTCATACAAGTATTGTAATAATTTCAACTATTCCAGAATTTCATTAAGGTATAGTTATGGTTGAATTGTTAAGATAGGGAATATGGCATGAGGTTGGTTATTAATTAAGTCTTACGACATTGTTAGATAGGTATAAAGTAGTCCGGGAATATAAAGAAATGAGTGGTTAGTGTATTTCGATTGTTTGGTTGTGGATTAAGGCTAGACGATGATTGATTGTACTTAATTCATATATGGCATAATAATGATTATGGTTAACACCAATAGTTGGAAGTTGCATTATTATCCTCCATTATGTTTGCAAACGTCGAAACAGGATGAATAATGTGGTAGGCAATATTACTTTATTAAGTCAATTAGGTAGATTTGTTCTCTTTTTTAAAATAACAAATGGCCTAGGAGGTTATAATGTGAAAGTTAGTAACAAGGGTTGATTATATATACATTTACGTTTAACCATAAGCAGAATCAATTATAATAATTTCGCCTATTCGATTAAAAAAGAATATATGAGAATAAGTTGAGATGTACATGTACAGATTGCAACACTTTAAATCAATGGTAAAAAAAATAGAAATTGCATTAAGTAAATAATAAAATTCTTGGAAAATATTTCTTTCCTTTATGAATCATTCATTTTCAGTTTCATATGCAATTTATTCTTTGGCATATATATATATATATATATATATATATATATATATATATATGTCATATTTGTTTTAAAGATAGTATTAATCATATTTTTATTCTGTCCTTTGAATTTGAATAGTTGGAATGAATATAATTTATATTCGGAAATTATAATCAATGGGCAACATTTAATAAATTGTGGATTCTTTTCCAAGAATTAAAGGATATCTTAAATGAAGATTTCTCATAATATAATAAACAATTTATGGAAAAATCCCTAATATCATTGCAAATATTTCGCGCAATTAGGGATACGTTCGCGTACCCTGATTATATTTTTAAAAAGCAAAATTCGGATTATGCGTACGCGCAATTTCGAGCAAATATTTAATAAAAGGATTTTTCCAAAGGCGTTAAATTAATTTCATAAAAATCCGCGATGTGCGGTTCAATATTTAAGAAAAAACAAATATTCTTGATTCAGCACAATCTCGAAAAAAAAATGATTGCTTAATAAATATATTATCAAAAGTTATTGTGTACACGTACGCGTGACACAATTCCGCATTTTTAAATTTATAACACGAATATATGTACGCGTAATTCGAATCAAAGAAGGGTTTTCAATCACAATAAGAATAAGCGGTAGTAAAATCATGTAACATCAATATATTTAATAAAAATCAAGATAATTAAGCCAATAATAAAAACAGTTAAGCGACCGTGCTAGAACCACGGAATTCGGAAATGCCTAACACCTTCTTCCGGATTAACAGAATTCCTTACTCAGGATTTCTGGTTCGCAGAATAATAAACAGAGTCATATTCTCCTCGATTCAGGGATTAAAATTGGTGACTTGGGACGCCTTAAAATTCCCAGGTGGCGACTCTTAAATGATTAAATAAATCTCGTTTCGACTGTCCTTCAATTGGAGAAAACTCCCCACGCGCCCCGCGGGCGCGGTAAAAAGGAGGTGCGACAGCTCTAGCGACTCTGCTGGGGACTTTAATGTTGTTGTAACCCAGAACTATTGGTTCAGGGTTTAAAGAATTCGAGCTTAAATATCTGTGTTAATTGGCTTTATTTACTATATGATTTTCAACTGTTTATATGCTAATATGCTAAATGTCTTTTTTTTTACCGCTTTAATATTATTTGAATTGTGAATATATACAACTGCTACGAAACCCCCTTCTTTCTGAGTCTTCTGAATTTATGGTGTACACGTGCGCGTGACCCACCTTTCTGTTAGAGTCGTACCAAATAAGACGGAGTTGGGACAAGTAACTAGGCCGGGCAGACTTTCGTGCTCCCGGTACGTTGCCCCCGCTTCGGCTCAAACTGTCCGTTTGGGTAAGCCAGGTTTAGAACAATCAACCTAAGGTTTTACACTTAGAATAACTCAGCCATGTACCGGATCCCTAGTAGGAACGAATATTTGCATCATATGCATTTGGCCTTGGAGACTCAACACAGGGGTTGGGTCTGTCTAGGACAGGTGAACCCAAAATTAAAAGACCATCATGATGCATCCTACTTGCTACATGTGCATTCATTTGCCTCGAACATGTTTGTTGACCAGCTTAAATAAAATCATGGTGAGCATAAAGGAATAAAATGGGTTGTTTTAAAAATTTCGAAAAAAAAATATAGTTTTAAATTGTAAAATAAAGGTATTTAATAAATAAAAGAAAAATTTCGAAAATGATTTTTAGTATAAATTTTCCAAAATGAATTTTGACTTTATTAAAATTAAATTTCAGATACAAAATGAGCACCACACAAAGCCCCTCATCCACAAGTACAGAGGAATTTCTATGTCAGCTTCAAATGTGGTGGTATGATTTAGGCGAAGACGGTCAAAAATGGGTCGTCAAGCATTTGGGAAATCTCACGGACATTATGAAAGTTGAACCTCGTGATGATCTGATTACGGCGTTGGTAACTTTCTGGGATCCTGTTCACAATGTTTTTCGTTTCTCTGACTTTCGAGCTTACTCCTACATTAGAGGAGATAGCTGGCTATGTTGGTTTTGACGGAAGTTTAAGAAATCAAAGCTTGATATTCACAAAGGCTCCTTCGGTACATCGATTCTTCGGTCTTCTGAACATCAGCAGTCAAATCAGGAAAAGCAATGTCATCAATGGATGTTGTTCTTTCAACTTTTTGTATTCAAGGTTCGGAAAGTCAGATGGGTTCGAAATTCATGAGAAAGGCCTTACTAATAAGCAAAACAAAGACACTTGGCAGATGCACCGTCGATTTGCTTTCATGGTGGCTTTTCTAGGAGTCATGGTCTTCCCAAATAAAGAGCGAACAATTGATATTCGCACCGCAAAAGTTGTGCAAATCCTCACCACTAAAGAAAATCACACCCTTGTCCCCATCATTCTATCAGATATTTATCGGGCTTTGACTTTATGCAAATCAGGAGCAAAAGTCTTCGAAGGATGCAAAATTTTGTTGCAAATGTGGGTGATTGAACATCTCCAACAACAGCCCAAGATCATACAGTATGGGTCAAACAAAGCTAATTGCATTGAGAGCTATGAGGAAAGAACAAAAAATTATCAGGCTCCAGAAGGGATAGAAGCATGGGTATCTCATCTAAAGGCTTTAACGGCAAATCAAATTGAATGGACTCTGGGATGGCTCCCGATGAGAGAAGCAATACATATGTCAACCTCAAATAGTTATCTACTACTATTGGGATTGAGAAGCATTCAGCCGTATGCACCACTAAGAGTCCTAAGGCAACTAGGGAGATATCAAATAGTTCCTGATGATGAAGATTTGAGTATGCAAGTAATCGAATTACACCCAGAAGCCACTATTCCCGAAGCTCTACTTCAGCAGATGTGGAATGGGTGCCGATACTTGAAAAGCGATACTCAAGTCCTAGACGCTACAAAGGGTGAGATAAATCCTGGATATGCAAGGTGGTTCGAAAAACGGTCTCGCGTGGATGATGTACCAGAACCTGAGCTAAAAAGGCCAACAAAAAGACCCCATGTTCAAAACTTCAATGATAAAATCCAAGAGCGGTTGATCTGGGGAGAAAAAGAAAAAGGGTACAAAGCAACTATCCATGCCCTAAAAGAAAATCTAAGAAGCCTCAGTTTGGAGAAAGATTTGCAAGAACAAGAAGCCGAAGGCGAGAAAAAGAGTCTAGCTTGTGAGAATGAAAATCTTCATGCTCGATTCCAAAAAATGAAAAGAGTTTCTGAAACGCCAAAGAGGAGCTGGAAGGATCAAAAAACCATCGCCAATCTCTTTGAAAGAATGCAAGATTATGATTCCATTCTTGCGGAAAATGAAAGGGCATTGAGCAAAGCAAAAGAAAAGATCCAACAATTAAACGAAGAAGCCAGATCTAACAAGGAACGCCAAGATAGGCAATCCGAAAAAGACAAGGCACAATTCAAGAAGGAAAAAGACTATTGGATGCGATCAGAAGACCAGCTTCGTGCACAACTAGAAGAGGCAAGAAGATGCAACAGAGAACACCAACAAGCAGACCTCGACAGGGAAAGAGCGCAAGCAAGATTAGAAAAGGCAAGACTCCGAGATTTGTTAGAATCAGCTCTAGATCGTGAGAACCGTGTCATAGATATAGCCACCACTCGTCAGCAGCAATTGCAAGACCAAGACCAACGTCTCCAAGGTTTCAGGGCACAAATCCACGACCTGGCAGTCTTCACATCTCAAAGTTATGTAAACTGCCAAGGAATGGATTATGAAAGGTTTACAGAGCATGCGCCCACTTTTGCTCGTCATCTAGCAATGGAGTTGGAAAGGATGTATCGAACGCTGGGAGGCCATCCGGGTCAAGCCCCACATTCAGCAGATAATCGAATATTTGACAAACAAAAGTGGAAAGTGGGGCACGTTGTGAGATGTTAAGAATTGTATCTTTTATTTAAGTGTGTGTTTTCAAGCCATTTTCTTAAAGTTTTCAAATGTAATTCCATCTTTGTGTAATAAATAAAAGTGATTGCCTATGGTCCGAACTACGCAAGGTCTGATTCATGTGAGGCATGATACGTAGGCAATCTCTAAGATTCGACCACCACGATAAAAGATATATATAATAAAATATTGAATAACAATAAAAAATTCAAGAAGGCTGGGACGACACAAGCAGCCGAGCAAATGCATAATAGAAAGGGATTATTTGTCTAGGAGCATTGCATCTCAACGTGTGATTATATATGTGTTAAACTCTCAAAACTAACAAGTTTGTCCATTTCCAGAATTCAAGCAGTTAGTTTCTCTAAAGAGTATACTGGCATATTATCACTATCACACAAGATCAAAAGGACCAATACCCGAAAGTATGTCTATCCCAGATGTTGACACAGGTATGGAGATAGAAGAGATGGATGTCGGGAAAATGAAAGAAGAGATGTTTAAGCTCAAGCAGCAAATGGCTGAGATGTACCAAGCTTGGTCTACAGGACAGTTACCCCCATCTTACCCAAATAACCCTGCTCCATCAAAGACTCAAACTCAGGATAATATCACCACTGAATTATCCCCAAACTTCCCCATTTACCAGCACTACCGAGGCACCACCTCCCAGACACCACAGTCTCCACCTCCAAAACCAGTTCCGTACTTTCCTCCAACTATGACTCCTGTTTTTGTAGCCCCTCCCCTTGCTACATTCCACAAATCTCCTAGTGAGCCTACATTCCAGGCCCAGGACAACCACTATTACCCTCCAGAGCCCACCTTCAAAGCCTCCGAAATCAATTCAACTGCTCCTCGGTTTGATCTCCCAACCGAAATTGACAAGCCAGCCAAAAATGCTGAACAAGAAGAGATGTTCAGGAAGGTCAAAAGTCTAGAACAATCGTTCCGAGACATGCGGGGATTAGGTGGGCAAGTCAGTGTAGCATACAAAGATTTATGCTTATTCCCTAATGTACAATTGCCAGTTGGCTTCAAGATGCCCAAATTTGACCTATACAGCGGGCACGGCGACCCAGTAGCCCACTTAAGGGGTTTCTGTAGCAAGATGCGAGGAGCTGGGGGAAAGGATGAATTATTAATGGCATACTTCAGTCAAAGTCTAAGCGGATCAGCTTTGGAGTGGTATACACGCCAGGACCATGGAAGATGGTACACCTGGGATGACCTGGCACAGGCATTCGCATACCATTTCCAATACAATCTGGAAATCATCCCAGATCGATTATCTTTGACCAAATTTGAGAAGAAACACAATGAAAGTTTCAGAGAGTATGGTTTTCGGTGGAGAGAACAGGCAGCAAGAGTGGATCCTCCTATGAAGGAGAGCGAAATGGTAGACTACTTCCTCCAAGCCTTGGAACCAACTTACTATGCCCACTTGGTTTCAGCGGTTGGAAAATCATTCAACGAGGTAGTGAAGATGGGAGGTATGGTGGAAGAAGGCCTCAAGACAAATAAAATCATGAGCTATTCAGCAATTAAGGCAACTACTCAAGCTATTCAAGGCGGGGTAGGAGGAATCGGCAGAAAGAAGAGGGAGGAAGCGGCGGTAGTTGACTCAGGAATTTGGCCTGGACCCAGAGGTTCACCGCTTTACTACAATCAACAACGACCTCGCCAATCAGCTTACCACCATGATTCATCCCAAAACTACTATCACCCTTCAGAACCTCAATTTTCCATTAACCATGCTCAAGCATACAATCAGCCACCTGTTCACACCAATTGGCGTGCTCCTGTCACACCAAATACTTACCCACGAGCCTATCCCGGACCAAGTTTCAGGCCTAGGCCAGCATTCAGGGGAGAAAGGGAACAGAAAAAGAAAACTTACACTCCATTGGGAGAGTCTTACACTAGTCTGTTCCACAGGCTGAGACAGCTAGACATGCTGAGACCAATACAATCCAAACTACCCAATCCTCCACCAAAGAATCTGGATTACACCATTAGCTGTGAATATTGCTCCGGTGCACCAGGCCATGATACGGAGAAATGTTGGCATTTGAAAAATGCAATACAAGAGCTGATTGATACTAATAAAATCGAGGTTCAAACCCCCGAAGCTCCAAATATCAATAGAAATCCAATGCCAGCCCATCAAGAGGCTAACATGATAGAAATCATACAAGCTGATGGAGAGACAAAGAAGCCGTCACAAACTGTCATGATGATCAAGACTCATGAAACCAAGCCATATAAGCAGTTAATGGAGGAGAAGCTGGTGTCTAAGCAGAACAAAAATGGTGATGAACCGTCTATAATAGTCGATGAGGCATCATCGAGCAAAGTTGCCGCAAAACAAGAAAGGCCGAAAGTGGTAGTACCAGGGGTTGCTAACAAACCCATTGTATTCGTGGAAGGAGCACGTACAGATCGGGTTATTATTGCACCTGTAATCCAGCTGCCGATCATCAACAACAAAGCCATCCCATGGAACTATGAACGGGTGACTGTAATGTACAAGGGCAAAGAAATCAAGGAAGAAGTGTGTGAGGTGCAAGGCTTGACACATTCGGGAAGATGTTTTACTCCCGAAGAGCTGAGAAAAACTAAAAACAATCCAATGCCAACAAACAAAGCTGTGACGGAGGAAGAGGCGGAGGAGTTTTTAAGAAAGATGAAACTCCATGATTATTCTGTTGTGGATCAATTAAAGAAGACCCCCGCTCAAATTTCATTGTTATCATTACTGATCCATTCAGAGGAACACCGTCTGGCGTTGATGAAAATCCTGAATGAAGCTCATGTTCCTGAAAAGATCTCTGTAAATCATTTGGGAAAAATAGCCAACAGAATCTTTGAGACAAACAGAATTACATTTGCTGATGATGAATTACCTGTGGAAGGTACCGAGCACAACAGAGCTCTTTACCTCACCGTAAAATGTGAAAACTCCATAGTGACCCGGGTATTGGTTGACAATGGGTCAAGTGCAAACATATGCCCTCTCTCCACTTTAAACAAATTAAAGATTAAAGAGGAGAGGATCCAGAAGAATAGTATCTGCGTACGAGGGTTTGACGGTGGAAGTAGAGATTCATTTGGCGACATAGTATTGGAACTAACAATAGGGCCAGTTGAATTCACAATGGAATTCCAAGTGTTGGACATATCTGTTTCTTACAACTTGTTATTGGGTCGACCATGGATCCACGCTGCTAAAACAGTCCCGTCAACACTACATCAGGCTGTCAAGTTTGAATGGGATCATCAAGAAATAGCCGTGCATGGAGAAGAAAGTTTAAATGCTCACAACAGTACCATTGTACCGGTCGAGGGAACAAAAATTGACCAAGGACCATGGGTATACCAAGTGTCCGACACGGTGTCAGTAGAGAAAATTCCAGAAGGGAAATACCTTCCGAATCCAAGGATATCCTCTGCATCAGTCATGGTAGCTTATGAAATGATAAAGAATGGATTTATACCCGGCAAAGGTCTGGGCTTATCTCTGCAAGGAATTGTACAACCAGTATCTCTCCCCGAGAACTGGGGAACCTTCGGTTTAGGGTTCATACCCACTGCCAATGACGTGACAAGGGCTAGGAAGCTGAAACACCAAACATGGATTCTTCCAAAACCAGTCCCACATCTGTCAAAGTCTTTTGTCAAGACCGGTGCTAAAAATCGCCCGATAACAACAATTCCTAAATCCCAGGTCAATCCTGAGAAGGAATTAATTGAAAGGTTTGAGAAATTGTTTAGTGATGTGAATATGTTGGAAGGCGGAGAAGGGTGTAGCAACGCAGAAGTTCAATTTGTTGGGCCAGAAACAAAGCTCAATAATTAGAAAGCCACTTCTCTCCCAATTCGAAAGGAGTCTTGGTAGTTTATTTTGATTTTCTTTCAGTTTGTTTGGGTTATTTCAAGGTTGTAATCTCAAAGTTTATCTTACAGTTGGTTTGAAATGTGCAAAACTTTGTTATCTTTCATCATCCAATAAAAAGCAGTTTCCTTTTTATTATCATTCCTAATAGCTTTTTTTTCTTTTTCTTCTTTTCTATACAGTTCCTTTTACGCTGGCTCTAGTGATATGGCATGCATGAGGAATCTTCAACCCAGTCTTAAAAATCAATCTGGTTACGAAATATTAATTCAAGAAATATATTGTGATTATGAATCAGAATATGATGAAGATGAGGTTTTTGAAGAGTTAGTAAAGAGTTAATTCACTTTGAGGAAAAAATCAAACCTAACTTGAGTGATACCGAGGACGTCAATATAGGGGACACGAGTAATGTCCGGGAAACTAAAATAACTGTCTATCTCGAACCAAAGATCCGAGAAGAGTTAATTAAAGCACTCATAGAATTCAAAGATGTTTTTGCATGGTCATATGACGACATGCCGGGCTTGAGCACTGATTTAGTGGTCCACAAATTGCCCACCGATCCAACGGTGCCTCCTGTCAAACAGAGGCTAAGAAAATTCAAGCCTGATATGAGTATGAGAATTAAGGAAGAAATCACCAAACAATTGGAAGCAAAGGTCATTCGAGTCACTCGATATCCTGTTTGGTTGGCTAATGTCGTTCCTGTGCCAAAGAAAGACGGCAAAATTAGAGTATGCGTCGACTATCGCAATCTCAACAAAGCAAGTCCAAAGGATAATTTCCCATTACCCAATATCCATATTTTGATCGACAATTGTGCCAAGCATGATATAGGGTCTTTCGTGGATTGTTATGCCGGGTATCATCAAATTCTAATGGATGAAGAAGATGCAGAAAAGACGGCATTCATCACACCATGGGGAACTTATTGCTACCGGGTAATGCCATTCGGTTTAAAGAACGCCGGAGCAACCTATATGAGAGCAATGACCACAGTGTTTCATGATATGATACACAAGGAGATTGAGGTATACGTGGACGATGTGATCATAAAATCAAAGCATCAGGCCGACCACGTTGGGGATTTGAGGAAGTTCTTCTTAAGACTTCGCAGGTACAACCTCAAGCTTAACCCTGCCAAGTGCGCATTTGGAGTTCCATCTGGAAAGTTGCTGGGATTCATAGTCAGTCGACGAGGCATCGAGCTAGAACCATCAAAAATCAAAGCCATCCAAGAATTGCCACCTCCCAGGAACAAAACTAAAGTAATGAGTTTATTGGGAAGGTTAAATTACATCAGCAGGTTTATTGCTCAGCTCACAACGACTTGTGAGCCAATTTTCAAATTGTTAAAAAAGGATGCTGCAGTCAAATGGACCAATGAGTGTCAAGAAGCGTTCGATAAAATAAAAGGGTACTTGTCAAACCCACCCGTGTTGGTCCCGCCAGAGCTAGGGAGACCTTTGATTCTTTACTTAACGGTTTTGGAAAATTCATTTGGTTGCGTATTGGGACAACATGACCTCACTGGCAGAAAAGAACAGGCTATCTACTACCTTAGCAAGAAGTTCACAGCTTATGAGGTTAAGTATACTCATCTGGAAAAGACATGTTGCGCCCTAACCTGGGTAGCTCAAAAATTGAAACACTATTTGTCATCCTACACTACTTACCTCATTTCTCGGTTGGATCCATTGAAATACATTTTTCAAAAGCCTATGCTAACGGGAAGACTTGCAAAGTGGCAGATATTGCTCACAGAATTCGACATCATCTATGTGACTCGAACCGCAATGAAGGCTCAAGCACTGGCCGATCATTTAGCCGAAAACCCGGTCGATGAGGAATATGAGCCGTTGAAGACTTATTTTCCTGACGAAGAAACAATGCATATCGACGAGGTGGAACAAATTGAAAAACCTGGCTGGAAACTTTTCTTTGATGGAGCCGCCAACATGAAAGGAGTCGGAATAGGAGCTGTAATCATTTCTGAAACAGGGCATCACTATCCTGTTACGGCTCAATTGCGATTTTATTGCACCAATAATATGGCTGAATATGAAGCTTGCATTTTGGGGTTAAGGCTAGCTGCAGACATGGGTATCCGAGAAATCTTAGTCATGGGAGATTCGGATCTTTTGGTACATCAAATTCAAGGAGAATGGGAGACCCGAGACTTAAAGCTCATCCCATACCGGCAATGTCTACATGATCTTTGTCAGCGGTTTCAATCAGTGGAATTCCAACATATTCCAAGAATCCATAATGAGGTTGCCGATGCATTGGCTACCCTAGCATCAATGTTGCACCATCCGGACAAAGCTTATGTAGATCCAATACATATTCAAGTCCACGATCAACACGCTTATTGCAATATGGTTGAAGAAGAATTTGATGGTGAACCATGGTTCCACGACATCAAGGAGTATATCAGAATGGGGATATATCCCGCACAAGCCACAGGAGATCAAAAGAGGACCATTAGGCGATTAGCAAATGGATTCTTCTTAAGCGGAGGAGTTTTGTATAAAAGAACACCAGATCTTGGATTATTAAGATGCATAGATGCCAGACAAGCTACAGCTGTCATGTCTGAAGTACATTCAGGAGTTTGCGGACCCCACATGAGTGGATATGTGTTGGCAAAGAAAATCCTCCGAGCTGGTTACTATTGGCTTACCATGGAGCGAGATTGTATCAGTTTTGTGCGCAAGTGTCATCAATGCCAAATACACGGAGATTTGATTCATTCTCCACCATCCGAGTTGCACACAATGTCGGCACCATGGCCCTTCGTTGCCTGGGGCATGGATGTGATTGGACCAATTGAGCCGGCAGCATCCAATGGGCACAGGTTCATTCTGGTAGCTATTGATTATTTTACCAAATGGGTTGAGGCCAAGACATTCAAATCAGTGACCAAGAAAGTTGTGGTCGATTTTGTCCACTCAAATATCATATGTCGATTCGGAATCCCGAAGGTGATCATCACAGATAACGGTGCTAATCTTAATAGCAACCTAATGAAGGAAGTATGTCAACAGTTTAAGATTACACATCGCAACTCTACCCCATATCGGCCCAAGGCGAATGGAGCAGTAGAAGCAGCCAACAAAAACATAAAGAAGATACTTCGGAAAATGATAGAAGGTTCAAAACAATGGCATGAAAAATTACCATTTGCGTTATTGGGATACCGCACTACTGTTCGCACTTCAGTAGGAGCAACTCCTTATTTGTTGGTATATGGCACTGAAGCAGTAATTCCTGCAGAAGTTGAAATTCCTTCCCTTCGGATCATCGCCGAAGCAAAGATTGATGATGATGAATGGGTCAAAACCCGTCTGGAACAGTTAAACTTGATTGATGAAAAACGATTGACCGCAGTATGCCATGGTCAATTATATCAAAGAAGAATAGAAAGAGCATACAACAAAAAGGTGCGTCCTCGGAAGTTTGAAGTAGGTCAGCATGTGCTGAAACGTATTCTTCCACATCAGGTTGAAGCAAAGGGCAAATTTGCCCCGAATTGGCAAGGACCATTCATTGTGACCAGAGTATTATCGAATGGTGCACTATGCTTAACAGACATTGAAGGCAAATGCATAGATATGGCGATCAATTCTGACGCGGTAAAGAGATATTATGCATAACTTTTTGAGTGTTTGTATTTAGCATTATTTCGAAGATTGGAATGACAAAGGCAATTTATTCTGCTATCCAAACACTATACCATTTGTTTCCCCTTTGAGCCATACTTGTTTCTTTCCTACCCTCTCTTGGAATCAATAAAAAAAAATAATATAATAAAAAAAATCACTATCATCCGGTGAACTACGTTTGACCTGATTCCTCAAAGAAGGATACGTAGGCGCTTCACAGCTCGGTCATAGGGTGCACAACATGCACAATGTACACAAAAAGAAACATTAAGAGACCCCAATCAAGAAACTGGGGCAGAAATTGTATTGGAAATAAGAAAAGATTCCAAGAGTTGTAATTTTAAACCCATACCAAAGCTATTTAGCTTTTAAATACCTTTTCCATTTCTAACCCCATACCAAAAATACCTTTTGATCAATCTTAGAAAAATGTTGAGGCAAGCAAATGAAGATAGTTCATAACACTCGGGTACAAACAAGAAAAGAAAGTAAAAATGAGAGAGTCTTATAGGTGAAAACCCACACGGACACCATAAGGCGACGGAAGTTTAGAGAAAAGTGAAATGAGAGAGTCTTATTGGTGAAAACCTTCGTAGGCACCATAAGGCGAAAAGGAAGTGAAAAAAATGAACAAATGAGGAAAGTTTATCAGTGAAAACTCTTTAAGACATTGCAAGTCCAACAGGTCTGTGAAATGAAAAATGAAGTTGGGTTATGGAAGTTTTGGCAAAAACAAAAAAGAGACAATTGAAAGGAGATTGATTAAAAGACTGGGTTGATTAATCCGAAATGCATACCATGATCATTGGTGCCAGTAACTCCAATCAGATAAGTTTTCATTTTTGCTCCAACAGTCATCCAAAATTGGATTTTTCTTTTCATTCTATAATTGTCGAAATCAACGTGTTTCGTCACTAATAATCTTACTTTTCTAAAAGCTTTGAAATAAGTTTTATTCCAAACAAATAAGAAGGAATGTCAAGGTATACTACCAAGATTCAAGGTTACAAAATACGGCCACGAAAGGTGGGAGATAAAAGATATGAGTATAAGAAAGGTGAAATCGAAAGTGGATCAACAAAGTCAGAAGGGACATATGACTACAGTTAAAAGGGTTTGAAGGAAAACATACAGAAGGGAATCCTATAGTCAAGGATCAATTACAAGAACAAAACAATCTTTTCAACCATTCCAAGGCAATAAAGAGAGATGAAGAGAAGCCTCACCATCGGCAAGAATGCCCCAATTAACCACCCTGCTTTAAACT
Source organism: Nicotiana sylvestris (assembly GCF_000393655.2). NCBI lineage: Eukaryota > Viridiplantae > Streptophyta > Magnoliopsida > Solanales > Solanaceae > Nicotiana > Nicotiana sylvestris. The sequence goes on from NC_091064.1 coordinate 13,767,260, forward strand.
AACAAAGTTTTCTTTGATTTAAAAACAGGGGCAAATACAATATCTGTGTCAGGAAATACCTGGTAAAAAAGAAGTCAAGCGTCCACCTGGAGAATGAGGATAAAGAAATTAAAGAAGTCAGGCATCCACCTGGAGAATGAGGATGAGAAATTGAAGAAATCAGGCGTCCACCTGGACAATGAGGACAGAGAATTAAAGAAGTCAGGCGTCCACCTGGAGAATGAGGATAAATAATTAAAAAATCAGGCATCCACCTGGAGAATGAGGATGAAGAAGATAAAAAGAAGTCAGGCGTCCACCTGGAGAATGAGGATAAAGAATTAAAAGAAGTCAGGCGTCCACCTGGAGAATAAGGATAAAGAAATTAAAGAAGTCAGGCGTCCACCTGGAGAATGAGGATAAAGAAATTAAAGAAGTCAGACGTCCACCTGGAGAATGAGGATGAGAATTAAAGAAGTCAGGCGTCCACCTGGAAAATGAGGATAAAGAAAAGAAGAAGTCAGGCGTCCACCTGGAGAATGAGGATGAGAATTAAAGAAGTCAGGCGTCCACCTGGAGAATGAGGATAAAGAAATTAAAGAAGTCAAGCGTCCACCTGGAGAATGAGGATGAAGAATTGAAGAAGTCAGGCGTCCACCTGGAGAATGAGGATGAAGAAGATAAAAAGAAGTCAGGCGTCCACCTGGAGAATGAGGATAGAGAAATTAAAGAAGTCAGGCGTCCACCTGGAGAATGAGGATGAGAAATTGAAGAAATCAGGCGTCCACCTGTAGAATGAGGACAGAGAATTAAAGAAGTCAGGCGTCCACCTGGAGAATGAGGATGAGATAAAAAGAAGTCAGGCGTCCACCTGGAGAATGAGGATAAAGAATTAAAGAAGTCAGGCGTCCACCTGGAGAACAAGGATAAAGAATTAAAAAGAAGTCAGGCGTCCACCTGGAGAATAAGGATAAAGAAATTAAAGAAGTCAGGCGTCCACCTGGAGAACGAGGATAAAGAATTAAAAAGAAGTCAGGCGTCCACCTGGAGAATGAGGATAAATAAATTAAAGAAGTCAGGCGTCCACCTGGAGAATGAGGATGAAGAATTGAAGAAGTCAGGCGTCCACATGGAGAATGAGGATAAAGAATTAAAAAAGTCAGGCGTCCACCTGGAGAATGAGGATGAAGAAAAGAAGAAGTCAGGCGTCCACCTGGAGAATGAGGATGAAGAATTGAAGAAGTCAGGCGTCCACCTGGAGAATGAGGATAAATAATTAAAAAATCAGGCGTCCACCTGGAGAATGAGGATGAAGAAAAGAAGAAGTCAGGCGTCCACCTGGAGAATGAGGATAAAGAAAAGAAGAAGTCAGGCGTCCACCTGGAGAATGAGGATGAGAATTAAAGAAGTCAGGCGTCCACCTGGAGAATGAGGATGAAGAATTGAAGAAGTCAGGCGTCCACCTGGAGAATGAGGATGAAGAAGATAAAAAGAAGTCAGGCGTCCACCTGGAGAATGAGGATAAAGAAATTAATGAAGTCAGGCGTCCACCTGGAGAATGAGGATGAGAAATTGAAGAAATCAGGCGTCCACCTGGAGAATGAGGACAGAGAATTAAAGAAGTCAGGCGTCCACCTGGAGAATGAGGATGAGATAAAAAGAAGTCAGGCGTCCACCTGGAGAATGAGGATAAAGAATTAAAGAAGTCAGGCGTCCACCTGGAGAACGAGGATAAAGAATTAAAAAGAAGTCAGGCGTCCACCTGGAGAATAAGGATAAAGAAATTAAAGAAGTCAGGCGTCCACCTGGAGAATGAGGATGAAGAAAGAAAAGAAGCAGTCAAGGCACCCACCTGAAGAACGAGGGAATGAAATCGAAATGTTGAAATCAAAAGCCCACTCATATGAAAAAGAAGCACACTTAGAATCAACAAAGCAGAGGAGTCCAACAGAATCCCCAGCAAGAAACAACAAGAGTCCCAAAAGAAAATACGGGACACAATGAAAGGAATACGGAATAAGCCAAATGCCCAAGAGTCACCAAGATATCAAGACAACAAGAAATACAAGGGCATGATCTAGATAAGATTTTTATAATTCCTGTACCATAATCTAGTTTAATTTTTGTATTTCCTTTAAAGTAAGGTGTAATAAGGAGGTCAGCAAGCAGTAAAAACAGCACGAAGCAGCAGTAACATCACAGTCCCACGGTAGTCCCAGCTACCCAAAATTCCCGAACTACATTGACCTGATTCCTTTATAGCCAAGGATATGTAGGAAACCTTTGAAGCAGAGGTTCGGTCAAATCTTTCTAAAAATGCTTCCCACGGAGTATTCGAACGGGCAAAAATCGCTCGTATCCGCTCACTTTATCTTTGCACGAAAACTCTTCGAGTTTCCGCACAAAGAGGGGCAGCTGTGAGCACGTGATTTTTGCCTTACGAAAACTACTCCAAAATAAATCAAAAAATAAAATAAATTTCTTTTACTGTGTAATTTTTGAATTTTGCGTGATGCTAAATAATTGTGTTATATCCGTAAATGTTTACTATGTCTTAATAAAATGAAAATAAAATAAAATACATATTGCATGCATATAGGATTTAATTATGCATTTAAAAGATAATTTAAATAAAATCACAAAAATATGCATTGGTTCTATTTCAAATGTTTCACTGTGTGATTGATGTTTTGTCTATGTGTTAAATAATTGTTATAGAGTAATTAATATATTTTTTGTGAAGTTAAAATTATATTATAGTTAATATTATTGTAATGATAATTTTGTTTTTATTTTTAATTAGGATTTTATTAATTAATAAAATCAATAAATAAAAAATATACAAGTTGTAAAGATTGGACCTGGATTAAAATCCAGGCCCAAATCAATTTACCCCCCTGTCAGCCCAATCCAAACAGCCTGTCCGGTCCAATTCAAAGCCAGAACCAAACGACGTCGTTTGGTCACCTCTCATCAAGGGCCGTTGGATTAAATCCAACCAACGGCCAAGATTTCATCACCCTAACCCAAGACCCTTACCCGATCCATTAACCCGATTCAGTCCGACCCCAACTTTAAACCGAACGACGTCGTTTGGTTTAATGAATTAATCCTGGCCCTTCATCTTGCTTGATCGGACGGACGATATCAATCCACCCACCCCTATATAAGTCCCAAACCCTTACCCCAGCCCCTAACTAAACACCCCCCCATCCTCTCCTGTTCATCGTCTTCCCAAACAGGCCCCTAACCCTAGCCGCCCCTATTCCCCTTCGCCTGAAACCCGGCGACATCAACGCCGCCGGTCACCAAAATAACACCCCAGAACCCCCTGAACCTCTTCTATCCAAATATGTTATCTGCTTGGTTCGAATCTCCCTGAAGGTTCTCGAATCTTCATTTGAAGATTCGAGCCAAGTTCAGATCTAAACCAAACAGAACCTAGTTAACACCATAGCTTCCCCTAGTCATCCTGAGTATGGATCTGTTGTTTGTTTGGCTCGAATCAGTTCTGAACTTCTCGAATCTTCTTTTGAAGATTCGGACCAAACAAGAACAAACTCAGATCCGTTTCAAACTAACACCAAATGACCCCTAGGCTACCCTCACCCATGTATCATGTTTGGTTCTTCTCGGATCTAACCAGAAATGGTTAAATCCCAAATCAAATTTTTAAGAACCCTAAAAATACCAAACTTTCGGATTCTGTTTCAGATTAAGTAAAGATTGAGGTTCAATCGACCTTAGTCGAAGTATTTTCAGTGGAAAATACTTCGACTAAGGTCTGTTTGATTTCAAACAAAAATCCAAATCCAAGTTGAGTTCGAGTCGGATTAAAATTGAAGATTCAAAGGTATTTTTTCTATTATTTTGTGTATTCTACGTGTATTGTTGTCTGTGTCAATAGCTTTTTGATTTTTCATATTTGTTTTGATCAATTCTGTCATTTCTGTCTCCTACCTATCTACTTGATCCGAATGTGAATTGTTTCTGTTGGTTGTGATTGTTTACAATGTGTGTAATCGACTCGATTAAGTTCGTCGATTAGTTATATTACGAATTTTCATTTCTGAAAATGTTGACTGAAACAGTCTGCTTCTATTGTTTAGACTAATTATTGACAAATGTTGTAAATAGTCAACTGATTAATACTCGTCAATTAAATCATGTTTGTTTGTGAATCAGTGAATTCAAATGTATGCTGTATATGTTGTTTTCTGAACAGGGCATTGTCAGTATATTGACAATGCTCCTGTGTATGTTTGATCTTAGTTCAATTATAAGTTCAGTTTGCATTATTATGCTGAACTCAGTGTAATATTGTCAAGTTTGAGTTCAAGTTTACAAATGATGATTAGATGTAATTGTGATAGAATGTTTACATTCTTAGGATTCAGTCCAGAACCTAAGAGAATTGGTTATAGCTGTGTTAAATCAGGTTGATAATTAAGTTTGAACAGATTTTTAAATCTGTTTTGTAAATTCTGTTACGATTTTGCATTTAAGGCAGTAATAATAGTGATCACAGTAGTATTTCTGGGATAAAAGCAGTAGGGTAATTTGATAATAATAGAGGGCTGAAAGTGGTATGTTAATGGCTATTAGTTAATGATACTAATGGGGAACAAAGGGTAATGGGGCTGCTTAAAATCAGGATAGGATCATTTAATTTATTCAAAAGCAGTTTTAATGAAACTTTTTGATTTTAAAAGAAGAAGGGGGTCCAAGAAGCACTTAAAAAGATAAAGACCAGCCCTGTATAAATACAGGGAGCTGGACAGCTTAAAAGGGGCAGACTTTAAGAGATTTTTGGAGGAGAAAAAAATCTGAAAAGGCAGATTTTGAGAGAAAAATAGAAATCTGAGAAGAAAGAAAAATAGTAAAGGAAACAGAAAATAGAACACTCACATACACACTCACACACAGATACAGCAGCAGAAACAGAAAATCAGAAAAAATGGGAATTTGAAACTAAAAAGAAACTGAAATCTGAAATGTTGTTCTTTTGTTGAATCTGTTCAACTTTATGTGATTCCACTGTTCAGTTAAAATCTGAAGTGTCTTTTAAAATACTGTATTGTGCATCTGGTTTCCTCGGGTCGTATTATCGCTCAAATCTGTGGAAATACTGCTATTCTGTTGAATTTGTTACTGCTGCTACTGCTGAAATTTACTCCTTATACCTCCATTTCCAGGTACATATCTTCTTAAATTCTATGTTGGAAAGAGATTCGGCATGATAAATCAATGAAGTTTGAGTTGCAGTTCTATTTTTTCATTTATCTAAGTTTGTTATTATAAATTTCAGTTTTGTTTCATGTTATTTCATATAGAGGTATGCTGGACATGTTAATTATCAGTTGATCATTTTCCTTTGAAATTCATACAAGTATTGTAATAATTTTATCTATTCCAGAATTTCATTAAGGTATAGTTATGGTTGAATTGTTAAGATAGGGAATATGGCATGAGGTTGGTTATTAATTAAGTCTTACGACATTGTTAGACAGGTATAAAGTAGTCCGGGAATATAAAGAAATGAGTGGTTAGTGTATTTCGATTGTTTGGTTGTGGATTAAGGCTAGACGATGATTGATTGTACTTAATTCATATATGGCATAATAATGATTATGGTTAACACCAATAGTTGGAAGTTGCATTATTATCCTCCATTATGTTTGCAAACGTCGAAACAGGATGAATAATGTGGTAGGCAATATTACTTTATTAAGTCAATTAGGTAGATTTGTTCTCTTTCTTAAAATAACAAATGGCCTAGGAGGTTATAATGTGAAAGTTAGTAACAAGGGTTGATTATATATACATTTACGTTTAACCATAAGCAGAATCAATTATAATAATTTCGCCTATTCGATTAAAAACGAATATATGAGAATAAGTTGAGATGTACATGTACAGATTGCAACACTTTAAATCAATGGTAAAAAAAATAGAAATTGCATTAAGTAAATAATAAAAATTCTTGGAAAATATTTCTTTCCTTTATGAATCATTCATTTTCAGTTTCATATGCAATTTATTCTTTGGCATATATATATATATATATATATGTATATATATATATATATATATATATATATATATATATATATATATATATATATATATGTCATATTTGTTTTAAAGATAGTATTAATCATATTTTTATTCTGTCCTTTGAATTTGAATAGTTGGAATGAATATAATTTATATTCGGAAATTATAATCAATGGGCAACATTTAATAAATTGTGGATTCTTTTCCAAGAATTAAAGGATATCTTAAATGAAGATTTCTCATAATATAATAAACAATTTATGGAAAAATCCCTAATATCATTGCAAATATTTCGCGCAATTAGGGATACGTTCGCGTACCCTGATTATATTTTTAAAAAGCAAAATTCGGATTATGCGTACGCGCAATTTCGAGCAAATATTTAATAAAAGGATTTTTCCAAAGGAGTTAAATTAATTTCATAAAAATCCGCGATGTGCGGTTCAATATTTAAGAAAAAATAAATATTCTTGATTCAGCACAATCTCGAAAAAAAAAATGATTGCTTAATAAATATATTATCAAAAGTTATTGTGTACACGTACGCGTGACACAATTCCGCATTTTTAAATTTATAACACGAATATACATACGCGTAATTCGAATCAAAGAAGGGTTTTCAATCACAATAAGAATAAGCGGTAGTAAAATCATGTAACATCAATATATTTAATAAAAATCAAGATAATTAAGCCAATAATAAAAACAGTTAAGCGACCGTGCTAGAACCACGAAATTCGGAAATGCCTAACACCTTCTTCCGGATTAACAGAATTCCTTACTCAGGATTTCTGGTTCGCAGAATAATAAACAGAGTCATATTCTCCTCGATTCAGGGATTAAAATTGGTGACTTGGGATGCCTTAAAATTCCCAGGTGGCGACTCTGAAATAATTAAATAAATCCCGTTTCGACTGTCCTTCAATTGGAGAAAACTCCCCACGCGCCCCGCGGGCGCGGTAAAAAGGAGGTGCGACAATGGTCTTTCAAATATGACAGAACAACTGATAGTAGGAAGAACTGAGCTCAGGCAAGAGATAGACCAATTTGGCTCAGTATCCATGACTTGCATGCTCAATTAAATAAGAAGGTTGAGGCGCCTGATGCCCTACAACCAATTGTCGTAGATATTGGCCAGCTTGTGGAGCGGAAAGAGGAATTTCAACAATTCGACCAAAATATTATTAATGATGCCAAGGTTGACGAAGAGTGCAAAATTGAGGATGTCAAAAATAATGCAATTTTGGAGTTGGAGCGTATTGGACCTCATTCTAAACACTTTTCAACATTGTGTTTGATTGGTGACATGGGAATTGATCCATTCAAGCATATGGAGGAGCCAATAGATGAGGAACAAAGTGTTTATATTCTGAAATTTGTGATGCCAAGGAGACAAAACGACATCCCTCACTTAAAAGCCAAGAAGTGTAAGATGCGATATTATTTATTTGGTTTTTATGTATTCACACCACCACCCCAAGAGTGTGACAGAAAAATTGATGCAATATTGGGGGCGCAATTCATATCTTCAAAGTGGAAGAAAAAAGTGGTAAAAGTGATAGCGTCGTGCCGTGACGTTAAATCAAGCGTTTGTTGGGAGGCAACCCAGCCTGTATTTTAATTTTTTTATGTTTTATTTTTTCTATATAGTGTCAAGTTTCGTGTTGTTTTTTTTTTGTAGAGGAGGGGAAGTCTGAGTACCCGAAGTTGAAGCGGAGGAGAATGTTTGAGCTTAAGTGTGGGGTCGTCCCGACCCTTAATATTGAGGATCATGTCCGAGCTAGGCCCGAGAAGGCCTCAGGGAGTATTTCTCACCCTTGTTTTAATATTTTTCTCTATGATCATACACCGAGAACTATGCATAAAATAAGTGTAGGGTGGGGAAACTACTTTCTGAACTGTAATTGTATAAAACTATTTTTTTATTTAGTTTTTCTTTTAGAACTAGTAGTAGACATAGTCTATGTATAAAAAAACGAAAATTGAAAAACAAAATTAGAAAAAGTTCAGACTTTTCCCGACGATGGATCTTTTGGACAATTTTTTTGAGGGATAAAGTCCGATAAAAAATACCAAAAGATTTTTTTTAAAGATAGTTAGGTAGTATCCCTTGGTTTTTCTTTGGGCGCCGGTTCTTTTCCAAGGGTGTAGCTCGAACCGGGTACTTTATTTTTTTTAGGAGTAGTTTAGGAAGAAACTGAGTCGCTCTAAAATACGCATTGATATGGTTGATGCTGGCACATTACGCTATGACATACATTCTGGCTTTCCGTGTATTTGGTTTGAATTGTGAAGCCTAAGTAAATTAAATAGTCTATTTTGTGAAGCTTTTTCTCAGTTGCTTGACTTGTATACCACATAGTCCAATGTTGCTTATATTTCTCATTTAATTGTGCTTGCTTAACTTGAGAGTTGAATAGAACCATCTTGATTGAGTCATGTGCAACGTGTGCGTGAGGATTTGTGATTTTCTGTGCTATCCTGTGTAGTCTAAAACTTGCCACGTGTGTTAATTGAAACGAAATTGTAAGTTGTGCTAATCTAGGAGATGACGTAGGCATTTTCTTGCTTGATCATAGATGTGATTGTCACGTAAGAAAATAAAAAAAATCTGTTGCTAGCCCCTTTGAGCCTATAGACTTTTTCTTTGGCAACCACATTACAAGCCATACCCCTATTTTGTTCTTAATTTGATATTGATTGAACCTTTACCTCCTAAGGCACTTAGTCGCTAAAAGAAGTAAGGATTAGAGATTGGGGAGTAGCTTTTGAGAGGAACCATGGAAGGGCCCGTTGGTGCACTAAAGTTGAAATCAAAAGTCACTAGCCGATGAACTTTAATGTATGGATTGTGTGAAGAAAAGAAAATAAAGAGAAAGGAAAAGAAAAATTGAAAGAAAAGAAAAAAAAAATGATAGTGAAAGTATGTAGAAAACACTTCCAATTCGTAAGGGAGTATAGAAGTGCTTGAATGAACGTAAGGGCTATGTGTATATGGTTTGTGGCAAGTGAGTTGGTTGAGAAGAATATGAGCTTGAATCGTAAATGTAGTGTATTAAAGTGCTTAGGAGGGTTAGACACTATTTCTAAATATATCCTACCCGTCCCTTGGCTTACATTACAACCTTAAAAGTCCTAATTGATCCTAGATTTGGCTAGCTTAAATTAGTAGAGACATACACTACGGGAAAGCTTATGGTACGACCACAGGATGCATATGAATTCTTTGTGAGAGTGAGCGAATTTTGTTCAATTGTGCGATGTCCTTAATCTATATTCAAAAGTATATTTGAATGTGTGGACTATCTATATTCACTCTTTTATTTGTTGGTAAGGGCACATGATCTCATGAATGATTGGTGATGTTGAAAACTTTCTTGTTGGGTAAGTGCATGAGTTGAGGGTGCTTAGTGGTTGCAAGTCGTCTCTTGAGGTTAGGTGGTGACAAATAGGTTGTTGGAATTTATTGAATTGAAATATTATACTTGGGTATGCTTAAACGGGAAGAATGTGAAATTTTGTGTGTTCATACTTGTGTGTCGGCATTGATCGTAGTCAAGGGTATAGTGTGTGGTTAAAAGTTAAGGTGCTCCTCTATAATTGATACTTGTACGTAGTTGGGGGTTTATTAGATAGTCCCATTGCTCGGGGATGAGCAAGAGTCTAAGTGTGGGGTGTTGATGTTTAGCTTAAAGTATATATATTTTTGTGTATATTGCCTCATATTTTACTTTTTCATGAATTTGGGATGTTAAATGCTATGATTTATATTAATTTGAAGTATTTATACTTGTAGGAATGATTCGGGAGCAATTGGGGGCGAAACGTGCAACATTTGAGCTAAAACGAACAAAATCGGAAAAGGAGGCCATTTGGGCGCCACAGGCAGCGCCTGGCGCCACCTGTGGTGCTGAAAACAGTATGCACAAATTTGGGCAGTGCCCTGGTGGGCATCTGGCGCCGGGCTGGGCGTCGGTGACGTGATTTTGTCTAATTTCACGCGGGACAATGTTATTTCGGCCCTAGACCTACCCAACACGTATAAAATCTTGCGCCTCACATTGCTTTATGATGGCAGCCTCATGTAGAGGATTCATGGTATAGCTACCGGCAAAGTCTCACGAGGGCATATAATCTCATAGCCGTGTGGATATTTTTCCAAAGGCATAGGACCAAGGCAACACAGACCGGGCTAAACCTTACCTTACCATACACTACACTTGGAGGAGGCTTCTAACTAGTTTTTCTTCTCTTCTCTTCTCTTCCTTTAATTTCATAGTTTATTAGTTCTAGAGTTTTGGGTGCTACATGAACGTTATAGTTTGAAGCTTGAATTGTTCTTATTATTTATCATAATTGTTTATTTATTCAATCTTGCGCTTAATTATTTGATTACTTGATCACCAATTGAATACTATCTACGAATCTAGGATTAAACTCGGGAGAGGGAATTCTAGATTGCATATAAGATTGAGTAGAGCAAGATCTTAACTCTAAGGGGAGCGGATTTGCGGTTAGGATAGGAATATACCTAATCGCCTTGCTTGGTTACTATACAGGAATTATTAATGCATTCTTGTTAATCCTAATTCCATAGGAATATAGGTGTTAGATTAACTTGAATAGGCGAGTAGTACTTCGAGAGAAGGCTACGAGCAATATTAACCATGTCAACCAATAAACCAGATAAATTAATTAGGCGATTTAAGTGAAAAACTCAACGGGATTGTTAGCTAACCCATAGCTCTAGAATATTCACTCACATTGAATTCGTATCTATAATTCGCCAACTTGTTTTCTGTAATCTCTTTGTTTGCTACTCTAGATTAATTTTAGTTAAATATTCATACGTTAGAATTCGCTTGAATAGATTAATTGTTTGGTTTAATTTAGTTGATAGTTAATCACAAGTCCCTGTGGGTACGATATCTGGACTTACAATCCTATATTACTTGTCGACCACGTATACTTGCGTGTGCGCTTGGGAGCAACAGTGCTCTAGATTTGAAAAATAAGAACGGTAAGATCTTTAGAGTCAATGGGCACCGAGTAAAGAACTACCTTGGTAAGGTTGATGAAGACCACGTTGTGGCATTGATCCATTTCAAGTGAATAGTGGTAACATGCGTCGTGCCGCGCAGTTAAATCAGGCACTTCTTGGGAGGCAACCCATGTGTTTTTCTTTCTTTTGATTTTCTTCTTAGATTAGGTATTTTTTGGACTAACTAGTTGTGAAGTGTGTGTAGGAATTGGTTGTGTAGTGCAGGAAATTGACGAGAGAGAAAGTTGGCTAAGTGACAAAAGTTAGCGGACCGCGGCCAAAATTTTGCAAACCGCGTGAGCACTTTGCAGCCGCACAACTTTGACGTGGACCGTGCTACTGGTTTATGGAAAATGCTAACTCTCTGAAGATTGCATGTCAAAGTCCCTTCATTTTCAGCGGCCATGTTCACATTTTCGCGGACCGCGTAAATTTGGCGGTTGCGGTCAATATTTAGCGAACATCTGCATTGTATTTGAAGCATCTCTACAAAAAGGTAACGAGTGCAAACCATAATAAAATTTCGTGGCCGCACTCAGGTGAGTCAGTGGGTCCCCTGGGTCTGAGTATAAATAAGGGTTCTTGAAACATTTTACACTTTACGAACCGTAACTGTTCAAACCCACCTAAAGCACAGTTCACTCATTCTCATCTCTCTTACTTCAAGTGTAGATTTCCTACATTATACAACTGGTATGTTCAATTCAATGGTTTGATTTTATATTTTTTTTATTTTCTTTTCTCTTTGTTTTAGTTTTCCTTTTTAGTTAGAATTGAATGCATGCCCTAATGACAAATTAAGGATTCATTGTTACTTAAATACATGTGGGTAGTGTTTGTATGCCTAGTGGGGGTTGGGGTCAGTAACTTTAAAAGTTTAATTGCTATAAATTGTGTAATTAGTAAGAACCCTAGTTATTGATGTTCTTTAGTGTCGATTTCAATTGGTTTTTGCGGCCGCGGTCACTTTTTTGTGGTCCATGATAGGGTATGCGTCCGCGTCCAAAACTTTGCGATCCACGATACCCCAACTTCATGGCACTGAGGGATGTTCAGCCATTGCGGCCACAGTCACCTTTTCGCGGTCCTCGTTGGACCTTCGCGGTCGTGTCCATGTTTTTGCGGTCCGTGCTTCTAAACTTCAGAGAGTTTATCGATTTCTTCTGCAGTCGCATTTACTTTTACGCGGTCTGTGATGGGTCATTCGCGGTCGTGTTCCTTTTTCTACGGTACACCTTTGATCAAGTACAGAGAGTCAGTAGTTTGAGCCTGACCTTCTCGCGGTCGCATTCTTTTTACACGGTCCGCGGTGGGCATTTCGTGGCCGTACTCACTTTTACGCGGTCCGTGGTGCCATGTTCTGAGAAGCAGTTTTGCATTTCATCTGTACTATTTTAACACATGTTTGAAGCCTTTTTCTGACTATATTTCACTTCTTGTATATTGCAGACAATGGTCCGTTCCAGAGGTAGAGGCGATACATCTAAAGGGAGGGCAGAACCCTCTCGAGGCAGGGGTAAAGGCAAGACTATGTTACTCCTAGCAGTGCAAAATTCTATTGGCAAGTTAAGAGCCTACATAAAAGCTACGGATAGAGCTGCGGACCATTCTGACACCAGTGAATATGTCCCTTCTCAGGAAGTTTCGGAAGGAAACTCTGTGCCAACACATGTCCCCACACAATTCTAGGGAGATTTCATCTAGTTGATGAACCTACCTCCTCATACAGAGATACCTCCTTCCTTACAATCCAATTGTCAAGAGGCAATTTAAGGAGAGAAAAAGGTGGAAGTTCTTCACCAGCAAAGTGACGGATGCAAATGAGTACCTTGTCAAAGATTCTACGTCAATGTTGGCATATCTAAAAGGGCACCATTGTGAAAAAGGTCCGAAACTTGAAGATCTGGTTTGATGGCCACACTTTCAAAGAATTTGCCGGTTTTGAGGATGTGGAAGTTGTGCAACACTTGGAAAAGATGGCACTAGATGAAGCAGCCTGTCCATGGCTAGCAGAGATATTAGCCCCAGGGACGACACCGCCATGGCTCACAGTTGGAGTCCCAATTGACAGAAACACCCTCAGCTTTGAAGCCAAAGGGTGGTCCATATTTGTGCGCAGCCGGCTGGATCCGTGTCAGCATGATAATGTCCTCCCACTCACCTGGGGATCATGGCAAGGTATCCAATAAATGTGGGGAAACTCATGTACTATCACATCTCCAAGGCAGTTGGAAAAGAGGAAAGATCCTATCCCTACCCCAACTTCCTCACTATGTATTTCGAGGACTAAGGAGTTGAGAAGAAGCATTATGACACAAAGTCAAAGCCTAAAAAGTTCTTCTCCTGGTATAGCCTCTAAGGACCAGACAACTCTAAATCAAAGGGTAAAGCCACTATCTCCATGGGCATGTCTGAAGAGCCAAAGATAGTGGCCACCGGGTCAGAGCTTTCCACAGCAGGGGGATCTTCAGCTGCCATGCCTCCTCCTTCATCTGGGCCATCCATCACAGTGGCATTATCTGTGCCCTCATCTTCCACTTACCCTAAAATTGCATTGTGGGTTTCTCAGACAATATCCAGTATCAATAACTAGATGCAGGCAGCTATATCAAAGCTGTCTATTTTATCCAGTGCAGTAGCAGCACAGTCAGCCCCAACATAGCTTCAGGTACCTTCATCAGTGGAGGATTCATTGAAGGAGATTCTGGACAACCAGAAGAAGCTCCTAGACACTTTGGATACACATGGAAAGGCTATCAAGGATCTGGGCAAGCAAGTAAAGAAATTGAAGAAGACTCGGGCCTCAAAGGAGTAAGTGGAGCTGCTAAAGAAGGAGGTAGAGAGGTTTACTTCTGCTGGAGACATCCCACTGGACTTGCTCATGGAGGAGCAAGTCCCAGTAGCACAGGCAGCAAAGCATGAGGCACCAGCAGCTAGCCAGTCTGAGGAGCCGGCTGCCATTACACATAGTGCTGAGGAGATGATCCAGATGCTCCTCAACCCTGTGGTTCCCTAGTCACAGGATTTGGAGATCCAGTTAGAGGACCCGGAGGGAGCTGCTGATCTTATGCAGTCCGAGGACCCCACTCAAGTGGCTGACCTGATACAGACCACATAAGGAGTTTTCTTTACTCTCTATCTCTTTCCCTGATCTTATTGTGATATTAGCATTGAGGACAATGCTATCTTTTATTTGGGAGGGGTGGTCCATTTTGATTTGGTGATGATTTGATGACATTGGTATGTAACTATGATACTATTTTTCTTTATCCTTGCTCCTCTTTATTTTCACTTTTGGTATGTATATATTCATAACTTTTACATTTTGGTATGTATATATTTTTATCATTTGATGTATATATTCATTTTCATTTATGTATATATTTGCTTTACTTCAAGTTTGTATATATTCAGTTTGATTTCCATAGTTTATTTCATAACTTATTTCACAATTTTACTTCTTAGCTTCTTATATCCTTTAATAGTTTCTTTTTAAGTTGTTAGCTTATTTTAAAGTTTCTGTTGACAATAAGTCTTTGCTTTTCTTAACACCACGGTTTTTTCCAAAGGTGGATATTGTGTGTAACGGGTGGCTCTCCCCGATGATGGATGGCGTGACAACCTTCTTAATGGATTGAGTCATTTTTCTTCATGTTTTGGTGTAAATAGTAGTAATGAATAAAAGTGTCTCAGACAGGCTTCACTTGGGCCTAACACATTTACCTTCGTCTTTATGGTTAGAAACAAGTTGATTGGCAAAGAATAGTTCTAGTTGTGACCTTTAGACTCTTGTGTTGACTAAACAATCATCGAGTGGCTTCTTGGAGCCATTTGTGATGCTCAATCTTAGCTAGGGTTGTTGTGGGCCCTCAACTCTGTTCTCTTTAACAATCCAACATCTTGAGAGGTGAGGTATTGAATTGCAAGTCCAAGTTCCGTGCCGATAAGTCTAGAACTTGCCCTAAATGTTTGTCTAGGCAAAATTCTAAATGTAGCTTGACTTGAGAAATGATTATAGGCTCTCCTTGATCCAATTTGAAACTTGAAAGTTTTCGTAGCCTACCAATATGATATCCCTAGTCAACCCCTTTGAGCCGAAGCCCTTTTTTCTTTCAATAACCATGTTACAAGCCTTTATTCGTTCTATAATGACCCTCTCTTGGCGCCCGATCTTTCCTTGGCATTCTTGATAGACAAGTAGCAAAAGCATAAGTTTGGGGGAGAGGCGAGGAATGTGCAAGTGATAAAAGGTACAAAGAACAAAAATAAATGAAGAAAAGGGAAGGCAAAATAAAAAATTGAAAAGCCAAAAATAAATATGTCAAAAAGAAAGTGAATAAGATAGAAAAGTGAAGGGATTCAATGAAAGCAATGATAAAAGGCATGGAATGATTAGAAAAGGAGAAAATTGATCATCATAAGCAAGAAAAAGTGACAGTGTGTCTCTCTAGTTCCCCATGGAAGAAGAAAATGACTCAAAGAGTCAATAAAGTATGAGCCGAAATGAGAAAAATGGAGTGCATAAGGAAAGATGAAATCATCATATTCCAATATGTCCCACCTTGATCCAAAAAGCCTTCATTACATTCCCAAAAAAAACCCTATATGATTTCGTTTGAGTGAGCTTATATTAGTGGTGATTTACATAAGGGGCAAGCTTATGGTACTTAGAACCGGACTTGAGACATTCCCTTGAGAGAGATGAGCGTACTTCTCCACAATCCTTGTTTTGAGTGCTACAATCTAAAGTGAGATTTCCTTATGGAGATTAGAGGAGGAAGATTTTGGATTCCACAATGACCTACTTAATAGAGCGAGTTTCCTTGGTGAATTAAGTCAACTCTTAATGCTCTAGTGTCGCATTAGAACTATGGTACTCAAAAGGTTTTGTGTTGTTGATAATTCATTTGTGATGAGGGTAAATGTTAGTCCCAATTGATGCATAATTGATTCACATTAGGGAAGCTGAAATATCCTTCTGTTTTATTTTAGTGAAGGTGGGAATTACCTTATTTGCTTGAGGACAAGCAAACATTTAAGTTTGGGGGAGTTGATAAGTGGGGATTTTAGTCTATTATTTGCTCTCTTTTACTTGTTTTTTGGGCTTAAAATGCGTAAAGGTATTCCCGGAAACTAATGTAATAAGCTTGCTTGCAGGAATTGATCAAAAAGAGCCAAAGGAGGCATAATCAACTCATAAAGGAGTCAAATCTGGAACAAAAACTAAGACTGGGCCAGGAGACCTGAACCGCGGACCGCACAAATATTATGCGGCCGCGGAAACCTTAACACGACCGCAATCACAAATACGCTGTCTGCAAAGTGAAAAATTAAAGAGTGCATTTTAAAGCCATATGTTAAGCGAGGTCCGCGCCAGAAATGTGCGGCCGTGAAAGTCTTACCACCGTTGCGATTGGAATTATGCAGACCGCGGTGGATGAGTTTCAGAGAGTTTACATTTCAAGCAAAAATAAGGAGTGCGGTCCGCGGTAGAATTACGTGGCTACGAAATTTCACTATGCGGCCACGATGGAAATTATGCGACTTGCGAAACAAACCTCAGTCCAGATCCAAAAGTCAAAAACGCGAACTGCGGTCAGTATTATGCATCCGCGAAAGCAAGAGTGCGGCTGCGGTAAGAATTACGCGGCCGCAAAACTTCCGCATGGGTATTTTTGTCCAGAAATTTCAGTTTAGAATAAATACATCTTGTTGATTGGTTAAGTTATGTTTTTGCTGAACACGTGAGATGGCCGCAAATTCCAATTTGGCAAATTTTGTACTAGAATTATCTCTCAACATTAGATTTTCATCTTTTAATCTAGTATTATGGATTTTATCTTTATTTCATCTTTGTTTTCTATTATTTCAATGAGTAGCTAAACCCATAGCTAGGGTTGTGACCCAACCCTAGTGTGGGTATTTTATGGGTCTTGATTTTAAGGCTTGAATGTGTATGAGTCAGTGATATTTAGCCTAGTTCTTGCTAGAACTATTGAATTAGTGGTTGCAAACACTGATTTATGTCTTTATGACTTAGTCTCTACTTGAGAAAGAGGGACTAAGTCTAGAAAAACTAGGCTAACAAGGAATTGGGGTGAACTTAAGAAATTGATAGCCACAATTAAAGGGCTAAACCTAGAGATAGTAATACCCAACTTGAGCTAAAATCACTTGAATTGCATGAATACTCATTTGGACTTGAAAAAGCCAAATTGGGAAAAATCACTCAAACTACCGAGAGGTATAGAGTGGGTACCATGGTGTGATAGCTATATTATGACCCCAATTAATCATGTGATTTCCCTAGATTCTTGTTATCTGTTAGATATCCACCTAGGTGGAAGTCACTACCCTAGTCCCTTTAAACCCTTGAAAATCAACAACAATAACATTATACTTAGTTTCAAATATTGCATACTATAGAATAGAAGTAGAAGTAGAAAACAAACCAAACATTTGTGGAAGTTCAATTAAGAGGAAAACCCGCATTTAGACTTAGATATAAACCTAACTCCAAACAAATTAATTCCATGTGGATTCGATCCCGACCTAGTTGGGTAAAACAGAATCGACCATCCTTGTTACTCAATAGTAGTGTATGCCTGGACCCCATCAGCAAGTGAGAGGGAAAAGTGCATAGTAGTAGATGACTACGAATCCGGTTCGAATATTGACCCCGAGGACATAAGCATGTTTAAGGAGAGATTCACTCGGGTGGATGCAAGGATAGATGATTCCTCCCGCGTGATCGAGATTGCCCTCGAGTGTGACTTGTTAGAGGACACGGTGAGCCTGGTGCCTCAATTTGCCCTTCTTTGTTCCGCTACTAAAAGTAGGTCCCTTCAGGAGATCAGTAATGCTAGCCTATCACGGGGCATAGCCGGAAAGGCTTTATTCAGACCTTTATTTTGGAGACGGAGAGTATCCGCCGCGAGGAGAGGCGGGCTACCAATTTTTAGAAAATGGTTTCAAAATACTACCGATTCTGTGACAAGTGTCGTGAGATGCATGCACGACTTAAGGAGGGCAGAAATCCTCAGTCCCTTCAGGAGGAGTTGGAATGGAAGGACAACAATATAATGCAGTCCATGAGCAGATGCAACGAACTCGAGGGGCTGCTTGGCGCTAAGGAAGAAGAGATCGAGGTGGGAAAGGGTGTTGCTGCTGAGTGTGTTTACCTTCAGGCGAAGGTAGTGGCCCTGGGGGCAGAGCTTGAGCAGAGTGACATTAGGGTCACCGGTTTAAGTGTTGAATTTTCGGAGAAGGTGACTGAATTAAAAGGGAAGGTGACCAAGCTGGAGAGAGTTTAAAGAGCCCAAGTAGCATCCTTGGCAAAGGATGCGACGTTGGAAGGTACTATCCGCGTTCTCAAGTCTGAACGTGCCACTGAGATGGAGATGGCTGTTATGAGGGTGGCGCGGCTTGATGAGCAGATTGGCGAGCTTGAGAGGGTCGTCTCGAGCCTGGGTGATCGAGTTACTGTTCTTGAGGTGGAGAAGGAGCAATTGTTGGCTTCGACTCATCATACACCTACCTCGGTTGACATTCCTCACCCTTTGTACGAGATATAGGTTCACGTTGAGGCCCAGCGGGATATATATAAGGGCTTGTTGGCAGCGGGGAATGTCTCTGAGGTCGCTTTCAAAGAGGATCGAGCTAAAGCAAGTGAAGCTCGGCTTGCTTATGGTTATGGTCCCGCAACACCGGAGGCCGGTGGAGTTGATGAGGCCGAGGACGGGCTTGCCTTTGATGAGGAACATTCTGATGGAGAGGGTGATGGTGGAGGTGAAGCTACAGAACCAAGCAGAGAGAGAGATGACGGCGTGTACGGGGATAATACAGAATGAAGCTCTTGTATTTAATATTTCCTCATGTACTTAGTTTGTTTTACTTAGTTGGTTGTGTGGGGGCCCTTTTTTGGTCCTTTGTAAAACGCTATTTTTTCTTTAAATAAAATAGTTGGTTTGTCCTTGATTGTATGCCTTTTCCCTTTCCTTCTTTTTTCTTTTCAAATTTCTTGGACTTTCTCGTAATAAGTCCCTGACTTTTGGTAGTTAACTCGAGCGAAGTCAGATTTGACATGCTAATTCGAGCGAGGCCTAATTTTATCTTGTTAATTGGAGCAATGTCAGATTTGACCTGCTAATTCGACCTCTGTCGAATTTTGTCTTGTTAATTCGAGCGAGATCATATTTGACCTGCTAATTCGAGCGAGGTTGAATTTTGTCTTAAAAAATAGTTCAAGTGAGACTGAATGTATATTTCCCTTTAGGTTGGCGTGGTTGTGTACATTTGGTATCGTGTAGGAATGTCATACTGCTTTATTTATTCATTGAAGAATATTACATGTTTCTATTTGATCTGTGCGTACATTCGAGGAGTCCCAGTCTGTCTAGTCCCTTCATCGCTCGGCCTAGAGAAGTAGTCGATAGGAGAGGCGATGAATATTTTGCTCAAGCTTCGAGATGTCGTAATGTACAGACGAGATTGAAATTTAGCTAGTTGTACTGTTGCATAGTTGCTTTGGCAAGCGTGTACGTGAGTTTTACGCACTTGTGTTCTATCTGCATGTTGGAGAGATTCGTATATTTTTCGGGCCGGTGACCCGGTCCCCAGTCTACACAGGTCTTTCCCTTTATGGCATTAAGCACCAACCTTTTGGAGAGATTTGTATATTTTCCGGGCCGGTGACCCAGTCCCAGTCTATATAGATTTTTCCCTTTGTGGCGTTAAGCATCAACTTGTGGGGGGGGGAGAATTTTACTCGACCGTTGCCTGCAGGATGATCTGGTACGGAATATTTTCCTGGTGCGTTATTTTGAGAGTGTTTGTTCCTTGTTCGTGCATCTAGGATAATGTTCTTGTTCCTATCCCCATCTAAAAGAAAAATAACAAGTTAAACCCAAACGAAATCGGTTGTTACCTTGACCTGATTGGTTGGCGTGGGGAGAGGGGTGTTGTAGAATGATTCAATTCACCCCGTACTTGAATGTTGGCTTTAGATTTGATCTCACGCCGTTAGTCGAGTCTAGGCATCTTATGGGCTGATAACTTATTTTGCCCGTTGGGATCTCGAGTTCGACTCCAAGCCCAATCTAGTCACAGGTGCACAAGAATTAGGGAAACATAAGCTATACTCCGTATATACGGGCAGAGCAAACTTGTTATTTCAAAAAATTACACAATAGGCTATCGTCTCTTCCTAAGATAGGGGAAGCATGCATAAAGTATAGATTAGTATATAACATAAGTATAGCCAATAGGATTATGGACGTGCTCAATGTGTAGTGTCCATAATCCTACTTTGACAACTCGTACCAAACCTATCACTACAGTAAGATGTGGCTTTCGTATAGATATCAAATATAATTTCGATTTCATGCAATGATTTGACCTTGGTTGGTTCGGCTATTTCAAAAGCTTGTCTACAAATTTCTCAAGTTGGTGTTTGTAATGAGAGGGCGAGACTATGACAGTCGAGAAGTGGAACTCTGACCGACATTAGATCTATAGAAAACTAAAATTTTGGCTACAAAATTCCCCACGGACATTGCCAAGTTGTTTGCCTAAAAAGCATTAGGTCCCTTTTAGTTAAACCAATTTAATAAAAAGATTTGGGGCAATTTTTAGCCAGAGATAATTAATTTCAGATCTGAGATAAATGATAGGAATGAAAAAGCACAACTAAACATAAATTTTGATTACAGCAGCGATTGATTCTCACAATGTAAAAAATAGATAATTGCTGCAATAATATCATATGATAATGATGAATACATAAAGAAAAAGAATCACCATGCTCAAACAAGACCTCCCTCCGTCCATTTTGTAAAATAGAATTAAAGATGCATATCGAGATTCTAAACTCTCGTCTCTTTTCTCGGTCAGGAGCCTGAGGTTCTGGAGCATCTTTTTCTTTTTAGGGATGTATATGTTGTTGTATGTGTATGTGCTTCTCTCCCTTATATCACATTTTCTCATGATATTTATATCAAACACTTTCCTTACCCAGAGGTCTTTAACCCGGGTTGAACTGGCCCTTCGAGTGCCCGACCTCGACCGTAGCTAAATCACTTGCCGGCATATCGCTTCCTACACGCGACTTCGGCTTAGTTGCTTCTTGGTTGCTCTGCCTTAAATAGAATTTCTTTGATCAGACTTTGACCCATACAAAACCTACCTCCCGAGATATTTTCAATTTAGCAAAAACACATTTTTTACAAAATTATAAATAATTATCAATTGGGGCATCGTAGAGGTTAAAATTGAAACCTTGTGACAAGGTCCTAGGTCTTAAATCTCATCAAGAGTATATTTTTGTCCAACTAATATGTTAGCAACTTTTATTAATTAAAAGAATAAATAATGCCAACAATAGTATTGGTATTTCCAAAAATTTATTAACTTATAATTTCCAATAATAAATATGGAAATTTAGTTGGAGTTAAATTAAGCATTCCAAATTACCAGTGTCAATGTCGGGAGGAATTAGAGGAAATAGGTGAGTTGCTGCACGGGAAAACTACACATTATAGCCGTTTGATGTCACGACCCGAAAATTCCACCGTCAGGATCGAAATGGCGCCTAACATTTTACATGCTAGGCAAGCCAATGTTAGAACAATTTACTTTTTTAGCAGCTTAAACGATAACAATAATAATGAACTGAAATAACAGATAAGTTCTAAGTATAAACGTGGAAGCTAAACAACCAACGTCTATTACAATTCACTGAACCTGGTGTCACAAGTGCACGAGCTTTTAAAGTAATACACATAAAGGTTTGAAATAAGTACAAAGTTGTCTGAATGAAGTTGTACAGCTAAAAGAAAAGAGGATGGAGACTCTAGGAGCTGCAGGAGCTGAACAGTCGTACCTCAAGTCTCCGTAAATGTCCGAACCGAGCTCGCTAGTAACCTCCGTTGGGACCGTCTCAAAAATCTGCACAGTGTGCAGAGTGCAGTATCAGCACAACCGACTCCATGTACTGGTAAGTGCCGATCCCAACCTCAACAAAGTAGTGACGAGGCTAAGGTGGGTCACCTACGCTAAAACCTGTACGTAGTCTATAATAATGACAGAATAATTAAAATACGGTATAGAATTAAACAACCAAAAAAAATGATAACCACAGCCTCAAAAATAAACCAGTGTCGTCCAAAATTACCAATTTCTACCAGCTCAAATAAAAATACCGAAAAACAACGTAGCTCAAGAAGTAGAAACATATAGGTTGTTGCGGCGCGCAACCTGATCCCACAAGACAACGCATAATCCTCCCTTATTCTACCATAAAAATATCAATAACAGTAAATAATATATATATATATATGTGTGTGTGTGTGTGTGTGTGTGTGTGTTTGTTGCGGCGCGCAATCCAATCCCACCATATATCAATATCAATATCATAATTCACCCTTATTTTACCATATCAATCCACCCGTATTTCACCTATTGTGGCGTGCAACCCGATCTCACTGTGCATACATATTCATCCTTATTCTACCATATCAATCCTCCTTTATTACAACCTGTTGCGGCATGCAACCCGATGCCACCATATTAGTGTCAAACAGTCAATGTACACAATCAAATCAACCGGCTAAATCACAAGGCCTTTACGATAAATGAATGTCAAACTGAACCAAGAAAAAGAACCTTGTTCAATATAGAATCTACACAAATAATACTACACACCGAGACCAAACCAACAATTTATAGTTAGAAGGTACAAACAAGTCGAATTAAAAAAATAGCAGGGAATAAGGGAAAGAGTGAAAAGAGCTAACATGGTTAACAGAAGAAAATATTGATTAACACGTAGCAATTAAGCATGGAAAGCATTTAGAGCATGTAACAGTAAAGATAGAAGGGAAAATAATTAAGGAAAAGTGATAAAACAGAGAAAACAAATAATTCGGCGGCGTATAAGCACTCGTCACCTTACATATGCGCCGCTCACATGGAATTCACATAACACAAAGCTTGAGGGTTCTTAATTCCGTCAAGTCAAGGTTAGAAACAACACTTACCTCGCTCCAAAGGCCACTCAAAGCTCAATTACAATTTTGCCTTTCAAACACGCATCCGAACCAACAATATCTAGCAAATTACCAACTAAACATTTCAAAATAAGCCTTAGAAATCACATACGATCGATAAGAATTCAATTTATGCCATTATTGAAAAAGTCAACAAAAGTCAACACTCGGGCCCGTTTGGTCCAAACTCGAAATTCAGACCAAAACATGATTACCCATTCACCCTCGATCCCGAACATGTAATTGGTTTTGAAATCCGACCTCAATTTGAGGTCTAAGTCCCCAATTTATCAAATCCCTAATTTCTATCTAAAAATCCTCAATTTCATCATGAAAACTTTAGATTTTAGGTTGAAGATTTGTGGAATGTAATGAAAGATTGAAAGAAAATGAGTTAGAATCACCTACAAAAGTTTTGGGGAAGAAAAGATCTTTGGAAAATCGCCTCTTGTATTTTAGGTTTTGAAAATTTGAAGAATGAATGAAAAATCCCGTCTAAGTCCCTTTTCATCAGCTGCAGATATCGCATTTGCAACCTGAGCTTCGCAAATGCGAGGTCCTTCACATCTCTGCTGCTTCGCAATTACGAAGATAAGTTTGCAATTGCAAACTTCAATCTCCGCAAATACGACAAAATGGTCGCATTTGCGATCACTGCCCCTCCCAGCTTTATTTCACAAATGTGAAGACTGTATGTCGCATTTGTGATGAGAAGCTCGCAAATGCCAACCCCTCAGAGGTCGTAATTGCGAGGCCTGATCTCGTAATTGCAAGATCGGAGGCCTGCAACAACCTCAGTTACACCAGCAATTTTTTTTCAAGTTCAAATCACTCTGTAGTCTATCCGAAACTCACCCGACCCCTCGGGGCTCCAAACCAAACATGTAAACAAGTCTGAAAACATCATACGAACTTGCTCCTGCGATCAAATCGCATAAAAATAACACTTAAAAGTTGAACCCAAGAATTTAGCACCAAATCAAATGAAATTCTCAAGAACACTTTGAAATTCCTATTTTCACAATCAGATGTCCGAATCACGTCAAACTAACTCCGTTTCTCACAAAATTTCACAGACACATCTTAAATATTATATTGAACCTATATAGGGCTCTGACCAAAATACGGACCCGATACCAACAAGATCAAACATCAATACTTTTCTTAAAAAACAATATTTTTTTAGATTTCAATTTTTAACAAAAATTCATAACTCAGACTAGGGACCTCCGAATCCGATTCCGGGCATACGTCCAGGTCTCATATTTCGATACAGATCCACCGGGACTATCAAAGCACGAATCTAGGCTCGTTTACTAAAAATGTTGATCGAAGTCAACTCAAATGAAGTTTTTAATCAAAAATTCTTATTTTTATCAAGTTTCAACACAAAAGCTTTTCGGAAATACATCCGGACTGTGCACACAAATTGAGGGATAAAATGAGATTTTTAAGGCCTCGAAACATAGAGTTTAGTTTTAAATCATAAGATGACCTATCGGGTCATCACATTCTCCACCTCTAAAACAATCTTTCGTCCTCGAACGGACGTAGAAAAGTACCTGAGCTGGGAAAAAGGTGAGGATATCTACTCTGCATGTCCGTTTCGGACTCCTAAGTAACTGCCTCGATGGGCTGACCTCTCCACTGTACTCGAACTGAAGGATAACTATTCGATCTCAACTAACGAACCTAAGGCTCTAGAATAACTATTGGCTCCTCATCGTAGGTCAAATCCTAGTCCAACTAGACAGTGCTAAAATCTAATATGCGGGATGGATCAACGTAATACTTCCGGAGCATGGACACGTTGAATACCGATAAACTGGGTGGCAATACGAGCTTGTAAGCCACCTCACCCACTCTTGGGAGAATCTCAAAAGGCCTGATGTACCTAGGGCTCAACTTGCCCTTCTTTCCAAATCTCATTATACCCTTCATGGGTGACGCACGGAATAACACTCTCTCCCCGACCATGGATGCAACATCACGGACCTTACGGTCGGCATAACTCTTCTACCTGGACTGAGCTGCGCGAAGTCTATCCTGAATGATCTTAACCTTATCCAAGGCATCCTGTACTAGATCTGTACCCAATAATCGAGCCTCCCCCAGCTCAAACCATTCGACCGGCGATCGACATTGTCTACCATATAAAGCCTAATAGGGAGCCATCTGGATGCTCGACTGATAACCTATTGTACACATATTCTTCGTAATGTGTACAAAACAAACCTATTGTGCATTTTTAACCTTTTAAACCGCTTTTCATTATTTATGGAATTTGTTGGAACAAGTTGCGAGGTCGCGCACTCATTTATTCTGTACACATTACGAATCGCGCCATGTGAACCGTATCTGCGATTCACAGCATGTTTATTTTATTATTATTGTTTGAAGTTATGGTCGGGTCACATGAAATACACACCCGAATTTGGATTTATGTACCATGACTATGCCACGAGAACCGTACCCATAGCCACGATGATTTATTAATCGCGCCTAAAACGAGCTACGATGTTCATGATTTTCCTAAAATTAATTTTGAGATTATTGTGAAGGCCATAGTCTATGGAATTACTATGGGATAAGTGTATTACGTAGTAGTTATGATACTTGATAAAGTTATCTATATTACAAGTCATTAATAGGCTAAAAGATATTTTTGTAGCTATTAACCAAGAATCCAGATAGTCTATTTGCCATATTCATCGGTGCAATCCATTAACCAGTTGCTAAACTAAAACTTCTCAATTAGAACCGCAAGGTCCTTTTCAATAAAAATAGAATAAAATAAATAAAGACAAGCTTGTTCAATTCTATCCTTTTAGATTAGAAGCTCAAACTTAATAACTAAAATCCAAACAGCACTATCTAAAGAAATGTTGCAATAGAGAATTGAAGTAACCACTATAATATTAGCATCCAAACAACACATCAAGCAAATCAGAAATCAGTATGCCAAGCAACATATCAAGCAAATCAGTATGCAACCAACAATACCAAGAATCTTATCAATTAGAAAAGAGAACTTTGTAAAGAAAAAAAGGAAGAAAGGGACGAGAATGTGACCTTTGGTATAAATAGACTGAGTTGAAATTACAGAGACGGCTCTCGACCGAAATCGACCACCGGAGATGAACTCGAGCTCGAACAGAACTTGTGTATTCAGGTGTTGTTTCGGGCAGATTTTTGCAACTGTTTTGCACTGATTTCAGCACGTTTGTGGTTGATTTGTGTTAGGTAATTGGGCTGTTTTTCAGCTCGTTGTTGCTAATTTTGGGACTGTACTTGAGTTGGTTTTTGGGTGTTGAAAAGGAGGAATAAAAATGGCATTTCATCTGGTTTCATGGCTGCACTTATTGGTAAAGAGAAATGGTGTTTCGGAGCTAAAGCGGGGAGCTATTTTTGATTAGCTATGACAGGCTGGTTTTACAGCTGATTTATGGGGTCAATACAGCTGGTTTTGGGCCTGATTTCAAGTGTTAAAAGGGTGCTATTTCTATGGAGTCTAGAGGGTGTACATGTGGTGGTTACGGCTAGACTAGAAGAAAGGATGGTATAGAGGAGAAGGGTAAAGCAGCGGCCGATTTCCATCTTTTCATACTTCTTCACCGATCCCCTGTTCTGTTGTTTCTCCCGTCTCTCTCTGTTCGTTCCTCCCTTCTATTCTCTGCTTTTTCTATCTCGTTCCCCACTCTTTAGACTCTCCCTCAAATTCCTCTCCTTCGTTATTCTCTTTTTCGGTTGAAAACCAGTGAGATCGGGTAAAGGGGAGATGAGTGCTTGGAGATTAGAAAGGTGGGATTCTGCCGTTCTTCTTTTTAATTTAGGTTAGCTCCCCCTTTTTTAAGCTTTGTGTGTATTTATGGAAAGGGGCTTAGTGTTAAGGGATTGGGCTTAGAAAATCCGAAATTGGGCTCCAGATTTTGGGTTTCAACTCTTAAAGTCCAACAACTAAAGAATTTAATCCTTTTCTTTAAAATAATTTAAAGTACTATTAAATATAAAAATAATTCCAATTTTTTAAGGTAAAAAAAATGAAAATATCTTTGTGTTTTCAATTTTATATTTTAAAACTAAAATTGAAGATAAAAATATCTATAAATTCAAATAAATATTAAAAATACTTCGAATACAAAATATAATCGTTAAAAAATCACACGGGTCAAAAATTACGTGCTTACAAGAGCCATATGGATGCTCGACTGATAAATGTTGTTGTAGGGAAACTTCACAAGTGGCAAGACTGATCCCAATATCCTCCGAAGTCAATAACACACGTGCGGAGTATATCCTCCAATATTTGAATAGTGCGCTATGACTATTTGTGCGTCTGAGGATGAAATGTTGTGCTCAACTCAACCTGCGTGCCCAACTCATGTTGTACTTCCCTCCAGAAATGCGAGGTGAACTGTGTACCTCGATCAGAAATGATAGACACGGGCACACCGTGAAGACGAACGATCTCACGGATGTAAATCTCTGCCAATCATTCTGAATAATAGGTAACTGCCACAGGAATGAAATGCGCCGACTTGGTCAGTCTATCCACAATGACCCAAACTGCATCAAACTTTCTCTGAGTCTGTAGGAGTCTAACAATGAAATTCATAGTGATACACTCCCACTTCCACTCAGGAATCTCTATCTTTTGAATCAAACCACCAGGTCTCTGATGCTCATACTTTACTTGCTGACTTAGACATCGAGCCACATATGCAACTATATTCTTCTTCATCCTCCTCCACCAATAATGCTTCTGGAAGTCCTGATCCATCTTGGCGGCGCCCGGATGAATAGAATATCGGGAACTGTGGGCCTTCTCTAGAATCAACTCACGAATTCCATCCACATTAGGAATACAAACATTAATGCTGTATTCTGGCCCGGGCCCGGGCCTAAATGGGCCAAACGGGCCTGGGCTTAGCGGGCCTGGGCTCTGGCGGTCCCGGGCCTCACGGTCCCGGGCTCCGTGGGCTCAACGGGTGAACCAGCCCGTGACGGGCCTAAGCCCATATGGTCCTGGGCTAAACGGGTCGGGCTCGTGGGCTTAGCTGGCCTAACGGGCTTTTTTATTTTCGTGCTTTTTTTTTAATTTTTTTTGTTTAAGGCAATTTCTTGTAAACCATATCATGGCTATATAAAAAATATGTATGTAATATATATGTAGAAATCTAATTATTAAAGTGCTTGACGAAAAAGTAAAATAACAAAACAATAGTAAAACTAAATTGTCATGCATAATAAATTAATAAGAAAGTACAACATGAAGCATAAATATGTCTAATAATTTTAAAATAACACAAATTGTTGAAAAATCTTAAAGACGAATTTGCGGATAAATACCATCAACACAATACGTTATATGCCTTCTTAAAATACATGTGGTACACCCTGAACGAAAATTTAAGACTCTTCCACAGTTCTTGCATTTTAATATTTGGCCTTCTTCATTTTCTTCAAGCACTTCATAGTAGTGCGAAACAAATAAGCGCACTCTTTCCGAACGAGGCATGATGTAACTTGAAAATTAAGATTGAGACTTGAAGTCTTGAAAATTGGAGATTGAGAGATTGAGAGAAATTTAGATTGAGAAATGAGTATTGAGTATTGAAATGAAGAAGAGGGAGGGGGGTATGTATAGTGTTAGAGAAGGTTAGTTTTGTAAATTGGAAAAAAAACGGCTATTTGTGCAATATGGCCGTTGGTGGTCATTGGGGGTGGGGCCCCCATTTTGAATTTTGAAAAATCTTGTTTTGTAGTATATATAGTATACTAGTATAGTATACTATATATAGTATGTTATGTATATATATTTCCAAATATAATTTCTTATAATGTTTTGTAGTATATATATATATATATATATATATATATATATATATATATTTTCTTGTAGTATATATTATATCTTATGTATATATATTCTCTTATATATTTTCTTGTAGTATATATTGTATGTTATGTATATATATTTTCTTGTAGTATATATTGTATGTTATGTATATATATTCTCTTATATATTTTCTTGTAGTATATATTGTATGTTATGTATATATATTATAGCTTATAAATAATTGCAAGTTAAAGACAAAAAAATATTGCAAAAAGATATTCAAGGGTATGTCTTATAACTTTTATTACCAAAAATGGCATATCTTTCTTAGTGTTCCTCCCCTCAATGGAATGAGCACAACAAGGTACTAATACCACCATTAAAAGGGAAAAAAACTAAAAGAAGATATGCCAAAGTACAAGTTACACCATAATCTACATTGTATCTCTAACAAATTTCATAAATCCTTCAAGGTTCGGAGGAGGTTGCGTTGGTGGTGGTGGAAAAGAAGCTTGTTCATCACCACTTCCGGGCGAAGCAGCATCCTCCGCAAGTTCCTCCATCATTTCTTCATAAGCTTCATCTATCGCCGGTTGTGATTCCGCAATTCCAAAGTTTCTTCTTTCCGCGCGTATCCAATCTCTGAACAGTACAAATTTTTCCAAGCTCTCCCTCATTGATGCTCTATGATCACTTATTTGAAGTCTTGCTTGACTGAAAGCGCTCTCTGATGCAACAGTTGAAGCTTGAATAGATAAAATATCTCGAGCCATCCTTGCAAGAACCGGAAAATATTTTTCCCTTGCCTTCCACTATTCCAAAAGATCAAAAGTGCCGTCTGGATTCTCCTTTTCAAGTCCCTGCGACAAATAAACTTGAAGCTCATTTAGATGTGAAGTTTCATCATAATTATCACCTTGAGAACCCCTGAACTCCGTCCAAGATTTAAGTGTTTTTAAGCCCGCAACTCTTTTAGACGATTGTGAACTAGACGAAGTAGGGGTTGGAACATTTGGCCTAGCATGCTCTAAGGCAAGTTGATAATCATTATAAATTGTTTGAGCATTGATTTTAATTGAGGCTTTTGCATCTGCAAGTATAGCAAATTCCTCATTTGAAAGATCTAAAGCCTTATAAATATTTGAGTACCAAAAATGAGGACCTCCTAATTTCATTGTAGGATTTAACATTGCATCAACACCATAAATAGGAGGGATAGGGAAAAAATATTTTTTAAACTTTTCTTTCATTTCATTTATAGCAAGTTGATAAATTTCCCCACCCTCCGAAAATTCAACAAACAAATCACATAGTGCTGCAATATAAACTAAACAGTTTGAAATAGTAGGATAATATTGCCCAGAAAATGCATTTGTAGCAATTTGAAAATGTTCTAAAAAATCTATAAGAATTTTAACATTCGTCCAATCTTGAGTAGTAAGCATTTCATCATCATCCTCACCACCTACCCGAGCATTAAACGTTGCATTAATTGGGTTTCTATATTCATATGCAACTACTAAACTTTCGTACATACAATTCCATCTAGTCGGTTAAGCTTTAGGAACCTTTCTTTCTCTAAGGCCATATTCATCACATTTTTTAAAATATTCTCTTAGTCTACTTCTACGGTTTGAATAAAAAAGCCAATTAAGAGCCATTCTAACCTTTTCAATTTCTAAATTTAAAATTCGCATACCATCACCGACAATTAAATGATAAATATGACAAATACATCTAACATGGAATATATTCCTAAATGCAGGATTTAGTGTTGTTGTAAGTATGCCTATAGCACTAGTGTTACTAGAAGCATTATCCATAGAAATTGCCATTATTTTATCTCTAAAGCAAAAATATCTACAAATATCTGCAACAGTGTTAGCTATAAACTTACCTGTGTGACATGAATTAATTATTCTATACACAATAATGCGTTTTTGCATTGTCCACTCCTCATCTATCCAATGACTTGTAACAGTTAGATAATCACAATCATTACCACTTCTACCAATATCAGTAGTAATAGAAATCCGATTAGTTATATGAGTAAATAAATACCGCAAATATTGTTCATATTCATGTTTATATTTATAAATATCGCTCTTAACTGTTGCGCGAGGCCAACCTTTATAAGTAGGATTAAAAACTCTTCTAATATAATGCACCCAATTAGGATTAGAAGGAAAAGAATAGGGTAAGCACATAACGGTAACCATCTTTGCTAATTCTTCACGATCTCTATTTGGATCGTAATATAAAATACCTCCGGTCACAGTGTTAATTCCTGGTTGAACTAGATTTGAACCTGTACTAGGGTTAACATCAGAATCTACATGTGTTCCCTCTAGCTGCGCTTTCATTTGTAAATATCTAACTTTATCTCTAGGGTGTGTTTTTATGTGCCTAGTCAAACTATCCGTGCCGCTACGGTCTCCAGTATATTTATGCGCCAGTAATTTCCCACATGTTTTACACTTAGCCTTATTTTATTCTCTTACTTGAGTAAAAAAATTCCAAACTAATGATTCTTCTAGGCGTTTAGGAGGTTGTCTATTTAAACTGGAGGTTTCTACAGGTGGGTCGGGCGGTACATCAATTGGGTTATTAACAGGACTAGTAGGTGTATCATCTAAATCCGGTTGGGTTTCATCTTCATCCTCATTTTCAAAGATAGTTTCATTAGGATAAATAGCATTCATAGTTTCATCATCTAAATTTTCACCTGGTGCAACATTATGAAAAAATTGACTATCGGAAAATTGAAAATAGGGGTTATCACTATCAAGAATAATAGGAGCAGCAGGACGTCTACCAGGTCTGGGTCGGGGAGCCGGGGGAAGGGTAGTAGGTTGGCCACTACTTTCACCAGTTTTAGCTTTATCCTTACCACCAAAAATATTATTCAAAGAAAATACCATATTAATTATAATTATACTAAATAAAACTAACAAAACTATAATATTAAAACTTAAGAGTTGGAACGCGTTTACCGAATTGCCGAACAACTTCTTGAAAATTGAAAATCGTTGAATACTTCAATTCCCCAACTTCACAATTTTTTACGAAATTTCAACAATAAAATAAGCAATTATAGTAGAGAGATTGAGAGAGATTGAGAGAGATTGATGAAATGGTGAGTAAAAATGAAAGAATGAGGGGGTATTTATAGTTGAGAATTGGGAAAAGTATAATTATATAAAGTTTGGGGGCCAAATGGCTATTTTTGAAAGTTCTAAACGGTCAAAATTGCAGCCCAACGACTATTTTTTTAATTTTTGACCGTTGCTATTTTTTTTAAAAAATAAAATAAAAAAAATAGTCGTTAGGCCTGGTAGGACCGGCCCAGGCCCGCCAGCCGGTCCCGGGCTTAGCGGTCCCGGGCTCGTGGGCTATTTTTTCATATCCGACTCGCCCCGGGCTTTTTGCACCATTAAGGACTGGCCCACCAGGCCCGGCCCGCCAGGCCCGTTAGGACCGCGGGCCTGGTCCGGTCCTGGTCCCAGCCCGACCCACCATACAGCACTAACAAACATGACCATGCATCCTCAAAACCCCATCATCTCCGATAGTAACCTGCTTGGCATCTCTGTACCGCACTGTGTCCCTAAGGACAAACAAATGAGGGTCATCATACTGCCGCTTCCTGATGCACTCAAACAATGAAGATCGAGCAACCGTACAAGCTAGAACATGACTGGGCTTCGGAACATACAACCTCACAAACTGATTGGCCAAATCCTGAACATCTAATGCAAGCAGTCTCTCACCGACTGAAATGTACACAGTCTATAATAATGACAGAATAACTGAAATACGATATAGAGTTAAACAGAAAATGATAACCACAGCCTCGAAAATAAACCAATGTCGTCTGAAATTACCAATCTCTACCAACTCAAATAAAAATACTAGAAAACAACGTCGCTCAAGAAGTAGAAATATATAGGTTGTTACGGCACGCAACCCGATCCCACCAGCCAACATATAATCCTCATTTATTTTACCATAACAATATCAATAATAGTATATATATATATATATATATATATATATATATATATATATTTGTTTGTTTGTTTGTTGCGGAGTGCAATCAGATCCCGCCATATATCAATATCAATATCATAATTCACCCTTATTTCACCATATCAATCCACCTTTAGTCCACCTGGTGCGGCGTGCAACCGATCCCACCATACACATATATTCACCCTTATTCCACCATATCAATCCTCCCTTATTACACCTGTTGCGGCGTGCAACCCGATCCCACCATATTAGTGCCAAACAGTCAATGTACACAATCAAATCAACCGGCTAAATCACAAGGACTTTACGATAACCTTTTTTAATATAGAATCTACACAAATAATACTACACATCCAGACCAAACCAGCAATTTACAGTTAGAAGGTGCAAACAAGTTGAATTAAGCAAATAGCAGGGATTAGGGGAATTGTGAAAAGAGCTAACATGGTTAACAGAAAAAAATATTGATTAACACGTAACAATTAAGCATGGAAAGCATTTAGAGTATGTAACAATTAAGATAGGAGGGGAAATAATTAAGGAAAAACGCTAAATCAGGGAAAACATATAATTCGGTTTATAAGTCCGGAGTCGAATCCCACAGAGAACTAAGGCTTAGCTACAGTTATTCTATATCGCTAAGAAACACAAGTCCAAACAATTTTCTAATTATAAATATTATAATGTTTATTTTTATCTAATTAATTAACAAATACTATAATGCAATAAGACTATCAATTAACAAAGATAAGGATTGGAAACAAGATTAAGGAGGTCTAGAGTTATGATTTTCCTATTGTCGGAATCTTTTTCGCTACGTTTTCTATAAATTTACCTACGTCTTCTCTACCGATCATCAGCACTCTGACTGTCATAACTCTCTCCTGAGTAATTACCACAATTTACTAGATATATTCTCCCGAATTACGCTAGCTGGCATTAGATACGGCTCACTCGGATCGCACCAAGGTTTCGTTATCCCTAATCCCACCTTTAAATACTTCGTATTGATCCCTCATATACGTTAGGAGTGATATTGTTCAACAACTACCTAAATATGTACTCTCTCCCGAGTAATACACACTAAATAGGCACAGTTGATTGAGAGCTCTTCAAGTAACATAGTTGAGCAAATAGAGAAAAAGCTATAGAAATTTTATATTAACGTAACAGGAAAATCATCCTCCAATAGGTTCCATCAAAACCCTAGATAACAAATTAGTTATTCACAATAGTATGCAAAACTAGAATACTAGAATCCATAACCAATAATGGAAATAGGAAGAAGGAAGTGAAAAACTCGTAGAAGAATTCTCTGCCTTGCTCCTAGTGTGTTCTTTCCTCCTTAAGTCGAATCTCCAGTCTAATGTCGGTCCCTTACTAGTCTCCCTGTCCAGTATCAATCTCGTTTGTGTTGCCTCAAAGTGGCATTTTTAGGTCTATGTATATGTGTAGGAAAAGACCTAAACGTGTAGGTCAAGTCCTAGTCAAATCAGGAGACGAAATAAATCTTCAAAACTCGGACTGGATCTCGCCCCTGGCCTAGCATCACCAGCCTAATGCCTAGTGGACCTGGCCTTGCCATCCTAATGCCAGCTTCAAGCCTGGCCTTTGCCTGGCCTCGCCAGCCTAAAGCCAGCTTCAAGCCTAGCATCACCAGGGTTTCTCATTCGCCGTTCTCGAGCACGCTTTCAACGTTTAAGTATCCCTTTTGCTCTATTTTCATCTTCAATTTACATACAGACAAAATATACTCCATTACACGTAAATAAAGTGTAATTTATCATTAAATCATATAAAATATAAGGCAAATAATGTACGAAACTATGGAATTTTAGCCACACATCAATACCCCACATTTAAACATTGCTCATCCTCGAGCAATCAAATTACACTTATAGACATGAACTTTTTTAAGCAATTCCCTTAACTTATTACACCAAGAATGTTTAAAATAGTCTAAGCACCAATGTGTAACATCTTCACCTCAAGATTTGACTCGTAAGTACCATGAATTATTGTGACGAACTGGCCGGTCGTCTTAAGAATTAACGCTCTGATCCCCTGTTAAATGCTTTTTCCGTGTTTATTTCTGCTATTTTGATTTGCCGGGATGTTCGGTTTGAGTTTCGGAGAGTTTTGGGTTACTTAGTCCCTAAATGAAAGCCTAAGTTTTGGAAATTTGACCGTAGTTGGAATAGTGTGAAGATGGCCTCAGAATGGAGTTCCAATGGTTCTTTTAGCTTCATTGGGTGATCTCGGGCTTAGGGTCTTGTTCGGATTGTGTTTTGGAGGTCCGTAGCTAATTTAGTCTTGAAATGCCGAAAGTCGAATTTTGAAGTTTCCGGTTCGATAGTGAGATTTTGATTCGAGGGTCGGAATGGAATTCCGAAAGTTGGAGTAGCTCCGTACTATTGAATGTGACGTGTGGGCAAAACTTAAGGTCATTCGGATGAGATTTGATAGACTTTTTGATCGAAAGCGTAAATTTAGAGTTTTGGAGTTCTTAGGCTTGAATCCGTGGTTAGGAATACAAACATTAATGCTGTATTCTGGCCCGGGCTTAGCTTTAATTGTGTTTTTCCTTTCCTGCTTACTCTACTTGAAATTTTAGCCTGCTGTTAGCTTAGAAAAGCATGTTCATTTGACTTAATTGCTTTATTGCTTAAACTGCCTTGATTGTATTATGTGAATCATGTTAGGTTAGAATTACCTGTTTTACTTGGTACGAAATTGAGCTTAGTTGAGTATTGTTGTTGTTGTGTGTTTTTTACTTTGGGACTACGGGACGACATCCTGGGAAATCCCCTGTACGTATTTATGATTTGAGCTGAGGTGTGGGATACCGAGAGATCCCTAGCACGTATATTGAGGATACCGAGAGATCCTCGGGATACCAGGAGATCCCTAGCATATTGAGGATACCAAGAGATCCCTAGTATATATTGAGGATACCAAGAGATCCTTGGCACATATTGAGGGTACTAAGAGATTCTCGGGATACTGAGAGATCCCTGGTTAGTTGCTTTGTGAAGAGTGGTATTCCTTGTGATTGTTTTTTGCCTCTACTTCAGTTGTAGTTATCTTTATTATCCTGTTTCAATTCTTATCGTTATTTTTCAAATGTATTACTTTATCATATACTGTCATGCCATATATTTTATTTAATCTCAGTAGGGCCCTGACCTTCCTCGTCACTACCCGGCCGAGGTTAGGCTTGGCACTTACTGAGTATCGTTATGGTGTACTCTTGCCCTTTCTGTGCATGTTTTTCATGTGCAAATCCAGGTACCTCCACGCAGACTTATCACGCTTGAGACGAGGCGTTTGTAGAGACTCAGAGGTATATTTTCCGCGTCCGTACAACGAAGAGTCCCTTTCTACTCTCCCCTTTAAGTATTAGCCCTTCTGTATTTTGCTTTCCTTGCTAGATATTCTGGATTTAGATACTGATAGACATTCAAAGGCTTGTATTCATGAGATTCCGGGTTTTGGAAAATGTATTAGCTTTTGAGAGTTGATATTGTATATGTCGGGTGGCACTTTTAAACGCTGTTTTATTTCACTATTTCGGTTTTTAATTGTTTTCTTCCGTAAATTAATTTATTTTCCTCATTGTTAGGCTTACCTAGTCGTAGAGACTAGGTGATGCCACGATGGTTCATGGAGGCGAACCGGGGTCGTGACAAGTTGGTATCAGGGCTCTAGGTTCATAGGAGTCATGAATCACAAGCCAGTTTATTAGAGTCTCATGGATCGGTACGGAGATGTCTGTACTTATCTGCGAGAGGCTATGTAACTGTTAGGAAAATTCCACTTCATTTGATTTCCTTATCGTGCGAGATTTGATGTCACAATTCTAAATTTTTGTCTTCTATTCTCTCACAGATGGTGAGGACACGTGCTACCTGAGATGATCAGGCACCTGCGCCCCCTACTACAGCCGTCAGAGGCCGGGGCTGGGGTAGAGCCCGAGGACGCGCACGTGGTGTAGCCAGAGCACCTACGCGAGCTACCACCGAGGTACCACCAACAGTTCCAGATGGAGTCTAGGCACCTGATACGCCTACTTCTACTACTACTCCAGCACTTCAGGAGATTCTAACATAGTTCATGAGCATGTACACCAATTTGGCTCAGGCAGGGTTGTTTCCCCTTGCTGCAGCTACATCTCAGGCCGGGGGAGGAGTACAGACTCCCGCCGCCCTCACTCCTGAGCAGCGAGTGCATATTGAGAAGGTCCTTAAGATTATTCCTGTACAGCCTGCAGTCCGAGGACAGGGCAGCAGTTTTCGAGGATGAGCAACTGAGGCTTGAGAGGTTCAAAAAGTACAAGCCTCCTGTATTTAGTGGTCTAGCATCGGATAATGCTTTGGGATTTCTAGATGAGTGTTACCGCATTCTTCGTACCATGGGTATATCAGTGTCGAAAGGGGTTTCCTTCACTACCTTTTATCTTCGAGGAGCCGCCTATGAGTGGTGAAGCACCTATGAGTTAGACAGTCTGGATGAGGCTGCTTCACTGACTTGGACTCAGTTTTTAGATCTATTCCTAAGAGAGTATGTTCCTCAGAGCCTCAGGGATGCATGGCGTGCAGAGTTTGAGCATTTGCGCCAAGGTGATATGACTGTCTCAGAGTATGCTGTCTGTTACACTAGTTTGGCTAGACATGAACCAACCTTGGTTTCTACTATTGGCAAGAGGGTTCGCTAGTTTATTAAGGGCCTTATTCCCAGCATCAGGTCTAGCATGGATCGTGAGTTGGAGATGGATATTTCTTATCAACAGGTGGTGAGCATTTCTAGGAGGAGTGAGGGTATGCATGCTAGGGAGAGAGAGGAGAGGGAGGCCAAAAGGTCTCGGGCCATTATTCTGGTGCTCGTGCCCCAACTGCAGGTCGTCATGGTAGGGGTTATATGAGTCGCCCTGTTCATTCAGATCTTCCAGCAGTCAGTGGTATTCCAGCTCCTCCTAGGCATCAGGAGCCTTATTATGCACCTCTGGTATCTAGCGCACCTCCTGCACGGGGTGCTTTTTAGAGGTTAGTCCACCAGACCTAGCCCGATCTAGTCATAGCCACCACGTCCTCCCAGAGCTTGTTTTGAGTGTGGTAACACACACCATGTGGTAAGGGATTGCCCTAGACTTGGGAGGAGTGCGCCTCCATAGACTTCTCAATCACAACGCGCCCCGCAGAGTTCTCAGGCTATGGTTACAGCTCCAGTTGCTACCCCACCTGCTCAGCCAGACAGATGTATTCGGGGAGGTAGAGGTTGCCCTAGAGGGGGAGGCCAAGCCTGATACTATGCCCTACCCGTACCGAGGCTATTGCATCATAGGTATTATACTGGTTTGTCACAGAGATGCATCGGTTCTATTCGATCCAGACTCTACTTACTCTTATGTGTCTTCTTATTTTGCTCCGCATTTGGGTGTACCTCGGTATTCTTTAAGTTCCCATGTTTATGTTTCTACTCTTGTGGGAGATTCTCTTATTGTGGACCACATTTATCGGTCGTGTTTGGTTGCTCTTAGTGATTTTGAGACCAGAGCCGATTTATTATTGTACAGCATGGTAGATTTTGATATTATCTTGGGCATGGACTGGTTGTCACCCCATTATGTTATTCTTGATTGTCACGCCAAAACGTGACGCTGGCTATGCTAGGTGTACCGTGTGTTGAGTGGAGGGGTAGTTTAGATCACACTCCCAGTAGAGCTATTTCTTTCCTTAAGGCTCAACAAATGGTTGAAAAAAGGGTGTGACGCATATGTAGCTTATGTGAGACATGTCAAAATTGATATCCCTTCAGTTGATTCAGTCCCAGTAGTACGGGATTTTCCCGACGTATTTTAAGCTGATCTTCCGGGCATGCCGCCTGATAGGGATTGATTTTGGCATTGATCTATTGCCGGGAACTCAGCCCATTTCTATTCATCTGTATCGTGTGGCTCTTTCTGAGTTGAAGGAGTTGAAGGATCAGTTACAGGAACTGCTGCTTGATAAGGGCTTTATTCAGCCCAGTGTATCACCTTGGGGTGCTCCTATCTTGTTTGTGAAGAAAAAAGATGGTTCTATGTGTATGTGTATTGATTATCACCAGTTGAACAAGGTTACAGTGAAGAACTGTTATCCTTTGACTCGTATTGATGATCTGTTTGACTAGCTTCAGGGCGCACGGGTGTTTTCTAAGATTGACTTGCACTCAGGTTACCATCAGTTGAAGATTCGGGAGCCAAATATCCCGAAGATTGCTTTTATGACTCGATATGGTCATTATGAGTTCCTTGTTATATCATTTGGGCTGACCAATGCCCCATCAACCTTTATGCATTTGATGCACAGTGTATTCCAGTCGTATCTTGACTCATTCATCATTGTCTTTATTGATGATATTCTAGTGTATTCTCGGAGTCGGGAAGATCATGAGCAGCACCTGAGGACAGTGCTTGAGACCTTGAGAGAAAAGAAGTTATATGCTAAGTTCTCAAAATGTGAGTTTTGGTTGGATTTCATGGCATTCTTAGGCCACGTGGTGTCGAGTGAGGGTATTCAGGTGGATCTGAAAAAAGTAGAGGTCGTGCAGAGTTGGACCAGACCATCTTCAACTACAGAGATTCGCAGTTTTCTTGGCTTGGAGGGTTATTACCGTCGTTTTGTTGAAAGATTTTCATCCATTGCAACCCCTATGACCAGACTGACCCAGAAAGGTGCTCTGTTCCAATGGACGGAAGAATGTGAGGCGAGCTTTCAGAAGCTGAAGATAGCTTTGACTACAGCCCCAATTTTGATACTACCTACAGGTTCAAGGTCTTACACTGTCTATTGTGATAACTCGAGGATTGGCCTTTTTAGCGATTTTAATGCAGGACGGTTGGGTGATTGCCTACGTGTCCAGACAGTTGAAGGTTCACGAGAAGAATTATCATGTCCACGACCTTGAGTTAGCTGCCATTGTTCATGCCCTGAAGATCTGGCGTCATTATTTGTACGGGGTTCCTTGTGAGATTTATACTGATCATCGGAGCTTGCAGCACATGTTCAAGAAAAAGGATCTAAATTTGCGCCAGAAAGAGATGGTTAGAGTTGCTGAAGGACTATGACATCACTATTTTGTATCATCCGAACAAGGCCAATGTGGTGGCCGATTCCTTGAGTCGCCGAGCAAAGCGTTTGGGGAGTTTGGCTTATTTACCTGCATCGGAGAGGCCTATGGTGATGGATGTTCAGGCCTTAGCCAGCCAGTTTGTGAGAATGGATCTTTCGGAGCCCAGTCAGGTTCTAGTTTGCGTGGTTTCTTGGTCTTCCTTATTTGATCGTATCAGGGAGCGTCAGTATGATGACCCTCATTTGCTTGTCCTCAAGGACAAGGCCCAGCATGGTGATGCTAGAGATGTGAATATTGGTGATGACGGGGTATTAAGGATGCAGGGTCAGATTTGTGTACCCAATGTTGATAGACTTCGGGAGTTGATTCTGGAGGAGGCCCATAGTTCGCGGTATTCCATTCATTCGGGTGCCATGAAGATGTATCAGGATTTAAGGTAACAATATTGGTAGAGGCGGATGAAGAAAGATATAGTTGGATTTGTAGCTCGGTGCCTCAATTGTCAGCAGGTGAAGTATGAGCACCAGAGACCGGATGGGTTGCTTTAGCAGATAGAGATTCCGGAGTGGAAGTGGGAGCGGATCACCATGGACTTTGTAGTTGGGCTTCCACGGACTTTGAGGAAGTTCGATACTATTTGGGTGATTGTGGATCGGCTGACCAGGTCCGCTCACTTCATTCCTGTGTGTACTACCTATTCTTTGGAGCGCTTGGTGGAGATTTATATCCGGGAGATTGTTCGTCTGCATGGTATTCCAGTTTCCATCATTTCAGATAGAGGCACTCAGTTCACTTCACGATTCTGGAGGGCGGTTCAGCATGAGTTGGGTACTCGGGTGGAGTTGAGTACAACATTTCACCCTCAGACAAACAGACAGTTTGAGCGTACTATTCAGATTCTTGAGGATATGCTCCGTGCGTATGTGATTGAGTTTGGAGGTTCTTGAGATCAGTTCTTGCCATTGACGGAGTTTGCCTACAACAACAACTATCAGTCCAGCATTTAGATGGCACCGTATGAAGCTTTATATGGTAGGCGGTGTATATCCCCGGTGGGTTGGTTCGAGTCGGGCGAGGCTAGATTATTGGGCACAGACTTGGTTCAGGATGCTTTGGAGAAGGCTAAGGTAATTCAGGATAGACTCCATACAGCCCAGTCCAGACAGAAGAGTTACGCGAACCGGAAAGTTCGTGATGTTTCCTATATGGCTGGAGAGCGGGTTCTGCTTCGGGTATCGCCTATGAAGGGCGTTATGAGATTTTGGAAGAAAGGGAAGTTGATTCCGAGGTTTATTGGCCCTTTTTGAGATATTGAGGCGTGTTGGGGAGGTTGCTTATGAGCTTTCCTTACCTCCCAGCTTGGTAGGAGTTCATCCGGTATTTCACGTTTCGATGCTCTGGAGGTATCATGGTGATCCGTCGCACGTGTTGAATTTCAGTTCAGTCTAGTTAGACAAGGATCTATCCTATATTGAGGAGCCAGTGGCAATATTGGACAGGCAAGTTAGAAAGTTGAGGTCAAAGAACATTACGTCAGTGAAGGTTCAGTGGCGGGGTCAGCCGGTCGAGGAGGCTACTTGGGAGACTGAGCAGGATATGCGTAGTTGTTACTCTCATCTTTTCACTAATTCAGGTATGCTCGTTTGAGAACGAACGAATGTTTAAGTGTAGGAGGATGTGACGACTCGGCCGGTCATCTTAAGAATTAACACCCCGATCCCCAGTTAACTGCTTTCCCCGTATTTATTTTTGCTATTTGGATTTGTCGGGATGTTTGGTTTTGATTCGGAGAGTTTGGAATAGTGAGATATGATCCGAGGGTCGGAATGGGAGTAGGAGTATCATTGTAGTGTTGAATGTGCTGTGTGTGCAAAATTTTAGGTCATTCAAACGAGGTTTGATAGACTTTTTGATCGAAAGCGTAAATTTAGAGTTTTGGAGTTCTTAGGCTTGAATCTGTGGTTGATTCGTCGTTTCGATGTTGTTTTAGGTGTTCTAAGGATTGGTATAAGTGTAGATAGTGGTGTATGACTTGTTCGTGCTTTTGGTTGAGGTCTTGGGGGCCTCGGGATGATTTCGGATGTTTGACGGAAAGGCTTGGAGTTGAAAGTTGCAGCTGAAGCATTAAGTCTGTTGTCATAATCGCACCTGCGACTTGGGGACTGCAGGTGTGAGGCCGCAGAAGCGGTCGAGCAACCGTAGAAGCGGTTTAAGGCAAAAAGGGAGTGGACCACAGATGCGGTTAAGGCACCGAAGATGCGGTATCGCAATTGTGGTAAGGTAGTCGCAGGTGCGGATGTTCCCCTTTAAATGAGAAGTCGCAGATGCGACCTTGGCTCCGCAGAAGCGGGACCGCAGGTGCGGTCCCATGACCACAGAAGCGGATTAGCTAGGATGAACAAATAAATAGTTGTCTTCATGAATTTGAGTTATTTTCACCTCTTTTCAAATGGGAAGAAGCCTTGGGAAGAATTTTCAGAGGAATTCATTGGGGTAAGGTCTTTGGTCCCTAAACTCGTTGTTGAGGTGATATTTATCATTATAAGCATGAACAATTAAGGAAAATCAGTGGTAATTTGGGGGTTAGGGCTTAATTAATTAGAGATCTTTGAGTGATGATTTGAGGGACCATTTGAGGTCCGATTTTGGTAATTTTGGTATGACTGAACTCATGAGAGTGCGAGAATTCTGGAAATGTAAATTTTACTCGATTCTGAGACGTTGGCCCGAGGGGCATTTTGGTCATGTTTACCTAATTTCGCGTATTAGCTTAGAATTTCTTTGTAAAATAAGTTACTTGAAGTGTTATTTACATTATGAAATTGAATTGAATAGATTTGAGCCATTTAGAGTCATGTACTTTTGGCAAGAGCATGGTTTCGGATTGATTTGAGTTGGTTCAAGGTAAGTGGCTTGCCTAACCTTGTGTGGCGGACATTCCCCTTAGGATTGGTGTTGTGGTAATTGAAATGCCTTGTACATGAGGTGAAGAGTGCGTACTTGTGCTAATTGTTGAAAAACCTGTTTTCACTAAAGTAGCTTTAATTGTGTTTTTCTTTTCCTGCTTACTCTACTTGAAATTTTAGTCTGCTGTTAGCTTAGAAAAGCATGTTTAATTGACTTAATTGCTTTATTTCATAAATTGCCTTGATTGTATTATGTGAATCATGTTAGGTTAGAATTACCTGTTTTACTTGGTACGAAATTGAGCTTAGTTGAGTATTGTTGTTGTTGTGTGTTTTTTACTTTGGGACTACGGGACGACATCCTGGGAAATCCCCTGTACGTATTTATGATTTGAGCTGAGGTGTGGGATACCGAGAGATCCCTAGCACGTATATTGAGGATACCTAAAGATCCTCGGGATACCAAGAGATCCCTAGCATATATTGAGGATACCAAGAGATCCCTGGCACATATTAAAGGTACTAAGAGATCCTCAGGATACTGAGAGATCCCCGGTTAGTTGCTATGTGAAGAGTGGTATTCCTTGTGATTGTTTTTTTGCCTCTGCTTCAGTTGTAGTTATCTTTATTATCATGTTTCAATTTTTATCTTTATCTTTCAAATGTATTGCTTTATCTTATACTGTCATGCCATATATTTTTATTTAATCTCAGTAGGGCCCTGACCTTCCTCGTCACTACCCGACCGAGGTTAGGCTTGGCACTTACTGAGTACCGTTGTGATGTACTCATGCCCTTTCTGTGCATGTTTTTCATGTGCAGATCCAGGTACCTCCAGGCAGACTTATCACGCTTGAGACGAGGTGTTTGTAGAGACTCAGAGGTATAACTGCCGCATCCGCAGACCGAAGAGTCCCTTTCTACTCTCCCTTTTAAGTATTAGCCCTTCTGTATTTTTCTTTCCTTGTTAGATATTCTGGAGTTAGATACTGGTAGACATTCAAAGGCTTGTGTTCATAAGATTTAGGGTTTTGGGAAATGTATTAGTTTTTTAGAGTTGATATTGTGTATGCCGAGCGACACTTTTAAACGATGTTTTATTTCACTATTTCGGTTTTTAATTATTTTCTTCCGCAATTGATTTATTTTCTGCATTGTTAAGCTTACCTAGTCGTAGAGACTAGGTGCCATCACGATGGTTCACGGAGAGCAAAACGGGGTCGTGACAATTATTCACAACTCACTCACTTACTCTAACATGGAGGTCAATGACATTACCTTTCCTTCATGAAACACGTGTCCTCACACAACAAAAGAGAGTAGTTCCACACACAATATATAAGAACAATTAGGAACTCAAAAATTCACTCACTCTCAGAAATAACATTCGTATGCTAGAAAAGATGCACCAAAGGATTGCCCGTAGTGTACTACTCTACTAATCGAACTCATTCAGTCTAGGATCAAGTAGGACTTTAATTGGTTGTAATGTAGGTTGCGGGTCGGGTAGGATACATTTGTATATGAGAGTGACTTGTCACGACCCTAAACCCGGACCCGATCATAATGGCGCCTCTCGTGAAGACAAGGCCAGCCGACACTTTCCCATTTCAGTTTTAAGCAGTTAAACAATAAGAATAAAGTCTAAAGCGTAATAAATAATCCAAAAGTAAGTAGTGAACATTACAGTTTGCGGAAATAAAACCCAACACATCCCGATACCGGAGTGTCACTAGTCAAGAGCATCTATCGATACACTACAAGTCTAAAATGTCTACCAAGCTATTACAGAATAACTGAGAAAGAGAAAGAAATGAGATAAAGGGGGAGAAG
Source organism: Nicotiana sylvestris (assembly GCF_000393655.2). Lineage (NCBI taxonomy): Eukaryota > Viridiplantae > Streptophyta > Magnoliopsida > Solanales > Solanaceae > Nicotiana > Nicotiana sylvestris. Next base: position 13,812,101 of record NC_091064.1, read on the forward strand.
CACGGGACTGCGGACGCCAAGCAGCTACCTCGTGAACTCCGAAATCTGTCGGGAGCTCTCAACCCTCGCTAGCAGGATCAGCAATGCCTGAATCCGCACATGGGGTGCAGGGAGTAAAGTGAGTACTCCAACTCAATGAGTAATAATAAATACTGAAAGCAAGAAATCACGCAAGGCACATTATAGGCTATACGGAAGCAGTAAAAGCCAGTAAAAATAGTGAGCAGTGATAATGTGTAAAGTCATTTTAGTTCAGTTCAAACTTCATGAAATGCCTTTTTAACTTTTAAGCAGGTAAGTGACAGACAAATAAGACAGATAAGCACATAAAGGATTTCCCCTCGGGCACAATGTCAACAGTACCATCCCTTCGGGCTATATCTCACATCACAATGGGTACCCGCGCTCACTGGGGGTATGCAGACACCTGGAGGGGCCCCTTTTGGCCCAAGTGCAATATCAAGTCATCTCGTGGCATCATCACTAGGCCTTCGGCCTCATATCAACAAGCCACCTCATGGCGTACAAATCTCAGGCCCTCGGCCTCATAATCATAATCAGTGTTTCCTCACAACATAGGCCCTCGGCCTTACTCAGTCAAAATCTCACAAGCCACTCGAGCAACAGTAAAACATGATGTTCAGCCCAGAATATTATTTAAAATAACATTTAAGTGTTAAAATAGAGTAAACATGACTGAGTTATAAAAACAGTAGAATATAGCATGACTGAGTTCAAGTATAAATTCAAATAGTGAGGTAATATCAATAAAAATCCCCTAAGGGTTCAAATAGTTGGCACGAGGCCAAAGTATGGCATTTAGCCCAAAACATGATGATAGCAAATAGTTTTCAGTCAAATACGTGGTAAAACAATCACTCGGGATGGACTAAGTCACAATCCCCAACAGTGCATGACCCCACGCTCGTCATCTAACGTGTGTGTCACCTCAATATAGCACAACGATGAGCAAATCCAGGGTTTCATACCCTTAGAAAATTATTTATAATCATTACTCACCTCAATCCGGTCAAATCTCTAGCCCGCAATGCATTTTCCCCTCGAACCAGCCTCCACTCGCTTCGAATCTATCCAAAATCAGAATCACGACATCAAAATATTCTAAGGGAACGAAGCCCAAGCGAAAATAATCAATTTATAGTATAAATCCCGAAATTACCAAAACCCGACCCCCGGGCCCACGCCTCGGAATTCGATAAAATTCACATCAATAGGTTCCTTATCTCCCCACGAGTTCATACATATCAAAAGTACCAAAATCCGACCACAAATGGTCCCTCAAATCCTTAAGTCAAGGTCTCCAACACCAAGCCCTAGTTTCCCCAATTTTAACCCTTAAATTCCATTAACTATAGCTCTAATCCGTGAAATAATACCATAGGAACGAGTTTTAGGTCCAAAATCCTTACCTTAATGAAGTTCCCTTGAAATCCTTCTTCAAAATCATCCAAAAAGCTCTAAAGTCAACTTTAAAATGGTGGAATAGCTCAAAAATCACGAAGGAAATAATTTATATGTTCTAGCCTAGGGATTTCGCATCTGCGGCCCAATTCCCGCTTCTACGATCAACGAACTGCTTCTATGATTCCCACTTAAGTCCCAACTTTCCTCATCTACGATGCCTTTCCAGCACCTGCGCCATCGCAGGTGCGGCTCCAGCCTTCCCAGGCCTCTTTCCGCTTCTGCGGCCTTCTTCCTCGCATCTGTGGCATCGCACCTGTGGTGTTCAATCCGCATGTGCAGAAACACCAGAAGCAAAAAATCTGCAGCTTCACCAAAAATTCTAAACTCTCCGTCAACCATCCGAAATCACCCCGAGGCCCCCGAGACCTCAAATAAAAGCACAAACATATCCCAAAACCTTATTCAAACTTATACCAATCTTCAAAACACCTCAAACAACATAAACCAAAACACATCGGATTCAAGCCTAAGTTTCCAAAATCTTCCGAATTCCGCTTTTGATCAAAAACCCAAACAAACCACGTCCGAATGACGTGAAATTTTACACACACCTCCCAAATGACACAACGGAACAACTGTAACTCTCGGAATTCCATTCCGACCCCTATATCAAAATCTCACCTATCAACCGAAAAATGCCAAAAATCCAATTTCGCCAATTCAAGCCTAAATCTACTCCGAACCTCTAAAATTCATTCCGATTACGCTCCTAAGTCCCAAATCACCTCCCGAAGCTATCCGAATGATCGAAACTCACATTCGAGCCCTCTAACATATAAGTCAACATCCGGTTGACTTTTTCAACTTAAGCTTTCTCAAAAGAGACTAAGTGTCTCAAACCTTACCAAATCCTTTCGGAACCCGAGCCAACCAAACCAATCACATATAGAACCGATAGACAAAGCAATAAGAAGCAGATATGGGGGGAAACGGAGCGGTAACTCATGAGATGATTGGCCGGGTTGTCACATCCTCCCCAACTTAAACAAACGTTCGTCCTCGAACGATTCAAGAAACATACCTGAAGCCCCAAATAGGTGAGGATATATGCTCCGCATCTCTCGCTCAGTCTCTCAGGTAGCCTCATCCACGGGCCGACCTCTCCACTACAATTTCACGGAAGCTATATCCTTTGACCTCAACTTTCGAACCTGACGCTCCAAAATAGCTGCTAGCTCCATATCATAAGTCAAATCACCATCCAACTAAATCGTGCTGAAATCTAGAACATGAGATGGATCCCCAATATACTTTTGGAGCATAGAAACATGAAATACCGGATGCACACTCGACAAGCTGGGTGGCAAAGCAAGCTTATAAGCCACCTCCCCGATCCTCCGAAGCACCTCAAAAGGCCCAATAAACCGAGGACTCAATTTACCCTTCTTTCCAAATCCCATGACACCCTTCATGGGTGAAACCTTCAACAAAACCTTCTCACCAACCATGTAGGACACATCCCGGACCTTCCTGTCAGCATAACTATTTTTTCTCAACTGCGATGTACGGAGCCTCTCTTGAATTACCTTCACCTTTTCTAAAGCATCCTGCACCAAATCTGTCCCCAATAGCCTAGCCTCACCCGGCTCAAACCAACCAACTGGAGATCTACACCGCCTCCCATACAAAGCCTCATATGGAGCCATCTGAATACTCGACTGGTAGTTGTTGTTATAAGCAAACTCTGCAAGTGGTAGAAACTGATCCCATGACCGTCCAAAATCAATGACATAAGCACGCAACATGTCCTCCAATATCTGAATAGTGCGCTCGGACTGCCCGTCCGTCTGAGGGTGAAAAATTGTGCTCAACTCAACCTGAGTACCCAACTCTCGCTGCACAGACCTCCAAAATTGCAAAGTAAACTGAGTGCCCCTATCTGAAATGATGGAAACTGGGATACCATGCAAACGAACAATCTCCCAGATATAGATCTCTGCCAACCGCTCTGAAGAATAGGTAGTACACACTGGAATGAAGTGCGCGAACTTGGTCAGCCGATCCACAATCACCCAGATAGCATCGAACTTCTTTAAAGTCCGTGGGAGTCCAACTACAAAGTCCATGGTGATCCGCTCCCACTTCCACTCTAGAATATCCATCCGCTGAAGCAAGCCACCCGGTCTCTAATGCTTATATTTCACCTGCTGACAATTGAGACACCGAGCCACAAATCCCACAATGTCTTTCTTCATTCTTCTCCACCAAAAATGATGCTTCAAATACTGATACATCTTCGCGACACCTGGATGAATGAAATACCGCAAGCTATGGGCTTCCTCTAGAATCAACTCCCGAAGCCCATCCACATTGGGCACACATATCTGGCCCTGCATCCTCAACACCCCATCATCACCAATAGTCACATCCTTGGAATCATCGTGCTAAACTCTATCCTTAAGGACAAGCAAGTGCGGATCATCATACTAGTGCTCTCTGATGCGATCATATAAGGAAGACCGAGAAACCATACAAGCCAATACCTGACTGGGCTCCGAATATCTAACCTCACGAACCGATTGTCCAAGGCCTGAACATCAACTGCAAGAGGCCTCTCCCCAACTGGTGTCACACCTCCTTTTTCCGCCCTGCGAGGGTACAAGGAGTTTTTTCCAATTAAAGGACAGTCGAAACGGGATTTATTTATTTATTTCAGAGTCGCCACTTGGGAGATTTAGGGTGTCCCAAGTCACCAATTTTAATCCCGAATCGAGGAAAAGAATGACTCTGTATTACAGTCCGCAAACCAGAAATCCGGATAAGGAATTCTGTTAACCCGGGAGAAGGTGTTAGGCATTCCCGAGTTCCGTGGTTCTAGCACGGTCGCTCAACTGTTATATTTGGCTTGACTATCTGATATAATACGTATTATAAACTTATGTGCAAATTTAACTTTTAAAAACCGCTTTTATCATTATTTATTTTATACAAAATTGCAACGTCGTGAAAACGCATCTCGAGCCACGCCACAACCAGTGCACGCGTGATTTGTTGACGCATTTTGACTTCGTCAAGATCGTGATTTGGGTTACATAAATGTACACCCGTATTCAAGAAAATAACCTTATTAAATATGCGCCAAAATACTACGCGTTATGATATTATTAGGTAAGACCGTGAATTTTACTAAATCGCCCATCTTGAAATCTAGGTATTTTCTTATATAAAAAAATAAATAAATAAGATTGGAGGACTGCAATTTTTTGTATTATTTATATTTATTTATTTGTTAGCGAGATCCTCCCTTATTTTATGAATACCCTTTAATGACTATATCTTTATTATTACTAAGTTTGTCCATAATTATGAAGTCAATCTCTACATACTTAAAAATAACATATTAATTACTAATTCAAAACAAATATTAATGGAAAGTAATATTACTAAAATGATAATTACGAACAACATGGAATTGCCCAAAAAGTAAAAAAAACTAATTATCCCATAGTTGGATTAAAACATATTGTTAGTATGACTTAAGCTTATTGAAATTAATTATTTACAAATACTGAAAATTAAAAAAAAACTTGATTACTAAACCATATTTCTAAAAGTTAAACAATTTAAACTTAACTAACTTTGTTTTAATTCACATCATGTCCTAATACTTGATTCGCAAACTAATTCATGTTTTAACTGAAATTAACTACATGATTCCGATTAACTTAATGTTGACAAAAAACCTTATGAATAAGGAATTAATCAATTTTTGCCAAACTGATTCAATAACGCCATTTTTTACGTTATTTCTTCTATTTTGATTATTAAACAGTTTTAATTAGTAATCCGTCTTGAATATATTTCCTAATAATCCGGTTAAGGCGTTATTTAATATATCGCTATAACATGTCTAATTATGCCAAATGACAGTGATTGACAGAATAATAATACATGAATAATCTAAATACAATACAAAAAAAATTAAAACTAAATTAAAAATTTAACATTCTGTTCTTCATTTCAGCTTACAAAATGCCAAAATTACAGTTGTGTACCTGGTATTGCCAATATAAGAAGAAGAAAGTCAGCCACGCAGTAATAACAATACAGCACAGCAACAAAAGTCCAATAGCAGTAACAACCCAGGAACAGAGTTTGCAAACCGGTGGAGTATTAATCTCAAAACAAAAGCTTCAAGCTTTGATGAAAAAACAATTAATTCTGATTTCAAACAATGAAAGAAAGCAAAAGATTTTTTTTTTTTAGTTTTTTTTTTTGAAATTTTAAATATTTTTTCGGAATTTTCTCTCTCTTAAATGTTCAGCCTTTTTTTCTCTCTCTTATTTTCTTTCTGTTCAGATCCGTTCTTTCTCTTCTGTATTCTCTCGTATCTCTCCGTGTCTTGTGTTCAAGACTTCCTATATATAATCTCAACCCTTTAATCCATTAAAATCAATCCATTTTCTCTACCAAACTCATTATTTTCCCACTTATCTCCATTACATTAAATAAATATATCACACCACCCCATTATTTTTTGTCCCCCATGCCTAACATAAATAAATACAAGATTCCTCCCCACTAAATTTTGTCTTGTCCCCCTTTATATTAAACAACTATATCACAACCCACCCCATTACATTTTGTCCCCCATGCTTCATATAAACAATTACAAAATGTACAATTCCTAAACTACCCCTCCGACCTTACTGAAATTACCAAACTACCCCTGAACGTACTGCAAATTACCAAACTACCCCATCAGCTATAACAAATCAATTAATCACACTCAACCAAAATATAGCCAATATGACCAATTTCTACACAAATTTAAACAACAAATCACATGAACATGATTTCTTCAACATTTCAACAACAAATCACATGAACACAAATTGAACAACAAAGAACAACTAAAATTTGATTGAACAATATTTTTTAGCAACAAACAATCCTATTTTCAGATTCAACAACAACAATCAAACAAGTATATTTAGATTTCCAAATTCAATAATATTGAACTTAAAATCAACTCTAACAACATCACAACAAACAATTCCTATATTAAACTTAAACAAGATTATGAGACAAATTCAAGAAATAATCATAAGTGATAAACAAGAAATCAAACTATACAAATTTCGGATTCAAGATCAACCAAACAAAGTATGAACATGAATGAAAATATTTTAAACAACAAACATGATGGATTCAAACGATTAAATCAATATATTTCCCTTAACACAACTAAATTCTTTTAGACAAATAACAAGATCGACGAAGAAACAATTATGAACTTAAGCTTGAACTTAACAATATTAACAATTTCTAAAAATACATAAACACATGAAACAAATTGAAGAAATAATCAATTAAATTTCAATTTGAATCTAACAAACATTAAACTAACAAATATTCACTTAAACAATAATACAAACATGAAATAAACATGAAAAATAACTAATTAACTTCCATTTGAAATCTGAAAATTAATTCAACAAAAACACATGAACATGAACAAAATCAAAAATCAAATATCTACCGATTTTACATGAACAAAACAAACATTTGCCGATTTTAGATTCGAAAATATCAAAACAAAATACGGACAAAATAAAACTCAAAATCTACTAACCGGAGATGAACAACGACGAATTCGATTGTATGGACTGTTTCGACAAACCTCGAATGGGAATAAATCTGTCCGGACTCAATGACGAACTCACCTTCCTTGCAAACTTGACGAACTCAAAACTACGCTCGACGACCTCGACTGAAACTCGACCAAACGAAATGGTTGAATCTTGTTTTGTGACTGAAGGCGACGAGAAGAAGATGAAGGAGGCGATGGACGTACCAACTGCTACAGTGACGACGGAGGAGCTGGACAGTAGCAGCGTAGAAGCAGCTGCGTTTGGTTGTGGCGAACCAAATGAAGGCAGAAGAAGCAGCGATGGAGACTAGCCATGGTTGTTCGATGAGGCAGCAACAGTTGACGCAACAGCGCGAGCAGTCGACGCAGCAGCGTGGAAAAGATGGCGACGAGGTTGTTTGGACGTGACTGAGTTTGGACAATGCAGCAGCGGCTGCTCGAGTTCCGACGAGGGGGGGTGACGACGATGCAGCTGGGGCAGTGAAGGAGATGAAGCAGTAGCATCATACAAAACATGGCATCCATGGTGATGGGTTTTCCTTCCATTTTGGCCGAGGGTTTTCCGGCGAAGCAGCGGCGAAGCAGACAGGGAGGTCGATGTGGATGGTAGTGCTAAGGGCAGCCATGGATGAGCCTAAAGTTCTGAAGGTTTGGAGAAGAAGCCATGGGAGGTGTTCTTGAGTCTTTGGGAAGAAGAAAACCAAAAGGGTGGGGGCGGATGAACTTTGGTCTTTTTTAGGTTTTTTTTTTTGTTTTTTCTATTTTTTGTTTTGTTTTGTGAAGAGGGGTGTTGGGTTAATGGGTTAATAGGGCGGACCGGGTCGACCCGGTCTGAAGTGGACTGGGTCATGGGGAAGATTGGGCAATTATTTGGGCCTGAGGTTGAAATTTGAAGAAGTGGCCCAATCCGATTTCTCTTTGTATTTTTGTTCTCTTTTCTTCTTTTATTTTTCTAAAACTAAAATTATAAAAATACTTAAATTATTATTAAGAACTAAATTAAGTTATAAAAGTGCAAATTAACTCCCAATAACAATTAACGCACAATTAAGTAATAATTAAGCATAAAATTGTTCATTTGGACATTAAATGCTAAAAATGCAAAAGATGCCTATTTTTGTAATTTTTAATTTTTGTAAAACTAATTTAATTACTAACAATTGTAGAATTAAATCCTACATGCAAAATGCGACATATTTTTATATTTTTTATTAATTTAACAAATAAGCAAATACAGACAAATACAAATAATTATCCAAAAATACTCAAAATTGCACACCAAGGAAAATCATTTTATTTTGCATTTTTTGGGAGTAATTCTCATATAGGGCAAAAATCACGTGCTTACAACTGGAATATATGCCAAACTCCCCATACTTACCGTCTTTCGGCTTAAAGCATCGGCCACCACATTGGCTTCCCCGGATGGAACAATATAGTGATATCATAATCCTTTAGCAACTCCAACCATCTCTACTACCTCAAATTAAGATCTTTATGCTTGAACAAGTGCTGGAGGCTACGATGATCAGTAAACACCTCACAAGACACACAATACAAGTAGTGCCTCCAAATCTTCAATGCGTGAACTATGGCAGTCAACTCCAAATCATAAACATAGTAGTTCTTCTCGTGGGGCTTCACTGACGAGAAGCATAAGCGATAACTCTACCCTCCTGCATCAATACACAACCAACGCCAACTCTCGAAGCATCACAATACACGGTATATGAACCTGAAGCTGATGGCAAAACTAACACTGGAGCCATGGTTAAAGCTGTCTTGAGCTTCTAGAAGCTCTCCTCACAATCATCCGACCATACAAATGAAGCACCCTTCTGAGTCAACTTGGTCAAGGGCGATGCGATGGATGAAAATCCCTGAACAAACCGGCGATAATAACCCGCTAAACCAAGAAAGCTGCAAATCTCTATGGCTAATGAAGGTCTGGGCCAACCCTGAACCGCCTCTATCTTCTTTGGATCAACCTAAATACCCTCGCTGGACACCACGTGCCCCAAGAAAGCCACTGAACTGAGCCAAAACTCACACTTGGAGAATTTTGCATAAAGCTTCTCCTCCCTTAATCTCTGCAACATAACTCTCAAATGCTCTACGTGCTCCTTTTGACTACGCGAATACACCAGAATATCATCAATGAACACTATGACAAACGAGTCAAGATAAGGTCGGAATACGCTATTCATCAAATGCATGAACGCAGCTGGAACATTGGTCAGCCCAAAAGACATCACCAAGAACTCATAATGACTATATCGGGTCCTGAAAGTTGTCTTAAGAATATCCGAGTCCCTGATATTCAACTGGTGATAACCTAAACGGAGATCAATCTTGGAGAACATTCTCGCTCCCTGAAGCTGGTCGAATAAATCATCAATGTGAGGCAAAAGATACTTATTCTTAACTGTCACCTTGTTCAATTGCCTATAATTAATGCACATCCTCATAGTGCCATCCTTCTTCTTCATAAATAGAACCGGCGCACCTCAAGGTGACACAGTAGGCCGAATGAACCTCTTATCAAGGAGTTCCTGAAGCTGTTGCTTTAAATCTTTCAACTCCAGTGGTGCCATATGATACGTCGGAATAAAAATGGGCTGAGTGCCCGGCACCATGTCAATACCAAAATCAATATCCCTATCCGGTGGCATGTCCGGCAGGCCTACAGGAAACATATCGGGAAATTCCCTCAGAACTGGAACAGAATCAATATTGGGAGTCTCTACACTAACATCCCTCACAAAAGCTAGATACGAAAGACAACCCTTCCCAACCATACGATGGGCCTTCAAGAATGAGATTACCCTACTAGGAACATAATAAGTCAAAACTCTCCACTCAATCCGTGGCACACACGGTATAGCCTATGTGACTGTCTTGGCATGACAGTCTAGAATAGCACGACACGGAGATAGCCAATCCATTCCCAGAATGACATCGAAATCCACTATACACAGTAATAAAAGATCCACTCGGGTCTCCAGACCCCCAATAGTTACCACACACAACTGGTACACATGGTCTACAACAACAGTATCACCCACCGGGGTACATACATAAACAGGTGAAACAAGAGACTCACGGGGCATACCTAAATAACGAGCAAAGTATGATGACGCATAAGAAAAGGTGGAACCGAGATCAAATAATACAGAAGCATCTCTGTGGAAGACTAAGACAATACCTGTAATAACAGTATCAGAAGCAATAGCATTGGGTCTTCCTGGAACTGCATAGAAAGGGGCCTGACCGTCACCTGATCGGCCTCCCCCTCTGGGACAGCCTCTTGCTGTCTGACCTCCACCCCTAGCTGGCTGAGTGGATGATGATGAAGTAACTGGCGCTGAAGCTGATGGCTGATCCCTCTACTGAGATGGACCCGCAAAACAACGAGGACACTGCCTTCATATATGACCCATCTCTCCACACTCATAACAACTCCTAGGTGCTGGAAAAGGGGACTGAAGGGAACCCCTCATACCGGAATGACTAGCAGATGCACCTAGCATAGAAGAGCCCTGAACTGATGGAACATGGGACGAACTTTGAGCGAGAAGGGCACTAAGTGATGACTGGCCCTGATGAGAATTGTGAGAACCATGACCCGATGAAACCTCACAATAACCTAGGTGAGCTGGCTGAGCATGCCTGAATGGACAGCCTCTGCCGTGTTGAAACTGACCTCTCGAAAGAGTACCACTGTAACTACCAAATCCTTGAGGACTCTTGTCCTCCCTCTCCTCTCGCTCCTGGCAACGAACAGACTCAATCTCGCGAGCAATGTCCCCAACCTCCTCAAAAGTCGCACCAGTCACCCTCTCCCTGGTCATAAGAATGCGAAACTGATAAGTGAGGCCATCAACAAACCTCTTAATCCTCTCTCTATCTGTCGAAACCAACCAAATCGCATGATGAGATAACTCAGAGGACCTCATCTCATACTGCATCACAGTCATCTCTCCCTAACGCAACAACTCAAACTGCCTGCATAGCTCCTCTCTACGAGACTGCGACACATACTTCTCCAAAAAGAGAATGGAGAACTGCAACCACGTAAGGGGTGCTGCACCAACAAGCCTACGCCTCTCAAAGGTCTCCCAACAAGTGAAGACAACTCTATAAAATTGATAAGTAGTGAAAGAGACCCTGTTGGTCTCTAGAATACCCACTATACGAAGCATCCTCTGACACTTATCCAGAAAACCCTAGGCATCCTAGCCCTCTGTATCACTTAAGGTCGGAGGCTGAAGTCTACCAAACCTTTCCAACCTACGCTACTCATCCTCTGGCATGGACATAGTCCTGAGCAGCTGCAACCAGCTGGGCTGGATGCGCCCACGGTGTCTGAAGTCCCTGCACGACTTGCTCAGGTGTGCGAGCGGCGGGAGTCTGATTGCTTCCCCTGGCCTGAGAAGTAGATTGAAACCGCCTGAGCTAGGCCAGTGCAAACTGATAGAATCTGAGCCAAGGCCTCCTGAAGACCCAGAATCACAATGGGCACAACTGGTGCCTGAGCTGGTGCTGCTGGAGCATCCACAACAAGGACCTGATCCTGAACTGGGGCGGCTTGTGGGTCTGTAGGTGTTGCCCTAGCTGCTGTGCGAGCCACACCCCTACCCCTACCGCGACCGTATTCTCGTCCTCTTTTGGCCACAGTTGGTGGTACTGGTAGTCGTCCATCCTGACCGGTTGCGCGTGTCCTTACCATCTGTAAGAGAATAGAATAACAGAAGTTTAGTAATCGGATCAACAAATTCGCACGACAAGAATTTCAAGAATATGAAGTTTTCCTAAAGGTTCTGTAGCCTCTCGAGGATAAATACAGACGTTTCTGTACCGATCCGCGAGACTCTACTAAACCTGCTCATAACTCGTGAGCCCTATGTAACCTAGGCTTTGATACCAACTTGTCACGACCCTAAACCCGGACCCATTCGTGATGGCGCCTCTCCTAAAGACAAGGCCAGCTGACACTTTTCCATTTCAGTTTTAAGCAGTTAAACAATAAGAATTAAGTCTAATGCATAATAAATAATCCAAAAGTAAGCAGTGAACATTACAATTTGCGAAAATAAACCCAACACAGCCCGATAACTATGTGTCACTAGTCATAAGCATCTATCGATACACTACAAGTCTGAAATTTCTACCAAGCTATTACAGAATAACTGAGAAAGATAAAGAAATGAGATAAAGGGGGAGAAGCACAGGACTGTGGACGCCAAGCAACTACCTCGTGAACTCTGAAATTTGCCGGGAGCTCTCAAACATCGCTAGCAGGATCAGCAGCGCCTGAATTTGCACATGGGGTGCAGGGAGTAAAGTGAGTACTCCAACTCAGTGAGTAATAATCATAAATAAAGACTGAAAGCAAAAAATCATGCAAGGCACATTATAGGCTATACGGAAGCAGTAAAAACAATGAAGCAGTGATAATGTGTAAAGTCATTTTAGTTCAGTTCAAACTTCATGAAATGCCTTTTTAACTATTAAGCAGGTAAGTGACAGACAAATAAGACAGATAAGCACATAAAGGATTTCCCCTCGGGCACAATGTCAACAATACTATCCCTTCGGGCTATATCTCACATCACAATGGGTACCCGCGCTCACTGGGGGTATGCAGACACCTGGAGGGGCCCTTTTGGCCCAAGTGCAATATCAATTCATCTTGTGGCATCATCACTAGGCCCTCGTCCTCATATCAACAAGCCATCTCGTGGTGTACAAATCTCAGGCCCTCGGCCTCATAATCATAATCAGTGTTTCCTCACAACATAGGCCCTCGGCCTTACTCAATCAGAATCTCACAAGCCACTCGAGCAACAGTAAAACATGATGCTCACCCCAGAATATTATTTAAAATATCATTTAAGTGTTAAAATAGAGTAAACATGACTGAGTTATGAAAACAGTAGAATATAGCATGACTGAGTTCAAGTATAAAGTCAAACAGTGAGGTAATATCAATAAAAATTCCCTAAGCATTCAAAAAGTTGGCACGAGGCCCAAATATGGCATTCAGCCCAAAATATGATGATAGCAAAAAGTTTTCAGTCAAATATGCAGTAAAACAATCACTCGGGATGGACTGAGTCACAATCCTCAATAGTGCACGACCACACGCTTGTCATCTAGCGTGAGTGTCACCTCAATATAGCACAATGATATGCAAATTTGGGGTTACATACCCTCAGAACATTATTTACAATCATTACTCACCTCAATCTAGTCAAATCTCTAGCCCGCGACGCCTTTGCCCCTCGAGTTGGCCTCCACTCGCGTCGAATCTATCCAAGATCAAAATCACAGTGTCAAAATATGCTAAGGGAACAAAGCCCAAGCGAAAATAATCAATGTATAATATAAGTGCCAAAATAACCAAAACCCGACCCCCGGGCCCACGTCTCAGAATTCGATAAAATTCACATCAAGAGGTTCCTTATCTCCCTACTAGTTCATACATATCAAAAGTACCAAAATCCGACCACAAATGGTCCCTCAAATCCTGAAGTCTAGATCTCCAATACCAAGCCCCAATTTCCCTAATTTTAACCCTTAAATTCCATTAACTATATCTCTAATCCGTGAAATAATACCATAGGAACGAGTTTTAGGTCCAAAATCCTTACCTTAATGAAGTTCCCTTGAAATCCTTCATCAAAATCGTCCAAAAAGCTACAAAGCCGACTTAGAAATGGTGGAATAGCTCAAAAATCGCGAAGGAAACAATTTATATGTTCTGGACCAGGTATTTCGCATCTACGACCCAATTTTCGCTTTTGCGGTACCCCTTCTGCGGTCAACGAACCGCTTCTGCGGTTCCCACTTAAGTCCTAACTTTCCGCATCTGTGATGCCTTTCCCGCACCTGTGCCATCACAGGTGCATCTCCCCAACCGCTTCTGTGGGTCGCATCTACAGCATCACACTTGCGGTCCCCAATCCGCAGGTGCAAAAACACCAGAAGCAGAAAATCTGCAGCTTTACCAAAGATTCTAAACTCTTCGTCAACCATCCGAAATTACCCCGAGGCCCCCGAGACCTCAATCAAAAGCACAAACATATCCAAAAACCTTATTCAAACTTATATAAATATTCAAAACACCTCAAACAATATCGAATCAACCAAAACACATCGGCTTCAAGCCTAAGTTTCCAAAATCTTCCGAATTCCACTTTTGATCAAAAACCCAACCAAACCACGTCCGAATGACCTAAAATTTTGTACACACCTCCCAAATGACACAACGAAACTACTACAACTCTCGGAATTCCATTTCCACCCCTATATCAAAATCTTACCTATCAACCGGAAAATGCCAAAAATCCAATTTCGCCAATTCAAACCTAAATCTACTCCGAACCTCCAAAATTCATTCCGATCATGCTCCTAAGTCCCAAATCACCTCCCGAAGCTATCCAAACCATCGAAACTTACATCCGAGCCCTCTAACACATAAGCCAACATCCGGTTGACTTTTCCAACTTAAGCTTCCTCAAAAGAGACTAAGTGTCTCAAATCTTACCAAATCCTTTCCGAACCCGAGCCAACCAAACCAATCACATATAGAACCGATAGAAAAAGCAATAAGAAGCAAATATGGGAGAAACGGAGCGGTAACTCATGAGACAATTTGCCAGATCGTCACATGACTACACCTCCCTAAGCACTTTAATACATATACTTTAGCATTCAAGTCCATACTTATGTAAAACAAATACTCCACCTTCACTTCAATTTATATTACCCCATACTTATTTAAGCTCAATTACATCAAAAGACACCACAACAAGGAATATTATTCACAACAATACAACTATTTTTTTTCTTTCTTTTTCAATTCAAGTGGCTTTTATTTTTCAACACAGTGTACCTTTCTCCTTATTTCATTAGTTCTACTCAAAAGCTAAACTAGACACCCCACACTTTCACTTTTACATAAATCATCGAAATTCAAGTGCTCATGAAAGGTGAACAGGTTGAAATAGATGGTTAATTCAAAAAAAGGGTAAGGCTTATAATATGGTTGCCAAAGAAACAGGATTACAGGCTCAAAGGGGTTAACTACGTTGCATAATAATTAGGCGGGTAAAATATACATATCTGGCTCAACAATGAAATGCCTATATCACTTCCAAGACTGAACAAAACTACTATTTCGCTTTGCAAATACACGGGGCAAGTTCTAGACATCAAATGCAACGCACAGAATAACACAAAACCTTACACACACATGGCACATAACTCACTCAGGAATGGACTCATGAAGACACTCTAGTTAAAGCAGTTAAGCAAATTTAAGATCAAACGATTTAAGGTACTTATACAAGAGTCAAAAACCGAGCCTAAAAGTCACAATCAAAGTACTCACTATTCTCAAGGTATAACAAAGTCAAGAGATATCGCTGCAATTCTATTCATCTCACACTAGCTCCTACTCGTAAAAAATAAAATAACTGCATTCGGTTCAAACAAAATCCTTGGAAAAAAATCACGGCACAAAAAAAACCCAAGGGCGAAATACACTACCTACAAAGAAAATCTTTTTTTTAAGACTTAAATCCCTCAAGAAAAAAAATTAATTAATTAAACTAACACAACTAAAATAGCATAGAAAGTCACCCAGACAATGTCCTCACCCTATACTTAAAATTGTGCATTGTCCCCAATGCATACCATAACTAATAAGAGGGTAAGAGAAACTCCCTGGTAGGTCAAAGGCCGAAGCACTAGTAGCTCATGGGGTACTCAGTCTTCTCCTAGGCTTGGTCCTTCGTGCGGGTACCTCACACGTAATTCCAACCCATCTGGTTTGTTGTTGCATCCTTCCAATAGCTTTGCTTTCCATGCACCTAGAAAATCAAAAATCGACACTACAAACATAATATAATTTAAAAATTAAAAAAAGAAAAGAAAGTAGTAAAGCTGGGTTGCCTCCCAACAAGCGCTTGATTTACCGTCGCGACACGACGCGAATCACTTTCTGCCTCCGCTTTGAACTTATGAATTGGACCCCAAGTTTTGATTCTGCTCTATGATCATGCTCCTGGGGTGGTGGAACGAATCTGACTGGCCCAATAAAACAATGTAGTATTCTGCACTTCTTGGCCTTTAGATGAGATGTGCATTCCCGACTTTCTGGCAAGAAGAATTCCAGAATGTAGGCATCTTTTTCCTTATTCCTTGACTCCTCAAGTGGCTTGGGCGACTCTATTTCCATATCATCATCCAAACACAACATGAAAAAATTCTTAGAGTGTGGACCAATGCGCTCAACTACATAAACATTGGGATTGTCAACATCCTCAACACTAATGACATTAGAGTCAACTAAATATGTATCATCAATGTCCTTGGTTGACTCTAGTATCTTTTCTACAACATCGGCATCCACAAAATCTAGTTTGATTGATTGTTAGTGTTCTACTATGGCCTTCTCCACTAACATATCCTCGTATTTTTTTTAAAATCCTCCAATGTAATAGCAATTTCTGCAGCCAATTCATGCTCTTCTTGGATACTATCCACAATGTAAGCTTGTTGCGCTTTACAAGGTTCAATTAGTTTATTCGCTTGAGCCTCCAAGTTGTGAATAGTTTCCTCTTGCATTTGTATCTGCAGTGGTTTCTTATCATATAGTTCCATGAAATACTTTAACATATCTTTGATCTCCTTCAGGTCAGCTTCTCAGGGTTCTTTGATCCTATTAACTTCACCAGAAAAGGTAAAACTATCATAGTAAAGGGTTAGGGGAGGATAAGACATATAATCACAACCATGAAAGTGACCATCTTGACCACCACACATATCACACACATTCCACACATAAGATTGAGTTGGTCTACATAACTCGCTCTCGGGAATATTTTGACAATTTTGCAATGGGTGGTTTCCTCCACAATATGCATAAGGAGGATCAAAAGTAGAATTACCAACATCAAAACTCTCATAATTCCAAGATTCTATGTTCTCAAATAAAAAATTTAAATATTTTCTTTTTAAAAAATAATCAAATACAAGAAAATAAAAATAAATGTTCAAACTTGCAACATAGAAATATGCACACCTACAGCTATACCATTAGTTCCCCGGCAATGGCGCAAAAATTTGATCATGCCCAACTATGCTTTATAAAAAGGACTAAGCGGTCGTTGCAAATATAATCCAGTTTACAAGTCCGGAGTAGAATCTCACATAGAACTAAGGCTTAGCTACAGTTGTTCTATATCGCTAAAAAACACAAGTCCAAACAATTTCCTAACTATAAAGATTATAATATTTATTTTTATCTAATTAACTAACAAATACTAAAAAGCAGTAAGACTATCAATTAACAAAGATAAGGATTGGAGACAAGATTAAGGAGGTCTAGAATTATGATTTTCTCTATTGTCGGAATCCTTTCCCCTATGTTTTCTATAAATTTACCTAAGTATTCTCTACCGATCATGAGCACTCTGACTGTCGTAACTCTCTCCCAAATAATTACCATAATTTACTAGACATATTCTTCGAAATTATACTAGATGGAATTAAGTACGGCTCACTCGAATCGCACCAAGGTTTCGTTATCCCTAATCTCACCTTTAAACCCTCCGTATTGATCTCTATATACGTTAGGAGTGATGTTGTTTAACAACTACCTAAATATGCACTCTCTCCCGAGTAATACACACTAAATAGGCACACTCGATTGAGATCTCTTCAACCAACTACAATAATAATGTAGTTGAACAAATAGAAAAAAAAAGCTACAGCAAATTTATATTAATGTAATAGGAAAATCATCCTCCAATAGGTTCCATCAAAACCCTATATAATAAATTAGCTATTCATAATAGTATGCAAAACTATAATACTAGAATATATAACCAATAGTGGAAATAGGAAGAAGGAAGTGAAAAACTCGTAGAAGAATTCTCCGCCTTGCTCCTAGTGTGTTCTTGCCTCCTTAGGTCGAATCTCCGGTCTAATGTCGGACCCTTACCGGTCTCCCTGTCCAGTCTTGATCTCATTTGTGTCGCCTCATAGTGGCATTTTTAGGTCTATTTATATGTGTAGGAAAAGAGCTAAACGTGTAGGTCAAGTCCTAGTCAAACCAGGAGACAAAATAAATTTTCAAAACTCAGACTGGATCTCGCCCCAGGCCTGGCGTCGCCAGCCTAATGCCTGGTGGACCTGGCCTTGCCAGCCTAATGGCAGCTTCAACCCTGGCCTTTGCCTGGCCTCACCAGCCTAAAGAAAGCTTCAAGCCTGTCCTTTGCCTGGCCTCGCCAGCCTAAAGTCAGCCCTGGCATCGCCAGGGTTTCTCATTCACCATTCTCGAGCACGCTTTCAATGTTTAAATATTCCTTTGCTCTATTTTCATCTTCAATTCACATACACACAAAATAGACTCTATTACGCGCAAATAAAGTGTAATTTATTATTAAAGCATATAAAATGTAAGGCAAATAATGTATGAAACTATAGAATTATAGCCACACATCAGTCACCTTGCATATACACTGCTCACATGGAATTCACATAACACAAAGTCTGAGGGTTCCTAATTCCCTCAAATCAAGGTTAGACACAATACTTACCTCGCTCCAAAGGCCACTCAAAGCTTAATCACAGCTTTGCTTTTCAAACACGCCTCCGAACCAATAATATCTAGCAAATTACCAACCATACGTTTCAAAATAAGCTTTAGGAATCACCCACAATCGATAATAATTCAATTTAAGCCATTATTGAAAAAGTCAACACCTGGGCCCGTTCGGTCCACATCCGAAATTCGGACCAAAATTCGATTACCCATTCTCCTCCGAGCCCAGATATATAATTGGTTTTGGAATAGGACCTCAATTTGAAGTCTAAATCCCCAATTTAGCAAATCCCTAATTTCTACCCAAAAATCCCTAATTCCGCCATGAAAACTTTAGATTTTAGGCTGAAGATTTGTGGAATGTAATGAAAGATTGAAAGAAAATGAGTTAGAATCACCTACCAATGTTTTAGGGAAGAAATGGTCTTTGGAAAATCGCCTCTTGTGTTTTAGGTTTTGAAAATTTGAAGAACGAATGAAAAATCCCGTCTAAGTCCCTTTTTATCAGCTGCAGATGTCGCATTTGCGACCTGAGATTCGCAATTGCAAAGCTCGCAAATGCAAAGGGACCATCGCATATACTAGGTCCTTCATATCTTTGCTGCCTTCGCAATTGCGAAGATAAGTTCGCAATTGCAAACTTGAATTTCCGTAAATGCAACAAAATGATCGCATTTGCGATCACTGCCCCTCCCAGCTTTACTTTGCAAATGCGAAGAATTCTTTGCAATTGCGAAGACTGTATGGCCCAGTTTTGCTTTGCATTTGCGATGAGAAGCTCGCAAATGCCAACCCCTCGGAGGTCGCAATTGTGATGCCTGATCTCGCAATTGCGAGATTAGAGGCCTGCAACAACCTCAGTCACACCAGCAATCTTTTTTCAAGTTTAAATCACTCTGTAACCTATCTGAAACTCACCCGAGCCCTCGGGGCTCCAAACCAAAGATGCACACAAGTCTGAAAATATCATACGAACTTGATCCTGCGATTAAATTGCCAAAATAACACTTAAAACTACGAATTAGCACCAAATCAAATGAAATTCTCAAGAACATTTTGAAATTCCTATTTTCACAACCGGACGTTTGAATCACGTCAAACCAACTCTGTTTCTCACAAAATTTCACATGCATGTCTTAAATATTATATTGAACCTGTACCAGGCTCCCAAACTAAAATACTAACTCAATACCAACAAGATCAAACATCAATACTTTTCTTAAAAACCAATAATTTTTCCGATTTCAATTTTTAACCAAAATTTATAACTCGGACTAGGGACCTCCGAATCCGATTTCGGGAATATGCCCAGGTCTTATATTTTGATACGGACCCACCGGGACTGTCAAAGCACAAATTCGGACCCGTTTACCAAAAATATTGACCAACGTCAACTCAAATGAAGTTTTTAATAAAAAATCTTTATTTTTATCACCTTTCAACACAAAAACTTTTTAGAAATACGCCTGGATTGGTCACGCAAATCGAAAAGGGATAAAATGAGGTTTTTAAGATCTTGTTAAGTCATAAGATGACCTATCGGGTCATCACACTTGAAAAAATAATATCAGACAAAATGTTATATTTTTTATGTAAATGTATAATATAAATATAATAATATAAATGTAAATGTATAATATATATATATATATATATATATATATATATATATATATATATATATATATATATATATATATACTTGCCCCTTTTTGGACAGATGTTAAGCCCAGTTCCTGGGATTCCCAGGCCCAAATAATTGAGCCCAAATGGTAGCTCACCTACAATGCACCAATTTTATTACTAGTACTACATCAGTTACACAATCTGAAGAACGTTATGATTATATTTATTCTGGAAAAGAAAGAAATTCCGATAAGATTAATATATTGTAGATACCTAAGGGCCTAAGATTAGTAGTTGGTTATTAATAACAAGTGTGTTACACAAAAATCTGAAATTAAATCCAGCCCCAGTGTAGATATTCTTTAAGTTAATTAACTGGATTAAGGGGGTTTCCTCTTCATTTACTAACACGTTATTATTGCCAAGTATATTTCATGTCAGAATTTATGCACAAATTCTCTCCCCCCTCCCCCCCCCACTTTATTTATTGTGTTGTATTTTGTGCTCCTCAATAAAGATACTAGGCATCCCTCATTGTCTAAAGGATTTTATATTGGGGTGATTACGTTGTTTACCAAATTGGACATTAATCCAGAAACATCTGGATAAGTACACTGTATCACAATGCATTGTTATCATACAACCATTTGCATGTAGCGTAACCACGTACGTGTTTTAGAGACATCTAGATACTCTAGTACTTTTTTTAAAATAATAATATTATGATCGATTGTCTCAATTAAGTCAATTGATTACTGGTTCGAGTCGTGAAAATAATTTATGATACTTGTGTTATGATAAATTATCTAAATCACACTCCCTCGGAATGCACTCATTCCTCGAATTCTGCACGAATACAGGATGTTTCGTGCATCGAGCTACCTCTGTTAATGTTGCTCCCTAAAAAATTTATATGTTATAGAGCTATATGGAGAGATGGCATTAAACAAATATGCATGGATCACACAGAGTGATGCAACCACATCCGTTTGATTCGATTTGGTATTATCTGTTTCAAAACAAATATAAAACAATTTGACTCCCCTTGTTAAATAATCAGTTTGGAGATAACGAAGAAAAATAGAAGCTTTATAATTCAAAGTTTGTTGAAGGCTATTGAACACCTCACAACAATAACCTAACGACATTCGCATAATAACCAAGATTTATTATGGTTATTTCTTTTCGTTTGTAACGAGAGGAGTCAACTCTTATGACGTGGTGGCAATTTAGGGCAAGTAATTCCTCACAAGCAAGCCCTATATTTGTGACAACTATTATTGGAATCAGTATACTTACTTGCATTTTATAATTAAAAATTTTTTGACTTCAAATTTCTCATTTTACCCTAATAACATATTATTATAATCACTTAATAAATGTCATGTATTAACGGACATGCAACAGGTTTAACAATAACAAATGGGTGTTTTCTCTTTCAAACTTCTAGTATTTTTTTGAATCGAGCAGTCAAATTTAATTTTAATATAGATAAGTGGCAAGTGTTGATCGGGACATTGTCCTCATCTGGTCTAGCTAGTTAATAATGTGATTTTCTCAAGCAGTTATAATTAAAAAAAAAATAGCAGTTGATGAGATTGAGTTGTCTCGTGGATACCAGCAGGGAACAAAATATGAAGTTCATCGTCAAATTTTATATATTCTTTTTCAATCTTTGCTTATATGCCATGATAAATCAGATATGATTTAGTTACTACATTCCAGTTTATATGACCTTATTTTCTTTGTGGCTTGTTCTAAAAAAAAGTGCTAAATTGACCTTGGGCCTAACCCTAAAAGCTAGCTCAAAGAGTAAGGATTGTCCAAACCATATAAAGAATCTAAGAAATCATCTATCACCGATGTGGGATTTTATCATTCCCCTCAACCCCACCCCCTCCCCCAACCCCCAACTCCGTCACACCTAGACTTGCCAACTGCAACGAGGACAATATATCATTGGGCGCAACATCGGGGCTCTGGCTCTAATACCATGCTAAATAAACCTTAGGTGTAACTCAATCTCAAAAGCTAGTTCAAAGGGTGAGAATTATCTAAACCATATAAAGAGTCTAAGGAACTCATCCATCACTGATGTGGGATTCCATCAGAATCATTTCTTTCTAAATCCAAAACTATTTTAACTTAAACTTTCTAATTTATCCTTAATGACAAGTATTTATAACAAATAAATGTTATGATATATATACCATGACAAGCTTCAAAAGTCGTATAGCCACACAAATATTATATATGCATGATTAGGATCACAAGTTACTGGATGATTACTTGTAATTATCTTGTAGATGATCCGATAGTTAATAAGTTCTTTAATCATATCAGAATATACATTAAAGTGAAACTCAAGCAGCTGGCAAGTACTTCTTTTGTCCCAATTTATGTGATACATTTTTCTTTTAGTTTGTCCCAAAAAAAAAAATACATTTTTATAATTAAAATTAATTTAATTTTAAATTTTATTTATTTTATCCTTAGTGAGATGATTATATATTATTTTAGACCACAAATTTTAACAAATCTTACTTTCTTACCTGGTCAAAATTCATCACATAATAAGATGGAGAACAGGTACTTTAATAAATAAAGAAGAAGAGGAAAACAAGCTAAGCAAGAAAGTCCTGGGGGAAGGTAGGGGAAAGGTTGTTTGACCTTGGAGCTATAGCTAAATTTTAGTAAAGAGAGAATAAAAAAGCATTTGACTAAATCTCTTCTTTTATCTATAAAGGTGGATGAATCAAATACCAGAAGTTCAGCAACTTTGAATTTTAGGCTATTATATATAGTGTGGCCAAAGCTTTACCTGCTGGACTGCCACTGTTGAAAAAGTAAGGCTTGTTTCTTGGCTCTAATTGTATGGTAATACATGACAAAACAAAACACATCTAGGATATTGAGCTAACTATAACTACAAGGAGTGTCAAACGAGCGGGTCTGATCGGATATGGACGGATCAAAAATGGGTAATGCAAAAATGGATAAATTATCTGACCTGATTCATCTTTAATACGGATAGAAAATAGGTTAACCGGCGGATAATTAATATGGATATCCATATTATCCATGACTTTTTAATATGATCACTTTTGGAAGAATTCCTAGTCTCCCAACTTGAGAAACCCCAATTCGAGTCTTTACAAATATAAAACTTAAACTCATTAGTTAACCATTGGCTATCCATTTTTTAAATAGAAAATATATTATCCATATTTGACCCATTTTTCATTATCCAACACATTTATTAGTAGATAATTAATATGTGTCGAAGATAAGAATCAAAATGACTGAGATTCCTCCATTGATGAACCTTTCTGAGCTTCAAAGAGAAGGTTCTAGATGAGAGAGGAATTGGGGAAATGAATTCTGTGTATTTCCATTTCTGTAAAGTGCATATATACACGTGTGTAAAGAGCAAGAGGAAATTGTTAAAGTATCTAATTACAAAACTACCACTATCACTAACTCCACGACTCTATTAGTACTGCACAACAATACACACATAAATATAACCATTCTTAATTACCTCCCCCCCCAAGTTGGAGGTGAGAAATTCACTGCCAACTTGCTAAGAAGATCTGAATGTTGTATTTTCTCTGTTCAAAGTGTCATAGTTGTTCATATTTAAGTCCATCTACTACTTCAATTTCTAGTTTACCTCATTCTTGCTTTTCTATTCCTGATAACAATGTTAGTAAGAAAAAGGATCAAACTCATCCATTTCATTCATTTTCAACTGCAAATGAGTCATCTTGTCCATTGAACAATGTAAATACTATCCATTCATGCAATAAAATTGATCCTTTTAGTGTGAGTTCTCCTCTTGTATGCTCTACATCTTCTGGAAATAATATTGACTACTTGTGGCACAATAGGATAGGTCATGTACCCTTTGTAAAAATGAGGAAACTATCTACTATACCAGCCAATCTTGCTTCCAAACAACCCTTCATTTGTTCAATATGCCCTATAGCCAGACAGACAAGGTTGCCATTCCCTGAAAGGACCACTTCATCCACCAAAATTTTTGAACTACTCCATGTAGACTTATGGGACCCCTACCATATATCCACACATGATAATTACATATATTTCCTTACCATGGTTGATGATTTTAGGTAGGTCAACCTGGACTCACCTCTTAAGCTGCAAAAGCAACACTTTTCATGCTATTAAAGGGTTTCTATCCGTAATTGAAAATAAGTTTGGCACCTCAGTTAAAACCATTAGATCTGATAATGGTCTTGAATTTTCCAACAATGAAACTAGCTATGACATACTTTCAAGAAAAAGGACATAGTACATCAGAAAACTTGTCCATACACAAGACAACAAAATGGTGTGCTAGAACGAAAATACAAATACCTACTTAAAATAGCAAGGGCCCTACTTTACCAGTCTAAACTTCCTATAAGGTATTGGGGGAGTGTATTCTAACAACCACCTATCTAATAAATAGGCTTCCATATACTATTCTTAATAACAAAAGTCCTTTTGAACTCCTGTATAATAAAAAGCCCCAAATACTCACAACTCAAAAGTTTTGGATGCATATGCTATCCTTGTGTACTAAAACCTCACAAAGACATGTTTGAACCAAGAGCCACACCCCATGTATTTGTAGGTTATCCTTTTGGTACAAAGTATTACAAGGTCCTAGACTTGGCCACAAAGAGAATACATATATGTAGAGATGTAGTGTTCCATGAAAACTTTTTTCCTTTTGCAGTTTCACCTGAATATTCTAGTTTTCCTTCTGTATTACGTCTGATAAACTCTAATCCATCTTGTACTCATTCTACCTCTAGTACTTCAAATAATTGTAACTTGTATGATAAGGATGCATCCATTTCTGTCACCAATGGCCATGTATCAGACAATGTTGCACCTCTTTCTTCACCTAATCCAACATCACCTAACCAAGATATGCCAAGCTCACACATATCTGTAGAAAATAGCCTTGTTTTTCAACCACCCACACAAATGCATCATATTGAGTCTCAAGGCATTGAGTCTAATAGTTCTCAACCAAATCCCTCACTGTCACAACCCACACCGATGGGCCGCGACAGGTACCCAAGTCCTACCTGTCGAACACCCTTAAGCATGTGTCTAAGACATAAACATGAATAACATACGTGAGGAAAACCTATCCAAAAGACATATATACATATACAAGCGAAATACAGTGGCCCGAGCCGACAAGGTTGCTATAGACAATAATATACCCAAAATTAGAAGCTGACCAGGCCACAGAGTATCCAACTATACATAACTGTCTACAGACCGCTATTAAAATATACAACTGTACAAGGATATGAATGGGTGCTGTCATACCCATATATGCATACCAACATATCATACCAAGGTCAAAAGCGGCTCCGGATGAAATGGAGCACACAAACTCTCGCTGATCAAGGATCCTAAGGAGGGGGACCATCAGCTCGTCTACCTGTACCTGTGGACATGAAACGCAGGCCTCGGTAAATAGGGCGTCAGTACGAATAATGTACTGAGTATTTAAGTCATGAAAATCAGTACATAAAAGACATAGATGAAATATGGAATAAAGAATTCGGCATGTAAGTCCAAATAACTTTGTAAATCTTGAAACAGTTATAATGTCATGCACGTGAAAATGTCATGTCATGCATATGTATAGATGTACATAACATCATCAGGTCTCTGAGGGCATCCCATCATATCATTTCGGCTATTGTGGGCAAAATCATCAACATATACCAGCTGATCCGGTGGTGGTGTGTATATAACACCATAACCTTTTCCCATATCCCATATATATATATATATATATATATATATATATATATATATATATATATATATATAATATACGCGTATATAACGCTATCTTGGTCATGGGTCAATGTACATGTAAAATTATGAAATGCATAAGAAATACATTAATAAGATATTCTCGGAATGTTATAAGGTTATTATACCTTTCGGATAACTTTATCAACTACGTATTTTTCTGAGACCCATGAACAGAAGATATAATGATAATTCACATGGGAAATCAAGAACATAGGTATCCATAACAATTATATGAATGGAGTCGTTTATGAAAGTTGTGCATTTACTCGCTTCGTTTTTATAGTGTAGATCCCGCCAAAAAGAAAGAAGGGATAGCCACAACATACCTGAACAGATTCTCTTAGAATTTGTAATTCACACTTTACAGAATCAACAACCAATGTTATCTAATTTTGGTATGGAATTGTTTTGCTCTTTGAAGAACTCACGGCCAACCACTCTCTATAAGAGATTCCATTTGATTTGTAATGTACACATGAATTCATTTGAAGAAACTCACGTTCTTAAGACTTAAAATGGCTCTCTTTCATTAGATGGATATGTGACTCATGTGCTTAAGACTTAAAATGGCTCTCTTTCATTAAATGAATATGTGACTCATGTTCTTAAGATTTGCCAAATCTCACCTTTCTAATTTTGCCACATAACATAATAACTTAAGAGTCACAATTCCTTGGGGTGGCTTGTTGCCACGTGGGGGAGGGTCTTATCTTACCCAATTCTTTAATTAATTACCCAATGATTCCTTAATTAACTAGGTAATCTACCATTACCCAATAATTAATCAATTATCCACATAATTAAGAATTATCTTAACTTAATTTAAATACTACTCACTTTTAACATACCTTATACAGCTTACTATCATGGTCATGTAGTACCTTGTGTGGCATTAGTCCATAAATATGGGGTATTGTAGCTTGGACCGTATTTTATCCCAAATTGCCAAATTTCGACGAAACTCATTTTCTTCTATTTGCTTACCCTCTCTCCTTCACGAATTTACTCATCACGTGTTTGAAATAGTATAATGCTTATAGTCCCAAAATAACCTCATTCTCGAACTTACGTCGATTAACTGAAGACGAAACTTTAACGTACAAAAATGTGAGATGTAACATCCTTCCCCCCTTAGAAATATTCATCCTCGAATGTTTAACTCCCCAGGATCTATATATACTTTGGCAGAGTCTCCTTTATAACAATACTACTACCAACTCTTCCTGTGTAAACTCAATAATTCAACGCCACATAGGACCACAATCATCAATAACGACAATGGTCGTACACGAACAATGTCAATAACTAACATAAGAATCCATACACGTACCTTAACGTTGTGATGTCTCAGTCGGACCCTTCTCTGCAAGAGGAAATAAGTGAGGATATCTAGACTTCATGTCTTCTTTGGCCTCCCAAGTCATTTCTTCCACATTGTTGTTTCTCCAAAGTACTTTCACGAAGCTACATTTTTAGTCCTCAATCTCCAAACCTGTCTATCTAGTATAGCAATGGGAGTTTCCTCATATGATAGCTATTATGTGACCTGGACATCATCAACTGACACGATTCTAGAAGGATCTCCGATACATTTATGGAGCATAGACACATGAAAGAATGGATGTACAGACTCCAAGTCCGAAGGCAAGTCTAACTTGTATGCTACTTGGCCTACCTTGCGTATGATCCTATATGGTCCAATGTACCGGGGGCTAAGTTTTCCTTTCTTACTGAACCTTATAACACCTTTCATCGGTGATATCTTTAGGAATACCCAGTTGTCAACCTGAAACTCCAAGTCTCGCCGTCAATTATCTGCATAAGGCTTTTGACGGCTTTGAGCTGCTAATAGCCTTTCCTGTATAAGCTTAATTTTATCGATTTCTTATTGTACCAATTCTGGTCCTACTAACGTAGTTTTCCCAACATCGAACCACCCTATAGGTGACCTACACCTCCGTCTATAAAAAGCTTCGTATGGAGCTATCTGAATATTGGAATGGTAGCTATTATTATACGCTAACTCAATAAGCGACAAATGATCATCCCAGCTACCTTGGAAGTCTATCACGCAAGCCTCAAGTGTCTAAATAGTACGCTCAGCATGTCCGTCTGTCTGGTATGAAATACAGCACTAAGACTTACCTGAGTCACCAATCCTTTTTAGAAGGACCTCCAGAAGTTAGCTATAAATTGAGCTCCTTTATCCGAGATAATAGATATAGGGATACCATGCAGTCATACTATCTCCTTAATATAAAGACTTGCATAATCCTCTGCGGAATAAGTAGTCCTAATGGGCAGAAAATGGACTGATTTTTTAAGCCTATCAACAATTACCCATATAGAATCGGACTTACGCTGGGTACGAGGTAAGCCTACGATGAAATCCATATTGATTACTTCCCATTTCCAAGTCGAAATCTCCATAGCCTACAATAATCCACCAGGTTTTTGATGCGCAATCTTGACCTGCTGGCAGTTAGGGAACTGAGCAACAAACTCCGCTATATCCTTTTTCATTCTGTCCCACCAATATACTTCCCTGATATCATGATACATCTTTGTTTCTCCTGGATGGATAGAATAACGAGAATAGTGAGTTTCTCCCATAACTTGCTGAAGTAGCCCTGCAACAATAGGGATACTTAATCGTCCTCGATATTTGAGGACCCCATCTTCTGTTATCTCAAACAGTGTCTTTTCCTTCTGAGGGGTGGTATCCCTATAATGAACTAACATAGGATCCTCGTACTAGCGTTCCCTCACTTCAGTTACTAAAAAGTATGTTGCCATATCCTGAATAGTAATTCCAATATTACCTGAGTCTAGTAACCGAACTCCAAAACTAGCTAACTGATGAATCTCATGGACTATTCCCCTCTTCTCTGGCTATAAATATGATAGGCTACCTATAGATCTACGACTGAGGGCGTCGGCTACCACGTTCGCCTTCCCCGGATGGTATAAAATATCAATGTCATAATCTTTAAGTAGCTCCAACAATCTCCTTTGACGTAAATTTAATTTCTTTTGCTTAATGATATACTAGAGGCTCTTATGATCCGTATAGATATCAACATGAATGCCATACAAGTAGTGCCTCCACATCTTTAGTGCATGAATCACTACGACTAACTCTAAATCTTGGGTCGGGTAATTCTTCTCGTGCTTTCTTAGTTGTCAAGAAGCAAAAGCTACAAACTTACCATGCTTCATCAATATACAACCCAATCCAACGCCCAAAGTATCGCAATAGATAACATAATCATCGGTCCTTTCTGGGAGCGTTAGAACCAATGCTGAAGTTAATTTGTCCTTCAATGCTTGGAAACTCCGTTTGCAAGCGTCAATCCATTAAAACTTTGCTCCCTTCTGAGTAAACTTTGTCAGAGGTGCTAAAAGGGAAGAAAATCCCTCTACAAATCTCCTGTAATAACCTGCAAAACTGAGAAAGCTACGAACCTCCATCAGTGTCGTGGGTCTAGGCCAAGTCTTTACTACCTCAATCTTTTGTGTATCAACCCAGATACCTTCACGTGAAATGATATGCCCAAGGAAAGCTACATAGTTCAACCAGAATTCACATTTAGAGAAATTTGCAAATAACTTCCCTTTTGTAGAACTCTGAGCACAGTACGCAAATGATCTGCAAACTCAGCCTCTGAATGAGAATACACCAATATATCATCAATAAATACAATTACGAGCAGATCTAGAAAGGGTTTGAACACACGGTTCATCAAATGCATGAATACTGTTAGGGCATTAGTCAAACCGAAAACACAAAACTCAAAGTGCTCGTATTTGGTCCTGAATGCTATCTTTGGAATATCTTTCTCATTAATCCTTACCTGATGGTACCCAGACCTCAAGTCTATCTTTGAGAAACACTTGGCACCTTCCAACTGATCAAATAAGTCATTAATCCTCGAGAGCGGGTACTTATTCTTGATCGTCATCTTATTCAGCTATCTATAATCAATACACATCCGTAAAGAACCATCTTTCTTCCTCACAAATAACATAGGTGCTCCCCATGGTGATATACTAGGTATGATAAAGCCTTTTTCAAGAAAGTCCTTTAGTTGTTCCTTCAACTCTTTCAGCTCTATGGGGGTCATTCTATAAGGAGGAATAGATATTGGATGAGTATCTGTTAGTAGGTCAATAGCAAACTCAATTTCTCGCTCTGGCGGAAGACCCGAAAGTGCAATGGGAAAAACATCGAGAAACTCATTAACCACAGGGATGGACTGAATGGTTGGTGACTCTACTTGCATATCCTGAACCCAAACTAAGTGATAAATATAGCCTTTTCTGATCATCCTCCTTACCTTGAGATAGGAAATAAATCTACCTCTCGGCGATGCCATGTTACCTTTCCATTCCAAAACAGGCTCCCCTGGAAATTGGAATCGGACCATCTTCGATCTACAATCGACGTTGGCATGACAAGAAGCCAACCAATCCATACCTATTATAACATCAAATTCTACCATATCTAACTCGATTAGGTCTACTACTGTAGATCGATATGAACTACTATTATACAACCTCTATATACCCGCCTAGCTATCACTGGATCCTCAATAGGTGTGGACACCTCAAAAGGCTTAACCAACTCAGGTTTTATTCAAAACTTAAACAGAGTAACATATGATAAGGTGGAACCTGGGTCAATCAGTGCATATACATCATATGAGGGGACTGATAACATACCTGTAACAATATCGGGTGATGATTCTTATTCATGTCGTCTTGCTAATGCATAAATGCGATTTTGAGGACCGCTCAAGCTAGATGTTCCGCCTCTGCCTCTACCACGACCCATTGGTGCTTGTAAACCTTGTCCAGAGGGCGTACTGATGATGACGAACCAGCTACTGATCTCACTAGCTGAGCTATACTTGCATCACCTCTTGTCGGACAATCCCTCATAACCTGGTCCGGATAACCACAAGTATAACAAATACTCAAACCTATACGGCACTGCTCGGCATTCTGCTTACCACACTAAGCACATCGTGGCAAGGGCGGCCTCATCTGACTTGACTCACCCCTATACTAAGAACTCGAGGCTCTGGAATTCTGACTAGGCCCTGAATATGTGGAATGATCAAATATCTTACCACCAAACTGATAGGGCACGCTAACCGATGGCTGGGCTGGATACCTCGGGTATTGTTGTCTCTAACCACTTCGAAACTCACCAGAAGGACCGAAAGACCTCGGTCTCTTATTCTGGGCCCTATCATGCTCACGATCAGCCATGTACTTCTACTTATGCTTATTTACAACCTGAGTGTATGCATGAATATAAGAAGTATACATGTCTTCCTGAAGTGAGACCGACATACAATCGTTAAGAAAGTGCGGCTCTAACCCCATCACGGATTGGTGAACCCGATCCTCCATCTTAGATACAATAGTGGGAGCATTCCTAGCCAACAAGTCAAACTGAAGATTGTACTTCCAAACACTCATGTTACCCTGCCGAAGCGTCAAAAACCTATCAACTCTGGCCCGTCTAAGCTCTGGTGGCAGATAATGATGAAGAAAAGCTTCCGTAAACTCCTGCCATACTGCTAGAGGGGCATCCTCACCTCTGGAAAATTCCCAAGACTCGTACCAATTAACTGCAATGTCTTGGAGTCTATAGGAAACTAGCTCAACTGACTCAGTCGCAGTGGCCTTCATTACCTTCAAAGTCCTCTGCATTCTATCGATAAATACCTGAGGGTCTTCACTTTGATCTGCCCCAGTGAATACCAGAGGGTCCAAATTATGAAATCACGAACCCTCGCATTGACTGACCTATCTGCATGACCAATACCCACCTCCTGACGTCGAGCCTGTATGGCTACTAATCGAGTTAATAGCTGAATAGCATTTCTCATCTCCTGACTCGGTGTATCTGGATGAGGATCTGGACGTACAGAGGCAGTCGATGGAGCTGGTGGCCCTCGAAGTTCTTTTGGAGAGGGCGGGGTATGTGAAGTCTGAGATAGAATCTCACTATGAGACTCTCCTCGAGCCCTGGTAACTCATGGCGCTCGACTAGTAGTCTCACCAGCCACAGATTTTCCCTTATGGATGGTTGTAGTCTTCGAAGGCATCTCTGAAAGCATGACATATCCTTAGGAACATGAATTCTTATGATGCACGATCTAAGATAAGAGGAGAGGATAA
This sequence comes from Nicotiana sylvestris, assembly GCF_000393655.2. NCBI lineage: Eukaryota > Viridiplantae > Streptophyta > Magnoliopsida > Solanales > Solanaceae > Nicotiana > Nicotiana sylvestris. The sequence continues at coordinate 13,844,464 of NC_091064.1, forward strand.
CATCCTATATGTCCTATAGCCTCCTATCTATAAGTGTGGTGCACAACACATTCATGAACAAGACTCTACTAGACACGGTCTGTAGACAATCCTAGGACAGAACTGCTCTGATACAACTTTTCTCACAACCCAAATCGATGGGCCGCGATGGGTGCCCGAGTCCTACCTACCGAACACCATTAAGCATGCGTCTAAGATATAAATGATACGCTTTAATAAGATAGTGTAAGGTGGTCGGTGTCAAATATAATAACCCAACAAGTTTGGGGTCGAATCCCACAGGGAATAGGTGTGAAAAGGTTACTCGAGTAGTGTGCTACTTGACTTAGGTCGTAATTCTATTCCGTTAATTGTAACAAGAGTATGATATGATTGTGATTTGAAGAGATAACTAATTGTAATGTTGAGAATGTAAATAATTTAATTAAGGAAACCAATATTGTGTCCCCTTCAATGAAATTTAATGCTATCGGTGTTAATATGATATATTTCTAATGGAAGTTTCTTTGGATATGCAAATAATTTCTAAATGACTACCCAATATTTTACAATAGTTGGGTAGTGTTTCCTCTTTATGATTTTTCTAAATATAAAAGAGTTGCAATTTAAGAGCAATCAATTTATTCCAAATAACACTCACTTATTCCTAAGCGATTCTATTAATTAAAGTTTAAAGCCTTGAGTCTTTGATATTTATTTCTACCACACTCTAACTCACTTTTCCAAGTAAAGAAAGAGTTTAATAGCTCTTATTAATGTTTGCAACCACCAACAATAAATGAAGAATGAGAAATAAATATATATCAACCAACCATTATATATATATTCAATGTTAAACACCCATTAACATAACACCCATTTAGGGTCCACAACCTTAGTGTTTAAAGCTAGCTACTCATGCTAAAATATAAAAAGATGAGAATATTAAATGTCATAAAGCTTACAAAGTGCAAGATTCTTCATTCCTAAAGCTTCCAAAAGAGAGGAATATTCAAAGGTTGGAATGTAGCTCAAAAACCATACAAGATGCCCCCACAAAACCCCAATAAATCTATTTATAGTGGGGGTAAAATTCGGCACCAAATTCGGACAAAAATACCCTTTCAGGTCAATTATGCGACCACATTTCTGTCGCATAACAGACATGCGGTCTGCATTCTCGTCACAGCCATCGCATCTTCGAAACCCTAGTTCCCAGGTATTCGTCGCATTTAGGTTATGCGGTCCGCATTGTTGATTTGTGATCACATTTGTCACCATATTTTCTTCCTTCAGCAACTTCTACAGGGAGTTTGAGATCCATTATGCGGCCCGCAAACCTGTTATGTGGTCGCATAATGGACCGCATTTCTTGTGCTTGAATTTGGCCAACAGACTGTTGGGCTTTGCGATTCCTTTGAGCATTATGCGGTCCACATGCTGGATTTGCGGTCTGCATTTTCACATCTGTGATCGCATTTTGCTCTTTTCTTGTCTTTTTACGGCATTTTAATTTCATTTCCATGTTCTTAGGTCCTTAAACCTCATACATTACAAAAATATTAAAATTACATAAGTATGAAAGATAAATGCATTTAAAACAAGCTAAAATCTAAGCAATTTGTATTAAATGTGCCGAAATTCTCCGGCACATAGATAAACATGAATAACATATGTGGGAGAAACTTGTCCAAAAGACATATGTACATATACATGCAGAATACAGTGGGGTGAGCCGGCAAGGCTACTATAGACAACAATATACCAAAAACTAGAAGTCAACCAGGCCACATACTATCCAACTATACATGACTGTCTATAGACCAATATTAGAATACACAACTGTACAAGGACGGGACTAGGCCCTTTCATACCCATATATGCATACCAACATATCGTACCAAGGTCAAAAGTGGCTCTGGATCAAATGGAGCACACCAGCTCTTACTGATCAAGGATCCTAAGAAGGGGGACCATTAGCTCGTCTACCCGTACCCGCGGGCATGAAACATAGGCCTCGGTAAATAGAGCTTCAATACGAATAATGTACTGAGTATGTAAGACATGAAAATCAGTACATAAAAGACATAGATGAAACATAGAATAAAGAATTCCGCATGTAAGTCCAAATAACTTTGTAAATTCTGAAATATTTATAATGTCATGCACGTGCGTATAAATGTCATGTCATGCATAGGTATAGATGTATATAATATCACTATGCCTCTAAGGTCATCTCATCATATCATTTCGACCATTGTGGGCAAAATCATCAACATATACCAGCTGATCAGGTGATGGTGCATATATATTGTAACATTTTCCCATATCCCATATACATATAATATACGCGTATATAATGTCATATTGGTCATGGTTCAAAGTACATGTATAAATGAATGAAATGCATAAGAAATACATTAATAGCATTTTCTCTGAATGTTATAAGATTATTATACCTTTCGGATAACTTTATCAACTACGTATATTTCTGAGACCCATGAACAATAATAATTCACATGGAAAATCAAAAAAATAGGCGTCCTTAGTAATTCTATGAATAAAGTCATTTATGAAAGTTGTGCATTTGCTCATTTCGTTTGTATCGTGTGGATCATGTCAAAAAGAAAGAAGGGATAGCCTTAACGTACCTGAACCAATTCTCTTAGAATTTGCAATTCACGCTTTATAGAATCAACAACCATTGTTATCTAATTTTGGTATGGAATTGTTTTGCTCTTTGAAGAACTCACGACCAGCCACTCTCTATAAGAGATTCCATTTGATTTATAATGTACACATGAATTCATTTGAAGAAACATACGTTCTTAAGACTTAAAATGGCTCTCTTTCATTAGATGGATATGTGACTCATGTGCTTAAGACTTAAAATGGTTCTCTTTCATTAAACGAATATGTGACTCATGTTCTTAAGACTTGCCAAATCTCACCTTTCTAATCTTGCCACATAACATAATAACTTAAGAGTCACAATTCCTTGGGGTGGCTTGTTGCTATGTGGGAGAGAGTCTTATCTTACCCAATTATTTAATTAATTACCCAATAATTCCTTAATTAACTAGGTAATCTGTCATTACCCAATAATTAATCAATTACACACATAATTAAGAATTACTTTAACTTACTTAAAATACTACTCACTTTTAACATACCTTATACATCTTACTATCATGGTCATGTATTACCTTGCATGGCATTAGTCTATAAATATGGGGTATTATAGCTTGGACCGTATTTTATCCCAAATTGTCAAACTTCGACGAAACTCATTTTCTTCTATTTGCTTACCCTCTCTCCTTTACGAATTTACTCATCACGTATTTGAAATAGTATAATGCTTATAGTCCCAAAATAACCTCATTCTCGAACTTATGTCGATTAAATTGAAGACGAAACTTTAACGTACGAAAACGCGAGATGTAACACTCACAACCTAGAAGATCAGGCATAACATATATCACTCTTGTATACCTCAAAGATTATGTGTATTCTTTACCAACCCTCCAACATCATGACACAGAACCTGGACATCATACCACTCCCATCCTTCAATACAATTTATAAGTGTAAACAACATGTTTCTCTCAATCTCTTGCATTCTGAAAGTCAGCAATTGCTTAGAAACATTTCACATGATTGTGAGTCATCTTCTTATGAGGAGGCATCTATGAATCCTGCATGGTAAATGGCAATGACACAGGAATTTGAAGCTTTATATGCTAACCATACTTGGGATTTAGTTGAACTACCTGGAGGAAAGAAAGTTATAGGTTGTAAATGGTTATACAAGATCAAACACAAGGTTGATAGAAGTGTGGAAAGATTCAAAGCAAGGCTAGTGGTGAAGGGATACACACAAGAAGCAGGAATTGATTATATAGAGACTTTTTCACCAGTTGTAAAGATGACCACAGTCAGAACACTGATCAACATTACAGTAAAGAGAGGGTGGGACCTCTATCAACTAGATGTAAATAATACATTTCTTCATATGGATCTACATGAAGAAGTGTATATGGAAGTTCCAAATGACTGATGGTACCTAATGAAAGTCTAGTATGCAGGCTTAGGAAGTTATTATATGGTCTAAAACAGGCTAGCAGATAATGGTATGATAAGTTGATAAAGTCCCTGCATTTCAGGGGTTTCAAGCACTCAGTTAGTGATTACTCATTATTCTACTACAAGAAACAAATGACCTCAGCAGTCTTTGTAGTTGTATATGTGGATGATGTGATTATTACTAGGATCAGTTTGGAGGAAATCAAATAATTGAAGGCATTCATGCATAACCAATTCAAGATAAAAGATCTTGGGAAGTTACATTACTTCTTGGGGCTAGAGATGTTGTATAAGGCTGATGGAGTACTGGTTTGCCGGAGAAAATTTACTATGGATTTACTAAAGGAGTATGATTGCTTGACATACTCTTCTGTCAGCTCTCCACGTGACTTTACCATCAAATTGAGGAGTGGAGATGGAGCCTTATTATCTAATCCAGGGTATTATAGGAAACTAGTTGGGTAAACTAAACTTTCTCACTAATACAAGATTGGACATAGCCTATAGTGTTCAACATTTGAGCCAGTTTATGCAGGCACCATTGTAAACTCATCTAAAGTCTTCTATAAATGTTCTTAGATACTTGAAGAAAGATCTTACTTTGGGAATATTTCTATCCAATGATCCTAACTACATTGTCAGTGCATATTGTGATTCAGATTGGGCTGTTTGCCCTGATTTAAGAAATTTGTGAGTGGGTATATTGTGCTACTTGGGGACAACCTATCAGTTGGAAGTCAAAGAAACAAACTACTGCTTCATTGTCTTTTGCAGAAGCAGAATATAGGTCAATCAGGAAGGTTGTTGGTGAATTAGTAATGGTGAAGAGGTTGCTCGAAGAATTGACAGTCATGTATGCCAATCCCATAACTGTGTTCTGTGATAGTCAAACAGCTGTTCATATTGCAAGAAATCATGTATTCCATGAGAGTACAAAGCACATCGAAGTGGATTGCCACTTTGTCCAGGACAAGATACAGGAGGGGCTAGTCGAACTACATCACATTTTCACCTCTACTCAACTAGTTGACATCTTGACAGAGGCACTCACAGGGGTCAAACATTCAGATCTTCTGAGCAAGTTGGCAATAAATTTCTCGCCTCCAACTTGAGGGGGGAGGGGTATTGAGAATGGTTATATTTATGTGTGTAGTTGTGTAGTACTAATAGAGTAGTGGAGTTAGTGATAGTGATAGTTTTGTAATTAGATACTTTAACATTTTCGTCTTATTCTTTACACACGTGTATATACACACTTCACAGAAATGGATTCACATAATGTAAAGAGTAAGAGGAAAATGTTAAAGTGTCTAATTACAAACCTACCACTATCACTAACTCCACTACTCTATTAGTACTACATAACTAATACACACATAAATATAACCATTCTCAATACCCTCCCCCCCCAAGTTGAAGGTGAGAAATTCACTGCCAACTTGCTGATAAGATCTGAATGTTTGGCCCCTGTGAGTGCCTTTGTCAAGATGTCAGCCAGTTGAGTAGAGGTGAATATGTTAGGAATTTGAGTCAATTGAGGGCTGAAAGTATATAAACCAGTGATTTTTAGAAGCAATTGCGAATTGAGAAACTTCCGATTTGCGATTTCAAATCAAGTGAACACAACAAAGAAGAAAATAAAATACGGACTAGACATAGATTGGAGATTATGAGCCTCGCTCGGATACCATGTCAAAAATGAGAATCAAAATGACTGAGATTCCTCCATTGATGAACCTTTCTGAGCTTCAAAGAGAAGGTTCTAGATGAGAGAGGAATTGGGGAAATGAATTATGTGTATTTCCATTTCTGTGAAGTGTGTATATACACATGTGTAAAGAGTCAGAGAAAAATGTTAAAGTGTCTAATTAAAAACTACCACTATCACTAACTCCACTACTCTATTAGTACTACACAACTAATACATACATAAATATAACTATTCCCAATAATATGAATGACTAACTATTTTTTTGTCTATTTTGCCATCAATAATAACTACGAATGATAATAATAAATGTGCATTTTATTAAGGGCATCTTATTGCTAAGAGAATGTCGATGCATTTTCCAACAGTCTTCGAATTACGTAAGATTGAGAGGGAAACACACATGCCAAAAGCAAGTAGCTGATCCAACAATAAATGTGTGATTTTGACATGATATTTTATATTTCAATACCATATAAGAGGGATGATTTATGTGGTGCCAAAAATTTTCACATGCATTGGATTATAGAAGGGTCTGATTCTTTTATGCGTTCCTTATTTGCAGTTGCGAAACAAATAATGCAGAAAGTAAACAGCAAAAGGATTTTTCCGTGGAACACCTGGCTCAAAAGGTAAAAAACCACAACCTACTATCCGGTAGGATTTTTCCAAGCACTTCACTACAACTTTAAGCCAACAATAAATATTACAAACTCTTGCAAACCTAAGGATTAACTCTAACCTTTGTAGCAACACGCCGCAGGCTGTTACGACTACTTCAAGTTAACTCTAACTTGAAAGATACAACTCGAGTTTACAACCTTTTGTCAACCTAAGGATTAACTTTATCCTTTATAGCAACACGCTACAAGCTATTGCGATTATTTCAAGTTAACTCTAACTTGAAGAATACAACTCCAGTCTCTAGTACAAATGCTTCTAAGAAAAGCAAAAAGGTACAACTCAAAACTCCTACTACACTTTGAAATAGAAATAAAGAAAGACACATAAAACGTTTTATGGAACTGGTTCTTCAATATGGTTCGTGTAACATATCTTGAATCTCACAGGAATTGCTCACAAAATACCTTACTATTTTGCTCTCAATTCTTGCTTTTACTTCAGTATGTGTGCGTCACCTGTAAAAGAGAATACAACTGATATATATAAAGTTAGTAGGATTATGATTAACTAGAAACCTGATGTTTTACTCTTCCTTGGTGGAAGAGTTCTAGTTAACTTCAACTTCTAACTCTTTCAGAGTTCTCTTCAAATAAGTAGTCCTGCTCCTTATCAATTATGCAACATTTTTGTTCCGGGAATATCAGAAATAACCACTTATACATATCCATTGCACGTACATGCATTTTGCTTAAATCTGACCGTGACCCGTATACAGTGCCCCTGGACCTGGTTCATGCATGTGTTCCTTTGTCGATCATCAAAATCAAAACGCTCAAGTCAATAAATTTTTCCTTTTTGATGATGACAAACTTGTGCTTTCCATAAGCCTGGAACCTGTTTCAACTCAGCTCAACATCAACACAATGTGAGAATACTTTCCATTGTAAAGTCACGAATTATCAAGGACCAGATTCATTAGGTTATAAACATAACATTCCAAAGCAAAAGCACACCTGATCTTCCCCCTTTTGGCATCATCGAAAAGTTGCATAATTAAGTTAAGTAAGCAGATTTTACTCATGGCCATTGAGGCTACTTCAAATGCAATATGCGATTCTTTTTTATAGGCCAAACACATAAAAATTACTTTCTAACACTAGGTGGTAGTGAGACTCGAATCTAAGATCTCTGCTCGCTTTGATATCTATATTGAAATATATGATCATTTCGTCTAAAAAGGTATACTTGTAAAAACATACATTTTTATATACTTAATTTTATCTTTAAAATACATTACCCGCGAAAGGTGGAAAGGAGAATGAAGTTTAGCATTGCGAAATTTCAAGGTTGTTATTAGGAGTGGCAAAAGGGAGGGGAGGGTCGGATATGGTTCAGGTCAAAAACGAGTAATGAAAAAATAGATAAATTATCCGACCCGACCCATATTTAATACAGATAAAAAAATGGATTAATCGGTGGATAATATGGGTAACCATATTATCCATGAATTCTTGCATATGATTACTTTTGGGAGAATTCTTAGTCTCCCCTAACTTGAGGAACCCCCAATTTGAGGCTTTACAAATGTAAAAGTTAGACTCATTGGTTATCCATTGATTATCTATTTTCTAAATGGATAATATGGTTCCTATCTATATTTGACCCGTTTTTAAAAAGTTCATTGTCCAACCCATTTTTTAGTAGATAATATGTGTGGTTAACTATTTTTTTTAACCATTTTGCCACCCTTAGTTGTTATGGCGAGAGAAAGAAATATAATGTCGATAACCAAAACTGTCCACGTTGGGGCCATGTGTATTATGTGGTTATCAAGCTGACTTGTTTTTTTATCTGATTAAAACTTTAATCAATAATTATAGACTGCTGACAGTAGGGTGAGGCCATGATTTACCAAATAAAGAGCCTTGTTGGTTTTTAATTATATCATCATTTATAGAAATTAAAATTAACACTTGTATTCTTTAGGGTACGTGTATGGTCTTGGATAATATATACTGACCTCACATTGTCCCCAATATGGAAAGTTGGCGTCTTGTACTCATAAACATGTGTTTTCTATAAGATGAAATTTTGAAATTATATCATGATTTGTTTGCTAATTAAGACGTCTTGTACTCGTAAACACGTCTTGTACTCGTACTAATTAAGATCATGATTTTTTTTGCTAATCGATACAAATGAATCTTTTTCAAAAGTTAAAATACCAGTCTCATTATAGAGAAATGATTATTACTACCTAATTTTCCATCTAAATGATCTTTAATGTGCATGTCAACTATTTTGTACTTGTGTTCCATCGGTAATAACTATTGTATTTATTATTGTCTTGACTGCGGTTTCTTTTGTAGAAATTGATAAACCTAGGGTCTTTACATACAAAATACTAATATTTTTGGTGCCATTATTCCAATGATAAAGACCGTATAAAGTGAATATTCATCGAACTTACTTCTTTTCGTTTTTTTTTATGGATGGGCCTAATCAACTTTGGGGTTGTTACAAAAATAACCGGCCAGATTTATTGTTTACTTATTACAGTCAGTATATATTAATTATGCACATATCATTATTATATATGTATATATTATAAATCTGCTAGCTATTTTTAGTTTAAGAAATTAAATGGACAAATTATTTGAATTAATTCTTCATCAATTTTTATGATACTTGGTTCAGTAAAAACAAAACGCGCGATGCTTGTCTAATCTTACGTCTATATTTAGTTATTTATGTTAGAAATTACCGTCTCTGCTAGAGATTTCTAGTGTGGCCCCCATATAAGGTAATAAATTATTTACCTTGTCTCCCAAAGAAAATAATATATCAGATAATATTCTGTAATTATGCACATATGGTAGTTTCTTTGATGGAAAGAAATTACCATATATTAGGAGTCTCTAGGGTAATTATAATTTATGGGAAAGTCCCTAGGGCTAAAGTATTTGCCTAAGAGTCCCTAGCCTACCTATAAATACGCATGTGACTCCATCAGTCTGGCATCATCCGGTAGACATAGGCTAGAAGGCTCCCTAGATTTTCTGTCAAAGTTTTTACAAGGCGATTCCACAACATTTGAACAATTATGGCTGAAGGTACGTTCCTTGTTTAATTTTCGCTGCGACGGCTCTGCGTATGTACTAATTTTTAACATGTGGTATCAGAGTCTGCCTTTAGCCGTGTTGTTCGGTATTTATTGCTCTTGATTATGAACATATTTGACTTCTATGTATATCTGCCGGCGGATTGTTGTTTGCGGGTCGTCTGTGGTATTTAAGAAAGACACATTAGAAGTTCGATAAGGTTCTGTTGTTCGAAATTTTAACTTAAGACTTGAATCCGCATCGCATCATGTGTTTTTGGGTTTGCATTGTAATGTAACGATGTTAGTCGGCGCTGATACATCACAGACACAGAACATCTCTTTAAAAGAATATTGAACTTTCGTTCAATCCTTGAAACCTTGAATTCTAATTTTGTCCTTTCCTATTTTGAAGTGATAATATCAACCACTATTTTTCTAATAATGGTTTTTGTAAGTTGTGTCGTTTCTGACGTTTACCTTGCCGATTTGTAATATCATGGAGTTTCATATATATTCTCTAATCAATTAAGAAGAATATTTAATTCATTGGTAACCAAAATATAATGGGATGTTTTGTGTTTATAGTAATAGAGTCTGGTTCAAGTTAGTGCTTACTATAAGTTTTCGTACCTTGTTACACTAAAAGTTATGATGATCATAAATGCTTTTGGTTATCATGTTTGTGTACGTTATAAAGCCCATGATTCTATTTAATGCACGGAAGGTTCCTATCTCATATATTTTATCAGATCTGTTTGGTTTTTGTCTTTAAATTGTGAGAAAGAGAGTAGTTACATAATTTAAACAAAACTATGTAATACGACTGTACTACTGTTTTATGTTCTTATAATATTAATTATAAGAATTTACCTTGGAATATTATATAACGCTATGGTTATATCCGGTATGCCTATTCAAAAGCTAATCAACATCTTGTTTAAGTTGATTAATTAAGGTTAATTATTTTGAGATGTCATTTGAGTTTTCTTTTATGTGATGTACTTAGGAGTGGCCACATCATCTTGAGTACTTAATATAAAAGAAATTAAGTTATTTAATCACATAAAGTTTAGTGATTAAAAGTTACAATGACATCTTTTTAGTCCAGTTATCTTATTAAAATAGTAACTCGGCCCTACAGGGAGGTAACTATTTTGGTGAGATTAATTAGAATGAGATAGTAAATCTTTAAGTTGAAAATAATCTTATGCCCACAGGTACAGATTAATTTTGTAGACCTTGGTTTACTAGTCTAATAAAGTAAAGTAAATTCTATGCATGGGTTGCAACCTCTGCCCACAAGAAGGTCTAGAATTTACTTAAAATCGGTATTTTACGTGATTCAACTTTGATGGATTGTACTTCATAACTTATGTATGTTTATCCTTATTTTGCACTATTTACAGCTTTTCCTACCGCTATTTTTAATGAGAATGCTTGAATTCCAATATTTTCTGGTGATAATTATACTGAATGGAAGGAGAAAGTCCTTCTCACTTTAGGGTGCTCGGATCTAGACCTGGCACTCGGTGTGGATGAACCACCTATTCCCATGGAATCAAGTACACCAACTGCTAAGGCTAACTATAAACGGTGGGAGCGATCTAATCGCTTAAGTTTAATGCTCATAAAAGCTCACATAAGCCAAAGCATTAGGGGTTCTATCCCTAACAGCGATAAGGTCAAAGCTTACATGAAGGAAATTGATGAACAATTTGTAAGCTCTGACAAGGCATTGGCTAGCACCCTTATGAAGAGGCTCTCAAGTATGACTTTCGACAGAAGTCGTACAGTGCGTGAGGACATTATGGAGATGAGAGACATTGCTGCTAAACTCAAGTCCCTTGAGGTGGATATGTCTGAACCATTTCTTGTGCATTTCATTCTCAACTCCCTTCCTGCGGAATATGGTCCATTCAAGAATTCTTGCAACACACATAAGTATAAATGGTCAATCAATGAACTTTTGACTATGTGTGTTCAAGAAGAAGAGAGGTTGAAGCATGAAATACCTGAAAGTGTTAATATGGTGACTCATGGTAAGAGAAATGCAAAAAAGTGCAAAAGTGTTCCCATGAAGAAGAAAAGCACATTTGACAAAGATGCTTGTCGTTTCTGTAAGAAGAAGGGACACTGGAAGAAGGATTGCCTGAAATACAAGAAATGGCTTGAGAAGAAAGGTAATTTTACCTTTGTATGTTATGAATCTAATTTTACTGAAGTTTCTGATAATACATGGTGGATTGATTCTGGTGCAACAATTCATATTGCCAATCATGCAGGGCTTTCTAACTCAGACGAAGCCGAAAGGAAGTGAACAATACGTCTATTCTGGCAATAGGATGCGTTCATGTATGGAAGGCGTGGGGACTTATAGGCTTATTTTGAAGGATGATTTTCACTTAGATTTAGAAAATACTTTTTATGTTCTAGAATATTCTTGAAATTTAATTTCTCTTTCAAGACTATCGATTAGTGGATATGATTTGAATTTTCATTATCCTTCTTTGAAACTTTTGAAAGATAATAAAGTTATTGGTTTTGGAAATTTGAATGGAAATTATATAAACTTGAGCTAGACCCCACATTTGAATGTAATGTATTAACTTTGCATGATAAAGAATTTGGCACTAAGCGATGTATTATCAATGAGAACTCATCAAGTCTTTGGCACAAGAGATTGGGACACATCTCTATTGATAGAGTCAAAAGGCTGGTTAATGATGGAGTTCTAAAAGCTCTTGATTTTTCTGACTTTGGGACTTGTGTGGACTGCATAAAGGGTAAGCAGACCAATAAATCAACTAAAGGTGCCAAAAGGATTTCTCAATTACTTGAGATCATACATACAGACATATGTGGACCTTTTCCTAACCCTTGCTTGAATGGTGAGAGATATTTCATCTCTTTTATTGATGACTATTCAAGATATATGTATCTCTATTTCTGTTTAACAAATCGGAAGCACTTGATGCTTTTAAAGTTTACAAGACAGAAGTAGAGAAACAAACTGGTGCTCAGATCAAAATTGTAAGATCTGATAGGGGTGGAGAATATTATGGTAGGTACACAGATAAGGGACAAGTTAAGGGTCTATTTGCTGAGTTCCTTGAAAGTGAAGGTATAATTGCTCAATATACGATTCCAAGAACACCACAACAAAATGATGTAGCATAAAGAAGGAACCAGACATTAATGGACATGGTAAGAAGCATGATTAACAGATCAAGTTTACCTTTATCCTTATAGAGTGAAACCTTAAAAACCGATGTGTATATTTTAAATAGGGTTCCATCCAAGGATGCCCCCAAGACACCTTTTGAGTTATGGAAAGGATGGAAACCTAGTTTAAATCATTTACACGTTTGGGGATGTCCAACTGAAGTGAGGGTTTATAACCCACAACTAAAGAAGTTGGATGAAAGAACAATAAGCGGTTATTTTATAGGCTTTGCGATTAACTCTAAGGGATTTAGGTTTTACTATCCTTCTCATTCTCCTAAAATTATTGAAGCTAGAAACGCTAAACTTCTTGAGGATCATGAAGAGAGAGGAAGTGGTTTGACTCAAAGGGTGGAATTAGAAGAAATAAGGGAATCACTTGTGGTACCTTTATGTATTGGAAACTTGAATGTTGCTCAAAACAATTCTCATGAATTATCTGAACAACAACAAGTTCAAGATCCACCACCACTTAAGGAGCCACATGAAGATCAACCTGCTTTACCTGAGCTCACTGAAGAAGTGCCTAAACCAGTGGGAGTAAGAAAATCCTCAAGAGTTCGAAAACTAGCAATTTCTAGTGACTATATAGTATATCTCCAAGAGTTTGATTATGATATTGGACTAAAAAATGATCCATGCTCGTTTTCACAAGCCATGAGTGGAAAAAATTCCACACTTTGGTATGATGCCATGAAAGAAGAGTTAGAATCTATGGCTAAAAATAAAGTTTGGGGTCTCGTCGAATTACCAAAGGGATCCTCTACCATAGGCTCCAAATGGGTCTTTAAAGCTAAAAGAGATTCATCTAATAATATCGAACGATATAAAGCCAGACTTGTAGCCAAGGGTTTTACTCAAAGGGAAGGCATTGATTACCATGAAACCTTCTCTCCACTATCAAAGAAGGATTCATTGAGAATAATCATGGTATTAGTAGCTCATTTTAATTTAGAGTTACATCAAATGGATGTGAAAACAGCTTTCCTGAATGGAGATCTTGAAAAGGAGGTATACATGCGCCAGCCTGAAGGATTTTGTGATAAGGACAAAAGTCACCTTGTTTGCAAGTTGAATAAATCCATTTATGGGCTAAAGCAGGCTTTCCGCCAATAGTATATTAAATTTCATAATGTTGTTTCTTCATTTGGATTTAAGGAGAACATCATTGATCAGCGTATATACCTTAAGATAAGTGGGAGAAAATATATTTTTCTAGTCCTATATATGGATGATATTTTGCTTGCAAGTAGTGATTTGGGAAGGTTGCACGAGACTAAACAGTTTCTTATCCAGAATTTTGAGATGAAGGATATGGGTGAAGCCTCTTATGTCATTGGCATAGAGATTCACAGAGACAGATCCCAAAGATTACTTGGACTGTCGCAAAAGGCCTACATTGAAAGAATTCTGGAAAGATTCGGGATGAAGAACTGTTCACCTATAGTAGCACCCATAATTAAAGGTGACAAATTCTCATTGAATCAATGTCCACAAAATGCATTGGAAAAGGATCAAATGAAAGACATTCCCTATGCTTCACTTGTTGGGAGCCTTATGTATGCACATGTTTGTACTAGACCTGATATTGCTTTTGCGGTAGGAATGCTTGGCAAATATCAAAGTAACCCTGGTCTTGACCATTGGAAAGCTGGTAAAAGGGTCTTGAGATATTTTCAAGGAACCAAAGATTTTAAGCTCACATACAAATGCTCTGACTCATTGGAGGTGATTGGATATTCAGACTCTGACCTGGGTGGATGCAAGGACACTGGTAAATCTACTTCAGGTTACATTTTCCTTCTTGCTGGAGGTGCTGTGTCTTGGAGAAGTGTCAAGCAGACCATTGTTGCAACATCCACAATGGAAGCTGAATTTATAGCATGCTATGAAGCTACATCACAGGCGTTATGGTTGAAAAACTTTATTTTCGGCCTTAGGATTGTCGATTCTATTTCAAGGCCATTGAGAATTTTTGTGACAATTCGGTTGCGGTTTTATTTTCTAAGAATAATAAAAGTTCCAGCCGAAGCAAGCACATCGACATAAAGTACTTGATGGTTAGAGACTATGTGAAGAAGCAAGATGTGAATTATGAGCATGTTGGTACTACCTTGATGATTGCTGATCCTATGACTAAAGGTCTGCCGGCTAATATTTTCAAGGATCATGTAACTCATATGGGGCTTAGTAGCTCAACTTAGTCTTGCTTTGCTCTCTAACAGTTTGTCTAGACATTATGATTATTTTGATATACATGACAATGCACACTTTTGTTTTTTCATGTATTATTTGTGATCATTGGATCAATAAAGTTGGACTCTGAATGACTTATATTAACTTCATTCATAAAGTTGTGAGACACTTTATTAGAATATATTGTGCATTATAATACATGGAAGGAAGTGTTTGTTTAAAAGCATGACCGTCATGATTCATGTAATAATATATTCTAGTTAAAGTGATAGTCACATAACTTTTAGTTGAGTGATAAAGTTTATGGCCATATTATATGTTTATCTCTCATAAAGGATTATCTGATTTTAATATGTGGGCCAAGTGGGAGAATGTTAGAAATTACCGTCTCTTCTAGAGACTTCTAATGTGGCACACATATAAGGTAATAAATTATTTACCTTGTCTCTCAAAGGAAATAATATATCAGATAATATTATGTAGTTATGCATATATGGTAGTTTCTTTGATGGAAAGAAATTACCATATATTAGGAGTCCCTAGGGAAATTATAATTTATGGGGAAGTCTTTAGGGCTAAAGTATTTGCCTAAGAGTCCCTAGCCTACTTATAAATACGCCTGTGACTCCATCAGTCTGGCATCCTACGATAGGCACAGGCTAGAAGACTCCCTAGGTTTTCTGTCAAAGTTTTTACAAAGCGATTCTACAACACTTGAACAATTATGGCTAAAGTTGCGTTCCTTGTTAATTTTCCGCTGCGACGGCTCTGCATATGTACTAATTTTTTACAATTTATTCACACAATTTAGAACTTGTTTCTCTAATTAAGCATATATAGTGGCTTCCTTGAAAGGAGACATGTATGTCAAGGTATATAACTATCATTATATAGACTATTTCACTAAGTTATATAAAAACACACTAAGTTATATAAAAACTTGGTCTCCAAGATTTGGTCCCAAGCTTCAAAAAGTGACAAATCGAAATGCTGATGATAGCCAACGTAATAGATGATATATCTTGAGGAGTATACAAATAATCAAAGGATGGACCAGGTTTAAAATTTATAGATTTTAAAATGGTCTTCGAATTCATAATCATACTAATTATTATGTTTACTATAAAATATTTATATATTTAATAGATTTGTTAATACATTACTATAAAATATTTATATATTTAATAGATTTATTAATACAAATATAAGATATAAACAAAAATTATTAATTTCGGCTTAACACGTATGTAGTATAATACAGAAATATAAATTCAAAAAGGCTAATTCGTTAGAAAGAAGCGCACACTCCACAAATATAAACATGAAATCTTGACCTCCTAATTGGTAGGGGAAATCTACCAACCATACCGACTAATCAGTCATTGTTTGAAGACTTTGGTGCAAAGGTCGAAACCATTTGTTAGCCACCACTTGTCCCTAAACAATTCTCCCAAATTTTCACATTTCTTTTTCTAATAAAATCCGAGAACTTCTAATGTGTTGAAAAAAATGAAATTGTCAAAAATTTCCCTTTTGATATGGACAAAGGATTTAACCGGATCTTTACACAAATAGACGGTCATGTTTATTATTTACTTTTTTCTAGCCATATACATTAATTATGTATTGATTATACACAAGTGTATATATACAATACATAAATTATGCATATATATACCTTCACCGGCTATTTTTGTGTAAGCTATTGGATGGACAACTATTTGGGTACAATATATATATATATATATATATATATATATATATATATAGAGAGAGAGAGAGAGAGAGTAAAAATTGTATATCATATTACTCCCTCTGTTCCAGTTTGTCTGAACTTATTTTCTTTTTAATTCGTTCCAAAAAGTATGATTCGTTTCTAAATTTGGTAAAAACATCTTTTAAACATTTCACGTACAAATGCTGAGTGTGAAGACGCATTTTGGAGTGAACCACATTTATTTGCTTTCTTAATATTCCGCAAAGATTATTTAAGGACTGCATTATTCAGATCAGTCCCATGCTATACTGATACTCCTTAATTTTCTGCTTTATTAATACTAATGCATTTATTTGGCAAAAAAAAAAAACATTTCACCTCAGTCTTGACAAATACTATTGACTTCAATCTGTCTTAAAGCACTTGTTTCTCTTCTATTTTTTTTCTTCTATAAATAAGGCTCATATTCCATAAGGACCTACAACTTCACTTTTGTTTTCCAGAATCTCCGTCTTCTCTTCCTTACCATCACAACTATTTTTATTTTCTTCAAAACTTTACAATCTTCTACATCAATATTCCTAAAAACAAAATAAAGAGCTATGGGAAGAACACCATGTTGTGATAAAAATGGACTGAAAAAAGGTCCATGGACTCCAGAAGAAGATCAAAAACTCATTCACTATATTCAACTTCATGGCCCTGGAAACTGGCGAAATCTCCCCAAAAATGCTGGTATATAATTCTTATATCCACCTTTTAATTTATTTGACATGAAGATAAACATTCACTACTAAAAAAAACAGAAATTAGCAACCTACAAATTCTGTAGGTAAACAACAAAATTCGTAGCTAATTTCAGGTTTTCAGTAGTAATTCTTAATAATGAATAATATATATATGGTGTTCTAATATTTCAATCACAAATTGTTTGTAGGACTACAAAGGTGTGGCAAGAGTTGTCGTCTTAGATGGACGAATTATTTGAGACCTGATATTAGGAGAGGAAGATTTTCGTTTGAAGAAGAAGAAACTATTATCCAACTTCACAGTGTTCTTGGCAACAAGTATGATCATATCTATTACACTCATTTCAATCTTTCATCATTAGTTTTGGTCTTTGAACCGTGCGATAAGCTCATTTAAAATGTTTAACGTGTCAGAAAGAGTACACAACTTTTATTTAACTAATTATGTTTTGAACACGTTCATAATCAGCTGTTACAAAGAGAATACTTTTTTTATACCTAATTATCATGTTTTTATCAACAAGTCTCTCACATGCAGACATGATTATCTTTCATGACCAAGCACATAAAAATTTCTTTTTCATAATCTGTGACAGTAACACCTAAAGCACTATCTCTGTCTAGAGGTGTTCATAAAAATCCAAAATATCGAATCAAACCGATCAAAAATTGATACTTTTTTAATTTGGTTTGATCTTAAACCGAATCGATAAAAATCCAAATTACTTAGTTTGGTTTTTTTGGGAAAAAATTAATTTACACCGATCCATGAACACCCCTATATGTATCTGTTCCAGTATTATGTTGAATTATATTACCACCACGTTCAGAAAAATTTAAATTGTTAGAGATAACATACTGTTATTTATTTAGTTATGCTTTCAACCCTAAATTAAAGCTCATATGTTTAACCCTATGTTTGTTTTTAGGTGGTCAGCTATAGCGGCTCGTCTGCCAGGAAGAACAGATAACGAAATCAAGAATTACTGGAACACACACATAAGAAAAAGGCTTTTGAGAATGGGCATTGATCCAGTAACACACAGACCTCGTCTTGATTTCTTAGATTTATCATCACTTTTCAACTCAACTCAGCTTAATCTTTCCAGTTTACTTGGATTACAAGCACTCGTAAATCCAGAAATATTAAAACTTGCAAATTCCCTTTTAATATCCCAAACTGAAAATCCAGAATTATTATTACAAAAAATTCAAGAAAACCAGTTATTGAATGGACAAATTCAAAACTCTCAAGGGCCAAATATTTCAAATAATCAGACCTCTATGTTCCAATATAATAATCAACTCCACCACCAAGTTCCTGAAATTCCAAATTGCACCCCAAATGTTTCATGTTCTTCTTCCCATCAGTCCATGAACGGCCAAATATTCCAAGAAAATATGATGCTACCACTTCAATACTATAGTAATTATTCTGCGTCTGATGCAACTGAAAATTCAACGTTTCAGTCCCTAAACAACAGCAGCAATCAGAATAGTCAGAATTTTAGCTTTGATACACCTTTATCGTCAGGCATTGAAGACGAGAAAGAGAGTTATTGCAGTAATTTCATGAAATTTGAAATTCCAGAGAGTTTAGATTTTGATGATTTTATGTAAATATTTACATTGTCGAAAAAGTTTGTAACTCCTTTTTTTTTTTTTTTCTTTTTGTTGTTTCTTTTCCACTTTAAGTTGCATTTGCCTTTTGTACTGTTGTGTTTTTGGCTCAAAATAGAGAGTTTGTATACTATTTAGGGAGTGAGATAAGATTCTCTTTGATCATAGTTTTTGCAAATAGCTTTCAAATATTTTGAATTATTAATTATTATCACTTATATTATAATATTTTTTATATAGTTTTCGAGTATGAAAATATTATTTCAAAAAACTTAGAGAATCCATGTTAGAATTCACACTGAAAATTAGTCAATTTGATCTTCGTACCTAAAAAAAATTCAAACAAATTGAAATGAGGGGAGTGTATTATTCTCTTTTGAGTTTATTTTTGGTGCACTAATGGCGTATAAGTATTCGCATGCCTTCATGTTGATCAAGTCACTTGCAATAAGAGCGGCTTAATAAGTTATACTCCCTCTATTTCAGAAAAAAAAAAAAGCATTATTTTCTTATAAGTTATATATACATACTCCCTCTGTTTCAAAACAATTGACACTATTTTCTTATTAGTCTATTAAAGATTGACACCCTTGAATATTTCTTTAACGGAAAGTATTTATAGCCACACAAATGCTATGACAGATGTCACACTATAGGTTTCAAAAGTTTTATAGCCACCAAATATTATAGCTTTATATTTAAGATCAGATATCTCAAAAGTTTTTATTTCTTTATTAAAAACTAGTATTAGCACCCGCGCGGATGCGCGGACACTAATCATGTCAAATAATTATTTATTTGAATTATGTGTCAATAGTCTTAGAATTTAAACCTTCTTGATAAATATAGATAATTATTGGATATAAATTAAGAAACACTATATGAAAAAATTAACCATTTCTCAAATTTTCTAGTTATAATTCTATTTTCTGTTTTGGTACCATTCTCATCGGTGTCATTGGATCCTGAAAATAGTCAGGAAGCAAAATAATAACTCATATCTATGGCAAAACAATCAAAAGTTGAGACGATGAAGGATTCTTTGGATACGACTTGACTCTTGTATTACTACTTGAACTCTTATTTGGTGTGTTGATATCTTTCAAAAAATATTTCTATTTTAAAATTTCAGTTTCTAAAATTTTATTTTTCAATAATAATTGTGTTTATAATAATGGAAGTAAAAATATTATCCTTAATTCAAAAACTCAGTTTAGTCGGGTATCTAAAAATTTAAATAATTTTTTAGCTAGTGAATTTATTTTTTCCAGTATGACTCCATTTTTATATTTGACACTAATCATATTGAACATCTGAGTTATTTGAATTATATATAAATAACCTTAAAATTTAAACCTTCTATATAATTATAGATAATTTTTAGATATTAATTAAGAAATACTACATAAAAAACTAATATTTTTTCAAATCTCGTAGTGATTTTTTTTTTTGCACCATTCTTATTGGAGTTATTGGAACCTAAAAATAGTCACGAAGCGAAATAATAACTCGTATTTATGGCAAAGCACAAAGGCTAACACAATATGAACGACTTTTTGGTTACGACATGACTCTTTTACTATGACTCGAACTCTTCTTTGGTATGTTGTTATCTTTCGAAAAATATTTTATTTTGAAATTCTAATTTTATTTTGGTATGTTGTTATCTTTAAATAATGATTAGCTTTATAATGATGCAAGTGAAGATATCATCCTTAATTTAAAATCCACTTTAATAGACTATCTAAAAATTTAAATAATTTTTTAGCCGACGAAACTTTATTTCAGTATGGCTCTATTTTGAGTTTATTGATATCTTTAGCCACAGATTTTAAATTTTGAATACCCTATATATACAATTTTTTTGTTCTTTGAATCATTAAATGTTAAATTCGTTGATTGTTATTATATAACATTGCACATATTGTCTTAAAATTATCAAATAGTTTTTCTCGACACTATACATGGCTTAACATCAATGCAAACTACTCAAATTGCATCTAAATTCAAATTCGAATATCATATCAGTTTGTTAGTAATAGTATTTTTTTGTAAACGACACACAATGTAAATTAGAAAAAAATATATTCTAAGATATCCTTATCTTATAATCTATGTATTTGAGTTGAAAAAAATATTTTAAATCGATGAGATCAGCTTCCAAATTTTTTATACTCAACAGAGATAAAGAGAAGAAGAAATTCGTTGTCATCTCTATTTTCTGGTTCTTAGATTTTCCATACATTTTTTCTATATTTATTTTCTTTTATCTTATTTTTATGTATTTCTTTCTTTTGTAACAAAAAATTAATTTATTTCGCTATAAAAGGATGATTTTTAATAGAAATTGTCTACATAAGAAATTTATTTATATTATTAGTCTTTGGTTAAAATTATTTCATATTTTTCTTTTGGCTTTATCTAATCAACCTAAATATGTACTCACCTAACTACTTAAATTAAAAAATTAAAGAATGTGTAATTTAGATATAATCCATATATAATACGTGTATAATCATGTATCGTCAGTATATCATCTATGTATATCAGCTATAAAAGATCAACGATAAATCTGGCCGGATATTTATGTAAATATTCCATGAGATTTTGGTTACTTGATTTCATCCATGATATGACTTCTATTATAATAATTTAAAAATTCTCTACTAAAATTCAAAAATATCTTATCCTTCTATTATTAAAATTACATTATATTTTAAAAAATAATCACATTTTGAAATAATTTTTTTACATTTTTTTAAAAAAATATTTGGCGTCATACCATTTATTTTCAAAATATATTTTTTGTTATACTTGAAAATCGATATAGAAACTACCAATTAGAAACCAATATTCCTC
The DNA here is from genome assembly GCF_000393655.2 of Nicotiana sylvestris. Lineage (NCBI taxonomy): Eukaryota > Viridiplantae > Streptophyta > Magnoliopsida > Solanales > Solanaceae > Nicotiana > Nicotiana sylvestris. The sequence goes on from NC_091064.1 coordinate 13,866,324, forward strand.
TTGTTGAAATTCGAGAAACCTTTCACATAATTTAATGATTCAAAACTAATATTCTTCAACGAGAAAAATATTATACCCCTGCAATGATGGCTTGACTGCAGCTAAATGAAAAGGTTTCAACTTATACCCTTTAATTCCTAAAAGATGCTAAATTAAAAGTAATGATAGCAATTGTATAACCAATATTTTGTTATTTTTTTTATGTCCATTTATACAATTTGACTCTTCAAACAAACATTCTTCAAAAAAAAGAAAGAAAAATAACTTTTTTGGAATATTAACACATTATTGTGATGTTTCTTTCTATACCATGTAGCTTTAATTCATTATATATGTAAGTAAACTTTTATTTGATTTTTAAATTCTTTTTTGTTATTTGAATAAACATAGACATGTACCCTATGTATTATATTTATTTTAAAAGAAATTTGCTTTATTCAAATCTAGCTATAGTGTTTTGAAGAACTATAATTATAGGGTTTTAGATGTGAATGAGTTTAGAATTATATGGAGAATTTTTTTTTCTTTTTTGCCAGAGGCAAAGTAATATTTAAATAATTATACAAAAATAACAAAAGTTTTATAGCCACCTAATATTATAGCTTTATATTTAAGATCAGATATCTCAAAAGATTTCGTTTCTTTATTAAAAATTAGTGTCAAGTCAAACTAGGATAATCCTTTTTAAAATGAAAGGAATAACAAACATGATACGATAAGTACGAAAATATAGCAAATGATCTGTTATAACATAACAAATTATAGAGGCGTATCCAATATAAAAGCTATGAGTTCAACTGAACCCATAGTTTTCTCTCATACTCATAGTTTTTGCTTATACTTTGTATTTTTGCCCAAACTATCATTAACTATGTTTATATAATAAATTTTGAACATATATATTAAATTAGAGAAAATGTGGTAAAATGAGCCGAGGGTCTTTCAAAAATAGCCTCGGGGTAGAGGTAAGGTCTGTGTACATACTACGTACCCTCCCTAACCCCTACTTGTGGGACTACACTGAATCGTTGTTGTTGTTGGTAAAATTGTAAATCTAAACTCATAAAGTTCAAATCCTGAATTTGCCACTCTCAAATTATACTTTGAACTTATTTACCCTTTTCTTTTTCAGCTTGGCTGGTAGACATGATGGTTTAGTTTTCCCTTTTCTTCTTCTCGTCTGTCTTCTGTCGTCCTTTTTTCTTTTTCTTTTGTTGCATGTTTTTAATTCCCTTCGTACTTAGATTCTTATGGTTCTAAATATGCTGGAGCTGGACTAGTTAGAATTTTGAGGCAACTGAGGCATGTATTGATGTATGAAAATTGACAATGTTACGAACATACCATCTTTACAATACATTCCGATACCCTAGCATCGATCTTTGTTTTTTTAAATAATAATGATGGAATATATGTAGTTATTTTTTTGATACATAATAAAAAATCAATTACAGCAAGAAGGACGAAATAGCCCCCGCTGCATCGAAGAGTATTTATGCACTATGTTCCGGTTCAGGGAAAGAGAGCTCCTGCTCTTTACCCAAACATTACAAGAATGGCAATTCATCTATTGGTGTGTTGCTGCCCTCAACCGACCCGATCATCCCAATCCGGTTGGGGATTTCTGCCTTGTTATCAAAAAGGGAGTTGGGTAAAGCGCATTAATCGGTGTGAAATTAGGTGTAGCTTAATCACAAGCTCATGTTTCTACGATCTTAATATGTATTTACTATATGTGTCAGTTTGCTTGCACTTGTACTATTCCATCGAATACATATTATTTCCTACTAATCTTCGAGACAAATTACTCTATTTCTTATTATTCCGCTAGTAAAATATAAGGTGAGGAAAAAAAAAAGTAAATGAAAAGAAACAAAATATAGAACCTTGATGAGAATAAGCTCCCAAGAGGGAACCAAGCGACGAGTTGACCGAAAATCCACCTCTAATATGTTTTTGTAAATTTGAATATAACAGCCCTTAATCTATAAAATATCTTTATGATAATAGAAATTAATTTTAACATAACGAAAATAATAACTAACTTGTTATAACAGGTCAAATTACATTAATATAATATAAATAACTTACATTTTAGATTGTAGATTTGCTTATAAATTCAATACTCAAACTCAAATGCCACTTAGTTGTTTGTCGTTTCACCTCTCTTTTCAATCAATGATTTGTTTAGGAACGTCAAATAAAAGAATTAGGACACGTCAAACGTTGAGAAAAAGAGAAAAAGTAAATTACTCATCTATTTTTTATCAAGAAAGTACAAACTTTTCTCCGATGGGACCCTACGCGGCGCGAATCCAGATATAATCAGTTTCCAATGCGGATACCGGACACCTTTGCCTTGCATAAAGGAGCACTTCACGGCTAATTACTAAAATTTCAAAGATATATTCTTTAGAAGTTGATAGTCCTAAAAAGTGTAGCTTTGTCTTTGCCACTTTTTCTCATAATTAGAATCATGATTCATGTGATAGAGAAGAAAAGAACAATGGCTGAGTTCTAGGGTTCAAATTCTAACAGCATTTTGTTAGGGAAAAAATTCGCAATTCTGGACTCATTTTCAAATTAGAGCCGTTTATAATCAACCATACATTAAACCTCCATGTACACATTCTTACAAGCAATATATAGCTCGATCAGCTGTCACCTCAATTATTCCATCGAGTATATATTATTCTTATCAGTAGATATATCAAATAGTTCAGTTCAATAAAATTTAAGTAGATAGAAAGAAATCACCAAATATTTTATGTCTTATAGAAAAATTTAAACACATCAGATATTGTAATCATAGTCGACTATCGCATAGTACTTGTATAAGATAAGAAGATTGCTAGATGTCATTATCAAGCAAAAGTTGAGGAGACCAAATTAATTTTGAAATTTAATAATAAAAAGTATGACATGAAGTGGAGACAACTTTTTTCTTGACCATATATGTCACTTTCTTATTTCTTTTTGGTGTGGGGTGGGGTGGTGGAGGAGGGGACTAATGGTAGGCCGTAGGCAAAGTCATAGCAATTACACTGCATGCTTTTCACATTGTATATCCTATGTTCTTATCTTAATTAGCATGTTTGTCTTATATTCTTGTCGGGTCAAGTATAGCTTGAGTATTAAATATCGATTCAGACTAACTTAATAACTTTCGCTTAGACCTTATATTTATACAGTAAATTTATTAAATTATTTAATATTGAATTATAAACCTAGTAACTATAACGAGTTATGAATTCGTGATAATTTCAGAACATATAAACATAAAATCCGAACTCCGCTTCTATGTAGGGCAGTGTAAAGCCGCCCTCACAAATCACGATAAAATCTTTGAATGTATTGCGACATCTCTTATAGTAGAAAACTTGTGATTTGCTTAGCTCAACGCAAGATTACTTCTTTCCTAGTAATTTCTGTGCGCTTTAAATTACATCTTGAAGTCCAAAAGCAACTAGCAAAATATAATTAATAAATCCTTTGATTTCGAAACATTTTGCTCAGTTTGATTACAGCTTTTGTACACACCCGTTTCTTTATCCACAGAAAAATTACAATCAATATTTAGAAGTTAAACTTAAAAAGAATATTTAATTCGTATTGAAGCAAGTGTTACGTGCTCAAGTCTTACGTTATTGAAGCAAATTTAACACGTACGTCATGCTTATACCTATTTTTTTGCAACAATTTGCATTTTATATGTCAAGAATTAAAGGTTTATGTGATAATACAGCGAAGGGTAAAATTCGATGAATCGACCATGAAAGGAGGATTGTGAGTTGTGACGTCTTGGCCGAAATTGGAGTGAGATTTTTCTACAACATTGCATCATCGATCTAGAAATTAATGACTCATATTCTTGGGTTTTTACAAGGCGTGTGGTAACATAATACGACATTTCTCTATCAAATCCCATAAAATTGCTCTCTTAATATCACGGGAAAATGACATTTTATAGTCGCTCTAAAAATAATAGTCAAAAAAATATATTTTTTGTATATATAAATTTGTGTGGGAATATACTGGGTATGTTGTTGTTGTTATATATAAAAATTACACAAATTATATAAACTTTTTCGGCTACCGAATATAAATAGTTTCTGCCGCGAGCTAAAAGTGATAATATCCCTAATATCGGGAATAGAAAAACAAAGGGAAAGCCCGACATTGTCTTCTCCTTTTTTCTTCTATTTTCTCTTCCTTTCTACTCATCAATTGTCCTTTATTATATTAGTTGTTTAGTAAATGATTCTTTTTTTTCCTTGCAACAGATGGACCTTTTAGTCACTGTCTAATTCTTTTCGAGCAAACTGAAAATCACACAAGAATATTTTAGACCATATTCTAGAATTTTGTAAGTTATTACAAATGTTAGACAACAACCTAATATTTTTTGAGTAAATTAAAATTATGAGCAAACATAAGACCTCAATCTAACGTTGTACGATTGGCTAATTTTCTAAAGGTTAAAGGGCAGCCTGGTGCATTAAACTCTCGCTATGCAAGAGATTGTTTATGTGCAAGAGAAATGTTTTCACAACTCGAACTCCTAATTACATGGCAACAACTTTACCAGTTACGTCAAGGCTCCCCTTCCTAATTTTCTAAAGGTTATATTTGCAAATTTAAAAGAGCGACAAAATTCAAAAAAAAAAATGGTCTAAAAAGGATATTTGCATAAATCACCCGACAAAAAAGGATGAATTGCAAGAATGGCCTTGGAAGTTGGTGATCTTGTTTTTTTGACCCCACTTGCCCTATGGGCAGAACTTAAGTTTAAGAAATGTTGCACCTCGCTTGCCCCATGGGCGATACTTTTGACGTTTGATCTAAAGGTTTGTCCATGAGGTAAGCAGAGGTCAAAAATCAAGACCATCTATTTTCAAGGTCATTCAGTGTAATTTCTTATAATAAAAAACATAAAAACCTAAAGCCCACTTTAAAGTCCATAAATATGTAACCAAAAAACCAAACCAACTGAATTATTTTTAGTTCAAAGTTTGGATTACATTTTGACAAATCGTAAATTGACAAAAGAATTGAATCAAATACACACTTCACTATTTAATACATGAATGGCTAATCTAAAATAATATTTTCTTTTTACTGGTTTTATATTTTAAATGTTTCTTTTGGGCTTTCTAAATTTGAGAAACTTGGGCCTCATTAATATCAAAAGGACAAACACTATTAATAGGAGGATTAGTGAATGGGCCTTCCAATAAACTTTTTGTCATCCATCTATAAGCAGCCTCTGTCAAATGATAACCATCCCAATTAATATATTGGTTAGGATCCTCACAACTTGTTGCTGGATAATCGCCACATGGAGCAAAAGGATTGAAATTATATGGACCTCCACCTCCACAACATGTTACAAGTCCACCCTTCAAAAATCCTGCAATATACGCGTAAAAACTTAGTCGCTTTAGATATTTAAATCAAACAAATAAATATTTGACATTCATTTGGACATAACTTCTCTTACTTAATCACGGTGGCTCTTGCTAACATACTACATGAATAATGTATCCATTTTGCCTTTACTTTAAATGCAATGATCAATCTAACTAGGAGGGTGTTTGGATTGATTTTTAAGTTGATCAAATTAGTTTTTAATTTTTTTCTAAAAGTTTTTTTCAGTATTTGGCAAAGTTAAAAATGCTTAAAATAAGTTAAAAATTACTAAAAACAAGCCAAAAGTAATAATCTCGGCAACCCCAACTTATCGCTTTTTAGCTTAAAAGTTATTTCTGCTGAAAAATCAATTTTTTAAGCCAATCCAAACATGCTCTAGTTCTACAGCTGATTAAATACAATGATCATGTAAGAAAATATTTGTATTAAAGGACAGCCAATACACGAAGTATCCCAAATTCTTGCAGAGTTTTGGGAAGGATCGCACTCCTAGAGGTGTGATGTAGGCAGCCTACCCTGATGCAAGCATCAGCAGTTGACTCCACGATTCGAATCCGTGACTTATAGGTGATACAGAGACAACTTTATCGTTGCTCCAAGACTCCCCTTCTAAGCAAATATTTGTATTAAAGGGCAGCCTAGTGCACGAAACATCCCGCAATTCGTTCAGGGTTTAGGGAAACGTTGAACCCCAAGGGGTGTGATGTGGGCAGTCTACCCTAATACAAGCATCGGTGGCTGATTATACGGCTCGAACCCGTAACCTATAGGCCACACGGAGCAAATTTTACCGTTGCTTCAAGACTCCTCTTCTAAGCAAATATTTGTATTCTCACTGAATATAAGTTAAATCCAAGTAAAATTACCGTATTTGCTAGGAGAGCGATAGAGTTGCATTGCAGCATTATAATAATCAGCATAGATAATATTAACATGAGGATGGATCTCTCTGAGACGATGTAATTCCCTTTGAAGAAGTTGATTATGATGAGAAGCAAAGTGATTAGGCCAAATGAGACAACCTAATTCATCATAATCTTCTTCATTCCAGCTTTGGTAATATGTCAAATAAGATGAAGCACATCCAAGAGGTAACACACTTGGCACCATTATTGTCTTTGCCCCAAGCTCCACTAGTTCCTGCATTCAATGAAATCAGGAATTATTACACATGATTCAATTGATTATATATATATATATATATATATATATATATATATATATATGGATTACAATTATTACGTACGCCGACTATTTTTTGTTTAACGGTTGGATAGGTGGCTTTTTAAATTAATTCTTCATTTAAAATTAAGTTCTGTCATTTGATAAAAAATCTTTGTGAGATTGCTGATTCGATTCTCACTGGCTGCTGTCTCTTTTAATTTTTTTATGTGACGCCTCAGGCGAATCCTACATCGACAAAACATAGGAAAGATATTGTGTATATAAGTAAATTTTAGACCCTAGTAACACATTTTAAAACCGTGTGGTTCTAGGCTCAAAACGAATAATATCATTGGTGTGCTGGGCTGTTTCAGTATTTTGTTTGAGAGTGAAAAGTATTTATGAAAGAATATTTATTCAAGACTGATTATAGTTTTAGCAAATTGGACAGAGTTTTAAAGAAAATTTTGAATATTAAAGATTGATAAGAATATCTAAGTATTCAATAATGGAAAAATAATATAAACTTAAAAGTTGACATATTAAAGAAAACGGTTATACTGCCAATAATTGAAATCTTTTCCCTTGTTTGCGGAAAATATTTTCCTTAAAAAATATTTTGTTTATATCATACATCAGAAAATAATTTATCGGTCGAAAATATTTTTCGGAAAAATATATTTGTCAAAGAGGATGATGGAGCTAGAAACTTACATGAGCACCAGAGGCAATAGTGTGGACGACTGAAGGGATGATGGGTAGAATTTCATTTATATTTTTGCCTGAAAGAAGTGCATGAGTATAATCATTGCCTCCAAATTCCCCTAGAAGAAATAATGAGCTCTCCAAAAATTTACTGCAACCTGTCCAAGAGAACCCAAAGTAGGTCAATTTTTTAATTTCTCCAAATATAATTGGATAGTATATCAACAACTCAAAATTTTGCAAGAGACTTGAAAATATTCTATTGGGTAGAAGTGAAAATGGATCTAATGGGTCCAAAATGACCATATAAGAAGTTTTACGTATAAATAAAAAGAAATAAAAACGTACTTTATGGTCTTGTCACGGCTCAAGGGAACTATCAAGAACTGTCTTGGGTGAAATTTAAAAATAGCCAGATTTTTAAGTGGTAATTGAAAAAAAATCATAGTTTTAAAAGTAATTAAAATTTAACAATTTTTCATGTAAAGATAAATTTGAACGAAAACGCCGTTCAAAATCCGAAAAGTATTCCAGCATAATATACTGAAATTCGAATTTTTTACATGTGAACTTCCAGCATAATATATTTAAAGGTGCCTCAACCTTATAGGGTCACTATCTATCCTCTCCATTTTAATGTAAGTTTTGCCTTATCAAACTTTACAACTAATTTTTTTTCTAGTTCAATCATCAGCGATCTATAAATATTAAGCTCACCTTAAAAAAATTTAGCTGTCTTTATTGAGATTTGTCTGAAAGCGAACAATACCTTCTTAGACTCCAATTAGAATGTACCATAATAGGTCCAAAGAAAAACTCCAATGGAATCTTCCAGTTGTCTGTCTCTTTCCTACCAGGTTTGTCCCCACCCCCAACCCCACAATTATTATTGATAAAATATACTTTTTCTTTAATTTGTTTACTATATTAAAAAATATATTTTTATTTGTCCATTGTGGACAGTAAAAGTGAACGAAGGAGCAATAAAGGTTGTGGTCGAGTACTGACAATTACTTCTTAAACCCTAACCAAATGTTTCGGGTTCGAACTCTGGGTTTGAAGTTGTTTTTGTTAGGGAGTATTTTATTTAATGTAGGACTTTTTGACACGAATTTGAATTTAGTCGGACCTCAATATAAATACCGTACACCGGATAGAAAACAAAAAAAAGTGAAAGGGATAGGAAACGAGATAACGGAATGACATTCACCTGAAGGATTATGACATAAATATGGAAGCATTTGTTTGAACCAATCCAATTGATCCCACATAGAAACATTAGTTACAGTGTCATAAATTCCTCTTTTTTCATAGAATTTTGCATCCATAGCTCGAGAGCCAACCACTGCAAAGTTTATTCCAGATTGCATATTTCCTCCATCTTTAGCCTCCCTTGAAGGTGGTGGAAGAGGAAGTCCATAGTATTGTGCTGTCATATTAATTATCACAATATAAAGATTAAATAAATTGATGATAAAATAATATTGTTAACAGTGATTAGAACTTATAGCAAAGTAGAATTAACTTGTTGGTTCCTAAATTTATCCATGACTCAAAAATGTAGAATTTTATGGATAAAAATGCCATTGGATAGTGTAGGATCCACCAATGCATTTTTGGAGGGTCCGATACGAATACAGCAACGGTCAAAGCAACATATTACGTAATTACCCATAATTTATCCATGACTCAAAAATGTAGAAGTTTACGAAGTCCCCCCCCCCCCTCCTTCTCGAACTCTTTAAAAATGTCATTGGATGGTGTAGGATCCATAAAAAATAGTGTATTTTTGTGGGTCCGACACGAATACAGCAACAGTTTCGAGCAACATAGTACCTAATTACCTTATAGATCCCAGTTTCGAGTCATGCACACGAGAGAATACCTACCAATGAGATCAATGAGAAGACGGCCATCAGAGCAACGACCAGTGGGACGATTGAAATATGTTTTGCCATAAGGAGGAAAATACATGTGGGGTTTTCTACCAGGTGGATAGAGGTGAACTAAGTTTCCAGCATCAGTAAGAGAATCACCAAATCCAAAAATAGATTTATAACAATTACTTGTAGCAATTTTAGCAAAAGCAAAGAAAATGCATGCAGAAAAATAAATAATTATCAGTTGAGAAGAAGAAGAAGAAGCCATTGGAACTTTTGGAAAAGCCAAAGGGACACAGCCAATATTCTCAAATTGCATGTGTTTAAATACTCGTAGATCAGTGGTAGGTATTATTCTGTCACCTTTATCTGTTAGTACTTTCTTTTAACTGTTTTTGCTAGCTATACAAAAAACAATATCACATGGTCCAATTTAATGTCTGGCCATAGACTTTGATACTTAAAAAAATATTAACATATATACCAACTTTGGTCCCATTTTTTTTTGCCACATGATTTTTTTATCCATGTCAAACGGGTCAATACTAAAATACCTATACCCGACCGCACTTTTTTATCCACTGTTGCCCCATCTTCATTCTCTAAGTTCCAAAGCTTTCATCTGCCAATTTCATACCTGGCCCGTTTAGATGAAATAAACCCACAAAAAAGATGGTCGGGTTCAGGTATTTTAGTATTGACTTGTTTGACATGGATGAAAAAATAGGTGCCAACATTTAATTGGATATTGATTACACCTCAAATTTATGTATACACACGCGCTATTTTTTTTTTTTTGCACTGGTTTCAGCTTTTGTGTTAAAGTGGAGCATAAAAAATAGAGTTAGAGGGCCAAAATAGAATAAAGTAGAGATAGAGTGTCAAAATGAAAAATGGTACCAAATTGGATGGGTTGTAGATGTATTTGGCCAAATCAATATCACATGGTCCAATTTACTATCTGGCCCATAGACTTTGATACTTAAAAAATATTAATATATATACCAACTTTGGTCCCATTATTTTTTTTTAAGGTTTTTAATTTTTAAATCTTATTTCTATTTAAAAGTTTTCTTGGAAGTATTACGTACATCATTCTAAAGTTAAATTGTTCGTAAATATATAAATATGATATTTACTATTTTGGAATAAACTAAAAGGAAAATTTAACACGTAAAAAGGGGAAGAGGGAGTATACATCTTAGTAAGAGTATTTGGAGATCACAAAATATATTAGGGATAAAATTATAAAAGACGTCAAATGAAAAGTAATTATAAGCTGTAACACATAAGTTTTGAATCTCCTTATATAAATTTCTAACTCTGCTGCCGAATGTTTGTCAACTTAGAGACAAGTACTTCTTAAATCTTAATTGTCTTTAAGACACATGTGAACTTTTACCTTTTTAATTATTTTAATAAGAAAAAAAAAGTTTATGTTACTAATGCAAATGGAGAATATGAAATCTTTTCACATGCTTATAAAATAAATGTATAATACAGTAATCCATGTTTGATTGGACGTACTAGCTAAGTAGGCACAATCTTGTCATGTTATGCTTATTCTTTATTTTAACTCATTTTTTCCTTAGTATTATTATTTTAAGCTGTCCATGTGGGACAGAGATCAATCGTAAATATAGACGGTTGAACATACAGACAATGAAGGAGAAATACAAGCAATTAAGAGCCCGTTTGGCCATGAAATATTTTTCACTTTTTTTTTAAAGATTTACTTTTTTCGAAATCAATGCTTTGGCCGTAAAAATTTTAATTTTCACCTAAATTTTGGAATTTTTCGAAAATTTAAGAAACTCCAAAAAACCTTTTTTTCAGAACTTTTACTCAGATCACTCACAAAAATAACCCAAAATTATATTCATGTCCAAACGCTACTCTTACTTCTTAAATACCATTTTTGCTTGAATCTTTTTTTTACTTTTTTCAAAATTTTATAATTGTTATGTCCAAATGCCCACTAAAAACCATCAGAGGTAGGCCGATATACAATGTTACTTATGAGTTCAAGTGAATGCAACAATTTTTATTCAGAGACTCTGTATATACATTAAGAATTTCATTAATTTTTTATAAAATAATTGACTGTGAAACTATTTGATATTTATATTAACTTGAAGTCATTATGGAAAGTTATAAGCTTTAAATCTTGAATTTGCCTATGATGAAACTACCGGGAGAATGAAAGGCCAGAGGCAGGCCTACTTGTAACAATGAGGGGTCACTGAATCCCGTAAGTTTCGGTAGAAATCTTGTATATGTATGTTTCTATACCTTGAAAATGATTATGATAAACAGGGGTGGATTTATAGATAAAATTAGAGCTGTCAATATGGGCCGGGCTGGGCTAGCCCATGTGGGCTTTAGCAATTGACAGGCTGGGCTGGGCTAGCCCGCCATTTTGATGGGCCTTATAATGGTCAGCCCACCCCAGCCCTATGTGGTCGCGGGCCCCCCACGGGCCGGCCCATCATTTTTAAAAATATAATTTTATATTTTTTCTTTAAGTTCTGACCTAAAAAAAGATAATTATTTAAAAGTTAAAAAATATCTTATTGGAAAAAATTCGCAAAGCTTAATAACTTTTTATATTGTTCCAATATATCACAATAAATACTAAAAAAGTAAAAGACATGACTATATTTCATTCACTAAAAGTCAAAACTTAAAACAAACTATTCAAGAGAACGCTCATGATGCTTATGAGATATCCAACACATCATCTTCATCAAACACATTTGAATCCGCTTGTGACAAGGTTGCCTAAACATCTTCACTTTCATCTACAATTCATATGCAATATTAATTAGTTAACTATTAAAAATAATTAAATTTTAAAAATTAATAATATTTAAATTCACATAAAAAAATATTACCAGTTTGAGTTCGGGAAAACCTGTGCAACCAATTTCAAGTAGTAACAAGTGTTTGGACATTTTCATAATAAATGCAACTTCTGTACTTTGTAAGAACACGCCACCAATGCTAAATGTTGATTCCGATGGTACAATGGTAATAAGAATGCTAAGTACATCACACACCATCATTGAAAGATCGGGATATTTTCTAGAATGGTCCTTCCAATACATGACAACATCATCTCTTGAAACTTCTCAAGATCAAGTTTTGGTTCCTCTTAGTAAAGATCCAATTCTGACTTTCCATCTCTAAAGACAGTATACTTTTTATTTTTTATATAATTTAAATAAATATTTTATTAGGCCCACGGCCCGGCCCGGCCCGGCCTCAGTCAAGCCTCACGGGCCATGGGCTTACTCGGGCCGAGCTTAAAAGCATCGTTTTTAAACGGGCTCTAAAAATTCTAGCCCACCCCTGCTAAATCACGGGCTAGGCTGGGTTGGGACAAAGGGCCAAGCCCATATTGACGGCTTTAGGTAAAATTATGGGGCACGTGAACTCATGGTCTTTCCGCAAAATTAGATACTTTATGTACATATTCTCTAAAATTGGTATAATATTAATTGTTAGCACTCATACTCCAAGAAGGTTTAATGCTGCACTTGATTGAAGATTGAGTTATTTCCCAAGAGGAATAGGAATCAATTCCCACTTAATATATTTTTTTCTTATTTTCTTAATAATGCACCAATATACTAAAAATCTTAAATCCACCTCTGATAATAAATAACTTGACTTCTTAAATACTAAAAACTTTTAGGGATCTGACCTGGGTTAATTTGATCCCAGATCCAACAATCTTTTTTATATTTTTGCATTTTACCATTTATCTAGTTCGGCAGTCATCTTATTTATTGGTTTAACCCAAATCTTTTAACTAAAATACTTAATAATTATCTCGTCGTATTAAAATTCTGGATTCGCCTCTGTATTAAATTCATATAAGACAAAGAAAGATGAATGTATAAACTAAGGGGTCGTTTGGTATGATGCATTAGATAAAATAATGCTTGCATTAGCTTTGTGTATTAATAATACCTTATTTGGTAGACATTTTAAACTTATGCATTAGTTATGCAAGCATTAGTTATACATCCTATTTGGTATTATCCTATGCATAACTAATGCATAGAAAATCATGGTATTAGCAATGCAATGGGTTTTAATGCATACATTAGCTTAGTTAAAGACAAAATTGTCCTTCAAAATTTATGCTTGATTAAAATATGCTAGTTATTATATTAATGCAAGTTTAAAATAATTCAAATAGTGAGAAATAAAATTATATCTCTAGTAAATAAATAAATACTTAGCATATTTCCTTTTTTATAAATAAATATTTAGTTCTATATTACAATATAGGTAGACAAATCAAATAATTTTTTTAAACTTTTTCATATAAAAATATTTCTCAACATATGTTTCTTTTAAAAAGTTTTAGAGTGATGGAATGGTTTTGAGGATATTTTTGTAAACATGCAATTCTTTAAGAAATTGTGTAATGTTTTAATATATCAAACCAAACAGTGAATAAAAATATGTCAGCATAACTAATACCAGCATAACTAATGCAAGCATAATTAATACCAACATTTTTAATACATCATATTCAACATTATTCTTATGCACCCTATCAAACGACCCCTAAGGTTCTAACTTGTACACGTTGCATGGTCTCGACATACATGAGGGTTCCAACCTGTAAATACAGTGCAACCTATCTTTTCAAATATAATATAAAAGTTGACCATGTGGTTATCCTTTTCGATTATGTGTATGCCTAGCTGGCTTAACAAGTGGGCAATTATTAGGAGAAGACTAAAAGGAGTCTGGTGCATTAAGCTTCCGCTATGTACGGAATTTGGGGAAAGGTTGGTCAACAAGGGTTTATTGTACGCGGTCTTACCCTGTATTTGTGCGAGAGACTATTTCCACGACTCGTACCCATTACCTCTTAGTTACATGATAACAACTTTACCAGTTACATCAATACTCTATTCTATTAGGAGAAGACTATTTTCTTTCTTTAAAAAAATCTTTTTGTTATGATCATATTATTCAATAGGAATTCAAATCTCATGAGTATCCATCGTTGGACCAAGTCAATATCATGCTTTTTGCTTCTTCATTTATTATAGGCAATATATATCCCGTATTTGTTGCAAATGTCATTAAAGTATAGAATGCCATAATTCTTCTGTACTCAATTATTTTATGTAAAGCAATCTTAGACTTGATTAAACATATTGCTCGTTGTAGAAGCATTTCTCATTCAGTTTAGTATCATCATATATATAAGTTAATAAACGAGGACCGATTTTATTCTTGCTAAAAAGTTTTTATCTGTTTTATTTGAGTGAGAATTTTATTCTAAAACAGCATACCTTAAAGTTGAATGTAATCATAATTGGAACCAACAACTACAAGTGTCGTGGTAGAATTTTAAGTATTTTTTCGGGAAATTTTCGTTCATATACCATATAGGAAACTATATCACCAAATATGTTCATAATTTACATATTACCCTTCATGCTAATAGTATTTCTACAAAATATAGACAATTCATTAAATAAGGAATTATTGTAGCTGTAGGGTTTCTTATTTAGGCGCGCTAAAATTGGGGGATTAAATATTCTTCCAGATCTTCCACTACGCAAATCACGCTCATTAATCTTCTTCGTCAGTTTCGTTCAAATTTAGCGTCTCTGCTTTTTCGATACACTATGTTTCAAACTTTTTCTAATTTCACAAATCAAAAACGACTAAATCCTCTACATCAAACGCAATTGTGTCCAAATTTCAGTAATACAAAGCAAAGGAAAAGAGAGCAGCAATTCCACCATTGATAGCCATTAAAAAGCTTTGAAGCTTTGAATTTAAATTTGGGTTTTCAAAAATCATCATTTGTTTGGATTGGGTATTGTTGCAAATAATTGGGAATATGGTTTGGAGTTTATATCTCAATTTTGAGGGGTTTTGGTGAAGATTAGACTTGGTTTGGGCTGAATTTCGGATTGAAACTCGAAGAAGGAGAAGAAGAAGACATGACATACATTATATTGCAGAAATTGTAGAAAAATTATATTCTGTTGTTTATTTATTTTTCTTTTATTCATTTAACTATTGTATGAAAGTTGAACAACATTATATAAAAAATATATTTAAGTGGTATTATATTGTAGTTGTATATAACTTAGTAGAAATAATGTACGAAAATTGTAGATACGTTGTATAATATATAATTAGTTGTATCAAAATTATTTTTACTATATATAAATCAGATACAAAATATACATAAGACATATTGTATAAATTTTCTATAAAATTTGTATGTAAGTTTTATGTTATTGTAGTTGTATTTCACTGGGTGGAAATAATGTATGAAAGTTGTAGAAAATTGTAGATAAGTTGTATTCCTCTATAACGGGAGATGTTGGCATATCAAGTAACTTTAGTGTTCCAGACGAGCATGCATGAAAATAAAGATAAATTCTGTTATGAACAGTTTGTAGATAATTTATAGAAACATTGAAATTCTATATTTTCATATTAATTTTTCAAATGATATGCAATTTTATTGTAGAATAAATGTAGAAACAAGCCATTGTGAGTCTTATTTGACTCATTCCTCACATTCAACTTATTCTACAAATTCACGCCTTTTTAAATACAATACAACCATACTTTGTTGAATTTAAAAGTATAGCAATATATATAACTTAAAAAACATCTTCTCCTCTACACAAGTTAGCTCCAAAACAGATGAAGTGGAATAACAAGCTTCCATCAAAACGTTTAACACAAAAACACAAAGTTCAAATTTTATGTTGTTGTAGTTATATTTAACTGGGTGAAAATAATGTGTGAAAGTTGTAGAAAATTGTAGATAAGTTGTATTCCTTTATAACGGGAGATGTTGGCATATCAAGTAACTTTAGTGTTCCAGACAAACATGCATGAAAATAAAGATAAATTCTGTTATGAGGAGTTTATAGAAATTTTGTAGATAATTTGTATAAACATTGAAATTCTGTATTTTCATATTAATTTTTCAAATGATATGTAGTTTTTTTGTAGATTAAATGTAGAAAACAAGCCATTGTGAGTCTTATTTGACTCATTCCTCACATTCAACCTATTCTACAAATTCACGCCTCTTTAAATACAATACAATCATACTTTCTTGAATTTAAAGGTATAGCAATATATATAACTTAAAAAACATCTTCTCCTCTGCACAAGTTAGCTCCAAAACAGACGAAGTGGAATAACAAGCTCCCATCAAAACTTTTAACACAAAAACACAAAAGCTCAAAAATAAATAAACAACAGTCTACAATTTATCTACAATTGCTACAATATAATGTATGTCATGTCTTCTTCTTCTTCTTCTTCTTCTTCTTCTTCTTCTTCTTCTTCTTCTTCTTCTTCTTCTTCTTCTTCTTCTTCTTCTTCGAGTTTCAATCTGAAATTCAGCCAAAACCAAGTCTAATCTTCAACAAAACCCCTCAAAATTGAGATATAAACTCCAAACCATATTCCCAATTGTTTACAACAACACCCAATCCAAACAAAATGATTTTTGAAAACCTAGATTTGAATTCAAAGCTTCAAAGCTTTTTAATGGCTGTCAATGGTGGAATTGTTGCTCTCTTTTCCTTTCCTCTTATATTACTGAAGGAACCCGAAATCATAACCATCAAATCGACCAGGCTTGTGCTCATCTTTCTCGGGCACAAAAACATTGGGACAAGATTGCAGAGGTACCGACAGTGCCTTGGCTACGGAAGAAATAATGGGATTTTAATACATAAATCATGGGTGTGGGAGGGAAACGTGGGTGAAGGTGTGGGAATTGGAGAGAGAAATGTGGAGGGAGTGATATTAGAAGGAATATACGGTGCCATTAAATTAGGAGTGTAATTAATACCCTTAAAAACCACTAATGGTATATAATTGGTAATTAGGTATACTTAATGTAATTATATCAAACCTTAAACATTGAGGGTAATATAATTTCCTATATGTCATAGGAATGTAAAAATTCCTATTTTTTCATCATTAAAAGGTCTCAGGTTTCGGCCATGAATAAAAAGCCGTCTTTGTTATGCAATACTTTTTCCCAATATGGAACTTTTTGACTCAATTACAAATTTGATCGAGTCCCAATGCGAGTAATAAACATCAGATAAAAAAAGACTATATACGAATGTAATAAAAAATACAAGATTTTAAAAGAAGATATGAAACAACCTAATTTAGAGTGGGAGTCGAGGGGTGAGGTGAGGGTGGGAGCAGACAATCAACGTGAAATATCACTTATGGAACTTATTTTCCTGATTTTTAAGGAACATGTATTTCTATAGAAAATATTTTAGCCAAAAAAAAAATTAAATTTGAAATTTTTTCCCTCCATACTAAAGCACCCTATAAGTCCTCTAATTAGATGTCACGGCGTAACAGTTTTATTTCAGTTTAGTGGTATAAAATAAGAAGAAAAAAAAACTGGAACCATATGATAAAATGATTATTTATATGGATAGCAAGGTTCGCGAGCCAACTAAAACAGAAGTTTCAAGAGCCAATTGTATTGTAGAAGAACTTGATCATCAGAGAGGCAAATGACCACTGCATGTATTTTTTGGGTAAGAAGGAAGCCCGCATCCGCTATCACTTTTGTCACAGCCTTTATCCTTCAGATGAGCACTTTGTGCGCTGATAGTAGGCTATAATTATGCAATTTAGATACTATTTACACTCTAATTTAGCCGCACTTTATCAATATTTGAATATTAAAAGATAACAAAATGCTCTAATTAAAAGTTTTATGCTTTGCAAGAGCCACTCCAAGCTATGAGGAAGATAAAGAATGTTTTGGAATCAATATGCAGCGTGGAAGGCCAATCTAAGGTTAACACGGTCGAAAAGGAGAAAGAAAAGCAAGCGGAGAAGTCCCCTCCAGGTGCACGGCCGCTGATTAACCGCGCACTAAAGGCAGAACACTAGGTGAAATCTGCGGCCGTGGACGGGCTGACGTAGACCAATAACCCAGGGGCAATTATGTAATTCCTAAGGCGACTAACATAAACCTATATGAAGCCTAATTCGCCCAGAAGAGAGGATAGTTGTTTTTAGTGAGATTTTGGAGGCAAGAACACCAGAGGAAGACAGAGAATTTCCCTAAGAGTTTTCATCTTCCTCTTCTTAATTCCATTGTTGATTATGACTTTCTATAGTGATTTTTATCTGTTAGTATGAGTAGCTAAACCCGTCATCTAGGGTTGATGGAACCAATTGTTGGATGAAGTCTTGACTCTGTTTTGATATAATTGAGCCATTTTACTCTATGATTGTTCAACTACGTATTGTCTTGTGATTAATTGAAAGGGCCCTTGATTAATCATATCTAGTTATCTTGTGTTGCTTGAGAAAGAATACTTGGTTAGATTGTTGTTGAACAACACCACCTTCGGGTAAGTTAAGAGATTAATTACTTTAATTTAAAAGCAGGGTTAGAGATAACGAAGCTTTGGTGGGATAATTCTGAGTTGCATAAATTGTTAACTAGAGTAGTTCGAGAGGGTGCTTCTAGTAAATTATCGTAATTGAACGAGAGATAATTGTGGTAGCCCAGAATTCATACTCCTTATAGAGTGTTACAGCGAGATTATAGCTAACGTGTCAGGAATTATCTTGAAAAAGCATTCAGGGCATTGAATCGGGCTAACAAGAAGGGAAAACAACTAAAACAAAACGACCAACTCGAAATTGAAATGGACGACGCCGAGAACATTAACAGGAACAATAGGAATGATCGAGTTGACCCAAACATCAGAGTGGTAGAACCTCTTGTGCTGGAAGTTTCTCTTTATAATTGGGCGCAACCAACTACTGATAACCTGGCCACAACAATTGTAGTCCCTCAGATACAAGAGGAGACATTTTAGATTACCAACTATATGTTGTACTTGCTACAGAATAAGGTGTTGTTCTTCGGGTCGGACATTGAAGACCCACAACAACATCTGAAGAACTTTCTATCAATTTGTGTCACTCAAAGATAGCCGAATGTGACTCCTGAAGCAATCAAATTATTATTGTTCCCATTTCAGTGACTTGGGAGGCTCAAACTTGATTGAATTTGCAAGAAACCTGGGAGAGGTTTAAGGGTATGTTGGTGAAGTGTCCGCACCATGGCATCCCGAATCAGATGCTGGGATAGAGATTCTATATGGGTTTGGCTGAGGGTCTGAAGACCAATGTAGATGCTTCTGCCAGGGGTGCATTCTTGAGCAAAACATTCACAGAGTGTAAGATTCTTCTTGACAAGATGTCTCAAAATTCAGGCTAGATGATGAGAGATACAACACTCACTCCAATAGTGCATTCTGTCGCTCTTGACCCAAACAATACAAATATAGAAAACATAGCCACTCTCATGACCCAGATGAGCTTTCTAACAAAGTAAATTGATGAGATGGGTACAAAACAGGTGCACATTGTTGATAGCATAAATGGAGGCTTATGCACTCCTTGCATAAACCAATCATATGTGTGCTCGTGGAGTGGAGAGAATGACAACTAGGGCTTCAGAGAAGATATGAATTATGTTAATAATTTCGGAGGTCAGAGGCAAGGTGGGCAGCAATGGGGACCAATATCAAACCAGCAGTATAGACTAAACCAACCACAACACAACCCCAATCCAGGAGGAGCACGACCACAAGGCCAAGTCGTACCTTATCAAAGCCAGCAGCGCTATAATCAGCAACACCAATAACAGTTGGCCTACCAACCACCTCATCAACACCACGACAGTAACATGATCGAAATCCGGGGCATGCTGCAACAACTCATTGGGACAAATCGAAAGATGCAAGAGAAGTTAGCTACACATGATTCAGCAATCAAAGGCATTGAAACTCAATTGGGACAACTATCTGTGGCCTTGAACAATCACCCACTAGGAACATTGCCTG
Organism: Nicotiana sylvestris; assembly: GCF_000393655.2. Classification (NCBI taxonomy): domain Eukaryota; kingdom Viridiplantae; phylum Streptophyta; class Magnoliopsida; order Solanales; family Solanaceae; genus Nicotiana; species Nicotiana sylvestris. Next base: position 13,886,419 of record NC_091064.1, read on the forward strand.
CAGATACAAACATTATCCAATGGAGCAGAACCCAAATCAGTTAATGGCACTGAGTCTCAGAAATGGAAGAGAATTAGACAAGGAACAAGAAGTTGCTCAATCTAGGAGAGAGACAATGCCAACTACTCCAGTTACATTAGAGACAGATGAGTCAGTAGAGCTCACCGAGGTTGTAATTGAACATGCACAAGTTTACAAGGGTAAGGAGAAGGAAGGTGAACAACTCCTAGAATAGGTGGTAGAAAAAGCTTCCAGCAAAGAAAAGACACAAAGTGGTGGGTAGAGGTTGACTCCTGCACGATTCCCCCAAAGGTTGGCAAAGCAAAAGAAAGATGATCAATACAGGAAATTCTCAGACAAATTCAATTGAATATTCCACTGATGGATGCTTTAAGGGAAATGCCAAGGTATGCAAAAATGATGAAGGACCTGATGTCGCGAAAATTTGACTTCCAAGACCTGTCCACTGTAACTCTGACGCAGACCTACAGCGTGGTAGTGACAAGGCCTATGGCTCAAAAGGTGTCTGATCTAGGTAGTTTCACTATCACATGCACCATTGGGAGTTATGCTTTTGCTAAAGCATTGTGTGACTTAGGAGCTAGTATAAACTTGATACCCTTGGAAATCAATACAAAATTGGGCATTGACAGAGATAAATCGACCTCAGTGTTGCTGCAACTACTGATCGCACAATCAAAAGACCAACAGGAATTCTTGATGATGTGCTTGTTCAAGTGGGAAAGTTTGTATTCCTTGCAGACTTCGTCATTCTTGGATGAAGAGATACAAATCATTTTGGGAAGGCCGTTTTTAGCCACTAGGAGAGCATTGATTGATTGTGAGACTGAAGAGTTGAAAATGAGGTTGAACAATGATGAAATAATATTTAACATTCAACAATCCATGAGGAGACCGAGCAAATTTGCAAATTGCTTGCTAGTGGAGGCCGTGGATGTAATACTGCAAGAGAAGGATGAGACCCTTAATTTCAGGGATCCACTAGAAGCCTGTTTGATGAACTTGGAAGAGATGGATGGTGAAGGGTTGGCAGAGTGGGTCATGGCCCTCGAGGGTTAACGGTTCTTGAAAAGGGAACCCCAGTTCGAACCCCTACGCTTAGAAGAGAGAGCAATACCTCCTGCAAAACCATCGATAGAGGAGCCACCACAGTTGGAGCTAAAACTGCTTCAGCTCACCTCCAGTACGCTTTCTTAGGGACTAATTCTAATTTACATATTATTATATCATCTGGTTTGCTAGTTGTGCAGGTAGAGCAACTTTTACAGGTGTTACAAGAATGTAAGACTACCATTGGTTGGACCATGACAAACATAAAGGGTATCAGCCTAGCGTTTTGCATGCACAAGATTCTCTTGGAAGAGGGGCACAAATCTTCTACAGAACATCAACGATGGCTGAACCCGAATATGAAAGAGGTGTTGAAGAAGGAAGTGATCAAGTTGCTAGATGCGAGTATCATCTTCCCCATCTCTGACAGCAATTGGGTTAGCCCTGTTCAGTGTGTGCCGAAGAAGGGAGGAATGACTGTCGTAGAAAATGAGAATAACTAGTTGATCTCGACTCATATAGTCACAGGGTGGCGGATTTGCATGGATTATCGGAAATTGAACACAGCCACCCGGAAGGACCATTTTCCCTTGCCATTCATCGACCAAATGTTGGACAGGTTGGCTGGGCGGTCTCACTTCTGTTTCTTGGATGAATATTTGGGATATAATCAGATCTCTATAGCCCCTGAAGATAGAGAGAAAACATCCTTTACCTGTCTGTACGACATGCCTTTCGGAGAATGCCTTTTGGACTTTACAATGCACCGGCTACATTCTAGCGGTGTATCTTAGCCATTTTCACGGATATGGTTGAAGACATTATAGAGGTATTTATGAATGATTTCTTTGTGGTGGGGGATTCATTCGAAGATTATCTTCACAATTTAAGAAGAGTGCTCAGTAGATGTGTGGGGATAAATTTAGTGTTGAATTATGAAAAATGCCATTTTATGGTACAAAAAGGGATAGTTTTGGGGCATCGAGTGTTCAGTAAATGAATTGAGGTCAACCATGCTAAGGTTGATGTTATTGAAAAGTTGCCACCGCCCACTTCGGTCAGGGCAGTGAGAGGTTTCCTTGGGCACGCCGGGTTCTACATGCGATTCATAAAATATTTCTCCAAGATTGCTAACACTCTACGTAAACTCCTTGAAAAGGATCAGACCTTTGTTTTTTCAGTCTTGGGGCAGTGAAAAGACAAGCTGATGCACCCAATTTATTATGCAAGTAGAACGCTTAACGGTGCACAACTCAATTACACCATAACAGAAAAAGAGATGTTTGTTGTAGTGTTTGCATTCGACAAATTCAGGTCGTACTTAATTAGTTGAAAAGTTATTATTTATACTGACCATGCATCAATTAGGTACTTGATAGCAAAAAAGGAGTCGAAGCCACGCTTAATCTACTGGGTTCTTTTGCTACAAGAATTTGATCTGGAGATCCGTAACAGAAAAGGGACAGACAATCAAGTAGCAGACCATCTCTTAAGGTTGGAAGGAGCTGAAAAGAAGGTGGAGGTTGAAGATATAACAGAGACATTCCCAGATGAACAGTTACTAGCAGTGACAATGGAGGAGACGCTATGGTATGTTGATATTGCGAACTAATAGCAAGCGATACTGTTGTCACACCTCCTTTTTCCCTACACCCCCGAAAGGGTATAAGGGAGCTTTTTCCAATTTAAGTAACAATAGAAATGAGATTATTTTATTTAAAATTCAGAGTCGCCACTTGGGATGATTTATGGTGTCCCAAGTCACCGGTTTAGAATCCCGAATTGAGGAAAAGATTGACTCTGTTTTACAGTCCGCGAACACAGAAATCCGGGTAAGGAATTCTGTTAACTCGGGAGAAAGTGTTAGGCATTCCCGGATTCCGTGGTTCTAGCACGGTCGCTCAACTGTTATATTTGGCCTATTTACTTGGTTTTAATAACACTTTTAAACCTATGTGCATTTTAACTTTATAAACGCTTTTATTTAAATATTTTTAGAAAGATTCAACGTCATCTAAAATACATCTCGAACCACGTCACATAAATGCACCCGCGGTCCACGACACATATTATTTAACATTGCTAAGACTTGCATTTGGGTCACATATAATGCACACCCGAGTTTAAGAAATTAATTTTTTAAGAATAGCGCGCCTAAAGCAACTACGCACTTTCAAGTTAATAACAAGGTTTGCAAGGGCCATGGGAAATTCAGCTAATGGCACACCTCGATTTCTAAAGAGTTTGAAATTAATTAAGGGCCATGAGTTATGTAAAGTGTTGTGGAATAATTCAACCATTTAAGAATTCCTTAGCTAGTTGGTAATACTTAAATCTCTTTTATTTACATGGATGGGGTGTAAAAAATAACAAAAAAACAAAGATTAAAAGAGTTAACGAAAAGGAATTGTGTAGACGACGTCCTCCCCAACCCAAGGATAAAACTGCACAATTAGCCTAGTTATCCAATTTACACTTTTAAGCCAACAGATCGAGAAAACCAACAGATTGAGTACTTTTAAAGTAATTCAAAAACAATCATGTACTCTACTGTTGGCATATGAATGTATTAAGCTAATAAAAGAAATTCAAGTATATTTGTCACATTAAACACCAGAACACATGATAACAATCGGATACCAACAGATAGTGTTATCAAAACTAAAACAAAGAAGGAGAAAGAATGAATCTCTCTGTCGAAATCTTTCAAATCCAGATTAACAAAAGAACACCTACAACGAAACATCATCAAATCTTTGAACGAGCAGTTGAACACGTGACCGGAAATAAACTCGAACGGTAACCTTGAGCACCAAACTGTTTCCCGGATCTGAGCTTGACCGGACAGCCTCAAAAGGATGATGACATGAATAGGACAACAAGCAGAACTCGATAGACGACGGATTGGACGAACCTCGCCGAAGAAACTCAAATCTCGCTGACGAAACTTACTATGACAAATGCCTGCAGCCTAGAACTGGTACTCAACATTTAAATATAGGATGTGTTGGCTGTAACCCAGAAATGGTGTTTGACGTTGAAGGCTTGGTCTTGAGGTCTGTTTTGGGTGGAGATGGAGTCCGTTCCGGTGGGCTTGGGTGGAAGAACGACGACCTGTTAGTGTGTGTGTGTGTGTATCCGGCATTAGGCTGCTGGAAGCCATTATTGGAACGAAGAAGAAGATGGATCGAGGGGGTCGTTTTGGGGTGGTATTGAAGACGATGATCTTCAAGTCCCTAGGTCTAAGGTCATTTCCTTTTTTTTGTAATTTTCTAGCTGATTTTCCGAAAGTATCTTGCGGCCGATCAGATTTGCTTCTTGGGTCTAGGTCTTAAAGTCTAATTGTTTTATAGGGTTTTTTTAGGTTAGAGGGTATGGGCCTAGGAATTATGGGCTAGGTCCAAAATTAGGCCTAAAATGGGTTGCTCGAGCCCAAGTTTTATTCTTTCTCCGCGAACGAGCCTAAAATACGATCTCATTTATTAATTAATCCTACTTAAGTAAAATAACCATTAAAATAAGACTGGCCATTAAAACAAAACTATTTTTGGTATTTTTCAAGATTAAAATGATTACAAAACATTTATGAAACTATTCTTTTGTAATTTTCGTTTTCTTGTAATAAAATAAAGTAAAAGAGTAAAAATTAGTTGAAATAGCTATATTAGGCCTAAATTAAATATTTACATGCTAAAATATGAAAAATCTTGGGGAGGGTCAAAAATCACATGTCTACATCTGCCCCTCTTTGACTGGAAACACGAAGAGTTTTCGGACAAAGAATGACTAGACAGGTTTTTTGACCCGACCCTTATTTAAGGAGACCAAAACTAAGAAAAAGAGGGAATGTGACCGAGCCCTAGTATCTGAGCCGCCTACATATCCTTGTCTATAAAGGAATCAGGTCATGTGTAGTTCAGAAGTGAGTGAGATGATGGAGTACCGAGGTGGAGAGCCGATCGAGGTGCCATTCCGCCGAGGTTCTGGTCTGCGGTCTTGTTATTACATCAAAATCAAAATATATGAAAAAGACTAGTTAAGCCTGTCAACTATGAGTTACAAGATTCTTATCTATAAGTCTTCTGAAGCTTGATCCTGAGTCTTGAATTATTCTTCATGCAGACTTTGGATTTGAACCTTGACGCTTCCTAGTTGCAGATGCTAGCTCATTCTTCTTCAGATTTTTGGATCAAGACCGTACATGTAGTGCTTGTGACCTCGGCCATGTCTTGAGCAACTCACATCTTTCATCAACTTCTGCATTTGGATTAACTTCTTGCCTTTCTCTCTTTTTCCTTATTGTGACTAACTTCTGTTGATCACCTCGGACTGTTGACTCGCATTCTTTCCACGAGCTTCTTTTGTTGCTGACTTGAACTGTAATCCGAGATGCTTTCCATTATTCTCCAGTGGACGCCTGACTGCTGAACTTGAACCGTATTCCCCCTACTCTCTAAGTGGGCTCCTGATTGCCAAAACATTGAACTATATTCTCGTGCTCTCCAGGTGGGCGCCTGGCTGCCAAAACTTGAACTGTATTCCCGTGATCTCTAGGTGGGCGCATGATTGCCAAAACTTTAATTGTATTCCCGTGCTCTCCAGGTCGGCGCCTGATTGCTAAAACATTGAACTATATTCCCGTGATTTCCAGGTGGGTGCCTGATTGCCGAACTTGAACTGTATTCCTGTGCTCTCCAGGTGGGCGCCTGATTACCAAACTTAAACTGTATTCCCATGCTCTCCAGGTGGGCGCCTGATTACTGAACTTTAACTGTATTCCCATGCTCTCCAGGTGGGCACCTGATTACCAAACTTAAATTGTACTCCTGTGCTCTCTAGGTGGGTGCCTGATTACAGAACTTTAACTGTATTCCCATGCTCTCCAGGTGGGCGCTTGATTTCTAAACTTGAACTGTATTCCCGTGCTCTCCAGGTGGGCGCCTAATTTCAACAAAATAGATAAAACAAAGAAAATTTTCTATCCCAGTTTGGTAGCTGGGCACATCTGTGAGGGTTAAACTGAATAATGTTACCAAATATTCTAAGAATTTGAAAGCTAGATCCCATTATCCAGGAAGGTCCTGACAACTCCTAGTTAAATGACAGTTTTAAATCTAAATTATATCTTCTAAAGGTATTACTTCCGCTACATCTTGTTATCTAATGGAAATCTTAAAGCTAGGTCCCATTATTTAGGAGGGTCCTGAAAACTCCTAATTGAATCTTATCTCAAACATGCAAACTTTGAAACCATCTTATATTCCTTGGGGTATATTTATGCTAGATTTTACTACTCATGATTATTTTGAATTTTAAACTAGGTCCCATTTTCCAGGAAGGTCCTGAGAATTTACAGTCAAACCTGTTTGGTGCTTGCCTTTCCTTACGGAGGGTTTCTCCTAAACAAACAAAATTTTCTGCCCCTGTTTCAATCAAAGAAAAATTGTGTCAATTTAAAAATATGGTGGTTGGTTTGTGGCCTTGACTTTGAGGGCGATTGCTCCTTCACTTCCCATGATAACTTTGATTTCCACTCGAAGACCTTGCTTGTTTATTGACTAACCACTTTCTTTGTCAATCTTATCACAGAAAATACCTTTGATCCGTTCACCTAACACCCTCCATATGTTGCATTGTTCATGAATTGATATATACCAAACCTTTGTATTTCACATGGATCCCAAAGCATGTTGATTATTACCAACTCAGTGCGCTTGTTGTTCTTTCTTGACTTATGACACTTTGATATGCTAGCCAGATCCCCTTTTGTGCAATTGAAAAACTGGTGGCAAATTTTGAAGTCATTTCTCACTTGTTCTAACCAAACAGACTCAAGAAGAGGAAGTAAACAAGACAAAAGGAACAGAGTAAAGGACAATGGAAAGAGATAATTCCTAACAAGAAAACTACAAATTAGAAACCTATCAGATCTGGATACCAACTCTAATAACCATGATATGCACCTATGAACATTCTGTCAAGTAAGTTTGATGTTCAACTCCTGTTATACCCCCAAACCGTGAAACTGGGTTTCAATGCTCTGATTATCCAATCTGATTCACAATCCCTATTCGACTTGTAGTGCCCGAAGGGTTTTCACCATCAAACCTCTCTCATTTTGTTCTTTCTCTCGACTTACAGTCGCCTCAAGGTGCTCATGAAGGATCACACCAATAAGACTCTCTCATTTTTGATTTCTCTCAGCTTTCATCACCTTACGGTGCCCATGAGGGTTTTCACCAATAAGACTCTCTCATTTTTTATTTTCCTCTTTTGGACCGGAATGTTGCCCCTGATATGATTCACCTCTACTTTCTCGCCTCGGCATCTCTCGAAAACTGATCGGAAGGTCTTTCTCTGAACCGTAATGTGGGCTTTTGGATGGAGTTAGAAAGAAAGGGTATCAAAAGTCTCAAAACAAACTCAACCGGGTTCAAAATTACAACTTTTGGAACCAAATTTTCTCGCAACAACCGCAGGCCCCAGTTTCTTTTCTTGGGGACTTTTGGATTTTTATTTTGATGGGACCGAACCGTGAGGCTGCCTACGTATCCTTAAAAGGAATCAGGTCGAACGTAGTTCATGTCATAGAAATTACTTTGTTGTTGGGATTTTCTCTTTTCTCTTTCTTTTCATTCTCTTTTTTGCTTTCTTTTTCTTTTTTTGTTGTTTTTCTTCTTCTTTTTTTCTTTATATTTTCATTCTTTTCTTTCTCTTTTCATCCTTTTCTTTCTTTTTGTCTCTTTTCTTTCTCTTTTTTCTCTTCTTCATTTACTTATCTTTCGTGCTTGCATTTTTGAACTTTGCTACTCATTCAAAAAAAGGTATGAAAGAAAATAAATAAGGCTCAAAGGGGTAACAAAGGATAAAGTGTTTAGATAGCAGAACAAAATGCCTTCGTCATTCCAATCTTCAAAACATGCCAAGTACAAGCCACAATTAAACAAACCAAGAAAAACATTCATAACATCTTTTGATTGTACCAGACTTGATAACCATATCCACACATTCGCCTTCTACATCTGTTAAATACAAAGCACCATTGGACAACACTCTCACTCTCATTACCACGAACAGCCCCTGTCAATTTGGGTAAACTTGCCTTTAGCTTCAAACCGATGCGGCATGATGCATTTCAATAGGGTTTATTTATGTTCTATCTGCCCCAGTTTCACACAATTCGGGCTTGAAGTGATCTCAAAATGCCTTTACTTATTTCCCTCAAATGTCCCTATCATCTTCAAAATTGTTTCACTCATTGCTTCATGACTAAACTGACTTTTTAAGACCAGGCTGAGAGTTACACATGCATGTCATGTTACTAGAGTCAACAGGAAAAGAACTATAAAAGAAAGAATAACTAAACAAAAATGACTAAAAATAACAGAAAACAGAAAATTGCATTAGACAAATGGTGGAAGGGTTTGAACAACGAAACAAGGAAACTAAACTGGGGTTACAAACCTAGACAACACCAAACAAGCTACTACGACTAAACAGACTAGGCAAAAATAAAAGGATAGAAGGGTTTGAGTCACAAGACAATATCCGGATTGCAACCCTGAAATAACTCGGATAACAGAAATGACAACAAAATAAACCACCAAGACTCCTCCCTAGCTAGCCAAGAGAGGGGCATCTTTCCGATCACCAAGCTCAACATCTTAGCCACTGAATTCTGCATCAACAATACTAGGACCTTTACATGTCTTCATCATAATGTTCTTAACAAATTGTTTTTGGATTCCTTTTGCCGGCTCGTTCTTAAGATCAAACTCTGATAGTGCTAAAAGCTCCGTAGCATGTGGACCTTCGAGGATCTCAAAAGAATTCTCATATTCCTTTTCAAAACAAATCATACCCACCATATTCGTCTCATTACGGACAAGCGATGGACTTTGGCTAGTGTCTGTTGCATCTGAATTTTGCACAACAATGTCACCTGCATCAATAAGCTTCTGAACTGCTTTTTTCAGGTACCAACACTTTTTTGTACTGTGACCCGGGGCATCGGAGCAATATGCACACCTTTGGGAAAAATCAAACTTCTTTGGCAGAGGGTTTGACATTTTTATCTGAATCGGCTTCAACATGTCCAATTGCCTCAATCTTTGGAACAAACTGCCATATGATTCTCCAATAGGGGTGAAAGCCTTTTCTTTTTCAGTAGTCTTTTCGATTTGTATTCTAGCCTCGGTTGGAACCTTTTGCTGGTAGGTGACTGATATGCTTGAGGGGGCGGGTAAGACATTTAGTAAAGTGGTGCGGGCCATCGCAGGCCTCAAGGATGTGGAGCATATGGTGGTGCATTGTGGACGGGGTATTAGGGAAGTGATGTACGATTTTGGGGGTTATGTTGAGAGAAGTAGTAGTGGGAAGGATTACAAGGATATCCACAGGGTCGACATTGAGGCTGAAAGCGCTAGAAAGAACAACCACTAGACCTTATCGGCGGCGGGACTCACTAGCATCTTTTCTATCAATGTGAGGACTATCCCGAGCAACTTGTTCGTTCCATCTGAGCCAAAAATCCCTAAAACATTTCTTGGGTTTCTTTTCCATCTGAGATAGGGAGGAGTGGTCTGGGACAATGTCTATATTGTACTGGAAGTATCGCACAAAATCTTGAGCCATGTCGTCCAATGTATGCCACTTGCCGACATCTTGACGATTATGTCATCCAAAGCTACCCCAGTCAAGCTCTCACTGAAATACGCTATCAACAAATCCTCTTTTTCGCCAACACCTCTCATTTCACTGCAATAATCCCTCAAATAGGCTACCGGATCTCCACATCCATCGTACAAGTTAAACTTTGGCACTTTAAACCCTGTGGGCAGGCGAACATCAGGGAACATACACAACTCTTTGTAAGACATGATAACCTGGTCTCCCATCCCTTGCATGTTCTTTAAGGATTGTTCTATGCTTTTCAGCTTCCTGGATATCTCGTCTCGCCCTTCTTTTCCCGTGACTTTTTCATGTTTAGCATGAAGCTCATCCCGAGGGCTCTTCTTGTATGAGTCAGGAACCTTGTGGGCAACCTCTGCGGGGTAGTATTGGGCATCATGAGCTTTGAGTGGATATTCATTGTTGGGAATAGTGGATATGACAGGAGAGAAATTTTGGGGAGAGGTAATTGGAGGATGAGTGATGGAGCTACTAGGGTGGTTGGGAAAGTTGTGATAAGCGGGTGAATCTGGAGAGTATGGAGGATCATCTGGCATTATGTCCGGAGTTTGGGTAAGGGCAGCATCTAGGAAGCCAGGTGGTGGCGGGGGTGGTGCCTTACCAGTCATCCAGGCCTGATACATGTCAGTCATGTGTTGTCTTAACATCCTTACCTCATCAGCCAAAACAGTGTCTTGTTCAACCAACTACTTTCGGGCACCGGTATCAACCAACCCAATTTTGTTGTTGTCCGCCATTGCCTTTTGACTTTATGTTGTGGAGAGGAGTTACTACTTTGAGAACCACAAACCAACCACCTTTTTCTATGAAGATATCAAAAGGAACAAAATGGATTCATCCCGTTAGCGTTAGGGCATTTAACAACAAAAATATCACATTGCGTGCAATGCACCTAGCAACAATTAATGGTTCTAGAATGACTTCGAGGGTCATAAGGTCACTTGGCATCATCCTAGTTTGTCCATTTGAATCATCTCTTTTCTTTTCTTTTCTAGCACTTCTTATCTTGCTCGCTTTCTTTCCCCTTTTTTCTTTTTGATTATCGCTCTTTCTTTCCTCTCATTTCTTACCTCCCATAATTTCACCATATTTTTTTTTCTCTTTTTCTTTTTTTAAAAAAATGATTCGATCGAACGTTATGTAGGTTGCCTACATATCATGATCCCGCATGAATCAGATCTTTGCGTAGTTCTGGAAGATCGGGAATAAAGTAAACAAATAAACGTTCTCTTTTTTTTTTCTTTTTCTTTTTTTACCTTACTGACTACTCTGATGAGAGAAGAGAAATAAAAGAAGCAAAACTTTTTTTTTGAATTTTCTAGATTTAATGTTCTATAACCTATTCTAAACTCAAGCTTAACGGATTTTTTTCTTTTTCTTTTCTTTTTCGAAACAAATACTCTATTAGAGAAAAATCCTAGAAGAGAAAGATATTTTTTGACTCTTTTTTTTGAATTTTCATTTGATATCCCTGAAGAAAAACTTCGTAACGAGAAATGAAAAAGATAAAATTGTTTTTGGATTTCAATTCTTAATTACCTAAAGGAGAAATTTTAAAAATAAACAGAAGATAAGGTATCTTATTTCTTCTATGTGCAATGTCCTAAATCTAGTAAAAATAAAAGAACTATAACCTCAAAAGAAAATCATTTTTTTGGATTTTTGGAATTAATATCTTAGAGAAAACCTTTAAAGAGGTACTAAAAACAAAAATTCTTTTTTTTAGTCCTAATATACTAAAGGAAATATAAAAATAAATTTTTATTTTAAGTTCTAGATATTAATTGCCTAAAGGGAAAACCACATCAAACGATTTTTTTTAATTTCTAGGAGTAGTATTCATAAAGAAAATTCTAACGGAAATATAAAAACGCAAAATATCCTTTTTTGGATTTTTTATTTATAACACATCTTTTTCCAATACAAAATAGGAAATATAAAAACAAAAGACCCAACATTACTGTACAAAACTAGAACGTAAAAGACGACATAAAAAAAATAACAGACTCAAAACATAATAACTAAAAAAAATCTCCTTAAGCAAACTCCTGACTGGATGGTCCTAAGGCGTCTGTCCTGCCCAAACTCCGGTAAGTAGATCTACACCTGTACGAGAAAACTGAAACCAACACTATGTGAGACAATAACATTCTTTACTAGACACATGTCAGACATGATTGAAACTATTTCTGCAAAATGAACTTATGCGGCTAAAAGTGGATAAAATGCAAGATTTGGCTAAGACCTCGCGAAGCCAAGAACCTAAGACTTACTAGGAAGACCGGACCCTATGTGGGTTGCCTACGTATCCCGCCCCGAGAGACGAGAATCAGGTTCGCGTAGTTCGGGCAGATTGGATACGGGGAGAATAAAAAAATAACTAATTTAGAGAAGAATATATTTTTTTCTCGAAAATGATGAAACATGTAAAAAAAATTGGATTTGCTTTTCATCATTTTCGGAAAATGATGAAAAAGTGCAAAATCTTTCTAAATTTTTCATGTTTTTTCTTTTTTCTTTTTCTTAATAAAAATGTTAAAGAAAATATAACTGGGCCCTACTTGCTTTATTACACTTCACCCTCTGTTTTTTCCTTTTTCCTTTTTTCCCTTTTTTTTTCTTTTTCATTTGCCCTCAACTATCATTGGTCCGCCAAATGACCCTTTTACCCTTAAAAATTGCAAAATGTAGCACATAGCATCCATCACGATGGTCTTTTATTTTTTTGGGGTACACATGTCCTAGACGGACCCAACCCCTGTGTTGAGTTCCCAAAGTCAAAATGCACATGATGCAAACAAGCGTTCCTACTAGGGATCCGGCATGGGGCTGAGTTATTCTAGGTTCAAAACCTGGGTATAGTGTTCTAAACTTGTGCACCCGAGCGGACAACTCGAGTCAAGGATGGGGCTACGTACTGGGAACCAAAAGGTCATCCGGCTTAGTAACTTGTCCGAGCCTCTTTCTTATTCAAGGTATGACACTAACAGAATAGGGAGTCACGGCCAGCGTGCACATCCCCGGAGATGAGAAGAGAAGGGTTTCAGAACAGTTTATATACAGTTCACGCAGTATCAAAGCGGTAAAAGCAAAATTTAGCACATTAGGCTCAAACATGTGAATAAAATCAGATAATAAATAAAGCCAAATACAACAATTATTCTAAGCTCGAATTCTAAACCCTGCGAAACCAGAGATTCTGGGTTCGATCCCCAGCAGAGTCGCTAGAGCTGTCACACCTCTTTTTTTCCTACACCCCCGAAAGGGTATAAGGGAGTTTTTTCCAATTTAAGTGACAATCGAAACGAGATTATTTTATTTACAATTCAGAGTCGCCACTTGGGATAATTTATAGTGTCCCAAGTCACCGGTTTAGAATCTCGAATCGAGGAAAAGATTGACTCTGTTTTACAGTCCGCGAGCACAGAAATCCGGGTAAAGAATTTTGTTAACCCAGGAGAAGGTGTTAGGCATTCCCGGATTCCGTGGTTCTAGCACGGTCGCTGAACTATTATATTTGTCCTATTTACTTGATTTTAATAACACTTTTAAACCTATGTGCATTTTAACTTTATAACCGCTTTTATATAAATATTTTTAGAAAGATTCAACGTCATCTAAAATACATCTCGAACCACGTCACATAAATGCACCCGCGGTCCACGACACATTTTATTTAACGTTGTTGAGACTTGGATTTGGGTCACATAAAATGCACACCCGAGTTTAAGAAAGTAATTTTTTTAAAAATAGCACGCCTAAAGCAACTACGCACTTTCAAGTTAATAACAAGGTTTGCAAGGGCCATGAGAAATTCAGCTAATGGCACACCTCGATTTCTAAAGAGTTTGAAATTAATTAAGGGTCATGAGTTATGTAAAGTGTTGTGGAATAATTGAACCATTTAAGAATTCCTTAGCTAGTTAGTAATACTTAAATCTCTTTTATTTACATGGATGGGCTGTATAAAATAACAAAAAAACAAAGATTAAAAGAGTTAACGAAAAGGAATTGTGTAAATGACGTCCTCCCCAACCCAAGGATAAAACTGCACAATTAGCCTAGTTATCCAATTTACACTTTTAAGCCAACAGATTGAGTACCTTTAAAGTAATTCAAAAATAATCATGTACTCTACTGTTGGCACATGAGTGTATTAAGCTAATAAAAGAAATTCAAGTATATTTGTTACATTAAACACCAGAAACATTATAACAATCGGATACCAACAAATAATGTTATCGAAACTAAAACAAAGAAGGAGAAAGAATGAACCTCTCTATCGAAATATTTCAAATCCAGATTAACAAAAGAACAACTACAACGAAACATCATCAAATCTTTGAACGAGCAGTTGAACACGCGACCGGAAATAAACTCGAACGGTAACCTCAAGCACCAAACTGTTTCCCGGATCTGAGCTTGACTGGACAGCCTCAAAAGGATGATGACATGAATAGGATAACGATCAGAACTCGATAGACGGCAGATTGGACGAACCTCGCTGAAGAAACTCAAATCTTGCTGACGAAACTGACTATGACAAATGCATGCAGCCTAGAACTGGTACTCAACATTTGAATATAGGCGGCGTTGGCTGTAACCCAGAAATGGTGTTTGACGTCAAAGACTTGGTCTTAAGGTATGTTTTGGGTAGAGATGGAGTCCGTTCCAGCGGGCTTGGGTGGAAGAACGACGACCTGTTGGTGCGTGTGTGCATGTACCCGGCGTTAGGCTGCTGGAAGCCGTTGTTGGAACGAAGAAGAAGATAGATCGAGGGGGGCGTTTTGGGGTGGTATTGAAGACGATGATCTTCAAGTCCCTAGGCCTAAGGTCATTTCCTTTTTTTTTTTGTAATTTTCTAGCTGATTTTCTGAAAATATCTTGCGGCCGATCTGATTTGCTTCTTGGGTCTAGGTCTTAAAGTCTAATTGTTTTATAGGGTTTTTTTTAGGTTAGGGGGTATGTGCCTAGGAATTATGGGCTAGGTCTAAAATTAGGCCTAAAATAGGTTGCTCGAGCCCAAGTTTTATTCTTTCTCCGCGAACGAACCTAAAAATACGATCTTATTTATTAATTAATCCTACTTAAGTAAAATAACCATTAAAATAAGACTGGCCGTTAAAACAAAACTATTTTTGGTATTTTTCAAGATTAAAATGATTACAAACCATTAATGAAACTATTTTTTGTAATTTTCGTTTTCTTTTAATAAAATAATGTAAAAGAGTAAAAATTAGTTGAAATAGCTATATTAGGCCTAAATTAAATATTTACGTGCTAAAATATGAAAAATCTTGGGGAGGGTCAAAAATCACATGTCTACAACTGTACCTTATGAACTCTCTTCAATTCAAAAGAAAAAGTACTTTTGCGATTGTCAGTCTTATTACTGGGATGAACCTCTACTTTTTAAAAAATGTGTAGATAACATGAGCGGGAGGTGTATCCTCGAGAAAGATCAACCTTCTATTTTGCACGCTTGCCATGCTTCGCCATATGGTGGACATTTCGGAGGAATTCGGATAGCGGCTAAGGTGTTGGAATCGGGTTTGTATTGGCCAACTCTATTCAATGATGCCTATGCTTGGGTGAAAAGTTGCGATGAGTGCCAAGGGACAGGCAACATATCTCGACGTCGCGAGATACCGATGACTACTATTCAGGAAGTAGAGGTATTTGACATGTGGGGGATTGACTTTATGGGGCGATTCGTCAGCTCGTATGGTAACAAATACATATTGGTAATAGTTGATTATGTCTCCAAATGGGTTGAAGCTATGGCTCTCCCAACCAATGATGCAAAAGGGGTGACAGGATTTCTAAAGAAAAACATCTTCACACGTTTTGGCACCCCGAGAGCTATAATCAGTTATGGTGGAACCCATTTTTGCAATAGAGTGTTCGCACGACTATTGGAAAAGTTGGAGTTCTCCATAAGGTGACCACACCTTATCACCCACAGACAAGCGGTCAAGTTGAAATGTCCAACTGTGAAATCAAAAGTGTCCTAACCAAGACAGAGAATGCGATAAGGATTGATTGGGCAAAGAAGCTGGATGATGCATTATGGCATACCACACATCATTTAAAACTCCAATTGGTATGTGACCATACAAGTTGGTGTTTGGAAAAGCATGGCATCTTCCGGTGGAGCTTGAGCATAAAGACTTTTGGGCACTGCGGCAGTTGAATTTGGATATGGAGACCACATGCACTAGTAGAGTCACTAAGTTACATAAACTCGAGGAATTTAGGTTCCATGCATTTGAGAATGCAAGATTGTACAAAGAAATGATGAAAATGATGCATGATAAGCATATTCTAGATCGGAACTTCAAACCCGGAGATCTAGTATTGTTATACAACTCGAGATTAAGATTGTTTCCGGGTAAATTGAAGTCTCGATGGTCAGGACCCTTCAGAGTGGTGCAAGTCTTCTCAAGTGGAGTTATAGAAATTGAATCCGAAGATGGAACAAATAAGTTCATGGTGAATGGGCAAAGGTTGAAACATTACCTTGGAATGGTCGAAGAAAAACGAGATAGAGTGGTGATATGTTTGGAAGAGACCCAATACACAAGCGAAGAGTAATAATGAAAGCTTGTGTCGTGCCGCGACGTTAAATTAGGCGCTTTTTAGGAGGCATCCCTTATTTTCCTTTACTCTTATTTTTGTAATTGATTTTGAACGATGATGATATTGACCGATCTACTAATGTGAAGGGATTAAATTATGAGTATCGGAAGGACTCAGGTCACAAAATTAACCCGAAGATAGGTAAAAGTGCAAAAAAGAAAAAAAATTCTAGAGGTCGATATCCGCTCCTGCGGATTTGACCGCGGATTTTAAACTCCCTTTTGTCCCCCATCCACGACCGCGGATTGATTGCGGATGGGGCGTCGTTAAAGTTAATGAATTTGTTTTTCTTACTTAACCCTCCCCCTAACCGCCCACTCCCCCACTTCTTTCCCCCCAAAATTAACAAAATCTAACCCCCCCTCCCTAAAACAAGAAACGCCTACCCCTTCCCCTTCCTCTCTCCCAATCTCTCAAATCAACAAAATCTTCTCTCCTTATTCATCTTCTCTACTCAACCACTCCCCAAGCTCCATTCCTCACAAGAACTTCAAGTAAGTAACATGCTTTTACTTTCTTTTTTAGTTTTTTTTTCCCAATTTTTTCCATTCTTTTCCTCTTCTATTGTAAGCGTAGGATAGTAGAAGTTATGGGTACTCTTGTCTTTGTTTTGAATTGTTAGTATATATGTTGGCATGTGAGGATAATAGATTTGGTTGGGTTGGGGAAGACATTGTTGAGTTTGTGAAGAATGGAAGTTTAATTGGGTCTTTGGGTAAATTGGGGAGCCTATGCACAGTAAGTGTTTGTTGAATTGCCACAATGAGTTTTTAGTAGAAATTGTGACCAATTGTGCGAGTGAAGTCCAAGTAACCGCCCTTGGTTAACATATTTCGCCGATATTGATAGTGGTGTTTGTTGTGTAGGTACCATTAGACCTTCAAAGAAGAGACACACTACCGGTGCCTGGTCAAGTGGTCATGGAGGCTCGTCCTGGGCACGGGCACCGGCTAGTTCAGCTCAGTTTGATTGTACCAGGTTTGTCTCCAGAGCTGCCCAAGACCGTTTCAGTTTGACGGCTACTAGAAAACCTATACTGGAAAGGGGAATTGACAGAGGTCCCTCCTGGATGAGTGCCCTAATATGTATAGGGATTTGATCAAGCGCATGTTGGACATCTTCTTCGAAGAGCCGGAAGAGGGTAACTTGATGCTTGTCCGGGAATTCTACTCCAACTGCTCTGAACATGAGGATCACATTTGCACTGTGCGACAAAAGAGAGTGAATGCCTCGATATAAGCTATTAGGAGAGTGTATCTATTGCATGTATTTAATGGGGAGGTGGATTACTATGATACTTACCGGCGAGTACCAACAAATCGGCACATGTTTTTCAAAACTATCTGTGTACCAGACAAAGAGGTAGTGTAGGTTGTGCCGGAATTGAAGTTGCACTCAGCATCACTCACCTTTGAAGGAAAGTGTTGGTTGTACGTCATCAATAGTCGATTGCCGCCGTCCCACAACACCACTGAGGTAAATGGTCCGAGAGCTGCCTTGATCTGGAGCTTCGTGAATGGCCACGATTTTGATGTGGCCAAAGTTATTTAGTATGAGATGTTCATCCGTTCACCAATGAAGAGGTATGAGTTCTTCTTCCCCTCTCTGGTCACTAGATTGTTCAGGTCAACAAGGGTGCCAAAAAACCCAAATGTGGATGGCAAGGTGAAGAAAGAAGCAAAGTTCCCAACAGACAAAGTGACCATTGGGAAGGATACAGTGGTACCCGGTGCGGCTCATAGTAATGATTCTGAGGCGTCGGAGGAGGGCGATGAAGAGCAGGAGGAAGTTGGTTCTTCCTCACCCCCACGAGAACAAGTTGTCGCGGTTGAAGGACAATTTGCAGTCAGATGGAGTACGTGGATGACAGCCCTAGAACTTTCCTCGTATGTCTGCAAAGCTAAATAGTAGTCTTGTTTAGTTTAGGAAGTGATATAGCATTTCTTTGTTGAACTATATATATATTACACCCACCTATTTGTTATGTATCGTAGTTAACCCCGTTGAGCCTGTAATCCTGTTTCTTTGGCAACCACATTACAAGCCTTATCCCTTATTTGAATTGATCATCTATTTGAACCATTTACCTCTCGTAAGCACTTGAATTACTATGAATCTATGAAGGATAAAGTGTGGGGTAATTGGTGGGGCTTTTGAGTGGAACTAGGGAAATAAGGAGAAAGGTGTACCTTTTTGAAAAGGCCGCTTGAAAAATAAAATGTTAATAGTGCATTATGTTGATTATTAATATTTCTTTGGTGGTTTTTAAGGTGATTGTGCTCAAAGAAGGTTGGGGTGATATATGTGGTGTTGAAGGTGGAAATATTGGTTTAACTTAAGTGTGGGCTTGAGTGTAAAATATATGTATTAAAGTGTTTAGGGAGGTATAGTCACTATTATATCCAAATATATTCTACCCAACCAGCAGCCTACATTACAACCAAATAAATTCCTACTTTATCCTTGACTAAATGAGCTCAATTATCAGAGTAGTACACTACGGGAAAGCATATGAAGCGTTTTCTGTGGCACAAGAATATCATTTCTGAGGGTGAGTGAATTATGTTCATTTTGAAGTTCCTCAGTGTGCGTGCATTTTATTGATTGTGGAATGAGTCTCTTTTGTTGTGAGCACTTGATTCATGAAGGAGAGGTAAGTCTGGACCTCTGAGTTAGTGTAAGTAATCCGGTTAGGAATATTGCATGGCTCGTGGGAGTCAACTCTTGAGGTGTAGATGTTACACTAATGCACTCAATCTATGTGGAATATTCTTGGTGTGATGAGTTAGGGAAGTCACTCAGGGAAGTTAGGCCTCCATAGAGTGTGGTTTAATTGCTCGAGGACGAGCAAAGGTTTAAGTGTGGGGTGTTGATAGTAGGCTATAATTATGTAATTTAGATACTATTTACACTCTAATTTAGCCGCACTTAGATAATAAAATGCTCTAATTAAGAGTTTTATGCTTTGCAGGAGACACTTCGAGCTATGAGGAAGCTAAAGAGTGCTTTGGAGTCAATACGGAGCGTGGAAGGCCAATCGGAGGTTATCACGGTCGAAAAGGATAAAGAAAATCAAGCGGCAAAGTCCCCTCTAGGTGCGCGGCCGCGGATTGACCGCGCACTGAAGGCAGAACATTGGGTGAAATTCGCGGCCGCGGACGGGCTGACGGAGACCAATAACTCAGGGTCAATTATGTAGTTCCTAAGGCGACTAACATAAACTTATATGAAGCCTAATTCGCGCAGAAGAGAGGATTGCTGTTTTTGGAGAGATTTTGGAGGTAAGAACACCAGAAGAAGACAGAGAATTTCCCTAAGAGTTTTCATCTTCTTCTTCTTAATTCTATTGTTGATTATTACTCTTTATAGTGAATTTTTATCTATTTGTATGAGTAGCTAAATCGTTATCTAGGGTTTATGGAACCAATTGTTGGATGACATCTTGACTCTGTTTTGATATAATTGAGCTGTTTTACTCTATGATTGTTCAACTACGTGTTGTCTTGTGATTAATTGAAAGGGTCCTTGATTAATCGTGCCTAGTTATCTTGTGTTGCTTGAGAAAGAATACTTGGTTAGATTGTTGTTGAACAACACCACATTCGGGTAAGTTAAGAGATTAATTACTTGAATTTAAAAACGGGGTTAGAGATAACGAAACTTTGGCGGGATAATTCTGAGTTGCATAAATTTTTAACTAGAGTAGTTCGAGAGAATGCTTCTAGTAAATTATCGTAATTGGTCGAGAGATAATTGCAGTAGCCCAGAACTTATACTCCTTATAGAGTGTTACGGCGAGATTATAGCTAACGTGTCAGGAATTAATCCGACAATTGGGGAAATCGATAGCCCTAGACCCTTTTACCATTGAATTCAACTTTATTCTTGATTATTGCTAGTTTTATTATCATTTTTCCTTAGTTAACTAAATTCTACTCATTATCCATTAAAAATCTTGCATCCGGGAATTGTCTGAACTTATCATTACCAGTGTTAAAAGTTGTAGTAAATAGGTTAGTTCCCTGTGAGATTCAACTCCGGACTTGAACCGGATTATCATTGTAGCGACCGCTTAGTCCTTTTTACAAGGCATAGTTGGGCGTGATCATGTGCATTAGGTAAACCTCCCCTGTTTAATAGCCTGCAAACCACACAGGAAATGTAAATCGCACTAGGCTCAACCCAGAAGACATTAAGGGGGGATTCGATCTCAGGTCATCCGTATGGATGACATACGGATGACCACTCTCCAAATCAATTGAGCAACCCGAAGGATTGACCACTGCATTTTGTTCTTTTCTTTATTAGCTTTTATTTTATTATTTAAAAAATCAGTCCGAGCGTTCAGTTAATTATTTTATTAAAAAGAAATGATTTTATAGTTAGGAAGAAGTCTTAATTTTGTCCTTGACAGTGCTCGCTGAAGGGGGAAGACACTAAAGTAATGGCTTTAGGTCCCCTAATTTTTGAGGTCCCTCTTTTAATTAATAACAAATAGTAGGAAAAGTTTTATAGCTAAAAATATTAAATATTCTTGATCAAGCTATCTATTATCTCACAATAAGAGATGAAGAGCATTGCATATTTTATGGAATTCAAAATTTGTATTTTTTTAGTTTTACTTGACAGGCGTATATATTTTTTTAAAAAAAAATTATTTGACTAATTCAAACATATCAACTAGAATATATGAACAAGGTTATTTAAAACTCAAAAAAAGAAGAAGAAGAAGAAGAAGAAGAATTGAAAGTTTAATACAATCTCAAAAAAGAACTCTTGATAATTTTTAACAACCAATATAAAAACTAAATCAGAAAAAGTATTTTAATTAGATGAACAAATCATTAATCTAGTTGAGTTCGATGATAAATATATGAAAGTCTTAACAAATTATACTTCTTAAATATGAAAAATGAGAAGCATGTTAATGAAATTTGGCCTTAGGTCACCAATGTTATCGAGGTGCCCCTGGTCCTTGACCCCTAATGGACCTCCAACTCTTTGAGGTAATTACAAATCATAATAAAAATTACGGGGTAAATTTGAATCCTTTTTTTCTGAATTATTTGGATACGTGGAGTCTACCTATTTCTCGTTCGAGCTTTGCTGATGGCAATGAGACGATTTAGTAACGATAAGAATATGAATGGATCATATTAAAAATATAATAAAATCATATGACTTCGATGCTTTTCTAAACATAGTTTGTGGAAAAAGTTTTATTACCTATAATCTGTCCTTAAGAGAAGACTTCACATTTCTCTTTATCAAATTACAACGACAAACATATGTTTCATTGAAAAATAACGAAATCTTTACGTACACGATATCCCTTCTAATTACAGTTACGAATATATTTCCCAAAAATCGAAGTTCTTGATTAATGGGGAAACAAAATCATCATTTTTTTCAAGAAAATACCAAAATAAATGATTGATTCGTTTCATACTAGAAATATCCGTAGGAACTTCTTTGGTTTAATATCAACTTACTATTGTTATCGATTAATAACAATAACGTCTCAATCTTATACTAATTGAAGTTTGCGTCCTATTTCTCACTATCTGTCCCGTATGAACACATGACATTTTAATATTCAATAATTTGGAGTTCTTTGCTATATAGACAAGAGGGGTTGCTCTGACGGTAAGCAACTTCCACTTCCAACCAAGAGGTTGTGAGTTCGAGTCTCCCCAAGAGCAAGGTGGGAAGTTCTTGGAGAGAAAGATATCGGGTTTCTATTTGGAAACAGCCTCTCTACCCTAGGGTAGGGGTAAGGTCTCAATCTTATACTAATTGAAGTTTGCGTCCTATTTCTCACTATCTGTCCCGTATGAACACATGACATTTTAATATTCAATAATTTGGAGTTCTTTGCTATATAGACAAGAGGGGTAAGGTCTGACGGTAAGCAACTTCCACTTCCAACCAAGAGGTTGTGAGTTCGAGTCTCCCCAAGAGCAAGGTGGGAAGTTCTTGGAGAGAAGGATGTCGGGTTTCTATTTGGAAACAGCCTCTCTACCCTAGGGTAGGGGTAAGGTCTGCGTACACACTACCCTCTCCCCAGTAATTTCCCAAAATATTACTACTAAATCGATTATAAGAATTTAATAAAATATTTTTAACATTTGAATTTCTCATAAACTTAATCAACTCTAAATATAATTAATACAAAATACCGAAACGAGCCCCAAACATCGGGGTGTCACTAAGTTATGAGTGTCTAAAACTATGAACTAAGATATATAAACTGCCTAACTGTCCAAAAGAAGAAATGACAAGAGGAGTAACAAGGTCCTGCGGACGCTAGTAGCTACCTTGCAATCTCCACAGATAACCGGCCTGAACTCAACGATCTCCGCGCTCTAACTCACCTGGATCTGCACATAAAGTGCAAGGTGTAGTATGAGTACAACTGACTCAGTAGTAACAGAAATAACTAAGGAACTGAGCAGTAGTGACGAGCTAAGTATAACAATCCAATTATTTATTTTCACAATTTAAAAATAAACAGAAATAAATAGGTAAATTCCATAACTCAGTAAATGCCACAAAGAAATTTAACAGATAAATACAGCAACAACACAAATAAATACAACCTCATAGCAGTGTCGCTCTATCACTCATCACTCGCACTCAACACACTCAAAACACTTAATACTCTACTCTCACTAGGGGTGTGTACAGACTCCGGAGGGACTCCCAAAGCCCAAGCGCTAAGCACGGATAACTCCCGTGCTATAATATCAATACCTGAATCCGCACGGTCAGTTCACGTGCTACGCGGCCAACTCACGCGCTATGGTATAAATACCTGGACCCGTACGGTCAACTCACGTGCTATGCGGACAGTTCACGTGCTATGGCATTATTATCCTCACAACCAGACTCTCGGCCTCACTCGGTCATGTACCTCTCTAGCCTCACAATGCACCACCAATAAGGGGACACAACCCACATCAAGTATCACAACATATCAGTAGAATAATAGAGACTGAGATAAACATGTACAATAATTTCTATGACTGAGTACAAATAACGTGAGCATGAATGAAGACTAAACATGATCTCTAACGTGAAGGCAGACAAGTTCACCAACAAGTAAATGCATAAACACAAATAATGGTTATTAGGTCTCACAACCTCACGCGACGGACCAAGTCTCAGTCTCTCGAGGTATACACCTACACTCCCGTCACATAGCGTGGGTATCACCTCCAAATAATCACATGATATCAAATTCTCCGGGTTTATAACCTCAAGGCCAGAGTTAAAACTATTACTTACCTCAACAGTGTAAAATCATACTCCGGGATGTCCTCGTCCTTCGACTAGGCCTCCAAAAACTCCGAATCCCAATTCATATGGTAAAAATCGCATCCAAAATCGCCCAAATTCGAGCTCCCCAGCTCAAAATATGACCGAATGAACAAACTCTTATTTTATATATTTTTCTGCTAGCTATTCTGCCTCGTTTTTTGTGCCAAACGATCCCGAAACTCACTTTTTATGCCTCCAATAGATTCCTTGTGAAATTTTAGTCAAGTTAGGCTTTTGATCACTCAATTTGACCTTATAATGAAGGAAATATGTTGGTTTCAATATTTGCAAATATTGCATATTTTTAGTTACGCCATCAGTGGCAATTCCATAATTAATCAGAAAACTCTGGCAATCTAATTCTTAGTAAAATGACCCTAAAATCCTCATACGATGTCCAAATTCGACGATTCTTTTTGATACGATTCGTAATTATGATACGGATCTAATGCTTCAGTCAAAAAAATTGGAGCTCATTTGTTCAATATTATGCTTGAAGAAACGGCATCGAAACATAAGAAAAACGAGCGCAACACAACCCAAACCTATCCGAAACTCACCCCCAAGCCCTCGGGACCTCAACCAATAATTCCAACAAATCATATATCACTACCCGAACTAGTCAAACCTTCGGAACACCCAAAACAACACCAAAACACCAAATCAACCTCGAATTCAAGCCTAAGAACTTCTAAACTTTCAACTTTCGCCAATTCAAGCATAATTCTACCACGGACCTCCAAATTACATTCCGGACATACTCATAAGTCTAAAATCACCCAACGAAGTTAATCGAATCATAAAAATCCAAATTCGAATTCCTTTACTCATAAGTCAACTTCCGGTTGAGTTTTCTAACTTAGCTTTCTAACTAAGAGACTAAGTGATCATTTCACTCCAAAACTACTCCAAACCCAAACTTACCAACTCGATACAACTCAACACAGCTGAACAACACATAAAGAAATAGAAATGGGGGAAACAGGGCTATAACTCTCAGAACGACTGACCGGGTCGGTACATAAAAATTCTAAATATTGGAGTAATATATTTTCTACATAAAGGGACCAAAACACAAATTTTTGTTAATTAAAGATTAAGTATACCTAGGCAGATATCGCAAGGATCAAAATCAAAATTTACCACTAAGAGACTAAAAGTGCTATTATCCCGATTTTTATTTTTTCTTTTTGGCTGTATTTTTCTTGCTAAATTTTGAAGGTCCTAATTTAATGATATCTTTTGATGAAAAAATTGCGTCATTGTACACAACATTTATTTTCTGTCTGCGAGATTAATGTTGAAGATGACATATGACAATTGACAATTGAATTCATTGAATAAACTCATATTTCTGTCCTTAATTTATTTTTTTATTTTTATTTTTTGTGTGTGTATACAAATAGCTTGTGAAAATATATAACATGAGAATTTGCTTTAGGTCCTGACTAATCTACGCCTCAATTATGACCCATTTCTATCAATCACTTTGTTGGATACATTATTTCTCCTTCTCATCTTAACCTAACATTATTTAATATTCCTCCTTTTGCATGTGTAGCATGCTTCAGATATGGGTGGAGCTAGGGGATAGCGCAACAGGTTCATCTGCACCCTCTTCGTTGAAAAATTACATTATATATATAAAATTAATATTTTTATTTATGTATATAATATATAGTAAATGTTGAATTTTTATGATTTTTTTGTGTACTTAATTCTTTATATTTAAATTCTTTTAGTGAAAATCCTGATTTCGTGCTTCATATATATATTCTTATAATTCAATGGTTCACAGTGCGACTGCGATACACCATATAGTGACCAAGAATTAAATGCTCCACCTATAGATAAGTGTTACGTACTCCCTCCGGTTCAAAATTAGTTACAATTCTACCTAGTTATAGTTAATCTTTACGTCAACTTTGTATGTTAGGTTTGGGTGTGGGAGCGATTTCTTCAGCTTCGTCCACCTCTACCACAGCTACCGGCTAATGTACATATTCCTGATCTCCCTCTAGCTTGTAGGTGGGTATTGCGTCGTAGACTTGCACGAGAGTATCATGGCCATCATAATCTCCCCTTCTGTAGGGATGTGTTGGATTTTCTGGAGGACGCACATGTGAATATCTAACTAAACTTACCAATTATTGTTTAACTAGGTGTTGCGCATACTAACGGTTTGTGTTATTATTTGATAGTTCATTTGGACGTCGTACAGCGAAGAGCTGATAGGTACCCTGCCAACGTATTGCACGCACGGCCGCCATATTTGGAGGGCTTCCGTCCCTCTCACGTGCCTCGATATTGTCGAGCATCATGCCTCAGAGCGAGTATTTCGTCAGTTTGGATTTCCGCAGCCTATACCGACTCGGCCTGCATGGGATCCTTTACATTATGAGAGGGATGATCGGATGAGGGTGGACGACATATTTATTGATTGGCTGGCAGCGCAGTTGGGTATTTGGGACAGCCGGGGGGACTTGACCCCAGGTCCGCAACAGTACTTTCCTATCGAAGTTTATATGGCATGGTACCGCACTGTTTCCCGACTTTTTATCGGGAACCCAGTTCATCAGGTATATGGTCGGTACGTCTCATACGCCGGGAGACATGAGGCTCTGGTATGTTTTCTGTTATTATCAATTACATTAATAGTAATTTCGAGTCAAATACGTAGTTTATATTAAAAACTTGTGTGCAGGCGATTGGATTGCATACCGTATATCGTATGGGGCAGCAGATGCAGAGTTATGTCCACGATCCTGTGATCATGCAGGACTATAGTCATCGCTTCATGGATGTGGCTGCCCAGACACTGCAGCGAGCCCGATCGGATCAGCGTTTGGCACACGAGCTAGATTATGTTGACCCAGCCACGTACCAGCAAGGTGGTGGACGACGAGCTGTTGCTGCTCCCCGACGACCTGCTGGTGCCGGACGATGTGGTCGTGGGCGGAGAGGAGGTTCCCAGCAAGGGGGCTTCGAGGCTCTTGCTGATGATGTTGCTGCTGATATGGGAGGTGGCATGCATGAGACCGACATGCTGTCTTACAGCCTTGGCATTTATGACACTCCAGGGACGTCGCAGGTGACCCCATCGGGTCAATTCTTGATCATGGGCTCGGATTTTCAAGGAGTGGAGTTGGGTAGATATTTTCCTGGCCTGTCTACCATTGATGAGTCTCGACCGATCCGAGATTTTGATAGTGGGCGCCGACTGAGTTATGGCAGCTCATCATATGCGCAGGTATGAGTTTATTAGTATTAATTTTATTACTGTTTTTACTATAACTTATTTGTTTTCTTTAACTTTATTAATTTACTTTTTTAGGCTTCATGCGATGCTGTGACAGATGACTACATTCAGGATCCAGACACGATTATGGTAAGACAATATAAATTTTTGTGAATTGTTATGTAGTTTTCTATACTAAGTTTGATATTATTATGTAGCCTTCTACTGGACCTGACAGCACCACCGATACATGTCATCCTGTGCCGCATCCGGCCATAAGGAGACGACTTGATGATGATGATCCTGATAGCGTACCCGGGCGGCAGGGGATGCGCCTTAGGCCAACGGCTACTTTGAGACACACCGGATGCGGGACACATTGATTCGGTCTTCCATTTTTATGTTTTTTTGGTGTAAATAATATTTTTGTATACATTAACAACAATATTTAATCGAATATGACAGTTTTTTTTAGTTCTCATTTCGTTTTATAGTATTTGGTATAGTAACACAACAACTTAAACTTAACTCTCACTTAAATTAAAATAAAATTTAGTACAACAAACAAGGAAAACATTACTACAACACAAACACAAACATAACAGGCCAACATAATAAAAATACATAAAATATGAAAATGACACTAAACACATACACGCCAATGTTTAGTCCCAGTTGCCATTTATTCTTCGTTCCAACCACTTAAATCGTTCTTCCATTTGTTCTTTTTCTTCTTTTAACTCTTTCACTCTCGCCTTCACCTCCGCAAGTTCCCGTTTATATTTTTCGTTGCATTCCTTGTGTGCTTCACAATTCCATTCTGCTCTCCATTTTTTATCTTCCACCTCCTTCAGTTTCTCCCTCATTTCTGTAATAATTCTATCTCCCTCCTTTTGTATTCTCTCCTGGTATAACCACATATTATGAAAATCCTATAATCTCTTCCTGTAGTTTTCCTGATAACATGGTTCCTCAGGCCATTCATCAAATTCACAAGTTGGTTCGTTGGGTTGCTTGTACAACGTGTTCATACAGCACCAATAGCGGCGTCCAGCGTTAGCACCTTCCCACCCACAATATATCATGCATGGTTTTCCACAGAAGCAAATTGGTGGACGACCAGGTTGAGCCATTTGTGAAATATTTGCTTATAATAAAAAACCTTACTTACTTTTAATGAAATATTTCTGGGGGAAATTTTGAGCACACAAAATAACTACAATGAGCCCATTATTTATAGGCGAAACAACACACATATAGCGTCATATCTAATGGCGCTATATTAGATAGCGTCATATCTAATGGCACCATATGATGATGTTGACAAGACGACTTTATGTCAGCCGGTCAGCTTTTTCAGTTCGACAAGACAACACACACATAGCGCCATATATAATGGCGTTATATTTTGCGTATTAAATATCGTGATGTCGACAAGAATACACACACATAATAAATATACCGATAATTATATTAAATTATTATTTAAATAGGTAAAATGGGAAAGTTCAAATCATAATTAACAAACAAGGAAATTTTATTTCATAAATATTTCAAACATATACATAACAACTAATTATTACAACATGAACTCATGGGTAGTTGGGTACAATAGAAGAACACCCGCTCTGAGCTTGATTACTGTTGCCACCCAAAGGACATTTTCTACGGTCGTGTCCTGTTTGCGAGCATATACCACATTTGTGCGCATATACGGTATCACTAACATCCATTTGGTTCCGTATACGCGTTCTCCTCTGCACCTGTCTTTTACGCAAATAGGACTTGTTACACACCATTTTAAATGGTTCTGGGGGCCAGTAATGCTCAGCACCCACTGGCTGCAACTGACCATTATATATGTTTAGGTATTTGGAAACACTATATTGTTGATCAATATAGTTGGTCTCCGCATAACCAACACGTTGAAAACACTTGATGGCATGTGAGCAAGGCATGTGGTAGATTTACCATTTTCCACATGAGCATAACCTTGTAGATTCATTTTACCATTTTCCACATGAGCATAACCTTGTAGATTCATTTAATGTATGTACATTATTACCCCGATTATTATGGATAGCGGTGCGAGCTTCAAAAATACCTCGTTCGTTATCATATTGCAAAAAGGAATGCCAATGTGCTCGCCGTCTGTATTTCTCTAATCTCTTCATAGGCACTGGCATAAATTCAACACCCATTTCCATCAATTCCGTTGCAGCTGCAAACCGTTGCACAAACCTCTCCGCCATCTGCTTGAACGACATACGCACCATGACTGTGACGAGCAATCCTCTTGCCGACTTTAATAACCCGTTGAAGGACTCTGACACGTTTGTAGTAAGAATTCCCCAGCGTCTGCCACCATCTGCATGCAACGTCCACTTTTCAGGGTCATGTCACATTAACCAACGATATGCTGCCTCGTCTTCTTGCCTGATAGAATCCATATGCCTCCGGAATTTATGTTGTTGGTGGTCTATTGTTGCCATCCACATCAAATCATGTAGATCCTTTTTGGGATGTGCCTTCTGGAAATTGGCCTTCAAGTGCCTCACACAGTAACGATGGTTTGCATAAGGTTCTTGCCATGCAGGAAGGTCCTCCACAGAACTTAATATACCCCCGTGCCGATCAGATATTAGACAAATACCTGAACGCTGTTTGACAACATGCTCTTTCAGGTGGTTCAAAAATATTGTCCACGTCTCTCTGCTTTCATTGGCACAAATAGCAAAGGCTAGAGGAAATATCTGTCCAGTAGCATCCACTGCCACGACTATCAATAGCTTGATATCGTACTTTCCATAGACATGAGTTCCGTCTATGGATATTACGGGCCGGCAATACGGAAAACCATCAATTGCTGGCTTAAATGCCCAGAACACATAATTGAATATATATTCTGGTTTACCCGAACTCCGCTCAAGCTTCCATTCAACAACTGTTCCGGGGTTAAAGTGCTGCAGTGCAACCAAGTACCTAGGCAGATCCGCAAATGACTTATCCCAGTTACCATAGACTATTTCAAACGCTCTTTTGCGCCCAAGATATGCCTTTCTTTTAGTAATTGTGTGGCCATGTTCCTGGTGGACTGCTGTAATGCACACTTTGATTTTATACCTTATGGACGGTTCGATGTGCGGAATAAGTACAAGAGATATCAAGTCAATATCCAAGTTGAAGTGATTCCCGTTGAAAGTGTCCATTTCGCATGTGTGGGTGGGAATGTATTTACCCACTTTCCACATACCTGTTTTCTTCTTCGACGCACGCAACATCCAATTACATGGCCAAAACCACCTGCGGCAAATAGCCTTGTATACCGTCGGACTTGACTCCGATACCTGCATCTCACGACACTCTTTAACATTGTGCATTTTACAAGCCCTGCTTACGCGTGCTTTATCAGGAAAAAGCATCCCCTTTGCAAGCACCGTTGGTCTAGACTCATCCCACATTGCTGTCCGAATTTCATCAAAATCCCTTGTGAGAGCTTCCACATCCGGCACGGCTGGCAAGTTATCAATATAAGGAATCTCCCTTGAATAAAACGGCACTTCAGACTCGTACACTTGTCGTCTATGGGGGGCTCTCTTCAAATCGGGTCCTTCCTCCTCGTCCTCTTCATCACCATCCTCACGAGCAAATGGTATCTCGTCTCCCGATTCATCGGCATTGTTATCGTAATCGCTGTTCTCTTCCTCACTCTGTGCATCTGCCAGATCCTGATGTAATACGTCGTTTTCGGGCAATTGAGTGAGTACGGGTAGTTCAACTAGCTCGTTTTCACTGCACATTTCAACAAAAATATAAGCTACTAAATTAATAAATGCTTTACATATGGCTATATCATTTCACTTACAAGTCGTAATGTGATGACATTCTATGATGGACGTTTTCAGTTAGGTGATGACTACCGGATAGGCCACTTGTAAAATTTATATCCGGCCGGTACCCCCTATTAAATAAATGAGCGTTAAAATTAATTCAATACGCCAAAAATATACATAATTAACAAAAATAAAAATTGAAGTTTACCACTCTTCTTGTGAATTATGGAAAACAGGGTATAAATTATTTTCTCGCTGCTCATTCGCCGACGATGATAAATTTAAATCAAGAAAAAATCTTTCATCCGGAACATGTCCGGCAAAAACTGATCCAGAATAACCACCCGATGACTGGAGGTTATCTCTACTACGCACAACCTCGTTTTTTGGAACGTCTTCGACCTTCACGTACATCTCCAACATTGTGATTACAAGAAATTCCCGGCATTCGTCTGGAGTCCTCAGGAAATCACTCAAAGTGTCATCATCGTCGATGTTAAACTCTGAGTAAAAAGCAACCCCTTGCGGCGTAACGGAATACGGATATCTTCCGGTTACTTTGAGTATCACTGAACGTTTTCTCACACTCATTTTTTTGCATAACAACGATATCAATGTTATTCTCCATCACAACCTCACCCCCCCCCCCAATATAATGATACTCTTATTCTACGTTCTTCAGACATAATGAAAAAATGCTAGAGAATTTAACAACAATAGAAACCAACAAGAGTTAAAAAAAATTGAATGAAGATATGCGATTCTACGATGTTTATATAGGAAATGGCTAGCCGGAGAGGTTTTTTTTTGTATATAGCTCCACAAAAAGTGGCTTTATACGCTTTTGAATTATTGAACCCAGAAATTATTGGTGGGGTCAGGTAATAAGGGGTATAACGCCATTAATAGTGGCGCTATGTAAGATGTGTCAGCTTTTAATTAATATAGCGCCACAAAAAGTGGCGCTATACAGTAACAGTGCAGTTACTGTTACTGTATAGCGCCACTTTTTGTGGCATTATATATAGTTTGATAACTTTTTTTTTAACACTTATTTCCGTATTTTGAGTCAAAAAGAACCACATTTTGGTTCCGGGTTCTACTCAGGACCATATACAATGGGAGTGAAGCCATTGATTCTGAAGTCATGTACAGAGGACTTCGATTTGTACAATGAAGTCCTTAAAACTATTCCATTATGGGTAAGCTTCCCTAACTTGCCTTTGAACTGTTGGGGACGATTGACATTGAGTAGAATTGCTAGTGGACTAGGAACACCTTTGTATGCTGATGAATGTACAAGTAATGCTTCTAGAATTTCCTATGCTCGAGTGCTTATAGAGATGGATATCAGCAAGGAGTTACCTAAGTTTATCAAAATTCAAGATCCTTCAGGCAAAGAGTTTGAGCAAATGGTGGAATATGATTGGGTTCCTCAGTATTGTAAGAAGTGCTTGATGGTGGGTCATGATTGTGAAAGAGATCAAGGTAGAGCTGGAACAACAAAAAAGAAGTGTGCAAAATGAGCAACATCAGACTAAGCAACAAGGAAGGAGTACCAATGTAATTGGGAATATACAGCAAACAAGGAAACCAACAACTCAATGGGTGGCAATAAGGCCACCAAAGCAAGTAGAGAGGGACGCGGGCAAATATATCGATCAAGGAGATGAAACACAGGATCCAAAAGAACATCAACAAGTATGGACAAAAGCAAAGGGCAGGGTGGGACTGACAAGTCCTATACATCAAGTTATAAGGACTACCAATGGCTTTTCTCCATTGAGAGAAGTAGCAAATGAAGGCAAAACATGCTGGGCAGATGATGATAAAGCTGGATGTAGTAGGGGAGAAGGTGAAGAGATAATTCCAACTAAGCAGAAACCTATATTAAGATAGTGACATGGAATGTGAAGGGTTTCAATAAGGTTCATAAGCAAAAGGAGATGAAAATTTTCTTGAAAAAACAAAAAAATAATCTTATAGCAATAGTTGAGCATAGAGTACAGAGTAATAAAGAAAAGGAGGTCATAAATAAATGTGCACCAAGATGGAGTTGGTGCTCAAATAGCAAGGTTACAGAAAGAGGTAGAATTTGGATTCTATGGGATGCAAATAGTATTCAATTCACTATGTTGCAATCTCATACTCAATATATCATGGTATAGTCAAAAATAGTAGCTCCAACAAGCAATTTGCTTTTACAACTATATATGGACACTACATACTGTTGCTCATAGGTGTGATATGTGGGAAGAATTAAGGAAAATTGATTCACAGATAAATAGTACTTGGCTGCTCATGGGGGACTTTAATGCAGTACTGGACAAAGAAGACAGGGTAAATGGTACAGAAATACAGGATAATGAAATCAAGGACTTTAGAGCTCTAATGGAGGATTGCATGTTAAATGAACTAAGAACTGTGGGAAGAACATACACATACAAATAGCCATGTGTTTAGTAGAATTGATAGAGCTATTGTAAATGCACATTGGATGATGCATATGCCATCATTGCAAGTTTGTGTGATGGATCCTCATTTCTCTGATCACTCTCCTTTATGTATAGAGGTGGAGAGGAATGGAGTATAAAGAGAGACCTTTCAAGTTTTTTAACTGTCTCACTGAGCATCCAGAGTTTGAAGAAATAATAAGAAGTAGATGGGAAAAGGAGAATAGAAATATGAAGGATATATGGTGTAATTTGAAGCAGATCAAAGAAGAGATGAAAAGTTTAAACAAGAGAGAGTTTTCCAATACAACAAAGAAGGTGCAGCAGTTAAGGAAGAATTAACAAACATTCAAGCACAGATGAGAACAACTAACACAGCAGCTGATATGTTTGATATGGAGAGAAACACAAAGCATCATCTAGAGAAGTGGAGTAATATAGAAGAGAGCATCTATAAGTAAAGGTCTCGAATACAATGGCTTCAGCTAGGTGATTCCGACACAGCTTTTTTCTTTACAAGCATGAAAGAGAGAGTAGCACAGAATCAAATAATGAGTTTAACAGATAGCAATGGAAGATTGATCAACAATCCAGAGGTCATTGAACAGGAGATAGTAGGGTTCTATAGAGGATTATTAGGGATATCAACTAACAACATGCCTACTATTAATCCTAGCATAATGAGGAATGGTCCAAGACTTACAAGGTCACAGCAGCTTCAACTTATAGGCCCCTTTACTAAGGAAGATGTGAAGACAGCCTTGCAGGGGATTGGTGACTCAAAGGCACCAGGTGGAGATGGTTTCAATGACTACTTCTACAAGAAGACTTGGCATATAATTAGCAAGGACATCACAGAAGTTGTTCTGAAATTCTTTGATGAAGGTATAATATATAAACTAGTAAATAGGACAACAGTTACTCTGATCCCAAAAATGAAAAATCCTTCTTCTATAAAGCAGTTTAGGCCAATATCATGTTGCACTATTGTTTACAAAATTATTTTCAAAATGCTCACAAATAGGCTGCAGTCAGTAATGGGAGACTTAGTTGATCTGAGTCGGGCAACATTTGTGCCAGGGAAAATACTAAGTGACAATGTTCTACTGGGGCATGAACTTGTTAAAGGATATGGGAGAAAAGGTGTGTCACCAAGATATATGGTTAAAATTGATATGTAAAAGGCGTATGATTCTGTAGAATGGTATTTCCTTGAACAAGTACTTACAGAAATGAATATCCCAGGGAAATAGTTTTCTTGGATTATGACATGTGTTACTACAGTGTCTTATGCTATTGTGATTAATGTAAAGCCAACAACTCCTTTTGATGCAAAGAGAGGAATTAGATAAGGTGATCCATTATCATCATATTTATTTGTTCTAGCTATGAAGTATCTTACAAGGATCTTGAAGACTGTTAAAGAGAAGCCTGACTTTAACTACCATCCTAGGTGTGAGAAGCTGAATATTATCCAACTCAGTTTTGCAGATGACTTATTGTTGCTTTGCAGGGGAGATGTGGTGTCTATATAGCTATTGTATGAATGTTTTCAACAGTTTTCAAAGGCTTCAGGTCTAATAGCTAATCAGCAAAAAAGTTGTATCTATTTTGGAGAGGTCACTGAATATATTCAACAAAACATTATCCAGTGCTTGGATTTTCTAAAGGATCTTTGCCTTTCAGATACTTGGGAGTCCTATTGAGTAGTAAAAGGTTATCTATTACTCAATGTCAACCTTTACTGGATAAGATGTTATTCAGAATCAAAAACTGGACAGCAAAGTTTCTGTCTTATGCAGGCAGGTTGCAGCTGATCAAGAGTGTTTTATTTGCTATTCAATCATTTTGGTCACAAATATTTCCTTTACCTAAGAAGATCCTACAAGGAATTGAGACAATTTGCAAGAGATTTCTGTGGACAGGTGAAATAGAAACCAAAGCTAAAGCTTTAGTAGCTTGGAGACAACTATGTTGGCCAAAATCTGCAGGGGGTTTGAATATCACAGATATGGTTATATGGAATAGAGCTGCACTAATCAAGCAACTGTGGAATCTAAACAAGAAGAAGGATAGATTGTGGATACAGTGGATTCATACTTACTATATCAAGCAACAAGTAATATGACAAGTGAAAGCTAAACAAGCCTCATGGTTAGTGCAAAAAATTCTGGGAGCTGGTAAATACCTAACTGAGGTCAACATAGCAATTGAAGAAATGTTGAGCATGAAGGAATACTCCATCAGATTGATATATAACAAGTTGAGAGGTGATCTACCTAAAGTGGAGTGGAGGAGATTATTGTGTACTAACTGGAGCAGTCCTAAATGGAGATTCATTTTGTACTTGGCAATTCTCGAAAGGTTGTATACGAGAGACAAATTACTAGGATGGGGCATAGCAATAAGTTTAGCATGCTCATTATGTGAAAAGGTAGCAGAAAGCCATGAACACTTATTTTTTCAATGCAACTACTCAACAAGTATGTGGAGTATAAGTTGCTACAATGGGTGGAGATACAAAGGAATGTACAAGGTTGGGATGCTGAAAAACAGTGGGCAATAAGGCATGCATCAGGAAAGAAGCAAATGTGTGCAACATATAGAATGTTACTTGCCTGTGTTGTTTATTATATTTGGCAGGAACAAAACTGGAGAACCTTCAGAGGAACATAAAGAAGCAATGAGGAGATGATCAAACTGATAATTCAGGAAGTGCACTATCGTGGAATGTTGAATTCTAAGATAGCGAGACATTTACAGAATTACAATTTTTATCCATAGTTTGTAGTTGCGTAGTTATGTAGATATGAGGGCACTAGATTTGGGGCTACATATCCAAATCTATGTGAGTTTTGAGGGTTCTTGCTATACTTGTAAATATTTTCCCTGGTAATAAGAAATTTAATTACCAAAAATAAATTATACCTTTATCATGTAGTTTTTATTTTAACGTATATATTAGTATTTTGTTAACCAAAAAAATATTATTAGTGCTTACAACTTAAAACTCTTAAATTGTGACATTAAATCATCACTAAGATGAAAGATAAGGAGAGAGAAAAATATAAAATTGGAAGGTAAAAAACTCCAATAAAACCACGCGATGGAGCAACAGAATTCCCATTGGTCTACCACATGCCTTATCATTCATTTTTCATGTCAAATTAAAATAGTTATTACATCCGTTTGAATTTATGTGACAATATTTGATTAGGTATAACATTTAAGAAAAACATAAAAATATTTGAAACTTGTGATGTAAAATAAATTTGAGAAATTTATGTGGATATTAATTATTTATTAAAATTTTAAAAAATAGAGCAAAAATATTAAAAATTAAAAAATATGAAATTATTTTTTGAACGAACTAAGAAGAAACGTATGACACATAAATTAAGACTAATGAAATAATGTACTAAATAATTATTGATGCAAACGATTCTTTCACCCCTCCACGATTTATAAACATTGGTCTTACATATTCATCAATCGATGTTTTAAATTAGGATCACTTTAATATATTATAAAGTCAAATGATGCTATCACTTACAACCCAACTTAGGTAAAACAAAATCTCAAATAATCATTCTTGCAAAAGGTTCTTTAACCCCTGCACGATTTATAATCAATGCTCTTAAATATTCATTAATAAGTATTTTAAATTAGAATAAAATTAATATATCAAAACGTCAAATAATCCTGCAGTATCACTTACAACTCAACTTGAAAAAAAAAAGAGAATCTCAAGTCATGTAAAACATTTGAAAAAAAAACTGAAATTAACGACAAAATTCATCGCTAATCCGTCGCTAATAGCAACAAATTTTTCTGTTTAGCTATAGAATTTATCCATCGCTAATTCTTACTATTTTTAGTAGTGAAAATGTTATAGAGAAATTAACTAAATTATGAGCTATTATATTCCACAATCTTGGAATAAATACAATATTAATTTCCATGAAATTCATTAATTTCCAATATCTTCAAAATTATATTTATATGGACCATAAATTGTTTTTTTTCAACGCTCTCATTAATTGCTAGTGATTCAATAGTTATAACATTCCGTACATATAGAATTGGGGTGCCTAAAACGTGAAGCAAATGGCCACAACAATTCATAACCGACACTCCAGCGCTTGCCAGAGAAAAATATTTGCAATCATAACATAATCCAGCCTGTTGGTTGGGAACTCCTCACGGCTTTAGTTGGTAATTTAATGCTCAACATATGATTTTTATCTTTCCTTTCTCTTTTATGAATGGTTTTGTATTAACTATAGGTTTATTGGTACTTTATCTCTCTCTCAATTATTATTTGGTGGAATAAATAATTTTTTATGATATGTGAATGCTTGTATGACGATGCACATTTAGATAAATATCTCTGATGTTTGTAACACTATAAATATTATATACATTTTATATAATTGGTATAGTATGTTAAATAATTATTTATTAAATATATTATAAAGTATATATTAAAATATTTTTACTGGTATAATATTATATTATTTGGATAAAGATAGTACATAATTCTTTTTTTTCAAAATAAATATACACAATGTATATTTGGAGTATTAATATATTAATTCAAAAATTGTGCAATGAGTTGAAAAATTCTTTTTTTTTTTTTTGGGGTTTGTCAAAAACAATTGTTTACTACTAGTAAACTGCCGTATTTTTGGTATTATATGTATATAACCCATATATTTTATATATGTAAAAATATTATATATATAGAGAGAGAATACATATGACATATTCTGTATATATATCTTTTTACATATATGCACGTTATATATTTGAAAAATATACATCCATGTATGTTGTATATGCACTTCTTATAAATTAATACC
This sequence comes from Nicotiana sylvestris, assembly GCF_000393655.2. Classification (NCBI taxonomy): domain Eukaryota; kingdom Viridiplantae; phylum Streptophyta; class Magnoliopsida; order Solanales; family Solanaceae; genus Nicotiana; species Nicotiana sylvestris. The sequence continues at coordinate 13,924,526 of NC_091064.1, forward strand.
ATTATACATTGTATATATTGTATGCACAGTGATAATAATTTATCAAAAGATCACTAGGATCAATTCGTCCACTTTCACCTCTAATAAGAGGAGAGAGAGATTTGAATGCGTAATGAAATTTGGATAGAGTGAGAAAGAATGTGAAAAAATAAAGGATTAGTTATCTCTTATAGCAAAGGTTGATACCTTATTTATTTTAAATAAATATCCTTTTAAAAAATTATATTCCATATCTACTTTTTGATTTTTTATAGTCAAATATTTATTTATGGTCATCTCCTAACCTTAAGCCATAAAATAAGCTTTGTATTATTTTTCTCTCTCATATCCCCTCAAATTTCTCCTAACCCTACTAAGGTTGTGTTGTTGTCCGGGCCCGGGCCAAACGGGCCTGGGCTTGAGGCGGGCCAGGCTGAGGCGGTCCCGGGTCAAACGGTCCCAATGTATGGAACCGGACCACGGTGGTCCTAAGCCCACATGGTCCCGGGCTAAATGGGCCGGGCCCGCGTGCCTAACGGGCTTTTTTCGTTTCGGACTTTTTTTTATTTTATCTAAGGCACTTTCTTGTAAACTATATATGTATATACTAGTATAAATTGCTTATATATAGCTATATAAATATATATAGTATGTATAGTATGTATATATACGGGTGTATTATGTGTATATATAATTATATATTGCCTTATGTAATATATATTGCCTTATATATATATGTATATATATATATAGATTATATGTATTAAATATATATAGTTTATATGTATTAGAGAAATATATAGTGTCTTATATATATGTGTATGTATATATATATATATATACACACACATATATATAGGCTATTTTTTTAATTTTTTTTATCTAAAGCACTTTCTTGTAAACTATATATCTATATACTAGTATAAATTGCTTATATATACAACAACAACAATAACAACTCAGTGTAATCCCACAAGTGAGGTCTGGGGAGGGTAATATGTACGCAGACCTTACCTCTACCTCGAGGGGCGGAGAGGCTGTATAAATATAGTATGTATTAGAGATATATATGTACTTATATATAGCTATATAAATATAGTATGTATTAGAGATATATATAGTGCCTTAATATATATATATATATATATATATACTATATCAAATTTAAACACAAAATAAATTGCAAAGAAATATTCAAGGGAATGTCTTATATATTTTACTATTACGACATTAACAAAGAATGACAATATCTTTCTTAGTCTTCCTCCCCCCAATGGAATGAGCACAACAAGGTACTAATACCACCATTAAAAGGAAAAAAAACTAAGGAAGATGTGCCAAAATACAAGTTACATGTTAGTCTATGTATTATCTCTAACAAATCTCATAAATCCTTCAAGGTCCGAAGGAATTTTCATTGGTGGTGGTGGAAAAGAAGCTTGTTCATCACCGTTTCCAGGCGAAGCAGCATCCTACGCAAGTTCCGCTAGCATTTCTTCATAAGCTTCATCTATCTCAGGTTGTGATTCTGTAAGTCCAAATTTCCTTCTTTCCGAACGGATCCAATATCTGAAGAGTACTGATTTTTCCAAGCTCTCCCTCCTAGACGCTCTATGATCACCGATTTGAAGTCTCGCTTGACTGAATGCGCTCTATGATGCCACTGTTGAAGCTTGAACACTTAAAATATCTCAAGCCATCCTTGAAAGAACCAGATAGTGTTTTTGTTTGTCCTTCCACCATTCCAAAACATCGAAGGAGCCGTCGGGATTCTCTGATCCAAGTCACTGCGACAAATAAACTTGAAGCTCATTTAGTTATAAACTATCACCAAAATTATCACCTTGAGAACCCCTGAACTCCGTCCAAGAACTAAGGGCTTTTAGGCCCGCAGTTCTTTTAGATGCTTGCGAACTAGACGAAGTAGGAGTTGGAACATTTGGTCTAGTTTGATCTAAGGCAAGTTGATAAGCATTATAAATAGTTTGAGCATTTATTTTAATTGAGGCTTTTGCATCTCCAAGTGTAGCAAATTCCTCAGCTGAAAGTGATAAAGCGTTATAAATTTTTGAATACCAAAAGTGAGGACCTCCTAATTTCATTGTAGGATTTAACAATGCAGCAACACCAAATATAGGGGGATAGGGAAAAAATATTTTTTAAACTTAGCTTTCATAGAATTAATAGCTTCTTGATAAATTACTCTACCCTCTGAAAATTGAGTAAATAAATCTACAAGTGCTGCAATTTAAACTAAACAGTTAGAAATAGTAGGATAATATTGGCCAGATAATTCATTTGTAGAAATATGAAATTGTTCTAAAAAATCTACAAGCATTTTAACATTACTCCAATCTTGATTTGTAAGGTGCTCATCATCATCATCATCACCATTGATAACTGTGATTTCTGCATGTTTTTTTATACCCATTCTTACCTGAGCTTTATGCATTTATTGCCATATAATAGTCCCAAAATGCTTACAAATGACACTTGATTGCAGGTTTGAGCGACAAGATGACAAATACTAAAGATCGGCTCAAAAAGGAGTGAAATATGCCAAGTGTCAAGAGATAACTGAAAGGGGGGATCAAAAGGCCCTGCGCGGTCCACACTGCTCTGTCACGCGGCCGCGCAGGAGAGTTCAGAAGCTGGGCATATCGAAGTTCAACCTGCGCGGACCGCACTGTTTTTCCATGCGGCCGCGCAGGAAAGTTCAGAGGCCATGATATTTTTAAGATAAGCTGCGCGGTCCGCGCCTCTTCTCGCGCGGTCCGCGCCCAGTTCCAACGCGGTCCGCGTGGATGAAGTTCATGCGGCCGCACTTCAATTTTGTGCGGTCCGCGCCCCCCAGTACCAGATGCAAGTAATGAAGACCCAGAGCCCTACGCGGCCGCGCGTCATTTGTGCGCGGTCCGCGCCAGATTCTCAGGGGTATTTTTGTCCGGTTTTTCTTGTGAAGTATAAATAGAACAATTTACTTTTTAGCAAAAGGGGAGGAAGGCGGTTCGAGAGCAGAGAGCAGCTGAACTCGTGTTACCCTATTATCAGCCTATTTTGGGCCATTTCTTCTAGTTTTAAAGTGGAATCAAGTAGATTAACATTGTAGTTAACTATTATGTCAATTTCATCTATTATTTCTTTGATTTTTGTTACTACTATGTCTAGCTAAACCCATTAGCTAGGGTTGTGGCTCAACCCTAGTGTGGGAAATTGATGGGTGTGATTGTTTAGTGCATGAATGATGTTGGGTGTTTGCTATTTGGATTAATCTTAAGTTTTCACTAAGATTTGGTGGTTGCAAACACTAAGTCTAGCTTAGTGGGTCTTGACTCTTCTTGAGAAAGAGAGTCTATGACCTCAAGATTAACTCCAACAAGGATTCGGGATGGACCCATGAGAATGACAGTCCCAATTAACGGGTTAAACCTCGAGAGAGTAATTACCCAACTTGAACCATAAGTTGCTTGGGCAAATTAGCCTACCCATTTGGTCTCGAGAGAGTCAATTGGACAAAATCACTCTCTCTACCGAGAGGTGTGAGAGTGGGTGTAAAAGGTGCAACGGTTATAGCATAAGCCCCATATTCGTCATTCTTGCATTAGGAATTTCTACCCGTTAGTGGACCACCTAGGTAAATGCTGCATCCCTAGTGCTTTTATCTATCTTGCATACAATTTAGAATCATAATTTTAGCATAACCTAGTTTTACAACTGTAGTTGATAAATTGTAGCTCTTAAACAAAAGAAAACCAAAAATGTTAGAAGATCAATTATGAGCTAAAACACTATCCTAGACCATACAAATACTCGACTCCAATTTGAAGTTCCCTGTGGAAAATCGACCCCGATATCGCTATTGGGTAAAAGTATTAGCGCCCACTCATCCTTAGGTTGAGTCTGCTGCGATCACTTTTTGGTGCTGTTGCCGGGGAGCTTTACGGTGTTGACTATCTGTGTAGCTAGTATTGTGTTTTGCTTCTCTTTCCTTCTTATTTACTAATTTTGTGTGTTGATCAATCAGGTACCATGGATCTTAATGCAAATGACCCTCTCGTCAATGTGATAGCGGGGGAGGAGGTAGAAGATCTAGAACAAGATGAGGTCTTACCTCAACTTCCATGGAGAGGCCGGAATGTCAATATAAATGCAAATGAGAACAACAACATTCCAGACCCTCCTCCGCAACTGCCGAGAGTGGCTCCCAGAGTTCTACCAAATCAAGGATACGCCAATGCTATTGTTCCTCCCCGAATCCGGGCGGGGAACTTTCAAATCACAAATGTTATGCTGACCTTGCTCGAGCAACGAGGTTATTTCACGGGTGCCTCCGATCAAAATGCCTACAAGCACTTGAAGGGGTTCGTGGATACTTGTTGGGGTAGCAAGCAGACAAACGTATCCGATGACGCGTTGAGATTGAGGCTTTTCCCGTTCTCTCTTTGGGGCAAAGCATTAGATTGGTTAGAAAGGCTCCCCAATCATTCTATCACAACATGGGATGAATTGGTGGACAAATTTATTGCCAAGTTCTTCTCTCCAAGTCATATGGCGGCTCTTCGGGATGAAATTCTAGCTTTCAAGCAGGAGCCAACAGAACCTTTGCATGAAATATGGGAAAGATATAGAACAATGGTGAAAGAGTGCCCTAATAACGACATGACCGAGGCTATGATTCAACAAACGTTTTATCGGGGCATCAACACCACAAATCAATGCATTGTGAACCAATTGGCCGGAGGGAATTTTATGAAACTTTCTTACAAAGAGGCATGTGATGTACTTGATGAAATGGATGACATCTCTTCGGCATGGCAAAGCCGAGCAAACGTGCCACAAGGTGACCCCACGGTCATCTATTTGCACAAGGAATTGCACGATCATGGCCAAGCGATAGCCGAACTTACAACAACTATGAATCAATTAGCAAAGGCGCAATTGCAACAATTCCAAAACCCACGCCAAGTCAATGCAATGGAAGGTGTTTCTATGTTGAAAAGGAGGAAAAGAGGACAACAACCTCAAAGTAATTGTGAACAATATGACAACAACAATGATGGTGGTGGGTATTCGAATGAAGGTTTTGATGACCAAAGTGAGGAAGTCCAATATGTCAACAACTACCAAGGGAATAGAGGCAACCAAGGGAATCAGCAATGGAGACCCCAAGGTAATTGGGGCAATCAACAAGGCGGCAATTGGAATTACAACAACAATCAAGGAGGCAATTGGGGGAACAATAATTCTGGGAATCAAGGAAATTGGAGCGGGAACAACAATTGGAACAACAACAATGGTGGTCAAGGTAATAGGGGGCAAGGCTATCAAAGGCCCCCAATGTATCAACAGCCCAATAACCCGCCTCCGTTCCAATCTCAAGGGTCGAGTTCGTCGGGCAATGACATGAGTCGAATAGAGAGCATGTTCGAACAAATGATGAAAAAAAGTCAAGATTCCGAGGCCCAATTAGCTTCGCATAACACATCTATCAGGAACTTGGAAGTGCAATTAGGCCAAATCTCTCAATCTTTAAATACTCGTCCAAAGGGTTCTCTACCAAGTGACACGGTAGTAATCCCCAAGGGAGGGCACAACAATCATGTGATGGCAGTGACAACACAAAGTGGAAGAGGCGGTGATGTGCATGCCTCAAGAGATAACCGAGTTCCTGTAGATGAAGATGAGTTGCAAAATGATGAGATCCCGTTGGTAGTTGAGGATGTTGTCGAACCAAGTGCAAATGATGATGGGAGAATTGCAATTGATGAGGGTGAGGAGGAGACTCAAGAGGCCGTGAACCCGTCTAGGGAACACGTCATTGATATGCCCGAACCGGAGGTGCCAAAAGCCAAGTCACCCTTGCCTAGACCTCCTCCGCCCTACCCTCAACGGTTAGCCAAGCAAAAGGGTGACAACCAATTTAAGAAATTTATTGAAATGATGAAGAGTTTGACTATCAATGTGCCTTTGGTGGAGGCACTCGAGCAAATGCCGGGATACGCAAAGTTCATGAAAGATTTGGTTACAAAAAAGAGATCAATGGAGTGTGAGACAATCAAGATGACCCATCAAGTGAGCGCAATTGTGCATTCTATGGCTCCAAAACTTGAGGATCCCGGCGCATTCACTATCCCATGTACCATTGGAAGTGCCGACTTTGCAAAAGCCCTTTGCGACTTGGGGGCAAGTATCAATTTAATGCCATATTCGGTCTTCAAGACCTTGGGAATCGGACAACCTCGTCCAACCTCTATGAGGCTTCAGATGGCAGACCGATCAATGAAGCGGCCTTTGGGAATTATTGATGATGTCCTTGTTCGTGTTGATAAGTTCATATTGCCAGCCGATTTCGTGATCTTGGATTGTGAAGTGGATTTTGAGGTGCCTATCATTCTTGGTAGGCCCTTCCTAGCTACGGGAAAGGCCTTAGTTGATGTGGAAGTGGGAGAATTGACCTTCCGTGTTGGTGATGAAAAGGTGGTGTTCCACGTATGCAAATCAATGAGGCAACCAAATAGTAACGAGGTGTGCTCGTTTGTTGACATTGTCACGGCAGTGATAGTGGATGACACAAGCGCTATGGCTAATGTTGAGGACCCACTTGAGGTCGTGCTATTGAATATGGATGTTGATGATGATGCTAGAAGGGTGGAGTGTGTGAATGCATTACATGGCATGGGCTCATATTCTTATGAACCGAGGAAGTTATCTCTTGATCTTGAAAATCGCAAAACTCCTCCCACCAAGCCATCTATTGAGGAGCCACCGGTGTTGGAGTTGAAACCACTTCCTCCTCACCTCAGGTATGAATTTCTTGGTCCTAATTTTACTTTGCCGGTTATACTTTCTTCTTGCTTGACTAACGTGCAGGTTGAAGCCACTTTGGTGGTTCTTCAAAAGCGCAAACGGGCAATTGGATGGACCTTGGCGGATATTCGGGGTATTAGACCCCCATTTTACATGCACAAGATAATATTGGAGGATGATGCTAGGCCGTCTCTTGAACATCAAAGGAGACTCAATGAAGCCATGCAAGAGGTGGTTAAAAAGGAAGTCATCAAGTGGCTTGACGCCGGTGTGGTGTATCCAATTTCTGATAGTTCGTGGACTTCTCCAGTACAATGTGTGCCAAAGAAGGGAGGAATGATTGTGGTGACTAATGACAATAATGAACTTATTCCGACTCGCACTGTGACGGGTTGGAGTGTATGCATGGACTACCGGAAGTTGAATAAGGTGACTAGAAAGGATCATTTCCCATTGCCGTTCTTGGACCAAATGCTTGATCGTCTTGCAAGTCGGGCTTTCTATTGTTTTCTGGATGGGTATTCAGGCTATAACCAAATTCTCATTGCCCCGGAAGACCAAGAAAAGACAACTTTCACATGTCCTTATGGCACATTCGCCTTCTCTCGAATGCCATTTGGGTTATGTAATGCACCGGCGACTTTCCAACGATGTATGATGGCAATCTTCACCGATATGGTGGAAGACATTTTGGAGGTCTTCATGGATGATTTTAGTGTGGTCGGGGACTCTTTCGGTGATTGCTTGCAAAACTTGGATCGTGTATTGGCCCGATGCGAAGACACAAACTTGGTTCTCAATTGGGAGAAATGCCATTTTATGGTAGAAGAAGGCATTGTGTTGGGTCACAAAATTTCAAAAAGAGGGATTGAGGTTGATAAAGCGAAAATTGAGGTTATCTCGAAGCTCCCTCCCCCTACTTCTGTCAAAGGGGTGAGGAGTTTTCTTGGACACGCGGGTTTCTACCGAAGATTCATCAAAGACTTCTCTAAGGTAGTTAACCCGTTGTGTAAATTGCTTGAGAAAGATGCCAAATATGTGTTTGATGAGAAATGTATGGAGGCTTTCGAGCTTCTAAAGCAAAAGTTGACGACTACCCCCATTATTACCGCACCAAATTGGAGCTTGCCCTTTGAGCTCATGTGCGACGCTAGTGATGTTGCGGTGGGGGCGGTCTTGGGCCAAAGAATCAACAAGATGTTCCATCCGGTGTACTACGCAAGTAAGACAATGAATGAAGCTCAAAGGAACTATACGGTCACCGAAAAGGAATTGCTTGCCATTGTTTTTGCCATGGAGAAGTTTCGCCCATACCTTATGGGGGCCAAAGTGATTATTCATACCGATCACGCCGCCCTTAGGTATTTGATGACGAAGAAAGATTCTAAAGCGAGGTTAATGAGATGGGTGCTTCTTCTTCAAGAATTTGATTTGGATATCATTGATAGAAAAGGTAGTGAAAACCCAGTGGCGGACCACTTGTCTCGATTGGAGGAGGAAGGGAGGCCTTTGGACGGTCTTCATATAAATGATGCTTTTCCGGATGAACAACTCCTCTCAGTTTCAATGCTAGGCATGCCATGGTTTGCCGATATTGCCAATTACCTTGTTATCGGTGTGGTTCCGTATGAGCTCTCTTCTAACCAAAGGAAGAAGCTCAAGCGGGATTGTTTGGATTACTATTGGGATGAGCCGTATCTTTTTAAAATCTGCACCGATGGTGTAATTCGCCGGTGTGTTCTTGAAGAAGAGCAACTGAGTATTGTGGAAGCTTGTCACTCTTCGCCCTATGGTGGCAATCATGGAGGGGCAAGGACAACGTCTAAAGTGTTGAGCTGTGGTTTCTATTGGCCTTCGTTGTTCAAGGATGTCGGTGACTTTGTGAAAAGATGTGATGAATGCCAACGTGCTGGAGGGATTTAGAAGAAAGATGAGATGCCCCTTAACATAATTCTAGAGGTTGACATCTTTGATGTTTGGGGGAAAGACTTTATGGGACCATTTGTAAGTTCCTGTGGCAACACTTACATCTTGGTAGCGGTTGACTATGTGTCGAAATGGGTTGAGGCCATAGCTTTGCCAAATAATGAAGCTCGAAGTGTGGTGGCATTTTTGAAAAAGAGTATCTTCACGAGGTTTGGCACTCCACGTGCCATAATTAGTGACGGGGGTTCTCATTTTTGCAACCGGGCTTTTGACTCTCTGCTAGCCAAGTATGGGGTAAATCACAAGGTAACCACTCCTTATCATCCTCAAGCGAGTGGCCAAGTTGAGGTGTCCAACCGTGAGATTAAGAGTATTTTATCCAAAACTGTCAATGCAAATAGGACTGACTGGTCGAAGAAATTGGATGATGCTCTTTGGGCTTATCGTACAGCTTTCAAGATGCCGATTGGTATGTTGCCGTATCGGTTGGTGTTTGGGAAGGCTTGTCATCTTCCGGTAGAATTGGAACATAAAGCTATGTGGGCACTAAAAAAGTTGAACTTAGAATGGGATGTAGCTGCATATCTTCGGGTGGAGCAACTGAATGAACTTGATGAGTTTAGGTTTCATGCTTACTTCAGCTCATCCTTGTATAAGGACAAGATGAAGTACATTCATGACAAGTATGCCAGAGGGAAGGAATTCAAAGTGGGTGATATGGTTCTTCTTTTCAATTCCCGGTTGAGGTTATTTCCGGGCAAGTTGAAGTCCAAGTGGAGCGGCCATTTTGAAGTGGTTGGGATAACTCCCTTTGGTGCCATTGATCTCAAAAATAAAAATGGTGAATTCTTCCGAGTCAATGGGCATCGCGTCAAGCATTATTTGGGAAAGATTGATGACAGCCACGTGGTGGCGCGCATTCATTTGAAATGACTGTGAGGGTAACATGCGTTGTGTCGCGACGTTAAATCAGGCTCTTCGTGGGAGGCAACCCATGTCTTTTTCCTTTTCTTTGTTTTTCTATTGTAGAGTAGGATTTTTGAGCTGATAATTTGTGAAGTGTTGCAGGGATTATGTTGAACCAGTGCAGGGAAGAAGTAAAAAAAATGATGATGATCAGTCCATGGAAATTGCCCCACGCAGCCGTGCATCAAAGCAGTGCGGTCCGCGTGGGCTTGAGCAGCAGTGAGTTCATCCTCAGGAAAAAAATTCAACACGGACCGCGTCCCTTTCTGTGCGGTCCGCGTGTGAGAAGCTGGAATTACCAAGTCTCTGATAAACTCTCACGCGGCCGCGCGTTAAAGCAGTGCGGTCTGCGTGGGCTGAGTAGTCAAAATGTGACTAAAAGAAAACCAGCGCGGACCGCGGCCATTTTTGTGCGGCCGCGCTGGTAGGTAAGCTGAAAGCCCCAGGTTTTTTTTATAAATAGAAGCCTTGGGCCTCATTTGAACCTTTTCGCAAATTTTCATGTGGAGCTCTAAATTTTCACTGTTCATCCGCACTCCCTGCTCATTTAGTCGATTTTTCACTAATCTCTGGTAACAAATCTTGTTCATTTCATGCATAGCCTAATTTTTTGTTTCTTTTCATTACTCTCTACTAGTATAACTTATTATTTTCATTTTTTCTTCTTAATGACTGTTAGTTTGGATTTCTATTGTTTAGTGAGACTTAGGTGCATAAATCCATGTAATTAATTGAGTAGGGACACTTAGGGGTCAAATTCCGATCAAAATGGGACTTAAAGAGAATTTTTTTTTCTTTTCCGCCTCAGTTAAATCTGCCCTATGCGGCCGCACAGCATTTTTTGTGCGGTCCGCGTGGCTTTTTTGTGTGCTATGATGAATCGCCTCATAGACCAGAATTTTGTGTGGAGGTATAGAGAGAACCAGGAAACCAGAAGCATGGGAGGATAGGTTTGTCAGCGAGGTCGCTTTCCACAAATTCAGGGAATGGTGGCCGAAGAGAAAGTTGATTCCGGAAAGGCGGTTCATAGACGCAGATCTTGTCCCACTCAACCCTCACATGCAAGCACAATTCTGCACTAGAGAGGGTTGGGGATTCTTCAAAGAGAGTCGAATTTGCAAACGAGCATATGGTGAAGGAGTTTTATTGCAATGTTCACCACACAGTTCGGAACTCCAAAGCAATAAAAGTGAGGGACAAGATAGTAGTCTTTGATGGGAAGTCGCTGAATGACTTTTTGGGGTTTGCAGATGAGGACGAGTCTCAATATCTTGAGAAGATGGCATTGAAAGAGGAGGTTCGTCCGTGGTTGGCCGAGCATTTAGCAACTCCAGGTATAGTCCCTGTGTGGTTGAAAGCACAGGAAAAGATTTTGCGGAACACCCTCAACTTTGAAACAAAAGGGTGGTTAACCTTCGTGTGTAGTCGACTTAACCCGTCTACACACGATCACTCCGTCCCCCTTCCTCAGGCTGTCTTGGTGGCAGCTATCATGGCGGGCTTCCTTCTGAATGTGGGAAACATAATGTCGAGGGTGATTTATCAAGTCGGGAATGAAACAAAAACAAACTTCCCCTTTTCGAACACACTCTCCCTTTACTTCAGAGAGTTGAAAGTGAAGAAGAAAAGATATGATGTTACGGTACCTCCAGTGGCCCCCTACTCATGGTATGATCAGTTGGGTCCGGACAACCCAAAGAGAGGAAAGAAAACTCCAGCTTCTACCTCCTCCGCACCTGGCCAGTCTGAAGAGCCAGTTGCGACAGAGCAGCCCTCTGACCCTACTCCTGATGAGACACTTCCCCTAGATCCTTCCTCCACAACTGGTCCATCAGTTGCATCTGATCCGGTGATTCCTTCATCAAAGACTCACCGGTTCACTGCCAACCAGCTCGCACACTCCCTTGCCAGTTTAAACAACTGGATGTCAGTTGCGACATCCAAGTTATCTTCTTTGACCACTGTTGTGCAGGCACAGGGAGCACCAGCAACTGTAGAGATTCCCTCCGCCATTGAGGATGTTTTGAAAAAGATCCTGGCCAACCAAGAAAAAATGATGGCAACACAGGATATCTTGACCAAGGCGGTTGGGGAACATGGAAAAGCTTTGGAAAAATTGGCTCGGGAGCACAAAAAGCTAAGGAAACAGAAAGCTTCCAAGGAGTCAGTTGCACAGTTGAGAGGGGATGTGGACAAGCTGCTAGCAGATCAGATGCCATTCGACTTATTATTTGGAGATCCAACTGGAGAGCCAGCAGCAGAGCAGCCACAAGCAGAGGAGGATAGGCCAAGGAAGAAGAGGAAGCTCCCTAATACCGAGAGAATAGTGATCGAGGTAGCTCCCCCGTCTAGTACAGCAGATGTTGAGCCCTCTTCAGTTCCACCAGTTGATGAGCAGGATCATGAGCAGACACCTGTCCCAGCAGCACAGCAGCAGCAGGCTGGGGACCAGTTTGATGAGGCTTGAGGGGCCGCTCTATATCCTTTGCTTATTTTTTATTTTTGATGTCTTATTTGGTAGTTAGCATTGGGGACAATGCTAGCTCTTATTCATGGGGGTGTGGCCCTACTATTTGGATTAACTGTCAGGATGACTGTACATATTATTTTACCTTCTTTTAATTTCTATACATTAGTAGTGGATAGATGGTTTGTATATATCTGTTCATTCCAGATGATCTTCAGAGTTTATGTATATATTCATTTCCCCCTGGTTGTATATTCTACTCCCCGTTTGTACATATTCATCTTGATTTTCTATTTTTCGTTTTAGTTGCAAAGTTAGGCTCGTAGCCTTTGTGTTTTGTTTTGGCGTTTGCAATAAGCCCTTGGTTTTCTTAATGTCACGGTTCTTTCCAAGGGTAGATATTGTGCGAACCGGGTGGCTCTTCCCAATGATAGATGGTGTGACAACCTTCTTAAGGGTTTGAGTCCATTTTTGATTTTTCTTTTTTTTTTTTTTGATCTTCAAGTTTTTTTTGTAGTTAAGGATACCTCAGGCAAAGCCTCACTTGGGCCTAACACATTTGCCTTTGATCCTATGGTTGAAGACATCATGTTGTGTTTAGGATGGTGAAAGTTTTGGCCTTGAGACTCTTGTGTTGACCAAATAATCATCATGTGGTCATTTTGGGCCATGGGGCGCTTGAATCATATCTAAGGTCGTTGTGGGCCCTCGACTCCGTCTTAGGCAACCCTTGAGTGTGTGTGGTGAGAATTTGAATCGCGAGCCCAAGTACCGAGCCGATGGTCTAGAACTTGCCCTGAATGTTTGTTGAGGCGAAATCATAGGTAGAACTTGACTTGAGACGTGAGTATAGGCTCTCCTTGATCCAAAATGCAAAATTTGAACACTTTTCATGACCTACCAATGAAATAATACCTAGTTCAACTCTTTTGAGCCTTAAATCTTTTTCGTTCATGAACCGAGCTAAAAACCTATACCCGTTCCTAACGAAACCCCCTCTTGGCACCCAAATCTTCCCTTGAGTAAATGGCAAATGTCTAAGTTTGGAGGGGGAGAGACAGGAAGGGCATCAATGTGCTAAAAATATGCAAAAGCAAAAGAAAAGGAAGGCAATGAAAAAGAGAAAAAGACAAAAAGAAAGACAAAAATGAATAAAAACCAAAAAAAAAAGGAAATCCAAGGACGACAAAAAGAAGTGAAAAAGGTGTAGAAAAGTGATAAAAAGGAGAAAGGATTTGAATTGCAAAAGAAAGAGTGACAATGTGTCCCTCTAACCCCTTGAAAGAAGTGAACTACTCAATTGAGTCAAGAAAGTGTGCCAAAATAAATCAAAAGAAGGGCTTAAGGGAAGATTAAACCCATTTGAACAAAAACACGTCCTACCTTTACCAAAAGCCTTCACAATGACTCCTCAAAAGCTCTATATGATCTTGAGTTGAGGGAAGCCTACATTAGTGGATACTTACATAAGGGGCAAACATATGGTACTTAGAGCCGGACTCAGGGCCTCTTCTTTGTGAGAGACGAGAGAGAAATCCATTCATCCCGATTTGTGTGCAAATACCCTAATAGGCGAGATTCACTCAGGGAAAGTCAAGGATGTGTGAGTTTGGATTCCATGATGACCAAAGAAATTGAGAAAGGTTCCGTGATGAAATGTGTCAACTCTTGATGATCTTGTGTCGCACTTGATCCACAAGTTTGCAAGTTTAAATATGTTGAGGATGCATTTGCATTGAGGGCAATTGCTAGTCCCAATTGATGCCTGCTGAGGTTACTTTAGGGTAAACAGGAATTACTTGGTTGTTTTCCATTGAGGGGTAGGTCTCATTTTATTTGCTTGAGGACAAGCAAAGGTTTAAGTTTGGGAGAGTTGATAACTGCAATTTCTACATGTTTTTTTATACCCATTCTTACCTGAGCTTTGTGCATTTATTGCCATATAATAGTCCCAAAATGCTTACAAATGACACTTGATTGCAGGTTTGAGCGACAAGATGAAAAATACTAAAGATCGGCTCAAAAAGGAGTGAAATCTGCCAAGTGTCAAGAGATAACTGAAAGGGGGGTCAAAAGGCCCTGCGCGGTCCGCACTGTTCTGTCACGCGGCCGCGCAGGAGAGTTCAGAAGCTGGGCATATCCAAGTTCAACCTGCGCGGACCGTACTGTTTTTCCATGCGGCCGCACAGGAAAGTTCAGAGGCCATGATATTTTTAAGATAAGTTGCGCGGTCCGTGCCTCTTCTCGCGCGGTCCGCGCCCAGTTCCAACGCGGTCCGCGTGGATGAAGTTCATGCGGCCGCACGTCACTTTTGTGTGGTCTGCGCCCCCCAGTACCAGATGCAAGTAATGAAGACTGTGAGCACATGATTTTTGCCCTAAATATGATTATTCCCAAAATCCCAAACAAAATAATTTTCCTTTATTTTTTTTACAATTTTGTGCATTTTGGTGTCATTTTCTGATAATTGTTGCATTCTATTTGCGTATGTTAATTCTATAAAGTACAAAAATATGCATTTTTGCGTTTAGGTTTTAGTATCAATTAAGGGTTAATTGTTTTAAAAACAAAACATGAAAATCACAAAAATTAGTTCACTTTTGCATTTTAATGATTTTTATTGTGAATTTGTCATGAAATAGCTTTTGAACAATTTTAGTAATTAATTAGTCTTTGTTTTGAAATAACTAGGATTTCATCTTAGTTTTACATTTCCATAAAAATTATAAAAATTGTAAAAGTGAGAAAAGAAAACAAAAAGGAAATAAGAATAGAAATTGGGTCTTAATAAAAGACCCAAATTTGGGCCAAATCAAAAGAATTTTTCAAGCCCAAACGCCTTAAACCATTGCAAATCAGCCCCAGCCCAAGTCCCCAACCCGGTCCGTTCGCCCTTCTAATCGAAACGACGTCGTTTCGTGGTCTCCGAATCAGGACCGCTGGATCTCATCAATCCAACGGTCCGGAACTAACGAGGTTCCTAATTTAAAAAGGTCTGAAAGCTCACCCCAGAACCTCGTCTTCCTCACCCCACCCCTCTTCTCAAACCCTAATCCACGCCGCCCCTAAATCCCTCGCCGGCGGTGAACGCAACCTACGCCGTTCACCCCCAGATTAACACCACAGATCCTTCTCACTCTCCTCTTTCCATTGCACCCACTGGTTCCCCTCGAATAAGGCCGGAGCTCGTCGAATCTTCGGTTGAAGTTTCCGGTCAAATCGAAGGTTCATCCAAATCAGCCCAAAATCACACCACACAACCCCCGACCCTCCCTCAACACTAATCCATGGTTATTTTCCTTCAAATCACTGTGAAACGGCTCGAATCTTAGATCTGAGAATTTCTGGCCAAAACCCTAAACCAAATCTTTGTGATTTCGAACCGTAGTATCCTTAACCATGTGTTCTCTTGTAAGAACACATGGTTAGGGATGTTACGCGTCAAAAATCTGAAAGGATTCAGACGTTTCTGACTGGCCGGAGTTCCTCGTGCTTCTGTGAGTTTTTACTGTTTCTTTTTACTCGCATGGTTGAAGTTTTAATTACCGTTTAGGTTCCATTAAGTGTTCGGTTAAATTTACGATTTATTTTGTGCATTAGTATAATTCTGCCAATTGTTGATCAGTTCTGAGTTGATATTTGTTTGAATGATTATGAGTTTATGGATTAAGAATTAGTTTCAGTTCATTTAATGTTGTTCATGTTAGCTTAAGCTTAGTTTGATTTCATTTAGTTTGATTGAGTTAATATAATTGAACAATTGGGTTTGGTCAGTTTGATTAATTGATTTCTGAGTGCTAATTAATCATTTTCAGTTAGTTTTAGATTGGATTAGGGTATTGGTTATAGCTGTTAAGGATGAGGGTAGGTTCAGTAACTTTGAGGAGCTTTCAGGGGTAGTCTGGGTATGGAAAAGGGTAGGTTCTGATAGGAATAGTAATATCAAGGTATATGGAAGGGCAGTATAGGTATTGTATGGGTAGAGGAATACCCTAGGGCCTTCTAGAATGGGATTTTAGTGCACATTTCAGCACAAAAGGGGGCTTACTTGTTTAGCAAGTCAAGAATAGGGGGACTAAACTGAAAATAGGGAGGGGACTAATTAGAAAATCAGAATCTGATCTATTCTCTTTGGGGTTGCCTATAAAAGGGCATGAAATGCCTTGGGAAAGGGTTTTTTTTTCTTCTTTCATCTCTAAGCTCGAAAATCCCCCACAAAAGGCTCTCCTCCCTGCTTTGAAATCTAGTTAGTAGTTCCATTCCAGTATTCAAAAATACAAACATAAAAAATGAGAAAATCAAAAACAATCTTACAGTTTCAGTATTAGTTCTGGATTTCAGTTGGGTTTTGGGTTTAGCAGCATTGCAGAGGTGTTTAGGTTCAGCTGGGAGGGCTAGGAGTGAATTTGAAGTGTGCGTTGAATTGATCTGTGGAGTCTGCTTATATTTCTGGTTTTCAAAGCATTTCCTGGCATGTTCTGTGATATATATTGTTGAGTTTGCTGCTGTTGCTTTTCAAAGTAGCTGACTCCTTTCCTTTTCTCTATTTACATTTCAATTTCCAGGTACTTGTTCTGTAGCTCTCACGTCTATGGAAATGAAGTAAATATGTTGTTTGAAGTTGATCTCTGAACTCCTCATGTTTTGTTTGATTTAATGTATAAAACAGTTAGCTTGCTCGATATTTCATGTCATTTGTGTACTAGACTAATCCTGGATTGTGTAAATTGGACTGATGAACTGTTAAGCATGAGTTTGTTCATTTTGATTATTAAATGGGCACTTGGGTATTTAGATTCATGTATGTAGTCAAAACTGTGGGCTGTTTAGACTGTGCATTTCATGTTTATGTAATTGTAGTTTTCAGTTTTGCTTAAATTCCACAGTCTACTAAAGTTAAATTTGCAAAGTTGTAATTGATTTTGAGTTCAATACACGTGACTGCTTTTAATTTTGGTTTAATATGAATTGCACATTCAATAGCTTCGTACTGGGCCAGATTTTGGGCCTGGCGTATTAATAGGTAGCACAGATTTTTTTTGGTTAAGTGATAAATTGAATTGGGGCCTAGGTGCATTAAAGCTTAAGAAATTAGTTAAATCAAAAGGTGCCCAAGGGCTCGATCCCTGGGCTGTACGAATGCCTGCCAATAAGTTAAAATTTTGGCCTGCTTTAGGCCCGATGCTTAGAGCTCTAAGAGTCTACGCCTGCAGTATGTGCAATGGCATGATTTGGACCTTATGAGCTCAGAGCCCATTTTTCTCAGCATTTCTTCCTGGATGTTCAAATTCAAATTCAACAAAGTACTGGCCTTAATCAATTAGGATCCTTAAGTACTTAATAGCATAATTATCTCACTGTTTAGATTTGGAAAGGTTGTTTAGTGAATTTCACCACCTTCCTCAAAATAACAATACATTAGAATCTTTAGGCGCGATTTTAATTAAAGTACCTTCTTAAAACTCGGGTGCGCATTGATGCGACCCAAATCCAAATCTCGACGAAGTCAAAACGTGTTGACAACCACGGGCGCATTGATTGTGACGTGGATCAAAACGCGTTTTCACAACGTCACAATTCTGCTAAAATAAATAACAATAAAAGCGGTTTATGAATAAAAAGTACATAAGTTAACATGTATTAAAATCAGATAAAATCAAATACAACAGTTAAGCGACCGTGCTAGAACCACGGAACCTGGGAATGCCTAACACTTTCTCCCGGGTTAACAGAATTCCTTAATCGGATTTCTGGTTCGCGGACTGTTAACAGAGTTATATTTTTCCTCGGTTCGGGATTCAATCGGTGACTTGGTACACCATTAATCTCTCAAGTGGCGACTCTGAATATTAATAACTAAATCCCGTTCCGATTGTCCTTTAATTGGAAAAACTCCGTTACGCCCTTGCGGGTGTAGGTATAAAAAAGGAGGTGTGACAAAGACCCAGAGCCCTACGTGGTCGCGCGTCATTTGTGCGCGGTCCGCGCCAGACCCTCGGGGGTATTTTTTTCCGGTTTTTCCTGTGAAGTATAAATAGAACGTTTTACTTTTTAGCAAAAGGGGAGGAAGGCGGTTCGAGAGCAGAGAGCAGCTGAACTCGTGTTACCCTATTATCAGCCTATTTTGGGCCATTTCTTCTAGTTTTAAAGTGGAATCAAGTAGATTAACATTGTAGTTAACTATTATGTCAATTTCATCTATTATTTCTTTGATTTTTGTTACTACTATGTCTAGCTAAACCCATTAGCTAGGGTTGTGGCTCAACCCTAGTGTGGGAAATTGATGGGTGTGATTGTTTAGTGCATGAATGATGTTGGGTGTTTGCTATTTGGATTAATCTTAAGTTTTCACTAAGATTTGGTGGTTGCAAACACTAAGTCTAGCTTAGTGGGTCTTGACTCTTCTTGAGAAAGAGAGTCTATGACCTCAAGATTAACTCCAACAAGGAATCGGGATGGACCCATGAGAATGGTAGTCCCAATTAACGGGTTAAACCTCGAGAGAGTAATTACCCAACTTGAACCATAAGTTGCTTGGGCAAATTAGCCTACCCATTTGGTCTCGAGAGAGTCAATTGGACAAAATCACTCTCTCTACCGAGAGGTGTGAGAGTGGGTGTAAAAGGTGCAACGGTTATAGCATAAGCCCCATATTCGTCATTCTTGCATTAGGAATTTCTACCCGTTAGTGGACCACCTAGGTAAATGCTGCATCCCTAGTGCTTTTATCTATCTTGCATACAATTTAGAATCATAATTTTAGCATAACCTAGTTTTACAACTGTAGTTGATAAATTGTAGCTCTTAAACAAAAGAAAACCAAAAATGTTAGAAGATCAATTATGAGCTAAAACACTATCCTAGACCATACAAATACTCGACTCCAATTTGAAGTTCCCTGTGGAAAATCGACCCCGATATCGCTATTGGGTAAAAGTATTAGCGGTGCTCATCATCATCATCATCACCATCACCTACACGAGCATTATACGTTGCGCTTATTGGGTTCCTATATTCATATGCAACAACTAAACTTTCATACATGTAATTCCATCTAGTCGGACAAGGTTTAGGAACCTTTCTTTCTCTAAGGCCAAATTCATCACATTTTTTAAAATAGTCTCTAAGTCTACTTCTACGGTTTGAATAAAAAAGCCAATTAAGAGCCATTTTAACCTTTTCAATTTCTACATTTAAAACTTTCATACCAGCACCGACGATTAAATGGTAAATATGACAAATACATCTAACATGAAAAATATTACTAAATGCAGGATTTAGTGTAGTTGTAAGCAAGCCTATAGCATTAGTGTTACTAGAAGCATTATCCATTGAAACCGACATAATTTTATCTCTAATGCAAAAATATCTACAAATATCTGCAACTGTGTTAGCAATAAACTTACATGTGTGGCGTGAATTAATTATTCTATAAGCAATAATGCGTTTTTGCATTATCCACTCATCATCTATCCAATGACTTGTAACAGTTAGATAATCACAGTCATTACCATTTCTATATCAGTAGTAATAGCAATGCGACAATCTATATGAGTAAATAAATAGCGCAAATATTGTTCATATTCATGTTTATATTTATAAATATCGCTCTTTACGGTTGCGCGAGGCCATCCTTTATAAGTAGGATTAAAAACTCTTCTAATATAATGCACAAAATGAGGGTTAGAAGGAAAACTATAGGGTAAGCACATAACAGTAACCATTTTTGCCAATTCTTCACAATCTTTATTTGGATCATAATATAAAATGCCACCGGAAACAGTGTTAATTCCCGGTTGAACTAGATTTGAACCTGTACTAGGGTTAACCGTACTATCTACACTTGTCCCCTCTTGCGCAGCTTTCATTTGTAAAAATCTAGCTTTATCTCTAGGGTGTTTCAATATGTATCTAGTCAAACTACCCGTACCGCTATGGTCTCCAGTAAATTTATGAACTAGTTGAGACCCACAAGTTTTACACTTAGCCTTATTTTGTTCTCTTAGTTGAGTAAAAAATGTCAAACAAGAGATGTGTCGGGCCGTTTAGAAGGTTGTCTATTAAAAGTAGGGGTTACTACAGGAGGGTCAGGTGGGGCATCAGTTGGGTTATTAAGACTAGTAGGTGTATCATCCAAATCCGGTTGCGTTTCATCAAAATATCATTTTCCTCATCATTTTCAAAGAAAGTTTCATTATGATAAAGAACATTCATAACTTCTTCATTTAATTGTTGACCCAGTGCAACATTATGGCAAAATTGACTATCGAAAAATTGAAAACAAGGGTTATCACTATCAAGAATAATAGGTGGAGGAGGACGGGTAACAGGTATGGGTCGGGGAGCCGGGGGAAGAGTAGTAGCTTGGCTACTAGATTCACCAATTTTAGATTTTCCCTTACCCTTACCACCAAAAAAAATTCAAAGAAAATGCCATATTAATTATAATTATACTAAATAAAACTAACAAAACTATAATATTAAAACTTAAGAGTTGGAACGAGTTTACCAAATTGACGAACGACTTCTTGAAAATTGAATATCGTTGAAGACTTGAAGACTTGAATACTTTAATTCACCAACTTCACAATTTTTCACGAAATTGCAATAATAAAGTAAGCAATTATAGAAGAAAATTTGAGAAAGATTGATGAATTTGTGAGTAAAAATGAAAAAATGGGGGGTATTTATAGTTGAGAATTGGAAAAAAGTGTAATTATAAAAAGTTTGGGGTTAAAGCAAAGTTTGGGGCCAAATGACTATTTCTTAAAGTGCATAACATACCAATTTTGAAGCCCAACGGTCAGATTTTAAAATCTAGCCGTTGGCCATTTTTAAAAAAAAATTAAAAAATAGACGTTGGGGCCCGTTGGGCCCGGTTGAACCGGCCCAGGCCCGTCTGCCGGTCCAGGGCTTAACGGTCCCAGGCTCACGGGCTATTTGTGTTGGACCGGCCCGTCACGGGCCTTTGCACCACTTAAGCCAGGCCCACTTGAACCGGCCCGTTTGGACCGCGGCCCGGGCCCAAACCGGCCCACAGTACAGCCTTAAACCCTACCCATATCTATTCCCCCCTCTCTCTCTCTACTTCCCATGTCTTCTCCTCAGCCGGACCTTTCTACTGTGAAATAATATTTTGTCAACTTTCTGCAATTTTATTTGTCTCGCCTGCATTTTTGGCTTGATTATATTCTCTGTCTCTAGTTTAATATTGCCCGTTACAACTTTGGGTTAAGATATTTGGCCAAAGGAGAATCTATTGATTTGCAGAATGTTAAGATTGTCATCTCTTTAACATACTTGAAGGATCATTTAGAATGTTGCTTTGATAAGCTTTTCAAACTTTCAGAATTTCTGTTAAAGAATGCAAAGGTTTTGGAGAAGTTTCTGTTATTTCGCCGGTAATTACGTGCTAATCGTCGGCAACCGGAGGCAAAGGTGACGGCGAACGAGGACTGGATACTAATGCTTCTCCAACGAGACGACATTAGGGTTGTTATTGAACAAAGACGACGTTGGGGGCTAAGCAACTTGAATTTTCTGTTAATATATTTCAATGTATCTCGCTATATTTCATTGTATTCATTGTCTTTTTTTCATTGTATTTCAATGTATCTCGCTGTATTTTATGTATTTCATTGTATTCACTGTCTTTTTTTCATTGTATTTCAATGTATCCCGCTGTATTCTATGTATTTTATTGTATTCACTATCTCGCTATATGCCATGAATGTATTCATATGTTTTTTTAATTAAAATAATTTATGTATTCAGATGTATTATATAATCTCTCTGAAGATTGCTATGTTTTTGGGGTATTTTTCGGTTAAGAATATTTTTTATAACTGAAAATACAAATTTGTGTATTATAATTGAGTTTGTTGAGTTATATTAGGAGTCTATTATGTTAATTGATTCACTTTCCGTTTTAAAAACAGTATAATCCTCTATTTCACGCCGTGAATACAGTTGAATATAGCTGAATACAATAATCTGTCCAGCTATAATCCCATGTTTCACTCCATGAATTTAGCTGGACTTCCTTGATTCACGCCTATTTTTGCTATTGTATTCATGAATACAATAGTTTAAATACATCAAATACATCTTATAACCACACAAAATGTATCTATAATCCGTAATATAGCAAATGGTATCTATAGATGGCTAATTACTACTAAAAGATAGTGCTTTATGAAAAAATTTCAAAAATAAATAAGAAATAAGAACCAATTCCATGATTTGTGTATTATGTTTACTCATTAATTATGTGCTTAATCTGTAAAAAGAATTGCTACTTATGGAATAAACAAAGAGTGATACCATTTTTTAAATTAATTCTAAAGAAATGCTCAACCGTATAAAAATCTCTTTTTTGTTACCTTGTAAACCAACATTTATAAATATAAAAAGAGAAATTTTCATAAACCACTATGGTTTAGATCGTAACTATAGTTTACCTAATTACTATTCGTAGTTACTAAGGGTGGCAAAATGGTTAAAAGAAAATAGTTAACCACCCATATTATCAACTAAAAATGAGTTGGATAATGAACTTTTTAAAAATGGGTCAAATATGGATAAGAACCATATTATCCATTTAGAAAATTGATAACCAATGGGTAACCAATGGATAACCAATGTATTTAATTTTTACATTTGTAAAGCCTAAAATTGGGGATTCCTCAAGTTAGAGAGACTAAGTGGGCGTTTGGACATAAAAATAGTAAAATTCCAAAAAAACTGGAAAAAAAATCAAGTAAAAATGGTATTTGAAAATTAGAGTTGTGTTTAGACATGAATATAATTTTGGAAGTTTGTGAGTAATCTGAGTGAAAATTTTGAAAAATAGCTTTTTGAAGTTTTTTAAATTTTTGAAAAATTCCAAAATACATATTCAAGTGAAAATTAAATATTTTATGAACAAACACTGATTTTGAAAAAAAGTGAAAAATTTCGAAAAAAGGGAAAATTTGTTATGTCCAAACGGGCTCGTCACATGGAAGAAGTCATGGATAATATGGTTACTCATATTATCCGCCGGTTAACCTATTTTTTAGACATACTAAATATGGGTCTGTCGGATAAAGAAAAATCAAATTATGTACCAATTAAATGTAGCTAACACAACCAAAAAATATTAACTAACATATGATATTTGTATAGTATATTGATACACCAACAGGGTATACAATTATATGTAAAGAGTTAAAAAAAATTAATTCAATTATTAAACTGAAATAATATCAGTTGTCAATAAAAATTTCAAAAAATTCTAAAAGGATCTAATTGTACGAGTATACCGTTACATTATATAGCATACTATAATATTTTGTTTATTTTTTTGTGCATTTTCAATTTGCCCATCACGCTGGGTAAAAGCTTAAAGCAAATTAAAAGGAAAAAAGCAAGTGAATTTACGAGTAATAAGTATACTATTATAGTATATTGTATACTATTACAGCATACTGTTACAATATATTTCATATTATTACAATATATTATAACAATATATTGTATACTATAATAGTATACTGTTGCAGTATAATTATATACTCCTATAGTAAATTGTATACTATAGCAGTATACTGTTAGATAACTGTGTTCTTCTTCGATTATTACTATATACCGTTGCAGTAAATTGTAAACTATAATAGTATAATATTGCAGTATAGCTATATACTCCTACAGTATATTGTATATAATAGCAGTATATTATTGGGTAGTTGTGTTCTTCTTCGATTTTCAGCTGAAAATTTGGATCTCAATCACCTCAAATCAACTCCAACTGCTATCAAATTTCAGTATGAACTTCCAGAAGGTATTAGTCCTCAACTCAAATGCAAAGTTTATTACTCCCTCATATTATTGATCAATCATTATAGTAACTAAAAATCATTTGATCGATCACCCAAAAAAGAATTCAACAACATTAGCAAAAACCAGAATGTCTCTCGATTCAACTCGTAGGGACCCACAATTTTGCAGGTTCTATTAGCAAAATCGAAAATGTCCGAGTTAATTATATCAATAATTACCACACAAAATCTTTTCGATGCAGAGGTCCAGAGTAACTTAACAATGCGTATGAGAAGTAACAAGAAAAACCAACCTGAAGGCACCGATCGAATTAAGGTTTTGATTGGCGTGGAAAAACACCTAAAATGTAGTTTCCTATTTCCTCTGTCTTCAGCAAGCAAAGGGGAATTAGCAAGTCAACGGTGTTTGAGCTGTAAAAAATTATACTTTGTCAGAGATTAGCGACGATAACGAGTTGGAGAAGCAGTTGAGCTGGGGGACAAGCCGCACGTTCATATTAGTAGGGAATAACCGGGTAAATAGTTTGGGTCTGGACATTAAAGATAAATAGTTTAAAATTAATAGGTATAAAGTGAGATTTTCTCTTGTAACTAAGGTGAAATACAAGGGTGTATACAAAGAATATGCGACTGTATACAAGAAACACAGAAAAATAAAATATTTTTATAGAGAGTCAAACTCAAGACCTCCGCTAATTAAGCGGGCGCTCTAACCAACTAAGCTATGAAAGCTTGTTGCTCTCTTTTTTCAGTTCAAAATAATTAATCTCTTATTTTATGAATTTGCTATAAATTCAAACATAGCTATGAATGATAAATTTACTAAAAGTATACCTACGAATAATAAATACCGTTAAATATTTGATGTATCGTGTAATTTTTCAATATAAAAATAACATCTTTTGCCATAGTAATATTTTGCCATTAGTTCAATTTGTTAAATAAAGGAAAAAACAAGGGGATAACAATTTCTCAAGAAATCATTTGAACTAGGAAAGGACAATAAAGTAAAAATAATAATAATAATAATAATAATAATAATATATTATTATTATTATTATTATTATTATTATAATAATAATAATAATAATTATTATTATTATAATAATAATAATGGCATATAGAGCACCAAAATACCTACTAGTAAAAGAATAGACGTCTTAACATGTCTAGACTAGCCATATAGCAGCAAGAATATTGACACCCAACGAAAATAGGCTAGTCTCGTGGAGTTTATGGATCAAATGGCGGACCGAGAATTTGAGGTCTGTACTTTTAGATTCAACTAAAATATGTTATATATATTAGATGTCACTGCTAATATATCAGTAATTTTTTTAAAAACATCTAAATATAGTATGAAATTTTTGCCAAATTCCGAGTGCTAGTGACACCTCTCTTTACAATAATAGATCTGCCTCGGGATGAAATGTGTTGTGCACTGCACTAAATTCAGCACCAATATAAAAAATTAGTGTAAGACTTATCATTTTTTTTTTGGTTGTTGTGAAACTCATAACTTTGGTGGGCAAAATTGTGAACTTGAAACATGGAAAGTGGTGCAAAATCTCTGTCATGCCATATATATATATATATATATATATATAAATAGCACGGGCTAGCTAGTTTTCGGACTGGTCATTTAAAAATAGTCAGTGTTTGCCAAGTCATTGAAAAATAGCCATTATTTTGCTACAACAGAGACCAGTCCAGCATAATATACTGGAGTTCGGTGCACTTGTATATAAACTTCCAACATATTATGCTGGAACTCCAACACGCGAAAAGTTCCAGCATAATATATTGGAGATTCGAGCACCTGTGTATGAACTTCCAACATCTTATACTGGACAGGTATACTTTGCTGGAGCTCCAATATATTATGTTGGAGTTCTAGTATATTTATGCTAGAACTCCATTATATTATGCTGGAGTTTCTGTATACTTCTGCTGGAACTCCAGTATAATATGCTAGAGTTTCAGTATACTTATGCTGGAACTCCATAATAATATACTGAAGTATTTTTCGGATTTCGAACAGTATTTTCGTTCAGATTTATCTTTACATGAAAAGTGGCTAAATTTCGATTACTTTTAAAAGTGTGACTATTTTTGAATGACCACTTGTAAATCTGGCTATTTTTGAATTTCTCCCCATATATATCTAATAGGAATTTTTACCTTCATATGCCACATATAAAACCTTATTACCCTCAATGTTTAAGGTTAGAGATAATTACATTTAATATACTAAATTATCATTTATATACCATAATTTAAAACAGGGATATAATTAATGGGGCATTTATATGAGGCATAATTATAGGACCGTATATTCCCACGTTTCTCTTTCCTTTCAGCTCAACCCCCCTCCCCACCCACGTTTCACGTTTTACCTTTACCCTTCACTCCCCCACGTTTAGCGTCTGTTTTCTTCTTTACAGAACAAAAGCTACCCACGTTCTTCATTATTCTCCATTTAAATTCACCAAATATTGAAGTTATTATTCTACAAAATCCGTTCTCATCTTTAGTCAAGTTGAAGTTAAACCATGAAGAACATCAAATCTCCCAAAACTATACCTAAAAAATCTACAATAGGTGATATCCCCTCTTTCGATTTGGGTGTTTTAACACCAAAATCACCACAAAGCCAAGTAAAATCTACACATGCAATGGAACCTACTACTCACAGTTCATCTCCTAGACAAATCTGTGCTGAGATGAGAACAAAGCAAATGCACGATGTAGATGCTGGAGGAAGTGCTACACCAGGCGGCAAACAACTCAAAAGAAAGGAGAAAGAGGTATGTGTAGATGACGACTTTGCTGAAGATGTCCCTAAAATTCCAACAGTTAAAAAACTCAAGTTGTCTCCTGCTTCCTCAAAACAAAAAACGAAGAAACAGTCCAAAAAACTCCCAAAATTGGTTCAGAATTTTTTTTGGTGAAGGTAAACATTTATTATTTTCGTTTCCAGTTTTTTAGTTTTGTTTTGGATGTAAAAATCTCTGTTTTAAGTGTTTTGGTAAATTGTAGATTAGTTGTCTTAATTTTGTAGATTATTTGTAGTTGTGATTTTCTACAGTTTATAATTGGAGTTATTTTATAGTCGTTTTGTAGTTATATTATCGTTAACTTTTAAATTTTGAAACAGAGCTGTAGTTACTTTTTTCTTCCTGCTTTTTTGTAGATAATGTTTATATCTGTAGATGTCTTGTAGTGTTTTGTAGTTATATGTGTGGGTAGGCTGTACTTTTTTGAAGCAGATTTTTTTGTATTTTTTCTTCCTGATTTGTTGTAGCTATTTGTGTAGTGATTGTGTAGTTATATGTAGATAATATGTAGATTAATGCTTCATTTTTATGCAGTTTACTAATGTGAAATAATTTATCATTTTGTGCATAATGGACATATTTTGCCCCATATAATGTGGATTATGGGGTGCTTAGATTCCACACTTTGTGTGATCCTAGCATTCTTATCCAGATAAAAGAGTTTGTCTCCAAATGCTTTAAAGCTTTTTAAAAACACTTGTTTTGGTTACTTACTGTCTCTCCCCTCCATTTGCATGCAAAATCAAGCTATTCATCTTCTAATGAAGTATGAACTGTCTAAGTCTAATGAATCATTTTTTTCAATCCACTTGAAGTGGGGAAAATTGAATTTTTCATTGAGAGAGTTTGGTTTAATTACCGATTTAAATTGTGTGAATCAGTTTACAGATTATGGATATACTTCTAGTTATGTTAGCAAGTTAATGAACAACTATTTTCCTAACAAAAAAAGAGTAGAGAAGTGATATTTGAAAAACATAGTAACAAATAGATCTTGGGTAAACGATGAGGATGCAGTCAAGTTGTGCATTCATTATCTTTTGGAATTTTTTGTTTGCCCTTATGACAAAGACCATGTGTTTTTTATAGACCACTTTAGGTTCTATTTGGTAGAGTCTGGTCAGTTTGAGTCATACCCATGGGGTATTAAATCGTTCAATCAGATTATGAAATCCGTTAGGCATCGTCTAAATCCCCGTGTATATTCTTATCTCATATGGGGATGCTCATTAGCCTTGCAAGTGTGGCTTTATGAGTGTTGCTCGACCGTCAGCAGGGAGCTTGCTATGAGGTGTTCTGACTCAATACCTCGCATATTAAGATGGTCAGCTACTAAGGGGCAGATTTGGTTAACTGCCTTTGAAAAGAAGATGATCAAGCCTGAGTGGATTAAGGTATTTTTTTTCAGTTTTGTATGTTGCTACATTTACCTTCATAATATCTACAATTGGTCTACATTTTCTGCCTTAGTGGAACTAACTGTTTTTTTTCATTATTCAGTTCACAAGCATGACTGAATCTGGAGAAGAGATTGGAGTGCCTACTCTGCCAAACAAGATTGAGTATGAAGATGAACAAGGTGCACAATCATCAGAAGTTCCAAATGCTGATTCTCCAACATTGGAACCCAAACATACAGATTGTCAAGAGGACAAGGAATCTGTGGCTAAGAAGCTCAGGAAGCTAGAAAAGGTAATTGAGCAAGTAATATTATTAACTACAATATATTTATATATTTGCTATAATTTATCTACATTTCATAACAATTTATGTAGTATACATTGTAGTTAAATTGTAGTATAATTCTATAGTCAGCCCTGTTGGGATTGCACACATTGTAGTTAAATTGTAGTATAACTGTAGCAATTTGTAGACAATTGTGAAAATAATACTGCCTCGCATAATTAAACTGATTTGTAATTTATTTGAATAAAATTACCAACTAACTATATTTTTAACTTTTAGGTTGATGGAAAGTTAGAGGATTTTAGGAAGGCTATATTTGAGGAACTCCATGACCTTTGAGTGGTTATAGATGATTCTGTGAAGAGTGTTTTAAATTTGATAAATAGGAGATATGATGTGGATGAGGCAAAGGTAAGAGTTGACATATATTTATATACCAAAACAAATTATGACATATGAAACAATATACTCAAACTAACATAAAATCTTTAGTTTGCTCGTAGTTCAACCAAAAACAATGACCAACAACAAGGAGTGAACAACCAGCAATTTCAGTTCAATATTGGTGATCAAGTGCATGCAAACACAAGCAACACATGTATCTACAATTATATACACTTAGTATAAAACTTTATAGAGCATAGTTTTATTATTCACATTTTATCTACAACTTCCTACATATATCTACAACTTTCAAGGTAGCATTATCTAGTATTATTTACCTTTTTTAATTATAAATTGAAGCTGTAGTTTGTCTAGAACATGTTCCAGCACATGTTGACTTATATTCAGAATTTCAAGAAGCAACTGAGGTAGAACAAGCAGGTATAATATCATACTGTCATTCAGAATAAATAATTGTTGTTTATACAATTTTACATTCCTGTTAAGTAAGTTATGTTTTATGTAACGGATATTGAAGATATCAATGCACAATCCCCAATTCACGGAGTGACTGTAGCAGCTCAGACAGAACAAGTCATTGAGAAACAGCTAAATGAAGGTGAAGATGCACAACATGTGGATGAAGTTGTTTCTGAAGGATCAGGCATTGATAAGAAGGTTGTGACATTGGATGACTTTGAGTTGCCAGACAACTTAACACAATTGGTTAAGCATGGCGAGCCCATACCAGATGAAGCAACCCCTATTCATCCGAGGAGAACCACGCAACCGGGGAAACATGCACGATCACTTTTCATACCTCTATATAGTTCTGGAGGCAGCAGCTCTACTGGACCTAAATTTTTCTACCTCAAGCACCCCTTCACAACTCTTATAGGTGAAAATGTAGATTCTGATGTGTTAGATAAGTTCAACAAGTGGTTATACCACCGTAGTGACAAAGTATCTAAGAGGTATGAATGATTAATTTGACACTTCCATTTCAGCATTTTAAAGTTTAAATATGTAATTCATTCTGTGATTTTTTTGATTGGACATTTATTTGTTGTTACAGGAGGAAGGCTCCCTTTTCCATAAAGGATAACCAAAAGAAGGACTGGTTTTATTCCCTTTCTCACCCCGGACAAGTCCTCAATGACTCGGTAAGTATCAAAGAATAAATTCACAAGATATATTTTGTCTTCTGTTTTGTAGTATAATTGTAGTTATATTGTAGATATGAAATATTTGTGACCATGCCTTTTATTATAAATTGTAGATATAATGTAGACATTTCTTATAAATGCTGCTCTTATTATTTATAGTGTGATTGTATTTAGGTTGGAACTTATGTATCATATTTAATGATGAATTGTATGTAAAAATTATATATTTGGTAATTTGGACAGAATTGGTATATCTGTATTTCATGATTAGTTAATTTGTAGTTAAATTGTAGAGCAAGTTGAAGACTTATAATATTAACTGTAGTTTGAATGTAGATATTATTGAGACCTTATGGTAGTTGTTGTGTTCCATGTGTTGTTGTGTATAGTAGCTAAAGTGTAGCTATTTGTTAGATTATTTGAATTCTGGCTTTGTAGTTTAAAGTGTCGCTGCTTTGTTGATAATTGTAGTTACACTGTAGCTTATAGTAGATTTTGTTTTATTTTGCAGCACATTGATGTTATTATGTATTACCTGAGAAAAAGAGGCAAATATAGCCCCAACAACAACAACACTAGGTTTACAACAACCGATTGCTTGTTCAAGTCAAAGATTGAACAAATATATGAGAAGTTCATAAGTTCTCCGCCAGAAAAAAAGTATTCGTTTGTTAAACCCGATGATGATGTTGCAGAATATATTCTTGGGTATAGACTTCTTGCTAATGTTGCCTGGGATGAAGCTTACTATGTCATTATGCCCGTGAACATTGTAGAGAATTTCCATTGGTTTTTGGTCGTTTTCGACATAGCGGACAGACAACTTTATGTGTATGATTCCATGGTATCTTCACACCATCATAATGCTGTTGAATCATGGTTGATAAGCTTTCAATCATTATCCCTCTGTATTTGTGTTGCATTGGTTTCTTCGGGAAGCGTAAAGACATTGACTTCAAGACCACAAAGGCATACATTGAGAAACCAGTTACAGACCCTCTCAACATACAGTGGATGGTTGCGGAGATTCCACAGCAAAAGGAAGGATCACTGTAAAAAAACTATTCTCTCTTTCTAGATGTTTAATTTTTTTTTATAATCATTTGTTAAATAATTAATTTTTTTGTCTTATGTAGCGATTGTGGTGTATTTGTGGCTGCTTTTGCGGAGTATGTTAGCCTTGGAGATTTGTCAATCCCTTCAGAAGACCTTTCAGATATCGACCAACACCGTAGACGCTATGGAGCTCTCCTATGGGACTCTGCTACAAAGAAGCAAGAAGATGGGTCAATCAGTGAAAGTGAGGTTACAGGTAGGCTAGCAAGGAGAAAGGGTGCTTCTGCTTTGAATGAAAAGAC
Source organism: Nicotiana sylvestris (assembly GCF_000393655.2). NCBI lineage: Eukaryota > Viridiplantae > Streptophyta > Magnoliopsida > Solanales > Solanaceae > Nicotiana > Nicotiana sylvestris. The sequence continues at coordinate 13,955,921 of NC_091064.1, forward strand.
TAGAGTCCAGAGAAAGAAGAAGTAGTGTCCTGTTTTCCTAGTTTAGTTGATGCCAATTTGTAGTTGAAGGAGAATACACTACTTTATGAACAAAATTTTTATTTTTTTATTGCAGCATACCTTTTTGTTTTGTTATTTTATCTTTCAATTATTAGTTGTTCACTTGAATATAAATTGGTTGTTTACAGCACTGTATCTTCATTATATTAAACATGAGTATTTTGATGTTAGAATACAATTTGCCTACAAATAATCTTCACAATATCTACATTTTGGAAACACTCAATGTAGTTATTGTATATAATTTTGTAGTTGTATATGTTCATAATTTTTACGAAATACCTTCAAGTTCTAGGTAATATCTGTATATAACTGTCAGTTGAAGTTAAATTACACAACAATCAGAAAAAATAAGTACTCCAATCATAGAAATATATTATCTACAATTTATCTACAAATCATCTACAAATTATTACCAAGACTACAATTTAACTACATTTAACCTATACTTTACCTACAATCTGGAAACACTTTACATTAAAGTTACTTTTTTAATATCAAATGTATTGTAGATAATAAATATTAAAATTTAATTACACTATATCAAAGACAAATTTAGATGCCTGACACAATACATAAAAGCATATTAAACACACATAAACAAATTTGTAGTCTACTTCATAATGATCTTTAAAAACTTAAACGATTACACAAAAAATCTGCTAACTTTAACTCACTAACAGTTAGTTTGAATAACTATTCTAACTACATGATATTCATTTCTTCTTGGGCGCATTCTTGCAAGATCTTTTGTTATGCCCTTCCCCTCCACAATTTCCACATGACACCTTGTACTTCTTTGACTTTATTTCATCATATGTTTTATATCTTTCCTTTTGAGGTCTCCCTGGCTACCTTTTATCTCCCGTCGGTGGATTTACTACGTCATCCAAAATATGTTGTGGCACATACTATTTGCTTTTATCAAGAATATGATTTACTGGTATTTCATATGTACGCAGAAGGCTCTCCCTTGTGTAATACGGAGAGCAATAGTTTTCATATGTTTCATTCCTGTGCCTTAATGCTGCCAAAGCATGCGCACATTTAAGTTCTTCAAGTTGGAATTGGCCACAACTACATTTCTTGTTTTCTAGACACACAATGTATCGCTTCAAACCATCTAACATAGTATGTATATGATCTGTTGAATCCCTCACCTAAAATTACAGAACAAACAGAAAAAATATTATCTCAATCATAAAAATAAATTATCTACAATTTATCTACAAATCATCTACAAATATTCTACACCTTATCTACAACCTACAATTATCTACAATTTGACTATAATTTATCTACAATCTGGAAACACTGCATATTAAGTAATTTATTTTTTCTGCACCAAATAAACAGATCTTACCCTAAGCTTCTGAGATAATATTCTTTTGTTCTCTAATTCTTTGTTGAATTTGGACCCAAGAAATGTGAAAGTACCCTTGTGAAAGTACCCTTCGCCTTCAATAACTTCTCGTTGGTCCAACGTTCTAGCAGTGTCTATATATACTCTAAAAGATCAAATATCGACAGCTCTCTTGCATCTTTTGTTACAACGTTCAACGACTCTGCAATATTTGATGTCATTGTCCACGTTCTATTCACAGTTGCATGTACTCTTGACCATCTATGATAGCCAATATCATATAGGTAAGATTTCACACGCGGGTCTACCTCTTCAATCTTCGACATTCTTTCATTAAATTCATCCAGAGTGTATGACCGTGCTGTAGCAAAGTACAATTCATGTAATAGTAGATGACCCTTCTTGAATTTTGACCTTATATTTGTCCAAATATGCCACATGCAAGAGTAGTGTGGCATGTCCGGATAGACAATTGATGTTGCCTTCAGTATACTCTCATTCCTATCTGAAACGACACACATTGAAGGCCATTCACCATATGCCTGCTTGAATTTCTCAAAGAACCACTTCCAAGATGCGTCGTTTTCAGAATCAACCACAACATATGTCAAGGGCAATATTGTACCTACATTATTAATTCATAAAATATTAATTGGAAGCTTTGAAAATGTATATAAAAATATAAATACATAACAACTACAATATATCTTCATAATATAGACAATTTATCTACATTTCATGTAATAGCTACAAAATAACTACAATATATATACATTTTATAGACTGCCTACAAAATAACTACAAATTTTTTACACTTTTTACCTGCTGCATCCATGGTGCTTGCTGTAAGCATAATCCCCCTGTAGGCTGACTTTAAGAATGTCCCATCAACCACTACTACTGGCCTACAATGTTGCCAACCACTTATTGATGTACAAAGAGAAACAAATGCGTATAAGAAACATTCATTTGATGTCTTCTTCAATTTAACAACCAAACCAGGATAAGTCTCCTCAAGAATATAAAAATATTTGGGTAATTTGCTGTAGGAGTCAGCCGGATTCTCTCTCAAAAACTGTAAAGCCTTTTCCTTTGCTCTCCATGCTTGCATGTAGCTTAGGTTCACTCCGTGTTCGGATAACATGTCAGTTTGTATGTCCTTTGGTGTGTAAACAGTCTTAGGATCACAATACTTTGGAATGACCATGCTACCAACTACAGCTGCAGTACGTTTGCGCTGTATGAATGTTTCGTCCATTAAGGAGCATGTGTGTTGTCGGTTGAAACTCCTTATCTTGAACATTGCGGAATCATTAATTGACGTTGCCTTGAAGTGCCATTTACAGTTTTCACCAAAGCATACAAGCCAGTAGCTACAAAAAAAATACAATATTTAATACAGATTATAAATGTAGATGCAACAAAAGGATTGTTTTAACATAAAGTAACATAAACTACAATATAACTACAATATAACTACAATTTATCTACAATGTTTAAAAAACACATATCTTGAGTAAAACACTGCTTTTAATGATCTTTTCTCCACAAATATCTCCATACCTTCTATGACTAGATCTTTTAACTCTAACTGGAACTTGTGCATCACAGAAAAGTGCTTCATTGCAGCAGTTACAGTTTGCTTGTCCTGATACACTTGTCCTTCTTCAATAGCAGTTTGCGTAGATTCTGTTATTATTTCACTTTGATATTCCTCTATTGCTAGAGAGGATGGCATATCAAGTAACTTTAGGGATCCAGACAAACCTGCATCAAAATAAAGATAAACAGTGTCATTATAATTTTTTAGAATCTTTGTAGATAATTTGTAGATATAGTGAAAATTTTGTAGTCATCCATTTTAGGATGTCAGACATTGTAGTTAAATTGTACTATAACTGTTGCAATTTGTAGAAATTTGTGAAAACAATACTGCTTCGTACATAATTAAACTGATTTGTATTTTATTTGGCTAGATTTTCTAAACATAGATTGTAGTTTTATTTGAAGACAACATTTTGAAATTAACAATTTCTAATCATAGATTGTAGTTTATTTTGTCGTATAAATGTAGTAATTTTTGTAGATAATTTTGAAAATAACATTGCTTTATTCTTTCATTAAGCTGATTTGTAGTTTAATTGTAGGTAAATGTAGTAATTTTGTAGATAATACCGTAAAATCATAATTCTATGCAATTTCGAACTATACAAACCTGCACTTGTGTTATCGTTGGTGACAATTCCATATTGAAATCTCGTACACTTATACATAACAGATATGAACCTAAGTTTTTATTCTCCTTTTTGGTCTCCATATACACACGAACCCCCATATCATTTTTAATCTCCATTGGGGGACAATTGTTGTTCATCATGTATTTGATTTCTACAATTTTTTCTGAAGTATCAATCGATAGTTGTTCTGCAATTGTAGAAATCAGAATACTGTAGCTTGCATTCTCATCTACCACAATGGCATCAACTTCAAAATCTCTAAATCTGCCATAGTTATCCCAATTCTCATTCAATTGTAGCATGATTGCGATTTTGGACATGATTGCGTGTTGTTGCTAATTTATTATTCTAAATTTTTTCGTAATTGTAGAAATCAGAATACTGTATCTTGCATTCTCATCTACCACAATGGCATCAACTTCAAAATCTCTAAATCTGTCATAGTTATCCCAACTCCCATTCAATTGTAGCATGATTGCGATTTTAGACATGATTGCATGTTGTTGCTGATGTATTATTCTAATTTTTCCGTTTTTTTGGATTTCTAGATTGAGAGAAACAAAGATGAAGAACAGATATATGATCGCCAATTTGATTTCTCAAAACGACGAAGAACAGAATATAGCAATGTTGAGTTGTTAAATCTCGAAGATTTGAATTCTACAATTTGAATTCAGTTTGTTGAAGTTGTTCGTAGTTTGTTGAAGCTGTTCGTACTTTTTTTCAAAAAAAAAAAATTGAATTGTAGTTTAAGAGTAAATTACGCAGATACGAAATCTCCTTTCCGTTTCAAAACTTGAATTTAATGTAGAATCAATCAATCCCAAGATTCTTTCCTGATTTTTCGCGCGTTATTAAGGGAAGATTCTGCCCTATTAATTCCTAATAAACGAATACAGAAATTATAGGAAAAATATGGACTAAGCGGGTAATTTAGATACTATGCACATAATTGATAATAAAGTTTCATATATAGTATAGGAAGGAAAAAATCCCTATCTAATACAAATAACACTTCTTCACACGTTGGGTAAAGAGGGAGAGATAACATAATTGTCAGCGAAGGCCCAAAATGGTGAAATCACCAAAATGGGCCATACAACATTTTAGTCCAGATATAGCTAGTGTCATGGCTGCTTTACACAAATGTTCCCTTTTTTAGGCTACTGTTTAAATTTTTTACCAATTTTAATAAATTATGCAAAACTAGTCCTTGCAAAGTTGCTCCTTTCTGACAACAACGTTAAGACTCATGGATAATGTTTGCTCATTTAATATTTAGTTTACTCACAAAATATTAGATTGTAGTCTAGCGTTTACAATAACTTATAAAATTATAGATCGTTGTCTATGTTATAAAATAAAGACTATAAAGTAAAGACAAGTATAGAGAGAAATTGATATATTATTCGAATTCAAAATGATGTACATAATGAACTGAAATCTCTTCTATTTATAGAAGAAAGGAAGCTGTTGTGTAAGCTGCTACGCAAGCTGCTATGCGAGCTGCTACTATACCAGATATGGATAATCTTCTACTGAGAGCAATGTTTATCCATAACGGAGTACTGAATGGATAAGCTTATTATACTCGGTATGGATAATCTTCTACCTAGGGTAATGTATATCCATAACCGGGTACCGAAGTGATAAGCTTCTTCAGGAAGCTTATTTCCAATAGAGTACTAAATAGATAAACATATTTACGGTGGAGTCTCATATGGATAAGCTTCTTCAGGAAGATTATTTACAACGGAATACTAAATGAACATCCATAATATAATATATTTATAACACTCCCCCTTGGATGTTCATTAAAAGGTAATATGTCTCATTAAAACCTTACTAGGAAAAACCACGTGGGAAAAAATCCCAGTGAAGGAAAAAGAGTACACATATTTAGTAAGACGCATTGCTAGGTGCCTCATTAAAAACCTTATAAGGAAAACCCCATGGGAAAAAACCTTAGTAAGGGAAAAAGAGTGCATCGCGTATTTTACTCCCCCTGATGAAAACCTTGTTTCAAATATTTGAGTCTCCGCATTCCAATCTTGTATACCATCTTCTCAAAAGTTGAAGTTGGCAAAGATTTAGTGAATAAATCTGCTGGATTATCACTTGAACGGATTTGTTGCACATCAATGTCACCACTTTTCTGAAGATCGTGTGTGTAGAATAATTTTGGTGAAATGTGCTTCGTTCTATCTCCTTTTATAAATCCTCCCTTCAATTGGGCTATGCATGCAGCATTGTCTTCGTATAAAATTGTGGGTCTTTTCTCACATTCCAAACCACATTTTTCTCGAATAAAATGAATTATTGATCTCAACCATACGCACTCCCTACTTGCTTCATGAATCGAGCTTTATGGGTATCGGATAAATAACCTGCATCTGCATTACCAATACGATCTGCACCACTTTTGTTAGCATTAGCAAGATAAATAAGTGCACCATCTACACCGAGATAGAGTATTTCAGGACCAAGGAGCTCCTCATCCTCTTCTAGAGGTTGGAACGGATCCTTATTCACTTCAAGTGATTGAATATTCATTGGTGTACTTAATGGGTACACTTTGTCCATGTAAAAGTATTTTTAAGACCCTCTTGGAGCTCTTCCGGAGTTCCAATAAGATTTATGTCACCAACATAAACAGCAAGTGTAACAAATTTTGATGACATTTTCTTTATAAAAATACATGGACAAATAACATAATTTATGTAACTTTCTTTCAGCAAATATTTACTGAGGCGATTATACCACACGCGCACAGATTGCTTTAAACCGTACAAAGATCTTTATAATTTGATCGAGTACATTTCTCAAGACTTTGAATTATATGCTTCGGGCATTTTCAATCCTTCAAGGATCTTCATATAGATTTAGCCAAATAAGTCATATAGGTTAAGACTTGTATCTAAATGGTATGACATCTTCAAGTGTCTGGACTGCTAGTCCGATCCTCACAATCTTTTACAATATTGTGCACTATATTGTATTAAATATATCGTCGACGATCATTTTGTGTCAGTTCCGAAGCGACATAACTTGTGGAGATCTCATCACTTTCTTTATTTTCAGGTACCTGAACTTTTTCGGGAGTTTCATGAAATGTTATGTCGTGGGCTCTTCTAGAGCTTATTTCCTCCTCATTTTGATCATTAGCTCCTACTATTTTTCAAGGATTGTTACCTTTGGAACCGATTGGTCTACCACGCTTCATGCGTACAGTAAACTCTATCCTTCAGGGACTTTAATTTTAATAGGAGCATTTGCAGCTGAAATATGATATTTAATTTTGGATCAGCAAATGCTTCTGGCATTCGACTTGAATTATCTTCTAAGTGAGGATCATGATAATTCGATTCATATAGCATATTTTTCAACTGTTTATTCCATCCCCCAAATGTTAGAAAAACTAACATATATCCCCAATCATCTTTGGGAAACATATCTTTGTGTATTATGGTAGAGAAATTAATCATATACCACACAACAAAAGATAGTAAAAATATTTGGTTTCTGATCCTAAACCAATTGTGAAGGGAGGACTTATCATATATTGTTGATCTGATGCATACAAGTGCTGCTATATGCAATTTAGAAAATCTTAGACCAACACATGAAGCTTTGTTCTCATAAGCAATGGTTTAGCCATTAATAGGAGGTATTCAATGCTAAACCAGCTTGGATATAAACCAGCATTATCAAGATGAACTGTCTTAATTTCATAATCTGAAAATTATGCTCTTAATCGAGAAAAGCAATTCCAAATGTCAAACTGCAGGTTGACAATAATTACACATGTAACCATCTCATATATGCACCTATAAGTGGTTCACATGATAGGTGAACGAGCCCATATTCACCTTTTATATATTTCAGAATCAGGGGTCTTAGTCCCAACTTTAGCTGGTATAATCAATTCACTATGAGAGCAAGCAACACATGAGAATTCCTGAAGAATCTTCTAGTTCTTTAGTATATGCTTATCTGAATTCTCAAATAGCTCATTTAAAAATGGCAAATGAAAACTTCAAGTTTATCATGTCATGTGTTATCTCTTAGTAAACTTCTGGTTTACTATGGCATAAACTTTTGCTTTAGTAAACTTCTGGTTTACTGTGATACATGATATAGTACAAATTAAAGAATAAGGCGGGTAACTTCTCACATACATATTATTTTACCCCCTATGATTGTGGAAACATGAAGATTATCAATCTTCCAATCATTTGTAGTCTCAATATGATAGCCATTTGTATTAGTAAACTTCAGGTTTACTACAACATATGTTTTGACCATAATCATATAATATGAATGACATATTTGTATATAAGCTCTTCGAGAGCCTTCATTTATTATCCACAATCTAATATTTATCTGGCACTACTGGTGTCATGTATTCTTTAGGCAAACATTTAGCTCTTCAGGAGTTGTTGATACATTTTGTACTATCAAATATTTCTCATACACTTCTGGTATCATGAGAGAAAATCACAATCAAATAAATAATGTAAAACAATTGTTTAAGCACAAGAAAACTCTTCTTCATAATATTTTCCTACTTCAGGAGGCAATTTCAATTGTGTTACTTCTTCAGGAGCAAATTTAAAATACGAAATATTGAGTATATATTCTCTCAATTATATTACCTCTTCTGAAGGTGAACTGTGATATATTCATAACAAGAGTGCGTTCATATTTACCCGATTTATTAATATTGTCACATTCACTTCAGGGAATGGATTAATATTATCCAAAGTTCTCATCCTTCAGGAAATCGAACATAATTATCGGAATGCACATTAATCACATCAAATCGTGATGCCTCAATCTCTTTTAAAATATTTACTACTTCAGGAGCAAATCGAGGCGTGCATTTAATATAGAGAATATTTATGTAGTTTATCTTCAATTGTAACCATAGAAAGCCTAAATTATCACTTCTGGTGATCATAGACATATACCACTTCTGGTGGTTAATTACAATGAGATATATGAAATATAACTACTTCTGGTGGTTGTATATTTCTTGCAAACTCTGCTAGAGTTTAAGTTGATCTAATAATATTATCCATATTCTTCAAAATGACATAAATAAGATATATTATAGTAAACATCATTATCAAATCATAATTTATTATTTATGTACAACAATTACATAACCATACTATCTATTACAAACAACAAAAATTAAAATATTTACATTTTTATAGATTCACCACCGATTACATGACTTGTTTCTCCTTCTGGGAGTGCAAGGTAATCAGTTATATCCAAATGCATGAAGTCTAAATTATCTTCAGAAATAAAATTTGTTTCAGCATTTTTCTCTGTCTTCTTTAGGGAGGCTTGATAAAGCTCAACCAGGTGCTTTGGCGTACGACAGGTACGTGACCAGTGCCCTTTTTCTCCACATCTATAGCATGCATTTTCTGCATTTGGTGCTTGCACCGCTTCATGCTTTTGTTCCTTCCTTTTCCACTGCTGGTGGTGAGGAGTGTTCTTTGGTGCATTATTATTACCATGATTAGAGTTTCTTTCCCGACCACGACCATGACCACGACTGGGGCCGCGACCTTTTCCACGTTTAGCCTGGTGGAAGTTCGTCTCATTCACTTCAGGGAATGGACAAGAACCAGTAGGTCGGCTTTCATGATTTTTCATTAATAGCCCATTATGTTGCTCGGCTATAAGAAGATGTGAGATAAGTTCAGAATACTTTTTAAATCCCATCTCTCGATATTGCTACTGCAGGAGCATATTCGAGGCATGAAAAGTGGTGAAAGTTTTCTCCAACATATCATGATCAGTAATATTATCACCACATAACTTCAATTGGGAAATAATTCTGAACATAGCAGAATTATACTCACTGATAGATTTAAAATCTTGTAGCCTTAGATGAGTCCAATCATATCGTGCCTGTGGAAGAACGACCATCTTCAGGTGGTCATATCTATCTTTCAAATTATTCCACAGTATGACTGGATCTTTAACAGTAAGATATTCCATTTTCAGGCCCTCATCAAGGTGATGGCGTAGGAATATCATTGCTTTGGCACGGTCTTGGTTTGATGCCTGATTTTTGTCTTTGATGGTGTCTGCCAGACCCATCGCATCAAGATGAATTTCAGCATCAAGCACCCAAGACATGTAGCTTTTGCCCGATATATCCAGGGCTACAAATTCAAGTTTAGAAAGATTTGACATTATTTAGGAAAAGAAAGTTCTTACCTCAGATACTTTCAAAATATTTGCTCGAGATGGCAGAGTCTCGTGCTGATAACGTGTTATAAAATAAAGACTATAAAGTAAAGACAAGTATAGAGAGAAACTGATATATTATTCGAATTCAAACTGATGTACATAATGAACTGAAATCTCTTCTATTTATAGAAGAAAGGAAGCTGTTGTGTAAGCTGCTACTACAAGCTGCTGTGTAAGCTGCTACGCAAGCTGCTGTGTAAGCAGCTACGCAAGTTGCTGTGTAAGCTGCTACACAAGCTATTGTGTAAGCTGCTACTACAAGCTGCTGTGTAAGCTGCTACGCAAACTGCTGTGTAAGCTGCTACTATACTAGATATGGATAATCTTCTACTGAGAGCAATGTTTATCCATAACGGAGTACTGAATGGATAAGCTTATTATACCCGGTATGGATAATCTTCTACCTAGGGTAATGTTTATCCATAACCGGGTACCGAAGTGATAAGCTTCTTCAGGAAGCTTATTTCCAATAGAGTACTAAATAGATAAACATATTTACGGTGGAGTCCCATATGGATAAGCTTCTTCAGGAAGATTATTTACAACGGAGTACTAAATGAACATCTATAATATAATATATTTATAACAGTCTAATATTTTTCATAAGATTTTCAGTTTGCTCGGAGGCGAATCTTTAGATCTTTATCTAAAAAGTCCAATTGTAAAAAAAATATCTATTTACTAAACAATAGATACAAAACGTGAGAATTAGCGAAGATTTCTCTAATCTCTAGTGCCCATTAACCCCTTCTATGGGCGAAAAAAATTTAGAAATAGTCTGATTCATAACTGCTAATTAAAAAGTCACAATTTCAAAATAATCAAAATTTAGTTATATTTTTGTATAAAAATTAAATTTGAACGAAAACACTCTTAAAAATTCGACAAAATTCCAATATAAGATGCCGGAGTTCGAATTTTTTACATATAAATTCTAGCATCATATGCTGGAAATTCATAATGTGCTGGAGTTCCAACATAATATGCTAAAAGTTTTTACATAGCAACTTCATAATCCAGCATATATGCTGGAACTTTCCGTATTCCAGCTAGGATATTTTGTCCAGATTTTATCTTCTTATAAAATAGTGACTATTTTCCAGTGATTTTAAGAACTCTAACTATTTTTCAGCTACCAGTCCAAAAACTGGATAGCACGTGCTATTTTGACCTTCCATGGATGCACTTGCTATTAGGATTTTTGAGTAGGGGTGGGCGTTCGAATTAGATATGAGAATTTCGGTTTAGATTTTCGATTTTCGGATTTAAGAAATGACAATCCAAATTCAATCTAAATAAGTTCAGACTGGATCGGATTTTTTAAGTTCCGTTTCAGATTAATCAGTTTGTATATTATGAATTTTCGATTTTGAGTGTATAAGTTGAGATGTTTCTACTTTTTACAAAAATAAATATCCAAATGAAGTACTCATGCTAAATTGCCTGAAAAAGTTCCTCATTCTTGCCGCAATCATCCAAATAAAGTATTCAAATAATAAAATTATTATAAAAATACAATAGAGACATTAATACGGCCGATAAGAAGTAGCAATAGTAAAATCATGTCCAAATAAAAAGTATTCTGATAGTAACTTAGTAATTAATATTGAATATATGAGATGATATCCAATGGGTAGGTATTGAACTTATTGCTATTGTCATATGGATAATGGACTAAATATAAAGTATAAAAATTTCAAATTTTCGGATATCCAAATATCCGAAGTACCAAATTCAATATCCAATCCAATATCCAACCTTTTAAAATTAAATCCAAAATCTAATTTGTAATCCGAAAATTCAAACCAAAAAAAACTAAAAAAAAAATCAGATTTGGATTTGGATTTTGGATTTGCCCAAACTATACTTACCCTTATTTTTTGTAAATATTGCACGGGGCGCCCTATTTGGTCGCCCCCATTTAACCTATACCCATTTTTTTAAATTTTTTTAACTTGTACCCACTTTTTAAATAACTTCAGCCCCATTTCTCCTCCTCCTTCTCCTCATTCTTCTTCTTCTTCTTCTTCTTCTTCTTCTTCTTCTTTTTCTTCTTCTTCTTCTTCTGTTGCTGTTGCTGCTGTTGTTGTTGCTGCTATGGAACTTCAATTCATGGGATGATTGCCATAAATATGATACTATTTTTTCTTTTTGGGGCAAAGGACTAACATTCTCATATAGTGCGCATAATCTTTTTAATCTTAATCTCCTTACCAGTGCCTTTTAATTTTCTTTTAGACAGTGATATCATGATTTCTTCTATTTGAGTCAAAATATTACAGCAAATTCTGGAGTGATTTTTATTAGCAGATTCGAATTGTATTGGATTTTAGATCAATAAACAATGTTAATTAAGCATGATTTTCTCGTCAGCAGCTTGACCACATTGGATTTTAGACTGATAGGCTTAGTTGATTTAGCATCACCAGTTCTAGAGCTGAAGTTCGATAGTTACAAAATAAAAACTTCAGTTCTAGAGCTGAAGTTCGCGAGTTACAAAACAAAAACTTCAGCTCTAGAGCTGAAGTTCGCGAGTTACAAAACAAAAACTTCAACTCTAGAGCTAAAGTTTGCCAGTTACAAAAACAAAAACTTCAGCTTTAGAGCTGAAGTTCGCGAGTTACAAAATAAAAACTTCAGCTTTAGAGCTGAAGTTCGCCAGTTACATAAACAAAAATTTCAGCACACTTGGTTCAACACACTTGCTACTTCAGGCCTGTCTACTAGAATGCTGAAGTTTTACGTGATTGCCTTTGCTACTTCAACTCCGTATGCTGAAGTTATGTGAAAAAGCGGGTACGCTTGTAATTTTTTTACAAACCGGGCACATATTAAAACGTGACACAAAAAACGGGTATAGATGCAAATGCCCCTTATTTTTTAAGCATTTTTAGGCCAGTTTTAACATGGGATATCGGCGGAATTCACCCTTCTAAAATTTCGTGACGTTCAATTGAACAAGGAGCACTAGAGAACAAGGACTATCATCCATAGGTTTACTTTACTTTTTGTTAGTTACAACTTACACATATACTTTCGGGGGAAAAAATTGGAGCATATTCTTTTTTTTAAAGGTAACTTTTCACTAGGGTTGGACCGCTTATTGACTCGCCCATTGTTGAACTCACCCCATCTTGAACCAGCCCATCAAAAGTTGAATTATTTTAGTCCAAATTGATCCATGAGCAACTTTGCTAAAATATTTTTAAAATAATTCTTTGTATTTGACATGTTATATATGATCATAACAAAAACAAAAAAAAGGGTCTTATTTGGTAATTAAACAATTCATGAGAAAAAATACACTAACTAAAACTGGATAAAAGTTGGGCGAGTTGGACTATCTCACAAATTTTAACTCATATCGACACAACTCATCTCAGCCCAAGTAACTTTTGGGCGAGTCATTAATACATTTATTGCTCAGTCCCTTTTAATCCGTCCAAAATCATCCTAACCTGCTTATTTATCACCCTTACTTTGCACGTATGACTTTTATAAAATATAATAAAGAACAGACAACTACTTAGAATCAATTATCCCTAAGAAAATACAAAATGATAGTCAATGCTATTTACTATAGCCTAAAGTTGTAACTAAAGGAAAACATTTGTTTCTTTTGATAACAATTAAAGTTAAAGCTAAACTAATAAAAGCTCAAAATATTAGTAATATATGATCAAATTCTTTCATTACGTATACGCTGCCACATCAAAGCCAAAATAACCATTTCAAACCTTTTCCCATCAATAAAACTTGTAAATGACTTAACACTACTAGGGGGTGTGCATTCGAATCGGTTTATCGATAAATCGAATCGATTATTTGTTATCGGTTTATCGATTTCGATTTTTCGGTTTATCGATTTCGATTTCGATTTCAAAATTTTCCTTATCGATTTATCGATTTCGATTTCGATTTTGTCCTCTTCGATTATCGGTTTATCGATAAACCGATAAGCTACAGTAAATTGTTTTTAATTTTTTTTAATTTTTTTTTTAATTTTTTTTTAATTTTTTTACCCTTATTCTATAATACTCTTTCCTTTACCCTAAGTCTCTAACCCTATTATTTCCTCTACCACATTTAAGGAATGATCATATTTAAAGCTCAAGGGAATGAAGTTCAAATTAATGGAAAACAGAATTAGCCGTGATAATGTATTTTGATTTTTTATTTGTTTATACCGTTGGAGTGTTGGTGACATACATTTGATCCCTTACTTTAGTTTCGTTGCATGTGCTTGTTGACACAATTTTTATGTTATAAACGGTGCTCTTCTTATTTTAGCTTCCTTTTGTCCATATTAGTTAGGTGTGTTTGCAGCGATATACTTTCCGTGGAATCCCGTAAATTTTCTTATTGGTGTAATCGATAACCGAATCGATAAGCCCCAAAAATCGATAAATCGAAATCGAAAAAATCGAAACCTTATTGAAACGATAACGATATGCATATGTACAAATCGATAATCGATAAGTAATTATCGATAAGGGTCAAAATCGAATCGATAAATCGAATGCACGCCCCTAAACACTACAAGAGAACATGCAATTAGCTAGGAACCAAAATTCTAGCTAACTTACCAAGAGTCCTAGCTAACACCGATTTAGCTAGGAAATTGACCTTAGCTAATATGCTCTTAGCTAAATTTTAGCTAAAAAAATTATTTTATCCGTTGCTAATATAGCTAGGGATATTTGCTTGGCACTAATCCCTCGCAATCCTTTGCTAGGAAATGTGGTAGCTAAATCCCAAGCAAACTTTCTTTGGTCAATGTTGACTTTGTTGAAGCGTAGCTAGGCTATTAGCTAAGGACTTATTCCATGCTAATATTTGCTACGACTAGACTAGCTAAATTCCAAGCAAATTTTGACTGGTGAGCGTTGATTTCATTACAACATAACTAGGAATATCCCTAGCTAAACTTACAAACGTTCTAGCTAAATTACTAGTAGGATTTTTGTCTATAGCTAATTTGGTTGCTAATTTGATAAATATCCTAGCCTATATTTGGTTTGGCTTGGGATATTTTCCAGGCTAAATCTAGCTTGGAATAATTCCTATATTATATATGATGAAATACGAATATAATTTTCTACGTAATTTGACATGAGACAAAATAAATAATTAAATCCATAAATTTGTACGTAAGCATAATCATGGTACCATTAATCCTAGAACAACGAAGTATATATATGTCTATTGGCAAATAAAATATGCCTTAAATTAAATAATTAATAACATAAACTCTACTATTCTAAGATGGGGGACAACCAGAGCCGTTTGGTGGTGGTTGAGAAGTTAAACCAAGCATCTCCCGCACGACAGCACGAGCCGCAGCTTTTACTTCTTCTTGCATATCCTCCCGAATATCTGCTTGAATTCGTGCCAACATGTTCTCCATCCGTTGCTCCATTGCACGATCAAGAAGTTGCTGAAATTCAGGTGTTTCAAAACTTGTTGAGTAGGAACATTTGGAGGATTATGAGCACTAGAGGATGCACAATTATTGTCCAATGAATCTGCCAAAATATAATTTTTGGGACCAAGACCATATATTCTTCCCTTTTTTGCGCCTCCAGCTATTTCAATCCAAGTTTTTAGTAGTTGCTCATCTGGTATGGTTTTCAACAAATCCACAACAGTTTCTTCGCTAGTTTTTTCTCATTCCTCATCTCCATTTGTTGCCATGTTTCTTTCCATCTCTTCATCATCTACTTCAAAACTTTCTTCATCCCTTGATGTTGAAGTCTCACCTACCTTCACCTTAATAATTTCTGTAAATGTATGCTGAAAAGAATTATAGTAATTAGTTATTATATAGAATAAAAAAGTGACAAGGTATATAAAATTTGTGTGAAGCAGTCAGATTGTTCTGTAATGAAAGAAATGGATAATGGAGAAATAAACTTCTCTAATTGTCAAAGTACATAATAGAAAATGTAAAAAACAATTCATTTAGTATCAGATGACATCTTATCACTGTTAATTTCTTGATGTGCATAAGAAGAGGTGCTATAGAGTTGTTGTATGTTTCTCAACTTTAGAATGTGCAAAAACTTAGAAGCTTTTCTTACAATTCATAAACAAAAAATGCAGGGTAAGATAATAGGTGCTTGTGATATTCTACCATAATTATGTCCTTGAACAATAACTCTAATACTAGTCCTAGAGAACATTGTTGGGACAGAAGAAAAGAATCACTGTAGGCATATCATAGCACATAATTGATAGCTCCCTTGCAGCTTTAGTGTACACATTTAACATGCACATAACTTATACAAGTGTGTATCTTCGTGTGTGTGTGTTTAGTTAACGTACTCAAAAGAAAATTATGGTCATACTAATATCTTAAGTCACATATCTTGTCAGATGGTCATCATAGTTGTAGTCCCTCACAGCCTGCCAAATTTTCCAGTAAGGTATATAAGTAAAAATTAAAAGGACCAGCACAATCAAATTTGCACCAACTTACATCTGTTATAACTTTAATGTCTTGTGCCAAAACAAGACATATTTAAATCAACAAATAAAAGAGGGGAGGGGAGGAGTGGTAACAATATATATAGTATCATAGCTTCCTAACATAGTACTATAACTAGCCAGATTTGTGAAGAACTTTGTTCCCCTTCCTACAACAATGCAAAAAGATTGAAACCGTCATCTTAGATAAAAGCTACCTATATTTAGAAATAATGTTTACTTCTGTAACAATATTTGTTATTTCCTCCAAGCCAAAGTTAATCTCAAGTGACAGTAATATATTGTTGAAAGTAATTATTTTCTTGTTCAATACTTCCTTTTGATTTAAGTACTCCTTTTGAAATTTGAAGATCATTTATCATAAATTAGCTAGTTTTACTCTAGCTAGTAGCTTGCTGCAATACTCTCCTTCTTTATCTGAACATGAGATGGACAATGTGAGCAAACTCTTGTAGGTTAGAGTTGTGGAGTTTTTTGTATAAGTTCAGTTTTATATATATATATATATATATATATATATAACAGTGTCTTCGACAAGAAAGTCTATCTAAATACCCTCCTAGTTCCATGCCCAGACTTAATTTACTCTACGACCAAGGTTGTTATCATCCGTCATAACCAGAAACTGCCCCACTTCACCTAATAAGCTGCCTACTACTTTTCTTCCTAGTCTAATATCATTATAGCAGATTTTTACACTCGACAATGCTCACCAAAGAGACCATCAAGATTCTCAAAATCCAACAGTAGCCTAAAACTTCAGTTTCTTAACTCATTGAATAACTCCATGACTTCAGCATTCCAATCACAATAACATCACTTGTAGATTAAATCAATTACCAATGATAAGTAATCATGCCAAGGGATCAGGATACTTTCAGATACATAATATTTGAGAAAGGATATATGAAATGACATGCATAGAAGAAAATGATAGCTTGAACCACTTTCACTTTGATCAGTTGAACCACTTTCTCAGTTTGAGAAGTGTAAAATAAACAAAAAACCATGGGTTAAATTTTCCTTGGGCTTATGAAGATGATAAGGTGAATCCAACTAATAGAGTAGCTGGTAACCATTCTATTGATACTAAACTGAAGGGAGCTGCTAACGGGGAAGCCTATTGGGGAGCAAAGTTATTCACAAAAATAATGAGAACAACAATCAGAATGAAAACATCGACCAGGTATTACAAAAGTAAAAAAAGGACAGTATAATAAAATATTTTTCTAACACAGATGAAGGAAAAGACAAGACTAACAATGAGAAAGGGGAGAAGTAGAAGACTCAGCAGGTGTTGCACTAAAGAAATGAGATAAAAACGTACCCACATCCTTTCTGACTTTCCACATATCCACTTCTTTTCATTTTTTGTTCTGTGAGACTTCAGAAATAATTCATTATTACGGAGATCTTTCCCTGTTATCTCCTTCTGCAATCATTAAGAATATTGTTAATTAACAGAATATATCATAGAAAAAAATTAGACTAATACTAATTAATACTGAAAAGATTAAAAAAATACGTGTCTTCTTCTGTACTCAGCAAATGCAACTGATCCTCCGGTATGTAAGGAAGGACCTTCTCCATTATTAGATGACATTCTGTTTTTCGAGTTGATTTCTGATTTCTTTGTAAAATTCTCAGAGTTCCAATATTCCATCAAAACGTCCCAGTGATCTTTAGCAATCCATCCCGGTATTTCTTTTGTTTTTGAAAATTGTCTTTTTGCTTTTCCCAAACTGTCACTTAACCTTTCACTCCCCACATGCTCAAAAGTCCATCGAATAAAAACTTTATCCTTACTAGGAAAAGAATATTTTTTCTGCAATTAGAAAGTAAACATTCAGTTTGGTATCATTTATCAAGTTAAGTCAATTACGACAGTTAAGTATAAATACCTCGAAGTCATTGAACCATCTATCTCGTACATGCTCCGGAACTTTGCTCCAACAATGCCATGATCCAGAGAAGCTTTTCTTAAAGGCTGTTGTTACATTCCGAACAGCTTCATGTGGGCAAAATCTACAAAATAATTAATATAATATTTTATTGGAAGATAACTAAATGAAAACGAATTTAACCACAACTTGTATAACCAGATTTACTTACGTGTCTCCGTTTACTTTCAAAGATATTATTCCACGAGTAGTATCTCGTCTTGCCTGTGGATTACTACTTCCATAAGATGCAAGTGTTTGTTTAGCAGAAACATCTTGAGAATGAGTTTCTTGTTGAGAACCAACATCCTGAGAAGAACGAGGTGCTTGTTGATGACCAATATTTAGGGAAGCAGGAGTTGCTTGTTGACCACCAACATTTTGAGAAGCAGAAGTTGTTTGTTGAGCATGAACATCTTGAGATGTACGTATAAGCTGCCGAAAACTACTTTCATGAGACGAGATAATATGTTGTTTTGAACCAACTTGTTGAGATGTAGGGGGTGATGGTTCACTAATATTGGCATGAGAAGTGTTCGGTAGTTGTTGGTAGCCTTCTCCCCCTTTGTTAGACATGCCCCCACGACCTCCCCAACTACATTTAGTGCCTCTTCCCCTTGTCATACTTCCTGATCAAATACTGGCAAGAAGAGTAGAACAACAATAATAATAACAAACAGAACATATAAAATATAAAAATTTGACCATCCAAATATTTTGCTAGAACAAGCATAACAGAACATATAAAGTATAAAAATTTGACCATCCAAATATTTTGCTACAACAAGCATAACAGAGACCTCTCTATTTGACCTTTTAGCAAAACAATTCACCTACTTTTTCCCCTTTTTAATAGATCTTCTTTGATAAGAAATGATATTTTTCTGTCTTTTAGTGGGAGGAGGATTTATAGTTTACCTGTTATATTTTTTATGGAGATTTTGATATGATTATCACAATCTGGTATCTATTTTGTTCACAAGATATGTTATGAGCGCGAATTGCGAATTCAGCTAGTAGCCTAGTACTAGGAAAATGTAAGGTTTTGGAATATAAAATGCGGAGAATGATATCATAGATTTGAGTTTGGCCTAGCTAGTATTCTGCTACTTGTTTGAAAATAGCCATGTAAACAATGGGAACTAACAATTTCTGCATGGGATGTACCATATTGCTATCATGTAATATGTACTGCTAATGCTACAAGCTGTAGAAAATATCAGCAATCACAATAAAGAACACAAACAAAAATATTGCGGTAAAAGTCATGTGTTATACTTAACAGCTTGTTTTCTATGAATGTCATTATTTTCACTATAATTTTGCTCAAATTTCAATTACTTTGTTCATCTTCTTCATCTTCATCAGATTCTTCTATCTCTTCATCACTTTCAATATCATCAATATCATGCACTCTTTCGATTTCAGCGGTCTCTTTTTCAAAGTCATGTACTTCCAGCTCACCATTTTCATGACGTAAGCAGTCAAGATCATCAGTGACATTTGGAAGTATCACGGGCAAATCCTCCTCTTCTTCTTGGTACGGGATATTTGGAGAATCAATACGGCTTCTAGCTTTTATTTTGCACACTGCCCACCAATCAACCCTATCTTTTCTTTTACTGGGATATTCTGCAAAATAGACTTGTTGTGCTTGTTCAGCCAACACGAAAGGTTCATAGGCATAGCTCGAGAAACTTTTCTTATGATTGATATCGATTAGACCATATTGATTATGGACCTTCAGCCCTCGGCCCATTGTTGGATCAAACCAATCACATTTGAACAACACGAGAGTAGTTCTTTTCTTTGTCGGATTAGAATACTCTAGTTGTATCACCTCAACGAGCAATCCATAGTAGTCACTTTCATAGTCACTCCAACTTGTTCCTTTGATGCACACACCACTATTCATAGTTGTTTTGTTAGAGCCATATGTAAGAGTGTCGAACTTATAGCCATTCGTAATATACTGAGGCCATGTTTGCACCCATTTAAAAGGACCAGAAGCTAAGTCTTTCAATCGCTCATCAGTTATGTTATTAGCTGGATTAAAGACCTATTAATAAAATAAATAACCAATAGTATGTTTAGTTAAATATAAATTTTAAGCCAAGACAAATAAAGACTACAAATTCTTTTATTTAATTGTAATTTACTCACATAAGCTTCAAACCACTTGGCAAATCTATTATTTGTCTCTTTCTCAATTTGCTCGAGGCTAATGTTTTCCGAATTCCTTTTTAATTCAGTTTCAAAAATACTACAAGAGCAATGAAATTCTAGTTATGTTAGCCCATTAATGAAACATATGTGCACTAAATTGGTCAAAAATTTAACTTACAGGACGAATTGTTGAATCTCCTCACAATTTAACAGAACATACAAATGTGCTGCATCCCACTCATGATCAGCCAAATACCGACCATCTTTCCCCCCACTCGAACGTCCTGGATGCAGAAAGATGGACAAACAACCATCAGGTGCATCAACTTCATCTCCATCATCATTTCGAGTAACTTTGTTTAGCCTAGTTTGCACGTTAGGAAGGAAATAATGGGAACTGAATGTTGAAATTTCTTGAATGATATAAGCTTCACATATTGATCCCTCAACACGAGCTCTATTTTCACCTTCTTTTTGTAAGTGTGTAGCTCCCTATAATTAAAATATATTTTAGAATGTTGTTAAATAAATAAATTAATTATCTAATCAAAGATTCAATTTAGACTCTTACCGCTCAAAAGGATACATCCACCGAAACTGAACTGGACCACCAACTATTGCTTCATATGCTAAATGAATCGGCAGATGTTCCATGGGATCAAAGAAACTAGGAGGAAATATTTTCTCTATCTTGCAAATTGTAATATTTATGCTTTCTTCAAGATTTTGTAGATCTTCTACTTTTAAAACAGTTGCACATAAGCCTTTAAAAAATAAGCTGATCTCCGTTAAGGCATTCTAAATTGGCTCTGGCAAAAAATCTCGAAATGCAATTGGTAGTAACCTTTCCAGAAATACATGACAATCATGGCTCTTCATCCTTGATAATTTATAATCTTCCATGTCTACACATCTAGACAAATTGGAGGCATAACCATCTGGAAACCTTAAACTTTTCACCCATTCACATATCAACTTTCTTTGTTCTTTTGTTAGTGAGTATACTGCCTTTAGCTTCAAAAGTTTCCCTTGATGCTCCTTCAATTCAAGCTCTGGACGATTGCAGTAAGTCTGCACATCCATTCTAGCTTTTAAATTGTCCTTTGTTTTATCCTTTACATCCATTACTGTGTTAAATATATTATCAAACACGTTTTTCTCGATATGCATCACATCGAGATTATGCCGAATAATATTATCACGCCAATATGGTAATTCCTAGAAAATACTTTTTTTTGTCCAATTATGTTGATCCCCAAATCCTGGCAACTTATAGGAGGCGTGATCATCAAAAATCTTTGACAAGTCACGCACGTTGTTCCAAACTTCTTCACTAGACAACCTAGGAAAAGGAGTAGAGTGCTCAACTCTTCCTTTTAAAAATAATTTTTTATCCCTTCGAAATGAATGACCTATTGGCAAAAATTGACGATGACAATCAAAGAATGAAGCCTTTCTTCTATCTTTTAAAGGAATTGCCTTACTTTTTCCCATACAACAAGGGCATGACAAATGACCGTGGGTACTCCAGCCAGACAACATTCCATAAGATGGAAAGTCATTGATAGTCCACATAAGTGCAGCTCGCATTTGAAAATTTTGTTTCTTATAAGAATCATAAGTCTCAGCCCCGTCAACCCATAATTGTTTCAATTCATCAATGAAAGGTTGTAAGTATAAGTCTATATTCTTTCCGGGGCTTTTTGGACCAGGAATGAGAAGACTTAAGAATATATACGGGCTACTCATGCACATTCCAGGTGGAAGATTGTAAGGTGTGATGATTACTGGCCAACAAGAATAAGGATAGGTCATCTGCCCATAAGGACTAAACCCATCAGCTGCAAGTCCAAGCCTAATATTTCGAGGCTCAACTACAAAGTCAGGATGGCATTGATCAAACTTTTTCCATGCCTCTCCATCACTTGGATGACTCATTACCCCAGGTTCTCAACGAGATTTTCGGTGCCATATTATATGTTCAGCGGTCTTTGATGACATATATAACCTCTGCAATCTCGGAGTTATAGGAAAGTAGCGTAGTACTTTATATGGAACATCTTTTTGCCTTCCATTGCCTCCTTTCTTAGGCTTATAGCGTGGTTTACCACACTTTGGACAATTTATTTTATCTTTGTTATCCTTGTAATATAGGATACAACCTGTCTTACATACATCTATCTTTTCATATCCTAGCCCAAGTTTGGCAACCATTTGTTTAGTCCTATAGTAATCATTAGGTAACTTAGCATCTTCGGGTAATATATCCTTCAGAAATAGCAAAATTTGGTTATAGCAATTGTCACTCATGTTAAACTCGGACTTAATGTTTAGCAACCTGCACACCGCTGACAGCGTAGAATGATTAACACATCCATTAAACAATGGCTCTTCTGAAGCTTTTAGCATATCAAAAAATTCTTGAGCATTTCGATTAGGATGTTGTTCTTCTTCATCATCCAAATCAAATCCATCACTTTCAAAGTTGAAACTAGGACCAATTGCATCTAAGACCATAGTGCGATACAGATTTACTATTGTTCTGTCAGGACCTATTTTACTTTCTGTATTAGCACTAGATTGAGGCCTAGAAATTGGTACAAAAGGCTCCCCATGTGATTCCCATTGATAATAGTTAAGCATGAAACCGTTCCTGTACAGATGTGCTTTAACATCATGAGGTTCAAGAAACCACTAATGTTTTGACATCTTGAACACGGACACCTTATACTTCCATTAGAAACGAAGTCATGTTGCATTAATGCAAACCTTACAAATTCGTGCACACCTTCTATGAAGGCAGAAGTTACTCCTTTTCGACTTGGCACTAGTCTATTATACATCCAGATACGATCAGCTCTAAAAGAACTCATGCTTCCTATCTAACAAACAATGACAAAACACTATTTTTAGTGCTTAATAATATAATAGTTAGTTAATACTCAAAGTAAATGAGATCCAAATCTTCTTATATTCTTAGTTCACCAATTTAAACAGATCGACAATACCACAAATAGCTAATTGAGAAAGATTTAGAATAACCATTTAATTAAGAGAAAAAAACACTTAGATTTTCTTAAAAACAAATAGTAGAAGTTGGATCTGTTTTCTATTTGACACATATTTGTAAGTAAAATTTACTATCTCACATCAATTTTGTTTGCTAGTAAACCTAGAAAAGTCACATATACTTCTTTTTCTTTCCAGTCATATATTACAAGTATAAAATTGTATTAATTGCATTCTTCTTCACTTATCATGTTGCCCTCGTGTAAATTAATTTTACTTGGTTTACAATAGTAGAAATAATTCTTCATTATTTTCCTCTCAAATCCAGAAATAGTTGTTCAATAGAGAAATATAAGGACAAAAATTTTATAATTAGCAAAAACCAAACAAAACATACAAGTAGAAACAATTTAAATCACATTACTGAAAGTTCAATTTCTATATATATGATAGGAACATAAATCATTGGGGTAATTGCTATCTCTTAGTTTCAGATTTAACGTAAAATTAAACAATGACAAGAGTTTCTGGTGCAAGAAAGGTACTGATGAACACTCACGATAAATTAAACACTCACAAAAGACCTCTTTGCACAGATGCTTTAGGTATAGGAGAAATTCTTACCTTCACGGAAGCTTACAAGCGGCAGCGATAATTAGCGTTCTTCCTTCACTGAATTGAAAGATGATCGTTGAGGGTTTAAAGGGATGAAGAGACGTGGAAGAGTGCGTGGGCGTTTAGCGAATTTTAAGGAGTTGCGAATTTGAAGGAGTTGAGATATAGTAGTCCAATTAAAATAAGATTACCAAGTTAAGCGTTAACTTTACAATTTTAAGGAAAAAGGTTGCCTTTAAGATTTCAATCAAAAGCCCTAAGACGGATCTTTAGGGATTTCAATCAAAAGTCCAAACATGGATATAAAACTCTTATTACCACTATTATTATTATTATTATTATTATTATTATTATTATTATTATTATTATTATTATTATTATTAATAATAATAATAATAATAATAATAATAATAATAATTTGCTAGAGACTAGCTTGGATTCCTCCCTAGCTAAACAACTAAATTTGACAAAAAAAATTAGCGCCATGTTAGAATTTCCCACGAAACCTTAGCTACTTTTTAGCTAAGGATTAGCCAGGGAATGTAATCCTAGCTAAAAGATAATCTTTCCGCAAAATTATTAGCGCCAAAATAAAATTCCCGCTAAAATTTGGCTATAGATTAGCTAAGGAGTCTTTCCTAGCTAGCACATTGCTAGGGATTCACTACGGACTATGTCCCTAGCTAAACTATGATCTTTTGGAAAAATAAATTTAGCTCCAAATTAGAATTCTCGCTAAAAATTAGCTATAAATTTGGCTAGGAAAAATTTGTAGCTATCATTTAGCAAGGAATAGTCCCTAGCTAATTCCTAGCTATTTTGTGACTAAATTTTTAATCGAAAAATTTTGCAAGGAAATTGGACTTCTCTAGCTACATCCCTAGCTAAAGGCGTATATTAGCTAGGGAACTGAATTCCCACGCTAAATTCCTATGCTAATCGCATGTTCTCTTGTAGTGTAAAGCAAGAATGAAGTTAAAAAACAATTGCATTGTGAATATTAGATTAATAAAAAGGTGAAACAAATAATTTAAAGAAGACTTATATTATGTTTGGTCAAGCTTCTTCAAAGGTCACAAGTATTTTTTTTTTCCCTCAAAATTATATTTTTTCTCTACTTAAAGTGTTTGACGAAACTTTTTGAGGGAAAAAAGTACTTTTGCTAAAGGCAGGACTCATGGAGCCCAACTGTATAGGATGGCGTATGTTGAGATCACACATATTCTGGATTGAAAGAAATATGAGGATATTTGAAAAGAGAAGTAGAGGAATTGATAGTATTGCAAGAGAAACAGCCTACCTATATAATGTGAGAGCCACCAATGGTATTAGTAGTTTAGTATAACCATTTTATGTTTTATTAGAAACAGTTAAGTAGGTTTGAGTTTTCTTCTTTTGACGGATATAGTTGCTGAGTTATAAGTAGACTATGGAATTGTAAAGCTTATTGGTGATTAATAAAATTGTTAATTACCTAAAGAAAAAAGTACTTTTTGAAGAAGCTGAAGTAGTTTGTGAGAAACAGGAAAAAATAACTTCTTCCCAGAATTAGAAGCAATTTTGACTTTTCTACTTACAAAAAATATTCTTAACAACATATAGTATACACCAAAATAACCTTACTTATTTTAAACCTAATACTTATAATATTAATGTAAGTATTTCTTCTTATTTTTAGGATATCTTTTTAATATATAGTGATGTAAGGGGTGAGTGCTTTTATATTTGTTGAATAATTTTTTAATATATTTAAATCATCTTAAAAGAATTGAAGTACTTTTAAATTTTATTTTCATATTTTACTTAAATAAAATAAAAAATAGTTAATTATTTCTTTAATTAAAAAATTGAAATTATTTATTTACTTATAATATTAACTATTAAGTAAATCTATTCATGTTCTTATTCGTAATTTGATACTTAAAAGAACTTTTTGAAAAGCTTGGTCAAACACAAATTATTGCTCAAAAGTATTTTTCAGATTAATTAGTCAAACACAAATTGCTTCTCTCCAAAAGTACTTTTTCGAAAAGCACTTTTCAAAATAAGCTTATTTTTTCAACTTGGCAAACACATGCTATAAACCTGTTTGTCCATATATAAATTTTTCATGTGGCGCCCAGTTTTGCGCCACTGTTGAATCTGCACCTACTTTTTAAAAATGGGTTAACTGATATGCAAATTTTTAGTAACTTCAAATACACATTTTCTCTTCTTCTTCACTGCTGCTTTCTTCTTCTTGTGTTTAGGGGTTCTTCTTCTTATTAATTGCAAAATGAGTTTGTTAAATTCGTCGTTGTTTTATCAATTTGATGATAGAGATTTATTCTCTATGATATTTGAAAGTTGTGTTTTAAATTTGAGCTCATTTGAAGTAGAATTAGATATTGAATCGTGTGTTGGATTATTGAAATTTGAAGAATATGTTTATGTTTTAGAACTTTAGATTTTGAATTTGAAGTTCTATTAAAAAATTGAACTACTTAAGATTTTAAATTTTGAATCTAAAGTTGTCCTGAAAAATTGAACTACTTAAGATTCGAATTTATGAAGTTGCACTTGAAAGATAGAACTTAGAAGAGCTTGTATTTGAAGTTATATTGAAAAATTGAACTACTTAAGCTTCGAATTTCTAGTTGATAGAGGAACTTCAGATTCGAAATCTAAAGTTGATTTGAAGAACTTGAACTACTTAAGATTTGAATTTTTGAAGTTGCAGTTGAAGGACATGAGATTTTCATATTTGATTTCTGAAATTGCATTGAAGAGATTGAACTACTTCATATTCGAGCAAATACACTTTGCAAAATTTTGTGCAATGGTGGTCCCAAAAATGAGTATATATGCAAATGCCCCATTTAATAGTCAAGTTCAACATTCACTTTGCCGGTTCCGATTCGATTTCCTACCTTATAATTTTCTAGCAGATTTTCCTTCCTCCAACACAACAACTCTCCCCCCCCCCCCCACCACCAATTTTAATCCGGAAAGAAAAATTAAAAAACAAAAAATTAGTAGGAGTTGGGATAGCGTTAAAAAAAAAAAAAAAAAAGAGCCTTATCTATTCCATGAGATCAAGAATTGAATCAATATCGGACAACAGTCTTTGACTTGTTAAACCAAACAGATATGCCAGCATTCAATGTTGACAGCAAACGTTAAATAAAAAAATTTCTTCAATAACAGCAGAGCATCGAATTGGTCATACTAAAGAAGAGCCAAGCGCTCAACTGTTCTATAAAATATGGAAAACAAAATACCAATTAATTTCAGGAATAGTTTTTGTAGGCAAAGGAGACAAATTTAACAAGATAAAATAAATCTAATTTATTCTCTCACCACAGAAATAAATTTACATAAAAGAATTACTACAAAATAGGGAGATGAATTTATACAAGGTGTATTCTAACAAGGAATTTGCTCAGTAAACCACTTCATAACCGAAAAGGGTGCTTTGATTAATCCCAGAGCCAACTCTACCAATACTGTTACGCAAATACAGCATGGACATATGCAACTCAAGATGATTCTGCAAAAAAAAAAAAAAAGGAATAATTAATACAGAAATCTTGGTTTATTTATATCCAAATCAAGAAGAATTCTATCAAAAAATAAGTTATAAATAGTTAATCTTGTATTAGTTCACTAATCACTATATTAAACACCTCTAGTTAGTGGTGGAGCCAAAGAATTTAACGTAGAATTCCAAAAACCAAATTGCAAGAATATCACACTTAGAATTTAAACTTATAACTTTAAAGTAATTCTTTAATGACCTTTGTTGTTGCACTAAAAGTGCCTTTTGTGTCATGGAAATTTAACCATTCATATTTCATATTCACAAGAAATAGGAAGTTCGGTGCACAAAGCATCCGATATTCACAGACAGGATCAAAAGAAGGGGTGCATCACAAGGAAATATGACGCAGACAGTATACCCTAATGAGATGTGAGATGTAAGCATTAGTGGCTACTTCCATGACTCGAAATATAGGCCACACAACACCAAAAAACTCAGTAAAATTATACAAGTGGAGTCCGAGAAGGGTAATGTGTACGTAGACAGAGATAGACAATTTGTTTTCGAAAGACCCTCGACTCTGAGCTAGAAAACTGAAGTGGATCACTATATGTCACACAAAAATAATTTTACTATTATTCCAAGATTCCCATTCAATTCATATACACAAATAGTTTATTTTTTATTTTTATTTACACATTATATTTTTTCGATGAACAAGATCTAGTTCAACCTTTGATCAAATGGAAGAAAAAGATGAAAAGAGGAGAGAAACTGAACATACCCAACAATCCAGATGACAACACCAACGATGGAGAGGAGAAGGGCAACAAAGGCAAAAGGAAGACCCAATAGAAAACCTAAAGGACGACATTGACAATCATCTCCACAACAACACATGATTAATTTCTTGATTTCTTCTTCTTCTTTTTCTTCTGTCAAGATTTGTGGTTTCTTTCTCTTTCTTGATTGCTATGTAGCTATGTTTGTTTGGGGGGGGGGGGGGGTAATATAGAAGAAGTTTGATACTGAATTATTTTCCCACTAGACTATGGTTTTGTGTTGGCGGAAAACCCAAAAATAGATCTTCCTTCCTAGCAGCTTCTGTTCTATTTCTAATGAAACTTACAAACAGATAAATAAAATTCACATCTCACCAAACACGTTTACATTTATTATGTACAGTTGACCAACCCTTCCGAACCCCCCCCCCCCCTCAATTTTAGTTTGATTAGTGTTGGATTTCTAAGAAATTAAGGTTAAAATGAATATAGGGTTATTAAAAGATAATTAAAAATAACAATATTACAAATTGTAATTCTCACTTTCAATTGAAGAAATATGTCTTAATTCCTTTTTGATAATCATAGTGTCCTAGCCACTTGCGCTATAATTTTACGAGAAGTCCATTACCTTTCCACTGGCACAGATAGGCAACACCCTTGGGTGCATATTACTATGATTACTAGTAATCATGGTCTCAATCACTGATTACTCGGCAACACCCTTAGGTTTAGAAATATATCTCTACTTAAGATATAGAAAATTATTTCGTCTAATAACGAGATGAATGTTACTTCCTTCGTCCAAATTTATGTGGCACAATTTAATTACGCATAGATTTTAAAAAACAATAAAAGAATTTTAAAACTTGTGATTTAAAACAAGCCTTAAAAAAGTATTGCATAAATTAGGACGTAGGAAATACTATTTTTAGAATTGGTATGCTTATCTAGATTTTCTTTTTTTATTTTGGTCCAATATTCTCTTCTTTTCGTAGCTCTGCCGCTACGTTTTCATCACTTTTCCCCTTGAACAAAATTGGCTTTGGGAAGTGACTTCCTCTTCCATTGTTTCAACAGAGTGGTTGATCAGTTTGTCACCTTCAATACAAACGGTGGTTTGCACTTTGCACGATAGTGAATTTTAATATTATGTGATAGCAGGTTGTTTTAATTATTTTTATTAGATTGTTAATTACTATTTAGCAAGAAAGTTATTTATAATTATTTAATTAATGATTTAATTGCGTAAATATTTTTTACATGCCAGTGCATAAAACCTAAACCCTTAATAGAATTGTATACCCAATTAGTATATCTATTTTTATTAGCTCCAAATTATACAAAAAAAGGCCTATATTAATTGCTGAGCAGAAAAAATGCATGACTTGCATATATAGTCAAACTTCTGTATAACAGTCGTCCTCTATAACAATATTTTGTCATAACGGTCATGTATTTCTGGGACCAATTTTTCATGTTATGTTGCAATATATATTCCATATAATAGCACTTAATGTAACATCCAAAAAAATGTCGAAACAAACGAGATAGAGAGTTTGCATATATAGTCAAACTTTTATATAACCGTCGTCCTTTATAACGACTTTTCGCTTATAATGATTAAGTTTTTTTGGGACCAATTTTTTATGTTATGTTACAATATATATTCTATATAACAGTAATTTAATATAGCAGTCAAAAAATATAAAAACAAACGACCCGGTTGAAAACGTATTTGTTTTAACAATTCAAAGCAGCAAAACACTTGTATCAATGATGACAATCCCCAAGACAGACATAACAAAATACACTATTTTTCTTGTTTTCGCAATCACGAGACAGCTACTAAGAATATATTTTAAAAAAAAAATTTCTAAACTTAGAAAATAATTAGGTATCTCTAACAACTAATGAAAACGACACATTGTGTGTATTCCCTTGGACCTCTTCGCGTTGGCCATATTTACCATTTGAGCTGTTAGCCACATGTCACGTGCTAATGAAATGGTGCTAACTTCGAGAAATGCGGAGATGGTTATTTAGAGACCGAAAAGATGTTGTTTTTATCATATTTTTTAAGTATTTTAAAATATTAGTAACTATTTATAATAATAATTCATGTTAATTAATTAGAATAAACAGAATATGTATGTTGAAACAGAATATTATTCCGGATGAGGAGAGAGATCCTTACAGCTACTTCCTAGGATTAGCTACTTCCTCGTTCAAAGTTTACTTGCCCACTATTAACTTGATATTTTCCTTAAAAAATAATAAATAATATGATAATCTTTTTATATTACTCTATTTATTATCAGAGTTGGACCCAAGATCTAAAGGTTATGGAAGGAATTTTGGATTCAACTAAAATCTCTTTTTATGTAGGGTGTCATTACTAATATGTTCCTATTTTCTAAAGATATATACATACATGAAATTTTTGCTGAACTTTACGAGTGCCGATGACTCCTCTCAATATAGTTGTTTACCCTTAAAACGAATAACAATTAAATTTGTAGGCAATTTTAAGGATATGTGGATTGATTCAACGCAAATAATCAAGAAATATTAGATAAACGAGTTAAAGACAAAATAAATAATCAAACCAAACGTAATATTACGGTCCAACTCGAACTTAGGTTGAGCAATGGTTTTGCCCTCGATCGGACTCTTGGTTCGAAGGCAATTGTGAATGAACAACAAAAAGTGAAGTAAGAACTTTTCAATAGCTAGAACGCAGAAAAAGAAGTTGTATTCCCTTAGTTTGCGTGTTACACTGTGTGTATCAAAGAAAAACTCCCCCTTATATAGTAGGAGAGTTTCACCCCTAATACAAATCTAAAAAAGGTAAAAATCTTCCTTTCTCATTAATTACTAATCAGTAACCGCCATCGAGCGAGATTCGCGCCGTGATATCTGGTTGGTTGCGAATATCACGACCCTCTGTCTGACATGTATAACCATTCATTGTGCTTTCTGAAGTCTTAGAACTCGTTCGGAGTCCGGTGTGTGTCGCTTTATCAGGTCTGATGGCGAGCACTTCATTCACTTTTCACGGGCCTCGAGACAAAGAGTTCCCATCTTCGATTTTGATCTCGCGTGTTCATATACTCTCTTCATTTTATTCACCGAAAAATTGGAGTGTGTGTTATCCTCGATTTCGCCCGTATAAAGATAGTCTCCTTGTTTTTCGAAGAGTAGGTTTGCCAAAACGATGGGAAACGATAGACGAACCCTGGTTCTTCCTTCGTACGTTACAACCAAGGTGACAGATAAGCCGAAACGTCGCGTCAGTTGCGTCGTTCTGACTTTGGACACATGTCAGTCACCGGTTGGCTGCGTTCGAATATGAAACATCGCGCATTGATTGTTTTCCCATATAAAAGCTTCGACCTTTTGCATTTCTATCACTTTCCGATCCTATCTTTTATCGTCGAATTTTTCAACGGCTTTTGACTTTTTCAAATCTCCATACCCTACTTCTTGAACCTTCATATCTTCATCTCTGACCTTCAAACCTTCATATTTTTTTTCTTGAATTTCCAACCCAGATCTTTATATCTTCATCTCCGACCTTCAAACCTTCATACTCTTTCTTCAAATCTTCGTATTTTTCCTTCGAATCTTCATATTTCCTTCACATCTTCAAATTTTCCCAGATCACGATGGCTAAAATTTCCAAGTCCGTACCGTAGCAAGCGACTCCCTCATTTTCCCATCCGACCACGGGCGTCGAGGTGGCTTCTCCCCAGGTGTCTCACGAGCCTACCATGAAGAGCTTCATAACCCAGGGTTGCTCCATCGGGGATGATTTCAAAGTCGAGAAGGCCTCTAGCCAACAAGATCAAGACGAGGGAGCATGGAGATACATATGCTCTGCCTCTCAAGATACCCTTCCCATAGTCCGAGAGGACTCTAAATGGAAAGGTAAAGATGTGGTCGTCCCCAGCCTAATGACGATATTACTACCGATGCATAAGGGTATTTAAGTATTTACACCTACCCTTTACGTTGGGCCTGGTAGATCCCGTAGTCCTGGCTTTTTGCAAAAGGTACGAAGTGTACCTCGGGCAAATTCACCCATCGTTCGGAAGATCGTGATCCTCCTACGTCATTTTGTGAATAATACTAACAACCCACGATTCACCCTCGACCATCTACACCGCCTGTATAGCCCCCAAATTTTCCGAGGGGGGATGAACAAGCTTGTCCGCTGAGCAAGTAAGGCCCCTTTCTCGAGCATTGACGAAGATCGAGACCGAGGCTGGCAGGGGAGGTTTGTTCGGGTGAAAACCAAAGACTTGATCCTTCCCAAATTTTTGTCATTCCCCGAGAAGTGGAATACATCTGTAAGACTCATAAATTTCTTGCGATAAATTTAAGGTTTTGTGGTGTAGAGATACGCTAATATGTTTGAAGGGTGTAGACCGCGGTACAGACTTTTTTGGTTGTAGAATGTATTGAAGAGTTGGTGGAAATTTTTGGCAAAAGAAGGCAATTTTGTGGTCAAGTTCATGACCGCAGAACCATTCCGCGGGCCGAATACCCATTGCGGAGTCGAGCAGAAAAATAGTTAAATTTTGAAGGTTGTTTTGCGGTTTATTATGCGATCACATATCTATTTTGCAGTCAGCACTTCTGTCGCATATTTGGCATGAAGAATTTCTGAGTGGTTATCGTAGCATCACATCTGATTCTCATGTTTTCCCATCCTTCATTAGCATCTGGGTACTTTTCAAGTCACAAGACCCTTGGCGAACTCATTATGAACATTCGCAAACATTCCATGATTACTCGATATTGCCTCCTTGGGTTCTGTTACTTTAACACTCGACTTCTAGAATCATTTACTATGCCATTGTCATGTGCGGTGAGTTTACTATCCTTAATATTCCACATCCCTGAGTGGATAGGAGTTTTATTTGCCTTTCTCCCTGGAGAATCATACTAACCATTAGAACCTCTCTAACCAATGCATGATTTAATTCTAATATTAAGATGTCCTAGCTACATGGTTTCACTCGTGTATGGTTGAAGTTAAGTAGCCTTACCGCGACCTTTCCCTCCCCACTTCAGGTGGATGTTTTAGATTTTTGCACATATCATGAGCATACTGTTTTGAAAGACAAGTTTATTGCATCTCTAGTCCTCTCACATAGGATCAACTATCAGGAAGGGTTAAGCTGTCAGAATAATAACCTCACAAGTGTTCAACCTCTTTTTCAACCTCGTGGGCTTGTGGCATAGATTCCTTGTATCAGTTACTGTTAAGAGTATAATGCAACTTCATGTATTTTTTAAACCTCTCTCATATTCATGGTAAAAAAATCTTCTCATTTCGAGTTAAACTGAATTTCACTACCCTCTAGGAGACAACTGGCATCACGTACTTGGTTGTTTCTCCTTAAGGCTTACTATTGCCGGACAAGGCACATTTGGAATGAAACAAATTCTACTGTCCCTTTCATAACTCATCGTCTTCCAGGAATAACTGGTACTAATGTCTTCATCCATCTGATCATGCCTCCCATATATCCCATGTCTAAGACGACTCACTTCTTTTACATCTTAGGATCATATACATGGTTCCCACATTATCAATGTGTACTAGTTAACTTTAGGACTTGTTGGTCGAATCAATGATGTCATCACAATGACTAACCATGTTTGTGCTATTGATAGTAACCTTCATACTCTTAGGATATAACCTCCTGAAATGCCCCTGTACAGCACATTGGCAGATTCTTGAACAATTCCATCTCAATCTCGAGCCCCACCATTCCTATTTGCGCTTGCCAGGGTTGTAGATTCAAACATGTCAAAGAAGAAGCATCATTACATGATTAAAAATATTGGGTAAGAAACTTTATGATCATATTCATTCAAACACATCGTAGAATAAGGACGAGAAAGAGGTTAAGGGCCGCCAAGAGTTTAATTCGGGTGTTTGATGTAGATATTTAGAGTTGAAAAAAGTGAATGGTTTATTCTCAAGATTTTCTCCATGAAGATATTGTGTGAATTGTTAATAAAGGTAAAGTAGTGTAGTTCACATTGGGCCTTACACAATCTTGGGGGAAATAGGTCAAACTATGAGTATGATGTTTCCCCATCGTTGTTCTCCATGCACCCAGTGTTTCATGTGTCTATGTCAAAGAAGGTAGTTGGAAATCATTTGTCTATCGTTCTGGTGGAAGCTATTGAAGGTGAAGTTAATGGATAATTGACTAATGAGAGGTACCTAATTGCCATCTTTGTTTGACGAGTCCGGAAGTTGAGATTGCCTTATTCAAGTGCTATGGCGAAATCTGCGAGTCGAGGAGATCACCTCGAAGGCCGAGGGTATTGTGGAAAGAAAATATTATCCCTTGTTTGTATAGTCAAATGGTTGTGGTTCGAAATGTACTTTCTATGTGTTATGATTTAAATATGTGCAGTTCATATCCGGATATCACTTTTGATAATGTAATGCCTGTAATGTTGAGAATGGTTTTATCGATATATATTGTGATACTTTATTGTGTTGTTGACGTATTGTTAGGAGTGGTTTGGGTGTTTCTCTGACAGGTGGATATGCCCAATTACAGGGAAAACTCTGCAAAAAAATTTGAAAAATTTGGGAGTTAGTAAAAATTTGTGGGCTTGAGATGTGTGAAAGAAGAGATGAGTTATGTTGGGTGTTTTGGGCGGACTCTACTCCTCATTCGAGAACGAATGATACTAAACGGGGGAGGATGTAAAGGCCAGTAAATTTTTGGCGAAGAATTTAAGATTTTGTGGTAACGAGGTAGGCTAATGTGTTCGAAGGCTCGTCGCGGCACAGACTTTTTGGGTTGTAGAATGCATTGAAGAGTTGGTGAAAATTTTTGGCAGAAGAAGGCAATTCTGCGGTCAAGTTCACGACCGCGGAACCATTCCGCTGGCTGTATACCAATCGTGGAGTTGAGTAGAAAAATAGTTGAATTCTGAAGGTTGTTTTGCGGTTCATTATGCAATCGCATATCCGTTTCGCGGTCCGCACTTCCATCGCAGATTTGGCATAAAGAATTTCGGATGAGGGGATTATGTGGTCCATTTCGCGGCCGCATAACTGGTCTACGGACCGCAGACCTGTCTGCAAACTTGTCCAGGACAGCCCAATATTTGGGATCACTTTCGCGATCCATTTTGCGGGCCGCATATTTGTTCTGCGGTCCACTATGTGACTGTAGTGTTGAGTTCAGAGGGTCCATTTTTTATTTTTATAACCAGACCTTATTTCTTATAAAATAACTTTGGGGTTATTTTGGCTGGGTTAAACGCATATTTTAGAGAGGGGGAGGGCTTTAGAGAGAGAGAGGAAGGATCCCCAAGTGCTTTGATCATCGATTCTTGCCCTAATCTTGAAGATTCAAGGGAATCCACTCACTAGACTATCATCTACCTGGGTAAGACCTTGTCCTAAAACCTTCATGCAATTGTTATGGGTTTAAGTAGGTTATGAAGTTGGAGATAGGCCATGCATGTGAAAAAAAGTGGTAGTATGTGAGGTTGTTGGACTATTTTGGGTAGTTTCTTGTTAAAATTGGTTGAGGGGGGAAAGGATTACCATTGTAGAGCCTTATAGTCGAATTTGCATAATAGGTGTTTGACAAAATTCCCAAGAGGGTTATATTATGAGAATCCTTCTAATTATTATCCGATTTTCACTATCTTCCTATAGATTGGTATTGCTAGAGTGTTGGGACATTGTAGTAACCTAAGGAAAGCTCAAGAAAGGTATGTTGGCTAAACTTCTCTCTTAGAATCGAATTCCATGATGTTCCCGTAAGTTTCAAGTATGGTTGGCCCATGTCCCTAATTCCTATGTTCCGAGTTGTTCCTAATAAATTCGAGTATCCTAAGTAAGCGTTATGTTGTATATACTCAAAACGTGTTCCAGTTGCTCTTATCTCATCATAATCTCCTTTGGAAATGTGTTCAAGTATGGTTTAGGTATTAAAATGTTATAACTTCAATTCATGTTTCAAATGAAAGTTCATTATGCTCAACTTGGAAAGAAAATCCAATGTGCTTATGTCTTATATTGCTCATATACATATTAGATCTCTATTTCCAAATGCCCTTATTGTTGATAAACTACGACAATGTTTGGAAGTGAAAGAAGTGAGAGTGAGATATAAGATCTGGCCATGGTTGTTGTAATTAAAGTGTATGATTTGAATTTGTGTTTCAATCCTAAACCACCACGATCTCCTTTGTAAGAATTTTCAATGTGTTTTGAGTCCTTATTTACCCATGAGTTGAAAATGTACAATTCCTTTTTAAAGAAGTATTTCAAAAATAAACGGTGTATTACTCATTTATGATTTTTAATTTGTGTTGCGATTGCAAGTCATTTTGCTCTGTACTTTTCATTACTAATGTACTTAAAGTTATAATTTTCGGAATATTCTATGTGTTGATGTTTATGATGATGATCCTTGAAAGTAAAGGAATAAAAATGTGGAATATGAGATAGGGCCATTGCGCCACGAATAAAGGAAAATATCAATGGCCAAGAGAGCCAATGAGATAATGATGTTGTGAGTGGTTGAAAGTACTAACAAAGCTATATATGGTGTGACAGTTCATGAGGTGAATGCATTTGTATTTCTAGTTACTTTGTGTGCATTTGTAGGAGTATTATTAGCGAACCGAGGAAGGGTGGGTTGCCCACACCCGAAACTACACGTGCCGGTATAGTAGTGGATTGAGATTATTCCCCTTAATTGGGATGAGATTGATGTGTTGAGATTATTTCCCTTAATTGGGATGAGATTGATGCTATCCTTGGATTGGAAGTCGACGCACACGACATATGTGAGAAGGTGGTCTAGCTGATCGGGTGGAGATCGAACGCCATGTCGCGCGCATGGTGGTTCCTACTCTTGGTAACACCTTTTTTTTCATCACCATGTCAATCCACATTGTTCGTGGAGAGATGTCCTAGCCGATCGGGCGTGATCGGACTCCGTGCTAAAAATACTTTGGTATATTTGTGCTAATGATCTCCTAAACAAAAATAATATTATTTTTCGTATTTTGAAAATTATTATGTTTTAACTTGGCATTTAGATATCATTGATTGTCACTTGTTGCCTCCATGGTTTTCCCCTTATTTTTATTGGAATTCTATTTCGAAAGAGGACATTTAGCTTCACATACTAGTACTATTCCACATGTACTAACGTCCCTTTTGTCGAGTGCACTGCATCTTCAATGGATGCAGGTGGTTCGTCAGCGGGCAGCTTTGATCCTCGTTAGCAGTTACTCCCTATTTAGCAAGTTTTGGTGAGCCATGCTCTGTTTCGAGCCTTATGTCACTTGATATTGTACTTTGTGTTTTGACGTATAGCCGGGGTCGTGTTGCCGGCACTTCCATACTACTCTTCTGTTGTACTTAGAGGCTCCGTAGACATGTTGTGGGTGATGTTCGATATAGGGTAATGAACTAGAAGTGTTGGTATTTTTCAAACATGTTTCTCTCATAACTATGAGATTATAATATTTTGGAAATTGTAAAATAAATCTCCTTTGAGTAATGGAAAAAGAATGTGGAACACTTTACACTTGTCATGTCTATCTCGTGTTACTGATTCTTGTGAGCACGTAATTTTTGCCTTACGAAAACTACTCCAAAATAAATCAAAAAATAAAATAAATTTCTTTTACTGTGTAATTCTTGAATTTGCGTGGTGTTAAATATTTGTGTTATGTCCGTAAATGTTTACTTTGTCATAATAAAAATGAAAAATAAAATAAAATACATGTTGCATGCATATAGGATTTAATTATGCATTTAAAAGATAATTTAAATAAAATCACAAAAAAATATGCATTAGTTCTATTTTAAATATTCCACTGTGTAATTAATGTTTTGTCTATGTGTTAAATAATTGTTATAAAGTAATTAATATATTTTTGCGAAGTTAAAATTATTTTATAATTAAAATTAGAAATTTAAATTAGAAAAATGAAATAATTGAAAAAAGAAATAAAAAAATCGGACCTGGATTAAAATCCAGGCCCAAAATCAAGTTAACCCCCCTCAGCCCAATCAAAACAACCCAGGTCCGGTCCAACTCAGGAGCAAATCCAAACGACGACGTTTGGTCCCGCTTCATCAAGACCGTTGGATTAAATCAATCCAACGGCTGAGATACCTTGCCCTTACCCGGAACCCTCTACCCGACCCATTGACCCGACTCAGCCGACCCTGACATTAAACCAAACGACATCATTTGGTTTAATGAACTGATCCTGGCCCTTCATTCTACTTGATCTAACGGTTAGTATCAATTCACCTTCCCCCTATATAAATCCCAAATCCCTACCCCGGCCCCTAACTGAACACCCCCCTCCTCTCACTGTTCATCATCGTCCCCAAACCCCACCCCTAACCCTAGCCGCCCTAGAATCCAACCGCCTGAAACCCGGCGGCATCAACGCCGCCGGTCACCAAAATAACACCCTAGAACCCCCTGAACATCCTCTACACAAATCTGACCTTAGTTTCCTTCGAATCAGACCCCAACTCTTCGAATACTAAATCGAAGGTGGGTCTGAAAACTCAAACCTTTCCAATGGCTTCCAAAATAACACCATAGTACCCCCTAGCATGCCTCGTTATGGATCTGAAGTTTGTTTGGCTCGAATCAGTTCCGAGCTTCTCGAATCTTCTTTTGAAGATTCGGACCAAACAAGAACAAACTCAGATCCGTTCTAAACTGACACCAAATGACCCCTAGGCTACCCTCACCCTTGTGTCGTATTTGGTCCCCCTCGAATCTGACCAGAAATGGTTAAGTCCCAAATCGAACCTTCAAGAACCCTAGAAATACCAGACTTTTGGATTCTGTTCACTTCAGACGAAAGATTGAGGTTTAATCGACCTTAGTCAAAGTATTTTCAATAGAAAATACTTCGACTAAGGTCTGTTTGATTTCAAACAAAGTCCAAATTCAAATTGAGTTGAGTCCGGTTGAATTTGAAGGTTCAGAGGTAATTTTCTGTTTCTTGTGTGTATTCTACGTATATTCTATGTTCGTTTCATTAGTTTGTCTAAATTTTCATAATTTTCTAGTCAATTTTGTTATACTGTCCCCTACCCGTCTACTTGATTCTAAATGTGAATTGTTTCTATTGATTGTGATTATGTACAATGTGTGTAATAGACTCGATTAAATTTGTCGATTAGTTGTATTGTGAATCTTGCTTCTGAAAATGTTGTTTGTAATATCCTGTTTATCTGTTTGGAGTTGATTATTATCATTGAAATTAATCAATTAGTTCTTCCCAATTAATTGATTCTTGTTTAATAAATCAGAAAGTTTGTCAATGGTGTGTATATGTTGATTTCTGAACATTGAGTTTCAGGGCATTGTCAGTATATTGACAATGCTCCTGTGTTTGTTTGATTTTGTTCAAAGTTAAAGTTCGTTTGAATCATTATACTGAACTCAGTGTAATATTGTTGTGATGTTAAGTTTGAATTCAAGTTTACAAAAGTTGGTCAAATACAATTGTGTTAGGAGGTTCATAGGATTGGTTATAACTGTAAATCAGAAGAATAATCAAGTTTATACAGATTATAGAATCAGTTTTGCAGTAGGTTCTGATTTTTTTTCCAGTAATAACAGTAGGAGTCAGGGGCATTTCTGGGATAAAACAGTAAGGGTAATGTGACATAGTAGTGGGC
This sequence comes from Nicotiana sylvestris, assembly GCF_000393655.2. Classification (NCBI taxonomy): domain Eukaryota; kingdom Viridiplantae; phylum Streptophyta; class Magnoliopsida; order Solanales; family Solanaceae; genus Nicotiana; species Nicotiana sylvestris. The sequence continues at coordinate 13,996,094 of NC_091064.1, forward strand.
TGAAAGTGGTTTGTTAATAGTTTTTAATTTAATAGGATAGTGGGAAACAAAGGGTAATGGGCTGCTGAAAAACAGGATAATAGCACTCAATAGGATTTAAAGTATTCAAAAGTAGTTTTAATGGAACTTTTCTGATTTTTTTTAAAGGAGAAAAGGGCCCTGGCAGCACTAGAAGGGTATAGGACAACCTTGTATAAATAGAGGGGGATTGGGACTGATTTAAGGGAGCTCTTTGAAGAAAGAAAAACAAGGAAAAAAGAGAGCTTTCAGGCAGATTTTTGAAAGGGAAAAATCTGATAAGAGAGATTTTTTTTGAAAGAAAAAAAATCAGATTTGAGGGCACATTTTGAAAGAGAAAAATCTGATAGAGGCAGATTTTAAAACAGAAAGATTTTAAGAAGAAAAATCTGATTTTGAAAGGAGAAGAAATCTGATTTAGGAATCTGACTTTGTTGTTCTTTTTGGAATCTGTCCGGGTCTGTGTACTGATACTATTTGGTTTTAAAATCTGAAGTTCTTTAAGAAGCTTTACTCTTGTGAATCTGGGTTTCTCGGGTCTTGTTATTGCTCAAATCTGTGGAAATACTGATATTCTGCCAGTATTTTGTTACTGCTGCTACTGCTGAAATTTACTTCTTCTACCTTCATTTCCAGGTACTTATCTTTTGAATTTTATGTTGAAAAGAGATTCAACATGACAAATCCATGAAGCCTGAATTGCAATTCTGTTTCCAATTGTCCAAGTTCATTAGTTTAAATTTCATTTTTTTGTTTCATGTTAGTTAACTAGTAGTGAATTCAATTTGATAGCTATGAGTTAATTGTCTTATTTTGAAATTCATATAAAGCTTTGTAATAATGTTAGCCATTCCGAAATCTCATTGGTATAGGTATATGTGAATTGTCAAAACAGGGAGTAAGGCATAAAAATGGGCCATTGATTACATCCCATAATACCATTAGCTAAATGTAAAGTAGAATGGAAATATTAAGAAGTTACATTAGTAGTATATCTTGTAACAAATATGATTTTGTTTAGGTTGGTATAAGTTATTATATGGTATGATGACAGGTATAATCATATGAGTAAAGTGAGTTGGTATAGCTCGTCATGATGTTAAGAATATTATGAATGTTTAGGCGTACAACTATGTTGTATGTAATACAATTCGAATTGAATCAATTTGAATAATAACTCTTTTCTCATCAATTTGATTATTTATCGTTATAAATAAACTGAGCAATTATAATTCTGGATCAAAAACAAGCATGTGAGAATGAGGTGATATGTATAAGAACAAATCGCAACACTTTATATCAATGGTAAATAAAAGTAGAATTTGCACTAATTAAAATAAATAAAAATTGTTCAAAAATACTTCTTCCCTTCATAAATTATTTTTGTGAGTTTCATATGGCATTCATCCTTTGGTATATGTATATGTTGTATTTGTGAAGAATAGTATTAATCATGTTCTTATTTTACTTTGAATTTGAATAGTCTTGGGATGAACATAATTAATACTCGGAAATTATAGTCAACGGGCAATACTTAATAAATTGTGAATTCTTTTAAGAATTTAAAGGCATCCCCTAAAATATGAATTTTACAGGAATTTCATATAAAAAATGTGTAGATATAATAAACAATTTTGTGGAAAATCCATAATATTATTACAAAAATTTTACGCAATTAGGGATGCGTTCGCGTACCCTGATTATTTTTTAAAAAGCAAATTCGGATTATGCGTACGCGCAATTTCGAGCGAATATTTAAGAAAAGGATTTTTCCAAGGATGTTAAAATAATTTCATATAACCCGAGGTGTGCAGTTCATTATTTAAATAAAAAGGGTGATGATGTTCCTGATTTTATTTTAAATTTCGAACATATATTTTTTATAAAAACTATAACATGGACAATTTTATTGTGTACACGTACGCGTGGCATGATCCCCGATAATTATAAAAAGTATATAATACGAATATACGTACGCGTAATTCGTCCATATAATTGTAAACAATAAGTAAAAAAGCGGTAGTAAAATCATGCAATAAAAACGTATTTAGTAAAATCAAGATAATTAAGCCAATAATAAAAACAGTTAAGCGACCGTGCTAGAACCACGGAATTCGGAAATGCCTAACACCTTCTTCCGGATTAACAGAATTCCTTACTCAGGATTTCTGGTTCGCAGAATAATAAACAGAGTCATATTCTCCTCGATTCAGGGATTAAAATTGGTGACTTGGGACGCCTTAAAATTCCCAGGTGGCGACTCTGAAATAATTAAATAAATCCCGTTTCGACTGTCCTTCAATTGGAGAAAACTCCCCACGCGCCCCGCGGGCGCGGTAAAAAGGAGGTGCGACAACTCTGGCGACTCTGCTGGGGAATTTACAGTGTAAACTGTAACCCAAAACCATTGGTTCAGGGTTTAAAGAATTCGAGCTTAAAATATCTGTGTTAATTGGCTTTATTTACTATATGATTTTCAACTGTTTATATGCTAATATGCTAAATGTTGCTTTTTACCGCTTTAATATTATTTGAATTGTGAATATATACAACTGCTACGAAACCCCCTTCTTTCTGAGTCTTCTGAATTTATGGTGTACACGTGCGCGTGACCCACCTTTCTGTTAAAGTCATACCAAATAAGACGGAGTTGGGACAAGTAACTAGGCCGGGCAGACTTTCGTGCTCCCGGTACGTTGCCCCCGCTTCGGCTCAAACTGTCCGTTTGGGTAAGCCAGGTTTAGAACAATCAACCTCAGGTTTTACACTTAGAATAACTCAGCCATGTACCGGATCCCTAGTAGGAACGAATATTTGCATCATATACATTTGGCCTTGGAGACTCAACACAGGGGTTGGGTCTGTCTAGGACAGGTGAACCCGAAACAAAAAGACCATCCTGATGCATCCTACTTGCTACTTGTGCATTCATTTGCCTCGAACATGCTTGTTGACCAGCTTAAACGAAATCATGGTGAGAAGAGAGGAATAAAATGAGTTGTTTTTTTTAAATCTTGAAATAAAGATATTTAATAAATAAAATGATTTTTTTTAGTGTAAATTTTCAAAAATATAAAATTTTGAAAATAGTTTTTTTTTATTTTCAAAATGAGTCTTAACTTTATTAAATTAAACTTCAGATACAAAATGAGCACCACACAAAGCCCCTCATCCACGAGTACAGAAGAATTTCTCTTTCAGCTTCAAATATGGTGGTATGATTTAGGCGAAGACGGTCAAAAATGGGTCGTCAAGCATTTGGGAAACCTCAGGGATATTATGAAGGTTAAACCCCGTGATGATCTGATTGCGGCATTAGTAACTTTTTGGGACCCTGCTCACAATGTCTTTCGTTTCTCTGACTTCGAGCTTACTCCTACATTAGAGGAAATAGCTGGATATGCTGGTTTTGACGGAAGTCTAAGAAATCAAAGCCTGATATTCACAAAGGCTCCTTCGGTACTTCGATTCTTCGGCCTTCTGAACATCAGCAGTCAAATCAGGAAAAGCAATGTCATCAATGGATGTTGTTCCTTCAACTTTTTGTATTCAAGGTTCGGAAAGTCAGATGGGTTCGAAATTCATGAGAAAGGCCTTACTAACAAACAAAACAAAGACATCTGGCAGATTCACCGTCGCTTTGCCTTCATGGTGGCTTTTCTAGGAATCGTGATCTTCCCAAACAAAGAGCGAACAATTGATATTCGCACCGCAAAAATTGTGCAAATCCTCACCACCAAAGAAAATCACACCCTTGTCCCCATCATTCTATCAGACATTTATCGGGCTTTGACTTTATGTAAATCAGGAGCAAAGGTCTTCGAAGGATGCAAAATTTTGTTGCAAATGTGGGTGATGGAACATCTCCAACAACAGCCCAAGATCATACAGTATGGGTCAAACAATGATAATTGCATCGAGAGCTATGAGGAAAGAACAAAAAATTATCAGGCTCCAGAAGGAATAGAAGCATGGGTATCTCATCTAAAGGCTTTAACGGCAAATCAGATTGAATGGACTTTGGGATGGCTCCCGATGAGGGAAGTAATACACATGTCAACCTCAAATAGTTATCTACTACTATTGGGATTGAGAAGCATTCAGCCGTATGCGCCACTAAGAGTCTTAAGGCAACTAGGGAGATATCAAGTAGTTCCTGATGATGAAGATTTGAGTATGCAAGTAATCGAATTACACCCAGAAGCCACTATTCCCGAGGCTCTACTTCAGCAGATGTGGAATGGATGTCGATACTTAAAAAGTGATACTCAAGTCCCAGACACTACAAAGGGTGAGATAAATCCTGGATATGCAAGGTGGTTTGAAAAACGGTCTCGCGTGGATGATGTACCAGAGCCTGAGCTAAGAAGGCCAACAAAAAGACCCCATGTTCAAAACTTCAATGATAAAATCCAAGAGCGGTTGATCTGGGGAGAAAAGGAAAAAGGGTACAAAGCAACTATCCATGCCCTAAAAGAAAATCTGAGAAGCCTCAGTTTGGAGAAAGATTTGCAAGCACAAGAAGCCGAAGGCGAGAAGAAGAGTCTAGCTTGTGAGAATGAAAATATTCATACTCGATTCCAAAAAATAAAAAGAGTTTCTGAAACACCAAAGAGGAGCTGGAAGGATCAAAAAACCATCGCCAATTTTTTGAAAGAATGCAAGATTATGATTCTATTCTTGCAGAAAACGAAAGGACGTTAAGCAAAGCAAAAGAAAGGATCCAACGATTAAACGAAGAAGCCATGTCTAATAAGGAACGCCAAGATAGGCAATCCAAAAAAGACAGGGCACAATTCAAGAAGGAAAAAGACCATTGGATACGATCAGAAAACCAGCTTCGTGCACAACTAGAAGAGGCAAGAAGATGCAACAGAGAACATCAACAAGCAGACCTCGACAGAGAAAGAGCGCAAGCAAGATTAGAGCAGGCCAGACTCCGAGCTCTGTTAGAATCAGCTCTAGATCGTGAAAACCCTGTCAGAGATATAGCCACCACTCGTCAGCAGCAATTGCAAGACCAAGACCAACGTCTCCAAGGTTTCAGGGCACAAATCCACGACTTGGCAGTCTTCACATCTCAAAGTTATGTAAACTGCCAAGGAATGGATTATGAAAGGTTTACAGAGCATGCGCCCACTTTTGCTCGTCATCTAGCAATAGAGTTGGAAAGGATGTATCGTACGCTGGGAGGCCATCCAGGTCAAGCCCCACATTGAGCAGATAATCCAATATTTGACAACAAAAGTGGAAAGTGGGGCATGTTGTGAGATGTTAAGAATTGTATCTTTTATTTTGATTTAAGTGTGTGTGTTTCAAACCATTTTCTTAAAAGTTTTCAAATGTAATTCCATCTTTGTATAATGAATAAAAGTGATTGCCTTTAGTCCGAACTACGCAAGGTCTGATTCATGTAAGGGCATGATACGTAGGCAATCTCTATAAGATTCGACCACCACGATAAAAGATATATATAATAAATAGAAGTGAATAACAATAAAAATTTCAAGAAAGCTGGGACGACACAAGCAGCCGAGCAAATGCATAATAGAAAGGGATTATTTGTCTAGGAGCATTGCATCTCAACGTGTGATTATATATGTGTTAAACTCTCAAAACTAACAAGTTTGTTCATTTCCAGAATTCAAGCAGTTAGTTTCTCTAAAGAGTATACTGGCATATTATCACTATCACACAAGATCAAAAGGACCAATACCCGAAAGTATGTCTATCCCAGATGTTGACACAGGTATGGAGCTAGAGGAGATGGATGTCGGGAAAATGAAAGAAGAGATGTTTAAACTCAAGCAGCAAATGGCTGAGATGTACCAAGCCTGGTCTACAGGACAGTTACCCCCATCTTACCCAAATAACCCTGCTCCATCAATGACCCAAACTCAGGATAATATTACCACTGAATTATCCCCAAACTTCCCCATTTACCAGCACTACCGAGGCACCACCTCTCAGACACCACAGTCTCCACCTCCGAAACCAGTTCCATACTTTCCTCCACCTATGACTCATGTTTTCGTAGCACCTCCCCCTGCTACATTTAACAAATCTCCTAGTGAGCCTACATTCCAAGCCCAGGACAACCAATATTACCCCCCGGAACCCACCCTCAAAGCCTCCGAAATTAATTCAACTGCTCCTCGTTTTGATCTCCCAACCGAAATTGACAAGCCAGCCAAAAATGCTGAACAAGAAGAGATGTTCAGGAAGGTCAAGAGTTTAGAACAATCGTTCAGAGACATGCGAGGATTAGGTGGGCAAGTCAGTGTAGCATACAAAGATTTGTGCTTATTCCCCAATGTACAATTACCAGTTGGCTTCAAGATGCCCAAATTTGACCTATACAACGGGCACGGCGACCCAGTAGCCCACTTAAGGGGTTTCTGTAGCAAGATGCGAGGAGCTGGGGGAAAGGATGAATTATTGATGGCTTACTTCAGTCAAAGTTTAAGCGGATCAGCTTTGGAGTGGTATACACGCCAGGACCATGGGAGATGGTACACCTGGGATGACCTGGCACAGGCATTCGCATACCATTTCCAATACAATCTGGAAATCATCCCAGATCGATTATCTTTGACAAAATTTGAGAAGAAACACAATGAAAGTTTCAGAGAGTATGGTTTTCGGTGGAGAGAACAGGCAGCAAGAGTGGATCCTCCTATGAAGGAGAGCGAAATGGTAGACTACTTCCTCCAAGCCTTGGAGCCAACTTACTATGCCCATCTGGTTTCAGCGGTTGGAAAATCATTCAACGAAGTGGTGAAGATGGGAGGTATGGTGGAAGAAGGTCTCAAAACAAATAAAATTATGAGCTATTCAGCAATTAAGGCAACTACTCAAGCTATTCAAGGCGGGGTAGGAGGAATCGGAAGAAAGAAGAGGGAGGAAGCAGCGGTAGTTGATTCAGGAATTTGGTCGGGACCCAGAGGTTCACCGCTTTACTATAATCAACAACGACCTCGCCAATCAGCTTACCACCATGATTCATCCCAACACTACTATCACCCTTCGGAGCCTCATTTCTCCATTAACCATGCTCAAGCATACAATCAGCCACCTGTTCACACCAATTGGCGTGCTCCTGCCACACCAAGTACTTACCCACGAGCCTATCCCGGACCAGGTTTCAGGCCGAGGCCAGCGTTCAGGGGGGAAAGAGAACAGAAAAAGAAAACTTACACTCCATTGGGAGAGTCTTACACTAGTCTGTTCCACAGGCTGAGACAGCTAGACATGCTGAGACCAATACAATCCAAGCTACCCAATCCTCCTCCAAAGAATCTGGATTACACCATTAGCTGTGAATATTGCTCCGGTGCACCAGGCCATGATACGGAGAAATGCTGGCATTTGAAAAATGCAATACAAGAGCTGATTGATACTAATAAAATCGAGGTTCAAACCCCCGAAGCCCCAAATATCAATAGAAATCCAATGCCAGCCCATCAAGAGGCTAATATGATAGAAATCATACAAGCTGATGGGGAGACAAAGAAGCCGTCACAAACTGTCATGATGATCAAGTCTCATGAAGCCAAATCAGATAAGCAGTTAACAGAGGAGAAGCCGGTACCTAAGCAGAACAGAAATGGTGATGGACCATCTATGATAATCGAGGAGGGATCATCGAGCAAAGTTGCCGCAAAACAAGAAAGGCCGAAAGTGATAGTACCAGGGGTTGCTAACAAACCCATTGTATTCGTGGAAGGAGCCCGTACAGATCGGGTTATTATCGCACCTGTAATCCAGCTGCCGGTCATCAACAACAAAGCCATCCCATGGAACTACGAACGGGTGACTGTAATGTACAAAGGAAAAGAAGTCAAGGAAGAAGTGTGTGAGGTGCAAGGCTTGACTCGTTCGGGAAGATGTTTTACGCCCGAAGAGTTAAGAAAAACTAAAAACAATCCAACACCAATAAAGAGAGCTGTGACGGAAGAAGAGGCGGAAGAGTTTTTAAGAAAAATGAAACTCCATGATTATTCTGTTGTGGATCAATTAAAGAAGACGCCCGCTCAAATTTCATTGTTGTCATTACTGATTCATTCAGAGGAGCACCGTCTGGCTTTGATGAAAATCCTGAATGAGGCTCATGTTCCTGAAAAGATCTCCGTAAATCATTTAGGAAGAATAGCCAACAGAATCTTTGAGACAAACAGAATTACATTTGCTGATGATGAATTACCTGTGGAAGGTACTGAGCACAACAGAGCTCTTTACCTCACCGTGAAATGTGAAAACTCCGTAGTAACCCGGGTATTGGTTGACAATGGGTCAAGTGCAAATATCTGCCCTCTCTCCACTTTAAGCAAATTAAAAATTAAAGAGGAGAGGATCCAGAAGAATAGTATCTGCGTACGGGGGTTTGACGGTGGAAGCAGAGATTCATTTGGCGACATAGTGTTGGAACTAACAATAGGGCCAGTTGAATTCACAATGGAATTTCAAGTGTTGGACATAACTGTCTCTTACAACTTGTTGTTGGGCCGACCATGGATCCATGCTGCTAAAGCAGTCCCGTCAACACTACATCAGGTTGTCAAGTTTGAATGGGATCATCAAGAAATAGTTGTGCATGGGGAAGAAAGTTTAAATGCTCGCAGCAGTACCATTGTACCGGTCGAGGGAACAGAAAATGACCAGGGACCATGGGTATACCAAGTATCCGACACAGTGTCGGTAGAGAAAATTCCAGAGGGGAAATACCTTCCGAATCCAAAGATATCCTCTGCATCAGTCATGATAGCTTATGAAATGTTAAAGAATGGTTTTATACCCGGCAAAGGCCTGGGCTTATCTTTGCAAGGAATTATACAACCAGTATCTCTCCCCGAGAACTGGGGAACATTCGGTTTGGGGTTCATACCCACCGTAAATGACGTGATAAAGGCCAGAAAGTTGAAACATAAGGCATGGGATCTTCCAAAACCAGTCCCACATCTGTCAAAATCTTTTGTCAAGACCGGTGCTAGAAATCGCCCGATAACAACAATTCCTAAATCCCGGGTCAATCCTGAGGAGAAGTTGATTGAAAGATTCGAGAAGTTGTTTGATGATGTGAATATGTTGGAAAGCGGAGAAGGGTGTAGCAACGCGGAAGTTCAATTCGTTGGGCCAGAAACAAAGCTTAATAATTGGAAAGCCACTCCTCTCCCCATTCGAAAGGAGTCTTGGTAGTTTATTTTGATTTTCTTTCAAGTTTGTTTGGGTTACTTCAGGGTTGTAATCCCAAAGCTTATCTTACAGTTTGTTTGAAGTGTGCAAACCTTGTTATCTTTCATCATCCAATAAAAAGCAGTTTCCTTTTTATTGTCATTCCTGATAGTTTTCTTTTCTTTTTCTTTTTTCTGTACAGTTCTTTTTACGCTGGCTCTAGTGATATGGCATGCATGAGGAATCCTCAGCCCAGTCTTAAAAATCAATCTGGTTCCGAAGTAATAATTCAAGAAATATATTGTGATTATGAATCAGAATATGATGAAGATGAGGTTTTTGAAGAGATTAGTAAAGAGTTAATTCACTTTGAGGAAAAAATCAAACCTAACTTGAGTGATACCGAGGACATCAATATAGGGGACACGAGTAATGTCCGGGAAACTAAAATAAGTGTCCATCTCGAACCAAAAATCCGAGAGGAGTTAATTAAAGCACTCATAGAATTCAAAGATGTTTTTGCATGGTCATATGACGACATGCCGGGCCTGAGCACTGATTTAGTAGTTCACAAATTGCCCACCGATCCAACGGTGCCTCCTGTCAAGCAAAGGCTGAGAAAATTCAAGCCTGACATGAGTGTGAGAATTAAGGAAGAAATCACCAAACAATTGGAAGCAAAGGTCATTCGAGTCACTCGATATCCTGTTTGGTTGGCTAATATCGTTCCTGTACCAAAGAAAGACGGCAAAATTAGAGTATGCGTCGACTACCGCAATCTCAACAAAGCAAGTCCAAAGGATAATTTCCCATTACCCAATATCCATATTTTGATCGACAATTGTGCCAAGCATGATATAGGATCTTTCGTGGATTGTTATGCCGGGTATCATCAAATTCTAATGGATGAAGAAGACGCAGAAAAGACGGCATTCATCACACCATGGGGAACTTATTGCTACCGGGTAATGCCATTCGGTTTAAAGAACGCCGGAGCAACCTATATGAGAGCAATGACCACAGTGTTTCATGATATGATACACAAGGAGATTGAGGTATACGTGGACGATGTGATCATAAAATCAAAGCATCAGGCCGACCACGTTGGGGATTTGAGGAAGTTCTTCTTAAGACTTCGCAGGTACAACCTCAAGCTTAACCCTGCCAAATGTGCATTTGGAGTTCCATCTGGAAAGTTGCTAGGATTCATAGTCAGTCGACGAGGCATCGAGCTAGACCCATCAAAAATCAAAGCCATCCAAGAATTGCCACCTCCCAGGAACAAAACTGAAGTAATGAGTTTGTTGGGAAGGTTAAATTATATCAGCAGGTTTATTGCTCAGCTCACAACAACTTGTGAGCCAATTTTCAAATTGTTGAAAAAGGATGCTGCGGTCAAATGGACCGATGAGTGTCAAGAAGCGTTCGATAAAATAAAAGGGTACTTTATCGAACCCACCCGTGTTGGTCCCGCCAGAGCCAGGAAGACCTTTGATTCTTTACTTAACAGTTTTGGAAAATTCATTTGGTTGCGTATTGGGGCAACATGACCTCACTGGCAGAAAAGAACAGGCCATCTACTACCTTAGCAAGAAGTTCACAGCTTATGAGGTTAAGTATACTCATCTGGAAAAGACATGTTGCGCCCTAACATGGGTAGCTCAAAAATTGAAACACTATTTGTCATTCTACACTACTTACCTCATTTCTCGGTTGGATCCATTGAAATACATTTTTCAAAAGCCTATGCCAACGGGAAGACTTGCAAAGTGGCAGATATTGCTCACACAGAATTTGACATCATCTATGTGACTCGAACTGCAATGAAGGCTCAAGCACTGGCCGATCATTTAGCCGAAAACCCGGTCGATGAGGAATACGAGCCGTTGAAAACCTATTTTCCTGATGAAGAAACAATGCATATCGACGAGGTGGAGCGAATTGAAAAACCTGGCTGGAAACTTTTCTTTGATGGAGCCGCTAATATGAAAGGAGTCGGGATAGGAGCCGTAATCATTTCTGAAATAGGGCATCACTATCCTGTTACGGCTCAATTGCGATTTTATTGCACCAATAATATGGCTGAATATGAAGCTTGCATTTTGGGGTTAAGGCTAGCCGCAGACATGGGTATCCGAAAAATCTTAGTCATGGGAGATTCGGATCTTTTGGTACATCAAATTCAAGGAGAATGGGAAACTCGAGACTTGAAGCTCATACCATACCGACAATGTCTACATGATCTTTGTCAGCGGTTTCAATCAGTGGAGTTCCAACATATTCCAAGAATCCATAATGAGGTTGCCGATGCATTAGCTACCCTGGCATCAATGTTGCATCATCCGGATAAAGTTTATGTAGATCTGATACATATTCAAGTCCACGATCAGCACGCTTATTGTAATATGGTCGAAGAAGAATTTGATGATGAACCATGGTTCCACGACATCAAGGAGTATATCAGGATGGGGATATATCCCGCACAAGCCACAGGAGATCAAAAGAGGACCATTAGACGATTGGCAAATGGATTCTTCTTAAGCGGAGGAGTTTTGTATAAAAGAACACCAGATCTTGGATTATTAAGATGCATAGATGCCAGACAAGCTACAGCTGTCATGTCTGAAATACATTCGGGAGTTTGCGGACCCCACATGAGTGGATATGTATTAGCAAAGAAGATCCTCCGTGCTGGTTACTATTGGCTTACCATGGAGCGAGATTGTATCAGTTTTGTGCGCAAGTGTCATCAATGCCAAATACACGGAGATTTGATTCATTCTCCACCATCCGAATTGCACACAATGTCGGCACCATGGCCCTTCGTTGCTTGGGGCATGGATGTGATTGGACCAATTGAGCCGGCAGCATCCAATGGGCACAGGTTCATTCTGGTAGCTATTGATTATTTTACCAAATGGGTTGAGTCCAAGACATTCAAATCAGTGACCAAGAAAGCTGTGGTCAATTTTGTCCACTCAAATATCATATGTCGATTCGGAATCCCAAAGGTGATCATCACAGATAACGGTGCTAATCTTAACAGCAAATTAATGAAGGAAGTATGTCAACAGTTTAAGATTACACATCGCAACTCTACCCCATATCGGCCCAAGGCGAATGGAGCAGTAGAGGCAGCCAACAAAAACATAAAGAAGATACTTCGGAAAATGGTAGAAGGTTCAAAACAATGGCATGAAAAATTACCATTTGCATTATTGGGATATCGCACTACTGTTCGCACTTCAGTAGGAGCAACTCCTTATTTGTTGGTATATGGCACTGAAGCAGTAATTCCTGCAGAAGTTGAGATTCCTTCCCTTCGGATCATCGCCGAAGCAAAGATTGATGATGATGAATGGGTCAAAACCCGTCTGGAACAGTTAAACTTGATTGATGAAAAACGATTGGCCGCAGTATGTCATGGTCAATTATATCAAAGAAGAATAGAAAGAGCATACAACAAAAAGGTGCGTCCACGGAAGTTTGAAGTGGGTCAGCATGTGCTGAAACGTATTCTTCCACATCAGGTTGAGGCAAAAGGCAAATTTGCCCCGAATTGGCAAGGACCATTCATTGTGACCAGAGTATTATCAAATGGTGCACTATGCTTAACAGACATTGAAGGCAAATGCATAGACATGGCAATCAATTCTGACGCGGTAAAGAGATATTATGCATAACTTTTTGAATGTTTGTATTTAGTATTATTTCGAAGATTGGAATGACAAAGGCAATTTATTCTGCTATCCAAACACTATACCATTTGTTTCCCCTTCGAGCCATATTTGTTTCTTTCTTACCCTCTCTTGGAATCAATAATAATAATAAAAAATCATCACTATTATCTAGTGAACTACGTTTGACCTGATTCCTCAAAGAAGGATACGTAGGCGCCTCACGGCTCGGTCATAGGGTGCACAATATACATAATGTGCACAAAAAGTTTTGTGAAGCGACCCCAATCAAAAACTGGGGCAAAGAAACTGTATTGCAAATAAGAAAAAGATTCCAAGAGTTGTAATTTTTAACCCATACCAAGAACTGTTTAGCTTTTAATACCTTTTCCATTTCTAACCCCATACCAAAAAGACCTTTCGATCAATCTTAGAAAAATGCTGAGACAAGCAAATGAAGATGGTTCATAACACTCTGGTACAAACAAGAAAAGAAAGTAAAAATGAGAGAGTCTTATAGGTGAAAACCCACACGGGCACCATAAGGCGACGGAAGTTGAGAGAAAAGTAAAAATGAGAGAGTCTTATTGGTGAAAACCTTCGTAGGCACCATAAGGCGAAAAGGAAGTGAGAAATGAACAAATGAGGAAGGTTTATCGGTGAAAACTCTTTGAGATATTGCAAGTCCAACAGGTCTGTGAAATGAAAAATGAAGTTGAATTATGGAAATTTTGGGGAAAACGAAAATAAGACAATTGAGAGGAGATTGATTAAAAGACTGGGTTGATTAATCCGAAATGCATACCCTGATCATTGGCGTCAGTAACTCCAATCAGATAAGTTTTATTCCTTCTCCGACAGTCATCCAAATTTGGATTTTTCTTTTCATTCTATAATTGTCGAAATCAGCGCGTTTCGTCACTAATAATCTTACTTTTCTAAAGCTTTGAGATAAGTTTTATTCCAAACAAATAAGAAGGAATGTCAAGGTATACTACCAAGATTCAAGGTTACATGATGCAAAATACGGCCATGAAAGGCGGGAGATAAAAAGATATTGGTGTAAGAAAAGTGAAATCAAAAGTGGATCAGCAAAGTCAGAAGGGACATATGATTACAGTTAAAAGGATTTGAAGGAAAACATACAGAGGGAAATCCTATAGTCAAGGATCAATTACAAGGACAAAACGGTCTTTTTCAACCATTCCAAGGCAATAAAAAAGAGACGAAGAGAAGCCTCACCATCGGCAAGAATACCCCAGTTAACCACCCTGCTTTAAACTAACGAAGTTTTCTTTGATTTAAAACAGGGGCAAAGAATTAAAGAAATCAGGCGTCTACCCGGAGAATGAGGATGAGAAAAGAAGAAGTCAGGCGTCCACCTGGAGAATGAGGATGAGAATTGAAGAAGTCAGGCATCCACCTGGAGAATGAGGATGAGAATTGAAGAAGTCAGGCGTCCACCCGGAGAATGAGGATGAGAATTAAAGAAATCAGGCGTCCACCTGGAGAATGAGGATGAGAATTGAAGAAGTCAGGCGTCCACCTGGAGAATGAGGATGAGAATTGAAGAAGTCAGGCATCCACCTGGAGAATGAGGATGAGAATTGAAGAAGTCAGGCGTCCACCTGGAGAATGAGGATGAGAATTAAAGAAGTCAGGCGTCCACCTGGAGAATGAGGATGAGAATTAAAGAAGTCAGGCGTCCACCTGGAGAATGAGGATGAGAATTAAAGAAGTCAGGCGTCCACCTGGAGAATGAGGATGAGAATTAAAGAAGTCAGGCGTCCACCTGGAGAATGAGGATGAAGAATTAAAGAAGTCAGGCGTCCACCTGGAGAATGAGGATGAGAATTGAAGAAGTCAGGCGTCCACCTGGAGAATGAGGATGAGAATTAAAGAAATCAGGCGTCCACCTGGAGAATGAGGACGAGAATTAAAGAAGTCAGGCGTCCACCTGGAGAATGAGGATGAAGAATTAAAGAAGTCAGGCGTCCACCTGGAGAATGAGGATGAGAATTGAAAAAGTCAGGCGTCCACCTGGAGAATGAGGATGAAGAATTGAAAAGTCAGGCGTCCACCTGGAGAACGAGGATAAGAATTAAAAAAGTCAGGCGTCCACCTGGAGAACGAGGATGAGAATTAAAGAAGTCAGGCGTCCACCTGGAGAACGAGGATGAGAATTAAAGAAGTCAGGCGTCCACCTGGAGAACAAGGATAAGAATTAAAGAAGTCAGGCGTCCACCTGGAGAACGAGGATGAAGAATTGAAGAAATCAGGCGTCCACCTGGAGAATGAGGATGAAGAATTGAAGAAATCAGGCGTCCACCTGGAGAATGAGGATGAGAATTGAAGAAGTCAGGCGTCCACCTGGAGAATGAGGATGAGAATTAAAGAAGTCAGGCATCCACCTGGAGAATGAGGATGAGAATTAAAGAAGTCAGGCGTCCACCTGGAGAATGAGGATGAGAATTGAAGAAGTCAGGCGTCCACCTGGAGAATGAGGATGAAGAATTGAAAAGTCAGGCGTCCACCTGGAGAACGAGGATAAGAATTAAAGAAGTTAGGCGGCCACCTGGAGAATGAGGATAAGAATTAAAGAAGTCAGGCGTCCACCTGGAGAACGAGGATGAAGAATTGAAGAAATCAGGCGTCCACCTGGAGAATGAGGATGAAGAATTGAAGAAATCATGCGTCCACCTGGAGAATGAGGATGAAGAAGTTAAAAAGAAGTCAGACGTCCACCTGGAGAATGAGGATGAAGAAGTTAAAAAGAAGTCAGGCGTCCACCTGGAGAACGAGGATGAAGAAAGAAAAGAAGCAGTCAAGGCACCCACCTGGAGAACGAGGGAAAACAATTGAAGTGTTGAAATCAAAAGCCCGCTCATATGATAAAGGAGCACATTTAGAATCAATAAAGCAGAGGAGTCCAACAAAATTCCCCAGCAAGAAACAACAAGAGTCCCAAAAGAAAATACGGGACATAATGAAAAAGAATACGGAATAAGCCAAATGCCCAAGAGTCACCAAGATATCAAGACAACAAGAAACGCAAGGGCATGATCTAGATAAGATTTTTTATAATTCCTGTACCATAATCTAGTTTAGTTTTTGCATTACCTTTGAAGTAAGGTGTAATAAGGAGGTCAGCAAGCAGTAAAAACAGCACGAAACAGCAGTAACATCACAGTCCCACGGTAGTCCCAGCTACCCAAAACTTCCCGAACTACATTGACCTGATTCCTTTATAGCCAAGGATATGTAGGAAACCTTTGAAGCAGAGGTTCGGTCAAATCTTTCAAAAAATGCTTCCCACGGAGTATTTGAACGGGCAAAAATCGCTCGTATCCGCTCACTTTATCTTTGCATGAAAACTCTTCTAGTTTCCGCACAAAGAGGAGCAGCTGTGAGCACGTAATTTTTGCCTTACGAAAACTACTCCAAAATAAATCAAAAAATAAAATAAATTTCTTTTACTGTGTAATTCTTGAATTTGCGTGGTGTTAAATATTTGTGTTATGTCCGTAAATGTTTACTTTGTCATAATAAAAATGAAAAATAAAATAAAATACATGTTGCATGCATATAGGATTTAATTATGCATTTAAAAGATAATTTAAATAAAATCACAAAAAAAATATGCATTAGTTCTATTTTAAATATTCCACTGTGTGATTAATGTTTTGTCTATGTGTTAAATAATTGTTATAAAGTAATTAATATATTTTTGCGAAGTTAAAATTATTTTATAATTAAAATTAGAAATTTAAATTAGAAAAATGAAATAATTGAAAAAAGAAATAAAAAAATCGGACCTGGATTAAAATCCAGGCCCAAAATCAAGTTAACCCCCCTCAGCCCAATCAAAACAACCCAGGTCCGGTCCAACTCAGGAGCAAATCCAAACGACGACGTTTGGTCCCGCTTCATCAAGGACCGTTGGATTAAATCAATCCAACGGCTGAGATACCTTGCCCTTACCCGGAACCCTCTACCCGACCCATTGACCCGACTCAGCCGACCCTGGCATTAAACCAAACGACATCGTTTGGTTTAATGAACTGATCCTGGCCCTTCATTCTACTTGATCTAACGGTTAGTATCAATTCACCTTCCCCCTATATAAATCCCAAATCCCTACCCCGGCCCCTAACTGAACACCCCCCTCCTCTCACTGTTCATCATCGTCCCCAAACCCCACCCCTAACCCTAGCCGCCCTAGAATCCCACCGCCTGAAACCCGGCGGCATCAACGCCGCCGGTCACCAAAATAACACCCTAGAACCCCCTGAACATCCTCTACACAAATCTGACCTTAGTTTCCTTCGAATCAGACCCCAACTCTTCGAATACTAAATCGAAGGTGGGTCTGAAAACTCAAACCTTTCCAATGGCTTCCAAAATAACACCATAGTACCCCCTAGCATGCCTCGTTATGGATCTGAAGTTTGTTTGGCTCGAATCAGTTCCGAGCTTCTCGAATCTTCTTTTGAAGATTCGGACCAAACAAGAACAAACTCAGATCCGTTCTAAACTGACACCAAATGACCCCTAGGCTACCCTCACCCTTGTGTCGTATTTGGTCCCCCTCGAATCTGACCAGAAATGGTTAAGTCCCAAATCGAACCTTCAAGAACCCTAGAAATACCAGACTTTTGGATTCTGTTCACTTCAGACGAAAGATTGAGGTTTAATCGACCTTAGTCAAAGTATTTTCAATAGAAAATACTTCGACTAAGGTCTGTTTGATTTCAAACAAAGTCCAAATTCAAATTGAGTTGAGTCCGGTTGAATTTGAAGGTTCAGAGGTAATTTTCTGTTTCTTGTGTGTATTCTACGTATATTCTATGTTCGTTTCATTAGTTTGTCTAAATTTTCATAATTTTCTAGTCAATTTTGTTATACTGTCCCCTACCCGTCTACTTGATTCTAAATGTGAATTGTTTCTGTTGATTGTGATTATGTACAATGTGTGTAATCGACTCGATTAAGTTCGTCGATTAGTTGTATTGTGAATCTTGCTTCTGAAAATGTTGTTTGTAATACCCTGTTTATCTGTTTGGAGTTGATTATTATCATTGAAATTAATCAATTAGTTCTTCCCAATTAATTGATTCTTGTTTAATAAATCAGAAAGTTTGTCAATGGTGTGTATATGTTGATTTCTGAACATTGAGTTTCAGGGCATTGTCAGTATATTGACAATGCTCCTGTGTTTGTTTGATTTTGTTCAAAGTTAAAGTTCGTTTGAATCATTATACTGAACTCAGTGTAATATTGTTGTGATGTTAAGTTTGAATTCAAGTTTACAAAAGTTGGTCAAATACAATTGTGTTAGGAGGTTCATAGGATTGGTTATAACTGTAAATCAGAAGAATAATCAAGTTTATACAGATTATAGAATCAGTTTTGCAGTAGGTTCTGATTTTTTCAGTAATAACAGTAGGAGTCAGGGGCATTTCTGGGATAAAACAGTAAGGGTAATGTGACATAGTAGTGGGCTGAAAGTGGTTTGTTAATGGTTTTTAATTTAATAGGATAGTGGGAAACAAAGGGTAATGGGCTGCTGAAAAACAGGATAATAGCACTCAATAGGATTTAAAGTATTCAAAAGTAGTTTTAATGGAACTTTTCTGATTTTCTTTAAAGGAGAAAAGGGCCCTGGCAGCACTAGAAGGGTATAGGACAACCTTGTATAAATAGAGGGGGATTGGGACTGATTTAAGGGAGCTCTTTGAAGAAAGAAAAACAAGGAAAAAATAGAGCTTTCAGGTAGATTTTTGAAAGGGAAAAATCTGATAAGAGAGATTTTTTTTTGAAAGAAAAAAAAATCAGATTTGAGGGCACATTTTGAAAGAGAAAAATCTGATAGAGGCAGATTTTAAAACAGAAAGATTTTAAGAAGAAAAATCTAATTTTGAAAGGAGAAGAAATCTGATTTAGGAATCTGACTTTGTTGTTCTTTTTGGAATCTGTCCGGGTCTGTGTACTGATACTATTTGGTTTTAAAATCTGAAGTTCTTTAAGAAGCTTTACTCTTGTGAATCTGGGTTTCTCGGGTCTTGTTATTGCTCAAATCTGTGGAAATACTGATATTCTGCCAGTATTTTGTTACTGCTGCTACTGCTGAAATTTACTTCTTCTACCTTCATTTCCAGGTACTTATCTTTTGAATTTTATGTTGAAAAGAGATTCAACATGACAAATCCATGAAGCCTGAATTGCAATTCTGTTTCCAATTGTCCAAGTTCATTAGTTTAAATTTCATTTTTTTGTTTCATGTTAGTTAACTAGTAGTGAATTCAATTTGATAGCTATGAGTTAATTGTCTTATTTTGAAATTCATATAAAGCTTTGTAATAATGTTAGCCATTCCGAAATCTCATTGGTATAGGTATATGTGAATTGTCAAAACAGGGAGTAAGGCATAAAAATGGGCCATTGATTACATCCCATAATACCATTAGCTAAATGTAAAGTAGAATGGAAATATTAAGAAGTTACATTAGTAGTATATCTTGTAACAAATATGATTTTGTTTAGGTTGGTATAAGTTATTATATGGTATGATGACAGGTATAATCATATGAGTAAAGTGAGTTGGTATAGCTCGTCATGATGTTAAGAATATTATGAATGTTTAGGCGTACAACTATGTTGTATGTAATACAATTCGAATTGAATCAATTTGAATAATAACTCTTTTCTCATCAATTTGATTATTTATCGTTATAAATAAACTGAGCAATTATAATTCTGGATCAAAAACAAGCATGTGAGAATGAGGTGATATGTATAAGAACAAATCGCAACACTTTATATCAATGGTAAATAAAAGTAGAATTTGCACTAATTAAAATAAATAAAAATTGTTCAAAAATACTTCTTCCCTTCATAAATTATTTTTGTGAGTTTCATATGGCATTCATCCTTTGGTATATGTATATGTTGTATTTGTGAAGAATAGTATTAATCATGTTCTTATTTTACTTTGAATTTGAATAGTCTTGGGATGAACATAATTAATACTCGGAAATTATAGTCAACGGGCAATACTTAATAAATTGTGAATTCTTTTAAGAATTTAAAGGCATCCCCTAAAATATGAATTTTACAGGAATTTCATATAAAAAATGTGTAGATATAATAAACAATTTTGTGGAAAATCCATAATATTATTACAAAAATTTTACGCAATTAGGGATGCGTTCGCGTACCCTGATTATTTTTTAAAAAGCAAATTCGGATTATGCGTACGCGCAATTTCGAGCGAATATTTAAGAAAAGGATTTTTCCAAGGATGTTAAAATAATTTCATATAACCCGAGGTGTGCAGTTCATTATTTAAATAAAAAGGGTGATGATGTTCCTGATTTTATTTTAAATTTCGAACATATATTTTTTATAAAAACTATAACATGGACAATTTTATTGTGTACACGTACGCGTGGCATGATCCCCGATAATTATAAAAAGTATATAATACGAATATACGTACGCGTAATTCGTCCATATAATTGTAAACAATAAGTAAAAAAGCGGTAGTAAAATCATGCAATAAAAACGTATTTAGTAAAATCAAGATAATTAAGCCAATAATAAAAACAGTTAAGCGACCGTGCTAGAACCACGGAATTCGGAAATGCCTAACACCTTCTTCCGGATTAACAGAATTCCTTACTCAGGATTTCTGGTTCGCAGAATAATAAACAGAGTCATATTCTCCTCGATTCAGGGATTAAAATTGGTGACTTGGGACGCCTTAAAATTCCCAGGTGGCGACTCTGAAATAATTAAATAAATCCCGTTTCGACTGTCCTTCAATTGGAGAAAACTCCCCACGCGCCCCGCGGGCGCGGTAAAAAGGAGGTGCGACAATTCTTATATTGTTCATAGGTAAGATTAAGTAGAAGGCATCAAATAGGCTGGCTTGACCGGGTATCTCGGTTAAGCGCCGGTAGCGCTCCTCGAGGTCGGGGCATGACAACATCTCGTAAGTGTCATCTTCTTTAAGTATTATCTTCTTTTTATTCCTTCTCTCACTGCCTGTATTTACGGTCGTGCGGCTGTTGCCCAAGTTCCTGATGCAATCCCCCATTTCAAGGAGTGGATCGAAGGGATTTATAAGCAGATGTCATACTTCGAGCACACATTGCACAAAATATCGAAAGGCAAATGGGAGGACCGTTCTCATGGTGATGTTCTTCCCTGAATAGTTACCACTATGCCCTCAACTTACACAATACTAACCTTTTCTCTCCTTTTATAGGTCTACCTAAAACCACCAAACTTAGGTCGCTGGATGAGGACTAGGATACGTCCTTACCCACCGGGCACTCTATTTCGGGACAGATCGGGGCTGTCTTGGATGAGGAGAAGAAGAGGAAAAGAAAGTTCTCGGGTTCCCTAGATCCGGAGGTGAAGAGGAAGAAGACAATGGCCACTCGGTCCGAAAACCCAAGAAGAATACCAAGTCCAGGTTATCGAACCTTGATTTTCTCTATCGGCTCAGGTATAAGCCCGAAGAAGACGACATCTTCGTTGGCCATGGATCGATCCCTACTAGGGAGAAGGCGACAATCGAGAAAGGGGGTCGCGAGGTCGATTCTCTTCTGACTTGGGAAAATGGGGAGGGGATGGAGTCTGAGACCTCTCAAGAAGCCGTTCCTGTTCTGAAGGAGGTGATTAGTGTGATTGACATCATCGAGACGCCCTCCTATACCGATTCCATGCTTGAAGAGGCCCAAACGGGTTAAGAAAAGTCAAGTGAGGGAGTACATGGTTCAGAAGATCCCCTCTACTCCTTTTTCGATGGCATGGACATGTCCTCATTGGAGGATTTTCTGGGATTAGTCACCTAGAGATCCCGAAGAAGGACGTGCCATCAGGAGATGGCTGGCTGAGTTCGAGCCCATTACTATAAAGTAATTTCTTACACCGAGTGTAGACCTCGGGCGTGTGAGCACATGATTTTTGCCCTATATGAATTACTCCCACAAATTCAAAACAAAATAATTTTTTTCGTTGTTTGCAATTTCGAGGATTTTTGTGGCATTTTTCGTTCATTGTTTGCATTTGTCTGTACATGTTTATTTAATTAATGAAAAATAAAAAAAATATGTTGCATTTGCATGTAGGATTTAATTTTACATTTTTAGGTGGTAAATTAGTTATTTTATAAAAGTGGGAAAAGTCGCAAAAATAGTTTATTATGCACTTTTAATTTTAACTTTGAATTTTGGTAGTTTTCTTTTAATTTGGTCTTTTTTAATTATTTGTGATAATTGTTATTTAGAGTTAGTTAATGTAATTTGATAGCATAATAGGATTAGGAATTAATTTAGGTTGTTTTTTAATTTTAATTTGAAAGAAATTGAAAGAGAAGGGAAAAACAAAAAAAAGGGAAATCTGATTAGGGCTAAAACCATCTAAAAAGCCCAAATTTTCTGCCTTTAAACTCATCCAAAACCAGCCCAAACCATGGCCCAACCCGGTCCAACCTTCAAACTCCTAAACAATTCAAACGATGTAGTATCAGACCAATACTACGTCGTTTTAAGTTTCTTGAGGACAAATCAATCTGAGCCTTTCATTCCTCTTCAT
Source organism: Nicotiana sylvestris (assembly GCF_000393655.2). Lineage (NCBI taxonomy): Eukaryota > Viridiplantae > Streptophyta > Magnoliopsida > Solanales > Solanaceae > Nicotiana > Nicotiana sylvestris. The sequence continues at coordinate 14,018,563 of NC_091064.1, forward strand.
CGAACGGCCAGCAAAGCCTCACCATAATCACATAAGAATGTCCGAAAACCTTAGAACATTAACCTAGTATCATCTTCTTCATCACACCCTCCTCTCACCACCGTCCGCCGCCCACCAGAAATCGCTAGTGGCGGCGGTTGACCTCCAATAAACACCATATTTACACCATAGCATCCTCTCCCTCCCCTCATAACGAATCCGTCGTTTGTTTCCTTCGAATCACCGTAGAGCTCGTCGAATTTTTGATCGAAGCTTGGACCTTCAAACCTCAACTCACACAAACCCATACCAGGTAAAGCCCAAACCGTCCCAAAACTTGTCCACACGCTCGTTTCTGGAAAACCCCAACAAGACCTTCCCAGCCCCAAATCTGAGAATATTCGATCCCTAAACTCTTTCTTCTTCTGATTCCGGTCAAGGTATAATCTCATTTTGAATTATGATCTATGCTGTTGATTGTTCTTAATGAGAACAATCAACCGACATTGATTTTAATTCATTCCGGGGAGGGCAGAGTTCGACAAGTTCATCAAAGTTCCAAGCCAATTGTTAACTCCCCATTGACACGCCTCATGTTATCAAGGCATTCCAGCATGTTTGGTATTTTCCCCCCTTCCTTTCTCTCATCAATTTTATGCACTATAGCATTTCCTATTTTTCATTTGGTTCAGTTTTATTTGTGCTTTTTGTTTTGCTTTTATTTGACTAATTTGCTTTAATAGTGAAGTTCAATTCTTAGTTTTGATTAGCTAAAGTTAGCTCAAGCCTAAAATTAGGATTATTTGGGTTTGCCCTTCAGCGTTGGATTTGTTCTTTTCTATGGTTTCGTTTAATCATTTCTGAGTATTCAAGCCCCTCATAGTAACCATGGTCACTACTGACCTAATTTAAGAGGTTGGTTTATTTTAACTGTGGTCTAACTTAACCCAAGTTAATTGAATGGTAAATAACAGGGGTTGTAAGGGTAATTTAGGAACTCTAGGTGAAGGAAATCTCCAATAACTGAATAGGAAGCTTCTTGGAAGCTGGGGTGGGGACTTATGTGAAATTTTGAGTTTTAAGCTAAGGGTATCCAAGCTAAAACAAAAATTCCAAAAGGTGTAAAATGAAAAATTATTTTCAGCATTGCTACCCTAATAGCTTGCCTATAAAGGCATCATTACCTGAGATTGAAAAAAAAGGAAAAATATAGAGAAAAAGATCCTAAAAAACTGAAACGACTGCCTTCTTTGGAAAGTTCTGAAATACTTTTGAACTCCTTACATTTTCTTGTTAAAAACTACTCGAAATTGGTCTGGTTTCTGGGTTGCTGATCTTCATTGCTTGATTAACACTATTAAAAATGAAAAAATCATGCAATTGGGTTGAAATGGACTGAATTTTGGATATTCAGAAGCTTGTTTTAAGTGTTGATGTTTGGGTTTTACTGTTTTATTGCTTGAACCTGGGTTCTTGCACTGTTACACTGCTGGTTTCTGCTGTTGCTACTTTCCTTTGATCTCTAGCTTGATATTCTGCTCTTGTTTTTATACTTATCCAGGTATTTTTCCAAACCATTGTCAACAAGTGCTTAGGTTTCCAAACCTTGGATTACGTATGCTACCTCTGTTGTCCTATGTCAATAGCATGTCGTAAAAAATAATCCTATGCTCTTTAAGAATTTGGGATGTTGATTCTACTTAAGTGAACAGTGCTCAATCTCATGTAGTTCATTACTACTGATATTGAGAAAGTAATTAATTGAGTTTAAGTTCGAGTTTTGTCTTATAAGTTTGGTTTAAGACTAAATTCAAACATGAATGTCAGGTAGTTAAAGTCAAGCATACACTTTTAGTATCCTCTGAAATTGTTTTATGTCTCCATTGCTATGCAATGATAATTTAGTAAGCTTCTCTTTGGATGCAAATGGTAGTATGCCCTAGTGTAAACTCGATAATGCAGTCTGTCTCTTAGCCTTGGCTTGGAGAGTTCTGAAATTCTTTAGGCATTGGGTATTTGGGCCATGTGCAGGAAAAACCAGGACATCAATCCTGTTTGGGCTCGTTTTGGGAGCCCAGTAGCTTGTTCGTTTGTTGCTGGATTTTTTTTTCATAGCAGATTAAACCCCAAAAGAATGCGTTGGAAGCTTCAGTTGGTTAACTTGTGCCAAATGGTTAAAATTCAGAATTCTTTGATTAATCTAATTTCTTGTTTTCACGTAGTATCGACTGGTTGGTCGTTAATTGATTGTGCACAAGTGCTGGTTCTAAGAATTGGGCTTAGTATTGGCCCACTTGTGGAAGGATCAATGTCAGACTCGGCAGCCTGCTACACGTCCTTAGACGTTCTTTTTCACTAACGGATTGGGTTCATTGTGAGCCCAAGCTTGAATGCATCTGGGTAAAGGCCCTCACTTAATTAAGTTTAACTCTTTAGAAATCGAGGTGTGCCATTAGTGAATTTTCCATGGCCCTCGCAAACTTGAAAGTGCGTAGTTGCTTTAGGTGCACAATTTAAATTAATTTTCTTAAACTCGGGTGTGTATTTCATGTGACCTAAATCCAAATCTCAACAACGTTAAATAAAATGTGTCGTGGACCGCAGGTGCATTTCATGTGACGTGGTTCAAGGCGTGTTTTAAATAATGTTGAATCTTCCTAATAATTAATTAAAGCGGTTATAATGTTAAAATTGAACCATAGGTTAAAACATGTATTAAAATTAGATAATAGACCGATTATAGCAGTTGAGTGACCGTGCTAGAACCACGGAACTCAGGAATGCCTAATACCTTTTCCCGGGTTAACAGAATTCCTTATTCGGATTTCTGTGTTCGCAGATTGATATACAGAGTCAATCTTTTCCTCGATTCGGGATTTGAACCGATGAGACTTGGGATATCATAAATTATCCCAAGTGTTGACTCTGATTCTTAAATAAATAATCCCGTTTCGATTGTAGCTTTAAGTTGGAAAAAACTCCCTTATTATACACCCCTTCCGGGGTGTAGAAAAAAAGGAGGTGTGACAGCTCTGGCGACTCTGCTGGGGAAAAGAACCCAGAACTTCTGGTTAAGGGTCTCGAATTCGAGCTTAGATGAATTGCTATATTTGGCTTTATTTATTATCTGGTTTTATTCACATGGTTGAGCCTAATGTGCTAAATGCCGCTTTTACCACTTTGATATCCTGTGAACTGTATATAAACTGCTACGAAACCCTTCTTCTCTCTGAGTCTTCTAAATCATGGAGGAGTGTGCACTTCGTGTGACTTCTCTTCTATTAGAGTCATATCCCAAATTTTAGAACGAGGTTTGGACAAGTTGCAAAGCTGGTGAAGCTTCTGTATTCCCGGTACGTTGACCCTCCCCCTGGCTCGAGTTGTCCGCTCGAGTAAGCCAGGTCTAGAACAATAAACCCAGGTTTTAAACCTAGTATAACAAGACCTCATGCCGGATCCCTAGTAGGAACGTTTGCTTGCATCACGTGCATTTGACTTTGGAGACTCAACATAGGGGTTGGGTCTGTCTAGGACAGGTGCACCAAAATTGAAAAGACCATCCTGATGCATCTTACTTGCTACTTGTGCATTTATTTGATTTGGATTTGCATGCTGACCGGCTTTTGAATAATGGGAGAAAGCTGAAAAAAGAAGAATAACAATGTGAGGGTTAAGTGAGTTAAATCACCTGTTTTGGAAAAACCAATGTCCAACTGGTACTGAAACTCTGCCGAATATTTTTTGAGAAAAATGGAAAAAAAAGTTTTTGTTTTGAAAAATAGTTGGTTTTATTTTATTTGCCCACGCCAGTTTGATTCTCACTGAATGTGATATACGTAGGCAACCCCCATCGGGTCCAACTTCCTTTTGCAAAAATAGCCCAAAAAGAACAAAATTTTATGTTTATTGCAAATAAGTAAGGTGATGCCATTCTTGTCAAAAACAGCCGAATGTCCCTCAAAAAGATTTTGGACGGTTAGCCGACACAGCTTTAAAATCTTCATTTTCAAAATGCTGAAAGGTCGTATTGGCAAAGCCGGATATTTTTGTGAAAATTTTGAAAAAAAATGGTCATTTTTCTTGAGTCAAAATAAGTCATAATTTTCTTTTAATGAAAATCACCCTAATAAATGTGGAGGATGAGCACAATTAATGAACCTTTCTCAGTCCGTGAAGAGATCCCGTTGGAGCTACATATGTGGTGGCATGATTTGGGGGAAAATAGCGGAAAAGTTGTGACAAAAGCGTTGGGTGGTCTTGTCGGGCTCTTGAAGGTTAAGCCGAGAAAGGACATAATTGAAACCTTGATACCATTTTGGGACCCAACACATAATGTATTCTATTTTGCTGATTTCGAGTTAACTCCTACACTGGAAGAGATAGCAGGTTACGCCAGTTTCAAGGGGAATCTTAGAAATCAATACCCGATAGCATCGAGAACAGTAACCCCTCACAAATTTTTAGACTTGTCAAGCATCAGTCTGGACATCCGAGACGGAAATTTGGCCAATGGATTCTGGACCTTCTACTTTTTGTACCGATGTTACGGGAATCCCCGTGGATTTGAGATGCCAGATACCGGTCTTACTCACGCGGGAAACCAAGACAAGTGGGAAGCTCGGAGAGGATTAGCTTTTATAATGGCGCTCCTGGGTACTTTGATTTGCCCCAGAAAAGATGGAAACATAGAGTTGGGACTCGTGGGGATAGCCGACTTTATGATGAAAAAGGCAAATGGGACCATAGTGCCGATGATTTTGGCAGAAATTTACCGAGCTCTGACCCTTTGTCGAGAAGGGGGAAAGTTCTTTGAAGGGTGCAATATGCTGTTACAATTATGGATGACGGAACACCTTTGCCACCGTCCTGGATACTTGAATTGTGGTATGACTGGCCTTGAGTGCATTGAAAAACATGAAAAGCGGGTAGAGGGTTATGAGTTCCCGGATGGTACGGAAGCATGGCATGCTCATTTGAGATCTTTGACTGCAAATAAGATTGAATGGACATTCGGGTGGCTCTCGGTCAGTGAAGTAATTTATATGTCAGCTGAGGTATGTTCTCTGTTGTTGATGGGTCTTCGGAGTATCTAGCCTTATGCTCTGCACCGAGTTCTACGTCAGTTAGGCCGATACCAGACCATCCCACATGATGAGGATTTGAGTCGGCAGGTTATTGAGTTGGAACCAAAAACCGCTTTTCCAGAAGAAAAGTTACGTCGGATTTGGCACCAGTATAGATTCTTAGAGCCTAAAACTCAAGTACGAGATCTATCCAGAGGCGAGGTGGAGCCTAGTTACACTGCATGGTATGGTAAAAGATCCATAGTTCATCAGGAGCCCGAAAGGCCCGTAAAGAAACCCCATGTCCAACAATTTACCGATGGAGCACAGGTGCAATGAGACTGGTTGACCAAAGAAAATGAGTACCGAGCCACCATAAGCAGGCTAGAAAAGCAAGTCATGGACCTTCAGTTTGAGAATGGGTTGCAAGCCGCCGCAGAAAAAGGCGATAAGAAGAAGTTAACTCAGGAAAATGAAGCCCTCAAAACTCAAATCCGGAAGATGAAAATAGCGGCTAGAAACCCGGAAAGAAGTCGAGCGGATGAAAGGCATATAAGCAGTCTGAAAAAGAAAGCCCTTGAGTGTCAAGATGACCTGGAAAAGTCTGAGGCCAGTCTGGCAAAAGTCCGGGCACAATGGGCAAAGAAGGCAGAAGAGCGGGCACAATTTGTGCAACAAATGAAAAGAAAGTATGAAGGGACAATCACCAGCCTGAAAAGAAAAGTAATTACTCCCGAGAATGAGGCAGCCAAGCAGGCCAAGGACTTTAAAGCTGATAGGGAACACTGTTATGATTTGATGGCTCGGATGGAGGAAGAAATGCAACAGTTGCAAAATCAACATCTCCATGATACTCAGGTGTTAGAAGCCCAGAATTAACAGGTCGGGATTTTGCTTCAGGAAAAGGGTAGAATCCGAGAGCGGGTCAGAGCTATTGCCGACTACATTGTTGTGAAATGCCAAGCATGCGAGGATATGACTTGCACCACTTTATTCGCAACAGTGATGACGTTTGTCCGACAGATAATGCGTGATTTGGAGAGTCTTCAAAGGGATCTTGCACATAGGCCCGTAGCGAGACCGAATGATGCCCCGCGGGCCCCAGGAGCATTTGAGGCATTAATGTATTCATGATTTTCATTGTAGTCTGTTAGTCTGTATTTTCTTTTGTTGGAGTTTGTTAGTTGGTTTTCGAGTCTGTTGTTTTCACCTTTCTGTCAGAGTCTGTTGGTTTTGTTTTGAGGCAGGGTCTGTTAATTTCGCTTATCGAGTCTGTTAGTTTTTAGGACGAGTCGTTGTAATCAAAACTGTTTTATATTATGGAAAAATTTGAAAATCCCAAAATGTGTTTATCATTTACTTTTACATTTATTTCCCCAGAACTACGCTCGGTCTGATTCATGCGGGATCATGATACGTAGGCAATCTCCATAGGATTCGACCATAACCAAAAGAGGAAAAAAACAAGAAAAGAAAAGAGAGAAAAATAAGAAACCATGTGGAGGAAACAATGACAAAACAAGAGAGAGAAATGAGAGGATAAAAACAAAGAGAAATCAAGCATAGGAAGGCATGAGTGAAAAGAAAGGAGAAGAAGTTGCAAATAAAAATAAGGAAAAGCTGGAATGACGCAAGCAGCTGATCAAATGCATAATAGAAACTGTTAACTGCTTAGGTGCATTCGCTCCTCAAATGTGCGGTTGCTTATCTGTTAAAGCCATAATCGCTAACAAGTTTATTATTGATGAAATTTAGTTCAGGCAGGTGGTTAGTTTGATTGGCATTCTGGTAACTCACTCCTACAACTCTCGGTCCATAAACAAGCTGAACATGGCCAACCAAGAACTTGAGGCCAGCATTGTCAATCCGTCAAAAGAGGTGGAAGAATCGGAGGTTAATCTGAAAGATGAGTTGTATAAGTTGAAGCAGCATATGGCTGAAATGTACCAAGCATGGGCAAAAGGGCACCCACCGCCAGTTTACCTCGCCAACCCTGCTTTTATCCCGCCATTGGCTCAGCCCCAGGAACCTCCCACTGTGAACTCATCTCCGGCCTTTCCCCTCTACCAATAATGCCACGACACCACTTCCCAAACATCACAAGCTCCACCACCCAAACAAGTCCCGTACCCTCCTCCACCAGTCACTCCTATTTTTGTGGCACCCCCACCTGCTGCATTACACCGATCCCCCAGTGAGCCTCTATTCCAAACTCATGACAACCAGTATTACCCCCCGAAGCCCACTCAAGGTTCCCGAAGCCTATTCCTCCACTCCTTATTTTGACCTCCCTACGGAAACCGAAAAACCATCTATAAATGCCGAACATGAGGAGATGTTCAGGAAAGTCAAAAGCCTGGAACAATCATTCAGGTATATGTGGGGGTTGGGAGGTCAAGTAAGTGTGGCTTACAAAGATCTATGTCTATTTCCAGATGTGCAATTGTCGGCAGGGTTTAAGATGCCCAAGTTTGATTTGTATGATGGGCACGGTGATCCAGTGGCGCATTTGAGAGGTTTCTGTAGCAAAATGAGGGGAGATGGCGGGAAAGATGAGTTTCTAATGGCATATTTCAGTCAAAGTTTGAGTGGTTCGGCGCTGGAGTGGTACACTCGGCAGGATCACAGAAGATGGTACACATGGGATGATCTAGACCAGGCATTTGCTTGCCACTTCCAGTACAATCTCGAGATTATTCCGGATCGTCTGTCTTTGACGAAACTTGAGAAAAAGCACAATGAGAGTTTTAGGGAGTTTGGTTTTAGGTGGAGAGAATAGGCAGCAAGGGTTGACCCTCCAATGAAAGAAAGTGAAATGGTGGATTATTTTCTGCAGGCCTTAGAACCTACTTATTACGGTCATCTGGTACCAGCTATAGGCAAGTCCTTCAATGAAGTGATAAAGATGGGCGGTATGGTAGAAGAAGGGCTCAAGACAAACAAAATCATGAGCTATTCGGCTATTAAGGCAACCACCCAGGACATTCAAAGCGGAACTGGGGGGTATTGGAAAGAAGAAGAAAGAGGATGTAGTAACGATCGATTCAGGAGCTTGGTTCGGACCCAGGGGTTCACCTCACCACTATCATCAGCCTCGTCCCCACCACCAAACCTACCCCATACCCCGTATAATCTATCGCAACACTACTACCCACCACCATACCCGCATTTTTCTGTCCACAATGTCCAAACATACAGCCAACCTCCGGCCCATGCACAATGGCGTGCGCCAGTCCCAGAAAATACATACTCAACTCCACAAAATGCCTATCCACCCCAAAGAGCCTATCAAAACCCTCCTAGATTAGGTTTCCGGCCCAACCAAGCATTTAAGAACGATAGGTTGCAAAAGAAGAAAACCTTCACTCCATTTGGAGAATACTATACCAGTTTGTTCTATAGATTGAGACAATTGGGTATGCTGAGTCCGATCAAGCCAAAACTATTAAACCCTTCCCCGAGGAATCTTGATCACTCTGTGAGTTGCGAATATTGTTCTAGTGCTCCGGGGCATGACACAGAGAAGTGCTGGCAATTGAAAACAGCTATTCAAGAGCTCATTAATACTAATCGGATTGAGGTCCAAGCTCCGGAGGCGCCCAATATCAACCAGAATCCGTTGCCGGCCCATTCTGAGACAAATATGATCGAGATAGTGCATAGAGGAGAGGAGCCCAAGAAGCCTTCACAGACCATCATGATGATTCGATCCAGTGAAATCAGGTCGATTGAAAGGTCAACAAGTGAGAAGTCAGTAATCAAGTTGAAAGGGACAGACAATAAACCATCTGCGGTAGGCAAGAAGGGGTTTTCAAGTGGTGTTGCATTGAAACAAGAAAAAGCAGAAGTGATGGTGCCAGGGGTGGCGAACAAGCCTGTCGTAATTGTGGAGGGTGCTCGCACAGATCCTGTCATTATCAAACCTGTAACTTAGTTACCAATAGTCAACAGCAAGGTTGTCCTATAGAATTATGAACGAGTAACAGTGACTTACAAGGGAAAAGAGGTTAAAGAAGAAGTTTGTGAGACCCATGGTTTGACTCGATCGGGGAGATGCTTTGCCCCCAGAGAGTTGAGAAAGGCTAAGATTTCCAAAGATAACCCAGTGCTGGTGAAGAAATCTATGACCATGGAAGAAGTAGAGGAATTTTTGAGAAAGATAAAAGTGCAGGATTATTCCATTGTGGAGCAGTTAAGGAAGACACCTGCTCAGATTTTACTATTATCATTATTGATTCATTCAGACGAGCACCGTCGGGCTTTGATGAAAATCCTGAATGAGGCCCACGTTCCTGACAAAATCTCAATAAACCACTTGGAAAAGATAGCTAACAAGATATTTGAGGTAAACCGAGTCACTTTTTCTGATGACGAGTCACTTTATCTTACGGTAAAGTGCGAAGATTCCGTGGTTACTCGAGTGTTGATCGACAATGGTTCTAGCGCCAACATTTTCCCTCTCTCCACCTTAAACAAGTTAAAAGTGGAGGATGAGAGAATTCACAAGAACAGTATCTGCGTTCGGGGATTTAATAGCGGAGGCAAAGATTCAGTCGGGGACATAGTGCATGAGCTTACAATAGGGCCAATTGAATTTACCATGGAGTTCCAGGTACTCGATATGGCTATTTCTTACAATCTACTCTGCATCATACTGCAAAAGAGGTCCCATCTACTCTGCATCAAATAGTCAAGTTTGAATGGGATAGACAGGAAATTGTTGTGCACGACGAGGATAATTTGTGTGCCCACAGTGATGTCATTGTTCCGTTCAAAGAGTTTGAAGACGACAAGGGGACCATAGTGATGCCAACTGAATTTACCATGGAGTTCCAGGTGCTTGATGTGGCTATTTCTTACAATCTGCTGTTAGTTCGACCCTGGATTCATACTGCAAAAGCGGTCCCATCTACTCTGCATCAAATAGTCAAGTTTGAATGGGACAGACAGGAAATTGTTGTGCACGGCGAGGATAATTTGTGTGCCCACAGTGATGCCATTGTTCCGTTCATAGAGTTTGAAGACGACAAGGGGCCATGGGTTTATCAGGTTTTTGACACGGTATCGGTAGAGAAAATTCCAGAAGAGAAGTGCGTTCCAACTCCGAGGGTAGCTGTTGCATCAGTCATGGTAGCCGTTGAAATGTTGAAAAATGGTTTTGTACCGGGCAAAGGTTTGGGTGCATCTCTGCAAGGTATCGTACAGCCGGTGTCCCTCCCTAAAACTTGGATACATTTGGTTTGGGGTTCAAGCCCACAGTTGCGGACATAAAAAGAGCCAGAAAGTTGAAACAGAGGGCATGGGTCCTCCCAAAGCCCATCCCACGTCTCTCCGGATCATTTGTCAGACCCGGCACCAAGAAACGCCCAGCAACAACAGTTCCTAGTTCTGTGGTTGGTCCTAATAAGGAGTTGCTTGAAAGGTTTGAGAAATTATTCGATGAGGTGAACATGGTGGAAGCTGGAGAGTGTTATAGCAAGGCAGATGTGCAATTTGTCGGGCCCAGTGCAAAGATTAACAATTGGGAAGCTACTTCTCTCCCCACCAGGAAGGAGTTTTGGTAGTTTGCTTTGATTTTCTTTCAATTTATCTGGATTATTCCAGGGTTGTAATTCAGATTCTATGTTCCGTCCGTTTGGATGTATAAACCTTGTTATCCTTCAATTTCAATGAAATGCAATTTCCCTTTTTCATCATTTCTGATAGTTTTATTTTTTGCTTTTCTTTTTCTTTCTTGTACAATTCTTTTTATGCTGGTTTCAATGACATAACATGCATGATGAATCTTCGGCCCAGTCTTAAAAGCCAATCTAATTCTGAAATAGTAATTCAAGAAATAGAGTGTGATGATGAATCGGAATACGATGAGGATGAGGCCTTTGAAGAGATTAGTAAAGAACTAAGCCATTTTGAAGAAAAACCCAAGTCTAACCTGAGTGATATAGAAGCAATCAATTTAGGGGGCCCAGATATTATCAGAGAAACTAAGATAAGTGTCCATCTTGAACCTCAACTCAGAGAGGAGATAATTAAAGCGTTACTTGAGTACAAAGACGTCTTTGCATGGTCATATGACGACATGCCGGGTTTAAGCACTGACTTAGTGGTTCACAAATTGCCCACTGACCCAGAATTCCCTCCTGTCAAGCAGAAACTGAGGAAATTTAAAACTGATATGAGTGTGAAGATCAAAGAAGAGGTCACCAAGCAGTTCGATGCAAAGGTCATTCGGGTCACTCGGTATCCCACTTGGTTAGCTAACGTAGTACCTGTTCCAAAGAAGGATGGCAAGACTAGGGTGTGTGTTGATTATCGTGATCTCAACAGGGCGAGTCCCAAGGACAACTTACCACTTCCAAATATCTACATTCTGATTGACAATTGCGCCAAACATGAGCTTGGGTTTTTTTGTGGACTGTTATGCGGAGAAAACGGCATTCATCATACCATGGGGAACATACTGCTACAGGGTCATGCCTTTTGATTTGAAAACTGCTGGGGCAACTTACAATAGGGCAATGACAACCATATTCCATGACATGATACACAATGATATAGAGGTTTATGTGGATGATGTAATCATAAAGTCTAGAAAGCATTCTGATCATGTCAGAGATTTGAGAAAATTCTTCCAAAGGCTTCGCAGGTACAATCTTAAGCTCAATCCTGCAAAATGCGCATTTGGTGTGCCATCTGGAAAATTGTTGGGATTCATAGTCAGCCGTCGAGGTATCAATTGGACCCCTCAAAGATCAAAGCTATCCAAGAGTTGCCACCCCCAAGGAACAAAACTAAGGTGATGAGTTTATTAGGGAGGTTGAATTACATCAGCAGGTTTATTGCTCAGCTTACGACAACTTGCGAGCCTATCTTCAAACTGTTGAAGAAGGATGCTGAGGTCAAGTGGACAGACAAGTGTCAAGAAGCATTTGATAAGATAAAGGGGTACTTGTCAAACCCACCTGTGTTGGTCCCACCAGAACCAGGGAGACCTTTGATTCTGTATTTGACGGTTTTGGACAATTCGTTTAGTTGTGTGCTGGGTCAGTATGACATCACCGGCAGGAAGGAGCAGGCCATCTATTATCTCAGCAAGAAGTTCACATCTTACGAGGTTAAGTACACTCAACTGGAAAGGACATGTTGCGCCCTAACTTGGGTGACACAAAAGTTGAAGCATTATTTGTCATCTTACACTACTTACCTCATCTCTCGTTTGGATCCATTAAAGTATATCTTTCAGAAGCCTATGCCCACAGGAAGGCTCGCAAAATGGCAAATTTGCCCACAGTATTTGACATCGTCTGTGTGACCCGGACTGTAATGAAAGCCCAGGCATTGGCCGACCATTTGGCCGAGAATCCGGTTGATGAAGAGGTAATGCACATTGATGAGTTGGAACAAGTTGGAGAGCCAGGTTGGAAACTTTTCTTGGATGGAGCTGCTAACATGAAATGTGTTGGGATAGGAGCTGTATTGATTTCTAAAACAGAACATCACTACCCTGTTACGACTCAGCTTCGTTTCTACTGTACTAACAATATGGTTGAGTACGAGGCATGCATTTTGGGCTTGAGGTTAGCTGTAGACATGGGTGTCTAGGAAGTCTTGGTCTTGGGAGACTCGGACCTTCTGGTGTACCAGATTCAAGGGGAATGGAAAATACGGGATTTAAAACTCATACCGTACCGGCAATGTTTGCATGATCTTTGTCAACAATTTCAATCAGTAGAGTTCAGGAATATTCCAAGGATCCATAATGAAGTTGATGATGCTTTGGCTACCTTGGCGTCAATGTTATATCATCCGTATAAGGCTTATGTTGACCCGTTGCATATTTAGGTCCACGATCAGCATGCTTACTGTAATGTGGTAGAAGAAGAACTTGATGGTAAGCCTTGGTTTCATGATATCAAGGAATATATCAGGATGGGGGCGTATCCGGTACAAGCCATAGGCGATCAAAAGAGAACAATTCGACGATTGGTGAGCGGATTTTTCTTTAGTGGAGGAGTTTTATACAAAAGAACTCCAGATCTTGGATTGTTAAGATGCGTAGATGCTAGACAGGCCACAGCTATCATGACCGAAGTACATTCTGAAGTTTGTGGACCACACATAAGTCGGTATGTGCTGGCAAAGAATATTCTCCGAGCAGGTTATTATTGGCTCACTATGGAGCGAGATTGTATCAGTTTCGTGCGCAAATGTCATCAGTGCCAGGTGTATGGAGATTTGATTCATTCTCCACCATCTGAATTGCACACACTGTCTGCACCGTGGCCTTTTGTTGCGTGGGGCATGGATGTCATTGGGCCAATTGAGCCATCAACATCAAATGAGCACAGGTTTATTCTAGTAGCCATCGACTATTTCACCAAGTGGGTAGATGCTAAAACATTCTAGTCTATAACCAAGAAAGCGGTGGTTGATTTTGTGCACTCAAATATCATTTGTCGGTTTGGGATACCAAAGGTGATCATTACAGACAATGGGGCTAATCTCAATAGTCATCTGATGAAAGAGGTATGTCAGCAGTTCAAGCTTACACATTGCAATTCCACCCCATATCGCCCCAAGGCGAATGGAGCAGTCGAGGCAGCCAACAAGAACATAAAGAAGATACTTCGGAAAATGGTGGAAGGTTCTAGGCAATGGCATGAGAAGCTGCCTTTTGCATTATTGGGTAATCGCACTACTATTCGTACTTCAGTAGGAGCAACTCCTTATTTGTTAGTATATGGCACTGAAGCAGTAATACCCGCGGAAGTTGAAATCCCGTCCCTTCGGATTGTCGCTGAGGCTGGAATTGATGATGATGAATGGGTCAAAACCCGCATGGAGCAACTGAGTTTGATTGATGAGAAAAGATTAGCAGCAATGTGTCATGGCCAGTTGTATCAACAGAGAATGGCAAGAGCATATAATAAAAAGGTGCGTCCACGGAAGTTTGAAGTGGGTCAGTTAGTATTGAAACACATCCTTCCTCATCAAGCTGAAGCAAAAGGCAAGTTCGCCCCAAATTGGCTGGGGCCGTTCATCGTAACTAGAGTGTTGTCCAATGGTGCTTTGTATTTAACAGACATAGAAGGTAAGTGTGTAGAAATGACCATCAATTCCGATGCGGTCAAGAGATATTATCTATGATTTTCTTTGGGTTAAATTGTATTTGTTTGTACTTGACATATTTTAAAGATTGGAATGACAAAGACATTTTTGTTCTGCTATCTAAATACTTTATCCTTTGTTACCCCTTTGAGCCTTATTTATTTCCTTTCATATTCCTCTTTCGGAATCAGTAGCAAAGATCAGAAGCACAAGTGCGAAACATAAGTAAAGGAAAAAAAAAGAATAAAAAAAGAAAAGAAAAACAAGAAGAAAAGAAGATAACAAAACAACAAGAAGAGAAAATAAATCAAAAAGAGAAAGAAAAGAAAGAGAAAAAAAAGAACAGCAAAGCAACGTGTATGACATGAACTACGTTCGACCTGATTCCTTTTAAGGATACGTAGGTAGCCTCACGGTTCGGTCCCATCAAAGTAAAATCCAAAGGTCCCCAAGCAAAGAAACTGGGGTAGAAGTTGTGGTTGTTGTAAGAAATCTGATTCCGAAAGTTGTAATTTTGAACCCATTTGAATTGTTTTAAGCCTTTGACATCCTTTATTTCTAACCCTATCTAAAAGCCCACATTATGGTCCAAAGAAAGACCTTCCAATTAGTCTTTGAGAGATGCCAAGTCGAGCAAGTAAAGGTAATTCATATCAAGGGCAACACTCTGGTTCAAGCAGGAAATTGAAAAATGAGAGAGTCTTATTGGTGAAAACCCTCACGGGCACCATAAGGCGATGAGAGCTGAGAGAAATAAAAAATGAGAGAGTCTTATTGGTGAAAACCTTCACGGGCACCGTAAGGCGAAAGTGAGTTGAGAGATAAACAAATGAGAGAGGCTTGTTGGTGAAAACCCTTCAGGGCAACGCGGACTGAACAACTTTCAAGGTTTTGGCGAAGAAGTCAAGTTATGGAAACTCCGGGGCAACAAAGTATGGCAAATGAAAGTTGATTGGTTGGACAGATTGAGCCGATTAATCCGAAATGCATGTCATGATCATTGGTGCCAGCTGCTCCACTCAAATAAGTCTCTTTTCTTTTTCCCCTTCAGATAGTCTTCCAGTTTTGGATTTTTCTTATCCTTAACTCTGAAAGTCATTACATTTCATTTCTTTTGGGTTTATTTCTCTAAGATGTTCCCAATGTCAATTTTGTTTAAGCAAATAAGAAGGAATTTCAAATCTTACTCCCAACTTTTAAAGTTGCACAAGGCACAGGGCGGCCAAGGCATTGCTAGAGATAGTATGATGTGAAATAGGGTATAAAAGGTCAGAGGAAGTTCCATCGGTGAAATGGTTTGGTAATTTCGTGGGAAATGCAAAGGTTCAAACAGATGGGGCTGAGATGTAACACAACGGTTTGGGTATAGAACACTTGGGTCATCCAATGTCATGGGGTCTGAAAGTCAGTTGGGAAGTCAAGCGGTTCTTGGCTAGTTTAGGAGAAGTCAGTCAAAACAAAGCACGACAGTGGGGAGGTCATTTTCAGCAAGAATGCCACAAACTAACCACCACATTTTAAACTAACAAGATTTTTCTTTGATTGAAACAGGGGCAGAAAGTTTCGATTGTTTCGGAGAACCCTCCGCAGGGGAAAGACAAGCACCAGACAGGTTTGACTTTTGATTTTCAGGACCCTCATAGAAAATAGGACCCAGTTTAAAATTCAAAATAATCATGAGTAGCATAATGTAGCATAAATGTACCCCGAAGGAATATAAGTTGGCTTCAAAGTTTGCATGTTTGAGATAGGATTAGCCTCTTAGATAACAAGATTTAGCAGAAGTCCCAACTTCAGAAGATATAACTTAGATTTAAAATTGTCGTCTAATTAAGAGTTGTCAGGACCCTCCTGGATAATGGGGTATAGTTTAAAGATCGGCTTAGATAACAAGATGTAGCGAAAGTAATACCTTTAGGAGATATAATTTAGATTGAAAACTGTCATTTAACTAGGAGATATCAGGACCCTCCTGGATAATGGGATCTAGCTTTCAAATTCTTAGTAATATTTGGTAATATGATTCAGTTTAACACTCACATATGTGCCCAGATACCAAACTGGGGCAGAAAATTTTCTTTGTTTTGTCTATTTTTGTTGAAATCAGGTACCCACTTGGAGAACAGGGAGAAGCAGTTCAAGCTCAACAGTCAGGCGCCCACCTGAAGAGCACTGGAATACAATTCAAGTTCAACAGTCAGGCGCCCACCTAGAGAGCATGGGAATACAATTCAAGTTTAGCAGTCATGCGCCCACCTGGAGAGCACGGGAATAGAATTCAAGCTCAGCAGTCAGGCGCCCACCTGGAGAGCACGGGAATACATCTCAAGTTCAGCAATCAGTCACCCACCTAGAGAGCACGGGAATACAATTCAAGTTCAGCAGTCAGGCGCCCACCTAGAGAGCACGGGAATACAATTCAAGTTCAACAGTTAGGCACCCACCTGGAGAGCACGGGTATACAATTCAAGTTCAGCAGTCAGGCACCCACCTAGAGAGCACGGGAATATAATTCAAGTTCAGCAGTCAGGCATCCACCTGGAGAAAGGGAAAACATCTCAGATTACAATTCAGGTTGGCAACAAAGGGATTTCACCGGGAGAATACAAGTCAACAAGGCAACAAGAACCACAAGAGCAAGTTCGAAGATATAGATAGGATTCTTGTAATGCATAGATCATAGTCTAGTCTAGCTTCTTTTTATTTTGACAAGGTGTAATAAGGAGTTCAGTGAGCAGTAGCAGCAACAACAGCAACAGTGAAATCACAGCTTCATAGTAGTCCTAGCTACCAAAACTCCCCGAACTACACCGACCTGATTCCTTTATAGCCAAGAATATGTAGGCAACCTCGGAAGCAGGGTACAGTCAAATCTTTCAAAATTGCTTCTCACGGAGTATTCAAACGGGCAAAAATCACTCGTATATGCTCACTTTATCTTTGCACGAAAACTCTTCGTGTTTCCGAGCAAAGAGGGGAGGGGCAGTTGTGAGCACATAATTTTTGCCCTATATGAATTACTCCCACAAATTTAAAACAAAATAATTTTTTCCGTTGTTTGCAATTTCGTGGATTTTTGTGGCATTTTTCGTTAATTGTTTGCATTTATTTGTGCATATTTATTTAATTAATGAAAAATACAAAAAATATGTTGCATTTGCATGTAGTATTTAATTTTACATTTTTAGGTGGTAAATTAGTTATTTTATAAAAGTGGGAAAAGTCACAAAAATAGTTTATTTTGCACTTTGAATTTTGGTAGTTTTCTTTTAATTTGGTCTTTTTTAATCATTTATGATAATTGTTATTTAGAGTTAGTTAATGTAATTTGATAGCATAATAGGATTAGGAATTAATTTAGGTTATTTTTTAATTTTAATTTGAAAGAAATTGAAAGAAAAGGGAAAAACAAAAAAAAAGGAAATCTGATTTGGGCTAAAACCATTTAAAAAGCCCAAATTTTCTGCCTTTAAACCCGTCCAAAACCTGCCCAAACCATGCCCCAACCCAGTCCAACCTTCAAACTCCTAAACAATTCAAACGACGTAGTATCAGGCCAATACTACGTTGTTTTGAGTTTCTTGAGGACAAATCAATCTGAGCCTTTCATTCCTCTTCATCGAACGGCCAGCAAAGCCTCACCATAATCACATAAGAATGTCCGAAAACCTTAGAACATTAACTTAGTATCATCTTCTTCATCACACCCTCCTCTCACCACCGTCCGCCGCCCACCGAAAATCGCCAGCGGCGGCGGTTGACCTCCAATCAACACCAGATTTACACCATAGCATCCTCTCTTCCCCTTATAAAGAATCCGTCATTTGTTTCCATTGAATCACCGTAGAGCTCGTCGAATTTTTGATCGAATCTTGGACCTTCAAACCTCAACTCACCCATACCAGGTAAAGCCCAAACCGTCCCAAAGCTTGTCCACACGCTTGTTTCTGGAAAACCCCAACAAAACCTTCCCAGCCCCAAATCTAAGAATATTTGATCCCTAATCTCTTTCTTCTTCTGATTCCGGTCAAGGCCTATCTTCGTTTTGAATTATGATCTATGCTATTTGATTGTTCTTAATGAGAACAATCAACCGACATTGATTTTAATTCATTCCGGGAAGGGCAGAGTTCGACAAGTTCATCAAAGTTCCAAGCCAATTGTCAACTCCCCATCGACACGCCTCATGTTGTCAAGGCATTCCAGCATGTTTGGTATTTTTTTTCCCCTTCCTTTCTCTCATCAATTTTATGCACTGTAGTATTTCCTATTTTTCATTTGGTTCAGTTTTATTTGTTCTTTTTTTTTTTGCTTTGATTTGACTGATTAGCTTTAATAGTGAAGTTCAATTCTTAGTTTTGATTAGCTAAAGTTAGCTCAAGCCTAAAATCAGGATGGTTTACCCTTCAGTGTTGGATTTGTTCTTTTTTATGGTTTCGTTTAATCATTTCTGAGTATTCAAGCCCCTCATAGTAACCATGGTCACCACTGACCTAGTTTAAGAGGCTGGTTTATTTTGACTGTGGTCTAACTTAACCCAAGTTAATTGAATGGTAAATAACAGGGGTTGTAAGGGTAATTTAGGAACTCTAGGTGAAGGGAATCTCCAATAACTGAATAGGAAGTTTCTTGGAAGCTGGGGTGGGAACTTATGTGAAATGCTGAGTTTTAAGCTAAGGGTATCCAAGCTAAAACAAAAATTTCAAAAGGTGTAAAATAAAAAACTGTTTTCAGCATTGCTGCCCTAATAGCTTGCCTATAAAGGCATCATTACTAGAGATTTAAAAAAAAGGAAAAATTTAGAGAAAAAGATCGTAAAAAACTGAAACGGCTTCCTTCTTTGGAAAGTTCTGAAATACTTTTGAACTCCTTACATTCCCTTGTTAAAAACTACTCGAAATTGGTCTGGTTTCTGGGTTGCTGATCTTCATTGCTTGATTAACACTATTGAAAATAACAAAATCATGCAATTAGGTTGAAATGGATTGAATTTTGGATATTCAGAAGCTTGTTTTAAGTGTTGCTGTTTGGGTGTTACTGTTTTATTGCTTAAACCTGGGTTCCTGCACTGTTACATTGCTGGTTTCTGTTGTTGCTACTTTCCTTTGATCTCCAGTTTTATATTCTGCTCTTATTTTTTTACTTATCCAGGTATTTTTCCAAACCATTGTCAACAAGTGATTAGGGAGATGTATGTTGAGCTGAAGCCTGATTGAATACAAGTCCTTTTGATTTCTTATTTCATCTGCTTCTTCTATATTCTTTGATGTCTTGTAACAAGCCTTGGATTACGTATGCTACCTCTGTTGTCCTATGTCAATAGCATGTCGTAAAAAATAATCCTGTGCTCTTTAAGAATTTGGGATGTTGATTCTACTTAAGTGAACAGTGCTTAATCTCCTAGAGTCCGTTACTACTGATATTGAGAAAGTAATTAATTGAGTTTAAGTTCGAGTTTTGTCTTATAAGTTTAGTTTAAGACTGAATTCAAACATGAATGTCAGGTAGTTAAAGTCAAGCATAAACTTTTAGTATCCTCTGAAATTGTTTTATGTCTCCATTGATGTGCAATGATAATTTAGTAAGCTTCTCTTTGGATGCAAATGGTAGTATGCCCTAGTGTAAACTCGATAATGCAGTCTGTCTCTTAGCCTTGGCTTGGAGAGTTCTGGAATTCTTTAGGCATTGGGCGTTTGGGCCATGTGCAGGAAAGAACAGGACATCAATGCTGTTTGGGCTCATTTTGGGAGCCCATCAGCTTGTTCGTTTGTTGCTGGATTTTTTTTCATAACAGATTAAACCCCAAAAGAATGTGTTGGAAGCTTTAGTTGGTTAACTTGTGCCAAATGATTAAAATTCAGAATTCTTTGATTAATCTAATTTCTTGTTTTCACGTAGTATCGACTGGTTAAAGGTTAATTGATTGTGCACAAGTGCTGGTTCTAAGAATTGGGCTTAGTATTGGCCCAATTGTGGAAGGATCAATGTCAGACTCGGCAGCCCGTTACACGTACTTAGACGTTCTTTTTCACTAACAGATTGGGTTCATTGTGAGCCCAAGCTTGAATGCGTCTGGGTAAGGGCCCTCACTTAATTAAGTTTAACTCTTTAGAAATCGAGGTGTGCCATTAGTAAATTTTCCATGGCCCTCGCAAACTTGAAAGTGCGTAATTGCTTTAGGCACACAATTTAAATTAATTTCCTTAAACTTGGGTATGCATTTCATGTGACCCAAATCCAAATCTCAACAACGTTAAACAAAATGTGTTGTGGACCGCGGGTGCATTTCATGTGACGTGGTTCAAGACGTGTTTTAAATAATGTTGAATCTTCCTAATAATTAATTAAAGCGGTTATAAAGTTAAAATTGAACCATAGGTTAAAACATGTATTAAAATCAGATAATAGACCGATTATAAAGGTTGAGCGACCGTTCTAGAACTACGGAACTCGGGAATGCCTAATACCTTCTCTCGGGTTAACAAAATTCCTTACCCGGATTTCTGCGTTCGCAGACTGATATACAGAGTCAATCTTTTCCTTGATTCGGGATTTGAACCGGTGACTTGGGACACCATAAATTATCCCAAGTGGCGACTCTGATTCATAAATAAATAATCCCTTTTCGATTGTCACTTTAAGTTGGAAAAAACTCCCTTATTAAACACCTCTTCCGGGGTGTAGGAAAAAAAGAAGGTGTGACAGGGCGCAAGAGAACGGTCGTTCTCACAATTTCGGAGGATGCTCGGGTCATGTCTGCTCCCGTGGGCATATCCAACTACCTTTGATGCCTGGTGATTGAGGAGTACCAGACAAAGATAAATGAGGTGGGCACGTCAATTCTTTTCAATGAGGCGCAATAGGCGCTGAACCTGGTATGGGGCGCTAACACTTCTCTACCCCTTTATGAATCCCATAAGGTTTTCCTTTGATGTCTCTTACTAATTTCATCATTTTACAGGCTTCATTGCTTCATCATGAAAGCTTCCTCTAGTACCACTTGGAAATCATCCAGCTCGAGTTCGAGCTCATAGAGTAGGTCCGGAAGAAGGACATGTACAAGGCTCTTAGTGAGCAACAGGACGAGGACCTTAAAGACCTCCTGTTTCTCCAAGCTAAGCTGGAAAAAGCTCAGAAGGAGGCCTCGACCCTAAAGCGGGAACATGCTGACTTTGTTGAGAAGGTAAAAGTCTTTGAAGCTAAAAACGAGCAACTATTCATGGTGACTAACAACACAACTTTGCAGGTCCAATAGAAGATAGACCTGATCGACCAGCTGCGGGCTGAGATGGACAAGGTCAAGGCCCAGACCAAAGTGTGGAAGGGTAGGATGGACCTCCTGGCCTCGAAAAAGGAAGCTACGATGGCGGAGCTAGCATTGGTCGAGAACCAACTTCGGGTGGCGAAGGACAAAGCCGATAAATGGTCTAGGTTGAACGATGATCTCCAGGCACAACTGAGCTTGGCCGTCACGGAATAGGATGCTCTCGGAAGAGAATATGTAGCACTATGGTCCAAATTGGACACAATCTCTGATGATGCCAAGGAAATGGTGGCTCAGTACAAGGCCAATGTGGAGGCAGCCGAGACCCACTTAAAAATAAAGACTGAGTACAAGAAGCAGTTGTCCCAAAGAGAGACCCTCGAATAGATTCATGCCCGAGGTTTTGACCTATCAAACGAGGTTGAAGAAGCTAGGGAGCTTGAGGCTGAGGCGATGGAACTATACGAGCCTGGGTGTCCCGAAGGTTCTGGAGGTTTCGAGGGCTCTGAGAGCTTTGATTGTTCTGGCAACAAGTCTGGCCCTGGTGAAGACTAGTTGTTGGTGCCTTAGTATTTTTCCAGTTTTTCTCATGTATATATTTTTTCATTTATCCCGAGGCTGTTTTATCGGGCCCTTGTAAATATATTTTGGAATGTATAAAAACTTTCCCTTTTTGGCAATAACGTGTCTTTATTTTTCCAGCATTTTCTTGCAATTTCTATTTGTGTATTATTTTTGATGCCTTAGCGTAACCAGATATAGTTCTGGGGCATTCGTTTTTCGGAGGATTGAATGAAGCCCGACTTCGGCACAACTTTGTTTGCTTGTGGCTTCGAACCCTCGGTGTGACTTGGGGTTTTCAAGATACTTAAGTGTTTTAGATGATGTTTTTGCTGATGATAACCTTTAAGTAGGTTTCGAATATTCGTAAAGACCGTACTTTCTGGTTTCGGACTTCGAACATCTCTAAGCCATTTTTAGGGTGGTTGTAGCCTTTTATATTTAGGCACCGCCTAATAGATTTGGTACCTTTGGGATTCGGCAGCCTGGGCTGCCCGAACTTTCATCGGGCGACAGTCCTTGAGTAGGGGTAGCCCGTAGGTTCGATAGTCCCCAGGTAGGGGTAGCCCGTGAGCTTTTACGATCCAGAATCGAAGAAACAAACGCGTAATGAAAAATCGTAAGGGAAGTGGAAATTTCATTCATTTCTTGGTATGCAAGGTGCATGATTGAAAGAGGATAAAAACTTGTTCCATGGCTAGAGCGGACTATGTGGGCATGGTTCATACGATCGTTTTTCCCTTACAATGAATTCTAACCGCCAAGCCTTAGCTTATAGCACATTAAGTTTTCTTCTTTCCTTGCTAAATACCTTAATCCGAGGGTAATGGCCCCAAGTATTCGAGCTCAAACTCGTGAGGGCTCGGATAATGTTGACCTGAAGCAAACGATCATTGACTTCGGTTTGAAACCGATCTTCAAATCAAAGTTAGCACATTTTATTGTTGCCTCGTTAAAAACCTTACCGAAAAATCTACTTCGGGACAAAACTGGTTCAAGGGAAAAAGAGTGTAACACGTGTTTTCAAACATAATAGCCACATCCGTCCTTGTCCGATTACCTGCATATATTAGTCCGATTTATAACATGACTAAAAAAATAATTGAGTTCGTACCTTAGCAGTAGTGTCGCTTTAAGTGTGCCACATTCTAATTATTCGGTAGTTGTACGCCATTTCCCGCTTCGAGTTTATACGTGCCTTTGCTGGTTATTCCGACAACTCGATACGATCCTTCCTAGTTCGGTCCCAGCTTTCCTTCGTTCGGGTTCGTAGTGTGTAATTTTACTTTCCTCAATACCACGTCCTCGACGTGAAAGTGTTGCAGGCTGGTTCTTCAGTTGTAATACCTTTCTATTCATTATTTTTGGGCGGCTAAACGGACCAGGGCGGCCTCCTACCTTTCATCCAATAGTTTTAGGTTCGTGATCATGGCCTCGTCATTGGCTCTTCGATCGCATACTGGAACTTTAGGCTTGTCTCTCCACCTCGACTGGTATCAAGGCTTTGGTTCCGTAGACCAAGGAAAATAGGGTGGCTCTGGTACTAGACTTTGAAGTCAAATGGTACGCCCACAAGACTTTAGGCAGGATCTCCTTCCATTTCCCTTTCTCCCCGGTAAACCTCTTTTTCAGGTTTTAAAGTATGGTCTTGTTCTTTGATTCTACATGTCCGTTCCCACTAGGGTGATAAGGCGTTGATAAAATCTTCTTGATCCTGTGATCTTCGAAATATTTATTCACCTTGATACCGACGAATTGCTTTCTATTATCGCAAATGATCTTTGTCGGTATCCTAAATTGACATATTATGTGGTCCCAGATGAAGTCAATGACTTCTTTCTCCCGGACCTTTTTGAATGCTTGAGCCTCGACCCAATTGAAAAAAATAATCGGTCATGAATAATATGATTGAACTTTACCAGGTGCCCATGGAAGAGGGCCGACGATGTCCATCCTCTACTTCATAAATGGCCACGGGGACAAAATTGAGTGGAGCATTTCTCTCGGTTGATGAATCATCGGGGCGTGTCTTTAGCAATCGTCAAATTTCCATACGAAGTCCTTCGCATCTTTCTCCATTTAGGTCCAACAATAGCCGGCCTAATTAGTTCCGAACCAAAGATTCTACCACTGAATTGTTACTATAAGTGCCTTCGTGAACTTCCCTCATGGCGTATTCGGTCTCTCCAAACCCAAGAATCAAGATAGCGGGCCATCGAAGGTTCTCCTGAACAATGCCCCTTCAACCAATTTAAATCTAGTAGCCTTGATGCGCAAGGCTCTCGATTATTTAGGATCTGAAGGCAATTTTCTGGTTTTCAGGTAGTCTATGTATTTGTTCCTCCAATCCCAAGTTAAACTCATTGAGTTTACTTCGGTGTGGCCCTCCTCTATCACTAATTTCATTAGATGTACTATTTGTTCCCGAACTAAATTCATCGGCATCGACCGATGACCCCAAGTTAGCTAGTGTATCGGCCTCGTTGTTTTGATCTTGAGGTACGTGCTATAGGATCCATTCCCTGAATCGATGCAAGGTCACCTATAATTTGACCAAGTACTTCGCATCCGATCTTCCTTTACTTCAAACGTCCCATTTAGCTTCGATCACGTCGACCTTACGGCTTTTAGCCAGTTCAAGAACTGCAATCATGGCCTCACACTCGGCCTCATTATTAGTCAATTTTACAGTTCTAATAGACTGCCTAATTATATTCCCTGTAGGTCGTTTCAATACGATCCCGATCCCGGAACCCTTCGCATTCGAGGCACCGTTCGTGAAAAGGGTCCACATTCCCGAAGTGATCCCCGAGGTTAACAATAGTTCCCTTTCGACTTCAGGTACTAAGGTTGGCATAAAGTCAGCCATGAAGTCTGCCAAAATCTTAGATTTTATGGCGGTTTGGGGTAGATACTCGATATCGTACCCGCTAATTTCCACTGCCTATTTGGCTAACCGGACATAGAGCTCGGGCTTGTGCATGATGTTCCTTAGTGGGTAAGAAATAACGATACATATGGGGTGGCATTGAAAGTACCACTTTAGCTTCCTGGAGGCGCTTAGCAAAGTGAGCGCTAATTTTTCCAGGTGAGGATACCTTGATTCGGCCTCTCCTAGAGTTCTACTAACATAGTAAATAGGGAATTGCATACCTTCTTCCTCCCAAACTAAGACTCCACTTACTGCTACCTCGAAAACCGCCAAGTAGAGGTACAACAGTTCATCTTCCTTCGGAGTGAGCAACTGGGGCGGACTCGATAGGTACTCTTTGAATACTTCTAGGAGAAATTATTCTTCCTTTTTTAACAGTGAGATGAATCGATGGTTTTTGTCTGATGACCTCGAGATGAAATGGCGTAAGACAGCTCTTCGCCCGGTCAGTCTTTGGAAAATCTAGATGTTGTCCACCATGGTGATGTCCTCTATGGCTTTGATTTTGTCGGGGTTGATCTCGATTCCTCAATTGGATAACATGAACTCGAGGAATTTTCCTGATTCGACCCCGAATGCGCACTTTTCTGAGTTCAGTTTCATATTGTATATATGCAATATGTCGAAAGTCTCCTGCAATTGCTTCAAATGGTCCTCTGCTCGCAGGTACATGACTAACATGTCGTCAATATAAACTTCCATTGTTTTACCTATCTGTTCTTCTAACATCTAGTTTACTAGGCATTGTTAGGTGGCATCGGCATCCTTTAATCCAAAAGGCATTACATTATAACAGTAAGTGCAAAATTTAGTGATGAACGAAGTCTTTTCTTGAACTTCGGGGTCCATTCGAATTTGGTTGTACCCCGAATAGGCATCGAGAAAACTGAGTATCTCATGCCTGGTCATCGCATCGATCATCCGATCGATGTTAGGCAACGAGAAAGAATATTTAGGGCATGCCTTGTTTAGATCTTTGCAATCTACACACTGTCACACCTCCTTTTTCCTACACCCACGGAAGGGAGTATATAAGGGAGTTTTTCCAATTAAAGGACAATCGAAACGGGATTATTTCATTTAAAGATTCAGAGTCGCCACTTGGGATAATTTATGGTGTTCCAAATCACCAGTTCAAATCCCGAATCGAGGAAAAGGTTGACTCTATTTTACAGTTCGCGAACACAAAAATCCGGGTAAGGAATTCTGTTAACCCGGGAGAAGGTCTTAGGCATTCCCGAGTTCCGTGGTTCTAGCACGGTCGCTCAACTGTTATTATTGGCCTATTATCTGATTTTAATACATGTTTTAACCTATGGTTCAATTTTAACTTATCAACCGCTTTTATTCATTTTTAGGAAGATTGCAACGTTATTTAAAATATGTCTTGAATCACGTCACATAAATGCACCTGCAGTCCACAACACATTTTATATAACATTGTTGAGATTCGGATTTGGGTCACATAAATATGCACCCGAATTTTAGCAATTACAAATCACAACTACGTCATGGGAATCGTACCCGTAGCCATGATAATCATTATTAATCGCCTAAAGCAAACTACAAAGTTCATGAATTATTCAACTTTTAAACCCCAAACCTATTATTCCAAAGCTCATTTTTTACAACAAGCTTACACTAAACGATAGCCAAATCTTGATTAATGAATCGAAACAGTAAAAGATTTTGAAGCCAATTCCGTTTATTTTGTCTCTAATACTTATATTCTGAAGATGCAACTCTCACTTACACCGACTATAAAGACTAACTTAACAATTTCATAAGGCACCTAATTGAACCAAACCGACATGAGATTATTATCATGAATATATATAAATATTTCAGCAAAGTCTTATAAGAAAGTCAAAACAGTCATATAACTCCAAATAACCAAATGAATTAATTCAGTTGAGGATCAAAACATCACGGAAAAGTCTTACCCAAAATTATTTACTAAGCTAGTAAAATGAACTGGAGATGAAATAGGGTAAAGAATGAACCTTCATTGCTACAAGCAACGTCGAATCTCAGAATTAAAGCTTGAACAAACAACCTCGTCGTAAGTCGGCAACAAGGATTAACGACAACCTCGACGCTCACCGGAAAACTTAGACTAAATCAGAAAATAGACCCAACAAACTCCATGACAGCAACTCCTGATTTGGAGTTATTTCTCGGCTGGTGGGAGTGAGGATATCGACTGCTGTTGTGTGTGTTCACGAGTGAAGAAGCAGCAGTGGCTCCAATGGTTTCATGTGGTTCTCTTAGTTCAGGGCGTGTAGGAGAAGGGTGAGGGTGTGTGAGGTGAAGCTTTACCGGAGATGGCAGATGTGTGGTGAACAAAGAAGTCCGGTGATGGGCTCTTCTATGTGTCGCGGCTGGTCATCTCGGAGAGGTTCAAGAGTGTTGAAGATTTTTTGCTAGGTTTCTTGTGTCCATGGTTGAGAAGGTGAACAAGAAGATGAGGTCTGGCCTCCTTCTTTTATTTTTGCCGCTGATCTCTTTGGTATAGGCGTTGTTATTGCATTATTCCCTGAAGAAGATGAAGGTGTGTGTGATTTTTAAGATCAGAAATGGCCCCTTCTGTCTAGTCTTAGGCGTTAGGTCTCTATTGTAAAGAAACGGCTGCTTGTGATTTTCAGTGTATATCCCTATATTTAGGTGTTAGGTACTATTATATAGGGGTAGGGATTAGGTTAGCGATATGGGCCTAGGAATTATGGGCTTGGGAATTATGGGCTAGGTCCAAAATTTAGCCTAAAAATGGGTTGCTCCAGCCCAAGTTTTATTCTTTCCCCGCAAACGAGACTAATAATACTACCCTATTTATTAATTAATTTTACTTAAATAAAATAACTACTGAAATAAGACTGACCGTTAAAACAAAACTATTTTTCGTATTTTTCAAGATTAAAAATGACTACAAAATATTAATGAAACTATTTTTGTAATTTTCGTTTTCTTGTAATAAAATAAAGTAAAAGAGTAAAAATGAGTTGAGATAGCTATATTAGTCCTAAATTAAATATTTAGACGTTAAAATATGAAAAATCTTGGGGAGGGTCAAAAATCACATGTCTACAGCTGCCCCTTTTTGACTGGAAACAAGAAGAGTTTTCAGACAAAGAATGACTAGACAGGTTTTTGACCCGATCCTTATTTGGAGAGACTAAAACTAAGAGAAATGGGGAATGTGACCGAGCCCTGGTATTTGAGCTGCCTACATATCCTTGGCTATAAAGGAATCAGGCCACGTGTAGTTCAGAAGTGAGTAGGATGATGGAGTATGCCAAGGTGGAGAGCCGGTCGAGGTGCCGTGCCGCCGAGGTTCTGATCCGCGGTCCTGTTATTACATCAAAAATCAAAACATGAAAATGACTAGATAAGCCTATCAACTACGAGTTACAATATTCCTATCTATAAGTCTTCTGAAGCTTGATCTTGAGCTTGAGTGGTTCTTCATTCAGACTTTAGATTTGAACCTTTATGTTTGCTAGTTGCAGTTGCTAGTTCATCCTTCTTCAGTTTTTCGGATCAAGACCAGGCATGCAATGCTTGTGACCTCGGCCATGTCTTGAGTAGCCGACATCTTTCATCAACTTCTACATTTGGATTAACTTCTTGCCTTTCTTTTTTTCTAGATTGTGACTAACTTCCGTTGATCATCTTGGACTGTTGACTCGCATTCTTGTCGCGAGCTTCTTTTGTTGCTGACTTGAGTTGCGTTCTGAAGTGAATTCTCTTATTCTCCAAGTAGGCGCCTGATTGCTAACATTTGAATTGCTGCTTTGTTCTTCAGGTGGGCTCCTGATTACCAACACTTGAATTGTTGCTTTGTTCTTCAGGTGGGCTCCTGATTATCAACACTTGAATTGCTTTGTTCTCTAGGTGGGCTCCTGATTACCAACACTTGAGTTGCTTGCTTCGGAACTACTTTACCTTGAAACTTGAACTATCTTCCCTTGAAACTTGAACTGTCTTCCCTTGTTCTCCAGGTGGGCGCCTGATTGCTGAACTTGAACTGTCTTCCTTCGAAACTGTTTTTCCTTGAAACTTGAATTGTCTTCCCTTGAAACTTGAATTGTCTTCCTTTGTTCTCCAGATGGGCGCCTGATTGCTAAAACTTTCTGTGTTCCCTTGTTTTCCATGGGGGTGACTGCAATTAAAACCAACAAAACAAACGGAATTTTTTGCCCCAGCTTGCACTAGGAAGATTTGTGAGTTGTTAGCAATATTGTAAACCACTTATACTATTGATGCAATGATGAGAGTAAACTAAAGACTAGACTAGGATGTGCGTCTCCTAAAAGTGATTGAGCTTGCGAAAAACTGTAAACTAAGCTTGACTAAAGTAAAAACTGACCATATTCTCCAGGTGGGGCCCCCTGATTTCAGGAAAACTAAACATTGATAATCTTAAGAAAACTAAAAAAATAACTCCTTTTTTTCAAATCCAGACTTCTTCTTTTTTCAAAATATCCTAGGAGAAAATTCGTCAGACTAGGTTCTATCTTAGGAGAAAGATTCATCAGACTAAGATTTTGATCGGGAGGAAGATCATCAGACTAGGTCTCTTTTCTACTTCTTTTTTGGTATCTTAGGAGAAAGGTTCATCGGATTAAGATTTCTATCCTAGGAGAAAGTTCATCAGACTAGGTCTTCTATCTTAAGAGAAAGATTCATCAGACTAAGATTTTGATCCTAGGAGAAAGTTCATCAGACTAGGTCTTCTATCCTAGGAGAAAAACTCATCAGACTAAGATTTTTTTTTTGTATCTTAGGAGAAGGATTCATCAGACTAAGATGTTTATCCTAGGAGAAAGTTCATCAGACTAGGTTTTCTATCTCAGGAGAAAGGTTCATCAGACTAAGACATTTATTTTTTGTATCTTAGGAGAAAGGTTCATCAGACTAAGACATTTATTTTTTGTATCTTAGGAGAAAGATTCATCAGACTAGGTTTTCTATCTTAGGAAAAAGGTTCATCAGACAAAGACATTTATCCTAGGAGAAAATTTATCAGACTAGGACTTTTTATCCTAGGAGGAAAAAAATGTGAAGATCAATGGCAAGATTTTATGCACAATAGCAAGACAAATAAAGGCAAAGATTTGAGAAACTTCCCTTTGTCGGCTCCTCTCGTCTTTCCTTTTTCTTCTCTTTTTTTGTTTTTTTTTCTTTTTCATTTTTTTCTTTTTGAATCACTTTCCTTGCACCGCTTTGTTCCTATTTCATACAAAGAAAAATTTGTCAGTTTTGAAAATGGTGGTCGGTTTGTGGCCTTGAGTCTTGGGCAGCTTGGCTGCTCAATCAGCTTGAGCCGGCTTTAAGAGACTTTTGCTCTGCATCAACCCTAATTGTTTCACACCTAGTATCATTTGTACTTGCGGCTCAATCAGCCTTATCTCAACTGGAGATCTTTGCCTAGGTGACCCTTTCCGATATCTTGAATGGCTTTCTGCTTTTTGAGCAATTTGTCTGTCAAAGAGAATCACCAGTTATCTTTCTTGCGCCAAGTAGGCTGAGAAGAGTCTTTTTGGGGAAGCCTTTGTATGAATCCTCAAGGTATATTGACAGAAACAACTTAGTGCTGGCCAAATTTGCTTTATGCAATTGAAAAGCTGGTAGCAGATTTTGAAATCTTTTCTTGCTTGTTTTGACAAGGACCGACTCGGAGTGAAGGACACAATGATGCAAAGAAACAAGTATTAACAAGAAATGCCCCTGTCGGAAGGACAGAAGGGAGAGTTCTTTTTTCTTCTTTTTTTTCTTTTTTCTTTTTCAATAACTAGCCTTAATGATCATGACATGCATTTTGGACTTAACGACCGATCTACCAAACTAATCCAATCTTCCTTTTTACCATTCTTATGACCTTTGAAGTCGGGCTTGTTTATGCCAATTCTTCGCATCAGCTTCGCGACTCACTTCCGACAAGTAATGCCCGAGGGGTTTTTACCAACAAGTCTCTCTCATTTATTCATCTCTGCTTACCGTCGCCTTACAGTGCCCGTAAAGGTTTTCACTAGTAAGACTCTCTCATTTTTCTTTTTCTTTTTCTTTTTCTTTTTCTCACTTTTTGTGAGTAACTTGATAGTGATATATGTCATGTGACAACCGTTGTTCATTGCATGCTTCTCTTGGCATTCTTGAAGGCATATCAGGAGGTCTTTATTTGGAAGGTTTTTGGATAGGGTTGGACGAAAGGCCGACATGAGGCTCAAAACAGACTAAAGATGACGGGTTGTATACTAACAACTTTTGGAATCGACTCTTTTACAAATGAAATAAAATCTTTGCCCCAGTTTCAGCTAATAGGGGATTTTTTATTGATTTTTTTTCTTTTAAATTCTTATTTGGCTGGACCGAACCGTGAGGCTGCCTACGTATCCTTTTTTTAAGGAATCAGGTCGAACGTAGTTCAAACATCTGACCTAAACTATTTTTCATCTTTCTTTATGTTTCTCTTTTCCTTTTTTCTTTTTTTCTCTTTTTTCCTTTTCTTTTTTTCTTTTTTTTCTTTTTTTTTGTTTGCCCCAGCTTCTATTTTTGAGGGCATGTTCTGAACTTTCTAAGAATTGCCCCAGTTTGTACTCTTGGGATATGGATTTTTTTTTGACTATAAACTTGATTCCAAAATAGGGTAGTCAAAGAAAAATAACACAAGCTCAAAAGGGGTAGCAAAGGATATACAATGTTTGGGTAGTAGAAAAAGGGTCTCCCAACCTCAAGAACGTCAAACATGGTATCTTTTCGCGATCACAGCATTGACGAACATGTCTGTCTTCTTGGTGTGCCGTGGTCACAAGATATTTTTTCATCCCTTAGTGACAAACTTTCCAACAAACTTCAATTGATTAAACATCCTCAAGCCCGATCTTCACAATGATTTGAAGGTGAATTTTACTCGACCTTAGTTCTAAAGTATTCCAACTCTTTATCCATCCTCAAAAGTATTTTTTTAGTTATCGAATTCCAGATTAAATCCGTTCCTACGATCTGGCCAAAATTTCCGCATGTATGTCATGTCATTAGAACTAGCGAGAAAAGAACTAGGAACAGAATGACACAAAAGGACAAACTGTATTTTACTGAGTAAAGGATGAAAGGGTTTTACAACTAAACAAGCAACCTAAAATACGAGTTACAACCCTAAAATAACCCAAATAATGAAAATAGCAACAGAACAGACAGACAAGAATCACACAAACAGAATGGAGGGATAGAAGGGTTTGACTCAGTAAAACAAATAAAATCTGGATCACAATCCTGAAATAACCCAGATAATAGAAAAAACGTCAAAACAAGCTACCAAGATTCCTTCCTAGTGAGGAGGGAATGACTTTTCAATTGCAAGGCTTGGCATTCAACCACAAATTTGCTCATCAGAATCAGCAGAGCCTTCTCCAATTTCAACATCATTAACTTCAGTTAGCAAGTTCCCGAGAGGATTCTCATACTCCTTGTCACCGGGCATCATCCCCACAAAGTGTGCATCCTGATGTGCAGGTAAAGGATTCTGCGTGATATTCTGGATGTCACTGCCTTGGATCACAATCAGGTTTTCTTGGAACATCCTTTCTATTTCTCTTTTCAAATTCCGACAGCTTTCAACATTGTGCCCCTGGGCATTGGAATGGTATTCACACCTTTTAGAAGGGTCAAAGTTTCTAGCATGTGGGTCCACAAGATTTGGAGGAATAGGTGAAATCATGTCATAATGCTTTAACTTCTCAAATAAGCTTGCATAGGACTCTCCTATTGGTGTAAAATTATCTTTCAACCTTTGTTCCCCTTTATACCTCTGGCTTGGATGTGGCTTATAGGGCACCTGAAAATTTTGTGGAGACTGTTGGAGATTTCGTGATGCTCTTGCTCGCCTTCTGGGGTGTTTTGGTGGCTGGACAACATACTGAGGTGGAGCGACAGAGTATTGAGGGTTCTGAGGTGGATAATACTGCTCAGGGGAGTCATGGAAAACTTAAGGAGGCTGCTCATACCTTCGAGATGTTCTCTTGGGACCTCTTCTCGACCCTGATGTCATCATGATTTCTTCAACCTTCTCATTTGTTTCGCTAAAATTATCAGGCTCAACCCAGACAGCCTGAGTTGCGGCTTTAAAAACTGCTTGACTTATAATTTTGCCTGTCTTAAGACCATTCTCTACCATTTCTCCCATTTTGATTATTTCCGAGAAGGATTTGCCAACTGCGGACATTATGTATTGAAAGTAATCTGGCTCTTACGCTTAAAGGAAGACAGTGATTAGCTCGTGATCATCCATGGGTGGCTTAACTCGAGCTGCTTACTCTCTCCATTTAATGGCATATTCCCTTAAACTTTCACTTGGTTTCTTCTTCAGGTTTGAAAGGGAAATGCGGTTTGGGGTAATGTTGATGTTGTATTGGAACTGATTGACAAAGGCCTATGCCATGTCATTCCTGACGTACCAACGAGATGTGTCTTGATCCAAAAACCATTCAGATGCTACTCTCGTAAGGCTTTCCCCAAAATAAACCATCAACAATTCTTCATTTCTTCCCACACCTCTCAGTTGATTGCAATACCTTTTCAGGTGGGCTATGGGATCTCCATGTCCATCATACTTTTCAAATTTGGGAGTCTTGAAACCAGGCGGCAAGTGGACATCGGGGAACATACATAGATCTTTGAAGGCAACACTCTTTTGACCTACCAACCCTTGCATGTTTTTCAACCGTTGTTCTAAGTTTTTCACTCTTTGGGTCATTTCTTTCTGTACCATCTTTCGGGCAGGCTTCTTAATGTTTGCAGGAAGATCAAATGAGTACGAGTGGTACTCAGGAGAGTGGTACTGCTCTTGCTGTGTAGCAAATTGTGACTCATGACGAGGCTGTCCT
Source organism: Nicotiana sylvestris (assembly GCF_000393655.2). Taxonomy (NCBI): domain Eukaryota; kingdom Viridiplantae; phylum Streptophyta; class Magnoliopsida; order Solanales; family Solanaceae; genus Nicotiana; species Nicotiana sylvestris. The sequence continues at coordinate 14,052,352 of NC_091064.1, forward strand.
TGACCACTAGCCCATGCTTGACACATTTCGGTCATTTGTTGTTTCAGTATTCTATTTTTCTCAAACACAGTAGACTCTTGTTGAACCCTCTGACCCTGAGTCTCTTAAGCACTTGTAACAGCTTCGATGTCAGTTATCATTTTTTCTTGGATCTTGTGTTTCCAGCTTATCACAAACCGACCACCTCAACTTTCTTCAAAATTCAAAACAAAACATGTTAGAATGGACTCAGTCGGTCCTTATTATTATTAATATTTTTTCATTTCTTTTTAATGGTGATCGAACCTGCTGTGGGTTGCCTACGTATCATGTGGGAACATGAATCAGATCTTGCATAGTTCGGGAAGATCATGAATAAAGTAAATAAACTAACTTTTTTTTGAATTTCTTATTTTATTTTTTCGAAAGAAAGACTTATAAAGAAGAAAGGGAATATTTTTGGATTTTAATTTTTTTCCAGCATTTTTGCAAAGAAAGACTTCTAAAGAAGAAAGATTTTTTTGAATTTTTTTTCTGGAATTTCGAAAAAAAAAAGTTCTAAAGAAGAAAGAAAATATTTTTTGGAATTTTATTTTTAATTTATGAAAGAAATGCTTCTAAAAAAGAAAATATCTTTGAATTTTGAATTTTCATTTCAATTTTGAAAGAAGAATGAAAAGATTTTTGGATTTTTGGAAGAAATTAAAAGAAAATATTTTTGTATATTTTTTTAAAAAAAACAATTAGGGTCTAAAAGAAGGCTTTCTAAAGAAGCAAGTAATGGAAAATATTTTTGGTTTTTTTTTTTTGAAAATTGAGGTCTCAAAAAAAGACTTTTATAAAGAGGAAGTAAAGGAAAATATTTTTGGATTTTTTTAAAAATTATGGGTCGGAACCGATGAGGTTTGCCTAGTATCTCACATCCGGTGAGAATCAGACCGGCGTAGTTCGCCCATATTTGGCGAAACAGGAAAACATGACACCTGAAAATTTTGGCTCGTTTTGAAATGACTTTTTTTTCCAGAATTTTGGCAGATTTTCAGAATTTTCTAAATACTTACCTCTCACTTTTTGTTTCTTTTTTCTTCTTTCTCCTCTTTTTTGATTTTTTTTTTTTCATTTTCTTTCCCTATTCTAGAAGCCAGTCAACATGCAAGCTGAACAGACAGATACGCAAGTAGCACGTAAGATGCATCAAGATGGTCTTTTGATTTTTGGGTACACTTGTCCTAGACAGACCCAAACCCTGTGTTGAGTCTCCAAAGTCAAATGCACATGATGCAAACAAACGTTCCTACTAGGGATCCGGCATGAGGCTAAGTTATTCTAAGTATAAAACCTGGGTGTATTGTTCTAGACCTGGCTTACCCGAGCGGACAACTCAAGCCGAAGGGGGGCTGCGTACCAGTAACCAAAAGATCATTCGTCTTTACAACTTGTCCGAACCTCATTCTATTTGGGATATGACACTAACAGAAAGAAGCCACGACCAGCGTGCACTCCTCGGGAGAGAGAAGATAGGGGTTTCGTAGCAGTCTATATACAGTTCAGATAATATCAAAGCGGTAAAAGTAACATTTAGCACATTAGGCCCAAACATGTAATAAAATCAGATAACATATAAAACCAAATATAACAATTCATCTAAGTTCGAATTCTTGAACCCTGGTCTGTGAAACCAGAGATTCTGGGTTCGTTCCCCAGCAGAGTCGCCAAAGCTATCACACCTCCTTTTTCCTACACCCTCGGAAGGGAGTATATAAGGGAGTTTTTCCAATTAAAGGACAATCGAAACGGGATTATTTCATTTAAAGATTCAAAGTTGCCACTTGGGATAATTTATGGTGTCCCAAATCACCAGTTCAAATCCCTATCGAGGAAAAGGTTGACTCTGTTTTACAGTTCGCGAACACAGAAATCTGGGTAAGGAATTCTGTTAACCCGAGAGAAGGTGTTAGGCATTCCCGAGTTCTGTGGTTCTAGCACGGTTGCTCAACTGTTATTATTGGCCTATTATCTTATTTTAATATATGTTTTAACCTATGGTTCAATTTTAACTTATCAACTACTTTTATTCATTTTTAGGAAGATTGTAGCGTTATTTAAAATATGTCTTGAACCACGTCATATAAATTCACCCGCAGTCCGCAACACATTTTATATAACATTGTTAAGTTCGAATTTGGGTCACATAAATGCGCACCAGAATTTAGCAATTACAAATCACAACTACATCACAGGAATCGTACCCGTAGCCATGATAATCATTATTAATCACCTAAAGCAAACTACAAAGTTCATGAATTATTCAACTTTTAAACCCCAAACCTATTATTCCAAAGCTCATTTTTTACAACAAGCTTACACTAAACGATAGCCAAATCTTGATTAATGAATCGAAACAGTAAAAGATTTTGAAGCCAATTCCTTTTATTTTGTCTCTAATACTTATATTCCGAAGATGCAACTCTCACTTACATCGACTACAAAGACTAACTTAACAGTTGCATAAGGCACCTAATTGAACCAAACCGACATGAGATTATTATCATGAATATATCTAAATATTTCAGCAAAATCTTATAAGAAAGTCAAAACAGTCATATAACTCCAAATAAACAAATGAACTAATTCAGTTGAGGATCAAAAGATCATGGAAAAGTCTTACCCAAAATTATTTACTAAGCTAGTAAAATGAACTGGAGATGAAATAGGGCAAAGAATGAACCTTTATTGCTACAAACAACCTCGAATCTCAGAATTAAAGCTTGAACAAACAACCTCGTCGTAAGCCAGCAACAAGGATTAATGACGACCTCGACGCTCACCGGTAAACTCAGACTAAATCAGAAAATATACCCAACGAACTCCATGATAGTAACTCCTGATTTGGAGTTGTTTCTCGGCTGGTGGGAGCGAGGAGATCGGCTGTTGCTGTGTGTGTTCACGAGTGAAGAAGCAGTAGCGGCTCCAGTGGTTTACTGTGGTTATCTTAGTTCAGGGCGTGTAGGAGAAGGGCGAGAGTCTGTGAGGTGAAGCTTTACCGGAGATGGCAGATGCGTGGTGAACAAAGAAGTCCGGTGATGGGCTCTTCTATGTGTCGCGGCTGGTCGTCTCGGAGAGTTCAGGAGTGCTGAAGGTTTTTCGCTAGGTTTCTTGTGTCCATGGTTGAGAAGGTGAACAAGAAGATGAGGTCTGGCCTCCTTCTTTAATTTTTGCTGCTGATCTCTTTGGTTTATGTGTTGTTATTACATTATGCCCTGAAGAAGATGAAGGTGTGTGTGATTTTTAAGATCAGAAATGGCCCCTTCTGTCTAGTCTTAGGTGTTAGGTCTCTATTGTAAAGAAACGGCTGCTTGTGATTTTCAGTGTATATCCCTATATTTAGGTGTTAGGTACTATTATATAGGGGTAGGGATTAGGTTAGGGGTATGGGCCTAGGAATTATGGGCTTGAGAATTATGGGTTAGGTCCAAAATTAGGCCTAAAAATGGGTTGCTCGAGCCCAAGTTTTATTCTTTCCCCGCAAACGAGAGTAAAAATGCTACCCTATTTATTAATTAATTTTACTTAAATAAAATAACTATTGAAATAAGACTGGCCGTTAAAACAAAACTATTTTTCGTATTTTTTAAGATTAAAAATGACTACAAAATATTAATGAAACTATTTTTGTAATTTTCATTTTCTTGTAATAAAATAAAGTAAAAGAGTAAAAATGAGTTGAATAGCTATAGTAGGCCTAAATTAAATATTTAGGCGTTAAAATATGAAAAATCTTGGGGAGGATCAAAAATCACATGTCTACACATACATTCTTAGTTTATTCCCTTTTTAGGTACTACCACAATGTTTGCTAACCAGTCCGGGTATTTAACCTGTCGGATGGACCCTATTTTAAGGAGTTTGGATACCTCGTCCTTGATGAATGCATGCTTGACCTTGGATTGCAGCCTCCTCTTATGCTTAACCGGATGAAACTTCGGGTCTAAACTCATATTATGAGTAGTAGCGGAGCCACATACACCCAAGGGGTGTCAACTGACACCTTTTTTTCGGAAAATTACACTATTTAGTTAGGCAATATTTTTAAAAAATATGTATATATACTGTATAATGACATCCCTTGACTTCTGGTGAGTTTATTTTTTTATATATTGACTCCCTTTAATAAAAGTTCTGGCTCCACCACAACCAAGCGAAACAATATATGTTAACTTTAAGAAAATCAATAAGTTTTTTCCTAAGCTAGGGGATTAACCCCGTGCACAGGTATACCTTTCGATCAGGTAGGTGTTCGATTAGTATGACTTGCTCCAACTCCTCGATCGTCAATTTGGTGGTGTCGGTGTCATCAGGAGCTATGAACGATCTCGGGACTCCGTAATCTTCCTCCTCATCTATTACTCGTTTATATGGTTCGACCGAGACCATCATCAGTGATTGATAATTAGTTTCTTTCTTGGCTGGCTCCGCATTCCTTGACGTCAAAACTGTGGGCATTAGGATTACCTCGTCGACTACGAACATCTCCTTTGCAGTCGGCTGCTCTTTGTAGACTGTCTTGATTCCTCTCGGTGTAGGGAATTTCACTACCTGGTGTAAGGTCGAGGGTACTTCCCTCATGTTGTGAACCCACGGCTTTCCGAATAGAGCGTTATACATGATGCCCCCTTCGATCACGAAAAAATTTGTCTCTTGGATCATCCTGGCAGTGTTCACCCGTAGGGTTATCTCCCCTTTAGTGGTTTCACATACCATGTTAAATTCGTTCAACACCCGGACTGTCGGCACTATTTGGTTCTATAACCCCAACTGCTCTACGACCCTCGATTTGATGATGTTGGCCGAGCTACCGAGATCAATCAACACACATTTAATTCGAGATTTAAACGGATATTACCAGCACATTATTATGAGGTGGTACGATGCCCTCGGCATCCTCGTGGCTGAACGAAACGGTTCCCCATAGGACATAATCTCGGGTGCATTTCTCCCTTGTGATAGATACTTTAGTGTGCTTTATCATTGGCCCTTAGGGGACATCGACCCCTCCAATGATCACGTTGATGACATGCGGATGCTCCTCTTGTTCATTCTATTTGTTGGCGTCCTTGTTCCTGAAGTGATTTTTGCTCGATCACTCCGAAGTTCTCGGAGGTGCCCGTTATTGAACAACCTGGCAACTTCTTCTCTCAATTGTCGGCAATACTCAGTCTTGTGGCCATGAGTGCCATGATACTTACACATCAAGTTAGGATCTCTTTGGGTAGGGTCGGACTACAATGGTCGAGGACACTTGGTTTTCTTGATGCGCCAAATGGCTTATACGATGCTGGAAACATCAACGTTGAAGTTACACTCTGATAATATTGGCGTTTATCTACCCCCGAGCGGTCTATCGAAACCATTTTTACTCATCAGACCTTGGCTATTAGGCCTTCGATCACTTTTCTTTTTGTTCCTTGTGGGGTGATGCCTGGACCCGTTTCCTCTTCGGTCCGCGTTGTATGGTTGGTACCTATCCCGGATCGGCCTTGGCTCATTATCGATGGCTCTCTTAGACCTTTCGTGGGTCTTGATGGGATAAACAGACCCAAAAGGGGCTCCGAGTTGGTCGTCCTCGACTCTGATCTTTGACCGGTACCTATTGTGGACGTCAGCCCAAGTTACCGCCGTGTACTCTACCAAATTTTGTTTTAGCTGCTATGAAGCCAAGGAGCTTCGGGGTTAAGTCTTGGAGTGAATGCTTGAGTGGCCAATCATCTGCAACTGGAGGCAGGTTCATCTGTTCCATCTAGAACCTTGACACGAACTCCCTGAGCATCTCGTTATCTATTTGTTTAACCTTGAAAAGGTCTGATTTTCTGGTCTCGACCTTGATGGTCCTTGCATGGGCCTTTACAAAAGCATCTGCAAGCATAGCAATCAGGTCGATGGAACTTGGCGGTAAGTTGTGATACCATATCATTTCTCTTTTTGACAAAGTCTCCCCGAACTTCTTTAGTAACACCAACTCAATTTCATCATCTTCCAAGTCGTTACCTTTGATGGCACATGTATAGGAGGTGACATGCTCATTCGGATCCATAGTTCCATTATATTTTGGAATATCGAGCATACAAAACCTCTTAGGGATCGTCTTTGGTGCCGCGCTCGGAGGGAAATGAATTTGGATAAGTTTCTCGAAATCCGGCCCTTTCAATATCGAGGGTGCTCCCGGGATTTGATAGACCCAGGAATTGTATGTTTCCACCTTCTTGTCATTGGCCTCAATTTTCTTCTCATCTGATTCCACCGTTTCGTTAATACTTCAAGCATTTTCATTATCTCGGGGTTGACCCCGGGATCAGCTTCACACGGCCTCTCGGTGGTTTGTTCGTTTCTTCGGGTGCTTTCCCGAGATTGTTCGGGCTCGATCCTGTTATGGGCGTGGCCTTAATTCTGTAGCTGTGCTATCGCCGCCTGATGAGCCTGCAACATTTCGAAGATTAGCCGTAGGCTTACCCCATCATACCTTCGCCTTTGGGCGCTTCTCGAGTTGTTGATCGGGATTCTCCGCGAATGCTGTTCTCGAGATCAGTTGGCAGATTGACATCGATAGCCACATGTGAGTTGGCATCGACTGGATCGGCAACTGGGACTCTGTTGGGATCAGCAGGGGGCACCTCATTGCTAGGCACCAGATTATTGTCTTTATCGTGATGGCTAGACTCAGCGTCAACGTTCAAGTGGGCAGACTGAGAATTTGACATTTTTAAGCTGACCTGAAATTAAGACTTTAAAGAACAAGCGTAATATAGAGTATGTTATGGATATTTGTATCAAACCACCACTATTATTCTTGGTCCCACGGTGGGGACCAAACTGTTTACCCTTAAAACGGATAACAATTAAATTTGTATGCGGTTTTAAGGATATGTGGATTGATTCAATACAAATAATAAAGAATATTAGATAAATGAGTTAAAGACAAAATGAATAATCAAACTAAATGTAATGTTACGGCCCAACTCGAAATTAGGTTGAACAGTGGTTTTGCCCTCGATCGGATCCTTGGTTCGAAGCCAATTGTGAACGAGGAACAAACAGTGAAGTAAGAACTAGTCAATAGCTAGAAAGCAGAAAAACGAATATGTATTGCCTTGGTTTGTGTTCTAGAATATGTGTTATCAAAGAAAAGCTCCCCCTTATATAGTAGGAGAGTTTCACCCCTAGTACAAATTTAAAAAAGGTAAAAAAATTGCTTTCTCATTAATTACTGATCCATAACCGCCATCGAGCGAGATCCACGCTGCGATATCCGATTGATTGTGAATATCACGATCCTCTATTTGTCGTATATAACCATTCATTATGCTTTACAAAGTCTTAGAATTCGTTCCGAGTTCGTGGTGCGTCGTTTTATCAGTTCATATGGCGAGCACTTCGTTCACTTTTCACGGGCCTCGATATAAGGAGTTCCCAGCTTCGATTTTGAGCTCGCGTGTTCATATCCTCACTTCATTTTATTTACCGGAAAATTGGAGTGTGCGTTATCCCCGATTTCACCCATATACAATAGCATAGGTCCGGCTCTTTTTATTATATGTTGAAAAATAAATTGAAAATAAGTAATACTTAATATGAAGAGTAAAATAGATATAAAATGATAAATTATACATTAATTTTTCAAACTGATTAAATAAAAGTGAACATTTATTTTTAATATAGTGGACGGATTGAGTAAAAATTGGACTGTCAGAAGCTCCACATGTCTTAGACGCTACTTCTTTTACTATAAGTTAAAAATATATATCGCCCACCATGATCCTACATATCCAGGAACAAAAAGGATGGATCTTGAGAAACAGCAAGTTGGGTTATGAGTTATGACAAATAAATAAATATTTGAATTTATCATGCCATAGTATATTAAGTTGTGTAATAAAAAGAAATTAAATTTCTTCAAAAACATGTAAGTAGTTGTAAAATTTACTCAAAATTTTTGAATAGCATAGCTAGTCAGCATGTCGACCTCTTTCTCAAAATCGAGATAAGGTACATATGTATGATGTATCTGTCATAGCATTACAGGGATAAATCATCAATATCAATGTCCTTTTCACAATCCAATATTCAAGATATTCCACTTATTACTTGAAACTTATACAAATGTCCCAAATAAATCTCATTTTACCAACCTCTAGCCATTAGTCATAAATTTATCAAAATTAGCCAACAAAAATTGAAAACCCAAATAATAGAGTTCTTTCTATCAAAGAATCACATGCAAAAATCATCTTCCATATTTTTAAGCGTAATTAGCAACATTAGATACAAGACGGAAAGGAATTTTCATGGATGAGGTAGTAAATAAGGTGATGAAATACAAAAATCTATACAATATTCCAAAAATCTAAACAAAAAAGGAACTTTTTCAATGGGTTAGTTGAAATTCATTGAAAATATATAGATAAGTCAATATACAAAATTTGAGGAAGATTGGAGGTGATTTGGACTGATTTTGTATCAAAATTCGTAATTAAATCGAGTTCAAAAAAGTCTTCTGCGACACATGTATCACGCATATATCTCACACACAGGTATACATGGATATACATGTGATACACAATTGATACAAATATAATACATATGTGATACACAAATGATACATAGTGTGATACACACATCATCTTTTTTCATGTTCATCTTTTACTTCGAATTTTCAATTCAAACCACCTAAAACTTCACCAAATCATCCCAAAATTGAGATTCAAGCTCCTTAAATTGTGCCCAATCTATTCTAATAACACTCGCTCAAAACAAAGCAAAAATTTGATATTTTTTTTCTACAAATAGCTAATGGGCTAATTTGACTAATATTAATAATATTTTATCAATTAACTAATTTTTATAATGAGCTACTTATAAATGGACATAGACGGTAATTTCCCTTACTTTGTTTACATTTTATAGACGGAAGGAGATGTCAGAATTGAAGCTACGATTTTCAAATTGGGAAATTTTCACTATTGTATTTTTAATTTAATTTTCCAGGCTGATTTACAGGGCTGTGAACTTCCTAGTACAAGGCACTGTGGGCTTCATGGGCCGCTACATACATGCCTAGTCAATATTATCCATAATGTTAAATTTCGTTAGGGCTTTTAACATACTAATCTTAGGGTACGCGCAATCGCGCGTATATTCTGCTTTCAATTAGTAATATATTAAAAACTATATTTGCATATAAAATTAAAGGCTTAAACTTTTACCGTTAATAAATAAAATGTCTATTGTTCAAACTTTAGGGGAGAATTTGATGTTTAAAGCAAATTTCGGGGTGTAAACAATTTTCACCGCTTCTTGAAAAGTTATTTTTTCTCTTTTATTTAGTTTATAATTTTAGGGATTGAAGAACCTTCATTTCCTTCTTGAGAAAGTTGTTTTCTCTTCTTTCTTTCTTTTTATCATTATAGGAATTTTAGGATTTTACTTTATACCTTTTTTATAAGTGTCATGTTATTTCCCACAAGTAATATATATCAAGTAAATTTGTCAATCAAAGCTTGGACAGATGAAAAGAAATAACCTATTTTTTTAAATTTGTTTAGATGTTTTAGCATGTAGATCACTTTTTACTCATCGTAAGTATATTTTTGTGTTAGACAATTATAGTTGTACTTTGTATATTTAAATTATAAATTACTAAACATTTGGAAGAATTGAGAAAATTGAACGACTGGGGAATTATATTCTCAAACTGTTGTACACGCGCCAAGCATAAGAATCCTAAGGCGTATGGTTTGGCTCCAAAAAGGAAGAGGAAACTAAGTGTTTAATTTTTATTTTTTTTCCAGTTTGATAGGCTGCAACAAAGTTTTCAAAAAATATTCTCTAGGCAAAAATATATACGGTTTCCTTCTTACGCAGTATGAAAGAATTATAGTTGAATTCAAATTCCTAATTATTATTTTAGGAAAAAGAATAAAAAGAACTACTAAATATTAGGAAAATAATTAAATATATGTTCTTGAATATTAGAAGAATAATTAAATATTACTTCCTAAATATTAGGAAAACAGTTAAATTACACTTCTATCTAATGTGAAGTCAATTTTTAAAGGGTAAAAAAGGCGAACGAAATTTTGCTAAGGGGCTTCGCGCTTTTAATATAGTATAGATATAGCTCATCAGCCAAAAATAATTATAGCCGCTAATTAAATATACAAGAAAATACAAAAAATGTCTATTTTCTCATCTCTTTTTTTTGCTGAAAAAGAAATTTAAAAGGGGGGGGGGGGGGAGGGAAAGGAAGAAGATATTGAAACATAAATTCCGAAGAAATGATGGAGGCAGTAGTTCATTTTGGTCATGGTACTCGGAAATGGAGGCAAGGAAACCTTGGTATGCACGAGACAAGTATATGACACCAACCAAAAGTACTTGTTTGGAATCATGTAAGTCAAAGGCTAGGAGCTCAATCAAAACTAGCTACATTTCTCTCTCAGTCTGCCTGCAATCCGGTAAAACCCTTAGTCGAAGAGGACTCGTCTCGTTGTAACCCAAAAATTAGAGCATTAGCAGGTTGTGCTCCTCTTATAAAATACAACAAACATGAGATAGCGGGGAACTATGATCCTTCTCAAGCTTGAGGCGCAAATTGTATTTTTTATTTCGGCTATTATCTTATAGGCGGCTATCCAAAAATTTCCTTTCTATTTAAGAAAAACACAACTAGGTACTTCCGGAGCAATTACAAGAAGGTTTTACATACTACTCTCTTGACACTTGTGACTTCCCTTTGAAAATGATAATACTAAAATAATTATACATAATGATCTAGTTAGTTCCTCTTTACCTTTTCTTGGAGGACGAAGATTTGGCGGCTTTTAGGCCAAAATGTAATATATTTTCGGGTAAATTTATGGATGATTATTCAACTTTGTGTTTATTATCCTAAAACTATTTTTTTATTATATAAAAATCATTCAACTTTGTATTTATTATTTAAAAGTTATCTTTCTTTTTTTTGTTACACAAAAATTATTTTTTTATGCTTTAGTTATCACAATAGTCACATTGACCAAATTTTATAAAACTTTCACATAAAAAGTCTACTATGCCCTTGACATTATAAATCACCCCATTTATGTAATACCTTCTATATTATATATTGTATAACATATTTTACCTAAGTATTTTACTTATAATTAAAATAACTTAATATTATTTGATTTTGTTATTTTTATAATATATTTGACATTTAATTTTCCCTTAACATTAATTTTTAAGATATAGAGATAGCATTATTAAATTTGTTAGTAACATTACTGTGAATAAATCTCAAGTCAATAGTTTTAACCGTCCATAATGAAATACGTTTAACGAAAATTATAAAATTAAATCTCACAGATTTATCAGTCAAGCCACATTTGTTAATCAAATTAAAAAAATACCTACATTTAACATACTGACACATCAATTAACACTTTAAAAAAAAAATACTAACAGATAAAAGCTTTAAAAGACTTAATATGAAACACAAATATCTTTGAATTTTTTTTGAAACTTTTACTCACTATAAAAAACCATCATTTGTTAACTAAATATGTTTTTATGATTTCAAATAAATATTAAAAAATAAATTTTTTTTTATCGTTTTTATGCTTCAATATATGGTCATGTTTGAATATGATTAAGTAAATTGAGTGCCATGACAAAATTAAATGTACAAATATATTATAAAATAATAAATAAAATTGTATAAATTTATTTTAACTATAAGTAAAATACCTAGGTACAATTATATTTTATATTATATAATATATATAAGGTATTACATAGTGGGAGGATTTATAACGCCAAGGAAATAATAGACTTTTCAGGTGAAAGTTTTATAAAATCTGGTCAAAGTGACTATTGTGATAACTAGAGCATAATAAAATAATTTTTGTGTAATATAAGAAAGAAAAGTGACTTTTGGGTAATGAATACAAGGTTGAATAACTGTTACGTAACTAAAAAAAAGAAAACTAACTTTAGGACAATGTACACCAAGCTCAATGACCGCCATGAAATTTACTAGATATTTTGATTATCAAATTCATATCTTAAGCCAAAAAGTAAAATAGTCCCTACGGTGAGAGACAAACTTTCTTCTTTTCATTTCATTCTTTTTACGCGCCGTTTCTTGTTTGATTTCTTTTTTCTTTGTGAATGAATATGAATATTCAATCCAAAACTAAATGCAATAAGTGGAGTAGTACTATTACAAACTCTTTCATAAATTCTTACAAATTGATGAGAGAAAACTGTATTTTAATATTTAATAGAAACCGGTTCCACATTACTAAATTTGGTTGGTCTAAAGCTATTTGTATTCCAAAATAAGTGTGTATTGGTGGAAGAAAAGGCATGAACATCAGTAAGGTGACAAGTGACACTTACAGTTGGGTCAATAAAAGAAAACAAAAAGGCACGAATGAAACACCCATGAATGAAGACTGTAAAAAGAAAAGATTCACGAATCTTTATAAATTTGGGAGGGGAATCAGCATTATCTTCTTCTTCACAAACAACATAGGCGCACCCCAAGACGAGACACTAGGTCTAATGAAGCCATTATCAAGCAAATCTTGCAACTGCTCCTTCAATTCTTTTAATTCTGGCGGGGCCATGCGGTATGGCGGAATAGAAATGCGCTGAGTGCCCGAAACCAAGTCAATACAGAAGTCGATATACCTGTCGGGTGGCATCCCCGATAGGTTTGCAGGAAATACCTCTGGAAACTCTCGAACAGCTGGTACAGAATTCATGGAAGGAACCTCCGCACTAAAATTGCGGACATAAGCCAAATACGCTAGACAACCCTTCTCGACCATACGCCGAGCCTTCATATAAGAGATAACTCTGCTGGTAGAATGACCAAGAGTCCCTCTGCACTCTAATCGAGGAGACCCCGGCAAGGCTAAGGTCACCGTCTTTGCGTGACAATTCAATATAGCATGATAAGGTGACAACTAATCCATACCCAAAATGACATCAAAATCAACGGTATCGAGAAGTAGAAGATCTATGCTAGTCTCAAGACCCCCAATGATAACCACACACGAATGATAGACACGATCTACAATAATAGAATCTCCCACAGCTGTGGACATATACACAGGTGCACTCAAAGAATCACGAGGCACTATGAAGTAAAATAGGATAACACATAGGAATAAGTAGAACCCAGATCAAATAGAACTGAAGCATCTCTACTGCAAACTGAAATAGTACCTGTGATAACAACATCGGATGACTCAGCCTCAGGCCTAGCTGGAAAAGCATAACATCGAGGTTGGGCCCCACCACTCTGAACCACATCCCTAGGACGGCCTCCTGCTGGCTGGACTCCATCTCTAGCATCTTGACCTCCACCTCTAATGGCCAGACCTCCACCTTTAGCGGCCTGACCTTTATCTCTAGCTGGCTGACCCCTACCTTTGGCTGGCAGAGCGGGCGGTGGTGCACCCGTTGCTGGAATCATGGCACGAGAACTTTGTTGTGCCGTACCGCCCAATAATCTCGGACAGGTCCTCCTGATATGCCCAAAACCACCACACTCGAAACATCCATCTTGGTGCTGGGGCTGTTGAAACTGAGACTGACTCGAACAGGCCGGATGACCACGGTAATAACTCTGAATAGGAGGTGAACTGATAGGAGCTGGCGGTGCACTGTAGGCTGGCTGTCCAGAATGACGCACATAAGGACCACGACTACCTGAAGCACCGTGGGATGCCTGAAGCGCTGAATGATATGGCTTGGAAGGATGACCCCTACCAAAAGTACCCCTGCATCCAGATGAGGCACCACTAAATCCTCCAGAATGACGAGGCCTCTTGTCAGAACCCTGCCCTCTCTCCTGTAAAAGAACATCCTCGATCCGCCTGGCAACATTGGCAGCCGTCTGAAATAAAATCTCACTCCCGGTCTCCTTGGCCATCTGCTTGATAGGATAAGCGAGTCCTTCAATAAACCTTCTCACCCCCCTCTCTCTCTCTCGATAGAAAGCAGAAGAATAACATGACGGGCTAAGTCCATAAAGTGGGTCTCATACTGGGTGACGGTCATACAGCCCTGCTGGAGGCGCTCGAACTGTCTGCGGTAGCTCTCTCTCTGAGTGATACGAAGGAACTTCTCAAGAAAGATCTGAGAGAACTGGTCCCAAGTAAAATCAGGCGACCCAGCTGGTCTGGTCAATACAAAATCATTCCACCATCTCTTGGCAGAACCCGTCATCTAAATCATAGCAAAATCGACCCCATTGGTCTCCACTATCTCCATGTTCCGCAACACCTCATGGCAGTGATCAAGATAATCATATGGGTCCTTAGAAGGTGCCACACTGTAGTGATCTGGAAAGAGCTTGGTGAACTTGTCCAATCTCAATAAACCATCAGAAGTCATAGCATGTCCACCACCGGCCTGTGCCGCAACAATTGGCTGAACTACTCCAACTGGATGAGCTGCTAGAGTCTGATACTAGGGAGCCATCTACTCCCGGGTGTGAGTAGCAGGAGTCTGTGCTCCTCCTCCAGCCTAGGAGACGGCTGGTGCCATGGGAAAAGTGCCAGTCTAGGTCACACTCTCCATAAGGCCCACCAAACGGACCAAGGCGTCCTAAAGCACTGGGGTGGCGATGAACCCCTCCGGGACCTGAGCTGGTCCTGCTGGAATAGTCTAGGCTGGAGCCTCCTCATTAAACTCCACCTGAGGCTCCACCACTGTTGCTGCTGCTCGGGCTCTAGGCTGAGCCCTGCCCTGCCTCGGCCTCTGGCATGGCCTCGGCTTCTACCTCTGCCCCTCGTAGGAGCTGTCACTTGGGGCTCTGGTTGCTGCTCAGCTGAGGACGCGGTACGTGTTCTCGCCATCTGCGAGAGAACATAATAGAAGGTTTCAATCAGCAATGATAGAATAAAAATCGCACGACAGAGAAGAATGGAAGTGAAATTGTTCCTAACTCCAAAGCCTCTGGAAGATAAGTACAAACGCCTCTGTACCGATCCTCCAGACTTTACTAAGTTTGCTCGTGACTCGTGAAACCTATATAACCTAGTGCTCTGATACCAACTTGTCACGACCTGGAATTTCTACCGTCGAAACCGTGATGACGCCTAACATTTCACTTGCTAGGCAAGCCAACGTTAGAAAAATTCACTTCTTTTTAACAATTTAAATGATAACATTAATAAAGAACTGAAATAATTGAAATATTCTAAAGTGAAAAGTGCGGAAGCTAAACCAGCCAAACATATATTACAAATCGCTGAACCTGGTGTCACAAGTGCACGAGCTTCTAGAGTAATACATAGAATGGTCTGAAATAAATACAAAGTTCTTTGAATGAAAATACATAGCAAAATAGAATGAGGATGGCGACTCCTGGAGTTGCGGGTGCTGAGAAATCATACATTAAGTCTCCGCTAATGTCCAATCCGAGCACGCTAATAACTGTTACTGGGACCGACTCCAAAATCTGCACAGTGTGTAAAGTGCAGTATCAGTACAACCGACCCTATTTACTGGTAAGTGCCTAGCCTAACCTCGATGAAGTAGTGACGAGGCTAAGACGGGTCACCTACATTATAACCTGTACACAGTATATATAATAATGACAAAATAATAAAAGTACTGAACAGAATTTAACAGTCAATCGGAAGTAATAACCACATCCTCAAGAATAGACTAGCGTCGTCCAAAATTACCAATATTTAACAGTTCAAATAAAAATACCGGAGAACCAACACAACTCAAGAAATGGAAACATATAGGTTATTGCGGCGTGCAACCCGATCCCGCCAGACAATACAAATCCTCCTTTATTCCACCGAAATAACATCAATAATAGAGATAATATGTAAATATGTTGCGACGCGCAACTCGATCCCACCATATATCAATATCAATATCATGTTCACCCGTATTCCATCACATCAATCCACCCTTATTCCACCTATTGCGGCGTACAACCCTATCCCACCATATAGTATATATTCACCCTTATTCTACTATATCATTACACCCTTATTACACATGCTGCGGCATGCAGTCCGATCTCACCATATCAGTACCAAACACTCAATGTACACATTCAAATTAACAGTTCAAACCACCAAACCTTTACGATCAATAAATGTCAACTGAACCGAAATTGAAACGTTGAATAATATAAGAATCTACATAAGTAATATTATGCAGCGAGACCAATCCAACAATTTACAATTACAAGGTACAAACAAGTCAAAATTAAACAATAGCAAAGATTCGTGGAACTTTAAAAAAAGAAGAGCTAACATCATGAACAGGAGAAGACATTGATTAACAAGTAGCAGTTAAGCAGGGAAAACATTTAGCGTATTTAACAGTTAAGACATGGAAAGAAGCAATTGAGTAGAAGCGGAAAATCATGGAAAACTGATAATTCGGTGGCGTATAAGCACTCGTCACCTCGCATATACGTCGCTCACATGAAATTCACATAGCACATAGTCCGAGGGTTCCTAATTCCCTCAAGTCAAGGTTAACCAAGGCACTTACCTCGCTCCAAAAGCCATTCAATGCTCAATCACAACTTTCCTCTAGAATCTGCCTCCAAATCACTCGTATCTAACCACAATTGACTCAATAATATCAATTATCGCTAAAGGAATCAACTACAATGCATAAATTTAGAGTTCCCAAAGTTTTTCCCAAAAAGTCAAAAATCGACCCCGGACCCACTTGGTCAAAACCCAAGGTTCGGATCAAAATTCATTTACCCATTCACCCCCGAGCCCGATTATATAATTAGGTTTGGAATCCGACCCCAAATTGAGGTCTAAATCCTTAATTTTCAAAAACTCCCAATTCTTCCTAAATCCCTAGTTTTTCTACTATGAAAGAACAAAGATTAGGGCTAAGAATTTAATGGGTGATGTTAGAAATGGAAAAGAATGAGTTAAAGAGTACAAACCTATGAATTGATGTTGAGGTTTCCCATCAAAATTGCACCTAGGCCGAGCTCTAATGGAGAGTTTATGAAAAATGGGAAAAAATTTGTTTTTGAAATGTTTAAAAGTCTAGGAGTCAGGCCTTCACGTTCGCGAAGGGCCCACTGCATTCGCGATGTGCAGCAACCCAAATGGCTTTCACGTTCGCGATTCCTCATCCACATTCACGAAGGCTGCTCCCCCCTGGCCTTCGCATTCGCGAGCCAGTGCTCACGTTCGCGTAGAAGAACGAGTGTCCCCTCCCCCAAGTCCCTAATGCTACGTGTTCGCGTTGAGCTGGTCGCGTTCGCGAAGAATTCTTTTTCCCCTGGTCCAGTTCACTCTTCGTGTTCGTAAGAGTACATTCGCGAACGCGAAGAAGAACATACCAGATATCAACTGAAGCACAAAACACCAGATTTTCTAAGTGAAAAACACCCCGTAGCCTATCCGACACTCACCCGAGCCCTCGGGGCTCAAAAAAAAATGCACACAAGTCCTAAAACATCATACAAACTTGCTCACGCAATCAAATCGCCAAAATAACACCTAGATCTGCGAATTGAACACCAAATCAAATGAAATTTTCAAGAAAGCTTTAAAAGTTCTATTTTCACAACTGGACGTCCGAATCACATCAAACTAACTCCGTTTCTCACCAAATTTCACACACAAGTCATGAATATTATAATGGATATGTACCGGCTCCGAAACCAAAATACGGACCCAGTATCAATAAGGTCAAACATCAATCAATTCTTAAAACCATTAAACTTTCAGACTTTTAATTTTAACAAAACTTCATAACTCGAGCTAGGGACCTACGAATTCGATTTCGAGCATACGCCTAGGTCCCATATTTCGATATGGACCCACCTGGACCGTCAAAATATGGATCGGGGTCTGTTTACTTAAAACGTTAACCGAAGTCAAATTAAATTAATTTTTAAGGCAAAATTTCTTATTTTTATCAGTTTTTAACATATAAGCCTTCCGAAAAAATACCCGGACCGTGCTCGCAAATCGATGAAGGCTAAAATAAGATATTTAAGGCTTTAGAACATATAATTTAGTTCTAAAACTTGAGATGGACGATCGAGTCATCACACTTTTACTTTATTTGATTCAAGTGTCGAAACCGCGATTCTGGGGGAGATTAGCAATCAATAATAAGCTTTCTTTCCTTAATTATTATTTTCGATATTTTTCTTATTCTTTGTATTACTAAGAAAGTGAAGTAATTTTGGTTATCAGTAAACCAATTTTTTCTAATACTATCTTCGACCATAAAATTTATTTTTGGGTTAAACAAATTAGTTCGTTACGGGACTCTGATAATCTGTTCACTTTTCAAATTTTATTTTTTAGCAACAAAACATGCCTACTGTGAGCACACGATTTTTGTCCGAATAATAATACTCCTACAAAAAGTCACAAATGGATTTTTCTTTTAAATGTTTTAATTTTTTTTAGAATTTATAGTAATTATTTGTTAATTGTTCGTATTTAGTTGCATTTTTGTGCATATTTAATATTTTAAAAAATTATGGAAAATACCCTAAAAATATTCAAATTTTATGCATTGCATTTTTAGATGGATATTTGCATTTTTAGGTTTAAGTTGTTAATTAATTGCATTATTAAACAAAAATCAAAACTTTTAGCTTTTAGTTGCAAATTAGTAATTTCCTTTCATTAGCTTTAAGTTAATTAATTATTTTTATGATAAAATAAATAATTAATGTAATTATACAAATTAGATTTTAGTTTAGGATTTTTAAATTAAATTTAGTGAGCTAAAAATCATGTAAAGAAAAAGAGAAAGCTTGTTTCATTTAGATTGGGCCACAACTATTTTCAATGGCCCAATTACCTCAAAATTACCCCAAATCCGCCCAGCCCTCCATCCCAATTCATCCAATGGCCCATGTTTTATCCCACCGTGAAAATGGCGTGTAGTAGCCACTAAATAAGGGTGTATTTAATTTTTATCCACTATTTAAAATGCTTATCAAAAATAGCCACTACTAAGGGGGGAAAAGACACAATTACCCTTTCTCTATTTCTTGTATAATCCCAAAATTGACGAAAACCCTTATTTCATTCGTTCAGAGTTCTGCGCTTCTTCATCTTCCTCGTATGCAAACTGCAATCTCAATTAAACTTCTGCTCCTTCATCTTCTCCGTCATCTTCTGTCAATCGCGACTGGTAATATATTTTTTTATGCATTTTCGTTTTTCTTTATTTATAAGTTGGTTCAATGCCGTGTGAAGTATGTGTGAAATTTCAAAAATTAGCATTATATGTTGATTCAGTGTAGTATATTTTGTGTGATTCTGTTTTTGATAAATTTTTAGTGTGTGAAATTTGAAATGTGTTTGTGGTTGATTCAATATATTTGATTATGTAGGTATATTTCATAAAAATAGTCGTAGAAATTCATAAGCTTACTGATTATGAATTTTCAGTTAACTGTGTTCATTAAATGTAAAGAAGAAACGACATTAAATTTTGTAGTTGGAATTCAAAGTTAAGGACTGATTGTCCTTAACTTTTGCACATGAAACTTGAAGTTAAGGACAAAGTGTCCTTAACTTTGGATGTTGAAAGTATATGTTAAGGACTGTATTTCCTTAACCTATGCACTTACAATTTAAAGTTAAGGACTGATTGTCCTTAACTTTTGCACATGAAACTTGAAGTTAAGGACTAAGTGTCCTTAACTTTGGATGTTGAAAGTATAAGTTAAGGACTGTATTTCCTTAACCTTTGCATTTACAATTTAAAGTTAAGGACTTATTGTCCTTAACTTTTGCACATGAAACTTGAAGTTAAGGACTAAGTGTCCTTAACTTTGGAAGTTGAAAGTATAAGTTAAGGACTGTATTTCTTTAACGTTTGCACTTAAAATTTAAAGTTAAGGATTGTATTTGCTTAACTTTTAAACTTGAAATTTTAAGTTAAGTCCTAATCTTTGTTTGTTTTTCCTTCTTTTCTAGTGTTATAATGGAAGGCGATCATTTTTTTGATTTTGACGATTGGCGTAATTTTCTGGTATATTGGAAAGGAGATTTTCAATATAAGGAAACAATTAAAAGTTTTCTGTCGAATGGCCAATGGAAGAAATTGAGGGAAAGTATTTTTGGCAACTTCTTCAGATTACAAAGTGTGAAGTTCTCGGGTAAACTTATGCACTGTGTATTGCTTTCTGAAATTGTTAGTAATGAACCTGATTCGATGACCTTCAAGGTATTTGACCGCGATATTAAGTTTACTCGTGATGCATTCCATATTATTACTGGTTTGAAGTCTTATTCGTCGCTTGACATGAAAGGTTTAAATGAGAAAGAGAATAGGCTTTTAAGAGTCTATTTCCCTGGAAAGGACAAAATTGAGTTGGCTGATTTGTATAGTTTTATTTCTAGTCGCCCACATGGTACAACTTCATCATTTGCTGGCAGTGATGATGATGCTTTGAAGTTGGCAACACTCTATTTTGTTGAGTCGGTTTTGATGGGCAAGAGGAAAAATAGGAATGTGTCGGAGCAAATAATGAAAATTGTTGACGATGATGCACTTTGCGCTTCCTTCAACTGGGGCTCTCTTGCTTATGAGACGCTATTAAAATCATTGAAGAGTTGCTTGAAATCAAATGAGAATGATGTTCAGAAGGAGAAAGAGAAAGAAAAAGATATTGATAGCTACACTTTAGTTGGCTTTCCTTTTGCGTTTTGTGTCTGGATTATGGAAGTACTTCCTATTTTCCAAGAGAAACAATTTGTGAACTTCAAAGAAGTTGGTTATCCTCGAATGTTATGTTATTCTGAAATGAAGTCTCCACAATTTGATGCTCTTTGTAGAAAATATTTCCATAATAAAAAAGTAAGTTAATGTAATTACTATCTCTTTTTTTGTTTATTTGTTTTAGTTATGTATACTTATGTTTAGTTTTTCTTATATAATAGGTGTTTAAGTTGATTGAGGTGTCACCCTTTATTCCCGTGGAAGAAGAAGATACACAGCCTCTTTGTGTGGAGGAGCCAGTTTCACAAGATCGAGGCTCAAGGTCTTCTTCCACACAATTTGACGAAGGCGTACTTAAGGAAATTGTTAGAGTATGTGTTTCTGCCTTTGAATAGTATTAGTTTTTTATTTGATTATTTCTTGCTTACGAACACCTTTTTTTTATATTATGTTTTTTGATTCAGAGATTATCAGAGAGTTTTAAGAAGGATTTGCAAGCAGAAGTTACCAGAGTTAATCAGAAAATTGTTGTATCAGAAAAAAGATTGAGAACGAAATCAAGGTAATTTCAGTTAGTCCAACTTTAGGATTTTGTGTCCTTAAATTTTGAACTTGGAATTGAAAGATAAGGACTTCTTGTCCTTAACTTTTGAACTTTGAAATGAAACTTAAGGACATCATGTCCTTAAGTTTTGAACTTGGAATTCAAAGTTAAGGACTTCTTGTCCTTAACTTTTGAACTTGGAGTTCAAACTTAAGGATTGCATTTCCTTAAGTTTTGAACTTTAAGTTCAAACTTAAGGACTGCCTGTCCTTAAGTTTTAAACATGTCCTTCTCTTTGTAACTTAGTTGCTTTCTCAGGATTTAAAGAAAACTCTAGGATCAAAGCTTGATACTTTGATGAACATGTTTGGGAAAGCTGATCAGATGAACACAGATAGAGAATCTAGTGTTCCAATTAGAAAATATGGAGTTGATGATCATTGTCGTGCTACTGAGCGTACTGGCATATTCAACCAAGATGCAGGTGGTGTTGAACGTGATTATATGGATGTGCATGCAGAGGGTCAGTATGAAAGAGAATTTAGAGATGCACATCTAGATGATGAAACTGAAAATGTTACTGATATTGGGAAAGGTTAGTTATAGATTTTGATTTTGATTTTCGTTGAAATGTATATTCAATAGATTAATACATATAAACTATGCATGTGCATGCAGAAGTTTGTGGAGTGCCGGAGAAAATTTGTAGAGTTTGTGGATTGCAATCACAGGAGGATTTAACAAGTCCATTGGGGACAAGTGTCAGCGAGATTGTATGCAAATGCTTAGAAGGAACGTATGATCTCTCTACACCGCTGTCATACAAAGAAAAATTTGGAGTTCAAACTTGTGCCAGTCAAGGTTAGATAAAATTTTCATTATATATTGTATCTTTATTTCATTATATATTGTATCTTTTGAAGCAGCAAGCGAAGAAGCTGGAGTGCAGTATCAAGAGAAAACTGGACTACAATCTCAAGACATAGGCAGAAGTGAGATTGGTTCCAAATCTATAGATGCAACATGTGATGATGATGATGTAGCTGGAATGATCTTGGATATTGCAAATGGTTAGGCAGTGCTTTTTTAATTTTATATATGTTTGTTTTAATTAAAGATTATTAACATGTTAGCTGTTGTAAATACTTTTGCAGAATCTTGTCAACAAGCATCTAAAGATCATGGTGAACAACTGCAAGATAAAGAAAATGTGGAAGTGCAAGAAAAAGAAAATGCTGCACGCAATATTTTAGTTGAGTTGTCTCTTGAAAAAACACAAGAAGGTACTGCGGAGAAGACAGGTACTGATTGTGCCCTAATTATTATATGTACAATTAAAATGTTGCCTCTTCATTTGACCTGTTGCAGAAAACTAATATGAATATGTATATATATATATATAGTGTCGCCAGCAGAGGAAAACAAAGAGGACACCAATGATGACGATCTTAACCAATATACAAGGAAAAGAAAGAGAGACAATATTGGTTATGATGGTCCGTCATTTTCTCTTCTTACTCCTACTCCTCCAAGTATACAAATGGACATTGATGCGACTTTGACTATGGTGGGTGAAGGAAATGTTGAAGAAGAACTTGGTCGAGGTAAAAGGAACAAGAAGTTAAGCTGGCAGTTGAAATCTCCTTTTGATAAGGAAGGAAAAACAGTAAGTTCCAAGGCAGACAATCAAAATACTCTGAAGAGTTCAGGTTGGATAAAATCAACCTATACTCGTAGGTGTATTTTTCATTATGCCAAAGAAGATGAAAAATTAGTGAAGAAATTCATTGTGTGGTTGGGCAAGGAGAAAATGAGAGGTCGCAAAAAAGAGTAAGTCTCTTAATGTGTTTCACTACATCCTTAACTTCTGTGATTGTAAGACTAATTTTAGAACTAACTGTCCTTAACTTATAGATTCAAGTTTAAAACTTAAGGACTTCTTGTCCTTAAGTTTGAATTCAAAATTCATAAGCTAAGGACATGCAGTCCTTAAGTTTGAGTATCAAATTCAAAAGCTAAGGACACTTGGTCCTTAAGTTATAGATTAAAGTTTTCAAAATTCTAACTTGACATTTTCAAAATTTTCAGGGGACAAATTGATTTATATGCTGATGATAATAGTTTGAGGAAAAAACCATACAAATTGTATCATCAAAAAATCAGTAGCAAAATGTTTTTCCTTGAGCTTTCAGATAGCAAATTTGTTCTTGATGATAAAGGTTAGATAATTCACAAGGCATTTATTTTTTCTATTATTAATTTATCATTTTTTCATTATTTTATGACTGATTTGTTATTGATTTGTTTTATTTTTTGCCTTTTTATGAAGCATATTGACATTGCTCTCTATTATCTGAGAAAGAAGGAATGCTACCACCCTCGCGATCATCCTTTTCGATGCACAACTACTGATGTTCTTTTTGATAATTATATGGCACTTGTGTATAAAGATTTCAGTGAAGATGCTAGTGATGAGTTTTGGTGTGCTGGTGATAATCAGTTATTTCTGACACCATATGTGTGGGGGACAGTCGTAGATGTGGAATTGCAGGGACTGAGGTTGACAAAATCTTTTTTCCATGTCGGCTTCCTTCAGAAGATGATGAAGCTGTGACACACTTTTTGTTGGGAGTATTGGACTTGAATCAAAAAAAGATTGATGTATATGATTCCATATACAGTGAGCCATATGAAGCAGGAATGAACTACATGCAAATGTATGCACGCATGATCCCCCATTTGCTAAAGTTCTCACAGTTTGACAAAAATCACAAGTCTTTTGGGAATGTCTTCAACAAATTTGATATACAGTGGCAAAGATCACCACACCAAACTGGATCGTACGTGTTATTATTTGTTATATTATTTATATGTACTTAAGATTTATTGTTTAATTCACTGCATATCTTACATTTCTCTTAGGACTGATTGTGGTGCATTCCTGATCAAATTTGCCGAGTTGTTGATGATTGGAAAGGATGTGCAGCAATTCCAACCTGAAGCCATAAAAGACTTTCGAAAAGAATTTGCTGCAAATCTTTGGGCACATGGTGAATGGAAAAGAAATTCTGGTTATGATACTCCACCAGAAAATGTTGGTGATGATTATGAGAGTGAAAATGAAACATTCTGTCCAAAGGAGTTGTAAAGAAATTGTGGTGTTATTTTTGTATAAAATTGCTGTAAAGGTGACATCTGAATTATGCCAGTTTAGGATAGTTCTGAAATATTCTGTAAATTTGTGAAAAGGCACTTATATTTTGTTTTGTTGGCATAGCGTAATTTTTTGTAACAGCTATGCAAAATTACAATTTCAAAAGTTATGTCAAGGCATTTTGTTATTTATTTCGTTGTTTCTCTCAACTGTTGATTTGTCCATTGAGTTTGTTAGTATTTGTTCATGACTAAGTGTAAGTGAACTTCAAATTCAAAGTTAATGACCAAATGTCCTTAACTTTTGAATTTGAAATTCAAAGTTAAGGACAGACAGTCCTTAAGTTTTGAACATGGGACTATACTTAAGGACCTCATGTCCTTAACTTTTGAACTTGTATTTCAAACTTAAGGACTCCTGTAGTTAATGACAAACAGTCCTCAAGTTTTTAACATGGGACTATAACTTAAGGACCTATGTCCTTAACGTTTGAACTTAAAATTCAAAGTTAAGGACAGACAGTCCTCAAGTTTTTAACATGGGACTATAACTTAAGGACCTCATGTCCTTAACGTTTGAACTTAAAATTTAAAGTTAAGGACAGACAGTCCTTAAGTTTTTAACTTGTATTTCAAACTTAAGGACTCCTGTAGTTAATGACAAACAGTCCTCAAGTTTTTAACATGGGACTATAACTTAAGGACCTCATATCCTTAACTTTTGAACTTGAAATTCAAAGTTAAGGATAGACAGTCCTTAAGTTTTTAACATGGGACTATAACTTAAGGACCTCATGTCCTTAACTTTTGAACTTGAAATTCAAAGTTAAGGACAGACAGTCATTACGTTTTTAATATGGGACTATAACTTAAGGACCTCATGTCCTTAACGTTTGAACTTAAAATTCAAAGTTAAGGACAGACAGTCCTTAAGTTTTTAACATGAGACTATAACTTAAGGACCTCATGTCCTTAACTTTTGAACTTGAAATTCAAAGTTAAGGACAGACAGTCATTACGTTTTCAAAATTGCAAGTTGAACTTACTGACTCCTGTTAATAAATTTTAATTGTTAAACTCAAAAGAAATTAAAAGAACGTAACAAGATATAAATATTGAAAATCTAGGCATCCGCTCAAATTAGAATAATAATGAATACAATCTATAGCAAAAACTTAAAAGAGTCGATAAACATAAGTGTATATTTCTACTCTTCTCTATGCTTTCTTGAAAATGGATGGAGTGCCGGAGAATATATACAAGCTGTTCTATTATGACCAATTCTTCTGCAACGACCACATTTGAATGTTATTTTTGATGGCTCGGTAGCAGGAATATGCCTTTTCTTTTGCCTTCTACCTGGTGGCACTTTGAAATCTGGAGGTTTAACAATTTGTGACTTAACACTCTCTGGTACAATCCATGAATCAGTATGTCCTACATGATGTATTTGTCTTTCATATGTTTTCAGCCAAGATTCCTTTAAGTACCAGTGCGAACAAAAGTCGGACTTCTTGATGTTTCTCTTCTCGATAGTTGCAATTGCATGTATGCATGGTAATTCATCAAGTTGAAATTGAAAACAATCACATGTTCTTTTGTTTAAGTCCACCAAGAAAGTTATTCCTTCTTCTTCAACTCTAGAACGCCATGAATCAACAGGGAAGACCTTCAATGTTGAAAAATTATAAGTGAGTACATTATGTTAAAAAATGTCAAAATCATAATATAAACATAAAACATAATACTTACGTTCAAAGTAAATGCTAAATCTATTCTGTTCTTCAATTCCTCCTCTACCCAACAAGAAACATCATAAAATGTTCCTTCTGCTTTATTTCTTCTTTCATAAAACCAATGTTGTAGCTTCACTTGAATGAAATCCATCATTCTTAGTATAGGCAGCTCCCTTGCTTCTAATAGCACTGAATTCATCGACTCAACTATGTTTGTTGTGAGCATGTCATATCTTCGTTGTGGACTACAAGAACGTGCCCATCTTTCCGGTGGTTCTTCCATCAAGTAGTCATAAGTTTTCTTATCTACATTTGCAATATCTGACATGTATATGTCAAATTCTTTACGCTTGTATACTCTTGCAGCACTTTGGAAAAGTTTTATGACCTCACTTTTCACCTTTCTTCACTTTAGGTTCTGCTCCAAATGATAGATGCAAATCCCATGATGGCTTTCAGGATATACCTTTACAATGCCATTTGCAATAGCTTGATGCCTGTCTGATAAAAAAATCAAATTCTCACGGCTCCCAATTGCATTGCGAAGCTGACTAAAGTACCACTCATAGGAATTGTTGTTTTCAGATTCTGCTATTCCAAAGGCTAATGGGAAAATTTGGTTATTTGCATCTTTTGAAACTGAAATCATTAAAACACCACGATATTTTGACTTCAAAAAAGTCGCATCAATAGCAATCACTGGTCTACAATGATTCCAACCAGCTATCGATGATCCATATGCGTAAAACATATAAAGAAACCTGAAAATACAATATAAAACAAGGTTAAAATACCCGAAGTTTAGGACAGTCAGTCCTTAACTTACATTTACAAGTTATAAAGTTAAGGACATGTTGTCCTTAACTTTTATTTCAAAGTTCAAAACTTAAGGACTGGAAGTCCTTAACTTTTAATTACAAGTTCAAAACTTAAGGATAGGCAGTCCTCAACTTCTGGTTATAACTCAAAAGTTAACAAGGCTAAAGATAACATGTCCTAAATTGTTTACCTGTTGTTGTCGTCTATCTTTATGTTAGTATAAGTTCCCGGGTTTTTACTTGTCATCATATACAAGTATGAACACAATAATTCATAATTTTCTTCGGGACTTCCTCTTATTAAAGCGGAAGCATGTTGAATAGCACGCCACGCCTTGTGATATCCAATGTCTAGTCCATGCAATTTTTGCATCTCTGCCATGACAAAAGCTGGTGTAACTTCAAATCTTGGGTCCCGAAGATTATCGATAATGTAACCACTAATCAACTTTGAAGTAGCATGCCTTTGATCTGCTTTCCTAGTGTTAACAGAGCAGTCATGCTTTTTCTCAAGCTTTACTATCTTGAATAATGTTGAGTCTTTAATTCTGAAAGCACGCACACACCAACGACACCTATCATCATTGCATGTCAACGAATATCTTGTTGAGCTTGATCTAACAACTTTGAATTCAAAATGTCCTTTGATTGCTACATTAGAAAAATAATTAATTATGCTCTTCTTCTTGTCAAATACTGATCCGACTTTTATTTGATCCAAAGAAGCATTTTCTCTTAATATCGTAGTTGGGGATTCTTTTTGTTTCAAATTTGATCTTCGTTTAGTTATTTGAGTGCAGGTTTTGTCAGCAACTACTTCGATTACCGGTGCACTCTCTAAGACTTGAATACCCAAAGCTTGTTCGTTGTCAATCTCTATAATGCTTTGTCCTTCTACTTGAATAGAATCAAATGTTTGATGCACCTCTTCATTTAATGGTTGAGCTTCAACCATATCTACTTCAACTATCTGTTGGCATCGCTCTTGATTGTCATGTTGAGTTTTTGTGTTGGCATGTTCATTGCTTGTTGATGCAAAAACTCTTTCCGAAATATCAACTATGAAACGACAGCTCTTGAAGAGTGAATGAGTTTTTAGCAACTCTATACATGTGTGAAGATCTAAATCTTTGGATACAAGCATTCCTTTGCTTGTTCCAAGGTTGATATCAAACCATATCACTATTTCAAACTTTTCTCTATCCAATTCAATAAGCTCAAAAATCTGTTTAACGAAATCTTCAAACTGAATTGACTCAGGTGCTAGGAAAAGCTTTGTTTGATGATCAATATATTTATAGTCTTCAGTCCATCTACCATTAAAAACAACTATTATGCATATTGTTTCCATCCTACAAGTCAAGAGAATGGGAAACAAAGGACATACGTTATAAAGCAATCCTTGTAGAATTAAGAACAGGTGTATTGTAAGTGCAAGACCAAGATAAGGACTGTCTGTCCTTAACATTTAAACATGTAATTAAAGTTAAGGACTGCCAGTCCTGAACATTTAAACATGTAATTAAAGTTAAGAACTGCCAGTCCTTTAAACATTTAAACATGTAATTAAAGTTAAGAACTGTCAATCCTTAACATTTAAACATGAAATTAAATGTTAAGGACTGCCAGTCCTTAAGTTTTAAACATGGAATTAAAAGTTAAGGACTGCCAGTTCTTAACTTTTGAACCAGAAATTAAAAGCTAAGGACTGTCTGTCCTCACGCTTGTATGATGAAATCTCTCTTTGGTTGAAACATAGTTCAAGCACGAAATTCAAGTGGTGGTCATTCTGGTTGTGTTAGTCCACAAGGTCTTTCTATTAGGTATTAGACCAAAATCCCTCATTAAAGGCCTATACATGTGTAGCCTTAGACATCAGTTGATTTGTATTTGAGAAAGCTATAAATTTAGCTTGATTTTATCTGTGAAAAGATGTATGTATGAAAAAAAAATATTAATTTTCTTTGACTGACCTTGGGTGTTACTCTAAAGCTCATTATGTGTTAGCATTTGCTATATAAGTTGTTATGTCTTTTCCTTTTCTAACCCGTTGGCGCTTCTTTTGACTTTCTTAATTGCATATCCTATTTCCTTCAGTTGATTGGATTTTGTACACT
Organism: Nicotiana sylvestris; assembly: GCF_000393655.2. Taxonomy (NCBI): domain Eukaryota; kingdom Viridiplantae; phylum Streptophyta; class Magnoliopsida; order Solanales; family Solanaceae; genus Nicotiana; species Nicotiana sylvestris. The sequence continues at coordinate 14,081,444 of NC_091064.1, forward strand.
ATCTAAGCAAAGTACCAGGTGCATAATTAACTCCAAGATTAATTAGTGAGGTTTATATTGACATTGTGATTCCAAATCTTTGCCGTACATTATAAATGCGGTAAAGTGCCGTTCTTCAGGCTCTCCAGTAATATCTACTAGCACGTTGAATGCGGATTGATTTTCACACTTTCTTTGTGAAAAACTTATGCATTAGTGAGGCCTAGGGAATTTTACGCTTCATCCACAATTCTACAACAATCTTAAATTAGTTTTAAGAAATGAATACATCGTAGCTTGTTTTAGGCGCGATTAATAATACAATCGTCGTGATTACGAGTACGGTTCACATGGTGTGATCTTGATACATAAATCCAAATGCGGTTGTGCATTTCATGTGCACCGATCATAACTTTGAATATTCTTAATAAAATAAACATATTGTAAATCGCGGATGCATTTCATGTGACGCAGTTCGCAATGTGTACGACAATCATGACTTGTTACAAAAAATAATTCCATAAATGTCAAAAGCGGTTAAAGGGAATAAAATGCACATAGGTTTTAAGTATTTGTTAAATCAGATAATTAGGACAATTATTAATAGTTGAGCGACCGTGTTAAAACCACGGAACCCGGGAATGCATAACACCTTCTTCCGGGTTAATAGAATTTCTGTATTTCCCGGACTGTAAGATATAGTCATACTTCATCGATTCAGGATTTTAAACCGGTGACTTAGGACACCATAAATCATCCCAAGTGGCGATTCTGAATTTGAATATAAATAATCTCATTTCAGTTATGTCACTTAAATTGGAAAAAATCCCTATCACCGCGGGAAAAAGGAGGTGTGACATCTACTGCGAACGAAAATAATCAGGTGAATCAACAAGGTAGAATTCCACCACGTCACACATCCACAACTACTCCACAACATTCACGAGAAAGTTCACCTGAAAGTCTGTTTCTCATACTGATGGGCAACAAGGGGGTGAACAAACCATCGAGCAGGATACTTTGAAGCAATTGATTGCATAACATGTGAATGAAGCACTGCGGGCTTTTACAAATAGATTGCCCAATGCTGTACAAACTCCACCACCAGTAAATACCACTTTGGAAAATCCGCACTCAGGACTTGACAATTCTGAAAGTGGAAAAATTCCAAACGAATCCCGACATGGAGGATTAGGTAAACTGAATAATTTTAATTTATAAAGTTTAGTACTAACTTTGCAGAAACAATTCAAGGAGCAAAATAAGCGTATAGAGCAATGTGATAACCCGAAAGGTCATCACTTATTTTAAAAAAGTCAATTCTGTGTTTTGAGGCCTTAAAACCCTCTTTTTGTCTCACCTCGATTTGCGTGCACAGTCCGGGCGTATAGCCGAAAAGCTTTTATGTGAAAATTTAAGAAAAATGCTAATGTTGCCTTTAAAATTGAATTTAAGTTGACTTCGGTCAACATTTAAGGTAAACGGACCCGAACATATGATTTGACGGTTTCGGAGGGTCCGTAGAAAAATATGGAACTTAGGCGTATGCCCGAAATTGAATTCCGAGGTCCCTAGCCCGAGAAATGAATTTTTGAAAGAAATTGTTTAACTTAAATTATAAGAGTTTTTAGAAATTAAAAGCTATTTGAATTTGATGGTATCTGGTCCGTATTTTGGTTTCGGAGCCCGGTACAGGTTTAATATAGTATTTAAGTTGTGCTTGTAAAATTTAGTAAGAAACGAAATTCATATGACGTGAATCGGACCCTCGGTTGTGAAATTGGAAACTTAAGAGTTCTTGAGATTTTTCTTTGATTTTGATGCTAAACTCGTAGTTCTAGGTGTTATTTTGGTGATTTGATCGTACGAGTGAGTCCTTATGATGTTTTTAGGTTAGTATGCATGTTTGATTTGGAGCCTCGAAGGCTCGGGTGAGTTTCGGATGGGGTTCGGAATGTTTTGAGACTTAGAATTTCTGTTGTTGCAGGTGCTCAGATGGTTCCTTCTTCGCGTTCGCGAAGGAACTCTCGCGTTCGCGAAGAGTAAAGTGTGTCTAAAGGAAATTCCTTCTACGCGAACGCGAGGCACAGGTCGCGAACGCGGAGCGTTGAGGGAGTTACCCTTCGCGAACGCGACCTGGCTATCGCGAACGCGAAGGCCATTATGGCCCTGGGGGAGGAGTGGAATACTCATCGCGAACGCATCATGTGGATTGCAAACGTGGAGGCTGGGGGAGAATGCCTTCGCGAATGCGATATGTATCTCGCGAACGAGAAGGCTTGTGGCTGCTGCGTCTCGCGAACGCGACAAACCCTTCGCGAACGCGAAGAAGGTCTGCCCAGCGATTTAAAATAGAGGAAGAACGGGATTTAAGCCATAATTTCATATCTCCTTCCCCAAAATCAGACCTTAGGCGATTTTTGAAGCTCAAATTCAACCCCAAATCCTAGGTAATGTGTTCTTGAACTCATTTCCTTCATTTTCCATCAACAGCCATTACATTTCTAGGCCTAAATCTTGTTTTTCAAGTTTATAAATTAGGGATTTTAGGAGAATTGAGAATTTTACAAATTTAGGAATTTGGACCTCGATTTGGGGTCGGATTCCGAAACTAATTGCATATTTGGGCTCGTGGGGGGATGGGTGAACGAGTTTTGGTTTGAACCTCGAGTTTTTACCAAGCGGGCTCGAGGTCGGGTTTTGACTTTTTGGAAGAATATTGGAAAATCTGTGGTTTTTCATTTGAATTGGTTTCTTGAGCTTTAATTAATGTTAATAAGTTAATATTGACTAGACACAATTGAATTGGAAGTGGAATCAAAAGGAAAAACGGTGTTTGAGGCTTGAATTTGGCCGTGGAAATTCGAGGTTAGTGTTTTGCCTAACCTTAGCTTGAGGGAATAAGTGTTGTGTCTTATTTGCTATGTATTAGTGTCGAGTACGACGTATAGGTGAAGTGACGAGTATATATACGTTGGTGTCAAGCATGCCCGTGAGTCTTATTTTAGGATTGCTGTGATTTTATTATGTATTGGTCATGCTTAATTTGATGATTAGCAACTGTGGTACAAAACTTATGATGAATTCTTGGTAATTGGCAATTGTCAAGTATTGGTTCAAGTTGAGGTTTATTTGGTGAATTAACTGTTGAAACTAGATTGGTTATAGCTCATTCCCTTGCCGGGATGATATTGTTTATATTGTTGACTCCCTTGCCGGGACGGTATTGTTTCTATTGTTGATTCATTGCTGGAATATATTATTTCATTTGTTTAGGTGAGGAAGAGTGTAAAGCACGAAGGGTGATGCCATGCATGATATTGTGAGAGAGTGTTAATGCACAAAGGGTGATGCCGTGCCGATATTGTGACTGTTAGTGCACGAAGAGTGATGTCGTGCCATATTATTGAGAGTGTAAAATCACGAAGGATGATGCCGTGCCGTTTCTTTGATTTATATGGTGATGATGAGAGTAAAAACATGAAAGGTGATGCCGTGCACTTGTTTTTGGTGTTATTAACTCCGTTGCTTCAAGTTTGATATTTACTTTGTCTCTTTATTTCACTATTGTCATAACCTCATATCCCCCTCAGTATGTTTCTCCTTTTTCTGTCTTATCATGTTTAATTACTGTTATTATTGCTTCTTGTTATTATTGCTCCTCGTATATGATGAAATTGCACAGGTTTATATGGTTGTCGCGCCTAGCCTCGTCACTATTTCGCTGAGGTTAGGCTCGACACTTACCAGTACATGAGGTCAGTTGTACTGATACTATACTCTGCACTCTTTTGTGTAGATCCCGGTACTGGACCCTACGGACCGTAGTTCAAGGTTGCTGCCTTCAATCCAGTGGAGATCCGAGGTAGTCCTGCAGGCGTTCGCAGGCCTTGGCGTCCCCTTCTATCATGTTTTCTTCTGTTTTATTTATTTCTGAGACAGACTTGTACTTTTATTGTTCAGACCACTATTTGTAGTATTCTTAGACAATTCGTAAGATTGTGACTCCATTTTTGGGTAGAACTTTATTATGGATTCGTATTTGTATTGAGTTAAATTGTTAATTTCGTTCTTCCGCTGTTTATATTGTGTTAACTTGTAAATCGTTAAAAGCTAAAATGAAAAGGGTAAATTAATCGGAGTAATTGGCTTGCTAGATTTCATTAGTAGGTGCCATCACGATCCTAACGACGAGAAATCCGGGTCGTGACAAGTAAATACCTGGTGTGCCTCCAGTAATAAAGGGTGTAGATATTGATAAATATTTTCAACAACCCTGGAAGCCAAGTGTAGAACCTTTGCCAATTCCTATAAAGTTTAAAATGCCTGATATCCCTAAATATGATGGGATATCTGACCCATGGGATCACGTTACTACATTCACCACAGGTACTCACTCTTACCTGAAAATTCTATTGACTATTTGGCTGAGCTTGCAGATTCATTTATAAAAGCACATTCGTGGGCCCAAAAAGTAGAAAAAAGGATGGAAGATATCTTCAAAGTTAAACAGGGAAGTACATAGTAGCTTAGGAAGTTCGTAGATAGATTCCAACGGGAGAGAATGATGCTGCCACGAGTACTTGATAACTGGGCGACTATAGCATTTGCAAGTAATTTGAATGAAAAAAGTTTAGAAACCACGAGGAGGTTAAAAGAGAGTTTGCGGGAGTTTCCTACAACTACTTAGAACGATGTATACAATCGATACATTATGAAGCTGCGGATAGAAGAAGATACGGTTGCTCAGCCAAAGGTAGAAGAAAGGCCGGGATCTATACGTTCGAAATCAGAGAGAAGGTCTGGTAAGAATAGGTACAAACCCTACATAGGACCTGCAGGGCGATATTCCCGATCTACGCAAGAAAATATATGGTTTGATTCAAGATCAAGACAAAAGGAGATGAGTTCTTTATCCCGATTCAAAAAGGAACGAGACACACGGGGCAATGATTCAAACTCTCAAGCAAAAATAGGTGATTACAGTTTCTACGTCAGCACTTTCGAATTAGTGGCTGTTTTGAGAGGAATGGGTGATAAGGTATGGTGGCCGAAATAAATGAGGTCAGATACTAGCAAAAGGAATTTGGAATTCTAGTGCGAGTTTCACAATGATCATGGTCATAAAACAACAAATTGTAGGCTCTTACAGAGAGAAGTTGAATATCTACTGAAGCAAGGCTCTCTCACTAATCTGTTTAATAAGAAAGGAAAACAATCTTATATGAAAAGACATGCAAGAATCACCAAAGCCTCCGTTTCCAAAAAGAACGGTAAATGTCATAACTGGGGGAGAAAAGGTTAATGAGATAACGTACACGACTGCAAAAATACATCAAAGGTCATTGTTACCCACGGGAAACGAGTTCGACAAGTTTTGGAAGGAGACGACATAATATTCGATTATGAAGACGCGGATGGGTTGATGATTCCTAACAATGATGCACTGATAATATCTTTACTTGTACATAATACTAACGTTAAACAAATTTTGATTGGTCCATACAGTTCAGTAAACATCATTCTACTGAGAGTGGTAAATGAAATACACGCGAATGATAGAATCATACCAATTGCACGATCATTATCTGGGTTCGATAATTCAAACGTCATTACAAAGGGGAAGTTGTATTAGCTACATTTGCAGAAGGTGTCATCAAAGACACTAAGTTTCAGGTAATACACGTAGACATGGCCTATAATATAATCTTGGGTAGGCCATGTGTTACACCCCATGTTTTCCTACGTAAGAGTACGTCGCAAGTTATTTGATGTAAGCTCAAAAACGAAATCATATTTGAAAAGTTTATAAAGTAAGTTAATCATGTTACCGTGGAGGTTACAAATATTTAAGATCATGAATACCAAGTACCAAGAGGGTTGGAAGGCTTAAAAGCTAAACAAATTTAAGAAAATAAGTTTCGCCGAAAGTCGACAAGTTGGAATATTATAACATGTACTTTTTGGGGTGAGACTAGGGTGCTTAACATTATAAGGAGGTTATGTTATGAGTTATTTTAGTCGTATGATAGTTGTATATTATTTTTTGAAGTCAAGCGAATTGTGGAACAAAAGTTGCAAAGGTTATCACAAGTTACATTCATAAATGTATTGAAAATTAGGTCAAATGTAGCTAATCTTTTCTCCAAATATACTTGGAATTACGGGGTGAGCTCAGTGGCGGAGCCATCTTATAGGAAAGGGTGTAAAATGACAAACCTTCGTGGGAAAAATATACTATGTAGGTAGGTCAAAAAATAAATTATATATATACTATGTATTGACTCCGCTTAATTTTCTGGTATGTTTACTTTTATATATTTTGACATCTCTTAACAAAAATTTTGGCTCTTCCACTGGGTGAGATACCTACCAAATTGAAGATCTATGGGTCTAGTTTCTAACTCATTTAACCGTTCATCAATACAATATCGAAGTAGAGAGATATTCGCATTTTTACGAGACCGCATAAGCAGCTCCCATGAGACCCACAAAGTCGGTGTAAAACTCCAGCTTGTATTTAAGTCAATTCTAAGTCGTTTTAACTCATTTTCTCGTTCAAAGCAGTTCCTAAACCTTCCTGTGCTCTCTCCAAGGGTTCCTCCATGATTCTAGGTTGAAAACCTAAGATAAAAACATGAATCCAATGCTAGAAATTTCGTGGTGCTTGCTAGATCGTAGTTCTTCATCTTATGGCTGTTTTGGAGGGTTCTTCATAGGTAAGTAACCTCAGATTTCATATTGTTCTTGTCTATTAAGATAATAATCAGTCCCTCCTTCATATATATTAGGTTTTCAAGGCGAACTAAAAGGGTTTATACACAATATGAACACCAAAAGTTGATTCAAGAAGAGAATACAACACTTATAATATTGTGGTGTCATTGAGGATAGTTGTGGGCTGTGGTTGGCTGAAATTTTATTGTTTCTACTGGGTAAGGTGAGTATGACATCCTATTACATGTTCTTGAAGTTTTTTGTGTGTTGGTTGCATTATTTGAGCAAAATACTACAAGAGAAGACTTGAAATTGTTTGAGATGTTATTGTTTTTAATGGACTATTTTGGAAAGGTTGTTTCCATGAACTATAAATGGTTGGAAACCCTTTAAAATGACTCTCTTATGATGTTGTTATTATAAAATATTTTCTACATGTCGAACTTGTTGTTTGTACTGTGAGTATGAAGAGAAAGGACAACATAATAATGGAAAGTTGTACTTGTTACTTTTAGATTGTTGGGCTGTTTGAGGGTGAATTAGGAGATGAATAGGAGGTTAGAAGTTCTCCCATTGTACTTAATATCATGCTGGCTATGTTGATAAGTTAATGAATGAATGACTTTGGAGTTAAAGGGTTCAAAAGGGATTCAATCCGAGCTTGCCGCTCGTCGTGATATGTTGATGACTTGTTAATGAAATATTTCGTACCCTATTGTTGATGTTGTTCTTATTGTATTGCTTTGGTTGTTGTTTTTTGTATATGGTATTGGAGGAAACCCTTGTTACAAGAGATATACTGACCAAATTTACTTAAATGAGCTACTAGTTTAAGTTGCGGACTTAGCCTTTACTCAGCACCGATTTTGAATCTCTTTAAGCTATGGTAGATTGAGTTGGTTGTTTGAAGAATTTCTTGGAAGGTATTAAGGAATCAACGGAGTTAGGGTATGTTAAGGCTATCCCTTCTTTCCTTTTGGCATGATCCATATGATATAAAAGAAATGAGCAAACACGCAATTTTTACAAATGACTCTATTCATAGAAGTACTAGGGATACCTATGTTCTTGATTCCCCATGTGTCCTATTATTATATCGTCTGTTCATGGGTCTCAGATAATACATAAGTTAATAAAGTTTATTTTATGATATTAACCGAAGGCATATTGATCTTATGACATCTCTAGAGATCTTATTGACTTACTTCATTATGTATTGCATTCATTTATACATGTATATTGACCCATGATCAGATGATGTGATATACGCGTATAGTATATGTATATGGGGTATAGGGAAAGGTTATGGCATTATATATGCACCACCACCTGATCAGTTGGTATACATTGATGATTTCGCCCACAGAGGCCGAGATGATATGATGGGATGCCCTCAGAGGCTTGACGACGTTATATAAGCATATACCTATGCATTATATGACATTTATAAGCACATGCATGACATTATAAATGTTTTATGATTCACAGAGCTATTCATACTTACAGGTTGAATCCTTTACTCTATGTTTCTTTCATGTCTTTTATATACTACTTTTCATGCCTTACATACTCGGTACTTTATTTGTACTAATAGCCATTTTGCCTAGGGATGTTATGTTTCATGCCCGCAGGTCCCGATAGACAGGTTGAGAGACCTTTTAGTATGCTATCAGCTCAGCAGAAGATGTTAGTGCACTCCACTTGCTCCGAAATTTTCTATTTGGTCAGTATGATTTGAACAACTATTGATTGGTATGGCGGGGCCCTATCCCGACCTATGTCGTCCTATGTCGAGTATTCTCTTAGGTTTAATTTTGGTTATCTCATGACGGCCCTTCTGGACCATTTACCCACGATGATGTGATAAAAAAGATACGTTACTTTGGTACTCGATTGAGTAAGGTACCAAGTGCCCATCGCGGCCCTCCGATTTGGGTCGTGACACCATGGATTCATGATATGGTTGATGTCTCGTTCACGTTGCATCAAGTCATCAAGTTTCCATCATAGTGGGGGATCCAACAAATTCGGAAAGATCAACAGGCATCACAAAATATTAATTCGGTGGTGATCGCAAATAAAACATCCAACGACGTAGATGCGAAATAGTAATTAAAGAATTCAGTTGAGGATAATTCTACTCACACCTCAACTGAAAGTCCAAAAGGTCAAACTTATATGGATTCAAGACCTGATATGATTCAAAAACCAAAGGAAAACGAGAATATCAAAACAACCACGGAGGAGATTGAAGATGTAATATTATTTGTCTACTGGCCTGGTAGAAAAATTTACATCGGAGCAAACTTGATACCGAAAATGAAAGGTAAGTTAATTACGTGTTAATTCATATTGCTTTGCTTGGTTGCATTCAGATACGACAGGTATACCACCTGAGGTAATGACTCATAAGCTGAATGAGGACCCAATACACCCGCCTATCAAACAGAAGAAAAGGAAGCAAGGAGCATTTAAAAATCAAGTAACCCAGGATGAGGTACAAAAACTTCTAAAAATTTGTTCAATACGAGAGGTAAAGTTCCCTGATTAGTTAGCTAATACTGTTGTGGTTCCGAAGATGAATGGAAAGTGACGAGTTTGTGCAGATTATCTTGATTTAAATAAGGCTTGCCCTAAAAATTCATTTTCTTTACCGCACATAGAACAATTAATTGATTCTACCGTAGGTCATAAACTTTTATGTTTTTAGATGCCTATTCTGGTTATAATCAGATAAAAATGGACCCTCTAGATGATGAAAAGACCTCATTTATCACGGAAAGTGGGACTTATTGTTATAAATTCATGCCATTTGGCTTGAAAAATGCTGGAGCAACATATCAGAAATTGGTAACCAAAATATTTCAAGAACACTTGAAAGAAATCATGGAGGTCTACATAGATGATATGTTGGTCAAGTCAACATAGCAGGGGACCATTTTCAATATTTGACTGAAACGTTCAAAATTTTCCGCAAGTACAACATGAAGCTGAACCCGAAAAAATGCGCCTTTGGCGTGGCTTCAGGTAAATTTTTGGGTTTTCTTGTTTCTAACAGAGGGATTGAAGTAATCCCGTGCATATCAAAGAAATTGAGGAAATACCTTATGTACTCACGAGCATGAAAGAAGTACAAACATTAATAGGTAGAATAGCACCTCTGGGAAGGCTTATATCCAAATCTTCGGAAAAATATTTTAAGTTCTTTTTATTATTGAAAAAGCAAAATCAGTTTGAATAAACTGATGAATGTCAAATAGCTCTGAAGGATTTAAAGTCATATTTGTCAAAACTGCCCCTGTTAGCAAAGCCAAGAGACAAGGAAAGATTTCTCATTTACCATGCTGTGTCAGAAGTGGCGGAAGCGCGGTACTGGTATATGAAGATAAAGGTAAGCAATCTCCGGTCTATTATGTTAGTAAGTCTTTACTAGATACTGAGACACAGTATTCTCACTTAGAGAAACTTTCATGAGCTTTAATTATGGCATCAAAGAAGTTACGACCCTACTTTCAATGTTATCCTATTTCTATTATAACTACTTTTTCACTAAGAAATATATTACACAAGCAAGAATTGTCAGGAAGGTTAGCTAAATGGGCTATAGAGCTTGGTGAATATGATATTATATATCAGTCTAGAACTGTTATAAAGTCTCAGGTGCTACCAGATATCGTAGTAAATTTTAACTCGAACCTGATTCGTGAAGCAGAAAAAGAGTTATGAATATTTACCGGAGCTAATCCGAGTACTTGGACTTTGTTTATTGACGGTTCTTCAAATGTTAAAGGAGCAGGTTTAGGAATTATTTTTATTCCGCCTTCAGGAGAAGTCATAAGGCAGGCAATAGAGTGTTATCCAGTGACTAACAATGAAGCAGAGTATGAAGTTGTGATAGCAGGTTTGGACTTCGCAAGAAACCTTGGTATTTAAAAATCATAATCAAAAGCGACTCGAAACTAATAGTAAATCAAATGCAAGGAACTTACGTGGCAATAGAAACACGAAAGCAGCAATACCTCGAAAAGGTAGAGGAATTACTGAGGTAGTTCTAAACATGGAAAGTTCTACAAATACCTAGGGAGGAAAATGCAGAAGGAGATGCATTGGCAAATCTCACATCCATGGCGGATGCGACAAATGCAGAAAATGCAGTTGTGGTATACTTGTTTCATTCAGCACATGACCAAGCTAAGAATGAGATACATTTTAATAATTTAACTTGGGATTGGAGAAACGAGCTTGTGAGCTTTTTGCAGTATGGAATTTTGCCCGAGGATAAAAAGAAATCTCGATTGCTACAGTTTAAGGCTGCTCAGTATTGCCTGATAAGGGGGAATTTGTATCGCAAAATATTTGGTGGACCTTTAGCACGATGCCTTGGACCTTCACAAACAGAATATGTAATAAGAGACGTACATGAGAGGCATTGCAGTAATCATGTAGGGGGAATATTGTTGGTAAAAACATTAATAAGAGCAGGATACTATTGGGCAAAAATGAAAGATGAAGCAGAAAATTTCGTAGCAAGGTGCGATAAGTGCCAACAATATACTAATAATATGCATCGACCGGGGGAATTGCTACATTCAGTTATATCACCATGGCCATTAATGAAATGGGGGATAGATATCATAGGTCCTCTGCCTCGAGCTAAGGGAAAGGTACAATTTTTGTTAATTCTAACCGATTATTTCTCAAAATGGGTAGAAGCAGGTGCCTTTAAACAGGTACGAGAAAAGGAAGTTATGGACTTCATTTGGAGATATATAATATATCGATTTGGAGTCCCAAAGGAAATCATTTGTGATAATAGGCTGCAATTCTTAGGTGTAAAAGTTAGTGACTTTTTTAAAAGTTGGAAGATTAAACAAATTACTTATGTACCTTACCACTCTGTAGCTAATGGTCAAGTTGAGCCAACAAATAAGGTCATCGTCAAAAAATTAAAGAAGCGTCTGGAAGAATCAAAATTCAAGTGGCCATAAGTACTACCATGGGTATTATGGGCTTACTGAACGACGGCGAAACCAAGCACTGGTGAAACCCCATTCTCGCTTGTATATGGAACAGAAGCATTAATCCCAGTGAAGATAGGGGAACCAAGCTCAAGATACACTTAGAATTTGTTCATGTGCAGAGTTAACGGAAAGTCTAGCAGAAGGAACGGAGCGGGGCTGATGCAATGAATGGCAAACCCTCAAAGCAGTAAAAGCAAAAAGGATCAAAGGAAAAGAAAAGAAGGAACAAAGAGAAGGAAAACTATGAGAATAAAAGTATACTGTGGGTCTTCACTTTCCATCCAAATTTATATGAAAGAAATTTTCAAGATCTCTTATCCATGGTAGATGACATTTTTTCTACCCAATCACGAAAGTTAGGAATTTCTGTGAAGACTTCCTTGGTTGCTGAAAAATGAACAAAAACCTATGTGAGAAAAATTGAAACATTAAAGGAAACAAGGAAATAAAGAAAAATACCCATGTGCAAAGTTTTACTTCTCAAGGAAGGGCATATTCTCATCATTCACTAATTTACGAGTGGAAACAGCAACAAATCGGGCATACCAACCATGTCACAATCATCCTCGGGGCTTAATAAAACTTTTTTACTTCTCGCCATGAGAGAAAAATACCCTCTTGAAAAAGCTTTAGGGAGTACAGGTGGAGTAAGTGACAAAAAGTAAAAGGAGCGGAAAGCAAACCTGATATGTAACGAAGGCAAGCAACTGCCCTCCACACAATCATACCTATTTGACTGAGACGGATATTGAAATAGCGGAAAAATTCAATAATCACGGGGTCAGTAGGAGGGTTAACCCTAAGGTGAAAGGGCAGGTATAAACAAAATAATAACCTTCATGGTAAGAGGTGATTATATTATTAGCACTAGGGGTCATTGTTGGTAAATCAGGTTTCTAATGGCATTCACGTCGAACTAAGGCAAAGAGGCTAGGAGTAATCAAACTAGGGTAATAATCAACAGGTTTAAGAGATGTTATGGAAGAAACTTGTTTACTCATAGCTTCACAATTCGATATGAAGGAAAATTCTTGAGGGACAATCTCAGACACAATGGTTCTCACATAGGCTCATTATGATCTCTCCCTCTAGAGGAAGATTTGGGGATTATGGAAGTTCTAGCCCTAGAGGAAGAAGGTTTGGCAGAACCACCCTGAGAATGGGTAAAACTATGGTAGACAAAGAACCTAAGCTACGTAGTTTGCCACATCTTCTACTCCTAGTGGGGGCATAAGGGGGGGGGGAGGGGAGGGAGGAGTTCATCAACGATCACTATCTTACGAGGGTCTGATGATGAATAAGGGTTTGAAGAACGATAAAACATCTTTAATGGTGAAGATATAAAAGAAAGAAGAAGAACTGCAAGAGATGCTAAAAGTATGAATGCAAGAAAGAAGAAGGGAATTTTCAAAGTTGAGTGTAATAAGGTATTTATAGGGAAAATAACCCTCATTAGAGATTATCATTATGAACTATTATCATGGAACCGTCACTTTGTGAATGATGCAGCTGCAGAAAAACCCTAAAAAGGCGTTGAAAGTTGCAGAACCAACTGTAATTAGACACATGTACTGAGCATTGATTATACATGACGTATGTCTCATCGATTCTGAAGAAGGAATTATGATAGTGGGGAAGAGGCGGCAAGATATTCCCGCCATAAAAATTTAATACTTCCCGAATATTCATTTGAGAATATTCAGAAAGTGAGAGGACTATCTGTCTTGGTGGGAAAAAGGCATGACACATGGACCATCAATGAGGTGACAAGTGGCACTTACAGTTGGGTCAATAAAAGAAAACGGAAAGGCACAGATGAAATACCCATAGTGTTTCTTCAGAGGAGGTACCAGTTCTAGCAGCTGGAAAAGAAGAAATAGGCATGAGATGAAGACTATAAAAGGAGAAGATTTACGAATCTGTTATAGATATGGAAGGGGAATCGGCATTAACTTTGATTACGGGTAATCCTCAATTATTAATGTAACTATTGCAATTAAATATGGTAACGGGCAATCAAGGCAATTAATGTCATTAATGAGCTAGAATTAAGTAGGTAAACCATTACAATTGTGTATCCTTATATAAGGACTCATACTTCATTTTGTACCATCATCTGAATATTTTTGAATATATGCAATCAATCTTTTACTTTATTTGATTCAAGTGTTTGAACCGCGATTCTGGAGGAGATTAACAATCAACAATAAGCTTTCTTTCCTTACTTATTATTTTTGTTATTTTCCTTATTCTTTGTATTACCAAGAAAATAAATTAATTTTGATTATCAGTAACCCCATTTTTTCTAATACTAGCTTTGACCATAACATTTATTTTTGGGTTAAATAACTTGACGAAGCAATCAGCTAAAGGTGCAAAACTTTTCATATGCTTGAACTGTTTGTATTAATTAAAGTTTCGACTCTTTTTAGGTTTTGGCATGTTACTCTATATTATATGCAGAAAATTAAGTAAAAGTACTACTTAATACATAACAACGTTCCCGTCCTTTGTTGGAGAAGTGAAAGGCTGGGTTTCGCAAAATAAGACTAGAATATAATAACTAATGAGAGAGAAAATAAACAATAATTTTTTCTGAATTCTTTTGGGAAAATGACACTGTAGACTTTAATTTGAGTCAATTGCAACATGGTGCCAATATAGGCTTTTCCATAGATGAAAATGATATATGAGATAGTCTCTTTTGAAGACAAAATGATACAGCTCTTATACATATTTTCATCCAAAGTCCGTGTTTACTTTCATGGAATTTTGGAATGACAAGATTCGCATTTAGGTTCAACTGAATTCACTGCTCGAATCACTTACACACTCAAAAAGACATAAATATAGGATAGATATATCACATCCATTCTGAACCCGTTGATTCTATTGTTAATGATGTCGTGGATCTGGTCCTCCAGGTGCCACTCTATCTGCATCCACCAATACTACCCTCCTTTTAGTTTCTGTCAGTGTTTTTCCCAAATTAGAACATATTTCACGTAAAATCTCCTGGCTATCTATCTTTTTTCTCATACTTTCAAGGCCCCGATAGCTCGTCGCTATTGAAATATTTACCTCTGCAGAGAATAATAATAGAACAAGGAAAACTGAATTCAGTATGGAATTTGAGTTTGCCATATATATATGTTGATGGAAAAATCAAAATTGTGAGAGGAAAAAGAAGTACTAAAGGTGGCAGGTTTTGATAATGAAGTAAGACATCAAGAAGCTAGTATCATGCAAATATATATAAGGGAATCCAAATGGAAGTGTCCAAAAATGGAAACATTTTTAATCGTGTGCCTATAGAAAGTGTTTTTAGAACATGGGGCTTTATGTAATGATTTTTGCATTCATGTTAAGCCCATGATCTAAAAGTTACATAATCCATGTTATCACTTGTCCCTATTATGCACTCAAACTTTTGTTGTATTCATATATAGTTTTACTTTCTTTTTTGTGTCCTTAATCCATTGTGAGATTGGTTTCTTTGAGTTGGATGACTAGTCATCTTGTATGTCCTTTAAGTCATTATTTCTCGGAGAGTTTTGAAAAGGAAAAATTATGCGATACAACATGCAAATATATACATTGTATTTATTATTTGTAGCTTTATTTTTAGACAATTACTATTGGTAGCTATATTTAAATTTTATAGTAAATCCATCTGAAAGTATTGAAATAAGATATCAATTGTTTAGAACTGAAACAAAAAAGCAACAAGCTCTCGTAACTCAGTTGATTAGACCATCCACTTAGTAAGCGCATGTATTGAGTTCTACTTTTAACGAGAGAATTCTATTTTTCTGTATTTACGTATTTCGTCTTAGTAGTATGTATTGCGTGAATGATACAGTCGATACAGATTGTATCCTATGTATACACCCTTATATTTTGGGTTGTATGTCCTTTAACTCACCTTGTATGTCCTTTATGTCTTTATTTCTTGGAGAGTTTTGAAAAAGAAAAATTACATGATACAACATGAAAATATATATACACTGTATTTACTATTTATAGCTATATTTTCAAAAAATTACCATTCGTAGCTATATTTAAATTTTATAATAAATCCATATGAAGTACTAAATAAAATATCAATTGTTTAAAACTGAAACAAGAGAACAACAAGCTCTTGTTGCTCAGTTGATTAGACCACCCACTTAGACCACCCACTTAGTAAGCGCAAGTATTGAGTTCTATTTTTATCGAGAGAATTCTATTTTTCTGTATTTCGTCTTAGTTGTATATATTGCACGAATGATACAGTCGGTACATGTTGTATCCGTTGTATACACCCTTGTATTTTGCCTTGGTTGTATGTCCTTTTAAGTCATCTTGTATGTTTTTAAGTCATTATTTCTTGGAGAGTTTGAAAAAGAGAAATTACGTGATATGACATGCAAATATATACATTCTATTTACTACTTGTAGTTATATTTTTAGAAAATTACTGTTCGTAACTATATTTGAATTTTATAGTAAATCCATCTGAAAGTACTGAAATAAGATATCAATTGCTTAGAACTGAAACAAGAGAGCAACAAGCTCTCATAGCTAAGTTGGTTAGACCACCCGCTTAGTAAGCGCATGTCTTGAGTTCTACTTTTAACGAGAGCATTCTATATATTTTCTGTATTTATGTATTTTGTCTTGGTTGTATTTATTACGCGAATGATACAGTCGATACAGGTTGTATCTTTTGTATACACCCTTGTGTTGGCCCAAGTAAAGGTAAAGTTTTGAAGATTGACAAAGAAACTCAAACATGGACCAGATCCATCTTGTGAAGCACAATCGTGATCAACCCAAACATGTGAGATGCACGTGAAGGAGATAAACCTAACTTATCAAAAGTAATATCTCCTGATCATGATCGAAAATGTTGCATATTGGATAAGGAGAAAGACTCCTTACACAAAGAGAACACGATTTATAAAAAGGATAGAGTTAGAGTATGAGCTCAACTAGAACTCTTCCACCATGGAAAAGTAGCATCTGTATCCTAGTCAATCTCTAATTGCTAACTCCTTAAATATTAGTGTTGTTATCTTTTACAGGTAATGTACATAAGCAGAAGTTAAACATGAATTGAGAGCAAAATAGCAAGGCAATTTTGCAAGCAATTTATGTGTGATTCAAGCGTGCAAACCTGAAGCTACTTGAACCAGATAAAAGAACCAGTTCCAAGTGTCTATCCTTTTATTCTAGTTCAATAGTAGTAGGTGATTTTATATTATACCTTTCAGCTTATTTAGAAGCAATTGTATTAGGTACGTAGAGTTTTCAAGTTAGAGTTTACTTGAAGTTATCGCAACAGTTGAGGTTGTGTGCCATAACGGGATTAGAGTTAATCCTATGTTTACAAAAGAGTTTTTGTAAATCTGTTTTTGGCTCAGTGATTTTAGTGGAGAGTTTGGGAAAATCCTACTGGAAGGTAGGTCGTAGTTTTTTCACCTTTTGAGTTAAGTGTTTTCCACGTAAAATCTATGTGTTCTTTATTTTCTGTATTTATCATTCCGCAGCAGCAGTAGTTGGAACACATAGAAGAATCATGTCCTTCTATAATCTAGTTAAGCGAAAATTGGGTACCACACAGATCATCCCCTTTCTTGTGGGGGTATTGAAGTCTAAAACATTAATTGGTATCAGAGCGGGTTATCCTTGAAGAGGCTAACACCTTAGGATCAGATCAAGATGAGTGCACCACCTAAAAACTGGGAAGGGCAATCCATTGCTAGGCCTCCACTCTTTAATGGCTAGTACTACTCCTGGTGGAAGAACAGGATGAGAGACCACATCATAGGAGAAGACTATAAACTCTGGGACATAGTTAATGATGGTCCCCTGGCTACTACAAAGAAGAATGCTGAAGGAGTGGACGTGCCAAAGACAAAAGCTGACTGTACTGCTGAAGATTTGAGGAAATGGGAAAAGAATGTCAAGGCCAAGAAATGGCTTATGTGTGGACTCGGTCCAGACGAGTATAGCAGAATTCAAAGTTGTACCATTGCTAAGGAGATCTGGGACACTCTACAAGTGGCCCATGAAGGAACTCCTCAAGTGAAGAGATCAAGAGGAACACTGATGTATTCTCAATATGAGAATTTCACTATGAAGGAAGGAGAAACTATCCAAGAAATGTACACAAGGTTCACAACACTAACAAATGAACTTAAGTTTCTTGGAAGAATTATTCTTGAAGAAGACAAGGTTGAGAAGATCTTGACAAGGGTCCTGCTAGTAACTTGGGAAAGCAAAATCACTACTATTTAGGAATCTAAGAACATTGCTACTCTCAAGTTAGATGAGCTGATTGGTAACCTCACTGCCTATGAACTGAGAAGGAAAACCATGAAGATGGATGCACTCAAGAAGGAAAGAAGCCTGACTCTTAGAATAGCTGAAGGTGTTGACTTAGAGGATGATGAAATGGCTATGATCACAAGGAATTTCAAGAAGTACCTAAAGAGAGGAAAGGGTTCTTCAAGAGGTGCAACCTTCAACAAACCAAGGGTTCCTGAAAAACAGACCAATGAGGGGTGCTACAAATGTGGGAAGACTAACCACATGATCAAGAACTGTCCTCAGTGGGAAATTAAATGGAAGAAGGAAAGGGCTGAAGGAAAAAACATGAAGAAGGAACAAGTTCAACCTAAGAAGAAAAAAAGGATCAACAAAGATTATGGTTGCTGCTTGGGGAGAAACCTCAGATGAGGATTCAGAAGATAAAACTGGAGATGAACAAGCACTTATGGCAATTGGAGAATCAGACGATGAATAAGAGGTAAGTGTGATTCATCTCAAAGACAAGATTAAATTTTTGTCTAAAGAAAAGCTATCTGAATTACTGCTAGATTTCATTGATGAGTCTGAGGTCATAACTAATGAGAAGGAACAACTGTTTAGGGAATGTATGATCCTAAAAGCCAAATGCAAAAATTTGGAATTTAGGGCTAGTGAAAGTGATAGTAGAAATATTGAGTTGAAGAACCAGGTTCTTAAACTTGACACCAGTGTCTTAGAACTTAGGTATGAGAACTTAAAACTAAAATTAGGAACAGGTAAGAAAGCTGATCACACACATCTCACCTTAGAAGAAAATCTAGGAAAAATGAAGGATGAGTTGTACAGGAAAGATGAGCAGATAAGAGTCCTAAAAGAAGATCTAGGCAAGGTGAAACATGAACTAGATAGAACTTACAAATGGAATAAGTCCTCCGATGCACTATCCTGGCTGCAAGAGCACCACAGTAGCAACAAGAGAGGACTTGGCTATGGGACCCCAGCACCTAAGTGGGATCCCAAAAGCAAGTACATCACATTTCCTGAAAACAAAATCTGCACACACTGTGACAAGACTGGTCATTACAAAAGTGAATGTATTGCAAAAGAAAAGGCCAGTCAAAAGAACAAAACCTTTGTTCAAGAGAAAAAATAGGCTACCTGGATGGTCCAAAAGGAATTTAATTCACCCCTTTGCCTATATAAAGGGACTCAAACTAGTTTGAGTTCCTAAGACTAACCCCTGATTTCATTTTGCAGGTCCAAGTGAAGGGAAGTAGCCGAATATGGTACATGGATAGTGGTTGCTCAAAGCATATGACTAGAAGCAAGAACTAGTTCCTTTCACTGGAGGACCTAAAAGGAGGTAATGTCTCCTTTGAAAATGGGAAGAAAGGTGAGATCACTGGGGTTGGAAAGGTAGGTAAGACAGACTCATATTCCATTGAGAATGTCTACTTGATAGATGGCTTGAAATATAGCTTAATTAGTGTATCACAACTGTGTGACAAAGGTTACCTGGTAGCATTCACCTCTACTAAATGTTTTGTGATTAATCTTAGCACTGACAAGACTGTTTTGCAGGGAAAAAGAGTTAACAATATTTACATTGTAGATCTGTCCACTCTTTCAGAAAATGAACTCACCTGTTTGAGAGTGTTGGACAATGATCCCCTCTTGTGGCACAAAAGACTTGGTCATGCAAGTCTAAATCAACTCAACAAATTAGTCTCCAAGGATCTGGTGATAGGGTTACCTAATATCAAGTTCAAGGAAAATAATGTTTGTAAGGCTTGTGTAAGGGGGAAGCAGGTTAGATCCTCTTTTAAAAGCAAGAAAGTGGTAAGCACAATTAGGACGATGGAACTGGTCCATATGGATCTCTGTGGTCCAATGAGAACATTAAGTAGAGGTGGTAAAAGATATGTGATGGTACTTGTTGATGATTACTCTAGGTTTACTTGGGTATTGTTTTTAACATCTAAGGATGAAACATTTGACATGTTTACTGCCTTTGTTAGAAAAACTCAAAAACAACTAGGTAATCAACTTGCATCAATTAGGTTTGATCATGAAACTGAATTTGAAAATGCTAAGTTTGTTAAATTTTGTGATGAGCATAGTATAAATCATAATTTCTCTGCCCCTAGAACTCCTCAACAAAATGGAGTAGTTGAAATAAAGAATAGGACTCTTGAATTTATGGCTAGGACTATGATTCTTTCTAGTAAACTGCCCCATTGCTTCTGGGCAAAGGCTGTAAATACTGCATGTTACATCATAAATAGGTGCATGACTAGACATCTTATAGAGAAGATTCCCTATGAGTTACTTAAATGGAGAAAATCAAATATATCCCATCTTAGGGCATTTGGATACAAGTGCTTTGTGCACAATAATGGAAAGGACTCCCTAGGTAAGTTTGATCCCAGAAGTGATGAAGGAGTATTCTTGAGATATTATTCACATAGCAAATCTTATAAAGTGTACAACAAAAGAATATGTAGAAGAAAGTGTACATGTAGTTTTTGATGAAACTAACATTCTTTCCGAGAGATAGGAACATGAAGATAAAGCTATTGGGCTGGTAAAAGAGTTGAGTGAAGTCATAGCTCAAGCTGAAACTGCACCAAAGGAAGGAACAAGTGATGGAACAGGTTCTTCCATCTAGGGCAACCTGACAAGGGGAACTGAACAAAGAAGAACTGAAACCAATCCCCTGATGGAGCCTGTTCCTCAGCAACAGAACATGGGAGAAACATCAAACATAAACCAGTTGGTTGTGAAACCTTACAAGTATCACAGTTCTCATCTCATTGAAAACATAATTACTAATCCAACCTCTAGAGTTAAAACTAGATCACAATTAAAGAATCTATGTGCTTTTGATGCTTTTTTATCTCTTATTGAACCTAAAAATATTGCTGAGGCTTTGCACGATGCAGATTGGGTAAATGCAATGCAAGATGAACTGAATCAGTTTGAAAGAAGCCAAGTTTGGCATCTGGTTCCAAGACCTAAGGACAGATCAGTAATTGGCACTAAATAGGTCTTCAAAAACAATCTTGATGAAGATGGAACTATTGTAAGGAATAAGACAACGTTGGTGGTTCAAGATTACAACTAGGAGGAAGGCATAGACTATGATGAGACCTTTGCTCTAGTTGCTAGATTGGAAGAAATAAGACTCCTCATAGCCTTTGTAGCACACATGAAATTTACTCTTTATCAGATGGATGTCAAAAGTGCCTTCCTAAATGGCTACCTAAAGGAAGAAGTGTTTGTCAAACAACCTCCAAGGTTTGAGAGCAAAGAGTGTCCAGAACATGTGTATAAATTAGACAAGGCTCTCTATGGACTCAACCAGGCTCCTAGAGCATGGTATGAACGATTGTCCAAATTCCTACTTGAACATGGCTACAAGAGAGGTAAAATTGACAGTACTCTATTCCTTAAGAAAAAAGTTATGGATCTTCTTGTAGTACAAATATATATTGATGACATAATTTTTGGGGGAACCACTGACAAACTGAGTAAGGAATTTGCAAAATTAATGGGTGTCACACCTCCTTTTTCCGCACCCGAGGGGGTACAGGGGAGTTTTTTCCAATTAAAGGACAATCGAAACGGGATTGGTTTATTTATTTCAGAGTCGCCACTTGGGAGATTTAGGGTGTCCCAAGTCACCAATTTTAATCCCGAATCGAGGAAAAGAATGACTCTATATTACAGTCTGCGTACCAGAAATCCGGATAAGGAATTCTGTTAACCCGGGAGAAGGTGTTAGGCATTCCCGAGTTCCGTGGTTCTAGCACGGTCGCTCAATTGTTATATTCGGCTTGATTATCTGATTTTATACAAGTATGAACTTATGTGCAAATTTTGACTTTTAACCGCTTTATTATTATTGTTTTTACAAGAATGTGAACATCGCTTAAAACACGTCTTTGGACTGCGTCACATGAAATGCACCCACAATCCGGAACGCATTTTATTTGATGTTTTGAGATTTGGATTTGGGTCGCATGAAATGCACACCCGAGCTTAAGAAAGTAAATTATTAAACACGCGCCTAAAGAGACTATCGCGTTATTATTTTGGGAAGGCCACGAAATTCACTAAGCGGCCCTCCTGAATTCTAAGTAATTTAAAACAAGTATTTACTGAGGGCCCCGCAATTTGTATTTTTATTCGGCGAGGCTCATCTCATTCTTATTTTTTAAAGGAATTTGCAACGTCATGGAAATGCATCTCGGGCCACGCCACAATCAATGCGCCCGTGACTAGAGACATATTTTGACTCCGTTGAGATTTGGATTTGGGTCACATAAATGTGCACCCGAGTTTAGGGAGATAACATTATTAAAGGTGTGCCTAAAGCAACTAGCGCATTATTATTTTGGGGAGGGCCGTGAAATTTGTTAAACGGCCCATCCCGGAATCTAAGTATTTAATACATATATTTTGTGAGGGCCCCGCAATTTGTCCCTTTTATTCGGCGAGGCTCGTCTCATTTTATTCTTTATTATTACTATTATATTTTTATTTTTTATTTTTTTAAAGGATGCCATTTTTATGTCTTTAACAATACTAAAACTTACGGCCTCTTTACAACTAAAATCCCATGACTTGTTAAAAGTTTAATAAAAGGAGTTTAGTGAATGAGTGTTTCGGTAGTAGTAACAGCATGCACTAATACTATTTTTTCGAATGACCTAACCGAAGGAAAGGACGAACAGATTAACGTCAAACTTGTGTCATAGGACGACTAGTCCAACTTAATTAAACGACATCAAAATAAACAATAATAACATAACATGAAAATGAACCAAAATGCAGACAATGAAACATAGGCAGAAAATTTCCATACCAATTTTTATATTGCATCTCAAACATTCAACGTAAGTTTATTTATCTAATACATCGAGGTTTACTAACCTTTGCACCTCGACAAACTCAGAGCGACAAACACGATTCCGACGGAACTTAAGCCGGACCTTTCTGAACGAAGAACAACGACGGAACCTCGGACAGCGCCTCGACGTACCGGACCTCGACGAACAAAACAACCTCACCGGACTGAAGCAACGGCTGAGCTACTCAGCAACGCAGCGACGCAGCAACAGCTGCTGTATTTTTTCGACGCAGCAACTGTTGCGAGAAGCTGCAACAAAGGGGTCGTTGGAGGTGATGAAAGGAGCAGCTATGGAGGTCTGTTTGGTTGTTGACGGAGGTGGAGGAGTGACGATGATTATGGGTGGTCGGAGGTTTTTGTGGACTGGTTTTTGTCGACTGCTCCTTTTGACGTGGGGTGGCGTTCGGACAGTGGAGGTCGTTGATAGAGCTTGGGAGGAGACGGGGTGGTCGATGATGGTAGTTCCGGCGAAGGGGAAGTGGGGAATGGAGTTTGGGAGGAGGAGGGTGATGGTTTGTTGGTGGTCGTCCTCGCTGCGACAGTAGGGGTCGTTGATGATGGTAGGGTTTTCGTTGGTTTTGGTGGTGGTTTGGGTAGGTGTTTGGCGATGGGAAGGTGCCGGACTGGAGCTGGAGCTCCGACGATGGGGCAGCGGTGGTTGACGACGAGGGTGTTGGGTGGTTTTCACGATGGTGGGGCTGTGGATAGGTCTTTGGACAGTAGGGTTCCTGTGGGGTTTTTTGCTTCTTCTTCTTCTTGAAGAAGAAGCGTGAACAGTAGTATATTTTCCAAGTTTTTCCAAAGTCTGTTTGTTGGTCCCCCTGGTTTTTTTTCGTAGGTTTTCTTTCTTCTTCTTCTTTTTAAGAAGAAGCTATACAGTACCCCCTTTTCAAAATTCCTCAAAATCCCCCTTTTCCTTTGTGTTTGTCCGTGTTTTTGTAATGCAATGCCCATGAAAATGAGCCCCACGCTTGGTGGGGTTCGAGGCATATGTCCCCCACGCGTGGTGGGGTTCCCCACGTGTCCTGGACACGGTTTATTATGGGTTAGGTCCGAAAATTAGGCCTAAAACCGGGTAGTTTAAACCCGAATATTATTCTTTTGCCCGGACCCGAGAAATAGGAATACGTTGCTTAACTAGTCCTATGTAAGCAAAATAACTACCAAAAATAAGACTAGTATTTAAACAAAACTATATCTTTTTAAATATTTTCAAGGTTTAAAATAGCTACAAAAATATTAATAAAACTATTTTTTGTAATTTTCGTTTTTCAATATTAAGAGAAAATATGAAGTAATATTTTTTGTATTTTTCAAAGTTAAAATGACTATAAAACCTTAATAGAACTATATTTTATTTATTTTTCTGTAATTTTCAAAATTATATAAAGTACAAAAATAAAGTGCAATTTTTGTATTTTTCAAGCTTATGAGAGATACATAAACTAAAATTTATATATATATATTTTGAATTTTTTTTTCTTTTTGCAAAGAAATAAAGTAAAAATAGTTAAAATAGCTATACTGGACCCAATTTCACATATTCATGCTAAAAATGTGAAAATTCTCAGGGAGGGTCAAAAATCACGTGCTTACAGCTGCCCCTCTTTGATTGGAAACACGGAGAGTTTTCCGACAAAGAACGACTAGACGTGTTTTTGACCCGACCATTGCTTGGACGGACTACACTTAAGGAAAGGGAGGGAATGTGACCGAGCCCTGGTATCTGAGCTGCCTACATATCCTTGGTTATACAGGAATCAGGCCACGTGTAGTTCGGGATGAGAGAGATAGTGAAGTGTACCGAGGTGAAGAGCCGATCGAGGTGCCGTTCCGTTGAGGTTCCGGTCCGCGGTCCTGTCATTACAACAAAAATGAAAACTGAAAAAAGACTAACTAAGCCTATCAGCTACTAGTTACAAGGATTCCTATCTCTCAAGTCTTCTGAAACTTGGTCTTGAGTCTTGAATGGTGCTTCATACAGACTTTGGATTTGAACCTTGATACTTGCTAGTTGTAGGTGTTAGTTCTTGAGCAGACCACATCTGTTCTCCACTTCCGTATTTTTCTCTTTTGTATTCCTCTGCTCCTTTCTCATATGAGCGGGCTTTTGACTTAAATACTTCAATTGTATTCCCTTATTCTCCAGGTGGGTGCCTGATTTCTATTTCTTTTATCCTTGTTCTCCAGGTGGACGCCTGACTTCTATTTTTCTTTGTCCTTGTTCTCCAGGTGGACGCCTGATTACTTCTTTTCTTTGTCCTTGTTCTCCAGGTGGACGCCTGATTTCTATTTTTCTTTGTCCTTGTTCACCAGGTGGATGCCTGATTTCTATTTTTCTTTGTCCTTGTTCTCCAGGTGGACGCCTGATTTCTATTTTCTTTGTCCTTGTTCTCCAGGTGGACGCCTGACTTCTATTTTTCTTTGGCATACAACAACCTCCGTTCTACAGGCGGGTCCCTGACAACCAAAACAAACAAAACAAACAAAATATCCTAACCCAGTGTGTACTGGGAAGATTCGTGAGTCGTTAGCAAAATTGTAACTCATTTATACTACTGATGCAATGATGAGTAAACTAAAGACTAGGCTAGGATGTGCATCTCCTACGGGTAAAACAAAACTTTTGTTAGCAAATGCGTCTGCTAAAAATAAAACCTCAATGACTCAAACAACTGCCTTCCCTCATTATACTGGTGGGCGACCTAGAACTTAAATGTATTCCTGCATTATACTGGTGGGCGACCTAGAACTTAAATGTATTCCCGCATTATACTGGTGGGCGACCTAGAACTTAAATGTATTCCCGCATTATACTGGTGGGCGACCTAGAACTTAAATGTATTCCCGCATTATACTGGTGGGCGACCTAGAACTTAAATGTATTCCCGCATTATACTGGTGGGCGACCTAGAACTTAAATGTATTCCCGCATTATACTGGTGGGCGACCTAGAACTTAAATGTATTCCCGCATTATACTGGTGGGCGACCTAGAACTTAAATGTATTCCCGCATTATACTGGTGGGCGACCTAGAACTTAAATGTATTCCCGCATTATACTGGTGGGCGACCTAGAACTTAAATGTATTCCCGCATTATACTGGTGGGCGACCTAGAACTTAAATGTATTCCCGCATTATACTGGTGGGCGACCTAGAACTTAAATGTATTCCCGCATTATACTGGTGGGCGACCTAGAACTTAAATGTATTCCCGCATTATACTGGTGGGCGACCTAGAACTTAAAGTATTCCCGCATTATACTGGTGGGCGACCTAGAACTTAAAAGTATTCCCGCATTATACTGGTGGGCGACCTAGAACTGAAATGTATTCCCGCATTATACTGGTGGGCGACCTAGAACTTAAATGTATTCCCGCATTATACTGGTGGGCGACCTAGAACATAAAGGTATCCCCGTATTATACTGGTGGGCGACCTAGAACTTAAATGAATTCCCGCATTATACTGGTGGGCGACCTAGAACTTAAATGTATTCCCGCATTATACTGGTGGGCGACCTAGAACTTAAAGTATTCCCGCATTATACTGGTGGGCGACCTAGAACTTAAAGTATTCCCGCATTATACTGGTGGGCGACCTAGAACTTAAATGTATTCCCGCATTATACTGGTGGGCGACCTAGAACTTAAAAGTATTCCCGCATTATACTGGTGGGCGACCTAGAACTTAAATGTATTCCCGCATTATACTGGTGGGCGACCTAGAACTTAAAGTATTCCCGCATTATACTGGTGGGCGACCTAGAACTTAAATGTATTCCCGCATTATACTGGTGGGCGACCTAGAACTTAAAGTATTCCCGCATTATACTGGTGGGCGACCTAGAACTTAAATGTATTCCCGCATTATACTGGTGGGCGACCTAGAACTTAAAAGTATTCCCGCATTATACTGGTGGGCGACCTAGAACTGAAATGTATTCCCGCATTATACTGGTGGGCGACCTAGAACTGAAATGTATTCCCGCATTATACTGGTGGGCGACCTAGAACTTAAATGTATTCCCGCATTATACTGGTGGGCGACCTAGAACTTAAAAGTATTCCCGCATTATACTGGTGGGCGACCTAGAACTTAAAAGTATTCCCGCATTATACTGGTGGGCGACCTAGAACTTAAAAGTATTCCCGCATTATACTGGTGGGCGACCTAGAACTTAAATGTATTCCCGCATTATACTGGTGGGCGACCTAGAACTTAAAAGTATTCCCGCATTATACTGGTGGGCGACCTAGAACTTAAATGTATTCCCGCATTATACTGGTGGGCGACCTAGAACTTAAATGTATTCCCGTATTATACTGGTGGGCGACCTAGAACTTAAAAGTATTCCCGCATTATACTGGTGGGCGACCTAGAACTTAAATGTATTGACAGAAATGTATGCCTCTGTTGTATGGGCGGGCTCCCAACTTCAATACTAACTTATAAGGAAATGCCTTTCTCACGGGTGAAAACTAAACTTAGGAGGAAATGCATCTCCTCTGGGTAAAACTAGACTTAGGAGGAAATGCATCTCCTATGAGTGAAAACTGAACCTAGGAGGGAACTTTAGCCTATTCGAAGGTGGACGAACCCAAAATATCTTATTCGAGGGCGGATGAACCCAACATATCCTGTTTGAGGGCGGATGAACCCAACATATCCTATTCGAGGGCGGATGAACCCAAAATATCCTATTCGAGGGCGGATGAACCCAAAATATCCTATTTGAGGGCGGATGGACCCGACAGATCCTATTTGAGGGCGGATGAACCCAACATATCCTATTTGAGGGCGGATGAACCCGACATATCCTATTTGAGGGCGGATGAACCCAAAATATCCTATTCGAGGGCGGATGAACCCAAAATATTCTATTCGAGGGCGGATGAACCCAAAATATCCTATTCGAGGGCGGATGAACCCAAAAGATCCTATTCGAGGGCGGATGAACCCAAAAATATCATATTCGAGGGCGGATGAACCCAAAATATCCTATTCGAGGGCGGATGAACCCAAAATATCCTATTCGAGGGCGGATGAACCCAAAATATCCTATTCGAGGGCGGATGAACCCAAAATATCCTATTCGAGGGCGGATGAACCCAAAATATCCTATTCGAGGGCGGATGAACCCAAAATATCCTATTCGAGGGCGGATGAACCCAAAATATCCTATTCGAGGGAGGATGAACCCAAAATATCCTATTCGAGGGCGGATGAACCCAAAATATCCTATTCGAGGGCGGATGAACCCAAAATATCCTATTCGAGGGCGGATGAACCCAAAATATCCTATTCGAGGGTGGATGAACCCATATATCCTATTCGAATTTTTATTATTATTCTTTTTTTTCTCTTTTTTTAATTCCTTTTTTGTTTTTGTTTTGTTTTTGCATAGCTTCTTCCTTCCAAGACTACCTCCCTTGATTTACTTACCTGTTGGGGGTAAAATGTTATCAGCTGGGGGTACCTGACTTCCAGAAAATTTTCTAAATGGAAGGAAAATTTTCTGCCCCAGTTTGATAGTATCCCTTGTGGCACGCAGTTCTGGCATCCATGCCATTTCCTTTACCTGTTTCAAATCAAACAAAATTGTTAGTTTAAAACATGGTGGTTGGTTGTGATACTCCTGCTGGGATGGTTTTCCCTTTCTCCCTCCTTGCTTTGTGTTCCACAACTTGTTGGGGATGATATTATGTGCTGGGGATAATCCCTTCCTGCTGGGGGATATCCATCTTCTTTTGTGGCATAGCTTGGAAACTGGCATTTCCCCGACCTTTCAGTCTAGTATGGATTTCGCCAAATCATGCTCGCTGCTTT
The DNA here is from genome assembly GCF_000393655.2 of Nicotiana sylvestris. NCBI lineage: Eukaryota > Viridiplantae > Streptophyta > Magnoliopsida > Solanales > Solanaceae > Nicotiana > Nicotiana sylvestris. The sequence goes on from NC_091064.1 coordinate 14,110,199, forward strand.
CTTTGCTTTGTTCATGAGCCTTGGCTTTGAGGTTTATAACCTTGGTTTTGGCAAGGGTATCTCTCTTGACACTCGTCAATCCTTTTGTCAATTTCCTTTTGCTGGGGGTATCTTTATTGACCCTTGCCTCGCGCTTGTTCCTTGCTGACTATACCATTTGGATGTACTAGTCAAATCTCATCTTGAAAAGCTGATGGCATATTTGAAGTCATTTCATACTCGTTCTGACCGGACAGACTCTATTGGGGAAATTTTTTATGAAAGGAGAAAGATAACAGAAACAAAATAAAAGACAAAGGAAACGATGACTCTTTTACAAAAGAACTATAAATAAAAATATATCAAATGCAGATACCGACTCTAATGGCCATGACATGCGTATGTGGCCTATCCTTTATCGTCAATCATCTTTCAAGATCTTCAATTGGTGATTCCCCATCTGATTCTTGATCTTATTCGACTTGCAGTGCCCGAAGGGTTTTCACTATCAAGTCTCCCTCATTTTTGGCTTTTCTCTCAGCTTTCATCGCCTTATGGTGCCTGTGAAGGTTTTCACCGATAAGACTCTCTCATTTGTATCACTTTCCAGCTAGGGAGTTTGGAGTGTCACCGGTATGACTCTTTCTGTTGGAGATTAGAGTCTTTTCTGCTGTGGAATAGAATGTTATGTTCGCCGGTAAGACTCTCATTTGTCTGACTTGGCATCTTTTGAAGACTGATCGGAAGGTCTTTCTTTGGACCGTAATGTGGGTTTTGGATAGGGCTAGAAAGAAAGGGTAATAAAGGCTCAAAAATGCATTAATTTTGGGTTATTAATTACAACCTTCGGAATTAGATTTATTTACATCAAACGCAACTTTTGCCCCAGTTTCTTGCTTGGGGATATTTTAATTGGTTTTTTTTTTCATTTTTCAAAACTATGACCGAGCCGTGAAGCGCCTACGTATCCTCTTTGAGGAATCAGGTCAAACGTAGTTCCCAATTCCTCTTCTCCATTTGACTTTCTTTTCTTTTTTCTTTTTCGTTATCACTTTTCTTTTCTTTTCTCTTTTCATTTCTCCTTTCTTTTTGGCGTTTTTCTTTCTCTCTTTTTTCTTTTATTCTTCTTTTTCCATTTTGTTGTTTTCTTTTCTTTCATTTCTCTTACCTGCCATGCTCGCGTATTTTATTCGTTGCTACTAATTCCGAACGAGGGGTATGAAAGAAAATAAATAAGGCTCAAAAAGGGGTAACGAAGGATAAAGTGTTTGGGTAGCAGAACAAAATGCCTTCGTCATTCCAGTCTTCAAAACATGCCAAGTGCAAACAACACAACTTAAATTCGTAGTCTCTTCTGATGGTGCTGGACTTGACAATTATATTCAACATCTGTTTGTTCATTTGTCACTTCTAAAGCACCGTTGGGCGACACTCTCATTCTCATTATTATGAATGACCCTCATGCCAATTTAGGCGAATCTTTCTTTAACGGTTTTCTTTGTGTTTAACTTGCCCCAGTTCCACATGACTCGAGCATCCAAATAATCTCAAACCGTTCTTATTTCCTTTAAATGCTTTGATCACCTTCCCAGGGTTTTATGATTAACTTTTAAGATTAGGCCCAAACTGGGTGCGCATGTCATGTCCCTAGAATCGGCATTGAACAAAAATGATAAAAGGACTAAACAAAAAGATGACTGGAAATAATAAAAGACCGGACTTTGTATTAGACTACCGGTGAAATGGTTTTAAAAACAAAGCAAACCGGAATAAAATCCTAAACAACTTGGACAAAACTTAAACAAACCGCTATGACAAAACGGAAAGATAAGCGGAAAGATATTGACACAAAACAAATCCGAATTACAATCCTAATAATCCGAACAACAGAAATGACAACAGAATAAGGCACCACAAGCTTCTCTCTTGTTAACCAAAGAACATAGCGTCCTTCCATTTTATCGAGATTGGCATCTTAGCCACTGAGCTTTGTCAAAACCATTACCAGCTTCAATATCATCAATCTCCGTCAACAAGTTTCCAACAGGATTCGAATGCTTCTGTCATCAGGCCTGATCCCCGCAGAGTGTGCATCATGAGGTGCAAGTAAAGGATTCTGGGTGTCATTGTCCGGCTTACCACAAACCAACCACCTTAACTTTATTTGCGAAACAAACAGGTTAGAATGGACTCAGTCGGTCCTCATTATTAACAACATCTTTTTTCTTTTTCTTTTTCGATGTTTTTCTTTTTTTTTTCTTTTTTTTCGCTTTTTCTTTTTCATTCTTTTTCATTTTTTTTCCATTTCTTTTTTCATTTATTTTTTTTCTTGTGGTCGAATCTTATGGAGATTGCCTACGTATCATGACCCCGCATGAATCAGACCTTGCGTAGTTCTTACCAATAAAAGATAAACAATAATGAACATTTTTTCTTTTCACTTTTCATATTAAAACAAACTGGGTTTCAAAGGTTTAAAGATGACCTACCAACTTGAAAATCAAACAACCCGCCTATTTTAATCAAAAGATTTATAAACTCAAAAACAAAGGCTGACTCCCTTTCTCTGTTCGACAAATGCAACCAAATGGTTATTTTTGCATATGAAGCCCCTTCTGAATTTCACATGAATTTTGAGGCCGAGGAGGATTATTTTACGACACTTTACCAACTTGTCCATTCTTTTACGAAAATAGCCTTTCGACAACTGAAAGATACTCTAAGGCTATTTCGGCAAGAACGGTTTAAGACGCGGCCGAAGCTGGCTCGGCTTATTATGACAAAAGACGGCATTCACATGACCGCTGACTCTTTGATTTTTTTTCTTTCCAAATTACAGTAAAAGACTTGGTGTTGCAAAACACGGCCCTTCAGCGTCTCGGGGACGAAGCTTTTTTAAGGCTGTGTGGGTCCATATCTCAAAATGACCCAAAGGTGGCTGTTTATGCCAAGTCAGCCTTCCGGCGTCCCTTTCGGGAACATTCGGCTATTTATGACAAAACAGCATCACCTGACTTATTTATAACTCTTTTTTTTTCATCGTTTTTTCAATTTAGAAAAATCAATATTGCAAACACGGTCTTTCAACGTCTCGGGGACGAAGATTTTTAGGTTGTGGGGGTCAACTGGACCAAGTCTTAAAAAGTGACCTAAAGGTGGCTGTTTATGCAAAGTCAGCCTTCCGGCGTCCCTTTCGGGAACATTCGGCTATGTCTTGATAAAACAGCGTCACCTGACTTCTTTATGACAACATTGAAATTTCGACATGTTTTTTTTTTTTATTATTATTATTGTTTTTCGGCTTTTTAGCAAAAACGGTGGGGTTGGACCCGATGAGGGTTGCCTACGTATCTCACATCCGGTGAGAATCAAACCCGCGTAGTTCGGGCAAAAGAACTACTTTAAAAGAAGAAAGGAAGCATTTTCGATTGATTTTCTTTTTACAAGAAACACTTCTAAGATATATTTTGAATTTTCATTTGCTCTTTTTTTTTCTTTATTCTAAAGAAGAAGAAGAAAATATTTTTTCGGAATTTTGCTTTTAATGAAAGAAACGCTTCTCAAAATGTTTTTTTTTTTTGGATTTTGAATTTTCTTTTCAATTTTGAAAAAGAATCAAAATATTTTCGGATTTGTTTTTTTTATTTTATTTTATATTATATTATTTTTTGAAAACAATTAGAAAGACTTCCTAGAGAAGCCAATAATGGAGAAAATATTTTTGGATTATTTTAATTTTGTCATTTTCATAAACAAATAAATAACACATATTTTAAAAACAAGACTCTTTTTTCATTTTTATGGCAAGACAAACAATTTTCTTTTCTATTAATGCTTTTTTTTTTTAATAAAACAAACTAATAAGACATATATTTTTTATTTTATATTCTCAAAATTTCGACAGAGTTTCGACATTACTTGGACATTGGTTTTTTCTTTCTTCTAAAATAAGTAGTATATCTCTACGGTGTCATTTTCATCTTTCACAATTTTCTAATTTGTGGAAACGTACAAAATCTTTTTTCTTTTGAATTTTCATGCTTTGTTTTTATTTGTAATTTTATTTTTTATATTTATTATTTCTTTCAAAAATGTGGCATGGGAGACATAACGATTTCCAAGACTTCTTGGATTCCGCAAATGCTCCCCATGCGCTTTTCCCAACCTATGAAGCGTGGGGGACATATGGGAATTCCAAGACTTCTTGGATTCCACAAATGTTCCCCATGTGCTTTCCCAAAAAGCAAGCGTGGGGGACATAGGGAATTCCAAGGCTTCTTGGATTCCACAAATGTTCCCCATGCTTTGATTAAAATAACATCATGCTGGAAATGACCAAATGACCCATTCGCCCTTGACTGAATATAACATGTAGCACATAGGATGCCATAAGATGGTCTATTATTTTCAGGTTGCTTGTCCTAGACGGACCCAACCCCTGTGTTGAGTCCCCTAAGTCAAATGCACATGATGCAAATAAACGTTCCTACTAGGGATCCGGCATGTGGCTTTGTTATACTAGGTTCAAAAACCTGGGTCGGTGTTCTAGACAGTGTACCCGAGCGGACAACTCGAGCTGAGGAAGGAGCTCCTTTCCGGGAACCAAAAGGCCAGCCGGCTTAGAAACTTTCCGAGCCTCTTTTATTTAGGGTATGACACTAACAGAATAGGGAGTCTCAACCAGTAAGCACATCCCCGGAGGTAAGAAGAGAAAGGTTTCGGCACAATTTATATACAGTTCAAATAATATCAAAGCGGTAAAAGCAGCATTTAGCACATTAGGCTCAAAACATGTAATAATCAGATAATAAATAAAGCCAAATAATAACAATTATTCTAAGCTCGAATTCTTAACCCTGAACCAGTGGTTCTGGGTGTTTCGTCCCCAGCAGAGTCGCCAGAGCTGTCACACCTCCTTTTTCCGCACCCGAGGGGGTAGGGAGTTTTTTCCAATTAAAGGACAGTCGAAACGGGATTGGTTTAATTATTTCAGAGTCGCCACTTGGGAGATTTAGGGTGTCCCAAGTCACCAATTTTAATCCCGAATCGAGGAAAAGAATGACTCTATATTACAGTCTGCGTACCAGAAATCCGGATAAGGAATTCTGTTAACCCGGGAGAAGGTGTTAGGCATTCCCGAGTTCCGTGGTTCTAGCACGGTCGCTCAATTGTTATATTCGGCTTGATTATCTGATTTTATACAAGTATGAACTTATGTGCAAATTTTGACTTTTAACCGCTTTATTATTATTGTTTTTACAAGAATGTGAACATCGCTTAAAACACGTCTTTGGACTGCGTCACATGAAATGCACCCACAATCCGGAACGCATTTTATTTGATGTTTTGAGATTTGGATTTGGGTCGCATGAAATGCACACCCGAGCTTAAGAAAGTAAATTATTAAACACGCGCCTAAAGAGACTATCGCGTTATTATTTTGGGAAGGCCACGAAATTCACTAAGCGGCCCTCCTGAATTCTAAGTAATTTAAAACAAGTATTTACTGAGGGCCCCGCAATTTGTATTTTTATTTGGCGAGGCTCATCTCATTCTTATTTTTTAAAGGAATTTGCAACGTCATGGAAATGCATCTCGGGCCACGCCACAATCAATGCGCCCGTGACTAGAGACATATTTCGACTCCGTTGAGATTTGGATTTGGGTCACATAAATGTGCACCCGAGTTTAGGGAGATAACATTATTAAAGGCGCGCCTAAAGCAACTAGCGCATTATTATTTTTGGGGAGGGCCGTGAAATTTGTTAAACGGCCCATCCCGGAATCTAAGTATTTAATACATATATTTTGTGAGGGCCCCGCAATTTGTCCCTTTTATTCGGCGAGGCTCGTCTCATTTTATTCTTTATTATTACTATTATATTTTTATTTTTTATTTTTTTAAAGGATGCCATTTTTATGTCTTTAACAATACTAAAACTTACGGCCTCTTTACAACTAAAATCCCATGACTTGTTAAAAGTTTAATAAAAGGAGTTTAGTGAATGAGTGTTTCGGTAGTAGTAACAGCATGCACTAATACTATTTTTTCGAATGACCTAACCGAAGGAAAGGACGAACAGATTAACGTCAAACTTGTGTCATAGGACGACTAGTCCAACTTAATTAAACGACATCAAAATAAACAATAATAACATAACATGAAAATGAACCAAAATGCAGACAATGAAACATAGGCAGAAAATTTCCATACCAATTTTTATATTGCATCTCAAACATTCAACGTAAGTTTATTTATCTAATACATCGAGGTTTACTAACCTTTGCACCTCGACAAACTCAGAGCGACAAACACAATTCTGACGGAACTTAAGCCGGACCTTTCTGAACGAAGAACAACGACGGAACCTCGGACAGCGCCTCGACGTACCGGACCTCGACGAACAAAACAACCTCACCGGACTGAAGCAACGGCTGAGCTACTCAGCAACGCAGCGACGCAGCAACAGCTGCTGTATTTTTTCGACGCAGCAACTGTTGCGAGAAGCTGCAACAAAGGGGTCGTTGGAGGTGATGAAAGGAGCAGCTATGGAGGTCTGTTTGGTTGTTGACGGAGGTGGAGGAGTGACGATGATTATGGGTGGTCGGAGGTTTTTGTGGACTGGTTTTTGTCGACTGCTCCTTTTGACGTGGGGTGGCGTTCGGATAGTGGAGGTCGTTGATGGAGCTTGGGAGGAGACGGGGTGGTCGATGATGGTAGTTCCGGCGAAGGGGAAGTGGGGAATGGAGTTTGGGAGGAGGAGGGTGATGGTTTGTTGGTGGTCGTCCTCGCTGCGACAGTAGGGGTCGTTGATGATGGTAGGGTTTTCGTTGGTTTTGGTGGTGGTTTGGGTAGGTGTTTGGCGATGGGAAGGTGCCGGACTGGAGCTGGAGCTCCGACGATGGGGCAGCGGTGGTTGACGACGAGGGTGTTGGGTGGTTTTGACGATGGTGGGGCTGTGGATAGGTTTTTGGACAGTAGGGTTCCTGTGGGGTTTTTTGCTTCTTCTTCTTCTTGAAGAAGAAGCGTGAACAGTAGTATATTTTCCAAGTTTTTCCAAAGTCTGTTTGTTGGTCCCCCTGGTTTTTTTTCGTAGGTTTTCTTTCTTCTTCTTCTTTTTAAGAAGAAGCTATACAGTACCCCCTTTTCAAAATTCCTCAAAATCCCCCTTTTCCTTTGTGTTTGTCCGTGTTTTTGTAATGCAATGCCCATGAAAATGAGCCCCACGCGTGGTGGGGTTCGAGGCATATGTCCCCCACGCGTGGTGGGGTTCCCCACGTGTCCTGGACACGGTTTATTATGGGCTAGGTCCGAAAATTAGGCCTAAAACCGGGTAGTTTAAACCCGAATATTATTCTTTTGCCCGGACCCGAGAAATAGGAACACGTTGCTTAACTAGTCCTATGTAAGCAAAATAACTACCAAAAATAAGACTAGTATTTAAACAAAACTATATCTTTTTAAATATTTTTCAAGGTTTAAAATAGCTACAAAATATTAATAAAACTATTTTTTTGTAATTTTCGTTTTTCAATATTAAGAGAAAATATGAAGTAATATTTTTTGTATTTTTCAAAGTTAAAATGACTATAAAACCTTAATAGAACTATATTTTATTTATTTTTCTGTAATTTTCGAAATTATATAAAGTACAAAAATAAAGTGCAATTTTTGTATTTTTCAAGCTTATGAGAGATACATAAACTAAAATTTATATATATAATTTTTGATTTTTTTTCTTTTTGCAACGAAATAAAGTAAAAATAGTTAAAATAGCTATACTGGACCCAATTTCACATATTCATGCTAAAAATGTGAAAATTCTCGGGGAGGGTCAAAAATCACGTGCTTACAATGGGGAGTGAGTTTAAAATGAGTATGATGGGTGAGCTTAACTTTTTCTTAGGCTTACAGATCAAACAAAACCCAAATGGAACCATGATCCATCAGCAGAAATATGCAAAAGATTGATTAAGAAGTTTAAAATGGATGGATCAAAGAAAATAGACACACCCACTGCAACAGATACTAAATTAGACATAGATGAACCTAGTTCATCTGTTGATCAGAAGTTGTATAGGGGTATGATTGGCTCACTTTTGTATCTTACTACTAGCAGACCTAACATAGTTTTCAGTGTAGGGCTTTGTGCTCGTTTTCAAGCAAATACTAAGGAATCTTACTTGACTGCTGTCAAGAGGATACTGAGATATTTGAAAGGCACTACTGATATTTGCCTTTGGTACTCTAAAGGTAGCAACTTTAATCTAGTGGGATATGCTGATGCTGACTATGCAGGTTTCCTGGTGGATAGGAAGAGCACCTCAGGTATGGCACACTTTCTTGGGTCATGTCTGGTATCATGGGCTACTAAAAGGCAGAATTCAGTGGCCTTATCCACTGTTGAGGCTGCGTATGTTGTTGTTGCCCCTTGTTGTGCTCAACTGTTGTGGATCAAACAACAACTGATGGATTTTGGCATTGAAGTTGGTTGCTTACTTATCTTTTGTGATAACGCTAGTACTAATAGCATGAACAAGAACCCAGTTCATCATAAGAGGACCAAACATATAGATGTCAGGCATCACTTCTTAAGGGACAACTACGAGAAAGGATTGATTACCATAGAATTATGTGCTACTGATAAATAAATTGCTGACATCTTTACTAAAGCACTGAGTAGAGAAAACTTTGAAAGGAGCAGGTTAAAGTAAGGGATGATTAAGATCACCTAATTGGACCAACTCAGAATGCACAATGAAAAAAAAATAAAAAAGGAGTTTTTTTTTGCTAGGAAATCTGGAACTTGTGTAAATATATAGATTAATTCTTACTCAGTTTCATACTGTAAATAGTATACTCCGGTGACATGTGTTGATATGACTCACTGATCTCTAAGAAAAATTTCTCTATTTTGGTAAATTGAGGCATGATCAAGGGAACTCTAAAAGAAGAATCTGGTTCATCAGTATTGGTCATATGAATGACAAGGTATGTTTTCTATACTCTGCACAATTAGAAATATAAATATTTAAATCATGAGCAGAGTCCTACCATTGTTCAACACATTATAAAATCCTATCCGTTTGTTTTTGAACCAGATCCATTCTTATTAGAATTCTCACCACAAAAAATGCCTAAAATCTAGAGAAGCCTAACCGTTCGTTCAACCTACAGTTTCAGGTTGATTAGACCTCTAATTGACTGCTAAAGCTACCGTTATCCATTAAATTACTCTTTCCCTTTAAATACCCATTATTACCTTCTGCCACCCTCATTATTCCAAACCGTCAAAAATTATTTTTCACTCTAAATTGTTTTCTTCTCCAAAAGCCTAACTCACAACTCTCTCAATCCATCAGCTACAATGTCGAACCCTCAAGATAACCCAGAGACTCCTCCACCACCATCCCCTTATGGTTCCTCCATGCCTTCTCCACCCACTACAAACCCCCCAGCCTAAGAAAAGATGTGTCAAAATGCTAGCTCAAAAAATTGTAGCCTCAGGTGCATTGTCAAAGAGATTAAATGCACAATTGAAGGCTACTCAAGCCCAAGATTCTGAAAACTCAGACGATTCGTTCAAATCTGCGAGTGAGGGGGAAGGACCTGGGTCTTCTTACTCTTCGAAGGCTCAAAACCCCCCTTCTAAGGTAAGTTCTGCTTTGGCTAAAAATTTAGAAAATAGGTTTATTTTGGTTGGGTATTTCAGGAATGTGGAATTGCCTGAATTGGGAAGAAGAGGAGGTAAAAAGAAAATTTAAAATGAAAATGAGAGAGAGGGTACAAGCTGTGATGTAAGAGGGACATGGGTTGAAGTGGTTTATTCATCACCCCCTCTTAAGATGATTATACCAGCAATTTGTGGGGCTGAAGTAGAAATTGTAGGAGAAAGTGGCAAGAAAATAAGGGGAAGTAGATCAGGGGAGGCTGCTGAGGGTTTGGTCAATTTAAGTTCTCACGTGCATGAACCCGGTTCATCCATTGAAGAAACCCTAGCAAACCTTCTGAAAAAAGTAGGTGCTAGTTATAATCCTAAGAAAAAGAGAACACACACCCCTAAGATTCCCAGTACTGCAAAGCCTTCCAAGAAAAGAAAGGCTTCTTCCCTAACCACTACTGAAATTCCCTTACTAAAGGGAAAAACCACAAGAAGTAGGGTGAAACAGAGTGAGAGTGAACTACAAAAGGCTTTGGCTGAAAGCAGGAAGAAGAGGATGGATAAAGGAAAGAGTAAGGTTGCAGAGTCCTCTAAAACTGTTGATGTTGAGGAGATGGAATAGGTCCATCAGGAGGAACAAATAACAATGGAGGTTCAGACTCCCAAGCCCCAAAAGACCAAGACTTCTTCCAAGAAGTTTTTCTCTGTGTCTAAGATTGCTGAACCCTCATTGGCCAAGAGGACAAGGTCTGCAGTGAAAAACAAACAAGTTAGAATTACTGAGGAGGAGGAATGGAGTGATGAAGAAGAAAGTGAGTTTGATGGTGAACAAGACAAGGTGGCCAAGTTTGGCAAGAGAAAAATTTTGAAGGGTAGATTGCTGAAAGACCAGGTGCAACCAGGAATGGTGAGATTGGTGGATGCCTTAGCTGCTCAGGGCTGGAAGGACATGGTCCTTCAGATGGATGTAAGGCTAGCCAGGAATGAGATCATTGAGTTCATGGCAAATGCAGAGGTTAAGAATGGCAGAGTTAGTAGCCTGGTGAAAGGATTTCAAGTGGACTTTGATGCAAAGAAGCTAGGTGAGATCCTAGACATACCCTCTAAAGGGTATGATGACTACACAAGACAATGGTGGCCATGTCTGGACTCCTTTCCTACTGCCCTTGCAATTACTAGGAGATTCTGTGATGTTGTAGATGTGAATGAGGCTAGGGCCGTTCAGAAGAGTGAAATGAGGCCACAACATAAAGTCTTGTTTGAATTTGTCAACAAGTGTTTGCTGCCTCGATAGGAAAGGAGACACACTGCTAATTACATGGACTTGGTTCTGATGGAGTGCCTTGAAAGTACAAGGCAGATCAACTAGCCTGCATTCATTATCAAGCTGCTGGACAGGGTTATCAATGGCTCCAAGGCCCATGCCACTCCTTATGGGTTCATTTTGACTACCGCTCTTGATCGCTGCAAGATGCCACTGAAGAAGTGGTAAATGGCCTCCAACAAAGATCATTTTGGAATCAACACTTTGATTGCCTGTGATTATGAGATCAATGTCATTCCCAATGAACCTGGTTCATCTAAGAAAACACCTATAAACAGCAAAGTCAGAGCCCTAGTGCAAGAGAGTGGAGCAAAGGATGCTGAGATAGCTAGGCTGAAGGCTCGCTTAGCAGAGGTTGAATCTGAGAGGGATACTCTCAGAACTGAGCTCACCAAGGAAAAATAGAAGAATGATGGGATTCTTCAGAATATGCTGAACCTTCTCCAAACCCAAAACCAAACCTCTAGCTCCCCCAAGCCTTAGGATTTCTAGCTTTCCTCTCCTGAACCTATCTAGTACCACCAGTGACCCAGATTAGGGATTTTTCTTTCTTTTTGCTCATGCTTTGAATATTTTTGCTTTCTGGTTGTGGATTGTGGTAGCAACATATCTTCTATCAATGATATCTATTGTTTTTGCTCTTGTTGACTGCTATTATTTCCTTGATAGTTTAAATATATTTGCCTGATTACTGATGATTGATCCATGATTGCACTTGCAATTGCCCCAGTAGCCATGAGTAATTATTAAATTCTGGGACTCACACTTTGTTTATGCAAGTTTTCGATGATGCCAAAAGGGGGAAGAGATATTGTGTTTTACATATTCTGAATAAGTGATGTTTATAACCTAATTAACCTGGTCCTTGATGACAAGTGAATTTTTCTAAACTTTATTTTGATGAATAAGCTGAGTTCTAATAGGGCTTAAGTGAGTGAAAAGCACAGAGTTTGTCATCATCAAAAATGGAGAATTTGTTGGCCCAAGTAAATGTGAAGTTTTGAAGACTAACAAAGGAACTCAAACATGGACCAAGTCCATCTTGTGAAGCACAGTCGTGTCAACCCAAACATGTGAGATGCACGTGAAGGAGATAAACCTAACTTATCAGAAGTAATATCTCCTTATCATGATCGAAAAGGTTGCATATTGGATAAGGAGAAAGACTCCTTACACAAAGAGAACACGGTTTATGAAAAGGATAGAGTTAGAGTATGAGCTCAACTAGAACTCTTCCACCATGGAAGAGTAGCATCTGTATCCTAGTCAATCTCTAATTGCTAACTCCTTAAATATCAGTGTTGTTCTCTTTTACAGGTAATGCACATAAGCAGAAGTTAAACGTGAATTGAGAGCAAAATAGCAAGGCAATTTCACAAGCAATTTATGTGTGTAATTCAAGTGTGCAAACCTGAAGCTACTTAAACCAGATAAAAGAACCAGTTCCAAGTGTATGTTCTTTTATTCTAGTTCAATTGTAGTATGTGATTTTACATTGTACCTTTTAGCTTATTTAGAAGCTATTGTATTAGGTACGTAGAGTTTTCAAGTTAGAGTTAACTTGAAGTTGTCGCAATAGTTGAGGTTGTGTGCTACAATGGGATTAGATTTAATACTAGATTTACAAAAGAGTTTTTGTAAATGCAGTTTTTGGCTCAGTGATTTTAGTGGAGAGTTTGGGAAAATCTTACTGGAAGGTAGGTCATGTTTTTTTCACCTTTTGAGTCAGGTGTTTTCCACGTAAAATCTATGTGTTCTTATTTTCTGTATTTATCATTCTGCAACAGCAGTAGTTGGAACACATAGAAGAACAAGGTCCTTCTATAATCAAGTTAAGTGAAAATTGGGTACCACACAAATCACCCCCCCCCCCTCTTGTATGGTATTGAAGTCTAAAAGCTCACCTTGTATTTTGCCTTTATTGTATTCGTTGCGCGAACGAATATAGTTGATACATGTTGGGCTCGTTGGCGAACGAATATAGTTGGCGTTGTATTCATTGTGCGTCTGAATATAAGTGATGCAAGTTGGTAACAATTGAACAATTGCTATGAATAGTAATTAGACAAACTATAATTACGTATAGTAATTGAGCTCTAAATTATAGTGCTTTATAAAAATTCATCTTTTCAAAATAAGTTAGCCCCCACAAAATCAACACTAAAGGACTTTTCATGTATAATGGTCCAGTTTAAGTTTTATATACCGATGACATAAAAAAATATCTAAACAACCAGATTACTTATATATAAGGTAATTATATGTTAATCTATGATAAATATTAATTGAAATATGTTATAATACGTTAAAATTTATATCGCAATGTATATTGTAAATCCATATATAAGTGATATGAGACAAAGGCTTCTTATTCAATTACGAATAACTGTTGTTGTCACCCATGTGGCATACGAAAGATTAGATTCATGTACATTTCTCTTATACGTAAAATATATAAATGTCCAAGACCTATTGTGGGTTGTTTTTATCAAAAAGAAAATAAATAAATTTAATAAATGATGAAAAAAAAAACATAAAAAAAGTATGAACAATAAAAACGCTTTTCCATCAACAGTAAAAACACTTTCTCGGACAAGGTTTACTTTAGAAAATGAGACAAAATATGCATAGGCATGAAAGATTCTGTTGTCATTTATTCTTCCATATATATATATATATATATATATATATATATATATATATATATATATATCCTTCTTTATATTCGAATCGCCGCACCAAAATTGGCATTCTCCATTAGAATAATGAAGAATCTTTTGGTCATGAACACTTTTAAATGATTTTTTAAGACATACTCCTAATTGTTCTTTCAAGTTCCTAAATAGGCAAGTTGTAGGTAATTGTTTATCTTAAGAGTGTGCTTATCCAACTGACAGTTATTTCTTTTAATTGAAGAGTCTGTTGATGAATCTTGTTTTTGCCTGCTGTCTCCAAGGTGCTTGAAGACATCAATAGAAAGTAACATGCAAGGGCGGATTTAATGCGCAATCAAATTTCTATGTAACACTTTCATTTGTTTCGATATTTTTTGACTGCTATGTTGAAATGCTATTTTAAAAAAATATATATTATGACATATGAAGAATAGTCTTAAAGAAAATTTGATTGTTATAGTGAAGTATTATTGTAAAGGATAACTGTTATAGAAAGGCCTAATTGTATAATTTATCAGTTCATTCAAATTCAACAACTTTAGCTCAGGCGTATATATGTGTTAACAAATATATTCACCATCAAAGGATGTGGTGCAATGGATGAGATTGTTCTTCCCTTAATCAAAGGTCTCGAGTTCGAGCCCTGAGTAAGGAAAAATCTTTGGTAGGTAGCGCTTCCCCCCGAATGAAGCCCTACGCGGCGCGAATCCGAATATAGTCAGGCTCCAATGCGAGTACCGAACACCGGGTGGGAAACAAAAAAAAAGTTAACAAATATATTAAAAAAATACAAATAATATATTTCGACCCCTATAAATCAAATACCTTGTGATAGTATTTCGAAATTCTAACTCATAAAGTTTAAATCGTGACTCCAGTTTGATAGTGATAAGTGGAGATGGATGATAATTTGCCTATGCGTAAATATAAGCTATTGGGGAGCCACCATTGTCATATGAAATTACAAAGTTCTAAAATCATTTAACTAATCTTCCTTACGTGGAAAGAACAAAGACAAGCTACAAAAGGAACATAATCTTGTTGTGTTCTTCTAAAGTGTCTTTTCTTTACCACGTTTTGTTTAATATTTAAACATTTTTTGGCTCGTGAGTTTGTAGGTGGCCAATTAGAGTTAAGGGGTCGTTTGGTAGTGTATAAAATAATGATAAATATGATATATTAGTAATGCTGGTATTAGTTATGCTTGCATTAGTTATGCTGACATAATTCTTATCTGTTGTTTGGTTTGATGTATTAACGCATTGGACAATTTCTGAAAAATTATTTATTTACAAAAATACCCTTATAATCAGTCCATTACTTTATCTTTTTAAAAGTAACATATGTTGAGAAATGTTTTTATATGAAAAAGGTTTAAAAAAATTATTTGATTTGTTTATCTATATTGTAGTATACAACTGAATATTTATTTATTAAAAAAACTAAGTATTTATTTATTTACTAGGGATATAATTTTATTTCTCACTTTCTTGGATTATTTCAAATTTGCATTAATATAATAGCATATTTTAATGAAGCATAAATTTTAAAGGATAATTTTATTTTTGACTAAGTTAATGCATGCATTAATACTCATTGCATATTGTACTATGGTTTCTTATGCATTAGTTATGCATACAATAATACCAAATAGGGTATAAATATATTTGCATAATTAATACATAAGTTCAAAAAGTGTACCAAACAAAATATTATTAAGACAAAGCTAATGCGTACATTATTTTATCTAATACATTCTACTAAACGACCCCTTAGTTACAAGAGCTTAGATAGATAACTATGTATCATCCAACAAGGCATGTATACAAAGCAATGTGCGCCGGCATATATCTGAAATTAAATAATCAACTACATTAATCCATCAGAACTTTATCTTTTTGCCCTTTAGGCTTTTAATAAATATTAAGTAATAAACTCAGTCCAATAAACCTGATCTGCAAATTATAAGAGCCCAATGAGTGACTTAGAATGACATAATAAGACAGTGGTTAGTTTAAAGAAAAAGCAAATTTCAAAGAGAATGGTCATTGATTCCATCATTTATGCCCCTTCGGGTGCTTCAAAAGCCCCTATTCCCCACCCACAGGGGTCGAGCTAGGGCAGAAGAGTTCATTCGAATCTCATTCGCTAGAAAATTACACTTTGTATGTAAATTAATTATTTTGATATATACATTAAATATTGAATGAGCTTAACTTCTTCGATGTATTTAGTTTTTTACTCTGTTGAATACAATGACAGATTTAACCATGCATTGGTTTATGAGTTCGGCAAAATGCAGTATTTCGAGGTTGAATCCTATGTGTGCTAGAAAATAGATATAGATAGAGTTAAATAGGGGTTGAATCCTATGTGTGCTGGATCCGGCGTTGGTTGAATATTGTGGTTGATACTAGAAGTGCGCAATACGAGAAAAAGATATTGTTTAGCCTCAAATTTGAGTAATAATTAAAGTTATATTGTGATTTTAAGAATCTGATTCAATTTAGTATCAATGGATAAACAAGGAATTAAATAGATAAATTAGAAAATAAAATAAATCAAACTAGTATGATAGCCAAATTTCGACCTCGACTTGTGGTAGTCTCGAGGTGTGATAATAATAATAGCAAATGTTAAAGCAACTCCGATGAACAATAAGCGAAATAACAAAAAGTAATGAGTGTATATATTCTTATTAGTGAATATGATGATTACAAATAAATGGGATTCCTCTTTATATAATAGAGGAGTTATAAACAAGGTACACTTCTAATTATAGTAGGAAATCATATTTGACAACTGATAAACCGCCGAAGATCAATCCATTCCGAAATTCACACCACGATCTTCAATCCGTTGCGAATATCTCGCTCTTTCCGTTATTGAACGATACCGGCATCATTTCGAAGTATGCCCTCTTCTAACCTCGGTTAGCGATGTTGACCTCGATCTTGGGAGGAAACTCCAATCCCGGACTCGACGTCCTGGTCTTTCGACGTGGTATCTTTTTTGATCAAAGAATAAAATCGGGTAGCCCCGATTTCCACCGTATATAGATAGTCCTCTCATTTCTAAGAGTGAAATGATAAGAAATGACTTGGGCCTCGATTTTCTGGAGACCCCGATAATGACGTCATCTCCGTGACGTAAGCAGTCGAGGTGACCGAAACGTCCCGTTGGTACGGTTCCCCAAATCATTAATGTCTGGCAGTGGATGGTCGGCCACTAGCGCCACCGAACCGTCGCCGTGAATCTATAAATACAAGTTCTTTATTTGAATCAAAACATTACTTCCACCTTCACCAAGTTTTCTAAGTCTTTTCCCCTCTCCATTTCTTCTCTTTCACCACCCATTGAATCAATTTCGTTAGTACCAATACACCAAATTTCACCTCTTTCCGCTTCCTTCTATCAGAATTGTCACGACCCAATTTTCAATCTAGGTCGCTATGGAGTCCAACACTGAGGTTAGGCAAGCCAAATTTATGTTACCAAAACATTTCCAACATTTACTTAGATTAAATTTAAAACATTCAATAGTAATGAATAGTTTAGGCAATTTGAAACTGATGTGACCAAATGATGTCATAATTAAGTGATTACATTCTAAAAGAATAGTCTACTAATGTGTGTGCCAAGACCTGGTGTTACAAGTGTATGGGCATCTAGTAGAATATACAAAAGAATACATCTATCCTACTGCCTAAAATAGAATAGACAATCAAAAAAATAAAAGAGAGACTCCATCATGTTGCTGAAAAACTGGTGCCTTGGGTGGAGGACCGCAACCTCAAATGGTGCGGGTGCATTTGACGGAGACACAATTCAACCTCAATTAGTGCTGGTGTTTTTGCGGATGGTGTTGCTTCAAACTCAAGTGGTACAGACATATTCACCTCAGCGTCCTCAGATGGTTGGATCTGGACTATGATTGGATTAAGATTAATTGTTGGTTTCTTTGGGTCATCACCTTCTGCGATCAACCCGATTGATCCCTCGGGATCCCAATCATCGTCTATTTCAATCATGTGGATACCTCCACCCTTATGGTCTGGCAGAGGGTTATTGCGGACGTTTGGAGTGGGTTCCTTTGCCACAATGATCTTGTTATCAATAAAAGACTATATCTTGTCCTTCAAGGAGCAGCATTCATCGATGGTGTGCCCTTTCATGCCGGAGTGGTATACACAGGACTTGTTTGGATTAACCCACTAAGAGGGGTTCTCAGGGGTTGCAGCAGGGATGGGGTGATATAACCAGCAATTTTGAGCTTCTCATATAGCTGGTTAATGGGTTCAGCGATGGCGGTGTATTATTTTAGAGGTCTGCGATCAAAATTAGGTCGGGGTCTAGGGAAGTTTTGGCGTGCAAGGGGTGATTGATAATAAGATGGTTGAGCATTATAAGTTTGGGGGACATGAGCGGGTTGGGAGTATCTGGGTGAAGAAGGTTGGTATGTAGGAGGTAGAGGTGACTGATAAGTTGGTGGCGGAGCTTGGTACGAGGGTGAGGGTGCTTGGTAATTTGGAGTTGGCTGGTATGTGAGTGGAGGTGTTGGGTAAGTTTGGTACTTGAGGGGAGATTTGGTCCTTTGTGCAACCATCACGGCCCTTACATCCCTTTTCTTGGACACACCATCGGACTATAAAGCCTTATCTGTAGGTTGCAAGGCCTCGAAATTTGTAACCATATCGTTTTTGATACCTTCTTTAATTATTTCACCCAGTTTGGTAATGTTAGAGAATTTATGGTTCTCAATCATCATCAGCCGCTCATTGTACTATGGGTCTTGGGCCCGGAAAAAGAATTTGTTCATTTGCTCCTCTTTTAAGGCGGGTCTGACCTTAGCAACTTCGGACCTCCAACGAGTAGTATACTCGCAAAATGTCTCCGTAGGCTTCTTCTTCAAATTCTGAATATAGAACACATCTGGTGCGATCTCTGTATTGAACCTAAATCTGTCCATAAAGTCAGATGCCATGCCTACCCAGATTGACCACTTCTTGGGATCTTGGCTGATGTACCAAGATAATGTATCTCCTTTCAAACTCCTCATGAACAGCTTCATGCAGATCCTTTCATCCTTCCCTACTCTAACCAGTTTGTCGCAGTATGTCCTCAGATGGACCTTTTGATCACCCGTACCATCAAACATCTCGAACTTAGGAGGTTTGTACCCCTCGGGCAGTTCGGCATCAGACTGTATGCAAAAATCCTCGTAGTTCATCCCCTCAATTCCTTTGTTTTCCTCAACGCCTTGAATCCGGCTGGTTAGTTTCTTAAGTTCCTCGGCCAGATTCCTGATAAGCAGATCCTTTTCATCAGACTCAGGTGTGCATGAAATAGGTTGGGTGGAGTGTGGCATGGTCTCCACATAGGTGGGATTTTTATGGTGGCTTGGTGTATGGGTGTGGAAATGGTTATTTGTAGAGTTCTGAGGTTCTAGGATGAGTAGTGGAGTGTTGTTTGGGGTATGGTAGGTGTTGCATTGGTTCTTTGGTGGAGCTGTGTGATGGTGAGGTGCAGGATGATTCTACTGCTTTGTGATAGGATTTTGAGTGTTGGGGAAGTTGATATCTGGGGTGCTGAGGGAAAATGATAGGTTTGCCAGATTCCGAACCTGATCAAGCTCTTCCTGAAATTTCAATAGGTTTTGTTCAAGTTGTGACACATTCTCGTTAGGAACCCGAATACTCTGGCCATCAGTGACCTCAACCCATTCAGTTGTGTTCTCCTTCCTAATGTTGTTCAAATCCTCCATTTTGTTCTTGCCTCTACCTTTAATGGGACTGAGAGGAGGAGTGGGTGGGGGACCCCTGGATCTCGTGGAATAAGATGATGATGCCAGGATGCATGAACTAACCTTTGGGGAGGGGAATAACAAAACAAAAAAAGTAAAAACAAAAAGGTAATCAAGTTAGTGAGGATCATAAAAAGCATTGCGGTATTTAAACACATAGTGCGGGAATGTAAAACATGTCCTAATTTGGGAACCTCTTTGTGCCCTAGGTAGGCCTAGCGACAAATTGATTTGGAGAACTTAAAATGCTAAATGCCTCATTTTATTGATAAAAATAGACGAATCCCAAAACGATACTAAATAAACATGAAATAAAAGCCACTAATGGACATTGGCCTTATTATATTTATAAAGCAAAAAAGATAAACTCCTATCTACTTGGTCCTAGAAGGACCTTTCCCAGATTCGGCATCCTTGGCTCCGTCGAACAGCTTTCCTAACTCGCAAAGTCCCAACAACAGGTATGCTCTGGCTAGATGCCCGCCTTCGTTCCCTTCAGCCTTTTGACAATATTCAACCTTTTTGAGAAATTTTCTCTTCAATTCTACTATGCCTCGCTCCAAGTATCCTAGCCTTTTGTTGGCACTGATAGCCATGTCTTTCCATTCCTCAATCAGCTTCTGGTTGGACTCTTGTATCTCGTGGTGTTCGCTCTCACATTCACGGATCCTTTTGCGCATCTGGTTGTACTTGACTTGCGCCTCGGCCTTTTCATCTATAATTCTATGTCCTCGAACAAACCCGGGCTGGCCCAAACCATTATGATTGTCTTCCAACCAACTTGTATAGAAAGGAGTATACACGGCATGATATCTGTCTGGCTCGATGGTGTCTCTCCCCATTACGATCTTGCAATGCCACATGTGTTGGGCTTGGCACTTGTAAGGACTATCATCACTTCGGAAGTCAACTCGAAAATGGCTCATCTTGTCGACCCTGGGTATAATTTGCTTCCTACCAGCTTGCCTTATAACTCGGAGAGGGATGTAAGGGTAGTCCAGTTAGAATCAGGAAAGGTGCATCTCTGGATCGGGCGATGAAGTCCTCTGTCGGAAACCACTCGAACATCCACTGAATCTGATATTCAGTCAGATTATCAAATAACTCAACCCATCCTTTGGAATTCTTAGGTTGAACGAACATGTCGGGGATGTAATTCATTCGCTTTGGATGGTGGAAAGCAATGTGGTCATCCCAGTCCCATCCACTAAATTTCTTGTCGATATTTGCCCTTTTGGAGATGTTCCATGAGCCATAGTTGGAGTAGTAGATTGCATCCTTTGAAGTGCTTTGCTCTTCGTTTACACTTCTCAAGGCTCGATATATGTCTGCAATGATCATGGGTATAATGCTGAACGTCTGCCCACTAATCCCCTCCATTAGGGTTTTGGTTACCATAGCCAACCTAGTGTGGATTCTCCCTTTCTTCATCGGGAACACGATCAGACCCAGGAAGTAAAACATGAAGGTGAACACCCTACGATGAATATGTCCCAAGGATGTGATGGCAAACTCGTTAGGGTAGGTACGGTAGGATTTACTGTGACCATACCTTTCATACATGTAGTCGAAAGGGATGTATGATTCCTTCAGGCATGTCAGTTCTGTATTCTTCTTCAAACCCATCATTTTGAGGAAACCCCTGCCTTTGCGGTTCTTAGGCATTAGCAAACCCGGAGTTTCTCATACTAGACCGGCCAGTCCTCATATCTCATCCAGCAAAGGTGTCATTTCAATGTTCCCAAAGCGGAATATGGCCCTTTCACAATCCCAGAACAAAGTAGTAGCTTCTATGATCATGTTGTAAGGTTGGACCTCCAGGAGGGATGGTAGGTTTCCCAAGTATTTTCGGATGAGTGTTTGATCACTAGAGTGTAAATCTCTCCACCAACTTAGCAATCTTGGGTGGATGTTGGTGACCATGCCGAATTTGGAGACTTCGTGCCTCATATTTCTGCAAGACAAATAAGGTTAGGCCCTTACCCCCACCAGACTCGACTATTTAACATCAACAATTAGCACGGAGCATCTAGTTCTCCAAATAAATGCATAGAATGTGACGACGTGCGTTTGGGTTTAGGGAAACCCAGTGGACTTTGGACAAGGCTATCTTAAAGGATCATTATGTGGACAACATAACTGACCCGGCTAGGTTTGACAATGATGCATGCACAATTTAACAGAGTAAGGTTTCTATGGGGTTTTAGAATGGTACCCCTTGAGTGAACAACTCAAGGGGGGAAGGCACGTAACTGTTGACTGCACTGCTGATCGACTAGTTTACAAATATGCCTTTCCGAATTTACGGGGTAATAATATAGGAAGAGCGCAACCACTATTAAAAGCGTTGCTATAGTAGTTGTTTGGCACGAGTGGAGTATGATGTTGAGCATGATTATGCAATAATTAAAAGCATATTGACATGTATTTGCACGTTACGAAAGCGATAAATACAACATTTTTATAATTTAAAGCAGCAGTAAAGGAAGGAAACAAGAAAGATACGTCAGTTTTGTTTTTGAAAAAGAAATTTAAACAAGTAATTGCACATAGGGAGGTACAAATTCACAAGAACAATCTGAAATGGTAAAAGCCTAAAAATTCCCAGCAGAGTCGCCATGCTGTCGCGCCCCTTTTTTTTCTCTTCACATCGAAAAATCGGGTTTATGACATTTAGTATGGGACAACTCATTCATTTTGGGAACGAGGTTTGCATTTGAAGAGTCGTCACCTAATGATTTAAGGTGCATTAGGACACCTATAGGGTTCATTTCTAACTATGTTTGGACAACCAGAGATAGGGTAAGGGCTTGAAATTATCACAAGAGGAAGGTGTTAGGCACCCCTCGGGATCCACTAGTGTGATTCCTGGCCAGACAGTTTTATGAATTTGTACAATTAGCAAATAAGCAAGTATTGGCTCAAATAATAGGGGATTTAAGTTTGAATACACATATGTAAGAAAACAACTAAGAAAAGGTGAGAAAAAGTTATAATTTAAACATACTTGTAAAAGGGAAGGGGGGTCATAGGTTTGTTTGTAATATGGATCACGTCAATGCAATACCCGGTATGACACTCCTCAAAAGAGGATATATATGTGGTATTAATTGTCACACCTCCTTTTTCCGTCCCCGCGAGGGGTGAAGGAGTTTTTCCAATTAAAGGACAATCGAAACGGGATTTGTTTATTTGTTTCAGAGTCGCTACTTAGGAGATTTAGGGTGTCCCAAGTCACCAATTTAATCCCGAATCGAGGAAAAGAATGACTCTGTATTATAGTCCGCGAACCAGAAATCCGGATAAGGAATTCTGTTAACCCGGGAGAAGGTGTTAGGCATTCCCGAGTTCCGTGGTTCTAGCACGGTCGCTCAACTGTCATATTCGGCTTGTTTATCTGATTTTATACAAATATGAACTTATGTGCAGATTTTAACTCTTTACCGCTTTCATTATTATTACAATTGTTTTACAGGGAATTGCAATGTTGTGAAAATGTATCTCGAACCGCGTCACAATCAATGTACCCGTGGTCGTCGACACACTTTGACTCCGTTGAGATTTGGATTTGGGTCACATAAATGTGCACCCGAGTTTAAGAAAATTAAATTATTAAAGGCGCGCCTAAAGCGACTAGCGTATCATTTACTTTGGGTAGGGCCGTGAAATTTTGCTAAACGGTCCATCCCGAAGTCTAAGCAATTTTAAAGCAAATATTTACTGAGGGCCCCGCAATTTTGTATTTTTATTCGGCGAGGCTCATCTCATTCTTATTTTTAAAAGGAATTTGCAACGTCATGGACATGCATCTCGGACCACGTCACAATCAATGTACCCGTGATTAGAGACACATTTCGACTCCGTTGAGATTTGGATTTGGGTCACATAAATGTGCACCCGAGTTTAAGAATGTAATTTAATTAAATCGCGTCTAAAGAGTCTAACGCGTTATTATCTTTGGGGAAGGCAGTGAAATTCACTAAACAGTCCATCCCAAATTCTAAGTATTTATTATGACCCATTATTGAGGGCTCCGCAATTTGCATTTTTTTATTTGGCGAGGCTCGTCTCATTATTATTTTTAAAAAAGGATAATCTTAGAATGACTACATTTTCTATTTTTCGTTTTCTCTAAAATAAATGAAGAAAAGGTCCTATTTTATTTACATACTTTCGAGTTATTATAGTTAAATTTCGAAAGTGAGTCGTTTAAAGAGTTTACATGGGCAGCGTATAGAATATTCTACATATAGACAGTAAAAGAAAGAAAAGACTACATTAAACTACAACTTCATATCTTTCTCATTTTTGCATTCATGCTTCGAGTGGATTACAAGATGAACCAGTGTATCAGTTTGTGTACCTGGTATTTGGAAAGCAAGGAAAGAAGATGAAGATCAATAGAAGCAGCAGTAGTGTAAATACACAGCAACAACATGTTTAACAACACAGCAAAACCAGTAACGACCAGTAGAATAACCTAGTAACAGATTGAAAAACCAGCAGTACCGGAATGCAATCGCAGTCAAAGCAGAAGGGAGACGAATACAAGATGCAGTAGTTTACTGATTTTAAATAACACTCAAGGAAAGGCAAACGGAAATTATTCAAGTAAAAGTTCAACTTGTTTTTCTCTTTTGCTCTCAAATTCTTATTTCTCAAAATTCAGTCAACACTCTCAACTTTCTTTTTTATTTCTTCTTCTAAAGTCTCTTCCTTTTTTTCTCTCCAAGTCCAAGTCTAAGTCCCAGTCCCCTTTTGTGTCAAAGAATGACTCTATTTATAACAATACTCTTGTCTTGAACCACTAACCCGAAATATTCCCCTAATGGCATGCCTTGTTTCCCACTACCTTAAACAAATGAATTATTCCCCACTATTTTGTGTCTTGTCCCCCACTTTATTAAACTAAAGAATTATTTCCAACCCATTATGTCTTGTCCCCCATGCTTAACTTAAATAATTACATTATTCCTCCACTACATTATGTATTGTCCCCCATTATATTAAACAATTATATCACCTCCCCACTAATTTATATCTTGTCCCACACAATGTATTATTTTAATATTGTTAATGCCTAGTGGACAAAGCACTCAGATTAAATAATTGTTCAAATGTTCAATTCCAAAAATACCCCTCCGACCTTACTGAAATTACCATTTTACCTCTGAACGTACTGCAATTTAACGATCTGCCCCCATCAGCTATAATCAATTCACCTAATCAATTCCAACCAAAATACAACAAATATGACCAATTTCTAAACAAATTCAAACAACAAATCTCATGAACACAGATTGAATCATACAACATCAAATTAATGGGAATAAGTTAACCATATTGGGAACCAATCCTGGTTAACTTAGACAAAAAATGAATGAGCAAGGAGACAACAACAAAAGTAAACTGAAACAACATGAATCACAATTAACGAAAATGTAATGCAAACTGAAATCATACCATGAACAACAAAAAGCAGGAATTATTTTAACTGAACAAATTTTTTAACAACAATCCTACTTTCAGATTTAACAAAAATAACAAATTGATCATAACAAACAAATAGATTTAAATCACTAAACTCAAAGCATCAATTGAACTTTAAATTAAATCTAACAACATTATAACAAGGATGAAAATGACTCAAACTAAAATGAACATTCGACATCAAATCACTTGACGAAAATCTAACAAACTTCAAACAAAATGAACACAAATTATCTCTAATACAAACAAAGACCCGGGTTCGAATTCAAACCAAACCACTGGAACACAAACACAAGAAGAAAAGGAACGGAAGATGAATTCGCTGAATGAAAACTAAGAGACAAGAAAATGGAAACCTACTAGTTTGAAGCCCGGATTCGAACGGAAACTCGACGCGCTAGTTGACTGGAGTTAGAATAAGGACGATGGGGGTCACTGGTTTTGAATCCAAATGCTCGACGATGATGCAACAACGCAGCTAAAGCAGATGCTGGACGACTGGAAGCTGAAGCAGATGCTGGACGACACACAGTCGAGCTTGGAGCTTACGTCGTTCATGGGAGGAGCAGGGATGTCGACGACTGGAGCTGGACGACTGGAGCTCCTTCAAACACTCCACAAGCAGTCAACGATGAAGACGATGTGTTCTTGGGCTGTTGGTGGTCGAAGACGAAGCAGTGGCGATGGGGTGGAGAAGAAGACGCAGCAACAGCCATGGGTGTCGAGCTGGTGGTTTCTTGGCTGCGTCGCTGGTTTCCCAGCGACTGGAGGAGCTCGCGACGGAGGCGGGGTCGTTGGGATGTCGTGAGGACAATGAAGAAGAAGAAGAAGCAGCCATGGACGGGCTGCTGTGTGTGTGTGTGTGTTGTTGTTGTTGTGTATGTGTGTGTGTGTGTGTTGTGCATTGTATGTGTGTGTGTGTGTGTGTTGCTGTGTGTTGTTGTTGTGTGTGTGTGTGTTGTCGATGGGGAGGGGGAGGTCATGTGAGGGAGAAGGGCAGCAGCCATGGCTGCTTGCTTGGGGAAGGTGATGGAGAAGAAGAGGGAAAGAGAGAGGGGGCGAATGGGTTTGGTCTAGGTTTAGGGTTTTTTTTTTCTTTTTGTTTTTTTTGTTTTGTGAAATGTAAGATAGGGAGATAGGGGTGTTGGGTATTTGGGTTATAGACTGGGTCGACCCGATTTGAAATGGACCGGGTCGTAGGGGAAGGTTGGGTATAAGTGTTTTGGGCCTCGGTTCAAAAATGGAGAAGAGCCCAATTCCGATTTTCTTTATATTTTTGCTCTCTTTCCTTCTTTTATTTTTCTTAAACTGAAACTAAATTCTAAAATCCTTAAATTATCATATAGAACTAAATTAATTTATAAAAGCGCAAATTAACTCCAATAACAATTAACACATAATTAAGCATAAAATTGTACAATTGGACATTAAATGCTAAAAATGCAAAAATACATATTTTTGTGATTTTTTCATTTTGTAAAACAAACTTATCTACTCCTAACTGTAGAATTAAATATTAAATGCAAATGCGACATATTTTTATATTTTTATCATTTTATCAAATAAACATGCACAGACAAATACAAATAATTATCCAAAAATGTCACAAAAATTCTCAAAATTGCACACCAAGGAAAATCGTTTTATTTTGAATTTTTTTGGGAGTAATTCTTTCATAGGGCAAAAATCACGTGCTTACAGCTGCCCCTTTTTGCCCGAAGACACGAAGGGTTTTCGTGCAAAGATAAAGTGAGCGATTTTTGCCCATCCGAGTACTCCGTGTGAAGCATTTATTTGAAAAAGATTTAACCGAACCTTTGCTTCAAAGGTTTCCTACATATCCCTGGCTAGAAGGGAATCAGGTTAATGTAGTTTGGGAAGTTTGGTAGCTGGGACTACCATGGGACTGCAATGTTGCTGCTGTTGCATGATGTTATTACTGCTTGCCGATCTCCTAGTTACACCATGCTTAAAAGAAAAATCAAGAAGCTAGGCTAGACTACGGATTACAAGATCCCATCTATCTTCCATTTGTTCTTGATGCCTTGCTGTCTTGTCGGCTTGCGTCTATTCCGGTGCTTCTTTCTTCCGAAAACTGATGTTGGTGACACCGACCTTTTGCTACTCTGAATACCAATTCTCACTGTATAGTTCGGTCCGCTGTGGATATGGCTTCCCCATTAAGCTTTTCGGTGGTTCCTCTGGGGATACAACTTTCTTCATCAGATTTGTCATGCTGGGCATAATTCAATGTTCACAGGCCGCTTCTTTCAAGATGCGTCTTTTCTTCCTTTTGACTCATGCGCTTGAATTTGCGCTGGGATCTCTTGTTGCAACCTTCCGCTTTCCGGTGCTGGGGATTTTTATTGTTTCCCGCTGGGGATTCCTGTTGGATTCTTCTGCTTCACTGACTTGCAATGTATTCCTCTATTATATGGGCGGGCTCCCATCTTCAACCAACAACTTCGAAAATAAATTCGTCATTCCTCTCTTCAGGCGGGCTCCTGACCTCAACAACAACTTTGAAAAATAAAACGCCTTTCCTCTCTTCAGGCGGGCTCCTGACTTCAACAACAACTTTGAAAATAAAATGTCATTCCTTTCTTTAGGCTGGCGAGATTTCAACAACTTTTAAAAATAAAACGCCTTTCCTCTCTCCAGGCGGGCTCCTGACTTCAACAATAACTTTGAAAATAAAATGCCATTCCTTTCTTTAGGTTGGTGAGATTTAAACAACTTTAAAAATAAATTCGTCATTCCTCTCTTCAGGCGGGCTCCTGACCTCAACAATAATTTTGAAAAATAAAACGCCTTTCCTCTCTTCAGGCGGGCTCCTGACTTCAACAACAACTTTGAAAATAAAATGTCATTCCTTTCTTTAGGCTGGTGAGATTTCAACAACTTTTAAAAATAAAACGCCTTTCCTCTCTCCAGGCGGGCTCCTGACTTCAACAACAACTTTGAAAATAAAATGTCATTCCTTTCTTTAGGTTGGCGAGATTTAAACAACTTTAAAAATAAATTCGCCATTCCTCTCTTCAGGCGGGCTCCTGACCTCAATAACAATTTTGAAAAAGAAAACGCCTTTCCTCTCTTCAGGCGGGCTCCTGACTTCAACAACAACTTTGAAAATAAAAATGTCATTCCTTTCTTTAGGTTGGCGAGATTTCAACAACTTTTAAAATAAAACGCCTTTCCTCTCTTCAGGCGGGCTCCTGACTTCAACAACAACTTTGAAAAATAAAATGTCTTTCCTCTCTTCAGGCGGGCTCCTGACTTCAACAACAACTTTGAAAATAAAATGCCATTCCTTTCTTTAGGCTGGCGAGATTTAAACAACTTTAAAAATAAAACGTCTTTCCTCTCTTCAGGCGGGCTCCTGACCTCAACAACAACTTTGAAAAATTAAACGTCTTTCCTCTCTTCAGGCGGGCTCCTGATTTCAATAACAACTTTGAAAATAAAATGTCATTCCTTTCTTTAGGTTGGCGATATTCAATATCCTGTTTGAGGGCGGATGAACCCAAAATATCCTATTTGAGGGCGGATGAACCCAAAATATCCTATTTGAGGGCGGATGAACCCAAAATATCCTATTTGAGAGCGGATGAAACCAAAATATCCTATTTGAGGGCGGATGAACCCAAAATATCCTATTTGACGGCGGATGAACCCAAAATGTCCTATTTGAGGGCGGATGACCCAAAATATCCTATTGAGGGCGGATGAACCCAAAATATCCTATTTGAGGGCGGATGAACCCAAAATATCCTATTTGAGGGCAGATGAACCCAACATATCCTATTTGAGGGCGGATGAACCCAACATATCCTATTTGAGGGCGGATGAACCCAACATATCCTATTTTAGGGCGGATGAACCCAACATATCCTATTTGAGGGAGGATGAACCCAACATATCCTATTTGAGGGCGGATGAACCCAAATACCCTATTTGAGGGCGGATGAACCCAAAATATCCTATTTGAGGGCGGATGACCCAAAGTATCCTATTTGAGGGCGGATGAACCCAAAATATCCTATTTGAGGGCGGATGAACCCAAAATATCCTATTTGAGGGCGGATGAACCCAAAATATCCTATTTGAGGGCGGATGAACCCAACATATCCTATTTGAGGGCGGATGAACCCAACATATCCTATTTGAGGGCGGATGAACCCAAAATATCCTATTTGAGGGCGGATGAATCCAAAATATCCTATTTGAGGGTGGATGAACCCAACTAGGAAGTGCGTCTCCTACGAGTAAAACTTGTATGAACCAAAATCAGGAAGTGTGTCTCCTATGCCTGAAAATAAACTTAGGAAGTGCATCTCCTAGGGGTAAAAATAAACTTAGGAAGTGCGTCTCCTAGGGGTAAAACTTTGATGATTTTAAACTAGGAAGTGCATCTCCTATTAATGAAATCTTAATTTAGGAAGTGCGTCTCCTATGCACGAAATCTTAATTTAGGAAGTGCGTCTCCTATGCATGAAATTAAACTTAGGAAGTGCGTCTCCTATGGGTAAAATAAACTTAGGAAGTGCGTCTCCTATGGGTGAAACTTTAATGATTTTGAACTAGGAAGTGCGTCTCCTATGAATGAAAATAATTTAGGAAGTGCGTCTCCTATGCATGAAATTAAACTTAGGAAGTGCGTATCCTAGGGGTAAAAATAAACTTAGGAAGTGCGTCTCCTATGGGTGAAACTTTAATGATTTTGAACTAGGAAGTGCGTCTCCTATGAATGAAAATAATTTAGGAAGTGCGTCTCCTATGCATGAAAATAAACTTAGGAAGTGCATCTCCTATGGGTAAAATAAACTTAGGAAGTGCGTCTCCTATGGGTGAAACTTTAATTGATTTTGAACTAGGAAGTGCGTCTCCTATGAATGAAAATAATTTAGGAAGTGCGTCTCCTATGCATGAAAATAAACTTAGGAAGTGCATCTCCTATGGGTAAAATAAACTTAGTAAGTGCGTCTCCTATAGGTGAAACTTTAATGGTTTTGAACTAGGAAGTGCGTCTCCTATGAATGAAAATAATTTAGGAAGTGAGTCTCTTATGCATGAAAATAAACTTAGGAAGTGCATCTCCTATGGGTAAAATAAACTTAGGAAGTGCGTCTCCTATGGGTGAAACTTTAATGATTTTGAACTAGGAAGTGTGTCTCCTATGAATGAAAATAATTTAGGAAGTGAGTCTCTTATGCATGAAAATAAACTTAGGAAGTGCATCTCCTATGGGTAAAATAAACTTAGGAAGTGCGTCTCCTATGGGTGAAACTTTAATGATTTTGAACTAGGAAGTGTGTCTCCTATGAATGAAAATAATTTAGGAAGTGCATCTCCTAGGCATGAAATTTTAATTTAGGAAGTGCGTCTCCTATGAATGAAAATAATTTAGGAAGTGCGTCTCCTAGGCATGAAATTTTAATTTAGGAAGTGCGTCTCCTATGCATGAAATTAAACTTAGGAAGTGCGTCTCCTAGGGGTAAAAATAAACTTAGGAAGTGCGTCTCCTATGGGTAAAACTTTTTAATGATTTTGAACTAGGAAGTGCGTCTCCTGTGAATGAAAATAATTTAGGAAGTCGTCTCCTATGCGTGAACCATTTCCTTCTTCCTGAATTACCTTCTTACAGAACTGCTTTCCTTAAAAACTTGTGTTGTCTTCCATTGAAACTGCTGGGGATAACACTGCTGGGGAATTATTTACTTACCTGCTGGGGGATAAAATGTTATCAGCTGGGGATAACGCTGTCGAGGATAACACTGCTGGGGGATTTTGATTCCTTCAAAACTAGTGCTTCACTCTTCGAAAGGCTGCTGGGAATGACACTAGCCTTTTGCTTTTTGCGAGCACAAGTTTCATCCTTTTGTTCTGTCTGCTGGGGAACAACTTCCTTCATTAAAACTTATTATTCTGGGGGCAACACTGGTTCAAAGACCACTTTCTTTGAGACTGGTGCTATCTTTATTCTTCCCCAAATGGGTACCTGACTTCCAGAAAATTTTCTAAATGAAAGGAAAATTTTCTGCCTCAGTTTGATAATCTCCCTTGTGGCATGCATTTCCGTCATCAATGCCATTTCCTTTACCTGTTTCAAATCAAACAAAAATTTGTCAGTTTAAAATGCGGTGGTTGGTTGTGATACTCCTACTGGGATGGCTTTTCCCTTTCTCCTTCTCTGCTCTGCATTCCAAAAAACTTGTTGGGGATGATATTATTTGCTGGGGATGATCCCTTTCTGCTGGGGATATCCCTATTATTTTGTGGTATAGCTCAGAAACTGGCATTTTCCTGACTTTTAGTCTCGTATGAATTTCCCAAATCATGCTCATTGCTCTCCTTGATTTGTCCACGGGCCTTGGCCTTGAGGTTTACAACCTTTGATTTCGGCGGGGATATCCTTCTTGACACTCGCCCATCCTTTTGTCAATCTCCTTTTGCGGGGGATATCTTTCTTGACACTGGCCTCGCGCTTGTTCCTTCCTGACTTAGACCATTTGGATGTTCTAATCGGATCTGGTCTTGCATAATTGGACAGCTTATGGCATATTTTGAAGTCATTTCTCACTTGTTCTGACCATACAGACTCTACTGGGGAATTTTTCTATGAAAGGAGAAAGATAAAAAGGAATAGAATAAAAGACAAAAGAAAAAGAGACTCTTTAACAAAAGAAACTATAAATAAAAACCTATCAAACGCAGATACCGACTCTAATGGTCATGACATGTACATGTGGCCTATCCTCTACCGTCAATCGTCTTTCAAGATCTTCACTTGGCGATTCCCCATCTGATTCTTAATCTTATTCGACTTGTAGTGCCCGAAGGGTTTTCACTATCAAGCCTATCTCATTTTGGTTTTTCTCTCAGTTTTTATCGCCTTACGGTACCCACGAAGATCTTCACCGATAAGACTCTCTCATTTGTATCACTTTCCAACTGGGGATTTGGAGTGTTGCCGGTATGATTCTCTCTGCTGGGGATTAGAGTCCTTTCTGCTGTGGAACAGAGTGTTATGTTCATCGGTAAGACCCTCATTTGTATGACTTGGCATCTTTTGAAGACTGATCAGAAGGTCTTTCTTTGGACCGTAATGTGGGGTTTTGGATAGGCTAGAAAGAAAGGGTTTTAAAGGCTCGAAAACAAATAAACTTGGGGTTCAAAATTACAACCTTCAGAACCATATTTGCTTACAACAAGCGCAACTCTTGCCCCAGTTTCTTGCTTGGGGGATTTTTATTTTTGTTATACTTTGTTACACTATGCACACTATGCACATTATGCACCCTATGACCGAGCTGTGAGGCGCCTACGTATCCTCTTTGAGGAATTAGGTCAAACGTAGTTCCCAATTCCTCTTTTTTCATTTACCTATTATTTTCTTTTATTTTCTTTCTTTTTCTCATTTCTCCTTTCTCTTTTGTCGTTTTGTTGTTTTCTTTTCTTTCTTCTCTTTTTTCTTTTCTTTTGTTTACCTGCCATGCTTATGTTTTCTAGTCGTTGCTACTGATTCCGAACGAGGGGTACGAAAACAAATAAGGCTCAAAAGGGGTAACGAAGGATAAAGTGTTTAGGTAGCAGAACAAAATGCCTTTGTCATTCCAGTCTTCAAAACATGCCAAGTGCAAACAACACAATTAAACAAAGATTTGTAGTCTCTTCTGATGGTGCTGGACTTGAAAATTATATTCACACATTTGCTTTTTCATTTGTCATCTCTAAAGCACTGTTGGGCAACACTCTTACTCTCATTATTATGAACGACCCTCATGTCAATTTGGCGAATCTTGCCTTTAACGGTTTTCTTTATGTTTTACTTGCCCCAGTTCCACATGACTCGAGCTCTGAATAATCTCAAACCGTCCTTACTTCCTTTAAATGTTCTGATCACCTTTCCGGGGTTTTATGATTAACTTTTAAGATTAGGCCCAAACTGTGTGCGCATGTCATGTTACTAGAATCGGCGCTGAACCAAAATGATAAAAGGACTAAACAAAAAAATGACTGGAAATAATAAAAAACCGGATTTGCATTAGACTAACGGTGAAATGGTTTGAATAACAAAACAAACAAAGACAAACCAGAATAAAAATCCTAAAACAAACCTGGACAAAACTACACAAACCGCTACGACAAAAATGGAAAGATAAGAAGGTTTGACACAAGACAACATCCGTATTACAATCCTAAGAATAATCCGGACAACAGAAATGACAACAAAATAAGCCACCAAAAGCTTCTCTCTTGCTAACCAAGGAACGGAGCATCCTCCCACTTTATCAAAACTGGCATCTTAGCCACTGAGCCTCGCATCAGTATTGCCAAGACCATTACCAACTTCAATATCATCAACCTTAGTCAACAAGTTCCCAATAGGACTCGAGTGTTTCTGTCATCAGGCCTGATCCCCGCAAAGTGTGCTTCTGGATCTTGTATTTCCGGCTTACCACAAACCAACTACCTTAACTTTCTTTGTGATTCAAAACAAAACAGGTTAGAATGGACTCAGTCGGTCCTCAATATTAACAACATCTTTTTCCCCTTTTTTTTCTTTTTTTTTCATTTTTTTCCATTTTTTTTTGTTGTGGTCGAATCTTATGGAGATTGCCTACGTATCATGACCCCGTATGAATCAGACCTTGCGTAGTTCGGACAAATAGACTGGGTAACAACAATGAAACATTTTTTTTTGGAATTATCAATTTTCATAATAAAACAAACTGGGTTTCAAAGGTTTAAAGATGACCTACAAACTCGAAAATCAAACAACCCACATATTCTAATCAAAAGATTTACAAACTCAAAAACAAACGGCCAGCTTCCTTTCTCCGTTTGACAAATGCAACCAAACGGTTATTTTTGCAAATGTGGCCCCTTCCAAATTTCACATGAATTTTGAGGTCGGGGAGGATTATTTTATGACACTTTACAAACTTGTCCGTTCTTTTACGAAAATAGCTTTTCGACAACTGAAAGATACTCTAAGGCTATTTCGGCAAGAACGGTTTAAGACACTGTCGAAGCTGGCTCGGCTTATTTTGACTAAAAATACAAACGGTATTCACCTGGCCGCTGACTCTTTGTTTTTTTTTAAAAAAATAAAATAAAATAAAAGGCCTGGTGTTGCAAACACAGTCTTTCAGCGTCTCGGGGACAAAGATTTTAAGGCTGCGTTAGCTAACCGGCCAAAATCCTAAAAATGACCCAAGGTGACTATTTATACAAAGTCAGCCTTCCGGCGTCCCTTTCGGGAACATTCGGCTATTTTTGACAAAAACAGTATCACCCAAATTATTTATGACTCTTTTTTATTTTTTCAAAATAGAAGACCTAATATTGCACACACGGCCTTTCAACACCTCGGGGACATAAATGTTTAAGGCTGTGAGGTCAACTGGACCAAATCTAAAAAAATGACCCAAGGTGGCTGTTTATACAAAGTCAGCCTTCCGGCGTCCCTTTCGGGAACATTCGGCTATGTTTTGACAAAACAACGTCACCCGACTTCTTTATGATGAAATTAAAATTTGACATATTTTTTTGGCTATTTTAGCAAAAGGGGAGGTTGGACATCACCCGACTTATTTATGAAAAAAATTAAAATTTTGACATGTTTTTTTTAGCAAAAGGGGAGGTTGGACCCGATTAGAGCTGCCTACGTATCTCACATCCGGTGAGAATCAAACCAGCGTAGTTCGCCAATCAGAAATAAAGGAAATAAACTAACTCTCTTTTTTTCGAATAAAAATACTTACAAAGAAGAGAGAAAATATTTTTGAATTTCGATTTTTTTATTTTTATTTTTTTATTTTATTTTTGAAAAGAAACGACGACTAAAATTTTTTATTTTTTTTTTTGGATTTTAACTTCTTTTCCCCTTTTTTATTTTGGAAAGTTCGAAAATCTTCTAAAGAAAAAGGAAAGATTTTTGGACTATTACTCTGAATTTCTGAAAGAAATACTACAAAAGAAAAGAAAAAATATTTTTGAATTTTGAATTTTTAAACAAATATTTTGGATTTTGAGAGAGATTAAAAGGAAATATTTTTGTATTATTTTTTTTATTGAGGTTTAAAAGACTGAGTAATGGAAAATATTTTTTGGATTTTTGGAATATGGTAGGCCGGAACCGAAGAGGTTTGCCTACGTATCTCACATCCGGTGAGAATCAGACCCGCGTAGTTCGGGATATTAACTGAACTATTTTACAACATGATTTTTTTATTTTTTTTATTTTTGGCAGCAAATAACAAAACCACTTTCAAAGCACGACTCTTTTCATTTTCATTTTTGGCATTTTCAGAAACAAATAAAAAAAACTATTTTAAAAATAAGACTCTTTTTCATTTTCATTTTCCATGGGAAGAAAAACTATTTCCTTTTCTATTTTTGAAAACAAGACAGAAATAACGACTTTTTTTTTCTATTTTTCCTTTGCTTTTAGCAAAACAAACTAATAAAACATTTTTTTTTCATTTTCTCAAAATTTCGGCAGGGTTTCGACAGTATTTGGGCATTGGTTTTTTTCCAAAAATAAACAATTAACTCCCTAACCGCTATTTCTTCTTCTTTTTTTTCCTCAATTTCACAATATTCCTTATATTCAAAAGTCGGTCAACACACAAGTCTGAATCAAATAAATGCGCAAGTAGCAGCAAGTAAGATGCATTAGGATGGTCATTTTCATGTTTGGTACACCTGTCCTAGACAGACCCAACCCCTGTGTTGAGCCTCCAAAGTCAAATGCACGTGATGCAAACAAACGTTCCTACTAGGGATCCGGCATGAAGCTGAGTTATTCTAGGTTCATAACCTGGGTATTTGTTCTAGACTGTGTACCCGAGCGGACAACTCGAGTCGAGGAGGGGGCTACGTACCGGGGACCCGTGGGATCGTCCGGCTTTGTAACTTGTCCGGCCTCTTTCTTATTTCAGGTATTGACACTAACAGAATAGGGAGTCTCGACTAGCGAGCTCCTCCCCGGAGGTAAGAAGAAGGGTTTCGGCACAGTTTATATACAGTTCAGATAATATCAAAGCGGTAAAAGCATTATTTAGCACATTGAGCCCAAACATATAACAAAATCAGATAAAACCAAATATAACAATTTATCTAAGCTCGAATTTCTAACCCTGAACCAGTGGTTCTGGGTTTGTCCCAAGCAGAGTCGCCAGAGCTGTCACACCTCCTTTTTCCGTCCCCGCGGGGGGTGAAGGAGTTTTTCCAATTAAAGGACAATCGAAATGGGATTTGTTTATTTGTTTCAGAGTCGCCACTTGGGAGATTTAGGGTGTCTCAAGTCACCAATTTAATCCCGAATCGAGGAAAATAATGACTCTGTATTACAGTCCGTGAACCAGGAATCCGGATAAGGAATTCTGTTAACCCGGGAGAAGGTGTTAGGCATTCCCGAGTTCCGTGGTTCTAGCACGGTCGCTCAACTGTCATATTCGGCTTGTTTATCTGATTTTATAAAAATATGAACTTATGTGCAGATTTTAACTCTTTACCGCTTTCATTATTATTACTATTGTTTTACAGGGAATTGCAACGTTGTGAAAATGTATCTAGAACCGCGTCACAATCAATGTACCCGTGGTCGTCGACACACTTTGACTCCGTTGAGATTTGGATTTGGGTCACATAAATGTGCACCCGAGTTTAAGAAAATTAAATTATTAAAGGCGCGCCTAAAGCGACTAGCGTATCATTTACTTTGGGTAGGGCCGTGAAATTTTGCTAAACGGTCCATCCCGAAGTCTAAGCAATTTTAAAGCAAATATTTACTGAGGACCTGCAATTTTGTATTTTTTATTCGGCGAGGCTCATCTCATTCTTATTTTTTAAAAGGAATTTGCAACGTCATGGACACGCATCTCGAACCACGTCACAATCAATGTACCCGTGATTAGAGACACATTTCGACTCCGTTGAGATTTGGATTTGGGTCACATAAATGTGCACCCGAGTTTAAGAATGTAATTTAATTAAATCGCGTCTAAAGAGTCTAACGCGTTATTATCTTTGGGGAAGGCAGTGAAATTCACTAAACAGTCCATCCCAAATTCTAAGTGTTTATTATGACCCATTATTGAGGTACCCGCAATTTGCATTTTTTTATTTGGCGAGGCTCGTCTCATTATTTTTTTTAAAAAAGGATAATCTTAGAATGACTACATTTTCTATTTTTCGTTTTCTCTAAAATAAATGAAGAAAAGGTCCTACTTTATTTACATACTTTAGAGTTATTATAGTTAAATTTCGAAAGTGAGTCGTTTAAAGAGTTTACATGGGCAGCGCATAGAATATTCTACATACAGACAGTAAAAGAAAGAAAAGACTACATTAAACTACAACTTCACATCTTTCTCATTTTTGCATTCATGCTTCGAGTGGCTTACAAGATGAACCAGTGTATCAGTTTGTGTACCTGGTATTTGGAAAGCAAGGAAAGAAGATGAAGATCAGTAGAAGCAACAGTAGTGTAAATACACAGCAACAACAGATTCAGCAACACAGCAAAACCAGTAACGACCAGTAGAATAACCTAGTAATAGATTGAAAAACCAGCAGTACCGGAATGCAATCGTAGTCAAAGTAGAAGGGAGACGAATACAAGATGCAGTAGTTTACTGATTTTAAATAACACTCAAGGAAAGGCAAACGAAAATTATTCAAGTAAAAGTTCATCTTGTTTTTCTCTTTTGCTCTCAAATTCTTATTTCTCAAAATTCAGTCAACACTCTCAACTTTCTTTTTTATTTCTTCTTCTAAAGTCTCTTCCTTTTTCTCTCTCCAAGTCCAAGTCCAAGTCCCAGACCCCTTTTGTGTCAAAGAATGACTCTATTTATAACAAGACTCTTGTCTTGAACCACTAACCCGAAATATTCCCCTAATGGCATGCCTTGTTTCCCACTACCTTAAACAAATGAATTATTCCCCACTATTTTGTGTCTTGTCCCCCACTTTATTAAACTAAAGAATTATTCTCAACCCATTATGTCTTGTCCCCCATGCTTAACTTAAACAATTACATTATTCCCCCACTACATTATGTCTTGTCCCCTATTATATTAAACAATTATATCACCTCCCCACTAATTTATGTCTTGTCCCCCACAATGTATTATTTTAATATTGTTAATGCCTAGTGGACAAAGCACTCAGATTAAATAATTGTTCAAATGTTCAATTCCAAAAATACTCCTCCGACCTTACTGAAATTACCATTTTACCCCTGAACGTACTGCAATTTAACAATCTACCCCCATCAACTATAACCAATTCACCTAATCAATTCCAACCAAAATACAGCAAATATGACCAATTTCTAAACAAATTCAAACAACAAATCTCATGAACACAGATTGAATCATACAACATCAAATTAATGGGAATAAGTTAACCATACTGGGAACCAATCCTGGTTAACTTAGACAAAAAATGAATGAGCAAGGAGACAACAACAAAAGTAAACTGAAACAACATGAATCACAATTAACAGAAATGTAATGCAAACTGAAATCATACCATGAACAACAAAAAGCAAGAATTATTTTGACTGAACAAATTTTTTAACAACAACCCTACTATCAGATTTAACAAAAATAACAAATTGATCATAACAAACAAATAGATTCAAATCACTAAACTCAAAGCATCAATTGAACTTTAAATTAAATCTAACAACATTATAACAAGGATGAAAATGACTCAAACTAAAATGAACATTCGACATCAAATCACTTGACGAAAATCTAACAAACTTCAAACAAAATGAACACAAATTATCTCTAATACAAACAAAGACCCGGGTTCGAATTCAAACCAAACCACTGGAACACAAACACAAGAAGAAAAGGAACGGAAGATGAATTCGCTGAATGAAAACTAAGAGACAAGGAAATGGAAACCTACTAGTTTGAAGCTCGGATTCGAACGGAAACTCGACGCGCTAGTTGACTGGAGTTAGAAGTAGGACGATGGGGGCACTGGTTTTGAATCCAGATGCTCGACGATGACGCAGCAACGCAGCTGAAGCAGATGCTGGACGACTGGAAGCTGAAGCAGATGCTGGACGACACACAGTCGAGCTTGGAGCTTACGTCGTTCATGGGAGGAGCAGGGATGTCGACGACTGGAACTGGACGACTGGAGCTCCTTCGAACACTTCACAAGCAGTCAACGATGAAGACGATGGGTTCTTGGGCTGTTGGTGGTCGAAGACGAAGTAGTGGCGATGGGGTGGATAAGAAGACGCAGCAGCAGCCATGGGTGTTGAGCTGGTGGTTGCTTGGCTGCGTCGCTGGTTTCCCGGCGACTGGAGGAGCTCGCGACGGAGGGCGGGGTCGTTGGGATGTCGTGAGGACAATGAAGA
The DNA here is from genome assembly GCF_000393655.2 of Nicotiana sylvestris. NCBI lineage: Eukaryota > Viridiplantae > Streptophyta > Magnoliopsida > Solanales > Solanaceae > Nicotiana > Nicotiana sylvestris. Next base: position 14,149,521 of record NC_091064.1, read on the forward strand.
AGAAGAAGAAGCAGCCATGGACGAGCTGCTGCGTGTATGTGTGTGTGTTTTGTTGTGTTTGTGTGTGTGTGTTTTGTTGTGTATGTGTGTGTGTGTGTGCTGTGCGTTGTACGTGTGTGTGTGTTGCTGTGTGTTGTTGTGTGTGTGTGTGTGTTGTCGATGGGGAGGGGGAGGTCATGTGAGGGAGAAGGGTAGCAGCCATGGCTGCTTGTTTGGGGAAGGTGATGGAGAAGAAGAGGGAAAGAGAGAGGGGGGCGGATGGGTTTGGTCTAGGTTTAGGGTTTTTTTTTTCTTTTTGTTTTTTTTGTTTTGTAAAATGTAAGATAGGGAGATAGGGTGTTGGGTATTTGGGTTATGGACTGGGTCGACCTGGTTTGAAATGGACCGGGTCGTAGGGGAAGGTTGGGTATAAGTGTTTTGGGCCTCGGTTCAAAATTGGAGAAGAGCCCAATTCCGATTTTCTTTATATTTTTGCTCTCTTTCCTTCTTTTATTTTTTTTAAACTGAAACTAAATTCTAAAATTCTTAAATTATCATATAGAACTAAATTAATTTATAAAAGCTCAAATTAACTCCCAATAACAATTAACACACAATTAAGTAATAATTAAGCATAAAATTGTACAATTAGACATTAAATGCTAAAAATGCAAAAATACATATTTTTGTGATTTTTTCATTTTGTAAAACAAACTTAACTACTCCTAACTGTAGAATTAAATATTAAATGCAAATGCGACATATTTTATATTTTTATCATTTTAACAAATAAACATGCACAGACAAATACAAATAATTATCCAAAAATGTCACAAAAATTCTCAAAATTGCACACCAAGGAAAATCGTTTTATTTTAATTTTTTTGGGAGTAATTCTTTCATAGGGCAAAAATCACGTGCTTACATTAATGCACCGGTCATCATATCCATATATACCATTTCCCACCCCGTAAAGGTAATTAGAGCGATGATTGGTCTCGACTCTTATTGCATGCTGCTACCCATCCCTTCCTATCAGTCCTGGGGGAATTTTAGGACTTATATTCCTAAAAGAAGGAGGTTCTTGGTAGACCTCAGGTTTAAAGGTAAAAATACTAAAGCAGCATACAAAACATGTAAGATTGCAATTAGGGGAAAACATGTAGGCAGATAGAAGGCTCAGTTATACCTCCACAAATAATGCACACAGACAGCATGACTTATACACAGTCAAAGTCTGAATTTAAAATACTAAAGCAGGGTGTTTAAGTTGTTGAAGCAGAACTAAATTTATTACATGACACAGATAAGAAGTCCGAATCAGGCTTGCCTGTAGGTTGTAGCAGTTGATAATTAAACAAAGGCATTTCAATTTTTGTTGGAGTTATTACCTAAGGCTTGCCTAGGCTTAATACTGATGTCCTATAAGCATGATATCTATATTGATTAGGAATATAGTAAAACAATGATCAATTTTAAACGGACAACTTGAGATCTTATAGACATGCTTTTTAACTTATTAAAGAAGCGACAGATTAATTGCCTAATCCAATTCAGAATAAACAACGTGAATTAAACTTCTTCTACAACTACACTGGTTTTAAGTTCTATAGGAATGATTTCTATTATAGCCATTTAGATCCTATAGACATGGTTTCTAATTGTGTAAAAGTAAAGCATGCAAAATTTATTTTAAACCAAAGCAGATCCTATAGGCATGTTATATAATAGATCGTATTTTGAATCAAAATAGACCCTATAGGCATATTATCTACCCAATTTACCCACAATACACAACTACCCACCTTTTTCACTAATCACCACAATATTTGTTTACAAATTATTACAAACTAAATGATTGAATTACATAAAAAAAATGTAAACATAAGAAGTTACAACCATAGGAAGCCTGATTCTGACTTCCTCTCTGAGTTATGGAGTAAACCACCTCAAATGCCAATGTCAGTCCAAAGCCTTTCTCATATCTGGGTGTGTCAGAGTTCCCTAAGGACCTCAAAGGATCATGGGCAATGCTCACGCCCAGATTTTACATAACCAAACAGAGTAAGTGCGGTATAGAAGAGCCAGCCCTTATGTGTCCAGGTTCAGAGGGAGCTTAAAGGTCTCAAAGCAAGGCTCTCACAAGAGGGGCATAACCTAGATTCTAAGAGTGTAGTGGAAGTGCAGAACACATAGTTTGAAAAAAGAGTTTGTTTAAAATTGGATTGGCAAGTCCATTTTTTGAAAGTAATCAGTGATAGAGGTGATTGAAATCAGTTGTAGTAATAAACAACACGCAAACACACAGAATCAGTAGCCACACAAAGGGTCCAAGGGACTTGGGGACATACAGACATTTGTCTGTAAACACATAACCCCAGCAGGGGTCTGGTTTGGACATGCACAACAATAGATGATGCTAGCATAATATCAAACCAGCCAGAAATAAACAGATGGAAGGGATAGGGGTTTGGGACGTAGAGGACCCAAAGCAGAAACACACAATTAGTCATGCATTAGGCACATTATAGGCATGTTAGTTGAAGGATAGAAATAGGAACAGGTAAACATGCTGATCACTTTTAAAGAAGAGCAAAATTTTAAGCATGCTGAGTAAAGCAGTAAACAAACAGTATAACTCAACAGCATGAGCCATTAAGTTAGAAAGAGGCAGTGATTTACAGCAAGGGAACATATAGGTTGAGTCTCATCATTTAAATTAGGAACGTACCAGTTGAAGGAGCAAAGTGCAGAAAAAGAAGTAAGGCAATCAGTGTTCCAAAGTCTAGCCTTAGCTTTCAGCCGGCTAGACAAGGCAACAACACAAGTAATAGAGAAAAGAAAGAGAGTTTGAATGTGTAAGTATGTGTTTTTTGAACTCAATTGTTCATGTCTTTTTAGTGAAAGCATTGGGGTATTTATAGTTTTGAAAATGAGCAGAGAATAAGGTAACAAGTAAGGTTTTAACACAAACATTAAAATAATCATAATCAGAATCAATTAACACAAGTACTTCCCTTTAATCAAGGGATTACTGCTCAAACGGATACTAACAGGGTTAATTAAGGAAAGAAATCAGTTTGAGAAAGATTAATTTCTGACCATATAGGGGATATTGAAAATATAGGGTAAATAATTGAGTCTATGTACAAAATATACTTAATTAGGGAAAGGATTTAACAAGGGTACAATATCACAGCAAATAAAGGAAAGGAATCAATCAATTCAAACAAACGGGTAGAAATAGGGGTTTTATAAGAAAACATTTGCAATCAATCGTAACTTTGGAAAATCAAGATCAATTAAGAAAGAATCATGATTTTGCACTTTGACATATAAATAGAATGAACAGAAGTATCAGACATGCAAGGTCAAACATATTGACAAAAGGGAGCAAACTAGAAGAACATAAACATACATGAGTGACATGAATAGGCTAAAGGCTATTCAAAGCATGATAATCAACAAGGTCAAGCACTCATGGCTCACACATAGAAACAAAGTGAAGAAACCAGTCTAACAGGTAAAGAAAGTCAGAAACAAGTAAATAACTCACAGTAGTAAGTGAAGAAAACCTTTTAAGAAATTAGGGTTTCAACACTAGTCGAGTTAAAAAAATGGTAAGAACTCAAAATCAGATAAGAAAAACAAGGAAAAAAGATTCAAACACAAAGAACTTAATCGAACCAAGCATGCGTATAACATAAACAAAGAGAGTTTCAGAACCCCGGATAGAACCAAAACACTTAGGGTTTTTAACACGATGAACCAGGTAGAAGAATATATATATATATATATATATATATATATATATATATATATATATATATATATACATACATAAGCAAACTGTTCAAACATAGTAAAAGCATAAAACAACACTGAAAACTGGAGAAGTGATCTTTTAAAAGAGATTGAGAAAACCCTAATCGTTGAAAAACAAAGAGTCATTTTGAAAGAAAATCGAAGAACCTTTGAGAAAACACCAAGAAGTTCGTAAAACACCCAAATCTAAGATAGATCTAAGAGAAAATCGAAAGACCTTAAAGGTTAGGGTTTCAGAGAACCCAGAAAAGTGAGAAAGACTTTGAAAGATTACCGATCTAGCTGGAAAAGTCAAGGATCTGACTCGAACGGCCATGAATGGCTGGAGAAAGGCTATGGATAGAAGTTGAGTAAGGACTGGACCAGATATCTTCAAGATCTGTCCATGGAATCACGAAAATAGGTAATCAGTAGACATAGGAGACGAGTACACGTCTCAAACTGCCATGGTAGTCCATGGATTGAGGGGATTGAAAGGGATTAGGGTGAATTTGGGTGGCGGCGGCTAGGTTTTAGGTGAGGTTGCAGAGAGAATTGGAGAGGAAGGTGATTCAAGGGCAGTAGGGTGGTGAGAAATGATTTAGGGTAAGGGGTCGTTTAGGTTTATTTTAGGCAGGTGGAATGGTGGTCATTGATCTGAATGATCAACGACCTGGATTAAATGAGGTAGGTGGGGATCCGGGTTTGGGTAGGGTTAAAATTGGGTTAGGGTCGGGTTTAATTAAAATTGGGCCAGGGGAATTGGGGCCTGATTTGGGTTATAGTTGAAATACAAATGTGGCTACGAGTTCAATAGACACTTTTCCCTTTTAATTTTATAAAAAATAGTAGATAATTTCTAAAAACAAATTGAAAACACTAAAATGATTTTTAATATATTAAAAATTTAAAAATACAGTATACCCTTTTATAAATATAAAACCTTATTAAACCTTAAAAGGGCTAATATTGCAATTGTATGCAATTTAGCTTTAAAAATACTAAATAAAATTGTAAAAATATTTAAAAATTACCTTACCCATATTTTGAAATAAATATAAAAAGCCAATAGATGAATTATCAAAAATAATAATTTTAAAAATAATTATTGTGATTTTATGGATAAAAAGGGAGAAAATAAATCAACTTAAACCTTTAAAAAATTGTGGAAAAATAATAAAACACTTGGACTTGCTTATATATGCATATATATGCTATTTTGAAGTTATTTTGCATATTAAAAATATATAGGGAAAAATTGGGTATCAACAGTACTCATATCATTTTGAAAGTTCCAAGGAAAGATGATATTCCTTTATCCTCCAAAGAAGATCAACATCAAAAGAACACTCACGAAGGGTCTTCCAAGTCCAAGTTAAGATCGAAAGATCCTTCGCCGAGCACCAAGGTCTTATCCAAGTCAACCCCTTCGATGGGCGGGGATGCCCATGTGGACAAAGGAGCTAAACATGTTTTGTTGACTTCCAAGACAACTACTGCCACTGTGGAGGTGACGAACAATCCTTGCAAAAGGAAAGCGTCTTCTACTTCACCAAACAAAAATGTTGCGAAGACAACCAACGTCGTGCCAACAAACGAGGAAAGGACTCAAGCTTCTGCTTTGCCCAATGAGATTTTGAATGTTAGTTCAACTTCCAGTTCGAACGAGAGTGATGTTAGTCACGACATACATTGTAATCGTTCAAAGAAGAAGACTAAGGACACGAGCCATAGTGAGTTTGCTGACTTAGATGCTCTTAGTATCGATACTGGATTTTTTGTAGAGGGTGACCCTAACTCAACGATGTTGTTGTCTGAACTGGAGAAATGAGTAAATATTATTTCCTTCAAATTTAGTCCCTTTCTTTTTTTTTGAACACTAAAGTTTTTTTTTCCAATTGGGCGTCAATGAGCTGTATGATGATGTACTTGGTGACGACGTGGTGGAACACTGTGTTACAAGCCCAAATTCCCTCGGTGTGGCCGCAAAAAGTCCGAACACTTCATTAGATGGTGTTGAATATCATGCTGCAAACAATGCTCCGTCGACAGATTTGAGTCTACCCAAAGAGTCACACCTCGTTCTTCGAGAAGATGTTGTGCTTTCCAAGTCGGCCATGACGAGTAAGATGGAGGTTTCCACAAGTCAAGCAAAACCTCTAAAAGCCTTCGAGCCTACTCCATGGCCGTTGCATCTTGATGCTCCAAACTTCAAACCACAAGAGATTATTTCCCGTATTAAACTTTATTTTGTTAACACGATGTGGCATACCTTGTATGAATGGATCAAAGAGTTCTCTCTTGATTCTCTGGATAGCTTCACAAAGTTGGAGAAAAGTATTGCTTTGAGTCTTGAGGAAATTAAGAAAGAAAATATTATTGATACTTCTACTTTGGAGGCTCTTGTCGAGGCTTTCTTCATGACGTACGCAAATTACGATGCTTTAAGATCGTCCAAGATGACTAAAGAATTTCACCAAGAGTCACTTTCTGATGCACGACGACGCCTCGATGATGCAAAACAAGAATATGAAAAAGTGAGAGAGTCTGTATAGAAACTTCAAGCCAGTCTTGCGAGTGTTGAATAACAACTAGCTTCCTTGGCCACCGAAAAGAAGAAGATCGCTGCGTTCTTGGACAAACAACAGGTGAAGTTCGCTAAAAGTCAAGAGAACATTGACGCTACCGAAAGGGAGATTTATACCATTGAAGCCAATCATCCATTATCTGATGATGAAGCAGAGAAATTATCCCTCTTTAAAGGGGAAGTTGAGACAAGCCGCCAACAAATCCTTAGCTTCAAACCTTTTCCATGATTTTAGAGTTTTTTCTCTTCTTTTTTTTTTTTGCTTAGGATTCTCAACTTGCGATTTTTTTTATAACTAATATCATGTAATGGAGTAATTATGTGTTGGAGCAATAAAAGTATCTTTATTTTTAATATGTGATATCCTGGATTCCCTCCGTTACTCCCAATTATTTCTTTCTTAAATTTCAGCACATGTCTTGTATGTTGGCTTTGTTGCTTCGTACGCTCTTGTTAAAGAAAGTCATATCTTAAGCTAGGAGTGTCAGAATTACAATCTGTTTGTACCGTTAGAAAGAAAACTTAGATACCTAAAATACCTACAAATTTCATGGCAGAACCTTTTTCGGTCTACCAACAGAAAATTCGCGAATTGGATACAACTGCAATGAATTTTTAGATTTGCGTACTTTCGGCGAAAATAATTGTATATTGAGCTAGGAGTATCGGAATTACAATCCGTTTGTGGTGTCAGAGAGTATACTAGAGATATAAAACTCATATAAATTTCGTAACAAAACTCCATTAGGACTATCAACAGAAAATTCACGAAGTCGACTCAACTGTAGTGAATTTTCAGATTTGCGTACTTTCAGCGAAAATAATTATATCTTGAGCTAGGAGTATCGGGGTTACAATCCGTTTGTGGTGTCAGAAAGTTGACTCGGAAATCTAAAACTGATATAAATTTCATAACAGAACTCTTTTCGGACTGTCAACAGAAAATTCGCGAAATCGACTCAACTGTAGTGAATTTCCAGAATTGCGTACCTTCGGCAAAAATAATTGTATCTTGAGCATGGAGTGTCGGAATTGCAATCCGTCCATGCCATTAGAAAGTAAACTCAGAGACCTAAAATATATATGAATTTCATGGCTGAACTTTTTTCGGTCTACCAATAAAAAATTCGCGAAGTTGACGCGATTGCAGTGAACTTCCATATTCGCATGCATATAGAAGTCTTTTCGGACTGTCAACAGAAAATTCGCGAAGTCGACTCAACTGCAGTGAATTCCCAGAATTGCGTACCTTCGGCGAAAATAATTGTATCTTGAGCTTGGAGTGTCAGAATTGCAATCCGTCCATGCCGTTAGAAAGTAAACTCAGAGACCTAAAATATCTACAAATTTCATGGCAGAACTTTTTTCGGTCTACCAACAGAAAATTTGCGAAGTTGGCGCGACTGCAGTGAACTTCCATATTCACATGCATATAGAAGTCTTTGCGGCATAAGACCTTCTGGATTAGTCAAAGTTCCAGATCATGTATTGCTTGACCCTTTGGAACCCAAATTAGAAATTTCATAGTTAGGCTACATGATTAGGGAACAATTCACATTAGATTCAACTACGCAAAGCTTTATGATAGAATCATGTCTTGAAGAAATGAAGCGAACTTGGAAAGGCCTTAAAGACAAGATAGGGACAATCTTTCTCGTCATTTGTTTTTATGACTTAGATTCTTCATATAGGACAAAGTATAAATATCTTCATCCTTTTAGTCTCTTGACAATGATGTATTAGATCCTTGTAGCATTGAAGCAATGAAATGTCCATTTTGGCTCGACACAAATTTCCTTCTTTCTTTATACAATATACGCCTATTTGAGTAATCAACGTGATGCTTCAGCTCGAATTTTGATGATTATGTCACGTTGAAACACACTTTTTTAAGCTTATGCGACTGAACTTAGAATGAAACTCTAAGTTGCCTACGTACCCCGGTGAAGAGGATCAAGTCATAACGTAGTTCAAAATAGGTTATTTTTTTATGTCCTAACTTTTGCCTCGGCCGCCTCTTTCGAGATTTTTAACCTATCGGACTCCTTTTTTGGGTGTCGTTCGCAGTTTAGGCTCGTGCGGGCCAGGATCATTGCAACATGCATTTCAGACTCTTGCGTTAAGGAGCGTAGCAGCATGCGGTTTAGGTTCATGCATTAAGGAGCTTCATGACTTGCAGTTTAGGCTCGTGCGTCGAGGAGCGTAGCAGCATGCAGTTTAGGCTCGTGCATTAAGAAGCTTCATGACTTTCAGTTTAGGCTTGTGTGTCGAGGAGCGTTTATTCTTCAAGGATAATACCTCTTCAAAATTTCCCGTTGATAGGGCCAATTCTCATGCCATCTGTATTAACTAACTTGTAAGCTCCACTTGAATAGGCTTCTTGCACAACATATGGACCATCCCACTTTGAAGTGAATTTGCCCCCAGATTTGCAAGAGGTGATAATAGGTCTTCTTACTGCAAGAACTTGATCTCCAACTTGGAAGGACCTTAAGCGAACCTTTTTGTTGAAAGTACGAGAAAGACGAGCTTGATAACATTCAAGGCTTTGTTGAGCTTATAGCCTTTTTTCATCAAGGGACTCAAGTTCTTCAAGGCACGGACGAGCGTTTTCTTCTTCAGTAAGACCTTCTTGGATAGCGAGTCGCAAGGACGGTATTTGATGCTCAAGAGGAAGAACTGTTTCAACTCCATAAACAAGAGAATAAGGAGTTGCTTGTGTCGGTGTGCGATGAGTTGTACGATATGCCCACAAAGCTTCTTGCATTCTGTTATGCCAATCTCTTTTAGACTGGGAGACAACCTTCTTTAACAAGTTGCAAAGCGTCATGTTAAATGCTTCGGTTAGTCCATTTGCAGTAGCATAATACATTGACGAATTACGTTGCTTGAAGCCAAAAAGTTCACAGATCTTGGCCATCAATTTGTTATCGAACGGTTTGTCATTATCTGTTATTATATAACTAGGAATGCCAAAACAATATATGATGTTCACTCGAATGAAGTTTGCAACATTCTCTTTCTTCACTTCCTTGAGAGAGACGGCCTTGGCCCATTTTGAGAAATAATCCATTGCGGCCAAGATGTATAGATGTCCTCCAGAAGATTTTGGAAGTGGTCCAACAATATCTAATCCCCAAGCATCAAATGGCCAAGATGCAACAGTAGGGTGTGACATTTCAGGGGGTTGCTATATAAAATTTGCGTGAAACTGGCAAGCCTTGCATCTTCGAGCATAATCTAAGCAATCTTTCACCATTGTCGGACAGTAGTAACCCATCCTCCTAATGTGGAAGTGGAGCTTCGGCCCGGATTGATGTGATCCACAAACCCCAGAGTGTGCCTCTTGAATAGCTTGAGTTGCTTCATCTTCCCCTAAACATCGCAAGAGAACTCCCTCAAATGATCTTCGATACAAAGTGTCTTTGTAGTAAAGGAAGCGAGGGGCATGCCGACGAATTTTGGTCTTTCTTCTTGGATCTTCTAGAAGTATCCCATAACATGAGTAGTCGATCATGGTTTGTCGCCAATCAACCTTCACAGTTTCAGTGACGGCTACCTAACGCTCAAGCTTGCTTCTTCATCCTCATTCTCATCTAGCGGCACTATCTATTTTTGGCAGATATTGATTTGTGTTTGGCTGGGAAGAGTCAATGTCGAAGCTGGAGTAGTTAAGGCGTCAGCTTTCTTATTTTCCTTCCTTGGCACATGCTGGAGAGTTACGTTGCCAAGCCATCCAATCAATTTCTGTACATAATCATAATAAGGACACATTTCTGGCCTTTTGACCTCGTAGCTACCTAGCAATTGATTGATCACTAACTCAGAGTCTCCAAAAATATGTAATTGGAGTTGTCTCATATCAACGGCCATCTCAAGCCCAAGTATGAGCGCTTGATATTCTGCAACATTGTTGGTGCAATGTTGTGTTAAGGTGAAGGAATATGGCAAAACTTCTCCTTGAGAAGTGACAAACACAACACCTGCACCAGCTCCTTCACATGTGCGGCACCATCAAAATACATTTTCCATGGTGGTTGCACTTCGATGACCATCGCATCCTCATTAGGTAGTTCATCAGTCAACTCCCAATCATCAGGAATTGGATGATCTGCCAAGAAATCTGCTAAAGCTTGTCCTTTCACAGCTTTTTGTGGGATATACACAATCTTGAATTGTTGAAATTGGAGGTACCACCTTGCTAATCGATCATTGAGACGGATTTTGACATAACAAACTTGATCGGGTTCACCCTTGAGACGAGACGGATGACATGAGCTTGAAAGTAGTGCTTTAGCTTTTGAATTACAAAAACCAACACCAGACACAACTTTTCGATCGGAGAATACTTCAGATCATTTGGGGTCATCATCCTACTCAAGTAGTAGAAGGAATTTTCTTTACTTATACCATTTTCTTGGGCCACAAGGGCTCTAACTGATCTTTCTTGTATAGGGGCTGCCAGAACCGGAGGTCTCATCAAGTAGGATTTGATGCTCTAGAATGCGTTGCTACAATCTTGGTCCCATTCAAAAGGTACACCTTTCTTCATGAGACGGCTAAAAGGTTGGCACTTCCCTACTAGATTTGAGATGAATCTTCTCTGGTACGCCAATTTTCCTTGTAGACTTTTCAGTTCATGTATATTTCTAGGCTCGGGCATCTTCAAGATTGCATCAACTTTGGCTTGATCTATATCAATCCCTCGATGTCGAACAATGAAGCCAAGGAATTTTCTAGAAGTAACTCCAAAGGCACATTTCAACGGGTTCATTCTAAGTTGATATCTCTGGAGTTGTTCGAGCACCATTCTTAAGTCTTGCAAGTGGTCTCCTTTCTTTCTTGATTTCACCACTAAATCATCCACATAGCATTCCACATTCTTGTGGAGGACGTCATCAAAGATATTTTGCATTGCCCTTTGATATGTGGCGCCAGTATTCTTCAAACCAAAAAGCATTACTTTGTAGCAATAAATGCCTTTATGAGTGCGAAATGCAGTAAGCTCTTCATCTTTTGGTGCCATACATATTTGATTGTAGCCAGATGATCCATCCATGAAAGACATCGCCTCATATCCGGTGGTGGCATCAATCATAAGCTCTGGAATGGGGAGCAAAAATTCGTCCTTAGGGCAAGCATTATTGAGGTCTCTAAAATCGACATAAACTCAAATTTGTCCATTCTTCTTCTTCATAGGAACAATGCTTGAAATCCATGTAGGATATTTAACCTCCCGAATGAAACCAGCTTCGATGAGTTTATTGACCTCGGCTTCGATTGATGGGATCAATTTTGGCTTGAAGCATCTTTGGGCTTGCTTAACAGGACGAGCTCCTTTCTTGACCGCGAGATGATGAACTGCTACTTTAGGATCTAAACTAGGCATCTCTTTGTAGCTCCAAGCAAAGACATCTCTATATTCTTCGAGTAGTTCCACATAAGTGTTTTCTTCATCTGTGGTTAATAGGGTGCTTACATAGGTGGGCCTGGAGTCTTCTACAGTGCCAAGGTTGACTTCTTTCAATGCATCAACAGTCATTTTAATTCCTTCTTTTAGTTCCGCAGGAGCGTCCTTGACATCTTCATCTTCTTGAGGATCACTATCATTAAAAGATATATGGCCACACCAAGAGGCATCTCCCAAATTTTCGTTGATTTTCCTTAGGAATGAAGTGTGTTGCTCCTCATTCGCAGTAATGTGATATGAAGATCCTACACTTTCTTCATCTTCTTCAAGCTCTCTAGTATGGACCACTGTGCGAGTCTTCACTTTGAGTACCTCTCCGTATGAAATCAAAAGTTTTGGTTATCGCCTCATTCTAGAAAGGATCGGGCTTTGACACTCTTTAGAGATACTTTGGACTCTAGATGGCAAAGGTCTTTTTATTGTTTCATAATTTCTTTGGGACTTGTTCTTCTTCTTTTTCAATGGCCCCAACCTCTCAAATACAAAAGTTCTTGTAGTTGGTTCTCCAAGTCGATCAAAGACAGAAGGCCTTTTATTAGGATCAGTGGGTTCATCTTCCATCGTGATATAGTTAATACTTGCTCTTCTAATGGAGATGTGAACTGGTGGGGGTTGTGTGTAACCTAGACCCTCACGTGATTGCTTGACCACATGCTCCTTATCCTTCATCGTGTTTGCTTTCCTAGTAGCTTCAGGTGGGAGCTTCCCTAGCTTAGATGGTTCATTGGGATCATATCCAGCCTTTGCGAACAACTTGTAAGCATTCGGATCAAAACCTTCATTTGTGCGTTTCGTGGGGAGTGCCTTATTTTGAGGCATGTTAGGGGCCACAAAATTTTCTAGTAGTTTTGAAGATAACTTTATGGTATCAATCTTCTTGATAGGAAGGGTTAATTCTCTTAGTGCACTTTTCTGGAGAGATTGATGATTCTCCTTCATCTTTCTTCACTTTTGGGACGTAACGAAATAAAGGAGCTATTTTCTTGCCTGCAATTGCAACATTCTTTTTATGAGTTTTCGAGACTTGGCATACTTCTATTGTAACATTATCTTCACCAGAAGCTACTTCATCCCTTTTGGACACGATATTATCACATTTGGCCTTCGTGATGTCATCAACTTTTACTCCCTTCATGATGTGGTTCTTCAAGTAGAACTTTGCATCAACGAAGTATACCTCGGCTTCTACGAACGGCTTGTCGTCAGCAACTATTTTCTTTTCGACTCCATCTTTATTATATTTTAACAATGGTAGTAAGTTGATGGGACAACTTTGTTCTCGTGTATCCACGGCCTGCCCAACCACAAATTGTATGAAGTCTTTGCATCAATCATATGCATCCATGCAGTTGATTGCATATCTCCCATGGTGATTTCCAACTTGATAGCTCTTATGGCCCTTTGTCCTTCTTGATTGAATCCTTGAATCATCAGTCAACTTTCAGAAAGTTCTTCAGTTGAGATGTCGAGATCTTTCATTATGCGAATGGGAAGAATGTTAAATGCAAATCCATCATCTATCAAGATTCTGTTTATCATCCTCTCGAGCACATAACCCACCATAAATAAAAGGGCGATTGTGTGGTGTCTCACCAAGTAGGAGATCATCTTCAGTGAAGATAATTTTTGTATTACAGACATCTGCTTCTTGGAAGGAGGACTCAACAAGACTATTAGACAGTGATGGAGAGAGTGTTGACTTGACTTCATTCTTTTCCTCTTCTTCTTTATCAGCATTACAGCACAAGTCCTTATCATCATCGTCAGAAATCCTCATGCGAAACCAACTCGGCAAAAATTCTCCCAAAGTCACTGGGTGGCGTGGCTTTTGGTGATGGTATGTCTCTATCTCTACCTTCTTTGGGTTCTTAACAATTTGTAGCTTCTTTAGTCTTCTCACCATCTTATTCCTCGTAGGTTGCTTCGTTGATCCTTTTTGCAAACTCAATTTATGGCATCTTCGACGAGTCACCAGGCTCCATCCTTCTTTATCAAGTTGATCAACTCGGATTTTGTTATCCTCCAACAATTCTTAATTTTCATTCCCTTCACAGGTGCATATCTCAATCGGATCGAATGAGCCAAAGGTAATGAACACATGGTTTGTGCTTGCCTTCTCATCTTCGAGCTCGATCTTATTTTAACAAGCCAAATCCATTACTTTGTCCTTGAAAACAAAGCACTTCTCAAGAGGGTGACCTACAAGCCGATGGTATTTGTAGTAATTCGGGTCATTGCTTTTTCTAGCTTCATCTGGCTGCTTCATATCTGGCAGCTTAATAAGCTTTAACTCGAGGAGTTCTTCAAATATTGCAGGCACATCGGAGTCTAGAAATGGGTACTCCTTTTCTTGCATCTTTTTGAGAGTCAACTTCCGATTTGCATTGTCTTGAGAGGAAGTTGTTTTCATACTCTGTTTCTTGCTCACCTTGGTAGTAAACTTCAAAGGAGAGGCATTGATGTTCATGGATTCTTTGCTTTCATTATTGGGTACGAACTTGCTCCATTTCTTGACTTCTTGCTTATCCCTTCCCTTGCAAAGTTCATCGATGGGCAGCCCTTCATTTCCCCGCAGAAGCCATGCTCAACTCCATTCATGAGCACGGGTGGCAAGTTCTTCAAATGTCCTGGGCTTAATTCCTTGCAAGATGTAACGAAGTGCCCAATGCATTCCTTGGATGCACATCTCTATGCCAGAAGCTTCGTGTAGCCTATCTTTGCAGTTAAGGCTTGAATTCCTCCATCGATTGATAAAGTCAATAACTGGTTTATCTTTTCGTTGGCGAGTGTTCATAAGTTCCACCATGCTCACAGTATGCCTCGTACTATAAAAGCGATTGAGAAACTCTTGCTCCAATTGGTCCCAACTATCAATGGATCCAGCCTCGAGGTCGGTGTACCAATCAAAAGCATTCCCCTTTAGTGAGCGAACGAACTGCTTGACAAGGTAATCTCCATAAGTCCCTGCATTGTTGCATGTCTCAACAAAGTGCGCGACATGTTGCTTTGGATTTCCCTTGCCGTCGAACTGCTGAAATTTGGGAGGTTGATAGCCGGCAGGCATCTTCAAGCTATCGATTCTTGCAGTATATGGCTTTGTGTACGTGAGAGAAGATTTTGAAGCGACCTCATACTTATCCTTGATAGTTCCCATAATGAATTCCTTCAATTGTTCAATAGAAATTGATCCTTCGGAGGAGACATGAAGTTCTTTGGCGGATGACACTTGTTTTGTTAGAGGATCAGCCTTCTCGTGGACTTCAGGAAGCTTTCCAGGTGCATGACTTGATTCCCCATCTATCATGCTTTCAACTATGCCTGTCAATTTTGCGATACAGACATCTTAATCTTGAGCATACTTTGTTAAGCCATCAATCGCCTTTGTCAGGTTTGCGAGTTGCTCCTCCATTGTCGAAGTGTTAGTCATCATTGCCTCCATGATTATTGCAGATGATGAAGAATAACCGAGACTTTCCCACGGATTGAACTCAGTTTGGAACATGTCATGTGGCGAGATTGGCGTAGAGCCAACACTTAAAACTTCATCATCAGGTTGGGTAAGCTGACTCTTGGTATTGTATAAAGTAAGTTGAGCAAGAGCTTTCTGCACAACTTCTGCAATATTATCTCCTCTCTCTGACTTGCTAGCAGAGGACTTTTCTTCTTCAAATGATGAAGATCTCAAAGCATGAATTGGTGCAGAAGACACTTGGAGTGATTGTTGTCCCAAGACACTCGCCTTGCTCCAGGTGATTGGCCCAAGACTCCCCATAGTAACGTTTAGGATACTTTCAACGTCAGAAGAAAACTTGGAGACAGTAACTTTTGAGTCAATCTTCTTTGAAGCCATCTTAGTGATCTTGAATGTTGAGAGTTGAGAAGAGATGAGAGGTAGAGATAGTCCCACTGGGCGTGCCAAAATTTGTAACAATTAAATTTCGCTCCTAAAAAATAATAATCAAGACAAGAAATATAGAGACAAATATTATATTCGATTTTAAGTGATGGGGTTATAATCTCTAAAATATCTCTAAATCTAAAGAGATATAGTCCTCTAATTCTTCTCTTCACGAATGATGGTTCAAGAGCTTGAGAGCTTGATCTTGAACTTGACGGATTTCAGATTTGTAGTACGTCACGAACAATTTGAAGGTCATCACGAACCAGGATTTGGTGTTGGGTTTTCACGAACGAAAGATTTGAAGCCGCCCGCCTATGATTTGAGTTCGCCTTTGGAGTTTGACCACAGACGACGATTGCAGATATGGATGGAGACCTCGATGCTACTCTTCAGAGCTTCTGCTTGTCCCTTAGCCTTCTCCTTTGACCCCTTTATATAGGTGTGGGTGGAGTAATCTCCAAGAAAACCCTAGTGGATTATTGAGCTTGAGGCTTATGGGCCAACCCATTTGATAGAAGATCAATTGACGGGCTAGCCCAATAATATATTGGACCTTTATTTAAATCAATTTTAATTGGATTTAAATAACAAACCTAATTATACCATTCCATGTTACTTAATTGGACCAATATATATTTAATTTGTGGTAAAATCCAAATTTCTTATGGATTTAAATTTGACAAAATTTTAATTGTCTACACCCATTAAGTTGGATAAGATGTGATAAAATTGCGAATTCAAACCCATAAAATTTAAATCATGGATTTGCTTCTATCTCAGCCTATGATGAAAGGTTTTAATTAGCTCTCTTGGACCATGCTTAAGGATTTAAAGGGGACTATGTCCACAGAATAAACAGAGAAATGGTCGGCAATTAGTGGTGAATGCATGATTTTCAGATTTTAAAAATAAAAGAAAGTAAACATGCAAAAAAATCTAAGGGGAATTAATATCTAATATACATATACAAATAAATAGAAAAAATTAACCTTATATATACAATGTAATTTTCAACGACCTTATAAGTAAACATGCCGACGATGACTTTGATAAAAAGTGTATTGCAACAAGGCAGCAACTAATTATCAGATTTTTAAAAGAATAGGGATGGAGACTCATTGGTGAGAAGCTTAATTATCATTTGAATAGCTCATTCTGATAGATATTAATGTTATTCATAGCTAAACAAAACTACGCATAAAAGCTGGTTTGCCCGAGAGGTTAAGGGGGAAGACTTAAGATCTTCTGCACATAAGTGCGCATGGGTTCGAACCCCATAGCCAGCATTTTACATTTACTTTTAAATGATTTTCCTCTCACAAAACTAAGGTGCTGTGCAAACTCAATTTATGTGGCATTGTCTATTTTTTGAGATTCAAATTATGTAATTTGACCTTTTAAACATGAGAAAAATTATTACTTCTAGCGTTTTTTTGTATAGTTTTAGAAATTTGAATTTAAAAAATCTTGAGTTTTTGTAATCAAATTAACTTCAAATATAAATCAATTGATTCTTGAAAAGCAAAGATATCATATAAATTGAGACGGATGGAGTAATACGAAAAAAAAAGAAGATGAAGTATGTTTTAAATGACCTTTCAAATGCACAAAACCTAACAGGGATTGTGAGATGCATATAGCATCTGAACATCAGACATGCAAATTCGGGATAAGAACAAAGATTGAATATTACCGTCCTCCTTTATTGAATATTATCCAAATAAATTAATGTATTTCATACAGCAAATGATTTTAGCTATATATCTTGTCAAGTTCATATATTTTGAAGGTTATTTAACTAGATTAACAATCATACGTGGAGTATAAAAAAGATTTGTAAACCCTGTCGCCAATTCATCTAATATTCCTCGGAATTTAAATATTGAGATTTCATAAAGACTTAAAGTAATATACTAATATTGCCAATGAATCCTTAAAATATAAAAAAGTTATTCCAAAAGTTTATGTTTAATTTTGCCAATGAGCTCTAGACGTAAATTGTTTCTTTTAAACTTGTGATCTCTGATCGTGAGTGACTTGTACTTTTATGAATTAGTTTTATTTCATGTAATAAAAATAAACTGCATATTCTGGATTTGAAATTAACAAACAGGGGATAAAATAAGGGTGTCTTTCTAGTATAGAAAATTAATTTAGTTAAAAACTAATTGTTTTTGACTTGTAGAGTTCATTGGAAATGGTCGTGTAAAGCCAAAATGAAAATTTAGGGACTTGAGTTATGTCTCCAGTATCGTGCATTTTACTTGCACAGATTAGAACTGGAGAAAATTAATACAAAGGCAACATTAGTACATGTACTATACTAATAAGAAAATTGTAATTTCCCGCCCAAGAATCTAGGTTGAGATGATTCGAGCATGTGAAGAAGAGAGACATAGATGCACCAGTCAGGAGGTGTGAGGGGTTGTCTATGGCTGGTCTCCGAAGAGGAAGGGGAAGGCCTGAGAAGTATTGGGGAGAGATTATTAGGCAAACTGATAGAATCTGAATTTGGATGAGAAATTTAACCCTAGTTCTAGAGGATTTTGGGAGTAGAGAAGAAGAAGAATGATTTCATTTCATAATGAACTATTACAGTATTGTTCTTCCTTTAACAGTATTTAACCACTTACTAACACTCACGTGTCTCTCACACGTGTGTGTTGTCTAAAATACCCCCTCCTATATCTATCTTTAATCCTCAATACTCCCCCTCAAGTTGGAGAGTGGAAGATGTCTAATACCCCAAGCTTGGATACTAACGAAGAATATTGTGCAGCTGTCAGTCCTTTTGTCAGAAGGTCTGCTACTTGCAAGGAAGAAGAAACATAGCATGGAGCTATACGTCCAGTCTTGATCTTCTCTTTTACAAAATGACAGTCTATCTCAACATGCTTTGTAGGCTCGTAAAATATTGGATTCCCAACTATTTGTATTGCTGCCTTGTTGTTGCAGAATAGAGAAACAGTTTTAGACACATTAATCCTCAAGTCTTCTAATAGTCCTGTTAACCATATGATTTCTACAGTTGCAGCAGCCATACTTCTGTACTCAGCTTCTACTAAGCTCCTGCTCACTGTAGGTTGCTTCTTTGATTTCCATGATATCAAAGAATTACCTAGTTTCACAACATAGTCTGTCACATATCTCTTGTATTGAGGCATGATGCCCAATCTGAATCACAGTATGTACTAAGATGATCAATGGCTCCTGCTTCCATCAATAACCCCATGCCTGGAGCTCCTTTAATATACCTTATCACTCTCAATGTTGCCTCCATATGTGACTGTTTGGGCTTTTGCATGAATTGACTTAAAGTTTGCACTGCAAAGCTTATGTCAGGCCTGGTGATAGTCAGGTATAACAGCCTCCCTATTAACTTTGATATGTTGAATTATCCTTTAACTCTGAGTCTCCTATCTTCCCAATACATGTATCATACTCCGTTATCAGTTTTTGATTCAACTCTATAGGAGTTGCAACTAGTTTTGCACCACTTAAGCCTACCTCTGAAATTAACTCCAGAGCATACTTCCTTTGATTGAGTAAAATCCCCTTTTTTGACTTTGAGACCTCAATTCCTAGAAAATATCTTAATTGGCCTAAGTCCTTAACATTGAACTTGCTATGCAGAATTGTCTTAGCATCATTAACTAAGTTGGAACAGCTTCCAATAATCATTAAATCATCCACATATACTAGTATAATGACCAGCTCTCCTCGTTGTTGCTTTGTGAATAAGGAGTGATCAAAGGCACTCTGTTTGTAACCACTCTGAACAAGTGCATCAGTGAGCTTTATGTTCCATTGTCTGGATGCTTGTTTGAGACCATACAAAGATTTTATAAGGCTGCATACTTTCAACTCCCCTGCTTATGGAACCCCTGAGGCAACTGCATATAGACTTTCTCATAGAGATCTCCTTGTAGGAAGGCATTGCTAACATCCATTTGATATAAAAGCCAGCCCTTGGCAGCAGCTATGCTGATAATGGTACTGACTGTGACCATTTTTGCTACAGGGAAAAATATGTCATGGTAGTCCAACCCTTCCTTTTAATTATAACCTTTTACAACCAGCCTAGTTTTGTATCTGTGTACCTCTCCATTAGCCTTGTATTTAATTTTATATACCCATTTCGACCTAATTGTCTGCTTCCCAACTGGTAAGTCCACTATCTCCCAAGTATTGTTATCCTCAAGGGCTTGGATCTCCTGTTGCATAGCTGTAACCCATCTGCTATCAGTGGAAGCCTGCTGAAAAATAGTAGGTTCAACTTCAGCTGAGAAAGCCTACAAATATGCTTGATAACCTGCTTCGAGATTAGCATAAGTCAGGGTGTTAGACAATGGATATAAGCAATGACCAGAAAACTTCTTAGTGGTTTGATAGTCTTTTAGCCAAACTGGAGGTTTTAAGGTTCTAGTGGTCTTCCTGGAAGCTTGAGTATTAGTAGGTTCAAGCATGCTGGTGTCAAGAACAATAATGATCTCTAGTTCAGTGTTTGGAGTCAGCTCAACTGAGGTATTTTGCACTTCATGCTCAATATCAACTGCTTCTATATTTTGGGTTGTATGGTCAATCTCTAGTACTTCTGTAGTAGGTGTACTAGTATCTCCTATGGCTAGAGTGGTGTCTGTAGGTTGAGTATGAGTATCTGTGGGTATAGGTAATGGGCAATCAAGTTGTAGTGGTATAGATACTGGTGTGGAAAAGTGGTCTTCTGAAGTGGTTTCATTTTGCTTGAAAAGAAAGATGTGTTCTCTAAAGCTGGCATCTCTACTTACAAAGATAGTTTTAGTTTCTAAATCAAACAATCTATATCTCTTTTGAACTTCTAAGAACCCTATGAGGACTGATTTTCTTACCCTCTTTATAGACTTGTCTCCTTTTGGTAGATTGCTAGCAAAGCATAAACAATCAAACACCTTCAAATGGTCAATAGCAGGTTGTTTGTTATACAAAACTTCATAAGGAGACTTTCCTTGTAATAGAGATGTAAACCACTTGTTGATCAGATAGACAGTTGTTTTGATGCAGTCTCCCCAAAACCTGCTAGGCACAGAACTTTGAAAGTTTAATACGCTGGCTACTTCAAGTGTATGCCTGTGTTTCCTTTCTACCACCCCATTCAGTTGGGGTGTGTAAGGACAACCGCTTTGATGCACAATGCCTAAAGATACTAATAACTCATTACAGCTGGAATTAAAAACTCTTTCCCATTATCAGACCTCAATATTTTCACATTCATGCCAAACTGAGTCTTTACCATTATAAGAAAGTCTTTCAACACTGTTACAACTTCAAATTTAGACTGCAATAAGCACACCCAGGTATACCTACTAAAATCATCCACAATCGTAAGAAAATAATATTTTCTATCATATGTAGGTAGTTTTTGAGGACCCCAAACATCAAGATGAATAAGCTGAAAGATACATGCAGTTTTGCTGCTACTAAGAGAAAATTTCAATTTACTTTGCTTAGCTAAAGGACACACTTCACAGTTATGTTGCAAAGTATCTACTACTTTATTTTTCAAGGCAGAAATGTACTTCATTGCTATTATTGATGGATGTCCTAATCTCATGTGCTAAAGGTTGCATTCATCAATCTTCTTGGTAACCAATGCTGCTACAGGCTTGTCTCTCCATTTGAGTAAATAAAGTCCATAGTCCTTTCTACCAATTCCCATCACTTTCCCATTGTAAAGCCCCTGCAATACACAAAAATCAGGGAAGAATAAGGCACAACACCTCAACTCCTTGGTTAATTTGGAGACTGACAACAGATTAAACTTAAAATCTGGGATATATAACACATCATTTAGTTCACAACCTCCTAGAATAGAAGCATTTCCTTTGTATGTTACTAAACATTTGGTACCTGTTGGAACCTGCACCTTATGATTCCTTTGTTGCTTAATGTTCTCTAAATTAGATAAAATCTCCCTATGACATGTAATATGATGGGATGCTCCTACATCTATTATTCATTCACAAAAAGATGCATTGGATAGCAATGTGGTTATACCTGCCATAAGTGTATGATTATCACCTGCAGGTGTTTTGTTCAGAAGCTCCAATATCTGCTTGTACTGACTTTCAGTAAAAAACTATCCCAATTATTGGCCTTGAGAAGAACTTATAGTCTCTTCTGCTATCATGGTAGCATAAGATCTGTTTCCTTAGCCCTGTTGTTTCTTCTTGCTCTTAAAATCAGGAGGATACCCTATAATTTTGTAACAGTTTTCTTTGAGGTGTCCTTTATATCCACAATGTTCACAAATAATCCCAATCTTTTAGTCTTATACCCTTGATTCTATCCTGCCATCATAGTCAAGGGCTCCCTATTTACTTCAGCACACTTAGCTCACGTTGGCTTTCCTCTTGAATAACCAAAGCATAAGCCTGGTTTACAGTCAATACTGGTGTCTTAAGCAATATCCGACTTCTTACTTGACTATATCTTTCATTAAGCCCAACTAGGAATAGCAGTAAACGTAAATTTTTAAATTGCTCAATGAAAGGCCTAGTCTCTTCATAGTCATAACCAGGTGCTGGAACTAGTAAATCAATTTCATCCCAAAGGTCTTTAATTTTTGTATAGTAGGAAGTTACAGAGTCAGTACCCTGCTTCAATGATCCAATTTTATCCACAAAAGATAAAAATGAGTAAGATTAGATTTATCAAACCTCTCTTTGAACTCGTTCTATACTATTTTTGCATTTGATGCATAATTGATACTCGCTATAATTCTGCAAATACTGTGCGTCCTATCCATGACAGAACAACTGCATTACATCTTTCCTATTGATTCGCCAATTCTCCTTTGTAAGAGCTTTTCAAGTAGGTTCCTTCTATGAACTCTAGCTTGTTCTTCAAAAAAATTGCCATCCGCACTGATCTACTCCACAAACCGTAATTTTATGGTCTGGTGAGCTTAATATCGTGCAATGCAACTCCAGGCGTATCTGTAGCTGCTAAAAATAGAGGATGATTGTGATCAATTTGAAGACTCGCCATTTCTCATATTTCTCCCATGGTTGACTGAATTGAAGCTTCTAACATTGTTCGATGTTAAGATCTTACAGATTTTTGTCACAATCGCAATGACCCGCTCTGATACCATGATAGAATGTGAATTTGGATGAGAAATTTAACCCTAGTTCTAGAGGAATCTGGGAATAAAAAAGAAGAAGAGGAGGAAAGATTTCATTTCATAATGAACTATTACAACATTGTTCTTCCTTTAACAGTATTTAACCACTTAACTAACACTCACGTGTCTCTCATATGTGTGTGTGTGTATTGTCTAAAATACCCCCTTATATATCTATCTTTAATCCTCAATACAGACCATGTCATTGCTTCAGCTTACCGAGGATATGACTCATGATAGGAAGGTGTTGGAGGTCGAGGATTAAGGTTGTAGGCTGACAGTTAGTAGTGTGCTTATCCTAGGCCTACCAGTATTACTAAGACTATTTTTGTATTCTCTTAGTCATGTTGCTTCATTATTACATGTTGTGTTTGTTGTTGTTGTTGTTGTTGTTGTTGTTGTTGTTGTATCATTCACGCCCGTCACCATAATGCATTGTTGTCACCTTTGTTTACTACTTGGCTGCTTTATTTAATTTCTACTATTTCTTGAGCCGAGGGTTTATCGGAAACAACATCTTTATCTTTATAAGGTAGGAGTAGAGGTGGCAAAATGGTTAAAATAAAACATTTATCTACTCATATTATCCATCAAAAAATGGGTTGGATAATGAACCATTTAAAAACGAGTCGAATATGGATAAAGAACCATATTATCCACTTAGAAAATGATTACCCAAATGGATAACCAATGGATAACTAATGTGTTTAACTTTTATATTTGTAAAGCCTAAAATTGGAATTCCTCAAGTTTGGAAGACTAGGAGTTCTCTCATAAGTGATCATATTTAAGAAGCCATGGATAATATGAATATCCATATTATCCGCCGGATAAACCCGTTTTTATCCATCTCAAATATGGGTTGGGTCAGATAATTTATCCGTTTTGACCCGCTCATATCCGACCCAACCCGCCATTTGCCACCCTAGGTAGGAATAAGGTCTGCGTACACACTACCCTCTCCAGACCTCATTTATGTGATTAAAGTGGGTTTGTTGTTGTTGTAATTTTCCATCCAAGTGCGAGCAATAATTAGACAAAATTATACTTCACACAGTGACATGCCTATGATAAATGCGAGTAAATAAAAAAAAAATCTGGTAAATCATGAAATCAATGGCAGAAATTAAAAAAATAAATAGAAAAAGAAAAATGCTTTTTTTAGAAGGTAGTAAAATTTTGGTAACCAAATGAGGTGCTCCCGCCTTGACTCTGGCTGATTTACTCAAGTAGCCACTTTTTTGGTCTTGTATTTAGAAATTGATAACTTGTTCAAAATTAAACCCGTGTCCTGAATCCTGTAGTTTTGATAAATTTCAGACTAGATGACCGCTTTCAAGTTTCACTGGTCTGATTTTGAAAAAGTGATCAACTTCCAAATACAGGGATCAACTTGTAAATGCAGGGCCTCAAAAGTGTGAAAATAGCACGGTCTAGTCAATTTTCGGATTGGTTAGTCAGCATTTATAAAGTTATTAAAAATAACCATTATTTTGCTGAAGCACAAAAAGTTTCAGCATCATATCCGGGATTATGGAGTTTCTGTGTATAAACTTTCAGCATATTATGTTAGAACTCCAGCACACGGAAAGTTCCAGCATAATATGTTGGACTATGGAGCTCCTGCATATAAACACCCGGCATATTATATTAGAACTCCAGCACATTATGAAACTTTAGCATATTATGCTGGAAGCTCATATGTAAAAAATTCGAACTCCAGCATAATATGTTGGAATATTTTAGAATTTTTAAGGTGTTTTTGTTCAGATTTATCTTTACATGAAAAAGTAGCTATATTTCGGTCTTTTAAAACTGTGATTATTTTTCAATTACCAGTTGTAAATCAGGCTATTTTTTTTAATTTTTTTCCCTCAAAAGTGATTGGAAAAATGACACGGTATAGCCGCTGTAAAAATAATAGCCGAAAAAATATATAAAATTTGTATATTTTTTTGTGTATATATATTATATATTTATGTTATATACAAAAATTATATAAATTTTATATATTTTTTCAACTAACAAATGTGAATAATTTTTAGCGCGGGCTAAAAGTGATCACCTTGCGTAAATATCACCTTTGCCTCTTTTTTCTTGGCCCAAATGCTAAATTATCTGTAGCCCACGAACTCAATGGATCATAGGCTACAGAAAAGTATGACCCGGAAATCTATCGTCTTATCCAGACAAAATACAACTCAAGCCAGTAATTAGTAGTGAGTGAGTAGTGACCAACACACCGATGCCAAGTATCAAAGCTCAAGAACCCAAAATTCTTCTTCTTCTTCTTCACTGAAAAATTCTAAACAAAATGGCTTCACTACTAGGAACTTCCTCTTCAGCAGCAGCTGCAATATTAGCTTCTACACCCTTGTCTTCTCGCTCCTGTAAGCCTGCCGTTTTCTCCCTCTTCCCTTCTTCAGGTATAACCAATCACAATGTAGTTTGCACAAATTCTATACGTACAGTTCAATAATTTTAAAGCTAAGTTTTCTTGTACTATGAATCTGGGTTCTTGGAATTTGATGGGTACTTTGTTATTGCAGGGCAGAGTCAAGGGAGGAAGTTTTATGGAGGGATTAGAGTCCCAGTTAAGAAAGGGAGGTCCCAATTCCATGTGGCAATTTCAAATGTTGCGACGGAAATCAACCCTGCTCAAGAACAGGTACTGTTTTTCTACATTTCGGTATTTTGGGATATGGTAATTTCATTGGGGAAGATTTGTATATAATAAATAGTGTGAGATGTTGGGTTTTTGGTTGTGGAGCAACGGTAAAGTTGTCTCTGTCTAACCTAGGTCACGGGTTCCAGCCGTGAAATGGAACCCGTGAAATCAACCATTGATCCTTGCATTAGGGTGGGCTGCCTGCATCATACCCTTTGGGTGCAGTCTTCTCCGGACCGTGTGTGAATACGAGAGTCCGAAATCTAAGTTGAGGGTATGAAATGAAATGGCAATCTAAGTTGAGGATATGAAATGAAATGGCTGCAACATTGCGAGAGAGCTAGTTAATTTGTTTTCTCGAGTAGCTAGAAAGATTATTAAAATGCATATAAGTTGTTTGTTGAAATGTTCTTGGACCCAATTGTGATGCTTCTTGGATGTGAGTATATTTCCTATGTCTCATATTATATGAGATGTTTATTTGACTTGTACAGTATATTAGCGATGGTGGAAATGAATATTATACTAATGGTTGAAAATAAGTTTGATGGAAAAAACATGGCATTGAAGGTTAGAAGTTCGGATATTTTAATGAATTTGAATTCTTGAAAGTTGTAAAATTTCTATTGAAATGGAGTGATCTCAAAAACATGTTTGGACGTTCATTTTATGTGTTTTAGAATAGACTCTCCGTTTCATTTTATGTGTTTTAGTTGGATTGAGCACGAAGTTTAAAAATGTAAAGAAGACTTTTGAATCTCGCAGTCTTAATCTAAATGTTTGTATAATGTAACAAAGATAACATTTAAATCTTGTGGTCTGAACTTGGCATGTCATTCCTATAATGAGTGTCATTAAGAAAAAAATAGGAATAGTGGAACTAAAGATTTACAGTACTGAATATAGAAAGATGGTAGTATTTTTTTAAACAAACTAAAAAGGAAAATTAAAAACATATATTGAAATGGAGGGAGTATTAAATTTGAGGACAAGGATGAATATATAAAGTTCAAAATAGTTTATTAGGTTCAGATTAGAAAGTTCTAACATTTGGGGAAACTGATTTATTTGCAAGGCAATGTATTCTCAACCCGTTTTTATTTATTGGGTTACGACACGAAGTATATTTATAAACTCACCTACTTTGCGATTTTAAGGGTCAGAAACTTGCTGAGGAGAGCCAGAGACCGGTGTATCCATTTGCAGCTATAGTGGGACAAGATGAAATGAAGTTATGTCTTTTGCTGAATGTAATTGATCCAAAGATTGGAGGTGTGATGATAATGGGTGATAGAGGAACCGGGAAGTCCACCACGGTTAGATCTTTGGTAGATTTACTTCCTGAAATCAAAGTTATTTCTGGTGATCCGTTCAATTCAGATCCAGATGACCAAGAAGTAATGAGTGCAGAAGTCCGTGACAAATTGAGGAGCGGACAGCAGCTTCCTATATCTCGTACCAAAATCAACATGGTTGATTTACCGCTAGGTGCTACTGAGGACAGGGTGTGTGGCACAATCGACATTGAGAAAGCTCTTACTGAGGGTGTGAAGGCTTTCGAGCCTGGTCTTCTTGCTAAAGCTAACAGAGGAATACTTTATGTCGATGAGGTTAATCTTTTGGATGACCATTTAGTAGATGTTCTTTTGGATTCTGCAGCATCGGGATGGAACACTGTTGAAAGAGAGGGGATATCAATCTCACATCCGGCCCGATTTATCCTTATTGGTTCAGGTAATCCTGAAGAAGGAGAACTTAGGCCACAACTTCTTGATCGATTTGGAATGCATGCCCAAGTGGGGACCGTGAGAGATGCAGAGCTGAGAGTGAAGATCGTTGAGGAAAGAGCTCGTTTTGATAAGAACCCCAAGGAATTCCGTGAGTCATACAAGGCAGAGCAAGAAAAGCTCCAGAATCAAATCGACTCAGCTAGGAACGCTCTTTCTGCTGTTACAATCGATCATGATCTTCGAGTTAAAATCTCTAAGGTCTGTGCAGAACTAAATGTCGATGGATTGAGAGGTGATATAGTCACTAACAGGGCAGCACGAGCGTTGGCTGCACTAAAAGGAAGAGATAAGGTAACTCCGGAAGATATCGCCACTGTCATTCCCAACTGCTTAAGACACAGGCTGAGGAAGGATCCGTTGGAATCTATTGACTCGGGTGTACTTGTTGTTGAGAAATTTTATGAGGTTTTCGCCTAAGCTGTTTTATAGAGTGAGATACTTATTTTTGGCTTTATTTTCCATTCATAAATCATCTAAAGATTTGACAATTGTAACACTAGACTTTTGCTTAATTTTGGCTTTGTACTGTGCTTAAGAAATGGGTTCAGAATTACCTGTAGCCAGTTGTATTTGGTTATGACTGCTTTATTTCTGAAATGCTTCATTTTTGTTCTATAGCAGCTACTATAATTCCATTAGTTCAGTCATTATTAGACATCCAAAAAAGAAGAAAGGGAAGGAAAGGGAGAATGATATAAATACCAGATATATTTGGTAACTGAGGTTTGCTCAGTTGGTAAAAAGCACCTCCACCCACGACCGTTAGGCTCTGGGTTCGAGTCACGCTGGAGGGGAAGTGTGGAAACACTATAGATCCTTCTAATTTGGGAGGAGTTTTAAAAAAAAAAAAAAAACCCAGATATATTGCACTTGTTTCAGATTGCTTTTAGATTTAAGTTGAAGCGAACTTATATTATGCACCAGAAAAGGAAGAAGGCAATGTATTCTTTCCCAAGCAAAACAAATTCAAAGAGATGCCCCGGGGTTCAGCGGTAAGAATTCAGCGCGTGATATGTAGGTTAGGCCAATGATTCGATTTTGAATTCTTCCGCTAACAAAACACTTTTATTTAGGTGGAGAATAGTATAGGAGGGGATCATTATCCATCGTGTTTTGAATTGTGCCCTAGTAGACCATCGGAGATTCTTGGTTATCCAAAAAAAATAATTGTGTGTTATATACAAAAAGATATACAAATTTTACACACTTTTGCGGCTACCAGATGTAAATAGTTTGATCTTTGCCCAAAAATAAATCTCTACAGATTTTTCTCTTAAGGTTGAACTTGAATGTCTGATTCATCTAATTGTTCATTTTACCAATTGCAAGTCAATAGTTTACTTGTTTGCAGATTTTAGGACTTGGACCAGGTCTAATAATAAATTCATAATCTATTTTGAAATTGATCCAAATCTAATTTAGCCGAAAGTATATTAAACATTTAATTGTTAAAATTAAACGTTGACATGCCTAAAAACAACAAAGATGTTTGTCATAATTTTACTCAATACTTGGTTAAATGATTATTTTTAAAGAAGAATTGTATAGCGATAATAAATATGGCATATTGTATAAAATTACTGTACTTACATTGACATGCTAAACATTTAAGGGGTCGTTTGGTTGGAATACGATTTATACCGGGATAAGTTATGTCGGTATAAGTTATATTGGGATAAGTTATGCTGGGATTAGTTATGCTGGGATTGTTGTTTATTCATTGTTTGGTATGTTGTATTAAGAATGACAATTGCATAATTTCTAAGAAGGTATAAGTTATACCGGTGCTAATTACCCCACCTTCTATAAGGTATAAGTTATCCCAGTATTAAAATTAACACCGGAATAACTTATAGCTGGTTTGCTAACCAAACAGAGTATTAAGGTGGTATTAAATTTTTATATCATCCTTATACATTCTTATACCTCATACCAAACGACCCCTAAGTCTACAACTTCTAAATACAAATTTCCCTTTGTAATGTATTACGTCACCTTTAATAGGTTCATTATGTATTACTTTTTTTTTTAAAGAGGGGAAATCCGCAGCCGCTACAACCTCTGCCACAGCCTCTACCCTTTGGGTGAGCACTCGGTATTACTTTGGGTAAACCTCCCCCTGTGTAATAGCCTGCAAACCACACAGAGGATGTAAACCGAACTAGGCAAAAACTGTGCGACGGGCTCAATCCCAGAAGGCTCAATCCCATGTATTACTTAGTTGTTAGTTTATATCTGTAATGTACAACTAATTCTTATACCGAGAATGTTATTATCTATAGTACAACAACAACAACAATAACAAACTCAGTGTAATCACACGAGTGGGTTTGGAAAGGATGGGATGTATGTAGCCTTACTCCTATTCTAAAAAGGCAGAAAACCTCTCTTTGATAGACCATCGATCGAGGAAAAGATGAGAAGAGTAACGGCGACAAACAGTAACAACAGAAAGAAGTCTATATTGAGATGTCACATGAGATATTTTTGTACATTTGCCATTGAATTTTGTCCACTTATTAATGATCTTTTATATGTTTCAACCTATTCTGGATATACAAAAATGGCATAAACAAAAAGACCCTTCTTCAACAATATCCACATTATTGACTCAAATTCGGAGCACAATCAGTGGAAAAGTCGAGGTGTTTGCAAGTTGTCCTAGATATCAACGTCATGAAAACAAAAGACTACATCGTATATGGTTTCTTCAAGAAATCAAACTTCAGCCTGGCCAATAACTAGCCCGGTAAAGTTAATGATACATAGCAACATCAACAAACCACAAGCGGGGTCTGGGAAGGGTAGTTTGTACGCAGACCTTACCCCTATCTTGAGGGTAGAGAGGCTGTTTCGGATAGACTTCCGGCTCAAGGAAAGATGAAAAGAAAGCAGTAACAACAAACTAATAAGAAAATAAAGCGAAAGGAACAATATGTAATAGTTAATGATACATAGCATCAAAAGGAAAGTGTTTTCTTTTGATGAATAAGGCTATGATTAGTAACACTGAATAGTTATACAACTGTATTTCGATGGAAATGTGGAACCATTGTACAACATATAATACTTTCCACTATCAATCTTGCTACTATGCTAAGAGCTGCTACACTGAGAGCAATGGCTATAGTAGAAAAGGGCAACCCAGTGCACTAAGCTTCCGCTATGGGCGGGGTCTGGGGAAGGGCCGGATCATAAAGGCCTATTGTACGTAGTCTTACCCTGCATTTCTGCAAGAGGCTGTTTCCACGGCTCGAACCCGTGACCTCATGGTCACATGACAACAACTTTGCCAGTTACGGCAAGGCTTCCCTTCGACTATAATAGGATACATGTATTTTTAATTTGCTTCACTTCATTTTGAAGGAACCATTCTGTGTGTTCAAGATTGAAAGGACAGTTTTTGGGAGAGATTTGGCAATAGCATGTTTATTGGCGACTCAACAATAACAACAAACCCAGTATAGTCCCAAGTGGGGTCTGGGAAGCGTAGTGTATACACAGACCTTACCCCTATCTTGAAGGTAGAGAGGTTGTTTATCGGCGACTCCTATTCCAAAATTTAGGCCTTCGTTCTTGAAAATCAGGGGGGCGCTGGTACACAATTGATGCAGCTTTAATCAAAATTCCAGCAGTTAAAGCCCATATTATATACTTCTCATTCTCTGTTTCATGATCAAAGAAATGAAGTACATATTCATCTCCCATGTATTCACGCTCTTGTTCTCTTCGATTTTCATCCTAATATCAACCAATATACTGGTAAGAACAACTGAAGACGAAACCTGTAAAGTAAAAGGGAGTTTTTAGACTTACTTACCTTAAGAAACATTTCTAAAGGTGCATCAAATATTGCTGCCACTTCTGCAGTATTTATAACTGGCTTGAATGCGTTCCGGTCCCAAAGTATGCCCACAACAGGAACCACTGTAATTCCTTTCTGAAGAAGAAAAGAAATGCCAATTTGAGATGGCAAAATCATAGTAATTTTGTTACATCACCACTATAGAAGAATATAACTGTGATATAACGTAACAGATTTCGTAGAGTATCTGTGTCCCCAGAAATGAAGAAGACTAAATAGCTTGCTTCGAAATTTTCTACCTACAATTATTCTTCGATACCAGCAAGCATTGATCTTAAGCGCCAACAATACCATATCAAGAAAACTACTCCAAATAGAACTCAATAAAATTGAGCAGAAACATTCAGCTAAAATAACTTTTCTTATACAACCGTCGCTCCTCGTGTTTAATGTGAGTGCTCACAAACCACCCTTCAATTAAGAACTATTTTCTTCTATCAAAGTAAACAAGACATTGTTTTGACCAATTTACAATGTAATGGCTGCTGTGTGATGTTGAAGTGAGTATGAAATTCAGGCCTTATCAGTTAATACTCGAAGACTTTATACAAAATACATCTTCAAGTTTCTGTAGTATGGAGTTTCAATAATCCTTTTCGATTTTTGGATGGCACCCAAGCCTAGCGATCAAATGAAGTTGGATGAGAACCATGAGCTCTCAGACTCAAATACTACTCCCTCCGTTCCAATTTATGTGAACATGTTTGACTGTGCTCAGAGTTTAAGAAAAAATGAAGATTTTTGGAAATTGTGATTCTAAACAAGTCAAAAAGGGATCCAGAGTATTTGTGTGGTTATAAAATCTTCACATTAAGGGTAGAATTGGATGTTTAAGCTAAATTGTTTCCTAATTTAGAAAGGAATCATTTTTTTTGGAACAGATCAAAAAAGAAATAGGTTCACATAAATTGGAACGGAGAGAGTAGATGATTTTATTCTATCTGCCTAAGCCTTGGTGGGCATAGTCACCCAACAACTGTGCTGGTGAAGGGTAGCAAATAACTAATATAATAGTCAAGATGCGTGCAAGCTGATCCAGACACCACTGTTATAAAAATAATGTGCATGTCATATCTGATATTGCACAATGCTCTCAAGAACTGGGAGAGCCGAGGGTCTATCGAAAACCTCTCTACCATCACAATACAGGGGTAAAATTTGCGCACACACTACCCTCCACAGACATACTTGTGAGATTATACTGGATATATTATTGTTGTTGTTGCTCTCAAGAACTGATGAGTTAGTACCATTTTACGACTATTCTTTTCTTCTTGTTACTGGTCTTGGTAATACATATGATCTGTGAAACGAATTGATTTCTTCACCTTCTATACAAGAAGATGAAGATGCCATTGGACTCCAAACCTGTTTCTAATGGTCAGCGGCATGAGCATAAAAGAATAGCCTCAATGAAGACAGATGCAGTACCTTGTTGGTAAAGGATTCAAGAACAGCGACGACATCTACAAGTGAACGGTCTAATCCAATCTCCTCCTCGGCCTCCCTCAATGCTGTCTCAATGTCATTGGCATCACCTTCTTCAACTTTCCCACCCGGCAAAGCAACTTCACCTAAAAACAACATATTGAGATAATTAATGGCTTTTAGAATACATTTGATCCAAAACTTAGAATCAATACTCTAGCTTTGGTGAACAGATTTATCCGACATCTATGTTTGTGTGATGTAGTAGTAGGCTACCAGGTAAAAAATTCAGGTGCGCACAAGTTGGCCAGACACCACTATTAAAACTTTATAAATGATACTTCATTTGTATCATTTTATATAACGGTGTTTGACTAGACATACAAAAACGCAACCTGGTATACAAAGCATCCCGCATTCACCCGGGGTCCAGGAAAGGGCTGCACCTCCGGGGGTGTGGATGCTTCCACAGCTCGAACCAATAACCTATAGATACACGGAGACGATTTTACCGCTGATGCAAGGTTCCCGTTCCACAAAGACTAGGCATATAATTTATTATCACACAAAAACTAAAACACCCTTACAGCTGACGGTTGTTTGACTAGGGATATAATTTACTTAAAAAAAACACAAAAACTAATCCACCCTTACAGCTATAGTTTTAAGAAGAAGAAAAAATACACACTTAACATAGCCTAAAACACTCTAAGAACTTGTGGTTTCATGGCTATAAGAGCATAACATTAAGGTAAAATGTAAAGTTTAAATTTGAAGACTAATATTTTTTAACAAATTAAGAAGGAAAGAGTGTCATAAAAAGGGGAAACAGAGTTTAATAACCAAAATAAAAATAAAAATTGGGCAATCAAATAGTTACCAGAATGTGTAGACAGAGTGGAAGCTCTTTTAGTGAGAATTACACGAAGATGGCCTTTTTGGTCTTCAAATAAACATACTAAAACGGAAGCCCTATCGGATTTGACTCTTCTTGAATTATTAGCTATTGGGTCTGTCCCAAATTCTGATTTCAATTCTTGTTCTTTGGAAACAACCTCATTTACTGTACATTCTTGAAATCTTGGACTTTGATTTTGAACGCGGGCATTGGTGCTGTTGGAAGAGTTATTCAAAGGATGATTATAAATACGAAGCCTTTCAGCTAATTTCACGAGACTGTCTGATCTATGAAAGTTATTAGATGCCATTGGTATTGAGAAAGAGAAAGGAGATTTGAGATTTTGCTAAAGTTTTAAAAAGTCTAATTGGGTCCTGGATTTTTGGGGAGTCCGGAACCAAAATGTGGTTCTTTTGAACTCAAACTACACAAATATGTGGTAAAAAAAATTATATTTTATATATAGCGCCATAATACTTGGCGCTATTACACTTACAGTAACGACACCATTAATGTATAGCGCCAGGTATTGTAGCGCTATACTGTAAAATCTGACACGCCCAGGTATAGCGTCACAATACCTGGCGCTATACATACATCATTAATGTATAGCGCCAGGTATAGTGGCGCTATACTTCTTTTTCTGGCCCCGCCAATAATTCCTGACTTCAATAATTCAAAAGCGCATAGTGCCAACTTTTTGGGCGCTATACCTGTATAAAAAAAAATCCCGGCTAGCCATTTCCTATATAAAGAGGTTAGGATTGTATAGAAATTCATTCAAAAAAAATTTTTAACTCTTGTTGAAACGTTTATTGTTCTTAAATTCTCCAGCATTTTTTCATTATGTCTGAAGAGCGTAGAATAAGAGTTTCATTATATTGGGGGGTGAGGTTGTGATGGAGAATAACTCTGTGGGCTACTGTTTACCTGCTTAGTGTCATGTTAAATTGCCACTTACAATAGAGTACGATGAATTGATATCGTTGTTATGCAAAAAACTGAGTGTGAGGAAACGTTCAGTGATACTTAAAGTAACCTGAAGATATCCATATTCCGTCACTCCGCAAGGGGTTGCTTTTTACTCGGAGTTTAACATCGACGATGATGAAACTTTGAGTGATTTTCTGAGGACTCCGAACGAATGCCGAGAATTTCTTGTAATCACAATGTTGGAGATGTACGTGAAGGTCGAAGACGTTCCAAAAAATGAGGTTGTGCGTAGCAGAGATAACCCTCAGTCATCGGGTGGTTATTCTGGAGCAGTTTTTGCCGGACGGGTTCCGGATGAAAGAGTTTTCCTTGATTTAAACTTATCACCGCCGGCGAATGAGCAGCGAGAAAATAATTTATACCCTGCTTTCCATAATTCACAAGACGAGTGGTAAACTTCAATTTTCATTTGTGTTAATTATGTATATTTTTGGCGTATTGAATTTGTATTAACGCTCATATATTTAATAGGGGGTACCGGCCGGATATGAATTTTACAAGTGGCCCATCTGGTAGTCATCACTTAATTGAAAACGCCCATCATGAAATTTCATCACATTACGACTTGTAAGTGAAGTGATATAGCCATATGGAAATCATTTATTAATTCAGTAGCTTATATTTTTGTTGGTTGTGCAGTGAAAACGAGCAAGTTGAACCACCCGTACTCACTCAATTGACCGAAAACGACGTATTACATCGGGATCTGGTAGATGCACAGAGTGAGGAACAGAACAGTGATTACGA
Source organism: Nicotiana sylvestris (assembly GCF_000393655.2). Classification (NCBI taxonomy): domain Eukaryota; kingdom Viridiplantae; phylum Streptophyta; class Magnoliopsida; order Solanales; family Solanaceae; genus Nicotiana; species Nicotiana sylvestris. Next base: position 14,184,813 of record NC_091064.1, read on the forward strand.
TAACAATGCCGATGAATCAAGAGATGAGACACCCTTTTTTCGTGAGGATGGTGATGAGCAGGATGAGGAGGAAGGACCTGATTTGAAGAGAGACCCCCTAGACGAAGAGTGTATGAGTCCGAAGTGTTGTTTCATTCAAGGGAGATTCCTTACATTGATAACTTGCCAACTGTGCCGGATGTGGAAGCTCTAACAAAGGATTTTGATGAAATCCGGACAGCAATGTGGGATGAGTCTAACGGTGCTTGCAAAGGGGATGCTTTTTCCTGATAAAACGCGCTTAAGCAGGACTTGTAAAATGCACAACGTAAAAGAGTGTCGTGAGATGTAGGTATGGGAGTCAAGTCCGATGGTATACAAGGTTGTTTGCCGCAGGTGGTTTTGGCCATGTAATTGGATGTTGCGTGCGACCAAGAAGAAGACAGGTATGTGGAAGTGGGTAAATACATTCCCACCCACATATGCGAAATGGACACATTCAACGGGAATCACTTCAACTTGGATATTGACTTGATTTCTCTTGTACTTATTCCACACATCGAAGCGTCCATAAGGTATACAATCAAAGAGTGCATTACATCGGTCCACCAGGAATATGGCCATACCATTACGAAAAGAAAGGCATTTCTCGGGCACAAACGAGCGTTTGAAATTGTCTACGGTAATTGGGATAAGTCATTTGCATCTCTGCCAAAGTACATGGCCGCACTGCAGCACTTTAACCCCGGGACAGTTGTTGAATGGAAGCTTGAGCAGAGTCCGGGAACACCAGAATACATATTCAATTACGTGTTCTGGGCGTTTAAGCCAGTAATTGATGGTTTTTCGCATTGCCAGTCAGTAATATCCATAGACGGAACTCATGTCTATGGAAAGTACGATATCAAGCTATTGATAGCTGTGGCAGTGGATGCTAATGGACAGATATTTCCTCTAGCTTTTGCTATTTGTGCCAATGAAAGCACAGAGACGTGGACATTATTTTTGAACCACCTGAAAGAGCACGTTGTCAAATAGCGTTTAGGTATTTATCTAATATCTGATCGGTATGGTGGTATATTAAGTTCTGTGGAGAACTTGTCTGCATGGCAAGAACCTTATGCATACCACCATTACTGTGTGAGGCACTTTAAGGCCAATTTCCAGAAGGCACATCCCCACAAGGATCTACATGATTTGATATGGGTGGCAGTAACAGACCACCAATAACATAAATTTCGGAGGCATATGGATTCTATCAGGCAAGAAGACGAGGCAGCCTATCGTTGGTTAATGCGACATGACCCTGAAAAATGGACGTTGCATGCGGATGGTGGCAGACGATGGGGAATTCTTACTACAAACGTGTCAGAGTCCTTCAATGGGTTATTGAAGTCGGTAAGAGGATTGCCCTCACAGCCATGGTGCGAATGTCGTTCAAGCAGATGGCAGAGAGGTTTGTTGAATGGTCTGCAGCTGCAACAGAATTGATGGAGAGAGGTGTTGAATTTATGTCAGTGCCTATGAAGAGATTTGAGAAATACAGACGGCAAGCACATTGTCATTCATTTTTGCAGTATGATAACAAAAGAGGTGTTTTTGAAGTTCGCACCGCTATCCATAATAATCGGGGTAATAATGTTCATACTATAAATGAATCTGTAAGGTTATGCTCCTGTGGGAAATGGTCCATCTACCACATGTCTTGCTCACATGCCATCAAGTGTTTTCAACGTGTTGGTTATGCGGAGACCAACTATGTTGATCAACAATATAGTGTTTCCAAGTACCAAAACACATATAGTGGTCAGTTGCAGCCAGTGGGTGCTGAGCATTATTGGCCTCCGGAACCATTTAAAATGGTGTGTAACAAGTCCTATTTGCGTAAAAGACAGGTGCAGAAGAGAACACGTATATGGAACCAAATGGATGTTAGTGACACCGTTTATGCGCGCAAATGTGGTATATGCTCGCAAACAGGACACGACCGTCGTAAATGTCCTTCAGCTGGTTTGGGTGGCAAAACTAATCAAGCTCGTGGTGGGTGTTCTTCTAGTGTACCTAACTACCCATGAGTTGATGTTGTAATAATTAGTTGTTATGTCTATGTTGCAAGATTTATGAAATAAAATTATGCTTGTTAACTATGATTTGTACTTTCCCATTTTACCTATTTAAATAATAATTTAATAAAATTATCTGTATATTTATTATGTGTGTGTTGTCTTGTCGAACTGAAAAAGCTGACCAGCTGACATAAAGTTATCTTGTCAACATCATGATATTTAACACGCAAAGTATAGCGCCATTAGATAGTACGTTATGTGTACGTTGTCTTGTCGAACTGAAAAAGCTGACCAACTGACATAAAGTTATCTTGTCAATATCATGATATTTAACACGCAAAGTATAGCGCCATTAGATAGTACGTTATGTGTGCGTTGTCTTGTCAACATCATGATATTTAACACGCAAAGTATAGCGCCATTAGATAGTACGTTATGTGTGCGTTGTCTTGTCGAACTGAAAAAGCTGACCAGCTGACATAAAGTTGTCTTGTCAACATCATGATATTTAACACGCAAAGTATAGCGCCATTAGATAGTACGTTATGTGTGTGTTGTCTTGTCGAACTGAAAAAGCTGACCAGCTGACATAAAGTTGTCTTGTCAACATCATGATATTTAACACGCAAAATATAGTTTACTAAAATCAAATATTACACAAATGGCTCAACCTCTTCGTCCACCAAAGTGCAACTGTGGAAAAGTATGCTTGATGCAAAATTGTTGGGACGGTGGTGAAGTTGGACACCGCTACTGGCACTGTATGAACCAGTTTTACAAGGTTCCCGGCGAACCTATTTGTGATTTTCAGGAATGGGTTGATGAACCATGTTATCAGGAATGTTACAGAAAACAACTGCAGTTTCTTCATAATATGTGTTTAAGACAACAGGAGCATGAAAAAGAAAGCAATAGAATTATTGCAGACTTTGAGGGCGAACCTGAAGGAGGTGGGAGAAGAAAAATGGAAAACACAATGGAATTGTGAAGCACAAAAGGATCGAAAAAAAATATAAACTGGAACTTGCGGAGGTGAAGGCGAAACTGAAAGAGGTAGAATAAGAAAAAGAACAACTGGAAGAACGATTTAAGTGGTTGGAGCGGAGAATAAATAGCAACCGGGGCTAAACATTGCCATGTATGTGTTTATTGTATTTTTCATATTTCATGTATTTTTATTATGTTGGCCTGCTATGTTTGTGTTTGTGATTGTGTTTGTGTTGTAGTAATGTTTTCTTTGTTTGTTGTACTAAATTTTATTTTAATTGAAGTAGAAGTTAAGTTTAAGTGCTTGTGTTGTACTACATTTTATTTTAATTGAAGTGAAAGTTAAGTTTAAGTGCTTGTGTTGTACTAAATTTTATTTTATAAAACTATCAAACGAATGGAGAACTAAAAAAAGTAATGCACATATTCGATTAAATAATGTTGTTAATGTATACAAAAATATTATTTACATTATGTCAATGTGTCCCGCATCCGGTGTGTCTCAATGCAACCGCTGGCCTGAGGTGCATCCCCTCCCCCCCGGGGTACGCTATCAGGATCATCATCATCAAGTCGTCTCCTTATAGCCGAATGCAGCACAGGATGACATGTATCGGTGGTGCTGTCAGCTCCAGTAGAAGGCTACATAATAATATGAAACTTAGTATAGAAAACTACATAACAATTCACAACAATTTATATTGTCTTACCATCATCGTCTCTAGATCCTGAATGTAGTCATCTGTCGCTGTATCGCATGAAGCCTTAAAAAGGAAATTAATAAAGTTAAAGAAAATAAATAAGTTACAGTTAAAACAAATTCAAATTCAATACTAATAAACTCATACATGCGCATGTGATGTGGAGCCATAACTCAGTCGGCGCCCACTATAAAAATCTTGGGTCGGTCGATTCTCAACAGTGGTAGACGGGCCTGGGAAGTATCTACCCCAATCCACTCCTTGAATATCTGAGCCCGTGATCAATAATTGACTCGATGGGGTCACCTGCGATGGCACTGGAGTGCGATAAATTCCAAGGTTGTAAGACGGCATGTCCGTCTCATGCATGCCGCTTGCCATATCAGCAGCAACATCATCAGCAGGAGCCTCAATGCCCCCTTGCTGGGGACCACCTCCTCTCCGCCCACGACTACGTCGTCCGGCACCACCAGCTCGTCGGCCACCACCAGCTCGTGGGATACCACAACCTCGATGGTACTGCGCTGGGTCCATATAATTAGCCTCATGTGCCAAACGCTGATCCGATCGGGCTCGCTGCAGTGTCCGGGTAGCCACATCCATGAATCGACGACTATACTCCTGCATGGCCATAGGATCGTGGACATAACTCTGCATATGCTGCCCCATATGATAGACGGTATGCAATCCAATCGCCTGCACAAAGTAAAAAATATAAACTACATATTTGGCACTAAATTACAGCTATATAACTAATAATAACAGAAAACATACCAGGGCCTTGTGTCTCCCGGTGTATGGGACGTACCAACCGTGTGCCTGATGAACTGGGTTCCCGATAAAAAGTCGGGAAATAGTGCGGTACCATGTCATATAACGTTGAATAGGAAAGTGATGCGGAGGTGGGGTCAAGTCCCCTCGCATGTCCCAAGTACCCAACTGCTCGTTAAGCCATGCCATAAATGTGTCGTCCGCCCTGGACCGATCATCCCTCTCATAATGTAAAGCATGCCATGCAGGCGGAGTCGGTATAGGTTGCGGCAGGCCAAACTGATGAAATACCCGCTCGGAGGCATGGTGCTCGACAATATCGAGGCATATGAGCGGGACAGAAGCCCTCCAAATATGTCGGCCGAACGTGCAATACGCTGGCAGGGTACCTATCACCTCATCGTTGTACGACGTCAAGATGAACTATCAAATAAGAACACAAACCGTTAGTATGCACAACACTAAGTTAATCTATAACAAGTAAGTTTAGTTAGATATTCACCTGTGCGTCCTCCAGCAGATCCAACACATCCCTGCAGAGGGGGAGATTATGATGGGATTCATACTCTCGTGCAAGAGTACGACGCATAACCCACCTACAGGCTAGAGGGAGTTGCGGAATTTCTACATTAGCCGGTAGCTGTGGTAGAGGTAGCTGAAACTGCAGAAATCGCTCCCAGACCCAAACCTAACATACAAAGTTGACGTAAAGTATAAGATTAACTATAACTAGGTAGAATTGTAACTAATGGACATATTATTTGAATATGTTATCACCTGTAGAAACGGCAGAAAGCCACCAACGTCTCTCTATGTGCCGATGCAAGCCCGGCACATCTGCCTGTACAGATATGAGATGACAACACCACCCCAGCTGTACAAAGCTGTATCCTCGAACCGGGCAATATGATGCAGAAAACAGAGGCTCACTAGGTTCCCTGAAGTGTTCGGGAACAAGACCCCCCCCCAAATAGAAGGAGCAACAACAACCTCGTATATCGATGTACATCCACCTCCGCTGACTCATCAGTGATAGTATGGTGGATCTGCACCAGGTGGTCTCTAATGGGGACCAACTGTATACGACTGGACCCAGACGCTACCGCCTCGTCCTCCGGCATGAAACCCGTGAGCATGTGCAGCATATCCCAATATGCCTGCCGCGAATAATATCTCATGGTCGCAGGCAGTAAAACTGGCAAGCCATCAGCGGACATGCCATATAAAATCTCACCGTCCTGGAGTGTGATGGTGGCCTCGCCGATGGGCAAATGGAAAGTGTGCGTCTCCGGTCGCCACCGCTCAATCAAGGCCGTGATCAAAGCATAGTCGAGATGTATCCGGCCAATCCTAATAATCCTATATAATCCCATCTTCTCCAGGTAATAGACCACGCGGGGATGTAGAACGCGGTGAGGACTCAAAAACTCCCATAATAGATCCACTCTCCTAGCCCGGAAAGTCTGCGTAAGCAACTGTCCGTCCCATATATACTCGGATCTATGCTAGGGCTGTAGGGCTAATAGATCCAACGTCCGAGGGCCGGGATGTATAGTCGCGTCCATGTCGTCAACTGTAAATTCATATTTTTTAATAACTTAATTGTACAAATTATATATATATATATATATATATATATATATATATATATATATATATATATATATATATATATATATATATATATATATATATATATATATATATATGGGTTCAGGGCTCGATATTTTGAGGACCAGTGACACCAAACTATCATTAATAATTATGTATTTTTATTATAATTTAAATTCATATTTTTTAATAACTTAATTGTACAAATTATATATATATATATAATTATGTGTTTTTATTATAATTTAAATTCATATTTTTTAATAACTTAATTGTACAAATTATATATATATATATATATATAATTATGTATTTTTATTATAATTTAAATTCATATGTTTTAATAACTTAATTGTATAAATATATATATATATATATATATATATATATATATATATATATATATGTGTGTGTGTGTGTGTGTGTGTGTGTGTGTGTGGATTTTTATACAATTATTAACTTAATTGTACAAAGTTTGCATTTTCAACAACCAGTATAAGATACTTAAACAAAAGGAATTCTAAGCTAAAATACTACACATTACTACGCTACAAGGCTCTAAATTTTACTACGCTATAAGGGTCTACGTTTTACTACGCTAAAAAGGTTTAGATTTTATTACGCTAAAAAATAATCTAAACTAACCATAAACAACAAATAAATTTAATTGCAAATAAAATACAAAATGGCATGAAAACACATATATATAAATCAGGATATTAACAGATAAATTTATTTTACTAATTTATATTTTTTTAGAAAACACTAATATTAAATCCGGATAAATTTAACATGCTAATTTCGAAAAAAATACAAACCGAAATAGAACACATACAAATCAAATAATATGCATTATTATAAATGTTTCAACTTAAAATAAATCAAAATACCTCGATTTAGAATTTTGGGAAAGCAAAAAGATTGAAATTTTGACTCCGAAAGTGTGAATCAACAATAACACGAAGCTCTACTCGAATGTGGGACCTACGTTCTTCGAGTTTTATGTGTCGGGCGGACCCAAAAATTTTATTTTTTTTTAAAAAAAATGGCAGAAACGGGTCTGGGGTGGGAGACCAAGAAGAGAGGGGAGTTAAAATAATGGAGGATGAATCGACATGGAAGACGGAGGGGATATAAAATATCTATGTATAGCGCCACTATACCTGGCGCTATACATTAATGATGTATGTATAGCGCCAGGTATTGTGGCGCTATACCTGGGCGTGTCAGATTTTACAGTATAGCGCCACAATACCTGGCGCTATACATTAATGGTGCCGTTACTGTTAGTGTATAGCGCTAGGTATTATGGCGCTATATATAAAAATATAATTTTTTTTACCACTTATTTGTGTAGTTTGAGTTCAAAAGAACCACATTTTGGTTCTGAATTGCTTCCTAATTCGTTATTATATGTATATGGCTTACTAGTCAATTTTGTCCTCTAATAAATATTATACACCTTGTCTTGATCTGTCCAATCCATTCCTTCTTTTTTTTGTTTTTAAAATTCTTTTTCCATTTTGATAATTAGATAAGGTATATTGTGTTGGAAGCCTTATGGCAACGGTAAACCTGTCTCTGTATAATTTATATGTTACGATTTCGAGCCGTAGAATCAACTACTGACGCTTGCATCAGGGTAGACTGCATACATTACAAAGGTGCGGCCCTTCCTAGGAGGGGGATTTGCAATCGTACCCTATATTTGTGCTACCTTTTAACTTGTATCCTATTTTTAAAAATTATTGATTTGGTAGCCAGCTGACAAAAACTCCGTAATAATATGACAATTACACCTCTGACAAAAAATATAAAACTTGCATCGCGCATTAATCGTGTGATCTACAACCTCATTCGGGAAAAAAGATCTCCTCCTCTATGTAAGCACGTGATTTTTGCCCTACATGAGAATTACTCCCAGAAAATTCAAAATAAAATGATTTTCCTTGGTGTGCAATTTTGTGTATTTTTGTGATATTTTTGGATAATTATTTGTATTTGTCTGTGTTTGCTTATTTGTTAAATTAATAAAAAATACAAAAATGTGTCACATTTTGCATGTAGGATTTAATTCTACAATTGTTAGTAATTAAATTAGTTTTAAAAAAATTAAAAATTACAAAAAATAGGCATCTTTTGCATTTTTAGCATTTAATGTCCAAATGAACAATTTTATGCTTAATTATTACTTAATTGTGCGTTAATTGTTATTGGGAGTTAATTTGCGCTTTTATAACTTAATTTAGTTCTTAATAATAATTTAAGTATTTTTATAATTTAGTTTTAGAAAATAAAAGAAGAAAAGATAACAAAAATACAAATAAAAATCGGATTGGGCCACTTCTTCAATTTTCAACCCCAGGCCCAAACAATTGTCCACGACCCAGTCCACTTCACACGGGTCGACCCGGTCCGCCCCATTAACCCATTGACCCAAGACCCACTTTTCATTTTTGTCCTAACACAAAACAAAACAAAACACAAACAAAAAACCCTAAAAAACCTAAACTAAACTATCCGCCCCCCACCCTCTCTTCTTCTTCTCCAAGATACCAAACACACCAAGCATCCATGGCAGCACTTCCGTCTCCTCCGTCTCACAACCACCACCATCGTCCAGCCCCGTCGCTACTGCCCCATCTTCTTCGCGACGTCCTTCACCTCCGGCGACCATGGCTGCCCGTTCCGTGCTTTGCTTTCGTCGGAATAGCCTCTTCTGGTTCACGTCCAAACATACGCCATTGCTACTGCGCTGCTTTCTGCTTCATCGTCCATCTGTCCCAGCCACCAGACTCGTCGTCACTGCCCAAACGATCCTCCATTAAATCCGACGAACGCTGCTGCTTCGCCTTCGTCGTCACTGCCCGACGTCCAGTCCCCCCCCCCAGCTGCTGCTTCTTCACCTCCAAATAGACCTCGTCGACCATTGTTGCTGCGTCGATTGCCTCCCCGTCGTCACCACCGTTACGCCCAGTCGTTTCCATGGCCAAGCTCATCAACCAGTCATTTTGGCTGTGTTGTTGCTGCCTCACTTCCACCATCTTCGTCGTCCGCTTCAAGCTCGCGCTGCTGCTTCATCGTCCACCATTTCGTTCAGTTGAGTTGCTGCCACCATTTCGTTCAGTTGAGTTTTAGTCGAGGTCGTCGAGCGTAGTTTTGAGTTCGCCAAGTTTACAAGGAAGTCGAGTTCGTCGTTGAGTTCGTCGTTGAGTCCGGGCAGATTTATTCCCATCTAAGGTTCGTCGAAACAGTTCATACAATCGAATCCGTCGTTTTTCATCTCCGGTTAGTAGTTTTTTTGAGTTTTATTTTGTCCGCATTTTGTTTTGATATTTTCGAATCTAAAATCGGCAAATGTGTGTTTTGTTCATGTCTATGTTTAGATATTTGATTTTTTGTTTTGTTCATGTTCATGTGTTTTTGTTGAATTAATTTTCAGATTTCAAATGGAAGTTAATTAGTTATTTTTCATGTTTATTTCATGTTTGTATTGTTGTTTAAGTGAATATTTGTTGGTTTAATGTTTGTTAGATTCAAATTGAAATTTAATTAATTATTTCTTCAATTTGTTTCATGTGTTATGCATTTTTCAGAAAATATTAATGTTGTTTGAATCGTTAGAATCCGTCATGTTTGTTGCTAAAAATAGATTTAATTCATGTTCATCTTTGTTTGAAGTTCATGTGTAAATTCAGTGATTTAATGTGAGTTTATGTTTGTTTGTGATTCGCTTGATTTAATTTGAATCATGCATATTGTTGTTTGTATTGTTGTGTTCTTGCTCATACATTCATGGTCTAAATTAACCAGGATTGGTTCCCGATATGGTTAATTCATTCCATTAATTTTGAGTTGTGTTGTTCATCGTGTTCATATAATTGTTGTTGAAGATTGTTGAGAAATTGGTCATCTTGACTATATTTTGGTTGAGTTATGATTAATTGATTATTTAGAGCAGAGGGTTAATTTGGTAAATTTTATTGCATTCGAGGGTAGATTTGTAAATTGCAATAAGGTCGGAAGGGTAGTTTGGTAATTAAACATTATTTTGATTCTTTATGTTAAGCATGGGGGACAAATATAATGGGGTGGGGGTTTTTGAGGTATTTGTTTAATATAATGGGGGACAAGACAAAACATAATGGGGAGGAATCTTGTACTTTTTTAATATAGGCATGGGGGACAAATTATAATGGGGAGGAATCTTGTACTTTTTTAATATAGGCATGGGGGACAAATTGTAATGGGTTGGGAATGTGTTAGTTGTTTAATGTAGGCATGGGGGACAAAATTTAAAATAAAGAAGACATTTAATAGTGGGCCAAAGCATGCCATTGGGGGAATAATTTTGGGGTTGGGAATGGAAGACTTGTCTTGCTATATATAGAGTCATTCTTGACTTGAAATAGGGAGGATTTTTTGAGAGAGTTTTGAGAACTTGAATATTATTGAGAGGATTTTTGGGGAGAGAGTTTTAATACGTGAGGTAGAACATAAAACATTTTTCTACATTTTGAGAGCGGACATACTTGAAATATTTTGAGAGTAAAAGAGAAATGCAATTTGAATTTTCACTCGAATAATTTCCGTTTGCTTTTCTCGAGGGTTATTCAAAATCCGAAACTACTGCCTCTTGCATCTGTTCTCTCTTCTGCTTTGATTGTGATTGTACTTTTGCACTGCTGAGTTTTCAATCTGTTGCTGGGTTATTCTACTGGTTGTTACTGGTTTTGCGGTGTTGCTGAATCTGCTGTTGCTGTGGTATTATTGCTGCTGACTCCTACTTCTTTTGTTCTTGTACTGCTGTTTCCAGGTACACATTTGTACAATCTCGGCTTAAAGCAAAAAATGAAATATTAATCAGGCTTTGTTCCTGTTGAATCCCTCCTGTTTAGATTTGTGTCTGAATATAATTTTCCTTTCTTTGTATAAAAATGTAGTCGATTTATTAATGAGTAATGGGGTTGCATGTGTACAATTTCTTCATCTAAATAATGTTAGTTTAAATTAATCAAATACTAGTTAATTCGTTTTGATATTATGGTATGTCAATCTCATGTTCTCGTATTATTGAATAATAGAATATAGAATGAAAGTAGTTTTTCTTTGTACAAACTCGATCGCAATTTTCCATTCGCATTAGCCGTAAACTAATAACTAATAAGTTGACGTTTTTCAGCATGTAAATAAATAAGAGATTTTCTTTTATTTTAGAGACGAACTTAATAGAAAATATAGTCATTGTAGGTTTATCCTTTAAAATAAAAATGAGACGAGCCTCGCCAAATAAAACGTATAGATTGCGGGGCCCTCACAAAATGTATGGTTTAATTAGAATTCGGAAGGACCGTTTAGCGAATTTCACGGTCTTCCCAAAATAATAACGCGATAGTCTCTTTAGGCGCGTGTTTAATATTTTACTTTCTTAAGCCTGGGTGTGCATTTCATGCGACCCGTATCCAAATCCCAAAACATCAAATAAAACGTGTTCCGGATTGTGGGTGCATTTCATGTGACGCAGTCCAAAGACATGTTTTAAGCGATGTTCACATTTCTTTTAAAAACAATAATAATAAAGCGGTTAAAAGTTAAAATTTGCACATAAGTTCATATTCGTATAAAATCAGATAATCAAGCCAAATATAACAGTTGAGCGACCGTGCTAGAACCACGGAACTCGGGAATGCCTAACACCTTCTCCCGGGTTAACAGAATTCCTTATCCGGATTTCTGGTACGCAGACTGTAATATGGAGTCATTCTTTTTCCTCGATTCGGGATTAAAATTGGTGACTTGGGACACCCTAAATCTCCCAAGTGGCGACTCTGAAATAATTAAACCAATCCCGTCTCGATTGTCCTTTAATTGGAAAAACTCCCTTGCGCCCTCGCGGGTGCGTAAAAAGGAGGTGTGACAGCTCTGGCGACTCTGCTGGGGATCTATACCCAGAACCACTGGTTCAGGGTTAGAAATTCGAGCTTAGATAAATTGTTGTATTTGGCTTTATCTGATTTTGTTACATGTTTTGAGCCTAATGTGCTAAATGTTGCTTTTACCGCTTTGATATTATGTGAACTGTATATAAATTGTGTCGAAACCCATCTTCTCTCTGAGTCTTCTGAATCATGAAGAAGGGTGTACTTCGTACGACTTCTTTTCTGTATAGTGTCAATTCCCAATTTAGAACGAGGTTTGGATAAGTCGCAAAGCCGGTGAAGCTTCTGTATTCCCGGACTGCCGCCTCCTCCTCGGCTCGAGCTGTCCGCTCGGGTAAGCCAGGTCTAGAACAAACACCCAGGTTCTGAACCTAGTATAACAAAGCCACATGCCGGATCCCTAGTAGGAACGTTTGTTTGCATCACGTGCATTTGACTTTGGAGGCCCAACACAGGGGTTGGGTCTGTCTAGGACAGGTGTACCAAAAATGAAAATGACCATCCTGATGCATCTTACTTGCTACTACTTGCGCATTTATTTGATTCGGACTTGTGTGCTGACTGACTTGTGAATATCAGGAATAATATTTTGAAATTGAAAAAAAAGAAATAGCGGTTAGGGAATTGATTGTTTATTTTTGAAAAGAAAACAAATGCCCAAATACTGTCAAAACTCTGCCGAAATTTTGAGAAAATGAAAAAATGTCTTATTAGTTTGTTTTATTAAAAGCTAAGAAAAGAAAAAAAGAGTCGTTGTTCTGTTTTGTTTTTCAAAAATAAAAATAGAAAAAATATACAGTTTGTCTTGCCATGAAAATGAAAATGAAAAAGAGTCTTATTTTTAAAATATTTTTTTTATTATTATTTATTTGCTTATGAAAATGCAAAAAAAATAATAATAATAATAAAAATAAAAAAAAAGTCTTTCATTATTTGTCGCAAATATATATATATATATATATATATATATATATATATATATATAAATCCGAAAAGTTTTTTTATTTCCAAAAGATATATATATCTTTATTTGTTGCAAAGAGTATTTGTCTTGCCAAGAAAATTCAAAGTAAAATTTCAAAAAAGATATGTCTTGCAAAAAATAATATAAATATCTTTATTTTCCATTGTTGATAAAACAAAAATAATAAAAATGTTTTCTTTAAAAAAAAAAAAAAATCCGAAAATATTTTGATTCTTCTTTCAAAATTGAAAAGAAAATTCAAAATTCAAAAAATACTTTTAGAAGCATTTCTTTTATTAAAAGTAAAATTCCAAAAATATTTTCTTTTTTCTTTAGAATAAGAAAAAAAAGCAAATGAAAATTCAGAAAAAAAAAATATCTTCCTTTTACTTTTGAAATTCTCAAAGTTCAAATCAAACGAAAATGAATTTTTACAAGCCTTTCTTTCAAAAAGAAATCAATCAAAAAAAATATATATACTTCTTTTCTTCTTTTGAAGCAGTTCTTTCACAAATTCCAATTAAAAAATAAAAAATAAAAAATATGTGTTAGTTCATTTACTTATTCACGATGCCCGAACTACGCGGGTTTGATTCTCACCGGATGTGAGATACGTAGGCAACCCTCATCGGGTCCAACCCCACCTTTTGCTAAAAAGCCAAAAACAAATAAATAATAATAAAAGAATAATATGTCAAATTTTAATTTTGTCATAAAGAAGTCGGGTGACGTTGTTTTATCAAGACATAGCCGAATGTTCCCGAGAGGGACGCCGGAAGGCTGACTTTGCATAAACAGCCACCTTTGGGTCATTTTTTTAAGATTTGGTCCAGTTGACCCACACAGCCTTAAAAATCTTCGTCCCCGAGGCGTTGAAAGGCCGTGTTTTCAATATTGACTTTTCTAATTCGAAAAACGATAAAAAGAGTCATAAATAAGTCGGGTGATGCTGTTTTGTCAGAAATAGCCGAATGTTCCCGAAAGGGACGCCGGAAGGCTGACTTTGCATAAACAGCCACTTTTGGGTCATATTTAAGATTTGGTCCAGTTGACCCACACAGCCTTAAAAATCTTCGTCCCCGAGACGTTGAAAGGCCGTGTTTGCAGTATTGAGTTTTCTAATTTGAAAATCGATAAAAAGAGTCATAAATAAGTCAGGTGATGCTGTTTTGTCATAAATAGCCGAATGTTCCCGAAAGGGACGCCGGAAGGCTGACTTTGCATAAACAGCCACCTTTTGGGTCATGTTTAGGAGTTTGGTCCAGTTGACCCGCACAGCCTTAAAAATCTTCGTCCCCGAGGCGCTGAAGGGCCGTGTTTGCAACTCCACGTTTTCATTGTAATTTGAAAAAAAAAACAAAGAGTCAGCAGTTAGGTGAATACCGTTCGGATTTTTGGTCAAAATAAGCCGACCCAGCTTCGGCCGCGTCTTAAACCGTTCTTGCCGAAATAGCCTTAGAGTATCTTTCAGTTGTCGAAAGGTTATTTTCGTAAAAGAACGGACAAGTTTGTAAAAGTGTCATAAAATAATCCTCCTTCGGCCTCGAATTCATGTGGAATTTGGAAGGGGCCACACGTTTGCAAAAATAACCGTTCGGTTGCATTTGTCAAACAGAGAAAGGGGGTCAGCCTTTTGTTTTTGAGTTTGTAAATCTTTTGATTAGAATATGCGATTTGTTTGATTTTCAAGTTTGCAGGTCATCTTCAAACCTTTGAAACCTAGTTTGTTTTAAAATTGAAAAATGTGTATTATTGTTTAGCTTTTATTGGTCCGAACTACGCAAGGTCTGATTCATGCGGGGTCATGATACGTAGGCAATCCCCATAAGATTCGACCGCTTTTAATAAAGAAAGAAAGGAAAAAAAAGAGAAAAAGAAAATACAAAATAAAATAAAATACAGGGTTTCCCAAAGTGCTTTAAAAGGGGACAAATGAGCAAGCCGGGATGACGCATGTTGTTTGAAGCAAAGCATGTAGAAACGGTTAACTGCCTAGGAGCATTACATCCTCTATGTGTTGTGATCAAATCTGTTAAACTCTAACGCTAACAAAGCTTGTTGTTGTCTGAAACCAGACAAGTTAGTTGTTAAAGAACTCTGGCAACACACTCCTATCAAACCAGATCCAAAGGACCGGTAGCAACAAGCATGACTACTTCAGAGAATAGTAATGAGGAAGAAAGGCCGATGAGCCAGTTGTTAAAAGAAGCGATGGAAAAGATTGAAAGGATGGGACTAGAGATGAATGCAATGCAGCTAGCCCTAGCCAAAACACAAAAGAGCCCTGAGACACTGGGGCACATGCCGGAATACCCTCACTCCGGCCCTTCAACAAGCCATCCGAATCCCCGTTATCATCAAGAAAGAAGCCCTCATGGATTCCCAAGCTCCACCGCCCCATCAACCTCTCCCAATACCAAATGTTCCGACTTATATGGGACCCACATCAGCCACCCTGCAAAGATCAAACAGCGAGCCATTACTTCAGGCTCCCGATACGCAATACTATCCCCCTGAGCCTACATTCCATGCCCCCGAACCACATGCCTACAATCCACATTTGGAGGCACCGGCCGAAATTGAAAAGCCGGTTAAAGCCCCAGAACAAGATGAGGTATTGAGGAAATTCAAAAGCCTGGAGCAGTCCTTCAGGAACCTGCATGGATTGGGCAACCAGGTCAGCATGGCCTACAAAGATCTATGCCCTTTCCCGGATGTCCAACTCCCGGCTGGGTTCAAGATGCCTAAGTTTGATTTATATGAAGGGCACGGTGATCCCATGGCACATTTGCGGGGATTCTGTAGTAAAATGAGAGGGGCAGGCGGTAAAGATGAACTGCTGATAGCCTATTTTGGCCAAAGTCTGAGCGGATCGGCACTAGAATGGTATACCAGGCAAGATTCCAGCAAATGGTACACCTGGGATGATCTGGCACAGGCTTTCGCGGGTCATTTTCAATACAATCTCGAGATAGTCCCTGACCGTCTCACATTGTTGAGGACCGGGAAGAAGCCCGGGGAAAGTTTTCGCGAGTTCGGGTTCCGTTGGAGAGAGCAAGCAGCCAGAGTCGATCCTCCTATGAGAGAGGGAGAGATGGTGGACTACTTCTTACAAACCTTGGAGCCAACTTACTTTGGCCATCTAGTGACGACAGTTGGTAAATCTTTCAATGAAGTAGTTAAAATGGGCGGTATGATCGAAGAGGGACTCAGGTCCAACAAAATCTTGAGCTATTTGGCAATCAAAGCAACCACTCAGGCCATCCAGAGCGGCACTGATGGTGTACTGGGGAAGGAGAAGAAAGAAGATGTCACGACCGTTGAGTCTGGAGCCTGGTTCGGATCTAGAGGCCCGTCACCCTACTATGGCCACCCACGACCCTACCACCAAAATTACCCCCGCACTCCATATAGCCCTCCACGACATTATTACTCACTGCCAGATCCCCATTTTTCCGTTCATCATGCACAAACCTATACCCACTCTCCAGCACACGCATAATGGCGTGCACCGGCTCCCCAAAATACATACCCACCTCCACCAAACATATATCCACTTCCGAGGGCCTATAGAAATCCTCCAGGGTCAGGTTTCCGGGGGAATCAAGCTTTTAAGAATGAGAGGAAGCAGAAATATACTCCGCTGGGAGAATCCTATACTACCGTGTTCCACAAATTGAGGCAGTTAGGCCTATTGAATCCTATTGAGCCCAAATTACCAAATCCCCTTCCTGAAAATCTTGACCCTTTAGCAAGTTGTGAATATTGTTCGGGGGCTCCCGGACACGATACCGAGAGATGTTGGAAGTTGAAGAATGCCGTGCAAGAACTCATCAACACAAATAGGATCGAGGTTCAGGTTCCAGAGCCGCCAAACATTAATGACGATCCGTGCCGGTGAAAATAAATGAAAATTGGACGGTCAACAATTGGACGGCTACTCCTCGTCCTATCCGAAGGGAGTCTTGGTAGTGGGCTCTGATTTTTCTTTCTTGTTTTGGATTATTGCAGAGTTGTAATCCAGTTTTGTTTTAGTGTGAAACTCTGTTATCCCGTATTTCTATAAAGCGAAAGCTTTTCTCTTCTTATTTTGTTTTAAGTCTGTTTTCTTCCTTTTCTCTTTCTAAACAAAGCTCTTTATACTGATTCCAATGACGTGGCATGCATAACGGATCTTCAACTTAGTCTAAAAATCAATCTGATTCCGAACTGATTATACAAAAGGTCAATCACGGTGACGAATCGGGATACGATGATAATAAAGCCTTCAAAGAGACAAACAGAGAGTTAAGCTAGTTGGAAGAGAAATCCAAGACCAACGTAAATGACGCATAAGATGTCAATTTAGGGGATGCAGACGATATCAGGAAATTTAAAGAGGGACAGCAAGTGTTGAAACGGATCCTCCCACATCAGGCCAAAACAAAATGGCAAATTTGTCCCGAATTGGCAGTGGCCGTCTATTGTGACCAAGATGTTATCCAGTTGCACTTCATGTCAGACAGATGTCGAGGGAAGATGCATCGACATGGCTATTAATTGTTGTTTGTTTGTTTATACTTGGCATTTATCGGAGAATGAAATGACGGAGGCAATTTTTTCTTCTAACCAAACATTTTAACCTTTGCTTCCCTTTTTGAGCCTTATTTATTCTTTCATACCCCACTTTTGGAATCAGTAATGAAAATAAGAAAAAAAGAGAAGAAAATATAATGATAATAAAAACAAAAGAAAAGTCACAAAAAAAAAAAGAAAAAAAAAGGGAGTTGTGAACTACGTTTGACCTGATTTCTCAAAGAAGGATACGTAGGCGCCTCACGGCTCAGTCATAGTGTAACCAAAAAATAAGAATCCCCAAGCAAGAAACTGGGGCAGAAGTTATGTTTGTAATGTTGGGAAAGAAGTTCGATTCCAAGAGTTGTAATGGTTTTTACCCATCAGAATTATTTTGAACCCTTTTTGATGCCCTCTTTTTCTTTTAGCCATAAACAAAAAAAAACCCATGTTGATGTCCAAAAAGACCTCCCGATCAGAATCCGAGGAAAGCCAAGTTAAGCAAATAAAAGCAGAGAAAGTCGGCAACGAATTGATAACCTAAAGAATCCCCAGCAAAGAGTCATATCGGCACCATAAGGCGACGAGAATTGAGAGAAATGAGAGAGTCTCATCAGTGAAAACCCCTCGAAGGGCACTATGAGGCGACAAGGATATAAAGGGGGCTAGCAAGATAAGATTGGCAAAAAATGGGCCGCATCCGGCGAAAGTTGGGCTTCTGCACATCCCCAGCAAAGAGTCATGTCGGTAACACTCCAATCTCCAGCTTAGAAAATAAAATGAGAAGAGTCTTATCGGTGAAAACCTTCACAGGCACCATAAGGCGACGAGAATTGAGAGAAATGAGAGAGCCTCATCAGTGAAAACCCCTCGAAGGGCACTATGAGGCGACAAGGATATAAAGGGGGCTAGCAAGATAAGATCCGCATCCGGCGAAAGTTGGGCTTCTGCACATCCCCAGCAAAGTAAGGCCGTCAGAAAAATTGATCGATATGAATAGACTGAGTTGGTTAATCCAGAAATGCATGACATGATCATTGGGATTGATTGTACCATTCGGATAAGTTCTTTATTTTTTCTTTCTCCAACATTTGTTCAGAAAGACTTTTTCTTTCATCTTTTTAAAGTCATCACTTTTTATTTTGGGTTTATAGTGTTTTTCTCCAGTAGTTTGTTTTTAGAAGGATTTTGTTTTTCAGAGCTTACTACTAATTGCCAAAATGCTGCGAAGCAAAAGGCGAACAGGATATGCCAAAGATAATACAATAAAACGGAAAAGACATTTGTTGCAAGACCGAATGATGAGTTGGCCTAAATGTCAAGGGGGTATAGTGAAAAAGGGGTCGAGATGCAAGAGCATCCTTGGCCGATCATCGACCAAATTCCAAAAAGGTCGGACAATGTGGAGCAAGGAAAGAAGAGGAAAAACCACCCCCAACGGGAATGTGTTCACCAGCAGGGACATGATCCCCAACAGTAATATCATCCCCAATAAATAGTATCATCCCCAGCAAGTTCTGATAGTGTAATGGAACGCCGAAAAAAAAAAGAAAAAAAAAAAAAAAAAAAAAAAAAAAGGAAAGCAACCATGTTTTTTTCTTTTAAAACTAACAAAATCTTTCTTTGATTTGAAGCAGGGAAAAGAAATGTTACAGATGGCGGAAGAACATGCCATAAAGAAGATCATCAAACCGGGGCAGAAAATTTTCTCATCGCGAAAATTTTCTCAAAAAAAACAGGCGCCCACCTGAATAACGAGAGGAATACTTTTTGTCTGTTCATTTCAGGCACCCACCTGTATAACAAGGGAATACATCTCATGTCTTTACCATCAGGCACCCACCTGTATAACAAGGGAATACATCTCATGTCTTTACCATCAGGCGCCCACCTATATAACAAGGGAATACATTCCATGCCTTTGCCAATAGGAGATACACTTCCTAGGTCTATTTTTGCAAATAGGAGACGCACTTCCTAAATTTTACCCATAGGAGACGCATTTCCTCCTAAGTTTAGTTTTACCTATAGGAGACGCATTTCCTCCTAAGTTTACATAGGAGACGCATTTCCTCCTAAGTATAGTTTTACCCATAGGAGATGCATTTCCTCCTAAGTTTAGTTTTACCCAATCCTAAGTTGTTGTTGAAATTGGGAGCCCGCCCATAATAACAGAGGCATACATTTCAGTCTTTATATTTCCAGAGTTGAAGTTGGGAGCCCGCCCATAATAACAGAGGAATACATTCAGTCTTTTCATTTCAGGTGTTGAAATTGGGAGCCCGCCCATAATAACAGAGGAATACGTTCCAGTCTTTACTTTCAAGTGTTGAAGTTGGGAGCCCGCCCATAATAACAGAGGCATATATTTCAGTCTTTATATTTCCAGAGTTGAAGTTGGGAGCCCCGCCAGATAACAGAGGCATACATTCAGTCTTTATTTTCAAGTGTTGAAGTTGGGAGCCCGCCCATAATAACAGAGGCATACATTCATTCTTTACTTTTCAAGAGTTGAAGTTGGGAGCCCGCCCATAATAACAGAGGAATACATTCAGTCTTTACTTTCAAGCGTTGAAGTTGGTAGCCCGCCCAGATAACAGAGGCATAAATTCAGTCTTTCATTTCAAGTGTTGAAATTGGGAGCCCGCCCAAAATAACAGAGGAATACATTCAGTCTTTATTTTCGAGCATTGAAGTTGGGAACCCGCCCATAATAACAGAGGAATACATTCAGTCTTTACTTTCAAGCGTTGAAGTTGGGAGCCCGCCCAGATAACAGAGGCATAAATTCAGTCTTTATTTTCAAGTGTTGAAGTTGGGAGCCCGCCCATAATAACAGAGGCATACATTTCAGTCTTTACTTTCAAGTGTTGAAGTTGGGAGCCCGCCCAGATAACAGAGGCATACATTTCATTCTTTACTTTCAAGCATTGAAGTTGGGAGCCCGCCTATAATAACAGAGGCATACATTCAGTCTTTATGTTTCAAGCGTTGAAGTTGGGAGCCCGCCCAGATAACAGAGGCATACATTTCAGTCTTTAATTTTCAAGTGTTGAAGTTGGGAGCCCGCCCATACAACAGAGGCATACATTTCAAGATCAAGTCAGAAGACAATAAAAACAGAGGGTTACAACAAGAATCCACAGCAGGAAACAATAAAATCCCCAGCACCGGGAAACAGAAGGTTTCAACAAGAGATCCCAGCACAAATTCAGGCGCCTGAGTCAAAAGGAAGAAAAGAGGCGTCTTGAAAGAAGCAGCTGGTGAACATTAAATCATGCCCAACATAACAAGTCTGATGAAGAAAGTCGTACCCACCAGAGGAACCGCCAAAAAGCTTAATGAAGAAAGCCATGTCCCCAGCGGACCGAGCAAAATGATATTCAGAAAAGCAAATGGCCAGTATCATTCCAAAATTCAAGGAAGAAAAGCACCGGATGAAATACAAGCCGATAAGAAAGCAAGGCAACAGGAACAAATTTCAATCTAGCCTAGCTTCTTGTTTTATTTTTAAGCACGGTGTAATAAGGAGATCGGTAAGCAGTGATAACAACATGCAATAGCAGTAACATTGCAGTCCCACGGTAGTCCCAGCTACCAAAACTTCCCGAACTACATTAACCTGATTCCCCTTTAGCCAGGGATATGTAGAAAACCTTTGAAGCAAAGGTTCGGTTAAATCTTTTTCCAAAAAATGCTTCACACGGAGTAATCGGACGGGCAAAAATCGCTCGCTTTATCTTTGCGCGAAAACCCTTCGTGTCTTCGGGCAAAGAGGGGCAGCTGTAAGCACGTGATTTTTGCCCTACATGAGAATTACTCCCAGAAAATTCAAAATAAAATAATTTTCCTTGGTGTGCAATTTTGTGTATTTTTGTGATATTTTTGGATAATTATTTGTATTTGTCTGTGTTTGCTTATTTGTTAAATTAATAAAAAATACAAAAATGTGTCACATTTTGCATGTAGGATTTAATTCTACAATTGTTAGTAATTAAATTAGTTTTAAAAAAATTAAAAATTACAAAAAATAGGCATCTTTTGCATTTTTAGCATTTAATGTCCAAATGAACAATTTTATGCTTAATTATTACTTAATTGTGCGTTAATTGTTATTGGGAGTTAATTTGCGCTTTTATAACTTAATTTAGTTCTTAATAATAATTTAAGTATTTTTATAATTTAGTTTTAGAAAATAAAAGAAGAAAAGATAACAAAAATACAAATAAAAATCGGATTGGGCCACTTCTTCAATTTTCAACCCCAGGCCCAAACAATTGTCCACGACCCAGTCCACTTCACACGGGTCGACCCGGTCCGCCCCATTAACCCATTGACCCAAGACCCACTTTTCATTTTTGTCCTAACACAAAACAAAACAAAACACAAACAAAAAACCCTAAAAAACCTAAACTAAACTATCTGCCCCCCACCCTCTCTTCTTCTTCTCCAAGATACCAAACACACCAAGCATCCATGGCAGCACTTCCGTCTCCTCCGGATCACAACCACCACCATCGTCCAGCCCCGTCGCTACTGCCCCATCTTCTTCGCGACGTCCTTCACCTCCGGCGACCATGGCTGCCCGTTCCGTGCTTTGCTTTCGTCGGAATAGCCTCTTCTGGTTCACGTCCAAACATACGCCATTGCTACTGCGCTGCTTTCTGCTTCATCGTCCCTCTGTCCCAGCCACCAGCCTCGTCGTCCCGTCGTCACTGCCCAAACGATCCTCCATTAAATCCGACGAACGCTGCTGCTTCGCCTTCGTCGTCACTGCCCGACGTCCAGTCCCCCCCCCCCCCCAGCTGCTGCTTCTTCGCCTCCAAACAGACCTCGTCGACCATTGTTGCTGCGTCGATTGCCTCCCCGTCGTCACCACTGTTACGCCCAGTCGTTTCCATGGCCAAGCTCGTCAACCAGTCATTTTGGCTGTGTTGTTGCTGCCTCACTTCCACCATCTTCGTCGTCCGCTTCAAGCTCGCGCTGCTGCTTCATCGTCCACCATTTCGTTCAGTTGAGTTTTAGTCGAGGTCGTCGAGCGTAGTTTTGAGTTCGCCAAGTTTACAAGGAAGTCGAGTTCGTCGTTGAGTTCGTCGTTGAGTCCGGGCAGATTTATTCCCATCTAAGGTTCGTCGAAACAGTTCATACAATCGAATCCGTCGTTTTTCATCTCCGGTTAGTAGTTTTTTTGAGTTTTATTTTGTCCGCATTTTGTTTTGATATTTTCGAATCTAAAATCGGCAAATGTGTGTTTTGTTCATGTCTATGTTTAGATATTTGATTTTTTGTTTTGTTCATGTTCATGTGTTTTTGTTGAATTAATTTTCAGATTTCAAATGGAAGTTAATTAGTTATTTTTCATGTTTATTTCATGTTTGTATTGTTGTTTAAGTGAATATTTGTTGGTTTAATGTTTGTTAGATTCAAATTGAAATTTAATTAATTATTTCTTCAATTTGTTTCATGTGTTATGCATTTTTCAGAAAATATTAATGTTGTTTGAATCGTTAGAATCCGTCATGTTTGTTGCTAAAAATAGATTTAATTCATGTTCATCTTTGTTTGAAGTTCATGTGTAAATTCAGTGATTTAATGTGAGTTTATGTTTGTTTGTGATTCGCTTGATTTAATTTGAATCATGCATATTGTTGTTTGTATTGTTGTGTTCTTGCTCATACATTCATGGTCTAAATTAACCAGGATTGGTTCCCGATATGGTTAATTCATTCCATTAATTTTGAGTTGTGTTGTTCATCGTGTTCATATAATTGTTGTTGAAGATTGTTGAGAAATTGGTCATCTTGACTATATTTTGGTTGAGTTATGATTAATTGATTGTTTAGAGCAGAGGGGTAATTTGGTAAATTGCATTGCATTCGGGGGTAGATTTGTAATTGCAATAAGGTCGGAGGGGTAGTTTGGTAATTGAACATTATTTTGATTCTTTATGTTAAGCATGGGGGACAAATATAATGGGGTGGGGTTTTTGAGGTATTTGTTTAATATAATGGGGGACAAGACAAAACATAATGGGGAGGAATCTTGTACTTTTTTAATATAGGCATGGGGGACAAATTATAATGGGGAGGAATCTTGTACTTTTTTAATATAGGCATGGGGGACAAATTGTAATGGGTTGGGAATGTGTTAGTTATTTAATGTAGGCATGGGGGACAAAATTTAAAATAAAGAAGACATTTAATAGTGGGCCAAAGCATGCCATTGGGGGAATAATTTTGGGGTTGGGAATGGAAGACTTGTCTTGCTATATATAGAGTCATTCTTGACTTGAAATAGGGAGGATTTTTTGAGAGAGTTTTGAGAACTTGAATATTATTGAGAGGATTTTTGGGGAGAGAGTTTTAATACGTGAGGTAGAACATAAAACATTTTTCTACATTTTGAGAGCGGACATACTTGAAATATTTTGAGAGTAAAAGAGAAATGCAATTTGAATTTTCACTCGAATAATTTCCGTTTGCTTTTCTCGAGGGTTATTCAAAATCCGAAACTACTGCCTCTTGCATCTGTTCTCTCTTCTGCTTTGATTGTGATTGTACTTTTGCACTGCTGAGTTTTCAATCTGTTGCTGGGTTATTCTACTGGTTGTTACTGGTTTTGCGGTGTTGCTGAATCTGCTGTTGCTGTGGTATTATTGCTGCTGACTCCTACTTCTTTTGTTCTTGTACTGCTGTTTCCAGGTACACATTTGTACAATCTCGGCTTAAAGCAAAAAAAATGAAATATTAATCAGGCTTTGTTCCTGTTGAATCCCTCCTGTTTAGATTTGTGTTTGAATATAATTTTCCTTTCTTTGTATAAAAATGTAGTCGATTTATTAATGAGTAATGGGGTTGCATGTGTACAATTTCTTCATCTAAATAATGTTAGTTTAAATTAATCAAATACTAGTTAATTCGTTTTGATATTATGGTATGTCAATCTCATGTTCTCGTATTATTGAATAATAGAATATAGAATGAAAGTAGTTTTTCTTTGTACAAACTCGATCGCAATTTTCCATTCGCATTAGCCGTAAACTAATAACTAATAAGTTGACGTTTTTCAGCATGTAAATAAATAAGAGATTTTCTTTTATTTTAGAGACGAACTTAATAGAAAATATAGTCATTGTAGGTTTATCCTTTAAAATAAAAATGAGACGAGCCTCGCCAAATAAAACGTATAGATTGCGGGGCCCTCACAAAATGTATGGTTTAATTAGAATTCGGAAGGACCGTTTAGCGAATTTCACGGTCTTCCCAAAATAATAACGCGATAGTCTCTTTAGGCGCGTGTTTAATATTTTACTTTCTTAAGCCTGGGTGTGCATTTCATGCGACCCGTATCCAAATCCCAAAACATCAAATAAAACGTGTTCCGGATTGTGGGTGCATTTCATGTGACGCAGTCCAAAGACATGTTTTAAGCGATGTTCACATTTCTTTTAAAAACAATAATAATAAAGCGGTTAAAAGATAAAATTTGCACATAAGTTCATATTCGTATAAAATCATATAATCAAGCCAAATATAATAGTTGAGCGACCGTGCTAGAACCACGGAACTCGGGAATACCTAACACCTTCTCCGGGTTAACAGAATTCCTTATCCGGATTTCTGGTACGCAGACTGTAATATGGAGTCATTCTTTTTCCTCGATTCGGGATTAAAATTGGTGACTTGGGACACCCTAAATCTCCCAAGTGGCGACTCTGAAATTAATAAACCAATCCCGTTTCGATTGTCCTTTAATTGAAAAAACTCCTTTGCGCCCTCGCGGGTGCGTAAAAAGGAGGTGTGACACTCTCATCTCAATAACTTTATAAAAAAATTAGAAACTTATCCAGATTCATCTTCAGAAACACTCTTGGATGAAATTGTTTCATGTTGAAGCTAAAACTCCATGCTAATGTGTAAAGACCCGACCTGTCGTTTTTAACATTTCCATCCCGTTCAGCTATTTGAAGCCTTAAGTAGCGTCGTTTTGTGTATTATGACTTGCGAGAGTTGTCAAGTTTTGTTTTCAGATGATTCAAAATTTAATTGAAAGAAAAATCCATGTTTTGGAAGCTTAAGTTGAATAAATGGACCGGATGGTAAAATATGTGTAAATTACCCCAGAATAGATTTTTGATGATTCCGATAGCTCCGTATGGTGATTTTGGACTTAGGAGCGTGTCCGGAATTCTTTTTGAAAGTCTATAGTTAAATTAGGCTTGAAATAGCGAAAATAGGAAATTTGGAGTTTGGAAGTTTGACCGGCGAGTTGACTTTTTGATATTGGGATCGAAATATAATTCTGAAAATTGGAACAGCTTTGTTATATCATTTATGACTTGTGTGCAAAATTTGAGGTCAATCGAAATTGATTTGATAGGTTTCGACATCGAATGTAGAATTTGGAATTTATTAGTTTTGAATAGGCTTGAATTGGGGTGTGATTCATGTTTTAGTATTGTTCAATGTAATTTGAGACATCGACTAAGTTTGTATGTTGTTTTAGGACTGGTTGATGCATTTTGTTGAGGTCCCGAGGGCCTCGAGTGGATTTCGGAAGGTTAACGGATCGATTTAGACTTGAAGAAAAGCTGCTACATTTTTTCACAGCACTGTGAAAAGTAACATGCGTGAACAGTAATACGCGTGAACAGTAACACGCGTGAACAGTACCGCAAAAATTTTGGACAGTGTATAGCGGAGCAGTTCGAGTTTTCTTCCATTTTTGGACTTCCAAGCTCGGTTTGAGCGATTTTCAGAGGCAAAGTTCACCACAAAACTTGGGGTAAGTATTCTTGACTCCCTTGTGATTATATTTCATGAATTAATCTTCATTTTTGGAGTTAGATTATTGATATTTCAAGAGAAATAGAGGAATTTTCTAAAAGTCCATAAAACGTTTTTTTTGAGATTTGAACATCGATCCAGAGTCGGATTTGAGTAAAATTGGTATGGTTGGACTCGTAATTGAATGGGTTGTCGGATTTTTTAAATTTCATCGGATTCCGAGATATGGGCCTCACATGCGATTTTTACTTAAATTTCAGAATTTTGTGAAAATTTAATATTTTCACATGGAATTAATTTCTACAAATTGTATTGACTGAATCACATTAATTGTGGCTAGATTCAAGGCGTTCGGAGGTCAATTTATGAGGCAAGGGCATAGCGGAGTAAAGAACTTCACGGTTTGAGATAAGTAACTCTTTTAAACTTAGTGTTGAGGGTATGAAACCGCGAATTATGTGTTATGTGATTGATGTTGAGGTGATGCACATGCTAGGTAACGGGCGTGTGGGCGTGCACCCTGTGAATGGTGACTCTGTTGTTTCCAGGACACTATGTAGTGGTCCTGCTTTGTTGGTATCTGTGTTTTCACCATGTGATAAGTAAATTGAGCTGTATATCATGCTAGATATCATGTTTAGGCTTTATACTGATATTGTTGGGACCCATAGTGGTCGTTTATTGCTGTCATCTTACTGATTTCATTTATATTTCATATTCAGTCATATTCATTTATTCATATAATATCTCAGTCTCAGTTGTTATTATTGATACATTATATCATCATTTTTGGGCTGATTTTCATGACATTTTGATCCCGAGAGACGGGAGAGATTGATGACTGAGTGAGGCCGAGGGCCTAATTGTGAGGATGATTATGTGATCGGGTTGCACGCCGCAGCATGTTGTTACTGATTTATGATTGAGTGAGACCGTGGGCCTGATTAATTTATGCCACAAGATAGCCTGTTATAGCGCTTGGGCTGAAAGAGCCCTTCCGGAGTCTATACACCCCCAATGAGCGCATGTACCTACTGAGTGTGAGTGCCGAGTGCGAGATCCGAGTGACTTGGGAGGATTGAGTGATTGTGAGGCATGAGTGACTGTGAGGATTGAGTGACTGGGAGGACTGAGAGGATTGAGTGACAGGGAGGACTGAGTGAATTGATACTCTGAGAGTATGCATATGGTTTTGTCACTATTTTGCATTGCATTGGCATGTACATTGAAATATAGGCATAGAGACGTACTTTCCTCATGCCATTTGAAAAATGAAATCTCCTATTTTGAAAGAAAGTTTTATGAGAAAGATCATAGTTTTCAGACTTACTTATATTTTGGTGATTTCAGTGAAAAGAATTGAGTTTTATTATTATACTTGAAAAGAAAATATTTTTTTTTGAACTGTGAACGAGCTGAGCATTTTATTATTAAGTTATTCCTTGTGATGCTTTAATTATATTGTTATGAGATGTTACTGGATATTGGTGTGGACTCTGACCTTGATACAAGCTCGTCACTACTTTCAACCTAAGTTTAAGTTTGTTACTTATTGAGTACATGAGGTCGGTTGTACTCATACTGCACTTCCTGCACATTGCGTGCAGATTTCGGATGTCGACGTTGCTGTGTTCGATGGGAGCTGACTTGAAAAATGTACCGGCGTCACTGTTATAGCTGCCTCTTGTTCATGGTAGCCTTACAATTTTAAACTATGTTTATGTATTTGTCAAACAGATGATGTATTTTTTTTATCAGCTTTGTAAACTCTATTCTTAGAAGCTCATGATTTGTACTACCAGTCCTGGGGAGGTGTATAAGAGATCATTTATTTTCCCTCAGTAAGTTATATTGTATTGGACTTGAAGAGTTGGCTTACCTAGCGGGATGGGTTAGGTGCCATCACGACTAGTTAGATTTTGGGTCGTGACATAATGTAGCATGAAGTTGTTTCATGTTGAAACTAAACTTCATGTTATAGCATGAAGTTATTTCACATTAAAGCTAAAACTTCATGCTAGTGCATGCTGAAGTTATATATCATGCAATCTATAGTTTTATCATGAGTTTTATCCGAAACTTCAGTCTAAACATGCTGAAGTTATTTAGTTCATTTGCTAAAACTTTGGTTTAAACATGCTGAAGTTATTTAGTTCATTTGCTAAAACTTCAGACAAAACATGTTGAAGTTAGTTAGTTCATTTGCTAAAACTTCAGACTAAACATGCTTAAGTTTTTGTCTTGCAGTGTGTAATTTTCTAAAGAGTTTTTGCTAATGCATGCTGAAGTTATTTAGTTCATTCGCTAAAACTTCATACTAAAACATGTTGAAGTTTTGTAACGCAGTCTACAATTTTGTCCTGAGTTTTATCCAAAATTTCAGTCTAAACAAGCTGAAGTTTTTTAGTTCATTTACTAAAACTTCAGCCTAAACATGCATAAGTTTTTGTCTTGCAGTTTGTCAATAGTCTTTTATTAAAGAAGGGCAAACTCATCTTTTTAAAAGGCTTTAACAAAAAAATGGGTACGGATGCAAGCGGGAAAAAAAAGCGGGTGTAAGTTAAAAGGGGACGACCAAATAAGGCGTTCCATGCAATTTTTACTCTTAGGACCATACGTGAATACATGATGTTTTGTGCATCAGACTGTTTTTTTTTAGGTAAGGTACATTTCGATGACTAGATGAAGCTATAGTTTGTTTTTTTACGTGTGTAATGGGTATTTTTTCAATTTAATCATCTGGTGTCAACATTCGATTAAATTAATTTTTGCGCCAAATAGATTCATTAAGGGGTAAACGTTTTCTATCAAAAGATTTTTCACTTTTGAGGCTGGAATTCAAGATTTCTTATAAAAAGAAGATCTCAATCATCACATCACTCATTTCCGGTGGTGACAATTTTCTAATGAATGTAAGTTCTTCATATGATATTTTTGTGTACATTAAATTTTTGACACATAACAAGACATGCCGGTATTAAAACAGAGAAAAGAGAGAAAAGAGATCATAATGAAAGGGTAAAAGAAATAAGAAGAGTTGCTTTCTTATGCCAAAAACTAGAAAATTTTGAGGTGATTCTATGATAGTTTATTAAAAGATGTGAAGAATAATTTGAAGTTGCGGTAGGAAATCACAAAGTCTAAAATTTGGTATTTGCTAGTTATTTTTATGAGTGAGTGGAAAAGTAGTGTAAAATAAGGGTGAGTTTGGTACGAAGAAAAATATTTTTCATGAAAAGTGAGTGGGTTTCTTACTTATTTTTCCTTGTTTGGTCAGTGAGTGAAAAAGAAGTACTCGCTTTCTTAAAATGAAAGAAAATATTTTTTATACGTCAGGAAAAGAAAATACTTAGTTTATTAAAATGAAAGAAAATATTTTTTTTACATCATGAAAAAAAAGTACTCTATTAAAATAAAAGAAAATATTTTTTCTACGTCAGGACAATAAAATACTTAGTCTGTTGAAATGAAAGAAAATATTTTTTCTACATCATGAAAAAAAGTACTCGTTTTGTTAAAACGAAAGAAAATATGTTTCTACATCATGAAAAAAATACTCGTTTTGTTGAAATAAGAAAAATACTTTTTCGACATCATGAAAAAAATTACTCGTTTTGTTGAAATGAAAGAAAATACTTTTTCTACACCATAAAAAAATTTACCCGTTTCGTTGAAATGAAAGAAAATACTTTTTCTATATCGTGAAAGAATATACTTATTTTGTTGAAATAAAAAAAATACTCTATTTACAACATGAAAGGAAAGTCCACTTAATAATATTTTTGGGGTGGGTGTGGTGTGGTGGGGGTTGGGGTTGGGGTGGTTGGGGTAGGGGTGGTTTGGAGGTGGAATGGATAAGGTGGGTGGGGGTTGGTGGGAATGGGGAATAAGACGGAGAATGTTGAAAAAGAGTTTTGGAAAATATTTTCCTTTTTTTTAATAGGGAAAATATTTCCTTCAATTGGAGGAAAATGAGTTTGCGAGTAAAATATTTTCCAAAATATTTAAATCAATCAAACATGGAAAAATTGAAAAATATTTTTCGGAAAATATTTTCCTTTCATATCAAACACACCCTTAGAGAGAGCATTGAGAGATTTGAATAAAAGTATTTCTCTTTCATATAAAATTATATTTTGAGTAAATATATTTCCTCCATTTTAAAAAACAATTCAAGAATGGAAAAATTCGGCAGCTCGAATAGATCAACTTGTGATTGTCGATAACGGTTATGAAAACTCTTGTAAGATCTCGACGTTGCGGAGAATCCAATATTCAAATTCTTTTTTTGTATTGCAATATTGAGAAAGAAATGAGAACTAACCTAGTTTGAGTAATTTTGCCGTTATTACAATAAGTGCGTGCAACAAATCATGTTAACTAATTATAGTTATGTGATAAGTTATAGATAACAATATATACTCCCTCCGTTTTAATTTAGATGACAGTAGATTAACTTGAGCACAAAATTTAAGGGAAAAGAATTTTTTTTTTTTTTTAAAATATGTGGTCTTAAAAGCTTAAGAGGTAAAAATTTTGTAGGGCCATGACATTTGTATAGCTATAAAAGCTTTTCGTTAGAGGTAAAATGGGTAAAATAAAAAATTTAAAGTTAAATTATTTCCAAATATAAAAATGTGTCATCGTTTTTTGGAACAAACTAATAAAAAAAGTATGTCAATTAAATTAAAACGGGGAAGTACTATAGAGCTAAGTAATAAAGTTTATATAAAAGATATTTATCATGCACTTTCTAGTTCTGTTTGGACTTTGATAGATCCAAAATCGACTTTTCCACAACTTAGTAGGCGTTTGAACATAAGAATTGTAAAATTCCAAAGAAAAGTGAAATATTTTTTAAGTGAAAATGATATTTGAAAATTAGAATTGTGTTTGGAAATAAATATAATTTTGGGTTGTTTTTGAAGTTTTTTGAATGATCTGAGTGAAAAAATTGAAAAATAACTTTTTGGAGTTTTTCAAATTTTCGAAAAATTTCAAAATTCATCTTCAAGTGAAAGTTGGAAATTTTATGGTCAAACACTAATTTTGAAAAAAGTAAAAATATTTCGTAAAAAAGTAATAAAATTCTTATGTCCAAACGGGCTCTTAGTATATGTTCATATCTCACTTAGAATTTGTTAGATGGAGCACAATCATGTGACGATTTAG
Source organism: Nicotiana sylvestris (assembly GCF_000393655.2). NCBI lineage: Eukaryota > Viridiplantae > Streptophyta > Magnoliopsida > Solanales > Solanaceae > Nicotiana > Nicotiana sylvestris. Next base: position 14,216,343 of record NC_091064.1, read on the forward strand.
AGCATAAGCTAACTTGAGTGGCTGTAGGAGTCCATCAACTTTAAATTCTAAATCTACCTCGGAACGTAATATATATACTTGTCGAGCCTAGTGATCAATATTTAGTCACAATGTGAAGTGTAATGTTATGAGTTCACATCCTATTGAACCTTTTGCTTCTCATCTATTAACTGTGTGAAGGGAAAAGAAAAAAAAAAAGATAAGACATAAAATAGTCTGCAACCACATGGAAACATAATAAACATGCCACGTTCTTGCAACGACAACATATTCAGTATTATCCTATACCGTAGGGTCTCGTACGGTAGTGTGCATCATTTTAAAAGATTTTTCTTCCATAAGGAGATGACAGGTGCAATCCTTTCTTGGTTGGCTGGCAACCCCTTTTGGACCAAGCAGCCTCACCAGAAATGAAAGCAATTTTTAATCCATCATATAACTTTCTCATAAAGTTTCTCCAAATATTTCTAAAGTTCTCATAGTCTTTGCATCAACTTTATATAGGACATAAAATAAGGTTAATAAATCAATAGGCAATAAAGAAGCCAGCAACAAATCTACTGCCCATTTCAACCAGTGGCATTATAGTTTATCACCTATCTTTAATTGGCACTAGCTTAGTAGCCCCATTATTTATTTTTATAATGTGTTCGAGATAGTTTTTACTTACCTCAATTATTTCATCGACTACTTGCTAACTCCTATATATCAGCATAGGAATCAACATAACTTTGAGTAGTCACATATTTATTTCTGGCATAGAGTTCGAGCCATGAAAACAGCCTCTTGCAAAAGTATAGGTAAGGTTGCGTACGATAGACCCTTGTGATCCGGCCCTTCCTTAGACCCCGCGCATAGCGGAAGCTTAGTGCACTGGGCTGCCATTTTATCCTTTTCTAATTCCTAGAGTTTTGAAGATTGCAAAAATTCAAAATTGCTAAAGATAGAAAGTCTATATTTTTTGGATTTCTGGATCTTATTGAAACACAACATGACTACGTCAAATGGTATTACAAAAAATCTAGCTCTAGCTCTAAATCAGTAACCAAGTGCTTCAACTAGACACCTTTCTTTCATTAGCCCAAATAAGAAAGATAAATTCTAAGCTATCCCATGGAAAAAGAACATTAATTCCAGTCAGGAGAAATCCTACAGAAAAAGCAAGCAGTTAGAGAGATAGAGAGAGGAATCATTTCAATGTAGCTAAATATTGGCTAACCTGCGATGAAAGTTTGCAGATTGCGCATCGGGGCATTTGCATCTATCCCGCTTTTTGGGTCACGTTTTAATTTGTGTCCGCTTTGCAAAAAAAATTGCAAGCGGACCCACTTTTTCACGGTACTTCAGCATACGGGGCTGAAGTAGCAAAGACAATCACGCAAAACTTCAGCATTCTAGTAGCCGGGCCTGAAGTAGACCAAGTGTGCTGAACTTAAGCATTTTAGCGCTGAAGTTTTGTTCTCTATTTGTTGAACTTAAGCATTCTAGTGCTGAAGTTTTGTTCTCTATTTGCTGAACTTAAGCATTCTAGTGCTGAAGTTTTGTTCTCTATTTGCTGAACTTGTTTTTGTTTGTAATTGCTGAACTTAAGCATTCTAGTGCTGAAGTTTTGTTCTCTATTTATTGAACTTAAGCATTTAGTGTTGAAGTTTTTTTGTCATGGATAAGCTTTTTCAAAAACTTCAGCAGAAGATGATGAAGTTATTTAGTTAATTTATAAAAACTTCAGCACTAAATAAACTGAAGTTTTTTTGTCTTGGATAAGCTTTTTCAAAAACTTTAGCAGAGATGCTGAATTTATTTAGTTCATTTGTAGAAACTTCAGCTTATTTAGTACTGAAGTTTTTATAAAAAATGAAAATTTTAACGCAATTCAAGAAAATTCAGCTAGGTAAAAAGAACATAAGAAATTTATATACAACTTATTACAACAGCAAAAGTACGATGCTTTTAATTCTCAAGTCCGATGAAGGATCAGAGAAAGTGTGAGAAGCGTGGAACTTCACGTTCTTCAAGTGACCGAATAAATTTACAGAGAATTTCGCCTTCCATAGGTCCGAGTGACAGCTCCAGAATGGCTAGAAGTCTGATTTTTGCACTTCTCCTTTAGTGAATGCACCATCCAACAACCGTCCCTCCAATACGTATAATATACTTCAGGAATATGTGAAACTTTCCAAGCTGTATCTATGAATATCTGTATTACTGTATATTCATAGCAGCACCAACAACAGCAGAAGAAAGAAGAAGAAAACGGAAGAGGAGAAAGGGGGCTGAAGTTATTTAAAAAGTGAGTACAAATTAAAACTTTAAAAAAAAAATGGGTATATGTTAAATGTGGGAGACCAAATAGGGCGTCCCGTGCAATTTTTACTTGCGCATCTGAGCTCAAAACTGCACAAGCTGGCCCGACACCACGTTACAAAAAAAAATATGTGCCCTGAAATCCACTTTGTAAAGCATAAATTCTGAGGAAGGTATTTTTAGTTTTAAAAATGATGTAAAATTTATTATTGGAGGGTCTTAAATTTTTTCACTACATCTGATGGTTTGAAAAATACATAGTAATATTCCACTATGTGCATTTAATTTAATTTATTACACAAGCTGGATTATAAAAGAAATACAAGGATCAAAGTTAACTCATTGTAGTATCCTTGTCCACCACTTTAGGGAGCTTGAATTTAGGATTTTGTTCCAAGAATGCAGGTGGTCTCTGATACACAACCGATGCTGCTCTAATTAAAATCCCAGCAGTTAGACCCCAGATCAAGTATTTCTTGTTGTCCAACTCGTAGTCGAACAAATGAATCAGATACTTTTCTCCCATCCATTCTCTTTCTTCTGATCTCCTATTCTCGTCCTGAATAAAGATATTTCGCGTGAGTATCCAAGAAATGGAAGAAACTTATTCGTCACTTGTCGAAGGAAAGTACAAACCTTGAGAAACATCTCCAATGGTACATCAAAAACTGCTTCTACTTCAGCAATATTAGGAGTGGGATTGAATTCCTTTTTATTGGAGAGAATCCCAATTACAGGAATTACTCTAAGAAGATGCTGCAAAAATAACAAATGTATGAGAAATACACACGCAACCAAAAAGTACAAAGGGATTGTTTCGTTGCTAGTAAAATAATTTCTCCATTATAGTGACACTTATCAGGATTCAAATTTCGGGTTCACAGCTATGTAAAAAACAAAAACAAGGCAGCCCGGTGCACTAAGCTCTCGTTATGCGCGGGGTCCAGGGACGGGACGGACCATAAGGTTCGATTGTACGCAGCCTTACCCTACATTTCTGTAAGAGGCTGTTTCCACGGCTCAAACCCGTGACCTCTTGGTCACATAGCATCAACTATACCCAATTACGCCAAGGTTCCTCTTCAGATTTACAGTTGTGTAAATTTAAAATATTTAGCAGCACCAAGTTTTAGACAAGACCAAACTTGGTAATAGCTTGAATAAAATGGATGAGCTAACAACAAAGAAGTCTGAAACGAGATCCGCCAAAGACTTCGAGGATGATGCAACAACGAGTTCGGCCAAACAAGAAGAAAATTGCTCTTAATAGCTATTTCAAGAACTACTACAACAACTCAGTATAATCCCACTTATTTCAAGAACTACAAAGTGATAATCTAATATAACCAACTAATTCTTATATCCTAAAATGCATTATTGTCTTTGCTTAGTTGATATGGTAAGCCATGTAAATAAGAGGAATTTTATAGTTAGTCAGTACATATGTTGGTGGGAGATAGCAAGAAACCGGTGTAATAGTCGAGATGCGCACAAATTAGGTTGTTCATAAATTTTGATAATATCCCGGACTGGTAAGGTAGCTTCTCAAGCATGCACAGATTTAAATACTGAACATGTAATTAGTTATACGAGTAAAAGAACATTTTCAATAGTAAGGAAATGGTTGACATTTCAAAAGTCTACTAGAAAATGGTGTAATGCCTTAATGAAGATATCGTCAGTGATCACCTCCACTAACTCTCTCCATCCTAAGTCGATTAACATTTTTTATTTTCAATTCTAATCCAACAGCAATCTTTGATTTCTTTAAAAAAAAGTATTCGAAATTTCGTTATCGGAAAAGGCCTAAAAATGTCACTCAACTTTCAGAAATGGTCTATCCATGCCATCCGTTAAAAAAATGCTATTTTATGCCACTGCCATTACAGAAATGGCCCATCTATGCCATTATTTGACTAACGGCTGAAATTTTTTTTTTTAAAAATATTTATAAGACTTGAATTTCCACGTGTCCTGTCATTATTGGTCTGAATTAACCCATGCCCCACTTAATTCTAACCTTGGTTAGGTCCATCTACCCAAACCCAACCCGATTCAAACAAAACCAAATCCCCTTCACTCTCCAGTCCTCTTCCCCAAATCAGCAACCCTAAAACCTCCATTAAATCCAATTTCTCCATTATCTTTCTGAAATTGTAACCCTAGCACCATTAAATCCTTTCATCTAGTTTAGAGACTGGGAAGCAGCCATTTCCTCCAATTGGAAAATGAAATGGGTTTCGGTTCATGAAGTCCCGAGAAATCAATTTGGGACTATAATCATGTCCAGCATCTTCGCAATCTATGTCAAATTGAAACTCCTCATCCACTTCAGACTTGGGAGAAAGAATCTCCCTCTCAGTAATCAGCCTTCTTGCCTCCAAGCAAACAACTTCAAGCTCACTTGGTTCCTCCTCCCCACTACGGAATTCCCTGCTCACCATCTCACCAATTTCAGCAAGGCAGAGACCATAAGCAGCGGCTTCCTTGAGAAAAATGGTGGAAAGGGCCAAGACTTGGGAAAGATGACCGGAGAGGGGGGATTTGGAAGGGTTAGGTTTGGCTTTGGGTTGAGTTGATTATTTGGGTAAAAACTTAACCGGGTGGGATTTGGATTAATCGACCTAACTGAGGTTAAAATTAAGTGGGGCATGGGTTAATTCGGACCAATGAAGACATTACACGTGGAAATGTTAGTGTTAAAAAAAATTTAAATTTTTTTTGTGTCGTTAGTCAAATAATGGCATAGATGGGCCATTTCTGTAAGGGCAGTGGCATGGAGATAGCAATTTTTTAACGGATGGCATGGATAGACCATTTTTGAAAGTTGAGTGGCATTTTTAGGCATTTTCCGTTTTGTTATTGATACTCTTGCAAGTCTAAATTCTGGAGATCTGTAGTATCCTTGAAGCAGTTCCGGAATGTGTAAGTTTATGTTATCCAATGTTTTAATTTACTTCGGAAATTGGTTAATTTCACTGCTAAATGGTAAAAATGCCAACTCGCTTTGGGAGCACCATACAGCTCAAATATTTGCAGTATATTAGCGAAGCTCACAACATCAAAACCAGCACCTTATTATTCTTAACACTACAAAAACTCGGAGTGCAATCAGAATACCAAAGATATGCACAAAATTGCAGCAAAACTTAAACCAAGAATCAGCTAGACGCTAGTAAAGTACTGCAATGTCTTTCTGTTTAATGTACATTAACTACAATGCTGCTCTTTTAAGACATTAAGAGACCTATAATTTTGACAATGTTTGAATTTTAAGTTGGACATAGAAGAAAGAAATAACAATAACAGGAGGCTTATCCAGATCCATGTTCAGCCAATAATGTGAAATTATCAACTCTTGACTTGTGAATGTTCTTCATGTTTCTTTGCATTTCTAGTGTATCATATTTTCCATCGACCATTTTCTCTTATTCGTCTTTCTTTGCCTCCCTCCCCCAACCAAACGAGGACCCCCGTCCTAGATAGGGATAAGAGACATGGAACAAGGAGAGTATATCATTCTTACATTGATGTATTAAATATAAAGTGCACTTCTGAGATAACCAGCACTATAGAAGATTTGCAGGAGATCATACACTACGATGGAGAAGGAAAGAACAAGAATTTAAACAGTACACAATCTTTGGGCCTAAGGCTAAATGAATCGTACAGTGTCAGCAGAGCACAACTACTGCTTGGAAGAAACCCTAAATGAATTTTAATCTTGTTGAATAAATTATGCCAGTAGGAAATATAAAGAGCCTCCAGTACTTCCCATTTTTGTTTTGTATGGTGTTGGTCTGACATGAATTTAAATGGGGAAAATAGTCATTGAGAATTCATATTGCCTATCCCAACTTGTTTCGGACTGAGGCCTAGTTGTTCTTGAAGAAATAATTAAAGAAAAACTAAAACATCAAGTTGAGCCTTATGAAAGTGTGTTCTCCATACTAAACTGGCACAGAAACAGAGAAGTTTTTCTCAGCAGATTCACCATTACATTCCAGATACATTTCTCTGATCATTTACGCAGACAAGCAAATAAAATTGGTGCACTCTACTAGTAAGGGCAGCCCGGTGCACTAAGCTACTGTACGCAGCCTTACCCTGCATTTGTGCGCTCTACTAGAAAGTTCAGCTAAAAATTCAGCAAGTTTATGAGGAAACAAGTTGTTTTTCAACCAATACTATGATTACATCCACCCGAAGTTTCTTTATAGGCTAGATGATAACCACATACCTTAGACAAGAATGGCTCGAGGCAAGTCACGATATTAACCAATGAAGGATCTAATCCTATCTCCTCCTTTGCTTCTCTGGTTGCAGTGTCAGCATCACTTGCATCTCCCTCTTCTGCTTTTCCTCCAGGTAATGCAATTTCACCTACATCAGTGACATTTTAGTTCAAATCAGCTAAACTAGCACAACACTACGTAGGAGAGGATAGTATAAATAACAGCAAACGTTATATTTTAAAATACTTCAAGCAATTTGGTAACAAGATTATAGAAAATTAATATCTTGAATAAACAAAAGTATGGATCAATTAGACAAAATTTGCAAGCCGCAAACTATCAATCACAAGAAAGATAGTAAATTGCCTAAACATTTAAATAACATCATTTCAGCAGCAACACATCTGTATCCAGGGGCGGATCTACAGTATCGGGTACGGGTTCCTGGGAACCAGTAACTTTTGTCGGGTCTTGTATTTGTATCGAGAAATACACTAAATGTATAAATAATTGTCGCTGGGAACCCAGTACTAGAAACGGCTGTTTGTTCAGCGGCAAATGAGGACCCTGCTTAGACTATGTTTTTGTAAGTTGGTTGACGAGGGTTCGAATCCTATATTTGACAGTTTTTTAACTTCACCTTTGGTTTTTTCACAAAACGACATCCGCAGGCACTTGTGTTGTTTCTATTTTCTTATTAAAAAACACTACAAATGAAGTTAAATTAAAAGAGGCCAGCCAAATAAAAGAACTTGCTGAAATTTTTTGTCCCGATCAGTTATTATTATATATTATTTGAGATCGCTGGGAATGGGAACCCGTAAGGTTCAAATCCTGGATCCGCCTCTGTCTGTATCAAACTGGTTATCAGAAGCATCCAACCATAATCTCTAGAGAAAACAAGAAAACTATAACACAATTATGTCAACTTAGTTTTAGCTATCAATTTAACACATGGAATCAACTGGACGAAAAGTCGAAACAAGGACATTGTATAGACAAAATGTCTATGTGCCGAACTCAACTCAAAAAGCTAGCTTAGGAGTTGAGGTGTACCCAAGACCATATAAGGAGACAACAACCCATCTCGTCGACTAATTTAGTACACTTAAACACCTCTCACACAACCAAGTCAAGATATATGGAACGTGGATAACATAACATGGGGGACCAATACTAGGAAACCGAGAATATGAATGGATCTGGCTCTACTACATGTTAAGAAAATAGATCTTGGGCCTAACTCAACCTCAAAAGCTAGCTTATGAGGCGAGGGTTGCCCCAAGACTATACAAGCAGACAACATCTCATTTCCTCAACCGATGTGGGAAACGTAACAATCTTGATTATCAATGGTGGACTACAATCCTCTTATAAATCTAAAAGAAAACTGGTTATATTTCAAGACTTCCTATTTTATCATGCAAAACCAGCACAATAATTTTTCATAAGCTAGGCAATCTTACATTATAGCTGAACAAATTAACTGTGCTGGATAAATACCAAACATACATCAAGCCACACTATCATCATCGACATGTAAACTGCATACCTCTTGCTGTCTTGCATGCATCAAATCACAGCCATATATCAAAACAACCAATCAACTACGTCTCAATCCCAAAAACTATTTTGAGTCTGTCGGCCATATGAATCCTTGACCTCTATATCCAAACCGTTCTATTCGGACTCATTTCATTCCAATACTGAAAGATATGTCCTTTAACATAAATTACAGGTTCTGCATGCAATCTTCCAAAACCCCACTACACTATGATGATCAATCAACCACCATAACTACTACTTCTAAGCTCCAAACAATATAAATTCCGGAACAATAAATAGATACACCCTCTGTCCCAATTTATGTTCCATCGTTTGACTAGGTACGGAATTTAAAAAAGAAAGAAAGACTTTTGAGACTTGTGATCTAAAATAAGGCACAAATATTTGCATGGATATAAATCTATCTCATTAAAGGTAAAATAAGAAGTTAATAACTATTAACGGTAAAATAAGAAGTTTAAATTAAATTATTTCTTAATACATAAATGGTCATTCTTTTGGACAAATTAAAAAGGAAGATATGCCAAACAAATCATCATGAAGTTTAAAATTAAATTATTTCCAAATCTAAAAATGTATCATTAACCGAAAAGCAAAAGTGCGCGATATAAAATAAAAAATAGGATCTAAAATTCACTGACCAGAGTGAGTAGAGAGCTTAGAAGATCTCTTAGTAAGAATAACTCTTAATTCCCCATCATCATCCCCTTCAAAAAGACAGATCAAAACAGCAGCTCTTTTAGGTTTAAATCTTTCAGTTTGCACAGCAGAAATTGGTGTCACTGATTCTTGAAAACCCAATTGAGAAACAACTTTCCCTGCACTCTCTTCCAATTTTTGCTCCTCAAAATCAGAGTCAAATTGAGGTGGTGGGGGTTTGTAAAGACGCAATTGTTGAGCTAAGGCTAATAGTCTTTTTTGAGAAGTATTATTAAAGCTGTGGTTTTTTGAAGATGATGAATCCATGATTAGTTTGCGTAGTGAATTTGGAGATTGAAATGAATAAAGGGTTAAGGAGGAAATTGATGATATTGATATTGATATTGACATTGACAATCTTCTAATTGATGATAGCATTTTTCACAAATTTGTATTGGGTTTATCAAAAAGTACAACATATTTTAGAAGCTCTTAGATTTGATTTTTGTTTAGTTTTTCAAACATTTAATAGATTTGATTTTGGTTTAGCTTTTTTTAGAAAATTAGATTTGAGCCGTCTTTTTAAAAAACAATTTAAAAGAACTTGGGATAAAAGTTATACCCCTCATATTCCTTTTTTTTTTTTTGGGTAATTAAACATTTTCCATTAATCACCAATGTAGCTTTACAAGTCCACAGTTGACTTTATCACAGTTCTGTCACGAGCTAAAAATAACAAGTCGTGATGGTACCTAACTCAACCCGTTAAGTAAGCCAAGTAACAGAAAAACACAATTCAACTGAGATTATAAGAGAAAAGAAAATAGATAACTGAGCATTTACGAATTTACCAAGACATGTTAGTACGAATCACGAGCTTCTAAGATTTAGAATTTCAAAACTGATACAAATAAGTACACGTTCTATTTGAAGGTTACATAAACAGATTAGCAATAATCTAAACTACCAAGGACAAGTGGAAGCTATAGCCAGACGCACGAATATCTTCCGAATCAACACCTGACGTCACCAGCAGCTCCGCTCCAAAATCTGTACGGAACGTGCAGAAGTGCAGTATCCGTACAACCAACCTCATGTACTGGTAAGTATTTTGTCTAACCTCGTCGAGGTAGTGACGAGGCTTTTAGTTGAAAGATGCTTATTGTTATAACATGCACATTAGACTAACAGTATAGGCAGTTTCAAACATAACAAATAAAAGTACCGCATACAACTCTGCGAGACAGTCAATAATTACTAGCAGGAATCACAGTAGAAGATTTACAATCCTTCCTGGTATGAGAAGTATATCCAAGATATCAAGTCAAATGGCACGGTAACACCTTTCGTGCTTCTGTCTCATCCTCACCATATATAAACAAATTTATGTGACAAATCAATTAGCATGACAACACCCTTCGTACGTTCAACTCATCCTTCCAAAATATACGTATAACAGAACCAACCAGATGATAGAAACACCATAACAGGAATTACAAAGTAGGAAATACGCAAGTAATAACAATGGACGAGGATATACATGTGGGCAATATTAAAAGACTAGGCGGAAAGCACGTGAGTAATAACAATCAATAGGAAAACAAAGAGTATCAACTTCAATTAACTAGCATAGTGGAGGTCTAAGTACAAATATAGCAAACAAGAAGCAAACATAAGATCTTTACAAGTTAACAAGTAATGGTATGAATGACTAGCATGGTGGAAAGCTTACACTAAGGTGAACCAGAATAGATACAACATGAGTATAATTATAAAAGTAGAAAATAGGCATGGTATTTGCAAGTTAAGCAAGTAGAAGGTATGAGCAACACAATAACAATTGAGATGGATATCATGACAGAACAATGGCAGTAAATCACATCAGATCCATAATTATGACAATAACAGTTCAAGGTAAAGACAAGAACATATACACGAAAGACTGATATCAAACATAATGCATGCCCCTTATCCTCGCCTGCACGGAAACACCCATCGTGCCAGGACCTCACAATAACATACAAGAATAATGATATAAATGAAATGGCACGGCATCACCCTTCGTGCGTTAACTCTCAAATGATATGGTACAGAGTCACCCTTCGTGCTTTTACGCTCAATAATGTGGCACGACATCACCCTTCGTACTTTTAATCTCAATAATACGGCATGGCATCACCCTTCGTGCTTTACACTCTCCCTTACATGATAATGTATAAATAATGGCACAGCATCACCCTTCGTACTTTGCACTCTTCCTTACCAAGCATATGAGTATCAATGACAAATAAGGCAGGAAGCACAAATAACATCAAGAAGAGTGTTTTAACAGATATTTCAAACAAATCTCAACCACATCTTTCCAAATCAACAATGATTCAACAACCCTCAAGAATCGTATTATTCAAATACATCCACAATTCTCACAATGATCCACAACACAAGAAAAGAGTCTAGTATCTCATGAATATGGGCCGTAGTAATGTAATAATGATTTCGCATAGAGATGACCGAATTAGACACATCAATGTATTTTCGGAATTCTATCAAATTCGATCAAGTTATATTGGGCTAATTCTTGATTACTAAATTTTATACTACGTTGTTAACATCGGTAAATCAAGTGAAGCATGAAGCAAGGAAGTTATGTAATCCTACAAGACATAATTATAGCACAATCTACCCCCGAGCATGATTAACCCCGGCACATACATATATGCTCGTCACCTCATATATGTATCACCCCCGCATGTAGCAAACAATGACAAATAGGAGAAAAAAATTTCTCAACAAAGTTAGGCAAAATACTTACCTCGAACAAGCCAATAACAATAATGAGCAAGCCAAGTGATGCTCCAAAATGCCATCACATGTGTAGTGACTTCTGAACGGCTCAAAACTAGCCAAAAGCAACTCAAATATATCAAATAAAGCCCAAGGAAACAATTTCAAATGATAGAGATCGAATCCTAAATCAAATCCCAAATCCAGCCAAAAATCACACCCATGTCCACTCCTCGGAACCCGACAAAACTCATAAAATCCGACAATCCATTCAATTATGAGTCCAACCATACTAGTTTCACTCAATTCCGACTCTATATCGAAGTTCAAAACTCAAAAATTTATATTATGAAACTTTATGCCAAAACCCCCAATTTTCTCTTTAAAATTCATCAACCAAAAGCTAAAATCGAAGATAGATTCATGGAATATAACCAAACTGAGTAGAGAACACTTACCCCAATTCATATGGTGAAAATCGCCTAAAAAATTCCCAATTCCAAGCTCCCCAACTCAAAATATGTTAAATAAATAAAATCTTTGTTTTAACATTGTTCTGCCTCGTTTCTTGTGCCAAATAATCTCGAAACTCATTTTTGATGCTTCCAAAGGATTCATTGTGAGCTTCTAGTCAAGTTAGGCTCTTGAATCACTCCATTTAACCTTATATTGAAGGAGATATGTTGGTTTCAATATTTGAAAATAGTGCAGATTTTTAAAAACGAAATCAGTGGTAATTTCGTAATTAATCTAAAAAATCTAGCAACCCAATTCTTAGTAAAATGATCATAAACTCCTCATACGATACCCAAATTCGACGATTCATTTTGATATGGATCCATAATTACGATACGGATCTAATGCTTCAATAAAAACAGAAATTGGAGCTCATTTGCTTAATATAGTACCATTCATGCTTGAAGAAACAACGTCGAAACACAAAAAAACGAGCGCAACACAACCCAAACTTATCCGAAACTCACTCGAGCCCATCGGGACTACGTCCAAACAAACCAACAAGTCTCATAATATAACACGGACTTACTCGAGGCTTCAAAACACACATAACAACATCGAAACGATGAATCACACCTCAATCCAAAAATCAATGAACTTGAAACTTCAAACTTCCACAACCGATGCCGAAACCCATCAAATCACGTCCGATTGACCTTAATTTTTTCACACAAGTCACATTTGACATTACGAGCTTGCTCCAACTTCCGGAATTGAAATCCGACCCCGATATCAAAGAGTCCACTCCCGGTCAAACTTCTCAAAAATCCAACTTTCACCATTTCAAGACTAATTCAACTACGGACCTCCAAATTATAATTCGGACGGCGCTCCTAAGTCCAAAATCGCCCAACGGAGCTAATGGAACTGACGAAACTCCATTCCGGGGTCAAATGCTAAAAAGTAAAACTCGGTCAATTCTTCCAACTTAGAACTTAAATCTTGAAGTTCATTCTTCCAAATTGATTCCGGATAACTTGAAAATCAATACCGACGATTTACACAAGTCATAATACATCATGCAGAGATACTCGAGCCCTTAAGATACCGAGCGAAGTGCAGATTCTCAAAACGGCCAGTCAGGTCGTTACATCCTTCGCCACTTAAACACATGTTCGTCCTCGAATGTGCTAGGAGTCGTTCCAAAGCTATCAAATCGTGGTGTAATCATACTAAGCATAAACCCGGGGGTGATAGCACGTCACCCTAATCTGCATAAGCCCGCCAACCCAACATAATTAAAGATCCTTATTTCAACCTTAGTCCTTAAACCTTATAACTCAATCTCTATCATTCCGAACTCATTATAAGACCCGAATCCCACATCCACACACTTTATAAGTCTGAACAAGTTGTATCAAGTCACAACCATAACACAAGATGTAATCACATGATATGCCCCATCACTTCGACACTCACAGTAGGAACTGCTGACCACCATTACTACCTAAACCAAATCCAAAATAAATCTGGTGCCGGTAGCAAACCTCGTATCGATTAGAATCTCGTTCAAAACCTTCATACCCTATCGATTATGAAAGAAACACGCATACCCGCTTAACCACTCATCTGATCAATAAGCCAAGAAACTCACTCGCCCGACTAGGGCCATTGTCCAAATCCTCAACAATAGCACAAATCTCAGGTCTAGAAACCTCATCTTAGCCAACACAAGCAACCATACCGACAAGCATCAACACTAATCATATGGATCCACACACAACCCGTTTCTGTACACCAAAAATTAATAATTTAGACATGACAGATAACAGTAAGAAAACTAAATAAGAAAATTACTAAGAAAGTTAAGCAGGCAAGGAAATTTTAGCATTTTACTATGAACTATTTTCAACAGGGTGAAAACAATATACACGAAATAGAAATAAGGAGCCACATTTCATCACTGTACCGTTGCGGCATGCAATCCGATCCCATCATATCAATCCATATAGGGTACCCTCCGAGCCATAATACTCGGGCTCACCGATCACATGTGCATCAATATCAAGCACAACAAGGTGCACAAAATATAACTGTGGGGAAAATCATTAGGAACAAACAATACTGAGAAAGATAAGCACAATTATGGTGCAATAAGCAAATCAATATCACATAGGCTATCTCGCCCATAATGCCATGAGGCCTAAACTGAATCACAATATGCGTATGAAGAATCATATAACCCTCACAACCCGCCATAGTATAAGAGAGAAATATATAACATAAACCAAGGAGCGAATGACATCCATTCCACCCAATGATATACATATGGTAACAACTGCGCAAGAACAAACAGGTCTGATCCGATACAGAATACACATTCTCATTAGGCTCAAAGTAATCCCTAAACCAAATTTCGATCTTCCTCAAACATGTAATAAACCTTCCAAAAGTCTATAACAACCTTTCCATAACACCTACTATCAATCATCCAATCCTCTACATTTCTTCTCAACTCGCAATCAAGGAATAGACTGCCAACAAGAACATTCAGTCTCTTAGCCTCATGAATACCAGAATTTTCATACCCAATCTCAACACCGCTACTCAAATTGCTGACAACTAATTCATACTCCATCATCTCACAGAGAAATACCCATAAGTCAAAACACAATGTGCCTGCCAACAGGAGAACTCTACTTCGATGGGAACACATAGTGCCAACTAAACCTTAAACATCCAAAATCGTTCGTAACATCAAGAACTCATATCCTTCCCTCCGAAACTATCTGCAACCTTGCACACGCAACTTTCCAACCCTCACACGGCGCATCGCCTCTAACATGATAACTCGCAGCACTTACGAAAATCTCATAGTCAACTTTGAACCTTACGCAAATTGAACACTTCATCAACCGAGAATCTTTTATTTATCTCAATCCGGGAGAACACCACCACATGTAATATAGCTTCTATACCTGTAGAAAACATCAACTCCGATCGTGGTCATAACCATGATAAATTCTTTGAAACTCAGTAACACATAATCGAGCAATCAGAACCAGTCGCCTCTAACTCAATCGAGTCACGTAGACCGCCAACCCGAAAGTGACTCAATCTGATATGATCGCCCTGAGTGAACTTTCTGGGAACCCGAAGCCATTTCTTGCACCACCCCAATATTTAGACCTTTCTTGACAAGGAAATACTGGGGATCCGATTACCATTCGCTACCGTTTTCAAGCCCACCCGTGATTCACCAGCATATTACCATTCAAAGAAATAACCTAGAAATCTCTCAATTTGGAAACTGATACAACCCATAATCCTACAATCCGATCGTCATCAACACACTCTACCACTTAGCTCGAAGCCATAGAACACCTCAACGATAACCCAAAGTACCATATCTTCACAGCATGCCCCAATATTGCACAACTATTTAGCTGAATACTTCAGAACTCATGAAATGCCGGTCATAGAACACCCCGAAGACTCTGCCAAACACCTGTCAATCATTGCAACAGTCAAACAACTCCCCCAAATGCTCTGGAATGATGATATATGCACTCCACCAAATGGAAACCTCATACGAGACACACGATCCAAACTCATCAAGCAAGAGATGACCCACCAATTTTTACTCAAATCGACACCTTGTCATGAACCCTCCTTAATCATAATAGCCTGGCCACCCACCAATCTTCCCAAATCTGTTCTTACCAACCAGACATATGCACTTGCCTCGTACCACAAATGAACGACTAGAAGATTTTAACACTGCATCTGCTTCTGAGGTTAGACAATACATCGCGATGATAATCAAGCATCCATAGCCCATCGTAATCCATCTGCAACATTACCGATCGTCGGCACATAGCGAATATTGAGCGCACAACATCACATATGAGTGATCAGGAAGAGTTAAAGTCGTAGGATTCAAGCTGAAACAAGGCCTCACGATGAGGAAAGAAGAAAGGGAATTTTTTTCCTAAATGCCCTATAGCCTCCCGAAGATAGGTATGGACGTCATCATACCGATCCGCAAGACTCTACTAGACACTTGCTCATACTCGTAGAACCTATGAACCTAGTGCTCTGATACCACCTTGTCACAACCTAAAAATCACAAGTCATGATGACACCTAACTCAACCCTCCAGGTAAGCCAACTAACAGAAAAACACAACCCAAGTGAGGTTATAAGAGAAAAGAGAATAGATAACTAAGCATTTACAAATTTACCAAGATCTGGTAGTATGAATCACGAGCTTCTAAGATTTGGAATTTCAAAACTGATGCAAATAAGTACACATTCTGTTTGAAGGTTACATAAACAGATTAGCAATAATCTTAACTACCAAGGACAAGTGGCAGCTATAACCAGACGCACGAATATCTTCCAAATCAACACCCGACGTCACCAGCAGCTTTCACACCCTTTTTTACTTCACTTAAACCTCTTAAAATTATAAAAAGATTTGTAAAGCTCAAAAGAGTTTTTAATTAAAAAGTGACAAAATTGTGTTCAAAAGGAAATAATTCAGAGTCGCCACCTGACATTAGTTTCGGTGTGCCAGGTCACCGTTTTTAAAAATGATTTTCCTTTTAAAACACTTTGGACTCCAAACTAAGCCTGCACCAGAGATTCGGGTAAGGGGATTCATTTGACTCGGAAAGAAGGTGTTAGGCACTCCCCAAGTCCCGTAACTAGTATGGTTGCATACTAGATCTAGTCGGCTTTTAAAATATTCAAGTTGAGGTTAAATCACAAAAAATAAAAATAAACACAAAAGAGGCTTGAGGTCATCTCCACCTAAATGAAAGAAAATTGAAGGAAAATTAAAGTTCCAAATTACAAAATACTACGGGCTATTCCCCGAAATAAAATATGTACAAATCCTTCGGGGCATTCCCCGGATAAATTTAACTGAAGGGGGTGACCTCTCACCTCAAAAGAAATTAAAACACGAACGTCCTAAAAGTTTGTCTACCCAAATGTGGTCAGCCTAAGCATGCTCCTAGCGGTAAATCAGTAAAGAGATCTACGTAAAATGAGAAACTTAAAACACTAACAACTTATGCTTTATCTCGTTCCATAATTTTTAGGTCCAATTTTATTTTAAATCACATCTCCCCAAACAATTCTTTTAAACCCAACAAACTGGCAATCCGATTTTCCAATTCAAATAACTAAACATACGATTCCAATTCAATTTTCCAATTCACTTGCAATCAGTTCAAGTAAACATACGAGCAGGCATATTCAAAACCATAGATAATAACTAAACAAATCACAAAATCAAATCACCAAACCAACAATTAACGTTAAGCCAGAATATAACTGAGTAAAGGATTGAAGAATTGGACCTTTATAGAAATTTATTGTTTCACTGCTTTGAACTCGAAAATATAACGGACCACGGACGGAAACTCGAATCGGCACCGGAAAGCTCGAACCAAAACGAGCTCAATCAAACTTTACAGTGAAGAGGTGAATCTCACAGTTCGTAAGACTTCCCTGTCAAGTCAATTGACTCGTCTTTATCGGCTTTCTGCAATTCCTCGGCTCCAATTTGTTTTGAACGTTCAATTACTCATTCAAAGTGGGAAAATCTTTATATTAAAGAAGAAAAAAGAAATAGGTGATGAATGTGGTCTGGACAGAAGATAAAGTTAGCTATGGAGAAGGATTAAATTTCCAATTAAACAGATTATCTCTTCCGTTCCACTCTCTCTATTCTTTTTATGTTTTATTTCAATTCTGCAAACACACACACACACTAATTTAAGTCTTTAAATACAAGCCCTCTCATTCCATTCTTTGTCTTGCAGTTAGGTGTTGGGGAATTGGGTGGCGGCTGATGGAAATTTGGGAGTGAAGAGATAAGGAATTTTTGGAGAGGGTGCCGGCTATTGTGTGTGTGTGTTTTTCAGAGTGAGAGAGATAGGTGAGGGTGGTGTGAGTGAAGCAGCGGCAAATCGGTTCCAGCGGTTGTCTTTGTCTCCGGCGAGTTTTGGTTGAAGAGGGGGTGGTGTCGCCGGTTCTGTATTTTTGGAGAGGGGCACTGGTTTTTGTTTTTAGGGTGTGTTCTGGTTGTTGTGAGAAGAAGATTCAGCCACTGCTGAAAAATTGTGTCCTTAGGTTTAGGCTTTTTTTAAAATGGTTTTAATTTGGTGTAGATGGTATTGGGCTCAAATCTTGTGGGCCATTCTGAATTGGGCCAAATTTTGGATAAGAAAAGCTTAGCAAGCCCAATGTTTTTCCATATTAATATAAAAATATAAAACTAATCCTAATTAATTATAATAAACATACTATATTGTGAAACTATTTTGGTATTTTTTAAATATCATACTAAAAGATAAACATGGAATTAGATTAAAATTATTGAAAAATTAAAATAATATTCCTGCCAAACTACTGCTATTCCTGAAAACAAAGTGGAACTATTTTTGTATTTTTGAATTTTATGAAAGGTAGATAAACTAAAAGTAACAAGATAAAATATAAATTACCTAAATAAAAGAAAATATTTTTGTAATTTTTATTTTTTTGTGACAAAATAAAAGTAAAAGAGTCAAAACTAGTTGAAATAACGATATAAGGCCTAAACTAAATATTTAGATATTAAAATATGTAAAATCTTGGGGAGGGTAAAAAATTACATGTCTACAGCTGCCCCTCTTTGACTGGAAACACCAAGAGTTTTCAGACAAAGAATGACGAGACAGGTTTTTTGACCCGACCTTTATTTAGAGAAACCAAAAACTAAAAAAGAGGAGAATGTGACCGAGCCCTGGTATCTGAGCTGCCTACATATCCGTGGCTATAAAGGAATCAGGCCACGTGTAGTTCAGAATTAGAAAGAGTGATGGAGTATACCGAGGTGGAGAGCCGATCAAAGTGCCACTCCGTCGAGGTTCCGGTCCGCGATCCTGTTATTACATCAAAATCAAAAAATGAAAAAGACTAACTATGGTTGTCAGCTATGAGTTACAAGATTCCTATCTATAAGTCTTCTGAAGCTTGATCTTGAGTTTTGAATGGTTCTTCATGCAGACTTTAGACTTGAACCTTGATGCTTGCTAGCTGCAGGTGCTCGTTCATTCTTCTTCAGATTTTTGGATCACGACGGGACATGCGAAGCTCATGACTTAGTCATGTCTTGAGCAATCCATATCTTATCTCCGCTTCTATATTTCGGATATATTATTTTTTTCTTTTTTCCTTCTTTTATTCTGGATTGAGACTACTTTTGTTGGTCATCTCGGACTATTGACTCGCATTGTTGAGGCGGGCTTCTGCTGCTTCTAACTTGAATTGAATTCTGAAATGACTTCCCTCGTTCTCCATGTGGGTGCCTGCTATTGACTTGAAATTTAAAGTAACTCTGAAAAGAACTCCCTCGTTCTCTAGGTGGGTTCCTGCAATCAAAATAACAAAACAAACAAAATTTTCTGCCCCAGTTTGCACTAGGAAAATTTGTGAGTTGTTAGCAAAACTGTAAATCACCTATGTTATTGATGCAATGATGAGAGTAAACTTAAACACTCGACTGGGATGTACATCTCCTGTGAGTAAAACCAAGAAAAGTTGACTAGCAAATTCATCAGACTAGGTCTTCTGTCTTAGGAGAAAGATTCATCAGACTAAGATTTCGATCTTAGGAGAAAATTCATCAGACTAGGTCCCTCTTTTTTTTGTTATCTTAGGAGAAAGATTCATCAGACTAAGATTTCTATCCTAGGAGAAAATTCATCAGACTAGGGCTTTTTATCTTAGGAAAAAGATTTATCAAACTAAGATTTTTGTCCTAGGAGAAAGTTCATCAGACTAGGTCTCTTTTCCACTTCTTTTTTTGGTATCTTAGGAAAAAGATTCATTAGACTAAGATGTCGATCCTAGGAGAAAATTCATCAGATTAGGTTTCTTATCTTAGGAGAAATATTCATCGGACTAAGATTTTGATCCTAAGAGAAAATTCATCAGACTGTGCCTTCTATCTTAGGAGAAAATTCATCAGACTATGGCTTTTTATCTTAGGAGAAATATTCATTAGACTAAGATTTTTGTCCTAGGAGAAAGTTCATCAGACTAAGATGTCGGTCCTAGGAGAAAATTCATCAGACTAGGTTTCTTATCTTAGGAGAAAGATTCACCAGACTAAGATTTTGATCCTAGGAGAAAATTCATCAAACTAGATCTTCTATCTCAGGAGAAAAATTCATCAAACTAAAATTTCGATCCTAGGAGAAAATTCATCAGACTAGGTTTTCTATCTTAGGAGAAAAATTCATCAGACTAAGATTTTCTATCTTAAGAGAAAAATTCATCAGACTAAGATTTCTATTGGGAGGAAAATCCATTAGACTGAGACTTTTTATCCTAGGAGGAAAAATATGAAGAGGAATGGAAATATTTTATGTACACTAGCAAGACAGATAAAGGCAAAGATTTGAGGAACTTCCCTTTGTCGGCTCTTCTCTTCTTTTTTTCTTTTTTTCCTCTTTTTTTGAACCAACTTGCTTGCCCTGCTTTGTTCCTGTTTCAAACAAAGAAAATTTTTGAGTTTAAAAGTGTGGTGGCTTAAAATTACGTTCAGTAACCAGAGATAGGGTAAGGGCTTAAAATTATCCTAAGGGGAAGGTGTTAGGCACCCCTTAAAATCCACTA
The DNA here is from genome assembly GCF_000393655.2 of Nicotiana sylvestris. Classification (NCBI taxonomy): domain Eukaryota; kingdom Viridiplantae; phylum Streptophyta; class Magnoliopsida; order Solanales; family Solanaceae; genus Nicotiana; species Nicotiana sylvestris. Next base: position 14,237,003 of record NC_091064.1, read on the forward strand.
GTGTGGTTCCCGGCCAAACAGTTTTTTGTGAATTTGTACAATTAGCAAATAGCAAGCATGACTCAAATAGTAGGGGATTTAAGTTTAAGAACACAGATGTTTGAAAAGCAAGATTTTTGAAAAAAAGAATTATAATCTAAGCATAAAGGAAAGGGGGTCCTAGGTTCGTTTATAATATGGATCACATCAATGCAATACCCGGTATGACACTCCTCAAAGAGGGGCTATATGTGGCATTATTGCACCGGTCATCATATCCATATCTATCCTTTCCCGTGCCCGTGAAGGTAATTAAAGCGAGGGTTAGTCTCGACCCCTATTGCATGTTGTTACCCGTCCCTTCCTATCAGTCCCGGAGGAATTTAGGACTCCTATCCTATAAAGGGGGTTCTAGGCAGACCCTTAGGTTTAAAGGCAAAATACTAGTCGACAGACAAGGACACATAGGACTGCATTTAGGGAGAAAACATAGAAAAACAAATAGAAGGCCCATATATACCTCCACATATAGTACACATAAACAGCACGACTCATACACAGTTAAGATCTGAATTGAGATTATAAGCATGGTATCTAAGTGATAACAGCAAAACCAAATTTATTACATGACTCAGAAAAGAAGTCCAAATCAGGCTTGCCTACTGATTTTAACACGTTGATAGTTAAACACTAATCACAAAGACGGTTCTGGTTTTTTTTAAAGTTATTACCTAAGGCTTGCCTAGGCGTAAAATAATATGCAGCAGTTACCAGAATTGCTGAAACAGTTTGGAAGTCATCATTTACCTAAACATGTTGTTCTAAATGTTGATACGAATCTGAAAATGCAGAGATTGTTACCAGTTTTATTCAGAAAACATCACAATGTGAGATTATTATTTATTACCTTTTCATGAATCAGTAATTAACTAGGCGTCTTAAACAAAATGCAGACAGTATCCTAGAACTTGATATCTAATATGCACATGCAAATGGCAGGATTGTTAAAAACCAGGATCCCTAAGGCATGATTTCTAAATGCACACAAGAGTTGCAGAATTATTGAAATATGACTTCTGAAAGTACAAGAGTAACAACTTTTATGCCAATGTTGTTATTGTCCTAGGAGCATAATTTCTAAGTGATAGACATAAAACATGGATTAGTGACGGACCAGATACCGAAGCAAGAAACATGGGTCATAAGAGCATGATTTCTAATGCATGTATGAATCCTAAGCATGGTTCTACCGCACAATTAGTAACATAACCCTAATAACATGTCTTCAACCCTTAACAACTATAGCATGCATATTTACCCCATCCTTTTTCACTATCCACCCCAATACTTGTTTACAACAGGTTATTCCAGACCAATATTGAAATGAATTGCATAAGTAGAAATGAAAAATAATAAGTTACACTATAGGAATCCTGATTAGGACTTCCTCCCTGAGTTATGTAATAAACCACCTCAAGTGCCAAGATTGTTCCATAGCTCTTTTCATATCTGGGTGCGTTAGAGTTCCCTAAGGACCTCAAGGGATCCCGGGCAGTGCTCGCACCCAGATTTCATAGCCAAGATAGAGTAAGTGCAGTGTGGAAAGGCCAGCTTTCATCTGTCCAAGTTCAGAGGGAGCTCAAGGGTCCCAAGGCAAGGCTCACTCAAAAAAGGCAGAACCTAGTGGTCTAGGAATATATGTGAGAGTGATTGACATAGATTTAAAGGAGTTGAGTTGGAAAATAATTTTGAAACAACATGTTTGAAATAAGTTTGCAAAACAACAAAAGAGTTGCCTAGGGAAACAGTTTCGAAAGGAAAAGGGGATAGGAACAACAACAACTTGGAACAAGCCAACACACATAGAACAAATTCAAAGAACAGTATCATCCCAACATTCACAAGCAGGAAAGTAAGAGGTTGGGGACATAGAGGGTCCAAATCAAAAACACTTAAACATGGTTGAGAAGAGATGCATAGAGTCCACTCCCGGTCAAACTTCTCAAAAATCCAACTTTTGCCATTTCAAGACTAATTCAACTACGGACCTCCAAATTATAATTCAGATGGTGCTCCTAAGTCCAAAATCGCCCAACGGAGCTAATGGAACTGACAAAACTCCATTCCGGGGTCAAATGCTAAAAAGTTAAACTCGGTCAATTCTTCCAACTTAGAACTTAAATCTTGAAGTTCATTCTTCCAAATTGATTTCGGATAACTTGAAAATCAATACCGACGATTTACACAAGTCATAATATATCATGCAGAGATACTCGAGCCCTCAAGATATCGAGCGAAGTGAAGATTCCCAAAATGACTAGTCGGGTCGTTATAAGTTCCCTGTCTCATATAGAAGTTTCTACTTATACCTGTACAAATATCAATTAACCATGAGCCCTATGTGCTAGTCTACTTGTCTATCTCCTCAAAATTTAAGTTGTTGCAGTAGTTTTCTTATTTGAGCAGATGCTTTTATGTTACAAACACATGCAACAGTCCTAGCTAATTCTTCTACCTCTCTACTGCGCTTCTCAAATATTCGAAGGTTCTTCTCATTCCAGATCATGTGAATTGTCTCAGCATAAACCATTTTGAAGGCATCAATATTATGTGATTTCCCTTAAGCATTTTTCACTACCCACTCCCAATGTTGACTCTGTGAAATAGCACAATATGATCGTCTCTGCATCCATACTAGCATCCTATTCGACAATCTCTTGGCAAAGTCACATTTTTCGAACAAGTGGTTTCTAATTTCATTATGAGATGGACATAAAATGCATATGGTGTCCACCTGCATTCTCCAACGTACCGGGATGATTGCCAGCTTATACCTATTCCGCCCAGTTGGCATTCCACACATTGTGAGCGGGATGATTGCAGCAAGGTCGACCAAACATACTTGGCCTGTCTAGAGGCCTAGATAGAGGATTGGGATCAGAGATATGGCATGATTCCATTATACCCTCCATATGGCCGTGTTGACGAGGAACATGAGTACGTGGTTTGATATCGCCATGTTACTCGCCTTCTGATCGGGAATCCTGTTCATCACGATGGTGGTCAGTACGTTCCATATGCCGGGAGGCATGAGGCACTGGTATGTTATTTGATATACTTACTTATCATGTTACATTACATTAACATCCTTCCTTAATTAATATGTTATATATTATGTAAGCTATTGCCTTACACCATTTATACCAGTTGGGACTGGAGATGCTACATCATGCAGACGACAAAACGGTAATTGTGCATGGGTTTGGTCGTCAGGTTGCTGATCTTGCTGCTTATACATAGAGAGTTGCCCGAGAGGATGCGGTTAGGTTACGAGGCTTTGTATATGCCGCCTGAGGAGTACTATCATGGGCCACACGTGGCCTTATCACGTGGTCTACGTGGCAGGCGTGACTAGAGAGGAAAGGGTGACCCACTTAGTCTTGGTGGTCGGCGAGGACAGAGTCCCCAGCAAGGGGGCATTGAGGCACCCATGGAGGATATTGGAGATGATCAGCCGAGTGATTACCCTGAGCCACACGATGCTCATCACGATATGCCATCATTCAGCCTTTAGCTATCATCAGGGACTTCACAGTTGACCACGTCAGCTCTAGTGTTGATCGCGGGCACCACCATTGCGCAGTATGATTGGGATCAGTATTTTCCTGGTCATCCAGAGCAATCGAGGGTTGCTGAGGATCGTCTGATACAAGAGGTGCATAGTGGTCGATGAAGTTATGGCTTTTCATCGAGGGCTGCTGAGGATCTTTCAGGCACAAATAGGGAGACATCACATCAGATCGAGACGTCACAGCCTTCATCTACTGCAGTGCACCTCGGAGTTCCCACAGAGCATTGTGTGCCTACTCAGGCGCTGGTTTGTTTGTATTACTATTACTTCAATTTGGTTTTACCTTATAGATAGTCGGTAATATCTAAATTGTTTATATTTTTTTAAAGATTCCGTCATCACCCATTATGGAGGCTATTGTGTGATACTCGCTTGCTAGAGACTGATGATTTTATTCAGGAGCCCGCTGAGACCATGGTTTGACCATTAAATTGTTTTGCTAACACGTACATTAGTATTTTATTTTTCATATACTAAAATATCTTATTATTTTGTAGGTTACTGATGGCCCAATGACCGCTTCTACTAAGCCCGCTAGCCTTTTTAACGATCATGCTGCAGCGCATCCTCAGATAAAGAGGCGACGTGATGAGGATAATCCCGATAGCGTAGCCGAGCTGGATGGTATGCTCCTCAGGCCAGTCAATGCTTTAAAGCATACAGGTCGTGTGACTCATTGATATGTATTTGAGTTGTATATATGACATTAAATATCTAATAGTAAAATTATTGATGTTTTACATAATAAGCGCATGTGTTTTTATTTTTCGGGTTATTTATTAGTTTAAAACTAGAACACAAAAAAATAAGACAAATTAACATAAATTTAAATTCATTAAAAAATATACATAATACATGACACACACACGACATAAAAATAAAAAACTACACTTAACGTATCCATGTGTTTATTTAGTCACTATCGCCCATTATTCTCTGCTTCAACTACTGAAATTATTTTTCCAACCGATTATTTTCTTCTTCTGCCTTTTTCAGTTTCTCCTTCACTGCCGCAAGTTGTTCTTGGAGTTTCAAGATCTGAAGTTTGTACTCACCGGTCAGATTTCAAATGTTTAGCAAACATGCTTTGTAGTATTCCTGGTTAATGGGTTCATCATACCATTCTTCAAACCACATTGATTGTCGTGCAGATTTTTCAGGTCGACATGACAATACACATAACACATATTGTGATGCTCTATGTTTAACGTACAAGTTCGTGCAGTTTAGTTCTTCTTAAGTTGAACCAACATTCCAGTTTTCAAAAACCATTTCAAAACCATTACAACATCCATTTTAGAAATGCCACTAATATTTACTAAGTGGTTTAAGAAGAGACAAAAAGATGAAGGTAGTTCAACAGATCCATATAGAGCACGTCATAACACAATCGATCCCTAACTTGAAAAAGATATGCTAGGTTGCTATACTGATTTGGTGGATGACAAGTGGTATGTTGTTCTACGTCCCTTGAAAATAAGCCTATCAATATACATACTGATCTAAAAGTTGCAGGGCACATTATTGAGGGGGAAGCGCATTCTACAAAGCCTGAAGTTATGCGAATTTGGGGAGAAAAACTACAATGGATTCCCCTTTGCTCAATAAAGTGTAATTATGAAGTACGATGCCATTGGCATGGGCTAGTTGTACCATAAACACTATCTGCAATATTCCAAACAAACACACATAATGATGAACCAGAAATGATTCAGTATTTGACAAAAGGAGATGTTAGAGATAGAAAAGGCACTAGTCGCTCATCGTGCACCGGATGATCTTAACTACCAGTAAGGAATGATCAGTATTAGGATTTATTAGAGAATGAAAAATTGCATAGAGACATTGATTATCCTATATTTCCAACAATTGTCGAGTGGGAGGGACTACTAAAGTTTCTACCGCAAACATTGGATGTAGGAATCCCATATTATTGTAGAAATCAAGCAAGTGGTCTTATTGATGATAACGATGAAATACGAGAAATGTGTGTCAACTGGGGCCTAGATTATGATACCCTCTGTCCGGACGAATGCGTACAAGATGTTGACGAAGAAAGTGAAGACAATGACAATGAAATAGTGCCAGACATTGACGATAATGGCGAATGAAAAACGTTATTTATTTCTAGAAGTTATTTTTAATTGTTGTATTGGATCTTCAATGCTAATGTCAATTAGATTTAAGACTTTATTTCATAAATATTGCAAATAGCACCACAGACATTTAGTAAAATAAAACTACTACAACAAATCACTAAGTTTATCCTTAAAAATTGGGCACATTGTATGTGTCACACCTCCTTTTTACCCCCCGAAGGGTATACAAGAGTTTTTTCAATTAAAGGACAATCGAAACGGGATTTATTTAAAAGATTCAGAGTCTCCACCTAGGAGATTTATGGTGTCCCAAGTCACCGGTTGAATCCCGAATCGAGGAAAAGCTTGACTCTGTTATACAGTCCGTGAACCAGAAATCCGAGTAAGGAATTCTATTAACTCGGGAGAAGGTGTTAGGCATTCCCGAGTTTCGTGATTTTAGCATGGTCGCTCAACTGTTATTCTTGGCCTATTATCTGATTTTAATACATGTTTAGACCTATGTGCATTTTAACTTTTGAAAACCGCTTTTACTTGTTTAAAGAATTAATTCAAGGTTATTTAAAACATATCGCAAGATACGCCATATGAAATGCACCCGTGGCTCACGATATGCTTATTTTATTTAACATTATTGGAAATTGAAGTCGGGTCACATGAAATGCACATCCGGGTTTATAACATGTTTACTTTGTTTTTATTATTCAAAGTTATGGTAGGGTCACATGAAATGCACACCAAATTGAAATTTACGTATTGTGACAATGCCACGGGAACCGTACCCATGGCCACGATAAAGCGAGCTACGAAAAGCAATGGAAGAAGAATCATGGCAAACATGATATACGTGAATAATTACTGCAAATCCAAACTTGAATAAAGTAAATTTATCTTTAAGGCAAAACCATGGTCAACTTGTCATTTTTAATAAACATTCTGTCAAAAAGCATTATGATTACAAAAAATAAGATAGATAAAGGATTATAAACTTCACCAAAAATCAGAGAGCACATGACATCATAGAGAATCTTTTCTTTGTTATGTATTTAACATATGTCCAAGAATAAGCTAATTTCTTCAACCAAGACAAAATGACATAACACACAGCTTAACTAACTGCAATTTCGTCACTTCAATAAACTAAAAATATACTAGCATAATCCATTCTCTTACATGTTAAATTTGCAGGGAATAGAAATAACAGGATCAACAAATTCTGAATCCAAAATACGGATTAGCTGAAGCGCTAAAGAAACGATGACCCAACTTGCAGACCAAACCGTAAACGAAAATATTGTTTCATAAACAAGGAAGTTAAATAAATAACAAAATTACCAGATGTATTCAAACAATGGCAGCAACACTTAGTCTGAGACAGAAAACTCGCCGAATAAAACCTCGCCGAAAACTTCGATGAACCTCGACGTCAACTCGAACTTGGCTCAAAAATCAATTGCCCACAGAATCAATTTACTGGGAGTGGAGAAATAGTTGAAATCATCATAAATGAACTCAAAAACCTTCCTTTTCATCTTCAATGTATTGTAATTCTCCATGTTTTCTCTCAATTTCAAAAGAAGAATCAATTCTCTGGACGATAAACACTAAATTTGAGATTTCCCTTGCTGATAATAAACAAAATACAAAAAACAGGATAATATTTGGATTTTTGATGGGTGAGAGTGCCAAAAGGTTAGAATATTAGGAGGGCTCAGTTATAGGGAGAGTCGTTTTTTGATTTTTTTTTTTTTGAATTGGAGATCATGTTAGAAGGGGAGTGGGCTGCCGTTCTTCGCCCCTTTTTTTAGGAATTGGAATCTTAGGATAGGGTTTCTATAATTGGGTATTTTATATCGAGGTGGTAAGGGATGATGACCATTGGATTAGAAGGAAATAGATGGTTAGGATTAAATCTTACACTTAAGTGGGCTATTAGGTTGAGAAGAATGGGCTAAGGGTAATTGGGTTGGACCATGTCTTTTTGTGTTTCAATTTTGGGCTAGAAGACTCCAAAAATTATTATTTAAACTCATAGCTAAATTTCCTTAATATAAGATAACTATACTACATGATGCGAAAATAAATTCTAATTAATTAAACTAAACTATATTAAAACATGAAACTATTACATATATTTTTGTATTTTTCAAGATTATATAAAGATAAAAATAAGGTACTATTTTTTGTATATATTTGTTTTTACTTTATGAAAGGTACATAAAATAAATTATTTTTGTAATTTTCATTTTCTTGTAATAAAATAAAGTAAAAGAGTAAAAATGAGTTGAAATAGCTATATTGGGCCTAAATTAAATATTTACATGCTAAAATATGAAAAATCTTGGGGAGGGTAAAAATCACATGTCTACAGCTGCCCCTCTTTGACTGGAAAGATGAAGTATTTTCAGACAAAGAACGACTAGACAGATTTTTTGACCCGACCCTTATTCAAGGAGACCAAAAGCTAAGAGGAAGGAGAATGTGACCGAGCCCTGGTATCTGAGCTGCCTACATATCCTTGGCTATAAAGGAATCAGGCCACGTGTAGTTCAGAAGTGATTGAGATGACGGAGTGTGCCGAGGTGGAGAGCCGGTCGAGGTGCCGTTCCATTGAGGTTCTGATCCGCGGTCTTGATGTTACATCAAAAATCAAAACATGATAAAGACTAGCTAAGCCTATCAACTACGAGTTACAAAATTTATATCTATAAGTCTTCTGAAGCTTGATCTTGAGTCTTGAGTGGTTCTTCATGCAGACTTTAGATTTGAACCTTGACGCTTGCTAGTTGCAGGTGTTAGTTCGTTCTTCTTCAGCTTTTCAGACCAAAACGGGACATGCAGAGCTTGTGACCTCAGCCCTGTCTTGAGCAACTCACATCTTTTATTAACTTCTGCATTTGGATTCACTTCTTGTCTTTCTTTTTGTTTTTTTCTTTTTATTCTGGATTGTGACTAACTTATGTTGATCATCTTGGACTGCTGACTCGCATTCTTGACGCGAGCTTCTTTTGTTGCTGACCTGAATTGCATTCTGAATTGAATTCTCTTTTTTTTTTTCAGGTGGGCGCCTGATTGCTGAACTTGAACCGTCTTCTCTTGTTACTTGACACTGTTTTCCCTTGCACCTTGAACCATTTTCCCTTGAAACTTGAATTGTCTTCCTTCGAAACTGCTTTCCCTTGAAACTCGAGTTGTCTTCCTTCGAAACAGCTTTCCCTTGAAACTTGAGTTGTCTTCCCTTATTCTCCAGGTGAGCGCCTGATTACAACAAAACAGACAAAACAAAAGAAATTTTTTCTGCCCCAGTTTGCACTAGGAAGATTTGTGAGTTGTTAGCAAAATTGTAAACTACTCGTACTATTGATGCAATGATGAGAGTAAACTAAAAATAGACTAGGAAAACTATAAACTAAGCTTGACTAAAGTAAAAACTGACCCTATTCTCCAGGCGGGGCCCCCTGATTTCAGGAAAACTAAATATTGATAATCTTAAGAAAACTAAAAAATGACTCCCCTTGTTTTCAAATCCAGACTTCCTTTTTTTTTTCAAAATATCCTAGGAGAAAATTCGTCAGACTAGGTTTTCTATCTTAGGAGAAAATCCGTCAGACTAGGTTTTCTATCTTAGGAGAAAGATTCATCAGACTAAGACGTTAATCCTAGGAGAAAATTCATCAGACTAGGTCCTTTTTCTCTTCTTTTTTTTATTTTCGGTATCTTAGGAGAAAGATTCATCCGACTAAGATTTATATCCTAGGAGAAAGTTCATCAGACTAGGTCTTCTATCTTAAGAGAAAAATTCATCAGAATAAGATTTTGATCCTAGGAGAAAGTTCATCAGACTAGGTCCTCTTTTTGTTATCTTAGGAGAAAAATTCATCAGACTAAGATTTTGATCCTAGGAGAAAATTCATCAGACTAGGTTTTCTATCTTAGGAGAAAAATTCATCAGACTATGACATCTATCCTAGGAGAAAGTTCATCAGACTAGGTTTTCTATCTTAGTAGGAAGATTCATCAGACTAAGATTTTGATCCTAGGAGAAAGTTCATCAGACTAGGTCCTCTATCTTAGGAGAAAAATTCATCAGACTAAGATTGTGATTTTTTTTGTATCTTAGGAGAAAGATTCATCAGACTAAGATGTTTATCCTAGGAGAAAGTTCATCAGACTAAGATGTTTATCTTAGGAGAAAGTTCATCAGACTAAGATGTTTATCTTAGGAGAAAGTTCATCAGACTAGGTTTTCCATCTTAGGAGAAAAATTCACCAGACTAAGATTTTGATCCTAGGAGAAAGTTCATCAGACTAGGTCCTCTATCTTAGGAGAAAAATTCATCGGACTAAGATTGTGATCCTAGGAGAAAGTTCATCAGACTAGGTCTTTTTATCTTAGGAAAAAAATGTAAGTGCAATGACAACATTTTATGCACATTAGCAAGAAAAATAAGGCAAAGATTTGAGAAACTTCCATTTGTCGTCTCTTCTCTTCTCTTCTTTTTCCTTTTTTTTCTTCTTTTCCCTTTTTTTTTCTTCTTTTCTTTTTTTTCTTTTTTTTTAAACCACTTTCCTTGCACTGCTTTGTTCCTGTTAAAACAAAGAAAGTTTTGTCAGTTTTAAAAGTGGTGGTCGGTTTGTGGCCTTGAGTCTTGGGCAGCTTGGCTTCTGCTCAATCATCTTGAGTCGGCTTCAAGAGACTTTTGCTCTGTATCAATCCTAATTGTTTCACACCTATTATCATTTGTACTTGCGGCTCAATCAGCCTTATCTTAACTGGAGATCTTTGCCTAGCTAACCCTTTCCGATATCTTGAATGACTTTTTGCTTTTTGAGCAATTTGTCTGTCAAAGAGAATCACCAGTTATCTTTCTTGCACCAAGTAGGCTGAGAAGAGTCTTTTTGGGGAAGCCTTTGTATGAATCCTCAAGGTATATTGACAGAAACAACTTAGTGCTGGCCAAATTTGCTTTATGCAATTGAAAAGCTGGTAGCAGATTTTGAAATCTTTTTTTGCTTGTTTTGACAAGGACCAACTCGGAGTGAAGGACAAAATGATGCAAAGAAACAAGTATTAGCAAGAAATGCCCATGTCAGAAAGACAGAAGGAAGAGTTTTTTTTTTTTGCTGATCATGACATGCATTTGGACTTAACGACCGATCTACCAAACTTCCCTTTTACCATTCTTATGACCTTTGAAGTCGGGCTTGTTTATGCCAATTCTTCGCATCAGCTTCGTGACTCACTTTCGACTAGTGGCGCCCCGAGGGATTTTCACCAACAAGTCTCTCTCATTTATTCATCTCTGCTTACCATCGCCTTACAGTGCCCGTGAGGGTTTTCACTAATAAGACTCTCTCATCATTTTTTTTCTCTTTTTTTTCTTTTGCTTTCTTGAGCAACTTGACAGTGTTCTATATCGCGTGACCGCCGTTGCTCATTACATGCTTCTCTTGGCATTCTTGAAGGCGTATCGGAAGGTCTTTATTTGGAAGGTTTTTGGATAGGGTTGGACAAAAAGGTCGGCATGAAGGCTCAAAATAAACTCAGAATGAGGGGTTGTAGACTTACAACTCTTGGAATCTACTCTTTCAAAAAATCTCTGCCCCAGTTTCAGATGCTGGGGATTTTTGGATTTTTCTCTTTTTTTTTTTAGGCTGGACCGAACCGTGAGGCTGCCTACGTATCCTTATTTTCAAGGAATCAGGTCTAACGTAGTTCAAACATCTGACCTAAACTATTTTTCATCTTTCTTTCTGTTTTTTTTTTTTCTTTTTCTTTTTCTTTTTCTCTTTTTTTTCTTTTCTTTTTCTTCTCTTTTTTTCCTTTTCTTTTTCCTTTTTTATTTGCCCCAGCTTCTATTTTTTAGGGCATGGACCTTCGACATTTCCTTTTTCTTCTTCTTTCTTCTTTTTTTTCACTTGAACTTTCAAAGAGCTGCCCCAGTTTGTACTCTTGGGGCATGGACTTTTTTTCTTTTTTTTTCTTCTTTTTTTTTGACTCTAAACTTGATTCCAAAGAGGGTAGTCAAAGAAAATAACACAGCTCAAAAGGGGTGACAAAGGGTATAAAGTGTTTGGGTAGCAGAAAAAGGGCCTCCCAGCCTTGAGAACGCTAAACATAGTATCCTTTCGCAATCACGACATTGATGAACATGTCTATCTTCTTGGTGTGCCGTGGTCACAAGACATTTCTCCATACCTTAGTGACAAACTTTCCAACAAACTTCAATTGATTAAACATCCTCAAGACCAATCTTCATAATAATTTGAAGGTGAATTTTACTCGACCTTAGTTCCAAAGTATTCCAACTCTTTATTCATCCTCAAAAGTATTTTTTTTAGTTATCAAATTCTAGATTAAATCAGTTCCTAAGATCTGACCAAAATTTCTGCATGCATGTCATGTCATTAAGACTAGCGGGAAAAGAACTAAGCATGGAATGACACAAAAGGACAAACTGTATTTTATTGAGTAAACAACAAGACAAACAACCTAAAATCCGAGTTACAACCCTAAATAACCCGGCTAATGAAAATAGCAACAGAATAGAAAGACAAGACTCACACAAACAGAATAGAGGGATAGAAGGGTTTGACTCAATAAAACAAATAAAATCTGGATCACAACCCTGAAATAACCCAGATAATACAAAAAACATCAAAACAAACTACCAAGATTCCTTCCTAGTGAGGAGGGAATGACTTTTCAATTGCTAAGCTTGACATTTAGCTACAAATTTGCTCATCAGGATCAGCAGAGCCTTCTCCAATTTCAAAATCATTAACTTCAGTTAGCAAATTCCCGAGAGGATTCTCATACTCCCTGTCACCACGCATCATCCCCACAAAGTGTGCATCATCATATGCAGGTTAAGGATTCTGCACGATATTCTGGGCGCCACTGTCTTGGATCACAATCAGTTTTTCCTGGATTATCCTTTCTATTTCTCTTTTCAAATCCCGACAACTTTCAACATTGTGCCCCTGGGCATTGGAATGGTATTCACACCTTTTAGAAGGGTCAAAGCTTCTTGCACGTGGGTCCACATGATTTGGAGGAATAGGTGCAATCATGTCATAATGCTTTAATTTCTCAAACAAGCTTGCATAGGACTCTCCTATTGGTGTAAAGTTATCTTTCAACTTTTGTTACCCTCTATACCTCTGGCCTGGATGTGGGTTATAGGGTACCTGAAAATTTTGTGGAAGCTGGTGGAGATTTTGTGATGCTCGTGCTCGCCTTCTAGGGTGTTTTGGTGGTTGGACAACATACTGATGTGGAGCGACAGAGTATTGTGGGTTCTGAGGTGGATAGTAATGCTCAGGGGAGTCATGGGAAACCTGATGAGGCTGCGCATACCTTCGAGGTATTTTCCTCAGACCTTTTCTCGAACCTGTTGTCATCATGATTTCTTCATCCTTCTCATTCGTGCCACTGAAATTATCAGATTCAACCTGGACAGCCTGAGTTGTGGCTTTAAGAACTGCTTGACTTATAATTTTTCCTGTCTTAAGACCATTCTCTACCATTTCTCCCATTTTGATTGCTTCCGAGAAGGATTTACCCACTGCGGACATCATGTTTTGAAAATAATCTGGCTCTTGAGCGTGAAGGAAGACAGTGATTAGCTCGTGGTCGTCCATGGGTGGCTTAACTCTAGCTGCTTTCTCTCTCCACTTAATGGCATATTCCCTGAAACTTTCAGTTGGTTTCTTCTTCAGGTTTAAAAGGGAAATGCGGTCTGGGGCAATGTCGATATTGTATTGGAACTGTTTGACAAAGGCCTGTGCCATATCATCCCAGACATACCAGTGAGACGTGTCTTGATCCATAAACCATTCAGAGGCTATTCCCGTAAGGCTTTCCCCAAAATAGGCCATCAACAATTCTTCATTTCTTCCCGCACCTCTCAGTTGATTGCAATACCTTTTCAGGTGGGCTATGAGATCTCCATGTTCATCATACTTTTTAAATTTGAGAGTCTTGAAACCAGGCGGCAAGTGGACATCGGGGAACATACATAGATCTTTGAAGGCAACACTTTTTTGACCTGCCAACCCTTGCATGTTTTTCAACCGTTGTTCTAAGCTTTTCACTCTTTGGGTCATTTCTTCCTGTACCATCTTTTGGGCAGGCTTCTCAATGTTTGCAGGAAGATCAAACGAGTACGAGTGGTACTCAGGAGAGTGGTATTGCTCTTGTTGTGTAGCAAATTGTGACTAATGACGAGGCTATCCTTGACCACTGGCCCATGCTTGATACATTTCGGTTATTTGCTGTTTCAGCATTCTATTTTTCTCAAACACAGTAGACTCTTGTTGAACCCTCTGACCCTGAGTCTCTTGAGCACTTGTAACAGGTTCGATGTCAGTTATCATTTTTCCTTGGATCTTGTATTTCCAGCTTACCACAAACCGACCACCTCAACTTTCTTCACAATTCAAAACAAAACATGTTCGAATGGACTCAGTCGGCCCTTATTATTATCAATATTTTTTCATTTTTTCATTTTTTCATTTCTTTTTAATGGTGATCGAACCTGATGTGGGTTGCCTATGTATCATATGGGAACATGAATCAGATCTTGCGTAGTTCGGGAAGATCATGAATAAAGTAAATAAACTAACTTTTTTTTGAATTTTTTATTTTATTTTTTCGAAAGAAAGACTTATAAAGAAGAAATGGAATATTTTTGGATTTTGATTTTTCTTCAGCATTTTTGCAAAGAAAGACTTCTAAAGAAGAAAGATTTTTTGAATTTTTTTTCTTCTGGAATTTCGAAAAAAAAACTTCTAAAGAAGAAAGAAAATACTTTTTGGAATTTTATTTTTAATTTATGAAAGAAATGCTTCTAAAAAAAAGGAAAATATCTTTGAATTTTCATTTCAATTTTGAAAGAAGAATGAAAATATTTTTGGATCTTTGGAAGAAATTAAAAGAAAATATTTTTGTCTATTTTTTTTTAAAAATAATTAGGGTCTAAAAGAAAGGCTTTCTAAAGAAGCAAGTAATGGAAAATATTTTTGGGTTTTTTTGAAAATTGGGGTCTCAAAAAAAGATTTTTTTAAAGAGGAAGTAAAGGAAAATATTTTTGGATTTTTTTGAAAATTATGGGCCGGAACCGATGAGGTTTGCCTACGTATCTCACATCCAGTGAGAATCAGACCCGCGTAGTTCGCCCGTTTTGACGGAACAGGAAAAATATAACTTATTTTGAAATGACTTTTCTTTTTCTACTTTTCTATTTTTCAAAATTTCAGCAGAGTTTTGAGATTTTTGAATACCAAAATTTTCAGAACCGAGTGTTTTTCTATCCTACCTCACTCTTCTTCTTTTTTTTTTTTTCCTTTTTTCTCTTTTTTTCATTTTCTTTCCCTATTCTAGAAGTCAGTCAATATGCAAGCCAAAACAGACAGATACGCAAGTAGCACGTAAGATGCATCAGGATGGTCTTTTAATTTGGGTACACCTGTCCTAGACGGACCCAACCCCTGTGTTGAGTCCCCAAAGTCAAATGCACGTGATGCAAACAAGCGTTCCTACTAGGGATCTGGCATGAGGCTATGTTATTCTAGGTTTAAAAATCTGAGTGTATTGTTCTAGACCTGGCTTACCCGAGCGGACAACTCGAGCCGAGAGGGGGCAGTGTACCGGGAATACAGAAGCTTCACCGGCTTTGCAACTTGTTCGAACCTCGTTCTAAAATTGGGATATGACTCTAACAGAAAAGAAGTCACACGAAGTGCACACTTCCTAGATGATTTAGAAGACTCATAGAGAAGAATGATTTCGTGACAATTTATATACAGTTCAAGCAAAATCAAAGCGATAAAAAGCAGCATTTAGCACATTAGGTTCAAACATATAAAAATCAGATAACAAATAAAATCCAATCATAACAGCTATTCTAAGCTCGAATTCTGAACCCTGAACCAGAAGTTCTGGGTTCTTGTCCCTAGCAGAGTCGCCAGAGCTGTCACACCTCCTTTTTACCCCCGAAGGGTATAAAGGAGTTTTTCCAATTAAATGACAATCGAAACGGGATTTATTTAAAAGATTCAGAGTCGCCACCTGGGAGATTTATGGTGTCCCAAGTCACCGGTTGAATCCCGAATCGAGGAAAAGCTTGACTCTGTTATACAGTCCACGAACCAGAAATCCGAGTAAGGAATTTTGTTAACTCGGGAGAAGGTGTTAGGCATTCCCGAGTTCCGTGGTTTTAGCACGGTCGCTCAACTGTTATTCTTGGCCTATTATCTGATTTTAATACATGTTTAGACCTATGTGCATTTTAACTTTTGAAAACCGCTTTTACTTGTTTAAAGAATTAATTCAAGGTTATTTAAAACATATCGCAAGTCACGCCACATGAAATGCACCCGTGGCTCATGATATGCTTATTTTATTTAACATTATTGGAAATTGAAGTCGGGTCACATGAAATGCACACCCGGGTTTATAACATGTTTACTTTGTTTTTATTATTCAAAGTTATGGTAGGGTCACATGAAATGCACACCCGAATTGAAATTTACGTATCGTGACCATGCCACGGGAACCGTACTATGGCCACGATAAAGCGAGCTACGAAAAGCAATGGCAGAAGAATCATGTCAAACCTGATATACGTGAACAATTAATGCAAATCCAAACTTGAATAGAGTAAATTTATCTTTAAGGCAAAACCATGGTCAACTTGTCATTTTTAATAAACATTCAATCAAAAGCATTATGATTACAAAAACAAAGATAGATAAAGGATTATAAACTTCACCAAAAATCAGAGAGCGCATTACATCGTAGAGAATCTTTTCTTTGTTATGTATTTAACATATGTCCAAGAATAAGCTAATTTCTTCAACCAAGACAAAATGACATAGCACACAGCTTAACTAACTGCTATTTTGTCACTTCAATAAACTAAAAACATACTAGCATAATTCATTCTCTTACATGTTAAATTTGCAGGGAATAGAAATAACAGGATCAACAAATTCTGAATCCAAAATACGGATTAGCTGAAGCGCTAAAGAAACGATGACCCAACTTGCAAACCAAACCGTAAATGAAAAAATTGTTTCATAAACAAGGAAGTTAAATAAATCACAAAATTACCAGATGTATTCAAACAATGGCAACAACACTTAGTTTGAGACAGAAAACTTCGACAAACCTCGACGTCAACTCGAACTTGGCTCAAAAACCAATTGCCCACAGAATCAATTTATTGGGAGTGGAGAAATAGTTGAAATCATCAAAACGAACTCAAAATCCTTCCTTTTCATCTTCAATGTATTGTAATTCTCCATGTTTTCTTTCAATTTCAAAAGAAGAATCAATTCTCTGGACGATAAACACTAAATTTGAGATCTCCCTTGCTGATAATAAAAAAAATGCAAAAAACAGGATAATATTTGGATTTTTGATGGGTGAGAGTGCCAAAAGGTTAGAAGATTAGGAGGGCTCAGTTATACGGAGAGTCATTTTCTGATTATTTTTTTTTGAATTGGAGATCAGGTCAGAAGGGGAGTGGGCTGTCGTTCTTAGCCCTTTTTTTTAGGAACTGGAATCTTAGGGTAGGGTTTCTATAATTGGGTATTTTATATGGAGGTGAGAAGGGATGATGGCCATTGTATTAGAAGAAAATAGATGGCTAGGATTAAATCTTATACTTAAGTGGGTTAATGGGTTGAGAAGAATGGGCTAAGGGTAATTGGGTTGGACCATGTCTTTTTGTGTCTCAATTTTGGGCTAAGAAGACTCCAAAAATTATTATTTAAACCCATAGCTAAATTCCCTTAATATAAGATAACTATACTACATGATGCAAAAATAAATTCTAATTAATTAAACTAAACTATATTAAAACATGAAACTATTACATATATTTTTGTGTTTTTCAAGATTATATAAAGATAAAAATAAGGTACTATTTTTTTGTATATATATTTTTTACTTTATGAAAGGTACATAAAATATATTTTTTTGTATTTTTTATTTTCTTGTAATAAAATAAAGTAAAAGAGTAAAAATGAGTTGAAATAGCTATATTGGGTCTAAATTAAATATTTACGTGCTAAAATATGAAAAATCTTGGGGAGGGTCAAAAATCACATGTCTACAGGATGAACCGCCACCGGGAGCTGAATTATCACTTCTTCCCTAACCAACTGAAGGCCATTCACGGCGATCGTGTCCTGTTTGGGAACGTATACCACATTTACGTGCATAAACGATATCACCAAAATCCATTTGGTTCCATATCTGCGTTTCTTTTTTGCACTTGCCGGCGACATACATAATCCTTGTTACATATCATTTTAAATGGTTCTGATGGCAAATAATGCTCAGCACCCACTAGTTGGAAGTGGCCACTATGGATGTTTACGCACTATATTCTTTATCAACATACCTCGTCGCCGCAAAACCAACAGATTGAAAGCACTTCATGACATGTGAGTATGGCAAGTGATAGATCGATCATTTCCCACGCGAACATAATCTTCTGGATTCATTGATGGTGTGGGTATTATTACCGCAGTGTTGATGCAGACCAGTGCGAACTTC
The DNA here is from genome assembly GCF_000393655.2 of Nicotiana sylvestris. Classification (NCBI taxonomy): domain Eukaryota; kingdom Viridiplantae; phylum Streptophyta; class Magnoliopsida; order Solanales; family Solanaceae; genus Nicotiana; species Nicotiana sylvestris. The sequence continues at coordinate 14,255,280 of NC_091064.1, forward strand.
AAAATATTTCGCTCGTTGCAATACTGCAAATATGTATGCCACTGTGCTCGCTTCCTAAATCTTATTAGAAACACAACATGAATGCATAAACTGGTATTACAACGGCAAAGATCACTTTTAGTCCGCGGTTGAAATTATTTATATTCGGTAGATGCAAAAGTGTATAAAATTAGTATATATTTTGTATATAATATTCACACACACACACACACACATATATATATTCGGCTATTATTTTGAAATCGTTTATACAATATCATTTTTCCTATTACAAAATATAGTTCTAGCTCTAAATGAGTAGCCCATAAGAAAAAGTCTTGGCTCCCTTCTTTTTAAAGAAAAATTGTGTCGTGTTAGTTTCTGCACACTTCGATTATTTTATGAGTTACATACTCATTATTTAGATGAAGGGGAACTTTGATATAACTGGTAAAGTTGTTGTCATGTGACCAGGAGGTCACGGATTCGAGCCGTGAAAATAACCTCTTGCAAAAATGTAGAATAAGGCTGCATACAATAGATCCTTGTGATCTGGCTCTTTTCTGGACCCTGCACATAACGAGAGCTTAGTGCACTAAGCTATCCTTTTATATATTTCTAACCGATATAAGTATTGGCTGTACACCAAAATTTTAGGAAGATGTTTTTGACTATAGTTCAAATAACACAAGAACTGGCAAGAATCTGGCTCACTGGCTACTTACAGACAGATCCCACAATGCTGAAGACACTTCTATCAGTAATTATTATAAGTGGATCTCTTGTCAATTTTAAAGAAGTTGAGATTCAGACTAAACTTATAAGAAGGTGGGCTCTCTCCACATGTCAATACTCTGATGTATCATTGAACTCTGTACTTCAAGCTGTTATTGTGGTTCCCTGTACACACCAATAAGTATTTTTCATGTCTGTAATCATAGCGGCTGACTGTTTACTTGCCCTCTCTTTTTCATTTTCTGATTTTTTAAAATTTTTGTTTTAACGTTTTTGGTTACAGTAAACTGCATTCTTTTCGGGATCCACGTACAGGTAGTTGATATTTTTGTACAATATAGGTAATGATTTTGAATGAACAAATTAACTGTTCCTCAAGAATTAATTAAAGGTTGGTTTGGGAAAGGTACGCATTTCAAGGAATCAAATATAAACGGTCCATACAAGCATTAATGACTGCTTTCATAGTTCGAACCAATAACATGTAAGTTACACGGAGACACTACTAGAATTCCTGTAAAAAGCGACCAAAAATTAGCGACCAAATTTGATCTGTCAAGAAAAGCGACCAAAGTTGGTCGCCAAACTGCCGAAAATAATAAAAAAAATATTTGAAATACTTTAGCGACCAAAGTTGGTCGCTATTTGGCCGCAAATTTAGTCAAATTGTTGACTGGACTGGTCAGACTTGCTTGGTCAAATATATACTGAGATTAGCGACCAATATTGGTCGCTAAAGTGGGACCCACATTAAATTTGTTAATAATTTTATTATTATTTTATAAAACTTATAAAATATAAATATATATAATTTAAAACTTGCGACCAACGTTTGTCGCTAATTGAAGGATAAGTTGATAGCGACCAACATTGGTCGCTAACATGGGACCCAGTTATAATATTTTAATAAATATATATTTATTTAAAAAAATTAAAATATAAATAAATATAATTCAAAAGCTAGCGACCAAAGTTGGTCGCTTAATGAAATAGAGACCAACGTTGGTCGCTAATGTGGGACCCAGTTCTAACGTTTAACAATTTTTATTATTAATTTAAATATTATATAAAATATAAATAAATTTGATTAAAATTTAGTGACCAAATTTGGTCGCTAAATTAAATTCATGTACTGTTAGTGACCAACTTTGGTCGCTAAACTAAATTCATTTACAGTTAGCGACTAAAGTTGGTCTCTATATAGTCAAAATTAAAAATCACTTTTGTATTTACTATGTAAATAATATAAATGTAAGTCGTTAACACTTTTGTAATACAAGGGATGAATAGTACTATGAAGCGGGCGTGTGTGTCTATATATATATATATATATATATACGGGCGTGTGTGTCTATATATATATATATATATATATATACTTACGCTATATACTATGCACTAAGTATAAGTGTATTAGGTAATACTGTATCGAATATAGCTTATATATAATATATATGTACTTACGCTATACTATGCACTAAGTATAAGTGTATTAGGTAATACTGTATCGAATATAGCTTATATATATATAATATATGTACTTACGCTATACTATGCACTAAGTATAAGTGTATTAGGTAATACTGTATCGAATATAGCTTATATATATATATACTTACGCTATATACTATGCAATAAGTATAAGTGTATTAGGTAATGCTCTATCGAATACAGCTTATATATATATAATATATGTACTTACGCTATACTATGCACTAAGTATAAGTGTATTAGGTAATACTGTATCGAATATAGCTTATATATATAATATATGTACTTACGCTATACTATGCACTAAGTATAAGTGTATTAGGTAATACTGTATCGAATATAGCTTATATATATATAATATATGTACTTACGCTATACTATACACTAAGTATAAGTATATGAGGTAATACCGTATCGAATACAACTTATATATATATATATATATATATATATATATATATATATATATATGTACTTACGCTATACTATGCACTAAGTATAAGTGTATTAGGTAATACTATATCGAATACAGCTTATATATATATAATATATGTATTTACACTATACTATGCACTAAGTATAAGTGTATTAGGTAATACTGTATCGAATATAGCTTATATATATAATATATGTACTTACGCTATACTATGCACTAAGTATAAGTGTATTAGGTAATACTGTATCGAATATAGCTTATATATATATAATATATGTACTTACGCTATACTATGCAATATATACTTATGATATACTATTCACTAAGTATAGACTGTTTGACCAAAATAGCGACCAACGTTGGTCGCCATTTTTGACCGTTTGACCAAAAGGCGACCAAAGCTGGTCGCTTTTGTAGGATATAAATATATATATATATGTCACACCTCCTTTTTCGCCCGCGCCGCCACGAAGGGACGCAGAAGGAAGTTTTTCCAATTAAAGGACAATCGAAACGGGATTTATTTATTTATTTCAGAGTCGCCACTTGGGGGATTTATGGTGTCCCAAGTCACCGGTTGAATCCCGAATCGAGGAAAATATTGACTCTGTTTAACAGTCTGCGCACCAGAAATCCGCATAAGGAATTCTGTTAGCCGGGGAGAAGGTGTTAGGCATTCCCGAGTTCCGTGGTTCTAGCACGGTCGCTCAACTGTCATATTCGGCTTGATTATCTGATATAATACATGTTGAACATATGTGCGAATTTTAACTTTTAACCGCTTTTATCATTTTTATCATTATTATTATTTTTATCGAGAATTGCAACATCGTGAAAATATATCTCGAACCACGTCACATCAATGTACCCGTGGTTATCGACATATTTCGACTCTGTTGAGATTTGGATTTGGGTCACATAAATGTGCACCCGAGTTTAAGAAAATAAATTGTTAAAGGCGCGCCTAAAGCGACTAGCGTATCATTATTTTGGGTAAGGCCGTGAAATTTGCTAAATGACCGATCCCGAAGTCTATACAATTATTAACCATTTATTGAGGGCCCCGCAACTTGTGCGTTTTATTGGGTGAGGCTCATCTCATTTATTTTAAAAGGATAATCCTACAGTGCCTACATTTTTTCTATTAAATTTGTCTCTAAAAAATGAAGGGAAAAGGTCCTAATTTATTTACATGCTTACGAGCTGTTAAATTAAAAAAAAAAACTTGGGAATCTAATTTTAATCATAGACCATTTACATGCTGAAATTAACCAATAGTATCTAGCTAAACAATATTCCTACAAGTTCTGAAACGGTCTATTCGTTTAATGAGCTAACTGTTGAATGTTTAATAATAGTCTAAATCAGCTAACATGCTCTTTGAGACGTGATAATCATCCAACAATAACGAACTAACTAGACAGAGTTACTACACCATTTATTTATTTTTTAGGCAATACATAGACAGTTCGTCCACTAAGCTACTGTCAGATGTTCCATTATATATATTAAACAACTACATGATTCTGATTAGAGGAAGCTAAATAATGTATATATACAAATAAAATTCAGAATATAACTAAGATAAATTCAGAACTTCAACTCTTCATTTCATATTCATGCTTCATGTTTAAGTTTACAGTAACCAGCGTGTCAGTTGTGTACCTGATATTGGAAGCAAAAGAAAAGGAAGATCAGCAGGAATGCAGTAGCATATAACAACAGCAACACCCAGCAACAGATTTAAAAACCGAGCAGAAATCCAGCAACAACCAGTGAAGTAGTAGCAAATAACCAACCAAACTCAAGGAAACTAATCCAATGAAAATTCCGAAACACCAACAACAATCAACGGGCAGAAACAAGGTGAATCTTTTTTAGATTGAAAGACCAGTTAATGTTTAACCCTTAAATCTTGACCCCTCTGTATATCCAGTGTATGCAGATTGTATATCGGGTGTATACTACTCTCTCTTTCGAATCTCCTTCGAAATGTTTTCTCAATATTCAGTCAATCCCCTATCCCCTTTCAATTTTTTGGAATCCCCCTCAATATTTTCGGAATTCTCCCCTTTCTTCCAATATCCAGACCCCTTATTTATAGCCAAACTTCAAGCATTTAAAATTAAAATCTCACCATCTTCCACCCATCCCCCTTTAACTTCCACTACTTAATGTTTTGTCCCCCACTATATTAAACAAATATATTAGTTCCAACTAACACATATCTTTTCTTTATTTAATTCTATTATTCCCCACTACCACATGCTTTGTCCCCAACTATATTAAACAATGTATTAATTACCCACCATTATGTCTTGTCCCCAACTACGTATTAAAAAATATATTAATTTAATATTATTAGTACCTAGTGGACGGAACACTCAGATTAAAATTTTCAATTCCACTCTAAAATTACTGAAATTACCATTCTACCCCTGAAAATACTGCAATTTACCATTCTACCCCATCAGCTATAACCAATTCACCTAATCAATTCTAACCAAAATACAGCAGCTATAACCAATTCCTAATCAAATTCAAACAACAAATTCAAACTAAATGATGAACAACAAAGAAACAGCTGGAATTATTTTGACTGAACAATATTTTTTAACAACAAACCTACTTTCAGATTCAACAACAATAACAAACAAGTATATTCAAATCATTGAGCTCAAATTCAAATTAAACTTAAACAAAACAAACAAACAGATTCAAATCACTAAACTCAATAATCAATTGAACCTCAAACTAAATCTAACAATATTACAACCAAGATGAAGGATTCAAGTTATTAAACTAACACACTTCTATATTAAAACTAAATTCTTTTAAATGAATAAAAACAAACTGAAGAAATAATCAAGAAATGATTAACCACGAACAAGAAAGAAACAAACATATACTGATTTCAGATCCGAGAATATCAAAACAAAATACGGACAGAAAGGAAACTTAAACTAACTAACCGGAAATGAACAATAACGAACTTGAACGGAAACGGAAAACTCGAACCAAGACTGCCAACGATCTCGACGTGAGATGAAGCTCGACGTGCTGCCTGGCGACGGAGTTTGCTGACGAAGAAGAAGCAATAGCAGCGCTTCTTGTCGTGAGGGAGTTGGTGGTTTGGCGATGGTTTTTTTCGGCGACTTGGGGTGAGCTCGACGAAGAGGATGAAGTTGGTTGTTTGAGGACGACCTCGACGATGGTTATGAAGCTGATGGTTGAGGACGACGAGGCAGCGGAGATGAAGAAGAAGAAGCAGCAACCATGGGAGCTGGTTGTTGGAGCTGGACGTGAGGGATTATATGGACGATGGGGAGGCTGTTGAAGACGACTGTGTGTGTTATGGGTGAGGTACTGGTCGTCATGGTGGAGCTGGGGTGGTGACGACGTGGTCGTGGTGGACGTGAGAATGGCAACCATGGGAGCTTGAGGGGTTGTTTGGACGAAGCTGAGTGAAGCAACAACTATGGGGGTGGTTGCTTGGTTGCTGCTGGAGGGGTCGCTTGGGGTAGATGGTGAGGCAGCAGCTGCCATGGGGGTGGTGGCTTGGAGCTGGAGATGGAGGTGAGGAGGCAAGGGAGGGCTGCGAAGAAGACGATGCAACAGGGGGCGGGTGGCTTTTTTTTTAGGGTTTTGGGGTTGGGAAAAATGAAAAAATGAAAATGGGGGGTTGGGATTAGTTTGGGTTATGGGGCGGACTGGGTCGGGTTGACCCGGTGGGGTTATTTGATTTGGGCCAGGGTTGATTTAAATTAGAAGGTGGCCCAATCCGATTTTCCTTATATTTTTTGCTCTCTTTTCTTTTACTTTCTAATTAATAAAACTAAAATTATAAATTAAGTTATAAACTAAATTAACTTATTAAAAATACTAATTAATTCCTAGCAACAATTATCATATAAAATGAAATGACAATTTAAAATACAATCACGCAATTTGGACATTAAAGGCTAAAAATGCAAAAGATGCATATTTTTGTAATTTTCATTCTTGTAAAACAAACTTAATTACTCATAATTGTAAACTTAAATCCTAAACGCAAATGCGACGTATTTTTGTATTTTTTATTAATTTAGCAAATAAACATGCACAGACAAATACAAACAATACAAAAAAAATAACACAAAACTCACAACAATTGCAAACAAACAAAAAATTGTTTTATTTTTGGAATTTTTGGGAGTAATTCTCATATAGGGCAAAAATCACGTGCTTACAATATAAAAGAAAATAATTATTTTATTTATTTATTTTCAAATATAGCGACCAAAGTTGGTCGCCATTTTGGTCAAATGGTCAAAAATGGCGACCAACGTTGGTAGCTATTTTGGTCAAACAGTCAAAAATAATTTGGCTACCAAAATAGCGACCAAGTTTGGTCGCTATTTTTTTTAACAGGAGCCAAAACAGGTTTCAGTCCATTCTTTCAAAATTATTCCCCAAATTAAAATCTTTCTCCTCTAACACTCAAAACCCTTTCCCCCCTCTGACTTCCAGCAGCAGCGACGCCCCCGCCACCGGCGACCCCTGATGACAGCAGCAAATTCCGGCGACCTTCACTCCCAAGGTTAGTTTCTCTCTCCTTTCTTTTATTTTTCCGAAAAATAGTGATTTTAGGGGTTCAATTCCAATATATTAGGGTTCAAAGTTATATATTATTTGTTCAACTATGTTTAGTTCAAAGTTAATTCCATGTTAGGGTTTAATTTCTCCATGTTAAGGTTCAATTTCTCCATGTTAGAGTTCAATTTCTCCATGTTATATATTATTTGCAATTTTTAGGGTTCTTATTAATACTTTTAGGGTTCAAATAAATTAACTATTTAGGTAGACTAATTTATATATGGGGTTAAATTTCATTTTATGAAGCAACAATAATAGGATATGAATTGGACTTTTAGTTAACTAAAAAAAGATTAGGCTATGAATTAACTAATTTAATTTGTTCTTGCTTTATTTAAATAGATGGAACATCGTTCTTGGATGTACAATAGGAATTATCCTAATCGGCGGGGATTGCGGGAGGATTTTGTAGAAGGGGTTGAGGACTTTATTAGACATGCAATGTCACTTCTGCCATATATAAAAGAAGGAGTAATTAGGTGCCTTTGTGTTAAGTGCGACTGTATGAAGTTTGGAAAACTGGAGGAAGTTAAGGTTCATCTTTATATGGTGGGGTTTATAGCGAATTACTTTGTGTGGACTAATCATGGAGAGATGGATGGTAGCCATAGGATATTTCATAACATGGTTGTTGGTGAAAGTAGTAGGTCGAGGGAGAATAGAAATAGTGATTCCAGAATTCATGATATGGTTGCGAATGCTTTTGGAATGCACTTTGGGGGTGAGCCCAACGAAAATGTTGAACAAACTCCTAATGATGAAGCAAGACATTTTTATGAACAGTTAGAGGAAGCTAGTCGTCCACTACGTGAAGGACGTCCGCACTCTGAGTTGTCTGTTGCAGTTAGATTACTAAGTATCAAATCTGATTGGAATATTTCTCAAGCAGCCATGGATTCTTTCATTGACCTTATGCGTGAACTAGTTGACGAGGAAATCGAATTACCTGGTGATTTCTATAAGGCAAAGAGATTAGTTTCTAAGTTAGGACTTTCGTCAATGAGAATTGATTGTTGTGAAGATGGTTGCATGTTATATTATAAAGATGATGCAAATTTAAGCAGTTGTAAATTTTGCGGAAAGTCTCGTTTCAAGAGGCTTTCAAGCGGGAAGATGGTCGCTATCAAGGCGATGCATTATTTACCTCTTATACCTAGGCTAAAGAGGTTATATGCGTCGATGAGTTCTGCTCCTCATATGAGATGACACTTTGAAAATAGAAGACCACCTGGTGTTATGTGCCATCCTTCAGATGGAGAAGCTTGGAAGCACTTTGATAGGACATATCCATATTTTGCTAGTGAACCAAGGAATATTCGGTTAGGTCTGTGTGCGGATGGCTTCACGCCTTTTTCTGTATCTGCGACACCGTATTCATGTTGGCCTGTCTTTCTTACACCTTATAATCTACCACTCGAGTTGTGCATGACTAGTCCATATATATTCTTAAATTGTATTATCCCCGGTCCACGTAATCCAAAAAGTTTGATAGATGTATATTTGCAACCTTTGATTGATGAGCTAAAACAATTGTGGTACGATGATGTTGAAACATATGACATATCAACCAAGCATAATTTCAATTTGCGTGCTAATTTAATGTGGACAATTAATGATTTTCCTGCGTATGGAATGTTGTCTGGGTGGATGACTGTTGGGAAGCTAGCTTGTCCTTACTACATGGAAAATAGTAAAGCGTTCACTTTGAAACATGGCCGAAAGCAATCATGGTTTGATTGTCATCGTCAATTCTTGCCTGAGGGTCATGAGTTTAGAAGGATGAAAAATGCTTTCAAAAAGAATAAACTGGAATATGATTATCCACCTCCGATACTTTCAGGTGATGAAATTTGGGAGAGGGTCCAGAACTTCAGTAAAGTTACTGAAATTCCACCGCATAGATTCCCCGGATACGGTGTTACTCATAATTGGACCAAACAGAGTATATTTTGGGAGTTGCCTTATTGGAAGGATAATCTTCTCCGTCACAACCTTGATGTCATGCATATTGAGAAGAATTATTTTGACAATTTGTTCAACACATTGATGGATGTTAAAGGTAAGACAAAGGATAACCCGAAGGCTAGAATGAACCTACAAGAATATTGCAGGCGGCCTGAATTACACTTGCAGACAACAAACAATGGTAAGTTATTCAAGCCCAAAGCAAGTTACACATTCACTTTGGAGGAAAGACGGCAGATTTGTGATTGGGTAACGAAATTGAAGATGCCTAAGGGTTATGCGTCGAATTTTGAGAAAAAAGTTGATATGGAGGTAGGGAAGTTGGGCCATTTGAAAAGTCATGACTGTCATGTTTTCATGGAGACCTTAGTGCCTATTGCATTTTCTGGTTTGCCTGAAAGAATCTGGAAACCCATCACTGAGATTAGTTTGTTTTTCAAAGTCTTGTGTTCTTCCACATTAAGGGAAGACTTGTGTTTTTCAAAGACTTATGGCCGCTATTTCATTAAAAATAAATTAAATTCATGTATTTAGGGACCAAAGTTGGTCGCTAGTTTAATAAAATAAATAAATAATTGAATAAAAAAGCGACCAACATTGGTCTCTAGTTTCCAGATTTTAAAATATAATATTTGGATTAGAGACCAAAGTTGGTCACTTTTTAATGATTACTAATAAATAAATAAATAACGTATTTTATATTTAGAGACCAACTTTGGTCGCCAAATTTATGTTATTAAATTAATAAAGCGACCAAAGTTGGTCTCTATAGTCAATATTCAGAAAAATTGGTCCATTTAGCTTAGAGACCAAAGTTGGTCGCTAATTAGCGACCAACTTTGGTCCCTAAATAAAAGGGACCATCAATATAGCTATCAGGCCCTTTTGGTCGCTTTTGGTCGTTTTTTGGTCGCTTTTTAGCCCAATAGCGACCAACTCTGATCGTTTTTTACGGTCGCTTTTTCCCGGATTTCTAGCAGTGGACAACTTTACCGTTGTTTCAAAATTTTCCTACTACACTAAAGAGTACTTCAATAAAATAATAGTTCAACGTAACATACGACCCCGATCAGTCGCAAGTGAGTATAATGACTGTATAAAGTTCTTGAAATATGACAAGCCTCCTCCTTATAACCTAGTTTTAATATCGTTCCATCAAATTTTATTAATGAACTCTTTTCTATAGAGGTAGATTCAGAATTCGCACTTCATTTAGAATATCACTGAATTCGACTGATCCTATACCTTACCTTGTAAGTTCACCCTTGTTTGTCCGAATAAGATCGAATAAGTGGCAACAAGAATAATTTCATAATTATAGTAAATTTCCTTCCACTATACATATGATTGGGGTGGATCACTATTTCGGTATCAAGTTCATCTGAGCCTAATGTTTTGATGGGGAGTATAGATTTTTATGTCAAAGTCCATGAAAATACAATAAATGCTATGTCTAAACCTGTAATAATAAAACTACAATAATTTTAATATTAAGAATCTTAAATGTCGAACCTATCAAGTAAAATCTTGGATTCGCTTCTTTATATGGACGTATATACAAGTTTAAAAATCCTAGAAATACAGTGCTATGTATTTAGAAATTTGTACGTTAATCAGATATAACATCATCGATTTTTTTATTTTATTTTTGCTTAACACTTGCATGCAACTTGAATAGTATTTTCAAATTAAAGATGAATGAGAAAGTACTTATTCCAATAGTATTTGCACACAAACTTTTATACATTAGTTAATTATATTTAATTACTAAATATTCTCATCTCATTTTATCAGTTAATCATGTCAAATTGATGTGATTTTTTTAAACTGATAGGGGCATTTTTTCTTTCCTTGCATCTTTCTGTGTATGTCTTCATTACATGCCTTTTTCACTTTATTTCCTTCTTTCTTTCTTCAGTCACTTATTAGTTTTTTTTGTAAATCTCAATGATTTTATTTTGCTTTAAAATATAGATTGCTATGTACTATTTCAGAAGGGTCGAATGGAATCACGTGACAAAGGGAAAAGAGGTCTTAAGTAGTGAAGTAATTAACTGAAGTCAATTATGTAGTTTATGCCCCTTTTCAGCTTTTTAGGCTAAGTTATGGTTGCAATAAATTAGCAAAGGTGTAGGGAATACAATAATGATTTAGACATTAAAATGATCTATAAAATTATAAACTGACTAATTAAACTAGATTAGTCTTACTGAGTTTTGCTTAATAATTGAGTGTCTAATTATGCTTAGCACCGGCAATTCAGATTGAAATATTCTTTTCAGATATTTTAGTATCTTTTTATAATAGAAAAGATTACTATTCAAGATAGGGGAATCTTGGATACCATTCATTATTGCTGAGAATTAAACATGAGATTAGGAAGATATAGACGGTAATATTAAAATAAAAAAATGATATTGTATAGCCGTTCTCAAAATAATAGCCAAAAACTATATATATATATATATATATATATATATATATATATATATATATATATATATTTCTGTATGTTATATACAAAAAATTATATAAATTTTATACACTTTTACGGTTAACGAATGTAAATAGCTTCGGCCACGAGCTAAAAAGTAATCTTTGCCCTACTATAAATCACAAATCTAATTATGTCACGGCAATAAAAAACTTTATTTATTTTATTATTTTATACAAGAAACAAAAGAGAAGAAGACTAACCCCAAAAAAAAAAATTACTAGCAAATTAAAGTTGGGTGATAAAGACCATGCACATGCACGCATGCAATTTGTCCTCCATCTTTGAATTTAGGAGGTCCCTACTTAATTAAAGGGTTCCACTCCCTCTTATATACTTTTGTTGAGTTTAAGGCAAAAAATATTTACACAATCAATCAGATATTTTTACAATACAAACTCTAATTGATAATTCGATCGTAAAAATAATACTTTTTTTATTTTAACTATATGGTGGTGTTTAACTAAATATGAAATTTAAGAAAGAATTTTTTTTTATACACAAGCTAGCAGTCTAAAATAAGCCATAAATATTTGTATGATTATAAATATTATCACTAAGAATAAATTAAGAAGTTTAAAGTTACAATATTATTTCTAAATATAAGAAAATATGACACATAAACTAAAACAGAAGAGTAGTAATATGCAAACATAGATTAATTAAACTATAGACAAATATACTTGTATTTGAGAAATACTAATTTTTTTTTTTGGCTCAAACTTGAGACCTGTAGTTAAGGAAGGAGTAGCCTCATCCACTGCAACTCATCACGGTGACTAGCTAGTGTTACTTGCAAACAAGTATGAATTGACAGCAAAACAGCAATAACTATTTGTGCAGAGGGAGTTTGGTACTGAACACTACTGAATGGATGTCACAAGAAGATAAAAGTGTGAATCCCACGGACTGAACTGTTTTGTCTACTTTAATTTACTTGCATGGGACACAGTACAATTGGCTTTAGGGGTCCATCCAATAAAATTGAAACGAATACACAGAAGATCGCTTGAGAGAATTCCGAGTAGGGAGAGGTGAGGGTGACAAGAAGAGGAAAATATCATCACCCTGATTATTCTTGATATAATCTATTCGAAACTAACGTTCGTGCGTGAGAAAGTTACTATACGTATTGCTAAAGTTAAAATACTACTTCCCCCGTTTCAATTTATGTGAACATGTTTGATTAGGCTCGGAATTTAAGAAAAAATAAAGACTTTTTGAATTTGTGATCCTAAACAAGTCAAAAAAGGGTCAGAGTACTTGTGTGGTTATAAAAACTTCAGAAAAGGCTTAAAAATGCCACTCAACTAACATAAATGGCCTATCTATGTCATCCGTTAAAAGCTCGCCCTATTCACGCCACTAACATTATACTTTTGGCCTATTTATGCCACTAACGTTATACTTTTGGCCTATTTATGCCATTGTCGACTAGCAGTTCTATTTTCTGATATTTAAATAATAAGAATTAATTTTTCGACCCCCACCTTTGCCACGTGACTTTATATTACTGGTTCTTCTTTACTTGACCCAACATTTCTTTTAACCATGATTATGTATAATTAACCATGCCCAACCTGATAAAATCCAACCATCTTTTAACCCAATCCCTAATTCCTTGTCACGACTCGATAAGATCAGTGTTCAGTGATTTATATTTATTTGAAACCGATGTTGTGTTTATTTCAATTCAACTTGTCAAAATTTAAATCTTAGAAGCTCATGATTTGTACTACTAGTCCTTGGGAAAAGTATTAAGGTTCAATTATTTTATCATTTATTTGTTTTAAAAAAATCTCATTAAATTGGATAGTTGTTAATTGGCTTACCTAGCAGGTTGGGTTAGGTGTCATCATGACTAGTTAGATTTTGGGTTGTGACAAGGAATTAGGGGTTGGGTTAAAAGATGGTTGGATTTTATCGGGTTGGGCATGGTTCATTATACATAATCAGGGTTAAAAGAAATGCATGGTCAATTAAAGAAGAACCAGTAATATAAAGATACATGGCAAAGGTGGGGTCGAAAAATTAATTCTTATTATTTAAAAACCAGAAAATGGAATTGTTAGTAGACAATGGCATAAATAGGCCAAAAGTATAACGTTAGTGGCATGAATAGGACGACCTTTTGACGGATGTCATAGATAGGCCATTTATGTTAGTTGAGTGGCATTTTTAGGCATTTTCCGTAAAACTTCTCATTAAGGGTAGAACTGAAATTTTAGAAAGGGGTCATTCTTCTTGGAATGGACCAAAAAGGAAATAGGTTCACATAACCTTGAATGGAGGGAGTAGTAATATTTTCATTTTGTTTCTTATTTATATATATAGATCAAGTAAAAAGAATTCAATAAAACGAGTGTCCCGTGACACTGCTTAGGATAACGTAATGAGGTATATCCACTCCCGAGCAATCGGTGTCGAAACCAAAGCCTCAATTAATCCGGACTCAATTTGCGCTAGCTAGAAAACCCACTATATGGGTTAAGTGCTCCTTGTCGAAGAGGATTACATTCTCGAATTATGAACTCGAGACCTCTGCTTAAATGAACATTTACCGTTCTACCATACCCTACTAGCTACTAGTTATTTAGTCTTTGTAACTATGTATACTTTATTGGCAATTAGTAGACAAACATAAACAAACTAGGATACTTATTTGCACCCCAGTGCATTAAGTTTCCGCTATGCGCGGGATCCGAGGAAGAGCTGGACCACAAAAGTCTATCGTACACAATCGTAGCCTATAATTATACAATATGCTATTTCCACGGCTTGAACTCGTGACCTTCTGTCACGCAGGATACTTACCTGCATGACAGCTATTTCCTATTCTACAGGAGTACTTAACAAAACAGTATGATTTTTTCAGTATATTTCAGTATTTACTACACTTTATATAGCTGTTACAAAGTACAAGCTACTGGGAAGCTAATATTTGAGGGCCCAAAGTCACAGTCTTTTGTATAAAGCAATTGTCAAGCGCCAACTACATTTGAAAAAATTTAAAAGTCAATAAATAGAAGAAAGCAAGAAGAAAATTACTTCAAATCTGGATTTTCCAATGAATCATCAGCTTCAAGTATTAGATGAAGACTATAAATCATCATCAGAAGAAGAAGAAAAAGAAAAGGAAGACATTGTTTTTCAAGAAAATATCCTCCCAAGTCATTACCAAAACCATCATTTTCACCAATTATGCCAAACACACGCAGATTCCCACTACGCAAAATGGGCTAATTTCACTTCCCCTAGCGCAACTTTAGTCCCAAAGCACCAAAACAACGCACAATGTCCTAGTTTCAAACAAGAAATCAAGAATGTATCACCAAAAAAGAAGCCAAAGAGAACCAACACTGATGTGATAGAAGTCCACAGAAGCCGCATTGTCCGAGCTACAGGACGAAAAGACCGGCACAGCAAGGTTTCAACAGCCAGCGGTCCGAGGGACAGACGAGTTAGGCTCTCACCAAACACTGCAATTCAGTTCTATGATGTTCAAGATCGACTTGGCTATGACCGTCCAAGTAAGGCCATCGATTGGCTGATCAAAGAAGCTAAAGCTGCAATTGACGCACTTGAAAATAATCCTTTTCAAGTCCTCTCCAGGAAGGTTGACTCGACAAATAAAGCACTGAACTGGCGAACTATAAATGTTGAAAATGAAGAAGGCCAATTTGTTCTTGAACAGAGTTCAAAAGTTAGTCAAGAATACAGTGACATTCCAAAATATGAATGTGGAGTTCAGAATGAAAGCCCAAATGGAAATTTGAGCTTGTTTTCATCAGTTAATGACGCCAAGATTCAATCTGTAAGTGATTTTCAGAGATACCAACAAGGCCATTTTCACTCAGAAACCAAAAACCAAGCCCAATGCAACTTTTACAATTTCCAGTCATCCCAAGATCAGTCCGTCATTTTTTCAACCAACTCCAATTTAGAGTTAAGAGAGGATTCAACATTCAGCTTTTTATCACATAACTTCCCCTCAATCCTAGGCCAAAACCAGTTCTTTAATCAGAGGGAATACCTTCAGTCCAGTTTTTTAGCTCAAACTAGTGTTCCATTGAACACTCAATTTCAGACTAGTTCTTATGCTAACAATGAATTTTCCAGTGATGGCTTATTGTAACTGCACTTCTACATTGTCAAGTTTAGCTTTTCACCAAGTCCATTTCCTTGTGTTATTACATGTTTTGGAGCTGAAATATTTGTTTGTTAGATTTTATGTGTAATTCCTATTATAGAAAGGAAATATTTCAGGGTACATCTTATCAGTCTCGTCAATAAGTTATCTTTTTATATGATTTCAAACAATTCTCATCGATAAATGACTTTTGGGTTTGACTTAGTGGGCGTTTTGGACGTAAGAATTGTAAAGTTTCCACAGAAAAAATTTAAGTGAAAATAATATTTGAAAATTAGAGTTGTGTTTGGATATAAATACAATTTAGAGCGGTTTTTGAATTTTTGTGAGGAAGTGAAAATTTTGAAAAACAGCTTTTTGGAGTTTTTTAAATTTCCGAAAAAATCCGAAATTCAACTTTAAGTGAAATTTGAAATTTTCGTGGACAAACACTGATTCCGGAAAAAATAACAATTTTTTGAAAAAAAAATGAAAAATATCAAGCAATTTCAAGATCAATTTTATATAGCTGTAAATGCCATGCAGCTTGGACAAGCTGGCAAATGGTCATAGCCAATTTTATGGCATTACAAGTATAATAGGGTAATAGCATTACAAATTAAGTTTTTAGCATGATTTAAGAGGCAATAGTATCAACATAAGTTTAAGAGTAAGTAAAGATATTGTTCATCAAGTTCTTGCTAAGACATATAATAGCAGTATAAATTAAGTATCGCAAAGCATATCTAGTCCTAACAGAGGCGGGTGTAGGGTGATGGTACCGAGTTCATCTGAACCCAATACAACATAAATTTATGTTTAAGAATCTATTCAAATTGCAAAAATTAATAGTTATAAACTCATAACTTTTGTATGTACAATGAGCTTAATGTTAAGAACATTAAATATTGAACTCATAGAACTTATATTCTTGATCCGTCTCTGAATCCTAAGTCCAGATAAAAGAGAAGATTTGCAGTAAGTTTGTAAACATAACATATTAATGATGACTTATACAAATATTGGAATGTCTGTTGCTGCCATGTGACCAGGAGGTCACAAGCTCGAGTCGTGGAAATAACTTCTTGTAAAAACACAAGGTAAAGCTGTATATAATAGATCTTTGTGGTACGATTCTTCTCCGAATCACGAATATAGTCGGAGCTTAGCGCACTGAACTGCGTTTTTTTGGGAATGCCTATTGATTTGATGTGTTTGAGAAACCAGAATTTCCTATGCTAAACCTGACACCATGTGAGCCCATGGAATTTGGGATCATGTGTATACTTTCATGTAGTAATGATGGCTACAAGAGAGTAGCTTTTCATTCATGTGGGCAGTTTTGGGGCCATTAAATAAAAGGAGTTCCCAAACATAGAAAAATAATAACAGTAGAGTAGCATATGTTGGAGAAATTATTACAAGTAAATACAGAAACTGCAATAGTAGTTCTAAATTATAATAACAAACCTTGCTAGGGCTTCCTATTTGGTTGGGCTACACTCTTGCCATATAGGGGCTACATATCTATTCATAGGCTTGGCTACGTTAAACTTTTTGCATTTCTCAACTGTCAAATTACTTTCTTTGCTTTTATTATTTGAGGATTTCTGCCCATTGTTTTTGCTTTTTTCCCGTGTCTTTTACGAAGAATTACTTTAAATAGTCTTCTATCCAAGCGCCTAAATTTAAAATAGCCATCGAATATATAATATATTTATAATTCATGTATAATATATGTAAAATTGTGTATAATTATGGAAGGTCGGGTGATATACAGTGTAAATGTTTCTATAATTATTCTATAATTTATGTATATTTCTTAGAAAAAATAAATAGTAAATTCGACTAGCTATTTGTGTAAAAAACCCATCTTTTATCGGAAAAGATATTGATGCCTAGTTTAAATTGCTCAGTTTTTTAAGAATATGAAAATTGTCGATCAATATTTGCCTAATGAGCATAGGTGGTGGCAAACATGTGAAATATATATATGGGAAGCACGCCGTGGTCTACTAGTCGCGTTTAATTGTCCAAAAGAGTACCGTCAACTCCAAAAAATGTTTTCCTTCTCTTGGTGGATGCATGCGATGGGTAGTGGATGTATGTAGCGACGATGTCAAAATTTCACTAAGGGATATCAAAATATAAAGAAATAAACATACACAAAAGCTACCTTTAACAGTGTGCACTTGACACACTTGAAAATATGCAAAATAAATGTTGGGTATGTGAACAAAGTCTCGTATTGGTAGCTGAAAATTTTGGGAGCTTACATATAAGGTGTCGGGATCTCTTAATGGTGTGAGGCCTTTTGGGAAAAACGTACGGGCTTGGTCCAAAGCGGACAATATCACACTATGTTAAGAGTGTTATTAGGCCGTTTTAGTCCAATAACTGGTATCAGAGCCCAGGTTCGGCGGGACGAGTATGAAGATGGCAAAGTGATGGTGCGGGACGATGCGCACACAAGAAGAAGCTAGTTACAAGCTTTGGTTGCCATAATACTCTAACAATGTGAGTGACATATAGTGAATCTCGAAAATTGCGTGTCAATGGTCACATGGAACTTGGTTCGAGGGGGGGACCCGTGAATCGTGGTAGTGAGCCACGTAGAGTTTAGTTCGAGGGGAAGATTGTTGGGTAGCTGAAAAGTTTGGGAGCCTACATATTTTGGGATCTCTTAATGGTGTGAGACCTTTTGGAGAAAACCGTGCAGACTTAGTCCAAAGCGTACAATATAATACCATTTTAAGAGTATTTTTGGAATGGTTGAACCACGAGTCCAAAACCTTTTTGATGTTTTTTTGGACAAAAAATACTTTTATACTGCTTAAAAAAAAGTTACATAAATGAGTAAAACGTAGTACTATACTGCGAACTACGTTAACGGAAATTAGTCCGTTAAAGTAAAACGCAGTACCATACTGCGTTTCACTTTAATTTTTTTTTTTTTGTAATTCGCAATATAATACTGCGTTTTATAAAGCTGTTCGCAGTATTATACTGTGTTTTACTCTGGTTTTTGGCCCACCAATAATGAACTGACATAACAATAATTCAATACATAAAACGTAGTATTGTACTGCGTTTTGCATTCGGACTTGCCTTATTTAAAGGTGTTTCAATTTTATGAAAATTCATTCAATCTTCAAACTTACGTTCATACTTCTCTCTTCTTCTTATCAATCCATTTTTTACAATGTCTGAAGTGACAAAAATAAGGGTTTCACTATATTGGGGGGGGGGGGGGGTGAGATTGTGTTGGAGAATAACTCTGTGAGGTATAGCTCACCTCCACAATGTCATGTTAAATTACCGCTTACTATGGAGTACGATAAATTGGTATCGTTGTTACGTAAAAAATGAATGAGAGGTGGCGTTCGGTTAACCTTAAAATAACCGATAGATTTCCGTATTTAGTGACTCCGCAGGGGTTTGCTTATTATTCTGAGTTTAACATCGAGGATGATGAAACTCTTAGAGATTTTTGCGTATTCCGGATGAATACAGGGAATTTATTGTAATAAAATTATTGGAAATGTACGTCAAGGTGGAAGACGTTCCCAATAATGAGGGCGTGCATAGTAGGGATAACCCCTAGTCATCGAGTGGTTATTCTGGAGCAGTTTTTGCCGGACAGATTGCTGATGAAAGAGCTTGCCTTGATTTAAACTCGTCACCACCAGCGAATGAGCAGCTGCAAAATAATTTTTCGACTTTATATAATCAACAAGACGACTGGTAAACTTCAATTCTGTGGGTGCTTTAGCGATGTTTATTCTATGTTTTAATTGGATTTGTATTAACACTCATATTTTTCATAGGGGGTACCGTCCGGATACGAATTTTACAAGTTATGACCCCGCCCCTAGTTGAAATATGTGTATTTCTGGAGTATTGAACCACGGTGGTCCATCCTGGAGTCATCACCAACAAGCAAATATCCATCATGAAACGTCAAGACAGTATGACTTGTAAGTAAAGTGATATAGCTATATCTAAAGTATTTATCTAGTTGGGTATATTATCATTTTGTTATTTTTGTGCAGTGAAAACGAGATTCTTGAAGCTCCTAACCTCACACAGTTGCCCATAGACGACATATTTACTCGTGATTTGGCAGATGCACAGAGTCAGGAAGATGATAGTGATTATGACAACAATGCGGATGAGTCTGGGGATGACACACCCTTCCATAATGAGGGTGATGAGGAGGAGGAAGTGAATGTTGAACCTGAGCTGACGAGGGAGCATGTTCCTCCACCTCCCGCTAGACCAAGAGTGTACGAGTCCCACATGCCATTTCATGAGCGGAATATTCCCTACCTTGATAATTTGCCAAGCATGCCGAACGTGGATGCCCTCACAAGGGATGATGATGAATTTCGGTCAGCGATGTGGGATGAGTCTAGACCAGCTATTCTGACAAAGGGCATGTATTTCCCTGATAAAGCTCGCTTAATTAGGGTTGTAAAAATCTACAGTATAAGAGAGTGCCGTGAGATGACAGTAAGTGAGTCAACTACGGAGAAATACAAGGTTGTATGTCGTAGAGACTTTATGGGTTGTCACTGGATGTTGCGTGCCACCAAGAAGAAATCAGGTTTGTGGAAAGTGGGTAAATTTATTAGCGAGCACAGATGTGAAATGGACACATACAATGAGAATCACTTCAACTTGGATGTGGACTTGATTTCTCTTGTCTTGATTCCATATTTGGAAGTGTCCATTAGGTTCAAGATTAAAGAGTGTATTACAGTCGTCCACCAGGAGTATGGTTGTACTATAACCAAAAGAAAGGCATATCTCGGTCGCAAACGTGCCTTTGAACTTATTTATGGCGACTGGGATAAGTCTTTTTCAAATCTGCCCAGGTACATGGCCGCACTGCAACACTTTAACCCCGGGACTGTTGTTGAATGGAGGCGTGAGCGGAGTCCGGACAGACCCGAATATATTTTCAACTATGTGTTCTGGTCATTTAAACCAGCAATTGATGGTTTTGTGCATTGTCGTCCTGTTATTTCCATAGACGATACCCATGTCTATGGAAAGTATGATATTAAGCTTTTGATTGCAGTTGCAGTAGATGCCAACAGGCAAATATTTCCACTAGCTTTTGCAATATGTGCCAACGAAAGTGAAGAGACATGGACGCTTTTTTTGAACCACTTGAAGCAGCACGTTGTCACACAGCGTTCAGGTATTTGTCTAATATCATATCGGCATGGTGGTATTTTAAGTTCTATACGTCACTTGCCTGAATGGCAGGAACCATATGCATACCACCGTTACTGTGTGCATCACCTGAAAGCCAATTTCCAGAAGAAATATCCTGACAAGGCATTGCATGACTTAATGTGGATGGCTGCAACTGAGCACCAACAGTGCAAATTCACCAGGCGCATGGAAGCGATCCAGCAATTAGAACCACGAGCCTATACTTGGTTGATGGGGCATGAGCTTCACATATGGACATTACATGCTGATGGAGGAAGGCGATGGGGAGCCCTCACTACAAACGTGTCGGAGTCATTCAACGGCTTGTTGAAGTCTGCCCGTGGACTGCCTGTCACTGCCATGGTCCGCATGACATTCAAATAGAGTGCGGAGAGGTTTGTTGAAAGGCATACAGCTACATCAGCATTGATGGGCAGGGGTGTTCAATTTATGCCAATACCCATGAGAAGATTTGAAAGGTCCAGGAGGCGAGCACAGTGGCATTCATTTATTCAGTACGATCATGAACGAGGTGTTTTTGAAGTTAAGACCGCTATACGCGGACATCGTGGGAATAATCTACAGACGGTGAATGAAAATAGAAGGTTATGTTCATGTGGGAAATGGACCATCTACCATATGTCGTGCGCACATGCGTTGAAGTGCTTTCAACAAGTTGGATATGGGGCAACAAACTATATTGATAGGCAATACAGTATTGCTGCATACGTAGACACGTATAGTGGGAAGCTGCAACCATTAGGTGCTGAGCATTATTGGCCACCGGAACCTTTTAAGATGGTATGTAACAAGGACTATTTGCGCAAGCTGCAAGTGCAAAAGAGAACGTGTATACGGAACTAAATGGATATTGGTGACACCGTTTATGCGCGTAAATGTGGAATATGCTCGCAAACAGGACACGACCGTCGTAAATGTCCTTCAGGTGGTGTGCGTGGCGGTGGTAATCCGGCTCCTGGTGCAAGTTCGTCGAATGTACCCAACTATCAAGGATACCCCTAGTCTTTTTTTTGTTTTTTTTTGTAATACGTGTTTGTACTTGTGTATGTTGTAATATATATCAAATAAAATTATGTTCCACAATTTGGAATAAGTGAAGAAAAAGTTGTTTAATTGTAGGAAAATGTAAATAAAACATTACTACAGCACAAACACAAACATAACAGGACAACATAATAAAAATACATGAAATATGAAAAATACACTAAACACATACATGCCAATGTTTAGTCCCGGTTGCCATTTATTCTCCGCTCCAACCACTTAAATCGTTCTTCCATTCATTCTTTTTCTTCTTCTACCTCTTTCAGTTTCGCCTTCACCTCCGCAAGTTCCCGTTTATATTTTTCTTTTCGTTCCTTTTGTGTTTCACAATTCCATTGTGCTTTCCATTTTTCTTCTCCCACCTCCTTCAGTTTCGCCCTCATTTCTACAATAATTCTATCGCTTTTTCTTTGTGTTTCCCGTTGGCATAAACACATATTATGAAGAAACTGCAGTTGTTCTCTGTAGCATTCCTGATAACATGGTTCATCAACCCATTCCTCAAAATTACAAATAGGTTCGCCGGGAACCTTATATAACTGGTTCATACAACACCAGTAGCGGCGTCCAACTTCACCACCGTCCCAACAATTTTGCATCGAGCATTTTTTTCCACAGTTGCACTTTGGTGGACGAAGAGGTTGAGCCATTTAATGAAATATTTGCTTTTAGTAAAAAAAACCTTACTTTTAATGAAATATTTACTTTTACTAATTTTTGAGCACACAAAATAACTACAATGATGCCGTTATTTATAGGCGAAAAATTTAATACATAAAGCGTGGTATAGTACTGCGTTTTATGGAGTTATCTTGTCGTTCTGAAAAAGATGAAAACCATGTGAAAAAGCTGGTTTATTGCAGAAAAATTTAATACATAAAGCGTGGTATAGTACTGCGTTTTATGGAGTTGTCTTGTCGTTCTGAAAAAGATGAAAACCATGTGAAAAAAGCTGGTTTATTGCAGAAAAATTTAATACATAAAGCGTGGTATAGTACTGCATTTTATGGAGTTGTCTTGTCGTTCTGAAAAAGATGAAAACCATGTGAAAAAAGCTGGTTTTAGTTATCCTTTGTGCAGTGATGGTTTTAGTTCTACTGTTTGTTTTTGTGTTACATTTGCAATGTTTGTGTTTCTTGTGTACTGTTTAAGTAAAACTGCTGTTCAAACGCAATTAAAATAAAAATGTTGTTAAAAGATAATTGTTATCATTATTTACATAATGCACTATTTACACAAACTAAAAACCTAAGTAAATCAGTGAGTCCCGCAGCCTGTGTGCTTCAGTGCTGCTGCTGGCCTGAGTCGCATCCCCTGTCGCCCGGGTACACTATCTGGA
Organism: Nicotiana sylvestris; assembly: GCF_000393655.2. Classification (NCBI taxonomy): domain Eukaryota; kingdom Viridiplantae; phylum Streptophyta; class Magnoliopsida; order Solanales; family Solanaceae; genus Nicotiana; species Nicotiana sylvestris. The sequence goes on from NC_091064.1 coordinate 14,278,771, forward strand.
TCATCATCATCAAGCCGCCTCTTTATGTGAGGATGTGCAGCATCATCAATACAACAGCTGGCAGGATCAGAAGAATAGGCCGTCGGGTCGTCAGCAACCTACAAAACAAGTACTAAACTTAGCATGTGACAAAGTATATTTGTATTGTACGTGTTAAGTCAAAAAATATATTCCCACCGTGGTCTCGTCGGCCTCCTGAATATATGCATCCGTGGTGTCCTCATCAAAGCATGTAGTGGCCTCAAAGATGGGCTGGGATGAAGCCTTCATAAAAACCTTAAAAATTAATTAATGGCAGCTCATTAAGGAAAAGAAAACAAATTGAAATTTTAAAGTAATACAAACATACCTGCGCCTGTGGTAGATCCGCATCAACCGCCAGGGATGAGGCATAACTCAACCTGCGCCCGCCATCCACGTCCCGGGTGGGCCGATCCTCAGCTACGGTAGATGGGCATGCAAAGTACTGGTATACATCCCCGTTGAATGTACCCGTAATCGACAATGCTCCTGACGGGGTGACCTGCGATGCTGGCAGAGATAGCTGAAGGCTGTACGAAGGCATGCTGCTGGAAGGCTCATCTTCCTGAGGTATATAACCCGGCTGATCATCTCCAAGCGCCAAAACTGCAAAGTCCTCATCATGTCCCTCAACATGTGGGTCGACAGGTGCCTCCACGCCCCCTTGCTGGGGACCACCTCCTCGCCGTCCCCCGCGACCCCGTGAGGCACCCCTACCTCGTGGGGCACCCCTCCCTCGTGCCCTACCCCTGCCTCGTGGGACACCCCTACCCCGATGGTAGTCCTCTGGCGCCGCATACTGAGCCTCGTGGTCCAACCTCGCAGCATCTCTTGCCTGAAACAGGGTCCGACGAGCCAACTATGCCACCCGCCGGCCATAGTCAACGACTGCAGGGATGTCGGTATGCTGCTGCATCTCCTATCCCAACTGGTAGAGGTGATGATGGCCAATAGCCTGTGAAATATTTAAAATATTAATTAAATAACGCTATATCACAATTATACGATATTAATAAGCCAAAAAACATACCAGTGCCTCGTGTCTCCCGGCGTATGGTCTGTAGCGCTCGCCAAGTACATGAATGGGGTTCCCGATAATCAGTCGGGTGTGACGGCGGTACCATGATGCATACATATGAATAGTGGCATCCTGGGTAAATGTAGGTGCTGGCGGAATACGGTCAGCTCGGTGCTCCTCCCAAATAAGGACCTGCTGCTCTAGCCATCCCATATATATATCGTCCAGCCTGGCACGGTCATCCTGCTGATAGTGTATAGCCACCCATCCAGGATCCCTCGGTATAGGCTGGGGACGGTGAAACTGGCGAAGCACACGCTCTATGGCATGATACTCAACCATATCGAAGAAGATCATCGGGACGGAGGTGCTCCAAAGCATTCGATCGACTGAGCAATAAAAGGGCAGCTGAGCTACCAACTCGTCGTTGTATGGCGTCTAGATGAACTGCCAAATAATAACATAAAAGTGAGTATGCGCAACACAACTCAATTTAAACAAGTAAGTGTAGGTACATATCTACCTGTCCGTCCACCAGCATATCTAGCACATCCCTGATAAGGGGGAGATTATGATGAGCATCGGTCCCTCGGTAGTTCCCACGCCGGAGAATCCACCTAGAAGCTAGAGGGAGAAACGGATAAGCCTCACCAGGCACAAGTGCTGGTAGAGGTGGATGCAACGGCATGATCCGCTGCCAGGCCCAAACCTAAGATAAAAGGTTGATGTAAAATTTATGAGTGATTTCGACCATATAGAATTCGGCGAAATGAACAAAGTATTCAAAAATGTTGTCACCTGTAGGAGGGGCAGAAAACCACATATGTCCACCGCTGGGCCCATGCTCGCCCAGCACATGCTCCTATACAGGTATGCGAGAACAGCAGCACTCCAACTGTACTGGGGTAAACCATCCAACTCCTGAAGATGATGGAGAAAGCGCATACTCACTTTACTCCCCGAAGTGTTCGGGAACAAAACACACCCGAAAAGAAGGAGCAGCGCCAACCGCCTGTACCTCTCAATATGGAGATCCTCCGTCTCTCCGGTAATGTCTGGGTGCAAAAACGCCATATGATCTCTGATGGCTGACAAAGCAACGTGACTGCCCCCAGCGTCACCCTGAGGTCTATAACCAGTAAAATGCATCATCATATCCAAAAATTGTGCATGCGTCATGGATCTAATGTACTGGGGCAGTGCTACGGCCCGTCCATCTACGCGCAGCCCGTACAAAACCTGAACATCCTCCAGCGTGATGGTGGCCTCTCTAGTGGGCAAGTGAAAAGTGTGCGTCTCCAGTCGCCACCGCTCTACCAAGGCCGTGATGAGAGACCAATCAAGCTGCATCCGTCCAAGCTCAAAAATCGTATAGAAGCCCGTAGCCTGTAAACGCGCGACTACGCGGGCATGGAAAGGATGCTCCCCGATGAACTCCCACAAATTGTCAGGTCTCCTGGGGCGGAGAGGCTGCATCGATAGCTGTCCCTCCAATACAAATGAGGACCTATGGTCGCCCTGCAACACTAGTAGCTGATCCTCGGCAGGTCCGGGATGCGCAGGCGGAAGAAAGTCCATGTCGTCTACTATAATTTAAACAAAATTAATTGTGTGTGTTAGCTTAATAAATTAAATAATTAATTATGTTTAAAATTGGACTGAATAATTATGTATGGGTTCCAGGCTCGATATTTGAGGCCCGGTAGCACCGAGTTATCCTTAATTATTATGCGTGTTAATTTCAACATTTTTAGAATTGTGCCTGTTAGATTAATAAATGAAATAATTAATTTTCTTTAAAATTGGACTGAATAATTATGTACGGGTTCCAGGCTCGATATTTGAGGCCCGGTAGCACCGAGTTATCCTTAATTATTATGCGTGTTAATTTTAACATTTTTAGAATTGTGCCTGTTAGCTTAATAAATTAAATAATTAATTATGTTTAAAATTAGATTGAATAATTATGTACGGGTTCCAGGCTCAATATTTGAGGCCCGGTAGCACCGATTTATCCTTAATTATTATGCGTGTTAATTTCAACATTTTTAGAATTGTGCCTGTTAGCTTAATAAATTAAATAATTAATTATGTTTAAAATTGGACTGAATAATTATGTACGGGTTCCAGGATCGATATTTGAGGCCCGGTAGCACCGAGTTATCCTTAATTATTATGCGTGTTAATTTCAACATTTTTAGAATTGTGCCTGTTAGCTTAATAAATTAAATAATTAATTATGTTTAAAATTGGACTGAATAATTATGTATGGGTTCCAGGCTCGATATTTGAGGCCTGGTAGCACTGAGTTATCCTTAATTATTATGCGTGTTAATTTCAACAGTTTTAGAATTGTGCCTGTTAGCTTAATAAATTAAATAATTAATTATGTTTAAAATTGGACTGAATAATTATGTATGGGTTCCAGACTCGATATTTGAGTTAATTTTACAACATATATTAATTTGTTACTTTTGTAAGTTTATTGTTATAAATTAAATAATTAATTTTGTAAAGTGTAATTGGAGTTACTACATACTTAAACTACATAGACTCTACGCTGAAAGGCTCTACATTTTACTACGCTAAAAGGCTCTATATTTTACAACACTAAAAGGCTCTATATTTTACTACACTAAAAGGCTCTATATTTTACTACGCTAAAAGGTCAATATCTATATTATATTAAAAGGGGAGTAGTATGCATTGTGGTTAAGCCAAGTGGCAAGCTAAATGGAAGCCACTTGGCAATTTTAAGATAATATTAATAATTAGAAATTATATATAGAAACATAATTAATGGAAGTAGTTTAATGAATCTTATACATAATCTAAATAGATCTTAGACAAATCTAATCTATATATCTATAATTAAATTTATATGTGTATTTGTATCTATATCTATATTTATATATTGATCTACTCATAGATTTTTTTCTATATTAGCTAGAAATATGGAGGTGAAAAATTAATTAAAAACTATAATAAAACAATAAAAATATATAAAGACGTAAATTGAGATAACCTATAACTATTTATACTTTGGAGTAAGTTAAAATATAGAATAAAACTAAAATTTACTTAAGATATTAACGATTTATTGAGTTTAAAAATTAAATAATTTCAAGCAGTAAAATAAGATCTTACATAAAGTATACAAATTATTTATAAGGTAAGAGAAAAATTAAATAATCAATAAAAGATATTTTAATAACAAGAATAACAAATTCATATTAATACTGATAAATCGTGCAAACGAATATTTTATACGTAAATATTACTACAACATTTAAATATAATGTATTCAAACAATTAAGAAAAATATTTTTCTATGATTATATTTGAATTAAGTTCAGTTAGTTTAAATTTGAAAGCATAACATAATTTTTTAAAAATATGGTCCAATTAAAAAAATAGAATGATAAAAATTATTTGAATTTGAGATGAGAAAGTTTTTAAATTTTTATCTATATTATATTAGAATGAGTGTGGCAAAAATAAATACTAAATTCAAACAGGCTAATAAAAATTCATATGACAATGCAATAATATTAGGTATTGAATAATATAAAATCAAAAATAATGAATAAATAGAGAAAAAATAAAAATTCAGATTTTTTATCATAGGAAAAAGGGTCAAACTTATTTAAATTTTAGATGAGAAAGTTTTTTATATTATACTAAGAAAAGTCATAATATAAGTCCATTTAACTCAAGTCTAATAGTTAAAATCAAAAACTAAAAAAAATAAACAATAAAAATAAATTAGAGATAATGTAAGGACATTTATAAATCATAAGTTTAGAAAATAAAATAAAATAAATTTACAATACTTAAAAATATTATTAAATTTTAAATAATTTAAAATTTTCGAGCAATGTTTTTAAAACAAAATAATTATTTATTTCATAATTTAAAAAATTATATATTTATCTTATATATCTATATTATATTAAAAGGAGAGTAGTATGCATTGTGGTTAAGCCAAGTGACAAGCTAAAATGAAGCCACTTGGCAATTTTAGGACAACATTAATAATTAGAAATTATATATAGAAGCATAATTAATGGATGTAGTTTAATGAATCTTATACATAATCTAAATAGATCTTGACAAATCTAATATATATACATAAAAATTTATATGTATATTTGTATCAATATCTATATCTATATTTATATTTATATATTGATCCACTCATAGATTTTCTTCTATGTTAGCTAGAAATATGGAGGTGAAAAATTAATTAAAAACTATAATAGAAAATATATATATATATATAAAGACGTAAGTTGAGATACCTATGACTATTTATACTTTGGAGTAAGTTAAATATAAAATAAAACTAAAAATTACTTAAGATATTAAAGATTTATTGAGTTTAAAAGCTAAATAAATTCAAGCGGCAAAATAAGATCTTACATAAAGTATACAAATTAATTATAAGGTAAGAGAAAAATTAAATAATCAGCAAAAGATATTTTAATAACAAGAAAAATAAATTCATATTAATATTGATAAATCGTGCAAACGAATATTTTATACGTAAATATTACTACAACATTTAGATATAATGTGTTCAAACAATTAAGAAAATATTTTTCTATGATTAATATTTGAATTGAGTTTAGTTAGTTTAAGTTTGAAAGCATACCATAATTTTTTGAAAGTATGGTCCAGTTAAGAAAATATAATGATAAAAATTATTTGAATTTGAGATGAGAAAGTATTTTAATTTTTATCTATATTATATTAGAATAAGTGTGGTAAAAATAGATATTAAATTTAAACAGGCTAATAAAAATTCACATGACAATGTAATAATATTAGGTATTGAATAATATAAAATCAATAATAAGGAATAAATAGAAAAAACTAAGATTGTTTATCATAGGAAAAAGTGTAAAACTTATTTAAATTTGAGATGAGAAAGTTTTTTATATTATGATAAGAAAAGTCATAATATAAGTCCATATAACCCAAGTCTAATAGTAAAATAAAAAAACTAAAAATATTGAACAGTAAAAATAAATTAGAGATAATGTAAGGACATTTATAAATCATAAGTTTAGAAAATAAAATAAAGTAAATATACAATACTTAAAAATTTTATTAAATTTTAAATAATTTAAACTTTTCGAGTAATATTTTTGAAACAAAATAAATATTTTTAGAAAATTATATATTTATCTTATATATTATTAAAGAAAGTAGTTGAGAATGATATTAAATAAAGGTACGAGTTAATGAAAAGCCATAAAACATAATAAGACTATAAATTAGATTAAAAAATAGGAATATTATGTTAACTTATTAGAAATGAAAAGAAAAGAATATTTAAATTTAAGATTAGAAAGTTCTTAAAACTACGATGCGAATGCTCAAATTATGAATAATACCACAAAATTGAAGCCTTATTTATGAAAAATAAAATAATAATAAATAATAAAATTTTAAATTATAAAATAAATTTCTAATATAGGTAATTTTTTGAAAATGTGGCGCAGTTTAGAAAATAAAATGATAAGATTTATTTGAGTTTGAGAGGAATTATTTTTTTAAAAATATATTACGTAAAAAATTAAAATGATAGTAAAAATATTATTACAATATTTAGAAATAATGTGTTCATAAAATTAAGAATTTTTTTTCTATGATTAAATAAATTTTTAAAAATACAAAATAAATTTCTAATATTGGTAATCTTAATAATGAAAATTAAAATTAAAATTAAATTTTATCTTATAGCTAAAAAATAAAGAAAATTTAACTGCATCTAATACAAAATTAATAATAAGAGAACTCAATACATTTGGAACATGATAATCAAATAACTTATCTATTAATATTTTAGACTAATTAAAAGTTACAATTTAAAACAAAATATGACATTATTTTGGTTATAGGTAAAATATTAATATAAAACAAATTAACATTTATAGTAGGAAAGAGAATGTATATTAAAAAGAAAATAGAGGTAGTGTGAGGATACTTATACTTTAAATTAATTTTAATATAGATAAAATAAAATAATTAATTATATTTCAAAATATTACTAACAAATTTAAATGATTAAAATATTATGAATAAGAGGATAAAAGCATAAAATATATTAAATTTCGAGAATAAAATATTTATTTTTATCACATACTATTAAAAGGATAATAAGCAAGACATTAATTTAATTATAAGATAACAAAAATTTATATGATGGTATAATAATATGAAATTTTAAATAATATAATAACTATAAGAAAAGAACAAAAAAAGAAATTTACGTAAAAATGATGTGATGAATAAGACATATTTGACTTCCTGATAAAAATAAAGTGATTGTAAGAATTTTATTAAAATAATATGATCTAATGTGCTCGAACAAGACAGATCACAATATGACGTGTTTAGTATTCTTTAATATCGACAACGGAACGAAATGTAAGTACTAAAATCAAAGGGTTAGGTTGCTACAAATATATGTTAAAAAGATTGGTTGTCTACTATGAGATTTGATAAATAATTTCATATCCTGGTTCACAATTAAATTCTCATTTTATATAATTGTTATCTGAGATATATATATATTTTAAGGTTATTTGTACATGATTCAAACAACATACATTACAATTTGAAATGATTTGCCCGTGTATCGCGCAGGTACTAATACTAGTTATATTAAAAGGAGAGTAGTATGCATTGTGGTTAAGCCAAGTGACAAGCTAAATGGAAGTCACTTGGCAATTTTAAGATAATATTAATAATTAAAAATTATATATAGAAACATAATTAATGGAAGTAGTTTAATGAATCTTATACATAATCTAAATAGATCTTAGACAAATCTAATCTATATATCTATAATTAAATTTATATATGTATTTGTATCTATATCTATATTTATATTTATATATTGATCTACTCATAGATTTTTTTCTATATTAGCTAGAAATATGGAGGTGAAAAGTTAATTTAAAACTATAATAAAAAAATAAAAATATATAAAGACGTAAATTGAGATAACCTATAACTATTTATACTTTGGAGTAAGTTAAAATATAGAATAAAACTAAAATTTACTTAAGATATTAACGATTTATTGAGTTTAAAAATTAAATAATTTCAAGCAGTAAAATAAGATCTTACATAAAGTATACAAATTATTTATAAGGTAAGAGAAAATTAAATAATCAATAAAAGATATTTTAATAACAAGAATAACAAATTCATATTAATACTGATAAATCGTGCAAACGAATATTTTATACGTAAATATTACTACAACATTTAAATATAATGTATTCAAACAATTAAGAAAAATATTTTTCTATGATTATATTTGAATTAAGTTCAGTTAGTTTAAATTTGAAAGCATAACATAATTTTTTAAAAATATGGTCCAATTAAAAAAATAGAATGATAAAAATTATTTGAATTTGATATGAGAAAGTTTTTAAATTTTTATCTATATTATATTAGAATGAGTGTGGCAAAAATAAATACTAAATTCAAACAGGCTAACAAAAATTCATATGACAATGTAATAATATTAGGCATTGAATAATATAAAATCAAAAATAATGAATAAATAGAGAAAAAATAAAATTTTAGATTTTTATCACAGGAAAAAGGGTCAAACTTATTTAAATTTCAGATGAGAAAGTTTTTTATATTATACTAAGAAAAGTCATAATATAAGTCCATTTAACTCAAGTCTAATAGTTAAAATCAAAAACTAAAAAAATTAAACAATAAAAATAAATTAGAGATAATGTAAGGACATTTATAAATCATAAGTTTAGAAAATAAAATAAAATAAATATACAATACTTAAATATATTATTAAATTTTAAATAATTTAAAATTTTCGAGCAATGTTTTTAAAACAAAATAAATATTTATTTCATAATTAAAAAAATTATATATTTATCTTATGTTATTAAAGAAAAGTAGTTGATAATGATATTAAATAAATTTACAAGTTAATGAAAAGCCACATAAAATGTAATAAGACTATATATTAGATTAAAAAATAGCAAAATTATGTTAATTATTAGTGTGAGCACGTAATTTTTGTTTCGCACGACAATCGCTCCAAAAAGAAATAAAAAATAATAATTGGCCCTGCTGCACAATTTTTGGATTTCTGTGCGGCACCTTGTTGATTTGTTTGTGACTTCGGCCCGTTTTTATTTATTTACTTTATTAAAACAAAATTTAAAAAATATGTGTCCTGCATAATTCGAACCGTAATCCGGTCGTTAAATAGAAAATCATGAATAGGCATCTTCGTCCGTGATTTTATTTTGTTTGACTTTACCTATTTTGAAATATTTTAGTGTGTGTGCAAATAATTGTATTGAGTGTGTATTTAATTTTAATTTGATTTTTTGGCTTAGTTTTGTTTTAAAATAAATAAGAAAAAAAAGAGAAAAAGAAATAAATAAATAAAAAAAAAGAGGACCCCTTCCCTTCCGGACTTGGGCCAATTTTAACAAAATTGGCCCAAACAAACAGCCCAAAACCCAGGCCTGCCCGGTCCAAGTCCAGTTGATGCCCAGAGAATCCAAACGACGTCGTTTTGGTACAGGTCGATCTGGGCCGTTGATCTCAAATTGATCAACGGCCAAGATCAATTCCCCATAACCCATCAACAAACCCGACCCGTCTCACCCGGACCGAACCCAAACCCTCAAAACGACACCGTTCCATTTAAGCCTTCAGATCCAGACCGTAGATTTAGATTGATCTAACGGTTGAGGTTCACCCACCCACTAACTATATAAACCCTTTACCATACCCTGCCCCCCTAGCCAACACCCCTGCCTTCGTCTTCACCAAACCCGTCCCCTTCAAACCCTAGCCGCCCCTGCACACCTTCACCAGAAACCCGGCGGCCTGAACGCCGGTGACCTCCACCTGAACACCATAGAACCCCCATGCCATCCTGAACCTAAATCTACCAACCACACACTTCGAATCCTATCCCACCTTCTCGAATCTTCATTTGAAGATTCGAGTCGGAACCTAATCTACACCGATCTGCCGTAAACTCATACCAAACACTCCCTAGACCCCCCTCGTGACCAAACCATACTTGGTTTGGTCTGAATATAACCAGGGAAGCACGAATATTAGATCTGAGTTTTGAAACCACAAGGTCCCTCGTCACTGGTTCATACCGGTTCAAACCGAAGAGGTTAAGGTCTAATGGACTTTGATCAGAGTGTTTCTCGTTTGAGAAACACTTCGATTAAAGTCCGTTCAGCCTTAAGAAAGGTTGTCCGAGTTGAGGTTTTGATTTTTCAAGGTTTAAGGTGAGTTCTTTCTTTTCTTTATTTGTTTTGGCCCATTTGATTGTGTTAAAGTCTGTTCATGCTTTGATTTTGTGTCTTTGAATTTTGTCAACTGTGCCCCGTCCACTTTGCCTGAACTTCTGTTTGTTTGAATGAGTCTTTCTATTTGCCCTGATAATTATGTATTTGTTTGTGCAAGTAGCTGATTTTCGAGTTTGGACTGACTAGTTGACTCCTCGAGTGTATTTCTGCTTAGTCAGTATAATTCGAACCATGTATCGATACTGTTTAAATGTCTGATTTTTGGCTACGATTGTGTATGTTAATGCTAATATAGTCGAGTCGAAATGTGTCGTCAATTAGTTTCAACGGTTTGAACAAAGTTAAATCGATTTGCTTCTGTTGAACATTTGCCTGAATCAATTAAGAACCAGTTTTGCTTACTTATAGCTGTTTGATTTGAAAGGGATGTTTGGTTTAAACTCTGAATTGGAGGGCATGTGCACTCATGCACAGCATGTTGCATTGGTGCACCTCATGTGCTTTGTGCACAACCTGCTTTTCTGCATAAAGGGGGGTTTAATTTTAAAAAATGGTTTGACAGCATATGCTGTCAGATGTATCCTACTGCCCCATACCTTGCTTTAGTTTAAGAAATATTAAGCCTTTTAAAGAATAAATCTGCCAGGGAATATTGATGGGGGTTAATACTTAAATAACTAATTGGGATCTGAAAATGAAAAGGGCACATGGGAGGGGTACTGTGATATTAAAAAGAGGCTGTTAAAAGGAGTAGGATAGAGGCTTATAAAAGGGGGGAGACCATCTGAGAAAAAGGGGATACAGAATTAGAGGGAGAGACAGAATTTTAAAAAAGAAAGAAAGAGAGAGCTGGAATACACACTGATAGAGACATACAGACAGAACACACAGAGATAGGGAGAGATACTAAGAGGGAATATCTGAGAGTTCAAATTTTTGGAAAACAGAAAACTAGAAAAGAATTTTTGTCTGATAACTCAGACAAACAAAACCAGAAGTTGCTTCCTTTCCTTCTGTTTCTGACTTCACTAAATCTGGACCTGTTCTGTGCAACATTGATTTCTCACAACTGAGTCTGCTTGTTTGTTGTTTGTTCTACTCGAAAGTTTGGTTTAGTTGGGGTTGATCTCACTCCAATTATTTTGTGAGTTGTGGTTGCTACTCTACTGTTTCTTGTTGCTGTTGCTATACTGCCCTGCTGCTACTGTTTAAGTGCTGTTACTGCTGCTGAATTTGTTCATTGTTACTCTACCGATTGCCCTCTTCTTCAATTGCAAATACTCCCAGGTACACAACCTTTGAACCATGTATTGTTGAAAGTTTGAAGTTGAAGCAGAAATAAAGAAATGAACATCAGTTTATGTTATAGCATTGGTGTAAAAAGATAGTTCGAATGTAGTTGGGCCTGTATTTTTTTTACTGCAAACTGCAAGTATCCTGTATAAACTAGCATACATTCTGTTTAAGATGAACTGTTAGATAGCATGGCTCAACAGTAATGACAGTATGACATAGACAGCATGTTTGATTTAGTATACATTCAGTTCAGCATAACACTTGCTTGGTTTAGTTATGACTTTACAACATAGAGTCATGGTAAGCACTTGTATGTGTTTTGCCTAGACCACTGAATTGACAAATCTGTGGTACTAGGTCCGGGATAAATGTATCCCAAACAAACTCTCATGCGGTCGCATTAAGAGTCTGGCTATGAAGGCCAGCTTTCCTGTCAGATTATGTGCTCCAATATAAGTTCGATGTCGGGTCTCGGTGTAGATTTCTTGTTTCGAAATAATGTGATGAATGCTGAGGGAAGCTAGTAGTTGTTTTGAGGTCAATTAGTCGTAATTTTCCTAATAAAACAGCCGATTTCGTTTATCAATTTCAAATAGGTTAGAGTGTTAAAATAGAACTTGGAGGTCGTTAAACATAACTCAATATATGTTGTTAGTTTGTTTGCAATCTCACTTAGCGAATTAATAAGCGTATTCACTCGATGAAGACAAAGCATGAGGTGACCCTCACCTCATGAACAATCAATCAGGTAATCAAACAAGTTTAGGTTCGGCAAACATAATAAGGATTTAGTCTGTATTTGTTCAAACAAGCAAAGTTCGGCATCATCCTTCTCTTTAAGGATAAACGTAGTAGAAATGTAGTCATTATAGGGTACCCTTCTAAAATAATGAGACGAGCCTCGCCGAATAAAAATGCAAATTGCGGGGCCCTCAATAATTGATCATGATAAATACTTAGAATTTGGGACGGACTGTTTAGTGAATTCCACTGCCTTCCCCAAAGATAATAACGCGTTTAGATTCTTTAGGCGCGACTTTAAGTAAATTATATTCTTAAAATCGGGTGCACATTGATGTGACCCAAATTCAAGTCTCAACGGAGTCAAAATGTGTTAACAACTACGGGTGCATTGATTGTGACGTGGTTCGAGATGCATTTTCACGACGTTGCAATTCTATAAAATAAATTATAATAATAAAAGCGGTTTAAACTTAATAAAAGCACATAAATCACAACATGTATTTAAATCAGATATTTAGCCATTATAACAATTTAAGCGACCGTGCTAGAACCACGGGATTCGAGGGTGCCTAACACCTTCCCTCGGGTCAACAGAATTCCTTACTTAGAATTTCTGGTTCGCAGACTTCATTTGGAAAAGTCGAAAATCTCCTCGATTTGGGATTCAAGATAAACCGGTGACTTGGGACACCAAAAGCCAAACATTTCCCAAGTGGTGACTCTGAATTAAATAAATAATCCCATTTCGAATATTGTCACTTAAATTGGAAAAACTCCACCCGCGCATTTCTAACCCTTCGGGGCGGGGCGCGCAAAAAGGAGGTGTGACAGCTCTAGCGACTCTGCTGGGGATTAAAACCCAGAACCACTGGTTCAGGGTTCAAGAATTCGAGCTTAGAATAATTGTTATATTTGGCTTTATTATCTGATCTTTATTACATGTTTTTGCATAACGTGCTAAATGTTGTCTTTTACCGCTTTGATATTATCTGAACTGTATATAAACTGTGCCGAAACCCTTCTCTCTTCACCTCCGGGGAGAAGCTCGCTGGTCGAGACTCCCTATTCTGTTAGTGTCAATACCCGAAATAAGAAAGAGGACGGATAAGTTACGAAGCCGGACGGCCTTTTGGTTCCCGGTAAGTTGCCCCTCCTCGACTCGAGTTGTCCGCTCGGGTACACAGTCTAGAACAAATACCAAGGTTTAAACCTAGTATAACTCGACTTCATGCCGGATCCCTAGTAGGAACGCTTATTTGCATCATGTTGCATTTGACTTAGGGGGCTCAACACAGGGGTTGGGTCCGTCTAGGACAAGCAACCTGAAATGAAAAGACCACCTTGCTGCATCCTATTTGTTTTGCGCATTTATTTGCTTCGGTTCCGCATGCTGACCGGTTTCTAAAAAAAAAAAAATAGCAGCGTAGGGAGATAATTACTTATTTTGGAAAAATAAAACCATTGTCCAAGTAGTGTCGAAACCTCGTCGAATTTTTCTAAAAAATATAAAACCAAAAGTTGTCTTTTAGTTTGATTCATTGAAAAAAAAACATATAAAAAATTGTTCTTTTCTTTTTTTTTTTTTTTAAAAAAGGGTATTTATTTAAAAAAAAAATGGAAAACTCATAATTCAAAAAATGTGTTGTTTCTTTTGTAGTACCCTTTTATAAATTCGGACTAATAGTCCAAATATTGCAAAAAAAAAAAAAAAATTTAGTATTTATCTTTCTCCAAAAATAATACTTATTCTTGATTGCTAGGTTTATTTGATTTTCTCTATTCATGATATGACCGAACTACGCCGGTTTGATTCTCGCACGGGGTGAGATACGTAGGCAACCCTCGGCGGGTCCAACCTCCCGTTTTTACAAAAAAAAAAAAAAAAGTCTAGATAATTTTAATTTTTGAGTCTAATAAAGTTTATCGCCTTAAATAAATGTGCAGGATGAGCACGATACAAAATGAATCGTTTTCAATAATGACCAAGATCCCTTTTGAGTTGCGATTATGGTGGAACGACTTAGGCAAAGAAGGGCAAGGCAAAGTGAGGAAATATCTGAAAAATCTCCCGGATTTACTAGACATTCAGCCTCGGGGTGATATTATCAGATCATTGGTCACTTACTGGGATTCGGCGCACAATGTATTCCATTTTTCAGACTTCGAACTCACCCCGACGTTGGAGGAAATAGCGGGATACATTGGGGGTGATGAAGCTCCGTTAAGGTTCAAGTACTTGATTGCACCTAGGGCCGTCACGGTACACCGATTTTTGGATTTTCTGAAAATACCCCGAACATTTCACCATCCAGATCTTGCCAAAGGTTTCTGCAGTCTCCATCTCATGTATGCTAGATACGGTCATGAGGGCGGGTTCAATAAGCCGGATTTCAAACTATGTAGTAAAGGCAACCGACAAAAATGGGACGAACACAGGCAGTTGGCTTTCATGACGACCTTCTTAGGTCTTATAGTGTTCCCAAGGAAGGACGGCCACATCGATCTAAGAATAACTGGGGTTGTCAGTACTTTGCTTACCCAAGATAAAAGTACTCTGGCGCCTATGATTATGGCTGACATTTTCCGGGCTCTCACTGTTTGTCGAGCCAGGGGTGACTTTTTCGAAGGATGTAACCTACTGTTGCAAGTGTGGATGACCGATCATTTATGTCATCACTCCTCACTTTTAGGTTATGGTTCGCCAGGGAAAACTTGTATTGGAGAATTCTACACAAGAATTAAAGGGCTCAATTTACCTGAGGGAGTCACATCATGGACCTCATTTCTCCGAACTCTCACCGCCAGCCAAATCCAATGGACGCTCGGATGGTCACCTATTGAGGAAATCATATACATGCCGGCAACCCGGCCTCACTTTCTGTTGATGGGACTGAAAAGTATCCAACCCTATGCACCGTATCGGGTTTTGAGGCAACTTGGGAGGTACCAAGTGGTACCGAAAGATGAAGATTTGAGTACCCAAGTGATTGAAATCAGTCCGAACGGTCATTTCCCTGAAGAAGAAGTTCGCCAAATCTGGAGTGAATGCCAACATCTGACAGCAAACACTTGTGTGATCGATACGGCAAAAGGGGAAGTCGCCCCAGGATATCACGCTTGGTTTAGAGGTAGCCTGTCTTACGAAAGACCGGCTAAGAGGCCGCATCTCAAAGATTTCGTAGAATCATCCCAAGGGCAATGGAACTGGTTAGCAAAAGAGAAGGGTTATCGAGCAGAGATTGGCGATTTGAAGCTACAAATAGATAGTTTGAAATTCGATAACAGCGTACAAATCGCAGCGGATCGAAGCGAAAAGAATAGGTTGATCCAAGAGAATGAAGAACTTAAGGCCCAAGTCCAAAAATTGAGATTGTCTCTTGATGGGCAACCCAGAAGTCAATCAGACCAGCGGTTGATAAAGGGTTTGAAAAGAGAGATCACGGAATGGCGAGACAGGTTAGAAGAATCCGAAAAGGTCATGACAGAGTTCAAGGCGCGGTGGGGAACAAGAGTATATAAGCATCGCCTATGTTTGAACCAATTGAAACGTGACCACGAAAAGGCTGTTGCCAAAATAAAGAGGGAGATGGCTACACTTGAGTTTAAAGCAGTTAAGCAGGCCAGGGATTTCCAAATGGAGAGTAGATACTGTTACGACTTGTTGGCCCAAATGAAGGAAGAAGTGCGGCAGCTGAGGGATCAGCACATACAGGACTCACAGGTATTCAAGACGTGCAGTGATCAGATAAGGCACCTACTCATAGAAAAGAAACAAACCAGAGACAAGATCAGGGCCATTGCCCATGCCATCATCAGAAGGTGTCAACGATGTGAGAACATGTCCAGCGTTACCGTCCTCTCGGCAGTGATGGGTTATGTCAAGCAGACTATGCATGAGCTGGAGCAATTTGAGAGGGATCTCACACCTAGGACCGCGGCAAGGCCGAACGATGCCCCGCGAACACCAATTTTCAAAACCATAATGCACTCATAATTCAAGCCTGTATCTTAGCATTTTCTGCCTGTTTTTCCATCAGGGTGATTTTTAGTCTATTTTTGAGTCTAGGTTTATTTTCAAAGTTTGCTTTTTCTTTTTTGTTTTTTTGTAGTTTGTAATAGACTGCTTCAACAATAAAGAGTTTGTTTCTTTTACTCTCATTTGTGTATTTCGAACTACGTAATGATCTGATTCACGTAGGCATTGTGATACGTAGGCAATCCTCATCGGATCCGGTCGCATTTCTTTTACTACAAAAAAAAACAAAAAAAAAATATGTATATATAATAAATAAAATAAAAGGAAAACAAAAGAGAAGAGGAAAAGAAAAGAAAAAAAAAAGGGGAAAAACTAATAAGAGAAAAATGCCGGAATGACGCATGCTCTCGTAGCAAACATATAGTAATCCACTTAACTGTACAGGTGCATCATGCCCAACGTGAGATTAACTATCTATTATTTGCTGCAAAATTAACCGTGCGTTTGTCATTGAGCATTTTCCCAGGGTTTTTGAAAGGACGGTTGGTTTGGTGAAAGTCTGGCCTCGCACTCATACTTCACGAGGTCAAGGAGAGGTGTTCAACTACCTGTTGTTAGGACCAGAAGCAATACTCACACTTACTTCACCAGGTCAAAAGGAAGTGTGGCAATGTCTTCGGAAATTCCATTGCAAACAGTCCCCGTCTCTGAGGAGAGCTCAATCTCAGTCGTCCTCACACCTGAATCCGCAACTGCGGAGGAAAATAGGATCCTACGGCTCCGCATGTTGGAAATGCTGGATGACTGGAACAATGGGAAAGAGCCGCCAAGTGTCGTCCCCGGATTCCCTGAATTATTCTCCAGGTCAAGTGGGACTTCTAATGTCCCCATAAATTACCCTGCTACCCCATTTGGGTACCCAGCCACCTCCGCCTTCTCTGCAGGATCACCTTCTGAGCCTCATCCCCGAATGTCGGCCACTGATGCAAAGCATGAACATCTTTACTGCATCGCCTTGCCCAGCTACGGCACAGCCTGCCACATACAAGCCAAGCTTTGACTCATCCTCTTTTACATTCCAAGCACCATCGTTCTCAATGGAACCAACTAGGTTCGCTACCAGTACTAATCCTCTACCGCCTCAGTGCGAGCTCGCACCAGGACAGGATCAGGACCTCAGAGTTGTAGAACAAAATGAGATTGCCAAGAGAATGAGAAGCCTTGAACAAAGTCTGAAGAATATGCAAGGATTGAGCGGACAAAAGAGCGTCTCTTACGCCGACCTGTGCATGTTCCCTCACGTGCACCTGCCAACGGGTTTCAAGACCCCCAAATTCGAGAAATACGACGGGCACGGTGACCCCATTGCACATCTTAAGAAATACTGCAACCAATTGCGGGGAGCCGGCGGAAAAGAAGAACTGCTAATGGCATACTTTGGGGAAAGTCTAGTAGGGATAGCTTCGGAATGGTATATGGATCAGGAAATGTCCCGATGGCATATATGGGATGATCTCGCCAGAGATTTTGTAAAACAATTCCAGTATAACATCGACATTGCGCCAGACCGAAACTCTCTGTCGAATTTGAAGAAGAAGCCTTCGGAAAGCTTTAGAGAGTATGCTATTAAGTGGCGTGAACAGGCGTCGAGAGTGAAGCCTCCCATGGATGAAGTGGAAATGGTCACTACCTTTCTCCAGGCTCAAGAGTCTGACTATTTCCAAAACATGATGTCGGCCATGGGTAAGCCATTCGCGGAAGCGATCAAGATTGGAGAGATGGTGGAAAATGGGTTGAAAACGGGAAGGATTTTGAGTCAAGCAGCCATAAGGGCAACCTCCCAGGCCGTCCAAAGCGGGTCTGGAGGAACAACAAGGGGGAAGAAGAAAGAAGAAACGACTATGGCAGCCTCTGAAGCAAGGGAGTATCGTCATCCCAGGCCCCATTTTCCGGAAAGAGCCCCACAACACTATTACCCCCATTCAAATTCGGCATATGCTCATCAACCTTATATGGTCATGAATGCCCAACCTTATAACCATCCACCACAACAAGCCAACCGAGGCCCAGCTCCACCTCCCAGAAATCAGCCTCCTTACCGCAACCACTATAACCCACAACCCCCGCAGAATAACTACCGCCCCCAAGAGCCACCTCGACGGCGGACTTTCACGCCCATCGGTGAGCCATACTCAACTTTGTTCCCAAAGTTGGTCCAGTTGGGTTTCTTGCAACCCATCCCTCAAACAAGGCAAAACCCGACATCTCCTTCTTACAAAGCCGGAGTCAGATGCGCCTATCATTCAGGGGCCGAGGGACATGATACAAACGACTGCTGGTCATTGAAAAGAGTGGTCGAAAATTTGATAGAGCAGGGGAAAATAGTGCTAAGGGACGAGGAGATCCCGAATGTAACAAACAATCCATTGCCCGCTCACAATAATGGGCCGCTGATCGGCATGATTTGTGAAGACAAAGAGTTCGACCCTGCTTTGAAAGCCATAATTGCCATTGTCGACACGGGGAAGAGGCCTGAAATAGACCAAAAATCAGAAATGGGGGAAGTGGTCAAGGCTATAAAGAACAAGCCTGAAAAGAAGGTAGAGAAGAAAGTGGTACCTGTAAAAAATGAAGTTCTTTACATACCACGAGGTCGAGCTGAGAAGGCGCAGAACTTCGGGATCAAAAAGACAAAACCTATGTACGTGCCAAAAGGGGCCTATGTGGTTCGGGGGACGATTCAACCACCTCGGCTGAATGAGCCAGTGGTTATCGGACGCGTGCCACAAAAGCCAATGACCAACCCGTCCACAGTGCCGTGGAATTATCAAAAGACTTTGGTAATGTACAAAGGTAAAGAAGTCATGAGAGAACTTCCAGAAAATACTTTCATTGGAGGGTACTCAAATACCCAAGAACTGAACAACGCCACACAAAGGCGCTTCCCTCCAAAGAAGCCCGTGAGTGTTGAAGAAGCGGAAGTGTTCTTCCAACAAATGAAGATGCCGGATTACGAAGTGATAGATCAGCTGCGCAAGCACCCTGAGCAAGTATCCATGCTGTCATTATTAATGAGGTCAACCGAGCATCAAAAGATCCTGCTGAAAACCCTGAATGAAGCATATGTACCGGTCGAAACCTCGGCGGAGCAACTAGAGCGGATGACAGAAAGATTCTTCGCCGTCAACCAAATCTCTTTCAGCAAGAATGATTTACCCCCGGAAGGAGCAGCACACAACAAGGCCTTGCACTTAACAGTTAAATGCGAGGACTACTACGTCAAGCGGGTAATGCTGGATGGGGGATCAGGTGTTGACATTTGCCCGCTCTCCACGCTGCAAAGAATGGAAATTGAGACCGGAAGAATCCGACCCAACAACGTCTGCGTAAGAGCTTTCGACGGCATCAAGAGAGATACCATGGGAGAAATAGACCTGCTGCTGGTCATAGGACCAGTCGAATTTCGAGTAATTTTCCAAGTGATCGACATGGACACATCCTACAACTTCCTCCTTGGCAGACCTTGGATCCATGCGGCAGGAGCCGTGCCTTCCACTCTTCACCAGATGGTGAAGTTCGAGTACGAAGACCAAGAGATCGTGGTCCATGGGGAAGACGAACATGCCATTTATCGGGACCCATCCATCCCGTATCTTGAACCAAGAGAAGGGAGCGAACATACGGTCTATCAAGCTTTCGAGGTGGTACCTGGCAGAGCAGCACGAAGAGGGAGTACCTTGCCCCCAGCCTTTCTTGTCTAACGCTTCGGTCATGGTGGCCAAAGAGATGATCCGGCACGGATTTAGGCCAGGGAAGGGACTTGGACGAACCCTTCAGGGAATAACAGAACCCATTACTTTACCAGTCATCAAGAAACCTTTTGGACTAGGTTTCAAACCTACTCCAGCAGACGAAAAATGGGCAAAGAAAAGGAGAAATGAGGGCTGGAAGTTGCCTCAACCACTGCCGGATTTATATGCGACTTTCGTCAGGCCAAGGTACGCTGAAGAAGAAGATGATGAGGTCTTCACAGCTGAGGAAATCGAGGAAATATGTGGGGCGATGAGAGAAATGCTCTACGAGGTCCACATGGTTCAACCAGGTGAAGGCACAAGCACTGCTGAGATGCTGTACATGGGACCGAACGCCCAACTTCAAAACTGGGAGGCCACGCCATTCCCGACTAGACGGAAGTCCGGGTAGACCTGCCCTGCCACCTTTCCTGTATCACAAGTTATCTCCGGGACATAACTTGAACGTTTTCTTCTTTTCAATTGTTGTTTTGAATTCCTAGTTGTAAACATTGTTGTCTTCCAACTTTCCAAAGAAAATATACAAAAATACAAAAAATCATCATTGCTTTCCTATTCTTTCTTTTGTTCTGATTTTTATTACTTTTCCTCTTATCTTCCTTTTCAGTCCTAATAATGCGGCTTTAAATATGACATGCTTGCGGACTTCACGCCCAGATCACAATGAGTTATTTAACTGCGAATTAATGAACCCAGAACCAGAATATGATGCGGAAGAGGCTTTTAGGGAGATAAACCGAGAGTTGGAATATTTCGAGAATAAACCTAAGCCAAATCTGAATGACACTGAACCGGTAAATTTAGGAACCCCGGAAGAAATCCGGGAGACCAAGATAAGCATTCACACGGACAAGAAAACGCGAGAGGCGATAATTCAACTTCTTTTTGAATTCAAAGATGTGTTTGCTTGGTCATATGATGACATGCCGGGACTAGGTGTTGATCTGGTGGTTCATAAATTGCCGATTCATCCTGACTGTCCTCCAGTCCAACAAAAGCAACGAAAGTTCAAAACTGAGGTCAGTGACAAGATTAAAGAGGAGATCACCAAACAACTGAAAACGGGAGTGATTCGGGTAGTCCAATATACAACATGGTTGGCGAATGTGGTTCCAGTACCAAAGAAGGACGGGAAAACTCGAGTATGCGTAGATTACCGAGATTTGAACAGAGCAAGTCCTAAGGATAATTTCCCGCTGCCCAACATCCACATCCTCGTTGATAATTGTGCCAAACACGAGATACAGTCTTTTGTAGATTGTTACGCTGGGTATCATCAGGTACTGATGGATGAAGAGGACGCCGAGAAAACCGCCTTCACCACGCCTTGGGGCACCTACTGTTACCGGGTCATGCCATTTGGTCTGAAGAATGCTGGGGCTACTTACATGAGGGCCATGACTGCCATTTTCCATGACATGATGCACCAGGAAATAGAGGTGTACGTGGACGATGTGATAGTCAAGTCCAGGACGCAGGATAATCACATCCAAGACTTGAGGAAATTCTTCGAGAGGCTAAGGAAGTATGACTTGAAGCTAAATCCAGCCAAATGCGCTTTCGGAGTTCCGTCAGGTAAACTTTTGGGTTTCATCGTAAGCAGGAGAGGTATCGAGCTAGATCCGACTAAGATAAAATCTATCAAAGATCTACCTCCCCCAAGAACGAAGAAAGACGTGATGAGTCTTTTGGGCAGGTTGAACTACATCAGTCGGTTTATTGCCCAGCTGACAAGCACGTGTGAGCCCATATTCAAGCTGTTAAGGAAAGATGCGGCGATTAAGTGGACAACTGAGTGTCAAGAAGCCTTTGATAAAGTCAAAGAATACCTTTCGAATCCCCCGGTCTTGGTCCCTCCAGAACCGGGAAGGCCACTTTTCTTGTATCTGACAGTTTTAGAGAACTCTTTCGGCTGCGTCCTCGGGCAACACGACGTAACCGGAAAGAAGGAACAAGCAATCTACTACTTGAGCAAGAAATTCACCGGCTACGAGGCCAAATACACTCTGTTGGAAAAGACATGCTGCGCTCTCACATGGGTTGCTCAAAAGCTGAGGCATTATCTCCAAGCCCACACTACATTCCTCATAAGCAGGTTGGATCCCTTGAAATATATATTTCAGAAACCAATGCCTACTGGGAGACTGGCTAAATGGCAAATCTTGCTTACGGAATTCGACATAGTTTATGTCACTCGCACGGCAATGAAAGCCCAGGCGTTAGCAGATCATTTGGCCGAAAACCCGGTCGATGAGGAATACCAGCCATTAGATACCTACTTTCCAGATGAAGAGGTAAACACCGTAGAAGTGATCTCGGAGGAAGCTCATGTTTGGAAGATGTTCTTTGACGGAGCCGTGAACGCCAAGGGTATAGGGATTGGGGCAATTTTGATCTCACCTGCCGGTCAGCATTATCCCGCCACAGCTAGACTTCGTTTCTTCTGCACAAATAATACAGCTGAATATGAAGCCTGCATTATGGGCATGCATATGGCAATCGATCAGGATGTCAAAGACTTACTGATTATGGGAGATTCTGACCTGATCATCCGGCAAGTTCAAGGCGAGTGGGAAACTCGGGATGTCAAACTTATCCCATACCGACAACATGTGGAGGACCTCAGCAAGCGCTTTACCTCAATAGAGTTCAGGTATATTCCGAGGTGTCACAATGAACTGGCAGATGCACTTGCTACTCTGGCTTCTATGCTACCCTACCCGGGCAACGCCCACGTCGATCCTTTGGAAATCCAAATCAAGGAAAGACACGGTTACTGCAGTGTAATCGAGGCGGGATCAAATACGCAGCCTTGGTACCATGACATCAAGAGGTTCCTGAAGACGCAAGAATACCCAGAGCATGCTACTGGAGATCAGAAGAGGACCATTAGGCGACATGCAAGTGGTTTCTTTCTAAGCGGTGAATTGTTATATAAGAGGACCCCGGACCTCAATCTCTTACGATGCGTCGATATCGAGGAGGCAAGAAAGATCATGCACGAAGTACACGCAGGTGTGTGTGGACCTCATATGAACGGGTATGTCTTGGCGAAAAAAATCCTTCGAGCAGGTTATTACTGGATGACCATGGAAAAGGATTGCTTTAGTTTCGTTCGGAAGTGTCATCAGTGTCAGGTGCACGGTGATTTGATTCATGCACCTCCCACAGAACTGCATCCCATGTCCGCACCATGGCCATTTGTCGCCTGGGGCATGGACGTCATTGGACCAATTGAACCAAAGGCCTCGAACGGACACAGGTTTATACTAGTTGCCATAGACTACTTTACGAAATGGGTAGAGGCTGTCACTCTCAAGTCGGTCACCAAGAAAGCTGTGGTGGATTTTGTACACTCAAATCTTATCTGTCGCTTCGGTATTCCTGCGACTATCATTACAGATAACGCAGCAAACTTGAACAGTCACTTGATGGGAGATGTGTGCGAGCAATTCAAGATAACACACAGGAATTCCACTCCTTATCGGCCAAAAGCCAATGGTGCTGTGGAAGCTGCAAATAAAAACATCAAGAAGATTTTGAGGAAAACAATACAAAGTTCCCGACAGTGGCATGAGCAGTTACCTTTTGCATTATTGGGGTACCGCACTACGGTACGCACATCGGTGGGAGCGACTCCTTATCTTTTGGTTTATGGGACCGAGGCCGTAATACCGGCAGAGATTCCTTCACTTCGAATCATTGTCGAAGCAGAAATCGAGGACAGCGAGTGGGTTAAGACTCGGTTAGAGCAATTGACGTTGATTGATGAAAAGCGGATGGCTGCAGTTTGTCACGGACAGTTATACCAACGAAGGATGGCCCGTGCTTACAACAAGAAAGTCCGACCCCGGAATTTCGAAGTAGGTCAGCTGGTACTGAGGCGTATTCTGCCGCATCATGAAGAAGCAAAAGGAAAGTTTGCCCCAAATTGGAAAGGCCCATACATCGTAAGGAAAATATTGCCAAGAGGAGCATTGTATTTAGGTGATATCGAAGGAAATGACCCCGACACAGCAGTAAATGCAGATGCAGTCAAGAGGTATTACGTCTAAATCATACTCCAGTGGTCCTGACACGTTGAAAATGGCGAAGGTGTTTATTCTCACTACTCCCCAAACACTACCCAATTCTCTCTACCAACTTTTGAGCCGCTTACAAAACACAAAAAAAAAAGAGAAAAACAAAAAACAAAAACAAAACAAAATTTGATTGAGGCCTGAACTACGTTTGACTTGATTCCGAAAGGATACGTAGGCAGCCTCTCCCTGAGGTTCAGTCACACCAACAATAAAATCCCATTCACCCTGAAATTGAAACCGGGGCACGTCGAGCAGTTTAGAAGTTAGTATCATCTACCTCTCTTTACCAAGCACAAGCCTTCAAATCAATTACCGAATATGGTGGGGAACCAATAAGCATCACAAATGGAGACCAGCACACTCTGAATTGAGAGAGATAAAATGAGAGAGTCTCGGCGGTGAAAACCTTTGGGCACCACGAGGCGACGGGAGTAGAGAAACAAAAATGAGAGAGCTTGTTTAGTAAAAAAAAAAACTCGCAAAGAGTGCTATCAAGCGATGACAGGAAGAGAAATGAGAGAGGTCAGCCAGCGAAAACCCGCAAAAGGCGCTGCTGGCCGAAAAGGAATGACGCCACCCCAAGAAGGTCTCGGCAAAGTTCCACCGGTTTTGGAATCACAGATCTGTTCTGGTTCGGGAAAACGCAAGCTCTTAGAAGGTCAGACGTCCAGTCCAAAGAGCATGTCATGTCATTTAAAGCCAGCGTTATCTTCCTCAGATAAGTCTCTCTCGTCCCGAAAAGGGTATTCTTTTCCTGATTTGTTTTCCCCTTTCTTTGTTTCTTCCCGAATCCCTTTTGCATTTTTACCCCGAGTTCAGGACACACCGGAAAGGACAGGTGGCAGATTTGTTTGCACGGAATCCCGTCTCATGAAGGAAAGCGCCTCATCTTGTTGGTATGATTGACCAAGCATGATGAATCATGACGTTTGATGGTGTTTCAGAGTAAAGAAGAAAGAGTTTTGAAATCTTCCCCAGCAAGTCCACCTTCGGACAAATCCCCACAGAATCTCCCCCTGTACAAAACCCCACAGAGTTTCTCTTTTGTACAATCTCCCACAAAGTCTCCCCAGTAAAAAAAAAAAAAATCCCCGTTGGAATTTCATCAGCACATCCCCAGCAAGTCCTTTTGTAAATATTCCCCAACAAGCTTACCCCAACAAACACTGGGAAACCCGTTTTGAAACAAAACCCAGCATACCCCATTGTACAGAATCCGCACAAAGGATCCACTTTGTAAATATTCCCCCCACCTAGCTTCCTTTTGTACAAGTTCCCACAGAACACCTCCAATAAAAATCCCCGTTGAGAACCTTCAATCAAAATGGGACAAAAGAAAAAAAAAGGAGGCCTTACGAGGCAAATCATCACAGAATCCGGAAATACAAGCCCGAGCAGTCTAAAGGTTTCGCCATTCGAATCAAATCGATGGCGGGACTTCGCAACAGAAATAGAGACGCAACAAAGCAATTGGGAACGATCAAGGTCACCGAACCAACCGTCATTTCCGAACTAACAATTGTTCTTTGTCTGAAAAGTTGAAACAGGAATGATCCAAGACAACCATGCAAGAAGCGGGTGTCGCCCAAATAAGAAGGTACACGGGTACAAGAAACATTTTGGCAATAAGGAATTCACTCAAAAGGTGAGTTCCCGCAAAACTCCCTTTTATCTTCTATTAAAACAAGAAAACTCAAAAAATAGATCGTGTAGCATTCTCGAGCTTTATCTCCAGCCAATCAGTATTAGGGTTTTAAACCCTAAAACTGAATTTTCCTTTTAATCAGCATTAGGGTTTTAAACCCTAAACTGAATCTTCCTTTCAGCCAGCATTAGAGTTTTAAACTCTAAACTGAGCTTTTTCCATGCAATCAGCATTAGGGTTTTAAACCCTAAACTGAATTTTTCTTTCAGCCAACATTAGAGTTTTAAACTCTAAACTGAGCTTTTTCATGCAATCAGCATTAGGGTTTTAAACCCTAAACTGAATTTTCCTTTCAGCCAGCATTAGAGTTTTAAACTCTAAACTGAGCTTTTTCATGCAATCAGCATTAGGGTTTTAAACCCTAAACTGAATTTTCCTTTCAGCCAGCATTAGAGTTTTAAACTCTAAACTGAGTTTTTCCATGCAATCAGCATTAGGGTTTTAAACCCTAAACTGAATTTTCCTTTCAGCCAGCATTAGAGTTTTAAACTCTAAACTGAGCTTTTCCATGCAATCAGCATTAGGGTTTTAAACCCTAAACTGAATTTTCCTTTCAGCCAGCATTAGAGTTTTAAACTCTAAACTGAGCTTTTCCATGCAATCAGCATTAGGGTTTTAAACCCTAAACTGAATTTTCCTTTCAGCCAGCATTAGAGTTTTAAACTCTAAACTGAGCTTTTCCATGCCATCAGCATTAGGGTTTTAAACCCTAAACTGAATTTTCCTTTCAGCCAGCATTAGAGTTTTAAACTCTAAACTGAGCTTTTTCATGCAATCAGCATTAGGGTTTTAAACCCTAAACTGAATTTTCCTTTTAGTCAGCATTAGGGTTTTAAACCCTAAACTGAATTTTCCTTTTAGTCAGCATTAGGGTTTTAAACCCTAAACTGAATTTTCCTTTTGGTCAGCATTAGGGTTTTAAACCCTAAACTGAACTTTTTCCTTCTAGTCAGCATTAGGGTTTTAAACCCTAAACTGAACCCTTTCCTTTCAGCTAGCATTAGAGTTTTTAAAACTCTAAACTGAGCTTTTTCATGCAATCAGCATTAGGGTTTTAAACCCTAAACTGAATTTTCTTTTTTAGTCAGCATTAGGGTTTTAAACCCTAAACTGAATTTTCCTTTTAGTCAGCATTAGGGTTTTTAAACCTTAAACTGAATTCTTCCTTTGTTCGGCATTAGAGTTTTAAACCCTGAACTGAACCTTTCCCCAGTTAGTCGGTATTAGGGTTCCAACCCTGAACTGAGCATGCATATCCCCTTTCATCAATTTTATGAACTTCCTGGTGAATAATTAACGAAATTTTCCTAGTGAAACTGGGGCAGAAAATTTCGTTCGTTTGTTTGTTTTTCCCGCAGGTCTAACCTCGAGCCACACGGATCGAAATGACCCACGAGATGAGTCTCGACTCAGAATCAAAGAAGAGAAAAAGAAAAGACAAAAGAAGACATCCCGAGATATCAGAGTGAATGGAGAGCGTCTCACTCAGTATCCCAGAGGTTAAACAAGTCGCCGCAACTCGCAAGCATCAAGATTCAGATCGGAGTCTACAAGCAGAATCAGCTAAGACCCAAGATCAAGTCGTAAAAGAATCATAGATAGGAATCTTGTAACTAGCAGTTGACATACATATAAGTAGTTAGTTCAGTTTCTAATTTTCGTTTGGTTGTAATAAGGCGGTCAGTGACGTAGCAGTGACAACAGCAGCAGTAGTAGCAGCAAGCATTGTAGTCCCATGGTGGTCCCAGCTACCAAAACTTCTCGAACTACATTGACCTGATTCCTGTTTAGCCCAGGATATGTAGGAAATCTTTGAAGCAAGATTCGGTCAGATCTTTCAAAAAAACATGCTTCATACGGAGTGGTCCATAGGCAAAAATCGCTCATACACGCTCACTTTATCTTTGCACGAAAACTCTTCGTGTTTCCGAACAAAGAGGGGCAGCTGTGAGCACGTGATTTTTGTTTCGCACGACAATCGCTCCAAAAAGAAATAAAAAATAATAATTGGCCCTGCTGCACAATTTTTGGATTTCTGTGCGGCACCTTGTTGATTTGTTTGTGACTTCGGCCCGTTTTTATTTATTTACTTTATTAAAACAAAATTTAAAAAAATATGTGTCCTGCATAATTCGAACCGTAATCCGGTCGTTAAATAGAAAATCATGAATAGGCATCTTCGTCCGTGATTTTATTTTGTTTGACTTTACCTATTTTGAAATATTTTAGTGTGTGTGCAAATAATTGTATTGAGTGTGTATTTAATTTTAATTTGATTTTTTGGCTTAGTTTTGTTTTAAAATAAATAAGAAAAAAAAGAGAAAAAAGAAATAAATAAAAAAAAAAAGAGGACCCCTTCCCTTCCGGACTTGGGCCAATTTTGTTAAAATTGGCCCAAACAAACAGCCCAAAACCCAGGCCTGCCCGGTCCAAGTCCAGTTGATGCCCAGAGAATCCAAACGACGTCGTTTTGGTACAGGTCGATCTGGGCCGTTGATCTCAAATTGATCAACGGCCAAGATCAATTCCCCATAACCCATCAACAAACCCGACCCGTCTCACCCGGACCGAACCCAAACCCTCAAAACGACACCGTTCCATTTAAGCCTTCAGATCCAGACCGTAGATTTAGATTGATCTAACGGTTGAGGTTCACCCACCCACTAACTATATAAACCCTTTACCATACCCTGCCCCCCTAGCCAACACCCCTGCCTTCGTCTTCACCAAACCCGTCCCCTTCAAACCCTAGCCGCCCCTGCACACCTTCACCAGAAACCCGGCGGCCTGAACGCCGGTGACCTCCACCTGAACACCATAGAACCCCCATGCCATCCTGAACCTAAATCTACCAACCACACACTTCGAATCCTATCCCACCTTCTCGAATCTTCATTTGAAGATTCGAGTCGGAACCTAATCTACACCGATCTGCCGTAAACTCATACCAAACACTCCCCAGACCCCCCTCGTGACCAAACCATACTTGGTTTGGTCTGAATATAACCAGGGAAGCACGAATATTAGATCTGAGTTTTGAAACCACAAGGTCCCTCGTCACTGGTTCATACCGGTTCAAACCGAAGAGGTTAAGGTCTAATGGACTTTGATCAGAGTGTTTCTCGTTTGAGAAACACTTCGATTAAAGTCCGTTCAGCCTTAAGAAAGGTTGTCCGAGTTGAGGTTTTGATTTTTCAAGGTTTAAGGTGAGTTCTTTCTTTTCTTTATTTGTTTTGGCCCATTTGATTGTGTTAAAGTCTGTTCATGCTTTGATTTTGTGTCTTTGAATTTTGTCAACTGTGCCCCGTCCACTTTGCCTGAACTTCTGTTTGTTTGAATGAGTCTTTCTATTTGCCCTGATAATTATGTATTTGTTTGTGCAAGTAGCTGATTTTCGAGTTTGGACTGACTAGTTGACTCCTCGAGTGTATTTCTGCTTAGTCAGTATAATTCGAACCATGTATCGATACTGTTTAAATGTCTGATTTTTGGCTACGATTGTGTATGTTAATGCTAATATAGTCGAGTCGAAATGTGTCGTCAATTAGTTTCAACGGTTTGAACAAAGTTAAATCGATTTGCTTCTGTTGAACATTTGCCTGAATCAATTAAGAACCAGTTTTGCTTACTTATAGCTGTTTGATTTGAAAGGGATGTTTGGTTTAAACTCTGAATTGGAGGGCATGTGCACTCATGCACAGCATGTTGCATTGGTGCACCTCATGTGCTTTGTGCACAACCTGCTTTTCTGCATAAAGGGGGGTTTAATTTTAAAAAATGGTTTGACAGCATATGCTGTCAGATGTATCCTACTGCCCCATACCTTGCTTTAGTTTAAGAAATATTAAGCCTTTTAAAGAATAAATCTGCCAGGGAATATTGATGGGGGTTAATACTTAAATAACTAATTGGGATCTGAAAATGAAAAGGGCACATGGGAGGGGTACTGTGATATTAAAAAGAGGCTGTTAAAAGGAGTAGGATAGAGGCTTATAAAAGGGGGGAGACCATCTGAGAAAAAGGGGTTACAGAATTAGAGGGAGAGACAGAATTTTAAAAAAGAAAGAAAGAGAGAGCTGGAATACACACTGATAGAGACATACAGACAGAACACACAGAGATAGGGAGAGATACTAAGAGGGAATATCTGAGAGTTCAAATTTTTGGAAAACAGAAAACTAGAAAAGAATTTTTGTCTGATAACTCAGACAAACAAAACCAGAAGTTGCTTCCTTTCCTTCTGTTTCTGACTTCACTAAATCTGGACCTGTTCTGTGCAACATTGATTTCTCACAACTGAGTCTGCTTGTTTGTTGTTTGTTCTACTCGAAAGTTTGGTTTAGTTGGGGTTGATCTCACTCCAATTATTTTGTGAGTTGTGGTTGCTACTCTACTGTTTCTTGTTGCTGTTGCTATACTGCCCTGCTGCTACTGTTTAAGTGTTGTTACTGCTGCTGAATTTGTTCATTGTTACTCTACCGATTGCCCTCTTCTTCAATTGCAAATACTCCCAGGTACACAACCTTTGAACCATGTATTGTTGAAAGTTTGAAGTTGAAGCAGAAATAAAGAAATGAACATCAGTTTATGTTATAGCATTGGTGTAAAAAGATAGTTCGAATGTAGTTGGGCCTGTATTTTTTTTACTGCAAACTGCAAGTATCCTGTATAAACTAGCATACATTCTGTTTAAGATGAACTGTTAGATAGCATGGCTCAACAGTAATGACAGTATGACATAGACATCATGTTTGATTTAGTATACATTCAGTTCAGCATAACACTTGCTTGGTTTAGTTATGACTTTACAACATAGAGTCATGGTAAGCACTTGTATGTGTTTTGCCTAGACCACTGAATTGACAAATCTGTGGTACTAGGTCCGGGATAAATGTATCCCAAACAAACTCTCATGCGGTCGCATTAAGAGTCTGGCTATGAAGGCCAGCTTTCCTGTCAGATTATGTGCTCCAATATAAGTTCGATGTCGGGTCTCGGTGTAGATTTCTTGTTTCGAAATAATGTGATGAATGTTGAGGGAAGCTAGTAGTTGTTTTGAGGTCAATTAGTCGTAATTTTCTTAATAAAACAGCCGATTTCGTTTATCAATTTCAAATAGGTTAGAGTGTTAAAATAGAACTTGGAGGTCGTTAAACATAACTCAATATATGTTGTTAGTTTGTTTGCAATCTCACTTAGCGAATTAATAAGCGTATTCACTCGATGAAGACAAAGCATGAGGTGACCCTCACCTCATGAACAATCAATCAGGTAATCAAACAAGTTTAGGTTCGGCAAACATAATAAGGATTTAGTCTGTATTTGTTCAAACAAGCAAAGTTCGGCATCATCCTTCTCTTTAAGGATAAACGTAGTAGAAATGTAGTCATTATAGGGTACCCTTCTAAAATAATGAGACGAGCCTCGCCGAATAAAAATGCAAATTGCGGGGCCCTCAATAATTGATCATGATAAATACTTAGAATTTGGGACGGACTGTTTAGTGAATTCCACTGCCTTCCCCAAAGATAATAACGCGTTTAGATTCTTTAGGCGCGACTTTAAGTAAATTATATTCTTAAAATCGGGTGCACATTGATGTGACCCAAATTCAAGTCTCAACGGAGTCAAAATGTGTTAACAACTACGGGTGCATTGATTGTGACGTGGTTCGAGATGCATTTTCACGACGTTGCAATTCTATAAAATAAATGATAATAATAAAAGCGGTTTAAACTTAATAAAAGCACATAAATCACAACATGTATTTAAATCAGATATTTAGCCATTATAACAATTTAAGCGACCGTGCTAGAACCACGGGATTCGAGGGTGCCTAACACCTTCCCTCGGGTCAACAGAATTCCTTACTTAGAATTTCTGGTTCGCAGACTTCATTTGGAAAAGTCGAAAATCTCCTCGATTTGGGATTCAAGATAAACCGGTGACTTGGGACACCAAAAGCCAAACATTTCCCAAGTGGCGACTCTGAATTAAATAAATAATCTCATTTCGAATATTGTCACTTAAATTGGAAAAACTCCACCCGCGCATTTCTAACCCTTCGGGGCGGGGCGCGCAAAAAGGAGGTGTGACAATTAGAAATTTACTATTAGAATTTAAAAGAAAAGGCTATGTGAATTTGAGATTAGAAAGTTCTTAAAACTATGATGCGAATGCTCAAATTATGGATAATACCAGGAAATTGAAGTCTTACTTATGAAAAATAAAACAATAATAAAAAATAAAAAATTTAAATGACAAAATAAATTTCTTATATAGGTATTTTACAAAAATTAAATTTGTATCTTAAAACTAAAAAAGAAAGAAAATTTATGTAAAGAAATAAAATGACAGTGAAAATATTATTATAATATTTAGATATGTTCAAACAATTACGAAAATATTTTTCTATGATTAATATCTGAATCGAGTGTAGTTAGTTTAAGTTTGAATACATAGCATAATTTTTTAAAAATGCGGTCCATTTTAGAAAATAGAATGATAAGAATTATTTGAATTTGAGATGAGATTATTTTTTTATTTTTTAAAATATTATGTAAAGAACTAAAATGATAGTAAAAATATTACTACAATATTTAGAAATAATGTGTTCAAACAATTAAGAAATTTTTTCTATGATTAAATAAAATTTTAACAATACAAAATAAATTTCTAATATTGGTAATCTTACTAATGAAAATTAAAAATTAAATTGTATCTTATAGCTAAAAAAGGAAGAAAATTTAACTGCATCTAATACAAAATTAATTATAAGATAACTCAATACATTTGGAACATGATAATCAAATAACTTATGTATTAATATTTTAGACTAATTAAAAGTTACAATTTAAAACAAAATATGACATTATTTTGGCTGTATGTAAAACATTAATATAAAAACTAATTAACATTTGTAGTAGGAAGAGAATTTACATAAAAAAAATAGAAGTAATGTGAGGATACTTATACTTTAAATTAATTTAAAAATAGATAAAATAAAATAATTAAATTATATTTAAAAATATTATTGATAAATTTAAATGATTAAAATATTATGAATAAGAGGATAAAAGCATAACAATATACCGAATTTCAAGAAGAAAATATTTATTTTTATTAAATACTATTAAAAGGATAAAAAGTAAGACATTAATTTAATTATAAGATAATAAACAAATTATATGATTGTATAATAATATTAAATATTAAATAATACAATAACTATAAGAAAAGAACAAAAAAAGAATTTATGTAAAAGTGATGTGATGAATAAGATATATTTGACTTCTAGATAAAAATAAAGTGATAATAAGAATTTTGTTAAGATAATATGATATATTGTGATCGAACAAGATAGATCACAATATGGCATGTTTAGTATTCTTTAATATCGACAGCGGAACGAAATACAAGTACCAAAATCAAGAGGTTAGGTTGCTACAAATATATATTAAAAAGATTGGTTGTTCACTACGTGATTTGAACAATAATATCATATCATGTTTCATAATTAAATTCTCATGTTATATAATTTTTATCTGAGAGGTTTATATTTTAAGGTTATTTGTACATGATTCAAACAACCTACATCGCAATTTGAAATAATTTGTCCGCGCATCGTGCGGGTACTGATACTAGTTACATATAAAAACAACTAACATAAAATACAAATATGAACAACAAACAAAATAAATAATATTAATTTTTTAAAAATACAAATAATTTATCAAATTTTAACAATTTTTTGTACCAAAGCTAATAAATCAATCCGGGTATAAATAAGATACAAATTTAAACACAAACATAACACAAATTAACATGGAAACACATTAAACAATACAAATATGCATGTACTATACGAGTTTCGACATAAACAAAATCGAAATACCTTGATTTAAGTTTTTTGAATTTGATTGAAATCGAATTTTTGCACCCGGAAGAAGGAATCCAAAGCTTGTCTTGTATGTGGGACCTACACTCCTTGCTCTTTAGGTGACGGGTGGGGCCGATTTTTTTTTTAAGTTTGTCGCGGGGTGGGGGAGGGGGGACCAGAACAACCGAAATTTTTAAAGGAGAAGGGGCTGCGTTCAGTGGTCCAAGGAAGAAGAAGGGGTTGCGTTTTATAAAGCTGTTCGCAGTATTATACTGCGTTTTAGGTAAAATGCAGTATAATACTGCGAACAGCTTTATAAAATGCAGTATTATACTGCGAATAAAAAAAAGAAAAATTTGATGTAAAAAGCAGTACGGTACTGCGAATTACAAAAAAAAAAAAAAATTAAAGTAAAACGCAGTATGGTACTGCGTTTTACTTTAACGGACTAATTTCCGTTAACGTAGTTCGCAGTATAGTACTGCGTTTTATTCATTTATGTAACTTTTTTTTAAGCAGTATAAAAGTGATTTTTGTCCAAAAAAACATCAAAAGCGTTTTGGACTCCTTGAACCACTGTTCTGAAATTCAGTTCTGTCGTTAAAAACACTACTGTACATAATAAAAAGTAGCAGAAATTCAAGAATTTGATAAAAGTTGCAATTTCATGCTAGAATACAAGATTCAAACGGTTAATCCGTTTTTAACAGAGAGGAATCCAAAACTTCCAATATAACTGAGGACCTTATGATTTAGAGCTTCAGGCTCCTCTTCTAGAATTGGAGACTTCTTGATTTTAAAGCAAATACAGGAGGCATAAATTGAAATAGTGGCCATACTCCGTTGGGGTTCTCTTATTAAGTAGTGGAATTCAATTTCTCGTGATAATATATAGCCTTTTTGGCCGTTCTTTTTTTTTTTTTTGCCAAAAGTCTTCTTTTTTTTCTTTTTTTTTTTGTGCTGCCAAAAATACTTTTTTATTTTCAAAGTTAAGGTATTTTGCCAAATTTTTAGAAAGAAAAAGTATTTTTGAATAGAGGCAAGAAAAAATTGCTTATCCCCAAAAACACTTTTGAGAAAAACACACAACTTGTTTGGTCAAGCTTTGGGAGATTAAAAGCGTTTTTTTATTAGAAAAAGTTCTTTTTAAAAAAAAAAATTGAGGTGTTTGGTCAAGATGCATAAGTGCTTTTGAGCAGCAGGAGAAGCAGTTTTTCTGCTTTTGGGAAGAAGCTACAATTCTAGGTTCTTCCAAAAAGTGAAGCAGAAGCAGAAAATTAATTATTTCAAGACAAAAATATCCTTACCATAAATTTATATTTTTAAAATTATTCTCATTAATTTTGGTTTTTCTTTTCTATTTTGTTTCTACCATCCCCTTCTTCTCTTTTTCTATTTCGGTGTATTTTCATTCTCCTTCTCCTATCCTCTTTGGAATAATCTCTCTACTATAAATTAAATTCTTCTTTTTTTATTCTACCGTTTTTCATTTCGTCTCTTATTCCTCTTTGAAACAATTTACAAGGCTAATCACTAGATTCAAATACTCTCTCCACAAGATATGATTTTTTTCTTTTGTAGTATACTAATATTATATGATCTTCGGTTTATAATTATATTTCTATTTTTTTTTTTGGCTTGCATGCATATACTATAGTTGAAAGACTGCAATACTAGCTAGTTTCTTATTTCTCAAGAATAGATAGTGCTTTTATATATATTTAAATAAAAATAATTAACTAATTAAATTATTTTACAATAAATATTTGAATTCATTTCTCTTTTAAATAATATTGGTTGTAAATTAAACATTGATACTATCCCTTTTTTTATTTTATAATTTGATGCTCAAAAGTACTTTTTGAAAGGATGGGCCTTACATAATTTGCTTGTCAAATATTGCAAAATACACTTCTCAAATGAATTGATCAAAAATAAACTGCTACTCTCCAAAATATATTTTTTTTAAAATCACTTTTGACAAAAGCACTTCTCAAAATAAGCAGTTTTTGGCAGCTTCGCCAAATGGTCTCTCGGAAGTACTTTTTAACTGGAGAAATTCAAAAATAGCCAGATTTACAAGTGGTTATTCAAAAATAGCCACAATTTCAAAAGTAATCGAATTTTAGTCACTTTTCATGTAAAGATAAATCTGAATGAAAACACTGTTCAAAATTCGGAAAAATACTCCAGCATAATATACTGGACAGTATAATATACCGGTCCAGCATAATATACTGGAGTTTGGAGCACCGATGCTCCAGTCTCCAGTATATTATACTGGAGCCAGCAAAGTATACTGGTCTAGCATAATATGCTGGAAGTTCATACACAGGTGCACCAAACTCCAGTATATTATGCTGGATCGATCTCTGTTGCAACAAAATAATAGCTATTTTTCAATGACTTGGCAAAAACTAACTATTTTTGAATGACCAGTCCGAAAACTGGCTAGGCCGTGCTATTTTAACCCTTTTAACATATTGATCATACACTAATCAGTGCTCAAAATTATTTTTAAATTGATTAGCCAAACACAAACAGTTTCTCACCAAAAGTACTATTTTTTAAAAACACTTTTCAAAATACACTATTTCAGAAGCACAGCTAAACATGCTCCCTCTGTTTTACTTTAATATGCTCCCTCTGTTTTACTTTATTTGTGATTTGACACAAAGTTTAATAATAAAAAAAATTAAAATTTATAACCTTAAATATCTCATAATATTTTTGTGGCTATAAGACTTTTGATACTCGTGACCTTAAACATGTCATATCATTTGTATGGTAATAAAAGTTTCGTATTAAAGAAATATTAAAATGTATTATTCTTTTCAAGTGGACTAATAAGGATATAGTATCGAAAAAAGTGAAACAGAGGAAGTAATAATAATATGTAATAAGAAGCACAAAAGAATGAGAGTAACATAAGAAGGTAGCATGAAGAGGCTAAATTTTAAATATATTGTAAATTGTGGCTATTTTAAATAGCACCATTAAAAATGGCTACTTAATGTTATTTTTGTTTAAATAATTGGAAGTTGAGTCACATGGCGTTAATTATCTTTTTCCAGTAGCCACAATATGGTGCAAAAAATCCAATATAATACTTGTAAAAATAGCATGGTATAACCAGTTTTCGGACTGGTCATTCAAAAATAACCAGCGTTTACGAAGTCAATGAAAAATAGCCACAATTTTGCTGCAACAGAGATCAGTCCATAATATACTGGAGTTTGGTGCACTTGTGTATGAACTCCAGCATATTATGCTGGACCGGTATACTTTGCTGACTCCAGTATAATATACTGGAGACTGGAGCACCGATGCTCCAAACTCCCGTATATTATACTTGACAATTATACTTGCTGGACTCCAGTATATTATGCTGGAGTTCTAGTGTACTTATGCTGGAACTCCATCATATTATGCTGGAGTTCCAACATACTTATGCTGGAACTCCAGTATAATATACTGTTCAAGCATACTTGTGCTGGAACTCCAGTATAATATACTGGCGTTCAAGCATACTTGTGCTGGAACTCCAGTATAATATACTGGCGTATTTTTCGGGTTTTGAACAGTATTTTCGCTCAAATTTATCTTTACATGAAAAGTGGCTAAATTTCGATTACTTTTGAAATTGGGCTATTTTTGAACGACCAGTTGTAAATCTGGCTATTTTTGAATTTCTCCCTACTTGCTTGCTAGGCCCCTCTTGACTCTTCACATTGATCGATTTCTAAACAATATCATATACGAGTATGATAAATATTGATTTCTTGCATGTACCGACATATTTTTACATATGTTAAAAAAAATCAAAATTACGAAAAATATCGCCAGCTTCCCTTTCTAATAGGATATAATTGAATTGGAGAATCGAATTTATTGTATGAAAAGTGTGGATTGAGTTTGTTGTTTTTCATTTTCCCTCTTTTCTCTTGATTTGTTTATCGTCCCTAGCTGACATGTTTCAACAAATTTCTTTGATCGTCTTTATATGAAACTAATGCACCAATGCAAGTCTTGTTCGACTAGAAATTAAATATTAGTATCAAGAATTTATATATTACTGACAAGACAACATCTAATATTGAAACAAAAAAAGTAACTTAAAACCTCTGCTCATGCTCTCCTTTCTATATTTGTCTCCTTGGTTAACATCCTTGGTGTTATTCCCAGTGCCATCTAATAGTTATTGTTCCGAATGTTCACAATCAATCTGCATTTCTTACAAACAAAAACCTTATCTGGATCACTTTGTTTAAACAACCCTCTTTAAGAAAACGAGCAACACCATGATCAATCATGCAATCCCATTCCATTTCAACAAAATATTGACCACCCGAACGGGACCCATGACTCAAGGTTAATGCCAGAAAATAGAAATTAAACATAGGACAAGTTAGTATTATTTCGCACATATAACATTAGTATGAGATGTTTGGAGAAACTCTTTATATGCTTGAGATATGAAATAGAAGTTCCTCACCTTTTTCATTTTTTTGTGTCACACCCCTTTTTTACCTCACTAACCCTCTTTAAAATATATAAAGTGATTCAAAAAGCTCAAAAGGGTTTTCAATTAGAAAGTGACAAAAGATTGTGTTTCGAAAGATTTTTAGAGTCGCCACATGATATTTGATTTCGGTGCGCCAGGTCACCATCTGTTTTTTAAATAACAATTTCCTTTCAAATCGCGTTTGACTCTTAAACCAGTTTGCACCAGAGATTCTAGATAATGGGTTCATTTGACTCGGGGAGAATGTGTTAGGCATTCCCCGAGTCCCGTGAAAGTCACAATTGCATACCCAATCTAGTTGGCTTTTTAGAATATCGAATTGAAGTAAAAACAACAAATAAAGAAAAATAAACACACAAGAGGCTCGAGGTTGTTCCCCACCTCGATAAGGAAAAAGAAAATAAATAAATAAAATAAAATACTATACTATGCCTCCATGGTCATACCGTCTTCTCCTTGGCCTATATTTACATGTACCTCGGGGGCATTCCTCGGATAAATAATAAACTAAAGGAAACAACCTTTCACCTCAAAATTCAAATAAAAATCCTAAGGCTTGCCTATCCAAGTGATAACGGCCTAGGCATGCTCCTAAAGATTAAGCGAGTAAATAAAGCGATAAATACTACAGCACTAACTTTATTTTATTATTAATTATCCAGCCCCTCAAACCGTTCAAACAATCCATAACAGAGTTGAACTAAACAAGATAATCATCCATCCCATGCAATAAAGTCACATCTAAACAAATAACCACCCGAGCAAATAGAAGTAGAAAAAACAAATATAAGCCAATGCCAGCAGGTAACGAAAGGGAATTAAATCATGAGAAATTAAGTTCAGGTGGAGGGACTAGTAGTTTGAGAATCATATTGGCTCATTTGACACAGATATGCCTAAAAGAAAACCCAACATTGAAAGGAGATTCATGACTCAAAAGCAAGCAGTTAATTAAGGAATCGAAATTCCTTGCAAACTTTAACGCTTCAATTTTAGCAACTAAGAATCAGACTCAATTCAAACACTAAATAACATTAAATACTTCAACCACTTTCAACTTAAATCACAATTCCTTCAACTCAATGAAACATAACTTGTCAATGTATCTTGAGCATAGCTTGAGACTTAAACTTTTCAGACTTAAAAATTAATTATTCAAGCCCATAGGACAAGTAACAAAACTAAACTCACTGCTTTTATCAACATAACATATGGAGTTCAATACAAACTAATATACCTAATGGAAATTAACAATGAGAAACTGCTTAAGACCAATTAGAGTGTGAATCATGACTCTCAATGTAGAACACATGAAAGTTGAACATGAAAGTGGACACAATCACAAAGGAGCCTAATAATTTAGCTGTGATTCATATGAAAACCAAAGAAGTTTACTAAAAAAATTTGAATGACCATTAAGTTAAAAACACCGACGTCCTTGTTTCCATTCCCATTTTTTAAAATCGTTTTTTAGAAGAAGCTTAGCCCAACAGCAACAGAATTGAATTGATCCAAGCCGAGCGGAAAAATCACAATATCCAATCAAACTACGACCAACGAGCAAAGGCAAAGGAACGAAACAGAGCACACAACCAATGCATTAAAATAAATGGGAATAGCAGAAGGAACCTGTTATGTTAGAATATCTCTTGACAGCAAAGAAATTCAGCAGGTACAATGGCTTCAATTACGGAAATTCAATGGCGAAATAGGCAGCAAAATCTCAGACCGAATCACGAACCAAACATGGACGGGAACTTCGAACTCGACGACTTCTCAATCAAACTCCATTTTCAACTGAAATCGAGATCGAAAAAAGACTGAACAATAAAACTCTTTTTCTTTGTAGTATTTTTGGTTTTTCTGAAATTCTACTCCTAAATAACACAAAACATTTTTTTTGTATGAGTTTTCTGTTCGAAATTTCAAAAAAGACAGGAAAAATCGAAGAAGGAAATTGAAGAACAGAGGCAAAGTCTTAGCCCTCGAAACCCTAATTTTTCTCTCCAAAATCCTGTCCCGTTTCTTTTTTTCGTTCCCTACCTCTGTTTTGTGAGAAATAGTATTCTGCCCAAGATGCTCTCAATCGTGAGAGCTTGTCTATTATATATAGAGTACAATCTACAATGTATTAAGTCAAGAAGGACTCTATCTAGAATATAAGGTTATGTAAACAAGGACTCTTTAGAATACAAAGTGTAAGACTAAATGAATTCTACCTATTCTATATGTACTAATACACCCCCTCAATCTGTACTGGTGGGAGTAACAGACAGATTGTCCCGAAGAAAACAAACTTGAGATGAAGGCAAGCCCTTCGTACAGATATCTGCTAACTGCAAATGTGTTTGAACATATTGAACTATAAGATCTCCTTGTGCAACCTTATCACGCACAAAATGAAAATCAACAGCAATATGTTTCGAGCGATCATGAAAACTGGATTACGGGTCATGTAAGTTGAATTGATGTTGTCACATAATACATGAATTGGTTCATGAAGAAAGATACCAAGCTCACAAAGAATGTGACGAATCCAACAAGTTTCAGCAACAGTGTATGCAATAGCCCGATACTCGACCTCTGTAGACGATTTTGAAACTGTTGGCTGCTTCTTTGCACGCCAAGAGATAAGATTAGATCCTAGAAACATAGCAAAACCTGAAGTAGAACGGCGACTATCTGGACAACCAGCCCAATCAGCATCCGAGTAGGCAATAACCATGAAAGTCGGAGATAGGGCACGCAAAGTTAGACCATAAGTCAGAGTACCCTGCAAGTACCTGAAAGTACGCTTGACACAATGCATGTGAGTGGTACGGGGAGCATGCATAAATTGAGAGACAACATTTACAGCATAGGCAATATCCGGATGAGTCATAGTCAAATATTGAAGAGCACCAACCATGCTCCTATATTCACTAGGATCTGAAAGTAACTCACCGTCCATTAGAGAAATAGAAGTGCGAGAAGCAATGGGAGTACGAACTGGTTTGCATGTGTGCATATGAAATTTAAGTAACAAATCAGAAATGTACTTTTGCTAAGACAAGTGAAGACCGTGAGATGTACGAACTGCTTGAATACCAAGAAAATAATAGAGATTGCCTAAGTCCTTCATAGCAAACTAATGGGATAGACGAGAAATAAATTGATCAAGAAGACCATTATGACTACCTGTGAGAAAGATATCATCAACATAGAGTAATAGAATAAGGATATGAGAAGAAGAGCGATAAATAAACATCGAACTATCAGATTTGCTACAAGCAAAACCATGAGAAATAAGAAATGCACTGAAGTGATGAAACCAAGCTCGTGGAGCTTGTTTCAAGCCATAGATGGCTTTGGTTAGCTTGCAAACATGATTAGGATAGTCTGGATGAATAAAACCTGGAGGTTGCTTCATGTAGAGACAGCAAGGGAAAGAACAATTCTCGCAGTTGTCGCACGAACAACAGGGCTAAATGTCTTATGATAATCGATGCCTGTCTTTTGATGAAAACCTTGTGCTACAAGGTGAGCCTTGTATCGCTCAATGGACCCATCTGAATTATATTTTATGCGATATACCCTTTTGCAACCGACTAAGTTCATGCTAGGGGTAAAAGGAACAAGGATCCAAGTATTATTCTCTAAAAGGGCATTGAATTCATCTGCTATTGCTTGTTGCCACTTTGAATTTTTCACAGCTTGAGAAAAGCAAGAAGGTTCCTGTTCATGGATATTAGCACTCAAAGAAAATTGTTTCTTTGGCTTAGAAATACCAGACTTAGATCGAGTTTGCATTGGATGTTGGGAAGGGGTAGATGGCGAAGTTGAGGAATTAGTAATAGGTAATGAGGTAGACAAAGATGGTGAAGAACCTGCATGTAATGACTCGCTAAGGCTAGGTACAGGTGAAATAGGCTCTACAGGAGAGATCTGACAACTTGTGGAATCTATAGTTCTAGAGGATAAAGGTTGAGATACATGAGAAGTGTTATGTAATGATGGAACATCGGTAGACACAGAAGATTCAAGTTGAGGTGGTGGAATCCTACGATTTAGAGGCGACATGACAACAAGAGGATCAGAATTAGAGGATGAAGGGGAGGCAACAGTAGGAGAACTAGACAACTCAGAATATGGAAAAATTAGTTCATGAAATATAACATGTCTACTAACATATACACGACCAGATTTTGGATCTAAACAACGATATCCCTTATAATCAGATGCATAGCCAAGGAAGACACATCTAACTGAACGAGGTGTAAACTTATGAGAAACTCGAGCAGACAAATTGGAAAAGCATTCACAACCAAAAACTCGGAGAAAGTTGTGATATGGAATTCTATGAAAAAGTTTCTCAAAGGGAGAAAGTCCATGTAAAATAGGCGTAGGTAACCCGTTAATAGTAAAAACAGCATAA
The DNA here is from genome assembly GCF_000393655.2 of Nicotiana sylvestris. Lineage (NCBI taxonomy): Eukaryota > Viridiplantae > Streptophyta > Magnoliopsida > Solanales > Solanaceae > Nicotiana > Nicotiana sylvestris. The sequence goes on from NC_091064.1 coordinate 14,321,575, forward strand.
AAGGCTGCATCAACCCAAAATTGAAACGGGAGAGTAACATCTGTTATAATTGTGCGTACCATTTCAATAATGTGTCGATGTTTCCGTTCAACAACCCCATTTTGTTGAGGAGTGTCCGGACACGACTTACGAAAAGAAATGCCAGAATTAGTAAAATGTGAAAGCATGGCCTTATTGTCAAACTCGCCTCCTCCATCACTTTGAAAATATTTTATCTTAGTGTTAAATAAATTTTCTACCAGCTTTTGAAAGGCACAAAAATGAGTAAAAACTTCTGATTTATTTTTCATTGGATAAAGCCATGTAAATCGAGAAAAATCATCAACAAAAATAACATAATATTGAAAGCCCAAATTGGATAAATGGGTGATTGCCAAACATCTGAGTGAATAATATCCAAAGGAAAAGAACTACAATGTTCTACTTGATTGAATGATAAACAATGAGACTTTCCTAGACGACAAGAGACACATTTATTAGTAAACGAATTTGACAAACTAATAGCATTATTGTTTTTAAGAGTAGCTAAAACACGAGCACCACTGTGTCCCAAGGGACGATGTCATGTATCACCAGACTGACAAAAAACAACATAAGCTTGAGGAGAAGAAGACCTGGACCAAGGAGATAAAGGATATACATCACCCTCACTGGAAGCTTGAAGGAGAGTTTGACCCGAGGCTTTGTCCTTAACAATAACAGAAGATGAGTCAAAATTAACAGCACAATTATTATCTTTACATAATCGCTTGACAGAAAGTAAATTATGGCGGAGATGGGGAACATGAAATATGGATTTCAAATGTAGGGGACGAGATGGAGTGGGTAACTGAGCGTAGCCAATATTTTCAATTTTAAGCAAAGATCCATTCCCAACCAAGACATGATCAGAACCATTGTAAGCAGATTTATGCATAAAATTACCTTCAGATGGAGTCATGTGAGCGGTAGCAGCTGAGTCTAAATACCAAGTAGCATAATTTGTTTCACCAACCGACATGGCAGCGAAAGACTTAGGCAGATCGTTAGCAACAAATGCATGGTTAAAATGATTATTACACTGAAGAGCAGAATGACCAGGATTTCCACAAATTTGACAAACAGTTGGAGAAGGTGGAGGACCTAAAACTCCAATGGAAGATGAAGGTGCACTAACAGATGGCGAAATATAAAGGGCAGTTGGAGCGCTACCAATACCTGACGATGATTGTCCAGGGAAACCACTGCGAGTAAAAGTGTATCCAGAAGATGCCTGATGTTGTTGACCCCGACTAAAGGAGCCTCGACCTCTACCACCACGGCCTCGACCCCTAGATGTGAAAGAACGACCCCTGCCACGACCTCCTTACCCCTGCCACGACCTCCTAGAGAAGCAAAGTGAATACCCGAGACATTTGAGTGATTTGAGTCACATTTTGAGCAGCAAATGCTTGATGAGTGACAACTGTATCTATATCCTTGAAACGCTTCAACCGTTCTTCATGGAGTAGAAGTTTCGTTCTGAGTTCTTCAAGCGACAATGAACCAGGATAGTGTGTAATAATCCCAACCAAAGTGTCATATTCCTTGCCCAATCCAAGAAGCACATGATCAATAAAATCTTAAGAAGAGACAGGAGAATTTATTGCTGCAAGAGAGTCAGCAATCTGCTTGGCCTCGCGAAGATACTGATCAATTGACATAGAGCCATTTTTGCGCATAGTAGTGAGTTGTCTCTTTAGTTCAACAGATTTTGCTTGACTGGCATCTATGTAGCAACGTTGTAGAGAATTCCATATATCACGTGAAGTAGGCAGTAAATGAACATCCATGAGAACTTCTCGAGAAAGCGTCGCAAACAGCCAAGAACGAACATTTTGATCAACTTTAACCCATGATCTATAAAGAGGATTAGGTTGTTGAGTTCCAGATCCATCACAGATAAAAAGATGTGGTAGAGGAATTGAGCCATCAACAAATCCAAGAAGTTCACGTGAGAGCAGGGGAGATTGAAATTGAGTACGCCATGTGAGGTAGTCTTCAACAGAGGCAAGCTTGATAGTTACCAGATTTGTGACGTTTGGTGCAGCAAGAGCGGCGACAAAATTGAACTGTGAGAGAGATGTTGGGTCCAAAGAACCAGTAAATGGCAATTGAAAGGGTAGACCAACACTACTAACTAATGAACCAGGTAAAGTGTTTAGAGAGGAATATTGACCAGGGAGAGAGGTTGGCATCGAGGAAATTGAATAAGAGATAGGAGGAAGGGAGAATGGTGGAAGTGTTTGAGAGAGAGGAGGAATTATGAAAGCTCCCGTGGTTGAAGGTGCAGATAAATTAGAAGGAATAATAGGATCTGTCGGAGAAGAAACAGGCGCTGAAGATGTTTCCCTGGTGGATGTCACCATATTTGATTGAGAAGAACTTGTGTGAAATAGGTTTGGCTAATAATGGCTATCTGAGACCATGTGAGAAATAGTATTTTGCCCAAGATGCTCTCAACGTGAGAGCTTCTCTATTATATATATTGTACAATGTATCAAGTCAAGAAGGACTCTATCTAGAGTACAAGGTTATGTAAACAAGGATTCTTTAGAATACAAAGTGTAAGACTAAATGAATTCTACCTATTCTATATGTACTAATATGTTTTTCGCTATTGTACGTATGTGTGTTTTGGTGAAAGAAGGCGAGGGTTTTTGCGGCTGAAGGTTAGAGAAAAGGGTGGCCGCAGGTGGTTGGAGAAGGAAGGCAGCGGCGCTGGGGAGTTCTTTTTCTGGGGTGGGCGGCTGTGGTGAAGAGATGATCGGTGCTGAAGCCTAGTGGTCTCGAAGAAGGGTCTTTTGGGTTGGTTAGGGTGGGTGGCGGCTGGAATGAGGGTCTCTTCTCTAGGGTTCCTCCTTCTAGGTCTCAGGAGAACAATAGGATTTTATATGGGGTGTGGCAAGGGATAATAGCCCTTGGATCCAAAGGGAATGGAAGGCTATGATTCATTTTCCTAAACTAAAGTGGCCTGATGGGTTGTGGGCTGGGTCAAGGTTAGAGGGGTTGTGGTTGGGGTAGATGAGATTGGGCTCATGTAGAAGATTTAAATTTGAGCCAAATTTCAGCCCAAGATCTTAATCCTCTTCTACAAATAGCATAAAATCTATACTATAAAATATAAAATTAGTTCTAATAAAATAAAATAAATAATGTTATAAACTATTTTTGGTATTTTTTTCCAAATATCATACAGAAAAAGATATGGGATTAGATTAAAATCATCGCAAAATTAAAATAATATTACTACCAAAAATACTAATATTCTTGAAAATAAAGTGAAACTATTTTTGTATTTTTGAATTTTATGAAAGGTAGATAAACTAAAAGTAACTAGATAAAATATCAATTAGCTAAATAAAAGAAAAATATTTTTGTAATTTTTATTTTTGTGATAAAATAAAGTAAAAGAGTCAAAACTAGTTAAAATAGCGATATTAGACCTAAATTAAATATTTAAACGCTAAAATATGTAAAATCTAGGGAAAGGTCAAAAATTACATGTCTACATTTTGCATATATGTATATTTGTAGTATTTTAACAACAAATATAATATTTAGTTTCACAATAGATATCGTTGCTAGCAGTAATATGTATGTTGGTAAAGGTTCTTTTTAAGTTACAAAATATTAGCCATTTGTTTTAATACACTACATTGGTTCTTGTTGTAAAAAACTTTACGAAAATATATAAAGATTTGATACGTATGCCTATGATTTGAAGCCTTATTTATATATAAAAATTGATTGTTCAACAAACATGTAGGACTCCCATAAAATAATAGGCATTGTGATGGGTATTTCTGTTGAACGAAATTAATATGAAGTGACAAGTGTCAGTGAACGACCGGCGATGCGATATAGGTAATTTGAAGCATATACTAGTAGATTAGTAGTTATGCTAGATGCAAGGGCGGATCTGATGTGTCACTGGTTATGAGTTCACGTGAACCCTGTAACTTTTGTTCAAACATTGTATTTATTTTTATGAAATTCACAAAATTATCAATAAATATGTGGCACCGAACTCAGTTATTATTATAGTATTAACTTGAAGTCATTGTAGAAAACCATAAACCTTAATTCCCGAATCCATCTCAGGCTAGATTGGCATGGACATGGAAATTAGCATGCAAACATTCACGCTGAAATGTCTAAGGTTATGCACGCGGTTAGAATCCCATACTGGTTGAAGGTATGAAGTGTCGTCTATATACGATATTGAACAATACTCAGCTCCGACTTTTGGACTTGAATTATGTTCGAGGTTCATTTTCTCAATATACATACTTATAAAGTACGTGAAAAATCAATCGTGTGTCTAACAAAGTATCACCAAGCAATAAGATTTTACTATACCAAAAACACTCTGCAATATCTTTTACATCATGTACAAAACAGATGTTCTGACCAAAATATTTCATGACAAAAACACATAGAAACTGAATATTCTGACCTTTGAACCTATAAAAGAACGATTCAAATGAACTATAACTTATCTGTACACATTATAACCGACAAATAACTTATTTTCTTAAATATACATAAGCTCGTAAGAACTTGGAATTTTAGAGGAAAAACTGTCAAACTTCACCGCTCAAACACATCAAACTTCAAGTTTTTCACAGTCAACCTCAGCGAAAATGTGGAAACACATGCACGTCTTAGCTCGAACATGTTATCTTTTTTCAGTTGCTTTTAGGATACCATCACCTGTTTTTCAATGCTTGCGTCAACTTTGTTGATTCCTTTCTCTGCAGTCAATTTATCAGCTGTATCGTACGATAGCTTTCGAGGCTTTATAGTGCGTTTCTGATTAGCAAAAGTTGATTTAACAAAAATTGGCGTTTTTATTGTTTGACTTTTGTTACTTTTAGGAGTCTTCCTTGCTATCCTTTTGGCCATTTTTGGAGTTGATGGAACAGTAATTCGGCTTTCCCATGGCCGAGCAGCAATCCAGCGATCCGTCCAGCTCCAGCCCCAGTTAGCTTTGCTGATATCATGGTTGCTCGATCCAAATATTGGGTTGGAATTGGCCCTCCACTGTGAAATAATACGTCAATCAGTGATGATTCTTATTTTGGAATGACAATGTAAATAGTATATAATCTAGAGAAGTTCGGTTCACTAAGCTCCCGCCATACGCGGGGTCCGAAAAAGTCCCGGATCACAAGGGTCTATTGTATGCAGTCTTACCCTGCATTCCTGCAAGAGGCTGTTTCCACGGCTCAAACTCATAAACTCATGACCTCCTGGTCACATCGCAGTAACTTTACCAATTACGCCAAGGCTCCCCTTCAGTATATAATCTAGAGAAATCATATGAGAATTAACATGCCTGATGAGAAAATGCATATGCCATGGTTCGCTCCCGCTTCACTGCTGCTTCTTCTCTCTGGTGTATTCTTGCTAGAACAACTTCCATTGTTTCAGGGCCACCACTCCACTCTACCTGTCAGTCGCTCACTCATGTTAAACGTTAAAGTAACGAAAATTTAATAGTCTCTTTGTCCCAGATTATGTGACACTCTTTCCTTTCTAGTTTGTCCAGCAAAAAATGACACATTTTTATACTTAGAAATAATTTAACTTAAACATTCTCATTTTAGCCTTAATGAAATTTGTAGTCATACAAAATTTTATGGCTTGTTTTAGACCACAAGTTCTAAAAATCTTTCTTTCTTCGTTAAACACTGTTCCAAGCCAAACACCATCACATAAAATAGGACGGAGGGAGTACTACATAATTCAGGGCCAAGTCTATGCAGAAAACTTGTTAAGGTAAACTACTCATGATATAAAGCTAGTATGAAAGCAGAACTTAAGAAAACAGCTAATTCTAACCTCTACGTTATGAAGCTTTGCCTCTAGCTTCAATTGATTCTCCAGCTTCTTCTGCTTAAGACGCCCTTCTATTACCATACTAATACGGCGAGCTCTAATCTCAGTTTGTATCCTGTTCCATGAATGGAGATTGTTCAAAGTTGCTGAAGCTTGTTTTTTCACTGAAGAGCTTTGTGTCATAGACTGTAATCTTGATATTCGTTTCAAGCAACGCAAAGTTTTCCTTGCCTGAAAAAGGAGAAAAAATCTATTCAACTTAAATAAAAGAGTAAGTAGCAATTTCTCAGGAAGACTTGAAAATAACTCTATCTTGCAAGATAACACAAATAGAAACAAATATAAAGTTTGAAAGGATACATTCAGAACAATAGCAACAAGAAGTACATTTCAATCCCAAACTAGTGGTGATCGGCTATATGAATCCTCAATATCCATCCCACTGCATTGAACAATACATTCATCTCTTTATTGAGGGAAAAAAATTCAAATATATGCAGCATTTTTTGGTAGGGTAACCTTGGCGTAACTGGAAAAGTTGTTGTCATGTGACCAGGAGGTCACGAGTTCGAGCTATAGAAACAACCTCCTGCATAAATGTAGGGTAAGACTGCATACAATAGACCCTTGTGGTTCGGCCCTTCGTAAGACCCCCGCACATAGCAGGAGATTAGTGCACCGGGCTGCCCTATATGCATCATTTTTTCAATTAGATTCATTCCCGGTCTAAGGGTCTATAGCTTCAGGTTTTGAGTCATCCAACATCAATGCTTTCTTTTCACTAATAGATCAACCAGTGTTATGAAAAGAGCTCGCTTCAGTGCTCAAAGCGCGAAGCGAAGCGAGGCGGGCACATGGTCGCTTCTGTGTTGTGAAGTGATATGAAGCGTGCGCTTCTACCAAAAAAGCGAGAAGCGCGATTGAAGCGAGAAGCGACAGTAGCGAGCGCTTCAGTATATTAAGTGGTTGCCAACGTTAATTAAATAAAAATGCTATCTTTTTTCAAAATATCATCGAGCAGCAGAGAAAAACAGCGACTAGGGTTCCCATTTTCAACACTTTTCAAGTTCAAGCCCAGGTTTGTGATTTCTTCTTCTTCTTCTTTCACTGTTTCAGTCTTACATTGCAGCGAAATGCTGCCCAATTTTTTTCTTACTTACTGCCCTTTTTTTTTTCGTTTCAGTTCCTTTTAGTTCTTAATGCCTTTTTCCGTTTCAGTATTTATTTTAAATTTTTTTTAAATTCCGCTTCACTTCAAAAAAGTGAGCACTTCGCTTCACGCTTTAAGCGAAAAGGGGCTTGTCGCTTTTCCTAGTTTTACTCTCTTCACAGCATTGAGATCAACAACTATTCTTAATACAAATAGACAAATTCTCTGTTTTCCTTCAAGAGTGTAATCCTACTTTACAATATGGTAAAATTGTTTTGGTATGAACTGCATCATTTAATTTTCCAATTCCTACATTTTCTTTATTTCTTTTCTGGTTGATCAGGTGGCGACAAACGACAAATTTAAGCTGTGACACACCTACTGAAAAGATATAAATAAAAAAGGAACAAATATCAATTGCCTGAGTATGTTAATTGGATTATGTCCTAAAAATATGTTGATTTTCAAGGAAAATACATCAGCAGAGAAATTTACTTTAAGAAAATATAGTCTTATTAAGAAGGAAATCATGAAACAACATCTATTTTCTTTAATCTTAATACAACACTGTGAGTTTACCACATATGCGCGGAAAGCTGCCTGAATTTTTGTGGCCGCTTTATCCTCAAGAGCCATTCCTGGTTCCCTGTTATTTCTTATAGAGGTGCCACTTGATCTCCTTGACGGCTCTTTCTGAGAGTGGTCGTCCTTGCGTCCAATAGAAGTTCCCTGTCTCAAGAAAAAACTACGAAGCTCATTGATCTTGTCTAGTTAAAGGAGAAATTTTGATACAAGTAACAACTAGGGAAGCTTACCTTTAATCTTTTCGATCTGCTATCTTTTGCTTTTCTCAAACTGATTACATTTTTAAGACAGTATCCAGAACCCATTGCAGATGCTTGTTATATATATATTACTCTGCAGGGCAAAACAAATTGAAAAGGAAAGAGTATTAGTTATGAACAGTGGCTTCAGAATTTTTCCTAGTGTATTCCAGCTTGAAAGAAGTGAAAAAAATTCCCCAACATAGGGTATTCTATATATATTATATGCCTCTAAAACTTAATATTTTACCTACATACACAGTGTAGTTTTTCGACAAAGAGTGGCCAATGAACCACCCTTAGGAGAATGTAGCTTCACCCATAGTAATGAAGTTTGTTACTTTTCATATGCCACGGCTAACATACACTTGAATCAGAGGATAGAAGACAATGAATATATTTCAAATGATTGTGCATTAGGAAGGAGATTTGGACTTTCAAATACAATTTTCACACATGGAAATGTGACTTGAACCAACAAAATTGAAAATTAAGTAGTCGGCAATTCTCAGCTGTTTGCATGTATTTACTTTGATTTGTTTTACTTCTCACTTTGGCTAGGCAGGAAGCTGGGAGATTAAGCAGGACTACAATATCTAAAGCTACAAATGGAGCGAATGGATAGTGAGGATTCATATGGGCCATCTCAACTAGTTTGAAAGTTGGAATCCAAGCGTAGTTGTCGTTGTACACTCTCCACAACGACAAGACCGACTGGAAAAAGTTATTGGCATGTGATTATTTATTCCAAAAATCAAGCTATTATATTCGCAGATCCATTATTTTCAATCACTACGCAGAAAATCTAAGCCAATGTTCTGCAATAAAAGCTATCCAGCCTAGCACATGTTATATTATAGGGAAGCAAATTATTTTCCTAGGATTTTTCATCATAATCAAACTTTCAATTGATAGATTATACAGCACATGAACCAAAACAAATATACTTAATAATCCCACACGGCCACACCTTGCATCTATTATCAGAAAATATGTAACACATTAACTACTGCTTAATGAAACTCTTATCTAGCAACTAGCAATCATTGTCTTATGTGATGTACAATCAAGTAAAAGATGGTACTAGAAACACTGACTGTCAAGCAAATTAATGTAAAGATGATTGTCCAACCCCAATAGGAGTAACCTCTCAAATTCCGCAATGTCCAGTACTGTAGTAGAAATCACCTCATATACACAGAACTCCATGTCCTAGGCACAAAGCTCCTTGTACGCAAACTTATATAACCAACAACAACAACATGCCCAGTATAATCCCACAAAGTAGGGTCCGAGAGGGTAGGATGCACGCAGACCTTACCCCGACCTTTGTGAAGGTACAAAGGTTGTTTTCGACAGACCCCCACGGGTCCTACTAATATAACCATGTAGAAATCACATCATATACACAGAACTCCATGTCCTAGGCACAAAGCTCCTGGTACGTCAAACTGATACCATGTAGATATATCTAACTGGCTCAGACCTATTCGTAATTGTAGTCAGAATAAGTGTATCCTCAGAAAATTCGATCAAGTATTGCTTAATATCCATCTACGGTCTAGGGGAATCCATGATCTAACATGCATTACTCCATATAACACCAGGGGTCCATTGAGAAAAGCTCCAAATAGGTAGTAGAAGACTCGATAAGCAGAGACGAATCCAAGCATGAGTATCACTACACCTAGTCGCGGAGCTTAGGACTACATACAAAAGAGATTCAAAAAAAATACTAGAAATAGATTTGAACACGTTACCTAAAGCAACTTTTGAACACCTTTTGCCAGCACAATAGAATATTCCCTTATGCCAAGCGGACTCTCTTAGGATCAAGCGCTTACCATAATGCCAAAAGCTATAGCTGATAGGAAGGTCACAACTTTAATTCTTAACTAAGCCCACCAAGTAAGCACCATGTTCGACCATGGCTTTGAACCGGGCCACCCCAGCCCCTTCATGGGCTTTGCCATAGGTAGGGTGTTGGTGTTACCCAACAATCGTCCTCCCAACACTTGCCTCATACAGTATGTTGTTCTTGGAAACCGAGCCCATGACCTTGACTCTGATAACACTTGCTAGGATCGAACGCTTACCACATATGCCTCAATATTTTATACATAACAAAAAAAGAAAATCATTTTTTCCCTACTTGAGCTGTATAATTTTACCGCAAAGGAGATTCCGTTCACCCCTCACCAACACCTAGCTCTGTGACTGCACCCACTACTTTTTTAGGAGAAAACGGTCGAATTTGTATAAACATATAATTTTAAGAATTTCTTAACTACACACATATATAGAATTTGAACTAATCGTGGTGCAATCCCACCCGTTGCCAACTATGTGAATCTGCCTTAGCGTCTAAATAAAAGAGATGACAATTTCTGCAGAGCTAATAATCCAATGAGCTAAAAACTACTATTGAATTCATAAACAAACAGATGCGGCATTTCTCTTAGAATTTTGGTCAAACAAAGAGTACCCAGATATATATTTACAACAGAAACTAACAAGAGCAGATAAAAATACAAATTTCAAACGTACTATTACTACTAGTACTATTATTACAACAACTACTACGGCTCAGTCCCAAACAATTCGAGATTAGCTATATGAATTCTCACTAACCATATTTCTGTGTTTAAGCTTAACTCATATCATTATTACACCAAATAAAAACAAAAGTGAAAAATAAGTTCTCTATGTTTTTACTGGCATATAAATCTATGATAAGGTACAACATGTGAAATAATTAAATTGTGGGTAAAAGAACATACCACAGAGGAAACTTTGACATGTAATAGTAGCAACAGCCCTTGTTATCAAATGGGTAATCTTGAAAATACAAAAGAAAACTGAGTGAGAGAAGAGAGTAGTAATGATAGTAGTATCAGTGGAAGAGAAGAAATACTTGAGAGCCGCGGGGGGGGGGGGGGGAATAGGTTGGTATTATACATTTTGTCAATGTGTGAATTTGGTGGTCCCTCAGCTTGACAAGAGATTAGGATTTTTTCTAACAGCTTGATTGTTATTACTTTAAATATGTCATATTGTATTGTATTGTTAATTTAAATATAATATTTATTTTAGTTGTTACTTAAATTTTGTTATATCGTATCATTAAATATATCGTTACGTAATGACGAAAAATATCAATTTATGTAACGACCCATTTGATATGGTTATGTTGTTACTGTTTTACCCAAAATTATTTAGACTTCTTGTTGAGCCAATTAAATAAGAAGAGTTTAGGTAAATTCTAGCCAAAAATAATTTATCCTAGATCTAAGATAGAAGATATGAGTAAGTAAACAAAGCAAGCATAAGATTTTGCTATAACATTGATTAAACCCCATTATATAAGAGGAGGATGGTGGTTTTATAACATTAAATAACAATGAAGAAGGTATAAATGAGAAAGGTCACTGATCTTTAACATGATAGAACTCCATACATTTGATATGATGGGGCTAAGATATATATTGAGGATCAGAACTTCATTGCTTCTTTTTCCTTCGTGGGAAGAGGGGGAGATGAAGATCCTTTCTCCTCTCAGAAAGCAAGTATGTGTTTAGATTTGCTTTTGTTCTTCCCTTTTCTTCTTCTTCTCCTTTAGTTTATATACTAGGTCTTCTTCCTTTACCTAACAGTCATTAACCATAGTATTTAAGTCGTTTGATTATATTACGGGTTGACCCTTTGAAATGTTATTACATCCAATTCGCCGCTTAAGCGTTCTAAATACATGAATTCGGCCCATGGTCGAGGTGTGTGTTATTATGGCGTGGTATGGACATGACTTCGGCCCAAGTAACATTTGCCATCCCTTTCCACACAGATTCTTATTCGGTCAGATTTTGACCCATACAGTTAGTCTCTCCGCCTATTGGGGTCGCCTTTTGGCGAGCTCGATGGGCGGACCTTGTCGATTTGAAAGTTGTGAGAGATCTAAGCACTCTATGCAAGAGGCGAATACCACGTGGCAAGGCAGCGACGTGATGTTTTGAGAGCTGCGTCAGATTCTACGTCAGTTCAGAAAATGTCATTAAAAGCTCCCCATGCGTCATTATGACGCGTGTTTTCTATGCATTGCATCGTTTACAGTGCCCTTTCTATTTTCAAAACGACAGCGTCTGGCTTTCCCGCTCGAGGTATTTATGTCCCTATAAATAGGGGAGAATCTTTCATTTGAATGTTACGCTTCTTAATCGCTTAAGAGACATCTTTTGCAACTCTTCTTCTTCTTCAGTTTCTCATAGTTCTGCTTCTGTTAGAAATTCTTGTGACCGCTACCTTTTCCCTTATCATTCTCGTCTCTCTCAATCAAAGAAAAAAAATGACTATCACACCTTCCAACCCTGATAGAGCTGTTGGTGCTCCGGTGCCGAAAAATGAGGTACCCCTAGTCGAAGAGGGAGGGGGTCCGGTGGAGGATGAGAGTTTTCCGACGGTAGATGAGGTGGTTCCTCGTCTAGGGAAAGTGAGGACTGATTTCAACAGCCCTGCTGGGGATGGGCCGTAACCTGTTCTTTCGATGATGGATACTACGACACTTACGGCATTCAAAGCCAAATGAGGGATTCCCGATCACATTGAACTAGTTTCGGTGGGTCGGGACATAGTGCATATTCACCGCACGGGCTACTGCGCGGTCTACGCCTATCCATTCATCATTGGATACGCGTTTCCCCTTCCCTCGTTAGCGGTATACTTCTGCCGCTTCTACGAGGTGTGTCCAGCTCAACTCTCTCCGTACGTATACAAGCTCTTCCTTATGCTTAGCAAGTATGTGGAGCTAGCCGATCGGGGAGTTTCTCTTCAACATATGCTTCATCTCTTCACCCCTCATTTTCTTAGGGGCACGATTATCCACCTGCACCACCGGGGGACCAAGAGTTTGGTGGTGAAGATGGATGACAAGACTAACCACTATTTATGGGAGAATTTCTTCTACGTCCGGACAAAGCATGTGGTGTCGAACCCAGTGGGGTCCATGAGGCATAGAATTTCGCCTGTGAGTCTCCCCTTCCTTTTATTACATTACCCCCTTTTTTTTATCATGGGTGTGGGTCATTTCTCTTTAGTGACCGTAGTGTTTTCTGTTTTCGTAGCCGAGAGGGTGCCTCCTCCGCAGATCGCCAACATTCGCGAATGGGTGAGCGCAATTCTCCCCCACACTATAGGGATCCCCGAATGGGCGTCTTTTTACGAGAGGTTTGGGCGCAAACCTTCCACTAGTAAGTCGGCTTATCTCGGCCTTCATTGCTTTATTCTCTGCTTCATCCTTTTCTTATATTCGTTTGACCGAAGTTCTTGTCGGCAGGTCGGAGAGGAGCGAGAAGGGCAAGGGCTCATGCCCTTCCTTTCCTTCATCCGGCTTCCTCTACCCGTCCCGTACCAAGAGCAACTGTGGACAAGGGCGGCCAAAGTTTGGTTGCTCGGCGGACCGTATTCGCGACCGAGGCTATTCATTTTGAGGTTACTCTTCGGTCGAAGACTCCGACCCTTATAATCTGTTCAATGGACGAGTCTTCTCGTGTCAGCAGCAAAGAGGCTATGTCAAATAGGCAGAGGATTATGTTGGAAAGGGCATCTTTGGTTGAGACGCCCTCGAGGGGCGACCTCGTTTTGGCAGTGCCTGAAACCAGCGGTGGTGCCAGCTTGGGTGTGGAGGCAGTGGCCGTTGCGGGCATGGAAGAGGATGCTATGGCAGGGGGACAGAGTTCTGAGGCTGCCGTGACTGTTCTAAGCGGCCCATCGATGTCTCGACCGGCCCATAACCCATTTTCGGCTAATGAAAGGTCGAAGGGCGTAGTGGTGGAGGATTATGAATTCGATTCTGACATCGATCCTGAGGACATGAGGATGTTCGAGGAAGGCTTTACCAAGGTAGATATAAGGCCTTTCCGTGTGCTCGAAATCCCGTCGGACTATAACCTGTTAGAGGACACGGTGGATTTGGTGCCTCAGTTTGACCTTCTGTGCTTCACCGTCGAGAGCAGATCTCTTCGGGAGAACAATGATTATGCTTTGTCATGTAGTGTGGCCGGGATGACCTTGAAGGTGAGATTCCTTTTGCTATTTTCTTTATTTTGTGCCCTTTGCTTTCGCTGATTCTTTTTTTTAGACTTACATGCTGGAGATCGAGAATTCTTGTAGGGCTGAGACACGGGCTGAAGTCTTCCTGAAAATGGCGAGAAGTATCGGCGATATCGTAGCAGGTTCCGTGAAATGCACGAGCTGCTCAGGATGGATACTAGTACTCAATACAATAGGGAAGAGTTGAAGAAAAGGGACGAGGATCTGATGTGGTCTATCCGTAGGTGTAGCGAGCTTGAGGAGCTTCTTAGTGCCAAAGATGAGGAGCTCGAGGTGGGAAAAGGGGTTGCGACGGAATGCGAGGACCTTTAGGCGAAGGTGTTGTCTTTGCGAGCCGAGCTTGAGCAAAATGCCACTAGAGTTGCTAACCTAAGCGTAAAGTGGACATAAAGGTGGCTGAGCTAGAAACGAAAGTGGCCGAGTTGGAGAGAGCCAAAGGACCTCGAGTGGCTGCTTTGACAAGGGCGGCGGCGCTGGAAGATACTATCCGCATCCTCAGGTCTGAGCGGGAAGCTGAGAGGGCGATGACCACACTGAGGGAAGCATGACTCGAGGAGCGGATTGGTGAACTTGATCGGGATGCTTCGAGCCTGGGAGACCGAGTTACGGCCCACGAGGCCGAGAAGGCACAGTTGTTGGCTCAGGCCCACACTCAAGAATCTACCCATATTGATGTCCCCCCTCCCCCATTTATACGAGTTATGGGTCCGATGAAGCCCAACGAGATATTTATAAGGGGTTTTGGACGGCGGGGAGCGTTCTTGAGGCCACTTTTGAAGATGCTAGAGTTAAGGTACGCAAGGCTCGTCTTGCCTGTGGTTATGATCCAGCGACAGCAGAGGCCGGTGGGGATGCTGAGATCGAAGATGGGCTTCTTTCCGATGATAACGATGCTGAATAGGACGGTGGTGGAGATGAGGCCAAGTGAAGTTGTTATAGCTTTTTGAACTTAGCTCTTTTTTTGTTGTTGTTGTTGGGTGGGGGCGTCCTCGAGCCACTTGTAAAAAGTACTGTAATATGATATTTGAAATAGAATAATTGTCTTTTCGCTATGTATTTGTGGGTTTCCATTCTCTTCTTCTTGTTTGCTATGTGGGAGTCCTTGATTTTTCGACCGTTATGTAATATTGATTTCGGCAGAGTTGAACATAGACCGACTTGAGGTTGGATATTAATTAGCTCGAACAAGGTCGAGGTTTGACTGATTTGAATGAGATAGAAGGTAAAATAATTCGAGCGAGGTCGAACGTCAAACAATTCGAGCGAGTCATATTTTGTTTTCGCTTGGCGATGGCTGGGGGTCGCATGGGTATGAATTCGAGTGAGGTCAAATTGTAACCTGTTATGTGTTAGATCGAGGTTGAACCTTCCTCTCGCTTGGCAATGGCCTATAGACGTAAGGGTGTAAATTCGAGCGAGGTCGAATTTGTAATCCATTATGAGTTCAAGCGAGGTCAAACTTTTCCTCTCGCGTGGCGATGGCCGATGTCCGTAAAGGTGTAAATTTGAGCGAGGTCGAATTTGTAACCCGTTGTGAGTTCGAGCGAGGTCAAACTTTCCTCTCGCGTGGCGATGGCCGTAAGGGTGTAAATTCGGGCGAGGTTGAATTTGTAACCCATTGTGAGTTCGAGCGAGATCAAACTTTCCTCTCGCATGGCAATGGCCGATGACCGTAAGGGTGTAAATTCGAGCGAGGTCAAATTTGTAACCCGTTATGAGTTCGAGCGAGGTCGAACTTTACTCTTGCGTGGCAATATGTTGGTTCGGTGATAAGAATGTTGCGCGCGACCTTGCTTTTATTTGAGAATGTTACTTATTGATGTGTCATTTATGTATGCGTCGGGATGAGTCCCAATTTATTTACTTTTGTTTTTATTGGAGAATATTTTGCTTTGTTGCATAGTTTGTATGCATAGGTGAAGTCCCGGTATATCTAGTCCCTTCATTGATCTGCTTGGAAAGGCGGTTGATGAGACGGGCGATGAACTTATTGCTTGGGCATCTGGGCTCCCTGGGGCTTGATTTAAGTCAAACGAAGATTGGACGTGATTCGTAATGTTTTGTCGGCTGAATTTGGCGTAGGATTGTTATGGTGAACATACGTGCAAGCTTTTCGAGTCCATGTCTTGCCTGTGTTGGAGAGACTGTATGTACCATGGGCTCATCGCTCAGTCCCAGGTTATGGTGGTTGTTTCTCAATAATGTCGGCTTGTTCTGAGTCGTTTGTCTGTTATTTATGATATGGTATGGAACGTTTTCCTAGTGTGTCATTTTGGTGGCGTTTGTTCCTTGCTCGTGCACCTAGAAGAATGCTCGTGTTCCTATCCCAATCCAAAAAAGAAAAATAATAAGTTAAACCCAAACGAAATCGTCTGTTACCTTGACTAGGTTGGCAAGGGGAGAGGGGCACTGTGGGACGACTCGTTTTATCCCGTACTCGAATGATGGCTTCAGATTTGGTAGCCTCACACTTAGCTTCGCTGTTAGTCGTGTTTAGGCCTCTTAGGGGTTGACAACTTTGCTCGTTGGGATCTCGAGTTCGAGTCTCGGTCCAATCTCGTCTGATGCGCACAAGAATAAGAGAAACATAAGTTATACTCTGTGCATACAGGTACAAAAATGAGGCAGAACAAGCTGGTTATTTCAAAGAACCACACAATAGGCTATCGCTCCTTCTTAAGAGGTGGAAGTGTAGATCGTCATCTAACGTTAATATAGCAAATAGGATTGTAGATGTACTCAGTGCATAGTGATCATAATCCTACTTTGACAACTCATACTCATGACGTACCAAACCCATCGCTACAACAAGACGTGGATTTTGTATAGATATCAGGCGCTTTTGATTTTATGCAAAGATCCGACCCAGGTCGGCTTGGTTATTTCAAAAGTTTGCCTACAAATTTCTCAAGTTGGTATTTATATTGAGGGGGCGAGTCTACGACAACCGGAAAGTGAAACTCTGGTTGACTTTAGATCTAGAGGAAACTAAAATTTTGGTTAGAAAATCCCCCGTAGACAACGCCAAATGTTTTACCCAAAATTTTTTAGACTTCTTGTTGAGCCAATTAAATAAGAAGAGTTTAGGTAAATCCTAGCTAAAGATAATTTATCCTAGATCAAAGATAGAATATTTGAGTAAGAAAACAAAGCAGGCATAAGATTTTGCTATAACATTGATTAAAACCCATTATATAAGAAGAGGATGATAGTTTTCATAACATTAAATAACAATGAAGAAGGTATAAATGAGAAAGCTCACCGATCTTTAACATGATAGAAGTCCATACATTTGATATGAAGGAACTAAGATATACATTGAGGATCAGAGCTTCATTGCTTCTTTTTCCTTCGTGGGAATGGGGGAGATGAAGATCTTTTCTCCTTTCAGAAAACAAGTCTGTGTATAGATTTGCTTTTGCTCTTCCCTTTTCTTCTTCTTCTCCTTTAGTTTATATACTAGGTCTTCTTCCTTTACCTAACGGTCATTAACCATAGTATTTAAGTCGTTTGATTATATTACGGGTTGACCCTTTGAAATACCGTAACATCCAATTTGCCGTTTAAGCGTTCTAAATACATGACCTCGGCCGTGGTCGGGCGTATGTTGTTAAGGCATGGTATAGACATGACTTCGGCCCAAGTAACCTTTGTCGTCCCTTTCCACGCAGATTCTTCTCCGGTCAGATTTTGACCCATACAGTTACCTTGTTCTTTTTTCTCATGTTGCCCTTCCTTATTATTAAATAATCATATTTCATCCTTTTTCCTATTCTTTTATATAATAATTTCATCTCTTACCCTACTTTTTCTTTGTAAAATTATAAATTTCTTTTTTATATTATTGGTGCATGACATCATCAAATGACAACAAAATATATAATATATTCAAACGTTGTATTTATAAAAATAATACAGTATAATATAACATAATACAATATGTAACAACCATCCAAACAATCTCTAAAAGAAGTTGAACGTGAAAAGAGGAGCATTTGCATCTATACCCATTTTTTGGGTTACTTTTTGACTTATACCCGTTTACAAATAAAATTACAATCATACCCACTTTTCGCATAACTTTAGACAAACGGGTCTGGAGTAGCAAAAATTTATGTCTGAAGTTTGAACTTCATAATGTTTTACCTGAAGTGTAGCAAAACTTCAGATATTTTTTGCATGAAGTTGGCCTGACTTGCAAAGGCAGTCACACAACCTTCAATTCATCGTGCAATGACAAACTTCAGTTCAATAAAACTACAACATGTTTTGGCTGAAGTTTTTGTTTTATAATTGCTGAACTTCAGCATTCTAGTAGCTGTAACTTTGTTCTGTATTTGCTGAACTTCAGCATGTTTTCGCTGAAGCTTTGTTCTGTATTTGCTGAGCTTCGACATGTTTTAGCTGAAGTTTTGTTTTGTTTGTGATGAACTTCAACATTATAGGGCTGGAGTTTGTTTTGTATTTGCTGAACTTTAGCATTCTGCGAGCTGAAGTTGTTGTTTATATTTTTGCTGAACTTTAGCATTCTTAGAGCTGAAAGTTCTAAACAACAATGAATTTAATAGATCATGATTATCAGTGATTAATGTTGTTCATTTCAAAAATTAAAGAATGAAAAATATTTTCGATATGAAAACAAGTTACTACAGATAAATTAAAACCTAAAACCAATGTGCCTGTAAAGCTAAAATATCTAAGAGGTTAAATTATTGTGAATAAGACCAAACTGAACATAATGGGACAAGCATATATATATATATATATATGAATTATCAGGCTACAACGCATAACAATATTTCAAGCTTAAGCATTCAGAAAACGAAGGAGGAGAAGGAGGAGGAGAAAGAGGTCTGAAATTGTTTAAACAGTGGGTACAAATTAAAACATTTTAAAAAAGTAGATATATATTAAATGAAGGCGACCAAATAAGGTGCCCATGCAATTTTTACGTGAAAAGAACCATAGAATATAAAATCAGGTTTTATGTATTAGGAGAAAAGCTTACTCTTCCGTCAATCAAAGGGGTTTAACAACTCAATCAAATTTTTATTTCTGTAGTAGTCAACAATACACTGCTACAACGACTGCTTAACAAACAGCCCACGACATGGCTTTAATTGGGAAGGCCTTCCTCTCCTAAAATGATTCCAAATTAAATATCTTTTTAAAGTAAGTAATTCATGTATAGTAATATTTTTCATTATTAATTATCGCATAATAGTTTTTTTCATAATTAAACATTATATAAAAGATTTTTATATTATAATAATTGCATAACTAGTATGTGAATCAAACGCCCATTAAAGTTTAGGGAAAGCTACACAATATAGCCACTCTAAAAAATAAGAGCAGACATGATATATATTTTTATATATTAATATTTAACATACAAAAAATATGCATATTTTATACACAATCAATATATATTTTTATATGTTGGCTAACGAATATAATTATTTTTCAGTGATTGATCAGATGTGTTACTTGCCCTAAGGTTTAAGCTCTCGATCCCACAAAAAGTTCTCTTCTTCTCCATTTATGAGCCCACTTTACTCTATAAAAAAGTCTTCAAAAGGGAAGAAAATGTTTATAAAATTGCCAACTATTATAAAGTCAAAGCTTAAAAGTATAAGAGAATACTCATGATATGATATCAAATTAAAGCTTTGAAGCTGATGCTAATTTTCAAACAGTCGACATCAATCATTAAGCTCAGTAGGGTAGTACTAAAATAAATGAAGACAAATTATGTCAACAATTTGATAAAATCAAAGTTACTCACTGTGGCAAGAAAATGAGTGGAAAAAGAGGAATAAATAATAATTGAAGAATAAACCTAAATAGACGACCACTCAACTGCTTAACTATAATATGTATATATTCAGTATATAGTTTATAAAATTGATTAGGAAAAGTAAATAGTGATCTATTTGTATAAAGATGTCGCATAATTCTAATAACTTAAGAGGGCAATCATATCATTTCAACTGAGATAAGAATACTCACTATCATCAATCAAGCACAAAAAAAGTAAGGTGATTATATTAATTCAACCCACATAAGAATGCTATCAATCATCAAACACATAAGTATCTGTCATAATCTTAGTTATTCTTATTATTTGGGTTGGTTGGTTAATATTTAAGTAGATCATTATTGATATGCAATACTGTAAAGTGTAAATGTGGCAGAAAAGATATGATGCAAAACGGGACCACTCCCAGCCTGATACAGCCCCAAAAACAAAAATAAATGGGTCACAATACAATGATGGTCCCGGCGGGGCTCGAACCCGCGACCTTCGGCTCATAAGACCAACGCTCTAACCAACTGAGCTACGGGACCACCTATTAACAAAATAAACATTTTCTTATACATAATTGATTATCACCTCTCTCCAATAACATTTACAAGTTCCAATTGTCAAATAAATTTTTATTTGTAATTGTGTTCTATATAATAAATTGAACTATTCTTTAGAACCAATAAATTTTTCTTACGAGTACTATTGCTTCTCATTTTATTGCAAAAATGGGTGTTCTAAATGGGTATCAGTAAAGGATAATTTGACAATTTAAAATTCCATAAGACAAAAATTTTAGGAACGACAAATCATTTTGACATATCTAAAAAGAATTAAAAGATCTTCCACATATTAAGCTATTAATTCTGAACAAAGCATAATTTTCTCTTTTGAGTAGTCCCTTATTTATTTTGTTTCTTTAAAGTCCCAGCTCTAGCATTCAAAAGATATTCCATGTGAGTGAGTGAACCAACGTGTCAATAGGAGTGCACAAAGAAAATCGATAAATCACACCAAATTTATAATTCAAATCAAATCGAAAAAAAAAACGATGTGGTTTGGTTTGGTATTGAAAAAAAATACCGATAATAATTAGTTTGGTTTGGTTTGGTTTTACCTACAAAAAGTCAAACCGAAACCAAACCAACCCGATTGTACATTTATATAGTTTTTAAAAATATTTATATATATAAATATTTATTGTAATATAATTTATAAATATTGCTTAAACTTGTTCATAGTTTTATCTTTTAACGTATTATTTCAAGTTTGAACTTAATATTCTTAAATGGTAAATAAATTTTATATATAGCTCATAAATGTAGTAATTCAAACAAAGTTCAAATTAATATTAATGCTAACAAAAGAAATTCAATTTAACAGTAGGGATGACGATTGTGTTAAATATCTATTTTAGTTTTATATTGGTTTATAATGAAAATGCATAATTACTTTATCTTTTTCTTTAGTGCTTAGTTATGTAATTAATAATACTTATTAGCTATACTTATTTTAGCATGACTTATATAATATTTTTAAATTATGTTAATTTTTATTATGACTCATTAGTAGCAATATTTTAAGTAATTTTATTATCTTTGTTATTGAATATTTTAGTATAAACTTATCTCATATTATTGTGTTATTTTCTTGAAAAATATATTATATAATTGTATCTTACTAGGACTTGAGAAATATTTAGAGTACAAGTTACATATTTTGTGCTATGAAGACTTTACCAGGAAAAACCCGAAAACTCGAGAAAAATCGAGATTGAAAAACCCGACTTTATTGGTTTGATTTAGTTTATAGATTTAAAAATCCGACAACATTGATTTAATTTAGTAATTAAAAAATCCGAACCAACCCGATCTATGTACACTCCTACATGTCAACATTAACATTTTCTAATTTCTCAACCACGACACTTTATAGCACAAAAATATTGCGAGGCAGCACGTAAATCTATCACTTTGACATTTGTTGGCTCTTCACCGATTCCAATCATACTTATAATCACTTTTTTTGTTATTAATACAAAGCATATAATACAATTATATATTTATTGCACATAAATATTTGTTAATCATGCTGGCTAGGGGTGTACATAGGTTGGGTTGGTTCGGAATTTTCAATTACCAAACCGACCCAATAGTGCGGGTTTTTAAATCTATAAACCAAACCAAACCAACAAAGTCGGATTTTTCAATCTCGATTTTTCTCGGGTTTTTTGATTTTTTTTTGGGTTTTCGGGTTTTCTTTTCCTGATAAAATCTTTATAGCACAAAATATATAACCTATGATCCAAATATTTCTTTAGTCCTATTAAGATACAACTAGACATTGTATTTAAAAAAAAAACGATTACAACAATATGAGATAAGTCATAGCATTATACTAAAATATTCAATAACAAAGATAATAAAATTGCATAAAGCAAATATTATTAATTAATAATTCATAATAAAAATTAACATAATCTAAATATAATGTATTCGTCATGCTAAAATAAGTACTATTAGTTACATAACTAAGTACTAAAGAAAAAATAAACTAAGTTATGCATTTTCATTATAAACAAATGTAAACTAAAAAATAGATATCCAATACTATCATCATTCCTAGTGTTGAATTGAGTTTCTTTTGTTAGCATTAGTATTGATTTGAACTTTGTTTGAATTACTATATTTATTGGCTATAAATTTGTTATCATTCAAGAATGGTAAATCCAAACTTGAAATTAATACATTAAAAGATGAAATTGTGAAAAAGTTTAAGAAATATTTATAAATTACATTACAATAAATATTAATATTTATATGTATAAAATATTTTTAAAACTTGGATAAATGTACTATCGGGTTGGTTTATTTTCGGTTTGACTTTTTTTAATTAAAACCAAACCAAACCAATTATGATCGGGTTTTCTGTTCCAATACCAAACTAAGTCAAACCAAATCACAATCAGATTTTTTTCCGATTTGATTCGGATTATCGATTTGGTGCGGTTTATCGATTTTCTTTGTCCACCCCTACTTCTAGCCCTTCAATTTATGTAATTTATGAATAGAAATTCATTTGAATTACTCTAAGACAAAAATTATCCATGCTCGAAATTTACATCAACTTTAGAAATTCATAACATGTGCTATATATACATGCACATTGTTATCGAACTATACTTGACAAATATGTAATATTATCTCAATTAAGATTCCCTCATGGTTTGATTTTGTTGGATTATTGTTATCTCTTTATTCCTTTACTTTTGATTATTGAAAATTTTAATTTACGGCTATTTGGCTTTGTTTTGTAGTTCATACGTCTTTAAAAGTCACTAAAGTGTTAAAGTTTAAAACTATGATGCTTTCACGCTCATGAAAATTACCAATGTCACAAAATATGATATTCAACTATGGTTAAGTATTAATAAATGAAAATATTAGCAGAATTTAAATGGAAGAAATTGGGATTTTTGTGAAATTTTCTAAAAAAGAAAATTTAGGATTTAAAAGGCAATCCGATGTCGAAGTTCGGTAATTTTTGTATGGTTGAACTCGTATCGGAACGAGTGTTCGAATTTCGTGATTTTTCGTTGGGTTCTGAAAAGTGGGCCCACGTTGACTTTTGGTTGACTTTTTCGAAAATGACTTACTTTAAGTCTCTTTCGAATTGTGAATAATTTCTAAAGCTCCAATTGAATTGTTGGCCAATAAATTGATAGGTTTGATTGGTTTGGAGACTAATCCGAAAGGAAAAGTTGTGGTCGAGCGATCATTCGAATTGCGAAACGAGGTAAGTGCCATGGTTAACCTTGACTTGAGGGAAAAGAATTCTTGAATTAATTGTTACGTGAATTTCATGTGTAACGGCCGGCAGATAGGCGGGGTGACGAGTGTTTATATGTCGTCAAATTGATTGTTGCATATTTATCTGAAAATCATAAATTACTTTAATTCATGAATTAATTATTATATTAATTATTTCTCTTATATTCATGACTCAATATCATGCCTTGAATCTATGCTTTAATTGCTACGTGCTTATTTGATTTATGTGTCATAATTGCTACGTGACATTTAGCATTTTATATATTAAATTACATATTTTCTCTCCAATTTCATAATTAATTGTTACTTATTATTACTTGTTTACTAAATAAGTCATAATAAGTGTATGCTTTGTTCCCTTATAGTTTCGTATTAATTGTTGCAATTATTGGAATAATTTCTTTTGTAAGAATTAATAACTAATATTATTTGGGGAGCGGGTTGCACGCCACAACATAAATAAAAATGAATATATTGTGGGATCGGGTTGCACGTCGCAACAGAATTAATTGAAAAGGATATATATTGAGGATCGGGTTGCATGCTGCAGCGGAATTAAATGAAAGATTATTATGGGAATGAGTTGCATGCTGCAACAGAATGATAAAAGTAATAATGATTATGACTGCCGAATTGGCCTCGAACGTTGATATGAGATATCTGCTTTATTTCTATTCTTGTTTTCCTATTATTATTATTATTATTATTATTATTATTATTATTATTATTATTATTATTATTATTATTATTATTATTATTATTATTATTATTATTATAATAATAATAATAATAATAATAATAATAATAATAATAATAATAATAATAATAATAATAATAATAATAATAATAATGTGTACAAGTTAATGTAAGCGACTTGTCTTAGCCTCATTACTACTTCGTCGAGGTTAGGCTCCGCGCTTACTGAGTGCATGGGGTTGATTGTACTCATACAACACTCTGTACTTCTTGTGCAGATACCGGAGTTGGTCCCAGCGGCGCACAATAGACTTGCTCGAATTCATCTATTCAGTGAGACTTGAGGTATAGCTGCACGTCGTTCGCAGCTCTAAAGTCCCCCTCTACTTTATCTTAGCTGTGTACTTCTTTCAGACAACTTTATTTTTATTCCGACCTTTATTTGTGTGATGACCCGATAGGTCATCTTATGCTTTAGAACCTAATTCTATATTTTGAAGCCTTAAAAACCTCATTTTAGCCTTTCTCGATTTACGTACACAATCCGGGTATTTTTCTGGAAGGCTTTTATGTTAAAAACTGATAAAAATAAGAATTTTTACTTTAAAAATATATTTGAGTTTCAGTCATTATTTTGTGTAAACGGATCCGGATCCGTATTTTGACGGTCCCGGTGGGTCCGAATCGTAATTTGGGACCTGGGCGTATGCCCAGAATCGAATTCCAAGGTCCCTAGCTCGAGATATGAATTTTTGATGAAAAATTAAAAGTTCGAAAGTTTAATGATTTTAAGAACTGATTGATGTTTGGTCTTGTTGATACCGGGTTCTAGAGCCCCTATAGGTCCATTATTATAATTATGACTTGTCTGTGAAATTTGGTGAGAAACATAGTTGGTTTGACGTGATTCGGACGTTCGGTTGTGAAAATAGAAGTTTTAAAGTTTCTTGAAAATTTCATTTGATTTGGTGTCCAATTCGTAGTTCTAGGTGTTATTTTGGCGATTTGATCGCGCGAGCAAGTTTGTATAATATTTTTGGACTTGTGCGCATGTTTGGTTTGGAGCCCCGAGAGCTCAAGTGAGTTTTGGATAGGCCACAGAATGTTTTGAACTTAGAAAGCATGGCAGCTGCTGCACCTGATCTGCAGACTTCGCATTTGCGAGGTCTAGCTCGCAAATACGAGCCTCGCATTTGCGAAGAGACCATCGCATTTGCGAGCAGTGGGCTGGGGGATGGAACTTCGCATTTGCGAAGTTTGGGTCGCATTTGCGATCATCACTTGCTTGCATTTGCGAACACTGGTTCGCATTTGCGAAGGCAACAGAGCTGGGGAAGCTTCGCATTTGCGAAGAATTTCTCACAATTGCGAAGCTCTGTTCGCATTTGTGACATCTGTAGCTGTGTAAAACTTAAGTTAGACGGAATTTTCACTCATTTTTCAAATTTTCAAAACAAGAAAAGCCTACGGGTGATTTTTCCAAGACCCTTTCTTCCCTAAATTATAGGTACGTATTTCTAACCCATTTTCTTTCAATCATTCATTAAAATTTACAAATCTTTAACATAAAATCTAGTGTTTTCATGGTGGAAACTTGGGGGTTTGGGTAGAAATAAGGATTTTGTAAAATTAGGATTTAGACCTCAAATTGGGGTCAGATTCCAAAGCAATACATACCCAGGCTCGGGGGTTAATGTACAATCGGATTTTGGTCCGAATTTCGGGTTTGTACCAAGAGTTTCCGGAAGCTAACTTTTGTTGACTTTTTAAATAATAACCTAAATTGAATCTTTCACAATCGTGGGTGATTCTAAGGCTTATTTTGAATCATTTGGTTGGTAATTTGCTAGATATTGTTGGTTCGTAGGCTTGTTTGAAAGGCAAAATTGTGGTTGAGCTTTGAGTGTTCTTTGGAGCGAGGTAAGTGCCGTGTCTAACCTTGATTTGAGGGAATTAGGAACCCTCGGACTATGTGCTATGTGAATTTCATGTGAGCGACGTATATGCAAGGTGACGAGTGTCTATATGCCGTCGAATTATCTGTTTTCCCTGATTTTTTGCTTTTCCTTAATTATCTCATTTCCTTTCTTAACTATTATATGCTCTAACTGATTTCCATGCTTAATTTCTACTTGTTAATCGATATTTTCTCTTGTTAATGATGTTAGCTCTTCTATAGTTTCATGATTCCCTGCTATTTTCTTAAATTGACTTACTTGCACCTTCTAATTGTCAATTACTCGATTGGTCTTGCTGTGTAGTATTACTCATGTAGATTCTATATTGTATAAGGTTTCCTTTTTGGTTTAGTTTGGTATTTGTTGATTGTAAAGGTTTTTGTGGTTTTGACTGTTGATTTGACTGTGCATTGAGTATTTGGTACTGATATGGTGGGACCGGGATGCATATCGCAACAGGTGTAATAAGGTTGGATTGATGTGATGGAATAAGGGTGAATATGTACTATACGGTGGGATTGGGTTGCACGCTGCAACAAGTGGAATAAGGGTGGATTGATTTAGCTAAATAAGGGTGAACTATAATATTGATATTGATATATGATGGGATCGGATTGCGCTCCGCAACATATTTATATATATTATCTCTTTTGTTGATGCTATTACGGTAAAATAAGGGAGGGTTTTGTGTTGTCTGGTGGGATCGGGTTGCGCACAACAACAACCTATATGTTTCCATTTCTTGAGTTATATTGGTTTCCGATATTTTTTTTTGAACTTTAAAGATTGGTAATTCTGGATGACACTTATTTATTCTTGAGGCTGTGATTATTATTTTTAGTTGACTGCATCTTCCTGTTTAGTATTCCTTTTTTCTATCATTATTATATACTGCGTACATGTTGTAGTGTAGGTGACCCGCCTTAGCCTCATCACTACTTCATCGAGGTTAGGCTCAACACTTACAGAGTACATGGGATCGGTTGTACTCATACTATACTCTGCACTTCCCATGTATATTTTTGAGTCGGTCCCAACGACGGTTATTAACGTGCTCGGATTGGACAGTTGTGGAGACTTGAGGTACGGCTACTCAGCGGCCGCAGCTCCTGGAGTCCCATTCCTCTTTCTATTTAGCTGTATATTTTCATTTAGACAACTTTGTATTTATTTTAGACCCTTGTATGTATTACTCTAGTAGCTCGTGCACTTGTGACACCAGGTTCAGGGATTTGTGGTGGATGTTTGGAAGTTTTAGCTTCCGCATTTATATCTCAGCTATTTCTCGTTATTTAATTCAACTATTAAAAATGGATAATATGTTCTGACATTGGCTTGACTAGGAAGTGAAATGTTAGGTGTCACCATGGTCTCGACGATGGGAATTCCGGGTCGTGACAAGTAGGTATTAGAGCACTAGGTTATTAGGTCTCACAAGTCATGAGCAAACTTAGTAGAGTTTAGAGGATCGGTACGGTAACGTCTGTACTTATCTTGCAGATGCTATGGAGTTTGGAACAGTTTCACTTCTATTCTTCTCTGTCGTGCGACTTTATTCTATATTGCTGTTTGAACCCTTCTATTCGGTTCTCTCGCAGATGGAAAGAACATGCACCGTATCTTCAGTTGGATAGCAGCCGGAGCCCCCAGCAGCAGCTCCTACGAGGGGCAGAGGTCGAGGCCGGGGTCGTGCCAGAGGCCGAGGTAGGGGCAGAGCTCAGCCCAGAGCTCGAGCAGCAGCACCAGCACTGGAGCCTCAGGTATAGTTTGATGAAGAGGTTCTATCCCAGGCTGTGCCTGTCGGACCAGCTCAGGTCCCGGAGGGTTTCATCACCACCCCAGTGCTTCAGGATGCTTTGGTCCGTTGGTGGTCCTTATGGATATTATGGCTCTAGCCTGTACATTTTCCATGGCACCAGCTATCTCTTAGGATAGGGGAGTAGCACAAACTTCCGCTACTCACACTCCGGAGCAGATGGCTCCCCAATATCAGACTCCAGCAGTCCTGCCAGTTGGGGTAGTTTAGCCAGCTATTGCGGCACAGGCCGGTGATGGGCATGCCATGACCCCTGAGGGTTTATTGAGATTGGACATGTTCACCAAATTCTTTCTAGATCACTTCAGTGGAGCATCTTATAAGGACCCACATGATTATCTTGACCGCTTCCATGAGGTACTACGGAACATGGGTATAGTTGAGACCAATGGGGTCGACTTTGCTGTATTTTAGATGATAGGTTCCGCCAAGATATGGTGGAAGGATTATGTATCTACTAGATTAGCTGGGTCACATGCTCTTACTTGGGACCATTCTCTCAGCTATTTCTTGAGAAGTTCCTTCCTATCACTCAGAGAGAGAGAGAGAGTTATCGCAGGCAATTCGAGCGTCTTCAGCAGGGCAGCATATCTGTCACTTAGTATGAGACCCAATTTGTGGATCTAGCCCACCATGCTATTCTTCTGCTTCCTACTGAGGTAGAGAGAGAGACAGGGTGAGGAGGTTTATTGAGGTACTCGCTCATCCTATCAAGTTGCAGATGGCCAAAGAGATCGGGTGTGAGATTTCTTCTCATACGGTTGCTAATGTCGCTAGGCGGATCGAGGATGTTCTTTCACAGGAGAGAGGGCAGGGGTCTGATAAGAGGCCTCGTTATTCCGGTAGTTTTAGTGGTGCCTATGGAGGCAGATGTACTTTTGGTAGGGGCTATCCTCCCAGACCATATCAGTTAGTGCTTCAGGCATCCCACAATGCTTTAGGGAGTCGTGGTCCTTATGTGCCTCATTCTAGGTAGCCAACCTACAGTGCACTGCCGACTCCTATCAGTGCACCTCATATTCAGAGTTACTACTGTGTTCATCCGGCCCGTTTGGGCCAGTCTTAGTTTCAGCAGCCACAACACCAGGATGAATATTTTGAGTGTGGCAGTTTTGGACATATTAGGAGGGCCTTTCCGAGATTATTGGGCGGTGCACCACAATAGAGTTCTCGTGCCATGATTCTGACACCGGTTGCATCACCTCCCGCTCAGCCAACTAGAGGTAGGGGTCAGGTAGCCAAAGGTAGAGGTTAGACTACCAGAGGTGGAGGTCAGGCCGTTAGAGGTGGAGGTCAGGTTGCTAGTGGTGGAGGCCAGCCAGTAGGAGGCCGTCCTAGAGATGTGGTTCAGAGTGGTGAGGCCAAGCCCCGATGCTATGCCTTTCTAGCCAGGCCTGAGGCTGAGTCATCTAATGCGGTTATCACAGGAACGATTTCAGTTTGCAGCAGGGATGCCTCAGTTCTATTTGATCCAGGTTCTACTTATTCATACGTGTCGTCCTATTTTGCTTCATATTTGGTTGTGCCTCGTGATTCTTTGTGATGACCTTGTTGAAAGTGAATTCAGTGTTCGAAGGCCTAAAAACCTTCTTTTTACCCCACCTTGATTTACGTGCGTGGTCTGGACCTATATCCGGAAAGCCTTCTATGTGAAAATATGAGAAATAGAAATTTTTAGAGTTAAAAATTTGATTATAGTTGACTTTGGTCAATATTTTGAGCAAACGGACCCGGATCCGTATTCTGACAATCCCGAGAGGTCCGCAGTAAAATATGGGACTTGGGCGTATGCTCGGAGACGAATTCCGAGGTCCCAAGCCTTAGAAATCAATTTTTGAATGAAATTATTTTACTGAATTATCTAAGAAATGAAGAAAAGAATTAATGTTTGAAACCATTGTTATCGGGCCCGTGTTTTGGTTTCGAAGCCCGGTACAAACTTGTTATAGTATTTGAAAGATAACTGTGAAATTTGGTAAAAAACGGAGTTTATTTGACGTGAGCTGGACTTCCGGTTGAAGAGTTATGAACTTTGAGAGTTCTTGACGAAAATGTTGAGTTTTGAGGTTTAATTCATGATTTTACATGTTATTATATAATGTCTTTGAGTTAGTATGCACACTTGGTTTGGAGTTCCAAGGGTTCGGGTGAGTTTCGGGTAGGTCTCGGGATGTCTTAGGCTTAAAAACATGGATGTTGCAGGTTCAGAGAAGTGCAAACCTTTGAACCCGCAGTGCTCACTGCATTAGTTTTTGTGCTGTCCGCACTGGTGACTGTGCGGCCGCAGTCCATTTTGTGCGGTCCGCACAGGTTCATTGGTCCGACTTCGAAAGCTCATATTTTTTGATTTACGAGGAATTTGGGGATGATTTAAAAACAACAATTGTAGATCTTTGAATCTAGTTTTCCGAAACATGTTATAATAGACATTTGGACATATGTAGAGAAAGTTATGGCCAAAATACTAAGACATGTCACTGCAGAACACAAGTAGTGTCGTGCGACAGCAGTTGGTTTTGTGCGGTTCGCACAGGGCACCTGAGAATAGTATATTTAGATGGGATTTTCAGTTATTTTTCATTTTTCAAAACCCCAAAAACACAAGAGGCGATTTTTCGAACAACCTTTCTTCTCCAAAACGTTGGTAAGTGATTTTCTAACTCATTTTCATTCCTGTGGCAATCTCCTATTTTTCTGAGAGGTTAGCTGATATCTATATCCGAGAGATTGTTCGCCTTCATGGCGTGCCCGTGTCTATTATTTTGGATCGAGATACACAATTTATCTCGCATTTCTGGAGAGCAGTTCAGCGAGAGTTGGGCACGCGGGTTGAGTTGAGCACAACATTTCATCCTCAGACGGACGGACAGCTCGAGCAAACTATTCAGATTTTGGAGGATATGCTCCGAGCTTGTGCATTGACTTTGGAGGCTCGTGGGATCGGTTTTTGCCTTTAGCAGAGTTTGCCTACAACAATAGCTACCAGTCGAGTATTCAGATGACTCCATATGAGGCTTTATATGGTAGGTGATGTCAGTCTCCGGATGGTTTGAGCCGGGAGAGGCTCGGTTGTTGGGTACGGATCTGGTTTAGGAGGCCTTGGACAAGGTCAAGATTATTCAGGATAGACTTCGTACAGCTCAGTCCAGGCAAAAGAGTTATGTCGACCACAAGGTTCGTGATTTGGCATTCATGGTCGGTGAACGAGTATTGCTTCGAGTGTCGCCTATGAAAGGCGTAATGAGATTTGGGAAGAAGGGAAAGCTTAGCCCTAGGTTCATTGGCCCACTTGAGATTCTTGATCGAGTGGGAGAGGTGGATTATAAACTTGCATTGCCGCTGAGCTTGTCAGCCGTGCATCCAGTGTTTCTTGTGTCCATGCTTCAGAAGTATCACGGCGATCCATCCCACGTGCTAGATTTTAGCACTGTCCAGTTGGACAAGGACTTGTCTTATGAGGACGAGCCGGTAGCTATTCTAGATCAGCAGGTACGTCAGTTGAGATCGAAGAGTTTTCCTTCTGTCCGTGTTCAGTGGAGAGGTCAACCCGCTGAGTCATCGACCTGGGAGTCCGAGTCCGATATGCGGAGCCATTATCCCCTTCTTTTTCCCGACTCAGGTACTTCTTTCTTATGTCCGTTCGAGGACGAACAATTGTGTTGCAATTGGATTCAGTGTTCTAAGGCCTAAAAACCTCCTTTTTACCCCACCTTGATTTACGTGCGTGGTCCGGACCTATATCCGGAAAGCCTTCTATGTGAAAATATGAGAAATAGAAATTTTTAGAGTTAAAAATTTGATTATGGTTGACTTTGGTCAACATTTTGAGCAAACAGACTCAGATCCATGTTCCGACGATCCCGAAAGGTCCGCAGTAAAATATGGGACTTGGGAGTATGCCCGGAGACGAATTCCGAGGTCCCAAGCCTTAGAAATCAATTTTTGAAAGAAATTGTTTTACTGAAATATCTAAGAAATGAAGAAAAGAATTAATGTTTGAAACCATTGTTATCGGGGCTGTATTTTGGTTCCGGAGCCTGGTACAAACTTGTTATAATATTTGAAAGATACCTGTGAAATTTGGTGAAAAATGGAGTTTATTTGACGTGAGTTGGACTTCCAGTTGAGAGTTATGAACTTTGAGAGTTCTTGATGAAAATGTTGAGTTTTGAGGTTTAATTCATGATTTTACATGTTATTTTGAGGATGTGATCGCATGAGTAGGTCCATATAATGTCTTTGAGTTAGTATGCACACTTGGTTTGGAGTTCCGAGGGCTCGGGTGAGTTTCGGGTAGGTCCCGGGATGTCTTAGGCTTAAAAACATGGATGTTGCAGGTTCAAAGAAGTGCAAACCCTGAACCCGCAGTGCTAACCGCATTAGTTTTTGTGCTATCCGCACTGGTGACTGTGCGACCGCAGTCCATTTTGTGCGGTTCACACAGGTTCACTGGTCCGACTTCGGAAGCTCATATCTTTTGATCTACGAGAAATATGGGGATGATTCAAAAACAAAAGTTGTAGATCTTTGAATTTAGTTTTCAGAAACATATTATAATAGACATTTGGACATATGTAGAGAAAGTTATGGCCAAAATACTAAGACCTGTCACTGTAGAACACAAGTAGTGCTGTGCGGTCGCAGTTGGTTTTGTGCGGTCCGCACAGGGCTCCTGAGAATAGTATATTTAGACAGTATTTTCAGTTATTTTTTATTTTTCAAAACTCCAAAAACATAAGAGGCGATTTTTCAAACAACCTTTCTTCTCCAAAATGTTGGTAAGTGATTTTCTAACTCATTTTCTTCACTCCTTAACATCTTTTAACATGACTTCAAATCAAAATCAATGATTTTTGTGGGGGAAATTGGGTGTTTTGGGTAGAACCTAGTTTTTTAAAAAATTGGGAATTTGGACCTCGATTTGAGGTCCGATTTCAAAACAAATTATATATTTTAGTTAGTGGGGGAATGAGTAATCGGGTTTTTGTTCGAACCTCGGGTTTTGACCATGTGGGCCCGTGGGAGATTTTAACTTTCTGGGTAAAACTTTGGAAAATCCATTTTCATGCATTCAAATTGATTCATTTTGCGTTTATTGATGTAATTAAGTAACTTGTGACTAGATACGAGCGGATTGGTGGTGGAATCAAGGGGTAAAGCTATAATTGAATCGTGAATTGTGTTCGTGGCATCGAGGTAAGTGTTTGGTCTAACCTTAGCTTGAGGGATTAGGAGTTGTGTCCTATTTGCTATTTACTTCTTGTTCAGTACGACGTATAGGCATGATGACGAGTATCTATACGTTGGTTTCATGCATGACCGTGAGTCTTATATTGTGATTTTCATGATTTCGTTGTATTATTCATGCCTTGGTGAAGATTTCTCATTGTTGTATAACGTTTGTGGAACGAATTGTGACCTATGAACATTGAGAAACATTGGCTCAAGCTGTATAGCAAAATTGTGAAAGTATAAGTGACAATTGAACTTTTAGAGCATTAGCTCGAGTTGTGAAATGAGATGTGAAAGTATAAGTGATAATTGAAACTCTAGAGCATTGGCTCGAGTTGTGAAGTGAATTGTGAAGTAAGAGTGAGAAAGAGAAGAGATTATTATGTTGCCCCCTTGCCGGGCTATTGTTGAATTGTGGTTCCCTTGCATTGTGTTCGTAATTGATATTACGGATGCTTAGGTTGATGATTCTTTGAGTTGGGTAGGGATTATGGGTATAGCTGAAGTAGTTAGGTGTCGGAATGAGGTTGGTTATAGCTGATGTAGTTAGGTGTGGTGACGAGTTTAGTTATAGCTGAGGTGGTTAGATGTTGCAATGAGTTTGGTTATAGCTGAGATAGTTAGGTGTGGTATCAAGTTTGGTTATAGCTATTTCTCCCTTGCCGGGACGTGATTGCTTATGCTGTCGAATCCCTTGCCGGGACAATGTAGACCTTATTGATATCTTGTCGGGACTCTCGTTATAATTGTAAATATTATATATGGATCTGGTTGCACACTGCAACAATATTATATATGGATCGGGTTGTACGCCGCAACAATATTATATATGGATCGGGTTGCACGCCGCAACAACATTATATGTGGATCGGATTGCATGCCGCAATAACATTATATGTGGATCGGGTTGCATGCCACAACAATATTATATGTGGATTGGGTTGCACGCCGCAATAAAGATATAATGAAATGGGAACGAGTGGTACGCCTACCACAAGATATAATAAAATGGGAGCGGGTGATATGCCTGCCATAAGACAAGATATAAAATGGGAGCGGATGGTACACCTACCACAAGACAAGTGAAATGGGAGCGGGTGACACGCCTGCCACGAGATATGAAAAGAAAGTGAAATATGTCTTTGTTCCCTTTTTCTTGTTAGTGAGCGGTTTTGATTCCTTAATAATTCTCTTGATATTCTGTTTTACCTGCTATTCCCTGAAGCATGTTTCCCCCTCCCAACTTTACTTGTTTATTTTTGTATTTCTTTCCCACTGTATATAATTGAACTGCACAGGTTTATTTGGTAGTCTGGTCCTATCCTCGTCACTACTTCACCGAGGTTAGGCTAGACACTTACCAGCACATGAGGTCGGTTGTGCTGATACTATACTCTGCACTCTTTTGTGCAGATCCCAGTGTTGTAGACTTCTAACCGTAGTGAGATTGCTGATTCTTGTTCATCAGGCGACCCGAGGTAATCCTGTAGGCATCCGCAGGCCTTGGTGTCTCCTTCTATCTACTTTTCTATTTATTAAATGTATTTCCATAAATAGTGTTGTAATTAATTCTTTCAAACCTTTATTTGTAGTATTCATAGACTGTCTGTGAAACTGTGACACCAGTTGTGGGTAGTCGAGACTCAAAGAGTTGTAATAGATATTCATGTTTAGATGGCTTATTATTTTCTTCCGCTTATGTTATACTTCGTTGTTTAAACGTTATTTCTTCGTAATTGTTAAAGAGAATAAAATTGGTAAAAAGGTATATGGTTCAATAATTGGCTTGCTTAGCTCACATTAGTAGGCGCCATCATGACTCCCAAGGTAGGAAATCTGGGTCATGACATTCTTTGAGTTCTCCTGTGTATGTGTCCACACCTGTGGGAGATTCTATTGTTGTAGACTATGTCTATCGTGCATGTGTGGTTATCATTGGGGGTCTTAAGACTAACGTAGATCTTCTACTTCTCGATATGGTTGATTTTAATGTCTTTTTGGGTTTGGATTGGCTATCATCTTATCATGCTATATTGGATTGTCATGCTAGGATGGTGACCTCAGCCTTGTTGGAGTTGCCTCGATTAGAGTGGAGAGGGACTTCTGGCCATTATACCAGTAGGGTTATCTCTTATATGAAGGCTCGACATATGGTCGAGAAGGGGTGTCTAGCTTATTTGTCTTATGTTCGTGATTCTAGTGCGAAGGTTCCTTCTATGGATTCTGTGCCAGTTGTCGTGAGTTTCTAGAGGTGTTTCCTGCAGATCTGTCGGGGATGCCACTCGACAGAGATATTGACTTCGGTATTGATTTGGCTCCGGGTACTCAGCCCATTTCTATTTTGCCATACCGTATGGCCCCGCCAGAGTTGAAAGAATTGAAGGAGCAATTGCAAGATCTGTTTGATAAGGGCTTCATTAGACCTAGTGTCTGGACCTGGGGGAGCGCCTATGTTGTTTGTGAAGAAGAAAGGTGGATCGATGAGGATATGCATAGATTATCGGTAGTTGAACAAGTTCACCATCAAGAACAAGTATCTATTACCGAGGATTGATGACTTATTTGATCAGCTTCAGGGTGCCAAGGTGTTTTCAAAGATTGATTTGAGGTCTGGCTACCATCAGTTGAGGATTAGGGCATTCGATGTCCCTAAGATAACTTTTCGGACTTGACACAGGCATTATGAGTTTCTAGTAATGTCATTTGGACTGACAAATGCCCCAACAACATTCATGGATTTGATGAATCGGGTGTTCAAAACTTACCTGGATTCCTTTGTGATTGTGTTTATTAATGATATCTTGATCTACTCCCGCAGTCGAGAGGAGCACAAGCAACATCTTCGGATCATACTTCAGACTTTGAGAGACAGCCAATTGTATGCTAAGTTTTAAAAATGCAAGTTTTGATTGAGCTTAGTTGACTTTTTGGGGAACGTTGTATCAGCTAAGGGCATTCAGGTGGATCCTAAAAAGATTGAGGAAGTTCAGAACTACCCTAGACCCACTTCAACTATGGAGATCCGAAGTTTCTTGGGATTGGCAGGTTATTACCGTCGGTTTGTGGAAGGATTTTCATCTATAACAGCCCCATTGACTAGGTTGACCCATAAAGGTGCCCCGTTTAGATGACCAGACAAGTGTGAGGCGAGCTTTCAGAAGCTCAAGACTGCTTTGACTACAATGCTAGTGTTGATGTTGCCCACAGGTTTAGGATCTTATACGGTATATTGTAATGCATCTCGTATTGGTCTTGGTGCGGTATTGATGCAGGGTGGCTAGGTGATTGCATACGCCTCATAGTAGCTGAAGGTTCACGAGAAGAATTACCCTGTTCATGACCTAGAGTTGGCATCCATTGTTTATGCATTGAAGATTTGGAGGCACTATCTGTACGGAGTGTCATGTGAGGTATTCACGGATTATAGGAATTTGTAGTATTTGTTCAAGCAAAATAAGCTCAATTTGAGGCAGAGGAGGTGGTTGGAGCTATTAAAAGACTAATATCACCATCTTGTATTAACCCGGTAAGGCTAATGTGGTGGCCGATGCTTTGAGTAGAAAGTTAGTGAGTATGGGCAGCCTTGCATTCATTCCAGTCGGTGAGAGACCATTTGCATTATATGTTCAGGCCTTGGCTAATTAGTTCGTCAGGGTTGGATGTTTCTGAGCCTAGTCGTGTTCTAGCTTGTACCTTCTCTCGGTCTTCATTATTTGAGCACATTAGAGAGCGACAATATGATGACCCTCATTTGCTTGTCCTTAGGGACACAGTGCGGCACAGAGATGCCAAACATGTTACAGTTGGAGATGATGGAGTTTTGAGGATGCAAGGTAGTGTTTGTGTGCCTAATGTAGATGCACTTCACGAGTTGTTTCTTGAGAAGGCCCACAATTCCCGATATTCTATTCATCCGGGTGTCGCCAAGATGTATCAGGACTTGCGACACCATTATTACTGGAGGAGGATGAAGAAGGATATAGTTTCATATGTAGCTCAGTGTCTAAATTGTCAGCAAGTAAAATATGAGCATCAGAGACCTGGTGGTTTGCTTCAGAAGATAAAGATTCCTGAGTGGAAGTGTGAGCGTATCACTATAGATTCGTTGTTGGACTCCTACAGATTCATAGGAAGTTCAATGCAGTTTGGGTCATTGTGGATAAGCTGACGAAGTCAGCGCATTTCATTCTTGTGGCAATTACCTATTCTTCAGAGTGGTTTGCAGAGATTTATACCCACGAGATCGTCGGTCTTCATGGTGTGCCCATGTGTATCATTCTGATCAAGGTACACAGTTTACCTTGAACTTCTGGAGAGCAGTACAACGAGAGTTGGGCACACAAGTTGAGTTGAGCACAACATTTCATCCTCAGACGGATAGACGGTCCGGGCACACTATTCAGATATTAGAGGATATGCTCCGTGCTTGTGTTATAGACTTTGGATGCTCTTAGGATCAGTTCTTGCCGCTTGCAGAGTTTGCCTACAACAATAGCTACCAGTCAAGCATTCAGATAGCTCCCTATGAGGCATTATATGGTAGGCAGTGCCGATAGCTAGTGGGATGGTTTGAGCCGGGGGAGATTCGGTTATTGGGTCCAGATTTGGTACAGGATGCCTTGGATAAGGTTAAGATCATTCAGGATGAACTTCGCATAGCTCATTCCAGGCAGATAAGTTATGCCGACCGTAAGGTTCGTGATGTTGCATTCATGGTTGGAGAGAGAGTGTTGCTTCGGGTATCACCCATGAAGGGTGTGATGATGCTTGGAAAGAAGGGCAAGTTGAGCCCTAGGTATATCGGACCTTTTAAGATTCTCTAGAATGTGGGTGAGGTGGCTTACAAGCTCGCATTGCCACCTAGTTTGTCAGTAGTTCATCCGATAGAAAATATTCTATGTGTCCATGCTCCGGAAGAACCGGTGATCTGTCTCATATGCTAGATTTCATCTCTGTCTAGTTGGACAAGGATTTGACTTATGAGGAGGAGCCGATGGCTATTCTAGCCCGACAGGTTCATCAGTTGAGGTCAAAGAGTTATCCTTCAATTCGAGTGTAGTGGAGAGGTCAGCCCGTCGAGGTAGCTACTTGGGAGTACGAGTCGGACATGCGGAGTAGATATCCACACCTTTTCCCCAGCCCAGGTACTTTTTTATGTCCGTTTGAGGACGAACGATTATTTTAGAGGTGGAAAATGTGATGATCCAATAGGTCATCTTATGTTTTATAACCTAATTCTATATTTCAAAGCCTTAAAAACCTCATTTTAGCCTTGTTGACATGTGATTTTTGTCCCTCCCCAAATCTTTCACATTTTTAGCACGTAAATATTTAATTTAGCCTTAATGTAGCTATTTCAGCTTATTTTGACTCTTTTTACTTTATTTTCGTCACAAAAATGAAAATAACAAAAAAGGACATATAAATTTTAGTTTATTTATTTCTCATAAATTTTAAAAAAATACAAAAATAGTACTTTATTTTTATTTTAATATAAATTTAAAAATACAATATATATATATATATTTGTTGTAATTGACAGTTTGTTTTAATAATTATTCTGCTTACGTAGGATTAATTAAATAAGGTCGTGTTTTTATTCTCGGTTGCGAGGAAAGAATAATATTTGGGTTCAAACGACTCATTTTAAGCCTAATTTTCGGACCTAGCCCAAAATATTTTCAGCCGAGACGCACATGAAAACATGCTAGCACATGAACACAACACATAACTCACACATGCTAGCACATGAACACAACACACAACTCACACATGCTAGCACATGAACACAACACACAACTCACACATGCTAGCACATGCACACAACACACAACCCACACATGGTCTTCAATATTCTCCATTAAAACCCAAACAAAAACACACACGGAAGAGGACCTTAGAGACCAGCCCCATATCCTCTCTTCATCTTCTTCAAACCACCCAACCACTACCCATTTTTCTGGCAAAAGAACACCTCCCCTCCCAAAAACGCGGCAGGGTATACCTTTGATATACACTCGATATACCGCGGATATACACAAGCAGAACACCCCCTCCCCAATGTATCTCCTTCTTTCTTTCTTCTCAAACCAGAAAACAACGAACTTTTCACCATCAAAACCAGCCTTGAAGCTCCAGTATTTCAGCCATCAAAATCAGTTCAAAACACATCAAAACAAGTTTGAAAATAGCTCCGTTTCTTCAGTCAAAACGACCTCTAAAATAACAGCAAAAACCTGTTGCAAATAGCCATAAAATTCACCCCTAACACCACCAAAAATGAGCCAAAAGATCTACTGAAATCGGCTAAAAAAAATCGGAACAGATGCGTTTGGATTTTCATCGCCGGTCAAAGTCGCTAGTCCGGGTTTCCGTTTGAGTCTCCTTCTAGTTCGTATGGTTTTGCTTGGATTTATTTCTTTTTGGAGTAACGATTGTTGAGCTGTATTTATTTCATGAAGAAGGTTGTCTTCTCAGTCTATTGATAGAATATTCATATCAAAGGTTCATTTCCTCTAATTTCTTGTTTGCATTAGATGAATGTTTCAGTTTTGATTTAGATCTGTTTAAATGTTTTACTATTGTTTCTTTTGTTTCTGTTTTGATTTATGTGTGTTTGATTAGAATTATTTTCTCAAGTCACTAAATGAAAGCTAGATTTGTTTGAATTGGTAGATGTTATTAATCAAGTTTCGTTGATTAGGTGCAATTAATAAATCATTGTGATTACGGGTACGGTTCCCGTGACGTAGTTGTGATGCTTAATTTCTAAATTTCGGGGGTGCATCTCATGTAACCCGATTATAATGGCTCTAGATAATCTTAGTGAATAAATTAGGATTATTTTTTTTGATAGAGACAAAACAAAAAAAATAAAAATTATAGTTGCTTTTAGGCTTGCCCTTTTAAAAATAAAATGAGTCGAGCCTCGCCCAATAAAATGCACAAACTGCGGGGCCCTCATAAATGTATATACTAAAAATACTCAGAATTTGGGATGGGTTGTTCAGCGAATTTCGCAGCCTTCCTCAAAGATAATAACGCGTTAGACTCTTTAGGCGCGATTTTAATTAAATTACATTCTTAAATTCGGGTGCGCATTTATGTGACCCAAATCCAAATCTCAATGGAGTCAGAATGTATTAACAACCACGGGTGCATTGATTGCGACGTGGTTCGAGATGCATTTTCACGACGTTGCAATTCTATTAAAAAATAATAATAAAAGCGGTTTAAACTTAATAAAAGCACACAAGTTATAACATGTATTAAAATCAAATATTTAGCCATTATAACAATTTAAGCGACCGTGCTAGAACCACGGGATTCGAGGGTGCCTAACACCTTCCCTCGGGTCAACAGAATTCCTTACTTAGAATTTCTGGTTCGCAGACTTCATTTGGAAAGTCGAATATTTTCCTCGATTTGGGATTCAAGATAAACCGGTGACTTGGGACACCAAAAGCCAAACCTTTCCCAAGTGGCGACTCTGAATTAAATAAATAATCTCATTTCGAATATTGTCACTTAAATTGGAAAAACTCCCTCGCATTTATCCTTCGGGGTAGGCGCGCAAAAAGGAGGTGTGACAGCTCTGGCGACTCTGCTGGCCAATTGACCCACACGGCCTTAAAATCTTCATCCCCGAAGCGCTGAAAGGCCGTGATTCAAAAATCTGATTTTTCTTTCAAATAAAAAAATAAGTAAAAAAAATAGTCAAATCTTTTGGGCCGAATCGTTTTGCTTAAATCACCCTAATAAATGCGCAAGATGAGCCCTATGCTAAAAGAACATTTGTTTCTTTATTTTTATACTTGTTAGTTTCGAACTAC
This sequence comes from Nicotiana sylvestris, assembly GCF_000393655.2. Classification (NCBI taxonomy): domain Eukaryota; kingdom Viridiplantae; phylum Streptophyta; class Magnoliopsida; order Solanales; family Solanaceae; genus Nicotiana; species Nicotiana sylvestris. Next base: position 14,362,683 of record NC_091064.1, read on the forward strand.
ATAATGATCTGATTCACGCTACGTCGTGATACGTAGGCAATCCTCATCGGATCCGGTCACATTTTTACTGCAAATATTGAAAACAATAATAAAAAAGAGAATAAATAGATAAATAAATAAAAAAAATATATAAATAAAAAAAATGAATAAAAAGAGGAGCTTGAAAGAATCCGGAGTGACGCATGTCTTCGCTGCAGACATGTAGAAATGCATTTAACTGTATAGGTGCATCATGCCCCAACGTGAGATTGCCTATCCGTTATTTGTTTCGAACTAACCACTTGTCTGCTAATGAGTCTTCCAGGTTTTAGAAAGGTAGTTGGTTTGGGGGAAGTCTGGCCTCACATTCATATTTCACGAGGTCAAAAGGGAGTGTTCAGTTACCCGCTATTAAGACAAAAGGAAGTATTCACACTTACTTCACAAGGTCAAAGGGGAATATAGCGATGTCTTCGGAAATTCCTTTGCCAACAATTCCCGTCCCTGAGGAGAGTTCGATCTCGGCCGTCCCAACTTTCGAGTCAGCAACTGCTGAGGAAAACAGAATCCTGAGGCTCCGCATGATGGAGATGTTGGATGACTGGCATAATGGAAGGGAACCACCAAGCGTTATCCCTGGATTCCCTGAATTGTTCCACAGAACAAGTGGGACTTCGAACATTCCCATAAGCTACCCAGCTACCCCGTTCGGGTACCCGACCACTTCAGCCCACTCCGCAGGATCACCCTTTGAGTCTTGCCCTTGGATGTCAACAACGGATGTCGCTACAAGCATTTTCACCGCACCGCCCTGTCCAATCATGGCACAACCCACTACACACAGGCCCAATTTTGACTCTTCCTCATTCACCTTTCCAGCTCCCTCTTTATCATTGGAACCAACTCGACTTGCCACCAACACTCCCCCTCAACAACCTCAATACGAGTTTGCACCTGAGCAGGACCAAAGCTCCAAAATTGCTGAACAAGGTGAAATGGCCAAGAGAATGAAGAGCCTTGAACAAAATTTGAAAAACATGCAAGGTTTGAGCGGACAGAAAAACGTCTCCTATGCTGATATATGCATGTTCCCTCACGTGCATCTCCCTGTGGATTTCAAAACTCCAAAGTTTGAGAAGTACGACGGGCACGGCGATCCCATTGCTCATCTCAAAAAGTATTGCAACCAACTGCGGGGAGCCGGTGGCAAAGAAGAATTGTTGATGGCATACTTCGGGGAGAGTTTGGTAGGAATCGCTTCGGAATGGTATATGGACCAGGACATATCTCGCTGGCATATATGGGATGATCTTGCCAGAGACTTCGTAGGGCAGTTTCAATATAATATTGACATCGCACCAGACAAAAATGCCTTGTCAAACTTAAAGAAGAAACCCTCTAAAAGTTTCAGAGAATACGCCATCAAATGGCGCGAGCAAGCGTCAAGGGTAAAACCTTCCATGGACGAGATAGAGATGGTCACTACTTTCCTCCAGGCTCAAGAGTCCGACTATTTCCAAAACATGATGTCAGCCATGGGAAAGCCTTTCGCATAAGCGATTAAGATTGGAGAGATGGTGGAGAACGGTCTGAAAACGAGAAGAATTTTGAGTCAGGCAGCCATAAGGGCAACCTCCCAAGCCGTCCAAAGCGGGTCTGGAGGAATGGCAAGAGGGAAGAAAAAGAAGGAAACATCCATGGCGGTATCAGAGGCGGGAGAATATCATAATCTCGGGCTTTGTTCTTCGGAAAAAACCTCGCAACATTATTTCCCCCACCAAAATGTGACCTACGCTCCTCAGCCCTACATGGTCATGAGCATCCAGCCTTACATCCAGCGGTCACAGCCAGTCAATCGGGGGCAAGCTCCACATCCTAGGAATCAGCCTCCTCATCGAAACCATTACAATCCTCGACCTCCTCAGAATAATTTCTGTCCTCGGGAACCACCCAGGAGACCCAACTATACACCAATCGGTGAACCCTATTCCACCCTATTCCCTAAGCTTGTCCAGATGAATTTGTTGCAGCCCATACCACCAAACGGGCAGAACCCAGGATCACCATCATATCAGCGGGGTGTCAGATGTGCATACCATTCAGGGGTAGAAGGGCACGACACCAACAACTGTTGGACATTGAAACAAGCTGTAGAGAATCTGTTAGACCAAGGGAAGATTGTGTTGAAAGACGAGGATATCCCAAATGTGACCAATAATCCGCTGCCCGCCCACAACAACGGGCCGATAGTTGGGATGATTTGTGAAGACGAGGAAGTTGATCCGGCGCTTAAAGCCATAATTGCTATTGCTGATACAGAAAAGGAGCCCATGGCAACTCCGGAACAAGAAAAAGGAATAAGTGATGTATTCAAGCAGGCCTCCATGGTATGGGGGACGATCAAACCACCTCGGCCGAACGAGCCAGTGTTTGTCGGATGCATACCACAGAAGCCAAAATACAACAAAGAGGAAGATGATAAGGTGTTCCCGCTCGAAGAGAGTGAGGAAATACGTGAGGCGACAAGGGAAAAGCTATGCGAAATACACATGGTCCAGCCAGGAGAGGGCACTAGCACCGCTGAGGTATCGTACATGGGACCAAGCACCAAGCTTCAAAACTAGAAGGCTATGCCGTTCTTGATCAAACGGAAGTCCTATTGAACCTATCTTGCCACTTTCTCTACATCACGAGCTACCCTAGGGTGTGACTCAGATGCTTTTCTTTAGTTTCATGTTTTTAATTTCCTGAATGTCAACGTTTTTCTTTATCTTCCCCAAAATGCCAAGAAATGAAATCATGTTTCATCGCTCACTTTCTTCTTCTGTGTTTTCCTTTTGTGTTCTCTTCAATTCTGATAAATGCAGCTTTAAATAACATGACATGCTTGCGGACTTCATGCCCGGATCACGAGAACTCCGTCAGACTTCAAATAATGAGTCAAAATTTGAGATGTAAAGAATTTGAAAAGTAGGAACAACTAAAGAAAAATTGGTTCATGGTTTGGAAAATGTCCGTCACTAAAGCAGAGTTTGAGGGCAATAATTGGGTTTAGACCCGTACAGAATGTTAACCTTAATGACTACGGTTTGTCACGAGCAATTGTACCAACAAAGAAGGGTCCATACGTCATTTAAAAAACATTGCCAAGAGGAGCATTTGTATCTGGGCGATGTCGAAAGAAATGACGTCAGCCCTGCTCAGAAAGCAGATGCAGTGATCGCTCTGGCGATATCGTTGCACAGTTTGAGATGACGAAGGCTTTCATTCTCGCCACCCAAACACTATCAACCCTTTGCAAAACCCATTTGAGCTGGTTACTCTTCTTTGATTACCCTCTTTGGAACCTGAAAATATTATTGAAAATAAAATGAAAAAAAATTGAAATGAAAAAGAAAAAATGAAAAAGAAGAAGAAGAAGGAATTGGAAAAAATAAGAAAATATATATACAAAAAAAAAAGCAAATCAAAAAAAAGAAAAAAAAGAAAAAAAATCCAAAAACAAAAGTTGCCTGAACTACGTTTGACTTGATTCCGAAAGGATACGTAGGCAACCTCTCCTTGGGGTTCAGTCACACCAAAACAAAAATCTAGGAATTCCCCCGAAAGTAAAACTGGGGCAGAAGTTATAATGATTCAGCAATGATCCCGCCCAAAAGGTTCCAAAGTTGTAGTTCAATCCACATTCTTTTCACCCCAAGCCTTTGTCCAAGTCCTTCTGATCAATTAGCAAAGCGTTTCAAAATGGGAAGATGGGATTATTTGGGTCTGATACAACAAAATGAGGAGAATAAAATGAGAGAGTCTGGTCGGTGAAAACCTTTGGGCACCGTGAGGCGACGCTAGAAGAGAAATTGAAAATGAGAGAGCTTGTTTAGTAAAAACTCGCAAAGAGTGCTATCAGGCGACAGTAAGAAGAGAAATGAGAGAGGTCGACTAGCGAAAACCCGCAAAGGGCGTTGTCGGCCAAAAGGATGATTCCACCTCAGAAAGTCCTGGCAAGGTTCCCGGGTTTTGAAAACACAGATCTGTTTTGATTCATGAGAAAATGCAAGTTCTTGGAGGTCGGGCATCCAGTCCAAAAGGCATGTCATGTCAGTTGAATCCGGCATACACTCCAGATAAGTCCTTCTTTTCTCCCCGAAAGGGGCGCTTCTCTTTAAACTCACATGCTTTCCTTTACATAGTTTTCTTTGAGTTCCTTTTGATCTAACTCCTAATTCTGTAATAATCACAAAGAAAGGTGGCAGGACCGGTTTTTTTTTATAGGGCCCCGTTTGGCGAAAGTCAAAAATGTACGACCTCAGTGGTGCGTCAGTCCCATCCCGACTGGCCATGGTAGTTGATTTGCTTCCAAAGTAAAGACGTTCGAAAAAAAAGAAGAACCTACGAAGGCAAAATAAAGTTGGAGAGGTTAAGTCCCACGCGATTAGCCACTACGGTTTAGGTTTGAGGATCAAAATCCACGACACAAAACCGACAAATCCCCACAGGGTCTCCCTTTGTTACAAATCCCCACGGAGTCTCCCCGTGTACAATTCCCCAAAGAGGTCCGCCCCAGCACATCCCCAGCAAGTCTGCTTTAATCGAAAAAAAAAATCCTCACAGAGTTCGTATTGGACAAATCCCCACGGAGATTCTCTTGTACAAATCCCCCACAGAGTCTCCCTGATAAAATACCCACCGAAAATCCCCAAGCAGAACGGGACGGAAAACCAAAGCCTTACAAGGCAAATCATCACAAAATCTGGAAACGCAAGTCTGAGTAGTCCAAAGGGTTTCGCATGTGAATCCAATCAATGGCAGAGTTTCTCAACAAGAATTAGGCCAAGACAAAGCAATTGGAACGGTCAAGGCCTCCCAAAACCAACCGACATTTTCGAACTGACAATGTTTTTTTTGTTTAGGAAATTGAGACAGGTGCGACCCAAAACAGCCATGCAAGAAGCAGGTGTAGCCCAAAAGAAATAAAACGCGCAAGCATTGAAACAACCTGGCAGCGGGAAAACGACCAAAGGTAAGTTTCCCGAAATTTTTTCGTGCATTTCGATAAATAAAAGGGAATAAAAGGGGATGAACCAAAGAAAAGAAAGAAGACAAGAAATAAAAAATGAACATCCCAAAAGAAAAACAAATCATGGTAGCGTAGGACCTCATTCCTCGACTATCCCGGTATAAACCACGGATCTCCCTGCATTACCTAAGGAGCTTTTCCTACCCAAATCCCCGGCATAACCCGAGGACTCTTTCCCTTTTTCTGGCATAACCCGATGAACCCCCCGGCATGTTCCGATGAATATTCCGGCATGATCCGATGAACCTTTCGGCATAACCCAATGAATATTTCCGGCATAACCCGATGAACCCCCTGACATGTTCCGATGAATTTTCTGGCATGATCCGATGAACCTTTCGGCATAACCCGATGAATATTTCCGGCATAACCCGATGAACCCCCCGGCATGTTCCGATGAATTTTCCGGCATGATCCGATGAATCTTCCGGCATAACTCGATGAATCTTTCGGCATAACCCGATAAATCTTCTCGGCATGTTCCGATGAATTTTCCCGCATGATCCGATGAATCTTTCGGCATAACCCGATGAATCTTCCGGCATAACCCGATGAATCTTTCGGCATAACCCGATAAAACTTCCCGGCATATCCCGATGAATATTTCCGGCATAACCCGATGAACCCCCCGGCATGTTCCGATGAATTTTCCGGCATGACCCGATGAATCTTCCGGCATAACCCGATGAATCTTCCGGCATAACCCGATGAATCTTCCGGCATAACCCGATGAATCTTTCGACATAACCCGATAAATCTTCCCAGCATGTTCCGATGAATTTTCCGGCATGATCCGATGAGTCTTCCGGCATAACCCGATGAACCCTCCGGCATAACCCAATGAATCTTTCCGGCATAACCCGATGAATCTGTCCGACATAACCCGAATAGTGTCCAGCATAACCTGGCAGCCTTCCCAATTTAGGGCTCTGATCCCTAAGTTGAACTTTGTCCCCAGCAAGTCAGCATTAGGGTTTTAAACCCTAAACTGAACTTTGTTTCCTTCAGTCAGCATTAGGGTTTTAAACTCTAAACTGAACTCTTTTCCTTTAGTCAGCATTAGGGTTTTAAACCCTAAACTGAACTTTTCCTTTAGTCAGCATTAGGGTTTTAAACCCTAAACTGAACTTTGTTTCCTGCAGTCAGCATTAGGGTTTTAAACCCTAAACTGAACTCTTTTCCTTTAGTCAGCATTAGGGTTTTAAACCCTGAACTGAACTTTTTCCCTTTAGTCAGCATTAGGGTTTTAAACCCTAAACTGAACTTTTTCCTTTTAATCAGGATTAGGGTTTTAAACCCTAAACTGAACTTTTTCCCTTTAATCAGCATCAGGGTTTTAAACCCTAAACTGAACTCCTGTCCATCCAGTCAGCATTAGGGCCCCAACCCTAAACTGAACTTTTCCCCAGGTTGTCAGCATTAGAGTTTCAACTCTAAACTGAGCTTCTCCCCAGCTAGTCATCACTAGGTTTCCAACCCTGAACTGAACTATTTCCATTCCGCCAGCATTAGGGCTCCAACCCTAAACTGAGCATTCATACCTTGTGACCATATCGTTGATCCAATCCCAGAGTTGGCATTTTGAAACTGAAATTTTCCAATTCCTTCATCAATTCTATGAACTTCCTGGCAAATAACTCACGAAATTTTCCTAGTGAAATTGGGGCAGAAAATTTCGTTCGTTTATTTTTCCCCGCAGGTCTAACCTCGAGGCGCATGGATCGAGACGACCCACGAGATGAGTCCCAACTCAGAATAATAAAAAAAGAAGAAGAAGAAGAAGATGTCCCGAGATACCGGAGAAAATGAAAGGCGGATCGCTCCAAGACTTGATCAAGGTCCCGAACTCTGCCAATCACGTCTCACTCAGTATCCCAGAGATAAACAAGCACCTACAACTCGCAAACATCAAGATTCGGATCGAAGTCTCCAAGCAAAATCAGCTAAGACTCAAGATCAAGTTGCAAAAGAATCATAGATAGGAATCTTGTAACTAGCAGTTGACATGCATATAAGTATTTAATTCAGTTTCAATTTTTCTTTGGTTGTAATAAGGCGGTCAGTAAAGCAACAATGACAACAACAACAACAGTAACAACAAGCATTGCAATCCCATGGTAGCCCCAACTACCAAAGTCTCCCGAACTACATTGACCTGATTCCTGTTTAGCCCCAGGATATGTAGGAAATCTTCGAAGCAAAGATTCGGTCAAATCTTTCAAAACATGCTTCACACGGAGTAGTCCAATAGGTAAAAATCGCTCATATCTGCTCACTTTATCTTTGCACGAAAACTCTTCGTGTTTCCGAACAAAAAGGGGCAGCTGTGAGCACGTGATTTTTGTTTTTACGCGACAATCACTCCAAAAGAAATAAAATAATAACAAATGGTCTTGCTGTACAAGTTTTGGATTTTATGTGGCATTTTTTGTTAGTTATCTGTGATCTTGTCCGTGTTTATTTTATTCAAAAAAAAAATGTGTGCATCTTTCATTCTATTTGTCATTAAGTGATGTTAGTGTAATTAAATGTTAATTGTATGTAAATTGTTGTTTAATGTTTTATATAGTATTATTTGGCAAATTAATTTAAGAAATTAAAAAGAAAAAAAAAGAAAAGAAGAAAGAGTTTTCGGACTTGGGCCAGTCCAATTTTTAAACAAACAGGCCCAAACAACCCAATCCAGAACCCCATGTTTACCCGGTCCAGACCAGCTGACCTCAGGGGCGTCCAAACGACGCAGTTTTGATCTGGTCTGATCTGGGCCGTTGATCCCAGAATTATCAACGGCCAAGATCACATCCCCCGTACCCACGTATAGATCCGACCCATTCAACCTTGGTCCAGCCCAGCCCCGTGCACTTGAAACGACACCGTTTCTCTTTAGTAGATAGATCACAGCCGTTGATCATCAGCAATCCAACGGCCAATATCTAATTACTCACCCCCGTATATAAACCCTTCCCCCTTCACCCCGCGCCTAAACCAAACCCCCCTGCCTTAGGTCGTCCCCTTCACAGACCAAACCCTTTGAACCCTAGCCGCCCCCTTTCCCTTCACCATTAATCCCGGCAGCATGGACGCCGGTCACCCCCACCTTAACACCATAGATGCACCTCACCACCCTGAACCCAAATCCACAAACCACTTAGCTCGAATCCCCTCCCACCTTCTCGAATCTTCATTTGAAGATTCGAGTCGGAACCTGACTTACACCGATCTACCCCAGCTTCACACCAGACAATCCCAGGACCTCCCTCGTGACCAAACCATGCTTGGTTTGGTCCGAGTCTAACCGTGGAAACCCAAATCCTAAATCTGCCATCCAGGAACCCTAGAAACCCCGAGCCTGGTTTATGTCCGTTTGAGCCAAGTTTGATTAGGGTCCAATGGGCCTTAATCGAAGTGTTCTCGGTTGAGAACACTTCGATTAAAGTCCGTTTAACCCCAAGAAAGGTCTGTTCAAATCCGAGCTAAGGTTTTCTGATTTTTCAGGGGCTTTAAGGTAAGTATGTTTTTCTTTTTCTTTATTCAGTACATGTGTTGTTTAAAGGTCTGTTCGTATGGCCAAATGTTTTGTTTAATTTGTGGCTTTGAATTTTTATCGACTGTTGTTGTCCACCTTGCCTGGACCCCTCTGTTTGATCGAGTCTTTCTTTCATTTACTGATAATGTGTGTATGTGTAAGCTGTACAATCAATCGAATTTGAAATGAGTCGATTAATTAGTTCCCAGGTTCATTTCTGTATTGACAGTACAATCTGAACCCCATTGTTCAATACTGTTTGATTCCAATCCTTGGCTCTTTGATTGTGTATGTTATAATTAGTATAGTCGATTCAATACGTGTCGTCGAATAGTTTCAGCTGTTTAAATGTTAACAATTTGATCTGTTTCTGATAAGCATTGTTTGAATCAAATTGAGAATCGAGTTAGCTACTTATAGTTGTTGATTTGAATCAGAAATTTAAGGGTTTGGTCTGTAATTGCAGTCTGAATTGGTGGCATGTGCACTTGTGCACAACATGTGCATAAAGGCCCTTGTTAAGATTAAAATAGAGTGACAACATATGCTGTCAGATTATATTCTTGTTGCCCATGTTTGCTTTTAGTTTAATAAGCTAATTAAAAGGGCTGTCAGGAATCTCATGGGAGGGGTTTCATATTTTAAAATTTTGAGTGGAAAAACAACAAGAAAGATAAGGGGTTCTGATGTGTTTTAACAGGCTGTGAATAGCTAATGTTAGGCTATAAAAGGGAGAAGAACTTCCATTAGTTAGGGGATTCAGACTGATTTTGGAAGGGGAAGACTGAGTTTTTGAGGGCCAACACTGGAGAAGGGAGGGGAGACAGATTTTGAGACTGATTTTGAGAGGTAGACTGATTTTTTAGGCTGGAAATTAGACTGGATTTTGAGGGGGTTTAGAAAGCATAGATACAAGGAAAGATACCACAGAATAGGATATACAGACATACCTTGAGTGAGAAAAACACATATAGAAAAAGAGCAAGGAATAGGAAACATACAGACAAAATCAGAAACTGTTTCTTCCTATTTGTTGTTTGGATTTCTTTTGTTTTCAACTTGTCGAATCAATACTAATTTTTCCAAGTCTTTAACTGAGTTTACTGGTTGGTTGGTCTCATTGGTTCATTCTTGGATTTGGTCTGCCTGAGTTTTGATCCTAATCCCCTGCTTATTGCTGTCATTTTGCTGCCTTTTCCCTCGTCTATAATTGCATCTTGCACTGAAACTTGTCCTGCTGCTATCTATCTGTTACTGCTGCTGTTTTGTTTGCACTGCTGCTCTACTGACTCTCCTGCTTCTTCATTGTAAGCATTTCCCAGGTACACATTTTAACCCCCGCATTGGTGTAACTGATTGCAACAATGAAAAGCATGAATTGAAAGATTTGAAGGAATTATAATCATCTGCTGTTTTACTTACAGTCTTTTGTTAAAGCTTGTTAAGTTGTGTAGATTTTAGTTTGTAGTTCAATAGAGAATATATTAGCAAGTGTGTATTTAATCGAAGCTTATGCTGATCTAAACCACGATATATGATTCGTTTAATGATATACAGGATGTAACTATAATTCATGGCATATGCAACCATTAGTATGATTGTTAATACAAACTCGTTCTTCAACATGTTTTGAATATGTAGGGTGGACGGTCCATTTCAATTTCGCAAAAAATACAATACAGTTTTAGATTATCGAGTTTCAGCTTCATTAGGCAGTTTATAGGATGAGTTTCAAATATCATTAGTCGCATCCTCTAATAAGTGGTTTTAATTAATCCTGTCTAAATGAGTTAAATTTAATTCAAGGAGCGTTTGTGGTAGTTGTACCATTTCATCAATCTTGTATATAATTCTTCTATCAAATTAAAAGCATGTTTCATGAGGTATAACGTTTCTTCACCCTATAAATAATTAATCAGACGATTAACAAAAATCTGGATTTGGCCAAAGCATATAATTGAATTAGCATGCATCTTTTCTTCTATTTTTAGAGACAAACACATTAGAAATGTAGTCGCTTTAGGATATTCCTTCTAAAATAATGAGACGAGCCTCGCCAAATTAGAAATGCAAATTGCGGGGCCCTCAACAATTAATCATAATAAATACTTAGAATTTGGGATGGATTGTTTAGTGAATTTCACTGCCTTCCCCAAAGATAATAATGCGTTAGACTCTTTAGGCGCGACTTAATTAAATTACATTCTTAAACTCAGGTGCACATTGATGTGACCTAAATCCAAATCTCAACGGAGTCAAGATGTGTTGAGAACTACGAGTGCATTGATTGTGACGTAGTTCGAGATGCATTTTCACGACGTTGTAATTCTATAAAAATAAATGATAATAATAAAAGCAGTTTAAACTTAATAAAAGCACATAAGTCACAACATGTATTTAAATCAGATATTTAGCCATTATAACAATTTAAGCGACCGTGCTAGAACCACGGGATTCGGGGGTGCCTAACACCTTCCCTCGGGTCAACAGAATTCCTTACTTAGAATTTCTGGTTCGCAGACTTCATTTGGAAAAGTCGAAAATTTCCTCGATTTGGGATTCAAGATAAATCGGTGACTTGGGACACCAAAAGCCAAACCTTTCCCAAGTGGCGACTCTGAATTAAATAAATAATCCCATTTCGAATATTGTCACTTGTGAGCACGTGATTTTTGTTTCGCACGACAATCGCTCCAAAAAGAAATAAAAAATAATAATTGGCCCTGCTGTACAATTTTGAATTTCTGTGCGGCACCTTGTTGATTTATTTGTGACTTCGGCCCATTTTTATTTATTTACTTTATTAAAAAATAAAATTCGAAAATATATGTGTCCTGCATAATTCAAACCGTAATCCGGTCGTTAAATAGAAAATCATAAATAGGCATCTTCGTCCGTGATTTTATTTTTTGTTTAATTTTACCCATTTTTGAATTATTTTAACGTGTGTGTGAATAATTGTATTGGGTGTTTGATTTTATTTAGTTTTGTATTTCTTTTTATATTTTTTTTATAATAATAATAAAAAAAAAGGGGGGGCCTTGCCTTTCCGGATTTGGGCCAATTTATTAAAATTGGCCCAAACAAATAATGCCCAAACGGACAGCCCAAGCCACCAGTCCAAACAGCCCACCCCCCAGGCCATAAAACGACGTAGTTTAACACCAAAACTACGTCGTTTCGATGCCAACCCATCACAACCGTTTAAACCAAGCCGATCCAACGGTCCGGATCTTTCACCCGTAACCCCACTACCCGACCCGTTACCCGAACCAATTCTGACCCCTACTAAGCCAAACGACGACGTTTCGTTTAAACCTTCAGATCCAAGCCGTCCATCTCGTCTCATCCAACGGTTGAAATCAATCCCCCCATTCCATATATAAGCCTCCTACCACACCCTGCCCCCTATCCAATACCCCAGCTTCCGTCTTCACCTCCTTCCCCACGAAACCCTAGCCGCCCCCTTATCCCTCGCCATTAATCCCGGCGGCATGAACGCCGATGACCTCCGCCTGAACACCATAGAACCCCCTCACCGCCCTGAACATCGATCTGTTGGCCGTTTAGTTCGAATCCCTTCCCACCTTCTCGAATCTTCATTTGAAGATTCGAGTCGGAACCCGAGTTACACCAATCGACCTCAACTTCGCACCAGACAGTCCCCAGACCCCCCTCGTGACCAAACCATGCTTGGTTTGGTCCGAATCTGACCAGGGAAGCACGAATCCCGGATCTAATTTTTGGAACTTTGAAGGTCTTCGTCGATGGTCCGTGTTTTGTTCAAACTAAAAGATTAAGGTCTAATGGACCTTAATCGAAGTGTTTCTCATCTGAGAAACACTTCGATTAAAGCCCGTTCAGCCTTAAGAAAGGTCTGTCCGAATCCGAGTTAAGGCTTTTGATTTTTCAAGATTTGAGGTGAGTTTTGATTCTCTTTGCTTATTTATGTTAGTCCATGTTCGTTTAAAAGATTTGTTCTGGTTTTGTTTTTAATCTGTGTTTTGAGTTTTATCAACTGTTCCTGTCCATCTCGCCTGAACCTTTGTTGTTTGATTGAGTCTTTCTTCTAATTGTTCTGATAATTTGTATGTATGTATTTGTTGTGCAATTAATTGGGTTTCAAATGTGAGCTGACCAACTGATTCCTCCCATGTAATTTTGCGTAGTCAGTACAATTCGAATCATGTGTTCGATACTGTTAAATGTCTGACTTTGGTCTCGATTGTACGAGTTATAACTAGTATAGTCGAGTCGACATATGTCGTCAATTAGTTTCAGATGTTTGAACAATATACAAATTGATTTGCTCCTGTTTAGCATTGTATGAATCAGTTGGGAATTGAATTTAGCTACTTATAGTTGTTAATCTGAATCAGAAGTGTAAAGGGTTTGATTTTGTTTAAGTTGCAGTCAGAATTGGAGGGCATGTGCACTTGTGCACAACATGTGCATTTGTGCACTTGTGCACAACATGTGCATAAAGGCTTTTGTTTGATTTAAAAATGTTTTGACAGCATATGCTGTCAGATACATCCTGCTGCCCACACCCTACTTTAGTTTCAGAAATAATAAACATTACAAAAGTAAGCCTGCCAAGGGAATATGATGGGGTTTTGGTTAATACTTAAATGACTAAGTGGAACTGAAAAGAGGGCAGCACATGAGGGGGTTTCTGATGGTCTAAACAGGCTGTAAAAGGGGTAATGTGAAAGCTTATAAAAGGGAGGACATACAGAGATAAGAGGGGGATCAAAAGATAGAGAGACAGGAAAAAATACACTGTGAGGAGTTTTAAAAAAGAAAGCTTGAAATTCATACATTGTGAGGATCTAAAAATAGAGAAAAGAGAAAAAAGAAAGAGTTGGCAGGAATAGAAAGAGAGCAAGAAAGAGATAAAAACAGATTAAGAAATCAAAAACTTGGTCTTGTTTGTCTGAAGTTCATCTATTGTCAATACGTTAGGCAGTGTTCCTTCTTCTAAATTTCAATCGAGATTATTGTTGGTGTTTTGTTGCATTTGGTATATTCCGGAATTGGGATTGTCTGGAGTATCACACTGTGTGCTGTTTCATTTGGCTGTTTCTTCTTCAACTCTAGTTCCATCTCGCAACAGAATCCTTTCTGTTGTGCTGTTCTGATTACTGCTGCTATCTTGCTCACTATTGCTGCTGCATTTCTGTCCTGCTGCTACTGTTAATTCTGCTTTTTGCTGTTGCTGATTCCCCCATCTTCTTCTCCTTCTCCTTTGCATTTTCAGCATTTTCAGGTACACATTTCAAGTCCCATATTGATGTAATTGAAACAGTTTGAAAGCATGAAATGAAAAGGTTGAAGAAGTTCAAGTATTTGCTGTAATATTCATAGTACATTAACAAGCCTGTGAAAATTGATTAGTTTATAATTCAACAGTTCGAAAGTATGTACTGATATTCGACTAAGTTTATCATGTTGTGTTTTAGTTCGGTAGTTCGGCAGTTTATCATGTACTGTTTAAGTTTATCATTTGTTTGTTAATATGGGCATGTATACTTCGACCTTATACCATACTGTTCCTGTTCCATTTAGTTTTTTTTTAGTCCAGATTAGTCCACATAAGTTTAGTTAAGTTCAACTCGAGAAGTGTTCGGATTAAGTGTTGTATTTCGTTAGCTCGTACATGATTCTTTGTCAAATTAAAACATTTTACTTTGCCAGTTATCCTTTAATCTAGCCCAAATAAGTTCAGTTAAGTTCAACAAGAAGTCTTTTCGTATGTAATGTTCGGATTAAGTATTGCATTTCATCAATCTCATATGTAACCTTTTGTTCGACCAAAGTATTTTGTAAGGCATGATGCTTTTTTTTACTTTATAAGTAATTAATCAGAAATTGATAGGAGCCCGATTTAGGCCAAAACATATACTTCAATTAGCATACATTTTTCGTTCTTCTATCTCTGGAAACAAAATAATAGAAATGTAGTCACTGTAGGATGCCCTTCTAAAATAATGAGACGAGCCTCGCCAAATAAAAATACAAATTGCGGGGCCCTCAAATATTGACAATGATAAATATTTAGAGTTTTGGGAGGGACGGTTTAGTGAATTCCATTGCCTTCCCCAAAGATAATAACGCGTTAGATTCTTTAGGCGCGACTTAATTAAATTACATTCTTAAATTCGGGTGCGCATTTATGTGACCCAAATTCAAATCTCAACGGAGTCGAAATGTGTTAACAACTACGGGTGCATTGATTGTGACGTGGTTCGAGATGCATTTTCACGACGTTGCAATTCTATAAAAATAAATGATAATAATAAAAGCGGTTTAAACTTAATAAAAGCACATAAGTCACAACATGTATTTAAATCAGATATTTAGCCATTATAACAATTTAAGCGACCGTGCTAGAACCACGGGATTCGAGGGTGCCTAACACCTTCCCTCGGGTCAACAGAATTCCTTACTTAGAATTTCTGGTTCGCAGACTTCATTTGGAAAAGTCGAATATTTTCCTCGATTTGGGATTCAAGATAAACCGGTGACTTGGGACACCAAAAGCCAAACCTTTCCCAAGTGGCGACTCTGAATTAAATAAATAATCCCATTTCGAATATTGTCACTTAAATTGGAAAAACTCCCTCGCGCATTTAACCCTTCGGGGCGGGCGCGCAAAAAGGAGGTGTGACAGCTCTGGCGACTCTGCTGGGGATTTGTAGACCCAGAACCACTGGTTCAGGGTTCAAGAATTCGAGCTTAGAATAATTGTTATATTTGGCTTTATTATCTGCTCTTTATTACATGTTTTTGCATAACGTGCTAAATGTTGTCTTTTACCGCTTTGATATTATCTGAACTGTATATAAACTGTGCCGAAATCCTTCTTTTCTTACCTCCGGGGAGAAGCTCGCGGGTCGAGACTCCCTATTCTGTTAGCGTCAATGCCCGAAATAAGAAAGAGGACGGATAAGTTACGAAGCCGGACGGCCTTTTGGTTCCCGGTAAGTTGCCCCTCCTCGACTCGAGTTGTCCACTCGGGTACACAGTTTAGAACAAATACCAAGGTTTAAACCTAGTATAACTCGACTTCATGCCGGATCCCTAGTAGGAACGCTTATTTGCATCATGTTGCATTTTACTTAGGGGGCTCAACACAGGGGTTGGGTCCGTCTAGGACAAGCAACCAGAAATGAAAAGACCACCCTGCTGCATCCTATTTGTTTTGCGCATTTATTTGCTTCGGTTCCGCATGTTGACCGGTTTCTAAAAAAAAAAAAAAAGAAAATAGTAGCGTAGGGAGATAATTACTTATTTTGGAAAAATAAAACCAATGTCCAAGTAGTGTCGAAACCTCGTCGGAATTTTTCTAAAAAAAAGGGAATAAAACCAAAAGTTGCCTTTTAGTTTTTTTTTAAAAAAAAAAACATATAAAATTGTTCTTTTCTTTTAAGAAAAAAGAGGGTATTTATTTCAAAAAAAAATGGAAAACTCATAATTCAAAAAATGTGTTGTTTCTTTTGTAGTACCCTTTTATAAATTCAGACTAATAGCCCAAGTAAAAAAAAAAAAATAAAAAAAAAATAGGATATGCCCGAACTATGCCGGTTTGATTCTCACCGGGTGTGAGATACGTAGGCAACCCTCGTCGGGTTCAACCCCATTTTTCTAAAACAGCCAAAAATCAGTGAATAAATAAAAATTCAAATTTTCCCGAAAGTCGTAAAAAAGTCAGGTGACGTTGTTTTATCATAAATAGCCGAATGTTCCCGAAAGGGACGCCGGAAGGCTGACTTTGCATAAACAACCACCTTTGGGTCTTGTTTAGCGTTTTTATCCAATAAACCCGCACAACCTTAAAATCTTCGTCTCTAAAGTGTTTAAAGGCCGTGTTCAGAACTTGATCCTCTCTGTAAAAATATTTTTTTTGAGTCAGTCATTTTGTTAAAATCGCCTTAAATAAATGTGCAGGATGAGCACGATACAAAATGAATCGTTTTCAATAATGACCAAGATCCCTTTTGAGTTGCGATTATGGTGGAACGACTTAGGCAAAGAAGGGCAAGGCAAAGTGAGGAAATATCTGAAAAATCTCCCGGATTTACTAGACATTCAACCTCGGGGTGATATTATCAGATCATTGGTCACTTACTGGGATTCGGCGCACAATGTATTCCATTTTTCAGACTTCGAACTCACCCCGACGTTGGAGGAAATAGCAGGATACATTGGGAGTGATGAAGCTCCGTTAAGGTTCAAGTACTTGATTGCACCTAGGGCCGTCACGGTACACCGATTTTTGGATTTTCTGAAAATACCCCGAACATTTCACCATCCAGATCTGGCCAAAGGTTTCTGCAGTCTCCATCTCATGTATGCTAGATACGGTCATGAGGGCGGGTTCAATAAGCCGGATTTCAAACTATGTAGTAAAGGCAACCGACAAAAATGGGACGAACACAGGCAGTTGGCTTTCATGACGGCCTTCTTAGGTCTTATAGTGTTCCCAAGGAAGGACGGCCACATCGATCTAAGAATGACTGGGGTTGTCAGTACTTTGCTTACCCAAGATAAAAGTACTCTGGCGCCTATGATTATGGCTGACATTTTCCGGGCTCTCACTGTTTGTCGAGCCAGGGGTGACTTTTTCGAAGGATGTAACCTACTGTTGCAAGTGTGGATGACCGATCATTTATGTCATCGCTCCTCACTTTTGGGTTATGGTTCGCCAGAGAAAACTTGTATTGGAGAATTCTACATGAGAATCAAAGGGCTCAATTTACCTGAGGGAGTCACATCATGGACCTCATTTCTCCGAACTCTCACCGCCAGCCAAATCCAATGGACGCTCGGATGGTCACCTATCGAGGAAATCATATACATGCCGGCAACCCGGCCTCATTTTCTGTTGATGGGACTGAAAAGTATCCAACCCTATGCACCGTATCGGGTTTTGAGGCAACTTGGGAGGTACCAAGTGGTACCGAAAGACGAAGATTTGAGTACCCAAGTGATTGAAATCAGTCCGCACGGTCATTTCCCTGAAGAAGAAGTTCGCCAAATCTGGAGTGAATGCCAACATCTGACAGCAAACACTTGTGTGATCGATACGGCGAAAGGGGAGGTCGCCCCAGGATATCACGCTTGGTTTAGAGGCAGCCTGTCTTACGAAAGACCGGCTAAGAGGCCGCATCTCAAAGATTTCGTAGAATCATCCCAAGGGCAATGGAACTGGTTAGCAAAAGAGAAGGGTTATCGAGCAGAAATTGGCGATTTGAAGCTACAAATAGATAGTTTGAAATTCGATAACAGCATACAAATCGCGGCGGATCAAAGCGAAAAGAATAGGTTGATCCAAGAGAATGAAGAACTTAAGGCCCAAGTCCAAGAATTGAGATTGTCTCTTGATGAGCAACCCAGAAGTCAATCAGACCAGCGGTTGATAAAGGGTTTGAAAAGAGAGATCACGGAATGGCGAGACAAGTTAGAAGAATCCGAAAAGGTCATGACAGAATTCAAGGCACGGTGGGAAACAAGAGTAGATAAGCATCGCCGATGTTTGAGCCAATTGAAACGTGATCACGAGAAGGCTGTTGCCAAAATAAAAAGGGAGATGGCTACACTTGAGTTTAAAGCAGTTAAGCAAGCCAGGGATTTCCAAACGGAAGTTAGATACTGTTACGACTTGTTGGCCCAAATGAAGGAAGAAGTGCGGCAGTTGAGGGATCAGCACATACAGGACTCACAGGTATTCAAGACGAGCAGTGATCAGATAAGGCACCTACTCATAGAGAAGAAGCAAACCAGAGATAGGATCAAGGCCATTGCCCATGCCATCACCAGACGATGTCTACGATGTGAGAACATGTCCAGCGCTACCGTCCTCTCGGCAGTAATGGGTTATGTCAAGCAGACTATGTACGAGCTGGAACAACTTGAGAGGGATCTCGCGCCTAGGACCGCGGCGAGGCCGAACGATGCCCCGCGGAAACCAATTTTTAAAACCATAATGCATTCATAGGTCAAATCTGTATTTTTAGCATCTTCTGCTCGTTTTTTTATCAAGGTGATTTTCAGTCTATTTTGAGTCTAGGTTCATTTTCCAAGTTTGCTTTTTCTTTTGCAGAATGTAGCTTGTAATAGAACATTTCAACAATGAAGAGGCTGTTTCTTTTACGTCCATTTGTATTTTTCGAACTACGTAATGATCTGATTCACGTGAGCATCGTGATACGTAGGCAATCCTCATCGAATCCGATCGCATTTTCTTTTACTACAAAAAATATAAAAGAAAATATATGTAAATAAAATAAAAGGAAAACAAAAAGAAAAAAAGGGGAAATAAGAGGAAAAATACCGGAATGACGCATGCTCTCGTAGCAGACATATAGTAATCCACTTAACTGTATAGGTGCATCATGCCCAACGTGAGATTAACTATCTGTTATTTGCTGCAAATTAACCGTGCACTTGTCATTGAGCATTTTCCAGGGTTTTTGAAAAGACGGTTGGTTTGGTGAAAGTCTGGCCTCGCATTCATACTTCACGAGATCAAGGAGAGGTGTTCAACTACCTGTTGTTAGGACTAGAAGCAGTACTCACACTTACTTCACCAGGTCAAAAGGAAGTGTGGAAATGTCTTCGGAAATTCCATTGCAAACAGTCCCCGTCTCTGAGGAGAGCTCAATCTCAGCCGTCCTCACGCCTGAATCCGCAACTGCGGAAGAAAATAGAATCCTACGGCTCCGCATGTTGGAAATGCTGGATGACTGGAACAATGGGAAAGAGCCGCCAAGTGTCGTCCCTGGATTCCCTGAATTATTCTCCAGGTCAGGTGGGACTTCTAATGTCCCCATAAATTACCCTGCTACCCCATTCGGGTACCCAGCCAACTCCGCCTTCTCCGCAGGATCACCTTCTGAGCCTCATCCCCGAATGTCGGCCACTGATGCAAGCATGAACATCTTTACTGCATCGCCTTGCCCAGCTACGGCACAGCCTGCCACATACAAGCCAAGCTTTGACTCATCCTCTTTTACATTCCAAGCACCATCGTTCTCAATGGAACCAACCAGGTTCGCTACCAACAATAATCCTCTACCGCCTCAGTGCGAACTCGCACCGGGACAGGATCAGAACCCCAGGATTGCAGAACAAAATGAGATTGCTAAGAGAATGAGAAGCCTTGAACAAAGTTTGAAGAATATGCAAGGGTTGAGCGGACAAAAGAGCGTCTCTTACGCCGACCTGTGCATGTTCCCTCACGTGCACCTGCCAACGGGTTTCAAGACCCCCAAATTCGAGAAATACGATGGGCACGGTGACCCCATTGCACATCTTAAGAAATACTGCAACCAATTGCGGGGAGCCGGCGGAAAAGAAGAACTGCTAATGGCATATTTTGGGGAAAGTTTAGTAGGGATAGCTTCGGAATGGTATATGGATCAGGAAATGTCCCGATGGCATATATGGGATGATCTCGCCCGAGATTTTGTAAAGCAATTCCAGTATAACATCGACATTGCGCCAAACCGAAACTCTCTGTCGAATTTGAAGAAGAAGCCTTCGGAAAGCTTTAGAGAGTATGCTATTAAGTGGCGAGAACAGGCGTCGAGAGTGAAGCCTCCCATGGATGAAGTGGAAATGGTCACTACCTTTCTCCAGGCTCAAGAGTCTGACTATTTCCAAAACATGATGTCGGCCATGGGTAAGCCATTCGCGGAAGCGATCAAGATAGGAGAGATGGTAGAGAATGGGCTGAAAACGGGTCGAATTCTGAGTCAAGCAGCCATAAGGGCAACCTCTCAGGCCGTCCAAAGCGGGTCTGGAGGGACGACAAGGGGGAAGAAGAAGGAAGAAACGGCTATGGCAGCCTCTGAAGCAAGGGAGTACCGTCATCCCAGGCCCCATTTTCCGGAAAGGGCCCCACAACACTACTACCCCCACTCAAATGTGGCATATGCTCATCAACCTTATATGGTCATGAATGCCCAACCTTATAACCATCCACCACAACAAGCCAACCGAGGCCCAGCTCCACCTCCCAGAAATCAGCCTCCTTACCGCAACCACTATAACCCACAACCCCCGCAGAATAACTACCGCCCCCAGGAGCCACCTCGACGGCGGACTTTCACGCCCATCGGTGAACAATACTCTACATTGTTCCCTAAGCTAGTCCAGTTGGGTTTCTTGCAACCAATTCCCCAAACAAGGCAAAACCCGACATCTCCTTCTTATAAAGCCGGAGTCAGATGCGCTTATCATTCAGGGGCCGAAGGACATGATACAAACGACTGCTGGTCATTGAAAAGAGTGGTCGAAAATTTGATAGAGCAGGGGAAGATAGTGCTAAGGGACGAAGAGATCCCAAATGTGACTAACAATCCATTGCCCGCTCACAATAATGGGCCGCTGATCGGCATGATTTGTGAAGACAAAGAGTTCGACCCTGCCTTGAAAGCCATAATTGCCATTGTCGACACGGGGAGGAGGCCTGAAATAGACCAGAAATCAGAAAGGGGGGAGGAGGCCAAGGCTGCAGAAAGCAAGCCTGAAAAGAAGGTGGAGAAGAAAGTAGTACCAGCAAAGGGTGGAGTTCTTTACATACCGCGAGGTCAAGCCAAGAAGACGCAGAACTTCGGGATCAAAAAGACAAAACCTATGTACGTGCCAAAAGGGGCCTATGTGGTCCGGGGGACGATTCAACCACCTCGGCTGAATGAGCCAGTGGTTATCGGACGCGTGCCACAAAAGCCAATGACCAACCCGTCCACAGTGCCGTGGAATTATCAAAAGACTTTGGTAACGTACAAAGGTAAGGAGGTCATGGAAGAACTTCCAGAAAATACTTTCGTTGGAGGGTACTCAAATACCCAAGAACTGAACAACGCCACACAAAGGCGCTTCCCTCCAAAGGAGCCCGTGAGTGTTGAAGAAGCGGAAGTGTTCTTCAAACAGATGAAGATGCCGGATTACGAAGTGATAGACCAGCTGCGCAAGCACCCTGAGCAAGTGTCCATGCTGTCACTATTAATGAGGTCAACCGAGCATCAAAAGATCCTGCTGAAAACCCTGAATGAAGCATACGTACCGGTCGAAACCTCGGTGGAGCAACTAGAGCGGATGACAGAAAGATTCTTCGCCGTCAACCAAATCTCTTTCAACAAGAACGATTTACCCCCGGAAGGAGCAGCACACAACAAGGCCTTGCACTTAACAGTGAAATGCGAGGACTACTATGTCAAGCGGGTAATGCTGGATGGGGGATCAGGTGTTGACATTTGCCCGCTCTCCACGCTACAAAGAATGGAAATTGGGGCAGGAAGAATCCGACCCAATAACGTCTGCGTGAGAGCTTTCGATGGCATCAAGAGAGATACCATGGGAGAAATAGACCTGTTGTTGGTCATAGGACCAGTCGAATTTCGAGTAACCTTCCAGGTGATCGACATGGACACATCCTATAATTTCCTCCTTGGCAGACCTTGGATCCATGCGGCAGGAGCCGTGCCTTCCACTCTTCACCAGATGGTGAAATTCGAGTACGAAGACCAAGAAATCGTGGTCCATGGGGAAGACGAACATGCCATTTACCGGGACCCATCCATTCCGTATCTTGAACCGAGAGAAGGGAGCGAACATACGGTCTATCAAGCTTTCGAGGTGGTACTGGCCGAGCAGCACGAAGAGGGAGTACCTTGCCCCCAGCCTTTCTTGTCTAACGCTTCGGTCATGGTGGCCAAAGAGATGATCCGGCACGGATTTAGGCCAGGGAAGGGACTTGGACGAACCCTTCAGGGAATAACAGAACCCGTTACTTTGCCAGTCATCAAGAAACCTTTTGGACTAGGTTTCAAACCTACTCCAACAGACGAAAAATGGGCAAAGAAAAGGAGAAATGAGGGCTGGGAGTTGCCTCAACCACTGCCAGATTTATATGCGACTTTCGTCAGGCCAAGGTACATCGAAGAAGAAGATGATGAGGTCTTCACAACCGAGGAAATCAAGGAAATATGTGAGGCGATGAGAGAAATGCTCTACGAGGTCCACATGGTTCAACCGGGTGAAGGCACAAGCACTGCTGAGATGCTGTACATGGGACCGAACGCCCAACTTCAAAACTGGGAGGCCACGCCATTCCCGACTAGACGGAAGTCCGGGTAGATCTGCCCTGCCACTTTTCCTGTATCACAAGTCATCTCCGGGACTTAACTTGAACGTTTTCTTCTTTTCAATTGTTGTTTTGAATTCCCAGTTGTAAACATTGTTGTCTTCCAACTTTCCAAAGAAAATATACAAAAAAAATCATCATTGATTTCCTATTCTTTCTTTTGCTTTGATTTTTTATTAGTTTTCCTTTTATCTTCCTTTTCAGTCCTAATAATGCGGTTTTGAATATGACATGCTTGCGGACTTCACGCCCAGATCACAATGAGCTATTTAACTGCGAATTAATGAACCCAGAACCAGAATATGATACGGAAGAGGCTTTTAGGGAGATAAACCGAGAGTTGGAATATTTCGAGAATAAGCCTAAGCCAAATCTGAACGACACTGAACCGGTAAACTTAGGAACCCCGGAAGAAGTCCGGGAGACCAAGATAAGCATTCACACGGATAAGAAAACGCGAGAGGCGATAATTCAACTTCTTCTTGAATTCAAAGACGTGTTTGCTTGGTCATATGATGACATGCCGGGACTAGGTGTTGATCTAGTGGTTCACAAATTGCCGATTCATCCTGATTGTCCTCCAGTTCAACAAAAGCAACGAAAGTTCAAAACTGAGGTCAGTGACAAGATTAAAGAGGAAGATCACCAAGCAGCTGAAAACGGGAGTGATCCGGGTAGTCCAATATACAACATGGCTGGCGAATGTGGTTCCAGTACCGAAAAAGGACGGGAAAACTCGGGTATGTGTAGATTACCGAGATCTGAACAGAGCAAGTCCTAAAGATAATTTCCCGCTGCCTAACATCCACATCCTCGTTGACAATTGCGCCAAACACGAAATACAATCTTTTGTAGATTGTTATGCCGGGTATCATCAGGTGCTGATGGATGAGAAGGACGCCGAGAAAACTGCTTTCACCACGCCTTGGGGCACCTACTGTTATCGGGTCATGCCATTTGGTCTAAAGAATGCTGGGGCTACTTACATGAGGGCCATGACCGCCATTTTCCATGACATGATGCACCAGGAAATAGAGGTGTCCGTGGACGATGTGATAGTCAAATCCAGGACGCAGGATAATCACATCCAAGACTTGAGAAAATTCTTCGAGAGGCTAAGGAAGTATGACTTGAAGCTAAATCCAGCCAAATGCGCTTTCGGAGTTCCGTCAGGCAAACTTTTGGGTTTCATCGTAAGCAGGAGAGGTATCGAGCTAGATCCAACTAAGATAAAATCCATCAGAAATTTGCCTCCTCCAAGAACAAAGAAAGACGTGATGAGTCTGTTGGGCAGGTTGAACTACATCAGTCGGTTTATTGCCCAGCTGACAAGCACGTGTGAACCCATATTCAAGCTGTTAAGGAAAGATGCGGCGATTAAGTGGACAACGGAGTGTCAAGAAGCCTTTGATAAAGTCAAAGAATACCTTTCGAATCCCCCAGTCTTGGTCCCTCCAGAACCGGGAAGGCCACTTTTCTTGTATCTGACAGTCTTAGAGAACTCTTTCGGCTGTGTCCTCGGGCAACACGACGTAACCGGAAAGAAGGAGCAAGCAATCTACTACCTGAGCAAGAAATTCACCGGTTACGAGGCCAAATACACACTGTTGGAAAGGATATGTTGCGCTCTCACATGGGTTGCACAAAAGTTGAGACATTATCTCCAAGCCCACACTACATTCCTCATAAGTAGGTTGGATCCTTTGAAGTATATATTTCAGAAGCCAATGCCTACTGGGAGACTGGCTAAATGGCAAATCCTGCTTACGGAATTCGACATAGTTTATGTCACTCGCACGGCAATGAAAGCCCAGGCGTTAGCAGATCATTTGGCCGAAAATCCGGTCGATGAGGAATACCAGCCATTGGATACCTACTTCCCAGATGAAGAAGTAAACACCGTAGAAATGATCTCGGAGGAAGCTCATGTTTGGAAGATGTTCTTTGACGGAGCCGTGAACGCCAAGGGTGTAGGGATTGGGGCAATCTTGATCTCGCCTTCTGGTCAGCATTATCCCGCCACAGCTAGACTGCGTTTCTTTTGCACAAATAATACAGCTGAGTATGAAGCCTGCATTATGGGCATGCATATGGCAATCGATCAGGATGTCGAAGACTTACTGATTATGGGAGATTCTGACCTGATCATCCGGCAAGTCCAAGGTGAATGGGAAACTCGGGATGTCAAACTTATCCCATACCGACAACATGTGGAGGACCTCAGCAAGCGCTTTACCTCAATAGAGTTCAGGTATATTCCGAGGTGTCACAATGAACTGGCAGATGCACTTGCTACTCTGGCTTCTATGCTACCCTACCCGGGCAACGCCCACGTCGATCCTTTGGAAATCCAAATCAAGGAAAGACACGGTTACTGCAGTGTAATCGAGGCGGGATCAAATACGCAGCCTTGGTACCATGACATCAAGAGGTTCTTAAAGACGCAAGAATACCCCGAGCACGCTACTGGAGATCAAAAGAGGACCATTAGGCGACATGCAAGTGGTTTCTTTCTGAGCGGCGAATTGTTATATAAGAGGACCCCGGACCTCAATCTCTTACGATGCGTCGATATCGAGGAGGCAAGAAAGATCATGCACGAAGTACACGCAGGTGTGTGTGGACCTCACATGAACGGGTATGTCTTGGCAAAGAAAATCCTTCGAGCAGGTTATTACTGGATGACCATGGAAAAGGATTGCTTTAGTTTCGTTCGGAAGTGTCATCAGTGTCAGGTGCACGGTGATTTGATTCATGCACCTCCCACGGAACTGCATCCCATGTCCGCACCGTGGCCATTTGTCGCTTGGGGCATGGACGTCATTGGACCAATTGAACCAAAGGCTTCGAATGGACACAGGTTTATACTGGTTGCCATCGATTACTTCACAAAATGGGTAGAAGCCGTCACTCTCAAGTCGGTCACTAAGAAAGCTGTGGTAGATTTTGTACACTCAAATCTTATCTGTCGCTTCGGTATTCCTGCGACCATCATTACGGATAATGCAGCAAACTTGAACAGTCACTTGATGGGAGATGTGTGCGAGCAATTCAAGATAACACACAGGAATTCCACTCCTTATCGGCCAAAAGCCAATGGTGCTGTGGAAGCTGCAAATAAAAACATCAAGAAGATTTTGAGGAAGACAATACAAAGTTCCCGACAGTGGCATGAGCAGTTACCTTTTGCATTATTGGGGTACCGCACTACGGTACGCACATCGGTGGGAGCGACTCCTTATCTTTTGGTTTATGGGACCGAGGCTGTAATACCGGCAGAGGTAGAAATTCCTTCGCTTCGAATCATTGTCGAAGCAGAAATCGAAGACAGCGAGTGGGTCAAGGCTCGACTGGAGCAATTGACGTTGATTGATGAAAAGCGGATGGCTGCAGTTTGTCACGGACAGTTATACCAACGAAGGATGGCCCGTGCTTACAATAAGAAAGTCCGACCCCGGAATTTCGAAGTAGGTCAGCTGGTACTAAGGCGTATTTTGCCGCATCATGAAGAAGCAAAAGGAAAGTTTGCCCCAAATTGGAGAGGCCCATACATCGTAAGGAAGATATTGCCGAGAGGAGCATTGTATTTGGGTGATATCGAAGGAAATGACCCCGACACAGCAGTAAATGCAGATGCAGTCAAGAGGTATTACGTCTAAAGCATACTCCAGTGGTCCTGACACGTTGAAAATGACGAAGGCGTTTGTTCCCCACTACTCCTCAAACACTACCCAATCCTCTCCCCCAACTTTTGAGCCGCTTACAAAACAAAACAAAAAAAAAGAGAAAAAAAGAAAAAGAAAACAAAACAAAATTTAATTGGGGCTTGAACTACGTTTGACTTGATTCCGAAAGGATACGTAGGCAGCCTCTCCCTGAGGTTCAGTCACACCAACAATAAAATCCCATTCACCCTGAAATTGAAAACCGGGGCACGTCGTGCAGTTGAGAAGTTAGTATCACTACCTCTCTTTACCAAGCACAAGCCTTCAAATCAATTACCAAATATGGTGGGGAATCAATAAGTGTCACAAACGAAGACCATCACACTCTGAATTGAGAGAGATAAAATGAGAGAGTCTCGGCGGTGAAAACCTTCGGGCACCACGAGGCGACGGGAGTAGAGAAACCAAAATGAGAGAGTTTGTTTAGTAAAAAACTCGCAAAGAGTGCTATCAAGCGATGACAGGGAGAGAAATGAGAGAGGTCAGCCAGCGAAAACCCGCAAAGGGCCGCTGTTGGCCGAAAAGAATGACGCCATCCCAAGAAAGTTTCGCCAGAATGCCACCAGTTTGGAATCACAGATCCGTTCTGGTTCAGGAAAACGCAAGCTCTTAGAAGGTCAGACGTCCAGTCCAAAAAGCATGTCATGTCATTGAAAGCCAGCATTATCTTCCTCAGATAAGTCTTTCTCATCCCGAAAAGGTTACTCCTTTTCTGATTTGTTTTTCTCTTTTCTTTGTTTCTTTTCGAATCCCTTTCGCATTTTAACCCCGAGTTCAGGACACACCGGAAAGGACAGGTGGCAGGTTTGTTTGCACGGAATCCCGTCTCATGAAGGAAAGCACCTCATCTCGTTGATATACCCAAGCATGATGAATCATGACGTTCGATGGTGTTCCGGAGTAAAGGAAAAAGAGAGAAATCTTGAAATCTTCCCCAGCAAGTCTACCTTCGGACAAATCCCCACAGAGTTTCCCCCTGTACAAAACCCCACAGAGTTTCTCTTTTGTACAATCTCCCACAAAGTCTCCCCGCTGGAATTTCATCGGCGCATCCCCAGCGAGTCCTTTTGTAAATATTCCCCAACAAGCTTACCCCAACAAATCCTAGAAATCCCGCTTTGAAATAAATCCCCAGTATGCCCCATTGTACAAAAATCCACACAAAGAATCCACTTTGTAAATATTCCCCACAGAGCTTCCCTTTTGTACAAATTCCCACAAAATACCTCCAATAAAATCCCCGTTGTGAACCTCCAAGCAAAACGGGACACAAAAAAAAAAAAGAGCCTTACGAAGCAAGTCATCACAGAATCCGGAAATACAAGCCTGAGCAGTCTAAAGGTTTCGCCGTTCGAATCAAATCAATGGCGTGACTCCGCAACATAAATAGAGACGCAACAAAGCAATTGGAAACGATCAAGGTCACCGAACCGACCGTCATTTTCGAACTAACAATTGTTCTTTAAGTTGAAACAGGTATTAATCCAAGACAACCGTGCAAGAAGCAGGTGTCGCCCAAAGAAGAAGGTACACGGGTACAAGAAACATTTTGGCAATAAGGAATTCACTCAAAAGGTAAGTTCCCGCAAAACTCCCTCTTATTTTTCTATTAAAACAAGAAAACTCAGAAAGATGATCGTATAGCATTCTAGAGCTCTATCCCCAGCCAATCAGCATTAGGGTTTTAAACCCTAAACTGAATTTTCCTTTTAGTCAGCATTAGGGTTTTAAACCCTAAACTGAACTTTTTCCTTTCAGCCAGCATTAGAGTTTTAAACTCTAAACTGAGCTTTTCCATGCAATCAACATTAGGGTTTTAAACCCTAAACTGAATTTTCCTTTTAGTCAGCATTAGGGTTTTAAACCCTAAACTGAACTTTTTCCTTTCAGCCAGCATTAGAGTTTTAAACTCTAAACTGAGCTTTCCCATGCAATCAGCATTAGGGTTTTAAACCCTAAACTGAATTTTCCTTTTAGTCAGCATTAGGGTTTTAAACCCTAAACTGAACTTTTTCCTTTCAGCCAGCATTAGAGTTTTAAACTCTAAACTGAGCTTTCCCATGCAATCAGCATTAGGGTTTTAAACCCTAAAAAGAATTTTCCTTTAGTCAGCATTAGGGTTTTAAACCCTAAACTGAACTTTTTCCTTTCAGCCAGCATTAGAGTTTTAAACTCTAAACTGAGTTTTTCCCATGCAATCAGCATTAGGGTTTTAAACCCTAAACTGAATTTTCCTTTTAGTCAGCATTAGAGTTTTAAACCCTAAACTGAACTTTTTCCTTTCAGCCAGCATTAGAGTTTTAAACTCTAAACTGAGCTTTTCCATGCAATCAGCATTAG
This sequence comes from Nicotiana sylvestris, assembly GCF_000393655.2. NCBI lineage: Eukaryota > Viridiplantae > Streptophyta > Magnoliopsida > Solanales > Solanaceae > Nicotiana > Nicotiana sylvestris. The sequence goes on from NC_091064.1 coordinate 14,391,479, forward strand.
GGTTTTAAACCCTAAACTGAATTTTCCTTTTAGTCAGCATTAGGGTTTTAAACCCTAAACTGAACTTTTTCCTTTCAGCCAGCATTAGAGTTTTAAACTCTAAACTGAGCTTTTCCATGCAATCAGCATTAGGGTTTTAAACCCTAAACTGAATTTTCCTTTAGTCAGCATTAGGGTTTTAAACCCTAAACTGAACTTTTTCCTTTCAGCCAGCATTAGAGTTTTAAACTCTAAACTGAGCTTTTCCATGCAATCAGCATTAGGGTTTTAAACCCTAAACTGAATTTTCCTTTAGTCAGCATTAGGGTTTTAAACCCTAAACTGAACTTTTTCCTTTCAGCCAGCATTAGAGTTTTAAACTCTAAACTGAGCTTTTCCATGCAATCAGCATTAGGGTTTTAAACCCTAAACTGAATTTTCCTTTAGTCAGCATTAGGGTTTTAAACCCTAAACTGAACTTTTTCCTTTTAGCCAGCATTAGAGTTTTAAACTCTAAACTGAGCTTTTCCATGCAATTAGCATTAGGGTTTTAAACCCTAAACTGAATTTTCCTTTAGTCAGCATTAGGGTTTTAAACCCTAAACTGAACTTTTTCCTTTTAGCCAGCATTAGAGTTTTAAACTCTAAACTGAGCTTTTCCATGCAATCAGCATTAGGGTTTTAAACCCTAAACTGAATTTTCCTTTAGTCAGCATTAGGGTTTTAAACCCTAAACTGAACCTTTTCCTTTCAGCCAGCATTAGAGTTTTAAACTCTAAACTGAGCTTTCCCATGCAATCAGCATTAGGGTTTTAAACCCTAAACTGAATTTTCCTTTTAGTCAGCATTAGGGTTTTAAACCCTAAACTGAACTTTTTCCTTTCAGCCAGCATTAGAGTTTTAAACTCTAAACTGAGCTTTCCCATGCAATCAGCATTAGGGTTTTAAACCCTAAACTGAATTTTCCTTTAGTCAGCATTAGGGTTTTAAACCCTAAACTGAACTTTTTCCTTTCAGCCAGCATTAGAGTTTTAAACTCTAAACTGAGCTTTCCCATGCAATCAGCATTAGGGTTTTAAACCCTAAACTGAATTTTCCTTTTAGTCAGCATTAGGGTTTTAAACCCTAAACTGAACTTTTTCCTTTCAGCCAGCATTAGAGTTTTAAACTCTAAACTGAGCTTTTCCATGCAATCAGCATTAGGGTTTTAAACCCTAAACTGAATTTTCCTTTTAGTCAGCATTAGGGTTTTAAACCCTAAACTGAACTTTTTCCTTTCAGCCAGCATTAGAGTTTTAAACTCTAAACTGAGCTTTCCCATGCAATCAGCATTAGGGTTTTAAACCCTAAACTAAATTTTCCTTTTAGTCAGCATTAGGGTTTTAAACCCTAAACTGAACTTTTTCCTTTCAGCCAGCATTAGAGTTTTAAACTCTAAACTGAGCTTTTCCATGCAATCAGCATTAGGGTTTTAAACCCTAAACTGAATTTTCCTTTTAGTCAGCATTAGGGTTTTAAACCCTAAACTAAACTTTTTCCTTTCAGCCAGCATTAGAGTTTTAAACTCTAAACTGAGCTTTTCCATGCAATCAGCATTAGGGTTTTAAACCCTAAACTGAATTTTCCTTTAGTCAGCATTAGGGTTTTAAACCCTAAACTGAACTTTTTCCTTTCAGCCAGCATTAGAGTTTTAAACTCTAAACTGAGCTTTTCCATGCAATCAGCATTAGGGTTTTAAACCCTAAACTGAATTTTCCTTTAGTCAGCATTAGGGTTTTAAACCCTAAACTGAACTTTTTCCTTTTAGCCAGCATTAGAGTTTTAAACTCTAAACTGAGCTTTTCCATGCAATCAGCATTAGGGTTTTAAACCCTAAACTGAATTTTCCTTTAGTCAGCATTAGGGTTTTAAACCCTAAACTGAACTTTTTCCTTTTAGCCAGCATTAGAGTTTTAAACTCTAAACTGAGCTTTTCCATGCAATCAGCATTAGGGTTTTAAACCCTAAACTGAATTTTCCTTTAGTCAGCATTAGGGTTTTAAACCCTAAACTGAACTTTTTCCTTTCAGCCAGCATTAGAGTTTTAAACTCTAAACTGAGCTTTTCCATGCAATCAGCATTAGGGTTTTAAACCCTAAACTGAATTTTCCTTTTAGTCAGCATTAGGGTTTTAAATCCTAAACTGAATTTTCCTTTGTTTGGCTGTAGGGTCTTTAACCCCAAACCGAACCTCTCCCCAGCTAGCCGATGTTGGGGCTCCAACCCTGAACTGGGCATTCATATCCTCTTTCATCAATTTTATGAACTTCCTGGTGAATAATTAACGAAATTTTCCTAGTGAAACTGGGGCAGAAAATTTCGTTCGTTTGTTTGTTTTTTCCCGCAGGTCTAACCTCGAGCCACACGGATCGATATGACCCGCGAGATGAGTCTCAACTCAAAATCAAAGAAGAAAAGAAGATGTCCCGAGATACTGGAGAAAATGGAAGGCGGATCGCTCCAAGATTTGATTAAGGTCCAGAACTCTACCAGTCGCGTCTCACTGAGTATCCCGGAGATTAAGCAAGTCGCCACAACTCGCAAGCATCAAGATTCAGATCGAAGTCTCCAAGCCCAATCAACTAAGGCTCAAGATCAAGTCGCCAAATAATCATAAATAGGGATCTTGTAACTAGCAGTTGACATGCATATAAGTATTTAGTTCAGTTTCAATTTTTCTTTGGTTGTAATAAGGCGGTCAGTAACGTAGCAGTGACAACAGCAGCAGCAGTAGCAGCAAGCATTGCAATCCCATGGTAGTCCCAGCTACCAAAACTTCCCGAACTACATTGACCTGATTCCTGTTTAGCCCAGGATATGTAGGAAATCTTTGAAGCAAGATTCGGTCGGATCTTTCAAAAATGCTTCATACGGAGTGGTCTACAGGCAAAAAATCGCTCATACACGCTCACTTTGTCTTTGCACGAAAACCCTTCGTGTTTCCGAACAAAGAGGGGCAGCTGTGAGCACGTGATTTTTGTTTCGCACGACAATCGCTCCAAAAAGAAATAAAAAATAATAATTGGCCCTGCTGTACAATTTTGAATTTCTGTGCGGCACCTTGTTGATTTATTTGTGACTTCGGCCCATTTTTATTTATTTACTTTATTAAAAAAATAAAATTCGAAAATATATGTGTCCTGCATAATTCAAACCGTAATCCGGTCGTTAAATAGAAAATCATAAATAGGCATCTTCGTCCGTGATTTTATTTTTTGTTTAATTTTACCCATTTTTGAATTATTTTAACGTGTGTGTGAATAATTGTATTGGGTGTTTGATTTTATTTAGTTTTGTATTTCTTTTTATATTTTTTTTATAATAATAAAAAAAAAAAGGGGCCTTGCCTTTCCGGATTTGGGCCAATTTATTAAAATTGGCCCAAACAAATAATGCCCAAACGGACAGCCCAAGCCACCAGTCCAAACAGCCCACCCCCCAGGCCATAAAACGACGTAGTTTAACACCAAAACTACGTCGTTTCGATGCCAACCCATCACAACCGTTTAAACCAAGCCGATCCAACGGTCCGGATCTTTCACCCGTAACCCCACTACCCGACCCGTTACCCGAACCAATTCTGACCCCTACTAAGCCAAACGACGACGTTTCGTTTAAACCTTCAGATCCAAGCCGTCCATCTCGTCTCATCCAACGGTTGAAATCAATCCCCCCATTCCATATATAAGCCTCCTACCACACCCTGCCCCCCTATCCAATACCCCAGCTTCCGTCTTCACCTCCTTCCCCACGAAACCCTAGCCGCCCCCTTATCCCTCGCCATTAATCCCGGCGGCATGAACGCCGATGACCTCCGCCTGAACACCATAGAACCCCCTCACCGCCCTGAACATCGATCTGTTGGCCGTTTAGTTCGAATCCCTTCCCACCTTCTCGAATCTTCATTTGAAGATTCGAGTCGGAACCCGAGTTACACCAATCGACCTCAACTTCGCACCAGACAGTCCCCAGACCCCCCTCGTGACCAAACCATGCTTGGTTTGGTCCGAATCTGACCAGGGAAGCACGAATCCCGGATCTAATTTTTGGAACTTTGAAGGTCTTCGTCGATGGTCCGTGTTTTGTTCAAACTAAAAGATTAAGGTCTAATGGACCTTAATCGAAGTGTTTCTCATCTGAGAAACACTTCGATTAAAGCCCGTTCAGCCTTAAGAAAGGTCTGTCCGAATCCGAGTTAAGGCTTTTGATTTTTCAAGATTTGAGGTGAGTTTTGATTCTCTTTGCTTATTTATGTTAGTCCATGTTCGTTTAAAAGATTTGTTCTGGTTTTGTTTTTAATCTGTGTTTTGAGTTTTATCAACTGTTCCTGTCCATCTCGCCTGAACCTTTGTTGTTTGATTGAGTCTTTCTTCTAATTGTTCTGATAATTTGTATGTATGTATTTGTTGTGCAATTAATTGGGTTTCAAATGTGAGCTGACCAACTGATTCCTCCCATGTAATTTTGCGTAGTCAGTACAATTCGAATCATGTGTTCGATACTGTTAAATGTCTGACTTTGGTCTCGATTGTACGAGTTATAACTAGTATAGTCGAGTCGACATATGTCGTCAATTAGTTTCAGATGTTTGAACAATATACAAATTGATTTGCTCCTGTTTAGCATTGTATGAATCAGTTGGGAATTGAATTTAGCTACTTATAGTTGTTAATCTGAATCAGAAGTGTAAAGGGTTTGATTTTGTTTAAGTTGCAGTCAGAATTGGAGGGCATGTGCACTTGTGCACAACATGTGCATTTGTGCACTTGTGCACAACATGTGCATAAAGGCTTTTGTTTGATTTAAAAATGTTTTGACAGCATATGCTGTCAGATACATCCTGCTGCCCACACCCTACTTTAGTTTCAGAAATAATAAACATTACAAAAGTAAGCCTGCCAAGGGAATATGATGGGGTTTTGGTTAATACTTAAATGACTAAGTGGAACTGAAAAGAGGGCAGCACATGAGGGGGTTTCTGATGGTCTAAACAGGCTGTAAAAGGGGTAATGTGAAAGCTTATAAAAGGGAGGACATACAGAGATAAGAGGGGGATCAAAAGATAGAGAGACAGGAAAAAATACACTGTGAGGAGTTTTAAAAAAGAAAGCTTGAAATTCATACATTGTGAGGATCTAAAAATAGAGAAAAGAGAAAAAAGAAAGAGTTGGCAGGAATAGAAAGAGAGCAAGAAAGAGATAAAAACAGATTAAGAAATCAAAAACTTGGTCTTGTTTGTCTGAAGTTCATCTATTGTCAATACGTTAGGCAGTGTTCCTTCTTCTAAATTTCAATCGAGATTATTGTTGGTGTTTTGTTGCATTTGGTATATTCCGGAATTGGGATTGTCTAGAGTATCACACTGTGTGCTGTTTCATTTGGCTGTTTCTTCTTCAACTCTAGTTCCATCTCGCAACAGAATCCTTTCTGTTGTGCTGGTCTGATTACTGCTGCTATCTTGCTCACTATTGCTGCTGCATTTCTGTCCTGCTGCTACTGTTAATTCTGCTTTTTGCTGTTGCTGATTCCCCCATCTTCTTCTCCTTCTCCTTTGCATTTTCAGCATTTTCAGGTACACATTTCAAGTCCCATATTGATGTAATTGAAACAGTTTGAAAGCATGAAATGAAAAGGTTGAAGAAGTTCAAGTATTTGCTGTAATATTCATAGTACATTAACAAGCCTGTGAAAATTGATTAGTTTATAATTCAACAGTTCGAAAGTATGTACTGATATTCGACTAAGTTTATCATGTTGTGTTTTAGTTCGGTAGTTCGGCAGTTTATCATGTACTGTTTAAGTTTATCATTTGTTTGTTAATATGGGCATGTATACTTTGACCTTATACCATACTGTTCCTGTTCCATTTAGTTTTTTTAGTCCAGATTAGTCCACATAAGTTTAGTTAAGTTCAACTCGAGAAGTGTTCGGATTAAGTGTTGTATTTCGTTAGCTCGTACATGATTCTTTGTCAAATTAAAACATTTTACTTTGCCAGTTATCCTTTAATCTAGCCCAAATAAGTTCAGTTAAGTTCAACAAGAAGTCTTTTCGTATGTAATGTTCGGATTAAGTATTGCATTTCATCAATCTCATATGTAACCTTTTGTTCGACCAAAGTATTTTGTAAGGCATGATGCTTTTTTTTACTTTATAAGTAATTAATCAGAAATTGATAGGAGCCCGATTTAGGCCAAAACATATACTTCAATTAGCATACATTTTTCGTTCTTCTATCTCTGGAAACAAAATAATAGAAATGTAGTCACTGTAGGATGCCCTTCTAAAATAATGAGACGAGCCTCGCCAAATAAAAATACAAATTGCGGGGCCCTCAAATATTGACAATGATAAATATTTAGAGTTTTGGGAGGGACGGTTTAGTGAATTCCATTGCCTTCCCCAAAGATAATAACGCGTTAGATTCTTTAGGCGCGACTTAATTAAATTACATTCTTAAATTCGGGTGCGCATTTATGTGACCCAAATTCAAATCTCAACGGAGTCGAAATGTGTTAACAACTACGGGTGCATTGATTGTGACGTGGTTCGAGATGCATTTTCACGACGTTGCAATTCTATAAAAATAAATGATAATAATAAAAGCGGTTTAAACTTAATAAAAGCACATAAGTCACAACATGTATTTAAATCAGATATTTAGCCATTATAACAATTTAAGCGACCGTGCTAGAACCACGGGATTCGAGGGTGCCTAACACCTTCCCTCGGGTCAACAGAATTCCTTACTTAGAATTTCTGGTTCGCAGACTTCATTTGGAAAAGTCGAATATTTTCCTCGATTTGGGATTCAAGATAAACCGGTGACTTGGGACACCAAAAGCCAAACCTTTCCCAAGTGGCGACTCTGAATTAAATAAATAATCCCATTTCGAATATTGTCACTTAAATTGGAAAAACTCCCTCGCGCATTTAACCCTTCGGGGCGGGCGCGCAAAAAGGAGGTGTGACATCACTTAAATTGGAAAAACTCCCTCGCGCATTTAACCCTTCGGGGCCAGGCGCGCAAAAGGAGGTGTGACAGCTCTGGCGACTCTGCTGGGGATAGTACCCAGAACCACTGATTCAGGGTTAGAATTCGAGCTTAGACAAATTGTTATATTCGGTTTTATCTGATTTTTACATGTTTGAGCCTAATGTGCTAAATGCTGCTTTTACCGCTTTGATATTACTTGAACTGTACATATAAACTGTGCCGAAACCTTTCTCTTCTTACCTCCGGGGAGAAGCTCGCTGGACGAGATTCCCTATTCTGTTAGTGTCAATACCTAAAATAAGAAAGAGGTCGGACAAGTTACAAAGCCGGACGATCTCGCGGGTCCCCGGTACGTAGCCCCCTCCTCGGCTCGAGTTGTCCACTCGGGTACACAGTCTAGAACGTATACCCAGTATAACAAAACCGCTACTGGGAAATTAAACCCAGAACCGCTGGTTCAGGGTTCAAGAATTCGAGCTTAGAATAATTGTTATATTTGGCTTTATTATCTGATATATATTACATGTTTTGACATAACATACTAAATGTTGTCTTTTACCGCTTTGATATTATCTGAACTGTATATAAACTGTGCCGAAACCCTTCTCTTCTTACCTCCGGGGAGAAGCTCGCTGGTCGAGGCTCCCTATTCTGTTAGTGTCAATACCTGAAATAAGAAAGAGGACGGATAAGTTACGAAGCCGGATGGCCTTTTGGTTCCCGGTAAGTTGCCCCTCCTCGACTCGAGTTGTCCGCTCGGGTACACAGTCTAGAACATCTACCCAGGTTATAAACCTAGTATAACGAAACCTCATGTCGGATCCCTAGTAGGAACGTTTATCTGCATCATGTTGCATTTGACATAGGGGACTCGACACAGGGGTTGGGTCCGTCTAGGACAAGCAACCTGGAATGAAAAGACCATCCTGCTGTATCCCGTTTGTTTTGCGCATCTATTTGCTTCAGATCTGCATGCTGACCAGTTTCCAAAAAATTTTCAAAAAAAAAAGAATAGCAGGGTAGGGAGATAATTGCTTATTTTTTTTGAGAAAAAACCAATGTCCAAGTAATGTCAAAACCTCACCGGAATTTTCTTAAACAAAATATATAAAAAAATGAAAACAAATCTTGTCTTTCAGTTTGGCTATTCCCTTTAATCACTTTCAAGATCCAAAATGTATATAAATAAAAAAAAATTCAATTTTTTTTTGTTTCATTTGTAGTACCTCTTTAAAAGATTTTCGAAATTTCAAAAAAAAAAGGAAGTTTAAAATGTATAAATGTTTCCTCGGTCTCTTTTCCAAAAAAAAAAAAATAAAAAAAATAACAAAATTCCAGAAAAATGGTTATTCTTCTTTTCTTTAAAGGATTTTATTTTTGTTTCCCCTGTTTTTGACCGCCCCGAACTACGCCGGTTTGATTCTCACCGGATGTGAGATACGTAGGCAACCCCCATCGGGTTCAACCCCACCATTTTGCTAAGGTAGCCAAAACCAACAAAACAAAAAATGTGTCAAAATAAGTCAGGTGATGCTGTTTTGTCATAAATAGTCGAATGTTCCCAAAAAGGATGCCGGAAGGCTGACTTTGCATAAACAGCCACCTTTGGGTCATTTTTAAAGATTTGGTCCAGTTGACCCACACAGCCTTAAAATCTTCGTCCCCGAGGCGTTGAAAGGTTGTGTTTGCAATATTAAGTTTTCTAATTTGAAAAACGATAAAAAGAGTCATAAATAAGTCAGGTGATGTTGTTATGTCATAAATAGCCGAATGTTCCCGAAAGGAACGCCGGAAGGCTGGCTTTGCATAAACAGCCACTTTTGGGTCATGTTTAGGATTTTTGGTCTAGTTGACCCACATAGCCCTATAAATCTTCGTCCCCGAGGCACTGAAGGGCCGTGTTTGCAAGACCAGGTTTTTATTAAAAAAGAAAAAAAAACAAAGAGTCGGCGGTCAGGTGAATACCGTTTGAATTTTGTCATAATAAGCCGAGCCAGCTTCGGCCGCGTCTTAAACCGTTGTTACCGATTGTAAAGTGTCATAAAATAATCCTCCCCGGCCTCAAAATTCATGTGAGAATTGGAAGGGGCCACATTTGCAAAAATAGCCGTTTGGTTGCATTTGACAAACAGGGAAAGGAAGCTGGCCGTTTGTTTTCGAGTTTGTAAAACTTTTGATCAGAATATGCGGGTTGTCTGATTTTCAAGTTTGTAGGTCATCTTTAAACCGTTGAAACCCAGTTTGTTTTAATATGAAAATTTAAAAAAATAAATGTTGAGTATTGTTTATCTTTATTGGTCCCGAACTACGCAAGATCTGATTCATGCGGGGTCATGATACGTAGGCAATCTCCATCGGATTCGATCATAGCTATAAAATAAATTAAGTAAAAAAAAAACTGAAAGATAAGGAGAAAGAAAATTGAGTGAAAAAGAAAAAAAAAGGGAAAAAAGAGTGACAAAATAAATTAAAAAAAGGAAAAAAAGAGGTACATAGTGAAGAAGGCTAGTTTAAGGTCGGGTTGAAACACACAACCCGTTCAAACACATGGTAGAAGCGTTTAACTGTTTAGGTGCATTGCATCCCAACGTGAGATTTCCTATATGATTAAATGCCTCAAAACTAACAAGGTTGTGTGTGTGAGTAATCAGCCAGGTTTTGTTCAGGTGATTGGTTTTGTTGGTATGCGGTGATGAACATGCAGCCCTGCACGCGGCCACAACATTATACACAAAACTGAGCTCCACCTCCCAGAAACGCCCATCCTTACCAAGCTCCATATAGTCCCCAATCAAATGTTCCTCAGTACAATCCTCACCCAAGAGAGTCTTTCAAAAGGAATCAGTTCACCTCTGTTGGTGAATCATACTCAGGCTTGTTCCAAAAGCTAGTCAGGCGAAGTCTGCTGCAGCCAGTGGCTCCAAATCAGCCAAACACCGAGTCCCTCCTCCCCGCATCGAGATGATACTAGATGTGAATGCCACTCTGGAGCAGTGGGGCACGGTACAAAGGACTGTTGGTCATTGGACCCTCAAAATGGCAGTTGAAGACTTGATTGAAGCTAAAAGAATCGTTCCCCGGGACGAAAAGGTTCCTAATATGATGAACATTCCCCTGCCTACTCTCACAAATGAGCCAATAGATGGAATGATCTGTGAAGCTGAGGAATTTGATCCGGCACTGAAGGCTATTGTAGTCATTGCCGAGACAGAAGAAAAGCCAAAAAACGATTGTCAAGCCTGAAAGTTCCCCATTAGACGGGAGTCTCGGTAGCCTGTCTTGCTATCCTTTCTGCATTTGGATTATCTCAGGGTGTGATCCAGATGTTTACTTTATTGTCTTACTTTCCGATGTAAACCCTTCTATCTTCAAAAATTAAAAAAAAAAAAAGAAAATCAAATGAAATTGATATTTCATTTTCTCGGAATGTCTCTTTTCTTAAATTTTGTCAATTTTCTCATTCTCTTTTAGTTCTGTTAAATGCAGATTTCAATAATATGACATGCTTGTGGACTTCATGCCCGGATCTTAAAACTCTGTCAGACCTCGAAATAATGAATCAAGAATTGGGTCGCAATGAAGAATAGCTTAAGGAAACAAGACAAAGAGTTGGAACAACTGAAGGAAAATTGATTCCCGAAATTGGAAAGGTCCATACATTACAACAAGAGTACTGCCAAAAAGAGTGCGTTGTACTTGGGACACATCGAAGGAAATGTCCTTGAAATAACTGTCAATGCAAATGCAGTCAAAAGGTACTATGTTGGATCCTTTATATAATAAAATCTTTTCCGGTTGAGATGACGAAGGCTTTCATTCTCGCTACCCAAACACTATCAACCCTTTGCAAACCCATTTGAGCTGGTTACTCTTCTTTGATTACCCTCTTTGGAACCTGAAAATATTATTGAAAATAAAATGAAAAAAAAATTGAAATGAAAAAAAAAGAAGAAGAAAGAATTGGAAAAATAAGAATATATATATATATATATATAAAAAGGGAGACAATGAAAATGAAAAAGGAAGGGAAGCGAAAAAAAACAAAGCAAACCAGAAAAAACAAAAACAAAAATCCAAAAACAAAAGTGGCCTGAACTACGTTTGACTTGATTCCGAAAGGATACGTAGGCAGCCTCTCCTTGGGGTTCAGTCACACCAAAACAAAAATCCAAGAAGTCCCCCCAAAAGTGAAACTGGGGCAGAAGTTATAACGACTCAGCAATAATCCCGCCCAAAAGGTTCCAAAGTTGTAGTTCAATCCAAATTCTTTTCACCCCAAACTTTGTTCAAGTCCTTCTGATCAATCGGCAAAGCGGTTCAAAATGGGAGGATGGATTTTATTTGGGTCTGATACAACAAAATGAGAGGAATAAAATGAGAAAGCTTTATTGGTGAAAACCCACACGGGCACTATAAGGCGACGATAAGCAGAGGAAATAAAATGAGAGAGTCTTGCTGGTGAAAACCCACACAGGCACCGTAAGGCGACGCTAAGCAGAGAAAATCAAAATGCGAAGTCTTGTTAGTGAACACCCACACGGGCACTATACGGAGATGGTAAGAAATGAAATGAAAATGCCAGCTCGTGAAAACCCGCAAAGGGTGCCCATGATCGAAAATGAGATCCTCACAACCACCGTCATCAACAGAGTCCTAGCAAGGTCCCTCGGTATTCAAGGCAAAGTTGTGATAAATTTTTGGGAGTCAGACGGTTTACATAGATCAAGCATCCAGTCCAAAAGGCATGTCATGTTCATTGAAGTCCGCATGTACTCCGGATAAGTCTTTCTCTCCTTCCCCGAAAGGGACACTTCTAGTTTTAAACTCATTCTCCATTCAACTATTTGTTTCTCTTTGAATCCCTTTTGGTCTAACACTATTCCAAAACCAAGACAAAGAAAGGATGGCAAGACTGATTTATAAGGCTTTCGTTGGATACAAGCTAATTTGCAAAGGGCACCCAGCCTCAGCAGGGGGCATCAAAACGACCTCGACTGGTCATGGCAGCCTATGAAGGCAATTGAAGTTGAAAGGTTTGAGTTTCACATGGTTAATCGCCTCCACGAAGTTTAAAAAACCAACGCGATTCCCACGCGATTCCCCAATGAAAGTCCTACAAAGGTAAGGATAAAGTTGGAGAGGTTAAGTCCCACGCGATTAGCCACTGCAGTTTAGTTTTAAGGATCAAAAATCCCGGACACAAAAAAAAAAAATCCCCACAAAGCCTCTCCTTGTAAAATTCCCCAGCGAGCTTGCCCCAACAAATCCCCAGCAAGTCCGCTTTGTTAAAAATTCCCCAGCAAGCTTGCCCCAACAAATCCCCAGCAAGTCTGTTCTGTACAAATCCCCACAGAGCCTCCCCTTGTACAAATCCCCACAGAGTCTCCCCTTGTACAATCCCCCACAGAGTCTCCTCAATAATTAAAAACAAAAATCCCCACTAAGTTGGCCTCGTAAAGAACCCCCAAGCAGAATGGGATGAAAGAACCAAAGCCTTACACAAATCCGGAAATGCGAGTCTGATCAGTCTAAAACAAGTCGCCTGTGAATCCAATCAATCGCAAAAGTTCTCAATAGGAATTAGTCCAAGACCAAGCAAATGGAACGATCAAGGCCACCGAATTAACCACCGTCTTCAAACTGACAATTTGTCTTTGTTTAGGAAATTGAGACAGGTGCAATCCAAAGCAACCGTGCAAGAAGCAGGTGTAGTCCAAAAGAAATAAAGTGCGCAAGCGTTCAAACAACTCCGCAGTGGGAGAACAACCGAAGGTAAGTTTCCCCAGAACTCTTTCATTTTGATAAATAAAAAAGGGAAATAAAAGAGACGAGAAAGAAAAATGAAAATCCCCAAAAGAGAAACAAATCATGGACCTCATTCCTCAACAATTCCGGTATAAATCACGGATCTCCCTGGCATAACCCAAGGAGCTTTTTTCCCCGGCATAACCCGAGGACTCTTGAATCTTCCCGACATGATCCAATGAATCTTTTCCGGTATAACCCGATGAATCTCCCCGGCATAACCCGATGAATCTTCCCGGCATAACCCGTGGACCTTTTCCGGCATAACCCGTGATTTGTCCTCAGCTAGTCAGTATTAGGGTTTCAACCCTGAACTTAACTCTTTCCATTCAGTCGGCATTAGGGTTTTAAACCCTAAACTGAACTTTTTCCCTTTAGTTAGCATTAGGGTTTTAAACCCTAAACTGAACTCTTTCCATTCAGTCAGCATTAGGGTTTTAAACCCTAAACTGAACTTTTTCCCTTAGTCAGCATTAGGGTTTTAAACCCTAAACTGAACCTTTTCCCTTTAGTCAGCATTAGGGTTTTAAACCCTAAACTGAAGTTTTTCCATTTAGTCAGCATTAGGGTTTTAAACCCTAAACTGAACTTATTCCTTTAGTCAGCATTAGGCTTTTAAACCCTAAACTGAACTCTTTTCCTTTAGTCAGCATTAGGGTTTTAAACCCTGAACTGAACTCTTTCCATTAGTCAGCATTAGGGTTTTAAACCCTGAACTGAACTCTTTCCTTTAGTCAACATTAGGGTTTTAAACCCTGAACTGAACTTTTCCTTTAGTCAGCATTAGGGTTTTAAACCCTAAACTGAACTTTTCCTTTAGTCAGCATTAGGGTTTTAAACCCTAAACTGAACTCTTTCCTTTAGTCAGCATTAGGGTTTTAAACCCTAAATTGAACTAACGATTGTTGAGCTGTATCCATTTCATGAAGAAGGTTGTCTTCTCAGTCTATTGATAGAATATTCATATCAAAGGTTCATTTCCTCTAATTTCTTGTTTGCATTAGATGAATGTTTCAGTTTTGATTTAGATCTGTTTAAATGTTTTACTATTGTTTCTTTTGTTTCTGTTTTGATTTATGTGTGTTTGATTAGAATTATTTTCTCAAGTCACTAAATGAAAGCTAGATTTGTTTGAATTGGTAGATGTTATTAATCAAGTTTCGTTGATTAGGTGCAATTAATAAATCGTTGTGATTACGGGTACGGTTCCCGTGACGTAGTTGTGATACTTAATTTCTAAATTTCGGGGGTGCATCTCATGTAACCCGATTATAATGGCTCTAGATAATCTTAGTGAATAAATTAGGATTTTTTTTTGATAGAGACAAAACAAAAAAAATAAAAATTATAGTTGCTTTTAGGCTTGCCCTTTTAAAAATAAAATGAGTCGAGCCTCGCCCAATAAAATGCACAAACTGCGGGGCCCTCATAAATGTATATACTAAAAATACTCAGAATTTGGGATGGGTTGTTCAGCGAATTTCGCAGCCTTCCTCAAAGATAATAACGCGTTAGACTCTTTAGGCGCGATTTTAATTAAATTACATTCTTAAATTCGTGTGCGCATTTATGTGACCCAAATCCAAATCTCAATGGAGTCAGAATGTATTAACAACCACGGGTGCATTGATTGCGACGTGGTTCGAGATGCATTTTCACGACGTTGCAATTCTATTAAAAAATAATAATAAAATCGGTTTAAACTTAATAAAAGCACACAAGTTATAACATGTATTAAAATCAAATATTTAGCCATTATAACAATTTAAGCGACTGTGCTAGAACCACAGGATTCGAGGGTGCCTAATACCTTCCCTCGGGTCAACAAAATTCCTTACTTAGAATTTCTGGTTCGCAGACTTCATTTGGAAAGTCGAATATTTTCCTCGATTTGGGATTCAAGATAAACCGGTGACTTGGGACACCAAAAGCCAAACCTTTCCCAAGTGGCGACTCTGAATTAAATAAATAATCTCATTTCAAATATTGTCACTTAAATTGGAAAAACTCCCTCGCATTTATTCTTCGGGGTAGGCGCGCAAAAAGGAGGTGTGACAGCTCTGGCGACTCTGCTGGCCAATTAACCCACACAGCCTTAAAATCTTCATCCCCGAAGCGCTGAAAGGCCGTGATTCGAAAATCTGATTTTTCTTTCAAATAATAATAAAAAAAATAAGTAAAAAAAATAGTCAAATCTTTTGGGCCGAATCGTTGTGCTTAAATCACCCTAATAAATGCGCAGGATGAGCCCTATGCTAAAAGAACATTTGTTTCTTTATTTTTATACTTGTTAGTTTCGAACTACGTAATGATCTGATTCACGCTGCGTCGTGATACGTAGGCAATCCTCATCGGATCCGGTCACATTTTTACTGCAAATATTGAAAACAATAATAAAAAAGAGAATAAATAGATAAATAAATAAAAAAATATATAAATAAAAAAAATGAATAAAAAGAGGAGCTTGAAAGAATCCGGAGTGACGCATGTCTTCGCTGCAAACATGTAGAAATTCATTTAACTGTATAGGTGCATCATGCCCCAACGTGAGATTGCCTATCCGTTATTTGTTTTGAACTAACCACTTGTCTGCTAATGAGTCTTCCAGGTTTTAGAAAGGTAGTTGGTTTGGGGGAAGTCTGACCTCGCATTCATATTTCACGAGGTCAAAAGGGAGTGTTCAGTTACCCGCTATTAAGAAAAAAAGGAAGTATTCACACTTACTTCACAAGGTCAAAGGGGAATATAGCGATGTCTTCGGAAATTCCTTTGCCGACAATTCCCGTCCGTGAGGAGAGTTCGATCTCGGCCGTCCCAACTTTCGAGTCAGCAACTGCTGAGGAAAACAGAATCCTGAGGCTCCGCATGATGGAGATGTTGGATGACTGGCATAATGGAAGGGAACCACCAAGCGTTATCCCTGGATTCCCTGAATTGTTCCACAGAACAAGTAGGACTTCGAACATTCCCATAAGCTACCCAGCTACCCCGTTTGGGTACCCGGCCACTTCAGCCCACTCCGCAGGATCACCCTTTGAGTCTTGCCCTTGGATGTCAACAACGGATGTCGCTAAAAGCAATTTCACAGCACCGCCCTGTCCAATCATGGCACAACCCACTACACACAGGCCCAATTTTGACTCTTCCCCATTCACCTTTCCAGCTCCCTCTTTCTCATTGGAACCAACTCGACTTTCCACCAACACTCCCCCTCAACAACCTCAATACGAGTTTGCACCTGAGCAGGACCAAAGCTCCAAAATTGCTGAACAAGGTGAAATGGCCAAGAGAATGAAGAGCCTTGAACAAAATTTGAAAAACATGCAAGGTTTGAGCGGACAGAAAAGCGTCTCCTATGCTGATCTATGCATGTTCCCTCACGTGCATCTCCCTGTGGGTTTCAAAACTCCAAAGTTTGAGAAGTACGACGGGCATGGAGATCCCATTGCTCATCTCAAAAAGTATTGCAACCAACTGCGGGGAGCCGGAGGCAAAGAAGAATTGTTGATGGCATACTTCGGGGAGAGTTTGGTAGGAGTCGCTTCGGAATGGTATATGGACCAGGACATATCTCGCTGGCATATATGGGATGATCTTGCCAGAGACTTCGTAGGGCAGTTTCAATATAATATTGACATCGCACCAGACAAAAATGCCTTGTCAAACTTAAAGAAGAAACCCTCGGAAAGTTTCAGAGAATACGCCATCAAATGGCGCGAGCAAGCGTCAAGGGTAAAACCTTCCATGGACGAGATAGAGATGGTCACTACTTTCCTCCAGGCTCAAGAGTCCGACTATTTCCAAAACATGATGTCATCCATGGGAAAGCCTTTCGCAGAAGCGATTAAGATTGGAGAGATGGTAGAGAACGGTCTGAAAACGGGAAGAATTTTGAGTCAGACAGCCATAAGGGCAACCTCCCAAGCCGTCCAAAGCGGGTCTAGAGGAATGACAAGAGGGAAGAAAAAGGAGGAAACATCCATGGCGGTATCAGAGGCGGGAGAATATCATAATCCCGGGCTTTGTTCTTCGGAAAGAACCTCGCAACATTATTTCCCCCACCAAAATGTGACCTACGCTCCTCAGACCTACATGGTCATGAGCACCCAGCCTTACATCCAGCGGTCACATCCAGTCAATCGGGGGCAAGCTCCACATCCTAGGAATCAGCCTCCTCACCGAAACCATTACAATCCTCGACCTCCTCAGAATAATTTCCGTCCTCGGGAACCACCCAGGAGACCCAACTATACACCAATCGGTGAACCCTATTCCACCCTATTCCCTAAGCTTGTCCAGATGAATTTGTTGCAGCCCATACCACCAAACGGGCAGAACCCGGGATCACCATCATATCAGCGGGGTGTCAGATGTGCATACCATTCAGGGGTAGAAGGGCACGACACCAACAACTGTTGGACATTGAAACAAGCTGTAGAGAATCTGTTAGACCAAGGGAAGATTGTGTTGAAAGACGAGGATATCCCAAATGTGACCAATAATCCGCTGCTCGTCCACAACAACGGGCCGATAGTTGGGATGATTTGTGAAGACGAGGAAGTTGATCCGGCGCTTAAAGCCATAATTGCTATTGCTGATACAGAAAAGGAGCCCATGGCAACTCCGGAACAAGAAAAAGGAATAAGTGATGTATTCAAGCAGGCCTCCATGGTATGGGGGACGATCAAACCACCTCGGCCGAACGAGCCAGTGTTTGTCGGACGCATACCACAGAAGCCAAAATACAACAAAGAGGAAGATGATAAGGTGTTCCCGCTCGAAGAGAGTGAGGAAATACGTGAGGCGACAAGGGAAAAGCTATGCGAAATACACATGGTCCAGCCAGGAGAGGGCACTAGCACCGCTGAGGTATCGTACATGGGACCAAGCACCAAGCTTCAAAACTAGAAGGCTATGTCGTTCTTGATCAAACGGAAGTCCTATTGAACCTGTCTTGCCACTTTCTCTACATCACGAGCTACCCTAGGGTGTGACTCAGATGCTTTTCTTTAGTTTCATGTTTTTAATTTCCTGAATGTCAACCTTTTTCTTTATCTTCCCCAAAATGCCAAGAAATGAAATCATGTTTCATCGCTCACTTTCTTCTTCTGTGTTTTCCTTTTGTGTTCTCTTCAATTCTGATAAATGCAGCTTTAAATAACATGACATGCTTGCGGACTTCATGCCCGGATCACGAGAACTCCGTCAGACTTCAAATAATGAGTCAAAATTTGAGATGTAAAGAATTTGAAAAGTAGGAACAACTAAAGAAAAATTGGTTCATGGTTTGGAAAATGTCCGCCACTAAAGCAGAGTTTGAGGGCAATAATTGGGTTTAGACCCATACAGAATGTTAACCTTAATGACTACGGTTTGTCACGAGCAATTGTACCAACAAAGAAGGGTCCATACGTTATTTAAAAAACATTGCCAAGAGGAGCATTTGTATCTGGGCGACGTCGAAAGAAATGACGTCAGCCCTGCTCGGAAAGCAGATGCAGTGATCGCTCTAGCGATATCATTGCACAGTTTGAGATGACGAAGACTTTCATTCTCGCCACCCAAACACTATCAATCCTTTGCAAAACCCATTTGAGCTGGTTACTCTTCTTTGATTACCCTCTTTGGAACCTGAAAATATTATTGAAAATAAAATGAAAAAAAATTGAAATGAAAAAGAAAAAATGAAAAAAAAGAAGAAGAAGGAATTGGAAAAAATAAGAAAATATATATACAAAAAAAAAAGCAAATCAAAAAAAAAGAAAAAAAAATCCAAAAACAAAAGTTGCCTGAACTACGTTTGACTTGATTCCGAAAGGATACGTAGGCAACCTCTCCTTGGGGTTCAGTCACACCAAAACAAAAATCTAGGAATTCCCCCGAAAGTAAAACTGGGGCAGAAGTTATAATGATTTGGCAATGATCCCGCCCAAAAGGTTCCAAAGTTGTAGTTCAATCCACATTCTTTTCACCCCAAGCCTTTGTCCAAGTCCTTCTAATCAATCAGCAAAGCGTTTCAAAATGGGAAGATGGGATTATTTGGGTCTGATACAACAAAATGAGGAGAATAAAATGAGAGAGTCTGGTCGGTGAAAACCTTTGGGCACCGTGAGGCGACGCGAGAAGAGAAATTGAAAATGAGAGATCTTGTTTAGTAAAAACTCGCAAAGAGTGCTATCAGGCGACAGTAAGAAGAGAAATGAGAGAGGTCGACTAGCGAAAACCCGCAAAGGGCGTTGTCGGCCAAAAAGATGATTCCACCTCAGAAAGTCCTGGCAAGGTTCCCGGGTTTTGAAAACACAGATCTGTTTTGATTCATGAGGAAATGCAAGTTCTTGGAGGTCGGGCATCCAGTCCAAAAGGCATGTCATGTCAGTTGAAGCCGGCATACACTCCAGATAAGTCCTTCTTTTCTCCCCGAAAGGGGCGCTTCTCTTTAAACTCACATGCTTTCCTTTACATAGTTTTCTTTGAGTTCCTTTTGATCTAACTCCTAATTCCGTAATAATCACAAAGAAAGGTGGCAAGACCGTTTTTTTTACAGGGCCCCATTTGGCAAAAGTAAAAAATGTACGGCCTCAGTGGCGCGTTAGTCCCATCCCGACTGGCCATGGTAGTTGATTTGCTTCCAAAGTAAAGACGTTCGAAAAAAAAGAAGAACCTACGAAGGCAAAATAAAGTTGGAGAGGTTAAGTCCCACGCGATTAGCCACTACGGTTTAGGTTTGAGGATCAAAATCCACGACACAAAACCGACAAATCCCCACAGGGTCTCCCTTTGTTACAAATCCCCACGGAGTCTCCCCGTGTACAATTCCCCAAAGAGGTCTGCCCCAGCACATCCCCAGCAAGTCTGCTTTAATCGAAAAAAAAAAATCCTCACAGAATTCGCATTGGACAAATCCCCACGGAGATTCTCTTGTACAAATCCCCCACAGAGTCTCCCTGATAAAATCCCCACCGAAAATCCCCAAGCAGAACGGGACGGAAAACCAAAGCCTTACAAGGCAAATCATCACAAAATCTGGAAACGCAAGTCTGAGTAGTCCAAAGGGTTTCGCATGTGAATCCAATCAATGGCAGAGTTTCTCAACAAGAATTAGGCCAAGACAAAGCAATTGGAACGGTCAAGGCCCCCCAAAACCAACCGCCATTTTCGAACTGACAATGTTTTTTTTTGTTTAGGAAATTGAGACAGGTGCGACCCAAAACAGCCATGCAAGAAGCAGGTGTAGCCCAAAAGAAATAAAACGCGCAAGCATTGAAACAACCTGGCAGCGGGAAAATGACCAAAGGTAAGTTTCCCGAAAATTTTTTCGTGCATTTTGATAAATAAAAGGAAATAAAAGGGGATGAACCAAAGAAAAGAAAGAAGACAAGAAATAAAAAATGAACATCCCAAAAGAAAAACAAATCATGGTAGCGTAGGACCTCATACCTCGACTATCCCGGTATAAACCACGGATCTCCCTGCATAACCTAAGGAGCTTTTCCTACCCAAATCCCCGGCATAACCCGAGGACTCTTTCCCTTTTTCCGGCATAACCCGATGAACCCCCCGGCATGTTCCGATGAATATTCCGGAATGATCCGATGAACCTTTCGGCATAACCCGATGAATATTTCCGGCATAACCCGATGAACCCCCTGGCATGTTCCGATGAATTTTCCGGCATGATCCGATGAACCTTTCGGCATAACCCGATGAATATTTCAGGCATAACCCGATGAACCCCCCGGCATGTTCCGATGAATTTTCCGGCATGATCCGATGAATCTTCCGGCATAACCCGATGAATCTTTCGGCATAACCCGATAAATCTTCCCGGCATGTTTCGATGAATTTTCCTGCATGATCCGATGAATTTTTCGGCATAACCCGATGAATCTTCCGGCATAACCCGATGAATCTTTCGGCATAACCCGATAAAACTTCCCGGCATATCCCGATGAATATTTCCGGCATAACCCGATGAACCCCCCGGCATGTTCCGATGAATTTTCCAGCATGACCCGATGAATCTTCCAGCATAACCCGATGAATCTTCCGGCATAACCCGATGAATCTTCCGGTATAACCCGATGAATCTTTCGACATAACCCGATAAATCTTCCCGGCATGTTCCGATGAATTTTCCGACATGATCCGATGAGTCTTCCGGCATAACCCGATGAACCCTCCGGCATAACCCAATGAATCTTTCCGGTATAACCCGATGAATCTGTCCGATATAACCCGAATAGTGTCCAGCATAACCTGGCAGTCTTCCCAATTTAGGGCTCTGATCCCTAAGTTGAACTTTGTCCCCAACAAGTCAGCATTAGGGTTTTAAACCCTAAACTGAACTTTGTTTCCTTCAGTCAGCATTAGGGTTTTAAACTCTAAACTGAACTCTTTTCCTTTAGTCAGCATTAGGGTTTTAAACCCTAAACTGAACTTTTCCTTTAGTCAGCATTAGGGTTTTAAACCCTAAACTGAACTTTGTTTCCTGCAGTCAGCATTAGGGTTTTAAACCCTAAACTGAACTCTTTTCCTTTAGTCAGCATTAGGGTTTTAAACCCTGAACTGAACTTTTTCCCTTTAGTCAGCATTAGGGTTTTAAACCCTAAACTGAACCTTTTCCTTTTAATCAGGATTATGGTTTTAAACCCTAAACTGAACTTTTTCCCTTTAATCAGCATCAGGGTTTTAAACCCTAAACTGAACTCCTGTCCATCCAGTTAGCATTAGGGCCCCAACCCTAAACTGAACTTTTCCCCAGTTGGTCAGCATTAGAGTTTCAACTCTAAACTGAGCTTCTCCCCAGCTAGTCAGCATTAGGTTTCCAACCCTGAACTGAACTATTTCCATTCCGCCAGCATTAGAGCTCTAACCTTAAACTGAGCATTCATACCTTGTGACCATATCGTTGATCCAATCCCAGAGTTGGCATTTTGAAACTGAAATTTTCCAATTCCTTCATCAATTCTATGAACTTCCTGGCAAATAACTCACGAAATTTTCCTAGTGAAACTGGGGCAGAAAATTTCGTTCGTTTATTTTTCCCCGCAGGTCTAACCTCGAGGCGCATGGATCGAGACGACCCACGAGATGAGTCCCAACTCAGAATAATAAAAGAAGAAGAAGAAGAAGATGTCCCGAGATATCGGAGAAAATGAAAGGCGGATCGCTCCAAGACTTGATCAAGGTCCCGAACTCTGCCAATCACGTCTCACTCAGTATCCTAGAGATAAACAAGCACCTACAACTCGCAAGCATCAAGATTCGGATCGAAGTCTCCAAGCAAAATCAGCTAAGACCCAAGATCAAGTTGCAAAAGAATCATAGATAGAAATCTTGTAACTAGCAGTTGACATGCATATAAGTATTTATTTCAATTTCAATTTTTCTTTGGTTGTAATAAGGCGGTCAGTAAAGCAACAATGACAACAGCAACAACAGTAACAACAAGCATTGCAATCCCATGGTATCCCCAACTACCAAAGTCTCCCGAACTACATTGACCTGATTCCTGTTTAGCCCCAGGATATGTAGGAAATCTTCGAAGCAAAGATTCGGTCAAATCTTTCAAAACATGCTTCACACGGAGTAGTCCAATAGGCAAAAATCGCTCATATCTGCTCACTTTATCTTTGCACGAAAACTCTTCGTGTTTCCGAACAAAAAGGGGCAGTTGTGAGCACGTGATTTTTGTTTTTACGCGACAATCACTCCAAAAGAAATAAAATAATAACAAATGGTCTTGCTGTACAAGTTTTGGATTTTATGTGGCATTTTTGTTAGTTATCTGTGATCTTGTCCGTGTTTATTTTATTCAAAAATAAAAATAAAAAATGTGTGCATCTTTCATTCTATTTTTGTCATTAAGTGATGTTAGTGTAATTAAATGTTAATTGTATGTAAATTGTTGTTTAATGTTTTATATAGTATTATTTGGCAAATTAATTTAAGAAATTAAAAAGAAAAAAAAAGAAAAGAAGAAAGAGTTTTCGGACTTGGGCCAGTCCAATTTTTAAACAAACAGGCCCAAACAACCCAATCCAGAACCCCATGTTTACCCGGTCCAGACCAGCTGACCTCAGGGGCGTCCAAACGACGCAGCTTTGATCTGGTCTGATCTGGGCCGTTGATCCCAGAATTATCAACGGCCAAGATCACATCCCCCGTACCCACGTATAGATCCGACCCGTTCAACCTTGGTCCAGCCCAGCCCCGTGCACTTGAAACGACATCGTTTCCCTTTAGTAGATAGATCACAGCCGTTGATCATCAGCAATCCAACGGCCAATATCTAATTACTCACCCCCGTATATAAACCCTTCCCCCTTCACCCCGCGCCTAAACCAAACCTCCCCTGCCTTAGGTCGTCCCCTTCACAGTCCAAACCCTTTGAACCCTAGCCGCCCCCTTTCCCTTCACCATTAATCCCGGCGGCATGGACGCCGGTCACCCCCACCTTAACACCATAGATGCACCTCACCACCCTGAACCCAAATCCACCAACCACTTAGCTCGAATCCCCTCCCACCTTCTCGAATCTTCATTTGAAGATTCGAGTCGGAACCTGACTTACACCGATCTACCCCAGGTTCACACCAGACAATCCCCGGACCTCCCTCATGACCAAACCATGCTTGGTTTGGTCCGAATCTAACCGTGGAAACCCAATTCCTAAATCTGCCATCCAGGAACCCTAGAAACCCTGAGCCTGGTCTGTGTCCGTTTGAGCAAAGTTTGATTAGGGTCCAATGGGCCTTAATCGAAGTGTTCTCGGTTGAGAACACTTCGATTAAAGTCCGTTTAACCCCAAGAAAGGTCTGCTCAAATCCGAGCTAAGGTTTTCTGATTTTTCACGGGCTTTAAGGTAAGTGTGTTTTTCTTTTTCTTTATTCAGTACATGTGTTGTTTAAAGGTCTGTTCGTATGGCCAAATGTTTTGTTTAATTTGTGTCTTTGAATTTTTATCGACTGTTGTTGTCCACCTTGCCTGGACCCCTCTGTTTGATCGAGTCTTTCTTTCATTTACTGATAATGTGTGTATGTGTAAGTTGTACAATCAACCGAATTTGAAATGAGTCGATTAATTAGTTCCCAGGTTCATTTCTGTATTGACAGTACAATCTGAACCCCATTGTTCAATACTGTTTGATTCCAATCCTTGGCTCTTTGATTGTGTATGTTATAATTAGTATAGTCGATTCAATACGTGTCGTCGAATAGTTTCAGCTGTTTGAATGTTAACAATTTGATCTGTTTCTGATAAGCATTGTCTGAATCAAATTGAGAATCGAGTTAGCTACTTATAGTTGTTGATTTGAATCAGAAATTTAAGGGTTTGGTCTGTAACTGCAGTCTGAATTGGTGGCATGTGCACTTGTGCACAACATGTGCATAAAGGCCCTTGTTAAGATTAAAATAGTTTGACAGCATATGCTGTCAGATTATATTCTTGCTGCCCATGTCTGCTTTTAGTTTAATAAGCTAATTAAAATGGCTGTCAGGAATCTCATGGGAGGGGTTTCATATTTTAAAATTTTGAGTGGAAAAACAGCAAGAAAGATAGGGGGTTCTGATGTGTTTTAACATGCTGTGAATAGCTGATGTTAGGCTATAAAAGGGAGAAGAACTTCCATTAGTTAGGGGATTCAGACTGATTTTGGAAGGGGAAGACTGAGTTTTTGAGGGGCAACACTGGAGAAGGGAGGGGAGACAGATTTTGAGACTGATTTTGAGAGGCAGACTGATTTTTTAGGCTGAAAATTAGACTGGATTTTGAGGGGGTTTAGAAAGCATAGATACAAGGAAAGATACCACAGAATAGGATATACAGACATACCTTGAGTGAGAAAAACACATATAGAAAAAGAGCAAGGAATAGGAAACATACAGACAAAATCAGAAACTGTTTCTTCCTATTTGTTGTTTGGATTTCTTTTGTTTTCAACTTGTGGAATCAATACTGATTTTTCCAAGTCTTTAACTGAGTTTACTGGTTGGTTGGTCTCATTGGTTCATTCTTGGATTTGGTCTGCCTGAGTTTTGATCCTAATCCCCTGCTTATTGCTGTCATTTTGCTGCCTTTTCCTTCGTCTATAATTGCATCTTGCACTGAAACTTGTCCTGCTGCTATCTATCTGTTACTGCTACTGTTTCGTTTGCACTGCTTCTCTACTGACTCTCCTGCTTCTTCATTGTAAGCATTTCCCAGGTACACATTTTAACCCCCGCATTGGTGTAACTGATTGCAACAATGAAAAGCATGAATTGAAAGATCTGAAGGAATTATAATCATCTGCTGTTTTACTTACAGTCTTTTGTTAAAGGTTGTTAAGTTGTGTAGATTTTAGTTTGTAGTTCAATAGAGAATATATTAGCAAGTGTGTATTTAATCGAAGCTTATGCTGATCTAAACCACGATATGTGATTCGTTTAATGGTATACAGGATGTAACTATAATTCATGGCATATGCAACCATTAGTATGATTGTTAATTCAAACTCGTTCTTCAGCATGTTTTGAATATGTAGGGTGGACGGTCCGTTTCAATTTCGCAATAAATACAATACAGTTTTAGATTCTCGAGTTTCAGCTTCATTAGGCAGTTTATAGGATGAGTTTCAAATATCATTAGTCGCATCCTCTAATAAGTGGTTTTAATTAATCCTGTCTTAATTGAGTTAAATTTAATTCAAGGAGCGCTTGTGGTAGTTGTACCATTTCATCAATCTTGTATATAATTCTTCTATCAAATTAAAAGCATGTTTCATGAGGTATAACGTTTCTTCACCCTGTAAATAATTAATCAGACGATTAACAGAAATCTGGATTTGGCCAAAGCATATAATTGAATTAGCATGCATCTTTTCTTCTATTTTTAGAGACAAACACATTAGAAATGTAGTCGCTTTAGGATATTCCTTCTAAAATAATGAGACGAGCCTCGCCAAATTAGAAATGCAAATTGCGGGGCCCTCAATAATTGGTCATAATAAATACTTAGAATTTGGGATGGACTGTTTAGTGAATTCCACTGCCTTCCCCAAAGATAATAACGCGTTAGACTTTTTAGGCGCGACTTAATTAAATTACATTCTTAAATTCGGGTGCGCATTTATGTGACCCAAATTCAAATCTCAACGGAGTCGAAATGTGTTAACAACTACGGGTGCATTGATTGTGACGTGGTTCGAGATGCATTTTCACGACGTTGCAATTCTATAAAAATAAATGATAATAATAAAAGCGGTTTAAACTTAATAAAAGCACATAAGTCACAACATGTATTTAAATCAGATATTTAGCCATTATAACAATTTAAGCGACCGTGCTAGAACCACGGGATTCGAGGGTGCCTAACACCTTCCCTCGGGTCAACAGAATTCCTTACTTAGAATTTCTGGTTCGCAGACTTCATTTGGAAAAGTCGAAAATTTCCTCGATTTGGGATTCAAGATAAATCGGTGACTTGGGACACCAAAAGCCAAACCTTTCCCAAGTGGCGACTCTGAATTAAATAAATAATCCCATTTCGAATATTGTCACTTAAATTGGAAAAACTCCCTCGCGCATTTAACCCTTCGGGGCCAGGCGCGCAAAAGGAGGTGTGACAGCTCTGGCGACTCTGCTGGGGATAGTACCCAGAACCACTGGTTCAGGGTTAGAATTCGAGCTTAGACAAATTGTTATATTCAGTTTTATCTGATTTTTACATGTTTGAGCCTAATGTGCTAAATGCTGCTTTTACCGCTTTGATATTACTTGAACTGTACATATAAACTGTGCCGAAACCTTTCTCTTCTTACCTACGGGGAGAAGCTCGCTGGACGAGATTCCCTATTCTGTTAGTGTCAATACCTGAAATAAGAAAGAGGTCGGACAAGTTACAAAGCCGGACGATCTCGCGGGTCCCCGGTACGTAGCCCCCTCCTCGGCTCGAGTTGTCCACTCGGGTACACAGTCTAGAACGTATACCCAGGTTATAAACCCAGTATAACAAAACCGTTGCTGGGAAATTAAACCCAGAACCGCTGGTTCAGGGTTCAAGAATTCGAGCTTAGAATAATTGTTATATTTGGCTTTATTATCTGATATATATTACATGTTTTGACATAACATACTAAATGTTGTCTTTTACCGCTTTGATATTATCTGAACTGTATATAAACTGTGCCGAAACCCTTCTCTTCTTACCTCTGGGGAGAAGCTCGCTGGTCGAGGCTCCCTATTCTGTTAGTGTCAATACCTGAAATAAGAAAGAGGACGGATAAGTTACGAAGCCGGATGGCCTTTTGGTTCCCGGTAAGTTGCCCCTCCTCGACTCGAGTTGTCCGCTCGGGTACACAGTCTAGAACATCTACCCAGGTTATAAACCTAGTATAACGAAACCTCATGTCGGATCCCTAGTAGGAACGTTTATCTGCATCATGTTGCATTTGACATAGGGGACTCGACACAGGGGTTGGGTCCGTCTAGGACAAGCAACCTGGAATGAAAAGACCATCCTGCTGCATCCCGTTTGTTTTGCGCATCTATTTGCTTCAGATCTGCATGCTGACCAGTTTCCAAAAAATTTTCAAAAAAAAAAGAATAGCAGGGTAGGGAGATAATTGCTTATTTTTTTTGGGAAAAAACCAATGTCCAAGTAATGTCAAAACCTCACCGGAATTTTCTTAAACAAAATATATAAAAAAATTGAAAACAAAGCTTGTCTTTCAGTTTGGCTATTCCCTTTAATCACTTTCAAGATCCAAAATGTATATAAATAAAAAAAAAATTCAATTTTTTTTTGTTTCATTTGTAGTACCTCTTTAAAAGATTTTCGAAATTTCAAAAAAAAGGAAGTTTAAAATGTATAAATGTTTCCTCGGTCTCTTTTCCAAAAATAAAATATAAAAAAAAACAAAATTCCAGAAAAATGGTTATTCTTCTTTTCTTTAAAGGATTTTATTTTTGTTTCCCCTGTTTTTGACCGCCCCGAACTACGCCGGTTTGATTCTCACCGGATGTGAGATACGTATGCAACTCCCATCGGGTTCAACCCCACCATTTTGCTAAGGTAGCCAAAACCAATAAACAAAAAATGTGTCAAAATAAGTCAGGTGATGCTGTTTTGTCATAAATAGCCGAATGTTCCCAAAAAGGACGCCGGAAGGCTGACTTTGCATAAACAGCCACCTTTGGGTCATTTTTAAAGATTTGGTCCAGTTGACCCACACAGCCTTAAAATCTTCGTCCCCGAGGCGTTGAAAGGTTGTGTTTGCAATATTGAGTTTTCTAATTTGAAAAACGATAAAAAGAGTCATAAATAAGTCAGGTGATGTTGTTATGTCATAAATAGCCGAATGTTCCCGAAAGGAACGCTGGAAGGCTGGCTTTGCATAAACAGCCACTTTTGGGTCATGTTTAGGATTTTTGGTCTAGTTGACCCACACAGCCCTATAAATCTTCGTCCCCGAGGCGCTGAAGGGCCGTGTTTGCAAGACCAGGTTTTTATTAAAAAAGAAAAAAAAACAAAGAGTCGGCGGTCAGGTGAATACCGTTTGAATTTTGTCATAATAAGCCGAGCCAGCTTCGGCCGCGTCTTAAAACGTTCTTACCGATTGGTAAAGTGTCATAAAATAATCCTCCCCGGCCTCAAAATTCATGTGAGAATTGGAAGGGGCCACATTTGCAAAAATAGCAGGTTGGTTGCATTTGACAAACAGGGAAAGGAAGCTGGCCGTTTATTTTCGAGTTTGTAAATCTTTTGATCAGAATATGCGGGTTGTCTGATTTTCAAGTTTGTAGGTCATCTTTAAACCGTTGAAACCCAGTTTGTTTTAATATGAAAATTAAAAAAAATAAATGTTGAGTATTGTTTATCTTTATTGGTCCCGAACTACGCAAGATCTGATTCATGCGGGGTCATGATACGTAGGCAATCTCCATCGGATTCGATCATAGCTATAAAATAAATTAAGTAAAAAAAAAACTGAAAGAAAAGGAGAACGAAAATTGAGTGAAAAAGAAAAAAAAAGGGAAAAAAGAGTGACAAAATAAATTAAAAAAAAGGAAAAAAAGAGGTATATAGTGAAGAAGGCTAGTTTAAGGTCGGGTTGAAACACGCAACCCATTCAAACACATGGTAGAAGCGTTTAACTGTTTAGGTTCATTGCATCCCAACGTGCGATTTCCTATATGATTAAATGCCTCAAAACTAACAAGGTTGTGTGTGTGAGTAATCAACCATGTTCTGTTCAGGTGATTTGTTTTGTTGGTATGCGGCGATGAACATGCAGCCCTGCACGCGGCCACAACATTATACATAAAACTGAGCTCCACCTCCCAGAAATGCCCATCCTTACCAAGCTCCATATAGTCCCCAATCAAATGTTCCTCAGTACAATCCTCACCCAAGAGAGTCTTTCAAAAGGAATCAGTTCACCTCTGTTGGTGAATCATACTCAGGCTTGTTCCAAAAGCTAGTCAGGCGAAGTCTGCTGCAGCCAGTGGCCCCAAATCGGCCAAACACCGAGTCCCCCCTCCCCGCATCGAGATGATACTAGATGTGAATGCCACTCTGGAGCAGTGGGGCACGGTACAAAGGACTGTTGGTCATTGGACCCTCAAAATGGCAGTTGAAGACTTGATTGAAGCTGAAAGAATCGTTCCCCGGGACGAAAAGGTTCCTAATATGATGAACATTCCCCTTCCTACTCTCACAAATGGGCCAATAGACGGAATGATCTGTGAAGCTGAGGAATTTGATCCGGCACTGAAGGCTATTGCAGTCATTGCCGAGACAGAAGAAAAGCCAAAAAACGATTGTCAAACCTGAAAGTTCCCCATCAGACGGGAGTCTCGGTAGCCTGTCTTGCTATCCTTTCTGCATCTGGATTATCTCAAGGTGTGATCCAGATGTTTTACTTTATTGGCTTACTTTCCGATGTAAACCCTTCTATCTTCAAAAATTAAAAAAAAAACAAACAAACAAAAAAAAAAGAAAATCAAATGAAATTGATATTTCATTTTCCCGGAATGTCTCTTTTCTTAAATCTTGTCAATTTTCTCATTCTCTTTTAGTTCTGTTAAATGCAGATTTCAATAATATGACATGCTTGCGGACTTCATGCCCGGATCTTAAAACTCTGTCAGACCTCGAAATAATGAATCAAGAATTGGGTCGCAATGAAGAATAGCTTAAGGAAACAAGACAAAGAGTTGGAACAACTGAAGGAAAATTGATTCCCGAAATTGGAAAGG
The DNA here is from genome assembly GCF_000393655.2 of Nicotiana sylvestris. Taxonomy (NCBI): domain Eukaryota; kingdom Viridiplantae; phylum Streptophyta; class Magnoliopsida; order Solanales; family Solanaceae; genus Nicotiana; species Nicotiana sylvestris. The sequence goes on from NC_091064.1 coordinate 14,421,539, forward strand.
TCCATACATTACAACAAGAGTACTGCCAAAAAGAGTGCGTTGTACTTGGGACACATCGAAGGAAATGTCCTTGAAATAACTGTCAATGCAAATGCAGTCAAAAGGTACTATGTTGGATCCTTTATATAATAAAATCTTTTCCGGTTGAGATGACGAAGGCTTTCATTCTCGCTACCCAAACACTATCAACCCTTTGCAAACCCATTTGAGCTGGTTACTCTTCTTTGATTACCCTCTTTGGAACCTGAAAATATTATTGAAAATAAAATGAAAAAAAAGAAGAAGAAATTCGAATGAAAAAGAAAAATGATATATATATATATATATATATATATATAAAGGGAGACAATGAAAATGAAAAAGGAAGGGAAGCGAAAAAAAACAAAGCAAACCAGAAAAAACAAAAACAAAAATCCAAAAACAAAAGTGGCCTGAACTACGTTTGACTTGATTCTGAAAGGATACGTAGGCAGCCTCTCCTTGGGGTTCAGTCACACCAAAACAAAAATCCAAGAAGTCCCCCCAAAAGTGAAACTGGGGCAGAAGTTATAACGATTCAGCAATAATCCCGCCCAAAAGGTTCCAAAGTTGTAGTTCAATCCAAATTCTTTTTACCCCAAACCTTGTTCAAGTCCTTCTGATCAATCGGCAAAGCGGTTCAAAATGGGAGAATGGATTTTATTTGGGTCTGATACAACAAAATGAGAGGAATAAAATGAGAGAGCTTTATTGGTGAAAACCCACACGGGCACTATAAGGCGACGATAAGCAGAGGAAATAAAATGAGAGAGTCTTGCTGGTGAAAACCCACACGGGCACCGTAAGGCGACGCTAAGCAGAGAAAATCAAACTGCGAAGTCTTGTTAGTGAACACCCACACGGGCACTATACGGAGATGGTAAGAAATGAAATGAAAATGCCAGCTCGTGAAAACCCGCAAAGGGTGCCCATGATCGAAAATGAGATCCTCACAACCACCGTCATCAACAGAGTCCTAGCAAGGTCCCTCGGTATTCAAGTCAAAGTTGTGATAAATTTTTGGGAGTCAGACGGTTTACATAGATCAGGCATCCAGTCCAAAAGGTATGTCATGTTCATTGAAGTCCGCATGTACTCCGGATAAGTCTTTCTCTCCTTCCCCGAAAGGGACACTTCTAGTTTTAAACTCATTCTCCATTCAACTATTTGTTTCTCTTTGAATCCCTTTTGGTCTAACACTGTTCCAAAACCAAGACAAAGAAAGGATGGCAAGACTGATTTACAGGGCTTTCGTTGGATACACGCTAATTTGCAAAGGGCACCCAGCCTCAGCAGGGGGCATCAAGACGACCTCGACTGGTCATGTCATCCTATGAAGGCAATTGAAGTTGAAAGGTTTGAGTTTCACATGGTTAATCGCCTCCACGAAGTTTAAAAAACCAACGCGATTCCCACGCGATTCCCCAAAGAAAGTCCTACAAAGGTAAGGATAAAGTTGGAGAGGTTAAGTCCCACGCGATTAGCCACTGCAGTTTAGTTTTGAGGATCAAAAATCCCGGACACAAAAAAAAAAAATCCCCACAAAGCCTCCCCTTGTAAAATTCCCCAGCGAGCTTGCCCCAACAAATCCCCAGCAAGTCCGCTTTGTTAAAAATTCCCCAGCAAGCTTGCCCCAACAAATCCTCAGCAAGTCCGTTCTGTACAAATCCCCACAGAGCCTCCCCTTGTACAAATCCCCACAGAGTCTCCCCTTGTACAATCCCCCACAGAGTCTCCTCAATAATTAAAAAAAAAAAATCCCCACTAAGTTGGCCTCGTAAAGAACCCCCAAGCAGAATGGGATGAAAGAACCAAAGCCTTACACAAATCCGGAAATGCGAGTCTGATCAGTCTAAAACAAGTCGCCTGTGAATCCAATCAATGGCAAAAGTTCTCAACAAGAATTAGTCCAAGACCAAGCAAATGAAACGATCAAGGCCACCAAATTAACCACCGTTTTCAAACTGACAATTTGTCTTTGTTTAGGAAATTGAGACAGGTGCAATCCAAAGCAACCGTGCAAGAAGCAGGTATAGTCCAAAAGAAATGAAGTGCGCAATCGTTGAAACAACTCCGCAGTGGGAGAACAACCGAAGGTAAGTTTCCCCAGAACTCTTTCATTTTGAGAAATAAAAAAGGGAAATAAAAGAGACGAGAAAGAAAAATGAAAATCCCCAAAAGAGAAACCAATCATGGACCTCATTCCTCAACTATTCCGGTATAAACCACGAATCTCCCTGGCATAACCCAAGGAGCTTTTTTCCCCGGCATAACCCGAGGACTCTTGAATCTTCCCGACATGATCCAATGAATCTTTTCCGGCATAACCCGATGAATCTCCCCGACATAACCCGATGAATCTTCCCGGTATAACCCGTGGACTTTTTCTGGCATAACCCGTGAATTGTCCTCAGCTAGTCAGTATCAGGGTTTCAACCCTGAACTGAACTCTTTCCATTCAGTCAGCATTAGGGTTTTAAACCCTAAACTGAACTTTTTCCCTTTAGTTAGCATTAGGGTTTTAAACCCTAAACTGAACTCTTTCCATTCAGTCAGCATTAGGGTTTTAAACCCTAAACTGAACTTTTTCCCTTTAGTCAGCATTAGGGTTTTAAACCCTAAACTGAACTTTTTTCCCTTTAGTCAGCATTAGGGTTTTAAACCCTAAACTGAAGTTTTTCCATTTAGTCAGCATTAGGGTTTTAAACCCTAAACTGAACTTATTCCTTTAGTCAGCATTAGGGTTTTAAACCCTAAACTGAACTCTTTTCCTTTAGTCAATATTAGGGTTTTAAACCCTGAATTGAACGCTTTCCTTTAGTCAGCATTAGGGTTTTAAACCCTGAACTGAACTTTTCCGTTAGTCAGCATTAGGGTTTTAAACCTTGAACTGAACTTTTCCTTTAGTCAGCATTAGGGTTTTAAACCCTAAATTGAACTCTTTCCTTTAGTCAACATTAGGGTTTTAAACCCTGAATTGAACTTTTCTTTTAATCAGCATTAGGGTTTTAAACCCTAAACTGAACTTTTCCTTTAGTCAGCATTAGGGTTTTAAACCCTGAACTGAACTCTTTCCTTTAGTCAGCATTAGGGTTTTAAACCCTGAACTGAACTCTTTCCTTTAGTCAGCATTAGGGTTTTAAATCCTAAACTGAACTTTTCCTTTAGTCAGCATTAGGGTTTTAAACCCTAAACTGAACTTTTCCTTTAGTCAGCATTAGGGTTTTAAACCCTAAACTGAACTTTTTCCTTTAGTCAGCATTAGGGTTTTAAACCCTGAACTGAACTCTTTCCTTTAGTCAGCATTAGGGTTTTAAACCCTAAACTGAACTTTTCCTTTAGTCAGCATTAAGGTTTTAAACTCTAAACTGAACTTTTCCTTTAGTCAGCATTAGTGTTTTAAACCCTAAAATGAACTCTTTCCTTTAGTCAGCATTAGGGTTTTAAACCCTGAACTGAACTCTTTCCTTTAGTCAACATTAGGGTTTTAAACCCTAAACTGAATTTTCCTTTAGTCAGCATTAGGGTTTTAAACCCTAAACTGAACTTTTCCTTTAGTCAGCATTAGGGTTTCAAACCCTAAACTGAACTCTTTCCTTTAGTCAGCATTAGGGTTTTAAACCCTGAACTGAACTCTTTCCTTTAGTCAGCATTAAGGTTTTAAACCCTAAACTAAACTTTTCCTTTAGTCAGCATTAGGGTTTTAAACCCTAAACTAAACTTTTCCTTTAGTCAGCATTAGGGTTTTAAACCCTAGACTGAACTCTTTCCTTTAGTCAGCATTATGGTTTTAAACCCTGAACTGAACTCTTTCCTTTAGTCAACATTAGGGTTTTAAACCCTAAACTGAACTTTTCCTTTAGTCAGCATTAGGATTTTAAACCCTAAACTGAACTTTTCCTTTAGTCAACATTAGGGTTTTAAACCCTAAACTGAACTCTTTCCTTTAGTCAGCATTAGGGTTTTAAACCCTGAACTGAACTCTTTCCTTTAGTCAGCATTAGGGTTTTAAACCCTAAACTGAACTTTTCCTTTAGTCAGTATTAGGGTTTTAAACCCTAAACTGAACTCTTTCCTTTAGTCAGCATTAGGGTTTTAAACCCTGAACTGAACTCTTTCCTTTAGTCAGCATTAGGGTTTTAAACCCTAAACTGAACTTTTCCTTTAGTCAGCATTAGGGTTTTAAGCCCTAAACTGAACTTCTCCTTTAGTCAGCATTAGGGTTTTAAACCCTAAACTGAACTTATTCCTTTAGTCAGCATTAGGGTTTTAAACCCTAAACTGAACTCTTTTCCTTTAGTCAACATTAGGGTTTTAAACCCTGAATTGAACTCTTTCCTTTAGTCAGCATTAGGGTTATAAACCCTGAACTGAACGTTTCCGTCAGTCAGCATTAGGGTTTTAAACCTTGAACTGAACTTTTCCTTTAGTCAGCATTAGGGTTTTAAACCCTAAATTGAACTCTTTCCTTTAGTCAACTTTAGGGTTTTATACCCTGAACTGAACTTTTCTTTTAGTCAGCATTAGGGTTTTAAACCCTAAACTGAACTTTTCCTTTAGCCAACATTAGGGTTTTAAACCTTAAACTGAACTCTTTCCTTTAGTCAGCATTAGGGTTTTAAACCCTGAACTGAACTCTTTCCTTTAGTCAGCATTAGGGTTTTAAATCCTAAACTGAACTTTTCCTTTAGTCAGCATTAGGGTTTTAAACCCTAAACTGAACTTTTCCTTTAGTCAGCATTAGGGTTTTAAACCCTAAACTGAACTTTTTCCTTTAGTCAGCATTAGGGTTTTAAACCCTGAACTGAACTTTTTCCTTTAGTCAGCATTAGGGTTTTAAACCCTGAACTGAACTCTTTCCTTTAGTCAGCATTAGGGTTTTAAACCCTAAACTGAACTTTTCCTTTAGTCAGCATTAGGGTTTTAAACTCTAAACTGAACTTTTTCTTTAGTCAGCATTAGTGTTTTAAACCCTAAAATGAACTCTTTCCTTTAGTCAGCATTAGGGTTTTAAACCCTGAACTGAACTCTTTCCTTTAGTCAGCATTAGGGTTTTAAACCCTAAACTGAATTTTCCTTTAGTCAGCATTAGGGTTTTAAACCCTAAACTGAACTTTTCCTTTAGTCAGCATTAGGGTTTCAAACCCTAAACTGAACTCTTTCCTTTAGTCAGCATTAGGGTTTTAAACCCTGAACTGAACTCTTTCCTTTAGTCAGCATTAGGGTTTTAAACCCTAAACTGAACTTTTCCTTTAGTCAGCATTAGGGTTTTAAACCCTAAACTAAACTTTTCCTTTAGTCAGCATTAGGGTTTTAAACCCTAGACTGAACTCTTTCCTTTAGTCAGCATTATGGTTTTAAACCCTGAACTGAACTCTTTCCTTTAGTCAACATTAGGGTTTTAAACCCTAAACTGAACTTTTCCTTTAGTCAGCATTAGGATTTTAAACCCTAAACTGAACTTTTCCTTTAGTCAACATTAGGGTTTTAAACCCTAAATTGAACTCTTTCCTTTAGTCAGCATTAGGGTTTTAAACCCTGAACTGAACTCTTTCCTTTAGTCAGCATTAGGGTTTTAAACCCTAAACTGAACTTTTCCTTTAGTCAGTATTAGGGTTTTAAACCCTAAACTGAACTCTTTCCTTTAGTCAGCATTAGGGTTTTAAACCCTGAACTGAACTCTTTCCTTTAGTCAGCATTAGGGTTTTAAACTCTAAACTGAACTTTTTCTTTAGTCAGCATTAGTGTTTTAAACCCTAAAATGAACTCTTTCCTTTAGTCAGCATTAGGGTTTTAAACCCTGAACTGAACTCTTTCCTTTAGTCAGCATTAGGGTTTTAAACCCTAAACTGAATTTTCCTTTAGTCAGCATTAGGGTTTTAAACCCTAAACTGAACTTTTCCTTTAGTCAGCATTAGGGTTTCAAACCCTAAACTGAACTCTTTCCTTTAGTCAGCATTAGGGTTTGAAACCCTGAACTGAACTCTTTCCTTTACTCAGCATTAGGGTTTTAAACCCTAAACTAAACTTTTCCTTTAGTCAGCATTAGGGTTTTAAACCCTAAACTAAACTTTTCCTTTAGTCAGCATTAGGGTTTTAAACCCTAGACTGAACTCTTTCCTTTAGTCAGCATTATGGTTTTAAACCCTGAACTGAACTCTTTCCTTTAGTCAACATTAGGGTTTTAAACCCTAAACTGAACTTTTCCTTTAGTCAGCATTAGGATTTTAAACCCTAAACTGAACTTTTCCTTTAGTCAACATTAGGGTTTTAAACCCTAAACTGAACTTTTTCCTTTAGTCAGCATTAGGGTTTTAAACCCTGAACTGAACTCTTTCCTTTAGTCAGCATTAGGGTTTTAAACCCTAAACTGAACTTTTCCTTTAGTCAGTATTAGGGTTTTAAACCCTAAACTGAACTCTTTCCTTTAGTCAGCATTAGGGTTTTAAACCCTGAACTGAACTCTTTCCTTTAGTCAGCATTATGGTTTTAAACCCTGAACTGAACTCTTTCCTTTAGTCAACATTAGGGTTTTAAACCCTAAACTGAACTTTTCCTTTAGTCAGCATTAGGATTTTAAACCCTAAACTGAACTTTTCCTTTAGTCAACATTAGGGTTTTAAACCTTAAATTGAACTCTTTCCTTTAGTCAGCATTAGGGTTTTAAACCCTGAACTGAACTCTTTCCTTTAGTCAGCATTAGGGTTTTAAACCCTAAACTGAACTTTTCCTTTAGTCAGTATTAGGGTTTTAAACCCTAAACTGAACTCTTTCCTTTAGTCAGCATTAGGGTTTTAAACCCTGAACTGAACTCTTTCCTTTAGTCAGCATTAGGGTTTTAAACTCTAAACTGAACTTTTTCTTTAGTCAGCATTAGTGTTTTAAACCCTAAAATGAACTCTTTCCTTTAGTCAGCATTAGGGTTTTAAACCCTGAACTGAACTCTTTCCTTTAGTCAGCATTAGGGTTTTAAACCCTAAACTGAATTTTCCTTTAGTCAGCATTAGGGTTTTAAACCCTAAACTGAACTTTTCCTTTAGTCAGCATTAGGGTTTCAAACCCTAAACTGAACTCTTTCCTTTAGTCAGCATTAGGGTTTGAAACCCTGAACTGAACTCTTTCCTTTACTCAGCATTAGGGTTTTAAACCCTAAACTAAACTTTTCCTTTAGTCAGCATTAGGGTTTTAAACCCTAAACTAAACTTTTCCTTTAGTCAGCATTAGGGTTTTAAACCCTAGACTGAACTCTTTCCTTTAGTCAGCATTATGGTTTTAAACCCTGAACTGAACTCTTTCCTTTAGTCAACATTAGGGTTTTAAACCCTAAACTGAACTTTTCCTTTAGTCAGCATTAGGATTTTAAACCCTAAACTGAACTTTTCCTTTAGTCAACATTAGGGTTTTAAACCCTAAACTGAACTTTTTCCTTTAGTCAGCATTAGGGTTTTAAACCCTGAACTGAACTCTTTCCTTTAGTCAGCATTAGGGTTTTAAACCCTAAACTGAACTTTTCCTTTAGTCAGTATTAGGGTTTTAAACCCTAAACTGAACTCTTTCCTTTAGTCAGCATTAGGGTTTTAAACCCTGAACTGAACTCTTTCCTTTAGTCAGCATTAGGGTTTTAAACCCTAAACTGAACTTTTCCTTTAGTCAGCATTAGGGTTTTAAGCCCTAAACTGAACTTTTCCTTTAGTCAGCATTAGGGTTTTAAACCCTAAACTGAACTCTTTCCTTTAGTCAGCATTAGGGTTTTAAACCCTGAACTGAACTCTTTCCTTTAGTCAGCATTAGGGTTTTAAACCCTAAACTGAACTTTTCCTTTAGTCAGCATTAGGGTTTTAAACCCTAAACTGAACTCTTTCCTTTAGTCAGCATTAGGGTTTTAAACCCTAAACTGAACTTTTTCCATTTAGTCAGCATTAGGGTTTTAAACCCTGAACTGAGCACTTGTCCTCAGCTAGTCAGCATCAAGGTTTCAACCCTGAACTGAACTCTTTCCATTCAGTCGGCATTAGGGTTTTAAACCCTAAACTGAACTTTTTCCCTTTAGTTAGCATTAGGGTTTTAAACCCTAAACTGAACTCTTTCCTTTAGTCAGCATTAGGGTTTTAAACCCTAAACTGAACTTTTTCCCTTTAGTCAGCATTAGGGTTTTAAACCCTAAACTGAAGTTTTTCCATTTAGTCAGTATTAGGGTTTTAAACCCTAAACTGAACTTATTCCTTTAGTCAGCATTAGGGTTTTAAACCCTAAACTGAACTCTTTTCCTTTAGTCAGCATTAGGGTTTTGAACCCTAAACTGAACTCTTTCCTTTAGTCAGCATTTGGGTTTTAAACCCTGAACTGAACTCTTTCCTTTAGTCAGTATTAGGGTTTTAAGCCCTAAATTGAACTTCTCCTTTAGTCAGCATTAGGGTTTTAAATCCTAAACTGAACTCTTTCCATTTAGTCAGCATTAGGGTTTTAAACCCTAAACTGAACTTATTCCTTTAGTCAGCATTAGGGTTTTAAACCCTAAACTGAACTCTTTTCCTTTAGTCAGCATTAGGGTTTTAAACCCTAAACTGAACTTTTCTTTTAGTCAGCATTAGGGTTTTAAACCCTAAACTGAACTTTTTCCATTTAGCTAGCATTAGGGCTCCAATCCCTGAACTGAGCACTTTTCCATTTAGCCAGCATTAGGGCTCCACTCCCTGAACTGAGCACTTTTTCATTCAGCCAGCATTAGGGCTCCAATCCCTGAACTGAGCACTTTTCTATTCAGCCAGCATTAGGGCTCCAATCCCTGAACTGAGCGCTTTTTCCATTTAGCCAACATTAGGGCTCCAATCCCTGAGTTGAACAATTTTCCATTTAGCCAGCATTAGGGCTCCAATCCCTGAACTGAGCGTTTTGTTTTTTCCTTTTAGCCAGCATTAGGGCTCCAATCCCTGAGTTGCGCATTTTTACCTTTTGCGACATTAGGGCTCCATTCCCTGAGTTGCGTTTTAGACCGGAGTTTTCCAATCCCCTTATCAATTTTGTAAATTTTCATGACAATTAACTCATGAAATTTTCCTAGTGAAACTGGGGCAGAAAATTTCGTTCGTTTGTTTTGTTGTCTCAGCAGGTCTGACCCTGAGGTGCATGGATCGAGATGACCTACGGAGTGAGTCTGAATCCAGAATAAAGAAAGGAAGAAAAGAACAAAAAGAAGATGAGCCCAAATACTGGAGCAAACAAAGTGCGGATCGCTCAAAATTTGATCGAAGCTCCGCCAATCCCGCTTCACTCAATGCCGCAGAAATAAACAAGCGCCTACAACTTGAGAGCATCAAGATTCAGATCGAAGTCTACAAGCAAAATCAGCTAAGACTCAAGATCAAGTTGCAAAAGAATTATAGATAGGAATCTTGTAACTCGTAGCTGATAGGCTTAGTTAGTCTTTTTAATTTTGATTTTTATGTAATAAATAGGACATCAGACCGAAACTTCGACGGAACCTCGCACGGCTCTCAACCTCGGCACTCCATCGCCCTATTCACTTCTGAACTACACATGGCCTGATTCCTTTATAGCCAAGGATATGTAGGCAGCTCAGATACCAGAGCTCGGTCACATTCTCTTTTATTCTTTCTTTTGGTCTCCTTAAATAAGGGTCGGGTCAAAAACCTGTCTAGTCATTCTTTGTCTGAAAACTCTTCGCATTTCCAGTCAAAGAGGGGCAGCTGTTGACATGTAATTTTTGTCCCTCCCCAAATCTTTCACATTATTAGCACGTAAATATTTAATTTAGCCTTAATGTAGCTATTTCAGCTTATTTTGACTCTTTTTACTTTATTTTCGTCACAAAAATGAAAATTACAAAAAAAGACATATAAATTTTAGTTTATTTATTTCTCACAAATTTTAAAAAAATACAAAAATAGTACTTTATTTTTATTTTAATATAAATTTAAAAATACAATATATATATATATATATATATTTGTTTTAATTGACAGTTTGTTTTAATAATTATTCTGCTTACGTAGGATTAATTAAATAAGGTCGTGTTTTTATTCTCGGTTGCGAGGAAAGAATAATATTTGGGTTCGAACGACTCATTTTAGGCCTAATTTTCGGACCTAGCCCAAAATATTTTCAGCCGAGACGCACATGACAACATGCTAGCACATGAACACAACACATAACTCACACATGCTAGCACATGAACACAACACACAACTCACACATGCTAGCACATGAACACAACACACAACTCACAAATGCTAGCACATGCACACAACACACAACCCACACATGGTCTTCAATATTCTCCATTAAAACCCAAACAAAAACACACACGGAAGAGGACCTTAGAGACCAGCCCCCTCTCCTCTCTTCATCTTCTTCAAACCACCCAACCACTACCCATTTTTCTGGCAAAAGAACACCTCCCTCCCAAAAACGCGGCAGGGTATACCTTTGATATACACTCGATATACCGCGGATATACACAGGCAGAACACCCCCTCCCCAACGTATCTCCTTCTTTCTTTCTTCTCAAACCAGAAAACAACGAACTTTTCACCATCAAAACCAGCCTTGAAGCTCCAGTATTTCAGCCATCAAAATCAGTTCAAAACACATCAAAACAAGTTTGAAAATAGCTCCGTTTCTTCAGTCAAAATGACCTCTAAAATAGCAGAAAAAACCTGTTGCAAACAGCCATAAAATTCACCCCTAACACCACCAAAAATGAGCCAAAAGATCTGCTGAAATCGGCTAAAAAAAATCGCAACAGATACGTTTGGATTTTCGTCGCCGGTCAAAGTCGCTAGTCCGGGTTTCCGTTTGAGTCTCCTTCTAGTCCGTATGGTTTTGCTTGGATTTATTTCGTTTTGGAGTAACGATTGTTGAGCTGTATTCATTTCATGAAGAAGGTTGTTTTCTCAGTCTATTGATAGAATATTCATATCAAAGGTTCATTTCCTCTAATTTCTTGTTTGCATTAGATGAATGTTTCAGTTTTGATTTAGATATGTTTAAATGTTTTACTATTGTTTCTTTTGTTTCTGTTTTGATTTATGTGTGTTTGATTAGAATTATTTTCTCAAGTCACTAAATGAAAGCTAGATTTGTTTGAATTGGTAGATGTTATTAATCAAGTTTCGTTGATTAGGTGCAATTAATAAATCGTTGTGATTATGGGTACGGTTCCCGTGACGTAGTTGTGATGCTTAATTTCTAAATTTTGGGGGTGCATCTCATGTAACCCGATTATAATGGCTCTAGATAATCTTAGTGAATAAATTAGGATTTTTTTTTGATAGAGACAAAACAAAAAAAATAAAAATTATAGTTGCTTTTAGGCTTGCCCTTTTAAAAATAAAATGAGTCGAGCCTCGCCCAATAAAATGCACAAACTGCGGGGCCCTCATAAATGTATATACTATAAATACTCAGAATTTGGGATGGGTTGTTTAGCGAATTTCGCAGCCTTCCTCAAAGATAATAACGCGTTAGACTATTTAGGCGCGATTTTAATTAAATTACATTCTTAAATTCGGGTGCGCATTTATGTGACCCAAATCCAAATCTCAATGGAGTCAGAATGTATTAACAACCACGGGTGCATTGATTGCGACGTGGTTCGAGATGCATTTTCACGACGTTGCAATTCTATTAAAAAATAATAATAAAAGCGGTTTAAACTTAATAAAAGCACACAAGTTATAACATGTATTAAAATCAAATATTTAGCCATTATAACAATTTAAGCGACTGTGCTAGAACCACGGGATTCGAGGGTGCCTAACACCTTCCCTCGGGTCAACAGAATTCCTTACTTAGAATTTCTGGTTCGCAGACTTCATTTGGAAAGTCGAATATTTTCCTCGATTTGGGATTCAAGATAAACCGGTGACTTGGGACACCAAAAGCCAAACCTTTCCCAAGTGGCGACTCTGAATTAAATAAATAATCTCATTTCGAATATTGTCACTTAAATTGGAAAAACTCCCTCGCATTTATCCTTCGGGGTAGGCGCGCAAAAAAGAGGTGTGACAGCTCTGGCGACTCTGCTGGCCAATTGACCCACACAGCCTTAAAAACTTCATCCCCGAAGCGCTGAAAGGCCGTGATTCGAAAATCTGATTTTTCTTTCAAATAAAAAAAAAATAAGTAAAGAAAATAGTCAAATCTTTTGGGCCGAATCGTTTTGCTTAAATTACCCTAATAAATGCGCAGGATAAGCCTTATGCTAAAAGAACATTTGTTTCTTTATTTTTATACTTGTTAGTTTCGAACTACGTAATGATCTGATTCACGCTGCGTCGTGATACGTAGGCAATCCTCATCGGATCCGGTCACATTTTTACTGCAAATATTGAAAACAATAATAAAAAAAAGAATAAATAGATAAATAAATAAAAAAAATATATAAATAAAAAAAATGAATAAAAAGAGGAGCTTGAAAGAATCCGGAGTGACGCATGTCTTCGCTGCAGACATGTAGAAATTCATTTAACTGTATAGGTGCATCATGCCCAACGTGAGATTGCCTATCCGTTATTTGTTTCGAACTAACCACTTGTCTGCTAATGAGTCTTCCAGGTTTTAGAAAGGTAGTTGGTTTGGGGGAAGTCTGGCCTCGCATTCATATTTCACGAGGTCAAAAGGGAGTGTTCAGTTACCCGCTATTAAGACAAAAGGAAGTATTCACACTTACTTCACAAGGTCAAAGGGGAATATAGCGATGTCTTCGGAAATTCTTTTGCCGACAATTCCCGTCCCTGAGGAGAGTTCGATCTCGGCCGTCCCAACTTTCGAGTCAGCAACTGCTGAGGAAAACAGAATCCTGAGGTTCCGCATGATGGAGATGTTGGATGACTGGCATAATGGAAGGGAACCACCAAGCGTTATCCCTGGATTCCCTGAATTGTTCCACAGAACAAGTGGGACTTCGAACATTCCCATAAGCTACCCAGCTACCCCGTTCGGGTACCCGACCACTTCAGCCCACTCCGCAGGATCACCCTTTGAGTCTTGCCCTTGGATGTCAACAACGGATGTCGCTACAAGCATTTTCACCGCACCGCCCTGTCCAATCATGGCACAACCCACTACACACAGGCCCAATTTTGACTCTTCCTCATTCACCTTTCCAGCTCCCTCTTTCTCATTGGAACCAACTCGACTTGCCACCAACACTCCCCCTCAACAACCTCAATACGAGTTTGCACCTGAGCAGGACCAAAGCTCCAAAATTGCTGAACAAGGTGAAATGGCCAAGAGAATGAAGAGCCTTGAACAAAATTTGAAAAACATGCAAGGTTTGAGCGGACAGAAAAGCGTCTCCTATGCTGATCTATGCATGTTCCCTCACGTGCATCTCCCTGTGGGTTTCAAAACTCCAAAGTTTGAGAAGTAAGACGGGCACGGCGATCCCATTGCTCATCTCAAAAAGTATTGCAACCAACTGCGGGGAGCTGGAGGCAAAGAAGAATTGTTGATGGCATACTTCGGGGAGAGTATGGTAGGAGTCGCTTCGGAATGGTATATGGACCAGGACATATCTCGCTGGAATATATGGGATGATCTTGCCAGAGACTTCGTAGGGAAGTTTCAATATAATATTGACATCGCACCAGACAGAAATGCCTTGTCAAACTTAAAGAAGAAACCCTCGGAAAGTTTCAGAGAATACGCCATCAAATGGCGCGAGCAAGCGTCAAGGGTAAAACCTTCCATGGACGAGATAGAGATGGTCACTACTTTCCTCCAGGCTCAAGAGTCTGACTATTTCCAAAACATGATGTCAGCCATGGGAAAGCCTTTCGCAGAAGCGATTAAGATTGGAGAGATGGTGGAGAACGGTCTGAAAACGGGAAGAATTTTGAGTCAGGCAGCCATAAAGGCAACCTCCCAAGCCGTCCAAAGCGGGTCTGGAGGAATGGCAAGAGGGAAGAAAAAGGAGGAAACATCCATGGCGGTATCAGAGGCGGGAGAATATCATAATCCCGGGCTTTGTTCTTCGGAAAGAACCTCGCAACATTATTTCCCCCACCAAAATGTGACCTACGCTCCTCAGCCCTACATAGTCATGAGCACCCAGCCTTACATCCAGCGTTCACAGCCAGTCAATCGGGGGCAAGCTCCACATCCTAGGAATCAGCCTCCTCACCGAAACCATTACAATCCTCGACCTCCTCAGAATAATTTCCGTCCTCGGGAACCACCCAGGAGACCCAACTATACACCAATCGGTGAACCCTATTCCACCCTATTCCCTAAGCTTGTCCAGATGAATTTGTTGCAGCCCATACCACCAAACGGGCAGAACCCGGAATCACCATCATATCAGCGGGGTGTCAGATGTGCATACCATTCAAGGGTAGAAGGGCACGACACCAACAACTGTTGGACATTGAAACAAGCTGTAGAGAATCTGTTAGACCAAGGGAAGATTGTGTTGAAAGACGAGGATATCCCAAATGTGACCAATAATCCACTGCCCGCCCACAACAACGGGCCGATAGTTGGGATGATTTGTGAAGACGAGGAAGTTGATCCGGCGCTTAAATCCATAATTGCTATTGCTAATACAGAAAGGGAGCCCAGGGCAACTCCGGAGCAAGAAAAAGGAATAAGTGATGTATTCAAGCAGGCCTCCATGATATGGGGGACGATCAAACCACCTCGGCCGAACGAGCCAGTGTTTGTCGGACGCATACCACAGAAGCCAAAATACAACAAAGAGGAAGATGATAAGGTGTTCCCGCTCGAAGAGAGTGAGGAAATATGTGAGGCGACAAGGGAAAAGCTATGCGAAATACACATGGTCCAGCCAGGAGAGGGCACTAGCACTGCTGAGGTATCGTACATGGGACCAAGCACCAAGCTTCAAAACTAGAAGGCTACGCCGTTCTTCATCAAACGGAAGTCCTATTGAACCTGTCTTGCCACTTTCTCTACATCATGAGCTACCCCAGGGTGTGACTCAGATGCTTTTCTTTAGTTTCATGTTTTTAATTTCCTGAATGTCAACCTTTTTCTTTATCTTTCCCAAAATTCCAAGAAATGAAATCATGTTTCATCGCTCACTTTCTTCTTCTGTGTTTTCCTTTTGTGTTCTCTTCAATTCTGATAAATGCAGCTTTAAATAACATGACATGCTTGCGGACTTCATGCCCGGATCACGAGAACTCTGTCAGACTTCAAATAATGAGTCAAAATTTGAGATGTAAAGAATTTGAAAAGTAGGAACAACTAAAGAAACAGGTAGAATAAGGGTGGATTGATTTGGCGAAATAAGGGTGAACTATGATACTGATATTGGTATATAGTGGGATCGGGTTGCGCGCCACAACATATTTATATATATTATCTTTGTTGTTGATGCTATATTACGGTGAAATAAGGGAGGAATTTGTGTTGTCTGGTGGTATCGGGTTGCGCGCTGCAACAACCTATATGTTTCTATTTCTTAAGCTGTGTTGGTTTCCGATATTTTATTTGAACTGTTAAAGATTGTTATTCTAGACGACACTAGTTTATTTTTGAGGCTATGGTTATTATTTTCAATTAACTGCTTCTTGTCATACCTTCTTTTTCCGCCCCGGCGAGGGTACAGGGAGTTTTTTTTCCAATTAAAGGACAATCGAAACGGGATTTATTTATTTATTTCAGAGTCGCCACTTGGGAGATTTAGGGTGTCCCAAGTCACCAATTTTAATCCCGAATGGAGGAAAAGAATGACTCCATATTACAGTCTGCGCACCAGAAATCCGGATAAGGAATTCTGTTAACCCGGGAGAAGGTGTTAGGAATTCCCGAGTTCCGTGGTTCTAGCACGGTCGCTCAACTGTTATATTCGGCTTGATTATCTGATTTTATACAAAATTGAACTTATGTGCAAATTTTATCTTTTTACCGCTTTTATCATTATATTTTTTTTAAAAAATGTGAACATCGTTTAAAAACATGTCTTTGGATTGCGTCACATAAAATGCACCCGCGATCCAGAACGTATTTTTATTCAATGTTTTGGGATTTGGGTTTGGGTCACATGAAATGCACACCCATATTTAAGAAAATAATTTTGTTAAAGACGCGTCTAGAGCGACTAGCGTATTATCGATTTGGGAAAGGCCGTGAAATTTTGCTAGACGGCCAATTCCGATGTTCTAAATAATTAATACATACATTTGTGAGGGCCCCGCAATCTATACATTTTACTAAGCGAGGCTCATCTCATTTTATTTTAAATGGACAAATCTTAAAACGACTACATTTTTCTATTAAAATTAGTCTCTAAAATGAATAAAGAAAATCCTAATTAATTATGATTTTTTTTATTATTATTATTATTTTAAGAAAACATGGATTCTATTGCTAGATTAATACAAATATTGATGGAAAGAAATTTTACTCAAAATTTCGAAATTATAAATAAAATAAAAATTCGATAACTAATATTCAAAAGAATCAAATATAGCTAGATTAAAACTCAGCATTGTTATAAAAAAAATTATTGAGATTAATTATTCACAACCATTTGAAACTTGATTTAACCATAATTACTAAAGCTTATTAGAAAGTTTATTAGACTTAAACATTCTTCTAATCTTGCTTGAACTCAAGTCATGCCTTAATGCCTAATTTACGAAGTTTAATTTAAATTCATGCCTTAGCTAAATTTAGCTACTTGTTCATGATCAACCTACTGTTGATAATCTTGAAGCTTCCATAACTAGTGAATTAACCCATTTTGCCAAACCGATTCATTAAAGGCTAACTTATGTTATTTTTTCCATTCCAATTATTATTCAGTAATACATAGAATAGCTTAAATATAATCAACAAAAGGAACAAAGAAAAACGAAATTAAAACTTCAAAATTTCATTCTTCATATGTATTCATGCTTCATATTTCGGATTACAATAACCAACTTTTCAGTTGTGTACCTGATATTGGAAGCAAAAGAAAATGAAGATGAGAATCAACAGCAGTAATAACAGTACAACACAACAACAATAGCCCAGCAACAGTAACAACCCAGTAACAGACCGGTGGAGTAGTAATCCCAAAACAAATGCTTCCAACTTTTATGAAACCACAATAATTAATGCTGATTTCAAACAATGAAAGAAAGCAGAATATTTTTTTTGTTTTTGTTATTTGAAAGCTTAAATATTTTTCGGAATTTTTCTTTCTCTTAAATGTTCAGCCTTTTTTTCTCTCTCTTATTTTCTTTTTGTTCCAGATTCGTTCCTCTTTTTTTTTTTTTTTCTCTAAAACTAAATTATAAAAATACTTAAATTATTATTAAGAACTAAATAAAGTTATAAAAGCACAAATTAACTCCAAATAACAATTAACGCACAATTAAGTAATAATTAAGCATTAAATTGTATATTTGGACATTAAATGCTAAAAATGCAAACGATGCCTATTTTTGTAAATTTTTATTTTTTGTAAACAAACTTAATTACTAACAAATTGTAGAATTAAATCCTACATGCAAAATGCGACATATTTTTGTATTTTTTATTAATTTAGCAAATAAACATGCACAGACAAAAACAAATAATTATTCAAAATATCACAAAATACCACAAAATTGCACACCAAGAAAAATTATTTTATATTTTGAATTTTTTGGGAGTAATTCTCATATTGGGCAAAAATTACGTGCTTACAGCTGCCCCTCTTTGCCCGAAGGCACGAAGGGTTTTCGTGCAAAGATAAAGCGAGCGATTTTTGCCCATCCGAGTACTCCGTGTGAAGCATTTTTTTTGAAAAAGATTTGACCGAACCTTTGCTTCAAAGGTTTCCTACATATCCTGGGCTAAACAGGAATCAGGTCAATGTAGTTCGGGAAGTTTTGGTAGCTGGGACTACCGTGGGACTGCAATGTTACTGTTGTTGCATGCTATTACTACTGCTTACCGATCTCCTTGTTACACCGTGCTTAAAAGAAAACAAGAAGCTAGGCTAGACTGCAATTTGTTCTTGTTGCCTTGCTTTCTTGTCTGCTTGCATTTCTTCCGGTGCTTTTTTTTTTCCGATGCTTTTCTTCCTTTTGACACATGTACTTGAGTTTGTACTGAGACCTCTTGTTGCAACCTTCTGCTTCCCGGTGCTGGGGATTTTTATTGTTTCCTGCTGGGGATTCCTATTGTAACCCTCTGTTTTATTGTCCTCTGACTTGATCTTGAAATGTATGCCTTTGTTATCTGGGCGGGCTCCCAACTTCAACGCTTGAAATATAAAGACTGAAATGTATGCCTCTGTTATCTGGCCGGGCTCCCAACTTCAATGCTTGAAATGTAAAGACTGAAATGTATGCCTCTGTTATCTGGGCGGGCTCCCAACTTCAACGCTTGAAATATAAAGACTGAATTGTATGCCTCTGTTATCTGGGCGGGCTCCCAACTTCAATGCTTGAAATGTAAAGACTGAAATGTATGCCTCTGTTATCTGGGCGGGCTCCCAACTTCAACACTTGAAAATTAAAGACTGAAATGTATGCCTCTGTTATCTGGGCGGGCTCCCAACTTCAACGCTTGAAATGTAAAGACTGAAATGTATGCCTCTGTTATCTGGGCGGGCTCCCAACTTCAACGCTTGAAATATAAAGACTGAAATGTGTGCCTCTGTTTTATGGGCGGGCTCCCAACTTCAACAACAACTTTAAAAATAAACGCCATTCCTCTCTTCAGGCGGGCTCCTGACTTCAACAACAAATCGCCATTCTATTCTTCAGGGGGGCTCCTGACCTCAACCAACAAATCGCCATTCTATTCTTCAGGGGGGCTCCTGAATTCAACAACAATTTTGAAAATAAACGCCATTCCTCTCTTCAGGCGGGCTCCTGACTTCAACCAATAAATCGCCATTCTATTCTTCAGGGGGCTCCTGACTTCAACCAATAAATCGCCATTCTGTTCTTTAGGGGGGGCTCCTGACTTCAACCATTTTTTCAAAAATGTCATTCCTTTCTTTGGCTGGCACGATTTTAACAACCCTTTTTTTAAAAATGCCTTTCCTTTCTTCAGGCGGGCTCCTGATTTCAACCAATAAATTGCCATTCTGTTCTTCAGGGGGGCTCCTGACTTCAACCAATAAATCGTCATTCTATTCTTCAGGGGGGGCTCCTGACTTCAACCATTTTTTAAAATGCCATTCCTTTCTTTGGCTGGCACGATTTTAACAACCCTTTTTTTAAAAAATTGCCTCTCCTGTCTTCAGGCGGGCTCCTAATTTCAACCAATAAATTGCCATTCTGTTCTTCAGGGGGGCTCCTGACTTCAACCAATAAATCGCCATTCTATTCTTCAAGGGGGCTCCTGACTTCAACCATTTTTCAAAAATGCCATTCCTTTCTTTGGCTGGCACGATTTTAACAACTCTTTTTTTTAAAACTTCCTTTCCTTTCTTCAGGCAGACTCCTGATTTCAACCAATAAATCGCCATTCTGTTCTTCAGGGGGGCTCCTGACTTCAACCAATAAATCGCCATTCTATTCTTCAGGGGGCTCCTGACTTCAACCAATAATGTCAAAAATAAATCGTCATTCTGTTCTTCAGGGGGGCTCCTGATTTCAACCAATAATGCTATTCTTCAGGGGGCTCCTGACTTCAACCAATAAATCGCCATTCTATTCTTCAGGGGGCTCCTGATTTCAACAACTTTTTTTTTCAAATTCAAACTTCTTTTTTTTAAATTATCCTAGGAGAAAATTCATTAGACTAGATTTTGATCCTAGGAGAAGATTCATCCGACTAAGATTTTATTATACTATCTTGGGAGAAAAATTTCATCGGACCAAGATTTTGACTCTAGGAGATAAATCATCAAACTAGGCCCATTTTGTTGTGATCTTAGGAGAAAGATTCATCGGACTAAGATTTGATATCTTAGGAGAAAAATTCATCAGACTAAGATCTTTATCTTAGGAGAAAGATTCATCGGACTAAGATTTGATATCTTAGGAGAAAAATTCATCAGACTAAGATCTTTATCTTAGGAGAAAGATTCATCGGACTAAGATTTGATATCTTAGGAGAAAAATTCATCAGACTAAGATCTTTATCTTAGGAGAAAGATTCATCGGACTAAGATTTGATATCTTAGGAGAAAAATTCATCGGACTAAGATTTGATATCTTATCTTGGGAGAAAAATTTCATCGGGCCAAGATTTTGACTCTAGGAGATAAATCGTCAAACTAAGTCAATTTTGTTGTGATCTTAGGAGAAAGATTCATCGGACTAAGATTTCTATCTTAGGAGAAAAATTCATCGGACTAAGATTTAATTTCTTATCTTGGGAGGAAAAATTCCATCGGACCAAGATTGTGACTCTAGGAGATAAATCATCAAACTAGGCCCATTTTGTTGTGATCTTAGGAGAAAGATTCATCGGACTAAGATTTGATATCTTAGGAGAAAAATTCATCAGACTAAGATCTCTATCTTAGGAGAAAGATTCATCGGACTAAGATTTGATATCTTAGGAGAAAAATTCATCGGACTAAGATTTGTATTATACTATCTTGGGAGAAAAATTTCATCGGACCAAGATTTTGACTCTAGGAGATAAATCATCAAACTAGGCCCATTTTGTTGTGATCTTAGGAGAAAGATTCATCGGACTAAGATTTGATATCTTAGGAGAATAATTCATCAGACTAAGATCTTTATCTTAGGAAAAAGATTCATCGGACTAAGATTTGATATCTTAGGAGAAAAATTCATCGGACTAAGATTTGATATCTTATCTTGGGAGAAAAATTTCATCGGACCAAGATTTTGACTCTAGGAGATAAATCGTCAAACTAGGTCCATTTTGTTGTGATCTTAGTAGAAAGATTCATCGGACTAAGATTTCTATCTTAGGATAAAAATTCATCGGACTAAGATTTAATTTCTTATCTTGGGAGGAAAAATTCCATCGGACCAAGATTGTGACTCTAGGAGATAAATCATCAAACTAGGCCCATTTTGTTGTGATCTTAGGAGAAAGATTCATCAGACTAAGATTTGATATCTTGGGAGAAAAATTCATCAGACTAAGATCTCTATCTTAGGAGAAAGATTCATCGGACTAAGATTTGATATCTTAGGAGAAAAATTCACCGGACTAAGATTTCTTTCTTAAGAGAAAAATTTATCGGACTAAGATTTGGTATCTTAGGAGAAAATTTCATCGGACTAAGATTTGATATCTTATCTTGGGAGAAAAATTTCATCGGACCAAGATTGTATCGGGAGGTAAATTCATCAGATTAGGACTTTTTATCCTAAGAGGAAAATGTAAAGATCAATGATTTGAGAAACTTACCTTTGCAATTTCTTCTTTTCTTTTATTTTTCCTTTGCGCTGCTTTGTTCTTGCTTGCTGGGGATAATACCACTGGGGGAGTCTCCTTTCTTCCCCTCTTTCAAATTCAAATTTTTTTTTTTGATTTTTTTTTGGTGTTTTGTTTTTTCAACACTATTGGGGATAGAAGTGTTATCTTCTTGGGATAAAGTTGTTGAGGATAACGCTGCTGAGGAATTTTATCCCTACAAATTGATGCTTCATTCTTCTGGAAGCTGCTGGGGATGATAATGGCTTTTGCTTTTTCTAAACACCAATTTCATCCCTTTGTTCTGTCTGCTGGGGAATACTTCCTCCATTGAAACTTATTATGTTGGGGCAACACTGGTTCAAAGACCTCTTCCCTTGAGACTGGTGTAATCTTTATTCTTCCTCGAATGGGTACCTGACTTCCAGAAAATTTTCCAAATGAAAGGAAAATTTTCTGCCCCAGTTTGACAGTCTCCCTTATGGCATGCATTTCTATCCTCAATGTCATTTCCTTTACCTGTTTCAAATTAAACAAAGTTTGTTAGTTTAAAACGTGGTGGTTGGTTGTGATACTCCTACTGGGCTGGTTTTCCCTTTATCCTTCCTTGCTCTGCGTTCCACAACTTGTTGGGGATGATATTATTTGCTGGGGATAATCCCTTTCTGCTGGGGATATCCCTCTTCTTTTGTGGCATAGCTCGGAAATTGGCCTTTCCCCGACCTTTTAGTCTAGTATGAATTTCCCAAATCATGCTCACTGCTCTCCTTTCTTTGTTCACGGGCCTTGGCCTTGAGGTTTATATCCTTTGGTTTTGGCAAGGATATCCCTCTTGACACTCGTCAATCCTTTTATTGGGGATATCTTTCTTGACACTGACCTCGCGCTTGTTCCTTCCTGACTATACCACTTGGATGTACTAGTAAGATCTTATCTTGGAAAGCTGATGACCTATTTTGAAGTCATTTCCCACTGGTTTTGACCAAACAGACTCTACTGGGTAATTTTCTATGAAAGGAGAAAGATAAAAAGGAACAGAATAAAAGACAAAGGAAAAAGATGACTCTTTAACAAAAGAAACTATAAATAAAAACCTATCAAACGCAGACACCGACTCTAATGGTCATGACATGCATATGTGGCCTATCCCCCATCTGACTCCCAATCTTATTCGACTTGTAGTGCCCGAAGGGTTTTCACTATCAAGCCTCTCTCATTTTGTTTTTCTCTCAGCTTTCATCGCCTTATGGTGTCCGTAAAGATTTTCACCGATAAGACTCTCTCATTTGTATCACTTTCCAGCTGGGGATTTGGAGTGTTGCTGGTATGACTCTTTCCGCTGGAGATTAGAGTCCTTTCTGTTGTGGAACAGAATGTTATATTCGCCGGTAAGACTCTCATTTGTCTGACTTGGCATATTCTGAAGACTGATCAGAAGGTCTTTCTTTGGACCGTAATGGGGGTTTTTGGATAGGGCTAGAAAGAAAGGGTATTAAAGGCTCAATAAAAACAAAATAAATTTGGGTTTTAAAATTACAACCTTCGGAACCATATTTGTTTACCACAAGAGCAACCCTTGCCCCAGTTCATTGCTCGGGGATTATTTATTTATTATTATTATTATTATTTTTTTACTTTTTATTACACCATGCACACCATGCACACTATGCATACTATGCACCCTATGACCGAGCCGTGAAGCGCCTACGTATCCTCTTTGAGGAATCAGGTCAAACGTAGTTCCCAATTCTTCTGTTTTTCATTTGATTTTTTTTTGTTATCATTTTCCTCTTCTTTTTTTTTTGATTTTTTTTTCTTTACCTTCCAGGCTCGTATTTCCTAGTCGTTGCTATTGATTCCGAACGAGGGGTATGAAAGAAAATAAATAAGGCTCAAAGGGGGGTAACGAAGGATAAAGTGTTTAGATAGCAGAACAAAATGCCTTCGTCATTCCAGTCTTCAAAACATGCCAAGTGCAAACAACACAATTGATCATAGATTTATAGTCTCTTCCGATGGTGCTGGACTTGACAATTATGTTAAACACTTGCTTTTTCATTTGTCATTTCTAAAGCACCGTTGGGCGACACTCTCACTCTCATGAACGACCCTCATGCCAATTTGGCGAATCTTGCATTTAACGATTTTCTTTATGTTTTACTTGCCCCAGTTCCACATGACTCGGGCTTCAAATAATCTCAAACCGTTCTTATTTCCTTTAAATGCTCTGATTGCCTTTCCGGGGTTTTATGATTAGCTTTAAAGACTAGGCCCAAACTGTGTGCGCATGTCATGTCACGAGAATCGGCGCTGAACAAAAATGATAAAAGGACTAAACAAAAAAATGACTGGAAACAATAAAAGACCGGCTTTTGTATTAGACTACCGGCGAAATGGTTTGAATAATAAAACAAACAAAACAACTAGAATAAAATCCTAACACAGCCTCGACAAAACTTAAACAAACTGATATGACAAACTGGAAAGATAAGAAGGTTTGACACAAGACAATATTTGGATTACAACCCTAAGAATAATCCGGACAATAGAAATGACAACAAAATAAGCCACCACAAGCTTCTCTCTTGCTAACCAAGGAACGGAGCGTCCTCCCATTTTATCAAAATTGGCATCTTAGCCACTAAGCTTTGCATTAGTATTGCCAAGACCATTATCAGCTTCCATATCATCAACCTCCGTCAACAAGTTCTCGATAGGGTTCGAGTGCTCCATGTTACTGTTATCGATCACAATCCGCCCTTCTTGGATCATTTTCTCTACTTCCCTTTTCAAATTACGACAACTCTCAATGTTGTGCCCTATGACATTGGAGTGGTACGCGCATTGCGCTGCCGGATCAAAGTTTCTTGCATGTGGATCTGGAGTATATGCGGGGAGCGGCTCAATCAAGCCAGCATGCTTTAGCCTTTCAAACAGACTTGCATAAGATACTCCGATAGGGGTGAGAGCCTTTCCTCGTTTCAGCAACCTTTCGTTCCTAAATGCTTGATTGGGCCGGAAACCTGATCCAGGGGGCTTCCGGTAGGCTTGTGAGGGTGGATAGGCCTTCTGTGGAGCTGGGTATTTGGAAAGTGAAGCCCGTCTTTGGGAATCTCGTGGAGAGAAGTAGCATTGGGGAGGGGAGTAGCGTGGACGAGTGATGGAGCTACTCGGGTAGCTAGGAAAGCTGTCATAAGTGGGTTGGGATGGAGAGTATGGGGGATGGGTAATGCCAGAGTTTGAAAAGCTTGGCGGTGGTGGGGGTGGTGCTTTCCCAGTTATCCATGCCTGATACATGTCTGCCACATGTTGTCTCAGCATTTTCACTTCTTCTACCAACCCGTTGTTCTGTTCGACCAATTGTTGTCGGTCATCAGTACCGACCCACCCTGTTCTGAGGTTCTGTGTCATTTGCTTTGCAGGGAGGAGTTACCACAACCAACCACTTTTCTATATATGAACACAACAAAGGGAAGCCATCACGTTAGTGTCAGGGCATTTGACAGATAATCATATATCAGAGATGCAATGCACCTAAGCAGTTAAATCGTTCTATCAGAGATGCGATGCACTTGCGCTTTCCTTTATTCTTCTTTCTTCCTTTTTTTTTTCTTTTTCAGTGGTGGTCGAATCTTATGCAGATTGCCTACGTATCATGACCCCGTATGAATCAGACCTTGCGTAGTTCGGACCAATAAAAGATAAACAATACTAATTATTTTTTTTTCAATTTTCATATTAAAATAAACTGGGGTTTAAAGGTTTGAAGATGACCTACAAACTCGAAAATCAAACAACCCACATATTCTAATTAAAGATTTATAACCTTGAAACAAAAAGGCCAGCTTCCTTTCCCCGTTCGACAAATGCAACCAAACGGTTATTTTTGCAAATGTGGCCACTTCCAAATTTCACATGAATTTTGAGGCCGGGGAGAATTATTTTGACACTTTACAAACTTGTCCGTTCTTTTACGAAAATAGCCTTTCGACAACTGAAAGATATTCTAAGGCTATTTCGGCAAGAACGGTTTAAGACGCGTCCGAAGCTGGCTCGACTTATTTTTGACTAAAAAATTCAAACGGTATTCACCTGACCGTTGACTCTTTGTTTTTTTTTTGTTTTTTTTTTCAAATTACAATAAAAACCTGCTGTTGCAAACACGGCCCTTCAGCGCCTCGGGGACGAAGATTTTTTAAGGCTGTGTGGGTCAATTGGACCAAAAATCCTAAACATGACCCAAAAGGTGGCTGTTTATGCAAAGTCAGCCTTCCGGCGTCCCTTTCGGGAACATTCGGCTATGTCTTGATAAAACAGCGTCACCCGACTTCTTTATGACAAAATTAAAATTTGACATATATTTTTTTTGGCTATTTTTAGCAAAAGAGGAGGTTGGACACCGCCCGACTTATTTATGACAAAATTAAAATTTTGACACGTTATTTATCTATTTATTGGTTTTTGGCTATTTTAGCAAAAAGGGGGGTTGGACCCGATGAGGGTTGCCTACGTATCTCACATCCAGTGAGAATCAAACCCGCGTAGTTCGGACCAATTGACCGAACTATTTTAAAACAGGATTTTTTTTCGGCAGCAAATAACAAAACCACTTTCAAAGCACGACTCTTTTCATTTCCATTTTGGCATTTTCAGAAACAAATAAAAAACTATTTTAAAAGTAAGACTCTTTTTCATTGTTATTTCAGGGATAGACAAACTATTTTCCTTTATATATATATATATATATATATATATATATTTTTTTTTATTAAAAAAAATAAGACAGAACAACGATTTTTTCTTCTTCTATTTTTACTTTGCTTTTTAGTAAAACAAACTAATAAAACATTTTTTTTCGAAATTTTGGCAGAGTTTTGACAATATTTGGGAATTGGTTTTTTTTTTCTTCTTTTTTTTCAAAAATAAACAATCAATTCCCTAACCGCTATTTTTTTTCAATTTCAAAATATTATTCCTGATATTCAAAAGTCAGTCAACATACAAGTTCGTATCAAATAAATGCGCAAGTAGGAGCAAGTAAGATGCATCAGGATGGTCATTTTCATTTTTGGTACACCTGTCCTAGACAGACCCAACCCCTGTGTTGAGCCTCCAAAGTCAAATGCACGTGATGCAAACAAACGTTCCTACTAGGGATCCGGCATGAAGCTGAGTTATTCTAAGTGAAAAACCTGAGGCATATTGTTCTAGCCCTGGCTTACCCAAGTGGACAGCTTGAGCTGAAGTGGGAGCAACGTACTGGGAGCACGAAAATCTACCCGGCCTAGTTACTTGTCCCAACTTCGTTTTATTTGGTATGACTTCTAACAGAAAGGTGGGCCACGCGCACGTGTACATCATAAATTCAGAAAACTCAGAAAGAAGAAGGGTTTCGTAGCAGTTTTATATACATAATTCAGATAATATTAAAGCGGTAAAAGCATCATTTAGCACATTAAGCATATATCATGTAAAAATCAGATAATAAATAAAGCCAACTATAACAGTTATTTTAAGCTCGAATTCTTGAACCCTGAACCAGTGGTTCTGGGTCCATATCCCCAGCAGAGTCGCCAGAGCTGTCACACCTCCTTTTTCCACCCCGGCGAGGGTACAGGGAGTTTTTTTTCCAATTAAAGGACAATCGAAACAGAATTTATTTATTTATTTCAGAGTCGCCACTTGGGAGATTTAGGGTGTCCCAAGTCACCAATTTTAATCCCGAATGGAGGAAAAGAATGACTCCATATTACAGTCTGCGCACCAGAAATCCGGATAAGGAATTCTGTTAACCCGGGAGAAGGTGTTAGGCATTCCCGAGTTCCGTGGTTCTAGCACGGTCACTCAACTGTTATATTCGGCTTGATTATCTGATTTTATACAAATTTGAACTTATGTGCAAATTTTATCTTTTTACCGCTTTTATCATTATATTTTTTTTTTAAAACAAAATGTGAACATCATTTAAAAATATGTCTTTGGATTCCGTCACATAAAATGCACCCGCGATCCGGAACGTATTTTTATTCAATGTTTTGGGATTTGTGTTTGGGTCACATGAAATGCACACCCATATTTAAGAAAATAATTTTGTGAAAGACGCGTCTAGAGCGACTAGCGTATTATCGATTTGGGAAATGCCGTGAAATTTTGCTAGACGGCCAATTCCGATGTTCTAAATAATTAATACATACATTTGTGAGCGCCTCGCAATCTATACATTTTACTAAGCGAGGCTCATCTCATTTTATTTTAAATGGACAAATCTTAAAACGACTACATTTTTCTATTAAAATTAGTCTCTAAAATGAATAAAGAAAATCCTAATTAATTATGTTTTTTTTATTATTATTATTTTAAGAAAACATGGATTCTATTGCTAGATTAATACAAATATTGATGGAAAGAAATTTTACTCAAAATTTCGAAATTACAAATAAAATAAAAATTCGACAACTAATATTCAAAAGAATCAAATATAGCTAGATTAAAACTCAGCATTGTTATAAAAAAAATTATTGAGATTAATTATTCACAACCATTCAGACGGGCAGACAGTCTGAGCGCACTATTCAGATATTGGAGGACATGTTGCGTACTTGTGTCTTTAATTTTGGAGGGTCATGTGATCAGTTTCTACCGCTTGCAGAGTTTGATTATAACAACAACTACCAGTTGAGTATTCAGACGGATCCATATGAGGCTTTGTATGGGAGGCGGTGTAGATCTCCAGTCGGTTGGTTTGAGCCGGGTGAGTCTAGGCTATTGGGGACAGACTTGGTGCAGGATGCTTTAGGAAAGGTGAAGGTGATTCAGGAGAGGCTTCGTACAATGCAATCGAGACAAAAGAGTTATGCTGACTCTAGGAGATAAATCATCAAACTAGGTCCATTTTGTTGTGATCTTAGGAGAAAGATTCATCAGACTAAGATTTGATATCTTGGGAGAAAAATTCATCAGACTAAGATCTCTATCTTAGGAGAAAGATTCATCGGACTAAGATTTGATATCTTAGGAGAAAAATTCATCGGACTAAGATTTCTTTCTTAGGAGAAAAATTTATCGGACTAAGATTTGGTATCTTAGGAGAAAATTTCATCGGACTAAGATTTGATATCTTATCTTGGGAGAAAAATTTCATCGGACCAAGATTGTATCGGGAGGTAAATTCATCAGATTAGGACTTTTTATCCTAAGAGGAAAATGTAAAGATCAATGATTTGAGAAACTTACCTTTGCAATTTCTTCTTTTCTTTTATTTTTCCTTTGCGCTGCTTTGTTCTTGCTTGCTGGGGATAATACCACTGGGGTAGTCTCCTTTCTTCCCCTCTTTCAAATTCAATTTTTTTTTGATTTTTTTTTGGTGTTTTGTTTTTTCAACACTATTGGGGATAGAAGTGTTATCTTCTTGGGATAAAGTTGTTGAGGATAACGCTGCTGAGGAATTTTATCCCTACAAATTGATGCTTCATTCTTCTGGAAGCTGCTGGGGATGATAATGACTTTTGCTTTTTCTAAACACCAATTTCATCCCTTTGTTCTGTCTGCTGGGGAATACTTCCTCCATTGAAACTTATTATGTTGGGGCAACACTGGTTCAAAGACCACTTCCCTTGAGACTGGTGTAATCTTTATTCTTCCTCGAATGGGTACCTGACTTCCAGAAAATTTTCCAAATGAAAGGAAAATTTTCTGCCCCAGTTTGACAGTCTCCCTTATGGCATGCATTTCTATCCTCAATGCCATTTCCTTTACCTGTTTCAAATTAAACAAAGTTTGTTAGTTTAAAACGTGGTGGTTGGTTGTGATACTCCTACTGGGCTGGTTTTCCCTTTATCCTTCCTTGCTCTGCGTTCCACAACTTGTTGGGGATGATATTATTTGCTGGGGATAATCCCTTTCTGCTGGGGATATCCCTCTTCTTTTGTGGCATAGCTCGGAAATTGGCCTTTCCCCGACCTTTTAGTCTAGTATGAATTTCCCAAATCATGCTCACTGCTCTCCTTGCTTTGTTCACGGGCCTTGGCCTTGAGGTTTATATCCTTTGATTTTGGCAAGGATATCCCTCTTGACACTCGTCAATCCTTTTATTGGGGATATCTTTCTTGACACTGACCTCGCGCTTGTTCCTTCCTGACTATACCACTTGGATGTACTAGTCAGATCTTATCTTAGAAAGCTGATGACCTATTTTGAAGTCATTTCCCACTGGTTTTGACCAAACAGACTCTACTGGGTAATTTTCTATGAAAGGAGAAAGATAAAAAGGAACAGAATAAAAGACAAAGGAAAAAGATGACTCTTTAACAAAAGAAACTATAAATAAAAACCTATCAAACGCAGACACCGACTTTAATGGTCATGACATGCATATTTGGCCTATCCCCCATCTGACTCCCAATCTTATTCGACTTGTAGTGCCCGAAGGGTTTTCACTATCAAGCCTCTCTCATTTTGTTTTTCTCTCAGCTTTCATCGCCTTATGGTGTCCGTAAAGATTTTCACCGATAAGACTCTCTCATTTGTATCACTTTCTAGCTGGGGATTTGGAGTGTTGCTGGTATGACTCTTTCCGCTGGAGATTAGAGTCCTTTCTGTTGTGGAACAGAATGTTATATTCGCCGGTAAGACTCTCATTTGTCTGACTTGGCATATTCTGAAGACTGATCAGAAGGTCTTTCTTTGGACCGTAATGGGGGTTTTTGGATAGGGCTAGAAAGAAAGGGTATTAAAGGCTCAATAAAAACAAAATAAATTTGGGTTTTAAAATTACAACCTTCGGAACCATATTTGTTTACCACAAGAGCAACCCTTGCCCCAGTTCATTGCTCGGGGATTATTTATTTATTATTATTATTATTTTTTTTACTTTTTATTACACCATGCACACCATGCACACTATGCATACTATGCACCCTATGACCGAGCCGTGAAGCGCCTACGTATCCTCTTTGAGGAATCAGGTCAAACGTAGTTCCCAATTCTTCTGTTTTCATTTGATTTTTTTTTGTTATCATTTTCCTCTTCTTTTTTTTGATTTTTTTTTCTTTACCTTCCAGGCTCGTATTTCCTAGTCGTTGCTATTGATTCCGAACGAGGGGTATGAAAGAAAATAAATAAGGCTCAAAGGGGGGTAACGAAGGATAAAGTGTTTAGATAAGCAGAACAAAATGCCTTCGTCATTCCAGTCTTCAAAACATGCCAAGTGCAAACAACACAATTGATCATAGATTTATAGTCTCTTCCGATGGTGCTGGACTTGACAATTATGTTAAACACTTGCTTTTTCATTTGTCATTTCTAAAGCACCGTTGGGCGACACTCTCACTCTCATGAACGACCCTCATGCCAATTTGGCGAATCTTGCATTTAACGATTTTCTTTATGTTTTACTTGCCCCAGTTCCACATGACTCGGGCTTCAAATAATCTCAAACCGTTCTTATTTCCTTTAAATGCTCTGATTGCCTTTCCGGGGTTTTATGATTAGCTTTAAAGACTAGGCCCAAACTGTGTGCGCATGTCATGTCACGAGAATCGGCGCTGAACAAAAATGATAAAAGGACTAAACAAAAAAATGACTGGAAACAATAAAAGACCGGCTTTTGTATTAGACTACCGGCGAAATGGTTTGAATAATAAAACAAACAAAACAACTAGAATAAAATCCTAACACAGCCTCGACGAGACTTAAACAAACTGATACGACAAAAATGGAAAGATAAGAAGGTTTGACACAAGACAATATTCGGATTACAACCCTAAGAATAATCCGGATAACAGAAATGACAACAAAATAAACCACCAACAGCTTCTCTCTTGCTAACCAAGGAACGGAGCGTCCTCCCATTTTATCAAAATTGGCATCTTAGCCACTAAGCTTTGCATTAGTATTGCCAAGACCATTATCAGCTTCCATATCATCAACCTCCGTCAACAAGTTCTCGATAGGGTTCGAGTGCTCCATGTTACTGTTATCGATCACAATCCGCCCTTCTTGGATCATTTTCTCTACTTCCCTTTTCAAATTACGACAACTCTCAATGTTGTGCCCTATGACATTGGAGTGGTACGCGCATTGCGCTGCCGGATCAAAGTTTCTTGCATGTGGATCTGGAGTATATGCGGGGAGCGGCTCAATCAAGCCAGCATGCTTTAGCCTTTCAAACAGACTTGCATAAGATACTCCGATAGGGGTGAGAGCCTTTCCTCGTTTCAGCAACCTTTCGTTCCTAAATGCTTGATTGGGCCGGAAACCTGATCCAGGGGGCTTCCGGTAGGCTTGTGAGGGTGGATAGGCCTTCTGTGGAGCTGGGTATTTGGAAAGTGAAGCCCGTCTTTGGGAATCTCGTGGAGAGAAGTAGCATTGGGGAGGGGAGTAGCGTGGACGAGTGATGGAGCTACTCGGGTAGCTAGGAAAGCTGTCATAAGTGGGTTGGGATGGAGAGTATGGGGGATGGGTAATGCCAGAGTTTGAAAAGCTTGGCGGTGGTGGGGGTGGTGCTTTCCCAGTTATCCATGCCTGATACATGTCTGCCACATGTTGTCTCAGCATTTTCACTTCTTCTACCAACCCGTTGTTCTGTTCGACCAATTGTTGTCGGTCATCAGTACCGACCCACCCTGTTCTGAGGTTCTGTGTCATTTGCTTTGCAGGGAGGAGTTACCACAACCAACCACTTTTCTATATATGAACACAACAAAGGGAAGCCATCACGTTAGTGTCAGGGCATTTGACAGATAATCATATATCAGAGATGCAATGCACCTAAGCAGTTAAATCGTTCTATCAGAGATGCGATGCACTTGCGCTTTCCTTTATTCTTCTTTCTTCCTTTTTTTTTCTTTTTCAGTGGTGGTCGAATCTTATGGAGATTGCCTACGTATCATGACCCCGTATGAATCAGACCTTGCGTAGTTCGGACCAATAAAAGATAAACAATACTAATTATTTTTTTTCAATTTTCATATTAAAATAAACTGGGGTTTAAAGGTTTGAAGATGACCTACAAACTCGAAAATCAAACAACCCACATATTCTAATTAAAGATTTATAACCTTGAAACAAAAAGGCCAGCTTCCTTTCCCCGTTCGACAAATGCAACCAAACGGTTATTTTTGCAAATGTGGCCACTTCCAAATTTCACATGAATTTTGAGGCCGGGGAGAATTATTTTGACACTTTACAAACTTGTCCGTTCTTTTACAAAAATAGCCTTTCGACAACTGAAAGATATTCTAAGGCTATTTCGGCAAGAACGGTTTAAGACGCGTCCGAAGCTGGCTCGACTTATTTTTGACTAAAAAATTCAAACGGTATTCACCTGACCGTTGACTCTTTGTTTTTTTTTTGTTTTTTTTTCAAATTACAATAAAAACCTGCTGTTGCAAACACGGCCCTTCAGCGCCTCGGGGACGAAGATTTTTTAAGGCTGTGTGGGTCAATTGGACCAAAAATCCTAAACATGACCCAAAAGGTGGCTGTTTATGCAAAGTCAGCCTTCCGGCGTCCCTTTCGGGAACATTCGGCTATGTCTTGATAAAACAGCGTCACCCGACTTCTTTATGACAAAATTAAAATTTGACATATATTTTTTTTGGCTATTTTTAGCAAAAGAGGAGGTTGGACACCGCCCGACTTATTTATGACAAAATTAAAATTTTGACACGTTATTTATCTATTTATTGGTTTTTGGCTATTTTAGCAAAAAAGGGGGTTGGACCCGATGAGGGTTGCCTACGTATCTCACATCCAGTGAGAATCAAACCCGCGTAGTTCGGGCCAATTGACCGAACTATTTTAAAACAGGATTTTTTTTTCGGCAGCAAATAACAAAACTACTTTCAAAGCACGACTCTTTTCATTTCCATTTTGGCATTTTCAGAAACAAATAAAAAAACTATTTTAAAAGTAAGACTCTTTTTCATTGTCATTTCAGGGATAGACAAACTTTTTTCCTTTATATATATATATATATATATATATTTATTTTTTATTAAAAAAAATAAGACAGAACAACGATTTTTTCTTCTTCTATTTTTACTTTGCTTTTTAGTAAAACAAACTAATAAAACATTTTTTTTCGAAATTTTGGCAGAGTTTTGACAATATTTGGGAATTGGTTTTTTTTTCTTCTTTTTTTTTTAAAAATAAACAATCAATTCCCTAACCGCTATTTTTTTTTCAATTTCAAAATATTATTCCTGATATTCAAAAGTTAGTCAACATACAAGTTCGTATCAAATAAATGCGCAAGTAGGAGCAAGTAAGATGCATCAGGATGGTCATTTTCATTTTTGGTACACCTGTCCTAGACAGACCCAACCCCTGTGTTGAGCCTCCAAAGTCAAATGCACGTGATGCAAACAAACGTTCCTACTAGGGATCCGGCATGAAGCTGAGTTATTCTAAGTGAAAAACCTGAGGCATATTGTTCTAGCCCTGGCTTACCCAAGTGGACAGCTTGAGCTGAAGTGGGAGCAACGTACTGGGAGCACGAAAATCTACCCGGCCTAGTTACTTGTCCCAACTTCGTTTTATTTGGTATGACTTCTAACAGAAAGGTGGGCCACGCGCACGTGTACATCATAAATTCAGAAAACTCAGAAAGAAGAAGGGTTTCGTAGCAGTTTTATATACATAATTCAGATAATATTAAAGCGGTAAAAGCATCATTTAGCACATTAAGCATATATCATGTAAAAATCAGATAATAAATAAAGCCAACTATAACAGTTATTTTAAGCTCGAATTCTTGAACCCTGAACCAGTGGTTCTGGGTCCATATCCCCAGCAGAGTCACCAGAGCTGTCACACCTCCTTTTTCCACCCCGGCGAGGGTACAAGGGAGTTTTTTCCAATTAAAGGACAATCGAAACGGGATTTGTTTATTTATTTCAGAGTCGCCACTTGGGAGATTTAGGGTGTCCCAAGTCACCAATTTTAATCCCGAATCGAGGAAAAGAATGACTCCATATTACAGTCTGCGCACCAGAAATCCGGATAAGGAATTCTGTTAACCCGGGAGAAGGTGTTAGGCATTCCCGAGTTCCGTGGTTCTAGCACGGTCGCTCAACTGTTATATTCGGCTTGATTATCTGATTTTATACAAATATGAACTTATGTGCAAATTTTATCTTTTAACCGCTTTATTATTATTTTTTTTTAAAAAAATGTGAACATCATTTAAAAATATGTCTTTGGATTCCGTCACATAAAATGCACCCGCGATCCGGAACGTATTTTTATTCAATGTTTTGGGATTTGTGTTTGGGTCACATGAAATGCACACCCATATTTAAGAAAATAATTTTGTGAAAGACGCGTCTAGAGCGACTAGCGTATTATCGATTTGGGAAATGCCGTGAAATTTTGCTAGACGGCCAATTCCGATGTTCTAAATAATTAATACATACATTTGTGAGCGCCTCGCAATCTATACATTTTACTAAGCGAGGCTCATCTCATTTTATTTTAAATGGACAAATCTTAAAACGACTACATTTTTCTATTAAAATTAGTCTCTAAAATGAATAAAGAAAATCCTAATTAATTATGTTTTTTTATTATTATTATTATTTTAAGAAAACATGGATTCTATTGCTAGATTAATACAAATATTGATGGAAAGAAATTTTACTCAAAATTTCGAAATTACAAATAAAATAAAAATTCGACAACTAATATTCAAAAGAATCAAATATAGCTAGATTAAAACTCAGCATTGTTATAAAAAAAATTATTGAGATTAATTATTCACAACCATTCAGACGGGCAGACAGTCTGAGCGCACTATTCAGATATTGGAGGACATGTTGCGTACTTGTGTCATTAATTTTGGAGGGTCATGGGATCAGTTTCTACCGCTTGCAGAGTTTGATTATAACAACA
This sequence comes from Nicotiana sylvestris, assembly GCF_000393655.2. Classification (NCBI taxonomy): domain Eukaryota; kingdom Viridiplantae; phylum Streptophyta; class Magnoliopsida; order Solanales; family Solanaceae; genus Nicotiana; species Nicotiana sylvestris. The sequence goes on from NC_091064.1 coordinate 14,456,762, forward strand.
ACTACCAGTTGAGTATTCAGACGGATCCATATGAGGCTTTGTATGGGAGGCGGTGTAGATCTCCAGTCGGTTGGTTTGAGCCGGGTGAGTCTAGGCTATTGGGGACAGACTTGGTGCAGGATGCTTTAGGAAAGGTGAAGGTGATTCAGGAGAGGCTTCGTACAATGCAATCGAGACAAAAGAGTTATGCTGACAGGAAGGTTCTGGATGTGACCTACATGGTTGGGGAGAAGGTTTTGTTGAAGGTTTCGCCCATGAAGGCTGTTATGAGATTTGGGAAGAAGGGTAAATTGAGCCCTCGGTTCATTGGTCCTTTTGAGGTGCTTCGGAGGATTAGGAAGGTGGCTTATGAGCTTTATTTGCCACCCAACTTGTCGAGTGTGCATCCGGTATTTCATGTTTCTATGCTCCGGAAGTATATTAGGGATCCGTCTCATGTTCTAGATTTCAGCACGGTTCAGTTAGATGGTGATTTGACTTATGATGTGGAGCCAACGGTTATTTTGGAGCGCTACGTTCGAAAGTTGAGATGAAAGGATATAGCTTCAGTGAAAGTGCAGTGGAGAGGTCGGCCCATAGAGGAGGCTACCTAGGAGACCGAGCAGAAGATGCGGAGCAGATATCCTCACTTGTTTGAGGTTTCAGATATATTTCTGGACTCGTTCGAGGACGAACTTTTTGTTTAAGAGGGGGAGGATGTAATGACCCGGTCGGTCGTTTCATGAGTTACCACTCCGTTTCCCCTATTTCTGCTTCTTATTGCCTTGTTCATCTATATTTTTGTGTTATCGAGTTGGTTGGTTCGGGTTCGGAGAGGTTTTGGTAAGGTTTGAAACACTTAAACTCTTTTGAGGAAGCTTAAGTTGAAAAAGTTAACCAAATGTTGACTTATGTGTTAAAGGTCTCAGATGTGAGTTCCGATGGTTCGGATAGCTTCGAGAGGTGATTTGGGACTTAGGAGCGTGATCAGAATGTGTTTTGGAGGTTCGGAGTGGATTTAGGCTTGAATTGGCAAAATTGGAATTTTGGCATTTTCAGGTTGATAGGTGAGATTTTGATATAGGAGTCAGAATGGAATTCCAAAAGTTGCAGTAGGTCCGTTGTGTCATTTGGGATGTGTGTTCAAAATTTTAGGTCATTCGGACGTGGTTTGATAGACCTTTTGATCGAAAGCGGAATTTAGAAGATTTTGGAATTCTTAGGCTTAAATCCGATGCGAATTTGGTGTTTTGGTGTTGTTTTGAACGTTACGAAGGTTGGAACAAGTTTGAATAATGTTATGGGATATGCTATCATGTTTGGTTGAGGTCCCGGGGGCCTGAGCTGAGTTTCGGGTGGTCAATCGGACTATTTCATGTTGTGGGAAGTTGCAGAAAAATTTGCTAAAATGTTGCAGACAGTAGTGCTTCGCGTTCGCGAGTGGACCCTCGCGTTCGCGAAAGGTTAGCAGGTGAGTCTGAAGATTTAGCCTTCGCATTCGCGAGGGAGGTCCCGCGTTTGCGAAGGGCTGGGATCGTTGAGCTACGCGTTCGCGAGAAAGGAACCACGTTCGCGAATGGTTGGAATCAGGAGCATCGCGTTCGCTAGAGAGTAGACGCGTTCGCGAAGAAGGAAAATGTGGTCAACGTCAGGTTGTGCTTCGCGAACGCGAGTCTTTGACCGTGTTCGCGAAGAAGGTTTTGAATGCCTGGGCAGAATGTTTAAATAGCCATTGTCCGTGATTTTGGGGCTAACTTTCACCATTTTGGGTGATTTTGAAGCTTTTTAAAGAGGATTGAAGAGGGATTCAAGGGGGAACACTTGGAGGTAACATTTATGGACTTAATACTCAATCCTAATGTGAATTCCACCTAATTAATCATGGAATTTAAGTCTAATATTGAAGAACTAGGGCTTGTAATTGGAGACCTAAAACTAGGGGTTTGATGCATAATTTGAGGTTGGATTTTGGTGATTTTGATATGAATGAACTCGGGGAATGATAAGGAGTCTATTGATGTAATTTTTATCGGAATTCGAGATGTGGGCCCAGGGGTCGGGTTTGGCCAATTTCGGGATTTGTGTTGTAATTTGATTTCTTTTGAGTGAGCTTTATTTCCTTAGAATATTTTGATGGTTTTGCATTGATTTTCGTTAGATTTGGAGCATCCGGAGGCCGATTCGAGAGGCAAAGGCATCACGGGTTAGAGATTTGGACCGGATAGAGGTGAGTAATGATTGTAAATATTGTCCCGAGGGTATGAAAACTCGGATTTGACATTGCTGTGCTATATTGAGGTGAAACAAACACTAGATGACAAGCATGGGGTCATGCACCGTTGGGGATTGTCACTTAGTCCATCCTGAATGACTGTTTACCGCGTATTTGACTGAAAACTATTTGCTATCATCATGTTTTAGACTGAATGCCATATTTGGGCCTCGTGCCAACTATTTGGACCCTTAGGGGATTTTTACTGCTAATTCCTCACTGTTTTGATTTTAATATTTGTACTCAGTCATGATATATTATACTGTTTTCAAAACTCAGCCATGTTTACTCTGTTTTAACACATTAGATGATATTTTAAATGATATTTTGGGTTGAGTATCATGTTTTACTATTGCCCGAGTGGCTTACGACATTCTGACTTAGTAAAGTCGAGGGCTTGTGTTGTGAGGATACTTGTGGGTCGGGTTGCACGCCGCAACAGTGATACACTGATTTATTGATATGAGGCCGAGAGCCTATGGACTATGCCACCAGATGGCTTGATATTGTGCTTGGGCCGTAAGGGGCCCCTCCTAGAATTTGTACACCGCCAGTGAGTGCGGGTACCTATTGTGATATGAGATATAGCCCGAGGGGCTAGTATTGTTACATGTTGTTGCCCGAGGGGCTGATTCTGTTGGTATTGTGCCCGAGGGACGGTTTTTATGTGTTTATCTCTTCTAGCTGACTATCATTTACTTGTTTAACTGTTAAAAAGGTATTTTAAAGAAGCTTATTCTGAACTAAGGCGACTTTATATGTTTTCTCTATTTTTCTTGCATTTTACTGGTTTTTACTCTACCTCTGTATAGCATGTTGTTGTGCTTTTACGTGATTTCTTATCGCTCAGTCTTCATTTATTATTATTTCTCACTGAGTTGGAGTACTCACCTTACTCCCTGCACCCTGTGTGCAGATTCAGGCGCTTCATATCTAGCTAGCGAGTGTTGACTTCTTCCAGCTCAAGCAGATTCAGAGATTCACTAGGTAGCTGCTCGGCATTCACAGCCCAGTGCTTCTCCCCCTATTTTATTTTCTCTTGTTTTAGTTCTGTACTAGACTATGTAGATTCTTCCTGTTTTAATCGGTTAGTAGATGCTCATGATTGGTGACACCCCGATGTCGGGCTATGTCTATTTCGCAAATTGTATCATTCGCCTTTATTTTGGAATTATTATTATGTTAAAGACTTATTTTGTATTATTTTAATTGCTTAAAATGATTTGAGTGTGTATCGGCTGGCCTTGTCTTCACGATAGGTGCCATCAAGACCGGGTCTGGGTTTAGGGTCGTGACAGAAATCCTCAAAATCGCTCAAGAACCGAGCTCTAAAATATCAATCTAAATGAAGAAAAATGGCCATTTTCGACCCCTTAATGTTCTGCTCGGTCTCGTATTGCGAGAAAAATGTCGCATCTATGGCCTCCCATTTGCGAGGCAAGGGCTGCATTTGCAAAGCCAGGCAGCCAGGCGAGATTCCGCATCTGCCGATTTTTTAGTCGTATATGTGACATTGCACCGATATGTGAGCCGCAAAAATGACCCTTCCGCATGTGTGGTCACTGGACCGCAGAAGCGGTATTGCCCATGCAATCAAAACTTTACAAAAGCGAAGCTTCCTTCCCCGCCTCAACTTCGTAAAAGTGACTATGCCTTTGCAGAAGCGGGCACGCACCTGCGGCCAAAATTGTGCAGGTGCGACGCACCAAAACCAGACCTGGGCAGCTTGTTCCAAATGCTTTGTGGCTCGTCCGAAACTCATCTGAGCCACTCGGGACCTCGTTCGAATATTCCAAAAAGTCCCGTAATATAATATGGACCTACTCGGGGGGTCTCAAATCACATCAAACAAAGTCAAAACTACAATTCGCACCTTGATTCGAACTTAATAAATTTAAATTTAAATTCTAAAACTCGCGCCGAAACACGTCAAAACAGCCCGGAATGACCTAAAATTTTGCGTGTAAGTCCCAAATGACTTAACAGAGCTATTCTAACTTTGGAAATCGAAATTAGAGCCTGATATCAATTAAAGTCAATTTGTGGTCAAACTTTGAAATCTTTAAGCTTTCAAACTTCAAATTTTCAACAATTGGCAATAACTAAAGCTAGGGACTTCCAAATTAAATTCCAGGCATACGCCCAAGTTCAAACCACGATATGAACGTATAGGAACTATCAAAATGCCGATCCGAGTCCGTTTTCTCAAAACGTTGACCGACGTCAACTCATTTGAGTTTTAAAGCTCTATTTCACATTTTTATCAAATTTTTCACACAAAAGTTTTCCTAAAAAACTTTACGGACTGTGCACGTAAGTCGACAAATGCTGAATGGTGCTATTCGAGGTCTCAAAACGCAAAGATGAATATTTAAAATTAAAGATGGCATATTGGGTCACCACAATTTTACCTTTAAAATAACAAAAACTAAAGATCAGATATATGAATCAAAAAATTACGGAATATCAAAAGCATAGGTGTTTCTGCCTCTGAAAACTTAAAAGTTGGTTGGTCAAGAATAGCCTCAAAAGTGAATTTCTCAATCAGATAGAACAATGGATATTGCAACAGTAAAAATTTATGGTTGTGAAATAAATTGCATTTTTCTTGGGTGTATACAAAAAATGTCTTAGTTAGGAAAAGTGTTACATGTACTACTATATAATGTAATTTGACCACACACAAAAAAACTTATGATTAATTTTTATTCTATCAATGTATTGTCAGTATTCTCATGAATTCGGGAAATCATATTAGTATTCAGTTTAATACTAATTGTATTTATTTGTATATCTGACACAGATCCAAAAAAAACCTATGATTAATGTTTATTCTATCAATGTAGATTATTTCTAACTATTTCCCGGGAATGGAGTGGAAAAATTAGGAGGAGCGCGTGCCACAAACACATAAAAAATTATGTATGTATGTATGTGTGTGTATTGGCATGTTTTACTTAAAGGCAAAATACATAAGTTACCCCTTAAACTATGGACCAAATACCTATTACACACTTTTTGCGGACGAAAATCACATTACACACTCAACCTTTCCAAAGTGTATCTAATACACACTAGTTTGCCCGCGTGGACAGTACATGTTTTTTTCCAATAAATGAGTTGCGTGAACAAAAGAATTTTTGTGTCTGATGTCAATTTTTTTTAGTTTTTAAATTTTTAAAATTAAGTCATCTTCTTCCTTGTTTAAAAAATCCTGCCATGGCTGCTCCTTGAGACCTTGACACTTAGATCCACTTCTTTCCTCCATCCGATCTCATGCTTCTCAAATAAACCCACCACGATTTCTCATCTCTTTTCATTGATTAGTTTTTAGTTTTTTTTTTTTGCAGATCTTGGGCGAGAAATTGTGACTAGATTCAGTAATTAAAGTTTTTTATAGCTCCCACAACCATTAAAGCTTGCCTCAAGCTTTTACATAGAAGATTATTTTTTTCGCGGAGAATCTTAGTTTGAGCTTTTGGTGTGGCAGTATCTAACTTTTCGAAAACAAATTCCAACCATTAAAGCTTAACTCAAGCTTTTGCACATAAGTATATTCTTTAATTTTATTAATGGATGAATTTTTAAATAACTAAAATGTAAAGTTCTTAGTTTTCTTTTCTAAGAAATATACTTTCTTCCTTATTATTACAAATTCATTACTTCAGTTGTGGGAATCGGAATGACACAAAATAGAACATTGTAACATGGAATGGTCGTTAATGGTAGTTGAACTTTTACAGAAGAGAAATGAAAAATGAGTTGGATCTGGGCTAAAAATTTCTTATTCAATTTCAATGAAAAAGATGGATTTTTGGGTGTGTTTCTAGTATTTTGTTAGTTAATGGTGCCTTTGTCATTAAGTAAAAGGTGGGGGAAGAGGCTATGGTGGTTGATGGTGAAGAGAGGAGATGGACGACAGCAATGATGGTTTAGAACTTTAGATGGAGAAGATGAGGGGTATAGTTGTAATTTTAATTATTTTATTTTTTAATAAAAAATAATGACATGTGTCACTGTTTGATTGGTGAAGGAAAAAATAGTGTGTATTAGATACACTTTGGAAATGTTGAGTGTGTAATGTAATTTTCGTCCATAAAAAATATGTAACAGAGATTTGGTCCATAATTTAGGAGATAACTTATGTATTTTGCCTTACTTAAAAGCTAAGTTTAGTTTCACTGCTGTGTCTCATAAATTAAACCTTAAAATTAAGTTTATTTGAGAATTGTTTCATAAATTAAGATGTTCAAATTAATATGATGAAATAGGAGAAGAGTTATTGGAAAGATCGACCTTTCACATGCATGTATGCATGTGAAATTTCTGGGACTAAGTTAGAAAAGAACGAAAAAGGAGCATTACTCGAAAAGCTTCTTAAATATACTGCACTAATTTCATATATGTTATTGGTAGGGGTGTACAAATCGAACCGAAAAATCGCACAAAATAAAAAAGTCAAATCAAATAGAGTAAAAAAGGCCTATTAGGTTTGGTATTGAGTAAAAAATCCGAATTAAAACGACATATATATATATATATATATATATATATATATATATATACTTTTAAGACTTTTTATATAATTTTCTTTACACAATATCTAAAAATATTTACGCTTCTCTTATTGGATGTAATATTTAGTTAAATATAAAAGTATACATATTTATTAACTTTAAATAATAGATTGTATGATCACTTTCTTATCAAGTATTAGTGAAATATGTCAATCTCTTTTTTCTTCCATATTCATATGTCAAGATCTATAAAATTCTTATATCTTTTTTGAATTTGAAATGGTATTTCGATAATTTAAAATTAAATAGAACATACCATTATATAGGTTCATATTTAATTTTATGTTTAATTATTAAATTCAGTTAACCTTTAAGTGTACGCCAACGTAAAATTATTGTCAGACGACTAAAAAATAACTATATCATCTGTCACTAAGAAAATTCTTCCATAAGAATATTTTAATAGATCATATATTTGTCTTTTTTTTAATTTTTACTAAACATATATTTACTTATCAAAAATCTAACAAAGTAAGATTGAAATAATATTTATATAACAAAAAAAATCTGAAAAACCCAACAAAAACGAACCAATCCAAACCAATATAGTTGGTTTGATTTGGTTTTAATAAATAACCGAACCAACCCGGTCCATGTACGCCCTAGTCATTGATAGCCGTATAAAAAGAGAAGCTCCCTTTAATAAAAGTGTCTTGTTACCAAATCCCTTTTCTTTGATACATATATATACCATTGCATATGGAAAAACACTCTAATTGTTTACGATATTCAATTTTAAGATACATTGTAAATATTATTATTTCAGTTTTATATGATTTTCTAAAAGATCGGTAAATTAAATAAAATATATCTTTGTAGGATTATTTTCTTTTATATTCAACTGATAAGAGATCATGTGATACTTTTATTTTATGAACGCCAAATACATTATATTTATTTCGTAGAACTTTGTAAATAAGTTATATAGTAAAACAAAAATGTAAAACAAGGAAGTAATATTGATCAGGATAACATGTTAATAGACCGAAAGGACGCAATAAGAATTAGCTGAGCCCCAATCCATTATAAATAGCAGATGTGATGTGTTGAACCACACATCATTCAGCAAAAAACATTATTATTTCATACTCACTTAATTATGTAATCGTCCTTTGTCTCACTATATGATGTACGTGTTACAGTGGCCACCTACTTATTGTACCATAAACCGTTGCAAACCCGGCGCCATGGAACGCTTCTCCGTCCACGGGCTTTGGCCAGCAGATGTTAGAGGAAAAAGCTTAAATAACTGTCCAGGACCTTTAACTGATGAAGACAAAAAAGTAGATACCATGGTATGCTTTCTTTTTAATTCTTTTTAATTCTTTTTAATTCTTTTTATTATATGTAATTATCTTTTTGTATAATTTTATACTTGTTTATGCTTTGCGTGCATAGTTGAACATGGACAAAACCTTGGAAGCAGATCTCGGAGTTATTTGGCCAAATTTGGAAGATGGCGGTATAAACCGAAATTTCTGGAAATACCAGTGGGAGAAACATGGACTGTGTTCAATTCAGTCTCTCTCACTTATGGATTACTTCAAGGCAGCAGTAACAGTGCATCACAATATGATTGCAATAAATAACAAGAAGAATCTGCTCGGCTACTTGATTGATGCAAACACTAGACCATCCAACGTTACTGTTAAAAAAATAAGGGACATAAACAATGCCTTTCATAAGCTGGTTGGTAACAACAACGATATCTACATCTCATGCACGATGAATAGCAATCATATTCTTCTGCATGAAATATACTTATGTATGGACGCTACGTTGAAGCAATTCGTTTCATGCCCACCAAGCAGCAACGCAAGAGGCTGTATCCAGGGGTCCAACTGTTTAACCAAAAATAGAAATTTCGGTCAAAGCTTTATTTTAGAAGAACTCGGGTTACTGATAATCAAATATAGAATAAATAAAAGAAATTGAGTTTAATAATAGTACGATGAACATAAGAAAGCAAAGTAAATCAGTATATTCCAATAGTATTTTCTGTCCTTACAAATGATTAGTCTTCTCCTTTTATAGCTATTTCTAGGTAATACGTTTCGCTTCTACCATAATCGAGCCATTATTGTCAATTAATGGCATTCAATGACATTTAATGTAACATTACAATCAGCAATCATATTTGATTCAATACACAATCCATAACGTTTTCCGTATTTAATGCCCCATAGTACGTATCTATACCTTATTTACTATCAGATTCATTCCCTTCCATCATGAAGAGGTTCGAGCACCTATCCTCCTTGCTTTTTATCTGAACGTTCGCCTGTACATGTTGAAGCTCGTGTCTCTTTGATTATTCTTCATCATCTATCCTTCTTTAACTGGTCCACGTGTCACGACGTGTCATCTTATAATGAATTTCATATATAAACTTAATTTTCCCAATACAGATAGTCCCCCCACTTGCCATTTATTCATCAATAGAATATTTGGGAAGTAGATCTCATTAAAGCGGGAATATTTGCCGCCATTTAATTTTTCCCTAGAACTGATGCTTCAACTGTCTCTTGCATTTAATGTCCATGACACATGGCGTCTCCTGGTTGGCTTTGCAACCTTTTAGCACCTTTTAAGGCTTTTTTACAGCTTGACCAATTACGAAGCGTCAGTTCTCATTATGACGTTTCCATCATCGCACCTTTTCCTTTGACGGTTGCTTCTGACTATAAATATAACTTTTTACCTTTGTCCTTTTCACAAAAGTTTAGAATATTCAATTCCAATTTTCTTCTTCCTCGTACTACTATGTATTCTGCAAACCCCAACCCTCGGAGAGTCCCCATTGTTGACAACCTTTCTCTTGCTCCTATTAGAAGTAGAAGAGGAGGAAGGCTTCGAAGTTTAGGGTCTTCTTCATCACGAGACCCCTCTATTCTTTCATCGAGTTCTACTCCTCCTTCCAGAACTAGGGGTTCACTTTCTCAAAGATCTTCATCTAGGACTAAAGAACCCACTGAACCTCTTCGTGAACCTTTAGTAGATGAAATTGTTCCTGCGGAACTATCTTTCTACAATGATAGAGAATCCATTAGAAATCAATTGTCTTCATTAGATCGTGTTGATATCTACCCGACTCAAATCACTGAAGGTCGGATTTCAATAGTTCGTAAAGATTGCCATTGGAGCCATGACTTCCCCATTATAATCCCCAATGTGAACCAAAGAATCACCTCCTATTTAACTTGGTTTTCTTTTGTTTATACATACCCTTTCACGTTAGGTTTCAAATCTGCTATAGACCCTGTTATCCTCGAATTCTGTCGCTTTTTTTATGTCTGTTTAGGACAAATCGACCCTATTGTGTGGAGGGATGTTGTTTGTTTGAGGCATTTGGACAACATGGCCGGTATACCTTTTACATTTTTTCATTTAATCCATCTCTACTCTCTCAAACTCTTTCGCCAAGGAGTCTTTACTCTAGTGGCAAGGAGCAAAAGAGTTCTGGTCAGTCCTGAAGACGATAGAGACTGTGGCCGGTATGCCAGGTTTGTTGTTGCCCCCACTGTTGGTTTAGTGGGTGATGGAAATATTCCCTTCCCTGAGAAGTGGAAGTTTGCCCATGAGTTTTCATTAATAAGTTTCCCGTACCTTTTTCTCAATTTTGGTGATCATATTTTAACTTCCTTTTTCTTTTTCAGCAACCATGAGAGTTGTTGATGAAATTCCCAACTTCCGTGGTTGGGTAAGAAAGCTATTAAATATTGCTCCAATGGACGGTAGGTCTTGGAAAAACCTTTTTCATCGATTTGGTTGGAAAGTGAAAACTCACGGTAAGAGTTTGTTTTCATAGATTTACTTATTACTTCCTTCAGAAATTATTTTGATCCTTCTTTTTGTCAGGATTTCCCATTCGAGGCCTGAGTGCTGAGGCCGTTGCGACTTCTAGAATTTCTTTAGATAGGGCCCAAGAGATAATTTTGGGTTCTTCATCGAAGAGGAAAGCTATTGTTGAGCAAGACTCTGAGGAGGAAGAAGAACAAGACGGGGGTTCTTTGATAAAAAGGCCACGGGCTAGAAGAAGAATTATTTCAGATGATGAAGCATCTCCCCCTCACTCTATTCCTCCCACCGAGCCTGTTGAAGCCTCGTTGGTGATTTCTGATGACGATACTCCCGCTGTTGTTCATGATTCTGCTGAACAGCTTTTTGCCCGCGGGTTTGGTAATGAAAGTTTAGGGCCAATTTCTGATGAAGCATCCCTTGCTTATTTTTATACAACCATTCTTGTGATACCCCCTTTACCACTCGTGACTGTTACCGTTGCTGTTCCTTCCCAGGCTGTTTTGACTTCCCAGGCTTTTTTTACTTCTTCTACAGTTCCTCCTTCTACAATTCCTCCTTCAACTATCTATCACACTGAGGTTAGTTCCTCAAGTGGAGGTGAAGCTATGAGGCAAGTTATCATCGAAGTTCATGCCGAGGGTAACCTTTTGAGGAAATCAGGACGAGCTGATGTGTGGTTGAAACCTCTGATTGGCCCAGTTGAAAAATCTAAGCTTGAGAGCCACATCTACTTGACCTTGATGAACGATAAAGTGCAATCTTCTTTAGAGGTATCCTTTTTCAAATTTTACTTCAGCCTTTTTCTATTTTCAGGGTTCTCACTTTTTCTCTCTCTTTTTTAGATCAATTTAATTAGCACGAAGATGATGAAGAGGGTTTCCTTCTCAGAGCAATTAATGCAAGACTACCAAGTGGAAGCAGACAATTGGAAGGAACAGTATGAAAGTTTTCAAATCGACATGGAAATATTAGAAGAGAGCAAATATACCTTAGAGCAGCAGGTTAGGGTTTTAACTTCAGAGTTGGCGGTTGAAAAAACTTCCTCAAATCAAGCTGGTAAGGACAAGAATCTTCTCGAAACTTCTTTTTCCGAGCAACTTTCTAAGGCAAGTGAAGAAATCAGAGAGTTGAAGGCTCTCTTAAGTGAGAAAGAAGCTTAGCTGGTGAACTCGTGCAAACTCTGACTCAAACTCAAAAAGACCTCCAGGAATCTTCTGATAAGGTTAATTCCTTAGAAAGTTCACATGCTTATCTTCAAACTTCTTATGATTCTGCCTTGGCTGAGAATGAAAAGCTTAAAGGTGAAATTGCTGATTGTGAGAGATATTACGAGATTCTTGAAGATAAAACTTCAATTAAAGTGAGTTGGGTGGTTTTAAATACTCTCCATGATACCCTTGTGGAAGTTAGCCATGAGAATTTTAACTTGGAAGCTGAGTTGGCCAACATAAGAGAAATTATTGAAAAAACTCAGCAGAGCCAAGACTTTTCTTCTCCCGTGGCTGAAGCTTCTGGAAATGTTGAAGATGATATGGGTACGGCAAGTGTTCTAATTGCTTCAAGTCAAGTTGAGCCTGCTGTTGCTGATGACCCTGCTTTGGTTCCTTCTTCAAATCCTCAGTGACAATTTAATGATATGTGACTCCTTTTTTTTTCTTTTGGTGGAATGTGGTTACAACCCTTGGTCCTATTTGAGGGTTTGTTGATAATATCAAGTCCCCAAACCTTTTTCGGGGCGTTTTGTATAAGTAACTTCTTTAGTTTATGACTAAGTTCATACTTGGTCTAAACTTTTCAATGTTAAGAAGTTTTCGTAGCTATTTTTTTGAACTTCTGTCTTGCCTTTATATTTAAAGACTTATTCAATAATTTGCACTTTTATTTTGTAAATGCTTTTTTTTAACTCCATGAGTGTTTTAGATCAATCATGATTTTTTATAAAAGAGGGCCCTTTTATATTCGACACTTAATGAAGAAGACGTCTCAACGTCATAATGGTGTTAATGTAAGATAAAAGAAATAGGAATACACATGTTTCTTGGAATAACTTTGACAAGTTTTTATTTGAACTTGGTCAATTTTTAAATAACACCTTACATGTATTTAAATAACTTCTATAACTTCTTCGTAACTATTTTCCTTACAACAGATTTCAAAAAATAAAATAAAAAACAAGGTTTTTATTTATAACCCGTTTCAGTACATTGCCTTTGACCTAACTATGATAAGTTTTTTTTAGCCTTAGCTCGTAACTTTTCTCTGCGCTTGACTCATTCAATGAGTACATTTTTCAGGCTTGAACTTTGATTATTTCCCAATCTTCTTTGCCTTCTTTATGTATATGTCTATGTATATTAAATTGCCTTATTTATACATATGTCTATGTATATTATATAGTCCCCCGAGTGTTTGAGCTTTGAAGTATGAAGTCTCGAGCACTTTATTACTTCTCTTATTTGGTTCTTTTCCTGTAAAGGAATAAAACATACGGGACTCGGAGGTACGATTATAGATGAAGACTGCTTAACCCGTTTCAATTTCTATTAGAATAGTTGTAACCCTAGACCGGAAATTTTAATCTATTCCATGTGCCTTACAGGTCGTGATTCATCATTTAGTATGGGTTAGATTTTTTTCTATCATCTAAAATCGTTAGTAAAATTTTAACAATTCAAAAATAAAGTTTTAAAATGAGGATACCTGACCGTGGGTACTCCTTAGAAATAGTATCTCTTCAGGTGAACGACATTCCAATGTGAAGGTAATATCTTGCCATCCATTATTTTAAAATGAGGATACCTGACCGTGGTTACTCCTTAAAAATAGTATTGTCGCGCCCCCTTTTTCCTCGTGGAGTCCGGGTTTATGACATTTGGAAGGACAACTCATTCCTTTTGGGAACTGAGTTTTGCATTTGAAGAGTCGCCACCTAATGATTAGGGTGCATTAGGAAACCAAAGGTTTTGATTTGAACAACCAGAGATAGGGTAAGGACTTGAAATTATTCCCAGGGGAAGGTATTAGGCACCCCTTAGAATCCACTAGTGTGGTTCCCGGCCAGACAATTATTGTGAATTGAGGTACAATTAACATATAGGCAAATAAGGCTCAAATAAGAGGGGATTTCACATAATGGTTTGAAAGTAAACAAAGTTTGAAAGAACGATTAGAAAAGCTAATTTTAAAAGGAGGAGTTGAAATGCTAAAAGAAAAGAAATAAAGAATAAACGGAGGGGGGAGGGGGTCCTAGGTTTATAAAAAATATGGATCACCCCACACAATGTCCAGTAATCACTCCTCAATGAAGGGCTACACGTGATATTATCGCGTGGTCATCATATCCATATCTACCCTTCCCCCTCCCCCCGTTAAGGTGTTTAAAGCGCGGATTGGTCTCGATTACTTATTGCATGCTATTACCCGTCCCGTTCCTATCAGTCCTAAAGGCATTTAGGACTACTAATCCTAAAGGGAAGGATGTTGGGCTTATTTGGAGTTTCAAAGGTAAAACTCTAAGGCGGCATTCAAAATCACATATTGCACATTTTGGGGAAAAACATTAAACAAACAAAGGCTCAGATATACCTCCTTAAACTAAGAAGGCATATAATTAGCATGACTTGCACATACTGTTTGGGTCTGATTTTAAAGTATTAAAGATGAGGGGGAGGAGATTGTTGGGACATTTTAGTTTATTTCATAACTCAGATAAGAAGTCCGAGTTAGGCCTGCCTGTTGGTTGTAAAAATTAACAGAAGCAGATTCAACTCTCAATTATTACTCTAAGGCTTGCCTAAGTGTTTAGACGAAGATCCTATAGGCATGGTATCTACTGAATTCCGAAGGTGATAAGAAAGTAAAACTCGAAATGAATTATTCTATGTGCATACTTATTCAGCGAGGGACTCAGATTATTAAAAAAATGCAGAGCGTACAAAGTTAGATAAATTGGTCACAGGTTCTGTAGGTGATAGCACCTAATATTACTGATTTTACAGCTAACATTTAGTGAAGCAAATCATATTCATTTAAAAGCTCCTATAGGCATGCTTTCTATACATTTCTGATTTTAAACTCTTATAGACGTGGTGTCGAAGTGCAGAAAACCTTGTAGACAGGGTATCTATATGCGGAAGTTTTAGAGACAGGGTATCTAAATGCAGAAACTTTGTTTTAAACCTTATAGCTTAATTTTTATATGCAGTCGAATATGCAGAATTTAGAACAGTCCTATGGGCATGATTTTTATATGTAGTTGAATATGCAAAATTAGAAAAGTCCTACATGCATGATTTCTATATGTAGTTGAATGTGCAGAATAGAACAGCCTATAGGCATGATTTCTACCCTTGACATGCATAAATATCCCACCATTTTCACTAGCCATCCCCAAGTGTTTATTACAACTTATTATAAATCTGAATGAATAAAATTACATCAGAAAAAAATGTACAAAGAAAAGTACAACTAGAGAAAGCCTGAGTCTTGACTTCCTCTTTGAGTTTTGAGATAGACCAACTCAAAGACCATTGATCCAGAGCTTTTCTCCAATTTGAGTGTGTCAGAGTTCCCTAAGAGCCTCAATGGGACTCCGGGCAGTGCTCACACCCAAATTGTATCACCAAAATGGGGACGAGTGCAGTGTGGAAGAGCCAGCCCTCAA
Organism: Nicotiana sylvestris; assembly: GCF_000393655.2. NCBI lineage: Eukaryota > Viridiplantae > Streptophyta > Magnoliopsida > Solanales > Solanaceae > Nicotiana > Nicotiana sylvestris. The sequence continues at coordinate 14,472,054 of NC_091064.1, forward strand.
GTGTCCAAGTTCAGAGGGAGCTCAATGGGTCCCAAGACAAGGCTCACAAGAGGGGGAGGGGGCAGAACTTAAGTCTAAGAGAGAGTGCAAGTGAAGAAACAGGGTTCTGAGGGAATAAAGGAGAGGGAAATAGCCACAAACAAGTCGATAATTCATAAAAAAGGTGTTCAGGGGGGTTGGGAAGTTGCGAAGAGCCTATGCTTAGGCAAGGGTAAGCTTTGGGCATGCATAGCAAAAGAAGATGCTGGCATGCCTACAAGCCTACCAGAACACACAATAGCAGAGAAACATAGTGGTTAGGATCCCAGGGATCAAGCTTAAGTCATGGGCAGTAATATTCAGTACTGTCATACCTCAAACAAACCATAACATCGAACACATTGGGGTGGGGGTTTAGGATTCATAATAAATTCAGAACAGGCAGAAGGAAATTATAGTATACTAAAATAAGTACAGAAATGAACACCAGCAATAGACAGACAAGAAGGTAAAAGTATTAAGTAAACACATTGTTGTGATACTGGAATCTTAATCAGAACATACCAGTTCAGAGAAGCAGAATATAGTAAAAGTAGGTAGCAGGACTTGAAAACAGGCCACCGTACAAGTAGCAAGAGAGAATATTTTGAGTTTGAGTTCAGAAGCTAAGTGTGTTCGTGTGTCTGTTTTAATGAAAGAGCAAGGTATTTATAGTTTGAAAATAGGTAGAAAATAAGGCAAGAATCATAGTTTAGTAGTAATTATGGAATTATGTACCGAATAAAAATCAAATCAGTATCAAGGATTTCCTTTAATTAAGGAGTTAAACTTAAGCGGTAATGGATAGAAATCATTTAAGGAAAGATGGATAGAAATCATTTAAGGAAAGAAATCAAGTAGGAATGTTGTGCAGAATAGACAATTAAGGGTAAATACATAGGGTTTAATTAAGGGAAGAATCTTTGAAATACTCGGTTAACCAAATAAGGTAAGAAAACAAAGTAAAGTTGCAGAATATGGAGACAATCAGCACATAGTAAATCAAAGAGTCAGGGATTTGAAATTACTGATTTGGGGAGAATAACAGGGGTTCCCATGAATAAACGAATAAACCAAGTCAGAAATATGAGAATTTGAAAATCTAAGAAATTTTTTCAAATCAACCCAAGAAACAGGGAAATCAGTAAAGCGAAACAAGGAAAAAGTCATCACTTAACACATGAATGCAATCAAAATTACACAAGGAGGTTTGAAATCGGTGCAAAACTGAAGGTCATTTCAGAGGGAAATTCAGCATATAAAAGAGTGCATAAGTATTAGGAATGCAAGGCTGAATTTAGGGCAAAGAGAAGCGTCATGCAATACAAAGTCAGTAAGTAGTGGACATTCGAAACATGGTAGTCACATAGGTCAATCTTAGTACCTCAGTAATAGAGAAAAGAGAGAGTATCAAATAGCATGCAAAGAGGTCAAATGAAAAGACCTTATAGTAGAGTTTCAATGGTAGCAGGGAGTCAAACTCACAGAAAGAAACAGAGGCTGAAACGAAAGATTTCGAAATTCAGCTAAGCAACAGATGAAGCAACTTCAGAAACTCGAATAGGTCCAAAGAAATTAGGGGTTTTGAAAGCAGTTGAGTTTAAAGCAAGACTAATAAATCACATAGCAAATAGTCTCCGAACTCGAATGAACCCCAAAGTTTTAGGGTTTTCAACACAATCGAGTCTAGAGATGAAAAGAAAATAAATTGATCAAATACTTAACGAAACAGATTCAGAAACCTCAAAAGAAACTAAGACTTTTAACATGCACACTCCAATAGAAGAGAAACATAAAGAAACACAGTAGAACATGTTTAAAATAAGAGAAAGCTTTGAAATGACTTAAGAAAACCGTAAATCGAAAAAGATAAAAGGGGGTTCGAAGGTAAAGTTCTAGAAAGAAACCTTGAGAAAACTTTTAGGAGTTTAGAGTAAACATAGATCTAAAACAGATCTAAAAGAAATCGGAGGAGCATCGAAGGTTATGGTTTCAGAAGAAACCCAGATGGTTAGAAAGGCTTGGAAACTATCGATCTAAGCCGGAGAAGTCGAGAGTCAGGATTGAATAGCCATGGTTGACCGGAGCAAGGTCAAAGATGACCGGAGACAGCCATAAGAACTGGGATCGACCAAGGTCTAGACCAAATCTTTCCAGGATCTAGCCTTGAAAACATGATAATCGGGCATGTGGAAGCCAAAGGAGGTAGATACAGGCCTTCAATGGCCTTAGAAGCCATTGATTTAGGTGGTTTTAGGGTGGATGCTGAGGGAGGCAGCTAGGGTTTGAGAGGAGCTTGGGAGAGAATTGGGAGAGGAGGGGGGGATTCAAAGGCGGCTACAGATGAAAAATGATTAGGGTTTGGGGTAGTTCGGGGTTTAAAATGGTAAGGGAAATAGGGACCGTTGATCTGGGAGATCAGTGGTTGAGATTAGAGGGGGTAGGTGGGAAACGGGTCTGGGTCGGTTTGAATGGGGTTTGGGTCAGGGTAATTGGGTCTCAGATTGGGTTCAAATTGGAGGTTCAAATGAGGCAAAAATTGAAATAAGCGGGGTTAGTATTTAAATAGCCATTTTCCTTTGTTTATTTTTATACAATTAGTAAAATAATTTCTGGAAATAAATTAAAGGTACTAAAATTATTAATAATACATAAGTATCAAACTAAAAATACTGGAGTTAATTTTTTATAGACATAAATATAATTAAATCTAAGAGAGGCTTGTATTGCAATTATATGGAATTTAGCCTTAAAAATACTAAATAAATTTGTGAAAATATTCAAAATTTATCTTAGATATATTTTAGTATAAATGTGAGAGTCCGATAAATGGTCACTAAAAATGATAATTTTGGGAATAATTATTGGGCTTTTCTAGATAAAATAGGGCAATAAATTGATTTAAAAAATCTTTTAAAAATTAAGAAAAAATAATAAAACATTTGGACATACTTATATATGTATACATATGCTATTTTGAAAGTATTTTGCATATTAAAAAAATATAAAGGGAAAAATTGGGTATCAATAGTTGCCCCTCTTTACCTGGGAAGGATGAAAGAGTTGTCAAGTAAAGATATGATGACCAATTTTGACCGAACGAAATGTGTCGACGAGGATTAGGCCGTGATATAGATTCCGAGGTGCCTATATATCCTTGGACTTACAGGAATCATGCCATATGTAGTTCAGGATCCGTTGGCGGAGTATGCCGTTGGAGACTTTCAAGCACGGATGCAGTATTTAGGACAGGGTGAATGGTTGAAATCTGATGGGGCTACGGGAACTGGAGCGGGATTGCTCTTGCTGAGATGGCCATTGCTCGCCGATTCGCCTGCAAATAATTAACACAAGTGTATATTGTGCGTAAATTTAAATATGATGCAAATTCCCGTCGGACCATGAATGTTTGTCTTAGAATGGTTAGGATGACGTCCTTAGACCATGATGTCCTGCGCCATGATGCGTATAATAAAGGATTCGCAGGCCATGAAATTATTCTCTCGGGCTATGCGAATGATGCCTTTGAATAATGATATGCAAAAGATTAAAAGGGGTCCTCAAGCCATGACATGGTGTTCTCGGGCTATGAAAATGGTGCCTCTGAACAATGGTGCCTTTGGACAATTTGGCGATCTTTCAGCCCATAAGATGCAGTAGGTGGCGATATTTTAGCCTATGAAATTGCAACCTCTCTTGCTACGGAATTTTGAGGGTCCTCCTCAAAATTCTGCCCCAGTTTAATGGGTTGATGCTTCTAGCTGTTGCTTGCGACAATTGGCTGAAATTACTCCGGAATTTTGAGGGTCCTCCTCAAAATTCTGCCCTAGTTTCCAATGGCGGGGGGAAATAAGAATTTTATTGAATTGTGACCGAACCCATATGGCTGCCTACTTATCCTCTCTTAAACGGGAATCAGGTCAGGCGTAGTTCAAATTACATTATATATGGAAAGCATAAAGATGACACATAGTAATGCTTGACTGCATCTGAATTGATCGGCTTTGGCCAGACTTCTCCGTCCATTTCTGCAAGTATGAGGGCTCCTCCTGTTAGAACCCGGTGAACCATGTATGGACCCTGCCAGTTGGGAGAGAATTTCCCTTTGGCTTCATCTTGATGAGGAAAAACTTTTCTTTAACACCAGCTGCCCCGGTGTGAACTATCTCGGCTTGACTTTCTTGTTGAAAGCTCTGGACATTCTGTTCTGATAGAGTTTACCATGGCAAACTGCATTCATTCTCTTTCCATCTATAAGGGCTAGTTGCTCATAACGACTTTTCACCCGCTCTGCGTTGTCGAGCTCAGCTTCCTATATGATCCTTAGGGAAAGAATTTCTACCTCAGAGGGAATGACTGCCTCTGTACCATAAACTAGCATATATGGGGTTGCCCCGGTTGATGTATGGATCGTGGTGCGGTACCCCAATAGAGAAAATGATAGCTTCTCGTGACATTGTTTATGCTTCACTATCATTTTCCTCAATATATTCTTGATATTCTTGTTGGCGGCCTCTACAGCTCCATTCATCTGAGGCCTATAGGCTGTCGAATTTTGTGTTTGATCTTGAAGGATTCACACATAGCTTTCATCAAGTCACTGTTGAGGTTGGATCCATTATCAGTAATGATCGACTCTGGAATCCCGAATCGACAAACAATGCGGTCGCGAACAAAGTCTACCATGACTTTTTTAGTTACTGCTTTGTAGGATGCTGCTTCGACCCATTTGGTGAAGTAGTCGATGGCCACTAGGATAAACCTGTGTCCGTTGGATGCAGCAGGCTTAATTGGTCCAATAACATCTATTCCCCAGGAAACGAACGGCCATGGTGAGCTCGTTGCATTAAGATCATTTGGAGGCACCTTTATCATCTCTGCATGTATTTGACAGCGGTGGCATTTCCGGACATACTGGATGTAGTCTGATTCCATAGTCATCCAAAATTAACTAGCCCGAAGTATCTTCTTGGCTAAGACAAAACCGTTCATATGTGGACCGTAGGTCCCAGCGTGAACTCCCTCTAGTAGCATGGATGCTTCCTTTGCATCGACACACCTTAATAATCCTAGATTAGGAGTCCTCCTATACAGGATTCCTCCGCTGTGAAAGAAATTATTGGACAACTTATGAAGTGTGCCTTTCTGAGTAGGGTTTGCGAACTCTGGGTACTTTCCTTTTTCCCAAATATTCCTTGATATCATGAAACCAAGGTTTTCCGTCTGCTTCTTCTTCAACATGGGCATAGTAAGCTGGCTCATCATGCATCTTTACTGGAATGAGATCAATGAAGTTCTTGTCTGGATGTTGTATCATGGATGATAGGGTAGCCAATGCATCAGCGAACTTATTTTGGATTCTGGGAACATGTTGGAATTCCGTCTTCGTGAACCTCTTTCTCAACTCCTGTACATGATGCAGATACAGAAGTATCTTGGAGTTCTTGGTTGCCCATTCTTCTCAGACCTGATGTATAAGCAGGTCTGAATCTATAATCACTAGCAATTCTTGAATGTTTATGTTAATGGCCATCTTGAGCCCTAAGATGCAGGCTTCGTACTCGGCCATATTGTTGGTGCACGAGAACCTGAGTTTGGCAGATACCAAATAATGCTGACCGATTTACGATACTAGGACTGCTCCTATACCAACTCCTTTGAAATTTGCTGCTCCATCGAAGAACATTCTCCAACCATCATAGGATTCTGCAATATCTTCTCCTATGAATGATACCTCTTCGTCAGGAAAATACGTTTTCAGGGGTTCATATTCTCTGTCCACAGGATTTTCAGTAAGGTGATCTGCTAGCGCCTGTCCCTTGATTGCCTTCTGAGTTACGTAGAAAATGTCAAATTCACTCAATAGGATTTGCCACTTAGCTAGCTTTCCAGTGGGCATGGGCTTCTGAAAGATGTACTTCAAGGGATCCATACTTGATATGAGATATGTGGTATAGGCACAGAAGTAGTGCCTTAGCTTCTGGGCTGCCCAAGTCAAAGCATAACAGGTGCACTCTAACAGAGAATACCAGGCCTCGTACGGGGTGATCTTCTTACTGAGGTAATGAATGGCCTGCTCCTTCCTCCCCGTTTCATCATGTTGCGCCAGACCGCAATCGAAAGGTCCATCCAATACTGCAAGGTAGAGTAATAAGGGTCTACCTAGCTCAGGCGAGACTAAGACTGGTGGTGTTGATAAGTATTCCTTGATTCTGTCGAAAACTTTTTGGCAGTTATCAGTCCATTTGGTAGCGGCGTCTTTCTTTAATATCTTAAAGATTGGCTCACAGATAACTGTAGACTGTGCTATGAACCGGCTGATGTAATTGAGTCTACCCAAGAAACTCATCACGTCCTTCTTGTTTTTTGGCGGTGGAAATTCTTGAATAGCTTTGACCTTTGATAGATCTAGTTCTATTCCTCAATGACTCACAATAAACCCAAGTAGTTTTCCGGCAGGAACCCCAAATGCACATTTCGCGGGATTCAGTTTCAGGTTGTACCTTCGCAATTTGTTGAAAATCTTCCTCAAATCTTCCATGTAATCAGTGGCTTTCTTGGACTTGATAATAACATCTTCTATGTATACCTCTATCTCCTTGTGTATCATATCATCGAAAATGGTAGTCATGGCCCTAATGTAGGTGGCTCATGCATTCTTTAACCCAAACGACATCATCTTGTAATAGTACATTCCCCACGGCGTAATGAAATCCATTTTCTCAACATATTCTTCATCCATCCAGATTTGATGATACCCAGCGAAACAATCTACAAATGATTACAACTCATGCTTGGTGAAATTGTCAATCAGGATGTGTATGTTTGGCAAGGGGAAGTCGTCTTCGGACTGGCCCAGTTGAGATCCCGGTAGTCGACACAGACTCTGACCTTCCCGTCCTTCTTTGGTACTGGCACGATGTTGTCTAACCATGTCGAGTATTCCACTACCCTGAGAACCTTATCTTTGACATGCTTAGTGACCTTTTCCTTGATTTTCAGACTCATATCAGGCTTGAATTTCCTGAGCTTTTGCTTTACCGGTGGACATGTCGGATCAGTTGGTAGTTTATGAGCCACAATAGACGTACTTAGACCAGTCATGTCATCATACGACCAGGCAAATATGTCCTCATATTCCCTTAGAAATTTCGTGTATTCCTTATTTTTTGACGGTGATAAGTGGACGCTGATTCGTGTTTCTTTGACATTTTCTGCATCTCCCAGGTTAACAACTTCTATTTCGTCCAGGTTGGACTTAGGTCTGTTCTCAAAATTGTCTACTTCTTTAAAAATCTCTTTTGGTATGTCATCTTCCTCTAAATCTATGTCCGTTTGTTGCGTTGTCTCATTGCATGTCACAGTCATCGGTTCATCAAGATAAGTAGTAGTAATTCTGTATAAGTAAAGTAATGAAAGAAAAGTCAAAATGCTTTGATAAATTGCATAATAATTGTTTTGAACATTGGAGATCTTATTGCAGGAATTGAAAACATGCGAAAAATAAAAATCTTTTAGTAAATCAAAATAGTGCTTGTTTTAGCCTTGCAACCCCGAGGCTCGCCGGGCCCTGGTTGTTCTGATGGTCCAGTTATTGAGGCGTGTTCCTTTGCTCACAGCATATACGGAAGGGCCTTCCTCCCCCTCCTCCTCGAGAACAACACAACAATCCATGTCATTTTCCTCTAAGAACATGTTTTTCACAGCTGCTAGTGCTTCCTCTTCTTCTGACTCATAGATAACATCGGCCGGTTGGAAAGTCTGCTCCAAATGTGGTATTGGCTGCTCTAGCGGATAGTAAGGACCGCGCCATGGTGGTGACCAGTTGTTGAATTCCTCCCAGGTGTACTCATATCCCAAACCGAAAGTAGTGCCATGCTTTTTGAGCTTTATGGGCTTAGCGATTCCTTAGGCGTTCTTGACGAGCCCTTTGCCAGGTTCGTATCCACTCCAATTCAGTATACTCTTGATCTTGTTTTCCCACCATTTGTCTTTGTCAACAACATTTACTCGTTCGGTGTGGTGGTATGTCTTTCCTCCTAGCTTCTTTCTCCCCTCGATTGATGGAATGGTCTGGAAACTGTATATAGGATTACTACCATCGCCGTGAACAAATGTTGAGTGTTACCAGTAGACACATGTTGAGACTGGAACCTCGGTCGATCAGGATCCTGGTGATGAAGTAGTTCTCACAGCGCACAGTGATGTGCAGTGCTTTGTTGTGTCCCAACTTTTCAGGCGGTAGCTCATCTTCATGAAAAGTAATTTTTTGAGTAATTTTGTGACATTTCAATACCTGTCCGACCATGTTGGCCATTTCCCCGCCAGTGATGTTGCTTGACACGTATGCTTCACTCAGCACCTTCAACAGAGCATTCTTGTGTGCCTCAGAATTTTGTAGCAAAGCAAGTATGGAGATCTGCGCCGGTGTTTTGTTCAACTGGTCGATGACTGAGTATTCCTTAGCCTGTATATTTCTCCAAAGATCATCTGGACTCGTCTCAATGATGGGCGATTAATTGGAGGCCTGCTTGCTTGACTCAGCTAGGTGTTCCAGGGTATAGATACTACCTGTTCTTGTCATATACGACAACAGTTTCCTCGAACCTAACCTTGCCTTTCCTTCTTTCCTCAGATGTATAGTCCCATGGTATAGCCTTTGTGTGGAATGGTGTCATGGTCAACATCGCTACTGGGATCGACGTGGCTATCTTTACTCTGAATGGATCATGGGCCTTGGGTGAAAAAACTGCAACTTCGAATGGTGTAGGTGCATTCGCTAGAGACATGAATTCGACCTCAATTGGCGCTAGTGTCTTTGCAGATGACGTTGTTTCAAACTCAAGTGGCACAAATATATTTACATCGGTGTCCCTAGAGGGTTGAATCTGGACCACGATCGGATTAAGAGTAACGATTGGCTTCTTTGGGTCATCAGCTTCTGCGATCCAACCGATCGATCTTTCCGGATCCCAATCATCCTCTATTTCAATAATGTGAACGCCTCTACCCGTGTGGTCTGGCAGAGGGTTATTGCGGACATTCGAAGCGGGTTCCTTTTCCACGATAATCTTGTTGTCAATCAGAGCCGGGATCTTGTCCTTCAAGGAACGACATTCGTCAATGGTGTGTCCCTTTATGCCGGAATGGTATGCACAGGATTTGTTTGAGTTAACCCACTGAGAAGGGTTCTCAGGAGTTGCAGCAAGGATGTGGGTGACATAACCAGTAGCCTTGAGTCTCTCGTACAACTGATCAATGGGTTTAGCAATGGTCGTATACTGTTTAAGAGGTTTGCGGTCAAAATTTGGTCGGGGTCTAGGGAAGTTTTGGCATGTAGGAGGTGATTGATAGTGGGATGGTTGATCATTGTAGGCTTGGTAAACATGTGCGGGTTAGGAATATTTTGGTGAAGTAGGCTGATATGTGGGAGGTGGAGGTGATTGATAAGTGGGTGGTGAAGTTTGGTAAGAGGGTGAGGGTACTTGGTAGTTTGGAGCAGGCTGATATGTGAGTGGAGGCATTGGATAGGTTTGGTATTTGATAGGAGATTTGGTTCTCTGTGCGACCATTACGGCCCCTACATCCCTTTTCTTGGATGCACCACCGGATTGTAAGGCCTTATTTGTAGCTTGCAAGGCCTCAAAGTTCATAACCATACCGCTTTTGATGCCCTCTTTGATTCTTTCGCCCAACTTGATGATGTCAGAAAATTTACGGCTCTCAATCAACATTAGCCTTTCATAATATTGCGGGTCTTGAGCCTGGACGAAAAATTTGTTCATCTGTTCTTCTTCTAAGGCATGCCTGACTTTAGCAGCTTCATACCTCCAGCGAGTAGCATACTCGCAGAATGTTTCTGTAGGTTTCTTCTTTAGATTCTGAATGTAGAACACATCCGGCACATTCTCTGTGTTGAACCTGAACTTGTCCATAAAGTCGGACACCATGCCTACCCAGTTCGACCATTTCTTTGGATCTCGACTAATGTACCGAGACAAAGCATCTCCTATCAGACTTCTCATGAAAAAGTTCATGCGGATTTTTTCGTCTTTCCCTACTCCAACCAGCTTATCACAGTATGTTCTCAAATGTACTCTTGGATCCCCTGTACCATCAAACATCTCAAACTTAGGAGGTTTATACCCTTCGGGCAGTTTGACATTGGGCTGTATACAAAGATCCTCATAGTTCAGCCCCTCAATTCCCTTGCTTCCTTCAACGCCTTGAATTCGGCTAGTCAATTTCTTAAGTTCCTCAGCCAGGTTCCTATTGAGCAAGTCTTTATCATTAGACTCAGGTGTTCCTGAGATGGGTTGCGTGGAGTGTGGCATGGTCTCCACGTAGATAGGGGTATTATGGTGGGTGTGAAAGTGGTCATTTGTAGAGTTTTGGAGTTCTGGGATGAGCAACGGGGTGTTGTTTGAGTTATAGCAGGTGTTGCAGTGGTGGTTAGGAACGGGATGGTTTTATCGCTTTGGGATATTTTGTTGAGGTGTAGGGCTCTGAGTATTTGGGAAATTGACATCTGGAGTGGTGAGGGAAAATGACAGATTTGCCAGATTCCGAACCTGATCAAGTTCTTCTTGGAATTTCAACAGCTTTTGTTCGAGTAGGGATGCATTTTCTTTGGAAACCTGAGTACCGTGACCATGAGTGACCTCTACCCATTCAGTTGAGTTCTCTTTTCTGGCATTGTTCAAATCTTCCATTTTCCCTTTGTTCTTGTTTTTGACAGGACTAAGAGGAGGAGTGGGTGGAGGGCCCCTGAATCTCGTGGAATAAGATGATGTTGCCAGAGTGCACGAACTAACCTTTGGGGAGGGGAATAACAAAACAAAAGCAAAAATAAAAACAAAAGGTAATCAAGTTAGTGATGATTATAGGAAAATGTTGCGATATTTAAACACATAGCGCAAGAATATAAATCGTGTCCTAATTTGGGGGACCTCTTTGTGCCCAAGGTAGGCCTAGCGGCAAATTGATTTGGAGAACTTAAAATGCTAAATGCCTCATTTTATTGATAAAAGTAGACGAATCGCAAATCGACACTAAATAACAAGAAATAAATATCATTAATGGCCATTGGCCTTATTACTTTTCATAAAGCAAAAAAAAAGTAAATTCCTATCTACTTGATCCCAGAAGGACCTTCCTCAGGTTGAATGCTCTCATTGATCAAATCTTCTAGCTCGTGTAAGTTCACTAGTAAAAATGCCTTCACCAGGTGTTCTCGTTCGTTTCCCTCATCATTCTAGCAGTCGGTGACTCTCTTCCTCACTTTTTCTTCCAATTCCAGCAGACTGTATTCCAGATATTCCAACTTTTTGCTAGCTTTGGTGACCCTCTCTTTCCACTCATTGATTTGGTCATTTGATGGAAGACTCCTCCACCAGTCTAGCAAGAGTGGGGGCATACTAATCATCCCGAAACTGGGGACCTCGTGCCTCATAATCCTGCAAGACAAATAAGGTTAGACCCTTACCCCCACCAGACTCGACTATTTAATATCAACAATTGGCATAAAAGCATTTATTTCTCCAAATAAATGCACAAAACGTGATAATGCCCGTTTGGGTTTTAGGGAAACCCAGTGGACTTTGGACAAGGCTATCTTAAAGAGTCATTATGCGGACAACATAACTGATTTGGCTAGGCTGACCATGATGCATGCACCGTTTAAACAAAGTAAGGTTTCTATAGGGTTTTAGACTAGTACCCTTGGGCGGACAACTCAAGGGGGAAAGGCACGGAACCATCGGCTACACCGTTGATCGACTGGTTTTACCGCAAATATGACTTTTCTGGATTTAGGGGTGATAATATCGGAAGAGCGCAACCACTCATTATAAGCGTTGCTATAGGATTTGTTTTGGCACGAGTGGAATATGATGTTGGACATGATTATGCAACAATTAAAGGCATGTTGTCACATATTTGTATGTTTAAGAAAGAAGTAAATACAACAGTTCATAATTTAAAGCAGTAGTAAAGGAAAGAAATAAAAGACAAGCCAGTTTGGCAATCAAAAAGGAAATTAAATGCTTAAAAGAAATAAACAAATAATTGCGCATAAATTCACAACAATAGTCTGAAATGGTAAAAGCCTAAAGATCTCCAGCAGAGTTGCCATGCTGTCGCGCCCCCTTTTTCCTCGTAGAGTCCGAGTTTATGACATTTGGAAGGACAACTCATTTTTTTTGGGAACTAGGTTTTGCATTTGAAGAGTCGTCACCTAATGATTAGGGTGCATTAGGACACGAAAGAGTTTGATTTGAACAACCAGAGATAGGGTAAGGGCTTGAAATTATTCCAAGGGGAAGATATTAGGCACCCCTCAGAATCCACTAGTGTGGTTCCCGGCCAGACAATTATTGTGAATTGAGGTGCAATTAAAATAGGCAAATAAGGCTCAAATAAGAGGGGATTTCACACAATGGTTTGAAAGTAAACAAAGTTTGAAAGAACGATTAGAAAAGCTGATTTTAAAAAGAGGAGTTGAAATGCTAAAAGAAAAGAAATAAAGAATAAACGGAGGGGGGGGGGGTCCTAGGTTTATAAAAAATATGGATCACCCCACACAATGTCCGATAATCACTCCTCAATGAGGGGCTACACTTGACATTATCGCTTGGTCATCATATCCATATCTACCCTTCCCACCCCGCTAAGGTTTTTAAAGTGCGGATTGGTCTCGATTACTTATTGCATGCTATTACCCGTCCCGTTCCTATCAGTCCTGGAGGCATTTATGACTACTAATCCTAAAGGGAAGGATGTTGGGCTTATTTGGAGTTTCAAAGGCAAAACTCTAAGGAGACATATAAAAACACATATTGCACATTTTGGGGAAAAGAATTAAACAAACAAAGGCTCAGATATACCTCCTTAAACAAAGAAGGCATATAATTAGCATGACTTGCACATACTGTTTGGGTCTGATTTTAAAGTATTAAAGACGAGGGGGAGGAGATTGTTGGGAGAGTTTAGTTTATTTCATAACTCAGATAAGAAGTCCGAGTTAGGCCTACCTGCTGGTTGTAATAATTAACAGAAGCAGATTCAACTCTCAATTATTACTCTAAGGGTTGCCTAAGTGTTTAGACAAGGATCTTATAGGCATGGTATCTACGAAATTTAGAAGGTGATAAGACAGTAAAACTCGAAATGAATTATTCTATGTGCACACTTATTTAGCGAGGGACTCAGATTATTAAAAAAATGCAGAGCGTACAAAGTTAAATAAATTGGTCACACCTTCTGCAGGTGATAGCACCTAATATTACTGATTTTACAGCTAACATTGAGTGAAGCAAATCAGTTCATTTAGAAGCTCCTATAGGCATGCTTTGTATCTATTGCTGATTTTAAACTCTTATAGACGTGGTGTCAAAGTGCAAAAAACCTTGTAGACAGGGTATCTATATGCGGAAGTTTTAGAGACAGGGTATCTAAATGCAGAAACTTTGTTTTAAACCTTATAGCATAATTTCTATATGCAGTCGAATATGCAGAATTTAGAACAATCCTATGGGCATGATTTCTATATGTAGTTGAATATGCAGAATTAGAATAGTCCTACAGGCATGATTTCTGTATGTAGTTGAATATGCAGAATTAGAATAGCTTATAGGCATGATTTCTACCCTTGACATGCATAAATATCCCACCCTTTTCACTAGCCAACCCCAAGTGTTTATTACAACTTATTACAAATCAGAATGAATAAAATTACATCAGAAAAAAAGTACAAAGAATAGTACAACTAGAGAAAAACTGATTCTTGACTTCCTCTCTGAGTTATGAGACAGACCAACTCAAAGACCATTGATTCCAGAGCCTTTCTCCAATTTGAGTGTGTCAGAGTTCCCTAAGAGCATCAATGGGACTCCGGGCAGTGCTCACACCTAAATTGTATCACCAAAATGGGGACGAGTGCAGTGTGGAAGGGCCAGCCCTCAAGTGTCCAAGTTCAGAGGGAGCTCAATGGGTCCCAAGGCAAGGCTCACAGGAGGGGGGGACAGAACTTAAGTCTAAGAGAGAGTGAAAGTGAAGAAACATAGTTCTGAGGGAATAAAGGAGAGGGAAACAACCACAAACAAGTTGATAATTCATACAAAAGGGGTTCAGGGGGGTTGGAAAGTTGCAAAGAGCCTATGCTTAGGCAAGGGTGAGCTTTGGGCATGCACATCAATAGAAGATGATGGCATGCCTACAAGCTTACTAGAACACACAATAGTAGAGAACCATAGAGGTTAGGATCCCAAGGATCAAGCTTGAGTCATGGCCAGTAATATTAAGTACTTCCATGCCTCAAACAAACCATAGCATCAAACACATTAGGGTAGGGGTTTAGGATTCATAATAAATTTAGAACAGGGAGAAGGAAATTATAGTATACTAAAATAAGTACAGAACTGAACACCAGCAATAGATAGACAAGAAGGTAAAAGTATTAAGTAAACACATTGTTGTGATACTAGAATCTTAATCAGAACATACTAGTTCAGAGAAGCAGAATATTGTAAAAGTAGGTAGCAGGACTTGAAAACAGGCCACCGTACAAGTAGCAAGAGAGAATATTTTGAGTGTGAGTTCAGAAGCTAAGAGTGTTCGTGTGTCTGTGTTAATGAAAGAGCAAGGTATTTATAGTTTGAAAATAGGTAGAAAATAAGGCAAGAATCATAGTTTAACAGTAATTATGGAACTGTCTACCAATTAAAAATCAAATCAGTATCAAGGATTTCCTTTAATTAAGGAGTTAAACTTAAATGGTAATGGATAGAAAACATTTAAGGAAAGAAATCAAGTAGGCATGTTGTGCAGAGTATACAATTAGGGGTAAATACATAGGGGTTTAATTAAGGGAAGAATCTTTGAAATTCTCGATTAACTAAATAAGGTAATAAAACAAAGTAAAGTTGCAGAATATGGAGACAATCGACACATAGTAAATCAAGGAGTCAGGGATTTGAAATTACTGATTTGGGGAGAATAACAGGGGTTCCCATGAATAAACGAATAAACCAAGTCAGTAATAGGAGAATTTGAAAGTCTAAGGAAAGTTTTCAAATCAACCTAAGAAACAGGGAAATCAGTAAAGCGAAACAAGGAAAGTGTCAATCACTTAACACATGAATGCAATCAAAATTACACAAGAAGGTTTGAAATCGGTCCAAAAGTGAAGGTCATCAAATTCAGCATATAAAATAGTGCATAAGTATTAGGAATGCAAGGCTGAATTTAGGACAAAAAGAAGCGTCATGCAATACAAAGTCAGTAAGTAGTGGACTATCGAAACATGGTAGGCACATAGGTCAATCTTAGTAACTCAGTAATAGAGAAAAGAGAGAGTATTAAATATCATGCAAAGGGGTCAAATGAAAAGACCTTATAGTAGAGTTTCAATGGTAGCAGGGAGTCAATATCATAGAAAGAAACAGAGGCTGAAACAAAAGATTTCGAAATTCAGCTAAGCAACAGATGAAGCAACTTCAGAAACTCGAATAGGTCCAAAGAAATTAGGGTTTTGAAACCAGTCAAGTTTAAAGCAAGACTAATAAATCACATAGCAAATAGTCTCCGAACTCGAATAAACCCCAAAGTTTTAGGGTTTTCAACACAATCGAGTCTAGAGTTGAAAAGCAAATAAATCGATCAAATACTTAACGAAATAGATTCAGAAACCTCAAAAGAAACTAAGACTTTTAACATGCACACTCCAGTAGAAGAGCAACATAAAGAAACAAAGTAGAACATGTTTAAAATCAGAGAAAGCTTTGAAATGACTTAACAAAACCCTAAATCCGAAAAGATAAAAGGGGTTTCAAAGGTAAAGTTCTGGAAATAAACCTTGAGAAAACGTTTAAGAGTTTAGAGTCAACATAGATCTAAAACAGATCTCAAAGAAATCGGAGGAACCTCGAAGGTTAGGGTTTCAGAAGAAACCCAGATGGTGAGAAAGGCTTGGAGAACCCTCGATCTAAGCCGGAGAAGTCGAGAGTCAGGCTCGAATAGCCATGGCTAGCCGAAGCAAGATCAAAGATGACTGGAGACAGCCATAAGAACTAGGATCGACCAAGGTCTGGACCAAATCTTTCCAGGATTTAGCCTTGAAAACATGATAATCGGGCATGTGGAAGCCAAAGGAGGTAGATACAGGCCTTCAATGGCCTTGGAAGCCATTGATTTAGGTGGTTTTAGGGTGGAAGCTGAGGGAGGTGGCAAGGGTTTGAGAGGAGCTTGAGAGAGAATTGGGAGAAGATGGGGGGGGGGGAATTCAAAGGCGTCTACAGATGAAAAATGATTAGGGTTTGGGGTAGTTCGGGGTTTTAAAAATGGTAAGGGAAATAGGGACCGTTGATCTAGGAGATCAACGGTTGAGATTAGAGGGGGTAGGTGGCAAATGGGTCTAGGTCGGTTTGAACGGGGTTTGGGTCAGGGTAATTGGCTCTCAGATTGGAGGTTCAAATGAGGCTAAAATTGAATTAAACGGGGTTAGCATTTAAATAGCCATTTTCCCTTGTTTATTTTATAAAAATAGTAAAATAATATTTGGAAATAAATTAAAGGTACTAAAATGATTAATAATACATAAGTATCAAATTAAAAATACTGGAGTTACTTTTTTATAGACATAAACATAATTAAATCTAAGAGAGGCTAGTATTGCAATTATATGCAATTTAGCCTTAAAAATACTAAATAAAATTGTAAAAATATGAAAAAATTATATTAGCTATATTTTATTATAAATGTGAGAGTTCGATAAATGAGTCACTAAAAATAATAATTTTGGGAATAACTATTGGGCTTTTCTGGATAAAATAGGGCAATAAATTGATTTAAAAAATCTTTTAAAAATTAAGGAAAAATAATAAAACATTTGGACGTACTTATATATGCTTACATATGCTATTTTAAAAGTATTTTGCATATTAAAAAAATATACAGGGAAAAATTGGGCATCAACAAGTATCTCTTCAGGTGAACAACATTCCAATGTGAATGTAATATCTTGGCATCCATTGTTTCCAGCTCGTATGCTCCCTTCCCCGCGATACCATGAATCTTGTAAGGTCCTTCCCAAGTTTGACTTAATTTTCCCGCATTAGCCACATTTGTGGATTGAAAAACTTTCTTGAGTACGAAGCCCCAATCTTGAAATATCTTAGACGTGCCTTCCAATTGTAATAGCGTTCCATGACTTGTTTTTGTGCTGCCATTCTTATTAATGTAGATTCCCTTTTTTCTTCAAGTAGATCAAGGTTTATGCACATTTCTTCTTCATTGGACTCCTCTGACGCTTGTGTGTACCTTGTGTTTGGCTCCCCTATCTCAACTGGAATTAAGGCTTCAGCTCCGTACACCAATGGGAATTGTGTTTCACCCATACTTGTTTTTGTTGTGGTGCGGTATGCCCATAAAACACCAGGTAGAAATTCTGGCCAATTGCCTTTGGATTCTTCCAATCGTTTCTTCAAATTGTTGATTATAACTTTATTTGACGATTCAGCTTGTCCATTACCCACCGGATGATAAGGTGTTGAAGTAATCCTTTTAATCTGCCAACTTTGAAAAAATTCTGTGATTTGTGCGCCTATAAATTGTGGGCCATTATTACACACGATTTGCTTTGGTACACCGAATCGACATATGATATTTCGCCAAATAAAATCTCTGACTTCTTTTTCTCGTACCTGTTAAAATGCTCCTGCTTCTACCTATTTAGTAAAGTAGTCAGTGAGTACAAGCAAGAATTTTACCTTGCCTTTTTCTTGTGGTAGAGGACCCACGATATCCATCCACCATTTCATAAAAGTCCATGGTGCAACGACCGGATGTAATAACTCCGCAGGTCTATGTATGTTATTACCGTATCATTGACATTTATCACATTTAGCCACAAAATTTTCCGCTTCCTCTTCCATTTTAGGCCAATAATAGCCTTCTCTAATCATGGTTCTTACCCTCTTGCGTGATTTCCACAATGCCCCTCATGTATCTCTCTCATTACATATTCTGTTTGAGAAGGCCCGAGGCATCTTGCTAAGGGTCCACCGAACATTTTTCGGTAGAGATTACCTTGCTTTAAACAATATCGAGCAGCCTTTTCCGAAGCGCATGAGCCTTTTTCTTGTCTTCAGGGACGGTACCATACTGTAAAAAAGCAACAATCTCATTCCTCCAATCCTGGGTTAAGTTATTGAAATTTACCTCATTTTTGTCTGGATCGAGCACTGAATGAAATAAATGAATTACAGAGGCATTCTCATTGCTCGTCACGTCCGCCGCAGATGCGAGATTTGCTAGGGCGTCTGCCTCGACATTTTTATCTCTTGGTATCTGCATAACTTTTCAGGTTTGGAACTACCTAATCAAATCCCGTACCTTCTCTAAGTACTACTGCAGTCGTGCTTCCCTAGCTATATAAGTCCCTAGCATTTGGTTAACTACAAGATGCAAATCACTTTTGATCACAATCTGATTAATGCCGAGTTCCCATGCCAGCTCTAAACCTGCAATCACAACTTCATACTCTGCCTCATTGTTAGTTATAGAATGACATTTTATGGCTTGCCGAATGGTTTCACCCGTAGGTGGTACCAAAACAATTCCTAAACATACGCCCTTCACATTGGATGAACCATTAGTAAATAAGGTCCAAATTCCTGGATTAGATCTGTTGTATACCTGTAATTCTTTTTCTGCTTGTAGTCGCATCCCTTGGCTAAAATCAACCAAAACATCTGCGAACACCTGAGATTTTATTGCGGTTCTGGGCTGATATGTGATGTCATATTCACTTAATTCTATAGCCCATTTGGCTAATCTACCTGATAACTCATGCTTGTGTAATATATTGCGCAATGGATAAGCAGTTACTATGGAAATAGGGTGGCATTGAAAATAAGGCCTTAGTTTCCTAGATGCCATGATTAGTACAAGTACAAGCTTTTCTATTTGAGGATACCGTGTCTCCTCATCTAATAATGATTTGCTAACATTATAAATTGGAGATTGTTTACCTTGGTCTTCACGAACTGAAACAACACTCACTGCTACTTCTGACACAGCCAGATAGATGAGTAATCTCTCTCCAACCTTTGGTTTTGCGAGCAATGACGGATTTGATAGGTATGACTTTAAGTTTTTCAGTGCTTGTTGACACTCCTCAATCCATTCGAACTGATCTTTCTTTTTGAGAGCTAAAAAGAATTTAAAACATTTTTCTGATGACTTGGAAATAAATCTCCCCAAGGCTGCAATTCTTCATGTCAATATCTGCACTTCTTTTTTACTTGTAAGCATGTCAGGAATTTCTTCAATGGCTTTAATCTACGCGGTATTTACTTCAATACCACGGTTAGAAATAAGAAACCCCAAAAACTTACCTGATGAAACGCCGAATGCACATTTCTCGGGATTCAACTTCATATTGAATTTTCGTAAGATCTGAAATGTATCAGACGAGTGCGATATATGATCCCCTGCTTGTTAAGATTTAACGAGCATATCATCTATGTAGACCTCCATAGTTTTTCCTAAATGTTCTTGGAACATTTTGGTCACCAATCTTTGATACGTTGCACCAGCGTTTTTGAGACCAAAGGGCATTACTTTATAATAGTAAGTTCCCCTGTCTGTTATAAATAAAGTTTTTTATTTATCTGGGGGATCCATTTTAATCTGGTTATATCCTGAATACGCATCTAAAAAGCTTAACAATTCATGTCTTGCAGTAACATCAATTAGTTGATCTATATGTAGTAATGGAAAAGAATCTTTAGGACATGCTTTGTTAAGGTTGGTGTAATCTACACAAACTCGCCATTTGCCATTCTTTTTCGGTACTTCTACAGTGTTGGCTAACCAATTAGGATACTTTACCTCGCGGATAGACACAATTTTTAATAGTTTTTGAACCTCATCTTGAATCACCTGATTTTTGAAAGTCCCCTACTTTCTCTTCTGTTGTTTGATAGGTGGATACGACAGGTCTTCATTTAACTTGTGAGTCATTACTTCCAGGGGTATTCCTGTCATATCAGAATGGAACTAGGCAAAACAATCCCTATTAGTTTATAAAAATTCAATCAACTTACCTTTCATGTCATGGCTTAAGTTGGCCCCGATGTAGACTTTCCTTTCCGGCCATTGTGCAAATAACTCTAGAGCCTCCAGTTCTTTAATTGTCATTTTGGTATTTTCATTTTTTTCTGGTTCTTGAATGGAATCATGCCTTGAGTCCACATCTGTTCGCCCTTGTTCAGTTGAGGCTTGTGTTGTGGTATCCTCAATTGTATTCTGTAACTGCTATTTTTCTTCATTTCTCGTATTTGAATCTGCTACAAAGCTGATGCTCCTGGATGTCTGTTGATCCCCATGAATTTGACGTACTCCCATGGTGATGGAAATTTAATAACTTGATGTAAGGTAGATGGAACGACATCCATCTCGTTGATCCATGGCCTCCCGAGAATCATATTGTAAGCCATTTCCATCTCTACCACCGGAAATTTCGTATCTTTGACAACCCCTTCTGCGAATGTAGTAAGTGTTACCTCCCCTTTTGTCACAATGCTTGAATTGTCACATCCAGACAAAATATGCACCTTTGGTACTAGTTTATCTTCAACTTGCATCTCGTTTAGTATTCTTAGCAGAATAATGTTCACGGAATTACCTGGATCAATCAAAACTCGTTTCACATTTGTATCATGTACAAATAGAGATATTACCAGTGCATTTTTATGTGGAGTTAACACGCCATCCGCATCATCAAAGGTAATACTTTCTTTCTCCAAAACATGTCGGACCCGCTTCCGTGGGTAATTGTAACTTTAGAGACTTTATTGGCTTCTGTATACATCTTGCCATTGATTTCCTCGCCCCCACTTATAACATTGACGGTCCTTTTGGGAGAAGGAGGTTTAGGTGGCTCCTGCTTGTTCTTCATGTATGCTTCCTGCCTGTTCTTCATGTATGCTTGGTTACCTTTCTCACTGAATAATTCGGTGAGATACCCTTTCTTTAATAGATGGTCAACTTCACATTGTAATAATCTACAATCTTCCATTTTATGACCATGATCATTGTGAAATTCGCACTAGTGATTAGGATTGCGCCTGTTTGGATTTGATCTCATTTCTTTTCGCCACCGTACGTTATCATCCATGCCTCTTAATACCGTGACTAACTCTGAAGTGCTGACATTAAAATTGTAACTGCCATATCTTGCCTTCAAGTTCCTATCATCATCTCGAATTTTTCATGTGTTTCGATCGTTTCCAAACCTTGATAATGAACCCGACTCTCTATTTCTCGATCTATGATCATACCTTGAATTATCCTTCTTTGATCGTGAGTCTTTTCCTGATGGGCCCATATATGGTTCATATCTATTTTTACCAGATCTTTTTTTGGTTACTGAACGTCTCGAACTTACCTTCTCCTCTTTCTGAGATCGGGAGATAATGTCTTCTTCTATCCTCAGCTTCGTGTTGTATCTATTGTAAACATCATTCCAGGTTGTTGTTGGGAATTAATGCAGACTTTCCTTGAATCGTCTCGTGGCTTCTAAGCTTTTCTCATTCAAATTACTAGCAAAAGCCATAGCTGCCCAGTTATCAAGTACGCGTGGTAACGTCATTCTTTCACGCTGGAACATATCCACGAACTCTCTAAGCAGCTCTGAATCTCCTTGCTTGATTTTGAAAATATCGTCCATTCTTTTTTCAACTTTTTGAGCTCCCGAGTGCGCTTTGATAAAAGAATCTGCAAGCTCAGCAAAAGAATTTATAGAATTTTTGGGCAAGAGGGAATACAATGTTAATGCTCCCTTGGTGAGTGTTTCACCAAATTTCTTAACCAATACAGATTCAATTTCTTGTTTGGTTAAATCATTGCCTTTTACACTAGTTGTGAATGCAGTCACATGGTTTCGTGGATCAGTTGTGCCATCATACTTTGGAATATTAGGCACTTTGAACTTCTTCGGGATCGGCATCGGAGCAACACTAGGCTTCCATAGTTATTGTGATACTTATCCATGCTTATTCCTTTGATTACAGGTGGCACTCTAGGTATTTGCTCTATGCGATCACTTTGCTCCTTGAGTTGCTTCTGCGAGGTTAGAACTAAATTTTGTAAATCAGAATTACTATGTTACCTGGTTCGCCATCACGAGACTCGCTTGGAGTTCCACTAGTGCCTGAGCTAATGAGCACAAAACGTGGGTTTTCCAAAGTATTCTGATTCGGATTTGGTGTTGGTGGTGCAACTGGCAATTGGCCAGTGAAAGATCGAAGAGCATTGCTGACTTGCTGAGCAATGAAATTTTTTAAGGCATCATCGAGTGCTTGTTCGTTCACAACTCCAGCATTTTGATTTGCCTCAAATCCGTTTTGATTTGCAACCACATTATTTGTTTCAGACCCATCTGGAGTTCCTTCTAGTGACTCACGTTGTGAATCACGTGGTGAGGGAAGTGGGGTCCTGTCACCTGCATCATTCTCCTGATGTTGAGGATCTTGTTGGTTGTTGTCGTTATTATTCAACATGGTATGTTTTTTGATGAAAGAATTTATTAAGTAAGTAAACGATTATCAGATCTCAGTAACGGAACCAATTAGTTTAACCAAAAATAGGAATTTCGGTCAAAGCTTTATTTTATAAGAACTCGGGTTACTGATAATCAAATATAGAATAAGTAAAAGAAATTGAGTTTAATAATAGTAAGATGAACATAAGAAAACAAAGTAAATCAGTATATTCCAATAGTATTAACTGTTTTTACAAATGATTAGTCTTCTCCTTTTATAGCTATTTCTAGGTAATACATTTCGCACCATAATTGAGCCATTATTGTAAATTAATGGCATTTAATGACATTTAATGTAATGTTACAATCATCAATCACATTTGATTCAATACAAAATCCTTAACGTTTTCCGTATTTAATGCCCAATACTACGTATCTATACCTTATTTACTATAAGATTCATTCCCTTCCATCATAAAGAGGTTCGAGCACCTATCCTCCTTGCTTTCTATCTGAACGTCCGCCCGTGCCTGTTGAAGCTCGTGTCTCTTTGATTAATCTTCATCACCTATCCTTCTTTAACTGGTCCACATGTCATGACGTGTCATCTTATAATGAATTTCATATATAAACCTAATTTTTCCCAATACACCAACATTATAATTCCTCAGTTCTAGTCTTATTAAAGGAAACGTGAATTAGGGAGTAATTCCCTTCATGCTTGATTTCAATTAAAATGAATTCTAGAACCCATCTTTAACTTTAGTAGCAAGTGCTTTACCAAATGATATGTTGCGGTATGTATGCATTGCATGGGGAGAAAATAAAAAATAGTCAGATTTACAAGTTGTCATTCAAAAATAGACACAATTTCAAAAGTCATCGAAATTTAGCCACTTTTTGTGTAAAGATAAATCTGAACGAAAATATTATTCAAAATCCGAAAAATACTCCAGTATAATATACTGGAATATTATATTAGAGCCAGCAAAGTATACCAGTCTAGCAAAATATGCTGGAAGTTCATACACAGGTGCACCGAACTCCAGTATATTATGCTGGACCTGTAACGACCCGGCCGGTCATTTCGAGAGTTGCAGCCCTATTCCCATATTTTCTGCTTTGTTTGTGTTTTACAGATGTATTATGATATACCTAATAAGTTGACGTATGTGTAAATGACTTCGAATTTGAATTCTGATGGTTCTGTTAGCTTCGTCAGGTAATTTTAGACTTAGGAGCGCGTCCGGAATGTGATTTGGAGGTTCGTAGTAGAATTAGGCTTGAATTGGTGAAAGTTGAAATTTTGGCAATTTTAATCAGCAGTGGAAATTTTGATATTAGGTTCGGATTGGATTTTTGAAAGTTGGAGTAGGTTCGAGGTGTCATTTTTTACTTGTGTGTAAAATTTAAGGTCAATTGGACCTGGCTTGGCAGGTGTAATGACCCAACTGGTCAATTTGAGCAATTGCACTTCGCTCGCTAGTTCTCGGGCATGAGTAGCACCGTATGATGTATTATGACTTATGTGAATCGTCAGTTTTGGTTTTCAAGTTAGTCAGAATTGATTTGGAAGAATGATTCTGAGCTTGAAGCTTTAAAACTTGAAAGGTTTGACCAAGTTTGACTTTTTAGTATTTGACCTTGGATTAGATTTTTGATGGTTTCGTTAACTTCGTTGGGTGATTTTGGACTTAGGAGCGCATCGGGATCGTAATTTGGAGGTGCGTAGTGGAATTTGGATGGAAATGGCGAAAGTTGGAATTTTGGAAAGTTTGACTAGTAGTGAACTTTTTCATATCAGGGTCGGATTTTGATTCCGGAAGTTAGCGCAGGTTCGTAATGTCAAATGTGACTTATGTGCAAAGTTGAGGTCAATCGGACGTGATTTGATAGGTTTCGGCACCCATTGTGAAAGTTTGAAGTTTCATAGTTCATTGATTTCGAATTGGAATATGATTCGTCATTTTGATGTTGTTATGTGTGTTTTGAGACCTCGAGTAGATCTGTGTTATGTTATGGGACTTGTTGGTATGTTGGGATGTGGTCTTAAGGGGCTCGGCGTGTTTCGAATAGATTTCGGGCTATTTTTCCTTCATTTTTCATTGTTGTGTTTTGCTAGTTTTCTGGGGTTTTAGCTGTGCTTCGCAATCGCGGATGGAGCATCGTGTTCACGAAGGGTAATTTGCCAGTGCAGAGTTTTGTTCTTCACGTTCACGCTTTGTTGGTTGCGTTCGCGATTGACTGATGATGTGTTCTTCGCATTTGCGTATAAGGGATCGCGTTCGCGTAGAGTTGAGCTGGGAGCTGGAGCGGAGGACCTTTCTTCATCGCATTCTTGAGGCTCGTGCTGCGTTTGCGTAGTTATGTCTCCAGTGTGTATCGCGTTCATGAGGCTTGTGCCGCGAATGCGTAGAGCATTTTTGGGAGTTGATATTTTTGCTCATCACGAACGCGATGGTTATCTCGCGTTCGTGAAAGAGGAGGTCTGGGCAGACTATTAAGTACTCTATTTTGAGGATTTCAGCCATTTTTGCATTTTGGGAGCTATGGAGCTTGGACTGAGGACATTTTCGAAGCAAATTTTACCATGTGAATTGGGATAAGTGTTCTCTGCTCGGTTTTGGTCATATTCCATGAATCTATCTTTGATTTTAGATTTTGGTTGATGAATTCTAAAGAGGAAAGTTGGGGGTTTGTCCTAAAGCTTCATAACATGAATATTTGAGTTTTGAACACCTATTTGGAGTCAGATTTGAGTGAAACTAGTATGGTTGAACTCGTAATGGAATGGATTGTCGGATTTTGAGAGTTTTGTCAGGTTCCGAGGTGCGGGCTCGGGTGTGATTTTTGGCCGGATTTGGGATTTTACTTAAGATTTGATCTTTATCATTTGTAATTGTTTTATTGGGCTTTATCTGACGTATTTGAGTTGATTTAGGCTAGTTTTGAGCCGGTCGGAGGTCGCTACACGCTTTATGACATTCGTGGAGCATCGCTTGGCTTCCTCGACATTGGAATTTCCATGTTTGAGATAAGTAACTCTTTTTAACTTAGTGTTGAGGGTATGAAACCCCAAATTACGTGCTATGTGATTGATGTTGAGGTGACGCACATGCTAGGTGACGGGCGTGTGGGCGAGACTAGTAAGATTGATGACTGAGTGAGGCTGAGAGCCTGATTATGAGTGACAGTTATGGGATCGGGTTGCATGCCGCATCATGCTTTATTGATTTATGACTGAGTAAGGTCGAGGTCATGATTGATTTGTGCCATGATTGGCTTGTTATAGCGCTTGGGCCATAGGGGCCCCTCCGGAGTCTGCACACCCCCAGTGGGCACGGTTGATTATATTAAGGGATGAATCTTTCCTTGGTATAGAGATGGATCTTCCCCCATGAGGCTGGATTAACCTGTTTTCCTCGTTACTGGAGATTAAAAATCGGTGATGTATACATTCCAGGATGGATCTTCCTTGGTACGTATGAGCTATATATAGTACCGAGTGGTTGAGCATTTATATTTATACCTGGAGATGGATCTTCTCCATGGAGCCAGAATGGCCTTTCCTCGGTACTCGGTGACTTATAGTCAGTGTTGTATATGTTCCGGGATGGATTTCCCTGGGCCATATACCGTACCGAGTGGTTGAGTATGATGAGTAAAAAGTGTAAGACAGAGAGATTGAGTAATCTAAGAGTGTGAGTACATGATTCATCTCTGGGATACATGGCATTGGCATGCATATATGACATACATGCATAGAGACGCATTTCCTCATGTCGTACAGTATCACATCATTCTTGACTCTTTACACACATTGATATGTGATCATAGAGAGGTATCTCACACTTACTAACTGGAAAGAAAATGAAATTTCTTATTTATTGTGAAAAGGATCTTTAGAAAAAGAAATACAGTTTTCAAACTATCTCATATTTCTACGACGATTTCGGTAAATAATTTGGGTTTGTACTGACATTGTTAAAAGGATCTTTAGAAAAAGCATAAAGTTTACTAATCTTTATGCTATTATGAATTATTGTTGGCTTCTGGTGTTGGACCCGACCATGTTCCAACTCGTCACTACTTTTAACCTAAGTTTAGGTTTGTTACTTATTGAGTACATAGGGTCGGTTGTACTCATACTAAACTTCCTGCACATTGCGTGTACATTTTGGATGCCGATATTGCTGGGTTCGATAAGAGCTGAAATGGGAAGATGTACCTACGTTCCGATTGTGGCTGCCTCCTGTTCATGGTAGTCATAGAATTATAAAACTTTGTTTATGTACTTTTCAAACAGAAAATGTATTACTTCATATCAACTCTGTAAACACTAATCTTAGAAGCTCATGATTTATACTATCATTACTTGGGAAATGTATAATATTTAGATACTTCCTTTGTTTAACTGTCTTATTAATATTATTGAAATTGGATAGTTATTTGTTGGCTTACCTAGCGGGTTGGGTTAGGTGCCATCACGACTACTGGATTTTGGGTCGTGACAGATTCGTATTAGAGCTCTAGGTTCATAGGTCCTACACTTATGAGCAAGTGTCTAGTAGAGTCTTGCGGATAGGTATGATGACGTCCATACCTATATTCGAGAGGGTACAGGGTATTTAGGATATACTTTGCATCTTTCTTTCCTTATCGTGCAGCATTGATTCAGCTTGAAGCATAATCCTTTGAATTCCTTCCAGGCATTCGTATGTATACATGAACGCTCGGTATCAGCTATGCATCGGCGGCTTGTGATTCCCTGGATAAGGTGCGAGATGTTATTTTTGTGTGTTGATGATGGGCTAGTCTGGAGAACTTGAGGTCGGGTTTTGACTGTAGCTTGAGCACAGAGATGTTGATTGTATGAGCACATGCTTTTTGATTTATATGTCTGGTAGCGTCCCTATAAGTGGAATTTGCGACTAGATGAGTGGTCGGATTGCTATATGATGAGTATGATGTGACTATGGGTGTGTTCAGATAGATTTAATTTGGCAAAAAGAGTTTGATTGAGAGGTAAATTGGGTGCTTGAATCCTTCGTGATTTGATGTATATTCTCGAGTTATTGGTGTATTGAAGGATCCTTTTCATGTTGTTTAATTGAGGAGTAAAGTAGATTTTCATGTCGTGATATGAGTTCAGACTCAGGAGAATTCAGCAACTGCGTAATAGTTATGACTGTGGAAGGATTTAAAGTGATGTTAGTGTAAGGCGAAGTAGGTAGGTTATCTCCTGCGGGGTGTCTTGAGGTTTATGTGAACCCTATGTGTTTTGTAGCGAGTTCTTTTTTGCTAGTGAATTATACATAGTGCAATTTGAGTCTGGGATCACTTATGAGAGTTGGCTTGACTATTATAAGGATGAATGCGAAATTTGCAGATGATTTGAGATATTAGATGCCTTGTGTTGTGTGAACTTACCAAGGATTCAGTTGAATTTTAGTGCGGGATTTTGGCAGCAACAGAGTATGGGTATTGTCAGTTATCAAATGCTATATTCCTTGGATTTGCGCCAAGTGGGGGAGTTTGTTATCTATGGGGTGATTGCATGGTTATGTGTTGTATTGGTTTCTGTCTGAGGTATACCGGTGAATAAGTTATAACCTGTAGAGGTGGAGATCGAGGATGACTCGAGTAAGGGAATTAATGGATGTGGGTTGTATTACACTCTATGGGTATATGGGAACCATGGAATTATTGAACGGTTATTCAGGAAAGATTTTGTGTTCATAGAGTAGAAATTTGCGCGATCGCATAGGGATGTGAAATTCTTCTTAGGGTTTTTGTGTACAAAAGGGGCACATGCTGTTTGGTCTATTTGATCAGTTGAATTGAGATTTGAGTAGAGTGGATGATTCTCGAGAAGGTTCTAACAGATTCAAGATTTATATATAGAAATTAGGAATCTTTAAGATTTGTATATGGCTGGAATCCGAGATTTAAGTTGGATGGTGTCAAGACTTCTGGCAATTTTATATCATTATAGATTCTTCATATCAGTATCAGAAAGGTGAAGGTAATGGCTTTAGATTTTTAGGAAGTCTCTTTAGAGCAGGTATTTTGGTTGTGGTACTTTTGGGGTGCTTAGGAGGGGATTTAGCAGCTTATCAGCCTTAGGGTGGTGTGGTTCTGTGCTAAAGTTAGTGGGGCAAGTTTTGGTTAAGGTTAGTAGTGTTCTAGCAAGGAGAAGTTTCAATTGGAAGGCAATTCGGAAGGAACTCAGAAAATTAGGACAAGTTGGTGATAGGTTGGACCTGTACATTAATGGATATGATCGGTTCTTTAGGCGCTTATGATGTGGCTAGCCTCTATAGGTGTTTCGTGGCAATGCTCTTGAGATTTTGGCGACCTGCATGACTTGGTTGAGTTAGAGGGATTCAGTTCAGTCAGTTTGGTTAAGGGCAAATGGGTTTTAAAGAGTTTTTGATGGTTTCTACCACGGTTTGGGATGTGCAATTCCTACTGGTGTGTAAGTCATGTTGCATGTTGTGATTTTCTCCTAGATGGGATCATATGGAAAGTTCTTTGCTAATTGAGTGCGTAGTTGCTTGTGACTCAGAGTGGATTATAAAGTTATTGTATTTTTCATATGATGGCATGGTATATGCGGTGAATTGTGTGGGATCAAGATTAGCAGGTATGAGGTAACGACTCGATTTTAAAGGGAAGGACATAAATTCTTAGACAACATGGACGGTTTCAGATGATTAGGTAAATGACATTACTATTTGGCATGGTTTAATGATAGTGTACATTTCAGAAGGGGAAATGTGTTTTGATTTATGGATACTCCATGGTTATTCCAACACTCTCCTGGTTTGAGATAGCTTGTTTAGACTTATACAGTGTGTAAATGCAGATTATGATCTTATAGAAATTTCTGATGTGAAAATTGGATTCTAAGGCTTATGGGCTAGGCTGGATTAAGAAATTTCAGTTATGGTGTGTTGTCAGACCTATATGGGATAGGGTGACGTGGGATCACCCCCCGGTAGGTGTATGGTAAGGTTATACAGCAATTTGTTGGCTTTTGGAACCACTCTGGGCACGTTCGAGGATGAACGTATGTTTAAGTGGGGGAGGATATAACGACCTGACATGTCGTTTTGAGCAATTGCACTTTGCTCGCTAATTCTCGGGCATGGGTAGCTCTATATGATGTATTATGACTTATGTGAATCGTCAGTTTTGGTTTTCAGGTTATTCGGAATAGATTTGGAAGAATGATTTTGAGCTTGAAGCTTTAAAATTTGAAAGGTTTGACCAAGTTTGAATTTTTAGTATTTGACCTCGGATTGGATTTTTGATGGTTCCGTTAGCTTCATTGGGTGATTTTGGACTTAGGAGCGCATCCATATGGTGATTTGGACGTCCGTAGTGGAGTTTGGCTGGAAATAGCAAAAGTTGGAATTTTGAAAAGTTTAACCGGGAGTGGACTTTTTGATATTGGGATAGGCTTTCGATTTTGGAAGTTGGAGCAGGTTCGTAATATCAATTGTGACTTGTGTGCAAAATTTGACGTTAATCGGACATGATTTGATAGGTTTCGGCACCGGTTGTGAAAGTTTGATGTTTCAAAGTTCATTGATTTCGAATTGGGGTCTGATTCATCGTTTCGATGTTGTTATGGGTGTTTTGAGGCCTTGAGTACGTTCGTGTTATGTCATGGGACTTGTTGGTATGTTGGGACGTGGTACCAAGGGGCTCGGGCGTGTTTCAGATTGATTTTGGGCTATTTTCCTTCATTTTCATTGCTGTGTTTTGCTGGTTTTCTGGTGTTTCAACTGTGGTTTGCGATTAAGAATGCAGCATCACATTCGCGAAGGGTAATTTGGCTAGTGCAGAGTTTTGTTCTTCGCGTTCGCACTTTGTTGGTTGTGTTCGCGATGGGTTGTTGTTGTGCTCTTCGCGTTCACGTATAAGGGATCACGTTCGCGTAGAGTTGAGCTTGGAGCTAGAGCAGGAGGACCTTTCTTCATCGCATTCGCGAGGCTCATGCCGCGTTTGCATAGTTATGTCTCTAGTGTGATCGCATTCATAAGTATTTTGCCGCGAACGCATAAAGCATTTTTGGGAGCTGATATTTTTTTTATCGTGAACGCAATGGTTATCCCGCATTCGCGAAAAAAGAGGCCTAGGTAGACTATTAAGTACTCTATTTCGAAGGTTTCAACCATTTTTGCATTTTGGGAGCTATGGAGCTCAGATTGAGCCTATCCTTGAAGCAATTTTTACCATGTGAATTGGGGTAAGTGTTCTCTACTCGGTTTTGGTCATATTCCATGAATCTATCTTCGATTTTAGCTTTTGGTTGATGAATTCTAAAGAGGAAAGTTGGGGGTTTTAGCCTAAAGTTTTATAAAATGAATTTTTGAGTTTTGAATACTGATTTGGAGTCGGATTTAAGTGAAAATAATATGGTTGGACTCGTAATGTAATGGGTTGTCGGATTTTGTGAGTTTTTTCGGGTTTCGAGGTGCGGGCCTGGGTGTGATTTTTTGCCGAATTTGGGGTTTGACACAGGATTCGATCTTTATCATTTGTAATTGTTTCTTTAGGCTTTATCTGGCGTATTTGAGTTGTTTTTGGCTAGTTTTGAGCCAGTCGGAGGTCGCTACGCGCGTGATGGTATTCTTAGAGCATTGCTTGGCTTTCTCGGTATTGGAATTGGCTTGTTTGAGATAACTCTTCCAAACTTAGTGCTGAGGGTATCAAACCCCAAACTACGTGCTATGTGATTGATGTTGAGGTGATGCACATGCTAGGTGACGGGCATGTGGGCATGCACCCTATGAATTATGACTCTGTTATTTCCAGGGCACTGAATAGTGACCCTATTTTGTTGATATTTGTGTTTTCACCATGTAATAAAATAAGTGTGTTGTACATCATGCTAGATATCATGTATAGGCTTTATGCTGATATTGTTGGGACCCATAGTGGTCGTTTTTTGCTGTCATCTCATTGAATTCATTGATATTTCGTACTCAGTTACATTCATGCATTCGTGTTATATCTCAGTCTCAGTTGTTACTTATTGATACATCATATCATTGTTCTGGGTTAGTTTCCATGACATTGTGAGCCCGTAGGCGAGACTGGAGAGATTAATGATGGAGTGAGTCCGAGAGCCTGATTATGAGTGACAATTATGGGATCGGGCTACGCATCATAGTATGTTTTATTGATTTATGATTGAGTAAGGCCGAGGGCCTGATTGATTTATGCCATGATTGGGTTGTTATAGCGCTTGGGACGAAGGAGCCCTTCCAGAGTCTGCACACCCCCAGTGGGCACAGTTGATTATATTCAGAGATGGATCTTCCCTTGGTATAGAGATGGATCTTCTCTATGAGGCTGGATTGACCTATTTTCCTCGATACTAGAGACTAATGGTCAGTGATGTATATATTCTGAGGTGGATCGTCCCTGGGCCGTATGAGCTATATACAGAATCGAGTGGTTGAGCATTTATATTTATACCTGGAGATGGATCTTCTCCAAGGAGCCGCAATGGCCTTTTCTCGGTGTTGGGTGACTTATAGTCAGTGTTGTATATGTCCCGGGATGGATTTCCCTAGGTCGTATGGGCCATATACAGTACCGAGTGGTTGAGTATGATGAGTGAAAAGTGTGAGACAGCGAGATTGAGTACTCTAAGAGTGTGAGTAGATGATTCATCTCTGGGATACATGGCATTGGCATGCATATATGACATACATGCATAGAGACGTATTTCCTCATGTCGTACGGTATCACGTCATTCATGACTCTTTACACACATTGATATGTGATCATAGAGAGGTATCTTAAACTTGCTAACTGGAAAGAAAATGAAACTTCTTACTTATAATGAAAAGGATCTTTAGAAAAAAATACAGTTTTCGAACTATCTCACATTTCTAGGACGATTTCGGTAAAGAATTTGGGGTTTTCACTGATATTCTTGAAAGGCGAAACTATTTTGAAAACTTGTGAAAAAGCCGAGTATTTTATCTCTTAACTACTTCCTTATTTATATGCTTTATGTTATTATGAATTGTTGTTGGCTTCTGGTGTTGGACCTGACAATGTTTCAGCTCGTCACTGCTTTCAACCTAAGTTTAAGTTTGTTACTTATTGAGTACATAGGGTTGTTTGTAATCATACTACACTTCCTGCACATTGCGTAAAGATTTTGGATGTCGATGTTGTTGTGTTCGATGAGAGCTGAAATGGGAAAATGTACCTATATTTTGGTTGTGGCTATCGCTTGTTCATGGTAGTCGTAAATTTATAAAACTCTGTTTATGTACTTTTCAAATAGAAGATGTATTTACTTCATATCATCTTTGTAAACTCTAATCTTAGAAGCTCAAGATTTGTACTACCAGTCCTTCGGAAATGTATATTATTTAGACACTTCTTTTGTTTAATTATCTTATTAATATTATTGAAATTGGATAGTTATTAGTTGGCTTACCTAGCGGGTTGGGTTATGTGCCATCACGACTAGTGGATTTTGGGTCGTGACAGTAGGTTTCAGTGTTTTTTGTGGAATTCGAAAGTTTAGAAGTTCTTTAGGCTGGAATCCGGGTGTAATTTGGTGTTTTGATGTTGTTTTAAATTGATTCGAAGGTTCGACTAGATACGCATGGGGATATATGACTTGTTAGCATGATTGGTTGAGGTCCCGGGAGGGCCTTGGGTGCAATTCGGGAGTTTAAGACTTGGCGTTGGAATTGAATAAGCAGCTGAAATGCTGCTAGTACTGGTGTAATCGCACCTACGGAGTGGGAACCACAGGTGCGGGTCCACAGAAGTGAAGAAGGAGTCGCAGATGTGGACAAGAAGGAGCTGGGCAGGAGCCGCAAGTGCGAAGACTTTCCCGCACATGCGAGGGTCATAGATGCGGGCAGCTAGGCGCATGTGTGATGTTTGGCCGTAGGTGTGATGGATTGCTGCACCGGCGATAGGCGCAGATGCGGTCTTAATGCTGCAGGAGCGAAGTTTGGGATTTCAAGTGAAATCCGCACATGCGATGGAATTTTCGCAGGTGCGGTGTCGCAGAAGCGACAAAGAGGCTGCATGTGCGATTTTGCTGGACAGAAACTATAAATAGAACACTTTGAGATTTTTCTTCATTTTTGAGCTCGTATTTTGGGGATTTTTAGAGGGATTTTAAAGCAATCAATGAGATAAGTTCCTTGTGCCTATTTAACTTCAATAATGGTGTTTCCCCACTGATTTTACACCTAGTTGGTGAGCTTTTGAGGTTAAATTTGGGAGATTAGGGCATGAGATTTGGAGAATGAATTTTGGAGATTTGGAGAATGAATTTTGTCGGATATTAATGAATTTAGTATGGATAGACTCGTGTGTGAATGTGCTTTCGGGTTTTGTGACTTTTGTTAGATTTTCAAATGTGGGCCCAGCGGCCGGGTTTGAGTCGATTTCAGATTTTGGCTATAATTTAGTAGTTTTCTTGTGAAATTGATCCATTTAGACTTTATTGATTGTGTTGTACCACTTGTGGCTAGATTCAAAATGTTTGAAGACCGATTTGAGAGGCAAAGGCATCGCGTAGTAGGATTTTGCTCGGTTTAAAGTAAGTAACGCTTTCAAACTTGGTTCTAAGGGTTTGAAACCCCAAATTATGTGTTATGTGATTGGCATTGAGGTGACGCACATACCAAGTGACGCGTGTGCTGGCGTGCACCGTGAGAATTGTGACATGGTATATTCCATGGCACTGTATAATGACTCTATCCTATTGATATCCGTATTTTCATCATGTGATAAACAAATTGAGCTGTCAATCATGTTAGATATCATGTTTAGGATATATGCTGGTACTATTGAGACCCTAGTGGTCATTTTTTGCTATTATCTCACTGATTTCATTGATATTCTATACTAAGTCATATTCATGAATTTTCATATCATATCACAGTCTCAGTTATTTAGTGATATATCATATCATTGTTCCGTGTTAGTGTCTTGACGCCCGTGGGTGAGACTGGAGAGATTGATGACTGAGTGAGGCTGAGAGCCTTATTATGAGTGATAGTTATGGGATCGGGATGCATGCCGCAGCGGTTATATTGATTTGTGATAGCACTTAGGCTGTAGGAGCCCTTCCGGAGTATATAACACACCCCCAATGAGCGCAGTTGATATTATTGAGGGATGGATCTTCCCTGGGCATAGATCTTGTCCGAAGCAATGGATACCTGGAGATGAATCTTCTCCACTGGGCTGGATTGGCCTTCCTCGATATTGAGTGACCTATGTTAGATATATATATATATATATATATATATATATATATATATATATATATATATATTCCGGCATGGATCTTCCCTAGGCCTTATAAGCCATATATAGTACTGAGTGGTTGAGTATTTGAGATTGTAGAGCACATGAGGCTGATAGCATGGTGCATTCTATATAGCATGTGCAATGACATGTAGAAGTAGAAGAGATATATTCTTTACATTGTTCGTGTCTGCTCTACATTATTGTTTTGAACTGCCTATTATATTGAAATCATGCCTACGTTTCTGCACAATTATTTTTGTTCTTGTCTGTATCGGTTGAGTCCGTCACTACCTTTCAAGCCAATGTTTGGACTCGTTAGTTACTGAGTTAGTGTACTCACGTTACTCCCTGCACCTCGTGTATAGATCCAGGCGATACTGGTCGTAGAGGTGGTTGCTGATTGAGGTTTCAGAGCTCTATCGAGGTAGCTGCATGGTGTTCGTGGTCCTTGACTCTCTTTCTTTATATTTTGTCGTATTCTCCGTTTATTTCTCTAGACACTGTAGTTGACTTTACTCTGATCTAGACGCTCATGTACTCAGTGGCACCCCAATTTTGGGCCGGATTGTATCGTAAATTGGGATTTATTAAGTTTTCAAAAGGTTTTATTTAATGTTAAATGCTTCCGTGTATATTTTTAAACTTATTGCTGTCGTGATGGGTTGTTCAGTTGAGGCTGGCCTAGTTTCACGATAGGTGTCATCACGACGGTTGATTTTGGATCGTGACAAGTTGGTATTAGAACCTAGGTTACATAGGTCTCACGAGTCATGCGCGGGTTTAGTAAAGTCTTGTGGATCGGTACAAATACATTTATGTTTATCTTCGAGAGGCTGTAAAACCCTTAGGAAACTTCACATTCTTGAATTCTTTTCGTGCGAATCTATTGATTTTGGTAACTAAACTTCTTTTATTCTATTCTCTCATAGATGGTGAGGACACGTGCTACCGGGCAGGATGGACAACCACTAGTACTACCAGTTAGGGCCATGAGAGGTCGAGATCACGGTAGAGGCCGTGGTAGGGTAGAGGTGCAGCCCGCATAGCCACTAGGATGGCACCTGCAGATCAATCAGTTGCCCTAGTTCAGAAGGAGGCTCCATTTATGGATGTTCCAGTAGGACCAGCTCAGGCACCAACTGTTCCTATTGTGATTCCAGGCTATCAGGATGCCTTAGCTACCGTGTGCACCAGTCTTCATCAGGCGGTCTATGTTCCAGCTGCAACAGCCACTTTTCAGGCCGCGTGAGGTGTTCAAACTCCCGTCGCCCGCACACCAATGCATGTGGCACAGGGACTCTAGACATTGGGGGCACCACCAGCCCAGCCGGTCGTATCTTCTTAGGACTGTGTGGTTCCTGCCATGCATGATGATGAGCAACATAGATTGGAGAGGTTTTGGAGGCTCTAGCTTCCGACTTTCAGCGGTGTAGAGGGCGAGGATGCCTAGGGTTCTTGGAGAGATGCCAGAGGATTCTCCGTACAGAAGGTATTTTGGAGACCAGCGGGGTCTCATTCACTACATTTTAGTTCAATGGAGCTGCCTTCACTTGGTGGGAGGCTTACGAGAGGCGTAGGCCAGTTGGTGTAGCCCCCCTTACATGGCAGGAGTTCTCCGTTCTCTTCTTGGAGAAGTATGTGTCGCAGTAACACAGAGAGGAGCTACATAGATAGTTTGAGGAGTTACATCAGGATGATATGACTGTGACGCAGTACGAGATGAGATTTTTTGAGTTATCCCGTCAAGCTGTTTGGTTGGTCCCCACGGATAGGGAGATATCAAGAGGTTTGTTGATGGTCTCGCATATCAGCTGTGGATACTTATGACTAGAGAGAGGGTGTCTGGTTCTACTTTTGAAGAGGTTGTTGGCATTGCTCAGGAGATAGAGTCTGTTAGCTGCTAGGACCGGGTTGAGAGGGAGGCTAAGAGGCCTCGTAGATCAGGTAGTTTTGGTGGTGTTCATTATGGAGGTTAGTTTCACCACGATAGGGGTCGCCCTTACAGGCATGCTCAGACGGCTCGTCCAGTTCACCGTGGTGCATCATATGGCCATAGTTCTCACAAATCTCAGTAGGGTCACTCATCTTTCAGTGCCCTTCCAGCTCAGAGTTTAACTCATGCACCATCAGCATAGGATTCATTTATATCTGGTCCTTCTAGCGGCTACCCCGGTGCTCGGGGCTCCCTTTAGTCCCCACCGCCATTTGCAGGGAGCGGTTGCTTTAAATGTGGAGATTTGGGTCATATCAAGAGGTACTGTCCCCGCCTTATGGGAGGTTCATCTCAGTAGAGGAGTTAGCCTTCGACATCAACACTAGTTACCTCACCACCCGCCCAGCCAGCTCAGGGTGGAGCTCAGTCAACTAGGGGGCACTCTAGAGAGGAAGGCAGATCAGGGGGCGGTCAGGACTGCTTTTATCCACTCCCTGCTAGACCAGATATTATTGCTTCAGACACAGTGATCACATGTACTGTCTTAGTATGTCACTGAGATGCTTTTGTATTATTTGACCCTAGTTCCACCTATTCATATGTATCATCATATTTTGCCAATTAACTGGATATGCCCCGTGAGTCTTTATTTTCATCTGTTCATATATCTACTCTGTTGGGTGATACTATTATTGTGGACCGTATGTATAGGTCGTGTGTAGTGACTATTGGGGGATTGGAGACTAGAGTTGATTTTCTACTGCATAGTATGGTTGATTTTGACATGATATTGGGTGTAGATTGGCTGTCTCCGTATCATGCCATTTTGGACTGTCACGCGAAGACATTGACTCTGGCAATTTTGGCGTTACCATGGATTGAGTGGCGAGGTTCTTTAGACTATGTTTCTAGTAGGGTGATTTCAAACTTGAAGGCCCAGCGGATGGTTGGGAAGTGTTGTCCTTCGTATTTGGCCTTTGTGAGGGATGTCAGTGTAGAGACCTCTACTATTGATTCTGTTTCGGTGGTACAAGATTTTCCAAATGTGTTCCCTGCAATCCAGCCGGGCATGTCGCCGGACATGGATATTGACTTCGGTATTTATTTGGTGTCGGTCACTCAGCCCATTTATATTCCTTCGTACCATATGGCACTTGCGGTATCTACTCCGATAGGAGATTCTGTGATTGCTAGAAGGGTATATAGAGGTTGCACTGTGATGATTTGTAGTCGTCAAACCTCGGCAAATTTATTTGAGTTAGAAATGGTTGATTTTGATGTGATAATGGGAATGGACTGGTTGGCCTCATGCTATGCAAATGTTGACTGTCGTACGAAGATGGTTAGGTTTCAATTTCCTGGTGAACCCATCATTGAATGGAAAGGGAATATTGCTACACCAAAAGGTAGGTTTATTTCCTATCTTAAGGCAAGGAAAATGATCTCAAAAGGTTACATTTATCATTTCATTCGCGTTAGGGATGCGGAGGCGAAACCGCCCACTTTACAATCAATCCCCGTGGTCAACGAATTCCCAGATGTTTTCCCAGATGAACTCCCAGGCCTTCCTCCTGAAAGGGAGATTGAGTTTAGCATTGATGTGTTGCCTGACACTCAACCGATCTCTATTCCTCCATACAGAATGGCCCCGGCAGAGTTGCGAGAGTTGAAGGTGCAGTTGAAGGACTTGCTGGATAAGGGCTTTATTAGGCCTAGCACTTCACCTTGGGGTGCACCAGTCCTATTCGTGCGGAAGAAAGACGGGTCGTTACGGATGTGTATCGACTATCGACAGTTGAATAAGTCTACTATAAAGAACAAGTATCCACTTCCAAGAATTGATGACCTGTTTGACCAACTCCAGGGTGCCAAGTATTTCTCCAAGATTGATTTACGTTCAGGGTATCATCAGGTGAGGGTTAAGGAGAAGGATATTCCAAAGATGGCCTTCCGGATAAGATACGAGCACTTTGAGTTCTTGGTGATGTCGTTCGGGCTAACAACTGCCCCAACAGCTTTTATGGATCTCATGAATACTATATTTAGGCCCTATCTTGATGTGTTCATGATTGTATTCATTGATGAAATTCTAATATATTCTCGTTCGGAGGCGGAACATGCGGGCCACTTGCGGATAGTATTACAAACGCTTCAGGATCATAAGTTATATGCTAAGCTCTCCAAATGTGAATTTTGGCAG
The DNA here is from genome assembly GCF_000393655.2 of Nicotiana sylvestris. Lineage (NCBI taxonomy): Eukaryota > Viridiplantae > Streptophyta > Magnoliopsida > Solanales > Solanaceae > Nicotiana > Nicotiana sylvestris. The sequence goes on from NC_091064.1 coordinate 14,511,060, forward strand.
AACTCAGTAGCGTTCCTTGGCCATTTGATATCTGACGATGGTATTAGTGTCGACACTCAGAAGATCGATGCAGTAAAGAATTGGCCGAGACCTACAACACCATCAGAAGTCTGCAGCTTCCTAGGGCTAGCAAGATATTATAGGCGGTTTGTAGAAGGGTTTTCCTCTATATCATCACCATTGACTAAGTTAACACAGAAAGCTACCAAGTTCCAGTGGTCTGACACTTGTGAACGTAGTTTTCAGGAGCTGAAGAATCGATTGACATCCGCACCAGTGCTCACTCTTCCTGAAGGAACAGAAGGTTATGTGGTATATTGTGATGCCTCAGGTATAGGTTTGGGGTGCGTATTGATGCAGCGTGGGAAGGTGATTGCTTATGCATCAAGACAATTGAAGAAGCATGAAAAGAATTATCCAACCCATGATTTGGAATTGGCTGCAGTAATATATGCTTTGAAGATATGGCGGCACTACTTATACGGCATCCATGTTGACATCTACACAGATCACAAGAGTTTACAATACATCTTCAAGCAGAAAGAGTTGAATTTGAGGCAGCGTAGGTGGCTTGAATTATTGAAAGACTACGACGTCGAGATATTGTATCATCCCGGTAAAGCCAATGTTGTGGCAGACGCTCTCAGCCGTAAATCAATGGGAAGCTTAGTACATATTGAGGCAGGTAGATGGGGGTTGACTAAAGAGCTTCATCAGCTAGCCAATATGAGAATCAGATTGTTAGACTCTGATGACGGAGGTGTTACTGTACAGAATACATCAGAATCATCTTTGGTAGCCGAGGTAAAAGCACGACAATATGAAGATCCTATCTTAGTACGATTAAGAGAAAGCATTCAACAGTGTAAAAGTATGGCTTTTGGGATCGGAAAAGATGGGGCACTGAGATACCAGAGCCGATTGTGTGTGCCTAATGTGGCAGGGTTGCGAGAGAAGATTATGAATGAGATTCATCAATCCCGATATTCCATCCATCCCGGCTCGACAAAGATGTATCATGATGTCAAGGAGCAGTATTGGTGGGATAATATGAAGAAGTCTATTGCAGAATTTGTAGCCCAGTGTCCCAATTGTCAACAAGTAAAGATAGAACATCAGAAACCCGGTGGATTGCTTCAAAATATAGAGATTCCGACCTGGAAGTGGGAGGTGATTAATATGGACTTCATTATTGGATTACCTCGCTCTTATCATAAGTTTGACTCCATCTGGGTGATAATTGATCGACTTACAAAATGTGCCCATTTTCTGCCAGTTAAGACAACTTACACGGCTGAAGATTATGTGAAGTTGTATATCAAGGAGATTGTTAGGATTCATGGTGTAACGGTATCTATTATATCAGACCGAGGAGCTCAATTTACAGCTAACTTTTGGAGGTCTTTTCAGAAGGGTTTAGGCACACAATTGAATCTCAGCACTGCATTTCATCCGCAGACTGACGGACAGGCTGAACGTACCATTCAGACACTAGAAGATATGCTACGAGCATGTGTTCTAGATTTTAAGGGAAATTGGTATGACCATCTTCCACTCATAGAATTCACCTACAATAATAGCTACCATTCCAGCCCATACGATGCACTATACGGGAGAAGATGTAGATCACCAGTTGGATGGTTCGAAGTCGGTGAAACAGAATTATATGGGCCAGATTTGATTCACCAAGCTATTGAGAAGGTGAAAGTGATACAGGAGCGATTGAGGACGGCACAAAGCAGGCAAAAATCTTATTCTGATGTCCGACGTCGTGATCTAGAGTTTGAGGTTGGTGATTGGGTTTTCCTGAGGATCTCACCAATGAAGGGTATTATGCGTTTTGGGAAGAAAGGTAAGCTGAGTCCAAGGTATATCGGGCCGTATAAAATTCTTCGACGGATTGGACAGGTTGCTTATGAGTTAGAATTGCCATCCGAATTGGAATTTGTCCACCCGGTATTCCATGTATCTATGTTGAGAAAATGTATTGGAGACCCTTCTCGAGTCGTCCCTATCAAAGATGTACAGGTTACAGAGGACCTATCATATGAAGAAGTGCCAGTGGCTATATTAGATCGACAAGTCCGCAAGCTGAGAACAAAAGATGTAGCTTCCATCAAAGTATTGTGGAGGAACAAAAATATGGAAGAAATAACATGGGAAGAAGAAGAGGAGATGAAGTCTAAATACTCGTACCTATTCCAGAATGAAGATAACAAGGATGTTGGTGGAACACATGATACATTGGAAGGTGAAATGGCTCTATGAGATAAGCAATAACTTGAGAATACTCTTTCTTATTACAAAATGGCGATATGCAGATAATGTACATGTCCATAATGCTTTGCATACTCTTGTAAGGCCATGCGTTGAGTTAACCGCTTGCAAGTTTGTCCTCTATTTATGGGAGAAACTTGGCCGGAATCCACAATGATTTAAACTCCCCATGAACCCTTACATTCGAGGACGAATGTTCCTAAGGGGGAAGGGTGTTACAACCCATATCCACACGCGTTATTTCATGCCATATATTAGTTAACATAAATCCAAGAAGGAATTACCTTTGAGATGATAAGAAGTTAATCCTATTGGTCTTAAGTGATACAAGGGTGTATAAGAGTGATTAATAAGTATTAGAAGTTAAACGAATCAAGGATGTTGTAACTCGTATTTTCAGGTAAACCTAGAGGTTCTTAATACACTCAAGAGGCCATGTATTAAGGTATTTGAATTATATAGTATCCGTATGATAAGTCTTGAAGTCAAACGAGTTATGAAACAAAGTTCGACAAACATTGTCGCAACTTAGGTTCATAATTTTACTTAAACATTAGGTTAAATGTTTCTAAGCTTTTCTCCTAATTTACAAGGAATTACGGGGTGATCTACCCACTAAATTAAAGATCAATGAGTCTAGTTTCCGACTCATTAAACCGTTTGTCAATAAGATCTCGGAGTATAGAGATATTCATATTTTTACAAGCCTGCGCAGATTGGTAGATGACAAGTAGGTGCATCACCTACTTGCCAAAATGATAGGACAAAATTAAAAGACCTAAGTCGGCCAAGAGAGGACTTTTAAGGGGTTATGGAATCAGTTATTTCATACATATTTCAGACCCTCAAAACTAAAGTTAACCCCTGCAACTCCTCCCCAAAATCCCACACAAACCCTAATCGATTTTCCCTCTCTTTCAAGTTCTATTTGAAGGTAAAACCTAGAGTTTGAAGAACCAAGGGAAGGGCTGAGTTATCCAACAAGTAATGTAAGTTACTGCCATCTTTCATACATTTTTCTCTGCTGTGAATTCATGGTAATTCATTCTATACATGTAAGAACTCACGGGACGGTGATCGGAAGCCGTGAGTTCGAGTTATTCACTTGTAGCGGACTGTTTTTTGTGGCTATTGGGATGCGTGTTTTACTACTATTTTGTGGATTTTTGGAGGTGGAAGTGTGTGGAGAAATACCATATATATGTAGGGTTGTGGGATGATAGTTATTCGTAACATTTCTGGGTCATTTGACACGACTACGGTGGCCGTCGTATGTATGATGTAATTAGGTTGTGCGTGGACTGTTTTGGGAGGCTCAATATGTTTATTATTAATGTTGTTTGGGATGTTTGGTAATTGTTTTGAATGGTGTAAAGTCATATATATAGGGGAGGTGCTGTCCGTTTCAACGTAAAATAGGTTGTGGTCGATACATAATAGTTATGACGCTTAAATGATAACGATAGTATCGTTTCTCTTATTGTAGACTGAGTTGTGACAATTGCATACCTTGTGATTTGGGAAGTATATACAAGGTATGTGAGGCTATCCCTTTTCTTCTTTTGCACGACTACGATTGTACATAATGTAATGAATGAGCTTCCAAAGATACTCTACTCTTAGAAGCTAGCAGTACGTACATTGCTTTCCCTCTTATGGAACGATTGATGTTAATGTTGCTTCTCTTATTCTTATGTTATCAATGTTGTTGGTACTTCCTGATTCTTATAAGGTTCGTAATGAAGAGTTGGTCCTAATAATGTGTACAGAGGATACCGACCTTACGTCACTCCAAAAGGTTTAGAATGTGATTCCATGAGTCGAGCATGCATTATGTATATGTATCTATTTTACTCTACCAAGCCGCGCTATAGTCGGTCGGGTACGGCACATATTGTGCAACACTGATTGGTAAAAACGTACCCGGCCATCATAAGGCTCGGTAGAATCGTAACCGGCCACGTGGAGCTCGGTAAAACCCAACTGATTATGGCTGGGTACGATATGATGATGATGATGCCCACAGAGGCGTATGTTTTAAAATTTTATGTATACATACATATGTATCATGCATTTCATGTCAGTAGCCCTCAGAGGTACTCAGATGTTCCAGGTTGTATATTCTCTATCCCTGCTTACAATATTGTTCGTATTTATGGTTCCCTGCCTTGCATACTAAGTAGTTTATTCGTACTGATGTCCTTTTGTTTGTGGACATTGCATGTCGTGCTGCATGCCCTAATAGACAAGCGGGTGCAGCTCCCCCACCACAGTAGGTTGTCCAGTTCAGCAGTGATTGGCGGGATCCCTTCTCCGGACTTGTCGTGGTCTTGGTATGCATTTTTGTTATAGATATTATGGGTATGTCGGGGCCCTGTTCCGGCTATGTTGCAGCACTTATGTTCATTTAGAGGCTCATAGACAAGTGTCGACTCATGTATAGTTTGGTATGCCTTGTCGGCTGGTTTTTGTTGTATAGTCTTTCATGGTAGCGTGGTAGCTCGTACCTTATATGTAGTTTCTTGAATGTCTGGTCATCCCCTGCTATGTATGTTCATGCCATCATATTTTATTGTTGGTTGTCCATGATCATGTCTACCATTTATATTGATCTCGTCATCCCTAAAAGATAATTAAAAAAAGGTTAGATAAAATGTACGTTGGTGCTCGGCAAGTATGGTCGGGTGCTAGTCATGGCCCTCCAGTTTGGGTCGTGACAGTTTATTTCCTATCTGCAGGCGAGAAAAATGATAGAAAAAGGGTGCATTTATCATATTGTGCGAGTTACAGATGTAGATACTGAGATACATACATCTCAGTCTATTCCAGTAGTCAAAGAGTACGTAAATATATTTCCAGATGAACTTCCAGTTATTCCTCCAAAGCGAGAGATTGATTTTGGCATCGATTTGCTTCCGGGAATGCAACCAATATACATCCCTTCGTATAGAATGGCACCTGCCGAATTGAAGGAGTTGAAGGACCAGTTAAAATATTTACTGGAGAAAGGTTTCATCAGACCCAGTACCTCACCTTGGGGTGCTCCTATACTATTTGTACGGAAGAAAGACGGCTCGCTGAGGATGTGTATCGATTATAGGCCACTGAACAAGGTAACTATTAAGAATAAGTATCCACTTCCAAGGATAGACGACTTGTTTGATCAGTTGCAGGGAGATAGATTTGAGGTCGGGGTACCACCAGGTCAGAGTTAGGGGGAATGATATTCCCAAGACAGCCTTTACGACCCGATATAGACACTTCGAGTTTCTTGTCATGTCCTTCGGGTAGACAAATGCACCTTCCATATTGATGGACTTGATGAATAGCCTATTCCATCCATATTTAGATCAGTCTTTATTGATGATATTCTGGTTTATTCACGTTTAGAGGATGAGTATGTGGACCATCTGCGAGCGGTACTCCAAATCCTTCGTGATAATAAATTATATGCTAAGTTTTCTAAATGTGAGTTCTTGTTGAAGTCTATAGCATTCTCTGGGCGCATTGTATCCGATGGAGGTATAAAGGTAGCCACTCAGAAGATTGAGACTGTGAAATCATGGCCTAGACCTACCACTCCGACAGAGATTCGTAGCTTTCTAGGCTTAGCAGGATACTACCGGAGGTTCGTATAGGGTTTTTCTTCTCTTTCAGCACCATTAACGAAGTTGATGCAGAAAGAAACTAAGTTTCAGTGGACAGAGGCCTGTGAGCAAAACTTCCAGGAGCATAAGAATAGGTTGACCTCAGCGCAGTTCTAGCACTTCCAGAGGACCCAGATGGTTATGCCATGTATTGCGATGCCTCAGATGTCGGGTTAGGATGTGTCCTAATGCAATATGGGAAAGTAGTTGTGTATGTTTCAAGGCAGTTAAGGAAGTATGAGCGGAATTATCCGACCAACGACCTCGAATTAGCTGCGGTTGTCCATGCACTTAAGATATGACAACATTATTTGTATGGTATTCATGTTGATGTATTCACAGATCATAAAAGCTTAAAATATATCTTCAAGCAAAAGAGCTGAATTTGCAACAGAGGCGATGGCTTGAGTTATTGAAAGATTATGATGTTAACATTCTCTACCATCCAGGGAAAGCTAATGTTATAGCAGATGCCTTAAGTCGCCGATCTATGGGTATCTTAGTACATGTAGAGTCCAAGAAAAGACAATTAACTAGAGAGATTCATCAATAGGCTTGTTTGGGGATTCGGTTAGTAGACTGTAGCGATGGTGGAGTTGTACTCCAAAATATTGCAAAATCATCTCTCATAGTTGAAGTAAAGAAGAGGCAGTACAAGGACCTCGAGTTGAGAGAGTGAGTCCTGCAGCAGAAGAAGCTGTTGTTAGAACTCAAGGGAGATGGGGTTCTCAGATACAGGGGTTGTTTGTATGTTCCAGATATAGCACGCTACGAGACAAGATTATGCCAGAGGTATATTATTCGTGGTACACCATTCACCCTGGGTCGACGAAGATGTATCATGATATTAAGGATGTGTATTAGTGGAATGATATGAAGAAGAACATTACTGAGTATGTTGCTCAGTGTCCTAGTTGCCAGCAGGTGAAGATAGAGCACCATAAGCCCGGAGGGCTAATACAGACTATAGAGATCCCAACATGGAAATGGGATGCGATAAACATAGACTTTATCACAGGTTTACCTCGTTCTCATCGTAAGTTCGATTCCATATGGGTAATAGTCGATAGGCTCATGAAATTAGCTCATTTCCTACTGGTCAGATCTATATATACAGCAGAAGATTATGCAAAATTATATATTAAGGAGATAGTACGACTATACAGAGTATCAATATCTGTTATATCTAACCATGGGGCCTAGTTTACAGCACATTTTTGGAGGTCATTTTAGAGAGGTCTAGGAACTTGGGTGAATGTCAGCACAACTTTTCATCCACAAATTGATGGACAAGATGAGCGCATAATTCAGATGCTCGAGGATATGTTATGAGCATGTGCGTTGGATTTTAAAAGACGTTGGATGAACATCTACCTCTTATCGAGTTTGAATTAATAACAGTTACCACTCCAGTATCCAGATGGCTCCATACGAGGCTTTGTATGGGCGCAGGTGCAGATCTCCTATAGGGTGGTTTGATTTTGGAGAATCTGGGTTACATCGGCCAGACCTGGTTGAGCAGGCCATAGAAAAAGCAAAACTTATCGGGGAGCGGCTATTGACAACTCAGAGTTGTTAGAAGTCATATTCTGACGTGCGGACGAGATTTAGAGTTCGGGGTTAATAACTAGGTATTCTTAAAGGTGTCACCTATGAAGGTTGTGATGAGATTTGGCAAAAAAGGCAAACTTAGCCCACGGTATATTGGGACTTATAGGATCATTCAGAGAGTGGGCCAAGTAGCTTATCAGTTATAATTGCCCTCGGAATTGGAGTTTGTCCATCCGGTTTGTCACGTATCTATGTTACGAAAGTGCATTGGTGATCCTAACCGAGTGGTGCCCACAGATGATGTACATATTACATAGGACTTGTCATACGAGGAAATTCTGGTGCCATCCTAGATCGACAAATCTGCAAGCTTCGTAATAAGGAAGTAGCCTACGTGAAGGTTTTATGGAGAAGCAAGAATGTGGAAGAAATGACGTGGGAAGCGGAGGAAGAAATGAAGTCTAAATACCCCCATTTATTTCATACAGGAGATATGGCTCGAAGTGGGATACCTCAGCCCAGTCCTATTCGGGCCAGTAGGTCCTCAGGTAAGCTCTTATTTTTGAATTTTCGAATTTATAATAGATAGTTGGGTGAGGCCAAGTATGGCATATATAGTATGTTTTCTGGCTGCGTGCAGAGTGGTTTTAGTCTAGTGTACAGAGGAGAGTCTGTCAAAATTCTCCCGAAGTATCTAAGAGTAAACATTCGAGGACGAATGTTTCTAAGAGGTGATCCGTCTTGTTACATCTCGAGTTTCTCATACGTTAAAGTTTTGTCTTTAGTTAATTGACATAGACTCGGGGATAAGATTATTTTGAGGTTAACATATTTATGCTATTTATAACAAGCAATAAGTAAGTTTCATGAAGGATAAAGGGTACACGAATTAAAGAAAATGAGTTTTGTTGAAGGTTGTCGACTTGGGATAAAATACGGGCCGAGCAATAATACCCGATATTTATGGACTAGTACCATACAAGGTACCATATGACCATGATAGTATGATGTATAAAGTGTATTAAAAATAAGTCGAATTTTAAGTAATTTAAGATAATTATTAATTTTGTGGGTAATTAATTAATTACCGAGTAACGGATTATTATCTAATTAATTAATTAGTTATGGGATAAGATTAAAACCCCTCCCCACCCCCACGTGGAAACAAGATACTAACCAAAAAATGACTCTTGGTCATTTGCTATTAGGCGACAACCTAATATATTAATCACAAGACACTTCATTTCTATGATTTTGAATACAAACAACATTTCATTCTCAAATACTACAATCAGACGTGAGGTTTTGGAGATTAGCAAGGTGATTTGTTACAAATTGATACAAATTCATAGAAATTCATACAAAAACACTAAACGTAATTTCTTCAATCAACGAGATTTCTTAGCACATTAAGAAGGTAAGATTTTGTGATTCTAAGGGAGTACGGTGCAACTTTTTCCAAGAATATCATACGGATTTTTCCCTAGTCCAAGTATGTTAAGGCTAAGCCCTTCCTTCATTCTGGCATGATCTCATAATTACATGAGTTTGATAGCGAGGCATAAATAGAAATTCAGATCCCCGAATTTACGTATATTTTCCTAGTCTCGTAAGTTATAATATTCTCCTTATTGGGACTTCATATTCAATTGAGTATTTTCTTCTTTTAGTCAAGAGAGCAGAGAGTCTGTATATATTGTATTATAGTATTTTCATTACCATCGAGCTATAATTGATGGAAGGCCCCTATTGGGCAACATCTAATCAGATGGTAAGTTATATACCGAGCCTACTGTGGGTGAGCGCCTATGAGCGAGCCCAATTGGCCGAGATACAGAGCCTAGTATGGCAGAGCGCCTATGAGCGAGCCTACTACGGAAAAGCAGTTATATTACCTACTATTTTACTTACTATATTGAGAAAATTAAGTTGGTATCAGCAGGTGAGCATAGCTGCAGATTATCTTTGACTCCAGTTACTTCCAACTATTTTATTATCAATTCAGTTTCAGCTTTCAGTTATATTATTGCCTTGAATACTCGGTACATTATTTCGTACTGACATACCTTTTTCTAGCGATGTCGTATTTCATGCGTACAGGTTCAGACAGACAGGTAGGTAGACCTCCTCAATAGGTGTTGCCTGAGTTCAACTTTATCGGTAAGCTCCATGCCCTTCGGGGTTTCCAGGTCTAGAAGTTTTGTGTATATATGTATATAGGCTATGGGTATGTCGGGGCCCTATTCTGATCACAGTACATCCATCAGTAGAGGCTTGTAGACATATCCTGTCAGTTAGTGTAGTATGTTGGGCTTGTAGGCCCTATATGTATATTTTGTTGGCTTGTCAATTATAGTAGTTATGACGGCCTTGCAGACCCAACTTTATATTGACTTTTAGTCAGCATTAGTTTCCATTCAGTTTTATATTTTACTTCACAAATTGTCTTGCAATGTGGCCCCTAGCCAAAGTATTACATTATATGTCCAGAGTTCCTGAGTCGCAAGCTGGTACGCAAGGATAGATAAGGCATCAGGTGCCGATTTCTCCCCCAGGCTCGGGGTGTGACACGTCTCATATTTTGAATTTTAGCACGGTTCAGTTGGATAGTGATTTGACTTATGATGTAGAGCTGGTGGCTATTTTGGAGAGGTAGGTTTGAAAGTTGAGATCAAAGAATATAGCTTAAGTGAAAGTGTAGTGGAGAGGTTAGCCCATGGAGGAGGCTACTTGGGAGACCGCGCGGGAGATGCGGAGAAAATACCCACACCTATTTGAGGCTCCACGCATGTTTTTGGACTCGTTCGTGGACAAATGTTAGTTTAAGAGGGGGAGGATGTATCGATCCGACCAGTCGTTTTGAGAGTTGTATCCTTGTTCCCCCATTTTCTCATTCGTTTGTGTTTACAACTATATTATTATATACCGGGTTAGTTGGTTCGGGTCCGGAGTGATTTCAAAATGAATTGAGACACTTAGTCTCTTATGTGAAAGCTTAAATTGGAAAAAAGTTGACCGGATGTTGAATTATGTGTAAATGACCTTGGATTCGAATTATAGTGGTTTCGTTAGCTCCGTTAGGTAATTTTGGACTTAGAAGCGCGTCCGGAATTTCATTTGGAGGTCCATAGTAGAATTAGGCTTGAATTGGCGAATGTTGAAATTTTGACAATTTTGGTCGGCAGTGGAAATTTTGATATCGGGGTCGGATTGTATTTCCAAAAGTTGGAGTATGTTCGAGGTGTCATTTTTTACTTGTGTGTAAAATTTGAGGTCAATTGGACATGGCTTGGTAGGTTTTGGTGTCGTTTGTGCAATTTGGAAGTTTAGAAGTTCCTTAGGCTTGAATTCGGGTGGTATGATGTTGTTTTAAGTGATTCGAAGGTTCGACTAAGTTTGCATGGGGATATATGACTTGTTTTCATGATTGGTTGAGGTCTAGGGGGCCTTGGGTGGAATTCGGAAGGTTTCGGACTTTGTGTTGGAATTGAATAAGCAGCTGAAGTGATGTTGGTGCTGGTGTAATTGCACCTACGGAGTGGGTACCACAGGTGCGCGTCCGCAGAAGCGAAGAAGGAGACGGTGATGTGGCCAAGAAGGAGCTGGGTAGGAGTGGCAGGTGTGAAGATTTCCCGCACCTGTGAGGGTCGCAGATGCGGGCAGTTGGGTACATGTGCGATGTTTGGCCGCAAGTGATATGGATTCCTGCACCTGCGATAGGCGCAGATGCGGTCTTGAAGCCGCAGGAGTGAAGTATGGGATTTCAAGTGAAATCCGCACCTGCAATGGAATTTTCGCAGGTGCAGTGTCGCAAAAGAGACAAAGAGGCCGTAGGTGCAGTTTTGCTGGACAGAAACTATAAATAGAACACTTCAAGATTTTTCACCACTTTCATCATTTTTGAGCTCGGAGTTTGAGGATTTTGAGAGGGATTTTGAAGCAATCACTGAGGTAAGTTCCTTGTGCCTATTTATCTTCAATAATGGTATTTTTCCACTGAATTTAGACCTAGTTGGTGGGTTTTTGAGGTGAAATTTGGGAGATTAGCGCTTGAGAATTGGAGAATGAGTTTTGGGGATTTGGAGGGGCAAATAATGTTGGATTTTGATGAATTTAGTATGGATTGACTCGTGAGTGAATGGGCTTTCAGGTCTTATGACTTTTGTTAGATTTTGAGACGTGGGCTTGGGGCCCGGGTTTGAGTCGATTTCGAATTTAGGCTCTGATTTAATAGTTTTCTTGTGGAATTGATTCATTTAGCCTTTATTGATTGTGTTGTACTACTTGTGGCTAGATTCAGGACGTTTGGAGACTAATTTGAGAGGCAAAGGCATTACGGAGTAGGATTTTGCTCGGTTTGAAGTAAGTAACGCTTTCAAACTTGGTTCTAAGGGTTCGAAACCCCGAATTATTTTTTACGTGATTGCCATTGAGATGACGCACATGCCAAGTGACGGGCGTGCGGTCGTGCTGGCATGCACTGCTAGAATTGTGACCTGGTAGATTCCATGTCACTATATAATGACTCTATCCTATTGAATATCCGTATTTTCATCATGTGATAAAGTAATTGAGCTATCAATCATGTAAGATATCATGTTTAGGCTTTATGCCGGTATTGTTGAGACCCTACTGGTTGTTTCTTGTTGTCATCTCACTAATTTCATTGATATTCTGTACTCAGTCATATTCATTCATTTTGATATCATATCACAGTCTTAGTTATTTAATGATACATCATATCATTGTTCCGGGTTAGTTTCATGACACTGTGAGCACGTGGGCGAGACTGGAGAGATTGATGACTGAGTGAGGTCGAGAGCCTGATTATAAGCGATAATTATGGGATCGAGCTGCACGCCGCAGCGGTTATATTGATTGTAATAGCTTTAAGGTTGTAGGAGCCCCTCCGGAGTCTATAACACACCTCAGTGGGCGCAATTCATATTATTGAGGGATGGATCTTCCCTGGAAATGGATCTTGTCCGAAGCAATGGATACCTGGAGATGGATCTTCTCCACAGAGCTGGATTGACCTTCCTCGGTACTGAGTGACTGTTGTTAGTGATATATATATATATTCCGGGATAGATCTTCCTGGGCCTTATAAGCCATATACAGTGCCGAGTAGTTGAGTATTTGAGATTGTGAGCACATGAGGCTAATAGCATGGTACATTCCATACAACATGTGTATTGGATTGTTGAAGTAGTAGAGATATATTCTTTATACTATTTGTGTATGCTCTACATTATTGTTTTGAATTACCTATTGAATTGAAAGCATGCATACATTTCCGCAGAGTTATTCTATACTTATCTGTATCGGTTGAGTCCGTCACTACCTTTCAGTCCAAAGTTTAGACTCGTTACTTATTGAGTTGGTGTACTCACGTTACTCCCTACACCTCGTGTGCATATCCAGGAGATACTAGTCGTAGCGGCAGTTGCTGATTGAGGTTTCGGAGTTGGAGACTATCGAGGTAGCTGCATGGCATTCGCAGGCCTTGACTCTCCTTATTTATCTTTTGTCATATTCTGTGTTTATTTCTCTAGACACTATAGTGGATTGTATTTTGATCTAGACGCTCATGTACTCAGTGACACCCTAGTTTTGGGTTGGATTATATCGTAAATTGGGATTTATTATGTTTCCAAAAGGTTTTCTTTAAATATTAAATGCTTCTGTGTATATTTTCAAATTTATTGTTGTCGTGATGGGTTGTTAAGTTGAAGCTGGCCTAGTTCCACGATAGACGTCATCACAACAGTCGATTTTGGGAATAATGTTTATTTTTCAATAACTTGGCAAACGCTGGCTATTTTTGAATGATCAATCCGAAAACTGGCTAGCTCGTGCTATGTCGATCTTTCCTATAACATTTCTCCTAATTCACCATATTAATTTCATCAACTTAATTATGAAACAATTCTCAAACAAACTTAATTTTATGTAAAACTTAATTCAGCAAATTCAGCATATTAATTTTGCATAGTCTTATAAAAGTATGAGAGCACGTTAATTGTTATTCTAAATTGAACAAGTCATCAGATAATATAGCAATATTAAATGTAAAATTTAATAGTTGTAAATAAATTTTGAGTTAATCAGAAGGAAAAGTCGGAATGAATTGAACGGAGAAGTACTACTAAATCAATCCTAAACGCCCAACTATAATGCAAAATTTAATGGTGGAAAAATTTAATAAGGTAATCAGAATACAATAGTAATTAAATGAAAAATCAAAGTCTAAAAAATGGGGAATGTATTAAGAGGAAGCGCCAATAATTACTCAATCAATTCATTCGACCAATTTAGCTTTCTTAATCGTTTTTTCCCTTCACGATTAAGCAATTGTTCGTCATTTTTATCTTTGTCGAATGTTCAAACTTTGGATAATTAATTTTTTTTAGAATGGATGCACAAAAAATTTTAAAATCGAACTATGCAATATTAAGCTAAATCCAAAAATACTTGTAATATAGCTAACATTGACATTTGTTTACTACAAAATTAATGAGAGAAAAAAAAAAGCCAAAGACACTTGGGAATGGGTTAATGACACTTTTGTATTTTAAAAAGAAACAAAGTTAATTTTGTAAATGTGTTATCTCTCGTTTAACATTATTCAGATGGAAACAAGTTTGACTCGAGGACACTAGTTCATGGTTAGGAGTGATTCGTTAATGCTCTTGAAATTGAGTTATTCCTAATATTGTGGAGTTTGATGAGTTATTTCTAACTTGACACTGCTGTTTTTTAAAAGAAAAAGAGATGGGTTGGTTGTACAACTCTTGAATAAGTAGGCTCATATAACCAACTAGTAAATTTTTTCGCGCGGTTATAAGAAATAATAATAAATTTACAAAACGACCTTGTTGCAAAAATCTTGAGATAAAAAGAAAATTGCAAATAAAAAAGATAAATTACATCTTTTGTATATGTCTCTAAAAATTGTATAATCATTTTTCAGAAAATCACGTCAAAAAGCACCTACTATATTAAGGCAAAAGATGGTTATAAATACCAAATGAGACAGCTCATCTATGATAAAAAATTCAAAGTCGGAGAAGAAACACCTATGGCGATGGCATGGATTTCATTTCCACATTTACTGCCCACGTACTTTGTGAAAGAATGTTTGTTTTCTCTAGCATCTGCTGTTGGAAAACCACAACAATTGGATTTGGCAACCATAAACAAAACAAGGCCTAGCTGTGCTAGAGTAAAGGTACTTGTCGACCTACAAGCAGATTTGCCGAAGAGAGTGCGTATGGACATCGAGAATGAGGCTACTGGAGTTGCGAGAACTGAATGGGTGAAAATCCAGTATGACTTCGTGCCAAAATATTGCAAGGAATGCAAATTGCAGGGCCATGATATGATAGAGTGCTTGAGGCTATATCCAAATTTAATGGAACACAAATCTGACGAGAAACAGGCTACTGATGAAGCTGTGGTTCAAGCCAATAAGGACTTTGTTTCAGAGAAACAGGGTAATTTGGCTACTGTTTCAAACCAAAATGGACCTCTGCTTCAGGGTGATGCAAGGCAATTGTTGAATGCAATAAGAGATGCCAATCAGTTGCAAGAAAATAAAAATGTGACTCAAATGCAGGGAGTGGTCGATGACACTTCACATACTCAAAATAAGACGAAAGGTAAGGCTAGTGCTACAGGAACTATTGCGATCTTCACAGGTCAAAAACCTACTGGAAATTTAGGAGGACAATGGAAAGAGGTGAAGGATAATCGTGTGAAGCCTGTCAATGCAGTCTCAAATGGTATGGTTGCTCAGACCGAGGAATTTGCTACAGGTTATAACTCAAGGTGTAATCGAGCTAATACATCTGCAAGAATGTTTGTTTTCTCTAGCATCTGCTGTTTTAAAACCACAAAAATTGGATTTGGCAACCATAAACAAAACAAGGCCTAGCTGTGCTAGAGTAAAGGTACTTGTCGACCTACAAGCAGATTTGCCGAAGAGAGTGCGTATGGACATCGAGAATGAGACTACTGGAGTTGCGAGAACTGAATGGGTGAAAATCCAGTATGACTTCGTGCAAAAATATTTCAAGGAATGCAAATTGCAGGGCCATGATATGATAGAGTGCTTGAGGCTATATCCAAATTTAATGGAACACAAATCTGACGAGAAACAGGCTACTGATGAAGCTGTGGTTCAAGCCAATAAGGACTTTGTTTCAGAGAAACAGGGTAATTTGGCTACTGTTTCAAACCAAAATGGACCTCTGCTTCAGGGTGATGCAAGGCAATTGTTGAATGCAATAAGAGATGCCAATCAGTTGCAAGAAAATAAAAATGTGACTCAAATGCAGGGAGTGGTCGATGACACTTCACATACTCAAAATAAGACGAAAGGTAAGGCTAGTGCTACAGGAACTATTGCGATCTTCACAGGTCAAAAGCCTACTGGAAATTTAGGAGGACAATGGAAAGAGGTGAAGGATAATCGTGTGAAGCCTGTCAATGCAGTCTCAAATGGTATGGTTGCTCAGACCGAGGAATTTGCTACAGGTTATAACTCAAGGTGTAATCGAGCTAATACATCTGCACAACTGGGTAAGGAAGAGGATGGTCTGGAAAAAACTGTCGCGTTGAATGAAAATGGGAAATCCGACGATCAGCAGATGATGGCTGCTAGTACATTAAGTAATGCAATTCGAAATACTGCAGAACTACCAGCTACACTAGTTGGTACATCTCACAATGTTGAAGCAGTTATGCAAGTAGCTCCCCTTGAGTTTGCTGTGAATATTGCATCAGATGGTGCAACTGATGTTAATACTAATCCTGGGCAGTAGCAGTCCAATGCAAACAAGACTGGGCAGAAGCAGTCCAATGCAAACACGACTGGGAAGCAGCAGCCTAATGCAAACATGACTGGAGCCAAAGTAATGGTAACTGATATACCTGCTATTTCGTTGGAGGACAGAAAGTTGTTGGATGCTTTGGGCAGTCCAAAACCACACAAAAGTGCATACTCATCATACTAAAAAATGACCGGACTGAAGCTGAATTTTTTAGTGACAAACAGATAGGAACCAAGTAGTGCAAAGACACTGAAGAGGCATGAACCATTGTGGGTGGTTATACAAGATGAAGCTAATCAAAAACTTGAGGACAACTTACGCGTTGTCATCTCCGAAGAAGCAAAAGAGGATGACTTGATTGAATCTTGTCCGGAAGAGGCGACTACAACTGGAGATTTCACTTCTAACAAAACTGAAAAAAGAAGGTGACTCAAGAAATAACACTCAGGCAACTCCCAATAAGAGCTGCAAAGAAAAAAGGGGTTGCCACCTCCAAATCTACGAAGTCCAATAGATACGACAACAAATGAAAAATTTTGAAGATTATTTGAAGACAGTTAAAGAGGATTTTAAGGTCATTCAAATTGAAGAACTCACAAGTTTGATAAATGAGGGGCAAGATTCTAATTTCTACATTGTCTTAGTTTATCATTTTCAAAGCATCATCACTTGTAATAGCGTCATAGAGTGTGTTATAAACTCTATGGCGATCATAGAGTACTTGGTACTTTCAAGTTCCTATTTTTTACATGCTTGCTAGAAGATGAGGCTTTCTCTTTGCCTCAATAAGATTGGTAAGTTAAGGTTTAGCATGGTTAGTGTTGCCTTGGTCCTATATCTTTGGAAAAATATCCACATGGCTATGAGATTATATGTCCTCGTGAGACGTTGCCGGCAGCTACACCATGAACCTCTACATGAGGCTGCCATCATAAGGCAATGTAAGGCACATAGGAGTGATTATATAACCAAGACATATGGGTAACAATACCGGTGCTATTGTCCCCCTTATTTATACTTTTCCTAATTGTTGTATTTTTGTTTTCTTTTATTAATAAAAAACTAGCCCTAGGCGCTTGCCTAGCGGATTGCCCAAAAAGAAAAAGTATTCTATGATGCTTACCATATTTTGAAAAAAATAACAGAAAAGATATGTGAAACCTTGCCTTTCCTCTTTTCTTCGCAATATTTTTCAGTTTTCCCTTTTCATTTACTTTCCCATTTTTCCCTATTTGGTAATATTCTGTAGTACTTTAGTAGACCTTTTCTTTGGTTTTCTAGTTACCTTTTTGTTTGTATTTCTTTGGTTATTTGGAAGTAAAAGTTATAAAGTGTACAAACAAACAAAAAAAATCATTAAATGCAATATTTGTATGAGCAGATTAAGCACAACACAAATAAAAAATTTCATTAAATTAATTATTATGTATGAAATTGAATTATAAAAGTGAATCACTTCTTTGCGGAAAAAAAAATATACACATTTTGATAAGGGGAAAGGACCATGTCTGAGCCTCAATATATATTACTCCCTCTGTCTCAATAAGACTGTCTTAGTTACTATTTGGACAGTCAAAATATATTTTCTATAACCATAAATTTTCAGATACTTTCTAAATATTTTGAATCGTAAGCTATTGTGACTTGTAATACTTTTCATTCAGTTTCTAAATATGTAATTTTTATTTTAAAAAATATATTAAAGATTCTATGTGTGAAGTCACACCAAACATTAATTAGTTTGACCCTCGTAATCCAAATTCATACCGTTTTTTCGAAACGGAGGGACGATTATCTATTTTTACTTTCTTGCAAATTCTGGTCTTCCTTGAGTAGTCTCTTCTTTGATTGTAAAGATCTAAATAATTGTAAAGACCTCAATAGAATCAAACTAATAGCTCTTCCTCACCTCATTTGTCCAAAATTCTCTTTACCGTCGTTTAACTCCTCTGTATACATTCTCTTGTTTTTTTTTCTTACGCTTCCTCGAGGTTATTCCAAAAAATGAAAAACTTCTCTTTTCCTTCATTTGTATGAATATTCAATACTTCCTCCTAATTCTTTGCAGAATTCTCATTTGTTTTTTGCTATTCATCATGCCCTGCAACAATTGACTAACATCAAATTTAAGCGGAACTTAAATAAGAAAAGAGTTTGTAAAAAAAAAAACTTGATATTGTTTCCTATCAATTTAAAATGAGAATTCACCCTTTTAATTTCTGTATGTCTTCTTATTTAGTAGAGGAATCACCATTTTTTGTTCTACTCTATCTAAATTTGTATCAGCAGAATTAGAGAACAAACACTAAAATCTAAACCAGTATGAAAAATTCATTAAAAATGAGGAAAACATGTTAGTAGAATGAAAACAAAAATCAGCAAGGGAAGCTTTTCGAGGATAAAATAGATTGAAATATAAAAGTATATAAATAATTCAAAATAAGTATTAATCAGTTTTCCATTTACCTACTTAGCAAATACCGACGTCGAAATCATCATCGAAATAAGTAGTGAAAACGGACGGAAAAAGGTCCAGTCTCTTCTTTCAATATAAAATATGCCATTAGAAACCAAAAAGAAAGGGAAAAAGGTCAAAACAAATTAAGACGTAGATGAAATAGTTCTACTTTATATTTACCTCACCGATGAGTAACTGATGTGGCCTTTTGTTTTCGTAATTAAATTGAGCCTTTTAGTTTGTGACTTTTGAATTTTTAAGCATAAACAGTTACCATCGTAAAGTGATGCCATTTCAGCACAATAAATCAATACGGCTGTTACATTATTTAATCAGATAGAATACAATAAATCGTTTAATTAGAAAATAAGGAAAAAAAATAGAGTAAAACTCAAAAAGAGAAAATAAAAGATAAATATGAATGGAGGCCATAGAGAGGTGCCACATCACCTTATCTATGCCTAGCTTTATATTATATATAGATGTGTATTACAAGTTAAAAGGTCACATAAAAAATAATGCTACTGAGAATCAAGCCTGCGCAAGATAGTATACATTGGTAGTAAATTAATAAGATTAAACAGAGGTTATGCTTCCAGATGATGAACTATCAGGAGCATCAATTGTTGAAATATAAATACATACACAGAGCCAACGCAGCGGAAATAAACAAGGAACATACCTTCAACCATTATTGTTTAAGCGTTGTAGGGAATTGCCTTTTTAAACTTTTAGCAGAAAACCTAGAGATCCTTCTAGCATGTGCCTATCGTAGGATGCCAGACTGATGGAGTCACAGACGTATTTATAGGTAGGCTAGGGACTCTTAGGCAAATATTTTAGCCCTTGGGACTTCTCCATAAATTATAATTATCCTAGGGACTCATAATATATGGTAATTTCTTTCCATCAAAGAAACTACCATATATGCATAACTACAGAATATTATCTGATATATTATTTCCTTTGGGGGACAAGGTAAATAATTTATTACCTTATATGTGGGCCACACTAGAAGTCTCTAGAAAAGACGGTAATTTCTAACATTCTCCCACTTGGCCCACATATTAAAATCAGATAATCATTTATGAGAGATAAACATATAATATGGCCATAAACTTTATCACTCAATTAAAAGTTATGCAACAATCACTTTAACTAGAATATATTATTACACGAATAATGGCGGTCATGCTTTTAAACAAACACTTCCTTCCATGTATTACAATGCACAATATATTCTAACAAAGTGTCTAACAGCTTTATGAATGAACTTAATATAAGTCATTCAGAGTCGAACTTTATTGATCCAATGATCACAAATAATACATGAAAATCCAAAAGTGTGCACTGTCATGTATATCAAAATAGTCATAATGTCTAAACAAACTGTTAGAGAGCCAAGCAAGACTAAGTTGAGCTACTAAGCCCCATATGAGTTACATGATCCTTGAAAATATTAGCTGGCAGACCTTTAGTCATAGGATCAGCAATCATCAAAGTAATACTAATATGCTCAAAATTCACTTCTTGCTTCTTCACATAGTCTCTAACCATCAAGTACTTTATGTCGATGTGCTTGCTTCGGCTGCCACTTTTATTATTCTTAGAAAAGAAAACTGCAGCTGAATTGTCACAAAAAATTCTCAATGGCCTTGAAATAGAATCGACAACTCTAAGGCTGGAGATAAAGTTTTTCAACCATAACGCCTGTGATGTAGCTTCATAGCATGCTATAAATTCAGCCTCCATTGTGGATGTTGCAACAATGGTCTGCTTGACACTTCTCCAAGACACAACACCTCCAGCAAGAAGGAAAATGTATCCTGAAGTAGATTTACTAGTGTCCTTGCATACACCCAGATCAGAGTCTGAATATCCAATCACCTCCAATGAGTCAGAGCATTTGTATGTGAGCTTAAAATCCTTGGTTCCTTGCAAATATCTCAAGACCCTTTTACCAGCTTTCCAATGGTCAAGACCAGGGTTACTTTGATATCTGCCAAGCATTCCTACCGCAAAAGCAATATCTGGTCTAGTACAGACATGTGCATACATAAGGCTTCCAACAAGCGAAGCATAAGGAATGTATTTCATTTGCACCTTTTTCCAATGCATTTTGTGGAAATTGATTCAATGAGAATTTGTCACCTTTAATTATGGGTGCTGCTATAGGTGAACAGTTCTTCATCCCGAATCTTTCCAGAATTCTTTCAATATAGGCCTTTTGAGACAGTCCAAGTAATCTTTGGGATATGTCTCTGTGAATCTCTATGCCAATGACATAAGAGGCTTCACCCATATCCCTCATCTCAAAATTCTGGATAAGGAACTGTTTAGTCTCGTGCGACAATCCCAAGTCACTACTTGCAAGCAAAATATCATCCACATATAGGACTAGAAAAATATATTTGCTCCCACTTATCTTAAGGTATATACACTGATCAATGATGTTCTCCGTAAATCCAAATGAAGAAACAACATTATGAAATTTAATATACCATTGGCGGGAAGCCTGCTTTAGCCCATAAATAGATTTATTCAACTTGCAAACAAGGTGACTTTTGTCCTTATCATAAAATCCTTCAGGCTGACGCATGTATACCTCCTCTTCAAGATCTCCATTCAGGAAAGTTGTTTTCACATCCATTTGCTGTAACTCTAAATCAAAATGAGCTATTAATGCCATGACTATTCTCAATGATTCCTTCTTTGATACTGGAGAGAAGGTTTCATGGTAATCAATGCCTTCCCTTTGAGTAAAACCCTTGGCTACAAGTCTGGCTTTATATCGTTTGATATTACCCGATGAGTCTCTTTTAGTTTTAAAGACCCACTTGGAACATATGGTAGAGGATTCTTTTGGTAATTCGACGAGATTCCAAACTTTATTTTTAGCCATATATTCTAACCCTTCTTTCATGGCATCATACCAAAGTGTGGAGTTTTCTTCACTCATGACTTGTGAAAACGAGCATGGATCATCTTTTAGTCCAATATCATAATCAGACTCTTGGAGATATACAACATAGTCGCTAGAAATAGCTGATTTTCGAATTCTTGAGGATTTTCTCACTCCCACTGGTTCAGACACTTCTTCAGTGGGTTCAGGTAAAACGGGTTTATTCTTCATGTGGCTCCTCAAGTGGTAATGGCTCTTGAACTTGTTGTTGTTCAGATAATTCATGAGAATTTTTCTGAGCAACATTCAAGTTCCCAATGTATAAAGGTATCACAGGTGGTTCCCTTATTTCTTCTAATTCCACCCTTTGAGTCAAACCACTCCCACTCTCTCCATGCTCCTCACGAAATTTAGCATTTCTAGCTTCAACAATTTTAGGAGAATGAGAAGGACAATAAAACCTAAATCCCTTAGAGTTAACCGCATAGCCTACAAAATAACTGGTTACTGTTCTTTCATCCAACTTCTTTAGTTGTGGGTTATAAACTCTCACTTCAGTTGGACATCCCCAAACATGTAAATGGTTTAAACTAGGTTTCCATTCTTTCCATAACTCAAAAGGTGTCTTGGGGACAGCCTTGGATGGAACCCTATTTAAAATATACACAGAGGTTTTTAAGGCTTCACTCCATAAGGATAAAGGTAAACTTGATCTGCTAATCATGTTTCTTATCATGTCCATTAATGTCCGGTTCCTTCTTTCTGACACACCATTTTGTTGTGGTGTTCCTGGCATGGTATATTGAGCAATTATACCTTCACTTTCAAGGAACTCAGCAAATGGATCCTTAACTTGTCCCTTATCTGTGCACCTACCATAATAATCTCCGCCCCTATCAGATCTTATAATTTTGATCTGAGCACCAGTTTGTTTCTCTACTTCTGTTTTGTAAACTTTAAAAGCATCAAGTGCTTCTGATTTGTTAAACAGAAAATAGAGATACATATATCTTGAATAGTCATCAATAAATGAGATAAAATATCTCTCACCATTCAAGCAAGGGGTAGGAAAAGGTCCACATATGTTTGTATGTATCATCTCAAGTAATTGAGAACTCCTTTTGGCACCTTTAGTTGATTTATTGGTCTGCTTACCCTTTATGCAGTCCACACAAGTCCCAAAGTCCGAAAAATCAAGAGCTTTTAGAACTCCATTATTAACCAACCTTTTGACTCTATCAATAGAGATGTGTCCCAATCTCTTGTGCCAAAGACTAGATGAGTTCTCATTGATAATACATCGCTTAGTGCCAATTTCTTTATCATACAAAGTTAAAACATTGCATTCAAATGTGGGGTCTAGCTCAAGTTCATATAAATTTTCATTCAAATTTTCAAAACCAATAACTTTATTATCTTTCAAAAGTTTCACAGAAGGATAATGAAAATTCAAATCATATCCATTGATCGATAGTCTTGAAAGTGAAATTAAATTTCTAGAATATTTTGGAACATAAAAAGTATTTTCTAAATCTAAGTGAAAACCATCCTTCAGAATGAGCCTATAAGTCCCCACTCCTTCCACACGTGAGCGCGTCCTATTGCCAGAATAGACGTATTGTTCACTTTCCATCGGCTTCCTCTGAGTTAGAAAGCCCTGCATGATTTTGGCAATGTGAATTGTAGCACCAGAATCAATCCACCATGTATTATCAGAAACTTTAGTAAAATTAGATTCATAACATACAAATGTAAAATTATCTTTCTTCTCAAGTCATTTCTTGTATTTCAGGCAATCCTTCTTCCAGTGTCCCTTCTTCTTACAGAAACGACAAACATCTTTGTCAAATGTGCTTTTCTTCTTCATGGGAACACTTTTGCTCTTCTTTGCATTTCTCTTACCATGAGTCACCATATTAACACTTTCAGGTGTCTCATGATTCAACCTCTCTTCTTCTTGAACACACATGATCAAAAGTTCATTGATTGACCATTTATCCTTATGTAAGTTGTAAGAAATCTTGAACGGACCATATTCCGCAGGAAGTGAGTTGAGAATGAAATGCACAAGAAATGGTTCAGACATATCAACCTCAAGGGACTTGAGTTTAGCAGCAATGTCGCTCATCTCCATAATGTGCTCACGCACTGTACAACTTCTACCGAAAGTCATACTTGAGAGCCTCTTCATAAGGGTGCTGGCCAATGCCTTGTCAGAGCTTACAAATTGTTCATCAATTGTCTTCATGTAAACTTTGACCTTATCTCTATTAGGGATAGAACCCCTAATGCTTTGGCTTATGTGAGCTTTTATGAACATTAAATTTAAGTGATTAGATCGCTCCCACTTCTCATATTTAGTCTTAGCAACTAGCGTACTTGATTCCATGGGAATAGGTGGTTCATCCACATGGAGTGCCAAGTTCAGATCCGAGCACCCTAAAGTGAGAAGGACTTTCTCCTTCCATTCATCATAATTGTCACCAGAAAGCATTGGAATTCGAGCATTCTCATTAAAAATAGCGGTAGGAAAAGCGATAAAGACTTCAAAACACATAGAAATTAATCTGTACTTGTGAGCATAAGATAATTTCCAACTCAAAAGTTTACTATCTCATTCTAATTAATCTCACCAAAATGGTTACCTCCCTGTAGGGCCGGGTTTACCATTTTAATAAGATAATCGGACAAAATAGATGCCATTATAATATTAATTTTCATCACAAAATTTTATGTGATTAAACAACTTAGTTTCTTTTATATCAAGTACTCAAGATGCTATGGCTACTCCTAAATACATAATACAAAAGAAAATTTCAAAATTGACATCTTACAATGATAAGCCTTTATAATTAACTTTCACTAGAATATTGATTTGTTTCAAAGTGGAGATACAAAGTATAGGCAGGATGCCTATATATCCTCAAATAATTCTTATAATTAAACTAAATATTATAAGAACTTCCAAAGATTTCAACGAACACATATGTTATATTACATAACTTAAGACCAAAGGGTTTGTCAAAGTCTCACTAGGCAATTCCTCTAGATTATTAGTACTTTGAATTGACCAGTGCTTCAAGAACACTTCAAAATTCTTTGTTTTAAAAGGCAACACCTAAATACTTGTACCAGAAAATAAAGTTTAACTTTGAAAAGATAATGTACGAACCCTTCCAAATTCATTACGAAACATTGAAACACATAGTGAGTAGATACAAGGCAGACCATATTTGCACTATGTCTTAGTAATATAAGACAAAAATGTGATAATTAAAAGCAAACAAATCGTGATCAACACTTTGTCAATGCATATGCTATGAGGGAGTATTTAAACAATCAACAAGTGGACAAGCTTAAAGAATCTGAAATTTCTAATGTCTCAAACTTGTTGCCTTTTTTCTCTTCAAAGCAATTATTTTAATCTAGTCTAATCATTCTACATCAATGTTTTAAAGAGCAAGGCTACATAATAGCTATTATGAATTAAAGCAAGCTCTCCTTTCAAACTAAGGATAAAATCATAAATTCTACAAATCACACGAGAGTCCAACTCATTCACTCATGTGGATTAAAACAGTTCAAGCAGTTGAGACACAATTTAAAAGTTAGAACCAATTCCATCTAACAGAATATAACTCCATTCTCGACAAATCAAAGACGGGCTATGTTATATATATAAAACTAAACACACAGATTTGAGCAAAACGAGATTTGCATAGTTATGAACAATCTCGACACCGAACAACACGACCAAAGGTAGGCTCTGATACCACATGTTGAAATATAAACACATACACAGAGCCAACGCAGCGGAAATACACAAGGAACGTACCTTTGGCCATTGTTGTTCAAGCGTTGTAGGGAATCGCCTTTTTTAACTTTTAGCAGAAAACATAGAGAGCCTTCTAGCCTGTGCCTATCGTAGGATGCCAGACTGATGGAGTCACATGCGTATTTATAGGTACGCTAGGGACTCTTAGGTAAATACTTTAGCCCTAGGGACTTCTCCATAAATTATAATTATCCTAGGGACTCATAATACATGGTAATTTCTTTCCATCAAAGAAACTACCATATATGCATAACTATAGAATATTATCTGATATATTATTTCCTTTGGGAAACAAGGTAAATAATTTATTACCTTATATGTGGGTCACATTAGAAATCTCTAGAAGAGACGGTAATTTCTAACATCAATATCCTCAAAAATTATATTAATCCCAGATTGCATATTTGGGTGTTAAATCATTCTCCAATTCAAAAGGGTAGGGAGGCCAAGTTTGATAGGGGATCGGCCAACCTTTTTAAGCCGCGAATCGGAAGGTTTATCATCATTAGATATGGAGATAACTAATTTATTAGTTTTATCGATACCCCTATCATGGATTTGAGCCTTATATTTTAAATAAAGCATAATTATATTCATGGCTAACGACACATTTCATCTAACTCGTAATCAAGGAACCAACCTTTGTCCAAATTTTGAAACAATTTCAACCTTTCATAATACCAACATTATCAGGGCAAGGCTGGGCAGAGATCTAAAGACAAAAATTGCATGCTTTGTCCACACAGTTACAGAAATCGGTAAAATGTGAACTGGTTGAAGACTAAGTGAATGCTTGAAAACTGATGTAATTCCAAGCAATGAGTGCCTCAACTTTGAAGGTGAATAAGGGAAAAGGATACACGGTATATGGGATTTCATGAACTTATCATATGCATTCTATAATTCAGGCATAGTCTATTCTCTATAAATATAAAAGGTGTTGAGTGTTTAACATATCATGGGCTCATGTTTAAAGCACAATCAAGGAGTCAATAGGTCTATTAAGCCGCAACCATCCAACTCTCTATTCCTTCGTATGATCGTT
Source organism: Nicotiana sylvestris (assembly GCF_000393655.2). Lineage (NCBI taxonomy): Eukaryota > Viridiplantae > Streptophyta > Magnoliopsida > Solanales > Solanaceae > Nicotiana > Nicotiana sylvestris. Next base: position 14,537,609 of record NC_091064.1, read on the forward strand.
ACTAAGCTCTCCTAGTAACAAAGAACCGAACAACCACCATAGTCATTTCTCCTCAGGCCCGGATGACGAAATCCAAGGTGCCTCGTCTCCTGGGACATAACATCATAGGAGACCAGGTGACAATGATCGCTAACGAAAATGACTATGTTAGGATTCCAAGACTTAATATATGGAAAATGTGCAAGGCATTGAAACGTAATCATTTTGTTCCAAACCACAGGTTGGATCATTACCCATATGTCATGTTCAAATTTGTCATAATCAGCTATGCTCAAGAGGGCGATGGAGTCATCAAGCAATATCAGTTTCAACTCCCAATGAATGAAAGGGCGCGGAGCATCTGGCCCTTCAATCTCTGTAAGCACCTCATTGCCAAAGTCAAAGGAAAGAATGCTACAATTACATATATCACACTTCAGCAGCTAGTAATAAGCTCCATTCAGATAAGCAGTACAAAGGGCTTCTATACAATGTTTAAATAGGAAGATGTCTTGATTTTCAGGTTGAAGGATTATCCATGAGTCCTTAGAACATGAATAGACGGCTGCATAAGGTTGATAGAACTTATCATTTCTGCTTTTATCTGAGAAGATCCGAAACCAAACCACCTTATAGTCATTAGTCATGAGGTCTAATCCAAACCCAAACTGACGGTCCATTTGTTTGAAAGATGGTTGAAGATCTGTCACGGTCCAAATTCCATTATAGGCCGTGATGGCGCCCAACATCGTTGCTAGGCAAGCCAACCCGAAGATACTAGTGTGTCCTTATTTATTTTACCAAAACAATCCCAGCATTTTCTTAACTTAAATTTAAAGCAAGAATAATTAGCAATTCATAATAATAGATATACAACCAAAAAGAAAGTCTACCAATGTGTGTGCCAGGAACTAGTGTCACAAGTACTAGGGCAACTAGTAGAATATACAAAAGAATGTAACTATCCTATTTCGTGGAACAGAATAGACAGTTAAAACAAAAGAGGAGAGGCTCGGAAAGGGGCAGCTCACCGTGGAATCTCGGTCGAGTATCAAGAATGTGTGCCAGACTGGTAGCTAGAAGTACCTGCCTCAGATCCAGTACATTTAAGTACAAAAGCGTAGTATGAGTACATAAACAATATGTACCCAGTAAGTATCCAGTCTAACCTCGAATAAGTAGTGATGAGGGGTCGACTTGACACTTACTAGGGTCAATAATAATATAATTTAAGTGTTATGCTAAACATGGATGTCATAATAAGTAACAATTTATAACAGGAGGGGATAGGTTCTTCCCTAGATAATACCTTTTAACATTTTATATTTCAAGGTATTTAAAACAGTTCAAATCACAGAAAGTACCAGGCAAGAAGCATGCACAAATAATGTCGAGGTCGTACGGCTCGATCCAACAAAAAAATAAAGTGTGCACTACCGGAGGGTCGAACGACACGAACCATAGATGCATCTATTACCCCGCTCATGAATCATACATGCAACGCGGTCAAACACAGATAAACATATCAAGCAATCAATTAATAATTTATCAGGGAAGCAATTATCCAAAGAAATGTCAAGCTTCTCTTTAGTGGTCAAGAAAATGATATTTAGCTTTTGGAAATTCATTTGCCAAGTTCGATGTGTTTCACGAAATCTAAATTAGCGATAAAGTTACAAATATGGCTAGTAAAGAATGCTTTTGGGTCCAAGGATACCCGGACTTAAGCATAATAGTGGCTACGCACGGACTCTCGTCACCTCGTGCGTACGTAGCCCCCGAAATTAGTGGCAAATATTCAATTATTTCTCCTATAGGGGCAATTCCCTCTTACAAGGTTAGAAAAGAGACTTACCTTGCTCCGAAGCTTACTTTCAAATTCAAGAATGCACTCCAACCCTCAAATCGGAGCCGAACGATCCAAAACTATTCAAATGGGGTAAGAACTAATCAATATACGCTCAAGAGTTCATACTCTAACTATTAAACCAATTTTTCAACCCTAAGTGAAAGGTTCCTAAAATTCATCCCCGGATCCATGTGCCTGGACTCTGGAAATTTTTGAAGGAAGTTGTTTCCCATAGCTTAAGGAACAAGAATATATGATTTCTACTACATTTCATAATAAATTTCGCGGTTAAATCTTATTTTTATCAAAATTCTAGGTTGTACTCTAATCCCATGATTTTCACTAATCTTTGTGTGTTAATCTACACAAAAACCAAATATTAAACTCACATTAAGTAAAGATAACTTACCTCACAATGCTAGGTTGAAATTCCCTCTTTGGAAGCTCCCAAATCGCCCAAGAACCAATGAAATGTGTCAAAAAATAACACATTCCCTTATTAAATGAAGGCACTGCCTTCAGGGATTTCCACACCTGCGGTTAGGGGACCGCATCTGCGGTCTCGCTTCTTCGAGGGAAGTTATGCATCTGCGGATTTTGGTTGAGCTAGCTGGGGTCGTATCTGCGGTCTGAGGCCTCTTCTGCAGTTTCGCTTCTACAGAAGAGGAGCTGCATCTACTATTCCCGGGCTCCTCCCCTTGGGCCGCACCTGCAAGGGATAGGTCGCTTCTGCGGTCTCGCACTTGCGGCTGGCCAACCAAAAGTGCGGTTTTGACAGAAGCTTGAAGTTTTAGCTGTTCCTCAACTTCTAACTTAACTCGAGCCCTACCCGATTGACACTCGGGGCACCCGAAGCCCCGTCCGAACATACCGAAAAGTTTAAAATGATAAAACGGACTCGCTTGAACACTCAGAACATCGGAAACATCATTAAAACTGAGAATCACCCCTGAAAACCAATTGATTCAAACTTATGAACTTCAAATTCTTCAATTTACTTTTGATGCGGCAAAACATACTTATACTACTAGGAATGACGCCAAATTTTGCGTGCAAGTCTTAAATGACATTATGGAACTATTCCCTGTCTCAAAATTCAATTCGAACCTCGATATCACAAAATCCCGCTCCAAACCAAATTAAAAGAACTTCAAATCCTTAAGGAACCAACTTTCACTATTAAGTGCCAAAACGCTACTGGGTCATCCAAAACCCAATCCAGATATACGCCCAAGTCCGAAATCATCATACGAACCTGTTGGAACTGTCAAATCCCGATTCCGAGGTCATTTACTCAAAACGTTGATGGAAGTCAAACTTGGCCTTTCAAGCCAACCTTAAGGAACCAAGTATTCTGATTTCAACCCAAACTCTTCCAAATTCGAACCAACCATCCCCGCAAGTCATAAATCAATTAAAGCAAGTACAGAAAGTCTTATTTAGGGAAACGGGGTCCTAGAAAGCAAAATGACCAGTCGGGTCATTACATTCCCCACCTCTTAAACAAACGTTCATCCTCAAACGGGTTTAAATTCGCACCTGAAGTGCCAAATATGTGTGGATATTTGCTCCGCATGTCCTCCTCAGACTCCCAAGTTGCCTCCTCGACTGGTTGACCCCTCCATTGGACCTTTACCGTAAATATCCTCTTGGATCTTAACTGGCGATTCTGTCTATCAACAATGGCAACTAGCTCCTCCTCATAACCCAGGCTATCATCTAGCTGAATAGTAATCAAGTCTAATACATGAGACATGTCGGCGTGATACCTCCGAAGCATAGATACGTGAAAAACTAGATGGACTCCTGAAGGCTGGGAGGCAAAGCAAGCTCATAAACAACCTCCCAACTTGCCTCAACATCTCAAATGGACATATAAATCTTGGGTTCAACTTGCCCTTTTTCCCGGATATCATAATACCCTTCATTGACGAGATTTTCAAGAGAACCTTCTCACCGACCATGAATTATACATCACGCGCCTTTTGATCCGCGTAACTCTTCTGTCTGAACTGTGCGGTGCGAAGTCTTTACAGAATCAACTTTTTTATCCAATGCATCATTCACCAAGTCTGTGCCAATACAACTTAGCCTCACCAGGCTCAAACCACCTGATACGAGAACGACATCGTCAACCATTTAACGCCTCAAATAGGGCCATCTCAATGCTGGACTGATAGCTGTTTTTGTAAGAAAACTCATCCAAAGGCAAGAACTGATCCCACTGTCCTCCAGAGTCAATCATACATGCCCTAAGCATGTCTTTAAAAATCTAAATTATCTGTTTAGACTATCCGTCGGTCTGAGGATGGAATGTTGTGTCAAGCTCTATATGGGTCCGCAACTCACTCTAAATAGCTCTCTAGAAATGTGAAGTGAACTAAGGGCCTCTATATGATATGATGGAAACAGGTACACCGTGCAACCGAACTATCTCCCGAATGTAGATCTGAGCCAACCTCTCTGAAGTATAAGTAGTCACTACCGGAATGAAGTGTGCCAACTTGGTCAACCTATCGACAATGACCCAAACCGCATCAAATTTCCACAATGTCCACGACGACCCAACAACGAAGTCCATAGTAATGCGCTCCCATTTCCACTCAGGTATAGGCATCTACTGAAGTAAGCCATCTGGCCTCTGGTGCTCATACTTAACCTGTTGGCGATTCAAGCACCTAGCCATGTACTCAACTATGTCTTTCTTCATCCAGCTCCACCAATAATGTTGCCTCAGGTCACGATACATTATCATAGCACCTGGATGACTAAAATACCGCGAACTGTGTGCCTCCACTTGAATCCTCTCCCTCAAGCCATCGACATTAGGAATACATAGGTGACCTTAGAGTTGTAGAACACCATCCTCACCAATAGAAACCTCCTTGGCACCGTCTCCCTGAGAACTGCCAAATGCGGATCATCAAAAATCTGAGCCTTGATCTGCCCCAATAATGAAGACTGAGCAATAACACACATAATGACCCGGCTAGGTTCTGAAATATCCAACTCACAAATCTGTTAGCCAAGGACTAAATGTCCAAAGCTATTGGCCTCTCCTCCGCTGAAATGAATGCCAAACTGCCCATACTCTCTGCTTTTCCGCTTAAGGCATCCCCGGCCATATTTGCCTTGCCCGGATGATAAAGAATGGTGATGTCATAATCCTTCAGTAACTCAAGCCATCTATGCTGCCTCAAACTGAGATCCGTCTGCTTGAACAAATGCTATAAGTTGCGATGATCAGTATAAACCTCACATGACACCTCATATAGATAATGCCTCCATATCTTAAGAGCATGAACAATCACGACCAACTCTAGATCGTGCATAGGATAATTCTTCTCATGAATATTCAGCTGGCGTGAAGCATATGCAATAACTCGCCCCTCCTGCATCAATACATAACCCAAGCCAAAGCATGAAGCATCGCAATACACAATATACATCCCCGAACTGGAAGGCAACACTAGGACGGTGTTGTAGTCAAAGCCGTATTGAGCTTCTAAAAGCTCGCCTCACAATCATCGAACCAACAAAAATGAGCACCCTTCTGGGTCAATCTAGTCAAAGGTGTTGTAATGGATGAAAAGCCCTGCACGAATCGGCGATAATAACCTTCCAGCCCCAAACTCCTGATCTCAGTCAATGAGGTAGGACGTAGCCAACTCTAAACCACCTATATATTCTTGGGATCCACCTTAATACCCTCGCCTAATACAATATGCCCCAAGAATGCTACTGACTCATGCCAAAACTCACACTTGGAAAACTTAGCATATAGCTTCTACTCTCGCAATTTCTGAGGCGCTACTCTCAAATAGGGCTGTTCATTCGGATCGGATATCCAAAATCTGAACTGATCCATTCAATTTCAGATTTTGGATTGGATCGGATTTCGGATTGTGTTTATTAAAATTTTGGATTTCGGATAGGATTTCGGATTGGTATATTTTAATCTGATCCGATCTGAAATCAAAAATTATTAGGCAATGTATAAATACTACACTTTTATTTCGGATAGCCAGTACTTCCTTTACATCTTCCTCCAAGTTAATACATTTACAATTGCTAGATTTAGCTATATTGGCACCATAGTACTCTCATAATTGCATAAACATAAATTTTTCTTAATGTATTGCCTGTTTTACAAAGAAAATATACATATTAGTTTGCAACTTTGAGGCATAATACAATCTAAAATCTGATATGATCCAAACTTTAAAATCCAAATTCGATCCGATATAATTCAGATCGGATTCGAAATTCGAAATCCGAATCCAAAATGTGCTAAATCTGATCTGATCTGATCCGTGCACAACCCTACTCTCAAATGCTACTCGTGCTCCCCCAAGCTACGTGATTATATCAAGATGTCATCAATAAAGACAATAACAAAGGAATCAATATAAGGCCTGAACACCCTGTTCATCAAGTCAATAAAGGCCGTTGGGTATTAATCAAGCCGAAGGATATCACCAGGAACTCACAATGGCCATATCTAGTACGAAAAGCAGTCTTTGGGACATCTGAATCTAACTGGTCAAACAAATCATCAATGCGCGACAATGGGTACTTGTTCTTGATGGTAACCTTTTCAACTGTGGTAATCAATGCACATCCGCATGGTCCCATACTTCTTCTTCACAAATAACACTAGTGCACCGTAAGGTGATACACTGGGTCTCACAACCCCTTTTCTAATAACTCCTCAAGCTGCTCCTTAAATTCCTTCAACTCTTTCGGAGCCATAGGGTACGGTGGGATAGATATAGGTTGGGTATGTAGAGCCAAACCAATGTAGAAATGAATGTCACGATCTGGCGGTATGCCTTGAAGATCAGCAGGAAACACATCGGCAAACTCCCGGACTACTGGCACCTGATAAGCTAGTATTTTACCAACTTATCTTGTCTTTAAATCTATATTTTTGCTATATTTGTGTGATAAAATCGCGTGTTTAATGTCATTTACTTCTATTTTATAGGTTGTATGTGAATTAAAAGTAATGGTGAAGAAACCAAGTGAAAACAAGTCAAAAAGGAGCTAAAATGGACAAATGGAACCTGCCAGTGATATACCTTCGCGAACGCGAAAGAGCAGGAAGCTAAACCTTCGCGAACACAAAATACCCACCATGAACGCGAAGAATCAGTACTCAAACCTTCGCGAACGCGAAGGATTAAATGCGAACGCGAAGTTCAAGGAAAGCAAACCTTCACGAACGCGAAGAAGAAAATGGGCGGAAAAACTTGGCAGTTCTAGAAATTCACAACTTTGACCCCAAACAATTTAATACCCAAACCAGCAGATCTTTAGGATATCTTTTGGCTTATTTTCAGTCTTAGGGCTAGAGAGAACAATTTTGGAAGCTAGGGTTTATGCACTTACACTTCGGTTTTGAAGATTTGAAGATTGTGGTTAAGAATTTCTTACTCCTTCGTACTCATTTCTTCATTTCCTTACATTGTACTGATTATCTAAGTGTATAGTATTGTATCCAATACTTGAATCTTGTTTATGGAAATAATCATATTTAAAGTGTGGATTAAATATATTTTTGTGCTTATGTATGAATGATTTTTATCCTTTTATGAAGTGAGTTATTGTTACTTTAATTATTCTTGTTCTTTAATGTTTCCAAAGGGATTAACTAACCCTAGGACTTGCTTATTAACTCTAAATTAATTTTGGGAAAGATTATTTGGGGTTGGGAAAGATTATTAACAAGAACTTGAGGCTTTAACCCTCATTTTATAGATTCCACCTAGGGATAGGATTGAATTACTTGTAGCCATATCCGGGTGTGCTTAATCTCTTAGTTGTTTTAGGGATAATACAATTAGAAAGTCTTGTTAGTCTTTGGAAGAAGCTAACATAGAATTATTACCCATTGCTAATTAACATAAACCCGCTCATAATTGTAAAATCGTGAAATACATTGGGTCGTTACTTTAGTATAATCCTCGATGCATCCATACTTGTAGTCATTGCTCATTTTACTTGCTTTCTAGGTTAGTTTACATTTCTGCGTTTAGGTATAAATCTTTTCTTAAACCAATTCTAAGTGGTTGGCATTACATAACAAGTGATAATTCTCTTACATTCCTAATTGCCTAAATATTGTTCTCTGTGGGATTCGACCCCGACTCATTGTTGGGTAAATTATATTGCATGCGACCGTATCCATTTACTTTTTAGTAATGAATTTGGACGTCATCAAAATTGGCGCCACGATGCAAGAAATAAACGAAAGTGCTTTGGGCCAAACTTGTGAATATTTGTGTAATTAATTTTTCTTACCTTGGTCTATTTTTCTTGTTTATTTTCTTATTTTTGAAAAATGGCATCATATAATGAAAATTGGTCGGATGGAAGTTGTTCATACTTTGATGACCCTTGTCCTTATTGTGGAGGACCACACTCGTGGCAAAATTATTTAAATTCTCCCGGGGGTGGATTGTGCGCACAATCTCAAATCCATGAGTGGAGTATTTGTGATAAGTGTGGTAGCCAAAATGGTCATTGGGAGTATTGTACTTATTTGTCCTTCCCTTCCCCAAGCCCCCGCTATGATGATTTTACTTTTTGTGATGAAAATGATAGTGTATGGAAATGGAAGAAGTTGAGCATGGTCAAAATGGAGAGTTCAAGCTCATGTTAGAATGTCTACTTGAAGGAGGAAACAAAGAGCAGAGTGTCGTGGAGGAGCATTTGGAAAATAGTCTCCAAAATGACTTGGCACTTGAAAAGTTGCACTCACAAATGAGAGAAATGCTTGAAGCTTTAGAGGTCCAAAAAGCCTCGGAAGTTAATGATAGCCAAGAATTTTTATTAGATGTGGAAGCCAAAAATCCTTCCTTGGCACTTGATCAAAACCAAGAAGAACTCTCAAATGCTCAAAGTGAGAAGATGATGCTCATGTTGGAGACCATTCTTGAAAATGAGGAGAAGCAAAACTTTGCACTTGAGGACTTGAAATAAGGCTTGGTTAACAATGATGAACATATTCACACTTTGGAAGATCAAATGAAAATCTTGGTTGAGGCTCACTATGCCCACCAACTTGAGAGTGTGGAAGGAAGTCAAGAAGAGTCTGATTTCGAGGAAGAAAGTGAGCTCTACTTTGAGAAATCAAGAATTGAACATCTACCAACTGACTCCATGAGTGTTAGTGATGCCAAGAAAAATATGAAATTAGAGTCAACCGGTGTAAATGAAAATTTGGTTGAGATTGACTCTAGTCCGGGGGAAAAAGAGGATGTCAAAATCCGGGAAGAATTGCAATTTGGAGGATTGATATCACATTCCAAGCATTTTTCAACATTAGAATTGTGTGGTGAAATGGGAATTGAACTACACGAGGCAATGAGGGATTGCGAGGAGGAAAGACAAAGGCCATACATTTTACAATTTGAGGGAACAAGAAGGCAAAATGACATTCTTCACATGAAAGACAAGAAGTGCAAAATGAAGAAATTAAGTCTTGGCTTGATCATCTACTTACCACCCTCACCGCTCGTGGTCACAAGCTTGATTCTAAGCCAGGTGCTCAGTTCATATCGTCCAAGTGGCGAGAAAAGTAGTAAAGTTGTCATGTACTGTGCCACGAACTTAAATGCGCCGCTTGGTGGGAGGCAACTCCTTGTTTTCAAAAATTTTGGTCATTTTTAAATTTTTCTTGTTTTAGAATAGGTTAGAATATTATTTTTGACTAATCTGCCAAGTTTTAGATTTTTCGAGTTGATTTAAGCTGGTCAGAGTGGTCTGGAAAGCCAAAACCAGTAGCTGCTAGAACTGTACAACTACATAAAACTAACCTTCGCATTCGCGTGGACCTCTCACATTCGCGTAGCTTTATAAAATTTTAAACCTTCGCGTTCGCGGTGACTCACTCGCGTTCGCGACTAGTTAGCAGTTATTACTCTTCGTGTAGGCGACCAATCCCCTGTGAACGTGTAGGGTCAGGTAGGTTTTAAACTTTTAAAATACTGTAAATCGGTCCTAACCGCTCTCTTTTGCTAAAGAACACTTCTACTCCTTTATTCCCAAAAGAAAAACTCCCCATACTCTTCAAGTTCACTGTGATTCTCCTTCGCCACTCTCAAAGTATGTAATTTCCTCTCTTGTATCGTAAATCTTTCTTCTCTTTCTTTGTGTGAAACAATAGAAGAACAATCATGGTTGTTTGGTCCTTAGGGTTCAAATTTTGAGCATTAATTTGCAAACTTGTGTTTGAAATTGGTTGCGTTTTCTGGGTGAGGTTGCTTGAGTGTGAGTGTATTTTGTTGAAGAAAATTTGGGCAAGATCTATGCTTAAATGGTCTATAAATGAACAAAGAAAAGAGGGCACCCCAACTGTTTGAAGAAATGCCTGAAAGAAAATAGGGTCTGGGCGAGGAAGATAACCTTTGCGAACGCGAGGGTCTTCTCGCGAACGCGAAGGCAAATCACTGAGGTAGAATCTTTTGACCTTAGCGAACACGATGGTCTTCTCGCGAACGCGAAGGTCTTATTCTGGGCAAAATTTTTCGCTTTTTACGAATGCGATGGTCTGCTCGTGAACGCGAAGAGCAACCACTGGCAGTCCCAAAACTAGCGATAAATAGTAGCTTCGCACAGCTCTGCCCGGGACCTTTTTCGCCCATTTCTTTGGCCTAAATACTTCCTAATACATTGTTTTAAGTGTATATATGAGCTTTTAACACTATTGGTCTATTTTGTAGGTACTTTGGGCATAAATGGATCCGAAACACAATGCAATTGAGCAAGAATATGTCTTTGGAGCTGAACAAGAGGAACCTTTTGATCATGACCGGTTTCTATCTGCAGCATGTGAGCGAAAATACGATAAACTCTTGTTAAAGACCATCGTCTGGGAAAGAGGCATAAACTTGGAAAAGGTCAAAGATAAAATGTCAGGCTTCTACACACGGTTGATAGAAAGCAGGTGGATTTGTTTTGCTAAGCAACCAAATAATACCAACCAAACAATAGTTTTGGAATTCTATGCAAATGCCTTGAGGAGTGACTTCCAATGTGCCTTTATTACTATTGTGCGGGGTGTCCAAGTCCATTTCAGCCCTAAGATAATCAACGGTATTTATGGCCTTCCCAATGCAGACAATGAGGTTTACAGAGACCAAGCTAAAGTAGGAGGAAACCAGTGGCTAGTGGACAAGTTACATGATGGGGTTACCCCGAAGTGGATAGCAGTGCATAAGGGAGTTGATTCTCATGATTTCACGGCTGAGGCAAAAACATGGCTCTCTATTATCTGTTCAAGAGTGTCACCCTCTACAAATGACACTAATGTGACACCAGACAGGGCACTGATAATTACTGCTATCATGGATGGACTACCTGTGAACCCGGGGGAGCACATTGTCCGAGAAATTGAGGAAGCCACTCATATGAGGTCCAAAAGCCTTTTCTTCCCATCCTTGATCACTAGACTTTGCTATGATGCTAGGGTTCCTAAATGCCCCAATGATGTTGAGAAAGGTCCTGGAAAACCAATGATCCATCCTTCGCTGAAAAGGGGATCCAGTGGCAAGTAGAAAAAGAGGAGAATTGATGTTACATCCTCTTCATTTGGGCAGTTCTCTGAGGCCAGCACTGATCCTGTCGTATCCTTTGCACTTGCATCTGGGTCCTTTAACCCCATGGGACCACTCCAGTCCGGCCTTCACAATATACGCCACTTATCCAGCAGCTTATAGCTGACCTTCTTACTAGCCCACCTGGGGCTAGCACATCTACTAGGGCTGCTGCCCCACTATCCATGGAGGATGTGGTCAAAGAGCAAAAAGCAATCACGGGCAAGGTGGAGGCCATTAACACCAGGTTGGAGAATATGAGTCACCGGCAAGGAAAGATTGAGAAGAGGTAGAGAAAGTTCAAGGAGCATGAGAAGAAGAAAAGCAAACTTCTGTCCAAGATGATGCAAAAGCTGAGTACATTGTGTGGTTCACATGAATCGGAGGATGATGATGATGCGGATTTGGAGCTCAAATTTCCCACCACCTCCAGCTCTGACTGATGCGGTTTAAGGGAGCACCTCCATCATTTTATCTTGTTTTTCTTAGCTGCATTGAGGACAGTGCAACACTTTAGGTTGGGGGTGACTTATTTAGATATGATAGATGATATTATGGATGTATGCGGAGTATGAACAAATTTTTTTTTCTTCTTCTTGTTGTGTGATAACTTGCGTAGATTTGTCAATGTTTTAGTTTATTAATTGTTATTGTACTTTCATGCGATGTGTTATATTAGTATGTTTACTAAATTCTTGAGTTTTTATTTTTATATATAGTATGTTTTAGTGACTTAAGGTTTACTAGCTTATTAATTTCTTGTTTATATAGTGTGCTTTATTTTGGTGGTGATATCTTTGATTTTCTTTGTACCACGGTTTTTTTTCTGAGGATGCCAATTTTCTTTTTGAACCGGGTAATTGTTAGTAAATTTTTGGTCGAATTTTCTCGATTATGGATAGATAGATAACTTTCTTGAGGGAATTAGTCTTGTAGTTTAGATATAGATTATGTTAATTTAGGAAAAATAAATGGTTTGAGTTGGGTTTTGTGCCCATTGACCAAGTTGTGGCTTGCTTGGTACTAACATCATTTAAACCTCGGTATATGAATTTTTGGTCATTGAAAAATAAAAATAATTGAAGTAAAGATCATTTTCATGACTTTTAGACTCAAATTTTGGCTCTTTGATTCACTAAATAACTTCTTATGCTATATGTAACCTCTTTGAGTCATTGGTTTCAATTAGATTTTTGATTTGTATTCCACTTGAGTGTTCATGTGGCATGTGTGGTAAGATTCATTGTGAGTTCTTTTGCATTATTTGTAGTCTAGAACTTGCCCGGAATGTGCCTCAAGGCAAAATCATAGACAAAATTGGTTTAAAAAATGATATTAGGCTTTCATTGGACTGCTATTGTGCCTTAAATTTCCTACCCTTGAATATTTTCCCTAGTCAACCCATTTTGAGCCTTTAACCTTGTTCTTTGGCGACCATGTTACAAGTTTTTAATCCGTTTATTCTTTATTGATCTAGCTTTTGTCACCCTACCTCCCTAAGTACTTGGAAAGTGTAAACATAGGATAAAAGCCTATGTTTGGGGGTGAAGGTTTGAAAAGTTGTGAGATGGAAGTTGCTAAAAAAGGGGAGTGAAACCTTCCTTAATATTGAAAAGGAAGGAAAAAACAAATAAAAAAATTAATAAGAAGTTGTGAGTAAAGGGAAGATTAGGTGTGGAATGAAGAGTGAAGAAAGTATGGAAAATATTTTTGAAGGAAGTGGACTTTAATTGTAAATTTTGTAGTGTTTGGGGAGGTTTTGAGTCACTCTAACCAAAATTGTGCCCTACCTTAACCAAAAGCCTAAACTACAACCCTTTAAGTCCTACTTGACTTTGAACTAAGTGTGTCTACTTTAGGGGAGAAATACATGAAGGGCAAGCCTATGGTACTACTTTTGTGCACTTGAACATCTTTGAGAGAGTGAGAGTTAATTCTTTCCATTTGATGTCCCATGTGTGTTTAAATTGCAATTTATAAGTTGGGATTCTCTCTTAAATGTGAGGGCCCATGAGATTTGAGTTGTGAATTTAATCCCATTTTCAATTGAAAGGAATGACCAAAGAAAGCTAATTGTGATAGAGAGGCAAATAGTGAAGCTTTAGTGTCATGACTTGATTGCTACTTTGATTTGCATAGTGTTTGAGAATTTGAAATGTAATGAAGTTCATGAGAAGTGTTTGGTAATTCATATGCTTTGGAGTAATTATTGGTACCAATCGAAGTCATTTGTTTATACTTATAGTAGACCTTTTTGGCTTGGCATGACATGGATGCACTATTGAGTTAAATACTTGGGAGGAGATTTTGTCGCTTTCATTGCTTGAGGACAAGCAATAGTTTAAGTATGGGGGTTTTAAAAGTTGGTATTTTACAAACTTATCTTGTCTTTAAACCTATATTTTTGCTATGTTTGAGTGATAAAATCGTGTGTTTAATGTCATTTACTTCTATTTTACAGGTTCTATATGATTTAGAAGTAATGGTGAAGAAACCAAGTGAAAACAAGTCAAAAAGGAGCTAAAATTGACAAATAGAACCTGCCAGTGATTTACCATTCGCGAATGCGAAGGTTAAGCGTGAACGCAAAGAAGTAGGAAGCTAAACCTTCGCGCATGCGAAGTACCCACCGCGAACGTGAAGAATCGGTACTCAAACCTTGACGAATGCGAAGGATTAAACGTGAACGCGAAAATCAAGGAAAACAAACCTTCGCGAACGCGAAGCTCAAGGAAAACAAACCTTCGTGCACGCGAAGAAGAAAATGGGCGAAAACACTGGGCAGTTCTGGAAATTCACAACTTTGACTCCAATCCATTTAATACCGAAACCAACAGATCTTTGGGATATCTTTTGGCTTATTTTCAGTCTTAGGGCTAGAGAGAACAAGTTTGGAAACTAGGGTTATGCACTTACACTTGGGTTTTGAAGATTTGAAGATTGTGGTTAAGAATTTCTTACTCCTTTGTACTCATTTCTTCATTTCCTTGCTTTGTATTGATTATCTAAGTGTATAGCATTGTATCCAACACTTGAATCTTGTTTATGGAAATAATCATATTTAAAGTGTGGATTAAATACCTTGTTGTGCTTATGTATTCAATGATTTTTATCCTTTTATGAAGTGAGTTATTGTTACTTTAATTATTCTTGTTCTTTAATGTTTCCAAAGGGATTAACCAACCTTAGGACTCGTCCATTAACTCTGAATTAATTTCAAATAATATTATTTGGGGTTTGGAAATATTAATTAACAAGAACTTGAGGCTTTAACCCTCATTTTATAGATTTTACCTAGGGATATGATTGAACTATTTCTAGCCATATCCTGTTGTGCTTAATCTCTTAGTTGTTTTAGGATTATTCAATTAGGAAGTCTTCTTAGTCTTTGGAAGAAGCTAACATAGAATTATTACCCGTGGCTAATTAACATAAGCTCGTTCATAATTGTAAAATCATGAAATACATTGGATCGTTACTTGAGTGTACTCCCCGATGCATCCATACTTGTAGCCATTGATCATTTTACTTGCTTTCTAGGTTAGTTTACATTTCCACATTTAGGTATAAATCTTTTCTAAAACCAATTCTAAGTGTTTGACATTGCATAACAAGTGATAATTCTCTTACATTCCTAATCGCCTACATATTATTCTCTGTGGGATTCGAACCCGACTCATAGTTGGGTAAATTATATTGCATGTGACCGTGTCTATTTACTTTTTAATAATGGATTTGGATATCATCAGCACCGAATCAATCGTCGGAGACTCTACGGCGGTGTCCCGAACATAGGCTAGATAAGCCAAATAACCTTTCTCGACCACATGTCCAGCCTTCAGAAAAGAAATAACCCGACTAGATATACTAACTAAAGAACCTTTCCACTCCAATCTCAGCATCTCTTGCATCGCTAATGTAACAGTCTTGGCATAGCAATCTAGGATGGCGTGATAGGGGGATAACCAATCCATGCTCAGGATGACCTCAAAGATAGTCATATCAAGCAACAGGAGGTCTGCTCTAGTCTTAAAACCATAGAATGTGACCACACATGACCGATAGATCCGATCTACCACTATAAAATCACCCATAGGAGTGGATACATGAACATGAGTACCTAAGGACTCACGAGGAATATCCATGAAATGAGCAAACAGAGATGATACATATGAATAGGTAGACCCTGGATCAAATAGCACTAAAGAATCCATACAACAGACAGAAATAATACCTGTGATAATGGCATCTAAGGCCAATACATCTGGTCTAGCCGAAAAAGCATAGAATTTGGATGGAGCGCCAGCTGACTGACCTCTACCTGACTGAACCATAGCTGGCAGACTTCTCCCTGTCTGGCCTCCACCTTTAGAACAACCCTTACCAGTTTTACCCAGCCTATGGGTGGCTGGACAGCCGGTGCTTGAATCATGGGCTGCTGACTCTGCTGCACTGCCTTGCCTCGAAGTCTAGGGTAGGTCCTTTTTATGTAACCCGGATCTCCACACTCGTAAGAGGTCTGGCCTTGATGTCCTGAATACACACTGGAGGAACTCTGAATAGCTGGTGGGCGGTATGAACTCTCCGGCATAGCACTAAAGTGAGAGCTAAAAGAACCCTAGGGACATGAATACCCATTGGAAGAATCCTGAATAGTTGGCGGGCGGTAAGAAAACTCTAGCATGGCGCTGAAATAGGGGCGCACTGGAGCACCTCGAGGAGGTGGTGGTGTTGAATATAGGGGCCTACTAGGCTGACCCCTCCCAAACAGACCTCTGCCTCTAGCTGGGGAACCTCTAAACTCTCTAGAGAATCGAGCCCTCTTGTTCTACTGCATCCGCTCTCTACTTCTCAAATGGTAGCCCTTAATCTTCCGAGCAATCTCCACCACTAGCTGATAAGGAGTACCCATCTCTACCTCTTGGTCCATGTTGTCCTTAATGCCAGAATGCAACCCTGCAACAAACCTTCGCACCCTCTCTATGTCAGTAGGAAGTATCATCAGTGCATGGCAGGATAACTCAGAAAACCTACCCTCATAGTCAGTCATCGACATCTGACCCTGCTCAAGTGGCTCAAACTGATACCCCAGCTCTTCCCTCTCAGAGGGTGGAATATACCTTTTCCAGGAATAGCTATGTGAACTGACCCCAAGTGATGGGAGGAGAACTCACTGGCCTGCCAAGAACAAAGACTGCCACCATCTACGGGCCTTGCACTCCAGCTGGAATGTAGTGAAGTCAACCCCATGAGACTCTAATATCCTCATGTTGTGAAGTTTATCCCTACACCTATCAATGAAATACTAGGCATCCTCATGGCGCTCACCCCCAAAGATAGGAGGGTGTAGCCCAGTCCATCTGTCCAATAACTTCTGCGGATCGTCATCCGCAGCTAGTCTAGTCTCGGGTACCACTACGACAACTGGTTGAGCCCCAATCGCGGGTAGTGCACCCGGAGTTTGATATACTACAGTTGCATGACCAGGAGCCTGAGCAGTAGGGGTCTGGGCTCCCCCTCCCGCCTGAGAAGTGGCCAGGTCCGCTGGAAATAAACCAGCCTGAGTCATGGAGTCCATGAATTGCAGCATATAGCCCACAACCTCCTGGAAACCTGGCGTTGTCATGAAATCTGCCGGGGCGGGCACTACTGTGGGCAACTCGCCCGCCCTCTTCCCCTACCTTAGGCCGGTGCCCTCCCCCAGCCTCTACCTCGGCCTCTATCAATGGGGGGAGTGATCGAGGCCAACCCTATACTACTACAAAGTAGCAAGAGTGGTCGAAGCAGCTTTTATCCGAGAAGGTCGGGATCGATTTCCACAGGGAGCTAGAGATTGGAGTTTTGTTTCTATCTAAATTAGAGTTGTGTAATTGTTCCTAATTGTATTTTTATTCATAATTGGTTTTGATATTACTTCTAATTTTATACTACTAAGATGCTAAATTAGACTAAGTAAAGCTAAGAGTAATCTATTGAAGGTTGTCTAAATTGGTAAAAGGCACTAGGGAAGTGACATTCTCCTAGGTGTCTAATTTACGGATTCTCGAGTCTAAGGCTAGATTGTCATATTTGGGGATTATGATATAACCATTGCACGATTCTATTCACTCTATACCTCTCGATAGTTCGAGTGATTTTGCCATAATTGACTTTCTCAAGACCAATTGGGTATGATAATTTGTGCAAGCAATAGAGGTTCAAGTCGGGTATTACTATCTCTAGGTTTAACCCTTTAATTTGGGCTATCAATCTCTTGAATATGCCCCAATTACTTGTTGGACCAATTTCATGGACTTAGTCTCTCTTTCTCAAGAAGAGCCAAAGTCTACTATGCATAAGCTGGTGTTTGCAACCACTAATTCAACATTAAAATCATAAATTTGTCCAAATATCAAACACTCATGGACAACCAAGCCTTAAAACACAAGACCCATCAATTACCCACACTAGGGTTGAGCCACAACCCTAGCTAGTGAGTCTAGCTACTCATGATTATAGAGAAAATAAAAAAATAGATGAATAAAAACCAATAATAATTAATTACTAGATAAAACTTGATGATTCAATGATGAAACTAAGCTAAAATTACTCAAAATAGACAAGAAATACTGTTCACGAGAGCAGCTATTCATAAAAATACAACTAATGACCTAAAATGGGAAAAGAAACTATTTATACTAGGCTGAAAATTCTGGATAAAAACACCCATGCGTGGCTAGTGCTGAACGCACAAAATTGAGTGCGGCCGCACTAAGGCTCCTGGCTGAAATAATCTGCTCTCTGAAGTTGGCCACCGTGGACCGCATAAAATGCACCGCGGCCGTAGTGGCCTCTATAGTGGTCCACACAAAATAGACCGTGGACTGCATTGGCAAGGTTCCTCCAACTTGGCACCTCTCTGAACTTGAGTTTTGCGGACCGAACAAAGTCGGTGCGGCCGCAATGAAGTCAATACGGCCCATATAAAATATTTTGCGGCCTCATTGCTTGGCTACCTGAAATGCATACTCGTTGGACCTCCTCTTTGCGGACCACACAGAATGGTGTGCGGCCGCAATAGTCCTATTGTACTAAGCTTGGCCTTATTCTTGGTACTTGTGCATGTTTAACTCCTTTTTGAGCTAGTTTTGACAAATTATCACCTTGTTGACCAAACCCTGCAATCAAGTACAACATGTGAGCCTTTGGGACTATTTTGTACACATTTCTAATCAAAACATAAGCAAGAAGGAGTGTAAAATGCATCATAATCACTAGTTATCAACTCCCCCAAACTTAAGCTTTTGCTTGTCCTCAAGCAAACAAAATAAGACCCACCCCTAAAGAGTAATTCGAAGAAAATTCAGCTGACCTAAAGTGACCTCATCTAGCATCAATTGGGTCTAACAATTGCCCTCAATTCAAATGAATCATTAACAACATTCACTCTTTTAAACACCATGGATTTAGTGCGACACAAGAGCAACAAGAGTTGACTCAACACATCAAAGAAACTCTTTCTATTACTTTGGTCATTGTGGAACCCAAAATCACACATCCTCGACTCTCCCTAAGCAAACCTCACCTTTAGGATAGAAGCACTCAGAACGAGGTTAATGGAAATACACTCATCTCTCTCAAAGAAAAGTCACAAGTTTGGCTCTAAGTACCATATGCTTGCCCTTTATGTGAGTCACCACTAATGTAAGCTTCATTCAACTCAAGATCATATAGGGCACTTGTGGAGACATAGTGAAGGCTTTTGGTTCAGGGTAGAAAATGTTTGGTCTAGGTAGGTTCCATCTTCCCTTTAGCACTTCTTTTTTTTTCATTTTGGCACGCATTCACTTGACTTTTTAAGTCATTTCACTTTTTTATAAGGGGTTAGAGAGACAGACTGTCACTCTTTCTTGTTCATTTCAAATTTTTTATCCTTTCTCAACTTTCCACGTCTTTCATTCTTTGCTTTTATTGAATCCCTTCATTTTTTTCTGCATTGAACATTCTTTTTGTCTTTTTGTTTTTCTTTCTTTTTCATTGCCTTTCTTTTTCTTCATTTTGTACCTTTTTTCCACTTTGTTGCAATCCTCGTCTCTCCCCCCAAACTTATACATTTGCCATGTGCTAAGGAAAGATCGGGTGCCAAGAGAGGGTATCTTTAGAACGGGTAAAAGCTTGTATAATGGTTCTTGAAGGAAAAAGGTCTAAGGCTCAAAAGTGTTGACTATGGATTTTATCATTGGTAGGCTATGGAAGTGTTCAATATATCATTCGGATCAAGGAGAGTCTATAATCATGTCTCAAGTCAAATTACACTTAGGATTTTGCCTAGACAAACATTCAGGGCAAGTCCTAGACCAATGGCTTGGGACTTGGACTTGCAATGAAAATTTTCACCACACAAGCTATGGGATTGCTAAAGAAACAGAGTCGGGGTCCCAGTACAACCTTAGATAAGATTTGGGCACACAATGGTCCCGAAAAACTACTTGATGATTATCGGCCAACACAAGAGTCTCAAGGTCACAACTTTCACCATCCTATAAACAACGATTTGTTTTGGACCATAGGATCAAAGGCAAATGTGTTAGGCCCAAGTGAAGCTTTTCTTGAGGCACCCTTACCAACTAACTACTAAAACACAAAAAGAAAAATAGACTCAAACCCTTAAGAAGGTTGTCATGCCATCCATCATCAGAAAGAGCCACATGGTTCACACAAATTCCACCTTTGGAAAGAACCGTGGCATTAAGAAAACCAAAGGCTTATTGCAAAAACTCAAAACAAGAAGCTACGAACATAAAATAAGAAGCTAAGAAAGGAAAAATGTGGAAAGTAAAATGAATATCTACAAGAGGGGATTTAATCGAATATACAATACGGGGATGAATATATACATAAGAACGTAACTTTTATATAAAGAACCAAAGTAAAAAGTACGAAAAATGTAATAAAATGCTGAAAGTATATACATACCAAAGATAAAAAAGGAAAGAAAGCATAAAATCTGTTATATGTACAGTCATCCAATATGTCTAATAAGGCTACCCCCTCAAATGAAAGCTGACAATGTCCTAAATGCCAACTATCCAAAATAAATACAAAAATAGAGGAGAAGAAAAAGAAACTCCCTATGGGCCGTCCATCTGCATGGGATCCTGAGTCTGGGTCCCTAGGTCCTCTATCTGCTCGGGAACCTATGACTGGCTCCCTGTGATTTGTGGCTCTGCTGGAACCTGGGCCTGGACTGGCTCCTGGGCTAAATCCTGGGGCTGGCTGGAGGAACCTCCCTACGGGTCCTCCAACTGAACAACCGCATCGTCAGACTGGGGGATCACCCTCTTCCTCTTGGGAGGCCTCTCGAACTCTAGCTCTGGCTAGGGCTGGGCTGCTGGTGTTGGGTTATGCAATAGCAAATCTAAAGGCAGGTGATCCACTTTCAATATCTCAACCTCGACCCTCAGCTCCTTCACCGAATCTTTTGAAGCCCGAGTCTTCCTCATTTTCTTCGCCTCCCGAGCAAGTTCCTTGAGTGCTTTT
The DNA here is from genome assembly GCF_000393655.2 of Nicotiana sylvestris. Taxonomy (NCBI): domain Eukaryota; kingdom Viridiplantae; phylum Streptophyta; class Magnoliopsida; order Solanales; family Solanaceae; genus Nicotiana; species Nicotiana sylvestris. Next base: position 14,558,555 of record NC_091064.1, read on the forward strand.
CCATGTGAATCAACAACGTCCGTAAGCAATTTCTGGGTCTCTAGGATCTTCTTCTGGTTGTCTAGAATATCCTTGAGAGTGTCCTCAATGGACTATGGGACCTGTGGAGGAGGAGGTTTTGACTGGGCTGCCACCGTAGTAGATTGTACAGACAACTTAGAAGTAATTGTCTGCATCCAGTTGTTGATGCTAGTGAGGGCCTGACTCAAACGGTGGGCAGTCAATGGGTATGCAGTGGTGGAGGGTATCTCAGGAGCTGTAAAAGTGGATGGACTTAGGGCCATGTTTGCTGCAGTGGAATGAAGCTGAGTAGGAGCCACTACCACTACTAGCTCTTTAGACTGGCCAGCTGAAGTAGTGGCTTTGCCCTTGGAGTGCTTACCCTTAGGGTTGTCATCACCCTGTAGGTTATAACATGAGAAAGGTGCTTTTGCCTTCACTTTCACATCAAATTTGTGCTTATCAACATTTAAGTCCTCCAAGTACATTGTTAGGAAGTTGGGGAAGGGATACGACCTGTCACCTTCATTCACTACCCGTGTAATAACCCGGGACATCACATTCCCGACATTAATCGTGTACCCCGCCATGACAGACGCTACCAAAATCGCCTGGTGAATAGGGAGTGAGTTGTCGTGGGTGGTGGGGTCTAGCCTGCTACACACAAAGGTCTCCCACCCCCTTAGCCTCAAAATTCAAAGTTCTCCTCAATATCTTCACTCACGCAGTCAAGCACTCCGGGGTTGTACCTGGAATTGCCAAGTACTCCGCCAACCAAGGACGAGCTTCTTCACCCATTTTCATCTTCTCCAAGTACAGGGACTCATCCTCCTCCGTGAAGCCCAGGTAGTCATTTTAGATTCCGCACTTTGGTAATTGTGGTACTCTTTTTGATGTGGGACCCAGTGGTGTAGAACTCTTTCACCAAATGCTTATTAGCGTCCTCCATATGGCCTATGAAGTAGTCCTATCCAACTCTATCTTTGAATTGCCTCCACACATTTGGGTTGTGAGGCAAAAGGTCCCGGGTGATGATTTTACGCTCAGGTATCAATCTCTTTTTGGTCCACCACTCTCTGAACTTGTGGTAGCCAACCTTGCTCACAAACTGGTCCTGCCATGCCTCCGGGTTTCTAGTCCTCTCTACCCTACCTACTTGGGGCTCACCCCCTTATACTTCTTCCCCTTCTTCTGCTACTGCACCCTCTCCAAATAATGAAGCTGTAGGAGAGGTGGACTATTAATTTCCACTGCCGGCAGTTAAGCCCTCAAACGACTCATAAGATATACGCACTGATGCTTGGGCAGTGGGGGAAGCTGGAGGTGTATCTCTCAACCTATTTCTCTCCGGTCAGTCAGGAACAAACTCTGGCACGGAGTCTGAAGATGCCTTCCGGGAAGGCTCATACTCACTCCCCGACTAGTCGATGGATCTGTCAGTAGCTCTTATGAGTCTCCTTGTGTTCTTGATGTTTTGTTGGGCTTGTGGGGTCAATCTTATCATTGTTTGTCCCCTACCCCGGGAGGACTCTCCTCTTCCTGATTGTTTACCACTTTTGCCTTGAGATTTCACCATTGTCTGCAAACAACATTCAATTATGCTTTGTTAGTATCAGTAAAAGAAATGAAATGCAAAGTTGCAGAAAAATTTATTGCAGACAGTGTACATGTTGCAGAATGCGGACCGCACAAAATGAGGTGTGGCCGCAAAGAGGCTACCACGGACCGCACAAAATCCATTGCGGTCCGTACAGAAGTGGGGTTTAAACTACTCACTCTTTGAATCTATGCACCGCGGACCACACAAAAAGGCAATGCGGTCCGCATTTAGGCACTGTGGACTGCAAAAAATCCATTGCGGTCGCGGTCCTCAATTGTCAGTATTTAGTACATGGTCTGTTGCGGTCCGCACAAAATAGCATTGCAGTCCGCACAAAGGCACCGTGGACCGCACAAAATCCACCGCATTCCCCACTGAGTGCCCAGTAGCAATACCAACCTAGGGTTCATGTTTTGTTTATTTTTAGTCCAATTATTCACCTATTAATGATTCCCTAAGTGTTGGTTCAGTGTTTTAACTACCTAGTCCTAATTAAAAGAGTATTTAACTCACCTATGCTACAAGATTGCAAGAAAAAAGGGAAGAAAAGAAAAAGGGAACTTAAGAAAAACAAAAAATTCAAAGAAAATAACAAGATTAAACAAATGAGAAGGGATTAAAGTTACCAGAAATGAGATGCAGTGATGATTAATGAACCTTAGCAGTTAATTGCGTGCAAATTAGAGAGTTGAACAGTAATTTTGTGCTTCTGGGATGAAAGGGATCGAAAAGTTCAAATGTAGGGCCTCAGGTTCTATTTATAGAAAAAGGTCTTGGGCTTTAGCTTACCTACCCACCGCGGACCGCACAAAATGGCACCGCGGTCCGCGATGCTTGAGGCACTGACAAGTTGTCCACAGTGGACTGCACAAAATGCAATGCGGCCGCAGTGGACCACTGCGGACCGCACAAAATGCTATGCGGCCGTGGTGGAAAACTTCAGAGACTCCCTACTTTTGTCAAATCACTTCTGCGATCCGCATTGATTTCTTGCCCCCGCACAAAGGCCTTTGCGGCTACACAAAATGACTGTGGTCCGCATTTCCAATCTTCAGAGAGTGAGAAATTTTTAACTTGTTCATGCACTGCATCAACACAATCCTACAACATCTCACTACCAGCCAGTCCAAAAATAAATCCTACACTACAATGAAAATCAAAGAAAAACAAGAAGAAAGACACATGGATTGCCTCCCAAGAAGCGCCTGATATAACATCGCGGCACGTTGCAGGTTACCATTAAATCACTTGAGATGAAGAAGTGCCACAACATGGCTATCATCAATCTTGCCCAAGTAATGCTTGACCTTGTGCCCATTCAGTCAGAAAACTTCCCAATTTTTGTTCTTCAAGTCAAGTGCACCAAATGGAGTCACAAACACCACTTCAAACGGTCCACTCCATTTTGACTTAAGCTTTCCCGGAAATAGACGTAACCGATAGTTGAACAAAAGAACCAAATCACCCACTTTGAACTCCTTGCCACAATCATATTTATTATGTGGGTACTTCATCTTATCCTTGTACAAGGACGAACTGAAGAAGGCATGGAATCGGAATTCATCAAGTTCATTAAGCTACTCTACACAAAGATTTGCTGCCACATCCTATTCAAGATTCAGCTTCCTCAAAGCCCACATGGTCTTGTGCTCTAACTCAACTGGTAGATGGCAAGCTTTCCTAAACACCAACAAATGCGGAGACATACTAATTGGAGACTTGCAAGCAGTCCTATAGGCCCATAGAGCATCATCCAACTTCTTTGACCAATAGGTCCTATTTGCATTGACCGTCTTTAACAATATACTCTTCATTTCCCTATTTTAGACTTCAACTAGGTCACTCGCTTGAGGATGATAAGGAGTAGAAACTTTGTGGATGACACCATACTTTGCAAGCAAAGTGTCAAAAGCTCTATTACAAAAATGAGACCCCCCATCACTTATGATTGCATGAGGAGTGCCAAACCTTGTAAAAATACTCTTCTTGAGGAATACAACAACACTTCGGGCCTCATTATTGGGTAAAGCCACAGCTTCAACCCACTTTGAAACATAGTCAACCGCCACAAGAATGTATATGTTCCCACACGAGCTAACAAACGGGCCCATAAAATCAATGCCCCATACATCAAAAATATCAACCTCAAGAATGGTAATGATATGCATCTCATCTTTCTTCGAAATTCCCCCCGCTCTTTGACGTTCGTCACACCTCTTCACAAGTTCACTTGCATCTTTGTACAAAGTTGGCCAATAAAACCCACAACTAAGAACTTTGGAAGCCGTCCTCGCCCCTCCATGATGGCCACCATAGGGAGAGAAATGGCAAGCCTCCAAGATACTCAATTGCTCTTCCTCCGAGACACACCTTCAAATTATACTATCCGTGCATATCTTGAACAAGTACGGCTCATCCCAATAGAAATCCAAACTATCCCGTTTAAGCTTCTTCCTTTGGTTAGAAGAGAGCTCACACGGGATTATACCAGTCACAAGGAAATTAGCAACGTCCGCAAACCATGGCATACCATTCACCGACACCGAAATGAGTTATTCGTCGGGAAATAAATCATTGATCTCTAGGCCATCACGAGGCCTCCCCTCCTCATCCTAGTGGGACAAGTGGTCCGCCACTTGGTTTTGACTACCTTTCCAGTCCACAATCTCCAAATCAAAATCTTTAAGTAACAAGACCCATCGCATTAGTCTAGCTTTGGAATCCTTCTTCGTCATCAAGTACTGGAGTGTGGCATGATCGGTATGGACTATGACCTTGGCACCCATAAGATACAGCCGAAATTTCTCCATGGCAAACACAATAGCCAAAAGTTCTTTCTCAGTCATCGTGTAGTTCACTTGAGCATCATTCATTGTCTTGCTCGCATAGTACATGTGATGAAACATTTTATTCACTCTTTGACCCAAAACCGCCCCAACCGCAACATCGCTCGCATCACACATGAGCTCAAAGGGCAAGCTCCAATTAGGTGCAGTAATGATAGGAGTGGTGGTCAACTTGTGCTTGAAAAGTCCAAAGGCTTGCATACATCTCTTATCGAATACAAACTTGGCATCTTTTTCCAATAACTTGCATAAGGGATTCACTACCTTCGAAAAGTCTTTGATAAATCTCCGGTAGAATCCCGCATGCCCAAGAAAAATTCTAACTCCCTTGACAGAGGTAGGGGGAGGGAGCCTTAAAATCACATCAATTTTTGCTTTGTCCACCTCGATACCATGCTTTGAAATTTTATGCCCAAGAACTATGCCCTCTTCCACTCCCAATTGAGAACAATATTGATTTCTTCACAACGGGCGAACACTCTATCAAGATTTTTCAAACACTAATCAAATGAATCACCCACAACACTAAAGTCGTCCATGAACACCTCCAAAATATCTTCCACCATATTGGTTAAAATGGCCATCATACACCACTGAAATGTAGCCGGTGCATTACACAACCTAAAAGGCATCCGAGAAAAGGCAAAGGTGCCATATGGACAAGTGAATGTGGTCTTCTCCTGATCTTTTGGAGCAATTAAGATTTGGTTGTATCCAGAATACCCATCCAAGAAATAGTAGAAGGCACACCCCGCAAGTCGGTCTAACATCTGATCAAAAAAAGCAATGGAAAGTAGTCCTTGCGGGTCATTTTATTCAACTTGCGGTAGTCCATGCATACCCTCTAACCGGTAATGGTTCTGGTAGAAATCAACTCATTTTGTGAATTTGCAACCACGGTCATGTCACCCTTCTACGGTACACATTGCACCGGCGAAGTCCAAGAGCTATCAGAGATGGGGTACACAACCCCAACATCCAACCACTTGATAACCTCTTTTTTCATAACTTCTTGTATTGCCTCGTTCAACCTCCGTTGATATTCCAAGGAGGGCTTTGCATCATCTTCTAGAATAAACTTGTGCATACAAAATGCGGGGCTTATTCCCCGAATATCAGTTAAAGTCCATCCAATTGCCTTCTTCCACTTTTGGAGCACCGCCAATGTGGCATCAACCTGCATATTAGTAAGACAAGAGAAAAGAATAACTGGCAAAGTAGAACTAGGTCCTAAGAACTCATACCCGAGGTGTGGAGGCAACGACTTTAACTCTAACACCAGAGGTTCCTCAATTGAAGGCTTTGTTGGTGGAGTCTTCCTATTTTCAAGGTCCAAAGATAGTTTCCTAGGCTCATACGAGTAAGAGCCCATCCCATGTAAAGCATTCACACACTCCACTCGTCCTTCATCATCATTGACATCAAGATTCAACAACACGGTCTCTAGAGGGTCCTCCACATTGATCATTGCACTTGTGTCATCAACTATCACCGTCGTGACAAGGTCCACAAAAGAGCACACCTCAGAACTGTTGGGCTGCTTCATTGACTTACATACATGAAAGACCACTTTTTCATCATCCACCCGAAAGGTGAGTTCCCCTACTTCCACATCAACTAAGGCCTTCCCAGTAACAAGTAAAGGTCTCCCCAATATGATTGGAACTTCATTATCCACCTCACAATCCAAGATCACAAAATCAGTTGGCAAGAAAAATTTGTCCACCCGGACAAGCACATCATCAATAATACCCAATAGTCTCTTCATCGTTCTATCCGCCATTTGCAATCTCATGGAAGTCGGCCTCGGTTGCCCAATATCCAAAGTTTTGAAAACTGAGTAGGGCATCAAGTTGATACTTGCCCTTAAATCACATAGAGCCGTAGCAAAGTCCGCACTCCCAATTGTACAAAGAATGGTGAAAGCACCGAGATCTTAAAGCTTCGGGGCCATTGAATGCACTATTGTACTAACTTGGTGGGTCATCTTTATAGTTTCACAATCCATGGATCATTTCTTTGTCACCAAGTCCTTCATGAATTTAGCATAGCCCGGCATTTGTTCAAGAGCCTCCACCAAAGGCACATTAATGGATAAGCTCTTCATCATGTCAATAAACTTTTTAAACTGATTCTTATTTTTCTTCTTCGCAAGCCTTTGAGGATAAGGTGGAGGTGTCCTTGGCAAAAGAGCCTTGGCTTTAGGCACAATCGGCTCCGGCATGTCTATTACGTGTTCCCTAGACGGATTCACTTCAGTTTGAGTTTCCACCTCGGCATCTTGAATATCAATCCTCACTTCTTCATTCACATTCTCATCAATCACATTTTCAACCACCAAAGGAATTTCATCATCTTGCAACTCAACTTCATCACTCAAAATTTGCTTTTGTTTGGAGGCATTCACATCACCGCCTCATCCACTCCTTATAGTTACTGCCATAACATAATTGTTTCCACCCTTTGGGTTTACTACTGTATCACTTGGTAGAGCCCCCTTAGGGCGAGTATTCAAGGACTGTGAGATTTGGCCTAATTGCACCTCCAAATTTCTAATTGAAGTATTGTGAGAAGACAACTAAGCATTGGAATCCGCAATCTTTTTCATCATCTATTAAAACATCATTTCAATTCTCCTCATGTCATTGTTGGAAGAACTAGGACCTTGGGATGGAAATTGAGGTGGATTGTTCGGTTGTTGGTACGCTGGGGCCCTTTGAAAGCCTTACCCCCGGTTTTCTTGATTGCCATTGTTCCATCCACCTTGATTGTTGTTACCACCCCAGTTGTTGTTGTTGCCATTCCAATTGCCCTGATTATTGTTCTGATTGCCCAAATTTGAATTTTGCTTATTGTTCCCCCAGTTACCATTGCCTTGTTATTGTTGATTGCCCCAATTGCCTTGGGGTCTCCATTGTTGTTGGTTGGAAGAATTTCCCCTTAGGCCTTGATAGTTGTTCACGTATTGCACCTCGTCATTCTGCCCATCATAACCATAATTTTGGAATCCACCATAATCATTGTCAAATTGCTCCGTATTCCCTTGGTTCTGTTGACCTCTTTGTCTTCTTTTGTTGACTAGCATGTTGACACCCTCCATAGCATTCACTTGGTGAGGATTTTGAACTTGTTGCAACTATGTCTTTGCTAGTTGGTTCATTGTAGATGTCAGCTCAGTTATAGCCTGCCCATGATCATGTAGCTCTTTGTGCAAATGAGTGACTGTGGGGTCACCCTGAGGCACATTGGCTCTACTTTGCCAAGCAGAAGAAGTGTCAGCCATCTCGTTAAGAATGTCACAAGCCTCATCATAAGTCAGCTTCATGAAGTTGCCCCCAGCAAGTTGGTTCACAATGCACTGGTTTGTTGTGTTAATGCCCCGGTAGAAAGTTTGTTGAATCATCGTCTCAATCATATCATTGTTGGGGCACTCCTTTACCATTGTTCTATAGCGCTCCCAAATCTCATGTAATGGTTCAGTGGGCTCCTGCTTGAAAGCCAAGATCTCATCTTTCAATGCTGTCATATGCCCCGGTGAGAAGAACTTTGCAATGAACTTGTCCGCCAACTCATCCCAAGTAGTGATGGAATGGTTGGGAAGTCGCTCAAGCCAATCCAATGGCTTTCCTCTAAGTGAAAATGGGAAGAGTCTCAACCGAAGTCCATCCTCGGACACATTAGTTTTCTTGCTCCCCCAGCAGGTATCCACAAACCCCTTGAGATGTTTGTAAGCATTTTGATTGGCAGTGCCCATGAAATACCCACGCTGCTCCATCAATGTCAGCATCACATTGGTAATTTGAAAATTACCCGCCCGGATCTGGGGTGGGACAATTACACTTGCATAGCCTTGGTTTGGAAGCACTCGTGGAGCCACTCTTGGAGGTGGCGGAGGAGGGTCTGTAATATTGTCATTGGCATTGGCCTGACGGCCTCTACGTTGTCCTTGAGGTACAAGAGGCACCTCATCATCTCCTACATCATCAACCTCGACCCCCCCAATCACATTGCCAAGAGGGTCATTGTTGTTTGCTGCCATTTAGTACATAAACTTGTGACACACAAATTAGTAACACAGAAGGAAAGAAGAACAATACACAAAACTATTTAAATAGATAGCCAAACCGTTAGCTCTCTAGAAACAGCACCAAAAAGTGATCGAGGCCAACCCTGTAATACTACAAAGTAGCAATAGTGGTCGAAGCAGCTTTTACCCGAGAAGGTGGGGATTGATTTCCATAGGGAGCTAGAGATTGGAGTTGAGTTTCTATCTAAATTGGAGTTGTGTAATTGTTCCTAATTGCACTTCTATTCATAATTGGTTTTGATATTACTTCTAATTTTATACTACTAAGATGCTAAATTAGACTAAGTGAAGCTAAGAGTAAACTATTGAAGGTTTTCTAAATTGGTAAAAGGCACTAGGGAAGTGACCTTCTCCTAGGTGGCTAATTTACGGATTCTCGGGTCTAAGGCTAGATTATCATATTTGGGGATTATGATATAACCATTGTACGATTCTACTCACTCTATACCTCTCAGTAGTTCGAGTAATTTTTTCCTAATTGACTTTCTCAAGACCAATTGGGTATGATAATTCGTGCAAGCAATAGAGGTTCAAGTCGGGTATTACTATATCTAGGTTTAACCCTTTAATTTGGGCTATCAATTTCTTGAATACGCCCCAATTCCTTGTTGGACCAATTTGATGGACTTAGGCTCTCTTTCTCAAGAAGAGCCAAAGTCTACTAGGCATAAGCTAGTGTTTGCAACCATTAATTCAATATTTAAACCATAAATTAGTCGAAATATCAAACACCCATAGACAATCAAGCCTTAAAACACAAGACCCATCAATTACCCACACTAGGGTTTAGTCATAACCCTAGCTAATGGGTCTAACTACTCATGATTATAGAAGAAAACAAAGAAATAGATGAAGAAAAATCCATAATAATTAATTACTAGATAAAACTTGAAGATTCAATGATGATGTGAGTACGTGATTTTTGTTTACGCGACAATCACTCCAAAAGAAATCAAAAATAATAGCAAATGGTCTTGCTGTACAATTTTTGGAATTTACGTGGAATTTTTGGTATTTATTTGTGATCTTGTCCATTTTTATTTTTATCAAACAAAATACAAAAAAAAATATATGTCGTGTGTAGTTGAACCATAACCCGGTTATTAAAAGGAAAATCACAAAAAATGCATCTTTCATTCTATTTCGTCATTAAGTGATGTTATTTTAATTAAATGTTAATTGTGTGATAATTGTTGTTTAATGTTCTTATAGTATTATTTGACAATTTAATTAAGAGATTAAGGAAGAAAAGGATTTTCGGATTGGGCCAGTCCAAATTAAATAGGAACAAGCCCAAACCAAAATGACCAGTCCAGTCCAGGTTCCAATTGAGCTGGCCACACGACCGTCCAAATGACGTCGTTGTACCATCTTCAATCTGGACCGTTAATCTCACTAGATTGACGGTCCAGATCACTCACCCATAAACCCACACCCGACCCATTACCCAGACCAACCCCGACCCCAATGCTAAATCAAACGACACCGTTTGATTAACCCTTGGATCCAGGCCGTTAATCTCGTTCGATCTAACGGCCAATATCAAACCATTCACTCCGTATATAAAGCCTACCTCCTTCACCCCGCACCCCCCGAACCAGACCCCCTCCTCACTGTTCATCCGTCTCTCTCATTTCAGAGACGGACCTGGGTTTAGAACCCTAGCCGCCTTAGCCCCCTTCCGTTTGAAACCCGGTGGCATCAACGCCGTCGGCCACCAGACTAACACCCTAGGACCACTCAATCACCCTGAATCCAAATCCACCAACCGCTTAGTTCGAATCAGTCCCTAGTTTCTCGAATCTTCATTTGAAGATTCGAGCAAAACTTCGATCTACACTGACCTACCCCAGATTCACACTAGACACTCCCCCGACCTCCCTCATGACCAAACCAGGTTTGGTTTGGTCCGAATCCAACCATGACAACCTGAATCCCAAATCTGCCCTTAGGAACCCTAGAAGTTCCTGAGTCCGATCTGTGTCCATTTGAACCAGAAGATTAGGGTCTAATGGACCTTAATCGAAGTATTCTCAGTTGAGAACACTTCGATTAAAGTCCGTTCAACCCCAAGAAAGGTCGATTCAAATCCGAACTAGGGTTTGCTGATTTTTCAAGACTTTAAGGTATTTTTGCTTTCCTTTTTTCTTTATCAGTTCATGTGTTTGTTGTAGTTAAATGTCTGTTCATATGCCCCAAATGTTTAGTTGATTTATTTTTGAATTTTTGTCGACTCTTCTGCCCGGACCTCTATATTTGGTCAAGTCCTTCTTCATTTACTGATAATGTGTATGTGTGTAAATTGTACAATCGACTGAAATTGAAATTGGTCGATTAATTAGTTCCCAGGGTCATTTTTGTTTTGACAGTGCAATCTGAACCCCTTTGTTCAATACTGTTCGATTCCGATCATTGGCTATTGATTGTATATGTTATAATTAGTATAGTCGATTCGATATGTGTCGTCGATTAGTTTCAGCTGTTTGAATGGTAACAATTTGATTCATGTTGATTTGTTTCCTGCTGAAACTTTGTTTGAATCAAACTAAGAATTGAGTATAGCTACTTATAGTTGGTGTATTTGAATCAGAAAATTTAAGGATTGGTTTGTAGCTGCAGTCTGAATTGATGGCATGTGCACTTGTGGACAACATGTGCATTAAGGCCTTTTAGAGATTAAAATAACTTGACAGCATGTGCTGTCAGGGCATATTCAGGCTGCCTATACCCTGATTTAGTTCAGAAATAATAAACCATATCTAAATATAGGATTGTCAGGGGAATATCATGGGAGGGGGGTTTATTTTATTTGGTAGTGGAAAGACAGCAGACCACATGGGAGGGAATCTGAATGGTTTTACAGACTGTAAATGGCCTGATGCTAGGCTATAAAGAAGAAGAGCTTCCATTAGTTAGAGGGGGATATTGTATAGGCATAGAGGGCATACACACACATATAGACACACAGAGAGAAATAGATACAGAGGTTGGAGAGAATTCTGATAGAGATAGAAGCTAAAGAAAAACCGAGAAGGAAACAGTAGAGAGTTTAGAGGGGTTCTGGAAATCAAAAACATAGTTTAGGAGATCAAGGACAGTCTTGAGAATCAGAAAGGAGGCAGGGAGAACACAAAAAGAGAACCAGTGAGAGTGAGAGCATTTGGGATCAGCCTAGAGAGGTTTCAAATTGAGTTTTCTTGGTTTTAAAATCAGAAGTCAGTTTTAAATTCAGCTTCGGAACTGAATTTCAACTCTAGCATCTATTAAAAGAACAAAAATGTAGTTTTGAAATAGGAATCCTGCCCAGTTGTTTGTTGCTTGCTTTCTTCTGAAACTGCCATTGGATTCTGGTTTTCGTTTGTTTGTTTACTCTACTAGTTGTTTGGCATTCGCTACTGCCTTGCTACTGCTGCTGATGTTGTTTCCATCTTGTTGTTGCTGACTTCTCTGCTTTCCTCTTCTTCTTTTGCGTTTCAACATCCAGGTACACACTAGAATCTCACATTGATGTAACAGTTGAAAGCATGAAATGAAGATGCAAAGGAATTTAATCAGTCGCTGCTTTACTTACAGCTTTATAAATACTGTTAAAATTGTGTAATTCTTTAATTTGTAGCTCAATAGAGAACACATTAGTAAGCTTGTACTTAATTGAAACTATTTTTGGTCTAAAACTGCGATATATGGTTTGTTTAGTAGCATACATGATATAGCTATATAATTCATCGAATGCGCAATCACTTAGTATAATTGTTAGCTCGAACTCCTTCTCCAGTTATTCTTTGAATATGTAGGGTGGATGGTTTTTAACCTTGCCAGATGTAATACAGTTTTAACCCTTTCAAATTTCAATTTTATCGAATCCCGTTTAGGCAGTTTATAGGACAAGCTCCGAGTATCATTAGTAGCGTCCTCTAAATAAGTAATTCCATTAATCTTGTTTAAATGGGCTAGTTTAAATTCAGCTTGAGAAGCGTTTAGAGTAAGTTTAGCGTTTCATCTATCTTGTATGCAATTCTTTTCATCAGATTAAAAGCATATTTACCCATGGAATAGGGCACGAGATGATTCCTGTCTCATAAACAATTAATCAAACAATTAACAAAAATCCGGATTTGGCCAAGCATGTAATTTAATTAGAATGTATTTTCTTTCTTCCATTTCTTAGAGACAAACACAATAAAGATGTAGTCATTGTAGGATTACCATTTCATAAGATGAGACGAGCCTCGCCAAATAAAACGCAAATCGCGGGGCCCTCAATAATCGATCATAATAAAACTTAGAATTTGGGAATGACTGTTTAGGGTAATTTCACTGTCTTCCCCAAAGATAATAACGCGTTAGACTCTTTAGGCTTAATTAAATTACATTCTTAAATTCGGGTGCGCATTTATGTGACCCAAATTCAAATGTCGACGGAGTCGGAATGTATTAACAACCACGGGTGCATTGATTGTGACGTTCATCGAGATGCGTTTTCACGACGTTGCAATTCTATAAAAAAATAATAATAAAAGCGGTTGAAACCTAATAAAAGCACACAAGTCCTAACAGGTATTAAAATCAGATATTTAGCCATCGTAACAATTTAAGCGACCGTGCTAGAACCACGGGATTCAGGGGTGCCTAACACCTTCCCTCGGGTCAACAGAATTCCTTACTTAGAATTTCTGGTTCGCAGACTTCATTTGGAAAGTCGAATATTTTCCTCGATTTGGGATTCAAGATAAACCGGTGACTTGGGACACCAAAAGCCAAACCTTTCCCAAGTGGCGACTCTGAATTAAATAAATAATCCCATTTCGAATATTGTCACTTAAATTGGAAAAACTCCCTCGCGCATTTAACCCTTCGGGGCGGGCGCGCAAAAAGGAGGTGTGACAGCTTTGGCGACTCTGCTGGGGACTAACCCAGAACCACTGGTTCAGGGTTCAAGAATTCGAGCTTAGAATAATTGTTATATTTGGCTTTATTATCTGATCTTTATTACATGTTTTGGCATAACGTGCTAAATGTTGTCTTTTACCGCTTTGATATTATCTGAACTGTATATAAACTGTGCCGAAACCCTTCTCTTCTTACCTCCGGGGAGAAGCTCGCTGGTCGAGACTCCCTATTCTGTTAGTGTCAATACCTGAAATAAGAAAGAGGCCGGACAAGTTACAAAGCCGGACGATCTCGCGGGTCCCCGGTACGTAGCCCCCTCCTCGACTCGAGTTGTCCGCTCGGGTACACAGTCTAGAACATATACCCAGGTTATAAACCTAGTATAACGAAACCTCATGCCGGATCCCTAGTAGGAATGCTTATTTGCATCATGTTGCATTTGACATAGGGGACTCAACACAGGGGTTGGGTCCGTCTAGGACAGGCAACCTGAAATGAAAAGACCATCCTGATGCATCTCGTTTGTTTTGCGCATTTATTTGCTTCAGTTCTGCATGCTGATCGGTTTCAAAAAAAAAACTTTAAAAAAAAAATAACAGCGTAGGGAGATAATTACTTATTTTTGGAAAAATAAAACCAATGTCCAAGTAGTGTCAAAACCTCGCCGGAAATTTCTTAAAAAAAAAAGAAAAAGAAAAAAAATGAAAACAAAATTTGTCTTCTAGTTTGATTTATTAAAAAAACATATAAAAAAAATTCCTTTTAATCACTTTCAAAATAAAAAAAGGGGTATTTATTTAAAAGTAAAAAAAGGGGAGAAAATTCAAAATTCAAAAATATTGTTTCATTTGTAGTATCTCTTTAAAAGATTTTCGAAATTTCAAAAAAAAAAGAGTTTTAAAATTCATAAATATTTCCTTAGTCTCTTTTCAAAAAATACAAAAAATAATATAAAAGTCCAGAAAAATAGTTTTTTCCTTTTCTTTAAAAGATTGTAGTCAGAAGGGGTTTAGTTTACAATCTTTTTGAGTCAAAAAATATCTTTCCAAAATCGGACCGAACTACGCCGGTTTGATTTTCGCAGGGTGCGAGATACGTAGGCAACCCTCATCGGGTCCAACCTCCTCTTTCCAAAATAGCCAAAATGTTAGAATTTTAATTTCGTCATAAATAAGTCGGGTGATGTCGTTTCGTCAAGGATAGCCGAATGTTCCCCAAAAGGACGCCAGAAGGATGACTTTGCACAAACGGCCATTATTGGTCATTTTTATTTTTCTGACCAGATTGCCCAATGGCCTTAAAATCCTCGTCCCTGAGGCTCTGCGAGGCCATGTTCCCATGTTGTCCTCATTACCACTAAAGAGTCATAAATAAATCAAGTGATTGTTTTGTCAAAAATAGCCAAATGTTCCCGCAAGGGACGACGGAAGGCTAATTTTGCATAAAACGGCCACTTTCGGTCGTCTTCTAGAGTTTTTAATCGGTTGACACTCATAGCCTTAAAATCTTCATCCCCGAAGTGCTGAAAGGCCGTGTTCGAAAACCTGATCTTCCTTGTAAAAAAATATAGTCAAAATATTTTTGAGTCAAGTCATTTTTGCTTAAAGTCACCTTAATAAATGTGCAGGATGAGCACGATGCAAAACGAACACTTTTCAATAATGACCAAAATCTCTGTCAAGTTACGGCTATGGTGGAATGATTTAGGTGCTGAGGGGCAAGATGAGGTCAAGAAATATCTGAAAGGTCTCACGGGTTTACTGGAAATCCAGCCTCGGTGAGATATCATAGGAGCTTTGGTCACCTACTGGGATCCAGCGCACAATGTTTTCCATTTTTCCGATTTTGAACTCACCCCGACTCTGGAGGAAATGGCTGGATACATCGAAATTGCTGAACTTCCATTAAGGCAAAGATACCTGGTCGCCCCAAGGGCTGTCACGGTGCATCGGTTTCTAGATTCACTAAAGATACCCAGGACGGTCCACAACCCAGATTTGGCTACCGGTTTTTGTACTCCATGCTTCATATACGACATGTACGGTCATGTAGGAGGATTCAACAATCCAATTAACAAGCTGTGCAGCAAAGGTATTCGTCAGAAGTGGGACAAATACAGACGGGTGGCTTTCATGATAACGTTTTTGGGCCTTCTGGTATTTCCGAGGAAAGATGGAAACATTGATCTGAAGATATCCGGGGTCGTCAGTACTTTACTCACGCAAAATGATAGTACTCTCGCGCCTATGGTGGTATCCGATATCTTTCGAGCTCTTACAGCTTGCAAAGCCGGGGGGAATTTCTTCGAAGGTTGTAACTTGCTGCTACAAATGTGGATGACTGAACATCTCTGCAATCGTTCCGAGCTTTTGAGCCATGGTTCGTCAGAGAAAACTTGCATAGAAGAATTTTACACGAGAACCAAAGAGATCAGCCTGCCTAAATGAGTTATGGCATGGACCTCACAGCCAAATACAGTGGACACTGGGATGGCTGCCTGTTGATGAGGTCATATATATGCCAGCAACTAGAACTCATTTCCTACTGATGGGACTTAAGAGCATTCAACCTTATGCGCCCTGCCGAGTCTTGAGATAGCTCGAAAGATACCAGATAGTACCACACGAGGAAGATCTTAGTGCTCAAACAATTGAGATAAGTCCTGACGGACAATTTCCTGAAGCAAAAATCCGCCAGATCTAGAATAAATGTCAATATTTGAAACCAGATACTTGCGTGCGGGATCGGGCCAAAAGTGAGATGGCACCAGGTTACCTTGCATGGTACAGAAGAGAACTCGAACATGAAAGGCCGGCTAAAAGACCCCACATCCTGAAGCAACAAGTGGAAAGCCTGAAATATGAGCACAACGTGCAAGTTGCTACCGATCTGGGAGAACAGAACAGGTTGACTCAGGAAAATGAGATGCCCAGGGCCCAGATCAAATAGATGAGGATGGATGCTGATAAACAGCCAAGGAGTCGATCAGACGAGCAGTTGATAAAAAGGCTGAAAAGTGAAGTCAGGGAATGGCGAGATGGTTTAGAAAAGTCTGAAAACGTCATGGCAGAGCTCAGGGCACAGTGGGATACAAGAGCAGATAAGCATCGCCGATACTTGAATCAATTGAAAGGCGACCACGAGAAAACTGTTGCCAAAATGAAGAGAGAGATGGCTGCACTTGAGTTTAAAGCAGTTAATCAGGCTGAGGATTTCCAAATTGAGAGCAGATACTGTTGCGACTTGTTAGCCCAGATGAAGGTGGAAGTGCGGCAACTGAAGAATCAGCATATACAGGATTCTCAGGTATTCAAGACGTGCAGTGATCAGATAAAACGCCTGCTCATAGAGAAGAAGCAAATCAGAGATAAGATCAGGACCATTGCCCATGCCATCATCAGACGGTGTCTACGGTGTGAGAACATGACCAGCATTACCGTTCTCTCGGCAGTGATGGGTTATGTCAAGCAGACCATGCATGAGTTGGAACAACTTGAAAGGGATCTCACACCTAGGACCGCAGCGAGGCCGAACGATGCCCCGCGGGCACCAATTTTCGAAACCATAATGTATTCATAGGTTGAGTCTGTATCTTAACATCTTCTGTCTGTCTTTTCGCATCAGGGTGTTTTAGTCTGTTTTAGTCTATGTTTATTTTCAAGGTTTGCTCTTCTTTTTTCAAAATGTTGGTTGTAATAGATCGTTTCAGTAATAAAAGGTGTGCTTCTTTTTACACTCATCTGTTTTTGAACTACGTAATGATCTGATTCACATGGCATCGTGATACGTAGGCAATCCTCATCGAATCCGGTCACATTTTAACCACAAAAATTTAAAACAGTACCAAAAGGAGAAAGAAAGAAAAATAGAAACATAATAAAAAAATAATAATATATAAAAAAAATAATAATAATAATAATAATAAGGGAAGCCTAAAAAGAAAGCCGAATGACACATGCTTTCGTCGCAAACATGTAGGAATCCACTTAACTGTATAGGTGCATCATGCCCCAACGTGAGATTGCCTATCTGTTATTTGTTTCGAACTAACCATTCGTTTGTCGTTGAGTTCCTCCAGGTTTTAGAAAAGGCGGTTGGTTTGGTGAAAGTCTGGCCTCACACTCATACTTCACGAGGTCGAAAGGGAGCGTTCAATTACCTGTTGTTAAGTCAGGAGGCGGTGCTCACACTTACTTCACAAGGTCAAAGGGAAGCATAGAAATGTCTTCAGAAATTCCTTTGCCGACAGTTCCTGTTTCCGAGGAGAGTTCGATCTCGGCCATCCTCACGCCCGAGTCCGCAACTGCGGAGGAAAATAGAATCCTGCGGCTCCGCATGTTGGAAATGCTGGATGACTGGAATAACGGAAAAGATCCACCAAGTGTCATCCCTGGATTCCCTGAGTTGTTCTCCAGGACAAGCGGGACTTCTAATGTCCCCATAAGCTATCCTGCTACCCCATTCGGGTATCCGGCCATTTCGGCCTTCTATGCTGGATCGCCCTCTGATTCTTATCCCTGAGTGTCAACAACGGATGTAAATACGAACATCTTTACAGCACCACCATGCCCGATCACGGCACAACCTGCTACATACAAGCCAAATTTTGACTCATCCTCGTTTACATTCCATGCACCATCTTTCTCAATGGAACCAACTCGATTCGCCACCAGCACTCATCCTCCACAGCCTCAGTGCGAGTTTGCACCTAGGCAGGATCAGAACCCCAAATTTGCTGAACAAGATGAGATGGCCAAAAGAATGAGAAGCCTTGAGCAGAGTTTGAAGAATATGCAAGGTTTGAGCGGACAGAAGAGCGTCTCCTATACCGATCTATGCATGTTCCCTCACGTGCACCTACCAGTGGGTTTCAAGACCCCAAAGTTTGAGAAGTACGACGGGCACGGTGGCCCCATTGCTCATCTCAAGAAATATTGCAACCAATTGCGGGGAGCCGGCGGAAAAGAGGAATTGCTAATGGCATATTTCGGGGAAGGTCTGGTAGGAATAGCCTCAGAATGGTATATGGACCAGGACATATCCCGATGGCATATATGGGATGATCTCGCCAGAGATTTTGTGAGACAATTCCAGTATAACATCGACATTGCACCAGACCGAAATTCTCTGTCAAACTTGAAGAAGAAACCTTCAGAAAGATTCAGAGAATATGCTATTAAGTGGCGCGAGCAGGCGTCGAGGGTAAAGCCTCCCATGGACGAGATAGAAATGGTCACTACATTTCTCCAGGCTCAAGAATCGGACTATTTCCAGAACATGATGTCAGCCATGGGAAAGCCTTTTGCGGAAGCAATCAAGATCGGGGAGATGGTGGAGAACGGTTTGAAGACGGGTAGAATCTTAAGTCAGGCAGCCATAAGGGAAACCTCCCAAGCCGTCCAAAGTGGGTCCGAAGGAATGGCAAAAGCAAAGAAAAAGGAAGAAATGGCCATGGCGGCATCAGAAGCAAGGGAATATCGTAATCCCAGGCCCCGTTTTCCAGAAAGAACCCCACAACACTACTACCCCCACCAAAATGTGGCATATGCTCCTCAACCCTACATGGTCATGAACACCCAGTCTTATGTCCATCCGCCGCAGCAAGCCAATCGAGGCCAAGCTCCACCTCCCAGAAATCAGCCTCCCTACCGCAACCACTATAACCCACAGCCTCCGCAAAATAACTTCCGCCCTCAGGAACCACCTAGAAGGTGGACTTTCACACCCATCGGTGAACCATACTCTACTTTGTTCCCGAAGCTAGTCCAGTTGGGTTTCCTGCAGCCAGTCCCTCAGACAAGGCACAATCCGGCATCACCTTCTTACAAAGCCGGTGTTAGATGCGCTTATCATCTAGGAGTGGAAGGGTACGATACAAATGACTGTTGGGCTTTGAGAAGGGTAGTCGAGAATTTAATAGAGCAGGGGAAAATAGTGCTTAGGGACGAGGAGGTCCCAAATGTGACTAAGAATCTGTTGCCTGCTCACAACAACGGGCCGCTAATTGGAATGATCTGCGAGGACAAAGAATTTGATCCTTCTTTAAAAGCCATAATCGCCATCGTTGACGCAGGGAAAAGGCCTGAAACAACTCCGAAGCTAGAAAAAGGGGAAAAGAGCAGGGAAGCCGCAGAGTTTCGAAATCAAAAGGGCAAAACCTATGTACGTACCAAAAGGGGCCTATGTGGTCCGGGGGACGATTCAACCACCTCGACTGAATGAGCCAGTGGTTATCGGACGCGTGCC
The DNA here is from genome assembly GCF_000393655.2 of Nicotiana sylvestris. NCBI lineage: Eukaryota > Viridiplantae > Streptophyta > Magnoliopsida > Solanales > Solanaceae > Nicotiana > Nicotiana sylvestris. The sequence goes on from NC_091064.1 coordinate 14,578,224, forward strand.
ACAAAAGCCGATGACCAACCCGTCCACAGTGCCGTGGAACTATCAAAGGACGTTGGTTACGTACAAAGGTAGAGAAGTCACGGGAGAACTTCCGGAAAATACTTTCATTGGAAAGTATTCGAACACTCAAGAGCTAAACAACGCCACACGGAGATGCTTCCCACCGAAGAAGCCTGTAAGCATTGAAGAAGCGGAAGTTTTCTTCCAACAAATGAAAATGCCAGACTACGAAGTAGTAGATCAACTACGCAAGTGCCCCGAGCAAGTGTCCATGCTATCACTGCTGATGAGGTCGGTCGAGCACCAAAAGATCTTGCTCAAGACCCTGAACGAAGCATACGTACCAGCTGAAACCTCAGTTGAACAACTGGAACGGATGACGGAGAGGTTCTTCGCCGTTAACCAGGTCTCTTTTAGCAAGAACGACTTACCCCCAGAGGGAGCGGCTCACAACAAAGCCTTGCATCAAACAGTTAAATGCGAAGACTACTATGTCAAGCGGGTAATGTTGGATGGAGGTTCAGGTGTTGACATTTGTCCGCTCTCCACACTACAGAGAATTGAAATTGGGACCGGAAGAATCCGCCCCAATAATGTCTACGTAAGGGCTTTTGACGGCATCAAGAGAGACACCTTTGGGGAAATAGATTTGGTGTTGACTATAGGACCAGTGGAGTTTGTAATAACTTTCCAGGTGCTTGATATGGATACGTCCTACAATTTTCTCCTCGGCAGACCTTGGATTCATGCGGCAGGAGCTGTGCCTTCCACTCTTCACCAAATGGTGAAGTTTGAGTACGAAGACCGGGAAATTGTGGTCCACGGAGAAGACGAGCAGTCTATTTATCGGAACCCATCCATCCCATATCTTGAACCAAGGGAAGGGAGCGAGTACACGGTCTATCAGGCTTTCGAAGTTGTGTTAGCAGAGCAGTATGAAGATGGAAGACCTTGCCCCCAACCTTTCTTGTCCAACGCCTCGATCATGGTGGCCAAAGAAATGATCCGACATGGATTCAGGCCAGGGAAAGGGCTCAGACGAACCCTGCAAGGAATAACATAACCCATCACCTTGCCTTCCACCAAGAAACTTTTTGGGATAGGTTTTTAATCCACTCCAGAAGATGAAGAGTGGGCAAAGAAGAGGAAAATGAGGGTTGGAAACTGCCTCGGCCATTGCCGGATTTATATGAAACTTTCGTCGGACCAAGATACACCGAAGAAGAAGACGATGAGGTTTTCACGGCCGAGGAAATCAAGGAGATATGTGGGGGCAATGAGAGAAATGCTTTACAAAGCTCACATGGTTCAACCAGGAGAAGGCACCAGCATCGCTGAGATGCTATATGTGGGGCCAAACGCCAAGCTTCGAAACTGGTATGCCACGCCATTCCCTACTAGGCAGAAGCCCGGGTAGACCTGTCCTGCCACCTTTCCTGCATCACGAGTTATCTCCAGGATATAACTTGGATGTTTCTTCCCTTCAATTGTTGTTTTGAATTCCTGAGTTGTAAACATTGTTATCTTCCAAATTCCAAGAAAATATTAAAAAAAAAAACCATTGTTTTCTCATTTTTCCCTTTGTTCTGATTTTTGTTATTTTTCCTTTATCTTTTCTTTCAGTTATAATAATGCGGCTTTAAATATGACATGCTTGCGTACTTCACGCCCAGATCACAACGAGCTATTTAATTGTGAAATAATGAACCCAGAACCAAAATATGATGAAGAAGAGGCTTTTAGGGAAATAAACCGAGAATTAGAACACTTTGAGAATAAACCTAAGCCAAATCTGAATGACACCGAACCGGTTAATTTGGGAAATCCTGAAGAAATTCGAGAGACCAAAATAAGCATTCACACGGACGAGAAAATGCGAGACGCGATAATTCAACTCCTTTTTGAATTTAAAGATATGTTTGCTTGGTCATACGATGACATGCCAGGACTAGGTGTTGATCTGGTGGTTCATAAATTGTCAATTCACCCTGATTGCCCTCCAGTTCAACAAAAGCAAAGAAAGTTCAAAACTGAGGTCAGTGACAAAATTAAAGAAGAGATCACCAAGCAGCTGAAAACGGGAGTGATTCGGGTAGTCCAGTATACCACATGGTTGGAAAATGTAGTTCCAGTGCTGAAAAAAGATGGGAAGACTCGGGTATGTGTGGATTACCAAGATTTGAATAGAACGAGTCCCAAAGATAATTTCCCGTTTCCCAACATCCACATCCTTGTTGATAATTGCGCCAAACATGAGATCCAGTCTTTCATAGATTGTTATGCTGGGTATCATCAGGTGTTGATGGATGAAGAAGACGCCAAGAAGACTGCTTTCACTACACCTTGGGGCACTTACTGTTATCGGGTTATGCCATTTGGTCTGAAGAATGCTGGGGCAACTTACATTAGGGCCATGACTGCCATTTTTCATGACATGATGCATCAAGAAATAGAGGTGTATGTGGACGACGTGATAGTCAAGTCCAGGACGCAGGATAATCACATCCAAGACTTGAGGAAGTTCTTTGAGAGACTGAGGAAGTACGACTTGAAGCTGAACCCAGCCAAATGTGCTTTCGGAGTCCCATCGGGCAAGCTTTTGGGCTTCATAGTAAGCAGGAGAGGTATCGAATTAGATCCAACAAAGATAAAATCTATCAGAGATCTACCTCCCCCAAGAACGAAGAAAGACGTGATGAGTTTGTTGGGCAGGTTAAACTATATCAGTCGATTCATTTCCCAGCTGACTAACACGTGTGAGCCCATATTTAAGCTATTAAGGATGGATGCAGCGATCAAGTGGACGGATGAGTGTCAAGAAGCTTTCGACCAAATCAAAGAATATCTTTCAAATCCCCCAATTTTGGTCCCGCCAGAGCCAGAGAGACCCCTGTTCTTGTATCTGACAGTTTTGGAAAAATCTTTTGGTTGCGTCCTCGGGCAACATGACGTAACCGGAAAGAAGGAGCAGGCGATCTACTACTTGAGTAAGAAATTCACCGGCTACGAGGCCAAGTACACTCTGCTGGAAAGAACATGTTGCGCCCTGACGTGGGTTGCTCAAAAGCTGAGACATTATCTCCAAGCTCACACTACTTTCCTCATAAGCAGGCTGGATCCTTTGAAGTATATATTTCAGAAACCAATGCCTACGGGAAGACTGGCCAAGTGGCAAATCTTGCTTACTGAATTCGACATAGTCTATGTCACCCGCACGCAAATGAAAGCCCAGGCGTTAGCGGATCATTTGGCCGAAAATCCAGTCAATGAGGAATACCAGCCATTAAGTACCTATTTTCCAGATGAAGAAACAAACACCGTAGAATTGGTCTCGGAGAACGCTCATATTTGGAAGATGTTCTTTGATGGAGCCGTAAATGCCAAAGGTGTAGGAATCGGGGCGATTTTGATCTCGCCCTCTGGTCAACATTATCCTGCTACAGCTAGATTGTGTTTCTTTTGCACGAACAATACAGCTGAGTATGAAGCCTGCATCATGGGCATGCATATGGCGATCGATCAGGATGTCGAAGATTTATTGATTATGGGAGATTCCGACCTGATTATCCGGCAAACCCAAGGTGAATGGGAAACTCGGGATATCAAGCTTATTCCTTACCGACAGCACGTGGAGGACCTCGACAAGCGTTTTAAATCAATAGAGTTCAGGTATATCCCGCGATGTCACAATGAACTAGCGGATGCACTTGCTACCTTGGCTTCAATGCTACCCTACCCAGGCAACGCCCACGTCGATCCTTTGGAAATCCAAATCAGGGAAAGACACGGTTACTGTAACGTAATCGAGGCAGAATCGTGTACACAGCCGTGGTACCATGATATCAAGAGGTTCTTGAAAACACAAGAATACTCCGAGCATGCCACTGGAGATGAAAAGAGAACCATTAGGCGGCATGCAAGTGGTTTCTTTTTGAGCGGCGAGTTGTTGTATAAGAGAACCCCGAACCTCAATCTGCTAAGATGTGTCGACTCAGAGGAGGCGGGAAGGATCATGCACAAAGTACACGCAGGAGTGTGCGGACCCCACATGAACGGGTATGTCTTGGCAAAGAAAATCCTCCGAGCAGGTTATTACTGGATGACCATGTAAAAGGACTGCTTTGGCTTCGTTCGGAAGTGTCAGGTGCACGGTGATTTGATTCATGCACCTCCCATGGAATTGCATCCCATGTCTGCACCTTGGCCATTTGTTGCCTGGGGCATGGACGTCATTGGTCCGATCGAGCCGAAAGCCTCAAATGGACACAGATTTATACTGGTTGCTATTGACTACTTCACAAAATGGGTAGAGGCTGTCACTCTCAAGTCGGTCACTAAAAAAGCTGTAGTGGATTTTGTACATTCAAATCTTATCTGTCGTTTCGGTATTCCTGCAACTATCATCACAGATAACGCAGCAAACCTGAATAGTCACTTGATGGGAGACGTCTGCGAACAGTTCAAAATAACGCATAGGAATTCCACTCCTTATCGGCCCAAGGCCAATGGTGCCGTAGAAGCAGCAAACAAGAACATCAAGAAGATTTTGAGGAAGACGATCCAGAGTTCCCGACAGTGGCATGAACAACTACCCTTCGCATTGTTGGGATATCGCACTACGGTACGCACATCAGTAGGAGCAACCCCTTATCTTTTGGTTTATGGGACCGAGGCTGTGATACCAGCAGAAGTAGAAATTCCTTCACTCCGAACCATTGTCGAAGCAGAAATTGAAGATAGCGAGTGGGTTAAGACCCAATTGGATCAGTTGACTCTGATTGACGAGAAACGAATGGCTGCGGTTTGTCACGGGCAGCTGTACCAACGAAGAATGGCCCGTGCTTATAACAAGAAAGTCCGACCCAGGAATTTCGAAGTGGGTCAACTGGTACTGAGGCGCATTCTACCACATCACCAGGAAGCGAAAGGAAAATTTGCTCCAAATTGGAAAGGCCCATACATCATCAGGAAGATATTGCCGAAAGGAGCATTGTATCTAGGTGATATTGAAGGAAATGATCCCAAAACAGCGGTGAATGCGGATGCAGTCAAAAGATACTATGTCTGAGTTATACTCCAGTGGTCCTGACAGATTTGAAATGATGAAGGTTTTATTCCCACTACCCCAAACACTATCAACACTCTCTACAAGCCTTTTTAGTCGATTACATGTTCTTTGGCTATCATCAAAAAAAAAAAAAACAAACAAAATGAAACGTTGATCGAGTCCTGAACTACGTCCGACTTGATTCCGAAAGGATACGTAGGCAGCCTCTCTCTGAGGTTCAGTCACACCAACAATAAAATCTCATTTACCCTGAAATGGAAACCGGGGCACACCAAATGGCTTAGAAGTTGTAGTTTCATCCACCATTCTCTACCAAGCACAAGTCCTTCGGATGCAATTACCAAAGGTAGGAGGAGTCAAGAGATATCGCGATTGGAGGCCGGTACATTCTGAATTGAGAGAAATAAAATGAGAGAGTCTTGTCGGTGAAAACCTTCGGGCACCGCGAGGCGACGGGAGTAGAGAAACCAAAATGAGAGAGCTTGTTTAGTAAAAACTCGCAAAGAGTGCTATCAAGCGACAGCAAGGAGGGAAATGAGAGAGGTCAACAAGCGAAAAACCCGCAAAGGGCGCTGTTGGCCGAAAGGATGACTCCACCTCAGGAAGTCTTGGCATGTTCCACCGGTTTGAAAACGCAGATCCATTTTGGTTCGGGAGGAAATGCAAGTTCATTGAAGGTCAGGCGCCCAGTCCAAAAAGCATGTCATGTCCATTTAAAGTCAGCATTGTTTCCCTCAGATAAGTCTTTCTTGTCCTGAAAGGGACACTTCTTTTCTGAAATTTGCTTTCTCCGTTTCTTTGTTTTACTTTTCTTTGAATCCCCTTCATTTTTAACCCCAAGTTCCAGATATACTGGAAAGGATAGGTGACAGGATTGGCTTCACTGAGTTCCGTTTCGCAAGGGAAAATACCCCGTTTCGTTGGTACGTTTGTCCAAACCTGATGGATCATGATGTTGACTGCATTCGAAATAAAGTCACAAAACAAAAAAATAAAAAAAAATACCCGCAAGTTTTTCCCTTTGTACAAATCCCCACAGGTTTTCCCTTTGTACAAATCCCCACAGGGCTTCCTTTTGTAAAAAATCCCACAAAGCCTCCCATTGTAAAAATTCCCCAGCGAGCCTGCCCCAACAAATCCCCAGCAAGTCCGCTTTGTAAAATTCCTCACCGAGCCTGCCCCAACAGGTCCCCAGCAAGTCCGCTTTGTAAAAAAAAAAACCCACAGAGTCGCCTTCAGACAAATCCCTACAGAGATTCCCCTTGTAAAAATCCCCACAGAGTCTCCCCAATAAAATCCCCATTGAAAATCCCCAAGCAAAACGGGATGGAAAAAACCAAAGCCTTACAAGGCAAATCATCACAGAATATGGAAATGCAAGCCTGAGCAGTCTAAAAGGGTTTCGCTATTTGAATCCAATCAATGGCAGAATTTCTCAACAGAAATAAGGACGCGACAAAGCAACTAGAACAATCAAGGTCACCGAACCAACCGCCATTTCCGAGCTGATAATTGTTCTTTGTTTGAAAAGTTGAAACATGTATGATCCAAGACAACCGTGCAAGAAGCAGGTGTCGCCCAAAGAAGAAAATACATGAGTGCAAGAAACAGTTTGGCAATAAGGAATCCACTCGAAAGGGAAGTTTCCACAAAGTTCTCTTTTACATTTTACTAAAACAAGAAAACTCAAAAAAAGGGTCAGTTAGTATCCCCGACATTTTTCATTTAGCCAGCATTAGGGCTCCAACCCTGAACTGAGCATTGTCTGTTAGCCAGCATTAGGGCTCCAACCCTGAACTGAGCATTGTCTGTTAGCCAGCATTAGGGCTCCAACCCTGAACTGAGCTTTTTCCCATTTAGCCAGCATTAGGGCTCCAACCCTGAACTGAGCATTGTCTGTTAGCCAGCATTAGGGCTCCAACCCTGAACTGAGCTTTTTCCATTTAGCCAGCATTAGGGCTCCAACCCTGAACTTAGCATTGTCTGTTAGCCAGCATTAGGGCTCCAACCCTGAACTGAGCTTTTTCCATTTAGCCAGCATTAGGGCTCCAACCCTGAACTGAGCATCTGTCTGTTAGCCAGCATTAGGGCTCCAACCCTGAACTGAGCTTTTTCCATTTAGCCAGCATTAGGGCTCCAACCCTGAACTGAGCTTTTTCCATTTAGCCAGCATTAGGGCTCCAACCCTGAACTGAGCATCTGTCTGTTAGCCAGCATTAGGGCTCCAACCCTGAACTGAGCTTTTTCCATTTAGCCAGCATTAGGGCTCCAACCCTGAACTGAGCATCTGCCTGTTAGCCAGCATTAGGGCTCCAACCCTGAACTGAGCTTTTTCCATTTAGCCAACATTAGGGCTCCAACCCTGAACTGAGCATCTGTCTGTTAGCCAGTATTAGGGCTCCAACCCTGAACTGAGCATTGTCTTTTGGCCAGCATTAGGGCTCCAACCCTGAACTGAGCATTTTTCTGTTAGCCAGCATTAGGGCTCCAGCCCCTAAACTGAGCGTTTTACCTTATGGCAATAGTAGTGCTCCAATCCCGGAGTTGCATATTGTAGACTGAAATTTTCCAATCCCTTCATCAATTCTATAAACATCCTGGCAATTCACTCACGAAATTTTCCTAGTGAAACTGGGGCAGAAAATTTCGTTTGTCTGTTTTTCCCCGCTGGTCTGACCTCGAGGCGCATGGATCGAGACGACCTACAAAATGAGTCTCAACCCAGAATAGAGAAAAGAAGAAAAGACAAAAAGAAGATGTTCCGAGATATTTAAAAAAAAACGAAGGGCGGATCGCTCCAAGATTTGATCAAATTCCCGAGTTCTGCCAATCCCGTCTCACTCAATATCGCAGAAATAAACAGGCGCCTACAACTTGCAAGCATCAAGATTCGGATTGAAGTCTACAAGCAGAATCAGCTAAGACCCAAGATCAAGTTTCAAAAGAATCATAGATAGGAATCTTGTAACTAGCAGTTGACAAGCATAAGTAGTTAGTTCAGTTTCAATTTTCCTTTGGTTGTAATAAGGCAGTCAGTAAAGCAACAGTGGCAACAGCAACAACAGTAACAGCAAGCATTGCAATCCCATGGTAGTCCCAGCTACCAAAGTTTCCCGAACTACATTGACCTGATTCCTGTTTAGCTTAGGATATGTAGGAAATCTTTGAAGCAAAGATTCAGTCAAATCTTTCAAAATGTGCTTCACACGGAGTATTCCAATAGGCAAAAATTGCTCATATCCGCTCACTTTATCTTTGTACGGAAACTCTTCGCGTTTTCGCACAAAGAGGGGCAGCTGTGAGCACGTGATTTTTTTTTACGCGACAATAAAGAAATAAAAAATAATAGCAAATGGTCTTGTTGTACAATTTTTGGAATTTACGTGGCATTTTTGGTATTTATTTGTGATCTTGTCCATTTTTATTTTTATCAAACAAAATACAAAAAAAATATATGTCGTGTGTAGTTGAACCATAACCCGGTTATTAAAAGGAAAATCACAAAAAATGCATCTTTCATTCTATTTCGTCATTAAGTGATGTTATTTTAATTGAATGTTAATTATGTGATAATTGTTGTTTAATGTTTTTATAGTATTATTTGACAATTTAATTAAGAGATTAAGGAAGAAAAGGATTTTCGGATTGGGCCAGTCCAAATTAAATAGGAACAAGCCCAAACCAAAATGACCAGTCCAGTCCAGGTTTCAATTGAGCTGGCCACACGACCGTCCAAACGACGTCCTTGTACCATCTTCAATCTGGACCGTTAATCTCACTAGATTGACGGTCCAGATCACTCACCCATAAATCCACACCCGACCCGTTACCCGGACCAACCCCGACCCCAATGCTAAATCAAACGACACCGTTTGATTAACCCTTGGATCCAGGACGTTAATCCCGTTCGATCTAACGGCCAATATCAAACCATTCACTTCATATATAAAGCCTACCTCTTTCACCCCGCACCCCCCGAACTAGACCCCCCTCCTCACTGTTCATCCGTCTCTCTCATTTCAGAGACGGACCCGGGTTTAGAACCCTAGCCGCCTTAGCCCCCTTCCGTTTGAAACCCGGCGGCATCAACGCTGTCGGCCACCAGACTAACACCCTAGGACCACTCAATCACCCTGAATCCAAATCCACCAACCGCTTAGTTCGAATCAGTCCCTACGTTCTCGAATCTTCATTTGAAGATTCAAGCAAAACTTCGATCTACACCGACCTACCCCATATTCACACTAGACACTCCCCCGACCTCCCTCATGACCAAACCAGGTTTGGTTTGGTCCAAATCCAACCAGGACAACCTGAATCCCAAATCTGCCCTTAGGAACCCTAGAAGTTCCTGAGTCCGATCTGTGTCCGTTTGAACCAGAAGATTAGGGTCTAATGGACCTTAATCAAAGTATTCTCAGTTGAGAACACTTCGATTAAAGTCCGTTCAACCCCAAAAAAGGTCGATTCAAATCCGAGCTAGGGTTTGCTGATTTTTCAAGACTTTAAGGTATTTTTGCTTTCCTTTTTCTTTATCAGTTCATGTGTTTGTTGTAGTTAAATGTCTGTTCATATGGCCCAAATGTTTAGTTGATTTATTTTTGAATTTTTGTCGACTGTTCTACCCGGACCTCTGTATTTGGTCAAGTCCTTCTTTATTTACTGATAATGTATATGTGTGTAAACTGTACAATCGACTGAAATTGAAATTGGTCGATTAATTAGTTCCCAGGGTCATTTTTGTTTTGACAGTGCAATTTGAACCTCTTTGTTCAATACTGTTCGATTCCGATCATTGGCTATTGATTGTATATGTTATAATTAGTATAGTCGATTCGATATGGGTCGTCGATTAGTTTCAGCTGTTTGAATGGTAACAATTTGATTCATGTTGATTTGTTTCCTGCTGAAACTTTGTTTGAATCAAACTAAGAATTGAGTATAGCTACTTATAGTTGGTGTATTTGAATCAAAATATTTAAGGATTGGTTTGTAGCTGCAGTCTGAATTGATGGCATGTGCACTTGTGGATAGCATGTGCATTAAGGCCTTTTAGAGATTAAAATAACTTGACAGCATATGCTGTCAGGGCATATTCAGGCTGCCCATACCCTGATTTAGTTCAGAAATAATAAACCATATCTAAATATAGGACTGTCAGGGGAATATCATGGGAGGGGGTTTTATTTTATTTGGGAGTGGAAAGACAGCAGACCACATGGGAGGGAATCTGAATGGTTTTACAGACTGTAAATGGCCTGATGCTAGGCTATAAAGAAGGAGAGCTTCCATTAGTTAGAGGGGGATATTGGATAGGCATAGAGGGCATACACACACATATAGACACACAGGGAGAAATAGATACAGAGGTTGGAGAGAATTTTGATAGAGACAGAAGCTAAAGAAAAACCAAGAAGGAAACAGTAGAGAGTTTAGAGGGGTTCTGGAAAGCAAAAACATAGTTCAGGAGATCAAGGACAGTCTTGAGAATCAGAAAGGTGGCAGGGAGAACACAAAAAGAGAACCAATGAGAGTGAGAGCATTTGGGATCAGCCTAGAGAGGTTTCAAATTGAGTTTTCTTGGTTTTAAAATCAGAAGTCAGTTTTAAATTCAGCTTCGGAACTGAATTTCAACTCTAGCATCTATTAAAAGAACAAAAGTGTAGTTTTGAAATAGGAATCCTGCCCAGTTGTTTGTTGCTTGCTTTCTTCTGAAACTGCCATTGGATTCTGGTTTTCGTTTGTTTGGTTTACTCTACTGGTTGTTTGGCATTCACTACTGCCTTGCTACTGCTGCTGATGCTGTTTCCATCTTGCTGTTGCTGACTTCTCTGCTTTCCTCTTCTTCTTTTGCGTTTCAACATCCAGGTACACACTAGAATCTTGCATTGTTGTAGCAGTTGAAAGCATGAAATGAAGATGCAAATGAATTTAATCAGTCGCTGCTTTACTTACAGCTTTATAAATACTGTTAAAATTGTGTAATTCTTTAATTTGTAGCTCAATAGAGGACACATTAGTAAGCTTGTACTTAATTGAAACTATTTTTGGTCTAAAACTGCGATATATGGTTTGTTTAGTAGCATACATGATATAGCTATATAATTCATCGAATGCGCAATCACTTAGTATAATTGTTAGCTCGAACTCCTTCTCCAGTTATTCTTTGAATATGTAGGGTGGATGGTTTTTAACCTTGCCAGATGTAATACAGTTTTAACCCTTTCAAATTTCAATTTTATCGAATCCCGTTTAGGCAGTTTATAGGACAAGCTCCGAGTACCATTAGTAGCGTCCTCTAAATAAGTAATTCCATTAATCTTGTTTAAATGGGCTAGTTTAAATTCAGCTTGAGAAGCGTTTAGAGTAAGTTTAGCGTTTCATCTATGTTGTATGCAATTCTTTTCATCAGATTAAAAGCATGTTCACCCATGGAATAGGGCACGAGATGATTCCTGTCTCATAAACAATTAATCAAACAATTAACAAGAATCCGGAGTTGGCCAAGCATGTAATTTAATTAGAATGTATTTTCTTTCTTCCATTTCTTAGAGACAAACACAATAAAGATGTAGTCATTGTAGGATTACCATTTCATAAGATGAGACGAGCCTCGCCAAATAAAACGCAAATCGCGGGCCCTCAATAATCGATCATAATAAAACTTAGAATTTGGGAATGACTGTTTAGGGTAATTTCATTGTCTTCCCCAAAAATAATAACGTGTTAGACTCTTTAGGCTTAATTAAATTACATTCTTAAATTCGGGTGCGCATTTATGTGACCCAAATTCAAATCTCGATGGAGTCGGAATGTATTAACAACCACGGGTGCATTGATTGTGACGTGGTTCGAGATGCGTTTTCACGACGTTGCAATTATATAAAAAAAATAATAAAAGCGGTTGAAACCTAATAAAAGCACACAAGTCCTAACATGTATTAAAATCAGATATTTAGCCATCGTAACAATTTAAGCGACCGTGCTAGAACCACGGGATTCGAGGGTGCCTAACACCTTCCCTCGGGTCAACAGAATTCCTTACTTAGAATTTCTGGTTCGTAGACTTCATTTGGAAAGTCGAATATTTTCCTCGATTTGGGATTCAAGATAAATCGGTGACTTGGGACACCAAAAGCCAAACCTTTCCCAAGTGGAGACTCTGAATTAAATAGATAATCCCATTTCGAATATTGTCACTTAAATTGGAAAAACTCCCTCGCGCATTTAATCCTTCGGGGTCGAGGCGCGCAAAAAGGAGGTGTGACGGATGAAACTAAGCCAAAATTACTCAAAATAGACAAGAAGTATTGTTCACGAGTGCAGCTATTCGTAAAAATACAACTGATGACCTAAAAATGAAAAAAAAAAACTATTTATACTAGGCTGAAAATTCTGGACAAAAATACCCCTGGTGGGCTAGTGCGGCCGCACTAAGGCTCTTGGCTGAAATAATCTTCTCTATGAAGTTGGCCACTGTGGATCGTACAAAATACACCGCGGCCGTGGTGGCTTCTATTGCGGTCCGCACAAAATGGACTGCGGACCGCATTGGCAAGGTTCCTCCAACTTGGCACCTCTATGAACTTGAGCTTTGCGGACCGTACAAAGTCGAGTGCGGCCGCAATGAAGTCAATGTGGTCCGCACAAAATACTTTGCGACCACATTGCTTGGCTACCTGAAATGCATACTATCTGAACCTCCTATTTGCGGACCGCACAGAATGGTGTGCGGCCACACTAGTCCTGTTGTACTGAGCTTGGCCTTGTTCATGGTACTTGTGCATGTTTCACTCCTTTTTGAGCTGGTTTTGACAAATTGTCATCTACTTGACCAAACCCTGCAATCAAGTACAACATGTGAGCCTTTGGGACTATTTTGTACACATTTCTAATCAAAACTTAAACAAGAAGGAGTATAAAATGCATCATAATCCCTAGTTATCATAGAGTAGCTCCTCCCGGGTCTATAACGTCTGATGTGCGCGTCCTCACCATCTATGATAGAGTAGAAGAAGAAATTTGGTATACCATCAATTGCATGATAGAAGATGAATAAAGTGTAGTTTCCTAACACCCCATAGCCTCGCGAAGATAGGTACAGACATCTTCATATAGATCCGCAAGACTCTATTAGGTTTGCCCTTGACTTGTGAGATCTACGTGAACCTAGTGCTCTAATACCATGTTGTCACAACCCAAATTCCATTATAGGTCGTGATGGCGCCCAACACTATTGCTAGGCAGGCCAACCCGAAGATACTAGTGTGTCCTTATTTATTTTACCAAAATAATCCCAACATTTTCTTAACTTAAATTTAAAGCAAGTAATAATTAGTAATTCATAATAATAGATATACAACCCAAAAGAATAGTCTACCAATGTGTGTGCCAGAAACTAGTGTCACAAGTACTAGGGCAACTAGTAGAATATACAAAAGAATGTAACTATCCTACTGCCTGGAACATAATAGACAGTAATAACAAAAGAGGAGACTCCGGCATGCTGCTGAATGGCTTGGAAAAGGGGCAGCTCACTGTGGAATCTTGGTAGAGTATCAGGAACGCATACCGGACTAATAGCTAGATGTACCTGCCTCAAATCTTGTACATTTAAGTACAGAAGCGTAGTATGAGTACATAAACAATATGTACCTAGTAAGTATCCAGTCTAACCTCGAAGAAGTGGTGACGAGGGGTCGACTTGACACTTACTAGGATCAATAATAATACAATTTGATTGTTATGCTAAACATGGATGTCATAATAAGTAACAATTTATAACAGGAGGGGATAGGTTCTTCCCTAGATAATACCTCAGTTAACAATTTATATTTCAAGGCATTTAAAACAGTTCAAATCACAGAAAGTGCCACGCAAGAAGCATGCACAAATAATGTCGAGGTCGTACGACCCGATCCAACATAAAAATATGGTGTGCACTGTCAGAGGGTCGAACGACGCGAACCATAGATGCATCTATTTCCCCGCTCGCGAATCATACATGTGACGCGGTCAAATACATATAAACATATCAAACAGTCAATCAATAATTTATCAGGGAAGCAATTATCCAAAGAAATGTCAATCTTCTCTTTAGCGGTCAAGAAAATGATATTTAGCTTTTAGAAATTCATCTGCCAAGTTCGATGTGTTTCACGAAATCTAAATTAGCGATAAAGTTACAAATATGGCAAGTAAAGCATGCTTTTGGGTCCTAGACTACCCGAACTTAAGCATAATAGTGGCTACGCACGGACTCTCGTCACCTCGTGCGTACGTAGCCCCCGAAATTAGTGGCAAATATTCAATTATTTCTCCTATAGGGGCAATTCCCTCTTATAAGGTTAGAAAAGAGACTTACCTTGCTCCGAAGCTTACTTTCAAATTCAAGAATGCACTCCAACCCTCAAATCGGAGCCGAACGATCCAAAACTATTCAAATGGGGTAAGAACTAATCAATATACGCTCAAGAGTTCATACTCTAACTATTAAACCAATTTTTCAACCCTAAGTGAAAGGTTCCTAAAATTCATCCCCGGATCCATGTGCCTGGACTCTGGAAATTTTTGAAGGAATTTGTTACCCATAGCCTAAGGATAAAAAATTTATGATTTCTACTACATTTCATAACAAATTTCATGGTTAAATCTTATTTTTAGTAAAACCCTAGGTTTTACTCTAATCCCATAATTTTCACTAATCTTTATGTGTTAATCTACTCAAAAACTAAGTATTAAACTTACATTAAGTAAAGATAACTTACCTCACAATGCTAGGTTGAAATCCCCTCTTTGGAAGCTCCCAAATCGTCCAAGGAACGAATGAAATATGTCAAAAAATAACACATTCCAGTATTAAATGAAGGCACTGCATTCAGCGATTTCTGCACGTGCGGTTAGGGGACCGCATCTACGGTCTCGCTTCTGCGAGGGAAGATCCGCATCTGCGGATTTTGGTTGGGCTAGCTGGGGCAGCATCTGCAGTCTGGGGTCGCTTCTGCCGAAGAGGAGCCGCATCTGCGGTTCCTTGGCTCCTCCCCTTGGGCCGCTTCTGCGGTCTCGCACCTGCGGATAGCCAACCTTTGAGGAACCAACGTTAACATACGAACCTGTTAAAATCTTTGAGGAACCAACGTTAACTATTAAGCCCCAAAATGATCCCGGCCATCCAAAACCCGATACGGACATACGCCCAACTCCAATCATACGAACCTGTTGGAACCATCAAATCCCGATTCTGAGGTCGTTTACTCAAAACGTTGACTGAAGTCAAACTTGGCCTTTCAAGCCAACCTTAAGGAACCAAGTGTTCCGATTTCAACCCAAACTCTTCCAAATCCCGAACCAACCATCCCGCAAGTCATAAATCAATAAAAGCAATTACGAAAAGTCTTATTTAGAAAAACGGGGTCCTAAAAAGCAAAAAGACCAGTCGGATCGTTACAAGATCCAAGGCGGGTGAAAGAAGAGACCTCACTTCCCTAGTGGAAGGATTCCACAAAGCTAAGAAGGTGTTGAATATGCTGCCATCAATTACTTGCTCCAATAAAAACAAGCCATCCAGAGAACCGAAAAGGTACGTCATACCTCTGAATTCCAAAAGATAATAAAGATTTTCATGTACGCCGACATCATCTGAGACCGAAATCAAAGCGATGAGATGGGGATTGAGAGGAGAATCATCATTTGAGGGGCATCCAACATGATCATAAATCATGATTTTCGGGGGCTTGTTCTTTCTGCTCCAATTAATGTGTTCTTTGATGAAGCTAGGGTTTGTAATTGTTTCGTACTAGTACTTGCCGATGCATTTGAATCGCAACAAGGATTCGACCGGCAACCAGATTAGAATCTCCATTGCTAGATCTTCAGGGAAAGGCCGACCATCATGATCATAGGTGGCCATAGTAGAACAGAAAACAGAGATAAAAGTGATGATGAAAAATACTTATACTTAATTGTGAAGAAAAGAACCGGTGGAAGGATTGAGTGAATTACGGGGACCTTCCTCTTTAATAAATTCCCCCGTTTTTAAGACTTTAATGATTTTCTATAATTACTACTACATTATTATGATTACCTTATAAGTAATTTAATTACTATTTTACTACCATTAAATTCTGCATTTATTTCTAATTCTATTTATTCTGCCTTTCCTTTATTATTTGAATTTATTTATTAAAATATAATTTCATTTAGTTAAAATTGTAAAATTTAGTTCATTTTCCATACTACAGTATTCATTATTTCCTTCATTAATTCTATTGTTCGACAAGACTACAGTTGATCTATCTACTCGGAAGGCTCACAATTTTCTTGTATAGATCTGCTCTATCTTGGAATTTGGATAACTTGGTCCAATAGTCGGGATCATTTTTTTTTTAAAAGACATTATTTTGAGTAATGAATTTATACAAGTGAGAGATAGAACGAAAGAGAGCCACTTTAAACCCTTAAATCAGCTCATCTCTATCATATTGGAAAACAAAGATGATTGCTCGAAATGCCAAACATTGGGGTCGAGTTGGCTTTATTGTTAGCACTGTATATAACTTAATTCCTATCACATTAATATATTCTCTTCAATAAATGTGTGTGCTGGATGTGCATATTCAGAGGGCACACGATGTCATAATGCACAAAACTTGTTGCAAATGGCACATTATCTGGACACCAAGCTAGCGGTTGAAGTCCGCCTAGTGCAGGTATATTGGTTGAATTGTCCCCAGTTTCTAAAAGAATTCAGGGATGCATTTGTCTTGGGTACAAATACAATACTTTTGGTTCAAAATTTATACCATTACTGGACAATACCGATAATAAAACAGTGGAAGAAGATAATCATAATTTATTACCAGAACTAAAATCATACTCTCTGTAACAAAACGACTCCTCGGTGTTTTGTTATGTGGTTCAATGAAATGTGCTATTAGGCGCGCACATTATATTTCTTTGTCACTCACCCCTCTCATCACCCTGTAAAATGTTATGTAAACAAGTGTTTGAGATTTCACGCAACTTAAGACTCCTAATCAGGTATAACGCTTTTTTTTTTTTAATATAAAAAGAGTATAACTCTATTCATGGTTAACAATGCATTTCATCTAGCGCATAATCGAGCCCCTAGTCTTTATCCAAACCAGATCGTTGTTTTTTTTACCAATTTCGACCTTCAATACTAGCAACATCATCATAGCAAGGCTGGGCAGAGTCAACGTAAGGATAAAATCACAGACCCAAAAAAACAATTTGCCGAAAATAGAAGACTTAGATTGAATATTGGGATTGCGAGAATAGATGAATAATTGCCAGATGGGAATAGGGGTTTAAATAGTAATTCTATTCGTAATTGATCGCCTTATTCAGATCTTGCCTGTTACTCCATTTATTGTATTTTTTGTGTGTTACATAATTGATTGGTAACTGATATCATAATAATGGCAAATTCCGTATAATCCGAGATTTGTTGATTCTTTTGTTTCCTTATTGTCGCGCCCCTTTTTCTCGCAAAATCGGGTGTCGATATGTGACAACTCTTTTAAATGGGAATTAAAAGAGAAGAATCGCCACCTAACAATTTTAAAGGTGTGTTAGGGCACATATTTGCAAATAACTCTATTTGACTAGTTTACGTTACCAGAGATCAGGTAAGGGCTCGAAAGTACCTTGAAGAGAAGGTCTTAAGCACTCTTCGAGGTCCACAACTGTGGTTCCCGATCGAACTCGAATTATATGAATTAGTCTATGTGGTCAAATAAATAAAGAGAGAGAGAGAGAGAGAGAAAGAGAGAGAGAGAGAGAGAGAGAGAGAGAGCACAAAAGTTTATTATAAAATACAAATAATTGATTTAAAGACAAGATGGGGGGTCCTAAATTTTTTAGCCTAAAGGATCACCCCGTGCAACATAAATAATACTTCGTAACTCCCTCGAGATGGGGTGTTACTCGTATTATTCAACGGGCACAAACTATCATCTCCTGTTACCTGATTACTATCTTTAAGTTGTTACGTAAATCGCACTAGTTCAATTATAATTCGTACCCTATGCTTGCACTACCCATCCCATGCCTATGGTCCCGGAGGCTTTGGACCTCTATTTAGGTAGTTCTAGACTTTTACTTAGGCTGCTCAAAAATGATAAAAACTAATCGACATATCTAACAAGTTGGACTTTAATGTATAAGCAAATAAGGGCTCAAGTTAGCCTCCACACTTAGGCAACAAAGGCACGCAAACAAGTCAGGCAGAGACGAGTTAACATCATTGAATCCTATAGGCATAATTTCTATGTGACTCTAGATTTGAACGTGCAAACAGTTTCATATGCGAGGTGTTGTTTTAGTGGCATGCTTTTCTGGACAGGTGCACAGTTTAGGAAGTCTGATATTACATGTTGATTATTGAGACTACATGTTATAAGTTATTAATCCTATAGACATGATTGCTAAGTAATTCTGGATTCCAGCATTATAAAGGTAACGCTGTAATTGACGTATTAGAATGTTACATGTCTTGTAAACATGATATCTAATTGTTATGTGATTATGCAGTAGAGTTATTTGAAGATATAAGGTTAGCAATATTGACAGAACACCCTATAAGCAGGATTTCTAGTAATTGACATTTATACTTGATTTTCTGACATTTTTATCCTTATAGGCATATTTTCTAGGCGGGTGACAGTATGATAGAAATGGCATCTAATCTTATTATATTCCTATAGGCATGATATCTACGTGAACATTATAAAAAGCAGGTATTTGTGAATCAATGTAATTCTATAAGCATGGTGTCTATGTGAACATACGACAATTGAAAGATTGATCAGTTTTATTTCGTATAGGCATGATTTCCAAACATGTGGAAGCAAAATATGTTAATGAATCGAACACATACATGTAGGTTATCTATCAAACATGTAGAGGCAAAATATGTCAAACGAGCTAAATATCTATAGGCAGGTTATCTAACACACAGAGTAGCAGAGCATGCTCGAGCAAATTGAACACCTATAAGCATGATTTCTATCTGTTTCAGGCAATATTAAAATAATCCCAGTTCCCCAATTTTACTAATACTCCAATTGTTATTACATCATTATTACAGGCCTAATGAATAAAATAAATTACCAAGTTACAAAAATAACTATAGTAGGCCTAAGACAGACCCAAAGTATACCCGACCAGGCTTGGCCTTCAACTTCAAATCCACATAGTTCACACCAACACAAAAGACAGTCTTAATAGCCAAAACTAGTCGCCACCAAAGATTCAGAAAGAAACAGCCATATCACAAGCCTATTGGCTTATTCAGTAAGTGAAAATACGACAGAATTGAGCAATTATGACAAGATGGCAAGAAACCTTAGACACTAGTGCGTCAGAGTTCCCAAGGGCTTCAAGAACCCAGGGCAGTACTCACACTAGGAAGGTTAACAGAGGAGATTTAGGGATACACTAGGGACCAAATCCTAGTATGTCAGAGTTTACAAAAGTCTCAATTGGACCCCGAGCAGTGATCACACTAGGGAGGTTAGTAGCAAGAGCCTTGATAGCCTTGGCTTTCAGCCGGCTAAAAATAAGGAGTTTAGAACAACATAAGTGATAATGCGGGAGAATGGGCCAAGTTGAGAGACAGAACTGAACATATTCAAGTTGAGCACATAGAGCAAATAATCAAACAGGCTTTAGGTCTTGAGAATAGACTTAGCAAAGATCCAGCAGAAGAAACTCAACACCTAGTGCATAAGTAGTCACATGTTTACAGGATTAGAACACACAGATTCATAACAAGGAAAATGTCCAAATTATGTTAAGTATAGGTGCTAATGTCATAAGATAGCCATGTTAACTTCACATCAGGCAACAGTACAACATTTAGACACAGTAGGGACGCACAAATTAAGACAACATATTGGTGAATCAAGTGAGCCAAAACATGCTGAGGAGTATATTAATTGAGAACTAGTCATGGTTGATAGAACGAGATCTTGACGTAGAATTAAAACATACTATATATGCAAAATGGCCATTATAGAGATTCAGAACAAGAAAGGGAAGATAAACTCATGTCATATAGTAAGTGTAAGCATTCAGGTCTTACCTAATAGATCAATTAACTAATGAAAGTTCAAATTATGCAGATGGGGCATATTCAAATAACAGAATAAACATCCTTGAGCAGAGTAAAACACCAATGAGATGCTAACAAGTGCAAAGGTCACATACAACAGTAGTTCATAATACATTGGCTAAGAGAATCTTGGTTACTTGAATTAGGCTTAGGCACGTTTTAGAATACCAACATAATGAAGTAAAGATTAGAGAGACCTAAAATTAAAGTAAAGCAATTAGAGTTACATACAAGAACAACCTAGAAAACACATTAAGCTATGAACTTCAGAAGTGAAAACATATGCAAGTTATAGATACATAGGAACGAAATTGCAAACGGTTCAGTAACTCACCAGTCAAGCGAAAAAACAAGAATGAACAATGTTCAGAGCAGCAAGAACCTAGAATTTCTGGCCTTGGCTTCCAGCCGGCCAAGAACCAGAATATAGAACAAGAGTATGAGGGAACAAAAAATAGTAACTTCAGTTTTTAGTAAACATTAACGACTCAAGTCTGCCTCAAAAGGGGAAATGGGGAGGGGTTTATATAGTAGTAGTGATTAACATCCAAATAAGGAAAATCGTCAATCAAACACGAGAAAGGAAAGAATCGTGACATGCAATTAAAAACCAGTAGGGAAAAGAGAAAAAATCTCAAAACCCTAATTTTGAAGGAAAGTGTAAAATCGGCAGAGTCTAAAAATGAAAAATCAAACATCACATAGAGTAGGACGAGTATAGATAGAATATCACTTAAAATCAGTGAATCGAACCCATTTTGGTTTGATAAGAAGAGATCTAAAAACCCTAATTTAGGGGAAGTAAGAATCAACAAGAGATATAGAAAATATTCGTACTTACAAAGAGCAAATGATGAACATAGACGGAATAATCAGAAAGGTCAAGGATTTGAATCAATTTTGGTTCAATTCTTACAAGTTCTTCTTTCCATGTTTAGGCAAGCAGTGTAGAGAAGGACCCAGTATTGGGGAGATGTCATATATGGCAAGAATCGGCCATGGAATCCCATATTATGTGGGATTAGGAGAGGGATTTGGGGGAAGATGGCTAGGGTTTGAGATATGAGAGATGAAAGGATTCAAGGCGGCGGATGAGTGAAGAAATGATTTAGGGTTAGGGATTTGGGTATAATTAAAAAAGGGAGGGTGTATTGTGGGTCGTTGATCTCAGAGATCAATTATAATGATTTAAAAGGCATTTTTGGGTCGGGTAGGTTTAGTTGATTGGTCTGGGGTTATTTGGTTTGGGATGGGGTATTTTGGGCTAGCATATCTGGTAATTGGCTGGGGGTTGGTCCGAAAATAGGTAGAATTTAGGCTAATTTTTAAATACCCAATATTTAATAAATAAATAATTTGTAAAAGTAACTAATAAATAACAAAAAATTATTTGTGTACTAAAATAATTAAAAATAATTACTTAACATTATAAAAATATAAAAAGTCATTTTCTGCATACATAATGTAATTATATATTAATACGGCTATTATTGCAAAAATATGCAATTAGTCCTAAAAATGCAAATGTAATTATAAAAAATATAATGAAAATATTTAGAACCTCATGTTGGTATAAATGATAAGTTTAGATGATTAAATTATTATAAAATTTGGAGGATAACTTTTAGATATTTATATAATAAAATGCAAGGAATAAGTTGGCTTAACGCCTTTAAAAATTATGAAAAATATTTGTGTATGCTTATAAATCAAAAAATGATGAATATGCACTATTTTGAAGTTATATATATATATATATATATATATATATATATATATATATATATATATTAGGTATCAACAACTACCCCTCTTTACCCGGGAAGGATGAAAGAGTTGTTGAGTAAAGAAATGATGACCGATTTTGATCAAATGAGATGATTTAAAAAATAGAGGCCGAACTCCTGTTTCTAAGTTGCCTACATATCCCTGGTTTTACAGGAAATAGGCCATGTGTATTTTTGGACCCAACAGTGAATGAAACCGATAGAATTGTTGTAGAAATGGTCGTGTGTTTTGGAAAGGGTTCTTTTTGGGAAGGATAGTATCGGGTGCAGAGTTATGAATGTGAATCTGAAACGTAATGGGTGTGTCATAGAGAATAGTGAGTAATTGATGGGAGTCTGTTACATTTAAAACATTTGTATAATGTGAACGTTGTGAATGGAAACCGAAGCGAAGATTGCTCCCGTTTGAAGAACGGTTACCTCCTGGATTACTTGCAAAACTTAAAATACGATGCATGCAAAACATATATGGGTTATTGCGAGAATTTAAACATGATGCAAATTCCTTTTGGACCATGAAAATATCTTCGAACGGTGAGGATGATGTCCTTAGACCATGACGTCACGGGCCATGAATTATGTAATAAGGGATTCACAAGCCATGAAATGCTATTCTCGGGCCATGAAAATGGTGCCTCTGAACCATGACGCTTTTGAATTATGATGTGCAGTATTGAGAGATCCTCAGGCCATGACATAATGTCTTCAGGCTATGAGGATGATGCCTTCGGACTATGATGCCTTTGGATAATATAGCAATGCTTCAACCCATGAAACACAAAGACATGATGGTGGGTCATACAAGCGAAATACGATAGAGCTTAGTCTTGCATTGGGATAGAGCTTAGCCCCGGGGAAGGCAAAGTAGTGCTAGATTTCAAGTAGCGTAGCATTCGGTATTAGGCAAAGATAGGCAAAGCTTAGCCTTATGAAATTTAGGGAGGCAATGATTAGCCTCATGAAGGAAGAGGAGACAAGGCTTAGTCTCATGCAATGGAAGGCAGTGCTAGTCTTATGCAGTTGAGGAGGCCGGGCTTAGCCTCATGCAAGAAGAGGAGACAGGGCTTAGTCTCATGCAGGAAGAGGAGATAAGGCTTAGTCTCATGTAATGGAAGGAGGTGCTTAGCCTTATGCAGTTGATGAGGCAGGGCTTAGCCTCATGCAAGAAGAGGATACAGGGCTTAGTCTCATGCAATGGAAGGCAGTGCTTAGCCTTATGCAGTTGAGGAGGTGGGTCTTAGCCTCATGCAATTGGGGAGGCATTACTTAGCCTCATGCAAAATGGAGACAATGCATAGTCTCATGCAGGGGAAGGCAATGCTTAGCCTTATGCAATTAAGGAGGCATGTCTTAGCCTCATGCAAGATGGAGACAATGCTTAGTCTCACGCAGGGCAAGGCAGTGCTTAGCCTTATGCAGTTAAGGAGGCAGGGCTTAGCCTCATGCAAGATGGAGACAATGTTTAGTCTCATGCAGGGGAGGGCAGTGCTTAGCCTTATGCAGTCAAGGAGGCAGGACGTAGCCTTATGTAAAATGAAGACAACGCTTAGTCTCATGCAGGGGAAGGATAGTGAGTGATAGCAGGGTATTTTCTTATCTGGAGACATATTAGCGTTTGGCAGCCTTGCCATTATGAAGATACTGATTTTGATTCGTGCATACTTGCGAATACTCATGTCATGTTCATTGTGCCTGCATCCAAAGAAAAATCATGAGTTTTGCGGGGATGGTTGGTTCATGCCTTCGCCTGCTTGATTTTGCTTTGCTTTGCTCTGGAAATCCTGTTCGAGCTACCCTGGGTAATATCTGCTGCCATAGAGATAAAGTTTTCAAAAAATATGCATGCGATTTGATAAATATAGTTATTTAAAAACATATATCAAGTAAATTAGATGAACCAATGACTGTGACACTTTAGAGACATTGCGACTTCTTTGCATTAGAATTTTGAGGGTCCTCCTTAAAATTCTGCCCCAGTTTAATAAGCGATTATTTGGCCTTTTAGCATATGACGGAGTTGGCGAGACTTGCTCTAAAATTTTGAGGGTCCTTCTCAAAATACTGCCCTAGTTTTTGACCATAGGGAAAATGAATATTTTATTAAGATGTGACCGAACCCACAGGGTTGCCTACGTATCCCCTCTTAAATGGGAATCAGGTCAAGCGTAGTTCAGTTACATAAGATGAGGAAATATAAACAGTTTAAACATAATATCTTTTGACTGTGTCTGAGTTGATAGGCTTTGGCCAAATATCTCCGTCCATTTCTGCAAGTATGAATGCTCCTCCTGTTAGTACCTTGTGAACCATGTAGGGCCTATGCCAATTGGGTAAAATTTTTCCTTTTGCTTCATCTTGATGCAGAAAGATCTGCTTCAGCATCAGCTGCCCTGGTGCGAACCGTCTGGGTCAGACTCTTTTGTTGAAAGCTCTGGACATTCTATTTTGATAAAGTTGACTGTGGCATACTGCATTCATTATTTTCCCGTCAATAAGATCTAATTGTTCATAACGACTTTGTGTCCATTCTGCATCACTGAGTTCTGCTTCTTTTATAATTCTCAAAGAAGGAATTTCGGCTTCGGCGGGAATGACAACTTCAGTACCGTAGACCAACATGTAGGGAGTTGCTCCGGTTGATGTGCGGACTGTGGTACGATATCTCAATAAGGAAAATGATAATTTCTCGTGTCGTTACTTGTAGTTGTCTACCATTTTCCTTAGAATTTTATTGATGTTCTTGTTGGCGGCTTCCACAACTCTATTCATTTGAGGTCTGTAGGTTGTGGGATTCATATGCTTGATCTTGAAGATTTCACACATAGCTTTCGTTAAGTCGTTGTTGAGGTTGGCGGCATTGTCGCTGATGATGGATTCTGGTACCCCGAATCGGCAAACAATACAATCCCTGACAAAATCTGTGACGACTTTCTTGGTTACAACCTTGTAAATGTAGCCTTAACCCATTATGTGAAGTAGTCTATGGCCATTAAAATGAATCTGTGCCCATTTGAAGTAGCGGGCTCGATCAGACCGATGACATCCATTCCCCAAGCAGAAAAAGGCCAAGGTGCACTTGTTTCATTGAGTTCATTTGGTGGTACTCATATCATGTCTGCATGTATTTGGCACTGATGACACTTTTGGACATACCTAATGCAATCCGTTTCCATAGTCATCCAAAAATATCTTGCTCTCAATATCTTCTTGGCTAAAATGAAACCGTTCATGTGTGGTCCGCAAGTTCCGGCATGTGTCTCTTCGACTAGTTTAGAAGCTTCCTTAGCGTCAATGTACCGCAATAATCCTAGGTCTGGAGTCCTTCTATATAAAATTCCTCCGATGTGGAAAAAATGGTTGGATAATCTTCAGAGTGTGTGTTTCTGAGTATGATTTGCATGCTCTGGGTATTCTCCTTTTGCCAAGTATTCCTTAATATTACGGAACCACGAATTCCCATACATTTCTTCTTCAACATGAGTACAATAGGCTGGCTAATTATAGATTCTTACTAGAAGAGGGTCGATGAAATTCTTATTTGGGTGCTGTATCATGGAAGACAAAGTAGCTAGTGCGTCTGTGAACTCATTCTGAATTCTCGGAACATGTTTGAATTTTATCTTTGTGAACCTCTTTATCAGCTCTTGCACATGATACAAATATGGCAGTATTTTGGTATTTCTTGGTAGCTCACTCCCCTAGAACCTGATGTACCAGAAGATCTGAATCACTGGTGACCAGCAATTCCTGGATATTTATGTTAATGGCCAAATTGAGCACCATGATGCAAGCGTCATATTCTGCCATATTGTTGGTGCAAAAAAAACCTGAGCTTTGCGGATACCGGATAATGCTGACCTTTTTTCGATGCCAAAACGGCTCCAATACCACTCATTTGAAGTTTGCATCCCCATCAAAGAACATTCTCCAACTGTCATAGGTTTCGGTGATATCTTCTCCTACAAATGATACTTCTTCATCGGGAAAATACATTTTCAGTGGTTCGTATTCTCCTTCTACAGGATTTCTGCGAGATGATCGGCCAAAGCCTGTCCCTTGACCGCCTTCTAAGTCACATAGACAATATCAAATTCACTCAACAGTATCTGCCATTTTGATAATTTCCCTATAGGCATTGGTTTCTGGAAAATATATTTCAAAGGATCTATCCTTGATATGAGATATGTAGTGTAGGCACAGAAGTAGTGCCTTAATTTTTGAGCTATCCATGTTAAAGCGCAGGTGCATTCCAGCAAAGAATATTGCGCTTCATATGGTGTGAACTTCTTACTCAGATAATATATGGCATGTTCCTTCTTCTCATCTTGTCGTGCTGTCCTAAGACACAGTCGGAAGCTCCATCTAGTACAGACAAATAGAGTACCAGAGCTCTATCAGG
Organism: Nicotiana sylvestris; assembly: GCF_000393655.2. Classification (NCBI taxonomy): domain Eukaryota; kingdom Viridiplantae; phylum Streptophyta; class Magnoliopsida; order Solanales; family Solanaceae; genus Nicotiana; species Nicotiana sylvestris. The sequence goes on from NC_091064.1 coordinate 14,604,614, forward strand.
TTCATACTGGACCAAGACTGGTGGTGTGGATAGGTACTCCTTGATTCTATCAAAAGCTTTTTGACATTCTTCAGTCCAACTTGTCGCAACATCTTTCTTCAGCATTTTGAAAATTTGCTCACAGTTCACGGTCGATTGTGCTATGAAGCAGCTAATGTATTTGAGATGCCCCAAGAAGTTCATCACATATTTCTTGCTCTTCGGAGGTGGAAAATCTTGGATTTCTTTGACCTTTGAAGGATCTAATTCAATCCCTCGACGATTGACGATGAAACCTAGTAATTTTCTAGAAGGGAATCCAAAGGTACACTTTTCAGGATTCAGTATCAGATTGTACCTTCCAAGCCAATTAAAGAACTTCCTTAAGTATGCTATATGATTTGCGCTTCTTCTAGACTTGATGATGATGTCATCCACGTACACCTCTATTATTTTATGAATCATGTCATGAAAAATAGTCGTCACAGCCCTCATATAAGTGACTCCAGCGGCATCATTTTATAACAATACATCCTCCATAGAGTGATAAAGGCTGGTTTCTTGGCTTCATCTATCTAGATTTGATGGTATCCCGCAAAGCAATCCATAAAGGATTAGAGTTCATGCTTGGCACAGTTGTCGATCAGTGTGTGTATATTGGGTAACGGGAAGTCATCTTTGGTACTTGCTTTGTTTAAATCCCGATAGTCGACACATACTCTGACCTTCCCATCCTTCTTCGGAACTGGCACCATGTTAGCCAACCAAGTGGGGTATTCGACCACTCTGAGAACCTTAGCTTTGATCTATTTGGTGATTTCCTCTTTGATTTTCAAACTCATATAAGGCTTGAATTTTTTGAGTTTCTACTTTACAAGCGGGCACATCGGATTGGTAGGTAGTTTATGAGCCACTATAGATGTGCTCAAACTGGTCATATCATCATAAGACCATGCGAAAATGTCTTCATACTCCTTCAGGAAATGGTGTACTCTTCTTTCTCTGATGGTAACAGGTGAATGCTTATGCGAGTTTTTTTGACTGTTTCAGAATGCCCCGAATTGATTATCTCAGTTTCGTCCAAATTTGGCTTAGGCTTATTCTCAAAATTTTCCACCTCTCTGACAATTTCCTCAGGTATTATATTTTCTTCCTCTATTTCCCCGGAATCACTATCTTTATGTTGCGTTGTCTCATTACATGTCACAGTCGTTGGTTCATCAAGATAAGTAATAATAATGCTGTAGAGAGAAAATGTAAAGGATAATAATAAATACTAAAATAGCAATGCATTAGATAATTCTTGAAATATTAAAACAAGTACGGCTCGATGACTCGAGCAATTATTTCAAAACAAAATGTGTCTAACACAAAATAATGAAAACGCCTTAAATGCTGAAAATTGCTTTTAAAAAAAATAGATCATGCTAATTGCCCGGCTACCCAGTAACTTGACAGGCTCGGGATGGTGTAGCAGTCCAGTTCTTGAGAATAGCTCCCTTTCCTACGGTCTGAATTGTAAGGTCTTGCTCCTCCTCCTCCTCAACCTTTCCATTACAGTCCATGTCTTCATCATCTAGAAACAGATTCCTTAGGCCAGCTAAAGCCTCTTCTTCTTTAGATCCCCATATCACGTCAGTTTGTTGAGATATTTGATGCAGAAGTGGTATTGGCTGCTCAAGTGGGTAATAAGCAACACGCTATGGTGGCGACCAATTCTGATACTCGTGCCAGGTATATTCATACCCAAGCTCAAAAGTCGTGCCATAGCGCTTTAGCTGTATTGGTTTGGTGATCCCTTGGAGATTCTGGTCGAGACCCTTGCCAGGTTCGTACCCTGTCCATAACAATATACTTTCAATCTTATTACTTCACCACTTGTCTTTCTCAATTGCATTAACGCGCTCGATGCGATGGTACGTTTCTCCACCAAACTTCCTTCTATTCTCGACCAACCAGAACAGTTTGATTGGTGTAAATGGGGTTACTCCCATCCCCGTGGATGATTACTTCCTGATGATTCCATTAAAATTTTACAGCCTGGTGTAGAGTGGAGGCTACAGCCCCAGCAGCATGTATCCAAGGTCATCCCAACAGTAGATTGTATGTGGCAGATATGTCCAATACTTGAATTCAACAACAAACCAAGTTGGGCCCATCTGCAAGCATAGGTCGATTTTCCCAATTGTGGCCCTTGGGACCCATCGAATGCTTTCACGTTCATAGTTCTTGCTCGTATCTTATGCAAGCCTTTACCCAACATTTAAAGTAGTAAACGGACAAATGTTGAACTTGAACCCCCATCTATTAGAACTCTCGCAATAAATTTATTCTTAAATTGCATTGTGATATGTAGTGCCCTGTTATGACTAAGTCCTTCTGGTGGTAGCTCGTCTTCGTGAAAAGTGATATTTTGGATTTCCAACACTTGTCCCACCATGTTGGCCATTTCTCCACTAGTAATGTTATTGGGTACATAAGCTTCGTTCAACACTTTCATCAATGCATTCCTATGTGCCTCAAAATTCTGTAGTAATTATAAAATGGATATCTGAGTGGGGATTTTGTTCAGATGATCAACCACAGAATACTCTCTTGCTTGCACCTTTCTCCAAAGATCATCCAGGCCAGTTTCAATGATAGGTGGCTTGGGAGCGGCTCCTTTGCTTGTCCCCCCCCAAATGCTCAGGTGTGTAAACCCTATCGGTCCTGGTCATGCCTTGTGTAACACCTATTTCTTCCATTTCCCCTTTTTCTTTTCTTCCCGCCTCTGCAGCATAGTCCTATGGTATAGCATTGGAATTAAAGGACGGTGTAGATGCTACCATCATAGTAAAGGTTGTGGTCACTTCTACCTCAAACGGAGTTGGCGTGGCTGAGGGCATTGTTACTTCAACCTCGAACAGAGTCGGTATGGTTACTTCAACCTCAATTGGTGGCTGAATCTGCACCACAATAGGTGTGATAATGGTTGGGGATATTTTAGGTTCATCCCCTTCACGAATGAGCCCGATTGATCCTTTCGGATCCTATTCTTCATAAGTTTCTATTATATTTACCCCTTCGCCTCTATGATCTAGGAGGGGGTTGTTGCAGATATTTGGTGTGTCCTCTTTGGCTTGTATAACCTTGGTGTCAATCAATGTCTGGATCTTATCCTTCAAAATGCGACATTCATCAATAGTATGACCTTTCATGCCAGAGTGGTAGGCACATGTCTTGTTTGGATTGACCCACTGAGAGGAGTTTTCTACGGCAACAACGGGAATGGTAGTGACATAACTGGCAGCCTTCAGTCTTTCATACAACTGATCGATGGGTTCAACAATAGGAGTGTATTGTCTGGGTGGTCTATGGTCGAAACTTAGTTTGGGTTTTTGGTAGTTTTGGCGAGCTAGTGGTGGTGAGTGGTAATATGCAGGTTGGGTGTTATAGGTATGGCAAGTGGCGGCGGGTTGCTGGTATCTGGGAGGTGAAGGCTGATATGTGGGTGGAGGTGTTTGGTATGTAAGGCGAGACTTTGGACCTTTGGCTACCATTACTGCACCAACTTCCTTCTTCTTAGAGATACCTCCTGACTGCAAGGCTTTGTTTTTATCCTGTAGTGCCTCAAAGTTTGTCACCATTCTGATTTTAATTCCCTCTTCTATTCTTTCTCCTAATTTGATGATGTTAGAAATTTTTTGGTTTTCAATAACCATCAACCTCTCATAATATTGCGGATCCTAAGCTCGAATGAAGAACTTGTTCCTCTGTTCTTCTTCTAGTGTCGGCCTTACTTTCACAACTTCTGATCTCACATCGAGTAGCATACTCGCAGAAAGTTTCTGTGGGCTTATTTTCAAAATTTTGAATGTACAAGACATCTGGCGCATTTTCTGTATTGAACATGAACCGATCCATAAAATCTGATGCCATGCTTACCCAGTTAATCCCTTTTTTGGGTTTTGACTGATGTACCATGATAGAGCGTCTCTAGTAAGGCTCCTCATGAACAGCTTGATGCGAATCCTTTTGTCTTTGCCAACTCCTACGAGCTTGTCATAATAGGTTCTCAAATGTACCTTCAGATCATCTGTTCCGTCGAACATTTCGAACTTAGGAGGTTTGTAAACCTCTGGTAGTTCTACGTCTGGCTGGATACACAAATCTTCATAATTCAATCCTTCGATGCCTTTACCACCTTCAACACCTTGGACCCGACTAATAAGTTTCTTGAGTTCTTCTGCTATGTTTTTGATGAGCGGGTCCTTCTCGGCAGATTCAGGTATGTATAAGGTTTGTTGTAGAGTGTGAGGTAAGGTTTCTATGTATATGGGTTGTGGAGTGTGAGGTAAGGTTTCTACGTATATGGGGTTGCTTTGATAGACTCTAGGAATTTGGGCATAGTTGTCACGACCCAAATCGATGGGCCACGACGGGCACCCGGTACCTTACTCAACCGAGTACCAACATAACATATCTTTTGTATCATACTATCATAGGTATATAAGCTAGAGAGGCTGTCATGAGATAAGTACAGTAAAACATTGAGAAATACTCGTTATTGGACGATCCAACATGTAATCGAAACTTATACATATGACATACGAGCCTATAAGACCTAAATAATCACTCATGTACTGAACATAGGCCGACAAGGCCATACAATCTTTTACGTACATGACATCTGTCTACAAGCCTCTAAGAATACATAATTTTTGTAAAGGTTGGGATAGAGTCCCGCCACACCAAACAATACACATCTAGACCATACTCACCAAACTAGCAACTCCGAAGCAAATGGAGTGTACTAACATCTTCCGCTAAGCTGATAGACTACTTGGAGGGCTCTCGACCTATCTATCGGGACCTGCAGGCATGAAACGCAGTGTCCCCAAGCAAAAAGAGACGTCAGTAAGAATAATGTACTGAGTATGTAAGACACATAAATAAGTACATAATAGACATGGAGGAAATATAGAGTAAATGACTCCACCTGTAAGTTTGAATAACTTTGTAAATCATGAAACAATTATGGTATCATGCATATCCGTATGAATGTCATGTCGTGCATAGGTATATGTTTCACAACATCATCAGCCTCTGAGGGAATCCCATCATATCATCTCTGCCACTGTGGGCAAAATCATCAACGTATACCAGCTGATCATGTGGGCGTATATAATGCTATAGCCTTTCCCATATCCCATATATATATATATATATATATATATATATATATATACATACATACATACATACATATCTACATGTATATAACGCCATATGGTCATTGGTCAATGTACATGAATGCAATGCATGAAAAGTACGTTAATAAAATCTCTTGGAGTGTCATAAAAACATTATGCCTTTGAATAATATCATGAAGTAAACCTTTTTATTTTTTCAACTTGCGTATTTTTCTGAGAGCCATGCACAGATGATAGAATAATATGACACATGGGGAATCAAAAATACAAGCATCTCTAATATTTCTATGAATAGAGTCATGTATGGAAATTATGCATTTGCACGTTTCGTTTGTGTCGTATAGATCATGCCAAAAGAAAGAAGAGATAGCCTTAACATACCTAAACCAATTATCTTGGCAATCCTTTTAACACACGCCAATTGCGATAAAACACGTAACGGCGAGATCGAAATACGGAATGACCAACTTAATCACCAAAGTAGCGCAAGCCAGATGCCTACCAAGTGCTCCATCGTTTGTAATTTGGAATTGTAGTAGGGAGATTTTATGAATTCTCTTTGAACATGTTATGAATTCTCATTTGAAGATGTTATGAATCCTTGAATTCTTATGTGAATATACGTTGCCTATTTTGATGTAAGACTTCTCGTTTGAATTATTGAGTTGTTAGGCTTTAAGTAGTATGACTAAGCCACATATTACATAATTATGCCACCTTTTCTCTCCTAAAATAATAGTCATCATTTGGACAAAGCTTTGCTGCCATGTTACATTCCATGGTCTTTATCTAAAGACCTTAATTAACCATCCACCACTCCTTAATCAATTTATTAATTTTCCACTAATCTAATATTTAACAAATTATCCACATAATTAAGAATTATCTCAATTTACTTCATATACTACTCACTTTTAATATATTTTATGTACCATACTATCGTAGTCATGGGGTACCTTTTATAGCACTAGTCCATAAATATCAGGTATTTTAGCTAGGGTCATATTTTATTCCAAAATGTCAAACTTCGATGAAACTCATTAGCTTTGATTCGCTTACCCTCTCGCCTTCACGAATTTATTTATCCCTTGTTTGAAATAACATAATACTTATAATCCCAAAATAATCTCATTACTGAGCTTACGACGATTAATTTACGATGAAATTTTAACGTACAAAACAAATGCGATATGTAACATCTCATTTTCGAGCTTTCATCAATTTATTTATGGCGTACTTCCACATACAAAAATATGGGGTGTAACATCATTTCCCCCTTTGGAACATTCGTTCTCGAATGTTGACTGGTGCACTTATCATTTTCATGACTTATGCCTTCCGAATACTTTATTACTCCTCTTGCCGTCTAGGTAATTGTTCTGTGAATGAATCCTAACGGCCAAGACATTCCCCCCTTTAGACCTCTTTCTCACGCCACGACTTGTAGTCAGAATCTTTCCAATCTCATAACTGTTACTGTTGCTACCTTTCATCATGCAGCCTGTACGACTCTAACCATGTATGTACGCATATGAGATCTTCTCTCCTTTTTCCTCCAGCTTTTAGCCAACCTTTAGGCCTCACTTTGTGAATATATATAGAGCTTGGTACGATGTCCCTCTGAGCATCTATAAGTATATTGAAGTTCTTCGCTCGGTACTTTGTCGAGCTTTTGAATATTGCTTTATCTTATTTCATAGACCCGGTTATCCATTCGTATGACTTTACTGCACCTAGGTATGTCATACTATACCATAATTCTTACTTCAATTTATTGTCATTGAGGTCTACTATCAAACTCCGGGTTACTCTCGTTGCTTATTCTATATGGATAAAACTCCTTTAATGCTTCCTCATTAATTGTTCATCTTAAGAATAACGATCTAATCTCACCTCATACTTTATGATTGTGTCCATCCATTGTTGATTCACCTCAATATTGATTTATTATCTGCCACTGTTAATTTGATCTCTTATGTAACACTGCCGCTAGGGCTCACGTCTCATTGGGGGACATCTAGAGTAATTAGATTGATTCACCTAGGGGCGATACTATACTTCCATAATCGTATTTCATAGTATCCCAATGTGATTCACCTTGCATGGGTATTTTAATCCTGTATAGTTCATGAAATCCTCTTTAAGTCATTACTCAATCTAAGGCCCAAACGTCATTCTTTATCCATCACAATTACACCCTCATTCTACTACCAGGGCAGCATTCCATTTCTTCTAAATGCCATTAGTCTTAGACCCCTTTGAGTTCGTTCAAGCTATACTGACCTTTATATAACTTAAAGAAACCATCAGCTCTTCTTGTTTTCATGGCCTTAATCCCGAGGACTTATCCATTCTCGTCACCTTCTCACTCGCCTTTTCTTATCATTACTCCTGTCTTCCTAAAACCTTGTCGCTCTACCATACTTTAGCTTGCGACCAATACGTACCTATTTATACTATGCTCAACCTTCCTTCAACTTGCTTGCACCATAGATTTCCTTATGTTATTCTGTAACATCAAGTGATACATCACACCATATCTAACTCCTCTTTACTCTCTTGGCTAAATCTCTCGGTACTTAGAAACCATAGGCGAGAAGGTGCGCCACTGACGTCGCCGCTATCATTCCTGGATACCGAATCCCAAAACTTCTAACCTTCTATCCGAAGTATGGACTATTCACGATCTTCTACCTTTGAGTATCTCGTATGTTGTTCCCATTACCTTACTTACCTTAAAACCTCACATCATATCTTTTATTTCTTTCGTGATCTCCCTTCCACATAGTTATAATTCACGTCCATAACTTGAAGCTATATTATAATACTTGCACCCCTGGTGCATACACAATGCGGTTGGAGCTTCGTACTAACTTCTTATGAGGCTGGTACTTTTCTAACCGACTTTTTTGTAGGGCCGTTATAGGATATGGTTGTTGTACTATCTCTCTTGTACCTTTGATATTAAGAGTAATTCTGCAATGTTCTCAATCACGATGTCCATAATTTCGTGGGTCCAATAATCAAACTCCTGATTTACTTGGGTGATGTAATTATTTAGTTTCCTCTTTTCTCTGATCAACCTTTATGTAGGCTTAAGCTATCTTCCGATCTACGGTTCATGGTGTTAGTTATTACTTTATCCCTTCAAGGACGCTATGGAATATCCATGATTTAATATTCTAATAATTCTATCTGTTGTTTATGACCTGGGCTCAATTCCTTCATATAACTTAAACCAGAATCTTCTATGGCTATATGATTGTCAATGTATATGCTGCATGGATAATACTCTAAACTCTTAAGTGCATTCATAACGTAACCAACTCTGAATCATTACTCGAATAATTCCTTTCGTTCCTTCTCAGCTTTCTTTAAACGTAGTTAATTACTTTTCCTGGTCTTTCTACCCCCTATTTGCGTGCATACTTAGATTATCTTAGTGTCCACGCAAATTGAAATTCCATACAACTCATATGATCTTGAATATTACCTTTGATTTTACTTCCCTATTCATTAGCCACGGTAGGTACCATTTTCTTATGGAGTGCATATAATGTTGTTATGAGACTGTTGTTACATGACTATTTCCTCTTTAGGTCACTATGCTTAGGTTGAAGCCTTCTTCCTTATTTCCTCAGCTTGTTTTTCATTGTAGTACTTACGGAGATCTTCTGTCTCTTGTAAAGTTGCAAGCTGGTTATATTGTTTACCCGACGGAATTTTTGATGTTTGTACTCACCTTTAATTATACTTAGTTACTTACCTTTACGCCCTTGTGCTTGTAAGATTGCTTCTGAACTAATATTTTGACTGTCTTCCCAGTGACATTCTTTTTTATTTCAGTAAAACTCATATGGTACCTTTAACTAACCCAACTTCTATCTTAATACTTCTCAAGGATCACGATGTCATATCTGCGATACTGAATTCCCCATGTTGGAGTTTAATATTTTTATCTTGCACGATCTGTCGATTTGTCTGTATCCTGTTGTCTAGCCATAATTAGGCTCTTCCTGAATCAATTACTAACTACTCCTTGGCCCATCATCATATCAATAATCCGAATAATCTTTCTTGAGTTATTTCCTTTGTCTTAACTTACCTCTCGCGCTGGATCCTTATTCATCAATAACATCTCGAGTAGAAGCCCTTACCTCCTCTCCTTGACGTCGTGCTTGCACTGGAATCATAGCATGTCTGCAAGATTTGGATAAGTGCCATCTCATTCCTTTTTCATTTTTATCGCATTCTTCCTTTACCATCCCATAGTCACTAGAACCACTTAATTCTGACTTCATGCCATATCACCCCATATTCCCCCATTTAGGGGAGTACTAAGAGCTGAAGCCACGAGGATCTACCTATGGATGTTTTACCTCTATAACTTTGGCGTCTTCTCACATCATTGATGACCCTTACTTGCCTTGCGATGATCCTTCTGTACCAAGGATAGCAACTTTCCTTACTTGTGCGGATGATACTTAGTGTAACTGGCACATACAGTCCCTTAAGCTTACCTTTGCTCATATTGCTTGCTTTAGGGAAGCGTCTCCCTGAATGACCATTCTTTGAATTTCTTATGAATCTTCTTCTGTTGTCCATCCTATTATTACTGGAATGCAATATGAAATTCTCATGATGCCGATCATTATCAAATTACTCAGTCCCTAATTCATGTTTAGCTTACCTAGTCCACCAGCCCGTACTAATTTCTATTACTTTGGGTTCTAACTTTTTGTTCTGGCAGTCGCGTTGGAGTCACAAAATTATTTCTCGAAATGAGGATACAACCTTATGGCCTATACTCTTTTGTTGTGTCAAGGACTTTCACCTATCGTTTTTTCCCTTTACTCGATTGTATATTATGTAACACTGGCATTTCATTTTTTTTCTCCACCATTGTCATCCATGTATCACATCTTAATCATAATTCTTCATTAACTCTTTTCTTATTTCCCGCTAACATTTATGTCTATCACTTTATTTCAAAAACACGAACAAGATATTCCTTTGCTCTTAGCTCCCCTGGCTCAATCCATTGGCTCTTCGAGTTGCCTAACATTCTCTCTCTATTAGGGACGAGAGCCATACTAAGATAATATTTATCCCTTTCAAGGCATCCAGTGCCTATATTTGTAGTACCCATATCTAGCCGTATTATTTTAGAGTGCACCATCTGGGTGCCTTACAAGGAGATCTATTAGCATATTTGCACTATCTTTCGGAAATGTCAACTAACGTAAACATTCCATCCCCATTTTGGGTCACTCTAACCCCAGCTAGATCCTGATATTGGTCCTTCTATTATTCTACTTTTGTTAACTTCCATAGGACATAAATGATATGGGTGTGACCATTTGTACATACTTCTACTACCGTTGAAGGTAACTCAAAATGCTTATATCTCCTATCCTGAATAGTAAATAATGAAAGTCTTCATTAACTGGGCGCCTCGTATCCTTCTTCACCTTGCTTCTTTTACTTGTTTAGACTTGTACTATCTTCTGAATCTCTCATTGCCTTTCACCATAGGGGTGGATAGATGTCCTTGCCTTAAGGCTCCTTATCAAGAGGCTTACACGTCTTAATGCACACATGATCTACTGAAAACCATACATATTGTCACACCTCTTTTTTTACACCCCCGGAAGAGAGTATATATGAGAGTTTTTTCCAACTTAAAGTGACAATAGAAACGGGATTATTTTATTAAAAATTCAGAGTCTCCATTTGGGATAATTTATGGTGTCCCAAGTCACCGATTTTAAATCTCGAATCGAGAAAAGATTGACTCTGTATTACAGTCCGCGAATACAGAAATCCGGGTAAGGAATTTTGTTAACCCGGGAGAAGGTGTTAGGCATTCCCGAGTTCCGTGGTTCTAGCACGGTCGCTCAACTATTATTATTGGCCAATTTATCTAATTTTTTAAAAAAACTTTTGAACCTATTTGCATTTTAACTTTAAACCGCTTTAAATTATTTTAAGTAAGATTCAACGTTATTTAAAACACGTCTTTGGATCACGCCACATAAAATGCACTCGCGATCCGCGACATATTTTATTTAACGTTGTTAGGGTTTGGATTTGGATCACATGAAATGCACACCCGAGTTTAGGAAGGTAAATTATTGAAACAACGCGCCTAAAGCAACTACGCGTTTGCAACTTTGCGAGGGCCATGGAAAATTTGCTAAATGACGCGCCTCGATTTCTAAGGATAAAAATATTAAATGAGGACCATGGATTTTGGGATTTTATTTGGCATGGCACGCCTTACATTATTCCAAAGGGGCTTTACTCAACTAAAACAAACTACGGATGTTCATAAGTTGATTAATTCTCCTAATAGCTAATAAAGATTCTCCACACACAAGTTAGTAACTACAGTTTGAAAGCTACAAATTCACTAGTAAATTAATGCATGCTCCCAGCCATATGATGTATTATGCAAAGGAATGTGTCTGCAAACCAATACTTATTCAGAGGTTAAATAACTTAAAGAGTATGAACAAATTTGAACTTTTAAATAACAATACACGACATTCTATTTAGTATATGTAACTAGCCAAAAGGATTTCCAGAAGCAAGCTATTAGTTGGTATATCGATAAATTTTGCAGAGCTTGGCAATTAAAAGTCGAGATTAACTGATTATGATCAATTGCTCATCCCTTCCTTCGAAATTTATATTGCTAGTAAGATCTTACTAATTGAGGGAAAAGTTACTGTTTTTACATGTCAGTGATAGGGTTCTGCAATCATTCTCAAAATTTAACTTCATTTTTGCATTGAAACCAAAAAGAAAAATCTCAATCAATATTAAATCAAGCTAATGCACTAACCCAACAATTGCATCTAACACGTGACTTGACCCAAGATATTAACGAGATTCTATCCAAAATGTTTTAAGTAACAGACATCGAACAAAGCAATCCAACTTTCCGTGAACTTATAGGAAAAAATGACAAAAGAGCTTAAATCCAACAGATTTCATTGTTCTTCAACTCAATTATACTTTTATACTTTCTGCTATTAGAATATTAGTATCAACATCTCATCAAATCTACTGTTGCTCATAATATTAAGAATCCAAAGGCAATCACATGAGAATAAGTGAGGAAGTAAAGCATCAATAACATTGGAGATGGACATTATGGACGCAACATACAATCAGTACTTCAAATTAATAACTTAACTAGAACACACAAAGTTATAGTTACATACCAATCTATCAGAAATCAGCCTGAAATCCAAAGACCAAATAAAGGCCAAGGACAATCAAGCGTGAAAATCAACTACAACTCAGCGAGTGTTTAACAACATTAAACAGTCCTAAATTTCACAATTCACAGCACAGTCCTACTTATACACACCATAATAAATTGATTCATTATGCTATTTGAAACATTTTGAGGACTGAACATTATAAATATAAATGATACTAGACAACAAGAATAAGACTCATCATGGTCATTCCATTTTAAATTCCAATTCCAGACTTCAAATACATTTAGATGATGTCCATAAGGCTGAGTAATCCCTGAAAATGAGAATGAATGAGGGTATGATTCAGCAGTAACAACAGAAATCAACACACAATAGAACCAATTGAACCAACAGAAATCAGCTCAAATCAGCAGTGAACCAGTATTTCTAACAACAAATCTAAACCAGCTTTAAGAATATACCCGAAAAACTTTCAATCAACCAAAAACTTCAATAGACCAACCAGAATGTTTCAGCACTAAAAAATTTTCAGAAATTAACCAAGAGAATCTAATGGAACAGCACTTCTTTAACAATTTTTTTTTTGTTTTTTTTTACTTCTGACTCTATTTAGCTTTCTTTCTATCTCTGTAATCTTTCAATCCTAAATCTCTTTTGTATCCTTTCAGAGTTTTTTCCCCAGAATCTTCTTATATGAACTCAGTCTATCTATGAACTCCTTCTATCTCTTTTTACTCTATCTTTTCAATATTTCAGAGCCTTTGTGTATATGAACTCAGTGCTTATGTCTCTCTCTGTGTGTTGATTTTCAGCCCCTTTAAATAGGCATTCAGCTTAGTGCCTTCTCCATTACCAATTCACCTTTTCATTTCTTAATTGTCCACTTAACCTAGTTAGTGTAATTCTAACCCTACCACTATTGAGAAGCTTCTCAATTAGGTGAATACCCTTTTTATTAAACAATCCCTAATATTACCCTTAAGTTTCTGTTTTTAACAATCTCTTAAGTTCTGAATTATCACAATCTCAACAACAGTAAGTAAAAGAAACTGATACTTTCAGCTGGATTGAAACTCAATGAAATTCAAAAATAGTTGTTAAATCATGTTAAACCATGGCATTTTTAGAAATTGTCTTGAAACGGGAGCTAATGCAGAGGATAGACTATCCTTCTAATCTCAAAGCATTCAGTTTCAGAATTAATTCACAAACATAATCAATGAAACCTAACAGAAGGAGGAAAATCCTACGAATTTGAAACCAAATTACAACCAAACCTTAGGAAACTGATTGTTATTAACAATAAGTTAACTAATGAACCTAAATACCAGAGAAACAAATTGAACTCCCAATTCAAGTAAAAAAAATGTAAACAAAACTCAATTACAACCTAAAACTAGAATAAACGAAATTTAAACCAACTCTAAACTATAAGTTAAGGCATGATTAAGTTATCACATTTATTTTAATCAGAAGGCAAATTGAGATTGTGAACTAGAAAATCATCAAGTCATTCAGTAAACGGACACACAAAACACAATAAGTGATTAAGCCTAGAATAGAATGAATGAATGAAAAACAGTCACACTTTCTGGCTTGGCAGAAACTTAGTCGATTTTCGACTGATTTAAACCAAGAGCAAAAGTGAAGAGAAACAAAAAGAAAGTAAAAAGGAAAGAATAAACTTACCAATCCAGTTCGAACTTGACTGACCTTGATTCGATCCCAAAATAGCATCAATCGCTTTTTTTTTTGCTAAGAACAAATGACCAACATCATTTGGAGATTGAATCGAATTGAACACTGAAGAGACGTTAGAGGAAAATCTGTAAATGCGAAATTCCGACTGGGCTCCTAAAGCTCGAACCTAATCCTAAAATTTGACAAGCTCTGGCCTCATTCGAAGGGTAAAAGGTGGGGGTTTGGAAAGAGGGGAGTGAGGGGGTCATGGGGTGTCATTTTGATGGTGGTTAGAGGAGGTGCCGCCGGGTTTTAGGGCTGTGGAAAAGGGTGGCGGCTAGGGTTTTGGGAGGGGTGTTCTCTGAGTGAGAGAGATGAGTGACCGAGGGGGTTCTGAGGGGTGGGGTCATTTTTGGTTATTTTATTAAAATCGGGGAATCGATTTTTGCCGTTAGATCAAAAAGAATCGACGACTCAGATCATTCCGTGGTTCAGAAACGATGCCGTTTAGATTTGGGAAGATTGGACCAGGTATGAATTAGGTTTAGGCCTAGTTTGTGGGCATTTTGGTTGGGTACAGGGTATTTGGTTTGGAACTCTTGAATTAATATTGAATTTGGCCTGATTTTGATTTCCTTCTCTTTTATTTAATTCTTTTCCTTTTCTATTTATTTCCAAACTATTTTTCAAAATTAAAACTAAAATCCTAAATTAAATTATAAAAACCCAAATTAACTTTAAAAATACTAATTAACTTTAAATAATACTTATCACAAATAATTAAATACCAAATTAAAAGAAAATCACAAAATTTTGACATTAAACATTCAAATGCAAAAAATACGTTATTTTTTGTGATTTTTACATTTTGTAAAATAACAATTTACTAAATTAACCCTAAAAATGTTAAAAAATCAAATCCTAAGTGCAAATGCTATATTTTTGTATTTTTAATGCATTAATAAAATTAAACATGCACACAAAAATATGAAAACAATCAGGAAAATCGTACAGTAATTCCTACAATAACACATAATTAAAGAAAAGACATAATTTTGGGAATTCTTTTGTGTGAGGCAAAATCACGTGCTCACAGGTGCCCCTCTTTGCCCGGAAACACGAAAAATTTTCGTGCAAAGATAAAGTGAGCGGATACGAGCGATTTTTGCCCGTTTGAATATTTCGTGGGAAGCATTTTTTGAAAGATTTGACCGAACCTCTACTTCAAAGGTTTCCTACATATCCTTGGCTATAAAGGAATCAGGTCAATGTAGTCCAGGAAGTTTTGGTAGCTGGGACTACCATGAAGCTGTGATTTCACTATCGCTGCTGCTGCTGCTACTGCTTACTGGCCTCCTTATTACACCATGACAAAATGAAGAAGCTAGACTAAGCTATAATCTATGCTTTACAAAGATTTATTTTCAAACTTGGTCTTGTGACTGTTGTTGCCTCGTCGATTTGTATTTTCCCGGTGAAATCCCTTTATTGCCCACTTGAATTGTAATCTGAGATGTTTTCCCTTTTCTCCAGTTGGATGCCTGACAGCTAAACTTGAATTGTATTCCCTTGCTCTCCAAGTGGGTTCCTGATTGATGAACTTGAATTGTATTCCTTTGCTCTCCAGGTGGGCGCCTGATTGCTGAACTTGAATTGTATTCCCTTGCTCTCCAGGTGGGCTCCTGACTGCTAATCTTGAATTGTATTCCCTTTCTCTCTAGGTGGGTGCCTGACTGCTAATCCTTAATGTATTCCCTTGCTCTCCAGGTGGGCGCCTGACTGCTGAACTTGAATGTATTCCCTTGCTCTCCAGGTGGGCGCCTGATTGCTGAACTTGAATGTATTCCCTTGTTCTCCAGGTGGGCTCCTCATTTCAACAAAAATAGACAAAACAAAGAAAATTTTATGCCCCAATTTGGTGGCTGGGCACATATGTGAGTGTAAAATAAATCATGTTTCCAAATATCAGTAAGAACTTGAAAGCTGGAACTTGAACTATACTCCCTTGCTCTCTAGGTGGGCGCCTGATTGCTGAACTTGAAATGTATTCCCTTGTTCTCCAAGTGGGCTCCTGATTGCTGAAACTTGAAATGTGTTGTTCTCCAGGTGGAATCCTGATTGCCGATACTTCAACTGTTGTTCCTTGTTCTCCAGGTGGACGCCTGATTGCTGATACTTCAACTGTTTTTCCTTGTTCTCCAGGTGGACGCCTGATTGCTAGTACTTGGTCACGCTCTTATCTTTAACATCCGTGTTGTTCTCCCTGTTCTTCAGATGGGCACCTAACTTCAACAAAAATAGACAAAACAAAAGAAAATTTTCTGCCCCAGTTTGGTAGCTGGGCGCATCTGTGAGTGTTAAACTGAATCATATTACCAAATATTACTAAGAATTTGAAAGCTAGGTCCCATTTTCCAGGGGGTCCTGACAACTCTTAACTAAATGACAATTTTAAATCTAAGCTATATCTTTTAAAGGTATGACTTCCGCTAAATCTTGTTATCTAATAAAGTCTTTAACTAATCCCCATTACCGAGGAGGGTCCTAACAACTCTTATTTAAACGACAATTTTAAAGCTAAATTATATCTACTAAAGGTATGTCTTATGCTAAATCTTGTTATCCAAGCCAGTTTTAAACTACGTCCCATTATCCAGGAGGGTCTTGACAATCAAAAATCAAGTCTTATCTTAAGAGTGACAATTTTACGGCTAAATTATATTACCCTACAACAGAACTTATGCTAAACATTGTTATCTAATGGAAATCTCAAAGCTAGGTCCCATTATTCAGGAGAGTCCTGAAAACTCCTAATTGAATCCTATCTTAAATATGCAAACTTTGAAACCAACTTATATTCCTTTGGGATACATTTATGCTAGATTTTGCTATTTACGATTGTTTCGATTTTTAAACTAGGTCCCATTTTCTAGAAGGGTCCTGAGAATTCTGCAATCAAACTTGCCTGGTACTTGTTCTCCTTACGGATGATTTCCTAAAATAAATGCCATCTTTGCCCCTGTTTCAAATCAAAGAAAATCTTGACAGTTTAAAACGTGGTGGTTAGTTGTGGCATTCTTACTGGGGGTGGTTTTATTTTTTCTAGGCTTTGCTTCATTCCGACTGCCTTGAACATGGTCGAAGGATTGTTTTGACCTTCTGAATGATCCTTAACTGCAGGATCCTCAACTGTTGTTCTCCATTTCTGACCTTTCTGTCTGAACTCGTACATCTCCCACGACATTACTGAACCATTCCACCGATTTAACTTTTGCTTACACCCTATGTCCCACTTTTCATCATATTATCTCTGGCATGTCCTAGCCGCATTTTGCTTTGTGCAATTTCGAAACTGGTAGTAAACTTTGAAATTCCCTATTATTCGTTGAAACAAGGCCAAACTTGGAAGAGATTTAGAGGAGTAAAATTAACAGCAATGAAATGCAACGATTTTGAGAATTAAGAATAAAGAAGAAAATCCAAATTTGGATGACTGTTGGAGATAGGAAAATGAACTTATCTAAGTGGAGTCACTGGCACCAATGATCATGGTATGCATTTTGGATTAATCAGCCCAGTTTATTTAACCAATCTCTTTTCCAATTGTTTTAATTTGTGCTCCAAGATCTCCACAACCCAATTTACTTTCCGCCAACTTACGAACCTTGTTTGACTTGCAGTGCCCTGAAGGGTTTTCACCGATAAACCTCTCTCATTTGTTAATTCCTCAATTTCTTGTAGCCTCATGGTGCCCGTGAAGGTTTTCACCAATAAGACTCTCATTTTTATTTTCTCTCAGCTTTCGTCGCCTCACGGTGCCCATGAGGGTTTTCATCAATAAGACTCTCTCATTTTTTGATTTTCACTTGCTTAAACTGGAGTGTTGTCCCTGATATGAATTCTCTTTACTTGCTTGACTTGGCATCTCTCGAAGACTGATCGGGAGGTCTTTCTTTGGACAGCAATGTGAGCTTTTGGATATGTTTGGAAAGAAAAGGGTATCAAAAAGGCTCAAAGCAACTTCAAAATGGGTTAGAATTACAACTTTTGGAATCTTATTCTTATTGCAATCACAACCTCTGTCCCAGTTTCTTGCTTGGTGATTATTTTACTATGACCGAGTCGTGAAGCTGCCTACGTATACTTAACATGTATCAGGTCAAACGTAGTTCACACAAATTTCTTTGTTTTCTTGTACTTTCTCTTTTCACTTCTTTTCTTTTCTATCTTTCTTTTCTTTTTTTTTTCTTTTTTTTTGTTTTTTCGTTATTGATTCCAAAAGAGGGGTACGGAAGAAATAAATAAGGCTCAAAAGGGGAAACAAAGGGTAAAATGTTTAGATAGCAGAACAAATTGCCTTCGTCATTTCAATCTTCGAAACAATGCCAAATACAAACAATCAACGATTATACCAAAGAAATCATACATAGTATCTCTTGACTACATCAGAATTTATAGCCATGTCTATGCATTTTCCTTCAATATCTGTTAAACATAAAGCACCATTGGACAATACTCTGGTCACAATGAATGGCCCTTGCCAATTCGGGGCGAACTTGCCTTTTGCTTCAGCCTAATGTGGAAGGTTACGTTTCAGCACTTGCTGACCCACTTCAAACTTTCGGGGACGCACATTTTTGTTTTATGCTCTTGACATTCTCTTTTGATATAACTGGCCACGACACACTGCTGCCAATCTTTTTTCATCAATCAAGTTCAACTGCTCCAAATGGGTTTTGACCCACTTATCATCATCAATCTCAACCTCAGCGACAATCCGAAGGGACGGGATTTCAACTTCCGCAGGTATCACCACTTCAGTTCCATATATCAACAAACAAAGAGTTTCCCCTACTCAAGTACAGACAGTAGTGCGATAACCCAACAATGCAAATGGTAATTTTTCATGCCATTGCCTGGAACTTTCTACCATTTTCCGAAGTATCTTCTTTATGTTTTTGTTGGCTGCCTCGTGTTGCAACCAAAACACTCATGCAAGTGTACGTGATCTTCAAGTAATATAGTAATAAGTAAAGTATCGTTCCCACAAGGACTTGTGATCAACTTATAGACTGATGCAAACTCAAACAATTATCGATTCAAGCTAATTCATCACAAAATACATAAATAACAAATTTGAAATTTAACTAGTAGATAAACAATAATACAACACAAAGTTACTACGCCACTTATGAATTTTTCTTTTAACAATTAATAAAAGAGATATCCCGGGGTTATGGGCTTGCTAGAGATCATGCTACATTTTTAGCTTAAAAATAATTTATTGAATTATTTGGGTTATTGATTATAGGGTTAATAATACCCATAAGAATCTGTCGATTTCTTATGCGACTATTCAAGTTAAATTGATACCTATATTTCTATGGTATTAATATTAACTCAAATGCATTTACAAATCCTATTTCTCAACCAAACAAGGCAATTAAGTATAGTTCTATCTTAATCGCGAATCTTTCACCCGATGCCCAGGATCCAGATCTTGCTCTATTTGATTCTATATGCAATCAAGAATTTCCTTTTTCAAGTTTAACTCAAGATTCGTAAATAGTATTTCACTATTAGCTATGCAGTAAAATAATTAACAGCAGAATCAAATAAACAACCCTTAATGATAATTCAAGATCATCAATCTAAGCTTCAAACAACATAATCATCTAACACCCATAACCCTAGAATATTTGGATTTTTAGCTACTCATAATTATACAAACATCAACAATAAAAATCTTAAACATAATATGAGTAAATACTAGGAGAAGGTTTAGAAAAACTCTTTTAATCCTTGCTCCAAGTTGATATTCCTCCTTGATTCTCTTATTCAAGATGAATCTCCTTCCTCTTTTTGTTCTCCAAAAACAGGTCTCCTCCAATAATGGCACTGCTTTTGCCTTTTTAATCGTGTAGGAAGGGGTTTTGACAAGTATGCCCTTTTTAGTCCGAAATAGAATAATTTTGTGATTTTTACACACCCGCGACGCGCCCCGCGATGCCCCGGGTGATGCGTACATGGATTGGATAGAGGCAGAATGCATTTTAACGGAGCAAAACAATGTAGCGAAAATATTTGCACTGCCGTGGCGCCCCACGCGGAGCCCTCCGTGGCGCGGCAATGCAATATTTTGCGCTGCTTCATTTTTTCATTTGTTTTGCTATCCGGGCTTGCTTTGCGACCCCCAAACACGATCCCGACTTGATTTATTTAGCTTTTACTCAGACTTCAAAGCCCCAAATCAATCAAATTTATACCAAAGTTTGTTCTTAAGTCGGATTAGCTTCCTGTAAGGCATAAAGCTTGAATTTAGTACAATTCATTATCATTTAAGCTCAAACCTTTGTAAAAATGCAATAATTAAAGTGTTGTTACAACGACTAAAACACGAATTTTTAGCCTATGATCAACACCCCACACTTAGACCATTGCTCGTCCTCAAGCAATTAACATACATTTCACATAAGGACGACCTTTTTATCAAATAATTTCTCTAACAACACATGCCAACACTTAAGTACCAATTCATAATAGTTCAATCCTCAAGGCATGACTCACAAGTGCCACACATTTTCATAACTTGCTCACTTACTCTAACACAAAGGTCAAAATGTTTCCCTGCTTTCACAAATCATGTGCCCTCCCACAACTAGTATAGACTAGTTCCTCTCAACATAGTATTCACAAATATTTAGGAACTCAAAATAGGAAGAATTAACTCACTTTCAGAATTGAAATTCATGTGCAACAGATGACATACCATATGCTTGCCCCTAGTGTAATACTCTACTAATTGAGCTTATTCAATCAAGGATCAAATAGGACTTTAATTGGTTGTAATGCAGGCTGAGGAAGGGTGTGATAAATATAGAATGTAGTAGCTACATCTCTTTGAGCACTTCATCTATACACCATTTTATTTCACAATTTCAGCATTACTCTTATGTTAAACCATCTCCAACCTTTTTGAGATTTTTCATACTAACAACAAATCCCTTTTTCTTTAAGCACCATAAGTTAGGGAATGTTACTACTGAAAATTCACCCCTATATATATACATATATACACATATATGAATTATTCTTCCTTTTTTTAATTAAACTCCTTCAATAAACCAACAAATCTCTTCTCCACTTTAACAATATTAAAACAAGACTAAGTGCTCATAAGAGATAGAGGTTCAAACAACTGATATATTTACAAAAATAGGTAAGGTTTATGATGCGGATGCCAAAGAAATAGGATTAACAGCTCAAAAGGTTTGACTAAGATATATACAATTAGGTAGAGATAATTATCAAACTGGTTCAACAAAGAAAATGCCTATATCATCTCCTAAACTGAATAATGCTACTATTTCGCTTTGCAAAACACTTGAGGGCAAGTTCTATATATCAACTGTTACACACAGAATATTTCAACAACCTCACTCGCACATTGGCACACAACTCATTCAAGCTTGGATCTTTCTTGACTCTCTAGTCAAAACAGTTAAGCATAGTTATAAATACACAATTTAAGGCACTTACTTTAGAATCAAGAACTGAGATTTGAACATCACAAATAAGGTACATATAACTTCTAATGCATGTGCATTTGAGGAGATCAACTCTGTAAGTTAGGAACTTTTTATTCAATTGAAATAAAAAAAATTAAACTATACCCGGTTCAAATACACCCTTGGAAAAGAACCGTGGTGTAAAGAAAAACCAAGGGGAAAGTTTTAATTTAAACCAAAACTAGCATACACTAAACTGAAAATAAAACAAAATTGCAAACTCAATAATTTCGTATTTTTCTGATGGATTTTTTTTTCGACTTGAGATTTTTTTTTCAACAAGAAGATCTAGGAGGGATCTATACCGAAATTAGAATTACTTACTATCTATCAACACTATATTCTAACAAAACAAACTAAAAGCAATTTTAACAAACTAAACAAAATCAAACTAAATAACTAAACTCAATCAAATAAAATACGAAAAATATAAAAGTAAGTACATTACAATAGGGGCCAACCACCCCACACTTAAAACATTTGCATTGTCCCTAATGCGAAAAGATCAAAAATAGATCAGAAAAGACTCCCTGAGGCCATTGGCCTAAGCATCGTCATCCTTAAAAGTGCACAAATATTCTTCGTCATCTGAGGGAATAGAGTTCACATCTTCATCCGGTGGGATTTGTCCATGCTGAGCCATTCCTAACCACTGTTGTGTGAAAGGAGATAAAGGGTGATTTTGTTGCAACTCTTCCAAGTTCACTTCCACTCTAGAAGCGCGAAGGCGTAGGTCAGCAAATAATATCTGCAAAGTCTCTTCCACTCGGACAATCCTTTGATCGGGGTTAAGTGCAGCTGCAGGCGGATCTATCACAGTCGTGACATCAAGTGCCTTGATAGGATATGTTACTTCTATCCGCTGATCATAGTGATACTCTTCTTCAATGAAGTGTGTCCGCAATAACCGAGTAATCATACTCGGATAGTGTAGGCGTCGTCCTCGAAAAGGTCTCACCTTTGATATGTGTTCCAGCATGATTTTCCCAAGATCCACCTGCATTCCTATTAAAAATGCATAAATCAAGCAAACCTTTAGTTTTGATACGTCTGTATCACTTTGTGTTGGCATGATTTTGGCATTTATTATCTTCAAAATGACTCGTGCAGGCCGCTGTAATGTTCCTTTTTTCATTTCCTTGTGACACTCATTTGTATCTCTAGTCCACACGGCAAAGGAATCTTTACCACATAGCTGTCTGCGGATGTCTGGGTAATCTGGTCTACGCACGAACCTCTGGAACAGCTTATGTGAATGTTCTGTGAAACCCATTATTTGATTTATGACCTTTGATGAAAATGGGATCACTCTATTTCTGACCCTGACTTGATAGCTGACATCTAAATCACCGCCCAGTTGCCAATTGGCATAAAATTCTTTTACCAAGTTGATGTTCACACTATCACCTTGGCGAAACAACCCTTCAAAACCTAAAGCTCGAATGTTAGTATATATGGCATTATACTTACAGGAAAGCTTTGCTTCATCTATGACAACTTATGGGGTTGGTGGCACAGCAGGGACGAAGGATTGGAACCATTGTATTGTATGGGCTAGAATAGCCCTGATGCCATATTTACACTCTGGCACCTCATCTGCATCAGGGTCAAAGTGTTCCTCTTCCTCCTCCACTGGTGCCGGAGGTGGTTCCCTTCTACCTCCACGTCGGCTAGTAGATGCAGCCTCAATTAGGTCAGCGTTTGATATTTTGCTTGGGCGCCGAGACATTTTACCTACACAACATGATATATTAGTTAAAGATATACAAAATTATTTTAAGAGCAAGTGGAGTAAATACCCCACACTTATGTTATATCATGTTGACACTTTGGATGTATAACAGGGATTCAGACTACCCTGTTCTTCAATTAGAATGATATAATGCTTATTGGCCTACCCGATCATTAAAGAGACTTGCAACAATTAAAAATAAAATAAAAATCAAAAACTAAGCTTGATTTTACAAGATAAATTAATATTAAGCATAAACATAAAAAGAAATTTGTCTATTTTACAAAATTCAAAATATATATAGAAAATATACTACATAGGCACATTAGCACGAATCTTACATCTCATTTTTACATAAAGAAAGCGAAAAAATCACGGCTTGGCCTAATGTTATAGTTGTTATCAAGAATAACATCTCACAATGCAATTTGTTTCTCAATTTGCAACATTACTCAATTTTATGTCACATAGACATTTTAACAAATACATTGTAAGCATGTCTTTTATTCTTAAAATTTCAAATTCAAAAGAGGCGTAATCACCATATCAACAACACCAATATGCCTCTCATCAAAACTATAACATCACCACATCTTCACAATAATATTCAATACACAATTTTTCACTTTTTTTCATATGCATTTTCGGATTAGTACACTCCTTAACAGTCTTCAACAAGAAACTCAACTCATTTCACCTCAACACACCTTCAAATCCTCCATAACCCCATAAAGAATATACAAGCTAAGTTTCTAATACTATTTTTAACAGTATTAACAAAAGAAACTAAAAGAAGATTATGAACACAATTCTTGCTAGGGTTTATACAAATATACTTGAAAATAAGAAAGAAATACAAAATGAAATACTACTAGTTTGAAGGAAAAGAGAGAAGAGAATACTTACCTTGCAAGAAGAAGAAGGATTTGTTGATGAATCCTTGAATGAAATTGTTTGGTTGGGTTGCTTGAGTTTGGTGATAGAGAAGAAGAGAGTTTGGGGAGTGAAATAATGAAATAGAGGGAGGGGGTTTCGTATTTAAGTAAATTTTTTTTATATATAAAATTGGCCTGCCGCGGTGCCCCACGCGGCGCACCCCGCGGCACGGTAGGCCATTTTTTTTAGCTGCTTCGAAAATTTTGTATTCTGCCTCATCTGTGCAATTTCGCCTGGCGCGGTGTGTGGCACGATGCCCCATGCGACGCGGTAGGCCAATATTTCATAGAGTTAGCATATTTTTTGATTGTTTAGCTCACCATTCACCCCTACATCATTGTACACTGATTTTATGCCAAATTCATGCTTGCACCTGACTAGAAAATTATACATATAAAATCTAATAATTCTAAACTACAATTAAGCGTTAGTGATGTTAGTCATTGGGTTGCCTCCCAACAAGCGCCTAATTTAACGTCGTGGCACGACTCAACACGTCATTATTTATCAACCAAATCTATCGAGGTCTTGTGACGTTTAATATCACCACCCCAATAGTGTTTTACTTGCTGCCCATTCACCAAGAATGTACCACTTGAATTTATGTCCCGCAATTCAACTGTTCCATGAGGAGTCACATTTACCACAACGAAAGGGCCTGCCCAACGGGACTTTAGCTTTCCAGGAAAAAGCTTTGGCTTTGAATTAAACAAGAGAACTTCTTGACCCGACTCAAACTTACGATGTTGGATGTGCTTGTCATGCCACCTCTTGGTCTTTTCTTTATATAACTTGGCATTTTCATAAGCATGCAATCGAAACTCATCAAGTTCATTGAGTTGTAGAAGTCTTTTTTCACCGGCTAAGTCCATATCCATATTTAGCTTTTTGATTGCCCAATAAGCTTTGTGTTCTAGCTCAACGGGTAAATGACATGCCTTTCCATAAATCAACATGTACAGAGAAGTACCTATTGGAGTCTTGTATGCAGTTCGGTAAGCCCACAATGCATCTTCTAACTTACCGGACCAATCTTTCCTATTTGCACTCACTGTTTTCTCCAAAATCTGTTTTACCTCCCTGTTTGACACTTCAACTTGACCACTCGTTTGAGGGTGGTATGCAATAGCAACCTTGTATCTTACCCCATATTTTGCTAGAACATTTTTCAACAATTTGTTGCAAAAGTGTGTTCCTCCATCACTTATCAACATGGAGTTCCAAAGCGTGTGAAAAAGTGCTTCTTTACAAAGCTTACCACTACCTTTGCATCATTAGTAGGAAGGGCAATGGCCTTCACCCACTTAGACACATAATCAACTGCAACCAAAATGTATCTGTGCCCATTAGAATATGGAAATGGTCCCATGAAATCAATTCCCCAGACATCAAAGAGCTCTACTACCAAAATATTTTGCAAAGGCATTTCGTTCCTCTTCGTGATTGTACCTATTCTTTGACACCGGTCACAATTTTTAACAAAAGCATGTGCATCTTTAAACAATTTTGGCCAGTAAAAACCTGATTGCAAAACCTTTTGTGCAGTTCTGTCTCCACCATGATGACCTCCATAGAGAGAAGAATGACAGTCATGCAATATTGCATTCATCTCCTCCTCAGGGACACACCTTCTTACCAATTGATCTGCGCATTGCTTGTATAGAAAAGGCTCGTCCCACATGTAGAACCTCACGTCATGTAAGAATCTTCTTCTATGATCAGCTGTGAATTCTGGTGGAGTCACCCCACTTGCAATGAAATCCACATAATCCGCATACCACGAGGTTTCATCTGAAGTGATGGCTAGCAAATGTTCGTCAGGAAATTTTTCTTTGATTGATCCTCCTTTAGTGACATGACCTCGATTTTCCAGCCTGGATAAGTGATCTGCAACCTGATTCTCTGTCCCTTTTCGATCTCGAATCTCCAAATCAAATTCCTGCAAAATAAGAACCCATCGAATTAACCTTGGCTTGGCATCTTTCTTTGCAAATAAATACCTGATAGCTGAGTGATCTGTGTAAACTATGACTTTGGTTCCCACTAGATAAGACCTGAACTTATCAAATGCCCATACTATTGCAAGCAACTCTTTTCCAGTAACAGTGTAATTCATTTGAGCTGGATTAAGAGTTCTTCTTGCATAATGAATGGAGTAAAAGATTTTCTCCTTCCGCTGCCCAAAACAGCTCCAATGGCTATATCACTTGCATCACACATCAACTCAAATGGAAGTTTCCAATCTGGAGCAATGATAATTGGTGCAGTAACTAATCTTCTTTTCAGCTCATCAAATGCTTTCAGACAAGCATCATCAAACTTTAAGGATGTATCTTTCTCAAGAAGACTGCACAAAGGAGATGAAATTTTTGAAAAATCTTTAATGAAACGACGATAAAAACCTGCATGGCCCATGAAACTGCGAATGCCTCTAACTGAGGTCGGTGGAGGTAATTTTTCAATTGCTTCCACCTTTGCCTTGTCCACCTGCAATCCATTCTTGGACACTTTATGCCCTAGGACTATGCCTTCTCTTACCATGAAATGACATTTTTCCCAATTTAGTACCAAATTTGTTTCTTCACACCTAGCAATTACCTTGTAAAGATTCATTAAACATTCATCAAAAGAACATCCAAATACAAAAAAATCATCTAGAAATACTTCCACAAATCTTTCAACCATATCAGTAAAGATAGCCATCATACACCTTTGAAAAGTCGCAGGTGCATTGCAAAAACCAAATAGCATTCTTTTAAATGCATATGTCCCATAGGGACATGTAAATGTGATATTCTCTTGGTCCTCTGGGGTTATAATAATCTAATTATATCCCGAGTAACCATCCAAAAAACAGTAGTATTTTTGCTCAGCTAATCTATCAAGCATTTGGTCAATAAAGGGGAAAGGAAAATGGTCTTTTCGGGTGGCATTATTCAATTTTCTATAATCTATGCAAATCCTCCACCCAGTAACAGTTCGAATGGGAATCAGATCATTGTTTTCATTTGTCACTACGGTCATTCCTCCTTTATTTGGAACACATTGGACTGGACTTAACCATTTGCTATCAGAGATTGGAAATATAGTACCTGCATCAAGCCATTTAATTACTTCTTTTCTTACCACCTCTTTCATATTGGGATATAGGCGGCGTTGTTGTTCTATGCTCGGCTTGTGTCCTTCCTCCATGAGAATTTTATGCATGCATAAAGCAAGACTAATACCTCTTATATCAGACATTGTCCACCCAATTGCTCTTTTATGCTCACGTAGTACTCTCAGCAATTTTTCCTCCTGCAATTCAGACAAGTCAGAAGAAATAATAACAGGTAACATATCAGAACTACCCAAATAAGCATAATGAAGGTGAGAAGGTAAAGGCTTTAGTTCCAATTTTGGAGCTTCTTCAATTGATGGCTTCGAAGGAGGACCATTTGGTCTGTTCAAAGGTTCAAAGGGATTTAAACCTTTCATATATTCACATGATGCATTCAAAATATGCTTCATCTCTTCAACCTCATCATTAATCTCCAAAATCTCGAATAACACAATTGTTTTTTCTAAAGAATCCTTCAAATATACACTTGGGGCAATAAGTTGCTCATCCATCTCCATGACAGATATCATAGACAATTCTTCATAATGGCGAGGAAATTGAATTGCATACATTAAAAACAGCTTCCTCGTTATCAACTCTCATGATCATTTTTCCCTCTCTTACTTTAATTATAGCATCACCTGTAGCGAAGAGAGATCTTCCCAATATAATAGGAACTTTTTCATATGCTTAAAAATCTAAGATAATGAAATCAGCCGGGAAAATGAATTTCCTAATTTTCAGCAGCACATCTTCAATCACCCCTTCCGGGTAAGCTATGGACCTATCTGCTAGTTACAACATCACAGTGGTGGGTTTTGGAGCTTCCAAACCCATTTTTTTGTACAAGGACAATGGCATCAAATTTATGCTTGCTCCAAAATCACAAAGTGCATGGCCTACATCAACATTGCCTATTCTCATAGGGATAGTAAAGCTGCCAGGATCCTTAAGCTTTTGAGGAAGCTTATTTTGGACCCTTAAAGTGCACTCCTCAGTAAGTGCAACTGTTTCAAATTCAGTCAATCTCCTCTTGTTAGCCACAATATCTTTTATGTACTTGGCATACTTTGGAATATCAGGAATCGCATCTACCAACGGAATATTCAATTGAATCTGACTCAACATAGAGAGAAATTTATTGAACATGCGATCATCATTCTTTTTCTACAATATTTGTGGAAAAGGTGGTGGTGGCCTTGGAACATTCATAGGTGCTGAAAATGTATCATCTTTCTTTGCTTCCTGTGTTGCTTTGGGAATCAATTCACCCTTAGGTATAGGTTTGTCTTTTCTCTTCTTTGGAACTTCTTCTAACTCCTTCCAGTTCTAAGTGTAATTGCACAAAATTGCGGATTTTTTTCTGTATCATTTGGTAGAGCACATGTAGGTCTAGTGTTTTGATTTGTAGCTAGCTGTCCCATTTGCCTTTCCAGATTTCTGAAATCAGTTCTGAGTTGTTGATTGTCATGCAACAATTTCTTCAACAAATCATTTGTACTTTCTTCTACCTGCTGGGGTGGCCTTTGAGGTTGATTAAAATTTCCTTGGGGTCTATATTGATTCTGATGTGATTGATTTCCACCCCAAGAGAAATTAGGATGATTTTTCCAATTTAAATTGTAAGTGTTCCCATATTGTGCCTGTTGGTTCATCGGAGCTCTACTTTATTGTTCCACATAATAAATAGATTCAAGATTCGTTGGGCACATGTCACTTGTGTGACTATCACCACACATTTCACAACAAATCAACATTTGTTGAACATGTTGCAATTGTTGTGTCTGGTTTATTGTCATTCTATTCATTTGATTTGCCAATTTTGCTATATCTGCTCTCATGACTGAAAAATCATCCAGTTCAAGTACCCCTGCTGCTTTCTATTTCATTGCTCTCCTTGGTTCTCCCTCACCTTGCCAATTATGATCATTAGCAGTGAAGTTGTTTAGTAGAAGTTGTATTTCACTATATGGTCTCGCCATGCAACTACCTCCACAAGCTGAATCAAGATTCATCTTTGAAGTCTCATCTAATCCATCAACAAAAGTATGGCCCAATACCTCATCAGTTTGACAATGATGTGGACAATCTCGGAGTAGTTTCTTGTATCAATCCCAAGCTTAGCGAAGAGTCTTACCATCCCGTTGTTGAAACCCAAGAATCTGGCTCCGCAAAGACTTTGTCTTTTTAGTGGGGAAAACTTGATTAAGAATTTCTTTGCTAAATCATCCCAAGTATGGATTGAATTAGCAGGCTCCTTCTGCAACCATTCTTTAGCTTCCCCCAACAATGAAAAAGGAAACAAGGTTAGCCTGACATAGTCCTTGGAAACAATTGGATAGTTATAAGTATCCATGATTTCCAAAAAATTCTGAATGTGCCTCTATGGGTCTTCATGAGATAGACCTACATATTGCCCAGTGGACTGAATCAGATGTAGCATATACTGTTTAAGCACAAAGTGACCAGTGATATTAGGCTTGACAATAGCCTGGGTCATATTAGCAAGATTTGGCCTTGCAGCTTTTATCACTGGACGCCCTCCATTACCTGCCATCACTGTTGGCTGTGGTTGAACTAAAATGTCCAACTCTCTTTCTGTTTTGTATCTAGCTTTCAACTCCTTCCTCGCTCTATAAAGTGTTCTTTCAATTTCAGGATCAACAGGGAAGAGATTGCTTGTGCTTCTACTCCTCCGCATTCAAGAGAAGAGCCTGCAACACAAATAAAGTGAACTGAAAATTAATACTTAAACCAATAGCTGATAAAAGCTTAACTTAGTCAAGTAGCTAATTTCCAAGTCTCCGGCAACGACGCCAAAAACTTGTTGCGACCAAAACACTCATGCAAGTGTACACGATCTTCAAGTAATATAGTAATAAGTAAAGTATCGTTCCCACGAGGACTTGTGATCAACTTATAGACTGATGCAAACTCAAACAATTATTGATTCAAGCTAATTCATCACAAAATACATAAATAACCAATTTGCAACTTAACTAGTAGATAAACAATAATACAACACAAAGTTACTATGCCACTTACGAATTTTTCTTTTAACAATTAATAAAAGAGATATCCCGGGGTTATGGGCTTGCTAGAGATCATGCTACGTTTTTAGCTTAAAAATGATTTATTGAATTATCTGGGTTATTGATTATAGGGTTAATAATACCCATAAGAATCTGTCGATTTCTTATGCGACTATTCAAGTTAAATTAATACCTATATTTCTATGGTATTAATATTAACTCAAATGCATTTACAAATCCTATTTCTCAACCAAACAAGGCAATTAAGTATAGTTCTATCTTAATCGCGAATCTTTCACCCGATGCCCAGGATCCAGATCTTGCTCTATTTGATTCTATATGCAATCAAGAATTTTCCTTTACAAGTTGAACTCAAGATTCGTAAATAGTATTTCACTGTTATCTTCGCAGTAAAATAATTAATAGCAGAATCAAATAAACAACCCTTAACGACAATTCAAGATCATCAATCTAAGCTTCAAACAACATAATCATCTAACACCCATAACCCCAGAATATTTGGGTTTTTAGCTACTCATAATTATACAAACATCAACAATAAAAATCTTAAACATAATATGAGTAAATACTAGGAGAAGGTTTAGAAAAACTCTTTTAATCCTTGCTCCAAGTTGATGTTCCTCCTTGATTCTCTTCTTCAAGATGAATCTCCTTCTTCTTTTTCTTCTCCAAAAACATGTCTCCTCCAATAATGGCACTGCTTTTGCCTTTTTAATCATGTAGGAAGGGGTTTTGACAAGTATGCCCTTTTTAGTCCGAAATAGAAAAATTTTGTGATTTTTACACACTCGCGGCGCGCCCTGCGATGCCCCGGGCGACGCGTACATGGATTGGACAGTGGCAGAATGCATTTTAATGGAGCAAAACAATGCAGCAAAAATATTTGAACTGCCGCGGCACCCCCCGCGGTGCGGCAGTGCAATATTTTTCGCTGCTTCATTTTTTCATTTGTTTTGCTATCCGAGCTTGCTTTGCGACCCCCGAACACGATCCCAAATTTATTTATTTAGCTTTTACTCAGACTTCAAAGCCCCAAATCAATCAAATTCATCCCAAAGTTAGTTCTTAAGTCGGATTTTCTTCCTACAAGGCATAAAGCATGAATTTAGTACAATTCATTATCATTTAAGCTCAAACCTTTGTAAAATGCAATAATTAAAGTGTTGTTACAAAGACTAAAACATGAGTTTTTAGCCTATGATCACCTCGACTGCTCCATTTGCCTTGGGACGATATGGGGTAGAATTGCGGTGTGTAATCTTAAATTGTTGACATACCTCTTTCATCAAATTATTGTTAAGATTAGCACCATTATCCGTGATGATCACCTTTGGGATTCCAAATCGACAAAATGATATTTAAGTGAACAAAATCAACCACTGCTTTCTTGGTTACAGACTTGAATGTTTTGGCCTCAACCCACTTGGTGAAATAATCAATGGCTACCAGAATGAATCTGTGCCCATTGGATGTTGCTCGCTCAATTGGTCCAATGACATCCATACCCCAAGCAATGAAGGGCGATGGTGCAGACATTGTGTGCAACTCGGATGGCAGAGAATGAATTAAATCTCCATGTACTTGGCACTGATGACATTTGCGCACAAAACTGATACAATCTCGCTCCATGGTGAGCCAATAATAACCTACTCGGAGAATTTTCTTTGCCAGCACATATCCGCTCATATGTGGTCTGCAGACTCCCAAATGTACTTCGGACATGACAGTCGTAGCTTGTCTAGCATATATGCATCTTAACAATCCAAGGTCTAGAGTTCTTTTATACAAAACTCCTCCACTTAAGAAAAACCCACTTGCCAACCATCGAATTGTTCTCTTTTGATCCCCCGTGGCTTGCACTGGATATATCCCCATTCTGATGTACTCTTTGATATTGAGGAACCATGGTTCGCCATCAAGTTCTTCTTCTATCATTTACAGTAAGCATGCTGGTCTCGGACATGAATTTGCAGAGGATCGACAAAAGCTTTGTCCGGATGGTGTAACATTAATGCCAGGGTAGCTAAAACATCGACAACCTCATTATGGACTCTTGGAATATGCCTGAACTCCACTTATCTAAACTGTTGACAAAGATCATGCAAACATTGTCGGTACGGTATGAGCTTCAAATCTCGTGTTTCCCATTCTCCTTGAATTTGGTGCACTAGAAGATCCGAGTCTCCCAAGACCAAGACTTCCTGGACATTCATGTCTGCAGCTAGCCTTAAACCCAAAATGCATGCCTCGTACTCAGCCATAGTGTTGGTGCAATAGAAACGAAGCTGAGCCGTAACAAGATAGTGATGCCCTGTTTCAGAAATAAGCACATCCCCTTTTCCAACTACTTTCATGTTAGCAGCCCCATCAAAGAAAAGTTTCCAACCTGGTTTTTCAGTCTGCTCCAGTTCGTCGATATGCATCACCTCTTCATCGTGAAAATAAGTTTTCAATGGCTCGTACTCATCATCGACCGGGTTCTTGGCCAAATGATCAGCCAATGCTTGGGCATTCATCGTGGTCTGAGTCACATACACGATGTCAAACTCTGTGAGCAAAATCTGCCACTTCGCAAGTTTTCCTATCGGCATAGGCTTTTGGAAGATATACTTCAATGGATCCAAGCGCGAAATGAGGTAAGTAGTGTAGGACGACAAATAATGTTTCAATTTTTGTGCTACCCAAGTTATGGTGCAACATGTCCTTTCTAGGTGAGTGTACTTAATCTCATAGGCCGTGAACTTCTTGCTAAGATAGTAGATGGCCTGTTCCTTCCTGCCAGTGATGTCATGCTGACCCAATACACAACCAAATGAATTTTCCAGGACTGTCAAGTAAAGAATCAAAGGTCTCCCTGGTTCCGGTGGAACCAGCACAGGCGGGTTTGACAAGTATCCCTTTATCTTGTTGAATGCTTCTTGACACTCACTAGTCCACTAGACCATAACATCCTTCTTTAGCAACTTGAAAATAGGCTCACAAGTTGTCGTGAGTTGAGCAATAAACCTGTTGATGTAGTTCAACCTCCCTAACAGACTCATCACTTCAGTCTTGTTCCTCGGAGGTGGCAGTTCTTGGATGGCTTTGATCTTTGATGGGTCCAACTCGATGCCTCGCCGGCTGACTATGAATCCCAACAGCTTTCCGGATGGAACACCAAATGCGCACTTGGCAGGGTTAAGCTTGAGGTTGTACATGCGATGCCTCTGGAAGAATTTCCTCAAATCCCTAACGTGGTCGGCCTGATGCTTTAATTTTATGATCACATCATCAACGTATACCTCAATATCCTTGTGTATCATATCATAAAACACAGTAGTCATCGCCCTCATATAAGTTGCCCCGGCGTTCTTCAAACCAAACGGCATTACCCGGTAGCAATAAGTTCCCATGGCGTGATGAATGCCGTCTTTTCTGCATCTTCTTCATACATTAGAATCTGATGATAGACGGCATAGCAATCCACAAAATATCCAATCTCACGCTAGGCACAATTATCGATCAAAATGTGGATATTGGGTAGTGGGAAGTTATCCTTCGGACTTGCTTTGTTAAGATTGCAGTAATCGACATATACTCTGATCTTGCCGTCCTTCTTCGGCACAGGCATGACATTAGCCAACCAAACAGGATATCGAGTGACCCGAATAACCTTTGCGTCCAACTGCTTGGTAATTTCTTCTTTAATCTTCACACTCATATCAGTTTTAAATTTCCTCAACTTTTGATGGACGTGAGGAAACGCTGGATCAGTGGGCAATTTGTGGACCACTAAATCAGTGCTTAAACCCGGCATGTCGTCATACAACCACGCAAAAACATCTTTGTATTCGATGAGTGCTTTGATTAACTCCTCCCGGATCTTTGGCTCGAGATGAACACTTATTTTAGTCTTTCTGATATTATCTATGTCCGCTAAATTGACGGCTTCTGTATCATTCAGGTTGGGTTTGGGTTTTTCTTCGAAGTGAATTAACTCCTTACTAATTTCTTCGAAGGCTTCATCCTCATCATATTCTGATTCGTAATCACAATCTACTTCTTGAACTATTATTTAAGAATCAGATTGATTTTTAAGACTGGGCTGAGGATTCCTCATGCATTCCATGTCATTAAAACCAGCGTAAAAAGAACTATATAGAAAAGAAAAACAAAAGAAACACTATCAGGAATGATAAAGAAAGAGAAACTGCATTTCATTGAATGATGAAAGATAACAAGGTTTCCACACTTCAAACAGACTAAAAGATAAAATCCGGATTATAACCCTGGAATAACCTAGACAAACTGAAGGAAAATCAAAATAAACTACCAAGACTCCTTTCGAATGGGGAAAAGAGTGGCTTTCCAATTATTAAGCTTTGTTTCTGGCCCAACGAATTGAATTTCTGCGTTGCTAGGACCTTCACCACTTTCCACCATGTTCACACCGACAAAAAACTTCTCAAATAATTCAATTAACTCATTATCTAGCTCAATCATAGGACTGGGAATTGTTGTTACTGGGTGACTTCTGGTACCGGACTTGACAAATGATTTGGAAAGACGTGGTACTGGCTTTGGAAGGACCCATGACTTCTAATTTAGCTTTATGGCCCTTCTTATGTCTGCGGCAGTGGGCTTGAATCCCAGACCAAATGTTCCCAAGTTTTCAGGAAGGGACACCAGTTGTATGATGCCTTGCAAAGATGAACCCAACCCTTTACCGAGTACAAAACCATTTTTCAACATCTTATAGGTCACCATGACCGATGCGGCGGTTATCTTCGAATTTGGAATGTATTTCCCCTCCGGAACTTTCTCTACCAACATCGTGTCAGAAACCTGGTAGACCCATAGTCCCTGGTCATCTTCCACTTCAATGACTGGTACAATGGCATTGCTGTGAGCGCATAAACTGTCTTCCCCATGCACAACTATTTCTTGTCTATCCCATTCAAATTTGACTACCTGGTGTAGTGTTGATGGGACTGCTTTAGCAGTGCGGATCCATAGTTGACCTAACAGCAAATTATAGGAAACAGCTATATCCAGCACCTGAAACTCCATTGTGAACTCAACTGGCCCTATCGTCAGCTCCAGCACTATGTCCCCAACTGAATCTTTACCTCCGCCGTCAAATCCCCGTACACAAATATTGTTCTTATGGATCCTCTCATCTTCTATTTTAAACTTGCTTAGAGTGGAGAGAGGACAAATGTTTGTGCTTGACCCATTGTTAACCAATACACGGGTCACCACGGATTTCTCACACTTCACTGTAAGGTAAAGGGCTCTGTTATGCTCAGTACCCTCTATAGGCTATTCATCATCGGAAAAAGTAACTTTGTTTACTTCGAAGATTTTGTTGGCTATTTTTTCCAAGTGATTCACAGAGATCTTATCGGGAACGTGTTCCTTATTCAACATTTTCATTAAAGCTTGACGGTGCTCATCCGAATGGATCAATAATGATAATAGGGAAATTTGAGCAGGCATCTTTCTTAATTGTTCCACGATAGAGTAGTCCTATTGCTTCATCTTCCTCAAGAATTCTTCTGCTTCTTCAGTTATGGCTTTTTTTACCAGCGTTGGATTATCTTTAGCTCTTCTTAACTCCTCAGGAGTAAAACACCTTCCCGAACGAGTCAAACCATGTGCTTCACAGACTTCTTCTTTGACTTCCTTCCCTTTGTACACCACTGTTACCCGTTCGTAATTCCATGGAATAGCCTTGTTGTTGATTATTGGTAACTGGGTTACCGGCTTGATAATAACTCGATCTGCGCGGGCACCTTCCACGATTATGACGGGTTTGCTGGCCGCTCCTGGTACAATCACCTTCACCCCTTCCTGTTTCGTTGCAACTTTGCTTAAAGATCCCTTCTCAATTGCCACAGATGGCCCAACACTCTTTTTGCTTGACTTGAGCACCGACTCCTCACCTGCTGATTGTTCAACTATCTTGACTCCACTGGACCGAATCATCATGACAGTCTATGGTGTCTTCTTGGGTTCCCCCTCTTCATGCACTATTTCAATCATATTTTCCTCCTGATGGGCTGACATCAGATTCCTGTTGATATTGGGTGCCTTGGGAACTTGAACTTCAATTCTATTGGTATCAATGAGCTCCTATATTGCACTTCTCAAGTGCCAGCACTTCTCTATATCATGACCCGGAGTACCAGAAGAATACTCACAACGGATAGTACAGTCAAGATTCTTTGGAGGAGGACTTGGCAGTTTGGACTGTATCGGCCTCAGCATATCCAGCTGTCTTAGCCTGTGGAACAGACTAGTGTACGACTCTCCCAACGGAGTAACGGTTTTCTTTTTCTGCAACCTTTCACGCTTAAATAATTGACTAGGCCGAAAACTTGGTCCTCGTGGATGTGGATAAATGTTTTGTGGAGCGGGAGCACGCCATTGCCTGTGGGCAGGAGGTTGGTTGATGCTTGTGCATGGTGGACGAAAAAATGAGGTTCTGGTGGGGGATAATAGTGTTGGGGTGGATTGTGATGGTAAGTTTGTTGGTGGGGTCGAGGTTGATTATAGTGGTAAGGTGAGCCTCTGGATCCGGACCAAGTTCTTGTATCAATCATTGCCGCGTCCTCTCTCTTCTTTTCCCCAATCCCTCCTATGCCGCCCTGAATAGCCCGATTAGTTGCTTTGATGGCCGAATAGCTCATAATTTTATTTGACTTGAGGCCTTCTTCTACCATGCCTCCCATCTTCACCACTTCGTTGAATGACTTCCCTACAGTTGAGACCAGATGGCCATAGTAGGTAGGTTCTAAAGCCTGTAGGAAGTAATCCACCATCTCACTTTAATTCATTGGGGGGTCTACTCTTGCTGCTTGCTCCCTCCAACGGAAACCATATTCCCTGAAACTTTCGTTGTGCTTTTTGTCCAATTTAGTCAAGGACAATCGATCTGGAATGATCTCAATATTGTACTGGAAGTGATAAGCGAACGCTTGTGCCAGATCATCCCATGTGTACCATCTTCCATTATCTTGGCGGGTATACCATTCCAATACTGATCCACTCAAACTCTGACTGAAGTAAGTCATTAACAATTCATCTTTTCCTCCTGCTCCCCTCATCTTGCTGCAAAAACCTTTCAAGTGGGCTACTGGATCACCATCCCCATTGTATAGATCAAACTTGGGCATCTTGAAACCTGCCGGCAATTGCACATTCGGAAACAGACATAGGTCCTTGTAGGCCACACTTACTTGTACTCCCAATCCCCGCATGTCGCTGAATTATTATTCTAAGCTTTTCACTTTCCTGAACATCTCTTCCTGTTCAGGATTTTTGGATGGTTTATCAGCTTCTATCGGGAAGTCAAAGCGAGGAGTATAGGAATGGGCTTCTGGAGTTTTGAAAGTGGGCTCTGAGGGGTAGTATTGGTTGTCCGGGGCTTGGAACATTGGCTCATTAGGAGATTTGTGGAGTGTAGCTGGTGGAGGTGCTACGAAGGCAGGAGTTACTGGTGGAGGAGGGTATGGAATTGGTTTAGGGGGTGGAGACTGTGGCGTATAAGAAGTGGTGCCCCGGTAGTGTTGGTAAATGGGAAAGTTTTGGGACAGATCTCTGACAGGATGATCTTGAGACTGAGTCGGGGGTGCGGTAAAGGTAGGGTTAGCCGGGTAAGCTGATGGTGGTTGTCCTTTAGCCCAGGCCTGATACATTTCTGTCATTTGTTGTTTAAATTTGTATATCTCTTCTTTCATGGCATTGACATCCAACTCTTCTTCTTCTCTCGAAGGATCAATGACACTGGTGTCTGCATCTGGGATAGACATTATTATTTCACCTTTGGATCTGGTTTGGTATGGGTGGGTTGCCAGTATGCTTAGGTGAACTAACTGCTTGAATTCTGAGAACAACAACAAAACTTGTTAGTGATTAGAGTTTTAACAAATAGGCAACCGCACATAGGAATGCAATGCACCTAGGCAATTAGTCATTTCTATCATGTATTTGCTCGGTTGCTTGTGTCATCCCGACTTTTCTTTTTTATGACCTTTCCTTTTTATTGTTACTCACACTTATCTTTTATTCCCCTTTTTTCTTTTTGCATTTTATTCTTTTCTTTTGGTTGTGGTCGAATCCTATGGAGATTGCCTACGTATCATGACCTCGCATGAATCAGACTGAGCATAGTTTTGGGATAAAGTGTAAAAATGAATAACAAAATATTTTCAATTCTTCTCATAAAAAGGAAATTCTTTGCATTACAACGATTCAAAGCTAAAAGACTCAAAAAGGAAAACAACAGACTCCAACAGAAAAAGAAAGGTACAGACTAAAGTAAAATCAAGAATACATTAATGCTCCTGGTGCCTGCAGGACATCATTCGGTCTTGCCGCGAGCCTAAATGCGACGTCCCCTTGCAGTCGCTCCAAATCACTCATAACTTGGCGGACGAAAGTCATCACTGCAGCGAAAAAGGTGGTACATGTCATGTCCTTGCACGCTTGGCACTTCATGGTAATGTAGTCAGCGATGGTTCTGATCCTTTCTCTAATTCTGCCTTTTTCCTGAAGCAATCGCCCTATATGCTGATTCCGGGCTTTTAACACTTGAGAGTCATGAAGGTGTTGATTTTGCAACTGCTGCATTCCTTCCTCCATCTGAGCCATCAGATCATAACAGTGCTTCATATTAGCTTTGAAATCTTTAGCCTGCTTGACTGCCTCATTCTCGAGAGTGGCTATCTTTCTTCTTAGGATAGTGATGGTCCCTTCATAGTTCCTCTTAATTTGTTGCATAAACTGTGCTCTCTCTTCTGCCTTCTTTTTCCATTTTGCCCGAATTTTTTCTAGACAAGTTTCAGATTTTTTCAGGTCTTCTTGACACTCGAGGGCTTTCTTTTTCAGACCACTTATGAGTCTTTTATCAGCCCGGCTTCTTTCCGGGTTTTTGGCAGCTATTTTCATCTTCTGGATCTGAGCTTTGAGGGCCTCATTTTACTGAGCTAGTATTTTCTTTTCTCCATTGTCTGCAGCGGCTTGAACACTATTTTCAAACTGAAGCTCCATGACTCGCCTTTCCAACTGGCTTATTTTGGCCCTGTACTCGTTTTCTTTGGTCAACCAATCCCATTGCACCTGTGCCCCATGGATGAATTTTCAGACGTGGGGTCTCTTTGCGGGCCTCTCGGGGATCTGGAATCTTTTGTCGAACCAGACAATGTACTTAGGGTCCACTTCACCTCTAGCTAAATCTCGCACCATGGTCTTAGGTTCAAGAAACCTACATTCATTTCATATCTGGCGAATTTTCCCTTCTGGAAATGCGGCTTTTAGGCCAAGTTCAATGGCATGTTTACTCAAATTTTTATCATTGGGGACAGTTTGAAATCTTCCTAATTGGTGTAGAACCCTGAAGGGAGCATAAGGCTGGATGCTCCGGATGCCCATCAAAAGGATATAACATACTTTAGCTGAT
The DNA here is from genome assembly GCF_000393655.2 of Nicotiana sylvestris. NCBI lineage: Eukaryota > Viridiplantae > Streptophyta > Magnoliopsida > Solanales > Solanaceae > Nicotiana > Nicotiana sylvestris. The sequence continues at coordinate 14,644,528 of NC_091064.1, forward strand.
GTGTACACTGCTTCGGTGACAGGAAACCATCCGAATGACCACTCAATTTTATCAGCAGTCAAGGATCTCAAATGTGTAAGCCAAGCTTTAGTTCCTTTGGGGAATTCAATACCTTCCACTCGGCTTCCGAATTCTTCAATGCAGCTCAAACCAGTCAAATCGTAATTCATATACCCAACCCGGTGGCAGAGATGTTCTTGCATCCATAATTATAGCAACAGATTGCAGCCTTGGAAGAACTTTCCGCCTTCCCAACAGATAGTCAAGGCTCGGTAGATTTCAGATAAGATCAGAGGAACCACAATGTTGTTGGCTTTCTTGATTGCAACATCGATCATTCCCACAAGACCTATCTCTATATTACCATCTTTTCGCGGACAAACCACAACACCCAAGAAGGCTACCATAAAAGCTAAACCTCGCCTTGCCTCCCATTTATCTTCATTTCCGGTATGGGTTAGACCAGTGTTCGGCTCTTCAAAACCTCGAGGGTTACCATATCAATGATACAAGAACTGGAGCGTGCAATACCTTTTAGATAAATTTTCGTCCTGAATATCCCGACTAATACCAAGCAAATCCAGAAATCTGTGGGGGTATACCGGTCTTGGTGCCAATGGGTATCGACTTCTAAGGTTTCCGTTAAGGCCTGCATAACCCGCAACTTCTCCAATGTAGGTGTAAGCTCAAAGTTAGAAAAGCGGAACGCATTGCGAGTTGGGTCCCAAAAAGGTATTAAAGCTTCAATTATGTCCAACCTTGGCTTGACATTCAATAGTCCGACGAGGCCTCCCAGAACTTTTACCATTGTTTCTCTACTGCCTTTTCCTAGATCATTCCATCACATATGGAGCTTTAAGGGGATCTCACTAAGGACTGTGAAGGGTTCAATTTCGTTTGTGCTCATCCTGCATATTTATTAAGGTGATTATTTTGACCCAAAAAGAAAAAGTAACACCATTTTTCAAAAGGGAAAGTTGGACCCGATGAAGGTTGCCTACGTATCCCACATCCGGTGAGAATCAAATTGGCGTAGTTCGGGCAAATAAAACTATTTTTGAAACCAAAACTCTTTTTTTTTCATTTCAATTTTCTCAAAAAATATTTCGACGGAGTTTCAGTACTATTTGGATTTATTATTATTATTATTATTATTATTATTATTATTTTCAAAAATAGGTGATTGAACTTTCTTAACCCTCACATTGCTATTATTATTTTTTCAACTTTTTCCCATTATTTATAAGACGGTCAGCATGCAAACCCAAAGCAAATAAATGCACAAGTAGCACGTAAAATATGCATCAGTATGGTCTTTTTAATTTGGGTACACCTGTCCTAGACGGACCCAACCCCTGTGTTGAGTCCCCAAAGTCAAATGCACGTGATGCAAACAAACGTTCCTACTAGGGATCCGGCATGAGGCTTTGTTATACTAGGTTTTAAAACCTGGGTTTATTGTTCTAGACCTGGCTTACCCGAGCGGACAACTCGAGCCGGGGGGGGGGGGGGGGAGGGGGCAGCGTACCGGGAATACAAAAGCTTCATCGATTTTGCAACTTGTCCGAGCCTCGTTCTAAAATTGGGATATGACTCTAATAGAAAATAAGTCACACGAAGTGCACACTTCCCAGATGATTTAGAAGACTCATAGGGAAGAGGGTTTCGTAACAGTTTTATATACAATTCAAGCAATATCAAAGCGGTAAAAAGCAGCATTTAGCACATTAGGTTCAAATACGTAAAAATCAGAAAATAAATAAAACCTAACTATAACAGTTATTCCAAGCTCGAATTCTGAACCCTGAACCAGAGATTCTGGGTTCAGTCCCCAGCGGAGTCGCTAGAGCTGTCATACCTCCTTTTTTACACCCCTGGAAGGGAGTATATATGAGAGTTTTTTCCAACTTAAAGTGACAATCGAAACGGGATTATTTTATTAAAAATTCAGAGTCGCCACTTGGGATAATTTATGGTGTCCCAAGTCACCGATTTTAAATCTCGAATCGAGGAAAGATTGACTCTGCATTACAGTCCGCGAACACAGAAATCCGGATAAGGAATTCTGTTAACCCGAGAGAATGTGTTAGGAATTCCCTAGTTCCGTGGTTTTAGCACGGTCGCTCAACTGTTATTATTGGCCTCTTTATCTAATTTTAAAAAAAAAACTTTTGAACCTATGTGCATTTTAACTTTAAACCGCTTTAAATTATGTTAAGGAAGATTCAACGTTATTTAAAACACGTCTTTGGATCACACCACATGAAATGCACCCGCGATCCGCGGCATATTTTATTTAATGTTGTTAGGATTTGGATTTGGGTCACATGAAATGCACAGCCGAGTTTAGGAAGGTAAATTATTGAAACAACGCGCCTAAAGCAACTACGCGTTTGCAACTTTGCGAGGGCCATGGAAAATTTGCTAAATGACGCGCCTCGATTTCTAAGGATAAAAATATTAAATGAGGACCATGGATTTTGGGATTTTATTTGGCATGGCACGCCTTACATTATTCCAAAGGGGCTTTACTCAACTAAAACAAACTACGGATGTTCATAAGTTGATTAATTCTCCTAATAGCTAATAAAGATTCTCCACACACAAGTTAGTAACTACAGTTTGAAAGCTACAAATTCACTAGTAAATTAATGCATGCTCCCAGCCATATGATGTATTACACAAAGGAATGTGTCTGCAAACCAATACTTATTCAGAGGTTAAATAACTTAAAGAGTATGAACAAATTTGAACTTTTAAATAACAATACACGACATTCTATTTAGTATATGTAACTAGCCAAAAGGATTTCCAGAAGCAAGCTATTAGTTGGCATATCGATAAATTGTGCAGAGCTTGGCAATTAAAAGTCGAGATTAACTGATTATGATCAATTGCTCATCCCTTCCTTCGAAATTTATATTGCTAGTAAGATCTTACTAATTGAGGGAAAAGTTACTGTTTTTACATGTCAGTGATAGGGTTCTGCAATCATTCTCAAAATTTAACTTCATTTTTGCATTGAAACCAAAAAGAAAAATCTCAATCAATATTAAATCAAGCTAATGCACTAACCCAACAATTGCATCTAACACGTGACTTGACCCAAGATATTAACGAGATTCTATCCAAAATGTTTTAAGTAACAGACATCGAACAAAGCAATCCAACTTTCCGTGAACTTATAGGAAAAAATGACAAAAGAGCTTAAATCCAACAGATTTCATTGTTCTTCAACTCAATTATACTTTTATACTTTCTGCTATTAGAATATTAGTATCAACATCTCATCAAATCTACTGCTGCTCATAATATTAAGAATCCAAAGGCAATCACATGAGAATAAGTGAGGAAGTAAAGCATCAATAACATTGGAGATGGACATTATGGACGCAACATATAATCAGTACTTCAAATTAATAACTTAACTGGAACACACAAAGTTATAGTTACATACCAATCTATCAGAAATCAGCATTAAATCCAAAGACCAAATAAAGGCCAAGGACAATCAACCGTGAAAATCAGCTACAACTCAGCGAGTGTTTAACAACATTAAACAGTCCTAAATTTCACAATTCACAGCACAGTCCTACTTATACACACCATAATAAATTGATTCATTATGCTAATTGAAACATTTTGAGAACTGAACATTATAAATATAAATGATACTAGACAACAAAAATAAGACTCATCATGGTCATTCCATTTCAAATTCCAATTCCAGACTTCAAATACATTTAGATGATGTCCATAAGGCTGAGTAATACCTGGAAATGAGAATGAATGAGGGTAAGATTCAGCAGTAGCAATAGAAATCAACACACAGTAGAACCAATTGAGTAGTGAAATCAGCTCAAATCAGCAATGAACCAGTATTTCTAACAACAAATCTAAACCAGCTTTAAGAATATACTCGAAAAACTTTCAATCAACCAAAAACATCAATAGACCAACCAGAACGTTTCAGCACTAATTTTTTCCAGAGATTAATCAAGAGAATCCAATGGAATAGCACTTCTTTAACAGTTTTTTTTTTTTTTTACTTCTGACTCTATTAGGCTTTCTTTCTATCTCTGTAATCTTTCAATCCTAAATCTCTTTTGTATTCTTTCAGATTTTTTTTCAGAATCTTCTTATATGAACTCGGTTTATCTATGAACTCCTTCTATCTCTTTTTACTCTATCTTTTCAATATTTTAGAGTTTTCCTCTGTGTATATGAACTCAGTGTCTATGTCTCTCTCTGTGTGTTGATTTTCAGCCCCTTTAAATAGGCATTCAGCTTAGTGCCTTCTCCATTACCAATTCACCGTTTCATTTCTTAATTGTCCACTTAACCTAGTTAGTGTAATTCTAACCCTACCACTATTAAGAAGCTTCTCAATTAGGTGAATACCCTTTTTATTAAATAATCCCCAATATTACCCTTAAGTTTCTGTTTTTAACAATCTCTTAAGTTCTGAATTATCACAATCTCAACAACAGTAAGTAAAAGAAACTGAGACTTTCAGCTGGATTGAAACTCAATGAAATTCAAAAATAGTTGTTAAATCATGTTAAACCATGGAATTTTCATAAATTGTCTTGAAACAGGAGCTAAAGCAGAGGATAGACTATCCTTCTAATTTCAAAGCTTTCAGTTTCAAAATTAATTCACAAACATAATCAATGAAACCTAATAGAAGGAGGAAAATCCTACGAATTTGAAACCAAATTACAACCAAACCTTAGGAAACTGATTGTTATTAACAATAAGTTAACTAATGAACCTAAATACCAGAGAAACAAATTGAACTCCCAATTCAAGTAAAAACAAATGTAAAAAAAACTCAATTACAGCTTGAAACTAGATTAAATGAAATTTAAACCAACTCTAAACTATCAGTTAAGGCAGGATTAAATTATCACATTTATTTTAATCAGAAGCCAAATTGAGACTGTGAACTAGGAAATCATCAAGTCATTCAGTAAACGGACACACAAAACACAATAAGTGATTAACCCTAGAATAGAATGAATGAACAAAAACAGACACACGAATTTCTGGCTTGGCATAAACTTAGTCGATTTTTGACTGATTTAAACCAAAAGAAGAATTGAAGAGAAAAAAAAGAAAGTAAAAAGGAAAGAATAAACTTACCAATCCGGTTCGAACTTGGCTGTCCTTGATTCGATCCCCAAATAGTGTCAATCGCTTGTTTTTTGCTAAGAACAAACGACCAACGTCATTTGGAGATTGAATCGACTTGAACACTGAAGAGACGTTAGAGGAAAATCTGTGCATGCGAAATTGTGACTGGGCTCCTAAATCTCGAACCCTAATCCTAAAATTTGACGAGCTCTGGCCTCATTCGAAGGGTACAAGGTGGGGGTTTTGAAAGAGGGGAGTAAGGGGGTCATGGAGTGTCATTTTGATGGTGGTTAGAGGAGGTGCCGCCGGGTTTTAGGGCTGTGGAAAAGGGTGGCGGCTAGGGTTTTGGGAGGGGTGTTCTCTGAGTGAGAGAGATGAGTGACCGAGGGGGTTCTGAGGTGTGGGGTCGTTTTTTATTATTTTATTAAAATCGGGAAATCGATCTTGGTCGTTAGATCAAAAAGAATCGACGGCTCAAATCATTCTGTGGTTCAGAAACGACGCCGTTTAGATTTGGGAAGATTGTACCGGGTATGAATTGGGTTTAGGCCTGGTTTGTGGGCATTTTGGTTGGGTACAGGGTATTTGGTTTGGGCCTCTTGAATTAATATTGAATTTGGCCTGATTTTGATTACCTTCTCTTTTATTTAATTCTTTTCCTTTTCTATTTATTTCTAAACTATTTTTCAAAATTAAAACTAAAATTCTAAATTAAATTATAAAAACACCAATTAACTTTAAAAATACTAATTAACTTTAAATAATACTTATCACAAATAATTAAATACCAAATTAAATGAAAATCATAAAATTTTGACATTAAACATTCAAATGCAAAAAAACATTATTTTTTGTGATTTTTCCATTTTGTAAAACAAAAATTTACTAAATTAACCCGAAAAAATGTAAAACAATCAAATCCTAAGTGCAGATGCTATATTTGTGTATTTTTTAATGCATTAATAAAATTAAACATGCACACAAAAATATGCAAACAATCAGGAAAATCGTAACAGTAATTCCTAGAATAACACATAATTAAAGAAAAGACTTAATTTTGGAAATTCTTTTGTGTGAGGCAAAAATCACGTGCTCACACATATTCTCATCATAAACATCATGAAAAATCGAGTTCCTCTGACTCAACTCTTCCATATCTGCAGTCAATCTCTTACCAACTAAACGTTTCATCCTATCATGGATAAAATAAAAGCTAGGAATTTGAATTCTTATAAATGAGCTCTACCACATGATCTACAGCAAGAAGAAAGAGTGGCAGTCCTAAATGCCCTGTAGCCTCCTGATTATAAGTGTGGTGCGACACACCCATAAACAAGACTCTACTAGACACGACTTGTAAACTCCCTAGGACAAAACTGCTCTGATACAACTTATGTCACGACCCAAACCGATGGGCCGTGACGAGCACCGGGTACCTTACTCAACCGAGTACCAACTTAACATATCTTTCGTATCATACTATCATAGGTAAATGATCCATAGAGGCTATCGTGAGATAAGTACAGTAAAACGTTGAGAAATACTCTTCATTGGACGATCCAACATGTAATCCAAACTTATACATATGACGTACGAGCCTATAAGACCAAAATAATCACTCTGTACTGAACATAGGCCGACAAGGCCATACAATCTTTTACGTACATGACATCTGTCTACACGACTCTAAGAATACATAATTTTCGTAAAGGTTGGGACAGAGTCCTACCATACCGAACAATACACATCTAAACCATACTGACCAAACAAGCAACTCCGAAGCAAATGGAGTGCACCAACATCTTTCGCTGAGCTGATAGCCTACTTGGAGGGCTCTCGACCTGTCTATTGGGACCTGCGGGCATGAAACGCAGCGTCTCCAGGTAAAAAGGGATGTCAGTACGAATAATGTACTGAGTATGTAAGGCAAATAAATAAGTACATAACAGACATGGAGGAAATATAGAGTAAATGACTCCACCTGTAAGTCTGAATAACTTTGCAAATCATAAAATAATTATGGTAACATGCATATGCGTATGAATGTCATGTCGTGCATAGGTATATGTTTTATAACATCATCAGCCTCCGAGGGCATCCCATCATATCATCTTGGCCACTGTGGGCAAAATCATCAACGTATACCAGCTGATCAGTTGGTGGTGCGTATATAATGCTATAACCTTTCACATATCCCATATACATTTATATATATATATATATATATATATATATATATATATATATAAATACATATATATATATATATATATACGCGTATATAACGCCATGTGGTCATGGGTTAATGTACATGAATGTAATGCATGAAAAGTGCGTTAATAAAATCTCTTAGAGTGTCATAAAACCATTATGCCTTAGAATAATATCATGAAGTAACCCTTTTTCTTTTTTCAACTTGCGTATTTTTCTGAGACCCATGCACAGATGATAGAATAATATGACACATGGGGAATCAAGAACATAAGCATCTCTAATATTTCTATGAATAGAGTCATGTATAGAAGTTGTGCATTTACACGTTTCATTTGTATTGTATAGATCATGCCAAAAGAAAGAAGGGATAGCCTTAATATACCTGAACTGATTCTCTTAGCAATCCTTTTAACACACGCCAATTGCGATGAAATGCGTAACGGCGAGATCGAAATAGGGAACGACCAATTTAATCACAAAAGTAGCAAAAGCTAGATGCCTACCAAGTGCCCCATCGTTTGTAATTTGGAATTGTAGTAGGGAGATTTTATGAATTCTCTTTGACGATGTTATGAATTCTCATTTGAAGATGTTATGAATCCTTGAATTCTTATGTGAATATACGCTGCCTATTTTGATGTAAGACTTCTCTTTTGAATTAGTGAGGTGTTAGGTTTTAAGTAGTATGACTAAGCCACATATTACATAATTATGCCACTTTTTCACTCCTAATATAATAGTCATCATTTGGACAAAGTTTTGCTTCCACGTTACATTCCATAGTCTTTATCCGAAGACCTCAGTTAACCATCCACCACTCCTTAATCAATTTATTAATTTTTCACTAATCCAATATTTAACAAATTATCCACATAATTAAGAATTACCTCAAATTACTTAATATACTACTCACTTTTAATATATTTTACGTACCCTACTATCGTGGTCATGAGGTACCTTGTATAGCACTAGTCCATAAATACCGGGTATTTTAGCCCGAACCGTATTTTATTCCAAAATGTCAAACTTCGACGAAACTCATTTGCTTCAATTTGCTTACCCTCTCATCTTCACGAATTTATTTATCCCTTATTTGAAATAACTTAATACTTATAATCCCAAAATAATCTCATTCCCGAGCTTATGACGATTAACTTACGCTGAAATTTTAACGTACAAAAAAAATGCGGGATGTAACATCTCATTTTCGAGCTTTCATCAATTTATCTATGGCACACTTTCACATACAAAAATATGGGGTATAACAATAGGTGGTGGTCAATTGTTGAGTTTTGAGGATCATGGGTGGGTTTATGCTGCATTTTGAGGAGTGTGGTAGGTGGTGGTTTTTGGATAATGGGCTGGATGATGATGATGTTGTAGAGGAGTCGGTATTGGTGGAGGATTGGGATTTTGAGAATGTATGGCATATTAGTGAGGTGCGGGAGGATTTTGTTGGTTTTGTGTGTTCTGGGGAGGTGCTGGGTTTTTGATGTTTTGTTGGTTGACGTCGGGGACGTTCAAGGTAAGGGAAAGGTTTGCCAAGTTCTGGACCTGCTCAAGTTCCCCTTGTAACTCCAATATCTTTTGTTCTAATCGTAAAACCAAGTCATTCTATGTCGGAGTACTCCGACCATCTGAAGTCTCGACGTTCTCCTCATGCGTAGCATTGTCTTTCCTGATATTGCTTGTATCATCCATTCTGGCTTTTCCTTTGCTTTTAGGATCACTTGGAGGAGGAGGAGGAGGAGGACCTCTAGACCTGGTATGATATGTTGATGATGCCAGTATGCACAAACCAACCTTAGGGGATGGGAATAAACAAATAAAGAAAAGAAGAAAACAAAAAAGTAAACAAGTCAGTAAGGAGTATTAAAAGGATGTTTGCGGTATTTAAACACATATATTGTGGAATTATAAATTCGGGTCCTAATTTGGAGAACTCATTGTGCCCGAGATAGGCCTAAGCGACATATAGGTTTGGAGAAAACCAAGGCCAATAACTACGTTATTTCATTAATATGATAAATAAACCAAATCTCTACTAAAACGACAGTAATTATAAAACGTCACTAATGGAATTTGCCTTATTACTATCAAAGTCCAAAACGAGTCTAGAAAGTAAGTAAAATATAATTTTTAATCTATTTGGTCCCAGAGAGACCTTCTCCATGCTTGGCCTTCTTTGCTCCATCGATCAGATTCCCTAGGTTGCACATGTCCAACAAAAGATATGCCCTTGCTAAGAGTCCTCCTTCATTGTTATCCATATTTTGACATCCTGCAACCCTATTCCTCATTTTCCCTCCAATCTCCATCAACCCCTGCTCTATATATTCCAATATATCCGCTGACTTAGTAGCATTTTCTCTCCACTCGTTGATTGCTTCCATGTCCAGTTTATGTTGCTCCAAGTGCCTGGCTTCAGACTCAAAAACCCTTTTACACAACATCCTGTATTTGACATGTGCTCCAGCGGCATTGTCTATAACCCTATTTTTAAGATTAATCCCTGGCTTGACATCCCCCGCTATATTATCTACCAACCATGATGGATAGAAGTGCACATGGCCGGCATGATACCAATTTGGCTCGATGGTATCTTTCTCCACAATGACCTTTTGATGCCACATGTGTTGTGCCTCAAACATGAATGGAATGGCGTTCCCTTGGAGGTCTTCCTTGTACTGAACTATTTTAGAAACTCGTGGTATAACCTGCTTTCTCCCAGCTTGTCTTATAACCCTAATAGTAGCATAAGGATAGATCCTCATTAATCCAATTAGCACTAGATGAGGAGTATCTCTCGACTTGATGTTGAATTCACTGCTAAGGAACCATTCGAACATCCAATGTACCTTGTTGCCAGTTAGATTGCTAAAGAAGTTTGCCCAGCTCATAGCATTTTCCGGTAGAGCAAACTTGTTTGGGATAAAAGTCATACTCTTCGGATGGTGATGAGCAATGTGGTCATTCCCTGGTCATCACGGAAATTCTTGACGGTATTCTCCCCTCTGAAGGTGTTCCAACAACCAAACATGCATCAACATAATACATCCCTCAAAGTGACTATACCCCTTCTTGCAACGGTCTAAAGCCCGATACATATTAGCCAGAATTATAGGGAAAATAGTGTAAGTTTGCCCCTCAATCCCCTCCATTAAAACTTTAGTGACCATAGCTAGGTGAGTGTGGATCCTTTCTCATTGTATTGGGAATACCAGCATCCCCAAAAAATAGACAATGAATAGTTAACTCGGCAGTGAGTGCAACCCAAAGAAGTGATGGCAAACTCATCATGGTAAAGATGGTATGACTTGCTGTGACCATTACACTCACAGAGGAAATCAAATGGTATATAAGATTTCTTCAGACAACTAAATCATCATTTTTCCTAAAATCCATTATTTTCAAGAAACTTCGAGGAGTGCAGTTTTTCGGTACCAACAAACCAGGGCTATCCCATGGGAGCCCAGTGAGACCTCATATAAAAGGGTAAAACGGCTCTCTTCTCATCCCAGAACATGGCGGCTGCTTCAATTAATGCATTATTTGGCTGAATGTCTAACATAGAAAGAAAATTCCCGAGGACTCTTTTCACATGGTTTTTGTCACTTGGTGCGAGATTTTCCCAGCAATCCTTCAGCAAAGGTGGGATACTTTGAACCATGCCGAACCTAGGGACTTCGTGCCTCATTTCTGTAAAACAAATAGAATTAGCCCTTTCCCCCTCCAGATTTGGCTATTAACATGTTAATGATCAACATATTGGCACGTTTTCTCCAAATAATTCACAGATCATGATTGTGCCCATTGGGATTATGGAAATCCTGACAGACTTTGGACAAGGCTTGTCTTAGCGAGTTATTACGCGGACAACATTCTAACTCACACTAAGTTTGGACATGATGCATGCACAGTTGATATTAGAGTAAGGGTTTCTAGAAGTGTCTAGACCGATACCCTCAAGTGGACAACTTGAGAGGGAAAAGCACGGAACCGTAACTGCACCACTGATCTACTAGTTTTACCGCAAATAAGCCTTTCCAAACTTAAAAGGATTATATAGGAAGAGCGCGAACACTCATCAAGTGCCGCTATGATATTAATTACGCATGAGTGTAATATGATGTGGAGCATGCTTTATGCAAAAACAACATGTTGTCAAATATTTTGCATGTTGAAAGTACTGAATGCAGTATGAAACGTAAAGACAAAGAAAGGAAAACAAGGAAGAAGTTAGTTCGCGCAATGTAGAAATTGTAATAACGTAGATAAGGGAGTGAGGGTGGGGGAGAGACATGATGCAACAGTTAAAAATGTTTAAAGGAAAGTGCATGTTATGACCAAATTGAGCAGAGATTTGCATGTGAATTTAAATAAAGGGAAACGGGGAAAAGGGTGTACAGGTAGCAACAAAAAGGGAAACGGGAGTGGGATATTCATATAAATGCAAAGGTAACAAAGACATGTTTATCAAAGAAGACTGATTCATATAGACCAAGTTCACTTATGGTAAGAGCCTAAAATCCCCAGCAGAGTTGCCATGCTGTCGCGGTCCTTTTTCTCGCGAAATCAAGTTTCGACATGTGAAAACTCTTTTAAATGGGTATTAAAAGAGAAGAGTCACCACCTAACGATTTTAAAGGTGCGTTAGGGAACCTATTTGCAAATAACTCTATTTGACTAGTTTACGTTACCATAGATCTGGTAATGGCTCGAAATTACCTCGAAGAGAAGGGTTAAGCACTATTCGTGGTCCACAATTGTGGTTCTCGGCCGAACTCGAATTATAAGAATTAGTCTATGTGGTGAAATAAATAAAGAGAGAGAGAGAGAGAGCACAAAAGTTTATTATAAAATACAAATAATTTATTTAAAGAGAAGATTGGGGGGTCCTAAATTTTTTAGCCTAAAGGATCATCCCGTGCAACATAAATAATACTTCGTAACTCCCTCGAGATGTGGTGTTACTTGTATTATTTAGCAGGCACAGACTATCATCTCCCGCTACCCGATTACTATTTTTAAGTTGTTACCTAAAGCGCACTAGTTCAGTTATAACTCGTACCCTATGCGGGCACTACCCGTCCCATGCCTATGGTCCCGGAAGCTTTGGACCTATATTTAGGTAGTTCTAGACTTTTACTTAGGCTGCTGAAAAATGATAAAAACTAATCGACATATAAAACAAGTTGGACTTTCATGTATAAACAAATAAGGGCTCAAGTTATCCTACACACTTAGGAACAAAGGCACGCAAACAAGATAGGTAGATACGAGTTAAAGTAATTGAATCCTATAGGCATAATTTCTATGTGAATCTAGATTTGAACGCGCAAGCAATTTCAGATGTGAGATCTTGTTTTAGAGGCATGCTTTTCTGGACAAGTGCACAGTGTAGGAAGTCTAATATTACATGTTGATTATTGAGACTACAGGTTATAAGTTATTGATCCTATAGACATTATTGCTAATTTATTTTGGATTCCAGCAATATAAAGGTAGCGCTGTATGTTACGCCCCGAACTTGGGGGAGCGAGACCGCCACTCAGTGCCTTACCTATCTTTACGTACCAACTTACAACTAAGGGACTCGGAACATATGATGTCATACTTTTGGCCATGGGCCACGTTGCAAAACGATAAGGAATGATGACTAAATATGAATATAAATCTTGGCCAACAAGGACATCATATTTATTACAACTGACAAACCAACCAAATATACGTACAAGGCCTGAAAGCCCAACATACTGCACTAACTGGCAAGATATGTCTACAAGCCTCTAGTAATGGATATACTGTGATCGGAATGTCTATCTGACCTACTCATAACATATATACGTATATATACAAGATATACATAAGGCTCTAGACCCGGAAACTCCGAAAGGCATGGAGCTTACCGATCAAGTTGAGGTCGGGCTACACTTATTGAAGAGGCCTACTCGTCTGTCTATCTGACCTGCACGCATGAAATGCAGTGCCCCCAGAAAAGGGACGTCAGATGAAATAATGTACTGAGTATGTAAGGCAATATACTGAAAGTTGAAACTGAATTGATAATATAATAACTGCAAGTAGCTGGAAGTCAAAGATAATCTGAAGATATGCTTACCTGCTGATACTGACTCAATTCTCTCAATATAGAAAGTAAAATAGTTGTCCAGCCCTATAAGGCTCGGTATACATATATATTTGCTCTGCCGTAGTAGGCTCACTCATAAGTGCTCGGCCATACTAGGCTCTGTATCTCGACCAACTGGGCTGGCTCATAAGCGCTCGGCCACAGTAGGCTCAGTATATATATAACTGCTTTTTCATAGTAGGCTCGCTCATAAGCGCTCGGCCATACTAGGCTCTGTATCTCGACCAACTGGGCTCTCTCATAAGCGCTTGGCCACAATAGACTTGGTATATAACTTACCATCTGATCAAAGGTTGCCCAAGAGGGGCCTGCCCATCGATTATAGCTCGATGGTAATGAAAATATTTTTAATACGATATATATATAACTTCTCTGCTCTTTTGACTGGAAGAATGAAATACTCAAATGAATATGAAGTCATGATAAGGAAAATATTATAACTTACAACACTAGGAAAATATACGCAACTTGCGAGACTAGCAAAATATACGTAAATTCCGGGATGTGAATGTAAAGACGAGATCATGCCATATGAAAGAAGAGCTTATTAAAGAAGAGCTTATATTCCAAATGAAAGAAGAGCTGGTTTTCTTGACAATCCCTCTAACACACGTTATTTGCGAAGAACACGTAATGGCAAGATCGGAGTAGGAAAAATAATTCGTCTTCGTATGATCAAAATATTTCCAACCTTTATCAAGCAAACCAGAATGTTTACAACTTGATAGAAGAAATATAAAAGTTATTGCATATGGTTGGACGAGTGCTTGTCTCAATTTATCAAAGACTGAAATTGCTTTGTGCTAAGGACATAAATGGCAAATACGGTGATCATGGAATTCCAAGAAGTTAATGATTTGCCCTCAAATCTTTGAAAAATCTTCTAAACATTTTTCTAAGTTCCCACACTTACTATATATGCTTTTAAGCGTGGTAAATACATACACATTACCTATAAAATCATTTTGTATACACAAGCAGTGTATCTTTTTCCCGATATGTAACAAAGAGAAATCTGCACATGCTTAAAGTAAGCTTACCTTGTCAAATTTTTTTAATCCATTTCTCTTAATGAATTTGATCACAATGTTATTTAACTTCTCTTGCTGAAGCTATCTATTGCCTATCACTTTCATATAAGACATTTATTTGAGGTTTTATGCCTTAAATAGAGTGGCCCTACATGCCAATGACTAAGCCACAAGATCTACTATTGTGCCACCTTTCAATTTCTAATATAAGATTCAGCAATTCTTGGAATGAGGGCTACCACGTTCTTACCTTAGTATTCATCCAAAATTTTTAATTAATTTAATAAGATAATACCCCACTACCCGGTAATTAACCAATTACCCGTATAATTTAAAAATTGCATCAAATTACTTAAAATTCTACTTATTTTTAATATGCTTTATATATACTTTATACCTTATACTACCGTGTTCATATGTTACCTTGCATGGTACTAGTTTATAATTATCGGGTATTATCGTTCGAAATACCGCTCGACCCGTATTTTATCCCAAATGCCAAACTTGGACGAATATTCGTTTCCTTTAAATTGCTTCCCCTCTCACCTTCACGAATTTACTTATTACATGTTTGAATTAGCATAATCCTTATAATCTTTGAATAATCTTTTCTTTGGACTGATGTCAATTACCTTACGAAAAATTCCACGTACAGTACTACAGGGTGCAACATCGTCATAATATAGTACTACGGAATGTGACATCTCACTTCCGGGCTCTCATTAATTTATTTATGGCGTATTTTCATGTACGAAAATATGGGGTGTAACATTATTCCCCCTTTGGAACATTCGTCCTCGAATGTTGACTGAGGCACTTATCGTTCTCATATCCCATAGCTTTTAAGAATACTTTAGTAGTCCTCTTGCCATCTAGACAACTGTTCTGTGAATAAGTCCAAAGGCCAGGGCATTCCCCCCTTTAGGCTTCTTTCCTACGCCATGACTTGTGCTCGAATTCTTTCTAATCTCATAACTCTTGCTACCTTCGATCATGCAGCTTCTACGATACTGACCTTGTAAGTGTGCCTATGAGACTCTTTTCTCCTTTTTCCTCCAGTTTTTAACCAATCATGAAGTTTTTCGCTTGATATTTTGTCGAACTTACGAATATTGTTATGTCTTATTTTATAGATGTGGTTATCCATTTGTATGACTTTACTGCATCTACATAGGTCATACTATATATGCGATAACTCTTACTTTGATTTATCGTTATTGAGGTCTTCTACCAAATCCCAGCTCACTCTCATTGCTTCTTCCATATGTATAAATTTAAGTCCCTTAATGCTTCCTCATTAATGTTAATCTTTAGAATGACGACCTAATCTTATCTCATACTTTGTAACTTATGTCTATCCATTGTTGATTCACCTCAATATTGATCTACAATATACCATTGCAAACTTAACCTTTCATGTAATATTGCTGCTAGGATTCACATTTTATTGGGGAACGTCTAAAATGATTAGATTGATCCACATGGGGCGATACCCTGCTTTCATAACCGTACCTCACAACATCCCAATGCGATTCACCTTGCGTGGGTACTTTAATCCTGTCCAATTCATAAGATCTGTTTCTTTTCTTTGTTGAATCATTACTCAATCGAAGGCCCAAACATCATCATTTATCTATCACGATTACATTATTATTCTATTACCAGGGCATCATTTCATCTCTTCTAAATGCTACTAGTCTTAGACTCCTTTGAGTTCATTCAGATTATACTGAGCTTTCTATAACTTATAGGAATCATCAACTCCCTTGTTTTCACGGGCTTAATTCCGAGGACTTATCTATTTTCGTCATCTTCTCACTTGCCCTTCTCTTATCCTTACTCTTGTCTTTCTAAAACCTTATCGTTACATCATACTTAATCTTGCGAATGATTTCCTTGTGCCTTTTTGAAACATCAAAATATCACATCGTCTCTAACTCTTCTTTTAATCTCTAATTAGACCTTTCGGTACTTAGAAACCATAGGCTGGAAGGTATGCTACTGATGACGCTGCTATTATTCCTGGATACTGAATCCCTGCGCTTATAGCCACTTTTCCACAGTATGGACTATTCATAACATTTTGTATTTCAGTATATTATATGTTGTTCACCTTTTCTTTAATTACCTTAAAATATTGCCTCACATTCTTCTATCTCTTTCATAACCTCCCTTCCACATAGGCATAATTTATCTCCACAACCTAAAGCTCTATTATAATACTTGCACCTTTGGTGCATACACAATCCGGTGGGAGCTTCATACTAACTTTTTATGAGGCTGGTACTCTTCAGTTGGCTTCATCGTAGAGCCGTTATAAAATATGGCTATTGTGCTATCTCTCTTATACCTCTGCTATTTAAGAGTGATCTTGAGGTCTATAATTCTCTTGGTCCCTCCTGTTTTGCTTAGTCGATGTAACTATTTAGTTTCCTCTTCTTTCTAATCAGCCTTTATGTAGGCTTAGCTATCTTCTGATCTGCTGCTCCTGGTATTAGTTATTACTTTTGCCTTCCATAGGTACTGAGGGATATTCATGATAAAATCCTTTAACACTTCAATCCTTCGTCTATGACCTGGGCTCAATTCTTTCTTTTAACGTATACCAGAATCTTCCACGGCTCTATATGCTGCAGGTATAGAACTCCAAACTCTTAAGTACGTTCATAACGTTACAACCTCAGGATTATTGATCGAGTAATTCCTTTCGTTCCTTCCTAGATTTCTTCAACATAGGCTATTACTTTTCCTAGTCTTTTTTTTTCTTGTTGCATGCATACTTAGCTTATCTTAGTTCCCATGCATTCCAGAGTTTTCGTGCAACTCATATGATCTCGAATATTGCTTTTAATTGTACTTCCCATTCATTAACCACGGTAGGTTTCATTTTCCTTTGGAGTGCTTACAATGTTGTTGTGAGACTATTGTTACACAACTATTTCCTCTTTAGATCGTTGTGCTTAGGTTGAAGCCTTCTTCCTTATTTTCTTCATCTAGTCATTTGTTGTAGTACTTAGGGAGAACCCTTGACTCTCGTAAAGTTGTGAGGTTATTACGGACCCTTTTGATGTCCTTACTTGCCCATAATCATCCATAGATGCCTGCCTCTATGCCCTTGTTCTTGTAGGGTTGCTTCTAAACTGACATTTTGATTGCCTTCCCAGTGGCACTTTCTTTTATCCTCGTAACACTCGTACAGTATCTTTAGCTACTGTGACTCTTGTTTGAATATATCTCAAATATTATAAAGATATTCTTTGAGACTAAACTCTCCATGTTGGGTTCTACTATGTTTATCTCATACGATCTGATGACTCGTCTGTAACCTCTTGTTTAGCCATAACTTGGATCTTCCTGACCAATTACTATCTACTCGTTGGCCCATTCTCATATCAATATTCCTTGTAGTAAATCTTGGATTATCTTCATTGTCTTAACTTATATCTCGCATTGGCTTCTTATTTATTAATAACAGCTCGGGCAGGAACCTTTACTTTCCCTCCTTGACGTCGTGCTTGCACAATATTCTTGAATTGTAGCGTATCTATAAGATTTGGATAAGTGCCATCTTATTCCTCTTTCATTTATCTCATTCTTCCTTTACCATTCCATAGTCACTAGAATCACTTAATTCTGACTTAATTTCATATCACTCCATATTCCCCCCTTTAGAGGTGTACTAAAAGCTTAAGCCATGAGGATCTACCTATATATGTTTTTCCTCTTCATCCTTGGCGTCGTTTCTTAACATCAATGATCCTTACTCGCCTTGCGGCAATTCTCCTGTAAAAAGGATGACAAATTCCCTTACTCACGAGGGTGACACATAGAGTAATTGGCACATACAATCTCTTAAGCTTAACTTTTCTCACATTTCTTGCTCTAGGGAAGCTTCTCCCTGAATGACTTTTCCCTGAATTCATCGTGAATCTTCTTCTGTGGTCCATTCTATTCCCGTCAGAACGAAATCTGAAATTCCCATGATGCCGAGTACTTTCCAATCATTTAGTCCCTAATTCATATTTAGTTTATCTTGTTTACTAGTCCATACTGATTTCTGTTACTCTGTGGATTAACTTCCCATCTGGTAGTCGTGTTGGAGTCAAGAACTTGTTTCTCCAAATGAGGATATAACCTTATGGCCTATACTCTTTCGTTGTCTTAAGGCCCATCACCTTTCGTCTCTTCCTTCATTTGATAATAGGTTCTGTAACACTCTACCGTTTTCATCAATGTATCACACCTTATTCATAATGCTTCCTTATCTGTCTTCTCATTATTCTGCTAATATTTCTTCATATCCTTTTTCTTGTGAAAACTTCAATACGACATTCTTTCGCTTTTAGATTTCCTTTGCTCCATCCAGTGGCTCTTCAATTTGCTTAACGGTTTAGCTTTACTAGGGACGCGAGCCACACTAAGGTAATATTTATCCCTTCAAGGTTTATAGTGCAAGTCTTTGTAGTACTCATATCTGGCTGCACTACTTTAGAGTGCACCATCTATGTGTCTCATAAAGAGATCTATTAGCACATTTGTAATATCCTACGGAAATGTCAACTGACACAATCAATTCATCCATTATATCTTCTTATACTACTTTTGTTAACCCCTATAGGACATATCTGGAAAGGGTGTAACCAATTGTATATACCTCTGTTACTATTAAATATAACTTAAGAAGCTTATGTTCCTCTGCCTCAATTATAAACATTGTTAACCTTCATTAACTAGGTACCTCGTATCCTTTTTCACCTTGCTCATTTACTTGTCGAAACTTGTACTTATCTTTTTAATCTCTCATTGTCCTTCACCATAAAGATGGATAGGCATTCTTGCCTTAAGGCTTCTTATCAGGAAGCTTACCCATTTCAGTACACCCATGATCTGCTAAAGACCTCATATTTACTTATCGTAGGCATCATACAAAATTCAATTCCTCTGACTCAGTTCTTCCACAACTATCTCTCTTTCCAACCTTCTTTCGGGAAGTAGGCATCGTCTTATTACGAATAAAATAGAATTTCAGAACTTGGATTCTTATGAGTGAGCTCTACCACATGATCTAGAGTAAGAAGAATGAGTGACAATCCTAAATGCCCTGTAGCCTCCTGCTTATAAGTGTGGTGCACGACACACCCATAAATAAGACTCTACTAGACACGGCTTGTAGACTCCCTCGGACAGAACTGCTCTGATACCACTTTTGTCACGCCTCGAACTCGGGGGAGCGAGACCGACACCCAGTGTCTTACCTATCCTTGCGTACCAACTTGCAACTAAGGTACTCTGAACATATGATGTCATACTTTTGGCCATGGGCCACATTGCAAAACGACAATGAATGCTGACTAAATATGAATATAAAGCTTGGCCAACAAGGCCGTCATATTTATTACAACTGACAAACCAACCAAATATACATACAAGGCCTGAAAGCCCAACATACTGCACTAACTGACAAGATATGTCTACATGCCTCTACTAATGGATATAATGTAATCGGAATGGCTATCCGACCTACTCATGACATATATACATATATATACAAGATATACATAAGGCTCTAGACCCGGAAACTTCGTAAGGCATGGAGCTTACCGATCAAGCTAAGCTCGGGCAACACTTATTGAAGAGGCCTACTCGTCTGTCTGTTTGACCTACACGCATGAAATGTAGCGCCCCCAGAAAAGGGACGTCAATACAAAATAATGTAGTAAGTATGTAAGGCAATATACTGAAAGCTGAAACTGAACTGATAATATAATAACTGCAAGTAGCTGGAAGTCAAAGATAATCTGAAAATATCTTACCTGCTGATACTGACTCAATTCTCTCAGTATAGTAAGTAAAATAGTTGTCCGGCCCTATAAGGCTCGGTATACATATATAGTTGCTCTATCGTAGTAGGCTCGCTCATAAGCGCTCGGCCATACTAGGCTCTGTATCTCGACCAACTGGGCTCGCTCATAAGTGCTCGGCCACAGTAGGCTCGGTATATATATAACTGCTCTACCGTAGTAGGCTCGCTCATAAGCGCTTGGTATATAGGGTGTAACACTATAATTGACATATTAGAATGTTACATGTCTTGTAAACATGATATCTAATCGTTGTCTGATTATGTAGCAAGGTTGTTCGAAGATATATGGTTAGCTGCATTAATATAACACCATATAGGGAGGATTTCTAGCAATTGACATTTATACTTGATTTTCTGACATTTTTATCCTTATATGCATGCGTTTTAGACGGGTGACAGTATGATAGAAATGACATCTAATCAGATTATGTTCCTGTAGGCATGATATCTATGTGAACATTATAAAAGCAGGTATTTGTGAATCAATGTAATTCTATAGACATGGTGTCTATGTGAACATGTTACAATTGAAAGATTGATCAGTTTTATTTCCTATAGGTATGATTTCCAAACAAGTGGAAGCAAAATATGTTAATGAATTGAACACATATAGGCAGGTTATCTATCAAACATGTAGAGGCAGAATATATCAAACGAGTTAAACATCTATAGGCAAGTTATCTAACACACATAGTAGCAGGGCATGCTCGACCAAATTGAACATCTATAGGCACGATTTTAATTTTTTCCAGGCAATATTAAAATAATCCCAGTTCCCCAATTTTACTAATACCCCAATTTTTATTACATTATTATTACAGGCTAAATGAATGAAATAAATTACCAAGTTACAATAATAACTATGGTAGGCCTAAGACAGACCCAAAGTATACCCGACCAGACTCGGCCTTCACAAAAGTCTCAACTGAACCCCGAGCAGTGCTCACACTAGGGAGATTAGTAGTAAGAGCCATGATAGCCTTGGCTTTCAACCGGCTAAGAATAAGGAGTTCAGAACAACAACAACAACAACAACAATGACCCAGTATAATCCCACAAGTGGGGTCTGGGGAGGGTAATATGTACGTAGACCTTACCCCTGCCCCGATGGGTAGAGAGGCTGTTTCCAGGAGACCCTCGGCTTAAAAAAGCAACAGGAGCTGATATATTAGTACCATAAAAATGCATAATAAAATAATAGCAATATAAGAGATATGAAATACAAAATACAAAATACGAAATAGATGGCTGGTATAGTAAAAACTAGCAGGTAAAGCCCTGCATCAATAGACGAACAATGACATTCTTAGTCTAACTCCTAACTGGCTAGTCTCACCCTATTGTGCTGTAGAAATATTCACAACTTTCCCCTAACCTACAACCTTAATGCTAGACCTCCATAATTCCCTGTCAACGGCTATGTCCTCAGTAATCCTAAGTCGCGCCATGTCCTGTCTGATCACCTCTCCCCAATACTTCTTAGGTCGCCCTCTACCTCTCCGCGTGCCCACTACAGCCAGTCGCTCACACCTCCTCACCGGTGCATCAGTGCTCCTCCTCTGAATGTGCCCGAACCATCTGAGTCTTACTTCCCGCATCTTGTCCTCCATGGGGGCCACGCCCACCTTCTCTCGAATATCTTCATTCCTAATCTTATCCATCCTTGTATGCCCGCACATCCACCTCAACATCCTCATCTCTGCTACTTTCATCTTCTGGATGTGTGAGTTCTTTACCGGCCAACATTCAGTTCCATATAACATGGCAGGCCTAACCACTGCTCTATAAAACTTACCTTTTAGTAACGGTGGCACTTTCTTGTCACACAAGACTCCCGACGCTAACCTCCACTTCATCCACCCCACCCCTATACGGTGTGTGACATCCTCGTCAATCTCCCCGATCCCCTGAATAACCGATCCAAGGTACTTGAAACTACCCCTCTTGGGAATGACTTGAGAGTCAAGCCTCACTTCAACTCCCGCTTCCGTCGGCTCAACTCCAAATTTGCACTCGAGGTATTCCGTCTTCGTCCTGCTCAACTTGAAACCTTTAGACTCAAGAGCATGTCTCCAAATCTCTAGCCTCTCGTTGACGCCGCCTCGTGTCTCGTCAATTAGAATAATGTCATCAGCAAATAGCATGCACCATGGCACCTCCCCTTGAATATGATGAGTCAGTGCATCCATCACCAGGGCAAATAGGAATGGGCTGAGCGCAGACCCTTGGTGCAACCCCGTAATAACTGGAAAGTGTTCAGAGTCGCCTCCTACTGTCCTAACCCGAGTCTTAGCTCCATCATACATGTCTTTAATCACCCTAATATAGTTACTCGGGACCCCTTTATCCTCTAAGCAGCTCCATAAGACCTTCCTAGGAACCTTATCGTACGCTTTCTCCAGATCAATAAACACCATGTGGAGATCCTTCTTCTTATCTCTGTACTGTTCCACCATCCTCCTAATAAGGTGGATAGCTTCTGTGGTAGATCGTCCCGGCATGAACCCGAACTGGTTGTCTGAAATAGACACCGTCCTTCGCACTCTCATTTCTACCACTCTCTCCCAAACTTTCATGGTATGACTTAGTAATTTGATGCCCCTATAGTTGTTACAGCTCTGGACATCACCTTTGTTCTTATACAACGGGACCATTGTACTCCACCTCCACTCTTCAGGCATTCTATTAGTCTTGAATATAACACTAAACAATGCAGTAAGCCATTCCAAGCCTGCTTGACCCACACACCTCCACAGTTCAACCGGAATTTCGTCTAGCCCGGTAGCTCTGCCCCTTCTCATTTTACGCATTGCCTCCATGACTTCATCGATCTCAATGTCCCTACAATTACTTAATTCATGGTGACTGTCGACATTCCTCTATTCCCCAAGTATAATATCTTGATCCCCTTCTTCACTTAGAAGTTTATGAAAGTAGGTCTGCCACCTCCTCTTAATCTGGTCATCTCCCATCTAAACTTTGCCGTCATCATCTTTTATGCACCTCACTTTGTCCAGATCCCGAGTTGTCCTCTCTCTCGCCTTAGCAAGTCGGAATAACTTCTTCTCCCCACCTTTGTTCCTTAGTTCCTCATACAGACGAGCAAAAGCTGTCGTCTTAGCCTCCGTCACTGTCATCTTCGCCTCCTTCCTAGCTACCTTATAACTTTGACTGTTCTCTCTCTTCTCCTCCTCGTCAGTGCTCCCTACTAACCGTAGGTAAGCCACATTATTTTCTTCCACTTTACCTTGGACAACTGCATTCCACCACCAATCCCCTTTGTGGCCACCATTGTGGCCCGTAGATATCCCTAACACCTCTCTCGCCGCCTTTCTTATACAGTCCGCCGTCGTCGACCACATTGTGTTTGCGTCCCCACTACTTCTCCAAGCTCCCATTGCCGATAACCTTCCTTCCAACTCCTTAGCTTTATCCTTAGTTAAGGCGCCCCACCTAATCCTGGGGCGTCCTTGTACTGACCTCTTCTTCCTCCTTATCCTAATACAAATGTCCATCACCAAAAGCCTATGCTGCGTTGAGAGGGTCTCACCTGGGATAACCTTGCAGTCCTCGCACAACCTTCTGTCGCATCTCCTGAGGAGGAGATAGTCAATCTGAGTCTTCGCCACCGAACTTTGGTAAGTAACCAAATGTTCATCCCGCTTCGTAAAACTCGAGTTCGCAATGACTAGATCGAAAGCCTTGGCAAAGTCCAATAGCGAAATGCCCCCTCCGTTTCGCTCCCCGAAACCAAAGCCGCCATGCACCTCATTATACCCACCATGCCATGTACCTTGGCAAAGGAGTTCAGAACAACATAAGTGATAATGAAGGAGAATAGGCCGAGTTGAGAGATAGAATTGAAGGGGGATAGGCATAATCAAGTTGAGCACATAAAGCAAATAATCAAACAGGCTTTAGATCTTGAGAACAGACTTAGTAATGATTCAGAAGAAAAAACTCAACACCTAGTGCATAGTCGCACGCTTGCAGGATTAGAACACACAGATTCATAACAAGGAAAAGGTCTCAAAATTATGTTAAGTATAGGTGCTACTGTCATAAGATAGCCATGTTAACTTCACATAAGGCATCATTACATCATTTAGACATAGTAGGGAAACACAAATTATGAAAATATATTGGTGAATCAAGTGAGCCAAAACATGCTGAGGAGTATATTAACTGAGAACTAGTCATGGTTGACAGAACAAGATTTTGACACAGAATTAAAACATACTATCTATGCAAAGTGGCCATTATAGAGATTCAGAACAGGAAGGGGAAGATAAGCTCATGTCATACAGTAAGTGTAAGCATTCATGTCTGACCTAATAGGCCAATTAACTAAAGAAAGTTCAAATTATGTAGATGAGGCATTTTCAAGTAACAGAATGGACAACCTTGAGCAGAGTTAAACACCAACGAGATGTTAACAAGTGCAAAGGTCACATACATAAGTAGTTCATAACACATTGGCTAAGAGAATCTTGATTACTTGAATTAAGCTTAGGCGCGTTTCAGATAATGAAGAAAGATTAGAAAGACCTAAAATTAAAGTAAAGTAATTAGAGTTGTATACAAGAACAACCCAAAAACACATAAACCTATGAACTTCAGAAGTGAAAACATATGCAAGTTACAAATACATAGGAACGAAATTACAAACGGTTCAGTAACTCACCAGTCAAGCGAAAAACAAGAAAGAACAATGTCCACAGTAGCAAGAACACATAATTTAGAGCCTTGGCTTCCAGCCGGCCAAGAACTAGAATATAGAACAAGGGTATGCGGGAACAAAGAGTAGTAACTTTATGTTTTAGTAAACATCAACGACTCAAGTCTTTCTCAAAAGGGAAAATGGGAAGGGTTTTATATAGTAGTAGAGATTAACATCCAAATAAGGAAAATCATCAATCAAACACGAGAAAGGAAATAATCGTCAGTAGGGAAAAGAGAAAAAATCTCAATACCCTAATTTTAAGGAAAGTGTAAAATCGGTAGAGTCTAAAAATGAAAAATCAAACATCACACAGAGTAGGACGAATATAGACAGAATATCACTTAAAATCAGAGAATGGATCCTATTTTGGTTCGATTAGAAGAGATCTGAAAACCCTAAATTAGGGTAAGTGAGAATCAACAAGATATACAAAAAATATCCGTACTTACAAAGAGAAAATGATGAACATAGACGGAATAATCAGAAAGGTCAAGGATTTGAACCAATTTTTGTTTGATTCTTACAAGGTCTGCTTGCCATGTTTAGGAAAGCAGTGTCGAGAAGACCCAGTACTGGGAAGAGGTCATATATGGCAAGAATCGGTCATGGAATCCTATGTTAGGTGAGATTAGTAGAGGGATTTGGGGGGAAGACGGATAGGGTTTGAGAGATGAGAGATGACAATATTCAAGGGCGGGGAACGAGTGAAAAAATAAATTAGGGTTAGGGGTTTTGGTATAATTAAAAAAGGGAGGGTGTATTGTGGATCGTTGATCTCAAAGATCAACGACCATGATTTAAAAGGGGGTTTTGGGTCGGGTAGGTTTAGTTGAATGGGCTGGGGGTTTATTTGGTTTGGGCTGGGGTATTTTGGGCTAGCATATTAGGTAATTGGGCTGGGGGTTGGTCCGAAAATAGGTAGAATTTAAGCTAGTTTTTAAATACCCAATATTTAATAAATAAATAATTTGTATAAGTAATTAATAAATAATAAAAATATTATTTGTGCACTAATATAATTAAAAATAATTACTTAATATTATTAAAATATAAAATATTATTTTCTGCATACATAATGTAATTATATATTAATACGGACTATTATTGCAATAATGTGCAATTAGTCCTAAAAATGCAAATGTAATTATAAAAATGTATTGAAAATATTTAGAACCTCATGTTGGTATAAATGATAAATTTAGATGATTAAATAATTATAAAAATAATTTGGAGGATAATTATTAGATATTATATAATAAAATGCAAGGAATAAGTTGGATTAAGGCCTTTAAAAATTATGAAAAAATACTTGTGTATGCTTATAAATCAAATCATGATGCATGTGCACTATTTTGAAGATATATATATATATATATATATATATATATATATATATATTAGGAAAAATTGGGTATCAATACTTATTCGTGACTATGAGCGATCCTATGTACCAGGCTCGAGGCTATTCTCTTTTAATCAGTTCCAGGACTAATGGCTACAATAATAATTTGTTTAACTTCGAATGTATTTTAAACACCATTCTTTACTTTCTTTAATGATACGTGTTGCAGTTTAATTCATCTATGTAGCGAGTTTATTTTTTACTAATATATAATATTCATTTTTGATATATTAACAACCTTCTGAGGTCTAATAGATAAACAGTCATAAAAGCGCTCCAATCTTTATCTTTCATTTTCGGTTTCTAGCAAGTGATCCAGAGCAATGAGCTGCAGCTGAAATTACATGACATGGCATTGAATTAGTTTGAGTTGTCTTGTTCCGTCAAACTGTTATCTTTCAGTTGCATAAATTCTCTTGTACTAACTCTTGCCATATGTTAAAATTTGTTAGGACATAAATAGAATTTAGATATCTAAAAGCACGTATATAAGAAGATATATTCACCTACACCAACAACAAAAGTTTATGTATAGAATACTGTAAGAAAATCCTTTTTAGCTTAACTTCTTTTTTTATCTTTAAATTCCAGTAAGAAAATCAAAGACATACTTGAGGAATCCGATGGAAAGAGTCAGACAAATAATATTGTTAATCTCTTGTCTAATAGACAATGAGATCTCAATAGCTTAGTTGAAGCAAGTTCAACACTACCACCAGCAGGAATGAACCATAAAAATACAACAACAACAACAACCCAGTATACGCAGACCTTACCCCTGGGGTAGAGAGGTTGTTTTCAAATTGACCCCCGACATCCTTCCCTCCAAGAACTTCCTATCTTGCTCTTGGGAAACTCGAACTCACAATCTCATAGTTGGAAATGGAGGTTGCTTACCATCAGAGCAACTCCTCTGGTCATTAATTAAATGTGAATGCTTGGGAAAAAGTGCAATTACTCTAGGTCGGATCTTAATCTGGCAATCAAGATAGACACCTATAATTGACCAGCTTCCACAATGTGTACGTATTTAGCTAAAGATCAACTACTGTATACCATCTTAACAATATAAAACACAGGTTAAGGGATTGCTAAACAGGGTCGCCCGGTTGTTTATCAAATTGTGCTGCGAAGAAGAAAAACTATTAACTTATACTAATTTTTATCTACGCTTGTGTAAATGATGCAACTTCCTTTTATTTCAAAGATTTCTTTATTCAAGCTGCAAACCAAATGACAAGCAAACGTAGCTCATCATAATGGTTATATTTAGCTGTTCTTTTTTTTTTTTCTCCTTTCGCACTAAATCTAACTGACAATTGTTTTCAGACATGTAGGTCAAGAACAATATTAAGAAGATACTGTGGGAATGTCCTTCAAAAATTTCATGCCTCTCTACCTTGCCCGACACCAGTAATAATAATATTGGAAACAGTTGAGATTGTGATGTTCAAACCAGAAAATAGTACATGCAAGTTACAACAAAAACAACGTGATCCAACAAACAATAATAAGATTGGAAATAACATAACCATGAATAACCTACTCTCTAACCACTTGGAATAGTAGTCACATGCATGCCTTAAAATCCTTTATAAGTAGTAGAAGATGATCGATCACCCACCATACCAGCTTATTATCATTCACCACAAACCACCCAATCGTTTCATACATACTTGCTACAAGTAGTGTTTAGTTATGGAGTAGATAGTGGTTCTCTTACTAATGATTGTTCTTTGCACCCCTGAGTTACTATTGATTAGACTCAATATCAAGTTACCATGGTTTTACTCCAGTGGCCTCCCACCTTTTGTACCATAAACCTGCTATAATGTCACTTAGATTGTTCTACATCCACGACCTTTGGCCTGTGACGTCTTGAAAAGTGAGCTTAACCTATTAATGTCGTGAGTTCAAACTTTCTAGTCTTTTTGGTTATCAGTTGGAGGAGAACGACATTGACATGTTAAGTTTACTCCTATAGAATCGCAGGCCAAAGGCCATGGATGTAGAATAGTTCTTGAGTACCGGTGTACCAGGTATTCATGTACAAAGGGTGGGAGGCCACTGAAGTACAGTCATCATAACTTGATATTGGGTCTGATCAGTAGTAACTCGAGGTGCAAAGACATTGGCAAGAGAATTACTATCAACTCCATTAACAAACCCTACTGTAGCAAATATGTATGAAAGGATTGAGTGATTTGTGGTAAATAATCACGTATTACTTGCGTCCACAAGCAACCTGATTAAAATCTCCTCTTCTAAATATTCAGGGAAAGGCCGACCACCATTATTACCGGTGTGGGGGCAGAGTAATCGTTAGAGAAAACTTAGAAGAAGGCAGATATACTCTTTTATTTTTCTGCAAATGGGCAGGGATTGGTCCTTTATTTTTTTGGGTTTAGGAGTGATAATACACTGTCCAATTCTATTTGTTCTACCTTTTCCTTCTTATTAACTCTACATTTGTTGTTGTGTTATATTATTTCGTGACTTCAATTCCTTAATTTGTTTGTTTTTTTTGTGCCATTTCTAATTTTAATATGGAATATTTATGCTTTAGTTTTTACATTGGCGTTTACACGTCATGATCCAAAATCCAATAAGGGTTGCGATAGCACCGGACACCGCTGTCAGGAAAGCCAACCATAAATACTTAATTAAATTCTCGTTTTAAAAATTTTGAAAACTAAATTTTTTCTTTAATTTAACTAGTAAAAGATATTCTCTACAAAATAAATAAAAGAATGTTTAAAAGTTAATACAGAATACCCCATAATCATCCCAGAACCCGATGTTACAAGTGCATGAGCATTTTCTAGAAAATAATGTAATACAATAACTGTCCGAAATACAAATTGGACAGAAAAGAAAATACAGTACAATACTCTGAAGGAGACTCTGCTGGCTGCAGGTCGTCTCGAGAGATGCAGCTCACCTAAGTCTCTGCATCAACTATACCGCTACGCCCAACGAGGCCACTAGACATACAAGTGTCTGTGCAACAAAAATGCACATCAAGTGTAGTATGAGTACAAAAATAACGTGTACCCAGTAAGTATCCCGTCTAACCTCGAAGAAGTAATGACGAGAGGTCGACTTCGACACTTACTAGTAGTCCAATAATAATATTTTTAATAGTGTGAATAATCATGGATTTTATTGGGCAAATGTAAACTAATAAATCCTGAAGCAGGTAAACAATTCTTTTTTAATAATAATAGATTTTCAAAGATTTTTATTTCATCATGTTGATCAATTAATCTCTGACCAGAGAGGCAACATCAATTTTGTAAGTCTCAAGCAAGCATCACAAGCATGCACAAATCATGTCGAGGTCGTACGACCCAATCCAACAAATATTTAAATTGTGTACTGCTAGACGGTCGAATGATGCAAACCATAGATGCATCTATTTAATATGCCGAGGCGTTCGACCCGTTCCAAAAATAAACACACACAAAATCAAGAAGTCATCAGGGAACAATTATCCAAAGAAATGGAAACTTCTCTTTTAATAGTTAAGAAAATGAGGTCAAACCTTTTAAAAAATTCATTTACTAATTCGATATGGTTCAAGCAATTTACATTGTCAATAAGGTTACAAATATTTCAAGTATAGCATGCTTTTGGGTCCTAAACTACCCGGACGTAAAAATAATAGTAGCTACGCATGGACTCTCGTCACCTTATGCGTACGTTGCCCCTACAAATAGAAGCACATAACTAATTATTTCACCTATGGGGATAATTTCCTCTTACAAGGTTAGAAAGGAGACATACCTCGCTCCGAAATTCCATAACCAACTTCCTAGCCCTTTTGGCGACTCAAACCGATGCACAACGCTCCAAAACTAGCCAATAATTATGCAAACCCATTAATATATGCTCAGTAACTTATTATAATCTGATTCATAACAATTTCTAACCCCGATCAAAAAGTCGATAAAAATCACCCTCAGGCCCACGTGCCTGGATTCCAAAAATTTTCGAAGATAAACTTTACCCATAATCTGACAAACTCAAATATATAATCTGCTTTCAATTTTATACCCAAATTCATGGCCAAAATCCAAAAATACAAATTCTAGTTCTTTCCACCAAAATCCCAAATTTCTACCTATTTCCTTGTCTAAATGAATATATAAACCTTGTATTTAACTCAAAGCTAGTAGAAACCACTTACCTCATGCTTCTTGATGAAGATGGCACCCCAAAGCTGCTCCAAAATCGGCTCCCATAGAAGAATGGAGTGAAAATGAGCCAAACCCTCTTTGTAAAGAAACCTCACTGCCCAACGATCCTTGCACTTGTGGTCACCTGACCGATTCTGCGGTTCTCTAGGTGCGGCAGATAACCCGCTTCTGCGGACCTCCTCTAGGCCCTCAATTCTACATCTGCGCCTTCCCTTCTGCAGGTGCGGTCCCGCTTCTGCGGAACTCAGCCGCATCTGCGATCCCAGCTGTGTCCAGCCTAAGCCGCTTCTGCGACCTCATGGCCGCTTCTGCGGCTACGCACCTGCAGCCAAAACCTTGCAACTGTGGTTGCACCAGACATCAGCTGCCTCAATTCCTCTTCAATTTCTAAATTTCAATCTGTCAACCACCTGGATTCCACCCGGGGCCCCCGGGACCCCATCAAATCATACCAACACGTCCTAAAACACATTACGAACTTGATCGAAGCCTCAAATTACATCAGACATTGCTAAAATCACGAATCACACTCCAATTAAAACTTGATGAAGTTTAGGACTTCAAACTTTTACATTCGATGTCGGAACCTATCAAATCTGCCCCTCTAGTGTGTGCACTGCTTAGGAATCCATGAGATTCCTCCGAACTCTGGCACATTGGGGTTGGCCCTTCCACACTGCACATAGCCAGTCCACTATATTAAGGGTCTTGGTGTGAGCTTTGCCCGAGATCCTTGAGGTCTTTAGGGAACTTTGACACACTAGGACACCCTGTTGGCTATGAGACTTTTGGCTTCTGAGACTGTATTGAAGGCCAAGCGTTCCCAGGTTTACTTTGGGCCTGATTTAGGCTCTCTATAGTATAGTTCATTTATTTATGTAATTTATTCAATCCTGGTCTGTAATAATATTCTTTGTAAACAGATATTGGGGTAATTAGTAAAAAGGGTAGGGTTCCTATACGATTTTGTGGGGAAACCGGGTAGAAATCCTGCTTTAGGTTTATATATGTTGATTTGCAGTAGAAATTATGCTTTAGGTTTATTTTTATATTATGCAATAGATATCATGTCGATGGGTTTGCTATGCCTATTTGTATTAAAAACCATGCCATAAATTTGTGCACTAGATATCCTGCCTTAGGATAATCATGTTTACTGCTTTTGTATATTAGGAGACATGTTATAGTTCATCATTTTATTTATGATTCTGCCTAAGTCATAGTCACCTAGAAATCCTATCATTAAGTTATTACTGTAATCATGCTTAATAAAATGACCATCTTTCTCTGTGCATTAGAAATCCTGCCTTAGGATTCTGTTTGCATTTGCTCTAAATCATATCTATGTTGCTTAAATGAATAACTATCTATAAATAGGTCTAAAAAATAGCCCCAACACATAGATATCATGTTTTAGTATAAATAAGCATGAAATCACCTTTTGTAACATTAATCGCCTAGATCAGCATGCCTATAGGACTGAATAACTTCAAGTTGTTTTAATTAGTTCCCATAATTCTGATTGCATACAAACCCATGCCTAGGCAATCTTTAGGTAATTAATGGTCTAAAAACTGTGAAATTATACTCTGCTTATTTGTAAAATAGTCCAGGTTTAACAGACTTTAAAATCAGTAGGTAAACTGATTAGGATTCTGTCATTTCGCATTAAAACAATGTTTCATATTCTATGTTTGTGATGCTCACCTAGATATCCTATTATAGAACCTTCTAAAATTCTTTAAAATTTGTTGTTTGAGACGTGCTACTACTTTGTTTATGTGTGGAGGTAAACATGAGCCCCTAAATTGCTTCCCTATTTGACAGTCCTATATGTTATTTGTTGTCGCTTAGATTTTACCTTTTAAACACCTTATGAGTGTCTAGAATTTCCCCAAGTCTAGAGGTCCTAAACACCTCTGAGACCACAAGGAAGGGACGGCTAAAGCATGCATAGAGTTTGTTAATTAAACTCGCTTATATAACCGCTAAGGGGAGGGTAATGGGTAGTAAAAAAGTTATGATGACCTGTGCACTAATGCCACGTGCAGCCCCTTTATTTGAGGAAGGCTTACCGGGTATTGTACAGATGTGATCCTATAGGATAACCAACTTAGGACTTCCCTTTCTTTATTTAAATATGTGTGCTCAGACTACCTAAACTTCCTTTATTTACATATGTGTGCTTAGACTACCTAAACTTCCTTTATTTGCAAATGTGTGCTTAGACTGCTTGCCTGTTAAATGACTAATTCACATAACTGAGTTCGGCCGGGACCCACCGTTGTGGACTGCGAGTGGTGCCTCACACCTTCCCCTCAAGGTTATTTTGAGCCCTTACCCTAATCTCTGGTAATGCAAACTAGTTATATGAGTTAACTGCTCTAGGTGTCCTAATGCACCTTAATTTGTTAGGTGGAGACTCTTCAAATACCCAATTTTCAAAAGGAAACGAGTTGTTCCCAATGAATGTCGAAACCCGGACTCCGCGAGTAAAAAAGAGGCGCAACAGCTAGCATGGTGGAAGGCTTGTACTAAAGTGAAACAGAATAGATACGACATGGGTATAATTATAAGAGCAGGAAATAGGCATGATAATTGCAAGTTAAGCAGTAGAAGACAAAGACAATACAATAGAGATTGAAGTAGAGAGCAAGGACCAGACAATAAAAACAAGTCACACGAGATCTATAAGTACAACAATAACCGCTCCGGATAAAGACATGAACATATACACAGAAAACATATATCATAACATAAAGCATGTCCTTCATCCTCAC
This sequence comes from Nicotiana sylvestris, assembly GCF_000393655.2. Classification (NCBI taxonomy): domain Eukaryota; kingdom Viridiplantae; phylum Streptophyta; class Magnoliopsida; order Solanales; family Solanaceae; genus Nicotiana; species Nicotiana sylvestris. The sequence continues at coordinate 14,678,027 of NC_091064.1, forward strand.
CTGCATGAAAACACCCATTGTGCCATGATCTCACGATAATATAAAAGCATAACAATATACATGAAATAATACGGTATCATCCTTCGTTCCTTTACTTTCAAATGATATGGCACGACATCACCCTTCGTGCTTTACACTCTCCCTCACAAGATAATGTATAAACAATGGCACGACATCACTCTCTGTGCTTTACACTCTTCCTTACAAGATAATGTATAAACAATGGTAGGGCATCACCCTTCGTGCTTTACACTCTCCCTTACCAAGCATATGTATATCAATGACAAGCAGGGCAGGAAACATAAATAATATCAAGGAGAGTGTTTTAAATGAATATTCCAAACAAATTCCAATCACAACTTTCAAAGCCAACAATGATTAAACAAATCCTCAAGAATCTTATTATTTAGGTACTTTGACAAATCTCCCGAATGATCAACAACACAAGTATAGAATCTAGTATCTCAGGAATATCGGCTATAGCAATATATTAATAATTACGCATGGTGATGAACGAATTAGATACATCAATGTATTCCCACAATTACCATTAAATTTGATCAAGTTATAATAAGCTATGTCCTGACCATGTTATTAATATCTACAAGTCAATCAAGGCATGAAGCAAGGAGGTCAAAAAATTCTACAAGACACAATTAAAATATAATCTACCCCCAAGCATGATTAACCCTGGCACATACATATACGCTCGTCACCTCATATATGGATCACCCCCGCATGTAGCAAACAATGAAAAATAGTAGGAAAAATTCTCTCAACAAAGTTAGGCAAGACACTTACCTCAATTCGGCTATTCAACACTCAATTTAGCCCTTTTTCCTTCATAAATTCGCGTCCGCTCGGCTCAATCTAGCCAACGACGACTTGAAAACATCACACAATGCAAGAGAAAATAATTTCAATTAATAAAGCTGTGATTTTTATTCAATTTTTAAAAAGTCAACATAAGTCAAACCCCGGGCTCGCCCAGTCAAAACCCGGGTCCAAGGGTAGGTCTTGACTACTCATAGCCTCACGAATCCAAATATATGTTTTATTTTCAAATCCGAGTCCTATTTTACTCTCAAATCCCAAATTATAATTTTTCAAAACTTTGACAAAATCCCCTAATTTTTCCTAGATTTCTCATGAATATTATGTTAAATCTTATATAAAACCATGTAATATAGTTGAGAATTGATTAGAGGTACTTACACAATGATTTAGTATGAAAATCCCTTCACAAAATTGCCTCGCATCGAAGCTAGGGTTCTAAATATATCAAAATAAAGCTAAGTCTCAAAATTCTCAGCATTTAACAGGTTGCAGATGTCGCATTTGCGACACGGGGTTCGCAAATTTGAGCCCCTCAAATGCGAACATCTTATCGCAAATGCGAACTAGAAGTTTTCTTGTCAACGTCGCATTTGCGACCCAATACTTCGCAAAGGCAAAGACCAACATTTCACAAATGCGGCAGGGTTTTTCGCAAATGCGAATCTTCCCCAGTATCCCAAATATCACAAATGCGATGGCTACTTCGCAATTACGGCTGTCGCATTTGCGGCAAAAACATCGCAAATGCGATGATACCAGTACTAGAAATCAATGTTTATGAAAAATCATTCCGGAACCAATCTGAAACTTACCCGAACTTCAACTATGAAAGAATAAGAATAAGAATTGCTTAAGTAAGGTAGTCGCTTCTTTTTTTTGGTATACCGCTCTGCGAGCAGAGCGATTAAACATAAATATTTTCGAATATCATGAATATCCTTTACCCCTTATCTCCTCATCTTCCTATTTATAAGCCACAACTTACTTCGACGTTTTCAATTTCCCATAGAATCTCCGGAGCTTTCCTAGCCCCCGAGGCTCCAAACCAACCATGCACCCAGGTCCAAAAACACAACACGAACTCACTCGCATGCTCAAATCATCAAAATAACCTCTAAAACCATGAATCGAATGTCAAAACGCATGAAGATCAAACTAAGCTTCAAGAACTTCTAGAATAGGAACCAAGCGTTCGAACCATATCAAATCAAGTCCAAATGGTGCCAAATTTTCCAAACAATTTCTATATGACGAAACAAACTTACTCAAAGCTTCAAATCATGCATAACAACCTCGAAATGATGAATCACACTTCAAGTCAAAATCAATAAACTTTGAAAGTTTAACTTCTACAACCGATGCCGAAACATATCAAATCACCTCCAATTGACCTCAAATTTGTACACAAGTCACATTTTCCATTACAGACCTATTCCATCTTCCGGAATTAGAATCCGACCCCGATATCAAAAAGTCCACTCCCGGTCAAACTTCCCAAAAATTCAACTTTTGCCTATTCAAGACTAATTCGAATACGGATCTCCAAATTACAATCCAGACGCACTCCTAAGTCCAAAAATTATCCAACGGAGCTAACGGAACCGAAAAAACTCCATTCCGAGGTCAAATGCAAAAAGTCAAACTTGGTCAACTCTTCCAACTTAGAGCTTAAATCTTCAAGTTCATTCTTCCAAATTGATTTCAGATAACTTAAAAACCAATGCGGATAATTTATGCAAGTCATAATACATCATACAGAGATACTCGAGCCCTCAAAATACCGAGCAAAGTGCAGAAGCTCAAAATGACCAGTTCGGTAGCTTCTATGGAATTTGCTCATCCATTTTAACACCTCTAACTCCACCCAAAAATAGATCAAATTCCATACCCGAGCAGCCTCAACAACATTGTTAAAACTAGCCCTCCTTCTACCATTAAATACTCCCAAAAAAACACCCAGCAATAGCCACAAAATCTGGGGAAAATCACCACCAAAATAGCTCTAAAACAAGCTGAAAAACACTCCCCAAACCTAGCAACCATGAGTTGAAAAACATCCCCAATTACCTAGCAAAAATCAGGAAACAAATGACCTCAAACAGCTTCAAAAACGACCTATAAAACTGTCCCAAAACCAATTGAAATTCCGCCACTAAACAGTCATGAAACGAGTTGAAGATTACACAAAATCCAGCTCCAAAACTACTACAAATCAGCTGAAAAATAGTCCTAAAACCTGGCTTCCACCTCCAAACACCATCGCTAAAGTTGCCGAATCAAGTCGAGGTTGTCGAGTATAAGTTCCGATCATGGTCCCTTTTTCGAGTATCCTATTGCTATTGTGCCTGCGACGCTCAAGTGTGAAGACGAAAGCTTTTATTTGATTGAAGAAAGTTTGTTGCACAGAGGTTCATTCTATACACTTATTTTATCTCCAGCTCATCTTGTTAGTTTAGTGAATGATTTTGTTAATTTTGCTCCTCCCTTCCGTCTTTTGTTAGGCGCCGTTATTAGTTTTCTATTTCGTGGAGCTTACTGTGACTATGGACTCTCTGTTTTGATTTCCTTTATGAGCTTTGTTCGTCATGCTTTGGTTGCACTCATTTTTCTTCGCATTGTTGTTATGTTGTTTTAAATATTTTATCAATTGGATTGACTGACAGATGAATTCTTATTTATCAACTGGATTGTGGATTTTTAATCTTTAATGAAATACATCACTATTTGGTAGATTTAAGTGAACCAAAACTAGCTAAAATGTGTTTAAGGTTAGATGTTAATGAATTGTTTCAATAATAGGGGCAGCGGGATTTTTGGTTTTTAGATTAGTGAAGTTCGATATGTTTGAAATTTATTCAGTAAATTAGGCCTCTTAATAATGGGCCTTACAAGTGGGAAATGTCACGACCCAAAAACCTAACCCGTCGTGATGGCGCCTATCATGGTACTAGGCAAGCCGACATTTCCAAAACGCTTTCAACCTTTACCAAAAATAAGTTTAAGATATTTAAAATAATTGAAGTTTTGCCATAAAACGGGATAAACTCAAAACATAAGTGCGGAAAATAGCCCGATATCAGGGTGTCACGAGTCATGAGCATCTAAACAACCAATCTAGAAATAGTGTCTACAAGAGTCTGTATCCAAAATACCATTATAGATAAAAAAAGAAGGATAACAAGAAGGAGAGACAAGGAATGCCAGCAACTACCTCATAAGTCTCCGATAATCAACCAAGCACGAGATAAACGTCCACTATGTCCGGAAACACCTATATCTGCACACGAGGCGAGAGAGTAACGTGAGTACATCCAACCCAATAAGTAACAATAATAAATAAGGAATTAAATATAGAGACGAGATACACAGTTATAGTTCATTTTCAATAATCTCGGCAAAAAATAGACATGTTTTCAAATCCGACAGTTCAAGACAAATCGATGATATACAGTTTCAAGTTCAAGTAAACCGAATATAAAATCTTTTAGAGAATTTCTCAGTAATGACATATAGCAACTAAGTGCAACAACAAATGAAAGTTAATACGGCCTCTCAGGTTAACAGTCACTCAACTCATCTCAACAGCTCAATCACTCAGCTCTCAGCCCTCAGTACTCACACTCAATAGGTACCTGCGCATACTGGGGGTTACAGACTCCAGAAGGGCTCCTTCAGTCCAAGTGCTATATCGCTGCAGCATGCATGCCGATCCATAATATATTAAATAGCCATAAGGCTCATTGTGACGTGCAACCCGATTCATATACATATATGTCCCTAAGGCTCATTGCGGCGTGCAACTCGATTCATATATACACACATAGCTCGCAGCTCGACACTCAGGCCCTATCTTAGTCACCAACCTCTTCAATATCTCAAGCTCTCAGAAATCATATAAATCAGCCCAAACAGAGATAATAACATGTATCAACAAGGAACAAAAAGAGATAGAGGTATGATAAACAAGTAAAGCCATGATTGAGTACAAGACAGTAAATAGCAGCTAATCCAAAAAGTACACAACCTTTACGAGTCCCAATAGTGACATCATATAGTTGAAGAATGATTTCTAATATGGATTCTAGTCAAATTTCTATAACACTGAGAGAAACATATAGCTAATAACAAGTTACTTCAATTTACGGTTTCACGGGATGGACCAAGTCACAATTCCCATGGTGCACACCCACATGCCTGTCACCTAGCATGTGCATCACCTCCAAAATAAACACATAGCATAACGTCCGGGGTTTCATACCCTCCGAACCAGATTTAAAATTATTACGTACCTCAATCCGAGCAAAATGCTAATCCAAAATGGCCTTGCCTCACGAGTCGGCCTCCAAATGTCCCGAATCTAGACACAAGTAGTATAACACAATCAAAATAGGCTAAGGGAATCAATTCCACAATAAAAGTACTAAATTAGAGCCAAAATCCGACCCCCCGGGCCCACATCTCGAAATCCGACAAAAGTCACAAAACTCAAAAGCCCATTCACTCACGAGTCCAACCATACTAAATTTATTAAAATTCGACACTATTTGGTCATTCAAAACCCCAAAATTCACTCTCAAATTCTCAATCCCTGAACTTCCAAATTTCACTTCAAAATCTCAGTAATTAGGTGTAAAATCAGTGGGGAAACACCATTAGTGATGATAAATAGCCACAAGGAACTTACCTCAGTAATCACTTCAAAATCCCTCTCAAAATCCCAAAAGTCTGAGCTTAAAAATGATGAAAATGGTGAAAAATCTCGAAGTCTCATATTTATATGATCTGCCCTGAACCTTCGCACCTACGGGCCTATATTCGCATTTGCGGAGCCACGTCTGTGTTTAAAACTCTGCATCTGCGCACATTGCAAGTGCAGGAACGACATCGCACCTGTGGGAAATCTCGCATTTGCGCCCTCCTGTCCGCTTCTGCGACCATCACAGGTGCAGGAAAGTCTTCGCACCTGTGACCTCTTCCCATCTTATCCTTGGCCGCAACTATGATCCTTGCCACGCTTCTGCAGGCTCGCACCTGCAGTGCCCACTCCGTAAGTGCAGCTACACCAGCAATAACAGCATTTTAACTGCTTTCTCAACTCAACATCAATTCCAATAAACACCCGAACGAGGCCCTCGGGGCCTCAACCAAATATGCCAACAAGTCTTATAACCCAATACGAACTTAGTCGAATTCTCAAATCACCTCAAATAGCATCACAAACACGAATTTCACACGAATTCAAGCCTAATAAACTTTGAATTTCCAAATTTCACAAACGACGTCAAAACCTTTCAAATCATGTCCTATTGACCTCAAATTTTGCAGACAAGTCATAAATGACACCACGAACCTACTCTAACTTTCGGAAATCCAATCCGGCCCCGATATCAAAAAGTCCACTCCTGATCAAACTTTCGACAATTCAAGCCTATTTCTACTTTGGATCTCCAAATCACAATCCGGACACGCTTCTAAGTCTAAAATCTCCTAACTGAGCTAAGAGAACCATCAAAAATCATATCCGAGATCATTTGCACATAAGTCAACATCCGGTCAACTTTTCCAACTTAAGCTTTCAAATTAGAGACTAAGTATCTCAATTCACTACAAAATCACTCCGGACCCAAACCAACTAACTCGATACGTCATAATACAGTTGTAGAACACAAAGATAAGCAGAAAATGGGGGAACAGGGCTTCAAATCTTGAAAAACCGGTCGGGTCGTTACATCCCCCCTCTTAAACAAACGTTCGTCCTCGAACAGGTTTAGAAACATAGCTGGAGCCATAAATAGGTGTCGATATCTTCTTTGCATCTCCCTCTTGGTCTCCCAAGTAGCCTCCTCCACGGGTTGACCTCTCCACTGCACTTTCACTGAAGCTATATCCTTTGACCTCAACTTTTGAACCTGCCGCTCCAAAATAGCCACCGACTCCACATCATAAATCAAATCACCATCCAACCGAACTGTGCTGAAACTTAAAACATAAGACACATTACCGATATACTTCTAGAGCATAGAAACATGGAATACTGGAGGCACACTCAACAAGCTAGGTGGAAAAGCAAGCTCGTAGACCATATCCCCAATCCTCCGAAGTACCTCAAAAGGCCCAATGAATCGAGAGCTCAACTTGCCCTTCTTCTCGAACCTCATAACACACTTCATGGGTGAATCCTTCAGCAGAACTCTCTCCCCGATCATGTAAGACACATCACGAACTGCCCTGTCAGCATAACTCTTTTGCCTCGAATGTGCCGTGCGAAGCCACTCCTGGTTCAATTTTACCTTGTCTAATTCATCCCGAACCAAGTCTATACCCAATAGTGTAGCCTCGCTCGGCTCAAACAAACCACTGGATATCTACACCGCCTCCCATATAAAGCCTCATATGGAGCCATCTGAATACTCGATTGATAACTATTGTTGTAAGCTAACTGTTGTTGTAAGCTAACTCCACAATCAGTGGAAACTGGTCCCATGAACCACCAAAATCAATGACACAAGCACGTAACATGTCCTCCCAAATTTGAATAGTGCGCTCGGATTTCCCGTCCGTCCGAGGATGAAGCGTGCCTCTATATGAAATGATGGAAACAGGCACCCCATAAAGGGGAACAATCTCTCTAATATAAATCTCTGCCAACCGGTCTGAGGAATTGGTAGTACACATAGGAATGAAGTGCACGGACTTGGTCAGCCGATCCACAATCACCCAAATAGCATTGAACTTCGTCAAAGTCTGTGGGAGCCTAACTACGAAATCCATGTTGATCCGCTCCCACTTCGACTCTGGAATCTTTATCCTCTAAAGCAAGCCACCCGATCTCTGATACTCATATTTCACCTTCTGATAGTTGAGACACCAAGCTACAAACCCAACTATGTCTTTTTTCATTCTCCTACACCAAGAGTGCTGTCTCAAGTCCTGGTACATCTTGGTGGCACTCGAATGGATGGAATACCGTGAGCTATGGGCCACCTCAAGAATCAACTCCTGAAGCCCATTTACATTAAGCACACATATTCGGCCCTGCATCCTCAACACCCCATCATCACCAATAGTGACATATCTGGCATCATCGTGCTGAACCTTGTACTTAAGGACCAGCAAATGAGGATCATGATACTGCTGCTCTCTGATGCAATCAAATAAAGAAGACCGATATACCACACAAGCTAGAACCCGACTGGGCTATGATATATATAATCTCACAAACTGGTTGGCCAAGACCTGAACATCAAATGCAAGAGGCACCAACAGGAATAAATGTAAGACTACCCATACTCACTATCTTTCTACTAAAGGCACCGACCACCACATTGGCCTTTCCCGGATGATACAAAATAGTAATATCATAGTCTTTTAAGAGCTCCAATCATCTCCGTTGCCTCAAGTTGAGATTCTTCTGTTTGAATAAGTCTCGGAGGCTACGATGATCCGTAAATACCTCACAATACACACCATAGAGATAGTGGCTCCAAATCTTTAACACTTGAATAATGGCAGCCAACTTCAAATCATGAACAGGGTAGTTCTTCTCATGGGGCTTCAATGGGTACGAAGCATAAGAAATCACTCTGCCCTCGTGCATCAAACCACACACAATACCGATCCAAGAGGCATCACAATATACTATAAAAAACGAGAAGTTGTTAGTAGAGCCGGAACATGAGTTGTGGTCAAGGCAGTCTTAAGCTTCTGAAAGCTCGCCTCACACTCATCCGACCTCCTAAGAGGAGCATCCTTTTGGGTCAATTTGATCAAGGGAGATACAATAGACGAGAAACCCTACATGAATCGATGGTAATAACCAGCCGAACAAAGAAAGATCTGAATCTTCGTAGCTGAGGACGGTCTAGGCCAACTCTGAACCGCCTATCTTCTTTGGATCTACCTGAATACCCTAACTAAACACCACTTGCCCTAAGAATGCCAATGAACTGAGCCAAAACTCATACTTGGAGAACTTAGCATAGAGATTCTCCTCCCTCAACCGCTACAACATAATCCGCAAATGCTAGGCATGCTCCTCCTAGATACGAGAATACACTAGGATATCATAAATGAATACAATAACAAACGAGTCGAGATAAGGTTGATACATATTGTTCATCAGATGCATGAACTCTACTAGGGCATTGGTCAACCTAAAATACATCACAAAGAACTCATAATGACCATAATGGGTCCTGAAAGCTGTCTTAAGAATATTCGAGTACCAAATCTTCAACTGGTGATACCCTGACCTCAAATCAATCTTGGAGAACACCCTCGCTCCCTAAAGCTGGTCGAACAGATCATCAATATGCGACAAAGGATACTTGTTGTTGATTGTGACTTTGTTCAACTGTCTATAATCAATGCACATTCTCATGGTGCCATCCTTATTCTTCACAAATAGAACTGGTGCACCCCCAAGGTGACACACTAGGCCAAATTAACCTTTTCTCAAGGAGTTCTTGAAGCTGCTCCTTAAACTCAGCCGGTGCCATACGGTACAGAGGAATAGAAATGGGCTGAGTGCTCGGTACCAAGGCAATCAATGTCTCTGTCAGGCGGCATGCCAGACAGGTCTGAAGTAAACACATCCAGAAAATCTTGCACCACCGGAACAGAATCAATAGTAGGGGTCTCAACACTAACATCCCTCACAAAGGCTAAATAAGACAAACAACCATTCCCAACCATCCGTGCCATCAATTATGAAATCACCCTACTAGGAACATAGTCTAAAGAACCTCGCCACTCAATCCGTGGCAACCCCAGCATCACTAGTGTCACGGTTGCCACGCTCCAACCTTGGGAGGCGTGACCGGTGCTCAATCGAGTGAACCCTACTGAGCAAGCCTTATCGAACACTTTCTACCCAACTCAATATGATTAAGGAAACCATGCTCTCGTTTATTTAGACAAGAGGAAGGATTGTACATTCAACATTGTTAGTTCATTTTATATCACAACCTTAACACGTAGTTAAGTTCCAAGGTTCCATACAATTACACTTTATGGAAGCAAGAGTTAAAGATTACAACCTAGTTCATAGACCCATCCAACACCCGTACATAACCCATACAAAGGCCTACGGAGCCTCTAAGGATACAAAAGACAAGTATGACAATGCCAACAATAAGGCCCCGGCTATACCTCAAAAGTGGATATCTATAACAAAAGATGTACAACATAACCCCTTGAAGGAGAAATGGGCTCACCAAGACTTTGAGAGGAGGATACTCCGTTATGCGTGATCGGCACGATCCGCTATAGAGCCACTTACATTCATTTAAATATGTAGCGCCCCCGGTAAAAGGGACGTTAGTACCATAAAATAGTACTAGTATGTATAACTAAACACCATTTTATAAAAAAGAACCATCATGTAAGAACAAGTAAATCACAAGAGACAATCAAAGGTTTTAACCAGACACCACATCAACAAATACAAGAATCATATAATCTTTCACTTAGTTTCCATAACTTTAGTTTGGGGCATTTCTTTCATACGTTCATCATTGTTCTCAATACCACCGCTATCTTGAGCAAAGTCCGATAATGACCCGATCGGCTAGGTTGCCTCATTTGAGACATATATCTCAATCACCATTTCATTTTCCTTTTCCGGAATTCAATATCACTACATTACCACCATGTGTGTAGCATGGTGTCCGATCACGGCCCGATCGACTAGGCTGCCTTACCTAGGCATTGTTCCTTTCTCATTAATAATCTCATTTAAATCTTTATTTCACATATATCATATCAATTCATTGGCACTTAGGGCCACAATTGTGACACCATTTCCACTTTCAGTGTCAACCTTACAATTTATGATCATAGGCACATATAAAAGTAATTCAAGTTGAAAGCATAGGAAAGATTTCACATAATTAGCATGACAATCTCAGTTTTAATCTTGGCTTATAGCCTAGGCATTTCAACACATGATTCGTATTCTTCGCACATCTCTAAATATCAAGAATAGTACATTACACATATTGCAGCACACCCTTCATGTATATATATAATTGCAAACCAATTCATGTGAACTAACAATCAATACATCAACCAATTCTAGTCTTACCACATTTTCATAAATGCCAAGGGAGCTCAATTTCGAATAAAAGGGGGTTTTAGCCATACATACCTTAATAAAGCTTCCTTAATTTCTTACAAAATTTCGGGGCTCTCAGCACTTCAATCTATTTTATGAAATTTACAATTCGAATCAAGAATTAGAGGCATGATTAAAATTCTAGCTCATTTAAGTAAATTATCAAGCACTAAGTGTGCACTGTGATTTTAGGACCCTTTTGTGAGAGATTTCTATCATTTTGCACCCCAATTGCTATCTTTTAAGTTCACAATCTCCCAATACCCTACTATCTTTTATGCATGCAAGAAATTCATTTTTATACCCATAAACCCACAAGCTAATTACTCATTCTAGTGTGAATTTCAAAACCATAGATTAGGGCACAAGTTCTTACCTCTTGGGGTGATATCCTAGCAAATTTTGCTTGAAAGTCTTCAAAGATTTGCCAAGGTTTGAGAGTTAGTTTCTCCCTCTAGAGCTCCCTCTCTCACTCTATTTGCAGTGAAAATATCATAAAAGAGGTCTAATGAGTGTTTTTACTAGGATGGGGTCGGGTTTAAAATTTAGAAAATAGGAACCCCGACACAATCTGCGATTCCTTATGCGATCGCATAATGGACATGCGGCGCCCAAAATGGATTGCAAAAATGGTCCCAAAACCTGAACAAACTGTCTGGGTGTGCAACAGAAATGCGGTCCATATAACTGTTCTGCGGTAATGCACCGCAGAACTGCCCTTCACAAAAATTCTAAGGGGTTTTGCGATGACTATGCGGCCCGCATATTGATTATGTGATCGCATAATTGGCCGCATAGTTGACCTCAATTTTAACCTTCACACTGTCTGACTCTGCGGCGACTATGTGGTCCGCATATCTATTATGCGACCACATAATGAACCATAGAAATGCAATTTTTTGGAAAACATTATTCTTTTAACTTTTTAATGCACAGATCAATCCAACTTTTTAATGCACAAATCATTGATGACTTTGCGGCCTGCATATTGATTATGTGATCGCATAATTAGCCGCATAGTTGACCTCAATTTTAACCTTCACACTATCTGATTTTGCAGCGACTATGTGGTCCGCATATCTATTATGCGACCGCAGAAATGTACTTTTTCGGAAAACATTATTCTTTTAACTTTTTAATGCACATATCAATCCGGAAGAATTTTATGAATTTCTAACACATGATCCTAACTTGACACTACGAGATTCGGGTTTTGAGTAGAAATTTTCACGGGGCCTTACAACGGTCTTAGAATAACAATCTAGAACAACATGACATAGAGACAACCAGTCCATACTCAAGATCACATTGAAATCGACCATACTAAGCAATAATAGATCAACCCTAGTCTCCAATCCGCCAACAATCACCATAGATGACTGATATACATGGTCCACAATAATAGTATCACCCACCGATGTAGATACATGAACAGATGAAATGAGATACTTATGAGGCATATCCAAATAATGAGCAAAATACGATAACACATATGAATAAGTAGAACCAGGATCAAATAATATAGAGGCATCCCTGCGGCAAACTAAGACAATACATGTGATCACAACATCTAAAGCAATGACATCTGGTCTGGCAAGGAGTGCATAGAAACGAGCCTGACCACCACTTGATCAGCATCCCCCTCTTGGGAGACCCCTTGATGACTGAGCTCCACCTCGAGCTGACTGGGCGAGTGGTAAAGTAACTGGTGCTGAAGTCGTAGGCTGGCTCCTCTACTGAGATGGACCTCCCACTAGGCGGGGACACTGTCTCGTGATATGACTAAACTCTCAACACTCATAGAAACCCCTCGGCGCTGGTGTTGGGGATTGAAGGGAGCCCCGAGCACTAGGATAACTGGTAGAAGAACCTGCCATACATGAGCCCTGAATCGATGGAGCACAGGACGAACTCTAAGATGGAAGGGCACTGAGAGATGAGTGACCCTGCTGAGAACTGTGAAAACCATGGCCAGATGATGCACCACGGTGAGATAGACGTGCCGTCTGAGCATGCTTGTAGGGATGACCCCTGCCATGGTGGAACTGACCTCCAGAAGGATCACCACCAAAACTACTAGATCCAAGAGGCCTCTTGGCCTCCCTCTCAACCCGCTCCTGGTGGAAAACCGACTCTATCTCTCGAGCAATGTCAACAACCTCCTCAAAAGTAGCACCAGACACCCTCTCTCTAGTCATAAGTATATGCAGCTGATATGTGAGGCCATCAACGAACCTCTTGATCCTCTCTCTATCAATGGGAACTAGCCAAAATGTATGATGAGCCAACTCAGAAAACCTCATATCGTACTACGTCACAGTCATATCATTATGATGCAACTGCTTAAACTGTCTGCACAACTCCTCTCTGCGAGACTGCGGCACATACTTCTCTAAGAAGAGAACAGAGAACTCCTGCAATGTAAGTGGCGCTGCACCAACCGGCCTACGCCTCTCATAATCCTCCCACCATGTGAAGGTAGCCCCAGTGAACTGAAAAGTAGTGAATAAGACCCCACTGGTCTCCAGAATACCTGTTGTATAGAGATCCCCTGATATTTATTCAAGAAACCCTGGGCATCCTCCGACTCGTCCCCACCGAAAGATGGAGGATGAAGTCTATAAAAACTCTCTAGTCTCCGCTGCTCGTCATTAGTCATAGCAGGAACCACATGGGTCTGAGCGGCTACCACTGGCTAGGCTGGTGGTGCCCCCGGTTTCTGAAGTCCCTACATCACTTGGTCGGGTGTACGGGCGGCGGGAGTTTGCGTGCCTCCCCTTGTCACGACCCAATTTCCTCTCTGTTGGGTTTTGTGATAGCACCTAGTCTTTCGGGACTAGGTAAGCCTAACATTAAATGAAACAACAATAATATTTAAATATCATCTAACAAATTTGAAATAGAAATATCTTTAAATTTTACAACCCCAAAACCGGTAGTACAAGTCATAAACTCTATAGAGTTTGATACAACTTCTAAACACAACTATTTGGAAATAAGTAAGAACAGTGTGAATAGAAAATAGGAAGGTGACTCTGAAGCCTGTGAACACAGTAGCAGGTTTACCTTGAGTCTCTAGAGCAACGATCTACACAACTACTAATGATTAAATATCGGATATGTACAAAAATGTACAACCTGGATCTGTACAGAAACGTACAGAAGTGTAGAATGAGCACACCACAGCGGTGCCCAGTAAGTATCAAGACTAACCTCGGTGGAGTGGTGACGAGGAACAGTGAAGATACCTACTGGTCTAATAAACTGAACAAGTATAAGTATAAGAACAACAGAACATGATATCTATATAAGGCTAAGCGATATGGCTAAAAATACAGTAATTGCAAAAAGGAAAGGAACAACAAGTAACAACAGCGTTACACCCCATATTTTCGTACGTGGAAGTACACCATAATGAATTGATGAAAGCTCGGATATGAGATATTACATCCTGCATTTTTAGACGTTAAAGTTTCGTCGTAAGTTTATCGATGCAAGCTCGAGAATGAGATTATTTTGAGGTTTCAAATATTATGCTATTTCAAGAAAGTAATGAGTAAATTCGTGAAGGTGAGAGGGTAAACAAATCGAAATAAATGATGAATGAAATTTGTCGAAATTTGGTATTTTGGGATAAAATACGGCCCGAGCTAAAATACTCGGTATTTATGGACTAGTGTCACACAAGGTACCACATAGCCATAATAGTAAGGTGTATAACATGTATTAAAAGTGAGTAGTATTTTAAGTAAATTGAGATAATTCTTAATTATGCCGGTAATTGGTTAATTACCGGGATAACGGGACATTACCTCATTACCTAATAAGTTGATAAAGACTAAAATTTCCCACCCCCACCCCCACCCCCGCATGACACTTTTTGGACAAATGAATCTTAGTCATTTTGGCTAGGTAGCAAAGTGATATAACACTTCCTTTCTAATATCTTGAGCACAAAACATTACATCAAATTCCTACAAAATTCCTTACCAAAACACAACAACCAGTTCTAAAACACAACAACAACGTGATTTTCAAGCAATTCCTAAAGGATTTCAACCAAATTTCTCGCAACCAAACCATTCCAATGAGGATTATTAGAACCGTAGCAACATAAAATTTTGCGGTTCTTAAGGAGTACAGTGCAACCTTATTCAAGAATATTATGCAGATTTTTCCCTACTCCAAATATGTTAAGGCTAAGTTCTTCCTTCATTTTGCATGATCTCGTAATTACACGAGTTGATAATGATCCATAAAGAGAAATTCATATTCTCGAAATTATGTATATTATCCTAGTCTTGTAAGTTACAATATTCTCCTTATCGGGACTTCATATTCAATTTAGTATTTCCTTCTTCTAGTCAAGAGAGAAGAGAGTTTATATATGTAGTATTAAAGTATTTTTATTACCATCGAGCTATGATCAATGGGAAGGCCCCTATTGGGCAACCTCAGATCAGATGGCAAGTTATATACCGAGCCTACTACAGCAGAGCGTGTATATGTATATGTATGTATATATATATATAGCTATTTTACTTACTATTAAGAGATTTGAGTCAGTAACAACAGATAAGAATATCTTCAGATTATCATTGACTCCCAGTTACTTTCAGTTATTATATTATCAGTTCATTTTCAGCTTTCAGTATATTTCCTTACATACTCGGTACATTATTTCGTACTGGCGTCCCTTTTTCTGGGGGTGCTTTGTTTCATGCATGCATGTTCAGATAGATAAACGGGTAGACCTCCTCATTAAATATTGCCCGATTTCAGCTTGATCGGTAAGCTCCATGCCTTTAGGAGTTTCCGGGTCTAGAGATTTATGTACATCTTGTGTATAAATGAATATATGTTACGAGTAGGTTGTGGAGCTGTTCCGATCACAGTATATCCACCATTAGAGGATTGTAGACATATCATGTCAGTTAATACAACATATTGGGCTTGCAGGCCTTGTATGTATATTTGGTTGGTTTGTCAGTGTAGCAATTATGACGGCCTTATCGGCCTAGCTTTATATTGATATTTAGTCAGCTTTCGCAGTTGTCTTGCAATATGGCCCATGGCTAAAGTATGACATCATATGTTCAGAGTCTCTTAGTCGCAAGTTGGTATGCAAGGGTAGGTGAGGCACCAGATGCCAGTCTCGCCCCTAGGTTCGGGGTGAGACAAGTGGAGCACCATAATAAGGACACAGAAGAGTGAAAAGTAACACAACCCAAATCTGAAATCACAAATTCAATAAAGACAAGTAATAACTCAGCAACTACGACAACTTTCACATTTGATTTTTAGTCAACAACCTGTATGGCCCCGTGAAATTTTTTGCTCAAAACCCGAGATCTCGTTGTACCAAGCTCATCACAGTTCGGACCCTTTGGATTGATCTGTGCATTAAAAAGTTAAGGAATAATATTTTTCAGAAGAGTGCATTTCTGCAGTCCATTATGCGGTCGCATAATTGCGGACCGCATAGTCGCCG
Source organism: Nicotiana sylvestris (assembly GCF_000393655.2). Taxonomy (NCBI): domain Eukaryota; kingdom Viridiplantae; phylum Streptophyta; class Magnoliopsida; order Solanales; family Solanaceae; genus Nicotiana; species Nicotiana sylvestris. The sequence continues at coordinate 14,694,469 of NC_091064.1, forward strand.
CAGAGTGAGGCAGTTCGATGGTTAATATTTAGGTCAACTATGCGGTCAATTATGAAATTGCATAAAAAATATGCCGGCCACATAGTCATCGCATAATATCCATGGAATTTTGCGAGTGGTAGTTATGCGGTGCATTATGTGACCGCAGAACAAGTATGCGGACCGCATTCTTGTAGCTTACCCGGGCAGTTTGTTTATGTTTTGGGAGCCATTTCGCGGTTGCTTTTGGGGGCTGCATGTCAATTATGTAATCGCAGATCTGTTCCGGGGCTCCAAATTTCTAATTTTCTTACCCGACCCCATGTTGATATATTATACACTACCTTTCATTTTAGGCCTATTTTTTGATGCTTTTAGAGATAGAGAGAGAGAGAGAGGGTCCTAGAGGGAGAAGGGGTTCTTCATCAACATATTTCCTAAGATCTTGCTAAAACCTTGAAGATTTGTCAAGAAAGGCACCTAGGTCTTCTTCCTAAAAGAGATTGACGTTGCTAAGAATCTCGGACTATAGTAGGACTTAAGGAAAGTTCAATCGAGGTATGTAGGCTAAACTTTCTCTCTCGGAAGTGAATTTCATATTGTTTTGTAAGTTTAAGTGTGGTTTGTCTACCAAAATGGTATAACCTTGAGTCACATTTTAAATGAAGGTTAGTATACTAATTGGGTGAGAAGAATTCGATCTGTATAATGCTCCTAGTTGCTCTTATGTGTACTAAATGCCTCGATTGAATGTGCCTATTTGTTGATAAATTGAAAAGATGTTTGGAAATGAATAGAATGAGAAAATGTGAAACAAATTATCAAATAAGCCTCGACTCAACTCTTATGAACTAACTTCAAAGATAGAATGGCCTAAAGGCCTTGTACCTGAACTATGCCCATAAGTGGCTGTTTTAGATAATGCTTTGCCTTATAAATACATTCAATGTAATGCTAGCCCTTACACATTCCGATGTTGAAATTGTGCATTTGTCATGATGGAAAAAGGGGTAATTCAAAGATAATTGAGGTGATTGCTTGCTTATAACTTCAATGTGTATTTCAATTGTTGGTTGGCATATTCCCTTTTGGGAAGAATCCTTTGTGTTTGATGATTTTATTACTATTGACTCGAAAATATATGATTCCCGGAATATTCGGTACATTGATATTGGTTGGTGATCCTTGGAAATAAAGGAGATGGAAAATGTGAAAAATCAAATGCGGCCTTCGTGCCATGAAAAAGATGAATCTTGTGAAAGACCCCAAAGGCCAAAGAAATACTGTTATCGAGAGAGATTGAGGACATTAATAAAACTATAAAATGTGAAAGGTATTGAGGTTAGCATGGTTGTGTTTAAGATATATTTGTATACTTGTATTTTTACTACAAATGTGTGCAATATAAAATCAAATCAAAAATGTTTTTGGGAGTATCATTAGCAAAACCAAGGAAGGGTGGGTCAGAAGGCTCAAACCTGAAACTACGCGTGTCGGTGTAGGGGTTGATCATGGTTATTCCCCTTAATTGGGATGAGCTTGGTAACATTTGTAAATTGGTAACGCCAACCCACACGACATATGTGGGAAGGCAGCCTAACCGATCGGGCTGTGATCGGATGCCATGCTGCACACAGGATGCTATAGTGTTGAGAATCAAAACACTGGAAATTCAAAAACTGGAAATTATGATTATGGTACATGTCTCCAAAGGGATGGCCTAGCCGATCGGATCGTGATCGGACTCCGTGCTAACAAAGATGGTGGTATAACTCATATCAGTGCTAATGATCTCCCAACCAAAAATTATATATATTATTTTCGTAAACTAGAAGACATACATGTTTCAAATTGGATGCTAGATATATATTCTGAAAGAGGACTTTTAGCCTTACATACTAGTGTTATTCGTCGGCACTAACGTCCCTTTTACCAGGGGAGCTGTATCGTTTAATGATACAGGTGGTTCCACAGCGAGCGACATCGGCCAGTGATAGTGGTACTCTCTTCCCAGCAGTCTTGGTGAGCCCCACTCCATCCCGGGTCATGTCATGTATCTTTTGTTCATTTTCTCATCACATTTTGAGGTATAGCCTGAGCCTTGTTGCCAGCATTTCCCTATTACTCTTCTATTGTATTTAGAGGCTCCGTAGACTATTTGTGGGTGGTGGTTGATGTTGGGAGTCCAGACTAGAAAAGTTTGTACTTGATAAGCACGTTTTTCATTAAACTTATAAACTTGTAATATTTTGTAAACTATGAATGAAGTCATTAACGGAAATGAAATGAAAGTTGCTAATGGAAGATTGCGTAATATTTTGATAAATGGGATAACATTCCCTCTTTATTCATGAACTAGCTTGGGTAGAATGAAATCTAACAGGCTTGCTCAGTCGGGTTTACTCGGTTGAACGCCGGTCGCATTCCATAGTTTTTGGGGCATGACACAACCTTCACAAAGTACCGAAGTTCGGATAAATTACAACTCATGGGTCTCAATACCTGAACCCTAACACTTGGCATCCTGTGCCCTCATCACACCTCATAACCGCACTGATGACTCACATGCCAAAAATATCAATATATGAAAATTTTCACGCTCAATTTACTTTAAAAATAGTTTGAGTGGAGAAAATGACATTTCACTTAAATTAAAGCATCAGATAAAATACTAATTTGGATGTAAACATTATTATTTAAAACATAGTAGTAATTTCTTTTATTTAAAATACCTCAATATGAAAATCAATGAAACTAGAAATATAAATCTTCCGAGTCTCGTACTAAAGGCTGAAGCCAACACAATATAACAAGGAGTACAAAACACATAATAACAAAAATGAGTACATAATGGAAGAAGGCAAGAATTTACATATCCCGGGAATACAAAATAGGCAAGAACAAGTGCAACCATAGAAAAATATGCAAGACAGGGGGATCTCCCAAGGTACAGCCTCATAGTCCCAAAAGAAAAATATGTAAGATAAGGGGGATCTCCCAAGGTACCGCCTCGAGTCCCAAAAGTAAATATGCAGAACAGGGGGATCTCCCAAGGTACCACCTCGTAGTCCCAATTAAAATATGCAAGACAAGTGGATCTCCCGGAATATCGTTCTGTAGTCCCAAAGTAAGTATGCAGGGGGATCTCCCGTAATACCGTTCCGTAGTCCCAAAGTAAATATGCAGCACAACCAGTAGAGATAACAGATATAGCATGGCAGAAACCTCGTACATCACCACAACAAGTACAACAACAACAATGACAATAATACAAAGTACGACGAGTAAATCAACTCAAGAATTTTAAATCACAAAGAAAAGGTAGAACCCAATCACAAGGAATAACCATAGTAAAGAATGCTAGGCATAAAGAGAACAACTTAACAGGGGAAAACTAAAAATGTAGCAATGATCCCACAATATACAATTCAACAACAAGGAAGCTAACACGAGTCAATTAATTCCAAATAATGCTATGTCAGCTAGAATATAGGATATCTAACTTCTTTTAAGGTTGAGCAATTACGAAGGTTATTCAACAATTCGATTAAGGATAAGCAGTGGAAAGATAATCACAACCTCAATTAAGACTAAACAATTATAGGATGAGATAATAATAATTTCAAATAAAGATGGGCAGTTATGAAAAGATAGCATGACAATAGGATAGGTAAGAATCTTCAGTTAAGTCAAATAAGATTCAAATAGGCAAAAAGAGTGAATCATAAAGTAATTAATTCCAATTAAGCATGTAGAGGTGAGACTGGTAAATAGGAAACTCAGTTGTATCAAGGATAAGTCCAAGCACGCACTCGTCACCTAGCGTACACGAACTAGAACCAACATAGAGGACTCAAATCCTAAGGAGAAATCCCCTACACAAGGTTAGGCAAGATACTTACCTTAAAGAAGACAACCCGATACTCTAAAATGAACTTCTCAAGTGAGATGACCTCTGGAAGGCTCAAATCTAACCAAAATAACTTCAAAGCACAAATAAAACTCATAAGAAACTATTCTGGATCACAAAGTCTCAATCTTTAATAAAATGCAAAAATCGGTCCAAAAGTCGACCCCCGGGCCCGTACCTCGGAACCCGACAAATTTTACAAAACCCGAACACCCATTCCGATAGGAATTCAACCATATAAAAATTTTCAAATTCTGATACCATTTCGTCCCTCAAATCATGATTTTTCATTTTGAAAACTTTCTTCAAAAACCAACATTTTCCTCAACCCAAAACACAAATTAAATGCTAAAAATGAAGATAAAACATGAAATATATTGGATGCTAGGTGAAGAACGCTTACCCAATCGATTAGCTTGAAAACCTAAAAAAGAAGCTCCCAAAATTAAAGTCTAAAACTCCAAATATGAAGAAAATGGCCAAACCTTCGATTTAAATGATTTTGCCCAACACTTCCGCATCTGCGGACATATAACGACCCGACTTGTTATTTTGCTTTTTAGAACCCCGTACCCCTAGTTAATACTTCTCGTACTTGCTTTTACTAATTTATAATTTGCGGGAATGTTTGGTTCGGGATTTGGAAGAGTTTAGGTTGAAATCGGAACACGTGGTTCCTTAAGGTTGGCTTAAAAGGCCAAGTTTGACTTCTGTCAACGCTTTGAGTAAACGACCTCAGAATCTGGATTTAAAGGTTCCAACAGGTTCGTATGATGATTTCGGGCTTGGGCATAAGTCCGGATCGGGGTTTAGATGACCCGGGAGCGTGTTGGTGCCTAATAGTGAAAGTTGATTCCTTAAGGATTTTGAAGTTCTTAAATATTTGGTTTGGAGTGGGTTTTGTGTTATCGAGATCCGAATGGAGTTCCGACATCAAATATAGTTCTGTATTGCTATTTAAGACTTGCACACAAAATTTGGTGTCAATTCGAGTAGTGTAAGCATGTTTCGTTGCATTGGAAGTAAATTGAAGAAGTTGAAGTTCATAAGTTTGATTCAATTGGTTTTAGGGGGGTGATTCTTAGATTTAGCATTCTTTTAGGCATTCCGTGGTTCGAACAAGTCCGTTTTATGATTTCAAACTTGTCGGTATGTTCGGGCCCCGAGCGTCAATCAGACGAGGCTCGAGTGAAGTTAGAAAATTTTGGAAGGAGCTGAAGCTCCAGATTTGTCATAACCGCACCTGCAGTTGGTTAGCCGCAGGTGCGAGACCGCAGAAGTGGTCGAGCCCTTGCAGGTGAGGCCAATAGGGAGGAGCCCAGGAACCACAGATGCAACTCTCTTTTCGTAGAGGCAGACCCGCAGCAGCGGTCCTAGCCAGCCCAGCCCAGCTCAGCAGATGTGGACGTTTTCTCGCAGAAGCGAGACCGCAGATGCGGTCCCCTAACTGCGGGTGCAGAAATCGATGAAGGTAGTGCCTTCATTTAATAAGGGAATGTGTCATTTTTGACACATTTCCTTCATTGTTTGGGCGATTTGGGAACTTTTAAAGAGGGGATTTCAACCTAGCATTGTGAGATAAGTCATTTCTACTTAATGTGAGTTTAATAATTGGGTTTTGGGTAGATTAACACATAAAGATTAGTGAAAAATCATGGGATTAGAGTAAAACCTAGGTTTTTGATAAAGACAACACTTAACCACGAAATTTGTTATGGAATGAAGTAGAAATCATATATTCTTGATCCTTAGGTTATGGATAACAACTTCCCTAAAATATTTCAGGAATCCGGGCACGTGGGTCAGGGGATGGATTTTAGGAAACTTGTGTTTAGGGTTGGGGAATTACTTTAATAGTTAGAATACAAACTCTTGAGCTTGTATTGACTAGTTCCTTCCTTGTTTAATTAGTTTTGGATCATGCGGCTCCAAATTGAGGGTTTTAGCACTTCTTAATATTGGAAGTAAGCTTTGGAGCGAGGCGAGTCTTCTTTCTAACCTCGTAAGAGGGCAATAAACCCCTAAGTGAATCTAATAAATGTATGTGATTGTTTGTGGGGGCTACGTACGTACGTGGTGACGAGAGTCCATATGTAGCTACTATTATGCTAATTGTCCTGGTAGTTTACGACCCGTATCATGCTATACTTGCAAATGTTTGTATTCTTCCATGCTAATGAGATCACTTAGGACATGTTAGGGTTTGAAAATAAATATATATGAAAGTATGCCCTTACTTGAGAACTTGTATGCATTTATTTGACTATGAATGCGCCTTCTTGATAATAATTGATATTTGTGGATTGGGACGATCGCCTCGGTAGAAATAGATGCATCTATGGTTTGGGCCATTCGACCCTCTAGCAATGCACAGTTTCTTTTATGTTGGACCGGGCCGTACGACCTCAGCATAATGTGCGCATGATATTTATGTGAAATCTTATCCGTGACTTACTCTGTTAAATGCCTTGAAGTGCAACTATTATAAGACATGACTGAATCTGATATATTGTTCTCGTTAAACTTTGAGCTTACATTATGTCCATGTTATCCATGCTTAGTGTAAACTTTAATTATTATCGGTATTGACCTTAGTAAGTGTCAAGTCGACCCCTCGTCACTACTTTTTCGAGGTTAGATTGGATACTTGCTGGGTGCATGTTATTTATGTACTCATACTACGCTTATGTACTTAATTGTATAGGAGCTGAAGTAGGTACATCTGGCTACCCGTTTGGTGCGCATCTTTGATTGTAGGCCGAGATTCCACGGTGAGCCGGTCCCTTCCTATGCTGTTCAGCATCACGATGGAGGCTCTCTTTGTTTTTGTCTGTCTATTCTATTTCAGACAGTAGGATAGATTTATTCTTTTGTATATTCTACTAGATGCCCATATGCTTGTGACACTAGGTCTTGGCACACATATTGGTAGAATATTCTTTTTGGGTTGTATATCTATTACTTAAAGTTGCTAATTATCACTTGTTTTAAATTCAATTTAAGAAAATACTGGAGTTGTTTTGGTAATGCAAAATGAGAGCAAACTAATATCTTCGGGTTGACTTGCCTGACAATGATGTTGGGAGCCATCATGACCTATAATGAAATTGGGTCGTGACAACATGGTACTAGAGCACTAAGTTCACGTAGCTCTCACAAGTCATGGGAAAACCTAATAGAGTCTTTGCGGATTGGTACGAAGACATCTATATTTATCTTTGAGAGGCAATAGGGTGTTATAAAACTACTCTTTATTCATTTCCTATAGTGCATTGGTTGATATATTAAATTTTCCTCTTCTATTCTCTCACAGATGGTGAGGACGCGCATGGCAGATGTTCTAGACCCGGGATGAGCTGCTCCCCCCGTTGCTAGAGGTTGAGGCAGAGGCTGGGGGAGGGCACCGGCCTGAGGTAGGGGACGAGGGCGTCCCAGAGCTATTCCAGTAGCACCACCAGCGGATCCTGTAGGAGATCCTATCATTGAGGAGCAAGGCAAGGTGATCGCAGCTAAGCCTACCCCGGCGGCCTTCATAACAGCACCAGGTTTCTAGGAGGTCATGGGCCATATGTTGCCGTTCATCGACACCATGACTCTGGCTGGTTTATTTCAAGCAGATCCAGCTACATCCCAGGCGAGAGGGGGAGTACATACCCCTACTACTCAGGTTCTTGGTCATGCAACTGTAGTGTATCAGACTTCGAGTGCACTACCCACGAATGGGGCTCAGCCAGTTTCTATAGTGGTACCCAATCCTAGACCAGCTACGGATGGTGATCCGCAGAAGTTATTAGACAGATGGACTAAGCTACACCATCCTATCTTCGGGGGCGAGCCTCATGAGGATGCCTAGGATTTCGTTAAAAGGTGCAGGGACAGGCTGCACAACATAAGGATATTGGAGTCTCATGGGGTTGACTTCACTACTTTACAGCTGGAGGGCAGGGCCCGTAGATGGTGGCAGTCTTATTTTCTAGGCAGGCCAGCAGGTTATCCTCCCATCACTTGAGGTTAGTTCACATAGTTATTCCTGGACAGATATATCCCACCCTCTGAAAGGGAAGATCTGCGGTATCAGTTTGAGAAGCTTGAGCAGGGACAAATGTTAGTAACTGACTCTGAGGCGAGGTTTCTGAGTTATCCCGCCATGCACTGATGATACTTCCTACCGACGCACAGAGGGTGCGGAGGTTTGTTGATGGGTTTTATTCTGGAATTAGGGCTAACATGGCCCTAAAGGTGGAGATGAGGACTCCTTATCAGCTAGTGGTAGAGATTGCTCGGAGGACTGAGGGCTAACGTCTGAGGGGTAGGGATCAGATGCAGCAGGACAAGAGGGCTAGATTCCAGCTATTCAGGGTTCCTCCAGTGGGTATTCAGGTCCCCAAGGTTCTTCTGGTTCTTATTTTAGTGCTACGACGGGGAGTTCATACCATCCACCGACTATTCATCCTTCTTCTAGTGGGTCTATAGGCCATTAGGTTCAGCTATCAGGGTAGCAGGTCGCTACACCGCATAGTTGTTTTGACTTCGGAGACCTTGGTCATATGAGGAGATACTGCCCGAGGTTTCGGGGCAAGGCAGTGTAGTAGGGTCATCAGCCCATGATTATAGCACCGGTTGCCTAGCTACCTAGAGGCAGGGGAACAGGCTGGTAGGGGCCATCCTAGAGGTGGCGGCTAGATAGGGAGAGGTCAGCTAGCTACTGCTCAGACATGTGGAGGCCAGCCAGCAGGCGCTCCAGCTAGGTTCTATGCCATTCCAGCTAGACCAGATGTATTGGCCTTAGATGCCATTATCATAGGTATTATTTTCGTCTGCGGTAGGGACACTTTAGTGCTATTTGTTCCAGGGTCTACCTATTCATATATGTCATCTCTGTTTGCTCATTTCCTGGATATTTCTTATGAGCCTTTGGGTACTCCTATTCATGTGCCCACTCATACGGGCGATTTTGTGGTTGTGGATTGGATCTACCGATCCTGTGAGGTCACATTCGGTGGTTTCGAGACTAGAGCAAATCTCATATTGCTTTATATGACCGACTTTGAGGTCATCCTGGGCATGGATTGGTTATCTCCATATCACGCCGTCCTAGATTTCCATGCCAAGACTATTACATTAGAAATGCCAGAGTTGCCAAGGTTGGAGTAGAAGGGTTCCTCAGTTAATACATCTAGTCAGGTGATCTCTTTTCTGAAGGCTCAATATATGGTCGAGAGGGTTGTTTGGCTTATCTATCTTATGTTTGGGACACCACCATAGAGTCTCCGACGATTGATTTAGTTCCAGTAGTCCGGGAGTTCGCCGATGTGTTTCCCTCTAACCTTCCTCGTATGCCACCGGATCATGATATTTATTTCTATATTGATTTGGCTCTAGGTACCTATCCTATATCTATTCTACCATACCGCATGGCTCCGAAAGAGTTGAAGGAGCATCTTGAGGCGTTGTTAGCAAATGGGTTTGTTAGACCAAGTGTGTCACCTTGGGGTGCACCAGTTTTGTTTGCAAAGAAGAAGGATGGGACCATGCGGATGTGCATTGATTACCGTCAGTTAAACAAGGCTACCATCAAGAACAAGTACATGTTGTTGTGTATTGATGATTTTTTCGACCAGTTGCAGGGTGCCAGGGTGTTCTCTAAGATCGACTTGAGATCAGGGTACCATCAGTTGAAGATTCGGGACTCTGATGTTCTGAAGACTGCTTTCCATACTAGATATGGTCATTAGGAGTTTCTGGTGATGTCATTTGGCTTGACTAATGCCCCACCAGCATTTATGGACTTCATGAACAGGGTGTTCAGACCCTATATTGATTCATTTGTTATTGTCTTTATTGACTACATCTTGATATACTCATGTAGCCTGGGAGAGCACAAGCAGCATTTAATAGTAGTGCTTCAGACCTTGAGAGAGCAGAAGATGTATGCTAAGTTCTCCAAGTATGAGTTTTGGCTAGAGTCAGTGTTATTCTTGGGGCATATTATGTCGGGAGAGAGTATAAAGGTGGATCCCAAGAAGAATGAGGCAGTTCAAAGTTGGCCACATCCTACTTCATTGACCGAGATCATGAGTTTCCTGAGGTTAGCAGGTTATTACCGTCGATTCGAGTAGGGATTTTCATCTATTGCATCACCTCTAACTAGATTGACCTAGAAGGGTGCTCCCTTCCGTTGATCCGATGACTGTGAGAGGAACTTTCAGAAGCTCAAGACAACTTTGACTATATCACAAGTTCTTGTGTTGCCTTCCGGTTCGGGGATGTATATGGTATATTGTGACGCTTCACGTGTTGGCTTGGGTTGTGTATTGATGCAGGCAGGGCGAGTTATTGCATATGTTTCGCGTCAGCTGAAGAGTCATGAGAAGAATTATCCTGTGCACCAGCTAGAGTTGGCCACGAATATTCATGCTCTTACGATATGGAGGCATTACCTGTATGGTGTGTCATGTGAGGTTGATACTGATCATCGCAGCTTACAACATTTGTTCAAGCAGAGAGATCTCAATTTGAGGCAGCATAGATGGCTTGAGTTACTGAAGGATAATGACATCACCATTCTTTATCATCCGGGCAAGGCAAATGTGGTCGCGGATGCCTTAAGCAGGAAGGCAGAGAGTATGGGTAGCTTGGCATTCATTTCAGCAGAGGAAATGCCACTAGCTTTGGACATTCAATCCTTAGCTAACAGACTTGTGAGGCTGAATATTTCAGAGCCCAGTATTGATACCCAAATTTTTCTTGTATATATATTTTTAATATATATAAATACTTTAAAAATAGATTATATGCATATATAAGCATGCATAAGCATTTTATAATTTTTTCTATAATTTTAAAGGCTTCAAATAGATTTATTTCCTCCCTTTTTACTCATAAAATCTCCAATAATTATCCTTCAAATTATTTTTGTGGTGATTTAGCCATCTAAATTCTGTATGTATGCCAAAATATAGTTAAAATATTTTTTAGTGCATTTTTTATAATTGCATTTGCGTTTTAAGCTAATTTGCATATATTTGCAATAGTAGCTCTATTAATGCATAATTACATTTATATGCATAAAATGATCTTCTATATTTTTAAATATTAAGTAGCTATTTTAAATCATTTAAGTACACGAAATTATTTTTTAGAAATCATTTATTATTTATTATAAATTATATAGAGTTAAATTGGCTATTTAAAACTTAGCCAAATTGTATTTAAATTTTAGCCTATATTCAACCCAGTACTCAACCCAATTCCTGATTAAACTACCCGACCCAAGACCCCATCAGATCATGGCCGTTGAAATAAAAGATTAACGTCCCTCGTGAAAACTTGCCTTTTTAATTCCAAACGACCCCCAACCTTAATCATTTCAACCACCCCGCCGCCCTAAGGTCCTCTCTGCTCTCAAAACACTCCCAACCTAACCCTAATCTTCCAACGCCGACTTCCCATCTCCGGGCATCTCCGGTGACCTCTCATCGTCTCTTATGCCTCCAATGGCTTCTCTTATGACATTCTTGCCTTCTATAAGGTCCTCAAGGGCCCAGGGCCACGCCGACTTGCATCTAGGGTTCATCTCTTACTTGGTCCTAGCTATTCCAGTGTGATTTCAAGCAGAATCATTCTATATTTGCTATGATCCTTGGGATTTTAGACATGTTTCTTCAACTCTATATGGGTTTCTTTCGAAACCCTAATTTCTTTTCTACACCTCCTAGATCTGTACAGATCTAGGATGATTTGAGTTTGTTTCTTGAATGTTTACACTATCCTTGAGGTTCTTTACAAGAATCATGTGATTTCAAGTGTTTTTCATCTTCTTCTAAAACTAGGGTTTTCAGAACTTCTTTTTAAAACCTTGTCTAATTGATTCTTTTTGTTTAAACTTCTATTTCTTACATATTTTGACTAATTCTATGAGTCTACTACATCTTAACTCGTCTATGCTAAAACCCCTCATTTTAGGGTTCTTTTGTTTGGTTATGTGTATTAGCATGACTGACCGGTCCTCGTTTTGAGTTTTTGTGATTTTTGTGACTATCTTGCCTTGATATGTTCTACTGAGTTTCTTAGCCTAAACTTACACTGATTCTATGTGCTTGTGTTCATCTTGACTATTCAAGACTTGTCTCTTTCTCATTGAATCAGTTTTGTTTAACTTTCATGTTTGCTAGAGTTGTATGTTGACTCTTGACTATCCATGTCTTACTGTATTTATATGCTAAACACTAACTCTTTTCATGACTTTTTCTTTGATTTTGATTGATTTTGAATTCCCTGTTTCTTGGTTTGATTTGAAAACTTTCCTTTAAACCTTCAATGTGATTGATTTGCTTGCCTAAATTAACTTTCCTTACCTTGTCTGCATGGTTACTTGATTCCTACCGACCATCTCCTTTATTGGAATTTTCTAAACCTAGCCCTAATTGTTTACTCTATTCCTACTATATTTGAATTATTTCCTTGTCTGTTATTCTCAAGTTATACATTGATTTCTTTCCTTATTTGCTACATGTCCTTACCATTTGAACTTATTCCCTTAAATAAGGGAGTACCTGTACTGATTTTGCTCTAATTGGTTCTGAGTTCTATAATTAAAATACAATTGTGATTCTTGCCTTATTTTACCTAGTTTCGAACTACTATATATATTCTCAATCATTAACAGTCAACAGGACAAACACATTAGTTCAAAAATTCTCTCACACTCAAAACTTTTCTGCTCTCTCTCTTTGGTTACTTGCCATTATTCTGAGTTAGCCGGCTGCAATCCAAGGCTAACTATTGTGCCCTCCTATTCTTCACTTTGTGTTTACTATCTCTTTACTGGTACGATATGATTTCAATTCAAGTCCCAAAACCAATATGTTCCTTTTACTGCTTTAGCTTATCATGTTTCTAATTTGCTTTTATTTATGGGTCTGTTGTTGAACATGTAATTGTTATGTTTACATTAGTGCTTCATCTAGCATGCTAGTCTAACCTTGTTAGGGCCTTTCAGAACATGTTTTACCCCCTAGTAGTCTGTCTCAACATGACTCTACCCTGTTTCGAATGCCTATCTACTTGTTATCCAGTTTTGATGTGGAAACTTATCTGTCACTTAAAATGGCTGATTCTATGATTGTTTTTGAAATTCCTACTATGTTGGTACCTCCATCTATTCCCTAATCCCTTAAACCCCCACAAAATCACTACGCTCATGTATACTATGTGCTCTATGTGTCCCCAAATCCCATTACCCCTGTTTGTGGTTGCTGAACCTGCCTTGGTTCTATGTTCTTTGATTATGTATGGACTTGTTTTAGGTGTTGTATTTGGATTGTTGCTTATTACTCAACTCTCTTTTCAAAACTGTCTTATTGAATAACTCCCTATGTTGTTTTTACAAGACTATTTCAAACAAGTCTATTTTCAAACTGTTTTCCTGCTTAAATCTTTTCAAAACTATGTCAAGCACTCTTATTCTACTCTTCGGTCCATAAGTTCTGCCCCTCTAGTGTGTGACTGCCTTGGGATTCCTATGAGATCCTTCTGAACTCTAATACACTGGAGCTGGCTCATCCACACTGCACTTACTCAGTTCTGATTATAAAGTGTAGGTGTGAGCACTGCCCGGGATCCTTGAGATCCTTAGGGAACTCTGACGCACCTAGACAATGATTTTGTCTATGGAATTTGGCATTTGAGGCTATTGGAGGCTTTGGAAAATCATTTGGGCCTTATTTAGGCTCCATATAGTGTAACTTCTTATTTTTCCTATCTACTTTTGTAATTCATTCGATATTGGCCTGTAATAATTTGTTGTAAACAAGTATTGGGGTTGGCTAGTGAAAAGGGGAAGGTAGTCATATATGTTATCAATGGGTAGAAAACATGCTTTAGGTTTATATTTTTGTACGTGCATTAGAATTCATGTTTAAGACCAATACATGTAAAGTATATCATGCATTAGATACCATGCTCCTAGGTTTCATGTATACTATTTTCAGCATCTCATTTTGACATCTTTATTATCACTTAGAGATCCTATTTCTAGGATTAGTGACAACATTAAAATAAACGGTCACCTATGCATATTTTGAAATCATGCTACAACCTGTTGTGCATATAGAAATCCTGCTTTAGGAATTCTGCATATAAACCATTATGAACCTTATATGTGCATATTAGATACCATGTTTAGGTTCTCGTTCATACTCACTCAACTACACCTAGTTAAACTACTGATGCATGAAAAAGGAGTATTAGTAGTTTTATCCGGATTTAAACAAACTGGTAATAATTCTTGTATTTCGTAACACCTAGAACAACATGCTCCTAGGCAAAAACAACTTCTGAACTTCTAATGGTTCTGGTAACAACTATGCACTACCCCACGCCCAGGCAAGCCTTAGGTAATCAACTCTTACAAAAACTAGAAAATGCCTCTTTGTGTTTACTGCGTAATGATTGACAGGCTTTAAAATCAGTAGGCAAACTGATTAGGGCCCCTGCTTCTGAGTTTATAAAATAAAATTGCATATCTCATGTGTTCTAATATTTGCCTAGACATCATGTCTTAGGATAATGTTGCCCTTATTTGTGTTTGAGTCGTGTTTTTTTACGTGCATTACCTGTGGAGGTGAACATGAGCCTCTTATCTACTATTTCATGCCTTTATCTGTTGAAGTCCTATGTGTTCTTGCTTGTCGCCTAAGTATTTTCTCCTTTGAAACTTAGGGGGCTGTCTCGAACTCCCTCTAATTTCCTCCAGGACCATTAATAAGGGACGGGTAACAACACGCATAGCGATCGTTAAACACACTCACTTTATTAACCACTAAGGGTGGGGAATGGGTAGATATAGATATGATGACTACACGCTAATGTCATGTGTAGCCCCTCTTTGAGGAGTGTTTACCGGGCATTGCGTGGGGTGATCATGTAGGCTAACCAACCTAGGACCCCTCTTTTCCAAACTCCTTTTTCTTAAAGCTTTCTTTTATGTATACAACTTGTTCAAATCCTTTATCATATTATCTGAGTCATACAATGTCCAACATGCTTTGTTTGCAATTATTTGTTTCAACTACTTATTTGTTAAAGGACTAATTCACAAGTATAAGTTTGCCCGGGACCCATAGTTGTGGACTGAGAGGCGTCCTAACACCTTACCCTCAAGGTTATTTCGAGCCCTTACCCTAAATCACTGGTAATGCAAACCAATCCAAGAGTTAATCGCTCAAGGTGCCCTAACGCACCATAATCTGTCAGGCGACGACTCTTCAAAATGCCCAATTCCCAAAAGGAAACGAGTTATTTCCCCCATGTAATGTCAAAACCCGGACTTCTTCTCCGCGGAGGGAAAAAGGGGGCGCGACAGCATGGCGACTCTGCTGGGGATACCTCTAGGCTCTTACCATAACGAACTTATTTTTTTAGTCCATGCATGCTTTATCCCGTACCCTTTCCCCATGTTTTCATTTAACCGTCTATTTTTTTAAGCATTTATGATTCTTTATCCCTGAAACTAACTTGTCTTTTTGTTTCTTTTTCCTGTAACTATCTTACAATTATTTAAATACAGTATTTATTTTTCCTACATACAAATACTTGACTACATGTTATTAATTTTTGCATAAATCATGCTCCACATCATATTTCACTTATGCGTATCAAGTCCTATAGCAACGATTAATGTGTGGTTGCGCTCTTCTTATTTATTACCCTTAAATTCAGAAAGGCTTATTTGTGGTAAGACAAGTAGATCAGTGGTGCAGTTGACGGTTCCGTGCCTTCCCCCTCCAGTTGTCCGCTTGAGGGTACTAGTCTAAAACCCCATAGTAGCCTTACTCTGGTCAAATTGTGCATGCATCATGGTCAAACCTAGTCAGATCAATATGCTATCCACATAATGATCCTTTAAGATAATCCTTATCCAAAGTCCATCGGGTTTTCAATAATCCCAACGGACACAACCACGTTCCGTGTATTAATTTGGAGAACTAAATATTGATATGCTGATCGTAAATGTATAAATAGTCAAGACTGGTGGGGGTAAGTCCTAGCCCTTTTATTTTGTAGAAATGAGGCACGAGGTCCCCAGTTTTGGTAGGGTTAGCAACATCCCACCATTGTTGCTAGATTGGTGTGAGGACCTTTCCTCAAGTGACAAGAAACATGTGAGAAAGTACTTGGGTAACTTGCCTTCCTTGATAGATATTGATCCAAACAACAAGTTGATCGAGGTTGCCGCCTTATTCTGGGATAGTCAAAGGGATGTGTTTCATTTCGGCGACATAGAAATGACACCGCTTCTAGAAGAAATTGGAGGGCTTGCGGGATTGACTTGGGATAGTCCCGAGTTATTGGTACCAGAAAACCGTACTAGCAAAGGGTTCTTAAAAATGATGGGGCTGAAGAAGAATGCCGACCTAGTATGCCTGAAGGAATCTTACATACCTTTCAAATACTTATGTGAGAGGTATGTTCATAGCAAGTCTTTTCGTACCTACCATGATAAGATCTCTCTCACTTCTCTGGGTCACATCCGCTGGAGAGTATTCATATTCATTGTATGTTTCTTAGGCCTAATAGTGTTCCTAATGAAAAAGGGAAGAATCCACACTAGGTTGGCCATGGTCACCAAAACATTGATGGAATGGATTAATGGACAGACATATACCATAGTCCCTATGATCATAACTGACATTTATAGGGCTCTGGAGCGTTGTCAAAGAGGGGTCAAGCATTTCGAGGGCTGTAACTTGTTGCTACAGTTATGGTTGTTGGAGCATTTCCAAAAAGGGTCACTATCGCCAAGAATTTCCGCGAAGGGCTTGGAAAGATTATATTGCCTTCTATCACCCCAAGCGGATGACTTAAATTCCAGACAGATTTGCTCAGCCAGAAAGTGCCAAAGAATGGGTAGAGTTCTTCGACAATCTGACCGATGAACAAGTGCAATGGATGTTTGAATGGTTTCCGACAGATGAATTCATCATCAGATCCAAAGACGCTCCACACTTGGTGCTGATTAAGTTGAGAGGGATATACCCTTATGTCCCTATCCGAGTTTTGAGGCAAGCAGGCAGGAAACAGGTTGTACCCAAGGTTGCCAAAATAAGCCATTTCAGGGCAGACTTTCAAGATGACGGCGTCCCTTACAAGTGCCAAGCTTAGCACATGTGGCATTGCAGGGTGTTAGCCTCTCTACCCAGCATGGTTGGAGGACAATATAAAATGAATGGTGATGCCAGGAACTGGTAGAGGGAATAGGATCATAGACGAGGAAGCTGAGGCTCAAGTCAAATACAACGGGCTGCGCAAGAGGGTCCATGACTCTGAGAATGAGCATTGGGAAATACATGGAAGGAATGTAAGGTTAATTGAAGAATGGAAATAGATGGCAGTCACTTCCAACAGGAAACTGGAATACCTGGAGTGAGGAAAAGTGGAGCTGGAAGGCAAAGTCATAAAAAGGATCGAGAATTGCTAGAACGTTGAAGGAGCTGAAAGAGTTGAAGGAGGACATTTGGCCAGAGCCTACTTGCTGCTGGGTCTGCACGAGCTGGGGGATCTATATGATGGAGTCAGGAAGATCGGCTCTGGAGAAGGTCCTTCTAGGACCAATTAGGCTAGATTTACTCGTTTTCCAAATGTAATAAGGCCAAGTGCCAGTAGTGACTTATTTTTATTGTCTTAGTGTCATTTTGGAATTCGTCTATTTTTATATTGTGAAATGAAGCATTTATTGGCATTTTAAGTTTTCCAAATTATTTTGTTGCTAGATCTACCTCGGGCACAATGAGGTTCCCAAAGTAGGAAACATATTTACATTTCTATAATATATGTTTAAATACTGCAAACATTTTAGGATCTTCACTGACTTGTTACCTTTTGTCTTTGTTATTTTGATTATTCCCATCCCCTTAGGTTGGTTCACTCATATTGGCATCATCGGCATACCACACCAGATCTAGAGGCCCTCCACCTCCTTCTCTTTCAGGCAACATAAAAGACAGAAGAAAAGCAAAAATGGACGACTTAAGTGGTATCCGAAAGGAGAATGTTGAGAACGCAAAAACCTCAGATGGTCGTAGTACTCCGGCCCCGAATGATCTATTCCTGAGATTGGAACAAAAGATATTGGAATTGCAAGGAGAACTTGAGCAGGTTTGCAACTTGGCAAACTTGTCACTCACCCTCAATGTCCCCGACATCCACCAACAAATCACAAAGAACCCAACACCTCCCCAAAACACACAAAACCAACATCCACAAAATCCTACCACACCAAATCAATACGCAAATCCACCCCAAAATCTCAATCCATTGCCCATACCAACTCCGCCACAACATCACCATCAACCAATTCAGTACCCACCAACCACCACTTATCACACTCCCCAAAACACACCACAACCCACTACTGATCCCCAAAATTCCACCAATGACCATCATTACACCCAAGTCCCTGGCACCCATCAAAGCAACCCTATATATGTGGAAATTGTACCTCACTCTACCCCACCAATATTCTATACACCAGAATCCTCTGAGAAGGACCTGCTCATTAAAAACATGGATGAAGAACTCAAGAAGTTAACAAGCCCAGTCCAAGGTGTTGAAGGAGACAGAGAATAGAGGGTTTAAACTATGAAGACCTTTGCATACAGCCAGATGTGGAACTACCTGAGGTGTACAAACCTCCCAAGTTCGAGATGTTCGACGACACAGGTGATCCTAGGGCTCATCTAACGACCTATTGTGACAAGCTTGTCGGGGTCGGGAAAGATGAAAAGATCCGGATGAAGCTCTTTATGAGGAGTCTTATTGGGGATACTTTGTCTTGGTATATCAGCCAAGATCCCAATAAATGGTCCAATTGGGTAAGTATGACATTAGATTTCATGGATCAGTTTAGGTTCAACACAGAGAATGCACCGGATGTTTTCTACATTCAAAATCTTAAGAAGAAACCTATTGAGACTTTCCATGAGTATGCTACTCGTTGGAGGTCGGAAGCAACCAAGGTTAGGCCATCTTTGGACGAAGAACAGATAAATAAATTGTTCGTTAGAGCACAAGATCCGTAATATTATGAAAGGTTGATAGTTATCAAAAATTACAAATTCTCTAACATCATTAAACTTTGAGAAAGAATCGAAGAAGGAATCAAGAGCGGGATGGTGACAAATTTTGAGGCACTACATGCGACAAATAAGGCGTTACAATCAGCTGGCATATCGAAGAAGAGAGATGTTGGTGCAGTAATGGTAGCCCATGGTCCAAAATCTCCACTTGTCTATCAAAAACCTCCACCGACATACCAAACACCTCCACCCGCATATCAAACACCTCCGCCCACATACCAAGCATTACCGCCTATATATCAACCCTCATCTCCCAAATACTCTCAAATAGCCACTGTCTATCACACCTATAACTCCCAACCATCCCATTTCCAATCACCTCTAACTTACCAAAACTTTCCAAGACCAAGACCCAACATCGACCGCAAGCTACCCAGACAATACACCGCCATTGCTGAGCCCATCAACTAGTTGTATGAAAGGTTGAAAGCCACGGGTTACATCACTCTTGTTGCCGCTGTGGAATTAGAAAACCCATCCCAATGGGTCAATCCGAACAAGACTTGTGCGTACCATTCCGGTATAAAGGGGCACACCACTGCTGAGTGCCGAAAATTAAAGGATAAGATCCAGACGCTAATTGACAACAAGGTCATAACCCCCTCCCTGATCATAGAGGTGATGGAGTACATATGATAGAGACGAACGAAGAATGGGATCCTGAGGGGTCGATTGGGCTTATTCGAGAAGGTGATGACTTTAAATTTGCAGTCACACTTACCCCTATTGTGGTACATACTCAGTCACCAATCGAGGTTGAGGTAACTGCCTCAGTTCCATTCCACCCACCCTCTATTTGAAGTAGAAGTGGTCACACCTTTCACTGTGACAGTATCAACCACACCTCCGTTCAACTAAAAAGCAATACCCTGGGATTACATTGCCAAGGCTCGGTGAAAAGGGAAGGCCAAGGTAGAGGAATATGACGCTGCACAAGGAATGACTAGAACTGGAAGAGTCTATACACCTAAATATTTGGGAAGTTCAACTAAAGATGCCACTACTAGGAAGCCGATCATTGAGATAGGGCCAGATGACCTATGAAGGAAAGTATAGGCAAATGAGTATTCCGTCATTGACCATCTGAACAAAACCCCAGCTTAGATATCTATCCTGTCATTGTTGCAAAATTCAGAGGCACATAAGAACGCTTTAATGAAAGTGTTGAGCGAGGCTTATGTACCTAATAACATCACTGGTGGAGAAATAGCCAACATGGTGGGGCAAGTATTGGAAAGTCATAAGATTATCTTCCACGAAGATGAACTACCGCCTGAGGGGATGAATCACAATCGCGCATTGCACATTACAGGTCAATTTTAAGACAAATTCATTGCTAGGATCTTGGTTGATGGAGGTTCGAGCCTAAATATTTGTCCATTGGACAATCTGAAAAGGTTGGACAAGGGTTTCCATGAGATATGGGTTGGAAGCATGAATGTGAAGGCTTTCGATGGGTCCTAGATGGCCATGATCGGGGAAATCAACCTTTGCTTATAGATAGGGCTAACTTGGTTTGACGTCGAGTTTCAGTTGCTTGATATCCCAGCCTCATATAATCTTCTGTTGGGCCGGCCATGGATCCATGCCGCTGGAGCCCTGCCTTCCATACTACATCAAACCTTAAAGTTTGAATGGAACAGTCATGAGGTAATCATCCACGGAGATGGAAGCAACCCCATTTACACCAATCAAACCATCCCTATCATTGGGCATATAAGAAGGCTATGAAGGGAAACATATCATCACATTGAACGGGCCAATGTCATCAAAAAGGATAAGTGGTGGAGTAACAAAATAGAAAGCATACTAGCATGGTCTGGATATGAATCCAGCAAAGGGTTGGGAAAGAACCTCCAAGGTATCACAAAACCGGTACAACTGAAAAATCATGGTACCACCTTTGGGCTCGGATATCAGTACACATGGCAAGAGTATATAAATTGGTCGCCTCCATGGCGTGGACCGTACCACCCTCTCGAGCAACCACTACCACATTTGGAACAATCTTTTCACCAGGCTAATACGATATGGGGGACTGCTGAAGAGGCAACACTAGCTGGGTTGAAAAATTTGTTCTTGGAAGATGAAGACATGGATTGCGGTGCCATAATTGAGGAGGATAAGGAAGAAGTCCTCACCATTCAGACCGTAAAAAAGGGAGTCGTTCTCAGGAATTGGACTGCTACACCATCCCGAGCCCGTCGAGTCCCTGGGTAGCTTGGTAGAATTTACTTCTATAGCCATTCTAGGCATTTAAGATTTCTCGCAATTTTGCTTTAAGATTTACTTGTTTCAAAATAAATGATCGAGTCGTACTTTGTTTGGATGATTTTTAAATTTTAATCAAATGCATTTGCTCTTTATTATTCACTACTATCTTTACACTTTTTCTTTCTACAGCACTATTATTACTTTTCCCGATGAACTAGTGACTGTGACATGTAATGAGGAAACACAACATGAGAATAGTGATTCAGATGAAGAAGATGAGATACCCGAGGAAATTGTTAGGGAAGTTGAGAATTTTAAGAACAAGCCAAAGTACAATTTGGACGAGACCGAGGTAGTAAATTTGGGAGACACCGAGACCATCAAAGAGACTCGCATCAGCATTTACTTGTTATTGACAAAGAAGGAAGAGTACATTCGGTTCCCAAAAGAGTATGAGGATATTTTCACATGGTCATATGATGACACGACTGGCTTGAGCACATCTATAGTGGCTCACAAGTTACCTACTAATCCCATGTGTCCACCAGTCAAGCAGAAACTCTGAAAGTTCAAACCAGACATGAGCTTGAAAATCAAGGAGGAAGTCACCAAGCAAATCAAAGCCAAAGTTCTCAGTGTGGTTGAGTATCCAACATGGTTAACTAACATTGTGCCAATTCCGAAGAAGAATAGTAGGTTAGAGTATGTATTGACTATCGGGATTTAAATAGAGCAAGTCCCAAGTACGACTTCCCACTACCGAACATACACATTTTGATCGACAATTGCGCCAAGCATGAACTCCAATCCTTTGTGGATTACTTCGCGGGTTATCATCAGATCTGGATGGATGAAGAAGATGCAGAGAAGACAGTTTTCATCACACCGTGGGATGTATACTATTAAAAGATGATGCCATTCGGTCTGAAGAATGTTGGGGCCACTTACATGAGAGCCATGACGACTATCTTCCATGATATGATACACAAGGAAATAGAGGTATATGTGGACGACGTCATTATCAAATCCAAGAGGGTCACAAATCACATAGTGGACCTGAAAAAGTTCTTTGACAGGCTGAGGTAAAATTTGAAACTAAACCCCGCAAAGTGTGCATTCGGGGTTCCCGCAGGAAAACCAATGGGATTCATCATCAGTCGTCAAGGAATCGATCTGGATCCATCTAAACTCAAGGCTATTCAGGAGTTACCGCCACCTAGGAGCAAAAAGGACGTGATGAGCTTCATAGGACGTCTCAACTATATCAGCCGCTTCATAGCACAATCCACAGTCATATGTGAACCTATCTTCAAGATGTTGAGAAAAGATGCTGAAACAAGATGGATAGAGTATTGTCAGAAAGCTTTTAACAAGATCAAGGAGTACCTGTCAACACCACCAGTTCTGGTCCCGCCAGAACCAGGACGACCTTTGCTACTCTATCAATCTATATTAGATGGAGCCTTTGGATGTGTTTTGGGACAACATGGCGAGACAGGGAGAAAGGAACAAGCCATATATTACTTGAGCAAGAAGTTCACACCCTACGTAGCACGGTACTCTCTGCTGGAACGCACTTGCTATGGTTTAACCTGGACAACTCAAAAATTGAGGCATTACTTCTGTGCCTATACTTCATACCTCATATCTAGGATGGACCCTCTGAAGTATATATTCCAAAAATCCATGCCGACTAGAAAGTTGTCCAAGTGATAGATACTGTTGAGTTAGTTCGACATCGTCTATGTAACTCAAAAGGTGGTCAAAGGACAAGCATTGGCAGATCACCTTGCTAAAAATCCAGTGGGAGGGGAATACGAGCCTTTGAAAACATATTTTCCTTATGAAGAAGTATCATTCGTAGGAGAATACATTGCCGAATCATACGATGGTTGGAGGATGTTCTTTGACGGGGCTGCAAATTTCAAAAGTGTAGGCATTGGAGCAGTTTTGGTATCAGAAATAGGTCAACATTATCTGGTATCTGCTAAACTCAGATTTCCCTGCACCAACAACATGGCAGAGTATGAAGCCTGCATACTAGGACTCAACATGGCAGTCGACATGAACATTCAAGAGCTGCTAGTGATCGGTGATACAGATTTGCTTGTGCACCAGGTACAAGGAGAGTAGGCCACCAAGAATTCCAAGATATTGCAATATCTGCACCATGTGAATGAATTGAGAAAGAGGTTTACAAAGACAAAATTCCATCATATGCCCAGAATTCAGAATGAGTTTGCCGACACATTGGCCACTTTTTCAACTATGATACAACATACAGATAAGAATTACATTGATCCAATTCCAGTAAGGATCTACAATCAGCCGACATATTGTGCTCATGTTGAAGAAGAAATGCATGGAAAGCCTTGGTTCCATGACATCAAGGAGTATTTGTCAAAGGGAGAATATCCGGAGCATGCAAACCACACTCAGAAACGCACACTCCGGAGATTGTCCAATCACTTCTTCGACAGCGGAGGAAACTTGTATAGAAGAACTCCCGATTTGGGTTTACAAAGATGTGTCGACGCAAAGGAAGCTTCTAAGCTACTTGAGGATGTACATGTCGGGACCTGTGGCCCACACATGAATGGTTTCGTCTTGGCTAAGAAGATACTCAGGGCAGGTTACTTTTGGATGACCATGGAAATGGATTGCATCCAGTATGTCTGCAAATACTTTCAATGTCAAGTGCATACCGACATGATAAAAGTTCTGCCAAATGAGCTCAATGCAACAAGCTCACCTTGGCCATTCGCCTTTTGAGGAATGGATGTTATTGGTCCGATTGAGCTTACTGCTTCAAACGGATGCAGGTTTATTCTGGTAGCCATTAATTACTTCATAAAATGAGTAGAGGCTTCATCTTACAAAGCTGTAACAAGGAAAGTCGTCATAGATTTTGTCAGAGATTGAATTGTTTGCCGATTCGGTGTTCCCGAATCCATTGCTACTGATAATGTTGCCAATCTCAATAGTGATATGATGAAATCTATGTGTGAAACTTTCAAAATCAAGCACAAGAATTCTATAGCCTACAGACCCCACATGGTAGAGAAGCTACTTTTTTCCCTATTGGGGTACCACACTACGGTTCACACATCAACCAGGGAAACTCCCTACATGTTAGTTTATGGTACCGAGACTGTCATCCTAGCCGAAGTATGGATTCCTTCTTTGAGAGTCATACAACTAGCTGAACTCAGCGATGCACAGTGGATAATAAACCGCTATGAACAGTTGGCCCTTATAGATGGAAAGAGGAGGAACGCAGTGTGTCACGACAAACTTTATCAGAACAAAATGTCGAGAGCTTTCAACAAAAGGGTCAAATCAAGGCAATTTGCACCGGATCAATTGGTGTTGAATAAGATCTTCCCACATCAAGATGATGCCAAAGGGAAATTCTCTCCCAACTAGCAAGGACCGTACATGGTTCACAAGGTGCTGACCAGGGGAGCACTCATACTTGCAGAAATGTACGGAGAAATCTAGTCAAAACCAATCAATTCAGATGCAGTCAAGAGATACTATGCTTAAATTATTTACATTTCATCAACCGATGTAATTGAACTATGCTTGACCTGATTCCCGTTTAAGAGGGGATACATAGGCAGCCCTATGGGTTCGGTTATATCGTAATAAAATTTTCATTTCCCCCAAATATCAGAAATTGGGGCAAAATTTTGAGGAGGATCCTCAATATTCTAGAGCAAGTCCAGTGAACGCCATCGCATGTCGGACAGTCAGGAATCGGTTAAGAAACTGGGATAGAATTTTTGAGAAAGATTCTCAAAATTCCCCTAGGCCTATCATCTGTCAACTGTCAAAAATCATCTACTAAACTGGGGCAGAATTTTGAGTAGGACCCTCAAAATTCCATAAGAGAGTTGCAATGCCTTGAGACGTGTTACAGTCACTAGTTCATCAAATTTACTTGATATATCAATACGTTTCTAAAATAACTCTATTCTTATCAATAATTGCATATTTTCGAAAACTCTATTTCCATAACAGTCACGTGTTACCTAGGGGAACTCGAAATGGGCTTCCAGGATGGAGCAAAGCAAGGCCAGCGGACAGAACCACGAACCAACCTCCCCCCACAAAACTTACAACTTTTCTTTGAATGCAGGCACATTTGACGTAACGATAGCGCTCGCAAATATATATACACAAAGCAAGTTCACTATTTATCCGGCCATCAGACACTGAATATATCCCCACCTAAGAGATACACTACTCTTACTTGCTACTCGCACGTTGCGTGAGACTAATCCCTGTCCCCCATATTTGCATGAGGCTAATCCTTGCCTCCATACTTGCATGAGGCTAATCCCTGCCTCCATATCTGCATGAAGCTAATCCCTAACTCCATATCTGCATAAGGCTAATCTTTGCCTCCATATCTACATGAGGCTAATTCTTCCCTCCATATCTGCATGAGGCTAATCCCTGCCTCCATACTTGTATGAGGCTAATCCTTGCCTCCATATTTGCATGAGGCTAATCTTTGCCTCCCTACTTGTATGAGGCTAATCTCTGCCTCCATATCTGCATGAGGCTAATACCTACCTCCCTATCTGCATGAGGCTAATCCCTGCCTCCATATCTGCATAAGGCTAATCCTTTCCTCCATATTTGCATGAGGCTAATCCTTGCCTCCATACTTGCATGAGGCTAATCCCTGCCTCCATATCTGCATGAGGCTAATCTCTGCCTCCATATTTCCATGAGGCTAATCCTTGCCTCCATATTTTCATGAGGCTAATCCTTGCCTCCCTACTTGCATGAGGCTAATCCTTGCCTCCATACTTGCATGAGGCTAATCCTTGCCACCATATTTGCATGAGGCTAATCCCTGCCTCCATGTTTGCATGAGGCTAATCCTTGCCTCCTTACTTCCATGAGGTTAATCCCTGCCTCCATATCTGCATGAGGCTAATCCCTGCCTTCGCATTCGCATGGGACTAAGCATTGTCCCTTTTTTGCACAAATTTTGATCTATTTCTAGCACTATCTATTTACTTTTCGATCGGGCTAAGTTCTACCCTCCATTTCACAAAACTAAGCTTTGTCTTGTTAACATCATTACTGCATATCATGGGCTGAAATATCGCCAATCTATCTGAAGGTGTCATAGTCTAAAGGCATCATCCTCATAGCCGGAAGACACCATGCCATGGCCTAAGGATCTCTCAAATTTGCATATCATTATTCAAAGGCGTCGTGGTTCGGAGGAACCATTTTCATGGCCCGAGAACATCATTTCGTGGCCTGCAAATCCCCCACTAAACAATTCATGGCCCAGGACGTCATGGTCCAAGGACGTCATCTTTAACCGTCTAGAGACAACCTTCATGGTCCAAAGGGAATCTGCATCATGTTTAAATTTTCGCAAATACATGTTTGTAGCATCTTTTATTTTCAAGTAACTAGTAAGAAACCACTATCCTAGCAAGAGCGATCTCGCTCCAGTTCCTTTAACTATCCCGAACCTTAGCCGCTTCCGCATCGCGTGTCCGTTCTTGCAGTGATTTCATCGGCATATTCTGCTGATGAATCCAGAATTACACATGGCCTGATTCTTGTAAAACCAGGGATATGTAGGTAACTTGAAGACCAAAGTACGGCCTCCGTCTTTCAAAACATCCCGCCCGGTGAAAATTGGCCATCATTTCTTTACCCGAAAACTGTTTCATCCTTCCAGGGTATAGAGGGGCAGTTGTTGATACCCAATTTTTTTCTATATATATATTTAATATATATAAATACTTTTAAAATAGCGTATATACATATATAACCATGCATAAGCATTTTATATTTTTTTTTATAATTTTAAAGGCTTGAAATTGATTTATTTCCTCCCTTTTTACTCATAAAATCTTCAATAATTATCCTTCAAATTACTTTTGTTGTGATTTAGCCATCTAAATTCTGTATGTATACCAAAATATAGTTATAATATTTTTAGTAAATTTTTTATAATTGCATTTGCATTTTTAAGCTAATTTGCATATATTTGCAATACTAGCCCTATTAATGCATAATTATATTTATATGTATAAAATAATCTTCTATATTTTTAAAATGTTAAGTAGCTATTTTAAATCATTTTTTGTACACAAAATTAATTTTTAGAAATCACTTATTATTTATTATAAATTATATAGGGTTAAATTGGCTATTTAAAACTTAGCCAAATTGTATTTCAATTTTAGCCTAAATTCAACTCAATACCCAGCCCAATTCCTGATTAAATTACCCGACCAAAGCCATAAATACACCTACCCGACCAAAGACCCCATCAGATTATTGCCGTTGATCTTCTAGATCAACGGCCCTCGTTAAAACTTGCCTTTTTAATTCCAAACGACCCCCCAACCCTAATCATTTCAACCCACCCTGCTGCCCTAAGGTCCTCTCTGCTCTCAAAACACTCTCAACCTAACCCTAATTTTCCAACGCCGACTTCCCATCTCTGGCCATCTCCAGTGACCTCTCATTGTCTCATACGCCTCCAATGGCTTCTCTCATGCAATTCTTGCCTTCTATAAGGTCCTCAAGGGCCCAGGGCCACGCCGACTTGATCTAGGGTTCATATACTGCCTATTCCTGGCTATTCCAGTGTGATTTCAAGCGAAATCATTCCATATTTGCTACGATCCTTGGGATTCTAGACAGGTTTCTTCATCTCTATATGGGTTTCTTTCGAAACCCTAATTTCTTTTCTATACCTCCTAAAGATCTATGATAATTTGAGTTTTCTTCTTGAATGTTTACACTATTCTTGAGGTTCTTTACAAGAATCATGTGATTTTAAGGGTTTTTCATCTTCTTCTAAAACTCAGGTTTTCAGAATTTCTTTTTTAAACCATTGTCTAATTGATTCTTTGTGTTTAGACTTCAATTTCTTACATATTTTGACTAATTATATGAGTCTACTACATCTAAAACCGTCTATGCTAAAATCCCTAATTTTTAGGGTTCTTTCGTTTGGTTCTGTGTATTAGCATGACTGACCGGTCCTCATTTTGAGTTTTTGTGATTTCTTGTGACTATCTTGCCTTGATATGTTTGTACTGTGTTTCTTAGCCTAAACTTACACTGATTCTATGTGCTTGTGTTCATCTTGACTATTCAAGACTTGCCTCTTTCTCATTGAATCAATTTTGTTTAACTTTCATGTTTTCTAGAGTTGTATGTCGACTCTTGGCTATCCATGTCTTACTGTATTTATATGCTAAACACTAACTCTTTTCATGACTTTTTCTTTGATTTAGATTGATTTTGAATTCCCTAT
The DNA here is from genome assembly GCF_000393655.2 of Nicotiana sylvestris. Taxonomy (NCBI): domain Eukaryota; kingdom Viridiplantae; phylum Streptophyta; class Magnoliopsida; order Solanales; family Solanaceae; genus Nicotiana; species Nicotiana sylvestris. The sequence goes on from NC_091064.1 coordinate 14,723,018, forward strand.
TTCTTTGTTTGATTTGAAAACTTTCCTTTAAACCTTCGATGTGATTGATTTGCTTGCCTAAATTAACTTTCCTTACCTTGTCCGCATGGTTACTTGATTCCTACCGACCATCTCCTTAATTGGAATTTTCTGAACCTAGCCCTAATTGTTTACTCTATGCCTACTACATTTGAATTATTTCCTTGTCTGTTATGCTCAAGTTATACATTGATTTCTTCCTTATTTGCTACATGTCCTTACCATTTGAACTTATTCACTTAATTAAGGGAGTACCTGTACTGATTTTGCTCTAATTGGTTATGAGTTCTATAATTACTATACAATTGTGAATCTTGCCATATTTTACCTAGTTTCGAACTACTATATATATGCTCTCTCATTAACAATCAACAGGACAAACATATTAGTTCAAAAGCTCCCTCACACTCAAAACTTTTCTGCTCTCTCTCTCTTTGGTTACTTGCTATTATTCTGAGTTAGCCAACTGCAAGCCAAGGCTAACTATTGTGCCCTCCTATTCTTCACTTTGTGTTCACTATCTCTTTACTGGTATGTTCTGATTTCAATTCAAGTCCCAAAACCAATATGTTCCTTTTACTGCTTCAGTTTATCATGTTTCTAATTTATTTCTATCTATGGGTTTGTTGTTCAACATGTAATTGATATGTTTACATTACTGCTTCATCTTGCATGCTAGTCTAACCCTCTTTGTGCCTTTCAGAACATGTTCTACCCCCTAGTAGTCTGTCTCAACATGACTCTACCATGTTTTGAATGCATGTCTACTTGTTATCTAGTTTTGATATGCAAACTGATATGTCACTTAAAATGGCTGATTCTATGATTGTTTTTGAAACTCCTACTGTGTTGGTACCGCCAGCTATTCCCTAATCCCTTAAACCCCCACAAAACTGCTACGATCCTGTATACTATGTGCTCTATGTGTCCCCAAATTGCATTACCCCTGTTTGTGGTTGCTGAACCTTCCTTGGTTATATTTTCTTTGATTATGTATGGACATGTTTTAGATCGCTGTTTGGATTGTTCCTTATTACTCTACTCTCTTTTCGAAACTGTCTTATTGAATAAATCCCTCTATTGTTTTTACAAGACTATTTCAAACAAGTCTCTTTTCAAACTATTTTCCTGCTTAAATCTTTTCAAAACTATGTCAAGCACTCTCACTCCACTCTTAGGTCCTTAAGTTCTGCCCCTCTAGTGTGTGACTCCCTTGGGATCCCTATGAGATCCCTCTGAACGAATACACTGGAGCTGGCTCTTCCTGTAACACCCCGTAAATTTGGCTCAGGTATGAATGAGTTAAAGTAGTAGTAAGGTTATATTTTGGGCATGTAAAGTCCCATCGGGATGATTATGGGTGAAAATAGTTATTTCAAAATCAAGATGGAAAGTGATGTGCATAAGATTTAACAAAATCGACTAAGTTTGCAGAAAGTTCATATTCCAGCAGATTTTAGTGAAAATGAGTAAGGAATTTGGGAAAACGCAAAGCATGAAAGTTGTATGCCTTTGAAATAGCTTTCCAACAATATATTATGGCACCCGAACAGATCTTTGTGCAAAATGTTATGCGTGTTTTACAGAACGATATGCGATATGCGCGCCCTTAGCACGGCCACGCTAATTTTGAGGCAGTGTTACTGCCGTTTAGCATGGTCAGTAGCACGGGCAGGCCTCCAGATGCGCGGGCGCGCTAGTGGGGGTCGTTTCAAAGCTATATTTCATCCCCCACAACCCCAAAACATAAAACCTTGCTCTAGAAAGGAGAACTCTCAAAAACCTAACTCCATAAGGGTCCTTCCACCACCCAAGGTAAGTTCTAGGTGATTATGAGTTAATTTCAATATCCCAATATCTTATTAACATGGGTAAACCCTCCATATCATTAGATATTCGTTTGGGGCATGATTGTTGAGAGAAGAAACCCTAGAACTCGAATTCAAGAAGATTGAACGTCAAAAAGGTAATGTCTTCACCCTCTAATTGATTCTAGCATTGGATTAATGATTATTGACTCAACTTCATGAGATATGAGTTGATGGGTTTGATAAAAAAGCATGAACAATTATAGGTTTGGCTTGTTGATTGTTGATTATTGGTTAAGGGTGTTGTTTACCTTATGTGTGATAAAGAATAATGCTGATTATAACTATTTGAGACTTTAGAATTTATCTAGGAGCAAGAGAATGGGTTATTGGGTGTAGAGACACCATTAATAAGGACTATGAAGCTTTATTCTACCAAATGTTTGAGAAAATGCCTAAGTGACCAAAACATGAGTATTATTGCTAATAAAAAATCCCTTTGACTTGTGTTGATATAGATTGAAGTTGAATGGGTTGGCGAATGTTGTATTATGCTCAAGAGCAGGAAGTTAAGGTATGTGAGGCTAACTCTCTATGTTTGGGAATATTAATGATTCTCCCTACACTACGTCTCTTTTACGACGTATCAATTGCCTCAAAAATATAGTTAAGCCTAGTTCTTTGAATAGTTGTAGAGCTTCTATTCTCTAGCTTCAAAACTCGTTCATGACTTTTATTCTAAACATTGTGAGCTAAGTGAGTATTCAATATAAACTTGGATTTGATGCCCCCGAGTCTTAGTATAGATTACTCAGTATGCCATAAATAGTTGAATTTTCAGTGTTCATAAATAGTTCAAGAATACATGTATCAGTCTAGTCCTATTCAGTATTCCAGTATTATGTAACTCAGTGTGATCCAGTATTCCAGTATTATGTAACTCAATGTGATTCAGTATTTCACTATCATATATTGCTGTATGATTCTCAGTTCTTGATTTTAAATCTCTGAATGTTGAACACTTGTATTTGGTCCTGAGGCTGCAGTTTATGCTTTATGCATTTTTGGGCTTGAGGCCGCAGTTTATGCTTTATGCATTTTGGACTTGAGGTCGTAGTTATGTATACATATACTTGGTCCCGAGGCTGCAGTTTGTGCACATATATATATATATATATTGGGCCTGAGGCCGCAGTTTAATATTCAGATAAACAGGTTGTTCATCATTCAGAAGAGGGAGTATTCATATCCTTACTTCCTTTCAGTTCAATTATTAGTTACCATTCATTTATCAGTTATCATATCAGTTACTAGTTATCAGTTTACTTATCAGTTATCAGTTCAATTACCAGTTATCAGTCCAGTTATCATTTATTAGTTATCATTTCAGTTATCATTTATCAGTTATAATTTCAGTTTTAGTTTCAATAGTTATCATTTCAGTTATCAATTATCAATTCTCAGTTATCAACTTAGTTTCAGTTTCAGCATTTATAATTATTTCTTCCAGTTGCCTTACATACCAATACAATTCAAATTTACTGACGTCCCTTTTTGCCCGTGGCCTGCATCTTACAATGTAGGTAATGATTTACAGGTCGACGACGCAGAGCGCTAGGATTCTCGTACTAGCTATTTGGTGATCCCCACTTCTTTCGAGGCATTATCATTACTTTACAGCCTTTCAGTATTTACAGATAGTTAGTGTTTTCAGTACTTCAACAGAGCCTTCATAGACTAGAGTAACAGTTAGACAGAGTCTCAGACTTTTCATATTAAGCCATGTTGGCTACAAATATGTTTCAGAATTGTATTAGCATTTTCGCACTTTGATTTATATCATCCAGACTTTCAGTATATTAGCATGTGTTAGTTTATCTTTCGTATTTAGTATGTTATGATATCACATGTTGATTCAGCCAGCCAGTTGGTTCGCTCGGTCACATGTAGTCAGGCACCGAGTGCCGTATTACGTCCAGGCCCAGGTTCGAGGTGTGACAAAGCTTGGTATCAGAGCACTAGGTTCAAGAGTCCTAGGGAGTCTATGAAGCCGTGTCCAGTGGAGTTTCTTATATATGTGTGTGCCGCCCACTCATATAAATTGTTAACTACCAAGACATCTAGGATTGTCTCATCTCTTTCTATTCTAGATCGTGCCATGAAGCTTAGAGCAATAGTTAACCTTCTCTTCCTATCAAATTCCAAATGTATTGGATGCCCAAGCGATGCGCAAGAGAAACCTAAGGTCCTAAAAAGGATAATTGCCCATTGGGGTATAATTATGGAGTACAGGTTGGTAAATATGAGACTTGAGAGGATGTTAAAAGCGGGATGCAATGGATAGTAGTGCAGATTAGAGAATAACCTTATCAGAATGTACAAAAGCAGTTATCATGTCTTATGGTTATCAGTTTACCTCAGTTTCCAGTTATATAATCTTTCAATTAGCAAGTTTATAGTTATTCAGTACGCCATCCATTTTCAGTGTATCAAAATTTCTGGTGACTTGTGAGTATACAGTGATGCTTATGAGTTCTCAAAGAAGATGTAAGTAATAATGATTATAGCGAAATCTTTGCATGTTTTAGGGATTAAGACCCAAGACTCACCGGATGGTGCATGAAGTGATTTATCAGATGTGTGTGGTAGTGTATCTGTATGTCAGACCCTACAGTGTAGCAGGTTAAGAATTTGACCGCAAATGGCCTAGAATTGGGCATTAAAGATGTGATTTCGTACAACTCATGCAAATGACAAAAAGATATGATGTATGAAATGAGAACCAATAGCAGCCAATATTGAATTTCAGGGAATGATTTTAAGTTTTTAGAATTATTCAAATCAGAACTAGAAGTACCACGCTAGTAAGCTACTATAAGAAGCAACTATTGACATAAGATAAAAGATATAGCAGTTCCCCCTTAGGTTATGTGACTAAGTGATTACCGCAGATGTTTATAGTATGATATGATTTTGTATTATATAGAGAGTTTGGGGTTAGATATTCTAATTTTGTTTAAGACAGATGAATTTCCCTAAGTGTGATCCATGTACATAGTTCAAAAAAATAATAGTGTGTGGCAAAAGAATATGGTCAGATGATGATGGAAGTTAGGAGTAACCTTATGCTTAATTTTAGTTATTCAAAGCAGGAGAAGAAAATATGATGCTAGAAAGTGATTAGTAAAAGGATATTAAGTAAGTTTTGAGTAGATACAGTGAATTAGCAATTTCAGTTGAGCTAGTAGAGGTGAGATTTGATCCACTTAGCCAGGTTATCTCTAGTGAGTGGATGGTAGTTTGAAAATACCGAACGCATGTGTCAGAGCTCAAAGAGTTTAAGTTAAACCCGAAGTATAGTGGAAGTGGAAAAAAATCAGCTAGCAGTGCGAGAGCAAACTATAGAAGAATAGCCTTTAGGAATTATCAAAATGTGATTTCTCCAGGATTGACAGTGTGGGCATAGTTAAATCATTACGATTATGTATGATAGTTATAAATACATAAGCTTTCCGTTTATGTAAATAATTTAGTTTTTCCTAGTAAGAAAGATTTCTCAGAGGTAAGTTGGGAGATAAGTCGTCATTAACGTAAAGTGCAAAGAGTTGCAGAAGATAAAGAAAGTTGTTAGAATCCTAAAAAAGTAAGGAAGGATCCGCAAGTATAAGACTTTTGGTCTAAGGAGTGATGTGAATTTTTTTTGTAAGTCCAGTTAGTGATTTGAAACCCAAATAGTCAGCATGGGATATGAAAAATAAAATTAGTTCGGTAATGAGGGAAAATTGTATAATTATCTCTGGGATTATGTATAGCATGTGTAAGAAACAAAAAGTGAGTAGAATGATCATCGAGCTTAGTTATTGATGATAAAGTGATCAAACAAAAGCTATAAAATCATGCCTATTTATATGTTATGAGGTAGTGCCATTGCACGAGACTCTAATTGTGGAGTACAAGTCAAAGACTTAGATCGCAACAATGTTATAAGTGTTTTCAGGAAGTGCTTAAAATGATAATCAAGTATGGGAAGTGTAGCTCATGATTAAGACAAACAAGAGAACTATGGTGAAATAAGTTCACTGCCTAGCCAAGAAAAGAGTTTGGCTTTCAGATTCTGAAGATGGTGGAGTTATCGTACAGAACATAATTTGTTCTTCCTTAGTAGCCGAAGTGAAGAAGAAATGGTTTGATGATCCCTACGTATTGCAGTTGAAAGAGTAGATTCACAAGTATAAAATGATGGCTTTTGAATAAGGGGGAGATGATGGTACTTTGAGGTACCAAGACAGATTGTGTGTTCCAGACATAGATGGACTTAAAGAGGGACAACCATGTTAGAAGCCCATAATCTCAGGTATCTTTCCATCCAGGTTCCCCAAATATGCATCATGACCAAGGAGATTTATTGGTTGAACAACATGAAAAAGAACGTCGTAGACTTTGTGGCCAATTGTCCGAATTGCTAGCAAGTGAAATTCGAGCAGTAGAAAGTCTAGTGTTTTCATCCCAAGATACATATACTTTTGAGTGGAGATGGTAAATATGAAAATTTATAACAGGATTATCTTGCTCATTTTAAAAGCATGATTTGATTGGATGATCGTAAATCGACTTATCAAGTTAGCACGCTTCTTGCCAGTAAAAACTACAGATTTAGTAGAAGATTATACTGAGTTGTACATTCAGGAAATCGTTTGATGTATGGGACTCCGTTGTTCGTCATTTCGGATTGTGGTGCTCAGTTAACTTTTAGAAGTCCTTTCATAAAGGATTAGGCGCAAGGTTTTCATCCTTAGAAAGATGGCCAGGCAGAGTGCATTATTCAAACAATTGAGGATATGTCCTTGATGTTAAAGTAATTGGGATAATCACATACCTCTCATTGACCTTGCTAATAATAACACCTACCATTCTAGTATCAAGATAGCACTGTGAGAGACTTTTTATGGGCGAAGGTGTAGATCGCCAATTGGTTGGTTCAAAGTTGGTAAAGAGGAATTGTTGGGACCAAATTTAGTCTATTAGGAAATGGAGAAAGTTAAGTTGATTAAAGAGCGTTTGAAGAAAACTCAGAGCCGGCAAAAGTCCTATTCGAGCGTGCGGCATAGAGACCTAGAGTTTCAAGTTGATGATTGGGTGTTTCTGAAAGTTTCATTTATGAAAAGCGTTATGAGATTTGGGAAGAAGGGGAAGCATAGTCTCTGCTATATTGGCCCATATAGATTCTTGCAAAGGATCGGTCAATTAGCTTATGAGTTGGAGTTGCCACAATAATTAGTGGTTGTACAGCCAGTATTTCACGTGTCATGTTATAACATTCAAGTTTCCAGAACTCAGATACTCATGTCAGTTCAGTACTCAGATACTCATGTCAGTTCAGTACTCAGATATTCATGACAGTTTAGTACTCATATACTCATGTCAGCTCAATACTCAGCTACTCATGTTAGTCCAATACTTAGACATTCATACTAGATTAGTACTTATATTACTCAAATATTCGTGCTAGTTCAATATTCATATATCCGTGTAAGGTCAATATTCACGTATCCATGGCAGACCAATATTCAGTCAATGCAGTAGTCATTCAGTTCAGTATTGCAACAGTTCAGTAATCAGGTATTCATTCAGTTTAGTATACAAGTGTTAATGAAAGTTCATGTTTCCACCAGACCCATTTAAGGTCTGGAGTTAGCAGAAGTTATAGTCAGGACAATCATTTGAGGACAAATAATCCCAAGGGGGGAGATAATGTAACACTCCGTAAATTTGGCTCAGGTATGAATGAGTTAAAGTAGTAGTAAGGTTATATTTTGGGCATGTAAAGTCCCATCAGGATGATTATGGGTGAAAATAGTTAATTCAAAATCAAGATAGAAAGTGAGGTGCATAAGATTTGACAAAATCGACTAAGTTTGCAGAAGGTTCATATTCCAGCAGGTTTTAGTGAAAATGAGTAAGGAATTTGGGAAAACTCAAAGCATAAAAGTTGTAGTTCTTTGAAATATATTTCCAATGATATATTATGGAGCCCGAACAGATCTTTGGGAAAAAGGTTATGTGCATTTTATAGAACAATATGCGATATGCGCGCCGGTAGCACGCCCTTAGTGCGACCGCGCTAATTTTGAGGTAGTGTTACTGCCATTTAGCGCAGTCAGTAGTGCGTGCAGGCCTCAAGATGTGCGGGCGCGCTAGTGGGGGTCATTTTAAAGCTATATTCCGTCCCTCACAGCCCCAAAACATAAAAACTTGCTCTAGAAAGGAGAACTCTCAAAAACCTAACTCTCTAAGGGTCCTTCCACCACCCAAGGTAAGTTATAATGGTGATTCTAAGTTAATTTCAATATATAAATATCTTATTAACATGGGTAAACCCTCCATATAATTAGATATTCGTTTGGGGCATGATTGTTGTGAGAAGAAACCCTAGAACTCGAATTCAAGAAGATTGAATGTCAAAAAGGTAATGTCTTCACCCTCTAATTGATTCTAGCATTGGATTAATGATTATTGACTCAAGTTCAAGAGATATGAGTTGATGGGTTTGATAGAAAAGCGTGAACAATTATAGGTTTGGCTTGTTGATTATTGATTATTGGTTAAGGGTGTTGTTTACCTTATGGGTGATAAAGAATAATGTTGATTATAAATATTTGAGACTTTAGAATTTATCTAGGAGCAAGAGAATGGGTTATTGGGTATAGAGACAATATTAATAAGGACTATGAAGCTTTATGCCACCAAGTGTTTGAGAAAATGCCTAAGTGACTAAAACATGAGTATTATTGCTAATACGAAATCCCTTTGACTTGTATTGATATAGATTGAAGTTGAAGGGGTTGATGAATGTTGTATTATGCTCAAGAGCTGGAAGTTAAGGTATGTGAGGCTAACTCTCTATGTTTGGGTATATTAATGATTCTCCCTACACTACGTCTCTTTTACGACGTATCAATTGCCTCAAAAATATAGTTAAGCCTAGTTCCTTGAATAGTTGTAGAGCTTCTATTCTCTAGCTTCATAACTCGTTCATGACTTTCATTCTGAACATTGTGATCTCAGTGCGTATTCAATATTGACTTAGGTTTGATTCCCCTGAGTCTTAGTATAGATTACTTAGTATGCCATAAACGGTTGAAGTTTCAGTGTTCATAATTAGTTCAAGAATACATGTCTCAGTCTAGTCCTATTCAGTATTATAGTATTATGTAACTCAGTGTGATCCTGTATTCCAGTATTATGTAACTCAATGTGATTCAGTATTTCACTATCATATATTGTAGTATGATTCTCAGTTCCTGATTTTAAATCCCTGAATGTTGAACACTTGTATTTGGGCCTGAGGCCGCAGTTTATGCTTTAAGCATTTTTGGACCTGAGGCCACAGTTTATGCTTTATGCATTTTGGACTTGAGGTCGCAGTTATGTATATGTATACTTGGGCCCAAGGTCGCAGTTTATGCACATATATATATTGGACTTGAGGTCGTAGTTTAATATTCAGATAAACAGGTTGTTAATCATTCAGAAGAGGGAGTATTCATATCTTTACTTCCTTTCAATTCAATTATTAGTTACCGTTCAGTTATCAGTTATCATATCAGTTTATATTTATCAGTTTAGTTATAAGTTATCAGTTCAGTTACCTGTTATCAGTCCAGTTATCATTTATTAGTTATCATTTCAGTTATCAGTTATCAGTTATAATTTCAGTTTTAGTTTCAATAGTTATCATTTCAGTTATCAATTATCAATTCTCAGTTATCAACTTAGTTTCAGTTTCAGCATTTATAATTCTTTCTTTCAATTGCCTTACATACCAATACAATTCAAATGTACTGACGTCCCTTTTTGCCTGGGGCCTGCATCTCACAATGCAGGTAATGATTTACAAGTCGACGACGCAGAGCACTAAGATTCTCGTACCAGCTATTTGGTGATCCCCAGTTCTTTTGGGGCATTATCATTACTTTACAGCCTTTCAGTATTTACAGATAGTCAGTGTTTTCAGTACTTTAATAGAGGCTTCATAGACTAGAGTAACAGTTAGACAGAGTCTCAGACTTTTCATGTTAAGCCATGTTGACTGCAAATATGTTTCAGAATTGTATTAACATTTTCGTACTTTGATTTATATCATCCAGATTTTCAGTATATCAGCATGTGTTAGTTTATCTTCCACATTTAGTATGTTATGATATCACATGTTGATTCAGCCAGCCAGTTGGTTCGCTCGGTCACATGTAGTCAGGCACCAAGTGTCGTGTTACGTCCAGGCCCAAGTTCGGGGCGTGACACTTCCACACTGCACTTATTCAGTTCTGGTTATAAAGTCTAGGTATGAGCACTGTCCGGAATACTTGAAATCCTTAGGGAACTTTGACACACCTAGACAAATGATATTGTCTATGGATTTTGGCATTTGAGGCTATTGGAGGCTTTAGAAAATCATTTGGGCCTGCTTTAGGCTCCCTATGGTGTAACTTCTTATTTTTCTTATCTACTTATGTAATTCATTCGATATTGGCCTGTAATAAGTTGCTGTAAGCGAATATTGTGGTTGGCTAGTGAAAAGGGGAGGGTAGTCATATATGTTATTAATATTAATAGGTAGAAAACATGCTTTAGGTTTATATTTTTGTACGTGCATTGGAATTCATGTTTAGGACCATTACATGCAAAGCATATCATGCATTAGATGCCATGCTCCTAGGTTTCATGTATACTTTTTTCAGCATTTCATTCTGACATCTTTATTATCACTTAGAGATCATGTTTCTAGGATAAGCGACAACATTAAAATAAACTGTCACCTATGCATATTTTGAAATCATGCTATAACCTGATGTGCATTTAGAAATCCTGCTTTAGGAATTCTGCATATAAACCATTATGAACTTTATATGTGCATATTAGATACCATATTTAGGTTCTCATTCATACTCACTCAACTACGCCTAGTTAAACTACATATGCATGAAAAGGAGTATTAGCAGTATTATCCGGCTTTAAACAAACTGATAATAATCCATGTATTTTTGTAACACCTATAATAGCATACTCTTAGGAAAAAAAAACTTCTGAAATTCTAATAGTTCTGGTAACAACTGTGCACTGCCCTACGCCCAGGAAGCCTTAGGTAATAAACTCTTACAAAAACTGGAAAATGCCTCTTTGTGTTTATTGTGTAATGATTAACAGGCTTTAAAATTAGTAGGCAAACTGATTAGGGTCCCTGCTTCTGAGTTTATAAAATAAAACTACATATCTCATGTGTTCTGATATTCCCCTAGACATCATGTCTTAGGATACTGTTGCCCTTATTTGTGTTTGAGTCGTGTTGTTTACATGCATTACCTGTGGAGGTGAACCTGAGCCTTTTATCTGCTATTTCATGCCTTTATCTGTTGAAGACCCACGTGTTCTTGCTTGTCGCCTTAGTATTTTCTCCTTTAAACCTTAGGGGTCTGTCTCGAACTGCTTATAAGTAGAGGTCCTAATTTCCTCTAGGACCATTAAGAAGGGACGGGTAACAGCACACATAGGGATCGTTAAACACACTAACTTTTATAACCACTAAGGGGTGGGGAATGAGTAGATATGGATATGATAACTACACGCTGATGTCACGTATAGCCCCTCTTTGAGGAGTGTTTACTGGGCATTACGTGGGGTGATCCTGTATGCTAACCAACCTAGGACCCCTCCTTTCCAAACTCCTTTTGCTTAAAACTTTCTTTTATGTATACAACTTGCTCAAATCCCTTGTCTTATATCTGAGTCATACAATGTCCCACATGCTTTATTTGCAATGATTTGTTTCAACTACTTATTTCTTAAAGGACTAATTCACAAGTATAAGTTAGGTCAGGACCCACAGTTGTGGATCGAGAGGGGTGACTAACACCTTCCCCATAAGGTTATTTCGAGCCCTTACCCTAAATCCCTGGTAATGCAAACCAATCCAAAAGTTAATCGCTCTAGGTGCCCTAACGAACTATAATCCGTTAGGTGGCGACTCTTCAAAATACCCAATTCCCAAAAGGAAATGAGTTATTTCCCCCGTGTAATGTCGAAACCCGAACTTTTTCTCCGCGGAGGGAAAAAAGGGGGCGTGACACCCAGTCGAGTCCTGGCGTGTGTTGTCGCTCAGTCTTCATTATTTGGGCAGAACAAGGATCGACAGTTCGATGATCCGCATTTGGCAGTTCTCAGAGAGACGTCGCTACAGCGTTGTGCCATAGAGGTTTCTATTAGCGAGGATGGTGTCTATCACGACCCAAACCGATGGGCCACGATGGGCACTTGGTATCTTACTCAACCGATTACCAATATAACGTATCTTCCATATCATTCTATCATAGGTAAATGAACCGGAGTAAAGCATGAGGGAATACAAACTTATACATATGAAGTACAGGCCTATAAGGCAGGCACGATTCTTTATATACTTGAAACATAGGCCGACAAGGCCATACAAGTATCTGTATACATGACTCCTTTCTACAAGCCTCTAAGAATACATAATATCATAAAGGTCGGGACAGGGTCCCGCCATACCAATCTATACATGCACTAATCATACTGACCAAAGAAGCAACTCCGAAGCAAATGGCTTAAGAAAAATTCGGCAAAAACTCCCCTATTTTGAATACATCCCAAAGACCACTAAGGATCATCAACAGACCAACAAAAACAACTATAACCAACAATAGCAACAACAACAATGCAATCCAATATGAGTTTCTCCGATTATCTTAAAAATCATATTGAGCGGCAAGCTCATTTTTACTCATAACAAGATAAGAATTGAATCCAACTCTTATTTCATAAATTAGTTTACAACCTTCAGAACATCATACTTATATGTACCATATTATTTCTAGTTTAAAACATCCACAAAATGCCTTCCAAAACAGCCCATACATCTAGCACCCTAAAGTTTTACCGTCAATCACTTGTTTTACATCTTTTCTTCTTCAATCAACTTAGTTAACGCCTAAAAAAGCTTAACAATAGTATCCACAACATTATCAAATTATTTCTCACAATTTCTAGCCACCGCAAATCATATATTTAGCCACAAAATAGCCCAACCAAAGAGAACATCATGTCTCGTGTTCTTTCAAGTGCAATCTTATGGTTTTTTACTCAAACAATACAACAAACACAAGATTAGCCTTAGGCACAATCAAGAAGATGTTATACATACCTTGGAAAACATCTACAACTTTAACCCCTATCTCAACTTATCTCACAATAGCCCTCAATCACACCACAACATCATTGAAGCATTGTCTTGTAGTCTTTAACACCTTTGATGATGATTTGAGTTGATTTCCCTTTAGTTTGGTTCTTGGGATTTTGGACCAGCTCTTAGAGATAATTGAGAGTGTTTTTGTGTATGGTTTCTAGGTATAATGACGATATATACAAGGGAGAAGATAACTTATAAGCCCACCGCCTCAATTCTCCAAGTAGGTGGGTAAGCTGCCTGCTTAGCACATTGAGCGGTGCAACATCGAAAGCCTGTATCTCTCTACTCCGACATTATATTCACAAACGGTTTATAGAATTGGAAACTAAACACATAGGGATTTAATTCCATATAAATGTCTCCATGTAACTCTCAATATATTGGGAGAAAACTGCATCATAACTGGCCTATAAAACTACCAGTTTCTCCGAAGTGCAGTGACATGACTTGGCGACCCTACTATATAAATTCTTATTTCTTTACCCCGATGTCATATGAATAAATGGTTTGGAGCATTGGATACTAGGTTCCAAGACCTTTATTTTGGTATATAATATGTCCCAAAATGACCTCATATGACACATGAAATATATTTCTCAAAATGCTTCATTACAAGGCAAATCCTTAGTCGGTTTTTCCGCAACTTAAATCTGATTTTTCCCAAACATCATATATAGTCATATATTGACTTTAAACTCATTTAAATAATGATTAAAAAGTCTCATATTCATCTTAATTTTCTTAAGACATCAGTAAACCTTTCTTATCTTTGTAGAAGGATTTCAGCCTTTTGAGTTTACATTAGATAATCCTATAATGACAGTGACGTCTGAAGTACGGGGTGTAACAACATTAAATCACTTTATATACTTTCAAATAAGATATCATTTCTGAGCTTATATCAATTGACTTACGACATACTTTCACGTACAAAAACATGGGGTGTAACATCATTCCCCCCCTTTGGAACAGTCATCCTCGAATGTTGACTGATGTGCTTATTAGTCTCATATCCTATAGATCTCATGAACATTTTAATATTGTTCACCATCTAGGCAATTGTTCTATGAATAAATTTAAGGACTAGGTCATTCCCCTTTTTAAGCCTCTTCTCACATCACGACTTGTGATCGGAATTCATCCAATCCCGTAACTTGGACTACCTTCTGTGTTGCAGCATGTATGACTCTGTCCTTTTATGTGCGGATCTTCACTTTTTTTTTCCAGCTTTTTACCAATCTCTTTACCTCACTTAGTGAACATATACAAAACTATAACAATATGTCCCTCAGAGCATATATAGGTGTACTGAAGTTCTTCGCTTGGGCCTTTTGCCGAACTTACAACTATTGCTATATTTTGTTTCCTAGTCTTGGTTATTTGTCCTTATGGCTTTAGTGCATCTAAGTATGTCATATCGTACTATAACACTGACTTAGGTTTATTATTACCGAGGTGTGCTACACAACTCTTGGTTACTTTCTTACTGCTTGTCCTATAACCTGCTGGCGCAACCCTGCCACATTAGGAACACATAATCGATCACGATATCTGAGGACTCCATCTCCTGTAATCTCAAATGGTGTCTTCTCCTACTGAGGGGTTGTATCTTTGTAATGATCTAGAACATGATCTTCATACTCACATTCCTTCACTTCAGTTACTAAAGAGGATGTTGCCATGTCCTAAATAGTAACTCCAGTACCGTCTGAATCTACTAATCGAATTCCAAGATTTGCTAGCTGATAAATCTCATAAGCTATGTCACTCTTCTTTGGCTGTAAATATGATAGGCTACCTATAGATCTACGGCTGGAGGCATCGACTACTACATTCGCCTTCCTTGGACTGTATAAAATATCAACACAATTGTCTTTCACTAGCTCCAACCATCGCCTCTGACTTAATACATTGTCACTAGGGCTCACGTCTCATTGGGGAACATTTGAAGTGATTTTCCTGATCCACCTAGGGGTTATACTATACTTCAATAACCGTACTTCATATCATACCAACGTGATTCATCTTATGGGGGTATTCTAATACCGTGCCATCCATAAAATCCCTTTCCTTTAAATCATTATTCAATCGAAGGCCCAAACATCATCCTCTTATTTATCACAATTATACCATAATTCTACTTCCAGGGCAGCATTTCATCTCTTCTAATTGCTCTTATTCTTAGAATCCTCTGAGTTCATTCAGACTGTACCGAGATTTCTATAGCTTATTGAAATTATCAGCTCTCTTGTTTTGATGGGCTTGATCTCAAGGCCTTACCTATTCTCGTCACCTTCTCACTCACCATTTCATACCTTTACTCATATCTACCTAAAACCTTGTCGCTATAGGATACTTTAGCGTGCGAGCTACACATATCAATTCATACTACTCAAAACCTTAATTTACTTAGTAGCATCATAGATTTTCTTTCATTCCTTCTCAATTGTCTTTAAATGTAAGCAATAGCTTTTCTGGGTCGTTCTGCCACTTGTTGTGTTAATACTTGGCTCATCTTAGTGCCTTCATATGTTGGAATTCCATGCAACCCATACGATCTTGGTTATCACCTTTTGATTTTTTTTATTCTTGTCGTTCATTAGCCACCATAGGTGCCACTTTCTTATAGAGTGCATACAATGTTGTTGTGATAATGTTGTTACAAGACCATATCTTCTTTATGTCACTATGATTAAGTTGAAGCCTACTTCTTTATTTCCTCAACTAGTCTTAACATACCTCTTGCACTGGATCCGTAAGTATAAAGTGTTCATTTGCACTTATCTTCAATAACATCTTGTGCTGGAACCTTTATTGCCTCTCCCCGGCGATGTGCTTGCATAATGTTCGGGAGTCGATCTTATCAGCAGGATCTGAATAGATGCAATCTCATTCCTTTCACCTTTTTATCGCATTCTTTCTTTACTATTCCATCATTATATCTTAATCTTTGGATTCTTTTCATATCTTCATGGAATCTTAGTCACCTAGCAGTAACCCTTCTGTACCAAGGATAATTGAATTCCTTACTCACGAGGGTGACACCTAGTGTAACTGGCATACTTAGTCCCTTAAGCGTAACTTTGCTTACAGTGCTCGCTTTAGGGAAGCATTTTCCTGAATGACCTTGAAAGGTTATTCTTCTGTTGTCCATTTTATTATCGTCGGAACGTAATCTCTGAAATTCTCTTGATGCCGACTATTATCAAATTATCCGGTCCTTAATTCATGTTCAACTTATCTTGTTCACTAGCCCATACTGATTTCTATTATTCTAGGGGTCTAACTTTTCCTTTTGGTAATCCCGTTGGAATCACCAACAAATTTTTTTACACAGGGATATGACTTTATGGCTTATACTCTTTTATTGCCTCAAGTCTTGTCACATCTTGTCCTTTCCCTCACTGACTATAGACTTTTTCACTGTGTCATATTTTAATTTATTGTTATCATCCATTTATCATATCTTACTCATAATGCTTTATTCACTCTCTTTTTATTCTTGGGCTAATATTTTTATCCATCACTTTATTCTAAAATTTCAACAAAATATTCTTTTACTTTTAGCTCCCCTTACTTCATCTCACTGGCTCTTCGGAATGCCTAACATTCTCCCTTTCTTTTTTTTTTTACTCGGGGCTGGAGTCATACTAAGGTAAATATTTATCCCTTGTAGGATCCACTGCCTATCTTCTGAAGTTTCTATTATTCTAGTATTCATATCCGACTATTGTAGACATGTGATTTTTGACCCTCCCCCAGATTTTTTATATTGTAGCATTTAAATATTTAGTTTAGGTTTAATGTAGTTATTTCAACTAATTTTGACTCTTTTACTTTATTTTATCACAAAATGAAAATTACAAAAATATTTCTTCTTATTAGTTGCTTTTAGTTCATATACCTTTCATAAAACTAAAAATAATATACACAAAAATAGTACGATATTTGAAAATACCAAAAAATAGGTTTATTTTAATGGTCAGTCTTACTTTAGTAGTTATTTTACTTAAGTAGGAATTAATTAGTAAATGAGGTCGTATTATAGTGTCGTTCACGGAGAAAGAATAAAATCTGGGCTCTAGCAACCCATTTTTAGGCCTAATTTTTGGGCCTAGCCCATAATGCCTAGGCCCATACCCCTTATCCTAAAAAAACCCTACAAAAACTAACCTAGACTCTAATATACATCAGCCAAAAAATACAAAAAAATGGACACACCTCTAAGATCCGCCGCAGCTGAAGCTCCCATATCTAAAATCCTAAATCCTAAGATATAGAGATCCCCTCCCATAGAACCAGAAAAATGGCAGCTGAAGCCATCACTCTCATTTGGAGGTCTTGAACATCACACACAAAGAAAAAGCTACACACAAACACATATACAGAGGAGCAGCGCTGGACAGGAGACGATTTTTCTGAATTCCAGATTTCACAAAGGAGACAACCTCATTTTGGTTCTTCAAAGAGTAACTTTTTGAGCTCAACAACCTTGATCTTTCACTATTTGATCAAAAGAAGTGAAAAATACTACTGGAAGGGTAGAACATTATAGATGCTCACCATGTGTTTGAGTAATGTTCACTGAAACAACCATCAAAGCTCCATAGCCATGGCAATAATTTAAACCATCGTAAAACACCAGTAACATTACCTTATCTCCTCAAACAATCACCCTTAAACCCAGCTGCGAAAATCACCTAGAAACAGACCCTTCTCATGAAAAACAGTAGCTTCAAAAATTGAGTTCCATCAGTCGAGTTTGTCGCCGCCGTCGAGCTCCATTCTGGTTCAAAGTTGTTCGCGTTTTCAATTCCGGCATGATCGTTTGGTTTTGGTATTGATAGTTGAAGCATCATCACTGCTGTACAAAACATCCTTCTTGATCTTTTGAATATATTGGAAAAAAGTTCTTCTCTTTGGTTCTACAAAAGGTTCAATCTTTGTTTATTTTAATCTCCGTTATCATTTCAATCTTTGTTACTAATTAGTATGTCATCAGTTCGTTGCTATCTTTAGGTGTTTGTGGTATTCAATTGTTGTTTTCTTATAAACTTGTGCATCTGATTGAATTTTTATTCTCTATTTCTTTTAGGATTTAAAGACCTAAGTACGATTTTGATTTTGTTCCTTCAATAACATTTTGCTTACTGGGTTTGTTTCCTTATATGCTTATGTGATTAGTTATTATGTTAGCTTATATGATTACGTGATTAGTTTAAAGACCCATGTTTCATTTATTAGGTTATTCAAGATTTAATTTGCAATCATTTGAAGTATGGCTCTCATATATACTATTTATATAATTTGCTAGTGAGGTTCACAGAATTGAGAATCGAATAAGCATAATTTTATTGATTTCATCTTTAAGATATATGATCAGTGAATAAGAATAGGCCATGAGTGGTGTTATGTTTGAAGAATGTATAACTCTTAAGCCTCACAATAATCTCAAAGACTAGGAAAATAATTAAATGTGCTAGCTGCTTTAGGTATGATTAACAAATAAACCATCGTGATTATGGATACGGTTCCCGTGACATAGTTATAATGCCTAATTCCAAAATTCGGGTGTGCATTTCATGTGAGCTAATCATAACAACTTTGAACAATAATAAAATAAAGACGTCGCGAACCACGGGTGCATTTCATGTAGCGTGTTTTGCGGTGTGTTCCAAAACGGCAAGTGTACGACAATCGTAACTTGTTCAAGAAATAATTCCATAAATTCTGAAAGCGTTTTAAAATAATTAAAAGTCATTTTAAAGTTAAAAATGCACATAGGTTTAAAAGTGTAATTAATCAGATAATTAGGCCAATAATAATAGTTGAGCGACCGTGCTAAAATCACGGAACCTGGGAATACCTAACACCTTCTCCCAGGTTAACAGAATTTTTTACCCGGATTTCTCTGTTCGCGGACCATAAATAAGAGTCAACTTCCTCGATTCGGGATTTAAACCCGATGACTTGGGACACCATAAATTATCCCAAGTGGTGAATCTGAACAATAAAATAATCTTGTTTCAATTGTCACTTAAATTTGAAAAAACTCCCTAATACCCCTCTAGGGGTAGGAAAAATGAGTTGTGACAATTATACTATTTTAGAGTTCACCATCTGGGTGTCTCACAAGGATATCTATTACCACATTTGCATTATCCTTCGAAAATATCAACTAATGCTAACAATCCATCCATAATTTTAGGTTACTCTAACCCCAACTTGATCTTGATAACCCATACTTCTCTTAAACTATATTTGTCAGCTCCCATATGCCATAATTGATATGGGTGTGGCTAATTGTATATATCTCCGTTACTGTTGAAAGTAACTCAAAATGTTTATATTTTTCTGCTAGAATCGTAAATATTGTTAATCTTCATTAACTAGGTACCTCGTACCCTTCTTCACCTTGCTTCTTTTACTTGCTGAAACTTGTGTCTACCTTCCGATTCCTTTATTCCTTGTTACCATATGAGTGGATAGACACTCTTGCCTTAGAGATTATTATTAAGAAACTTAGACATCTTAGTGCACACATGATCTGTTGAATACCTCACTTTTACTCATCATAAGGATGATGCAAAATCGAGTTCCTCTGACTCAACTCTTCCACATCCACCTTCAATCTCTTACCAGCTTTCTTTCTGAATATAGATATCGTTGTATTACAAATTAAATAGAAATTAGGAGTTTGAATTCTTACAACTGAGGTCTACCACACGATCTAGAGTAAGAAGAATGAGTGACAATCCTAAATACCCTGTAGCCACCTGCTTATAAGTATGGTACACAACACACCCATAAACAAGACAATAGCAGACACGGCTTGTAGACTCCCTAAGACAGAACTGCTCTGATACCACTTTTGTCAAGACCCAAACCGATGGGCCGTGATGGGCAGCCGGTATCTTACTCAACCGAGTACCAACATAATGTATCTTTCATATCATTCTATCATAGGTAAATGAACCGGAGTGAGGGAATACAAACTTATACATATGAAGTACAGGCCTATAAGGCAGGCACGATTCTTTATATACTCGAAACATAGGCCGACAAGGCCATACAAGTATCTGTATACATGACACCTATCTACAAGCCTCTAAGAATACATAATATCATAAAGGTCGGGACAGGGTCCCGCCATACCAATCTATATATGTACTAATCATACTGACCAAAGAAGCAAATGGAGAACACCAACACCTACTGCTGAGCTGATAGCGTACTTGGAGGACTCTCAACCTGTCTATCATGACCTGCGGGCATGAAACGTAGTGGCTTTAGGCAAAAGGGATGTCATTACAAATAATGTACCGAGTATGTATGGAATGAAAATTAGTAACTAGTAGACAGGAGAGAAACATGGAGTAAAAGACCCAACATGTATGTCTGAATAACTCTGTGAATCACTTAGTATTTTAATGTCGTGCATATGCATATAAATGTCATACCATAAATGGGTATATGTGTTAATAACATCATCAAGCCTCTGAGGGCATCCCATCATATCATCTCGGCCACTGTGGGCAAATCATCAACATATATCAGCAGATCAGATGGTGGTGTATATATAACGCCATAACCTTTTTCCATATCCCATATACATATATATACATATATACACATATATAACGCCATCTGGCCATGGGTCAATGTACAGGAATGCAATACATGACAAGTACGTCAATAAAATCTCTTGGAATATCATAAGACCATTATGCCTTCGAGTAATATCATGAAAAGAACTCTTTCAACTTACTTATTTTTCTGAGACTCATGAACAAATGATAGAATAATATGACACATGGAGAATCAAGAACATAAGCATCTCTAGCATTTATATGAATAGAGTCATCTAGCATTTATAAGCATCAAGAACAAATGATATTGCTTAAAGGCAAAATGGTCTTATGAAGCTCCGAAAGATTTTATTAACGTACTTTTCATGCATTGCATTCATGTGCATTGACCCATGACAAGTTGTCGTTATATACGCGTATATATATATATATATATATATATATATATATATATGTATATATATGTATATGGGATATGGGAAAGGCTATGGCGTTATATACGCACCACCACCCGATCAACTGGTATACATTGACGATTTTGCCCATAGTGGCCGATATGATATGATGGGATGCCATCAGAGGCTGATGATGTTATGAGACATGTACCTATGCACGACATGACATTCATACGCATATGCATGATGCTAAAAGTATTTCATGATTTACAGAGTTATTCAGACTTACAGGTTGAGTCATGTACTCTATATTTCTTCCACGTCTGTTATGTACTTATTTATGTTCCTTACATACTCGATAAATTTTTCGTACTAACGTCCCTTTTGCCTGGGGATGTTGCGTTTCATGCCCGCAGGTCCCGATAGACAGGTTGAAAGCCCTCCAAGTAAGCTATCAGCTCAGCGGAAGATGTTGGTGCGCTCCATTTGCTTCGGAGTTGCTTGTTTGGCTTGTATGATTTAGATCTGTATTGTCTGGTATGGCGGGACTCTTTCTCGACCTATATGACATTTATGTACTATTAGAGGCTTGTAGACATATGTCGTGTACGTGAAAAATTGTACTGCCTTGTCGGTCTATGTCTTGAGTTATAAATAATTATGTTGGCCTATTAGGCATGTATGTCACGTGTATATGATAATGTAATAAGAAAGATACGTTATGTTGGTACTCGGTTGAGTAAGGTACTGGGTGCCCATCGCAGCTCATCGATTTGGGTCGTGACAAAAGTGGTATCAGAGCAGTTCTGTCCTAGGGGGTCTACAAGCCGTGTGTAGTAGAGTCGTGTTTATGGGTGTGTCGTGCACTACACTTATAAGTAGGAAGCTACATGGCATTTAAGATTGTCACTCTTTCTTCTTACTCTAGATCGTGTGGTAGAGCTCAGTCATAGGAATTCAAATTCCTAAATCCTATTTGTAATAAGACGATACTATATTCGGAAAGAAGGTTAGAAAGAGAGATTGATGTGGAAAAGCTGAGTCAAAGGAATCGGATTTTTGTATGATGCCTACGATAAGTAAATGTGAGGTCTTTAGCAGTTCATGGGTGTACTGAGAGGTGTAAGCTTCTTGATAAGAAGCCTTAAGGCAATAATGCCTATCCATCTTTATGGTGAAATACCATGAGAGATTAAGAAGATAAATATAAGTTTCAACAAGCAAAAGAAGCAAGATGAAGAAGGGTACGGGGCGCCCAGTTAATGAAGGTTAACAACGTTTATAATTGAGGCAGAGGAACATAAACTTTTTTTGAGTAATATTCAATAGTAACAGAGTTGACATTTCCGAAGGATATTGCAAAAGTGCTAATAGATCTCCTTGTGAGACACCCAGATGGTACACTTTAAAGTAGTGCAGCCAGATATGAGTACTACAAAGACATGCACTATAAGCCTTGAAGGGATACATATTACCTCAGTGTGGCTCGCGTGTCCCTGGTAAAGCAAGAACGTTAAGAAACTTGAAGAGCCACTGGATGGAGCAAAGGGAAGCTAAAGGCAAAAGAATGTCTTATTCGAGTTTTCAGAATAAAGTGATTGACAGAAATATTAGCAAGAAAATAAGAAGAGAGTTAATGAAGCATTATAAGTAAGATGTGATACATGGATGACCATGGTAGAAAACAAAAATGACAATATTACAGAGTTTATAGTCAAGTGAAGGGAAATACAAGAGGTGACAAGCCTTGAGACAACAAAAGAGTATAGGCCATAAAGTCATATCGTCACTTTGAGAAATAAGTTCGTGACTCTAACACGACTACCAGAAGGAAAAGTTAGACCCCATAATAATAGAAATTAGTGAGGAAATTTTGTTATCCTTGGTACATAAGAATTACCACAAGGCAAGTAAAGGGCGATGATGTAAAAGGATGCCAAAGATAAAAAGGTAAAATATCTATAGGTAGGTTGTCGTAGCTCCAACTCTTAGTACACCCTAAATGGGGGAATATGGAATAGTATGGTATTAAGTCAGAATTAAGTGGATGTAGTAATTATAGAATGATAAAGGGAGAATGTGATAATAATGAGAAAGGTATGAGATTGTACTTATTCAAATGTTACAAATATGCTATGATTCTAGATCATTATGCAAGCACGACACCAAGAAAAGGAAGTAAGGGTTCTTGCCCTGGATGTTTTTGATAAATAAGGAGCTACTGTGAGACGTATGTCAAGACAAAGGAAATAACCCAAAAACATTACGAGGAATATTGATATGAGAATGGGCCAACGAGTAGTTAGTAATTGGTCAGGAAAATCCTAGTTATAGCTAAACAAGAGGTTACAGACGAGTCATCAGATCGTGTAAGATAAACATAGTAGAATCCAACATGGAGAATTCAGCCTCAAAGATTATCATTATAATACTTGAGATATATTCAAACAAGAGTCGGGATAGTTAAAGGTACTGTATGAGTGTTACGGGGATAAAAGAAAGTGCCACTGGGAAGGCAGTCAAAATATCAGTTCAGAAGAAACTATACAAGCACAAGAGCATAGAAGTAAGCAACTACGGATGATTATAGGCAAGTAAGGACATCAAAAAGTTCTGTAATAAGCCTATAGTTATATAAGAGTCAAGGGTTCTCCCTAAGTACTACAACAAAAGACTAGCTGAGGAAATAAGGAAGAAGGCTTCAACCTAAGCACAACGACTTATAGAGAAAAGGGTCGTGTAACAACAGTCTCGCAACAACATTGTAAGCACTATAAAGGAAAGTGGCACCTACCGTGGCTAATGAATGGGAAGTAAAGATAAAAGTAATATTCGAGATCATATGAGTTATATGAAAACTCTGGCATGTGTGGACACTAAGATAAGCTAAGTATGGACGCAACAAAGGGGTCAGAAAGACCAGGAAAAGTTATAGCTTACATTGAAAGAAATCTAAGATGGAACGAAAAAAAATTATTATTCGATCAATGATCCAGAGTTGGTTACGTTAAGAGCCCACTTAAGGGTTTGGAGTTTTTTACATGCAGCATATACAGCCGTAAAAGATTCTAGTATAAGTTAAAAGAAAGAATTGAGCCCAAGTTATAAATAAAGGATTAAATTATTAAAGGATTGTATCATGCATATTTCTCAAACCCATGAAAGGCTAGACAGGATAACTAATACCATGAACCACAGATATGAAGATAACTTAAGCCTATATAAAGGTTGATCAGAGGGAAGAGGAAACTAAAGAGTGACATCAACTAAGTAATCAGGAGTTTGATTATTGGACCCAGAAGTTATAGACATCATGATTGAGAACATTGCAGAATCACTCTTAATATCATAGGTACAAGAGAGATAGTACAACAATCATATCCTATAACGACTCTACGATAAAGCTAGTTAGAAGAAGTACCATCCTCATAAGGAGAAAGAGCTCCCACCGAATTGTATAGGCACCAGAGGTGCAAGTAATATAATAGAACTTCAAATGATGGATGTGATTTATATTGATGCGGGAAAGAGGTTATGAAAGAAAGATAGAAGAATGTAAAGTGATATTTTAAATGCAGAAGGTTGTGAATAGTCCATGCTATGGATAAAAGGCTAGAAGCATGGGGATTCAGTATCCAGGAATAATAGTGGCATCTTCAGTAGCATATCTTCTAGCCTATGGTTTAGGTATCGAGAGGCCTAGTCAAGAGAATAAAGAAGAGATAGAGACGCTGAGATGTCTCGCTTGATTTTCCAAGATAATACAAGGAAATCTATGGTAAAGCAAGATTACGAGCAGTATAAATGGATATATGTAGGTCGCAAGCTAAAGTATGATAAAGAGACAAGGTTTTAGAAATACAAGAGTAAAGAACAAGAAAGGGTGAGTGAGAAAGTGACAAGAATGAATAAGTTCTCGGGATTAAGCCTATGAAAACAAGAGAGCTAATGGGTTCTCTAAGTTATAGAAGGCTCAGTATAGCTGAATGAACTCAAATGAGATTAAGACAAGCAGCATTTAGAAGAGATGGAATGTTGCTATGATAGTGAAATAAAGGTGTAATTATGACATATAAAAGATAACGATAGGGACTTCGAATTTAATAATGAATTGAAGAAAAAAAAGAGGGGGGGAGAAGGAGAAAAGAATTGCGGGCGATACGAGATCAGAATAGCCCTATAAGGTGAATCACATCGCGATACAATGAAATACGATTATGGAAAATACTTCAAATATTCGTCGATGCAATGTAAGCCCGAGTGGCAATGTATTACATAAGAAGTTTGGAGTTATCAATGAAATATTGTAGATCGACATTGAGGTGGATACACAATGGATGGATGAAAGTTAAAAAAGTATGAGATGAGATTAGGCCGTCATTCTTATGATGAACAATGGTAAGGAAACATTAAAGGACTTAGATTTATACTTATAGGATAAACAACGAAAGTAACCTGGAGTTTGGTAGTATGACCTATCTAGATGCAGTAAAGTCATATAGATAGATAACTAGGTCTATGAAACAAGATATAGCAATATTCGTAAGTTCAACAAAGTACCAAGCAAAAAACTTCAGTACACCTATAGATACCCAAAGGGACATCTTGTTAAGTTCTGTATATGTTCCCAAAGTAAGGAAAGGCAATTGTCTAAAAGCTAAAGGAAAGAGTCTCATAGGCGCACATAGTAGGAAGAAGTCGTACAAATTGCATGACAAAAGGTAGCAACAGTTATAACATTGGACGAATTCCGACCACAAGTCGTGGTGTGTGAAAGAGGCATAAAGGGGGGAATTCCCTAGCATTTGGATTTACTCACAGAACAGTTGCCATGATGGAAAGAAGAGTACAAAGTATTCAGAAGACATAAGTTACGAAAATGATAAGTGGACCAGTCAACATTCGATGACGAATGTTCCAAAGGGGGGAATGATGTTACACCCCAAGTTTTCGTGTGTGAAAGTAGGCCATAAGTAAAGTGATGAAAGTCCGAAAATGAGATATTATATTTCGCATTTTCGTATGTTAAAGCGCCGTCGTACGTTAAAGCATCGTCGTAAGATTAATCGACATAAAATCGGGAATGAGATTTATTTTGGGATTATAAGTATTACGCTATTTATAAAAAGCGATAAATAAGTGCTTTTAAGGATAAAGGGATACACAAATTAAAGAAAATGAGTTTCGTTGAAAGAGGCCAATTTGGGATAAAATACGGGTCAAGTGACAATACTCGATAATTATAAACTAGTACCATGCAAGGTACCATATGACCACGGTAGTGTAATATATAAAGTATATATGAAGTATTTTGAAAATAAATAAAACTTTAAACAATTTGTGATAATTTTTAAATTATACGGGTAATTGATTAATTTTTGGGTAACGGGACATTACCCGGTTAACTAATAAGTGAATAAGAATATTTTGGGGTTGTCACATAGCACTAAGACAAGCAAGTGCATAAAGGTGCATGATGAGTCAAGAGACTCAAGTAGCCACGTAAAGGTATTTTGGATAACCCTTGGTTGGTGCCTTATTTTGAAGTGTAATATAAGATCAGCAAAAAAAAGAGTTAAAGCTACTCTAAATATAATGACCATTGTCATGTAAGGATGGATTTTTCCAAGAAATTAACTAAATGGCTTAAAAAGGAAAGGGTTGAAAAGAAACGCATACAATCTCTTTTGCTTGTATGTTTTCTTATTTAATAACTTTGATGTTTCATAACGCTAATGAAGGAATTCTCAAAAGCGCATACAATCCCAGCAGCGTTGTTACTCTAACGGAGGAATTCTTATAAATAGAATTCATATGATATGAATTTCATAACGCTACAGCAGTGTAAGACGTAATTTAGAGAGAGCATGGTACAATCTTTCTCAAGAATAGCTTACGGAGTTTTTCCTACTCCAGGTATGTTAAGGCTATCCCTTCTTTCTTTTGGCATGATCCATATGATACGAACGAAACGTGCAAATGCACAAATTCCATGAATGACTCTATTCATAGAAGTATTAGAGATATCAATGTTCTTGAATTTTCGTGTGTCATAATATATTATCATCTCTTCATGGGTCACAGAAAAATACGAAAGTTGAAAAGAATTTACTTTATGATATTGCTTAAAGGCAAAATGGTCTTATGAAGCTCCAAAAGATTTTATTAACGTACTTTACATGCATTGCATTCATTTGCATTGACCCATGACCAGAAGGCGTTATATATGCATATATATATGTATGTATGTATCTGTATATGGGATATGGGAAAGGTTATGACGTTATATACGCACCACCACCTGATCAGCAGGTATATGATGATGATAATGTTGCCCACAGTGGATGAAATATGACTCAGACGGCATTATATACGGTATATATGTATGTATATGTATGTATATGGAATATGGGAAAGATTATGGCATTATATACGCAACATCACCTGATCAGCTGGTATACGTTGATGATTTTGCCCACACTGGCCGATATTATATGATGGGATGCCCTTAGAGGCTAATGATGTTATGAGACATGTACCTATGCATGACATGACATTCATATGCATATGCATGACGCTAAAAGTATTTCATGATTTACATAGTTATTCAGAGTTACAGATTGAGTCAAGTACTTTATATTTCTTTCATGTCTGTTATGTACTTATTTATGTGCCTTACATACTCGGTAAACTTTTTGTACTGACATCGCTTTTGCCTGGGGACGCTGCGTTTCATGCCCGCAGGTCCCAACAGACTGGTCGAGAGCCCTCTAAGTAAGCTATCAGCTCAGCGGACGATGTTGGTGCGCTCCATTTGCTTCAGAGTTGCTTGTTTGGCTGGTATGATTTAGACGTGTATTGTTTGGTATGGCGGGACTCTGTCCCGACCTTTATGACATTTATGTACTCTTATAGGATTGTAGACATATGTCATGTACGTGAAAGATTGTACGGCCTTGTCGGCCTATGTCTTGAGTTATAAATAATTATGTTTACTTGTTAGGCCCGTATGTTACATGTATATGATAATGTAATAAGAAAGATATGTTACGTTAGTACTCGGTTGAGTAAGGTACCGGGTGCCCGTCGCGGCCTATCGGTTTGGGTCGTGACAATATGGCGCCAACGAGGCAATTCTGAACTCATGAGTAACAGTCTTCGGGCCTATGCAAACTCGATGACTCGGAGACTGACGTCAATCGCCATACATTGGAAAACCCGAGGTCGTAAGACCCTGAGTGGGTAGACTCGGTCTAGCAAGATCTATTTTACATAGCAACTAAAATTGTAAGACTTCAACAGACATGACAAACTGTAAGACCTCAACAGGCATGACAAACTGTAAGACCTTAACAGGCATGACAAACTGTAAGACCTCAGCATGCATGAAACTCGATCCCGAAGTTTAGGCTATATGTTGCATTTGTAAGACTCCATAAAAGGTATACCCTCAATGTAGATGGCTAATCTATTACACGGGATCAAAAATGGCTCCGTCCAAACATATATGACTATGGTCAAAATGGCTGCACCAGCCAAATCAATGCGACTTGGGGGAGCCTGACCGTCGCTAACAAAATCATAGGCCATCACTTCGAATCTACTTTGAAAATAACCGGTTAAAACAGGCTACCCCCAACAAGAAAAGAATCTTCGACCATGTCAGCTCCAAATCACAAGGCTTCGAGCTACTCAGCCTACGAGCTAAGCCTTCCGAGGTGCTCGAACATCGCCACTAACGACTTGAAATCGAGGTTCTTCCCGAACCGACGACAGGTCAGGAAAAATTATTTCAAAAATACCTTAACGAGAGGAAAACAAAGCCTACAAAATGCCCACAACCAAAATTGTAAGTGCCATTATTGCCAGCCAAACGAGCTTCAGGGCCGCACACTAAAAGGTCTCAACGACCAAAAGTTTAAGATCCACTGCCTCCAGCTAAGGAAAATTGAAAACTTGAGGATTAAAATGAGCTCGAGTCGTAACCCGATTCGGAGACAGAAACCAACATAGTTAACTATACATGCCTAAGGGCACAGCGCAAGATCCACCGTCGCCAGCTTCACGAGCCTTAGGGTCGCATAACTAAAAATCCACTTCGACCCTAGGCATATGTAAGCAATTTTCATCCGCCCATGCAGGCACAAAAACTCAAGGGTCAATTAAAGCTCGAGTCGCAACATGACTCGGAGACTGATCCCAAAATGGTTAAAATGAAAATGCGCAAGGGCAAGGCGCAAGAGTCGTTACCGTCCGTCCGTGCAGGCATAGAGGATTGCAAGTTAGGTAAGCTCGAGTTAAAGACTGACTCGGAGACTAAACCCAAAATAGCTGGGCAAAGTACAAAAGCTCTAATGCCTACTCATGCTAAAAATCACACTTGACCGAGCATGAAAGAGCCGTCGAACCTGTCTGATGAGCTCCCGATCTGAAGGGCGCGCGCCCAACATCGAAGCCAGCCCGCCTGGTTGAAAGCAATGAAGAAAGAGATACAGAAGAGAAGAAGCTCCAAGTTTTCTTTTTCACATGCGCAAAAGATGCACTCTCCATTTACAAACATGCTCTGCGAATATCAAATACAAAGTGGTGAAGTCTATGCTCCTCTCTAGAAGGCTACGGCCTACCATCCCCGGTTTCGATCTCTGTGACATCGGCAAGAAGTGACCGAGCATCATGCTCCTCTACCCTCGCTCGAGCGAACTCCTCCGAGAGAACGAAGCCCCTAGCGCCAATATCTTCGGGTACCTCTCTTCGGGATCTGCAACGAACATATTCCTCGATCATGTTTTCATGATCGAGGGCCCGCTTCAACTTAGCTTGGGCATTAGTAGCGTCCTTCAAATGAATCGCCATCTCCTGATCAGCCTTAGTCCGACACAATGCTGCTTCAGACAGAGCATCGATTATCTCAGCCCTGATCTTTGAGAGATCGAACTCGAACTTCGTGATCATATCCACTTGAACTGAAGCATTGTCACAAGCCAAGCAGAGGTGGGCCTCGAAGGCGGGAACTTTAGACAAGGTACCCTTCTCCTCTAAAGCTTGAGCCTACACCCGAGCCTCCAGTTCACTACAAGCATTCCTAACTCGGTCAGCTTCGCCCCTAAGGTACTCAAGAGCCTACGTCTTTTTCTACAACTAAGATAAGCAAAAGGATTAACCTTGAGGGTCAAAAAGGCAAAACACGTACTATGAAAGGTTACCTACTTCATCAAATAGCTCTCGTAATTCGAGTTCCGGTATGCCTCATATACCCAGTGCATCAACTCAACCTCCTTCTCCTCGCTGAGGAGCCTAAGGGACTCACCCTCATCCAGAGCTTTACGAAGCCTATCCCCATGATGGAGCAGCTCAGACCTAAACCTATCAAAGGCCTGCAGAAGAAAAACTCGATAAGAAAAGGAAGACGCGAAATGCAAAAGGACTACACCGAAACTCACCGCAAAGTGAAGACGGTGGACCTCCTCGAAGGTCGAGCACACTCCTATTTGTCCAGCCCCTCCAGCCTTGGAAGAACCAACCTCGATCGAGGCATAATCACTCGGAGGAACCACCACTCCGGAACCAAAGACTTCGCGAACAGCAGGCTCGGGCAATGCTCTCTCCTCGAAGATACGGGCCCGTTTAGCCCCGCTAAAAGCTCCATCGCACTGCGGATGAAAATCCCGTTTATCACCATCGTCCTTTAGCTCAGAGGTCGATGGCTCCTCCCCCTCTCCAGAGGAACATAACCTCGCCCTAAGGAATGGCCCGATACCTACAACGGCAAAGACAATACAAAAGAAAGAGGAAAATTCCATCTCAAACATACGAAGACCAAGGTAAAAGCAGCATATGTGCATACCTTGGTATTTCGCTTCCCATCTGCCCCGAGACACAGCTCACCACCTACGCTCGTCGCAAGTTGAATGGGTTACCAACCTCCGAACCCAGCCGGCCAAATCGGGAACTTCGCCTGGCATCCATGAAGTCGCTGCAGAAAAGGAGGAAAAATAATTACTCAACTAGTTTTCGCTATAAGCTAGTCTAAGAAAGCACGAGACGCTCCACTCGCGTGCGTAATTCCATCCTTAGGGAAAGGGCATGAGCTCCACGGGGATAATGTCAGTTGTCCGTACTCTGACAAATCGATTGACCCACTCTTGATCCTCATGGTAGAAGGTCAGCAGGCCTCGATGGTAGAAGGGCCGGTGAAGCCTGACGAGGTGACTAAGAATGAATTCAAGCCTGGCCTTCTTCGCAAATAATCTCATCATCAGCACCACTCACCAAAACAACGGATGTATTTGAGCCAAAGTAACTCGATACTTC
Organism: Nicotiana sylvestris; assembly: GCF_000393655.2. Classification (NCBI taxonomy): domain Eukaryota; kingdom Viridiplantae; phylum Streptophyta; class Magnoliopsida; order Solanales; family Solanaceae; genus Nicotiana; species Nicotiana sylvestris. The sequence goes on from NC_091064.1 coordinate 14,754,399, forward strand.
AGGCAGAAGTCAAGCACAACCCTATCAAGGGGGCTTAATGTGAAAGGGTATAAGTATACGTTCAGGAATCCATCAGCGGAGTGTATAATACTCTCATCCGGGGAAAGCGCGTGCAACTCTACCCCCTTGCTCCATCTACAGTATCTCCTCACCATCTCTAGATGTTCCTCTCTTATCAAAGACATAGTATTCAGAATAATCTCTCGCGGATCCTGAGCACTGGAGTGGAACTCTCTACGGTAAAATTGGTAGACTGAATCAGGGGCCTACACCAACACTTTTGCGCTTAAGGAAACGAAGGACACGATGCCAAGGCAGAAGGATAGCTATCTAAAATAATGAGGTCTCCCAAAGGAGCAAATGCTACCCCACATATATGGGGGAAACAGCACTTAAAGTCAGACTTCGGTACAGATCCAGGGGTGGTGCCCGACCTCGAGTACCTCCATCAAAAGGAAGTCAGACTTTGGAAAGCCTTCAGCTCCATCATAGAGCTCGTCGTAGTATCCGACCTTGTGGTTTTCCTTTCTAAAAAGAAAAATAAGCACTTAAAGCTCCGCCCACGAGGGCTCGACCATAGAAAATCGCCTAAATACGAATAGCCCCTTCCTCATAAGCATGCCTACAACACCTCAAAGGGTTATCTACGCCAAGCTCAAAGTAAAAGCTCCGAGCACCCGAAGTCGACTTTCGTTTCGGTGCTTTATCTCCATGGGGCTCAAGGGCCCCGATGATCCAGGTTTATCGGACCACTTCGGGCTTGATTCCGGGAACAACGATGAGCTCGGAAAGGATCCATTTCTGTCGACCAAAGGCCAGAAAATCGGTAATCGCCAACAAAGGCATACATTCAAAATCTCTGAACGCACAAGAGTATATGAGCACACAACAAAAATCAAAGGCAGAAGCAAAGGAAAACATTCAAAAGCCTTGGAGTACACAAGAGCATACAATAATAGGGCAAGTATCAAAAATAGGAATCAAGGAAGCATCTCTATATTCATGAATATTCATGTACAACGGACCTCAAGGGGCCCTCTCGTATGAATATAAAAGCTTACAGAGGACCTCCACACAAAAACGGAGAAGCAGGAGGATGTACATGTGATAAAAGCCCAAGAACCCAGTCCATCCTCGATGGTCCATCTCCAGTATCAGCATCCTCGAGCGCCGCCCCCTCGAGCTCGCATCCTCGAAGGCAATTCCTTCGACCACCATCTCCTCTAGGTTCCCAGATCAAACCCGCAGAAGGGCTTCACCCACGGAAAAGATGAAGAAGAGGAAAATGAGGGGATGCAGAGGAGGCAGAGAAAAGAGACATAGCCCGCCAAAGCCAAAGGTTGAAGATTCGGTAGGCCCCAACCTCAATGACTGGGATGCCACTTTATCCCTTGGGAAAGGAAAAACCCAAGGGATGAAGTGCCACACCAGGCCTCGGTAGGAGAGTGAGCAGCGGTGCATAGTCTAAATGACTGTCTACAAAAGGGGAGAATTAATTCCCCATCTATCGTCGTCTCGGGCTAATGAGGACAGCGGCAACAGACACAATAACAACCGCAGCAGCAACAGAATAACACAATCGAGCTCCGACAAATGACACAATGAAACAATGCAAAACGACCTTGGGGCCACAAACCCCAAACATGAGGTTCAATGATAGAGGAAGATGATAAGAAGAAATGGGCTAATAAGCAGCTGAAGGTACTTGGATATAAAAACAACGCCAAAACACCCCCATTTATAAGGGGTAACGACACAACCATCGACGCTTTGGAAAACTGACCTGCGAATGCAATTACTGCGTTCTTGAAGAGCCGAATCGATGGCAGTACTTTCACCTTGAAGAACAGGAATCGACAGTGTATTGAATGATGTCAAATACACAAGTCCTTGGGACATCCTAGTTGTCACAACAGCTCGTGCCACAGGTTTCATCATTGGTATGATGTTACCGCGAGAAGCTCGTAGAGTCAGGTGTCAAAATCATTTCCCATCGCTTCGTTCTAGGAAATGCGGAGACTATCTGTATGCGGCAAAATCGGAGGGCTTAATTTCTTGCTATCAAGCCACTTCGGAAGAATATCTCGAGACCCCGAGGACGTGGAGTTGCGACTGAGTCCCCTCTCTCGGGGCTCGTCGAGACCCGACTTAGAGAAGATGAAGATTGAGGTTGGGACAAAAAAGGGAGTTCCCATGGCACGCGGCTAAGTCTGACAGAGCCGACCTTCCTAGAGCCTGTGTCGGGGCATCACGTCTAGCCATCCCATCTCCATGGTTTTACAATTAATGTATGTTGTACTATAACCGGATTCACCTCCTATATAAAGGGAACCCTCACCACCTTGTAAGGGGCTGATGTTTCTCCCACTATTCTCCACAAGATCAATAATATTTCTCTTTCTTTTCTCTCTAACTCATTTGCTCGAGGCTACTCTTTCCACTTATCGATTTCATATATGTTCTTCACTTATTGCTCTGTATTGCCCATAAAGAGCCATCTTTAATTATATTCTAACTGTTATCCCTTCCTCGGTTACCCCCGATAGTTCGAGCTCAAGCCAGATATCGACCCCGAGGCCTTCCATCGATTAGTCTGAAGCCCGGGCAACAAGCCCCTTAGTTTGATTACTGCCCCGTTCTACCTTGTATCTCATCATTTAACTTCACATTCTTATCATCAACTACTCTAACAACTAGCATAAAAATAGATCACGTATTTTTAGAATCTCATTTTTAAATTTAATTATTGTTACCATTTTCACGGTAAACAGGTGGTATTGCAAATAATTTGGAATATTGTTTGTGCATATTTTGTGTGGTGTGTGGTGTGTGCTTCTTCATCTCTAAAATTCCAATCAAAACTTACCCTCTTACTACAATTTTGATACATATCAACAACTTTATGTAAAAATATAGTACTGATAATTTAAATACAATTTTTGTACAATGATTCATATATTATATAACTATTTTTCAACTTTCATACAATATTCAAATATATATATATATAACTACAACAGAATACAATTTACCTACAATTTTACTACAACTTTACAACAATTTCGTAAGTATATTGTATGTCATGTCTTCTTCTTCTTCTTCTTCTTCTTCTTCTTCTTCTTCTTCTTCTTCGAGTTTTAATGTGAAATTCAGCTAAAATCAAGTCTAATCTTTATCAAAACACCCTCAAAATTGAGATACAAACTCCAAACAATATCCCCAATTGTTTGCAACCACACCCAATCCAAAAAAATAATAATTTTTGAAAACCCAAATTCGAATTCAAAGCTTTATGATAGATTAGTGTTCGAATCTTCAATTCCTACGACCTAGAGGTTACTTCAATAGGTTGATTGAAAGAAGATAACTTTTAGGCTTACCTTATTGAGAGATAAAGATGGTGAGAGAGAAAGTCAGTGAGAGAGAAAGATGAAGAAAGAAAGAATAATTGATGAGAGATGCGACAGTGAGGAAAGAGGAGAGTAAAGGCAAAAGGAAAAGGATGTAACTAAATCCCCTAATTCAATGCACTGATAATGGATTGTATATAATTTATAAGTAATCCTTGTTTAGGGTGGGTAATATACAAAACTAGGACAATTTTGATAAATAAGTTTCAAATATTGTATAGAAAGGTAAAAATCTCTCTTTTATTAAATGAATTGGGTCGTTCAAGACTAGTTGTGAATGATCAAATCGACCCATTTCTCTTAATACCAACACTTTGTGCTTAAATTCATGAATAATTCCATAAATCATACGCTTCTCCATAAAAACATCCATAACCCACGGTCTTCACAATAATCTCAAAGTTTAGGAAAAATAATGAACAGTGTTAGAGTGCTTTAGGCGCGCATTTAATCTACTATCGTAATTGTGTACACATTCGCGTGACATGATTATGATACCCAAAATAAAATCAAAGTATGCGGTCATGCGACTTTGGCTAAAAACCATCTTGATAATTAATAAAGCATGATTAATGGTGTACACGCATGCATGACATGATTTTAGCGCACCAAATAAAATTGATTTATACACATGCAATCCGTTTCAAAGATAAATCCATAAACGCCATGATTAAAAGAGGTAAAAGGTAAAATACACATATATTCTAAAAATACGTAATTAAATAATTAATTAAGCCAGGTATGATTAAAGCAGTCATGCTAAAACTACAAAATTCAGGAATGCCTAATACCTTCTCCTGGATTAACAGAATTCGTTACTCGATCTTCGATATTTTGCGGATTATAAACAGAGTCAATTTCCTTCATATGGGATTTTAAAATAAACCGATGACTTGGGACACCATAATAATTATCTCAAGTGGCAACTCGAATTAAAATAAATAATTCCATTTTAAATAATGTCACATTAATTGGATAACTCCCTATTCTTCATAAAAAGGAGGTGTGACACCATATATGAGCACAATTCATCTTAGTTGTCTTTAATCAAATTAATATTCAAAGAACCATTCCAATGAATCTGATGATTTCTTATTTTATTTGAAATCGCACCGCAAATTTCCGCGACATTCATGTTAAAGAATTTGACAAGTTCATTAGCACACCACCTGAACCAATGGGAGGCACATTACCGATCCTTTGATGGATGTCATTATGCTTTTTGTCCAATGGACAAAGCATTGCCCTGTTGTTTATTAAGTTATGTTGTGAAAAAGAACCAAATATTAGCTTGTACTTATTTTTTATGTACACTTGTGTGAATGATGCAACTTCCTTTAATTTCTGTATACGGTTGGTACCGGATTCATCCATTGAATGACCAATCGAGGTTGAAACATAGCACGTCAAAGATCGAGCTCGGGTTATATCGAACCAAGGCGCAAAATTAGATCGTTAGGCTCGTGACCCAGAGACCGAACAAGATCGAGACCGATCAAGATCATGGTAAACTTGCTGAGCCAAATAACGAAAAGCCGAAATACACGCAATCGGTCGAAGATCACGGCGAAATCTCGGCACGTATCAAGAAGAGGCCGATTAATTAGCAAATCATGAGATTTTTTACGTTATATAGAATTGTACCAAGAGTAGAACACCCGTAATATATAAAGGGGAGTTCCAATCATTTATAGGGAGCATTGTAATACGCACAAAGAAAGCAATACACTGATCATTTCTAGTTCTCATCATCTTGTTGTTCAGTTCTAACCTTAGTTGATATGTTTCTTGGCTCAAGTATGGTCAAACTCAGAGGTTAAGATTCTTCAATTTATGTGGTTTGCATTTATTTTCTTATCGTTAATTTCAATATTAATTTATCTTCTTAATTTGTATCAAGTTATATCATGTATGCTTAAAACCACATATAAATCCAATTGTTATCCAATTTTAAGGGTAAACAATTTGGCGCTCACCGCAGGCTAAGGATAATAGTGATCACCTGGTACAAACTTTCATAACGCATACTATTTTACACTTGTTCTTTGAAGAATCTTTGATTCCGGACCAAAATGTCGAAATCTCACTCAGCACCTACGTTGATAATGATTTCGATCACCACAGCGAAAATGAAAATATGGCACCAGGGAACGACGTACCCTCGGTTGGCCTCGATGGAATTCCGGTTGTAGATCTAATCAACGTCAGCTCACATGTAGCCATCAAAGCAAATTTGACTATCGGTCCCGAGGGCAGCGTCCGTGGGGATGTTCGATCAGCCGCTTAAAGCACACATGGCAACGAAGTTGGCAGGATCAGCATGCGGGTGATCTTTGAAATGTTGCAGGCTCAACAGGCAGCGATAACCCAGCTCCAAAACCAGAATCACCCACCGAGTAGGATTGAGCCTGATCCGTCCCAGGAAGTTTTCCACAAGGTTGAATCGGTTTCAAGGAAATCGAATGAGAAAAAATCAGAGACCAGTACAATCATGAAGATGATCGAAGAACTGACAAAGCAAATTGAGTCGGGGGAAAAGAAGATCCAGGCAAATGACAAGAAGGTGGAAACTTACAATTCCAAGATCGATCAAATCACAGGGTCATCGCCGATATTAAAGGGTCTATACTCAAAACGATTCGTGCAAAAACCCTTCCCCCCCCCCCCCCCCCCCCGCAAAGCTCCCAAGCCAATACCCAAGAAATTTCGCATACCCGAGATTCCTAAATACAATGGAATGACTGATCCAAATGAGCACGTCACCTCTTACACATGTGCTATCAGAGGGAATGATCTAGAGGATGACGAGATCGAATCTATCTTACTAAAGAAATTCGAAGAGACCCTGTCAAAGGGAGTTATGATATGGTACTTCAATTAACCACCTGATTTTATTAACTTATTTGCAATGTTTGCAGATTCTTTCCTAAAGGAACACGTCGGGCCCGTCAAGGTCGAAACCAGGAAGTCGGATCTTTTCAAGGTAAGGCAGAAGGACACCTAAATGCTCAGAGGATCCGTGTTTCGATTCCAAATGGAACGGATGGACATACCACCGTTCGCTGATGACTGGGTTATTCAAGCTTTCACCTAAGGATTCAATGTTCGAAGCTTAGTAACCTCGCAGTAGTTAAAGCAAAATTTGACAGAATACCCGGCTATTACGTGGGTCGATATGCATAATCGGTATCAATCGTATATCAGGGTCGAAGACAATCAACTTGGGGCTCCTTCTGGGTTTGTTTATCCTATCAGACCCATCGATAGAATCAAGAGGGATATTGATTGAGAATCGAGGTTGAACAGAGATCGATACCAGCCATATAATGGAAATCGAAAAAGTAGAGGATTTGGGAAAATTTTTGCATAAAATGAAAGGAGAAGTGATCGAGGCCATACATTTCGAGATCTCATGAGCAAGAACAGCTTTGAAAGGCCTATCAGACCTAAAGAAGCACCACGATTATCAGAGTACAACTTTAATATTAATGTAGCTGCCATCGTATCGGCTATCAAATGTATCAAAGATACCAAATGGCCTCGGCCTTTACAAACCAATCCAGCCCAAAGAGATCCCAACCAAATATGCAAATATCATGGCACTCATGGCCACAGAATAGAGGATTGTCGACAATTGAGAGAGGAAGTACCACGGCTATTCAAAAACGACCACTTTCAGGAATTTCTAAGAGACCGAGCCAAGAATCATTTCAGAAATAGGGATTCCAATAAGCAAAATGAGCAAGATGAACCTTAACGCATCATTCATATGATTATCGAAGAGGTCGATGTTCCTCAAGGTCCAATGTTAAAACGCACCAAAATATCAATCACAAGGGAAAAACGGACTAGAGATTGCATACCAGAAGGGACTTTATCTTACAACAATGAGGATGCAAAAGGGATCATGCAACTGCATAATGATGCACTGGTAATATCTGTACTTATGAATAAAACTCGAGTTAAACGTATGTTAATTGATCCATGTAGCTCGGCCAACATCATTCAATCGAGGGTCATAGAGCAACTCGGCTCATAGGACCAAATTGTGCTTACGGCCCGAGTGCTAAACAGATTCAACATGGCGTGTGAAACTACTAACGGAGAAATAATGTTACCATTACACGTAGCCAGAACCACCTAGGAGACCAAGTTTTATGTGATCGAAGGGGACATGAGGTACAACGCCCTGTTCGGGAGACCGTGGATCCACAACATGAGGTTCGTGCCCTCGACCCTTCACTAGGTATTAAAATTTCCAACACCAGAAGGGATTAAGATAGTCTACGGGAAACAACCCACCACAAAGAAAATGTTTTCCGTCGATGAAGTAATTCTGATGTCAACACTCTTATTGACAATGGAGCCAGGTTCGAAAGAAAAACAGGAAGCCAAATAGAAATCTTCGATGCTATCCTCGACCCAACCGGTCAAGTAGGGGATTAACGAAGTTTATGATTATGGGGTTCCTCGATCCTTTATAATTCCCGATGATTCTAACGCTACCAAATCAACAGTCGAAGAGCTAGAGTAGGTTGTACTAATCGAACACCTGCCTAATCGAAAGGTATACCTGGGCACGAGGTTAACCCCCGAGCTCAGGAAAAAGCTCATTCAATTTCTTATAGCTAGCATGGATTGTTTTGCTTGGTCCCATCTCGATATGACAGGGATCCCACTAGAGATCATTACTCACAATCAGAGCCTGGACCTGAAATTCCATCTAGTCAAGCAGAAAGGAGACTTCAGTCCAAGATTAAGCATGCTTTCATCAAGGATGAGGTAACTAAGCTCCTTAAATAGGGTCCATCCGGGAGGTCATATATCCGGAATGGTTAGAAAACATAGTTGTAGTCCCTAAAAAAGGGAACAAATTGAACACGGGTGTGGATTATAAAGATTTAAAGAAGGCATGTGCCCAAAGACTCTTTCCCATTGCCTAACATCGATCGCATGATCGATGCCATGGCCGGCCACGAGATCCTCAGTGTTCTCGATGCCTATTATAGGTACAACCAAATATGGATGAACCCGGTGGATCAAGAAAAGACCTCATTCATCACTAAGTATGGAACATACTACTATAACGTAATGACGTTCGGATTAAAAAATGTCGGTGCCACTTACCAACACCTGGTAAACCGAATGTTCGAGGAACAAATAGGAAAATCCATGGAAGTTTACGTTGACGATATGTTGGTTAGGTCCCTGTGAGAAGAGGACCATTTAAAGCATTTGCAGGAAACCTTTAGTATATTGAAGAAATACATCATGAATCTAAATCCGGAAAAGTGTGCGTTCGGAGTCGGATCAGGTAAATTTCTCGGGTTCATGGTGTCCGACCAAGGAATCTAGATCAACCCGACAAGATTAAATTTATTGAGGATATCACGGTAGTGGATAATGTGAAGGTCATACAATGGCTAACCAGGCGCATTGCCGCCCTGGTGCGATTCATCTCTAGGTCCTCCGACATAAGCCATTGATTTTTCTCGTTACTGAAGAAGAAAAACAACTTCACATAGATCCCAGAATGCCAACGGGCCTTCGAAGAACTTAAGCGATATCTATCAAGCTCGCCACTGCTTCACATACCGAGGGCAGACGAATGACTATACTTGTATTTGGCGGTATCAAAAATAGCGGTAAGTGGAGTCCTAGTTCTAGAAGAACAAAATACAGAATTTCCAATTTATTATGTTAGTAGGATCTTAGGTGAGGCCAATACTAGATATCCACACCTAGAAAAATTGGAGCTCGCTTTTCTAAGTGCCTCTACGAAACTGAAACCATATTTTCAGTGTCATCCTATATGTGTTGTGACAACTTACCCATTACGAAATATAATGCATAAACCTGAACTCTCTAGAGGATTGGCTAAATGGGACATAGAAAGCAGCAGGTACGATATTGAATATTAACCCCGGATAGCCATTAAATCTCAAATTTTGGCAGATTTCGTGGTTGACTTTAGGCTAGCCCTAATACCCGAAGTCGAAAGAGAGTTGTTGGTAAACTCGGAGACGTCTTCGGGAATTTGGACCCTCTTTACGGATGGTGCCTCGAACTCAAAGAGGTCCAGACTTTGCATCTTACTGAAACCACCCACAGGCAATATCGTTAGAAAATCTATTAGAACTATGAAATTGACTAACAACGAGCCTGAATATGAGGCCATGATTGCAGGTCTCGAATTGGACAAAATCTTGGGGTGGCGGTGATCGAAGCTAAGTGTGACTCCCTCCTTTTGGTGAACCAAGTTAACGGAACGTTCGAAGTCAGAGAAGAACGAATACAAAGGTACCTATATAAGTTACAGGTAATATTACATCGATTCAAAGAATGGACTTTGCAGCACGTGCCTCGAGAAAAAATAGCGAGGTCGATTCCCTTACAAACTTAGGGTCGTCGGTCGAAGACGAAAAGGTCAACTCGGGGGCAGTCATACAACTCATGAGGTCGGTAGTATAAGAAGGTCAACTCTACAAGCTTAACTTGGGATTGGATAAATAAATACGTAGAGTATTTGAAGACCGGGAAACTTCCCACAGATCTAAAAGAATCGAGGGACACTCTGCACAAAGGTAGTCTGATTCAGCTTGTCCGAGGATGGAACCTTATTCACAATAATGTTTGATGGCCCACTAGCAATATGTCTAGGATCGGAAGATACTAATTATGTTCTAAGGTAAGTTCACGAGGGCACCTGTGAAAATCATTCAGGTGCCAAATCATTGGTTCAAAAGGTTATCAGAGCCGGCTATTACTAGATCGACATGGAAAAGGATGAAAAAGCGTTTGTGCGAAAATGTGACAAGTGCCAAAGATATGCTCCGATAATTCACCAACCCAGGGAGTTGTTATATTCGGTCTTGTCTCCATGTCCATTCAAGAATTTGGGAATGGACATCGTCGGCCCTCTTGCACTGGGTAAGGCTTAATTATCTTATTTATGACTCACTATTTTTCTAAGTGGATTGAAGCACATGCATATAAGAAGGTCAGGGAGAAAGAAGTCATCAACTTCATTTGGGACCACATCATATGTTGATTCGAGATGACATCCGAAATTGTATGTGAAAATGGGAAATAATTTATCGACAGTAAAGTAACCAAGTTTCTCAAGGATCATAAAATTGAAAGAATTTTATCGACGCCTTATCACCCTAGTGGGAATGGACAAGCCGAATCAACCAACAAAACTATATCCAAAACCTTAAGAAATGGTTGACCAACGCCAAGGGAAAATGGAAAGAGATCCTGCCCGAAATTCATTGGGCATATCGCACAACCTCGAAGTCCAGTACCGGGGCTACCCTGTTCTCATTGGTTTATGGCGCCGAAGCTCTAATACCAGTCAAAGTTGGGGAGCCGAGTATCAGATTCCTATATGAAACAAAGGAATCAAATGTCAAGGCCATGAATACGAGCCTAGAACTATTGGATGAAAGGCATGAAGCCACCTTTTTCTGATTGGCCGTCCAGAAGCAAAGGATCGAGAGGTATTATAATCGAAGGACCAAACTTCGATACTTCAATGTCAGGGACTTAGTATTATGGAGGGTCACACTAAACACCCGGAATTCGAACGAAAGGTAGTTGGGTCCGAATTGGGAAGGACCGTACCAGATCCTCGAGGACACCGAAAAAGGATCCTATAAGCTCGGAATGATGAACAACTAACAACCACCATGCAATTAGAATGTACTCACCTAAAATGATATTATAGGTAAGGTTTTATTTTGAACTAACACTTGCATATGAGCTTAAGAAGAAGCAGCATGGAGTTTTAGGTCTGAAAGCACGCGTTGCACTCTTTTTTTCTTAGACCGGTTTTGTCCCAAATGGGTTGTTCGGCAAGGTTTTAAATGAGGAAACGGTGGATCGTGCTAACTTAGAATCGAAAGCCGATCACGAATCGGTGTCAAAGATCACATTTACAGTATCTAAGGTTCCTCTACAATCAACCTCGAATACTGGGGGTCATTACCCTCAGATATCGATTTTAGCGAGGATATTACTTCGTAATGGAAGGGTCTCGATAGGTAAGATTTGTTGTAAGGGACAAACGATCAAACGAACCATGCCTACATAGAGTACTCGAACCCTGGCATAAAATATGTACGCATGTATAACTGTTTTGCACAAGAATAAAGAGAAGTGTTTTCCTTGCAGTCATCTTAAGTTTAAAAAATATATTTCCTCTTTATATCCCTTAAAGAATTTCATACTTTCTATCTCCTAAAGGTAACGAGCCTGAGGGTTGCTTCTAACCAGAATTTGAATGATCACTCCCTCACTCGGGGACTGCCATCCGAAAATAAACTCGAACAGATCGAGCTATTATACATCAGGGGCATAAGACCTATTATGCAACCCCCAAATTTTAGAGGTCATGGACATACGCACTCGGGGACTATTATCGTATGCAAGCCTAGATAACTCGATAAAGCAATCCCACTAGGCAACGCCCAAACTAAAAAGGTTGCGGCCATATTAACATTGCTCGGAGACGTCCGAGAGTCGTAACAAAGATAGGCTTTTAAAGGCTACCCTCAGCAAACCACAATCTGAATTGTTTACTTTGGAAGAAGGTTTTCGATAACACCGAACCCCCAAGACACCTCAAAATAGGGTACTATAAAGGCGAGGTTATTTTGAACTTTCGAACATAACCTGAGTTATTTTATGCTAAGCACTCCGGCCTTTGTGAATACAAGTATTAAAACAAAAAAAATTAAAAGCTGAAGGGAAATAAACACATATATATATACACATACACAATAATCTTTTTACAAAGGCCAGAATGGCCCAAATCAAAAATCTACAACGGCCAAAACAGCCTCCAAAAGATGCAAAAAAAAAACAGAAAATAATAATAAAAATAATAAAAACATATAAAGGCCTAAATGGCCTAGTCCCCATTAGAGGCAGCATCTTCATCCCCGAGATATTACCCATCTTCATACTTGCTTAAGATCTCAAAATCTTCTTCGGGAAAGGCCATCTTCCGGGCCCTGGCTTCTTCTACTTTGGCATTCTCAATTTCAGCCAGTATATCAAAGTTCGGAGCATGGAATGCCTTGAGGGCTTCCCTTCGAGCTTGCCACCTTGCATGGTTCACCATACTTTTAGCCTGAGCCTGAATCGCCTCGACGTCAACCTTGTACTGGCCACTTTAGCATCAGCCTCGATCTTGTCCACAACCACCTCTGATTTGGCCGCCTCGAGTTTCTTGGCCAGATTCTCTTTACTAGAAATAGCCGAGTTCATCTAATATTGGATCTTCTGGGTTTTCTTGGCCTGTACCAAGGTTTCTCTTTTTCATCTCCAAGCTGGGCCTCAGCCGACTCCAGTTGTGCTTGGGTAGCTTCCTTTTTCAAGGCTAAGAGGTCTATATTTTTCTTGAACTCCTTAGCCTCACCTTGTATCGTATCTACCTGTGCCTGGAGCTTCCCGATCTATTCAACACTCCGTTGGACCAGTAGGATCAGATTGTTAGCCACTATGTCCAATTCGTCTTCACTATCATGAAGTACTCGATTTATCGGCTCGGCCATCTCGCCATGCTCCCTTCGAGTCGTTTCTAACTCGACCTAAAGCTTATCATTGAGAAGCTTGTAGGTGTCCCTCTTCTCAGTAAGATCCCGAACCTCGGCCTCATGAGTATCTACCCCGGTCTCCTTCTCGACCCCCGTAGCTTAGGCGGAGTGCCCTCTGCTCAAGCATTCGGGAGCTTCAGCTAGAGTTCTCCCTTCGGCCTCCTCAAGTCGAGACGGTTCAATTTCAAAACCCGCCAGTTTTGGGGGCCTCTCGTATTAAGACACCTGCCCACAGATGGGCCGCCATCTTGGATCTATCTTCTTCTTCTTCTTCGGACTCATCCCTTGGCCGATGGAATGAGTTCGAGAATAGAGTGTCGGTGCTTCCCTTGAGTTTACGCATCAACCTCTTCTTCAGTGTTTTCTTTCCCGAATTCAGAATATTTGGAGCCCTTTTTCTTTTCTTCTTGTCACCATGCCTCAGAGTAGGAGACTTGAGAGGTACATCCTCATCACCGGATGGAGGCCTCATAGGAACATATTTAGGGAGACCTAAAAAATAAAATATAGCCAATAAGAATTTAGCAGTGCAAATTGAAAATCAAACAACATAAAACTGGGAAAGATTACGGGCCTCCCGTTGACCCTTCGATGATTTGCGCCATGCGCGCTCGGAATATGGTCTCTATGACACAAGTCCCTCGACCCACACATTGAGTTTAGGAACTGCATCTTGCATCCAAGCCATAGCTACACCGCAAAAACACCGATAAGAAGGGAGGGAAGGGATAAACAATAAGTAGAAGTTGTAAGGCGAAGCTATACTTACGTTCATGTTCCATTTCTCGGTCAATGGAATGTCCTCGACAGGGATCAAGTCCAAGGTCTTCACTAGAACGAATCAACCTATCCAGCCTCGATCCTAATCCTCATCTATAATCGATAATGAGGCCCTATTGGCCCCGCAAGTAAGTTTTATTAATCCCCATCGACAGAGTTGGGGATTGTACGGACTCCTGAGATGATTGAGGGTGAAGGGACACCCCTCAATTTTGCTTATAAAAAAGCAGAGAAGAATCACTATCCTCTAAAAAGAGGAGTGAATTTGACTGAGGGTCACTTCGTACCTTTTTCATAAGGCAATGATGATCGGGTCTAAGGGACCCAACGTGAAGGGGTAAATTTAAACACTTAAAACCCTCCACGTGGGTAGTAATTGATTCCTCAAGCAAGGGCACCACCACGTGTTTATCAGCCTAGTTACAATCCTCATTGATCCTGGAGAGAAGATCATCGATGATCGAACATATATATCTCGATACCGTGTCGCATAAACCTAATACCGAGGAAGTTTTTTCGATCTTGAAATCAGCACCAATCGAGCACCCTCCTAGAACAAACTCTTCAGGGTGTGGTTCTGTTGCAGTCCCGTCATCGGCAGGCCGTGATGAAAAGTTTGTTTCTTTCTAAGGAACACTCTTAGAAGTTTTCGCCATTTTAAAGCAGAGATGAAGAAAGGGAAACTAGGAAGGGATGCTTAGTGGTTGCAAAGGGTTCAAGAAATCTGGGTACAAAAGTTAGAGAGTGAAGAGATTCTTAGAGAACAAGAGTAGAAGTAGCTTTTGAACATAAAATTTTGAATAAACAAAAGTGGGGATATTTATAGTTTTCTAATGACGGCTCAAATCCAATAGTGGCCGGCCAACACGGACACACATATAATTCCTTGGAGACTGGCCAACAGGACGTTTTAGTTACCTTTTGTCTCTTACATCATGATCTATCGAAGAGAGGTTCGGAAGTTCATATCATTTCACGTCATCTTGTCTCCGAAAAATGAGGGACTATATGTATACAGTAGGGGTTGGGTTCATCCATTGAGTGACAAATTGAGGCTAAAATATGGAAGGTCAAAGATCGAGCTCGAGTAATATCGAACCAAGGTGCAAAATTAGATCGTCAGGCTCGTGACCCAGACACCAAACAAGATCGGGTAAATTTGTCACACTACAAAAAAGCCTGGATTTAGCTACGAACGCCGTCGCTAATCTGTCGCTAAAATGCTCATTGCTAGAAGAATCTTTTGATAATCCGTCGCTAAATGAGATTAGCGACGGATTTTTCTGTTTAGCTACAGATTTTGTCCGTCGCTAAACCCTGGTTTTTTTAGTAGTGTCAATCCAAATTACGAAAAGCTAAAATATCCATGATCAGTTGAAGATCACAACAAAAATCTTGGTACGTATTAAGAAGAGACCGATTAATTGGCAAATCATGAGATTTTTTACCTTGTATAGAATTGTACCAAGAGTAGAACACCCCTAATATATAAAGGGGAGTTATGATCATTTGTAGGGCACATTGTAACACGAAAAAAGAAAGCAATATACTGATCATTTCTAGTTCTCATCATCTTGTTGTTCAGTTCTAACCTTAGTTGATACATTTCTTGGCTCGAGGGTGGTCAAACTCAGGTCTAAGGCTATTCAATTTGTGTGATTTATATTTATTTTTTTATCGCTAATTTCAATATTAATCTGTCTTCTTAATCTGTATCAAGTTATATCGCGTACCCTTAAAACTGCGTATAAATTCAATTGTTATCCAATTTTAAGGGTAAACAATTTCATAGATTTCTCTATCCAAGTTTGCAAACTAAAAGATAGGCAAAAATAGCACATCACAATGGTTATAAACTACTCTGTTTTTTCTGTAGTGAATCTAACAGACAATTGCTTTCAGACACGTCTGTCAGGAATGTGAATCTAACAGACAATTGCTTTCTGACACGTCTATCAAGAATTATATTAAGAATATATTATGGGAGTGTGGATCAAAAGAATTCTTGCTTGTCTATCCTGCTAGACACCAATAACATAGGAAACAAGTTATTTCAAACCAGAAGATAACAATTGCGTAGTTACAATTGAAACAACGTGACACACCAATAACATTAATAAGATAGGAAATCAACATAACACTGAATAGTAGTACTCCTCATGGTTGGCAACCAAATTTAATCAAGGAGTAAAATATGTCGGCTAAGCTTCAATGGTTCAACTCTCCATTCTCTCATTTAATTGTTACTAAGCTCTCCTTATAAAAATGAACCAAACATCCATCTCTTTGATATTCCATATGGCTCTCCTCAAGCCTAGATGATGAAATCCAAGATTCCTCGTCTTCTGAGTCATAACATCTGTCACGACCCGGAATTCCCACCGTCTGGATCATGATGCAGCCTAACATTTTACTTGCTAGGTAAGCCAACATATTATCCATTTTTAATAGTTGAATTGAATAACGAGAAATATTAAAATAACTAAAATATGAATGTGGAAGCTAAAACTGTCAAACATCTACTACAAAATCCCTGAACCTGGTGTCACAAGTGCACGAGCTACTAGAGTAATACATACAAGGGTATGAAATAAATATAAAGTTGTCTGAATGAAAATACACAGCTAAATAGAAACAAAGAGCGGGACTTCAGGAGCTGCAAGCGTAGACCAGCTGTACCTCAAGTCTCTGCTGGCTGTCCAATCTGAGCTCTCTAGTAGCCGCCGCTGGGACCGACTCAAACTGCATAGAAGTGCATAGTATAGTATCACTACAACCGTCCCCATGTACTGGTAAGTGTCGAGCCTAACCTCGACGTAGTAGTGACGAGGCTAAGGCGGGTCACCTACGCTACAACCTATACGCAATATATAATAATGACAAAAAAATAGGTGTACTGAACAAAATTAAATAGTCAACTAAAAATAATAGCCACAACCTCAAGAATAAATCAATATCGTCCAGAATTACTAATCCTTTACGATAAATAAATACTAAACTGAACCAAAGAAACTAATCTAGCAATTGACAATTAGAAGGTGCAAGTAGGTCGATTTAAGCAAATAGCAGGGAATCATGAAACTATGGAAGAGCTAACATCGTTAATTGGAGGAGACATTGATTAACAAGTAGCAGTTAAGCATGGAAAGCATTTAGAGCATATAACAGTTAAGACAGAGAAGGAAATAATTAAGGGAAATCAGGAAAAATAGATAGTTCAACGGCGTATAAGCACTCGTCACCGCGCATATACGCCACTCACTTGAAATTCACATAGCACATAGTTTGAGGGTTCCTAATTCCCTCAAGTCAAGGTTAGACATGCTACTTACCTTGCTCCAAAGACCACTCAAAGCTCAATTACAGCTTTTCCTTTCAAATAAGCCTCCAAACCAACAATATCTAGCAAATTACCAATCAAACGATTCAAAATAATCCTTAGGAATCACCCACGATTGTAAAAGATTCAATTTAGGTCATTATTGAAAAAAGTCAACTCCCGAGCTCGCTTGGTCCAAACCCGAAATTCGGGCTAAAACCCGATTACCCATTCACCCCCGAGCCCGGTTATGTAATTTGTTTTGGAATCCAACCTTAATTTAAGGTCTAAATCCCAATTTCTCAAAAATCCCTAATTCTACCCAAACTCCCAAATTTTCACCATGAAAACACTAGATTTTAGGTTGAAATCTTAGGAAAAGTAGTGAAAGATTGAAAGAAACTAGTTTATAATTACTTATAATGATTTGGGGAAGAAAGGTTCTTTGAAAAATCGCCTCTGGTGTTCTTGAGTTTGAAAATTTGAAAAATGAACCAAAAATCACGTCTAAGTTAAGTTTTGATCAGTTGTAGGTGTCGTATTTGCGACTGGGGTTCGCAAATGTGAGCCCTGCAAATGCGAAGAACCTATCGCAAATGCGAAGGTTTCACATCCCTGTCTTCATCGCATTTGTGATGAATAGTTCATAAATGTGAACTCTGATCCTTCTGCAAATGCGACCCATTGATCGTATTTGCGATCATTGCTTGCCCAACCCTCACTTTGCAAATGCAAAGTTTTGTTCGCAAATGCGAACACTGGCTCCCCGCAAATGCGACCTCTTGATCGCAAATGAAAACTAAGGCTGGCCCAGGTACTCTTCGCAATATGAAGAGTTTGCTCGTAACTGCGAGCCTGTCAGCATGGGGAATGTTCGCAAATGTGAATACTGATCTCACAAATGCGAGATCAGACACTAGTTACAGAAATTGCAGAACTAACAATGCTCTAAGTCCGATTTTCACCCCGTAGCCTATCCGAAACTTACCCGAGCCCCTGGGGCTCTGAACCAAAAGTTCACACAAGTCTAAAAATATCATACGAACTTTCTCGCACGATCAAATGACCAAAATAACACCTAGAACTATAAATTGAACACCAAATCAAATGAATTTTCAAGAAAACTTTAAAACTTTTATTTTAACAACCGGGTGTCTGAATCATGTCAAACCAACTACGTTTCTCACCAAATTTCACAGACAAGTCATAAATATAATAATGGACCTATACCGTGCTCCAGAACAAAAATACGGACCCAGTATCAACAAGACCAAACATCAATCAAATTCTTAAAATCATTAAACTTTCAAACATTATTTTTTCATCAAAAATCCATATCTCGAGTTAGGGACCTTGAAATTTGATTTCGGGCATACGCTAAGGTCCGAAATTACGATAGGGACCCACCAGGACTATCAAAATACGGATTTGGGTCCGTTTGTTCAAAACACTGACCGAAGTCAACTCAAATTAATTTTTAAGGTAAAAAATCTTATTTTTATTAGTTTTTAACATATAAGCCTTGCGAAAAATATCCGGATTGCCCACACAAATCGAGGAAGGCTAAATGAGAAATTTAAGGTTTCAAAATACAAAATTTAATTCTAAAACATAAGATGACCTATCGAGTCATCGCAACATCATAGGAGAATAGGTGGGAACATTTAGTTAGAAATATGATAGTGCAAGAATACCAAGACCTTATATTTGAAGTGCATTGAAAGGTAAATTGTTTGTTCCAAACACCTGGTTGGATCATTTTATCATGACCCCAAACCGGACCCGGTCGTGATGGCGCTTCTCGTGAAGACAAGGCTAGCTGATACAATTCCCAAATTCATTTAAATAACTTTAATAAGTCAATTTACATCTTTTTAATTAATCAGATATTGCATAATGTAAGTTTAAATGAATACTGCGGAAATAGATACAGCCCGACAACGGGGTGTTACAAGTCACGAGCATCTACTAAGGTCTAAAATACAACAGAAATTTTGGAAATATACTAAATACAATCTAATGACATCAAGAGGGAGAAAAGCAGTGTTGCGGACGTCGGGCAGCTACCTCGCTAAACTCCAATGACTCTGCCTCTGCTCAACCAGTGCCCGCTACTAGATGCAAAAATACTTGAATCTGCACACAAGGTGCAGGGAGTAAAGTGAGTACTCCAACTTAGTGAATAATAATCACAAATATGGATTGAGCGATAAGAAATCACAAAAGGTACATCAACATGTTGTATAGAAGCAGTACAAAACTAGCAGGAAAAGAAATGAAGTTATGAATATCTTAAAGCATCTTAGCTCAGTTTAAACTTCTTTAAAAATTCCTTTTTAACAATTAAGCAATTAAATGCAAGCAACTAGAACAGACAAGCACAGAAAATCCGCCCCTCGGGCGCAAATACCAACAGAAACAGCCCCTCGGGCAACAACATGGAACAACACCAGCTCCTCGGGTTATATCTCAAATCACAATGGGTACCCGCACTCACTAGGGGTATGCAGACTCCTGGAGGGGTCCCTTACAGCCCAAGCGCAATATCAAGCCATCTCGTGGCATCATCACTAGGCTCTCAGCCTCATATCAACAAGCTACCTCGTGGCATACAGAACTCAGGCCATCAGCCTCATAATCATAATCAGTGTCTCACCGCTGCGGCGTGCAGCTCAACCCAAAAGTATCCTCACAACACAGGTCATCGGCCTTACTCAGTCAAAATCACATAAGCCACTCGGGCAATAGTAAAACATGATGCTCAACCCAAAATAATATTTGAAATATCATTTAATATATTAAAATAGAGTAAACATGGCTGAGGTATGAAAACAATAGGATATAGCATGACTGAATACAAGTTTAAAGTCAAAACAGTGAGGAAATATTAGTAAAAATCCCATAAGAGTCCAAATAGTTGGTATTAGGCCCAAATATGGAATTCTGCCCAAAATAAGATGAGAGCAAACAGTTTTCAATCAATACGCAGTAAAACAACTCATTCGGGATGGACTAGATCACAATCCCAACAGTGCACGACCTCACACTCGTCATCTAGCGTGTGCGTCACCTCAATATAGCACAATGATGTGCAAGCCGGGGTTTCATACCCTCAGGACATCATTTACAATCATTACTCACCTCGATCTGGTCCAAGATCTAGCCCGCGATGCCTTTTCCTTCACAAATCGACATCCAGATGCTCCAAATCTAGCCACAATCAGTAACATAACTATTAAAATATGCTAAGGGAACAAAGCCCACTCAAAAATATCCAATTTACATAAAAAAATCCCGAAATTGCTCAAACTCGGGCCCCAGGCCCACGTCTTGGAATCCGATAAAAGTCATATTAATAGAATCCTCATCCTCTCATGAGTTTATACATACCAAGAACATCAAAATCGGACCTCAATTGCCCCTTCAAATTCCCAATTTACACTCACTAAGTTCAAGCCCTAATTCCCCAATTTTAGGCTTTAATTTTCCACATATTTCATGATTAAACAAGTAAGAATCAACATAGTAAGAATCGCGGACAATGGCTATTTAAACAATCTGCCCAGGCATCAAAAACCTTCTCCGCGAACACCATCAAAGCCTCGCGTTCGCAAAGCACAAAAATCTGCTGACCATAAATTTCCCTTACATGAACGCGAACGTGATCTCCAGCTCGCGAACACGAACGCGAAGCACAAAAGGCTGGGACCCCAGTTGCTCTCACTTACTCTATGCGAACACGACACATGCCTCATGAACATAGAGAATTAAAACATCACAACATCATGAACGTGACACCCAAAACGCGAACGCGAAGGCAAAATTTGCCGCCTCAGAAAACACCAATCGCGAATGCGAGTCCCTGACCGCAAACGCGAAGAACAAATCGTCTGCAACAGAAAACCAGCAAAATCCAAAATTGATCCGTTTAACCATCTGAAACTCACCCGAGGCCCTCGGGATCTCAACCAAACATGCCAACATATCCCATAACCTCATTCAAAATTGTTCCAATCTTCGGAATGCTCAAAACTACATCAAAACACCAAAATCACTTCGGATTCAAGCCCTAGAATTTCAAGAACTTTCAAATTCCGCTTTTGATCAAAACGTCTACCAAACCTCGCCTGAATGACCTGGAATTTTCCACAAACGTCACAAATGACACAACGGAGCTGCTACAACTTCCGGAATTCCATTCTGACCCTATATCAAAATCTCACCTATCAACCAGAAAATGCCAAAATCTCAATTTCGCCAATTCAAGCCTAAATATTTCACAAACCTCAAAAATGCATTTTGATCATGCTCCTAAGTCGCAAATCACCTAATGGAGCTAACCAGATCCAAAAATTTCCATTCCAAGATCCTATACCAACAAGTCAAATATTGGTCAAACTTTTCAAATTTCAAGCTTCAAACTGAGAACTGTTCTTCCAAATTCATTCTGATTACCCTGAAAATCATAACCAACGATTTACATAAGTCATAATACATCACACGGGCAAGTCATGCCTGAGAACTAGCGAGCAAAGTGTAAAAGCTCAAAACGACCGGTTGGGTCGTTACATCCTCCCCCACTTAAACATACATTCGTCCTCGAACGGGCCCAGAGTTGTTCCAAAAGCCAACCAATCGCTGAATAGCCTTACCATGCACATAACCGGGGGTGATCCCACGTCACCCTATCTCATATAGGTTTGATAATGCAATTTAACTGAAATTTCAAAATCCAACCTAGCCCATAAACCTTAGAACCATATTTCTACTTCCAAAATCCTCCACAGGATTAGAATCTCACATCTATACTCTGAATAAACCCGAACAAGCTGTAATATCCCATACCTGCAACCTCAGGTGCAATTACATGATATAACACATAACTCAAACACTTGTAGCGATAACTTCTAATCACAGCAACTGCACACAACACCCGAATACCGATAAAACCTCTTATCAACTAAAGTCTCATTCCAACACTTTCATATACTGCCAATGATAAATGAAACACGCAGTGAACCATAACCATCTCTCAGATCAACCATTCATGAAGCCACTTCTCCTTGGTAAAGACCATAGCCAATTTCTGAGTTGAACCTCGATATTATCCTTCCAACATGCTGAAATCGAATCCGTTCGTATCCATTAATGATCCTAACGATCTCATCTAATCCAACACACTACTTTGGTGACATGACACATCAATACAGGCTAAAGCCACAACTTGTGAAATTCGCGCACCAATAAGCAACAATTCGAACATACTCAAATCACGAAAATGAGTCAAATGAAAGAGACGTACCGCAAGCTCACCAGTACCACCACAACACAAGGCTGGGAACTCGTATCGCATCATAGAAACAGAACACACGAATCTAACCCGCAAGGTCATACCTCCACATAACTTTGTTGCTGTCATACCTCCTTTTTACCACCCCGAGGGGGGTATAGGGGAGTTTTTCCAATTTAAGTGACATTATTTGAAATGGGACTATTTAATTTATTTCAGAGTCGCCACTTGGGATAGTTTATTTGGTGTCCCAAGTCACCTGTTTATTTTAAAACCCAATTTGAGGAAATTTCGACTTTCCTTTTGAAGTCTGCGAACCAGAAATTCTGAATAAGGAATTCTGTTAACCCGAGGGAAGGTGTTAGGCACCCCCGAATTCCGTTGTTCTAGCAAGGTCACTGAAACTATCGTAATTGGCCTATTATCTGATTTTAGTACATGTTTTAACCTATGGTACAATTTTTAGAAATTATTAACCGCTTTTAATTATTTTTAAGAAGATTTAACGTCGTTCAAAACATGTCTTTGGATTGTGCCACATGAATGCACCCGCAATCCGAAACACATCTTATTCAACGTTGTTGAGATTTAGATTTGGGTCACATGAAATGCACACCTGAGTTTAGGAAGGTAATGTTATTAAAACAACGCGTCTAAAGCGACTACGCATTTTCTTTAACTTTACGAGGGCCATAGAAATTTGCTAAATGGCGTGCCTCGAATTCTAAGGATTTTTAAGAAATAGTTAAATGAAGGACACGCATTCGGAGATTTTATTTGGCGCGACGTACCTCCATTTCAATTTTTTAAGGATATTCAAACTAAAATTTGGAGGGCCATGACTATTGGTGTTACTAATATGGCTCACCTCCAATCTAATTAACGGGCTTAATTTGCCAGCTGCTAAGTGCAATTAAATGTGTTACTCAAAACCACTAAAAGCTTATGTCAGAAAGAGTCAATTATCTTAAACAATGGGATTCGACCCAGCCCCAAATGGACCAGTAGCCTAATGAGAGAGGAACGACCCAAGTCTCATTTAAAAGGGACAGTCATGCTTGAACCCAAGGTCAAGCCCGAACTCAAACAAGGACGGTTTCAAACAATGAAGAGGTCCTTAGTTCGAATCCACAACTCAACTCGGAGGCCAGTCGCTCACATTTTCTTTTTAAAACTATTAAACCAAAGGAAAACAGAGATTACGACAAAAGCTTTTAAGGCTTTGGGCCTGAATTAGGCCCAGTCCTGGCAGAAAGGAGAGCAACGATGGGTCTTGCCCAGGGATCGAATCCCTGAAGACCAAAACACAATTTCAAAACCCCATTTGAATTCGAGGCATCATAATATCCAGCATTCATTCTCATAATTAAAAAGGACTTGAGCTATTCGAAGCATAAGTGCATAAAATTTCAGAATATCTCATAAAAAGCTTTTGAAAAAGAAATTTTTGAAATCTGATGAAGTAACATAACTGCCTAAAAGTGACTTGAACAGAAAAGGTTACTGAATTTAAACCTTGTTCAAACTTCACACTAAATATAACTAAACATGCTTGATTTTCACTACATATTTAGCTATGTAACAACTACATTGAGCAATTAATTCCTAGAAACCAAATAATAAAAGAAAAATCCTAATTTTGGGGATTCTGTAGGAGTAATTCATGCGAGGCAAAAATCACGTGCTCACAGCTGCCCCTCTTTGCTCGAAGACACGAAGGATTTTCGGGTAAAGATAAAATGAGCAATTATGAGGGATGTTTGCCCGTTTGACACTCCATGAGAAACATTTTTGAAAAAAGTCTGACCAGACCCTGCTTCAAAGGTTGCTTACATATCCTTGGGTATAAAGGAATCACGTTATTGTAGTTCTGGAATTTTTGGTAGTTGGGACTACCAGGAAGCTGTGATTTTACTGTTGCTACTACTTGCTGACTTCCTTATTACACCAAAAGGAAAATCAAAAAGCTAAGCTAGCTAGGCCTACCAACTACGAGTTACAAGATTCTTATCTACAAATCTCCTGAAGCTTGATCTCGAGTCGTAGCTGACTTTGTTGTGGACTCCGATCTGAATCTTGATGCTCGTTAGCTGCGTGTACTGGTTCTCTCTTTAGCTTTTGGATCAAAGCGGGTCAAGCGAAGCCTGTGACCTCAACCATATCATGAGCAGTCCGCATCTTTGTCTGCTTTAGCACTCTAAGTTCACTTCTTTTGCTCTTTTCTTCTTTTCTTTATTTTCGATTGAGACTCATTCTTTTGGTCATCTTGAATCCTGTGCCTTGAGGTAAAATCTGCTCAGATGCCAAAACAAACAAACGAACGAAATTTTTCTGCCCCAATTTTCACTAGGAAAATTTCGTGAGTTATTTGCAACACAAATACAAGCTATCTCTTTATTGAAAGCAATAAAAATTAGGGTTGTGTATCGTTGGGAGTAGGGTGTGGAACCCTAAATTGGGAGGATTACAAGGTTATGCTGGAAAGCTGACCGGGTTATGCCGGGGAAGTCATCGGGTTATGCTGAAAGAAAAGAAAAAGGTCATCGGGTTATGCTGGAATAAAAGAAAAAGGTCCTTGGGTTATGCCTGGGAGGTCCACGGGTTATGTCGGTATAAAGGAAAAAAGGTCCTTAGGTTATGCCAGGGAGGTCCACAGGTTATGCCGGGATAAAAGAAAAAAGGTCTTTTGGTCCACGGGTTATGCCGGGATAAAAGAAAAAAGGTCCTTGGGTTATGCCAGGGAGGTCCACGGGTTATGCCGGGATAAAAGAAAAAAGGTCTTTGGGTTATGCTAGGGAGGTCCACGGGTTATGTCGGGATAAAAGAAAAAGATCCTTGGGTTATGCTAGGGAGATCCATGGGTTATGCCGGGATAAAAGAAAGAGTCCTTGGGTTATGGCAGGGAGGTCCACGGATTATGCCGGGATAAAAGAAAAAAAAGTCCTTGGGTTATGCCAGGGAGATCCACAGGTTACACCGGGATAAAAGAAAAAGGTCCTTGGGTTATGCCAGGGAGATCCGCAGGCTATGCTGGGATAAAGGAAAAAAGGTCCTTGGGTTATGCCAGGGAGATCCACGGGTTATGCCGGGATAAAGAAAAAAAGGTCCTTAGGTTATGCTAGGGAGATCCACGGGTTATGCCGGGATAAAGAAAAAAAGGTCCGAGTGGAACCCTATAATGGAAAAGATTACCAGGTTATGCTAGGAGTGACTAGGGAATGAGACACTATGTTGGAAGAACGTAGCTAGAAATTGGAGACCTTAGGCTACCACGCTTTTGGAATTTTTCTTTTTCTTGTTTTCATTACCTCACTTTCATTTTATTTAGGAGAATGAATGAAGAGTTTAAAAGGACTTCCCTTTTCGGGTCAACTTTTTCGCTGTAGAACCATTTTGGTTTCTGCGTGCCTTGCTTTTATTGCACCTGCTTCTTGCAGGGTTGTTTTGAATGCACCCATTTTCCTATTTTCAAACCAAATAACAATTTGTCAGTTTGAAACGGTGGTTGGTTTTGTGGACTTGATTATTTTGATCGCTTGATCTCGGCCCAACACTTTTGGTGATAACCTTTGCTGCTTGCAGGCTTTTCTGAAGTTTGGTCTCTCTCCTAAAACTGATGAAATCAACTTTTCAAAATTTCTCATGATGACTCGTCCGTATGGGTCTTTGACCCTTACACTTTATTCTGCCTCTAGGGCTTTTGATTTGGATTTCTTTTCATTTTCAATAACTCTGGTTTCAGAGCATCGGCCATCATGGCCAGCCGGGATTAACTTGATGAACCCGCTGAGGCTAGGTATTTTCTTGGACTTGACTTTTATTAAGAGGAAACCTGTAAAACCAATCTTGCCACCTTTTCTTTGTATCAGTTTCAGAACATAGTTAGACCGAAAGGGATTCAAGGAAAAGTAAACAGAGGACAAGAAAAATGAATTTAAAGGAGAAGCGTCCCTTCTAGGATGCATGCGGGCTTCAATAGACATGACATGCTTCTTGGACTGGATGTCCGATCCGCACAAACTAACTCCACTTCTCATAAACCAATTGCGGCCCGTGTCTTACAATCGAGAAACCTTGCCAGGATTCTTTCAATACTAATGGTGGTGAGGGGTTTCTTCTTTTCGATCAACGGCGCCCTTTGCGGGTTTTTGCCAATCGACCTCTCTCATTTTTCTTCGTACCATCACCATATAGTGCTCTTTTACGAGTTTTCACTAACAAGACTCTCTCATTTTCAATTTCTCTGCTCGCCATCGCCTCAAGGTGCCCGTAGGTTTTCACCAATAAGACTCTCTCATTTTATTTCTCTCATTTTGATTGTGTTAGATCCAAGCAGCTATGTTTTCTAATTCTGACGCCTTTGCCGATTGATCAGAAGGACTTGGACAAGGTTCGGGTAAAAAGAGAATTGGATCGCGTTACAACTTTGGAACCGTTTGGCGGAATCATTGCCGAACCATTATATCATCTGCCCCATTTTCACTTTTTGGGGAATATTGGCCTTTTGTTTTGGTGTGACTGAACCCCAGGGAGAGGCTGCCTACGTATCCTTTCGGAATCAAGTCGAGCGTAGTTCAGGAAAACATTTTGTTTTGTTGTTTTTGCTCTTTTTTTTCATAAAACTTTCTATTTCCAAAGAGGGCAATCAAATAAGAGTAACCGGCTCAAATGGTTTACAAAAGGTAGATAGTGTTTGGGTAGCGAGAATGAAAGCCTTCGTCATCCCAATCAGACAATGTTGTCACTGCAGAAAGCCTAAACATAATACCTTATGACTGCATCCGCATATCCAGTTGCTTTGGGATCAATTCCTTCGATATCGCCCAGATACAATGCTCCTCTCGGCAATATCTTTCTAATGATGTATGGCCCCTTCCAATTAGGAGCAAATTTTCCTTTTGCTTCCTGGTGATGGGGGAGGATATGCCTTAAAACGAGTTGCCCCACTTCAAAATTTCTAGGCCACACTTTCTTGTTGTAGGCACGGGCCATTCTTTGTTGTTACAACTGCTCGTGGCAGACCGCGGCCATTCGCTTTTCATCAATCAAGGTTAACTATTCCAGACGGGTTTTAACCCACTCACTGTCTTTAATTTCAGCTTCAACAATGATTCGGAGAGAGGGGATTTCAACATCTGCGGATATTACGGCTTCAGTGCCATAAACCAAAAGATACGGGGTGGCTCCAATTGATGTGCGCACAGTAGTGTGATATCCTAGCAATGCAAATGGCAACTTTTCATGCCACTGCCTGGAATTTTGAATCATCTTTCTCTAAATCTTTTTGATGTTTTTGTTTGCTGCTTCGACATCACCATTGGCTTTAGGCCGATAAGGAGTAGAGTTCCGGTGCATTATCTTGAATTGTTCACATATCTCTCCCATCAAATGACTATTCAAGTTTGCAGCATTGTCTGTGATAATAGTTGCAGGAATGCCAAAACAACAAATAAGATTGGAGTGCACGAAATCTACCACGGCTTTCTTGGTGACGGATTTGAGAATGATAGCTTCAACCCATTTCGTGAAGTAGTCAATGACAACTAGTATGAATCTGTGCCCATTTAAGGCTTTCGGCTCGATTGTCCCAATGACGTCCATACCCCAAGCAACAAATGGCCAAGGTGCTGATATGGGATGTAGTTACATGGGAGGTGCATGAAACAAATCACCGTGCACTTGACACTTATGACACTTTCGGACAAAGCTGAAACAGTCTTTTTCCATGCTTATCCAGTAATAGCCTGCTCGAACGATTTTCTTTGCTAAAACATACCCATTCATGTGGGGTCCGCATACTCCCGCGTGTACCTCATGCATGATTCTTCCAGCATCTTATGCGTCGACACATCTTAACAAGTTGAGGTCCGGAGTTCTCTTGTACAAGACATTACCACTCAAAAAGAAACCACTTGCGTGCCGCCTAATGGTTCTCTTCTGGTCTCCACTGGCTTGCTCAAGGTATTCTTGTGTTTTCAAAAACCTTTTGATATCATGGTACCATGGTTGGGTATTTGGTGTTGTTTCAACCGTATTACAATAACCATGCCTTTCCCGGATTTGGATTTCCAAGGGATCAATGTGGGCATTGCCTGGGTATGGCAGCATTGAGGCCAAAGTGGCAAGTGCATCAGCTAGTTCATTGTGGCAGCGAGGAATGTACCTGAACTCTAGTGACTTGAATCGCTTGCCAAGTTCTTCCACATTTTGCCTATAAGGAATAAGCTTGACGTCTCGAGTTTCCCATTCTCCTTGAGCTTGTCGGATAATCAAATCTGAGTCTCCCATGATTAACAATTCTTCGACATCTTGGTCGATTGCCATATTCATACCCATAATGCAAGCTTCATACTCGGCAGTGTTGTTTGTGCAGAAAAACTGAAGCTTAGCTGTGGCCGGGTAATGCTGACCGATGGGTGAGATCAAGATTGCCCAAATTCAAACACCTTTTGCGCTTACCGCTCCATCGAAGAACATTTTCCAAGCATTGACGTCTTCGGATATTGTCTCAACTGAGTTCACCTCTTCATCCGGGAATTAAGTATTCAAAGGTTGGTATTCATCATCGATCGGATTTTCAGCCAAATGATATGCTAATGCTTGGGCTTTCATTGCCATGCAAGTGACACATACTATGTCGAATTCCGTAAGCAGGATCTACCATTTTGCTAGCCTCCAGTGGGCATTGGCTTCTGGAATATGTATTTTAAAGGATCCAACCTGGTTATAAGGTAAGTGGTGTAGGCTTGCAAATAATGCCTTAGCTTCTGAGCGACCCAAGTCAAAGCGCAGCAAGTTCCTTCCAACAAAGTGTATTTGGCTTTATAACTGGTGAATTTCTTGCTCAGATAGTAAATGGCATGCTCTCTCTTTACGGTCACATCGTGTTGCCCGAGGATGCAGCCGAAGGAATTTTCCAAAACCGTCAGGTACAAGAACAAAGGCCTCCCTACCTCAGGCCGGACCAAGACTGGCGGGTTTGACAAATATTCCTTGATTTTATCAAAAGCTTCTTGACATTCATCTATCCACTTGACTGCCGCGTCTTTCTTCAACAATTTGAATATGGGTTCACATGTGGATGTCAACTGGGCAATGAACCGTCTGATGTAGTTCAATCTACCCAACAAACTCATAACATCCTTCTTGGTTTTCGGAGTAGGCAAATCCCGAATAGACTTTATCTTTGTTGGGTCTAACTCGATGCCACTCCGACTGATGATGAATCCTAAGAGTTTGCTGGATGGTACCCCAAATGCACATTTGGCTGGGTTCAGCTAAAACCATATTTGCGCAACCGCTCAAAGAACTTTCTCAAGTCCCAAACGTGGTCGTCCTGGGTTTTGGATTTGATGATTAAATCGTCCACATACACCTCTATCTCTTGGTGCATCATATCATGAAAAATGGCAGTCATGGCCCTCATATAGGTTGCCCCGTCGTTCTTCAGACCAAATGGCATGACTCTGTAACAGTATGTACCCCAAGGTGTGGTAAAAGTTGTCTTCTCCGCATCTTCCTCATCCATCAACACCTGGTGATATCCTGCATAGCAATCCACGAAGGACTGTATCTCATGCTTGGCACAGTTATCAACAAGGATGTGGATGTTCGGGAAAGGGAAGTTATCTTTGGGACTTGCCTTGTTTAAATATCTGTAATCCACACACACCCGGGTCTTCCCGTCTTTCATTGGCACTAGGACTATATTAGCTAGCCATGTGGTGTACCGGACCACTCGGATCACCCTCACTTTCAACTGCTTCATGACATCTTCTTTGATGTTGTCACGAATATCAGTTTTAAACTTTCTTTGCTTTTGCTGGACTGGGGACAGTCTGGGTAAGTAGGCAACTTATGAACCACCAAATCAACACTCAGTCCTGGCATGTCGTCATATGACCAAGCAAACACATCTTTGAACTCAAACAGGAGTTGGATTAAGGCGTCTCGAGTTTTTCCATCTGTGTGAATGCTTATCTTGGTTTCCTTGATTTCTTCAAAACTACAATTAACCGGTTCAGTATCATTTAAGTTCGGCTAAGGTTTATTCTCAAATTGTTCCAATTCTCGATTTATTTCCCTAAAAGCCTCCTCTTCATTGTACTCCGGTTCTTGGTTCATTATTTCGCAGTTGGACAGTGTGTTTGGATCTGGGCATGAATTCCGCAAGCATGTCATGTTATTTAAAGTCGCATTATTAGAACTGAAAGGAGAAAAAAGAGAAAAATAACAAAATCAGAAAGAAGAAAGATGAACGATAAATTATTGATTTCATTTCATGGAATTTGAAAAATAACAGGGTTTACATTGGAAAATTAAAAGACAAGAAACTAAAGAAAAACATCTGAGCTACACCCCGAAAATAACTCGTGATGCAGAAAAGGTGGCAGGACAGGTCTATCGGGACTCCCGCCTGATTGGTAATGGCGTAGCCTTCCACTTCTGCAGCTTGGCGTTAGGTCCCATATACAACACCTCAGCGGTGCTCAAGCCCTCCTCAAGCTGGACCATGTGGGTTTCATATAGTATCTTCCTCATTGTCCCACAGATCTCTTCAATCCCTTCGGCCATGAAGGCCTCATCTTCTTATTTTGCATGGTATTTCGGCTTAACAAATATTCTGTACAGATGCGGCACCGGCTGAGGCAAGACCCAGCCATCATTCTTTCTATCATTTGCCCATCTTATATCAGCTGGGGTGGGTCGGAAACCTACTCCGAAGAACTTTTCACTGGCAGGCAGGGTGATGGGTTCAGCTATTCCTTGCAATGATTTCCCGAGCCCCTTCCCCGATTTGAAACCATGTCTGATCATTTCTTTGGC
This sequence comes from Nicotiana sylvestris, assembly GCF_000393655.2. Classification (NCBI taxonomy): domain Eukaryota; kingdom Viridiplantae; phylum Streptophyta; class Magnoliopsida; order Solanales; family Solanaceae; genus Nicotiana; species Nicotiana sylvestris. Next base: position 14,785,626 of record NC_091064.1, read on the forward strand.
CACCATGATTGATGCATTAGAAAGAAAGGGTTGGGGGAAAGGGTTTCCCTCTTCGTACTTCTCTGCGACCACAATTTCAAAGGCCTGATAAACTATGTGCTCACTCCCCTCTCTAGCTTCAAGACATGGGACTGATGGGTCCCCATAAATTGATTGCTCATCTTCCCCGTGGACCACAATCTCTTGATCTTCATGCTCAAACTTTACCATCTGGAGAAGGGTAGAAGGTACAGCCCCCGCTGCATGAATCCATGGCCTCCCCAAAAGAAAGTTGTATGATGTATCCATGTCCATAACCTGGAAGGTTACTTCAAAGTCTACTGGGCCGATGGTCAGAATCAGATCGATCTCTCCAATTGTGTCCCTTTTTATACCATCGAAGGCCCGTACACAGACATTGTTGGGTCGAATTCTTTCGGTCCTAATTTCCATGCGTTGTAGAGTTGAGAGTGGGCAAATATCTACCCCAGAGCCTCAATCCAACATAACCCTTTTCACGTAATACCCTTTGCATTTGACTGTCAGGTGCAGGGCTTTGTTATGTGCGGCACCTTTTGGGGTCAAATCATTTTTGTTGAAGGAAATCTGGTTAATTGCGAAAAGCCTTTCTACCATCCTCTCCAACTGCTTTACTGAAGTCTCAACAGGCACATATGCTTCGTTAAAGGTCTTGATCAGTACGTTTTGGTGTTCGGCGGAGTTCATCAACAAAGCCAACAAGGAGACTTGTTCGGGAAATTTTCGAAGCTAGTCAATCACCTCATAATCCTCCATTTTCATCTTTTGAAAGAAGGTCTCCGCTTTTTCGGCACTCACGGGCTTCTTGGATGGGAAGTGCTTTCTAGTGGCATTGTTCACCTCTCCAAATTAGAATACTTTTCAATGGGGTTATTTTCTTGAACTTCTCCTGAGATTTGTTTGCCCTTATAGGTCACCACCGTTTTGTTGTAATTCCAGGGCACAGCGGTAGGATCTGTCATGGGCTTTTGTGGCGTGCGTCCAATAACCACGGACTCATTCAGCCTTGGTGGATTAATTGGACCCCGCATCACATAAGCCCCCTTGGACACATACATTTGGGTTGTCTTGTTCAACTGGAATCTCCTGGGGGCACTCAGCGTCATCTGCTTTTCTTTGCAACCTCGCGGGACATAGGGAACAACATCTTTGGGAGGTGTTGCTCCAGTTTCGACTTCAACTTTCTTCTCTAACTTTGGAGCAGTGGTTTTGTCCTTTTTCTCCCCTTGGTCTTGCTTCGTGGTAGCTTTTGGTTTCTTTTCTACATCAGCGATGGCAATGATGGCCTTCAATGCTGGGTCAAATTCCTTATCCTCACAAATCATTCCAATTATTGGCCCGTTATTGTGGGCCGGCAGTGGGTTATTAGTCACATTGGGAATATCTTCATCCCTTTGCACTATCTTACTCTATTCTATCAAATCTTCCACAGCTCTTTTCAAAGTCCAACAATTTTCTGTAACATGCCCCTCAGCCCCTGAGTGATAAGCGCATCGGGTGCCACGTTGGTAAGAAGGTGATTCTGGTTTTTGCCTATTTGGGGGTGCGGGCTGCAACAACCCCATTTGGACCAATTTTGGGAATAGGCTAGTATAAGACTCGCCAATTGGAGTGAAGTTTGATTTCCTTGGCGGCTCCCGGGCACGGAAGTTGTTTTGTGGAGGTCGGGGATTGTAGCGGGCTTGGTAAGGAGGCTGGTTTCTAGGAAATGGAGATTGGTTCCGATTGGCTTGTTGTTTTGGCCGGACATAAGGTTGAGCATTCATGACCGGGTATGGCTGAGGAGCATAGGCCACGTCTTGGTGGGGGTAATAGTGCTGTGGGGTTCTTTCTGGGAAAAGGGATCTGGGAGTACGGTGTTTTCTTGCACCCGACGCTGCCATGGATGTTTCTTCCTTCTTCTTGCCTTTCGCTACTCCTCCAGACCCACCCTGAATGGCTTGGGATGTGGCTCTGATAGCAGATTGGCTTAGAATTCGACCCATTTTCAACCATTTCGCCAATCTTGATGGCTTCAGCGAACAGTTTGACCATTGCGGACATCATATTTTGGAAATAGTCAGCTTTCTGATCTTGGAGGAAAACTGTGACCATTTCAACCTCATACATCGGGGGATTTACCCTGAAGGCCTGCTCACGCCACTTAATTGCGTACTCTCGGAAACTTTCCGAGGATTTCTTCTTCAGGTTTGTCAATGAGTTCCTATCTGGAGCAATATCGATGTTGTACTGGAATTGACTAACGAAATCTCTAGCAAGATTATCCCAGATGTACCAGCGGGATATATCTTGGTCCATGTACCACTCAGATGCGATGTCCCCCAGACTTTCTCCGAAATACGCCATGAGGAGTTCTTCCTTTCCATCGGCTCCTCGCAGCTGGTTGCAATATCTCTTGAGATAAGCAATAGGATCACCATGTCCATCATACTTCACAAATTTAGGGGTTTTGAATCCCAATGGTAGGTGCACATGGGGAAACATGCATAAGTCGGCATAGGATACACTTTTCTGTCCACTCAAGCCTTGTATGCTTTGAGACTTTGTTCCATACTCCTCATCTTCCTCACAATCTCTTCTTGCTCAGGAGTTTCGGTGGTCTTTTCTTTCCCCGCAGTGAACTCAAATTGGGGTGGCTGAGGGTAAGTAGAAAACTAAGGAGGTTCCATTTGGAAGGTGGGTGTTTGGAAGGTGAAAGCTGAGGGGTCAAAACTGGGCCTAGGCAGTGTAGGCTGTGCTGTGGCCGAGCATGGGGGAGCGGTGAAGATATTTGAAGCTGCACCGGACATTAACACTTGGGGGCGAACCTCAGAAGGTGTTCGCACAAAATGAGCTGGGATAGTTGGGTGTCCTAGTGGTGTGTTTGGGTGACTGATCGGAACAGTGAAGGCACCACTTGCTCTAGGAAAAAGTTTGGGGAATCTCGGGATGGCGCTTGGTGGCTCTCTTCCATTTGCCCAAGCGTCCCACATTTCCATAACCGGAAGACGCAGGATTCTGTTTTCTTCGGCAGCTGCCGATTTTGAGGTCGGGATGCCTGAGATTGGACTATCATCCATGATGGGAATTGTTGGCAGAGTCATTTCTGAAGACATTTCGACGCTCCCCTTTGATCTCATAAAGTATGGGTGCGAAGCCAGATTACCACAAAAACCAACCACCGTTCTATTAAAACATGGACTGGAAGAACAACATCAACGGTTAGTTTGAAACAAATAATAGATAAGTAATCACACGTTGGGGGTGTGATGCACCTATACAGTTAAATGTGTTTCTACATGTTTTGAAATGGTTGCATGCTTCATCTAGGCTTTACTTATTCTTTCCATTTTCTTCTTTCCATTTCCGCTCTCTTCTTTTTCCTTTTTCTTTTTTTTTCCTTCTTCTTACTCTTTAAGGTTACGATCGAATCCTATGTAGATTGCCTACGTATCATGACCCCGCATGAATCAGACCAAGCGTAGTTCTGGGGGCAATAAATGTAAAAAATAAATAACCAAACATTTTGGGATTTTCAATTTTTTCTCATAAAAGGGAAATACTCTGGATTACAATGATTCAAAACTAAAAGACTCAAAAAGGAAATCAACAGAATCCAACAACAAGATGACAATACAGACCTAAAAACTGACTAACAGAATTGAAAATAAACTAACAGACTCCAACAAAAAAGAAAGATACGGACCCAAGTAAAAATTAAGAATATATTAATGCTCTTGGTGCCCGGGGTACATCAGTCGGTCTTGCCGCGGGGCTAAATGCAAGATCCCCTTGCAGTCGCTCCAAATCACTCCTAACTTGGCGGACAAAAGTCATCACTGCAGCGAAAAAGGTGGTACGAGTCATGTCCTCGCACGCTTGGCACTTCATGGTAATGTAGTCGGCAATGGTTCTGATCCTCTCTCTAATCCTGCCTTTTTCCTGAAGCAACCGCCCTATCTGCTGATTCCGGGCTTCTAACACTTGAGAGTCATGAAGGTGTTGATCTTGCAACTATTGCATTCCTTCCTCTATTTGAGCCATCAAATCATAACAGTGTTCTCTATCTACTTTGAAATCTTTAGCCTGCTTGGATGCCTCATTCCCAAGGGTAGTCACCTTTCTTCTCAGGCTGGTGATTGTCCTTAGTACTTTCTCTTTATTTGTTGCACCAACTGTGTCTGACCTTTTGCATTCTCTGCTAATTGAGCTCGTGCATTTGCTAGACTGGCCTCAGCCTTTTCTAGATCATCTTGGCACTCAAGGGTTTTCTTTTTCAGACTGCTTATAACCCTTTCGTCCACTCGGCTTCTCTCTAGGTTTCTAGTAGCTATTTTCATCTTCCGGATTTGAGCTTTGAGGGATTCATTCTCTTGAGTTAGTTTTTTCTTTTCTCCCTCATCTGCAACGGCTTGCAAGCCATTTTCAAACTGAAGGTCCATGACTTGCCTTTCTAACTTGCTTATTTTGGCCCTGTAACTTTCTTCTTTTGCCAACCAGCCCCACTGTTTTTGCGAGTCACTAGTAAATTGTTGAATGTGGGTTCTCTTAGCAGGTCTCTCAGGAATCTGAAATCTTTTATCGAACCAAACAATGTACTTAGGGTCCAGTTCACCTCTAGCTAGATCTCGCACCATGGTTTTAGGTTCAAGAAACCTACATTCATTCCACACCTGGTGAATTCTCCCTTCTGGAAATGCGGCTTTTGGGCCCAATTTAATGACATGTTTGCTCAAATCTTCGTCATGAGGAACGGTTGGAAATCTTCCTAGTTGGCGCAAAACCCTGTGGGGAGCATACGGCTGGATGCTCCGGATGCCCATCAGGAGGAGATAACACACTTCAGCTGACATGTACACTGCTTCGGTGACAGGAAGCCATCTGAATGCCCATTCAATTTTATCATTAGTGGCACACCTCCTTTTTGCGCGTCCGCCCCTGAGGGTAAATGCGTGAGGGAGTTTTTCCAATTTAAGTTACAATATTCAAAATGGGATTATTTATTTAATTCAGAGTCGCCACTTGGGAAAGGTTTGGTTTTTGGTGTCCCAAGTCACCGGTTTATCTTGAATCCCAGTTCAAGGAAAATATTCGACTTTCCAAATGAAGTATGCGAACCAGAAATTCTAAGTAAGGAATTCTATTGACCCGAGGGAAGGTGTTAGGCACCCTCGAATCTCGTGGTTATAGCACGGTCTCTTAAATTGTTATAATGGCTAAATATCTGATTTAAATACATGTTATAACTTATGTGCTTTTATTAAGTTTAAACCGCTTTTATTATTATTATTTTTTATAGAATTGCAATATCGTGAAAATGCATCTCGAACCACGTCACAATCAATGCACCCGTGGTTGTTAATACATTCCGACTCCGTTGAGATTTGAATTTGGGTCACATAAATGCGCACCCGAATTTAAGAATGTAATTTAATTAAGTCGTGCTAAAGAGTCTAACGCGTTATTATCTTTAGGGAAGGCAGTAAAATTCACTAAACAGTCCATCCCGAATTCTAAGTATTTTATTACGACCAATTATTGAGGGCCCCACAATTTGCATTTGTTTTTATTTGGCGAGGCTCGTCTCATTTTTTGAAAGGATAAACCTACAGCGACTACATTTTTCTATTATGTTTGTCTCTAAAATGAAAGAAAATACACGCTAATTAAATTAAACATGCTTGGCCAGTTTTGGCCTCTTATTGATTATCAGATTAATTATTTATGAGGCGGGAATTGTTTCATGCCTTATTTCATGAGCGAACATGCTTTTAATTTAATAAAGAAAATTGCATACAAGATTAATAAAATACTAAACTCACGCTAAATTCTTCAAGTTGAATTTAAACTAACTTATTTAAATTAGATTAATGGAATTAACTACTAGAGGATACTACTAACGGGATTCGAACACTGCCTAATGGAATCCGATTTTTGACAAAGTTAGCTCAAATGACTTAAAACTATATTGCATTTTTTGCCAGATTAGAAAAACAAACTGCCTTACATACTTAAAATAGGAATAGAGATGAGATTTAGCTATCGATATACTAAACACCTGTGCATTCCATGTCATACAACCAGCTAAATAATTAAGATCACAGTATTAAACAAACTAAGTTTCGATTGAGCACAAGCTACCTAATGTATTTTCTATTGAGCTACAAACTAAAGAATTACACAAATCTAACAACATTTTATAAAGATGTAAGTACACCAGCAAATGATCAAACTCCTTCGCATCTTTCATTTCATGCTTTTACTGTTACATCAGTGTGAGATTCGAATGTGTACCTGGAAAGTGCTTACAATTGAAGAAGCAGAAAAGTCAGTAGAGCAGTAGTAGCATACACACAGCAACAGTAATGTTCGACAACACAGCAGAACCAGTAAAACCAGCAGTGACAGCAGTAGAAATCTCAAGGACAGATTGGAATCAAAAGAAGTAACAAATAGCTTGAAGAGTAGTGCTTGAAAATCAACAGACAAACAGGCTGCCAGGTAAATCCCAGCAGTACAAGAAGATTGTAGGCAGAAAGCAGTAAAACAGTAGTTCCTGATTTTGAACTTCGAGCAGAAAACAAACTGGAGTTCCTTGTTGTGAAACCTAGCTTTCAAAAAAACTAAGATCCTGGGAACATTCCCTCTTTTCTTGTTTTTAAACTCTTGGTTGTCTGTATTTCTGGTATCTTCTCCAATCCCCCACCTTATTTTCTGATCTCTTTATGTCTTCTAAAAAAAACTCTTGGTGTCTGACCCAAAACTCCCTTTTATTTTTTCTGATTCTTTATGTTGCTGAAATTAAAGGGAGATAGATTTTTAGAGAGGTTTTTGGTGGCTGAAACTCTGAGTTTTTCAAGGGTGTCCTCCTCCCATCTCTGTTCTTTTCCCTCCTCATTTTATATCCTTATAGAAAGGAAGAAAAAATCCCTCCAAAGACAGGCTGCCCAGGGCTTAAAATAAGCCTTAAAAGCTGTCATCTCTATTTGGGATTGTCTAGGCATGGGGTTTCTTTTACTTTAAACTGCTGAAACTCGGAAAGGCAATGGGTACCCTGTTGTACAGCAGGTTCCACTACCATTCTCATGTGCATCTTCAGCCTTTTATTGTTAAACTCACCTTACACCTGACTTCTCATCTGTAAAGATGTCAGCCAGGGTGTATTTGCACTATAGACTACTTTAATGGTTCAAACCATACTCAAACTGGCAGTCCACTAAACTTATGTTCTGAAATTTTCATTAAAATTGCAGCTATAACCAATCCTTAAGTGGTTCTTTATTCAACTGAACAGGATAACACACAGTGTAATCAATTCTCAAAAACCTCAGTAAACAAATCAACAGCACGAGTCAGATTAACACCATTCCAAACTGGAACTAATTGACGACATATATCAAATCGACTACGCGAATTACAACCACACAATTAATAGCAAATGGTTAGAATCCAACAGTATTAATCAGGTGATTCAAATTGCACTGTCCAAAACAAAAGTTACCTTGGAAACTAATTGATCGACCAAATTCATTTTCAATCGATTATATAGTTTACACACATACACTCAATCAGTTAATAGAGAAAAACTCGACCAAATAAAAAGGTCCGGGCAAGGTGGACAAAATAGTCGACACAAAAATAAAAACAAATAAACTAACATTTAAACACATGAACAGACATTAACAGAACAAACAATATGAATTGGCAAGGAAAAAAGAAAAAGAAAAATACCTTAAAGAATTGAAAATCAGACGACCTTGTCTCGGATTTTGAATCGAACCTCTTTTGGGGTTGAAAGGACTTTAATCGAAGTGTTCTCAACTGAGAACACTTCGATTAAGGTCTATTAGACCCCAACCCTCTCGTCTAATTGGACAAAACCCTCAGATTCCGGATTTCTAGGGTTCTTGGGCCTGATTTGGGACTTGGGGTTTTCTTGTTAGATTCGGACCAAACCAAGCTTGGTTTGGTCATGAGGGAGGTCAGAGGGGTACCTGGTATGGATTTGGGGGGGGGGGGGGTTGGCGTAGGTTGGGGTCCGGATCGAATCTTCAAACGAAGATTCGAGACGGTGGGGGAAGATTCGAGACCCATGGTTTGTAGATCCATGTTCAGGGGGTCGAGGTGTACTAGGGGTGTTAGTTTAGTGGTCACCGACATTTTTGTCGCCGGGTTTCAGGTGGGGGAATGGAGGGGCGGCGCTAGGGTTCTAAGGGGGTGTTTGGGAAGGGGACGATGATGGGGAGGGGGGTCTGGCTTAGGGGGCGTGGGGGTAAGGGTTTGGGCTTATATAGTTAGGGAGAAAATTAATCTAGGCCGTTAGATCATCAACAATCGATGTCCTGGATTAACCAGCTTAAATGGAAACGACGCCATATGGGTTAGGTGAGACCGGTGGGTCTCTGGGTGAGACGGGTCGGGTTTAAACGTGGGTATGGAGATGTGATCTTGGCCTTTGATCATTCTGAGATCAACGGCCCAGATCAAACATGATCAAGACGACGTCGTTTGGACATCCCTGAGGCCAACTGATCTGGACCGGGCAAAACAAATGCTTTGGGTCCAATTTGAAATGGCCCAATCCCATTTTTATCTAATTTCAAACTTATTTCTTTTCTTTTCCCATTTATAATAAAAAATCCGAATTTACAAAATTCTAAAAATATATTATAAAAAATATAAAAATCAAAATTATATCACAAGACACCAATTGATTTTTAGTAATAATTAACACACAATATCATATATTAATTAAACAAAAATGAACCTTTAAACGATAAAAATGACAAAATTAACAAAGACAAATATTTTTGTGATTTTTTATTCATTCAAAACCAAATATGATTCAATTAATTTCTAATAGTAGAACAAGATCCCAACTTTATGCGCGACATACATTTTTGTATTTTCAATTGATAAAACTAAACAATCACAGATAAAAACTACAAAAATGCCAAGCAAATTCACAAAATTATAAACAAAAGACAATTTATTATTAATTTTTCGATTTCTTTTGGAGTAATTGTCGTGTGAACAAAAATCACGTGCTCACAGCTGCCCCTCTTTGCGCGAAAACATGCGAGGTTTTCGTGCAAAGATAAAGTGAGCGGATATGAGCGATTTTTGCCCGTTGGACTACTTTGTGTGAAGCACATTTTTGAAAGATTTGACCTAACCTTTGCTTCAAAGATTTCCTACATATCCTGGGCTAAACAGGAATCAGGTCAATGTAGTTCAGGAAACTTTGGTAGCTGGGACTGCCATGGGATTGCAATGCTTGCTGTTACTGCAGCTGCTATTGCCACTACTGCTTTACCGACCTCCTTATTACAAATAAAGGAAATTGAAACTGAACTAACTACTTATGCCTGCCAACCACTAGTTACAAGATTCCTATCTATAATTCTTTTACAACTTGATCTTGGGTCTTAGCTGATTCTGCTTGTAGACTTCGATCCGAATCTTGATGCTCGCAAGTTGTAGGCGCTTGTTTATTTCTGCAGTATTGAGTGAAACAGGATTGGCGGAGCTCGGGAATTTGATCCAATTTTTGAGCGACCTGCCCTTTGTTTGTTCCAACATGTGGGAACATCTTCTTTTTTATGTTCTTTTTCTTCTTTTCTTTATTCTGGATTGAGACTCATCCCGTAGGTCGTCTCGATCCATGCACCTCGAGGTCAGACCTGCTGAGACAACAAAATAAACGAACGAAATTTTCTGCCCCAGTTTCACTAGGCAAATTTCGTGAGTTAATTGTCATGAAAATTTACAACGATGATGAGGGGATTGGAAAAACTCTAGTCTACAAAGCGCAACTCAGGGATTGGATCCCTAATGTCGCAAAAGGTAAAAATGCACAACTCAGGATTTGGAGCCCTAATGTCGGCTAAAGGAAGGTTTCTCAACTAAGGGATTGGAGCCCTAATGCTGGCTAAAGGAAAATTGCTCAACTCAGGGATTGGAGCCCTGATGTCGGCTAAAAGAAAGTCGCTCAACTCAGGGGTTGGAGCCCTAATGCTGGCTAAAGGAAAAACGCTCAACTCAGGGATTGGAGTCCTAATGTCGGCTAAAGGAAAAAACGCGCAACTCAGGGATTGGAGCCCTAATGTTGGCTAAAAACGCTCAACTCAGGGATTGGAGCCCTAATGATGGCTAAAGAAAAACGCTCAACTCAGGGATTGGAGCCCTAATGTCGGCTAAAAGCAAATTGCTCAACTCAGGGATTGGAGCCCTAATGCTGGCTAAAGGAAAAATGCTCAACTCAGGGATTGGAGCCCTAGTGCTGGATAACATGAAAAACGCTCAACTCAGGGATTGGAGCCCTAATGTTGGCTAAAAGAAAAATGCTCAACTCAGGGATTGGAGCCCTAATGCTGGATAACATGAAAAACGCTCAACTCAGGGATTGGAGCCCTAATGCTGGCTAAAAAAAATGCTCAACTCAGGGATTGGAGCCCTAATGTTGGCTAAAGGAAAGTTGCTCAACTCAGGGATTGGAGCCCTAATGCTGGCTTTAAGGGGAAAAATGCTCAACTCAGGGATTGGAGCCCTAATGTCGGCTTAAAGGGAAAAATGCTCAACTCAGGGATTGGAGCCCTAATGCTGGCTTACATAAAATTGCTCAACTCAGGGATTGGAGCCCTAATGCTGGCTAAATGGAAAAACGCTCAACTCAGGGATTGGAGCCCTAATGCTGGCTAAATGGAAAAACCGCTCAACTCAGGGATTGCAGCCCTAATGCTGGCTTACAGAAAATTGCTCAACTCAGGGATTGAAGCCCTAATGCTGGCTAAATGGAAAAACGCTCAACTCAGAGATTGGAGCCCTAATGCTGGCTAAATGGAAAAACCACTCAACTCAGGGATTGGAGCCCTAATGCTGGCTAAAATAAAGTCGCTCAACTCAGGGGTTGGATCCCTAATGCTGGCTTAAAGAAAACCGCTCAACTCAGGGATTGGAGCCCTAATGTCGGCTAAAAGAAAATTGCTCAACTCAGGGGTTGGATCCCTAATGCTGGCTTAAGGGAAATTCGCTCAACTCAGGGATTGAAGCCCTAATGTCGGCTAAAAAGAAGTTGCTTTGCTCAGGGATTGGAGCCCTAATGCTGGCTTACAGATAATTGCTCAACTCAGGGATTGGAGCCCTAATGCTGGCTTAAGGGAAATTCGCTCAACTCAGGGATTGGAGCCCTAATGCTGGCTAAAGGAAAAATGCTCAACTCAGGGATTGGAGCCCTAATGTCGGCTAAACGAAAGTTGCTCAACTCAGGGATTGGAGCCCTAATGCTGGCTTAAAGGAAAAACGCTCAACTCAGGGATTGGAGCCCTAATGCTGGCTAAAGGAAAAATGCTCAACTCAGGGATTGGAGCCCTAATATCGGCTAAAAGAAAGTTGCTCAACTCAGGGATTGGAGTCCTAATGCTGGCTTAAAGGAAAAATGCTCAACTCAGGGATTGGAGCCCTAATGCTGGCTAAATGGAAATTGCTCAACTCAGGGATTGGAGCCCTAATGTCGGCTAGAAGAAAAATGCTCAACTCAAGGATTGGAGCCCTAATGCTGGCTAAAGGAAAAATGCTCAACTCAGGGATTGGAGCCCTAATGTCGGCTAAAAGCAAATCGCTCAACTCAGGGATTGGAGCCCTAATGCTGGCTAAAGGGAAAAACGCTCAACTCAGGGATTAGAGCCCTAATGTTGGCTTACAGAAAATTGCTCAAGTCAGGGATTGGAGCCCTAGTGCTGGCTAAAAAGGGAAAACACCCAACTCAGGGATTGGAGCCCTAATGTTGGCTAAAAAGGGAAAACGCTCAACTCAGGGATTGGAGCCCTAATGTTGGCTAATAGGAAAAACGCTCAACTCAGGGATTGGAGCCCTAATGTCGGCTAAATGGAAAACTGCTCAACTCAGGGATTGGAGCCCTAATGCTAGCTAAAAGGAAAAACTCTCAACTCAGGGATTGGAGCCCTAATGTCGGATAAATGGAAGATTGTTGGGGATTCTAACTAACCCTCTTTTTTTGAGTTTTGTTCTTACTTCCTTTTTCGTTTTTCTTTACTTTTTTTTTCATCTTTGTTTAGTAAAATGCAGGAGAGAATTTTGGGGAAACTTCCCTTTTGGGTTGATTCCTTATTGCAAAGTTGTTACTTGTATTCACGTATCTCTTTTCTTTTTGGGCGGCACCTGCTTCTTGCACGGTTGCTTTGGATCACACCTGTTTCAATTTTCCAAACAAAGAACAATTGTCAGTTTGAAAAATGGTGGTTGGTTCGGTGGCCTTGATTGTTCCAATTGCTTTGTCCCATCCTTATTCCTGTTGGGAAACTCCGCCATTGATTGGATTCACAAGTGAAACCCTTTTAAACTGCTCAGACTCGCATTTCCGAATTTTGCGATGATATGCCCGTGTAAGGCTTTGATTCTTCCATTCCATCCGGACTCAGTGGGGATTTTATTGGGAAGACTCGTCGGGGATTTTTACAAGGCAGACTCTGTGGGGATTTGGCTGAGGCAGACTCTTTGGGGATTTGTACAAGGGTAGACTCTGTGGGGATTTTTACCAGGGGAGACTCTGTGGGGATTTTACAGAGGGAGACCCTGTAGGGATTTGTACAAAGGGAGACCCTGTGGGGATTTGTACAAAGGGAGACCCTGTGGGGATTTGCCGGTTTTTGTGTGTGTGTGTGTGTGTGTGTGTGTGTGTGTGTGTGGCTCTACTTCGAAAGCAATCAGCATCATGATTAATCGGGATTGGACAGACGTACCAATGAAGCAGGGTATTTTCTTTACTTCTTACTAAATGGAGATCCGTGCCTGCCACCTTTTCCTTCCAACATACTCAGGGTGGAAACGAAAGGGATTTAAGGAAAGGTAGAACAAAGAGCAGAGAAAAAGAATTTAAAAGAGAAGTGTCCCTTTCTGGACAAGAAAGACTTATCTGAGGCAAAAATGCTGACTTTAAATTGACATGACATGCTTTTGGACTGGATGCCCGATCTTCACGAACTTGCATTTCCTCATGAACCAAAGACGGATTTATGTTTCCAAACCAGGGAACCTTGCCAGAACTTTCTGAGGTGGAATCATCTTTTCGGCCGACAACGCCCTTTGCGGGTTTTTGCTAGTCGACCTCTCTCATTTCTCTCCTTGTTGTCGCTCGATAGCACTCTTTGTGAGTTTTTACTAAACGAGTTCTCTCATTTTCGATTTCTCTACTCTCGTCGCCTTACGGTGCCCGAAGGTTTTCACCGACAAGACTCTCTCATTTTATTTCTCTCAATTTTGAATGTATTGGCCTCCAATCATGATATCTCTTGGCTTCCCCTGCCTTTGGCAATTGATCCGAATGACTTGTGCTTGGTAAAAGAATTGTAGATGAAATTACAACTTCTAAACCATTTGGTGTGCCCCGGTTTCAACTTAGGGTAAATTGGATTTTATTTTTGGTGTGACTGAACCCCAGAGAGAGGCTGCCTATGTATCCTTTTGGAATCAAGTCAGACGTAATTCAGGCTCAAATATTTTTTTTTTACAAGGTGGCCAAAGAAATGTGACCGGCTCAAAAGGGCTTGTAGGGAGAGTTGATAGTGTTTGGGTAGTGGGAATAAAACCTTCATCATCTCAAATGTGCCAAGACCACTGAAGTAAAACTCAGACATAATATCTTTTGACGGCATCCGCATTCACTGCTGTTTCAGGATCATTTCCTTCAATATCACCCAGATACAATGCTCCTCTCGGCAATATCTTCCTGATGATGTATGGGCCTTTCCAATTAGGAGAAAATTTTCCTTTCGCTTCCTGGTGATGTGGCAGAATGCGCCTTAATACCAGCTGCCCTACTTCAAAATTCCTGGGTCGTACTTTCTTGTTGTAAGCACGGGCCATTCTATGTTGGTACAACTGTCCGTGACAAACCGCGACCAATCGTTTCTCGTCAATCAAAGTCAACTGCTCCAATCGAGTCTTAACCCACTCCCTATCTTCAATTTCTACTTCGACAATGGTTCGGAGCGAAGGAATTTCCACCTCTACTGGTATCACAGCCTCGGTCCCATAAACCAACAAGTAAGGGGTTGCCCCTACTGATGTGCGTACTGTAGTGCGATATCCCAGTAATGCAAAGGGTAACTATTCATGCCTTGTCGGGAACTCTGGATCGTCTTCCTCAAAATCTTCTTGATGTTCTTGTTTGTTGCTTCAACAGCGCCATTGGCCTTGGGCCGATAAGGAGTGGAGTTCCTATGCGTTATTTTGAACTGTTCGCATACATCCCCCATCAAGTGACTATTCAGGTTTGCCACGTTATCTGTGATGATAGTTGCAGGAGTACCGAAACGACAAATGAGATTTGAATGTACAAAATCCACCACAGCCTTCTTAGTGACCGATTTGAGAGTGACAGCTTCTACCCATTTCGTGAAGTAGTCGATAGCAACCAATATGAATCTGTGTCCATTTGAGGCCTTCGGCTCGATCGGACCAATGACGTCCATGCCCCAAGCAACAAATAGCCAAGGTGCAGACATGCGATGCAGTTCTATGGGAGGTGCATGAATCAAATCATTGTGCACCTGACACTGATGACACTTTCGAACGAAGCTAAAACAGTCCTTTTCCATGGTCATCCATTAATAACCCGCTCGAAGGATTATCTTTGCCAAAACATACCCGTTCATGTGGGGCCCACATACTCATGCGTGTACTTCATGCATGATTCTTCTTGCCTCCTCAGCGTCAACACATCTTAACAAATTGAGGTCCGGGTTCCTTTTATACAATACCTCGCCGCTCAAAAAGAAACCTCCTTCATGCCGCCTAATAGTCCTCTTTTGATCTCCAGTAGCATGTTCGGGGTATTCTTGTGTCTTCAAGAACCTCTTGATATCGTGGTACCATGGCTGTGTACATGATCCTGCCTTGATTACATTATAGTAACCGTGTCTTTCCCTGATTTGGATTTCCAAGGGATCGACGTGGGCGTTGCCTGGGTAGGGTAACATTGAAGGTAAGGTGGCCAGTGCATCCGCTAGTTCGTTGTGACAACGCGGGATATACCTGAACTCTATCGATTTGAATCGCTTGCCTAGATCCTCCACGTGCTGTCGGTAAGGGATAAGCTTGACATCCCGAGTTTCCCATTCACCTTGGGCTTGCCGGATAATCAGGTCAGAGTCCCCCATAATCAATAAATCTTCAACATCCTGATCGATCGCCATATGCATGCCCATGATGCAGGCTTCATATTCAGCTGTATTGTTCGTGCAAAAGAAGCGCAGTCTAGCTGTAGCAGGATAGTGCTGACCAGAGGGTGAGATCAAGATTGCCCCAATTCCTACACCTTTGGCGTTTACGAACCCATCAAAGAACATCTTCCAAACATGAGCGTTTTCCGAGACTACTTCTATGGTGTTTATTTCTTCATCTAGAAAATAAGTACTCAACGGTTGGTATTCCTCATCAACCAGGTTTTCGGCCAAATGATCTGCTAATGCCTGGGCTTTCATTGCCGTGCGGGTGACATTAACTATGTCAAATTCAGTAAGCAAGATTTGCCACTTGGCCAGTCTTCCAGTAGGCATTGGTTTCTGAAATATGTACTTCAAAGGATCCAACCTGCTTATGAGGTAAGTAGTGTGAGCTTGGAGATAATGTCTCAATTTTTGAGCGACCCACGTCAAAGCACAACACGTTCTTTCCAGCAAAGTGTACTTGGCCTCATAGCCGGTGAATTTCTTGCTCAAGTTATAGATCGCCTGCTCTTTCTTTCCGGTTTTGTCATGTTGCCCGAGGACGCAACTGAAGGAATTTTCCAAGACTGTCAAATACAAGAACATGGGTCTCTCTGGTTCTGGCGGGACCAAAACTGGGGGATTTGAAAGATATTCTTTGATCTTGTCAAAAGCTTCTTGACACTCAGTCGTCCATTTGATCGCTACATCCTTCCTCAATAGCTTGAATATGGGCTCACATGTGCTAGTCGGCTGGGCAATGAATCGACTGATATAGTTTAACCTGCCCAATAGACTCATCACGTCTTTCTTCGTTCTTGGAGGAGGTAGATCTCGGATAGATTTTATCTTTGTTGGATCTAACTCGATACCTCTCCTGCTTACTATGAAACCCAAAAGCTTGCCTGATGGGACTCCGAAGGCGCATTTAGCCGGGTTCAGCTTCAAGTCATACTTTCTCAGTCTCTCGAAGAATTTCCTCAAGTCTTGGATATGATCTTCCTGAGTCCTGGACTTGACTATCACGTCGTCCACATACACCTCTATCCCTTGATGCATCATGTCATGAAAAATGGCAGTCATGGTTCTCATGTAAGTTGCCCCAGCATTCTTCAGACCAAATGGCATAACCCGATAACAGTAAGTACCCCAAGGTGTAGTGAAGGCAGTCTTCTCGGCGTCTTCTTCATCCATCAACACCTGATGATATCCAGCGTAACAATCTACGAAAGATTGTATCTCATGTTTGGCACAATTATCAACAAGGATGTGGATGTTGAGCAATGGGAAATTGTCTTTGGGACTCGCCCTGTTCAAATCTCGATAATCCACACATACCCGAGTCTTCCCATCTTTTTTCGGCACTGGACCTACATTCGCCAACCACGTGGTGTACTGGACTACCCAAATTACTCCTGTTTTCAACTGCTTGGTGATTTCTTTTTTAATCTTGTCACTGACATCAGTTTTGAACTTTCTCTGCTTTTGTTGAACTAGAGGACAATCAAGGTGAATTGGCAATTTATGCACCACTAGATCAATACCTAATCCTGGCGTGTCATCGTATGACCAAGCAAACACATCTTTAAATTAAAAAGGAGTTGAGTTATCGCGTCTCGTGTTTTCTCGTCTGTGTGAATGCTTATTTTGGTCTTTCGGATTTCTTCAGGAGTTCCCAAATTAACCGGTTCAGTGTCATTCAGATTCGGCTTAGGTTTATTCTCAAAGTGTTCCAATTCTCGATTTATTTCCCTAAAAGCCTCTTCTTCGTCATATTCCGATTCTTGGTTCATTATTTCACAATTAAACAGCTCGTTGTGATCTGGGCGTGAAGTCCGCAAGCATGTCATATTATTTAAAGTCGCATTATTATAACTGAAAGGAAAGAATAAAGGAAAAATAGCAAAAATCAGAATAAAAGAAAAAAGAGGAAATACTGATTTTATTCCTTAGAATTGGTAAGATAACAAGGTTTATAATTCAGGAATTCAAAACAAGAAACTAAAGAAAAACATCCAAGTTACATCCTAGGATAACTCGTGATGCAGGAAAGGTGGCAGGACAGGTCTACCCGGACTCCTGCCTAGTTGGGAACGGCGTGGCCTCCCAATTCCGAAGCTTGGCATTTGGCCCCACATATAACATTTCAGCGGTGCTTGTGCCTTCTCCCGGTTGAACCATGTAAGCTTCGTAGAGCATTCCTCTCATTGCCCTACATATTTCCTCGATCTCTTCAGCCGTGAAAACCTCGTCGTCGTCTTCTTCGATGTATTTCGGTCCGACGAAAGTCTCGTATAAATTTGGCAATGGTCGAGGCAGCTTCCAACCCTCATTTTTCCTCTTCCTTGCCCACTCTTCATCTTTTGGAGTGGGTTGAAAACCTATCCCAAAAAGTTTTTTAGTGGAAGGCAAGGTGATGGGTTCCGTTATTCCTTGCAGCGTTCGTCCAAGCCCCTTCCCTGGCCTGAATCCATGTCGGATAATTTCTTTAGCCATCATGATTGAGGCGTTGGACAGGAAAGGTTGGGGGCAAGGTCTTCCTTCTTCATTCTGCTCCGCTAACACAACTTCAAAAGCCTGATAAACCGTGTGCTCACTCCCTTCCCTTGCTTCAAGATATGGGATGGATGGGTCCCGATAAATAGACTGTTCGTCTTCTCCGTGGATCACAATTTCCCGATTTTCGTATTCAAACTTCACCATTTGGTGAAGAGTGGAAGGTACATCCCCTGCCGCATGAATCCAAGGTTTGCCGAGGAGAAAATTGTAAGACGTATCCATATCAAGCACTTGGAAAGTTATTCCGAACTCCACCGGTCCTATAGTCAACACCAAGTCTATTTCCCCGAGGGTGTCCCTCTTGACGCCATCAAAAGCCCTTACGCAGACATTATTGGGGCGAATTCTTCCAGTCCCAATTTCCATTCTTCTGCAGCGTGGAGAGCGGACAAATGTCAACACCTGAACCTCCATCCAACATTACCCGCTTGACGTAGTAGTCTTCGCACTTAACTGTCAGATGTAAAGCTTTGTTGTGAGCCGCTCCCTCTGGAGGTAAGTCATTCTTGCTGAAAGAAACCTGATTAACTGCGAAGAACCTTTCCATCATTCGTTCCAGTTGTTCAACGGAAGTCTTAGCCGGTATGTACGCTTCGTTCAGGGTTTTGAGCATGATCTTCTGGTGTTCGGCCGACCTCATCAGTAGAGATAGCATAGACACTTGCTCGGGGCACTTGCGTAACTGATCCACCACATCGTAGTCGGGCATTTTCATCTTTTGGAAGAAAACTTCTGCTTCTTCAACGCTTACAGGCTTCTTGGATGGGAAGCATTTCCGTGTGGCGTTGTTTAACTCTTGAGTGTTTGAATGTCTTCCAATGAAAGTATTCTCCAAAAGTTCCCCCGTGACTTCTCTGCCTTTGTACGTAACCAATGTTCTTTGATAGTTCCACGGTACTGCGGACGGGTCTGTCATTGGATTCTGTGGTACTCGTCCGATAACCACTGGCTCATTCAGCCGAGGTGGTTGAATCGTCACCCGGACCACTTAGGCCCCTTTCGGTACGTACATTGGTTTTGCCCTTTTGACTTTGAATCTCTGCGGCTTCTCTGCTCGACCTCGTGGACCGTAAAGAACTTCATTCCTCGCAGGCACCATCGTTACTGTCTTTGTCTCGACCTTCTCTTCGAGCTCAGCCTTGACAGTACTAGTCTTATTTTCCCCTTTCTCTAGCTTCGCGGCAGTTTTAGGCTTTTTCCTTCATCGACAACGGCGATTATAGCTTTTAAGGAAGGATCAAACTCTTTGTCCTCACAAATCATTCCAATCAACGGCCCGTTATTGTGAGGGGCAACGGATTGTTAGTCACATTTGGGACCTCCTCATCCCTCAATACTATCTTCCCCTACTCTATTAAGTTCTCAACCACCCTTCTCAAAGTCCAACAATCATTTGTATCGTGCCCTTCTGCTCCCGAATGATAAGCACACCTAATACCGGCGTTGTAAGCAAGTGATGCCGGATTGTGCCTTGTTTGAGAGACTGGCTGCAGGAAACCCATCTGGACTAGCTTTGGGAACAAGGTAGAATACGGTTCACCAATGGGTGTGAAAGTCCGTCTTCTGGGTGGTTCTTGAGGGCGGAAGTTATTTTGAGGTGGCTGTGGATTATAATGGTTCCGGTAAGGAGGCTGATTTCTAGGAGATGGAACTTGGCATAGAGTGGCTTGCTGTGGTGGATGGACATAGGGCTGGGTATTCATGACCATGTAGGGTTGAGGAGCATAAGTCACATTTTGGTGGGGGTAGTAATGCTGTGGGGTTCTTTCTGGAAAACGGGGCCTAGGATTACGATATTCCCTCTCTTCTGATGCTGCCATGGACGTTTATTCCTTTTTCTTTCCTCTTGACATTCCTCCGGACCCGCTTTGGACGGCTTGGGAGGTTGCCCTTATGGCTGCCTGACTTAAGATTCTACCCGTTTTCAAACCATTCTCTACCATCTCCCCGATCTTGATTGCTTCCGCGAAAGGCTTTCCCATGACTGACATCATATTCTGGAAATAGTCTGATTCTTGAGCCTGGAGGAAAGTAGTGACCATTTCTATCTCATCCATGGGAGGTTTTACCCTTGATGCTTGCTCGCGCCATTTAATAGCATATTCTCTGAAACTTTCCGAGGGTTCTTCTTCAAGTTTGACAGAGAATTTCTGTCCGGTGCGATGTCAATATTATACTGAAATTGTCTCACAACATCTCTGGCGAGATCATCCTATATATGCCATCGAGATATGTCTTGGTCCATATACCACTCTGAGGCTATTCCTACCAGACTTTCCCCGAAGTATGCCATCAACAATTCTTCTTTGTCGCCGGCTCCCCGCAATTGGTTGCAATACTTCTTGACATGAGCAATGTGGTCGCCGTGCCCATCATACTTTTCAAACTTTGGTGTTTTGAAACCCACGAGTAGGTGCACGTGAGGGAACATGCATAGATTGGTATAGGAAACACTCTTTTGCCCGCTTAAACCTTGCATGTTTTTCAAACTCTACTCGAGGCTCCTCATTATTTTTGCCATCTCATCTTGTTCAGAAGCTTTGGGGTTTTGATCTTGCCCAGGTGCAAACTCGTATTGAGGTTGTTTAGGATGAGTGCTGGTGGTGAACCGAGTTGGTTCCAGTGAGAAGGATGGTGCTTGAAATGTGAATGAGGACGAGTCAAAATTCGGCCTTTGTGTAGCGGGTTGTGCCACGATGGGACAGGGCGGTGCAGTGAATATGTTTGTAGCTACATCTGTTGTTGACATCCGGGGATAAGAATCAGAGGGTGATCCAGCAAAGTGGGCTGAAATGGCCAGGTACCCGAATGGGGTGGTTGGATAGCTTATGGGGACGTTGGAAATCCCACTTGTCCTAGAGAACAACTCAGGGAACCCAGTGATTACACTCGGTGGATCTTTTCCGTTATTCCAATCATCCAACATTTCCAACATGCGGAGCCTCAGGATTCTGTTTTCCTCCGCAGTTGCTGACTCGGGAGTTGGGACGGCCGAGATCGAACTCTCCTCGGAGACAGGAATTGTCGGCAAAGGAATTTCTGTAGACATCTCTATACTTCCCTTTGATCTCGTGAAGTAAGTGTGAATACTCCCTCTCGACTTAGCGACGGGCAACTGAACACTTGCTTTTGACCTCGTGAAGTATGAATGTGAGGCCAGACCTCCACCAAACCAAACCACCTTTTCTAAAAACCTGGACTTAGCAGCAAGCAAACGGTTAGTTTGAAACAAATAACAGATAAGTAATCTCACGTTGGGGCATGATGCACCTATACAGTTAAGTGAATTTCTACATGTTTGCAACGAAGACATGCGTCATTCCGGCTTCTCTTTAGGCTTCCCTATATTTATCATGTATATTTTTATTTATTTTTATTTCTTCTTTTTTTTTTATTTCCTATTATTATTATTTTCATTATTTGCAGTTAACAATGTGACCGGATCCGATGAGGATTGCCTACGTATCACGATGCCGCGTGAATCAGATCATTACGTTGTTCAAAACAGACGAGTGTAAAAGAAGCACACGTTTTATTAATGAAACAATCTATTACAGATTAACTTTTTTGAAAAAGGGGAAAATAACAAGCCTAAGTACAGACTCAACAAACTAATACACCCTGGTGCGAAAAGACGGACAGAAGATGCTAAGATGGAAAATACATACTCGACCTATGAATTCATTAAGGTTTCGAGAATTGGCGCCCGCGGGGCATCGCTCGGCCTCGCCGCGGTCTTAGGTGTGAGGTCCCTTTCAAGTTGTTCCAGCTCATGCATGGACTGTTTGACATAAATCATCACTGCCGAGAGAACGGTAATGCTAGTCATGTTTTCACATCGTAGACACCTTCTGATGATGGCATGGGCAATGGTCTTAATCTTATCCCTGGTTTGCCTCTTTTCTTTGAGTAGGTTTTCTATTTGATCATTACGGGCTGTCATAATCCGAGAATCCTGGAGGTATTGATTTTGCCATTACTGAATTTCTACTTCCATTTGGGCTAAGAGCTTGTGGCAGTGTCTATTTTCAGCTCCAAGGGTTCGGGTTTGCTCAAACGCTCTGTCCACCTTTCCTTTCAGATTGGCAATGGTTTGCTCGTGATCCCTTTTCAACTGTTGCAGGTACTTGTTACGCTTTTCTGTCCTTCTTGCCCAGTGTGCTTCGAGTCCTGCTATGGTATTTTCAAGATTTTTTGACTCACTCCGGCACTCCCCAATTTCCATCCTTAAACCTTTTATCAATCGTTCATCCGACTGGCTCCTTTGCTGGTTATCAGCGTCTATCCTCATCTGTTTGATCTGGGCCCTGAGCATCTCGTTTTCCTGAGTCAACCTGTTCTTTTCTCCCAGATCAGTAGCAACTTGCATGTTGTGCTCATATTTCAGACCTTCAACTTGTTGCCTCAATTTGCTGATTTCGGCACGATAGCCTCTTTCTTTTGCTAACCAATCACACTGCCTTTGCGACGACTCGGCGAAATTCAGGATGTGGGGACTTTTAGCCGGCCTTTCGTGTTCAAGTTCTCTTTTGTACCACACCTTTGGCCCGATCCTGCACACAAGTATCCGCTTTCAAATATTGACATTCACTCCAGATCTGGCGGATTTTTGCTTCAGGAAATTGTCCGTCAGGGCTAATCTCAATTGTTTGAGCACTAAGATCTTCCTCGTGTGGCACTATCTGGCATCTCCCGAGTCGTCTCAAGACTCGGCAGGGCGCGTAAGGTTGAATGCTCTTAAGTCCCATCAGTAGAAAGTGAGTTCTAGCTGCTGGCATATACATGACCTCATCAACAGGCAACCATCCCAGTGTCCACTATATTTGGCTGGGAGTGAGAGTCTGAAAGAATGAAGTCCATGTCATAACTCCTTTGGGCAGACTAATCTCTTTGGTTCTCGTGTAAAACTCTTATATGCAAGTTTTCTTCGAGCAACCATGGCTCAAAAGCTCGGAACGATGGCAGAGATGTTCAGTCATCCATATTTGTAGCAGCAAGTTACACCCTTCGAAGAAATTCCCCCGGCTTTGCAGGCTGTGAGAGCTCGAAAGATATCAGATACCACCATAGGCGCGAGAGTACTATCATTCTGAGTGAGCAAAGTACTGACGACCCCGGATATTTTCAGATCAATATTTCCGTCCTTCCTTGGAAATACCAGAAGGCCCAAAAATGTTATCATGAAAGCCACCCATCTGTGCTCATCCCACTTCTGACGACTACCTTTGCTGCATAGCTTGTTAATCGGATTATTGAATCCTACTACATGACCATACATGTCGTATATGAAGCATGGATTACAAAAACTGGCGGCCAAATCTGGGTTATGGACCGTCCTGGGTATTTTTAGTGAGTCTAGAAATCGATGCACCGTGACAGCTCTTGGGGCAACCAGGTATTTTTGCCTTAATGGAAGTTCAGCATTTCCGATGTACCCAGCCATTTCCTCCAGAGTCGGTGTGAGTTCAAAATCGGAGAAGTGGAAAACATTGTGCGCTGGGTCCCAGTAGGTGACCAAAGCTCTCATGATATCTCCCCGAGGCTGGATTTCCAATAAACCCGTGAGACCTTTCAGATATTTCTTGACCTCACCTTGCCCTTCAGCACCTAGATCATTCCACCATAGCCGTAACTTGACAGGGATTTTAGTCATTATCGAAAAGTGTTCATTTTGCATTGTGCTCATCCTGCACATTTATTAAGGTGACTTTAAGAAAAAATGATTTGACTCAAAAAATATTTTGACTATATTTTAAAAAAAAGATCCGATTTTCAAACACGGCCTTTCAGCACTTCGGGGATGAAGATTTTAAGGCTGTGAGGGTCAACCGATCAAAAACTCTGAAAGATGACCGAAAGTGGCCGTTTATGCAAAATCAGCCTTCTGCCGTCCCTTTCGGGAACATTTGGCTATTTTTGACAAAAACAATCACTTGATTTATTTATGACTCTTTTTTTAGTAATGAACCAAAATGGGGAACACGACCTCACAGAGCCTCGGGGACGAGGATCCTAAGGCCGTTGGGCAATTTGGTCAGAAAAAATAAAAATGACCAATAATGGCCGTTTGTGCAAAGTCAGCCTTCTGGCGTCCCTTTCGGGAACATTCGGCTCTACTTGATAAAACGGCATTACCCGACTCATTCATGACGAAATTAAAATTCTATCATTTTGGCTATTTTGAAAAGGGGAGGTTGGACCCGATGAGGGTTGCCTACGTATCTCGCACCCTGTGAGAATCAAACTGGCGTAGTTCGGGCCGATAGGGAAATAAACTAGACCCCCCCCCCTTCTTTCAACACACTTTTTAAAGAAAAGGAGAAAAATTATTTTTCTGTAATTTTTTATTATCTTATTTTTGAAAAGAGACGAAGACTAAAAAAAAAAATTTTTTTATTTTAAACTTCTTTTCATTTTTTGAAATTTCGAAAATCTTTTAAGGAAGTATTTGGACTATTAGTATGCATTTATGAAAGAGATACTACAAAAGAAAAAATATTTTTTTTTTGAATTTTGAATTTTCCCTTTTTTTTATTTTTAAACAAATACTTTTTTGGATTTTTAATAAATCAAACTAAAAGACAAATTTTGTTTTCATTTTTTTTTAAGAAAATTTCGGCGAGGTTTTGACACTACTTGGACATTGGCTTTATTTTTCCAAAATAAGTAATTATTTCCCTACGCTGCTATTTTTCTTTCCTTTTTTTGAATTTTTTTTAGAAACCGGTCAGCATGCAAATCTGAAACAAATAAATGCGCAAAACAAACGGGATGCAGCAGGATGGTCTTTTCATTTCAGGTTGCATGTCCTAGACGGACCCAACCCCTGTGTTGAGTCCCCTATGTAAAATGCAACATGATGCAAATAAGCGTTCCTACTAGGGATCCGGCATGAGGTTTCGTTATACTAAGTTCATCCTGGGTATATGTTCTAGACCGTGTACCCGAGCGGACAACTCGAGTCGAGGAGGGGGCTACGTACCGGGGACCCGCGAGATCGTCCGGCTTTGTAACTTGTCCGACCTCTTTCTTATTTCAGGGTATGACACTAACAGAATAGGGAGTCTCGACCAGCGAGCTTCTCCCCGGAGGTAAGAAGAGAAGGGTTTCGCCACAGTTTATATACAGTTCAGATAATATCAAAGCGGTAAAAGACAACATTTAGCACGTTATGCCAAAACATGTAATAAATATCAGATAATAAAGCCAAATATAACAATTATTCTAAGCTCGAACCAGAGTCGCCAGCAGAGTCGCCAGAGCTGTCACACCTCCTTTTTGCACGTCCGCCCCGGAGGGTAAATGCGTGAGGGAGTTTTTCCAATTTAAGTGACAATATTCGAAATGGAATTATTTATTTAATTCAGAGTCGCCACTTGGGAAAGGTTTGGCTTTTGGTGTCCCAAGTCACCGGTTTATCTTGAATCCCAAATCGAGGAAATTTTCGACTTTTCCAAATGAAGTCTGCGAACCAGAAATTCTAAGTAAGGAATTCTGTTGACCCGAGGGAAGGTGTTAGGCACCCTCGAATCCCGTGGTTCTAGCACGGTCGCTTAAATTGTTATAATGGCTAAATATCTGATTTAAATACATGTTATAACTTATGTGCTTTTATTAAGTTTAAACCGCTTTTATTATTATTATTTTTTATAGAATTGCAACGTCGTGAAAATGCATCTCGAACCACGTCACAATCAATGCACCCGTAGTTGTTAACACATTTCGACTCCGTTGAGATTTGAATTTGGGTCACATAAATGCGCACCCGAATTTAAGAATGTAATTTAATTAAGTCGCGCCTAAAGAGTCTAACGCGTTATTATCTTTGGGGAAGGCAGTGAAATTCACTAAACAGTCCATCCCGAATTCTAAGTATTTTATTACGACCAATTATTGAGGGCCCCGCAATTTGCATTTTTTTTTATTTGGCGAGGCTCGTCTCATTTTTTGAAAGGATAAACCTACAACGACTACATTTTTCTATTATGTTTGTCTCTAAAATGAAAGAAAATACACGCTAATTAAATTAAACATGCTTTGCCAGCTTCGGCCTCTTATTGATTATCAGATTAATTATTTATGAGGCGAGGAATTGTTTCATGCCTTATTCCATGAGCGAACATGCTTTTAATTTAATAAAGAAAATTGCATACAAGATTAATATAATACTAAGCTCACGCTAAACATTCTTCAAGTTGAATTTAAACTAACTTATTTAAATTAGATTAATGGAATTAACTACTAGAGGATACTACTAACGGGATTCGAACACTGCCTAATGGAATCCGATTTTTGACAGAGTTAGCTCAAATGACTTTAATGCTTGAAAATCAACAGACAAACAGGCTGCCAGGTAAATCCCAGCAGTACAAGAAGATTGCAGGCAGAAAGCAGTAAAATAGTAGTTCCTGATTTTGAACTTCGAGCAGAAAACAAACTGGAGTTCCTTGTTGTGAAACCTAGCTTTCAAAAAAACTAAGATCCTGGGAACATTCCCTCTTTTCTGGTTTTTAAACTCTTGGTTGTCTGTATTTCTGGTTTCTTTTCCAATCCCCCACCCTATTTTCTGATCTCTTTATGTCTTCTAAAAAAAACTCTTGGTGTCTGACCCAAAACTCCCCTTTATTTTTTCTGATTCTTTATGTTGCTGAAATTAAAGGGAGATAGATTTTTAGAGAGGTTTTTGATGGCTGAAACTCTGAGTTTTTCAAGGGTGTCCTCCTCCCCTCTCTGATCTTTTCCCTCCTCCTTTTATATCCTTATAGAAAGGAAGAAAAACTCCCTCCAAACACATGCTGCCCAGGGCTTAAAATAAGCCTTAAAAGCTGTCATCTCCATTTGGGATTGTCTAGGCATGGGGTTTCTTTTACTTTAAACAGCTGAAACTCAGAAAGGCAATGGGTACCCTACTGTACAGCAGGTTCCACTACCATTCTCATGTGCATCTTCAGCCTTTTATTATTAAACTCACCTTACACCTGACTTCTCATCTGTAAAGATGTCAGCCAGGGTGTATTTGCACTATAGACTACTTTAATGGTTCAAACCATACTCAAACTGGCAGTCCACTAAACTTAAGTTCTGAAATTTTCATTAAAATTTCATCTATAACCAATCCTTAAGTGGTTCTTGATTCAACTGAACAGGCTAACACACAGTGTAATCAGTTCTCAAAAACCTCAGTAAACAAATCAATAGCACGAGTCAGATTAACACCATTCCAAACTGGAACTAATTGACGACATATATCGAATCGACTACGCGAATTACAACCACACAATTAATAGAAAATGGTTAGAATCCAACAGTATTAATCAGGTGATTCAAATTGCATTGCCCAAAACAAAAGTTGCCCTGGAAACTAATTGATCGACCAAATTCTTTTTCAATCGATTATATAGTTTACACACATACACTCAATCAGTTAATAGAGAAAAACTCGACCAAATAAAAAGGTCCGAGCAAGGTGGACAGAATAGTCGACACAAAAATAAAAACAAATCAAATAACATTTAAACACACGAACAAACATTAACAGAACAAAGAACATGAATTGGCAAGGAAAAAAGAAAAAGAAAAATACCATAAAGAATTGAAAATCAGACGACCTTGTCTCGAATTTTGAATCGAACCTCTTTTGGGGTTGAACGGACTTTAATCAAAGTGTTCTCAACTGAGAACACTTCGATTAAGGTCTATTAGACCCCAACCCTCTCGTCTAATTGGACAAAACCCTCAAATTCCGGATTTCTAGGGTTCTTGGGCCTGATTTGGGACTTGGGGTTTTCTGGTTAGATTCGGACCAAACCAAGCTTGGTTTGGTCACGAGGGAGGTCAGGGGGTACCTGGTATGGATTTGGGGGGGTTTGGCATGGGTTGGGGTCCGGCTCCGGCTAGAATCTTCAAACGAAGATTCGAGACGGTGGGGGAAGATTCGAGACCCATGGTTTGTAGATCCATGTTCAGGGGGTTGAGGTGTACTAGGGGTGTTAGTTTAGTGGTCACCGACATTTTTGTCGCCGGGTTTCAGGTGGGGGAACGGAGGGGCGACGCTAGGGTTCTAAGGGGGTGTCTGGGAAAGGGACGATGATGGGAAGGGGGGTCTGGCTTAGGGGGCGTGGGGGTAAGGGTTTGGGCTTATATAGTTAGGGGGAAAATTAATCTAGGCCGTTAGATCATCAACAATCGATGGCCTGGATTAACCAGCTTAAATGGAAACAACGCCGTATGGGTTAGGTGAGACCAGTGGGTCTCTGGGTGAGACGGGTCGGGTTTAAACGTGGGTATGCAGATGTGATCTTGGCCGTTGATCATTCTGAGATCAACGGCCCAGATCAAACATGATCAAGACGACGTCGTTTGGACGTCCCTGAGGCCAACTGATCTGGACCGGAAAAAAACAAATGCTTTGGGCCCGATTTGGGTCCAATTTGAAATGGCCCAATCCCAATTTTATCCAATTTCAAACTTATTTCTTTTCTTTTCCCATTTATAATAAAAAAATCCGAATTTACAAAATTCTAAAAATATATTATAAAAAATATAAAAATCAAAATTATATCACAAGACAGCAATTGATTTTTAGTAATAATTAACACACAATATCATATATTAATTAAACAAAAATGAACCTTTAAACGATAAAAATGACAAAATTAACAAAGACAAATATTTTTGTGATTTTTTATTCATTCAAAACCAAATATGATTCAATTAATTTCTAATAGTAGAACAATATCCCAACTTTATGCGCGACATACATTTTTGTATTTTCAATTCATAAAACTAAACAATCACAGATAAAAACTACAAAAATGCCAAGCAAATTCACAAAATTATACACAAAAGACAATTTATTATTAATTTTTCGATTTCTTTTGGAGTAATTGTCGTGTGAACAAAAATCACGTGCTCACAATTAGTCAAGGAGCTTAAATGTGTAAACCAAGCTTCAGTACCTTCGGGGAATTCAATACCCACTACTCGACTTTCAAATTCTTCAATGCAACTTAAACCGGTCATACCATAATTCATATATCCAACCCGGTGATAGAGATGTTCCTGCATCCATAATTGTAGTAACAGATTGTAGCCTTGGAATAACTTTTCCCCCTCCCGACAGATAGTCAAGGCTCGGTATATTTCGGATAAGATCAGGGGAGCCACAGTGCTGTTGGCTTTCTTGATTGCAACATCGACCATTCCTACGAGACCCACCTCTATATTACCATCTTTTCACGGACAGACTACAACACCCAAGAATGCTACAATAAAAGCCAAACCCCGCCTTGCTTCCCATTTGTTTTTATTTCCGGCATGGGTAAGACAAGTGTTCGGCTCTTTGAAACCTCGAGGGCTACCGTAGCGTGGATACAAGAGTTGGAGAGTGCAATACCCTTCAGATAAATTTCTATCCTGAATATCTCGACTAATACTCAGCAAATCCAGAAATCTGTAAGGGGATACCGGTCTTGGTGACAATGGATATCAACTTCTTAAGTTTCCATTAAGGCCCGCATAACCTGCAACTTCCTCCAGTGAGGGTGTGAGCTCAAAGTCAGAGAAACGGAACACATTGCGAGTTGGGTCCCAAAAAGGTATTAATGCTTCAATTATGTCCAACCTTGGCTTGACGTTCAATAGTCCGACGAGTCCTCCCAGAACTTTTACCACTGTTTCTCTACTGCCTTTTCCTAGATTATTCCACCACATGTGGAGCTGTAAGGGGATCTCTTTAAGGACTGTGAAGGGTTTGATTTTATTTGTGCTCATCCTGCATATTTATTAAGGTGATTTAATACTTCATTTTGACCCAAAAGTGATGCTATGTTTTCAAAATTTTACTTTAAAAAAATAAAACACGGTTTTGCAGACACGGCCTTTCAGCACTTCGGAGAAGAAAATTGTAAGGATGTGCCTGTTAACCATACAAAATGACCAAAGGGCTATTCTTGCAAAAACAAATCAACTATGGGACGAAAATGGGATGGGGGTTGCCTACATATCCCACATCCGGTAAGAATCAAATTAGCATAGTTCGGGCAGATAGGACGAAAATAAATCAACTATTTTTTCAAACAAAAAATATTTGTCAAAATTTTGGCAGAGTTTCAGCATATATTTTTAGACACTGATTTTTCAAAACAAGTAATTATCTCTCCGAGCCCTCACATTGATTTTCTTTTTCCAATTTTTCTCCTATTATTCATAAGCCGGTCAACATGCAAATCCGAAGTGAATAAATGCACAAGTAGCAAGTAGGATGCATCAGGATGGTCTTTTCATTTCGGGTACACCTGTCCTAGACAGACCCAACCCCTGTATTGAGTCTCCTAAGTCAAATGCACGTGATGAAAACAAACGTTCCTACTAGGGATCCAGCATGTGGTTTTGTTATACTAGGTTTAAAACCTGGGTTTATTGTTCTAGACCTGGCTTACCCGAGCGGACAACTCGAGCCGAGGGGGGCAGCGTACCGGGAATACAAAAGCTTCACCGGCTTAGCAACTTGTCCGAACCTCGTTCTAAAAATGGGATAAGACTCTAGATAGAAGAGAAATCACACGAAGTGCACCTTTCTCCATGATTTAGAAGACTTAGAGAGAGGAAGGATTTTGTAACAGTTTATATATAGTTCACAAAATATCAAAGCGGTAAAGAATTTAGCATATTAGGCTCAAACATGTAAGAAAATCAGATAACAGATAAAGCCAATCATAACAACTATTCTAAGCTCGAATTCTTGAACCCTGAACCAGAGAAGGGTTCGATTCCCCAGCAGAGTCGCCAGAGCTGTCACACCTCCTTTTTACCACCCCGAGGGGGGTATAGGGGAGTTTTTCCAATTTAAGTGACATTATTCGAAATGGGACTATTTAATTTATTTCAGAGTCGCCACTTGGGATAGTTTATTTGGTGTCCCAAGTCACCGGTTTATTTTAAATCCCAAATCGAGGAAATTTCGACTTTCCTTTTGAAGTCTGCGAACCAGAAATTCTGAATAAGGAATTCTGTTAACCCGAGGGAAGGTGTTAGGCACCCCCGGATTCCGTGGTTCTAGCACGGTCGCTTAAACTATCATAATTGGCCTATTATCTGATTTTAGTACATGTTTTAACCTATGGTACAATTTTTAGAAATTATTAACCGCTTTTAAATATTTTAAAGAAGATTTAACATCGTTCAAAACATGTCTTTGGATTGCGCCACATGAAATTCACCCGCAATCCGAAACACATCTTATTCAACGTTGTTGAGATTTGGATTTGGGTCACATAAAATGCACACCCGAGTTTAGGAAGGTAATGTTATTAAAACAACGCGCCTAAAGCGACTACACACTTTTTTTAACTTTGCGAGGGCCATAGAAATTTGCTAAATGGTACGCCTTGAATTATAAGGATTTTAAAGAAATAGTTAAATAAAGGCCATGCATTCGGAGATTTTATTTGGCGCGGCGCACCTCCATTTCAATTTTTTAAGGATATTCAAACTAAAATTTGGAGGGCCATGACTATTGGTGTTACTAATATGGCTCACCTCCAATCTAATTAACGGGCTTAATTTTCCAGATGCTAAGTGCAATTAAATATGTTACTCAAAACCACTAAAAGGTTATGTGAGAAAGAGTCAATTATCTTAAACAATGGGATTCGACCCAGCCCCAAATGGACCAGTAGCCCAACGAGAGAGGAACGACTCAAGTCTCATTTAAAAGGGACAGTCACGCCTGAACCCAAGGTCAAGGTCAAGCCCAAACTCGAACAAGGACGGTTTCAAACAATGAAGAGGTCCTTAGTTCGAATCCACAACTCAACTCGGAGGCCAGTCTCTCACATTTTCATTTTTAAACTATTAAACCAAAGGGAAACAGAGATTACGACAAAAACTTTTAAGGCTTTGGGCCTGAATTAGGCCCAGTCCTGGCAGAAAGGAGAGCAACGATGGGTCTTGCCCAGGGACCGAATACCTGAAGACCAAAACACAATTTCAAAACCCCATTTGAATTCGAGGCATCATAATATCCGACATTCTTTCTCATAATTAAAAATGACTTGAGCTATTCGAAGCATAAGTGCATAAAATTTTAGAATATCTCATGAAAAGCTTTTGAAAAAGCAATTTTTGAAATCTGATGATGTAACACTACTGCCTAAAAGTCACTTGAACAGAAAAGGTTACTGAATTTATACCTTGTTCAAACTTCACACTAAATATAACTAAACATGCTTGATTTTCACTACACATTTAACCATGTAACAACTATCTAAATCAACTTAAAATCACTAACATTGCAGATCAAGAACCTCTCTTAACCATTCTCAAACAGAACTAAACCCACAATATAAAACAAACTAAATGGATTCAACCTTCAACATAATGTTTAACCTTAACTATATTAACCTTATGCTTAACAAAACCTTCAACAATTTGAACAAAGATATACATGACTCTCAAAACTAATGGTCACTTCAACCACAAGCAGAACTCAGGAACTAAATAGACAAAACCAACATATGCTGCATAAGAGTCCTATTAAAATTTTGATATAAACTTCGAGATAAACTAAGAAGGAAAACATGTTGAGCTAAAAATCGACAAAGCAAACTAAAAAAAACGAAGATGAAACAACATGTGATAAAGAGGAAAGATCCTCATTTTCTCTTCAACCAAAACACTTCATGAACTGTGTTACATGCTTAACTCATAAATGTATACCTGGATGTAGAAGAAAACAGAGAAGAGGAGTAAGGAACCAGCAGCTAAAGAACAACAATCCACAGCAGTTAAACAGCTCAACCAGATTAAATTCAAAAGTAACAGAAGGTAGCCTCACTTGAGAAAATACCAGAACAGAATTCAAAACCAAACCTCAAAACCCAATTTCAATCCATTTTTGAACTATCTTAAACAAGAAAACTTTTTCAGGGAATGAGAACTTCAGAAATTACACAAGATGAGCAATGGAACAGTGATTTTTCCTTTAGTTTTGGCTGTTTTCTCTTTTCTGTATTTCTTAGCTCTCTAAAAAATCTAAATTGTGCCTCAAGTAACAATGCCTTTATAGGCAAGTTACTACGGCAGCCTTAAGGGCCTAGTTCTTCTCACTTTAGACCTTTCTTAGTTTTTCTTTTTGCGAGTTAGTCCCTCATTTTCTGACTTGCTAGCCAAGCTAAGCTATTTTCAGCTTTCTAAGAAGCTTCCTAAGGCAGTTACTGCAAGATTTCCCTACATACAATTCCTAAACTACCCCTTAGGACCCATGTTATTTACCTTGCCGGACCAACTTGGGTCAAATTGACCCAAGGCAAATCAAACCTGGGCCTTTAAACCATTGGATTAACCCCTTCCTTTGGGCTTTCAAAATAAGTCTTGATTTCAAAATTCGAAACCAAACAGATGACAGAATTTTAACACAAGATTTTTAAGAAAATGACCAAAACATTTTGAATCGAAGAAAACCTCTAAATTAAATAGCCCTCTTTAGACCAGAATTAAAAGAAAGACTAACAAACTAAAACACAATTAAAGGGAAAATCAATTCATGTAACAAGAACACATGCGGGTGCAATTTTAATGAAACAGATGCAGAGACGATCAACAAGTACATCACAGAAATAAAATAAATAAAGAAAAAAACAATCAAAATGATAAGAGAATCACGCAAAACCAAAAAAAATGAGCAGAAATACCTAAAAGAAAGTTAACCTCGAAGTTTCTTTTAAAAATCTTGATTCGGACCAAAATGGGCCTCGATCATGTGTTTTAAATGAAAACACATGACCAAGATTCTCTTTGGTCCTAATCCACCCAAACTCTGACCTTGACACTATACAACCTTGATTTCAAAATAATATTCGACGGGTTCTGGGGCCATTCGAAGGAAAAGGATTATGGATTTGGAAAGAGGGGGGTAAGGAGGTCCTATGGTGTAAATTTGGTGGTGGTTGATAGTGGCGCTGCCACTGGAGGAAGTTGGGCGGCGCTAGGATTTTGAATTTCGATCTAAAATCCGAGGAGTTTCGAAGGGATTCGAGTTGAATGAATTGGGGATTTGGGATTAGGAGGTGGATGAGGTTCAGAGGTGTGATTTTGACGGAGAAAAGAGGTGGCGCCGCCACCAGTGGACGGTGGAAAAGGGTGGCGGCTATTAGGGTTTGGTGAAGCTGTCTTTGGACTGGGGAAGGTGAGAGACGGTGAGAGGGGGGTATGAGCGTTTGGACAATTATATATTAAACCAGACTCCAATTCCGGACCGTTAGATCAAAAGAGATCAACGGTCCTGATCAAAGGCCATTAAAACGAGGTCGTTTGAATTATGTGGGGATTTGACCGGGTTGGGGCGGAAATTGGGCTGGATTGGTCGGGTAGAGGGGTTGAATTAATTGGGCTTGGGGAATTTCATGAATTTGACCCAAAAAATATGATTATTTTCCTTTCATTTTCTTTTTATTTTCAAATTTTTTTAATTAATTCCAAATAAAAATAAAAGCCTAAATTAAAATCTCAAAACTAGATTATCCTACCAAATTAAATTAATTAACTCTAAATAATAATTACCATAACTAATTAAGTGCCAAATTAAAAGAAAACTACCAAAATTCGAAATTAAACAATAATAACAACAACAACAACCCAGTGTAATCCCACTCGAAATTAAACAATAATGAATGCAAAAAATAAGCTATTTTTTTGCGATTCTTTCATTTTTGGTAAAACATTATTTACTAATTAATCTAAAAATGTAAAATTAAATCCTAAATACAATGCGTGATATTTTGCTATTTTTCATGATTTAAATAAAATTAAATATGCACACAAAATGCAAACAAACACGAAAATTGAGCAATTAATTCCTAGAAGCCAAATAATAAAAGAAAAATCTTAATTTTGGGGATTCTATAGGAGTAATTCATGCGAAGCAAAAATCACGTGCTCACAGCTGCAATGCGCGACCCTATCCAGACACTGGTCCACATGAAACACCTCAAGTCACTCTGCTCGAAATTGACGACCACGCGTAATTGATGTCTAGAACCAAAGCAAATCATCATACCCACGGTGAAGCAAATACATAACACCACACAAACCCGAAGGGACATAACTGATACGCCATTTATAGAGCAAAACCCAGTACTCTTCCCGCTCGACTTTCACTATGAAACCCTAATGGAACCGCACCATATGTGCCTATAACCAACAAATCATAACGCCTCGCAACGCAGAAAAGTAACTCATATATCACCTCAGAACACTAATTGCTCAATAATAACAAACTCAACACATCCCTCAACAATACAACTCGGAGCCAACCAAGCTGACTCAAGTTAGAACACACATCCACATTAGCCTGCCAACGAAACCCTTATCAAGGAAACCCTGTAGCTTCTCCTTCAACTCCTTTAACTATGTCGGTGCCATACGATATGGTGCCCGGCATCAAATCAATATCGAAATCAACAACATCGCACGGTGACATGCCCAGCCACAAGAAACACATCCGAAAAGTCCCTCACCACCGGAATTGAATCAATGGTAGGAGTCTCTACACTAACATCCATCACGAAAGCCCAAATAAGAAAGACAATCCTTTCTAGCCATCCTCTGGGTCTTGGAATATGAAACCACCCTACTAGGATGTGAAATCCGTCGAACCTCGTCACTCAATCTGTGGCATTCCCGGCATAGCCAGCATCGCTGCCTTAGCGCAATAGTCCAGAATAACGTGGCACGAAGACAACCAGTCTATACCCAATATTACATCAGAATCTAACATACCAAGCAGCACAAGATCCACTCGGGTCTTCAAACCCCAATAGTCACTAAACAGTGCTGATACACACAACCCACAACCACAACATAGCCTAAATATGAGAACTCCCAGTCTCCAACTCCATATAGCATACGAATCACCATACCTGATCCTAGTTCCGCCATCCGAATACATACCACACCTCTAATACCCAATCATTCCATGAGAGATACTCTAAAATTCTTCTGTGACACCAAGCAAACTCGAATATCAGCAGTCAATCTAACAAGAGAGTGTCGCAATACTACCGAAGTACTAAAAACCTAATTACATTGCCTTTTTCTGAAGCATATACCCTTGTCAAATCACCCCAATTAGCAATAACATTTCCTTAATCATCTGAAGATCATTTCCCAAATCATCTGAAGATCATTTCTCTAATTATCTAGAGCTCATTTCTCTAATTATCTGAAGTTGCCCGTGCTGCCTAAGAATTTGTGACCTTCCTTTCAGAACTGATCTATGACCTTACACATGCAAATCTACGTCTTGCACAACATACCGCATATACTATACCATCCTAAGGTAAACATGAGAACTTCATATCCATTCTGAGCCACACGCAACTACGTACTCAACTAGCCAAGAACTTTTCCATTAGACCTCATATAGGAGAAAATCACTATACATCCCATGCTTCTCATGCCCGTGGAAAATATACACCTCTAACCATGGTAGAAATCATCAAGAACTTTCCGAATTCCATTCGCACAAAACTAAACCGTCAGGACTGAATCCTTCTAACTCAACCAAGCTACGCAGGCCACTAAAAACCTAAGAGAATTACTGCGAAACACATGCAGAACTCATTACCTTGTAATCACCCAAAGTACTGATCATATCTTTACCATGTCGATCCGGCCTACTACCAAGCTATCCTAATTGATCCTAGTTTCTTCTAAATTACCTTCAAATTGACACTTCTCCTTGCCATAACACCATAATTCCTCAACCCAGACTCACCACATGAGACCCAAGCATAAAACCACGCCGTCTAAGGCTCATAAGTTGCTGAATACTCTCTTAAACATCCCAAAAGCACCACATTTGAAATACTTTACTATGAAGAGACTTCCTGTGAATCTAAATCCGTTACTTTCACCTTCTTGATGTTGATAAATAGAATCCCATAGTTGATATAGAAATGAAACAAGTCTTGACACCCTCCTAACTGTAAACCCCAGTTTCTAGCCAAAAGTACAACTTGAAAATCCCCAATCATTGCATGTAAAATCTCGAACACATTAGAACCATTCTCTAGAGTCATCCACTCTACTCAAACTGCAATTAGCCTAATCAAATGAACCGAACAACATGTGCCTCATTTGCACTCCGACACCGCAGAATGTAACCTCACCCCAATGCAACCAAGCAACTTCCTTCGCTATGCACCAAGCATCCTTCACCAATAATCACTCAAGACACTCAGTGATTCTCATACACCTATGAAGCATAACATAACCTTTGTCGAAATTTTTCTTTTACTCAAGCCATCCTCGGTCTCAATCTCCGTAAGCCATAACTGATTCACATGCACGACTCAAACAAGAACCAACATAGCACATAGACGTGCAACCAACTAAAAAATAGCCGACTCCCCCACTTGACACAAAGCCATAGATCAAAACACACACAATAATTTATCGTGCATATACTTTATTACTGCCATAATACCATAGTGAGATTAAACGTCATCCTTCATAAGCTCGTGAAACATAGACCATCTAGCACTTTAAGTCTTCTACAATTCTCGCATTCGCTCCCATAACAGTTAAACCCACTCTCTTAAGCGACCCAAATTTAAATCGCAACACATATCCTTCACTTGTAAATAAGATCTCCTAACAGACAATCATAAGGATTGCACAACTTCAAAACACTTCGCATGAGATAACCCACCTGTTTTGCCTCCAACTAATATTTCTGTATACCTTCCAACGTCATAAACACTACGTGTCACACCTCCTTTTTACGCACCCGCAGGGGCGCGGGGGGAGTTTTTTCCAATTAAAGGACAATCGAAACGGGATTGGTTTATTAATTTCAGAGTCGCCACTTGGGAGATTTAGGGTGTCCCAAGTCACCAATTTTAATCCCGAATCGAGGAAAAAGAATGACTC
Source organism: Nicotiana sylvestris (assembly GCF_000393655.2). NCBI lineage: Eukaryota > Viridiplantae > Streptophyta > Magnoliopsida > Solanales > Solanaceae > Nicotiana > Nicotiana sylvestris. The sequence continues at coordinate 14,823,341 of NC_091064.1, forward strand.
CATATTACAGTCTGCGTACCAGAAATCCGGATAAGGAATTCTGTTAACCCGGGAGAAGGTGTTAGGCATTCCCGAGTTCCGTGGTTCTAGCACGGTCGCTCAACTGTTATATTTGGCTTGATTATCTGATTTTATACGAATATGAACTTATGTGCAAATTTTAACTTTTAACCGCTTTATTATTATTGTTTTTATACGAGAATGTGAACGTCGCTTAAAACATATGTCTTTGGACTGCGTCACATGAAATGCACCCACAATCCGGAACATATTTTATTTGACGTTTTGGGATTTGGATTTGGGTCGCATGAAATGCACACCCCAAGTTTTAAGAAAGTAAATTATTAAACACGCGCCTAAAGAGACTATCGCGTCATTATTTTGCGGAGGCCGTGAAATTCGCTAAACGACCCTCCTGAATTCTAAGTAATTTTAAACAAGTATTTACTGAGGGCCCCGCAATTTGCATTTTTTGTTTGTCGAGGCTCGTCTCATTCTATTTATTTAAAGGAATTTGCAACGTCATGGAAATGCATCTCAAACCACGTCACAATCAATGCACCCGTGATTAGAGACATATTTCGATTTCGTTGAGATTTGGATTTGGGTCACATAAATGTGCACCCGAGTTTAGGGAGATACATTATTAAGACGCGCCTAAAGCAACCAAACGCATTATTATTTTTGGGGAGGGCCGTGAAATTTGTTAAACGGCCCATCCCGGAATCTAAGTATTTAATACATATATTTTGTGAGGGCCCCGCAATTTGTCCCTTTTATTCGGCGAGGCTCGTCTCATTTTACTTATTTATTTGAGGGCAAACTTAAAGCAACTACGATTTTCTACCAATAAAATCATCCGAGGTTAAACAAAAAACAACGATTCTAACAGGTAATAATATCCAGGGTAAAAATGAAAAAATAGAATAACTTCGTTCATATGCTCACATTTACTTTAAGCATGCAGTAACTAAACATAGAATAAACATTTTTAACACAACAACAAAAATTGCATTGTTGACATTCATATATATCGAATATTCTCATTTATTGCCTTGAACCATAATATGCAAAAATGAATGAAATGAAACAAAGGACAAAGAACACCAACCTTCGAACCTCGACAATCCTAGAACAACAAACAGTGCTTCCTACGGAACCCGAACCGGACTTCACTGAACAAGGCATAACAACGAAAACCCCAGAACAAACTCGACGAACCGGACCTCGACTCAACTTTTGGACTTTGGAATGGAACTCGACTTCAACTCGACCTCACTGACGGACTGTTTGGTCGGCGACTGTGGGATCAACGGGCAGTGTTTAATGGCCGGAGGCGTCGCTGGACATGGGGACGACGAACAGCAGTGGTCGTCGGGGCAGTGGTCGAGGGCTGGATTATGGCGGTTTGGACAGTAGGGTGATTCTGTTTCGACGTGAGGGAGTCGATGGGGAGCTGGTCGCTACTGGTTTTTGGGGTAGGGTTGCTGCTGGTGGTTTGTTGGTTTCGGACGTGAGGTCGAGGAGCTGGGTAGTGATGATGGTGAAGGTGAGAGGAGGAGGGTGGTCTGTTGGAGCAGGTGGTCGACGAGCAGGTGGGTTTGGATGTGAGGTTGTTGACGGAGTGAGTAGGGTTTGTTTATGGTTGTTTCACGGCGGGAACGAGGGTGATGAGGGTGATGGGAGCTGAAGGTTTGTTGATGGAGGTGCGTTGGAAGCTTGGTGGTCAGTGGTCGACGATGGCGGAGCTCGCAACGGCAACAATGGCGGATTCAAGGAGGAGGAAGGCGGTGGTTATGGCGGTGGGTTTTGACGCGGGGTCGTTAGCTGGGGGAAGGTGACGGGGTGGTGTTTGGGAGGAGGAGGGTCGTGGTCGTTGATGGTGGTTCCGGCGTTGATGGAGGTGGTGAGACGGAGAGGGTGGTTGCCGGTGGTGAAGGTGGTTTTCACCGTGTTTTAGGGCTTCTGCTTCTTCTTCTCAAAGAAGAAGATGCACAATACTTTTCCAATAAAAATCTTTCAAAGTCCCCCCTTCTTCTTTGGCCTTTGTCCGTGTTTTGTAATGGGTTTGTCAAGAAAAATGAGCCCCACGCGTGGTGGGGTTCAAGGTTTGTGTCCCCCACGCGTGGTGGGGTTCCCCATGTGTCCTGGACACGGTTTATTATGGGCTAGGTCCGAAATTAGGCCTAAAACCGGGTAGTTTGAACCCGAATATTATTCTTTTGCCCGGACCCGAGAAATAGGAAAACGTTGCTTAACTAGTCCTATGTAAGCAAAATAACTACCAAAAATAAGACTAGTATTCAAACAAAACTATATATTTTTTTTAATATTTTTTCAAGATTTAAAATAGCTACAAAATATTAATAAAACTATTTTTGTAATTTTCGTTTTTTAAATATTAAGATAAAATATGAAGTAATATTTTTTTGTATTTTTCAAAGTTAAAATGACTATAGAATATTAATAAAACTATTTTTTGTAATTTTCGTTCTTTAATAAAGACAAAAATATGAAGTAATATTTTTTTGTATTTTTTCAAAATTATTATGACTGCAAACATTAATAGAACTATATATTTTTTTGTAATTTTTGAATTTATATAAAGTACCAAAATAAAGTACAATTTTTGTATTTTTCAAGTTTATGAGAGATACATAAACTAAAATTTATATATATTTTTTGAAATTTTCTTTTTGCAACGAAATAAAGTAAAAATAGTTAAAATAGCTATACTAGACCCAATTTCACATATTCATGCTAAAAATGTGAAAATTCTCGGGGAGGGTCAAAAATCACGTGCTTACAGCTGCCCCTCTTTGACTGGAAACACGAAGAGTTTTCCGACAAAGAACGACTAGACGTGTTTTTGACCCGACCATTACTTGGACGGACTACACTTAAGGAAAGGGAGGGAATGTGACCGAGCCCTGGTATCTGAGCTGCCTACATATCCTTGGTTATACAGGAATCAGGCCACGTGTAGTTCGGGAATGAGAGAGATAGTGAAGTGTACCGAGGTGAAGAGCCGATCGAGGTGCCGTTCCGTTGAGGTTCCGGTCCGCGGTCCTGTCATTACAACAAAAATGAAAACTGAAAAAGACTAACTAAGCCTATCAGCTACTAGTTACAAGGATTCCTATCTCTTAAGTCTTCTGAAACTTGGTCTTGAGTCTTGAATGGTGCTTCATACAGACTTTGGATCTGAACCTTGATACTTGCTAGTTGTAGGTGCTAGTTCTTGAGCAGACCACATTTGTTCTCCACTTCCGTAATTTGGGATTCTTTCTTTTTCTTCTTTTTTTTCTCTATTTTTTCTTGTTTTTGTTTTTGGTGACCAGCTTCTGTTGATCATCCCAGACTGTTGACTTGCATTCTTGGGGCGAGCTTCTTGTTGCTTCTATCTTGGATTGAGTGCTGGGGATTTTCGTTGCAACCTTCTGCTTTCCAGTGGGTCACTGTATGTTTTCTCCGTTTTACAGGCGGACTCCTGACTTCTTCTATCTTCGACACGCAACAACCTCCGTTCTACAGGCGGGTCCCTGACAATCAAAACAAACAAAACAAACAAAATTTCCTAACCCAGTTTGTACTGGGAAGATTTGTGAGTCGTTAGCAAAATCGTAACTCACTTACACTACTGATGCAATGATGAGAGTAAACTAAAGACTAGGCTAGGATGTGCATCTCCTATGAGTAAAACCAAAACTCTTGCTAGCAAATGTGTCTGCTAAAATAAAAACCTCAATGACTCAAACTAGAAAGTGTGTCTTCTATGGTTGAATCGGAATGAGCTAAACTAGGAAGTGCGTCTCCTAAGGGTGAAAACTTCAGTGACTAGAACTAGGAAGTGCGTCTCCTATGAATAAAATCTCGATTAGGAAGTGCGTCTCCTACGGGTAAACTTCAAAAAACTGGACTAGGAATTGTGTCTCCTATGGTCGAACTTAAAATGAATCAAACTAGGAAGTGCATCTCCTAGGGGTGAAATCTCAATTCCGGAAGTGCGTCTCCTATTGGTGAAACTGAACTTAGGAAGTGCGTCTCCTACGGTAAAACTGAACTTAGGAAGTGCGTCTCCTATGGTAAAACTGAACTTAGGAAGTGCGTCTCCTATCGGTGAAACTTAACTTGGGAAGTGCGTCTCCTATGGTAAAACTGAACTTAGGAAGTGCGTCTCCTATCGGTGAAACTTAACTTAGGAAGTGCGTCTCCTACTGGTGAAACTTGCTTAGGAAGTGCGTCTCCTATTGGGAAAAACTGTTCTTAGGAAGTGCGTCTCCTACTGGGTAAAACTTGCTTAGGATGTGCGTCTCCTTAGGAAGTGCGTCTCCTATCGGTGAAACTGAACTTAGGAAGTGCGTCTCCTATGGTAAAACTGAACTTAGGAAGTGCGTCTCCTATCGGTGAAACTTATCTTAGGAAGTGCGTCTCATACTGGTGAAACTTGCTTAGGAAGTGCGTCTCCTATTGGGAAAAACTGTTCTTAGGAAGTGCGTCTCCTACTTGGTGAAACTATTCTTAGGAAGTGCGTCTCCTATTGGTGAAATAAACTTAGGAAGTGCGTCTCCTATCGGTGAAATTTGCTTAGGAAGTGCGTCTCCTAATGGTGAAACTTGCTTAGGAAGTGCGTCTCCTATTGGTGAAACTTGCTTAGGAAGTGCGTCTCCTATTGGTGAAACTGACTTAGGAAGTGCGTCTCCTACCGGTGAAACTTATCTTAGGAAGTGCGTCTCCTATTGGTAGAACTGAACTTAGGAAGTGCGTTTCCTATGGTAAAACTGAACTTAGGAAGTGCGTCTCCTATGATAAACTGAACTTAGGAAGTGCGTCTCCTATTGGTACAACTGAACCTAGGAAGTGCATCTCCTATTGGTGAAATAAACTTAGGAAGTGCGTCTCCTATCGGTGAAATTAACTTAGGAAGTGCGTCTCCTATTAGTGAAACTTGCTTAGGAAGTGCGTCTCCTATTGGTAGAACTGAACTTAGGAGGAAATGCATCTCCTATGGGTAAAGACGTGGAATGTATGCCTCTGTTATCTGGGCGGGCTCCCAACTTCAATACTTGAAAGTAAAAACTAAATGTATGCCTCTGTTATCTGGGCGGGCTCCCAACTTCAACACTTGAAAGTAAAGACTGAAATGTATGCCTCTATTATCTGGGCGGGCTCCCAACTTCAACACTAAAAAAAGACTGAATGTATGCCTCTATTATCTGGGCGGGCTCCCAACTTCAACACTTAAAAGTAAAGACTGAATGTATTCCTCTGTTATTATGGGCGGGCTCCCAACTTCAACACTTAAAAGTAAAGACTGAATGTATGCCTCTATTATCTGGGCGGCTCCCAATTTCAACACTTGAAATAAAAGACTGAATGTATTCCTCGATTATCTGGGCGGGCTCCCAATTTCAACACTTGAAATAAAAGACTGAATGTATGCCTCTATTATCTGGGCGGGCTCCCAACTTCAACACTTAAAAGTAAAGACTGAAACCAACATATCCTATTTGAGGGCGGATGAACCCAACATATCCTATTTGAGGGCGGATGAACCCAACAGATCCTATTTGAGGGCGGATGAACCCGACATATCCTATTTGAGGGCGGATGAACCCGACATATCCTATTTGAGGGCGGATGAACCCAACAGATCCTATTTGAGGGCGGATGAACCCGACATATCCTATTTGAGGGCGGATGAACCCGACATATCCTATTTGAGGGCGGATGAACCCGACATATCCTATTTGAGGGCGGATGAACCCAACATATCCTATTTGAGGGCGGATGAACCCAACATATCCTTTTTGAGGGCGGATGAACCCGACATATCCTATTTGAGGGCGGATGAACCCAACATATCCTGTTTGAGGGCGGATGAACCCGACATATCCTATTTGAGGGCGGATGAACCCGACATATCCTATTTGAGGGCGGATGAACCCGACATATCCTATTTGAGGGCGGATGAACCCAACTTATCCTATTTGAGGGCGGATGAACCCGACATATCCTATTTGAGGGCGGATGAACCCAACATATCCTATTTGAGGGCGGATGAACCCGACAGATCCTATTTGAGGGCGGATGAACCCGACATATCCTATTTGAGGGCGGATGAACCCGACATATCCTATTTGAGGGCGGATGAACCCGACATATCCTATTTGAGGGCGGATGAACCCAACATATCCTATTTGAGGGCGGATGAACCCGACATATCCTATTTGAGGGCGGATGAACCCGACAGATCCTATTTAAGGGCGGATGAACCCGACATATCCTATTTGAGGGCGGATGAACCCGACATATCCTATTTGAGGGCGGATGAACCCGACATATCCTATTTGAGGGCGGATGAACCCGGCATATCCTATTTGAGGGCGGATGAACCCGACATATCCTATTTGAGGGCGGATGAACCCAACATATCCTATTTGAGGGCGGATGAACCCAAAATATCCTATTCGAGGGCGGATGAACCCAAAATATCTTTAAGACTTGAAAATGTCTTACCTCGAATACTTGCTGGGGATTGGGATGAATTTTCCTTTTCTACCTTCCCCATTTTTTTATTATTCTTTTTTTTATTCCTTTTTTGTTTTGTTTTTGCATAGCTTCTTCCTTCAAAGACTACCTCCCTTGATTTACTTACCTGTTGGGGGGTAAAATGTTATCAGCTGGGGGTACCTGACTTCCAGAAAATTTTCTAAATGGAAGGAAAATTTTCTGCCCCAGTTTGATAATATCCCTTGTGGCACGCAGTTCTGGCATCAATGCCATTTCCTTTACCTGTTTCAAATCAAACAAAATTGTTAGTTTAAAACATGGTGGTTGGTTGTGATACTCCTACTGGGATGGCTTTCCCTTTCTCCTTCCTTGCTCTGCGTTCAACAACTTGTTGGGGATGATCTTATGTGCTGGGGATAATCCCTTCCTGCTGGGGGATATCCCTCTTCTTTTGTGGCATAGCTTGGAAACTGGCATTTCCCCGACCTTTTAGTCTGGTATGGATTTCGCCAAATTATGCTCACTGCTCTCCTTGCTCTGTTCATGGGCCTTGACCTTTGAGGTTTGGGTTTGGCAAGGATATCTTTCTTGACGCTCGTCAATCCTTTTGTCAATTCCCTTTGCTGGGGATATCTTTTTTGACACTGGCCTCGCGCTTGTTCCTCGCCGACTATACATTTGGATATACTAGTCAGATCTCATCTTGGAAAGTTGATGGCATATTTTGAAGTCATTTCATACTTGTTCTGACCGGACAGACTCTATTGGGGAAAATTTTTTATGAAAGGAGAAAGATAACAGAAACAAAATAAAAGACAAAGGAAACGATGACTCTTTTACAAAAGAAACTATAAATAAAAACTCTATCAAACGCAGATACCGACTCTAATGGCCATGACATGCGTATGTGGCCTATCCTCTGCCGTCAATCATCTTTTAAGATCTTCAATTGGCGATTCCCCCTCTGATTCTCAATCTTATTCGACTTGTAGTGCCCGAAGGGTTTTCACTATCAAGTCTCTCTCATTTTTGGGTTTTCTCTCAGCTTTCATCGCCTTATGGTGCCTGTGAAGGTTTTCACCAATAAGACTCTCTCGTTTTATATCTCTCTCTAGCTGGGGATTTGGAGTGTTTCTGGTATGACTCTTTCTGTTGGAGATTAGAGTCCTTTCTGCTGTGGAACAGAATGCTATGTTCGCCGGTAAGACTCTTCATTTGTCTGACTTGGCATTTTTGAAAACTGATCAGAAGTTCTTTCTTTGGACCGTAATGTGGGTTTTGGATAGGCTAGAAAGAAAAGGTATAAAAGGCTCAAAAATACATTAATTTTGGGTTGTTAATTACAACCTTCGGAACTAGATTTATTTACAACAAACGCAACATCTGCCCTAGTTTCTTGCTTGGGGATATTTTAATTGATTTTTTTTTCATTTTTCAAAACTATGACCGAGCCGTGAAGCGCCTACGTATCCTCTTTGAGGAATCAGGTCAAACGTAGTTCCCAATTCCTCTTTTTCATTTGATTTTCTTTTCTTGTTTCTTTGTTATCAATTTTCTTTTCTTTTCTTTTCCTCTCTTTCTTTTTCGTTTTGTTGTTTTCTTTTCTTTCTCTTTTTTTTCTTTCTTTTGTTTACCTGCCGCGCTTGTGTTTTCTATTCGCTGCTACTAATTCTGAGCGAGGGGTATGAAAGAAAATAAATAAGGCTCAAAAGGGGTAACGAAGGGTAAAGTGTTTAGGTAGCAGAACAAAATGCCTTCGTCATTCCAGTCTTCAAAACATGCCAAGTGCAAACAACACAATTGAACATAGATTTATAGTCTCTTCCGATGATGCTGGACTTGACAGTTATGTTAAACCTTTTATTTTTCCTTTGTCATTTCTAAAGCACCGTTGGGCGACACCCTCATTATATTGAACGGCCCTCACGCCAATTTGGCGAATCTTGCTTTTAACGGTTTTTCTTTGTGTTTCACTTGCCCCTAGTTCCACATGACTCGGGCTCTGAATAACCTCAAACCGTTCTTATTTTCTTTAAATGGTCGGATCGCCTTTACAGGGTTTTATGATTAACTTTAAAGACTAGGCCCAAAGTGTGTGCGCATGTCATGTCACTAGAATCGGCGTTGAATAAAAATGATAAGAAGACTAAAAAAAAGAAGACCGGAATTTGCATTAGATTGCCGGTGATATGGTTTAAATAACAAAACAAACAAAAACAATCCAGAACAAAATCCTAAAACAAACTGGGCAAGACAATGTCCGACTTATAACCCTAATAATCCGAACATCAGAAATGACAACAAAATGAGCCACCACAAGCTTCTCTCTTGCTGACCCAGGAACAAAACGTCCTCCCACTTTATCAAAATTGGCATTTTAGCCACTGAGCTTTGCATCAATACTGCCGAGACCATTACCAGCTTCAACCTCATCAACCTCCGTCGGCAAATTCTCGAGGAGGTTCGAGTGCTCCATGTCACTGTTATTAATCGCAACCCGCCCTTCTCGGATCATTTTCTCTACTTCCCTTCTCCAGCTATGACAGCTCTCAATGTTGTGCCCTATGACATTGGAGTGGTAGGCGCATCGTGCTGCCGGATCAAAGCTCCTTGCAAGCGGATTTATAGTACATGCGGGGAGTGGCTCAATCGAACCAGCATGCCTTAGCCTTTCAAACAGACTGGCATAAGATACCCCGATGGGGGCGAGAGCCTTTCCTCGTTTCAGCAACCTCTTCATTCTTGCATGTTGACAGGGCCGGAAACCTGATCCAGGTGGCTTTTGGTAGGCTTGTGTAGGTGGGTAGGCATTTTGTGGAGCCGGGTGCCTGGAAAGTGAAGTATGGCGGGGAAAGAAGTGGTGTTGGGGAGCGGAGAAGCATTGAGGAGTGATGGAGCTACTCGGGTAGCTGGGAAGGCTGCCATAAGTAGGTTGGGATGGAGAGTATGGGGGATCTTCCATTATGGTGTTGGGTGCTTGGGAAATGACCGAGCTCAAGAGACTTGGCGGTGGAGGGGGTGGTGCTTTTCCCGTTATCCATGCCTGATACATGTCTGCCACATGCTGTCTCAGCATTCTCACTTCTTCTACCAACCCGCTGTTCCGTTCGATCAATTGTTGTCGGTCATCAGTACCGACCCACTCGGTTCTGCGGTTCTGAGCCATTGTCCTTTGATTTTGCTTTGCAGGGAGGAGTTACCACAACCAACCACTTTCTATATATGGACACATCAAAGGGAAGCCATCACGTTAGTGTTAGGGCATTGGACAGACAATCATATATCAGAGATACAATGTACCTAAGTAGTTAGACAATTGTGCCCCCTGAAAATCTTCCACACTCTCTTTTATTTATTTATTATTATATATTTTTTTTTTTAGTGGTGGTCGAATCTTATGGAGATTGCCTACGTATCACGTCCCTGCGTGAATCAGACCTTGTGTAGTTCGGACCAATAAGAGATAAACAATAACAAACCATTTTTTAATTTTCATATTAAAACAAACTGAGTTTCAAAGTTTTGAAGATTACCCACAAGCTTGAAAATTAAACAACCCGCATGTTCTAATCAAAAGATTGGTAGACTTAAAAACAAAATTCCAGCTCCCTTTCTCTGTTCGACAAATGCAACCAAATGGTTATTTTTTGCAAATGTGGCCCCTTCCAATTTTCACATGAATTTTGAGGCCGGGGAGGATTATTTTGACACTTTAAAACTTGTCCATTCTTTTACGAAAATAACCTTTCGACAACTGAAAGATACTCTAAGGCTATTTCGGCAAGAACGGTTTAAGACGCGGCCGAAGCTGGCTCGGCTTATTATGACAAAATTCAAACGGTATTCACCTGACCGCTGACTCTTTGTTTTTTTTTTCAAATTATAATGAAAACTTAGTGTTGCAAACACGGCCCTTCAGCGCCTCGGGGACGAAGATTTTTTTAAGGCTGTGTGGGTCCATATCTCAAAAAGACCCAAAGGTGGCTGTTTATGCCAAGTCAGCCTTCCGACGTCCCTTTCGGGAACATTCGGCTATTTATGACAAAACAGCATCACCTAACTTATTTATAACTCGTTTTCATCGTTTTTCAAATTAGAAAAGTCAATATTGCAAACACGGCCTTTCAACGTCTCGGGGACGAAGATTTTTAGGCTGTGGGGGTCAACTGGACCAAGTCTTAAAAAATGACCCAAAGGTGGCTGTTTATGCAAAGTCAGCCTTCCGGCGTCCCTTTCGGGAACATTCGGCTATGTCTTGATAAAACAGCGTCACCCGACTTCTTTATGACAAAAATTAAAATTTGACATATATTTTTTTTATGATTATTATTTGTTTGTTTTTGGCTTTTTAGCAAAATGGTGGGGTTGGACCCGATGAGGGTTGCCTACGTATCTCACATCCTGTGAGAATCAAACCCGCGTAGTTCGGGCCAATAAGAATAAGTAGGAAAATAATAATAAGCAGATGAACTAACTTTTTTTTTGAATTTTCGTTCAAAAGAACTACTTTAAAAGAAGCAAGGAAATATTATTTTTTGATTGATTTTCTACTAAAAGAAAGACTAATATTTTTTGAATTTTCGTTTTTTTTTTATTCTAAAGAAAAGAAGAAAATATTTTTCGGAATTTTACCTTTAATATAAGAAATGCTCCTAAAAATGTTTTTTTTTTTGAATTTTGAATTTTCTTTTCAATTTCTGAAAGAAGAATCAAAATATTTTCGGATTTGTTTTTTTTTATATATATTATATATATTTTTATTTTTTTTTATTTTATTGTTTAAAGAAACAACTAGAAAGACTTTCTAAAGAAGTCAATAATGGAAAATATTTTTGGATTATTTGTTTTGAAAATTGGGATTCTAAAAACTTTTGGTAAGACAAATGTTCTTGCAACAGATAAAGATATATATATACATATTTTGGAAATAAAGAAAAACTTTTTGGATTTTATATATATATATATATATTTGCAACAAATAATAAAACTACTTTCAACGCCCAACTTTTTTTATTTTATTATTTTTATATTTATTTTGACATTTTCATAAACAGATAAATAAATAAAACCCATTTTAAAACAAAACCCTTTTTTTTTATTTTCATTTTTATGGCAAAACAAACTATTTTCTTTTCTATATTTTTTTAAAAACAAGACAGAATAATGATGATTTTTTTCTCTACTTTTCCTTTGTGCTTTTAATATAACAAACTAATAAGACATTCATTTTCATTTTCTCAAAATTTCGGCAGAGTTTCGATACTACTCGGACATTGATTTTTCTCTAAAATAAGTAGTACACTGTCATTCTCCTCTTTTTCATGATTTTTTTTAATCTGTGGAAAATAATGAAAACATACAAAATCTTTTTGAATTTTCATGCTTTGTTTTATTTGTAATTTTATTTTTTATATTTATTATTTCTTTCAAAAATGTGGCATGGGAGACATAATGATTTCCAAGACTTTTTGGATTCCGCAAATGCTCCCCATGCGCTTTTCCCAACATATGAAGCGTGGGGGACATATGGGAATTCCAAGACTTCTTGGATTCCACAAATGTTCCCCATGTGTTTTCCCAAAAAGCAAGCGTGGGGGACATAGGGAATTCCAAGGCTTCTTGGATTCCACAAATGTTCCCCATGCTTTGATTAAAATAACATCATGCTGGAAATGACCAAATGACCCATACGCCCTTGACTAAATACAACATGTAGCACATAGGATGCCGAAAGATTGTCTATTATTTTCAGGTTGCTTGTCCTAGACGGACCCAACCCCTATGTTGAGTCCCCTAAGTCAAATGCACATGATGCAAATAAACGTTCCTACTAGGGATCCGGCATGTGGCTTTGTTATACTAGGTTCAAAAACCTGGGTCGGTGTTCTAGACAGTGTACCCGAGCGGACAACTCGAGCTGAGGAAGGAGCTCCTTTCCGGGAACCAAAAGGCCAGCCGGCTTAGAAACTTTCCGAGCCTCTTTTATTTAGGGTATGACACTAACAGAATAGGGAGTCTCAACCAGTAAGCACATCCCCGGAGGTAAGAAGAGAAAGGTTTCGGCACAGTTTATATACAGTTCAAATAATATCAAAGCGGTAAAAGCAGCATTTAGCACATTAGGCTCAAAACATGTAATAATCAGATAATAAATAAAGCCAAATAATAACAATTATTCTAAGCTCGAATTCTTAACCCTGAACCAGTGGTTCTGGGTGTAAAATCCCCAGCAGAGTCGCCAGAGCTGTCACACCTCCTTTTTACGCACCCGCAGGGGCGCGGGGGGAGTTTTTTCCAATTAAAGGACAATCGAAACGGGATTGGTTTATTAATTTCAGAGTCGCCACTTGGGAGATTTAGGGTGTCCCAAGTCACCAATTTTAATCCCGAATCGAGGAAAAAGAATGACTCCATATTACAGTCTGCGTACCAGAAATCCGGATAAGGAATTCTGTTAACCCGGGAGAAGGTGTTAGGCATTCCCGAGTTCCGTGGTTCTAGCACGGTCGCTCAACTGTTATATTTGGCTTGATTATCTGATTTTATACGAATATGAACTTATGTGCAAATTTTAACTTTTAACCGCTTTATTATTATTGTTTTTACAAGAATGTGAACATCGCTTAAAACACGTCTTTGGACTGCGTCACATGAAATGCACCCACAATCCGGAACGCATTTTATTTGATGTTTTGAGATTTGGATTTGGGTCGCATGAAATGCACACCCGAGCTTAAGAAAGTAAATTATTAAACACGCGCCTAAAGAGACTATCGCGTCATTATTTTGCGGAGGCCGTGAAATTCGCTAAACGACCCTCCTGAATTCTAAGTAATTTTAAACAAGTATTTACTGAGGGCCCCGCAATTTGCATTTTTTGTTTGTCGAGGCTCGTCTCATTCTATTTATTTAAAGGAATTTGCAACGTCATGGAAATGCATCTCAAACCACGTCACAATCAATGCACCCGTGATTAGAGACATATTTCGATTTCGTTGAGATTTGGATTTGGGTCACATAAATGTGCACCCGAGTTTAGGGAGATACATTATTAAGACGCGCCTAAAGCAACCAACGCATTATTATTTTTGGGGAGGGCCGTGAAATTTGTTAAACGGCCCATCCCGGAATCTAAGTATTTAATACATATATTTTGTGAGGGCCCCGCAATTTGTCCCTTTTATTCGGCGAGGCTCGTCTCATTTTACTTATTTATTTGAGGGCAAACTTAAAGCAACTACGATTTTCTACCAATAAAATCATCCGAGGTTAAACAAAAAACAATGATTCTAACAGGTAATAATATCCAGGGTAAAAATGAAAAAATAGAATAACTTCGTTCATATGCTCACATTTACTTTAAGCATGCAGTAACTAAACATAGAATAAATATTTTTAACACAACAACAAAAATTGCATTGTTGACATTCATATATATCGAATATTCTCATTTATTGCCTTGAACCATAATATGCAAAAATGAATGAAATGAAACAAAGGACGAAGAACACCAACCTTCGAACCTCGACAATCCTAGAACGACAAACAGTGCTTCCTACGGAACCCGAACCGGACTTCACTGAACAAGGCACAACAACGAAAACCCCAGAACAAACTCGACGAACCGGACCTCGACTCAACTTTTGGACTTTGGACTGGAACTTGACTTCAACTCGACCTCACTGACGGACTGTTTGGTCGGCGACTGTGGGATCAACGGGCAGTGTTTAATGGCCGGAGGCGTCGTTGGACATGGGGACGACGAACAGCAATGGTCGTTGGGGCAGTGGTCGAGGGCTGGATTATGGCGGTTTGGACAGTAGGGTGATTGTGTTTCGACGTGAGGGAGTCGATGGGGAGCTGGTCGCGACTGGTTTTTGGGGTAGGGTTGTTGCTGGTGGTTTGTTGGTTTCGGACGTGAGGTCGAGGAGCTGGGTAGTGATGATGGTGAAGGTGAGAGGAGGAGGGTGGTCTGTTGGAGCAGGTGGTCGACGAGCAGGTGGGTTTGGACGTGAGGTTGTTGACGGAGTGAGTAGGGTTTGTTTATGGTGGTTTCACGGTGGGAACGAGGGTGATGGTGGTGATGGGAGCTGAAGGTTTGTTGATGGAGGTGCGTTGGAAGCTTGGTGGTTAGTGGTCGACGATGGCGGAGCTCGCAACGGCAACAATGGCGGATTCAAGGAGGAGGAAGGCGGTGGTTATGGCGGTGGGTTTTGACGCGGGGTCGTTAGCTGGGGGAAGGTGACGGGGTGGTGTTTGGGAGGAGGAGGGTCGTGGTCGTTGATGGTGGTTCCGGCGTTGATGGAGGTGGTGAGACGGAGAGGGTGGTTGCCGGTGGTGAAGGTGGTTTTCACCGTGTTTTAGGGCTTCTGCTTCTTCTTCTCAAAGAAGAAGATGCACAGTACTTTTCCAAAAAAAATCTTTCAAAGTCCCCCCTTCTTCTTTGGCCTTTGTCCGTGTTTTGTAATGGGTTTGTCAAGAAAAATGAGCCCCACGCGTGGTGGGGTTCAAGGTTTGTGTCCCCCACGCGTGGTGGGGTTCCCCATGTGTCCTGGACACGGTTTATTATGGGCTAGGTCCGAAATTAGGCCTAAAACCGGGTAGTTTGAACCCGAATATTATTCTTTTGCCCGGACCCGAGAAATAGGAAAACGTTGCTTAACTAGTCCTATGTAAGCAAAATAACTACCAAAAATAAGACTAGTATTCAAACAAAACTATATATTTTTTAAAAATATTTTTTCAAGATTTAAAATAGCTACAAAATATTAATAAAACTATTTTTGTAATTTTCGTTTTTTAAATATTAAGATAAAATATGAAGTAATGTTTTTTTGTATTTTTCAAAGTTAAAATGACTATAGAATATTAATAAAACTATTTTTTTGTAATTTTCGTTCTTTAATAAAGACAAAAATATGAAGTAATATTTTTTTGTATTTTTTCAAAATTATAATGACTGCAAACATTAATAGAACTATATTTTTTGTAATTTTCGAATTTATATAAAGTACCAAAATAAAGTACAATTTTTGTATTTTTCAAGTTTATGAGAGATACATAAACTAAAATTTATATATATTTTTTGAAATTTTCTTTTTGCCACGAAATAAAGTAAAAAATAGTTAAAATAGCTATACTAGACCCAATTTCACATATTCATGCTAAAAATGTGAAAATTCTCGGGGAGGGTCAAAAATCACGTGCTTACACTACGCAATCACTTAATCTTCCTGAGTCTGAACTCATACCACAACATGAAATTTACTTCACTCCCAACTAGGAAACATGAAAAGATTCTTTACACACCCATAACTCGGGGCTATACCTCAAATCGAGATGAAAATCAAGTACCTAATAGTTTTTTCATCCTCCAGCAGACCCTTCTCGTCGTTTCCAAATCATATGAATACACCTCGTAGTCATAACATACTCATCACGTAGCTATCCAGTCATTACTCCCCTTAATAGGGACACAACAGAACATGTAGATCCAGAAGCACATGCTCACGAAATCAACAGCTCCAGGCTCAAGCTATAAGCAAAAATCCGGCCCCAAGTCTTCCAGAATGGCCCAACATCAACACACAGAGATCATATCTCGCCCCTCGATCGGGGAAATCATAAGCCATCGATGCACATCGGATAATGAGCGCTCATGCGCGCATACGAATACGTGGAAGGAATTCAAAGAGTTACTTTTCAAGCTGAATCAAGGACGCACGATAAGAATTCAAGAATGTGAAGTTTTTCCTAAAGGTTCTGCAGCCTCCCGAGGATAAGTACAGACGTCTCTATACCGATCCGCGAGACTCTACTAAACCTGCTCATGACTCATGAGACCTATGTAACCTAGGTTCTGATACCAACTTGTCACAACCCCAAACCGGACCATGTCATGATGGCGCCTCTCGTGAAGACAAGGCCAGCTGACACAATTCCCAAATTCATTTCAATAACTTTAATAAGTTAATTTAGGCCATTTTAATTAATCAGATATTACATAATGTAAGTTTAAATGAACAATGCAGAAATAGATACAACTCGACAACGGGATGTCACAAGTCACGAGCATCTACTAAGGTCTAAAATACAACAGAAATTCTGGAAATGTACTAAATACAGTCTAATGACATCAAGAAGGAGAAAAGCAGTGTTGCAGACATCGAACAACTACCGTGCTAAACTCCAATGACTCTGCCTTTGCTCAACCATTGCCTGCTACCGGGTGCAGAAATACCTGAATCTGCACATAAAGTGCAGAGAGTAAAGTGAGTACTCCAACTCAGTGAGTAATAATCATAAATAAGGACTGAGTGATAAGAAATCACGAAAAGTACATCAACATGTTGTATAGAAGCAGTACAAAACCAGCAGGAAAAGCAATGAAGCTGTGAAATCTCTAAAAACATCTTAGCTCAGTTTAAACTTCTTTAAAAATACCTTTTTAATATTTAAGCAATTAAATGCAAGCAACTACAACATACAAGCACAGAAAATCCGCCCCTCAGGCGCAAATACCAACAGAAACATCCCTTCGGGCAACAAGATGGAACAACATCAGCCCCTCGGGCTATATCTCAAATCACAATGGGTACCCGCGCTCACTGAGAATGTACAGACTCCTGGAGGGGCCCCTTGTGGCCCAAGCGCAATATCAAGCCATCTCGTGGCATCATCACTAGGATCTCGACCTCATATCAACAAGCCACCTCGTGGCGTAAAAAACTCAGGCCCTCGGCCTCATAATAATAATTACTGTATCACCGTTGCAGCGTGCAGCCCGACCCAAAAGTATCCTCACAACACAAGCCCTCGGCCTTACTCAATCAAAATCACATAAGCCACTCAGGCAACGGTAAAACATGATGCTTAGCCCAAAATAATATTTGAAATATCATTTAATATATTAAAATAGAGTAAACATGGTTGCGTTATGAAAATAGTAGGATATACCATGACTGAGTACAAGTTTAAAGTCAAAACAGTGAGGAAATATCACTAAAAATCCCATAAGGGTCCAAATAGTTGGCACTAGGCCCAAATATGGCATTCCACACAAAACAAGATGATAGGAAACAATTTTCAATCAAATACGTTGTAAAACAACTCATTCGAGATGGACTAGGTCACAATACCCAACAGTGCACGACCTCACACTCGTCATCAAGCGTGTGCGTCACCTCAATATAGCACAACGATGTGTAAGCCGGGGTTTCATACCCTCGGTACATCATTTACAATCATTACTCTAGCCCGCGATGCCTTTGCCTTAACAAATTGACCTCCAGATGCTCCAAATCAAGCCACAATCAGTGCATAACTATCAAAATATGCTAAGGAAACAAAGCCCACTCGAAAATATCCAATTTATAACAAAAAATCCTAAAATTGTTCAAACCCGGGCCCATTTCTCGGAATCCAATAAAAGTCACATCAATAAAATCCTCATCATCTCATGAGTTTATACATACCAAGAACATCAAAATCGGACCTCAATTTCCCCTTTAAATTCCCAATTTACACTCACCAAATTCAAGCCCTAATTCCCCAAATTTAGGCTTTAATTTTCCATATATTTCATGATTAAACAAGTAAGAATCAACATAGGATCTAGTATTGAGTTCAAAAATCTTACCTCCATGTGTTATCTCTTGAATCTCTATTCAAATCCTCTCAAAAAGCTCCAAAATCGCCCAAATATGGTGAAAGTTAGCCCCAAAATCATGGACAATGGCTATTTAAACATTCTTCCCAGGCATCAAAAACAAAGCTTCTCGTTCGCGAATCACAAAAATCTGCTGACCATAAATTTTCATTCCGCGAACGCGACCACCTTGCGCGAACGCAAAGCACAAAAGACTGGGACCCTAGCTGCTCCTACTTACTCTACGCGAACGCGACACAGGCCTCGCGAACGCAGAGAATCAAAACATCACAACATCGCGAACGCAACACCCAAAATGCGAATGCAAAAGCAAAATTCACCGCCTCAGAAAACACCCTTCGCGAACACGGGTCCCTAACCGCGAACGCGAAGAACAAATCGTCTGCAACACAAAACCAGCAAAAACTGCCAAGTCCAAAATTGATCCGTTTAACCATCCAAAACTCACCCGAGGCCCTCGGGACAACAACCAAACATGCCAACATATCCCATAACATCATTCAAACTTGTTCCAACCTTCAGAACGCTCAAAACAACATCAAAACACCAAAATCACATCGGATTCAAGCCTAAGAATTTCAAGAACTTTCAAATTCCGCTTTCGATCAAAAAGTCTACCAAATCTCGTCCGAATGACCAAAAATTTTGTACACACATCAAAACTGACACAACGGAGCTGCTGCAACTTTCGGAATTCCATTCCGACTCCTATATCAAAATCTCACCTATCAACCGGAAAACGCCAAAATCTCAATTTCGCCAATTCAAGCCTAAACCTTACACGAACCTCCAAAATGCATTCTGATCATGCTCCTAAGTCCCAAATCATCTAACAGAGATAACCAGATTGTAAAAATTCTGATCCGAGGTCATATACCAACAAGTCAAATCTTGGTCAAATTTTTCAAATTTCAAGCTTCAAACTGAGAACTATTCTTCCAAATTCATTCTGATTACCCTGAAAACCAAAACCAAAGATTTACATAAGTCATAACACATCACACGGACAAGTCATGCCCAATAACTGGCGAGCAAAATGCAAAACCTCAAAACGATCGGTCGGGTCGTTACACATTACCTATATATTATATCCTCCAACGACAGTCATAAGGGCAATGGAGACATCAAGCAATATCAGTTTCACATTCCAATGATTGACAGCACGCCTAACGTCTGGCCCTCCAAACTCTATAAACACCTCATTGCCAAAATAAAATGAGAGAATACTGTATTTAGCAGTACAACCCCGCCCTTTAGATGCCAATAGTAAGCTCCATTTAAATAGGCAGTACCAAGGGCTCCTACACAGAATTCATGTATGAGATTTTTAGGTTGATATATGTATGAGCTTGTTAATATTTTGATGAGTCACAAATCACAACGAGAGCAGAGGACAAGCGTTATATTGTTAAAAGTCAAAAAAAAATTATGCCACTAAATATGTGAAAATGACACCAAGTAGCCACTTTTAAGCATACTATTTAAATATATCTATAGTTTACAATATATTTGAAGATTTGCCAATTTCGCTTAAACTTCAGGACACGACGTCCTATAGTTTAAACCTCAAAGTTCAAATTTCAGGACATCATGTTCTAAAGGTAGAAAATTATGTCTAGAAGCTTGAATCTTATGCCTGAATTTTAAATTAGTAGTTCAGAAATTCAGGACACTTAGTCCTAAATTTCAAATTAGCAGCTCAAAAATTCAGGACACTAAGTCCTGAATTTATAAATTCAGGATACTTAGGGTGTGTTTATGATCCCATTTTTCATTATTTGATTTCATAAAATAGATTGGAAAATATTTTCCTAGGTATCGCATTTTCCTGAAATTGGAGGAAAATAACTTTCCTAGAAAAAGTTAGGAAAATATTTTCCTAAAACTCCATCTATTCTCACATCTAACCCCAACCCCCTCCCCTTCTCTCCCCTACCCCACTTCTCTCGCCCCCTCTCTCCAAAAAGGCTTTTTTATATATTTCAACTTTATTTTCTTTTCCGTCACTGTCGCACCTCCTTTTTCCCGAGGGGATAGGAGAGTTTTTCCAATTAAAATAACATTAATCAAAATAGAATTATTTATTTATTCAGAGTCGCCACTTGGGATAATTTATGGTGTCCCAAGTCACAAGTTTATTTTAAATCCCAAATCGATGAAATTTGACTCCGTTCAAAGTCTGCAAAACCAAAAAATTGGGTAAGGAATTCTGTTAACCCGGAAGAAGGTGTGAGGAACTCCCGAGTTCCGTAGTTTTAGCACGGTCGCTCAACTATTAATAATTGGCCTAATTATCTGATTTATTACATATTTTAAACCTATTGTGCATTTTTATCTTTTTAAACCGCTTTTAATTATTTATGGAATTATTTCTAAAATAAGTCACAATGTCGTACACTTGTCGTTTTAGTACACATTGCAAACTTCGCCACATGAAATGCACCTGCGATTTATAACATATTTATTTTTATTATTATTCGAAGTTATGATCAGGTCACAAGAAATGCACATCCGAATTGGGGATTAGGTATCAAAACCATACCACGGGAACTGTACACATAGCCGTGATAATTTAGTTATGCGCCTAAAGAAAACTGCGAATATTCATGGTTTGATTGTCCTAAAGTTCTCGATATTGCATGTGATGTTCAAATGTTATGGAGATGCACTGTGGGAATCGACTAATTCTTTTAAATTAACAAAAATAAGAATCCATGCATTCTTAAGAATTCTGAACTATCCAAGAAGGCATTTCATTTCCAAGGCATTTAAGAATGAATCATAAACCATAACGTTATCAACCCAATTTACTTTATAAAATAATTAACGGTCAGCCATGAAGATTATTTAACTCAACTCAAATTAACAAAACTAGTATATTCTAACATTCTAAATTAAGGCTACAGCTACACTAGCTTTGAACAGATACATGATCTGGGACAAATCATTGGGTTCAACACCCAGGCCCAACAGCCTGAGGTCCAAACTTGCTCAAAATAACTCCCAACTGGGCCAATTTACGAGTCTGGACCATTTTATATAACCCCTGTTAAGACAATCTAGAAAAGAACATCATGCATTTAAATTGGAAATCATGTGTAAAGCTCTATTAGAGATTAAAATTACAAAGATAGCCTACTCCATAGCTATTAATTACAGTAGTTGAATTCATGAATTATTGCAAAATCGTTTCAAACTATACTTATACAAATCATTCATCAGTAAGTAATCCTCAAATTTAACATTCAAGAAAACATAAATATTGTTATAAATGGCACTATGCTTATGAAAATACTTTATTATACCAAAATAGTGCCTAATATAATTCTAGGCTCCTTTGACTATTACAACCACTCAAATAAGTCTTGACTTACAAAAGCAGCTACAAAGTTGTTTACAAATCAGCACCTTGTCCCTCACATATCAACACAGATGAAGCATCTAGTGAGGATCCAAATAATTTCAGAACTTTCCTTCTTTTGTTAAGACTGCATATACAATCAGGGGATTGAAAAGATTTATAGTGAAGAACATCTATTAGCACAATACTTCAACAGTAAGAAACCAACAAATAGTACAAATGAAACCATTGAGCATCACAATTCATGAAGCAGAGGCTAAGTATAAACATGACATGAATATAGCAAGTGTTACTCATATCAGTAGATGGAAAATGATAAATGAAAATTTACATACCTAGCAGTAGAATCAAAACAGAAAAGAAAATAAGCCTATGAAAACTGGAAAAAGAGCAGCAACAAGAACAAATACAGCAATCAAATGAACTTGAACTCCAAAGTTGAAAGTTCAACCACAATAGAAACAAAACTAGCAGCAAGAAACAATGACTAATCAACTCAAATAGCTATGAAAACCTAGGAAAATATACAGCAACTGAGCAGAGATTAAGAAAAAAATTTGAATCTACCCTTTTCTTTTTGTTTTCTGTATTTAAGTTGGAATTTTCAGAATGTTTTCTTTGGAAAAAAGTTTTGTGAAGATGAGGGAGTCTGTGTGTGGTTTTGGTAGAATTCAGAGTGTTTTTGCAGTGTGAAATCAGTGGGTGTTTGTGGGTGAAAAATACATGGAATATTATGTGTAAAAATGAGAGGAGGAGGAGTCCCTTTATAGAATGTGAGCATGTGCTCTTATGAGAGGAAAAAGTAGAGGAGTGTAAGGGAATCTTTCAGGTCACAGATCAAATGAAATAGAAACAAACGACTAATTCATCTAAACTAGATTACTGAACTAATTAAAATTGATTCAATTAATTTAAAACATGCAATTAAACTAAATAATCATGCAATTAACTAAGAAGTAAATCATGCAAAAGCAGAAATAAAATAGAACTGACGCCTAATTTAACAAGTAAACTATTCCAGTTGTCCAAACTAATCTAATATCGACTAAACTAATGTTATATGTTTACATTAAATTAATGAGTAATTAAACCTATTAATCATTTGGGAAAACAATCTGAAAAAGAATTGAGAAGGAACAGAAGGGTCGTTTGGTTGAAAAGAAAAATAAGGAAAAAGAAGAAGAAAAATAAAATAGAATAGAGATATTACCTACTGGTCTTCCGAGGACTGGCGATGAAACTCCGACCAAACTCCGGTAAACTAAACAAACTCTGATGTTCGTGGGATGAACTGAGACTAACATCAATCGATTGTTCTCATCAAGAGCAATCAATTGATGTAGGTTTTGTGTTCAAACGGGTCGGGTCGAGGAGTAATTAGAAAGGAAGGATTTAGGTTTTTTCAGGATTTTCAGAGGTGAAATTGGAGAAGATGGGTGAGAGTTTTAAGGAAATGGTTATGAGGTTTGAGGAGAGAGAGGATGAGGAGCGTAGGGTGTGATTTTGGGTGTTTGGGGTGGCGCTGCCGCCGTAGGCGATTTCCAGTGGGCGGGGATGGCGGAGGTGAGAGAGAGGGGTTTAGGAAAATGAATTCTAGGGTTTGAGGGATTTTTGGACTGTTTTACTGTAAAGGAAAAAGAGTTCCCGTCCGTTGGATTGGACGGGATGAAGGTCCCTGATTGCTTTGAATGAAACGACGTCATTTGGGCGTTAAGAAGGACTGTGTCGGATTTTATAGGTTTGGGCTAGCTTGGAGATGGGTTAGGGGAGACAATTGGGCCGTTTAAGATTGAGCCCAGTCCGGTTTTTGACTTAGAAAATGGCTTTTTACCTTTCTTTGATTTTTTTTCTCTTTTTGACTTTAAATCATAATTAATTAAAAACCTAAATTGAGTCAAAAATTAATCTAATTTGTAAAAATTAAAATTATTTATATATTTCTATCATTAAAACAACTAATTAACTTAAAACTAAAGAAAAATACTAATTTTAAAGACTAAAAGCTAAATATGTAAAAATGACCATTTTTGTGATTTTTACTTAATAATGCAATTAACTCAATGTAATTAATTTCTAAATGCAAATAAACCTAAAATGTTATGCAATGAATATTTTAGACATTTTTTGGTATTTTCTTATAATTTTAAAACATTAAACATGCAACTAAAATGCAAACAACAATTAGCAAGAAATTCCTAAAAATTCTATATAAATTAAAATAATTAAAAACAAATCTATTTTTGTGAATTTGTAGGAGTATTTTTTCATCGAGCAAAAATCACGTGCTCACAGCTGCCCCTCTTTGCTCGAAAATATGAAGGATTTTCGGGCAAAGATAAAATGAGCAATTACAAGTGATGTTTGCCCGTTTGGATACTCCATGGGAAGCATTTTGAAAACGTTTGACCGGATCTTGCTTCAGAGGTTGCCTACATATCCTTATTGAGCTCCTTATTACACCAAAATCAAAATGAAAAACTAAACTAACTAATCCTATCGGCTACGAGTTACAAGATTCCTATCTATAATCTTCTGAAGCTTGATCTTGAGTCTTGACTGGTTCTTCATACAGACTCTGATCTGAATCTTGGTGCTTGTTAGCTGCAAGTGTTGGTTCATTCTTCTTCAGCTTTTTGGATCAAGGTGGGACAAGCAAAGCTTGTGTCTTCAATCATGTCTTAAGCAGTCCATATCTTTTCTCCGCTTCTGCACTTTGAGTTCACTTCTTTTTCTTTTATTCTGGATTGAAACTTCTTCTTTAGGTCGTTTCAAACCCTGTGTCTCGAGATATAACTTACTCAAACACCAAAACAAACAAACGAACGGAATTTTTCTGCCCTAGTTTTCACTAAGAAAGGTTCGTGAGTTATTTGTAACCAAAACTCTATACTACTTCATTATTGAAAGCAATAAAAGTCGGGAATGGAAGTCCTTGGGAAAATGATATTAGGGAGTGAAGACCCTATATCTAAAAAAATGAAATCAACTAGGGAGTAGAAACCCTATATTGGAAAATCGTCAACTAGGGAGTGGAGACCCTATGTTGGCATCAACTAGAGAGTGGTGACCCTATGTTGGCATCAAGTTATGTTGGCATCAGCAAGGGAGTGGAGACCCTATGTTGGCATCAACTAGGTAATGGAGATCCTATGTTAGAAAAAGTGACTAGGGAGTGCAGACCTATGTCTAAAATAAAATCAACTAGGGATTGGAGACCCTATGTTGGAAAATCATCAACTAGGGAGTGGAAACCCTATGCTGGAATCAACTAGGGAGTGGTGACCCTATGTTGGCATCAAGTTATGTTGGCATCAACAAGGGAGTGGAGACCCTATGTTGGCATCAACTAGGTAATGGAGATCCTATGTTAGAAAAAGCGACTAGGGAGTGCAGACCTATATCTAAAATAAAATCAACTAGGGATTGGAGACCCTATGTTGGAAAATCATCAACTAGGGAGTGGTGACTCTATGTTGGCATCAACTAGGGAGTGGAGACCCTATGTTGGCATCAACTAGGGAGTGGTGACTCTATGTTGGCATCAAGTAATGTTGGCATCAACTAGGGAGTGGAGACTCTATGTTGGCATTAACTAAGAATGGAGACCCTATGTCTAAAATAAAATCAACTAGGGATTGGAGACCCTATGCTGGAAAATCATCAACTAGGGAGTGGAGATCCTATGTTGGCATCAACTAGGGAGTGGTCATGCTATGTTGGCATCAAGTTATATTGGCATCAACTAGGGAGTGGAGACACTATGTTGGCATCAACTAGGGAGTGGTGACCCTATGTTGGCATCAAGTTATGTTGGCATCAACTAGGGAGTGAGAATCTTATGTTGATATCAACTAAGGAATGGAGACCTTATGTTAGGAAAAATGCAGCTAGAGATTGGAGACCACATACTACCTTGATTTTGAATTTTCTTTGTTTTCTTTCTCTTATCTTTTTTTGTTTTGTTTTTTTATCATTTTCATCATCATTTCTTCTTTCTTTCTTTTTTATATTTCAGAGAATGAGTAAATGCGGAAAAGAATTTTGGAGAAAACTTCCCTTTTTGGAGTTGTTGCTGCGAAGCTGTTTTGAGCCCTTACACAGTTTCTTTTTGGTTGCACCTGCTTCTTGCAAGGTTACTCTTAATTACACATGTTTCCTATTTTTTAAACAAAGAACAATTTGTCAGTTTGAAACAGTGGTTGGTTTTGTGGCCTTGGGCGTTTTAGTCGCTTGATCTCGGCCCGGCTTCTTTGATGAAGATCTCAACTGCTTGCTTGTTCCCTAAGGACCGATTTCATTTCTGGCCCTAGAGAACATGGCTTTTCCAAAACTTTACCATGATGGTTAATCATGTGGGACTTAACCTTTTTCAACATTATTTTTCCTTTGTGGGCATTTGATTTTGATTTCCTTTCTTTTCAGGAGTTTTTGATTTCAAAGCATCGGCCATCATGGCCAGTCAAAGTCAACTTGATACACCTGCCGAGGCTGAATGCTTTCTTGAATATTGGCTCATGTCAAACAAAAGACCTGTAAATCAATCTTGCCATCATTTCTTTGTCTTAGCTTCAAGACAGAATTAGACCGAAAGGGATTCAAAGAAAAACAGACAATGAAATGGACAAATGAACTTAGACGAGAGGTATACCTTTTGGGGAAAGGAAATAAAGACTTATTTAGAGTGCGTGCGGACTCCAATGAACATGAGATTCCTCTTGGACTGGGTGCCTAATCTGTATAAATCGTCTGACTCTCAGATATTCATCATAACTTATACCTCAAAACTGAGAAACCTTGCCAAAACTCTGTTGATGCCGATGGTCGTGATGACCCTTTTTTCGATCAGTGGCGCCTTTTGTGGGTTTTCACCAGCTGGCCTCTCTCACTTCTCTTCTCAATGTCGCCTTATAGTGCTCTTTGTGAGTGTTTACTAACAAGACTCTTTCATTTTCAATTTCTCTGTTTACCATCACCCTACAATGCCCGTGAGAGTTTTCACCGATAAGACTCTCTTATTTTATTTCTCTTATTTGGTGTCAAAGGATCCAAGTAACTATATCCTCCCATTTGAATCTCTTTTTCGATCGATCTGAGGGAGTTTAAAAGGATTTGGGTAAAAAGGATTGGGATTGAGTTACAACGTTGGAACCTTTCGGGTGTAATCATCACCAAACCATTATAACGTCTGCCCCAGTTTCACTTTTGGGGAAACTTGGATTTTATTTTGGTGTGACTGAACCATAGAGAGAGGTTTCCTATGTATCCTTTTAGAATTAAGTCGAACGTAGTTCAAGAAATTTTGTATTTTCATTTTTTATTTTTATTTTTTCTCTTTTCTTTTTTTGCACTTTTCATAACAACTTCCTGGTTCAAAACAGGGTAATCAAAGAAAAAGCGAACCGGCTCAAAGGCTTTGCAAGGTTGGTAGTGTTAGGGTAGCGGGAATGAAAGCCTTTTTTATCCCAATCAAAGAGCATTAAAATCGCATAAAAGGGTCAAACATAGTGGCTTTTGACCGCATCTGCATTGAAAGCTATTTCGGGATCATTTCCTTTGATGTCTCCCAAATATAGCGCTCCTTTTGGAAACAATTTTTTTATAATGTACGGACCTTTCCAATTTGGAGAAAATTTTCCTTTTGCTTCCTCATGATGCGGGAGAATACGTCTCAAAATGAGTTGCCCCACTTCAAAGTTTCTAGGCTGCACTTTCTTGTTGTAGGTATAGGTCATTCTTTGTTGATACAGCTACTTGTGGCAAACTATGGTCATCCGCTTTTCATCAATCATAATTAATTGTTCCAATCGAGTCTTGACCCATTCATCATCCTCGATCTTAGCTTCAATAATGATTCGAAGAAAGTGAATTTCAACTTCTGCAGGTATTACAGCTTTAGTGTCATAAAACAATAAATAGGGTGTGGCCCCAACTGATGTGCGCACGGTTGTGCGATATCCCAATAATGCAAAAGGCAATTTTTTGTGCTACTGTCTAGAACTTTGAACCATATTCCTGAGGATCTTGTAGATATTCTTGTTTGTAGCTTCAACAGCGCCATTGATTTGGGCCGATAAGTGGTAGAGTTACGATGCATAATCTTAAATTTTTCGCATACCGCCCTCATCAAGTGGCTATTCAAATTTGTAGCATTGTATGTAATGATAGTTATAGGAATACCAAAGCGACAAATAATGTTGGAATGCACGAAGTCCACCACTGCTTTCTTGGTGAAGGCTTTGAAAGTGACTGCTTCAACCCTACTTTGTGAAATAATCAATGGCAACCGAGATGAATTTGTGCCCATTTGAAGTTTTCGGCTTGATTGGCCCAATGACATCCATACCTCAGGCGACGAATGCCGAGGTTCTGACATAGGATGCAACTCTGAAGGCGGTGCATGAATCAGGTCACCATGTATCTGACAATGATGGCACTTTAGGACATAACTGAAGCAATCATTTTCCATGGTCTTCCAATAATAACCTTCCCAAAGGATTTTCTTTGTAAGGACATATCCATTCATGTGGGGCCCATATACTCCCGAATGCACTTCGTTCATGATTTTTCCAGCCTCCTGGACATCTACACACCTCAAAAGATTCAAATCTGCAGTCCTTTTGTACAAGACTTCTCCGCTCAAGAAGAAATTGCTGGCGAGCCTTCTAATGGTTCTTTTTTGGTCTCCACTGGCTTGCTCGGGATATTCCTTTATTTTCAAAAACCTTTTGACATCATGATACCATGGTTGAACATCTGGTTCTATTTCTATTGCAATAAATATGTCTTTCTCGAATTTGGATTTCCAGCGGGTTAATATGGACATTGCCCGGATACGGCAGCATTGAGGCCAAGGTAGCTAGTGCATCAGCTAACTCATTGTAGAATCAAGGAATATACCTGAACTCGATGGACTTGAACTATTTGCTAAGATCTTTGACATGTTTTCTGTATGGGATAAGCTTGTTGTCTCGAGTTTCCCATTTACCTTAAGCTTGTCGAATAATCAAGTCAGAATCTCCCAAGATTAATAATTCTTCCGCATCCATGTCAACTGCCATATTCATACTCATAATACAGGCTTCATATTTAGCGATGTTGTTTGTACAGTAGAACCAAAGTTAGGATGTGGCGGCATAATGCTGACCGGTGGGCAAAATCAAAATTGCCCCAATCCGACACCTTTTTGCATTTACAGCTCCATCAAAGAACATTTTCCAAGCATTGGTGTCTTCTGGAATTACTTCAACTGAATTTACTTCCTCGTCCGAAAAGTAAGTACTCAGGGGTTGGTATTCATCTTCAACCGGGTTCTCAGCTAGATGATCTGCCAAGGCTTGACCTTTCATTGTCGTGCAGGTGACATAGACAATGTCAAACTCAGTGAGCACGATTTGCCATTTTGCTAACCTTCTTGTGGGCATTGGTTTTTGGAATATGTACTTCAGAGGATCCATTCTGGTTATAAGATATGTGGTGTAGGCCAACAGATAATGTCTAAGCTTTTGGGCGACCCAAGTTAGGGCGCAGCAAGTTCTTTCCAACAAAGTATACTTGGCTTCATAACTAGTGAACTTCTTGCCCAAATAGTATATGGCTTGCTCTCTCCTCCCGGTCACATCATGTTGCCCTAGGACATAGCTGAAAGAATTTTTCAAGACTAGTAGGTACAAAAACAAAGGTCTCCCATGCTCGGGTGGAACGAACACTAGCGGATTCAACAGATATTCTTTGATTTTTTCGAAAGCTTCTTGACACTCATCCATCCATATGATTGCCGCATCTTTCTTCAACAGCTTAAATATGGGCTCACACGTGGTAGTCAACTGAGTAAAGAACTTGCTGATGTAATTCAATCTTCATAGCAGACTCATGACCTCTTTCTTGGTTTTCGGAGGTGGAAAATCCCTAATAGACTTTATCTTTGTTGGATCTAACTCGATACCCCTCCGACTGACTATAAACCCCAGAAGTTTTCCAGAAGGAACTCCAAATGCACATTTAGTCGGGTTTCATTTCAAGTCATACCTGCGTAGACGCTCAAAGAACTTTCTCAAATCCTGCACATGGTCTTCCTAAGTTCTGGATTTAATGATCACATCATCCATATACACCTCAATTTCTGGTGCATCATGTCATGGAAGATGGCAGTCATAGCTCTCTTGTAAGTTGCTCCGGCATTTTTCAAACTAAATGGCATGAACCTATAACAGTAAGTGCCCCAAGGTGTGGTGAAAGTCATCTTTTCTGCGTCTTCTATCAGAACCTAGTAGTACCCAACATAACAATCCACGAAAGACTATATCTCACGTTTGGCATAGTTGTCAACAAGAATGTGTATGTTTGGAAATGGAAAGTTGTCCTTGGGGCTTGCTTTTTTCAAATCCCGATACTCAACACACACTCGGGTTTTCCCGTCTTTCTTCAGTACTGGGACCACACTAGCCAACCATGTGGTATATCGGACCACTTAGATCACACTAGCTTTCAATTGTTTGGTGACTTCTTCTTGGATCTTATCAATAATGTCTCTTTTGAATTTCTTTGCTTTTGTTGGATAGGTGGATAACTGGGATAAGTTGGCAATTTATGCACCACCAAATCGACACTCAGCCCTGGAATATTGTCATAGGACCATGTAAACACGTCTTTGAATTCAAACAAAAGTTGGATCAATGCATCTCTACTTCTTTCATTGGTGCGAATGATTATCATGGTTTCCCGGACCTCTTCTCGACTATCCAAATTAACTGGCTCGGTTTCATTTAAGTTTGGTTTAGGCTTATTCTCAAATTGTTCCAGTTCTCGATTTATTTCCCTAAAAGCCTCATCTTCATCATATTCAGGTTCTTGATTCATTATTTCACAATTATACAGCATTTTAGGATCTAGGCATGAAGTCTGCAAGCATGTCATGTTATTTAAGTCCACATTATTATAACTGAAAAGAAAAAGATAACAAAATTAGAATAACTAAAAAGGAGACATCCATTAACGATTAAATATTGATTTTATTTCATTGAATTTGAAGATATGAGGGTTTACATCAAAATCAAAAGACAATAAAAAAATATTCGAGTTACACCCTGAAATAACTTGTAATGTAGAAAAGATGGCATAACTGGAATACCGGGACTCCCATCTGATAGGGAATGGGGTAGCCTTCCAATTCTGAAGCCTGACATTTGGTCCTATGTACAGCACCTCAGCAGTACTTGTGCCTTCCCCCGGCTGGATCATGTAGGATTCATACAGTATTTGTTTCATGGCTTCACAAATATCCTCGATCTCTTCGGTCGTGAAGGCCTCTTCTTCTTCTTCTTCTTCATACTTGGGTTTAACAAATGACTTGGCGAGATGCGGAACTAGTTGAGGCAGGACCTAACCATTTTTCTTGCGCTCATCAGCCCATTTTATGTCGGCATTTGTAGCTTGGAAACCTATGTTGAAGAACTTCTTACTGGTGGTCAAAGCGATGGTCTTTGTGATGCCTTGTAGATATACCCCGAACCCCTTTCCGGGCTTGTACCCATGTTTAATCATTTTACTGGCAACCATGACTGAGGCATTAGATAAGCAGGGTTGAGGGAATGGGGCCCCTTCTTCTCATTGGTCGGCGACCACAATTTCAAAGGCTTGATAAATAATGTGCTCACTTCCTTCTCTAGCTTCGAGACATGGGAATGAGGGATCCTTGTAAATGGAATGTTAATCCTCCCCATGGACAACAATTTCTTGGTTTTCATGTTCAAACTTGACCATTTGGTGGAGAGTGGAAGGCACAGTTCCTGTAGCATGAATCAATGGCCTTATGAGGAGATAATTATATGAAGTATCCATTTCTAGAACCAGGAAAGTCACTTCGAAATCCAAAGTACCAATGGTCAAAATCAAGTCAATTTCCCCTATTGTATCTCTCTTGACACCATCAAAATCGCGCACACATACATTGTTTTAGTCGAATTCTTTCTGTTCCAATTTCTATCCTCTGAAGTGTTAAGAGAAGGAAAATGTCGACCCCGGACCCATCATCTAGCATGACCCACTTCACATAATAACCTTCACATTTGACAGTCAAGTGAAGGGCTCTGTTATGGGTGGCTCCCTCTGGGGGCAAGTCATCACGGCTAAAAGAAATCATGTTGACTTCAAAGAATCGTTCAGCCATTCTTTCCAATTGTTCGATTGAAGTTTCAATCAGGACATATGCCCCATTCAGTGTTTTCAAGAGTACTTTCTGATGTTCATTTGAGCTCAACAGTAGGGATAAAAGTGAAACCTGGGAAGGAGCCTTTCGGAGTTGATCAATTATGGCATATTCTGAAGTTTTCATTTTTCGAAAAAACTCTTCTGCTTCTTCAGAGCTCACAAGCTTCTTGGGTGGAAACCATTTCTCCTTGTTTAGTTTTGATTTATTCAACTCTTCCGGGTTGTATACCTCCCAGATTGGTTCATTTCATTCACCTCTCCATAATCTTTTTCCCTTTGTTAGTAACCATTGCTTTATTGTAATTCCAGGGGACTGCAGTTGGGTCTCTCATGGGGCTCTGTAGTGCACGACTAATAACTACGGGCTCAGTCAGCCTTGGTGAAATTATCGGTCCTCGTGCCACATAAGTCCCCTTTTGTACATATATATTTGGCACATTCAGTATGACTTTCTTTTGCTCAAATCTTTTAGGAGCATTCAACATGATTTGTTCCTTCCTTGGGGCCCTAGGAATGTAGAGAATGGCATCATTAGCATGTGTTGATCCTGTCTTTGTTTCCACAGCCTTTTCTGCAACTTGAGGAGTTGAATTGATATTCTTCTCATTTCTAGCTTGTTTTGCCACTGCTTTAGGTCTATTTTCTGACTCGGCGATGGCAATGATAGCTTTCAAAGACAAATTGAATTACTTGTCCTCACAGATCATCCTAATGCCTGGCTCGTTATTGTGAGCCAGTAATGGTTGTTAGTCACATTGGGGACTTCCTCGTCCCTCAGCAACACTCGCTTTTTTTCTATCAAATTCTCAACAGCCCTCTTGAGAGTCCAACAATTATCTGTATCATGTCCCTCTACCCCTGAATGATAGGCACACTTAGACGAGCCGCTATGATGGAGATATCGTATTTTGCCTGTTTGGAGACACAGGTTGCAATAGACCCATCTGGACTAACTTCAGAAATAGGATAGAGTAAGACTCACCAATAGGGGTGAAATCGCTTTTCTTGGGAGGCTCACAGGGCGTGTATTATGTTGGTAGTTGTTCTGTGGTGGACGAGGGTTATATGGAGCATGGTGAGGATGGTTATTTCTGGGAGGTGGAGCTCGGTTTTGGTTGTAATGTTGTTTTGGCCACTCAGGCCTTGCATGTTCTTAATATATTGTTTGAGACTTTTCATCTTCCGAGCCATTTCTTCTTGCTCGGGGTTTCTTGTCGTTATTTCGTATTCTACTGGAGACTCGTATCGTGGGTGTTGAGGGTAGGGGTTTGGAGTGACATGATATGTGTCCAACTGAAATTGTGGTACTTGAAAAGTGAAGGCTGGAGGCTCGAAGAATGGTCTGGGCATTGCTGGTTGTGCCGTGGTGGAGACTGGTGGTGATGTGCATACCATAGAAAATACTCCCAAAAACGGTGCATGGGGGCGAACCGCAAAAGGCATACTGGTGAAATTAGATGATATAGTGGGGATACCCAAACACGATAAATGGGTTGGTTATAGGAATAGAGACATTGGAGGTTCCGCTTGCCCTGGGAAGCAATTCAGGAAATCCAGGGATTGTACCGGGTGGTTCTTTGCCATTAGACCAAGCATCCCACATCTATAACATACAACAATGCAATATTCTATTTTCTTCAGCAGCTGCTGATTCTGACACTAGGATAACCGATACCGGGCTATCCTCTGAAGGATTAATAATCGGTAGATGACTTTCGGAAGCCATAGGAATACTGCCTTTAGATCTTGTGAAGTAAGGATGGGAAGCCAGACTACCACAAAATTAACCACCTAAAACAGGACTTATCTAATTCCACACAATAAATTGGTTAGTTTGAAATATTTAACAGATAGGGAATCACGTATTGGGGAAGCAATGCACCTGAACAGTTAAATGTTTCTAATTATTTTGCAACGGTTGTGTGTTTCATCCCAGATTTTACTATCTCTTTTCTCAAATTTCAAGTCTTAATTCTTTTTCCTCTTCCTCTTTTGCTGTTTTTTGCTCTTTTATTTCTTCACTTTTTTCTTTCGTTTCACTCATTTTTTTCTTTTCTTTTCTCTCTCTCCCTTTTTACTATTTTTGGTTTATTTTTCACTCATATTGTCTATAGCTATGATCGAATCCGATGGGGATTGCCTACGTATCATGACGCCGCATAAATCAGATCATTACATATTTCAAGGAATAAATAAAAAATAAAAGAAAAGAAAATTTTGGGTTTTTAATATTTCATTAAATAGAATCTTTTTGGGTTTTTCTATTACAAAGACTCTAACTCGGACTTCTTATCTGAACTATGTTTAATACCTCAACGGGGTGGGAAATGGTAGATATGGATATGATGACCATGCGATAACATCTCGTGTAGCCTCTCATTGAGGAGTCATTACTGAATGTTGTGTGAGGTGATCCATATTATTAATAAACCTAGGACCCCCCCCCTCCCTTTGTTTTCTTTGTTTCTTTTAAATCTCTTTAAACCATTTCTTTTAACAAAATCAACTCCTTTTAGTTCCTTTTTCTTACTTTTGTTTATTTGTAACCATTACGTGAAAATCCCCTCTTATTTGAAGTCTTTATTTGCCTATGTGTTTTTTGCACTTAAGTCACAACAATAGCTTGGCCGGGAACCACACTAGTGGATCCTAAGGGGTGCCTAACACCTTCCCCTTGGGATAATTTCAAGCCATTATCCAATCTCTGGTAGTTCAAATTAAACCTTTATTAGTGTGCTAATGCACTTAAATTATTAGGTGGCGAATCTTCAATTCAAACCCTATTCTCGAAAGGGAACGAGTTGTCTCTCAAATGTCACAAACCTAATTTTTGCGAGAAAAAAGGGGGGCGTGACAGCGTGGCGACTCTGCTGGGGATATCTTTTAGGATTCTACCATTTCAAGATATTACTATGACTTTACATTTCTTATGTACCTTATTTGTTTAATACCTTTAAGCATTTAATTCCCTCTTCTACTGCAAAAAACTAACTTGTCCCTTATTTCTTTCCCTTGTTTCTTTCACTACTTTCCTTTACTGCAGTCCTTTATTACTGTTTTAAATTATTGTAATTATTACTTTATGAACGTGAAAATACGTGACAACTTGTTTTAATTATTGCATATGCATGTTTCCAACGTCATATTCCACTCATGCCAAATAAATACCATAGCAACGCTTATAATGAGTGATTGCGCTCTTCCGATATTATCACCCTTTAAATCCGGCAAAGGCGTATTTGCGGTAAAACCAGTTAATCAACGGTGTAGTCGACGGTTCCGTGCCTTTCCCTATTGAGTTGTCCGCTCAAGGGTACCAGTCTAAAACCCCATAGAAACCTTACTCTGTTTAAACTGTGCATGCATCATGGTCAAACCTAGCCGAGTCAGTTATGTTGTCCGCGCAATGACTCTTTAAGATAGCCTTGTCCAAAGTCCACTGGGTTTGCCCAAAACCCAAACGGACACTACCATGTTCTGTGCATTTATTTGGAGAACTAAATGTATTATTTCAATTATTGATATTAAATAGTCGAGTCTGGTGGGGGTAAGGGCCTAACCCTTTTGTCTTGCAGAAACATGAGGCACGAAGTCCCCAGATTCGGCATGGTCACAAACATCCACCCAAGGTTGCTAAGCTTGTAGGAGGATCTTCATTCCAGTGATCAGACTCTTGTCCGGAGATACCTAGGAAATCTATCTTTCCTCCTGGAAGTCCAACCCAACAACAAAATCATAGAAGTTGCTACTCTATTATGGGATTGTGATAGGTCTGTGTTTCGCTTCAGGGAGATTGAGATGACACCCCTGCTAGAGTAAATAGGATGATTGGCTGGTATACCATGGGAGATCCCGGGTTTGTTAATGCCTGAAAATTGCAAGGGTAGAGGTTTTCTCAAAATGATGGGCCTAAAGAAGAATCCAGACTTGACATGTTTGAAGGAGTCCTACATTCCATTTGATTATTTGTACGAGAGGTACGGTCACAACAAATCCTATCGTACTTATCCGGATGAGTTCGCCCTTACATCGTTGGGGACATATTCAACAAAGGGTCTTTATTTTCAAGTTCTGTTTCTTGGGGATGATAGTATTTCCAATGAAGAAAGCAAAGATCCACACCAGGCTAGCCATGGTCACCAAAATTTGATGGAGGGAATTGGTGGACAACCATTTAGCATAGTGCCCATGATCATCACAGAGATATACTGAGCCTTGGAAAAGTGTCAACAAGGAGCCCTACACTTCGAGGGCTGCAACTTGCTACTCCAGCTCTGGCTCATAGAGCATTTTCAGAGGGGTGAATATCGGCAAGAGATTCAGTGTATAGATAGGGACGATCATATAGCCTTCCATCAACCAAGGCGAATGAACTACATGCCCAACATGTTTGCTCAGCCAGAAGATGCCAATGGGTGGGTGGAGCTGTTTGAAAATCTAACTGAGGATCAAATACAATGGATGTTCGAGTGGTTCCCTACTGAAGAGTACATCGCCGGATCAAGGGATGCACCATTTCTGATACTGATCAGTTTGAGAGGAACCTACCCTTATGTCCCTCTCCGAGTTATGAGACATGCTGGTAGGAAGCAGGTTATACCAAGGATCGACAAGATGAGTCACTTCCGGGCTGACTTCCAAGCTGATGACAGTCCTTATAAGTGCCAAGCTCAGCATATGTGGCATTGCAAGATCATCATGGGAAGAGATACTATCGAACAAGACAGATACCATGCTGGTTGCACCCTATACTATTCAGGCTGGCTGGAGGATAATCACAATGGCCTGGGCCTACCCAGGTTTGTTCGAGGTCACAGAATCATCGATGAAAGGGCTGAAGCACAGGTCAAATACAACCAGCTACGCAAGAGGATTCGGGAATGTGAAAGCGAGCATCGTGAGATTCAAGAAGCCCACCAAAAACTAATTGAAGAATGGAAAGACGTGGCTGTTAGTGCCAACAAGCAACTAGGATACCTGGAACGAGGTTTAGTAGAGCTATAGAGGAAGTTTCTCAAGAGGATCGAGGACTGCTAGAATGCTGAAGGAAACAAGGGTGCACACCTGGCCAGATCCTACCTGCTGCTGGGACTTCGCGAGCTGGTGAAGCTATTCGATGGAGCCAAAGATGTCGAGTCTGGGGAAGGCCCTTCTAGGACCAAATAGATAGGAGTTTTCTTTTGCTTTATAAATGTAATAAGGCAAATGGCCACTTGTGACATTTATTCCTTGTTATTTAGTGTCGTTTTGGGATTCGTCTACTTTTATCAATAAAATGAAGTATCTAAGTTCTCCAAATCAATTTGTCGCTAGGCCTACCTCGGGCACAACGAGGCTCCCAAATTAGGACACGATTTACATTCTTGCACTATGTGTTTAAATATCACAACACTTTCTTATAATCCTCATTGACTTGTTACCTTCTTGTTTTTACTTTTTGTTTATTTACTCCCCTCCCCAAAGGTTAGTTCATGCACTCTAGCATCGTCATCATATTCCACAAGATCAAAGGGCCCTCCACCCACTCCTCTTTCTAGTCCTATCAGAAGCAAGAACAAAGGAAATATGGAAGATTTGAACAATATTAGAAAGGAAAACTCAACTGAACGGGTAGAGGTCACTCATGGTGCTCAAGTCTCCAAAGAAAGTGCGTCCCAACTCAAGCAAAACCTGTTGAAATTTCAGGAGGAACTTAATCAGGTTCGGAATCTGGCAAACTTATCATTTTACCTCACCACTCTCGATATCAATTTTCCAAACGCTCAGAACCCCACGCCTCCACAAAACATCCCAAAACCACAAAAACATCTCGCTCCTCACCACCACTGCAAGACTTGCCACACTCACTACTCATCCGAGAACCTCTGAATTTCACAAATAACCATTTCCACGCCCACCATAACACCCCCATATATGTGGAAACCATGCCACAATCCACCCAACCTATATCAAGCACACCCGAGTCTAATGATAAAGACTCACTCATCAGGAACCTGGCTGCGGAACTCAAGAAATTGACTAGTCGAATTTAGGGTGTTGAAGGAAGTAAGGGGATTGAAGGATTGAACTACAAAGATCTTTGCATATAACTGGATGTCAAACTGCCTGAGGGGTACTAACCTCCTAAGTTCGAGATGTTTGATGGTATAGGGGATTCGAGACTTCACTTGAGAACATGCTGCGACAAGTTGGTCGGAGTAGGGAAAGACGAAAGGATTCGCATGAAGCTTTTCATGAGGAGTCTGAAGGGAGATGCTCTATCTTGGTACATTATCCAAGACCCGAAAAAATGGTCGAACTGGGTGAGTATGGCGTCTGACTTTATGGACAGGTTCAGGTTCAACACATAAAATGCACCAGATGTGTTCTACATTCAGAACTTAAAGAAGAAGCCCACGGAAACATTCTGTGAGTATGCCACTCGCTAGAGATCAGAAACTGATAAGGTCAGACCTACTTTAGAAGAAGAACAAATGAATAAGTTTTTCGTCCAGGCTCAAGACCCGCAGTACTATGAAAGGCTGATGTTGATTAAGAGCCAGAAATTTTCCAACATCATCAAGCTAGGGGAAAGGATTGAGGAAGGCATCAAAAGTGGTATGGTTACAAACTTTGAAGCTTTACAAGCTACCAATAAGGATTTACAGTCTGCTGGTACGTCTAAGAAAAGGGACGTAGGTGCCATAATGGTTGCACAAAGAGCCAAATCCCCTATCAAATACCAAGCCTATCCGATACCTCCACTCACATATCAGCCTACCCCGAATTACCAAGCACCCTTACCCTCTTACCAAACTCGATCACCTACTTACCAATCACACCCACCTCCTATATCAACCTACTTCACCCAGATATTCCCAACCCGAACATGTCTACCAAGCCTACAATGCTCAGCCATCCCACTATCAATCACCTCCCACACATCAAAACTTTCCTAGACCTCGACCAAATTTTGACCGCAGACCCCTGAAACAATATACCGCCATTGCTGAACCGATTGACCAGTTGTACGAAAGGCTCAAAGTTGCTGGTTATGTCACCCATATCCCTGCTATAACCCCTGAAAACCCTTCTTAGTGGGTAAATCCAAATAAATCTTATGCATACCATTCTGGCATGAAGGGACATACCATTGATGAATGCTGCTCTCTAAAACATAAGATCCAGACTCTGATCGATAACAAGATCATTGTAGCAAAGGAGCCTACTCTGAATGTCTACAACAACCCTCTGCCGGACCATAAGGGTGGAGGTGTTCACATGATTGAAATAGAGGATGATTGGGATCCCAAAGGATCGATAGGTTTAATCATAGGAGGTGACGAACCAAAGAAGCCAATAGTCACCCTCAATTAGATCGTAGTCCAGACTCAGCCTTCTGGGGATGCCGAGGTAAACATGTATGTACCACTTGAATTTGAAGCACCGCCCCCTACAAAGACACCAACACCAATTGAAGTCGAGTTTGGGTCTCTAGCAAACGCACACGCACCGTTTGAAGCTGCAGTTTTACCCTCCGAAACACATGCTCCGTTCGGAGTAAAGGTGCCTATCTTAGTAGCAATGTCGGCCATAAAACCGTTCCATACAAATGCCATACCTTGGGATTACACAGCCGAGGCGAGAAGGAAAGGGGAAAGCTAAATTCGGGGAAACAGTTGCGGCACAGGGTATGACAAGAACCAACAGGATTTATACTCCGGAGCATTTAGTTGATTCGAGTAAGCAGGCCTCTGGTCGGCCGACCATCACTAAAACTAGGCCCGATGATCTCTGGAGAAAGATACAAGCCAAGGAGTACTCAGTCATTGATCAGCTGAACAAAACATCGGCACAGATTTCTATCCTAGCTTTGCTGCAAAGTTCTGATGCACATAAGAATGCCTTGTTAAAGGTGCTGAGTGAGGCATATGTACCAAAGCAACATCACCGGAGGAGAAATGGCAAACATGGTAGGGCAGGTATTGGGAAGTCACAAGATCACTTTTCATGAAGATGAGCTACCACCAGAAGGGTTGAGTCATAACAAAACATTGCACATCACCGTGCAATGCGAAGATTATTCTATCACTGGAGTCCTGATTGATGGAGGGTCCAGCCTTAATATTTGTCTATTGGTAACACTCAGAACATTGGGGAAGGTGCTGCATGAGATCAAGGAAGGGGCCATCAACGTCAAAGCTTTCGACGGTTCCCAAAGATCCACCATTGGGGAAATCAGCCTGTGTTTGCAAATGAGGCCTACTTGGTTCGATGTTGATTTTCAAGTTATAGACATGTCGGCATCTTACAACTTGCTGTTGGGATGATCGTGGATTCATGCCACTGGGGTCGTAGCGTCGACACTACATCAGGCAGTGAAATTTAAGTGGAACAACCAAGAGGTGATTATTCACGGCAACGGTAGCAATCCTATAAACAGTCGCCAAACCATCCCAACGATTGGAGGAAGGAGAAGGATAGGCGGGGAAACCTATCACCACATCGAGTGAGTCAATGTCGTCGACAAAGACAAGTGGTGGGGAAACAAAATTGAGAGCATACTAAATTGGTGCGGATATGAACCTGGCAAGGGACTTAGCAAGAACCTCCAAGGAATTACCAAGCCTATCAAACTAAATAAACATGGCACCACTTTTGGTCTGGGATATGAGTATACTTGGGAGGAATTCAACAATTGGTCGCCACCATGGCGCGGTCCATACTACCCACTGGAGCAGCCAATACCACATTTGGAGCAGACTTTCCAGCCGGCCGATGTTATCTATGGGTCGGAAGAAGAGGAAGCACTGGCAGCAGTAAGGAATTTGTTCTTAAAAGATGATGACATGGATTGTTGTGTCATTTTTGAGGAGGAGGGGGAGGAAGGCCCTTCCATACAGGCCGTAAGCCGAGGAGCATGCCTCAACAATTGGACCATCAGAACCACCAGAGCCCGGAAAACCTTGGGGTATCAAGGTTGAACAAAGCATCATGCATTATCTTTTATTTTACTAGTTGATTTTCCTTTCGCATTTTGAATTTTTGCAATAAGATCTTCCAATGTTCAAAATAGTTATGAAATTTATCAAAACATTTCGGTTTCCTTACAAATCTTACTCTTATTATTTTCTCTCGTTACTTTATTTATACAGCATTACTATTACCTATCTTTGATGAACTAATGACTGTGATGTGCAATGAGATAATGCGACAAACGGATACAGATTTAGAGGAAGATGACATACCGGAAGAGATTGTTAAAGAAGTCGAGAATTTTGAGAACAGACCTAAGTCCAACCTGGACGAGACTGAGATTGTTAACCTGGGAGATGTAGAGAACGTTAAAGAAACACGAATCAGCGTTCATTTGTCACCGTCTGAAAAGGAAGAGTACACAGAATTTCTAAGGGAATATGAGGACATATTTTCCTGGTCGTGTGATGACATGACTGGTCTGAGTACATCCATTGTGGCTCACAAACTACCAACCGATCCAGCATGGCCGCCGGTAAAGCAAAAGCTCAGAAAGTTTAAGCCTGACATGAGTCTGAAAATCAAGGCGAAAGTCACTAAGCAAGTCAAAGCCAAGGTTCTCAGGGTAGTAGACTACCCAACATGGTTGGCCAATATTGTGCTAGTACCAAAGAAGGACGGGAGGGTCAGAGTCTGTGTCGACTACTGGAATCTCAACCGGGCCAGTCCAAAGGACGACTTCTCCTTGCCGAACATAACATCCTGATCGACAATTGCGCCAAGCATGAGTTGCAATCATTTGTAGATTGTTTCGCTGGATATCATTAGATTTGGATGGACGAATAAAATGCTGAGAAAACGGCTTTCATTACGCCGTGGGGGATGTATTGCTACAAGATGATGCCATTCGGGTTAAAGAATGCAGGGTCCACCTACATGAGGGCCATGACTATTATCTTCCATGATATGATACACAAGGAGATTGAGGTGTATGTAGATTATGTCATCATAAAGTCCAAGAAAGCCACTGACCACATGGAAGATTTGAGGAAGTTCTTCAACAGACTGAGAAGATATAACCTGAAACTGAATCCCGCGAAATGTGCATTTGGGGTTCCTGCTGAAAAACTACTTGAGTTCATTGTGAGTCACCGAGGGATAGAACTGGATCCATCTAAGGTAAAACCTATTCAAGAACTGCCACCGCCAAAGAACAAGAAGGACATAAGGAGCTTTCTGGGAAGACTTAACTACATCAGCCGATTCATAGCACAACCAACGGTCATCTGTGAGCCAATCTTTAAGATGTTGAATAAGGACACCGCTACCAAATGGACTGATGATTGCCAAAAAGCTTTCGATAGAATCAAGAAATACCTATCAACACCATCAGTCTTAGTTCCGCTTGAGCTAGGTAGACCTTTATTACTCTACCTTGCAGTATTGGATAGAGCGTTCGGTTGTGTTCTGGGGCACCATGATGAAACAGGGAGGAAGGAGCAGGCCATCTATTACCTCAGTAAGAAGTTCACCATGTACGAGGCTCGGTATTCTCTATTAGAGTGCAAGTGTTGTGCTTTGACTTCGGTAGCTCAGAAGTTGAGGCACTACTTTTGTGCCTATACTACATATCTCATATCAAGGATAGATCCCTTGAAGTACATCTTTCAGAAGCCCATGCCAACTGGCAAGCTGGCCAAGTGGCAAATCCTGTTGAGTGACTTTGATATTGTCTATGTAACTCAAAAGGCAATCAAAGGACAGGCACTAGCAGATCACCTTACTGAAAATCCCGTGTACAGAGAATACAAACCCCTGAAAACATATTTTCCTGATGAAGAGGTATCATTCATAGGAGAAGACATTGCAGAATCCTATGATGGTTGGATAATGTTTTTCGATGGAGCAGCAAATTTCAAAGGAGTTGGCGTTAGAGCGGTCCTAGTATCAGAAACCGGTTAGCATTATCCAGTGTCTGCCAAACTCAGGTTCCCCTGCACCAACAATATGGCTGGTATGAAGCCTGCATCTTAGGGCTCAAGATGGCCATTGACATGAACATCTAAGAGTTGCTAGTAATTGGGGATTCACACTTGCTTATACATCAGGTCCGAGAAGAATGGGCGACCAAGAACTCCAAGATACTCCCTTATCTGCATCATGTGTAGGAGTTGAGAAAGAGGTTCACAAAGACAGAATTCCAGCATGTTCCCAGGGTCCAGAATGAATTCGTCAATGCACTGGCTACCCTATCATCCATGATACAACATCCAGACAAGATTTTCATTGATCCCATTCCGGTAAAGATCCATGATCAGCCCGCTTACTATGCTCATGTCAAAGAAAAAGCAGATGGAAAGCCTTGGTTTCATGATATCAAGGAATACTTGGCAAAAGGAGAATACCCAGAGCTCGCA
The DNA here is from genome assembly GCF_000393655.2 of Nicotiana sylvestris. Classification (NCBI taxonomy): domain Eukaryota; kingdom Viridiplantae; phylum Streptophyta; class Magnoliopsida; order Solanales; family Solanaceae; genus Nicotiana; species Nicotiana sylvestris. Next base: position 14,866,461 of record NC_091064.1, read on the forward strand.
AACGATATTCAGAAGCGCACACTTCTGAGGTTATCCAACAATTTCTTTCACAGCGGAGGAATCCTGTACAGGAGGACTCCTGATTTGGGATTATTAAGGTGTGTCGATGCAAAGGAAGCATCCAGGCTATTAGAGGAAATTCATGCAGGGACCTGCGGTCCACATATGAATGGCTTTATTTTAGAAAAGAAAATACTCCGAGCTAGTTACTTTTGGATGAATATGGAAACAGACTGCATCCAGTATGTCCGAAAGTGCCACTGCTGCCAGATACATGCAGACATGATAAAGGTGCCTCCAAATGAGCTTAATGGAACAAGCTCGCCGTGGTCGTTCGTCGCCTGGGGAGTGGATGTTATCGGACCAATCGAAACTGCTGCATCAAACGGGCATAGGTTTATCCTAGTAGCAATTGATTATTTCACCAAATGGGTTGAAGCAGCATCTTACAGGGTAGTGACTAAGAAAGTCGTGGTGGATTTCGTCCGCGACTGTATCATGTGTCGATTCGGAATTCCAAAATCAATCATTACTAATAATAGCTCCAACCTCAATAGTGATTTGATGAAATCCATGTGTGAAACCTTCAAGATCAAAGATAAGAATTCTACAGCTTACAGACCTTAGATGAATGGAGCTGTAGAGGCTGCCAACAAGAATATGAAGAAGATACTAAGGAAAATGATAGAGAAACATAAGTAGTGGCACGAGAAGCTCTCATTTGCTTTATTGGGATACCGCACCATAGTCCGCACATCGATAGGAGCAACCCCCTATATACTAGTTTACAGTACAAAGGCAGTCATTCCTACAGAGGTGGAAATTCCTTCCTTAAGGATCATACAGGAAGTAGAGCTTGAGGACTCAGAATGGGTGAAGAGTCGTTACGAGCAACTAGCTCTTATAGACGGAAAGAGAATGAATGCAGTTTGCTACGGTCAGCTCTATCAGAAAAGAATGTCTAGAGCCTTCAACAAAAGAGTCAAGCCGAGACAATTCACACCGGGGCAGCTGGTGTTAAAGAAAAGTTTCCGCATCAAGATGAAGCCAAAGGGAAATTCTCTCCCAACTGGCAGGGTCCGTACATGGTTCACCGGGTTCTAACATGAGGAGCCCTCATACTTGCCGAAATGGATGGGGAAGTTTAGCCAAAGCCAATCAATTCAGACGCAGTCATGCGATACTATATGTAACCTTTATGCTTTCTTTTATGATGTAATTTGAACTACGCCTGACCTAATTCCCGTTTAAGAGGGGATATATAGGCAGCCCTATGAGTTCGGTCACAATTCAATAAAATTTTCATTTCCCCCGCTATTGAAAATTGGGGCAGAATTTTGACGAGGGCCCTCAAAATTCCGAAGTCAATTCTAGTCATTTATCATTAACAGTCGTCAGGAGCATCAGCCCAGTAAACTGGGGTAGAATTTTGAGGAGGACCCTCAAAATTCCGTAGCAAGCAAAGTTGCAATGTCTTGAACCACGTCGCAGTCGTTTGTTCATCTAAAGAAAATTATTCTTAATTATGCACTTATGTTATGCTTTTACTAAATAATGCATATTTATTACTAAAATTGCCTTGTTTAGCAACGCTACCCCAATGATACATACAGTATCACCAGAACAAAGCCAAGGAGGTCAGGCAAAGCCAGCGGGGATACGAACTAACTTTTCCCCCTTTACAAACTCACGATTTTTCTTTGGATGCAGGCACTTGAGTTGCAAAATCATCAAATATACTATACACTCACTCATAAAGTTCAGGAATACAACTTTCTGAACCGTTGCACTTGCTCACAACTACTATCCGCACAACAGTGTCCCCAGCAGGCATAATATCCCAAGCAATCACGATACTACAATCCACTATCAGCTAAGAAAACTCTATTGCCATTTGCCATTTTTACTTCCTACATAAGCCTACATAGTCCCTAAATAAGAGCTTAAGCTTTAGAATTTTGACCGTAGTTGGAGTAGTGTGAAGATGGCCTCGGAATGGAATCTTTTCAGTTTCGTTAGCTTCGTTGGGTGATTTCTGGCTTAGGGACGTGTTCGGATTGTTTTTTGGAGGTCCGTAGCTTATTTAGGCTTGAAATGCCTAAAGTTGAATTTTTGAAGTTTCTGGTTCGACAGTGAGATTTTGATATCAGGGTCGGAATGGAATTTCGGAATTTGGAGTAGCTCCATAGTGTTGAATGTGTCGTGCTTGCAAAATTTCAGGTCATGCGGACGAGGTTTGATAGACTTTTTGATCGAAAGCAGAATTTGGGAGCTTTTGGAGTTCTTAGGCTTGAATCCGATGTTAATTTGGTGTTTTGATGTTGTTTTGAGTATTCTGAAGGTTGGAACAAGTTTGAATGATGTTTTAAGATTGGTTGGCATATTTGGTTGAGGTCCCGGGGGCCTCGGGTGTGTTTCGGATGCTCAACGGGTCATTTTTGGACTTAGAGAATTGCAGAAAATGCAGCAGGTCTCCAGTTCTAGTTTCCTTCTTCGTGTTCGCGAATGGGGTCTCGCGTTCGTGAAGAGGAGCTGGGGCTGGTGGAAGCTTATTGCTTCGCGTTCGCGATGATGGTCTCGTGTTCACGAAGCTGGGAGATCTTATACCTACACATTCGCGAAGAGGGTCCCGCGTTCGCATAGGAGGGAGAGAGTTGTTATCGCGTTCGTGATGAAGGAAATCTGGGCCAAGCGAAGTTGTGCTTTGCGAATGCGATGGGCCTTCCACGTTCGCGAAGAATGAATTACCTGGGCAGATTATAAAATTTCAAAATCGAGGGTTTAGCCATTTTTATCAAAACTAGAGTTTGGGAGCTCGGATTTGAGCGAGATTTTGAGGGATTTTTAGATATATTAATTGAGTAGTGATTCCTAACTCTTTTTTTCTTATAACCCATTAATCGAAACATGAATTTATCATCTAATGTTGGATTTGGGGTGAAAATTTGGGAAAATGGAATAGAGTTCTTCAACTAAGATTTCGAGTTTTGATTGGGATTTTCTCATTGGATTTGGATAATTTTGGTATGGTTAGACTTGTGTGTGAATGGGGGTTCATAATCCGTAATTTTTACCCGATTCTGAGACGTGGGCCCGGGGACCTTTTCGGGCAATTTTCTTAATTTCACGTGTTAGCTTCGAATTAATTAGTGGAATTAGTTACTTGAAGTTATATTTACATTATGCAATTGATTTGAATAGATTTGGGCCATTTGGAGTCGAGTACTCGTGGCAAAAGCGTGGTTTCGGGTTGATTTTTGAGCTAGTTCGAGGTAAGTGGCTTGTCTAACCTTGTGTGGGGGAAGCTCCCCTTAGGATTTGGTATTGTTGATATATGAAATGCCTTGTGTGTGAGGTGACGAGCGCGTACATGTGCTAATTGTTGAAAATCCAATTTTCATTAAGTAACTATAACTGTGTTTTTCTTCCTTGTTGTACATTTCTTGCAATTTAAACCCACTGTTAGTTTAGGGAAGAATGTCTAAGTGACTTAATTGCTTTATTTGTTCAAACTGATTCATTTGAATTCTGTGCAGCATGCTAGGTTAGAATTACCTGTTTTACCTTGGTATGAAATTGAATGAACTGAATATTCTTCGTGTTGCTGCTCTGTGTTTACTTTGGGACTACAGGACGGTATCTAGGGAGATCCCCCTATTTGTTTACTTTGGGACTATAGATCGGTATTCCGGTAGATCCTCCTGCACATTTATATTTTGGACTACAGGATAGCACCTGGTAGATCCCCTGTACTAGATATTTACTTTGGGACTACGAATTTTTATTCCGGGAGTTTCCCCTGCATCTTTGTGATCCGGACTATAGGACGGTATTTGGGGAGATCCTCTGGACATTTACATTTGGGACTACGGGAAGGTATCCCGGGAGATCCCCTGTTATTATTTCTGTGTACTGAGTTAGATTACTTCTGTGTTTTTATTTGTTATAGACTGTTAGCACTTAAATTATATTGTAGTATTCTATAATGTTTACCTTGTTTATTTCAATAGGCCCTGACTTTCCTCGTCACTACTCGACCGAGGTTAGGCTTGGCACTTACTGAGTACTGTTGTGGTTTACTCATGCCCTTTTTGTGCATGTTTTTCATATGCAGATCCAGGTTCTCCGGCTCAGCCCTACCATCCTTGAGGAGAGGCTATTCTTCAGAGACTTTGAGGTATATCTGCCGCGTCCACAGACCGAGGAGTCCCTCTCCATTCTCTCTTGTAGTTACAGCCCTTCTGTATTTACTCTGTTTTAGACATTCTGGAGTTAAAGCCTTATGTAGTATCCTTAGCTTGTGATTTTGTGAGATTTCGGGTTTTGGGAGATCTTTTCAGTTGAGAGTTAATTGTATAAGTCGAGCGGCATCTTAAACATTTTCATAATGTTTATCCGCAGTTTCTATTAGTTTTTATCTATTGATTCCTTTTTCCGTAAATTGTTAGGCTTACCTAGTCGTAGAGACTAGGTGCCATCACAATAGTTCACGGAGGGCGAACTGGGGTCGTGATATGACCGGATGAGGGTTGTCTACGTATCCCTCATCCGGTGAGAATCAAACCCGCATAGTTCGGTAAATTTTGACGCAACAGGAAAATATGATTTATTTTGAAATGACTTTTCTTATTTTTCTTTTTCTTTTCAAAATTTCGGCAGAGCTTGGGGATATTTCGGATACCGGAATTTTCAGAAACGGGTAATTTTCTCTCTCTTACCTCAATATTGGTTTTTCTTGGTTTTCTTCCCTATTTTAGAAGCCATTCAACATGCAAGCCGAAGTAAATAAATGTACAGGTAGCATGTAAAAATGCATCAGGATGGTCTTTTAATTTTTGGGTACACCTGTCCTAGACAGTCTCAACCCCTGTGTTGAGTCCCCAAAGTCAAATGTACGTGATGCAAGCAAACGTACCTACTAGGGATCCGGCATGAGGCTATGTTATTCTAGGTTTAAAACTTGGGCGTATTGTTCTAGACCTGGCTTACCCGAGCGAACAGCTCGAGCCGAGGGGGCAGCGTACCAGGAATACAGAAGTTTCACCGACTTTGCAACTTGTTTGAACCTCATTCTAAAATTAGGATATGACTCTAACATAAAAGAATCCACGCGAAGCGCATGCTCCCTAGAAGATTTAGAAGACTCTGAGAGAAGAGGATTTCGTAACAGTTTATATATAGTTCAAGCAATATCAAAGAGGTAAAAAGCGGCATTTATCATATTAGGCTCAAACACGTAAAAATCAAATAATAAATAAAAGTCAAGTATAACAGTTATTCTAAGCTTGAATTCTAAACCCTGAACCAGAAGTTCTGGGTTCTTGTCCTCCGCAAAGTCTTCATAGTTGTCACACCTCCTTTTGCCTGAGGGGATAGGAGAGTTTTTCCAATTAAAGTGACATTAATTGAAATGGGATTATTTATATACTCAGAGTCGCCACTTGGATAATTTATGGTATCCCAAGTCAGCGGTTTATTTTAAATTCCATATCGAGGAAATTTGATTCGGTTCAAAGTCTGCGAAACTAGAAAACCGGGTAAGGAATTTTGTTAACCCAGGAGAAGGTGTGAGGCACTCCCGAGTTCCGTGATTTTAGCACGGTCAATTGTGACGACCAGCCCAGTCATCTCATAATGTACGGCTCTGTTTTCCCCCATTTCTGCTTCTTAATGCTTTGTCTATCGGTTCTATGAGTGATCAGGTTGGTTGGTTTGGGTTCGGAAAGGATTTGGTAAGGTTTGAGACACTTAGTCTCTTTTGAGAAAGCTTAAGTTGGAAAGGTCAACCAGATGTTGACTTATATGTTACAGGGCTAGGATGTGAGTTCCGATGATTCAATTAGCTTCGGGAGGTGATTTGGGACTTAGGAGCGTGATCGGAATGTGTTTTGGAGGTCCGAAGTAGATTTAGGCTTGAATTGGCGAAATTGGATTTTAGTGTTTTTCGGTTGATAGGTGAGATTTTTATATAGGGGTCGGAATGGAATTCCAAGAGTTGCATTAGTTCCGATGTGTCATTTGGGTTGTGTGTGCAAAATTTCAAGTCATTCAGACGTGGTTTGGTTAGAATTTTGATCAAAAGCGGAATTCGGAAGATTTTAGAAACTTAGGCTTGAATTCGATGTGTTTTGGTTGATTCGATATTGTTTGAGGTGTTTTAAAAATTGGTTCAAGTTTGAATAAGGTTATGGGATATGTTGGTATATTTGGTTAAGGTCCCGGGGGCCTCGAGTGAGTTTCGGGTGGTCAATCGGATCATTTCATGATGTTTGGAACTTCAGAAAATTGCAGATCAGTGTTGCAGAGAAATGACCCTCGCGTTCGCGAGTGGGTCCTCACGTTTGCGAAGGGTCAGCTGATGAAGGCTGGGATTTAAGCCTTCGCGTTCGTGAGGAAGGCTCCGCGTTCGCAAAAGGCTGGGTGTTTGGTCATCACATTCACGTGAAGTGGACCGCGTTCGCGTAGAGGAATTTGGTCAGCTGGACTTGAGGTAGTTTAGTCATCGCATTCGCGAGAGGGTTAACGCGATCGCGAAGAGTGGTCTGAGGAAAGCATCGCGTTCGTGAGGGTAGGGTCGCGATCGCGAAAGAGGAAATTTTGGTCAACGTTGGATTGTGCTACACGAACGCGAGGTGTTGACCGCGTTCGCGAAGAAGGATTTCAGGCCTGGGCAGAATGTTTAAATAGTCGTCTTGTCTACAATTTTGGGGTTTATTTCCACCATTTTTGATCATTTTTAGAACTTTTTGAAGAGGATTGTAGAGGGATTCAAGGGGAATCACTTGGAGGTAAGATTCATGGACCTAAAACTCGATTCTAATGTGAAATCTACCTAATTAATCATGGAATCTAACCCTAAAATGGAAGAACTAGGGCTTGAAATTGGGATTTGAGGGGTCATTTATGGTTGGAGTTTTATGCTTTTGGTATGTATGAACTCGGGGAGGGATAAGAATTCCATTGATGTGATTTTTACCGGAATCCGAGACGTGGGCCCGGGGGTTGAGTTTTGGTAATTTTGGGATTGTGTTGTAAATTGAATATTTTTGGTTGGGCTTCGTTCCCTTAGCATATATTGACGTCGTGGTTCTGATTTTGGATAGATTCGACGTGAGCGGAGGCCGATTCGAGGGGCAAAGGTGTCGCGGGCTAGAGTTTGCACCGGTTTGAGGTGAGTAATGATTGTAAATGATGTCCTGAGGGTATGAAACCCCATATTGCACATCGTTGTGCTATATTGAGGTGACGCACACACTAGATGACGAGCGTGGGGTCGTGCACTGTTGGGGATTGTGACTTAATCCGTCCTGAATAACTGTTTTACCGCGTATTTGACTGAAAACTATTTGCTATCATCACATTTTGGGTTGAATGCCATATTTGGGCTATGTGCCAACTATTTGAACCCTTAGGGGATTTTGATTGATATTTTCTCACTGTTTTGACTTTATACTTGAACTCAGTCATGCTATATTCTACTCTTTTTTATAACTCAGCCATGTTTACTCTGCTTTAACATTTAAATGACATTTTAAATGGTATTTTGGGTTGAGCACTATGTTTTACTGTTGTCCGAGTGGCTGTGAGATTCTAACTGAGTAAGGCAGAGGGCCTATATCGTGAGGAAACACTGATTATAATTATGAGGTCAAGGGCCTGAGATATGTATGCCACGAGGTGGCATATTGATATGAGGCCGAGGGCCTAGTGATGATGCCACGAGATGGCTTGATGTTGTGCTTGGGCCGTAAAGGGCCCCTCTAGGAGTCTGCACACACCCAATGACCACGGGTACCCATTGTGATGTGAAAGATAGCCCGAGGGGCTGGTATTATTAATATTGTGCTCGAGGGGCAATCCTTTATGTGCTTTTCTGTCTTATTTGTCTGTCATTTACTTGCTTAATTGTTAAAAAGGCATTTCATGAAGTTTGAACTGAATTAAAAATGATTGTACATATTACCATTGCTTCACTGTTTCTATTGGTTTTACTGCTTCATTATAGCTTGTAATGTGCCTTACGTGTTTTCATATCTCTTAGTCATTTATTTATGATTATTACTCACTTTACTCCCTGCACCCCGTGTGCAGATTCAGGCATTGCTGATCCCGCTAGTGAGTGTTGATCTTTCCAGCTCGGGCGGATTCGAAGATTCTCTAGGTAGTTGCTGGCGTTTGCAGCCCAGATCTTCTTCCCTTATCTTATCTTTCTCTGTTTTAGACCTGTATTGGACTATGTACACCCTTCTTGTATTTATCTAGATTTGTAGTTGCTCATGACTGGTGACACCCCGGTATCGGGATGTGTTGGGTTGTATTCCGCGAATTGTTTGTATTGTCACTGCATACTTTTGGATTTATAGCATGTTTAAGACTAAATGCCTATTGTTAAATTGCTTAAAAGTGGATTGGAAATGTGTCGGCTGGCCTTGTCTTCACGAGAGGCGCCATCACGAGCGGGTCCGGGTTTGGGGTCATGACAAGTTGGTATCAGAGCATAGGTTACATAGGTCTTATGAGTCATAGGCAGGTTTAGTAGAGTCTCACGGATCGGTACGGAGACGTCTATATTTATTCTCGAGAGGCTGCATAACCTTTAGGAAAAACTTCATATTCTTGAAATTCTTGTCGTGCGAATTTGTTGATCCGAGTACTAAACTTCTGTTTTTCTATTCTCTCACAGATGGTGAGGACACGCACTACCGATCAGGATGGACGACCACTAGTACCACCATCTGTGGCCACTAAAGGCCGAGGACACGGTCATGGTAGCGGTAGGGGCAGGGGTGTGGCCCATACAGCAGCTAGAGAAGTACTTGCAGATCCACCAGCCGCCCCAGTTCAGGATCAAGTCCCAGTTGTGGACACTCCAGCAGCTCCAACTTAGGCACCAGCTGTGCCCATTGTGATTTCGGGTCTTCAGGAGGCCTTGGCTCAGATTTTATCAGTTTGCACTGGCCTAGCTCAAGCAATTTCAGTCACTTCATCCGCAGCTACTTCTCAGGCCAATGGAGGCAATCAGACTCCCGTCGCTCGCACACCTAAGCAGGTCGTGCAGGTACTTCATACATCGAGGGCACATCTAGGCCAATCGGTTGTAGCTGCTCAGGAATATGTAGTTCTTGCCATGCTAGAGGACGAGCAGCGTAGGTTGGAGAGGTTTGGTAGACTTCAGCCTCCGAACTTCAGTGGTGCAGAGGGTGAGGATGCCCAGGGTTTCTTGGATAAGTGTTAGATGATGCTTCGTACAACGGGTATTCTGGAGACCAACGAGGTTTCTTTCACTACTTATTAATTTTCTGGAGCTGCCTTCACTTGGTGGGATACTTTTGAGAAACGTAGGCCTGTTGGTGTAGCACCCCTTACTTGGCAACAGTTCTCCGTTCTCTTTCTGGAGAAGTATGTGTCGTAGTCTCGCAGATAGGATCTGTGTAGGGAGTTTGAGTGGTTGTATCACCGAGAGATAACCGTGATGCAGTATGAGATGAGGTTCTCCGAGTTAGCTCATCATGCTATTTGGTTGGTTCCTACAGATAGAGAGAAGATTAGGAGGTTTGTTGATGGCCTCACTTATCAGCTTTGTATTCGCATGACAAGGGAGAGGGTGACTGGTGATACCTTTGAGGAGGTTGTGGACATTGCTCGTGAGATTGAGTCTGTTTGTTGTCAGGAGCGAGAGGCCAAGAGACCTCGAGGATCTTGTAGTTATAGTGATGATCTTTCGAGAGGTCAGTTTTAGCTCGGCAGAGGCCGTCCATTCAGGCATGCTTAGCCAGCTCGCCCAGATTATCGTGGGGCGTCATCGAGTCTTGGTTCTCACAGTTCTCATCAGAGCCAGTCATCACTTAGTGCCCTTCCAACTCAGAGCTCGTCCCATGCTCCATCAGTTCAGGGCTCTTCTATGCCAGGTGCATCTGCTAGTCACTCCGGTGCGAGGGGTTTCCTTCATTAAACTTCTCCAGCACCTGGGAGTTGTTATGAGTGTGGAGAGATGGGTCATATGTGGAGGAAGTGCCCTCGTCATCTTGCGGGTTTATCTCAGCAGAGGGGTCAGTCATTGACTTCAGCACCAATTACTTCACCACCACCCGCCCAGCCAGCTAGGGGTGGAGGTCAATCAGCTAGGGGTCGCCAGAAAGGAGGAGGTCGATCAGGTGGCGGTCAGGCCCGTTTCTATGCACTTTCGGGCAGATCCGATGTTATTTCTTCCGATGTTGTTATTACAGATATTGTTTCAGTCTGCCACAAAGATGCCTCTGTATTATTTGATCCCGGTTCCACCTTTTTTTATGTGTCATCATACTTTGCTCGTTATTTGGGTATGCCCTGTGAGTTTCTTGCTTCACCTGTTCATGTATCTACCCCGGTAGGTGATACTGTTGTTGTAGACCGTGTGTACCGGTCGTGTGTGGTGACTATTGGGGGTATGGAGACCCAAATGGATCTTTTATTATTATATATAGTAGATTTCGATGTCAATTTGGGCATGGATTGGCTATCTCTGTGTCGTGCTATTCTGGACTGTCATGCCAAGACATTCACATTGGCTATACCGGGTGTGCCACAGATTGAGTGACGAGGTTTGATTGATTATGTTCCTAGTAGAGTAATCTCATTCTTGAAAGCCCAGCGTAAGGTTGGGAAGGGTTGTCTTTCGTATCTAGCCTTTGTGAGAGATGTTGGTGCAGAGACTCCCAGTATTAATTTTGTTCCAGTTGTGAGGGATTTTCTTGATGTGTTTCTTGCAGACCTGTCGGGCATGCCACCGGACAGGGATATTGACTTTGGTATTGACTTGGTGTCGGGCACTCAGCCCATTTCTATTCCGATGTATCGTATGGAACCAGCAGAGTTGAAAGAGTTAAAGGAGCAGCTTCAGAAACGTTAATTATGTGAGCACGTGATTTTTGCCTAGTTGTGGTTTTTGCCTCATACAAATTACTCCAAAAGAATTCCCAAAATTAGGTCTTTTCTTTAATTATGTGTTATTTTTAGGAATTATTGTGTGATTTTTCTGATTGTTTGTGTGCATGTTTAATTTTATTAATGCATTAAAATTTCTTAAAAAAATATAGCATTTGCATTTGAGATTTGATTTTTACATTTTTTGGAATTAATTAATAATTAGGTGTTTTACAAAAATGAAAATTCAAAATATAATAACATATTTTTGTAATTTTAGTCAAATTGTGTGATTTTCTTTTAAGTTGGCATTTAATCATTTGTAATAATTATTAGTTAGAGTTAATTAGTATTTTTAAGTTAATTTGGTGTTTTTATAATTTAATTTAGGATTTTGGTTTTAATTTTTGAGAAAAAAGGGAAGAAAAGAAAAGGAAGAGAATTAAATCAGAATTGGGCCAAATTCAAGTTAATTTAAGAAGCCCAAACAATTACCCAGCCAGACCTGATCCCCAGTCCAGCCCAACCCGTTCCCTACCCGGTCCACCCCTACCAGAACCAAAACGACGTCATTTGGACACGTTTTGATCAGGGTCGTCAATTTCATTTGATCGAACGGCCCAAAGCTTTACCCATTACCCGACCCCGACCCATTTCATCTAAGATCGATCCGGTCTTTAAATCACTCAAACGACGTCGTTCCAATTAATCAGATGATCCAAGCCGTTGATCTCGTTTGATCGAACGGCCTGGATCCAATTTCACCTCAGTATATATATGTCCAAACAGACCCCAACCCCCTCATAACCCCCCCAGCTCATCGCTCATCTTCCTCACCCAAACACTAGAGACCAGCCGCCACCATTCCCCACCGCCTTCCAGTGGCGGCACCGGCTCCAATCACTCCCAAATTTACACCCCAGAACCACTCCGAGCCCCTCTTTCCAAATCCATGACTCATTTCCCTCGAATCACCCTAGTACTTCTCGAATCTTCAATCGAAGCTGTCCGGTCCCAAAATCTCCGAACCCTAGCCTACCCAATCGACCCCAAATTAACACCACACAACCCCCATGACTCCCTCATACCAAATCCATCAACGGTTTCCTTCGAATCTGACCGGAACTCGTCGAATTTTAAATCTAAGATTCGAACCTAAAAGTTCAAAATCAGTTTCCGTTGAGCCTGATGACATGCATCGATCCAAGCCTCTAGTTTTTGTGATTAGGAGATCGACTCACTACAAAACCGATGTTGTTCATTTGTTCTTGAAAAAGAACAAATGATTAGCATCAGTTTGGGATGAGTCACAATATCAAAGACAAACACAAGCTCGAGCATGTTCGGTGAGTTCTTTCTTAGTCTTCGTTTATCTACATTAGTGTTAGTATGATGTTCGTCTTCCTCATCTCTTTTTCTTTTCTGGCCAATTTCAAATTCGATCAGTACTCTGGTAAATTATTCTGTTCACTGTTTGTTTCTTTAGGATTGGTTTCGTTGATTTGTTTCGTATAGTTGGGATATCAGTAGACCTTGAAATCGTATTTCGCTTAGTCACTTAGTCAGAATAGTTAGGATTAGTTCAATAAGTTTGGTATTAACCTCTTGTCTAATTATGTCAATGAGAACTGATTAATATAAATAATTCAAGTGTTTACCTACTTAAGAAGTTTCTAATGGATAGTAGGGTTAGGATTGCACTAATGGATTAAATAAGTGAGTAGGATAATTGAGTGGACAATGGAGTGGAGGATTAAAGAAATGAAAAGTTGAATTGGTAGTGGAAAATGCACTAATTGAATGCCCATTTAAGGGAGCTAAAAATCAGAAGAAGAAGAAGAAGAGATTCTAAGAGGGATAGAGCTTAAGAAATAGACAAGAAAACATTCTAAAAATACTGGAATTGAATGTAGAGAGAACATTCGAAGAGGAGATTTGGATACATAGAGGAATGAGAAGTGAGGAAAAACTGAAACTACTAAAAAAACTACTACGGTTCCATTGAGCTTGTCTTTGACTTCTGAAGTTTTCGATTTCTGAAACACTTTCTGGTTCATCTGGGTTTAGAATAAATGGAATTTTAGTTTGTAAAATCTTGGTTTGAAGTTCTGGTCGTGCTGTGTTGAGTATTGCATTTTATTTCTTGGGGTAAAGCTGATTTTCTTGGTTGTCTCTGCTGCTAAAACACTGCTTCTTGCTACTGTTCTACTGCTGCCTCCTCATTTACTATGTTGTTTATTTCGAATTCCAGGTACTCTTTTGAACTGTGACTGAAAATGATGCCTGACTGAGCCTCTGTGTAAAGATCTGTAAACTAAGTTGAAGTTAAAATGATTAAACATTAGTGTTGATTACTGTTTGATTCTGCCATCTTTCTTTATTTATTTCATATTTGCCTAGTCTAGCTTATTTTGCATACTCCTTTCCTTGATATTACATTTGTTTTAAGTGATGGATTTGGACCTTGTCTGAATGTAGTTGATTCAGGAGTATTTATTTGGACTTAATATAATATGTGTTGATCCAATTATGTCAAACTGTCATTTAGTTCTGCTTTTGTTTGTGTATGATTTTCTTACATTTCAAAAGGGCTTTCGACTGAGTATAGAGTCAAAATTTCTTGTTAAAACCATATTGCCAAACATATACATATGTTTCGAGGTCCGTCCAGGTATTCTGATGGAAATTGAAGTAAGAATTGGATGTGTTTGATAGCTAGGTTATTTGTGTGAAAGATAATGACATTCTAGGGAAGATTCATTCAGTATTTCAATTTCAGTAACGATTGATGATAGGCCTGTTGTTATTTGGGCATGGAATGTTCTATTTTGGCAAGATAGGGAGATCGTTTGTTGAGTTTTGTTGAAATAATTTTTACTAGGAATTGCATATTCATTTTAGAAGATACACTAACGTTAAAGTATGCTTTGCATTTGAGTCAAGGATTACCAGAATTGGTTCAAACTCAGATTTTCTTGAATGATGTAATTTGCCTCAAACATTGGCACTGGATCATGAAACTGGGTTGCATTCTTTGGCTCAGTTATGCCAAAACTCCTTTCAGCGATGGCATTTTCATCTGGGCTCACGTCAAGCCCAACTGCTTATTTCGCTGGTCATGTAGTAATCGGCAGGTTGGTCGTTGGGCCTATAATTAGCCTGGGCCTTTTCGTAATCAAACATGGATCGCCTATTACTAGTCTGTTGACATTTAAATTTTAGCTTAAACATTAGCACAAAAATAGGCAAAAAATCCTCTTACGTCTTTTAATCAATTAGTCATGCTCATTAATAAATTGAGGTGTTCCACACTTAACATAAAAAGTTATGGCTCTCCTAATTAAGTATAGAATTTAGAACAAATCGAGATATAATGTGCCAAACAAAATTATAAATGCATGGCCCTCTACTAATTTCTTATGATTTAAAGACAACAAATAACCAATTATCGTAATTTGTTTTAGGCACGTTTAATGAATTATCATAGTCGTGGACACGTTCGCGTGACATGATCACAATTCTAAAAACAATTCGGAGTATGCGTTCGCGCAACTTCGAAGAAATATTCTCAATAAAAAATGGGTTTTTGGAGGTTATTAAATTAAATTAGCTCATATAGTCCGAGGTGCGCCGCCTACCATTAAATCATATAAAAATGACAAATGTTCGTAGTTTGTTTTAGGCACGCGTAACTTTGGCCAAAAAAAAAATTTTAATAATAAAATGTTATTAATTGTAGAAACGTTCGCGTCATATGATTTTGACGCGCCAAACAAATGGGTACACGTACGCATGACCCGTTTCAAGATGATTTTCTTAATAAAAAGCGGTAAAGGATAAATGCACATGGGTTCGAATTGTTCTAAATCAAACAATTAAGGGATATAACAGTTGAGCGACCGTGCTAGAACCACGGAACTCGGGAATGCCTAACACCTTCTCCCAGGATAACAGAATTCCTTACCCGGATTTCTGTGTTCGCGGATTGTAATACAGAGTCAACCGTTCCTCGATTCGTGATTTAAACCGGTGACTTGGGACACCATAAATTATCCTAAGTGGCGACTCTGAATTTTAAATAAAATAAATCCCATTTCGATTGTCCTTAAATTGGAAAAACTCCCTTATACCCCTCAAGTGTGTAAAAAGGAGGTGTGACAGCTCTGGCGACTCTGCTGGGGAATGAACCCAGAATCTCTGGTTCAGGGTTCAAGAATTTGAGCTTAGAATAATTGTTATATTTGGCTTTATTTTTTATCTAGTTTTGTTCATATGTTTGTGCTTAATGTGCGAAATTTTGCTTTTTACCGCTTTGATATTATCTCACCTGTATATATAAACTGTTGCAAAACCCTTCTTCTTTCTGAGTCTTCTGAATTTATGGTGCACACGTGCGTGTGGCCCACCTTTCTGTTAGAAGTCATACCAAATAGAATGAAGTTGGGCCAAGTAATTAGGCCGGGTAGACTTTCGTGCTCCCGGTACGTTGCCCCCACTTCGGCTCAAGATGTCCGCTTGGGTAAGCTAGGTCTAGAACAGTATACCCCAGGTTTTACACTTAGAATAACTCAGTTTCATGACGGATCCCTAGTAGGAACGTTTGTTTGCATCATGTGCATTTGACTTCGGGGACTCAACACAGGGGTTGAGTCTGTCTAGGACAGGTGTACCGTGAAATGAAAAGACCATCCTGATGCATCTTACTTGTGCATTCATTTGTTTTGGATTTGCATGTTGACCAACTTATAGGAAAAGTTAGAAAAGGAAAATCAAGGTGAGGACCGAGAAAGAAAATTGGCTATTTTTCGGGGAAAAAAAAACAATTTCCAAAATATTTTGAAATTCTTTCGAAATTTTGAAAAAACAAAAGAAGGAAATTTTGTGTTTCTTTTAAAAATAGTTTTATTATTACGAACTACGTAAGTTTGATTCTCACCGGATGTGAGATACGTAGGCAACCCACATCGGGCCCAACTATTTAAAAAAATAAAAATAAAAAATAAATAGATAATTAAAATGTGGGTACATAAATGTCATTGTGTTGTCATAAGTAAGGCGTTGTCACTCTTGTCCAAAATATGCCGAATGTCCCCAAAAGGATGCCAGAAGGCTGTTTTTTGCAAGAACAGCAGCCTTTGGTCTTTTTTTTAAAAAAAACAAATTCGCCGGTTAGCAAACACAACCTTTAAAACTTCTTCATCGAAGTGTTTTTTATATATATGAATATTAATGATTTTTTTTTACTCTTGATTTTGGTTTTTTAAAAAAAAATTAAAATCACTCACTGGTACAAAATGAGCACCATCCAAAACCCACCGTTCACAGATGTAGATGAGTTTCTGTTTCGGCTTCAGGTGTGGTGGTATGAGTTGGGAGGAGATGGTCAGAAATGGGTCATTAAGTATTTGGGAGCTCTCACAGATATTATGAAAGTTAAACCGCGCAATGATTTGATTACGGCACTAGTGACTTTTTGGGACCTTGTTCACAATGTCTTTCGCTTATCTAATTTCGAGCTTACTCCCACATTAGAAGAAATAGCTGGGTATTCCGGTTTTGACGGAGATTTGAGAAACCATAATCTTATATTCCCAAAGGCTCCCTCAGTACACCGATTATTTGATCTTCTAAATATCAGTAATCAAATCAGAAAAAGCAACGTTGTCAAAGGGTGATGTTCTTTCAACTTCCTATATTCAAGGTTCGGAAAGCCGGATGGATTTGAAATTCATGAAAAGGGCCTTACTTACAAACAAAACAAGGACACCTGGCAGATTCACCGACGCTTCGCTTTCATGGTAGCTTTTCTAGGAATCATGGTCTTCCCAAACAAAGAGCGGACGATTGATATTCGCATAGCCAGAGTCGTACAAGTCCTCACTACCAAAGAACATCACACTCTTGCCCCGATCATTCTCTCAGACATTTATCGGGCGTTGACTTTGTGTAAATCCGGGGCAAAATTCTTCGAAGGTTGCAATATTTTGTTGCAAATGTGGTTGATTGAACATCTCCGACATCACCCCAAGTTCATGCAGTATGGTCCAAACAAGGACAATTTCATCGAGAGTTATGAAGAAAGAATAAAAGATTATAAATCTCCAGAATGGGTGGAAGCCTGGATATCCCATTTAAGATCTTTAATGGCGAGTCAAATTGAGTGGACTTTGGGATGGTTCCGGTAAGAGAGGTAATACACATGTCAACCTTGAAGAGTTATTTGTTGTTATTGGGTTTAAGAAGCGTCCAGCCATATGCACCACAGAGAGTTCTAAGACAGCTAAGGAGATACCAAGTGGTGCCTGATGATGAAGATTTGAGTACGCAAGTGATTGAACTACACCCCGAAGCCACTCTCCCTGAGGCTTTAATCCAGCAGATTTGGAATGGTTGTCGATACTTGAAAGATGATACCCAAATTCCAGATCCTGGAAAAGGCGAAATAAATGCGGGTTATGATAGGTGGTTTGAGAAAATATCCTGCGTGGATGATGCACCAGAACCTGATCCTAGAAGGCCCATAAAAAGACCGCATGTTCAAGCCGTTGATGACAAAATCCGAGAACGGTTAGCTTGGGGAGAAAAGGAAAGGGGGTACAAAGCAACTATTCATGCCTTAGAAGAAAGCCTGAGGAACCTCAATTTGGAGAAAGACTTACAAGCACAAGAAGCAGAAGGTGAAAAGAAGAGTCTGATTAGCAAGAATAAAACTCTCCGCGCTCAGTTTCAACAGATGAAAAAAGCCTCTGAAGTGCCAGTGAGAAGTTGGAAAGATCAGAAAATCATTGCCAATTTGATGGAAAAAATGCAAGATTATGACTCCATCTTGACAAAGACTGAAAAGGTGTTAGACAAAGCTAAGGAAAAAATCATACAGTTAAATGAGGAGGCCAAATCTAGTAAGGAACGCCAAGTAATGAGATTCGAAGAACAAATGGCTCAATTCAAGAGAGAGAGGGACCATTGGATACATTCAGAAGCTCAACTCCATGCAATGTTGGAAGAAATGAGAAGGTACAATAGAGAACATCAGCATGCAGATATTGATAGGGAAAGAACACAGGCAAGACTCGATCAGGCCAGACTTCGGGCTCAATTGGAGTCAGCTTTAGATCGCGAGGGCCACATAAGAGATATAGCCACCACTCGCCAACAGCGGTTACAAAACCAAGACCAGAATCTCCAGGACATCAGAGCACAAATCCATGATTTGGCTGTTTACACCTCTCAAAGTTATGTGAACTGCCAATGGATGGATTATGAGAGGTTTTTAGAGCATGCACCTACTTTTACCCGTCATCTTGTAATGGAGTTAGAAAGAATGTACCGTACACTAGGAGGTCAGCCGGGTCAAGCCCCACCGTGAGCAGATGTTCCAGTGATTAAAAGCAAAAGATTGTGGAGTGAAGCGTGGTCATAGTTGTTGGAGCTTTTCACATAATAGTCATGTTTAGTTTAAGTCCATGTTGAGTCTTTTAAACCATTTTTTTTAAAAGTATTGTCCAAATGTAATGTCATTTTTGTCTTTGTATTATTTTGTTTGTTAAAATAAATAAAAGTATTAATAATTGTTTCCACCAGAACTACGCTCGGTCTGATTCATGCAGGGTCATGATACGTAGGTAATCTTCATAAGATTCGACCACAACCAAAAGAAAGGAATAAAATGAAAAGGGGAGGGAATAAAAGATAGGCGTGAGTGGCAATAAAAGGGAAAGGTCAGGAAAAGTTGGGATGACACAAGCAACCAAGCAAATACATGATAGAAAATGGTTAATTGCCTAGGTGCATTGCATCACAACGTGTAATTACATATGTGTTAGACTCTAAAAAACTAACAAGTTTGTTGTTTTCTAGAATTCAAGCAGTTAGTTTATCTAGAGTATACTGGCACATTATCATTACCAAACCAGATCAAAAGGACCAATACCAGAAATCATGTTTATCCCGGATGTCGACACAAGTGTTGAGGTAAAGGAGTTGGACGTCAGTAAAATGAAAGAGGAGATGCTCAAACTTAAGCAACAGATGACCGAGATGTATCAGGCCTGGTCTAAAGGACAATCACACCTAGCTTACCCTGCTAACCCTGCTTCCACCTCACCACCGGCTCAAACTCAGGATCATCCTGCCACCGATCTATCCCCGAGCTTTCCCATTTACCAGCACTACCGGGGCACCACTTCTCATACACCACAATCTCCACCCCCTAAACTAACTCCATACCCTCCTCCACCAGTAACTCCTATCTTCGTAGCACCTCCACCAGCTACACTCCACAAATCTCCTAGCGAGCCTATGTTCCAGGCCCAGGACAACCAATACTACCCCTCGGAGCCCACTTTCAAAGCTCCAGAAACCCATTCATATACTCCTCGCTTTGACCTCCCGATAGAAGCTGATAAACCAGTCAAAATACCGAAAAGGAGGAGATGTTTAGGAAAGTTAAAAGCTTAGAACAATCATTCAGAGACATGCGGGGGTTGGGAGGGAAGTCAGCGTGGGCTACAAGGACCTATGTCTGTTCCCGAATGTGCAATTACCGGCAGGTTTTAAGATGCCCAAGTTCGATCTATACAACGGGCATGGTGATCTAGTAACCCACTTGAGGGGGTTTTGCAGCAATATGAGGGGGGCTGGAGGAAAAGATGAATTGTTAATGGCTTACTTCAGTCAGAGTTTGAGTGGATCAGCATTGGAATGGTATACCTGCCAAGACCATGGGAGATGGTACACATGGGATGATCTGGCGCAAGCATTTGCTTGTCACTTCCAATACAATCTTGAGATCACTCCAGATCGACTGTCCTTGACTAAACTTGAGAAGAAGCACAGTGAAAGCTTCAGAAAATATGGTTTCAGATGGAGGGAGCAAGCAGCAAGAGTAGATCCCCCAATGAAGGAAAGTGAGATGGTAGATTACTTCCTACAGGCTTTGGAACCTACTTACTATGGCCATTTGGTCTCAGCTGTGGGAAAGACATTCAACGAAGTAGTAAAGATGAGGGACATGGTAGAAGAAGGCCTCAAGTTGAATAAAATCATGAGCTATTCGGCTATCAAAGCGACAACTCAGGCTATTCAGGGCGGCATAGGAGGGATTGGGAAGAAGAAGAGAGAGGAAGCAGCAATGGTTGATTCAGGAACTTGGTCTGGATCCAGAGGTTCACCTTACCACTACAATCAACCTCGACCCCACCAACAAACTTATCACCAAAATCCACCCCAACACTACTATCCCCCACCAGAACCTCATTTTTCCATCCACCATGCACAAGCATACAACCAACCTCCTACCCACGCTCAATGGCGTGCTCCTGTCCTACCAAATACTTATCCACATCCACGAGCCTACCAAAACACTCCCGGACCAAGTTTCAGGCCTAGTCAAGTACTCAAGGGTGAAAGGTTGCAGAAAAAGAAAACCTTTACTCCATTGGGAGAATCATACACCAGTCTGTTCCACATGCTAAAACAGCTAGATATTCTAAGGCCGATACAGTCCAAACTGCCAAATCCTCCTCTAGAGAATCTTGACTATACTGTCAACTGTGAGTATTGTTATGGTACTCCGGGTCATGATACAGAAAGGTGCTGACACTTGAAAAATGCGATACAGGAGCTTATTGATACCAATAGAATTGAAGTTCAAGCTCCCGAGGCGCCCAATATTAACAAGAATCCAATGCCAACCCACTAGGAGGCAAATATGATCGAAATAGTGCATGCGGAGGGAGAACCCAAGAAGCCATCACAGACCGTCATGATGATTCGGTCTAGTGGAATCAAGATAAATGAACCATCAGCAGATGAGAAGTTGGTACTCAAGCAAAGCAAAAAGAGTGTTGAGCCATCTGTGGCAGTTGAGAAGGGGCCTTTAAGCAAAGTTGCAATGAAAAAGGAAGGGATGAGGGTGATTGTACCGGGAGCGGATAGCAGACCCATCATAATCATGGAAGGAGCCCGCGCAGATCGGGTTATTATCAAGCTAGTAACCCAGTTACCAATAATCAACAGCAAGTCTATTCCATGGAATTACGAACGGGTAACGGTGATGTACAAAGGGAAGGAAGTCAAAGAAGAAATTTGTGAAGTACAGGGTTTGACTCGCTCGGGAAGGTGTTTTACTTCCGAGGAGTTAAGAAGAGCTAAAAATAATCCAGCACTAATAAAGAAAGCCATAACTAAAGAAGAAGCAGAAGAATTCTTGAGGAAAATGAAGCTGCATGACTACTCTATCGTAGAACAATTAAGAAAGACGCCCGCTCAAATTTCCCTATTGTCATTATTGATCCATTCGAACGAGCACCGTCAAGCTTTAATGAAGATCTTGAATGAGGCACACGTTCCGGATAAGATCTCCGTGAATCACTTGGAAAAAATAGCCAACAAAATCTTCGAAGCAAACAGAGTCACGTTTTCTGATGATGAATTTCCTGTAGAAGGTACTGAGCACAACAGAGCTCTTTACCTCACATTAAAATGTGAAAACTCTGTGGTGACCCGGGTATTGGTTGACAACGGGTCAAGCGCAAACATTTGTCCTCTCTCCACTCTAAGAAAGTTGAAAATAGAAGATGAGAGGATCCATAAGAACAGTATTTGCGTGCAGGGATTTGACGGTAGAGGTAAATATTCGGTTGGGGACATAGTGCTGGAGCTGACGATAGGGTCAGTCGAGTTCACAATGGAGTTTCAGGTGCTGGATATAGCTGTTTCCTATAACTTACTGTTGGGTCGTCCATGGATCCACGCCGCTAAAGCAGTCCCATCAACATTACACCAGGTAGTCAAATTTGAATGGGATAGACAAGAAATAGTTGTGCATGGGTAAGACATTTCATGTGCTCGCAGCAATGCCATTGTACCAGTCATTGAAGTGGAAGATGAACAGGGACCGTGGGTCTACCAGGTTTCGGACACGATGTTTGTAGAGAAAGTTCCGGAGGGGAAATACATTCCAAATCCAAATATAACCACCGCATCAGTCATGGTAGCCTATGAGATGTCGAAGAATGGTTTTGTATTAGGTAAAGGTTTGGGCTCATCTTTGCAAGGCATCATACAGCCGGTGTCTCTTTCTGAAAACTTGGGAACATTTGGTTTGGGATTCAAGCCCACTGCCGCAGACATAAGAAAGGGCAGAAAGCTAAAACAGAAGGCATGGGTCCTTCCAAAACCAGTCCCACATCTTTCCAAATCATTTGTCAAGTCCGGTACCAGAAGTCGACCGGTAACAACAATTCCCAATTCTATGATTAATCCTGACGGGGAGTTAATTGAAAGATTTGAAAAGTTGTTTGATGGTGTGAACATGGTGGAAAGTGGTGAAGGTCCTAGCAACGCAGAAATTCAATTCGTTGGGCTAGAAACAAAGCTTAATAATTGGAAAGCCACTCCTCTCCCCATTCGAAAGGAGTCTTAGTAGTTTATTTTGATTTTCCTTCAGTTTGTCTGGATCATTCCAGGGTTGTAATCTAGATTTTTATCTTTCAGTCTGTTTGAAGTGTGAAAACCTGGTTTCATTCAATGAAATGCAGTTTCCCTCTCTTTATCATTCCTGAAAATTTTTCTTTTGTTTTTCTTTTATGTACAGTTCTTTTTACGCTGGCTCTAGTGATATTGCATGCATAAGGAATCCTCAGCCCAGTCTTAAAAATCAATCTGATTCCGAAATAATAGTTTAAGAAGTAGGTTGTGATTACGAATCAGAATATGATGAGGATGAGGCCTTCGAAGAGATTAGTAAGGAGTTAATTCACTTCGAAGAAAAACCCAAACCTAACCTGAATGATACAGAAGCCATCAATTTAGGAGACACAGATAATATCCGAGAGACTAAAATAAGTGTCCACCTCGAGCCAAAGATCCGGGAAGAGTTAATCAAATCACTCATCAAATTCAAAGATGTTTTTGCATGGTCATATGACGACATGCCAGGCTTGATCATTGATTAAGTGGTCCACAAATTGCCCACCGATCTAGTGTTTCCTCCCGTCAAGCAAAAATTGAGGAAATTCAAAACTGATATGAGTGTGAAAATTAAAGAAGAAATCACCAAACAGTTGGATGCAAAGGTCATTCAGGTCACTCGATATCCTGTTTGGTTGGCTAATGTCGTGCCTGTGCCAAAGAAAGACGGCAAGATCAGAGTATGCGTCGATTACCGCAATCTCAACAAAGCAAGTCCGAAGGATAACTTCCCATTACCCAATATCCATATTTTGATCGATAATTGTGCCAAGCATGAGATAGGATCTTTTGTGGATTGCTATGCCGGGTATCATCAGATTCTAATGGATGAAGAAGATGCAGAAAAAACGGTATTCGTCACGCCGTGGGGAACTTATTGCTACCGGGTAATGCCATCTGGTTTGAAGAACATCAGGGCAACTTACATGAGAGCAATGACTACAGTGTTTCATGACATGATACATAAGGAGATTGAGGTATACGTGGATGATGTGATCATAAAATCAAAGCATCAGGCCAACCACGTTGGGGATTTGAGGAAATTCTTCTCAAGACTTCGCATGTACAACCTCAAGCTTAACCCTGCCAAGTGCGCATTTGGTGTTCCATCCGAAAAGCTGTTGGGATTCATAGTCAGCCGGCGAGTCATCGAGTTGGACCCATCAAAGATCAAAGCCATCCAAGAATTGCCACCTCCAAGGAACAAGACTGAAGTGATGAGTCTGTTAGGGAGGTTGAACTACATCAGCAGGTTTATTGCTCAGCTCATGACAACTTGTGAGCCTATTTTCAAATTGTTGAAGAAGGATGATGTGGTCAAGTAGACTGATGAGTGTCAAGAAGCATTTGATAAGATAAAAGGATACTTGTCAAACCCACCCGTGTTGGTTCCGCCAGAACCAGGAAGACCTTTGATTCTTTACTTGACAGTCTTGGAAAATTCATTTGGTTGTGTACTGGGGCAGCATGACATCACCGGTAGAAAGGAACAGGCCATCTATTATCTTAGCAAGAAGTTCACGGCTTATGAGGTTAAGTACACTCATCTAGAAAGGACATGTTGTGCCCTAACTTGGGTGGTTCAGAAATTGAAACATTATTCCTTCACTACTTACCTCATTTCGCACTTGGATCTGTTGAAGTATATCTTTCAAAAGCCTATGCCGACAGGAAGACTTGCGAAGTGGCAAATCTTACTCACAGAGTTTGGCATAATCTATGTGACTCGGACTGTGATGAAAGCCTAAGCGTTGGCCAATCATTTTGCCGAAAGCCCGGTCGATGAAGATTACAAGCCATTGAGAACTTATTTTCCCGATGAAGAAGTGATACATATCGATGAACTGGAGCAAATTTAAAAACCAGGATGGAAACTTTTCTTTAATGGGGCTGCCAACATGAAAGGAGTCGGGATAGGAGCTGTGATTATTTCTGAAACAGGGCATCACTATCCTGTTACGGCTCAGCTTCGGTTTTATTGCACCAACAATATGGCTGAGTATGAAGCCTGTAATTTGGGTCTAAGGCTAGCTGCAGACATGGATATCCAGGAAGTCTTGGTCTTGGGAGACTCGGATCTTCTGGTACATCAAATTCAAGGAGAATGGGAAACGCGAGATTTGAAGCTCATACCGTACCGACAATGTTTGCATGATCTTTGTCAACGGTTTTGATAAGTGGAGTTCAGGCATATTCCAAGGGTCCATAATGAGGTCGCCGATGCTTTGGCTACCATGGCATCATGCTGCACCATCCAGACAAAGCTTATGTCGATCCTCTGCATATTCAAGTTCGAGATCCGCATGCTTAATGTAACATGATTGAAGAAGAACTTGATGGCGAACCATGGTTCCACGATATCAAGGAGTACATCAGAATGGGGATATATCCAGTGCAAGCCACGGGGGATCAAAAAAGAACAATTCGACGGTTGGCAAATGGATTCTTCTTAAGTGGAGGAGTTTTGTATAAGAGAACACCAGACCTTGGATTATTAAGATGCATAGATGCTATACAAGCTACGGCTGTCATGTCCGAAGTACATTCAGGAGTCTGTGGATCACATATGAGCGGATATGTGTTGGCAAAGAAAATTCTCCGAGCAGGTTATTATTGGATTACCATGGAGCAAAATTGTATCAATTTTGTGCGCAAATGTCATCAGTGCCAGATACACAGAGATTTGATTCATTATCCACCATCGGAATTGCACACAATGTCTACACCATGGCCCTTCGTTGCTTAGGGCATGGATGTCATTGGACCAATTGAGCCAACAACATCCAACGGGCACAGGTTCATTCTGGTAGCCATTGATTATTTCACCAAATGGGTTGAGGTCAGAACTTTCAAATCGGTGACCAAGAAAGCAGTGGTCGATTTTGTTCACTCACATATCATCTGTCGATTTGGAATCCCAAAGGTGATCATCACAGATAATGGTGCTAATCTTAACAATAACTTGATGGAAGAGGTATGTCAACAGTTTAAGATTACACATCGCAATTCTACCCCATATCGTCCCAAGGCGAATGGAGCAGTCGAGGCAGACAACAAAAACATAAAGAAGATACTTCGGAAAATGGTAGAAGGTTCGAGGCAATGGCACGAAAAATTACCATTCGCGTTGTTGGGATATCGCAATACTATTCGCACTTTGGTAGGTGCAACTCCTTATTTGTTAATATATGGCACTGAAGTAGTAATACCTGCAAATCCCTTCCCTTCGGATTGTCGTTGAGGCTAAGATTGATGATGATGAGTGGGTCAAAACCCGTTTGGAGCAGTTGAACTTGATTGATGAAAAAAGATTGGCAGCAGTATGTCATGGCCAGTTATATCAAAAAGGAATAGCAAGAGCATACAACAAAAGGGTGCGTCCCCGAAAGTTTGAAGTGGTCAGCAAGTGCTGAAACGTATTCTTCCACATCAGGTTGAAGCAAAAGGCAAGTTCGCCCCGAATTGGCAAGGGCCATTCATTGTGACTAGAGTATTATCCAATGCGCTCTATGTTTAATAGATATCGAAGGAAAATGCATAGACATGGCCATCAATTTCGACGCGGTCAAGAGATATTATGTATGATTTCTTTGTTATAATTGTTGATTGTTTGTACTTGGCATTGTTTTTCGAAGATTGGAATGACAAAGGCAATTTGTTCTGCTATCTAAACACTTTACCCTTTGTATCCCCTTTCTGAGCCTTATTTATTTCTTTCATAACCCTCTTTTGGAATCAATAACGAAAAAGAGAGAAAAGAAAGAAAAAGAGAAAAGAGAAAAGAAAAGAAGTGAAAAGAGAAAGTATAGCAACAAGGAAATTCAGGTGTAAACTACGTTTGACCTGATTCCTGTTAAGGATACGTAGGCAGCCTCACGGCTCGGTCATAGTAAAATAAAATATCAAAAGATCCCCAAGAAAGAAACTGGGGCAGAAGTTGTACTTGTAATAAGAAATGTGATTCCAAGAGTTGTAATTTTAAACCCATGTCAAATTGTTTTGAGCCTTTGATACCCTTTCTTTCTAACCCCATCCAAAAGCCCACATTACGGTCCAAAGAAACACCTTCCGATCAGTCTTCGAGAGATGCCAAGTTGAGCAAATATAGGTGATTCATATTAGGATAACACTCTGGTCCAAGCAGGAAAAGTAATGAAAATGAGAAAAATCCTATTAGTGAAAACCCTCATGGGCACCATGAGGCGACGAAAGTTGAGAGAAAGTAAAAATGAGAGAGTCTTATCGGTGAAAACCCTCATGGGCACCATGAGGAGACGAAAGCTGAGAGAAAGTAAAAATGAGAGAGTCTTATCGGTGAAAACCTTCACGGGCACCATGAGGCGACGAAAGCTGAGAGAAAGTAAAAATAAGAGTCTTATAGGTGAAAACCTTCGCAATCACCATAAGGCGACAAGGAATTGAGGAACAAACAAATGAGAGAGGTTTGTCGGTGAAAACCCTTCAGGGCACTGCAAGTCGAACAAGGTCCGTAAGTTGACGGAAAGTAAAATTGGGTTGTGGAAATCTTGGAGAACAAAGTAAAACAATTGGAAAGGAAATTGGTTAAATAGACTAGGCTGATTAATCCAAAATGAATACCATGATCATTGATGCTAGTGACTCCACTCAGATAAGTTCCTTTTTCCTATCTCCAACAGTCATCCAAATTTGGATTTTCTTCTTTATTCTTAATTCTCAAAATCATCACATTTCATTGCTGTCAATTTTTACTCCGCTAAAGCTCTTCCAAGGTTAGCCTTGTTCCAACAAATGAGAAGGAATGTCAAAGTGTACTACCAGATTCAAAATTGCACAAAGCAAAATACGGCTAGGACATGCTGGAGATAGTATGATGAAAAGTGGGACGTAGGGTGTAAGCAAAGGTTAAATCGGTGGAATGGTTCAGTAATGTCATGAGAGATGTATGGTTACGGATAAAAGGGTCAGAAGTGAAAAACAACGGTTGGGGATCCTGTAGTTAAGGATCAGTCATGAGGTCAAAACAGTCCTTTCGACCAGTTCAAGGCAGTCTGTTGAAGCAAAGCATGTTAAAGAGAAAATCATCCTCAGCAATAATGCCACAACTAACCACCACGTTTTAAACTGACAAGATTTTCTTTGATTTGAAACAGGGGCAAAGATGGCATTTATTTCAGGAAGCACCTTGTAAGGAAAGCAAGTACCATGCAGGTTTGATCGTATAAATTCTCAGGACCCTCCTGGAAAATGGGACTTAGCTTTAATTCAAAACATTCATGAGTACAAGACCTAGCACAAGCTCTACTTCGTGAAAATATAAGTTGGTTTGAATTTTTCATTTTTTTAAGATAAGACTCAATTCGAAACTTCAGTACCCTCCTGGAAAATGGGACCTAGGTTAAACCTTAAAACAATCATAAGTAGTAAATATAGGACAAATGTGCATCAAAAGGAATATAAGTTGGTTTCAAAGATCGCATAAGAGTTGTCAGGACCCTCCTGGATAATGGGACATAGTTTAAAACTGGTTTAGATAACAAGATTTAGCAGAAGTCATGCCTTTAAAAGATATAGCTTAGATTTAAAATTATCGTTTAGTTAAGAGTTGTCAGGCCCCCTTGGATAATGGGACATAGCTTTCAAATTCTTAATAATATTTGGTAATATGATTCAGTTTAACACTCACAGATGCCCCCCGCTACCAAACTGGGGCAGAAAATTTTCTTTTATTTTGTCTATTTTTGTTGAAGTCAGGTGTCCACTTGGAGAACAAGGAAGAACAGTCGAAGTATCAGCAATCAGGCATCCACCTGGAGAACAAGGAACAACAATTGAAGTATCAGCAATCAGGCATCCACCTGGAGAACAAGGAACAACAGTTGAAGTATCAGCAATCAGGCGTCCACCTAGAGAACAAGGAACAACAGTTAAAGTTTCAGCAATCAGGAGCCCACCTGGAGGACAAGATAATACAATTCAAGTTTCAGCAATCAGGAGCCCACCTGGAGAACAAGGGAATACATTTCGAGTCTCAGCAATCAGGAGCCCACCTGGAGAACAAGGGAATACAATTCAAATTTCAAGTAGTCAGGAGCCCGCCTGGAGAACGAAGGGAAGAAGCAATTCAAATTTCAAATAATCAGGAGCCCGCCTGGAGAACAGAGGAAAGGAAACAATAGTCAAAGAAAAACATTTAAAGGGTTCAGCAATCAGGTGCCCGCCTGGAGAAGAAGGGAAAGCACTTCAAAGAATACCATTCAAGTCAGCCACAAAGGAACTTCTGAGGAAAATACAAGTCAACGAGGCAACATCAGTCACAAGATCAAGTTTGAAAACAAATCTTTGTAAAGCATAGATTATAGCTTAGTCTAGCTTCTTCATTTTTGTCATGGTGTAATAAGGAGGTCAGTAGGCAGTATCAGGAGCAGCAACAGCAGTAACAGTAAAACCGCAGCTTCATGGTAGTCCCAGCTACCAAAACTTCCCGAACTACATTGACCTGATTCCTTGATAGCCAAGGATATGTAGGAAACCTTTAAAGCAGAGGTTCGGTCAAATCTTTCAAAAAAATGTTTCCCACGGAGTGTTCAAACAGGCAAAAATCGCTCGTATCCGCTCACTTTATCTTTGCACGAAAACTCTTCGTGTTTCCGGACAAAGAGGGGCAGCTGTGAGCACGTGATTTTTGCCTCATACCAATTACTCCAAAAGAATTCCCAAAATTAGGTCTTTTCTTTAATTATGTGTTATTTTTAGGAATTATTGTGTGATTATTCTGATTGTTTGCATATGTTTGTGTGCATGTTTAATTTTATTAATGCATTAAAATTTCTAAAAAAATATAGCATTTGCATTTGAGATTTGATTTTTACATTTTTTGGAATTAATTAATAATTAGGTGTTTTACAAAAATGAAAATTCAAAAAATAATAACATATTTTTGTAATTTTAGTCAAATTGTGTGATTTTCTTTTAAGTTGGAATTTAATCATTTGTGATAATTATTAGTTAGAGTTAATTAGTATTTTTAAGTTAATTTGGTGTTTTTATAATTTTATTTAGGATTTTGGTTTTAATTTTTGAGAAAAAGGGGAAGAAAAGAAAAGGAAGAGAATTAAATCAGAATTGGGCCAAATTCAAGTTAATTTAAGAAGCCCAAACAATTACCCAGCCAGACCTGATCCCCAGTCCATCCCAACCTGTTCCCTACCCGGTCCACCCCTACCAGAACCAAACGACATCGTTTGGACACGTTTTGATCAGGGCCATCAATTTCATTTGATCGAACGGCCCAAAGCTTTACCCATTACCCGACCCCGACCCATTTCATCTGAGACCGATCCGGTCTTTAAATCACTCAAACGACGTCGTTCCAATTAATTAGATGATCCAAGCCGTTGATCTCGTTTGATCGAACGGCCTGGATCCAATTTCACCCCAGTATATATTTGTCCAAACAGACCCCACCCTCCTCATAACCCCCCCAAGCTCATTGCTCATCTTCCTCACCCAAACTCTAGAGACCAGCCGACACCATTCCCCACCGCCTTCTAGTGGCGGCGTCGGCTCCAATCACTCCCAAATTTACACCCCAGAACCACCCCGAGCCCCTCTTTCCAAATCCATGACTCATTTCCCTCAAATCGCCGTAGTACTTCTCGAATCTTCAATCGAAGTTGTCTGGTCCCAAAATTGCTGAACCCTAGCCTACCTAATCGACCCCAAATTAACACCACACAACCCCCATGACTCCCTCATACAAAATCCATCAATGGTTTCCTTCGAATCTGATCGAAACTCGTCAAATTTTAAATCTAAGATTCGAACCTAAAAGTTCAAAATTAGTTTCCGTTGAGCCTGATGACATGCATCGATCCAAGCCTCTAGCTTTTGTGATTAGAAGGTCGACTCACTACAAAACCGATGGTGTTCATTTGTTCTTGATAAAGAACAAATGATTAGCACCAGTTTGGGGTGAGTCACAATATCAAAGCTAAACACAAGTTCGAGCCTATCTAGTGAGTTCTTTTTTAGTCTTCGTTTATTTACATTAGTGTTATTATGATGTTCGTCTTCCTCATCTCTTTTTCTTTTCTGGTCAATTTCAAATTCGATCAGTACTCTAGAAATTATTCTGTTCACTGTTTGTTTCTTTAGGATTGGTTTCGTTGATTTGTTTCGTATAGTTGGGATATCAGTAGACCTTGAAATCGTATTTCGCTTAGTCACTTAGTCAGAATAGTTAGGATTAGTTCAATAAGTTTGGTATTAACCTCCTGTCTAATTATATCAATGAGAACTGATTAATATAAATAATTCAAGTGTTCACCTACTTAAGAAGTTTCTAATGGATAGTAGGGTTAGGATTGCACTAATGGATTAAATAATTGAGTAGGATAATTGAGTGGACAATGGAGTGGAGGATTAAAGAAATAAAAAGTTGAATTGGTAGTGGAAAATACACTAATTGAATGCCCATTTAAGGGAGCTGAAAATCAGAAGAAGAGGAGATTCTAAGAGGGATAGAGCTTAAGAAATAGACAAGAAAACATTCTGAAAATACTGGAATTGAATACAGAGAGAACATTCGAAGAGGAGATTTGGATACAGAGAGGAATGAGAAGTGAGGAAAAACTGAAACTACTATAAAAAAACTACTACTGTTCCATTGAGCTTGTCTTTGACTTCTGAAGTTTTCTTTTTCTGAAACACTTTCTAATTCATCTGGGTTTAGAATAAATGGAATTTTAGTTTGTAAAATCTTGGTTTGAAGTTCTGGCCGTGCTGTTTTGAGTATTGCATTTTATTTCTTGGGGTAAAGCTGATTTTCTTGGTTGTCTCTGCTGCTAAAACACTGCTTCTTGCTACTGTTCTACTGCTGCCTCCTCATTTACTATGTTGTTTATTTCGAATTCCAGGTACTCTTTTGAACTGTGACTGAAAATGATGCCTGACTGAGCCTCTGTGTAAAGATCTGTAAACTAAGTTGAAGTTAAAATGATTAAACATTAGTGTTGATTACTGTTTGATTCTGCCATCTTTCTTTATTTATTTCATATTTGCCTAGTCTAGCTTATTTTGCATACTCTTTTCCTTGATATTACATTTATTTTAAGTGATGGATTTGGACCTTGTCTGAATATAGTTGATTCAGGAGTATTTATTTGGACTTAATGTAATATGTGTTGATCCAATGATGTCAAACAGTCATTTAGTTCTGCTTCTGTTTGTGTATGAGTTTCTTGCATTTCAAAAGGGCTTTCGACTGAGTATAGAGTGAAAATTTCTTGTTAAAACCATATTTCCAAACATATACATATGTTTCGAGGTCCTTCCAGGTATTCTGATGGAAATTGAAGTAAGAATTGGATGTGTTTGATAGCTAGGTTATTTGTGTGAAAGATAATGATATTCTAGGGAAGATTTATTCAGTATTTCAATTTCAGTAACGATTGATGATAGGCATGTTGTTATTTGGGCATGGAATGTTCTATTTTGGCAAGATAGGGAGATCGTTTGTTGCGTTTTGTTGAAATAATTTTTACTAGGAATTGCATATTCATTTTAGAAGATACGTTAACATTAAAGTATGTTTTGCATTTGAGTCAAGGATTACCAGAATTGGTTCAAACTCAGATTTTCTTGAATGATGTAATTTACCTCAAACATTGGCACTGAATCATGAAACTGGGTTGCATTCTTTGGCCCAGTTATGACAAAACTCCTTTCAGCGATGGGATTTTCATCTGGGCTCACGTCAAGCCCAACTGCTTATTTCGATGGTCATGTAGTAACCGGCAGTTGGTCGTTGGGCCCATAATCAGCCTGGGGCTTTTCGTAATCAAACATGGATCGCCTATTACTAGTTCGTTGACATTTAAATTTTAGCTTAAACATTAGCACAAAAATAGGCAAAAAATCCTCTTACGTCTTTTAATCAATTAGTCATGCTCATTAATAAATTGAGGTGTTCCACACTTAACATAAAAAGTTATGGCTCTCCTAATTAAGTATAGAAGTTAGAACAAATCGAGATATAATGTGCCAAACAAAATTACAAATGCATGGCCCTCTACTAATTTCTTATGATTTAAAGACAACAAATAACCAATTATCGTAATTTGTTTTAGGCACGTTTAATGAATTATCATAGTCGTGGACACGTTCGCGTGACATGATCACAATTCTAAAAACAATTCGGAGTATGCGTTCGCGCAACTTCGGACAAATCTTCTCAATAAAAAATGGGTTTTCGGAGGTTATTAAATTAAATTAGCTCATATAGTACGAGGTGCGCCACCTACCATTAAATCATATAAAAATGACAAATGTTCATAGTTTGTTTTAGGCACGCGTAACTTTGGTCAAAAAAAAATTTTAATAATAAAATGTTATTAATTGTAGAAACGTTCGCGTCATATGATTTTGACGCACCAAACAAATGGGTACACGTACGCGTGACCCGTTTCAAGATGATTTTCTTAATAAAAAGCGGTAAAGGATAAATGCACACGGGTTCGAATTGTTCTAAATCAAACAATTAAGCCGGATATAATAGTTGAGCGACCGTGCTAGAACCACGGAACTCGGGAATGCTTAACACCTTCTCCCGGGTTAACAGAATTCCTTACCCGGATTTTTGTATTCGCAGATTGTAATACAGATTCAACCGTTCCTCGATTCGGGATTTAAACCGGTGACTTGGGACGCCATAAATTATCCCAAGTGGCGACTCTGAATTTTAAATAAAATAAATCTCGTTTCGATTGTCCTTAAATTGGAAAAACTCCCTTATACCCCTCAGGTGTGTAAAAAGGAGGACAAATCTTCTCAATAAAATATGGGTTTTCCGAGGTTATTAAATTCAATTAGCTCATATAGTCTGAGGTGCGCCGCCTACCATTTAATCATATAAAAATGACAAATGTTCGTAGTTTGTTTTAGGCACGCGTAACTTTGGCCAAAAAAAAATTTTTAATAATTAAATGTTATTAATTGTAGAAACGTTCGCGTCACATGATTTTGACGCGCCAAACAAATGGGTACACATACGCGTGACCCATTTCAAGATGATTTTCTTAATAAAAAGCGGTAAAGGATAAATGCACACAGGTTCGAATTGTTCTAAATCAAACAATTAAGCCGGATATAACAGTAGCGACTGTGCTAGAACCACGGAACTCGGGAATTCCTAACACCTTCTCCTGGGTTAACAGAATTCCTTACCCAGATTTCTGTGTTCGCGGATTGTAATACAGAGTCAACCGTTCCTCGATTCGGGATTTAAACTGGTGACTTGGGACGCCATAAATTATCCCAAGTGGTGACTCTGAATTTTAAATAAAATAAATCTCGTTTCGATTGTCCTTAAATTGGAAAAACTCTCTTATACCCCTCAGGTGTGTAAAAAAGAGGTGTGACACTAGTGTGTCACCTTGGGGTGCCCCGGTTCTATTTGCGAAGCAGAAGGATGAAACTATGAGGATGTGCATTGATTATAGGCAATTGAACAAAGTAACAGTTAAGAACAAGTATCCTTTGCCTCGTATTGATGATTTATTCGACCAGCTTCAGAGAGCGAGAGTGTTCTCTAAGATTGATCTTCGTTCAGGTTACCACCAGTTGAAGATCAGGGACTCGGATATTCTTAAGACAGCTTTTAGGACCCGATAAGGTCATTATGAGTTCTTGGTGATGTCTTTCGGGTTAACCAATGCCCCAACAGCGTTCATGCATTTGATGAACAGCGTGTTCTGGCCGTATCTCGACTCGTTTGTCATAGTTTTCAGTTGATGACATTCTGGTGTATTCACGTAGTCAGGAGGAGCATGCAGAGCATTTGAGAGTTGTGTTGTAGAGATTGAGAGAGGAGAAGCTTTATGCAAAATTCTCCAAGTGTGAGTTTTGGCTTAGTTCAGTGGCTTTCTTGGGGCACGTGGTGTCCAGCAAGGGTATTCAGGTTGATACGAAGATGATAGAGGCAGTTCAGAGTTGTCCCAAACCATCCTCAGCCACAGAGATTCGTAGCTTTCTTGGTTTGGCGGGTTAAATTATCGCCTGTTTGTTCAGGGATTCTTATCTATCGCATCGCCCTTGACCAAGTTGACATAGAAGGGTGCTCCATTTGTGTGGTCGGATGAGTGTGAGGAGAGATTTCAGAAGCTCAAGATAGCCTTGACCACGGCTCTAGTGTTAGTTTTGCCATCAGCTTCAGGTTCATATACAGTGTATTGTGATGCTTCGAGAGTTGGTATTGGTTGTGTATTGATGCAGGAGGGTAGAGTTATTGCTTATGCTTCTCTTCAGTTGAAGCCCCATGAGAAGAACTACCTCGTTCATGATTTAGAGTTAGCTACCATAGTTCAGCGTTGAATATTTGGAGGCACTATTTGTATGGCGTGTCTTGTG
The DNA here is from genome assembly GCF_000393655.2 of Nicotiana sylvestris. NCBI lineage: Eukaryota > Viridiplantae > Streptophyta > Magnoliopsida > Solanales > Solanaceae > Nicotiana > Nicotiana sylvestris. The sequence goes on from NC_091064.1 coordinate 14,901,222, forward strand.
AGGTGTTTACTAATCATCGTAGCCTCCAGCACTTGTTCAAGCAGAAGGATCTTAATTTGAGGCAGCAGAGATGGTTAGAGTTGCTTAAGGATTATGATATCACTATATTGTACCATCCAGGGAAGGCCAATTTGGTGGCCGATGCTTTGAGCCGAAAGGCGGTGAGTATGGGGAGTTTGGCATATATTCCAGTTGGGGAGAGACCTCTTGCAGTTGATGTTCAGGCCTTGGCCAATCGGTTCGTGAGGTTAGATATTTCAGAGCCCAGTCGGGTATTGGCTTGTGTGGTTTCTCGATCTTCCTTTTATAATTGCATCAGAGAGCTCCAGTATGATGATTCGCATTTTCTTGTCCTCAAGGACAGAGTTCATCATGATGATGGCAAAGATGTGACCATTGGTGATGATGGGGTGTTGAGGATACAGGGCCGGATATGTGTGCCCAATGAAGATGGGCTTCGGGAGTTGATTTTGGATGAGGCCCATAGATCACGGTATTCCATTCATCTGGGTGCCGCAAATATGTATCAGGATTTGAGGCAGCACTATTAGTGGAGGAGAATGAAGAAAGACATTGTAGGATTTGTAGCTCGGTATCTCAATTGTCAGCAGGTGAAATATGAGCATCAGAGACCGGGTGGTTTGCTTTAGTGGATGGATATTCCAGAGTGCAAGTAAGATCGGATCACTATGAACTTTGTAGTTGGACTTCCACGGACTTTGAAGAAGTTCGATGCTATTTGGGTGATTGTGGATCGGCTGACCAAGTCCGCGCACTTCATTCCTATGTATACTACCTATTCTTCAAAGCGATTGGTAGAGATCTATATCCGGGAGATTGTTTGTTTGCATGGTGTCCAAGTTTCCATCATCTCAGGTAGGGGCACTCAGTTTACTTCACAATTTTGGAGGTCTGTGCAGCGAAAGTTGGGTACTCAGGTTAAGTTGAGTACAGTTTTTCACCCTCAGACGGATGGGTAGTCCGAGCGCACTATTCAGATATTGGAGGACATGTTGCATGCTTGTGTCATTGATTTTGAAGGGTCATGGGATTAGTTTCTACCACTTGCAGAGTTTGCTTATAACAACAGCTACCAGCCGAGTATTCAGATGGCTCCATATGAGGCTTTGTATGGGAGGCGGTGTAGATCTCCAGTTAGTTGGTTTGAGCTGAGTGAGGCTAGGCTATTGGGGACAGTCTTGGTGCAGGATGCTTTAGAAAAAGTAAAGGTAATTCAGGAGAGGCTTCGTACAGCGCAGTCGAGGCAAAAGAGTTATGCTGACAGGAAGGTTCGAGATGTGTCCTACATGGTTGGCGAGAAGGCTCTATTGAAGCTTTCGCCCATGAAGGGTGTCATGAGATTTGGGAATAAAGGTAAATTGAGTCCTCGATTCACTGGACCTTTTGAGGTGCTTCGGAAGATTGGGGAGGTGGCTTATGAGCTTGTTTTGCCACCCAGCTTGTCGAGTGTGAATCCGGTATTTCATGTTTCTATGCTCCGGAAGTATATTGGGGATTCGTCTCATGTTCTGGACTTCAGCATGGTTCAATTGGATGGTAATTTGACTTATGATGTGGAGCCAGTAGCTATTTTGGAGCGTCAGGTACGAAAGTTGAGGTCAAAGGATATAGCTTCAGTGAAAGTGCAGTGGAGAGGTCGGCCCATGGAGGAGGCTACCTGGGAGACCGAGCGGGAGATACGGAGCAGATATCCTCACCTGTTTGAGGCTTCAGGTATGTTTCTTGACACATTCGAGGATGAACGTTTGTTTAAGTTGGGGAGGATATGATGACCCGGACAGTCGTCTCATGATTTACCGCTCCATTTTCCCTATTTCTACTTCTTAATGCTTTGTCGATCGGTTCTGTGAGTGATCGGTTTGGTTGGTTTGGGTTCGGAAAGGATTTGGTAAGGTTTGAGACACTTAGTCTCTTTTGAGGAAGCTTAAGTTGGAAAGGTCAACCGGATGTTGACTTATGTGTTAGAGGGATCGGATGTGAGTTCCGATGATTCGTATAGCTTTAGGATGTGATTTGGGACTTAGGAGCGTGATTGGAATGTGTTTTGGAGGTCCAGAGTAGATTTAGGCTTGAATTGGCGAAATTGGATTTTTGGCGTTTTTCGGTTGATAGGTGAGATTTTGATATAGGGGTCGGAATGAAATTCTGAGAGTTGCAGTAGTTCCTTTGTGTCATTTGGGATGTGTGTGCAAAATTTCAGGTCATTCGGACGTGGTTTGGTTGGGTTTCTGATCAAAAGCAGAATTCGGAAGATTTTAGAAACTTAGGCTTGAATCCGATGTGTTTTGGTTGAGTCGATGTTATTTGAGGTGTTTTGAAGATTGGTACAAGTTTGAATAAGGTTATTGGATATGTTTGTATGTTTGGTTGAGGTCACGGAGGCCTCGGGTGAGTTTCGGGTGGTCAATCAGACCATTGCATGATGTTTGGAACTGCAGAAAATTGCAGATCAGTGTTGCAGAGAAATGACCTTCACGTTCGCGAAGGTTCAGTTGATGAAGGCTGGGATTTAAGCCTTCGCGTTCGCGAGGAAGGCTCCCGTTCATGAAGGGCTAGGTGTTTGGTAATCACGTTCGCGTGAAGTGGATCGCGTTCGCGTAGAGAAATTTAGTCAGCTGGACTTGAGGTAGTTTAGACATCGCGTTCGCGAGAGTGTTAACGTGATCGTGAAGAGTGGTCTGAGGAAAGCATCGCGTTCGCGAGGGTAGGGTCGCGATCGTGAAAGAGAATATTTTGTTCAACGTTGGATTGTGCTTCGCGAACTCGAGGCGTTGACCGCGTTCGCGAAGAAGGATTTCAGGCCTGGGCAGAATGTTTAAATAGTTGTCTTGTCCGTGATTTTGGGGTTTATTTTCACCATTTTCGATCATTTTTTGGAGCTTTTTGAAGAGGATTGAAGAGGGATTCAATGGGAATCACTTGGAGGTAAGATTCATGGAACTAAAACTCGATTCTAATGTGAAATCTACCTAATTAATCATGGAATCTAACCCTAAAATGGAAGAACTAGGACTTGAAATTGGAAACCTAGAAATTGGGATTTGAGGGGTCATTTGTGGTTGGATGTTTCTGCTTTTGGTATGTATGAACTCGAGGAGGGATAAGAAATCCATTGATGTGATTTCTACCGGAATCCGAGATGTGGGCCCGGGGGTCGGATTTTGGTAATTTCGGGATTTGTGTTGTAAATTGAATATTTTGCTTGGGCTTCGTTCTCTTAGTATATTTTGACACCGTAGTTCTGATTTTGGATAGATTCGACGCGAATGGAGGCCGATTCGAGGGACAAAGGTATCGCGGGCTAGAGTTTGCACCGATTTGAGGTGAGTAATGATTGTAAATGATGTCCTGAGGGTATGAAACCCCAGATTGCACATCGTTGTGCTATATTGAGGTGACGCACACTCTAGATGACGAGCGTGTGTCGTGCACTGTTGGGGATTGTGACTTAGTCCGTATTGAATGACTGTTTTACCGCGTAGTTGACTGAAAACTATTTGCTATCATCATGTTTTGGGCTGAATACCATATTTGGGCTTCGTGCCAACTATTTGAACTCTTAGGGGATTTTGATTGATATTTTCTCAGTGTTTTGACTTTATACTTGAACTCAGTCATGCTATATTCTACTCTTTTTTATAACTCAACCATGTTTACTCTGGTTTAACATTTAAATGACATTTTAAATGGTATTTTGGGCTGAGCACTATGTTTTACTGTTGTCCAAGTGGCTGTGAGATTCTAACTGAGTAAGGCCGAGGGCCTATGTTGTGAGGAAACACTGATTACGATTATAAGGCCGAGGACCTGAGATATGTATGCCACGAGGTGGCTTGTTGATATGAGGCCGAGGGCCTAGTGATGATGCTACGAGATGGCTTGATGTTGGGCTTGGGCCGTAAGGGGTCCCTCCAAGAGTCCGCACACCCCCAGTGAGCGCGGGTATCCATTGTGATGTGAGAGATAGCCCGAGGGGCCGGTATTGTTGACATTATGCCCGAGGGGAAATCCTTTATGTGCTTATCTATCTTATTTGTTTGTCATTTACCTTCTTAATTGTTAAAAAGGCATTTCATGAAGTTTGAACTGAATTAAAAATGACTTTACACATTATCATCACTTCACTATTTCTACTGGTTTTACTACTTCATTATAGCTTGTATTGTGCCTTACGTGTTTTCATATCTCTCAGTCGTTTATTTATGGTTATTACTCACTGAGTTGGAGTACTCAATTTACTCCCTACACCCCGTGTAAAGATTCAGGCATTGCTGATCCCGTTAGCGAGTATTGATCTTTCTAGCTCGGGCGGATTCTAAGATTCTCTAGGTAGCTGTCAGCGTTCGCAGTCCAAAGCTTCTTCCCTTATCTTATCTTTCTCTGTTTTAGACCTATATTGGACTATGTAGGCCTTTCTTGTATTTATCTAGATTTGTAGTTGCTCATGAATAGTGACACCCCGGTATTGGGCTGTGTTGGATTGTATTCCGTAAATTGTTTGTATTGTCACTGCTTACTTTTGGATTTATAGCATGTTTAAGACTAAATGCCTATTGTTAAATTGCTTAAAACTGGATTGGAAATGTGTCGGCTGGTCTTGTCTTCACGAGAGGTGCCATCACGACCGGATCCGGGTTTGGGTTGTGACATCACTCAAGTATTAATAATTAGCCTAATTATCTTATTTATTACATGTTTTAAACCTATTGTGCATTTTTAACTTTTTAAATTGCTTTTAATTATTAATGGAATAAGTCACGATATCGTACACTTGTCATTTTGGTACACATTGCAAACTGCGCTACATGAAATACACCAACGATTTACAATATGTTTATTTTTATTATTATTTGAAGTTATGGTTGGGTCACATGAAATGCACACCCGAATTGGGGATTAGGTATCACGACCATGCCATGAGAACCGCACCCATAGCCGTGATGATTTAATTATGCGTCTAAAGCAAACTACGAGTATTCATGGTTTGATTGTCCTAAAGTTTGATATTGCATGCAATGTTCAAATGTTATGGAGATACACCGTGGGAATTGACCAATTCTTTTAAATTAACAAAAATAAGAATCCATGCATTCTTCAGTATTCTGAACTATCCAAGAAGGCATTTCATTTCCAAGGCTTTTAAGAATGAATCATAAACCATAACGTTATCAACCCAATTTAGTTTACAAAATAATTAACAGTCAACCAGGAAGATTATTGAGCTCAACTCAAATTAACAATACTAGTATATTCTAACATTCTAAATTAAGGCTACAGCTATACTAGCTTTGAACAAATATATGATCTGGGTCAAATCATTGGGTTCAACACCCAGGCCCAATAGCCTGAGGTCCAGAATTGCTCAAACAACTCCCAACTGGGCCAATTTACAAGTCTGGCACATTTTATGTAACCTTTGTTAAGACAATCTCGAGAAGAACATCACGCATTCAAATTGAAAATCATGTGTAAAGCTAAATTTGAGATTAAAATTACAAAAACAGCCTATTCCATAGCTATTAATTACAGTAGTTGAATTCATGAATTATTACAAAACTGTTTCAAACTAAATTTATACAAATCGTTCATCAGTAAGTAATCCTCAAATTTAACATTGCAGAAAACTTAAATATTGTTATCAATGGCATTATGCTTATAAAAACTCTTTATTATACCAAAATAGTGCCTAATATGATTCTGGGCTCTTTTGACTGTTACAACCTCTCAAATAAGTCTTGAGTTACAAAGGCAGCTACAAAGTTGTTTGCAAATCAGCACCTTGTCCCTCACATATAAATACAGATGAAGCATCTAATGAGGATCCAAATGATTTCAGAACTTTCCTTCTTTTGTTAAGACATCATATACAATCAGGGGATTGAAAAGATTTATAGTGAAGAACATCCATTAGCACAATACTTCAATAGTAAGAAACCAACAAATAGTACAAATGAAACCATTGAATATCACAATTCATGAAGCAAAAGCTAAGTATAAACATGACACGAATATAGCAAGTGTTACTCATATCAGTAGATGGAAAATGATAAACGAAAATTTACATACCTAGTAGCAGAATCAAAACAAAAAAGAAAATAAGCCTCTGAAAACTGAAAAAAGAGCAGCAGCAAGAACAAATATAGCAAGCAAATGAACTTGAACACCAAAGTTGAAAGTTCAACCACAACAGAAATAGAACCAGCAGCAAGAAACAGTGACTAATCAACTCAAATAGCTATGAAAACCCAAGAAAATATACAACAACTGAGCAGAGATTAAGAACAAACTTTGAATCTACCCTTTTCTTTTTGTTTTCAGTATTTAAGTTGGAATTTTTTGAGTGTTTTCTATGGAAAAAAATCAGTGAAGATGAGGGAGTCTGTGTGTGAGTTCTGCAGAATTCAGAGTGTTTTTGCAGTGTGAAACCAGTGGGTGTTTGTAGGTGAAAAATACAAGGAATACTGTGTATAAAATGAGAGGAGGAGGAGTCCCTTTATAGAATGTGAGCATGTGCTCTTATGAGAGGAAAAATCAGAGGAGTGGGAGGGAATCTGTCAGCTAAATTTTAGGGATAGGCATCTTTTTCAACTGAAAAAATAGACAGCTGTCCAATTTCAGATATTTTCTCTATTTTTTAAAACCTTTAACTTATGAAAACTATCTTTTTACCCTAAAATTGATCTAATTTCAGGTTTTATATGTACTTTAGTCCCTTCTAGAGACATCCCCAAACAAACAGATCAGATTCGCTAAATTTTCAAATCCCTTTGACTCCTTTAGCCTTTGTTGATTATCCTTTCAACCCCCTTAATTCCTAATGACATTCAAAATCAGCAATCTAACTATTAAAAAATAAATCACAAATCAAATGAAATAGAAACAAATGACTAATTCACCTAAACTAGATTACTAAACTAACTAAAATTGATTCAACTAATATAACACATGCAATTAAACAAAACAATCATGCAGTTAATTGATAAGTAAATCATGCAAAAGCAGAAACAAAAAAAACTGACACCTAATTTAACAGGTAAACTATTCTAGTTGTCCACTCTAATCTAAAATCGACTAAACTAATGTTATATACAACAACAACAACAACAACAACAACAACAACAGCCCAGTATAATCCCACAAGTGGGGTCTGGGGAGGGTAATATGTACGCAGACCTTACCCCTACCCCGAAGGGTAGAGAGGCTGTTTCCAGGAGACCCTCGGCTCAAAAGGCAACAGAAGACGATATATTAGTACCATAAAAATGCATAATAAAATAACAGCAATACAATACAATAGATATGAAGTACCGAATATGAAATACGAAAAAAGATGGCTGGTATAGTAAAAACTAGCAGGTAAAGCCCTGCATCACTAGACGACCAATGACATTCTTATTCTAACTCCTAACTGGCTAGTCTCACTCTATTGTGCTGTAGAAATATTCACAACTCTCCCCTAACCTACAACCTTAATACTCGACCTCCATAATTCCCTGTCAAGGGCCATGTCCTCAGTAATCCTAAGTCTCGCCATGTCCTGTCTGATCACCTCACCCCAATACTTCTTAGGTCGTCCTCTACCTCTCCGCGTGCCCACTACCGCTAGTCGCTCACACCTCCTCACCGGTGCATCAGTGCTCCTCCTCTGAATGTGCCCGAACCATCTGAGTCTTACTTCCCGCATCTTGTCCTCCATGGGGGCCACACCCACCTTCTCTCGAATATCTTCATTCCTAATCTTATCCATCCTTGTATGCCCGCACATCCACCTCAACATCCTCATCTCTGCTACTTTCATCTTCTGGATGTGTGAGTTCTTTACCGGCCAACATTCAGTTCCATATAACATGGCAGGCCTAACCACTGCTCTATAAAACTTACCTTTTAGTAACGGTGGCACTTTCTTGTCACACAAGACTCCCGACGCTAACCTCCACTTCATCCACCCCACCCCTATACGGTGTGTGACATCCTCGTCAATCTCCCCGATCCCCTGAATAACCGATCCAAGGTACTTGAAACTACCCCTCTTGGGAATGACTTGAGAGTCAAGCCTCACTTCAACTCCCGCTTCCGTCGGCTCAACTCCAAATTTGCACTCGAGGTATTCCGTCTTCGTCCTGCTCAACTTGAAACCTTTAGACTCAAGAGCATGTCTCCAAATCTCTAGCCTCTCGTTGACGCCGCCTCGTGTCTCGTCAATTAGAATAATGTCATCAGCAAATAGCATGCACCATGGCACCTCCCCTTGAATATGATGAGTCAGTGCATCCATCACCAGGGCAAATAGGAATGGGCTGAGCGCAGACCCTTGGTGCAACCCCGTAATAACTGGAAAGTGTTCAGAGTCGCCTCCTACTGTCCTAACCCGAGTCTTAGCTCCAGCATACATGTCTTTAATCACCCTAATATAGTCAACCGGGACCCCTTTATCCTCTAAGCAGCTCCATAAGACCTCCCTAGGAACCCTATCGTACGCTTTCTCCAGATCAATAAACACCATGTGGAGATCCTTCTTCCTATCCCTGTACTGTTCCACCATCCTCCTAATAAGGTGGATAGCTTCTGTGGTAGATCGCCCCGGCATGAACCCGAACTGGTTGTCTGAAATAGACACCGTCCTTCGCACTCTCATTTCTACCACTCTCTCCCAAACTTTCATGGTATGACTTAGTAATTTGATGCCCCTATAGTTGTTACAGCTCTGGACATCACCTTTGTTCTTATACAACGGGACCATTGTACTCCACCTCCACTCTTCAGGCATCCTATTAGTCTTGAATATAACACTAAACAATGCAGTAAGCCATTCCAAGCCTGCTCTACCCACACACCTCCACAGTTCAACCGGAATTTCGTCTGGCCCGGTAGCTCTGCCCCTTCTCATCTTACGCATTGCCTCCATGACTTCATCGATCTCAATGTCCCTACAATTACTTACTTCATGGTGACTGTCGGCATTCCTCGATTCCCCAAGTATAATATCCTGATCCCCTTCTTCACTTAGAAGTTTATGAAAGTAGGTCTGCCACCTCCTCTTAATCTGGTCATCTCCCATCAAAACTTTGCCGTCATCATCTTTTATGCACCTCACCTGATCTAGATATCGAGTTATCCTCTCTCTCACCTTAGCGAGTCGGAATAACTTCTTCTCCCCGCCTTTGTTCCTTAGTTCCTCATACAGACGAGCAAAAGCTGTCGTCTTAGCCTCTGTCACTGCCCTCTTTGCCTCCTTCCTAGATACATTATACCTTTGACTGTTCTCTCTCTTCTCCTCCTCGTTAGTGCTCCCTACTAACCGTAGGTAAGCCGCCTTCTTCGCTTCCACTTTACCTTGGACAACTGCATTCCACCACCAATCTCCTTTGTGACCACCATTGTGGCCCGTAGATATCCCTAACACCTCTCTCGCCGCCTCTCTTATACAGTCCGCCGTCGTCGACCACATTGTGTTTGCGTCCCCACCACTTCTCCAAGCTCCCATTGCCGATAACCTTCCTTCCAACTCCTTAGCTTTATCCTTAGTTAAAGCGCCCCACCTAATCCTAGGGCGTCCTTGTACTGACCTCTTCTTCCTCCTTATCCTAATACAAATGTCCATCACCAAAAGCCTATGCTGCGTTGAGAGGGTCTCACCTGGGATAACCTTGCAGTCCTCGCACAGCCTTCTGTCGCATCTCCTGAGGAAGAGATAGTCAATCTGAGTCTTCGCCACTAAACTTTGGTAAGTAACCAAATGTTCATCCTGCTTCATAAAACTCGAGTTCGCAATGACTAGATCGAAAGCCTTGGCAAAGTCCAACAACGCAATGCCCCCTCCGTTCCGCTCTCCGAAACCAAAGCCGCCATGCACCTCAGTGTACCCACCTACAGATGACCCAATATGACCATTGAAATCTCCTCCTATGAATAACCTCTCAGAAGGCGGTATACTACGAACAATCTCATCCAACCCCTCCCAAAAGCGCCTCTTAATATCCTCATCCAAGCCTGCTTGCGGTGCGTACGCGCTAACGACATTTAAAGTACCCTCACCTACCACCAACTTAATAGTCATTAGTCTATCATTCACCCGCCTGACCTCTACCACGGACTCTCTAAGATGGCTATCTACCAGGATACCCACTCCATTCTTACCCCTCAGGATACCAGAGTACCACAACTTATACCCATCCACGTTTTTCGCCCTCGATCCGACCCACCTAGTCTCCTGGACACACGCTATATTAATCTTCCTCTTCTGCAGGATTTTCGCCAACTCTATGGATTTACTCGTTAGTGAACCTATGTTCCATGACCCGATTCTCAACCTATAGGCTCCCTTGCCCCCTCTACCTCCCCTGCTACCCGACCCACCCCCTAACCCCAGCCCCCACTCTGCCCCACCCGAGGACATGCCCTTATTCTATTATCCCAGACTGCAGCCACTACACCTACAACAATCTAGAGAAGACTCGCTATTGCACAACGTACGCAAATCAAACAAGAAGGAAACAAGTGGTAACTAGTATCCTAGTTGAAAGGTTTAACTAATGCGAAGTAAAGTAACAGTAATCCAGCTAACACCAAAAGGGAAATAGTAAAACAGGAGGTACCAACTCCCGATAACAAAACCTGTGGCTGATTTGTTGTACTCGATGCCGTTGTACGCTCATGCACCACTTCCTACCGCCCTTTGCTGACACTCGCCCAGGTTGCTCTCCTTTGTCAGTGCTCGTGCGCCCAACTTGTCTCCAATACTCCGAGAATTCCTGAAAACACAGAAAATACCACGACCCAAAAACCAGAAGGAGTTATCACCGCTACCACTGGTATAGCCCCAACAATATAAAATGTACCAAGAAAGGAGAAGAAGAAAAAATTGAAGAAAATGATGACGCGAAGCAAGATAGAACAAGTGCCCTTCTCAGCTGAAAATCCAGTTGATAATCCCAAAATCTCAGTAGTGAAGAAAAATCAGTGGGTCAGTTTGATAATTTCTAAAAAATCAGTAGTGAACAAAGATAAGCAAGAATAAGTTTTTAGTGAAATGAGTGTCTAAAACGTGAGTTGGATCTGATTTTTGTTAGGGTTTTTCAAGTGGGTCTGTTTGATAATTTTTGAGGGACTGAGAGAGGAGAAAACTGGAAATGGGTGTGAAATAAAGAAAGCCCCAAAAGCAAAGTACTACACAACAAAGAAAAAATGAATAAAATCTGCAGCTATAATCAGAACAATGGGAACATGAAAAGGCAAATAGATAGAACTATCAAATGGAAAAGGAAAACGGGAAAAGGGGAAGAAGAAGCAGTAGCAAGGATAACTTAAAATACCTAAACTAATGTTATATGTTTACACTAAATTAATGAGTAATTAAACCTCTTAATCATTAGGGCAAACAATACGAAGAAGAAATTGAGAAGGAACAGAAGGATCGTTTGGTTGAAAAGAAAAACAAGGAAAAAGAAGAAAAGAAGAAAAGAAGAAAAAATAAAATAGAGTAGAGGAATTACCTACTGGTCTTCCGAGGACTGGCGATGAAACTCCGACCAAACTCCTATAAACCAAACAATCTCCGATGGTCGTGGGATGAACTGACACTAACATCAATCGATTTCTCTCATCAAGCGCAATAAATTAATGTAGGTTTTGAGTTAAAAGGGGTCGGGGTCGAGGAGTAATTAGAAAAGGAAGGATTTAGGTTTTTTCAGGATTTTCAGATCCAAAATTGGAGAAGATGGGTGAGGATTTTAAGGAAATGGTTATGGGGTTTGAGGGGAGGGGAGGATGAGGAGCGTAGGGTGTGATTTTGGGTGTGTTTTGGGTGGCGCCGCCGCCGTAGGCGATTTTCGGTAGGCGGCGACGGCGGAGGTGAGAGAGAGGGGTTGAGGAAGATGAATTCTAGGGTTTAAGGGATTTTTGGACTGTTTTACTGTAAAGGAAAAGGAGTTCTCATCTGTTGGATTAGATGAGATGAAGGGCCTGATTGTTTTGAATGAAACGGCATCATTTGGGCGTTAAGAAGGACTGGGTCGGATGTTAAAGGTTTGGGCTAGCTTGAAGATGGGTTAGGGGAGACAATTGGGCCATTTAAGATTGAGCCCAGTCCTGTTTTTGACTTAGAAAATGACCATTTTCCTTACTTTAATTTTTTTTCTCTTTTTGACTTTAAATCATAATTAATTAAAAACCTAAATTGAGTCCTAAATTAATCTAAATTGTAAAATTAAAATTATTTATCTATTTCTATCATTAAAACAACTAATTAACTTAAAACTAATGAAAAATATTAATTTTAAAGACTAAAAGCTAAATATGTAAAAATGACCATTTTTGTAATTTTTGCTTAATAATGCAATTAACGCAATGTAATTAATTCCTAAATGCAAATAAACCTAAAATGTTATGCAATCAATATTTTAGACATTTTTGGTATTTTTTTATAAATTTAAAATATTAAACATGCAACTAAAATACAAACAACAATTAGCAAGAAATTTCTAAAAATTCTATAACAATTAAAATAATTAAAAACAAATCTATTTTTATGAATTTGTAGAAGTATTTTTTCATCGAGCAAAAATCACATGCTCACAGTCACCACCTACCCTGCTAACCCACCCACCCCCCGACATTTTTTTTGTGCTTTTAATTTTCTTTTTTCGTTTTTCTGAACCCAAACCCTCCACTTCCCTCCCAAAAAAAATATTTTTTTTACTTTTTTATATTTTTAATTTTCTGTTTTCTATTTTTCGTTTTTCTGCACCAGCCAACCCCTCCCCCCCCCCTGGTAATTTTTTTTATATTTTCAGTTCTGTTTTTTTTATTTTTCAGTTTACAGGTTTGAAAATTTACGAGTTCCAAAGTTATGTGTTCGGAAGTTTATGTATTTGAAAATTTGCGGGTTTGAAAATTATAGGGTTTACGAGTTAGAAAGTTTGCGGGCTCGAAAGTTTAGCGGTTTAGAAGTTTATGAAATTTATGGGTTCGAAAGGTTGATTATTTATGAATATTTTTTGAGAGGTTATTTTTCTTAATTTGCGTACCAAACATCGAAAAATGAGTAAGTTTACTACTTATTTTTCAAGAAAATATTTTCTTGAAAAATATTTTCACGGAAAACATTATACCAAACACACCTTTAGTCCTGATGTTTGGGTGAATTGGCTAATTTTTAAATATATTATAAATTGTGAATATATTTTAAATAGTGGGCTTCAAAATGATTATTGTTGCACTTTACCCATAAAAGAGTCTTAAAAAAATAGTGTTATGTTTAAAATGGTATGTTATGGCCTTTGGGGTAGAAAGTACAAAAGAAGTGTAGTCAATTGAAGTGCCAAGCACAAAGAAAGTGTCGTCAATTGACAGTGCGCCTAGTGAATTGCCGTTTGTGTTTTTTATTTTTTTAAAATAAATTTTATAATAAACAAAATATTCATTTAATTATTTTTCTAATATTTAAAACTTCGAAATCAATTAAAATTTTAATTTTTAAAATATTTTCTTATTTGACTTTATATGAAGTCCTAATATTTAAGACTATAAAATGGATGGTATATAAATAAACGAACAAAATTTCCAAAAAAATATCCGTATAATTTGAAGGATTTTTACATACCTATACACTATTGGAAACTTTATTACCTTCCCTATTCAAGTTTCAATTTAATTACCTCCTATATACTCCCTCTGTTCCAAATTATGTGAACCTATTTCCTTTTTGGTTCGTTCCAAAAAGAATGACCCTTTCTAAATTTGGTAAGAATTTAGTTTAAAGTTACAATTCTACCCTTAATGAGAATCTTTTATAACCACACAAATACTCTAGGCCCCTTTTCGACTTGTTTAGGACCACAAAATTCAAAAGTCTTTATTTTTCTTAAACTCCGTGACCACAAATTAGAACGGAGGAAGTACAAATTTACCAATTATACACAGTTTAGGAATTAAATGATTATCTCTTTATATTAGGAATCAATTATTTTTCATCTTTATTCTCTCTCCCTCATGCGCTCTCTCTCTCTCTCCCATGCGCTCTCTCTCTCTCTCTCTCTCTCTCTACGTCTCTCTATCTCTCAATTCCTAATTCTAGTGATGTAGAGCACAGGAAAAGAGAGCAGCAATTCCACCATTGACAGTCATTAAAAAGCTTTGAAGCTTTTAATTCGAATTTGGGTTTTCAAAAAATATTATTTGTTTGAATTGGGTGTTGTTGCAAATAATTGGGAACTCTCTTTACGTCTCTCTCTATATCTCCAAATCCCTAATTCCAATAATGTAAAGCAAAGGAAAAGAGAGCAGCAATTCCAGCATTGACAGCCATTAAAAAGCTTTGAAGCTTTGAATTCGAATTTGGATTTTCAAAAACCATTATTTGTTTTGATTGGGTGTTGATGGGAATATTGTTCGGAGTTTATATCTCAATTTTGAGGGCGTTTTGGTGAAGATTAGACTTGTTTTTTATTGAATTTCAGATTGAAACTCGAAGAAGAAGAAGAAGAAGACGGCATGATATACATTATACTTACGAAATTGTAGTAAAGTTATGGTAAAACTGTTGGTATATTGTATTCTATTGTAGTAAAGTTGTAGAAAATTTGTATAAAAATTGTATTTAGCAACAACAACAACAACAACCCAGTAAAATTCCCCTAGTGTGGTCTGGGGAGGTAGTGTGTATGCAGACCTTACTCATACCCCGATGGAGTAGAGAGGTTGTTTCCGGAAAACCCTCGGCTCAAGAAAAAAAAATACAATAATGAGACAATATTAGTATCACCACAAAAATCGTAGGAAAAATAGGAACAATATGAAATCTAGAAGAAAGATGCAAAGCAAAAGCGAAAGCTAATCAAAAGATCCTGCATTGAAAAGCGAAATAGTAAGACACAACATTATCACTAACTATCTTAGACAAAAAACTCTACCAGACTAGTCTTACAAAGGTGCGAAGTAAGGCAAGACTCAACTACCTCCTAACCTACAACCCCAATACTCGACTTCCACATTTTCCTATCAAGTATCATGTCCTCAGAAATCCGAAGGCTCGCCATATCCTACCTGATCACCTCACCCTAATATTTTTTTGGTCGCCCTCTACCTCTTCTCGTGCCCTCCGCAACCAGCCGTTCACACCTCCCTACCGAAGCATCTGGGCTTCTCCTCTTAGCATGCCCGAACTATCTTAGCCTCGATTCTCGCATCTTGGAATGGTATGATATTGTAGTTGTATATAACTGGGGTAGAAATAATATGTGAAAGTTGTAGATAAATTGTATAATATATAATTAATTGTATGAAATTTATTTTTACTATGTATAAATCAAATACAAAATATACAAAAGACATATTGTATAAAATTTATATAAAAATTATATTTAAGTTGTATTATATTATAGTTGTACGTCACCTCACCTCCTATTAATCAAACCAAATAATATCTGTTGGGTTCCTACCTCACCTCTTTTTTTTTTCTTAATTCCACATTTCACACAGTTTTTGCTTTCCGACTACTTGACTTTTACTGGTGTTGATTTCGTTTTCTTGAGAGTTACTCGTTTGGAGTAAGACATTTTCGGACATCTGGCACCATTTAATTTCGCCGTCAATTCTCGACGAACTTTTCATCCAACGGCAATTGTATGTATCAGTATATCGTAAGAGAGAGAGGAATATGTGGAGCTTTTTTGGTTTGATCTAGGTCCATTGTTTCTCTGCTCTGTTGATTTATAATCTAGGGTAGTTTTGGTAAAAACTTATTCACATCGGATGTTTACACCAAATCAATAGATACATGACATGTGTCTTGCATTTAGATTTCAATTATTTAACCATGGTAAATTATATGCATTCTTATCTAATTAAATTAATTAACCATAGTGAGTTAATATAATTTGGTGTAAACACCCGATGTGAGTAAGTATTTACCGTTGATACTTTGCATTTTATTCCCTTTTTGGTAAATGTTCATTTGTTCATTTTGACATCAATTAACTTGGGTTCTGCGTAGTTCTCATCAATATTTGGGTGTACTTTATTTTTATTGATGTTATAAGTTGGGATTCGATTCAGCAAATGTGGTTTAAATTAGCAACTACATTTACTTGGGAACAACTAAAGGAATTACCCAGGTGAAGCATACCACACCCTATTTTGAGATTGATTGAGAATTTTCTGGATATTCTATTACAGGATTAGGCCCTGAGAACTCGAATCCAGAAATCGAATACTACAATTCATATCATCCATTTCAGTGTTTGGGAATTGCCGTTTGTGAAAAGGGTGGAAGATCGGGAGAGAAAGGGGAAAGATAAGAAAAAAAGGGAAAAAAGTATAACTAAATCCACAAATAATGGATTAGTAGCCTTTTAAGGTGAATTATATATATTTGAAACTAAAATATGTTTAGGTAGGGTATATACCAAAACATAAACATTTTTCGTAATAAAGTTTCGAATAGTGTATAGGCATGAAAAAATCCTTAAAAAGCTCAACAAAAATACAAGAACAAAACAATAGAATAAGGTATTGCGCCACTCCTTAAACTTTTGTATTAAGAGCCCGTTTGGACATAAAAAAAAATTTCTTTTTTTCCAAAAATATTTTACTTCTTTTTAAATCAGCGTTTATTCATAAAATTTTCAATTTTTACTTGAAGATGCACTTTGAAAATTTAAAAAATTTCAAAAAGCTGTTTTTCAAAATTATCACTCACAAAACTTCAAAAACAACCCAAACTGAAATTTATGTCCAAACACAACTAAATTTCAAATACCGTTTTTACTTGAATTTTTTTTTTACCATTTTTGGAATTTTACAACTCTTATGTCCAAACACCTACTAAAATAGCCGGAGTAGGGATTGGATATTAGTGGGTTCACTAATTTTACTTCTAGCTAGGGGTGTACATAAGTTGGGTTGGTTCGGATTTTTCAATTACCAAACCGAACCAATGGTGTTGGGTTTTTAAATCTATAAACCAAACCAAACCAACAAAGTCGGATTTTTCAATCTCGGGTTTCTCTATTTTTTTCGAGTTTTCGGGTAAAGTCTTTATAGCACAAAAATATATAACCTGTGATCCAAATATTTCTTTAATCCTATTAAGATACAACTAGATATTGTATTTTTCAAAAAACTAGCACAATAATATGAGATAAGTCATAACATTATACTAAAATATTCAATAACAAAGATAATAAAATTGCATAAAGCAAATATTGTTAATTAATAAGCCATAATAAAAATTAACACAATCTGAATATAGTATATATGTCATGTTAAAATAAGTATAGCTAATAAGTACTATTAGTTACATAACTAAGCACTAAAGAAATAATAAACTAAGTTATGCATTCTCATTATAAACCAATGTAAACTAAAAAATGGACATCCAACACTATCATCATTCCTAGTGTTGAATTGAGTTTCTTTTGTTAGCATTAATATTGATTTGAACTTTGTTTGAGTTACTACATTTATGGGCTATAAAATTTGTCATCATTCAAGAATGTTAAGTCCAAACTTGAAATAATACATTAAAAGATGAAATTGTGAAAAAGTTTAAAAAATATTTATAAATTACATTACAATAAATATTTATATGTATAAAATATTTTTAAAACTTGTATAAATGTACTATCGGGTTCGTTTGATTTCGGTTTGACTTTCTTTAGTTAGAACCAGACCAAACCAATCATGGTCGGGTTTTCTGTTCCAATACCAAACCAACCAAGTCAAGCCAAACCACAATGGAATTTTTTTTTTCCGATTTGACTCGGATTATCAGTTTGGTGTGATATATCAATTTTTTTTGTACACCCCTAATGCTGGTCTAGTTCATAATTATAATGATCCTTCGGGTTTGACAACATATGTTTTCACCGTTCAATGTAACTAAAATGAAAGTTCACGAGGAAACAAAGCCAGGGGAATGTTCAAAACAAGACAAATTGCTAATTCCCTCTTAAAAATTGTTATGATCTTTCTTGAGTTTACTTAAAAGAAAAAATGTGCATTTTCTTTAGCAAGTGCAAAGATACTACAATTTCAGGGTGCGCATTATGGAATGATCAATTATTCAGGTTAAAGAAATAAAAACTAACCTTGGATACATAGTCAAACGTCACTGAAAAAAACTGTTAAACTGGATTTAGGCATGCTAAAAAATGTTTAAATACACAGGGTATTAAAACGAGGACAATAATAAATTAAACAACTGTCTCCCAAATGAAAATCACAAAATTAAACAAGAAACAATGTCTCCCAAATGAAAATTACAAATACAATACTACAAATGATCCATTAGAATCTTGTCACTATATTTTCTTTTCGTTTTCTTTGCCACCAAAGGTTGGTCGGATCAAGTGCCGCTTTGTGAGAATATCTTGAGAAAGATCAGTTTCAGACTGCCACATCAAAACTGACAAACCACATCATCACATGTACGAAATCAACTACGCTTCCCAATCCGCAAAGCATCTGACTACTTCTCAAAATTGCATCTCTAAGACGAAATCCAACGTCTCTGCATCTTTTAGTTCACAGAAAAGTGTTTCGCAGATAACACTGAGGTCAGACCTGGGCTAGTGATATCCCCTTCCCCTTCCCCTTCCGCGGAAACCCCGTCCCCTGCCTCTACCTCTTGTACTTCTCCCTCCATATGACAGACCTTGAAAACCCCTGTCAACAAACTGGTTCGGCATGCTACCACCTCCCCGGCCCTTCTTTGGCGCATAACTACTTGAACCATTAATTGCACCAGCAGGCCGTTTGACTCTGGTGATAAAGAAATAGACAAACTATGTAAGATGAGAAAGCATATGAAAGGATAACTAGTGAACGTCCTAAAAGAGCATAAACCGCTGTTACGAAGTCTTCCAAACGAAACTTTGAAGTAAACAACTAGCAATACAAGTCAGTAAATAACAAATAACAGGGGTAACCCAGAAAATCTATGTTTAAACAGTTAACATTCAAGACCAAAAAAGCATCTAGAGATGATAGACAAACAGTAAAGCAAGAAAACCTTTATTTTTGTACTTGTCTATTTCTTGGGTCATGTCTTTGTGCTCTCTATAAATAGAGCTGGAATAGTTTAGCATGACCAAAATCATGAACAAATGTAAAATGTTTTCAGATGACTGAACCGTGTATCCTATTGGATACCAAGAAACCAAGCAAAAGAAAACATAGAATTCCATAATAACAGGAGGTTTATTGTGGGGCTAGAAGCTAGCTTTTAAGACCATTGATAGATGTGCTGAAACTGGAAACCTATCTGAATGAAAGTGGGTTGAGCCACTATGCATGGGCTGAAGGAAGAAAGCTTTCATATCTACATTGACCATTAACAATGGAACCTTTGGTTTGAGATGTATCACTATTCCTAAGAGACGTAGAAAAGAATAGCAATAAATTATCTATTGAATCCAAATCAATGTAATACTAAAGCAGGGATGGGATTTATATTCAACATCTCATTTCACTAATATGATATATTTCACCTATCAGCCAGTTGATTGTCCATGCAAAAATATTAATTATGATACCAGAAAAGTTATATAAACTAGTGTAACCACATCATCTTTCTGAAGTTCAAACAAAAACATACCCAGTTGAACTTGCTGTTGATGGTGCTGTAGATTTCACAACTTCCTTCCATGAAAGGTTGATTTTTTTGTCCCCGATGAATGAAGGTGTTTTTGCATGTAGTGGCTGAATTATCAAAGATTATAATTGGTTCACTCGCATATGCAAATTTAAAATGTGTGTCTGTATCTTAAAATTCAGTTTGCTTACCTGAGCCATAGACAGTATATTATTGCAAGTCCTCAGCCCTGTAGTAGCATTCTGCTTTTGAGCCTTCTGCAGAACCAAAAAGATTTTACTGCTCAAATAGTGCACCATTAAGTAGCATTTTAAGAACAATCTGTTAAAACCTGGAGAATGCACTCACGAGTTTTTCCTTTTCTTCATCAGATTTAGCAGCAGCAAGTGCTTTACTGTGCTCCGCCATCCCCTGAGTCAATTTCTTAATGGCAGCCTTAGCAAGCTCTTCAAAACAATTTAACCTGAATCAAATACCAAGGATGAAAGTAAAATCAAGACTTACATGATTGCAAGCACAGTAAGACCCCGTTTGGCCAAGCTGCCAAAAACTGCTAATTTTCAAAAGTGCTTTCGGAAAAAGTACTTTTGGAGAATAGTAGTTTGTGTTTGGCCAATTCATTTTAGACGTGCATTGTGCAATATTTGATAAGAAAATTGTGTTTGGCCAATCTTTCTAACAAGTACTTTGACATACGTAAAGGACAATAAATGTTCAATTTACAATTAGTATTATTTGTACAAGAGAATTGAATTTATAAAACATAAAGTAAAAGTATATATTTAAAGATTTTAATCAATATAAAGTATAGTTATCCCAAGATATCATATTGGTAAATGGTATTACTTATTCTTTACATGACGATTCTAACATATTAATATACATCAACAACAACAACAACAACAACAACGACCCAGTATAATCCCACAAGTGGGGTCTGGGGAAGGTAATATGTACCCAGACCTTACCCCTACCCCGAAGGGTAGAGAGGCTGTTTCCAGGAGATCCTCGGCTCAAAAAAGCAACAGGAGCCGATATATTAGTACCATAAAAATGCATAATAAAATAACAGCAATATAAGAGATATGAAATACAGAATACGAAATACGAAATAGATGACTGGTATAGTAAAACTAGCAGGTAAAGCCCTGCATCAATAGACGACCAATGACATTCTTAGTCTAACTCCTAACTGGCTATTCTCACTCTATTGTGCTGTAGAAATATTCACACTTTCCCCTAACCTACAACCTTAATGCTCGACCTCCATAATTCCCTGTCAAGGGCCATGTCCTCAGTAATCCTAAGTCGCGCCATGTCCTGTCTGATCACCTCTCCCCAATACTTCTTAGGTCGCCCTCTACCTCTCCGCGTGCCCACTACAGCCAGTCGCTCACACCTCCTCACCGGTGCATCAGTGCTCCTCCTCTGAATGTGCCCGAACCATCTGAGTCTTACTTCCCGCATCTTGTCCTCCAGGGGGGCCACGCCCACCTTCTCTCGAATATCTTCATTCCTAATCTTATCCATCCTTGTATGCTCGCACATCCACCTCAACATCCTCATCTCTGCTACTTTCATCTTCTGGATGTGTGAGTCTTTACTGACCAACATTCAGTTCCATATAACATGGCAGGCCTAACCACTGCTCTATAAAACTTACCTTTTAGTAACAGTGGAATAAATTAAAAATTTACTATATAAATCCTACATAAAAAAGAGATATATTAATCATAGAGAAATTATTCCAAAGAAGAATACGAGAAGAATAAAAAATGATGGAAATAAGAAAAATGAAGAAATGGATGGTAGAAACAAAAAAGAAAAAGAAAAAATTTAAATTAATGAGGGATAATTTGAGATATGTAATTTTTTGGAAAGGATATTTTTCTCTTGAAAAAATTAATTTTCTGGTTCTGCTTCTGTTTCTTGGAAGAAGCTAGAATTTGTAGCTTACTTCCCAAAAGTAAAAAAAAAAAAATTGCTTCTGCTAGTACTCAAAAGCACTTCTTTGTTTTGGCCAAACACCTTTAATTTCCAAAAAAGTACTTTTAGCCTCCTAGAAGCTTGGCTAAACAGGCTCTAAGCTACAACAACAACAACAAACCCAGTATAATCCCATAAGTGGGGTTTGGGGAGGGTAGTGTGTAAGCAGACCTTACCGCTACCTTGTGAAGGTAGAGAGGCCGTTTCCGATAGACCCTCGACTCAAAGAAAGCTTGCAAGTGAAGTAAGTTATAAGGATAAAAGTCTTCCAAGTTCCAACATATGAGTTTGACAAAGTCACTGACAGAATCCAATCAGTTCCCTGAACACCTAGAGCCAACCACATTTTGCAGCGCACTGAGGTTCCGATAGCTTGCTTAGGGAAAAGGTACACTTCACTAGTCTCATCGTTTCTTTGTGTTTTTGGATTATTTATTGGGAATGGTTTTTGTTACTTTCTTGATTGAGTTTATGATGTTATGGCAAAATTGTGATGTAGGATCAACGAAAAGGAAAAATAAAGAAAGCATACATAATGATTGATTTAGCATAGGAAACGACAGAAACCTCTAGGACGCCTCTCATCCACTCAACTCAACTCTCTCTCTATCCCCCTCTCACTCTCCCCTCAGCTTTTTCACCATCCATTCAGGTATGTTCTCCAGCTTCGCACACTCCTCTTTTCCTCCCAACCCTCAAGTGCTATTCTCCTTTTCCTAGGTCATTGCTAGTCTCATCTTCCTCTTCTTTTTCCTCCTCCATACTTGCTAAAACCATTATGAATAGAAAACATATGCTGAACCCATGCTTTTTGATGAAGTAAGAGATATCTAAAAAGCATCAAGAAGATGCAAAAGAGCACTGTCCAGGTGCTAATACAAAAGATGATATGTTAACTCTATACAGATGGTCCTATTTTAGGGTTAGGGAGCTGACAAAATCCAAAGATAAATTGGGGGAGCTAATAGGGGAGAGGTTACTCCGGCTACATAACAAAATTATACAATTAGTCTTCAAGGAGTAATTTGGAGTTGCTAAACCATCAAAACACCTTATATTCCTTTCTGCCCAAATAGCCCAAAAAATACTCCAGGAATCATTTTCCAGATTTTGCTGATGGATTTACCAACTTTCTTTAGACTCCCACTACAATAAGCATCTTTAATACTCGTTGGCATCACCCAGCTGAGTCCGAAAACTGAAAGGAACATGTTCCAGATATCTGTAGCAACTGGACAATGCAAAAATAGATGTCTGTTTGTTTCAAAATCCTACTGGCACATGTAGCATCTATTTAACTATGGGAATACTCCTTTTGCAGAGATTATCTTGAGTGAGGCACGCTTCCTTCAATGCAGTCCAGCTATGACATGTAACTTTGGGGGTTAATTTTGTTTACCAGATGAGCTTCCAAGGCCAATTGTCTACCGTTTCATTTTGGCTGATATTGTGTAGGTATCCTCCTGCTCTCATTGTGTATATCCCTTTATACTTGTTCCCCAGATGAGTTTATCCGGAAGCTGCTCATTGACCATGCATTTCTCCAATTGTTCCAGAAGGCTAAGTAATTCACCCAATTTCTTCTGAGGATTGGAAACCAAGAATTGCCTGCTCTATTACGAGAGATAGTTGAATCAGGTCTGCTCACTATTTGATAGAGGTTTGGAAAGTCATTTTGCAGAGTTGAATCCCCTAGCCACCTGTCTTTCCAAAACTTAACATTAGCCCCGTCCAAAACTGAACCCATGCTTTATCTCTTGCTAACGATGTGCTTCATAAAATTGTGCATTCTCTTTTTCCTAGGTCATTGCTAGTCTCATCTATTCATTTTTGCACCTTGCCCCTCCAATAACTATGAGCACTATCTGGAGCGCATGTCTTGACTACAACTCAAGAAAGCTAATGAAGCTCCATTGAGAAAGAAGGGGCACAATAGGATCAAGCTTTTTTCAGTAAGTTATTTCTTCTTACATTAATTGATAACTAACCAAATCACACTATGATCTACTGCAATTGAACCACTTTATCGATAGTATGCAGTTTAACTATCAAAAGTCAAGATACATTCCAACATTACAACCGTTTAGTCCTGACAAAGTTTGTTTATAACTCTGTCCTAGCAACGACGCCGAGGGTCTTCCGGAAACAGCCTCTCTACTCCTTCGGGTTAGGGGTAAGGTCTGCGTACACACTACCCTCCCCAGACCCCACTAGTGGGATTTTACTGGGTTGTTGTTGTTGTTGTTGTCTTGGCAACAACATTCTTACTTTCGATGCAGTAACCAATGGTAACAAATTTGCTACTACGCAAAAACAGTGTGCATTTGACTCGCTAACAAATAAAAATGTTTCAAGAATATTACCTGATATATATGCACTAAGCGCAGGATGATATATTCGAGAGCAAAAAATAAGAAGTTAGACTAGCAAACTACCTCTCTGTGAACTCTTTGTAATTCTCCGAGAAGTCTTCCCCAAGCCTGTCAGATGGTTGTCCAGTCACAATCTTGTAACCACATAAGCTATTGGTGGCATTTGGCGCCTATCCGACAACAAAGAAGTGGTGAGAACCCAACTTGCAGATACAGAATATGTATACAAGGGAAAGAGGACATACCTTGTGTGCTAAATGGTGAAAAGTATACAGCAAACACTCAACATAAGAAAAGTTCATCTCTTCTCCCGCTTTTCGACGAGGCATATATTTCTAAAAGAGCAAAAAAAGTTTGATAAGGAAAATGATTAATTGAAAAGGTTAATCTTTCACGAAGTAGTTCAAACTCAAAAGGTTTCACCTTGTTCATGGAATAATATAAGGTAGAGTTAAGGTGCTATATGCAGATGCAGGAAAAACTTTTAGAATGTATAGAAGTTTATCGGCCCTATGATTTTCTGCACGCATAAAGGTGCTTCTAACCAGAACTAATAGACTGGCATACAGGCGAGGAAAACTAAATACTTGCCTTTAAGAGTTGAACAACAGAGGGAAGGATCTGTCTCGAGTCTTGAGGAGTTGTGTAAGGTGCGCTCTCTGCAAGGTTTTTGAGCAGGTCTACCTTCCGTTCTTCAGGAAGCTGATGACAAAGATAGGTTAGAGCAACTTTTGGAACTACCAAAAGAACAAATTAATAGCAACAATGGAAAAGAAATTTAGAAAGATTGTCTCTTTACATTCTTCTTTGACAAACTATCTCCTTATTTGAAACAAAAAATAAATATGTTTTGAGCACCAAAATAAAACCAAATGTGACAGCTGCTATTTCATAGCAGGTAAGGAAACTGAATCAACTATGCTACGGTACGAGGAAATCAGGCATTACCTTGTCAAATACTGGGAAAATATGCTTATTCAAATAGTTTAGAAATTTGCTATTTGAGGCACCCCTCTGCATGAAATGTAGAAATCAGTTAGGCATGAAAAGTTGTAGTCGCTACTGAAAAAAATAATGAAGTATCCAGATAAGGACAAACCTCAAAAAATGGAATAGCCATAAACAAACAGACTATCAATCTAGCAATATGGTCTCCATCTGAAACCTGCAATATTAAAGCAATTCAGATGATGAATGTAGCAGGAATTCTTCAGCTGCACTGCAGATCAACAAGCCCACAGATGGTACTGAAGTTTACTCAGACTAGGAGTTCAGACTCAGGGAAAACAAGATGGAGAATATAGAACAGAAATCTAATTCTTTCAAGACGACATGTGATTTCCGTTGATACATGTGATGTACGAATTACGATGTACATCACATTTAGGATACTGACTTTAGCAATCCAGTAGTTTCAGAGGTTCCATCCTGTAGTGCTTTAAGCACTACATGCCAGGAAAGCAGATAGATAGAGAAATCTATATGCTTAAGATCAAAAGCTCACAATCATAATCAATATTGTCAAAAGCTCGCTTAAAGTGCACCTAGGCAAGACGGACTGAGCTCTTCGCCTGGCTTAATGGGCGCTTCAGCGCAATCACCATACATTTGTCTAATAACCGTGAGTGTTATCTTAAAGAGGCGATGCTAATCAGTTAATATTTTAATATTTTAAGTTCTTTTTCCATATAACTGTTATTGGTGCTTTAAATTATTATACTTTAATTATTGCACATGCACACACACATACATATACACTTTTTTCTTCTTTTCCACCTTTTTCATTAAAGCCCACGCTTTATTTGCGTTTTGCTCATAAAGCCCCAACAGACCACAGTGCATTTTAGCATTTGATAATACTGATTAAAATTAACATTGAAGCAATTCTCATGTATTTAGGTTTAGATCAGTTTTATTAATTAAAGTTTTCAATCAGATTGAGTTTAGCTCTAATACTTTTGGAAAATTTGAACTAGTTCGGTTGATTTGATGTGTGAATTCCGGGATGGGTCTTCTCCAATGTGTTGAATTTATAGTTTCATCCCAATAGCAGATTGTAAACATTTTCACCTTGGGGTGAAATTGCTAAAACAGAAACCAACTAAACGAAGTGTAAAGTTTTGAGCATCCAACTGTTGGTTCTAGAGATTCAAATAACCAATACTTTCAGTAACTAAGGCAAAAACATCAGTAGACTAAAACAACCAACCAACCACCCTAGTGAGAGCTTTTTGACTGAGAAGAACAGGAAACCAGAAATCTCTACAACATTCTAAATGGCCAACCGAACACTTACATTGAATTGTGCATCTAGATCAGCTTGGCCTGCAATGATCTCAATCAGTTCTTGCACACGCTCTGCAGGAGCTTTATCTCCAAATATGCTCAAACTTTTCAGAAAATCCATGAACATCTTAAATTCTGCTCCTGTCACATCTTGTAGACTCTGCAATGGGATGCAATTAATCTTCTTGCATTCTCACTGTTACCTTTCCCAAGAAAATTAATTTTCTTGCGTTCTAATCATCTAGAACATACGGCATTTATTATCTAGGCAATTTTCTTCACTGGTATCACAATAATCCCCGTATTCTAGGTGAGAACAATCACATTGCATGTAGTATTTCTCTACAAGATACCACAGGAACTGGCGGACGGTAGAAGAAGCAAAGCTTCTGAAGGGAAGCAAGTCAAAATTACTGAACAATCTCCTCATCACTCCCTATGGGACAGAAAGAACAGGAGTAGAATATGTAATTACCTTTTTAATCAGATCGGTAATGTGCCTTTCCATTTGTTCTGGAGGCTTGAGGAGCTCAGCTTTTAGAGGAAATACCTGCAACAAAGTCATGCAGCCAACTAGAATACATAGGACTTGCAAAATGGGCATTCTTCCACAGAAAAAATATTGACCTTATTACCTTGTCTTTTATAAAAACTAATGTCCTTTCACGGAGATTATCATCAGACATCTGCTCATCAACAGTCTCAATGTGTTTAAAAAGAGCTGTCAATGAAGCTACAGGAAAAGAACGGAAGTTAATTGCCTTAACAACAGAGCAGCAATTCTATCAGAAAATTTTACGCAGTTAAAGCATCAAGAAAAGAGAAGGAAAATGAATTAATAGAGCAGAAGGTAAAACGATACTGAGGGATTGAAAGTTTTCATAGCAAGCACAAGCTAGTTCTACTGCAGAGCATCCTCTCTTGCATTGCTTATCAGTTAACCTTGCTAACTCTTCAGGCATTATTCTCCCTTCTTAGCTGTGCCCCTGTCCTCCTCTGTTTCTCCCTCTACAGTCTACCCCATCAATGTGTCTCCAAAATCAACTACGAACCAGCAGGAGAGAATAATGACTATATGCTGCTCCAACCTCTCTTCAATCTCTGATTTCAGGTATGGATAATGGACTATGGGTTGAATACCATGCAAACTCATGAAGGAGAAGCATTCATGATATATATATATATATATATATATATTATTATTATTATAAAAGCATGAATACAATGTCGGTTTACAAAAATAACCTTATAATATTAAGCATAATAACACATAATAAAAGGTCATAACCGGAATTATAGATATTAGCATTATAATCCTATTAGTTTTAGGTTACTACTCACACTACCTTCAAATTAAATGCAAAAGGACTTGTCGTTATTTTCGTGAGTGAAGTCTAACAATGAATTTGACTCATTCACTTATCCACGTGATAATGTTTACAATTTGGTTCCAGCAATAACAGAGGAACAAATTTTGAGTCCGAATATAGTTATAACTCTATATTTCTTAATTGGAAGAACTCATAGGGAAAGGACATAACTGTAATAACCTATTTTTTGGACTACAATACTTTTTATGCTAATTTTTAATATTTAAAATTAATAAAATTTTGTCTATTAAATTCTTATTAAAAATATGTATGAAGGTTTAATAAAATCAATTTCATAAGAATCCTCCGTATTGGCAATACATTACCACTACATAATCTCCAATACGAAGAAAAAATAAAAGTAAAATTAAATGGAATGCATAAAGAGTTAAAATTGAGAAGAAGAAAAAACACCCCCACTATAATATATTTTTATATTATATTTGAACTATTTTCCTTACTCAAATAATATTTTTTAATTAATTTTTGTAATATTGAAAAATACAATTATTAAACAACAACTAAGAAAAAATTTAAGAATATAAATGTGTGAGAAAGAGAAAAAAAATGGTTGGTGATAGTCAATACCACTAATGATTCTACAAACATAAAGATCTAAAAGTGAAATGCCATATCAATCTTTTACTCTTTGAAAATAAAATTTATGGTGGATTAAATTATACTAAGATTAAATATTCAAAACAAAAGATGAACTAATATTAAGATCTGAATCAACATATAATAAATTATTTTTTATGTTAAAACCAAATAATTAAATCTTTGAATTAATTATTTAGCAAGAGAATCCAATTCATCATATGAATAAAATTCTTATTCAAGTTAAAAAGAATCTTTGGGCACATAAATGTATTCCATAAAAAGAGCGTTACACGCAAAGTAAAAAGGTTAGTATATTAATAAGAATCAAAATGCTATACAAGTGTCTAAGGAAGCACAATCAAAGTTAAAATCTAAACAAGAACAAGTTTTCAAGACCATATTATAAAGAGTCGACTCTGGTATAACGTGATTATTCTTTATAGATGCCTCCGGCGGAATCGAAATAATATTTTTATGTCATGTATTACTTGAAAATATCATATCAAGAGGCATGACAGTGTTAATAGTAGAAAGTGGTGTAGCAACAACGATTTTATTGTGATACCAACCACTTTAGATTTGATATACCTCTTCAAACAACTTATATAACCATCACAAATATATCAAAGCAGAGCAATGGTGATAAATTTAAAAGGAAAGCAAAATTGATAATAAGGGATGAAAGACTTATGGGTAAGTGTCAAACGATCGAAATAATTAAGCGGAGTTCTAGAGATATATTGGATATTAATGAATCGTTTGATGAAAAATTAATGGTTTGGGAGGTGATTTCTGTCAAGTACTACCAGTAGTTCCAAAATCGACAAAAGCAGAGACTGTAAAAGCTAGCTTGTCAAAGTTATACTTCTGGCCTCAAACGAAAAAAATTCAACTGATAAGAAATATAAAGTAAGAATAGATCCAATATTCAGTGTCTTCTTGCTTCGTGTCGGAAACGAAGAAGAGCATTTAATAAAAGATGATTTGGTTCTTCCTAAACACTTGGTTACTAATCCC
The DNA here is from genome assembly GCF_000393655.2 of Nicotiana sylvestris. NCBI lineage: Eukaryota > Viridiplantae > Streptophyta > Magnoliopsida > Solanales > Solanaceae > Nicotiana > Nicotiana sylvestris. The sequence goes on from NC_091064.1 coordinate 14,930,465, forward strand.
AATGGTAATAATAGTGCATTTAATAAGAGAAATATTTTTATCATTAGATTAAAATGCAATTTGTGCAAGTCACATAATAAAATTAAAAAAATATATGTTAGCTAGCAGAAATGAATATGTTGATAAACTAAATAAAATGATGGTTGCAAAATGTTATAGTAAAAATAAAATATTTTTCAGTTTTTGACTTAGTAGAAAATGATACCAATAATTACTACCAAGAATAATACTTAAATACTTTAATACGAAATGACCTTAAACCATACATTTTTGTGGTCAAGTTTATAATAGACTAAGTTAAAATTGATCTTCTATTGTATATAGGTTAATTTGGAAGAAAAATATAACTGTCATGCTACTGAAAAACTTAGATAAGCCGAGTAGTCAATGTAATAGCACACAGATAATATATAGAAGTTTTGACAATAATGTCATACATGCAAAAATTATGATATTGGTTAGTGTGTTTCTAAGTATATTCTTATCCCTGAATTCAACTTTCGTCTTCCGAAACTAAGGAATATTGTTTTAAATTTGTGTGAAAATAATTTTAGTATGTTTATGTTTTGCAAATATAATAAATAAAGTACAAAGACAAACATCCTAAATATTGGACTATATTTATCACAATATGTTTTCTTGCACGAATAACTGTATGTTGCACTTTCAAGAGGGATATCAAGATCGACAACAATATTTCTAGTTAAGGGAGAGCAACTAGCGCATTAGGAGGAAACATACACAAAAAAATATTGTCCACAAAGAAGTATCCGTTGAGATACCATCACATTAAATATTTTTAAACTATAATATGTAATTATCTAACTAACATGACAAAATTAATCATTTGTGTAAGTTTTGATAATGTACTTTTATTTTAAATTCATGTATTATGCTAATGTAATAATATTTTTCGGCATTTAGATAATTGTTGTATTATTATATATAAAAAAATTCTCATTAATAAAATTTCATTATTCCTTCGTATAAATAAATGTTTAAATCATCACGTGCCATTATTAACGTGCAACGCACGTTCATAGATACTAGTATATATATATATATATATATATATATATATATATATATATATATATATATGCACCGGATCGCTTCCAATGTGCATTAGGAGATAAATTACAGGAACTCCAGTCCTGGCCTAGTTATCATTTTGATAGTAAACCTTAAACCACGGTCCTCCTCACAACCCTTTCCTGCCTATCCAAGCTTTAACGGGTTAACCGAGGACCACCGATTAAATTACCTTAACCAAGGTTTATTAACAAAACTAATAACTGTCTGGGCTATATAGTTCCAACCTTCAGCATCATCGGGGTGACTCAGTTGTAGCTTAATAGCAAAGCATGTTTTGTAGATGGCCTATGGATACTAAGTTTAACACTTTAAGTTTTTAGCCTATCATTTAGGCTAAACAGTAAAAAGAATAAGTATATAAATAAACAAATTAAAATTTAATACCTGAGACCGTCAGGTTTTTGGCCAAGTGACCTTTTTTGATTTTTTAATTTAGAAGATTACAGAGTGGTTCTTTACAATAGTAGAGAGAAGTTAGAGAGAAGGGAGAGCGTTGGCTAATGCCTGCCTCTCGAAAGAAATGAGAATCCTTATATAATGGATCTCTGTCAAAAACAAACAAAATTAAATAGTAAAATGGTCGACAAAATAATTACATTATGGCCGACAGGATAAAAAGAAAATTCTGTATTATTATAACCGGACAAACTACTTTATAAAAGTAGATTCTCTTCAATAATGGAGGGGTCCGTTACTTTATTAAAGTTGTCTTCATTTCCCCTATAATTTATCTTATGGGGCCTGCATGTCTTAACTTTTCCTTTGTTGTCTTTTTTCGCAGAAGATTCTTCTGCATTCTCCTTCAATTTTGCAAGGAATTCTTCAATTTCATCAATATTAATAGCCTGTTTGGCCAAGCTTCTTTTTAGCCAAAAGTGCTTTTTTTGTTTTGCCAAAAGCACTTTTAACCAAAAATTGAGGTGTTTGGCCAAGCTTTTGGAAGGAAAAAAAATGCTTTTGAAGAGAAGCAGAAGCAGTTTTGGAGAAGCAGAAAAGAGTAGCTTCTCTCCAAAAGCACTTTTTTGAGAAGCACTTTTGAGAAAAATACACTTAGAAGCAATTTTTTAAAACTTGGCAAAATACTAAATGTTGTTTAGGAGTGCTTTTCAAACTAATTAGCCATACACAAACTGCTTCTCACCAAAAGTACTTTTGAGAAAAGCACTTTTGAAAAAAAGCACTTCTCAAAATAAGCTGATTTTTGCAGCTTGGCCAAACGGGCTATAACATCTGCGCTTGGACTGCTTTGAGCTTCTCCTGCTACACAGGTTTCTTCATCGGAAGTATTACCGATTGAGGTCATCGATACATCATCGCCGATTTCTGTTCCAAAATTCTTTGCCAAATCTTTCTTTATTTCTTCAAAATATGATGCAATAATTTCTCTTTTAGAGACCGCATCTTTCTTCATTTGAAGTCTTTTAGTAACAATTTCAAATGGACTTAATTTATCCACTGCAACATCTGTTATCTCTTGTTTGGCATAAACTTCAATTTTTTCCTGAATTAATTCTTCGCCGAATAATTTTCCTTGTTGGTTTGGTTGGAGTAATTTACTCCAAAACTTATTATAAAAAATTCTGTGAAGACAGGGAATCCCCTCGTCGGTAGAACCAACTTGTACATCCCATTTCATTATCCAAGGAATTGAGAATTCTATGAAAAAATACATGGCTGCAATGCCATCATAAAAGATATTATCTTTTTGTAACGAAATGATTTTGGAAGATATATCCACCCATTGAGTATATAAATTCTTAAATACTGGAGGAAGGATATCTAATGATGACCCATATGATTTCCACCATTTAAAAACCAATTGGGAATTTGTTGACTGTTCATATTAGAACAGATCTTAATGAACCACGAGTGTTTCCTATTAGGATTCTCGTATAGGAAAGTTTTATTAAAACTTTCTACGTAGTCCCAGTAATTGAATTTAACTGCGACTTTCTGGTCAGGATGAGTATATTCATCGACCAGTGAAGACTTACGAGTCCTTCAAAAAGAAGATTATATTTCATCTTCTGAAGATGAGCAAGAATCCTGAAATAAGGGACAGTGGTCAAAACAGTGTTGTAACACTGATGATGATCTATATAATATTTATTCTCAGTTCAAAGACTTGAATATCAATGTCTTAACCAACAATAGTATTTTATAACTATTAAGGGTTATTAAAGACCCTGAATTAAGGTCCCAAATCATTGATAAATTTCCTACAAATTCAGAAGTAGGAACAGAGGTATAAGAAAGTCCATCTCAAAAAGGGCCTTACACTATGTCTGAAATCAGAAGACTTATTAAGAATAAGTCCCAGCCGGATAGACTGGCTACTATCCAAGATTTAAGTATTGAGATTAATTATCTCAAGAAAGAAGTCTCATAGTTAAAGGCTTCTAATATAGCCTTGGATGAAAGAATTTTGAGATTAGAAAATTTGACACTCAGATTAATAAAGAATTCAGTACTAATATTACTGAAACCGATATTGGTGCAAGTACATTTGAAGGCAAATCTGCTAGTAAATTACTAGGAGCTATTGATTACGCTGAAGATGAATTTTTACAAAAAATTCCAATATTTTACTACTCAAAAGTTTTTAATAAAAATAACTCTTTCAATTGATTATAATTTTAAAAAAGAATTTACTGTTTTATTTGATAGTGGAACAGATTTAAGCTGTATAAAAGAAGAAGTGATACCTTCCAGACATTTTCATAAAACCACTCATCGATTAAAAAATGCTAGTGGTGGTCAAATGGGTATTTCATATAAACTACCTAGGGCTTATATTTGCCAACAGGATGTCTGTATACCAGAAAGTTTTGTTTTAGTAAAAGATATAGCTCATGACGTAATACTAGGTGTCCCATTTTTTCATAAAATAATTCCTTTCACAAATTGGGATACAAAAGTTTTACTGGAACTTACAATGGAAAAGAAATTACTTTTGAGTTTATAACTCAGCCGATTCAACGATATTTAAATGAAATTATTTCCAATAATATTTCTTCAAAAATCAAACAAATTGATTTTCTGAAAAATGAAATTTGTTCTCTTATGATTGAGCATGATTTAAAAAATCCCAAATTAATAGAAAAAAATAATTTTCTAAAAAACCAATTTTCTACTCATATCTGTGGTGATCATCCAAACCAGTTTTGGAATAGGAAGAAGTATATCATAAGTCTTCCTTATGAAGAAGATTTTTCTGAGGATAATATTCCAACCAAGGTCCGACCTTATCAAATGGACTCTGAATATTTGGAGTTATGCAAAAAGGAAATTGATTCCTTACAGCAAAAGGGTTTAATAAGACCCTCTAAGTCCAAATGGTCTTGTACTGCTCTTTATGTTAATAAACATGCCGAACAAGAACGAGGAGTTCCTAGATTGGTTATTAATTATAAGCCTTTTAACAAAGTTTTGAAATGGATTAGATATCATATTCCCAATAAAAAAGATTTACTGGATAGGTTACATGGTGCCATAATATTTTCAAAATTTGATTTAAAATCAGGTTATTGGCAAATTTAGATATCTGAAAATGATAGATATAAAACGGCTTTTAACGTTCCAATGGGCCAATATGAGTGGAATGTTATGCCTTTTGGTTTGAAAAATGCCCCATCAAAATTCCAGAAAATTATGAATGATATTTTTTTTACCATATACAGACTTTATAATAGTCTATATTGATGATATCTTAGTATTTTCAAAGACTATTGAAATACATTTCAAACATTTGGATTTATTCAAGAAAATTATTATCCAAAATGGTTTAGTAATATCCAAACCAAAAATGATGATTTTCCAAAATAATATCAAATTTCTTGGTCATAACATAGAAAAAGGGAGAATTATTCCTATTAACAGAAGTATTGAATTTGTTTCTAAATTTCCTAATATTATTACTGACAAGACCCAGCTTCAAAGATTTTTAGGAAGCCTGAATTATATATCTCCTTTCATAAAGGATTTAGCTAAAGATACTGCTCTTCTTTATGATAGATTGAAGAAGAATCTGAAAGCATGGACTAATAGTCATACAGAATCAGTCAAAAGAATTAAACAGAAGGTTAATAATCTTCCATGTTTAACTCTTGCTAACCCTACCTGGGTAAAGGTTGTTGAAACTGATGCCTCAGATATTGGGTATGGTGGAATACTAAAACAGTGCTCCCCAATAGATAAACAAGAATACCTTGTTGAATTTTATTCGAGAAAATGGAATAATTCCCAAAAAAATTATGCTACTGTAGCTAAGGAAATCCTTGCTATAGTAAAATGTGTTATGAAATTCCAGACTGATTTATATAATCAAAAGTTTTTAATAAAAACTGATTGCCAAGCAACAAGATTTATTTTTAATAAAGATTTCAAACATGATGTTTCCAAACAAATATTTGCAAGGTGGCAAGCATGATTAGCCCTATTTGATTTTGAAATAGTCTACAAAAAAGGGTCAGATAATACTCTCCCTGATTTTCTTACTAGAGAATATTTGAACTCACAGTTCTTTGTTTAGTACAGAATATGAGGCCTGCATACAGACCTCCCTGAAATAGAGGAAAAGGAAGAACATCTTCCTATGGCAGAGGGAATAATATTCTCGCTCAAATGGGGAACCAGCAATTGATAGCTGCTAATATAGCAGATATTCCAGGTGGTAGTACAGAACACTCTCTATACAAAGACTTCATGGATTTTATAAAATACAGAAAAGAAGAAGGTACATCAAATGTGTCAACACATTCCTCAGTAATAACAGAGGAAAGTCATGAGAACCTTGAGGTTTATAACCAAAAGGAAAAGAAAGAATTAATAATTCTTTTAGAACAATCCGACCTGAAATGGAAGGATAATCCATGGCAGCTTATGACTCGATATCTGGATACAATTTCATATGCTACTCCTGCTTATAAATACAGGATGCAATATGAGATAATACTCTCAACTATAGGATCAGCTGAAATTCAGCATTTTTATCCTGCAAATACAAAGAAAACTTATAGTTTTTCCAAGATAATTATAAAAAAGGTATTACCCTCAGATGAGTGGGGTATCAGTACCTTAAAGGATAGAAAATATACTCATCCTGACCAGAAAGTCACAGTTAAATTCAATTACTGGGACTACGTAGAAAGTTTTAATAAAACTTTCCTATACGAGAATCCTAATAGGAAACACTCGTGGTTCGTTAAGATCTATTCTAATATGAACAGTCAACAAATTCCCAATTGGTTTTTTAAATGGTGGAAATCATATGGGCCATCATTAGATATCCTTCCTCCAGTATTTAAGAATTTATATACTCAATGGTAGATATATCTCCCAAAATCATTTCGTTACAAAAAGATAATATCTTTTATGATGCCATTGCAGCCATGTATTTTTTCATAGAATTCTCAATTCCTTGGATAATGAAATGGGATGTACAAGTTGGTTCTACCGACGAGGGGATTCCCTATCTTCACAGAATTTTTTATAATGAGTTTTGGAGTAAATTACTCCAACCAAACCAGCAAGGAAAATTATTCGGCCAAGAATTAATTCAGGAAATTCAGGAAAAAATTGAAGTTTATGCCAAACAAGAGATAACAGATGTTGCAGCGGATAAATTAAGTCCATTTGAAATTGTTACTAAAAGACTTCAAATGAAGAAAGATGCGGTCTCTAAAAAAGAAATTATTGCATCATATTTTGAAGAAATAAAGAAAGATTTGGCAAAAAATTTTAGAACAGAAATCGGCGATGATGTATCGATGACCTCAATCGGTAATACTTCCGATGAAAAAACCTGTGTAGCAGGAGAAGCTCAAAGCAGTCCAAGCACAGATGTTAATATTGATGAAATTGAAGAATTCCTTGCAAAATTGAGGGAGAATGCAGAAAAATCTTATGCGAAAAAAGACAACAAAGGAAAAGCCAAGACATGCAGGCCCCATAAGATAAATTATTGGGGTAATGAAGGCAACTTTAATAAAGTAACGAACCCCTCCATTATTGAAGGGAATCTACTTTTATAAGTAGTTTGTCCGGTTATAATAATACAGAATTTTCTTTTTATCCTGTCGGCCATAATGTAATTATTTTGTCGGCCATTTTACTATTAAATTTTGTTTGTTTTTGACAGAGATCCATTATATAAGGATCCTCATTTCTTTTGAGAGGCAGGCATTAGCCAACGCTCTGCCTTCTCTCTAACTTCTCTCTACTATTGTAAATCTTCTAAATGAAAAAATCAAAAAAGGTCACTTGGCCAAAAACCCGACGGTCTCAGGTATTAAATTTTAATTTGTTTATTGATATACTTATTCTTTTTACTGTTTAGCCTAAATGGTAAGCTAAAAACTTAAGTGTTAAACTTAGTATCTATAGGCTATCTATAAAACATGCTTTGCTATTAGAGACTCGGACACCCGGTGCAAATCAAAAAAAAAACATGCTTTGCTATTAAGCTACAACTGAGTCACCTCGATGGTGCTGAAGGTTGGAACTATATAGCCCAGGCAGTTATTAGTTTTGTTAATAAACCTTGGTTAAGGCAACTTAACCGGTGGTCCTCGGTTAGCCCGTTAAAATTTGGATAAGCATGAAAGGGTTGTGAAAAGGACCGTGGTTTAAGGTTTACTATCAAAATGATAACTAGGCCAGGACTGGAGTTCCTGTAATTTATCTCCTAATGTACATTGGAAGCGATCCGGTCCATGTTGAGTAGGGGTGTGCGTTCGAATCGGTTTATCGATAAATCGAATCGATTATTTGTTATCGGTTTATCGATATCGGTTTATCGATTTATCGATTTCAATTTCGATTTTGAAATTTTCCTTATCGAATTATCGATTTCGATTTCGATTTTATCCTCTTCGGTTATCGGTTTATCGATATACTAAAAAGACAAATATACCCTTATTCTATAATACCCTTTCCTTTACCCTAAGTCCCTAATATACTTTCCGTGGAATCCCTATCAAATATCTTCATGTCCAAGAATATGTTCCCAAGTCAAATTAAAACACTGATTCCTATCAAATATCCTTCAAGATGATTCCTCTTTAGACTAACAAAGATTAACCTTCATAGGTTAATCTTTAATTTGGAAACTGAATGTTGATTCATGGGAACTATTCGTTTTAGGTGGAGAAGGCGATGTCAGATGGAAAACAGATAGTGTTTGCAGGGCACTCGTCGGGTGGCCCTATTGCGATTTTGGCAGATGGTGTCTCGAACATTGTTGCACAAGACCAAATGAAAACCTGGTTTATCCATACTGTATAACTTTTGGATCCCCTCTTGTTGGTGACAGAATATGGTCTCATGCCCTCAAGCGTGAAAACTGGGCTCGTTACTTCATACATTTTGTCATGAAGTATGACATCGTTCCTTGGATGATGCTTGCTCCCCTTTCATCGATTCAAGAATGGCTTTAAGCAATTCTTGACTTCATCAATCCAAAATCCCGGAATTATCAGCACGAGGCATTTGTAAGATCAAATGATGCATCGTAAGTAAGTCGTGAAATCCCACAAATTTTCTTATTGGTGTAATCGATAAGCCCCAAAAATCGATAAATCGAAATCGAAAAAATCGAAACCTTATTGAAACGATAACGATAAGCATATATACAAATCAATAGTCGATAAGTAATTATCGATAAGGGTCAAAATCGAATCGATAAATTGAATGCACACCCCTAATGTTGAGGGGTTCCTGTAATTTATCTCCTAATGCACAATTGGAAGCGATCCGCAAACTCATGAAAGATAAGCATTCATGATATATATGTGTGTGTGCGAGCGCGCGCGTAGTATGTATGTGTTTTTTAGATTTTTTTTGGCTTGATTGTGGTTAATTTCTTCTTTTACTTTGGGTTTTCTTCTTTCTGCTTCAGAAGAGAGAAATAACCAGTCAAAAAGTTCGCATCCAGTGTCCAAATATTTTCATGAAGATATAGGTTACAGACTGGTAGAAATAAATTGATAAGAGAAGTTTCCAATACCACTTTTGTCTAATTAAGGAACACACCACGGTAACTAGAATTAGAGTTGTAGCATTGGCTAAACAATAACTCTCATCTAAGCAATATTACAACAGCTCACACAAACATATCATGAAATCCATGCCTTGCCTTTTAAATTCATAAAAGATGATTCTTAGTTTTCTTGTTTTCCCCTTTTTTGACTAGACAAATTTTGGAGATAAGATAATGCTAAATAGAGAGCAAAAAACCTGCATAATACCCTATGGTTCTATCAAAGGCTCGTTTGAAGTGAGCTTAAGCCCTGAAGCTAGGTGCAACACAGGTAGAGCACTTTGCCTCACTTAGACAGTGATTAGTTCAGGCACCAAGCCACTAAGGCTTACGTCTCGTTACCCATGGGCAATGTTTTGAAGAAGGCAGCACTACACAAATTTCACCAAAAATTTTGGTTTTTCAATTTTCGCCCAAATAATTGTTGTGTGTTTACTGTCAATATTCCTGTATTAGGCCAAACCTTTTGTCTTCCTGGAAAATTTCTTCTCGGTCGTACTATTTCGGTACCTTCTTGGTACTCATTAATAATCTTTACCTTTCTTATTATTTGTTATGGATTACATGTATTTTTTTATCACTTCGTTTGCGCCTTTCTTTCTTAAAGCATGTGCTTTATTTTCGCTTTGTGCTAAAACTTCCAAAAAAATTCAATGCTTCTTTTTTAGTTTTTGTGTTTGAAAATGTTGGTATCCTTAGTATTCAAACAGGATCTTTAACCCATCTGCTTTTACAAATGATCCCAACTAGAGACAGTCTCATATTTTTTAATAAAGTAACAATTTTATTGGTGTTGGGGGGAATTCCCAAAATGGAAGTGATAGCATAAGAAAATGTACGACTTAGACATCCAATCATTCCACACTAACAGGGACCTCGTGGGTGCACCGAGATTCACTTAAAACAAAAGACAAGCCCTCTGTGGTACAAATTCATTTCCAGCCCTTTTCTTAATAATGGCAAGGAAAAAATTCGTTTTTTTTATTTGATAAGTAAAGATATTATTAAAATTGGTACCAAGATGGAACAGAAGTAAAGTACAAGATAGCTGCAGCTCTTGCTTAGTTCATACTACATATTGTCCCCTAAGAAGTGCAAAAACTCCAAATACTGATCCATCCTATCTATATTACTACTATAACACCAGAAGTACAACTTTTTAATGCATTCGTTTTTAACTCTGGGAATCTGTAGCCTCTTTCCTTCAAAGAGGCCTTGTTCCTTTCCAACCATATGGTCCATAGAATACAAATTGGAATGGTCCTCCATATTTGCTTTAAACTTCTCTTGACTCCTTGTCATTGCCAGATTTCCAACAAGTTACAGATCTTCTGTCGTATTACCTTAGAAAATGTTCCCAGCATTGTCTTGAGACTCTGCAGTGTAAGAAAAGGTGCTCCACTGTCTCCTCCTCTGCATTACTAAGATAACATCTACTGCTCAAGGAGAAGCCTCTTCTCTGCAACTTATTTTGGGTTAGACAAGCATCTATAGCTGCTAACCAACCCAAAAAGGCTGCTTTCACAGGTACTTTAGTTCTCCAAATCATCTTCCAAGCCCAGTTTGGAATTCCCTGACTATTTTGCTGTAACATCATTTTATAGCAGTTATTCACTGTGAACAATTTGTCATTGTTGTTAAACCAAATTAACCAATCTACTTTGTTCTGATCCACTGAGCATAAATTTAATTGTTGAAGTAACTGACAAAAACTATCCAGCTCCCAATTTGTTCTCTAGTCCTTCATCCCTCTTTTATTCCTCTCTCTCAAAATATCACATAAGTACATCCCACGCAGGCATCTTCTCGTCCTCCTTCTGGAAAGCAAAATGTACATCACATCTTCCGGCTTCAGCAGTGTCATACTGAAGTATAAATATTTGTACACCTATGGCTGTAAAACCCTCGCACTAGTAGCCCAATCAAGGCATATAACAAGCTGCAACAATGGTATACAGCTTCCCAGGTATTGACCCAAAGAGCAAGAGCATGCTTGCTTAAGGTGCATCTAGTGCAAAATATAATGTGCAATAACTTTGTTGATTTATAAAATGCATCTAATGCAACATGTTAAGTGACCACATTGGTTGAGAGATGGTTTGTTTGTCTTCTTATATGGTCTATGGCAATCTCACCTCGTGAACAAACTTTTGGGGTTGGATTAGGTCCAATCATTTTCTTCAAATGGTATCAGAGCCAGATTCAATCTGTTTAGACAATGTTGGGCCCCCATGTTAAGATGTCTAACCATGGGCTTGCAGGGGTGTTTAGGACGTTTAGGATGTTGAGGAGTTCGTTGTTTGTCTCCTAATATGGTTTTAGATAATCCTGAACTCATAAGATAGCGTTCAGTGTAGAGCTAAGCTCAAGGTTCATTTTCTTCCCACAACAAACTCTGAAGGTTTTAGCATTTTATTGGGTAAGTTGAAGATAATATGCCTATAGCTTATATACCAACAAGGCACTATACAAGAATCAGGGATACCAAATACAACATCCATTATTTTGTGGCATCATTTGGTCTTGACCAGGCTTTAATGTATTGATTGTTCTACCTTTGTGCTAAAAGAGTGGTACTCGGAAACATGAAATAGCATAAAGCAAAAAAAACTAAAGCAGTTTGATCAGCTCGGCGATTTAATTTCTTAAACTCAATTTAAGATGAACCTATCTAAAGATAGTACCTACGTGCATGGTTTCAAAGTCACTAGAAAAAAATCAACATACCTTTTACATCTTGCCTTAACAAGGACAAAAGGGCTTTGTTTACTGCATCACGTTCCACATTTTCCTCTGGAAGAATAGAAAGATAGAGAAGTCAAGATCACATCTTTTTTCTCATAATCAACAATTCTTGATGGAAAGACTAAGAGATTTCTATACCAGCAGTCAGGAGTTGTACAAGTATATCAACAATTTTCGAAAGATGCTCGGGTGTGTCCTTGCAAAAAAGAGGAAGTCCACGAATGGCTTGCACTCGAACCTGCACGCAGTAATAGGTCAAACAAAGGTCAAGGCTCCACTCCAGAAACATCAACCCCACAGAATTCTAGTCTCATTTTATGCTGCAAACACTGTGAAGAGAAACCTTTTTTTTCTTCTAATCCTTTAGCTGTGGAAAGAAACTTAAATCATGCGGCGACAAACATTTCTAGGAATTCCAAACTCATTGAATATTTTAAACATGTCAAAAAGCAGTAAAGCGAAATTGAAAGCAAAACCGGAAAGAAACTGAAGAAGATTGAAACCTAGAAAGAAATATAATAATTACAAATGAAACCAAGGTCTTGCATGTAATCAAGAAACATAGAAAATCTAGAAAGGAGAATAGGTAACAGACAGAATCAACTCAAAGGTCAATCTCATCACAATCTTTTCCTCATTACCTTCCCATTTTCTACCCTAAAAATGAAATTATTAAGATCAAGGAGAAACTTCAGGTTTTTTTAAAAATTTATAATGGTGGTGTTCAGGCCAGCTCGCGCTCACCTCGACTATTCCACTAGGCACTAGGTACATGTTTTTTTTTTTAAAAGGTAACAGATTCCAATATATTGATAAAATTAGTCCCTAGCACAAAGATTGTGCTAAGGAATAACAGGTTACAAGACCCAAAATAGACAAAAACCAATCTTGTAACAACTACAAGGAGCCTATGAGATCTACTAGAGATTCTACATCTTGTACAAGTGCTTCTTTACACCAAAAATAAAACAAAAATATACAATTCATCTTAATCCTTTGTTCGTGGCTTGCCACATCTTCAAAACATTTAGAGTTTCTTTCCTTCCAAATGGTCCACCAAATACATGCTGGGACAATGTTCCACCACTTCTTTTGGCATGTGATTATCCCGTAGCCATTCCAACTTGCCATCATCTCATCAGTTCTCCTAGGCATTGTCCAGCTTAGGCTTTTCATGCTCATGAACAACTGCCACAATCTGCTAGTCACCTGGCAGTGAATGAACAAATGAGTGATTGTCTCATTCTCATTGCCGCACAAAAAACATCTTGAGCATAGTTGTATTCCTCTCTTCATCAAATTTTCATGAGTTAGAACAGCCTGTTTGACTACTAACCAGCAAAAAATTGTCACCTTTAGGGGGGACTTTTGCCTTCCAAATATGTTTCCAATGCCAGAGGCAGTAGCTCTGGTCACATCTATTTAAAATCTTGTATGTTGAATTTACTGTAAAGATGCCATTGTTGCTTCCGACCCACACCAGCTTGTCTTCTTGTTCAGTAGTTCCCCTGAAGTTCTGTAGAAGACTGAAGAAATCAGTCACTCTACTCACTTCCCAGTCATTGAGAAATCTTCTAAAGGTTAGGTTCCAACCTTGTAGGCTCCAAGTTTCAGCTAGAGTTGCATCAGTTTGTTGTGCTAAGCTGAAAATATCTTAAGCTGAAAATATCTGGAAAACTCTCCTTGAGGGGACCATTTCCTATCCAATCATCATTCCAAAAGGAGATCTTCATGCCATTCCCAGTTTTGAAGCTGATGTTGGAAGAAAAATCTTGCCATAGGGCTCTTATTGATTTCCAAACACTCACTCCATATGGGCTGGTAACAGAACTTGTGCACCACTGCCCCACAGTCCCATATTTTTCATTGATCACATTCCTCCATAGGGCTTGGTCTTCCAGAGGGAATCTCCACAACCAGTTCACTAAAAGACTCTTGTTATGTTACCTTAGGTTTCTAATACCCAAGCCCCCTTTCTTCTTGCTGCCTGTGAGAGCTTCCCACTTGACCAAGTGGTAACTTTTCTTCTCCTTGCCAAATGAAGTTCCTCCTCAGAGCGTCGATTCTCTTCTCAACCTTGACTGGCATGGGAAAGAGAGACATCATGTAGGTGGGAAGAGCATCTAGAACACTATTAACCAGGACAACCCTACCGCCCAGGGACAAGTAATTGCTTTTCCAATTAGATAGTTTCTTTTCACATCTTTCAACAATTCCATTCCATATCTGTTGAGACTTATTTTTAGCCCCTAGAGGTAACCCCAGATATGTAGTAGGCAGAGTCTCCACCTCACAGCCCAAAGAGCCTGCTAGTCTTTGAATGTTTGGAACCTTGTTCACAATGAACAAATGGGATTTTCTCCAGTTTACATGTAAACCTGACACAACTTCAAACACAGTTAGAATCAACCTCAAGTGTGTAATTTGCTCTACTTTGGCATCACAGAAAACCAATGAATCATCAGCATATAGTAAGTGAGTAATTTCCAGATTACTTGTGTCATTGTTGAGCACCCTGAAGCCTCTCAGCCAACCTTCAAGATTGGCTTTCTTGATCATGCTATTCAAACCTTCCATGGCAATAATGAAGACAAAAGGTGAGAGTGGGTCTCCTTGCCTTAATCCTCTTTGAGATGGAAAGAACCCCTCTGGAGTGCCATTCACAAGAATGGAGAATCTAACATTACTAATGCAGAAGTGAATCCACAATCCATTTGCAACCGAAACCCATATCTTTCAAAAGCTTGATAAGGTAATTCCAGTTGACATGATCAAAAGCTTTTTCAATATCAAGTTTGCACAGCACCCCTGGATCTTTCCCCCTAATTCTGGAGTCAACACATTCATTAGCCATTAAAGCTGCATCCATGATTTGTCTGCCTTTGATGAAGGCCATCTGTTGAGAGTCCATAAGTTTATAGACCACCTTCTTCAGTCTTTCAGTCAGCACCTTAGAAATGATCTTGTAGACACTGCCAATCAAACTAATAGGTCTAAAATCCTTCAACTCAGCTGCACCAACCTTCTTAGGAATCAAAGCTATATAGGTAGCATTGAAACTTTTCTCAAAATATTCTTGTGAGTGAAAATTCTGAAAAGTATTCACCAGATCTTCTCTTAGGACATCCCAACAGTGTAAGAAGAAACCCATGGTGTATCCGTCAGGTCCAGCAGCTTTGTCAGCTGTAAATGCTTTAAGCCCATCCAAAATTTCTTGCTCGTCAAAATCCTGCTCTAGCCACTCCACTTCTAAGTTATTTAGTTGAGGGGATTAACTATACTTGAACTCAGGCCTCCATAATTCGGACTCGCTATACAGATGCAGGTAAAAATCAAGGATCTCACTTTTGATGCAGTTAAATCCTCAACTTGAACCCCATTAATGGTGAGTCTATCGATTGCACTGAACCTTCTATTAGCATTTGCCACCTTGTGGAAGAACTTTGTGTTTCTGTCCCCTTGTTTCAACTATTGTACTCTTGATTTGTGCCTCCAGGATAACTCTTCATTCTTTGCAATTTCTTCTAGGTCCATAGTAAGGCTTGCCATCTGTAACAGTTCATCTTCAGTAAGGTCCCCAGTCTCCTGGGCAATTTGTAGTACCAGGATATTATTAAGACAATCAGATTTCATAGCTGGCATGTTTCCTCCTTGAGTTAAGCTCCAATCTCGTAATTTGCCTTTTAAAAGCTTGAGTTTCTGAGCGAGAATAAAGTCGGGCCTCCCCTGGACATTGAAGGAAGACCACCACAACGCAACCATGTCCTTAAAGCCCTCGACTCCCAACCACCAATTCTGAAACTTGAAATAAGATTTAGAGGTCTCCCAGACACCGCAATTAAGCAAAATGGGGGTGTGGTCAGAGACAGGTTTGGCAAGCACTGATTGCCTTATGTTCCTAAAGCTCTCATCCCAATCAGAGGAGAACAAAAATCTGTCCAATCTAGAAGCAATATGAGAATTGTTGCTCCTGGTCCATGTAAACACTCCCCCTAAAAGCGGAGGGTCGTAGAGCTCAAGGTCCTCAATGAAATTGGAGAACTCAGTCATGGCTCTTGATATGATGTTGTTGTCCCTTCTTTCCTCCATAAACCTAGTGACATTGAAATCTCCTCAAACAAAGTCCATCGAAAGATCCCCTGGAAGCAGCAGCTTCCCACCAAACATTCCTTCTTTCAAGTCTACGATGCGGAGCGTAAACTCCAATCAAGTGCCAAGAGAAATTATAGCCCTGAGCATCAAACTTAACAGTGATAGAATAGCTACCTTCATTAATCACCTCCCCTTTCCAGGATCTACTGTTCCAAAGAACCAAGATACCCCCTCTACTGCCATTAGCTTCCAGACATCCAAATTTGACCCATCTGAACCCCCAAATTTGTTTCACAAAACTCTGCACATCTCCTTCCAATTTCGATTCTTGTAAGCAATAGATATCCGCCTTCCAGTTCTCAAATAGAGACTTGACAATAGATCTTTTATCCCTTCTGTTCAATCCCCTCACGTTCCAAGAAATAATTTTTACCTGCATTGATAACAATTGATGGTAGATTTCCCCCTGCTTCTTGAACTGGAATCTAGGAAGTTCATGTTGAACACCAGATTCTGAACTTCCATGCTCCCCTTCTTCTTTTTTGGAGTCGACACTATCTTTAAAGCAGCTTCTTCTCTTATCTCTAATTTGCGCTTATCGATTTTCATGAAGAGGGACAGAGCTTCTCCCTCGCACCCCTGAAAGTTCACTCCGTATGCTTTGCTCATCTTCAAAACATTTTTGTGCACCCATAAGGAAGCTTCTATCTCCGCCTCTAGAAATTGAAAGTCCAAGGGTTCTGCTTCATCAACAGACCATGCCTCTTGATCTTCATATTCTGACAATTGTAGGGAATTCTTGGGTAGAGGAGACAAGGGAATGATTTCGCCAACCCCTAAAGCTTGACCTTCTTCTTCGAATCCACCATACAAAGCCAAATTCTCTGTTGCATCTAAGA
Source organism: Nicotiana sylvestris (assembly GCF_000393655.2). Lineage (NCBI taxonomy): Eukaryota > Viridiplantae > Streptophyta > Magnoliopsida > Solanales > Solanaceae > Nicotiana > Nicotiana sylvestris. The sequence goes on from NC_091064.1 coordinate 14,947,334, forward strand.
GACGTGGTGGGTCTTCTGTTTCAGATGGATCTTCTGATACAACGATGTCCATTGAGTTATGAATTGCAAAGAGTTCTTCCAACATTGGGTCGGGTTTGTCCCATGGGTAGAGAACGGAGAATCTATTTTTTATTCCCAGATCTGGGCTTTTAGTAAAAGTGGGGATGGGCTTAGTGAAAGAAATAGGGGGACTTTGAATTTTACTAGGCCCATTAGATGATTCAGCAATAGCATGTGAACCTTTTTTTAAAAGAAGGCCCCACTTCAATGTCACATGACTCTTGAGCCATGTGCCTCTTACTTTCCAGACCCATAGCTGTATTTCTAGGGTTAGGACCCTTAGAAATTTCAAATTTCTCTGATGTACTATCAGCACTGCACCAGGTCGCCGGCGATTCACACCAGATCGGCACAGAGAAAATTATGCCATTTTTCTCCACCTCTATGACTCTAGGGATTTTGTCGAGTAGGCCCTTCACTTTGATTCGAGGCCATTTTAAATGATTCCTGAGAGAAGTTTCCTCCTATGTTTCAATCCATCCCCCACATTTATCCCCAATTAGCTTGAAGATTTTTTGGGACCAAAGATGAAGAGGAATCCCTAGTAATCTCATCCAAACCCAGTCCAGCTTTGCGTCAGCCGGGTAGCAGCCTACTGTAGGCGACCATCATTCAAGCATCAACAGTTTGTTCGTCCATCTCCATTCCCCCATTTTGATATGCTCTGCCATTTTTCTTGACGGAAACTCGAACAAGAATTTTGAGCCATGCATTTCGTATATCTATATGCCATGGATATTGCTCCATTTGTTAGTGATCCATCTCCTGATGTCGGAGAGAGTGGGCAATTCCTTCGTATCACTGAAGCTGCCAACCAAACATCTACTTAGTAAATCCTTATCAGAAATTTCAGGTCCTTGAACAGTAACTCGTTGACCAAAAGGGGTTTGTGCAGACGACGTCGAGGTTCCTTTTGCCTCCCACTTATCGGTTTTGAATGCTTCCATATAAAAGTGCTCCTCTGTTGGTTTGAAAAAAAAATTCATAATTGGTTTGACAAAGCTTTTCACAGCTGGAGCCACCTTATTTATGAACTTCTCTATCTTTAAAGCAACATCTCTCCATCCCACATTGAATGTTGCTGCTTCTGGAAGGATTATGATAGCTCTGCGTTCCCCCTGTACTGCTACAATGCTTATATATCTGCCAAAATCATTGTATTTCTTTGTACAGAAGAAATTGTAGACATGGTCTCTGGATTTCCACCTTCTGAGTTCATTCCCCTTTCGATCAGATGTTGTATGAAGAAGACCGCACACCCACAGCATGACATTTCGACTGAGAGTCATTTTCCTCATGAAATTCTTATTGCGTTCCACCCATTCGTACCAAACTCTGCACCATTTTTTACTTCAGTAATGTCAAAAGACTTCTCACCAATAATAAAATATATTCTATTAACCATAATTTAGGAAAAAAGAGAAAAAGAAGATGAAGTTTTTGAGAAAATCACCAAGACATAATTAATAAAAAAAACTAAGTAACCAAAGGAAAGATCATCGGAAAGGGAGAGAAACGATACTGGGAGAGTTTTTAGGCTCTCACCTCGGGACTCGTGCCTGGGAGCATCTAAAGAGTTTGATGTATTTGTAGGCACTAGGTATATGTTACCTCCACCAACACAGTTATTGAGCAAGTATGCCCACCAAAACTTAGCCAGATGACTCTGTTGGGATTGAACCTGATCTCCAAGGTTTGCACCCACGTCATTGACCACTAGGCCACACCCTTGAGTGCAGAAAATATAAGTATCTATACACCAATAATCCAGATACAAGAATTAATTGGAACTTGGGTTCAGAAAATATAGGTATCTTCTTGAGCCGAGGGTCTATTGAAAACAGCCTTTTTATCCCCAGGGTAGGGGTAAGGTCTGCGTACACACTACTCTTCTCAAACCCCATTTGTGGGATTATACTGGGTTGTTATTGTTGTTGTAAAGAAATAAAAAAGGCAATGATTTCCTCTCCCTTGTTATTTCTCTTGAACAACAAAGACATGCTTTTTACGGGCTAAATTTATTTACCAGAGTCTAAATCATATTTCCTCATCTTTTCAATTATGCACAAAAATCAAGATAAAAGCGAAAGGACACGACAATAAACTTGCATCATAAAAATATACTCATGTGATGGCTTTGAATGCAATTACTACAGTGTTGTGATTTAATTTTCTCCCTACTGTTTTTCATATTATTGAGCCGGCAAACTAATATCTTTACTTCTAAAGTTCAATCAGGCATTGCTACTCCCAAAATACAGCAAAAATTGAGTTTCAAATTCCTGTGGTTCATGAACCCAATTTTATGATGCAATTGGATACACAAATCTCTGTTTGTTGGGGGGACAATGTTTACTGAAATGGCCAACTAAAAACGAAAGAAAGAAAATTACAATAAGCATATTTCAGTTTAATCTAATTGATTTTGATATGGAACATGAAAGTGCCTCCTAGAGTAGCCGTTCTTGTTGGTCTGCTGTTAATGAGGCTTCTCTTGCTCAGGAGGAGTTGATAAATAGGGGTTTCTCATTATATAATAGATGCTACATGTGTGGAGCAGAATCTGCTATGCCTAAACTTGTTTAATTTCCGGTGGCATGATACCAGGTTATTTGAAACTTGCTTTGTGAAGCTGGAAGGGACTAGCTGTTCAGGAGACCATAAAGCTCTATGGCAATTGGGTGGTATGGAAAGAGAGAAACAATAGATGTTTTACGATAGAAGAATGACAAATTGACAACTCAGCAATTAAAAAGGCTTATGTCTTGGTCTTTTGTATTGGTGGATTAAAATTGATGTTGTCAACAACATAGATAAAATGTTCTGCAAAGCTAAAAGGATGCTTACCTTTTCTCAAAAAAGTAATAATAAAGTCTTACTTTGACTGAGCATGGATTTTACGAAAGCAAGGGAGACTGTTAAATCTTGTGGTCTTATATTAAAGATGTGTGTAATGTACTAAAATGCCCATTGAACCTTATGGACTACAGGCCATTTAGAATGTTGGAACTAAAGAGTAAGTCACTGAATTTACAAAGTGACATTCTTTTCTAAACAAACTAAAATGGAAAGTAAGACACATAAATTGAAATAGACGGAGTAACTTTTCCTCATCCACCTCCAGCAATATGAAGATTTTCTTAAGTCAATCCTAGTAGCTACTTGCTACCTAAGCTAGTCCCTCACAAATTCAGCATCAAAAACACACAATGAATAGATGAACCTGCTACACATAATCTCAGTTTAAAACTACGAGATGATTCCCATCTCTTGCATACATTCTTGTATCTCAGCAGTTGTGATGCACTCTAATTGGGCACATAGTTTAATAAAGAAATTTGAAACTTGTGGTCTAAAACAAGATATAAATATTTGTGTGGATATAAATCAATGGGAAGTTTAAAATGAAATTATTTCTAAATATAGAAAAGTATACATCACTTAAATTTGGGACAGAGGAAGTAATCATAATTATAACGTCTAACATTATTCGGGAAAAAACTTATACATCTTTCACAAAGTACATCTTTCACACAGGAAGAACAATAAAGAAACCTTATCGTTATTTCATAATCATAAGTAAAAGAAACAATCTCAGGAATTCGAAATGAAGTAGAGAATATTAACATAATAACTCGGATGACACACACAAATGGAGAAATTGTTCAATTTTATCTTTTCAATAAAAAAGAAAATACAAAAAGACTTACCGCAAGCTCTTCAGATTCACAGAAATCCAGCTGAGCGTAAACAGCACGGCCTGATAAACTAGGAAAGTGCTTGAAAAATCTGGGGATTAGCTGAGCTGCTAATTGCATAGCTTTAGCATTGCTGCTCTTCGATGCTTTAATTATATTCTCATAGTCCTCCACATTCTACACCAAAAGAACAATCCAACAGTTTCAATCAAAATAAATTTATTCAATTTCGAACCCTAGTATAAAGGAAAGTGAACAATGAATACATATTGGATATTTTTACGGGCCTGAGACTTGTCTTTGGACTCGTTGAGGCGTTCGCCGTATTCATAAAGCTTCACGATGATGGCTTCTTCGGATGCCTCCGCCATTGGAAGCTTCTTCGAATAGTGCGTACAGACAGTAGAAGTGAAGGGGAACTTGACTTTGGGTTGAGAATCGGGTTCAGGTTATTTGTGGAAAAAGAAGAAATGGATATATACAGTCATACAGAGGAGAAAAGGCCGATGTATGGGAAAAACAAATTTAACCAAAAAAAAAAAAACTTAAAAGGGAAATTGTTAAAACTTAAAACTACTACTCTTTCATCCCCAATCTATGTGATGGTTTTTTACTAAACATAAAGTTTAAGAAAGAAAAGGAACTTTTAAATTTATGATAAGAAATATTTTATATATATTTTTGTGATTATAAACTCTTTTATTAATAATATAAATATAAAGTTTAAGGTTAAATTATTTTTCAATATAAATATATATTTTTAACAAGCAAAAAAGGAAAGTATATCATACTAGATGAGATATATGAAGTAAATATTACATAGAGAGGTCGTTCTACCTCCAAGGTACAAAACTCTCCTAAAGTATTTAACAAATGCATCCATTAGAAAGGGATGTTTATAATTTGATAAAAATTGAATTAGGATAACGAAATCTAATAAGTTGAATCAAATAAAATCGAAACAAAAAGAGAAAGATGAATCAAATGAGTTTGATTTTGTTGAGTTTTGGTATAGTATTTTTAAAAAAAATGGAAAAATGAAAACATCAAATTGTAATTTTTTAAAAATTGTACTTATATTTTTAGTTTCGAATTTCACACAAAAAAAAATTAAAAATAAAGATAAACATAATATGACGGTTAGAAAATTATCACCATTAACATATCACACGTGTGTGGATTTTAAATTTAACATTTATTAAACAACGAATTGAAAGAAACTCGTATATTTGTCAAACATATTCACGTGTATTTGAAGTAGTTATCACATATAAGGAAGAGATTGAAAAAAAATCGTATATGTGTCATCATGTATATAAAGTCTCGTAATTTTCTATGATTAATCAGGCAAATTGTGTAAAAGATGACTAAAAGAAAAATGTGTATCACAAGTGAAACAAAGGAAACGATATTGAGCTAAACTGCCTTTCAAAAAAATTGTTTCTACCAAACTCCATATCTCTTAAGTATGTCTTCATGACTAAGTAATTTTCAATTGTTAGTGTTTAATTATGAATGACAAGTAGTTATATATTATTTATGTTTTTCTTCCAATGATATAGTTTTATATGCTTTATTTCACATGTTAAGAATGTTACAAGTGCTACAAGCTTTCAGATGAAATTGGTTATGATGATAAAGTTTTTCATGACCATAATTATGACTGACTTTCAAATGATAAAATAAAATTGACCATGATACAAAAGATAATGTATATGGCTATTGAGCCTAATTTATAGATAATGATTTATTGCCAAAGCTGCTAAATGTGATTAAATAATTTTCGGAGCGTGCTTAGTCAACTGAGAAAGTATTAAGGTCATTTCCAACTTTACCTCATTCCCCATAGGGGCAATTTTTGGGGTAATTTAGCTCCAACCCTCCCCATTTTTGTCCCTAAAATAGAGAATAAATAGTGTTCCCTCAAATATGGGGTACACTATTCATCTCCCCCATTACTATTCATCACTTTTTTATTATTATTTAATTTTTTAATTTATCTCTTTATATATACCTAATTATGTTTATGTAATGTCTTTATAATATTAATTTTACATCTTAACTTTGTTGTATAATTTTGATAAATTAATTTTCGTGCATTTATTATTTTTATGTAAAATTGTAAGTTAATTTTATTATAAGTTATAATTGTACAAAAAATATATAATTATCTCAAAAAAGGAATGGTGCAAATATAAAATATTAAATGTTGCTAAAATTGAAAGGTGCGAATATAAAATATTAGATGTTGCTAAAATTGAAAAGTCCAACTCCAACAGTAGAAATGATAGTAGATGTAAATCAACGATTTCAAGAATTTTTTAGCTCGACATAGAAGAATTAAGGACAAAGATGCTCATTTTGCACTTTGTAATGCATTAATAGATCATTTATGGGAGAATACTAGAGGTTGAAGTTGAATATTTATGTAATATTTCGAATGAATTTTATCGTTATGTAATATGTATTTAATTAATCTTGTATCGCAATGATTTCACTTTTATTTGAATTATTAATTAATCTATAATAATTGCTTACAAATTATATTATTTAAAATTTTATGGAATTGTTTTAATGGAAATTACAAATTAATAAATATAAAAGATGGAATTTGTTTAATGGAAATCAAAAAATAAAATTGAAATGAAAGATAATAATATAATATAGAAGAGAGAGAAGAATATAAAAAAGTTTGGGGGAAAAATGGGGGAATGGTTGGAGTAAGTTGTCCCAAAAATAGAAAAATTCCCATTTTGGAGACCAAAAATGGGGTAAAGGTTGGAGATGCCCTAAGAGCAACTCCAACCTTATCCCCAAAATGGGAAATTTCACTCCAACCCTCCCCCATTTTTGTCCCCAAAATGGGGAGTGAATAGTGTCTCCCCAAATTTGGGAATACACTATTCATCTCCCCATTTACTATTCCCTATTAAAATGTTATTATTTTTATTATTTAATCGTTTAATTTATTTTTTTATATATACTTAATTATGTTTATATAATATATTTATCTAATTAATTTTTCATATTAACTTTGACGTATAATTTTGAAAAATTAAATATCGTGCATCTACTTTTTTATATAAAATTGGTAGTTAATTTCATTATGAGTTATAATTGTATGAAAAAGATATAACCATCACAAAAAATAAAATGTGCAAATATAAAATATTAGATGTTGCTAAAATTGAAATACATTAAAATTAAAAATATATTAAATTAAAATACATTAAAAGTAACTAAAAATTATTATTTGTCTTCTAATAAAAATGAATTTCTATACGGGAGGTCCATCTAATAATTATGATTCAAATTACTCTTCATCATCGTCATCATCTTTAGAAGAATTACAGTCACATGGCCTTGAAGCTCACATGCAATCGTGCATGCAAGCATTTCAGATGAACAATTATGTGTTGCAGTGTTTGGACGATCAAAATAGTGATGCTATCAGAGTTGGCTCTGTTTCTAGTCATGTGATCGAGATCGTGAAGGTGCTGATAATAATTTATTTTTGGATTATTTAATAAATTTTGTATCGCAATGATTTCACTTTTATTTTAAGTATTAGTTAATCTATAATAATTTCTTACAAATTATATTATTTAAAATTTTATGGAATTGTTTTAATGAAAATTATAAATTAATAAAAATAAAAGATGAAATTTGTTTAATAGAAATTAAAAAATAAAATTGAAATGAAAGATAATAATATAATATAGAAGAGAGAGAAGAACATTCTCATGGGGGGGAATGGTTGGAATAAGTTGTCCTCATTTTGGGGGGTAAAGGTTGGAGATGCCCTTATAAAAAAGGAACAAATACTAGAAGCTACACATGCCGAGGTAGGACTATAATTGTGATGACCCGATAGGTTATTTTGAGTTTTAGCCTTTATTTCTATATTTTGAGACCTCGAATAGCTCTATTCATCCTTCCTCAATTTGCGTGCGCAGTCCGTGTGATAGGTTTTCAATGTCTTTGACTTATGTTTTGATGATCTAACAAACTTTGTCGAGGACCAGATGGAGATCCTGATACACTTGGGCTACACTGCAAGTTAATAGATTCCAGCTAAATATGAACTGTTATAGTTTCAGGGGATATAGAACCAAATAAGGACCTGATACCCTTGTGGTTCCCTCATAGCAGTATGAAGTCAATGGGACACAGCTGGAAGCGACGTGACTGGCTGCACTATTTCTACCTGCACTGCACTGTTTCCAGTGGTCACTTATTCCTTGACCAACTAAAGTGCTTACATCATTTCAAGTGATGTCATCAAGGTGTATCAATAATGAGTTATATCAAAACATCACTTGAACACTTTAGTTTCTCATTCAAGCCTTTTGCAAAATAGAGAAATTAATTCTCACGAGCTTGAAGAACAAAGTTAAACGCTACTACGGACCAGTTCCTAAAGCTAGTATTTTGTTGTCCTTAGTTGTGTTGTAACTTTGTAATTGTTCTTATTGTATCTCCTAAGTGACTTAGCAAGAAGCATTGATTAGGAACCCTTTTGTAAAATCCGTAAACTCTCTGAGTTTATGTTGTGACTAGGTTTAGTCATAAGTTAAAGTCTTTGTAACTAGAGAGTGACAAAGTGGCTTGTGGTAAGAGTATCACAAGTTAGTTGAGTTGAATTCTTTGTAATGAAGTCATTACAAAGTGGCTTGTAATAGGTGTTTATAAGTTAGTGAAGTTGAAAGCCTATAGGTGTAGGTCGTGATTTTTGTCCCCTTGAGTTGGGGTTTTTCCACGTAAAAATCTCGTGTCTTATTTACTTACTATTTTATTAGAATTCTCAGTACAACCTCATAGAGGACCAGGTACTCTACTATTTGGTGGACTCATACAAACTAACAATTAGTATCAGAGCGGGTTCCTCCTATCAGGCTAACACCTAGGAAGTATCCTTATGGCTGCTCCACCAAATTTTGAAGAAGGTCAATCTACATACCGACCACCCAGGTTTAATGGACAATACTATGGGTGGTGGAAAACAAGAATGCATGATTTTATCATGGCTGAGGATTCTGAGTTATGGGATGTCATATGTGACGGTCCTTATGTTCCAACAAAGGTGGTGGAAGAACTTCCATTTCCAATGCCAAAAACCAGTAAAGAATACACCGATGCAGACAGGAAAGCTGTGGAGAAGAATTTTCGTGACAAGAAGATTCTGGTATGTGGAATAGGACCTGAAGAATACAATAAAATCTCCGCCTGTGACACTGCCAAGGAGATATGAGAAGCTTTACAAACAGCTCATGAGGGAGCCACCCAAGTAAAACAATCTAAGATCGATATGCTCACTACCGAGTATGAACTCTTCAGGATGAAGGATGATGAATCTATTCAAGATATGCACACAAGATTCACTTCCATCATAAATAAGTTACACTCACTTGGTGAAACCATTCCTAGGAACAAGCTAGTGAGGAAAATCCTCAGTATTCTGCCTAGTCCATGGGAAAGCAAGGTGAATGCAATTACTGAGTTAAAGGACTTGCAGGAGCTGACCATAGAAGAGCTGGTTGGAAATCTGAAGACCTACGAGATGAAGAGGAAGATAGACAATGAAAGAAAAGAACCTGGTACTCAATGTTAATAGCAATTACTCAAGTGAGGAAGACAGTGACATGGCTTACTTAACCAAAAGATTTCAGAAGATGGTCAGAAGAAATGGAGAAATGCTAAAAAGGGGTAGCTCTAGCAAACCAAAAAACTATGATCACTGTCATAAGTTTGGAAAGCCTGGACACTTCATCAAAGATTTTCCTCTATTGTAGCAAGTTTTCTCCAAGTACAACCCTGAGAAAGCAGCTAAGAGGAACCCGGTTCCTCTCAAGGACTTCAAAAGAAAGAGATCTGCTGACCATGGTATGAAACAGGCTCTTGCAGCATGGGGGAATTCCTCTAGTGAGTCTAAAGATGAAACTGATGCTGGTGATAGTTCCATGGTGGCAGTTGAAAGCGAGGAAAATGAATAAGACTCAACTTTTTGCTTTGATGGCCCAATCAGATGATGATGAAGACGATGACGACAAAGAGGTAAATTTCAGGGATGTTCAGAGAAATCTGAAATCCTACTCTCCTAAGAAACTTATGTCTTTAGCTAATGTATTGATTGATGCCTATCATAACCTTGTGGAGGATAAGGATGACTTGATCTTAGAACTAGGGGAAGCAAATAAAACAAGAGATGATCTCTTGGTAGAAATTGCAGACCTAAGGGAAACAATGGAAGGACTAGGAACTAAGTCTAAACCTGGAAATACTGGAAAAGGAAAAGAGATAGTCAATGATGAACACATTAGGCTTGAAAATAAGTTGAAACCTGTGAGAACTAGGATGTGTGTTGAAACTGAGAAAAACAAGCACCTCCAAACTGAATTGGAAAGAGTAAAAAATGATCTTGAAAAGTCCCTAAAGTGGACCTGGTCCTCAGAAGCTATCACTGCCATATATACTAATAATGGTGGAAACAGGCAGAAAATCGGGTTCCAAAGGGAGAAAACTCCTTACAACCCTCATAGCAATTACGTCATTGTTCCTGATAACTGGCTTTGTACCCACTGTGGGAACAATAGGCACTTCAAAGAAAATTGCCAGGCCAGGGTTCAATCTGTTTAGAAAAACAAAGTGTTTGCTAAAAAAGTGACTACAAAAGAGGGACCAGGTTCCACTCACAAAAAATGCATATTACCTGTATGGACTAAGAGAGCTCTTATTCATCCTCTTACCTACTACAAGGGACCCAAACTTGCTTGGGTTCCTAAAACTAACTCTTGATCTTCTTGTGCAGGGAACAATGAAAGGAAGCGATCAACAATGGTTTATGGATAATGGGTGTTCAAAGCACATGGCTGGGAACACCATGGACTTTCTTTCACTAAAAGCCCAACAAGGAGGGAGTGTATCCTCTGGCAATGGGAAAAAGGGGTACATTCTTGGAGTTGAAAAAGTCGGGAACTCACTCACTCATTCTATTGAAAATGTGTACTATGTCAATAGTCTTAAGTACAATCTCTTGAGTGTCTCTCAGATCTGTGATAAATGAAACAAGGTGGAATTCTTGTCCAAGATATGTACAGTTACTGATGCGGTAACCGGTGAAGTGGTAATTGTGGCCAAGAGATACAAGAACATCTATGTTACTAATTTCGAGTCCTTACAAAGTGGTGATCTGAGTTGTCTGAAAGCTATTGATGATGATGCTGAACTATGGCACAGAAGATTGGTGCACGCAAGCTTTTCTCTTCTGAACAAACTAATTCAGAAGGACCTGGTCCATGGTCTGCCCATGTCAAAGTTCAAGGTGCAAAAAGTTTGTGATGCATGTGCTACAGAAAAACATGTGAAGTCCTCTTTTAAGTCTAAAAGGGATGTGAGCACCTCAAAGCCACTCGAGCTTCTGCATATGGACCTATGTGGTCCTTGAGAGTGCAAAGCAGGGGAGGAAAAAGATACATTTTCGTGATAGTGGATGACTACTCCAGATTCACATGGACTCTGTTTCTCAGAACTAAAGATGAAACCTTTGAGGTGTTTGTGGCATTTGTGAAGAAAATCCAGGTGAATATGGAGTCTAGAGTCGCATGCATTAGATCAGATCATGGAACAGAATTTGACAATGCCAAATTTGATGATTTCTGCAATGAAAATGGCATCACTCACAACTTCTCAGCTCCCAGAACTCCCCAGCAAAATGGAGTAGTGGAAAGGAAGAACAAAACTCTTGAAGAGATGGCAAGAACAATGCTAATCGACAATGGAATTGCAAAGAACTTCTGGGCTGAAGCAATCAACACTGCCTACTAGTTGGTAAACAGGTGCATGATCAGATCACTCCTGAACAAAACCCCATATGAGTTGCTGAATGGAAGAAACCCAAGCTGACTCACCTAAGAACATTTGGGTGCAAATGCTATATTCTCAATAATGGAAAGGATCAGCTTGGTAAATTTGATGCCAAGAGTGATGAAGGAATATTTCTGGGCTACTCTTTTCAAAGCAAAGCATACAAGATATACAATAAGCGGAATTAATGTGTTGAGGAAAGTGTTCATGTTATTTTTTATGAGTCTTATCCATTATGTGAGATGAGTGCTGAAGAAGATCAAGATGGAGAACCCTTATTAGTCCCTGGTGAAGTCATTGACATGACAAATGGAAAGGCAGATATGATGAACCAAGTAAAAGAGCTGAGTGAAGACAATGTTTCCTTATCTTCAATGGAACTAGGTACTTCAATTGCAACCACTAAAGCTGAAGAAAGAGTGGTTGACGCAGTTCAGGGTACTCCACTAGCACCTGAGAGAAGAACACAGGAAAACCAGTCAAATGTACCCACATTCTCTACAAAAGAACCTCAGACCTCTAACTGGAGACACAAAATCTCTAATCCTCTTGACAACATAATCACCCCTCTAGATTTCGGAGTACAAACTAGGTCAAAAGCCAAAATTTCACTTGCTTTCTCAGCCTTTCTCTCCTAAATAGAACCCAAGAATATCAAGGAAGCCTTGAAAGATGCATATTGGATTACAACCATGCAAGATGAGCTATATCAGTTTGAAAGGAACAATGTTTGGCACCTGGTACCTAGACCCTCAGATCGAACCATTATAGGAACCAGGTGGGTATTCAGGAACAAGCTTTATGAACATGGAAATACCACAAGGAACAAGGCCAGGCTAATGGTTCAAGGCTACAATTAGGAGGAAGGGATTGATTGTGATGAAACGTTTGCTTCGGTCGCTCGCATGGAAGCTATTATAATTCTAATAACTTTCGCATCTCATATGGAATTCACCCTATTCTAAATGGATGTCAAAAGTGTTTTTCTGAATGGACTTCTTAAGGAAGAAGTCTATGTTTAGCAACCACAAGGGTTTGAATGTCATGAACACCCTGATTATGTGTTTAAACTAGACAAAGCATTGTATGGGTTGAAGCAGGCTCCTAGAGCTTGGTATGAAAGGCTGTTAAAGTTCCTTTTGGAAAATGGTTTTAAAAGAGGAAAAATTGACAACACCCTGTTCCTAAAGAAACGGGGAAGGAACCTGCTCATTGATCAGGTCTATGTTGATGATATCATTTTAGGGGCAACAACTGAGTCTTTGTGTGAAGAATTTGCAAAACTCATGGGAAGTGAGTTTGAAATGAGCATGATGGGGGAACTGAACTTCTTCTTGGGTCTTCAAGTAAAATAGTCCTCAAAGGGTACATTCATTTGCCAGCAAAAATACATCAGGGAGCTCTTGAAAAGGTTTGACATGGAAGCGTCAAATGTGATAGATACTCTCATTGCGACGACCACTCGACTGGACATGGATGAAACTGGATCTCATGTGAATCAAACCATGTATAGAGGCATCATTGGATCACTTCTCTATCTTACTTCCAGCAGACCTGATATTATCTTCAATGTGGGGCTATGTGCAAGGTTCCAATCAAATCCCAAGGAATCTCATTTGAAGGATGCCAAAAGAATTCTGAGATACCTTAAAGGAATACAGGACCTGGTTCTTTATTATCCCTCAGGTGACAGTTTTAATCTCATTGGATATGCTGATGTAGACTATGCAGGTTATCTTGTGGACAAGAAAATCACTTCTGGAATGACTCACTTTCTAGGATCATATCTCATCTCCTAGGGAAAAAGGAAGCAAAATTCAGTGGCCCTTTCAACAGCTAAAGCAAAATATGTAGCTGCAACATCCTACTGTGCTCAACTTCTATGGATTAAGCAACAACTAGAAGATTTTGGGGTACTTACTGAGAGTGTGCCTCTTCTATGTGACAACACCAGTGCACTCAACATGGCCAAGAATCCAGTTCAACAAAAAAGAACCAAGCATATTGATGTGAGGCATCACTTTCTGAGGGACAATGTGGAGAAAGGGTTGATCTGTATGAAATTCTGTAGCACAGAAAACCAAATTGCAGATATCTTCACCAAAGCAATAAGTAAGGAACATTTTGAAAGAAACAGAGTGAAGCTGGGGATGTTAAAGCCCAATTGAGGACCTGATTCCTGATCATTTTGCTATGAAAATCACCTTAAGGTAAAACTAGCTAAAAGTGTTTTCTGGCCAAGTCTAACTCACTTCAATACCACTGCAGGTAAACACGCATGATGAGTATAGAAGCTATAAATACAGTACATAGATGATAAAAGAGGATTGATACTTTCAAATAACAGGTCAAGAACCTGGTTCTTGTACCTAAGGTGAGTAGTTCTGTGCATTCTTTAATACACGTCTTAAAAAGGTATAAAACACAACTGCCATGTCATATACCTTTTTAGATACTGCCGTCACGTCTCTTCACTCCAAATCATTCCATCTCCTTCTGAAACATTGCACTTCTCCACGCACAACTATCGTTTTAGAACCGGTCCATATCTCTCTCTTCATAATTATCCATCCTTAACAAAACCCTCTTCTTTTCTTCACAAACGATAAGTCTTCCATTAGAACTTCTTAGAGTACCTTCACTCCATCTTTTCAATGGCTGATACAAACTCCGATATCCCTGCCTCAGTCATCCCTGGTACTAAAAATCCTATGGAGTTTTCCGTCCCCTCTAAGTCTTTGATAACCACTCCTACTCTTCCCGCTGAAGTCACTTCTCACCTAGATTCCTCGTCTCTCTCCATTTGAGAAACCCCTAAAATTGTTGATCAATCCTCTCTATCTTTTAAGGTTCCCACTAATCAAAGAATAAGTGGAGAACAAGGTCAAATCAATAAGGTCGCAGAGGGTTCCACCATTGTTACTGCAGATTCCGTGGTGGCAGTGGTGCCGATTGAGGAAGAAAATGCTGGAACTATCTTTGTGGTATCTGCTGACGGTGTCCTTTATGAGGTAATTTCTCAGAAAAATGAGGTATAGGGTATGGGGGAAGAAGTAGCCATAGTGACTGTTGAGGACGCTGCACTAGCAGAAACTACTGGGCCCTCACATAAGACACCTAATCCCTCTTCGTAGGACCCAGGTCAGGGGTCTCATTCCCAGGACAGTTTTGCTCCTGCATTTGCTATTGCGCCTCTAGACATCCAAGCTCTTGAGATGAGGTCCAAATGAGGAGGATTTAGATAACCTGGTCCTTGATGCCTTCATAATTATGTGAAGGGTGGTGTCCACTCCTGAGTCTTCCACCAAGCAACCTACTATCAGGTTGCAAGCTAAAGTGACTTACGACTCTGCCCTTCAAAAGAGCAGAAAAAGTAGTAAGAACCAAATGAGAAGGTTAGTGAAAATTAATGTGCCCGTATGTGTTAAAGCAGTCCCTATGGTAGAAGTGGAAAAGGAAACACCAGAGGAACCTGGTTCATTGGTGAAATGGTCCCAGAAGAAGAAGCAGCATGCTTCAGTAGAGAGAGTTTCAACCCTCAGTTCCAAGTTGAAGGATGATGTGAGTGAGTCATCGATGTCTGATGAGGATGTGTTAATCAAGTCTAAGGAAAAAGAGAAATCAAGTGGTGGGAAGTCCGACAAATGCAAGTCTGAAACTATTCAAGAACCTGGTTCTGTGAAGCGACTGAGGAGTGAAGGTAGTTCCGTTTCAGAACGCCTAAGGCATCAAAAGGTTTTGTTGGGTCGTACGTTTGACCCATCAATCTCTGAGATGGCTGGTATGCGACAAGTTCTTAAAATGGTTGAGTTTCAACGATGGGTACATCTATTCCAAATAGATGCACCTAAGGTATATGAGGATGAGGTTCAAAGCTTCTTTGCTAGCCTCTTTCGCATTGAGACCGACCACATTTGTGATTTGGTGAACGGAGTAGATATCATGTTCGATGTAAAGGTACTTGGGGAAATTCTTAAAGTCCCTACAGTTGGTGTGTCCAGTATGAAGGATGTGTGTCAGTATAATTTCCGAAACACCGTGGTAAAAGACAATGTGAATCAAAAGGGGGATCAGATCCACAAAAAGGCACTACTCCCTGTTTATCAACTGCTTTTTGAATTGGTAAATAAAGTTCTATTGCCTCGTGCTAAAAGAAGGTCCATAACTTCTAAGTCTGACCTGTTTTTATGGAACAACTGGATAGCTTTACTCATGTAAGCCTGCCTGCTATTATGATTAAACACATGCAAAAGGTAGCAACCTTCAAGGATGGTAATCATGGCCTTCCCTATGGGTTTCTGCTTATGCGAGTGTTTAAGTTCTTCGAGGTGCCACTGGGGCAAGACAAGGTAGGGACTAAGAAGTGGACTTTCTCACAGACAACGTTGGAAGAATGTGAGTGCATAGAAAATAATGGGGGGGGGGGTAGGAAGTACATCAACCGTCTTACAGCTCAGTAATGCTCAAAATAGTGCAACTGAGGAGATTCGCCGGTTGAAGGTTAGGAATGCTATCCTGGAAGGTCAGCAAGCCCAAGGGGTTCCAGCGTCAAATGATGAAGTAGCTCGTTTGATAAAAGAGAATGTTGATCTCAGGGTGCAAGTAGAGAACCTGAAAGCAGAACTACTCAATAAGCAAAAGTCGGCCAATGCCCGAATAGACCTAGTTCTCCAAACACTTTGCTGCAGCCTCCAAGCCCTCTACTCCTAGTGCCCACTAAGTACCCCTTCAGTGACTAGTTTTTGGAATGTTCTTTTAAGTTTTTTTCTGGCAAATTTTTTGTTTTCTTTTTTTGATGTGGTTGGGATGAAACAGTGTTTCTCTCGTCTTAACAGTCCAATGTTGCCTTTGGTTTTTAAGTGAAGGCATATAAAATCTATCCTCTTTTATTGTCTCATTGCTTGAATTTTGAATTCTCTTCTCCATCATGTTGTATGCACATATGTGGCATGAGTTAGCTAGGCTGGACTTCTTTATGTTGTTTGACTGTTTGTGACTTTTTAATCATGTCAAAAGGGGGAATAAATAAAGTATCGAGATAAGAGATAAAAGTCAGGGGGAACATGATTCAAAAAGGAAGGCATAAAGTCAGGGGGAACTTATGAGTTCCTATTACTTTATCTGGTTCTTCTTGCTCTATATACACGTTATCAATGTTTAAGTTTTTCATCATCAAAAAGGGGGAAATTGATAGGTTTTCAATGTCTTTGACTTATGTATGGATGATCTAACAAACTTTGTCAAGGACCAGATAGGGAACCTGATACACTTGGGCTATACTGTAAGTTAATGGATTCCAGCTAAATGTGAATTGCTATAGTTTCAGGGGATAGAGAACCAAACAAGGACCTGATACCCTTGTGGTTCCCTCATAGCAGTACGAAGTCAATGGGACACAGCTGGAAGCGACGTGACTACCTGCACTGTTTCCAATGGCCACTTATTTCTTGACCAACTAAAGTGCTTACATCATTTCAAGTGATGTAATCAAGGTATATCAACAATGAATTATATCAAAACATCACTAGAACACTTCAGTTTCAACTTCTACCAATACTACACGTTCGCACTCCCCTTCCCGCGATCGCATAGAACAAAATCCCCTCTGCCTCATCCAAGCCTTCGCGATCGCGAGCCTCCTCATGTGATCGCGATGAAGAAAAGTCTGCAACAAAAACCAGCAAAAATCTGATCCTTCTCCAAGTCCAAAAATGGTTCGTTGAGCATCCGAAACACACCCGAGGCCCCCGGGACCTCAACCAAACATGTCAACCAATCCTAAAACATCATTCAAACTTGTTCCAACCTTCGGAATGCTCAAAACAACATCAAAACACCAATTTAACATTGGATTCAAGCCTAAGAACTCCAAAAACTCTCAAATTACGCTTTCGATCGAAAAGTCTATCAAACCTCGTCCGAATGACCTGAAATTTTGCACACACGTCACATTCAACACTACGGAGCTACTCCAAATTCCAGAATTCCATTCTGACCCCGATATCAAAATCTCACCATCGAACCGGAACTTCAAAAATTCAACTTTCGGTATTTCAAGCCTAATTTAGCTACAAACCTCCAAAACACAATCTGATCACGCCCCTAAGCCCGAAATCACCCAACAAACTAATGGAACCAACGAAATTCCATTCCGAGGTTGTCTTTATACTGCTCTGACTACGGTCTAATTTCTAAAACGTAAACTCTCATTTTTGGACTAAGTGTCCCAAAATTCTCCAAAACTCACAACCAAACATCCCGACAAATCAAAATAGCAGAAACAAACACGAGGAAAGTAGTTAATAGGGGATCGGGGCGTTAATCCTTAAAACGACCAGCCGGTCGTTACATCCTTCCACACTTAAACATTCATTCGTCCTTGAACGAGCATATATACATATCTGAAGTAGCGAAAAGATGAGGGTAACGGCTGCACATATCCTGCTCGGTCTCCCAGGCCGCCTCCTCGACTGCCTGACCCCGCCACTGAACCTTTACTGATGCAATGTTCTTTGACCTCAACTTTCTAACCTGCCTGTCCAATATTGCCATTGGATCCTCAACATAAGATAGTTGCTTTTCCAACTGGACTGAACTAAAATCCAACACGTGCGATGGATCCCCATGATACCTCTGGAGCATTGAAACATGAAATACCGTATGAACTCCTGCCAAGCTGGGAGGTAAGGCAAGCTCATAAGCAACCTCCCCAACACGTCTCAATATCTCAAAAGGACCGAGGTTAGGCTTGGCACTTACTAAAGTGTTGACACTACCCGCCCGAGGTTAGGCTTGGCACTTACTAAGTACCGCTGTGGTGTACTCATGCCTTTTCTGCGTATGTTTTTCATTAGCAGATCTGGGTACTTCTCTACAAGGCGCTTGTAGAGACTCTGAGGTATATCTACCGCGTCCACAGACCGAAGAGTCCCTTTCTATTCTCCTTTTAAGTATTAACCCTTCTGTATTTCTTTTTCTTGCTAAATATTCTGGAGTTAGCACTCGTAGACATTCAAAAGCTTGTGTTTCATGAGATTTCGGGTTTTGGGAAATGTTGTTAGTTTCTAGAATTGTTATTGTATATGCCGAGCGACATCTTAAACACTGTTTTATTTTACTATTTTGTTTTTTTAATTATTTCTTCTACAATTTTGTTTTTTCCGCATTGTTAGGCTTACCTAGTCGTAGAGACTAGGTGCCATCACGATGGTTCACGGAGGGCTAACCGAGGTCATGACACTTCAACTCCCATTGAGGGAGTCTCTAATGATACCATTTTGTAAGCTTTACAAGCTTTGATTATGAAAGTTGACAACATGGAACATATGATCAAGTCTCATGAGAACCTTCTTAACCAATGGCAAGGCTTGTCATCTAATCCTAACCAAGGAGTAGGAACTAGTACAATACCATAAAATAGTTCTACTCCCATCGCACCACACATTGCAAGGCTAATTAATCAACCACAAGTTGATAACAATCAAGTACCGAGACAAGGTCCACTTCCACAAGGTAGACAAGAAAGAGTTGAGAATCAACAACCTCTTAGGCCACAACAACCATAAAATGACTTTGATGATGATTTGGACTATGACGAGCAATATGATGAACCAGTTAGAGTCCAACCTAGAAGGAATGGACAAGGAGGCTTTAGAGGGAGAGGTGGAAGGCATGGTAGGAATTATCAAGGTAGAAACTTGAATGATGCTTATGATTATGGTTATGATGGAAATATTGGCAATGAAGAATATGGTAGAAGGTGAGGAGATGAAGAAGACCAGGGTCTTAACAACATCAAGACTTCAGTTCCTACTTGCCATTGATTCTTGGGTGTTTCTTAGAGTGGTTATGAGAGCAAGATTTGTGCCCGAAGAGTATGTAAATGACTCGCTTACCAAATTTTACAACATGAAGCAAGCAAACAATAATGTGGAGGTTTACTTTGAAGAGTTGGAGACAACTAGGGTTAGAGACAATCTTGCTGATAATGGAAGACTCATGATTTCTATATTTTTGGTGGGGCTTAAGCATGAAATCTCTAGCCAAATGAGTTTACAAAAAATTGATACTATACAGGACGCACTCCAAGGGGCTATCAAGGTTGAAAATAAACCCCAAGAAGAGAGGCAACAACAAACTCAAAGGTTGTAACACTCCATGGAGCAAAAACAAGAAAACTTGGCAATCTCTTTCAAATGACAACAACCCAAAAGTTGACTCTAAGTGGAAAAATGACAAAGGCAAACCAAAGGTGGAGGCCAAAGAGGGAGGTAACAGTTATAAAGATTATTTCCAAAATTCTAACTCTAATAGGTGCTACAAATGTCAAGTATGTGGTCATAAAATGAGTGAATGTCCTAATAGAAGAACCATAATTCTTATGGAAGAAGCTTATGAAAGGGAAGAAAGTAGAGAATCGTGTGAAGAAGAAGAGACCGAATGTGATGATGAAGTAGAATATGACACTCCTAATTTACCTTTGTATGTTGTTAGGAGAGTGTTAAGTGCACAAGTGATGGAAGATATGAACCAATAAAAGAACTTTATCCATGGAAGGTGTAAGATTAAAGATCAAATGTATTCTTTGATTATTGATGGTGGTAGTTGTGCTAATGTTGCTAGTGCTTCTATGGTTGACAAGTTGAACTTTAAGACTCAACGACATACTCATCATTATAAACTCCAATGGCTCAATGAATGTGGTGAACTTAAAGTGAGTAGACAAGTCTTGGTGAGTTTCAAAATTGGAAAGTATGTTGATGATATTCTTTGTGATGTGGTGCCCATGCAAGCATATCATTTATTATTGGGGAGGCCATGGAAATATGACAAGGATGCTCTACATGATGGAAGGACAAATAAATATTCTTTTGAGGAAAATAGCAAAAAAATAGTCCTTTCTCCTTTGACTCCATTTCAAGTGAGTGAAGAGTATAGGCATATGAAAGAATTGAGTGAGAGAGACAAGAAAAAAGGAAAAGAAAAGATTGAAAAGAAGAACGAAAAGAAAGAAGAGAGAAAACAAGAGAGTTCAAGTGAGGAACATTTTTCTTATAATTCTCTCATGACTAATGTTTTTCTTGCTAGTTTTTGGGTTATTGTGTAGATTAATTGAAGAAAGATTCAAGTGGAAGTCTTCAAGAAAGAACTCCAAGTGAAGTGACCGAATCCACCCTGCCCAGAGTGAAGATTCTTTCATTATACAAGGAGGTAAAATAGAATCTTTAGAAGTGCATCAAGGTATGATTGCTAAGCCTAACACTCTTTCTTCTTGTGATGAGCATAATAATGTTTCTAGTGTAAGTTTGGGTACATTTATTAATTCTAATGATTCTTTGAGTTGTGAAGATGCACTAGATAGTGATTCTAATTGTTTTGTTTGATTGAATGACCTATTTGCTTATGAAGAAGCATTGATTGAGGTTGAGGATCTTTATGTACTTTTGTTGAGTTTGATCCATTGATTACAGTTGTTCATGCTTTCTATTTTGAGGATCATTCTTTAATTGGTGATGATTGCTTATTTGAAAGTGAATTGAGTGGTGAAGTTTCAAGCTTTAAGTGTAACGATCCGACCGGTTGTTTTGATCATTTGCATTTCGTTCAGCTATTTGAAGCCTAGAGCAGCATCGTATGATGTATTATGACTTGTGTGAATCGTCGGTGTTGATACCTAATTTTTCTTTATATTTTTTAATACATATATATACACCTTCAAAATAGCACATATGCATATATAAGCATGCCTAAGCATTTTTATAATTTTTCTATAATTTTAAAGGCTTCAAATTAATTTGTTTCTTCCCTTTTTACTTATAAAATTTCCATTAATTATCCTTCAGATTATTTTTGTGATGATTTAGCCATCTAAATTCTACATTTATGCCAAAATATTGTTTAAATAGTTTTTAGTGCATTTTTATAATTGCATTTACATTTTTAAGCTAATTTGCATATATTTCCAATACTAGCCCTATTAATGCATAATTACATTGTTGATGCATAAAATGATCTTTTATATTTTTAAAATGTTAAATAACTATTTTAAAACCATTTTAGTACACGAAATTATTTTTTCAGAAATTATTTATTATATCTTATAAATTATATAGTATAAAAATGGCTATTTAAAATATGGCCTAATTCTATTTCAATTTCAGCCCCAATCCAACCCCAATACTAGCCCAATTTTAAACCTAAAACTACCCAGGCCCAAACCCCTACCTAACCCGACCCAATGCTTGCTAATTCCTGGTTGTTGATCAAATTTGTTCAACGACCCGGATTAAACCTTTCTTTAATTAACCTAAATAACCCCTTCCCCATACCCCTCTAACCTAATTCATTTTACACTTTACACCGGCGTCACCTAATCCTCTCTACTCTCAAACACTCTCAACCTAAACCCTAATCTCCAAACGTCGTCACTCATCTATGGCCATCTTCGATGACCTCTCACCACCTCTCAGGCCTCCAATGGCCTCTCTCATATTATTCTTGCCATCTCCAGGGTCCTTAAGGGACCATGGCTAGTGACTTGCATCTATGGTTCCTCCTTTCGCCTGTTTCAGGCCATTTCAGTACGATTTTGAGTAAGATCGTCCTATCTTGGCTACGATCTATGTGTTTCTCAGTATGTTTCTTCATCTCTATGCCATTCTCTTTGAAACCCTAATTTCTTTTTCTAAACCTCTTAGATTTGTACAGATCTGAGGTGATTTGGGTTTGTTTTATGTGAGTTTTACAACTGCCTTAAGATTCTTTACAAGAATCGTATGATTTTCAAGTGATTTTCATCTTTTCGTAAAACTAGGGTTTCCGAAATTTCTTTTTAAAAGTTGTTTGATGATTTTTGTGTTTAAACATCTGCTTCTCATATATTTTGACTAATTTTTATGAGTTTGATACAACCCTAACTCGCTTGTACCAAAAGCCCTAATTTTTGGGGTTCTTCGTTTGGTTTCTGAATATTAGTACATCCGATTGTGTTCTTGCTTTGGGTTCTTGTGATTTCCCGTGACTTTCTTGCCCTAATATGCTTCTACTGAACTTCTTAGTTTAATCTTTCACTGATTCTATGTGCTTGTATTCATCTTGGCTGTTCATATCAAGACCTGTATCTTTCTCATTGAATCAATATTGTTTAGTTTTTGTTTTGTTAAAGTTATATGTCGATTCTTGATTATTCATATTTTACCTTATTTATATGCTAAACATGTTGACTCTTTCATGACTTTCTCTTTGATTGAACCCTTGGATATTCTGAACTCCTTGTTTCTTGGTTTGATTTGAACACTTTCCCTTAAACTTTCGATTCTTACCTTTTTTCTCGATTTAATTGAATTGCTTGTCTTAATTAATTTTCTCTTGCCTTGTCCGTATTATTGCTTGATTATTACTGTTATTTCCTTAATTAGAACTCTATGTATCTACCCCTAATTGCTTATTCTGTATCTAGGTCTTTTGAACTCTTTCCTTATTGGTACATGTTCTTTACCATTTGAAATGACTCGCTTAATTAAGGGAAGACTTAGACTGATTTTATTTTAATTGATTCCGAGATTCTCCAATTACTGAACAATTTGATTCTTACCTTATTTACCTAGCTTTCAAACTACTATATATATGATTTCTTCTACTCTCATTAGGAGAACACATTAGTTTAAAAATCACTACTCCTTACACTTTAAACCTCTCTTTCTCTACTGCTACTTTATGTTACTCATTGATCTAGCCGACTGAAAGCCAAGGCTAGGTATTGAAACTTTACTTCTTTATATTCTGCATCCTCTTCTCCAACTGGTATGTCTCCAGTTAGATTTTGAAACTCAACTTTATGTGTCCTATGCCTATACATCTACGTTTGTTCCTGTATTAGTTCTTCAATTTGGTTTCTCTATTTGCTGTTATTAAGCATGTCTAAATTCTACCTTATGTGTATCAGCATGACTGACTTCATTTAGTTCCCTTACCCCTCCCTTTAATTGGTATGACTCTGTTAGTTATTTAGTCTTCTAGTGCATTCAATTGGTTCTGAGAATGTCAATTCTGTTCAGCATATCCTTGTTGCCAACATGGTTCTGTCATATTCTTTCTCTATGTCTATGACCAATCTGTTCAGTATACTCCTAGTTGTTCTAGACCTTTGTTGTATGTAGTCTCAATCTTATATGTTTCCAATCCCCTTCACCCCTTGTTTGTAAGCCTGCTTGGGTAGTCCTTGATTAATTGGGTTGTTTGTTGGGTGTGTTTTTCTCAGAATGATTTCAAAACTACTGCTCCTACTCCTAGCATTCTTCTCAGGAACTGGTCACTCCCAGTATTTTTAAAAGAAAACTGTTTCTAAATCTTTTCACTTCTAACTATTTACCACACACTTTCAAAGTCATTATGTACTCTCACATTACTCCTAGAATGTTAGGTTCTTCCCCTCTTATATGTGTACTACCTTGAGACCCTTGAGATCTCTCTGAACTCTGGCATGTCAGAGCTGGCCTTTTCACACTGCACCTAAATTAGTTATTGTTTGAGAAAAGTCTAGGTGTGAGCACTGCCCGGGATCCTTGAGGTCCTTAGGGAACTCTGACACACCTAGACATGATATTGTCTATGGAATTTTGGCATTTGAGGCTATTGGAGGCTTGGAAGTCATTTGGGCCTATTGTAGGCTCCCTATAGATTAACTTCTGTTCATTTATGTAATTTATTCAGCTGGTTAATAATTATTTGTAAACAACATTGGGGTGATTAGTGAAAAGGGTGGGTAGTTATATATATGTTGGGTAAATCGGGTAGATATCATGCCTATAGTATCTGTGTTAATACATTTGCTATGTTTGATATGCTTTCACAATATTAGAAATGATTCCTATAGGATCTAAATGGCTTCAATAATAGATACCATGCCTATAGGGTTAAAATCAACTTTATAATTAGATATCATGCATATAGAGTGAAAAGTGATTTTGTTCAGTTTCTGCTACAACATGTATTTACACTTGTTTCACTAGAAATTTGCCATAAGTTCTAAAATCAGCTCTTAACAATTAGATTCCATGCCTATAAGAATTAAATTTAATTCTAGTAGAAAACCTGCCTATAGAACTTAAAATCAGTTTAGTTAAACAAATCAGCTTAATTCACGTTAGTTCATTCTGAATTGGTCTAATCAACTGTCTGCTTCTTTAAATGAGTTTTTAAACACTGCCTTAATTTACTACTGCTAGAAAGCATGCCTATAGGATCTCAAGTTGTCCATTTTAAAACTGTTCACTATTGTACTGCATCAATGTAGATATCATGCACTTAGGACATCGCTGTTCTGCATTTAGGCAAGCCTATAGGGCGATTCAAACTCCGCAACTCTGAAACTATGCTTTGTTATTTAAAACTGTTCAGATTTAACAGGTCCAAATTAGTAGGCAAGCTAAATAGGATTTTGACACTTTGTCCTAGTTCAATACTGTATAATTCCTGCTCACCTAGATACCATGTTCTAGGATTTTCTCTTCAATACCTGTCTGTTATTTGAAGACGTGCATTTACTTGTTATAATTGTGGAGATGATTGTGAGCCTGTAATTTGTCCTTTTTGAATGCAGTCCTAATTGTTCTTGATTGACCTAGACTTTTATCCTTTAAAAACCTTAGGAAGGTCTAGAATTGTCCAAAAGTAGAGGTCCTAAAATACCTCTAGGGCCACAAGGAAGGGACGGGTAGTGCACGCATAAGACATTTGTCAAGGTTATTAGAACGCTTTAGGCCATGACCAAGGGGAGGGAATTGGGTAGTAAGGATACGATGGCTACGCACTAATGTCACGTGTAGCCCCTCATTGAGGAGTGTTTACCGGACATTATGTGGGGTGATCCTATAGGCTAACCAACCTAGGACCCCTCTTTCCCAACTCTTATATTTTTTAAACAAATTTACTTCTCTTTATATACGTTCAAACCTTTACCTTGTTTTCATTACTTGAACCTTACATATCCTTACAATATCCAAAACATGCCTTTATTTGCAAGTACGTGTTTAAGCTATTTATTTGTTAAAAGGACTAATTCACATAGTT
The DNA here is from genome assembly GCF_000393655.2 of Nicotiana sylvestris. NCBI lineage: Eukaryota > Viridiplantae > Streptophyta > Magnoliopsida > Solanales > Solanaceae > Nicotiana > Nicotiana sylvestris. The sequence continues at coordinate 14,973,025 of NC_091064.1, forward strand.
TAAGTTCGGACGAGACCAACGTTGTGGACCGAGAGGGGTGCCTAACACCTTCCACTCAAGGTTATTTCGAGCCCTTACCCTAAATCTCTAGTAATGCAAACTAGTCTAAGAGTTAATCGCTCTAGGTGCCCTAACGCACCATAATCCGTTAGGTGGCGACTCTTCAAAAACCCAAATTCCCAAAAGGAAATGAGTTATTATCCCCCATGAATGTCGGAATCCAGACTTCTCTCCCTCCTCACAGAGAGGGAAAAAAGGGGGCGCGACAGCATGACAACTCTACTGGGGATACCCTTGGCTCTTACCATAACGAACTTATCTTTTGTGAATTAGTCCAAGCATGTTACATCTCACGTACCCTTTCCCCTTATTTAAATTTAACTGTCTATTTTCCAGCATTTATGATTTCTTTATTCTTGAAACTGACTTGTCTCCTTGTTTTCTTTTTCTATAACTATCTTTCTATTGTTTAAATACCGCATTAATTATTTTCTTATTTGCAAATACTTGACTACATGCTATTTATTGTTGCATAAATCATGCTCCACATCATATTCCATTCGTTCATATCAAATCATATAGCAACGTTTTATGAGTGGTTTCGCTCTTCCTATTTATTACCCTTAAATTCGGAAAGGTTTATTTGCGGTAAAACTAGTCGATTAGCGGTGCAGTCAATGGTTCCGTGCCTTTCCCCCTCAATTTGTCCGTTTAAGGGTACCAGTCTAGACCCCCATAGTAACCTTACTCTGATTATAATTGTGCATGCATCATGGTCAAACCTAGTCGGATTAATATGTTATCCACATAGTAATCCTTTAAGACAAGCCTTATCCAAAGGTCCATCGGGGTTTCCATAATCCCGACGGATACAACCACGTTCTGTGCATTAATTTGGAGAACTAAATGCCAATATTCTAATCATGAATGTATAAATAGTCGAGTCTGGTGGGGGAGAAGGGCCTAACCTTTTTATTTTGCATAAAATGAGGAAGGAGGTCCCCAGCTTCAGTATGGTTAGAACACCCTCACTCTTGCTAGACTAGTGGAGGAATCTTCCATCAAGTGACCAAATCAATGAATGGAAAGAGAGAGCCGTTAAATCTGGCGAAAAGCTAGAATATCTGGAATACAATCTGCTGGAATTGGAAGGAAAAGTGAGGAAGAGAGTCACCGACTACCAGAACGCTGAGGGAAATGAAGGAGGACATTTAGCAAAGACGTTCTTACTGATGAACCTACACGAATTGGAGGATTTGATCGACAAATGCATTCGGCCCGAGGAAGGTCCTTCCGAGGCCAAATAGATTAGGATTACTCACTTTCCAAATGTAATAAGGCCAAGTGCCAATAGTGACTTGCTTTTCAATTGTCTTAGTGTTATTTTGGGATTCGCCTATTTTTACATTATGAAATGAAGTATTTACTAGCATATAAAGTTATCCAAATCTATTTATCGCTAGGCCTACCTCGGGCACAACGCGGATCCCCAAGTTAGGACACAAATTTACATTTCTGCAATATGTGTTTAAATACTGCAAACATTTCAGAATCCTCACTGACTTGTTACCTTTTTGTTTTTCCTTATTTAGATTATTCCCATCCCCTTAGGTTGGTTCACTCATACTGGCATTATCAACGTACCATACCAGATCTAGAGGCCCTTTACCTCCTACTCCTCCAAGCAATACAAAAGGCAGAGGAAAAGCAAAAATGGACGACTTAAGTGGTATCCGAAAGGAGAATATTGAGAACGCAGAAACTTCAGATGGTCGCAGTACTCTGGCCCCAAATAATCTAGTCTTAATACTGGAACAAAAGATATTGGAATTGCAAGGAGAACTTGAGCAGGTCCGCAACTTGGCAAACTTGTCACTTACCTTAAACGTCCCCGACATCCACCAACAAAACACAAAGAACCTAGCACCTCCCCAAAACACACAAAACCAACACCCACCGAATCCTCCTGCACCGAATCAATACGCAACCCCACCCCAAAATCTCAACCCCTTACCAGTACCAACTCCACCACAACATCACCATCATCCAATTCAGTACCCACCAACCACCACTTACCACACTCCCCAAAGCACACCACAACCCATTCCCGATCCCCAAAACTCAACTAATGACCATCATTACACCCAAGTCCCTGGCACTCATCAAAGCAATCCTATCTACGTAGAAACCGTACCTTACTCTATCCAACCAATCTCCTATACACCGGAATCCTCCGAGAAGGACATGCTCATTAAAAACATAGCTGAAGAACTCAAGAAGTTGACGAGCCGAGTACAGGGTGTTGAAGGTGACAAAGGAATAGAAGATTTGAACTATGAAGACCTATGTATACAGCCAGATGTGGAATTGCTAGAGGGGTACAAACCTTCCAAGTTCGAGATGTTTGACGGCACAGGTGATCCCACAGTCCATCTAAGGACCTATTGCCACAAACTTGTCGGGGTCGGGAAAGACGAAAAGATCAGAATGAAACTCTTTATGAGGAGTCTTACTGGGGATGCTTTGTCTTGGTACATCAGCCAAGATCCCAAGAAATGGTCCAATTGGGTAGGTATGGCGTCGAATTTCATGGACCGGTTCGGGTTCAATACAGAGAATGCACCTGATGTTTTCTACATCCAGAACCTTAAGAAGAAACCTACTGAGACTTTCCATGAGTATGCTACTCGTTGGAGGTAGGAAGCAGCCAAGGTCAGGCCATCTTTGGACAAGGAACAAATGAACAAGTTCTTCGTCAGGGCACAGGATCCACAATATTATGAAAGGTTGATGGTTATCGAAAATCATAAATTCTCTGATATCATCAAACTCGGAGAAAGAATTGAAGAAGGAATCAAGAGTGGGATAGTAACGAATTTTGAGGCACTACATGCCACAAATAAGGCATTACAATCAGGTGGTATATCGAAGAAGAGATATGTTGGGGCAGTAATGGTGGCTTAGAACCCGAAATCTCCACTTACATATTAAACACCTCCACCCACATATCAAATACCTCCACCCACATACCAAGCACCTCCACCCACATATGAAACACCACCACCTACATATCAGCCTTTATCTCCCAGATATTCCCAACCAGCCACTGTCCATCACACCTATAACTCCCAACCATCCTATTTCTAGTCACCTCAAACTCGCCAAAACTTTTCAAGAGTAAGACCCAATTTTGACCGCAAGCCACCTAGACAATACACCGCCATTGCTGAACCCATCAACCAATTGTATGAGAGGTTGAAAGTCACTGGTTATGTCACCCCTATTCCTGCTATGGCATTAGAGAATCCATCCCAATGGGTCAATCCAAACAAAACTTGTGTGTACCATTCTAGTATGAAGGGGTACACCACTGATGAGTGCTGAACATTGAAGGATAAGATCCAGATGCTAATCAACAACAAGGTCATACAGACGAAATAGGCCATAACCAATGTCCGCAACAACCCCCTCCCTGATCATAGAGGTGGTGGGGTACATATGATAGAGACAAACGAAGAATGGGACCCTTAGGGGTCGATTGGGCTTATTCGAGAAGGCGATGACTTTAAAGTTACAGTCACACTTACTCCTATTATGGTACAAACTCAGTCACCAATCGAGGTCGAGGTAGCTACACCGGTTCCATTTGAGGTAGAGGTAGCTCCAACTGTGGCCACCCCCGCTCCATTTGAAGTAGAAGTGGTCACACCTTTCACTGTGACAGTATACCACACCTCCATTCGACTCAAAAGCAATACCTTAGGATTACATGGCCGAGGCTCGGCGAAAAGGGAAGGCCAAGGTAGAAGAATCTGACACTGCACAAGGAATGACTAGGACTGGAAGAGTTTATACACCTGAACACTTGGGAGGATCGAGTAAGGATGCCACTACCAGGCAGTCTGTCATTGAGATAGGGCCAGATGACCTGTGGAGGAAAGTACAAGCAAAGGAGTATTATGTCGTGGATCATTTGAACAAAACCTCTGCTCAGATATCTATCCTATCACTATTGCAAAACTCAGAGTCACATAAGAACGCTTTAATAAAGGTGTTGAGCGAGGCTTATGTTCCCAATAACATCACTGGCGGAGAAATGGCCAATATGGTAGGGCAAGTACTGAAAAGTCATAAGATCATTTTCCATGAAGATGAGATACCGCCTGAAGAGTTGAATCACAATCGAGCATTGTACATCACAGTGCAATTTGAAGACAAATTCATTGCCAGGGTCCTGGTTGATGGAGGTTCGAGCCTCAATATTTGTCCATCGGACACTCTGAAAAGGTTGGACAAAGGTTTTCATGAAATACGTGTAGGAAGCATGAATATGAAAGCTTTCGATAGGTCCCAAAGGGCCACAATTGGGTAAATCAACCTTTGCTTGCAGATGGGGCCAACTTGGTTCGACGTCGAGTTTTAGGTGCTTGACATACCAGCCTCATATAATCTTTTGTTGGGCCGACCATGGATCTATACCGCTGGAGCTGTGCCTTCCATACTACATCAAGCCGTGAAGTTCGAATGGAATCGTCAGGAGGTGATCATTCACGGAGATGGGAGTAACCCCATTTACACTAGTCAAACCATCCTAGCTATTGGACATAAAAGAAGGCTAGGAGGGGAAACCTATCATCATATTGAATGGCTCAATGCTGTCGAGAAAGATAAGTGGTGGAGCAGTAAAATAGAAAGTATATTAGCATGGTCTAGATATGAGCCCGACAAAGGGCTAGGAAAGAATCTCCAGGGCATCACTAAACCAATACGGCTGAAAAGCCATGGTACCACCTTTGGGCTCGGATATCAGTACACATGGCAAGAATACAATGATTGGTCGCCTCCATGGGTGCGGACCGTATTACCCTCTTAAGAAACCAGTGCCACGCTTAGGACAAGCTTTTCACCAAGCTGATACGATATGGGGGACTACAGAAGAGGAAGCCCTAGTTGGGTTGAAAAATCAGTTCTTGGAGGATGAAGACATGGACTGTAGTGCCATAATTGAGGAGGAGAAGGAAGAAGGCCTCACTATTCAGACAGTGAAAAAGGGAGCTGTTCTCTGGAATTGGACCGCTACACTATCCCGAGCCCGCCGAGTCCCTAGGTAGCTTGGCAGATTTTACTTCTATAGCCATTCTAGGCATTTATGATTTCCAGTAATTTTGTTTACTTGTTTCAACATAAATGCTCGATTCATCGAGCCGCACTTGTTTGGATGATTTTTTCGGTTTTAAACAAATGCATTTGCTTTTATTATTCATTACTATTTCTACATTTCTTTTCTCTATAGCGTTATTATTACTTTTCCTGATGAATCAGTGATTGTGACATGTAATGAGGCAACACAACATGAGAATAGTGATTTAGATGAAGAAGATGAGATACCCAAGGAGATTGTCAGTGAGGTTGAAAATTTTGAGAATAAGCCTAAGTCCAATTTGGACGAAACCGAAGCAGTAAATTTGGGGAATACCGAGACCGTCAAGGAGACCTGCATCAACATTCACTTGTCACCAACAAAGAAGGAAGAATGCATCCATTTCCTAAAGGAATATGAGGACATTTTCGTATGGTCATATGATGATATGACCGATTTGAGCACGTCCATAGTGGCTCACAAGTTGCCTACTAATCCCATGTGTCCGCTAGTGAAGCAGAAACTCAGAAAATTCAAACCAGATATGAGCCTGAAAATCAAGGAGGAAGTTACCAAGAAGATCAAAGTCAAAGTTCTCAGGGTGGTTGAGTACCCAACTTCATTAGCTAACATCGTGCCGGTTCTAAAGAAGGATGGGAAAATCAGAGTATGTGTTGACTATTGGGATTTAAACAAAGTAAGTCCCAAGGATGACTTCCCACTGCCAAATATACACATCCTGATCAATAATTGTGCCAAGCATGAACTCCAATCCTTTGTAGATTGCTTCGCGGGTTATCACCAGATCTACATGGACGAAGAAGATGCAGAGAAGACAACTTTTATTATACCTTGGGGTGTATACTGTTACAAGATGATGCCATTTGGTCTAAAGAATGCTAGAGCTACCTACATGAGAGCCATGACAATCATCTTCCATGATATGATACACAAAGAAATAGAGATGTACGTGGACGACGTAATTATCAAATCCAAGAGAGCCGCAGATCACATAGCGGACTTGAGAAAGTTCTTTGACAGGTTGAGGAGGTACAACTTGAAACTGAACCCCGCAAAGTGTGCATTCGGGGTTCCCGCAGGAAAGTTATTGGGAGTCATTGTCAGTCGTCGAGGGATCGAGCTGGATCCGTCTAAAGTCAAGGCTATTTAGGAGTTACCGCCACCTAGGAGCAAAAAGGATATGATGAGCTTCCTAGGACATCTCAACTATATCAGTCACTTCATAGCATAGTCCATAGTCATATGGGAACCTATCTTCAAGATGCTGAGAAAAGATGCCAAAACAAGCTAGACCGAGGATTGTCAAAAAGCTTTCGACAAAATCAAGGAGTACCTATCTACACCACCAGTTCTGGTCCTACTGGAACCTGGACGACCTTTGCTACTATATCTATTTGTATTGGATGGAGCCTTCGGATGTATTCTGGGATAACATGACGAGACAGGGAGGAAGGAGCAAGCCATATTCTACGTAAGTAAGAAATTCACACCTTACGAAGCACGGTACTCCTTGCTGGAATGCACTTACTGTGCTTTGACCTGGATGGCCCAGAAGTTGAGACATTACTTCTGTGCCTATACTACATACCTCATATCCAGGATGGACCCTTTGAAGTATATATTCCAGAAACCCATGCAAACTGGGAAGCTAGCCAAGTGGCAGATACTGTTGAGTGAGTTTGATATCGTTTACTTAACTCAAAAGGCGGTCAAATGACAAGCATTGGCAGATCATCTTGCTAAAAATCCGGTGGGAGGAGAATGTGAACCTTTAAAAACGTATTTTCCTGATGAAGAAGTATCATTCGTAGGAGAGGACATTACCAAAGCATACGACGGTTGGAGGATGTTCTTTGACGGAGCTGCAAATTTCAAAGAAGTGGGCATTAGAGCAGTTTTGGTATCAGAAACGGGTCAACATTATCCGGTATCTGCTAAACTCAGATTTCCCTACACTAACAACATGGCAAAATATGAAGCCTACATACTAGGTCTCAACATGACAATCGACATGAACATTCAAGAGTTGTTGGTGATCGGTGATTCAGATTTGCTTGTGCACCAGGTACAAGGAGAGTGGGCTGCCAAGAATTCCAAGATATTGCCATATCTGCACCATGTGCAGGAACTGAGAAAGAGGTTCACAAAGATAGAATTCTGACATGTGCCCAAAATTCAGAATGCGTTTGCCGATGCATTGGACACCTTGTCATCTATGATACAACATTCAAATAAGAATTATATTGATCCCATTCCGGTGAGGATCCATAATCAGCCGACATATTATGCTCATGTTGAAGAAGAAATAGATGGAAAGCCTTAGTTCCATGACATCAAGGAGTATTTGTCAAAGAGAGAATATTCGGAGCATGCAAACCACACTAAAAAATGCACACTACGGAGATTGTCCAATCACTTCTTCCATAGTGGAGGAAATCTGTATAGGAGAACACCCGATCTGGGATTGCTAAGATGTGTCGACGCAAAGGAAGCTTCTAAGCTACTTGAGGATGTACATGCCAGGACCTGTGGCCCGCACATGAATGGTTTTGTCTTGGCTAAAAAGATACTCAGGGCCGGTTACTTTTGGATGACCATGGAGACAGACTGCATCCGGTATGTCCGCAAATGTTTCCAATGCCAGGTGTATGCCGATATGATAAAAGTTCTACCAAACGAGCTCAATGCAACTAGCTCACCTTGGCCATTCGCCGCCTGGGTAATGGATGTTATTGGTCCGATTAAGCCCACCGCTTCCAACGGACACAGGTTTATTCTGGTAGCCATTGATTACTTCACAAAATGGGTAGAGGCTGTATCCTACAAAGCTGTGACCAAGAAAGTCGTCGCAAATTTTGTCAAAGATCACATTGTTTGCCGATTCGGAGTTCCCAAGTCCATTGTTACTGATAATGCCGCCAATATCAACAGTGATCTGATGAAAGACATGTGTGAAACTTTCAAAATCAAGCACAAAAATTCCATAGCCTACAGACCTCATATGAATGGAGTCATAGAAGCTGCCAACAAAACATCAAGAAGATACTAGGGAAGATGGTAGAGAACCACAAACAATGGCACGAGAAGCTACCTTTTGCTTTATTGGGATACCGCACTACAGTTTGCATGTCAACTGGGGCAACTCCCTATATGCTAGTTTACGGTACCAAGGCTGTCATCCCAGCCGAGGTTGAAATTCCTTCTTTAAGAATCATACAAGAAGCTGAACTCAGTGATGCCGAGTGGATAAGGAGTCACTATGAACAATTGTCCCTTATCGATGGAAAGAGGATGAACGCAGTGTGTCACAATCAACTTTATCAGAACAGAATGACTAGAGCTTTCAACAAAAGGGTCAAACCAAGGCAGTTCGCACCAGGATAGCTGGTACTGAAGAAGATCTTCCCAAATCAAGAGGAAGCCAAAGGAAAATTCTCTCCCAACTGGCAAGGTCCGTACATGGTTCACAGGGTGCTGATAGGAGGAGCACTCATACTTACAAAAATGGATGGAGAAATCTGGCCAAAACTAATCAATTCAGACGCAATAAAGAGATATTATGCTTAGATTATTCACGTTTCCTCATCTGATGTAATTGAACTACGCTTGACCCGATTCCTATTTAAGAGGGGATATGTAGGCAGCCCTGTGGATTCGGTCATATTATAATGAAATTTCCATTCCCCCCCCAAGATCAAAAACTGGGGCAGAATTTTGAGGAGGACCCTCAAAATTCCAGAGCAAGTCTAGCTAACGCCAACATATGTCAGACGGTCAGACATTGGTTAAGAAACTGGGCCAGTATTTTGAGAAGGATTCTCAAAATTCCGAAGAAGGTTCAGCAAGGCCTATTATCTGCAAACGGTCAAAAGATCATCTACCAAATTGGGGTAGAATTTTGAGAAGGACCCTCAAAATTCCAATATAAGATAGTTGCAATGCCTTTGAGATGTGTTACAGTCACTAGTTCATCAAATATAACTTGATATATCAATACGTTCCTAAAATAACTCTATTTTTATCAATAATTGAATATTTTTGAAAACTCTATTTCCATAACAGTCAGGTGTTACCTAGGGGAACTCAGAAAGGTTTTCAGAACGGAGCAAAGCAAAGCCAGCTGATAGGAGCACGAACCAACCTCCCCTCACAAAACTTACAATTTCTCTTCACATCTGACGTAGCAATAACATCCGCAAATATATGTACGTAGCAAGATTACTATCAATCAGGCCATCAGACACCGAATATACATCTCCAACTAAGACATATACTACTCCCATTTGCTACTTGCTCTCTGCATGAGGCTAATCCCTGCCTCCACATCGGCATGAGGCTAATCCTTGCCTCCATACTTGTATGAGGCTAATCCCTATCTCTACATCTGCATGAGGCTAATACTTGCCTCCATACTTGCATGAGGCTAATCCTTGCCTGCCTAATTGCATGAGGCTAATCCCTGCCTCCATATTTGCATGAGGCTAATCCTTGCCTCCATACTTACATGAGGCTAATCCTTACCTCCATATTTGCATGAGGCTAATCCTTGACTCCCTATCTGCATGAGGCTAATACTTGCCTTCGTATTTGTATGAGGCTAATCCTTGCCTCCCTATTTGCATGGGGCTAATCCTTGACTCCATACTTGCATGAGGCTAATCCTTGCCTCCCTACTTGCATGAGGCTAATCCTTGCCTCCATACTTGCATGAGGATAATCCCTGCCTCCACATCTGCATGAGGCTAATCCATGCCTCCATATTTGCATGAGGCTAATCCTTGCCTCCATATTTGCATGAGGCTAATACTTGCCTCCATACTTGCATGAGGATAATCCCTGCCTCCATATTTGCATGTGGCTAATCCTTGCCTCCCTATTTACATGAGGCTAATCGCTGCCTCTATATTTGCATGAGGCTAATCCTTGCCTCCCTATTTGCATAAGGCTAATCCCTGCCTCACTATCTGCATGAGGCTAATCCTTGCCTCCCATATCTGCATGGGACTAAGTACTGTTCCTCTTTACACAAATATTGATCTATTTCTAGTTCTATCTATTTGCTTTTCAATTGGGCTAAGCTCTGCCCTCCCTTTCACAAGACTAAGCCTTGTCTTGTTAACATCATATTATTGCATATCATGGGCTGCAATATCACCAATCTATCCAAAGGCATCATAGTCTAAAAGGAACCATCCTCATAGCCGGAAGACACCATGCCATGGCCTGAGGATCCCTCAATTTGCATATCATTATTCAAAGGCATCATGGTTTGGAGGCACCATCTGCATGGCCCGAGATCAATATTTCATGGCCTACGAATCCCTCACGAAACAATTCATGGCCTAGGACGTCATGATCCAAGGACATCATCTCTAACCGTCCAAAGACAACCTTCATGGTCCAAAGGGAATCTGCATCATGTTTAATTTTCCGCACAAATACATGTCGGCAGCATTATTTCATCTACAGGTGACCAACAAGCAACCACTATCCTAGCAGGAGCAACCTCACTCCAGTTCCTTGAACTGTCTCAAACCGTAACCGCTCACCATAGCCGCGTTTGCATCCTATGGCTGTTCTTGCGATGACTTCATCGGTATATTTCGTCGATGAATCTAGAACTACACATGACCTGATTCATGTAAGACCAAGGATATGTAGGCAACTCGAAGACCGAAGTTCGGCCTCTGTCTTTCAAAACATCCCATACGGTCAAAATTGGCCAGTATTTCTTTACCCGAAAACTCTTTCATCCTTCCCGGGTAAAGAGGGGCAACTGTTGATACCCAATTTTTCTTTATATTTTTTAATACATATATGTACACCTTCAAAATAGCACATATGCATATATAAGCATGCCTAAGCATTTTTATAATTTTTCTATAATCTTAAAGCCTTCAAATTGATTTATTTCTTCCCTTTTTACTTATAAAATTTCCAATAATTATCCTTCAAATTATTTTTATGATGATTTAGCCATCTAAATTCTATATTTATGCCATAATATTGTTTAAATATTTTTTGGTACATTTTTATAATTGCATTTACATTTAAAGCTAATTTGCATATATTTGCAATACTTGCCCTATTAATGCATAATTATATTATTGATGCATAAAATGATCTTTTATATTTTTAAAATATTAAATAACTATTTTTTAAACCATTTTAGTACACAAAATTATTTTTTTAGAAATCATTTATTATTTCTTATAAATTATATAGTATTAAAATGACTATTTAAAATATGGCCTAATTCTATTTCTATTTCAGCCCCAATCCAACCCTAATACTAGCCCAATTTTTAAACCTAAAACTACCCAGGCCCAAACCCCTACCTAGCCCAACCCAATGCTTGCTAAATCCTAGCCGTTGATCAATTTTGATCAACGACCCGGATTAAACCTTTCCTTAATTAACCTAAATAACCCCTTCCCCATACCCCTCTAACCTAATTCATTTTACACCTTACACCGCCGTCACCTGATCCTCTCTGCTCTCAAACACTCTCAACCTAAACCCTAATCTCCAAATGTCGTCACTCATCTATGGCCATCTCCAATGACCTCTGACCACCTCTCAGGCCTCCAATGGCCTCTCTCATGCTATTCTTGCCATCTCCAGGGCCCTCAAGGGACCAGGGCTAGTGACTTGCATCTACTGTTCCTCCCTTCGCCTGTTTCATGCCATTTTACTGAGATTCCGAGTAAGATCGTCCTATCTTGGCTACGATCTATGGGTTTCTCAGTATGTTTCTTCATCTCTGTGCCGTTCTCTTCGAAACCCTAATTTCTTTTTCTAAACCTCTTAGATTTGTATAGATATGAGGTGATTTGGGTTTGTTTTATGTGAGTTTTACAACAGCCTTAAGATTCTTTACAAGAATCGTATGATTTTCAAGTGATTTTCATCTTTTCCTAAAACTAGGGTTTCCTGAATTTCTTTTTAAAAGTTGTTTGATGATTTTTGTGTTTAAACGTCTGCTTCTCATATATTTTGACTAATTTTTATGAGTTTGCTACAACCCTAACTCTCTTGTACCAAAAGCCCTAATTTTTGGGGGTTTTCGTTTGGTTTCTGAATATTAGTACATCCGATTATGTTCTTACTTTGGGTTCTTGTGATTTCCTGTGACTTTCTTGCCCTAATATGCTTCTACTGAACTTCTTAGTTTGACCTTTCACTGATTCTATGTGCTTGTGTTCATCTTGACTGTTCATATCAAGACCTGTATCTTTCTCATTGAATGAGTATTGTTTATTTTTGTTTTGTTAAAGTTCTATGTTGATTTTTATTCATGTTTTACCTTATTTATATGCTAAACATGTTGACTCTTTCATGACTTTCTCTTTGATTGAACCCTTGGATATTCTGAACTCCTTGTTTCTTAGTTTGATTTGAACATTTTCCCTTAAACTTTCGATTCTTACCTTTTTACTCGATTTAATTGAATTGCTTACCTTAATTAATTTTCTCTTGCCTTGTCCGCATTATGGCTTGATTCTTACTGATATTTTCTTATTTAGAACTCTATGTATCTACCCCTAATTGCTTATTCTGTACCTAGGTCTTTTGAACTCTTTCCTTATTTGGTACCTGTTCTTTACCATTTGAAATGACTCCCTTAATTAAGGGAAGACTTGGACTGATTTTATTTTAATTAATTCTGAGATTCTCCAATTACTGAACAATTTGATTCTTACCTTATTTACCTAGCTTTCAAACTACTATTTATATGCTTTCTTCTACTCTCATTAGGAGAACACATTAGTTCAAAAATCACTATTCCTTACACTCCAAACCTCTCTTTCTCTACTGCTACTTTGTGTTACTCACTGATCTAGCCGGCTAAAAGCCAAGGCTAGGTATTGAAACTTTACTTGCTTTATATTCTGCATCATCTTCTCCAACTAGTATGTCTCTAGTTAGATTTTGAAACTCAACTTTAAGTGTCCTATGCCTATACATCTATGTTTGTTCTTGTATTAGTTATTCAATTTGGTTTCTCTATTTGCTGTTATTAAGCATTTCTAAATTTTGCCTTATGTATAATCAGCATAACTGACTTCATTTAATTCCATTACCCCTCCCTTTAATTGGTATGACTCTATTAGTTATTTAGTCTTCTAGTGCATTCAATTGGTTCTGAGCATGTTCAATTATGTTCAGCATATCTTTGTTGTCAACATGGTTCTGTCATATTCTTTCTCTATGTCTATGACCAATCTGTTCAGTATACTCCTAGTTGTTCTAGACCTTTGTTGTATGTAGTCTCAATCTTATATGTTTCATAATCCCCTTCACCCCTTGTTTGTAAGCCTTCTTGGGTAGTTCTTGATTAATTGGGTTGTTTGTTGGGTGTGTTTTCCTCAGAATGATTTCAAAACTGCTGCTCCTACTCCTAGCATTCTTCTTAGGAACTGGTCACTCCCAGCATTTTTAAAAGAAAACTATTTCTGAATCTTTTTACTTCTAACTATTTTACAAAACTCTTTCAAAGTCATCATGCACTCTCATATTACTCCTAGAATGTTAGGTTCTGCCCCTCTGTATATGTGTACTGCTTTGAGACCCTTGAGATCTCTCTGAACTCTGGCATGTTAGAGTTGGCCTTTACACACTACACCTAAATCAGTTATTGTTTTAGAAAAGTCTAGGTGTGAGCACTGCCTGGAAGTCATTTGGGCCTATTGCAGGCTCCTTATAGATTAACTTCTGTTCATTTATGTAATTTATTCAGCTGGTTTGTAATAATTATTTGTAAATAACACTGGGGTGATTAGTAAAAAGGGTGGGTAGTTATATATATGTTGGGTAAATCGGGTAGATACCATGCCTATAGGATCTGTGTTATTATATTTGCTATGTTTGCTATGCTTTCACAATATTAGAAATCATGCCTATAGGATCTAAATGGATTCAATAATAGATACCATGCCTATAGGGTTAAAATCAGCTTTATAATTAGATATCATGCCTATAGAGTGAAAAGTGATTGAGTTCAGTTTCTGCTACAACATGTATTTACACTTGTTTCACTGGAAATCATGCCTATAAGTTCTAAAATCAGCTCTTAACAATTAGATACCATGCTTATAGGAATTAAAATCAGTTTTAGTAGAAATCCTGCTTATAGAACTTAAAATCAGTTTAGTTAAACAAATCACCTTAATTCACTTTAGTTCATTCTAAATTGGACTAATCAACTGTCCGCTTCTTTAAATGAGTTTTCAAGTACTGCCTTAATTTACTACTGCTAGAAAGCATGCCTATAGGATCTCAAGATGTCCGTTTTAAAACTATTCACTGTTCTACTGCATCAATGTTGATATCATGCTCTTAGGACATCATTGTTCTGCGTTTAGGCAAGCCTATATGGCGATTCAAACTCCGCAACTCTAAAACTGTGCTTTGTTATTTAAAACTATTCACATTTAACAGGTCCAAATCAGTAGGCAAGCTAAATAGGATTTTGATACTTTGTCTTAGTTCAATACTGTATAATTCCTGCTCACCTAGATACCATGTTCTAGGATTTTCTCTTAAATACCTGTTTGTTATTTGAAGACGTGCATTTACTTGTTATATTTGTGAAGGTGATTGTGAGCCTATAATTTGTCCTTTTTGAATGCAGTCCTAATTGTTCTTGATTGACGCCTAGACTTTTATCTTTTAAAACCTTAGGAAGGTCTAGAACTGTCCAAAAGTAGAGGTCCTAAAATATCTCCAGGGCCACAAGGAAGGGAGGGGTAGTGCATGCATAAGACATTTGTCAAGGTTATTAGAACGCTTTAGGCCATGACCAAGGGGAGGGAATTGGGTAGTAAGGATATGATGACTACGCGCTAATGTCACGTGTAGTCCCTCATTGAGGAGTTTTTATCGGACATTGTGTGGGGTGATCCTATAGGCTAACCAACCTAGGACTCCTCTTTCCAACTCTTATATTTTATAAACAAATTTACTTCTCTTTATATACGTTCAAACCTTTTCCTTGTTTTCATTACTTGAACCTTACATATCCTTACAATATCCAAAACATGCCTTTATTTGCAAGTACGTGTTTAAGCTATTTATTGGTTAAAAGGACTAATTTACATAGTTTAAGTTTGGCCGGCACCAACTGTTGTGGACCGCGAGGGGTACCTAACACCTTCCCCTCAAGGTTACTTCGAGCCCTTACCCTAAATCTCTGGTAATGCAAACTAGTCTAAGAGTTAATCGCTCTAGGTGCCCTAATGCACCATAATCCGTTAGGTGACGACTCTTCAAAAACCCAAATTCCAAAAATAAAATAAGTGATTACCCCCATGAATATCGGAACCCGGACTTCTCTCTCTCCTCGCGGAGAGGGAAAAAATGGGACGCGACAGTTGGTTTTGGTTTTCAGGTTATTTGAAATTGATTTGGAAGAATAATTCTTAACTAGGAAACTTTAAATTGGAAGAGTTTAACAAGTTTGACTTTTTAGTAATTGACCCCGGATTAGAGTTTTGACAATTCCGTTAGGTCTGGATGGTGATTTTAAACTCAGGTGTATGCCCGGATTGGCATTTGGATGTTCCTAAAAGGATTCAACACTAATTAGCGAAAGTTGGAAATTTAAAGGTTTGAAAAGTTCATAAGTTTGACCGAGAGTTGACTTTGAGGATATTGGATTTGGATTGTGGTTCCGGGAATTAGAATTGCTTCGTTATGTCATTTGGGACTTGTGTGCAAAATTTGGGCTCATTCCGGGTTGATTTGGTATGTTTCGGTGCGAGTTTTGGAAGTTAAAAGTTCAAGGTTCATAAAATTTGATTTGAGGTGCGATTCATTGTTTTGATGTTGTTATGCGTAATTTGAGGCCTCAAGTAGGTCCCTATTATGTTATTTGACTTGTCGGTATATTCGGATGGGGTCCTGAGGGGTTCAGGTGAGTTTCGGACGAGGTTAAGATAATTTCCGTTTCTTGTTGCATTGCTGTAGGTGTGCTGGTTTTGGTGTTTCCGCATCTGTGAAATAATTGGCACAAATGCGACTCCACAAATGCAGACAGGTGGTAGCAGAAGCGCAAACATGTTGGCTGGAATAGATCGCAGAAGCGGAAATTGGGGCGCATCTACGGCCCACAGAAACGAAGGTCTTGGGCGTAGAAGCGAGATTGAGCGTAGAAGCATGTTTGGTTTCGCACCTGCAGTTGCACAGAAGTAGATGGAGATCCGCAGGTGCGAGGGGTCAGCTTGCTAGTGAAGTCCACAGAAGTCAAAGCTTGTGTCGCAGAAGCGGCTCATGTGTCCACAAAAGCGGAAATGGCTGGGCAGAAGCCTTTAAATCGAGGGTTTGGTCGTTTTGTACATATTTTGAAATGTGGGACTCGGATTGAGGCAATTTTGGAGGTAAATTTCATCACAAGGATTCGGGTAAGTGTTTTGCACTCGGTTTTGATTATATTTTGAGATTTTATCTTCATATTTGGTAACCGGATCATGAGTTTTAAAGAGAAATTGGGGATTTTTGTTTAAAATTTCATAAAGCGAATTTTTAAGTTTTGAACATCGATTCGGAGTCGGATTTGAGTGAAACTAGTATGGTTGGACTCGTAATTGGATGAGTTGTCGGATTTTGTGAGTTTTATCAGGTTCCGAGGTGTATGCCTGGGTTGGGCTTTTGGGTTTTTGATTAAAGATTCGACCTTTATCATTTGTAATTATTTCTTTGGGCGTTATTTGATGTATTTGAGTTGCTTTTGGCTAGTTTCGAACCGTTCGGAGGTTGGTACACGCAGGATGTCATTGTGGAGCGTTGTTTGGCTCGCTCGGCATAGGATTTGGCTTGTTCAAGGTAAGCAATACTTCTAAACTTGGTGCTGGGGGTATGAAACCCCGAATTATGTGTTATGTGTTTGGTGTTGAGGTGACACACATGCTAGGTGATGGGTGTGCACCACGGGTATTGTGACTCCGTATCCCTGTGCTAATGTGTAGTTATCTGATCTTATTTGTAACTATGAAATCTCTACGTACTAGAGCTATTGAGTTGAGGTCCATTAGAAACCATGTCTAGGCTTCATGCCTATTCTGTTGGGACCCATTGAGATCATTTCTGTTGTTGAGTTATTTGTTTAAATTGAAATTTCATACTCAATCATGTTCATTCATTCCATATCATATCTCAGTCTATGTTGCTATTCATTGACACATCATATCATCATTTTAGGCTAGTTTCATGACATTGTGAGCCCGAGAGACTGAAGAGATTGATGACTGAGTGAGGCTGAGAGCCTGATTGCGAGAATATTGATACTAAAACACATGAGTTGTTCGTGCAGATCCTAATATTGACACTATAGCACGTGAGTTGTCCATGCGGATTACAACTTGGGCTGAAGGAGCCTTCCTGAGCTGTACACACCCCTAGTGAGAGTATTTGATTAAATATATACATATATACATGTGTGTATGTGTGTGTGTATGCGTGAATCAGATTGCATGCCGCAACGAGCCTTATGGCTATATATATGTAACGACCCGACCGAACATTTTGAGCTCTAGCACGTCGTTCAGGGGTTTGAGGCCCTGAGTAGCTTCACTTCAGGTATTATGACTTGCATGCATGGTCAGAATTTAATTTCGGAAAGTTTGGAGTTGATTTGGAAAGAAAATTCTCATTTCGGAAGCTTTAAGTTGGAAGAATTGACTAAAGTGATTTTGACTAAACGACCTCAGAATTGGGATTTTAAGGTTCCAACAGGTTCGTATGATGATTTTGGACTTGGGAGTATGTTCAGATCGAGTTTTGGATGACTCGAGAGCATTTCAACGCCTATTGTGGAAGTTGGCATTTTGGTAGAATTTCATAAATTTGGGTTGAGGTGTATTTCAATGTTATCGATGTCCGTTTGGGATTCTGAGTCTAGGAATAGCTTCGTATGGTGATTCTGATATTGGGAGCATGTCCGGAAGTGTATTTGGAGCTCCATAGGTCATTTCGGGGTCATTTGGCGAAAGTTATAAATTTGAAGGTTTTTGAGAAGTTTGACCGGGGGGTGGACTTTTTGATATCAGGGACGAATTCTGATTCTAGAAATTGGAGTAGGTTTGTAACGTCGAATGTGACTTGTGTGCAAAATTTGAAGTCAATCGGAAGTGATTTGATAGGTTTTCGCATTGAATATAGAAATTGGAATTTCTTAGTTTCATTAGACACGGATTGTTGATTCGTTTTTTTAGCATTGTTTGATGTGATTTGAGGCATCGACTAAGTCTGTGATATATTTTGAGACTTGTTGGTATGTTCGGACGGTGTCCCGAGGGGCTCGTGTGAGTTTCAGGGTGGTTTCAAAACATTTCTAGGCCATTTTAGTTGCTGGTTTTTGGCTACAGTAGTGTGCTATGTGTTGATACCCAATTTTTCCCTATATATATTCAAAATGACATATATGTGCATATATAAGCACCCCAAAGGGTTTTGGCATTTTAATGATTTTTAAATCAATTTACGGCCTATTTTTACATCATAAAATCCCAATAGTTATTCCCAAAACTTGCCATTTTAGAAAATAATTTACTTTATTCTCATAATTACCTCAAATATAGTTGGCATGATTTTTGCATATTTTTACAAATTCGTTTGGTATTTTAAAACTAAATTGTATGTAATTGCCATGCTAGCCTCTTTAAGATTTAATAGCATTTTTTCTTAAATATAAATTGATCCCAATATTTTAAATTAAGGTTTACATATTATTTATTAACTTAGTACCTTTAATTTGCTTTTTAAATCATTGTTACTATTTTTATAAAATAAAAAAGGGGAAATTGGCAATTTAACACTTAGCCTATTTTTATTTCAATAACAGCCTTTTCTCCCTTTCAATTGTACCCTCAATTGGCCCAATTCCGCCCCAAATTAAACGACCCAATTCCCATTTCGACCCGACCCCTTAGCCCAATTTCTAAACCCGTCCGTTTGTATCTTCAGATCCAGGCCGTTGATCATTTTGATCAACTGCCCGCATCCCTCCTTTCCTTTCTAATTTCGAACGACCTAACCCTATCTCTCATTTCTCTTCGACCGCAGCCCTCAAACCCTCCCTTTCTCTCAAACGCTCTCTAACACTCAAAAACCCTAGCCGTCTTCCTCGTCTTCTCCGACTAAATCTCACCTGAGTCCATGGCTTCTCAGGCCATGAACGGCCTATGCTCACCTCCCTTCACCCCCAAATCATGGTTGTTCGAGATTTCGAGGTTAGACCTCAACGATGCCCGTTCAGATCCTCCACAGATCTGAGGTCCTATGGACTCTCCGGCTCCGTTCCGACGTGTTCGAGCCTTAAAAAGCATAGCTATGGCTCAGACCTGTTCGAGACCAGACCCTTTCCAAACCTTCTCGTTTCTAGGGTTTCTAAGAACCCCTAAAGCTGTTCGAGGTTCTTTTTCTTTTATTTTCTTAGATCTGTGGTAAATCTGTGTTATACTCGAAGTTTTTAAAACTTTTCCCCAATTTTTCTATTTTAAAACTAGTCTGTTTCGATTTAGGGTTTTCAAAAATCTTAAAATGACTTCTGTCTCTTCTCCTTCTTCTTTTCTTTGTGTGAATCCGTATATGCCATGTTTCTTACGAGTTTTTCGCTTATGTCTTATGTTCTTTCCTCGCATGTCTTCTCCTATGTTCTTGTGTTTTGCCGCTATTACGCATGTTCTTCTGTTTTGTGTTTTGTTCTTTCTCTACTGGGTTCTATAAGCATGCTTTATGTGTCTCCCTCGCCTATCCCTCTACTGTATTTTTTACTGAGCTTTTTCTCCTTGCCTGCCTTCACTGGATTTTTTGTTTAAAGCCCTAAGCATGATTCTTCTAATGTTTTCCTAAACCTGTATTGCTTGTCTCTCCTGAACTTGTTTAAGCAACAAAGCTTTGCCTAAATGTATTCCCTGTGTTTCCAACTTGTTGTTCTCTCTGTTTGCTTATTCTCTCATGAGTTTCTGAGAGAGGCTATTGAGCCTATTCTACTTGTTGTTCTTCGCCTATGTATCTGATTTGAGTCAGAAAACCCTAGTGTTGGAGGTTTTTGACAAGCTTGGCTGTGTGCTTGGGCTAGGGTTCCATTCAGAACCCTGACCCTCTTTCAAAGACTCACTTTGAGTCTATGAACCTAACTTTCCTTGCTACTCTGATTTCTTTGCTAGTGTTGCAACAACTCTCTCTTGTCTCTGTATGGTTTTTATATGACATTCTATTCTTTCAAAAGGCCTTTGGCCAGCCTGTGATTGATTCTGTGTCCCTTTTCAAAAGGGTATGATTGATTGTTAATGATTATCTTCAAATTAAGTTTCTCTTCACCTTTTCTTGGTTGGATCCATTCATGCCAAGGCTCAAACCTTGATTTTTACTGGCTGTGATTGATTGCCTTCCCTTATTTAGCCCAAATCGTGTAATGTTGAACGATTTCTTTAAATGAATTTTCATGTATTTACCCCTGTTATACTGCCTTAGAAAAGATTTAAAATCAAAATCCTTTCCTTATTTGTCATGCCTGTTTGAAATCAATCCCTTGGCTGAAGGGAAATCTGTGTGATTTACTTTCAAAATTATTTTCTTACCTTCTTCTCACTTGTCTTCTGCACTATAAAAGCGGCTACCCCTTTTGTACTTAAAACGGACATACACAAAAAAAGACTTCGAACTTTTCAATACTTTCTCTACTACTACTTTCTCAACTTCTAGTATTGAGCACTCTGCTCCTCTTCTCTTTCTACTTTCTGAAACATTCTTGAGTTCTCTTTGAACTTTCAAGTATTTGCTAAAGACTCGATTTTGCTCCTGCTGATTTCTAGTTGTTTACTTGCTTTTGTTGTTCTGCTATTCTAATACTTGCAACTGGTATGTCAGTCTTAGTTAAATAATGCCCCTTAACTATGTGTTTATTTCCTAGCATGTCATGCGCTCTCTTTCACCATGTGTTTACATCTTAGTCTGTTATGCTTTGTTTCCTTATGTTTCTGCAACTCTGTATGTGCTCTTCTCATATGAATCCCTTTCCTTTACTCCTTTGTATGAGAGTATAGTTCTAGCCATGACAATACTCCGTTATTGCTGCCCATGACTTTGAACTAGGTTCTTTTGAACCCTTTACTCGAATCAATTCCCACTCCCCTTTTCCCCTTTATATGATGAGCCTGATTTGGGTCTGGTGGTGTCCTAATCACCATCTAGACTCAGATCTGACCTCTAAGGTCTGCTCTTAACTTGTTTGGACCAAACTAATAGTCAAGGGTGTGCCAGTCAACACCTATGGCTGGGTATGACCACCATTCACTATGGCTCCCCAATCCCTATTTCACTTTGCACTCATTCCTAGTTCTAAGTTCTGCCCCTCTCTGGTAAGCCATGCTTTGGGACCCTAGAGCTCCCTCTGAACTTGGATGCCTGAGGGCTGGCTTTTCCGCACTGCACTTTACTATAACTCTGGAATGGTGTTTGGGGTGTAAGTACTGCCTGGAGCTCTTGTAGCTCCTTGGAACTTTGACACATCCCAAATAAGAGAAGGCTTCAGAACCTGGATCCTTGAAAGATGGTTTACTACACATGTCAGACTGAGAGTCTGAATTAGGCCCTCCTTGGTTGGAATTCTAATTTCGGATGTATTTTATTTTTTGATTAATTCTGGTCTGTAATAATCTTGTAATAACATTTAGAGTTTTCCTGTGGAAAAGGACAGGGAACTATGCATGCAAGGGTTAGATGTCATGCCTATAGGTGTTATCATTTCCGAAATTCTGTATCCCATCTAGAGATCATGCTTGTAGGAATTACTGTCTCTAAAAGTTCTTCGTTTTACAAATCACTGAAACTCTGCATTTTCATACTATGCCTATAGGATTTTCTGCACTTTCATATAGATACCATGTCTATAGGATTTTCTGCAATTTTGCATATGCATCCGTCATTAGCAAAACTTGTTATAGGATTTAAACAACTAACCAATCGCATATAGATGACCTGCCTATAGGATTTCTGTATAATAATAACAGTGTTTAAAATCAGTGACACTTAGAAAGCATGCCTATAGGAGCTATTAACTAACTTGAATCGCCAATTCGTCTAAAATTAGTAGCAATAATGCGTAAGCACCTACAGAACTTATGTTTTTGTAACTAACAATTCCTTTCTACAATCAATCTACTTCTTTATTTCCGAAACTTATAGATATCATGCCTATAGGTTTTGTTTAACGCCTAGGTAAGTCTTAGGGTAAAATTTTATAATTGCATCAGTTTTGATAATTACAACCAGCAGGCAGGCCTAATTTGGACCTCTTATCTAAAAAACATGTGATAAGTTAGCCACCCTTCCTACGTTAAGTTTAATACAGATCGAACCAGTATTTGTAAGTCATGCTAAATAATCTACTTCTTTGAATAAGGAGGCCAACTTGAGCCTAACTGCTATTTGTATCCCTTTTAACTACTATCTGTTATAGCTTGTCGCCTAGATTTTTTATCCTTTTGAAACTCCGCAAAAGCCCCAACTCCCTCCCCTTTAGGATTAGTAGTCCCATATGCCTCCGGGACTGATAGGATTGGGACGGGTAATAGCATGCAATAAGTAACGATACCATTTCGCGCTTTAACACCTTAATGGGGTGGGACGGGTAGATATGAATATGATGACCGATGCTCTAATATCACGTGCGACCCCTCTTCTAAGGAGTGATCGCTGGGTATTCCATTGAAGTGATCCATATTAATTATAAACTTAGGACTCCCCTCCCTTTCTTTGCTTTCATCTCTTCTTGTAAAACTGTTCAAATCTCTTTTTCATGAATTTCTGCCCTCTCTACTTACCTTCGAAAATTTTCAACTTGGTCGCAATGTTATGTGCAAATCCTTATTTGAGCCTTGATTGTTTACTTGTAAAGTCACAATTGTAACATGGCCGGGAACCACACTAGTGGATCTTAAGGGGTGCCTAACACCTTCCTCTCGGGATAATTTCTAGCCCTTACCCTAATCTCAGGTCTCTTCATCTCAAACCCTTCTTAAAGTGTCCTAATGCACTATAATTATTAGGTGACGACTCTTCAACTTCTTAACCCAATTCTCTAAAGGGAATAGATTTGTCCTCCCAATGTCGTATACCCGATTTCTGACCCCACGATTAGAGAAAAAGGGCGCGTCGACAGCATGGCGACTCTGCTGGGGATTTTCTTTAGGCTTTTACCATTGCACGTTGCTTGTGACTTTATTATCTCATTAATTGCTTTACTTACTGTTTTTTATTCTTTCACTACGAAACTGACTTGGCTCTTCATGTCTTTTCTTTCCTTTAGCTACTTTCCTTTACTGCTTTATTTCAATACTATTGTAGTTACTGCAATTATTGTAATCATTTATCTTATGAACGTGAAAATACATGTCAATTTGTTTCATTCTTGTAAACTGCATCTTCAACATCATATTCCACTCGTGTCAAACAAATACCATAGCAACGCTTATAATGAGTGGTTGCGCTATTCCAATATTATCACCCTTTAAATTTGGCAAAAGCGTATTTGCGGTAAAACCAGTTGATCAGCGGTGCAGTCGACGGTTCCGTGCCTTTCCCTCTTGAGTTTTCCGCTTAAGGGTACCTGTCTAATACCCCAATAGAAACCTTACTCTGTCTAAATGTGCATGCATCATGGTCAAACCTAGACGAGTTAGTTATGTTGTCCGCATAATGACTCATTAAGATAGCATTGTCCAAAGTCCATCGGGTTTCCCTGAAACCCAAACGGACACCTACCTGTTTTGTGCATTTATTTGGAGAACTAAATGCTTTTTATGCTAATTATTGGTTTAAATAGTCGAGTCTAGCGGGGTAAGGGTCTAACACTCTGTTTTGCAGAAAATGAGGCACGAAGTCCCCAAATTTGGCATGGTAACCAACATTCATCTAAGGCTGCTGAATTGGGGGGAAGATCTTCACTCCAGTGATCAGACACTCGTCCGCAAATACTTAGGGAATCTACCTTCTCTTCTAGAAATCCAGCCTGATAACAAAACCATAGAGGCTGAAACTCTGTTCTGGGATAGTGACAGGTCCGTATTCTGCTTCGGGAACCTCAAAATGACTCCTTTTCTCGAAGAAATAGGAGGCTTAGTTGGTATTCCTTGGGAGACTCCGGGTTTGCTTATGCCAGAGAATCGCAAGGGTAGGGGTTTCCTTAAGATGATGGGACTGAAGAAGAACCCAGACTTGACATATTTGAAAGACTCCTACATCCCATGCGACTATCTGTACGAGAGGTACGACCATAGCAAGTCATACCGCACCTACTTAGATGAATTTTCCCTCACCTCACTGGGGCATATTCACAGAAGGGTATTTGTATTCATGTTTTGTTTCCTGGGGATGATAGTGTTCCCTATGAAGAAGGCTAGGATCCACACCAGATTGGCCATGGTAACCAAGACTCTGATGGAAGGAATCGGCGGACAGCCTTTCAGCATAGTGACCATGATTGTTGCTGAGATATACCGGGCTCTAGACAACTGTCAGCGGAAGGCCAGTCATTTTGAGGGATGCAATTTATTACTTCAGCTATGGCTCATGGAGCACCTCCAGAAAGGAGAATACCGATAAGAGATCTTATGTAGAGACTGGGATGATCACATTGCCTTCCACCAACCAAGGCGTATAAATTATATGCCTAACATGTTCGCTCAGCCAGAGGACGCTGAAAGATGGGTAGAGCTATTTGAGAATCTAAAATAAAACCAGGTACAGTGGATGGTCGAATGGTTCCCTATGGAAGAATTCATTGTTCGATCCCGAGACGCACTATTTCTCATACTCATTGGTCTAAGAGGAATTTATCCCTACGTTCCCCTCCGAGCCATGAGGCAGGCTAGAAGGAAGCAAATCATACCAAGAGTCGACAAAATGAGTCACTTTAGGGCCGATTTCCAGGACGATGATAGCCCTCACAAATTCCAAGCTCAACACATGTGGCATTGCAAGCTCGTTTTGGGGAAAGAGTCTATTGAGCCAGACAAGTATCACACTGGTTGCGTGCCGTACTATTAGGGTTGGTTGGAAGATAATCACAATGGTATGGGTCAGCCCGGGTTCATTCACGGACACAGAATAATCGACGAGAAAACTGAGGCACGGATTAAGTACAATCAACTGCACAAGAGAATTCGAGAGTGTGAAAGTGAGCATCGGGAAATACAAGAAGCCCATCAAAAGTTGATAGAGGAATGGAAGGATATGGCTGTCAGCGCCAACAAACGATTAGGGTATTTGGAGCGGGGTCTAGTGGAGTTGAAAGGAAAGTTCCTCAAGAGGATTGAAGATTGTCGGAACGTTGAAGGGAATGCAGGCAGACATTTGGCCCAAGCTTATCTGTTGCTAGGACTGCGCGAGCTGGTGAAGCTGTTCGAGGGGGATAAAGATGCCAAATATGGGGAAGGTCCTTCTGGGACCAAGTAGTTAGGAGTCTTTTATTTTGCTTTTAATGATGTAATAAGGCCAATGACCACTAGTGACATTTTATTTTCTGTTATTCAGCATCGTCGTGAATTCGTCTTATTTTTATCAATAAAATAAGGCATTTAGCATTATAAGTTCTCCAAATTAATTTGTCGCTAGGCCTACCTCGGGCACAACGAGGCACCCAAATTAGGGCGCGATTTATATTCTTCCACAATGTGTTTAAATATTGCAACATTTTCTTCTCATAACCCGCACTAACTTGTTACCTGTTTTTTGTTTTTCTTTATTCTTATTCCCCTCCCCAAAGGTTAGTTCGTGCATTCTGGCACCATCACCATACAGTAAGAGATCCAATGCTCAGTCAGCAATAGGTCAATCAGAACCACCAGGGCCCGGAAAGCTTCGGGATAACAAGTCTAAACAAAAGCACCATGCATCACACTTTACTTTTACTAGCTGATTGTCTTAATCGAAGCATTTCAGTTTATTATATATCTCGCTCTTATTATTTTTCTATCATTCACTTAATTTTACATAGCATTACTATTACTTACCTTGATGATGAACTAACGATTGTGACTTACAATGAGACAACGCAACAAACGGATACAGACTCAGAAGAGGATGATATACCAGAAGAGGTCGTTAGAGGAGTTGAGAATTTTGAAAATAGGCTGTCTAACTTGGATGAAACTGAGGTCATTAATCTGGGAGATGCGGAGAATGTAAAAGAAATGTGCATCAGTGTTCACCTGTCAACATCAGAAAAGAAAGAGTACAAGGAGTTCCTGAAGGAATATGAAGACATATTCGCCTGGTCATATGATGATATGACTGGTCTCAGCACATGCATTGTAGCTCACAAACTGCCAATAGATCCAACATGCCCGCCGGTAAAGTAGAAGCTCAGGAAATTCAAACCCGACATGAGATTGAAAATCAAAGAAGAGGTTACCAAGCAAGTCAAAGCCAAGGTTCTCAGGGTAGTAGAGTATCCGACATGGTTAGCCAACATCGTGCCAGTGACAAAAAAGGATGGAAAAGTTAGAGTTTGTGTTGACTACTGGAATCTTAATCGGGCCAGCCCCAAAGACGACTTCCCCTTGCCTAACATACATATTATTATCGACAACTGCGCCAAGCATGAGTTGCAGTCTTTTGTTGATTGTTTCGCTAAGTATCATCAGATATGGATAGATGAGGAAGATGCAGAGAAAACGGCTTTCATCACGCCGTGGGGAATGTATTTTTATAAGATGATGCCATTCGGTTTGAAGAACGCTGGTGCCACCTACATGAGAGCCATGACTACCATTTTTCATGACATGATACACAAGGAGATCGAGGTATATGTGGATGATGTCATCATCAAATCCAAGAAAGCCAGGGATCACATGGCAGATCTAAGAAAGTTCATCAACAGACTGAGGAGGTACAATCTGAAACTGAATCCTGCCAAGTGTGCATTCGGGGTTCCTGCTAGAAAATTATTGGGTTTCATCGTGAGTCGTCGAGGAATAGAATTGGATCCAACAAAGGTCAAAGCTATCCAAGAATTGTCGCCGCCAAAGAACAAAAAGGACGTGATGAGTTTCCTGGGAAGACTCAACTATATCAGCCGGTTCATAGCTCAATCCACGGTCATTTGTGAACCTATCTTCCAAATGTTGAAGAAGGATGCTGCTACCAAATAGACTGATGATTGTCATAAAGCTTTTGACAGAATTAAGGAATACCTATCAACGCCACCGGTCCTGATTCCGCCTGAGCCAGGAAGACCCCTATTGCTTTACCTTGCGATATCGGATAGAGCATTCGGTTGTGTTTTAGGACAACATGATAAAACAGGGAGAAATGAGCAAGCCATTTACTATCTCAGTAAGAAGTTCACACCGTACGAGGCCCGGTATTCTCTTTTAGAACGCACTTGTTGTGCTCTGACTTGGGTCGCGCAAAAGTTGAGGCATTACTTCTGTGCTTACACTACTTATCTCATATCCAGCATAGACCCTCTAAAGTATATCTTCCAGAAGCCCATGCCCACTAGCAAGCTCGCTAAGTGGCAGATCCTGCTAAGTGAATTAGACTTTGTTTACGTGACCCAGAAAGTAATCAAAGGGCAAGCCTTGGCGGACCATCTCGCCAAGAATCCCGTAAACGGAGAATACGAGCCCCTAAAAACGTATTTTCCCGATGAAGAGGTATCTTTCATAGGAGAAGATATTCAGAATCCTATAATGGTTGGAGGTTGTTTTTCGACGGAGCTACAAATTTCAAAGGAGTTGGCATAGGAGCAGTCTTAGTATCAGAAACCGGCCAGCACTACCCAGTATCCGCCAAGCTTAGGTTCCCTTGCACCAATAATATGGCCGAATATGAGGCCTGCATCTTGGGTCTCAAAATGGCTATTGACATGAACATTCAGGAGTTGCTAGTGATCGGGGATTCAGACTTGCTCATACATCAGGTTCGAGGAGAGTGGGCAACCAAGAACTCTAAGATACTTCCCTACTTGCATCATATACAGGGGTTGAGGAAAAGGTTCACAAAGACAGAATTTCAGCACATCCCCAGAGTCCAGAACGAGTTTGCTGATGCATTAGCTACTTTATCGTCCATGATCTAGCATCCAGATACAAATTTCATTGATCCCATCCTAGTAAAGATTCATGATCAGCCAGCTTATTGTGCCCACGTTGAGGAAGAAGTAGATGGAAAACCATGGTTCCATGACATCAAAGAGTACTTGACAACAGGGGAATATCCAGGACTTGCCAACGCTACTCAGAAGCGTACACTTCATAGGCTATCCAGCAACTTTTTTCACAGTGGAGGAATCCTGTACATGAGGACTCCCGATTTGGGTCTACTAAGGTGTGTCGAAGCAAAAGAAGCATCCAAGCTATTGGACGAGGTGCATGCAGGGACCTGCGGGCCGCACATAAATGGTTTTGTCTTTGCAAAAAAGATACTCCGAGCAGGGTATTTTTGGATGACTATGGAAACAGACTGTATCCAGTATGTTCGTAAATGCCATCACTGTCAGATACATGCAGATATGATAAAGGCGCCTCCAAACGAGCTTACTGCGACAAGCTCACCATGGCCATTCGCCGCTTGGGGAATGGATGTTATCGGACCTATCGAGCCTGCCGCATCAAATGGGCACAGGTTCATCTTAGTGGAAATAGATTATTTTACCAAATGGGTCGACGCATCATCATACAAGGCGGTCACTAAGAAGGTTGTGGCGGGTTTCGTCCGCGACCGCATTGTTTGTCGGTTCGGGGTTCCGGAATCAATCATCACCGATAATGGTTCCAATCTCAACAATGACTTGATGAAAGCAATGTGTGAAACTTTCAAGATCAAACATAAGAACTCTTCAGCCTACATGCCATAGATGAATGGAGCTGTGGAAGCAACCAACAAGAATATCAAGAAGATACTAAGGAAGATGGTCGAAAGGAACAAACAATGTCATGAGAAGTTATCATTCGCCTTATTGGGATACCGCACCACAGTTCGCATGTTGACCGGAGCAACTCCCTACATGCTAGTTTATGGTACAGAGGCGGTCATCCCCGCCGAGGTATAAATCCCCTCCTTAAGGATCATACAAGAAGTAGAATTGGATGATGCAGAATGGGTAAAAGGTCGCTATGAGCAGTTAGCCCTTATAGATGGAAAAAGGATGAATGCCGTTTGCATTGGTCAGTTGTATCAGAACAGAATGTCCAGAGCCTTCAACAAAAGGGTTAAGCTAAGGAAGATTACACCGGGGAAACTGGTGTTGAAGAAAATCTTCCCACATCAAGATGAAGCCAAGGGGAAGTTCTCTCCTAATTGGCAGGGTCCGTACATGGTTCACCGGGTTCTAACTGGAGGAGCCCTTATTCTTGCGGAGATGGATGGAGAAGTCTGGCCGAAGCCAATCAGTTTAGATGCAGTGAAACGATATTATGTGTAACCACTTATGATTCCCTTAATGATGTAATTTGAACTACGCCTGACCTGATTCTCGTTTAAGAGGGAATACGTAGGCAGCCCTATGGGTTCTGTCATAATTTAAAAAAAATTCCATTTTTCCCGCTATTGGAACTGGGGCAGAATTTTGAGGAGGACCCTCAAAATTCCGAAGTTAATTTTGGTTCATGCATCGCCAGAAGCGCCAGCCCAGTAAACTGGGGCAGAATTTTGAGGAGGACCCTCAAAATTCCAAAGATGTTTTTAGTCATTTAGCACAGCCGTCAGAAATGTCCGCTCATCAAACTGGGGCAGAATTTTGAGGAGGACCCTCAAAATTCCGGAGAAAAGAGGTTGCAATGTCTTGAACCACATCGCAGTCGTTGGTTCATCTAAAGAAAACTATTTTTGAATATATATTTACTAGAGCATGCATAACTATTATCCGAATTGCTATTGTTTAGCGACGCTACCCCAATAACACACAACGTCAAAGGCCCGGGGAAGACGAACTAACCTTTCCCCTTACAAAACTCACGATTTTTCTTTGGATGCAGGCACTCGACTCACAATATCGTCAGGTATATTTATGAACGCATACTTTCCCAAGAATGCAACTTCTCAGAATCATCACTTGCCCGCAATTGCTATCCATACACAATCTCCCCAGCAATCATATTGTCGTAATCGGTTATCAGCTAAGAGATCTTACTACTAATCATCCTTTTACATCCCTGCATTGCATAAGGCTACCTTTTCGCCTTCCGAGTTTAAGCTCTACCTCCATCTGCATCACATAAGGCTACCTTTCTACCTTTCGAGACTAAGCTCTGTCTCTATCTGCATTTTTGCATAAGGCTACTTATCTGCCTTTCGAGGTTAAGCTCTACCTCCATTCTGCATCGTATAAGGCTACTTATCTGCCTTTCGAGACTAAGCTCTGTCTCCATCTGCATTTTGCATTAGGCTACTTATCTGCCTTTCTAGGTTAAGCTCTACCTCCATTCTGCATCGCATAAGGCTACCTTATCTGCCTTTCGAGACTAAGCGCTGTCTCCATCTGCATTTTTGCATAAGGCTACTTATCTGCCTTTCGAGGTTAAGCTCTACCTCCATCCTGCATAAGGCTACTTATCTGCCTTTCGAGACTAAGCTCTGTCTCCATCAGCATTTTGCATAAGGCTATCTATGTGCCTTCCGAGGTTAAGCTCTACCTCCATCCTGCATAAGGCTACTTATCTACCTTTTCGAGACTAAGCTCTGTCTCCATCTGCATTTTGCATAAGGTTACTTATCTACCTTCCGAGGTTAAGCTCTACCTCCATCCTGCATAAGGCTACTTATCTGCCTTTCGAGACTAAGCTCTGTCTCCATCTGCATTTTGCATAAGGTTACTTATCTACCTTCCGAGGTTAAGCTCTACCTCCATCCTGCATAAGGCTACTTATCTGCCTTTCGAGACTAAGCTCTGTCTCCATCTGCATTTTTGCATAAGGCTACTTATCTGCCTTTCGAGGTTAAGCTCTACCTCCATTCTGCATAAGGCTACTCATCTGCCTTACGAGACTAA
This sequence comes from Nicotiana sylvestris, assembly GCF_000393655.2. Lineage (NCBI taxonomy): Eukaryota > Viridiplantae > Streptophyta > Magnoliopsida > Solanales > Solanaceae > Nicotiana > Nicotiana sylvestris. The sequence continues at coordinate 15,004,182 of NC_091064.1, forward strand.
GCATTGTCTCCATCTTTCATGGCTGAAACATCGCCACTTTATATTTCGAACGGCTGAAATATCGCCACCTGCATTTAAATTCTCGCTTTAGCTGAAAGATCGCCACCCTTTGCATTTATTTGGCTAAAAGATTGCCACCTTCTCATGGGCTGAAAGATCGTCAACTTATTCAAAGGCGTCATAGTTTGGAGGCACCATCGGCATAACTCGAGAACACCATTTCATGGCCTACGAATCTTTACTTTTATGCTCTTCATGGCCCAGGACATCATAGTCCGAGGACGTCATCCTAACCGTCCGAAGACAACATTCATGGTCCAACGAGAACTTGCATCATGTTTTAATTATGCACAATATATGCTGCTTTGCTCATTTGCAGGTACACCGGCTAGCAAACAGCCGTCTCAGCAGGAGCGATCCCGCTCCGGTCCTCCGAAGCCTATTCAAATCTAATCATTTCATCCGTCTTTTCGAATCTCCATCGACACACTCCGTCAATGGTTCTTAAACTACATATGGAATGATTCTTGTAAAACCAGGGATATGTAGGCAGCTCAGAAGCCAGGGCTCGGTCAAAACTCTTTTCAATCACCGATCCGGTGAAAATTGACCATCTTGTCTTTACCCGACAACGCTTTCATCCTCCTCGGGTAAAAAGGGGTAGCTGTTGATACCCAATTTTTCCCTATATATTTCAAAATGACATATATGTGCATATATAAGTACCCCAAAGGGTTTTGGCATTTTAATAATTTTTAAATCAATATACAACCTATTTTTACATCATAAAATCCCAATAGTTATTCCCAAAACTTGCCATTTTGGAAAATAATTTACTTTATTCTCATAATTACCTCAAATATAGTTGGCATGATTTTTGCATATTTTTACAAATTCATTTGGTATTTTAAAACTAAATTGCATGCAATTGCCATGCTAGCCTCTTTAAGATTTAATAGCTTTTTTTCTTAAATATAAATTGATCCCAATATTTTAAATTAAGGTTTACATATTATTTATTAACTCAGCACCTTTAATTTGCTTTTTAAATCATTGTTACTATTTTTATAAAATAAAAAGGGGAAATTGACTATTTAACACTTAGCCTATTTCTATTTCAATAACAACCTTTTCTCCCTTTCAATTGTAGCCTCAATTGGCCCAATTCCGCCCCAAATTAAACGACCTAATTCCCATTTCGATCCGACCCCTTAGCCCAATTTCTAAACCCGTCCGTTTGTAACTTCAGATCCTGGCCGTTGATCATTTTGATCAACGGCCCTCATCCCTCCTTTCCTTTTTAATTTCGAATGACCTAACCCTGTCTCTCATTTCTCTTCGACCGCCACCCTCAAACCCTCCCTTTCTCTCAAACGCTCTCTAACACTCAAAAACCCTAGCCGTCTTCCTCGTCTTCTCCGACCAAATCTCACCGGAGTCCATGGCTTCTCAGGCCATGGACGGCCTATGCTCACATCCCTTCACCCCAAAATCATGGTTGTTCAAGATTTCGAGGTTCGACCTCAACGATGCCCGTTCAGATCCTCCACAGATCTGAGGTCCTATGGCCTCTCAGGCTCCGTTCCGACGTGTTCAAGCCTTAAAAAGCATAGCTATGGTTCAAACCTATTTGAGACCAGACCCTTTCCAAGCCTTCTCGTTTCTAGGGTTTCTGAGAAACCCTAAAGCTGTTCGAGGTTCCTTTTTCTTTTATTTTCTTAGATCTGTGGTAAATCTGTGTTATACTCGAAGTTTTCAAAACTTTTCCCCATTTTTTCTTTTTTAAAACTAGTCTGTTTCGATTTAGGGTTTTCAAAAATCTTAAAACGACTTCTGTCTCTTCTCCTTCTTTTTTTCTTTGTGTGAATCCGTATATGCCATGTTTCTTACGAGTTTTTCGCTTATGTCTTATGTTCTTTCCTCGCATGTCTTCTCCTATGTTCTTGTGTTTTGCCGTTATTACGCATGTTCTTCTGTTTTGTGTTTTGTTCTTTCTCCTACTGGGTTCTATAAGCATGCTTTATGTGTCTCCCTCGCATATCCCTCTACTGTATTTTTTACTGAGCTTTTGCTCCTTGCCTGCCTTCACTGGATTTTTTGTTTAAAGCCCTAAGCATGATTCTTCTACTGTTTTCCTAAACCTGTATTGCTTGTCTCTCCTGAACTTGTTTAAGCAACAAAGCTTTGCCTAAATGTATTCCCTGTGTTTCCAACTTGTTGTTCTCTCTGTTTGCTTATTCTCTCATTAGTTTCTGAGAGAGGCTATTGAGCCTATTCTACTTGTTGTTCTTCGCCTATGTATCTGATTTGAGTAAGAAAACCCTAGTGTTGGAGGTTTTTGACAAGCTTGACTGTGTGCTTGGGCTAGGGTTCCATTTAAAACCCTGACCCTCTTTCAAAGACTCACTTTGAGTCTATGAACCTAACTTTCCTTGCTACTCTAATTTCTTTGCTAGTGTTGCAACAACTCTCTCTTGTCTCTGTATGGTTTTTATATGACTTTCTCTTCTTTCAAAAGGCCTTTGGCCAGCCTGTGATTGATTCCGAGTCCCTTTTCAAAAGGGTATGATTGATTGTTAATGATTTTCTTCAAATTAAGTTTCTCTCCACCTTTTCTTGGTTGGATCCATTCATGCCAAAGCTCAAACCTTGATTTTTACTGGCTATGATTGATTGCCTTCCCTTATTTAGCCCAAACCGTGTAATGTTGAACTATTTCCTTAAATGAATTTCCATGTATTTACCCATGTTATACTGCCTTAGAAAAGATTTAAAATCAAAATCCTTTCCTTATTTGTCATGCCCGTTTGAAATCAATCCCTTGGTTGAAGGGAAATCTATGTGATTGACTTTCAAAATTATTTTCTTACCTTCTTCTCACTTGTCTTCTGCACTATAAAAGGGGCTACCCTTTTTGCTCTTAAAATGGACATACACAAAAAAATACTTCGAACTTTTCAATACTTTCTCTACTACTACTTTCTCAACTTCTAGTATTGAGCACTCTGCTCCTCTTCTCTTTCTACTTTCTGAAACATTCTTGAGTTCTCTTTGAACTCTGAAGTATTTACTGAAGACTCGATTTTGCTCCTGCTGATTTTTGGCTGTTTACTTGCTTTTGTTGTTATGCTATTCTAGTACTTGCAACTGGTATGTCATTCTTAGTTAAATAATGCCCCTTAACTATGTGTTTATTTCCTAGCCTGTCATGCTCTCTCTTTCACCATGTGTTTACATCTTAGTCTGTTATGCTTTCTTTCCTTATGTTTCTGCAACTCTGTATGTGCTCTTCTCATGTGAATCCCTTCCCTTTACTCCTTTGTATGAGAGTACAGTTCTAGCCATGACAGCACTCCGTTATTGCTGCCCATGACTTTGAACTAGGTTCTTTTGAACCCTTTACTCGAATAAATTCCCACTCCCCTTTTCCCCTTTATATGCTGAGCCTGATTTGGGTCTGGTGGTATCCTAATCACTATCTAGACTCAGGTCTGACCTCTAAGGTTTGCTCTTAACTTGTTTGGACCAAACAAATGGTCAGGGGTGTGCTAGTCAACACCTATGGCTGGGTATGACCGCCATTCGCTATGGCTCCCCAATCCCTCTTTCACTTTGCACTCATTCCTAGTACTAAGTTCTGCCCCTCTCTGGTAAGCCATGCTTTGGGACCCTAGAGCTCCCTCTGAACTTGGATGCCTGAGGACTGGCTTTTCCGCACTGCACTTTACTATAACTCTGGAATGGTGTTTGGGGTGTAAGCACTGCCTGGAGCTCTTGAAGCTCCTTGGAACTTTGACACATCCCAAATAAGAGAAGGCTTCAGAACCTGGATCCTTGAAAGATGGTTTACTACACATGTCAGACTGAGAGTCTGAATTAGGCCCTCCTTGGTTGGAATTCTAATTTCGGATGTATTTTATTTTTTTATTAATTCTGGTCTGTAATAATCTTGTAATAACATTTGGGGTTTTCTTGTGGAAAAGGACAAGGAACTATGCATGCAAGGGTTAGATGTCATGCCTATAGGGGTTATCATTTCCAAAATTCTGTATCCCATCTAGAGATCATGCTTGTAGGAATTACTGTCTCTAAAAGTTCTGCGTTTTACAAATCACTGAAACTCTGTATTTTCATACTATGCCTATAGGATTTTCTGCACTTTCATATAGATACCATGTCTATAGGATTTTCTGCAATTTTGCATGTGCATCCGTCATTAGGCATACTTGTTATAGGATTTAAACAACTAACCAATCGCATATAGATGACCTGCACATAGGATTTCTGTATAATAATAACAGTGTTTAAAATCAGTGACACTTAGAAAGCATGCCTATAGGAGCTATTAACTAACTTGAATCGTCAATTAGTCCAAAATTAGTTGCAATAATGCGTAAGCACCTACAGAACTTATGTTTTTGTAACTGACAATTCCTTTCTGCAGTCAGTCTATTTCTTTATTTCCGAAACTTATAGATATCATGCCTATAGGTTTTGTTTAACGCCTAGGCAAGTCTTAGGGTAAAATTTTATAATTGCATCAGTTTTGATAATTACAACCAGCAGGCAGGCCTAATTTGGACCTCTTATCTGAAAAACATGTGATAAGTTAGCCACCCTTCCTACGTTAAGTTTAATACAAACCGAACCAGTATTTGTAAGTCATGCTAAATAATCTGCTGCTTTGAATAAGGAGGCCAACTTGAGCCTTAACTGCTATTTGTATCCCTTTTAACTGCTATCTGTTATAGCTTGTCGCCTAGATTTTTTATCCTTTTGAAACTCCGCAAAAGCCCCAACTCCCTCCCCTTTAGGATTAGTAGTCCCATATGCCTCCGGGACCGATAGGATTGGGATGGGTAATAGCATGAAATAAGTAACGATACCATTTTGCGCTTTAACACCTAACGGGGTGGGACGAGTAGATATGGATATGATGACCGATGCGCTAATATCACGTACGACCCCTCTTCTAAGGAGTGATCACTGGGTATTGCATTGAAGTGATCCATATTAATTATAAACTTAGGACTCCCCTCCCTTTATTTGCTTTCATCTCTTCTTGTAAAACTGTTCAAATCTCTTTTTCATGAATTTCTGCCCTCTCTACTTACCTTCGAAAATTTTCCACTTGGTCGCAATGTTATGTGCGAATCCTTATTTGAGACTTGATTGTTTACTTGTAAAGTCACAATTGCAACATGGCCGGGAACCACACTAGTGGATCTTGAGGGGTGCCTAACACCTTCCCCTCGGGATAATTTCTAGCCCTTACCCTAATCTCTGGTCTCTTCATCTCAAACCCTTCTTAAAGTGTCCTAATGCACTATAATCATTAGGTGGTGACTCTTCAACTTCTAAACCCAATTCTCGAAAGGGAATATAGTTGTCCTCCCAATGTCGTATACTCGATTTCTGACCCCACGGTTAGAGAAAAAGGGGGCGTCGACAGCATGGCGACTCTGCTGGGGATTTTCTTTAGACTTTTACCATTGCACGTTGCTTGTGACTTTATTATCTCATTAATTGCTTTACTTACTGTTTTTTATTCTTTCACTACGAAACTGACTTGGCTCTTCATGTCTTTTCTTTCCTTTAACTGCTTTCCTTTACTGCTTTATTTCAATACTGTTGTAATTACTGTAATTATTGTAATCATTTATCTTATGAACGTGAAAATACATGTCAATTTGTTTCATTCTTGTAAACTGCATCTTCAACATCATATTCCACTCGTGCCAAACAAATACCATAACAACGCTTATAATGAGTGGTTGCGCTCTTCCAATATTATCACCCTTTAAATTTGGCAAAGGCGTATTTGTGGTAAAACCAGTCGATCAGCGGTGCAGTCGACGGTTCCGTGCCTTTCCCTCTTGAGTTGTCCGCTCAAGGGTACCTGTCTAATACCCCAATAGAAACCTTACTCTGTCTAAATGTGCATGCATCATGGTCAACCTAGCCGAGTCAGATATGTTATCCGCATAATGACTCATTAAGATAGCCTTGTCCAAAGTCCATCGGGATTTCCCTGAAACCCAAACGGACACCTACATGTTCTGTGCATTTATTTGGAGAACTAAATGCTTTTTATGCTAATTATTGGTTTAAATAGTAAGTCTGGTGGGGTAAGGGTCTAACACTCTGTTTTGCAGAAAATGAGGCACGAAGTCCCCAAATTTGGCATGGTAACCAACATTCATCCAAGGCTGCTGAATTGGTGGGAAGATCTTCACTCCACTGATCAAACAGTCATCCATAAATACTTAGGGAATCTGCCTTCTCTTCTAGAAATCCAGCCTGATAACAAAATCATAGAGGCTGCAACTCTGTTCTGGGATAGTGACAGGTCCGTATTCCTCTTCGGGAACCTCGAAACAACTCCTTTGCTCGAAGAAATATGAGGCTTAGATGGTATTCCTTGGGAGACTCCGGGTTTGCTTATGCCAGAGAATCGCAAGGGTCGGGGTTTCCTTAAGATGATGGGACTGAAGAAGAACCCAGACTTGACCTGTTTGAAAGACTCCTACATCCCATTCGACTACCTGTATGAGAGGTACGGCCATAGCAAGTCATACCGCACCTACTCAGATGAATTTGCCCTCACCTCACTGGGGCATATTCACAGAAGGGTCTTTGTATTCATGTTTTGTTTCCTGGGGATGATAGTGTTCCCTATGAAGAAGGCTAGGATCCACACCAGATTGGCCATGGTAACCAAGACTCTGATGGAAGGAATCGGCGGACAGCCTTTCAGCATAGTGCCCATGATTGTTGCTGAGATATACCGGGCTCTGGAGACCTGTCAGCGGAAGGCTAGTCATTTTGAGGGATGCAATTTATTACTTCAGCTCTGGCTCATGGAGCACCTCCAGAAAGGAGAATACCGACAAGAGATCTTACGTAGCGACTGGGATGATCACATTGCCTTCCACCATCCAAGGCGTATGAATTATATGCCTAACATGTTCGCTCAGCCAGAGGACGCTGGAAGATGGGTAGAGCTATTTGAGAATCTAAAAGAAAACCAGGTACAGTGGATGGTCGAATGGTTCCCTACGGAAGAATTCATTATTCGATCCCGAGATGAACCATTTCTCATACTCATTGGTCTAAGAGGAACTTATCCCTACGTTCCCCTCCGAGCCATGAGGCAGGATGGAAGGAAGCAAATCATACCAAGGGTCGACAAAATGAGTCACTTTAGGGCCGATTTCTAGGACGGTGATAGCCCTCACAAATGCCAAGCTCAACACATGTGGCATTGCAAGCTCGTTTTGGGGAAAGAATCTATTGAGCCAGACAAGTATCACGTTGGTTGCGTGTCGCACTATTCGGGTTGGTTGGAAAATAATCACAATGGTATGGGTCAGCCTGGGTTCATTCACGGACACAGAATCATCGACGAGAAAACTGAAGCACGGGTTAAGTACAATCAACTGCGCAAGAGAATTCGAGAGTGTGAAAGTGAGCATCGGGAAATACAAGAAGCCCATCAAAAGTTGATCGAGGAATGGAAGGATATGGTTGTCAGTGCCAACAAACGACTAGGGTATTTGGAGTGGGGTCTAGTGGAGCTAGAAGGAAAGTTCCTCAAGAGGATTGAAGATTGTCGGAACGCTGAAGGGAATGCAGGTGGACATTTGGCCCAAGCTTATCTGCTGCTAGGACTGCGCGAGATGGTGAAGCTATTCGAGGGGGATAAAGATGCCAAATCTGGGGAAGGTTCTTCTGGGACCAAGTAGTTAGGAGTCTTTTATTTTGCTTTTAATGATGTAATAAGGCCAATGACCACTAGTGACATTTTATTTTCTGTTATTCAGCATCGTCGTGAATTCGTCTTATTTTTATCAATAAAATGAGGCATTTAGCATTATAAGTTCTCCAAATTAATTTGTCGCTAGGCCTACCTCGGGCACAACGAGGCACCCAAATTAGGACACGATTTATATTCTTGCACAATGTGTTTAAATATTGCAACATTTTCTTCTCATAACCCGAACTAACTTGTTACCTTTTTTTTGTTTTTCTTTATTCTTATTCCCCTCCCCAAAGGTTAGTTCGTGCATTCTGGCACCATCATCATACAGTAAGAGATCCAATGCTCAGTCAGTAATTGGTCAATCAGAACCACCAGGGCCCGGAAAGCTTCGGGGTAGCAAGGCTAAACAAAAGCACCATGCATCACACTTTACTTTTACTAGCTGATTGTCTTAATCGAAGCATTTCAGTTTATTATATATCTCGCTCTTATTATTTTTCTATCATTCACTTTATTTTACACAACATTACTATTACTTGCCTTGATGATGAACCAACGATTGTGACTTGCAACGAGACAACGCAACAAACGAATACGGACTCAGAAGAGGATGATATACCAGAAGAGGTCGTTAGAGGAGTTGAGAATTTTGAAAATAGGCCTAAGTCTAACTTGGATGAAACTGAGGTCGTTAATTTGGGAGATGCGGAGAATGTAAAAGAAATGCGCATCAGTGTTCACCTATCACCATCAGAAAAGAAAGAGTACAAGGTGTTCCTGAAGGAATATGAAGACATATTCGCCTGGTCATATGATAATATGACTGGTCTCAACACATCCATTGTAGCTCACAAACTGCCAACAGATCCAACATGCCCGTCGGTAAAGCAGAAGCTCAGGAAGTTCAAACCTGACATGAGTTTGAAAATCAAAGAAGAGGTTACCAAGCAGGTCAAAGCCAAGGTTCTCAGGGTAGTAGAGTATCCGACATGGTTAGCCAACATCGTGCCAGTGAAAAAAAAAGGATGGGAAAGTTAGAGTTTGTGTTGACTATTGGGATCTTAACCAGTCTAGCCCCAAAGACGACTTCACCTTGCCTAACATACATATTCTTATCGACAACTGTGCCAAGCATGAGTTGCAGTCTTTTGTTGATTGTTTCGTTGGGTATCATCAGATATGGATGGATGAGGAAGATGCAGAGAAAATGGCTTTCATCACGCCGTGGGGAATGTACGGTTACAAGATGATGCCATTTGGTTTGAAGAACGCTGGTGCCACCTACATGAGAGCCATGACTACCATCTTTCATGACATGATACACAAGGAGATCAAGGTATATGTGTATGACGTCATCATCAAATCCAAGAAAGCCAGGGATCACATGGCAGATCTAAGAAAGTTCTTCAACAGACTGAGGAGGTACAATCTGAAACTGAATCCTGCCAAGTGTGCATTCGGGGTTCTTGCTGGAAAATTATTGGGTTTCATCGTGAGTCGCCGAGGAATAGAATTGGATCCAACAAAGGTCAAAGCTATCCAAGAATTGTCGCCGCCAAAGAACAAAAAGGACGTGATCAGTTTCCTGGGAAGACTCAACTATATCAGCCGGTTCATAGCTCAATCCACGGTCATTTGTGAACCTATCTTCCAAATGTTGAAGAAGGATGCTGCTACCAAATGGACTGATGATTGTCAGAAAGCTTTTGACAGAATCAAGGAATACCTATCAACGTCGCTGGTCCTCATTCCGCCTGAGCCAGGAAGACCCCTATTGTTTTACCTTGCGGTATCGGATAGAGCATTCGGTTGTGTTTTAGGACAACATGATGAAACAAGGAGAAAGGAGCAAGCCATTTACTATCTTAGTAAGAAGTTCACACCGTACGAGGCCCGATATTCTCTTTTAGAACGCACTTGTTGTGCTCTGACTTGGGTCGCGCAGAAGTTGAGGCATTACTTCTGTGCTTACACTACTTATCTCATATCCAGAATGGACCCTCTGAAGTATATCTTCCAGAAGCCCATGCCCACTAGCAAGCCTTAGCGGACCATCTCGTCGAGAATCCCGTAAACGGAGAATATGAGCCCCTAAAAATGTATTTTCCCAATGAAGAGGTATATTTCATAGGAGAAGATATTGCAAAATCCTATGATGGTTGGAGGTTGTTTTTTGACGGAGCTACAAATTTCAAAGGAGTTGGCATAGGAACAGTCTTAGTATCAGAAATCGGCCAGCACTACCCGGTATCCGCCAAGCTCACGTTCCCTTGCACCAATAATATGGCCGAATATGAAGCCTGCATTTTGGGGCTCAAGATGGCTATTGACATGAACGTTCAGGAGTTGCTAGTGATCGGGGATTCAGACTTGCTCATACATCAGGTTCGAGGAGAGTGGGCAACCAAGAACTCTAAGATACTTCCCTACTTGCATCATATACAAGGGTTGAGGAAAAGGTTCACAAAGACAGAATTTCAGCACGTCCCCAAAGTCCAGAACGAGTTTGCTTCTACATTAGTGTGACGACCCGAAGGGTCATCACCGTAGTTCTTCCTTGTTCCGCGCTTTCGAGGCCTTGAAAACCTTGCTTATAGTTTCCTCGATTGGCGTGCGCAGTTTGGGCGCGTAGCCAGAAAGTTTTTATGTTAGAATATGTGAATTATGTGAAACATTTGATGAATTTTGGTATTAATAGGCATAATGTTGACTTCGGTCAACATTTTGGGTAAACGGACCCGGACCTGTGATTCGACGGTCCCGGAGGGTCCGTAGAAAAATATGAGACTTGGGCGTGTGCTCGGAATCAAATTCTGTGGTCCCAAGCCCGAGAAATGAATTTTTGAAAGAAATTGTTTTTCTGAAATTTGATATGAAAAGGAGTTGGAAAATATAGGTATCGGGCTCGTATTTTGGTTCCGACGCTCGGTACAAGTCGTAAATATGTGTTAAGCACTATCTGTAAAGTTTGGCTAAAAACGGACGTCATATGACGTGTTTCGGACTAAAAATGAAAAATTTGAGTTATGAAAGTTGAAGAAAGAAAATCACGTGTTTGAGGCTTGATCCTATGTATATGATGTTATTTTGGCGATTTGATCGCACGAGTACGTCCGTAAGATGTTTTTAAGGTTGTGTACATGTTTGGTTTGGAGCCCCGAGGGCTCGGGTGAGTTTTGAATGGGGCCCGGGAGGTCTTGGACTTAAGAAAATGTAGATTCAGGTGTTGCAGACACCAGCGCGGCCGCGGTTATTTCCGCGCGGTCCGCGCTGGAGCCGCGCGGCCGCGATGGAGCCGTGCGGCCGCGATGCATTTTTGTGCGGTCCGCGTGGCTGAGTCTGAGGGCTAGGGTTTCAGGTCAACCAGCGCGGCCGCGCACCAAAACAGTGCGGTCCACGCTGGAAGGGTTTAGAGAAGCCCCAATTTTTCTCCCACTCGGCGCGGCCGCAACACATTTTTGTGCGGTCCGCGCCAGGTCCTCAGAAAGGTATACAAGTTCGGAAATCTCAGTCATTTTTCACTTTTCAAAAACCCAAAACCTAAGAGGCGATTTTCCAAACAACTTTTCTTCTCCAAAACGATTGGTAAGTGATTTCTAACTTAATTTCTTTATCCCTTAACATCTTTTAACATAATTTCAACTTCAAATCAAAGATTTTCATGGGGAAAATTGGGTGTTTTGGGTAGAACCTAGGTTTTCTACAAATTGAGAAGTTGGACCTCAATTTGGGGTCCGATTTAAAAACAAATCATATATTTGGATTCATGGGGGAATGGGTAACCGGGTTTTGGTCCGAACCTCGAGTTTCGACCACGTGGGTCCGGGGGTATTTTTGACCTTTTTGGGAAAAACCTTGAAAAATCTATTTTCATGCATTGGGGATGATTCATTTAGTAATTATTAATGTGATTAAGTAACTTATGACTAGATTCGAGCGGATTGGTGGTGGAATCAAGAGGTAAAGCTATACTAGAAGCGTGAGTTGAGTTTGGAGCATTCGAGGTAAGTGTTTGTTCTAACTTTGGCTTGAGGGATTAGGATTTGGATGTTATTTGCTACGTGTTAACTATGGAGTACGGTGTATAGGCATGGTGACGGTTATCTATGCACCGGAGTCTAGCATGACCGTGAGTCGTAGTTGCTTTTAAATTCGAAAGATGTGAAACAGTTGAGCTAATTACTTGCTAATATAATTATGAAGTGATAGTTGAGAAGCAGATGAGTTAAAGAAGGAAGTGTGGTATTTTTCCCTTGCCGGGACCTATTGTTGATTTGTTCTCCCTTGCCGGGATGTTTAATCTTGTTGTATATTCCCTTCCCCGATTGGTTGTGACTGATGATTGGGTGAGGAAGAGCGATTATGCACGAAGGGTCTTTCCGTGCCATGTTTTGATAATTATGCACGAAGGGTCTTTCCGTGCCATGTCTCTAATTATTTATGCACGAAGGGTCTTTCCGTGCCATGTCTCTAATTATTTGAGCACGAAGGGTCATTCCGTGCCTTGATGTGAGAGTTATGTGAGGAAAAGCACGAAGGGTGATGCCGTGCACTATATTTGACAGTTTTGGTGAGAATTGAGAGTAAAAGCACGAAGGTTGGTGCCGTGCAGTTGTTGATTCACTTGCTCTCTTTCATAGATGCTAATTATTCAGTTTCTATCTCTCTGTTCGTTGGTCTTATATCTAAATTGTTACACCCCACAGCATGTCCCCTCCCTATTATCTGTTTAAATTCTGTATATATTTCCGTTGTTGCACATATATCTGTACAGGTTATTTGAGGTAGGTCCGGTCTAGCCTCGTCACTACCTCGCCGGGGTTAGGCCAGGCACTTACCAGCACATGGGGTCGGTTGTGCTGATGCTACACTTCTGTGCCCTTTTTGTGCATAGATTCGGGAGTAGTTTACGGACCACAGTAGTAGTAGATTGGGAGCGTGCCTTCAGTCCAGAGGCTCCTAGGTAGTTCGCTGGCGTGCGGGGGCCCTGAGTCTCATCTATTTCATTTTTGTTTGTTTTCATTGTATCGAAGCAGACTCCTTATGTATTTTCTTTCAAACTCTTATTTGTAGTATCTTATAGTAGTCCGTGAGTATTGTGACACTAAATCTTGGGTAGAGGATGATGTTAATTTTTCCGCATTTTCGTTCATTTAATATTAAATTAAGGCTTCCGCTTGAATTTATTGTTTTTATTATTATCTTGTTGAAAATTAGTTGAAAAGGTATGTTAAGGTTGGCTTGCCTAGCTCCGACAGTAGGCGCCATCACGACTCCCGATGGTGGGGAACTCGGGTCGTGACAAGTTGGTATCAGAGCACTAGGTTACTTAGGTCTCACAACTCACGGACAAGCTCAGTAGAGTCTGAGGGATCGGTACGGAGACGTCTGTATTTATCCCGCAGAGGCTACTGAGTTAGGAAAACTTCACCTTGTTCATTCTTGTCGTGCGATTCTGTTTCTCAAGTACTGATTGTCTTTCCACTCTGTTCTTTAGCAGATGGCGAGGACACGTGCTTCCTCTTCTACCGCGCAATAGCCCGAGCCCCCAGCAGCAGCCCCTATTAGGGGCAAAGGGAGAGGCCGTGCCAGAGGCCGAGGCCGGGGTAGAGCTCAGCCCCGAGCAGCATTTCCAGCGACGGAGCCTTAGGTCGATTTTGAGGAGGAGGTTCTGGCCCCAGCTGTTCCAGTGGGCCCAGCTCAGGTCCCAGAGGGTTTCATAGCCATTCCAGTGCTTCAGGATGCTTTGGTCCGACTGGTAGGCTTTATGGAGGGCATTTCTAGAGCGGGTTTGCTTCCCGTAGCTCCAGAAACATCTCAGGCTGGGGGAGGAGTTCAGACTCCCGATACTCGTACTCCAGAGTCGGTAGCTCCTCGGGCTCAGGTTCCAGCCGTTCAGCCAGCCGTGGCAGTTCAGCCAGCTGTGGCAGCCCAGCTAGGTATTGCGGCTCAATCCAGCGATGGTGCGGCTATGTCCGCGGATGCTTTGTGGAGGCTTGATCATTTCACCAAGATCTTCACAACCACATATAGTGGCACCCCCTCAGAGGATGCTCATGATTTCATATTCAGCTGTCATGAGGTTCTACGGACTATGGGCATTGTAGAGACCAATAGGGTTGACTCCGCCACTTTTCGCCTGGCAGGATCCGCCAAGACTTGGTGGAGGGATTTCTGTTTAGCCAGGCCAGCAGGGTCGCCATCATTGACCTGGGATCAGTTTTCAGAGTTATTTCTGGGGAAGTTCCTTCTAGTTACTCAGCGAGACGCTCTTCGCAGGCAGTTTGAGCGTCTCCAGCAGGGTCCTATGATGGTCACCCAGTATGAGACCCGGTTCATTGATCTCGCTCGTCATGCCATTGTGATACTCCCCACCGAGAGAGAGAGAGGGTGCGGAGGTTTGTTGATGGGTTGGCCCAGCCGATCCGTGTTTAGATGGCCGTGAGTGCCGGTGGTGAGATTTCATTTTAGGAGGCGGCAGATGGTGCCCGCCGGATAGGGATGGCACTTGCTCAAGGAGGTGGTCATGGGTCTGATAAGAGGCCCCGTTATTCCAGTAGATTTAGTGGTACCTCGTCTGGATGTAGGGATTCATATGACAGAGGCCACTCTCAGAGGCCCTTCCAGTCGGCACTGCAGGTTTCTCATGGTACTCCAAGCGGTGGTGGTCCTCAGCAGTATTATTTGGGTCAGCAGACCTTCAGCGCACCACCAGCCCCCATCAGTGCACCGCCACTTCAGAGCTTCAGGGGAGGATATACAGGTCGACAGGGCCAGCAGTCCTAGCAGCCGAGGGCATGTTATGGTTGTGGTGACCCGAGTCACATTGTCAGGTTTTGCCCCCGAGTCTCGAGTAGTTCTCAGTAGCAGGGTCCTCGCCCTACGATTCAGGCAGTATGTGATCCACAGGCCGCCCAGCCAGCTAGAGGTAGGGGTAGGGATCATAGGGGTGGAGGGAAAGACCGTAGAGGTGGAGCTCGGACCGCCAGAGGCAGGGGTCAGCCAACAGCCGATCGCCCCAGAGACACAGTTCAGGGAGGTTGGGGTCAGCCCCGTTGTTATGCTTTGCCGGCCAAGCCAGAGGCCGAGTCATCAGATGCTGTGATTACAGGTACTATTCTGGTCTGTGGTAGGGGTGCTTCTGTGTTATTTGACCCGGGATCTACGTATTCTTATGTGTCGTCCTATTTTGCAACCTATTTGATCATGCCTAGTGAGGCTTTGGGTATTCCTGTATATGTGTCCACACCGGTTGGTGAATCTATAGTGGTCGACCGAGTGCATCGTTCATGTGTGGTGGTATTTGACGGTCTTGAGACCCGTGTTGACTTATTGCTTTTAGATATGGTGGACTTTGACGCTATATTGGGGATGGACTGATTGTCCCCGTATCATGCTATTCTGGATTGTCATGCCAAGACCGTGACCTTGGCCTTGCCAGATTTGCCCCAACTTGAGTGGAGAGGGACCCCAGGCCATGCCACCCGCAGTGTTATTTCGTATGTCAAGGATCGACGTATGGTCGAGAAGGGGTGTCTAGCATATCTAGCGTATGTTCGCGACTCTAGTGCAGAGGTTCCATCAATTGACTCTGTTCCTATTGTTCGGGAGTTCCCCGAGGTTTTCCCTTCAGACCTGCCGGGTATTCCGCCTGACAGGGATATTGATTTCTGTATTAATCTGGCTTCGGGCACTCAGCCTATTTCCATTCCGCTATATCGCATGGCCCCGCCAGAGTTGAAAGAGTTGAAAGAGCAGCTTCAGGACTTGCTTGATAAGGGTTTCATTAGACCCAGTGTATCACCTTGGGGTGCACCAGTGTTGTTCGTGAAGAAAAAGGATGGGTCGATAAGGATGTGCATTGATTACCGGCAGTTGAATAAGGTAACGATAAAGAACAAGTATCCACTGTCGCGGATTGACGATTTGTTCGACCAGCTTCAGGGTGCGAGGGTGTTTTCAAAGATAGATTTGAGATCTGGCTACCACCAGCTGAGGATCAGGGCGTCTGATGTCCCTAAGACAGCATTTCGCACTCGGTATAGGCACTATGAGTTTTTGGTCATGTCATTCGGATTGACTAATGCCCCAGCAGCGTTCATAGAGTTAATGAACCGAGTGTTCAGACCTTATTTGGACTTGTTCGTGATAGTCTTCATTGACGATATTCTTATATACTCCCGCAGTTAGGAGGAGCATGAGCAACACCTCAGAGTGGTCCTTCAGACCCTAAAGGATAGTCAGTTGGATACTAAGTTCTCAAAGTGCGAGTTTTGGTTGAGTTCGGTCGCATTCCTGGGTCATGTCGTATCAGCAGCAGGTATTTAGGTAGACCCGAAGAAGATAGAGGCAGTCAAGAACTGTCCTCGACCAACTTCAACTACGGATATTCGGAGTTTCCTGGGGTTAACAGGTTACTACCGTCGGTTCGTGGAGGGGTTTTCATCCATTGCAGCCCCTATGACCAGATTGACCCAGAAGGGTGTCCAGTTCAGGTGGTCGGACGAGTGTGAGGCGAGCTTTCAGAAGCTCAAGACGGCTCTGACTACGGCACCGGTATTGGTTTTGCCCACAGGTTCAGGGCCATATACGGTCTATTGTGATGCGTCTCGTATTGGGCTTGGTGCAGTGTTGATGCAGGAAGGCAAAGTCATTGCCTATGCTTCGAGGCAGTTGAAGATCCACGAGAAGAATTATCCGGTTCATGATCTCGAGTTGGCAGCCATTGTTCATGCCTTGAAGATCTGGAGGCATTACTTATATGGCGTGACGTGTGAGGTTTACACTGATCACAAGAGTCTTCAGTATCTGTTCAAGCAGAAAGAGTTGAATTTGAGGCAGAGGAGGTGGTTAGAGTTGCTAAAGGATTATGATGTTACTATCTTATACCACCCGGGGAAGGCCAATGTGGTGGCCGATGCATTGAGCAGGAAGTCCGCCAGTATGGGTAGTCTTGCTTATATTCCAGTCAGCCAGAGATCACTTGCTTTGGATGTTCATGCATTGGCCAATCGTCTTGTGAGGTTGGATATTTCTGAGCCTAGCAGAGTGTTAGCTTGCACGGTTGCTCGTTCCTCACTATTAGAGCGTATCCACGAGCGGCAGTTTGAGGATCCCCATTTGTGTGTCTTGAGAGACACGGTGCAGCGCGGAGGTGCCAAGAAAGTAACCTTAGATGATGATGGTGTATTGAGATTGCAGGGGCGAGTTTGTGTGCCCAATGTTGATGGGATTCGAGAGTTAATCTTAGCGGAGGCCCACAGTTCTCGGTATTCTATTCACCCGGGCGCCGCGAAGATGTATCAGGATCTGAGGCAGCACTATTGGTGGCGTAAGATGAAGAAAGACATCGTTGTGCATGTGGCTCGGTGTTTGAATTGTCAGCAAGTTAAGTACGAGCATCAAAGACCTGGTGGTCTATTTCAGAGGATTGCACTTCCCGAGTGGAAGTGGGAGAGGATTACGATGGATTTCGTTACTGGACTTCCGATGACTCGGAAAAAGTTTGATGCAGTTTGGGTCATTGTTGATAGGCTGACCAAGTCAGCGCATTTTGTTCCTGTTGCAGCCACCTATTCGTCCGAAAGGTTAGCCGAGATTTATATCAGGGAGATTGTTCGCCTTCATGGGGTGCCGCTATCTATCATTTCGGATCGGGGTACGCAGTTTACCTCGCATTTCTGGAGAGCGGTTCAGCGAGAGTTGGGCACCCAGGTTGAGTTGAGTACAACATTTCATCCCCAGACGGACGGTCAGTCCGAGAGGACTATTCAGATTCTTGAGGACATGCTCCGAGCCTGTGTCATTGATTTTGGAGGCTCGTGGGACCAGTTTTTGCCTTTAGCAGAGTTCGCCTACAACAACAGCTACCAGTCCAGCATTCAGATGGCTCCATATGAGGCGTTGTATGGTAGGCGATGTCGGTCTCCAGTTGGATGGTTTGATCAGGGAGAGGCTCGATTATTGGGTACGGATCTGGTTCAGGAAGCCTTGGACAAGGTCAGGATTATTCAGGATAAACTTCGTACAGCTCAGTCCAGACAGAAGAGTTACGCAGACCGCAAGGTCAGAGATGTTGCCTTCATGGTTGGTGAGCGGGTATTGCTTCGTGTATCGCCTATGAAGGGCGTGATGAGATTTGGGAAGAAGGGCAAGCTCAGCCCTAGGTTCATCGATCCATTTGAGATTCTTGATCGTGTGGGAGAGGTGGCTTATAGACTTGCCTTGCCACCTAGCTTGTCAGTTGTGCATCCCGTGTTTCATGTATCTATGCTCCTGAAGTATCGCGAAGATCCATCGCACGTGTTAGATTTCAGAACTGTCCAATTGGACAAGGATCTGTCATATGAGGAGGAGCCGGTGGCTATTCTAGACCGGCAGGTTCGACAGTTGAGGTCGATGAGTTTTCCTTCGGTGTGTGTTTAGTGGAGAGGTCAGCCTCCTGAGGCATCGACTTGGGAGTCCGAGTCCAATATGCGGAGCCGTTATCCTCAATTATTTCCCGACTCCGGTACTTCTTTCTTTTGTCCGTTCGAGGACGAACGGTTGTTTTAGAGGTGGAGAATGTGACGACCCGAAGGGTCATCACCGTAGTTCTTCCTTGTTCCGCGCTTTCGAGGCCTTGAAAACCTCGCTTTTAGTTGCCTCGATTGGCATGCACAATTCGAGCGCGTAGCCGTAAAGTTTTTATGTTAGAATATGTGAATTATATGAAACATTTGATGAATTTTCGATCAACATTTTGGGTAAACGGACCCGGACCTGTGATTCGACGGTCTCGGAGGGTCCGTAGAAAAATATGGGACTTGGGCGTGTGCCCGGAATCAAATTCTGAGGTCCCAAGCCCGAGAAATGAATTTTTGAAAGAAATTGTTTTTCTGAAATTTGATATGAAAATTTGA
The DNA here is from genome assembly GCF_000393655.2 of Nicotiana sylvestris. Lineage (NCBI taxonomy): Eukaryota > Viridiplantae > Streptophyta > Magnoliopsida > Solanales > Solanaceae > Nicotiana > Nicotiana sylvestris. The sequence continues at coordinate 15,022,845 of NC_091064.1, forward strand.
AATGAAAAGGAGTTAGAAAATATAGGTATCGGGCTCGTATTTTGGTTCCGACGCCCGGTACAAGTCTTAAATATGTGTTAAGCACTATCTGTAAAGTTTGGCTAAAAACGGACGTCATATGACGTGTTTCGGACTAAAAATGGAGAATTTGAGTTATGAAAGTTGAAGAAAGAAAATCATGTGTTTGAGGCTTGATCCTATGTATATGATGTTATTTTGGCGATTTGATCGCACGAGTAAGTCCGTAAGATGTTTTTAAGGTTGTGTGCATGTTTGGTTTGGAGCCCCGAGGGCTCGGGTGAGTTTTGAATGGGGCCCGGGAGGTCTTGGACTTAAGAAAATGCAGGTTCAGGTGTTGTAGACACCAGCACGGCCGCGGTCATTTCCGTGCGGTCCGCGTTGGAGCCGCGCGGCCGCGATGCATTTTTGTGCCGTCCGCGTGGCTGAGTCTGAGGGCTAGGGTTTCAGGTCAACCAGCGCGGCCGCGCACCAAAACAGTGCGGTCCGCGCTGGAAGGGTTCAGAGAAGCCCCAATTTTTCTCCCACTCGGCGTGGCCGCAACACATTTTTGTGCGGTCCGCGCCAGGTCCTCAGAAAGGTATCAAGTTCGGAAATCTCAGTTATTTTTCACTTTTCAAAAACCCAAAACCTAAGAGGCGATTTTCCAAACAACTTTTCTTCTCCAAAACGATTGGTAAGTGATTTCTAACTTAATTTCTTTATCCCTTAACATCTTTTAACATAATTTCAACTTCAAATCAAAGATTTTCATGGGGAAAATTGGGTGTTTTGGGTAGAACCTAGGTTTTCTACAAATTGAGAAGTTGGACCTCAATTTGGGGTCCGATTTAAAAACAAATCATATATTTGGATTCATGGGGGAATGGGTAACCGGGTTTTGGTCCGAACCTCGAGTTTCGACCACGTGGGTCCGGGGGTATTTTTGACCTTTTTGGGAAAAACCTTGAAAAATCTATTTTCATGCATTGGGGATGATTCATTTAGTAATTATTAATGTGATTAAGTAACTTATGACTAGATTCGAGCGGATTGGTGGTGGAATCAAGAGGTAAAGCTATACTAGAAGCGTGAGTTGAGTTTGGAGCATTCGAGGTAAGTGTTTGTTCTAACTTTGGCTTGAGGGATTAGGATTTGGATGTTATTTGCTACGTGTTAACTGTGGAGTACGGTGTATAGGCATGGTGACGGTTATCTATGCAACGGAGTCTAGCATGACCGTGAGTCACAGATGCTTTTAAATTCGAAAGATGTGAAACAATTGAGCTAATTACTTGCTAATATAATTATGAAGTGATAGTTGAGAAGCAGATGAGTTAAAGAAGGAAGTGTGGTATTTTTCCCTTGCCGGGACTTATTGTTGATTTGTTCTCCCTTGCCGGGATGTTTAATCTTGTTGTATATTCCCTTCCCCGATTGGTTGTGACTGATGATTGGGTGAGGAAGAGCGATTATGCACGAAGGGTCTTTCCGTGCCATGTTTTGATAATTATGCACGAAGGGTCTTTCCGTGCCATGTCTCTAATTATTTATGCACGAAGGGTCTTTCCGTACCATGTCTTTAATTATTTGAGCACGAAGGGTCATTCCGTGCCTTGATGTGAGAGTTATGTGAGGAAAAGCACGAAGGGTGATGCCGTGCACTATATTTGACAGTTTTGGTGATAATTGAGAGTAAAAGCACGAAGGTTGGTGCCGTGCAGTTGTTGATTCACTTGCTCTCTTTCATAGATGCTAATTATTCAGTTTCCATCTCTCTGTTCGTTGGTCTTATATCTAAATTGTTACACCCCACAGCATGTCCCCTCCCTATTATCTGTTTAAATTCTGTATATCTTTCCGTTGTTGCACATATATCTGTACAGGTTATTTGAGGTAGGTCCGGTCTAGCCTCGTCACTACCTCGCCGGGGTTAGGCCAGGCACTTACCAGCACATAGGGTCGGTTGTGCTGATGCTACACTTCTGTGCCCTTTTTGTGCACAGATTCGGGAGTAGTTTACGGACCGCAGTAGCAGTAGATTGGGAGCGTGCCTTCAGTCCAGAGACTCTTAGGTAGTTCGCTGGCGTGCGTGGGCCCTGAGTCTCATCTATTTCATTTCTGTTTGTTTTCATTGTATCGAAGCAGACTCCTTATGTATTTTCTTTCAAACTCTTATTTGTAGTATCTTATAGTAGTCCGTGAGTACTGTGACACTAAATCTTGGGTAGAGGATGATGTTAATTTTTCCGCATTTTCGTTCATTAAATATTAAATTAAGGCTTCCGCTTGAATTTATTATTTTTATTATTATCTTGTTGAAAATTAGTTGAAAAGGTATGTTAAGGTTGGCTTGCCTAGCTCCGACAGTAGGCGCCATCACGACTCCCAATGGTGGGGAATTCGGGTCGTGACAATTAGCTACTTTATCGTCCATGATCTAGCATCCAGATACAAATTTCATTGATCCCATCCCAGTAAAGATTCATGATCAGCCAGCTTATTGTGCCCACGTTGAGGAAGAAGCAGATGGTAAACCATGGTTCCATGACATCAAGGAGTACTTGACAACAGGGGAATATCCAGGACTTGCCAACGCTACTCAGAAGCGTACACTTCGTAGGCTATCCAACAACTTTTTTCACAGTGGAGGAATCCTGTACATGAGGACTCCCGATTTGGGTCTACTAAGGTGTGTCAAAGCAAAAGAAGCATCCAGGCTATTGGACGAGGTGCATGCAGGGACCTGCGGGCCGCACATGAATGGTTTTGTCTTAGCAAAAAAGATACTCCGACCAGGGTATTTTTGGATGACTATGGAAACAGACTGTATCCAGTATGTTCGCAAATGCCATCGCTGTCAGATACATGCAGATATGATAAAGGCAGCTCTAAACGAGCTTACTGCGACAAGCTCACCATGGTCATTCGCCGCTTGGGGAATGGATGTGATCGGACCTATCGAGCCTGCCGCATCAAATGGGCACAGGTTCATCTTAGTGGCAATCGATTATTTTACCAAATGGGTCGAAGCAGCATCATACAAGGCGGTCACTAAGAAGGTTGTGGCGGGTTTCATCCGCGACCGCATTGTTTGTCGGTTCGGGGTTCTGGAATCAATCATCACCGATAATGGTTCCAATATTAACAACGACTTGATGAAAGCAATGTGTGAAACTTTCAAGATAAAACACAAGAACTCTACAGCCTACAGGCCGCAGATAAATGGAGCTATGGAAGCAGCCAACAAGAATATCAAGAAGATACTAAGGAAGATGGTCGAAAGACACAAACAATGGCATGAGAAGTTATCATTTGCCTTATTGGGATACCGCACCACAGTCCGCACGTCGACCGGAGCAACTCCCTACATGCTGGTTTATGGTACAGAGGCGATCATCCCCGCCGAGGTATAAATCCCCTCCTTAAGGATCATACAAGAATAGAATTGGATGATGTAGAATGGGAAAAAGGTCGCTACGAGCAGTTAGCCCTTATAGATGGAAAAAGGATGAATGCGGTTTGCAGTGGTCAGTTGTATTAGAACAGAATGTCTAGAGCCTTCAACAAAAGGGTTAAGCCAAGGAAGATTACACCGGAGAAACTGGTGTTGAAGAAAATCTTCCCACATCAAGATGAAGCCAAGGGGAAGTTCTCTCCTAATTGGCAGGGTCCGTACATGGTTCACTGGGTTCTAACTGGAGGAACCCTTATTCTTGCGGAGATGGATGGAGAAGTCTGGCCGAAGCCAACCAATTTAGATGCAGTGAAACGATATTATGTGTAACCACTTATGATTCCCTTAATGATGTAATTTGAACAACGCCTGACCTGATTCCCGTTTAAGAGGGGATACGTAGGCAGCCCTATGGATTCGGTCATAATTTAATAAAAATTCCATTTTCCCCGCTATTGGAACTGGGGCAGAATTTTGAGGAGGACCCTCAAAAGTCCAAAGATGTTTTTAGTCATTTAGCACAGCCGTCAGAAATGTCCGCTTAGCAAACTGGGGCAGAATTTTGAGGAGGACCCTCAAAATTCCGGAGGAAAGAGGTTGCAATGTCTTGAACCACATCGCAGTCGTTGGTTCATCTAAAGAAAACTATTTTTGATTATATATTTACTAGAGCATGCATAACTATTATCCGAATTGCTATTGATTAGCGACGCTACCCCAATAACACACAACGTCAAAGGCCAGGGGAAGACGAACTAACCTTTCCCCTTACAGAACTCACGATTTTTCTTTGGATTCAGGCACTCGACTCACAATATCGTCAGGTATATTTATGAACGCATACTTTCCTAAGAATGCAACTTCTCAGAATCATCACTTGCCCGCAATTGCTATCCATACACAATCTCCCCAGCAGTCATATTGTCGTAATCGGTTATCAGCTAAGAGATCTTACTACTAATCATCCTTTTACATCCCTGCATTGCATAAGGCTACCTTTCCGCCTTCCGAGGTTAAGATCTACCTCCATCTGCATCGCGTAAGGCTACCTTTCTACCTTTCGAGACTAAGCTCTGTCTCCATCTGCATTTTTGCATAAGGCTACTTATCTGCCTTTCGAGGTTAAGCTCTACCTCCATTCTGTATCGCATAAGGCTACTTATCTGCCTTTCGAGACTAAGCTCTGTCTCCATCTACATTTTGCATTAGGCTACTTATCTGCCTTTCTAGGTTAAGCTCTACCTCCATTCTGCATCGCATAAGGTTACCTTATCTGCCTTTCGAGACTAAGCTCTGTCTCCATCTACATTTTTGCATAATGCTACTGATCTGCCTTTCGAGGTTAAGCTCTACCTCCATCCTGCATAAGGCTACTTATCTGCCTTTCGAGACTAAGGTCTGTCTCCATCTGCATTTTGCATAAGGCTATCTATGTGCCTTCCGAGGTTAAGCTCTACCTCCATCCTGCATAAGGCTACTTATCTGCCTTTCGAGACTAAGCTCTGTCTCCATCTGCATTTTGCATAAGGCTACTTATCTGCCTTTCGAGGTTAAGCTCTACCTCCATCCTGCATAAGGCTACTTATCTGCCTTTCGAGACTAAGCTCTGTCTCCATCTGCATTTTTGCATAAGGCTACTTATCTGCCTTTCGAGGTTAAGCTCTACCTCCAATATGCATAAGGCTACTCATCTGCCTTACGAGACTAAGCATTGTCTCCATCTTGCATGGCTGAAACATCGCCACTTTATTTTTCGAACGGCTGAAATATCGCCACCTGCATTTAAATTCTCGCTTTGGCTGAAAGATCGCCACCCTTTGCATTCATTTGGCTGAAAGATTGCCACCTTCTCATGGGCTGAAAGATCGCCAACTTATTCAAAGACATCATAGTTCGGAGGCACCATCGGCATAGCCCGAGAACACCATTTCATGGCCTGCGAATCTTTACTTTTATGCTCTTCATGGCCCAGGACATCATAGTCCGAGGACGTCATCCTAACCATCCGAAGACAACATTCATGCTCCAACGGGAACTTGCATCATGTTTTAGTTATGCACAATATACGCTGCTTTGCTCATTTGCAGGTACACCGGCTAGCAAACGGCCGTCTCAGCAGGAGCGATCCCGCTTCGGTCCTCCACAACCTATTCAAATCTAATCATTTCATCCGTCTTTTCGAATCTCCATCGACACACTCCGTCAATGGTTCTTAAACTACATATGGCATGATTCCTGTAAAACCAGGGATATGTAGGCAGCTCAGAAGCCAGGGCTCGATCAAAACTCTTTTCAATCACCGATCCAGTCAAAATTTACCATCTTGTCTTTACCCGACAACTCTTTCATCCTCCTCGGGTAAAGAGGGGCAGCTGTTGATACCCAATTTTTCCCTATATATTTTCAAAATGACGTATATGTGCATATATAAGCACCCCAAAGGGTTTTGGCATTTTAATGATTTTTAAATTAATTTACGGCCTATTTTTACATCATAAAGTCCCAATAGTTATTCCCAAAACTTGCCATTTTGGAAAATAATTTACTTTATTCTCATAATTACCTCAAATATAGTTGGCATGATTTTTGCATATTTTTACCAATTCGTTTGGTATTTTAAAACTAAATTGCATGCAATTGCCATGCTAGCCTCTTTAAGATTTAATAGCATTTTTTCTTAAATATAAATTGATCCCAATATTTTAAAATAAGGTTTACATATTATTTATTAACTCAGTACCTTTAATTTTCTTTTTAAATCATTGTTACTATTTTAATAAAATAAAAAAGGGGAAATTGGCTATTTAACACTTAGCCTATTTCTATTTCAATTACAGCCTTTTCTCCCTTTCAATTGTAGCCTCAATTGGCCCAATTCCGCCCCAAACTAAACGACCCAATTCCCATTTCGACCCGACCCCTTAGCCCAATTTCTAAACCCGTCCGTTTGTATCTTCAGATCCTGGCCGTTGATCATTTTGATCAACGACCCTCATCCCTCCTTTCCTTTTTAATTTCGAACGACCTAACCCTATCTCTCATTTCTCTTCGACCGCCGCCCTCAAACCCTCCCTTTCTCTCAAACGCTCTCTAACACTCAAAAACCCTAGCCGTCTTCCTCGTTTTCTCCGACCAAATCTCACCGGAGTCCATGGCTTCTCAGGCCATGGACGGCCTATGCTCACCTCCCTTCACCCCCAAATCATGGTTGTTCGAGATTTCGAGGTTCGACCTCAACGATGCTCATTCAGATACTCCACAGATCTGAGGTCCTATGGCCTCTCCGGGTCCGTTCCGACATGTTCGAGCCTTAAAGAGCATAGCTATGGTTCAGACCTGTTCGAGCCCAGACCCTTTCCAAGCCTTCTCGTTTCTAGGGTTTCTGAGAAACCCTAAAGCTGTTCGAGGTTCCTTTTTCTTTTATTTTCTTAGATCTGTGGTAAATCTGTGTTATACTTGAAGTTTTTAAAACTTTTCCCCAATTTTTCTTTTTTAAAACTAGTCTGTTTCGATTTAGGGTTTTCAAAAATCTTAAAACGACTTCTGTCTCTTCTCCTTCTTCTTTTCTTTGTGTGAATCCGTATATGCCATGTTTCTTACGAGTTTTTCGCTTATGTCTTATGTTCTTTCCTCGCATGTCTTCTCCTATGTTCTTGTGTTTTGCCGTTATTACGCATGTTCTTCTGTTTTGTGTTTTGTTCTTTCTCCTACTGGGTTCTATAAGCATGCTTTATGTGTCTCCCTCACATATCCCTCTACTGTATTTTTTACTGAGCTTTTGCTCCTTGCCTTCCTTTACTTGATTTTTTGTTTAAAGCCCTAAGCATGATTCTTCTACTATTTTCCTAAACCTTTATTGCTTGTCTCTCCTGAACTTGTTTAAGCAACAAAGCTTTGCCTAAATGTATTCCCTGTGTTTCCAACTTGTTATTCTCTCTATTTGCTTATTCTCTCATGAGTTTCTGAGAGAGGCTATTGAGCCTATTCTACTTGTTGTTCTTCGCCTATGTATCTGATTTGAGTCAGAAAACCCTAGTGTTGGAGGTTTTTGACAAGCTTGGCTGTGTGCTTGGGCTAGGGTTCCATTCAGAACCCTGACCCTCTTTCAAAGACTCACTTTGAGTCTATGAACCTAACTTTCCTTGCTACTCTGATTTCTTTGCTAGTGTTGCAACAACTCTCTCTTGTCTCTGTATGGTTTTTATATGACTTTCTCTTCTTTCAAAAGGCCTTTGGCCAGCCTGTGATTGATTCCGAGTCCCTTTTCAAAAGGGTATGATTGGTTGTTAATGATTTTCTTCAAATTAAGTTTCTCTTCACCTTTTCTTGGTTGGATCCATTCATGCCAAGGCTCAAACCTTGATTTTTACTGGCTGTGATTGATTGCATTCCCTTATTTAGCCCAAACCGTGTAATGTTAAACTATTTCCTTAAATGAATTTCCATGTATTTACCCCTGTTATACTGCCTTAGAAAAGATTTAAAATCAAAATCCTTTCCTTATTTGTCATGCCTGTTTGAAATCAATCCCTTGGCTGAAGGAAAATCTGTGTGATTGACTTTCAAAATTATTTTCTTACCTTCTTCTCACTTGTCTTCTGCACTATAAAAGGGGCTACCCCTTTTGCACTTAAAACGGACATACACAAAAAAAGACTTCGAACTTTTCAATACTTTCTCTACTACTACTTTCTCAACTTCTAGTATTGAGCACTCTGCTCCTCTTCTCTTTCTACTTTCTGAAACATTCTTGAGTTCTATTTGAACTCTCAAGTATTTGCTGAAGACTCGATTTTGCTCCTGCTGATTTCTGGCTGTTTACTTGCTTTTGTTGTTCTGCTATTCTAGTACTTGCAACTGGTATGTCATTCTTATTTAAATAATGCCCCTTAACTATGTGTTTGTTTCCTAGCCTGTCATGCTCTCTCTTTCACCATGTGTTTACATCTTAGTCTGTTATGCTTTCTTTCCTTATGTTTCTGCAACTCTGTATGTGCTCTTCTCATGTGAATCCCTTCCCTTTACTCCTTTGTATGAGAGTACAGTTCTAGCCATGACATCACTTCGTTATTGCTGCCCATGACTTTGAACTAGGTTCTTTTGAACCCTTTACTCGAATCAATTCCCACTCCCCTTTTCCCCTTTATATGTTGAGCCTGATTTGGGTCCGGTGGTGTCCTAATCACCATCTAGACTCAGGTCTGACCTCTAAGGTCTGCTCTTAACTTGTTTGGACCAAACAAATGGTCAGGGGTGTGCCAGTCAACACCTATGGCTGGGTATGACCACCATTCGCTATGGCTCCCCAATCCCTCTTTCACTTTGCACTCATTCCTAGTTCTAAGTTCTGCTCCTCTCTGGTAAGCCATGCTTTGGGACCCTAGAGCTCCCTCTGAACTTGGATGCCTGAGGGCTGGCTTTTCCGCACTGCACTTTACTATAACTCTGGAATGGTGTTTGGGGTGTAAGCACTGCCTGGAGCTCTTGAAGCTCCTTGGAACTTTGACACATCCCAAATAAGAGAAGGCTTCAGAACCTGGATCCTTGAAAGATGGTTTACTACACATGTCAGACGAGGAGTCTGAATTAGGCCCTCCTTAGTTGGAATTCTTATTTCGGATGTATTTTATTTTTTGATTAATTCTGGTCTGTAATAATCTTGTAATAACATTTGGGGTTTTCCTGTGGAAAAGGATAGGGAACTATGCATGCAAGGGTTAGATGTCATGCCTATAGGGGTTATCATTTCCGAAATTCTGTATCCCATCTAGAGATCATGCTTGTAGGAATTACTGTCTCTAAAAGTTCGGCGTTTTACAAATCACTGAAACTCTGCATTTTCATACTATGCCTATAGGATTTTAAGCACTTTTATATAGATACCATGTCTATAGGATTTTCTACAATTTTGCATATGCATCCGTCATTAGGCAAACTTGTTATAAGATTTAAACAACTAACCAATCGCATATATATGACCTGCCTATAGGATTTCTGTATAATAATAACAGTGTTTAAAATCAGTGACACTTAGAAAGCATGCCTATAGGAGCTATTAACTAACTTGAATCGCCAATTCGTCTAAAATTAGCAGCAATAATGCGCAAGCACCTACATAACTTATGTTTTTGTAACTAACAATTCCTTTCTGTAATCAGTCTACTTTTTTATTTCTGAAACTTATAGATATCATGCCTATATGTTTTGTTTAACGCCTAGGCAAGTCTTAGGGTAAAATTTTATAATTGCATCTGTTTTGATAATTACAACCAGCAGGCAGGCCTAATTTGGACCTCTTATCTGAAAAACATGTGATAAGTTAGCCACCCTTCCTACGTTAAGTTTAATACAGACCGAACCAGTATTTGTAAGTCATGCTAAATAATCTGTTGCTTTGAATAAGGAGGCCAATTTGAGCCTTAACTGCTATTTGTATCCCTTTTAACTTCTATCTATTATAGCTTGTCGCCTAGATTTTTTATCCTTTTGAAACTCTGCAAAAGCCCCAACTCCCTCCCCTTTAGGATTAGTAGTCCCATATGCCTCCGGGACTGATAGGATTGAGACGGGTAATAGCATGCAATAAGTAACGATACCATTTCGCGCTTTAACACCTTAACGGGGTGGGACGGGTAGATATGGATATGATGACCGATGCACTAATATCACGTGCGACCCCTCTTCTGAGGAGTGATCGCTGGGTATTGCATTGAAGTGATCCATATTAATTATAAACTTAGGACTCCCCTCCCTTTATTTGCTTTCATCTCTTCTTGTAAAACTGTTCAAATCTCTTTTTCATGAATTTCTGCCCTCTCTACTTACCTTCGAAAATTTTCAACTTGGTCGCAATGTTATGTGCGAATCCTTATTTGAGCCTTGATTGTTTACTTGTAAAGTCACAATTGTAACATGGCCGGGAACCACATTAGTGGATCTTGAGGGGTGCCTAACACCTTTCCCTCGGGATAATTTCTATCCCTTACCCTAATCTCTGGTCTCTTCATCTCAAACCCTTCTTAAAGTGTCCTAATGCACTATAATCATTAGGTGGCGACTCTTCAACTTCTAAACCCAATTCTCGAAAGGGAATAGTGTTGTCCTCCCAATGTCGTATACCCGATTTCTGACCCCACGGTTAGAGAAAAAGGGGGCGTCGACACTATGCAGTCAGGGGGAATTGGTCACTATCACGATGAGTAAAATGGGAGAAATAGGCCAGTGATTCGCGATCACGGAAGGCCTCTCGCGATCGCGTAGATGAAAGTTTCTACTGTACTAATCCGACTTTGGAAGCTTGTATCATGCAATCTATAAGGAAATTGGAGATAATCCAAAAATGAAAGCTGTAGCCCTTTGTGTCTAGTTTTCATAAAATCAAACCATTTGGCATTTAGAGTTGTGTAAAATAAGTTATGAGTAGTACACTACAACCTATCCAGAAAGAGTTTGAAAATCACGAAAAAGAAATTTGTGTTACAAAGAGCTACCTTTGGAAGTTTATATCTCGTAATATATAAGGAAATGGGAGATGAGCAAAGCATAAAAGTTGTAGTCTTAGAGTCTAGTTTTCAAAAATTTAAACCATTTGCAATTTGGAGTATTGTACAAAAAGTTATGACTATTATACTAGAGGCTATCTAGAAGAGGTGGACATTTGTTCTTCCCGATTGCGAAGGTCAAATTTTGGGCTGAGAAATGTTGTGCTTTGCGATCTCGAAGCATTTTCCGTGATCACAAAGAGTAAATACCTGGGCAGAAGCTATATTTTGAGGTTTCAGCCATTTTTAAAATATTTGAAGCTATGGAGCTCGGATTGAAGCAATATTTGAGGCGATTTTTACCATATGGATTGGGGTAAGTGTTCTGTATCATAAAGTAATTATACTTCATGATTCTATGGTTATATTCATTATTTATTTCGGATTTAAATGGAAGAAATTAAGATTTTTGCAAAACTTTTCAAGAAAGAAAATTTAAGATTTGGAAGTCAAGTTGTTATCGGAATTTGATAAAATTGGTATGATTGAACTCGTATCGGAATGGGTTATCGGATTTTATGAGTTTCATTGGGTTCCGAGATGCGGGCCCCACTGCAAACTTTTTGAGCAGAGTTGAGAATTTTTATAAATTTTTAAATTTCAAGTATTGGAGTATATTTTTAATTAATTTGCATGTTGTTTGACTAGTTTTGGATTGAATGACACCAAGTTAGGGCTTTAGAGCAAAATTGTGACCGGAAAGTGGTCTTTAAGGCGAGGTAAGTCTCTTTTCTAACCTTGTAAGAGGGAATTAACCCCATAGGTGAACTAAATTATTATGTGTTTCTATTTGTAGGGGGCTATATAGGTGACAAGAGTCCGTACATAACTACTAGTTATGCCTATGTTCGGGTAGTTCTAGGCTTACATCATGCCTTGTTGAGATTGTTATTGATTTATGTTTATTGTTTGCCTTGAGAAGGAGCAGGATTGAGTTTGCTTATTAAACGTTTTGGAAGGAGTTGAAATTGAGGGAAAATTGGGATCTTAAAATTTTTCATTTGAACTTCGTATTTTGAAAAGAATGGAAGAATACTATAATAACTTAAGAAATCTATGTGTAACCGCGTCGCAAGTATGATCCGCAAGCGGGGTAATTCCTTAAATTTATATTTGACCACTTCGCAAGTATGATCCGCGAGTGGGGAAATTCATTCTATTATTCTCATGGGAGTAGACCGATCACCTCGACAGGTTAATAGATGCATCTATGGTTCGCGCCATTCGACCCTCGATAGTACACAGTTTACATTTATGTTAGATCAGACCGAACGTCCTCGGTGGTATTTGTGTGTGATAATATAACTGGAAGTCCTTTTGTTTTAATTTGTATAAATTCATTGTTTGGTGTGATCATATGTTTTAAAGGAAGGAAGGGATTTAAGCTCTTGAATATGGTGAAGACTTGTTCAGAGTCTTATTGTTGTATATCATGCTTAATTGGAATTTCGTATTATCATATTGTTGGCCCTTAGTAAGTGTCGAAGTCGACCCCTCGTTACTACTTCTTCGAGGTTAGACTGAATACTTACTGGGTATGCGTTGTTTTCGTACTCATACTACACTTGTTGTACATTTTATTGTACATGCACATGTATGACTAGTGGCCTTGTAGGCGTAGCAGCGTGGTTGATACGGGGACTAAGGTGAGCTACATCTTATGAGACGATCCGCAGCCTGCAGAGTCTCCTTCAGAGTTCTTCTATTTTTTGTCCAAATTTTGTATTCCGTACATTTATTGTATTTTGTTTTACTTCCTACTAAATGCTCATGTACTTGTGAAATCGGGTTCTGGGATGATTAGGGGATATTCAGTATTGAAATTTGAAAACATCATTATGATTTTGTAAAGTTCATCTTTTACTAGTTAACTTGAAGGAAATTTATGATTTCAAAAATATTAAAAAGAGAATTAAATTAACTATTTAGTGTTGGCTTGCTGACAGTGGTGTCCGGCGCCATCACGACCTTTAACTGATTTTGGGTCATGAAAACATGGTATCAAAACACTAGGTTCACTTAGGTCTCACGAGTTATGAACAAGTCTAATAGAGTCTTGCGGATCGGTACAAAGACGTCTGTACTTATCTTCGAGAGGCTTTAGGACTGTTAGGAGCCCTTCACTTCTTGATTCCTCATCGTGCGAATTGATCCTTTTAAGGCTTGTACCTTTATTCCTTCATATTCAATCTCATACGATGTGAAGCGCTCGTTATGGATTGGAAATCGAAGAATTGTCATGGTACTACATATATGGTGCAGGATATTTCTACCTGCATATTTGATTGGGCTATTACCGTCGTCTTTCGAAAGGCTGTCATGTCATTTCAGCTCAACATCAGTATTACCTAAGGTTTTGAGATTTGGCGTAGATTGTTATGACGATTCGTGCATTGCTATCGCATAGTGTTTGTGTAATGGTAGGATGCTTGTTTAGGCACCGAGGCAGTGAATGACCTGAAAAGAGGTTTTACACAGTGCATGACTCAGAGATTCAGTATTCTATTTCCTGCGGAGGAAAGGCAATCGGACTAGGAATGTTCAAATTTGGGTTGATGGAGTAACGAGGCTTGATATTTTCGAGCATGGTAGAGTTCTCAATTGTGATGTGGTGTCATTTTCCTTGTTGAACGCATTAAGGTTTGCCGATGTTATGGCCTTCTTCAATTTTCCTTCGGGGTAGAGTATTGTGAAATGGTACTTGAGATGCAGTTGTTAGAGATAATGGAGTGTAGCAGTTTCAGAATCGAATTGGTACTTCTAATATTGATGGCTCGATAAAAATAATCTTCTAAGAGGTTAGAGTTGGTAGCGTCTCATTTGTTCGGGTGTTACGGAGATGGATTCGGATTTGGGGCAACAATTGGGCGACAAAGGACAAGGAAGGACATGTGGGAGCTGTTTTGCGATGGTTGAATTACTAGAAGGTCAAGTGTGAAAAGTAGAAGTCGAGGAGTTGCTTAACGGATAGGGTTGAACCAAAGTGCGAGAGTGGCAAAGTAACATATGAGTTTTGTGGTAGGATGGTCACACGCCTTGAGGAAAGTCTGGAGCCATTTGGGGAATTCATGGTGAACAATTGCTAGGTCTACGAATTTTTATTTAGGCACAACATGACTTCGAGTTTGGAATGCCTTTTTGGACATTTAGCTGATGCCGATGGGGAATAAGGAACCTCGGTGGATCTCAAGGTTATGTAATTGTAGCTTCAAGCTAAGAGGGAGAGCCCCACCATCTATGATTGGACTGTGTGGTTGTCTACTTGTGTGATTTCTAGTTATCAGTGTATTGGTGGGTTATTACGACTGAGGAAAAAATAATCAGTGGTAATTTGAGCAAAGGATTTGAGGAATATGTGCTATCTTTGGCCTTATCGGTTCATGTTCAGGTTTTGGGAAGACTTAGAGTTTATGCTTCGTGTGGATGTAATGTATAATGAAACGAATTCAGCTGGTTGCTTGGTGGAGAGGGTGTTCATGTGCTGGCAGGGCCTTGGAGTGTGACTATATTCGGGAACAAGTCAGAGTGGGTGACTCTTAACAATGACCCTAGTAGGTTCAAAATTAATGTTTGGTGCCTAAGGATTTCGAGTCTGTGGAATGGTTAAGTACTGAGCTTTTACAGCGGATTATGAAAAGGGCTTGGAGTGTTCTATGTTATCTTCAGTCTGCGGTGTAGCATTGGAGGAATACGAGAAAATAACTTCGGAATTCATAGGGAACTATCAGAATGGGTGTACTAGTGGAAGATGCGAATGTGCGCACAAGGAGGGTATGGGATGATTCGTGGGTTTTGAGACAATATGGTCTCGTGAAATGGGATCACTCAAGATGAGTGCGGATTGAGTTCATTATATTTTGAATGGAGCCACTGTTGTTTCTAAGGAAAGTCCAGAGTAAATTAGAAGAAGTTGGTTCAGTTAGAAATGGTTGAATCGGCATGGTGGTGGCAATGATCAGTTCCTTCAGCATGTTAAGTTATGCAGGTGATTGGTGGCAGTACGTGCAAGGCTTGGCGGCCGCTGTAATTTGATATATTTAGAGATATTCAATTATAATGGTCTGATAAGTGTAGACGGATCCCAGAAGAGTTATGGTGGCTTAGACCCCTACTTGAGGATTGTATTTTCTGTGGTTATGGGAATTCAGTCGCGTGTTGCAATGGTTCTCCGAAAAAGAGTTAAGTGAAATATTTCTATATGATGAAGTTTGTATCCTATTAGTGGTTCAGGAGTTATGATGGAATTCTTGTGCTCTCACGCATTGGTAGGATAGGTGCAGTGAGCGACATGAAATTTGATAGTTGAGGATCGAGGTTGCAGTTTGGTATTGACAAGAATGTCACGAGCTCGGATGAGCAGGAAAGGATTCATATGTTTAGAGTAAGCTGGTATTGTTGTTAGCGTCACCTAAGGTCGGTGTCATGTGTAAGAGGCTTTCTGTACTGATTTGCAGATTCTTGATTCACTTTACATCATTAGTATGGCCGATGGTACGGATGTGCAGACTTGTTACCTGGTGCGGAAGGTCGTGAGAGCGTAACCACGGGAAAATTGTATAAGTGTGGCATGTAGACACTTGATTTATTGAAGATTGGAACCAAGTATAAAGATTGTGGTACTATTGTTCATACTACAATTCATGCCTGAAGGGCGCTCGATTCATTTGGTTGTGGACTGTGGAAGTTTGTTCCGGATCGATGGTTGTTCTTGTGTGTCATGGGAAGAAGGGTTATTGTGGATCATTGAAAGGTTAGTGGCCTAGTGTGGTACAATCAGAATCGGCTTGAGGTTTGTAGATGGATCTAAATGTGAACGTGGGCTCTATATCAGGTCGAATGAATTCATTTCAGCATAGCGCTCCCTATGGAGGAGTATTCGGACGTTGGATGTTGTTTTGTCGTCGACTATTTCATGTAATACTATATTATACCATGTGAGTTCTGAAACGTATTGATAAATTTCATATATGTTGAGGTTCCGCGTAGTGATGGTATTATGTGAGCAGGATAATTCTCAAGATTTAGATCATATATCGCACCTTAGTTGTGCTTGAGTTTTGTAGTGTATGGCGCTATCTGTCTCCCTAGGGATGTTATTATGCACTTGGCATGCTTGTGGCCGATATTCGGGTATTTTTTAGTAATGAGCATTCTAGCTCGGTAAGTATCTCCTTATATAGATTTTATGTGTAGATCGGGTTACACACCGCAACTGTGTGATGTTGAGTACAATCCCTTATCTATCCTTGTGTGTTTTGTTTCCCATTTTCTGAGGAAGGTTCGTAACACCTTTTCGGTTGTCTAATTAGTTACGTGGGTTGATTAGTCCTTTCTAGAGTTTGGTTTTCTTATATATCACATTCGAGTTGGTAGTTTGTTAGAACATTGTGGCATCATATGAGACGCTTGATCGTGTCTGAGGTGGCTTATTGCATGAGCAACTCGTTCTGGGTGGGACACAATTTTTGGATTCGGGATCAGCCAATCAGATTTATATGAAGCACATTAAAGAGAAAATTTCATTATTTGGTTCATAATGGGGTAATGGTTCTTGTCAGGAAGAGAGACTCAATGATTTGTTGACTCGGCAGTCGGTTATGAAATTTCTACACATTTCTTCTTTCGTGGCAGTATTGCAAGAGTTGGAACAAGACTTATATGTGTCATGAGGTGTGTTGTGGGCATCAGATTCGTGGAATTTTGGCTATTGTTATCAGAGGATGTTATTATGGTCATGTGAAATATGCGGTGCATGGTGTGAATTCAGAAAAGGCATACACTCATATTTTGATATGGTGTGTAGTGACTAATATGGTGTTCGTATGTTGAAAGTAGGCCCGGTGGAGAGTTCCGGATGTTGGAATTTGTCTCTAAGGCTTATTTGACTAAATAAAAGGGAGAATCTTCAGATTGAATCGAGCTAATGTGCTCAACTGGGTTGTGGTATCACGGGCAGGTGCACGAGGTGTTAAATAATGATTTTGCAACTCTGGAGCAGTTCATGGCACATTTGAGGACGAACGCATATTTAAGTGGGAGAGAATGTAACGACCCGATCGTTTGTTTTGAGCTCTAGCGCATCGTTAAGCGGTTTGAGGCCCTGAGTAGCATCACTTCAGGTATTATGACTTGCATGTGTGGTCGGAATTGAATTTCAGAAAGTTCAGAGTTGATTTGGAAAGAAAATTCTGATTTCGGAAGCTTTAAGTTGGAAGAATTGACAAAAGTGTTATTTTTGAGTAAACAACCTTGGAATCGGGATTTGAAGGTTCCAACAGGTTCGTATGATGATTTTGGACTTGGGCGTATGTTCGGATTGTGTTTTGGATGACTCGGGAGCATTTCAGCACCTATTGTGGAAGTTAGCATTTTGGAAAAATTTCATAAATTTGGGTTGAGGTGTATTTCAATGTTATCAATGTCCGTTTGGGATTCCAAGTCTAGGAATAACTCCGTATGGTGTTTCTGGTATTGGGAGTTCATTCGAAAGTGGATTTGGAGGTCCGTAGGTCATTTCGGGGTCATTTGGCAAAAGTTATAAATTTAAAGGTTTTTGAGAAGTTTGACCGAGTGGTGGACTTTTTGATATCGGGGTCGGATTCCAATTCTGGAAGTTGGAGTAGGTCCGTAATGTCGAATACGACTTGTCTGCAAAATTTGATGTCAATCGGACGTGATTTGATAGGTTTCGGCATCGAATATAGAAATTGGAATTTCTTAGTTTCATTAGACTAGAATTGGGCTGTGATTCGTGTTTTTAGTGTTGTTTGATATGATTTGAGGCCTCGACTAAGTCCGTGATATGTTTTGAGACTTGTTGGTATGTTCGGAGAGGGTCACGAGGGGCTCGGGTAAGTTTCAGACCATTTCTAGGACATTTTTAGCTGCTGGTTTTTGGCTACAGCAGCGTGCTAAGCGATCGCAGGGAATTGGTCGCGATCTCAATGAGTAAAATGGTAGAAATTGGCCAGTGCTTCGCGATCGCGGAAGGCCTTTCGCGATCGCGTAGATGAAAGCTTCTGCTGCACTAACCCCATTTTGGAAGCTTGTATCTTGCAATCTTTAAGGAATTTGGAAATAATCCAAAAATGAAAGTTGTAGTGCTTTGTGTCTCATTTTCAGAAAATCAAACCATTTGGCATTTGGAGTTGTGTACAATAAGTTATGAGTGGTACACTACAACCTATCTAGGAAGAGTTTGGAAATCGCGAAGAAGAAATTTGTATTGCACAGGGCTACCTTTGGAAGCTTATATCTTGTAATCTATAAGGAACTAGGAAATGATCAAAGAATAAAAGATGTAGTCCTTGGTGTTTATATTTCAAAAAGTTAAACCATTTGCAATTTGAAGCTTTATACAAAAAGTTATGGCCATTATAGTAGAGGCTGTCTGGAAGAGCTAGGCATTGTTCTTTGCAAATCGCGAAGCATTTTCCACTATCGTGAAGGGAAAATTTTGGGATGAGAAATGTTGTGTTTCGCGATCGCAAAGAATTTTTCGCGATCGCAAAGAGTAAATACCTGGACAGAAGCTATCTTTCGAGGTTTCGGCCATTTTTAACCTATTTGGAGCTGTGGAGCTCGGATTGAAGCGTTTTTGAGGCGATTTTCACAATATGGATTGGGGTGAATGTTCTATATCCGAAAGCAATTATACTTCATGATTCTATGGTTATATTCATCATTTATTTCAGATTTAAATGGAAGAAATCAAGATTTTTGCAAAACTTTTTAATAATAAAAATTTAAGATTGAGGTCAAGCTGTTATCGAAATTTGATAAAATTGATATGGTTGAACTCATATCAGAATGAGTTGTCGAATTTTGTGAGTTTCATTGAGTTCCGAGACATGGGCCCCACTACCAACTTTTCGAGCGGGGTTGACAATTTTTATAAATTGTTAAATTTCAAGCATTGGAGTATATTTTTAATTAATTTGCACGTTGTTTGACTAGTTTCGGATTGAACGGCACCAAGTTGGGGCTTTAGAGAGAAATTGTGATGGAAAGTGGGCTTTAAGACGAGGTAAGTCTCCTTGCTAACCTTGTAAGATGGAATTAACCCCATAGGTGAACTAAATTATTATGTGCTTCTATTTGTGGGGGGCTATGCACGCACGAGGTGACGAGAGCCCGTACGTAGCTACTAGTTATGCCTATGTCCGGGTATTTCTAGGCTTACATCATGGCTTGTTGATATTGTTATTGATTTATGTTTATTGTTTGCCTTGAGAAGGGGCAGGATTGAGTTTGCTTATTAAATGTTTTGAAAAGAGTTGAAATTGAGGAAAAATTGGGATCTTAAAACTTTTCATTTGAACTTCGTATTTTGAAAATAATGGAAGAATACTATAATAACTTAAGAAATCAATGTGCAACCGCGCCGCACGTATGATCCGCGAACGGGGTAATTCTTTAAATTTATGTTTGACCGCGTCGCAAGTATGATCCGCGAGCGGGGTAATTCATTCTACTATTCTCATGGGAGTGGGACGATCGCCTCGGCAGATTAATAGATGCATCTATGGTTCGCGCCGTTTGACCCTCGGCAGTGCACAATTTACATTTATGTTGGATCAGGCCGAACGTCCTCGCTGGTATTTGTGTGTGATAATAGTACTGGAAGTCCTTTTGTTTTAATTGGTATAAATTCATTGTTTGTTGTGATCATATGTTTTAAAGGAAGGAAGTGGTTTAAGCTCTTGAATATGGTGAAGACTTGTTCAGTTATTTTTTGTTCTGAGTCTTATTGTTGTATATCATGCTTAATTGGAATTTCGTATTATCATATTGTTGGCCCTTAGTAACTGTCGAAGTCGTCCCCTCATCACTACTTCTTTGAGGTTAGACTGGATACTTACTGGGTGCTTGTTGTTTTCGTACCCATACTACACTTGCTGTACATTTTGTTGTACAAGCATATGTATGACTAGTGGCCTTTTGGGCGCTACAACGTGGTTGATACGGAAACTTAGGTGAGCTGCATCTTATGAGACGATCCGCAGCCATCAGAATCTCCTTCAGAGTTCTTGTATTTTTTTTCTTCCAAATTTTGTATTTCAGACAGTTATTGTATTTTGTTTTACTTCCTAGTAAATACTCATGCACTTGTGACACTGGGTTCTAGGATGATTAGGGTATATTCAGCATTGAAACTGAAAAACATCATTATGATTTTGTAAAGTTCATCTTTTACTAGTTAAATTGAAGGAAATTTATGATTTCAAAAATATTAAAAAGAGAATTAAATTAATTGTTTAGTGTTGGCTTGCTGACAGTGGTGTCCGGCGCCATCACGACCTTTAACGAATTTTGGGTCATGACATATATATATATATATATATATATATATATATATATATATATGTATGTATGTATATATATATGTGTGTGTTTGTGTGGATCGGGTTGCACGCCGCAATGGGCCTTATGGCTATATGTGGATCGGGCCGCACGATGCAACAGGTATTGTACAGTGCAAAGTGATTGAGTGTGCTGAGTATTGAGCATGGTGAGAGAGAATACGAGACAGTGATATTGAGTACTCTAAGAGTGTGAGTATATGAGTTCATCACTGAGATGCATTACATTTGACATGCGTACTTGATATAGATGCATAAACATGCATTTTCTTCTGCTACCTGATTTTGGTGACATTCATGATTTTTCCTGTATCTTGACATATAGGCATAGATATGTACTTTCCTCATGTCATTTGAAAATGAAATATTTTCCTGTTGAAAGATTTTTGGGAAAATTTTGAGTTTTCAAACTAACTCATATTTTTGGCGATTTCGGTAAAAGATTTGGTTTTCACTGATATACTTGAAAAAGGCCTATTTTTTGGAACTGTGAACGAGCTGAGCATTTTATCTCTGAGTTACTTCTTCTATTGCTTCCATTATGTTATTAAAAGCTGTTGTTGGCTATTGGTATTGGACTCCGACCTTTGTTCCAGCTTGTCACTACTTTCAACCTAAGGTTAGGTTTGTTGCTTATTGAGTACATGGGGTCAGTTATACTCACACTACACTTCTGCACCTTGCATGTAGATATTGGCTGCTGATGTTGCTGTGTTCGATAGGAGCTGGATTTGAGAACGTACCTGTATTCCGGTTGTAGCTGCCTCTTGTTCATGGTAGCCTTAAATTTATAAAAATATATTTATATACATTTTAACAGATAATGTTTTTATTTCATACCAGCTTTGTAAATTCTAGTCTTAGAAGCTGATGATTTATACTACCAGTCCTTGGGGAATGTATCAGTTTCAGATATTTTCTTTTATTTGGTTGTCTTACTAATTTTATTAGAATTGGTTTGTTGTTAATCGGCTTACCTAGCGGGTTGGTTAGGTGCCATCACGACTAGTTGAATTTTTAGTCGTGACAAGATGGTATCAGAGCTCTAAGTTTATAGGTTCTACAAGTCAAGAGCAAGTGTCTAGTAGAGTCTTGCAGATCGGTATGATGACGTCCATACCTATCTTCGAGAGGCTACAGGACATTTAGGATATACTTCCTACCTTTCTTTCCTTATTGTGCAGCAGTGACTCAACTTGAAGCGTAACTCTTTAAATTCCTTCCACGCATTCGTATGTGTACATGAGCGCTCGATATCAACTATGAATCGACGGGCTATGATTTAGGGATGAGGTGCGAGATGTGATTCAGTGTGCTGATGATGGGCCAGTCTGGAGGACTTGAGGTCGGGCTTTGACTGGGGCTTGAGCATGGAGATTTCGGTTGTGTGAGCATGTGCTTTTAGGCTTATAAGTCCGACAGTATCCCTATTAGTGGAATTTGTGGCTCGATGAATGGTTGGATGGCTATATAATGAGTATGATATGACTGCGGGAAGTGTTCAGATTGTTCGAATGTGACGAGAAAAGTTTGTTTGAGATGTAAAAAAGACTATTGGGTGCTTGATTTGACGTATAGTCTCGAGTTATGGGTGTGTTGAAGGATCTTTCATGTTGTTTAATTGTGGAGTGAAGTAGATTTTCATGTCGTGTTATGAGTTCAGATTCAGGAAGATTAAGTGATGACGTAGTAGTTATGGTTGTGGAAGGGTATAAAGAGATGTCAGTTTGAGGCAAAACAGGATCTCCTGCGGGGTATCCTGAGGTTGCGTGATCCCTATGTTTTTTTTGTAGATAGTTCTCCTTTACTAGTAAATTATATGTGTTGCAATTTGAGTTTGGACCGCCTGTGGAAGTTGGCTTGACTGTTACAAGGGTGAATGCGACGTTTGTAGATAATTTGAAGTATTAGATGGTTTGTGTTACATGAGCTTATGAAGGATTTAGTTGAATCTCACTGCAGTAATGTGGTATGGTTATTGTAAGTTATCAGATATTTTATTCCATGTCTTAGAGCCAAGCGGGGGAGTCTGCTATCGACGAGTTGATTGAACGATTATGTGTCGTATTGGTTTCGGTTTGAGGTATACTTGCGAATTAGTTATGACTTGCAGAGGTTGAGTTCGAGGATGACTCGAGTAAGGGAATTTCTGGATACGGGTTGTATTGCACTCTATGGGTATATGGGAATCATGGAATGATTGAGTGGTTATTCGTGAAGGATGTAGTGTGCATGGAGTAGGAATTTGCTTGGTCGCATTAAGGTGGGATTGCTTCTTTGGGTATTATTGTGTTAATGGGAAAAGGACATTTAGCCCGTTTGGACGGTACAATTGAGACTTGAGCAGAGTGGATAACTCTCGAGAAGGTTCTAATGGATTCAAGATTTACATGTAGCAATTGAGAATTTTGCGGATTAGTATATGGCTAGAAACTGAGAATTTACATTGGATGGTGTCGAGACTTGCGATATTTCTATATTATTACAGGTTCAACATTTCAGTATCAGGGAGGTGAAGGAAACTGCTTTAGATTCACAGAAGGTCTCTTCAGAGTGGGGATCTCGGTTGTGGCACTTTTGGGGTGCTTAAGAGGGAATACATCAGCTTATGGGCTTTAGGACGTGTGGTTTTATGGTAGGACCTATTTTGGTGAGTTTTGGTATGGATCGTGGTGTTCTAACAAGGGGAAGTATCAATTTGAAGACAATTCATAAGAAAACTCAGGTTGGGTTAGGTGTCATCACGACTAGTTGGATTTTGGGTCGTGACATTAAGCCATTTGATTCTTTCTTGTTTGATTGTGAGATGAAATCTTTTGAGTTTGATTTGGATTTACTAATCAAAGGTTCCATTTTTTATAAGATGTTTCAGATTACTAATGAGATTGTTTTGGAAGCTAAACTTTTTGAAAAAGAAGAAAGTTCTTTACTTGGTGTAAACTTTCTTACTTTTTTCACCCATATATTTAATAGAGCTAATTTGTTCCACTACACCAATACTTTGAGTTTAAAACAAGTTGATAACTTTCATGTGTATTGGTGTGATGAGTTTAAGAAAAAGCATGCTAAATTTTTCTTGAATGATAATATTGGGGACGCCAAGAGACTTATTTTGTTAGAACATACATTTATTATTCTCTATTTTTCATGTCGACCCGACTTCAAAAATTGCTTGTTTATTTGGGTTATGCTTGTGCTTGGACTTGATAAAGCTATGAGAGTTAATACTTTTCTTGATGATTCTTATATTGGGGCACACTTAGTATATAAATTGGAGGTATTTCATAATAATTCTCATATTATGGTTAGCTTTTATGCTTTGTTTTGCCCATGGGTATTAGTAGATTTTGGTTTGAATGGTAGATTGTCTAACTTATTGGCTTGGATGCTTGGATTTACCATGAATTTATTAAAATACTGTTTGCTTGTTAATTTGAGGCACTTGCTTATGTCCAAGTTGAAAATTTTCTAATGGAAGCTCCCTTTCTTTTATTTAAAGGCTCAAATTCAAGGACGAATTTCTTTTAAGGGAGGGAGGATGATACAATCTAGATAGCCATCGAGCAATTTGGATTCTAATTGGAGGCTACTTCTATAATGGGAGGGCTACATGTGCAATTTCGCCAACAATTAAAGACAACATTACATTTTGTGACTGTACTTGTAATATTTAGCTCTCTAGTATAAATAGCTCTAAGAATCTCATTTTAGCTTAGCTTATTTTGATATTATGAATGAAAACTCATTGAGAGTGTTTAGGATGAATTCCTGTGTTAGTTGATTACTTGTTAAGGTGAACTTGTAAGGGGCTTGCTTCCCCTTGAGGGTTGTTCCTATAGTTTTGGGTCAATTAAGTCTTAAATTGATTGGTTATTTATTTATTTCAAATGTTCTTTCAATTTTTTTTAGTTGGTTCTCTACTAAATCTCTATCTTTCTATTATTTTATTTGTGTTCTTATTATTTTGCTTCCGCGTTCGTATCACATTATATGTGATAAATATTATGATATATATAGTACTCTTCATTGTATTCGCGTCCCTTTGTCCGCTGCATCTTTTTCGTTGATGCAGCTAGTGATATTATGGATGGCGTAGACCCTCCTTCATTTTTCCATTTATTGGTGAACTCCACTTCATGTTCAGGGTACTCTTTTCTTGACTCAAATTTTTAGTATTCTTTTGGATATAGTCGGGCCTTGTCACCTGCACTTCTTTTATTCATACTGTCATAGCGATTTCATAGACACATGTGAGTTAGATTATGTTTTGTCATTTTTATTGAGGTCACACATAGCATGTATGAATAATTATTTATGTTATTTAATTTCGAGCTATGCAAGGATATGGATTTAAGAAACAATTTAATATTCCTAAATTATGCATGAGTTATAAAAGGCAATATCATAGCAGGTTGATCCACTCGATCAAGCTAAAGTATCGAGCGTCATGTCCGTCTTCCAAAGTTAGGGCATGACAATGTCCTTTATTTTATTTATGTTCATGTTGCATTCTACCTCAGCATAGCGACATGTAATGTCCTAACTTTTTCGAAAAGGCAGTCATACGAAAAGTCTATTCTAATTCGATGTTGATCATCCTTCTTGTTTATTGTTGATCACTATAGGTTGGTATTCAACTTAATACCAACTGCTTGTATTAACCATGGGTTTAAGTAATAAATAATACAATGCATTACATCTTACCTGTGACTCTTTTTGTTTTTTGTTTTTCTGTGCCTCTTTTTGTTGTTGTGTAATTTAATCGAGTAAATCAAAATCGAAAACAAAAAAATTGAACTATGCCAAATTTAATTAAATTTGATTTTAATATAATATATTAAAATGAAATAGTAAAAATAATAAATATCAAACCAACTTATCAACACCCAAATTACAGAACGAGGTGAATAGTTGAAATACATACCTCTCAAGGGATGGGACATCGCAACCATGTTTGGCATTTGAGTTTTTTTACTTGGCATGAAAAATGAGAAAACATAATCTATTGATTTTGTTATTATTTTTCTTAAACCTTATTTTATTTATTTTATAAACCATCCAGACAAAGTTGGAGTTTGAATAATTTGAATATTGAATATCAATAACTAACACAAAAAATAGGTCCTCCGGTTGTTTCAACAACAAACATGACAGAATTGAACTGGTATTTAGGCAATCGGACAACCAGATCAAAATTAAACACATCAATTTTTTAACAAGAATAAATAATTATTCTTATATCCTTTAATTAAAGAGTTGAAGTTATAAGTTTTCAAAATTTAACCGCGCCAGAATAGAAACTCAAACTTACGAGGGAAAGTTAAAAATCGCGAATGTAATTTGAACTTCAAACACTTTGATGTGAAGTTAGACCTGGCAGTCCTAACTTAATACTCATATGTCTAAACTTCAAGCTAGTAGAGATCAATTCCATTTAGAATATCAAGCAGTTTCGTTGTAATATAGACAAATAATGTACATGTTAAAGTAACAAAATAACAAAAAATATAATCCTCTTCAAAGTGTATAAATAATTTTTAAAAATATGTTATATTTTAAATAGGGGTGCTCAAAGCGGATACATAGTGTAATCTTAACTACTAATTAGGATATGGTTAGGCAATTTAAACATACAGCTTGTTTGGATGGTTGTTGCTCATTTGTATCGTATTGTATGTTATTCCAAATAATGTTTATTTTGATTGTTTAGTTAAAATTGATTGTATTGTATTATTAGATTCATTGTTCCGGACAACGAAAAGTCCCATTTTTTCTAAAAGACCGATTTGGTGTGGTGGGATTATTTCCTATTTTCCTTTTCAATTATGTTGTGATGACCCAAAGGGTCATCTTTTATTTTAGAATCTGAATTCGAGTTCCGAGGCCTTGAAAACCTCATTTCCTTTCTCCTCGATTTGCGTGCACAGTCTGGACGCATTTTCAGAAAGCTTTTATGTGAAATTTAAGAAAAATATTGAAATTTGCCTTTAAAATTGATTAAAGACTACTTCGGTCAATGTTTTTGGTAAACGGACCCGGACCCGTAATTTAATGATCCCATAGGGTCCGTAGTACAATATGGGACTTGGGCGTATGCCCGGAATCAAATTCGGAGATCCCTAGCCCGAAAAATGAATTTTTGAAGAAACTTATTTGCTGGAAAATATAAGGATTTTTAGAAATGGAATAGTGTGTGATCTCATTGGTATCGGGCCCGTATATTGGTTTCGAAGCTCGGTATAGATTTGATATGGTATTTAAGTCGTGTCTGCAAAATTTGGTGAGAAACGGAAGTAATATGACGTGATTCGGACCTTTGTTTGAGAAAATAGGAAGTTTGAACTATCTTGAAAATTTCATGAGTTTTGGTGTTAAATTAGTTATTTAAGATGTTATTTTGGCGAATTGATTGTACGAACAAGTTCGTATAATGTTTTTAGACTTGTGTGCATGTTTGATTTGGAGCCCTGAGGGCTCGGGTCGAATTTTGGATAGGCCACAGAGTGTTTTGAATATTAAGAAAAATTTTCTGGTATTGCAGGTCTGCAGACTTCGCATTTGCGAAGTCTGGCTCGCAAATGCGAGCACCGCAATTGCGAAGAATCATCACATTTGCGATGATTGGGCTGGCAGGGGACCTTCGCATTTGCGAAGTTCATCGTCGCAAATGCGACTTGAACAGTGGCCGCAATTGCAAACATCTGTTAGCATTTGCGAAGGTAGCAGGTCAGGCCAACCTTCGCATTTGCGAAACATTGGTCGCATTTGCGAGTTTGCATTTGCGAACCTGTCATCGCAAATGCGATACCTGTAACTGTTCAAAAACAAGTTTTGACGGGATTTTCACTTCATTTCTCAAATTTTCAAACCCTCAGCTCTCATAGGCGATTTTCTAAAAGAGAATACTTCCCGAAATTATAGGTAAATAATTTCTAACTCACATCCTTCAATCTATTATATCTTTTTATAAGATTTCATCACAAAATCTGGGGATTTTCATGGGGAAATTGGGTGTTTTTGGGTAGAATTTAGGAATTTCGAAATTTGGAGATTTAGACCTCAAATTGAGGTCGGATTCCAAAACCAATTGCATATCCGGGCTCGGAGGTGAATGGGTAATCGGGTTTTGGTTTGAACTTCGAGTTTTGACCAAGCAGGCCCGAGGTCGGGTTTTAACTTTTTGGGAAAAATGTTGGAAAATCTATAATTAAGCATTGGAATTGAGTTCTTTAGCATTTATTGATGTTATTAAGTTAATTATGATTTGATACAAGCGGATTAGAAGTGGACTCGAGAGGTAAAACAGTAATTGAGGTTTGATTGTGGCCGTGGAATCGAGTTAAGTGTTTGGTCTAACCTTAGCTTGAGGGAATATGTGTTGTTGTCTTATTTGCTACGTGTTAGTATTGAGTACGACGTATAGGTGTGGTGACGAGTATCTATACATTGATGTTGAGCATGCAAGTGAGTCTTATACTGTGATCGTTGTGTCTCTTATTACATACTGTTGAGCATACAGTAGCCCGAGCCCCCAGCGGCAGCTCCTACGAGGGGCAGAGGACGAGGCCGTGCGAGTGGCCGAGGTAGGGGCAGGGCTCAGCCCAGAGCAGCAGCACCAGCAACGGAGCCTCAAGTAGAGTTTGATGAAGAGGTTCCGGCCCAGACCATTCCAGCGGGCCCAACTCAGGTTCCATAGGGGTACATCGCTATCCCGGTACTCCAAGATGCTCTGGTCCGTCTAGTGGGCATTATGGAGAGTGTCACTCAGGCAAGCATACTTACTGTAGCACCAGTCATCTCTCAGGTTGGGGGAGGAGCACAGACTTCCACTACTCGCACTCTGGAGCAGATGGCTCCCTAGTTTCAAACTCCAATAGCTCAGCCAATTGGGGTTGTTCCACGAGGTTATAGCTCAGAACGATGATGGATCAACTATGTCTTCAGATGCATTGTGGAGATTGGACAGGTTCACCAAGTTTTTCACTACTACCTATGGCGGCACATCTTCAGAGGACCCTGAAGACTATTTGGACAGTTGTTATGAGGTTCAATAGAACATAGGGATAGTGGAGACCAATGGGGTCGACTTTGCTGCTTTTCGTCTGTCAGGTTCTGCCAAGATATGGTGAAGAGACTATTGTTTGGCCAGACCAGCTGGGTCGCCTGCTTTGACTTGGGACCAATTTTGCAACTATTTCTCGAGAAGTTCCTTCCAGTCACTCAGAGAGAGGAGTATCGTAGGCGGTTCGATCGTCTTCAATAGGGTTCTATGACTATCACATAGTACGAGACGAGGTTTATTGATTTGGCTTGTCATGCTCTTCTTATACTCCCCACTGAGAAAGAGAGGGTGAGGAGGTTTATTGAGGGACTCACTCAGCCTATTAGATTGCAGATGGCTAGGGAGACCGGGAGTGAGATTTCTTTTCAGGATACGGCCAATGTGTCCAGGCGAGTTGAGATGGTTTTAGCTCAAGGAAATGGTTAGGGGTCTAACAAGAGGCCTCGTCATTCGAGCAGGTTCAGTGGTTCCTCGTCTGGAGGCGAGGATTCTTTTGGTAGAGGCCATCCTCCCAGGCCATTTCATTCAGCCCTTCAGGCTTCTCACGGTGCTCCAGGTGGTCGTATTTCTCATATGCAGTATTATGATCATCTACCCTATAGTACACCACTAACTCCTATCAGTGCACCTCCGCACCAGAGTTTTCAGGGTGGTTACTCAGGCCGTCAAGGTCAGTTCTAGGGTCAACAGTCTTAGCAGCTGAAGTCCTTTTATACTTGTGGCGATACGAGGCATATTGCTAGATTTTGCCCTCGAGCCTCGAGCAGTTCTCAGCATTAGGGTTATCGTGCCATGGTTTCGGCTACGGGTGTTCCACCGCCCGCTCAGCCAGCTAGAGGTAGGGGTTAGGTAGCTAAAGGTGGAGGTTGAGGTGTTAGAGGTGGAGGTCAGGCCGCTAGAGGTGGAGGCCAGCCAACAGGAGGCCGTCACAGGGTTGTAGTTTAGAGTCGTGGGGCCCAACCTCGATGTTATGCTTTCCCAGCCAGGCCTGAGGTTAAGGCATCCGATGCTGTTATCACAGGTATGGTTTCAGCTTGGAGTAGAGATGCTTCAGTTCTATTTGATCCAGGGTCTACATACTCCTATGTGTCATCTTATTTTACTACGTATTTGGTTGTGCCTCGTGATTCTTTGAGTGCTCCTGTAAATATGTCCACACCGGTGGGTGATTCTATTATTGTAGAATGTGTCGATCGCTCGTGTGTGGTTATTATTGGGGGTCTTGAGACCAGTGTAGACCTCCTACTTTTGGATATGGTCAATTTTGATGTCATCTTGGGGATGGATTGGCTGTCACCTTATCATGCCATATTGGACTGTCACCACAAGACCGTGACCTTAGCCTAGCTGGGGTTGCCTCGATTGGAGTGGAGAGGGACTCCTGGTCATTCTACCAGTAGGGTCATTTCTTATATGAAGGCTCAACGTATAGTCGAGAAGGGTTGTTTGGCTTATTTGGCTTATGTTCGCGATTTCAGTGTAGAGGTTCCTTTCATGGATTTCATACCAGTTGTTCGTGAGTTTCCAAAGGTGTTTCATGTAGACCTGTCGGGGATGCCACATGACAAAGATATTGACTTTTGCATTGATGTGGCTCTGGGCACTCAACCCATCTCTATTCCACCATATCGCATGGCCCCGCCAGAGTTGAAAGAATTGAAGGAATAGTTGCAAGATTTGCTTGATAAGGGCTTTATTATACCTAGTGTCTCGCCCTGGGGTGTGCCGGTGTTATTTGTTAAGAAGAAGGATGGGTCGATGAGGATGTGTATAGATTATCGGCAGTTAAACAAAGTCACCATCAAGAACAAGTATCCATTGCCGAGGATTGATGATTTATTTGATCAGCTTCAGGTTGCCAGGTGTTTTTGAAGATTGATTTGAGGTCTGTCTACCACCAGTTGAGGATTAGGGCAACCGATATCCCTAATATATCTTTTCGCACTAGGTATGAGCATTATGAGTTTCTAGTGATGTCATTTGGGTTGACAAATGCCCCAGCAGCATTCATAGATTTAATGAACCGAGTGTTCAAGCCCTATCTGGATTCCTTTGTGATTGTTTTCATTGATGATATGTTGATCTACTCCCATAGCCGAGAGAAGCATGAGCAGCATCTTCGAGTTGTCCTTCAGACTCTAAGAGACAACCAATTATATGCTAAGTTTTCGAATGTGAATTTTGGTTGAGTTCAGTTGCTTACTTAGGTCACGTCGTATCAGCAGAGGGTATTCAGGTGGATCATAAGAAGATTGAGGTAGTCAGAGACTGGACCAGGCCCACATCAGCTACAGAGATCCAGAGTTTCTTAGGTTTGGTAGGCTACTATCGTCGATTTTGTAAGGCCCCGTGAAAACTTGTACTCAAAACCCGGTAGTTCGGACCTTTTGTACTAATCTATGCTATAAAAAGTCAAGAGATATTGTTTTCCAGAAAATGCGATTCTGCGGTCGAGAATGCGGTCGCATATCAGGTATGCGGACCGCATAATCGCCGCAAAGTGAGCCAGTGTGTTGGTCGAATTGGAGGTTAAATCTGCGACCTGATATGCGATCGCATAACCGATATGCGGACCACATAGTCGTCGCATATTTCCCTTGGGATTTTTGTGACAGGCAGTTCTGCGGTGCATTATGCGACCGCAGAACGAGTACGCGGACCGCATTTCTGCCGCATACCCAGGCAGTGTGTTTAGATTTTGGGAGCACTTTTACGGTCCATTCTGCGGACCGCATTTCCACTCTGCGATCGCATACCTAACCCGAGCTCCAATTTTCTAAATTTTAAACCCGACCCCTTTTTCAATAAAACACCCCAGCCCCTTATTTTAACCTATTTTCTGAACTAAACTAGAGAGAGGGAAGAGAGGATTCTTGAGAGAGAAAGTCTTGTCTCCATCAATTTGATTTTTTCGTAATTGTCTTCATCTCCGTTCTTGAAGGTAAAATCCCCAACCCTTTTTCATTGTTTTCAGATTTAAACAAAAAGGGGGACTCTCATGCGCTAATTCTTGAAAATGGAAATTGAGATACACATGCATATCCTTTAAAACCTAGAATCTAGTAAGAGGAATTGGGTAGAACTAAAGATTTGCAAAAGAAGGGTTGGAAACCTAAGTAAGTTCGGGCTGAGTTTGTGAACTTCAATTCTAAGTTATATGTGCTAACTTGTGAACTAGATTGACGGTACTAGGCTGTTGGTGAATTGAAAGTAGAAGTTAAAAAGGGAATTTGACTCCAGGTATGTATGGCTAACTTTAACCTTTGTAAAGTCACCTTGTTGGTGTACGGGTAATTGGTATGTGTTACTTATGTGGACTATTTGTGAAATTCCTGTGATTAATGTGCCTTGAACGTTGTTGGTTAAGTTTTTCGTTATTGTGGTGTGAGTAAAATGGCAATAACACAAGTGCGTGTGGGTATGAATGTGTTACGTGGTGAGAGCTATGGAACAAACGATGGAAAGAAATCATAATTGATACAATTGAAACAACTGTGGCAATATCATACGTGACTTGTTGTGGGTAATTATCGTTGTGACTTGAATTGTGTACGGGTTATTGTATATGTTGTAATTGATATTGATGTTTATGAACACTCTTTGTGAATTGTTTTTGTTGTTGTGTGAAATATGATTGTCCGTTGGGATCGGGTTACACGCTGTAACACGAAGTAATAAGGTGTGGGTTGTGGTTATAAGGGTAGCCGAGGTAATATGAGTGGCCGAGGTAATAAGGGTGGAAAAGTGATCGAAATAACTATTGAAATAAAAATATGTGAAAGTTGTGAAACCATTGATGTGATGAAATAATGTTGAAAAGGGAAAATGAGAGATTGTGGAGTTGTTTGGCTCTAGTTGTTCCTTTCATATGCATTTGATTGTTGATTCTATTACCGTTTGTTATTTGTGTACTTCTTGATTTTACTTGGGGTAAAGTTTGTTTATACATACTAGTACAATTCAAATGTACTGACGTCCCTTTTGTCGAGGGCGCTACATTCGTATTATGATTGTAGGTGGTTCCATAACAGGTACTTCAGCCCACCGACAGTAGCACTCCTTCACCTCCCGTCAGCTGAATTGGTGAGCCCCTTTCCTCTCGGGGCCCTGCGTGGCTGATGCCGCTTTTCTTCCCGGAGTCTTATTTTGGTATTTGTGTAAGGTATAGCCGGAGCCTTATTGCCGACATTTCCGTATTATTCTTCAGTTGTATTTATAGGCTCCGTAGACAGGAAACGTGGATTATGTACTTATGTATTTTGGGCAGTATAACTTGTAAACCACGCTAAGTAACTATGTATGTTATGTAAATCTCGTAAGAATGTGTTTAAATTTATAAATGGCTATTTCACTTGGTTAATGGGTGATGGAAACGCAGGGTATCACGTGGAATAGGAAAGGCACCCAGGTTCACTTGGTTGAGGGCTACCCGGTCGAGCGTCGGTCGCGCCCCTCGGTTTTTGGGGCGTGACAAACTTGGTATCAGAGCCTAAGGTTTTAAAGTGTCCTAGGATGTCTCGAAGCCGTGTCTAGTAGAGTCCTCCTTATCGGTGTGTTGTCGACCACATCTATAAGTTGGAGGCTACATGGGCGTTTAGGAAATTACCTTCTTCTTTGTTACTCTATATCATGCGGTGAAGTGAAAAGTGGAAGTATTTACATCTAACTCGTGCTCTGTTCCAAATTTTCAGTAATGGCACCTAAGAAGAGAGCTAGACTCGGCCTCGGGGCCAATGCCACCCCAAGTGTGGCTGTGAATCATGTACCTGATGTTGTGGGTGAGAGTGACTCCCCGGTCTGAAATCTGCCTGGCCCATCTATTCCAGATCCAAGTATTCCTGTTCCAGCTGCGGCAGAGGGTGCTACCACCCCTCCCGCCGATATTCCTGATCTTGATGCAATTCTAGCTTCCGGTTCCGGGGTTTCTGATGGGGACCTTAGAGGAGCCATCCATATGTTGACCCAGTTAGTGGCCGCTCAGGCCCAGAAATCTCATGATGCCCCTGTGCCCCCCAGCAGACAGGGGGATTCCGCCAGCTCCCGAGTCAATCGGTTTCTGCGGTTGGCCCCTCCAGAGTTCACGGGCACAGACCCAGAGGCCGATCCGCAGGATTTCCTTGATGAAATGTATAAGACCCTTCGAGTGATGAAGACTATAGAGACGGAAGGGGTTGAGTTGGCTTCATACAGGTTGAGGGGAGCAGCGTATTCGTGGTTAGAGATGTGGGAGGATTCCCGTGGGGAGTAAGACCTCCAGCTAGATGGGATGAGTTTGTAGATGCATTCATGGACCACTTCTTACCTGCCGAGACAATGGCGGACCATGCCACAGAGTTTGAGGTCCTCAAGCAGGGCAGTATGAGTGTTTGGGAGTACTACATAGAGTTTGTGAGGTTGTCCAAGTATGCTCCTCAGTTAGTGTCGACCATGGATGCTCGAGTTCGGTGATTCGCTCAGGGTCTTAGTCCTTTGGTGGTGAATGAGGCTGCTACAGCGGCCTTACACTCAGATATGAATTATGGGAAGATTGTGGGGTTCGCTCAGGCCACAGAGGCTAGGAAGTTGAAAATACGGGCAGAAAGGGAGAGTAGCAGCAGGGCCCGATCAGCGGGTCACTCAGGGAGACCAGTTCCGGGGAAAGGGCCATCAGGGCCGTCCCAGTCATATGCCCAGTCCTCAGCAAGCGTACCGCCATCGATGCATAGTTATCAGCAGGGCAGTCACTTGAGATCAGGTTCAGATAGTAGGAGACCCCATCATTCCGGTCGTCCCGGAGGGAGATCACTGCAGCAGGGGAGGGCTTCATGCCCCAAGTGTGGGAGGTTCCATTCAGAGACTTGTTATTTGGATATTCCGGTGTGTTACAGATGCGGGGAGAGAGGTCATATCCAGCGGGACTGCCATGCGCCCAGTGAGGGCATGGGTGGGAGATTTGCTCAGTCATCCGGTTCTTCAGCTGCCACATCATCCGTGTGTCCTCTAGCCCTAGCAGGGCGCGGTGTAGTTAGGGGTGGAGCTTGTGGTAGAGATGTATCCATTCGGTTTTACGCCTTGAGTGGTTTCCAGAGTGCAGAGGCCTCCACAGATGTTTCTACATGTATCTTGTCTGTTTAGGCCATTGATTGTTATGCTCTTATTGATCAGGGGTCCTCTTTGTCTTATGTCACCCCATTCATTGCTTCAAGTTTTGGGGTAGAACCCGAACAGCTTCATGAGTCGTTCTCTGTATCAACTCCGGTTGGTGATTCTATTACAGCCACGCGAGTTAATAGGAATTGCGTTGTCATGGTATGTAGTCGTGCTACCACGACCGATCTTATTGAGCTTGAAATGGTGGATTTTGATGTGATTATGGGAATGGACTGGCTTTATTCGTACTTTGCTAAACTTGACTGCCGAACGAGAGTCATGAGGCTTGAGTTCCCTAATGAGCCGGTTATTGAGTAGAAGGGAAATGGTGTGGTGCCGAAAGGTAGGTTTATTTCATACCTTAAGGCTTTGAAGATGATTAGGAAGGGGTGTATTTACCATTTGGTCCGGGTGGCGGACACCACTTCAAAAGTGTCTGTCCCCGAGTCCGTGCCAGTCGTGAAGTAGTTTCTTGAAGTGTTTCCGAACGAGCTTCTAGGGATCCCGCCAAATAGGGAGATTGATTTCGGGATTGATGTATTGCCAGATACGCGACCGATATCTATTCCACCATACAGAATGGCGCCAGCGGAGTTGAGGGAGTTAAAGGAACAACTGAAGGATTTATTAGAAAAGGGGTTCATACGGCCAAGTGTGTCACCGTGGGGTGCCCCGGTTCTTTTTGTCAGAAAGAAGGATGGGTCGCTCCGGATGTGTATTGATTATCGACAGCTTAACAAGGTCACCATCAAGAATAAATATCATTTGCCTCAGATAGATGATTTGTTCGACCAATTGCAAGGTGCGAGGTTCTTTTCCAAAATTGATCTACGGTCCGGGTA
The DNA here is from genome assembly GCF_000393655.2 of Nicotiana sylvestris. Taxonomy (NCBI): domain Eukaryota; kingdom Viridiplantae; phylum Streptophyta; class Magnoliopsida; order Solanales; family Solanaceae; genus Nicotiana; species Nicotiana sylvestris. Next base: position 15,058,235 of record NC_091064.1, read on the forward strand.
TCACCAATTGAAGATCAGAGAACAGGATATTCTTAAGACCGCTTTCAGAACTCATCACTTTGAATTCTTGGTCATGTCTTTTGGGCTAACCAATGCCTCGACAGCTTTCATGGATCTTATGAATCGGGTCTTCAAGCCATTTCTAGACTCCTTTGTGATTGTTTTCATTAATGACATCCTTGTTTATTCGCGGAGCCGGGAGGATCATGCCGATCACCTCAGGGCAGTTCTGTAAACCCTTTTTAGCAGCAGTTGTATGCTAAATTTTCAAAATGTGAATTTTGGTTGGATTCCGTTACCTTTCTAGGCCATGTTGTTTCCAGTGAAGGGATTCAGGTGGATCCCCAGAAGATTGCAGTAGTAAAAGATAGGCCTAGACCCACGACCCCAACGGAGATCCGTAGCTTCTTGAGTTTAGCGGGGTATTGTCAGAGGTTTGTGGAGGGATTCTCTACCCTCGCCTCCCCTTTGACTAGGTTGACGCAGAAAGCAGTTAAGTTCCAATGGTTCTACGCTTGTGAGAAAAGTTTTCAGGAATTGAAGTCGAGATTGACCTCGGCGTCGATATTGACCTTGCCGGAAGGCACAGAAGGATTTGTGGTTTATTGCGATGCCACCAGGGTCGGTTTGAGGTGTGTGTTGATGCAACATGGGAAGGTTATAGCATATGCTTCAAGGCAACTCAAGAATCACGAGAAGAATTATCCGACGCATGATTTGGAGCTTGCGGTAGTTGTATTTGCCTTGAAAATATAGCAGCATTATCTTTATGGGGTCCATGTGGATGTGTTCTCGGACCACAAGAGTCTCCAATATTTGTTCAAGCAGAAGGAGTTGAATTTAAGGCAGCGGCGGTGGTTAGAATTGATCAAGGATTATGATATGGATATTTTATACCATCCAGGGAAGGCGAATGTGGTGGCCAACGCTCTCAGTCAGAAGTCCCTGTGTAGTTTGGCTCATTTGGGAGCGGATCAGAGGCCTTTGGCTCGGTAGGTTTATCAATTGGCCAGTCTGGGGGTTCGTATTTCGACCTCAGACGAGGGGAAGGTTATGGTGCATAATGGAGCCGAATCATCACTGGTAGCGGAAGTCAAGGAAAAGTAGCTCATTGATCCAGCATTAGCACAGATGAAAGAGGCAGTTTTGAATAACAAGACTTCGACATTTTCACTCGGTGGTGAGGATGGTGTATTATGATGTCAAGGTAGGCTGTGTGTTCTAGATGTTGATAATCTTCGTGGGAGGGTAATGGCGGAGGCTCATAATTCCAGGTATTCTGTGCACCTAGGTTCTACGAAAATGTACCGTGATCTCAAGGAAATTTATTGGTAGAACGGTATGAAGAGGGGTGTGGCGGACTTTGTATCTAAATGTCCGAATTGTCAGCAAGTAAAAGCTGAGCACCAGCGGCCCCGTGGGTTAACTCAGCTTGTGGAAATACCAATGTGGAAATGGGAGATTATCAACATGGATTTCGTGGTAGGATTACCTCGCACTCAGCGCAAGTTTGACTCAATTTGGGTAATAGTGGATCGACTCACCAAATCAGCTCACTTCTTGCCAGTCAAGTCCACGAATACTGCGGAACAATATGCTCAACTGTATATCAAGGAAATAGTAAGGCTTCATGGCACTCCAATTTCTATTATTTCAGATCGAGGGGCCCAGTTCACAGCTAATTTTTGGAAGAAATTTCAGCAAGGTTTGGGTACTCAGGTGAATCTCAGCACGACTTTCCATCCGCAGACTGACGGTCAAGCGGAGCGGACTATTCAGACGCTTAAAGATATGTTACGTGCTTGTGTCTTGGATTTCAAAGGTAATTGGGATGATCACTTGCCACTTATAGAATTTGCTTACAATAACAGCTTCCATGTTAGCATTCAGATGGCCCCATTTGAGGCATTGTACAGGAGGAGATGTAGGTCTCCGATTGGATGGTTCGAAGTGGGTGAAGCAGAATTGTTAGGGCCAGATCTCGTGCACCAGGCTATGGAAAAAGTTAAAATCATTCAGGAAAGGCTGAAAGCTGCTCAGAGTCGCCAGAAATTTTATGCGGACATTCGTCGAAGAAGATTGGAATTCCAAGTAGATGATTGGGTGTTCTTGAGGGTATCTCCTATGAAGGGAGTCATGCGATTTGGGAAGAAAGGGAAGTTGAGTCCTAGATATGTCGGGCCATATCGGGTCACTCAAAGGATAGGACAAGTGGCCTATAGACTGGAATTGCCTCCTGAAATGTCATTAGTGCACCCGGTGTTCCATGTGTCTATGTTAAAGAAAGTGGTTGGAGACCCATCCACCATCGTGCCAATCGAGGCTATCGAGGTCAATAAAGAGTTATCATATGAAGAAATTCCGGTCGCTATTCTTGATAGTCAAGTCTGCAAATTGAGAAACAAGGAAGTTGCTTCAGTTAAAGTGCTATGGCAAAGTCAACAAGTCGAGGAAGCCACGTGGGAAGCGGAAAGTGAAATGAAAGAAAAATATCCCCATCTGTTTGAACAAGTCTAGTAGTGATCGTGCGAACTCTTGTCTTTAGGTAAATTGATGTTGTGTTCAATCTGGTGCAAAGACACCCCATATTTTTCCCTAAATGCTTTACTATTGTAACTCCTCAAGTTGTGCAAGAACTGTATGTGTTGTGATTAATTGAGTCATGCGCAAGCCCTTTTTTTTTGGTAAGTGAAAGTTTTGTAAGAACTCATGTGATAAGTGAGGGATTAAAGGTAATGTAGATTGGTAATGATTAATTGAAATGCGTATAGTGTATTGAAGTGGTTGGACTGTATAGAACTCATTGAAGTGGCCAAATTATGTGCAGGTGTTGAGGTAATGAATTGTATACCAGTTGTAGGGATAATAGGGATAACGTAATGGTGCTTGGAAATAATGTTTTGGGGGCTCTCTGACAGGTAGATAAGTCTAATTACAAAGGAAACTCTGGCAAAATATTTCAAAAAAAAAGTTTGCATTTCATGTTTTCAAAACCAACCGATTTCCAAAATCCTCATTCGAGGACAAATGATTTTAAGTGGGGGAGGATGTAAGGCCCCGTGAAAAAAGTCCAGAAAATGCTAATCTATACCCAGTAGTCCACAAAAGACCCAGTAGTTCGGACCTTTTGTACTAATCTATACTATAAAAAGTCAAGAAATACTGTTTTCCAGAAAATGCGATTTTGCGGTCGAGAATGCGGTCGCATATCAGGTATGCGGACCGCATAATCGTCGCAAAGTGAGCTAGTGTGTTGGTCGAATTGGAGGTTAAATCTGCGACCTGATATGCGATCGCATAACCGATATGCGGACCGCATAGTCGTCGCATATTTCCCTTGGGATTTTTGTGAGGGGCAGTTCTGCGGTACATTATGCGACCGCAGAATGAGTACGCGAACCGCATTTCTGCCGCATACCCAGGAAGTGTGTTCAGATTTTGGGAGCACTTTTACGGTCCATTCTGCGGACCGCATTTCCACTCTGCGATCGCAAAGTGCGATCGCATACCTAACCCGTGCTCCAATTTTCTAAATTTTAAACCCGACCCCTTTTTCAATAAAACACCCCAGTCCCTTATTTTAACCTATTTTCTGAACAAAACTAGAGAGAGGGAAGAGTGGATTCTTGAGAGAGAAAGTCTTGTCTCCATCAATTTGATTTTTTCAAAGTCACTCGGGCCGGGGAATTTCAAGTAATTGTCTTCATCTCCATTCTTGAAGGTAAAATCCCCAACCCTTTTTCATTATTTTCAGATTTAAACAAAAAGGGGGACTCTCATGCGTTAATTATTGAAAATGGAAGTTGAGATACACATGCATGTCCTTTAAAACCTAGAATCTAGTAAGAGGAATTGGGTAGAACTAAAGATTTGCAAAAGAAGGGTTGGAAACCTAAGTAAGTTCGGGCTGAGTTTGTGAACTTCAATTCTAAGTTATATGTGCTAACTTGTGAACTAGATTGACGGTACTAGGTTGTTGGTGAATTGAAAGTAGAAGTTAAAAAGGGAATTCGACTCCAGGTATGTATGGCTAACTTTAACCTTTGTAAAGTCACCTTGTTGGTGTACGGGTAATTGGTATGTGTTACTTATGTGGACTATTTGTGAAATTCCTGTGATCAATGTGCCTTGAATGTTGTTGGTTAAGTTTTCCGTTATTGTGGTGTGAGTAAAATGGCAATAACACAAGTGCGTGTGGGTATGAATGTGTTACGTGGTAAGAGATGTGGAACAAACGATGGAAAGAAATCGTAATTGATACAATTGAAACAACTGTGGCAATATCATACGTGACTTGTTGTGGGAAATTATCGTTGTGACTTGAATTGTGTACGGGTTATTGTATATGTTGTAATTGGTATTGATGTTTATGAACACTCTTTGTGAATTGTTATTGTTGTTGTGTGAAATCTGATTGTCCGGTGGGATCGGATTGCGCCGCCGCAACACGAAGTAATAAGGTATGGGTTGTGGTGATAAGGGTGGCCGAGGTAATAAGGGTGGCCGAGGTAATAAGGGTGGAAAAGTGATCAAAATCACTATTGAAATAAAAATATGTGAAAGTTGTGAAACCATTGATGTGATAAAATAACGTTGAAAGGGGAAAAGGAGAGATTGTGGAGTTGTTTGGCTCTGGTTGTTCCTTTCATGTGCATTTGATTGTTGATTCTATTACCGTTTGTTATTTGTGTACTTCTTGATTTTACTTGGGGTAAAGTTTGTTTATACATACCAGTACAATTCAAATGTACTGACGTCCCTTTTGTCGGGGGCGCTACATTCGTGTTATGATTGTAGGTGGTTCCATAACAGGTACTTCAGCCCACCGACAGTAGCACTCCTTCACCTCCCGTCAACTGAATTGGCGAGCCCCTTTACTCTTGGGGCCCTGCGTGGCTGATGCCACTTTTCTTCCCGGAGTCTTATTTTGGTATTTGTGTAAGGTATAACTGGAGCCTTGTTGCCGGCATTTCCGTATTATTCTTCAGTTGTATTTAGAGGCTCCGTAGACAGGAAACGTGGGTTATGTACTTATGTATTTTGGGCAGTATAACTTGTAAATCACGCTAAGTAACTATGTATGTAATGTAAATCTCGTAAAAATGTGTTTAAATTTATAAATGGCTATTTCACTTGGTTAATGGGTGATGGAAACACAGGGTATCACGTGGAATAGGAAAGGCACCCAGGTTCTCTTGGCTGAGGGCTACCCGGTCGAGCGCCGGTCGCGCCCCTCGTTTTTTGGGGCGTGACAGGTTTGTGGTGGGGTTTTCATCCATAGCAGCCCCGATGACCAGATTGACCCAGAAGAGTGCCCCGTTCTGGTGGTCGGACGAGTGTGAGGTAAGCTTTCATAAGCTTAAGACAGCTTTGACCACGGCGCCCGTGTTGGTATTTCCCACAGGTTCAGGGCCATATACAATGTATTATGACACATCTCGTATAGGGCTTGGTGAGGAGTTGATGCAGAATGGCAAGGTTATTGCATATGCTTCATGACAGTTGAAGATTTACGAGAAGAATTATCCAATTCATGATTTGGAGCTAGCAGCCATTGTTCATGCGCTGAAGATTTGGAGGCATTATTTATATGGCATGTAATGTGAGGTGTTCACGGATCACAAGAGTTTGCAATACTTATTCAAGCAGAAGGAGCTAAATTTAAGGCAAATGAGGTGATTGGAGATATTAAAAGACTATGATATTAGCATCTTGTATCATCCTGGGAAGGCCAATGTAGTGGCCGATGCTTTGAGTGGGAAGTCGGCTAGTACGGGCAGCCTTGCGTATATTCCAGTCGGTGAAAGACCGTTTGCTTTGGATTTTCAGGATTTAGCCAAGTTCGTGAGGTTGGATGTTTCTGAGCCCAGTTGTGTTCTAGCTTGCACAATTGCTCGTTCTTCATTATTTGAGCATATCAGAGATCGACAGTATGATGATCCTCTTTTGCTTATCCTTAGGGACACAGTGCGGGACGGAGGTGCAAATGAGGTTACAGTTGGAGATGATGAAGTTTTGAGGATGTAGGGTCGTGTTTGTGTGCTTAATGTGGATGGACTTTGTGAATTGATTCTAGAGGAGGCCCATAGTTCCCGGTATTCTATTCATCCGGGTGCCACCAAGATGTATCAGGACTCTCGGCAGCATTATTGGTGGAGAAGAGTGAAGAAGGATATTATTGCATATGTAGCTCGGTGTTTGAATTGTCAGTAGGTAAAGTATGAGCATTAGAGACCTGGTGGTTTGCTTTAGAAGATTGAAATTCCTGAGTGGAAGTGGGAGTGTATCACTATGGACTTCGTTGTTGGACTCCCACGGACTCAAATGAAGTTCGACCAGTATGGGTTATTATGGATAGGCTGACTAAGTTGGCGCATTTCATTCCTATGGCAGTTTCCTATTCTTCGGAGCAGTTGGCATAGATTTATATCAGTGCGATTGTTCGTCTCCATGGTGTGCCCGTGTCTATAATTTCTGATCGAGGCACGCAGTTTACCTCCCATTTCGGGAGGGTAGTTCAGCATGAGTTGGGTATGCGGGTCGAGTTGATCACAACATTTCATCCTCAAACGGACGGACAGTCCGAGCGTACCATTCAGATTTTGGAGGATATGCTCCGAGCATGTGTTATTGACTTTGGAGGTTCTTGGGATCAGTTCTTCGTGTTAGCAGAGTTTGCCTAAAACAACAGTTATTAGTCGAGCATCCAGATAGCTCCCTATGAGGCATTATATGATAGACGGTGTTGGTCGCCAGTTGGATAGTTTGAGCCGGAGAGGCTCAGTTGGTGGGTATAGATTTAGTTCAGGATGCCTTGGATAAGGTTAAGATTATTCAGGATAGACTTCGTACAGCTTAGTCCAGGCAAAAGAGTTATGCCGACCGTAAGGTTCGTGATGTGGCATTCATGGTCGGAGAGCGAGTGTTGCTTCGGGTGTCGCCTATGAAAGGCATGATGAGATTTGGGAAGAAGGGCAAGCTAAGCCCTAGGTTCATCAGGCCTTTTGAGATCCTTGATCGAGTAGGAGAGCTGGCTTACAGACTTGCGTTGCTGGCGGGTTTATCAGTTGTGCATCCAGTGTTTCATGTGTCCATGCTTTGGAAGTATCATGGCGATCTATCCCACGTGTTAGATTTCAGCACTATCCAGCTGGACAAGGATTTGACCTACGAGGAGGAGTCGGTGGCCATTTTAGACCAACTGGTTCGTTAGATGAGATCGAAGAGTTACCCTTCGATTCATGTGAAGTGGAGAGGTCAGCCTGTTGAGGCACCTACCTGGGAGTCCGAGTCCGATATGCGGAGCCGATATCCCCATCTTTTCATTGACTCAGGTACTTTTCAATGTTCGTTCGAGGACGAACGATTGGTTTAGAGGTGGAGAATGTGATGACCCAAAGGGTCTTCTTTTGTTTTAGAATCCGAATCCGGGTTCCGAGGCCTTGAAAATCTCATTTCCTTTCTCCTCGATTTGCATGCGCAGTCCGGGCGCATTTTTCTTAAAGCCTTTATGTGAAATTTAAGAAAAATATTAAAATTTGCCTTTAAAATTGATTAAAGTTGACTTCGGTCAACATTTTTGGTAAGCAGACCCGGACCCGTGATTTGACGGTCTCGTAGGGTCCGTAGTAAAATATGAGACTTGGGCATATGCCCAGAATCGAATTCTGAAGTCCCTAGCCCGAGAAATGAATTTTTGAAGAAAATTATTTGCTGGAAAATATAAGGATTTTTTGAAATAGAATAGTGTGTGACCTTGTTGGTATCGGGCCCGTATCTTGATTTCGGATCCCGGTACAAGTTTGATATGGTATTTAAGTCGTGTCTGTAATATTTGGTGAGAAACGAAAGTAATTTGACGTGATTCAAACCTTTGGTTGAGAAAATAGGAAGTTTGAACTATCTTAAAAATTTCATGAGTTTTGGTGTTAAATTCGTTGTTTAAGATGTTATTTTGGCGATTTGATCGCACGAATAAGTCCGTATGATGTTTTTAGACTTGTGTACATGTTTGGTTTGGATCCCCGAGGGCTCGGGTGAGTTTTGGATAGGCCACGGAGTGTTTTGAACTTAAGGAAATTTTCTGGTATTGCAGGTCTGTAAACTTTGCATTTGCGAAGTCTGGATCACAAATGCAAGCACTAATTGTGAAGAATCATCGCATTTGCGATGATTGGGCTGGGCAGGGGACCTTCACATTTGCGAAGTTCATCATCGCAAATGCGACTTGAAAAGTGGCCGCAATTGCGAACATCTGTTCGCATTTGCGAAGGCAGCAGGTCAGGCCAAGTTTCGCATTTGCGAGTTAGCATTTGCGAACCTGTGATCGCAAATACGATACTTGCAACTGTTCAAAGACAAGTTTTGACGGGATTTTCACTTCATTTCTCAAGTTTTCAAACCCTAAGCTCCCATATGCAATTTTCTAAAGGAGAGTTCTTCCCCAAATCATTGGTAAATAATTTTTAACTCATTTCCTTTAATCTATTCCATATTTTACAAGATTTCATCACAAAATCTAGGGATTTTCATGGGGGAATTGGGTGTTTTTGGATAGAATTTAGTAATTTTGAAATTTGGGAATTTAGACCTCAAATTGAGGTTGAATACCAAAACCAATTGCATATCCGGGCTCGAGGGTGAATGGGTAATCGGGTTTTGGTCCGAACTTCGAGTTTTTACCAAGCAGGCCTGGGGTCGAATTTTGACTTTTCGGGAAAAATAGTGGGAAACCTATAATTAAGCATTGGAATTGAGTTCTTTAGCATTTATTGATGTTGTTAAGTCAATTATGATTAGATACAAGCAGATTGAAGGTGGAATCGAGAGCTAAAGCGGTAATTGAGGTTTGATTGTGGCCGTGGAATCGAGGTAAGTATTTGGTCTAACCTTAGCTTGAGGGAATATGTGTTGTTGTCTTATTTGCTACGTGTTAGTATTGAGTACGACGTATAGATGTGGTGACGAGTATCTATACGTTTATGTTAAGCATGCAAGTTAGTCTTATACTGTGACCTTTGTGTCTCTTATTACGTATTGTTCATGCTTAAATTGATGATTCTCCATGTTGAATAAGTCCTATGATATTTTCTTGGTGTTGGATCATTGTCGAGTATTGACTCAAGTTAGACTTATTTTGTGAAGTTAACTGTTCAAATGAGATTTGTTATTGTTGATTCCTTTGCCGGGATGTTATTGTTTCTATTTTTTTGGTGGGGAAGAGTGTAAAGTACGAAGAGTGATACCGTGCACGATATTGCGAGTGAGTGTTAATGCACAAAGGGTAATGCTATGCCATATTTTGTGAGTGTTAATGCACGAAGGGTGATGACATGCCATATTCTATGAGTGTTAACGCACGAAGGGTGATGTCATGCCATGCTTATGAGAGAGTTAAAGCACGAAGGGTGATGCCGTGCACATGTTACTATGTTATTATTTCTGTTGGCTCATAGTATGACGTTATTTTGCTTCTTTATGGTTCACTGTCAGAATTTGATATTCCCCTCAGCATGTTTCCCCTTCCTGTTATGTTTGTTAAATTCTTGTTATTATTGTTTTTCTTGTATATGATTTAATTTCACAGGTTTATATTGTTGTCGTGTCCTAACCTCGTCACTACTTCACCTAGGTTAGGCTCGACACTTACCAGTACATGAGGTCAGTTGTACTGATACTACACTCTGCACTTTCTGTGCAGATTCGGTTCCGGACCTCGTGAGTAGAGTTTGGGTTGCTGCCTTCATTCCACGGGAGACCCAAGGTAGTTCTGCTGGCATTCGCAGACCCTAGAGTCCCCTTCTTCCTCATTTTGGATTTTATGTCTCTTTTTATTTTGAGAACATATGTATTTCTTTTAAACCTATATTTGTAGAATTTCTTAGACGTTCGTGGATTGTGACACCAGATCAACGAGGTAGTCATGTACTAGAATTGTTCAACTGTTATAACATTTCCGCACTTTATCTCTATTTGGCTTTAGCTATTATTTATTTCTGTTCTGGTTAATAATTAATGTGATAAGACTGTATTTTTCGGTTTGCCTAGCTTTCAAGAGTAGGCGACACCACGATGGTGGGAAATCCGGATAGTGACATATGCCCTACCTTATTTCTTTATAATTCTATTTTACCCTTTACTTTTTTTTTTAATTTTAATCCAAATCTCCTAACCTGTAACCTACACCTTCATTCCTTTTTTCCTTCTGCTGCTTCCAATTCCAATGTCAAGTAATGGTTTTGCCTTCTTTTTGTTTTTTTCTTTCTTCTACTTTGATTTTTAGCTCCAATTCTAATTACTTTATCTCCAATTAGCTGTATAATATTGATTTTTAATTCCAATTCTAATTACTTTATGTGTGATTCTTGATAATATTTAAAATAATTGAGGGTATTTTGGTAAACTTATCTATGACAGTATAGTACGATACGGTCAAACCAAACAACAAAATGTTATTTGACAACAACAAACAATACAATCTATCCAAACGTTGTATTCATAAAATGATACAATACAATTGTTGGAATACATCGCTCCCAGTCTAACCATCTGATCTCTCAGAAATGAATTGATACAGAAAAAGAGAAGAGAGAAATCAGTGAAGAAGAAGAGAAGAAAGGACTAAAGGTCTTAGACAAAACAACTTCGGACAAAACAATGCTAAGACTTGGTCTTAGCTCATCCTCTGAAAAGCCACGTGACAGGAAACGTGGAATCATCTCACCCAGCAAGCAAAATAATGAAGGATCTCATCTGGACCACTCAAAGCATGGTCACATTCTAGATCTTTCTCACATGCACACAAACACACACACCCACATGCTGAAGGAATAATAATTAGTTATATTTTTAGAACTAAGCTAGTAGAAATAGGACAAGTATACATAATTCATAGGCTATTTTTTTTATTTTCTTCTTCTTTCTAAATAGTTAATACTTGTATATATACACAATCCTCTTGTACAACAATTCATTCAGAAATATACAGAAAAATTTCACAATTCTCTTCTTCAAATTCCTACATGGTATCATAGCATTAGCTCTTCTTTTCAATTTTCTGAATCAGTCATGTCTCCTTCCTCCAATACTACTGAAACTCCTAATGTCCATAGCTCATCATCAACAACATCGGGCAATGGAAACACCATTGATTCGACACATCCTTACTTTCTTCATGCATCTGATGCACCAGGGATGATACTTGTAAACACACCATTTGATGGTCGAGGTTATGCTGGATGGAGCAGATCTATCTTAATCTCACTCTCAATTAAGAGCAAGTTGGGTTTTATTGATAGATCTTGCCCTATCCCAACCCCAACAGATTCTACTTTTCAAACTTGGAACAGATGTAACCATATGGTTACATCATGGTTTTTAATTCTCTGACCAAGGTAATTGTTGACAGTGTCCTTTATTCAAACACAACTAAGGATCTGTAGTTGGATCTAGACAGTTTGGCCAACCAAATGGAGCCAAATTATACCACATGCAAAAGGAACTAGCAGATTTAGTTCAAGGATCAGCAGATATCACTAGTTATTTTACCAAAATAAAATGATTATGGGATGAGTCAAATACTCTTAACACTGACATGTACTGTTCCTGCAACTGTGACTGTGGTGGTAAAAAGAAGATGCAACAGTTTAAGGAAGACAAAAGGCTCATTCAATTCCTCATGGGATTGAATGAGACCTATGGATAGGCTAGAAGCAACATTCTCATGATCAAACCATTACCCTCAATCAATCAGGCATATTCCCTTCTCATGCAAGATGAGAATCAAAGGGAAATCCATGTCAGTTCTCAATTCCCAACAAATGGTTCTTCTTTTATCGTTAGAAATCAAGCTTCTCAGAACCATCAAACTTCTACTTGTTCTCACTTCAACACTCAACAGAAGATTGGACACAATTCCTACAAAGGAAACTTTGGATATAAAGGGAAGAAGAATGCAGAGATGTGTTCTTATTGCAAGATGACTAATCAAACAATTGAAAATTGTTATAGACTTATAGGTTTCCCTGCTGATTTCAAGATTACTAAGAACAAGAATGTCACAACCCGAATTTTCCACCCTCGGGAGTCATGATGGCACCTACTTGTAGAAGTTACGCAAGCCATAAAATTTAAAAAATTCTTTACTTCTTTGTTTTAATCCTTTTAACAACTTGCTTTAACAGGTGATAAATATTTAAATAATAGCGGAATATGAGATTAAGTGGAAGACTTAAACAAAATAAACCAAAATAATATGGAAATCAACATATGCCTCTACCCAAAAACTGGTGTCACAACATTCACGGACTATCTATGACTACTACATACAAACGTTTGAAAGAAGGAACATTGTCTATCTCGGATACAATGATAACAGAACAAAATAACTGATAGAAGAGACACCGGGCCCGCGAACGCCTGCAGGACTACCTCGGAATCTCGGTGGACTGAAGGCTGGCTCCCAAGCTACTGCTACTGACCCAATGCTGCTCCGGTATCTTCACATAAGTGTAGAGTGTAGCATCAGCACAACCGACCCCATGTACTGGTAAGTGCCTAGCCTAACCTCGGCGAAGTAGTGACGAGGCTAGGACCAAACTACCAAATAAACCCGTGCAGTTATATAATATACAACGGAAAGTAAAGAAGAAATAATCAAGTAAAGATGGGAGAGGGGAAACATGCTTCGGGGGAATAACAGGTAAAAACAGAATATCAAGAGAATTACAAGGGAATCAAAATCCAACCACTAACAAGAATAAGGAAAAACAAAGGCAGATTTCACTTTCTCTTCACGTCTTGTTGCGAGCGTGCATCCCGGTCCCATTTCCTGTATCTCGTGGCAGGCGTGCCACCCGCTCCCATTACATGTATCTCGTGGCAGGCGTGTCACCCGCTCCCATTTTATTTATATCGTGGTAGGCGTACTACCCGCTCCCATTTCATTATATCTTGTGGTAGACATACCACCCGCTCCCATTTCATTATATCTTGTGGTAGGCGTACCACCCGCTCCCATTTCATTATATCTTGTGGTAGGCGTACCACCCACTCCCATTTCATTATATCTTGTGGTAGGCATACCACCCGCTCCCATTTCATTATATCTTGTGGTAGGCATACCACCTGCTACCATTTACAAGCCAACAATAGTCACAAGGAATCCCGGCAAGGGAACAAGAGTAATATAACAACTTCCTGGCAAGGGAACAATGATATTTCAACAACATCCTGGCAAGGGAACAATAGCAATATAACAACTTTCCGGCAAGGGAACAATGATATTTCAACAACATCCCGACAAGGGAATAATACTATCAAAACAAACATCCCGGCAAGGGATCATTAATATCAAACAAACATCCCAGTAAGGGAACAATGGTGATAATTACATAAGAAGCGCAATAAACCACAACGGAGTCATAACAATTATAATACAAGACTCACATGCATGCTTGACACCAACGTATAGATACTCCTCACCATGACTATACGTCGTACTCCACAATTAATATGTAGCAAATAAGACACAACTCCTAATCCCTCAAGCTAAGGTTAGACCAAACACTTACCTCGATGCCTCGAACACAACTCAAGTTTCAATTATAGCTCTACCCCTTGATTCCTCTGCCAATTCGCTCATATCTAGCCACAAGTTACTTAATTACATCAATAGACGCTAAATGAATCAATTTGAATGCATGAATATGAGTTTTCCAAAGTTTTACCCAAAAAGTCAAAATCGCCCCCGGGCCCACGTGGTCAAAACCTGAGGTTCGAACCAACACCCGATTACCCATTCCCCCACGAGCTCAAATATGTAATTTGTTTTGAAATAGGACCTCATATCGAGGTCCAAATCCCCAATTTTTGAAAAACCTAGGTTCTACCCAAAACACCCAATTTCTCCTAGGAAAATCATTGATTTGAAGTTGAAATCATGTTAAAAGATGTTAATGATTGAAGAAAACTAGTTAAAAATGACTTACAATTGATTTGGAGAAGAAAGGTTATTTGAAAGATCGGCTCTTATGTTTTTGGGGTCTTAAAAAATAAAAAATAATTGAAAATTCCATCTAAATATAATGCCCTCAGATGCCCTGTGCGGACTGCAAAAAATCAACCGCGGCCACACAAGCTTCCTGTGTTCTGCAGTGACAGGTCTTAGTATTTTGACCATACCTTTCTCTAAAGATATTCAAATTGTGATTTCTGTACCTTTCTGGAAACTAGACACGAAGATCTACAACTTTCGTGTTTAAATCATCTCCAAATTCTTTGTCGATCAAACGATATAGGCTTCCGAAGTTGGACCAGTGAATTGTTCTTCACCACGGACTACACCAAAACTAGTGCGACCGCACAGGCCCTCACCGCGGTCCGCACAAAATCCAGTGCGGCCACACAAGCCCCTCCGCAGTAGCATTCCTTTTTGTGCGGACCGCACTGGTCGATTCAAAGGCCTTCCACCTCTTTGAACCTGCAACACCTATGTTTTTAAGCCTAAGACATCCCGGAACCTATCCGAAACTCATTCGAGCCCTCGGAACTCCAAACCAAGTGTGCATACTAACTCAAAAACACCATACGGACTTATTCGTGTAATCAAATCATCAAAATAATATTATGAACATCAAATTAAATCTCGAGATCAATGAAATTTTCTTAAAACTTCTTTAAACATCAATTTTGCAATTTAAGTCCGAATCACGTCAAATGACATCCGTTTTTTTTACCAAATTCCACAGAAAAGTCTTAAATCATATATAAGACCTGTACCGGGTGCCGGAACCAAAATACGGGCCCAATACCATCATGTTTTAAGCAAATTTCATTTCAAATTTCTTTAAACAATTTCAGAAAATAATTTTTCTTTAAAAATTCATTTCTCGGGCTTAGGACCTCGGAATCCGATTCCGGGCATACGCCCAAGTCCCATATTTTTCTACGGACTCTCCGGGACCGTCAAATCACGGGTCCGGGTCTATTTACCCAAAGCGTTGACCGAAATCAAATTTATTCATTTTATAGTCAAAACTTATCATTTTTCACAGATTTTCACATTTAAGCTTTCCATCTATGCGCCCGGACTGCGCACGCAAATCGAGGTGGTACTAAGAGTGGTTTTTAAGGCCTCGAAACGTAGAATTTTATTGTAACACAAGTGATGATCTTTTGGGTCATCATAAAGAAGGTCCAAAATACTGCAAAAAGAAACTCAGCTGCTGCAGTAGAGGATGCAGGAGAAGTTCATAACAACATGACAAAAGGACCTCAGTTTGCTCAAATGCTTTCATCAGACCAACTCAATCAATAGGTCAGCCTTCTGAATCAAATACAAACAGGGCAGAGAGGCACTCAGGAGTTAATGCAAATTCTGTTGCTGGTATATTATTTACCTACTCTCTAACCTGTTATTCAATTGCTAATTCTAACCTTGATAACTCCTGGATCATTGATTCAGGAGCAACTGAGCACATGTATTTCAATGCTAATACTTTCTTATTCTTAATACCATTACCTACTCCATTAATGGTGAGGTTGCCTAATTCTTCTAGAGTAAAAGTCACTCACTTAGGGAGTGTTTCCATATTTCCAGGTTTAGTATTAGAATACGTTCTTCATATTTCTTGTTTAAAATACAACTTACTCTTTGTACATAGGCTTTGTCAAAAATTCAAGTGTCTCTTAGTTTCAATTCTTTTGGGTGCATTTTGCAGGGCCCTCTCATAAAGATCTCTCAAGTTTTTAGTGAAGCTAAGGAAGGACTTTACTTATTACATCCTAGTGTGATTGAGTCTAGGATCCTATCTTCAAAGACTACAACATCTTTGTTTAAGAATTCTTTTTCTAATTCAGTTTCAACTTCTTTTTCTTTTCTTATCTTAGCAAAAGCAGAATCCAATGTAAGGTTATGGCATGTAAGATTGGGGCATTTTCCTTTCAGTGTAATGAAACATATCAGTTCTATTTTATTTCTCTCTACTCCTATTTGTGATTGAGATATATGTCCTCAAGCAAGACAATTTAGATTACCATTTCCAATTAGTCACATCAAAACTAAGAAAGTCTTTGATCTAATTCACATTGACACATGAGGACCTTATAAGACTCATACTCATAATGGATATAAATACTTTCTCACCATTGTGGATGATTTCAGTAGACAACTTGAACTTACTTGTTAAGCACAAAGAGCAATACATTTTCTGTCTTGAAATGTTTCTTAAACATGGTGGAAAGATAATTCAATAAAGTAAAGATTATTAGATCAGATAATGCTTTAGAATTAGGGAAAGCCAATGTTGCCTCTATATTTCTGCAATCTCAAGGAATTCTATATCAGACTTCATGTGTGGATACTCCTCTACAAAATGGTATTGTAGAAAGGAAGCACATACATTTATTAGAGGTAGCCACGGCTCTATTATTTCAGTCCAAGGTGACTATATCATATTGGGGAGAATACATATTGACAGCTACTTTTCTGATCAACAGATTCCCATATAAGGTACTTAAAGGTAAAACTCCATATGACATGTTCTTTGAGCAGGCACCCTCCTATTCTTCCTTGAGAAGTTAAGGTTGTTTATGCTACGCCTCTACCTTGTCATATCACAGAGAAATATTTGAACCTAGGGCAAAGGCATGTGTTTTCATGGGTTATCTTATTGGACAAAAAGGATAAAAACTATTGGATCTGACTACTAAGAAACTATTTGTCTGTAGGGATGTTCATTTTTTGAGTATATATTTCCATTCACCTATACTACACTAGGTTCCTCTTCTCCATCAGTCCAAACTCCTTTAATTTTTCCTCCTCCTCCAAGCCAGTCACCCCCGATACTCCTCCGCAGCACTCACCTACACCACAATCTACACCCACATCTCACACCAATCCTACTTGTTCCCCTACACATTCTACTTCCCCTGCTCCTTCTCCTGTCTCTTCTTCCCCACCAATTCCCCTCAGGAGATCAAACAGAGATAACATAGGTACCTTGCCTGGTTATCTTAAAGACTATGTTTGCAATAACATATACCTCACTAATCTCACCACCTATTGCCTTTACTCTCTTTGCACACCACATAAAGTTCTCTTTTTCTTCACTCTCTACCTCTAATCGACATCTTATTCAATCACTCTCTACTATTTCAGAACCCACCAATTACACTCAAGCTTGTTCTATTCCAGGATGGGTCCAAGCCATGGATTCTGAACTCAAAGCTTTGGAATAGAAACACACCTGGGATGTTGTTCTCCTAACTTCTAGCAAGAAAGAACTTCCCTGTAAATGGGTTTACAAGGTCAAGCACCATGCTGATGGTACTATTGAAAGGTTAAAGGCCAAGTGTAACGACCTGACCAGTCATTTTGAGCATTTGCATTTTGTTCGGTAGTTTGAGGATGTAAGTAGTTATATATGGTGTATTATGACCTATGTGAATCAGCAGTTTTGGTTTTCAGGTTATTCGGAATCGATTTGAAAGAATGAATTTCATGATTGAAGCTTTAAATTGGAAGAATTGACCAAGTTTGACTTTTTAGTATTTGACCTCATATTGGAGTTTTTATGGTTCTATTAGGTCCGGATGGTGATTTTGGACTCGGACATATGCCCGTACTTATAATTGGATATTTCTAGAAGGATTCAACACTAATTGGCGAAAATTGGAATGTGAAGGTTTGGAAAAGTTCTTAAGTTTGACCGAGAGTTGACTTTGAGGATATCGAATTTGGATTGTAGTTCTGGGAATTTGAATAGATTCGTTATTTCATTTGGGACTTGTGTGCAAAATTTGAGTTCATTCCGAGTTGATTTGTTATGTTTCGGGGCAAGTTTTGAAAGTTCAAAGTTCAAAGTTCATTTAAATTTTATTTGAGGTGCGATTCGAAATTTCGATGTTGTTATGTGTGATTTGAGGCCTCAAATAGGTTCGTGTTATGTTACGGAACTTGTTGGTATATTCTGACGGGGTTCCGAGGGGCTCGGGTGGGTTTTGAACGAGGTTCAGACCATTTCGTTGCATGTTGCATTTTGCTAAGACTGTTGGTTTTGGTGTGACCGCATCTGCAGACAACTGGTCACAGAAGCCACTTCGCATATGCGGGGTCTTCTTGGTAAAAGCGAACAAGGACTGCTGGGGATGAGAGTCGTAGGTGCGGGGTGCATGGGCACATCTACGCGACCGCAAATGCGGTTTAATGTGCGCAGAAGCACGATCGCAAAAGCGGGTAGGAGATCGTAGAAGCGATGGCTACTGGTTCAGGGATTGTTCGCAAAAGCAAAATATTTACCGCAAATGCGGGGGTCGTAGATGCGACGATTTGATTGCAAATGTAATGAAGCTATGCAGGCTATATTTCGAGTTGATCGTTTTCTTTTCACATTTTTGGGATTTTGGAGCTTGGTTTGTGCGACCTTGGAGAGAAATTTCATCATCTAGATTGGTGTAAGTATTCTCTGCTCATTTTTTATTAAAATTCATGAATCTATTCTCGTTTTTGGCGTTTGATCGAGGGTTTCAAGAGAGAAATTTGGGGATTTTTGCCTTAAGTTTCAAAGAGTGAATTTTTGAGTTTTGAACGTTGATTCGGAGTCAGATTTAGGTGAAACTAGTATGGTTGAACTCGTAATTGAATGGGTTGTCAGATTTTATGAGTTCTTTCAGGTTCTTATGTGCGGGCTCGTGTTTGGCTTTTTGGTTGATTTTGGGCTTTTGATTAAGGATTCGACCTTTACCATTTGGAATTGTTTCCTTGGGCTTTATTTGATGTATTTGAGTTGTTTTTGGCTCGTTTCAAGCCGTTCAGAGGTCGGTACACGCGAGATGGCATTTTTGGAGCATCGTTTGGCTTGCTTGGTATTGGATTTGGCTTGTTCGAGGTAAGTAACACTTCTAAACTTGGTGCTGTGGATATTGAACCTCAAATTGCATGTTACGTGATTGATGTTAAGGTGACGCGCATGCTAGGTGATGGGCGTGTGGGCGTGCATCATGTGAATTATGATTTAGTCGATTCCATGGAACTGTGTAGCTATCTTATCTGAACATTTTTACTATACTCTATGTGTTAGAGCACCTAAGCGGTAATTGATGCTAGAAATCATGCTTAGGCCATGTGCCGATATTCTTGGGACCCATAGAGGTCGTATTACTGTTGAATTACCTGTTTAAATTTACAATTATGAACTCAGTCACATCTATCATCTGCATATCATATCTCAGTCTCTATTTCCATCCATTGATACATCATATCATCATTACAGGCTGATTTTTATGGCATTTTGATCCCAAGAGACTAGAGAGATTAATGATCGAGTGAGGCCGAGGGCCTGAATGTGAGTGATAATTAAAGGATTGGGATGCACGCCGTAGCATGTTCTTTATCTACTTATGCCTGGATCTGACTTATTATTGCGCTTGGGCTGAAGGATCCCCTTTGGAGTCTGCATCCCCACAGTGAACGTAGTGGATATTTTTTTGGGATGGACTTCCCTGGGCATGGAGTTGCCCTACAAATTCACAGTTGGGATGGAGTTCCCTAGACATGGAGTTGCCCTATATATTCACATTTGGGATGGAGTTCCCTGGAGTGGAGTTGCCCTGTTCAATATTGAGTGACTGAGTGTGGCGAGTGATTGAGCATGATGAGTGGAAATTATGAGACAGCGAGGTTGAGTACTCTGAGAGTGTGAATACATGAGTTCATCACTGAGATGCATTGCATTTGACATGCGTACTTGAGATACATGCATAGAGATGCATTTCCTCCTGCTACCCAATTTTCGGTGATATTCATAATTTCACTTATATATTGACATGTAGGCATAGAGATGTATTTCCCTCATGCTATCTAAAAAAATTGAAACATCTTATTTATTGTTGAAAGGTTTTGGGAAGAATCATAGTTTTCAAACTTACTAATATATTTTTGGGGATTTCGGTGAAAGATTTGGGATCTACTATTATACTTGAAAAGCATGCCTATTTTCTGTAGCTGTGAAAGGGCTGAGTTATTTCTTATACCATCTTTATTATACTGTTATGAACTGTTGCTGGTTGTTGGAGTTGGACTCTGACCCTTGTCCCAGCTCGTCATTACTTTTAACCTAAGGTTAGGTTTGTTACTTATTGAGTACATGGGGCCGGTTATACTCATACTACACTTCTGCACCTTGCGAGCAGATGTTGGATGCTAATATTGCTGCATACGGCGGGAGCTGGATCGAAAGATGTACATGCATTCCAGTTATGGCTATCACTTATCCTTAGTAGCATTAGATTTAAATTATGTTCATTTACATTTCGAACAAATATTGTAATAATTTCAATCCAATCTTGTAAAAATCTAAATCTTAGAAGCTCATGATTTGTACTACCAGTCCTTGGGAATTCTTTGTATAATTGTTCATTTGTATTGTCAATTCTTCTCTTAATAAATATTATTTGTACTGGTTTATTATTAACTGGCTTACTTAGCGGGTTGAATTAGGTGCCATCACGGCTAGTTGGATTTTAGGTCGTGATACCAGGCTGGTTATAAGGGGTGATGTGCATAGAGAAAGCATTGATTACACAGAAACCTTCTCTCTAGTTGTCAAAATGACAACAATCAGATATTTGCTTTCTATTGCAGTCAAGAAATGGTGGTCTATTTCTCAATTTGATGTGAGTAATGCTTATTTACACGGGGAGTTGCAGGAAGAGGTCTATATGAAGTTCCCTGCTGGTTTGTCTTCCCCCAGCCCTAACTATGTTTGTCGACTTAAAAAGTCTCTTTATGGCTTGAAGCAAGCCTCAAGACAATGGTATGCCAAGCTTGCCGGAGCCCTCAATTTTAAGGGATTCTCTTCCTCTCTAATCGATTACTCCCTATTATTTAAACAAACAGGGAACCTCATTTATATTTGTTGCGGTATACATTGATGATATTCTCATTACAGACAATAATTTTGGTGAATTATTAGATCTTAAAGCATTTCTACATTCTGAGTTTAAAATGAAGGACCTTGGGCCTCTTCACTACTTCTTAGGCATGGAGATTTTAAGAGATCAGGATGGGATTATTGTAAGCACGTGATTTTTGCCCTATATGAGAATTACTCCCAAAAAATTCAAAATCAAATTATTTTCCTTGGTGTGCAATTTTGTGAGATTTTGTGATATTTTTGGATAATTATTTGTATTTGTCTGTGTTTGCTTATTTGTTAAATTAATAAAAAATACAAAAATATGTCGCATTTTGCATGTAGGATTTAATTCTACAATTGTTAGTAATTAAATTAGTTTTACAAAAATTAAAAATTACAAAAATAGGCATCTTTTGCATTTTTAGCATTTAATGTCCAAATGAACAATTTTATGCTTAATTATTACTTAATTGTGCGTTAATTGTTATTGGGAGTTAATTTGCGCTTTTATAACTTAATTTAGTTCTTAATAATAATTTAAGTATTTTTATGATTTAGTTTTAGAAAATAAAAGAAGAAAAGATAATTGCCACTTCTTCAAATTTTAACCTCAGGCCCAAATAATTGCCCAATCTTCTCCATGACCCAGTCCACTTCAGAACGAGTCGACCCGGTCCGCCCCATTAACCCATTAACCCAACACCCTTTCTTCATTTTTGTCCAACACAAAAGAAAACCAAAAAAAAAAGAGACAAAAAACCCTAAAAGCCATCCGCCCCCCCCCCTTTCCTATCTTCTTCTTCCCAAAAACTCAAGAACACCTCCCATGGCTTCTTCTCCAAACCTTCAAAACTTCAGGCTCGTCCATGGCTGCCCTTAGCTTCACCATCCAAACGCTTCGTCTTCTTCGCGTAGCTGCTCTATCTCCGTTCCCGTTGCTTCTGCTTTCTACTTCATTTTCTCCGAGTTGCATCGTGAACGACCTCTGCGTCGTCTGCTTCATCCTGTGAGCGAGCTGCCTTGGACCCAGCAACCTCAGTTCCGCCATTGACGCTGCTTCAAGCTCGAGCTTTCTGCTTGCTGCGTCGACTACCTTCCTGCTGCCCGCGTCCAGCTACGACGAGCAGCCATGGCTGCTCCGAACGGATGTCGTTGCTCCAGCTTCGGCATGGACATGGCTACCATGGCATCGCCGCAATGTCGAGCAGCTGTCCGTCGACCTCCCCGTCGGCTTTGTCGCGCTGCTTCTGTTTCCTTCCAACATCCAGCTCTTCGTCGTTTGCTTCACGTCCATGGCGTCCAACTCAGTCACGTCCAAACAACCCCGTCGCCATCTTCTCCACGCTGCTGCGTCGACTGCTCACGCTGCTGCGTCGACTACTGCTGCTGCGTCGGTGCTACTTTCGGCGTCAACTTCTTAAAGTCGAGTTCGTCGTTGACTTAGTCGTTGAGTCCGGACAGATTTTTTCCCATTTGAGGTCCGTCGAAACAGTCCATACAATCGAATTCGTCATTGTTCATCTCCGGTTAGTAGTTTTTGAGTTTTATTTTGTCCGTTTTTGTTTTGATATTTTCGAATCTAAAATCGGCAAATGTTTGTTTTGTTCATGTCTATCGTTTGAATTAATTTTTTTTTAGTTTGTTCATGTGCTTTGTTAAATTAATTTTTTAGATTCCAAATGAAAGATTAATTAGTTGTTTTTCATGTTTGTATTATTGTTTACATAAATATTTGTTAGTTTAATATTTGTTGGATTCAAACTGAAATTTAATTAATTATTTCTTCAATTTGTTTCATGTTGTTATGTATTTTCCAGAAATTATTAATGTTGTTTGAGTCATGTGAATCCGTCATGTTTTGTTGCTTAAAAAATAGATTTAGTTCATGTTCATCTTTGTTTGAAGTTCATGTTTAAATCCAGTGATTTAATGTGAGTTTATGTTTGTCTTTGATTTGTTATCGAGTTTGAATCATGTATTTTGTTAATATTGTTGTATCCTTGCTCATCCATTTTGGTCTAAATTAACCAGGATTGGTTCCCGATATGGTTAATTCATTCCATTAATTTTGAGTTGTGTTGTTCATCGTGTTCATATGATTTGTTGTTGAAGATTGTTGAGAAATTGGTCATCTTGGCTATATTTTGGTTAAGTTATGATTAATTGAGTGTTTAGAGCTGATGGAGGTAATTTGGTAAATTGCATTGCATTCGGGGGTAGAATGGTAATTGCAATAAGGTCGGAGGGTTAGTTTGGTAATTGAACATTATCTTGATTCTTTATGTTAATCATGGGGGACAAAATATAATGGGGTGGAGTTTTGATGTATTTGTTTAACATAATGGGGGACAAGACAAATTATAATGGGAGGGAATATTGTACTTATTTAATGTAAGCATGGCAGACAAATTGTAATGAGTTATGGTGGATGTATTTATTTAATGTAGGCATGGGGGACAAAGTTTAAAATAAAGAAAACATTAATAAGTGGGACAAAGCATGCCATTGGGAGAATAATTTCGGGTTGGGAAATTGAAGACTTGTCTTGCTATATATAGAGTCATTCTTGACTTGAAGAAAGGAGAAGATTTGAGAGAAAAATGGGGGACGGGAATTAGGACTAGAACTGGAACATTGAGGGGAATTAGAGGGAAGAGGACCCGATTTGAACATTAAAAGAAAACAGATTTTTACACTTGAGAGCGGACAGACTTGAAACATTTTGAGAGTAAAAGAGAAATGCAATTTGAACTTTCACTCAAATAATTTCTGTTTGCTTTTCTCGAGTGTTATTCAAAAATCATTAAACTACTGCATCTTGTATCTTTTCTCTCATCTGCTTTGACTGTGATTGCATTTTGGTATTGCTGAGTTTTCAATCTGTTACTGGGTTATTCTACTGGTTGTTACTGGTTTGCGGTGTTGCTGAATCTACTGTTGTCGTGGTATTATTGCTGCTGACTCCTACTTCTTTTCTTCTTGTACTGCCATTTCCAGGTACACATTTGTACACTCTCGGCTTGAAGCGAAATGAAATATTAATCAGGCGTTGTTCCTGTTGAATCCGAACTGTTTAGATTTGTTGTTTGAATATAATTTTCCTTTCTTTGTATAAAAATGTAGTCGATTTATTAATAAGTAATGGGGTTGCATATGTATAACTTATTCATCTAATAATGTTAGTTGAATTAATCTGTTTTTGATATTATTGTGTATCTATCTCATGTTCTAGCATTAGTAAATAATAGAATGTAGAATTAAAGCAGTTTTCCTTGTACAAACGCGATCGCAATTTTCCGTTCACATTAGTCGTAACTTAATAACTGATAAGTTACGTTTTTCAGCATGTAATTAATTAAGAAATTTTCTTTTGCTTTTAGAGACAAACTTAATAGAAGAAATGTAGTCACTGTAGGTTTATCCTTAAAATAAAATGAGACGAGCCTCGCCAAATAAATCACACATCGCTGGGGCCCTCAATAAATACATAACCATTGACTAGACTTTGGATTTGGCCGTTTAATGAACGTTCACGGCCTCTTCCTAAAATAACAATACGTTAGTCTCTTTAGGACGCGCCTTAATAAATCTTACCTTCTTAAACTCGGGTGCACATTTATGTGACCCAAATCCAAATCTCAACGGAGTCGAAATGTGTTTCTAATCACGGGTACATTGATTGTGGCGTGGTCCGAGATGCATTTCCGTGACGTTGCAAATTCCTTTTTAATAATAAATGAGACGAGCCTCGACAAATAAAAAATGTATAAGCTGCGGGGCCCTCTAAATGTATATGTTAAAATACTTAGAATTCGGGACAGGCCGTTTAGCGAATTTTACGGCCTTCCCCAAAATAACAAGACGCTAGTTGCTTTAGGCGCGCCTTTAATAATTTATTTTCCTTAACTCGGGTGCACATTTATGTGACCCAAATCCAAATCTCAACCGAGTCGAGATATGCCAAACAACTACGGGTGCATTGATGTAACGTGGTTCGAGATATGTTTCCACGACGTTGCAATTCTCGTAAAATAATAACAATAAGTAAGAAAGCGGTAAAAAGATAAAATTTTGCACATAAGTTCATATTTGTATAAAATCAGATAATCAAGCCGAATATAACAGTTGAGCGACCGTGCTAGAACCACGGAACTCGGGAATGCCTAACACCTTCTCCCGGGTTAACAGAATTCCTTATCCGGATTTCTGGTACGCAGACTGTAATATAGAGTCATTCTTTTCCTCGATTCGGGATTAAAATTGGTGACTTGGGACACCCTAAATCTTCCAAGTGGCGACTCTGAAATAAATAAACCAATCCCGTTTCGATTGTCCTTTAATTGGAAAAAACTCCCTACGCCCCTCGCGGGGCGGAAAAAGGAGGTGTGACAGCTCTGGCGACTCTGCTGGGGATAAATGGCCCAGAACCACCGGTTCAGGGTTAGAAATTCGAGCTTAGATAAATTGTTATATTTGGTTTTATCTGATTTTTACATGTTTGAGCCTAATGTGCTAAATGCTGCTTTTACCGCTTTGATATTATTTGAACTGTACATATAAACTGTGCCGAAACCCTTCTCTTCTTACCTCCGGGGAGAAGCTCGCTGGTCGAGACTCCCTATTCTGTTAGTGTCAATACCTAAAATAAGAAAGAGACCGGATAAGTTACAAAGCCGGACTACCCCGCGGGTCCCCGGTACGTAGCCCCCTCCTCGACTCGAGTTGTCCGCTCGGGTACACAGTCTAGAACAAATACCCAGGTTATGAACCTAGAATAACTCAGCTTCATGCCGGATCCCTAGTAGGAACGTTTGTTTGCATCACGTGCATTTGACTTTGGAGGCTCAACACAGGGGTTGGGTCTGTCTAGGACAGGTGTACCAAAAAATGAAAATGACCATCCTGATGCATCTTACTTGCTACTACTTGCGCATTTATTTTATTCGGACTTGTGTGTTGACTGACTTGTGAATATCAGGAATAATATTTTGAAATTGAAAAAAAAAAAAAGAAATAGCGGTTAGGGAACTGTTTATTTTTGAAAAGAAAACAAATGCCCAAATACTATCAAAACTCTGCCGAAATTTTAAGAAAATGAGGGAAAAAATGTCTTATTAGTTTGTTTTATTAAAAGCTAAGAAAAGAAAAAAAAGTCGTTGTTCTGTTTTGTTTTTCAAAAAAAAAATAGAAAAAATATATAGTTTGTCTTGCCATGAAAATGAAAATGAAAAAGAGTCTTATTTTTAAAATATTTTTTTTATTATTTATTTGCTTATGAAAATGCAAAAAATTAAAAAAATAAAAATAAAAAAGAGTCGTTCATTATTTGTCGCAAATATATATATATATATATATATATATATATATAAATCCAAAAGTTTTTTTTATTTCCAAAAAATATATATATGTCTTTATTTGTTGCAAAAATATTTGTCTTGCCAAAAAGTCTAGAAAAGTTTTTAGACCCCCAATTTTCAAAACAAAACCAAAAATATTTTCCATTATTGACTTCTTTAGAAAGTCTTTTTAATTATTTTTAAATATATATATATATCGTAAAAAAATATATAAAATAAAAACTTTTTTTTAAAAAAATAAAAAATAAAAAAAAATCCGAAAATATTTTGATTCTTCTTTCAAAATTGAAAAGAAAATTAAAAAAATATTTTTTAGAAGCATTTCTTTTATTAAAAGTAAAATTCCAAAAATATTTTCTTTTTTCTTTAGAATAAGAGAAAAAAACAAATGAAAATTCAAAAAATATATCTTAGAAGTCTTTCTTTTAAAAAGAAAATCAATCAAAAATCCAAAAAAAAAAATACTTCCTTTCTTCTTTTAAAGTAGTTCTTTCACAAATTCAAAAAGATAATAATAAAAAAAAAAGAAGTTAGTTCATCTACTTATTCTTGATTGCCCGAACTACGCTGGTTTGATTCTCACCGGATGTGAGATATGTAGGCAACCCTCATCGGGTCCAACCCCACCTTTTGCTAAAATAGCCAAAAACAAAAAAATAATAATAAAAAATGTGTCAAAATTTTAATACTGTCATAAAGAAATCGGGTGATGTTGTTTTGTCAAAACATAGCCGAATGTTCCCGAAAGGGCGCCGGAAGGTTGACTTTGCATAAACAGCCACCTTTGGGTCATTTTTAAAATTTGGTCCAGTTGACCCACACAGCCTTTAAAATCCTTCTCCACGAGAAAAGGAAAGGCCGTGTTTGCAATATTGACTTTCCTAAATTTAAAAAACGATAAAAAGAGTCATAAATAAGTCAGGTGATGTTGTTTTGTCACAAATAGCCGAATGTTCCCGAAAGGGACGCCGGAAGGCTGACTTTGCATAAACAACCACCTTTTGGGTCATGTTTAGGATTTTTGGTCCAGTTGACCCACACAGCCTTAAAAATCTTCGTCCCCGAGGCGCTGAAGGGCTGTGTTTGCAACACCAGGTTTTTATTGTAATTTAAAAAGAAAAAAAACAAAGTGTCAGCGGTCAGGTGAATACCGTTTGGATTTTTAGTCAAGAATAAGCCGAGCCAGCTTCGGCCGTGTCTTAAACCGTTCTTGCCAAAATAGCCTTAGAGTATCTTTCAATTGTCGAAAGGCTATTTTCGTAAAAGAACGGACAAGTTTGTAAAGTGTCATAAAATAATCCTCCCCGACCTCAAAATTCATGTGAAATTTGGAAGTGGCCACATTTGCAAAAATAATCGTTTGGATGCATTTGTCAAACAGAGAAAGGGAGCTGGCATTTTGTTTTTGAGTTTGTAAATCTTTTGATTAGAATATGTGGGTTGTTTGATTTTCGAGTTTGTAGGTCATCTTCAAACGTTTGAAACCCAGTTTGTTCTAATATGAAAATTGAAAAAATATTTATTATTGTTTATCTTTTATTGGTCCGAACTACGCAAGGTTTGATTCATGCGGGGTCATGATATGTAGGCAATCTCCATAAGATTCGACCACAAAACAAAAAAAAAACAAAAAGAAAAAAAAAACCCGAAAAAAAAAATCGAAAAAAAGAAAAAAAAAAAGAAAAAAGAAAAAAGAAAAAAAAGAAAAAAGAAAAAGAAAGAAAAAGATGTTGGTAATAATGGGGACCGACTAAGTCCATTCTAACCTGTTTTGTTTTGAATAGCAAGGAAAGTTAAGGTGGTTGGTTTGTGGTAAGCTGGACAATGACACCCAGAATATCGCGCAGAATCCCTTACCTGCACATCATGATGCAAACTTTGCGGGGATCAGGCTTGATAACAGAAGCACTCGAATCCTATTGGGGACTTGTTGACGGAGGTTGATAATATTGAAGCTGGTAATGGTCTTGGCAGTATTGATGCGAAGCTCTGTGGCTAAGATGTCAGTTTTGATAAAGTGGGAGGACGCTCCGTTCCTTGGTTAGCAAGAAAGAGGCATTTGGTGGCTTATTTTGTTGTCATTTCTGTTGTTCGGATTATTAGGATTGTATTTCGGATTTTGTCCTATGTCAAACCTTCTTATCTTTCCATTTTTCGTCATAGCGGTTTGTTCAAGTTTTGTCCAGGTTGTTTAAGATTTTATTCCGGTTTGTTTTGTTTTTTTTTTCAAACCATTTCACCGGTAATCTAATACAAAAGCCGGTCTTTTATTATTTCCAGTCATCTTTTTGTTTAGTCCTTCTATCATTTTTGTTCAGCGCCGATTCTAGTGACATGACATGCGCACACAGTTTGGGCCTAATCTTAAAAGTTAATCATAAAACCTTGAAAAGGTGATCAGAACATTTAAAGGAAATAAGGACGGTTTGAGATTATTTGGAGCCCGAGTCATGTGGAACTAGGGCAAGTAAAACACAAATAAAACCGTTAAAAGCAAGATTCGCCAAATTGGCATGAGGGTCATTCATGATAATGAGAGTGTCGCCCAACGGTGCTTTAGAAATGACAAAGGAAAAAGCAAATGTTTAACATAATTGTCAAGTCCAGCACCATCGGAAGAGACTATAAATCGATTGTTTAATTGTGTTGTTTGCACTTGGCATGTTTTGAAGACTGGAATGACGAAGGCATTTTGTTCTGCTACCTAAACACTTTATCCTTCGTTACCCCTTTTGAGCCTTGTTTACTTTTCTTTCATACCCCTAGTTCGGAATCAGTAGCAACGACTAGAAGATGCGAACATGGAAGATAAAAAAAAAGAATAGCAAAACAACAAAAAAAACAAGCAAGAAAAAAAAAAGCAAAAGGAAAAAGAAAAGAAAGATAAGAAATGAGTGAAAAGAAAGTCACAATGAAAACAGAAGAATTGGGAACTACGTTTGACCTAATTCCTCAAAGAAGATACGTAGGCACTTCACGGCTCGGTCATAGTTTTGAAAAAAAAAATGAAAAAAAATCAATTAAGATATCCCCAAGCAAGAAACTGGGGCAAAGGTTGCGTTTGTTGTAAATAAATCTAATTCCGAAGGTTGTAATTAATAACCCAAAATCGATGCATTTTTGAGCCTTTCATACCCTTTCTTTCTAGCCCTATCCAAAACCCACATTACGGTCCAAAGAAAGACCTTCTGATTAGTCTTCAAAAGATGCCAAGTCAGACAAATGGAGAGTCTTACCGGTGAACATAACATTCTGTTCCACAGCAGAAAGGACTCTAATCTCCAGCAGAGAGAGTCATACCGGCAACACTCCAAATCCCCAGCTGGGAAGTGATACAAATGAGAGAGCCTTATCGGTGAAAATCTTTACGGACACCATAAGGCGATGAAAGCTGAGAGAAAAACCAAAATGAGAAAGGCTTGATAGTAAAAAACCCTTCGGGCACTACAAGTCGAATAAGATTGGGAATCAGATGGGGAATCGTCAAGTGAAGATCTTGAAAGATGTTTGGCGGTAGAGGATAGGCCACATGCGCATGTCATGACCATTAGAGTCGGTATCTGCATTTGATAGGGTTTTATTTGTAGTTTCTTTTGTTAAAGAGTCATTTTTTCCTTTGTCTTTTTATTCTGTTCCCTTTTATCTTTCTCCTTTCATAGAAACATTCCCCAGTAGAGTCTGTTTGATCAGAACCAATGGGCAATGACTTCAAAATATGCCATCAGCTTTCCAAATATGCAAGATGAGATCTGACTAGTACATCCAAATGGTATAGTCAGCAAGGAACAAGCGCGAGGCCAGTGTCAAGAAAAATATCCCCAGCAAAAGGGAATTGACAAAAGGATTGACGAGTGTCAAGAGGGATATCCTTGCCAAAACCAAGGTTATAAACCTCAAGGCCAAGGCCCATGAACAGAGCAAGGAGAGCAGTGAGCATGATTTGGCGAAATCCATACTAGACTAAAAGGTCGGGGAAATGCCAGTTTCCAAGCTATGCCACAAAAGAAGAGGGATATCCCCAGCAGAAAGGGATTATCCCCAACAAATAATATCGTCCCCCAACAAGTTGTGGAGCGCAGAGCAAGGAAGGAGAAAGGGAAAGCCATCCCAATAGGAGTATCACAACCAACCACCATGTTTTAAACTAACAAATTTTGTTTGATTTGAAACAGGTAAAGGTAATGGCATTGATGCCAGAAATGCATGCACAAGGGATATTATCAAACTGGGGCAGAAAATTTTCCTTCCATTTAGGAAATTTTCTGGAAGTCAGGTACCCATTCGGGGAAGAATAAAGATAACGTCAGTCTCAAGGGAAGTGGTCGTAGAACCAGTGTTGCCCCAACATAATAAGTTTCAATGTAGGAAGTTGTTCCCCAGCAAAGGGATGAAACTTGAGCTCAGAAAAAGCAAGAGGTCAGCATCATTCCCAACAGCCTTCCGAAGAGTGAAGCACTAGTTCTGAAGGAATCAGAATCCCCCAGCAGTGTTATCCTCGACAGCGTTATCCCCAGCTGATAACATTTTACCCCCCAACAGGTAAGTAAATAATTCCCCAACAGTGTTGTCCCTAGCAGTTTCGAGGAGTCCAACATAAGTTTGGTGAAAATCGGTATCCTCAGCGGTTCTTTTCGGGGAAAGGCAAAATGAGTCTTAAGGGAGTTAGTCTTCGAAGGAAGAAGCTAAAATAAAAAAAATAAAAAAAAAATAAAAAAGAAAAAAAGAAAAAAAGAAAAAAGAAAAAAAAGGGAAGTAGTTTGCAGGGGAATGAAACATCCTGCTCAAAAGGAAGTAGTTCTGGAAGGAGTAAGATAACATATTTACTCAGCAGAGTTATCTTCAGCAGTGTTATCCCCAGCGGATCATCGAGATGTAGAAGCATCTTCGACAGATTTTCGACCGAATTTCAAGGGGTCGGACAACCCATAATGTGGAAGGAAGAAAGGGAAAATTCATCCCCAGCAAAATAATCCCCAGCAAGTTTTCGAGGTAAGACATTTTTCAAGTTTTTTTTCTTTGGGTTCATCCGCCCTCGAATAGGATATTTGTTGGGTCCATCCGCCCTCGAATAGGATATGTCGGGTTCATCCGCCCTCGAATAGGATATGTCGGGTTCATCCGCCCTCGAATAGGATATGTCGGGTTCATCCGCCCTCGAATAGGATATTTTGGGTTCATCCGCCCTCGAATAGGATATGTCGGGTTCGTCCGCCCTCGAATAGGATATGTCGGGTTCGTCCGCCCTCGAATAGGATATGTCGGGTTCGTCCGCCCTCGAATAGGATATGTCGGGTTCGTCCGCCCTCGAATAGGATATGTCGGGTTCGTCCGCCCTCGAATAGGATATGTCGGGTTCGTCCGCCCTCGAATAGGATATGTCGGGTTCGTCCGCCCTCGAATAGGATATGTCGGGTTCGTCCGCCCTCGAATAGGATATGTCGGGTTCGTCCGCCCTCGAATAGGATATGTCGGGTTCATCCGCCCTCAAATAGGATATGTTGGGTTCATCCGCCCTCCAACAGGATATGTCGGGTTCATCCGCCCTCGAAAAGGATATGTCGGGTTCATCCGCCCTCGAATAGGATATGTCGGGTTCATCTACCCTCGAATAGGATATGTCGGGTTCATCCGCCCTCGAATAGGATATGTCGGGTTCATCTACCCTCGAATAGGATATGTCGGGTTCATCCGCCCTCGAATAGGATATGTCGGGTTCATCCGCCCTCGAATAGGATATGTCGGGTTCATCCGCCCTCGAATAGGATATTTCGGGTTCATCCGCCCTCGAATAGGATATGTCGGGTTCATCCGCCCTCAAATAGGATATGTTGGGTTCATCCGCCCTCAAACCGGATATGTTGGGTTCATCCGCCCTCAAATAGGATATTTTGGGTTCATCCGCCCTCGAATAGGATTTTATTTTTCAAAGTTGTTGTTGAAGCCAGGCGCCCACCTGAATAACGAGAGGAATACTTTTTTGTCTGTCCATTTCATATTTTAGGCGCCCACCTGTATAACAAGGGAATACATTCCACGCCTTTACCAATAGGAGACGCACTTCCTAGGTCAAGTTTTGCCAATAGGAGACGCACTTCCTAAGTTTTACCCATAGGAGACGCATTTCCTAAGTTTATTTTACCCAAGAGGAGACGCACTTCCTGAATTAAGATTTCACGCATAGGAGACGCACTTCCTAAGTTAAAGATTTCATTAATAGGAGACGCACTTCCTAAGTTTAGTTTTACCGATAGGAGAAGCACTTCCTAAGTTCATTTTACCCATAGGAGATGCATTTCCTCCTAAGTTTACTTTTACCCATAGGAGACGCATTTCCTCCTAAGTTTACTTTTACCTATAGGAGACACATTTCCTCCTAAGTTTACTTTTACCCATAGGAGATGCATTTCCTCCTAAGTTTAGTTTTACCCATAGGAGACGCATTTCCTCCTAAGTTTACTTTTACCCATAGGAATACTTTTGTCTTTTCATTTCATGTTCTAGGTCGCCCACCAGTATAATGCGGGAATACATTTATGTTCTAGGTCGCCCACCAGTATAATGCGGGAATACATTTCTGTTCTAGGTCGCCCACCAGTATAATGCGGGAATACATTCATGTTCTAGGTCGCCCACCAGTATAATGCGGGAATACATTCATGTTCTAGGTCGCCCACCAGTAAAATGCGGGAATACATTCTGTTCTTGGTCGCCCACCAGTAAAATGCGGGAATACTTTCTGTTCTAGGTCGCCCACCAGTAAAATGCGGGAATACATTTCTGTTCTAGGTCGCCCACCAGTATAATGCGGGAATACATTCTTGTTCTAGGTCGCCCACCAGTATAATGCGGGAATACTTTCTGTTCTAGGTCGCCCACCAGTAAAATGCGGGAATACTTTCTGTTCTAGGTCGCCCACCAGTAAAATGCGGGAATACTTTCTGTTCTAGGTCGCCCACCAGTAAAATGCGGGAATACATTCTGTTCTAGGTCGCCCACCAGTAAAATGCGGGAATACTTTCTGTTCTAGGTCGCCCACCAGTAAAATGCGGGAATACTTTCTGTTCTAGGTCGCCCACCAGTAAAATGCGGGAATACTTTCTGTTCTAGGTCGCCCACCAGTAAAATGCGGGAATACATTCATGTTCTAGGTCGCCCACCAGTATAATGCGGGAATACATTCATGTTCTAGGTCGCCCACCAGTATAATGCGGGAATACTTTCTGTTCTAGGTCGCCCACCAGTATAATGCGGGAATACATTCATGTTCTAGGTCGCCCACCAGTATAATGCGGGAATACTTTCTGTTCTAGGTCGCCCACCAGTATAATGCGGGAATACTTTCTGTTCTAGGTCGCCCACCAGTAAAATGCGGGAATACTTTCTGTTCTAGGTCGTCCACCAGTAAAATGCGGGAATACTTTCTGTTCTAGGTCGCCCACAAGTAAAATGCGGGAATACTTTCTGTTCTAGGTCGCCCATCAGTATAATACGGGAATACATTCATGTTCTAGGTCGCCCACCAGTAAAATGCGGGAATAATTTATGTTCTAGGTCGCCCACCAGTATTATGCGGGAATACTTTATGTTCTAGGTCGCCCACCAGTATAATTTGGGAATACATTTCTGTCTTTACATTCATGTTCTAGGTCGCCCACCAGTATAATGCGGGAATACATTTCATGTCTTTACCATTAGGCGCCCACCTGTATAACAAGGGAATACATTCCAGTCTTTACTTTTCAAGTGTTGAAGTTGGGAGCCCGCCCATAGAACAGAGGCATACACTTTAAGATCAAGTCAGAAGACAATAAAACAGAGGGTTACAACAGGAATCCCCAGCATGAAACAATAAAATCCCCAGCACCGGGAAGCAAAAGGGTGCAACAAGAGGTCCCAGCACAAATTCAGGCGCATGAGTCAAAAGGAAGAAAGGACGCGTTTTGAAAGAAGCAGCTGGTGAACATTAAATCATGCCCAGCATAACGAGTCTGATGAAGAGAGCCGTACCCACCAAAGGAACCGCCAAAAAGCTTGATGAAGAAAGCCATGTCCCTAGCGGACCATGCAAAATGATGAAAACTGGTATTCAGAAAAGCAAAGGGCCAGTATCATTCCCAAATTCACGGAAGAAAAGCACCGGAGGAAACACAAGCCGACAAGAAAGCAAGGCAACAAGAACAAATTTCAGTCTAGCCTAGCTTCTTGTTTTCTTTTAAGCACGGTGTAACAAGGAGATCGGTAACCAGTGATAACAGCATGCAACAGCAGTAACATTGCAGTCCCATGGTAGTCCCAGCTACCAAAACTTCCCGAACTACATTAACCTGATTCCACTTTAGCCAGAGATATGTAGGAAACCTTTGAAACAAAGGTTCGGTTAAATCTTTTTCAAAAAATGCTTCACACAGAGTACTCGGATGGGAAAAAATCGCTCGCTTTATCTTTGCACGAAAACCCTTCGTGTCTCCGGGCAAAGAGGGGCAGCTGTAAGCACGTGATTTTTGCCCTATATGAGAATTACTCCCAAAAAATTCAAAATCAAATGATTTTCCTTGGTGTGCAATTTTGTGAGATTTTGTGATATTTTTGGATAAATTATTTGTAGTTGTCTGTGTTTGCTTATTTGTTAAATTAATAAAAAATACAAAAATATATCGCATTTTGCATGTAGGATTTAATTCTACAATTTTTAGTAATTAAATTAGTTTTACAAAAATTAAAAATTACAAAAATAGGCATCTTTTGCATTTTTAGCATTTAATGTCTAAATGAACAATTTTATGCTTAATTATTACTTAATTGTGCGTTAATTGTTATTGGGAGTTAATTTGCGCTTTTATAACTTAATTTAGTTCTTAATAATAATTTAAGTATTTTTATATTTTAGTTTTAGAAAATAAAAGAAGAAAAGATAATAAAAATACAAAGATAAATCGGATTGGGCCACTTCTTCAAATTTTAACCCCAGGCCCAAATAATTGCCCAATCTTCTCCATGACCCAGTCCACTTCAGAATGGGTCGACCCGGTCCGCCCCATTAACCCATTAACCCATTAACCCAACACCCTTTCTTCATTTTTGTCCAACACAAAACAAAACCAAAAAAAAAAAAGAAGACAAAAAACCCTAAAAGCCATCCGCCCCCCCCCCTTTCCTATCTTCTTCTTCCCAAAAACTCAAGAACACCTCCCATGGCTTCTTCTCCAAACCTTCAAAACTTCAGGCTCGTCCATGGCTGCCCTTAGCTTCACCATCCAAACGCTTCGTCTTCTTCGCGTAGCTGCTCCATCTCCGTTCCGGTTGCTTCTGCTTTCTACTTCATTTTCTCTGAGTTGCATCGTGAACGACCTCTGCGTCGTCTGCTTCATCCTGTGAGCGAGCTGCCCTGGACCCAGCAACCTCAGTTCCGCCATTGACGCTGCTTCAAGCTCGAGCTTTCTGCTTGCTGCGTCGACTACCTTCCTACTGCCCGCGTCCAGCTACGACGAGCAGCCATGGCTGCTCCGAACGGATGTCGTTGCTCCAGCTTCGGCATGGACATGGATACCATGGCATCGCCGCAATGTCGAGCAGCTGTCCGTCGACCTCCCCGTCGACTTTGTCGCGCTGCTTCTGTTTCCTTCCAAGATCCAGCTCTTCGTCGTTTGCTTCACGTCCATGGCGTCCAACTCAGTCACGTCCAACAACCCCGTCGCCATCTTCTCCACGCTGCTGCGTCGACTGCTCACGCTGCTGCGTCGACTGCTGCTGCTGCGTCGATGCTACTTTCGGCGTCAACTTCTTAAAGTCGAGTTCGTCGTTGAGTTAGTCGTTGAGTCCGGACAGATTTTTACCCATTTGAGGTCCGTCAAAACAGTCCATACAATCGAATTCGTCATTGTTCATCTCCGGTTAGTAGTTTTTGAGTTTTATTTTGTCCGTTTTTGTTTTGATATTTTCAAATCTAAAATCGGCAAATGTTTGTTTTGTTCATGTCTATCGTTTGAATTAATTTTTTTTAGTTTGTTCATGTGCTTTGTTAAATTAATTTTTCAGATTCCAAATGAAAGATTAATTAGTTGTTTTTCATGTTTGTATTATTGTTTACATAAATATTTGTTAGTTTAATGTTTGTTGGATTCAAATTGAAATTTAATTAATTATTTCTTCAATTTGTTTCATGTTGTTATGTATTTTCCAGAAATTATTAATGTTGTTTGAGTCATGTGAATCCGTCATGTTTTGTTGCTTAAAATATAGATTTAGTTCATGTTCATCTTTGTTTGAAGTTCATGTTTAAATCCAGTGATTTAATGTGAGTTTATCTTTGTCTTTGATTTGTTAGTCTAGTTTGAATCATGTATTTTGTTAATATTGTTGTATCCTTGCTCATCCATTTTGGTCTAAATTAACTAGGATTGGTTCCCGATATGGTTAATTCATTCCATTAATTTTGAGTTGTGTTGTTCATCGTGTTCATATGATTTGTTGTTGAAGATTGTTGAGAAATTGGTCATCTTGGCTATATTTTGGTTAAGTTATGATTAATTGAGTGTTTAGAGCTGATGGGGGTAATTTGGTAAATTGCATTGCATTCGGGGGTAGAATGGTAATTGCAATAAGGTCGGAGGGTTAGTTTGGTAATTGAACATTATCTTGATTCTTTATGTTAAGCATGGGGACAAAATATAATGGGGTGGAGTTTTGATGTACTTGTTTAACATAATGGGGGACAAGACAAATTATAATGGGAGAGAATATTGTACTTATTTAATGTAAGCATGGGGGACAAATTGTAATGAGTTGTGGTGGATGTATTTATTTAATGTAGGCATGGGGGACAAAGTTTAAAATAAAGAAAACATTAATAAGTGGGACAAAGCATGCCATTGGGAGAATAATTTTGGGTTGGGAAATTGAAGACTTGTCTTGCTATATATAGAGTCATTCTTGACTTGAAGAAAGGAGAAGATTTGAGAGAAAAAGGGGGGACGGGAATTAGGACTAGAACTGGAACATTGAGGGGAATTAGAGGGAAGAGGACCCGATTTGAACATTAAAAGAAAACAGATTTTTACACTTGAGAGCGGACAGACTTGAAACATTTTGAGAGTAAAAGAGAAATGCAATTTGAACTTTCACTCGAATAATTTCTGTTTGCTTTTCTCGAGTGTTATTCAAAAATCATTAAACTACTGCATCTTGTATCTTTTCTCTCATCTGCTTTGACTGTGATTGCATTTTGGTATTGCTGAGTTTTCAATCTGTTACTGGGTTATTCTACTGGTTGTTACTGGTTTGCGGTGTTGCTGAATCTGCTGTTGCCGTGGTATTATTGCTGCTGACTCCTACTTCTTTTCTTCTTGTACTGCCATTTCCAGGTACACATTTGTACACTCTCGGCTTGAAGCGAAATGAAATATTAATCAGGCGTTGTTCCTGTTGAATCCGAACTGTTTAGATTTGTTGTTTGAATATAATTTTCCTTTCTTTGTATAAAAATGTAGTCGATTTATTAATAAGTAATGGGGTTGCATATGTATAACTTCTTCATCTAATAATGTTAGTTGAATTAATCTGTTTTTGATATTATTGTGTATCTATCTCATGTTCTAGCATTAGTAAATAATAGAATGTAGAATTAAAGCAGTTTTTCCTTGTACAAACGCGATCGCAATTTTCCGTTCACATTAGTCGTAACTTAATAACTGATAAGTTACGTTTTTTCAGCATGTAATTAATTAAGAAATTTTCTTTTGCTTTTAGAGACAAACTTAATAGAAGAAATGTAGTCACTGTAGGTTTATCCTTAAAATAAAATGAGACGAGCCTCGCCAAATAAATCACACATCGCTGGGGCCCTCAATAAATACATAACCATTGACTAGACTTTGGATTTGGCCGTTTAATGAACGTTCACGGCCTCTTCCTAAAATAACAATACGTTAGTCTCTTTAGGACGCGCCTTAATAAATCTTACCTTCTTAAACTCGGGTGCACATTTATGTGACCCAAATCCAAATCTCAACGGAGTCGAAATGTGTTTCTAATCACGGGTACATTGATTGTGGCGTGGTCCGAGATGCATTTCTGTGACGTTGCAAATTCCTTTTTAATAATAAATGAGACGAGCCTCGACAAATAAAAAATGTATAAGCTGCGGGGCCCTCTAAATGTATATGTTAAAATACTTAGAATTCGGGACAGGCCGTTTAGCGAATTTTACGGCCTTCTCCAAATAACAATACGCTAGTTGCTTTAGGCA
Source organism: Nicotiana sylvestris (assembly GCF_000393655.2). Lineage (NCBI taxonomy): Eukaryota > Viridiplantae > Streptophyta > Magnoliopsida > Solanales > Solanaceae > Nicotiana > Nicotiana sylvestris. Next base: position 15,096,751 of record NC_091064.1, read on the forward strand.
CGCTTTTAATAATCTATTTTCCCTAACTCGGGTGCACATTTATGTGACCTAAATCCAAATCTCAACCGAGTCGAGATATGTCAATAATCACGGGTGCATTGATGTAACGTGGTTCGAGATATGTTTCCACAAAGTTGCAAGTCCTATAAAATAATAAATAATTATGAAAGCAGTAAAAAGTTAAAATTGCACATAAGTTCATATTTGTATAAAATCAGATTAATCAAGCCGAATATAACGGTTGAGCGACCGTGCTAGAACCACGGAACTCGGGAATGCCTAACACCTTCTCCCGGGTTAACATAATTCCTTATCCGGATTTCTGGTACGCAGACTGTAATATAGAGTCATTCTTTTCCTCGATTCGGGATTAAAATTGGTGACTTGAGACACCCTAAATCTTCCTAGTGGCGACTCTGAAATAAATAAACCAATCCCGTTTCGATTGTCCTTTAATTGGAAAAAACTCCCTACGCCCCTCGCGGGGTGGAAAAAGGAGGTGTGACAATTATTATCACTCAAATGAAATTTACCACTAACCTGTTGCTGAATTTGATTGCTTTACTCTCCCACTGGTTTCTTCTCCACCTGACCCATTTTCCAAATTGGTTGCCAATTCTGGAGCTCCTTTATCTGATTCTTCCCTCTATCGTCGTCTTGTTGGCAAGATTAATTATTTGAGCCACACACGACCTAACCTTTCATTTACCATTCTGACTCTCATCCAATTCATGCAACACCCTTGCATTGGGCATTTCACAGCAGCTTTGCGAGTCCTTCATTACCTTCACTCAAATCCCAGCCAAGGTTTGTTCCTCAATGTTCAACCCTCTTTTGATCTATTGGCTTTTTGCGATGCTTATTGGGCTTTTTGCCGTGATACTCGGCGTTCCTTCAGTAGGTTTTTTATCAGTTTATGTGGTTCACCAGTGTCTTGAAAATCTAAAAAGCAAGCCTCCATATCTCTCTCTTCCGCTGAAGTAGAGTATCGTTCAACGCAACGATTGGCGGTTGAACTCACATGGTTAACTCGTCTACTCACAGATCTATTTGCTCCCCCTCCAGTTCCGGGTCTCATTTTTTCTGACAGTCAAGCGGCCATTCATATTGCCCGGAATTTTGTCTTTCACGAGAGAACTAAACACGTCAAGCAGTAGTTCCTTTCCGGTCTCATCTCCCTTTCCTTTATTCCCTCAAAACTTCAACTTGCCGATCTATTCACCAAACCCTTTTTTAGGGCCTTCTCACAGATCGATTCTTGGCAAGTTTAGAGGTATCTTCTATCCCCTCCAACTTGAGGGGGGGATGTTGGAATACATCGCTCTCAGTCTAACCATTTGATCTCTTAGAAAGGAAGTGGTATAGAAGAAGAGAAGAAAGGACTAAAGGTCTTAGACAAAACAACTTCGGACTAAACAATGCTAAGACTTGGTCTTAGCCCATCCTCTGAAAAGCCACGTGACAGGTAACGTGGCATCATCTCAGCCAACAAGCAAAATAATGAAGGGTCTAATGTGGACGTTCAAAGCATGGTCACATTTTAGATTCTTCTGACATGCACACGAAGACCCACATGCTGAAGGAATAATAGTTAGTTATATTGTTAGAATTAAGCTAGTAGAAATGGGACAAGTGTACATAATTCATAGGCTATTTTTTATTTCCTGATTCTTTCTAAATAGTTAATACTTGTACAAATACACAATCCTCTTGAACAGCAATTCATTTAGAAATATACAGAAAAATTTCACAATTCTCTTCTTCAAATTCTACAACAATACTATACAATATAATACTATACATTATAAAACGATGGATAACAATGATCCAAAAGTAATAGTACAGTTCCATTGGTTAGGAAAATATAGACTTGTTGTCTAGGTCCATTCTGCTCTAACCTTTGTATTTATATATAGTGAGTTAAAGTTGGTGATTTAAGAATAATTTTGAAATTGTAGCATTTCTATAGTTTTAATGCACAAACACATCCCACGCGGCCACGCCTGTCATGTATCCTGGGCAAGACCTTCACATTCCAATACTAACACTGATCTACATTATTTTACTATAGTTATTGATAATATCTGAAAGCAGAATGGGAATTAACTTAACTATAGAGAAAACACAGAAGAAAAGAACATACTGTAGTTTGTGAGTAAGAAATTAAGTGTTTTTACTTTTCTTTATTTTTGAGACAACTGAAAACACTGAGTATTACGGCACTTCTTCAGAATCATCACGTTCAAAACTAGATTGCACTAACATAAATAAAATGGGTAAAAACTTATTGCAATATGTGTTTACACCAAACCAATGAATATATGACACACATATTCACATATACTTTTATCTATAAACTAATTCATGATAAATTAGTATAGTTTGGCGTAAATATCTAATGCGGTTAAATTGCACTAACAATAATAAAATGGGTAAAAATTGACTACACGCGATTTTTATATCAAACCAATAAATACATGACATATGTATTCACATACCTTAATATATGACTTAATCATAATAAATTAGTGTAGTTTGGTGTAAATACTGGTATGGATATTTTGTACCAATAAAATGACCCCTATGTATATGTGATTGATATACTCATAAATATATGAAATGATCACATAAAATAGGTAGAGACCAACATTCCTCCAAAATGCAATTGCAGGTTTGCTAGGTTTTTTATTAGTTGCCTTTTTTTGGTCATTTATCCCAGGCTAGTGGATGCAAACGTAAAAGAAGCATATTTCAAATTATTACACAAAAAAAGTTCTGTTGCCGGGACTTGAACCCCGGGTCTTTCAGGTGAGAGCTGAATATCCTGACAAACTAGACTACAACGGATTTGATGCTAATTGCATGCAAAATTTATATAAATTAAACAATTAGACCAAAAACTATTTAGATATGCTGGCTAAAAGAGATGATTGGAGCAAGTAGCAAAATTTCTTTTGCTGTCAGGCAGTTCACCCTCTAGAAGCAAGGAGAACAGAAGTTGTGAGACTCCCTCAATTTTGAGTGAGAATAGCCTGTACACCTTTGTGGTCCGGCCTTTCCCTGGACTCCGCGCATAGCGGGAGTTTAGCGCACTGAGCTGTTTTTTTTGTTTTTCTCTCGGTGTTTGGTACTTTATATTGGTGTTCCGACAGAGGGGCATCGCTGCCCACGACTATTTTTCCTATTTTAGGGCTCAATCTAAAACCTCTACTAAGGGTGGAGGGATTCAGTCCATTTGATCAAATCCTTGGTGGTGATCAGACGAAGTTAGATGTGACGAGAATTGAAGAGAGCAACCTTCTCGTTTAATTTTAGTCATCCAAAAATAATTAATAACCTTAAAAAGATCACAACAAGCAACAAACTCAATATAATCCCACTAGTAACGTCTGGAAAGGGTAGTTATATGTAAATCTTTGATACCTTTTTTTTGATCATGTATCCCAGGCTAGTGGATGCATACGTAAAAAGCAAATCCAAAATTATTACAAAAGTATTTCCGTACTTGAACCCGGGTCTTTCAGGTGAGAGCCGAATATCCTGACCAACTAGACTACAACCGATATAATGCTAATACCGTGCAAAATTATATAGATACACATATTAGGCCAAAAACTATTTGGATATACTGGCTTAAAGAGATGATTGAAGCAAGTAGCAAGATTTCTTTTGCTGTCAGGCTGTTCATCCTCTAGAAACAAAGGAGAAAAGAAGTTGTGAAACTCCCTCAATTTTGAGTGAGAACCATCTATAGACTCTTGTGGTTCGACCCTTCCTCGGATCCCGTGCATAGCGGGAGCTTAGTGCACCGAGCTGTCCTATTTGTATTTCTCGCTCAGTGTTCGATATTTTATATTGGTGTTCCGACAGAGGGGGATTGCTGCCTACGACTATTTTTCCTATTATAGGGCTCAATTTGAAACCTCTACTAACGATGGAGGGATTCAGTCCATTCGATCAAATCCTTGGTGGTGATCAGACGAAGTCAGATGTGACGAGAATTGAAGAGAGCTACCTTCTCGTTTAATTTTAGTCATCCAAAAATAGTTACTAACCTTATAAAGATCACAACAAACAACAACAACAAATTCAATATAATCTCACTAGTGGGGTCTGGAAAGGGTAGTTATATGTAAACCTTACCCCTACCTTGAAAAGGTAGAGCAATAACAACAAACAGTAACAACAGTAAGATAAGAGATGGTCTTCTAATGTTTAATTTCGAATTTGTAATATTCTCCTTCAAAATGTATTGTAGCTGTCCTTCTCGTCTTAAAATAACGAATTTGGCTCCTTCAAAGGCAATTTAAATAAAAGTGGATAATAATTGCGTATGTCTGATTTTATATAAAATACTAATTTTTAGTTCTTGGTGATGGAATCAATAGTTGGCTGAAGCGCTTGAGAGATAAGGTAATATGTCTTCTCAGTTGGATGTATTGAATCCCAAAACACATACTTTGATGCATTTGGGCAAATATACGACTTTGGGTTGCACATAAATGAAGCTTCCAATAAGCCCGTTCCACAGCAGCCGCTGTTAGTCTTTTCAAAATCTATCATTTAAACAAAAAAAAAAAATTAGTTAATTATCTGCAACGAGTAAATAAATAACAATATATTTGTTTTTAGGGTCAGATATATCATATATGTCGGTTTAAAATCCTATTAACCAAAGGATGCAGATGCAATTTCAACTAGATGAAAAGTGTAGATCCAAAAGAAACCTGCTAAAACGAGTTCTTTTTTGGAAACATTAATTTACAATTTTCTGATTTTTTTTTGTTGGTATATGAAAAACATGTTTTTATTTCCTAAATCGAAGGTATTTACGGTAACAAGATGTTAATTGCTATTTTTATCAGTAATTACTTATTAAATGGCTTGATTGCTATTTTTAGTTTACAATTTACACCAACGATGCATAGAACTTAAACACTTAGGGCTCGTTTGGCCATAAAAAAAATTCACTTTTTTTTCCCTGAAAAATGTCACTTTTTTTTCGAAATCAGCATTTGCCCATGAAAATTTCAAATTTCACTTGAAGTTGAATTTCGAATTATTTTAAAAATTTGAAAAACTCCAAAAAGTTGTTTTTCAACATTATCAATTCAAATCACTCCAAAAAATTTAAAAACAGCCCAAATTGTATTCATATCCAAACACAACTATAATTTTCAAATACCATTTTCACTTGATTTTTTTCTATACTTTTTCCCGCAAATTTCATAACAAACACCCACTTAATTATTTTAGGTTACAAATGAATGTTTATTAAATAAAGTTACATATAATTACTTTTTTAATCGTCCTGATTTTATAAATATTTCTTAATATAGAAGTTAACAATTACTCACCATATTTGAGTCCTAGAATCATGTCAACCAATGGTCCATAAATATCCATATAAGCAATTCGAGAACCCAATTTTGCAAACTTAAATTGCATGTCATTTAGCTGATTTTGGAGCTTGGAATTGTAATCTCCAGCAATGGACGAAAAAAAATCAGCACAGTCGCGCTTTGTAAATGCATTATCTGAGTGAAGTGTGATAACAACCGGTAAACAACCCATTGGTGGTAGACCTACTACTCCAATTTTCCTAGCCCCCTGATCCAACAATTCCTGCACAAAATTAAGTTCACAAAATTAGGGTGCTTCCGGATATCTGTGTACTGTGCTAGTGGGAGATTGCATGTTCACCGTGAAAAGTCACTATGCGCGTAATCTGGTGGTCCTTCCCCACAAACAACTGTAGATATAAATTTGAATTATATTTTTTAAGAAAGAGGAAAAAAATATTGAAACTTGCAGAATTAACCTAATGCTATGTTTTTCATATTTTATAGAATTATCACATAACAGACCCCTTTTTTTTCATTGTACTTCTTGTATTAAGCTTTTGTTTATTATTTATGTTTGAGTGTTTGTTTTAGCAATAATATAGAGCCAATAGTCAATTGACTCCAAAAGGAAAAAGTCAACCGAAAATAATGAATACAGAGATTCTATTGACTCAAAATTATAATCAACAAGTTTCTTCTTAATCTTTCAAAAGTTGCAAAAATTAATTGTTAGTAAACTGTATTTGTAAAATAGTTTTGGAGAAGATAAAATAACGTATAAACAGAAATGTAAAAGAAATAGAATTTAATCCGACCCCATTGAATTCACAATGTTTCTTTAAGGAACTTAATCCCCTTCTAGTACCCGAGGTTCTGGATTATTTTTTCTCCTAGGATAGAATGAATTACACACTGGTGTAGTGGTACTTCAAACCCCAGTGTTTCAGCGAACACAATGATCGGCAGCAAATCACACTTACTGTTGCTTTCTTTGTAGGTAAAACAATGCAGAAGAAAGAAGGAGAATTCAGAATTTCGTATGAAAAATTTGAGTTAAAAAAACGGATAATTCGGATTTAATATAAATCTTCCGTTACAAAACCGGATATTTAATAATATTACGTTAATATTTACTATTGGTCCAAAAAATCAATCAATCAATCGATCATTTGACCGAAGCCAAAACCGAGCAACGGCAACGGCGGCGCGAGGCTTGCCTTCTTCTTAACTCTTTAAGAGCTAGAAGAAAAGCAATTGTATATACCCATCAAAAGTCTTTTCCTTCTCCAATATGGGACAATGTCCCTTTGTCAAGGAGGGAAGCTCAAATATTTCATTTTCCCTCTATTTCTCATTTATCCACTTTTAAGCTAAAATAAGCTTTAAAAACCCAACATTAATAACCATACCAACTTGTTAAATTAACATGCAATTCCACCCGTCTAAGCTGTAAAAGGAGAAAATTAGAGTTTAATTTAAATTCTATATATAGGGACGGCTCAAAAGATAATTAAAGATAACTGTAGTATTAAATAACATTAATTAATAACTTAGAATAAAATAGAAAGTAAACTGATGATGTAAAAAAATTATTATACTGTCAGTGTATATATTTGTCAATATTTGGCTTAGTTAAAGTAGGTGGCTAAACCTGTAGGAAGAGTTGGACATGTTGTAACAAGAAGTCAGTGTAGGCTGAGAGGGAATAACTTTTACGACGAATTGGAATTGTGTTGTAATTGACCACAAAATCATTTGTGCCTGCACTAACAATGAACAATGCTTCTTTTATCAAATTCTGCATTTGCTCTTTCCCTATAGCTGCTTCCATTTTCTCTTGATACTTCTTGAAATATTCTAGCTGCTTTGATAATGAGATCACATTCTGTATATAGACCCCCACAATTAGGAAAATTAAGTAACACAAAAAAAAAAACCTCTAAGTTGAGAATACCAAGTTGAAAATCAATATCGGAAAAGAAAAATTATGGCTCCTATATCCTGTATCATTAAACCTATTTATAACAACCATTCGTTATAATAACATTTCACTATAACTGTCAAGATTTTTTTAAACGGATTTTTCATGTTATCTTATATTATATGTCTTTACAAAAGCATTTCACTATAACAGTCAAGAAATATTGGGATAAAACCACACTATTATAGAGAAATTTGACGGTATATGTGTATAATTGGATTAAATCAATCGCAATCAAGTAAACCGGCCGTGTATGTTCTTGGCCAAATATATTAATGTTAAAAGAGTTTAAGTTCTTAGTGCATCGATGATGTAAGAAATACTTTGCAGTTTGCACAATTAAGTTACTTATAAGGCAATTGCAGATAATTCTTTTTTTTTGGTTTTCTACTCGGTCTTCGGTATTCGTATTGGAGCCCGGCTATATCCGAATTCGTGCCGCGTAGGGCCCCATTCGGGGGAAGCGTTCCCTACCAGGGATTTTTTCATACCAAGGGCTCGAACTCGAGACCTCTGGTTAAGGGAAGAGCAGTCTCATCCACTGCACCACATCCTTTGGTGGTCAGATAATTCTTTTTCATTAGTAAGTAATTTAAATAAATTGTAAGTAAATGTTATAACAAATTTAAATCACACTGATATTGTGAAATTTTTACACTAGCGTAAATTCATATTAAAAAAGTTCCCATAGGCCGTATCTATGAACACAAGTAGGCTTTTGAAAAGGAAATATGGTGGAAGGGAGGGAAATGAGATAGATAGAATTAATACACTGATTGTTGGTGTAAGGGGATCAAATCCAGTTCCAGCAGATGCAAAACTAACTCCAGTCTTGAGCTCTTCAATACTTAAACTTGGATCCAAATATGGAGGCACATATTCTTTCACACCAACATACCTAGCTGCATTCAAACACAAAGTTCAGGCACAATGTAGGAATTACTAACTATATGTGAGAGGCGGATCTAAGTCTAAGTTATGTAGGTTCAATTATACTCATGGCTTTCGGCTCAAACAATATATATAAGAAAAAAATTAAAATTTATATGTAATTAGAAAGGGAGGCTTAGCAACGGTAAAGTTGTCTCCTTGTCGCCTATAGGTCACGGATTCGAGCTGTGGAAGCAGCTACTAATGCTTGCATTAAAGTGGGCTGTCTACATCATATTCCTTGGGGCGCTGCCCCTCCCCCGTCGACCCTGCGTGAATGCGAGGGTAGAGTTGTTTCCGTGTGACCTACAGATCGCGGGTTCGAGCTGTGAAAGCAGCCACTAATGCTTGCACTAGAGTATGATGTCTATATCCCACCCCTTGGGGTGCGGCCCCTTCCCCGACCTTGCGTGAATGCGAAAATAGAGTTGTTTTCCGTGTGACCTATAGGTCACATATTCGAGTTGCGGAAGCAACCATTAATGCTTGCACTAGAGTAGATTGTCTACATTCTGACCCTTGGGGTGTCGTCCTTCTCCCGGCCTACGTGAATGCTGGGATACTTTGTGCACCGAACTACCTTTTTTAATTTTTATAATCAGATAACACTCATTCTGAATCTTCCGACCCCAGATCCTGCATTCAAGGTAAAATTCTTGCAATAGTAATTACCAAAGAAATCACCAGCAAGCATTCCGTTAGTAAACCTTCCAGTTGGAACATGGTTAGGAAAATCCCTCCCATAAGGTGAAAAATTACTCTTGAAAGGAGTTGTTATATAGTTATTATTTCCAGGATCAGCTGTTGAGTCTCCAAAGATAAAAATGGCTGAAACTAAACTCTTCCCTTGAGCTTGAGTTGGAGCTTCCAACATGAAAAAAAGAAGAAGATGCAAAAGCACAAGAAAAAGTAATGAAAGATGCATTTTAATTAGTGGTTGATAAAGAAAACTTTGAAAGGCCTATATATATGGATAATGAATTGTATACAAAGTTTAATTCCTAGAGCTTTATTTGATGTCCTTTAACAAGGAGTTATATATAGAATGACTAATTAATTAGGAAACAGATAATTAATTATGTTGGATTTTATTTGTTTCGTGTATTTCTAGTGTTGCAATTTGTTCTTATTGTTTGATGGACCAAACACTCCCAACGTTCTTTAAAGTTTCTCAACCACTATTCCTGCAGCTAGCAGCTTCTCAATTAAGAAAGTGCAGGCAAGAAATAGTTAAGAGTTTGGTGAGCACTTCACCAAACTCTTAGCTATATATATACTCCGTATATATATACTCGTATATATATACTCCGTATATATATACTCGTATATATATACTCTTTTGAATTTTGATAGACGTGGTCACTATAGAGCTATTCATGGAACGTCTGAATGGCTCATATATAGAGCCAAAATCAAGATTCGAAGTTTATGATTCGGAATTTTAAATGTTTTATTTTAATGGGTTACAAACTAATAATTTATATATATTCAATAAATTTCTTAATAATTTGTCCTTCTTCTTCTTCTTCCTTCTCCTTCCTACAGTATCAATGTGCTATAAGAACATAGAATCTCACAATCCAAGAGTTACAACAGCAAAATAGAAGCACCAAGATAACAATGTTTACCTTGAAAATGGTAATGACAATTATATTTGATTTTGTGGTTCTAAAAATACGTGATCTACTTTTATGCTAGTTGTTAGGCTATAGATGCTAAGTAAAAGATTAGAAGATAAGATAACAGATTGTAAATAGTGTAATAATCAAACCGAATGGCTGGAAATCAGGGCCTCGAGCTTGCGTATAAGGGGCCTCGAGGTCGAGTCGGATGCCCGACTAAGGGCAGTCGATGGAGGATTAACAGTTATGATAAATTTGATGGCGGCTCTTTATGACCAATAATGAGCAATAAATGAAGAACAATTAATGAAATGTAATAAATATAAGTAAGATAATAAATTTAAGCAATAGGATCAAATAGAGAGTATGTTTGAGTTAGAGAGTAGAGAATGTTCTTGTATTGAATGTAGTGTGTTGTATCTTGTGTATTGTAACTTACAAAATGACAAGGATCCCCTTTATATATAAGAGGGAATCCCATCATAGTACAAATATATTTATTACAAAGATATGGGGCTGGTACAGCCATTTAGTGCCATGATACGGGTTTGAACTAGCCTAATAGACTTTGTCAGCTCTAATCACGTGCCTTGGGAACTTCACATCGATCCACCGTAGCCGCTGATTTGCACTGCCCCGAGGTCGATCATTGAGAACCCTCGGGGTCGAAACCCCGACCTGAGCTTCGAGCCTCCTGGGGGCGGTCTTCATAAGGCACCTTAATGATCATAAAATCGTACTACTGATTTTACGGTATACAGATAGTCCATGCGTTTCTTAGATTAAAATGATAAGGAATGATTTTGACACTGATCCCCTCGAGCCTCTTGTGATGATGTCATGCTTATGATGTTAGTTTTTGCAATAACTGAGACATCCCATCGATATGTCTTTCCTAGGAACATTTAATGTAGTACCGTTTTACTTTCTCAAGGCGATAATATCGCCGCCGATCCGTCTCCCAACAGGCATTGATTGCGCCTATTGATACGTTTTCCAAAGACATTGATTGCGCCGTCGGTTACGCTACCATATTTTCTATAAATGGAAGCTTTCTTGGTTTTTGATTGGTAAATATGATTTTCCTTGGGATCCTTTGCCATTCCTCGGATCGAGTCCGGATTGACTTGATACAAACTTAGGTTGTCGAAACCGGCAACTTCGAATTGAGTGAGAGTGAGGCCTCGATTTTTAGAACAAAACTTAGGCCTTTTAGACCCCGTCGATAATCCTCGAGGGATAGTTTTCTTGAGTCTCTGAGAATAAAAATAACCTTAGTCTTTCGAAGACAGTCCCCGAGTGAGAGTTCGCTCCAGCTCGGGCGACCTGAAAACTTGTTTTGAACTTAGAGTGAAGATAGCCTTAAGGCGTTATAGATAGACCCAGGATGAGGGTACGCCTGGACTCAGATAGTTCCTAGATTAAAGTAACCAAGAGGACGTTTAACTTGATCCGAAGGCAAAAAATAGCCCTAAGTCTTTATCAGTAGTTTTCGAGTGAAAATTGGCTCGGGCTCAGGTAGCTTGAGGGCCAAAGAATCGGTTGAATGACCTACTTTCGTAATAACAGAAATCATCGAGGTAGGGTACCATCTCTAGGTTAGGCTTATATGAGTAGCTCCTTAGAGCCTATCTTCTTTTTGACAGAGATCCTCGAGATCGGGCACTATCTCGAGACTTGCAATGATATCAATGGATCCTTAGAGCCTTCAGTCATGGAAGCAGAAATCCTCGAGATTGGATACCATCTCGAGGCTAGGTTGATGCGGGGGTCTTTGATCCCTAAAACGTCGTACGACAGCATTAATCGTTGACATAGTTACGAAATGACCGAGGCGATCCCGCCGGTATATCTTCCCAAAGTGATAATGGCTTAGTCAGTATTTTTAATTGGCCTTTGAGGCATGCGGACAGTCACCGCTTTCTCTATATATAGGTCTATCTTCCCTCCTTTGAGGATTCCGCTAATTTGAGTAGCTATCCTCCTTCATAGAGTTCTTTTTTCATGCGCTAAGTCCTTCACCATTTTAACTTTGAAGCCCTTGCTCAAATTCCCGCTCCAATTCTCTGATTTTACCATAGTTATGGCTGCTACGCCAGGATCCGTTCAGCAAGAAGAAGGAAGTTCCGCCTCTGGTTTCCGCCTGGTTGGTGGTGCGCCGCCGGTGTCAGACGAGCTAACCTCGGGACATTTTGTTTCAAGGGGGGACTTTTCGTCGGAAAAACCTCCCAATTTTCAGGGTCATTGAGAGTATGCCTCGAAGTTTATTTCTTTAATAGGAGAGGGGCACCTTGAGTCAGTGAGGAAAGATTGTGGATGGGGGGAAAAGGTAGTACTGCAGGTACCTTCCCCGAAAGAGAGCATCACGGATCATACCGAGGGGTTTTTGAACATATACACATACCCCTTTACGCTGGGTCCCCTTGATAGGGTTGTTCTCGACTTCTGTCGAAAGTATCGGGCTACCTTGGCACAGGTTCATCCGTCATTTTGGAGGATAGTATTGATGATGAGATTATTTGCGGAGGAAGCAGGGCTTGAGTTCACCCTTAGTTATCTCATTAGGCTATACCAACCTTTTTACCACCGAGGCCTACTAACCCTACGTTGCTGATCCACCAGGCCCTTCGTTATCGATGATAAAGAAGATGGGGATCGGGGATGGATGAGCCGATTTGTCCGAGTACGGACTGTTGACATTATCCCACGGAGTTTCTGCCATTTTCCGAGGAATGGAATTTTACATGTAAGTGGTAAACTTGTTCCTTTGTTGTTTTGCTTATGGCGGAGGCAGGCTCCGTAAATGCATCTTTCTTTCCCTTTCTGCAGCAATTCTATGGATGCTATACGAGGTCCCTGACCTGACAGATTGGGCTTGGAATTTGGCGACCCACTCGACTTACGATGAACGTAAGTGGCGAGACTTGTCTAAGGGTAGATGGGAGGCAAAACACCACGGTACATGCTATGTGATTTGCTCCTTTTTTTGAAAGGCACTTTCTTTTTATGCGTGTTAACTCCATCATCGTAGGCATTGGGGAGTTCTTTGAGGCGAGATCATGCCCTCTTGGATAGGGAGAAGGATCGTCAGCTTCGGGGCTGAGGAATAATAATAATAAGCAAAAAAGGTCTTCGCAGGGTGACAGTGCTTATAGCAAGGCGAGTCCAGCCCGGAGGCTTAGAGAGGATGTATCAGTTGAGCTTGCAACGCCCGAGATCTCTGGCTTTAGAAAAACAGCCCCTCCTCCGCTGCCATCTTCTTTTCTCATCGAAGGTTCGTCGAGGAACGAGGGTTCTCTACCTCCAACTTCTTCTCCTGTCGAAGGTACTTCGAGGGATGTTCGAAGATAGGGGCCGCATATATCGAGCGACCGTATCACAACCGGGAGTGGTTCTACTGGGTTTGATGGAGCCAGACTAGTAGATGTGCGCTCAACTTTTGAGGAAGCTCAGCGGCTCTACTATGTGGTGAGTTTTGGCTGATCGTATTGGTTTTATAGTTTTTGCAATTTTTACTCTCTTATCGAGTTTCTCCTTCATAGGCTTTTAACAAGCTCAAGTCTGAGCTGCGTCGTCGTGAGGCTAGGCTATAAAAAGCCACGGATGGGGAGAAATCCCTCACGCTTCTTTGCGATGAAAGGGAAGATGAGTTGGCACACTTGCGGTATGAAGCGAGTCGAAGTTTGGACTACGAAAGCTACCACGAGGAGCAGGTAACTTTTGCTCCAAGGGAGTGCGTGTTTCTTCTTTTATCTTATGAGGCTAATGTTTCGTTTACTTCAATTGTAGAAAAAGACGGAGGACCTGGAATGCCTTTAGAGCAAAGTTGGTCAAGCCAAGTGTGAGTGCGATGAGCTAAAGGCTCGAGTGGACGCCTAGGTTGCGGCTAAGAAGGATGCTTTGGCTAATGCTTCCGCCCTTGAAGTACAACTTCGCAACGCTCGTGAGAACAGCTCGGCCCGAATGGCCATGATTACAAGGCTCGAGTCTGAGCTTCTGAAGATGAAGGCCAAAGTTGTGGATGCCCGGGCTGAAGCCAAAGCAATCCGAACTAAGGCTGATAAGAAAGTGGCCGTCTATTTGAAGGACACTATCGACACTCGAGCTAAGCTGAGAGGGGTTCTTGACTGTGAGAGCAGAAGCATGGAGTATGCTCGGTGCAAATCTCGAAGGGAAACCCTCGAGGAGATCCATGTTAGGGGCTTTGATCTCTCACAAGAGATAAAGCAGGCAAGGGCGGATGAATATGATGCCAAGTTCCTTCTACCTGATGTCGAAGACAACGGGGAGGAGGCCGGTGGGCCACAGTCCCGGAAGGGAACGTAGTCTTAGGCGTTTTTTTTCAATCTTGTGTATGGTATTCCTAGAAGACTTTGTAAGTGAAGCCTTATGTAATTATAAAAGGAAACCCTTTGGTTCCATTCTTCTTTGCATGTGTACGTCTTTCTTTGCTTTGAATTTCTACGCTTTGTCGATGATTGGCCAGATAAGTTGGGCCTTGGGGTAAAAAACCCTTAGGCTTTCAATATGGTCTCGAGACTCGTCAGGCTGGCCCATAGGCTCTTATGCATTTGCCTTTAGGCATTTTTGACTGTGTTTGGGTTTGGTCTTCGAGTCGGGTTTCGACTTTAGTTTATTAATCTTTGTGTTTTTAAATTTTAAGTTGGACCTTAGGCTCTTACACACTGGGTCGGTACGACCTTTTAGTATAATCCGGTGTTTTAAGCTCTTATGCTTTTTCTCTTTAGGCATATTCAGTTAACTGTTTCGGGTTCAGTCTCCGAGTCGGGTTTCGACTCGAGCTCATTGACCCTTAAGTTTTTGAATTTAAAGCTGGCCCTTAGTGTTACGCCCTGCAATATTACGTCAATATTACGTTCCACAGTATTATATTATGACGATGTTATGCTCTACAGTAATATGTTACGATTGATATTACGTCCTGCATTATTAAGTTACGACAGTGTTGTACCCTGTAGTATTACATTACAGTGATGTTACGCTTTGCAATAATAAGTTACGACGATGTTGCACCCTGCAGTATTTTACGTTGAATTTATCGTAAGGTAATTAACATCAGTCCAAGGAAAAGATTATTTGAGGATTATAAGGATTATGCTATTTCACAAGTGATTAGTAAATTCATGAAGGTGAAAGGGGGAGCCAGCCTAAGAAAATAAATTTCGTTGAAATTTGGTATTTTGGGATAAAATACGGCTCAAGCTAAAATACTCGGTATTTATGGACTAGTACCATACAATGTACCACATGACCATAATAGTAAGGCATATAAGGTATGTGGAAAGTGAGTAATATTTCAAGCAAGTGGGAATAATTTTCAGTTATACGGGTACTTAATTAATTACCGAGTAATAGGACATTACCCAGTTAACTAGTAATGGGATAAAGATTAATAATTTTTCCCAAAAGAAACCTGGAAACATGAAATCTTACCAAACATATGACTAAGGAGTCATATAGTCTTAGTGTCCATTAAGTGATTATAGGACATTTACGTTTAAAGTAAGTCCTTATGTCTGATGCATACTTGATTTGGAATTTTACTTCAAATCCTTCAACAAAGACACAACCAAGAATGAAGTTTTAATAAATGTCAGGTGGGGTTGTAGTGACATTAGTTACCAAAGGATTAACACTTTCCACAAGACAAGAATCAAACAAATTTCTCCTCAAACAGGACCTCACGTGTTTGGCGAAATCAACGAGTTACTGACCCTTTATGTTACAATTCGAGCAATTGTGGGGTTATTTCTTCCCATAGCTTATATTTTCGAAGGTATTTACGAGGTTTATAATGAAGGTATTAAAGCAGCAGCTTCTCCAGGTATGTTAAGGCTAAGCTCTTCTTTCTTTTCGTATGATCCATACGATGCGAACAGAACTTGCAAATGCACAAATTCCATGAATGACTCTATTCATAGAAGTATTAGAGATATATGTGTTCTTGAATTTCTGTGTGTCATAATATCTTATCATCTGTTCATAGGTCTCAGAAAAATACGAAAGTTAAAAAGAGTTTACTTTATGATATTACTCAGAGGCAAAATGGTCTTATGACATTCCGAATGATTTTATTGACGTACTTTTCATGCATTGCATTCATGTGCATTGACCCATGATCAGATGGCGTTATATACGCGTATATATGTAAATATATGTATATGGGATATGGAAAAAGGTTATGGCGTTATATACGCACCACCACCTGATCAGCTGGTATATGATGATGATGTTGCCCACAGTGGCTGAAATATGATTCAAATAGCGTTATATACGCATATATAGGTATGTATTCAAATGGCATTATATACGCATATATATATGTATGTATTCAAACGGAGTTATATACGCACCACCACCTGATCAGCTGGTATACGATGATGATTTTGCCCACAGTGGCCGATATGATATGATGGGATGCCCTCTGAGGCTGATGATGTTATGAAACATGTACCTATGCACGACATGACATTCATACGCATATGCAAGATGCTAAAAGTAATTTATGATTTACAAGTGATTCAGATTTACAGGTTGAGTCATGTACTCTATATTTCTTCCATGTCTCTTATGTACTTATTTATGTGCCTTACATACTCGGTAAATTATTCGTACTGACATCCCTTTTACCTGGGGACGCTGCGTTTCATGCCCGCAGGTCCGATAGGCAGATGGAGAGCCCTCCGAGTAGGCTATTAGCTCAGCGGAAGATGTTGGTACACTCCATTTGCTTCGGAGTTGTTCGTTTGGTTAGTATGATTTAGACATGTATTGTTTGGTATGGCGGGACTCTGTCCTGACCTTTATGACATTTATGTATTCTTAGAGGCTTGTAGATATATGTCGTGTACATAAAAGATTGTACGGACTTGTCGGCCTATGTTTTGAGTTTATAAAGAATCATGTTGGCCTATTAGGACCGTATGTCATGTGTACATGATGATGTAATAAGTAAGATACGTTACGTTGGTACTCAGTTGAGTAAGGTACCGGGTGCCCATCGCGGCCCATCGGTTTGGGCCGTGACAAAAGTGGTATCAGAGCAGTTCTGTCCTAGGGAGTCTACAAGCCGTGTCTAGTAGAGTCTTGTTTATGGGTGTGTCATACACCACACTTATAGGCAAGAGGCTACAGGGCATTTAGGACTGTCACTCTTCCTTCTTACTCTAGATCGTGTGGTAGAGCTCACTTATAAGAATTCAAGTCCCGAACTTCTATTTGTAATGAGACGATGCCTACATTCAGAAAGACGATCGATAAGAGATATAGCTGTGGAATTATTGATTTAGAGGAACTCGATTTTGCATTTTGCTTATGATAAGTAAATGTGAGGTCTTTAGCAAATCATGGGTGTACTGAAAGGTGTAAGCCTCTTGATAAGGGACCTTAAGGCAAGAATATCTATCCATCTTTATGGTGAAGGACAATGATAGATTAAGAAGATAAGTACAAGTTTCAGGAAGTAAAAAGAGCAAGGTGAAAAAGGGTACGAGGTACCCAGTTAATGAAGGTTAACAACATTATAATTGAGGCAGAGGAACATAAGCTTTTTGAGTTATATTCAATAGTAACAGAGGTATATACAATTGGTCGCACCCCTTCCAGATATGCCCTATGGGGGTAACAAAAGTAGTATAAGAAGATATGATGGATGAATTATTTGTGTCAGTTGACATTTCCGAAGGATATTGCAAATATACTAATAGATCTCCTTATGAGACACCAGATGGTGCACTCTGAAATAGTGCAGCCAAATATGAGTACTACAAAGACATGCACTATAAGAATTGAAGGGATAAATATTACCTTAGTGTGGCTCGCGTCCCTAGTAAAGCGAGAACGTTAAGCAACTTGAAGAGCCAATGAATGAAGCAAGGAGAGCTAAAAGTGAAAGAATGTTGTGTTGAAGTTTTCACAAGAAAAGGGATATGCGGAAATATTAACGGGAAATGAGAAGAGAGTTAATGAAACATTAGGAGTAAGATATGATACACGGATGATAACGATAGGTCAAAAAAAAAATGATGACAGTATTACAGAATTTACAGTCAAGTGAAGGGAAAGACAAAAGATAACATGCCTTGAGAAAGTGAAAGAATATAGGCCATAAAGTCATATCCTCACTTCGAGAAATAAGTTCGCAACTCTGACACAATTACCAAAAGGAAAAGTTAGACCCTAGAGTAATAAAAGCCAGTATGGATTGGTAAACATGATAAACTAAACATGAAATAGGGACTACGTGAGTTGATAAGAGTCGGTATCATATGAATTTCTCGTATTCCGACAATAATAGGACGAACAACAGAAGAAGGTTCATGAGAAATTCAGAGGATGTTCATTCAGGAAGATGCTTCCCTAAAGCAAGCAATGTGAGCAAAGTTAAGCTTAAGAGACTGTATGTGCCAGTTACACTAAGTGTCACCATCGCGAGCGAGGGATTTTGTTATCCTTGGTACAAAAGGATTACCACAAGGTGAGTAAGGGTCATTGATAATGTGAGAGGATGCCAAAGATGAAGAGGAAAAACATCTATAGGTAGGTCGACATAGCTCCAAGTCTTAGTATACCCCCAAAGGGAGGAATATGGAGCGATGTGACATTAAGTCAAAATTAAGTGATTCTAGTGACTATGAAATAGTAAAGGAAGAATGCGATAAATGAAAGAAGAATGAGATGGCACTTATCCAAATCTTACAGATACACTACGATTCAAGAATATTGCGCAAGCACGATGTTAAGGAGAGGAAGTAAAGGTTCATGCCCGAGTTGTTATTAATAAATAAGGAGCCAGTGCGAGACGTAAGTTAAGACAAAAGAAATAACCCAAGAAAGTTTACGAGGAGCATTGACATGATAATGGGCCAACGAGTAGTTAGTAATTGATCAGGAAAGATCCCAGTTATGACTAACACGGGGTTGCAGATGAGTCATCAGATCATATAAGATAAACATAGTAGAATCCAACATGGAGAATTCAGCCTCAAAGAATATCATTATAATACTTGAGATATATTCAAACAAGAGTTGGGGTAGTTAAAGGTACTGTATGAGTATTACGGCATAAAAGAAAGTGCCACTGGGAAGGCAGTCAAAATATTAGTTCAAAAGCAACCATACAAGCACAATGGCATGAAAGTAAGCAACTACGGATGATTATAGGCAAGTAATGACATAAAAAAATGGTCTGTAATAAGCTCATAACTTTAGGAGAGTCAAGGGTTCTCCCTAAGTACTACAACAAAAGACTATCTGAGGAGATAAGAAAGAAGGCTTCAACCTAAGCACAATGACGTAAAAAGGAAATTGTCGTGTAACAACAATCTCGCAACAACATTTTAAACATTCCAAAGGAAAGTGGCACCTATCATGGCTAATCAACGGAAAGTAAGAGTTAAAAGTAATATTCGAGATCATATGAGTTGTATAAAAACTCTGGCAAGTGTGGGCACTAATATAAGCTAAGTATAGACGTAACGAGGGGGCAGAAAGACCAGGAAAAGTAATAGCTCACATTGAAAGAAAGCTAAGATGGGACAAAAGAATTATTTGATCAATGATCTAGAGTTAGTACGCTATGGATACACTCAAGATTTTGGAGCATTATCCAGGCACCATATTTGTTGACAATCATATAGCCATAGAAGACTCCGGTATAAGTTAAAAGAAAGAATTACGCCCAGGGCATAAACAAAGGATTGAATTATGTATCATGGATATTCCATAACACCCATAAAATACTAAGGTAATAACTGATACGATGAGCCACAAATCGGAAGGTAGCTTAAACCTACATAAAGGCTGATCAGATGGAAGAGAAGCTAAAGAATCACATCACCCAAGTAAATCAAGAGTCTGATTATTGGACCTAGAAAAATTATAGAAGTTGTGATTGAGAACATAACACAATCTCTCTTAATATCAGATGTTCAAGAGAAATAACATAACAACCATAATCTATAATGGATCTACAAGAAAGCCAGTTAGAAGAAGTACCAGCCTCATAAGAAGTCAGTACGAAACTCCCATCAGATAGTGTATGTAGCAGAGGTGCGAGTATTACAATAGAGCTTCAAGTTATGGACATGAATTATACCTATGTGGAGGAAAGGTCATGAAAGAGATAGAAGATACAATGGGAAATTTTAAGATAAGTAAGGTAAAGGTGAACAACGTACGAGATACTCAAAGGCAGAAGATCGTAAATAATCCATACTTCGGATAGAAGTCTATAAGCGTGGGAATTCAATATCCAGGAATGATAGCAGTGGTGTCAGTAGCATATCTTCCAGCCTATGGTCTAGGTATCGAAAAGCTTGATTATGAGAGCAAAGGATAGTTATAGACGATGTGATGTATCACTTGATGTTCCAGAACAACATAAGGAAATCTATGGTGCAAACAAGTTGAAGGAAGGTCGCGGATAGAATAAATAGATATGTATAGGTCCCAAGCTAAAGTATAGTAGAGCGACAAAGTTTTAACAAAACATGAGTAAGGATGAGGAAAGGCAAGTGAAAGGGTGACGAGAACGGATAAGTCCTTGGGATTAAGCCCATGAAAGCAAGAAGAGCTGATGGTTTCTCTAAGTTATAGAAAGCTCAGTATAACCTGAATGAACTCAAAGGAGTCTAAGACTAGTAGCATTTAGAAAAGATGGAATGCTGCCCTGATAGTACAATGAGGGTGTAATTGTGATGGATAAATGATGACGTTTAGGCCTTTGATTGAGTAATGATCTGATGAAGAAAAGAAAAATACCCACGCAAGGTGAATCACATTGAGATGCTATGAGATACGATTATGAAAGCATGGTATCCCCCAGGTATGTGGAAGCATTAACGGACATAAATTTATACGTATTGGATAAGTAATGAAAGTAACCTGGAATTTTGTAGTAGACCTCAGTAACGAGAAATCGAGGTAAGAGTTATGGTATAATATGACCTATCTCGATGTAGTAAAGTCATACTGATGGATAAATGGATTTATAAAAAAAGGGGGTATAGCAATATTCGTAAGTTCAACAAAGTACCGAGTGAAGTACTTCAGTACACCTATAGAGGCCCAGAGTGGCATCCTATTAAGCCTTGTATATACAAAGTAAGGCCTAGAGATTGACTAAAAGATAAAAGGAAAAAGAAAATATGAATCGCATAAGTGCACCTACAAAGCCAGGGTCATACAGGCTGCATGATAGGAGGTAACAGAAGTTGCAAGATTAGGAAGATTTCGACCACAGGTCATGATATGAGCAAAAAGACTAAAGGGGGGAATATCCTAGACTTTGGATTTATTCACAGAGCAACTACTTAAATGGAAAGAAGAGTATTAATGTATTCACAAGAACTATAAGTTATAAAAATGATAAGAGCATCAGTCAACATTCGAGGACGAATGTTCCAAAGGGGGGAGTGATGTTACGCCCTGCAATATTACGTCAATATTATGTTCCACAGTATTATATTACGACGATGTTATGCTCTACAGTAATATGTTACGATTGATATTACGTCCTGCATTATTAAGTTACGACAGTGTTGTACCCTGTAGTATTACATTACAGTAATGTTACGCTTTGCAATAATAAGTTACGACGATGTTGCCCCCTGCAGTATTTTACGTTGAATTTATCGTAAGGTAATTGACATCAGTCCAAGGAAAAAATTATTTGAGGATTATAAGGATTATGCTATTTCACAAGTGATTAGTAAATTCATGAAGGTGAAAGGGGGAGCAAGTCTAAGAAAATGAATTTCGTTGAAATTTGGTATTTTGGGATAAAATACGGCTCAAGCTAAAATACTCGGTATTTATGGACTAGTACCATACAATGTACCACATGACCATAATAGTAAGGCATATAAGGTATGTGAAAAGTAAGTAATATTTCAAGTAAGTGGGAATAATTTTCAATTATGCGGGTAATTAATTAATTGCCGGATAATAGGACATTACCCAGTTAACTAGTAAGGGGATAATGATTAATAATTTTTCCCAAAAGAAACATGGCAACATGAAATCTTACCAAACATATGACTAAGGAGTCATATAGGCTTAGTGTCGATTAAGTGATTATAGGACATTTACGTGTAAAGTAAGTCCTTATGTCTGATGCATACTTGATTTGGAATTTTACTTCAAATCCTTCAACAAAGAAACAACCAAGAATGAAGTTTTAATAAATGTCAGTTGGGGTTGTAGTGACATTAGTTACCAAAGGATTAACACTTTCCACAAGACAAGAATCAAACAAATTTCTCCTCAAACAGGACCTTACGTGTTTAGCGAAATCAACGAGTTACTGACCCTTTACGTTACAATTCGAGCAATTGTGGGGTTATTTCTTCCCATAGCTTATATTTTCGAAGGTATTTACGAGGGTGATAATGAAGGTATTAAAGCAGAAGCTTCTCCAGGTATGTTAAGGCTAAGCTCTTCTTTCTTTTCGCATGATCCATACGATGCGAACGGAACTTGCAAATGCACAAATTCCATGAATGACTCTATTCATAGAAGTATCAGAGATATCTGTGTTCTTGAATTTCTGTGTGCCATAATATCTTATCATCTGTTCATGGGTCTCAGAAAAATACGAAAGTTAAAAAGAGTTTACTTTATGATATTACTCAGAGGCAAAATGGTCTTATGACATTCCGAATGATTTTATTGACGTACTTTTCATGCATTGCATTCATGTGCATTGACCCATGATCAGATGGCGTTATATACGCGTATATATGTAAATATATGTATATGGGATATGAAAAAAGGTTATGGCATTATATACGCACCACCACCTATTCAGCTGGTATATGATGATGATGTTGCCCACAGTGGCTGAAATATGATTCAAGCGGCGTTATATGCGCATATATGGGTATGTATTCAAATGGCGTTATATACGCATATATATGTATGTATTCAAACGGCATTATATATGCGCATATATGTATGTATATATATATATATATATATATATATATATATATATATGGGATATGGAAAAGGTTATGGCGTTATATACGCACCACCACCTGATCTGTTGGTATACGATGGTGATTTTACCCACAGTGGCCGATATGCTATGATGGGATGCCCTTAGAGGCTGATGATGTTATCAAACATTTACCTATGCACGACATGACATTCATACGCATATGCAAGACGCTAAAAGTAATTTATGATTTACAAGTTATTCAGATTTACAGGTTGAGTCATGTACTCTATATTTCTTCCATGTCTCTTATGTACTTATTTATGTGCCTTACATACTCGGTACATTATTCGTACTGACGTCCCTTTTACCTAGGGATGCTGCGTTTCATGCCCGCAGGTCCAATAGGCAGGTCGAGAGCCCTCCAAGTAGGCTATTAGCTCAGCGGAAAATGTTGGTACGCTCCATTTGCTTCGGAGTTTTGGTTAGTATGATTTAGACATGTATTGTTTGGTATGGCGGGACTCTGTCCCGACCTTTATGACATTTATGTATTCTTAGAGGCTTGTAGATATATGTCGTGTACATAAAAGATTGTATGGACTTGTCGGCCTATGTTTTGAGTTTATAAAGAATCATGTTGGCCTATTAGGCCCGTATGTCATGTGTACATGATAATGTAATAAGAAAGATACGTTACGTTGGTACTCAGTTGAGTAAGGTACCGGGTGCCCGTCGGGGCCTATCGGTTTGGGTCGTGACACTTAGGCTCTTACGCGTTAGGTCGGTGCGACCTCTCATATGAGCTGGCAGCAGTGGATCTTACGGATTGGGTCGGTACGACCCTTTATATGGGCTGGTGGTAGTGGCTCTTACGTATTGGGTCGGTATAACCCTTTATATGGGCTGGCGGCAGTGGCTCTTATGCATTTAGTCGGTACGACTTTTTATCTGGGCTGGCAGCAGTGGCTCTTACATATTGGGTCGGTACGACCTTTTATGTGGGCTTTATTTTTCTCTCATTAAGGACTTTTTGAAATTGTGTTTGCCTGATTCTTCGACGGTTCGATAAAAACTTTGATTGTGAGTCATTATATGGCGATGAACTAGCACCTCAGAAGGTTTTGCTTGGTGGCTGAGTGTTTCGAAGCCTATAATTTGGAGCTGACATGGTCGAAGCTCTTTTGCCTATGTCGAGGGTAGCCTGTTTAAGTGGTTCTTTTCGAAGTACTTTCGAAGTAATTGAATGCCTGTGATTTTATAGCGACAGTCGGGCATCCCCGAGTCGCATTAGTTTGGCCGGAGCCTTATGACCGTAGTCATTTATGTTTGGTCGTAGCCTTTTAGTTCCCGAATGAAGTAGTTTTGGCATCTATATCGAGGGTATGCCTTTTTAGGGGTCTAACAAGTTCAAATATATAGCCTTAACTTTAAGATCGGGATAATGCCTTTTTGTAAGGTTTTATAATTTTTACATGCCTTACTTGAGGTCTTACAATTTTGGTTACTTGGCACAAGTATGGTTCATGCCTTGCTTGAGGTCTTACAATTTTTTGGTGTTGCCTTATAAAGGTCTTACGAGGTCGAGGTTGCCCATATAGGGTCTTATGGCCTCGGGTTTTGATAAGTCGATGGGATGGCAATTGGTGGCAGTCTTTGAGACATTGAAAGTTTTCTTGGCTCTGGAGCCATTTTTGTAGACTTGACGTTGCCTCATTGAGGGCTTACGAGTTTGAAGCTTTCGACCTGGGGGTCATACGGTTTCAAGTTTTTAACGCCAGTCCTCGAGTGTTCGGGACGTTTTTGTCTTATGGAGCCGTTTTTGTAATAAATACCGAACCTTTTTGAAACGCGAAATGCTTTGATGGAGGGGAAAGTATTCTTTGATTACTTGGTACAAGTATACACGCTTTTGTTGTCAAGGGCTCGGTTATTCTATACGGATACGGTTCATTCGACCGTTTGGCCCAATACATCGTTTTCCTATCGAGACCCCATTTAGAACATCTTGGCTTCTCCGAGGAGATGACCTTTCGGGGAGATGCCCCCCAGTATTTGAGGTTGATTGAAGAGAAGCCTTGAATAGTTGTTGAGTTTTCCTTAGGTAGCATATGGATGTTTCCTCGTTAAAAACCTTGCCGATAAAACCCTTCTTGGGATAAAAACCCGGTGGAAGGAAAAGAGTGCAACGTATGCTTTTGGAACCTAAGGCCTTCAAGTTGGAAAACGCTTCGGCTATTTCGATCGGATACCTGCACACAGGTTAGTTTAAAATATAACTAAAAAGGGAGATGATTATACCTTAGTGCCGATGGTGCCTTGGGCCTCGATATGCTTCGATGGTTTGTTCTAGGGATGCGGTATGGTCCTTTACTTGTTTAGTCAGGTGTAGACAAGAATATAACATGTTATTGCTATTTTACTGTTTGCTTATCATTTGGCTCCTTCGATGGTGGAGGTATTGGCGCTGGTGCCACATCGTGCACCGCAAACATCCTTTTGCTGCATGTTGTTCCCCATAGACAGTTTTTATCTCATCCTTTGTCAAAAATTTCATCATTTGATGGAGGGTGGATGGTACCGCTCTCATGCAGTGTATCCATGGCCTTCTAAGCAATGAGTCGTACCTCATGTCTCATTCGATGACATGAAGCATGACATTTTGGGTTGTGCCAGCCACGTTGACTAGGAGGGTGATTTCTCCTTTCGTTATTTCACTTGCCATGTTGAATCCGTTGACGACTCGAGAGGCGGGCACAATATGGCCGAGAAGTTCGAGTTGCTCCACCACCCTCGACCTGATAATGTTGGTCGAGCTACCTGGATCCACAAGCACACACTTAATTTGAAATGTATTTACAAGAAAAGAAATTACCAATGCGTCGTTATGAGGCTAAGATAGAGCCTCGATGTCTTCGTCGCTGAATGTGAGGGCGTATTTGGGTATGTAACCTCGAGTTCTCTTTTCCCTAGTTATGGATATTTTTGTTCTCTTGACCATGGGTTCTTGTGGAGCATCGATGCCTCCAAAGATCATGTGGGTGACATGTTGTGGCTCATCTGTTTCATTCTTCTTGGTCGCCTCTCTTTCCCCGAAATTTATTTTTGGCTCGGTCGCTAAGGAATTCTCGGAGGTGACCTTTGCTGAGTAGTCGGGCTATTTATTCCTAGAGTTGTCGACAATCCTCGGTCCTATGACCGTGTGTGCCGTGAAATTCACAAATAAAGTTATGGTTCCTTTGCTAAGGATCTGATTGTACAGGCCTTAGCCACCTGGTGTCTTTGATTTTACCGATGGCGAATACGATATCTGAAATGTCGATGTTGAAGTTTTATTCCGACAAGCGGCGTGCCTCCGTCGGCCCTGTGCGTCTATCTAATCCAACTCTATTAACGAGTCCCCGAGGATTCTTGCCTCGATCCATCCTTTGGTCATTGCGGGGTATGTTGCGCCTCAGGGCGTTTATTCTATCTTCAATGTATAGTTGGTATCTTTCTTTGTTTGGCTTTGGCTCATTTGCCGGAAGCCTGCTAGGATATACCAAGCCCGAGGGGACTCCTAGTTTGTCATCTTTGACCCTGATCTTTGATTGTTATTCGATTAAGTTTTGCTTCAGCTGTTCGAAGCTACCGAGCTTCGCTCGTTCAAACCTTGAGTGAAGGCCTGCCCTGCCCAGTCGTCTAAAACAGGTGGTAGTTCTATTCGTTCCATTTGAAAGCGAGATACGAACTATCATAGCATCTCGTTCTCCCTTTGCTTGATTTTGAAGACGTCAGATTTCCTTGTAGCTACATTGATGGCACCAGCATATGCCTTTATGAAGGAATCTGCCAGTATGGCAAACGAATCTATCAAGTTTGGGGCTAGGTTGTGATACCACATCATCGCCCCTTTTGAAAGTGTCTCTCCAAACCTTTTTTGTAGGACGGATTCGATCTCGTTATCCTTTAGGTCGTTGCCCTTCACTGCACAAGTGTAAGCAGTGACATGCTCGTTGGGGTTCGAGGTTCCGTTGTACTTTGGTAATTTGGGAATTCTAAACTTCTTTGGAATGGGTTTTGGAGCCGCTTCCTATGGGAACGACTTTTGTACGAACTTCTTCGAATCTACACCCTTTAGGATCAGGGGTGCGCCCGGAATTTGATCGACCCTAGAATTGTAGGTCTCTACCTTTTTGTCGTTAGCTTCTATCTTCTTCTCGCTCGACTCGATCCTCTTTGTGAGGTCCTCGAGCATCTTTATGATGGCGGGGTCGGCTACCGAACCGTTGTTGCTTGATCTTTCTGGTACCTGCTCGGCTTGGGGAGCCGTTTCCGGTGCTACCGTGCTGGGAGTTTTCTGGTGTCTTTGCAACTGAGCAATCGCCAGCTGTTGTGCCTGTAACATCTCGAAGATGATGTGAAAGGTAAACCCTTGTTCTTCCTGAACCAGGGTTTTTTGGGCTTCCTGATGGTTTTCTTGATGTATACTCCTGTTGGCGTGGGAGCTTATCTTGACATGTTGAGCGTTGCATGAGACCACGTCCACGGGAATTGGTTCTGGTGCATCCTCAGGGTTTCATGGTGGTACACCAACACTTGGAACAACTACACCATTTTCTCTATGGTCTTGAATACCATTGTTTTCATGTGCGTTTACTGAGTTAGACATTTTGACCTGAAATCAAAGATCTTGGACAAGAAAAAGTGTGAAAGATAACTTGCGTTATGTAGTAAACCAGTAAGAAAACAATCACTATTATTTTTAGCCCCATGGTGAGCGCCAAACTGTTTACCTTGAAAATGGTAATGGCAATTAAATTTGATTTTATAGTTCTAAAAATATCTGATCTATGTTTATGCTAGTTGTTAGCTATAGATGCTAAGTGAAAGATTAGAAGATAAGATAAGAGCTTGTAGATAGCGTAATAATCAAACCGAATGGTTGGAAATCGGGGCCTCGAGCTTGCGTATAAGGGGCATCGAGGTCGAGTCGGATGCCCGGCTAAGGGAAGTCGATGGAGGATTAACAGTTATGATATATTTGATGGCAGCTCTTTATGACCAATAATGAGCAATAAATGAAGAACAATTAATGAAATGTAATAAATATAAGTAAGACAATAAATGTAAGCAATATGATCAAATAGAGAGTATGTTGAGTTAGAGAGTAGAGAATGTTCTTGTATTTAATGTAGTGTATTGTATCTTGTGTATTGTAACTTACAAAATGACAAGGATCCTCTTTATATATGAGGGGAATCTCATCATAATACAAATATATTTATTACAAAGATATGGGGCTGGTACAGCTATTTAATGCCATAATACGGGTTTGAACTAGTCTAATAGACTCTTTTAGCTCTAGTCACATGCCTTGGGAACTTCACATCGATCCACTGTAGCCGCTGATTTATACTGCCTCGAGGTCGATCATTAAGAACCCTCAGGGTCAAAACCCCAAGCTAAGCTTCGAGCCTTCTGGGGGTAGTCTTCACGAGGCGCCTTATTGATCATAAAATCGAACCACTGATTTTTACCGTATACAAACAAGCACAGAGAATTCACAATTAAAGGGGTCATCAATCGATTTCTTTCTTGTTGCTTAAGAACAAATGTTTGTTTTCAATTTGAACATCTGCAAACAAATAAATGACTATTTTTTTTGCTTCAAGATCGCATAATCTGCCAAACATATCTTAACCAAATAGTTATTTTCCCTCATTGAAATCATAATCACCAAGTGTGACGAAAAGAGTTATTCGGTGTATGAAATAATGTGCGTTCATGTGTTGGGTTGTTGTTTGGGCCTTTTCTTTCCTATGTGAATTAAAAGGTTTCTTTGGATCTAACCCATTTTTCCTAAATCCCACTTATATTCAAAATATACAAATATGATCTATTTTATGTCTGCAAGAGAGAAAACATTAGAGTATAATCTTTTTTGAATAGCTATGTGAGTGAAGATTGTGTCCTTTTGCTTTAAAACATTTCTACTCAGGCAGTCATATTATGACCCGAAATTCTCTCTTTCTGGACCGCGATGGCACCAAATATTTCACTCGCTAGGCAAGCCACTATTAGAAAAATTCTTAAGCCAATTTTTAAACAATTCAAATAATTAAACCAAGAAAACTAAAATGAAACTATAATGAAGTACAAATTGGCATAATAACCAATATATCTAAGTACAACCCAAGATCTGGAGTTACAAGTGCACGAGCTACTAGAAGTTCTATAAATAGAGTCTAAAATAAATACAACTGTTTCGAATGAAATGAATAGTAAGTAAGGAAAGAGGAAGGGGACTTCAAGGTCTGCAGACGCCAGCAGATCTACCTCGAGTCTCCAAATGTAATAATCCGAGCTGATGTACCTCAAGTACAACTGGGACCAGTACCAAAATCTACACAAGGTGGAGAGTGTAGTATGAGTACAACCGACCTAATATACTCTGTAAGTGCCAAACCTAACCTCGACGAGGTAGTGACGAGGTTATGACAGGACACTCATGTAATTACACCTGCACAAACGAAGGTATATGTGCAACATGACAACAAATAGAGATTTAATACGTATGATTGGGAGAAGACATGCGAAAGGGGAACATAATACGATAGCTACAACATGAATGACATCATAAGACAATCAAATAAATCATCAACCAATAAAAACGGATAAACATAATGAATAAAGACGGCACGACATCATTCATCGTGCTTTTACTCTCAACCTCACCATGAACAATAATAATGGCACGACATCACCCTTCATGCTTTTACTCTCTTCCTCACTATGTATTAATCAATAAACGAAGCAATAAGAGACACAATATCACCCTTCGTGCTTTAACACTCTCCCTTACCATGTAGTATTGAATATAAAAATTTGGGAGATAGATAATGCAAGAATAAACCTTACTTCAATAATGGTTCCAAGATGCCAAACCTCAACTTCTAAAATACTCAACCATCACAATTAATTAATAAATGCGGAAAGAACGATCAAGTAAGTGATAAACTAATCTAAGTATGGATATCATAATTAAAGAAGGCAATAAATTACAAGAAAACAAGTCCCACCTGCATGTTTTAACCCAACAACAATGCATAAGTACTCGTCACCTCACATATATATTGTACCCACACATTCAAACAAGTAGCAAATAGGCAAACAAGTCATAATCCCTCAAGTCAAGGTTAACCGCGACACTTACCTCACTCCGAAATCAACTTAGAGCTATACTGGGGCCTTTCCTATAGAATCCACCTCCAAACAAATCGTATCTAACCAAAATCGACTCGATAATGTCAAATAATGCTAAGGGAATCAATTACAATACATAAAGTTAGGATTTTTATACTTTTCCCAAAAGGTCAAAAAGGGTCAACCCCGGGCTTGCTTGGTCAAAACCCGAGATTCGAACCAAAACTCAAGTACCCATTCACGCCTGAACCCATTTATGTAATTTATTTCGAAATTCGACCTCAATTCAAGGTTCCAATTTTACAAAAATTCCTAATTCTACCCAAATTCTTAATTTCCACCATGAAAATCCTAGGTTTAATGATGAAAATTTATGCAATTTAAATGAAATGGAGTAGATTAAGGTCATTTTCCAATGAATTGAGGAAGAAAAGCTCTTGAAAAAACCGCCTCTAAGATGTTTCGGGTGGAGAATTTGAAAGAATGAGCTAAAATCCTGTCTGACTCAGCTTTTTCCCAGCTGCAGATATCGCAATTTTTTCGCAATTGCGAGAAAGAGGTCGCAAATACAAACACCTCTCAAAATCCCAGTCATCGCAAATGTGATGTTTTGGTCGCAAATGCGAACCCCAGTCCCTCACAAATGCAGACCACCTCTTCGCAAATGCGAATATTGCCAAGAAACATGCTGAGTCACAAATGCGACTCTGCCTTCATAAAAGCGGAAATAGCAAGTTCGCAAATGCAAACTTTTACCTTGCAAATGCGAGACTCCACCAGTCAGCCCATGCTCACAAATGTGAAGGCTTGTTCGCAAAAGCAAGACTCGCAAGCGAGTCAGATTTCGCAATGCAAGACCTGCAATGGAACACCAGTAACAAATGAGGCTTCAACTATTCTACCAAGTCTGAAATCACTCTGTAGCCTATCCGTAACTCACCTGAGCCCTCGGAGCTCCAAACCAAATATGCACACAAGTCCAAAAATATCATACAAACTCGCTCGCGCGATCAAAATACCAAAATAATACCTAGAACTACGAATCAGGCACCAAAACGGATGAATTTTTCAAAGAAACCTAAGAACATTCTTTTAAACAACCGGACGTTCGAATCAGGTCAAATCAACTCCGTTTTGCATCAAATTTTGCAGACAAGACATAAATAATGAAATGGACCTATACCAAGTTCTGGAACCAAAATCCGAACCTAGTAGAAATAAGGTCAAACTAAGGTCAAATTTATGGATTCTTTAAGCCTTTAAACCTATAATTTTTAACTAATTACGATAAATCAAGCTAGGGACCTCCGAATTTGAATCTGGACATACGCCCAAGTCCTAAATCACAATACCAACCCACGACCGTTAAAATATAGATCCGGGTCTGTTTGCTCAAAACGTTGATCGAGGTCAATTCAAATGAGTCAAGAATTCACATTTAAATCAATTTTTCACTTAAAAGCCTTCGGAAAAAAGATACGGACTACACATGCAAATCGAGAAAGGCTAAATGGAGCTATTTGAGGTTTCAAAAGATAGAATTAAGGGTTAAAACTCTAGATGACCTATCGGGTCATCATATTTTCTACTTCTAAAACAAACGTTCACCCTCGAACGGTCATAGAAAAGTACCTGGACTGGTGAAATTGTGTGGATATCTATTCTGCATGTTTGACCTGGTGCACTCAAATTGAGGGATAACTCTTTGACTTCAATTATAGAACCTGCAGGGCTAGAATAACCACTGGCACTTCCTTATAAGTCAAATCCTTGTCCAATTGGACTGAGCTGAAATCTAACACATGGGATAGATCACCGTGATAATCCAGAGCATAGACACACGGAACACTAGATGAACTAGGAGGCAATGCGAGCCTGTAGGCCATCTCACCCACTCTCTCAAGAATCTCAAAGGGTCCGATATACCTAAGGCTTAACTTTCCCTTCTTTCCAAACATTATCACACCCTTCATGGGTGAAACCCGGAACAATACCCTCTCTCCAACCATGAATGCATCATCACAAACTCTACAGTCGGCATAACTCTTCTGCCTAGACTGAGCTGTGCGAGGTCGATCCTGAATAATCTTGACTTTATCCAAGGCATCCTGTACCAAATCTGCACCCAACAATCGAGCCTCCCCCGGCTTGAACCATCCAACTGTGAACAACACCGCCTCCCGTATAATGCCTCATAGGGGGCCATCTGAATGCTCGACTAGTAACTATTATTGTATTCAAACTCTGCAAGAGGCAAAAACAGATCCCAAGAACCCCCAAAATCCATAACACAAATGTGAAACATATCCTCCAATATCTAAATAGTGCGCTCGGGCTATCCATTTGTTTGGGAATGAAATGTTGTGCTCAACTCAACCTGCATGCCCAACTCACAATGTACTGCCCTCCATAAGTGTGAGATAAAGTGCGTACATCGATCAAAAATGATAGACACTGCCACACCATGAAGACGGACAATCTCGCAAATTTAGATCTCGGTCAACCGCTTTGAAGAATAGGTAACTGCCACAGGAATGAAATGTGCTGACTTGGTCAGCCTGTCCACAATGACCCTATAACGATCCAACCAGTCGTTTTGCCTTCTAGAACCCCGTTCCCCTAAATAAAACTTCTTGTACGTGCTTTTACTATTTTATGACTTGCGGGGATTGTTATTTCGGGATTTAGAAGGGTTCAGGTTGAAATCGAAACCCTTGATTCCTTAAGGTTGGTAAAAAAGGCTAAGGTTGACTTTGATCAACATTTTGAGCAAATGACCTTGAAATTGGGATTTGACGGTTCCAATAGGTTTGTATAATGATTTTGGACTTGGGCGTATGCTCAAATCAAATTTTGTATGACCAGTGAGCGTTTCGGCACCTAATAATGAAAGTTGGTTCCTTGAAGGTTTTTGAAGTTCTTTAAATTTGGTTTGGAGCAGGTTTTGGTGATACCGAGGTCCAAATGGGATTTCAATATTAGGAATAGTTCTGTAATACCATTTAAGACTTGCACGCAAAATTTAGCGTCATTCCGAGTTGATTTGATAGGAATCAGATGTGCGGAAGTGTTTTTAGAAGTTTTTGAGTTCATGAGTTAATCCATGCATTTTGGCATCCGATTCATGGTTATTGATTCCATTTCAGTGTTTTGATCGCACGAGTGGGTTCATGTGATATTTTTAGACTTGTGTCCATGTTTGGTGTGGAGCCCCGAGGGCTCGGGGTGAGTTTTGGACGTTTGTAAGGATAAGAAACACTTTAGTTTTCTGGTGTACTCTGGGATGGAGTTGCAGGTCTCGCAAATGCGAAGTTTTGATCGCATTTGCGAACTCGCATTTGCGAAGAGCCATTCGTATTTGCTAATTTGGGAAGGCTCTGATGGATTCGCATTTGGGAAGGTTTTGGGCGCATTTGCGACCATGGCAGAGTTGGCCAGCCTTCGCATTTGCGACCTTGGAAGTAGGAGCCCAAGTTCGCATTTGCGAACCATGTGTTGCAAATGTGACATCTACGACATGTGCACAGCTTTATTAAATGCGGGACTTAGGCCATTCAGCTCATTTTCTTTCAACTCTTGGGCGATATTTGGAGCTCTTGGAAGGGGTTTTTTACCTAGAACTTTGAGGTAAGTAATTTCTACACAACATGTTTTAAATACATAGATTATGGGTAGATTAACATGTAAAAATTGGTAAAATCAAGGGTTTAGATGAAAACCTAGGTTTTGGATAAAATTGAGATTTGACCACGAAAATGGTTATGGAATTTGGTAAAAATCATTTATTTGACTTCATGGGGTTATGGGTAACAACTCTCTTTGAAAATTTTCAGAATCCGGGCATGTGGGCCCGGGGGTGAATTTTAGGAATCTTACATTTAAGGTTGGGTAACACTTTAATAATTGGAATATGAATTTTTGAACATGTATTGATTAGTTTATATACTATTTGATTAGTTTTGGATTGTTCGGCATCGAATTTAGGGTTTGAGCATAATCTTGGACCGAAAAGTGAGCTTTGAGGCGAGGTAAGTCTCTTTTCTAACCTTGTAAGAGGGAATTAACCCCATAGGTGAACTTAATTAACATGTATTTTTAATTGTGGGGAGGGGGGGCTATGTACACACAAGGTGATGAGAGTCCGTACATATCTACTATTCATGCTTATGTCCGGGTAGTTTTAGGTTCACACCATGCTTTGTTGACATCATTATTTGATTATGCTTATTAATTGCCTTGAATAGAGTTGAGATTGAGGATTTCCTGATGGTAAAGGTTTCTAGTTGAATATTTCTGGTTTAGGAAGAATAATTGAGGAATATTATGTTAACTTGAGAATTTTATGTTCAACCGCGTCGTAAATATATTCCGCGAGCGGAGCAACTTTCCAGTACTCTCATGGGAGCAGGCCGTTCGCCTCAATAGGTTAATAGATGCATCTATGGTTCGTGTGGTTCGAACATTGGTAGTGCACACAGTTTATGTTATGTATATCTGGATCGACCGTACGTCCTTGGAATAATTCGTGCTTGTTGACACTGGAAACCCTTTATATTTCACATTGTTTCATTGTCTTGAGAGCTTACTTGGTTAAATGGATGAAATGATTTGGTTCTTATTAACAATGAAAGAATTTGTTTATTTATTTTTGGCTCTGAGTTCTATTGTCACTTATATATATCATGTTAAATTAGAATTTCATATTATTATATTGTTGGCCCATAGTAAGTGTCAAAGTCGACCCCTCGTTACTAATTCTTCGAGGTTAGACTGGATACTTACTGAGTACATGTTGTTTATGTACTCACACTACACTTCTGCACTTATTGTGCAGGATCTGAGGTAGTGCATCTAGATATCAGTCCGACGAGCACACTTGTTTACCACTTGAAGCTTCACGGTGAGCTGCCTTCTGAGCCCGATCTACAACAGCCATAGTCTTTCTTCTGATTGTATTTTTCTGTCTACTTCTCTTCAGACAGTATACTAGTATACTTTTGTATATTCTACTAGATGCTCATACACTTGTGATACCAGGTCTTGGCACACACTAGTAGACTTTTGGTTTTGGTTTTATTCTATGATTATGATTGCACTTGTGAGCACGTGATTTTTGTTTTACACGACAATCACTCCAAAAGAAACAAAAATAATAGCAATTGGTCTTGCTGTACAATTTTTGGATTTTTACGTGGTATGTTGTTAATTATTTATGATTTTTGCCCATTTTATTTTTATTAAAACAAAATACAAAAAATGTGTGTCATGCGTAGTTTGAACCGTAATCCGGTTATTAAATGGAAAATCATAAAATATGCATTTTGTCCTGATTGTTGCCTTGTTTAATTTTACCTACTTTTAACATTTTAATATGCGTGAATAATTGTATTAGGTGTTTAATTAATGGAGTTTAATTTTGTTTAATTAGGTTTTGTTTTAAAAACGAAAAATAAAAGAAAAAGAGTGCAAAATTGGCCTGAAATCAGGTTTGGGCTTTGTTCCCATTTAAAATCCGAGGCCCAAATCGAGCCCAAAGCATGTGCTTGCCCCGGTCCAGACCAGTTGACCTCAAGAGCGTCCAAACGACGTCATTTTGATCTGGTCTGATCTGGGCCGTTGATCTCAGAATGATCAACGACCAAGATCGCATTCCCCATACCCACGAACAAACCCGACCCATTCCACCCGGACCGACACAACCCCCTTTAGGTTGAAACGACACCGTTCCTTACCAGCCAAAAGATCCTGACCCTTCATCTCACTCCATCCGACGGTCAAGAATCAACCACTCACTTACTATATAATCCCATTCCTTTATCCCACGCCCCCTAGCCCGACCCCCCTACCTTTCATCGTCCTCACCACAAACCCCGGAACCCTAGCCGCCCCCATTTCCCTTCACCAAAAACCCGGCGGCATGAACGCCGGTGGCCCTCACCTTAGCACCATAGATGCACCTCACCATCTTGAACCCAAATTCACCAGCTACTTAGCTCGAATCCCCTCCCACCTTCTCGAATCTTCATTTGAAGATTCGAGTCGGAACCTGACTTACACCGATTGACCCCAGTTTCATACCAGACAGTCCCCGGACCTCTCTCGTGACCAAACCATGCTTGGTTTGGTCCGAATAGCAACATAAATCCCAGATCTGCTTTTAGGAGCCCTAGGGTTCCTCGTGACTGGTCTGTGTCTGTTTGAGCCAAGTGATTAGGGTCTAATGGACCTTAATCGAAGTGTTTCTCATTTGAGAACACTTCGATTAATGTCCGTTCAACTCTAAGAAAGATCAATTCGAATCCGAGTTAGGGTTTGCTGATTTTCAAGATTTCAGGTATTTTTGTGTTCTTTTCTATCAGTTCATGAGTCTTGTTGTAATTGAATGTTTGTTTATTGCCCCAAAATGTTAGTTGATTTTATTTCTGAATTGTTGGTCGATTGTGTCATGTCCACCTTGCCTGAACCTTTGTGTTCGATCGAGTCTTTCTTCTATTCACTGATAATGTGTATATATGTTTGAGCTGTGCAATCAATTGAACTTTGAAATTGACTGATTAATTGATTCACCAGTACAACTTTTGCTTAGTCAGTACAATTTGAATTGTAGGTTGATACTGTTAGAGTTCTGATCATGGTTTTCGATTGTACATGTTATGATTAGTATAGTCGAGTCGACATATGTCGTCGATTAATTTCAGTTGTTCGAATGGTAACAATTTGATCTATTGCCTGCTGGAACTTTGTTTGAATCAAAGTAAGAATCAAGTATGGCTACTTATAATTGCTGTATTTGAATCTGAAAATGAAAAGATTGGATTGTTAACTGCAATCTGAATTGGTGGCATGTGCATTTGTGCACAACATGTGCATAAAGGCCCTTCTGAGATGAAGAATAACTTGACAGCATGTGCTGTCAAGTTATATTCCTGCTGCCCATGTCTGCTTTTTAGTTTAATAAGGTGATTAAAAGGGGTTTGTCAGGGAATATCATGGGAGGGTTTATACTTAAATAGTTGAGTGGAAACTGAAAAGAGGACAGACCACATGGGGGGAAAGTTTTCTGATTGCTTAACAGGATGTGAGTAGTTTGAGTTTAGGATATAAAAGGAAGCAGAACTTCCATTAACGGGGGATAGACAGAGAAGTAAAAGAAGGAAGGTATACACATTGAGGGACTTTTCTGGATTTTTAAATAAACATACAGAGAGAGATAGATAGAGATAGAAAGAGAGCAAGAAATAAAAACAGACAGGAAATCAGAAACTTTGTTTTGTTTGTTTGAAGTTCATCTGTTGTCAATCTGTTAGGTAGTATTGTTTCTTCTAAGTTTCAATCGAGATTACTGGTAGTGTTTGTTGCATTGGTTTATCTCGGAATTGGATTGTCTGGAGTTCTGTTTCTACTACACTGTGTGCTGCTATCATTTGGCGACTTTCCCGTCAGCTATAGTTCCATTTCTTGCACTAGAACCTGTTCTGCTGTGTTGCTTTGATTGCTGCTGTTATTCTGACTCCTGCTGCTGCTGATCTTCCCTGTTATTCTCCTCTTCTTCTTTGCATTTCAGCATTCCAGGTACACATTTCGAGTCCCATATTGGTGTAACTGAAACAGTTTGAAAGCATGAAATGAAAAAGGTTGAAGAAGTTCAAGTATTTGTTGTAATATTCATGGTATATTAATGGGTCTGTATAGGTTTCGGTATAGATTCTTTTGATGATTGTTGAGAAAAACTAATAATCCTTTTTGAGTTCAATTAGTAGTAATTTTCATAATAAAACAGCCGATTTCTTTTATCAATTTCAAATAGTTTAGAGTGTTAAGAATAGAACTTGGAGGTCGTTAAACATAACTCAATATATGTTGTTAGTTTGTTTGCAATCTCACTTAGCGAATTAATAAGCATATTCACTTGTTGAAGACAAAGCATGCGGTAACCCTCACCTCATGAACAATCAATCAGGTAATCAAACAAGTTTAGGTTCGGCAAACATAATAAGGATTCAGTCCGTATTTGTCCAAACCAGCAAAATTCGGCATCATCCTTTTCTTTAAAGATAAATGTAGTAAAGACGTAGTCATTGTAGGGTACCCTTCTAAAATAATGAGACGAGCCTCGCCGAATAAAAAGGCAAATTGCGGGGCCCTCAATAATTGGTCATAATAAATACTTAGAATTTGGGATGGACTGTTTAGTGAATTCCACTGCCTTCCCCAAAGATAATAACGCGTTAGACTTTTTAGGCGCGACTTAATTAAATTACATTCTTAAATTCGGGTGCGCATTTATGTGACCCAAATTCAAATCTCAACGGAGTCGAAATGTGTTAACAACTACGGGTGCATTGATTGTGACGTGGTTCGAGATGCATTTTCACGACGTTGCAATTCTATAAAAATAAATGATAATAATAAAAGCGGTTTAAACTTAATAAAAGCACATAAGTCACAACATGTATTTAAATCAGATATTTAGCCATTATAACAATTTAAGCGACCGTGCTAGAACCACGGGATTCGAGGGTGCCTAACACCTTCCCTCGGGTCAACATAATTCCTTACTTAGAATTTCTGGTTCGCAGACTTCATTTGGAAAAGTCGAAAATTTCCTCGATTTGGGATTCAAGATAAACTGGTGACTTGGGACACCAAAAGCCAAACCTTTCCCAAGTGGCGACTCTGAATTAAATAAATAATCCCATTTCGAATATTGTCACTTAAATTGGAACAACCCCCCTCGCACATTTAACCCTTCGGGGCGGGCGCGCAAAAAGGAGGTGTGACAGCTCTGGCGACTCTGCTGGGGATATCTTGACCCAGAACCACTGGTTCAGGGTTAGAATTCGAGCTTAGATAAATTGTTATATTTGGTTTTAACTGATTTTTACATGTTTGAGCCTAATGTGCTAAATGCTGTTTTACCGCGTTGATATTATTTGGAAATGTATATAAACTGTGCCGAACCCCTCTCTTCACCTCCGGGGAGAAGCTCGCTGGTCGAGGCTCCCTATTCTGTTAGTGTCAATACCTGAAATAAGAAAGAGGACAGATAAGTTACGAAGTCGAACGGCCTTTTGGTTCCCGGTAAGTTTCCCCTCCTCGACTCGAGTTGTCCGCTTGGGTACACAGTCTAGAACATCTACCCAGGTTATAAATCTAGTATAACGAAACCTCATACCGGATCCCTAGTAGGAACGCTTATCTGCATCACGTTGCATTCGACATAGGGGACTCAACACAGGGGTTGGGTCCGTCTAGGACAGGCAACCTGGAATGAAAAGACCATCCTGTTGCATCCTGTTTGTTTTGCGCATCTATTTGCTTCAAATCTGCATGTCGACCGGTTTCCGAAAAATTTTCAAAAAAAAAGAAGAGAATAGCGGGGTAGGGAGATAATTACTTATTCTTTTGAAAAAAAACCCAATGTCGAGTAATGTCAAAACTCACCCGAATTTTCTTAAAAAAAAAATATAATACATAAAAAAAAATGAAAACAAAGCTTGTCTTTCAGTTTGACTATTCCTTTTAATCACTTTCAAAATCCAAAATATATATAAACAAAAAAAAATCAAATTTTTTTTTTGTTTCATTTGTAGTACCTCTTTAAAAGATTTTCGAAATTTCAAAAAAAAATGAAAAAAGGGAAGTTTAAAATGTATAAGTATTTCCTTGGTCTCTTTTCAAAAAATAAATAATAAAAAAAAACGTATTCCAGAAAAAATATTTATCCCTCTTTTCTTTAAAGGATTTTATTTTTGTTTCCCCTATTTTGATCCGACCGAACTACGTCGATTTGATTCTCACAAGGTATGAGATACGTAGGCAACCCTCATCGGGTCCAACCTCCCCTTTTTAGAAATAGCCAAAATGTCAGAATTTTAATTTATGAGTCAGGTGATGTTGTTTTGTCAAGAATAGCCGAATGTTCCCGAAAGGGATGCCGGAAGGCTGACTTTGCATAAACAACCATTTTTGGTCATTTTTTTAAATTTTTTTGACCAAACTGCCCAATGACCTTAGGATCCTCGTCCCCGAGGCTCTGCGAGGCCATGTTCCCAATGTCGGGTCACCATTCTAAAAAAAAAGAGTCATAAATAAATCAAGTGATGTTGTTTTTGTTAAAAATAGCCAAATGTTCCCGAAAGGGACGGCGGAAGGCTGACTTTGCATAAACGGCCACTTTCGGTCATCCTGTAGAGTCTGGATCGATTGACCCTCACAGCCTTAAAATCTTCATCCCCGAAGTGCTGAAAGGCCGTGTTCGAAAATCGGATCTCTCTTTTCTAAGAAATAGTCAAATCATTTTTCGAGTCCAATCATTTTTTTGCTTAAATCACCTAAATAAATGTGCAGGATGAGCACGATACAAAACAAACCTTTTTCAATGATGACCAAGATCCCTTTTGAGTTGCGATTATGATGGAACGACTTAGGCAAGGAGGGGCAAGGCAAAGTGAGGAAATATCTGAAAAATCTCCCGGATTTACTAGACATTCAGCCTCGGGGTGATATTATCAGATCATTGGTCACTTACTGGGATTCGGCGCACAATGTATTTCATTTCTCAGACTTCGAGCTCACCCCGACTTTGGAAGAAATAGCGGGATACATTGGGGGTGATGAAGCTCCGTTAAGGTTCAAATACTTGATTGCACCTAGGGCCGTCACGGTACACCGGTTTCTGGATTTTCTGAAAATACCCCGAACATTTCACCATCCAGATCTTGCCAAAGGTTTCTGCAGTCTCCACCTCATGTATGCTAGATACGGTCACGAGGGCGGGTTCAATAAGCCAGATTTCAAACTGTGTAGTAAAGGCAACCGACAAAAGTGGGACGAACACAGGCTGTTAGCTTTTATGATGGCCTTCTTGGGTCTTATAGTGTTCCCAAGGAAGGACGGAAACATCGATCTAAAAATAACTGGGGTCGTCAGTACTTTGCTTACCCAAGATAAAAGTACTCTGGCGCCTATGATTATGGCTGACATTTTCCGGGCTCTCACTGCTTGTCGAGCCAGGGGCGACTTTTTCGAAGGATGTAACCTACTGTTGCAAATATGGATGACCGATCATTTATGCCACCGCTCCCCGCTCTTGGGTTACGGTTCGCCCGAAAAAACTTGTATTGGAGAATTCTACACTAGAATCAAAGGTTTCAATCTACCTGAGGGCGTCACATCATGGGCCTCAATTTTCCGAACTCTCACTGCTATCCAAATCCAGTGGACGCTCGGATGGTCGCCTGTTGAGGAAATCATATACATGCCGGCAACCAGGCCCCACTTTCTGTTGATGGGACTTAAAAGCATCCAACCCTACGCACCATATCGGGTTTTGAGGCAACTTGGGAGATATCAAGTGGTGCCGAAAGATGAAGATCTGAGTACCCAAGTGATTGAAATCAGTCCAGACGGTCGTTTCCCCGAAGAAGAAGTTCG
The DNA here is from genome assembly GCF_000393655.2 of Nicotiana sylvestris. NCBI lineage: Eukaryota > Viridiplantae > Streptophyta > Magnoliopsida > Solanales > Solanaceae > Nicotiana > Nicotiana sylvestris. Next base: position 15,138,208 of record NC_091064.1, read on the forward strand.
CCAAATCTGGAGTGAGTGCCAACATCTGACAGCAAGCACTTGTGTGATGGATATAGCAAAAGGGGAAGTTGCCCCAGGGTATCACGCTTGGTTCAGAGGCGACCTGTCTTGCGAAAGACCAGCTAAGAGACCGCATCTCAAAGATTTTGTAGAATCGTCCCAAGGGCAATGGAACTGGTTAGCAAAAGAAAAGGGGTATCGGGCAGAGATCGGTGATTTGAAGCTACAAATTGACAGTCTGAAATTCAATAATAGCATACAAATCGCGGCAGATCGAAGCGAAAAAAATAAATTGATCCAAGAGAATGAAGAACTTAAGGCCCAAATCCAAAAATTGAGATTGTCTCTTGATGAACAGCCCAGAAATCGATCAGACCAGCAGTTGATTAAGGGTTTAAAAAGAGAAGTCACGGAATGGCGAGATGGTTTAGAAGAATCTGAAAAGGTCATGGAAAAGCTCATGGCACAGTGGGGGACAAGAGTAGAGAAGCATCGCCGGTACTTGAACCAACTGAAACGCGACCACGAGAAAACTGTTGTCAAAATGAAGAGAGAGATGGCCATACTTGAGATCAAAACAGTTAATCAGGCCAAGGATTTCCAAATTGAGAGCAGATACTGTTATGACATGTTAAGCCAGATGAAGTTAGAAGTACGGCGACTGAAGAATCAGCATATACAGTATTCTCAGGTATTCAAGATATGTAGCGATCAGATAAAACGCCTACTCATAGAGAAGAAGCAAACCAAAGATAGGATCAAGGCCATTGCCCATGCCATCACCAGACGATGTCTACAATGTGAGAACATGACCAGCGTTACCGTCCTCTCGGCAGTAATGGGTTATGTCAAGCAGACCATGCATGAGCTGGAGCAACTTGAGAGGGATCTCACACCTAGGACCGCGGCGAGGCCGAACGATGCCCCGCGGGCACCAATTTTCAAAACCATAATGTACTCATAAGTCAAGTCTGTATCTTAGCATCTTCTGCCTGTTTTTCCCATCAGGGTGATTTTTAGTCTATTTTGAGTCTAGGTTTATTTTCAAAGTTTGCTCTTTCTTTTGCAAAATGTAGTTTGTAATAGACCGTTTCAACAATAAAAAGGTTGTTTCTTTTACGCTCATTTGTGTTTTTGAACTACGTAATGATCTGATTCACGTGGCATCGTGATACGTAGGCAATCCTCATCGGATCCGGTCGCGGTTTAACCAAAGAGAAAAATTGAAAAAAGAAAAGGGAAAATAATAAAAAGCCTAAAAAGAATGCCGGAATGACGCATGCTTTCGTCGCAAACATATAGGAATCCACTTAATTGTATAGGTGCATCATGCCCAACGTGAGATTGCCTATCTGTTATTTGTTTCAAATTAACCGCTCGTTTGTCGTTGAGTTCCTCCAGGTTTTTGGAGAAGACGGTTGGTTTGGTGAAAGTCTGGCCTCGCACTCATACTTCACGAGGTCAAAGAGGAGTGTTCAACTACCTGTTGTTAAGTCCGGAAGCAGTACTCACACTTACTTCACCAGGTCAAAAGGAAGTGTAGAAATGTCTTCAGAGATTCCGTTGCCAACAATCCCTATTTCCGAGGAAAGTTCTATCTCGGCCGTCCTCACGCCCGAATCCGCAACTGCGGAGGAAAATAGAATCTTGCGGCTTCGCATGCTGAAATGCTTGATGACTGGAATAATGGAAAAGAGCCACCAAGCATCGTTCCTGGATTCCCTGAGTTATTCTCCAGGACAAGCGGGACTTCTAATGTCCCCATAAGTTATCCTGCTACCCCATTCGGATACCCAGCCATTTTAGCCTTCTCTGCTAGATCGCCCTCTGAGTCTCATCCTCGGGTGTCAACGACGGATGTAGACACCAATATCTTTACTGCACCACCTTGCCCGATCACGGCACAACCTGCTGCATACAAGCCGACTTTTGACTCGTCCTCGTTTACATTCCAAGCCCCATCTTTCTCGATGGAACCAACTAGGTTCGCTACCAGCACTAATCCTCCACAGCCTCAGTGCGAGCTTGCACCTGGGCAGGATCAGAACCCCAGAATTGCGGAACAAAATGAGATGGCCAAAAGAATGAGAAGCCTTGAACAGAGTTTGAAGAATATGCAAGGTTTGAGCGGACAGAAAAGCGTCTCTTACGCCGACCTATGCATGTTCCCTCACGTACACCTACCAGTGGGTTTCAAGACCCCAAAGTTTGAGAAGTACGACGGGCACGGTGACCCCATTGCTCACCTAAAGAAATATTGCAACCAATTAAGGGGAGCCGGCGGAAAAGAGGAATTGCTAATGGCATATTTCGGGGAAAGTCTGGTAGGAATAGCCTCGGAATGGTACATGGACCAGGACATGTCCCGATGGCATGTCTGGGATGATCTCGCTAGAGATTTTGTGAGACAATTCCAGTATAACATCGACATCGCACCAGACCGAAATTCTCTGTCGAACTTGAAAAAGAAACCTTCAGAAAGCTTCAGAGAGTATGCTATTAAGTGGCGCGAGCAGGCGTCGAGGGTGAAGCCTCCCATGGATGAAGTGGAAATGGTCACTACCTTTCTCCAGGCTCAAGAGTCTGACTATTTCCAAAACATGATGTCAGCCATGGGAAAGCCGTTTGCAGAAGCAATTAAGATTGGAGAGATGGTGGAGAATGGTCTGAAAACAGGTAGGATTTTGAGTCAAGCAGCCATAAGGGCGACCTCCCAAGCCGTCCAAAGCGGGTCCGGAGGAATGGCAAGAGGGAAGAAAAAGGAAGAAACGGCCATAGCAGCCTCAGGAATAAGGGAATATCGTAATCCCCGACCCCGTTTTCCGGAAAGAACCCCACAACACTACTACCCCCACTCAAATCTAGCATATGCTCATCAACCCTATATGGTCATGAATGCCCAGCCTTATGTCCATCCGCCACAACAAGCCAACCGAGGCCAAGCTCCACCTCCCAGAAATCAGCCTCCTTACCGCAACCACTATAACCCACAACCTCCGCAGAATAACTTCCGCCCTCAGGAGCCGCCTAGAAGGCGGACTTTCACGCCCATCGGTGAACCATACTCTACTTTGTTCCCGAAGCTAGTCCAGTTGGTCTTCCTGCAACCAGTCCCTCAAACAAGGAAAAACCCGACGTCACCTTCTTACAAAGCTGGAGCCAGATGCGCCTATCATTCAGGGGCCGAGGGGCACGATACAAATGACTGCTGGTCGTTGAAAAGAGTGGTCGAGAATTTGATAGAGCAAGGGAAAATAGTGCTAAGGGACGAGGAGGTCCCAAATGTGACTAACAATCCATTACCTGCTCATAATAACGGGCCGCTGATCGGGATGATTTGCGAAGACAAAGAATTTGACCCTGCTTTGAAAGCTATAATCGCCATTGTCGACGCAGGGAAAAAGCCTGAAATAGCCCAGAAACCAGAAAAAGGGGAAAAGGCCAATACTGCAAAGCGCGAGCCCGAAAAGAAGGTGGAGAAGAAAGCGGTACCGGTAAAGGATGGAGTTCTTTACATCCCACGAGGTCGAGCAGAGAAGCCGCAGAACTTCGAGGTCAAAAAGGCAAAACCTATGTACGTACCAAAAGGGGCCTATGTGGTCCGGGGAACGATTCAACCACCTCGGCTGAATGAGCCAGTGGTTATCGGACGTGTGCCACAAAAGCCGATGACAAACCCGTCCACAGTACCGTGGAACTATCAGAGGACGTTGGTAACATACAAAGGTAAAGAAGTCATGGGGGAACTTCCAGAAAGTACTCTCATTAGAAGGTATTCAGACACCCAATAGCTGAACAACGCCACACGGAGACGCTTCCCACCAAAGAAGCCTGTAAGCGTTGAAGAAGCAGAAGTTTTCTTCCAACAAATGAAAATGCCAGACTATGAAGTGGTAGACCAACTACGACAATGCCCCGAGCAAATGTCCATGCTATCGTTATTGATGAGGTCGGCCGAGCACCAAAAGATCTTGCTCAAGACTTTGAATAAAGCATACGTACCAGTTGAAACCTCAGTTGAACAACTGGAACGGATGACGGAGAGGTTCTTCGCCATTAACCAGATCTCTTTCAGCAAGAATGACTTACCTCCAGAGGGAGCAGCTCACAACAAAGCCCTGCATCTAACAGTTAAATGCGAAGACTACTATGTCAAGAGGGTGATGTTGGACGGAGGTTCAGGTGTCGACATTTGCCCGCTCTCCACGCTACAAAGAATGGAAATTGGGACCGGAAGAATCCGACCCAATAATGTCTGCGTAAGGGCTTTCGACGGCATCAAGAGAGATACCATGGGGGAAATAGACCTGTTGTTGGTCATAGGACCAGTCGAGTTTGAAGTAACCTTCCAGGTGCTCGACATGGATACATCCTACAATTTTCTCCTCGGCAGACCTTGGATCCATGCGGCAGGAGCTGTGCCTTCCACTCTTCACCAGATGGTGAAGTTTGAGTACGAAGACCGAGAGATCGTGGTCCATGGAGAAGATGAGCATGCTATTTATCGGGACCCATCTATCCCATATCTTGAACCAAGAGAAGGGAGCGAACACACGGTCTATCAAGCTTTCGAGATTGTACTGGCAGAGCAGCATGAAGAGGGAATACCTTGCCCCCAGCCTTTCGTGTCTAACGCCTCGGTTATGGTGGCCAAAGAGATGATCCGGCACGGATTTAGGCCAGAGAAAGAGCTTAGACGAACCCTGCAGGGAATAACAGAACCCATCACCTTGCCGACCACCAAGAAACCTTTTGGACTAGGTTTCAAACCCACTCCAGGAGATGAAGAGTGGGCAAAGAAAAGGAAAAATGAGGGTTGGAAGTTACCTCGACCATTGCCGGATTTATATGAAACTTTCATCAGGCCAAGGTACACCGAAGAAGAAGACGATGAGGTCTTCACGGCTGAGGAAATCGAGGAGATATGTGGGGCAATGAGAGAAATGCTCTACGAGACTCACATGGTTCAACCAGGTGAAGGCACAAGCACTGCTGAGATGCTGTACGCGGGGCCGAACGCCAAACTTCGAAACTGGGAGGCCACGCCATTCCCGACTAGACGGAAGTCCGGGTAGACCTGTCCTGCCACCTTTCCTGTGTCACAAGTTATCTCCAGGACATAACTTGAACGTTTTCTTCCTTTCAATTGTTGTTTTGAATTCCTAAGTTGTAAACATTGTTGTCTTCCAACTTCCCAAAGAAAATGAAAAAAAATCATCATTGCTTTCCCATTTTTTCTTTTGTTCTGATTTTTGTTATTTTTCCTTTTATCTTTCCTTTCAGTTATAATAATGCGGCTTTAAATATGACATGCTTGCGGACTTCACGCCCAGATCACAACGAGCTATTTAACTGTGAATTAATGAACCCAGAACCAGAATATGATGAAGAAGAAGCTTTTAGGGAAATAAACCGAGAGTTGGAACATTTTGAGAATAAACCTAAGCCAAATCTGAATGACACCGAACCGGTTAATTTAGGAACTCCTGAAGAAATCCGGGAGACCAAAATAAGCATTCACACGGACAAGAAAACGCGAGATGCGATAATTCAACTTCTTTTTGAATTTAAAGACGTGTTTGCTTGGTCATACGATGACATGCCTGGACTAGGTGTTGATCTAGTGGTTCATAAATTGCCAATTCATCCTGATTGTCCTCCAGTTCAACAAAAGCAACGAAAGTTCAAAACTGAGGTCAGTGACAAGATTAAAGAGGAGATCACCAAACAACTGAAAACGGGAGTGATTCGGGTAGTCCAGTATACAACATGGTTGGCAAATGTGGTTCCAGTACCGAAAAAGGACGGGAAAACTCGGGTATGTGTAGATTACCGAGATTTGAATAGAGCAAGTCCCAAAGATAATTTCCCACTGCCCAACATCCACATCCTCGTTGATAATTGCGCCAAACACGAGATACAGTCTTTCGTAGATTGTTACGCTGGGTATCATCAGGTATTGATGGATGAAGAGGACGCCGAGAAAACTGCCTTCACCACGCCTTGGGGCACCTACTGTTATCGGGTCATGCCATTTGGTTTGAAGAATGCTGGGGCTACTTACATGAGGGCCATGACTGCCATTTTTCATGACATGATGCATCAGGAAATAGAGGTGTACGTGGACGACGTGATAGTCAAGTCCAGGACGCAGGATAATCACATCCAAGACTTGAGGAAGTTCTTCGAGAGACTAAGGAAGTATGACTTGAAGCTGAACCCAGCCAAATGTGCTTTCGGAGTTCCGTCGGGCAAACTTTTGGGCTTCATCGTAAGCAGGAGAGGTATCGAACTAGATCCAACTAAGATAAAATCTATCAGAGATCTACCTCCCCCGAGAACGAAGAAAGACGTGATGAGTTTGTTGGGCAGGTTGAACTACATCAGTCGATTTATTGCCCAGCTGACAAGCACGTGTGAGCCCATATTCAAGCTGTTAAGGAAAGATGCGGCGATCAAATGGACAGCTGAGTGTCAAGAAGCCTTTGATAAAGTCAAAGAATACCTTTCGAATCCCCCAGTTTTGGTCCCGCCAGAGCCAGGGAGACCACTGTTCTTGTATCTGACAGTCTTGGAGAACTCTTTCGGTTGCGTCCTCGGGCAACATGACATAACCGGAAAGAAGGAGCAAGCAATCTACTACTTGAGCAAGAAATTCACCGGCTATGAGGCCAAGTACACTCTGCTGGAAAGAACATGTTGCGCTCTGACATGGGTTGCTCAAAAGCTGAGACATTATCTTCAAACTCACACTACCTTCCTCATAAGAAGGTTGGATCCTTTGAAGTATATATTTCAGAAACCTATGCCTACTGGAAGACTGGCTAAGTGGCAAATCTTGCTTACTGAATTCGACATAGTCTATGTTACTCGCACGACAATGAAAGCCCAGGCGCTAGCAGATCACTTGGCCGAAAATACGGTCGATGAGGAATACCAGCCATTGAGTACCTACTTTCCAGATGAAGAAGTAAACACCGTAGAAGTGGTCTCGGAGGACGCTCATGTTTGGAAGTTGTTCTTTGATGGAGCTGTAAATGCCAAAGGTGTAGGGATTGGGGCAATTTTAATCTCGCCCTCCGGTCAGCATTATCCAGCCACAGCTAGACTGCGTTTCTTTTGCACAAACAATACAGCTGAGTATAAAGCCTGCATCATAGGCATGCATATGGCGATCGATCAGGATGTCGAAGACTTACTGATCATGGAAGATTCTGACCTGATTATCCGGCAAGCCCAAGGTGAATGGGAAACTCGGGATGTCAAGCTTATCCCTTACCGACAGCACGTGGAGGACCTCGGCAAGTGTTTTAAAACAATAGAGTTCAGGTATATCCCGAGGTGTCACAATGAACTAGCGGATGCACTTGCTACTCTGGCTTCAATGCTACCTTACCCGGGAAACGCCCACGTCGATCCTTTGGAAATCCAAATCAGGGAAAGACACGGTTACAGCAACGTAATCGAGGCAGGATCAGATACGCAGCCTTGGTACCATGACATCAGGAGGTTCTTGAAGACACAAGAATACCCCGAGCATGCTACTGGAGATCAAAAGAGAACCATTAGGCGGCATGCAAATGGTTTCTTTCTGAGCGGTGAATTGTTGTACAAGAGGACCCCGGACCTCAACCTACTAAGATGTGTCGACGCCGAGGAGGCAAGAAAGATCATGCACGAAGTACACGCAGGAGTGTGCGGACCCCACATGAACGGGTATGTCTTGGCAAAGAAAATCCTTCGAGCAGGTTATTACTGGATAACCATGGAAAAGGACTGCTTTAGTTTTGTTCGGAAGTGTCATCAGTGTCAGGTGCACGGTGATTTGATTCATGCACCTCCCACGGAATTGCATCCCATGTCTGCACCTTGGCCATTTGTTGCATGGGGCATGGACGTCATTGGACCAATCGAGCCAAAGGCTTCAAATGGACACAGATTTATATTGGTTGCCATAGACTACTTCACAAAATAGGTAGAGGCTGTCACTCTCAAGTCGGTCACTAAAAAAGCTGTAGTGGATTTTGTACACTCAAATCTTATCTGTCGTTTCGGTATTCCTGCGACTATCATTACAGATAACGCAGCAAACTTGAACAGTCACTTGATGGGAGATGTATGCGAGCAATTCAAAATAACGCATAGGAATTCTACTCCTTATCGGCCAAAGGCCAATGGCGCTGTAGAAGCAGCAAACAAAAACATCAAGAAGATTTTGAGAAAAACGATCCAGAGTTCCCGACAGTGGCATGAGCAGTTACCATTTGCATTGTTGGGGTATCGCACTACGGTACGCACGTCAGTAGGAGCAACTCCTTATCTTTTGGTTTATGGGACCGAGGCTGTGATACCAGCGGAAGTAGAAATTCCTTCGCTTCGAACCATTGTCGAAGTAGAAATCGAAGACAGCGAGTGGGTCAAGACTCGATTAGAGCTATTGACTTTGATCGATGAGAAGCGAATGGCCGCGGTTTGTGACGGACAGTTGTACCAACGAAGAATGGCCCGTGCTTACAACAAGAAAGTCCGACCCAGGAATTTCGAAGTAGGTCAGCTGGTATTGAGGCGTATTCTGCCACATCACCAGGAAGCAAAAGGGAAATTTTCTCCAAACTGGAAAGGCCCATACATCATCAGGAAGATATTGCCGAGAGGAGCATTGTACCTAGGTGACATTGAAGGAAATGATCCCGAAACAGCAGTAAATGCAGACGTAGTCAGAAGATACTATGTCTGAGTGACGTCCCAGCGGTCCTGACACATTCGAAATGCTGAAGGTTTTGTCCCCACTATCAACTCTCTCTACAAGCCTTTGAGCCGGTTACAAAAAAAAAAAAAAACAAAAACAAACAAAAAAAACATTGACGAGAGCCTGAACTACATTTGACTTGATTCCGAAAGGATACGTAGGCAGCCTCTCCCTGAGGTTCAGTCACACCAACAATAAAATCCCATTTACCCTGAAATTGAAACCGGGGCACGTCAAGCGGTTTAGAAGTTAGTATCATCTACCTCTCTTTACAAAGCACAACCCTTCAGATCAATTACCGAAGGTAGCGGGAAGCCAAAAAGCGTCACAAATGAAGACCGATACACTGTAAATTGAGAGAATTAAAATGAGAGAGTCTCGTCGGTGAAAACCTCCGGGCACCGTGAGGCGACGGGAGTAGAGAAACCAAAATGAGAGAGCTTGTGTAGTAAAAACTCGTAAAGAGTGCTATCAAGCGACAACAAGGAGAGAAACGAGAGAGGTCAGCTAGCAAAAACCCACAAAGGGCGCTGTTGGCCGAAAGAACGACTCTACCCAAGGAGATCTCGGCAAAGTTCCACCGGTTTGAAACACAAACCCATTTTGGTTCGGGAGGAAATGCATGTTCATTGAAGGTCAGGCGTCCAGGTCAAAGAGCATGTCATGTCCATTTAAAGTCAGCATTGTTTTCCTCAGATAAGTTTTTTTCGTCCCGAAAGGGACACTTCTTTTCTGAAGTTTGCTTTCTCCTTTATTTGTTTTTCTTCAAATCCCTTTCATTTTTAACCCTAAATCTCCAGATATACCGGAAAGGACAGGTGGCAGGTTTGGTTTCACGGAATTCCGTTTCGCAAAGGAAATGCCCCGTTTCGTTGGTACGTTTGCCCAAACCCGATGGATCATGATGTTTGACTGCATTTAAAAAAAAAAAAAAATTTCCCCAGCAAGTCCGCCTTGTACAAATCCCCACAGAATATCCCCAATAAAATCACCGTTGAGAATCTCCAAGCAAAACAGGACACAAAAAAAAAAAGGCCTTACGAGGCGAATCATCACAGAATCTGGAAATACAAGCCTGAGCAGTCTAAAGGGTTTCGCCATTTAAATCCAATCAATGGCAGGATTTCGCAATAGAAATAAGGACGCAACAAAGCAACTGGAACGATCAAAGTCACCGAACCAACCGCCATTTCCGAACTAACAATTGTTCTTTGTCTGAAAAGTTGAAACAGGTATAATCCAAGACAACCGTGCAAGAAGCAGGTGTCATCCAAAAAAGAAGGTACATGGGTACAAGAAACAGTTTAGCAATAAGGAATTCACTCGAAAGGTAAGTTTCCACGAGATTCCCTTTTATCTTCTACTAAAATAAGAAAATTCAAAAAAAGAGGTCAGTTAGTATCCTCGAACTTTGTCCCCAGCCAGTCAGCATTAGGGTTTTTAAACCCTAAACTGAACTCTTTCCTTTAGTCAGCATTAGGGTTTTAAACCCTAAACTGAACTCTTTTCCTTTAGTCAGCATTAGGGTTTTAAACCCTAAACTGAACTTTTCCTTTAGTCAGCATTAGGGTTTTAAACCCTAAACTGAACTCTTTCCTTTAGTCAGCATTAGGGTTTTAAACCCTAAACTGAACTCTTTTCCTTTAGTCAGCATTAGGGTTTTAAACCCTAAACTGAACTTTTCCTTTAGTCAGCATTAGGGTTTTAAACCCTAAACTGAACTTTTCCTTTAGTCAGCATTAGGGTTTTGAACCCTAAACTGAACACTTCCCTTTAGTCAGCATTAGGGTTTTAAACCCTAAACTGAACTTTCCCTTAAGTCAGCATTAGGGTTTTAAACCCTAAACTAAACTCTTTTCCTTTTAGTCAGCATTAGGGTTTTAAACCCTAAACTGAACTCTTTTCCTTTAGTCAGCATTAGGGTTTTAAACCCTAAACTAAACTCTTTTCCTTTAGTCAGCATTAGGGTTTTAAACCCTAAACTGAACTTTTCCTTTAGTCAGCGTTAGGGTTTTAAACCCTAAACTGAACTTTTCCTTTAGTCAGCATTAGGGTTTTGAACACTAAACTGAACTCTTCCCTTTAGTCAGCATTAGGGTTTTAAACCCTAAACTGAACTTTCCCTTAAGTCAGCATTAGAGTTTTAAACCCTAAACTGAACTTTTTTCCTTTAGTCAGCATTAGGGTTTTAAACCCTAAACTGAACGTTTTCCATTCACTCAGCATTAGGGTTTTAAACCCTAAACTGAACTTTTTCCTTCAGTCAGCATTAGGGTTCTAAACCCTAAACTGAACTCTTTCCTTTAGTCAGCATTAGGGTTTTAAACTTTAAACTGAACTCTTTCCTTTAGTCAGCATTAGGGTTTCAAACCCTAAACTGAACTCTTTCCTTTAGTCAGCATTAGGGTTTTAAACCCTAAACTGAACTCTTTCCTTTAGTCAGCATTAGGGTTTTAAACCCTAAACTGATCTTTTCCTTTAGTCATCATTAGGGTTTTAAACCCTAAACTGAACTTTTTCTATTCAGTCAGCATTAGGGTTTTAAACCCTAAACTGAACTTTTCCAGCCAATCAGTATTAGGGTTTTAAACCCTAAACTGAACTTTCCCTTTAGTCAGCATTAGGGTTTTAAACCCTAAACTGAACTTTTTCCATTTAGTCAGCATTAGGGTTTTAAACCCTAAACTGAACTCTTTCCATTCAGTCAGCATTAGGGTTTTAAACCCTAAACTGAACTTTTCCATTTAGTCAGCATTAGGGTTTTAAACCCTAAACTAAACTTTTTCCGTTTAGTCAGCATTAGGGTTTTAAACCCTAAACTGAACTTTTTCCATTCAGTCAGCATTAGGGTTTTAAACCCTAAACTGATCTTTTCCATTTAGTCAGCATTAGGGTTTTAAACCCTAAACTGAACTTTTTCCATTCAGTCAGCATTAGGGTTTTAAACCCTAAACTGAACTTTTTCCATTCAGTCAGCATTAGGGTTTTAAACCCTAAACTTAACTTTTCCATTTAGTCAGCATTAGGGTTTTAAACCCTAAACTGAACTTTTTCCGTTTAGTTAGCATTAGGGTTTTAAACCCTAAACTGAACTCTTTCCATTCAGTCAGCATTAGGGTTTTAAACCCTAAACTGATCTTTTCCATTTAGTCAGCATTAGGGTTTTAAACCCTAAACTGAACTTTTTCCATTCAGTCAGCATTAGGGTTTTAAACCCTAAACTGAACTTTTTCCATTCAGTCAGCATTAGGGTTTTAAACCCTAAACTTAACTTTTCCATTTAGTCAGCATTAGGGTTTTAAACCCTAAACTGAACTTTTTCCGTTTAGTTAGCATTAGGGTTTTAAACCCTAAACTGAACTCTTTCCATTCAGTCAGCATTAGGGTTTTAAACCCTAAACTGAACTTTTCCATTTAGTCAGCATTAGGGTTTTAAACCCTAAACTGAACTTTTTCCGTTTAGTCAGCATTAGGGTTTTAAACCCTAAACTGAACTCTTTCCATTCAGTCAGCATTAGGGTTTTAAACCCTAAACTGAACTTTTCCATTTAGTCAGCATTAGGGTTTTAAATCCTAAAGTGAACTTTTTCCATTTAGTCAGCATTAGAGTTTTAAACCCTAAACTGAACTCTTTCCATTCAGTCAACATTAGGGTTTTAAACCCTAAACTGAACTTTTTCCATTCAGTCAGCATTAGGGTTTTAAACCCTAAACTGAACTCTTTCCATTCAGTCAGCATTAGGGTTTTAAACCCTAAATTGAACTTTTCCATTTAGTCAGCATTAGGGTTTTAAACCCTAAACTGAACTTTTTCCATTTAGTCAGCATTAGGGTTCTAAACCCTAAACTGAACTTTTTCCATTTAGTCAGCATTAGGGTTCTAAACCCTAAACTGAACTTTTTCCGTTTAGTTAGCATTAGGGTTTTAAACCCTAAACTGAACTCTTTCCTTTATTCAGCATTAGGGTTTTAAACCCAAAACTGAACTCTTTCCTTTAGTCAGCATTAGGGTTTTAAACCCTAAACTGAACTCTTTCCATTCTGTCAACATTAGGGTTTTAAACCCTAAACTGAACTTTTCCATTCAGTCAGTATTAAGACCCCAACCCTAAACTGAACTTTTCCCCAGTTAGTCAGTATTAGGGTTTCAACCCTAAACTGAACTTTTTCCTTTAGTCAGCATTAGGGTTTTAAACCCTAAACTGAACTTTTTCCGCTTAGTCAGCATTAGAGTTTTAAACCCTAAACTGAACTTTTCTATTCAGTCAGTATTAGGACCCCAACCCTAAACTGAACTTTTCCCCAGTTAGTCAGTATTAGGGTTTCAACTCTAAACTGAACTTCTCCCCAGCTAGCCAGTATTAGGGCTCCAACCCTGAACTGAGCATTTTTACCTTATGGAAATATTAGGGATCCAATCCCGAAGTTGCATTTTGTGGTCCAATCCCTTCATCAACTTTGTTAACTTCCCGACAACTAACTCACGAAATTTTCCTAGTAGAACTGGGGAAGAAAATTTCGTTCGTTTGTTTTTCCCCGCAGGTCTGACCTCGAGACACATGGATGGAGACGACCCACAAGATGAGTCTCAACTCAGAATAAAAGAAGAAAAAGACAAAAAGAAGATGTGCCGAGATATTCAGAAAGGCGAAGGGTGGATCGTTCAAAGGTTTGATCAAGGTCCCGAGTTCTACCAACTCCATCTTACTCAGTGTCGCAGAAATAAATAGGCGCCTACAACTTGCAAGCATCAAGATTCAGATCGGAGTCTACAAGCAGAATTAGCTAAGACCCAAGATCAAGTCGCCAAAGGATCATAGATAGGAATCTTGTAACTAGCGGTTGACATGCATACGTAGTTAGTACAGTTTCAATTTTCCTTTGTTTGTAATAAGGGAGTCGGTAAGCAGCAACAGCAGCGGCAACAGCAGTAACGGCAAGAATTGCAGTCCCATGGTAGTCCCAGCTACCAAAGCTTCCCGAACTACATTGACCTGATTCCTGTTTAGCCCAGGATATGTAGGAAATCTTTGAAGCAAAGATTCGGTCAGATCTTTCAAAACATGCTTCACACGGAGTAGTCCAATAGGCAAAAATCGCTCATATCCGCTCACTTTATCTTTGCACGAAAACTCTTCGTGTTTCCGAACAAAGAGGGGCAGCTGTGAGCACGTGATTTTTGTTTTACGCGACAATCACTCCAAAAGAAACAAAAATAATAGCAATTGGTCTTGCTGTAGAATTTTTGGATTTTTACGTGGTATGTTGTTAATTATTTATGATTTTTCCCATTTTATTTTTATTAAAACAAAATACAAAAAAATGTGTGTCATGCGTGTTTGAACCGTAATCCGGTTATTAAATGGAAAATCATAAAATATGCACTTTGTCCTGATTGTTGCCTTGTTTAATTTTACCTACTTTTAACATTTTAATATGCGTGAATAATTGTATTAGGTGTTTAATTAATGGAGTTTAATTTTGTTTAATTAGGTTTTGTTTTAAAAATGAAAAATAAAAGAAAAAGAGTGCAAAATTGGCCTGAAATCAGGTTTGGGCTTTGTTCCAATTTAAAATCCGAGGCCCAAATCGAGCCCAAAGCATGTGCTTGCCCCGGTCCAGACCAGCTGACCTCAAGAGCGTCCAAACGACGTCGTTTTGATCTGGTCTGATCTGGGCCGTTGATCTCAGAATGATCAACGGCCAATATCGCATTCCCCATACCCACGAACAAACCCGACCCATTCCACCCGGACCGACCCAACCCCCTTTAGGTTAAAACGACACCGTTCCTTACCAGCCAAAAGATCCTGACCCTTCATCTCACTCCATCCGACGGTCAGGAATCGACCACTCACTTACTATATAATCTCATTCCTTTACCCCACGCCCCTAGCCAGACCCCCCTACCTTTCATCGTCCTCACCACAAACCCCGGAACCCTAGCCGCCCCCATTTCCCTTCACCAAAAACCCGGCGGCATGAACGCCGGTGGCCCTCACCTTAACACCATAGATGCACCTCACTATCCTGAACCCAAATTCACCAACCACTTAGCTCGAATCCCCTCCCACCTCTCGAATCTTCATTTGAAGATTCGAGTCGGAACCTGACTTACACCGATTGACCCCAGTTTCACACCAGAAAGTCCCCGGACCTCCCTCGTGACCAAACCATGCTTGGTTTGGTCCGAATCTAACCAGGGAAACATAAATCCCAGATCTGCTTTTAGGAGCCCTAGGGTTCCTCGTGACTGATCTGTGTCTGTTTGAGCCAAGTGATTAGGGTCTAATGGACCTTAATAGAAGTGTTTCTCATTTGAAAACACTTCGATTAAAGTCCGTTCAACCCTAAGAAAGATCAATTCGAATCCGAGTTAGGGTTTACTGATTTTCAAGATTTCAGGTATTTTTGTGTTCTTTTCTATCAGTTCATGAGTCTTGTTGTAATGGAATGTTTGTTTATTGCCCCAAAATGTTAGTTGATTTTATTTCTGAATTGTTGGTCGACTGTGTCCTGTCCGCCTTGCTTGAACCTCTGTGTTTGATCGAGTCTTTCTTCTATTCATTAATAATGTGTAAATATGTATGAGCTGTGCAATCAATTGAACTTTGAAATTGACTGATTAATTGATTCACCAGTACAACTTTTGCTTAGTCAGTACAATTTGAATTGTTGGTTGATACTGTTAGAGTTCTGATCATGGTTTTCGATTGTACATGTTATGATTAGTATAGTCGAGTCGACATATGTCGTCGATTACTTTCAGTTGTTCGAATGGTAACAATTTGATCTATTGACTGCTGGAACTTTGTTTGAATCAAAGTAAGAATCAAGTATGGCTACTTATAATTGCTGTATTTGAATCTGAAAATGAAAAGATTGGATTGTTAACTGCAATCTGAATTGGTGGCATGTGCATTTGTGCACAACATGTGCATAAAGGCCCTTCTGAGATGAAGAATAACTTGACAGCATGTGCTGTCAGGTTATATTCCTGCTGCCCATGTCTGCTTTTTAGTTTAATAAGGTGATTAAAAGGGGTTTGTCAGGGAATATCATGGGAGGGTTTATACTTAAATAGTTGAGTGGAAACTGAAAAGAGGACAGACCACATGGGGGGAAAGTTTTCTGATTGCTTAACAGGCTGTGAGTAGTTTAAGTTTAGGATATAAAAGGAAGCAGAACTTCCATTAACGGGGGATAGATAGAGAAGTAAAAGAAGGAAGGTATACACATTGAGGGACTTTTCTTGATTTTTAAATAAACATACAGAGAGAGATAGATAGAGATAGAAAGAGAGCAAGAAATAAAAACAGACAGGAAATCTGAAACTTTGTTTTGTTTGTTTGAAGTTCATCTGTTGTCAATCTGTTAGGTAGTATTGCTTCTTCTAAGTTTCAATCGAGATTACTGGTAGTGTTTATTGCATTGGTTTATCTCGGAATTGGATTGTCTGGAGTTCTGTTTTTACTACACTGTGTGCTACTATCATTTGGCGACTTTCCCGTCAGCTATAGTTCCATTTCTTGCACTAGAACCTGTTCTGCTGTGTTGCTTTGATTGCTGCTGTTATTCTGACTCCTGCTGCTGCTGATCTTCCCTATTATTCTCCTCTTCTTCTTTGCATTTCAGCATTCCAAGTACACATTTCGAGTCCCATATTGGTATAACTGAAACAGTTTGAAAGCATGAAATGAAAAAGGTTGAAGAAGTTCAAGTATTTGTTGTAATATTCATGGTATATTAATGGGTCTGTATAATTGTTAGTTTATAATTCAATAGTATGAAAGTATATGTTAACTGATACTCGATTGAGTTTAGTCCTTTGTGTTTTAGTTTGTAGTTGTTTGTTAGTACGGGGTATGTATACTCCAACCTTATACAATGCTGTTTTGTTTTATTTTAGTCCTTTTGTCGGGTCCCGTTAGGCAGTACATAGGATCACGTTCAAATCCCATTAGTAACAACGTCTAGTAGCTAATTCCTTTAATCTAGCCTAAATAAGTTTAGTTAAATTCAACTAAAGAAATGTTTGGAGTAGTTGTAGCGTTTCACCAGCTTGTATGTAATTTTCATTAAAATTAAAGGCAGGTTCCACGAGATACTGCATTCTTCATCTTGCAAACAATTAACCAAATGAATCAAATGATTGACAGGAAATCTGGATTTGGTTAAGAGCATGCAAGTAAATTAGCACGTACCTTTTTCCTTTTTATTTTAGAGACAAACATAATAGAAAATGTAGCTACTTTAGGATATCTCTTTTATAATAATGAGATGAGCCCCGTTCGAAGAAAGATACACATTGCGGGGCCCTCAATAATTAATCATAATAAACATTTAGAATTTGGAGATGGGCGGTCTAGTGAATTTCCTTGCCTTCTCCAAAGACAATAACACGTTAGACTCTTTAGGCGCGGCTTAATTAAATTACATTCTTAAATTCGGGTGCACATTGATGTGACCCAAATCCAAATCTCAACGGAATCAAAATGTGTCGACAACCATAGGTGCATTGATTGTGACGTGGTTCGAGATGCATTTTCACGACGTTGCAATTCTATAAAAATAAATGATCATAATAAAAGCGGTTTAAATTTAATAAAAGCACGTAAGTCATAACATGTATTTAAATCAGATATTTAGCCATTATAACAATTTAAGCGACCGTGCTAGAACCACGGGATTCGAGGGTGCCTAACACCTTCCCTCGGGTCAACAGAATTCCTTACTTAGAATTTCTGGTTTGCAGACTTCATTTGGAAAAGTCGAAAATTTCCTCGATTTGGGATTCAAGATAAACCGGTGACTTGGGACACCAAAAGCCAAACCTTTCCCAAGTGGCGACTCTGAATTAAAATAAATAATCTCATTTCGAATATTGTCACTTAAATTGGAAAAACTTCCCTAGCGCATTTAACCCTTCGGGGCGGGCGCTCAAAAAGGAGGTGTGACAGCACTTAGTTGCTATCTGGTTATTTACTTTAAATCCATTATTTCTCAAATCTTTTAATTTAAGGAAAGTTTAATTACTTGAATTTTTTTTTGTTAAAAAGAGGAAATCACGTGGCTAGTTCACAGTTGGCTTGCCTAGCGGCGACGTTAGGCACCATCACGACCTATTATAAATTGGGTCATGAAAATGTGGTATCAAAGCACTAGGTTCATGTAGGTCTCATTAGCTACAAGCAAGGCTAATAGAGTCTTGTGTATCGGTGCAAAGACGTCCTTAGTTATTTTTGAGAGGTTATAGAGTGTTAGAAAACTATTCTTTATTTATCTCCTATCGTGCAGTTGATGGTGTACTAAGTTTCTTCTATTATTCTCTCACAGATGGTGAGAATGTGCACGACGGACATTCTAGAGCTGGGGGCAGAGGTCAGTTTGGGAGGGGTCAGCCTAGCAGGCCCACATATTCAACACCACCACCTCCTCGGGTTGCTCCAGTGCGACCCTATTTCAATGCTAAGCGATAGAGTTATTACAACCCACCGACTATCCAGGGTTCTTCCAGTGGGTACTCAAGCCATCAAGGTTCTTCCAATGCCTATTTCAGTGCCATTCCAGAGAGTTCATACCGTCCACCAACTATTTAGGGTTCTTTTAGTGGGTATTCAGGCCATCAAGGTCAAACTTTAGAGCAGTAGTCCACCGCTCTGAGTGGTTGTTATGAGTGCGGAGATCTTGGCCACATGAATAGATTTTGTCCCAAACTCAGGGGCAAGGTAGTGCAGTAGAGTCAACAACCTATGATTACAGCACTAGTAGCCGTACCAACCGTCCAGCTGCCTAAAGGTGGAGGGCAGGTGGGTAGGGGCTATCCTAGAGGTGGAGGCCAACAAGTGGCGCTCCAGCCAGATTCTATGCTTTCCCAGCCAGACCAAATGCAGTGACCTCAGATGCGGTGATCACATGTATTATTTCTATCTGTGGTAGGGATGCTTCGGTATTATTTGATCTAAGGTCTACTTATTCATATGTGTCATCTCTGTTTGCTCATTTCCTGGATATTCCTCGTGTGTCCTTGGGCACTCCTATTTATGTGTCCACTCATGTGGGCGATTCTATATATTGTGGATCGGATCTATCGGTCTTGTGTGGTTACATTTTGTGGTTACAAGACTAGAGTAGACCTTCTGTTGATTTATATGATCGACTTTGAGGTCATCCTGGGCATGGACTGGCTATCCCCACATCACGCTATCCTTGATTGACATGCCAAGACTGTTACTTTAGTGATGCCAAAATTTCCAAAATTGGAGTGGAAGGGTTCATCTGTTAGTACATCTAGTCGAGTAATCTCGTTTCTGAAGGCTCGACATATGGTCGAGAAGTGTTTTTTAGCTTATCTAGCTTATGTTCGGGATACTACCGTGGAGACTCCGGCGATTGATTTGGTGCGAGTTGTTTGGGAGTTCTCCGATGTGTTTCCTTTTGACCTTCCAGGCTGCTACCAAATTGTGATATCGATTTCTATATTGACTAGGCTCCAGGTTCCCAACCTATATCTATCTCTGAAAGAGTTGAAGGAGTTGAAGGAAAAGTTTGAGGAGTTTCTAGCTAAGGGGTTCATCAGACTAAGTATATCACCATAGGGTGCACCAGTGTTATTTGTGAAGAAGAAAGATGGGACCATGCTGATGTGCATATATTACCGCCAGTTGAATAAAGTTACTATTAAGAACAAGTACTTGTTGTTGCATATTGATAATTTGTTTGACCATTTGCAGGGTGCTAGGGTGTTCTCTAAGACCGATTTGAGATTCGGGTACCATCGGTTGAAGATTCGGGACTCGGATGTTCCGAAGATTGCCTTCCATACTAGATATGGCTATTATAAGTTTCTAGTGATGTCCTTCGGCTTGACTAACGCCCCAACGACGTTTATGGATTTGATGAACAAGGTGTTCAGGCCTTATACTGATTCGTTTGTCATTGTCTTCATTGATGATATTTTGATCTACTTGCGTGGCATGGAGGAGCATGAGCAACATTTGAGAGTGGTGCTTCAGACTTTTCGAGAACAGAAGCTATATGCTAAGTTCTCCAAGTGTGATTTTTTCTAGATTCTGTAGCATCTTGGGGCATGTTTTATCAGGTGGGGTTATTAAGGTGGATCCCAAGAAGATTAAGGCAGTTCAGAGTTGGCCTCGTCCTACTTTGGTGACTAAGATCAGGAGCTTCTTGGGGTTAGCAAGTTATTATCGCCGGTTTGTGGAGGGCTTTTCATCTATTGCAATACCTTTGACTAGATTGACCAAGAAGGGTGCTCCATTTCGTTTGTCCGATGATTATGAGGTGAGCTTCTAGATGCTCAATACAGCTTTGAATACAACACCAGTTCTAGTGTTGCCTTCCGGTATGGGGATTTATACCATGTATTGTGATGTTTCACACATTGGTTTTGGGTTATGTATTGATATAGTAGGGGAGAGTTATTGCATATGCTTCATGACAGCTGAAGCCCGATGAGAAGAATTATCCTGTGCACGATTTGGAGTTGGCTGCGATTGTTCATTATCTTAAGATCTGGAGGCATTATCTTTATGGGGTGTCCTATGAGGTTTACACTGATCATCGCAACTTGCAGCATCTGTTCAAGCAAAGGGATCTCAATTTGAGGCAGCGCAGATGGCTTGAGTTGCTGAAGGATTATGACATCCCCATTCTTTATCATCCGGGCAAGGCGAATGTAGTCGCGGATGCCTTGAGCAGGAAGCCAGAGAGTATGGGTAGCTTGACATTCATTTAAGCAAAGGAGAAGCCATTAGCTTTGGACATTCAGTCCTTGGCTAACAGACTTGTGAGGTTAGAAATTTCAGAGCCCAACCAAGTTCTTGCATGTGTCATTACCCAATCTTCACTATTGGAGTAGATCAAGGCTTGGAAATTTGATGATCCGCATTTGATGGTTCTTAGAGAGATGGTACTACAGGGTGGTTCCAAGGAGGTTTCTATCATCGAGGATGGTGTTCTGCAACTCTAGGGTCGTCTATATGTTCCTAACGTCGATGGCTTGAGGGAGAAGATTCTAGAAGAGGCACACAGTTCTCGATTTTCCATCCATCCAGGTGCTACGAAGATGTATCGCGAATTGAGGTAGCATTATTAGTGGTGGTGGATGAATAAATACATAGTGGAGCATGTAGCTAGGTGCCTAAATTCCCAGCAGGTTAAGTATGAGCACCAGATGCCAGGTGGCCTACTCCAGCATATGACTATATCTGAGTGAAAATGGGAGCGCATTACCATGGACTTTGTAGTTGGGTTGCCGCGGACCTTGTGGAAGTTTAATGCAGTTTGGGTCATTGTTGACAGGTTGACCAAGTCGGCACACTCCATTCTAGTTGTGACTACATATACTTCAGAGAGGTTGGCCAGATTTCTATTTAGGAGTTAGTTCGGTTCCATGGTGTGCATGTTTCCATCATATCCGATAAAGACCCCAAGTATACTTCGCATTTATAGAGAGCTATATAGAGTGTGTTGGGGACCCATGTAGAGTTGAACACCTCATTTCATCCACACACCGACGGGCAGTCAAAGCAGATAGTTCAGATCTTGGAGGACATTCTCAGAGCATGTATGATTGACTTTGGAGAGGGTAGTGGGATCGATTCTTACCTTTGGCCGAGTTTGCTTACAACAACAGTAATCAATCCAGCATCGAGATGGCTCCATTTGAGGCTTTATATGGTCGGGGATGTCGTTCTCCCATCAGGTGGTTTGAGCCCAGCGAGGCTACGTTATATGGTACTGATTTGGTGAAGGATTCCTTGTAAAAGGTAAAGTTGATTCAGGAGCAACTTCGCATAGCGCAGTCAAGACAGAAGAGTTATACAGATCAGAAGGCGCGTGATTTATCATTTATGGTGGGGGAGAAGGTTCTCTTGAAAGTCTCACCGATGAAGGGAATTATGAGATTCAGAATAAGGGCAAGTTGAGCTTAAGGTTTATAGGCCCATTTGAGGTGTTGAGACGAGTTGGGGAGGTTGTTTATGAGCTTGCCTTACCTCTCAATCTATCAGGAGTTCATCTGATTTTCCACATGTCTATGCTCCGGAGGTATCATGCCGACTTATCACATGTGTTGGACTTTAGCACGATTCAGTTTGATGAGAGCCTGGGTTATGAGGAGGAGCCAGTTGCCATTGTTGATAGGCAGTTTCGCCAATTGAGATCCAAGAGGCTTTTCGCGGTAAAGGTGCAGTGGAGGGTCTAACCAGTCGAGGAGGCGACCTGGGAGTCTGAGGAGGACATGCGGAGCAGATATCCACACTTATTCAGCACTCTAGGTATGATTCTAAACTCATTCGAGGACGAACGTTTGTTTAAGAGGTGGAGAATGTAACGACCCGATCGGTCATTTTGCTTTCTAAAACCATGTTCCCCTAAATAAGACTTCCTATATGTGCTTTTACTATTTTATAACTTGCGGGGATGGTTAGTTTGGGATTTGGAAGGGTTTAGGTTGCAATCAGAACACTTGGTTCCATAAGGTTGGCAAAAACGACCAAGTTTGACTTCGGTCAGTGATAACTGTGATTTCTACATGTTTTATAACCATTCTTACCTAAGCTTTGTGCATTAACTGCCATAAATTAGTCCCAAAATGCTTACAAGTTGCGTTTGATTGCAGGTTTGAGTGACAAGATGACAAATACCAAAGATCGGCTCAAAAAGGAGTGAAATCTGCAAAGTGTCAAAAGACAACTGAAGTGGGGAACAAAATGACTTGTGCGGTCCGCACTGATTTGTCACGCGGCCGCACAGGAGAGTTTAGAGGCTGGGCAATTTTTAGGTCAACCTGCGCGGTCCGCACTGCTTTGCCACGCGGCCGCGTAGTATAGTTCAGAGACCATGAAATTTTCAAGTCAAGACGCACGGTCCGTGCTCCTTTACATGCTGTCCGCGCCCAAAAGTGTCAGAGACTCAGTCATTCAAGACAAAAGCCTATGCGGCCGCACATCTAATCAGTGCGGTCCACGTGGAAACACTCTATGCGGCCGCGCGTCACATTTGTGCGGTCCGCGTCCCCAGTGTCAGAAGTAAGATATGAAGACCCAAACCCCTACGCGGCCGCGCGTCATTTGTGCGCGGTCCGCGCCAGACCCTCAGGGGTATTTTTGTCCGGTTTTTCCTATGTAGTATAAGTAGAACATTTTACTTTTTAGGGGAAGTTTTCAGTTTTGGTTTTTTATCAGATAGCAGCTGAACTCGAGACTTCATAGTTTTAGTCCATTTTGGGCAATTTCTTCTAGTATTAACGTGGATTTGAGTAGATTAACATTGTAGTTAATTATTATGTCAATTTCATCTACTATTTCTTCAATTTCTATTTCTATTATGGCTAGCTAAACCCATTAGCTAGGGTTGTGGCTCAACCCTAGTGTGGGTAATTAATGGGTGTGATTATTTAGTGCATGAATGATGTTGGGTATTTGTTATTTGGATTAATCTTATGTTTTTATTAAGATTTGGTGGTTGCAAACACTGAGTCTAGCTTAGTGAGTTTTGACTCTTCTTGAGAAAGAGAGTCTATGACCCCAAGATTAATTCCAACAAGGAATTGGGATGGACCCATGAGAATGGTAGTCCCAATTAACGGGTTAAACCTCGAGAGAGTAATTACCCAACTTGAACCTTAAGTTGCTTGGGCAAATTGGCCTACCCAATTGGTCTCGAGAGAGGCAATTGGGAAAAATCACTCTCTCTTCCGAGAGGTGTGAGAGTGGGTACAAAAGTGCAACAGTTATAGCATAAGTCCCATATTCATCATTCTTGCATTAGGAATCTCTACCCGTTAGTTGACCACCTAGGTACATGCCACAACCCTAGTGTCTTTCTCTATATTGCATACAACTTAGAATCAATATCTTAGCCTAACTTATCTTTAAACTTGTAGTTGATAAATTGTAGTTGATAGTCAAAAGAAAACCGAAAATGTTAGAAGATCAATTAGGAGCTAAAACATAGTCCTAGACCATACAAACACTCAACTCCAAATTGAAGCTCCCTGTGGAAAATAGACCCCGATACCACTATTGGGTAAAAGTATTAGCGCCCACTCTTCCTTAGGTTGAGTCCGCTGCGATCACTTTTTGGCGCCGTTGCCGGGGAGCTTTACGGTGTTGACTATTTGTGTAACTAGTATTGTGTTTTGCTTCTCTTTCCTTCTTATTTACTGACTTTGTTTGTGTCGATCAATCAGGTACAATGGCTCTTAATGCAAATGACCCTCTCGGCAATGTGATAGCGGGGGAGGAGGTAGAGGATCTAGAACAAGATGAGGTCTTACCTCAACTTCCACGGAGAGGCCGACATGTCAATATAAATGCAAATGAGAACAACAACATTCCAAACCCTCCTCCGGCACCGCGGAGAGTGGCTCCCAGAGTTCTACCAAATCAAGGATACGCCAGTGCTATTGTTCCTCCCCGAATCCGGGCGGGGAACTTTCAAATCACAAATGTTATGCTGACCTTGCTCGAGCAAAGAGGTTATTTCACGGGTGCCTCCGATCAAAATGCCTACAAGCACTTGAAGGGGTTCGTGGATACATGTTGGGGTAGCAAGCAGACAAACGTGTCCGAGGATGCATTGAGATTGAGGCTTTTCCCGTTTTCTCTTCGGGGTAAAGCATTGGATTGGTTAGAAAGGCTCCCCAATCATTCTATTACAACATGGGATGAATTGGCGGACAAATTTATTGCCAAGTTCTTCTCTCCAAGTCATATGGCAGCTCTTCGGGATGAAATTCTAGCTTTCAAGCAAGAGCCAACGGAACCTTTGCATGAGATATGGGAAAGATATAGAACAATGATGAAAGAGTGCCCTAATAACGACATGACCAAGGCTATGATTCAACAAACCTTTTATCGGGGCATCAACACCACAAATCAATGCATTGTAAACCAATTGGCCAGAGGGAACTTTATGAAACTTTCTTACCAAGAGGCATATGATGTACTTGATGAAATGGCCAACACCTCTTCGGCATGGCAAAGCCGAGAAAACGTGCCCCAAGGTGATCCCACGGTCATCCATTTGCACAAGGAATTGCATGATCATGGCCAAGCTATAGCCGAGCTTACAACAACTATGAATCAATTGGCAAATGCGCAAATGCAACAAGTCCAAAACCCGCGCCAAGTCAACGTAATGGAAGGTGTTTCTATGTTGAAAAGGAGGCAAAGAGGGCAACAACCTCAAGGTAATTGTGAAAAATATGACAACAACAATGATGGTGGTGGTTATTCAAATGAGTGCTATAAGGATCAAAGCGAAGAGGTCCAATATGTCAATAACTATCAAGGGAATAGAGGTAACTCCTCAAACCAACAATGGCGTCCTCAAGGTAATTGGGGAAATCAACAACAAGGCGGAGGTAATTGGAATAACAAAAACCAAAACAACAATTGGGGTAATCAAGGAAACCAAGGAAATTGGCATGGTAATAACAATAATTGGGGCAACAACAACAATCAAGGAGGGTGGAACAATGGCGGGAACCAAGGCAACCGAGGGCAAGGTTTTCAAAGGGGCCCCATGTACCAACAACCGAACAATCCACCCCCTCTTTCCTTTTCAAGGTCCGAGTTCGTCCGAAAGCGAGATGGGGAGAATTGAAAGCATGTTCGAGCAATGATGAAAAAGAACCAAGATTCCGAGGCCCAATTAGCTTCGCATAACACATCTATCCGGAACTTGGAAGTGCAATTAGGCCAAATCTCTCAGTCTTTAAATACTCACCCAAAGGGTGCTCTACCAAGTGATACGGTAGTAAACCCCAAGGGTGGGCACAATAATCATGTGATGGCAGTGACAACGCGAAGTGAAAGACACGGTGATGTGCATGCCTCACGAGGAAACCAAGTTACGGTAGATGAAGATGAGTTACGAAATGATGAGATCCCGTTGGTAGTTGAGGATGTTGTTGAACAAATTGCAAGTGATGATGTGAGAATTGAAATTGATGAGGGTGAGGAGGAGACTCAAGAGGCCGTCAACCCGTCTAGGGAACACGTCATTGATATGCCCGAACTGGTGGTGCCAACAGCCAAGGCACCCTTGCCTAAACCTCCTCCGCCCTATCCTCAACGGTTGGCCAAGCAAAAGGGTGACAACCAATTTAAGAAATTCATTGAAATGATGAAGAGTTTGACTATCAACGTGCCTTTGGTGGAGGCACTCGAGAAAATGCCGGGATACGCAAATTTCATGAAATATTTGGTTACAAAAAAGAGATCAATGGAGTGTGAGACAATCAAGATAACCCATCAAGTGAGCGCAATTGTGCATTCTATGGCTCCGAAACTTAAGGATCCCGGTGCATTCACTATCCCATGTACCATTGGAAGTGCCGACTTTGCAAAAGCCCTTTGTGACTTGGGGGAAAGTATCAATATCATTCCATATTCTGTCTTCAAGACCTTGGGTATCGGACAACCTCGTCCAACTTCTATGAGGCTTCAAATGGAGGACCGGTCAATGAAGCGGCCTTTGGGGATTATTGATGATGTCCTTGTTAGTGTTGATAAGTTCATATTGCCGGCCGATTTCATGATCTTGGATTGCGAAGTGGATTTCGAGGTGCCTATCATTCTTGGAAGGCCCCTTCCTAGATACAGGGAAGGCCTTGGTTGATGTGGAAGCGGGAGAATTGACCTTCCGTGTTGGAGATGAAAAGGTGGTGTTCCACGTGTGCAAATCAATGAGGCAACCGGATAGCACCGAGGTATGTTCGTTTGTTGACATTGTAACGGTGGTGATAGTGGATGACACAAGCGCAATGGCAAATGTTGAGGACCCACTTGAGGCAGTGCTATTGAACATGGATGTTGATGATGATGCTAGAAGGGTGGAGTGTGTGAACGCATTACATGGCACGGGCTCATATTCTTATGAACCGAGGAAGTTATCTCTTGATCTTGAAAATCGCAAAACTCCACCCACCAAGCCATCTATTGAGGAGCCACCGGTGTTGGAGTTGAAACCACTTCCTCCTCACCTCAGGTACGAATTTCTTGGTCCTAATTTCACTCTATCGGTTATTCTTTCTTCTTGCTTGACTAACGTGCAGGTTGACGCCACTTTGGCGGTTCTTCAAAAGCGCAAGTGGGCGATTGGATGGACCTTGGCGGATATTCGGGGTATTAGCCCCGCGTTTTGCATGCACAAGATAATATTGGAGGAGGAGGCTAGTCCGTCTCTTGAACATCAAAGGAGACTCAATGAGGCCATGCAAGAGGTGGTCAAAAAGGAAGTCATCAAGTGGCTTGACGCCGGTGTGGTGTATCCAATTTCTGATAGTTCGTAGACTTCTCCGATACAATGTGTGCCAAAGAAGGGAGGAATGATGGTGGTGACCAATGACAACAATGAACTTATTTCGACTCGTACTGTGACGGGTTGGAGGGTATGCATGGACTACCGAAAGTTGAACAAGGTGGCTAGAAAAGATCATTTCCCATTGTCGTTCTTGGACCAAATGCTTGATCGTCTTGCAGGTCGGGCTTTCTATTGTTTTCTGGATGGGTATTCAGGCTATAACCAAATTCTCATTGCCCCAGAAGACCAAGAAAAGACAACCTTCACATGTCTTTATAGCACATTCGCCTTCTCTCGAATGCCATTTGGATTATGTAATGCACCGATGACCTTCCAACGATGTATGATGGCAATCTTCACCGACATGGTGGAGGACATATTGGAGGTCTTCATGGATGATTTTATTGTGGTTTGGGACTCATTTGGTGAATGCTTGCAAAACTTGGATCGTGTGTTGGCCCGATGCGAAGACACAAACTTGGTTCTCAATTGGGAGAAATGCCATTTTATGGTAGAAGAAGGAATTGTGTTGGGTCACAAAATTTCAAAAAGAGGGATTGAGGTTGATAAGGCAAAAATTGAGGTTATCTCAAGGCTCCCTCCCACTACTTTTGTCAAAGGGGTGAGGAGTTTTCTTGGACACGCGGGTTTTTACCGAAGATTCATCAAAGACTTTTCTAAGGTAGTTAACCCGTTGTGTAAATTGCTAGAGAAAGATGCCAAATATGTGTTCGATGAGAGATGTATGGAGGCTTTCGAGCTTCTAAAGCAAAAGTTGACGACTACCCTCATCATTACCGCACCAAATTGGAGCTTGCCCTTTGAGCTCATGTGCGATGCTAGTGATGTTGCGGTGGAGTTGGTCTTGGGCCAAAAAATCAACAAAATGTTCATCCGGTGTACTACTCAAGTAAGACAATGAATGAAGCTCAAAGGCACTACACGGTCACCGAAAAGGAATTGCTTGCTATTGTTTTTGCCATGGAGAAGTTTCGCCCATACCTTATGGGGGAAAAATGATTATTCATACCGATCACGCTACCTTTAGGTACTTGATGACGAAGAAAGATTCAAAAGCGAGGTTAATGAGATCGGTGCTTCTTCTTCAAGAATTTGATTTGGAGATTGTTGATAGAAAGGGTAATGAAAATCAAGTAGCGGACCACTTGTCTCGATTGGAGGAGGAAGGGAGGCCTTTGGACGGCCTTGAGATAAATGATGCTTTTTCGGATGCAACTCCTCTCGGTTTCAATGCTAGACATGCCATGGTTTGCCGACATTGCCAATTATCTTGTTACTGGTGTGGTTCCGTATGAGCTCTCTTCTAACCAAAGGAAGAAGCTCAAGCGGTATTGTTTGGACTACTATTGGGATGAGACGTATCTTTTCAAAATTTGCACCGATGGTGTAATTCGCCGGTGTGTTCTCGAAGAAGAGCAATTGAGTATTGTGGAAGCTTGTCACTCTTCGCCCTATGGTGGCCATCATGGCAGGGCGAGAACGGCGTCTAAAGTGTTGAGTTGTTGTTTCTATTGGCCTTCTTTGTTCAATGATGCCGGTGACTTTGTGAAAAGATGTGATGAATGCCAACGTGCCAGAGGGATTTCGAAGAAAGATGAGATGCCCCTTAACACGATTCTAGAGGTTGACATTTTTGATGTTTGGGGGATAGACTTTATGGGACCATTCGTAAGTTCTTGTGGCAACACCTACATCTTGGTAGCGGTTGATTATGTGTCGAAATGGGTTGAGGCCACAGCTTTGCCAAATAATGAAGCTCTAAGTGTGGTGGCGTTCTTGAAAAGGAGTATCTTCACGAGGTTTGGCACTCCACGTGCTATCATTAGTGACGGGGTTTCTCATTTTTGCAACCGGGCTTTTGACTCGTTGCTAGCCAAGTATGGGGTAAATCACAAGGTGACCACTCCTTATCATCCTCAAGCGAGTGGCCAAGTTGAGGTGTCAAACCGTGAAATCAAGTGTATTTTATCCAAGACTGTCAATGCAAATAAGACCGACTGGTCGAAGAAATTGGATGATGCTCTTTGGGCTTATCGTACAGCTTTCAAGACTCCGATTGGTATGTCGCCGTATCGGTTGGTGTTTGGGAAGGCTTGTCATCTTCCGGTAGAATTGGAACATAAGGCTATGTCTGCCCTGAAAAAGTTGAACTTAGAATGGGATGTCGCTGCAAATCTCCAGGTTGAGCAATTGAATGAACTTTATGAGTTTAGGTTTCATGCTTACTCTAGCTCGTCCTTGTATAAGGACAAGATGAAGTACCTTCACGACAAGTATGCCCGAGGGAAGGAATTCAAAGTTGGTGACATGGTTCTTCTTTTCAACTCCCGGTTGAGGTTATTTCCGGGCAAGCTGAAGTCTAAGTGGAGCGGCCCATTTGAAGTGGTTGGTGTAACTCCTTTTGGTGCCATTGATCTCAAAAATAAGAATGGTGAAGTTTTTCGGGTCAATGGGCATTGTGTCAAGCACTGTTTGGGCAAGATTGATGATAGCCACGTGGTGGCACTCATTCATTTGAAATGACTGTGATGGTAACATGCGTCGTGCCGCGATGTTAAATCAGGCGCTTCTTGGGAGGCAACCCATGTCTTTTTCTTTTTTCTTTGTTGTTCTGTTGTAAAGTAGGATTTTTGAGTAGATAGTTCGTGAAGTGTTGTAGGGATAATGTTGAACCAGTGCAGGGCAAAAGTGCAAAATAGTTAGTCTCTGAATATTGCCTACGCGGCCGCGCAGCAAAACAATGCGGTCCGCGTAGGTTTGAGAAGCTGAAGGGTTAAGGCCCAGAAGACCCAGCGCGGCCGTGTGACATTTCTGTGCGGTCCGCACTGGAGGACCCAGAATTACATGCTCTCTGACAAAGTTCCACGTGGCTGCGCACCAAAATAGTGCGATCCGCGTGGATTGAACAGCTAATGTGTAGGATGCAAAATCCAGCACGGTCCGCGTCCCTTTTTGTGCGGCCGCGCTGGTAGGTAGGTACTGGGTCCCAGGGCTTTTCTATAAATAGAGGCCTTGGGCCTCATTTTAACCTTTTCGCCAAATTTACACCTGAGCTATTATTTTCACTGTTCATCAAGACTAATTGTGCACATAGTTGAAATCTCATTAATCCCTGGTAACAACTCTCATTCATTTCAATCATAGTCTAATTTTTGTTTTGTTTAATTTCTTTTTACTAGTGTAACTTCTTACTTTCGTCTTTTTCTTCTTAGTTTAACTGTTAGCTTAGATTTTTGTGTGTTTTTGTTTAATCATGGGCATGGAATCTTGTTAAATAACCGAGTAGGGACATTTAGGACCCACAAAGGTGAACGAAAATTGGATTTAATTGAACAAACACCCGGCTCAGTTAAATTAGCCCTACGCAGTCGCGCAGCATTTGTGTGTGGTTCGCGTGACTCTGGTAAAGAGATGATGAACCTCTCTACGCGGTCCGCGTGCCATTTATGTGCGGTCCGCGTGAGCCCAGCGTGGTCGTGGTCCAAAATAGTGCGGACCGCGTGTGAAGAGTTCAGAGAGGTCAACATTTGGGTATTTCACCTGTGCGAACTGCGTACCATTTCTGTGCGGTCCGCGCTGAACCAACGCGGCCGCGTATCATTCCTGTGCGGTCTGCGTCGGTTTATTCAGAAAGGTATGTATGAGTGTCAGTATACTGCGCGGACCACGTGCCTTTTGGTGCGGTCCGCGTCCCTCTGTCTGTGTCACTATGTCTGCATTCTTTGCATTCAACTGAACTTTCTACTTCACCTTATGTGCTTCTACTAACAATGTTAGACATGTATTCCTTGCAGACAATGGTTCAACAACGAGCGGGCAAAGAAAAACAACCCGGGAGAGGTGGTTCCTCCCGAAGGGGGAAAAGCAAGAGGATTGTGAAACTCACTCCAAAAACCAGGGAATTGATAAAGAAAACCCGGAAGATAATCCGAGAAGCTGATAGAGATGCATCTAATTCCACGGGGAGTGAGTATGCACCTTCACGGAGCATTACCTCAGAGTTTTCCCCCACCCACATGTCCACTTCATTTTAGCTCCATGATTCCCCTTCCCCGGATCATGGTAATGTAGCCTCCTCCAAGAAGCCGGTTAATGTCATCTCGGACTCGTCTGATGAGTCCGTAGCAAGAGAAGAAGAGCAATACTCCACATCTCCCACAGCTTCATTATCAAGGGAGAGTGGAGGGTATGCTGAGGGAGGTGAGCTACAGGTCGGGGGGATAGAGCGTACTAGAAAACCGGAGGCATGGGCAGACAGGTTTGTTAGTGAGGTTGCTTTCCACAGATTCCGGGAGTGGTGGCCCAAAAGGAAACTGATTCCGAAAAGGAAGTTCATAAATGTCGATCTTGTCCCTCTCAACCCTCTTGTGCAAGCACAATTCCGCACTAGAGAGAGTTGGGGCTTCTTCAAAGAACATGTTGAGATGGAGAATGAGCATATGGTGAAGGAGTTCTACATCAATGTTCACCATGTAGTTCGGGACTCAAAAGCAACTAAAGTAAGGGACAAGACAGTTGTGTTTGATGGCAAATCGTTGAATGAATTCCTGGGGTTCGAAGAAGAGGATGAATCGCAATATTTAGAAAAGCTAGCAATGAAAGAGGAGGTTCGTCCTTAGTTGGCCGAGCACTTGGCAGCCCCGGGTACAGTTCCAGTCTGGTTGAAAGCACAAGAAAAGATCTTTAGGAACACCCTGAACTTTGAAGCCAAAGGGTGGTTGACTTTCTGTGTAGTCGACTTGACCCGTCTACACATGATCACTCTATTCCCCTTCCTCGTGCTGTCTTGGTAGCATCTATCATGGCGGGTTTCCCTCTCAATGTGGGTAATATTATGTTGAGAGTGATTTCTACAGTTGGTAATGAGACCCAAACAAACTACCCCTTCCCAAACACACTCTCTTTGTACTTCAGAGAATTGAAAGTGAAGAAAAAGAAATCAAGGTACCTCCAGTGGCCCCGTACTCTTGGTATAGTCAGTTGGGTCCAGATAACCCAAAGAGGGGCAAGAAGAATGTGGCATCCACTTCCACTGCACCTGGCCAGTCTGAGGAGCCAGCGGTCATTGAGCATCCCAGTGAGCCTTCCACCACTCATGCTACTGATGAGGCATTGCCTCCAGGTCCGTCGTCAGCAGTTGGTCCTTCTATTGTAGCTGACCTGGTAGTCCCTTTATCAAAGACTCACCGGTTCACCGCAAACTAGCTCACCCATTCCCTTGCCAGTTTGAACAACTGGATGTCAGTTGCGACATCCAAGTTGTATATATTGACCACTGCTGTACAGGTACAGGGAGCACCAGTTACTGTTGAGATTCCTTCCTCCATTGAGGATGCACTGAAGAAGATCCTGGCCAACCAGGAAAAGATGATGGCGATGCAGGATGCCTTGACTAAGGCGGTTGGGGAACATAGCAAAGCGTTGGAGAAATTGGCTCGGGAGCACAAGAAGCTAAGGAAGCAGAAGGCTTCCAAGGAGTCAGTGACACAGTTGAGAGTGGATGTAGACAAGCTCATGGCGGATCAGTTGCCAATTGAGATACTATTTGGGGATCCGGCTGTAGAGCCAGCAGTAGCAGAGGTACAGAAGGAGGAGCAGAGGCCGAGGAAGAAGAGGAAACTCCCTAGCACTAAGGGAGTTCTGATTGAGGTAGCACCGGTTCAGGAGAGTCACTCCACTGCCCCACCAGTTGATGAGCCAATTCTTGAGCAGGCACCCATTCCAGCAGCACCGCAGCAGCAGGTCGGGGACCAATCTGAGGTCCCCGCCAGTACAGAGGACTTAGGAGCCACTGACCAGCACAGGGTGACGGATAAGGCTTGAGGGGCCTTTCTATATCCTTTCTTTCATTTTGGTGCTTATTTTGATAGTTAACATTGAGGACAATGCTAGCTTTTATTCGTGGGGGTGTGGCCCTACTATTTTGATTGACTGTTGGATTACTGTATATATTCTTTTACTTTCAGCACATTTGTAGTTGTAGATGGCTTGTATATAACTGTTCATTCTAGATGCTCTTAAACTCTATGTATATATTCATTCCCCCTGGTTGTATATTCTACTCCCCTTTTGTACATATTCATTCGGTTTTCATTTTGGTTTTCTATTTTTAGTTAAAAAAATTTCGTTTTAGTTGCAAAGTTAGGCTCGTAGCCTTTTTGTTTTGTTTTGGCATTTGCAATAAGCTCTTAGTTTTCTTAATGCCACGGTTCTTTCCAAGGGTAGAGTGTTGTGCGAACCGGGTGGCTCTTCCCAATGATAGATGGCGTGACAACCTTCTTAAGGGTTTGAGTCCGTTTTTTATTTTTCTTTTTGATTTTCAAGTTTTTGTAGTTAAGGGTACCTCAGGCAAAGCTTCACTTGGGCCTAACACATTTGCCTTTGGGCCGATGGTCAAAGACATTATGTTGTGTTTAGGATGGTGAAAGTTGTGGCCTTGAGACTCATATGTTGACCAAACAATCATCATGTGGTCATTTTGGTCCATTGTGCGCTTGAATCATATCTAAGGTCGTTGTGGGCCCTCGACTCTGTCTTTGGCAATCCTTGAGTGTGTGTAGTGAGAATTTGAATTGTGAGCCCAAGTACTGAGCCGATGGTCTAGAACTTGCCCTGAATGTTTGTTGAGGCGAAATCATAGGTGGAACTTGACTTGAGACGTGATTATAGGCTCTCCTTGATCCAAAATGCAAAATTTGAACAATTCCCATGACCTACCAATGAAATAATCCCTAGTTCACCCCTTTTGAGATTTAAACCTTTTTCTTTCATGAACCAAGCTACAAGCCTATAGCCGTTCTTAATGAGACCCTCTCTTGGCACCCAAATCTTCCCTTGAGTAAATGGCAAATGTCTAAGTTTGGGGGGAGAGACAAGAAAGGCATCAATGTGGTAAAAAGGCGCAAAAGCAAAAGAAAAGGAAGGCAATGAAAAAGAGAAAAAGACAAAAAGAAAGACAAAAATGAATAAGAACCAAAAAAGGGAATCCAAGGACAACAAAAAAGTGAAAAAGGAGTGGAAAAGTGGTAAAAGGGAGAAAGGGTTTAAATTGCAAAAGGAAGAGTGACAATCTGTCTCTCTAATCCCTTGAAAGAAGTGAATTACTCAATTGAGTCAAGAAGGTGTGCCAAAATAAATCAAAAGAAGTGTTTAAGGGAAGATTGAACCCATTTGAACAAAAACATGTCCTACCTTTACCCAAAGCCTTCACAATAACTCCGCAAAAGCCCTATATGATATTGAGTTGAGGGAAGCCTACATTAGTGGATACTTACATAAGGGGCAAGCATATGGTACTTAGAGCCGGACTTAGGGCCTTTTCTTTGTGAGAGATGAGAGAGAAGTCCATTCACCTCGATTTGTGTGCAAATACTCTAAAAAGGTGAGGTTCACTTAGGAAAAGTCGAGGATGTGTGAGTTTGGGTTCCACAATGACCAAAGAAATTGAGAAAGGTTCCTTGATGAAATGTGTCAACTCTTGATGCTCTTGTGTCACACTTGATCCACAAGTTTTCAAAGTTTAAATGTGTTAATGATGCATTCGCATTGAGGGCAATTGTTAGTCCCAATTGATGCTTGTTGAGGTTACTTTAGGATAAACAGGAATTACTTGGGTGTTTTCCATTGAGGGGTAGGTCTCATTTTATTTGCTTGAGGACAAGCAAAGGTTTAAGTTTGGGGGAGTTGATAACTGTGATTTCTACATGATTTTTCCTATGTAGTATAAATAGAACATTTTACTTTTTAGGGGAAGTTTTCAGATAGCAGCTGAACTCGAGACTTCATAGTTAGTCCATTTTGGGCAATTTCTTCTAGTATTAACGTGGATTTGAGTAGATTAACATTGTAGTTAATTATTATGTCAATTTCATCTACTATTTCTTCAATTTCTATTTCTATTATGGCTAGCTAAACCCATTAGCTAGGGTTGTGGCTCAACCCTAGTGTGGGTAATTAATGGGTGTGATTGTTTAGTGCATGAATGATGTTGGGTATTTGTTATTTGGATTAATCTTATGTTTTCATTAAGATTTGGTGGTTGCAAACACTAAGTCTAGCTTAGTGAGTCTTGACTCTTCTTGAGAAAGAGAGTCTATGACCCCAAGATTAATTCCAACAAGGAATTGGGATGGACCCATGAGAATGGTAGTCCCAATTAACGGGTTAAACCTCGAGAGAGTAATTACCCAACTTGAACCATAAGTTGCTTGGGCAAATTGGCCTACCCAATTGGTCTCGAGAGAGGCAATTGGGCAAAATCACTCTCTCTACAGAGAGGTGTGAGAGTGGGTACAAAAGTGCAACGGTTATAGCATAAGTCCCATATTCATCATTCTTGCATTAGGAATCTCTACCCGTTAGTTAACCACCTAGGTACATGCCACGACCCTAGTGTCTTTCTCTTTATTGCATACAACTTAGAATCAATATCTTAGCCTAACTTAGCTTTAAACTTGTAGTTGATAAATTGTAGTTGATAGTCAAAAGAAAACCGAAAATGTTAGAAGATCAATTAGGAGCTAAAACATAGTCCTAGACCATACAAACACTCAACTCCAAATTGAAGCTCCCTGTGGAAAATTGACCCCGATACCACTATTGGGTAAATGTACTAGCGCCCACTCTTCCTTAGGTTGAGTCCGCTGCGATCAGTCAGCATTTTGAGCAAACGACCTCGGAATCGGGATTTGATGGTTCCAATAGGTTCTTATGATGATTTCGGACTTGGACGTATGCTTGGATCGAGTTTTGGGTGACCCGGGAGCGTTTCAGCGCTTAATAGTGAAAGTTGGTTCCTTGAAGGTTTTTGAAGTTCTTTAAATTTTTTTCAGAGTAAGTTTTGGTGATACCGAGGTCCACATGGGATGTCGAGATTGGTAATTGTTCCGTAATGTCATTTATGACTTACATACGAAATTTGGCATCATTCCAAGTTGATTTGATAGGAAACGGACGTGCGGAAGCGTTTAGATGTTTTTGAGATCATTAGTTAATCCATGAATTTTGGCATCTGATTTGTGGTTCTTGATATCATTTCAGTGTTTCGATCATGCGAGCGAGTTCGTGTGATGTTGTTATACTTGTGTGGGTGTTTGGTATGGAGTCCCGAGGGCTCGGGTAAGTTTTGGATGTTCGAAAAAATGAGAAACACTTCAGTTTTTTGGTGTTTCTGTGCTGGAGTTGCAGGTCTCGTAAATGCGAAGTTTTGATCGCATTTGCGAGCTCGTATTTCCGAAGAGCCATTCGAATTTGCGAAGTTGGGAAGGCATTGAGGGATTCGCATTTGCAAAGCTTTTGGTCGCATTTGCAACCATGGCAGAGTTGGCCAGCCTTCACATTTGTGATGGATTTGTCGCATTTACGACCTTGGCAGTAGGAGCCCAAGTTTGCATTTGCGAACCATATGTCGCAAATGCGACATCTGGGACCTGTGCATAACTTTATTAAATGCGGGACTTAGGCCATTTAGCTTATTTTCTTTCAACTCTTGGGAGATTGAGGATTTCAAGATGTTAAAGGTTTCTAGTTGAATATTTCTTGTTTGGGAAGAAGAATTGAGGAATATTATGTTAACTTGAGAATTTTATGTTCAACCGCGTTGCAAGTATATTCTGCGAGCGAGGTAAATTTCCACTACTCTCATG
The DNA here is from genome assembly GCF_000393655.2 of Nicotiana sylvestris. NCBI lineage: Eukaryota > Viridiplantae > Streptophyta > Magnoliopsida > Solanales > Solanaceae > Nicotiana > Nicotiana sylvestris. The sequence continues at coordinate 15,174,955 of NC_091064.1, forward strand.
GGAGCAGGTTGTTCGCCTCGGCAGGTTGATAGATGCATCTAGGTTTGTGACGTTCGACCCTCGGCAGTGCACACAGTTTATGTTATGTATATCTGGATCGGGCCGTACGTCCTCGGCATAATTCGCGCGTGATGACACTAGAAACCCTTTATATTTGACATTGTTTAATTGGCTTGATAGCTTACTTGGTTAAATGGAGGAAATGATTTGGTTATTATTAACGGTGAAAGACTTTGTTTGTTTATTTCTGGCTCTGAGTTCTATTGTCACTTATATATATCATGTTTAATTAGAATTTCATATTTTTATATTGTTGGCCCTCAGCAAGTGTCGAAGTCGACCCCTCGTCACTTCTTCTTCGAGGTTAGACTGGATACTTACTGGGTACATGTTATTTATGTACTCACGCTATACTTCTGCACTTAATATGCATGATCTGAGGCAGGTGTATCTAGATATCAGTCCGACGCACACTTTATTACCATTTGAGGATTCACGGTGATTTTCCTTCTGAGCCCGATTTGCAGCAGTCGGAGTCACTTTCTTTTGATTGTATTTTTCTGTCTATTTCTCTTCGGACAATAAACTAGTATTCTTTTATATATTCTACTAGATTCTCATACACTTGTGACACCAGGTCTTGGAACACACTAGTAGACTTGTGGTTTTGGTTTTATTCTATGATTATGATTGCACTCAATTGCTATCGTGTTATTTACTTTAAATCCAGTATTTCTCAAATCTTTTAATTTAAGGAAAGTTTAATCACTTGAAAAAAAAATTGTTAAAAAGAGGAAATCACGTGGCTAGTTCATAGTTGGCTTGCCTAGCGGTGACGTTAGGTGCCATCATAGCCTATTATAGAATTGGGTCGTGATAGACCCATACCGCGTCGAACTTCCTCTGAGTCCGTGGGAGTCCAACAACTAAATCCATGGTGACACGCTCCCACTTCCACTCAGGAATCTCTAACTTATGAAGCAAACCACCAGGTCTCTAATGCTCATACTTTACTTGATGACAATTTAGGCACCGAGCTACATATGCAACTATGTCTTTCTTCATCCTTCTACACCAATAGTGTTGCCGCAATTCCTGCTACATCTTGGTGGCACCCATATGAATAGAATTCCAGGAACTGTGGGCCTCCTCAAGAATTAGCTCATGAAACCCATCCACATTGGGCACACAAATGTGATCTTGCATCCTTAAAACTCCATCATCTCCAACAGTAACTTGCTTGGAACCACTATGCCACACTATCTCCCTAAGTACAAGAAAATGAGTGTCATCATACTGCCACTCTCTGATGTGCTCATACAAGGAAGACCGAGCGACTGTATAGGCTAGAACACGTCTGGACTCTAAAATGTCTAACCTCACCAACTGATTGGACAAAGCCTGAATATCTGATGCAAAAAATCTCTCACCAACTGGAATGTACACAAGGCTTCCCATACTCACTTTCTACTCAAGGCAACCACCACATTACCCTTCCCGGGATGATACAAAATGGAGATATTATAGTCTTTTAATAGTTCTAATGTGATGACCCGATAGGTCATCTAGATTTTTAAACCTTAATTCTCTGTTTTGAAGCCTCCAATAGCTTTATTAAGCCTTTGTCGATTTGTATGCACAATCCGGGTGTTTTTTCCATAAGGCTATTATGTTAAAAAATGATAAAATATGAAATGTTGCCTTAAAATCCATTTGAGTTGACTTCGGTCACCACTTTGAGAAAATGGACCCGGATCCATGCTTTGGTAGTCTCGGTGGGTCTGTATCATGATTTGGGACCTAGGCGTATGCTCAGAATCGAATTCGGAGGTCGCTAGCTAGAGTTATCGCCTTTTTGTTGAAAATTTAAAGTTTAAAGGCTTAATGAATTTCAAGATTTGACCAATGTTTTACTTTGTTGATACCAGGCCCGTATTTTGTTTCTGGAACTCGGTATAGTTCCATTACTATATTTATGGCATGTCTGCAAAATTTGGTGAAAACGGAGTTGGTTTGACGTGATTCAGATGTCTGGTTGTTGAAATAGAAATTCTAAGGTTTCATTGAATATTCCATTTGATTTTGTGTCCAATTTGTAGTTCCAGGTATTATTTTGGTGATTTGATTACGTGAGCAAGTGCATAAGATGTTATTAGACTTGTGTGCATATTTGGTTTGGAGCCTCGATGGCTTAGGTTAGTTTCGGATAGGCTATTGAGTGGATTTGGACTTAGAATTCATAGTTGATGCATTGTGTTTCAGGTGTCTTCTGCAGACTTCGCAATTGCAAGGTCTGGCTTGCAAATGCGAGATCTAGGGTCGCATTTGTGATCCCCTTAGGTTCGCATTTGCGGACATATTGTTCGCATTTGCGAAGGCATCAGGAATGTGAAGACTTCGAATTTGCGATGGATTATTCGCATTGTGGGGTTCGCAATTGCAAACCGCAGGTCATAATTCCAACATGCGCACCTGGACTTAAGCTAAGTTAGACGAAATTTCTCTTATTCTTCAAATTTTCAAACTTAGAAATCCTAGAGGCGATTTTCCCAAGAGTTCTTCTTCCCCAATTCATTGGTGAGTGACTCTAACCTACTTTCTTCCAATTTTCCATTACATTTCATAAGATTTCAACCTAAAATCTAGGATTTTCATGGTGGAAATTGGGGGTTTGAGTAAAATTAGGGATTTTTGTAAAATTAGAATTTAGACCTTTAATTGAGGTCGGATTTCGAAACAAATTACATAACCGGGCTCGGGGGTATATGGGTAATCGGGCTTTGGCTCGAATTTTAGGTTTGGACCAAGCGGGCACGGGAGTTGACTTTTTCAATAATGACCTAAATTGAATCTTTTTCATTCGTGGGTAGTTCCTAAGGCTTATTTTGAATCGTTTTCCTGATAATTTGTTAGATTTGGTTGGTTCGGAGGCTTGTTCGAAAGGCAAAGCAGTGGTTAAGCTTTGAGTTGGTCTTTGGAGCGAGGTAAGTATCATGGTTAACCTTGACTTGAGGGATTAAGACTTGTTTGTCTATGTGCTACATGTCTAAATTTTGGGTACAATGTATATGTGAGGTGACGAGTACTTATGCATTGTTGTTGGGTCAAAGCATGCGGGTAGGACTTGTTTCTTGTAATTTATTTATTTCTTTTATCATGATATCTATGCGTAGACTATTTAATTACTAAATTGATTGTTCTTTCCGCATTTATGAGCTCTCTATGACAATTGAGTATTGTTTCCGAAGTTGAGGTTGGTATTGTGGAACTATTGTTGACGTAAAGTCTATTCGTGCTCATTCCATCTCCCTATCGTTATATGGTCATTGTTAAATGGTGAGGGAGAGTGTGATGCCATGCCATATTTGAGTGTTAATGCACGAAGGGTGATGTCATGCCATGTTTAACTGTTAATGCACGAAGGGTGATGTCGTGCCATATTTGAGAGTTAATACATGAAGGGTGATGCCGTGTCGTATCTATTGTTTCATGATGAAATTGAGAGTAAAAGCACGTAGGGTAATGACGTGCCGTATTTATCATTTTATGGTGAGATTGAGAGTAAAAGCGTGAATGGTGATGTCATGTCATTGTTACTTTTTCATGGTGAGGCTGAGAGTAAAAGCACGAAGGGTGATGGCGTGTAGTTTTATCCATTATGTTTTGTTCATTTTGTTGGTTGAAGGTTTATTGACTGATTCTAGTTATCATTCCCTGCTGTAGTTACCATATCTTGTACCCCGTTCGCATGCCCCCTCCCAATATTACTTGTTAATTCTTTATTTGTTGTTATGTTGTACATATATTTTTGTCTGTACGGGTTTATTTACGTGGGTGTCCTGTCATAGCCTCGTCACTACCTTGACGAGGTTAGGCTCGACACTTACAGAGTACATTGGGTCGGTCGTACTCATACTACACTCTGCACTTCTTTTGTAGAGTTTGGTACTTGTCCCAGCTGTACATGAGTGCATTAACCCAGATTGGCATTTGGAGACTCGAGGTAAATCTGTTGGCATCTGCAGACCTTGATATCCCCTTACATCTCCCCTATTTACTGTTCTTTTCATTCGAGACCATTGTATTTACTTCAAGCTCTATTTGTAGAGACTCTAGAAGCTCGTGAACTTGTGACTCCAGATCCGGATTGTACTTAGATATTATTGGTTTTTATGTCATTTCGTACTCCATTTTAGTTTCATTTAGGTTTAATTAGTTTTACTTATTTTAAATGATTAAAATTGGATTAAAGATCCTCTAACGTTGGCTTGCCTAGCAAGTGAAATGTTAGGCGCCATCACGGTCCCCAAGGTGGGAATTCCTGGTCGTGACAAGTTGGTATTAAAGCACTAGGTTGCCTAGGTCTCACAAGTCATGAGCAGGCTTAGTAGAGTCAAGAAGATCGGTACGGAGACGTCTGTACATATCTTCCAAAGGCTATAAAGTTTAGGAACAAATTTCACTTCTATTCTTCCCCGTCTTGCGATTTTATTCTATCATTGCTGATTGAACTCTTCTATTCTTGTCCTCCCACCGATGGCGAGAACACGTACTGCATCTTTAGTTGGACAGCAACTGAAGCTCCCAGTGGCAACTAATACTAGGGGCAAAGGACGGGGCCAAGGTCGCGCCAAAGGCCAAGGCAAAGGCAGAGCTCATCCTAGAGCTCGAGCAGCAGCACCATCACTGGAGCCTCAGGTGGATTTTGATGAGGAAGTTCCAACTCAGGCTGTACCTGTTGGACCAGCTCAGGTCCTAGAGGGGTTCATTACCACCCCAGTACTTCAGGACGCTCTAGCCCATTTAGTGGACCTTATGGAGAGTGTGGACCAGGTTGGTACATTTCATATGGCACCAGGCGTCTCTCAGGCAGGGGAGGAGCATAGACTCCCACTACTCACACTCCAAAGCAGATGGCTCCCTAGTAGCAGACACCAGTAGCCCCGCTAGCTAGGGTAGTTTAGCCGGTTGTTGCGGCACAGGCTGATGATAGGCTCGCCATGTATTCTGAGGAATTATTAAGATTGGACAAGTTCACCAAGCTCTTCCTAGTTCACTTCAGTGGTGCACCTTCTGATGACCCACAGGATTATCTTGATCGTTGCCATGAGATACTGCAAAACATGGGGATAGTTGAGACCAATGGGTTTGATTTTGCTGTGTTTCAAATGACGGGTTCCGCAAAGAGGTGGTGGAGAGATTATATGTTGACCAGACTAGCTGGGTCGCCTACTCTTACTTGGGACCATTTCTATCAGCTCTTTCTAGAGAAGTTCCTCCCTATAATATTGAGAGAGGATTATTGCTGGCAGTTCGAGCGTCTCTAGCAGAGCAGTGTGACTATTACTCAGTTTAGACCCATTTTGTGAATCGATCCTGTCATGCTCTTCTTTGACTTCCTACTGAGAGAGAGAAAGAGGGTAAGGAGGTTTATTGACGGACTCGCTCACCCTATCAGGCTTCAGATGGCCAAGGAGACTGGGGGTGAGATTTCTTTTCAAGAGGCTCCCAATGTTGCCATCGAGGTGGTTCTTGCACATGAGAGACGGTAGGGGTCTGATAAGAGGCCTTGCCATTCCGGTGCTTTCGGTGGTGCCTCGGCTGGAGGCAGGGGTACATTTCGTAGAGGCCATCCTCCTAGGCCATTTCATTCAGCGCTCTAGGCATCCCACGGTGCTTCAGGTAGCCGGGGCCCTCATATGTCTCATTTCGATCAGCTAGCCTACAATGCACCATCAGCTCTTATTAGTACACCTCCGCTCTAGAGTTTTTAGAGTTGTTACTCAGGTCGACAGGGTCCATTTTAGGGTCAAAAGTCATAGCAACTGAGGTCCTGTTATACTTGTGGTGACCCGAGGCATATTGCTAGATTTTTCCCTCGGGCACCGGGCGGCTCACAGCAGCAGGGTTCTCGTGCCTTGGTCCCAGTACCAGATGCTTTACTGATCGACTAGTTAGCTAGAGGTAGGGCTTAGACAGCTAGAGGTGGAGCTCAGGCCACTAGAGGTGGAGGTCAGACCATTAGAGTTTTATGCCAGTAAGTTAGAGGTCGTCCTAGGGACGTGGTTCAAAGTGGTGGGGCCCAGCCCCGATGTTATGCTTTCCCAGCCAGGCCTGAGGCCGAGTCATCTGACACTGTAATCACAAGTATTGTTTCAGTTTGCCATAGGAATGCTTCAGTTCTATTTGATCCGGGCTCTACTTATTCCTACATGTCATCCTATTTTACTTCATATCTGGTTGTGCCTCGTGATTCTTTGAGTGGTCCTATGTTTGTGTCCACACTTGTGGGAGATTCTATTATTGTAGATCATGTCTATCGTTCGTGTGTGGTTACCATTAGGAGTCTTGAGACTAGCATAGATCTCCTACTTCTTGACATGGTTAATTTTGATATCATCTTGGGTATGGATTGGCTGTCACCTTATCATGCTATATTGGATTTTTACGCCAAGACAGTGACCTTAGCTTTGTCGGGGTTACCCTAATTATAGTGGAGAGGGACTCCTAGCAATTATACCAGCAGGGTTATCTCTTATGTGAAAGCTCGACATATGGTGAATAAGGGGTGTCTAGCTTACTTGGCTTATATCCGCAATTCTAGTGTGGAGGTTCCATCCATGGATTCAGTACCAACTGTTTGTGAGTTTTCAGAGGTGTTTTCTGCAGATCTATCGGGGATGCCACCCCACATAGATATTGACTTCTGTATTGATTTGGCTCCGGGCACTCAGCCTATTTCTATTCCGCCATATCGTATGGCCCCGCCAGAGTTGAAAGAATTGAAAGAGCAGTTGAAAGATTTACTTGATAAGGCTTCATTAGACCTAGTGTCTTGCCCTGGCGTGTGCTTGTGTTGCTTGTGAAGAAGAAGGATGGATCGATAAGGATGTGCATAGATTAACGGCAGTTGAACAAAGTCACCATCAAGAACAAGTATCCATTGCCGAGGATTAATGATTTATTTGATAAGCTTCAGTGTGCCAAGGTGTTTTCAAAGAGTGATTTGAGGTCTGGCTACCATCAATTGAAGATTAGGGAAATCGATGTCCCTATGACAGCATTTCGGACTCGGTACGGGCATTATGAGTTTTTAATGATGTCATTTGGGTTGACAAATGCTCCAACAACATTTATGGAGTTGATGAATCGGGTGTTCAAGCCCTATCTGGATTCTTTTGTGATTGTGTTTATTAACGATATCTTGATCTACTCCCGCAGTCGAGAGGAGCTCGAGCAGCATCTTTGGATTGTACTTCAGACTCTGAGGGATAGCCAATTATATGCCAAATTTTCAAAGTGCAAGTTTTGGTTGGCCTCAGTCGCTTTTTTGGGGCACGTCGTATCGGCATATGGCATTCAGGTGGATCCTAAGAAAATTGAGGTAGTTCAAAATTGGCCTAGACCGACTTCAGCTATGGAGATCCGGAGTTTGTTGAGTTTGGCGGGTTATTACCATTGGTTTGTGGAGGGGTTTTCATCTGTAGCAGCCCCATTGGCAAGATTGACCTAGAAGGATACCCCGTTCAGATGGTCAGACGAGTGTAAGGCGAGCTTTTAGAAGCTCAAGACTACTTTGACTACAGCTAGTGTTGGTATTGCCCACAGGTTCGGGATCTTATACGGTGTATTGTGATGTATCTCATGTTGGGCTCGGAGCAGTATTGATGTAGGATGGCAGGGTGATTGCATATGCATCGCGACAGTTGAAGGTCTATGAGAAGAATAACCCTGTTCACAATCTAGAGCTAGCAGCCATTGTTCATGCGCTGAAGATCTGGAGGCATTATCTGTACGGCATGTTGTGCAAAGTTTTCACGGATCATCGGAGTCTACAGTATTTTTTCAAACAAAAGGATCTCAATTTGAGGCAGAGAGGTGGTTGAAGCTATTGAAAGACTATGATATCACCATCTTGCATCATCCCGGGAAGGTCGATGTGGTGGCCGATGCCTTGAGTAGAAATTCAGCAAGTATGGGCAGCCTTGCGTACATTCCAGTCGGTAAGAGACCGCTTGCATTAGATGTTCAGGCTTTGGCCAATCATCTCGTGAGTTTGGATGTTTCAGAGCCCAGTCATGTTCTAGCTTGTACGGTCGCTCGATCTTTTGTTTGAGCGCATCAGGGAGAGGCAGTATGATGACCCTCATTTGTTTTTCCTTAGGAACACAATGCGGCATGATGGTACCTAATAGGTTACTGTTGGAGATAATGGAGTTTTAAGGATGCAGGGTCATATTTATATGCCAATGTAGATGGACTTCATGAGTTGATTCTTAAGGAAGCCCACAGCTCCCGGTATTCTATTAATCCGAGTGCTGCCAAGATATATTAGGACTTGCGGTAGCATTACTAGTAAAGAAGGATGAAGAAGGACACAGTTGCATATGCAACTTGGTGTCTAAATTGTCAGCAAGTAAAGCATGAGCATTAGAGACCTGGTGGTTTTGCTTCAGAAGTTAGAGATTCCTGAGTGGAAGTCGGGGCGTATCACTATGGATTTTGTTGTTGGATACCCATAGACTCATAGGAAATTCGATGGGTTATGGGTTATTGTGTATAGCCTGAGCAAGTCAGCGCATTTCATTCCTGTGCTAGTTACCTATTCTTTAAAGAGGCTAGTTGAGATCTACATCTGCAAGATCGCTCGTCTTCACGGTGAGCCCATGTCTATCATTTCTGATCGTGGTACACAGTTTACCTCGCACTTATGGAGAGTAGTACAGTGTGAGTTGGGGATGCAGGTTGAGTTGAGCACATCATTTCATCCTCAGATGGATGGATAGTCCGAGCGTACTATTCAGATATTAGAGGATATGCTTCACAATTATGTTATAGATTTCAGGGGTTCGTGGGATCAGTTCTTGCAACTTGCAGAGTTTTCCGATAAGAACAACTAACATTCAAGCATTAAGATGGCCCCCATAAGGAATTACACGGGAGGCGATGTCATTCACCAGTTGGATGGTTCGAGCAGAGGAGGCTCGGTTTTGGGTACAGATTTACAGAATGCCTTGTATAAGGTCAACATTATTCAGGATCGACTTCGCACAGCTCAGTCAAGGCAGAAGAGTTATGTCGACCGTAGAGTTCGTGATTTTGCATTCATGGTTGGAGAAAGGGTGTTGCTCCAAGTTTCACCCATGAAGGGTGTGATGAGGTTCGGAAAGAAGGGTAAGTTGGGCCCTAGGTATATCGGACTTTTTGAGATTCTTCAGAGAGTGGGTGAGGTAGATTACAAGCTCGCATTGCCACCTAGTTTATTAGCAGTCCATCTGGTGTTCCACGTGTCCATGCTCCGTAAATTTAACGATGATCCGTCCCGTGTGTTAGATTTCAGTTCAGTCCAATTGGACAAGGATTTGACTTATGAGGAGGAGTTGGTGGCTATTCTAGCCCGGTAGGTTCGATAGTTGAGGTATAAGAGTTATCCTTCAGTTCAATTGTAGTGGAGAGGTTAGCCCATCAAGGCAGCTATGTGTGAGTCTGAGTCGGATAGGCGAAGTAGATATCCACACATTTGCACCAGTCCAGGTACTTTTCGATGTCCGTTCAAGGATGAACGGTTATTTTAGAGGTGGAGAATGTGATGACCCGATAGGTCATCTAGAGTTTTAAACCTTAATTCTGTGTTTCGAAGCCTCCAATAGCTTCTTTAAGACTTCCTCGATTTACATGCGCAATCTAGGTGTTTTTCCGAAAGGCTTTTATGTTAAAAGTTGATAAAATATAAAATATTGCCTTAAAAGTCTATTTGAATTGATTTCGATCAATATTTTGAGCAAACGGACCCAGATCCATATTTTTGACAGTCCCAATCGGTCCGTATCGTGATTTGGGACAGGCGTATGCCCGGATCGAATTCAGAGGTCTCTAGCTCGAGTTATCGCCTTTTTGTCGAAAATTTGAAGTTTAAAGGCTTAATGAATTTCAAGGTTTGACCAATGTTTAAATTTGTTGATACTAGGCCCGTATTATGGTTCCAGAACTCGGCATAGGCCCATTACTATATTTATAGCATGCTTGCAAAATTTGGTGAAAAATGGAGTTGGTTTGATGTGATTCGAATGTCCGGTTGTTGAAATAGAAATTCTAATGTTTCATTAAAAATTCCATTTGATTTGGTATCTGATTCGTAGTTTTAGGTGTTATTTTGGCGATTTGATCACGCGAGCAAGTTCGTATGATGTTATTAGACTTGTGTGCATATTTAGTTTGGAGCCCCGAGGGTTTGGGTGAGTTTCGGAGAGGCTACAGAGTGGATTTGGACTTAGAATTCATAGCTGATGCATTTTGTTTCTGGTGTCTGCTGCAGACATCACAATTGCAAGCTCTTGCCTCGCATTTGCGAAGAAGATTTCGCATTTACGAGCAGGTCCTGGGGGTGGACTTTCATATTTTCGAGATCTGGGGACGCATTTGCGATCCCCTCAGGTTCTCATTTGCGGACATATTATTTGCATTTGCTAAGGTAGCATGAATGTGAAAACTTTGCATTTGCGATTGTTTATTCGCAATTGCGAACCCCAGGTCACCACATTTGCGCCTGGACTTAAGCTAAGTTAGATGGGATTTCTCTCATTCTTTCAAATTTTCAAACTTAGAAACCCTAGAGGTGATTTTTCGAAGAGCGCTTCTTCTCCAATTCATTGGTAAGTGATTCTAACCTACTTTCTTTCAATTTTCCATTATATTTCATAAGATTTCAACCTAAAATATAGGATTTTCATTGTGGAAATTGGGGGTTTGGGTAAAATTAGGGATTTTTGTAAAATTGGAATTTAGATCTCAAATTGAGGTCGGATTTCGAAACAAATCACATAATCGGGCTCGGGATGAATGGGTAATTGGGTTTTGGTCCAAATTTTGGGTTTGGACCAAGCGGGCCCAAGAGTTGACCTTTGTTGACTTTTTTAATAATAACTTAAATTGAATCTTTTTCATTCGTGGGTAGTTCCTATGGCTTATTTTGAATTATTTGGCTGATAATTTGCTAGATTTGGTTGGTTATGACGCTTGTTCGAAAGGCAAAGCCGTGGTTGAGCATTGAGCTAGCCTTTGGAGCGAGGTAAGTGTCGTGGTTAACCTTGACTTGAGGTATTAGGACTTTTTTTGTCTATTTACTACATGTCTAAATGTTGGGTACAACGTATATGTAAGGTGACGATTACTTATGCGTTGTTGTTGGGTCAAAATATGCGGGTGGGACATGTTTCATGTAATTTATTTCTTTCTTTGAACATGATATCTATGCTTAGACTAGTTAATTACTAAATTGATCATGATATCTATGCTTAGACTAGTTAATTACTAAATTCATCATTCTTTCTGCATTTATAAGCTATCTGTGATAATTGAGTATTGTTTTCGAAGTTGAGGTTGGTATTGTGGAACCATTGTTAGCGTAAGGTCTCTTTTTGCTCATTCTATCTCCCTATTGTTATATATTCATTGTAACATTGTGAGGGAGAGTGTTAATGCACGAAGGATGATGAAGTGCCATATTTGAGAGTTAGTGCATGAAGGGTGATGTCATGCCATATTTGAGAGTTAATACACGAAGGGCGATGTCGTGCCGTATCTATTGTTTCATGATGAAATTAAGAGTAAAAGAACGAAGGGTGATGACGTGCCGTATTTATCATTATATGGTGAGATTGAGAGTAAAATCACGAAGGGTGATGCCGTGCCATTATTACTATTTTATGGTAAGGCTGAGAGTAAAAGTACGAAGGGTGATGCCGTGCAGTTTTATTCATTATGTTTTGTTCATTTTGTTGGTTGAAGGTTTATTTATTGATTCTTGTTATCAATTCCTGTTGTTATCGTATCTCTTACCTCTTTCGCCTTCCCCCTCCCAATATTACTTGTCTATTCTTTATTTGTTGTATGTATATTTTCATCTGTATAGGTTTATTTACGTGGGTGTCCTGCCACAGCCTCGTCACTACCTCGTCGAGGTTCGGCTCAACAATTATGGAGTATATTGGGTCGGTTGTACTCATACTACACTATGCACTTCTTGTGCAGATTTTGGTACCGGTCCCAGCTGTACGTGAGGTGCATCAGCTCGGATTAGCGTTTTGAGACTCGAAGTAGATTTGTTGGCATCTGCAAACCTTGAAGTCCCCTTCCATTTCCCCTATTTACTATTCTTTTCATTCGAGAGAACTGTATTTACTTCAAATCCTATTTATAGAGGCTTTAGAAGCTCGTTGAACTTGTGACTCCTGATCCGGGTTGTACTTAGATATTATTGGTTTTTATGTTATTTCATAATCCATTTTAGTTTCATTTCGGTTTAATTGGTTTAACTTATTTGAAATGATTAAAATTGGCTTAAAGATCCTCTAACGTTGGCTTGCCTAGAAAGTGAAATGTTAGGCGCCATCACAGTCCCCGATGGTGGGAATTCCGGGTCGTGACATCCAACCACCTCCTTTGCCTCAAGTTGAGATCCTTTTTCTTGAACAAATACTGTAGACTCCGATGATTCGTGAAGGGGACTTCAAGGTCTACGGACGCCAAAAGTTCTACCTCGAGTCTCCAAATATGATAATCCGAGTTGATGCACCTCACGGACAGTTGGGACCAATACCAAGATCTGCACAAAAAGTGCAGAGTGTAGTATGAGTACAACCGACCCAATATACTCTGTAAGTGTCGAGTTTAGATAGTGACGAGGCTATGACAGGATACTCACGTAATAAAACCTGTACATACGAAGGTATATGTGCAACATGACAACAAATAGAGATTTAATACATACGATTGGGAGGGACATGTGAAAGGGGAACATGATAATATAGATACAACGACAGCATAAGACAATCAAATAAATCATCAACCAATGAAAATGAATAAACATAATGAATAAAGACGACACAAACTTCACCCATCATGCTTTTACTCTCAACAAACCATGAACAATAATAATGGCAAGGCATCACCCTTCATGCTTTTACTCTCAACCTCTCCATGAAACGATAAATATGGCACGACATCACACTTTGTGCTTTTACTCTCTTCCTCACTATGTATTAATCAATAAATGAAGCAATAAGGAGTACGACATCACCCTTCATGCTTTAACACTCTCCCTTACCATGTAGTAATGAATATAAAAATTTGGAAGATAGATAATGCAAGAATAAACCTTACGTCAATAATGGTTCCAAGATGCCAAACCTCAACTTCCAAAAATACTTAACCATCACAATTAATTCATAAATACGGAAAGAACAATCAAGTAAGTAATAAACTAATCTAAGTATGAATGTCATAATTAAAGAAGGCAATAAATTATAAGGAAACAAGTCTCACCTGCATGCTTTAACCCAACAACAACGCATAAGTATTCATCATCTCACAAATACGTTATACCCACACATTCAAACACGTAGCAAATAGGTAAATAAGTCTTAATCCCTCGAGTCAAGGTTAACTGTGACACTTACCTTAGTCTGAAATTAACTCAGAGCTCTACCGGGGCCTTTTCTCTAGAATCATCCTCCAAACCAATCGTATCTAACGAAAATAGACTTGATAACGTCAAATAATGCTAAGGGAATCAATTACAATACATAAAGTTAGGATTTTTACACTTTTCCCAAAAAGTCAAAAAAGTCAACCCCCGACTTGCTTGGTCAAAACCTGAGATTCGAACCAAAATTCGATTACTCATTCACCCCCAAACCCTTTTATGTTATTTGTTTCTAAATCCAACCTCAATTCGAGGTTCCAATTTAATAAAAATCTCTAATTCTACCCAAATTCTCAATTTCCACTATGAAAATCCTAGGTTTAATGATGAAAATTATGAAATGTAAATGAAAGAAAATAGATTAAGGTCACTTACCAATGAATTTAGGAATAAAAGCTCTTGAAAAAATCGACTCTAAGGTGTTTCGGGTTGAGAATTTGAAAGAATGAGCTAAAATCCCGTCTAACTCAGCTTTTACCCAGCTACAGATGTTGCAATTGCGATATTTTGTTCGCAATTACGAGAAAGAGGTCGCAAATGTGAACTCCTCTCAGAAACCCAATCATCGTAAATGCTATGTTTTGGTCGCAAATGTGAACCCCAAGCCCTTGCAAATGCGTACCACCTCTTCGCAAATGCGAAGATTTCCAAGAAACATGCTGAGTCGCAAATGCGACTCTGCCTTTGCCAAAGCGGGAATAGCAAATATGCGAACTTTTACCTAGCAAATGTGAGACTCCGCCAGTAAACCCATGCTCGCAAATACGAAGCCTTGTTCTCAAAAGTGAGGCTCGCAAATGCGAGACCTTGCAACGGAACACCAGTAACAAATAAGGCACCATCTATTCTACGAAGTCCGAAATCACTTTGTGGCCTATCGGAAACTCACCCGAGCCCTCGGGGCTCCAAACCAAATGTAACGACCCGACTGGTCGTTTTGAAATCTAGCGTGTCACTTGGCGGTTTGAGGCCTTGGTAACTTCACTTCAGGTATTATGACTTGTACGTATGGTTGGAACTGAATTTCTAGAAGTTCGGAGTTAATTTAGAAAGAAAATTCTCATTTCGGAAGCTTTAAGTTGGAAGAACTGACTAAGGTTTGACTTTTGAGTAAACGGCCAAGGAGTCGGGATTTGAAAGTTCCAATAGGTTCGTATAATGATTTCGGACTTGGGCGTATGTCCGGATCAGGTTTTGGGTGACCCGGGAGCATTTTGGTGCTTATTATGGAAAGTTAGCATTTTGGAAGAATTTCATACGTTTGGATTGAAGTGCAATTTAATGTTATTGATGTCCGTTTGGGATTCAGAAAGTGGGAATAGCTCCGTATGGTGATTCTTGTCTTAGGAGCACATCCGAATGTGGATTTGAATGTCCATAGGTCATTTCGGAGTCCTTTGGCGAAAGCTGAAAGTTGAAGGTTTTTGCAAGTTTGACGGGGAGTGGACTTTTTGATATCGGGGTCGGATTCTGATTCCTGAAGTGGGAGTAGGTTCGTAATGCCAGTTATGACTTGTGTGCAAAATTTGAGGTCAATTGGAATTGATTTGACAGGTTTCGGCATCAAATGTAGAAGTTGAAATTTCTTAGTTTCATTAGGCATGAATTGGGGGTCTGATTCGTGTTTTTAGCATTGTTTTGTGTGATTTGAGGTCTCGAATAAGTTTGCCTTATGTTTTGAGACTTGTTGGTATGTTCGGAAGGTGCCCCGAGGGGCTCAGGTGAGTTTCAGGGTGGTTTTGGACCATTTCTAGGCATATTTATTTGCTGGTTTTTAGCTACAGTAGTGTTATATGAGACCGCGGAACTAGACGCGATCACGATGAGTAAAATGGGAGAAATTGGCCAGTGATTTGCGATCGCGGAAGACCTTCGCGATTGCGTAGAGGAAACTTTCTGTTGCAGTAACCCGATTTTGAAAGCTTATTTCTCGCAATCTATAAGGAATTTGGAGATGATCCAAAAATAAAAGTTGTATCCCTTTGTGTCTAGTTTTCAGAAAATCCAACCATTTGGAATTTGGAGTGGTGTACAAAAAGTTATGGTTGGTAAAAAGTTATGATTGGTACACTACAACCTATCCGAGAAGAGTTTGTAAATCGCGAAGAAGAAATTTGTGTTGCACAGGGCTGAATTTGGTAGCTTATATCTCGTAATTTATAAGGAACTGAACATACACAAAATATGAAAGTTGTAGTCCTTGGTGTCTAGTTTTCAAAAATTTAAACCATTTGTAATTTGGAGGTATGTATAAAAATTTATGACCATTATACTAGAGGCTATCTGGAAGAGCTGGGCACTTCTTCTTCGCAATCGCGAAGCATTTTCCGCGATCACGAAAGGCAAACTTTGGGCTGAGAAAAGTTGTGCTAAGCATTTTCCGCGATTGCAAAGTGTAAACACCTGGGTAGAAGCTATATTTCGAGGTTTCGGCCATTTTTAACATATTTGGAGCTATGGAGCTCGGATTGACGCGAGTTTTGAGGCGATTTTCACCATATGGATTGGGGTACGTGTTGTATATCCGAATGTAATTATGCTTCGTGATTCTATGATTATATTCATCATTTATTTCAGATTTAAATGGAAGAAATTAAGATTTTTGCAAAACTTTTCAAGAATGAAAATTCAAGATTTTAAGGTCAAGTTGTTATCGGAATTTGATAAAACTGGTATGGTTGAACTCATATCAAAATGGGTTGTCAGATTTTGTGAGTTTCGTCGAATTTTGAGACGTGGTCCCCACTGCTAACTTTTCGAGTGAAGTTGGAAATTTTCATAAATTGTTAAATTTCAAGCATTAGAGTATATTTTTTTATTAATTTGCACGTTGTTCGACTAGTTTTGGATTGAACGGCACCAAGGGCTTTAGAGCGGAATTGTGACCGGAAAATGGGTTTTAAGACGAGGTAAGTTTCTTTTCTAACCTTGTAAGAGGGAATTAACCCCATAGGTGAATTGATTTAATATGTGCTTCTATTTGTGGGGGCTACGTATGCACGAAATGACGAGAGTTCGTACATAGCTACTAATTATGCTTATGTCCGGGTAGTCTAGGATCCAAATCATGTTATACTTGCGATGTTTGCACCCTACATGTTAATTTAATTACTTAACTCATATTGAGACTTTATAAAGTAATTTTAAAAGGTTAAACTTCATTTACTTGAGTTTCGGACGGGTCACTTGACCGTTGAGGAGAATTGGTATTTCTTTGAATATTAGCCCCTTAATAAATCTTTAATTGG
This sequence comes from Nicotiana sylvestris, assembly GCF_000393655.2. Taxonomy (NCBI): domain Eukaryota; kingdom Viridiplantae; phylum Streptophyta; class Magnoliopsida; order Solanales; family Solanaceae; genus Nicotiana; species Nicotiana sylvestris. The sequence goes on from NC_091064.1 coordinate 15,191,686, forward strand.
TTGTTTTAATGTATTTTATCCTTTGTGGAGTGGTCCAAAAGCCTCTGTAGTAGATAGATGCATTTATGGTTCGTGGCGTTCGACCCTCGACAGTGCACAGTTTAAATATTTTATGTCGGATCGGGCCGTACGACCTCGGCATAACTTGTGCATGATAAATCTTTGGACTAATAACAATTGATATTGCTTCATTGGCTTGAGATATAAATTGTTAAATGACAAAATTAAATTTGGAAATTTCCTACTAGTAAAAGAATTGTTTACTTACTTCTTGTTATTGAGTTTTCAGCTATTTTATACAATCCATGCTTAATTATAATATCGATATTTTATGGTTAGCCCATAGTAAGTGTCAGAGTTGACCCCTCGTCACTACTTCTTTGATGTTAGATTGGATACTTACTAAGTACGCGTTGATTTACGTACTCGTACTACACTTGATGTACATCTTGTGTAGGTACATATATGTCTAGAGGTCTTGTGGGCGTAGAGGCGCGGTTATTGCGCGTACATAGGTGAGTTGCATCCCATGTTACGAGTTCGCAGTGCAGAGAGACTCTATCAACATTATTTACACTCTCCTATCAAATTTTTATTCCAGACAGATGTTATATTTTACCATATTTCCTAGTTGATGCTCATGCACTTGTCGCACCGGGTTTTGGGATGCATATTGGGTATTCATTGTTGTAGTTGTGGAAAATATTTCCATTTGCTCTGTAAATTCTATTTTCATATTATTTAATTTATGAATATTATGATTTCAAAGAAACTAAAATGAGTAAATAAGTTAATCATTTATTATTGGCTTTCCTGATGGTGGTGTTAGGCGACATCGCGACCTTAATGGATTTGGGTCGTGATAGCTTGGTATCAGAGTATTAGGTTCACTTAGGTCTCACGAGTCATGAGCAAGTCTAGTAGAGTCTTACGGATTGGTATGGAAACGTTTCTACTTATCTTCGAGAGACTACATGTCTGTTAAGAGCACTTCCCTTCTTGATTCCTCATCGTGCGATTTGATCCCTTCGAGGCTTATGCCTTTTATTTCTTTCCTATTCAATCTTATGCGACGAGAAGCGCTTGTTACCAATAGGGAATCGAGGAATTTTAATGGTACTATAGATGTGGTGCAGGATGTTTCTCCCTGTGTAATTGATTGGGATATTATCGTCGCCTTGCGGAAGGATGTTATGTCATTCAGCTCGGTATCAATATTGCCTATGGTTTTAAAGTTGGGCACTGATATTTTTAATGATTTGTGTGTTTCTATCGTGTAGTGTTGGTGTAAGGGTAGGGTGCTTATTTATGAATCACGACATGAATGGTTTGGTAGAAGGATTTCTCAATTCATGGCTCAGAGGTTCAGCATTTAGTTCTGGCGAAGGAATGGCAATCAGACTATGAATGTTAAGCTTTGAGTTGATGGAGTAACGAGACTTAGTATTTTTTAGCGTGGTGAAAATTTCATATGTGATGTGGTGTCGTCATCCTTGTTTGAATGTGTTAAGTTTTTCGGTGTTATGGTCTTCTTCAATTCTCCTTTGGGACAGGGTATTGTGAAATAGTGTCAGGGAAGCGGCTGTCAGAGACCGCAGTGTGCGGTGGTTCAGGATTGAATCAGTGTTCCTAGTGTTGATGGCTCGATAAAGATGATCTTCAGAAAGGTTTAGAGTTGGTAGCGATCTGGTTCAAGTGCTACAGAGATGGATTTTGATTTAAGGCAATAACTAGGCAGCGAAGGATGAGGAAGTACATATGGGGGGGGGTGTCTTACGGTGGTTAAAATTCTAGAAGGCCAAGTGTGAGAAACAAAAGTCGAGTAGTTGCTTAAAGAAGAGGGTTCGACCAAAGTGGAAGAGCGGCAGAGTAGCATATGGGTTCTGTGGTAGGATAGCTACACGTCTTAAGGAAAGTTTAGAGTAATCTAGGATTCATGGTGGACAGTGACTGGGTCTACAGTCTTAATTTGGAATATTGGCCACTATATTGGGGAAGATTGGATACGATGGAAAGGAGTTGCTAGGTATGAAGAGGGATGCAACATGACTTCAGACTAATATGTGTTGTCGCACCTTTAGTTGGTGTCAATGAGGAGTGAACAGACTTGTACAGCTGGGGAATGAGCACGGGCTCAAGAGGGTTTACTGATTAGGTAGTAATTGTACCCAATGCAGCGTCGTTGGAAGATGTCGGTGTGGAACTCCCACAGGTGGGTTATCTCTTGTGAGCAGGTTATCGGTTGCGTGGTCTTGACGAAGCTTCTACGAAGAATCCTACTGGCTATCCAGTAAGAGGTCGAATAAGTGAATGTGGCTAGTGATTCAGAATGTTCATGAGATGTCTAACAGGAAGATTTCGAGAATTTGGTGAGTCGATTGTGCGAGATCATGTCAATAAGGAAGAAGGAATCTTGGTGGATTCTGGGGTTACGTAATTGTAGCTTCAAGCTAAGTGGGAGATCCCCACCTTCTACAATTTGATTAGGTGGTCGTCTTCTAGTGAGGTTTCTGATTATCGGCATATTGGTGGGTTATTATGACTAAGGAAAGAAAATAACAGTGGTAATTTGAGCAAAGGATTTGGGGAGTGTGTGCTATATTTGGCCTTATAAATTCATGTTGAGGCTTTGGGAAGACTCAGAGTTTATGTTTCGTGTAGATATGATGTACAAGGAAATTGATTTAGTCGGGTGCTTCTTTAAGAGAGTGTTCCTATGCTAGCATAGTTTTAGAGTTGATTATATTCGGGTCTAATTCAGAGTGGGTGACTCTCAAAAACGGTCCTAGTGGATTCAAAAAAAATTAAAGTGTGGTGCCTAAGGATTTCGAGTCTGTGGTATGGTTAAGTATCGAGCTTTTGCAGTAGATTATGAAAAGGGCGTGGAGTGTTCTATGTTATCTTCGGTCTGTGATATAGCATTGGAGGAATGGGAGAAAATAACTTCATATTCATAGAGGAATTATCAGAATGGGTGTACTAGTTAAAGATATGAATGTGCGTACAAGGAGGGTGAGATGATTCATGGGTTTTGAGACAATGTGGTCTCGTGAAATGGGATCACTCAAGATGAGTACGGATTAAGTTCGTTATATCTTGAATGGGGCCATTGTTATTTCTAAGAAAAGTCCAGAGTAAATTAGAAGGAATTGGTTTGGTTAGCAATGGTTGAATCGGCATGGTGGTAGCAATGTTCAGTTCCTTCTGCGTGTTAACTTATGCAGGTGATTGGTGGCACTACGTGAGAGGCTTGGCGGCTGTCGTAATTTGATTTATTTGGAGGTATTTAATTGTAATAGTCTGATAAGTGTAGATGGACCCCGGAAGAGTTATGGTGGCTTAGACCCCTACTTGAGGATTGTATTTTCTGCGGTTATGGGTGTTCAGTCGTGTGTTGCAATGGTCTCCTAAAATGATGAAGTGTGTATCCTATTAGTGGTTCAGGAGTTATGATGGAATTCTTGTGCTCTCGTGCATTGGTAGGATAGGTGTAGTGAGTGGCATGAAATTTGAAAGTTGAGGATCGAGGTTGCTGTTTGGTGTTGACAAGAATATCACGAGCTCGGATGAGCAGGAAAGGATTTAGATGTTTAGAGTAAGCTGGTATTTTCTTTAGCATCACCTAATTTCGGTATCATGTGTAAGAGGCTTTGTGTACTGATTTGCGGATCCTTGATTTTCTTTACAACATTAGTATGGCCGGTGGTATGGATGTGCAGACTTGTTACCTGGTGCGGAAGGTCGTGGGAGCGTATCCCACAGGGAGATTCGTATAAATGTGACATGTTAGTCACTTGATTGTTAAAGATTGAAAACAAGTATGGAGGTTATGGTAATATCTCAAATGCGAGAGTTTATGCCTAAGAGGCATTCTATTCCTTGGGTTGTGGACCGTGAATTTGTTCCGGATTTAATGGTTGTTCTTATGTGTCATGGAAAAGGGTTATTGTGGATCCTTGAAAGATTATTAGCTAATGTGGTACAATTAGAATTGGCTTGAGGTCCGTGGATGGACCTAAATGTGAATATGGGCCCTATATCAAGCCGGATGTGTTCATTTCAGTATAGCGTTGATTACAGAGGAGTCTTCAGGCCTTGAATGTTATTTCGGTCGTCAATTATTTTGTGTAATATCTATTGTACCATGTGGGTTGTGATACGGTATGATTATTCACACTCGTATTGAGATCCCATGTAGTTGTGGTGTTGTGCGAGCAGGATGGTTCTCGAGATGCAGGTCATTTATTGCACCTTCGTTGTGCTTGAGTTTCGTAGTATATGACGATATCTGTCTCCCCAGGATTTGTATTATGCACTTCGCGTACTTGTGGTTGACATTCAGGTATTTTGTAGGTATAAGCATTTTGGCTTTTTGGGTACTTCCCTATTTATTGTCATGTGTGGATCGGGTGGCACGCCGCCATGAGTATATTGTTGCATCGGGTGGCACGCCGCCACAGGTATGTTGTTTAGATCAAGTTTCACACCACAATGGTATCATGTGTGGATCGGGTTACATGCCGCAACAGTGAAACGTTGAGCACAGTTTCTTATATTTGTTTTGTGTGTCCTGTTTCTTGCCTCCGAGAAAGGCTCATAGTATTTTATGGTTGTTCTTAGTCATTACGCGGGTTGGATAGTTATTTTCCAGAGCTCATTCTTCCTTATATGTCATATTCAAGTTGTGGCTTATTGGTGCATTGATGGCGTCATATGAGATCTTAGATAGTGTTTGTGGTGGCTTATTACCGGAACGGCGTGTACTGGGTGAGACGAGATTATTGGACCTGGGATCAGTGAAATCAGATGTATTTGAAGCATATTAAAGAGCAAATATTGTTATTTGGTTCATAATGGGGTAATGGTTCTTGTTAGGAAGAGAGACTCAATGATTTGTTGACTCGGTAGCCGGTTATGAATTTCTACACATCTATTCTGTTGTGGCAGCATTGCAAGAGTTGGAACAGGACTTATATGTGTTATGAGGTGTGTTGTGGGCATCGAATTCGTGGAATTTCGGCTATTGTTATCAAAGGATGTTATTATGGGCATGTGAAATATGCGGTGCATGGTGTGAATTCAGCAAAGGTATGCAATCATATTTTGGTACGGTGTGTAGCAACCAATACAACGTCCATATGTTGAAAGTAGGCTCGATGGAGAGTTCCGAATGTTGGAATTTGGATCTAAGGCTTATTTGATAAATAAAATGGAGAATCTTCAGATTGACTCGAGCTAATGTGCTCAACTGGTTTGTGTTAGCACGTGTAGGTGCACAATGTGTTAAATAGTGATTTTGGACAACTCCATAGGAGTTCATAGCACGTTCGAAGACAAACATATGTTTAAGTGGGAGAGAATGTAATAACCCGACCGGTAGTTTTGAGATCTAGTGCGTCACTTGGTAGTTTGAGGTCTTGGGTAGCTTCACTTCAGTTATTATGACTTATACGTATGGTCGGAATTGAATTTTAGGAAGTTTGGAGTTGATTTAGATAGAAAATTCTCATTTCGGAAGCTTTAAGTTGGAAGAGTTGACTAAGGTTTGATTTTTGAGTAAATGATCCCGGAATCGAGATTTGAAAGTTCCAATAGGTTCGTATGATAATTTTGGACTTGAGCGTATGTCCGGATCGGGTTTTATGTGACCTGAGAGCATTTCGGTGCTTATCATAGAAAGTTAGCATTTTGGAAGAATTTCATAAGTTTGGGTTGAAGTATATTTTAATGTTATCACTGTCCTTTTGGGATTCCGAGAGTAGGAATAGCTCCGTATGTTGATTATGGTCTTAGGAGCGCATCCGGATGTGGATTTTGGAGGTCCGTAGGTCATTTCAGAGTCCTTTGATGAAAGCTGAAAGTTGAAGATTTTTGAAAGTTTGATCGGGAGTGGACTTTATGATATCGGGATCGGATTTTGATTCCGGAAGTGGGTGTAGGTCCGTAATGATAATTATGACATGTGTGCAAAATTTGAGGTCAATCGAAATTGATTTAATAGGTTTCGACATCGAATGTGAAAGTTGGAATTTCTTAGCTTCATTAGGCTTGAATTGGGGGTGTGATTCGTGTTTTTAGCATTGTTTGATGTGATTTGAGGCCTCGACTAAGTCCGTGTTATGTTTTGAGACTTGTTGGTATGTTCGGACAGGGTCCTGAGGGACTCGGGTGAGTTTTGGGATGGTTTCGGATCATTTCTAGACCATTTTTAGCTGCTGGTTTTTGGCTACAGTCTATGCGATCGCAGGGAAATGGACGCGATCGCGATGAGTAAAATGGGAGGAATTGGCCAGGGATTTGCGATCGCGGAAGACCTTCGCGATCGCGTAGAGGAAACTTTCTGCTGCAGTAACCCGACTTTGAAAGCTTATATCTCGCAATCTATAAGAAATTTGGAGATAATCATAAAATAAAAGTTGTAGCCCTTTGTGTCTAGTTTTCAGAAAATCCAACCATTTGGCATTTGGAGTTGTGTACAAAAAGTTATAAGTGGTAAAAAGTTATGAGTGATACACTACAGCCTATCCGAGAAGAGTTTGTAAATCGCGAAGATGAAATTTGTGTTGCATAGGGCTGATTTTGGCAGCTTATATCTCGTAATCTAAAAGGAACTGAGAGATGAACACAACATGAAAGTTGTAGCCCTTGGTGTCTAGCTTTCAAAAAGTTAAACCATTTGTAATTTGGAGTTTTGTAAAAAAAAATTATTATCATTATACTAGAGGCTATTTGGAAGAGCTAGGCACAATTTTCGGCTGCAAAAAGTTGTGCTTCACGATCGCGAAGTGTAAACACCTAAGCAGAAGCTATATTTCGAGAATTCAGCCATTTTTAACATATTTGGAGCTATAGACCTCGGATTGAAGTAATTTTTAGGCGATTTTCACCATATGGGATTTGGGTAAGTGTTCTATATCCGAAAGTAATTATACTTCTTGATTATATGGTTATATTCATTATTTATTTCGGATTTAAATGGAAGAAATTAAGTTTTTTGCAAAAAATTTCAAGAACGAAAATTTAAGATTTGGAGGTCAAGTTGTAATCGGAATTTGATAAAATTGGTATTGTTAAACTCGCATCAGAAGGGGTTATTGGATTTTATGACTTTCGTCGTGTTCCAAGACGGTCCCACTGCCAAATTTTCGAGCAGAGTTGGAAATTTTTATAAATTGTTAAATTTCAAGCATTGGAGTATATTTTTGATTAATTTGCACATTGTTTGACTAGTTTCGGTTTGAACAACACCAAGTTGGGCTTTAGAGCGAAATTGTGATCGGAAAGTGGGCTTTAAGACGAGGTAAGTCGCTTTTCTAACATTTTAAGAGAGAATTAACCCCATAGGTGAATTGATTTAATATGTGATTCTATTTGTGGGGGCTGCGTACGCACGAAGTGACGAAAGTCTGTACGTAGCTACTAATTATGCTTATATCCGGGTAGTTTAGGACCCAAATCATGTTATACTTGTGATGTTTGCACCCTACTTGTTAATTTAATTGCTTAACTCATATTGAAACTTTATAAAAGAATTTTAAAAGGTTAAACTTCATTTACTTGAGTTTTGGACGGGTCACTTGACCGTTGATGAGAATTGGTATTAGTTTGAGTATTAGCCCCTTAATAAATCTTGAATTGGTTGTTTTAATGTATTTTCTCCTTTGTGGAGTGGACCGAAAGCCTCGGTAGAAGATAGATGCATTTATGGTTCGTATCGTTCGGCCCTCGATAGTGCACAGTTTAAATATTTTATGTTGGATCGGGTCGTACGACCTCGGCATAACTTGCACATGATAAATCTTTGGACTAATTACAATTGATATTGCTTCACTGGCTTGAGATATAAATTGTTAAATGACGAAAATAAATTTGGAAATTTCCTATTAGTAAAAGAATTGTTTACTTACTTCTTGTTATTGAGTTTTCAGCTGCTTTATACAATCCATGCTTAATTATAATATCGATATTTTATGGTTAGCCCATAGTAAGTGTCGGAATCGACCCCTCGTCACTACTTCTTCAAGGTTAGACTGGATACTTACTGGGTACGCATTGATTTACGTACACATACTATACTTGATGCACATTTTGTGCAGGTACATATATGTCTAGTGATCTTGTAGGCGTAGAAGCATGGTTATTGCGAGGACTTAAGTGAACTGCATGCCATGTTACGAGTCCACAACGCACAGAGTCTCCATCAACGTTATTTACACTCTCTTGTCTAATTTGTATTCTAGGCAAATGTTATATTTTACCATATTTTCTAGTTGATGCTCATGCACTTATGACACTGAATTTTGGGATGCGTATGGGTTATTCATTATTCTAGTTGTGGAAAATATTTTGATTTTTACTCTGTAAATTCTATTTTTTTTATTTAATTAATGCAAATATGATATCAAAGAAACTAAAATGAGTAAATAAGTTAATCATTTATTGTTGGCTTGCCTAACGGCAATGTTAGGCGCCATCACGACCTTAATGGATTTTGGGTCGTGACACCAAACATGCACACAAGTCCAAAAATATCATATGAACTCGCTCGCGCGACCAGAACACCAAAATAACACCTAGAACTACGAATTGGAGACCAAAACGAATGAATTTTCCAAAGAAACTTAGGAACTTTCATTTTAACAACCGCACGTCTGAATCACGTCAAATCAACTCCGTTATGCATCAAATTTTGAAGACAAGACATAAATTTTGAAAGGGAACTATACCAAGTTCTAGAACCGAAATCCGAACCCAGTAGCAACAAGGTCAAACTACGGTCAAATTTATGAATTCTTTAAGCCTTTAAACTTATAATTTTTAACAAATTGCGATAAATCAAGCTTGGGATCTCCGAATTCGATTCCAGACATACGGCAAGTCTCAAATCATAATACCGACCCATAGGGACCGTTAAAATACAGATCTAGGTCCGTTTGCTCCAAATGTTGATCGAGGTCAACTCAAATGAGTTTAAAAGTACGAATTCACATTTAAATCAATTTTTCACATAAAAGTCTTCCGAAAAAGATACAGTTGCGCACGCAAATCGAGCAAGTCTTAACAGAGCTATTTGAGATTTCGAAATACAGAATTAAGGGTTAAAACTCTAGATGACCTATCGGGTTATCACAAGTCAACTTCAAGCTACGTTTTTTAACTCGTTATTCGTTGGATCATGTTCAAACTTTAACTAGGGGTTCTTAGAGCTGAACGATAGAGATTAAATCTGGAGGCTTTTTAGTTTCGGAGGCGTGAGCAGTAGCTCATTGTTGGGTGAATTTTTTCTTTTTCTTCAATTATTTGGTGCAATCTTATTTTTATAATTGCTCTCGATCTGGCATTTGATTTGCAGTCAATTTAGAGATCTTTTATAACTTCTATTGACTAATTTAGTGGAGCTCTGCGGGTCGGAGTTCCTGTAATTTTTACTCTTCATATTGAAGAGGTTTTCCATGTAAATTAGTGTCTCTTAGTTGATTGCTTATTTTGGTGCAAGTATTTATTTGTTGCCCGATTTTATACTTGCTGCCCGTAACCATTTGTGCTAGCATTTATTTGTCTTCTCTTGATTTAAATAGACTAGTATTAATATTCGTGCGGATGCGCGGACACTAATCATGTTAAATATTTAAGTTATTTGGATTGTATGTAAATAATCTTAAAATTTACACTTTCTTAGTAAATATAGATAATCATTGGATATTAACTACATGAAAAAAATTAACCATTTCTTCTATTTTTCTTTTTTGATACCATTCTTGCCGGTGTCATTGGATTCTAAAAATAATCAGGAAGCAAAATAATAATTCATATTTATGGCAAAACAATCAAATGTTGAGACAATGAATTAATCTTTGGATAAGACTTAACTCTTTTACTACTACTTGAATTCTTATTTGGTGTGTTGATATCTTTTAAAAAATATTTCTTTCTTAAAATTTCAGTTTCTAAAATATTATTTTTCAATAATAATTATTTTTATAATAATGTAATTGAAAATATTATTCTTAATTCAAAACTCATTTTAGTTGGCTATCTGAAAATATAAAAAATTCTTTAGCTAGTGAAACGTTTTTGCTCCATTTTGATATTAACAATGTTAAATATCTGAGTTATTTGAATTATATGTAAATAACCTTAATATTTAAACCTTCTAAATAATTATAGATAATCGTCAGATATTAATTAAGAAACACTACGTGAAAAAAGAATAACATTTTCTCAATTCTCGTAGTGATAGTTTTATTTTTGCACTATTCTCATAGATGTCATTGGAACCTAAAAATAGCCACATAGTGAAATAATAACTCATATTTATAGCAAAGCACAAAGGTTGACACGATATAAACGATTCTTTGATTACGACGTGACTGTTATACTACGACTTGAACTCTTATTTGATATGATTTATCTTTCAAAAAATATTTTTATTTTGAAATTTCAATTTGTAAAATTATATATATATATATATATATATATATATATATATATATATATATATATATATATATATATTATAATGATTATCTTTATAATGATGAAAGTGAATATATTATCCTTAATTTAAAATTCACTTTAATCGGCTATCTAAAAATTTAAATGATTCTTTGGCCGGATTTATTTTAGTATGACTCCGCTTTAAGTTTGTCGATATCTCTAGCCCCAAAATTTTAATTTTTAATACCCTATATATACAAAAAATTTATTCTTTGAATCATTAAATGTTAAATTAGTTGATTATTATTATAAAATATTGCATATATTGTCTTAAAATTATCAAGTAGTTTATTTGTCAACACCATACTTGACTTAACCTCAATGAAAACTACTCAAATTGCATTCCAATTCAAATTCGAATATCATATCAGTTTGTTAGTAATAGTATTTTTTTCTTAAAATGACACATAATGTAAATTAAAAAAAAAATTCTAAGATATTCTTATCTTATAACCTATGTATTTGAGCTGGAAAAAAAAAGTTTGAAATCGATGAGATTAACTTTCAATTTTTTTTATACTCAACAAAGATGAAACATAAGAAGAAATTTGTTGTCATCTTTTATTTCTCGTTTTTAGATCTTTCTAATATTTTTTTAAATATTTATTTTTTTTTATTTTATTTTTTATGTCATTATTTCTTTTGTTACAAAAAATTAATTTATTTCACTATAAAAGGATGAGTTTTAATAAAAATTATCTACATATGAACTTTAATTATATTTTTAGTCTTTGGTTGAAATTATTTCATATTTTTCTTTTGGCTTTATCTAATCAGCCTAAATAGTTGCTCACCTGACCACTTAAATTAAAAAATTGAATGATGTGTAATTTATATATAATTCACATATAATATGTGTATAATCGTGTGTTGTCGGTATATCATCTATTTATATTAGCTATAAAAAGTAAACAATAAATATGGCTGGATATTATGTAAATATTCCAAAAGATTTCGGTTTTTTGAGTTTATCCATGATATAACTTCTATTATAATAATTTTAAAACTCTTTACTAATATTCAAAAATATCTTATCTTTTTATTATCTTTGAATAAAAAAAAGTAAAGAGTTTTTTCGAAATAATTTGTTTACATTTAAAAAAAATATTTCACGCCATACCAATTCTTTCTTTATATATACTCTTTGTTACACTTAAAAGTCGCTATAGAAACTATCAATTAGAAACCAATTTACCTCTTATTGAGTTTGAAAATGTAACGACCCGACCGGTCGTTTTGAGCTTTGGCCTATTCTTCGGCGGTTTGAGGCCATGAACAGTTTCACTTCAGGTATTATGACTTGTACGCATCGTCGGAATTGGACTTCGGGAAGTGCAGAGTTGATTTGGAAAGAAAATTCTCATTTTAGAAGCCTTAAATTGAAAGAATTAGCTAAGATCAGATTTGTGAGTAAACGACCTCGGAATCAGGATTCAAAGGTTCCAGCAACTTCTTATGATGATTACGGACTTGGGCGTATGTCTGGGTCGGGTTTTGGATAACCCGGGAATATGTTGGCGCCTATTGTGGTAGTTAGCATTTTGGAAGAAATTTCATAAGTTTGGGTTGAAGCACATTTCAGTGTTATCGATGTCCGTTTGGGATTACGAGTCAGGGAATAGCTCCGTATGGTGATTCTGGAGTTGGGAGCGCGATCGGAAGTGAATTCGGAGGTCCGTAGGTCATTTTGAAATCATTTGGCTAAAGACAGAAATTTGAAGGTTTTAGAGAAGTTTGACCGGAAGTGGACTTTTTGATATCGGGGTCGGATTCCGATTCCGGAAGTTGGAGTAGGTCCGTAGTATCAAATATGACTTGTGTGCAAAATTTGGGGTCAATCGGACATGATTTGATAAGTTTAAACATCGAAAGTTGAAGTTTCAAATTCTAAAGTTCATAAAGCTTGGATTGGAGGTCGATTCATGATTTTAGCGTTGTTTGATATGATTTGAGGCCTCGAGCAAGTCCGTAATGTGTTTTGGGACTCGTTGGTATGATTGGTTGGGGTCTCGAGGGCCTCGGGGGATTCCGGGTGGTTAACGGATCGAAAATGGAATTTTTGGAAGGCTGAACTTGCTGGTTGCTGTCATAACCGCACCTGCGAGAATTGGGCCACAGGTGCGGAGCCGCAGAAGCGGCCAGAAGAGCCGCAGATGCGGTTTTGGACTGGAAGTGAAGGGACCGCAGATGCGATCGTTTTTCCGCAGATGCGGGACCGCACCTACGGTGGAGAAGAAGCAGAAGCGGACAAAGGGCAGCCTGGGAAGGACCGCAGATGCAGTAGTGGTGCCGCACCTGCGGAACCGCAGGTGCGGAAAGTGCTGGAGGCAGAGAGGTGTTTTAAAAATCAGGATTTGGCAATTTTCTCTCATATTTTCTTGGCTTGGGCGATTTTTGGGAGAGCTTCAAGGGAGATTTTTCATCATCAACGATAAGGTAAGCTAATCCCATCCATCTTGAGTTAAATACATCGATTATGTATGTATTTTAGCATGTAAATTGGTAGAAATTTGGGATTTTGGTAGAAAGACCTAGAAATTTATATTATTGGAATTTGACCACGATTTTGGGTATGGAATTGAGAGTAAATTATATATTTGAGTTCGTGGATTTATGGGTAAGCTTAATCTTCGAAAATTTTCAGAATCCGGGCACGTGGGCCCGAGGGCAATTTTGTCAACTTTTCGATCGGGGTTAGGAATTGTTCTAAATTGGATTGTAATGATTAGTTGAGCGTATATTAATGGATTTGCATAATTATTGACTAGTTTTGGAGCGTTGTGCATCAATTTGATTCTTCGGAAGAGCGTGGAATGTCGGTTATGGATCTTCGGAGCGAGATGAGTCTCCTTTCTAACCTTGTAAGAGGGAATTGTCCCCATAGGTGAGTTAATTGGTTATGTACTCCTATTTGTGGGGGCTACGTACGCACGAGGTGACGAAAGTCCGTGCGTAGCTACTATTATGCTATTGTCCGGGTAGTTTAAGACCGAAGAGCATGTTATACTTGGATTATGTGTGAACTTATTGACAGCTTGAATTGCTTAAATCACATTGAATTAGTAAATGAATTTCTAAACTGATTAAACTTCATTTTTCTTAAATGGTTAAAAGAGGATTGGCTTTCTTTGAAAAATTTCTCCGTGTGGACTTCTTGGTTGTCAGTCTGTATGTGTTTAATTTTGGAGCGGGCCGAACGCCTCGGCAATTAAGTAGATGCATCTATGGTTCGCGCCGTCGACCCTCGGTAGTGCACAGTTTAAATATTATTGGATCGGGTCGTACGACCTCGGCATGATTTGTGCATGCTTGTATTGCTTGCCTTGATACTCATTGAAGTCGTTGTTGCCCTCTCCCCGGCTTATGAAATTATGTTTAAATGATGAAGAGAAATTTGGAAATTTTCTATAAAAGAAAGAATTGCTTACTTGCTTCATTCCATTGAATTATAATCATGTTTATAAAAATCCTAGATTTACTATATTATCGATATAACATTATTGGACCACTAGTAAGTGTCGAAGTCGACCTCTTGTCTCTACTTCTTCGAGATTAGACGGGATACTCATTGGGTACACGTTGTTTACGTACTCATACTACACTTGCTGTGCATTTTTGTTGTACAGCTTCATATGTGGCTAGTGTCTTAATGGCATAGCGTCTTTGGTTGATACGGAGACTTAGGCGACCTGCATTCCTCGAGGCCGCCCGCAGCCAGTACAGTCTCTTTCAGTATATTGTAATTACTTTCTGTCTAATTTGCATTGCGGACAGTTGTTGTGCTTTATTCGATTCCTTAGTAATTGCTCATGCACTTGTGACGCCGGGTTCTGGAATGATCACGGGATTTTATTTCAGTAGTTAAATTTTGTAAAGACATCCTCATTTATTCGGTGGAGATTATTAATTATTATTTTTTTGTTTAAAGAAAATTATTTCAAAATAATTAGATAAAATGAGAATTTATTAATACTTCCGCGGTGGCTTGCCCGATAGTGGTGCCCAGCGTCATCACGGCCCTTAGTGGATTTTGGGTCGTGACAGAAAAAAAACCTTTCACATAATCTAATAATTCAAAACTAATATTCTTCAACGAAAAAAATATTATACCCTTGCAATATTGGCTTGACTACAGCTATATGAAGGGGTTTCAGCTTATACCCTTCAATTTCTTGAATGTGCTAAATTAAAATTAATGATAGCAATTGTATAGCCAAAGTTTTGTTATTTGTTTTATATCCATTTATGCAAATTGACTCTTCAAATAAATATTCTTCAAAAAGAAAAAAGAAACAACTTTTTTTTTAATATTGACGGATTTTGTGATGTTTCTTTCTCCAGCATGTATGTTTACTTTATTATTTATGTAAGTAAACTTTTATTTGGTTTTGTAAACTCTTTTGTTATTTAGATCAACATAGACGTATACCCTATATATTACATTTATTTTAAAAGAATTTCGTTTTATTCAAATCTAGTTACAATGTTTCAAAGAACTATACTTATAGTATTTTAAATGTGAAAGAGTTTTATAGTTATATAAAGTAATTTTTTTTTTGCTAGAGGCGAAGTAGTATTTAAATAATTAGAAAAAATAACAAAATTTCCTCACATGATTGCATATGATCATTAACCGAATTAAGTATGATAACATGATAAAAAAGATAAATTTTATTTTTAATTTAAATTCGAATTTTAGAACTTTATCTATAAATTCAAAATTATCTTTTAATTCAAATATATATATATATATATATATATATATTTGTATTTAACTAAAATAATCAAATATAGAATAAAGTTACCATATACTTTTGACATTTATTAGCTTGCCACTTGGCTTAACCATAATGTCAATTATATATGGTAACTTTCTTGCTTTAATATATATATATATATATATAGAGAGAGAGAGAGATTGAAGAACTTTAGACTTAGGTATGTTTTCCGTTGCTACCGTGTCGTGCATTCTTGGTGGTTGGTGCCTTTTTTTTTACTGCAAAATCATGTGGGGTCTAGGAAGGACCGTATCTCAAATTGGTGTGATATAGGTAATCTATTTTGACGCAAGCATCATATTGATTTCACTGCTTAAACTTCGGACTTATAGGTTGCACATCGACCAATTTACCATTGCTCCAAGACTCCCTCCAATTATATCAAGCTTGATGAGAAAAAGATTCTAACACCAAGTTTATCAAAAAATTTATTCCCAAATCTTTTATAATGAATTTGTAAAATATAGGATATTATAGGCAAGCTTTGCTAATCCTGCATAATTGTAAATAATTTAATAAGATAAGTAGAGTGAAGATCGTATGATCGAGTCTTTTCGGTCCATCAATACTTATGAACAATTGAACAATATAAATAACTTTTTTTCCAATCAGGCATAACTTTATGAACAATTTTTTTATGCGAGACGACCCGTTATAACTTGTGAATAAGGCAAGTTTTTCCTATCTCGCAGCAGTTATGAATAACTTGTACTGACGCATTTTTTCTGCCAAGACATATATAACTTGTGAAAAAATTATGACCCATTAGATATTTTTGCACAAATTTCTTATACGAGGATAAAATTAAATAATGGTCTTAATGATCCTACTTGTGCAGATCTTCCTATATTTTATATACAGTAATTAAAGACTGTTAACCATGATAAGTTTTTGGATGTATATGCTTATTTCATGTATAGGTAAAGATGATTGGAATTATTGTTAGTGAATTTCAAAAGAGAAAGGTCCAAAACAGTCCCTTATCTTTGGATTTGAATTCAAAATCATCAATTTTCGTTCCTATACTGTAACGACCCGACTGGTCGTTTTATTTTCTAGGACCCCGTTCTCTTAAATAAAACTTTCAGTGTTTGTTTTAGCTAATTTACGACTTGCGGGAATGGTCGGTTCGGGAATTGAAAGAGTTTTGAGTGAAATATGTCCATTTGATTCTTTAAGATTCTTTAAAAGACTAAGTTTGACTTTGGTCAATATTTTGAGCAAACGGACCCGGATCCGTGATTCAACAGTCCCGGAGGATCCGTGGAAAAATGTAGGACCTAGGCGTATGCCCGGGATCGAATTCCAGGGTCCCTAGCCCGAGTAATGAATTTTTATTAGAAATTGTTAATTTGAAGTTTTAAGGATTTAAAGAAACTAAGTAATCATTGATTTCCTAGGTAACGGGCTCGTATTTTGGTTCCAAAACCCGGTACAGGTCCGAAATATCATTTAAGACTTTCCTGTAAAATTTGGTGTCAATCCGCGTCGTTTAAGGGCGTTTTGGCCCGTTAGAGGGAAATTAAGAACATGAAGTTCATAAGTTTGATTCCTTTGATTTTAGGGGATGATTTCTAGATTTGGCGTTGTTTCGGGTGTTCCGAAGGTTCGAGTAGATCCGCCTCGTGATTTCAGACTTGTCGGTATGTTCAGGCGGGGCCCGGGAGCCCCGAGCGTCAAACGGACGAGGCTCAAGTGAAGTGGAAAATTTGGAAAAGGGCTGAAGGATTGTTGCTTCTGTCATAACCGCATCTGCGGTTCTTGGACCGCAGATGCGGGACTGTAGGTGTGGTTCTTCCATCGCAGAAGCGGCCCAGGTGGCCAGGCCAGGAAATCGCAGATGCGGCCCTGAGACAGCAGATGCGGTCCCAGCTTTCCCTCCCCTTTTTGCAGATGCGATCTAATTCTCGCAGATCTGCGGAAATCGCTGGGCAGTGAGATTCATTTAATACGAGTTCAATATCATTTTTATCACTTATACACTTTTCCATTGGCGATTTTGGAAGCTTTGGAGAGGAGACTTCCACTTAGCATTGTGAGGTAAGTTTATTCCATCCATCTTTAGTTTAATACTTGCATATTAGATAGATTAAACAGTAGAAATTAGGTAAAAATCAAAGGGTTAGAGCAAGACCTAAGGTTTTAATAAAACTTAGATTTAACCACGAAATTTGTTATGAAATGGACTAGGAATCATATATTATTGATCCTTAGGTTGTAGAGAACAACTTCCTTCGAAAAATCTCGGAATCCGGGCATGTGGGCCCGGGGTCGGAATTTAGGAAACTTGTGTAAAAGGTTGGAAAATTGCATAAATAGTTAGAATTCGATCTTGTGAGTCTATATTGACTAGTTCTTACTTTATTTAACTAGTTTGGGATTGTTCGGCTCCGAATTGAGGGCTTGGACTTGTTCTTGATATTTGGAAGTGCGCTTGGAGCGAGGTGAGTCTCCTTTCTATCCTTGTAAGAGGGAATTGTCCCCATAGGTATAATAATTGAGAAAATTGCTACTAAATGTGGGGGCTATGTACGCACTAGGTGACGAGAGTCCGTGCGTAGCTACTATGACGTTAATTGTGTGGGTAGATTATGACCCACATCATGCCTAAATTGTGAATATCTGCATATTAACTTGCTAATGTGATCATTTATGATATGTTAGAGACTTGGAAAGAAATAAAGGTGAACATGTGAACTTGTTGAACTCTTGTAAGAATCTATTTGTATATAAATGCGCCTTTGTGTGTATTCTTGATGTTTTTTTATATTTATGGATCGGGCCAATCGCCTCGGTATAAATAGATGCATCTATGGTTCGCGTTGTTCGACCCTCGGCAGTGCACAGTTTATTTTCTGTTGGAGCGGGTCGTCGACCTAGGCATAATGTGCGCATGATATTTATGCGAAATCTTATACATGACTTGTTTTGTTAAGTATTTTGAAATGTAAATGGCTAACTGAAATATGGTCAAGAACATGATTATTGCTTTTCGTTATAAACTGTTGATTACTAGTGATCCCCATGCTTAGAATAACACTTTATCATATTATTTTGACCCTAGTAAGTATCAAGTCGACCTCGCGTCTCTACTTCTTCGAGATTAGACGGGATACTTACTGGGTACATATTGTTTATGTACTCATACTACACTTCTATACTTAATTGTACAAGATCTGAGGCAGGTATATCTGGTTACCAGTCTGGTGCGCGCCCCTGATTTAGTGACCGGGACTTCCACGGTGAGCTTCTTCCTTCCTATGCCGTTCAGCAGCCGGATGGAGTCTTTTCTTACTTTTGCTGTCTTTTCTATCTTAGACAGTAGGATAGAGACATTCTCTTGTATATTCTACTAGATGCCTATACTTGTGACTCTAGTTCTTGGCACACACATTAGTAGACATTTATTTCTGGTAGTATAATCAGGTTATATACATTATTGATCTCTCCTGGTTTTAAATCGAAATTGGAGCATCTGCTTTACTTGTTTCTGATAAAACTAATATAAGAATTTAATTATGTTTCCGCGTTGGCTTGCCTGACAATGGTGTTGGGCGCCTTCATGACCTATTACGGAAATGGATCGTGACAACATGGTATCAGAGCACTAGGTTCACGTAGGTCTCACAAGTCATGGGCAAACCTAATAGAGTCTTGTAGATCGGTACGGAAACGTCTGTATTTATCTTCGAGAGGCTATAGGGTATTAGGACAGACTACTCTTTATTCATTTCCTATCGTGCAGTGGTTGGTGTACTAAATTTCCCTCTTCTATTCACTCACAGATGGTGAGGACACGCACGGCTGACGTTTCGGACCCGGGAGGAGCTGCTCCCTGTCACACCTCCTTTTTCCGCCCCCCGCGAGGGGTGAAGGAGTTTTTCCAATTAAAGGACAATCGAAACGGGATTTGTTTATTTATTTCAGAGTCACCACTTGGGAGATTTAGGGTTTCCCAAGTCACCAATTTAATCCCGAATCGAGGAAAAGAATGACTCTGTATTATAGTCCGCGAACCAGAAATCCGGATAAGGAATTCTATTAACCCGGGAGAAGGTGTTAGGCATTCCCGAGTTCCGTGGTTCTAGCACGGTCGCTCAACTGTCATATTCGGCTTGTTTATCTGATTTTATACAATTATGAGCTAATGTGCAAGTTTTAACTTTTAACCGCTTTCGTCATTATTTATATATTTTTTCAAGAATTGCAACATCATGGAAATACATCTCCAACCACGTCACATCAATGCACCCGTGGTTGTTGGCACATTTCAACTCTGTTGAGATTTGGATTTGGGTCACATAAATGTGCACCCGAGTTTTAAGAAAATTAAATTATTAAAAGGCGTGCCTAAAGCGACTAGCGTATCATTTACTTTGGGTAGGGCCGTGAAATTTTGCTAAACGGTCCATCCCGAAGTCTAAGCAATTTTAAAGCAAATATTTACCGAGGGCCCCACAATTTTGTATTTTTATTCGGTGAGGCTCATCTCATTCTTATTTTTTAAAGGAATTTGCAACGTCATGGACATGCATCTCGGATCACGTCACAATCAATGTACCCGTGATTAGAGACATTCTTGAGAGTTATTATTAAAAGAAATTTCGAACCTAAATAGTTAACATCAAAGATAAATGGGAACATGGGGGCTAGCACAGTTTTGGGGCCCCAGGTCCAGCATACCGGGCACGGAACTGGACCGGGGCCATTTCTATATATATTTTTTTTACGTTCGACCTGCGGCTTACTTTTACATTTTTAGTATTCACAATAAGGCGGAAATGGAATCGACAACTACAAAACTCCTTTTATGCCTCTAAATAAACAAACATGTTAATTAAAACAGTTTAAACTACTGATTAATTAGCCTAAAGCCTTTATACGTATTTGAAACATGCTTTGCACAGAAATGAGCTGAAATAACAGAATGCTATCATTACATTATTGGTTCTTGTAAAATAACATGCAAGGAGTTCTATATACTATTACTGCTTGATACTCAATTGTACATAGCAAAACTACTATATGCTTCTAACAAATGAAACTATATATCCTTTTACACAACTTAAAATTTCAGAATACATGAAACCAAACGTTAAAATTTCAGTTCTTCATCTCATATTCATGCTTCAAATTTTCAGACCTACAACAGCCATGATAAAGTTGTGTACCTGGTAGAAGAACAAAGATACAGTGGAAAAGAAGTCAGCAGTGATAGCAGCAGTGCAACAACAACACAAGCAACACTCAGCAACCAAACAAACCCAGTAGGCAGATTCAAGAACCAAAAGACAAACCCCAGCCAGAAAAATCCAATGGTAGCCAAACAGGGAAACCAACGACAGGTTTGAACCAAAAACAGAAAACCAGGAGTAACCTAATGGAACAGTACTCAGCAAGTATAAAACTAAACAGGGGCAAGCAACAGGGATTTCTAATTTTTGTTAAACACTCAAAGTCAAAGACAAGTTGAAGCTTTTGATGTAAAGCTTAACCTAGAATGAGGATCAAACAGCCCTTACACTCTTGTTCCTTTCCTTTTCAATTCTGAAGTCTTTTTCCTCTACCTTAATATCTGATTTTTCTGCCCTTAAACTCTGATGTCTAACCCTTTTCTCCACCTTAAATGAGTCTATTTATAGGCTAAATACAAGTCAGCCCCAGACTGCCTCGTTTCCCCAGCCCTCAACTCTGCCCATACCCCTTTATTTCCCATTAACAAGTGTTTTGTGCCTCAATGGTATGGGCAGCTGACAGCCTTTAAATTAACCCCATGCTATCAAGTTTTGTTCCCCACTATTGTATTAGTTTAATGCTATTTTAGTACCCTATTGTCAGCCCATCTTAAACTACTCATTTCTGCTCTTTTCCCACTCCAAACTACCCCTGTTAGCTCCCAATTATTACTGTATTACCCCACTGCAGCAGTAGGACATTTTGAACTTCTGCAAGTTCAAATTCAAGCTGCCCCAAACTGAATTCTAGCTATTATAGTGCAGCTACAATCCATTCACAGATAATGTCAAGCAATCAACCAACGACAATGATTCGATCAGTCATATGAAGCTATACAAAAATCAGAATTTTTGTACATTCAGTCTTATGAAACTAATCGACATCATTTATCTAATAGACTATACTAATTATGACATGGAATAATCAGTCGACCCAACAAACAACACGAACGGGGCATCAACTGCCTTCAACAACTATGCACGACATAGGGAATCTATATGAATTATCTATTCGACGACGTTAATTAACTCGAACATGTATATCACCATACGCATTCAAAACATAAACAGAATAACAATCGACTGAATAAAAGGTCTTACAAAGATGGAGAACAACTAACAGAAAAATAGAAATAACAAACAAACTGACTAAACATGCTGACAAACTCAAGCAACATTTAAACAAAAAGAGAGAGGAAAGAGGGAACTCACTCTGAAAGCTCAACAACAAACGACCCCAGCTTTGACTGGATTTGCCCATCTTGGGGTCGAACAGACCTTAATTGAGGTGTTCTCAACCGAGAACCCTTCGATTAAGGTCTATTAGACCCCAACCCTCTGTTAAACTGGCCGGATTCCAAGGTTCTTGTGTTCTAGGGTTCGAATCAGTCCGATTTGGGGCTTGAGGATTTGTGGGTAGATTCGGACCAAACCAAGCTTGGTTTGGTCACAAGTGAGGCTAGGGTAATGACTGGTGTGAATCTGGGGTGGGTTGGTGTAGATCGGGGTTTTGCTCGAATCTTCAAATCAAGATTCGAGATGAAGGGGGATGATTCGAGGCAAGGGGGTAACAGATTTGGGTTCAGGGAGTGAAGGAGGTGCTATGGTGTTAGAGGGGTGACTAGCGGCGTAGATGCCGCCGGGTTTCAGGTGAAGGAAGTTTAGGGAGGCTAGGGTTTGGGAGGTCTGGGTTTGGGTTTGGGTTTGGGACGATGAAGGGGGGTGTTCGGATGGGGGCGTGGGGTAAGGGTTTGAGTTTATATACGTATTGGGTGGTTAGATCCTGGCCGTTGGATGAAGTGAGATCGAGGGCCAGGATCTTTCACTTAATGAGGAACGGTGTCGTTCCACCTAAAAGCGGGTCGGGCTGGTCCAGCGTTAAACGGGTCGGGCATATGGGAATGGCCTGAGGCCGTTGGATGGGATTGGGTTAACGGTTGAGATTAGACGGCCCTATACGGCGTCGTTTGGGTAAGTGATTGGCCTGATCTGGGCCGTTCCTCTGAATCAATCAACGGCTCGAAAGGGTGATGCCAATACGGCGTCGTTTGGTGCGTCTGAGGGGTCAAGCGACTGGACTGGATCAATGCAAGGGATTGGGCCTGATTTTCAATTGAATTTTTGGCCCAAATCCGGTATATTTTTCCTTTATAATTAACAAAAATTCTTAAAAACCAAAATTTAAACTACACAAATATTGATTACCACCTAACAACAATTATCACACGAATTAAAACATTTTAATAAAAATTAACATGACAACAAAAATGCGTATTTTTGTGATTTTCGCTTTTAAAAACCAAATTATAGTTAATTAATTCCTAAATGTAACATTTATTCCTAGAGTCAAGCAACATGTATCTTTGTATTTTTTAACTATAGCAAGGCGAGCATTTACGGGCAGAACAATTATCAAAATGTCACGCACATTCCCAAAATTGTACCCGAAGGTAACTTGTTTTATTTATTTTTTGATTTCTTTTGGAATAGCTTCCGTGAAGCAAAAATCACGTGCTCACAGCTGCCCCTCTTTGGCCGAAAACTCAAAGAGTTTTCGTGCAAAGATAAAGTGAGCGGATACGAGCGAGTTTTGCCCGTTGGAATACTCCGTGTGAAGCATTTTGTTTTTTGAAAAAGATTTAACCGAACCTTTGCTTCAAAGGTTTCCTACATATCCCTAGCTAAAGGGAAATCAGGTTAATGTAGTTCGGGAAGTTTTGGTAGCTGGGACTACCATGGGACTGCAATGTTACTGCTGTTGCATGCTATTACCACTGTTTACCGATCTCCTTGTTACACCGTGATTAAAAGAAAACAAGAAGCTAGGCTAGACTACGGATCATAAGATCTCATCTATCTTCAACTTGTTCTTGTTGCCTTGCTTTCTTGTCGGCTTGTGTTTCTTCCGGTGCTTTTCTTCCGAGAATTTAGGGATGACACTGGCCTTCTGCTTTTCTGAATACCAGTTTTTTATCATTTTGTTCGGTCTGCTGGGGATATGGCTTTCTTCATCAGACTTGTTGTGCTGTGCATAATTTAATGTTCACAGGCCGCTTCTTTCAAGACGCGTCCTTTCTTCCTTTTGACTCATGCGCTTGAATTTGTGTTGGGACCTTTTGCTGCAACCTTCCGCTTTTTGGTGCTGTTTTTTATTGTTTCCTGGTGGGGATTCTTGTTGTAACCTTGTGCCTTCCGGTGGGTTACTGATTTCAAGATCTACAGTATGAGACTGAAAAGTATTCCTCTCGTTATACAGGTGGGCGCCTGAGTCATGAAATGTAAAGACTGAAATGTATACCCTCATTATACTGGTGGGCGACCTAGGACATAAAATGAAAACAGAAATGTATACCCTCATTATATTGGTGGGCGACCTAGGACATGAAATGAAAAACAGAAATGTATACCCTCATTATACTGGTGGGCGACCTAGGACATGAAATGTAAAGACTGCAAAGTATACCCTCATTATACTGGTGGACGACCTAGGACATGAAATGAAAAACAGAAATGCATACCCTCATTATACTAGTGGGCGACCTAGGACATGAAATGAAAAACAGAAATGCATACCCTCATTATACTGGTGGGCGACCTAGGACATGAAATGAAAAATAGAAATGCATACCCTCATTATACTAGTGGGCGACCTAGGGCATGAAATGAAAAACAGAAATGCATACCCTCATTATACTGGTGGGCGACCTAGGACATGAAATGTAAAACAGAAATGTATACCCTCATTATACTGGTGGGCGACCTAGGACAATGAAATGTAAAGACAGAAATGCATAGCCTCATTATGTTGGTGGGCGACCTAGGACATGAAATGAAAAACAGAAATGTATACCCTCATTATACTGGTGGGCGACCTAGGACAGGAAATGAAAACAGAAATGCATACCCTCATTATACTGGTGGGCGACCTAGGACATGAAATGTAAAGACTGCAAAGTATACCCTCATTATACTGGTGGACGACCTAGGACATGAAATGAAAAACAGAAATGCATACCCTCATTATACTAGTGGGCGACCTAGGACATGAAATGAAAAACAGAAATGCATACCCTCATTATACTGGTGGGCGACCTAGGACATGAAATGAAAAACAGAAATGCATACCCTCATTATACTAGTGGGCGACCTAGGGCATGAAATGAAAAACAGAAATGCATACCCTCATTATACTGGTGGGCGACCTAGGACATGAAATGTAAAACAGAAATGTATACCCTCATTATACTGGTGGGCGACCTAGGACAATGAAATGTAAAGACAGAAATGCATAGCCTCATTATGTTGGTGGGCGACCTAGGACATGAAATGAAAAACAGAAATGTATACCCTCATTATACTGGTGGGCGACCTAGGACAGGAAATGAAAACAGAAATGCATACCCTCATTATACTGGTGGGCGACCTAGGACAGGAAATGAAAACAGAAATGCATACCCTCATTATACTGGTGGGCGACCTAGGACATGAAATGAAAAACAGAAATGCATACCCTCATTATACTGGTGGGCGACCTAGGACATGAAATGAAAAATAAAAAATGTATACCCTCATTATACTGGTGGGCAACCTAGAACATGAAATGTAAAGACAGAAATGCGTATGAATTTGTTTCCTCGTTCCTCCGAGAAAATTTTTGGACAACGGCAGAAAATTTTCTGCCCCGGTTTTGGTGACCTTTCTTGTGGCGTGTCTTTCTGCCATCATCAACCTTTATTTTCCTGTAGAAATCAAAGAGAATCTTGTTAGTTTTAACATGGTGAGTGATCGTGTCACTCCTGCTGGGGGTGATTGTTCATTTCCCTTTCCCTTGCTCTGTGCTCCCAAAAACTGGTTGGGAATAAAGTTGCTTGCTGGGGATGATATGTGTGCTGGGGATGAATTTCTGCTGGGGATGGTTTTCCATTTATCCCTTCCCCGCTCTTTTGTTTCACAACATGCTGTGGGCGTCTCCTTCAACTTCAAAACTACTCCCTTAAGCGTTTATTTTCTCACAGCCCTACAGGACATAACATGTTATCACCTGGGGATAACGTTGTTGAGGATAGGATGGTTAGGGTTATCTTGCTGCGGATTAATTCCCTTTTCTTCCTTCTCCCTTTCCGTGGTGTTTGACCACCTTGGACCTTGGTCCGTGATTTTTTGCAGTTCTTGCTGGGGATCTTTTGGAACTTGGTCCACAAGTCCTTCAACCGTCCTTTTCTTCATGTTCCCCTTATCTTTCTAAGCTAGTTTGTCATTTGGTTTTGCAACGAACGCCTTCCGTCCTATTGCCTTGGCTTTGGCCTGTGCCCTTCGCATTTTGCTTTGTACCATTTTGGCCCCAGGTAGTAAACTCTGAAAGGTCCTTCTTAAAACGAATTTCTGGAAAAGTCTTTTTAGACAAAGAAACGAAAAAGATAGAAAAGAGAAAAATCTTTCTGAACAAATGCTGGGGGGAAGAAGAAAAGGAAAGAACTTATCTGGATGGTATGACTGGTCCCTATGATCATGTCGTGCATTACGGATTACCCGACCCAGTCTATTTGTATCAATCAATCTGCCTGATGGCCTTACTTGCTGGGGATAAATAGGTGCCCACCTCTTCGCAAATGCGGATCCTTCTTGCCAATGTATCTTGTCGTCTTATAGTGCCCTTCGAGAGGTTTTCACTAATAAGACTCTCTCTTTTCTCTCAGCTCCCATCGCCTTATGGTGCCTATGAAGGTTTCACCGATGAGACTCTCTCATTTTATTTCTCTCATCTTTCGTCGCCTTATGGTGCCTGTGAAGGTTTTCGCCGATAAGACTCTCTCATTTTGCCCTTCAACGGGGAATTGGGGTGCTGTCGACATGACTCTCTCTTTCGGAGATTCTTTCTGGCCATCAATTCATTTCCAGTTTATGATCCCCTTCTTTGCTGGGGATCAGCGTATTATTCTCGGCTTCTATTGGCCTGACTTGGCACCTTTCGGATATTGATCGGGAGGTCTTTTTTGGACATCGATGTTGGTTTTGTGTGGGTTAAAAAGGGAAAGGCTGTCAAATATTTAACGTGACTTTGATGGGTGAAATGTTACAACTCTTGGAATCAAACCTTTTTTGAAGATTTAAAAACATAACTCTTGCCCCGGTTTTCTTGCTTGGGGAATTTTTATATTTACACTATGTTGAGCTACGCACATTATGCACACTATGCACACTACGGTGAACTATGACCGAGCCATGAGGCGCCTACATATCCTCTTTGAGGAATCAGGTCAAACGTAGTTCCTACGGTTCTTTTGTTTTTCTTATGATTTTTATCTTGTTTTCGTCTTCTCTTAATTTCTTTTCTCTCTCTTTTTTCATGTATTTTTCCATTTAGTGATTCGAAAAGAGGGATATGAAAGAAATAACTAAGGCTCAAAGGGGGGGAAGCAAAGGTTAAAAGTGTTTGGATAGAAGAAAGAATTGCCTCCGTCATTTCATAATCCAGTAAGTACTGAGTACAAACAAGCGAACCAATAACTATCATAATCAAAGAAATTACGCATAATATCTTTTGACTGCATCAGAATTGATAGCCATGTCGATGCATCTTCCTTCGATATCTGTTAGACATAAAGCGTCGTTGGATAACACCCTGGTCACGATATAAGGCCCTTGCAAATTTGGGGCGAGCTTGCCTTTTGCTTCGATCTGATGCGGGAGGATCCGTTTCAATACTTGTTGCCCTACTTCAAATCTCCTGGGGCGCACCTTCTTATTGTATGCCCTCGCCATTCTTTTCTGATACAACTGGCCATGACACACTGCTGCCAATCTTTTTTCATCTATTAAGTTCAGCTGCTCTAGTCAAGCTTTGACCCATTCATCGTCGCCAATCCTGGCTTCAGCGACAATTCGAAGGGACGAAATTTCGACCTCTGCTGGGATTACTACTTCAGTTCTGTATACCAACAAATAAGGAGTTGCACCTATGGAAGTCCGGACTGTAGTGCGATAACCCAACAAGGCAAAGGGTAATTTCTCATGCCATTGTCTAGATCCTTCCACCATCTTCTGCAGTATCTTCTTGATGTCCTTATTGGCTGCTTCGACCGCTCCATTCGCCTTGGGACGATATGGGGTGGAATTGCGGTGTGTAATCTTAAACTGTTGGCATACCTATCTCATCAAATTGTTGTTAAGATTTGCACCATTATCCGTGATGATCACTTTTAGGGCCCCAAATCTGTAGATGATATGGGAGTGAACAAAATCCACCACTGCCTTCTTGGTTACCGACTTGAAAGTTTTAGCTTCAACCCACTTGGTGAAGTAGTCGATGGTCACCAGAATGAACCTATGGCCGTTGGCTGCTGCCGGCTCGATAGGCCCAATGACATCCATGCCCCATGCGACAAATGGCCAGGGCGCTGACATCGTATGCAACTCTGTCGGCGGAGAATGAATCAGATCTCCGTGTATCTGACATTGATGGCATTTCCTCACGAAATTGATGCAATCATGCTCCATAGTGAGCCAATAGTATCCTACTCGAAGAATCTTCTTTGCCAATACATATCCGCTCATATGTGGCCCACAAACTCCAGCATGCACTTCTGCCATAATTATCGTGGCTTAATCGGCGTCTATACATCTTAGCAATCCCAAGTCTGGGGTTCTTTTGTACAACACTCCTCCACTGAGGAAGAAACCATTTGACAAACGCCGAAGGGCTCTTTTTTGGTCTCCAGTGGCCTGCTCCGGATATATCCCCATTTTGAGGTACTCCTTTATGTCATAAAACCATGGCTCGCCATCTACCTCCTCCTCTACCGCGTTGCAATAAGCATGTTGATCACGAACCTAAATGTGCAACGGGTCAATATACATTTTGTCGGGGTGGTGCAACATTGATGCTAAGGTGGCCAATGCATCGATAACCTCATTATGAACTCTCGGGATATGTCTGAATTCCACTAATCGAAATTGCTTGCTCAGATCATGCAAACATTGTCGATATGGTATGAGTTTTAAATCCCGTGTTTCCCACTTACCCTGAATCTGATGCACCAGGAGGTCCGAGTCTCCCAAGACCAAAACGTCCTGGACATCCATGTCTGCAGCTAGTCGCAGACCCAAAATGCATGCTTCGTACTCGGCCATGTTGTTGGTACAATAGAAGCGTAGCTGAGCTGTAACAGGATAATGACGTCCTGTTTCAGAAATGAGTACTGCTCCTATTCCAACCCCTTTCACGTTTGCGGCTCCATCAAAGAAAAGCTTCCAACCTGGTTCCTCGGGTAATTCCAGCTCACCTGTATGCATTACTTCTTCATCGGGAAAATACGTCCTCAAAGGCTCGTATTCTTCATCAACGGGATTCTCAGCCAAGTTATCGGCTAGCACTTGGGCTTTCATGGTCGTCCTCGTCACGTAGACGATATCAAACTCTGTGAGCAAAATTTGCCATTTTGCTAACCTCCTTGTAGGCATAGGTTTCTGGAAAATATACTTTAATGGATCCAAACAGGAGATGAGATAAGTAGTATATGAGGACAAGTAGTGCTTCAACTTCTGAGCCACCCAAGTTAGGGCGCAACATGTCCTCTCGAGTTGAGTGTACTTGACCTCATACACTGTGAACTTCTTGCTAAGATAATAAATGGCCTGCTCATTCCTTCCTGTAATGTCGTGTTGCCCCAACACGCAGCCAAACGAATTCTCTAGGACCGTCAGATAAAGAATTAATGGCCTCCCCTGCTCAGGCGGAACCAATATAGGTGGATTGGACAGATACCCTTTGATCTGGTCGAAAGCCTCTTGGCACTCCGCCGTCCAGTCTACTACAGCATTTTTCTTCAGCAGCCGAAATATGGGTTCACAAGTCGCCGTGAGTTGAGCAATGAATCTGCTGATATAATTTAGTCTTCCCAATAGACTCATTACCTCCGTTTTGTTCTTTGGCGGTGGAAAATCTTGGATGGATTTGATCTTGGATGGGTCCAGCTCAATACCCTGTCGACTGACGATGAATCCTAATAGCTTTCCTGATGGAACCTCAAAGGCGCATTTGGCCGGGTTGAGCTTAATATCATACCTTCGAAGTCTTTGAAAGAACCTCCTTAAGTCCGCTACGTGATCTTCCTGATGCCAAGATTTTATGATCACATCATCTACGTACACTTCAATTTCTTTGTGTATCATGTCGTGAAACACAGTAGTCATTGCTCGCATGTACATTGCCCCAGCGTTCTTCAGTCCGAATGGCATTACTCGGTAGCAGTAAGTTCCCCATGGTGTAATGAAAGCTGTCTTTTCCGCATCTTCTTCGTCCATTAAGATCTGATGATATCCTGCATAGTAGTCCACAAAGGGTCCGATCTCGCGCCCGGCGCAATTATCGATCAGGATATGGATGTTAGGCAATGGAAAATTATCCTTAGGACTTGCTTTGTTGGGATTGCGGTAGTCGACACATACCCTGGTTTTTCCATCCTTCTTCGGCACTGGTACCACATTGGCCAACCAATCGGGATATCGAGTGACCCGAATAACTTTTGCCTGCAACTGCTTAGTCACCTCTTCATTGATCTTCACACTCATCTCTGTTTTAAACTTCCTCAGTTTTTGCTTGACCGGAGAGTATGCCGGGTCAGTGGATAATTTGTGAACCACTAGATCGGTGCTTAATCCCGGCATATCATCATATGACCATGCAAAAACATCTTTGAACTCCATGAGGGTTTTGATTAATTCCTCCCTGATGTTTGGCTCAATGTGGATACTGATTTTGGTTTCTCAGACATTATCTGCATCCCCTAGATTCACAGCCTCAGTGTCATTCAGATTAGGCTTGGGTTTCTCTTCAAATTGGCACAGTTCTCGGTTTATTTCTTCGAAGGCTTCATCCTCGTCATATTCAGACTCGTCGTCACAATCGACCTCTTGTATCAGTAAGTCAGAGTCGGATTGATTTATTAGACTAGGTCGAAAATCCGTTGTGCTTGCCATGTCATTAGAACCAGTAAAAAGAGAACTGTTCAGAAAGAAAAAAGAACAAAACAAAATTAAAATGAGACAAGAGAAGAGAATTTTATTAAAAATACGGGATAACAGGGTTCACACTTTTACAAAATAAAATGAGATTTGGATTACACCCTGGAATAATCCGAAACAAGAAAGCAAAAATCAAAGTCTACTACCAGGACTCCCCCCGGACAGGAAGAGGAGTAACCGTCCAATTATTGGTTTTGGCCCCAGGCCCCACAAACTGTATGTCTGCTCTGCTGGAACCCTCTCCAACTTCTACCATATTGACATCAGCGAACAGCCTTTCGAAACTCTGATTCAAATCCCCGTCCATCCCAATCAATGGTCTGAGAATTTTTGGGACCGGTGACCCCTTGGAACTTGCTATAATAAAGGATCTTGAGAGACGCAGTATTGGTTTGGGAAGAAACCAAACTCTCTTCTTCATTTTCCGCGCTCGCATTACATCTGCCGCAGACGGTTTGAACCCCAGTCCAAAGGTCTCCAAATTCTTGGTCAAGGAGACAGGTTGGACAATCCCCTAAATCTCAGCCCCCAGGCCTTTTCCCGGCACAAACCCATTACCCAGCATTTCCAAAACCATCATGATAGTTGCAGAAGCTACCCTAGGGTGCTGAATGATCTCACCCTCGGGAATCTTGTTTGCCGACACTACATCGAAAATTTGGTAAACCCAGGGACTTTTGTCATCATTGGTCTCTATGAAGGGCACAATGGCGCCTCCCATGGTACACGCAGTGTCCTCGCCGTGTAGTACGACCTCTTGTCTATCCCACTCGAACTTGACCATTTGATGCAAGGTGGATGGCACTGCTTTAGCCGCGTGGATCCACGGTCGTCCCAACAGAAGGTTATAAGATACCGCGACATCTAATACCTGGAACTCCATGGTAAACTGGATCGGACCGATGGTCAACTCAAGTATAATATCCCCCACGGTGGCTGTTCCATTTCCGTAAAATCCTCGGACGCAAATATTGTTCTTGTGGATTCTACCATGGTCGATCTTCAGCTGATTCAGGGTGGATAGTGGACAAATATTGGTACTTGAGCCGTTATCCACCAGTGCTCGAGTAACTGCCGAATCTTCACATTTGACAGTCAAGTAGAAAGCTTTGTTATGTTCCGTGTCTTCCACTGGCAGATCATCATCAGAGAATGTTACCCTGTTCACCTCAAAAATTTTGTTAGCAATCGTTTCAAGGTGGTTTATTAAAATTTCATTGGGCACATGAGCTTCATTCAGTATCTTCATCAGGGCCCGACGATGTTCATCCGAATGGATCTGTAATGATAGCAGCGAGATTTGGGCCGGTGTTTTCTTCAACTGTTCGACCACGGAGTAATCCTACACTTTCATTTTTTTCAAGAATTCCTCAGCTTCTTCTTCTGACACAGGTTTCTTCGTCACAGCTGGGTTGGATCTTCTCAACTCCACTGGAGCAAAACACCGTCCTGATTGAGTTAGTCCCTGCGCCTCACAACTATCCTCCTCCACTTGTTTTCCTTTGTACATCACCACTGCCTTTTCATACTTCCAAGGCACGGCCTTGCTATCGATCATTGTCAATTGGACTACCGGCTTTATGGTGACCAGTTCCCTGCATACCCCTTTCAACACAACTGTGGGTGTGGGTGATGTCCCTGATATTACCAATTTGGCTGGCTCTGGTTTCTTTGTTGCGGTGGACGGACTCTTTCCCAATATCACCACTGGCTTGACACCTTCCCCCTCAACTGTACCCCTGGTCTTTCACCGGTCGATTCTTCTTTCAGAGCGGCCTGGATCATCATCACTGTCTGTGAGGGCTTCCTCGGCTCTCCTCCCTCATATACCAACTCAACCATGTGAGCTTCGTGGTGTGTTGGCAATGGGTTCTGGTTGATGTTAGGTGCCTCCAGCGCCTGGACCTTGATCTTGTTGGCATCAATAAGATCTTGTATTGCCTGCCTCAACCTCCAAAATTTTTCGGTATCATGCCCCAGCATTCCCGAGCAGTACTCGCAGCTTATCGATTGGTCCAAATTTTGGGGTGGGGGGTTTGGCTCTCTAGGCTCGATAGGACTCACTAAACCTAGCCGTCTCAATTTGTGGAACACTGCGGTATAGGTCTCTCCCAACTCAGTAAAAGCTCTCTGTCTCTGTAACCTGTCATTTCTAGCAGCGTGATTTCCTCGAAAGCCCGCCCCTGGAGGGTTACTGTATGCTCTTGGTGGAGGATAGGTGTTTTGTGGGGGAGGGTAGGTGTTTTGTGGTGGTGCATATGTGTTTTGGGGAGCCGGCGCGCGCCATTGCGGGCGAACCGGAGGCTGAGTGTATATTTGGGCTTTGTGCACGGAGAAGTGTGGTTCTTTAGGTGGATAGTAGTGTTGTGGTGGGCTGTATGGGTAGTCTGGCCTGTGGGGTCTGGGTTGGTTGTAGTACGGTTTGCCGGACCTGGACCAACAGCCTGCCTCAACCGTGGCGACTTCTTCTTTCTTCTTCCTTCCCAGCGCACCTCCCGTGCCGCTCTGAATAGCTTGGATCGTTGCCTTGAGTGCTGAGTAATTCAAGATTTTATCAGACCTCAGCCCCTCCTCGATCATAACCCCTATCTTTACTACTTCATTGAAGGATTTTCCAACCGTCGTCACCAAGTGACCAAAGTAAGTTGGATCCAGCGTTTGCAGGAAGTAGTCCACCATTTCTCCCTCTCTCATGGGAGGATCAACTCTGGCTGCCTGTTCTCTCCAGCGGAAACCAAACTCACGAAAGCTTTCCCCAGGTTTCTTTCCGGTCCTCAGCAATATAAGACGGTCAGGGACTATCTCAAGATTGTATTGAAAGTGACCCGCGAAAGCCTTCGCTAGATCATCCCAAGTGTACCATCTGCTGGAATCCTGCCTGGTATACCATTCCAATGCCGATCCACTCAAGCTTTGACCGAAATAAGCTATCGGTAGCTCATGTTTGCCGCCTGCCCCTCTCATTTTTCTACAAAAGCCCCGCAAATGTTCCATGGGATCACCGTGCCCTTCATATAAATCAAACTTAGGAATCTTGAACCCAGCCGGGAGTTGGACGTCCGGGAAAGGGCAAAGATCCTTGTAGGCCACGTTGACCTGGTTGCCCAATCCATGCAGGTTCCTGAAGGATTGCTCCAGGATTTTGAACTTCCTCATTACCTCATCTTGCTTTGGGACCTTAACCGGCTTTTCAATCTCCGCCGGTACCTCCAAGTGCGGATTGTAGGTATGGGGTTCTGGTGCATTGAATGTGGGTTCAGGGGGATAGTATTGCGTATCGTGAGCCTGAAACAATGGCTCGCTAGTTGATCTTTGCAGGGTGGCTTATGTGGGTCCCATAAAAGTGGGAACATTTGGTGTTGGGAGAGGTTGATGGGGTGGTGGAACTTGGGAATCATGGGGGCTTCTCTCCTGATGATAGCTGTGATTCGGGAGGCTTGTTGAAGGGCCAGAGTGAGGGTATTCCAGCATATGCCCTAGTGGTTCAGGGCTCTTTTGTGGTTTGGCCAAAGCTAACTGCATTGCATTCATCTCCAGTCCCATCCTTTCTATCTTCGCCATCGCTTCTTTCAACAACTGGCTTACCGGCCTTTCTTCCTCGGTACTATTTTCTAAAGTAGTCATGCTTGTTGGTACTGGTCCTTTGGATCTGGTTTGATAAGGGTGTGTTGCCAGAATGCTTTAACAACTAACTGTCTGGTATTTGTGGAAAACAACAAACTTGTTAGCGTTAGAGTTTAACAGATTTGATAATAGCACATTGGAGATGCAATGTTCCTAGGCAGTTAACCATTTCTAACATGCTTTGCTTCAAACACATGCGTCATCCCGGCTTGCTTATTTGCACCTTTAAAGTGCTTTGGGAACCCCTGTATTTCTTTCCATTTATTCTTTCCTTTTCTTTCTCTTTTTTTTCTCTTTTCCTTTTCTTTCTTTCTCTTTTTTTCCTTTTCCTTTCTTTTTAGTGGCGGTCGAATCTTATGTGGATTGCCTACGTATCACGTCCCCGCGTGAATTAGACCGGGCGTAGTTCTGCCACAAAGTAAAGACACAAAAATTCTGTTGGAATCATTCAATTCATCACCAAAATGTTCTATTACAAATTACTTATCTCAAACAAAGAACAACAATAGTACATATTCCAAAGTTCTTAACCCGACTTGATGAAAAGAAAAAGAAAACAACATATGGGAAGACAATAAAGCCAACAAACAAGACTCGAACTGGGGATACATTAAAATTCCAAATTAGGGGCTCACGAGGCATCGTTCGGCCTTTCCGCAGACTTTGGTGTAAGGCCTCTCTGCAAGCTCTTCAACTCATTCATGATCTGGTGGGCGTATCCCATGATGGAAGTAAGGAGGGTATCCCGAGGTATTTGCTCACATGCTAGGCATCTCATGTAGATGTAGTGCCCAATCTCATCAATCCTTCCTCGAATGTTGTCCCTCTCAACGAACAATTGCTCTATTCGCCGGTTCTTTAATCCCAGTGCTTGAGCATTGTTGACGAGTCGATCTTGGAACTTCTCCATTTGTCTTTCCATTCTGGTCATCGCATCATAACAAAGCCTTCTGTCAGCTTGGGCATCTCGTGCTTGTTTGAAGATCCACTCCTGAAGAGTGGAGTTCGTTTTCCTTAATATCCCGATGCTCATTTCAGAATCCCTTATGACTTGTTGAAGATGCTTCCTCCGGGACATTGTACCTTTTGCCCATCTGACCTTTATTCTTGCTATGCAAGCTTTCGATCTCTCTAATTCTTCTCGGCTTTTGCTGACTTGATTTCTCAACTCTGCTATCAATCTTTCGTCGGAGCGACATTTCTGTCGGTCGCTGTTACTCTTACTGACTTGGCGAATGCGGGCTTTCAGTGTCTGGTTTTGTTTGGCTAATTTGTTCTTTTCACCCTGATCAGAGGCGACTTACACGTTGTTCTCAAATGTAAGCCTTTCAACTTGTCGCTTTAGCTTCCCGATTTCAGCCCGATAGCCTTCCTCCCTCCTTAACCAGCCCCACTGCTCCTGCGAATCATCCGTAACTTGTTGGACGTGAGCTCTTTTAGCAGGTCTCTGGCAAATCTGGAAGCTTCTCTCGAACCAAACATAGTACTTTGGGTCTACCTCACCCTTAGCCAGTTCTCGAACCATAGTCTTGGGCTCCAAGAATCTACATTCGTGCCACAGCTTTCTAATCTTTCCTTCGGGAAATACGACTCCTAGGCTCAGCTCAATGGCGTGCTTGCTTAGATCTTCATCAGTGGGAATTACTTGAAATCTTCCTAGCTGGCGCAATACCCGATGAGGATCATATGGTTGGACGCTGCGAAGTCCCATCAAAAGAATATGACATTCCTCGACCGCCATGTATATTACCTCAGTATCAGTCAGCCACCCAAATGCTTTCAATTTGGTCGGCTGTTGTTGACCTCAATCGTGTAAGCCATGCTTCGACACCTTCGGGAAATATGACGCCTGTCATTCGTTTCTCAAAGCCGCTGATACAGTTTCTCTCAGTCAACCCGTGCTTCATGTATCCCGCTCGGTGATGGAGGTGTTCTTGCATCCATAGCTGGAGTAACAGATTGCATCCCTGGAAGAACTTGCCTCCTTCTCGGCATATAGTTAAAGCTCGGTAGATTTCGGACAAAATCAAAGGAACCACAGTACTGTCAGTTCTTTTGATTGCAACATCGGCCATCCCTACAAGGCCTATCTCTACTTTCTTATCTTTGCGGGGATAGACCATGACTCCCAGGAATGTTGTGATAAATGCCAAAGTACGTCTTGCTTCCCACTTGTTTCTGTTCCCAGCATGAATTAATCCAAGGTTTGGTTCTTCAAAACCCTGAGGAGTTCCGTACCGTTGATACAAGAATTGGAGAGCACAACATCCTCTCGACAAATCATCATTCTGCACCTTCCGACTAATGCTTAGCAAATCCAAAAACGCGTGCGGAGATACTGGTCTTGGTGAAAGTAAATACTGCCCTCTTAGTTTCCCATTCAACCCCACATATCCGGCGATTTCCTCTAGTGTAGGTGAAAGTTCAAAGTCAACAAAACGGAATACATTGCGGGTTGGGTCCCAGAATGGTATTAGAGCTTCGAGGATATCTGTCCTTGGCTTGATATTCAGCAGATTGACAAAACCTCCCAATACTATTCCCACTATCTCTTTACTATCCGCTTCCAGATCATTCCACCATATGTGGAGTTGCAGAGGGACCTCGCTAAAGATTGAGAACGGTTCATTTCGATTTGTGCTCATCCTGCACATTTATTAAGGTAATTAAAGAAAGAAAACTTTTATTAGACTCAAAACAGAACTATCAATATTCGATTTTTTTGAATTTTGAAGATGAAGGACTCGGTTTTCAAATACGGCCTTTCAGCACTTCAGGGACGAAGATTTTAAGGCTGTGTGGGTCTACCAGTCAAAATCGCAAAAATGGCCGTTTTTTGTGCAAATTCAGCCTTCCGGCGTCCCTTTCGGGAATACTCGGCTATTTATGGCGAAACAGCCTGACTTGATTTATTTTTCTGATGAAATTAACATTTGACATGTTTTGGTTATTTTTAGCAAAAGGGGAGGTTGGACCCGATGAGGGTTGCCTACGTATCTCACACCTGGTGAGAATCAAACCGGCGTAGTTCGTCCAATTAAACAAACTATTTTGAAGTACTTTAAGCAAAATAAAAATGAAAATAAGGGCAAAACTATTACCTTGATTTTTTTTATTTTTTTTTATTATTATTATTTTTTTTTAAAAAAAGATTAAAAAACAACCTATTTTCGCTTCTATTGACAAATAAACTAAAACAAAAATCAAGACTTTTTTCCCATAACAGAATAAGTTATTATTTCATTCTTCCATTTCTGCAGATCGGACAAACTAAAAATGATACTTTTTTTTGAATAAAACAACTATATTAAACATATTTTTCTCCAAATTTTGTCAGAGTTTGACACTATTTGGACATTGTTATTATTTTTTTTCACAACAGAAGATTAACCCTATAAGCTGTTATTTTTTTTTCAAAGTCGGTCGTCATGCAAGTCCAAACAAATAAATGCACAGCGTTGAGTAAGATGCATCAGGATGGTCTTTTCTGTTTCAGGTTCCTATTCCTAGACGGACCCAACCCCTGTGTTGAGTCCCCTAAGTCAAAAATGCACATGATGCGGATAAGCGTTCCTACTAGAGATCCGGCATGTGGCTTTGTTATACTAGGTTCAGAACCTGGGTGTTTGTTCTAGACCTGGCTTACCCGAGCGGACAGCTCGTGCCGAGGGGGGGCAGTGTACCGGGAATACAGAAGCTTCACCGGCTTAGCAATTTGTCTGAACCTCGTTCTAAATTGGGATTTGACACTATACAGAAAAGAAGTCGTACGAAGTACACCCTTCTTCATGATTCAGAAGACTCAGAGAGGATATGGGTTTCGGCACAATTTATATACAGTTCACAAAATATCAAAGCGGTAAAAGCAGTTAGTTAGCACATTAAGCACAGATCATGTAACAAAATCAGATAAAGCTAAACATAACAATTTATTCTAAGCTCGATTTCTAACCCTGAACTAGTGGTTCTGGGTCGTCGTCCCCAGCAGAGTCGCCAGAGCTATCACACCTCCTTTTTCCTTTTTCTGCCCCCCGCGAGGGGTGAAGGAGTTTTTTCAATTAAAGGACAATCGAAACGGGATTTGTTTGTTTATTTCAGAGTCGCCACTTGGGAGATTTAGGGTGTCCCAAATCACCAATTTAATCCTGAATCGAGGAAAAGAATGACTCTGTATTACAGTCCGCGAACCAGAAATCCGGATAAGGAATTCTGTTAACCCGGGAGAAGGTGTTAGGCATTCCCGAGTTCCGTGGTTCTAGCACGGTCGCTCAACTGTCATATTCGGCTTGTTTATCTGATTTTATACAATTATGCGCTCATGTGCAAGTTTTAACTCTTTACCGCTTTTATTATTATATTTTTTAAAAAAAAAGAATGTGAACATCGTTTAAAACATGTCTTTGGATTACGTCACATGAAATGCACCCGCAATCTGGAACACATTTTTATTCAATGTTTTGGGATTTGGATTTGGGTCGCATGAAATGCGCACCCGAGTTTTAAGAAGGTAAGATTAATTATATCGCGCCTAAAGAGTCTAGCGCGTTATTATCTTTGGGGAAAACAGTGAAATTCACTAAACAGTCCATCCAAAATTCTAAGTATTTATTTTGATCAATTATTGAGGGCCCCGCGACTTGCATTTTTGTTTGGCAAGGCTCGTCTCGTTTTATTTAAAAGGTCGTCCTATAGTGGCTATGTTTTCTATTGAATTTGTCTCTAATAATGAAAGAAAAAGATACCTAATTTATTTACATGCTTGAGAGTTATTATTAAAAGAAATTTCGAACCTAAGTAGTTAACATCGAAGATAGACGGGAACATGGGGGCTAGCACAGTTTTGGGGGCCCAGGTCCAGCATACCGGGCACGGAACTGGACCGGGGCCATTTCTATATATATATTTTTTACGTCCGACCTGCGGCTTACTTTTACATTTTTAGTATTCACAATAAGGCGGAAATGGAATCAACAACTACAAAACTCCTTTTATGCCTCTAAATAAACAAACATGTTAATTAAAACAGTTTAAACTACCGATTAATTAGCCTAAAGCCTTTATACGTATTTGAAACATGCTTTGCACAGAAATGTGCTGAAATAACAGAATGCTATCATTACATTATTGGTTCTTGTAGAATAATATGCGAGGAGTTCTATATACTATTACGGCTTGATACTCAATTGTACATAGCAAAACTACTACATGCTTCTAACAAATGAAACTATATATCCTTTTACACAACTTAAAATTTAAGAATACATGAAACCAAACGTTAAAATTTCAGTTCTTCATCTTATATCATGCTTCAAATTTTCAGACCTACAACAGCCATGATAAAGTTGTGTACCTGGTAGAAGAACAAAGATACAGTGGAAAAGAAGTCAGCAGTGATAGCAGCAGTGCAGCAACAACACAAGCAGCACTCAGCAACCAAACAAACCCAACAAGCAGATTCAAGAACCAAAAGACAAACCCCAGCCAGAAAAATCCAATGACAACCAAACAGGGAAACCAGCGACAGGTTTGAACCAAAAACAGAAAACCAGGAGTAACCTAATGGAACAGTACTCAGCAAGCATAAAACTAAACAGGGGCAAGCAACAGGGATTTCTGATTTTTGTTAAACACTCAAAGTCAAAGACAAGTTGAAGCTTTTGATGTAAAGCTTAACCTAGAATGAGGATCAAACAGCCCTCACACTCTTGTTCCTTTCCTTTTCAATTCTGAAGTCTTTTTCCTCTACCTTAATATCTGATTTTTCTGCCCTTAAACTCTGATGTCTAACCCTTTTCTCCACCTTAAATGAGCCTATTTATAGGCTAAATACAAGCCAGCCCCAGACTACCTCGTTTCCCCAGCCCTCAACTCTGCCCATACCCCTTTATTTCCCATTAACAAGTGTTTTGTGCCTCAATGGTATGGGCAGCTGACAGCCTTTAAATTAACCCCATGCTATCAAGTTTTGTTTCCCACTATTGTATTAGTTTAATGCTATTTTAGTACCCTATTGTCAGCCCATCTTAAACTACTCATTTCTGCTCTTTTCCCACCCCAAACTACCCCTGTTAGCTCCCAATTATTACTGTATTACCCCACTGCAACAGTAGGACATTTTGAACTTCTGCAAGTTCAAATTCAAGCTGCCCCAAACTGAATTCTAGCTATTATAGTGCAGCTACAATCCATTCAAAGATAATGTCAAGCAATCAACCAACGACAATGATTCGATCAGTCATATGAAGCTATACAAAAATCAGAATTTTTGTACATTCAATCTTATGAAACTAATCGACATCATTTATCTAATCGACTATACTAATTATGACATGGAATAATCAGTCGACCCAACAAACAACACGAACGGGGCATCAACTGCCTTCAACAACTTTGCACGACAATGGGAATCTATATGAATTATCTATTCGACGACGTTAATTAACTCGAACATGTATATCACCATACGCATTCAAAACATAAACAGAATAACAATCGACCGAATAAAAGGTCTTACAAAGATGGAGAACAACTAACAGAAAAATAGAAATAACAAACAAACTGACTAAACATGCTGACAAACTCAAGCAACATTTAAACAAAAAGAGAAAGGAAAGAGGGAACTCACTCTGAAAGCTTAACAACAAACGACCCCAACTTTGACTGGATTTGCCCATCTTGGGGTTGAACAGACCTTAATCGAGGTGTTCTTAACCGAGAACCCTTCGATTAAGGTCTATTAGACCCCAACCCTCTGTTAAACTGGCCGGATTCCAAGGTTCTTGTGTTCTAGGGTTCGAATCGGTCCGATTTGGGGCTTGAGGATTTGTGGGTAGATTCGGACCAAACCAAGCTTAGTTTGGTCACGAGTGAGGCTAGGGTAATAACTAGTGTGAATCTGGGGTGGGTTGGTGTAGATCGGGGTTTTGCTCGAATCTTCAAATCAAGATTCGAGATGAAGGGGGATCATTCGAGGCAAGGGGGTAACAGATTTGGGTTCAGGGAGTGAAGGAGGTGCTATGGTGTTAGAGGGGTGACCAGCGGCGTAGATGCCGCCGGGTTTCAGGTGAAGGAAGCTTAGGGCGGCTAGGGTTTGGGAGGTCTGGGTTTGGGTTTGGGTTTGGGACGATGAAGGGGGGTGTTCGGATGGGGGCATGGGGTAAGGGTTTGAGTTTATATACGTAGTGGGTGGTTAGATCCGGGCCGTTGGATGAAGTGAGATCGAGGGCCAGGATCTTTCACTTAATGAGGAACGGTGTCGTTCCACCTAAAAGAGGGTCGGGCTGGTCCGGGGTTAAACGGGTCGGGCATATGGGAATGGCCTGAGGTCGTTGGATGGGATTGGATTAACGGTTGAGATTAGACGGCCCTATACAGCGTCGTTTGGGTAAGTGATTGGCCTGATCTGGGCCGTTCCTCTGAATCAATCAATGGCTCGAAAAGGTGATGCCAATACGGCGTCGTTTGGTGCGTCTAAGGGGTCAGGCGACTGGACTAGATCAATGCAAGGGATTGGGCCTGATTTTCAATTGGATTTTTGGCCCAAATCCGGTATAATTTTCCTTTATAATTAACAAAAATTCTTAAAAACAAAAATTTAAACTACACAAATATTGATTACCACCTAACAACAATTATCACACGAATTAAAACATTTTAATAAAAATTACCATGACAACAAAAATGCGTATTTTTGTGATTTTCGCTTTTAAAAACCAAATTATAGTTAATTATTTCCTAAATGTAACATTTATTCCTAGATTCAAGCAACATGTATCTTTGTATTTTTTAACTATAGCAAGGCGAGCATTTACGGGCAGAACAGTTATCAAAATGTCACGCACATTCCCAAAATTGTACCCGAAGGTAATTTATTTTGTTTATTTTTCGATTTCTTTTGGAATAGCTTCCGTGAAGCAAAAATCACATGCTCACACTCCCCCCATTGCTAGAGGCCGAGGCAGAGGCCGGGGGAGGGCACCGACCCGTGGTAGGGGACAAGGGCTTCCCAAAGCTATTCCAGTAGCACCACCAGCAGATCCTACGGGAGATCCTATCATCGAGGAGCAGGGCGAGGTGCCCGCAGATGAGCCAACCCCGGCATATTTTATGACAACACCGGGATCTCAGGAGGTCATGGGCCGCATGCTACGGTTCATGGATTCTATGACTCAGGCTGGTTTATTTCTAGCAGATCCAGCTACCTCACAGGCAGGAAGTGGAGCACAGACCCATACTGCTCAAGCTCCAGGTCATGCAGCCGCAGTGTATCAAACTCCGGGTGCACTACCCGTAGATGGGGCCCAGCCTGTCGCAGCAGTGGTGCCCCAGCCCAGACCAGCTGTGGACGGTGACCCACAAAAGTTATTGGATAGATGGACTAGACTTCACCCTCCTATATTCGGGGGTGAGCGACATGAGGATGCCTAGGACTTTATCGACAGGTGCAGGGACAGACTGCACAACAAGAGGATATTGGAGTCACATGGAGTTGACTTCACTACTTTTCAGCTGGAGGGCAGGGCCCGTAGATGGTGGCAGACCTATGCTCTTGGCAGGCCAGCAGGTTCTCCTCCCCTCACTTGGGGTCAGTTCACATAATTATTCTTGGATCAGTACATTCCACCCTCTGAGAGGGAAAAGCTGTGGTATTAGTTTGAGCATCTTGAGTAGGTCCAGATGTTGGTAACCGATTATGAGGTGAGGTTCTCTGAGTTATCTTGCCATGCACTCATGATACTTCCCACATATGCAGAGAGAGTGCAGAGATTTGTTGCGGGGTTACACCCCACTATACGATTTGGTATGGCCCGAGAGGTAGAGATGGGTACAGGTTATCAATTAGTGGTTGAGATTGCTCGCAGGATTGAGGGATATAGTCTGAGGGGTAGAAAGCAGATGCAGCAAGATAAGAGGGCTAGATTCTTCGGAGAGTTCAGAGGCGCCCCGGCTAGGGGTAGAGTTCATTTTGGGAGGGGTCAGCCCAGCAGACCCCCATTTCAGCACCACCACCTGCTCGGGGTGCTCCAGTGCGCCCCTATTTCAGCATCATGCCAGAGAGTTCTTATCGCCCGCCAGCTATTCAGGGTTCCTCCAGTGGGTATTCAGGTCCTCTAGATTCTTTTAGTTCCTATTTCAGTGCTATGTCGGAGAGTTCATACCTCCCACCAGCTATCCAGGCCTCTTCCAATGGATCTACGGGTTTTCAGAGTCAGCCATCACGGCAGCAGGTCACTGCACCGCGTAGTTATTTTGAGTGTGGAGACCATGGTCACATGAGGAGATACTGCCCCAGACTTCAGGGCAAGGCAGTGCAGTAGGGTCAGCAGCCCACGATTTGAGCACCAGCTGCCCAGCCACCTAGAGGTGGAGGGCAGGCTGGTAGAGGCCGTCCTAGAGGTGGAGGCCAGGCAGGGAGAGGTCAGCCAGCTACTGCTCAGTAAGGTGGAGGCCAGCCAGCCGGCGCTCCAGCCAGATTCTATGCCCTTCCGGCCAGGCCACATGCATTAGCCTCAGATGTCGTCATCACAGGTATTATTTTCATCGATGGTAGGGATGCTTCGGTACTATTTGATCCAGGGTCTACTTATTCATATGTATCATCTCTGTTTGCTCATTTCTTGGTTATTTCTCTTGAGCCTTTGGGCACTCCTATTCATGTGTCCACTCCTGTGGGTGATTCTGTGGTTGTGGATCAGATCTACCGGTCCTGTGTGGTCACCTTCTGTGGTTTCGAGACTAGAGCAGATCTTCTGTTGCTTGATATGATCGATTTTGAGGTCATCCTGGGCATGGATTGGTTATCTCCATATCACGCCGACCTAGATTGCCATGCCACGACTGTTTCACTAGTGATGCCAGGGTTGACGAGGTTGGAGTGGAAGGGTTCCACAGTTAATACACCTAGTCGGGTTATTTCTTTCCTAAAGGCTCGGCATATGGTCGAGAAGGGGTGTTGGCTTATTTAGCTTATGTTTGAGACACCACCGCAGATTCTCCGACGATTAATTCGGTACCAGTAGTCCAAGAGTTTGCCGATGTTTTTCCTTCTGATCTTCCTGGCATGCCTCCGGATCGTGATATTGATTTCTGTATTTATTTGGCTTCAGGCACTCAGCCTATATCTATTCCACCGTACTGTATGGCTCCTAAAGAATTGAAGGAGTTTAAGGAGTAGCTTGAGGAGTTGTTGGCGAAGGGGTTTGTTAGGCCCAGTGTATCGCCTTGGGGCGCACCAGTGTTATTTGTAAAGAAGAAGGATGGGACTATGCAGATGTGCATTGATTACCGCCATTTGAACAAAGTCACCATCAAGAACAAGTATCTGTTGCCTCGTATCGATGATTTGTTCGACAGTTGCAGGGTGTTAGGGTGTTTTCTAAGATCGACTTGAGGTCAGGGTATCATCAGCTGAAGATTCGGGACTCAGATGTTTCGAATACTGCATTCCGGACTAGATATGGGCATTATGAGTTTCTGGTGATGTTCTTTGGCTTGACTAATGCTCCAACAACATTTATGGATTTGATGAACAGGGTATTTAGGCCTTATATTGATTCATTTGTCATCATCTTCATTGATGACATCTTGATATACTCACGTATCCTGGGGGAGCACGAGCAACATTTGAGAGTAGTGCTTCAGACCTTGCGAGAGCAGAAGCTGTATGCTA
Source organism: Nicotiana sylvestris (assembly GCF_000393655.2). Lineage (NCBI taxonomy): Eukaryota > Viridiplantae > Streptophyta > Magnoliopsida > Solanales > Solanaceae > Nicotiana > Nicotiana sylvestris. Next base: position 15,236,511 of record NC_091064.1, read on the forward strand.
AGTTCTCCACGTGTGAGTTTTGGCTAAAGTCAGTGGCATTCTTAGAGCATGTTGTGTCAGGAGAGGGTATTAAAGTGGATCCCAAGAAGATTGAGGTAGTTTAGAGTTGGCCACGTCCTACTTCAGTGATCGAGATCAGGAGCTTCCTAGGGCTAGCAGGTTATTACCGGTGATTCGTGTAGGGCCTTCATCTATTGCATCACCTTTGACAAGATTGAACCAGAAGGGTGCTCCATTCCGTTGGTCCGATGATTGTGAGGAGAGCTTCCAGAAACTCAAGACAGCTTTGACTACGACACCAGTTCTTGTATTGCCTTCCGGCTTGGGGATGTATACAATATATTGTGACACTTCACGCATTGGCTTGGGATGTGTATTGATGCAATAGGGCCAAGTTATTGCATATGCTTCGCGTCAGCTGAAGGTTCACGAGAAGAATTATCATGTGCACGATCTAGAGTTGGCCGCGATTATTCACGCCCTTAAGATATAGAGGCATTATCTGTATGGGGTGTCATGTGAGGTTTATACTGATCATCGCAGCTTGCAGCATTTGTTCAAGCAGAGGGATCTTAATTTGAGGCAGCGCAGGTGGCTTGAGTTGCTGAAGGATTATGACATTACCATTCTTTATCATCCGGGCAAGGCAAATGTGGTTGTGGATGCCTTAAGCACGAAGGCATAGAGTATAGATAGTTTGGCATTCATTTCAGCAGGGGAGAGGCCACTAGCTTTGGACATTCAGTCCTTGGCTAACAGACTTGTGAGGTTGGACATTTTAGAGCCCAGCCGAGTTCTTGCGTGCGTGGTGGCTCAGTCTTCTTTATTGGGGCAGATCAAGGCCCGGCAGTTCAATGATCCACATTTGGCGGTTCTCAGAGAGACGGTACTTCAGGAAGGTGCCAAGGAGGTTTCTATTAGTGAGGACGGTGTTTTACGGCTTCAGGGCCGTCTATGTGTTCCTAATATTGATGGTCTGAGGGAGAGGATTCTAGAAGAGGCCCACAGTTCGCGGTATTCCATTCATTCGGGTGTCACGAAGATGTATCGTGACTTGAGGCAGCATTTTTGGTGGCGGAGAATGAAGAAGTACATAGTGAAGTATGTGGCTAAATATTTGAATTGCCAGCAGGTCAAGTATGAGCACCAGAGGCCGGGTGGACTACTTCAGAAGATGCCTATTCCGGAGTGGAAGTGGGAGCATATCACCATGGATTTCGTAGTTGGGTTGCCGCGGACTTTTCGGAAATTTGATTCAGTATGGGTCATTGTGGATAGGTTGACCAAGTCGGCTTACTTCATTCCAGTGGTGACTACCTATACAACGGAGAGGTATGCTCAGGTTTATATTCGGGAAATAGTTCGGTTGCACAGTGTGCCTGTTTCCATCATATCAGACAGAGGTCCTCAGTTCACTTTCCATTTCTGGAGAGCCATTCAGAGTGAGTTGGGGACCTATGTAGAGCTTAGCATAGCATTCCATCCTCATACCGACGGGCAGTCGGAGCAGACGGTTCAGATTTTAGAGGATATGCGTAGAGCATGTGTGATGACTTTGGGGGCAGTGGGATCAGTTCTTGCCTTTAGCGGAGTTTGCGTACAACAACAGCTATCAGTCTAGCATAGAGATGGCTCCGTACGAGGCTTTATACGGTCGACGTTGTCGTTCTCCTATTGGGTGGTTTGAGCTGGGTGAGGCTAAGTTACTCGGTACAGAATTGGTACAGGATGCCTTGGATAAGGTAAAGTTGATTCAGGAGAGGCTTCGCATAGCTCAGTCCAGGCAGAAGAGTTACGCGGATCAGAAGGCACGTGACGTATCATTTATGATTGGCGAGAAGGTTCTCTTGAAAGTCTCACCAATAAAGGGCATTATGAGGTTCGGGAAGAAGGGCAAGTTGAGCCCAATGTTTATTGGTCCCTTTGAGGTGTTGCGGCGAGTTGGGGAGGTTTCCTATGAGCTTGCTTTACCCCCCAGCTTATCGGGAGTTCATCTAGTTTTTCATGTATCGATGCTTCGGAAGTATCACGCTGACCTATCCAATGTGTTGGACTACTGTACTATCTAGCTGGATGAGAGTTTGGGTAACGAGGAGGAGCCAGTTGCCATTATTGATAGACACGATCGCCAGTTGAGGTCCAAGAGGATTTCTGTGGTGAGGGTCCAGTGGAGGGGCCAACCAGTTGAGGAGGCGACCTGGGAGTCCGGGGAGGACATGCAAAGCAGATATCCCCATTTATTCAGCAGTTCAGGTACTTTTCTATGTTTGTTCGAGGACGAACGTTTGTTTAAAAGGTGGAGAATGTAATGACCCGACTAGTCGTTTTGCCTTCTAAGACCCCGTTCCCTTAAATAAAACTTTTCGTTCTTGCTTTAGCTAATTTACGACTTGCGGGGATGGTCGATTCGGGAATTGGAAGAGTTTTGAGTGAAATATGTCCATTTGATTCTTTAAGATTCTCTTAAAAGACTAAGTTTGACTTTGGTCAACATTTTGAGCAACGGACCCGGATCCGTGATTCGACGGTCCCGGAGGGTCCGTGGAAAAATATGGGACCTGGGCGTATGCCTAGGATCGAATTTCGAGGTCCCTAGCCCGAGTAATGAATTTTTATTAGAAATTGTTAATTTGAAGTTTTAAGGATTTAAAGAAACTAAGTAATCATTGATTTCCTAGGTATCGGGCTCGTATTTTGGTTCCAAAACCTGGTACAGGTCCGAAATATCATTTAAGACTTGCCTGAAAATTTTGGTGTCAATCCGAGTAGTTTAAGGGCGTTTTGGCCCGTTAGAGGGAAATTAAGAACATGAAGTTCATAAGTTTGATTCATCTGGATTTAGGGGATGATATCTAGATTTGGCGTTGTTTCGGGTGTTCCAAAGATTCGAGTATATTCGTCTCGTGATTTCAGACTTGTCAGTATGTTCGGGTGGGGCCCGGGAGCCCCGAGCGTCAAACGGACGAGGCTCGAGTGAAGTGGAAAATTTGGAAAAGGGCTGAAGGATTGCTGTTTTGTCATAACCACATCTGCGGTTCTTGGACCGCAGATGCGGGACCGTAGGTGCGGTTCTTCCATCGTAGAAGCGGCCCAGGTGGCCAGGCCAGGAAACCGCAGATGCGGCTCCGCAGATGCGGCCCTGAGACCGCAGATGCGGCTCCGCAGATGCGGCCCTGAGACCGCAGATGCGGTACCAGCTTTCCCTCCCCTTTTCGCAGATGCGGTCTAATTCTCGTAGATGCGGGACCACAGATGCGGTCCCCTGACTGTAGATGCGGAAATCGCTGGGCAGTGAGGTTCATTTAATACGAGTTCAATACCATTTTTATCACTTATACACTCTTCCATTGGCGATTTTAGAAGCTTTGGAGAGAAGACTTCCACTTAGCATTGTGAGGTAAGTTTATTTCATCCATCTTTAGTTTAATACTTGAATATTAGATTGATTAAACACTAGAAATTAGGCAAAAATCAAGGGGTTAGAGCAAGACCTAAGGTTTTAATAAAATTTAGATTTAACCACGAAATTTGTTATGAAATGAATTAAGAATCATATATTATTGATCCTTAGGTTGTAGAGAACAACTTCCTTCGAAAAATCTCGGAATCCGGGCACGTGGGCCCGGGGTCGGAATTTAAGAAACTTGTGTAAAAGGTTGGGAGATTGCTTAAATAGTTAGAATTCAATCTTGTGAGTCTATATTGACTAGTTCTTACTTTATTAACTAGTTTGGGATTGTTCGGCTCCGAATTGAGGGCTTGGACTTGTTCTTGATATTTGGAAGTGCGTTTGGAGTGAGGTGAGTCTCCTTTCTAACCTTGTAAGAGGGAATTGTCCCCATAGGTATAATAATTGAGAAAATTGCTACTAAATGCGGGGGCTACGTATGCACTAGGTGACGAGATTCCGTGCGTAGCTACTATGACGTTAATTGCTTGGGTAGATTAGGACCCACATCATGCCTAAATTGTGAATATCTCCATATTAACTTGCTAATGTGATCATTTATGATATGTTAGAGACTTGGAAAGAAATAAAGGTGAACATGTGAACTTTTTGAACTCTTGCAAGAATCTATTTGTATATAAATGCGCCTTTGTATGTATTCTTGATGTTTCTTGACATTTATGGATCGGGTCGATCGCCTCGGTATAAATAGATGCATCTATGGTTTGCACCGTTCGACCCTCGGCAATGCACAGTTTATTTTCTGTTGGAGCGGGCCGTCGACCTCGGCATAATGTGCGCATGATATTTATGCGAAATCTTATACATGACTTGTTTTGTTAAGTATTTTGAAATGTAAATGGCTAACTGAAATATGGTCAAGAACATGATTATTGCTTTTCGTTATAAACTGTTGATTACTGGTGATCCCCATGCTTAGCATAACACTTTATCATATTATTTTGACCCTAGTAAGTATCAAGTCGACCTCTCGTCTTTACTTCTTCGAGATTAGATGGGATACTTACTGGGTACATATTGTTTATGTACTCATACTACACTTCTGTACTTAATTGTACAAGATCTGAGGCAGGTATATCCGGTTACCAGTCTGGTGCGCGCCCCTGATTTAGTGACCGGGACTTCCACGGTAAGCTGCTTCCTTCCTATGCCGTTCAGCAGCCGGATGGAGTCTTTTCTTACTTTTGCTGTCTTTTCTATCTCAGACAGTAGGATAGAGACATTCTTTTGTATATTCTACTAGATGCCTATACTTGTGACACCAGGTCTTGGCACACACATTAGTAGACATTTACTCTGGATTGTATAATTGGGTTATATACTTCTGAGTTTAAATCTAAATTGGAGCATCTGCTTTACTTGTTTCTGATAAAAGTAATATAAGAATTTAATTATGTTTCCGCGTTGGCTTGCCTGGCAATGGTGTCGGGCGCCTTCATGAGCTATTACGGAAATGGGTCGTGACATATACCATATAGGAAATTATATTACCAAATATGTTCATAATTTGCATATTACATGCCATGCTAATAGTATTTCTACAAAATATAGACAATTCATTAAATAAGGAATCATTGTAGCTGTAGGCTTCCTTATTTTCTTCCTTCATGGAGTTTGAAAGCTTCAAGCAAAATCAATTATCAAGAAACCTAGAGTCACAAAACCACAAATACTGCCGAGATTTCGATTTTCGTGGTGTAATTTGAAAAGTTTCAGAGTTAATTTTGCATAAACTAATCATTGCAAATTTCCAAAAACGTGTTCAATGACACATGATTCTGAGTCGAGGGTCTATCGGAAACAGCCTCTCTGCCCTATCAGGGTAGGGGTAAGGTCTGCGTACACATTACCCTCCCCAGACCCCACTTTGTGGGATTTTACTGGGTAGTTATTGTTGTTGTTGTGTTCAATGACACATGAATCACCAAGGTGCTAAGTTTCTCTCGTTATCTCAGTTCACATATTAGCTGAGTTCTAATTTTTTTTTCCAACAGCTTAATTCTCTTTGACAAGTTAACTTCTTAGAAAACAAAAATAGGACGATCCCGCTTCATGTTTCATCATTTTTTATGATTTCACAAATCGAAAATGACTAAATCTTCTATAATTCTTCTGCAACAAACACATTTATGTCCAAATCCCAATTATGCTACAACTGAATGGGAATTAGGATAGCTATGGGAGATTTAGAGAATTTCGAATTTGGGTTTTCAAAAATTATTATTTGTTTGGATTGGGTGTTGTTGCAAATAATTGGGAATATGGTTTGGAGTTTATATCTCAATTTTGAGGGGTTTTGGTGAAGATTAGACTTGGTTTTGGCTGAATTTCAAATTGAAACACGAAGCAAGAAGAAGACGACATGACATACATTATATTGCAGAAATTGTAGAAAAATTATAGAAAAATTGTATTCTGTTGTTTATTTATTTATTTTTTATTCATTTAACTATGTATGAAATTTGAAAAAACAAAAACTTAGGATCATATCTGCTATGTATAACTGTTCACGATTTCAATATGGAATTGAGTATCACCAATAAGAACACAGTTGCATCTTTGTACTGTTACACATTATATCAAATTCTAGTTGTATATAAATGTCCTACATTTTATCTACATTTTATCTACAAATAAACTACATATCAGAGTAAATATATATATATATCAGTATGAATTTTCACAATGTCTACAAAATTTCTACATTATTCTACAATAAAGCTACATATCATTTGAAAAATTAATATGAAAATACAGAATTTCAATGTTTCTATAAATTATCTACAAAATTTCTACAAACTGTTCATAACAGAATTTATCTTTATTTTCATGCATGTTCGTTTGGAACACTAAAGTTACTTGATATGCCAACATCTCCCGTTATAGAGGAATATAACTTATCTACAATTTTCACATATTATTTCCACCCAGTTAAATACAACTACAATAACATAAAACTTACATACAGATTTTATACAAAATTTATACAATATGTCTTTTGTATATTTTGTATCTGATTTATACATAGTAAAAATAAATTTCATACAACTAATATTATATATTATATAACTTATCTACAATTTTTCTACAATTTCTGCAATATAATGTATGTCATGCCTTCTTCTTCTTCTTCTTCTTCTTCTTCTTCTTCTTCTTCTTCTTCTTCTTCTTCTTCTTCTTCTTCTTCTTCGAGTTTCAATTTGAAATTCAGCCAAAACCAAGTCCAATCTTCACCAAAACCTCTCAAAATTGAGATATAAACTCCAAACCATATTTCTAATTATTTGCAATAATACCCAATCTAAACAAATAATGATTTTTGAAAACCCAACTTCGAATTCAAAGCTTCAAAGCTTTTTAATGGCTGTCAATGGTGGAATTGCTGCTCTCTTTTCCTTTCCTCTTATATTACTGAAATTTGGGATTGAGAGATAGAGAGAGACGTAGAGAGAATTCTCAATTCTTTGCAACAACATCCAATCCAAACAAACAATGTCTTTTGAAAACCTAAATTCGAATTCAAAGTTTCAAAACTTTTTAATGGTTGTCAATTGTGGAGGGTTACAGATTTTCGCTGGTTTTAGAAGAGGAAATCGTAGGTTATTGAAGAGAAAATCATGGGTGTGATTTGATACGTGAGTGAGGTGATGGGATTTGGAGAGAGAAACTTGTGGGAGTGGGAATATACGGTTGAGTAAAATTAGGAGACTAATTAATACCATTAAAATCCTAAAAGGGTACATAAATGATAATTAGGTATATAAAAGGTAATTATATTAAAAATTAAGCATAAAGGGTAATATAGTTTACTATATGGTATATGAATAATGTAAAAATTCCTTTAAATAATACATTGGAGCATTAATAGGCCTTGTAGTTATCGAAATTGGTGCACTTTTGATTCTAGAACAAGATATGTTATTCTCCCTGTCCCAACTTATGTAACTGTTTGAATTTCGAGAATTGAATTTCTTCAATTTGATCGTAAATTCAAAATCATTAAAATTTATGAAATAAAATTTATATAAGTTTTTGCTACTTTCATGGTTAGATATAAATGATCATACGTTTTCACTTTTTTCTTCTATTTTCTAAGTTAGGTGCTTGTGCAATTCGGTGCCAGTATTTGTTACTTATCTACTTCAGGATTTCATTGTGAGCAATATATTCCATAAAATTATAAAGGTGGAAATAAATAAAGGAGATAAAAGGGAGAAGAATCAGAAATTAGTATGTCAACCATAATCATCCACACTTGGAAATACATGTTTCATAATAATTTCTGATTACTTGTTTTCTCTTTACTAATTCTTCACAAAAATATTATTTATTGTTTGATAGCAAAATCAAGTGTAGGACGCAAGGCCTGGAACAAAGTGTAATAAGTAACTTGAGTTGGGTGGACTGAATCCCAAAATATATGTTGTGAAGGATTATTGCAAACAATTGACTTTGGATTGCAGAGGATTCAAGTTTGAGATTTTTACATGCTTGGTCCTTTTTTAAAAATTATTATCATAAATGATAGTAGACTTTGTTTATTCTAAAAATAGCATTTCTTTTTTCTTTTTTTTACCTTTTTGGCACTTTCATTTTGATAACTCCATTAACTAAGGGATTCCTCTACATTAATACACTTTTTACTACATTTTCTTTTCTCTCACTCTTCTATAACTTCTTTTTTCTCTTCCATAAATAACACTTACCCAAATATATCAAAGATTCTGAAAGAAGAATATCTCAAAAATAATTCTCTCTACACAATGAGAATTTTAGTATTTCTTTCTTTTTTGAGTTTTAAACTTTTTTCTGTACAATTTTATTTTAAACTTTTTTCTGTATAATTTTATTTTAACTAAAAATATATATTTAATATATTTCAAGTATATTATATTGTGATAATTTATAATGTAAATATTCCATCAATATGTCATATATATATATACCACATATATAACTTATATATATATATCATACTACATACCACATATATAACTTACATATACATCATACTACATTATTATATTGATATTATTCAAAGTATATTGCTAGCATATACCTTACATAAAATTTAATCTAAAATATTAGTATGCCACTAATATGTATATAGAAGAAAAAAATATGTCACATATACTATTTATATACGGATAATTTGTACAAATATGCATGTTATATTAGTGCAAAATATAAATGGCATATTTATAATATCTCTTTAAATATAAATAAGTGTATAAATAAGATATGCATATATACATAATTTTTCCTAAAAAAACACATGATTTATAATATACCATAAACATACATTATATTTTTTTCACGAAATATATGTATTTTATTCCATTGGAATATACAAATATATAATTTTGCTAGGATTAAGTTCAATAAAAAAGGTCCATGTGTAAAAACGAAAAAAATTACTATGGAATGGATCGATGATATATAATTAAATATAAAGACATATATAAACAACATATGTATATATATATATGAATTTTCCTAAAATAATATATGATTTATAATGTATATACACCACAAACATACATTATAATTTTTTCGTAAATATATGTATTTTATTTTGTTAGAATATAAAGATGTATAATTTGCTACATTACATTATATAAAAAGGTCCATGTATGAAAAAGAAAAATCTCTTATGGAATGGATTGGTTTCTAAAAAAAATATAAAACATGGTATAGAATGGACAGAAAAAATAGGGAAATATATTAAATACTAGGACTGCCTTTTTAAACAGCTTGATTCTTGCTGATTTGAATTGAATTAAATCTGCTATATGTATAAATATTTTACTGCCATATTTGTTAATCATTAATTAATGCTAATCTTTTGTATTATATTTTTAATAGTGTGCTATTAATGAAAGTAGCTCTTGAAGTTTCAATAAATCCACTTCCACAACAGCCCGTGGTAATTTCAGTAAAACCTACAAAATTAATTTCTTAATTAGGAAAAGTTGGATGGGCCAAGATGAAACAAATGAAGTATCCTTGAAATAAAAGACCAAAATAGAAAGAGGAAGAGTCTAACTTATAGAAGAATTTTTATACTATAAACTCAAATTTTATGTAATTGAGGGTGGATTCAAGAATTGAATTTTATATGATTGGTTTAGGATTATACTGAACCGAGTGTCTATTGAAAATAGTCTCTCTACCTTCATAAGGTAAGGGTAAGTTTGCGTATATACTACCCTCATCAAATCCTATTTGTGATATTATACTGGGTTTATTGTTGTTGTTGTTGGTTCGGGATTTTATATACCATCAACCTATTTGATCTACTATGTGCAAAATTAATTATATTGCACATAATTAATTTTGTGCAAACCCATAGCCCAAACAACTTAATTCAAATCCTTTGTAAGCGACAGAAGAACACACACTTGAACCAAACATTCTAAAAAAATCTGAACTAATCAATTAAACCAACAGCAACGGAATTAACTAAACTATTAATTAACAGACTAAGCAATTTCAGACAAACAAATAAAAGGAACTCTAAAAACAATCGATTTTCTTTAAAAGCACTTAAGACCAATCTTAAAACAAAGTGTCAACAATTGATTTTCCCTTTAATAAAACTCAGAGATTAAAATGAACTCGTTCTTTTGAAGAAGAGAATCAAAAGGAATGAAAACTTTGACAAGGTCAGGAAGCTTCCAAAGCAAGAAGGTGAGAGAATGAAGGAAGAAAAAAGAAAAGGGAAGAGCAAATACCTAATCAAGCGACATGGCTGCTCCGAATCGGGAACGACTCCTCCGATTTAATCCAAAAATAGGTGTCAAATGATTGTTCCCATCGGGAACAACCAAAAAAAAAACCCATTTCGGTTCAAATTGTCCAAAACAACAACATGCAATCACAGAATTAAAGGCGGAGCAATTTTGGTTCCTGGGGACCTCTAGCTCTGACCTTAAATTCGAGATTCGATGGGATTCGGGGGGATTCGAAGGACATGGAGGGTGGATTTGGAAAGAGAGGAGTGAGGTGATTATGTGGTATCGATTTGGGGTCATTTGGTAATGACGCCGCAAGGTTAAGGCGGTGGGAATTAGGGGCGGCGGGTAGGGTTTCTGTCTCTGAAGGGGTGGAGTCGAGAGAGACGATGAGAGAGGGGGGGTAAGGGTTCGGACCATTATATACTAAAAGATCCTCAGTTCTTGTCCGTTAGATTGAAAGAGATCAACGGTTCAGATCTGGGGATAGCAAAACGGCGTCGTTTGGTTCGTGCCGGGTTAGGGGCGGGTCAGGGCTTCAATTTGGACGGGTCTCAGGACAAAATGTTTGGGCCTACGGAATTTGCATGGAATTGGCCCAAAAACTGATTTCTTTCTTTTTCTTTTCATTCCTTTCCAAATTAATTCTTTTATTTTCAAACTCTTTTAATTAAAAAATTTTCAAATAAAACCCAAACTAAATCCTAAATCAAATTAACCCTACCACATTGAATTAATTAACTCTAACTAATAATTACCACAATTAATTAAACCAAATTAAAGGAAAAACTACCAAAGTTCAAAAATTAAAATTAAAAATGCAAAAATAACTACTTTGCGATTTTCCAATTCTTATAAAATAACTAATTTACTACTTAATTCAAAAGTGCAAAGTTAAATCCTAAATGCAATTGCAACATATTTTTATATTTTCATTAATTAAATAGAATAAACATGCACAGACAAATGCAAACAATTAACAGAAAATGCCACAAAAATCCACAAAATTGCAAACAATGGAAAAATTATTTTGTTTTGAATTTGTAGGAGTAATTCATATAGGGCAAAAATCACGTGCTCACATACTACCCTCCTCAGATCCCATTTGTAAGATTATACTGGGTTTATTGTTGTTGTTGTTGGTTCGGGATTTTATACACCATCAACCTATTTGATCTACTATGTGCAAAATTAATTATATTGCATTTACTTAATGATTTTTTAACACATATACATGTCCCGAACCACGCCTACATAATGTCTAAGAGTTTAGATGAACCCGGAACTTATAGTTTATATCCACCCCACATATAACTAGTTATAATAAGTGAAATTAGTAAATTGATGATTAAGAACTACGGCTGATTAAATTGATCCAGTGATACATTGATAGTACGTATATGCTATTGATGTATCTATTTAGTTAGTAAATCCAAAATGGAAAACTTTTGGGCGCTCACCATATTTAGTTGAATTTCGTATCATGTCGTTTAAAGGATTGTAGATATCGACGTAGAATAGTTTTGTGTCATGAATTTGCATACTCTTTAGCAAATGTTGAAGAAGCAAATTGTACTCTCTTCCAACGGCAGAGTACGACTCAACACATTGGCGGGGTTGAAGTGCACCGCCGGAATATATCGTGATGACCACCGGCAAGCACCCGAATGGCGGAACTCCGACGACACCGATCACTCGAGCTCCGTCGTTTATCAAACCCTAGAACAATTTATATCAAGTTTATTAATACAAATTATATATATTAAAATACATTAAATTGAAACCATTTGAATTTTGTAATTAAAATACTGAATTCGGTTAAACCAGCAGCACAAGACTGCATTTGCCACTGCTTGGACTAGTGACACTTTGTGGAATACAAACCGGTTTAAAAACTTAAGATCAAGAGGGAGAATGAGCACTGGCCCACTCGCAACCCACATTTTGACCTCAAACTCCAAGAGCTTTTCACTTTATTCCCTTGATAAACTCGAACCCGTAATCTCAGAGTTAGAAGTGGATGGTGCTTAACACTGAAGCAACTCTCTCTTGTCAATCCCATAACAATAAAAAAAGGAAAGAAAAGTATAGATGCACTATCTATAGGTCAAGTGAAGTTGTCATATATCAATCTCCTCTCCCTATTACTCCGTTTGACCTTCAACTATTATCGGTTGGCAAGGCTTGGTCAAACATTAGATTTGTTTGAAAACAATCAAGGCGACCAAGCTAGACCAATTTAGTGTTTAAGGAAAATAACTCTATTAAACATTATTTCCTCCGGTCCACAATAAGTGATCAATTTGTTTTTTTTATTTTGGTCAAAATAAGTGTCCATTTATATAATCAAGAAAAAATTCAATTTGTTTTTACAAAATTACCCTTATGTACATATCTCAAAAAAGTTTTCTTACTCCTCACATTAAATATTTAATTAAAGGTAGTTTAGTCATACTAAATATTTTTTTATAGAATTTAGTATTTTTTTAATGAGCGTGTCAAAAGCAAATTGATCATTTATTGTGGACCGAATAGAGTATTATTTTTATTTAAATAGTGCTAAATTTGAGGTCGATAGTTAACTCAATAATTGAATGGCAATTTAACGACTTGTATTAATTTTTCATGACTAAAGAAAACTTTAATGCAATTGCAGATCCAATGGAAAAAACCTCAAATGGTCCCTTCTCAAGTGTTTTATAGGATGTTATCAGAAAAAAGAAACAAAAAGAAAAAGCCTAGCGCAAATGGTTGTGTCAATGTCTTCAATATAATTAATCTTACACCTAACACAATCCTTCCCCACTTCATAAATTAACATTAAGGTTTGGTATCCAAATGATTATTTGTGCCAAATGGACTCACTCAAAGCACAACATCACTGAGAGTTTATTTATTTAATTATTTATTTATTTTGCATAATTTTATTTAAAGAATTTTAAAATTGACTGTTGGAGTTAAGAAGTTGGACCACAACACTGTTGCGGCACACCCCACATAAAAGAAGAAGTCCATTTGTTGTATTTATTTATATCAACCCACTTATTTAGTGAGGCCCATTTTTTTATCATTCTTTAGTAGTTAGCCTTTTTCGGTAGTTAGCCCACTTTTGTATATAGCAGAACTTTGGACTCTTCTAAAAGACACAGAAATCATTTTTCTCTTTTTCAGATTGTGAAATGAAGAACTCTCCTTTTGTCTTCTCTCGTTATTTCTTCAAAAGTTTGACATAGATTTCGATCAATCCATGGAAATCAATGTTTTCACATGGTATCATAGCGGAGATTCCGTTCCTACTCCTCAACAGCTTCCTTGCGATGTTACCCTTACCTATTTTCATCAAAGTTTTCTTGCTCGCTGAGAAATTTAGGGTTTTCTAATTTCATTGAGTCTCCTTCCGCAATCGCTAGCTTTAAAGGTTTGTCGTACCTGAGATTCATCGGATTGACGTGGAAGTAAGTCGATTCCTCCGGATTTTTCATTTTCCAGTTGTTAGGGCTTGATTCCTTTCAAGTTCAAGGCCGTTACCGTCTTTCGGTCACAAAGACGAAGGGTATTCTCTTATCTAGCTAATTTTTTATGTTTGAATCTATTAGATACTGATTGTGGTGAAGACATATGACTGCATGTGCTGTGGTTGAACTCTATAAATTTTCTGACTGAGTAATTGAACTCCAAAAATGGTTAATGTTGCTGCTGATTCGGTACTTGCTAGTTCCTCTGCTAATTTCATACCTGACCCTTCGAGTCCCTTGTTTCTCCTGTCTTCTGATGTCCTGGGAGTTTCCTTGGTTAGTAATCATTTTTCTGGGACTGGATTTGGTGGATAGAGGCGAAATATGATTGTCTCCCTATCTGCTAGGAATAAGATAAGGTTTATTGATGGAATAGTTCTCAAACCTCTTGAAAATTCTCCTCAATTTAGGCAGTGGGATAGGTGTAACAATATGGTCATATCTTGGCTGACCAACTCCCTTACACCAGACATAGCTGAAAGTGTCCAGTACTCTGACATTGCCCAAAGTATTTGGACTCAGCTTAACAAAAGTTTTGGTACTGTCAATGGTGCCAAGGTTTTTGAGATAAAGCAAGAGTTAGCATCCACTAGTCAAGGATCTTTAGATATAGCATCTTACTTCAATAAGCTAGAGAGATTGTGGGATGAATTGGGCTTCATACGTGCATCTCGTGGTAGTTCTTGCACATGTGCTGCCAAGTCTGAGCTCCAAATAGAAGATGATGAGAACAAATTGCATCACTTTCGCATGGGGCTTAATGACACTTATGTTGGAGTTAGGAGTAATCTGCTCATGATGCAGCCTCCTCCATCTTGAGACACTGCCTACAACATCTTGCTTCAGGATGAGAGACAAAGACAAGTGTCCTCACCATCCCAATACCGTACTGATTCAGCCTCTTTCAATGCCCATCTCACTAACAAGTTCTTAGGGACACCTGCCCCTCTTAAACAGTTCAATCAAAGAGTCAACTTTGATCTCAACAAGTCAAATATAGTGTGTAGGTATTTCAAGAAGCCTGGACATTTGGTTGACAAATATTATAAGCTCCATGGGTTCCCACCAGGTTTCAAATTTACAAAGGGTAAGAGGACTGCTGCAAATGTTGAGGTGCAGGGATATCCAAATTCTGTTGTTTTTCAGAATACTGTTGAGAGTTCTCACTCTCCGGCTGAAGGGTCTTCTGAGTCAGAGTCCTTAATTCTTGGGTTAACCAAGGATCAATATTCACAACTTATGATTCTGCTTCAACAGACACAAATTTCAGAGTCACAAGCCCCAGTCCAGCCTCATGGCATCTGCCAACTTTGCTGGTACTTTCTCTCCACCCTGTTGTCTAAAAGATGTATCTTATGGTGTTTGCATGTTAACTAAAGTAGATGAATGCATTTGGATTATAGATTCTGGGGCCACTAACCACATGACCTCCAATAAAGACCTTTTATTTGACATTAAACCATTAATCATACCATACTTAGTTACTTTGCCAAATGGTTATAAGGTCAAGGTAACATGTACTGGTTCCATTCAATTCCTTTGCTTCACATTGCATCATGTCCTTTATATTCCTAGTTTTCATTACAACCTTATGTTTGTATCCAAACTTGTCTGCCAGTTAGATTCTATTGTCCTATTTACTAAGTTTTCCTGCTTGATACAGGCCCCTTCACTGAAGAGGCCACTGAAAATTGGTAAATTGGATGATGGTCTTTATAGGCTTGTGCAGTCCTCCCCTTCTCTTCAATCTCATGCAACAACATGTTAGTCTTGTTCTATAACTGCCCATTTACTTGTTGAAGATGTTCCTTGTAAATACCATTCTCCATTAGCTTCTGATTCTGTTTCTTGTTCTCATTGTACATACCATTATGAATTTAATAAAATGGAGATGTTATGGCATAATAGACTGGGGCATATACCTTTTGTTAGGATGAAAGAAATTTCTCATATACCTTGTAAATTTTCCACTAAACAGCCTTTCATTTGTATTGTTTGTCCATTAGCAAGGCAACATAGGTTACCTTTTCCTGATAGTTCTATTAAAACTACACATGCTTTTCAACTTATACATGTGGATACCTAGGGTCCTTATGGAACTCCTACTCATAATGGGTTTAAGTATTTCCTAACAATAGTTGATGACTTCACTAGAGCTACTTGGACTCACCTTATGAGGTCCAAGAGCAATGTCTTTCCTCTTATCAAAGCTTTCATTTCCATGATCAAAACACAATTCCAATCTGTTGTACAAACCATTAGAAGTGATAATGCATTTGAGCTTGGGTCTAGTAATTGTGGCAGTGAGTTCTTTGCTGAAAATGGAATAATCCACTAAACTTCTTGCTCTCACACACCACAACAAAATGATGTGGTTGAAAGGAAGCATCGATATCTGTTAGAAACCTCAAGAGCCTTACTCTTTCATTCTCACCTACCTATTAGATTCTGGGGTGATTGTGTGCTTACAACTACCTATCTTATAAATAGATTCCCTTCTAAACTTCTTAACAACAAAACACCTTTTGAGCTACTTTTTGGACAACCTCCTTCTTATAACCATATTAAAATATTTGGCTGTCTATGTTTTGCCTCAGTCCCTAAATACCATAGGGATAAGTTCCAACCTAGAGCTGACCCTTGTGTTTTTCTGGGATATCCATTGGCTAAAAAAGGTTACAAATTATACAACTTGAAAACTAAGCTTACCCCAATATCCAGGGATGTAGTCTTTCATGAAGATGTATTTCCCTTTGCTTCTTCTGTGTCCATTCCCAATGCTCCTTCTCCTCCTCTTAACCCCTCTACTAATCGGAGTTTCCCTACTGATCATTCCTTGCATGATACTTCTTCAACTTCTGCACCTAATACTTCCCTTTCACCATCTCCTTCTTTTTCACATCAACAGTCTCCCTCTCCACCATCTCCTTCTCCTTCTCCTTCACAACACCATTCTCATTCTTTGCCCACACCACCTGCTCCCAGGAGGTCTAGCAGGACTCATGTTCCCCCTGTTCATCTACAACATTATGTTTGTAACCTTCCCCCATCTCTGTCTGGCCCCAGTTCTTCTTCTGCTTGTCTTCATAGTTTAGTTAACACTGCTGAGGTAGAGCCTACCTCATATTAGTAGGCTACCTCTATTCTTGTATGGCAGGAGGCCATGAGGAAGGAGTTTGAAGCTTTAGAAGCCAATCATACTTGGTCTATAGTTTAGCTACCTCCAGGTAAGAAACCCATTGGTTACAAATGAATTTATAAGATCAAGTATAGGGCTGATGGGACTGTGGAAAGATATAAGGCTAGATTGGTTGTTAGGGGTGACACCCAAGTTGAGGGTGTGGATTTCACTAAAATCTTTTCCCCTGTTGTCAAATTTTCAACTGTTAAGTGGCTTGTTGCTGTAGCTGTCAAACAAAATTGGCCTCTTTTTCAACTTGATGTCAACAATGCCTTTTGGCATGGTGATTTGGATGAAGAGGTTTATATGAAATTTCCCCTCGGTTGTCAGCCACCCCTTTATCTGGTTTTGCTTCATCTTCTTCTCCTTTGGTTTGCCTTTTTCAGAAGTCCTTATATGGTTTGAGACAAGCTTATAGGCACTGGTATGCCAAGTTGTCTCAAGCCTTATGTTCCAGGGGATACTCTTCTTCTCTAAATGATTACTCTCTCTTTTCTAAGAAGTCTGCTTCTTCTACTGTCTTGTTGGTTGTATATGTTGATAATATTATTCTCACTACTAATGATTTGGAAGAAATTACTGCTTTAAAAAGTTTTCTGGATAATAAGTTAAAGATCAAAGACTTGGGGGTTCTCAATTACTTTCTTGGGATTGAAGTTGCTTACCACTCTGATGACCTGCTCCTTCATCAGAGAAAATTTGTTAAGGACCTTCTCAAGGAGTACCATTGTGAGGATGTTACTCCTGTTACTTGTCCTCAAGATCTGTCTGTCAAGCTCAAGGTAGATATGGGCGATCCTCTTCCTTCTCCTGAAACATATAGAAGTCTGGTGGGTAAGCTCAACTTTCTCACTCACACTAGACCAGACCTGACTTTTACTGTACAACATCAGAGTCAATATCTTCAGAAGCCTACTTCCTCTCACATGCATACAACTTTGCATATACTCAGATATCTTCAAGGTTCTTCTGAAGTTGGGGTCTTCATCAGCAGCTCCCCTGATCTTTCTCTATCTGCTTATTGTGATAGTTACTGGGCTACCTGCCCAGACACCAGGAAATCTGTTACTGGGTTCTGCATTCTCTTAGGTGGTTCTCTTATTGGTTGGAAGGCCAAGAAACAGCTTGTGGTGTCTCTATCTTCTGCTGAGGCTGAGTATAGGGCCATCGGTAAGGTTGTAGGTGAGCTCACTTGGCTTGTTAGGCTGCTTTTTGATTTTTGGTATTCTTGTTCCTACTGATGTACCTATTTTCTGTGATAATCAGGTAGCCATTCACATTGCCAATAATCCTATCTTTCATGAAAGGACCAAACATATTGAGGTAGATTGCCATTTTATTAGGACAAAGCTTCATGAGGGTCTTATTGCCTTGCATCATGTTCCTACTGCTTCTCAATTTGCTGATGTCTTTACCAAGCCTTTGACTGGCCTTGTCCACCATTCATCACTGCTCAAGCTGGGGGTTCAGTCACCCTCCACCTTGAATGGGGGTGTTGAAGTTAAGAAGTTGGACTACAACAGTGTTGCTGATGCTGAGGCACACCCCACATAAAAGAAGAAGTCCATTTGTTGTATTTATTTGTATCAGCCCACTTACTTATTGAGGCCCATTTATTGATCATTCTTTAGTAGTTAGCCTTTTTCGGTAGTTAGCCCACTTTTGTATATAGCAGAACTTTGGACTCTTCTAGAAGACACAGAAATCATTTTTCTTTTTTTCAGATTGTGAAATGAAGAACTCTCCTTCTTTCTTCTCTCGTTATTTCTTCAAAAACTTGACATAGATTATCAATCCATGGAAATCAATGTTTTCACATTGATTTGTGTATATATAAAAATATTAATATATTTTTCAAACTTAGAACAATCACATGGCTTTAATTTATGTGAAAAAGACATACCTGGACAAATTGGTGCAACAAGAATTGCTGGTAGGCAGAGACTTTATAGTTTTTTCTTCGAAATGGGGTATTAAAATAGTTTACAACGAAGTCATTTGTCCCTGCACTTATAATAAATGTTGCTTTGCTTATTATCAATTTTGTCTTTTCTTTCCCTATTGCATTTTCAAGTCTCCTTTTATATTCTTTGAAATATTCCAGCTGCTTTTGCAATGGTATTACACCCTGCAAATTATCAAACCACCAATCCTGTCAATACTTATTACTCATAGAAGACCCAGTATTTTTTAGGGTATATAGTCGTTCTCAAAATAATAATCGAAGATGATATATATATATATATATATATGTGTGTGTGTGTGTGTGTGTGTATGTATGTATTCTGTCAATACTTATTATTCATAGAAGACCCAGTATTTTTTAGGGTATATAGCCTCTCTCAAAATAATAATCGAAAAATATTTTATATATATATATATCTTGTCAATACTTATTATTCATAGAAGACCCAGTATTTTCAGGGTATATAGCCGCTCTCAAAATAATAATCGAAAAATATATATTTTATATATATATGTATCCTGTCAATACTTATTATTCATAGAAGACCCAATATTTTTTAGGGTATATAGCCGCTCTCAAAATAATAATCGAAAATATATATATATATATATATATATATATATATATATATATATATATATATATATATATATATATGTATATGTATGTATATGTCAATACTTATTATTCATAGAAGACCCAGTATTTTCTAGGGTATATAGCCGCTCTCAAATAATAATCGAAAAATATATATGTGTGTGTATGTATGTATTCTGTCAATACTTATTATTCATAGAAGACCCAGTATTTTTTAGGGTATATAGC
Organism: Nicotiana sylvestris; assembly: GCF_000393655.2. NCBI lineage: Eukaryota > Viridiplantae > Streptophyta > Magnoliopsida > Solanales > Solanaceae > Nicotiana > Nicotiana sylvestris. The sequence continues at coordinate 15,256,201 of NC_091064.1, forward strand.
CTCTCTCAAAATAATGATATATATATATATATATATATATATATATATATATATATATATATATATATATATATATATATATGTATGTATCCTGTCAATACTTATTATTCATAGAAGACCCAGTATTTTCTAGGATATATAGCCGCTCTCAAAATAATAATCGAAATATATATATTTTATATATATATGTATCCTGTCAATACTTACTATTCATAGAAGACCCAGTATTTTTAGGGTATATAGCCGCTCTCAAAATAATAATCGAATATATATATATATATATATATATATATACTAGTATTAGTACCCGTATGGATGCGCGGACAGTAATCATGTCAAATATTTAAGTTATTTAGATTGTATATAAATAATCTTAAAATTTACACTTTCTCATTAAATATAGATAATCATAGGCTATTAACTACATGAAAAAATTAACCATTTTTTCTATTTTTCTTTTTTGAAACCATTCTTGCCGGTGTCATTGGATTCTAAAAATAGTCAGGAAGCAAAATAATAACTCATATTTATGGCAAAACAATCAAATGTTGAGACAATGAATGATTCTTGGATAAGACTTAACTCCTTTACTATTACTTAAACTCTTATTTGATGTGTTGATATCTCTTAAAAAATATTTCGTTCTTAAAATTTTAGTTTCTAAAACATTATTTTTCAATAATAATTATTTTTATAATAATGTAATTGAAAACATTATTCTTAATTCAAAACTCATTTTAGTTGGCTATCTAAAAATATATAAAAAATTCTTTAGCTTGTAAATTTATTTTACTCCATTTTGATATTTGATATTAACCATGTTAAATATCTGAATTATTTGAATTATATGTAAATAACCTTAGCATTTAATCCTTCTAAACAATTATAGATAATCGTCAGATATTAATTAAGAAATACTACATGAAAAAAGACTAACATTTTCTCAATTCTCGTAGTGATAATTTTATTTTTTCACTATTCTCATAAGTATCATTGGAACCTAAAAATAGCCACAAAGTGGAATAATAACTCATATTTATGGCAAAGCACAAAGGTTGATACGATATAAACGATTATTTGATTACGACGTGGCTCTTATACTATGATTTGAACTCTTATTTGGTATGATTTTATCTTTCAAAAAATATTTCTATTTTGAAATTTTAGTTTTTAAAACTTTATATTTCAATTTCTAAAACTTTATATATATAATAATGATTATCTTTATAATGATGCAAGTGAAGATATTATCCTTAATTTAAAATTCACTTTATTCGGCTATCTAAAAATTTAAATGATTCTTTGGCTGGATTTATTTTAGTATGACTCCACTTTAAGTTTAACAATTTCTCTAGCCCCAGAATTTAAATTTTTAATACCCTATATATACAAAAGTTTTGTTCTTTGAATCATTAAATGTTAAATTGGTTGATTATTATTATAAAACATTACATATATTGTCTTAAAAGTATCAAGTAGTTTATTTTTCGATACCATACTTGGCTTAACCTCAATGCAAACTACTCAAATTGCATTCAAATTCAAATTCGAATATCATATCAGTTTGTTAGTAATAGTGATTTTTTTAAAAGCGACAGATAATGTAAATTAAAAAAAATACTCTAAGATATCCTTATCTTATAATCTATGTATTTGAGTTTTAAAAAAAAAAATATTTGAAATCGATGAGATTAACTTTCAAAATTTTTATACTCAACAAAGATGAAACATAAGAAAAAATTTGTTGTCATCTTTTATTTCTCATTTTTAGATTTTTCTAACATTTTTTTCAATTATATTTTCTTTTATCTTATTTTTTATGTCATTATTTCTTTTGTTACAAAAAATTAATTTATTTCACTATAAAAGGATGAGTTTTAATAAAAATTGTCTACATATGAACTTTAATTATATTTTTAGTCTTTGGTTGAAATTATTTCATATTTTTCTTTTGGCTTTATCTAATCAGCCTAAATAGATGGTCACCTAACCACTTAGATTAAAAAATTGAATGATGTGTAATTTATATATAATCCATATTTAATATGTGTATAATCGTATGTTATCGGTATATCATCTATTTATATTAGCTATAAAAGTAAACAATAAATATGACCGGATATTATGTAAATATTCCATAAGATTTTGATTTTTTGAGTTTATCTATTGTATAACTTCTATTATAATAATTTTAAAACTCTCTACTAATGTTCAAAAATATCTTATCTTTTTATTATCCTTGAATTAAAAAAAGTAAAGAGTTTTTTCGAAATAATTTGTTTACATTTTAAAAAAAATATTTCACGTCATACCAATTTTTTCTTTATATATAATCTTTGTTACACTTAATAAAGTCGCTATAGAAACTATCAATTAGAAATTAATTTATCTCTTGTTGAGTTTGAAAAAAAACCTTTGACATAATCTAATGATTCAAAACTAATATTCTTCAACGAAAAAAATATTATACGACTACAACTAAATGAAGGGGCTTCAGCCTATACCCTTCAATTCCTTGAATGTGCCAAATTGAAATTAATGATAGCAATTATATAGCTAAAGTTTTGTTATTTGTTTGATGTCCATTTATGCAAATTGACTCTTCAGACAAATATTCTTTAAGAAGAAAAAAGAAACAACTTTTGTTTTTAATATTGATTGATTTTGTGATGTTTTTTTCTCCAGCATGTATGTTTACTTTATTATATATGTAAGTAAACTTTTATTTGGTTTTGTAAACTCTTTTTTGTTATTTAGATAAACATAGACGTGTAGCCTATATATTACATTTATTTTAAAAGAATTTCATTTTATTCAAATCTAGCTACAGTGTTTCAAAGAACTATACTTATAGGATTTTAAATGTGAAAGAGTTTTATAGTTGTATGGAGTAGTTTTTTTTTTTTGCTAGAGGCGAAGTAGTATTTAAATAATTAGAAAAAATAACAAAAGTTCCTAACATGATTGCATATGATCATTTACCGAATTAAGTATGATAACACGATAAAAAAAGGTAAATTTTATTTTCAATTTAAATTTGAATTTTAGAAATTTATCTATAAATTCAAAATTATCTTTTAATTCAAATTTCGTATATATATATATATATATATATATATATATATATATTTAAATAAAATAGTCAAATATAGAATAAAGTTACCATATACTATTGATATTTATTAGTTTGCCACTTAGCTTAACCATAATGTCAATTATATATGGTAACTTTCTTGCTTTAATATATATATATATAGATAGAATAAAGTTACCATACATTATCAGCATTTATTAGTTTGTCACTTTGCTTAACCACAATGCTAATTATATTTGGTAACTTTATTCCTTTAATATATATATATAGATTTTAAAACTTTATATATAAAATTCAAAATTATCTTTTAATTCAAATTCAATTTTATATATATATATATATATATGTGTGTGTGTGTGTGTGTGTGTGTATTTGTATTTGACTAACATAATCAAATATAGAATAAAGTTACCATAAATTATTAGCATTTATTAGTTTGCCACTTGGCTTAACCACAATGCTAATTATATTTGGTAACTTCATTCCTTTAATATATATATATAGATATAGATTCAAAATTTAAAACTTTATATATAAAATTCAAAATTATCTTTTAATTCAAATTCAATTATATATATATATATATATATATATATATATATATATATATATATATATATATATTTGTATTTGACTAACATAATCAAATATAGAATAAAGTTACCATACATTATTAGCATTTATTAGTTTGCCACTTGACTTAACCATAATGCTAATTATATTTGGTAACTTTATTCCTTTAATCTACTCTATTTGTAATATCATGGCCTAATTTCTCATAAGACCCTTCCATGTTTTACTAGCTTAGTAATAATATTGAGTAATTTTGTTGTGCATCCAAGCTTTCGAGAATGAAGTATATGTTTCTGTTGGTATTTAATTATCATGGGTTCATTTTTATAAAAATAATAGAGTAGTTAGTTTTTTGGATTACGTATCTTATTTTATTCTAATCAAAATTGCTTACTAGTTTTCTTTACTATTTTTATATATATTTATTTCTGATCTTTTTCTTTAAAAAGGGGAGGCTTCGTTTGTCTCATTTTTGGTCAGTGCACATTCCATTAATAGTTTAGATTTAGCCGCGTGTTCCATTCTAACGTGTATAGCATGTAGCCTAAATGTGTATAACATGTAACTTAAATGAAGCCTAAAACAAAAATGATGTAGAAGAATTGAAATTGTAACACCCATATGTCGTATGCTCTTAAGAGTCCTTTTGGCCTCACAACAATCTCACATTAGCTTTAGGAAAATAATTGTACATTCGTAGTTTGGTTTAGGCATGTTTAATATACCATTGCAATTGTGGACACGTCCGCGTGACATGATTGCAAATTCTAAAAGTAACTCGAGGGATGCGTTCGCGCAACTTCAACCAAATTTTCTGAAATAAATAAACAAAGCGTTATTAATTATGGATACGTTCGCGTGACATGATTTTTGACGCGCCAAAGGAAAAGAGTATGCGTACGCGTAACTCAATTCTTTAACTACAAATAATCAAGTGATTTAAAGCGGTTAATAGATAAATGCACATACGTCCTAAAAATGAGTATTTAAATAATTTAAGCCAAGTATAAATTGCTAAGCGACCGTGCTAGAACCACGGAACTCGGGAATGCCTAACACCTTTTCCCGGGTTAACAGAATTCCTTACCCGAATTTCTGTGTTCGCAGGCTGTAGAACAAAGTCAACTTCCTCGATTCAGGATTTTAAACCGGTGACTTGGGACACCCTAAATTATCCCAAGTGGCGACTCTGATTCTTAATAAATAAACGATACCGTTTCGATTGTCTTTTAATTGGAAAAACTCCTTTATATTTATGCCCTTTACTGGGTGTAAGTAAAAAAGGAGGTGTGACAAACCTACAACATGCAATCCACCAAGCCCAAGTAACTCTGAAACATGACATGATCACTCTTTATCTTATCACTCGCCACCTAGTCACTTTGCACCTGGTTCTCCAGAAACATAATCTCACTCTCCTGAAACTCTCTCACAAAATCCTTTTGATTCCACTTCACAAAGTGAGTCTCTTGTCATAGAGCCTAGGAGGTCTGGTAGAGAACATAAATTACCTGCACACCTGCAGGATTACATCTATTCCATACCTTAGTTGAAACCAATTTCTATTCCTCTACCTACTGATCCATCAGCCACTCCAACTTTCCTTGATGCCTTATTCTCCTTACATAGTCATGTTCCTATTAATTCTTTAGTCCATGATAGCCAGTTGCTTGTTATGAATGTTTGCAATGTTTCTGAACCATCTTCATATGAGGATGCTGCTCTTAATCCTGCCTGGCAAACAACAATGACACAAGAGTTTGAATCCCTGCATGCAAATCATAACTGGGACATAATGCCTTTACCAAATGGGAAGCACGCAATTGGTTGCATGTGGGTATAAAAGATTAAACACAGAGCTGATGGAACAGTAGAGAGATTCAAAGCTAGGTTGGTAGTAAAAGGTTACACCCAACAAGTTGTCATAGATTACACAGAAACCTTCAGTCCTGTGGTGAAAATGACAACAGTGAGAGCTCTCATAGCTACTACAGTGAAGAAGAAGTGGCATATCTTTCAGATGGATGTAAACAATGCATTCCTTCATGGAGACTTGCATGAGGAAGTCTATATGCAAATACCACCAGGATTGGAAATCAACTCTGCAGGTTTAGTTTGCAGATTGAACAAATCCTTGTATGGACTCAAGCTAGCAATCAGACAATGATACTCTAAGCTAATTGAGGCCCTTTATATGCAAATACCACCAGGATTGGAAATCAACTCTGCAGGTTTAGTTTGCAGATGGAACAAATCCTTGTATGGCCTCAAGCTGGCAACCAGACAATGATACTCTAAGTTAATTGAGGCCCTTTTGCTCAAAGGGCTGTGTATGTTCTCTCAATAACTCCTCACTTTTATACAAGAAAACAGAACATTCTACCATATATATAGCAGTATATGTAGATAATGTTATTATCACTTGGACAGACATCTCAGAAATTGCTCAAGTCAAGTGCTTTCTACATGATCAATTCAAAATAAAAGACCTAGGGAAACTACACTATTTTCTTGGTTTGGAAGTTCTTTACACCAGTGATAGGGTGATAATATCTCAAAGGAAGTTTGCACTAGACTTGATCAAAGAATATGACTGTCTTTCTTATAGCAGCCTGTCTACTCCTCTTGATCTAAATGAAAAACTCTGAGCCAAGGAAGGAACAACATTGCCAGATCCTACTTACTATAGAAAGTTGGCAGGAAAGTTAAATTTCCTCACCAATACTAGACTTGACATAGCCTTCAATGTGCAGTACCTCAGCCAGCTCATGCAAGACTGTGACGACCCAAGGGGTCATCACCGTAATTCTTCCTTGTTCCGTGCTCCCGAGGCCTTGAAAACCTCGCTTTTAGTCGCCTCGATTTGCATGCGCAGTTCGGGCGCATAGCCGGAAAGTTTTTATGTTAGAATATGTGGATTTTGTGAAAAATTTGATGAATTTTGGTATTAATATGCATAATGTTGACTTCGGTCAACATTTTAAGTAAACGGACCCGGACCTGTGATTCGACGGTCCCGGAGGGTCCGTAGAAAAATATAGGACTTGGGTGTGTGCCCGGAATCAAATTCCGAGGTCCCAAGCCTGAAAAATGAATTTTTGAAAGAAATTATTTTCTGAAATTTAATATGAAAATTTGAAATGAAAAGGAGTTAGAAAATATAGGTATCGGGCCCGTATTTTGGTTCCGACGCCCGGTACAAGTCTTAAATATGTGTTAAGCACTATCTGTAAAGTTTGGCTAAAAACGGACGTCATATGACGTGTTTCGGACTAAAAATGGAGAATTTGAGTTATGAAAGTTGAAGAAAGAAAATCATGTGTTTGAGGCTTGATCCTATGTATATGATGTTATTTTGGCGATTTGATCGCACGAGTAAGTCCGTAAGATGTTTTTAAGGTTGTGTGCATGTTTGGTTTGGAGCCCCGAGGGCTCGGGTGAGTTTTGAATGGGGCCCGGGAGGTCTTGGACTTAAGAAAATGCAGGTTCAGGTGTTGCAGACACCAGCGCGGCCGCGGTCATTTCCGCGCGGGCGCGAGCGCGATGCCTTTCTGTGCGGTCCGCGTGGCTGAGTCTGAGGGCAAGGGTTTTAGGTTAACCAGCGCGGCCGCGCACCAAAACAGTGCGGTCCGAGCTGGAAGGGTTCAGAGAAGCCCCAATTTTTCTCCCACTCGGCGCGGCCGCAACACATTTTTGTGCGGTCCGCGCCAGGTCCTCAGAAAGGTATACAAGTTCGGAAAATCTCAGTCATTTTTCACTTTTCAAAAACCCAAAACCTAAGAGGCGATTTTCCAAACAACTTTTCTTCTCCAAAACGATTGGTAAGTGATTTCTAACTTAATTTCTTTATTCCTTAACATCTTTTAACATAATTTCAACTTCAAATCAAAGATTTTCATGGGGAAAATTGGGTGTTTTGGGTAGAACCTAGGTTTTCTACAAATTGGGAAGTTGGACCTCAATTTGGGGTTCGATTTCAAAACAAAACATATATTTGGATTCGTGGGAGAATGGGTAACCGGGTTTTGGTCCGAACCTCGAGTTTCGACCACGTGGGTCCGGGGGTATTTTTGACCTTTTTGGGAAAAACCTTGAAAAAAATCTATTTTCATGCATTGGGGATGATTCATTTAGTAATTTTTAATGTGATTAAGTAACTTATGACTAGATTCGAGCAGATTGGTGGTGGAATCAAGAGGTAAAGCTATACTAGAAGCGTGAGTTGAGTTTAGAGCATTCGAGGTAAGTGTTTGTTCTAACTTTGGCTTGAGGGAATAGGATTAGGATGATATTTGCTACTTGCTAATGTGGAGTACGGTGTATAGGAATGGTGATGGTTATCAATGCACCGGAGTCTAGCATGATCGTGAGTCTTGATTGCTTTTAATTCGAATAATGTGACACAAGCTCCTTGTTTATTTGATAAGTTTCATATAATGTGAACGGTTGAGGAAAAATGATTTAAAAGGAGAATGTGTTGTGAATACTCCCTTGCCGGGATGTGTAGACTGATATATATATTCTCCCTTGTCGGGATATTTTGGGCTGTTAGCTGTACCCTTGCCGGGTTAAAGGTATTGAGTTGTTATTCTCCCCTGAAGGGGTCTACTATATGAAGTCAGATATTATGAACTATATTATGGGATCGTGTGGCACGCCGTCCACTTATATATGATATTATGGGATCGTGTGGCACGTCGTCCACTTATATATGATATTATGGGATCGTGTGGCACGCCGTCCACTTATATATGATATTATGGGATCGTGTGGCACGCCGTCCACTTATATATGATATGAATTGGGATCGTGTGGCATGCCGTCCACTTGGTTATCGACCTCCGTTGCCGGTGACATATTGTGCACTATGATAAAGATGAAATTGGAACGGGTGGTACGCCTACCACGTGGTATATGGAATTGGGATCGTGTGGCACGCCGTCCACCTATATATTGTTAAAAGGGATCGTGTGGCACGCCGTCCACCTATATATTGTTAAAAGGGATCGTGTGGCACGCCGTCCACTTATATACTATATTATGGGATCGTGTGGCACGCCGTCCACTTATATATGATATTATGGGATCGTGTGGCACGCCGTCTACTATATATATATATATATATTATGGAAACCGGAGTTTCTTCTGTTTATTTCCGAAGTTTCTTCTGTTTATTTCCGATGTTTCATTTTTATCTGTTACTCCCCGATAGCATGTCCCCTCCCAGTTTTACTTTGTATTATCTTGTTATTATTTTCTTGCACTTGTTGTATATATATCTGTACAGGTTAATTGTGGTAGGTACTGTCTAGCCTCGTCACTATTTCGCCGGGGTTAGGCCAGGCACTTACCAGCACATGGGGTCGGTTGTGCTGATGCTACACTCTGTGCATTTTTGTGCACAGATCAGGGAGCAGCTTACAGACCGCAGCAGTAGTACTTCTGGGAGCTATCTTCAGTCCAGGGACTCTCGAGGTAGCCTAGCTGGCGTTCGCAGGCCGAAGTCTCTTTCCATGTTTTTCGTTTGTTCATCTTGTATCAGACAAACATGATGTATTTCCTTTCAGACATTGTTTGTAGTATTCTGTAGTAGTCCGTGAGCTGGTGACACCAAACCTTGGGTAGTGATGTGTATTAAACTTCCGCACTTTTGGTTTTCAGTTGCTTTAGATTTACAGTCTTTCGCTTAAATTTTGTCTCGTTTATTATATTGTTTGAAAGAAAGCAGGAAAGGTGTTTTAGATATTTGGCTTGGCTAACTCCAATAGTAGGCGCCATCACGACACCCGATGGTGGAAAATCCGGGTCGTGACAAGTTGGTATCAGAGCCCTAGGTTACTTAGGTCTCACAACTCACGGACAAGTTCAGTAGAGTCTGAGGGATCGGTACAGAGACATCTGTATTTATCCCGCAGAGGCTACTGAGTTAGGAAAACTTCACTTTGTTCATTCGTGTCGTGCGATTATGATTCTCAAGTATTGATCTTCCTTCTACTCTGTTCTTTCGCAGATGGTGTGAACACGTGCTTCCTCTTCTACCGTGAAGCAGCCCGAGCCCCCAGCTCCTATCAGGGGCAGAGGGCGAGGTCGTGCCAGAGGCCGAGGCCGAGGCAGAGCTCAGCCCCGAGTAGAAGTCCTAGAGGTGGAGCCTCGTACTGACTATGACGAGGAGGTTCCAGCTCCAGCAGCTCCAGTGGGCCCAGCTCAGGTCCCAGAGGGTTTCATAGTCACTCCAGTGCTTCAGGATGCTTTGGTCCGACTGGTAGGCTTTATGGAGGGCATTTCTAGGGCGGGTTTGCTTCCCGTAGCTTCAGCCACATCTCAGGCTGGGGGAGGAGTTCAGACTCCCGATACTCGTACTCTAGAGCCGGTAGCTCCTCAGGCTCAGGTTCCAGCAGGGTCGCCATCATTGACCTGGGATCAGTTTTCAGAGTTATTTCTGGGGAAGTTTCTTCCAGTTACTCAGCGAGATGCTCTTCGCAGGCAGTTTGAGCATCTCCAGCAGGGTCCTATGACGGTCACCCAGTATGAGACCCAGTTCATTGATCTCGCTCGTCATGTCATTGTGATACTCCCCACCGAGAGAGAGGGTGCGGAGGTTTGTTGATGGGTTGGCCCAGCCGATCCGTGTTTAGATGGCCATGAGTGCCGGTAATGAGATCTCATTTCAGGAGGCAGCAGATAGTGCCCACCGGATAGAGATGGCACTTGCTTAGGGAGGTGGTCATGGGTCTGATAAGAGGCCCCGTTATTCTGGTAGATTCAGTGGTACCTCGTCTGGATGTAGGGATTCTTATGGTAGAGGCCATCCTCCGAGGCCCTTTCAGTCAGCTCTCCAGGCTTCTCATGGTACACCAGGTGGTCGTGGTTCTCAGCTGCAGTATTCTGACCAGCAGCTCTTCAGTTCACCATTAGCACCTATCAGTGCACCACCACTTTATTATCTCAGCAGTCGAGGGCTTGTTATACTTGCGGTGATGTGAGTCACATTGCCAGATATTGCCCTCGAGCTTCCAGCAGCTCGCAGCAGAAGGGTCCTCGCCCGATGATCCAGGCACCAGTTGCCCCACAGCCTGCCCAGCCGGCTAGAGGCGGGGGTAGAGGACATAGAGGTGGAGGTAGAGGTCTTAGAGGTGGAGCTCAGACCGCTAGAGGTAGGGGTCAGCCAGCAACAGTTCGTCCCAGGGATATGATTTAGGGAGGTGGGTCCCAACCCCGTTGTTATGCTTTGCCAGCTAGGCTAGAGGCTGAGTCATCAGATGTTGTGATTACAGGTACCATTCTGGTCTGTGATAGGGATACTATTGTGCTATTTGATCCCGGATCTACGTATTCATATGTGTCGTCCTATTTTGCACCCTATTCGGCTATGCCAAGTGACTCGTTGAGTATTCCTGTTTATGTGTCAACACCAGTGGGTGATTCTATTGTGGTCGACCAAGTTCATCGTTCTTGTATCGTAGTGTTTGGGGGTCTTGAGACCCATGTTGATTTGTTGCTTTTGGACATGGTCGACTTCGATGTTATATTGGGGATGGATTGGTTATCCCCGTACCATAATATCTTGGATTTCCATGCCAAGATCGTGACCTTAGCCTTACCGAATTTACCCCGTTTAGAGTGGAGGGGGACTTCTGGTCATTGTACCCGTAGTGTTATCTCGTATGTGAAAGCTCGACGTATGGTCGAGAAGGGATGTTTGTCCTACTTGGCATATGTTTGCAATTCTAGCGCGGGGGCCCCTTCTATTGATTCTGTGCCCGTTGTTTGGGAGTTTCCTGAGGTTTTCCCTTCAGACTTGCCGGGTATGCCACCCAACAGGGATATCGACTTTTGTATTGATTTGGCCCCGGGCACTCAGCCCATTTCTATCCCGCCATATCGTATGGACCCACCGGAGTTGAAAGAGTTAAAGGAACAGCGGCAAGATTTGCTTGAGAAAGGTTTCATTAGACCAGTGTTTCGCCTTGGGGTGCGCCGATGTTGTTTGTTAAGAAAAAGGATGGTTCAATGAGAATGTGCATCGATTACCGGCAATTGAACAAGGTTATAATTAAGAATAAGTATCCACTGCCGAGGATCGACGATTTATTCGACCAGTTTCAGGGTGCGAGGGTGTTTTCAAAGATAGATTTGAGATCTGACTACCACCAGCTGAGGATTAGGGCGTCTGATGTCCCTAAGACAACATTTCGCACTCGGTATGGGCACTATGAGTTTTTGGTCATGTCATTTGGATTGACTAATGCCCCAGCAGCGTTCATGGAGTTGATGAACCGAGTGTTCAGACCTTATTTGGACTTGTTCGTGATAGTCTTCATTGACGATATTCTTATATACTCCCGCAGTCAGGAGGAGCATGAGCAGCACCTCAGAGTGGTCCTTCAGACCCTAAAGGATAGTCAGTTGTATGCTAAGTTCTCAAAGTGCGAGTTTTGGTTGAGTTCGGTCGCATTCCTGGGTCATGTCGTATCAGCAGCAGGTATTCAGGTAGACCCGAAGAAGATAGAGGCAGTCAAGAATTGGCCTCGACCAGCTTCAGCTACAGATATTCGGAGTTTCCTGGGGTTACCAGGTTACTACCGTCGGATCGTGGAGGGGTTTTCATCCATTGCAGCGCCTATGACAAGATTGACCCAGAAGGGTGCCCAGTTCAGGTGGTCGGACGAGTGTGAGGCGAGCTTTCAGAAGCTCAAGATGGCTCTGACTACGGTACCGGTATTGGTTTTGCCCATAGGTTCAGGGCATATACAGTCTATTGCGATGCGTCTCGTATTGGGCTTGGTGCAGTATTGATGTAGGAAGGAAAAGTCATTGCTTATGCTTCGAGGCAGTTGAAGATCCACGAGAAGAATTATCCGGTTCATGATCTCGAGTTGGCAGCCATTGTTCATGCCCTAAAGATCTGGAGGCATTACTTATATGGCGTGACGTGTGAGGTTTACACTGATCACAAGAGTCTTTAGTATCTGTTCAAGCAGAAAGAGTTGAATTTGAGGCAGAGGAGGTGGTTAGAGTTGCTAAAGGATTATGATGTTACTATCTTATACCATCTGGGGAAGGCCAATGTGGTGGCCGATGCATTGAGCAGGAAGTCCGCCAGCATGGGTAGTCTTGCTTATATTCCAGTCAGCCAGAGATCACTTGCTTTGGATGTTCAGGCCTTGGCCAATCGTCTTGTGAGGTTGGATATTTCTGAGCCTAGCAGAGTGTTAGCTTGCACAGTTTCTCGTTCCTCACTATTAGAGCGTATCCGCGAGCGGCAGTTTGAGGATCCCCATTTGTGTGTCTTGAGAGACACGGTGCAGCGTGGAGGTGCCAAGAAAGTAACCTTAGATGATGATGGTGTATTGAGATTGCAGGGGCGAGTTTGTGTGCCCAATGTTGATGGGATTCGAGAGTTGATCTTAGCGGAGGCCCACAGTTCTCGGTATTCTATTCACCCGGGCGCCGCGAAGATGTATCAGGATCTGAGGCAGCACTATTGGTGGTGTAAGATGAAGAAAGACATCGTTGTGCATGTGGCTCGGTGTTTGAATTATCAGCAGGTTAAGTACGAGCATCAAAGACCTGGTGGTCTATTTCAGAGGATTGCACTTCCCGAGTGGAAGTGGGAGAGGATTACGATGGATTTCGTTACTGGACTTCCGATGACTCGGAAAAGGTTTGATGCAGTTTGGGTCATTATTGATAGGTTGACCAAGTCAGCTCATTTTGTTCCTATTGCAGCCACCTATTCGTCCGAAAGGTTAGCCGAGATTTATATCAGGGAGATTGTTCGCCTTCATGTGGTGCCGCTATCTATCATTTCGGATCGGGGTACGCAGTTTACCTCACATTTCTGGAGAGCGGTTCAGCGAGAGTTGGGCACCCAGGTTGAGTTGCGTACAGCATTTGATCCCCATACGGACGGTCAGTCCGAGAGGACTATTCAGATTCTTGAGGACATGCTCCGAGCCTGTGTCATTGATTTTGGAGGCTCGTGGGACCAGTTTTTGCCTTTAGCAGAGTTCGCCTACAACAACAGCTACCAGTCCAGCATTCAGATGGCTCCGTATGAGGCGTTGTATGGTAGGCGATGTCGGTCTCTAGTTGGATGGTTTGAGCCGAGAGAGGCTCGATTATTGGGTACTGATCTGGTTTAGGAGGTCTTGGACAAGGTCAGGATTATTCAGGATAGACTTCGTACAGCTCAGTCCAGACAGAAGAGTTATGCAGACCGCAAGGTCAGAGATGTTGCTTTCATGGTTGGTGAGCGGGTATTGCTCCGTGTATCGCCTATGAAGGGCGTGATGAGATTTGGGAAGAAGGGCAAGCTCAGCCCTAGGTTCATCGGTCCATTTGAGATTCTTGATCGTGTGGGAGAGGTGGCTTATAGACTTGCCTTGCCACCTAGCTTGTCAGTTGTGCATCCCGTGTTTCATGTATCTATGCTCCGGAAGTATCGCGGAGATCCATCGCACGTGTTAGATTTTAGCACTGTCCAATTGGACAAGGATATGTCATATGAGGAGGAGCCGGTGGCTATTCTAGACCGGCAGGTTCGACAGTTGAGGTCGAAGAGTTTTCCTTCGGTGCGTGTTCAGTGGAGAGGTCAGCCTCCTGAGGCATCGACCTGGGAGTCCGAGTCCGATATGCAGAGCCGTTATCCTCATTTATTTCCCGACTCAGGTACTTCTTTCTTTTGTCAGTTCGAGGACGAACGGTTGTTTTAGAGGTGGAGAATGTGACGACCCAAGGGGTCATCACCGTAATTCTTCCTTGTTCCGTGCTCTCGAGGCCTTGAAAACCTCGCTTTTAGTCGCCTCGATTTGCATGCGTAGTTCGGGCACATAGCCTGAAAGTTTTTATGTTAGAATATGTGGATTTTGTGAAAAATTTGATGAATTTTGGTATTAATATGCATAATGTTGACTTCGGTCAACATTTTGGGTAAATGGACCCGGACCTGTGATTCGACGGTCCCGGAGGGTCCGTAGAAAAATATGGGACTTGGGCATGTGCCCGAAATCAAATTCCGAGGTCCCAAGGCCGAGAAATGAATTTTTGAAAGAAATTATTTTCTGAAATTTAATATGAAAATTTGAAATGAAAAGGAGTTAGAAAATATAGGTATCGGGCTCGTATTTTGGTTCCGACGCCCGATACAAGTCTTAAATATGTGTTAAGCACTATCTGTAAATGAAAGTTTGGCTAAAAACGGACGTCATATGACGTGTTTCGGACTAAAAATGGAGAATTTGAGTTATGAAAGTTGATGAAAGAAAATCATGTGTTTGAGGCTTGATCCTATGTATATGATGTTATTTTGGCGATTTGATCGCACAAGTAAGTCCGTAAGATGTTTTTAAGGTTGTGTGCATGTTTGGTTTGGAGCCCCGAGGGCTCGGGTGAGTTTTGAATGGGGCCCGGGAGGTCTTGGACTTAAGAAAATACAGGTTCAGGTGTTGCAGACACCAGCGCGGCCGCGGTCATTTCCGCGCGGGCGCTGGAGCCGCGCGGCCGCGATGCCTTTCTGTGCGGTCTGCGTGGCTGAGTCTGAGGGCTAGGGTTTCAGGTTAACCAGCACAGCCGCGCACCAAAACAGTGCGGTCCACACTGGAAGGGTCCAGAGAAGCCCCAATTTTTCTCCCACTCGGCGCGGCCACAACACATTTTTGTGCGGTCCGCGCCAGGTCCTCAGAAAGGTATACAAGTTCGGAAAATCTCAGTCATTTTTCACTTTTCAAAAACCCAAAACCTAAGAGGCGATTTTTCCAATCAACTTTTCTTCTCCAAAACGATTGGTAAGTGATTTCTAACTTAATTTTTTTATTCCTTAACATCTTTTAACATAATTTCAACTTCAAATCAAAGATTTTCATGGTGAAAATTGGGTGTTTTGGGTAGAACCTAGGTTTTCTACAAATTGGGAAGTTGGACCTCAATTTGGGGTTCGATTTCAAAACAAAACATATATTTGGATTCGTGGGAGAATGGGTAACCGGGTTTTGGTCCGAACCTCGAGTTTCGACCACGTGGGTCCGGGGGTATTTTTGACCTTTTTGGGAAAAACCTTGAAAAAAATCTATTTTCATGCATTGGGGATGATTCATTTAGTAATTTTTAATGTGATTAAGTAACTTATGACTAGATTCGAGCGGATTGGTGGTGGAATCAAGAGGTAAAGCTATACTAGAAGCGTGAGTTGAGTTTGAAGCATTCGAGGTAAGTGTTTGTTCTAACTTTGGCTTGAGGGAATAGGATTAGGATGATATTTGTTACTTGCTAATGTGGAGTACGGTGTATAGGCATGGTGACGGTTATCTATGCACTGGAGTCTAGCATGACTGTGAGTCTTGATTGCTTTTAATTCGAATAATGTGACACAAGCTCCTTGTTTATTTGATAAGTTTCATATAATGTGAACGGTTGAGGAAGAATGATTTAAAAGGAGAATGTGTTGTGAATACTCCCTTGCCGGGATGTGTAGACTGATATATATATTCTCCCTTGTCGGGATATTTTGGGTTGTTAGTTGTACCCTTGTCGGGTTAAAGGTATTGAGTTGTTATTCTCCCCTGAAGGGGTCTACTATATGAAGTCAGATATTATGAATTATATTATGGGATCGTGAGGCACGCCGTCCACTTATATATGATATTATGGGATCGTGTGGCACGCCGTCCACTTATATATGATATTATGGTATCGTGTGGCACGTCGTCCACTTATATATGATATTATGGGATCGTGTGGCACGCCGTCTACTTATATATGATATTAATTGGGATCGTGTGGCACGCCGTCCACTTGGTTATTGGCCTCCGTTGCCGGTGACATATTGTGCACTGTGATAAAGATGAAATGGGAACGGGTGGTACGCCTACCACGTGGTATATGGAAATAGGGATCGTGTGGCACGCCGTCCACCTATATATTGTTAAAAGGGATCGTGTGGCACGCCGTCCACTTATATACTATATTATGGGATCGTGTGGCACGCCGTCCACTTATATACTATATTATGAGATCGTGTGGCACGCCGTCCACTTATATATGATATTATGGGATCGTGTGGCACGTCGTCCACTATATATATATATATATATATATATATATATATCATGCTAACCGGAGTTTCTTCTGTTTATTTCCGATATTTCATTTTTATCTGTTACTCCCCGATAGCATGTCCCCTCCCAGTTTTACTTTGTATTATCTTGTTATTGTTTTCTTGCACTTGTTGTATATATATCTGTACAGGTTAATTGTGGTAGGTACTGTCTAGCCTCGTCACTACTTCGCCGGGGTTAGGCCAGGCACTTACCAGCACATGGGGTCGGTTGTGCTGATGCTACACTCTGTGCATTTTTGTGCACAGATCAGAGAGCAGCTTACGGACCGCAGCAGTAGGACTTCTGGGAGCTATCTTCAGTCCAGGGACTCTCGAGGTAGCCTAGCTGGCGTTCGTAGGCCGAAGTCCCTTTCCATGTTTTTCGTTTGTTCATCTTGTATCAGACAAACATGATGTATTTCCTTTCAGACATTGTTTGTAGTATTCTGTAGTAGTCCGTGAGCTAGTGATACCAGACCTTGGGTAGTGATATGTATTAAATTTCCGCACTTTTGGTTTTCAGTTGCTTTAGATTTACAGTCTTCCGCTTAAATTTTGTCTCGTTTATTATATTGTTTGAAAGAAAGCAGGAAAGGTGTTTTAAATATTTGGCTTGCCTTACTCCGATAGTAGGCGCCATCACGACACCCGATGGTGGGAAATCCGGGTTGTGACAAAGACCCAAGGGAACCATATTTGAAAGCAGCTTTCCACTTACTTAGATACCTAAAGAGTGATCAAACTCTAGGAATCTTTCTATCCAATGACCATGATTGCAGTCTAAAGGGTTATTGCGACTCAGACTGGGTTGCTTGTTCCAGATTCTAGAAGGTCATTTACTGGCTGCATAGTCCTGCTGCGCAACAGTCTAATTTGTTGGAAGTCCAAAAAGCAAGAAACAGTGTCCCTATCTTCAGCATAAGCAGAATACAGATCCTTGAGAAAAATTGTTGGTGAACTAACTTGGTTATGCAGATTATTTGATGAGCTCACTATTCCCTATCCTAAGCCTGTTTCAGTGTTTTGTGATAGTCAATCTGCTTTATACGTAGCTCGTAATCCTGTTTTTATGAACGAATGAAGCACATCAAGGTTGATTGTCACTTTGTATGAGATAAGCTCTAAGAAAGATTGGTTTCTCTTCATCATATTGGTATTGGTGCATAGTTAGCAGATGTCCTTAGTAAAGCTCTTACTGGTGTTAAGCACTCTGCGATATTGAGCAACTTAGGTGTGAGAACCTCATCTACAACTTGGGGGGAGGGGGTATTGAGATATAACTGTCTATATTTAATTTTTCCTTCTCTGTATCTTTTATAATCATAGTTAGTTTAGCTAGCTTAGTTTGTTAATCATAGTTAGTTGGTAGTTAGTTGTGTCCTAGCTGTCAAGTTAGTTGGAATTAATTAGTGGAGTGGTACCCCACGTGTATATATACACTATCAGATATTAGAAATAACAAGTTTTCATTCTCTTGCTCAAATCGATCTTCTCTTCCTCTAACTCATGTGAAGTTTCTAGAACTCATTAATGGAGTCTCTGATCAATTGTAAAGCTCAATGTTCCAAAGCTACAACTGGATAGTTTAAGATAATTCCCGTAATCTCATAAATCAGGCAATTAAAAGAGGTATAAAAGCGGATAATGGCAAAATACATAAAATCCCTATAAACATAGAATATCCCGATTAAGTAAGTCAAGTGTAAATTATTAAGCATAGAACTACGAGACTCAGAAAGTGTCTTACACCTTCACCTTAGTTAATAGAATTTTTACCCGATTTTCTCTGTTCGCGAACCATAAGAGAAGTCAAAACTTTCCTTGATTTTTTTGATGAGGGAGTTTGACATGGACCCCTGTCATGTGTGTTAGCAAAAAAAAAAAACAAAAAAAAGTTATTGGAGGGGAACTTAAAGCCAATACCTTCAAGAAAATGTATTGGAAAACCAGCTAATATGAACTATACACGTACATCTACATTTAGCTAACCTCTTGTGTTCCATTTAGCTATTTCTTTATAAATATAATATAAAATCTACATTTATAATATAAAAAGAAATGAGTTTGGTTCTAAACTTCTACCACCTCTTCGTAGCAAAGCTCTCACTAACAATCTAACCTCCGTAATACTCCTATAGCCCATACTCCCTTCCTGAGCAGCAAAAGATGAGTTATAACATTGTACTAAAATATTTAATAACAAAAATAATAAAATTATATGAAATAAATATTTCTAATTAATAAGCCATAATAAAAATGAACATAATTAATCTAAAGTACTATATATAATTCATGCTAAAATAAGTACATCTAATAAGTACTATTAATTACATGACTAAGCACTAAAGAAAAAGATAAACTAAGTTATGCATTTTTATTACAAAAATAATGCAAAACTAAAAATAGATATCCAACGACGTTGTTGTCATTTCTAGTGTTGAATTGAATTTATTTTGGTAGTATTAGTATTGTTTTGAAATTTATTTGAGTTACTACATTTATGAGCTATAAAACTTATTGGACCATTCAAGAATGTTATGTCCAAGCTTGAAATAATACATTAAAAGATAAATTAAACTGTGAAAACGTTTAAGAAATATTTATAAATTACATTAAAATAAATATTTTTATATGTAAAACATTTATGTGATGTCGGGTTGGTTTGGTGTCGGCTTGACTTTTTTTAGTTAAAACCAAATCAAACCAATTATAGTCGAGTTTTTTCCCCAATACCAAATTAAATCAAACCAAACCACATCAAGTTTTTTTTTCCTTTTGATTTGACTCGAATTATGGTTTGGTGTATTTTATCGATTTTCTTTATACACCCCACTTATATGGGACCTAACTTCAATGAGGAGATCAAAAACTTTAAAGTTATTATCTACTTGAGGATTTCACTGTGAGCAATATATCCCATAAAATTACAAAGGTGGAAAAAAATAAAGGAAATAAAAGGGAGAAGAATCAGAAATTAGTATGTTCATCATAATCATCTAAACTTGGAAATACATGAATCAGAACAATTTCTAATCACTTGTTAATTTTCTATTTTCGTGTTCTTCACCATATGATTATTGTTTGATAACAAAATCAATGGTAGGACGCAAGGCTTGGAACAAAGTGTAATAAGTAACTTGACTTGGGTGGACTGAATCCCAAAACATATGTTGTGAAGGATTACTGCAAACAATTGACTTTGGATTGCACAGAATTGAAGCTTCAATAAATCCACTTCCACAGCAGCCCTTAGTAACTTCAGTAAAACCTACAAAAATTAGAAAAAGTTGGATGGACCTAAATGAAACAAATGAAGTATATTTGAAAAAAAGGAAAAAAAAGAAGGAAGAGTCTAACATATAAAAGAATTTTTATATTATAAGGTCAAATTTTATGTAATTGAAGGCGGATTCCAGATTTGAATTTTATGTGTTCGGTTTAGAATTTTACTGAACTGAGGGTCTATCGAAATAACTTTTTTACCTTCAAAAAGTAGGGGTAACTCTGCATACTTATCACCCTCCCCAAGCCCCTTTTGTGAGACTATATTGGTTTTTTTAATTATACTGTATTTATTTAATGAATTCTTAACACATATACATGTCCCAAGCCAAAGCTACGTACGTAATGTCTAATGAGTCAGATGAACCCGAAATTTATAGCGTATATCCCCCCACATGTAACTAGTTATAATAAGTGGAATTAGTATCTTAATTATTAATAACTGCGACCAGTTAAATTGATATATTACTAGTACGTATAAATAATATTTATACTACAGTCAAACCTCTCTATAACAACATTCTTGTATAACAACACTTCACTATAAAAGCCAAGTTTTTTTGGAACCAAATTTCATGTTGTATTATAATATATGTTCTCTATAACAGCAATTCGCTATAACATCCAAAAATATTCGAAACAAACAAAACTGTTATTGAGAGGTTTGAATGTATCAGTATATCTAATTAGTTAGTAAATCCAAAATGGAAAACTTTTGGGCGCTCACCATATTTAGCTGGATTTTGTATCATGTCGTTTAAAGGGTTGTAGATATCGGCGTAGAATAATTTTGTGTCATGAATTTGCATAGTCTTTAGCAAATGTTGAAGAAGCAAATTGTACTCTCTTCCAACGGCAGAGTACGACTCAACACATTGGCGGGGTTGAAGTGCACTGCCGGAATTTATCGTGATGACCACCGGCAAGCACCCGAATGGAGGAACTCCGGCGACACCGATCACTCGAGCTCCCTCGTTCATCAAACCCTGGAACAATTAACATCAAGTTTATTAATACAAATTATATATATCAAATACATTAAATTGATACCGTTTGAGTTTTAAAAGCTAGACCTAATAGAAATTTATTTTTTCCTGAACATTGAATGACCAAATTAGTCTTAATCTGTCAAGTCTCTTAGACCCCAATTTAATATAGGACTTATTTTTTATTGGTTCAGCCTTTAAGGTTTTTTTTAGCACTGACTGAAAATACTGAATTTGGTTGAACTAGCAGCACAAAACTGGATCTGCCACTGCTTGGACTAGTGACATACTATGGAATGCAAACCAATTTAAAACCTTTAAGATCAAGAGGGAGAATGGGCATTACCCCATTAGCAACCCACATGTTGACCTCAAACTCCTCT
Organism: Nicotiana sylvestris; assembly: GCF_000393655.2. Lineage (NCBI taxonomy): Eukaryota > Viridiplantae > Streptophyta > Magnoliopsida > Solanales > Solanaceae > Nicotiana > Nicotiana sylvestris. Next base: position 15,277,615 of record NC_091064.1, read on the forward strand.
CCAAGAACTTTTTCCTTTGCACTCTTAATAAACTCGAACTCGCAATCTCAAAGTTAGAAGTGGATGGTGCTTATCAGCTAAGCAACTCTCTCTTGTCAACCCCACAACAATGAAAAACAAAAGAAAAGTATAGATACAGTATCTATAGGTCAAGTGAAGTTACCATATGTTAATCTCCTCTTCCTATTACCCCGTTTGGCCTTTAATTTAGCTATTATCGGCCGACAAGACTTGGTCTAACATTAGATTAATTTGAAAATAATCAAGGCCACCAGTTTAGTGTTTTTGATAAATTTAGTTGCTGCCAACTACCAATTCTAGAAGCCCACCATTGTTGAAGCCTCCATTGTTGAATGAAGAATTCAACCATCAACCACCTTCTTTAAGGCTATAAATAGAGCCTTATGTTTTACACAGAAACATCAATCCAGAGAGATTGAAATACAATCCAGGAAGAGATTGTGAGAACAAAAAGAGAGTTTGGTGAGGTTTTTTGTAGAGAGAAATTCTTGGTGTAAATTCTCTATAATTCTATTCTTGTGAAATAGAGTTGTTTTTCCTCCCAAATAATCTTCATATTGATCCGAGAATCACAACAAGTGGTATCAGAGCCTTCGATTCTGTGTTCATCGAGAAATATCGGAACACTGAAAATTTCAACCCGGATTTACATTTTTCGAAAACGTGATCTTCGGTGTGTTTTGATCATTTCATTAGATTCCTTGCGTCGATACGAATTCAACGCAATTTTCCGGAGGCCAAACAAAGCTAAAACGAAGAAGTTATGGCAATTTTTTTTCTTCTGCCCAAGTAAGAAGATGATGAATAGTAACTGCTCAGTCAGCGCCACATCAGCATCCAGTCAGCGCCACATCATCATCCAGTTATCGCCACGTCAGCATCCAGTCATCGCCACGTCAGCATCCAGTCAGCTCCACGTCAGCATCCAGTCATCATAAAATTTTTTAGAAATTTATGAAATAACCCCTGAAGTTACTGAAATTATAAATCTGCCCCACAAGTTCAGTATATTTTCGATTTAACCCCAAAAGTTTGGTGTAAATTTTGAAAATTTTCTGGAGGCCCTATTTTGACCCAAGAAGAGTCAATCCTACCATTTTTCACCATTCCGGACGTGTTGGTGAGTTCCGTTTGGTGAGATTCTGCTCCAAAATTTTGACCAAGCCATTTTAAAGACATAATGGAAGAGTCATCATCATCTGGAGCTATGATAAAGCTTACTGCCACAAATTACACATTGTGGAGACCTCGGATGGAAGATCTCCTCAGTTGTAAAGATTTGTTTGATCCCATAGAAGCAAAGGGTAGGAACCCCGATTCCACCAAAGAAGCAGAGTGGAAGAAATTAAACAGAAAAACTATCGGTCAAATTCGACAATGGATTGACGATAGCGTTTTTCATCATGTTGCACAAGAGACAGATGCGTATGCCCTCTGGGTGAAGTTAGAAGGGATGTATCAAGCCAAGACCGCTAGGAACAAAGCCTTGTTGATGAGGCGTTTGGTAAATTTGAAGTTAAAGCACGGAACTTCAGTTGCCGAGCATACCAGTGAGTTTCAGAGCTTGATAAATCAATTATCGTCTGTTGACATGCCGCTCGGGGATGAGATGCAAGCCCTACTACTTCTTAGTTCTCTTCCTGATATTTGGGAGACGCTGGTAGTCTCTCTCAGTAACTCCTAGTGGAAATCTGACCATGTCTATGGTTAAAGATGCCTTATTTAATGAAGAAGCCAGAAGAAAGGACATCGATCATGGTGAGTCGCATGCCCTTATTACAGAAAGAGGGAGACAACAAGAAAGAAGTCAAGATAAGAGGAGAGGCAGAAGCAAGAGTAGGGGAAAATCCACGGATGGTAGGAAGTCATCATATGCGTGCTACCACTGTGGAATAAAGGGCCATTTAAAGAAGAACTGCAGAAAATTGCATAAGGAGAAGGAGCAGTTGAAGCAAAAGGATGGAGATGCATTAGTCACTACCCACGGAGAGGTAGCCATTTGTTCCATCCAAGAAGAGGCATGCCTTCACGTCTCAAGTCAAGAAGAAAACGAATGGGTGGTAGATACTGCAGCATCATACCATGCCACATCCCGAAAAGATTTCTTCACAACATACAAAGCAGGAGACTTTGGAGTAGTGAAGATGGGGAACACTTCTTCCTGTGAGATAGTTGGAATTGGTGATATCAAAATACAAACAAATATCGGGAGTACAATGATATTGAAGGATGTCCGTCATGTGCCAGAACTTCGTCTAAACCTAATATCAGGTATAGCTCTTGACAAACAGGGCTATGAAAGTTATTTCGGAAAAGGCACATGGAAATTGCTGAAAGGGGTTATGATTCTCGCTCGAGGACATATTTGTGGCAACTTATATAAAACTCATGTGAAGGTATGTTCAGACAGCCTCAATGTTATGGAAAAAGAGGCGTCTCAAAACCTGTGGCACCAGAGACTCGGTCACATGAGTGAAAAGGGGATATCAATTCTAACGAAAAAGCAGCTTATCAGAATGGACAAGAATGCTGCTTTAGACCCTTGTAATCATTGCTTATTCGGAAAGCAACATAGAGTCTCTTTTACATTTTCTTCAACCAGAAAATCAGAGTTACTCAGTCTGGTACACTCTGATATTTGTGGTCCCATGGAGGAGAAGTCACTTGGCGGCAATAGGTATTTTCTGACTTTCATTGATGATGCTTCTCGAAAGGTGTGGGTGTACTTCTTAAAGACAAAGGACCAGGCTTTTGATTATTTCAAGATATTTCATGCCATGGTAGAGCGTGAAACGGGAAAGAAATTAAAATGCCTTCGCTCAGATAATGGAGGTGAGTATACTTCCAAGGAGTTCGATTCCTATTGCAAGAGACAAGGGATTCGACATGAAAAGACGGTCCCACGCACCCCACAACACAATGGAGTAGCCTAGAGAATGAACCGGACAATTATGGAAAGAGTCAGAAGTATGATCAGTATGGTAAAGCTGCCTAAGCCATTCTGGGGAGAAGCTGTTCGCGCCGCTTGCTACCTAATCAACCGGTCACCATCAGCCCCGTTGAATTTTGAGGTTCCAGAGAAAATATGGTCGGGTAAGAATCCCTCATATTCTCACTTAAGGGTATTCGGTTGTTTAGCACATGCACATGTATCCAAGGAGCTCAGGAAGAAGCTTGATGGTAGAACTATACCATGTATCTTCATAGGCTATGGAGATGAAGAATTTGGGTATAGATTATGGGATCCAATACAGAAGACGGTGATCAGAAGTAGGGATGTTGTATTCCACGAAAACCAGATAATTGAAGACATTGAAAAGCCCACAATGTCTTATGAAAGAGGTTCCAGTGCCCAAAAAGTTGGTCCAGATCCACTACCATTGCAGTTTGACACAAATAGCATGGGGGAGCATGAAGCAGTACCAGAAGCAGAACAGGAGGATGTTTGGCAGGGGGAGGCACAAACCCCTCAGGAAACTACAGAACCATCACAGGGGAACGATGATGGTACACATCTTGAAGCTAATAATCAACAACCTCGTCGATCTGAACGAGGTCAGATTCCATCAACTCGATACCCAGAAACCGAGTATATTCTACTTTCTGAAGATGGAGAACCAGAGAGTTTCCATGAAGCTATATCTCATACGGATAAAGAAAAATGGCTGCAAGCAATGACCGAAGAGATGAACTCTTTACAGAAAAACAACACTTATGAGATTGTGAAACTTCCACAAGGAAAGAAGGTACTGAAGAGTAAATGGGTATTCAAGCTGAAGAAAGATGGCAGCGGAAAGGTGGTGAAGCACAAAGCCCGGTTAGTAGTCAAAGGATTCCTACAGAAAAAGGGAATTGACTTTGATGAAATATTTTCACCAGTTGTAAAATTGACTTCAATCCGCATCATCCTTGGATTGGTAGCCAGTTTGAATTTGGAGCTTGAACAAATGGATGTCAAGACAGCATTTCTTCATGGTGATCTAAATGAAGAAATCTATATGGAGCAGCCGGAAGGTTTTGAGGTTTCAGGAAAAGAAAACCTCGTCTATAAGCTTACGGAAAGTTTATATGGCCTAAAGCAAGCACCGAGGCAGTGGTACAAAAGGTTTGACTCATTTATGGTAAGTCAAGGATATAAAAGGACTGCTGCAGATCAGTGTGTTTACATTCAGAGATTTTCGGATGGCAATTTTGTTGTACTTCTACTTTATGTAGACGACATGTTGATCGTCGGACAAGATGCAACAAAAATTAGACAGTTGAAGAAAGAACTCTCTAAGTCCTTTGAAATGAAAGACTTAGGTCCAGCTCAACATATTTTGGGATTGCAGATAACTCGAGATAGGAGAAACAAGAAGTTATGGCTATCTCAAGAAAATTACATTGAACGGGTGATCAAACGGTTCAATATGAGTAATGCCAAACCGGTAGGTGTCCCTTTGGCAAATCACTTCAAGTTGAGCAAGAGTTTGTGCCCCTCATCCAAGAAAGAGATTGAGGAGATGTCTACAATTCCATATTCTTCAGCAGTTGGAAGCCTGATGTATGCCATGGTTTGCACGAGGCCAGATATCGCACATGCGGTAGGTGTGGTAAGTCGTTTTCTTTCTAACCCTGGAAAGAAACATTGGGAGGCAGTTAAAGTGGATTTTCAGGTATCTTAAAGGTACTTCAAAATCAAGTCTGTGCTTTGGGGGAGCTGATCCAGTCTTGGAAGGCTATACAGATTCAGATATGGCCGGAGATCCTGATGGAAGAAAATCAACCTCAGGATATGTTTATACTTTTGCAGGGGGAGCTGTGTCATGGCAGTCAAGATTGCAGAAGTGTGTTGCACTATCCACAACTGAAGCAGAGTATATTGCTGTAGCGGAAGCTGGAAAAGAAATGTTGTGGCTAAAGCGGTTTCTCCAAGAACTAGGGATAAATCAAACAGAGTATAAGATACATTGTGATAGTCAAAGTGCAATTGATTTAAGCAAAAACTCAATGTATCATTCTCGGACAAAGCACATCGACATTCGCTATCACTGGATACGCGAGGTGATGAATCAACAACTGTTGAAACTAGTGAAGATCCATACGAAGGAGAATCCAGCAGACATGTTAACAAAGGTGGTCACTCAAGAAAAGTTAGAGCTGTGCAGAGACATAGTTGGAATAACTTTCAAATAGTAGCTGCGTTGGAATGCAGCTGAAGGGGGAGAATTGATAAGTTCAGCTGCTGCCAAACTACCAATTCTAGAAGCCCACCATTGTTGAAGCCACCAACCCATTCTAGAAGCCACCATTGTTGAAGCCTCCATTGTTGAATGAAGAATTCAACCACCAACCACCTTCTTTAAGGCTATAAATAGAGCCTTATGTTTTACACAGAAACATCAATCCAGAGAGATTGAAATACAATCCAGGAAGAGATTGTGAGAACAAAAAGAGAGTTTGGTGAGGTTTTTTGTAGAGAGAAATTCTTGGTGTAAATTCTCTATAATTCTATTCTTGTGAAATAGAGTTGTTTTTCCTCCCAAATAATCTTCATATTGATGCGAGAATCACAACAGTTTTAAGGAAAGTAACTTTATTATAATTAGTTATTTATTTAATTTAAATAGTGCCAGATTTGAAGTCTATAGTGAACTCAATGATTGAAAGACAATTTATCGACTTGTATTAATTTTCGTGATTAATAAAAAACTTTAATATAATTGCAGATCCAATAATAAAACTCAAAGTTGTCCCTTCTCAAGTGTTTTAAAGGATGTTACTAGAAAAAAAGAAACAAAAAGGAAAAGCCTAGTGCTAAGGGTTGTGTCGATGTCTCCAATATAATTAATGAACCAACAAGTATTGTAGTAGACTGGTAAGTACTCGTTCATCCTTAACCAGAGGTTTCGGGTTCGAGTCTTTAGATATGGAGTCGCCTTTGTTAGGGAGCGTTTTACCCCCCAATGTGGGACTTTCCGGCGTGAATCCGGATTTAGTCGGGCTCCAATATGAATTCCGAACATGGGGTAGGAAACCAAAAAAAATAAAAATAAAAATGAAGTTGCAACACCTTACACCTAACACAATCCTTCCCCACTTCATAAATCAACATTAATGTTTGGTGTCCAAATTATTACCTGTGCCAAAAAGACTGACTCGAAGCACAACATCCCCGTGAATATTTTTTTGTATAATTTTAATAAAAAGAATTTTAAAAATGACTTGTGTAAATATAAAAATAATAATATATATTAAAAATATAAAAATATGATTTTCAAATTTAAAACAATCACATGGCTTTAATTTATGAGAAAAAGACTTACCTGGACAAATTGTTGCACCAATTGCAACAAGAATTGCTGGTAGGCAGAGACTTTATAGGTTTTTCTTCGAAATGGGGTATTAAAATAGTTTACAACGAAGTCATTTGTCCCTGCACTTATTATAAATGTTGCTTTGCTTATTAGCAATTTTGTCTTTTCTTTCCCTATTGCATTTTCAAGTCTCCTTTTATATGCTTTGAAATATTCCAGCTGCTTTTGCAATGGTATTACACCCTGCAAATTATCAAACAACTAATCTTGTCAATACTTATAATTCTTAGAGGACCACAATATTTGTTTTTTTGGGAAAATGATACTGTATAGCCTCTCTCAAAATAATAGGCAAAGAATAATATTTTTTGTGTATTTTGTGTGCGTGTGTATATATTATACATTTTTGCGACAACCGAATATAAATAGTTTCAGCGAATGACTAAAAGTAATCTTTGCCCTATTTTTTTATTATCCTAAGAAAGTAGCCATTATGAAGTATAACGTTCAAGTTCATGAAGGAGACGTGTATACTTTATTGTTTTCACAAAGAGGCTAGGGGTGGGCATTCGGTCGGTTCGGTTTGAAGAAATTCGGTTCGGTTATTCGATTTTCGGTTTTGTAAAAGTAGTAACCGAAACCGAACTGAAATCAGTTCGGTTATTTTAATTTCGGTTCGGTTATTTCGGTTCGATTTTCGGTTTGAACATTATCATATTGGACTCCTTCTATGTAATAATACGACTGTCGAATTTGTTGATTTTTCCCAAAACTTCGAAATTGTTGGAAATATTGTGTTTATAGAAAAAAAAATAGACTAAACTTTGCACACTTTATGGATCATAAAATTCAAACATAGTGTAAATTACAACTCTTGTGTGAAATTCTCCCTGTATCTACCACATATGCTATGGAAGTTTTAATAGGCTGAAAGTCGTTAAGATTGGAAAGTTGATGGACTTACTTAATTGGGTCGAGTCTTTGATAGATTGGACCTAATAATATTAATTTATTACCTATGGGCTTAGCCTATATATAACTTAAAGAACATATATGTTAATAATTCGGTTTTTCGGTTAACTGAACTAAAAAACTTAATAACCGAAAACCGAACCGAAAAACCGAAATTTTAAAATTTAAAACCAAAATCGACCGAACAAACCGAATAACCGAAACCGAAATAATAAAAAAAAATCGATTCGGTTGGTTTATTCGGTTCCGACCGAAATATGCTCACCTCTACAAAGAGTTCAACTTTTGGCATACTGACAGTGCAAACAAATTTTTATAATATAAAGTTACTTAACAATAACAGTGGGTAGTTGTTCATAGCAAGTGAGATTAGTAACGTATAAAATAAAGATAACTTGCTACAATAAGTTGAAACAAGAAAAAATTATCATTTTTTCAGTGTATATATAATGCGTCTGTTTTTTTCCTTAAAAAGTTACTGTTCCTACTAAATTAGGTCTAGTGAAATTGGAAAATGTTACGAAATCCTTAATCTTCTTATTCTTTTGATATATCTGCAATTATTAATCTGAACCTATATATACCTATTACAAATCTAACAAATTAGTGGCGGAGCTATTATTATACAAGGGGAGTCAAGTAATATTCATTCGCCAGAAAATTACATTCTATAAATATGTCAAATTTCTTTTATCTGTATATATACACATTGGCTTCGCCGCTGCTAACAGTGGACAATTTTCAATAAGAGAGAGAAAGACGCACGCTAAGTTGAGCAGTGAGTGGGTCGAAGCCAGAGCTACCGGAGGCGAAACTAACTCCGGTCATGAGCTCCTCCAAGCTAAGACTTGGGTCCAAATAGGGTGGCACGAAATCTTTGATTCCCATGTACGAGACTGTTACAAAATAGACAGCAAAATATAAATAAAAAAATAAAAAATTTACTTATTCACCGGAAAGAGTGAGAAATTTTGACATTATTTGTATAATTTAACATGTTAAATTTTTCAAGTTACTAATTCCATTTATATAGTGTGACAAATTTTTTATACTATTAGTTTAAGTTAACCTATTATAGTAGGCTACTTACGTATTTATGTAGCTCATTAAAAATATGAATATTTTTTTGAATTTTAATCTATTAATGAAAGTAGCCTCCTACGTCAATGCATATATTTATAGAACTTAAACTCTTCCCCACTAGCACTTATTATAGTAGTGACTGGTGTTTGCTTTTAAATGATCTGATAGTACACTATTAGTTTTGTAAAAGTCAAGCTAAAGAAAGCTTAATTCTATGCACAGACAATAAATATTTACAAACTTATATATATCACTAAACAGTGACTTAGTAAAAATGATAATTACCCGGCTATCATATGTTAAACTATATATACTGATTCAATAAAAACCATTACACTATCTGCTTACATATTACATACTAACATAAGGATTTAAGTTATATGCGCCGACAGTCTTACCAATATAATCTGTGACGAGGCGGCCATTGGTGAACCTTCCGGTGGGAATGTGGTTCAGAAAATCCCTTCCATAGGGTGGGAAATCGCACTTAGAAATCGTGCTTATGTAGTTGTTATTCCCTGAATCAACCGTAGAGTCTCCGAACACTAAAACAGCTGAAACTGAATTATTGAATGGCCATTTTTGCAACTTTTTAATATCAGTCAATGTTCGAGCTTGAGCTATACTTTGGGAAATGATAATGAGAAGAATGGGCAAGAAGAGAATAACAGGCTGGAGAAAGTTGCAAGTAGAACTCATTGTGGCTAAATATTTGGAAAAACAGTTGAGAAATTCATGAGCTTTGAGTCGTTTATATATGTACATATATATAATAGGAAAAAAGATATGTTGTGTGTAGTAATAATAGCAGTGGACCTTATTGCAGTTGGCGACAGGAACATATTTAATGACAGAAGTAGGATCGAGCTGTGCAATTTGCACTACAACAGATTCGGATCTAACCCCACACTTACTTTAATTTAGATAAAAGGTCTTGCCCAGAGGAGGCGGATCCAGGATTTTAAGTTTATGGGTTCCTACAGAAATCTCAAGTTAATATACAATAATAACTGGATTAATGGACTGGGTTCCAAGTTAAATATTTTTATACATTTAATGAATTTTTCAATACAAATACAGGATCTAGATAAAAGTTACTACATTCACAGGAACCCGTAACTAATACACTGGATCCGCCCCTGGTCTTGGCTCCCGCCAACGCCTTTTAAAACACTGTTTACGAACGTTTTACTTTGCTCTTCTAACTACCTAAAGAACATTTCCGAAAGGATATGTAGGAACGGTTTAGTTTGTAGTAGTTTGTATATATTAGGCACAAATATACCCCTCTACTTTGATATATTAGATGGCAAATTTGAAAACTTTGCTAACGGTGAGGGTAGATTTGACCCGTTAGTATAACAGAGGGTAAATGTGAATAATATATCAAATTAGAGGAGTATATTTGCCCCTTTTTCTTTTTTCCAATTACTCCTTCCATTTCAGTTTATATGAATTTTTTCGGAGTATGAGGGTCAAGCTAATTATCTTTCTAGAATTTTTATTTTAAAATAAAATTTATATATTTAGAAACTGTATACAAAGTAATATAAGTCACGATAGTTAACAATTCCAAATAATTAAAAAGTATTTGTAAAAAATATTGTCAAAGAAAATCTTGTTTGAGTTATACATATATAAAATTACAGAAATTAAAATGGAGAAAATATTGAGGCTACGTTTTTAAGAGTCTGGTTAAAGGTCTAATATGTTGTAACTACGTGGTAAAATAAGAAAAGAGAAATTTTATACTTATATATTTGTAGAAATGTGACGATCCGGCCAGTCGTCTCATGAGTTACCATTCCGTATTCCTCATTTCTATTTCTTATTACTTTTTCTATCGGTTCTATATGTGATTGGGTTGGCTGGCTCGGGTTCGGAAAGGTTTTGAGAAGGTTTGAGACACTTAGTCTATTTTGAGGAAGCTTAAGTTGGAAAAAGTCAACTAGATGTTGACTTATGTGTTAGAGGGCTCGGATGTGAGTTCTGATGGTTCGGATAGCTTCAGGAGGTGATTTGGGACTTAGGAGCGTGATCGGAATGTGTTTTGGAGGTCCGGAGTAGATTTAGGCTTGAATTGACGAAATTGGTATTTTGGCATTTTCTGGTTGATAGGTGAGATTTTGATATAGGGGTCGGAATAGAATTTCGAGTGTTGCAGTAGGACCGCTGTGTCATTTGGGATGTGTGTGTAAAATTTCAAGTCATTCAGACGTGGTTTGGTATACTTTTTGATCAAAAGCGTAATTCGGAAGATTTTGAAAACTTAGGCTTGAATCCGATGTGTTTTGGTTGATTCGATGTTGTTTGAGGTGTTTTGAAAATTGGTATAAGTTTGAATGGTGGTATATGATGTGTTTGTGCTTTTGGTTGAGGTCCCTGGGGCCTCGGGGTGATTTCGGATGGTTGACGGAAAGAATGGAAGTTTGAAATGGCAGCTGAAGTTGGAATCTGCTGTCATAACCGCATCTACGGTTGGGAGGCCGCAGGTGCGACCCCCGTAGATGCGGAAAGGAGTCGTAGAAGCGGAAGAAGGTGAGGTTGGCAGGAACCGCAAAAACAGTTGTGGGACCGCACCTAAGATGGCGCAGGTGCGGAATGTTCATCGCAGATGCGGACGCTGAGGAATAAGTGAAAACTGCAGAAGCGGTTCGTGGACCGCAAAATGAAACCGCGAAAGTGGTTAAAGGGCCGCAGGTGCAGAATCTCTAGGTCAGAATGTATAAAATATTTCCTTCGCGAATTTTTGGCTAAGTTCTCCATTTTTGAAGACGGGAAGCGAGCTAGGGCAGTGAATTCAAGGGTAAATCGAAGAGAATCAAATGGGTAAGTTCCTTAAGCTTCATTACTTGAGTTTATGATCATTTTTTTATTGGTTAATCATGGTATTAGTGGAGATTAAGGGTTAAAATTGGGAAAACTAGGGCTTGGTATTGGAGACCTAGACTTGAGGATTTGAGGGGCCATTTGTGGTCGGATTTTGGGACTTTTGATATGTATGAACTCGTGGGGAGATAAGCAATCTATTGATGTAAATTTTATCGAATTCCGAGATGTGGGCTCGAGGGTCGGATTTTGGTAATTTTGGGATTGTGTTGTAAATTGATTATTTTCGCATGGGCTTCGTTCCCTTAGCGTATTTTGACGTTGTGATTCTGATTTTGGATAGATTTGACGTGGGTTGAGGCCGATTCGAGGGGCAAAGGCGTCGCGGGCTAGGGTTTAGACCGGATTGAGATGAGTAATGATTTTAAATGTTGTCCTGAGGGTTCGAAACCCCGGATTTGCACATCGTCGTGCTATATTGAGGTGACACACACGTTAGATGACGGGTATGGGGTCGTGCGCTGTTGGGGATTGTAACTTAGTCCATCCCGAATGATTGTTTTACCGCGTATTTGACTGAAAACCGTTTGCTATCATCATATTTTGGGATGAATGACATACTTGGGCCTCGTGCCAATTATTTGAACCCTTAGGGGATTTTTACTGATCTTTCCTCATTGTTTTAACTTTATACTTGAACTTAGTCATGCTATATTCTACTGTTTTCATAACTCAGCCATGTTTACTCTACTTTAACACTTAAAATGATATTTTAAATTATATTTTAGGTTGAGCATCATGTCTTACTATTGCCCGAGTGGCTTGTGAGATTCTGACTGAGCAAGACCGAGGGCCTGAGATTTGTACGCCACGATGTGACTTGTTGATATGAGGCCTAGAGCCTATGTGATTATGCCACGAGATGACTTGATATTGCGCTTGGGCCGTAAGGGGCCCCTCCAAGAGTTTGCACCCCCCAGTAAGTACGGGTACCCATTGTGATGTGAGATATAGCCCGAGGGGTTGATGTTGTTCTATGATATTGTCCGAGTGGCGAATTTTGTGGACATTGTGCCCGAGGGGCGATTTTTTATGTGTTTATCTTTCCTAGTTGCCTGTCATTTACTTGCTTAATTGTTAAAAAAGTATTTTCAAGAAGTTTAAATTGAATTAAAGTGACTTCACATCTTTTTATTGCTTCATTATTTTTACTGACTTTTACTGCTTCTTTATAGCCTGTTGATGTGCCTTAACGTTTTTCTTATTACTCAGTCCGCATTTTACTCACTGAGTTGGAGTACTCACTTTACTCCCTGCACCCCGTGTGCAGATTCAGGCACATCAGGTCCTACTTGTGAGGGTTGAGAGTTGTCTAGCAGATTCCGAAAATTCACTAGGTAGCTGCCCAGCGATTCGCAGCCAAGTGTTTCTCCCTCTATCTTATTTTCTTCTGTTTTAGTTATGTAATAGTTGAGTAGACTCTTTCAGACTTATATTATTATAGATGCTCATGACTGGTGATACCCCGATGTCGGGCTATGTCTTCTTCTTTTTTCCAGCAAACTGTATTATTTCCCTTATTGTGGGATTTATTATTATGATTAAGACTTAGTTTAAATACTTAAATTGCTTAAAAGTGAATTGAAAATGTGTCGGCTGGCCTTGTCTTTACGAGAGACGCCATCACGACCGGGTCCGGATTTAGGATCATGACAAGAAACAAATTGATTTTAAATCACGAGAATAATTAAGGACGAATATAGTTGGATCCGCAGCTGATTCAAGTAGGTTATAATGCGAATTAAGAGTACAACATTTGATTTTTGAGGGCTCATGACTATTGGCGGAGAAAGAATTTTCACTTTGAAAATGTAATATCTATTATATATATATATATATATATATATATATATATATATATATATATATATACAGAAATACTATGGAATTGGGACATGATAGGAAGTACAATATCATTCAAAATCTTTCCACCTGTCCACCACTTCATAAATTAATTTCTTGATATAGGTAACTCTATATTAGGTTCCTGAATTTATTTAGGCATGAACTAGCCAAACACCATTATTTGATAATATATAAGATTTGATTCGATAAGATTTCATCCATCATTATTGTAAATTCTTATCTATTTTTCAAGTTATTAAATTCACTTATCATATCTTGTTACGTCTGTAGTTTTTTAGACAATTTAATAGTATAATATTTTTGTTGTGTCACTATATAGAAATTAAAAAAGTGACACTCTGGTTCACAAGGCATCTCGCATTCACGTAGATTTTGGGAAGGGGCCGCATCTCAAGAAGTATGATATAGATAACCTATCCTAATACAAGTATTAATAGCTAGTTTGATGATTCAAACTTGTGATATGTAAATCATACAGACATAATTTGACTGTTACTGCCAAAACTCCCTCCAACTATAGAATAATGCAAAGAACAATTCACCAGCAAACAGCAGTATCTTAGGACTTCAAGACCAATGGCAAACCCCTATGACACTTCCACGTCTTACCCTATCTCCCCTCTCATTTTGGTCGGCCACGAACCACATATAATTTCCTTGCTATTCACAGCCTTTTAATGGGTCCCTCAGGAAAAAATATTTACACAAATATCCGATCAAATATATTATTAACTTTTTTTTATATAGTCGGTTACTTTTAGTTTAAGCGATTAAGTAAGATGGCTATTTAGATTAATTCATCAAGAAAAAAAAACATGATCTTAAATTATTTGCTAATATACAATTGTATTTTTAAATTTATTCATTATTTCCCAAGTCTCGAACTCAAATCTCCAACTACATGGATATGCTCAAACATGAAACTGTACGGATAAAATCGGGGGTAATGTTTTTTTCCGATTCCCCGGTGAGAAAACAAAGGAGAAGCACAGATCGACGAAATGATAATTGAGGTCGGGAACCCCTTATATCGAGACCTGAGAATAGTGAACGATGTATTGAAGATCGGACACGGTAAGTGCCCCGGACCAAGTATGGCTCCTGTACCTCGGGAGATACGGTGGACGGTTATGCATGGCGGATAGGACGCCGTAATATTCGGCCTCAACCGGATTATATTGACGATATGTTGGTCAAGTCCCTACGAGCAGAGGACCATTTGAAATATTTGCAGGAAACCTTTGACATATTAAGGAAGTACTACATGAAGCTAAACCCGAATAAGTGTGCATTTAGGGTCGGTTCGGGCAAGTTTCTCCGTTTCATGGTATCTAATCGAGGGATAGAGATAAAACCCAACAAAATAAAGGCCATAGAGGACATCACCATAGTCGACAACGTCAAGGTGGTTCAAAGAATGACCGAGCGAATAGTCGCATTGGGCCTGTTCATCTCGAGTTCGTCGGATAAGAGCCATCGGTTCTTCTCACTATTGAAAAAGAAGAACAATTTTTCTTGGACTCCGGAATGCCATAGAGCTTTGGAAGAACTCAAGTGATACCTGTCGAGCCCCCCTTTGCACACTCCGAAGCCAGACAAACAACTGTACCTTTACTTGGCAGTTTTTGAGGTGGCGGTAAGTGGTGTCCTGGTCCGGAAGGAAGAAGGTACACAATTTCCTATTTATTGTATTAATAGAACCCTAGGCAATGCTAAAACAATGTATCCTCACCTAGAAAAGTTGTCACTCGACCTATTAAGTACTTTTAGAAAACTAAAATCATACTTTCATTGCCACCTCATATGTGTCGTGACCTCTTACTTGCTAAGTCATGTCATGCATAAGCTCGAGCTCTCAGGCCGGCTGGCCAAATAGGGCGTGGAAATTAGCGGGTATGATATCGAGTACCAACCCCGGACTGCCATAAAATCCCAGATTCTAGTAGACTCCGTGGCCGACTCTATGCTGCCTTGATACCCGAAGTTGAAAAGGAATTATTGCTCACTTAGGGGGGCTAATTCAGGGATTTGGACTCTATTCACGGACGGTGCATCCAATATGAAGAGGTCTGGGCTCGGTATCGTACTGAAGCTGCCTGTGGGTAGCATAATTAGAAAGTCTACTAGAACTGTAAAATTGACTAACAATGAAATCGAGTATGAAGCCATAATTGCAGGTCTAGAACTGGCTAAGAGCCTCGGGGCCAAAGTGATCGAAGTCAAATATGACTCTCTCCTTGTCATAAATCAAGTCAACGGAACGTTCGAAGTAAAAGAGGAATAAATGATGAGTACTTGGACAAATTGCAGGCAACCCTACACCAATTCAAGAAATGGACTCTACAGCATGTACCTCAAGATCAAAACAGTAAGACTGATGCACTTGCCAACTTGGGATCATCTGTCGACTCCGATGAATTCAACTTGGGGAGAGTGGTGCAGCTGATGAACTCGGTTGTAGAAAAAGGTCATGCCAAAGTAAACTCGACAAGTTTGACTTGGGATTGGAGAAACAAATACATAGACTATCTGAAGACAGGAAAATTACCATCGGATCCCAAGGAATCGAGAGCCCTGGGCACCAAAGCTACCAGATTTAGCTTAGTCAAAGGAGCATTGTTCAGAAGATCTTTCTTCGGCCTACTGGCTAGATGCTTAGGTCCGGGAGAGACCGAATACACCATGAGATAAGTTCATGAGGGAACCTATGAGAACTATTCAGGAGCAGAATCCTTGGTTCAGAAACTAATTAGAGCCGGCTACTACAGGAATGAAAAGGAGAAGGATGCGAAAGACTTCATACGGAAATGCAACGAGTGCCAAAGACATGCCCTGATGATTCATCAGATGGGGGATAAACTTCACCCGGTCCTGCCACCGTAGGAGTTTATGAAATGGGGAATAGATATCGTCAGTCCCTTGCTATAGACACCTCGTAAGGTTCAATACATACTATTTATGACTGACAATTTTTTCCAATGGGTAGAGGCTCAAATGTTTGAGAAGGTACGAGAGAAATAATTCATTGACTTCATTTGGAATCACATAATATGTCGATTTGGGATATCGACCGAGATCATTTGCGACAACGGAAAATAGTTCATCGGTAATAAAGTAAGTATGTTTTTTGAAGACCACAAGATCAATAAGATTTTATCAATGCCCTACCACCTTAGTGGGAACAAGCAAGATGAATCGACGAACAAAACTATACTCCAAATCTTGAAAAAGAGATTGACCGGTTCGAATGGAAAGTGGAAGGAAATCTTGCTCGTAGTCCTGTGATCATACCGTACGTCTTCGAAGTCGAGTACTCGAGTGGCCCTGTTCTATCTAGTCTACGGAGTGGAAGCCTTAATACTAGTCGAGGTAAGGGAAGAGAGCCTCATGATCCAGTATGCTACCGAAGTATCAAATGGCGAGGCCATGACCACAATCTTGGAATTATTGGATGAAAGGCGGGAAGCCCCCCTGGTCGGATTGGCCTCCCAAAAGCAACGAGTAGAGAGATATTACAACCAAAGAGCCAACCTATGATATCTTCAAGTCGGGGACTTAGTGCTAAGAAAGGTAACACCACACACTAGGAACCCAAACAAACGGAAAATGGGCCCGAATTGGGAAGGACCGTATAGAGTTGATGGAATAACCAGCAAAGGCTTGTATAAACTCGAATCTGGAAATAATGTACAACTACCGAACAACTGAAACGTGGCACACTTAAAACGGTACTACTGCTAAGGTACAAACTCAATTCCTTTATTCTTAATTTCATTATATTACAAACTAACTTATGCAGGTACTCGGCCAAAGGCAAACGTGACTATTAGGTCTGAAAGTGCGTGTTGTACTCTTTTTCCTTGAACCGATTTTATCCCAAAGTGGGTTTTTTGGCAATTTTTTTTAACAAGGCAACAGTAAAACGTGCTACCTTAGTTTTGAAGACCGGCCGTAAACTGGAATCGTTGACCCCTTACACTAAGCCAATAGTATCCGATCCCTCACAAGTTCGACCTCAAATACCGGGGGCCATTACCCCTATATTAGAATTCTCAGAAAGGGAAAATTTTATATGTCAAAAGCCAAGACTTGGTGATTAGGATACATTATAAGGGTCAAATGGTCATACAAATCGTGCCCATGTAGCCCGCTCCAGCCACGACACAAGGCTTATAAGCCTCCGATTATGTAACCTACATATAAAATAACTAAAGAAAACTTTTCTACCCTCATCCTTTATTATTACACATTTCGCTTCGTCGATGGGGCATAACAGATCCTAGATCCCAAAGTCCATGGGCTACCCCGACTCGGGGACTATCGTTCGATAAATAATCGGATGGCCCGAGCCATCGAATCCCGGAGGCGCCTAGCCTATTAGGCAATGCCTAAATATGAAAGGAGCCTAAATATGAAAGGCTACGACCACCTTAAAATGACTGAAGTCCGTACTCGAAAAGTAAGGCCCTTATACATAATTAAAAATTATTAAAAGGTTACCATCGGCAAAAACATTATCGCATATGACTACAATAGTTAAGCATCTTAAAGGCCTTCGATTTTATCGAAATCTCGAAACCACGATTTTTTATACTTCAATACCACACAAGAGGGGATGATTTGTGTGGTGTCCATTTTTTGGTTGCACTAGATTATCGAAGGACCTAGTTCTTCTATGCATTCCTTACACTACAGTTATGGAATAAATAATGCAAAAAGTAAAGAGCACAAGGATTTTTATGTGAAAAATACCCGGCTCAAAAGGTGAAAATATCACGACCTACTACCCAGTAGGATTTTCCCAAAATACTTCACTACAACTCTAAGCCAACAAGAAAGTTTACAAACTCTTGCAAACCTGCAGATTAACTCTAACCCTTATAGAATCACACCACAGGCTGTTGCGACTACTTCAAGTTAACTCTAACTTGAAAGATACAACTTGAGTTCACAACCTCTTGCAAACCTAAGGATTAACTCTAACCCTTGTAGCAACACACCACAGGCTGTTGCGACTACTTCAAGTTAACTCTAACTTGAATAATAGAACTCTGGTACCTAGTACAGTTTGCTTCTAAGAAAGCTGAAAGGTACAACTCAAAATTCCTGCTACACTTTGAACTAGAAATAAATAAAGACACATAAAACTCTTTATGGAATTGGTTCTTCAATCTGGTTCGTGTAGCTTCAGGATCACACTCTTAAACTCTTCAGTATGTGTGCATCACTTGTAAAAGAGAACACAACTTATATATATAAAGTTAATAAATAAAGATTAACTAGAGTTTTAATGCTTTACTCTTCCTTGGTGGAAGACTTCTAGTTATCTTCAATTTTTAACTTCTTCTTTATCTTGGAGAGAGTTCTCATCAAGTAATAATTCCTTATCCTTATCAATTATGCAACCTTTTTGTTCAGGGAATATCAGATATAACCACTTATACTTGTCCCTTTCACGTGTATGTATTTTGCTTGATTCTGTCCGTCACTTGTGTACACTATCCATGGACCTGGTTCATGTATGTGTTCCTTTGTCAATCATCACAACCAAAACTGCTCAGGTCAACACATGAGTAATCCGAAGTTGCCATCAAGATAGAGCCCCAATCGGACCTCCGAAGATGGATACTCTGGATTACGTTTGATTCTACGCTAAGTCATTAGGGACGATATGCAAATAAAATGCCACACAAATACTGAAAAGTAAAAACGCGATGTTGCCGAAGGGATTTTTTTTATATATCTCAAAAATATTTACAAAGGAATAATAAAACAGCCTCAAAACAAACAAGAAAGAAAAATGAACAAAAGGGAAAAAAAGAACTAAGGCATCTACGCCAAATCTTCACCGGAGCTGGACACAGCACCGAAGCCTTCGGAACCGTCAGAACCGTCAGAACCTTCAGGATCTTCAGGTTCATAGAGTTCCCCTAACTCGGCCTCATCCTCTTGGCTTCTTCGATCTCGGTTGACCGGTCAAAATATTGGGCGTGAATCTCTTCAATGGTCTTCCTCCAGGATAGTCGCTTTATATATTCAGTCTTCGTCTTTAAGCAGGCCTCGACTATTACCACATCAGCCTTATACTGGGCCAGTATTTCTTTGACTTCGGAGGAATCAATCAAAGTTGCCTCTAATTTGGACTGGATCACAGTATATTCCTAGCCAAGGGCATCCCGTTCTGAGGCAACTGAAACTAGTTGTGCTCGGAGGTCGTCATTTAGTCATGACCACGTGTCGGCCTTATCATTTGCCACCCGGAGTTGGTCCTTAACCTATGCCAACTCCTCTTTTGTGGCCTTCTTGTTTGAAGCCAGTATGTACATTTTTCTCTTCATTGCCTCGGTCGTGGTCTTGACATCGTCCATCTTGACCCGAAGCTGGTCGATCAGGTCTATCTTCTCTTGGACCTGTGAAGTTGCGTCATTAGTCATCACAAGTAGCTTCTCATTTTTAGCCTCAAAGATCTTTACCTTCTCAACTAGTTTGGCATGCTCCCGTTTCACGAACGAGGCCTCCCTTTGTTTCTTTTCCAGCTTGGCTCGAAGAATCGGGTGGTCCTTGAGAGCCTTGTCTTGTTGTTCACTGAGAGCCATGTACATGTCCTTCTTCCGGACTTGCTCTTTGAGCTCGAACTCGAGCTGGCTGATTTTTAAGTGGGACCAAAATAAGCTTTCATGATGGAGCACCGAAACCTGAAAAACAATGAGGTCATTAGGACATGCTAAAACTAAGCAAAATTTGCAAAAGCTACAAAGAATATATGTTTTACCCGGTTCAGTGCTTGTTGTGCCTCGTTGAAGAGGCTCAACGTGCCTACTTCGTTCATCTTCGCCTGGTCCTCCTCAGTCACTAGGCAATGAAGATAGCTAGCCACACCCACCGGAGCAGACAGTGCCCGAGCGCCCGCTAGTATAGTAAGAATGACCGTTCTCTTGCAGTCGAGATCCACACTCGGGGCAGAAAACTGCTTCACTAGCTTCGAGCCGAGCTCAGCTCACCTGCTATGGATGACACGTCCTTTTTTATACCGCTAGATGACCAAGCCCGGAGGAGTCCTCGAACGCACTCATATCCATGTCGTCAAAAAACATGTTGAGGGCATAATTTGGGCACGATATCATCTTGTTTGATTTCTTTTTACTAGCTTGAGCCTCTTCGAACATGGACACTGTGTGGGATAGTGTCTCCGCGATGTCGATGACACTGACTACCTCCTTTATGGCAGGAGCAACTTCTTGGGAGGTTGTGGCCTTCGATTCTCCATCTTGTTCCCGAGCTAGAGCGGAATCGACCTCTTGTCCACCTTCCCTGGTCTTCGCCTGCTCTCCTTCGTTGATGGTCGACCCATGAACAATGAACTCAAGATCATCATCCTTATGGTAATCCTTGAGTCGGAAGAGGGAATCGGGGTCTGGTACCCTGCTTTGGTGTTCTTTTTGTTGCTATTCCAGACCCGAACATCAACCCTCTTATTCTTCACCTCCACATCCGAGGAGCCGAATGATTTCCTCTTTTTCTTTTTCTCCTCCTTTGAGGTAGCTCCGGGCTGGCCCGAAGCGGTGGGATCAACAAGCGAGGGTGAGGCATCATCCTCATCCAATGGTAGAAGCTCAGTGGTCTTTGGCAAACCTAAGAAAAGGAAAAAGACTTAACAATATAAAAGTCAAGTATGTAAATGTAATTATTCGGGTAGAAGACTCACTATGGGAGAGGGCCTCCCACTTGCGCCATTCGCTCTTAAAATAAGATATTTGTTTTCAAATCCTCTCTATCTAGTCCTTGAAGTGAGGGATTGCATTGGGAACATGGGCAACCGTTGCATAACGATAAACGCATGCAATTAGAAAAAGAACAAAAGGAAATAGCAAGCACTCGAGAAGGAGAAGACTTACGGGATTAGTTTCACTTTTAAAGGAACGGCAGAAACTCGGGAGGAATAAGGTTTTCGACTTTCACCCGAACAAACCTCCCTTGCAAACCTCGATCTCGATCTTCATCTATACTCGAGGATGGAGGTTTACTTGCTTGATGAACGAGCTTGATCAGCTCCCCCAGAATATTCAAGGGCTATAAAGAAGTAGGTGGTCAAGGGTGAATCGAGGTGCTTTGGTGTTGTTTACAAAGTGGAGGAGGAGGATTACGATCCTCCAAAAGGACGGGTGAATCTGCCTAAGGCAGACCTTGTACCTTTTGTAGAAGCCGAGGATTATGGGGTCCACCGAGGTGAGCGTGAAGGGGTAAGTGTAAACACTTAAATATCCCTCCACGTGAGTGGTAATGTCCTCATTGGACCCGGGAGCGACCACTTCTTGCCCTCCTAGTTACAGTCCACCCGGACTGTGGGGAGTATATCTTCTGTGATGAAGGATATATACCTTCGTACCCTCTTGCCCTGGTCTTGCTCACTGGAAGCCTTCTCGACTTCGATAGAACAACCCCCAGGAACGAAACTCTTCAAAGGAGGCTCCGGTACCACCTCAGGAACGGACACCTCGACGTCCGCGGCTGGGTTGGAAGTTGAAGGGGCGGTTTGTTGAGGCACAGATTTGGAAGTTTCTGCCATCGAATTCTGGAAAATATAAACATTTGAAGAAAAATATGAAGATTTGAAGATGTGGATGAAGATATGAAGATCTGATTTGAAGGTTTGAAGATTTGAAGATGAAGATTTGAAGATCTGGAAAACGACGTATGAAGATTTGAAGAGTTTAGAGTTAAAACGGAGAATTCAAGAGTAAATCAAACAGCTCTGAAATCCGAAAGTGAATAAGTGAAAAGGGGGTCGGAGTTTTTATAGAGGAAAAATGTAATTAGTGTGTGACGTTTCGCATTTAAGGACAGTCAACTGGTGGCTGAAACGTGTCCGAAGCTTGAACAACGCGGCTGATGGGACGTTTCGCTGACTCGTTGACCGATTGTAACTGACGAAGGAAGAAACCAAGATTAATTCATCGTTTCTCGTTGCTTCGATAAACATACTCTCTGGAAAACGAGGGGACTATTTGTGTACGGATAAAATCAGAAAAAAAGTTTCTCTTGATTCCCCGGTGAGAGAATAAAGGGGAAGCATAGATCGACGAAATGATAATTGAGGTCGGGAACCCCTCATATCGAGATCCGAGAACAGTGAACGATGTATTGAAGATCAGACACGGTAAGGCAACATGCCCCGGACTAAGTATGGCTCTTGTACCTCGGGAGATACGGTGGACGGTTATGCATGACAGATAGGGGGGAGTGATGTTCGGCCTCAACTGGATTTTACGGCGCGAATCCCGTTCGTTGTTCGTTACAAATCAACAATTATCGGGAAAACAAGATTTTTACCTTTTAGGACTTGCACTAGGATTGAAACTCTCCTACTATATAAAAAGGAAGTTTTTCTTTGTTTTGACACATTGTAACACACAATTCAAGGCAATAAAAAGCTTACTTTTGTCCCCTAGCTATTGTTCAAGGCATTGCCTGTTTGTTCTATTCTTTACTCACGATCGAGCTTGTACCTAGGGTCCGATCGAAGATGAATTTCACTGCTTAATCTAAGAACATGCTTGGTCATCATATTACAATTGGTTTGATCGTTTATTTTGCCTTTAATTCATCTATTTGTTATTCTTAATTATTCGTATTGAATTAAATCACGTATCTTTTATACCGCGTACAAATTTAATTGTTACCCATTTTTGGGGTAAACAGAAACAACCATGAAATACAAAGTATAAATTATTGACTTTCAATTGTTTTCTTAAGCTTTGACCAAGCTGGATTATTTCATCTCATTGATTAATTACTTTTTCAGTAAATTAATTATCATAATCACTGTCCGTGATCAGCGTTTGCTTGAACTCAATCTCTTAATTCGTCTGTTCAGAGACAGTGGCAGGCAGCTTCGGTCGAATCCAATACCATTTAGTCTTAAATTTTATATTTGTCTTAAATTTATATATATAAGTTATAACCAATTAACTTAAAAAAACTAAAATGTCGAATGCATAAACTTTTAATTCTGACTCCGTCTCTGTTCAAAAATATCTATGCCGCTAGTAGTTGTAAAGAACTCTTGGTTTTAAAGAACACCATTGGATTTGATATTGGATTAATGAAATGACAAATGGAACGAAAGGAGTATGATTCAAAATGGATAATAATTATAATTCTTCAAATTAAAATCCGATATCATACTCATCTAATGTACATTATAACTATAAATTCATATATGAGGGACGTTGCTCAGTTGGTAAAGCACCTCCACTCACGACCGTTAGGTCCTGAGTTCGAGTCATATTGGAGTTGAAGTGTGGAAACACTATAGATTCTCATATAAATTCATACATGAGGGTTGCTCAGTTGGTAAAACACCTCCACCCACGACCGTTAGGTCCTGCGTTCGAGTCACATTGGAGGTGGAAGTTAATTCAAAATAAATAAACTATTACTCTACTAGTATAAATGAAAGTGTACGTTTCCTTCAAACCTGCACCTCATGCTTGATACTGTGAGTTGTTATTTCTGAAATAGACAGCAAATCCCCCATATTTTATTACAGCCGTAGAATAAATGAAAGTAGTTGCAAGCCAATTGGGAGTGAGCCCTTTCTCTCTAAAGGATGCACCTGCATTTCTCTTGTAAAGTCACAATCCTAAGCAGCAATGACCCTCCTCAGTGAGTAGGTGTGTCACTGTTTTGAGTACTCCATTGGAGTAGTAAATGATAAAAGTTTATACATATCGTGCATTTATTTGTTGTACAAGTGTGTATATATATAGGGTGGCAATTTGAGCCTAAAGCCATTTAACACGCCCAATTTGGCCAAGGTTGGACTGGTCATTGACCCGCTCATTTTTTGAACTCAACTCATTTTGACCCAGCCTATCTCAGTCCATTTAAAGTTGAAATGATTTTTAGCCCAAATTGATTCATGAGTAACTTTGCTAAAATATCTTTGAAATAATTCTTTTTTGTTTGATATGTTATATATGACCATAACAAAAGGAAAAAAAAATTATTTGATGATTAAACAATGTTAAGAAACAACACACATTAATTAAAACTTGCTAGGAGTTAGACGGGTTGGGCTAAAATCTAAAATTTAACTCATCTTAACCCAACCTTATTTTCCTTATCTCTGAATTGTTTTTGTCATACAGGGAGAAATCAGTTTATTTTGTGATGCTGCTAGGTACAAGTTGCAGATCTACCACTACCTTTAGATCTCTTTATGTGCCTTGTAAAGTGGTTTAAAGTTTGTATGGTATGTCTTTATGTTTGGCTTACTTCCCCCTCCTTTTGTTATTCTAGAATTTTATAATATACATGATAGGGGTCCCTGTAAAACCCCATATTATATATAAAGAAAAAATTTTATGATTCAGTGCATCTTAACCTAAGTAATTTTTTGGCGAGTCATTGACCCCTTATTTATTGATTAAGCATATTTTCACCTGTCCAGTATAAGCTCAATCCGCCCATTTGATACCCATAATAGGAGATATGTTTGATTCATTGATTGGTGTATATTCTTCAACCTTTCAAAAGACAATGTTGTTAATGGCGTCGAGACTCATTCCTGTACGAGATAAGTGCTATTAGAGGTGTACATAAGTCGGTTGGTTCGATTTTTATCAAAACTAAACCAATCAATTATATCGGCTTTGATTGTTTCAATTTTGTCGGATTTGTCGGAATTTTTTGTTACATGAATATTACTTTAAACTTACTTTGTTAGAGTTATAAATAAAGTTTTGATAAGTGTATATATGTTTTAAAAAAATTGACAAGCATATGATCTATTAAAATAATCTTATGGGAGAATTTTTTTTGTGACACATGATAGTTATTTTCTTAGTCGAACAATAATTTTTTGTTGATCTACGCTTTCAAGCTTAATCAAATTTTTATACAAAAATCAATATGAAACCTAATTATAATATGTTCATCTTATTTTAAAAATTACCAATAAAATACCATTTCAAATTCGAAAAAAAACATTAGAGTTTAATAGATCTTGACATATCGAAAAAGATATAAGAGTTCAATATATCTTGATATATGAATATGGAAGAACAAGGAGATTGATGCATTTAAATAACACTTGATAAGAAAGTGTGATACAAGTTAGAATCAGTCATTATCTAAAATAAATAAAATTAAATGCACTTTATAGTTCTATTAAATATTACTTCTCATGAGATGATCACAAATATTTCTAGATATTTTTTAAAGAAAATTCTATATAAAGTTATAAAAGTAGATATAAAAATTATATATTTATACATACTCTTTTGATAGACTAAGATCATTACTGTAACAATCAAATACAATACAATATAATGCAATACAATACTAACGGTAAATGCATAATATCTAGCTTTTTTGTTGTATTGTATTTATATTTCTCCCTCCAGTTCACAATAAGTGACCAGTTTTCTTTTAGCACGCCCATTAAGAAAATGCTAAATCCTATATAAGAATACCTAGTATGACTAAACTACCCTTATTAAATATTGGTAACATAGTTATAGTGAGGAGTGAGAAAACTTTTTAGTGATATGCACATAAGGGTAAAAGAGTAAAAATAAATTGAATTTTTTCTTGATTACCTAACTGGACACTTATTTTGAACCAAAATAAAAAAGTAAACTGGTCACTTATTGTGAACCCTAGGGAGTAATTGCTAATAGGACAAGATAGAATATTATTATCCTGTCAATTTATTTTATAATATGTTATCCAATTTTAGCAATCTTATGGGACCCTGTCTTCAGATAGCAGATCGAAGATATTTATTACTTGTCTACTTCTGGATTTCATTGCGAGCAATATATTCCATAAAATTACAAAAGGTGGAAAAGAAAAAACAAAACATGAAATCGTACCGAACGAAAAAGGGAGAAGAATCAGAAATCCAAACTTGGAAATACATGTTTCAAACAATTTTCAATCACTTGTTTTCTCTTTTAACTTCTAATTCTTCGAAAAAATATTATTTATTGTTTGATAGCAAAATCAAGTGTAGGACGCAAGGCTTGGAACAAACTATAATAAGTAACTTGAATTGGGTGGACTGAACCCAAAATATATGTTGTGAAGGATCATTGCAAACAATTGACTTTGGATTGCAGAGAATTGAAAGTTCAACAGGTCCACTTCCACAACAGCCCTTGGTCACTTCAGTAAGACCTGCAAAAATTATAGGCATGGTCTTAATTACGAAGACGACAACAACTACAACAACAACGATTCAGTAAAATGTTACAAGTGGGCTCTGGGGAGGACAGTATGTACGCAGACCTTACCTCTACCCAGAGGGGGTAGAGAGGCTGTTTCCGATAGACCTTTGACTCAAGAAGACGAAAAGAGATAATATATCAGTACCATCAACAAAAACCATAAAAATAATAACACAGCACAAGAACCAGTAAATAAAAGGAAAGCAAACAATAACTAGTAAATAAGGCTCGACACTATAAAAATAGAAGAGTAGTATGAACCAAGAGGGGTTGCTCTGATGGTAAGCAACCTCCACTTCCAACCAAGAGGTTGTGTTCGAGTCTCCCCAAGAGCAAGGTGGGAAGTTCTTGGAGGGAAGGATGTCAGGGGTCTATTTAGAAGCAGCCTCTTACTGGAAACACAACATTGGCGGTCTTAATTAGGAAGAGTTTAGCTTATATACATTGACATTGTATAAAAATTTTACACTACCAGATCAAACTAAGAGTATCTAAAATTTGACCTTTATGGGTTCGAGTTCGAAAGTACCGCAAAGCATTTGATTTGTTGGGGTTTCAAAGTCAATTGTTTATATTATTTAAAAATATTTTAACACATATATAAGTCCAAGCCAAATGTGATGATTCACCATGTCATCACGCCACATAGGTACCATTTGCCATATATTAATGCCATGCGGAAGCTTACATAGGAGAAATACTAGTATTTGTGAGAAGATTCTAGAGAAGTATGAAACATTTCTTTTGGAAGACCCTAGATCCCTATGGATTTGCTAGGAAAGTCCTTGAAATCTTCTATGTTTATAGAGAATTCTAGAGAAAGCCTTTAACTTGTAAATATTAAGGACTTGTGTAAGAATTAATATTTACATACTAGTCCCTAGGAGATTAGTATATAAAGAGGGCATTCATTTGTAATTCACCAAGAAAACAATTCAAATTTTCAGCTTCCTTCAGCAATTCTCTTGTGTTGTTTTTAACATTTTCTTAGCGATATTGAGTGTAGTAAGGCTAACTTGGCATAACAAGAACGTGAGCAAATTGTGTAAGTTCGTGAGCGATTTGTCAAGCCACATGTATACTTAATTAAAGGCTAAGGACATGACACAAAAACTAAGCTAGCGTTTGGCCATAGATTCCCAAATTTGTTTTGAAAAAGCTGATGTGGGTGGAGTTTGGTTTGAAGATGAAAATATGTTTGGACATAAGTTTTCAAAACATATTTTACTTTTTTTTTTGAAAAAAACATGAAACATGACTTATATCCACAAGTTCTAAAAACTATCACAAATACCCAATAGAACCTTTATCAATAGCATTCATTATATTATCACAAACCATAGTCCTGAACATAAATTAATTTTGTGCAATTATCATTTTTATATTGAACTACATAATACACTATCAAATGATCGAGAAGACGAAGCAACATTGTTACAAAATAATAAATGATGAGCTATTTTATAAAATACAAAAGTTTGTCAATTTTAAAAAAATGTAGTAGTGATATTTTGGGCCAAAACGAGCTAGTTTTGGGAATCGGGTTTTGGGAATTTGCCAAAAATGTAGATAAAATTTTTGGCCAAACATGTATTTGCCAAAAAACCCAAATATATTTTGGTCAAATCTATGGCCAAACGGGTCCTAAGTAACGTATAATGTGTTCGGATAAACTCAATAATTATACTCTATATCCGTCGGTCCCTTATGCAACTCCGGTTATAATAAGTGAAATTAGTAACTTATATTAGACAGACAACTTGCTACGACTGATTAAATTAAAATTTTGGGCGCTCACCATATTTAGCTGGATTTCGTATCATGTCGTCTAAAGGATTATAGATATCGAGGTAGAATAATTTTGTGTTATGAATTTGCATAGTCTTTAGTAAATGCTGAAGAAGCGAGTTATACTCTCTTGCAACAGCAGAGTACGACTCAACACATTGGCGGGGTTGAAGTGCGCTGCCGGAATTTATCGTGATGACCACCGGCAAACACCCGAATGGCGGAACTCTGGCGACGGCGATCGTTCGAGCTCCCTCGTTCATCAAACCCTAGAACAATTTACATAAAGTTTGTTTATACTACAAATTATAAATATAAATATCAAACCGATAAATTTTACAAATGGTCATATAATTATGATTTTTTTTCATCAAAATCATATAATTTTATTCTCACACAAAAATTATAAAACTTTCACTAACTCACATTAAAATCATAGTGACCAAAAAACATAGTAATTTTCGGAGCATTTTCTTATTTCATGTTTTTTTTTTGTTTTTTTTTTATTTTCAGACTAATAAATAATAATTCAATTAAAATAGGAGAAACATATATTTTTAGTCGCTCCAAAAATAATAGCCGATAAATTTATATTTTTATATATTATATAAATTTAATATACATATTCTATATATTTTTTGTTTAGCGAATGCAATTAGTTTCGGCCGACCGGTCATTTTTATATCTTTTTCTTTAAAATAAGAATGACCCATCCCAACCCAACCCAATACCCATATACATATATTAGAATAATACTAAAAATAAAGTCTTCCCCCATACAAAACATAGTTTGGAATGCATGTGATTTTGACAAAAAAAGAAAAGAAATAAAATGTATAATTAGAGAGCACTTGAAACAAAAATGCTATAAATTTGAATGAAAATCTTGAAAATAAAAATAAAAGATAGAAGTGCCGTACTTTGAAATATTTATTTTTAGTATTATTTTAATTTATATATAAGGGTATTTATGATTTTTGTGTGAGACAACAAAATTATATGACTTTGATAAAAACAAAAGTCATAGTTATATAACTATTTGTGAAATTTACACATTGATATACCATTTGAATTTTCAAAAGCTATACAGTATAGAAATTCATTTAATCTTGAATACTGAATGATCAAATTAGTCCAAAAATATTAAGTTCCTTGACCACAGCCGAATCGTCAGGTTTATATTTGGTGGATTCAATCTTCGTAATTTTTAATATTAAATTTATTGTTCTTTTGAAAATTATGATTTTCAATTTAACATTTGAAAACTATATATATACATATATAGTTAATTTAAAACAATTACATGGCTTTAAATTATGAGAAAAAGAGTTACCTGGACAAATTGCTGCAGCAATTGCAGTAAGAATTGCTGGTAGGCAGAGATTTTATAGGTTTGTCTTCGATATGGGGTATTATAATAGTTTACAACGAAATCATTTGTCCCTGCACTTATAATAAATGTTGCTTTGCTTATTAGCAATTTTGTCTTTTCTTTCCCTATTGCATTTTCAAGTCTCCTTTTATATTCTCTGAAATATTCCAGCTGCTTTTGCAATGGTATTACACCCTGCAAATCATCAAACCACCAATCTTGTCAATATTTCGTGAAATTATGTAAAGTACGTGTATATTATTTTGACCAGGTGATGCATGAAAGAGCTACGCCATCCATTCCAATTTATTAGGTGATGTTTGACCGAATACGAAAATTAAAAAAAAAAGATTTTTATAATTTATGGTTAAAACGAGATATAAATATTTGTATGACTATAAATAATCACATTAAGGATAAAATAAAAAGTTTAACGTAAAATTATTACTAAAAATATGAAAAATTCTTGTTCTAAACTCAGTAAAAAGAAAAGAGTATCACATAAATTGTGATGCAGGAAAATCTACTTATTACTCCCTCCGTTTCAATTTATGTGAACTTATTTGACTGGGCACAAAGTTTAAGAAAAGAGATAAGACTTTTAATTTTGTGGTGTAAAATGAGACACATATATTTTGTGTGGCTATAAATCATTGTGTAAAGGTAAATTATTTCCAAATAAGAAAATGAGCGTATTATTCAAGTCTGAGTTCCACTTATGCGCGTCAGGTAATGTCAGAGTTCCTCTTATTCTTCTTTGAGAAAAAGAGTCAGATTTACCCCGCTAGTTTTAAATATTATTAATATTAATTCTCCGTCATACTTTTGAGATACATACACCCCTACCATTAGCATATTATTCAAATCTACCCATATTTTTAATGGAGATCCACATAGCCTGACCTTTTGATAAGATTAATGCTACGTGGCATGCCACTCCAGTACCCTAACCCCATTTTAACCATTTTCCCTTCTTCTTTTGATATTGTGCAATGGCCTGAACCTATAAAAATTACTTAGTAGAACTTTTCCGTGGTATTTTGCATAGAAGTACTATTCTTAGCATGACAATTCCCAAATCGCACCTTATTACTACAAAGC
Organism: Nicotiana sylvestris; assembly: GCF_000393655.2. Taxonomy (NCBI): domain Eukaryota; kingdom Viridiplantae; phylum Streptophyta; class Magnoliopsida; order Solanales; family Solanaceae; genus Nicotiana; species Nicotiana sylvestris. The sequence goes on from NC_091064.1 coordinate 15,308,235, forward strand.
TGATAATTGGTAACTTTAGCCACATTATTACGACTTCCTCTGTCCTAATTTATGCAGCACAATTCGAATTTTGAGGGATAAATTTTCAAAATTTTGACTATGAATTAGGGAATAAAATCTTTGTATTTTTTTTTGAAATATATATATATATATTTGAAACTATGTAAAAAGTATTACTATAAGTCAAGAGAGACGCACGCTTAGTTGAGCAGTGAGAGGATCAAAGCCGGAGCTACCGGAGGCGAAACTAACTCCGGTCATGAGCTCCTCCAAGCTAAGACTTGGGTCCAAATAGGGTGGCACAAAATCTTTGATTCCCACGTATGAAACTGTTACAAAGACAGACAACATAGTTAAAATAAGGACTTAGCTTATATCAACTTACTCTAATGAAAATTTTACATATCAACGTAGCGTAATCTGTTATAATATATATATATATATATATATATATATATATATATATATATACATGCATACATAGAGAGAGAAAAATTGAACTCAATAAAAAGAAAGTACATAAGTTAAATGCAATGCAGTTTAGAAATTTTCTTCACACGATCAATATTGTAGTTTAACCTATTATAGCAGATTAGTGTCCCTTTTTATCAGGTTTCCAATTAATGCATATCATATAAATTTACTTGTAGTTAAAATTTGAGTGACTTGGTTGAGTAAACAATTTTTACGTTTTCAATGCATAAAACTTAAACTAAAAAAGAAAGGAAGAATTTTACTTCTATGTACTAATAGTATGTACAATTTTAATACCATCAAGTTAAAATGACCTATAACAACAGTTAACATTATGCCTTGCAATCAGAGACGGACCTAGAATTTGAAGATACCGGGGCACCACTATCTTAACATAGTCATGATACATACTAATTACTAGCTACAAAGTTTAGCGTGCAATTCTCTTAAAACTTAATCATTATGCTAAGTTTCAGTTCTTCGCTTTGGGAGAAGTAAATTTAACATTTTTTTAAAGAGTCGTTCAAACAAAAGTAATAGGAGATGAGGGGCGAAAACTAAAGAAAAAAAGAAGGAAATATGGTCCAATGACTTTTTGATCAGGGGTAAATCAAAAGAAAAAATGTGATTGGGGCAGAAACTATTAGGAAAAAAATCCGAAAAAGGAAGAAACCTAGGTTGATAAGTCGTTCAAATAAAAGCAAATGAAATATACGGGCATTGTTGGAGCTGGAGTTGAACCTTTGTCATCCAACAAAAAAGAAGCACTAAACTGCGGATATGATCACCAGTGCCCCCAGTCCAACTTTGAGTATTAGGGTGCCTTATTAAATACATATGTATACTGAATTTTTCTCGAGAGCGGTAACGGGTGTCTGTGACCCTTCTGACATGTAGATAGGTCCACCTCTGTTTGCAATAATAATTCACTATTTATAGAGATTCTAATTAGATAACACATAAAATATAGTTTATAACCTGTTATAACCAGTTAAAATTTACCAATATAATCTGTGATGAGTCGGCCAGAGGCGGATTCAGGATTTAAAGGTGGCGGGTACCAAAATTTCCTTTAATGTACATCTTATAATAACTACTAATATATAGTTTGTTCGGAACATTTGTCAGGTTCATTTTTTTAGTTTATTTGTGCAATTTAATAAGCACTTTATTTACAAATATAAAAATTACATCAATTTTTCAGACCCTACTTATAGAATTTCATTGGGTATATATGTTATTATTGTTGTATAAAAATTACATTTCAGGAATTAAGAAGCAAAAATAATTAACATTTTAAAGAAGGAATCACACTTTTATTATTAATAATACAAATAAAATCAATATTTTCACTAGGGAACTATGTTTTATTGTATGCTAAAAATAAATTTGCACAAGTAAAATAAAATCTTTAATAAGGGAACTCCACTGATCAGAATAAGGAAAAGGAAATCTTCAATAGATAAATTATACCCCATAAGTAAATGCAGAATTAGATAAACTACGAGATCTCAAAACTTAAAATCATAAATATAATGATTGCGAAATATTCATCATAATTTATTACTAAAGAGAGTTAAATTGTATTTAACAATCATAGAATAACACAAATTTTCATGTTATAATAAAAAATAAATTATAAATTAATATTGACCTCAATCTGAATATCAAAACCCAAGTTCTTTTTTTATTTTGAAAGAAGAAAACTAAAAGATTTGAGAATAAGAGAAATGTTTATATTATGAAATTTTAAATTTTGGAGGCTCTTTTTTGAGTGTTCTTGCTAAATATCACAAATAAAGTAATAGAATAAAGGGGGAAAAATAAAAATAATAAACAACAAATAAGAAATTAGGAGGTAGCCAAAAAGGAAAATGACTGGGATAAAAGAAATAAAAAGCGCAACGAAAAAGGAAAGTCAGACAAGGTTCAAGATAAATTCGAACTTGAATTTTACACACAAGAAAAGCTTTCGAAAAGGTCTACCAGTCATGACACCTATGTCTAGTTTGTGGATGGGGTGACAGGATCATATATTTAACCTAATTTAAATTTTTTTATACATAAATATATAATAATTTTACCAACCGAGCGGGTGTCATACCACCCCACCCAGAAGGGTGGATCCGCCCCTGGAGTCGGCCATTGGTGAACCTTCCTGTAGGTTTGTGGTTTACAAAGTCCCTTCCATAGGGTGCAAATTTGCACTTAGAAAGAGTGTTTATGTAGTTGTTATTCCCTGAATCAACCGTAGAATCTCCGAACACTAAAACAGCTGAAACTGAATTGTTGAACTGCAACTTATTATTATCATGAGTAAATGTTCGAGCTTGAGCTCTGACTTCTGAAATGATAATGAGAAGAATGGCCAAGAAGAGAATAACATGCTGGAGAAACTTACAAGGAGAAGGCATTGTGGCTAAATATTTGAAAAACAGTTGAGGAATTCATGAGCTTTTGAGTTGTTTATATATGTAAAAAAAAGAATCAAATCGTACCATTTCTATAATAGATAAATGCCTCTTTTTCTCCCGAAATTGTTTAAGGGGAAAAAATATGTTGTGTATAGTAATAATAGCAGTGGACACTATTGCAGTTGGCGATATGAACATATTTAATAGCAAAGGTAGGATCGAGGATCGAGCTGTGCAATTTGCGCTCCAACAAATTTGGTCTAAGCCCATACTTATTTTAATATAGGTAAAAGGTCTTGTTTTGCGCCAACGCTTTTTAAAACACTGCATACGAAACGTTTTACTTTGCTCTTCTAATTGTTTAGGCTACCTTTTATTTATAGTTAGTGGTGGCAAAATTGATTAAAAAAATAATTATTCATCCATATCTATATTATATTAAAAGAAAAGTAGTATGCATTGTGATTAAGCTAAGTGACAAGCTAAAATGAAGCCACTTGGCAATTTTAGGACAACCTTAATAACTAAAAATTATATATAGAAACATAATTAATAGAAGTAGTTTAATGAATCTTATACATAATCTAAATAGATCTTAGACAAATCTAATCTATATATCTATAATTAAATTTATAATGTATATTTGTATCTATATCTATATCTATATCTATATTTATATTTATATATTGATCTACTCATAGATTTTTTTCTATATTAGCTAGAAATATTGAGGTGAAAAATTAATTAAAAACTATAATAGAAAAAAATAAAAATATATAAAGACGTAAATTGAGATAACCTATAACTATTTATACTTTGGAGTAAGTAAAATAAAATTAAAATTTACTTAAGATATTAAGGATTTATTGAGTTTAAAAATTAAATAATTTCAAGCAGTAAAATAAGATCTTACTTAAAGTATACAAATTATTTATAAGGTAAGAGAAAAATTAAATAATTTAACAAAAGATATTTTAATAACAAGAATAATAAATTCATATTAGTACTGATAAATCGTGCAAACGAATATTTTATACGTAAATATTACTAAAACATCTAGATATAATGTGTTCGAATAATTAAGAAAATATTTTTCTATGATTATATTTGAATTAAGTTCAGTTAGTTTAAATTTGAAAGCATAACATAATTTTTTGAAAATATAGTCCAATTAGGAAAATAGAATGATAAAAATTATTTGAATTTGAGATGAGAAAGTTTTTAAATTTTTATCTATATTATATTAGAATGAGTGTGGTAAAAATAGATACTAAATTCAAATAGGCTAATAAAAATTCACATGAAAATGTAATAATATTAGGTATTGAATAATATAAAATAAATAATAAAGACTAAATAGAGAAAAAAATAAAATTCAGGTTTTTATCAAAGGAAAAAGGTTAAACTTATTTAAATTTGAGATGAGAAAGTTTTTTATATAATACTAAGAAAAGTCATAATATTTGTCCACATAACTCAAGTCTAATAGTTAAAATCAAAAACTAAAAAAATTGAACAATAAAAATAAATTAGAGAGAATGTAAGGACATTTATAAATCATAAGTTTAGAAAATAAAATAAAATAAATATACAATACTTAAAATATTATTAAATTTTAAATAATTTAAAATTTTCTAGCAATGTTTTTAAAACAAAATAAATATTTATTTCATAATTAAAAAAATTATATATTTATCTTATATTATTAAAGAAAAGTAGTTGATAATGATATTAAATAAATTTACAAGTTAACGAAAAGCCACATAAAATGTAATTAGACTATATATTAGATTAAAAAAATAGCAAAATTATGTTAAATTATTAGAAATTTACTATTAGAAATTAAAAGAAAAGACTATTTGAATTTGAGATTAGAAAGTTCTTAAAACTACAATGTGAATGCTCAAATTATGGATAATACCACAAAATTGAAGTCTTACTTATGAAAAATAAAAAAATAATAAAAAATAAAATTTTTAAATTACAAAATAATTTCTAATATAGGTAATTTTACAAAAATTAAATTTGTATCTTAAAACTAAAAAAGAAAGAAAATTTATGTAAAGAAATAAAATGACAGTGAAAATATTATTACAACATTTAGATATAATATGTTCAAACAATTAAGAAAATATTTTTCTATGATTAATATCTGAATCGAATGCAATTAGTTTGAGTTTGAATGCATAGCATAATTTTTTTAAAAATATGGTTCATTTTAGAAAATAGAATGATAAGAATTATTTGAATTTGAGATGAGATTATTTTTTTGTTTTTTAAATATTACGTAAAGAACTAAAATAACAGTAAAAATATTACTGCCATAACTATAAATAATGTGTTCAAACAACTAAGAATTTTTTTTCTATGATTAAATAAAATTTTAAAAATACAAAATAAATTTCTAATATTGGTAATCTTACTAATGAAAATTAAAAATTAAATTGTATCTTATAGCTAAAAAAGAAAGAAAATTTAACTGCATCTAATACAAAATTAATTATAAGAGAACTCAATACATTTGGAACATGATAATCAAATAACTTATGTATTAATATTTTTAATTAATTAAGACTTACAATTTAAAATAAAATATGACATTATTTTGGCTCTACGTAAAACATTAATATAAAAACTAATTAACATATGTAGTAGGGAAGAGAATGTACATAAAAATAAAATAGAGATAGTGTGAGGAAACTTATACTTTAAATTAATTTAAAAATAGATAAAATAAAATAAATAAATTATATTTAAAAATATTACTGATAAATTTAAATAATTAAAATATTATGATTAAATATTAAATAATACAATAACTATAAGAAAAGAACAAAAAAAGAATTTATGTAAAAGTGATGTGATGAATAAGATATATTTGACTTCCAGATAAAAATAAAGTGATAATAAAAATTTTATTAAGATAATATGATCTAATGTGCTCGAACAAGATAGATCACAATATGACATGTTTCGTATTCTTTAATATCGACAGCGGAACGAAATACAAGTACCAAAATCAAGGGGTTAGGTTGCTACAAGTATATATTAAAAAGATTGGTTGTTCACTATGAGATTTGAACAATAATTTCATATCATGTTTCATAATTAAATTCTCATGTTATATAATTTTTATCTGAGAGGTTTATATTTTAAGGTTATTTGTATATGATTCAAACAACCTACATCGCAATTTAAAATGAATTATCTGCGTATCGCGCGGGTACTGATACTAGTTATTTACTAAAAATGAGTTTGATAATGAACATTTTAAAAAAGAGTTAAATATAGATAAGATCTATGTTAACCACTTAAAAAATAGATACAAAAATGGATAACATAGGTATAACTTTTACATTTGCAAAGAATCAAATTGGGTGTTCCACAAATTTGGGAGACTATCCATATTTTCCACCAGTTAATCTATTTTCTATCAATATTAAATATAGACGGATCAGATATTTTATCCGTTTTTACATTACCCATTTTAACCCACACATATCCGACCCAACCCAACCCGATCCGCTCGGTTACACCCCTTACATATGGTTGAAGGTCTAATATATTGTAACTACATGTTGAAATTAGGAAAGAAAAATTTGAGATAAATATTTGTAGAAAAGGATTAATTCAAATTCATTGATGCACACAGGATTTAAAATCCCATAGAGTTGAGTGGTGACTATCTCCTAACGGCAGCCTACCGAATTTTAGACTCCTTTTTTCATACTCAATTGGTATCCTGCATAAATACTATGGAATTGAAATGCAATTATATCTTTAATTTCTAGCTGCCTAAAAAAAGTATTCAAAAATTAGATAATTGTATAAGCCTACAGGCCAACTTTAGGTATGTAGTTAATTCTCATAGCGTTGGGGGTTCTTAAACCGAATTACCCAAGACATAATTTTTATATTTAAATTTCATAAAAAACATTTTCTTTGACTCATATAATATGATTTTATTCTTGATGGCTTGAGATATTGTGTTTAATTACGTTACTATGATTTTTTCGTAAAATTTTAATTTCTCTTTAATTTTACAGTATTTGTAACAAGTTTCATTTTTTCCTTTTTATAATTTTTTTTATTCTTTATGTTACAGTACTAATACTGAGGTTTCGAGGAGTGGTAACATTAATGATAAATATTCTTTCATTCTTAGCCAGAGATCTAGAGTTCGAGTCCTAAATATAATGTCATCTTTGTCGGAGAGCGTTTTACCTTTACTGCGGGTATATTTAAAAAAAAAAACATAGCATCTTCAGTAAATATCATTCATCGTTATGGAAGATTTGATTCTATTGATTAGTCATCATTAGAGAGATAGGTGTTGCTGCTATTTTCAAATGATTAATATTTAAGAATCACTGAGCTAAAATATATACCTAATAATTTACGTTAAATCAATTAAGATAAAGAATCTCATAACAAAGAGAACCGTTTAATCTTGTTATAAAGTATTAGATCAAACGTAAAAATCTAAACCGATTTCAGACTGGAGAAAATGAATAAAGAACTCTCAATTAATGGAACCAATAACAATGATTCCTTTTTTAACTATTTGATAAAAATCTGTCTTGACTTATGTTTATCCTAAAAATGATAACAATTGAATTTATACTCTGGTTTTAAGGATACGTGATTTACTTAGAATAAATAGAGAAAAAATATAAATTGATACTGAAATTAACGACAACTATAAATAAAGCAAACCAAATAAAATGTATAGCTTTGATCCTTGAGCTAGGTTGCTCTAGAATCAAGTGAATATTTCGACGAAAAGTATGAGCAAAGTAACAGAAATATTAAGAGCTTAAGAAAAAAGTAGTATTGCTTTATGTAATGTGAATGTGATGTGCTTTACAAATGATCAGACCCCTTTTATATAGTAGGGAAGTCCGATTCATGGTAGAATTCTAAATACTGTAAGAAATCCCATGATTGGCTAATTAATCAGCCTCTTCTTGATACGTACCGGGATTTCCGCCGCGATCCTCGCCCGATCGCGAATATCTCGGTGTTCTGTTATTTGACTCGGCAAGCTCCCCTTGCTCGATCTTTACCCCGCTCGATCTCGGTCTCTATTGGTCCTGAGTCAAGAGCTCGGCCATCTACTTCGTGTCTCGGTCTCGTATGGCATGGGGTCGAACCCTGGCCTGTCACCCCGCGGTCTCGATTAATCATAAAAAGAGGCAAGCCCGATTTTGAGCGTATACAGATAGTCCCCTCGTTTTTTGGAGAGTAATGACAATAAACGACTTGAGCCCTCGATCTTCACCGTGACGTAATCATCATGATGTAAGCAACAGAGGTAACCGAAACATCTCATCAGTACAATTTCCCAGGAATTTAATGCGTGCCAGTCGACGATCAGCCACTACCTTATTGAACCGTCATCTTAAACCTATAAATGCATCCTTCTTCTTTTGCCCAAACTTTACTTTCAAATTTTCTTTGCTCTCACCCTCAGTATCCTTTTGCCTTCCTCAAAGCTTTATATTCTCAGATCTCGGGTGTTTCTTCGCCCGTTTTGTCACAAATACCAAGTGTTTCTTCCCAATTTCCATTCTTTATCATTTGTAAAAGTAAAAATAGCTAAGACTTCAAAAACCGTTCCACAAAAGTGTCACGACCCAAACCGATGGGCCGCGACGGGCATCCAGTATTTTACTCAACCGAGTACCAACGTAACATATCTTTCTTACTACCTCATCATATACACGTGACATACGGGCATAATAGACCAATGCGATCATTTATAAACTCAAAACATAGGCTGACAAGGTCGTACAATCTTTCACGTACACGACATATGTCTACAAGCCTCTAAGAGTACATAAATATCATAAAGATCGGGACAGAGTCTCGCCATACCAAACAATACACGTCTAAATCATACTAACCAAACAAGCAACTCTGAAGCAAATGGAGCGCACCAACATCTTCTGCTGAGCTGATAGCCTACTTGGAGGGCTCTCGACCTATCTATCAGGACGTGCGGGCATGAAACGCAATGTCCCCAGGCAAAAGGAACATCAGTATGAATAATGTACCGAGTATGTAAGGCACATAAATAAGTACATAAAAGACATGGAAGAAATATAGAGTACATGACTCAACCTGTAAGTATGGACAACTCTGTAAATCATGAAATACTTATAGTGTCATGCATATGCGTATGAATATCATGTCGTGCATAAGTACGTGGGTTCATAATATCATCAAGCCTCTGAGGGCATCCCATCATATTATCTCGGCCACTGTGGGCAAAATTATCAACGTATACCTGCTGATCAGGTGGTGGTGCGTATATAACGCCAGACCTTTCCCATATCCCATATATATATATATATACATACATATATACGCGTATATAACGCCATTTGGTCACGGGTCCATGTACATAAATGCAATGCATGAAAAGTATGTTAATAAAATCTTTCGGAACGTTATAAGACCATTTTGCCTTTGAGTTATATCATAAAGTAAACTCTTTTCAACTTTTGTATTTTTCTGAGACCCATGAACAAATGATAAAATATTATGACACATGGAAATTCAAGAATATAGATATCTCTAATACTTATAGGAATAGAGTCAATCATGGAATTTGTGCATTTGCATGTTTCGTTCGTATCGTATGAAACATGCCAAAAGAAAGAAGGGATAGCCTTAACATACCTTAATTGTTCATAACTATTCAACCAAGAAATATCCAACTGCTCCAAATTAGGTAGAATGTACCCACTGTTTCAAGGTTTAAACTCTTTTAAGAGTAAACCTCTACCAGCGTTTTCAAGTTTCAACTTCATCCCTTCTTATAGAAAAATTAATATCAAAGAAGATTTGACTTATAAGAAACTTGTCTCCCAGGATTGAAAAGCACATAACAATTCTTGCTTAAACATTTTATACTAGACTTTATTCTAGAATGACCTTTTCTTTTCTCTTATTAAATATGTCCCTATAAGTGTAGGCAGGACTAATATGTATTTGGATGGTTTAAGAATGTTGTCCATGTGTCTTTCTTATCTAATTTCCCAAAACAAGAGTCACTAGTTCCTTTGCCACTTGCTGCCATGTGGGAGGAGTTATCCCCACCTATTAATTATCCAGAAATTCTTAATTACATGATTAGTCTCTCAGTAAACTAGTAATTAGCCAATTACCCACATAATTGAGAATTATTTTAAATTACTTAAAATATTACTCACTTTTAATACACCTTATATACCTTACTATCATGGTCATGTGGTACCTTGTATGACACTAGTCCATAAATATCGGGTATTTCAGCTCTGGCCGTATTTTACCCCAAAAGGCCAAACTTGGACAAAATTTATTTTCTTTGACTTGCTCCCCCTTTCACCTTCACGAATTTACTAATCACTTGTGAAATAGCATAATCCTTATAATCTCCAAATAATCTTTTACTTGTACTGATGTCAATTACCTTACAACAAATTCAACGTACAATACTTCAGGGTGCAACTGTCGTAACTTAATACTGCGAAGCGTAACATTATTCCCCTCTTTGGAACATTCGTCCTCGAATGTTGTCTGATGCACTTATCATTTTCATAACTTATATCTTCCGAATACTTTAGAACTTCCCTTGCCATCTAGGCGACTGTTCTGTGAATAAGTCCATAGTCCAGGGCATTCCCCCCTTAGGCCTCTTTCTCACCCCACAACTTGTAGTCGGAATCCTTCCAATCTCGTAACATTTGCTACCTTTCATTATGCAGCCTGTACGATTTTGACCTTGTAATTGTGTCCAATTTCTAAGCTTCATATGTAGAGCTTGATTAGATGTCCCTTTGGGTATCTATGAGTATACTGAAGTTCTTCGCTCGGTACTTTATTGAATTCACGAGTATTACTATATCTCATCGCATAGGTCCGTTTAGCCATCCATATGAATTTACTGCCATAACTCTTACTTTAATTTATCGTTGTTGAGGTCTGCTACCAAATTGCAGCTTACTCTCGTTGCTTATTCCATATGTATAAATTTAAGTCTTTTAATGCTTTCTCATTACTGCTCATCTTTAGAATGACGGCCTAATCTCATCTCATACTTTGTGACTTTTGTCCATCTATTGTTGATTCACCTCAATATTGATCTACAATATACCACTGATAACTTGAAACTTCTTATGTAATACTTTGCCCCTAGGGCTTACATTACATCAAGGAATGTTCGAAATGATTCCCATAATCGTATTTCATAGTGTCTCAATATGATTCACCTTATGGGGGTATCCTAATTTCGTGCCGCCAGTGAAATCTTTTCTCCTTTTCTTCTTCAAATCATTATTCAAACGAAGGCCCAAACGTCATCCTTTGTCTGTCACAATTATACCCTCATTTTATTACCAGGTCAGCATTTCATTCCTTCTAATGCTATTAATATTAGACTACTTTGAGTTCATTAAGGCTATAGTGAGCTTTGTATAACATAGATAAACTGTCGACTCTTCTTGTTTTCATGGGTTTAATCCTAAAGACTTATCCATTCTCGTCACCTTTTCACTCGCCTTTCCTCATCCTTACTCAAGTTTCCTTAAAATTTTGTCGCTCTATCATACTTTAGCTTGCGACCTATACATATCTATTTATACTACTCACAACTTTCCTTCAACTTGCTTGTACCATAGATTTTCTTATGTTATTCTAGAACGCCAAGTGAGACATCACATCGTCTCCAATGTTTCTCTACTCTCTTAACTAAATCTCTCAGTACTTAGAAACCATAGGCTGGAAGATATGCTACTGATGATGCCGCTATTATTCCTAGATACTGAATCCCCACGCTTTTAGCCTTTTATCCGAAGTATGGACTACTCAATATCTTCTACCTTTGAGTATCTCGTCCATTGTTCACCTTTACCTTACTTACCTTAAAATCTCACATCGTATCTTCTATCCCTTTCATGACCTCCCTTCCACCTAGGTGTGATTTACGTCCATAACTTGGAGCTCTTTTATAATACTTGCACCTCTGGTGCATACACAATCCGGTGGGAGCTTCATACTGACTTCTTGTGAGGCTGATACTCTTCTCACAGGCACAATCATGGAGCCCTTATAAAATATGGCTAATGTACTATCTTTATTGTACCTCTAATATTAAGAGTGATTCTGCAATGTTCTCAATCATAATGTCTATAATTTTTTGGGTCTAATAATCAGACTCCTAATTTTTTTAGTTGATGTAACTCTTTAGTTTCCTCTTCCTTCTAATCAGTCTTTATGTAGGCTTAAGCTATCTTCTGATCTCTGTCTCCTGGTATTAGTCATTACCCTAGCCCTTCATGGGCGTTATGGAGTATTCATGATACAATCCTTTAACCATTCAATCCTTCCTCTATGACCTGGGCTCTATTCTTTCTTTTAATGTATACCAGAATCTTCTACGGCTGTATATGTTGCAAGTATAAAACCCCAAACTCTTAAGCACATTCACAACGTCACAAACTCGGGATCATTGATCGAATAATGCCTTTAATTCCTTCTTATCTTTCTTTAAACGTATGCAATTACTTTTTCTGGTCTTTCTGCCCCCTTGTTGCATGCATACTTAACTTATCCTAGTTCCCACGCATGCCGGAATTTTTTTGTGTGCAACTCATATGGTATCGAATATTACCTTCGATTTTTTCTCCCCATTAATTGGCCATGGTAGGTGCCACTTTCTTTTGGAGTGCGTACAATTTTTTGTAGTGAGACTGTTTTCGCATGACCATTTCTACTTTGAATTTCTATGTTTAGGTTGAAGCCTTCTTTCTTATTTCCTCAGCTAGTCTTCCATTGTAGTACTTAAGGAGGACCCTCTGACTCTTGTAAATCTACGAGCTTATTACATCGTATACCCGATAGAGCTTTTGATGTTATTCCCCACTTCTAACTATTCGTAGATACTTACCTCCACGCCCTTGTGCTTGTAGGGTTGCTTCTGAACTGATATTTTGATTGTCTTCCTAGTGGCATTCTCTTTTATTTCTGTAATACTCATACGGTACCTTTTTAACTTCCCCAACTCTTCTCAAATATTACAATGTCATAACTACGAGGCTGAATTCCCCATGTTGGGGTTCCCTATGTTTATCTTGCATTGATCTGCTGATTTGTCCTTATCCTCTTGTCTAGCCATAATAAGACTCTTCCTGAATCAACTATTAACTACTCGCTGGTCTGTTATTATATCAATACTCTGCATAATTTTTCTTGGGTTATTTCCTTTGTCTTAACTTACTTTTTGTACTGGCTCTTTATTTATCAATAACATCCTGGGCCGGAACCCTTACTTCCTCTCCTTGGCATCGTGCTTGCTTCATGTTCTGGAATCGTAGCATATACATAGGAGCTGAATAAGTGTAATCTCATTCCTTTTTCGTTTTACCACATTCTTCATTTACCATTCCATGATTACTAGCACCACTTAATTCCGACGTCATGGCACACCACATATTCCCCCCTTTAGGGGAGTACTAACATTTAATGCTACGATGATCTACATATAAATGTTTTACCTCTTCATCTTTGGCGTCTTTTCACATCATCGATAACCCTTACTCGCCTATCGATAATCGTTCGGTACCAAGGATACCAAATTTCATTACTCAAGAGGGACACACCTAGTTTAACCGGCACGTACAATCCCTTCAATTTAACTTTGCTCACATTGCTTGCTTTAGGGAAGTATCTTCCTGAATGACCATTTTCTGAATTTCTCGTGAAATTTCTTCTGCTTCTTCTTCTTTTTCTTCTTCTTCTTTTTTGTCCATTCTACTAACGCCGAGGAAAAATTTGAAATTCTGATGATACTGAGTATTGTCCAATCACTCAGTCTTTAATTCACATTTAGTTATCTTATTCACCTGCACATACTGATTTGTATTACTTCAGGGGTCTAAGCTTTTCCTTTTGTTCACGAACTTTTTTCTCAAAATGATGATATGACTTTATGGCATATACTCTTTTGTTGTCTCAAGGCCTGTCACTTCTCGTATTTTCCTTCACTTGACTACAAACTCTGTAAATTTTTTTCCTAATCTACCGCTGTCATCCATGTATCACATCTTACTCATAGTGTACTTTCTTCTTATTTCCTACTAACATTTTTGTCTATCACTTTCTTCTGAAAACGTATCGACAAGATATTCTTTTACTTTTAGCTCCCCTTTGCTCCATCCACTGGCTCTTCAGGTTGCTTAACATTATCTCTCCACTAGGGACGGGAGTCATACTAAGATGATATTTATCCTTTCCAGGCTTTTAGTGCCTATCTTTGTAGTACTTATATCTAGATGTACTATTTTAGAGTGCACTATCGGGGTGTTTCACAAGGAGATCTATTAGCACTTTATCCTTCGGAAATGTCAACTAACGCAAACAATCTATCCACCATTTTGCGTCACTCTTACCCTAGCCAGATCCTGATATTCATCCTTTTCTTATGCGACTTAAATTCGCTTTCATAGGGCATAAATGAGATGTGTGTGGCCAATTGTACATACCTTTCTTACAATTAAAGGTAAATCAAAATGCTTATTTTTTTCTTCCTAAATTGTAAACACCGATAACCTTCATTAACTGGGTACCTCGTTCCCTTCTTCACCTTGCTTCTTTTACTTGTTGAAACTTGTGTCTAACTTCCGATCCTGTTATTCCTTTTTACCGTAAGAGTGGATAAGTATTCTTTCCTTAAAGATCCTTATCAAGAACCTTACACCTTTTAGTACACGCATAATCTGTTGAAGACCTCACATATACTCATCATAAGCAAGATGCAAACTTGAGTTAAAATCTAGTTCCTCTAACTCAACACTTCCACAACTATATTCCTTATCGATCGTCTTTCTAAATGTAGGTATCATTGTATTACGAATAAGATAGAGTTTAGGAATTTGAATTCTTACAGCTGAGCTCTACCACATATCTAGAGTAAGAAGAAAGAGGGACAATCCTAAATGCCCTGTAGCCTCCTGATTATAAGTGTGGTGCATGACACACCCATAAACAAAACTCTACTAGACACGGCTTGTAGACTCCTTAGGACAGAATTGCTCTTATACCACTTTTTGTCACGACCAAAACTGATGGGTTGGATGGGCATCCAGTACCTTACTAAACTGAGTACCAACATAACGTATATTTCTTATTACCTCATCATATACACATGACATATGGGCCTAATAGGACAACATGATCATTTATAAACTCAAAACATAGGCCGACAAGGTCGTACAATCTTTGACGTACACGACATATGCCTACAAGCCTCTAAGAGTACATAAATGTCATAAAGGTCGGGACAGAGTCCCGCCATACCAAACAATACACGTCTAAATCATACTAAATCAAACAAGCAACTCCGAAGCAAATGGAGCGCACCAACATCTTCCGCTGAGCTGATAGCCTACTTGGAGGGCTCTCGACCTGTTTATCGGGACGTGTGGGCATGAAACGAGCGTCTCCAGGAAAAAGGGACGCCAGAACAAATAATGTACCAAGTATGTAAGGCACATAAATAAGTGCATAAAATAAATGGAAGATATATAGAGTACATGACTCAACCTGTAAGTATGTACAACTCTGTAAATCATGAAATACTTATAGTGTCATGCATATGCGTATGAATATCATGTTGTGCATAAGTACGTGGGTTCATAATATCATCAAGCCTCTGAGGGCATCCCATCATATCATCTCGGCCACTGTGGGCAAAATTATCAACGTATACCAGCTGATCAGGTGGTGGTGCGTATATAACGCCATAACCTTTCCCATATCCCATATACATATATATATATATATATATATATATATATATATATATATATATATATACGCGTATATAATGCCATCTGGTCACAGGTCCATGTACATGAATGCAATGCATGAAAGGTACGTTAATAAAATCTTTCAGAACGTCATAAGACCATTTTGCCTTTGAGTTATATCATAAAGTAAACTCTTTTTAACTTTTATATTTTTCTGAGACCCATGAACAAATGATAAAATATTATGACACATGAAAATTAAAGAATATAGATATCTCTAATACTTCTATGAATAGAGTCATTCATGGAATTTGTGCATTTGCATATTTCGTTCGTATCGTATGGAACATGCCAAAAGAAAGAAGGGATAACCTTAACATACCTTAATTGCTCATAACTATTCGACCAAGAAATATCCAGCTACTCCAAATTAGGTAGAATGTACCCACTGTTTAAAGGTTTAAACTCTTTTACGAGTAAACCTCTACCAGCGTTTTCAAGTTTCAACTTCATCCTTTCTTATAGAAAAATTAATATCAAAGAAGATTTGACTTATAAGAAACTTGTCTCCCAGGATTGAAAAGCACATAACAATTCTTGCTTAAAAATTTTATACTAGACTTTTTTCTAGAATGACCTTTTCTTTTCTCTTATTAAATATGTCCTTATAAGTGTAGGCAGGACTAATATGTATTTGCATGGTTTAAGAATATTGTCCATGTGTCTTTCTTATCTAATTTCCCAAAACAAGAGTCACTAGTTCCTTTGCCACTTGCTGCCACGTGGAAGGAGTTATCCCCACCTATTAATTATCCACAAATTCTTAATTACATAGTTAATCACTCATTAAATCAATAATTATCTAATTACCCACATAATTAAGAATTATCTCAAATTACTTAAAATATTACTCACTTTTAATACACCTTATACACCTTATTATCATGGTCATGTGATACCTTATATGACATTAGTCCATAAATACCGGATATTTTAGCTCGGGTCGTATTTTATCCCAAAAGGCCAAACTTGGACAAAATTCATTTTCTTTGACTTGCTCCCCCTTTCACCTTCACGAATTTACTAATCACTTGTGAAATAGCATAATCCTTATAATCTCCAAATAATCTTTTACTTAGACTGATGTCAATTACCTTACAACAAATTCAACGTACAATACTTCAGGGTGCAACACTGTCGTAACTTAATACTGCAAATCGTAACAAAAAGGAAACTGCTTCTTCATCAAGACCCGCCGGTGACGGAGCCGTGGCAGAACCTCCCCTAGAAGACTTTATTCCGACAAAGTGCCCCACTACTGCTGATTTTAAGGTAGAGAATACACCCTCAGTACCGGGTCGATGCAAACCAATGTCGAGTTACATATGCACAATTACCAAAGATCTCCTCAACGAAGTTAATGAGGACTGCAACTAAGTTGACAAGCACGTGCAGGTGCCCTAGCCTGAGGAGTCAATCATTACCCATGTGGAACGATTTCTAAGTCTTTACACTTATTCTTTCATATTGGGTCCTTTGGACCCTATTATCATTTCCTTCTACAAGAGGTACGATGTCGCCCTTGGCCAGATCCATCCATCGTTCTGGAGGATCGTGATTCTCCTCCAATTTTTTGTAAACAAGATCGAGGGGCATCCTTTTACCCTTGATAACTTTATGCGTATCTACAATCCCCGGCTTTATCGAGGAGGATTGATCAGGCTTTACCGTCGAGCCACCAAATCCCCGTTCTCGAGCATAGACGAGATGGGCCGATTTGTCCGAATAAAGACTTCGGACCTAGTCCCTGCCGAAGATATGCCGTTTCCTGAAAAATGGAACATGAATCGTAAGTATTGCTTTGCCTTGAATATCTAACTTTTTCGTTTTTCTTCTCATCTTCTTTCCTTATCTATGTTTTTTTGTGTTGCAGCTATGGCCCATGTGCTAGAGTAATCCCTAATCTCAGGCAATGGGTCGAGGGCTTAGTGCCGCAGAAGTCTTATTTCGAGCGTGCTTGGATGGAGTTATCAAAGGGTCAATGGGAGGCCCACCACGGCAATTTTCTTTCTTAGAACGGTTATCGTTCCAGTCTCGTATCGAGCTTACTCATCTTTTTCCTTTTGTAGGACTCGGGAAGGACGTAGCAATGAGGTCCCCGTCTGGTGATGAAGAAATCCTTCCCCAACCATCTATCTCGAAGCCTGTGAAGGAGAATAAGAGAAAAAGGGCTTCGACTTCCACGAACTCTGAGGGGCAAAACCCCCAAAAGAAAGCGTCCCGTAAACCCAAGGGGAACGTCATCCCCTAACTTTGGAGTCAGTCCAACTGCTAAGGGATGAGGCCGAAGAAGAAGAAGATGATGAAGACTCCAGGCTGGCGGCCCGTGTGCGAGTTGGCACCTAGATTCAAGGAACTACTGGGCTGGCGGGAGCTGAAACTGCTCTACCTTGATTTGACAAAATCCCTGAGCCAGAAGGAGCTGAAGATGCTTTACCTCGAGGTGAGAAGGATATCGAGGAGGCAGTCGATGCTGCTATAGAAACCATGCTCAAGGCTTCCCAATACGAAGGCAGTGCCCTAAAAGATTTACTTGGGGTAGTAGATATCAGAGATTCCCCCTCGTTTCCTTCATTCATTGAGTCGATGCTGCATGATGCTCAGGCGGTGGAGACTTGCCACTGGGAAGGGGTTCATGGAGCAGAAGACCTTTTTCGTGGCTATTTTGTTGGAGTGGAAGAGGTCATCGGCATGGGTGACTTAGATGTACTAAGGAAGAGCTCGAGTAAGGCTTCCTCGAGCTTTAATCTGACCAATCAGTTTTCATCCCCCAATGTCGATCCCGAGCTTAAGCTATCAATTATCATCTCGGTCCCGGAGGATACTCGAGTTCTTTCTGCCCTCGTTGGGGTGTCCAGTTATCTCTAATGCTTGGTCACCAAAGAAGACCAAGCCAAGATAGATGAGGTGGATGTTGCTTGTTTGTTCAACAAGGCCCAGCACGCTATGAATCGGGTAAGTTCGAGGGCCATTCCAATATCTTTTTAAAACATTGAATTGTAGATAATTCTAACATTTTTTCCTTAATCATAGGTTTTGGTGCTGCATCACGAGGCCTTCCTTCGAATCCGAGAGGAGCGCAAGGCTGAGGTTCGGGGCCCCAGTGAGACATGCAATACCTAGAAGTTTCTCAATATGAAACTTTATGCAGATTTGGTGACGGCTCGAGATGAGCATGCTGAGATGGCCGAGCAGGTATTCTAAGTGCTTCATGATAGTGAAGAGTAGTTGGATATAACAACTAACAATCCGATTTTGCAAGTTAGACAGAGGCTCGAATAGATTAAGGACCTTCAAAAGCAAATAGATGAAGTATGAACTGAGAATGAAAGGTTCAAGGGGTGTATGGACATCTTCGCTTCAAAAAAGGAGGCCGTTCAAGCAGAGCTGGAGTCGGCCGAGTCTCAGCTTCGAGATGCAAGGGAGAAAACCTCAGTACAAGCAGAGAAAATAGAATAGACCAATTTTGTCGACTTGGTCAAAGAGCTCGAAGTGGCTAAAATCTGAGGCGGCAGTGGCCCATATCAAGGCCCAAGCCAATGCGACCCAATACAAGGTCGATGTCGAAAATACACAGGCACGGTCCAGGACCATGGTGGATCATGCGAAGTGGCAAACTCAAAGGCAGGCCCTCGAGGGAACCCGTGTTCAGGGTTTCGATATATCCGGTGAAATCGTGATTGCCAGAATAGAAAAAATAAGGGCTCAAAAACTGGCTTTCCCTGAGGAATACTCCGAGAGTTAGAACGAATCTGGTGGAGAAGGCTCCGAGGGTGAAGAAATTTCCTCTGATAAGGACCATACTGCTTAGGCTTTGTAATTTTTACTTTTATGTTGAGGCCGATTGGCCTTTGTAAAGAATTGTTGATCGGGCCATATAGCCCTAGTAAAAAGATTTTGATGAATATATGAAACTTTTTTCCTTCCATGGCTTCTGTTGTTTTTTTGTTATTTCAAGCAAGGGTCACAATGCCTTAGCATAAGATCATGAAATTGTGTTCAAGGGTCCAAGGTTTGGGATGGTATGGACTGATAATAAGCATTGCTCTCGACCATTTCTAATCGATACACCCCGAATAATTATTCGAACTTGATTTTATGTAGCCCTTAAGCTTAATGGTTGAGTGAGGACCTGCTCGAACTCGAAATAAGGTAGCCCCTAGGCTTTCTAGTCGAGCGAGAATGATCTCTCAAACTTGAAGTAAAAGTAGCCCTTATACCTTTGTAAGTTTTGTATTTGGCCGATCTGCCTTTGTAAAAAGATCATTTATATATAAGGCTTTCCACCCTTTTCGTCTCTAAACATTTTTCTTTGTTTTACTGCTTGTATTCACAAAGGTTGGAATGCAGTAGCACGAAGTAATAAGGTTGTGTTCAAGGGTTCTAACAAACCTTGCATTTATTGCCTTTCTTGGTTAAGGCATTATCGGGGTTTAGTGTTACCGAAGTTTTTTCCTGAAAATATCTTAAGTTTAAGATTATGCCGAGGGTAGCCTTTATAATCGGTTGTGAATTTTTTTTTCGAAGGCCTATATTCGTTACGGATTTCGGACACCTCTAAACCGTATTAAATTGGCCGTAGCCTTTTAGTTCGGGTGTAGCCAGTGAGCTCACTTTTCTGAGTTATCCAGGCTTGCCTAAGATAACAGTCCCCGATTAGGTATGGTCGTGGCCTTTAAATTTTGAGGGTTTCCTAAGGGGTCGTATTACCCCAACATTTAATATTTTGATGTGTTTGAGTTTATTTTATGGACGACAGTCCCCGAGTGTGGGAGTGATTATCCGAACTCTGGTTACAATCGGCCCTTGGGCTCGTTTCCATAATAGAACGAAAGTATGGGGTTGTAAAGTGTAGATTTTTCCAAGACATTAAATAGTCGCAAGGAAAGTACTTCTCTTTATTCTTGTCGAAAATAGTCATACATGCGTACATGTATTTTTCCAAGACATTAAATAGTCACAAGGAAAGTACTTCTCTTTATTCTTGTCAAAAATAGTCCTACATGTATATATGTTTTATGTCAGGGCTCGGGCAATCTATGTGGACACGGTTTGTTTTGACCGTTTGGCCTTTATAATAAATCCTACCTATTGAGACCCTTCCATTTTGAAATGATTTCCTTGCTAGAATAATTCAATATCTGAGGGTAATACCCCCCAGTATTCGAGGTTGATTGTAGAGAAATCTTGGATACTATAAACACAGTCTTTGATACCGATTCGTGATCGACCTTTAATTCTAAGGTAGCACGATCCACTTTTGCCTCGTTAATAACCTTGCCGAAAACCCATTTGGGACAAAAACGGTTCAAGACAAAAATAGTGCAATGCGTGCTTTCAGACCTAATGGCTTTGTACTGCTCCTCGTTGATAACCTGCAAGTGTTAGTCAAAAAATAAAAAGAATTGAAATGGGGTTGTACCTTAGCAGTAATATCATTTGAGATGAGTTATGTTACAATTATTCAGTAGCTATTCTCCGTCCATCGTTCCGAGCTTATAGGATCCTTTCCCTGTGATCTCGAGAATCTGGTACTTCACTTCCCAGTTCAAACCCAACTTTCCTTCATTCGGTTTTTGGGTTTTTAATGTGGCCTTCTCAGTACCAAGTCCCCGATATTAAAATATCAAAGTTTGGTCCTTCAATTGTAATACCTTTCGATTCGTTGTTTCTGGGTAGCCAATCGAACAAAGGCAGCTTCACATCGTTCATCTAATAGCTCCAGACTCGTATTCATGGTCTCGTCATTTGATTCTTTGTCTTATATCGGAATCTGATTCTTGGCTCACCAACTTCAACCAGTATTAAAGCTTCCGTGCCATAAACCAAAGAGAATGAGGTAGCCCAGTACTGGACTTTGAAGTTGTTGGATATGCCCAAAGGACATCGGTCAGGACTTCTCTCCATTTTCCTTTGACGTCGGTCAACCTTTTCTTCTGGTTTTGTATTATGGTTTTGTTGGTCGATTCAACTTGCTCATTCCCACTAGGGTGATAAGGTGTTGATAAAATCCTTTTGACCTTGAGGCCTTCAAGAAATTTGGTCACCTTGCTGCCGATAAACTGTCTTCCGTTGTCACATGCAATTTCGGATAGTATTCTGAATCGACATACGATGTGGTCCCAAATAAAGTCGATGACTTCTTTCTCCCTGAACTTCTGATAGGCCTGTGCTTTAACCCACTTAGATAAATAGTCAGTCATAAATAAGACAAATTGAGCCTTACCTAGTGACGATGGAAGAGGGCCGACGATGTCCATCCCCCGCTTCATGAACGACCATGGTGATAAAATCGAATGCAGCAGCTCCTTAGGTTGATGAATCATCGGAGCATGCATTTGACATTTGTCACATTTTTGCACAAACTTCTTCGCATCTTTTTCCATATCAATCCAGTAATAGCTGGCTTTGATTACCTTTCGAACTAGTGATTCAACGCCTGAGTGTTTCCCACATATGCCCTCCTGGACTTCTCTCAAAACATACTCGGTATCTCCCGGTCCCTGACATATCGCTAGCGGACCGCCAAACATCCTTCTGAGTATGGTTCCATCTCCGGACAAGCTAAATCGAGCTGCCTTCGTGTGTAGGGACCTCGACTCCTTTGTATCTAAAGGAAGTTTCCCGTTCTTCAAATACACTATGTATTTGTTTCTCTAATCCCAGGTCAAGCTTGTGGAGTTTATCTCGGCATGGCCTTCTTCGACCACTGACCTCATGAGTTGTACGACATCCCCCGAATTGAGTTCGTTGTCTTCAATCGACGAGCCTAGATTTGCGAGGGCATCAACTTCGCTCTTTTTATCTCAAGGTACATGTTGCAAAGTCCATTCCTTGAACCAGTTTAGAGTTACTTGTAGCATATCCAAGTATCTCTTCATTTGTTCCTCTCGAACTTCAAAGGTTCCGTTAACCTGATTCACAACGAGAAGGGAGTTGCATTTGGCTTCGATCACCTCTGCTCCCAAGACTTTGGCTAGTTCGAGACCTACAATCATGGACTCGTATTTGGCCTCGTTGTTAGTGAATTTTACAGTTCTAATAGATTGTCTAATCATGTAACCTATGGGTGGTTTCAGCATGATGCCGAGTCTAGACCTCTTTATGTTTGAAGCACCATCTATAAAGAGGGTCCAGATCACCGAAGATGTACCCGAGTCGACTAATAATTCTCTTTCAACCTTGGGCACTAGGGCCGGCATGAAGTCAGCCACAAAGTCTGCCAAGATTTGAGACTTAATGGCTGTTCGGGGTTGATACTCGATATCGTACACACTGAGTTCTACGGCCTATTTGGCCGATCGCCCGGAAATCTCGGGTTTATGCAAAATATTTCGGAGAGGATAAGTTGTTACAACACATATGGGATGACATTGAAAGTATGGTTTTAGTTTCCTAGAGGCGCTTATCAAAGCGAGTGCTAACTTTTATAGATGAGAATATCTAGTTTCGAATTCACCTAGGGTCCGACTAACATAATAGATAGGAAATTGTGTACCTTGTTCTTCTCAGACTAGGACTCCACTTCCCGCTATCTCCGATACTGCTAGATATAAGTAAAGTTGTTCGTCTGCCCTTGTCGTGTGAAGAGGTGATGGGCTCGACAAGTACCGTCTAAGCTCCTCCAAGGCCTGTTGGCATTCCGGAGTCCACGTGAAGTTATTCTTCTTTTTCAGCAATGAAAAGAGCCAATGGCTCTTATTGGAAGACCTCGAGATGAATCGCCCCAGGGCAGTTATGCTCCCTGTTAACCTCTGCATGGCCTTTATGTTTTCTATTACCGTGAATTCCTCGATAACCTTGATTTTGTCGGGGTTGATCTCGATTCCTCGATTGGATACCATGAAGCCAAGAAATTTTCCATAGCCAACCCCGAACAAGAATTTTTCTGGGTTGAGCTTCATGTTATATTTCTTTATTATACTGAAAGTTTCCTGCAAATGATTCAAATGGTCCTCTGCTCGTAGGTACTTAACTAGCATGTCATCAATATAAACTTCCATAGATTTTCCTATTTGATCTTCGAACATTCAGTTTATTTGGCGTTGATAGGTTGCACCAGCACTTTTTAGTCTGAATGGCATTACATTATATTAGTAGGTACCATATTTGGTGATGAACGAGGTCTTTTCCTGGTCTTTCAGGTTCATCTGTATTTAGTTGTACTCGGAATAGGCATCGAGAAAATCGAGCGTCTCGTGGTCGGCCGTGGAATCGATCATGCGATCAATATTAAGCAAAGGAATAGAATCTTTGGGGCATGCTTTAGTTAGGTCTTTGTAATCTACACACATTCTAAGTTTGTTTCCCTTTTTAGGGACTTCTATTACGTTCTCTAACCATTCGAGATATTTTACTTCCCGGATGGACCCTATTTTGAGAAGTTTAGTTACCTCGTCTTTGATTAAAGCATGTTTGACCTCAGATTGGGGACTTCTTTTTTGCTTCACTGGACAGAACTTCGGGTCTAACCTCTGTCTATAGGTGGTAATTTCTGGTGGTATCCCTTTCATATCGAGATAGGACCAAGAAAAACAATCCATGTTAGTTTTAAGGAATTGAATAAGTTTTCTCTTGAGCTCGAGGGCTAGCCCCATGCCTAGGTATACCTTTCGTTCGGGCTAATGTTCGACTAGTATGATTTGTTCCAGCTCTTCGATTGTTGACTTGGTGGCATCGGAATCATCGGGGACTATGAAGGATCGAGGAACCCCATAGTCATCATCCTCGTCTGTCCCTTGTTTCCCTGATTGGGTCGAGGTTGGTGTCTGTGGTTGCTATTTGACCTCATGCTTTCCCTTCGAACTTGACCCTTTCGTTGATGCGAGCGGATATCAATATTACTTCGTCAATGGAAAGCATTTCCTTGGCGGCAGGTTGCTCCCCGTAGACTATTTTGACTCCCTCTAGAGTTGGGAACTTTAGAACCTGGTGAAGGGTCGAAGGCACTGCCCTCATGTTATTGATCCACAGTCTCCCGAATAGGGCATTATACCTCATATCGCCCTCGATCACATGGAATTTTGTTTCTTGGATCACCCTAGCCACGTTTACTGGCAAAGTTATCTCGTCATTGGTGGTTTCACATGCCATATTAAATTCATTTAGAACTCGGGTCGTGGGTACAACCTGATCCTGTAGGCCAAGCTGTTCTATGACCCTCGATCAAATTATGTTGGCCGAGCTACCTGGATCAATCAAAATACGTTTAACTTGGTCTTATTCATAACTATGGATATTACAGTGCATCATTGTGGGATTGTTTGATCCCTTCTGCATCCTCATCATTGAAATACAAGGTTCCTTCCGATACAAGGTTCCTCATCGCTTAAGAATTCCCGAAGGTTCCCCTCGTTGAACAATCGGGCTACTTCCTCCTTAGCTACCTGCAATCTTCTATTTTATGGCCATGGGTGCCATGATATTTGTATACTTGGTTGGGATTTCTCTGGGCCAGATTGGTCTACAGAGGTCAAGGCCATCTAGTATCTTTGATACGTCCGATGGCTGATATGATGGCAAATGCACTTACATTGAAGTTATATTCCGATAATAGAAGCGCTTCTTTGGGCATGGCATCCCTATCGAAACCGGCTTTGCTCATGAGTCCCCATGAACTTTGACCTCGATCAATTCTCCTCTCATTCCATGCAAAGTTTCGCCCAGACCCGCTGCCTCTACGGTCTCCGTTATACGGTTGATATCGATCTCTATTTGACCTTGGTTCTCGGTCAATATCCCAATTGATTCTATCCACAGTCCTGTTAGGATAAACCGACCCGGAAGGAGTTCCCAATTGATCATCCTCTAGCCTGATCTTCGACTGATATCGATTATGTACATCGGCCCAAGTGACAGCTGGATACTCGATCAAATTTTGCTTTAACTACTGTGAAGCTATGAAACTCCGAAAGTTGAGGCCTAGAGTGAAAGCTTGAACATCCCAATCGTCGGTTACCGGTGGAAAATCCATTCGTTCCATTTGGAATCGAGATACGAATTCCTTGAGCATCTCTTTGTCCTTCTACCTTACCTTGAAAAGGTCCGATTTTCTTGTTGCGAGCTTAATGGCTTCGGTGTGTGCCTTTTACAAAAGAATTTGCAAGCATAGCAAATGAATCAATAGAATTAGGTGGTAAATTATGATACCATATCATTGCACCCTTCGATAGAGTTTCCCCGAAATTTTCCAGCAATAAGGATTCAGTCTCGTCATCTTCCAAGTCATTTTCTTTGATGGCGCATGTGTATGAGGTGGCGTATTCATTTGGATCAGTCGTCCCATTATACTAGGGGTCTCGTCCATACAAAACTGATTAGGGATTGGCTTCGAAGCAGCACTTGGGGGGGGGGGGAAGGTTTTTGTACAAACTTTTTATAATCTAATTCTTTCAATATCGATGGTTCCCTCGGGATTTGGTTGACCCTCGAGTTATAAGTTTCAACCTTCTTATCATTTTCCTCGATCTTCGTTTCCCCTGTCTTGATTCTTTGTCAGTTCCTCGAGCATCTTTAAGATAGTAGGATTGGTCTCTTGTTCCTTCTCATGTGTTTTCCTCAAAGCTGATCCGACCCAGTGTACAACTTTTTGGGATGGCTCGAGTTCGACCCTGCTTGGAGTATGGTTCTGATTTTGGAACTAAGCAATTGCTTCCTGTTGGGCTTGCAACATTTCAAAGATTACCTGCAGGCTGATCCCACTAACTTCACCGCCATATGCATTCTGAGCAGCTGATCGGGTACCCCACGAACGCTGCTTTCAGGATCGACGGCCAAATTTCTATTGATGGCTACATGCGAACTAACGTCGATTGGGTCTACAGCCGGAACTCCATCGAGGCTAGTGTTGATACCCAATTTTTTCCTATGTATTTTTACATGCAAATACTTTCCAAATAACATAGATATACATATATAAATATGTTCAAGTGTTTCAATAATTTTCCTAATTTCTAAAAGATTTTTAAACTGATTTATTGCCCATTTTAGCAGCACGAAAACCAATAATTATTCTCAAAATTATTATTTTGGTGAATAACTTACTTTATTCTCATATTTATACCAAAATATAGCTAGGGTAGTTTTTATACATTTTTTTACAAATTTATTTGGTATTTTAAAAGCTAAATTGCATATAATTACAATTTTTGCCTATTTTAAGACTAATGAGACTTTTATAATTATGAAATTGGTTCCAATATTTTTAAATTAATATTTATATATTATTAACTGATCCAGTACTTTGAATTTGCTTTCAAAGTCATTTTTACTATTTTTTGTAAAATAGAAAGGGAAAAGCTGGCTATTTAAAATCTG
Source organism: Nicotiana sylvestris (assembly GCF_000393655.2). Lineage (NCBI taxonomy): Eukaryota > Viridiplantae > Streptophyta > Magnoliopsida > Solanales > Solanaceae > Nicotiana > Nicotiana sylvestris. The sequence continues at coordinate 15,335,290 of NC_091064.1, forward strand.
ACCCATTTTTATTTCAATTATAGCCAAATTTGATCCCCTTAATTGACCCAATTTCAAGTACAATTTAAATTTAACCCGCCCCTGACCCAACTAATTTAACCCGCCCGATCTTCCCTTTTGATCCAGGCCGTTGATCATTTTGATCAACGACCACGATTTTCCCTTTCCTTTTTTAATTTACAAACACTACCCTAATCCCCTCATTTCTCACCAATCACTGCCTCTGAACTCTTAAACTTTCTCAAACACTCTCGAACCTTCCCTAACCCAAGCCCCCTCTCATCGTCTTCCATCATAAACTCACTGGAATCCATGGCTTCTAAGGTCATGAGAGTCTTAAACTCACCTCCCTTTGCTCTTGTACACTTGGTACTTGAAGATTCGGGGTCTGACCTCAAAGGTTCTCACTCAAATCTTTGCCGGCTTGAGGTTTCACATCCATCTCCGGCTTTGCTCCGGCGTATGAGCCTGTCTCTGACTTCTCCGACTTGGATCGGAGATCTTTTCAAAGCCTTTCTCATTCTAGGGTTCTTCTGAAACCCCAACCCTTCGAGGTTTTCTCCGATTTTTCTTAGATCTGTTATATACCTATGCTCTACTTGAGTTTTCAAACCATTTCCCCAATTTCTTTTTTCAAAAATTATTTTTTAAGGTCTTTCTTTTCCGATCTAGGGTTTTCTAAAATGTTTAAGTGATTTCTGACTTTCCTTTTCCTTTACGTGTACTTACTCCTACTGTGTTCTTGTATTCTTCCTTTTATCATGCTCTTGTATGACTATCTTACTGTGTTATTCTATATGTGCTTTTCTGCTATAATTTTTCTGATGTTTTTGCGTTCTTCTACTGTACTTTCCTACTAAGTTCTTAAAGTTCTTTGTTTGCCTTCTACTGAGCCCTGTTTAAGTTCCTTTTAGAAAAACTCCTTAAGCATGTTTCTTCAACTATTCCTTCCAGTATTTCCATTATGTTCTGTGAATCTCTCTACTGCGTTCTTAAGTGTGCTTACTATTTTTCTTCTACTGAACTTTGTTTGAGTTCTTCTAAAAGAGCCTCTTAAGCATGTTTCCTCTGCTATTCTTATCAGTATTTTCCATTCCATCCTCTGAATCCTGCTACTGTTTGCATGTTACTTTGCTATCATATTCTCTCATGATTTCTGAAAGAAGCATGTTAGAAGCTTCAATTCTCCTCTGAAACCTCTACACATGTCTTGACTTAACTTGCTTGCCCTCTCCTTTATGTTTTCTGGTTTGTTCGAACTAGGGCTTTATTTCAAAGACCCCTTAGCTCTTTCAGACTGGTTTTAAACCTCTGAATGAGTTTGGATATCTTTGTTTTCATACAATGTCGAACCTTTTCTTTCTACTGATTTTACAAAGGCATGACAGTTCTTTCTTGTTTAAGCATGTGTGTATGCTTTTATATGTGTGTTGAACCTTTCTTCAAAAGGCTTTCCAACTTATGATTGATTCAGAATCTTTTTTTAGGATTGATTGATTGTTACTGATTTTCCTTAAGTAAAATCTTTCCTCACTTTTCCTGACTTGGTTCATTCGTACAAAGCCTTCAATTTTGATTTCTTGGCTGTTAACTGATTTCCTTTCCTTACTTGCGCAAACCGTGTGCTATCAGAATTTTTCATTAAATAAATCTCTGTGTATTTACCCTTCTTGTACTGCTTTGGAAAATATTTTGATCAATCCCTTTCCTTAATTAGTTTTGCCGGGTTGAAATTAGAATCCTTTAATCAAAGGAAAATTTTTGTAATTGATTTTCAAATCATCCTCCTACCTTATTCTGCTTGCCTTCTACACTATAAAAGGGCACGACCCTTCTGCACTTTAACACACTCTCAATTTAATACTTTTATACTACTCAAGTATCATAGTTCTCTAATCATAGCATTCTGACTATTTGCTTGCACTTTGACTTCACAAGACTACTGCTTTATTTTCTTGTTTCCTGAAACTGGTATGTTCTAGTTTGATTTTCAGCCTCATCCCAAAGTGTTTATTTTACAGCTTCTACACCCCTTTCTGCTTTACTGCCTATGTTTAATATTAATTTCTTTGACTTGTTTCTGCTATGAATCCTTGTACCCCTATTCCCCTCTATGTGATTTGAGTTGTAGTTCATGACATGATAATATGCAAGTTATTGTTCATGTCTGGACCTGATCCCTTAGAGGATCCTGACTCCTAAAACAATGTGTTCTAACAGGCTTGTGGGGTATTCCAGCACTTCCCATTGCTTGGTATGCCCACTATCCTGTCCCTGTTTCTCTACCACTTCCCCTTTCCCCTTTTCAGACTCTGCACTTACACTTACTCTTAGTTTCTAAGCTCTGCCCCCTCCTGTAAGCCTTGCCTTGGGACCTTGAGTTCCCTCTGAACTTGGATACTCGAGGGCTGGCCCTTCCACACTGCACTATGTTCTTAATCCTGTATGAGTTTGGGTGTGAGCACTGCCCGGAGTCCATTTGAGGCTCCTAGGGAACTCTGACACATCCAAATAAGATAAAGGCTTTGGTTCATGATCTCTTGAAGTTGGTTCATCTCATATTTCAGACCTGGAGTCTGAATTAGGCTCCCTTGGTTGTACTTTAATTTCTGATGTAATTTTGCTTTTCTTATTCATTCTGGGCTGTAATAATTTGTAATAACTATTGGGGTTGTTAGTGAAAAAAAGAGAGAGGGTAAATAATGCATGCAATAGGGGTAGATATGATGTTCATAGGTATTTATTATACTTCTGCAATCATGTCCTGCTTTCAATTCTGCGTTTTCATATAGAAATCCTGTTTATAGGTTCTACATTTCATAACGCTGCATATCATATAGATAACCTGTCTATAGGACTTCTTGAATTCTACATATGCATCTATCACTAGGCAAACATGTTCACAGGTTTTAATAACAAACAATATTTTAGATACCATGCCTATAGGACTCCTGCATTTTTATTTCAACTATAAACATTTTTAAATCAATAACGCTTAGAAAGCATGCCTATAGGGGTAATCAACCAAATCTGAATCGCCTCGCTCATTTTAAGTTTAATTTGCAGAACTTGGTAAAAAACTGGCAACCTTTCTGTAATCAGTTTACATCTTTATTTCTTTGACTAATAGATAGCATGCCTATAGGTTTCGCCTAACACCTAGGCAAGCTTTAGGGTAAAAGCTATAACTGCGCCAGTCTTTGATAATTACAACCAGCAGGCAGGCCTAATTCGGACTTCTTATCTGAAAATATGCGATAAATTAGCCTACTTTAACGTTTTTTTCAGACCATAACCAGTACATGTAAGACATGCTAAACAATCTGTCTTTAAGTTGAGGAGGCCTGTTTGAGCCTTTTAATGTTATGTGTTTTCCCATATCTGCCCTATGTGTTTTGTTTGTCGCCCTAGATTTTGTCCTTTAAACCATAAAAGCCCGATCTCCCTTCCCTTTAGGACTAGTAGTCCCAAATGCCTCCGAGACTGATAGGATTGGGACGGGTAGGAGCATGCAATAAGTAACGAAACTATTCCGCGTTTTAATACCTTAACGGGGTGGGAAAGGGTAGATATGGATATATTGACTGGTGCGCTAATACCATGTGTAACCCCTCTTCTGAGGAGTGATTACCAGTTATTGCATTGATGTGATCCATATTATTTGTAAACCTAGGATTCCCTTCCCTTTACTTGTGTATTTTATTACTTTTCAGAATTTTCAAACTATTTCCTCAAAATTTCTGTTTTCTTTGTTTCTTCAAACTTTAATTTATTTATAGCCATAATGTGACAATCCCTCATATTTGAAACATTTATTTTCTTACTTGTTACTTGTACTTAAAATCACAATTGTAGCCTGGCCGGGAACCACACTAGTGGATCCTGAGGGGTGCCTAACACCTTCCCCTCGGGATAATTTCTAGCCCTTACCCAATTTTTGGTTTTCTAGATCAATTCCTTCCTAGTATCCTAATGCACTTTAATCAGTAGGTGGCGACTCTTCAAAAAATGCAAACCCAATTCCTAAAAGGGAACAGGTTGTCCTCCCAAATGTCATAAACCTGATTTCGCGAGAAAAAAAGGGGGCGCGACAGCATGGCGACTCTGCTGGGGAAATACTTTTAGGCTTTTACCATTTCAAGCTATTACTGTGACTTTACATTTCTTCTGTGCTTTATTTGTTTAATATCTTTAAGCATTTAATTCCCTCTTCTACTGCAAAAACTAACTTTTCTCTTGTTTTTTTCCCTTGTTTCTTTCACTGCTTTCCTTTACTGCACTCATTTATTACTGTTTTAAATTATTGTAATTATTACTTTATGAACGTGCAAATATGTGACAACTTGTTTTAATTATTACATAAGCATGTTTACAACATCATATTCCACTCGTGCCAAACAAATAGCATAGCAATGCTTATAGTGAGTGGTTGCGCACTTCTGATATTATCACCCTTTAAATTTGGCAAAGGCATATTTGCGGTAAAACCAGTCGATCAACAGTGTAGTCGACGGTTCCGTGCCTTTCCCTCTTGAGTTGTCCGCTCAAGGGTACCAGTCTAATACTCCATAGAAACCTTACTCTGTTTAACTGTGCATGCATCATGGTCAAACTTAGCCGAGTCAGTTATGTTGTCCGCATAATGACTCTTTAAGATAGCCTCGTCCAAAGTCCACTGAGTTTCCCAAAAATCCAAACGGACACTATCACGTTTTGTGCATTTATTTGGAGAACTAAATGCTTTCATGCCAATTATTGGTACTTCGAGTCTGGTGGGGGTAAGGGCCTAACCCTTTTGTCTTGCAGAAACATAAGGCACGAAGTCCCCAGATTTGGCATGGTCACAAACATCCATCCGAGGTTGCTAAGCTGGTGGGAGGATCTTCATTCCAGTGATCAGACTCTTGTCTGGAAATACCTAGGAAATTTACCTTCCCTCCTGGAGGTCCAACCCAACAACAAAATCATAGAAGCTGCTACTCTGTTCTGGGATTATGATAGGTCTGTATTTCGCTTCGGAGAGATTGAGATGACACCCCTGCTAGAAGAAATAAGAGGATTGGCTGGTATACCGTGGGAGACCCCGGTTTTGTTAATGTCGGAAAATCGCAAGGGTAAAGGTTTTCTCAAAATGATGGGCCTAAAGAAGAATCCATACTTGACATGTTTGAAGGAGTCTTACATTCCCTTTGATTATTTGTACGAAAGGTACGGCCACAGTAAATCCTACCGTACTTATCCGGATGAGTTTGCCCTTACATCGTTGGGGCATATTCACCAAAGGGTCTTTGTCTTTATGTTCTGTTTCTTGGGGATGATAGTGTTTCTAATGAAGAAAGCAAGGATCCACACCCGGCTAGCCATGGTCATCAAAACTTTGATGGAGGGAATTGGGGGACAACCATTTAGCATAGTGCCCATGATCATCGCAGAGATATACCGAGCCCTGGAAAAGTGTCAACAAGGAGCCCCACACTTCAAGGGCTACAACTTGCTACTCCAACTCTAGCTCATGGAGCATCTCCAAAGGGGTGAATATTGGCAAGAGATTCAGCATAGAGACTGGGACGATCATATAGCCTTCTATCAACCAAGGCGAATGAACTACATGCCCAACATGTTTGCTCAGCCAGAAGATGCCAAGGGGTGGGTGGAGCTGTTTAAAAATCTAACTGAGGATCAAATACAATGGATGTTCGAGTGGTTCCCTACTGAAGAGTTCATCGCCCGATCCAGGGATGCACCATTTCTGATACTGATCGGTTTGAGAGGAACCTACCCTTTTGTCCCTCTCTGAGTTATGAGACAGGCTGGTAGGAAGCAGGTTATACCAAAGGTCGACAAGATGAGTCACTTCCGGGCTGACTTCCAAGCTGATGACAGTCCTCATAAGTGCCAAGCTCAGCATATGTGGCATTGCAAGATCATTATGGGAAGAGATAATATCAAACCAGACAGATACCATGCTGGCTGCACCCCATACTATTCAGGCTGGCTGGAGGATAATCACTATGGTCTAGGCCAACCCGGATTTGTTCGAGGTCATAGAATCATCGATGAAAGGGCTGGAACACAGGTCAAATACAACCAACTACGCAAGAGGATTCGGGAATGTGAAAGCGAACACTGTGAGATTCAAGAAGCCCACAAAAACTGATTGAAGAGTGAAAAGACATGGCTGTCAGTGCCAACAAGCGATTAGGATACCAGGAACGAGGTTTAGTGGAGCTGGAAAGGAAGTTTCTCAAGAGGATCGAGGACTGCCAGAATGTTGAAGGAAACGAGGGTGGACACCTGGCCAGAGCCTACCTGCTGCTGAGACTTCGCGAGCTGGTGAAGCTGTTCGATGGAGCCAAAGATGCCGAGTCTGGGGAAGGTCCTTCTGGGACCAAATAGATAGGAGTTTTCTTTTACTTTATGAAATGTAATAAGGCCAATGGCCACTAGTGACATTTTATTCCTTGTTATTTAGTGTCGTTTTGGGAGTCGTCTACTTTTTATCTATAAAATGAGGTATTTTAGCATTCTAAGTTCTCCAAATCAATTTGTCGCTAGGCCTACCTCGGGCACAACGAGGCTCCCAAATTAGGACGCGATTTACATTCTTGCACTACGTGTTTAAATATAGCAACACTTTCTTATAATCCCCACTGACTTGTTACCTTTTTGTTTTTACTTTTTTATTTACTCCCCTCCCCAAATGTTAGTTCGTGCACTCTGGCATCATCATATTCCACAAGATCCAAGGGCCCTCCACCCACTTCTCCTCCTAGCCCCGTCAGAAACAAGAACAAAGGAAAGATGGAAGATTTGAACAATACCAGAAAGGAAAACTCAACTGAATGGGTAGAGGTCACTCATGGTACTCTGGTTCCCAAGGAAAGTGCATCCCAGCTTGAACAAAAGCTACTGAAATTCCACAAAGAACTTGATCAGGTCCGGAGCTTGGCGAGCTTATCATTTTCCCTCACCACCCCAGATGTCAATTTTCCTAACGCTAAGAACCCTACACCTCCACAAAACATTCCAAAACCACAAAACTATCCCGCTCCTCACCACCACTGCAACACCTGTCATACTTCCAATAATACTCCACTGCTCATCCCAGAACCGGTGAACTCCACAAATGACCATTTCCACACTCATAACACCCCCATCTACATGGAAACCATGTCGCACTCCACCCAACCCATTTCAAGCACACCCGAGTCTGATGATAAAGACACATTCATCAGGAGTCTAGTTGAAGAGCTTAAGAAGTTGACTAGCCGAATTCAGGGCGTCGAAGGAAGCAAAGGAATTGAGGGGCTAAACTATGAAAATCTCTACATACAACCCAATGTTGAACTGCCTGAGGGGTACAAACCTCCGAAGTTCGTGATGTTTGATGGTACAGGAGATCCGAGAGTTCATTTGAGAACATACCGCGACAAGCTGGTCGGAGTAGGAAAGGACGAAAGGATCCACATGAAACTCTTCATGAGGAGTCTGAAGGGAGATGCTCTATCTTGGTACATTAGCCAAGATCCGAAAAAGTGGTCGAACTGGGTAAGCATGGCGTCCGATTTTATGGACAGGTTTAGGTTCAACATAGAAAATGCGCCAGATGTGTTCTACATCAAGAACCTAAAGAAGAAACCCAGAGAAACATTCCGCGAGTATGCCACTCGCTGGAGGTCAGAAGCTGCCAAAGTCAGGCCTGCTCTAGAGGAAGAACAAATGAATAGGTTTTTCGTCCAAGCTCAAGACCCCCAGTACTATGAAAGGTTGATGCTGATTGAAAGTCAGAAATTTTCCGACATCATCAAGCTGGGTGAGAGGATCGAGGAAGGCATCAAAAGTGGTATGGTCACAAACTTCGAGGCTTTGCAGGCCACCAACAAGGCTCTACAGTCTGGTGGCACAACCAAGAAAAGGGACGTAAGCGCCGTGATGGTTGCATAGAGAACCAAGTCCCCTATCAAATACCAAAGCTACCCGATGCCTCCACTTACATATCAATCTACCCCAAATTACCAGGCACCCTCGCCCTCTTACCAAACTCCACCACCTACTTACCAATCACTTCCACCTCCCACATATCAACCTACTTCACCCAGATATCCTAACCCGCACATGTCTACCAAGCCTACAATACTCAACCCTCTCACTATCAATCACCTCCCACTCGCCAAAACTTTCCTAAACCCCGACCGAATTTCGACCGCAGACCTCCCAAACAATATGACACCATTGCCGAACCAATTGACTAGCTGTATGAAAGGCTCAAAGCTGCTGGTTATGTCACCCCCATCCCCGCTATAACTCCTGAAAACCCTTCCCAATGGGTCAATCCTAATAAATCCTGTGCGTACTATTCCCGCATGAAAAAAACATACCATTGATGAATGCCGCTCTCTGAAAGACAAAATCCAAGAACTGATTGATAACAAGATTATTGTGGCAAAGGAGCCCGCTCTGAATGTCCGCAATAACCCTCTACCAAACCACACGGGTGGAGGCATTCACATGATTGGAATAGAGAATGACTGGGACCCCAATGGGTCAATAGGTTTGATCACAGAAGGCGACGACCCAAAGAAACCAACAGTCACCCTTAATCCGATTGTAGTCTAGATTTAGCCTTCTAGGGACACTGAGGTGAACATGTCCATACCACTTGAGTTTGAAACACCATCCTCTACAAAGACGCCAGCACCGATCGAGGTCGAGTTTGGGTCCCCGACAAATGTACCTGAACTATTTGAAGTTGTGGTCTTGCCTTCCAAAATACAGGCTCTGTTCGGAGTAAAGGTGCCCATTTCAGTAGCGATGTCGGCTATAACAACATTCCATACAAATGCCATACCTTGGGACTACACAGCCGAGGCAAGAAGGAAATTGAAAGCCAAACCCGGAGAAGCAGTCGCGGCACATGGTATGACAAGAACCGGAAGAGTATACACCCCGGAACATTTGGCTGAATCAATCAAGCAGGCCTCTAGACGGCCGACCATCACTGAAGCTGGGCTCGATGATCTCTGGAGAAAAATACAAGCAAAGGAGTACTCAGTCATCGATCAGTTGAACAAAACACCGTCACAGATCTCTATCCTAGCTTTGCTGCAAAGCTCTGATGCACATAGGAACGACTTGTTAAAGGTTCTGAGTGAGGCATATGTACCGAGCAACATCACTGGAGGAGAAATGACAAACATGGTATGGCAGGTATTGGAGAGTCACAAGATCACTTTTCATGAAGATGAGTTGCCACCAGAAGGGTTGAGTCACAACAAGGCGCTGCACATCACTGTGCAATGCGAGGATTATTTTATCACCAGAATCCTGATTGACGGTGGGTCCAGCCTCAATATTTGTCCATTAGTAACACTCAGAACATTGGGAAAGAGTCTGCATGAGATCAAGGACAGGGCCATCAACGTCAAAGCTTTCGACGGTTCCCAAAGGTCCACTATTGGGGAAATGAGCTTGTGTTTGTAGATGGGGCCTACTTGGTTTGATGTTAAATTTCAAGTAATAGATGTGTCGGCATCTTACAACTTGCTGTTGGGATGGCCGTGGATCCATGCCGCTGGGGCCGTAGCATCAACACTGCATCAGGCGGTGAAATTTGAGTGGAACAACCAAGAGGTGATCATTCACGGCGATGGTAGCAATCCCATATATAGTCGCCAAACCATCCTAGCGATTGGAGGAAGGAGAAAGATAGGCGGGGAAACCTATCACCACATCGAACGAGTCAACGCCATTGACAAAGACAAATGGTGGGACAACAAAATTGAAAGCATATTGAACTGGAGCGGATATGAGCCTAGCAAGGGACTTGGCAAGAACCTCCAAGGAATCGCCAAGCTGATCAAACTGAAGAAACATGGCACCACTTTTGGTCTGGGATACGAGTATACTTGGAAGGAATTCAACTACTGGTCGCCACCATGGCGCAGACCTTACTACCCACTAGAGCAGCAGATACCCCATTTAGAACAGACTTTCCAGCCAGCCGATGTTATATATGGGTCGGAAGAAGAGGAAGCACTAGCAGCAATGAGGAATTTATTCGTGGAAGATGATAACATGGATTGCTGTGTCATTTTCAAGGAGGAGGGGAAGGAAGGCCCTTCTATACAAGCCGTAAGCCGAGGAGCATGCCTCAACAATTGGACTATCAGAACCACCAGAGCCTGGAAAGCCTCGGGGTAGCAAGGCTGAACAAAGCATCATACACTATCTTTCATTTTTACTAGTTGATTTTCCTTTCGCATTTTTGAATTTTCGCAATAAGACCTTCAATATTCAAAACAGTTATGGAATTTAGCAAAACATTTCAATTTTCCCTATAAATCTTACTCTTATTATTTTTCTATCATTACTTTACTTATACAACATTACTATTACTTATCTTGATGAACCAATGACTGTGACATGCAACGAGACAACGCAACAAACAGACATAGATTCAGAGGAAGATAACATACCAGCAGAGATTATTAAAGAGGTTGAAAATTTTGAGAATAGACCTAAGTCCAACCTGGATGAGACTGAGATTGTTAACCTGGGAGATGCAGATAACGTCAAAGAAACGAGAGTCAGTGTCCACTTATCGCCATCAGAAAAGAGGGAATATACATAATTTCTAAAGGAATATGAAGACATATTTACTTGGTCGTATGATGACATGACCGGTCTAAGTACATCTATTGTGGCTCATAAATTACCAACTAATCCGACATGTCTACCGGTAAAGCAGAAGTTCAGAAAGTTCAAGCCTGACATGAGTTTGAAAATCAAGGAAGAAGTCACCAAGAAAGTCAAAGCTAAGGTTCTCAGGGTAATATAATATCCGACATGGTTAGCCAACATCGTGTCAGTGCCGAAGAAGGACAGGAAGGTCAGAGTATGTGTCGACTACCGAGATCTCAATCGGGCCAGTCCAAAAGACGACTTCCCCTTGCCAAACATACACATTCTGATTGACAATTGCGCCAAGCACGAGTTGCAGTCATTCATGGATTGTTTTTCTGGGTATCATCAGATGTGGATGGATGAAGAAGACATTGAGAAAACGGCTTTCATTATGCCGTGAGGAATGTACTGTTACAAGATGATGCCATTCGGGTTAAAGAATGCTGGGGCCACCTACATGAGGGCTATGACTACCATTTTCCATGATATGATACATAAAGAGATCGAAGTGTATGTAGATGATGTCATCATCAAATCCAAGAAAGCCACTAATCACATGGAAGATTTGAGGAGGTTCTTCAATAGACCGAGAAAGTATAACTTGAAGCTGAATCCCGCGAAATATGCATTTGGGGTTCCCGCCGGAAAACTACTTGGGTTCATTGTGAGTCGCCGAGGAATAGAATTGGATCCATAAAAGGTCAAAGCTATTCAAGAATTGCCACCACCAAAGAACAAGAAAGAAGTAATGAGTTTCTTGGGGATACTTAACTACATCAGCCGGTTCATAGCTCAATCTACTGTCATCTATGAGCCAATCTTTAAGATGTTGAAGAAGGACGCCGCTACCAAATGGACTGATGACTGCCAGAGGGCCTTTGACAGAATCAAGGAGTACCTGTCCACACCGCCAGTTTTGGTCCCGCCCGAGCCGGGTAGACCCCTATTACTCTACCTTGCAGTGCTAGATGGAGCGCTCGGTTGTGTTCTTAGGCAACATGATGAAATGGGGAGGAAGGAGCAGGCCATCTACTATCTTAGCAAGAAGTTCACCCCTTACGAGGCTTGGTATTCTCTGTTAGAACGCACCTGTTGTGCTCTGACTTGGGTAGCTCAGAAGTTGATGCACTATATCTATGCCTATACCACATATCTCATATCAGGGATGGATCCGTTGAAGTACATCTTTCAGAAGCCCATGCCCACTGGAAAGCTAGCCAAGTGGCAAATCCTGCTGAGTGAATTCGACATTGTCTACGTAACTCAGAAAGAAATCAAGGGGCAGGCTTTGGCAGATCATCTTGCTGAGAATCCCGTGGATGGAGAATATGAATCCTTAAAGACGTATTTTCCTGATGAAGAGAATCATTCATAGGAGAAGACATTGCAGAACCCTATGACAGTTGGAGAATGTTTTTCGATGGAGTAGCAAATTTCAAAGAAATTGGCATAGGAGCAGTCCTAGTGTCAGACCGGTCAGCATTATCCGATGTCTGCCAAACTCAGATTCCCTTGCACCAACAACATGGCTGAGTACGAGGCCTATATCTTGGGACTCAAGATGGCCATTGACATGAACATTCAAGAGTTGCTAGTGATCGGGTATTCAGACTTGCTTATAAATCAGGTCCGAGAAGAATGGGCGACCTAGAACTCCAAGATACTCCTTTATCTACATCTTGTGCAGGAGTTGAGAAAGAGGTTCACAAATACAGAGTTCCAGCATGTTCCTAGAGTCCAAAATGAGTTTGCCGATGCATTGGCTACCCTATCATCCATGATACGACATCCAGATAAGAATTTCATTGACCCTATTCTAGTAAAGATCTACGATCAACCAACTTACTATGCTCACGCCGAAGAAGAAGTGGATGGAAAACCTTGGTTTCATGATATCAAGGAATACTTGGCGAAAGGAGAATACCCAGAGCTCGCAAACGCTATTCAGAAGCGTACGCTTCAGAGATTATCCAACAATTTCTTTCACAGCGGAGGAATTACAGGAGGACTCCTTATTTGGGATTACTAAGGTGTGTCGATGCAAAGGAAGCATCTAAATTACTAGAAGAAATCCATGCTGGGACCTACGGGCCACATATTAATGGCTTTGTCTTGGCCAAGAAGATACTCCGTGCTGGTTTTTTTGGATGACTATGGAAACGGACTGCATCCAGTATGTCCGGAAGTGCCACTGCTGTCAGATATATGCAGATATGATAAAGGTGCCTCCAAATGAGCTTAATGCAACAAGCTCACCATGGCCGTTCGCCGTTTGGGAAATGGATGTTATCGGACCAATCAAACCTACCGCATCAAATGGGCATAGGTTCATCCTAGTGGCAATTGATTATTTCACCAAATGGGTTGAAGCAACATCATACAAGGCAGTGACTAAGAAAGTCATAGCAAACTTCGTCCGCGACCGTATCGTTTGTCGATTCAGAATTCCAGAATCAATCATTACTGATAATGGTTCCAATCTCAACAGTGACTTGATGAAAGCTGATAGTAGGCGATATAGTTGATATTTACACCTTAATATGACCATACTTTGTTGTTGTTTTATAGATAAATTGCCAACAAAATGCTCTAAATAGTGTTCTTTTGTTTAGCAGGGAATATTATATGAGAGGAAGCAACATGGAGTGTTTTGGAGGCGATAATATGAAGAAAAATGCCCACTCGAGAAGTACCCAAACACAAAGAAGCATAAATGGTCTAGGCAAGAAGGCCACCGTGACCGCGGCGAACCGCGGTAGATTAATGAAGGGAGATAGAAAGCTCAGCGTTCACCGCGGTCGACTGCAGTTGGCCACGACCGCGGTGAACTGTTCACTCCACTGGAAGTTATGGACCAAAGTGTAATTTCGGGGAAACTTTTGTAAAGCCCTTATAAGCTTTAGAAACTCGCCCAACTGGAGGAGGAAGCTAATTTTATACTACTTTTGGAGGAACAACAAGTGTGAGAAGATCAAACAAACATTAGAGTTTTTCTATCTCCTTTTAGTTCTTGCAATTTTATGTTATAAATAATTTAGTAGTTCTCTCTTATTTTGTTATGAGTAGATAAACACTTATCTAGGGTTGATGGAACCAATTGATGGTTGAAGTCTTGACTCAAGTTGTTATAATCGAGCCGAATTTACGATATGATTGTTCAACTATGTTTTGTATGGTGATTAATTGAATGGGCCATTGATTAATCGTGTCTAATTACGTTATATTGCTTGAGAAAGAATATTAGGTTAGATAGCTGTTGAACAACACCACTTTTGGGTAATTGAAGAGATTCATCACTTGAACTTAAAAGTGGGTTTAGAGATAACAAAACTTTGGTGGGATAATTTAGAGTTGCATAACCATAGTCAGCTGGAGTAGTTCGAGAGAATGCTCTAGTATATTATTGTAGTTGATCGAGAGATAATTATGATAGCCTATAACACTTAATCCTCATAGAGTATTACAGGGAGATTATAGCTGAAGAGTCGAGACATAAACTAGCAATTAGGGAAATCACTGCCCTAGACCTTTTTACCATTGAATTATCTTTGTTTTAGCTTATTGTTATTTTTAATAGTAGTGAAGTAGTTAAACAAAAGAACCCAGTCTTTATTGATCAAAAATCTTGCATCTAGAAATTGATTGAGTTGATAATAACATTGCAGAAAAGTGTAATAGATAAGTTAGTTCCTTGAGGATTCGATTTCGGACTTAAAATCGGATTATATTTGCAGCGACCGCTTTGTCTTTTAAAAGGCATAGTTGGGCGTTATCAAATTTTGGCGCTGTTGCCGGGGAACTAACGGTGTTACTTATTACAACTTAGAAGTAGTGTTAAAAATTATTAGTTCAAATCAATTTTCAAAGGTGTTAAAAAAATTTCATTGAAATTCTAACGTTTGAACTCTTGTGGAATTCAGGTGTATGCCTAGAAATTCTTCGAGGAATGGAGAACTGCTTGAAGGACTTTCAGACCCCGAGAAAACATTTAGGGCATTAAACCGTGCCAACAGGAGGATCCAACAATCACAACAAACACATCAGCTTGACTTTGACATGGGTGACATAGAGAACGTCAACGGAAACATCAGGGATGAGCAAGCTGACCCAAATGTTAGAGTGGTGGAACCTCTTGTGCCAGAAGCTGCACTTTATGATTGGGCTCAACCCACAGCTGACAACCTGGCAACTGCCATAGCTGTACACGCAATACAAGCGGAGACATTCCAGATCACCAACAACATACTGCATCTGCTGCAAAATAAGGGATTGTTCTCCGGGTCACACATTGAAGACCCTCAGCAACATTTGAATTTTTTTTGTCAATTTGTGTGACTCAAAGGCAGCCAAATGTGACCCCAGAAGCTATCAAGCTATTACTGTTCCCGTTCTCTGTGACTGGGGAAGCTCAGACTTGGATGAATTCGCTCCCAATCAATTCTATTGTCACATGGGAGGAATTAGTAAAGCAGTTTTTGAATAAGTTCTACCCACCCAACAAGACTGCAAGGCAGATTGATGAAATATTGCAATACAAGCAGCAGCCGATTGAGACCTTGCAAGAAACTTGGGAAAGATTTAAAGGGATGCTGGTGAAGTGTACTCTCCATGGCATTCCAGACCAGATGCTTGGCCAGAGATTCTATATGCGATTAGCTGACAATCTAAAGGCCAATGTGGATGCTTCAGCTGGAGGTGCATTTTTGAGTAAGACATTCACCGAGTGCAAGGTCCTTCTTGACAAGATGTCCCAGAATTAGGGATGGATGACTAGAGGTACAACACTGGCACCCATAGTGCATTCAGTACCCCTTGACCCAAATAATTCGCAGGCGGAGAACATGACCACACTTCTAACCCAGATGAGTATTTTGACAAAGAAGATAGATGAGATGGGTACCAAACGGGTGCATATTGTTGACACGACAAATGGAGGACTGTGTACACCATGTGTTAATCAGTCCTATGTGTGTTCATGGAGCGGAGAAGGTGAAAATCAAGGGGCAAGGGAAGATATGAATTGTGTTAACAACTTTGGGGGTCAGAGACAAGGAGGACAACAGTGGAGACCAGCACCAAATCAGCAATACAGACCTAACATGCCTCAGCCTGGGGGCATGCAAGCTCAAGGCCAAATGGTGCAATACCACCCGAGAGAACAAGGCTACCCACAGTAGAACCAACAACAGTTGACATATCAGCCACCTCCTCAACAACAAGATAACAACATTGTAGAGATCAGGGGGATGCTCCAGCAACTCATTAGAACAAACAGTAAGATGCAAGAAAAGTTGGCAGTACATGATTCAGCTATAAAGAACATCGAAACTCAGTTGGGGCAGTTGTCTATGGCTTTAAGCAATCGCCCCCAGGGAACATTGCCAGCAGATACAAATATTAACCCCAAGGAGCAAAACCTGAATCAGCTAATGGCAGTAAGTCTTCAGAATGGGAGAGATTTAGACAAAGAGTAGGAGGTTGCACAAGCCAGCAAGGAGAATACGCCAGCCACACCAATTCCACTAGAGGTAGATGAACCAACAAATCTGACTGAAGTGGTAGTTGAACAGGGTTAAGATGAAAAGGGTAAGGCTAAGGTAAATGAACAAGCTACAGAACAGGTGGTACCTTCTGTGCCACAGAACCCCAATAGAGAGAAGCCAGCAAGCAGTGCACAAAGGGTGATACCTGCACCATTCCCTTAGAGACTGGTAAAACAAAAGAAGGAAGATCAATACAAGAAATTCATGGAGATGCTGCGTCAATTCAGTTGAATATTCCTTTGATGGATGCCTTGAGGGAGATGTCAGGTTATGCAAAGATGATGAAAGACCTAATGTCACGGAAGTTTAATTTTCAGGATCTATCCACAGTAACTCTGACGTAGACCTGTAATGCGGTAGTGACCAGACCGATAACTCAAAAGATGTCTGACCCAGGTAGCTTCACTATTCCGTGCACGATTGGGAGTTACGCCTTTGCAAAGGCATTATGTGATTTGGGAGCCAGCATAAATTTGATGCTCTGGCTATATACATCAAACTGGGCATTGGCAGAGCTAGACCGACTTCAATGTTGCTGCAGCTGGCTGAACGCACGGTAAAAAGACCTACGGGGATTCTTGATGATGTATTGGTGCAAGTGGGGAAATTCGTGTTCCCTGCAGACTTTGTTATTCTGGATTATCAGGTATATGAGGAGATACCTATCATTTTAGGTAGGCCATTTTTGGCTACTGGGAGAGCCCTGGTTGATTGTGAGACTAGGGAATTAAACATGAGATTGAATGATGAAGAAGTCATATTCAATGTTTAGCAATCTATGAGGAGACACAGTGAATATGCGAATTGCTCTCTAATGGAGGCAGTGGATGTGATCCTGCAAGAAGATGATGTGGCCCTGACTGCTAAAGATCCATTGGAGGCATATTCGATAAATTTAGAAGAAATGGATGGTGAAGGGTTGGCTGAGTGGGTCATGTCACTTGAAGGCCGAGGATTCTGGAAAAGGGAACCTCAGTTCGAGTCCCTTGAGTTAGAAAAAAGGGCTACACCTCCAGCAAAACCATCGGTAGAGGAACCACCCAAGTTGGAGCTGAAGCCACTCCCAGCTCACCTCATGTACGTTTTCTTAGGCCTCGATTATACGTTGCCTATTATTATATCATTCGGTTTGTTAGATATGCAGGTAGAACAGCTCTTACAGGTACTGTAGGAAATCAAGACTGCCATTGGCTGGACTATGGCAGACATAAAGGGTATCAGCCCAGCCTTCTGTATGCACAAGATTCTCTTGGAAGAAGGGCACAAACCTTCCAGAGAACATCAATGAAGGCTGAAACTGAACATGAAGGAGGTGATAAAGAAGGAAGTGATCAAATGGTTAGATGCATGAATCATCTTCCCCCATCTCTGATAGCAATTGGGTCAGTCCTGTCCAATGTGTGCCGAAAAAGGGGGGAATGACTGTTGTGCAAAATGAGAACAATGAGTTGATCTCAACTCGTACAGTCACAGGATGGCGAATTTGCATGGATTATCAAAAATTGAACACAGCCACCCGGAAAGACCACTTCCCCTTGCCTTTCATTGACCAAATGTTAGACAGGCTGACCGGGCGCTCGCACTTCTATTTCTTGGATGGTTATTCGGGGTAAAATCAGATATCAATAGCCCCTAAAGATAGAGGGAAAACATCCTTCACTTGTCCATATGGCATCTTCGCCTTTCGGAGAATGCCTTTTGGGCTTTGCAATGCCCCATCAACATTTCAACAATGCATGTTAGCCATTTTCATAGACATGGTAGAGGATATTATGGAGGTATTTATGGATGATTTCTCCGTGGTGGGAGATTCATTCAGGACTATCTTCACAACTTAAGAAGAGTGCTTAAAAGATGTGTGGAGACAAATTTAGTGTTGAACTGGGAAAAGTGCCATTTTATGGTACATGAAGGGATAGTCCTGGGACATCGAGTGTCCAGTAATGGAATTGAGGTCGACCATGCCAAGGTTGATGTGATTGAAAAACTACCACCGCCCACTTCGGTCAAGGCAGTAAGAAGTTTCCTTGGGCACGCCGGGTTCTACAAGCGATTCATCAAAGATTTCTCCAAAATTGCTAACTCATTATGCAAACTCCTTGAAAAGGATCACCCCTTTGTGTTTTCTAATGAATGCAGGTTGGCATTTGAGGAACTGAAGAAAAGATTAGTGACTGCACCCATCATTGTTGCACCCAACTGGGAGCAACCATTTGAGCTCATGTGCGACGCCAGTGACTACGCCATAGGAGCAGTCTTGGGGCAGCGACAGGATAAACTGATGCACCCGATTTATTATGCAAGCAGAACGCTGAGCGGTGCACAACTCAATTACACTATGACGGAAAAGGAGATGTTGGCTCTTGTTTTTGCATTCGATAAAGGTCATATTTGATTGGCTCGAAAGTTATTGTTTACATTGACCATGCAGCAATTAGATGTCTGATAGAAAAGAAGGAGTCAAAGCCACACTTGATTCACTGGGTTCTTCTGTTACAAGAATTTGATCTGGAAATACGTGACCGGAAAGGGACAGAGAACCAAGTAGCTGACTACCTCTCAAGGTTGGAAGGAGCTGAAAAGAAAGTAGAGGTTGAGGATATAATAGATACATTCCCAGATGAACAATTACTAGCAATGACAATGGAGGAGGCACCTTGGTATGCTGATATTGCTAATTATTTAGCAAGTGGTATTGTACCTTATGAACTCTCCTCAATTCAAAAGAAAAAGTTCTTTTGTGATTGTCGACATTATTATTGGGATGAACCTCTATTGTTTAAAATATTTGTAGATAACATGATCCGGAGGTGTATCCTTGAGAAATATCAACATTCTATTTTGCAGGCTTGCCATGCTTCACCATATGGTGGACACTTTGGAGGGATTTGGACATCAGCTAAGGTGTTGGAGTCAGGCTTGTACTGGCCTACTCTATTAAAGGAAGCCCATGCTTGGGTTAAAAGACACGATGAATGCCAAAGAACTGGCAACATATCTCGTAGACACGAGATGCCAATGACCACAATTCAAGAGGTGGAGATTTTTGACATGTGGGGGATTGACTTCATGTGGCCATTCGTCAGCTCGTATGGTAACAAGTACATATTGATAGCAGTTGACTATGTCTCCAAGTGGGTCGAAGCAGTGGCTCTTCTGACCAATGATGCTAAGGGAGTACTAGGCTTTATAAAGAAGAACATTTTCACGCGTTTTGGTACCCCAAGAGCTATACTCAATGATGGCGGAACCCATTTCTGCAATACAGTATTTGCACGGCTGTTGAAAAAATATGGAGTTCATCATAAAGTTACCACCCCGTACCACCCACAATCGAGCGGGCAAGTTGAAGTGTCCAATAGGGAGATTAAAAGTGTCCTCACAAAAATAGTGAATGCAACAAGGACTGATTAGGCAAAGAAATTAGATTATGCATTGTGGGCATACCACACAGCCTTCAAAACCCCAATTGGGATGTCACCGTACAGGTTTCTATTTGGTAAGGCATGCCACCTCCCAGTTGAGCTAGAGCATAAAGCACTTTGGGCATTGAGGTAGTTGAACTTAGACATGGAGACAGTAGGCACTAACAGAGTCACGGGATTACATGAGCTCAAGGAATTCAGGTTCCACGCCTTTGAGAGTGCTAGATTATACAAAGAAAAGATGAAATTAATGCATGATAAGCACATCTTGGATCGAAACTTCAAACCCGGAGATCTAGTGTTGTTATACAACTCGAGATTGAGATTGTTCCCAGGTAAGTTATGTCACACCTCCTTTTTCCGCGCCCGCGAGGGGTGTAGGGAGTTTTCTCCAATTAAAGGACAGTCGAAACGGGATTTGTTTGTTTGTTTCAGAGTCGCGACTTGGGAATTTTAAGGTGTCCCAAGTCACCAATTTTAATCCCTGAATCGAGGAGAATATGACTCTGTTTATTATTCTGCGAACCAGAAATCCTGAGTAAGGAATTCTGTTAATCCGGAAGAAGGTGTTAGGCATTTCCGAATTCCGTGGTTCTAGCACGGTCGCTTAACTGTTTTTATTCTTGGCTTAATTATCTCGATTTTACATTTTTATTGCATGATTTTGTTACCGCTTCTGTTTAGATTGTTTATAATTAAAGACCCCTCTTCGAATCGAATCACACGTACGTGTATTCGTTTTATATATTATATTTTTTTTAACGTGAGAAATCGTGTCACGCGTACGTGTACACAATGATATTGATAATATATTTATTATAAAAATAATTATTATTATTTTTTCGAAATTGTGTTTAAAAATAAAATTAAGAACATTCGCCTTTCTTAAATAGTGAACCGCACATCTCGGGTTTTTATGAAATTAATAATGATATTCTCCGAGAAATCTCTTTTTAGTAAAAATTTGCTCGAAGTTGCGCGAACGCATAATCCGAATCGCCTTTAGAAGTATAATCAAGTCACGCGAACGCATCCTTAATTATGCAAATATTCTTGACAGTAATATAAATTCTCTACAAATGTTTATTGCATCCATCTATTTTTAAATGTAAGAGTCATGGAGAATCACCGATTGGGATGCCACCAAATTTCTTGACAAAGAATTCAAAATTTATTAGGCGTTGCTACAAGTCTTATTTTACGCGTATGAATTATATACCTCAAAACTATTCAAATTTTAAAGAATTAATGATATGAAAAAGAAACAAACAACATGTAACTAAAAATACTACCATTTTTATCGTGGATACAACATTAATATATCCAAAAATCGAATCGCATATAAAACTGGAAAAAGAATTAACTTGATAGACAAATTAATAGTTTCTGAAGAATTTTCATTGTTATATTTAATGCGAACTCTATTTCTACATATCCTTGACATAAAATGTTGCAATTCGTGCTTATAAATCCCATATCCTTTTCATATACTTGTTTTTAGTCCAAAGTTATAATTATTTAGTTAATTTTTGATTACGAAGATTGAGTTTGAGATAAATAAACCAATTCTTATTCTCTGCCTACGCGAATATTTGCAAACACTAACTCTATATTTTGTAAAAAATCATCGACATTATTTCATACATTAAAAGAAATGAGTTGATCGCGTTCCTAAAATAACTATGCCATTTGTTATTAAGAAAGAGAACTAATCTACCAATTGATTTAATAAGACGACATCATCTAGCCTTAAACAAAATTGGATATTTGACAAAATAAGCTAGTAATGTAATTTCTGGGTATTTCCGTACTATTCTTTACTTAGCTAACAATATCACAAGATTTAATTAATGGCCAATTTTCTGCAATGTTCCCTATCTCAACAATTTAAACAGTAAATGTCATCACTAGTCCTCAAAACATATAAGATTATCGTGGAATTTACTACTCCAGAAGGTTAATTAGTTAACAATTTATCATGTCAAGTATAATACTATATTAACCAACTAAAACAAAACTGAAACTTAAACTAATAAAATTTAAATGAGTAGAAGACATCCTTATAATTCCAAACTTCATTTACTTGCCATGTTGAAGCTTTTCATGACATGAATTTACAGATATGTACCTGATATTGGAAGCAAAAGAAAATGAAGATGAGAATCAGCAGCAGTAATAACAGTACAACAGCAACAACTGCCCAGCAACAGTAACAACCCAGTAACAGACCGGTGGAGTAGTAATCCCAAAAACAAAAGCTTTAAGCTTTGAATGAAACAACAACCATTAATACTAATTTCAAACAAAGAAAGAAAGCAGAAGATTTTTTAGTTTTTATTTTTATTTTGAAAGCTTAAATATTTTTCGGAATTTTTCTTTCTCTTAAATGTTCAGCCCTTTTTTTCTTCTCTCTTTTTCTTCTCAGATTCGTGTGTATTTTTTCTTGTCTGTTTTTTTTCTCTCTATCTGTCTCTTATCTTCTTCTTAAAATCTGATTTCAAGACTTCTACTTATAACCCATCCCATAAACCTTTCAATTAATTAAAATCCATACTTTTCTCTACCCAACCCATTATCTTCCCACTCATCCCCATTACATTAAATAAACATATCACACCACCCCATTATATTTTGTCCCCCATGCTTCACTTAAAATAATACAAGATTCCCCCCACTAAATTTTGTCTTGTCCCCCCTTTATATTAAATAACCATATCACAACCCACCCCATTTCATTTTGTCCCCCATGCTTCAAATAAACAATTACAAAATGTACAATTCCTAAACTACCCCTCCGACCCTTATTACAAATTACTATTTTACCCCCGAACGTACTACAAATTACCAAACTACCCCATCAGCTATAACACATCAATTAATCAAACTTAACCAAAATATAGACAATATGATTAATTTCTAACAATGTTCAAACAACAAATTTCATGAACATGATTTCTTCAATATTTCAACAATAAATCACATGAACATAAATTGAACAACAAAGAACAACTAAAATTTGATTGAACAATATTTTAGCAACAAACAATCCTATTTTCGGATTCAACAACAACAACAAACAAGTATATTTAGATTTCTAAATTCAATAATATTGAACTTAAAATCAACTCTAACAACATTACAACAAACAATTCCTATATTAAATTTAAACAAGATTATGAGACAAATTCAAGAAATAATCATAAGTGATAAACAAGAAATCAAACTATACAAATTTCGGATTCAAGAACAATCAAACAAAGTATGAACATGAATGAGTCTATTTTAACACAACAAACATGACGGATTAAATGATTAAATCAATATATTTCCTTTAACACAACTAAATTCTTTTTAGACAAATAACAAGATCGACGAATAAACAATTATGAACTTAAGCTTGAACTTAACAATATTAACAATTTCTAACAATACATAAACACATGAAACAAATTGAAGAAATAGTTAATTAAATTTCAATTTGAATCTAACAAACATCAAACTAACAAATATTCACTTAAACAATAATACAAACATGAAATAAACATGAAAACAACTAATTAAATTTCCATTTGAAATCTGAAAATTAATTCAACAAAACACATGAAGATTTCAAAACAAAAAATCAAATATCTATCGATTTTAGATTCGAAAACATCAAAACAAAATACGGACAAAATAAAATTCAAAATCTACTAACCGGATCGAAACGAAATATGTACAGACTGTTTTGACGAACCTCGAATGGGAATAAATTTGTCCGGGCTCAACGACGAACTCAACTTCCTTGTAAACTTGACGAACTCAAGACGAAGCTTGACGACCTCGGCTGAAACTCGACCAAACGAAATGGTGGCAGCAGCATAGCTGAAACAAAATAAGCTGCTCGTCGTGGCAACAACGCAGCAAAACAAGGCGGGTTTGGACGTAGCGAAGCAGGAGGAAAACGCTATGGTTTCAGAGAAGGGACTGAAGCAACACCAAGGAACGGACAGCAGCAGCCATGTGCGATGGAGGTCGAAGCTAAGGCAGCAGCTACCATGGGTGTCGAGCTTCAAGCTCGACGCCGGAGAAGACGAGACAGTAGCCATGGGGTCTGTTTGGATGTAGCAAAGCTGCTAGGCAGCGACTGAAGAAGATGAAGCAGCGGACGACGTCATATTTCGTGGTGGAGCTTTGGTGTTAAAGGATTGTGGTCGTTTGGGGTTATGTCCGGCGGTGAGGGGTTGTTCGGAGGTGACGAACGTGGAGTGGGGTTTGCTTGGAAGCTTGGCCGGCTGTGTGGGGGGGGGGAACAGCCATGGCTCTTTGAGGTTGGGGGGTCGTTTGGGGAGAAGACGAGAGAGAGAGGAGGGGTGGGGGCGGATGGGATTAATTTTTTAGGGTTTTCTTCTTCCCTTTTGTTTTTTTATTTGTTTTGTTTTGTAAAATGTAAGATAATAGGATGTTGGGTTATGGACTGGGTCGACCCAGTTCGAAATGGACTGGGTCGTTTGGGAAGATTGGGCCATTTTTTGGGCCTGTGGCTTGAAATCGAAGAAGAGGCCCAATTCCGACTTTCTTTATATTTTTGCTCTCTTTTCTTCTTTTATTTTTCTAAAACTAAATTATAAAAATACTTCAACTATTATTCAAGAACTAAATTAAGTTATAAAAGCGCATATTAACTCCCAATAACAATTAACGCACAATTAAGTAATAATTAAGCATAAAATTGTATATTTGGACATTAAATGCTAAAAATGCAAACGATGCCTATTTTTGTAATTTTTAATTTTTGTAAAACAAATTTAATTACTAACAATTGTAGAATTAAATCCTACATGCAAAATGCGACATATTTTTGTATTTTTTATTAATTTAGCAAATAAACACGCACAGACAAATACAAATAATTATTCAAAATATCACAAAATATCACAAAATTGCACACCAAAGAAAAATCATTTTATTTTTGAATTTTTTGGGAGTAATTCTCATATAGGGCAAAAATCACGTGCTTACAAGTTAAAGTCCCGATGGTCAAGACTCTTCAGAGTGGTGCAATTGTTCTTGAGTGGAGTTGTAAAGATTGAATCAGAAGACGGGACAAACAAGTTCACAGTAAATGGGCAAAGGTTGAAACATTACCTTGGCATGTCTGATGACAAAGGGGATAGAGTGGTAATCACTTTAGGAGAGCCCCAGTACGCGGATAAGGAGTGATGATCAAATGTTTGCATCGTACCACGACGTTAAATCAGGCGCTGTATGAGAGGCAACCCACGAGTGTGTTGATTAACTGTTCATGTAACTTACAAAAAAAAAAACACCCAGCACCGCGACTGCGGTGAACCCCGACAAACCGCGGTGGAAGGCAAACATTCTGCCTCGAATTTTTCTTCCCACCGCGACCGCGGTGGACCCGGTAAACCACGGTAAACCGTAAACTTTCTGCCTCAGATTTTAAAACCCACCGCGGCGGCAGTGGACCACGGTCGGTCCAGGTAATTTTAATTTTTTTTTCCGTTTTTTCTTCATTCTTTTCTTCCTCTTTTAATTTTACAACCCAAACCCCCCCCCTCTTAAACCCAAAACACGACCCCTCCCCCATATTTCGAATTTCTATCTCTCTAAACCCTAACCTCCCTAATTCCTCTCTTTTTCTTATTCTTCTTCTCCTTCACTCACACACCCCCATCTCCAATTCCTCTCCTCCTTCCCCCTTTAAGGTACAATGAGCTCCTCCAGGAAGAGACGAAACACCGGACCCTCCATCAGTGGACCGGGAAGCTCCTCATGATATAGGATCCAAGCCAGTGCACTTCAGTTCGATAGCACTCGGTTTGTCTCCAGCGCAGCGGAGAATAGGTACAACCAGAAAGCACCCAAGAAGCTACAACCAGAGGTACACATTGAAGAATGGCTTTGGAGGTGGAATGCCCCAATATGTTGAATGAGCTGCAGCGATGTCAGCTGGACATCTTCTTCGAGGTACCAGAGGAGACTTATGTTCAGTTAGTAAGGGAGTTCTATACAAACCTACCAGAACATGATAATAGAGTTGTGATGGTGCGCAATACCCCGGTAAATGCATCCCTTGACGCCATCCGCAGGGTATACAGGTTGCTTGTGTTTCAGGGTGACTTTGATCCTTATCGTACTTTTAGCGAAACACGGGCCTTGTGGGGCACACTTCTTGATACTATTTGTGTGCCAGACGGAGAACACATATGGATCAAGCAGAGGATTACTCTCAACTCCCACTATCTGAATTGGGAGGCCAAGTGTTGGCTCACCATTGTCAACAGTCGAATGTTGCCATCCAGCAACACGACAGATGTTAATCTACCACGGACGTCCGCAATCCACTATTTTATGTCCCATACTGATTTTGATGTGGCCCGGCTCATTTATGACGAAATGTTCATTCGATCACCTGAGATAACCAAGGGCCACTACTTCCCTTCGCTGATCACCCGACTGTGTCGTATTACTCGAGTCCCTAAAGACTCGCGGGTTGATGGGAGATTGCCACTAAAAGGCCCATTCCGGGCGAGAAAAAATGGAATTGGACGAGAGCCGGTGGTGATTGTTGATGAATCTGATGATGATTTGGCTGATGATGATGATGATAATGCTGAGGTAGCTGAGGTTTCCCCTCCTCCGAGAGTTGATATGGCAGGCCCATCACAGCCACGCCAAAGCACCCGTATGACAACTTTGGAGCAGGATATGGCTGGGTTGCGTACCTCAGTCACTGATTTAGGTGTCCGCATTGATGCGGCGGCCGAGAGGCAAGTGAAATCGGAGAAGAAATTCTTGGTCTGGTTGAGAGCGCTGGGACGTGGATGCAACGTGAACCCAGACACCATCTCCGATTAGGAGTGAGTCTTCAGGGAAGTTCCTTAACCTCACTGTTCTTTAAATTTTGAGCCATGGGTGTGAGCACGTGATTTTTGCTTTACGAAAACTACTCCAAAATAAATCAAAAAATAAAATAAATTTCTTTTACTGTGTAATTTTTGAATTTGCGTGGTGTTAAATATTTGTTTTATATCCGTAAATGTTTACTTTATCATAATAAAATGAAAATTAAAATAAAATACATGTTGCATGCATATAGGATTTAATTATGCATTTGAAAGATAATTTAAATAAAATCACAAAAATATGCATTCGTTCTATTTTTAAATATGTTACTGTGTGATTAATGTTTTGACTATGTGTTAAATAGTTGTTATAAAGTAATTAATATTTTTTGTGTAAGGTTAAAATTGTTTTATAATTTTTATTAGGATTTTTAAATGATAAATAATAAAATAAAATAAATAAAATAAGTTGTAAATAAAAATTGGACTTGGATTAAAATCCAGGCCCAAATCAAATTACCCCCCCCCCCACAGCCCAATCCAAATAACCTGTTCGGTCCAATTTACACGAGCCAAAACGACAGCGTTTGGTCGCCCTCATCAAAGGCCGTTGGATCAAAGCCAACCAACGGCTGAGATCCCACAAACCTTAACCCATAGCCATTACCCGACCCTTTGACCCGATCCAGGCTGACCCTGAACTTAGACCAAACGACAACGTTTGGTTAAGTGGATTGATCTCAACCGTGCATCTTAATTGATCCAACGGATGAGATCAATCCACCCCACCCCTATTTAAGGATCAAACCCCTACCCCGGCCCCTAACTTAACACCCCCTCCTCTCACTTTTCATCATCGTCCCAAACCAAACCCCTAACCCTAGCCGCCCTAGAATCCCACCGCCTGAAACCCGGCGGCAACAATGCCGCCGGTCACCAAAATAACACCCTAGAACCCCCTAAACATCCTCTATCCAGATATGCTAGCCACTTGGCTCGAATCTTCTTGAAGATTCTCGAATCTTCATTTGAAGATTCGAGCCGAGCTTAGATCTAAACCAAACAACCCCTAGTTAACACCATAGTACCCCCTAGCATGCCTCGTTATGAATCTGATGTTTGTTTGGCTCGAATCATTTCCGAGCTTCTTGAATCTTCTTTTGAAGATTCCGACCAAACAAAAACAAACTCAGATCTGTTCTAAACTGACACCAAATGACCCCTAGGCTACCCTCACCCTTGTGTCGTATTTGGTCCCCCTCGAATCTGACCAGAAATGGTTAAGTCCCAAATCGAACCTTCAAGAACCCTAGAAATACCAGACTTTTGGATTCTGCCCAAATTAAATAAAGATTGAGGTTTAATCGACCTTAGTCGAAGTATTTTCAGTGGAAAATACTTCGACTAAGGTCTGTTTGATTTCAAACAAAGTCCGAATCCAAGTTGAGTTCGAGTCCGTATGAAGTTTGAAGATTCAGAGGTATTTTTCTATTTCTTTTGTGTATTCTACGTGTATTCTATGTTCGTTTCATTAGTTTGTTTAAATTTTCATAATTTTCTAGTCAATTCTGTTATACTGTCTCCTACCCGTCTACCTGATTCCAAATGTGAATTGTTTCTGTTGATTGTGATTATGTACAATGTGTGTAATCAACTCGATTAAGTTCGTCGATTAGTTGTTTTGTAAATTCTTATTGCCATTAATGCTGTTTGTAATACCCTGTTTATCTGTTTGGAATTGATTATTGTCATTGAACTCAGTCAATTAGTTCTTCCCAATTAATTGATTCTCGTTTAATAATTCAGAAAGTTTGTCAATGGTGTGTATATATTGTTTTCTGAACAGGGCATTGTCAGTATATTGACAATGCTCCTGTGTTTGTTTAATTTTAGTCCGATGGTGCAATACAATTGAATTATTAGGTTGAATTCAGTATAATAGTGTTATGATGTTAGTTTTGAATTCAAGTTTACAAAGGTTGGTTAAATACAATTGTATTAGGAGGTTAATCCTAGGACTGGTTATAACTGTTAAAACAGACTTTAAAATCTGTTTTGCAACAGATTCTGATTTTAGTTTAAAGGCTGCAATTACAGAAGGATTTCAGGTTTATTTTGGAATGAAACAGTAGGGTAATGTGATAGTGTGCTTTTAATGGAATGTTGGTTGGCTATAATTTAAGATACTAATGGGGAACAAGGGATAATGGGGCTGCTGAAAATCAGGATAAGAGCACTTAGATTTAAAGTATTCAAAAGCAGTTTTAATGGAAAACTTTCTGATTTTTAAAAGAAGAAAAGGGTCCTGGCAGCACTAGAAGGGTATAGGACAACCCTGTATAAATAGAGGGGGATTGGGACCGATTTAAGGGAGCTCTTTCAGAAAGAAAAACAAGGAAAAAAGAGAGCTTTCAGACAAAATTTAGGGCAGATTTTAAAAAGAGGAAAAAATCAGATTTTAAGAGAGAAAAAATCAGATTTGAAGGGGGGAGCCTTTGAGTTCAGAAGAAAAATAAGGAAGAGATTGAGAGAGAGAAATCAGTTTTAAGACAAAGAATTTAGGACTGAATATCAGTCTTCAGGGAGAGTTTTTAAGAGAGTGAAAAGTCAGATTTGAGTGTGGAAAATCAAGCAGAAAATCAGAAATGAAAATCTGAAGAGGAAAAAGAAATAGAAAAGAAAGCAGTCACATACACACACACAGATACAACAGCAGAAACAAAAAATCAAAAATGGGAATTTGAAACAGAAAAGAAACTGAAATCTGAAATATTGTTCTTTCGTTGAATCTGTTCAAATTCATTTGATTCCATAGTTTAGTTAAAATCTGAAGTTTTCTTTAAAAATACTGTACTGTGCATTTGGTTTCCTCGGGTCTTATTATTGCTCAAATCTGTGGAAATACTGCTATTCTGCTGATTTTGTTACTGCTGCAACTGCTGAAAATTACTCCTTCTACCTTCATTTTCAGGTACGTATCTCTTAAATTCTATGTTGGAAAGAGATTCAACATGACGAATAAATAAAGTTTGAATTATAATACTATCTTCTATTCATTTGAGCTCTTTAGTTAAAAATTCAGTTTTGTTTCTTGATCAAATAAGTAGTATATGTTGACAGGATGACTGTAAGTCAAATGTCCTTTATTGAAGTCTGTATAAGTGTTGTAACAAGGTTAATTTCTAAATTTTCATTAAAGTATAGTTATGATTGAATTGTTAAGATAGGGAACATGGCATGAAGTTGGCTATTAGTTAAGTCCTATGACATTGTTAGTCAGGTATAGAGTATTCTGAAATATCAAGAAAAATGCATGGTTAGTGTATTTCGATTGTTTGGTTGTGGATTAAGGTTAGATGTTGTTAGTTGAATAAAGAGTAGTATAAAAATGTCAAAAACCATATTGCTAGTTTATTCTAATACCTGATTTAGTTATGGATTGAATGATGTGAGTTATATGTTCATATATGGCGTGATAACATGTATATATATAACCATTAAGGGATGATGAGTTGATGTATCTCGTTATGATGTTAAAATGCTATGAATGTTTTAGACATACAACTATGTTGCATGTAAGGCAATATTATTAATTGATTTATAATTCCCTTTCTTATCAATTTGATGCCTATTTACCATCCTAAATAAATAATTAGGCCTATTAGATTTAAAAGCAAGTATATGAGAATAAGATGAGATATACAAATTGCAACACTTTATATCAATGACAATTAGAAATAGGATTTGCACTAATTAAATAATGAAAAATTGTTCAAAAATACTTCTTCCCTTCATAAATCATGTTTGTTAGTTTCATATACAATTCATCCTTTGGCATATATATGTTGTAGTTGCTAGAATCATATTTTTATTTTTTTCTTTGAACTTGAATAGTTGGGCTGAATATAATTTATATCCGGAAATTATAATCGACGGGCAACATTTAATAAATTGTGAATTTCTTTTAAAAGAATTCAAAGACATCCCTTGAATATGAATTTCTCAGTATTTTCATATAAAATGTGTAGATATAACAAACAATTTTGTGAAAAATTCATAATACCATTAAGAATATTTGGTGTTACGTTCGCGTAACCTGATTATACCAATAAAAGCAATTCGAATTATGCGTACGCGCAATTTCGAGCGAATATTTAATATAAGGGATTTCTTCGAGGACGTTAAATTAATTTCATAAAAACCCGAGATGTGCGGTTCACTATTTAAGAAAAACAAATATTCTTGATTCAACACAATTTCGAAAAAAAAATGATTGTTTAATAAATATATTATCAAAAGTTATCGTGTACACGTACGCGTGACACAATTCCGCATTTTTAAATTTATAACATGAATATACGTACGCGTAATTCGATTCAAAGAAGGGTCCTTAATCACAATAAGTAAAAGCGGTAGAAAAATCACGTAACAAAAAAATGTATTTAATAAAATCAAGATAATTAAGCCAATAATAAAAACAGTTAAGCGACCGTGCTAGAACCACGGAATTCGGAAATGCCTAACACCTTCTTCCGGATTAACAGAATTCCTTACTCAGGATTTCTGGTTCGCAGAATAATAAACAGAGTCATATTCTCCTCGATTCAGGGATTAAAATTGGTGACTTGGGACACCTTAAAATTCCCAGGTGGCGACTCTGAAATAATTAAATAAATCCCGTTTCGACTGTCCTTCAATTGGAGAAAACTCCCCACGCGCCCCGCGGGCGCGGTAAAAAGGAGGTGCGACATCTCTGGCGACTCTGCTGGGGAATAGGGGCTGTGTTATAACCCAGAACCACTGGTTCAGGGTCTAAAGAATTCGAGCTTAAAATAACTGCGATAATTGACTTTATTTACTATATGATTTTTCAACTGTTTATATGATTAACGTGCTAAATGTTTTTTTACCGCTTTAATATTATTTGAATTGTGAATATATACAACTGCTACGAAACCCCCTCTTTCTGAGTCTTCTAAATTTATGGTGCACACGTGCGCGTGGCCCACCTTTCTGTTAAAGGTCATACCAAATAAGACGAAGTTGGGACAAGTAGCTAGGCCGGATAGACTTTCGTTCTCCCGGTACGTTGCCCCCGCTTCGGCTCAAACTGTCCGTTTGGGTAAGCTAGGTTTAGAACAATCAACCTCAGGTTTTTCACTTAGAATAACTCAGCCATGTACCGGATCCCTAGTAGGAACGTATATTTGCATCATGTACATTTTGCCTTGGAGACTCAACACAGGGGTTGGGTCTGTCTAGGACAGGTGAACTCGAAATAAAAAGACCATCCTGATGCATCCTACTTGCTACTTGTGCATTCATTTGCCTCGAACATGCTTGTTGACTGGCTTAAATGAAATCATAGTGAGAAGAGAGGAATAAAATAGGTTGTTTTAAAATTTTCAAAAAAAATAGTTTAAAATCTTGAAATAAAAGTGTTTAATAAAAAAAAATATAAAATTTTGAAAATGATTTTTTTTTTATTTTCAAAATGAGTCTTAACTTTATTAAATTAAATTTCAGATACAAAATGAGCACCACACAAAACCCCCCATCCACAAATACAGAAGAATTTCTATTTCAGCTTCAAATGTGGTGGTATGATTTAGGAAAAGATGGTAAAAAATGGGTCGTCAAGCATTTGGGAAATCTCACGGACATTATGAAAGTTAAACCCCGTGATGATCTGATTGCGGCGTTAGTAACTTTTTGGGACCCTGCTCACAATGTCTTTCGTTTCTATGACTTCGAGCTTACTCCTACATTAGAGGAAATAGCTGGATATGCTGGTTTTGACGGAAGTCTAAGAAATCAAAGCCTGATATTCACAAAGGCTCCTTCGGTACATCGATTCTTCGGTCTTCTGAACATCAGCAGTCAAATCAGGAAAAACAATGTCATCAATGGATGTTGTTCCTTCAACTTTTTGTATTCAAGGTTCGGAAAGTCAGATGGGTTCGAAATTCATGAGAAAGGCCTTACTAACAAGCAAAACAAAGACACTTGGCAGATTCACCGTCGCTTTGCCTTCATGGTGGCTTTTCTAGGAATCATGATCTTCCCAAACAAAGAGCGAACAATTGATATTCGCACCGCAAAAGTTGTGCAAATCCTCACCACCAAAGAAAATCACACCCTTGTCCCCATCATTCTATCAGACATTTATCGGGCTTTGACTTTATGTAAATCAGGAGCAAAAGTCTTCGAAGGATGCAAAATTTTGTTGCAAATGTGGGTGATGGAGCATCTCCAACAACAGCCCAAGATCATACAGTATGGGTCAAACAATGATAATTGCATCGAGAGCTATGAGGAAAGAACAAAAAATTATCAGGCTCCAGAAGGGATAGAAGCATGGGTATCTCATCTAAAGGCTTTAACGGCAAATCAGATTGAATGGACTTTGGGATGGCTCCCGATGAGGGAAGTAATACACATGTCAACCTCAAATAGTTATCTACTACTATTGGGATTGAGAAGCATTCAGCCGTATGCGCCACTAAGAGTCCTAAGACAACTAGGGAGATATCAAGTAGTTCCTGATGATGAAGATTTGAGTATGCAAGTAATCGAATTACACCCAGAAGCCACTATTCCCGAGGCTCTACTTCAGCAGATGTGGAATGGATGTCGATACTTGAAAAGTGATACTCAAGTCCCAGACACTACAAAGGGTGAGATAAATCCTGGATATGCAAGGTGGTTTGAAAAACGGTCTCGCGTGGATGATGTACCAGAGCCTGAGCTAAGAAGGCCAACAAAAAGACCCCATGTTCAAAACTTCAATGATAAAATCCAAGAGCGGTTGATCTGGGGAGAAAAGGAAAAAGGGTACAAAGCAACTATCCATGCCCTAAAAGAAAATCTGAGAAGCCTCAGTTTGGAGAAAGATTTGCAAGCACAAGAAGCCGAAGGCGAGAAGAAGAGTCTAGCTTGTGAGAATGAAAATCTTCATGCTCGATTCCAAAAAATGAAAAGAGTTTCTGAAACACCAAAGAGGAGCTGGAAGGATCAAAAAACCATCGCCAATCTTTTTGAAAGAATGCAAGATTATGATTCCATTCTTGCAGAAAATGAAAGGGCGTTGAGCAAAGCAAAAGAAAGGATCCAACAATTAAACGAAGAAGCCAGATCTAATAAGGAAAGCCAAGATAGGCAATCCGAAAAAGAAAGGGCACGATTCAAGAAGGAAAAAGACCATTGGATGCGATCAGAAGACCAGCTTCGTGCACAACTAGAAGAGGCAAGAAGATGCAACAGAGAACATCAACGAGCAGACCTCGACAGGGAAAGAGCGCAAGCAAGATTAGAGCAGGCCAGACTCCGAGCTCTGTTAGAATCAGCTCTAGATCGTGAAAACCGTGTCAGAGATATAGCCACCACTCGTCAACAGCAATTGCAGAACCAAGACCAACGTCTCCAAGATTTCAGGGCACAAATCCACGACCTGGCAATCTACACTTCTCAAAGTTACGTAAATTGCCAAGGAATGGATTATGAAAGGTTTACAGAGCATGCACCCACTTTTGCCCGTCATCTAGCAATAGAGTTGGAAAGGATGTATCGTACGCTGGGAGGTCATCCAAGTCAAGCCCCACATTGAGCAAATAATCTAATAATCTATAACACAAATGGAAAGTGGCGCGCGTTGTGAGATGTTAAGAATTGTATCTTTTATTTTGATTTAAGTGCGTGTATTTCAAGCCATTTTCTTACAAAGTTTTCAAATGTAATGTTTGCTCATCTTTAAATAATGAATAAAAGTGTTTGCCTCATGTCCGAACTACGCAAGGTCTAATTCATGTAAGGGCATGATACGTAGGCAATCTCTATAAGATTCGACCACCACGATAAAAGATATATATAATAAATAAAAGTGAATAACAATAAAAATTTCAATAAAGCTGGGACGACACAAGCAGCCGAGCAAATACATAATAGAAAGGGATTATTTGTTTAGGAACATTGCATCTCAACGTGTGATTATATATGTGTTAAACTCTCAAAACTAACAAGTTTGTTCATTTCCAGAATTCAAGCAGTTAGTTTCTCTAAAGAGTATACTGGCATATTATCATTATCACACAAGATCAAAAGGACCAATACCCGAAAGTATGTCTATCCCAGATGTTGACACAGGTATGGAGCTAGAGGAGATGGATGTCGGGAAAATGAAAGAAGAGATGTTTAAACTCAAGCAGCAAATGGCTGAGATGTACCAAGCCTGGTCTACAGGACAGTTACCCCCATCTTACCCAAATAACCCTGCTCCATCAATGACCCAAACTCAGGATAATATTACCACTGAATTATCCCCAAATTTCCCCATTTACCAGCACTACCGAGGCACCACCTCTCAGACACCACAGTCTCCACCTCCGAAACCAGTTCCATACTTTCCTCCACCTATGACTCCTATTTTCGTAGCACCTCCCCCTGCTACATTCCACAAATCTCCTAGTGAGCCTACATTCCAGGCCCAGGACAACCAATATTACCCCCGGAGCCCACCCTCAAAGCCTCCGAAATTAATTCAACTGCTCCTCGTTTTGATCTCCCAACCGAAATTGACAAACCAGCCAAAAATGCTGAACAAGAAGAGATGTTCAGGAAGGTCAAGAGTCTAGAACAATCGTTCAGAGACATGCGAGGATTAGGTGGGCAAGTCAGTGTAGCATACAAAGATTTGTGCTTATTCCCCAATGTACAATTACCAGTCGGCTTCAAGATGCCCAAATTTGACCTATACAATGGGCACGGCGACCCAGTAGCCCACTTAAGGGGTTTCTGTAGCAAGATGCGAGGAGCTGGGGGAAAGGATGAATTATTGATGGCTTACTTCAGTCAAAGTTTAAGCGGATCAGCTTTGGAGTGGTATACACGCCAGGACCATGGGAGATGGTACACTTGGGATGACCTGGCACAGGCATTCGCATACCATTTCCAATACAATCTGGAAATCATCCCAGATCGACTATCTTTGACAAAATTTGAGAAGAAACACAATGAAAGTTTCAGAGAGTATGGCTTCCGGTGGAGAGAACAGGCAGCAAGAGTGGATCCTCCTATGAAGGAGAGTGAAATGGTAGACTACTTCCTCCAAGCCTTGGAACCAACTTACTATGCCCACTTGGTTTCAGCGGTTGGGAAATCATTCAACGAAGTAGTGAAGATGGGAGGTATGGTGGAAGAAGGCCTCAAGACAAATAAAATCATGAGCTATTCAGCAATTAAGGCAACTACTCAAGCTATTCAAGGCGGGGTAGGAGGAATCGGAAGAAAGAAGAGGGAGGAAGCAGCCGTAGTTGATTCAGGAATTTGGTCGGGACCCAGAGGTTCACCGCTTTACTATAATCAACAACGACCTCGCCAATCAGCTTACCACCACGATTCGTCCCAACACTACTATCACCCTTCGGAGCCTCATTTTTCCATCAACCATACACAAGCATACAATCATCCACCGGCACACGCTAACTGGCGTGCCCCTGTCCTACCAAGTACTTATCCACGAGCCTATCCCGGACCAGGTTTCAGGCCTAGACCAGCATTCAGGGGAGAAAGGGAACAGAAAAAGAAAACTTACACCCCATTGGGAGAGTCTTACACTAGTCTGTTCCACAGGCTGAGACAGCTAGACATGCTAAGACCAATACAATCCAAGCTACCCAATCCTCCGCCAAAGAATCTGGATTACACCATTAGCTGTGAATATTGCTCCGGTGCACCAGGCCATGATACGGAGAAATGCTGGCATTTGAAAAATGCAATACAAGAGCTGATTGATACTAATAAAATCGAGGTTCAAACCCCCGAAGCCCCAAATATCAATAGAAATCCAATGCCAGCCCATCAAGAGGCTAATATGATAGAAATCATACAAGCTGATGGGAAGACAAAGAAGCCGTCACAAACTGTCATGATGATCAAGTCTCATGAAACCAAGCCAGATAAGCAGTTAATGGAGGAGAAGCCGGTGTCTAAACAGACCGGAAATGGCGATGAATCATCTTTGGTAGACAAGGAGGGATCATCGAGCAAAGTTGCCCCAAAACAAGAAAGGCCGAAAGTGATAGTCCCAGGGGTTGCTAACAAACCCATTGTATTCGTGGAAGGAGCCCGTACAGATCGGGTCATCATCACACCTGTGACCCAGCTGCCAGTCATCAACAACAAAGCCATCCCATGGAACTATGAACGGGTGACTGTAATGTACAAGGGAAAAGAAGTCAAGGAAGAAGTGTGTGAGGTGCAAGGCTTGACTCGTTCGGGAAGATGTTTTACGCCCGAAGAGTTAAGAAAAACTAAAAATAATCCAACACCAATAAAGAGAGCTGTGACGGAAGAAGAGGCGGAAGAGTTTTTAAGAAAAATGAAACTCCATGATTATTCTGTTGTGGATCAATTGAAGAAGACGCCCGCTCAAATTTCATTGTTGTCATTACTGATCCATTCAGAGGAGCACCGTCTGGCTTTGATGAAAATCCTGAATGAGGCTCATGTTCCTGAAAAAATCTCTGTAAATCATTTGGGAAGAATAGCCAACAGAATCTTTGAGGCAAACAGAATTACATTTTCTGATGATGAATTGCCTATGGAAGGTACCGAGCACAACAGAGCTCTTTACCTCACCGTGAAATGTGAAAACTCCGTAGTAACCCGGGTATTGGTTGACAATGGGTCAAGTGCAAACATCTGCCCTCTCTCCACTTTAAGCAAATTGAAAATCAAAGAAGAGAGGATCCAGAAAAATAGTATTTGCGTACGGGGGTTTGACGGTGGAAGCAGAGATTCATATGGCGACATAGTGTTGGAACTAACAATAGGGCCAGTTGAATTCACAATGGAATTTCAAGTGTTGGACATAACTGTTTCTTACAACTTGTTGTTGGGTCGACCATGGATCCATGCTGCTAAAGCAGTCCCGTCAACACTACATCAGGCTGTCAAGTTTGAATGGGATCATCAAGAAATAGTTGTGCATGGGGAAGAAAGTTTAAATGCTCGCAGCAGTGCCATTGTACCGGTCGAGGGAACAGAAAATGACCAGGGACCATGGGTATACCAAGTATCCGACACAGTGTCGGTAGAGAAAATTCCAGAGGGGAAATACCTTCCGAATCCAAAGATATCCTCTGCATCAGTCATGATAGCTTATGAAATGTTAAAGAATGGTTTTATACCCGGCAAAGGTCTGGGCTTATCTTTGCAAGGAATTATACAACCAGTATCTCTCCCCGAGAACTGGGGAACATTCGGTTTGGGGTTCATACCCACCGTAAATGACGTGATAAAGGCCAGAAAGTTGAAACACAAGGCATGGGTTCTTCCAAAACCAGTCCCACATCTGTCAAAGTCTTTTGTCAAGACCGGTGCTAAAAATCGCCCGATAACAACAATTCCTAAATCCCGGGTCAATCCTGAGGAGGAATTAATTGAAAGGTTCGAGAAATTGTTTAGTGATGTGAATATGTTGGAAAACGGAGAAGGGTGTAGCGACGCAGAAGTTCAATTCATTGGGCCAGAAACAAAGCTTAATAATTGGAAAGCCACTCCTCTCCCAATTCGAAAGGAGTCTTGGTAGTTTATTTTGATTTTCTTTCAGTTTGTTTGGGTTACTTCAGGGTTGTAATCCCAAAGCTTATCTTACAGTTTGTTTGAAGTGTGCAAAACCTTGTTATCTTTCATCATCCAATAAAAAGCAGTTTCCTTTTTATTATCATTCCTGATAGTTTTCTTTTCTTTTTCTTCTTTCCTGTACAGTTCTTTTTACGCTGGCTCTAGTGATATGGCATGCGTGAGGAATCCTCAGCCCAGTCTTAAAAATCAATCTGGTTCCGAAATACTAATTCAAGAAATATATTGTGATTATGAATCAGAATATGATGAAGATGAGGTTTTTGAAGAGATTAGTAAAGAGTTAATTCACTTTGAGGAAAAAACCAAACCTAACTTGAGTGATACCGAGGACATCAATATAGGGGACACGAGTAATATCCGGGAAACTAAAATAAGTGTCCATCTCGAACCAAAGATCCGAGAAGAGTTAATTAAAGCACTCATAGAATTCAAAGATGTTTTTGCATGGTCATATGACGACATGCCGGGCCTGAGCACTGATTTAGTGGTTCACAAATTGCCCACCGATCCAACGGTGCCTCCTGTCAAGCAGAGGCTGAGAAAATTCAAGCCTGATATGAGTGTGAGAATTAAGGAAGAAATCACCAAACAATTGGAAGCAAAGGTCATTCGAGTCACTCGATATCCTGTTTGGTTGGCTAATATCGTTCCTGTACCAAAGAAAGACGGCAAAATTAGAGTATGCGTCGACTACCGCAATCTCAACAAAGCAAGTCCAAAGGATAATTTCCCATTACCCAATATCCATATTTTGATCGACAATTGTGCCAAGCATGATATAGGATCTTTCGTGGATTGTTATGCCGGGTATCATCAAATTCTAATGGATGAAGAAGATGCAGAAAAGACGGCATTCATCACACCATGGGGAACTTATTGCTACCGGGTAATGCCATTCGGTTTAAAGAACGCCGGAGCAACCTATATGAGAGCAATGACCACAGTGTTTCATGATATGATACACAAGGAGATTGAGGTATACGTGGACGATGTGATCATAAAATCAAAGCATCAGGCCGACCACGTTGGGGATTTGAGGAAGTTCTTCTTAAGACTTCGCAGGTACAACCTCAAGCTTAACCCTGCCAAATGTGCATTTGGAGTTCCATCTGGAAAGTTGCTAGGATTCATAGTCAGTCGACGAGGCATCGAGCTAGACCCATCAAAAATCAAAGCCATCCAAGAATTGCCACCTCCCAGGAACAAAACTGAAGTAATGAGTTTGTTGGGAAGGTTAAATTATATCAGCAGGTTTATTGCTCAGCTCACAACAACTTGTGAGCCAATTTTCAAATTGTTGAAAAAGGATGCTGCGGTCAAATGGACCGATGAGTGTCAAGAAGCGTTCGATAAAATAAAAGGGTACTTGTCGAACCCACCCGTGTTGGTCCCGCCAGA
Source organism: Nicotiana sylvestris (assembly GCF_000393655.2). Lineage (NCBI taxonomy): Eukaryota > Viridiplantae > Streptophyta > Magnoliopsida > Solanales > Solanaceae > Nicotiana > Nicotiana sylvestris. The sequence continues at coordinate 15,374,830 of NC_091064.1, forward strand.
GCCAGGAAGACCTTTGATTCTTTACTTAACGGTTTTGGAAAATTCATTTGGTTGCGTATTGGGGCAACATGACCTCACTGGCAGAAAAGAACAGGCCATCTACTACCTTAGCAAGAAGTTCACAGCTTATGAGGTTAAGTATACTCATCTGGAAAAGACATGTTGCGCCCTAACATGGGTAGCTCAAAAATTGAAACACTATTTGTCATCCTACACTACTTACCTCATTTCTCGGTTGGATCCATTGAAATACATTTTTCAAAAGCCTATGCCAACGGGAAGACTTGCAAAGTGGCAGATATTGCTCACAGAATTTGACATCATCTATGTGACTCGAACTGCAATGAAGGCTCAAGCACTGGCCGATCATTTAGCCGAAAACTCGGTCGATGAGGAATACAAGCCGTTGAAAACCTATTTTCCTGATGAAGAAACAATGCATATCGACGAGGTGGAGCGAATTGAAAAACATGGCTGGAAACTTTTCTTTGATGGAGCCGCTAACATGAAAGGAGTCGGGATAGGAGCCGTAATCATTTCTGAAACAGGGCATCACTATCCTGTTACGGCTCAATTGCGATTTTATTGCACCAATAATATGGCTGAATATGAAGCTTGCATTTTGGGGTTAAGGCTAGCCGCAGACATGGGTATCCGAGAAATCTTAGTCATGGGAGATTCGGATCTTTTGGTACATCAAATTCAAGGAGAATGGGAAACTCGAGACTTGAAGCTCATACCATACCGACAATGTCTACATGATCTTTGTCAGCGGTTTCAATCAGTGGAGTTCCAACATATTCCAAGAATCCATAATGAGGTTGCCGATGCATTGGCTACCCTGGCATCAATGTTGCATCATCCGGACAAAGTTTATGCAGATCCGATACATATTCAATTCCACGATCAGCACGCTTATTGCAATATGGTCGAAGAAGAATTTGATGGTGAACCATGGTTCCACGACATCAAGGAGTATATCAGGATGGGGATATATCCCGCACAAGCCACAGGAGATCAAAAGAGGACCATTAGGCGATTGGCAAATGGATTCTTCTTAAGCGGAGGAGTTTTGTATAAAAGAACACCAGATCTTGGATTATTAAGATGCATAGATGCCAGACAAGCTACAACTGTCATGTCTGAAGTACATTCGGGAGTTTGCGGACCCCACATGAGTGGATATGTATTAGCAAAGAAGATCCTCCGTGCTGGTTACTATTGGCTTACCATGGAGTGAGATTGTATCAATTTTGTGCACAAGTGTCATCAATGCCAGATACACAGAGATTTGATTCATTCTCCACCATCCGAGTTGCACACAATGTCGGCACCATGGCCCTTCGTTGCTTGGGGCATGGATGTGATTAGACCAATTGAGCCGGCAGCATCCAATGGGCACAGGTTCATTCTGGTAACCATCGATTATTTTACCAAATGGGTTGAGGCCAAGACATTCAAATCAGTGACCAAGAAAGCTGTGGTCGATTTTGTCCACTCAAATATCATATGTCGATTCGGAATCCCAAAGGTGATCATCACAGATAACGGTGCTAATCTTAACAGCAACTTAATGAAGGAAGTATGTCAACAGTTTAAGATTACACATCGCAACTCTACCCCATATCGGCCCAAGGCGAATGGAGCAGTAGAGGCAGCCAACAAAAACATAAAGAAGATACTTCGGAAAATGGTAGAAGGTTCAAAACAATGGCATGAAAAATTACCATTTGCATTATTGGGATATCGCACTACTGTTCGCACTTCAGTAGGAGCAACTCCTTATTTGTTGGTATATGGCACTGAAGCAGTAATTCCTGCAGAAGTTGAGATTCCTTCCCTTCGGATCATCGCCGAAGCAAAGATTGATGATGATGAATGGGTCAAAACCCGTCTGGAACAGTTAAACTTGATTGATGAAAAACGATTGGCCGCAGTATGTCATGGTCAATTATATCAAAGAAGAATAGAAAGAGCATACAACAAAAAGGTGCGTCCACGGAAGTTTGAAGTGGGTCAGCATGTGCTGAAACGTATTCTTCCACATCAGGTTGAGGCAAAAGGCAAATTTGCCCCGAATTGGCAAGGACCATTCATTGTGACCAGAGTATTATCGAATGGTGCACTATGCTTAACAGATATTGAAGGCAAATGCATAGATATGGCGATCAATTCTGACGCGGTAAAAAGATATTATGCATAACTTTTGAATGTTTGTATTTAGCATTATTTCGAAGATTGGAATGACAAAGGCAATTTATTCTGCTATCCAAACACTATACCCTTTGCTTCCCCTTTTGAGCCATATTTGTTTCGTTCCTACCCTCTCTTGGAATCGATGAAAATCAAATTGAAGTAACAATAATAATAATAATAATAAAAATCACTATTATTTAGTGAACTACGTTTGACCTGATTCCTCAAAGAAGGATACGTAGGCGCCTCACGGCTCGGTCATAGGGTGCACAATATACATAATGTGCACAAAAAGAATGTCAAGCGACCCCAATCAAAAACTGGGGCAAAGAAACTGTATTGCAAATAAGAAAAAGATTCCAAGAGTTGTAATTTTTAACCCATACCAAGAACTGTTTAGCTTTTAATACCTTTTCCATTTCTAACCCCATACCAAAAAGACCTTTCGATCAATCTTAGAAAAATGCTGAGACAAGCAAATGAAGATGGTTCATAACACTCTGGTACAAACAAGAAAAGAAAGTAAAAATGAGAGAGTCTTATAGGTGAAAACCCACACGGGCACCATAAGGCGACGGAAGTTGAGAGAAAAGTAAAATGAGAGAGTCTTATTGGTGAAAACCTTCGTAGGCACCATAAGGCGAAAAGGAAGTGAGAAATGAACAAATGAGGAAGGTTTATCGGTGAAAACTCTTTGAGATATTGCAAGTCCAACAGGTCTGTGAAATGAAAAATGAAGTTGGATTACGGAAATTTTGGGGAAAACGAAAATGAGACAATTGAAAGGAGATTGATTAAAAGACTGGGTTGATTAATCCGAAATGCATACCCTGATCATTGGCGCCAGTAACTCCAATCAGATAAGTTTTATTCCTTCTCCGACAGTCATCCAAATTTGGATTTTTCTTTTCATTCTATAATTGTCGAAATCAGCGCGTTTCGTCACTAATAATCTTACTTTTCTAAAGCTTTGAGATAAGTTTTATTCCAAACAAATAAGAAGGAGTGTCAAGGTATACTACCAATATTCAAGGTTACATGATGCAAAATAAGGCCATGAAAGGCGGGAGATAAAAATAATAAGATATGGGAGGAAGAAAAGTGAAATCAAAAGTGGATCAACAATGTCAGGAGAGACATATGATCACGGTTAAAAGTGTTTAAAGGAAAACATACAGAGGGGAATCCTATAGTCAAGGATCAATTACAAGGACAAAACGGTCTTTTTCAACAATTCCAAGGCAATAAAAAAGAGACGAAGAGAAGCCTCATCATCGGCAAGAATACCCCAATTAACCACCCTGCTTTAAACTAACGAAGTTTTCTTTGATTTAAAACAGGGGCAAAAACAACATTTGTGTCAGGAAACACTTGGCAAAGGATGAAGAATTAAAGAAATCAGGCGTCCACCTGGAGAATGAGTATAGGAATTAAAGAAGTCAGGCGTCCACCTGGAGAATGAGGATAGGAATTAAAAAAAAAATCAGGCGTCCACCTGGAGAACGAGGATGAAGAATTAAAGAAGTCAGGCGTCCACCTGGAGAATGAGGATGAAGAATTGAAGAAGTCAGGCGTCCACCTGGAGAATGAGGATAAGAATTAAAGAAGTCAGGCGTCCACCTGGAGAATGAGGACAAAGAATTGAAGAAATCAGGCGTCCACCTGGAGAATGAGGATAAGAAGTTAAAAAGAAATCAGGCGTCCACCTGGAGAATGAGGATGAGAATTGAAGAAATCAGGCGTCCACCTGGAGAATAAGGACAAAGAATTGAAGAAATCAGGCGTCCACCTGGAGAATGAGGATAAGAAGTTAAAAAGAAATCAAGCGTCCACCTGGAGAATGAGGATGAAGAATTGAAGAAGTCAGGAGTCCACCTGGAGAATGAGGATGAAGAATTGAAGAAGAAGTCAGGAGTCCACCTGGAGAATAAGGATGAAGAAGTTAATAAGAAGTCAGGCGTCCACCTGGAGAACGAGGATAAGAATTAAAGAAGACAGGCGTCCACCTGGAGAACGAGGATAAGAATTAAAGAAGTTAGGCGTCCACCTGGAGAATGAGGATGAAGAATTGAAGAAATCAGGCGTCCACCTGGAGAATGAGGACAAAGAATTGAAGAAATCAGGCGTCCACCTGGAGAATGAGGATAAGAAGTTAAAAATAAATCAGGCGTCCACCTGGAGAATGAGGATGAGAATTGAAGAAATCAGGCGTCCACCTGGAGAATGAGGACAAAGAATTGAAGAAATCAGGCGTCCACCTGGAGAATGAGGATAAGAATTAAAGAAGTCAGGCATCCACCTAGAGAATGAGGACAAAGAATTGAATAAATCAGGCGTCCACCTGGAGAATGAGGATAAGAAGTTAAAAAGAAATCAGGCGTCCACCTGGAGAATGAGGATGAGAATTGAAGAAATCAGGCGTCCACCTGGAGAATAAGGACAAAGAATTGAAGAAATCAGACTTCCACCTGGAGAATGAGGATAAGAAGTTAAAAAGAAATCAGGCGTCCACCTGGAGAATGAGGATGAAGAATTGAAGAAGAAGTCAGGAGTCCACCTGGAGAATGAGGATGAAGAAGTTAAGAAGAAGTCAGGCGTCCACCTGGAGAACGAGGATAAGAATTAAAGAAGTCAGGCGTCCACCTGGAGAACGAGGATAAGAATTAAAGAAGTCAGGCGTCCACCTGGAGAATGAGGATGAAGAATTGAAGAAGTCAGGCGTCCACCTGGAGAATGAGGATGAGAATTGAAGAAGTCAGGCGTCCACCTGGAGAATGAGGATGAGAATTGAAGAAGTCAGGCGTCCACCTGGAGAATGAGGATGAAGAAGTTAAAAAGAAGTCAGGCGTCCACCTTGAGAATGAGGATGAAGAAAGAAAAGAAGCAGTCAAGGCACCCACCTGGAGAACGAGGGAATGCAATTGAAGTGTTGAAATCAAAAGCCCACTCACATGATAAAGGAGCACATTTAGAATCAATAAAGCAGAGGAGTCCAACAAAATCCCCAGCAAGAAACAACAAGAGTCCCAAAAGAAAATACGGGACACAATGAAAAGGAATACGGAATAAGCCAAATGCCCAAGAGTCACCAAGATATCAAGACAACAAGAAACGCAAGGGCATGATCTAGATAAGATTTTTATAATTCCTGTACCATAATCTAGTTTAGTTTTTTGTATTACCTTTGAAGTAAGGTGTAATAAGGAGGTCAGCAAGCAGTAAAAACAGCACGAAGCAGCAGTAACATCACAGTCCCACGGTAGTCCCAGCTACCCAAAACTTCCCGAACTACATTGACCTGATTCCTTTATAGCCAAGGATATGTAGGAAACCTTTGAAGCAGAGGTTCGGTCAAATCTTTCAAAAAATGCTTCCCACGGAGTATTTGAACGGGCAAAAATCGCTCGTATCCGCTCACTTTATCTTTGCACGAAAACTCTTCGAGTTTCCGCACAAAGAGGGGCAGCTGTGAGCACGTGATTTTTGCCTTACGAAAACTACTCCAAAATAAATCAAAAAATAAAATAAATTTCTTTTACTGTGTAATTCTTGAATTTGCGTGGTGTTAAATATTTGTGTTATGTCCGTAAATGTTTACTTTGTCATAATAAAATGAAAATTAAAATAAAATACATGTTGCATGCATATAGGATTTAATTATGCATTTGAAAGATAATTTAAATAAAATCACAAAAAATATGCATTCGTTCTATTTTTAAATATGTTACTGTGTGATTAATGTTTTGACTATGTGTTAAATAGTTGTTATAAAGTAATTAATATTTTTTGTGTAAGGTTAAAATTGTTTTATAATTTTTATTAGGATTTTTTAATGATAAATAATAAAATAAAATAAATAAAATAAGTTGTAAATAAAAATTGGACCTGGATTAAAATCCAGGCCCAAATCAAATTACCCCCCCCCCCACAGCCCAATCCAAATAGCCTGTCCGGTCTAATTTACACGAGCCAAAACGACAGCGTTTGGTCGCCCTCATCAAAGGTCGTTGGATCAAAGCCAACCAACGGCTGAGATCCCACAAACCTTAACCCATAGCCATTACCCGACCCTTTGACCCGATCCAGGCTGACCCTGAACTTAGACCAAACGACAACGTTTGGTTAAGTGGATTGATCTCAACCGTGCATCTTAATTGATCCAACGGATGAGATCAATCCACCCCACCCCTATTTAAGGATCAAACCCCTACCCCGGCCCCTAACTTAACACCCCCCTCCTCTCACTGTTCATCATCGTCCCAAACCAAACCCCTAACCCTAGCCGCCCTAGAATCCCACCGCCTGAAACCCGGCGGCAACAACGCCGCCGGTCACCAAAATAATACCCTAGAACCCCCTGAACATCCTCTATCCAGATATGCTAGCCACTTGGCTCGAATCTTCATTTGAAGATTCGAGCCGAGCTTAGATCTAAACCAAACAACCCCTAGTTAACACCATAGTACCCCCTAACATGCCTCGTTATGGATCTGATGTTTGTTTGGCTCGAATCATTTCCGAACTTCTCGAATCTTCTTTTGAAAATTCGGACCAAACAAAAACAAACTCAGATCTGTTCTAAACTGACACCAAATGACCCCTAGGCTACCCTCACCCTTGTGTCGTATTTGGTCCCCCTCGAATCTGACCAGAAATGGTTAAGTCCCAAATCGAACCTTCAAGAACCCTAGAAATACCAGACTTTTGGATTCTGCCCAAATTAAATAAAGATTGAGGTTTAATCGACCTTAGTCGAAGTATTTTCAGTGGAAAATACTTCGACTAAGGTCTGTTTGATTTCAAACAAAGTCCAAATCCAAGTTGAGTTGAGTCCGGTTGAATTTGAAGGTTCAGAGGTAATTTTCTGTTTCTTATGTGTATTCTACGTGTATTCTATGTTCGTTTCATTAGTTTGTTTAAATTTTCATAATTTTCTAATCAATTCTGTTATACTGTCTCCTACCCGTCTACCTGATTCCAAATGTGAATTGTTTCTGTTGATTGTGATTATGTACAATGTGTGTAATCAACTCGATTAAGTTCGTCGATTAGTTGTTTTGTAAATTCTTATTGCCATTAATGTTGTTTGTAATACCCTGTTTATCTGTTTGGAATTGATTATTGTCATTGAACTCAGTCAATTAGTTCTTCCCAATTAATTGATTCTCGTTTAATAATTCAGAAAGTTTGTCAATGGTGTGTATATATTGTTTTCTGAACACGGCATTGTCAGTATATTGACAATGCTCCTGTGTTTGTTTGATTTTAGTCCGATGGTGCAATACAGTTGAATTATTAGGTTGAATTCAGTATAATAGTGTTATGATGTTAGTTTTGAATTCAAGTTTACAAAGGTTGGTTAAATACAATTGTATTAAGAGGTTAATCCTAGGACTGGTTATAACTGTTAAAACAGACTTTAAAATCTGTTTTGCAACAGATTCTGATTTTAGTTTAAAGGCTGCAATTACAGAAGGATTTCAGGTTTATTTTGGAATGAAACAGTAGGGTAATGTGATAGTGTGCTTTTAATGGAATGTTGGTTGGCTATAATTTAAGATACTAATGGGGAACAAGGGATAATGGGGCTGCTGAAAATCAGGATAAGAGCACTTAGATTTAAAGTATTCAAAAGCAGTTTTAATGGAAAACTTTCTGATTTTTAAAAGGAGAAAAGGGTCCTGGCAGCACTAGAAGGGTATAGGACAACCCTGTATAAATAGAGGGGGATTGGGACTGATTTAAGGGAGCTCTTTCAGAAAGAAAAACAAGGAAAAAAGAGAGCTTTCAGACAAAATTTAGGGCAAATTTTAAAAAGAGGAAAAAAATTAGATTTTAAGAGAGAAAAAATCAGATTTGAAGGGGGGAGCCTTTGAATTCAGAAGAAAAATAAGGAAGAGATTGAGAGAGAGAAATCAGTTTTCAGACAAAGAATTTAGGACTGAATATCAGTCTTCAGGGAGAGTTTTTAAGATAGTGAAAAGTCAGATTTGAGTGTGGAAAATCAAGCAGAAAATCAGAAATGAAAATCTGAAGAGGAAAAAGAAACAGAAAAGAAAGCAGTCACATACACACACACACACAGATACAACAGCAGAAACAAAAAATCAGAAATGGGAATTTGAAACAGAAAAGAAACTGAAATCTGAAATATTGTTCTTTCGTTGAATCTGTTCAAATTTATTTGATTCCATAGTTCAGTTAAAATCTGAAGTTTTCTTTAAAAATACTGTACTGTGCATTTGGTTTCCTCGGGTCTTATTATTGCTCAAATCTGTGGAAATACTGCTATTCTGCTGATTTTGTTACTGCTGCAACTGCTGAAAATTACTCCTTCTACCTTCATTTTCAGGTACGTATCTCTTAAATTCTATGTTGGAAAGAGATTCAACATGACGAATAAATAAAGTTTGAATTGTAATACTATCTTCTATTCATTTGAGCTCTTTAGTTAAAAATTCAGTTTTGTTTCTTGATCAAATAAGTAGTATATGTTGACAGGATGACTGTAAGTCAAATGTCCTTTATTGAAGTCTGTATAAGTGTTGTAACAAGGTTAATTTCTAAATTTTCATTAAAGTATAGTTATGATTGAATTGTTAAGATAGGGAACATGACATGAAGTTGGCTATTAGTTAAGTCCTATGACATTGTTAGTCAGGTATAGAGTATTCTGAAATATCAAGAAAAATGCATGGTTAGTGTATTTCGATTGTTTGGTTGTGGATTAAGGTTAGATGTTGTTAGTTGAATAAAGAGTAGTATAAAAATGTCAAAAACCATATTGCTAGTTTATTCTAATACCTGATTTAGTTATGGATTGAATGATGTGAGTTATATGTTCATATATGGCATGATAACAGGTATATATATAACCATTAAGGGATGATGAGTTGATGTATCTCGTTATGATGTTAAAATGCTATGAATGTTTTAGACATACAACTATGTTGCATGTAAGGCAATATTATTAATTGATTTATAATTCCCTTTCTTATCAATTTGATGCCTATTTACCATCCTAAATAAATAATTAGGCCTATTAGATTAAAAGCAAGTATATGAGAATAAGATGAGATATACAAATTGCAACACTTTATATCAATGAAAATTAGAAATAGGATTTACACTAATTAAATAATGAAAAATTGTTCAAAAATACTTCTTCCCTTCATAAATATGTTTGTTAGTTTCATATACAATTCATCCTTTGGAATATATATGTTGTATTTGCTAGAATCATATTTTTATTCTTTTCTTTGAACTTAAATAGTTGGGCTGAATATAATTTATATCCGGAAATTATAATCGACGGGCAACATTTAATAAATTGTGAATTTCTTTTAAAAGAATTCAAAGACATCCCTTGAATATGAATTTCTCAGTATTTTCATATAAAATGTGTAGATATAACAAACAATTTGTGAAAAATTCATAATACCATTAAGAATATTTGGTGTAACGTTCGCGTAACCTGATTATACCAATAAAAGCAATTCGAATTATGCGTACGCGCAATTTCGAGCGAATATTTAATATAAGGGATTTCTTCGAGGACGTTAAATTAATTTCATAAAAACCCGAGATGTGCGGTTCACTATTTAAGAAAAACAAATATTCTTGATTCAACACAATTTCGAAAAAAAAATGATTGTTTAATAAATATATTATCAAAAGTTATCGTGTACACGTACGCGTGACACAATTCCGCATTTTTAAATTTATAACACGAATATACGTACGCGTAATTCGATTCAAAGAAGGGTCCTTAATCACAATAAGTATAAGCGGTAGTAAAATTACGTAATAAAAAAATGTATTTAATAAAATCAAGATAATTAAGCCAATAATAAAAACAGTTAAGCGACCGTGCTAGAACCACGGAATTCGGAAATGCCTAACACCTTCTTCCGGATTAACAGAATTCCTTACTCAGGATTTCTGGTTCGCAGAATAATAAACAGAGTCATATTCTCCTCGATTCAGGGATTAAAATTGGTGACTTGGGACGCCTTAAAATTCCCAGGTGGCGACTCTGAAATAATTAAATAAATCCCGTTTCGACTGTCCTTCAATTGGAGAAAACTCCCCACGCGCCCCGCGGACGCGGTAAAAAGGAGGTGCGACAATGGGGACATGTCTTCATTTTAAGTGTGGGGTAGGGATACTTCATTGTATGTTTGTAATTGTAATAATTGACTGTTTGATTTTGCTTGTTTTGTCTTTCTTTGATTGTTTTGGTGTAGAGTAATAGTTCATTAGGAAAGCTTAAATAGTAAATGACTTGTCCTAACAATAGATCTCTTTCGGCGGGGTTCTTGAGGGACTAAGTCGGAAAAAAGAAGAAGTGGAATATGGAGACTCTTCCTGATGACGGATCCGTTAGACAATTTTCTTGAGGGAAGTAGTCTAGATAAAAGACCAAAAAGATTTTTTTTAGGTAGTGTAGTAACTCCCCCTTGGTTTTTCTTTGTGCCACGGTTCTTTTCCAAGGGTTTAGCTTGAACCGGGTATAGGTAGTTTCGTTTTTGATCTTCTTAGTTTTAGGTTAGGAGTACCTGAACATGATAGATACTAGAGTCCAACACCTAGCTTCATTGGTTAAATCCTGTTAGAGTGCCTTAAAATTGTACGTTTGCATCTAACTTGAACACTCAAAAGAGAATGTCTTTATAACCCAATCCGGAGTGAGTCATGTGCCTTGTGTGTGTGAGTTTTACTGTGTTTCATGTTTCATATTTGATGCCTAGAACTTGCCCTGTGTGTGTGCAAAGCGAAATAGTAGGTCTTTCAGTTTTAGAAGTGATATAGGCATTCTTTGTTGAGCCAGATATATAAAGTGACCCACCTGAATGCAATACATCGTAGTTAACCCCGCTGAGCCTATAAGCCTAATTATTTGGCAACCACATTGCAAACCTTACCCAAATATTTGAATAGCTAGCTGTTTGAACCTTTTTACCTCCCAATAAGCACTTGAACGGTAATGGAAATATGCAAAAGGAAAAGTGTGGGGTGGTGGTTTGGTTTTTGAGTGGAACCATTGAGATAGAGAAAAGAGGTAGAAGTTGAAGCGTAAAAGAAAAAGCACCACAAAAAAAAATATATATAATATTCACAATGGTTGAGAAGTGGTGGCCTGTACAAATTGTACCTAATGGAAAGGGATGTTTTAAACAAATGAGGTGGAGTGTTGGTTGGCACAACTATGATCTTTGAGTTAATGTAATTGTACTAAAAAGTGCTTAGGGAGGTTAGTCACTATACCTAAATATATCCTACCTGTCCCTTAGCCTACATTACAACCAAGTAAAGTCCTATTGATCTTAGACTGAATGAGCTCAATTAGTAAAGTATTACACTACGGGAAAGCCTATGGTGCATCTTTGTGGCATGTGAACGTTCTTTCTGAGAGTGAGGGAATTCTGTCTATCTCAGTTCCTACTTGTTTTAATTATAGTTATATGTGGAACTACTCTCTTGTGTGATGTGAGGGCATGTGATTCGCAAAGGAAAGGTAAGTCTTGACTCTTGTATAGAGTAGTTTGAGTAAGTGCGGATGTGCATGGTACAAAAGGTTTGACTCTTGGAGTAAAGGTTGTTCACTATTAGGTGCAAATTGTTTTGTAAAATGTTCATGGTGTTAGTTGTTAAAGGAGAAGCTTAGGGAAGAAATCTTGATGGAGTGTGGTGGATTGCTCGAAGACTAGCAATGATTTAAGTGTGGAGTGTTGATAGTAGGCTATATAGTTGATATTTACACCTTAATATGACCATACTTTGTTGTTGTTTTATAGATAAATTGACAACAAAATGCTCTAAATAGTGTTCTTTTGTTTAACAGGGAATATTATATGAGAGGAAGCAACATGGAGTGTTTTGGAGGCGATAATGTGAAGAAAAACGCCCACTCGAGAAGTACCCGAACACAAAGAAGCATAAATGGTCTAGGCAAGAAGGTCACCGTGACCGCGGTGGCACCGCGACAGATTAATGAAGGGAGACAGAAAGCTTAGCGTTCACCGCAGTTGACCGCGACCGCGGTAAACTGTTCACTCCGCTGGAAGTTGTGGACCAAAGTGTAATTTCGGGGAAACTTTTGTAAAACCCTTATAAGCTTTAGAAACTCGCCCAACTGGAGGAGGAAGCTAATTTTATACTACTTTTGGAGGAAGAACAAGTGTGAGAAGATCAACCAAACATTAGAGTTTTTCTATCTCCTTTTAATTCTTGCAATTTTATATTATGAATAATTTAGTAGTTCTCTCTTATTTTGTTATGAGTAGCTAAACACTTATCTAGGGTTGATGGAACCAATTGTTGGTTGAAGTCTTGACTCAAGTTGTTATAATCGAGCCGGATTTACGATATGATTGTTCAACTATGTTTTGTATGGTGATTAATTCAATGGGCCCCTGATTAATCATGTCTAATTACCTTATATTGCTTGAGAAAGAATATTAGGTTAGATAGCTATTGAACAACACCACTTTTGGGTAATTGAAGAGATTCATTTCTTGAACTTAAAAGTGGGTTTAGAGATAACAAAACTTTGGTGGGATAATTTAGAGTTGCATAACCATAGTCAGCTAGAGTAGTTCGAGAGAATGCTCTAGTAAATTATTGTAGTTGATCGAGAGATAATTTCGATAGCCCATAACTCTTAATCCTCATAGAGTATTACAGCGAGATAATAGCTGAAGAGTCGAGACCTAAACTAGCAATTGGGGAAATCACTTCCCTAGACCTTTTTACCATTGAATTATCCTTGTTTTAGCTTATTGTTATTTTTAATAGAAGTGAAGTAGTTAAACAAAAGAACCCAATATTTATTGATAAAAAATCTTGCATCTAGAAATTAATTGAGTTAATAATAACATTGCCGAAAAGTGTAATAGATAAGTTAGTTCCCTGAGGATTCGATTCCGGACTTAAAACCGGATTATATTTGCAGCGACCGCTTTGTCTTTTAAAAGGCATAGTTGGGCGTTATCAAAAGTCATGTGTGAAACCTTCAGGATCAAACTCAAGAATTCTACAGCCTACAGACCTCAGATGAACGAAGCCGTAGAGGCCGCCAATAAGAATATCAAGAAGATACTAAGGAAAATGATAGAGAAGCATAAGCAGTGGCACGAGAAATTATCACTTGCTTTATTGGGGTATCGCACCATAGTCCGCACATCAACCGGGGCAACCCCTTATATGCTGGTTTACGGTACATAGGCTGTTATTCCTGCCGAGGTAGAAATTCCTTCCCTAAGGATCATACAGGAAGTTGAACTCGACAATGTAGAATGGATGAAAAGTCGTTACGAAAAGCTAGCTCTTATAGACGGAAAGAGAATGAATGTAGTTTGCCACGGTCAGCTTTATCAGAACAGAATGGCCAGAGCCTTCAACAAAAGAGTCAAGCCAAGACAATTCGCACCGGGGCAGCTGGTGCTAAAGAAGATTTTTCCGCATCAGGATGAGGCCAAAGGGAATTTCTCTCCCAACTAGCAGGGTCCGTACATGGTCCACCGGGTTCTAACAGGAGGAGCCCTCATACTTGCAGAAATGGACGGAGAAGTTTGGCCGATGTCGATCAATTCAGATACAGTGAAGCGATACTATGTGTAAGATTTATGCTTTCCTTTGATGTAATTTGAACTATGCCTGACCTGATTCCCGTTTAAGAGGGGATACGTAGGCAGCCCTATGGGTTCGGTCACAATTCAATAAAATTTTCATTTCCCCTGCTATTGGAAACTGGGGCAGAATTTTGAGGAGGACCCTCAAAATTCCGAAGTAATTTCAGCCATTCGCCGCAAGCAGTCGTCAGAAGTAGCAGCCCAGAAAACTGGGGCAGAATTTTGAGGAGGACCCTCAAAAATTCCGGAGCAAGAGAGGTTGCAATGTCTTGGACCACGTCGCAGTCATAGGTTCATCTAAGGAAAACTATTCTTAATTATGTATATTTTTTACTAAATCATGCATGTCTGTTACCAAAGTTGCTTCGTTTAGCAACACTACCCCAATAATACGCATAGTATCACTGGAACAGAGCCGAGAAGGTCAAGCAGAGCCAGCGGGAATACGAACTAACCTCCCCCCTTTACAAAACTCACGATTTTCTTTGGATGCAGGAACTTGAGTTGCAAAATCGTCAAATATGCTATACACTCACAAGTCTCACATTACTCGGAAATACTACTCTTAAAACCGTCGCACTTGCTCACAGCTACTATCCGCACGCAGTGTCCCCAGTAGACACAGTATCCCGAGCTGTCGCAATATCGCAATCCTCTATCAACTAAGAAAATTCTATTATTATTTGCCTTTTTTACTTCCTGCATAAGGCTACATTCTTCCTTCCGAGACTAAGCTCTATCTCCATCTGCATTCTCTGCATTGCATAAGGCTACCATTCTGCCTTCCGAGACTAAGCTCTATCTCCATCTGTATTCTCTGCATTGCATAAGGCTACCATTCTACCTTCCGAGATTAAGCTCTACCTCCATATGCATTCTCTGCATTGCATAAGGCTACCATTCTGCCTTCCGAGACTAAGCTCTGTCTCCATCTACATTCTCTGCATTGCATAAGGCTACCATTCTGCCTTCCGAGGTTAAGCTCTACCTCCATCTGCATTCTCTGCATTGCATAAGGCTACCATTCTACCTTCCGAGGTTAAGCTCTACCTCCATCTGCATTCTCTGCATTGCATAAGGCTACCATTCTGCATTTCGAGGTTAAGCTCTACCTCCATCCGCATTCTCTGCATTGCATAAGGCTTCCATTCTGCCTTCCGAGGTTAAGCTCTACCTCTATCTGCATTCTCTGCATTGCATAAGGCTATCATTCTGCCTCCGAGGTTAAGCTCTACCTCCATCTGCATTCTCTGCATTGCATAAGGCTACCATTCTGCCTTCCGAGGTTAAGCTCTACCTCTATCTGCATTCTCTGCATTGCATAAGGCTACCATTCTACCTTCTGAGACTAAGTACTATCTCCATTTGCATTTCTTGCATTGCATAAGGCTATTATTCTGCCTTCCGGGACTAAGCATTGTCTCCATCTGCATTACATAAGGCTACTATTCTGCCTTCCGAGACTAAGCTCTGTCTCCATCTACACTTGCATGGTTGAAATATCGCCGCTTTCATGGCTGAAATATTACCACTTTATTTACGTTCAGCATGACTGAAATATCGCCACTTTATTTACGTTCTGCATGGCTGAAATATCGCCACTTTATTTATGTTCTGCATGGCTGAAAGATTGCCACTTTATTTACGTTCTGCATGGCTGAAAGATTGCCACCTTATTCGCATCTGCATCGACTGAAAGATTGCCACCTTCTTCATATCATGGGCTGAAATATCGCCAAATTGTCCGAAGGCATCATTGTTCGGAGGCACCATTTTCATAGCCCGAGAACGCCATGCCATGGCCTGAGGACCCCTTTTATCTTTTGCATATCATTATTCAAAGGGATCATAGTTCGGAGGCATCATTCTCATAGCCCGAGAACATCATTTCATGGCCTGCGAATCCTTTCCTATACGCTTCATAGCCTAGGACGTCATGGTCTAAGGACGTCATCCTAACCGTCCAAAGACAGCATTCATGGTCCAACGGGAACTTGCATCATGGTTCATTTGCAGGTAAATCGGCGAGCAATGGCCGTCTCAGCAGGAGCAACCCCGCTCCAATTCCCACAGCTCTACTAGACTCTAACCATCCATCCCAACCCGAACATCTCGCCCGTTCTTGAAAATCTCCATCGGCATATTCCGCTGACGAATCCTGATCTACATATGGCCTGATTCCTGTAAGACCAGGGATATGTAGGTAGCTCAGGAACCAGAGCACAGTCAAGTTCTTCAAACCATTTAGTTCGGTCAAATTGGCCATCATATTTTTACCCGACAACTCTTTCAACTTTCCCGGGTAAAAAGGGGCAGCTGTTGATACCCAATTTTTTCCAATGTATTTTTACATGCAAATACTTTCAAAATAGCATATATATGCATATATAAGTATGTCCAAGTGTTTCAATAATTTTCCTAATTTCTAAAAGATTTTTAAACTGATTTATTGCACATTTTAGCAGCACGAAAACCAATAATTATTCCCAAAATTATTATTTTGGTGAATAACTTACTTTATTCTCATATTTATACCAAAATATAGCTAGGGTAATTTTTATACATTTTTTACAAATTTATTTGGTATTTTAAAAGCTAAATTGCATATAATTGCAATTTTAGCCTATTTTAAGATTAATAGAATTTTTATAATTATGAAATTGCTTCCAATATTTTTAAATTAATATTTATATATTATTAATTGATCAAGTACTTTGAATTTGCTTTCAAAGTCATTTTTACTATTTTTATAAAATATAAAGGGAAAAACTGGCTATTTAAAATCTGACCCATTTTTATTTCAATTATAGACAAATTTAATCCCCTTAATTGACCCAATTTCAAGCCCAATTTAAATTTAACCCGCCCGGCCTTCCCTCTTGATCCAGGCCATTGATCAAAATGATCAATGGCCACGATTTTCCCTTTCCTTTTTTAATTCACAAACACTACCCTAATCCCCTCATTTCTCACCAACCGCCGCCTCTGAACTCTCAAACTCTCTCAAACACTCTCGAACCTTCCCTAACCCTAGCCCCCTCTCACCGTCTTCCACCATAAACTCACTGGAATCCATGGCTTCTCAGGCCATGAGAGTCTTAAACTCACCTCTCTTTGCTCTTGTACACTTGGTACTTGAAGATTCGGGGTCTGACCTCGAAGGTTATCACTCAGATCTTTGCCAGCTCGAGGCTTCATGTCCATCTATGGCTTTGCTCCAGCGTATGAGCCTATTTCTGACTTCTCAGACTCGGATCTGAGACCTTTTCAAAGCCTTTCTCATTCTAGGGTTCTTCTGAAACCCTAACCCTTCGAGGTTTTCTCCAATTTTTCTTAGATCTGTTATATATCTATGATCTACTTGAGTTTTCAAACCATTTCCCCAATTTATTTTTTCCAAAAATAATTTTTTAAGGTCTTTCTTTTCCGATCTAGGGTTTTCTAAAATGTTTAAGTGATTTCTGACTTTCCTTTTCCTTTACGTGTACTTGCTCCTACTGTGTTCTTGCATTCTTCCTTTTATCATGCTCTTGTATGACTATCTTACTGTGTTCTTCTATATGTGCTTTTCTGCTATAATTTTTCTGATGTTTTTGCGTTCTTCTACTGTACTTTCCTACTAAGTTCTTAAAGTTCTTTGTTTGCCTTCTACTGAGCCCTGTTTAAGTTCCTTTTAGAAAAACTCCTTAAGCATGTTTCTTCAACTATTCCAACCAGTATTTCCATTATGTTCTGTGAATCTCTCTACTGCGTTCTTAAGTGTGCTTACTATTTTTCTTCTACTGAACTTTGTTTGAGTTCTTCTAAAAGAGCCTCTTAAGCATGTTTCCTCTGCTATTCTTATCAGTATTTTCCATTCCATCCTCTGAATCCTGCTACTGTTTGCATGTTACTTTGCTATCATGTTCTCTCATGAGTTCTAAAAGAAGCATGTTAGAAGCTTCAATTCTCCTCTGAAACCTCTACACATGTCTCGACTTAACTTGCTTGCCCTCTCCTTTATGTTTTCTGGTTTGTTCGAACTAGGGCTTTATTTCAAAGACCCCTTAGTTCTTTCAGACTGGGTTTAAACCTCTCAATGAGTTTGGATATCTTTGTTTTCATACAATGTTGAACCTTTTCTTTCTATTGATTTTACAAAGGCATGACAGTTCTTTCTTGTTTAAGCATGTCTCTATGCTTTTATATGTGTGTTGAACCTTTCTTCAAAAGGCTTTCCAACTTATGAATGATTCAGAATCTTTTTTTTTAGGATTTATTGATTGTTACTAATTTTCCTTAAGTAAAACCTTTCCTCACGTTTCCTGACTTGGTTCATTCGTACAAAGCCTTCAATTTTGATTTCTTGGCTGTTAACTGATTTCCTTTCCTTACTTGCGCAAACCGTGTGCTATCAGAATTTTTCCTTAAATAAATCTCTATGTATTTACCCTTCTTGTACTGCTTTAGAAAAGATTTTGATCAATCCATTTCCTTAATTAGTTTTGCCCGGTTGAAATTAGAATCCCTTAATCAAAGGGAAATTTTTGTAATTGATTTTCAAATCATTCTCCTACCTTATTCTGCTTGCCTTCTACACTATAAAAGGGCACGCCCCTTCTGCACTTTAACACACTCTCAATTTAACATTTTTATACTACTCAAGTATCATAGTTCTCTAATCATAGCATTCTGACTATTTGCTTGCACTTTGGCTTCACAAGACTACTGCTTTATTTTCTTGTTTCCTGAAACTGGTATGTTCTAGTTTGATTTTCAGCCTCATCCCAATGTGTTTATTTTACAGCTTCTACACCCCTATCTGCTTTACTGCCTATGTTTAATGTTAATTTCTTTTACTTGTTTCTGCTATGAATCCTTGTACCCCTATTCCCCTCTATGTGGTTTGAGTTGTAGTTCATGACATGACAATATGCAAGTTATTGTTCATGTCTGGACTTGATCCCTTAGAGGATCCTGACTCCCACAACAATGTGTTCTAACAGGCTTGTGGGGTGTGCCAGCACTTCCCATTTCTTGGTATGCCCACTAGCCTGTCCTTGTTTCTCTACCACTTCCCCTTTCCCCTTTTCAAACTCTACACTTACACTTACTCTTAGTTTCTAAGCTCTGCCCCCCTCCTGTAAGCCTTGCCTTGGGACCTTGAGTTCCCTCTGAACTTGGATACTCGAGGTCTGGCCCTTCCACACTGCACTATGTTCTTAATCCTATATATGTTTGGGTGTGAGCACTGCCTGGAGTCCATTTGAGGCTCCTAGGAAACTCTGACACATCCAAATAAAAGAAAGGCTTTGGTTCATGATCTTTTGAAGTAGGTTCATCTCATATTTCAGACCTAGAGTCTGAGTTAGGCTCCCCTTGGTTGTACTTTAATTTCTGATGTAATTTTTCTTTTCTTATTCATTCTGAGCTGTAATAATTTGTAATAACTATTGGGGCTGTTAGTGAAAAAAAGGGGAGGGTAAATAATGCATGCAATAGGGGTAGATATGATATTCATAGGTATTTATTATACTTCTGCAATCATGTCCTGCCTTTACTTCTGCGTTTTCATATAGAAATACTGTTTATAGGTTCTGCATTTTCATATAGAAATCCTGTTTATAGGTTCTACATTTTCATATAGAAAACATGTCTACAGGCTCTACATTTCACAACGCTACAAATCATATAGATAACCTGTCTATAGTACTTCTTGAATTCTGCATAAGCATCTATCACTAGGCAAACGTGTTCACAAGTTTTAATAACAAACAACATTTTAGATACCATGCCTATAGGACTCCTGCATTTTTATTTCGACTATAAATGTTTTTAAATCAATGACGCTTAGAAAGCATGCCTATAGGGGTAATCAACCAAATCTGAATCGCCTCGCTCGTTTTAAGTTTAATCTTCAGAACTTGGTAAAAAACTAGCAACCTTTCTGTAATCAGTTTACATCTTTGTTTCTTTGACTAATAGATAGCATGCCTATAGGTTTCGCCTAACACCTAGGCAAGCTTTAGGGTAAAAGCTATAACTGCGCCAGTCTTTGATAATTACAACTAGCGGGCAGGCCTAATTCGGACTTCTTATCTGAAAATATGTGATAAATCAGCCTGTTTGAGCCTTTTAATGTTATGTGTTTTCCCATATCTGCCCTATGTGTTTTGTTTGTCGCCCTTGATTTTGTCCTTTAAACCATAAAAGCCCGATCTCCCTTCCCTTTAGGACTAGTAGTCCCAAATGCCTCCGAGACTGATAGGATTGGGACGGGTAGGAGCATGCAATAAGTAACGAAACTATTCCGTGTTTTAATACATTAAAGGGGTGGAAAAGGGTAGATATGGATATGATGACCGGTGCGCTAATACCACGAGTAACCCCTCTTCTGATGAGTGATTACCGGGTATTGCATTGATGTGATCCATATTATTTGTAAACCTAGGATTCCCTTCCCTTTACTTGTGTATTTTATTACTTTTCAGAATTTTCAAACTATTTCATCAAATTTTCCGCTTTCTTTGTTTCTTCAAACTTTAATTTATTTGCAACCATAATGTGACAATCCCTCATATTTGAAACCTTTATATGCTTACTTGTTACTTGTACTTAAAGTCACAATTGTATCCTGGCTGGGAACCACACTAGTGGATCCTAAGGGGTACCTAACACCTTCCCCTCGGGATAATTTCTAGCCTCACCCAATTTCTGGTTTTCTAGATCAATTCCTTCCTAGTGTCCTAATGCACTTTAATCAGTAGGTGGCGACTCTTCAAAAATGCAAACCCAATTCCCAAAAGGGAACGAGTTGTCCTCTCAAATGTCATAAACCCGATTTCTCAATAAAAAGGGGGCGCGACAGCCAGCAGGGGGTACAACGTTCCCTGGTGCAATGTTCTCATTCTCACCTTGGTGGCAGATACCATTGTCAATGTGTTGAGGTGCTGACTGAGAGTTTGACCTTTTCAAATCCTGTAATCAAAGACACTTTGAAGAACAAGCATAAAATAGTGTGTGTTACGAAAATTTGAACCAAGCAATCACTATTATCCTTAGCCCCACGGTGGGCACCAAACTGTTTATCCTAAAAGTGGATAACAATTGAATTTATATTGTGGTTTTAAAGATACGTGATTTACTTAGCACAAACTGAGAGAAAACATAAATTGATACTAAAATTAACAGCAAATATAAATAAAGCAAACCAAATGAAATGTATAGCTTTGATCCTTGAGCTAGGTTGCCCTCAAATCAAGTGAATATTTCGCCGAAAAGTATGATCAAAGTAACAAAAATATTGAGAGCTTAAGAAAAATGTAGTATATTACTTTATGTAACGTGAATTGTAATGACCCGACCGGTCGTTTTGAGCATTTACACTTTGTTCGGTTGTTTTAGGGTATGGGTAGCTCCGTAGGATGTGTTATGACTTATGTCAATCATCGGTTTTGATTTTCAGGTTATTCAGAATTGATTTGGAAGAATGATTCTTAGCTTGAAGCTTTAAATTTGAAAAGTTTGACCAAGTTTTGACTTTTAGTAGTTGACCTTGGATTGGATTTCTGATGTTCCCGTTAGCTCTGTTGGGTGATTTTGGACTTAGGAGCACGTCCGGGTCATGATTTGGAGGTCCGTAGTGGAATTTGGCTTGAAATGGCAAAAGTTGGAAATTTGGCGATTTCGTCGGCAGTGAAAAATTTGATATCGGGATCGGAATGGGATTTCGGAAGTTGGAATAGCTCCACATTGTCATTTATGACGTGTGCAAAATTTGGGGTCAATCGGACGTGATTTGATAGGTTTCGGCATCGGTTATAGAAGTTTGAGGTTCCAAGTTCATTATGCTTGAATTGGTATACGATTCATGTTTTTGTTGTTGTTTGATGTGATTTGAGGGCTTGACTAAGTTTATATGGTGTTTTGGGACTTGATGGTACCTTTGGTTGAGGTCTTAGGGCCCTCGGGTGTGTTTCGTGGTGAGTTTTGAGCGAGTTCGGGCATTTTACTACTCTAAGATGGTTCTTTCACTTTTGGAAGTGCGTAACGCAGAGGAGAGTGCAGACAGCAATAAAATTACACGGACCTCAGTGCGGACCGCATAATTTCGTGTGCGGCCGCGCATCAAGATGTTCTGCAGGATCGCTGGTCCGACTTCGGGAGCGTATATCTTTTGATCTAAAAGGAATTTTGAGATGATTCAAAAATAAAAGTTGTAGCCCTTTGTGTTTAGTTTCTAGAAAGGTAAAGAAGTCATCATTTGGACCTCTGTAGATAAAGTTATGGTCAAAATACGGAAGTTCGGTATGGAGGTATTATGTGGCCGCGACAAAATTGTGCGGACCACAGTGATGGGTGTGCGGACGCGGTGGAATTATGCGGACCGCACAGTGAAGGTTCAGAGAGCACTATATAAGTGAGGCTTAGGGTTTTATTTCACATCTTGGACTTTGGGAGCTCGATTTTAGGGGATTTTTTGAGAGTTTTTCAAGAATTTCATCAGGGTAAGTGATTCTAAGTCGGTTTGGCTAATATTCATGAATAAAATGAATTTTTGGTATTTGAAAGGTGATTCGGTGTTGGATTTAAGCGAAACTAGTATGGTTAGTCTCATAATCGAATGAGTTGTCGGATTTTGCGATTGTTGGATTTCTAGACGTGGGCTGGGGCTCGGCTTTTGAGTTGAATTTTTGACTTTTGACCTAAAGCTTAGCATTTTCTTATGGGATTAATTCATTTAGCTCGTGTTGATTGTATCGAATTGTTTATGGCTAGATTCAAGGCATTTGAAGGCTGGTTCGAGAGGCAAGGGCATCGCGGAGTAGGATTCTGATTGGCTTGAGGTAAGTAACGATTGTAAATCTAGTCATGAGGGTATGAAACCTCGGATTTTGTATCGTTTTACTATTTTGTGGTGACACTCATGCTAGATGACGGGCGTGTGGGCATGCACTATTGGGGATTGTGCCTTGGTCCATCCCGTAGCAACTATAAAGTTGCGTATTTGGTTGAAACTATATGATACTTATGTGTTTTAGAAAGAGTTTCTATAAATTGGGTTGAATGCCACGTTTGAGCCTTGTGCCAGAGCTGTTTGGACCCTTAGGGGCCTTCTTCTTACTATTCTCTCATAGTTTTTGTGGGAAAATCTACATTCAGTCATGTTATACTATTAATTTCATAACTCAAACTTAATTACTCTGTTTTGATGCATATTAATGTTGTTTTAGGATGAGTACCGTATTTTTACTGAGAGCCCAAGTGGCTTGAGAGGTTAAGGACTGAGTAAGGCCGAGGGCTGATTTGTGAGGATATTTATGGGATCGGGCTGCACGCCGCATCATGTTTTACTGATTCATGATTGAGTGATGCCTAGGGCCTGATTGATTTATTCCACGAGGTGGCTTGTTATAGCACTTGGGCTGAAGGAGCCCCTCCTAAGTTTGCACACCCCCAAGGAGCGCAAGTACCTACTAAGTGATGTTTTCCATGAGGGGCTGTATATAAGTGATGGTGAGGTATGTTCGAGGGGCTATGTACGAGTGACTGTGAGGTTTGCCCGAGGGGTTGTATATGAGCGATGTTTTCCCCGAGGGGCTGTTTATGATTCCATCATTTTCCTCACTATTGCATTGAGCCTCTGTTTGAGAACTGTTGAAAAATATCTTCAAATGACTTTTACTGGAACTGAGTTTAAGCAAAATTATTTGATTCAAACTCTGCTTTTAAAGCCTGTTGTATTTTTTTACTGAGATTTCATGATATGAATTTTACATGCTTTATTGCTCATCACTACTGCTCAGCCTTTATTTACTTTAGTTACTTACTGAGTTGGCGTACTCGCATTACTCCCTACACCTTGTGTGTAGATCTAGGCATTGCTAGACGCGGTAGTGAGTGTTGATTGTTCAGTTTCAGATCTATCGGAGTTAGCAAGGTTGCTGTCTGGCGATCGCATCCCTGCTTTCCTCCCTCTTTATCTTCCCTTAGTTATATTTAGATATTTCTAGACTATGTTAGTGTTGATATTGTCAAACGGTTGTAGTAGATGTTCATGAGTAGTAACACCCCGATGTCGGGCTTTATTTTGCACTATTTTTTTTATTTGAACTCTTTTATGAAGGTTTTATATTAAATAGTTTTGGAACTATCTTTGAAATGGAAATATTGATTTGTTTTGGTAATGTGTCAGCTTGCCTAGTACCACGATAGGCGCCATCACGACAGGGTCAGTTTTGGATTGTGACAAGTTGGTATCAGAGCCTAGGTTACATAGGTCTCACGAGTCATGAGTAGGTTTAGTAGAGTCTCGCGGATCAGTACAGAGACATATGTACTTATCTTTGAGAGGTTGTAGAACCTTTAGGAAATTCTACATTCTTAAATTCTTATCGTGCGACATTGATTTATCTTGAAGCGTAACTCCTTGAATTCCTTCCAAGCATTTGTGTGCGCACATGAGCGCTCGGTATTAGATGTGCATCAGCGGCTTGTGAGTTCCACGGTTGAGGTGTGAGATATGATTTTGGCATGTTGATGATGGGCCGGTCTTGAGGACTTGAGACCGGGTTTTAACTGTAGCTCGAGCACTAAGGTGTTGATTGTGTGAGCACGTGCTTTTGGATTTATATGTCTGGTAGTGTCCCTATTAGTAAAATTGATGGCTGGATGGCTATGTGATGAGTATGATGTGACTGTGAGATATGTTCATATGATTTAAATGTAACGAGAAGGGTCTGCGTTGAGGTGTAGAAAGAACTATTTGGTGCTTGATTTTCATCTTGATTTGAAGTATAGCCCCGGGTTATGGGTGTGTTGAAGGATCTTTTCATATGGTTTAGTTGGGGAATGAAGTAGATTTCATATCGTGATATGAGTGCAGACTTAGGAAGATTAAGTGATTGTGTGGTGTTTATGATGATGGAAGGGTATAAAGAGATATTCGTTTGAGGTGAAGCAGGTGGATTATCTCCTGCGAGGTGTCCCGAGGGTGTGTGATCCCTATGTTGTTTTGTAGCGAGTCCTCTTTTACCCATGAATTATATGTGCTGTAGTTTGAGTTTGGATTACTCATGAGAGTTGGCTTGACTGTTACGAGGATGAATACGAGCTTTGCAAATGATTTGAGGTATTAGATGGGTTATGTTGCATGAGCTTATGAAGGATTTAGTTGAATCTCACTATGACATTATGGCAATGATAAAGTATGGGCATCGTGAGTTATTGTGTGTTTTGATCTATGGCTTTGAGCCAAGTGGGGGAGTCTGCCATTGATTAGTTGATTGCACGGTTATATGTGTTTGTTGGTTTCAATTTGAGGTATATATGTGAATCAGTTATGGCTTACAGAGGTTGAGATCGAGGATGACTTGAGTAAAGGAAATTTTTGATAAGGGTTGTTTTATGCTTTATGGGTATATGAGAAACATTGGATGATTTAGTGTTGTTTGTAAGGGATGTAACATGTATGGAGTAGGAAATTGCTCGGCGGCTTAGAAGAAGGGGTTACTTCCTTAGGTGTTGCTGTACTAATGGGACACAGGTCGTTCAGTTCATTTGATCAGTTAATTGAGACCTGAGTAAAGTGGATGACTCTCGAGAATGGTTCTAATGGATTCAAGATTTATATGTAGCAAGTGGAGATCTTCAGGATGTGTAATTGGCTAGAAACTGAGGTTTACATTGGATGGTGTCAAGACTTGTGGCATTTCTATATCATTATGGATTCTACATATCAGTATCAGGAAGGTGAAGGTAATGGCTTTAGATTCACAGGAAGTCTCTTTAAGGTAAGTATTTTGAATGTGGTACTTTTGGGGATATTTAAGAGAGTATTCAACAGCTTATGAGCCTTAGGACGGTGTGTTTTTATGCTTGAGTCTCGTGTGGTGAGTTTGAATTGAGGATTGTGGTATTATGGCGGGGAGAAGTATCAATTTGAAGGTAATTCAGAAGGAACTCGGATAAATAGGATAGCTTGGTAGTAGGTTAGATCGGCATGGTGAGGCATATGATTAGCTCTTTGGGTGCTTATGAGGTAATGAGTTTCTACAGGTGTTTCATGCAATGCTCTTGGGTTTTTTTGGTGACCTGCATA
Source organism: Nicotiana sylvestris (assembly GCF_000393655.2). Taxonomy (NCBI): domain Eukaryota; kingdom Viridiplantae; phylum Streptophyta; class Magnoliopsida; order Solanales; family Solanaceae; genus Nicotiana; species Nicotiana sylvestris. Next base: position 15,400,738 of record NC_091064.1, read on the forward strand.
GCTTGGTTGAGTTAGAAGGATTCAGTCCTAACTTTTTGGTTTTGTGGAAATGGGATTTAGAGAATTCTTGATAGTTTCTACCACGGTTAGAGATGTATATTTTCTACTGGTGTGAGGAGCATGTGATGTATAGTGATTTTTTCCTAGATGGGATCAAATGGAAAGTTCTTGGCTAGTTGAGTACGTAGTTGCTTGTGACTCGGAGTGGATTACAAAGTTCTTGTATTTTTTCATAGAATGGCATGGTATATGCGGTATGTTGTGTAGGGCTGAGATTTGCATATGTAAGGTCACAGTTCAGTTTTGAAGGGAAGGTCATGAGTCCATAGGTAGCATGGACAATTTCAAATGACTAGGTAAATGATATCACTATCTGGTATGGCTTGATGAGAGTACATATTTCAGAAGGGGCGATGTGTTTTGATTTATGGATACTTCATTGGTATTGCGGTTCTCTCCTGGTTGATCGACTACTGATATTCAAATTTTACTATATGTCATAGAAGAATTATCGGATTATTCCACATGGGATGATCGTGTATTAGAGAAGTGTTAGATATTCAAGCGGTGGAATTGAGATCAACTATGGTGATTCATGTGTTCTATGGATTTGAAGTCTGGGAATTCTCATGAGTAGATTGTTTCGTGGTTGTGCACTGTGAAAACGTAGCCAAGGTTAGTCAGAAGATAGTATGTGTTGTGATCCAGTTATTGTGGGCTTTCGGAGGGTTATTTATCTATTGTGGGTGACGAAAGTTGATTTTGGTAGGCTCGATATGGATGTGTGTTCTGTACCGAGTCGGATTGGTTGGCTCCGAACTGCTATTGCTGAGGAATGTACCATTTAGTTATTATTGAGCTTATTCATGTTCTGAAATGATCTGTGAGTTACCCTCCTATATTACGAGGAGTTGTGAATTGTTGGTTATATGCACACATGGTGCGGTTCTATTTGGGCCTTATAGAGGAAAATTGAGCAAGATGAGTATATGGGTATTGCGTGATTGATTGTTCGTTGGCTATGTTCTTTCCGGATGGTGGCATTGTGTTATTTGATCTCCGTGGTTATAGTCATGCACTTGGGGTACTTGATGTCGAATTTCGAGTGGTTATGGAATTTTAGCAGGGTGGCACGGGGTATATTATATGGACCAACGTTTGGATGGGGTCACACATTGTAGCGGAGTTTCGTGGAGGTATGCTCCCTTGTGTTAGATTCGTGTATTTTGGTTCCGTTGTGTGTGATGAGTTCTTAGCATTGCATTGTGGCGATACCCGTTGAGCTAGCAGGGCGGTTCTCTTGTTCGATATCATTTTTCATGATTTGATTACATTTGGGATGTTTCTATTGGGTGCACGAATTGCATAGGTTATGGATTTAGATTGTACTTATGTGCCATGTCATCAGAGTTGTTGTGTTGGATGAGATGAGGTCATTGGACCTAGAATGAATACTATTAAAATTGGTTACAACATGGTTGGAAGGATAATATTGGAAGTCGGCTTAGAAATCTGCTATAGTTCCTGTCGGAGAAGGGGGAGCTCCATGATTTGTTGATCTGATGAATGGTTATAAGTTTCTCCGTGTCTCTTTATTCGTTGGCAGTATATGAAGGTGTTAGAACGAGGCTTTGTTTGATAAGAGGTTTATTATCGGTATTAGGTTGTTTAGAGCAACTGCTATGATTAGAAGTTATCACTATGAGTGTTTGAGTTGTGTGGTATATCATGTGATTACATCTTGGGTTACGGATATGGTTTGATACAGCTTGTTCGGACTTATACAGTGTATAGATGTGAGATTCTGATCTTATAGATAATTTTGGAAGTGAAAATTTGGTTCTAAGGTTTATGGGCTAGGTTGGATTGCAAAATTTCAGTTATGTTGTGCTATCGGACCAATATGGGATAGGGTGACGTGGGATCACCCCTGGGTATGTTCATAACGAGGATACACAAGATTTTATGGCTTTTGGAACAACTCTGGGCATGTTCGAGGATGACCGTATGTTTAAGTGGGGGAGGATGTAACGACCCGACCGGTCATTTTGAGCATTTACACTTTGTTTGGTTGTTTGAGGATATGAGTAGCTCTGTAGGATGTATATGACTTATGTGAATCATCGGTTTTGGTTTTCAGGTTATTCGGAATTGATTTGGAAGAATGATTCTCAGCTTGACGCTTTAAATTTAAAAAGTTTGACCAAGTTTTGACTTTTTAGTAGTTGACCTCAGATTAGATTTTTGATGTTTCTGTTAGCTCTGTTGGGTGATTTTGGACTTAGAAGAGCGTCCGGATCATGATTTGGAGGTTCGTAGTTGAATTTGTCTTGAAATGGCAAAAGTTGGAAATTTGGCGATTTCGGTCGGCAGATGAAAATTTGATATCGAGGTCGGAATAGGATTTCGGAAGTTGGAATAGCTCCACTATGTCATTTATGACGTGTACAAAGATTGGGGTCAATCAGACGTGATTTGATAGGTTTCGACATCGGTTATAGAAGTTTGAGGTTTCAAGTTTATTAAGTTGAATTGGTGTGTGCTTCATGTTTTTGTTGTTGTTTGATGTGATTTGAGGGCTCGACTAAGTTTATATAGTGTTTTGGGACTTGATGGTACCTTTGGTTAAGGTCTCGGGGGTCTCGGGTGTGTTTCGTGGTGAGTTTTGAGCGAGTATGGGTATTTCGGTACTTTGAGATGGTTCTGGCACTTTCGGAAGTGCAGACCGCACCAAATATATGCGGACCGCAGAGGAGAGTGCGGACAATACTAAAATTTCGTGGACCTCAATGCAGACTGCACAATTTCGTGAGCGGCTGTGCATCAAGATGTTCTGCAGGATCGTTGGTCCGACTTTGGGATCTTATATCTTTTGATCTACAAGGAATTTTGAGATGATTCAAAAATGAAAGTTGTAGACCTTCGTGTCTAGTTTCCAGAAAGATAAAGAAGTTATCATTTGGACATATGTAAAGAACGTTATGGTCAAAATAACGAAGCCTAATATGAAGGTGTTATGCGGCCACGACAAAATTGTGTGGACCGCGGTGATGGTGGCGGCTGCGGTGGAATTATGCGGACCGCTCAATGAAGGTTTAGAGATCACTATATAAGCGAGGCTTACGGTTTTATTTCACATCTTGAACTTTGGGAGTTCGGTTTAAGGCAATTTTTCGAGAGCTTTTCAAGAATTTCATCAAGGTAAGTGATTCTAACTCGGTTTTGGCTAATATTCATGAATATATCATTAAATTCATCATTCGATTCGTGATTTGGGATGGAATTTATGAAAAAATGGTGGAGTTTCATAAAATGAATTTTTGGGATTTTAAAGCCGATTCGAAGTCGAATTTGAGTGAAACTAGTATGGTTAGTCTCATAATCGAATGGATTGTCGGATTTTGTGACTTTTGTCAGATTTCGAGACGTGGGCCCGGGGACCGGCTTTTGAGTTGATTTTTTGATTTTTCACCTAAAGCTTAGCATTTTCTTATGGGATTGATTCCTTTAGCTCGTATTGATTGTATCAAATTGTTTATGGCTAGATTCGAGGCATTTGGAGGACCGTTCGAGAGGCAAGGGCATCGCAGAGTAGGATTTTGATTGGCTTGAGGTAAGTAAAGATTGTAAATCTAGTTCTGAGGGTATGAAACCCCGAATTTCGTGTCGTTTTACTATTTTGAGGTATGTTCATGCTAGGTGACGGCGTGTGGGCGTACACCGTTAGGTATTGTGACTTGGTCCATTCCGTAGCAACTATAAAGTTGCGTATTTTGTTGAAACTATATGATACTTATGTGTTTTAGAAGGAGTTTCTGTAAATTGTTCTAAATACCACATTTGGGCCTTGTGCCAGAGCTGTTTGGACCCTTAGGGGCCTTTTTCTTACTATCCTCTCACTACTTTTGAGGGAAAATCTACATTCAGTTGTGTTATACTTTTGATTTCATAACTCAGTCTTTATTACTCTTTTGATGCATATAAATGTTGTTTTGGGCTGAGTACCCTGTTTTTCCTTCCATTTTACTCATAAAATCCACAATAATTATCCCTTAAATTATTGTTGAGGTGATTTAGTTATTTAAATTCTATATTTATTCCAAAATATTGTTAAAATATTTTTAGTGCATTTTATAATTGCATTTTGTATTTTTTTAAGCTAAATTGCATATAATTACAATATTAGCCTTATTAATGTATAATTGCATTTATATGCATAAAAATTATCTTCTATATTTTTAAAATGTTAAATATCTATTTTAAATCATTTTAGTACACAAAATAATTTTTCAGAAATTATTTGTTATTTATAATAAATTATATGGGGATAAATTGGCTATTTAAAATATAGCCAGATTACATTTCAATCATAGCCTCAATTAAACCCAATACCCAGCCTAATTCCTAATCAAATTACCCGACCCAGGCCCTAAATGAAATTACCCGACCCAAGACCCGTCAAATCCTGGCCGTTGATCTAAAAGATCAACAGCCCTCGTTCGTTCCTTCCTTTTTAAATTCTAAACGACCCCTAACACTAACCATTTCTCATAGACCACCACCTATGTATTCTCTCATCTCCTCTCTTCTCTTAGCAACTCAATCAAACCCTAGCCCTTTAAACCGTCGACCTCGCTTCTCCAGTCTTCTCCGGTGATCTCTCATCGACTCCTAACCCTCCAATGGCTTCTCTCATGCCATGGCTGCCTTCTCTAAGGTCTTCAAGGGCCTAGGGCCATGCTGGTTTGCACCTAGGGTTTGTCACTTGTCTGTTCTTGGCTACTCCTGTATGATTTAGAGCAAAATCACACTGTATTTGTCACGATCCTTGGGATTCTAGACAGGTTCTTTCATCTCTATTTGAGTTTCTTCTGAAACGCTAATTTCTGCCTATATCTCTTAGATCTGTATAGATCTAGAACGATTTGAGTTTGTTTCCTTAATGTTTTACACTGTCCTTGGAATTTTTTGCAAGCATCATGCGATTTCAAGTGTTTTTGTCTTCTTCTAAAAAATTAGGGTTTCGGAACTTCTTTTAAAACTTTGTTTAGACCGATTCTTTATGTTTAAACTACTATGTCTTGCATATTTCGACTGATTTCGTGATTTTACTACCTCTTCAACTCGCCTATGTTGAAAGCGCTAATTTTCTAGATTTTCTTCGTTTGGTTCTGTGTGTTAGCATGACTGATCGTTGCTTGTTTGAGTTTCTATGACTATCTTGCTTCGAATATGTTCCTACTGAGTTTTTAGCTTAACTTATATCACTTCTTTGTGCTTATGTTCATCTTGACTATTCAGACTTGCCTCTTTCTATCAGTGTTGTTTAACCTGCATGTTTGTTATGTCTGGTTATTCTTATCTTGCTCTATTGATATGCTGAATACTGAATCATGACTTCCTCTTTGATTGATTCTGGATTCCCTATTTCATGGTTTGATTGTAAGACCTTCCTTTAAACCCTCAATTTCTACCCTTTCTATTCAAATTAATTGATTCGCCTACCTTGTCTGCTGTGATACTTTATTCTTACTGATTAGAGTTTTCTGAACTTAGCCCTAATTGTTTACCCTATACTTACTGAACTTGAAATCTTTCCTTATTAGTCATACACTGATTTCTTTCCTTATTTTTTACTCGTTCTTACCGTTTGAATTGATTCCCTTAACTTAAGGGAGTACTTGTCCTGATTTTGCTCTAATTGGTTCTGAGTTCCATAATTACTATACTATTGTGATCCTTGCCTTATTTTACCTAGTTTCAAATTACTATATATACATACTCTCTCATTAACACAAACACGAACACATTGGTTCAAAAACTCTCTCTCACTCAAAAAAAACTCTCTTCTGCTCTCTTTTCTCTAGTTACTTGTTGTGAAACCTATAGTTAATATGTTTACATGATTAGCATGTTATGTACTCCCCTTTCTTAGGATTAGTATGAGCATGTTACCCCTTCTTTGTAGTCTGTCTCCATGTAATCTTGCTCTATTTGGTTTCTGGTATGAATCTCTTTGTAAAGTAGTCTGCACTCCTAAACTTGTATAGTTCTAGGATTGATTTTAAATTTTGTTGATCCTATACTGAACCCCTTAAGCATTGCTGATTCTGTGACTATGTACAATCAATGTTTTTGAGCATATCTGTACCAATTCCAAAGACTCCTGCCTGCTATGTGTTTACCATTATGTGCTTCACCTGTCCCCAATTCCCATGTACCCCTATGTGAAGGCTTGTGGTGCTAAACCTGTCTTGGTTCTTTGTGTCGTGTGTGATGCGAAACGTGTTTTGGTCTTGTTGTTTGTTGATTTCCCTACTCTTTTCAAAAACTATCTCATTGAATAACTCCTCTATCGTTTTACTAAACTATTTCAAACAAAATCTCTTTTTAATACTATTTTCCACTAAAACCTTTCAAACTATGTCAAACACTCTCACTCTACTCCTAAGTCACTAGGTTTTGCCTCCTCCAGTATGTGTAATGCCTTGGGATCCACTTGAGAACCCTTTGAACTCAGGCACACTGAGGCTGGCCCTTCCACACTGCACTTACTCAATTTGGTTACCAAGTCTAAGTGTGAGCATTGCCTGGCATTCTTGAGATCCTTAGGGAACTCGGACCACCTAGACAATGACATTGTCTATTGAATTTGTGCATTTGAGGCTGTTGGAGGCTTTGGAAATCTCGGCCTATTTGTAGGCTCCCTATAGAATAACTTCTTATTTTTCTTATCTACTTATGTGATTCATTCATATGGTCTGTAATAATTTGTAAACGAATATTGGGGTAACTAGTGGAAAAGGGTGGGTAATTACCTATTTGTGGGGTAATACGGGTAGAAACCATGCATATAGGACTTTATATTTTTGCTATGTTTGCCTTACCATGTTAGAAATCATGCCTATAGGTCTCAAGTGGTTCCAATAATAGAAATCATGTTTATAGGTCTTAAAATCAACTTCACAAGTAGATATCATGCCTATAGGATATGGTCATGTTCAATTTCTGTTATAACAAGTGTTTACATGTGTTTTTCATTTGTCAACATGCCTGCAAGTTTCCAAAATCAGTTTTAAACAACTAGATATCATGCCTATAGGGAACAACACCAGAAATTCTGCCTATAAATTTAAACCAGTTCACTTTGAAACAATTTAATTAATGGTTTATTTTCCCTAAAACGATCTTTCAGAAATTGCCTTAATCTATCATTAGACAGCATGCCTATAGGAATTCAAGAGTCTGTTTTAAAATCTGCCCTATTTTACTATATAAGCGTAATTATCATTATTCCACGTGTAGGCAAGCCTATAGGGCGTTTCCAAATCCTGTAACTCTAAAACTGTTTCTGTTACTTAATGTCGTTCTGAAATCAGTAGGCAAACTGATAGGGCCATTACTTCTGAGTTTATAAAAATAAACTGGCTATCTTCTGTGTCTTGATATTCACTTAGACATCATGCCTTAGGATACTATTTAACAAAAGGCCTTATTTGTGCTTGAGTAGTGCTGCTTATGTGTATTGTTTAAGGAGGTAAACTTGAGCCTCTAATGGCTCCCTTTTATTTTATGTGCTAAGGTCCTAATTGTTCCTGCATGTCGCCTTAGTATTTTCACCTTTAAAACCTTAAGGGTTTTTCTGTCACTACCTATAGGTAGAAGTCCTAAAATTCCTCCAGGACCATTAAGAAGGGACGGGTAACAACATGTCGCTGACCAACACTTGCTTTAATGACCACTAAGGGAGTGGGAAGGGTAGATATGAGATATGATGACTATACGCTAATATTACGTGTAACCCCTCATTGAGGAGTGTTTACCGGACATTGTGTGGGGTGATCCTATAGGCTAACCAATCTAGGACTCCTCCTTTCCCAAAAATTCCTTTTGTTTAAAACTTTGTTTTATATGTATACAACTTGTTCAAAATCTTTGTCTTATTATTTGAGTTTTACAACGTCCAACGTGCTTTACTTGCCAACTATTTATTAATGTACTAATTCGTAATATAAGTTCGGTCGGGACCTACAGTTGTGGACCAAGAGGGTGCCTAACACCTTCCCCTCGAGGTCATTTCGAGCCCTTACCATAATCTCTGGTAATGCAAACCAATCCAAGTGTTAATAGCTCTAGGTGCCCTAACGCACCATAACCTGATAGGTGGCGACTCTTCAAATACCCAATTCCCAAAAGGAAATGAGTTATTACCCCCCATGAATGTCGAAACCCGGACTTCTCTCCACGGAGGGAAAAAAAGGGGGCGCGACAGAAGGTTCTTCATGCCCGACCTCGGGGTAGCTTAAATTGATGGATATTATAGATAAACGGGAAGTTCCCTAGGCACGTGGTCAAAGCTTACAATACCTACAAGAATAGCACCAGTCTGTACTAGACTGCTAAGTAGTTGTACCAGCTACATTTCTTTGTAATAAATGCATTTGTATTATGCTGGGATTTCCCCTCCTTTATAAAGGGGACCCTTGTTATTTTTTGCACACATGATATTCAATACAACATTCAATACAAGAATATTATGTGCTCTCAAACTCATCATACTCTCCCTTGATTCTATTACTTACATTTATTGCTTACATTTATTGTGTTCATTAATTGTTCTTCATTTATTGCTCATTATTGATCATAAAGAGCTCAAATTAAAGCTCTTAGAATTGTTATACCTTCATCGGCCGGTCACTGCATAAACTTAGCTTGACCTCGAGGTCCCGTATAGGCCAGCCCGAGGCCCCGATTCTCGGTCATTCGGTTTGCTTAACCTACTGCCTTCAAGCTCTTATCATATTTTCTAGTCTCACACTTAGCATCTACTACCTAACAACTAGCATAAAAATAAATTATTTATTTTTTAAACCACAAAATCAAATCTAATTGTAATTACCATTTTCAAGGTAAACAGTTTGGCGCCCACCGTGGAGCTAAAAATAATAGTGATTGTTTTCCTACTAGTGTACTACATAACACAAGTTATCTTTCACACTTTTTTTGTCCAAGAATCTTTGATTTCAGGTCAAAATGTCTAACTCAGTGAATGCACATGAAAACAACGGTCTTGAGGACCATAGAGAGAATGGTGTAGCTATTCTAGGTATTGGTGTATTACCACAAAACCCTGAGAGTGCACCAAAACCGATCCCTGTGGGTATACGCAACGCCCAACATGTTGATGTCAGTTCCCACATTAACGGGAGTACATGCCAAGAAAATCAATAGAAAACTCGGAAAAATCCCACCCAAGAAGAAGAGAGGCAGACGGGAGAAACGGAGTGAAAAGACCTCAGCATATCGTTCATATTATCATTGGGGGGACCGACATTCCCCAAGGGCTCGTGATAAAATGGGTAATAGTGTCCGTTGTAACGGAAGGGTTAATTCGGGGTCGCGTGTCCGAAGACATCCTTCCATTCGGAGAGGAAGATTTTGAGACCTTGACTCGACCACATAACGATGCGTTGGTAATTTTGTTTCTCTTGAATAACATTCAAATTAAACGTGTACTCGTGGATCCAGGTAGCTCAGCCAACGTAATCAGGTCAAAGGTGGTGGAAGAGCTTGGATTGCTCGATCAGATCGTACCTACCTCTCGAGTCCTCAACGGCTTCAACATGGTCGGCGAAGCAATGCAGGGGGAGATCACCCTCATGGTCAACGTGTCCAGTGCTATTCAGGATGCCAAATTCCATATCATCGGAGGTGACATGAGGTACAACACATTGCTCGGTAGGCTGTGGATACATAACATAAGGGCAGTAACTTCAACTCTGCATCAGATGATGAAGTTTCCGACAAAAGACATCATAAAGATAGTATATGGAGAACAACATGCGCAAAAGGAAATGTTTGCGGTCCATTGGGAAGCATCGAATTCTATACACTCTACCTCGGAAGAGTCGGGAGGAAAACAGACCCCGAGGATGATGAGGAATATTTCCTTGCTCCTCGAACATTCGTCGCCCCCGAAGAGTCGGATGTAACGAAGTCGACTATTAAAGAACTAGAGCAAGCTGTTTTGATCGAGCACCTCCCAGATCGGAAGGTATATCTGGGAACGGGTCTAACCCTCGAACTCAGAAAAAAACTCATTCAATTTCTTATTAATAACATCGATTGCTTTGCTTGGTCCAGTTTAGATATGACTTGAATCCCACCGGAAATAACCTCCCATTGACTAAGTGTCGACCCCAGATTTAAACCGATGAAAAAAAAAAGGAGACCCCAGTCCGAAATAAAACACGTATTCGTCAAGGACGAGGTAACAAAACTCCTCAAAATAGGGTCTATTAGGGAGGTAAAAATATCCCAAATGGCTGGCCAATGTGGTGGTAGTTCCCAAAAAGGGAAATAAGTTAAGAATGTGCGTAGATTATAAAGACTTAAATAAAGAATGCCCCAAGGATTCATTCCCATTGCCTAACATCGACCGCTTGATCGATGCCACGGCCGGTCATGAGATCCTCACTTTTCTTGATGCCTACTCAGGGTATAATCAAATTCAGATGAATCCCAAAGATAGGGAAAAGACTTAGTTCATCACGAAGTACGATGCATACTTTTACAATGTAATGCCCGGGCAGAAAAACGCGGAAGCCACCTACCAACGCCTAGTTAAGAAAATGTTCGAACATCAAATAGGAAAATCCATGGAAGTTTATATTGATGACATGCTAGTTAAGTCCCTGCGTTCAGAGGACCATTTGACTCATTTGCAGGAGATATTCGATATCCTCAAAAGCTACAACATGAAACTCAATCCCGATAAATGTACCTTCGGAGTGGGTTTGGGCAAATTCTTAGGCTTTATGGTGTCAAACAAGGGAATCTAGATCAACCCTGACAAAATCAAGGCCATCGAAGAAATCATGGTGGCAAACAATGTGAAGGCCGTGCAGCGGCTGACCAAGCGGATAGCAGCCTTCGGCTGATTCATATCGAGGTCATGAGATAGGAGCCATCATTTCTTCTCCTTACTCAAAAAGAAAAACAACTTCGAATGGACTACGGAATGCTAACGTGACTTAGAGGAGTCTTAGCGATATCTTACTAGCCCACCTTTACTCCACACCCCAAAGGAGGATGAGATGTTGTATTTATGCCTGGCCGTATCCGAAATAGTGGTAAGTGGTGTGCTAGTTCAAGAAGAACAAGGTACATAATTCCCTATTTATTATGTAAGTCAGACCCTGGGAGATGCCGAAATTAGGTATCCGCATCTAGAAAAATTAGCTCTTGCATTAATAAGCGCATCCTGAAAACTGAAACCTTATTTTCAATGCCATCATATCTGTGTTTTAACAACATATCCTCTCCGAAACATATTGCATTAGCCCGAATTATCGGGTCGATTGGCCAAATGGGCCATCAAACTCGGGGGATATGATATCGAGTATCAACCCCGAATGGCTATCAAGTCCCAAATTTTGGCGGATTTCGTGGCCAACTTATTGCCCTCCCTCGTGCCCGAGGTAGATAAAGAGCTTTTACTAAAAATAGGCACATCTTCTGGGGTGTGGACCCTGTTCACTAATGGAGCCTCGAATGTAAGAAGATCCGGGCTCGGCATAGTTCTGAAGCAGCCTACGAGCGGCATAATCAGACAATCTATAAAAAATGCAAGATTGACTAACAACGAAGCCGAGTATGAGACTATGATTGCAGGCCTAGAATTGGCCAAAGGCCTAGGAGCTGAAGTAATCGAAGCAATATGTGATTCCCTCCTGGTAGTAAATCAGGTAAATGGGAGTTTCGAGGTTCGAGAAGACAGGATGCAAAGATACTTAGACAAAATTCAAGTCACATTGCACTGCTTAAAAGAATGGACCCTGGCCCACATACCTTGAGAGTAGAATAGTGAGGTCGATGCCCTTGCAAACATGGGATCATCTGTTGAAGAAGATGACCTACTCCTCGGGGCTGTTGTTCAGCTATCCAAATCAGTGATCGAGAAAGGTCATGCCGAGATCAACTCCACTAGCCTAACATGGGATTGTAGAAATAAATATATCGATTATTTGGAAAATGGGAAACTACCTATAGATCCAAAAAAGTCGAGTGCCCTGCGAACCAAAGCAACCCGATTCTCGCTCGACGAAAATAGAACTCTGTGCAGGAGAACCTTTGATGGGCCCCTAGCAATATGTCTGGGGCCAGGGGACACAAACTATGTGCTCCAAGAAATCCACAAGGACACCTGTAGAAATCACTTCGGTGCCGATTCCTTAGCCCGAAAGGTGATTAGAGTAGGCTACTATTGGGACAGCATGGAAAAGGACACCAATGAATTTTTCCGTAAGTGCGACAAATACTAGAGATTTGCCCCGATGATTCACCAACCCGGCGAACAGCTACATTCGGTCTTGTCGCCGTGGTCATTCATGAAGTGGGGGATGGACATTGTCGGACCCCTGCCAATGACACCAGGTAAAGCTAGATTTATTTTATTTATGACAAACTATTTCTCAAAATGGGTGGAAGCGCAGGCCTTCGAAAAGATAAGAGAAAAAGAAGTCATTAACTTCATCTGGGACCACATTATGTGCCGATTCGGGATTCCCTCCGAGATAACACGTATAATGGGAAGCAGTTCATCGAAAGCAGAGTAACATAGTTCCTCGAGGATCACCAAATCAAAAGAATCATGTCGACGCTCTACCACTCGTGTGCAAACAGTCAGGCCAAATCTACAAACAAGACCATCATTAAAACTTGAAAAAGAAGTTGGAAAGTGCCAAGGGAAAATGGAGAGAAATATTACCCGAAGTGCTATGGGCATATCGGACAACTCCGAAATCAAGCACAGGGGAATCGCCTTTATCTCTGGTGTATGGTGCAGAGGCTTTGATATCGGTAAAAGTTGGAGAGCCAAGCGCCAGATTCTGACACACCACCGAGAGCTCAAACAACGAGGCCATGACTGCGGCCCTCGAACTATTGGATGAAAAGTGAGAAGCTTCGCTGGTCCGAATGGCCTCCCAAAAAACAAAGGATCAAAAGGTACTATAACAGGAGAACAAATCTCCGACATTTAGGAGTCGGGGACTTAGTGTTGAGGATAGTCACCCTAAATACTCGAAACAGTAATGAAGGAAAGCTAGGCCAAAACTGGGAAGGACCATACCGCGTCCTCAGAGTGATCGGCAAAGGGTTCTACAAGCTCATTACTATGGAAGGCAAACAGCTTCCAAGCAATTGGAACATGTCAATGCTCAAACGTTACTACTACTAAGGTGACCCATGGAAGACGCTGAAACATCCCCCAACTCGAAGGCCTTGGATTTTAAATGCATGTGATGCACTCTTTTCCTTCGATAGGATTTTATCCCAAGAAGGATTTTACCGGCAAGGTTTTTAACGAGGCAACATCCGTGTGCTACCAAAGGAGAACTCAACCAGTATCCAAGGCTCCCCTTCGATCAACATCGAATACTGGGGGGCATCCCCCCGGGAGATCACCTTTTCGAAGATGTCAAGATGAGCCACAATGGGTCTCGATAGGAAAATGTTGTATCGGGCCAAACGGTCAAACAGATCGTGTCCACATAAGAATAACTAAGCCTTTGGCGGCGAAAACATGTATACTTGTACCAAGTAATCAACGGAGTATCTTTTACCACCAAAAATGCTTCGCGCTTCAAAGAAGTCTGCTATCTTTATAAGAAACGGATCCAGGGCCTTAAATCCCCCTAACACTCGGGGACTGACGTCAAAAACTCGAAGCGGTAAGACCTCCGAGTCAAAAACTTTGAACTCATAAGCCCTCAATGAGGCAAGGCCAAAGTTTACAAAGAATGGCTCCAGAGCCAAAAGAGCGCTCGATGTCTCGGGGACTGTCACCGACTGTTACCCATCGAACTATCAAAAACTCGAGGCCATAAGGCCCCGTGCGGGCAACCTCGAGCTCCCAAGACCTCCAAAAGGCAACACAAAAACTGTAAGACCTCAAGCAAGGCATGAACCGTATTTACTGACGTCCCATCGAGCAAACAGAAGCCCAAAGCTGTAAGGCCGCAAGCGGGCAACCTCGAGCCTGAAAGCCCTCCATGTGGCAATACTAGAAAATGTAAGACCTCCATGAGGCATTATTGCCAGTATAAGACATCTATAAGGCAACACCAAAACTGTAAGACCTCAAGCAAGGCATGAGTTACACTTGTACCAAGTAACCAAAACTGTAAGACCTCAAGTAAGGCATGTTAAAATTTATAAGACCTTACAAAATGCATAATCTTGATCTTAAAGTTAAGGCTATACATTCGAACTTGTAAGACCACTAAAAAGGCATACCCTCGATGTAAACAATGAAACTACTTCACTCGGGGACTGAAAGGCTACAGCTAAAACACAATGACTACGGTCATAAGGGTCCGTCCAAACTCCCACGACTCGGGGACTCCCGACCATCGCTATAAAATCACAAGCCTTCAATTACTTCGAAGGAACTTCGAAAAGAACCGATTAATCAGGCTACACTCGGCATAAGCAAAAAAGCTTCAATCATATCAGCTCCAAACAATTCAGCCATCGAGCGAAACCTCCCGTGGTGCTCATTTATTGCTATATATCGAGCCATCAAAGAGTCGGGCGAATATAAAAACTTCAAAAAAGTCTTTAACAAAGGAAAATAAAGCCTACATTAGAGGTTGTACCGACCCAATGCGTAAGAGCCACTGTCGCCAGCTTAAAATTAGAGGTTGTAACGACCCTATGCGTAAGAGCCACTATCGCCAGCTTAAAATGAAATGTCCTACCGACCAAACGCATAAGAGCCACTGTCGCCAGCCGATACCAAAGGTCATACCGACCTAATACGTAAGAGCCTAAGTGCCAGCCAATATTAGAGGTTGTACCAACCCAACACCTAAGAGCCAGCTTGAAATTCAAAAACTCTAGGGTCGATGAGCTCGAGTCAAAGTCCGACTCGAAGACTCAGCCCAAAACAGTAAACTAAAAAGCACCTAAGGGCAAATGCGTAAGAGCCTAAGCGCCAGCCTGTATGAGAGGTCGCACCGACCAAATACGTAAAAGCTCAAAAATCCTCAAGGCCAATATGGTAGACCTAAAGGTTAATAAACTCAAGTGAAATGCGACTCGGGGGCTAAGCCCCAAACGATCAATTTTCGGCCATTACAAACCGCTCAACGGTGGCAGGAACCTACAGGTTTAAATTTGAGGTCCAAAATTTCGGATCAATTGTCAAACAAGCATCAAAGTTTACTCCTAAAAAAGCAAAGGAAAAAATAAAAAGCGATGAAAAACGAAGAGCCTTTACATATATGTTGAAAGGTTCACAAATGTGCATTTACAAGGCCTATGTTTGAAGCCCATACAAGGGCAAAAAAGCAAATAAAAACCTAATCTACCATTGGGGCTATGCCTTTAACGACTCCCTCGGAAATTGTGCTTTTGATAGCATCGACCATGACCCCCGGTTTTTCAACAGCCTCTCCCCCTTCGGGGATCTCTCCTCCATCTTCATCATCTTTCGAGCCACTACTCGACTCGCCTGCAGAAGAAAGCAAGGCTGCAACCTCCTCTTCTAGGGTTTTCACCCTCTCAATCTCAGCGGATAAATTGATGCCCCCCGTACAAATATCCTCGAGAGCCTGTCTCCGAGATTCTAAATGGGCATGCTCTACAGCTTGGTCAATTGCAGCTCGGCCTCCTCGGACACCTTCCTGGCCTGAGCATTTCCAGTAGCAGCATCATCTTTGTATGAGGATACGAACTCCTCGACTTCAGCCCTAAACTTGGATAATGCAGCAACCACCTCAGTATGAAGATCCCTGTACTTGTTACTCTCTACCTTTGCATCATCAAGTTGATGCCGGCTGAGGCCACCTCCGCCTGGAGGGTATCTCTCTCAGAGACTATCTCACTCACGTGCGATTTGAGTTCGAGAATTTCTGAGTCCCTGGCTCGTAGTTCCTGCTTCATTAGGACATCTTTCTTCTCAACCTGCAGAGATCGACCCAAAGGTGTTAAAGAACTGAAGTCGGATAAACATGTAGATAAAAAACAAGCAAGAACTATGCAACCTGCTCAGTGAGATGAGTCCTATCTCGGGATGACACCTCCAATCAATCCCGAAGGCCACAGAGTTCCTTCTCCCTCCCAGTAGAAAGAGCTTTGAGCTCATCAGCTTCCAAGGTGAGCTTCTTGTGCTCACCCTCGTAACGATTCATCTCGGTTTGAAACCTGGCGAAGGTCTGATTGTAAAGCACCTTGGCCTGGAACCATGAAAAAAACAAGGTTAGCAAGACAAAAATTGGGGCACCAAGTAGAATTTATGAAAGGATTACCTGCTTACAAAGCCTATCGATCTCTCTGAATATAAGTGAAGCGTCAAGCTCAGGTTTTTCCTTATCATCAAATAGCTTTTCAAACACATTTTTGTCTCCAACAAATGCCCCCACGTCGAAAGACTCTTTGTTTTGGGCATCCTGCATCTCCCTCGGAGAAATAGTCGATCCCAAAGAGGAATCGCTCACTTCAATAAATCTGACTGGATCGATCGGGGCCGCCTCCTATTTTTGAAGAGATTCGGAACTAGGCTCCCCCAGACCGCCTAATGAAAGCACATCAGCTCGAGGAAATTTTTTACCGGGGATATCACCCGACGCAAGGCCTCTTCAGTATGAGGTAGTACAACAACGTAATCAATTTCCGATTTAGAAGCCATCGATTCTGCAGTATGTGGGATGGTCAGGCTTTTCCCCCCCGCGGGTACTTCCGAGGGATCGTCTTTCTTCTCTCTTTCAGCTCGAGGACTCCCTAGAATTTCTAGAATTAAGGTTTCTGAGTCAGCCTTAGGTTCTTCCACTTTTGCTTTCTTGGGTTTCGGAGAATGGGTTAGCGACCTCCTTTGCCTTTTCCTCTTTTCGTCGGGTTTTAGGGTATCCGCTTCACCAAGCAGTGCTTCCTTTATCAAGAGAACCTCTCCTAGACCTACACAAATTCAAAATATAAGCGCAGGGAATGAGGACACTATCAGTAATAGTTCTTTTGTGAGATGCAATTACAACAGAATTGGAGGCTCACCATGGTCCTTGGCTTCCCATAGAGCCTGGGACAGACCGTGCCATGCGCACTCGGCGTATGGCCAAATCGAATCCAACTGGTTGACCCAGCCCGAGAGGTCCTTAACCGTATTAGGGTATACTGCGACGGCTGCATCAGCGGAGGAAGTCAGTTCATAGGGAGATGTATTAAAAAGAAACAAGGGAACATTTAATTAACACATCTACTTACATTTAATTAACATTTCATGTTCCACCTTTTAGGGAACGACATCCTCTCCACTGGAATCAGGTTCGAAGTTCTAACTCGGACAAAAATGCTCATCCACCCTCTGTTCCTAACCTTGTCGGTACAAGCAAAAAAGGCTCTCAAGGCCCGACAATGGAGCTTAATCAGGCCCCCACGGAAGAGTCGGGGACTATACATTCTGACCAGGTGGTCGAGGGTGTAGGGCATCCCCATAATCATGTTCACATAATATCTGGTCATGTAAACAATGCGCCAGAATGAAGGATGAATTTGGCCGAGGGTTACTCGATATCATTTGCAAAAGTCGAGGATCACGGGGTCTATTGGAGGCAAGGATGGCTCCACCGGCCCAAGGATAAATGGATAAGTATCCACACTGAGGAAGCCAGCCTTGTATGTCGTTATGTCCTCCTCCCGAGAAAGAATCTCCACAAGCACCGCGTCTCCCCAGTGGCAGTCGGTCTTCACCTTTTCGACATCTACTATTGAACTAATATATTGGGACACAGGTTCGCATTATCCCGGTTTCGAAGAAGGTTTTTCGGTCTTAAAATCGGAGGTCTTTTCAAAGTCTTCTAGAATGCACTCCCTGACGCGAGGGGGCATTATTTCTTTTCCCTTAGATGAGTGTGAGGAAGAGGAAGGCACATCTTCCTGAGGAACGGAGGTGGAATTTTTTGCCATTCTTGTTAAAAGATTTCAGAGGAGAAATGAAAATTGCGTTTCAGAATAGAACACAAGAGAGAGGTGAGAAGAACTCTTTTGAGGGCTTGGTGGTGTAGTGGAAAATGAGAGGCGAAAGAAAAAGTATTTATAAAGGTCAAACATGCACGTTGGAGTGGACCAAAGGACAGCCAACCGCTGTAACTAATTCAAAGGCTTTTAAGGGCTGTGTGGACACAACCTTTTGACACCTCATTTTGTCATGTCAATCGCTTGATAGGGCGTGACTACCGTCGTGATAGAAGTATCGAAAGGGCAAGAATTTGAGATCGTTTCTTATCGTTTTACTCTAAGAAACGTGGGGACTATCTGTATATAGATAAAATTGGAGAGCCTGATTTTGCGATCATTACGTCTTTCCGTAGCTTCACCTCGAAGGCCCGGGGGCACGGTTCGAGGTTTCAACCTCGAGGGTTCTTCATGCTCGACCTCAGGTCAGCTTAAATCTATGGTTATCATAGATAAACGGGAAGTTCCCTAGGCACGTGGTCAAAGCTGACAACACCTACAAGAATAGTACCAGTTTGTACCAGACTGCTAAGTAGTTGTACCAGCTACATTTCTTTGTAATAAATGCATATGGACTATGCTGGGATTTTTCCTCCTATATAAAGGGGACCGATGTTATTTTTTGCACACATGATATTCAATACAACATTAAATACAAGAACATTTTCTGCTCTCTAACTTAACATACTCTCCCTTGATTCTATTACTTACATTTATTGCTTACACTTATTGTGTTCATTAATTGTTCTTCATTTATTGCTCATTATTGATCATAAAGAGCTCAAATTAAAGCTCTTAAAATTGTTAGACCTTCATCGGCCGGTCACTGCCTATGCTTAGCTTGACCTTGAGGTCCCATATCGGCCAGGTCGAGGCCCCGATTCTCGGTCATTCGGTTTGCTTAACCTTCTGCCTTCAAGATCTTATCATATTTTCTAGTCTCACAATTAGCATCTACTGCCTAACAACTACCATAAAAATAAATCACGTATTTTTAGAACCATAAAATCAAATCTAATAGTAATTACCATTTTTAAGGTAAACAAATATTTATGGGATCGGGCTGCACGCCGCAGCATGTTTTACTGATTCATGATTGAGTGAGACAGAGGGCTTGATTGACTTATACCACGAGGTGGCTTGTTATAGCGCTTGGGCTGAAGGACCACTTTCGGAGTCTGCACATTCCCAGTTACCGCAGGTACCTACTAAGTGATGTTTTGCCCGATGGGCTGTATATGAGTGATGGTGATGTATGCCCGAAGGGTTGTGTACGAGTGACAGTGAGGTTTGCCCGAGGGGCTTTATATGAGTGATGTTTTGCACGAGGGGCTGTTTATAATTCCATCATTTTGCTCACTATTGCATTGAGCCTCTGTTTAAGAACTGTTGAAAAATATCTTCAAATGATTTTTATTGGAACTAAGTTTAAACGAAATGATTTGATTCAAACTCTGCTTTTAAAGCCTGTTGTATTTTTTTTACTGAGATTTCATGATATGAACTTTACATGCTTTATTGCTCATCACTACTGCTCAGCCTTTATTTACTTTGGTTACTTACTGAGTTAGGGTACTAATGTTACTCCTTACACCTTGTGTGCAGATGTAGGCATTGCTAGACGCAGTAGCGAGTGTTGATGGTTCAATTGCAGATCCATTGGAGTTAGCAAGGTAGATGTCTGGCGATCGCAACCCTGCTTTCCTCCCTCTTTATCTTCCCTTAGTTGTATTCAATTATTTCCAGACAATGTTAGTCTTGATATTGTTAGACGGTTATAATAGATGCTCATGACTAGTGACACCCCGATGTTGGGCTTTCTTTTCCTCTCTTTTATTTTGATTTGAACTCTTTTATGAAGGTTTTATATTAAATAGTTTGGAACTATCTTTGAAATGGAAATATCGATTTGTTTTGGTAATGTGTCGGTTTGCTTAGTACCACGATAGGCGCAGTCACGACAGGGTCAGTTTTGGGTCGTGACATGAATGTGATATGCTTTACAAATAATCAGATCACCTTTATATAGTAAGGGAGTCCTATTATTGGTAGAATTCTAAATACTGTAAGAAATCCCATGATTGGTAAATTAATCGCCTCTTCTTGATACGTGCCGGGATTTCCGCTGCGATCCTCGCCCAATCGCGGATATCTAGACTTTTCGTTATTTGAGTCGACATGCTCCCCTCGATCTTTACCCCACTCGGTATCGTTCTAGGCTGGTCTCAATCTCGACTGGTCTCTAAGTCACAAGTTCGGCCATCTACTTCGTGTCTCGGTCCGGTATGGCATGGGGTCGAACCCTGGCCTGTCACCCCTCTGTCTCGATTAATTATAAAAGAGGCAAGCCCGATTTTAACCGTATACAACTTATTATGATAAAGCAAATGGTTTCAGCATCATTTCTCAAAAGACAATCATAAATTAGAGCTCGATCGAAATGCAAAGAGTGAGTTATATATGTTGTTGGAAATGATGATAAATATCAAATATTGACAATTTAAAATCATAAATTGTCAAATACTAAATTATTAGCTCCCGTTTGGCCATAGGTTTTGGCTTTATTTGTTTAAATTCTTGAAACATTGTTTGCTTATGAAATATGGTTATATTTTGGGGGAAAAATTTTAAAATTTTCATGCTCCCAAAAACTGTTTTTGGATGAAAATATTTCTTCCACTCACCAAACATTAATTTTTCTTCAAATAAAATGCATGTCCAAACATAACTTCAACTTTCAAAAATTAATTTTCAATACAATTTAAAAAACTCTTTTCTTTTAAGTTTCAATCAAATCTATTCCAAACACTAGCTTAGAAAAAAGAAGTGGCCGAGAATTATGAGGTGTCAGGTTCAAATCTCAGTGGAGAAAAAAGTAATAGATTATTTATATTCATCTGCTAAGCCTTGGTGAAAGAATTATCGAGTACATGTGCTCGTTGCATGTGCTCGTTGGAGGTAGCAAATAATTGATAAAACTAGTCGAGATGAGCATATACAAAAATATTTTGTATTCTAAGGATTCAAACATGAAACCTTATAGCTAAGAGTGAAAGTCACACCCATCCCATCACAGTCCACATGGTTGTATGTGGATAAGAGTTAAGAGTGTGACACTAACAAAACTACTAGATTTATCTCATAAGCACCAACAGTATAAGAAATTTGCAAAGTATATGTATATTTTATTTTGTTGTTGCAAGTAACCTGCCCTTATATATGTAAATATTGAAATATAAACTAATTGGTACCTGGAGTGCAGTGGTAGCTGAAATTAATAAGTTTAATAAGTTAGTTGGAGAATTGATACAATGGCAATGAGAACCATATGAAATTTCGACGTCTTACCCTATCTTCACTCACATTTTTGTTGGCCACGATAACCACATAATATTTCTTTGCTAATTCACAGCCTTTTAAAGGTCCCGTCTAGGGGTGGCAAAATAGTTCAAAGAAAACAGTTAACCACCCATATTATCCACTAAAAAATGGATTGGATAATGAACTTTTTAAAACGGGTCAAATATGAATAAGAACCATATTATCCATTTAGAAAATGGATAACCAATATGTAACCAATGGATAACTAATGGGTCTAACTTTTACATTTGTAAAACTCAAATTGGGGGTTCCTCAAGTTAGAGAGACTAAGAAGTCTCCAAAAAGTGATCATATGAGCAAGAAGTTATGGATAATATGATTAACCATATTATCTGCCGGTTAACCCGTTACTTATCCGTATTAAATATGGGTCGGGTCAGATAATTTATCCATTTTTCATTATCCGTTTTCGACCCGAACCATATCCGACCCGACCCGCCCGTTTTCCACTCCTAGTCTCGTCCAATCAACTCCTCTCTTTTTGTTTGATATTCTGTCTGAGGAGGTTATTACGTACACGATCTTTACCTCTATCTTGTGAAGATAGAGAACTTGTTTACGAAAGATCATCGGCTCAATAAAATAAAATTATAGCAGTTATGACGAAGATTACAGAAAACGAAATAGTAGCAACAACCAAAAAAAATTAAATAAAAAACAAAGCAAAGGAAACATCAAGTAATAATAAGTTATGCATGACAATTGATAATAGAGAGAAAATTTATTGATTTTAGGTTTTGTGCAATGATATTATATAATTGCGTTAAATTATGCGTTATAATACAACACTACTAGAAATTCGGGCAAAATCGTCCGAAAAAAACCGACCAAAATAGGTCGATAATGGTTAATAACCATCCAAAATACGACCATTAACATGTGGTCAGTATTTTGAAGGTCGGAAGGGCATACCGGCCAAAGGTCGGTCAATTAAATTAAAAACAATGCCAAAAAAATGGACCAAAATCGTCATTTTTTCCGACCAAAGTCGATCGGTATTTTAATTATGTAATTAAAAAATGCACCATCTGGAAATCGAACCAAGGTTTGTACTATGGCGGGATACTAATCTACCACTAGACCATAGGTGCATTTTGTTTTAAGATTGTCTTTTATTTCATTTATACTCTTTAATTGTATTTTCGTACCAAAATAACCGACCAATATCGGTCGGTTTTGTTCAAAAATAAAATTACCATCCGAATTCGGTCGGTTTTTTAAAATGACCAGCCGAATTAATCGAACGATTTCAGTCGGTTTTTTATATTAATTTTAATTTATTTTAAATTAATAACCGACCAAAGTTGGTCGGATTCTTGAAAAATAAATTCTGCGGGACTCAAAAATAGTTTTCCGCATTTTTGCGCCAAAGAAAATCAACCAAAGTTGGTCGGTTTCGTAAAAAAAAAAATACTTTGAAAAACTGACCGACTTTGGTTGGTTTTTTGGCCAATTTTTTGACCGACCAAAATTGATCGGTCGACCGCGATCGGTTTTCGCCGAATTTATAGTAGTGCAAGTTTTGTGGATTGATATAAATATTAACTTTAAGTTAAGTTATCTGTAATACGACAATGACAATAACAACAATAACATCAACTAAAACATATCCAGTACATAGTCAGGAAGAATACAGGAAAAACCATTTATATATGCTTTGATATATTTGAAAATATAGTACATAGACAGTTACATAATATATTAAAATACACTAATAACATAAAATTCTTCATACTATGAGAATATATAATTAAAACTCAAATAACTACTAGTAAAGTACAAATTTAAAACAGAAGTCCGTCGGAGTTAAACTCATTTGCAAAAAATTCCAACATTCTGTCGAAAATACCAATTAGTGTCTAACATATCGAATTAAATTAAGCTATGTGAAATAAGGTGTCCAAGAAAAATGAAAAAAAAGAAAGAAAAGGAGTGGAGAAGGCACGATTGGGCAAGTACTGGGTTAGCGAACGAAGGGAACTACCTGCGCGGATCGCACGATTATCTTCGGATTCCTGGATAGAGTGGAATAGAAAAGTCCGTCGACTCTTTTTAGTTTTAAAATGTTTAAATAAGTGTCTCTGGATCAGAATCATGGGGAATACTTCTTGATCATTTCAACGAACGTAAAGCCCCAATTCGAATTCCTTTTAAGTAATGTCCTCTTTGATAACTTGCATAATCTCAATTACTAATCCTTTGTGTATCTTGGTCTTACAAACGCAAAGCCCCAATTCGAATTCCTTTTATGTATAAAAATATCCTCTTAGATAACTTACATAATCTCAATTAATAATCCTTTGTGCATTTGGGTTTTCCTAACCATCCACTCATTTTTGCTTTCAACCTCCCGTTGTGGAAATCCATTTATGATAATAGACAGTAAAAACTCTATACAGTTGATCTTTTGAACCCACTTCAAATTATCATGACAATTCATCAATCTTGGGGTAAACAATCTCTATTGCTTGCTTATTTCCTTTAAGAAGAGATTAAAAAAATTGATTTTAACCACTTTATTTCTTCTTCTATTTGAAATTAAAAAATTTCAAGAGTTAGATTGTCGCATTTTTGTCAAAATTTTAAGTTTTACGAAGGATTTTATATTGTTCATCTGCTCCACATTCTCTTATCCGAGTACGTATACATGTAGGTCCTTAAACCTCCAATTACATAGATACATATGCTCAAAGAATAATGAAATACAATTATATCGACAGTTTCAACTGTTTACTTGTCACGATCCAAAATCTAACCATGGTCGTGATGGCACCTATCGTGTTACAAGGCAAGCCTACTTCCCAAAATATTGCTACTAAATCGATTATAAAAAATTAATAAAATCTCCCAACATTTAAATTTTTCATAAACTAAATTAACTCTAAATATAATATAGAAAAATACGGAAACGTGCCCCAAACATCGGGGTATCACTAAGTCATAAGCGTCTAAAACTATAAACTAAGATATATAAACTATCTAACTGTCCAAAGAAGAAATGACAAGAGGAGTAACAAGGTCTTGCGGACACTAGCAGCTGCCTCGCAATCTCCAAAGATATCCGGCCTGAACTCAACGATCGACGTGCTCTAACTCACCTGGATCTGCACATAAAGTGCAGGGTCTAATATGAGTACAACCGACTCAGTAGTAACAGAAATAACTAAGGAATTGAGCAGTAGTGATGAGCTAAGCAAAACAGTCCAATTATTTATTTTCACAATTTATAATAAACATGAATAAACAGGCAAATTCCATAAAACCAACAAATGCCACAAAGAAATTAACAGGTAAATGCAGCAACAACAAAAGTAAATGTAGCCTCATAGCAATGTCACTCCATCACTCATCACTCGCACTCAACACTCTGCGCTCACTGGGGGTGTGTACAGACTCCGGAGGGGCTCCCAAAGCCCAAGAGCTAAGCACGAACATCTCACGTGCCATATATCAATACCTGGATCTGCACGGTCAGCTCACGTGCTACGTGGACAGCTCACGCGCTATGGTATCAATACCTGAACTCGCACGGTCATCTCACGTGCTACGTAGACAGCTCACGCGCTATGGTATTAATATCCTCACAACCAGGCCCTCGGCCTCACTCAGTCATGTATCTCTCCAGCCTCACAATGCACCGCCAATTAAGGGGACACAACACACATCAAGTATCACAACATATCAACAAAATAATAGAGACTGAGGTAAACATGTACAATAATTTCTATGACTGAGTACACATAACGTGAGCATGAATGAAGCCTAAACAAGGTCTCTAACGTGAAGGCAGATAAGTTCACCAACAAGTAAATGGATAAACACATATAATGGTTATTAGGCCTCACAGCCTCACAGGACGGATCAAGTCTCAATCCCTCGAGGTATACACCCACACGGCAGTTACCTAGCGCGGGTATCACCTCCGAACAATCACATGATATCAAATTCTTCGGGTTTAAACCCCCAAGGCCAGAGTTAAAACTTTTACTTACCTCAACAGCATAAAATCCTACTCCGGAATGTCCTCGTCCCTCGACTCGGTCTCCAAAAGCTCCGAATCTAACCATAATCAGAATAATATTGTCAACATAGCTAGAGAATCGAATTCCACAATAAAAATTACAAAAACAAGCCAAAAATCCGAAACCGACCAAATCCTGGCACCCGGGACCACGTCTCAAAACAAGTAAAAAAAGGGGTAGAATAATAAACCTCGTCCTCTCTCGAGTCTAACCATATTAAATTTATCAAAATCAGACTCTGTTGCGTCCCTCAAATTCCTACCTAAAACTCTCCAAAAACTCATGTCCTAACTCCCTCAATTTCAATTTGAAATCATCAATCAAATCCCAAAACGAGGATGGATTAATGAGATATAACCAAAACCTAGTAGAGAACACTTACCCCAATCCATATGGTGAAAATCGACTCCAAAATCGCCCAAATCCGAGCTCCCAAACTCAAAATATGACCGAATGAACAAACCCTTATTTTATATATTTTTCTGCCATCTATTTTACCACGTTTCTCGTACTAAACGATCCTGAAACTCGCTTTTTATTCCTCTAATGGAATCCTTGTAAAATTTTAATCAAGTTAGACTTTTTAAACACTCAATTGGACCTTATAATAAAGGAGATATGATGGTTTCAATATTTGCAAATAGTGTAGATTTTTAATTACGCCGTCAGTGGCAATTCCGTAATTAATCTGAAAAATATGGCAACCTAATTCTTAGTAAAATGATCATAAAATCCTCATACGATGTCCAAATTCGATGATTCTTTCTGTTACGGGTCCGTAATTATGATACGGATCTAATGATTCAATCAAAAAAGAAATCGGAGCTCATTTGTTCAATATGATATCATTTATACTTGAAAAAACGACGTCAAAACATAAGAAAAAGGAGCGCAACACAACTCAAACCTATCCGAAACTCACCCGAAGCCCTCGGGACCTCAACCAATAATTTCAACAAGTCATATATCACTACCCGAACTTAGTCGAACCTTCGGAACACCCAAAACAATACTAAATCAACCTCGAATTCAAGCCTAAGAACTTCTAAACTTCCAACTTTCGCCAATTCAAGCCTAATTCTATCACAGACCTCCAAATTATATTCCGAACACACTCCTAAGTCTAAAATCACCCAACGAAGCTAATCGAATCATAAAAATCTAAATCCGAATTCATTTACTTATAAGCCAACTTCCGGTTGGCTTTTCTAACTTAGCTTCCTAATTAAGAGACTAGGTGTCTCATTTCACTCCAAACTACTCCACACCCAAATCTACCCGCTTGATATAACTCAACACAGCTGAATAACACATTAAGAAGCAAAAATTGGGGAAAATGAGCTAAAATTCTCATAACGACCGAGCGGGTCGTTACATCCTCCCCCTCTTAAACAAACGTTCGTCCTCGAACGTGCCCAGAGTTGTTCCAAAATCCATCAGATCGTTGTATCACCTCAAACAAATCTTTCTCGTCATATTCAAATCATATGAACTCATCTCACGGTAACATCACACTCATCACGTATCCATCCAGCCACCATTTTAACTAATAAGGGCACTACCGGACATATAAGTCCACAAGTACGCACTCACACAATCAACACCTCAGTGCTCAAGCTACAGTCAAAATCCGGCCTCAAGTTCTCCAGACTGGCCCAACATCAACACACAGAAATCACCTCTCACACCTCATCTAGGGAATCACAAGCCGTCTTTGCACAACTGATACCGAGCGTTTATGTGCGCATACGAATCCGTGGAAGGAATTCAAAGATTTACGCTTCAAGCTGAATCAATATCGCACGATAAGAATTCAAGAAGGTGAAGTTTATCTAAAAGTTTTGTAGCCTCTCGAAGATAAGTACAAACGTCTCTGTACGTTCCACTAGACTCTACTAAACACGCTCATGACTCGTGAGACCTATGTAACCTAGGCTTTGATACCAGTTTGCCACGACCCAAAATCTAACCATAGTCGTGATGGCGCCTATCGTGTTATATGACAAGCCTACTTCCCAAAATATTACTACTAAACCGATTATAAGAAATTAATAAAATATTTCAACATTTAAATTTTCCATAAACTAAATCAACTCTAAATGTAATATAGAAAAATACGGAAACGAGCCCCAAACATCAGGGCGTCACTGTCATGAGCGTCTAAAACTATAAACTAAGATATATAAACTATCTAACTGTCCAAAAGAAGAAATGACAAGAGGAGTAACAAGGTCTTGCAAACACTAGCAACTACCTTGAAATCTCTAAAGATAGCCAGCCAGAACTCAACGATCACCGCACTCTAACTTACCTGGATTTGCACATAAAGTGCAGGATGTAGTATGAGTACAACTGACTCAGTAGTAATAGAAATAACTAAGGAATTGAGCAGCAGTGACGAGCTAAGCAAAACCGTCAAATTATTTATTTTCACAATTTACAATAAACATGAATAAACAGGTAAATTCCTTAAAACCAACAAATGCCACAAAGAAATTAACAGGTAAATGCAGCAACAACAAAAGTAAATGCAACCTCACAGCAATGTCACTCCATCACTCATCACTCGCGCTCAACACTGAACACTTAACACTCAATACTCAATACACAACCCAAATCTATCCGAAACTCACCCGAGGCCTTCGGGACCTCAACCAATAATTCCTACAAGTCATATATCATTATCCGAACTTAGTCGAACCTTCGGAACACCCAAAACAACACCAAAACACCAAATCAACCTCAGATTCAAGCCTAAGAACTTCTAAACTTCCAACTTTCGCCAATTCAAGCCTAATTCTACCACGGACCTCCAAATTACATTCCGGACGAACTGCTAAGTCTAAAATCACCCAATGAAGCTAATCGAATCATAAAAATCCAAATCCGAATTCATTTACTCATATGTCAACTTCTGGTTGACTTTTCTGACTTAGCTTCCTAATTAAGAGACTAAGTGTCTCATGTCACTCCAAACTACTCCAGACCCAAACCTACCCACTCGATATAGCTCAACACAGCTGAATAACACAACAAGAAGCAAAAATTGGGAAAAACGGGCTAAAATTCTCAGAACAACCGACCGGATCGTTACATTACTTTTCACCGATTAATTTGGATTATTTCATCTCATTAATTATTTTTCATTAAATTAATTATCCCAAGTAGTTTGGGGTCAAGCGTTTTTGCTGTTGTATGTTTTAATCACAATCCGCAGGAGTGGATACACACTTATCGAAGCGGTATTACGCGACATCGCTTCGTCAAAATTTTGTATTAAATATATGTATTAATATTGTGAAGAAAGAGAGAAGTACAAAAAACTGACACTACTTGACATAAATTTCTTGGTTCATTGGTTTTATTCTACTTCAGATTCAAAGAAATCAATAGACTAAGACTATTTCTTTTCTAAAAATATAATAATTAAAATTATTATTTTCGTTCTTCTATAAATTTTGACACCACTTATAAAAATTTCTACGTATGCCCCTGACAATCTGTGTTGATTACTGTATAAGTTTTATAATTTTCAATGTTAATGGCTCCCTAATGATATATTAATTAATTTAACGGTTTAGACACTTATGACTGTCTCCTCTTAACTGGAAATGATTTCTTAGACATTATCTTTTTTACAAATATCAAATTATTTTATGGAACTATTGTAATTTATTAGACTATCAACAATGCCATTTTGTGTTCTCCCGGTAGGAGTATCATGTAAATGTATGACAATACTATCAAATGATTTTATTCAATTTCTTTTATTTTTAATACGAAGAACAGAGTAACCTGGTTGAAGTTTAACATACATCTGTGGTACACTGTAACCAATAAACTATTATAAACTAGTACAATAAGTAGATTTCTTCTGTGATTTATGTGATGCCCATGACAGAGGATGGACTAAAGAGAACGGGTCAAGCACGACTGATAGGCTTTTAAGTTGGCAAGTTTCTGAAGAAGGGGGTGCACATATTATCTTAGACGAAACCCACATCGGAATAAGAGGGGAAAGTGAAAAGCTTTATAAGGCATGACATTAGTTCACATAATACGCGCTCTTTGAGAGCTCGAGGTGACGTAGCACGAAAGACAAATGCATGCGAGTTAGGCCCAAAGAAGATAATATGTGCCATGGGCTTGAATCGTGACAATTTATTTGTTTGAATTCTATATTAGATATGAGATACGGTTTAGTATAGTTAATCATTTTGAAATGCGACATCTAAAAGTTGTAGAGATCTGTCTTACTTAGAGAGGAAAATTCAATTCTTTGCTCAAAAGAGTGGAGTAAATCTGCTTTTAATAGTATCTTTGTAATACTATTGATGAACTTACTAATTACAATAAGATCCATTCTATTCATTCATTTAATAAATTATACTAAAAAGAAGAAATAAATAATTATAGAGATCTTTCTTATTTGGGAGGATAATTAGGTTTTTACTCAAAAGAGGTGACTAAATCTGACTGTAGTAATATATTTGTAATTTTATTAATGAACTTACTACAGTTCCAATGCATGAGCAAGTATATATATGATGGCAATGAAGCCATAATAATCATCCATTTATTCTTTGCAATAAGAAGAAAAAGAAAGAAGAGTTGTATGTTCTTTTCTTCATAAAATGGCTTTCATCTCCCTCTCTTATATCAATTTCTTTTTTCTAGTTTTCCTTTTGAATGTGATTTCATTAAGAGCAGACCAAATCACAAGCATTTGTAGTTTTACCCAAGATCCAACCTTTTGTACAAAGACTTTTCAATCCGATCCTCGTTCTAAAACTGCTGATGTTGCTGAACTCGAAATCATGCTATCGATTTAGGAATGAAGAGCGCAAAAAACAACAGTTCGGAGATCCATTTTCTGATCTCAGGAGCCAAGGACTTTCGTTCCAAGACTAGATATACGCAATGTGGCAGTTTTTATGAGGGAATAATTGACGCATTGAACCAAGCAAAGAATGATTCAAAAGCTGCAAATCATGTAGATGTTAATCTACAAGGAAAATGTATAATTAATTATGCAATTGAATGCGATGAATTGTTAAATGAACCACCTCCACTTCAATCCTTTGTTTTATCCCAAGATAATCTGATTGCTCGGCGTTATGGTGAAATAATAGCCGTCGTATCTAAACTCCTTGTGCACTAGTTATGTTGTTGTTGTTCTTTAAATATTATCATGAATTGAAAATTTCGAGTTTGAAATCAAAGGTGTTGCGTTAACAAATTAAATACTTTGCCTATGAATATCTTCTATTAGTACTTCTTTTTACCCCGATCATTTGCGTTCTCTTCTTTTATTTATATACTACTAGTCAAGTTGTTCGCGCTCTGCAAGGTCATAATCATATCATATGATCTTGTTATAAAAACTTTATAGATGTAGAAGAGATACGGTTTTTGTGCATTATATGCGAATATAGTATCTTATCCTATTAACTCCAAAATTCATAGTATATTCAATTCCAAAAGCTATACACGCACTTCACTAACTCCTAAATAGATGATTCAAAATTGAAAATCGCTTAAAAAAATAGACTTTAAAAAGAAAGAATCAAAACCAAATTCGCTAAGTCCTAGTATTATCATCTATTCCTGAAGCACTAATATCAGATAATAACATATTCTTTTAAAAAACAAAACCACCAATTTCTCTCACTTTTCTTTCTACTTCGTAATCATTTTTCATACGTTTTTATACCTTAAGACTATTGAAAATTAATACCTCTAGAAAAAAAAATTGAATCCATGAAAGGAAATTACAACAAGTCTAAGTATTTCAGCATTGTTCATATATTCAGCGTATAATGTGATTGATAAAATTGTCTCTTTCTTAGTGCAAGGAGAAGAAAATATAAAATAATCTCAAAGTGATTTATATTAGCGCAATGATCACTTTTAACCCATGACCAAATTTATTTACATCTGATAGCCTAAAAGTGTATAAAATTTATATCTTTTTGAATATAACATACAGAAATGCATATATATACAAAAAAAAAAAAAAAATTGGCTACTATTTTGAGAGCTTGTCATGACCCGGAATCCCAACCATGGGATCGTGGTGGCGCCTAACATCCACTAGCTAGGCAAGCCGACATGAAATAATTAAATAACCAATTTAGTTGCTTTTGCAGTTTATTTTAATCCCGATGTTGATCCGACGCAACGTACTAGCTGTTAATACATAATTAACTATCAGCAAACGAACGTTCTCCTGTGCTTCCAGACATGCTGAGCTCCACATATTCTTGTACAGTCAAAGAAGATCAATTCCGTAAAAGATGAGATCAGTAAATGACAATTCACTAAAATTTCATCTTTGTGAGATCGTCAATATTGTTTAGGAATCGAAACCGGACAAAGCTCGCACACAAGCCTGCTACCAAGCAGGAGCAAAAAAGGAATATGTTGAATTGGGACAGTTTTAACAGTTAAAAATACAATGGTGGTGTACAACGAGAAATAGAAATCCAGTCTAACACAGTATTGATATAAATCACGTGATAATATCTACTCCCAGAAATCCGAAGTCACGAGTACACGAGCAACTAGAAATATACAAACAAAAGTCTGAAATAAATGCAACTATTTCGATAGAAATGAACAGTAAAAGTGGGAAAAGGAAGGGGACTTCAAGGTCTTCGGTCGCCAGCAGATCTACCTCAAGTCTCCTTATGCAATGATCCGAGTTGGCGCACCTCACGCTCTGCTAGGACCAATACCAGTATTTGTAGAAGAAGTGCAGAAGTGTAGTATGAGTACAACCGACACAATGTACTCCGTAAGTGTCGAGCCTAACCCCGACGAGATAGTGACAATACTACGATAAGACAACTACGTAAATAAACCCGTACAACTGTATATAAAGCAACAATAATAACAGAGAATGATAAGGTACAAATTAAGAGGGGGCATGTGAAAAAGGGAAAATATAATATCTATGACAAGTATAAAATAACGAAATAACCAAGTAAATCGTCAATACCGGTCAAATCAGTCTAACCAATAATATGAATATGACAAGGCATTAGCCTTCGTGCTTTTTCTCTCTTCCTCACCTTGCAATAATATGAATTTAATGGCACAGCATCACCCTTTATGCTTCTACCCCATCCTCACCATGTAGCAATAATAGTGAATAAAATGGCACGACATCACCCTTCGTACTTTTACTCTCTTCCTCACCATATAATAATGATATGAATTAGAGTAATAAATAATGCAGAGAATAAATTTAATGTCAAATATTGTGCCATAATACCAAACTTTAACTTCCAAAAGTATTCAACAACTATGAAATAAGCAATAATTATGAAACGAATAATCAAATAAGTAATAATCTAACCGAAGTATCGATATCAGAATTAACAAAGCAATAAAATACAAAGAGACAAGTTCCATCCGCATGCTTTAACCCAATAACAATGTATAAGCACTCGTCACCTTACATGTACGTTGTTCGCACACATAAAACACGTAGCAAATAGACTAACAAGTCCTAATCCCTCAAGTCAAGGTTAACTACGACAATTACCTTGCTCTGCAATCAAATCAAAGCTCAATTAGATCTTTGTCTCTAGAATTAGCTTCCAAACCAATCAAATCTGACAATACCAAATATGATTCAAACAATTTAAAATAAGCTTTAGAAACTACCACAAGTGAAAAAGATTAAATCTTTAATGTTTTTGAAAAAAGTCAACAAAAGTCAACCCGATGCCCTCTTGGTCAAAACTCGAGATTCAGACCAAAACCCAATTATTCATTCACCCCAAGCTTGAATATATGATTATTTTCGAAATTCAATCTCAATTTGAGATCTAAATCTCAATTTCTCAAAATCTCCAATTCCTACCTAAATCCCTAATTTCTACCATGAAAAAGCATAAATTAAAGGTTAAAATCAGTAGGTGTTTATGAAAATGGAATGAAACAACTTAAAATCTACTAACCTATAAAGTTGGGATGAAAAACCTCTTCAAAATCGCCTCTAGACCGAGCTCAAACTTGAAAACGGTGAAAAATGAGTTTAATCCTGACTTTGGGATATTTAAGTCATTGGGTGTCAAGACCGTCGCGTTTGCGATGCACAACAGCCAGAATGGCCTACACCTTCATGATGTACCTCACACATTCGAGAAGGCATCACCCATAGCCTTCGAGTTTGCGAGCCAGGGCTCGCATTCGCGTAGAGTAACAGCCAAGTTCCTTCCCAAGCCCCCTAACCCTATGCGTTTGCGAGAAGCTTGTCGCGTTCGCGATGAAGAAATCCACCCCCAGCCCAAGTTACCCTTCACGATTGCGAGGGTGGTTGCAATCGCGAAGAACAACGCACCAGATATTATAAAACAAGCTTAAGCTCCAACCTCTAAGTTCAAAATTGGCCCGTAGCCTATCCGAAACTCATGCGAGCCACTCGGGCTCCAAAGCAAAGACACACACAAGTATAATAACATCATGCGAACTCTCTCGCACGCAAAATAACAAAATAACACCTAGAACTAGAATCGGACATCAAAATGCATGAAATTTTTAAAGAAACTTGAAAACTTTCAAATTTACAACCGAGCGTCCGAATCTTGTCAAATCAACTCTGTTTTGCACCAAATTTTATGGACAAGTCATTACTAGTAAAATAAACCTATACCAAGTCCCGGAACCGAAATCCTAACCCGTTACCTATAAAGTCAACCTATGGTCAAACTTCGAAATTCTTTAACCCTTCAAATTACTTGTTTTCAACAAATCACGTTCAAGTTAGGGACTTCCGAATTCAATTTTGGGCATGTACCCAAGTCCCAAATAATGATACGGATCCATCAAGACCGTCAAAATATCGATCCGAGTCCATTTATATAAAATTTTGACCGTAGTCAACTCAAATCATTTTTAAGGCAAAAATTTACATTTTCTTCAATTTTTCACATAATGACTTTCCAGAATGAGGCACGAACTGTGCATACAAATCGAGGAACGCTAAACGGAGCAAATCATGGTCTCAGAATACGAAAATAAGGCTAAAACTCAAAAAGACCTATCGAGTCATCATATTCTTCACCTATAAAATAAATAATTATAGATATCTTTCTTATTTGGGAGGATAATTAGGTTTTTGTTTAAAAGAGGTAAATAAATCTGACTGTAGTAATATTTTTGTAATTTTGTTAATGAACTTTCTACAGTTCAAAAGCATGAGCAAGTCTGTATATGAAGGGAATGAAGCCATGATAATCATCCATTTATTCGTTGCAATAAAAAGAGTTGCATGTTCTTTTCTTCATAAAATGGCTTTCATCTCCCTCTCTAATATCGATCTCTTATTTCTAGTTTTCCTTTTGAATGTGATTTCATTAAGAGCAGAACAAATCACAAGCGTTTGTAGTTTTACCCAAGATCCAACTTTTTGTACAAAGGCTTTTCAATCCGATCCTCGTTCTAAAACTGCTAGTATTGCTGAACTCGAAATTATTGCTATCGATTTGGGAATGAAGAGCGCAAAAAACACCAGTTCGGAGATTCTTTTTCTGATCTCAGGAGCTAAGGACTTTCGTTCTAAGAGTAGATATACACAATGTGGCAGTTTTTATGAGAATAATTGACGCCTTGAGCCAAGCAAAGAATGATTCAAAAGCTGCAAATCATGTAGATGTTAATCTACAAGGAAAAGTATCATTAATTATGCTATTGAATGTGATGAATTGTTAAATGAACCACCTCCACTTCTATCATTTGTTTTATCACAAGAAAATTTGATTGCTCGGCGTTACGGCGAAATAATAGTCGTCGTACCTAAACATCTCGTGCACTAATTTTGTTGTTGTTGTTGTTTAATATTATCATGAATTGAATTTTTCGAGTTTGAAATCAAAGGGCGAGTTCCTTTAGCAGTAGCTGTGTTGTGTTAACAAATACTTTGCGTATGAATATCTTCTATTATTACTTTTTACCCCGATCATTTGCGTTCTCTTCTTTTATTTATATGCCACTAGTCCAATTGTCCGCGCTCTGTGTTCGAATAATTATCAGTTGATTACTATCCAGGAAAATTAACACTTTGATGACTGTTACTACAGTTAACTACTAAAAATTAAGCAAATAACAATTGGTCACAAAAGACAATAGATGAGCAACAAAGAAATATCAATGACAGGGATAAGGTTATTTGACTAGATAGGTGAAAGATAACTGACCCTGGATCCAATTCTTGAGTTAATTCACTCTATAATACAGTTGATTCTCACGACTTCAACCGATAATCAGATTGCACTTGAAGTTAATATTCCTCTTTCGATTAAACGTTAATTCAGTAATTAATCCAATTGAAGCACGATAAAATATTGCAACAATCAAATGATGGTTATGATCTAAAGGGTAACCTCTCACGAATATTTGCCTATTTTCTAGTTAGATTAACAATTCAAGAGGCTCTTTTGATTACCTATTTGAATCCTGAATTTAAACTAGACCATAAGATGTGAAGAAATTCAATATCAAACTCCTCTTTCGATTAAGCAAAACAATAAATAACTCAAAATGCAAATTAAAACTCCATCAATTAATTCTAACAATTATCAAGAATCGAATCCTTAATCAAGTTATCAAAATACCATATATTTCAACATCCTAATGGAAATTACTCCTTAACAATGGAGTAATACATCTCAAATAAGTTTAAGAACAAAGAAACCATCAATTCTAATGATTCGATACAAACTCTCATATTGCATCGATTGCAGGTTGTAATATTGATGAATTCTTGAGTCTTCTTGCCTTGGTTGGTTCTCCAATCTCCCGTAGGCCAAAAGTCCCTCAAAATTCGTGTTTTTGGTGTATTTATACTGTGTAGAAACAAGCCCGGACAAAACTACCCTTTCCTAGCCGAACTTGGAAATCACTCTAACAATTTTGCACAGCTACGCCACATGCCACGCAGCCCCATGTGGCGTGCTAGTGTGGAAATCCAGAGAGCTAGCACTTTGCTTGTTCATTTTTGCACTGCCGTGCCACATGCAGTGTGGTAGTGGCTTTTTTCTCAAAGTAAATTCATGTGTTCACTTTTTGATATCCGAACTTGGTTCTCGACCATTGAACATGATTCTGGCTTAATTTCTTGGGCTTCTACTCAGACTTCAAAGCTCCAACTTGTTTGATTTCACTTCAAATTACCTAAATAGCTCAGAGTCATTTCTTACAAGGCATAAAACACCTAATAAGTATAATTTACTATCAATTAAAGTCAAGCACACTTAAAATTTAGTAATTAGAGTGCAATACTAAGGCTAACACACGAATTTTTACCTATCATCAACACCCCACACTTAAACCATTGCTTGTCATCGAGCAATTAAAATGCACTTCACCTAGGGACGACCTTTTCATTAAATAACATCCCTAACACAGTATACCAAGAATATTTAAAATCGACTAAGCACCCTATCATAACATCCTGACCTTAGGACTCGACTAAAAAGCACCACGCATTTTTCACAACCTGTTCACTTACTCTAATACAGAGGTCAAAGACTTTACCTTACCTTCGCAAGTCATGTTCCCTCACACAAACAATAGAAAGCAGTTCCATATACAATAAAGTTCAAGAACAATTAGGAATTCAAGATAGAAATAATTCACTCACTCTAAGAAATAAAATTCATGCGCCACAGAAGACGTACCATATGATTTTCCGTAGTGTAATACTCTGCTAATTTAGCTCATTCAATCAAGGATTAAGTAGGACTTTAATTGGTTATACTGTAGGCTACGGGGATGGGTATGATACATTTGGATATAGTGATTACACCTCCCTAAGCACTTTCATACATATACATTAACTATTCAAACCTCACACTTATGTTGAACCAAACCCCAACCTTCACATCATATTAACATCAAGCTCCCAATTTCCTTAAGCACAGAAAAAACAAGATTTACCACTAGCAAGGACTAATTTTCTCAATAATATATACAAACACCAATATTTTCTTTTTCTAGATTCTGATTTTCTCTTCTTCTTTTATCTCAATTCCCTACAAGTGGCTCTCACAACAATGCACCTTTCTCTTTTTCTATAGTTTCACTCAAAACCCAACCATACCTCTTTGTAGCTTTTAATAAGCTCATACCAAAATCATGTGCTCAAGAGAGGTCATCAGTTCAAACAGATAGTCAATTCAAACAAAGAGGTAAGACTTGTAGTGTGGTTTCCAAAAGAATAGGATTACAGGTTCAAAGGGGTTAACTAAGATGCACAACAATTAGGCGGCTCACAGATTTATAATTGGCTCAATACAAAAATGCCTATATCACTTCCTAGACGGAACAAGACTACTATTTTACTTTGAAAACACACGGGGCAAGTTCTAGACATCACTAAAATGCACAGAATATCAACAAAAACCTCACTCATACAGTGGCACATAACTCGCTTAGAATTGGATCTTTCCCGACTCTCTAGTCAAAGTATTTTAGCAGAGTTACGATCAAGTAATTTAAGGCACTTATCTAAGCGTCAAGAAGTGAGCCTAGGCATCACGACTAAGGCACTCACCACTCTCAAGGCATATGCAGTCAAGAAAAATTGCTTCAAATTAGTACTATGGCTCAAGATTCTTTATTCCTATAAAATAAAAAACTAACTACACCCGGTTCAAGAAAAACCTTGTATTTTTCTCGTTCAAGTTCAAATACCTCAAGAAGACAGTCGACGAAATCCATTATTGGGAAGAGTCGAAACTAAACTATTAACTACTAACTATTATAGGCCGATAGAATTCAGAGTTGTGATTACATGCCATATTGTCTAAGAAAGCAAGAAACAAATCAGACAAAGCCAACTAGCAAATAGAAAACAAGTACAAATACAATCGAATAGGAGAACCCCACACTTAAGAAATTGCATTGTCCCAATGCAAAATAGTAAAACATGAGTGAAAAGGTAACTCCCTGATGCCCGTGGCCTACTCCTCATTAACAACCTCAAAGGTGTGCATGTACTCTTCATCATCAGAGGGAACAAAGTTTGCATACTCATCTGGTGGCATCTGTACTCCTGCGGCTAAGCCTAACCACCACTGCGTGATCGCAGAGAGGGGATGGTCCTCCTGCAGCTCTGCCAAGTCAACCTCCCCCGAGCAGCGCAAAGGCACATATCAGCAAATATCAATTGCAGTGTCTCCTCAACATGAAGAAATCTCTTATCTATAAGAATAACAACAGCAGAGGGGTCTGTCACAGCTGTGACATCAAAAGGCTTAAGAGCCTGCAAAATCGGAATCTCCCGATCATAATGGAACTCTTCCTCCATATGGTGAGTCCTCAGAAGCCGCGTCTACTCGGGAAATATAAGAACTGGAGAGCATAATAATTAGCCTTGGCTTACAGCCGGCTAATTCAAAATGGTAACAGGTAACCAAGAGAGAAAGCATAAAGCTTTTAGGGTGAGAGAGAGAGAGAGAGTTTTGAACCAATGTGTTCGTCTTTGTGTTAATGAGAGAGTATGTATATATAGTAGTTCGAAACTAGGTAAAAATAAGGCAAGAATCACAATAGTATAGTAATTATGGAAC
Organism: Nicotiana sylvestris; assembly: GCF_000393655.2. Taxonomy (NCBI): domain Eukaryota; kingdom Viridiplantae; phylum Streptophyta; class Magnoliopsida; order Solanales; family Solanaceae; genus Nicotiana; species Nicotiana sylvestris. The sequence continues at coordinate 15,439,733 of NC_091064.1, forward strand.
TCAGAACCAATTAGAGCAAAGTCAAGAGAAGTACTCCCTTAAGTTAAGGGAATCAGTTCAAACGGTAAGAACAAGTAACACATAAGGAAAGAAATCAATGTATGACCAATAATGAAAGATTTCAAACTCAGTAAGTATAGGGTAAACAGTTAGGGCTAAGTTCAGAAAACTCTAATTAATGAGATAATCAGTAAGAATAAAGTACCACAACAGACAATGTAGGCGAATTAATTAATTTGAATAGAAAGGGTAGAAATCGAGGGTTTAAAGGAAGGTATTCCATTCCAACCATGAAATAGGGAATCCAGAATCAATCAAAGAGAAAGTCATGATTCAGTGTTCAACATATAAATAGAGTAAGATAAGAACAACCAGACATAGCAAACACGAAGGTTAAACAACACTTATGGAAAGTATCAAGTCTTGAACAGTCAAGATGGAAAGAAGCATATAAAAGTGATATAAGTCAGGCTAAAACTCAGTAAGAATATATCCGAGTCAAGATAGTCACAGAAACTCAAACAAGAAATGATTAGTCATGCTAATACAGAGAACCAATCGAAGAAACCTTGAAAATTAGGTCTTTCAACATAGACGAGTTGAAGAGGTAGTAAAATCATAGAATCGGTCAAAAATATGCGAGAAATAGAAGTTTAAACATAAAGAATTAGTTTAAACAAAGTATTTAAAAAAGTTCTGAAACCCTAATTTTTTAGAAGAAGACGAAAACACTTGAAATCACATGATTCTTGTAAAGAGTTCCAAGGACTGTGTAAAATATTAAAGAAACAAACTCAAATCGTTCTAGATCTCTACAGATTTAGGAGATATAGGCAGAAATTAGGGTTTCAGAAGAAACCCATATAGAGATGAAAGAACCTGTCTAGAATCCCAAGGATCGTAACAAATACAACGTGATTTTGCTCGAAATCATGTTGGAGTAACCAAGAACAGACAAATGACAAACCCTAGGTGCAAGTCGGCATGGACCTGGGCCCTTGAAGACCTTAGAGAAGGCAAGCATGACATGAGAGAAGCCATTGGAGGCTTAGGAGTCGATGAGAGACCACCAGAGAAGACCAGAGAAGAGAGGTCGGGGGTTGAAGGGCTAGGGTTTGGTTGAGTTACTGAGAGAGGAGAGGATATGAGAGAATATAGAGGCGGCGGGTTTGGTAAAATGTGTTAGGGTTAGGTGTCGTTTAGAGTTAAAAATGGCAAGAGTTAATACGGGTCGTTGATCTCTCAGATGAACGGCCATAATTTAATTGGTTTTGGGTCGGGTAGGTATGTTTAGGGTTTGGGTTGGGTGGTTTAATATGAAATTGGGCTGGGGTATTGGCTTTCAATTAGGCTAAATTGAAATCCAATTTGGCTAAGTTTTAAATAGCCATTTTAATGCTATACAATTTACAGTAAATAGTAAATATTTTGTAAAAAATAATTACATGTACTAAAATAATTTAAAATAGATATTTAACATTTTAAAAATATAGAAGATTAATTGTATGCATATAAATGTAATTATACATTAATATGGCTAATATTGCAATTATATGCAAATTAGCTTTAAAAATGAAAAATGCAATTATAAAAATGCATTAAAAATATTTTAACAATATTTTGGCATAAATATAGAATTTAGATGACTAAGTTACCACAATAATAATTTGAGGGACAATTATCGGGGATTTTATGAGTAAAAGGGGAGTAAATAAATTAATTTAAAATCTTTAAAATTATAGAAAAATTATAAAAACCTTGTGCATGATTATATATACATATATATGCTATTTTGAAAGTATTTATGCATATTAAAAATATATAAGGTAAAATTGGGTATCAACAGCTGCCCCTCTTTACCCGGGAAGGATGAAAGAGTTTTCGGGTAAATAAATGATGGCCAATTTTGATCGGAAGGGATGCTTTAAAAGATAGGGGCTGGACTCCGATCTTCGAGTTTCCTATATATTCCTGGTCTTACGGGAATCAGGCCATGTATTCATCAGTAGAATATATCGATGAAGTTATTGCAAGAACGAGCACGAGATGCGGAAACAGCCATGGTGAGCGGTTAAGGTTCGAGATAGTTAAAGGAACTGGAGAGAGATTGCTCCTATTAGGATAGTGGTTGCTTACTAGTTACTTGTGGATAAAAGATGCTACAAACATGTATTTGCAAAAATTTAAACATGATGCAGATTCCCTTTGGACCATGAAGGTTGTCTTTGGACGGTTAAAGATGATGTCCTTGGACCATGATGTACTGGGCCATGAATTGTTTAGTGAGGGATTCGCAGGCCATAAAATGGTGTTCTTAGGCTATGAAGATGGTGCCTCCGAACCATGACGCCTTTGAATAATGATATGCAAATTTGAGGGATCCTCAGGCCATGGCATAGTGTCTTCCGGCTATGAGGATGATGCCTTTAGACTATGATGCCTTTTGATAGGTTGGAGATATTTTAGCCCATGATATGTAATAGTCATGATATTATCAAAACAATGCTTAGTCTCGTGAAATGGAGGGCAGAGCTTAGCCCGATTGAAAAGTGAATAAAGAGTACTTAGAAATAGAGCAATATTCGTGCAAAGAGGGACATTGCTTAGTCCCATACAGATGGGGAGGCAAGGATTAGCCTCATGCGAGTGTGGAGACAGGGATTAGCCTCATGCAAATAGGGAGGAAAGTATTAGCCTCATGTAAATGTGGAGTCAGGGATTAGACTCATGCAAATAGGGAGGTAGGGATCAGCCTCACGCAATTATTGAGTCAGGGATTAGACTCATGCAAATAGGGAGTCAAGGATTAGCCTCATGCAAATGTTGAGTTAGGGATTAGGCTCATGCAAATAGGGAGGCAAGGATTAGCCTCATGCAAGTATGGAGACAGGGATTAGCCTCATGGATTCAAGGATTAGACTTATACAAGTACGAAGGCAGGGATTAGCCTCATGGAGTCAAGGATTAGACTCAGGCAAATAGGGAGGCAGGGATTAGTCTCATGCAAGTGTAGAGTCAGGGATTAGACTCATGCAAATTGGGAGGCAGGGATTAGCCTCATGCAAGTATGGAGGCAGGGATTAGCCTCATAGAGTCAAAGATTAGACTCATACAAATATGGAGGCAGGGATTAGCCTCATGGAGTCAAGGATTAGACTCATGCAAATAGGGAGTCATGGATTAGCCTCATGCAAGCATGGAGTCAGTGATTAGACTCATGCAAATAAGGAGGCAAGAATTAGCCTCATGCAAATATGGGAGGCAGGGACTAGCCTTATGGAGATATAGAGGCAGAGATTAGCCTCATGCAGATGTGGAGTCTGGGATTAGACTCATGCAAATAGGGAGGAAGGAATTAGCCTCATGCAAATGTGGATTCAAGGATTAGATTCACTAAAATAGGGAGGCAAGGATTAGCCTCATGCAAATGGGGAGGCAAGGATTAACCTCATGTATGGAGTCAAGGATTAAACTCATGCAAATAGGGAGGCAAGAATTAGCCTTATGCAGGTATGGAGTCAAGGATTAGACTCATGCAAATAGGGAGGCAAGGATTAGCCTCATGCAAGTATGGAGGCAGGGATTAGCCTCATGCAAGGAGCAAGCAACAAATAAGAGTAGTGTATGTCTTAGCTGGAGATGTATTTGATGTTTGATGGCCTGATTGATAGTGAATTATCTTTGTGTATACATGTTTCGCGAATGTTATTGTTACGTCAAATGTGCCTGCATTCAAAGAAAAATTGTAAGTTTTGTAGGGCGAAGGTTGGTTCGTGCTTCTATCGGCTGGCTTTACTTTGCTCCGTTCTGAAAGCCTTTTGAGTTCCCCTGGGTGACACCTGATTGATATAGAAATAGAGTTTTCAAAAATATGCAGTTATTGATAAAAATAGAGTTGTTTTGGAAACGTATTGATATATCAGGTAATTTTGATGAACTAGTGACTGTAACACATCTCGAAGGCATTGCAGCTCTCTTATATTGGAATTTTGAGGGTCCTTCTCAAAATTCTGCCCCAGTTTGGTAGATGATCTTTGACCGTTTGCGGATAATGGATCTTGTTGAACCTTCTCCGAAATTTTGAGAATCCTTCTCAAAATTCTGCCCCAATTTCTTAACATGTTGGCATTGGCTGGACTTGCTCCGGAATTTTGAGGACCCTTCTTAAAATTCTACCCCAATTTCTAATCTTGGGGAAAATAAAATTTTTATTATGATATGACCGAACCTATAAAGCTGCCTACGTATCCCCTCTTTAATGGGAATCAGGTCAAGCATAGTTCAATTACATCAGAAAAGAAATGCGAAATAATCTAGGCAGAGTATCTCTTGACTGCGTCTGAATTGATTGGTTTTGGCCAGACTTCTCCGTCCATTTTTGTAAGTATGAGTGCTCCTCCTGTTAGTACCCTATGAACCATGTAGGGACCTTGCCAGTTGGGAAAGAATTTCCCTTTGGCTTCATCTTGATGCGGGAAGATTTTCTTCAATACCAACCACCGTGGTGCGAACTGTCTTAGCTTGACCTTTTTGTTGAAAGCTCTGGACATTCTGTTCTGATAAAGTTGGCCGTGACATACTGCGTTCATCCTCTTTCCATCGATAAGGGCCAACTATTCATAGAGATTGCTTATCCACTTTGCATCGCTGGGTTTGGCTTCCTTTATGATCCGTAAAGAAGGAATATCCACCTTGCTGGGATGACAACCTCGTTACCATAAACCAGCATGTAGGGAGTTGCCCCGTTTGATGTGCGAACCGTGGTGTGGTATCCCGGTTGGTGGCTTCTACGGCTCCATTCATCTGAGGTCTATAGGTTGTGGAATTCTTGTACTTGATTTTGAAAGTTTCACACATAGCTTTCATCAGATCACTATTGATATTGGCGACGTTGTTGGTAATAATAGACTCCGGAACTCCGAATCGGCTACGATCCTTGACAAAATCTGCAATGACTTTCTTGGTTACAGCTTTATAAGATGCAGCTTCTACCCATTTTATGAAGTAATCAATGGCTACCGGAATAAACCTGTGTCCATTTGAAGTAGTGGGGTCAATCAGACCAATAACATCCATTCCCCAGGCGGCGAATGGCCAAGGTGGGCTTGTTGCATTGAGCTTATTTGGCGGCACTTTTACCATGTTGGCATGCACTTGACATTGAAAGCATTTGCGAACATACTGAATGCAATCCGTCTCCATGGTCATCCAAAAATAACCTGCCCAGAGTATCTTCTTAGACAAGACAAAACCATTCATGTGCGGGTCATAGGTCCTGACATGTACATCCTCAAGTAACTTAGAAGCTTCCGTTGCGTCAACACATCTTAGTAAACCCAAATCAAGAGTTCTTCTGTACAAGTTTCCTCTGATGTGGAAGAAGTGATTTGACAATCTCTGGAGTGTGAGTTTCTGAGTGTGATTTGCATGCTCCGAATATTCTCCTTTTGATAAATACTCTTTGATGTCATGGAAGCAAGGCTTTCCATCTGCTTCTTCTTCGACATGAGCACAATACACTAGCTGATTATGGATCCTCACTGGAATGAGATCAATGTAATTATTATCTGGGTGTTGTATCATAGATGACAAAGTGGCCAATGCATCGGCGAACTCATTCTGAATTCTAGGAACATGTCTGAATTGTATCTTCGTAAACCTCTTTCTTAGTTCTTGCATATGGTGTAGATAAGGCAATATCTTGGAATTCTTTGTGGCCCACTCTCCTTGTACCTGGTGCACAAGCAAATCTGAATCACCAATCACCAGCAACTCCTGAACGTTTATGTCGACTGTCATGTTGAGCCCTAGTATGCATGCTTCATACTCTGCTATGTTGTTGGTGCAAGGAAATCTAAGTTTAGCAGATACCGGATAATGTTGACCCGTTTCTGATACCAAAACTGCTCCAATGCTCACTTCTTTAAAATTTGCGGCTCCATCGAAGAACATCCTCCAACCATTGTATGTTTCGGTAATGTCCTCTCCTACGAATGATACTTGTTCATTAGGAAAATATATTTTTAGAGGTTCGTATTCTCCTCCCACCGGATTTTCAGCGAGGTGATCTGCCAATGCTTGTCCTTTGACTATCTTTTGAGTTATGTAGACGATGTCGAACTCACTTAATAGTATCTGCCATTTTGCCAATTTCCCAGTAGGCATAGGTTTTTGAAATATGTACTTTAGAGGGTCCATCCTAGATATGAGATATATAGTGTAGGCGCAGAAGTAGTGCCTCAATTTCTGAGCTGTCCAGGTCAAAGCGCAGCAAGTGCGTTCAAGTAGAGAATATCGTGCTTCATAAGGTGTGAAATTCTTACTCAAGTAATATATGACTTTCTACTTTCTTCCTGTCTCATCATGTTGTCCCAAAACACATCCGAAGGCTCCATCTAATACAGATAGATAGAGTAGCAAAGGTCGTCCTGGTTCTGGCGGGACCAAAACTGGTGGTGTGGATAGGTACTCATTGATTTTGTCAAAAGCTTTTTGACAATCCTCAGTCCAGCTTGTTTCGGCATCCTTACTTAGCATTTTGAAGATGGGTTCACATATGATTATGGACTGTGCTATGAAGCGACTGATATAGTTGAGACGTCCTAAGAAGCCCATTACATCCTTTTTACTCTTAGGTGGTGGTAACTCCTAAATAGCTTTGGCTTTAGATGGATCCAGTTTGATCCCTCGACGACTGTCGATGAATCCCAGTAACTTTCCTGCGGGAACCCCGAATGCACACTTTGCGGGGTTCAATTTCAAATTGTACCTCCTTAGCTTGTCGAAGAACTTCCTCAAGTCTACTATGTGATCTATGAACCTCTTGGATTTGATACTGACATCGTCCATATACACTTCTATTTATTTATGTGTCATATCATGGAAGATGGTTGTCATGGCTCTCATGTAAGTGGCCTCAGCACTCTTCAGACCGAATGACATCATCTTGTAACAACATACACCCCATTGTGTAATAAAATATGTCTTCTCTGCATCTTTTTCATCCAACCAAATCTAGTGATAACCCGCGAAGTAATCGACAAAGGATTGGAGTTCATGCTTGGCGCGGTTATCAATCAGGATATGTATATTCGGCAGCCGGAAGTCGTCCTTGGGACTTGCTCTATTTAAATCCCGATAGTCAACACATACTCTGACTTTCCCGTCTTTCTTCAGAACTGACACAATGTTAGCTAACCAGGTTAGATATTCGACCACCCTGAGAACTTTGGCTTTGATCTGCTTGGTAACTTCCTCCTTGATTTTCAGGCTCATGTCTAGTTTGAACTTTCTGAGTTTCTGTTTTACTGGCGAACACATGGGACTAGCAGGCAACTTGTGAGCCACTATGGAAATGCTCAAACCGGTCATGTCATCATATGACCAAGCGAAAATGTCCTCATATTATTTTAGGAAACGAATGTACTCTTCCTTCTCTGTTGGTGACAAGCGAATGCTGATGTAGGTCTTCTTGACGGTCTCGGCGTCTCCTAAATTTATTTCTTTTATCTCGTCCAGATTGGAATTAGGCTTATTCTCAAAATTTTCAACCTCCCTAACGATTTCCTCGGGTATCTCATCTTCTTCCTCTGAATCACTATCCTCATGTTGCGTTGTGTCATTACATGTCACAGTCACTGGTTCATCAGGAAAAGTAATAATAACGCTGTGGAAAGGAAAAGTGTAAAGATAATAGTGAATAATAAAGAGCAAATGCATTTGATTAAAACTTGCAAAATTGTCCAGACAAAGCACGTCTTGATGAATCGAGCATTTATTTTGAAACAAGTAAAGCTTAAAACAAAACTACGAGAAATCTTAAATGCCTAGAATGGCTATAGAAGTAAATTTTGCTAAGCTACCTAGGGACTTGGCGGGCTCGGGATGGTGTGGTGGTCCAGTTTCTGAGAACAACTCCCTTCTTCATGGTTTGACTAGTAAGGCCTTCTTCTTCCTCCTCCTCAATTATGGCACTACAATCCATGTCCTCATCCTCCAAGAACAAATTCTTCAACCAACTAGTGCTTCTTCCTCTACACTCCCCCATATTATGTCAGCCTGATGAAAAACTTGTTCCAAACGTTGCACTGGTTGCTCAAGAGGGTAATACGGCCCATGCCATAGAGGCGACCAATCATTGTACTCTTACCATGTATACTGGTATCCGAGCCCAAAAGTGGTACCATGATTTTTTAGCTGTATTAGTTTGGTAATGCCTTGGAGGTTCTTTCCCAACCCTTTGCCGGGTTCATATCCGGACCATGCTAGTATATTTTCTATTTTGTTACTCCACCACTTATCCTTCTCTACGGCATTGACTCGTTCGATGTGATGATAGGCTTCCCTTCCTAGCCTTCTTCTATGTCCAATGGCCGGGATGGTTTGACTAGTGTAGATACTTCGATCTCCATGGATGATCACCTCCTGATGGTTCCATTCGAATTTCACGGCTTGATGTAGTGTGGAAGGCATGGCTCCATCAGCATGGATCTATAGTCGGCTCAACAGAAGATTATAAGAGGCTGGTATGTCAAGAACTTGGAATTCAACGTCGAACCAAGTTGGCCCCAACTACAAGCAAAGGTTGATTTCCCTGATCGTGACCCTCTAGGACCTATCAAAAGCCTTCACATTCATGCTTCCTACTAGTATCTCGTGGAAACCTTTGTCCAGCCTCTTCAGAGTGTCCAATTGACAAATATTTAGGCTCGAACCTCCATCAACCAAGACCCTAGCAATGAGCTTGTCTTCAAATTGCACTGTGATATGCAATGCTCGATTGTGATTTAAATCCTCAGGTGGTAGCTCGTCTTCGTGAAAGATAATCTTATGGCTCTCCAGCACTTGCCCAACCATGTTGGCCATTTCTCCACCAGTGATGTTATTGGGTACATAAGCCTCACTTAGTACTTTCATCAAAGCATTCTTGTGTGCCTCTGAATTCTGCAATAGTGACAGGATAGATATTTGAGCAGGGACTTTGTTCAAATGCTCAATAACAACAAACTCATTTGCATGTACTTTCCTCCACGGGTCATCTGGCCTGGTCTCAATGATAGGTTGCCTAGTGGTGGCCTCCTTACTTGAACCTTCCAGGTGTTCAGGTGTATAGACTCTTCCGGTTCTAGTCATTCCTTGTGCAGTGTCAAATTCCTCTATCTTGGCCTTCCCTTTCCACCGAACCTCGGCAACATAATCCTAGGGTATTGCTTTTAAGTTGAATGGGGGTGTGGTTGATACTGTCACAGTAAAGGGTGTGACCACTTCTACTTCAAATCGAGCGGAGGTGGCTGCGGGCGAAGCCATTTCCACCTCGAATGGAACTGATGCAGTTACCTCAACATCGATTGGTGCCTGAGTCTGAACCACAATAGGAGTAAGTGTGACTGCAACCTTAAAGTCATCATCTTCTCGAATAAGCTCGATCGACCCCTCGGGGTCCCATTCTTCATTTGTCTCTATCATATGTACACTGTCACCTCTTAATCAGGGAGGGGATTGTTGTAGACAATAGGTGTGGCTTCCTTTGCTTGTATGACCATGTTGTCAATTAGCATCTGGATCTTATCCTTCAATGTTCGGCACTCAACAGTGGTGTGCCCTTTCATACCGGAATGGTACGCACAAGTTTTGTTCGGATTGAACTATTAGGATGGATTTTCTAATGCTGTAGCGGAAACAGGAGTGAAGTAACTTGCGGCTTTTAACCTTTCAAATAGTTGGTATATAGGCTCAGCAATGGCGGTGTAGAGTTTTTAAGGTGCGTTAGGGCACCTATAGAGTTTATTCCTAACTATGTTTGATAACCAGAGATAGGGTAAGGGCTTAAAATTATCCCAAGGGGAAGGTGTTAGGCACCCCTCGGGATCCACTAGTGTGGTTCCCGGCCAGACAGTTTATTGTGAATTTAGCAAATAGACAAGTATGGGCTCAAATATTAGGGGATTTAAACGCATAAAAAGAAAGAACAATTAAAAGAAGAGTTTTAAAAAAAGGAATTTGCAAATAAAGGGAAAGGGGATCCTATGTTTATATTTAATATGGATCACATCAATGTGATACCCGGTATGACACTCCTCAAAAGAGGTGATACACGTGGTATTAGCGCATCGGTCATCATATCCATATCTACCATTCCCATCCCGTTAAGGTATTAAAGCACGGATTGGTCTCGATTACTATTGCATGCTATTACCCGTCCTATTCCTATCAGTCCCGGAGGAGCTTAGGACTACTATTCCTAAAGGGGAGGGATATTAGGCTGATTGGTTTCAAAGGGTAAAAATCTAAGGCGCCATACAAACACATACTTCATGTTGTGGAAAATATATAAACAGATAAAGGCCCATATACACCTCCTTAAACAAAAAAGCACATAACTAGCATGACTTGCACATACTTTTTCGGTCTGATTAAAATACTAAAGACGAGGGGAGTTTGATTATTAAAGCAGATCTGTTTATTACATAACTCAGATAAGAAGTCTGAATCAGGCCTTCCTGCTAGTTGTAGCAATTAACAAAGGCGGATTCAGTTTTTTATGATTATTATTCTAAGGCTTGCCTAAGTGTTTAGATGAGATCCTATAGGCATGATATCTAATTGATTCAGAATGTGGCGAAAAGGTAATAACTCAAAATGATTTGTTTAATATCCTATAGGAATGCTTGCTAAACCTCGTTAAAGAAGGGAATTAGATTATTTAAAACTGATTCAGAATAGACTGATCTTAAATTGAACTAGTTTCAGATTTTGCGAGCGATGGTATCTACTATTGCTGATTTTAAACCCTATGGACATGATATCTAATATTGAATGTGAATGTAAACGAACCAGATTTACTTGGGAATCCCTATAGGCATGATTTCTATATGTTACTAATTTCGAGATTATGAACATGACACTTATTTATAGCTGTTTAGAACCTAAAGCATGATATCTAAGTGGCATGCAGTATGTAAATAAGTCCTATAGGCAGGTTATCTAGGTATGACATTGACTATGAAGAAATTGAGATAAACCCTACAGACATGGTGTCTAAAAACTACAAAATTGAATACAAAGAATTTAAAACAGTCCTATAGGCATGCTTTCTACCCTTGAGCATACATAGTTACCCAACCCTTTTCACTAGCCAACCCCCAAATGTTTATTACAAATTATTATAGACCAAAAATAATGAATTATATCAGAAAAGTACAAAGAAAAGTTACAACCAGAGGAAGCATAATTCTTGACTTTCTCTTTGAGTTATGGAATAAACCACCTCAAAAATGCCATTGATCCAAAGCCTTTCTCGAACTTGATGTGTCAGAGTTCCCTAAGGGTCTCAATAGGAACCCGGGCAGTGCTCACACCCAAGTTACATAATCAGAATAGGAATGAGTGCAGTGTGGAAATACCATCCCTTATGTGTCCAAGTTTAGAGGGAGCTCATGGGTCCCAAGGCAGGCTCACATAAGGGGGGCCAAACTTAAGTCTAAGAAGATGGTGAAAATGCAGAAATAGAGTTTCAAGAACTGAGGGAATAGAGGAGGGGAAAGGATGATAGGGAGACAACCATTAGCATTTTACAGAGTTAACAATTTCATACAAAGGGGTCAGGTGATTGGGAGTCCATTGCAATGAGCCTATACACTTAGGTATGGGTTAGAATTGGCATGCACAACAATGGGAAGTGCTGACATGCCTGTAACCCAATCACAACATATGAGATAAACATGGAGGTTATGATCCTAGGGGAATCAGGTTTGGGTCATGCACAGCAATGTCCAATGCTGTTATGTCCCAAACCAACCACAAGTATTAAACACATTGGGGTAGGGATTTAGGATTCACAAGTCATGATACATTAATTCAGAACAGGAAAAAAGGGAAGTTACATGCTTTAATAATGGTACTGGGTTAAATACAAACAGTAGACAAGCAAGGATGCAAAAAACAGTAAATAAGCATGTTGTTGGTGGTGCAGAAGCTTAATTAGAACATACCAGTAAGAAATGCAAATGCAGAGAAAAATAAGCAAGTTTCCCACAGCCTAGACTTGGCTTTCAGTCGGCTAGGTAAGGCAGCAATATAGTAGTAAAAGATAAAAAAAAAAGAGGGATTTAGTGGAGTGCATGTTTGAACTCAAATGTTTATGCCTTGTGTTCGTGTCCTTGAAAGAAAAAAAGTACAGGGTATTTATAGTTTTTTGAAAATGGGTAAGAGAGAGGTAATAAGCTACAAACATGGAAACAATCATGATTCAGAATCAATTATACAAGTGATTACCTTTAATTAAGGGATCACTTGCTTAACGGGCAGTGACATGTTCAAAATAAGGAAGGAAATTAATTTGTTAGCAGGCTGACATTTGCCATAAAAGAAGTAGTAAAACATTAAGTAAGCAATCGAGTCTAGGTACAGAAATACTCTAATTTTGGAAAGGATTCAGTAAGGCAAAACAGGAAAAGAAATCAGTTAACCTTAACAGGCGAGTGAAATTAGAATTTCGCAAAGGAAAAGTTTGAAATCAGTCACAAGTATGAAGATCAGTCAAAGAAGGAAACTCAGCATATAAATAAGGTGCATAAACATTATACATGCGAGGCCAAGCCTGTTGGCAAAAGGAAATAGCATACAATAGTAGCACAAAATTCAATAGATAGCAACATTCGAAGCATGATAGTCTAGTAGGTGAAGTCACATTGAACCACTAGTGAAAAAAAAACATAGAATATCAAAGGCATGCGAAGATCTCACAGTAGCAGGTGAGGAATACCCCCTTTTAAAAATTAGGGTTTCGAGCATAATCGAGTTTTAGAGATGATAGAAAACCAGAGTTAGAAGAATCACACAAAGGAATAAAAGATTTTGAAATAAAGAACTTCAAATCGAGTCATGCACTTAAACGAGCAGTCTCAGACTCAAAGCCATAGGATTTTCACCAACAGTAGAGTTTTAAAAGTGGATAAACAAACAAATCAGACAAAACTCAAGCAAACAAGCATTCGTCTAATAAACAGTCAAAAGAAATTAGGGCTTTTAACATGCAATCTCAGGTAGAAGAACGATATAAGCAAACATAGCAAAACATGTCAAAATCCAGAGGAAAGTTTTGAAATAACTTAACAAGAACCCTAATCGAAAAAGATAAGGGTTTTTGAAAGACGAGTTTTAAAAAGAAACTTTGAGAAAAACGCTTAGAAGTCCAAAGCAAACATAGATCTGAAGCAGATCTAAGAGAAATCGAAAGAACCTTAGAGGTTAGGGTTTCAGAAGAACCTCAAGTGATGAGAAAGGCCTTGAAAACCATCAATCTAAGCAGGAGAGTCAAAAGTCTGAGTAGAATAGCCATGGCTGGCCGGAGAAAGGTCAGAGACGACTGGAGAACAGTCATCGAGCAAAGACTGGACAAAATCCTTTTAGGATCTAGTCATGAGACCACAGGAACGAACACGTAGGGGCCATAGGAGGTTGATACAGGTCTCCGATGACCTTGGAAGGCCATGGATTAGAGAGGATTAGGGTGGCAGTGGCCAGGGTTTGATGTGGTTGTAGAGAGGATTTGGGAGAGGAGGGGTTTCAGAGGCGGCAGATTATAAAAAATGAAAAGGGTTTGGGGGGGTCTTTGGGTTTAATTAGGAAAGGATTAATAGGAGTCGTTGATCTAAATGATCAACGGCTGGGATTAGATGGGAGTCAGGGTGGGTCATTTAAATGGGTTGTGGGCCGGTTTGAATGGGAATTAGGTTAGGGTAATTGGGCTTCAAATTGGGTTCAATTGGGGTTCAAAATCAGGATATGATTGAAATAAAATGGGGCTAACTTTTAAATAGCTAATTTTTCCTATTTGATTTATACAAAATAGTAAAATAATTTCTATAAATAAATAGCCAACACCATCAACCCCATTTTTCACTGGGTCAAAGCCTAAAATCTGATGAATAGAAGGAAAGGAGATCAGAAAGATTAAAGGTACTAAAATTATTTATAATACATAATTATCAAATTAAAAATACTGAACTTAATTTTTATAAATGTAAACGCAACTAAATCTTAAAAGAGGCTAATATTGCAATTATATGCAATTTGGCTTTAAAAATACTAAATAAATTAGTAAAAAATATGTAAAAATTATCTTAGCTATATTTTGGCATAAATATGAGAATCCGATAATTTTGGGAATTATTATTATATTTTTTATGAACAAAATAGGGAAATAAATTGGTTAAAAAATCTTTAAAAACTAAGTAAAAATAATAAAGCATTTGGACATACTTATATATGTACACATATGATATTTTGAAAGTATTTTGCATATTAGAAAAATATATAGGGAAAAACTGGGTATCAACAGTGACATTAGTGCGTAGTCATCATATCTCATGTCTACCCTTCTCACCCCCTTAGTGGTCATTAAAGCGAGTGTTGGTCAGCGATCTCTATTGCGTGCTGTTACACGTCCCCTCTTAATGGTCCTGGATGAAATTTAGGACCTCTATCTATATGTAGTTCTAGATAGACCCCTAAGGTTTAAAGGAGAAAATACTAAGGCGACAGGCAAGAACAATTAGGACCTTAGCACATAAGACAGAAAAGGAGCAATTAGAGGCTCAAGTTTACCTCCACAGACAACACACATAAGCAGCACGACTCAAACACAAATAAGGGCCTTTTTGTTAAACAGTATCCTAAGACATGATGTCTAAGTGAATATCAAGACACAAAAGATAGGCATTTTATTTTATAAACCCAGAAGTAATGGCCCTATCAGTTTGCCTACTAATTTTTTAAGCCTGTTAAAATCATAACGACATTAAGTAACAGATACAGTTTTAGAGTTATAGGATTTGAAAACCCCCTATAAGCTTGCCTACATATGGAATAATGATAACTACATTTTATATTGTAAAACAGGGCAGATTTTAAAACAGACTCTTGAATATCTATAGGCATGCTGTCTAATGATAGATTAAAGCAGTTTTTGAAAGAATTCATTTCAAGGAAAATAAACCACTAATTAAACTACTTTCGAAGTGAACTAATCATGGACTGGATTGACTTATTTAAACTAAACTGATTTGAGATCTAGGTAGAGTTTCTGATGTTATTTCCTTTAGGCATGACATCTAATTATTTAAGAACTGATGTTAGAAACTTGTGGGCGTGATAACAAATGAAAAACACATGTAAACATTCGTTATAACAGAAGTTGAACTGGATCATATCCTATATGCATGGTATCTACTTGTGAAGTTGATTTTAAGACCTATAAACATGATTTCTATTATTGGAACCACTTGAGACCTATAGGCATGATTTCTAACATGGTAAGACAAAATATAAAAAAAATATAAAGTCCTATAGGCATGGTTTCTACCCGTATTACCTTACAAATATGTAACTACCCACCCTTTTTCACTAGTTACCCCAATATTCGTTTACAAATTATTACAGACCATATGAATGAATTACATAATTAGCTAAAAAAGAAAAGAAGAAGTTACACTATAGGGAGCCTGAAGTAGGCCCAAGTGATTTCCCAAAACCTCCAATAGCCTCAAATGCCAACTTCATAGACAATATTATTGTCTAGGTGCGTCAGAGTTCCCCAAGGATATCAAGGATCCTGGGTAGTGCTCACACCTAGACTTTGTAGCCAAATTGAGTAAGTGTAGTGTGGAAGGGCCAGCCTCAGTGTGCCAGAGTTCAGAGGGTTCTCAAGAGGATCCCAAGGCAGTACACACACTGGAGGGGGTAGAACCTAGTGATTTAGAAGTAGAGTGAGAGTGCTTGAAACAGTTTGAAAGGTTTTAGTGGGGAAATAGTGTTAAAGAGATTTGCTTGAAATAGCTTTGTAAATAAGAGGGTTGTTTAGTAAAACAATTTTTGAGAACAGTCATGTAACTCAACAAACAGCAGGTCAGTCAAGCAAGTTCAGCAAACACTCAGGAAACAAGTCTCCACACAGGGTCAATTAGGGGTTGGGGACAAATAAGGTCGGTATGATGAACACATAACAGGCAGAAGTCCTTTGCCCTTATTGCAGGTAGTAAGACTTAGATTCATGAGTGTTAATTAGAACACAGTTACAGAACCAGAGATGCCTAGGGGATTCATTGGAGTGGGAGATAGTAGATTATAGGATTTTACACTAAACATGGTTGAGCATAATACTAAAACAACTTGGCCAATAGCCCAACAAGTGCATACTAGAACTAGTAGACATGCATTAAATATAGTAGAGTCAAGTAACTAGTTCATGAGAGCATGCTGAAGCAAAGAGATTAATTACATGTTGAACATCAAAACCATAGGAAGAAATGAATCAGGAACATGATGAACTGAACTATTAAAAGAAACATATTGTTTTTGGGGCTTGAATTGAAATCATAGCATACCAGTATAGAGATAGTAAACACAAGGTGAAGAACAGGAGAGCACAATAATTAGCCTTGGCTTACAACCGACTAATTCAAAATGGTAGCAAGTAACCAAGAGAGAAAGCAGAAAACTTTTAGGGTGAAAGAGAGAGTTTTGAACCAATGTGTTCGTCTTTGTGTTAATGAGAGAGTATGCATATATAGTAGTTCGAAACTAGTTAAAAATGAAGCAAGAATCACAATAGTATAGTAACTATGAAACTCAGAACCAATTAGAGTAAAGTCAGGACAAGTACTCCCTTAAGTTAAGGGAATCAGTTCAAATGGTAAGAACAAGTAACACATAAGGAAAGAAATCAATATATGACCAATAAGGAAAGATTTCAAACTCAGTAAGTGTAGGGTAAACAATTAGGGTTAAGTTCAGAAAACTCTAGTTAAGGTAATAAAGTACCACAACAGACAAGGTAGGCGAATCAATTAATTTGAATAGAAAGGGTAGAAATCGAGGGTTTAAAGGAAGGTCTTCCAATCAAACCATGAAATAGGGAATCCAGAATCAATCAAAGAGAAATTCATGATTCAGTGTTCAACATATAAATAGAGTAAGATAAGAACAACCAGGCATAGCAAACACGAAGGTTACACAGCACTGATGGAAAGAATCAAGTCTTGAACAGTCAAGATGGACACAAGCACATAGAAGTGATATAAGTTAGGCTAAAACTGAGTAAGAATATATCCGAGGAAAGATAGTCACAAAAACTCAAACAAAAAATGATCAGTCATGCTAATACACAGAACCAAACGGAGAAACCTAGAAAATTATGTCTTTCAACATAGACGAGTTGAAGAGGTAGTAAAATCATAGAATCAGTCAAAAATATTCAAGAAATAGAAGTTTAAACATAAAGAATTAGTTTAAACAAAGTTTTTAAAGAAGTTTCGAAACCCGAATTTTTTTGAAGAAGATGAAAACACTTGAAATCAGATGATTCTTGTAAAGAGTTTCAAGGACAGTGTAAAACATTAAAGAAACAAACTCAAATCAATCTAGATCTGTACAGATCTAGGAGATATAGGCAGAAATTAGGGTTTCAGAAGAAACCCATATAGAGATGAAAGAATCTGTCTAGAATCCCAAGGATAATAACAAATACAACGTGAAGACCTTAGAGAAGTCAAGCATGGCATGAGAGAAGCCATTGGAGGCTTAGGAGTCGATGAGAGATCACCGGAGAAGACCGGGGAAGAGAGGTCGGTGGTTGAAGGGCTAGGGTTTGGTTGAGTTACTGAGAGAGGAGAGGAGAGGATAGGAGAGAATACAGAGGCGAAGGGTTTGGAAAATGAGTTAGGATTAGTGGTCGTTTAGAGTTAAAAATGGCAAGAGTTAATACGGGTCGTTGATCTCTCAGATCAACGACCATGATTTAATTGGTTATAGGTTTTGTAGTTGTGTTTAGGGTTTGGGTCGGGTGGTTTAATATGAAATTGGACTGGGGTATTGGGTTTTAATTAGGCTAAAATTGAAATCCAATTTGGCTAAGTTTTAAATAGCCAATTTTATCCTATATAATTTACAATAAATAGTAAATAATTTCTAAAAAAATAGTTTCGTGTAATAAAATGATTTAAAATAGATATTTAATATTTTAAAAATATAAAAGATCAATTTTATACATATAAATATAATTATACATTAATAGGGCTAATATTGCAATTATATGCAAATTAGTTTTAAAAATACAAATATAAAAATGCACTAAAAATATTTTAACAATATTTTGGCATAAATATAGAATTTAGATGACTAAATTAACACAATAATAATTTGAGGGATAATTGTCGGGGATTTTATGAGTAAAAGGGGAGGAAATAAATCAATTTAAAATCTTTAAAATTATAGAAAAATTATAAAAATCTTGTGCATGCTTATATATGCATATATATGCTATTTTGAAGTATTTATATATATTAAAAATATATAGAGAAAAATTGGGTATCAACACTTGTAACCAGACAATATTTGGATAGTTATCCATGCCATACTATTTTATGCCTAGGTTACCACCTAGGTATAAGTGACAACTTAGTCATTTCCAATCCTGTGGATTTTTTCCACGTGGGGTAGGGGTAAGATATTAATTTTCTTATCCACTTATTAGTTAACTGGGTAATGTCCTGTTACCCGGTAATTAATCAATTACCCGCATAATTTAAAAATTACCACAAATTACTTAAAATTCTATTTATTTTTAAAATACTTCATATGTACTTTATATATTATACTACCGTAGTCATATGGTACCTTGCATGGTACTAGTTTATAATTATTGGGTATTATCGCTCGACCCATATTTTATTCCAAATTGTCCACTTTCAACGAAACTCGTTTTCTTTAATACTTGTACCCCTTTTATCCTTCATAACACTTATTTATCGCTTGTTATAAATAGCGTAAGTACGTTAATGACAAGATGATCTCATCCCCAGTCTACCTCGGTGACTGAAAATCAAATTTTAACGTACGAAAACGCGAGATGTAACATCCTCCCCCCTAGAAATATTCATCCTCAAATGTTCAACTCCCCGTGATCTATATAACTTCAGCAAGGTCGTCTATGTAACAACACCACTATCAACTCTCCCTGTAGAAGCTTAATAACCCAACGACACACAGGACCAAAATTATGAATAATGACAATGACCTCACATGACCAACGACAATAACTAATACAAGAATTTATACACGTACTTTATGATTATGACGTCTTAGTCGGACCCTTCTCTGGAGGAGGAAATAAGTAGGGATATCTAGACTTCATGTTTTCCTTGTCCTCCCAAGTCATTTCTTCCACATTGTTGTTTCTCCAAAGTACTTTCACGGAGGCTACATCCTTATTCCGCAGCTTGCGGATTTGTCGGTCTAACACGACAACCGAAATTTCCTCATATGACAAGTCCTCTATAATCTGTACATCATTCCTGAGCACCACTCATGTATGATCGCCCAGATACATGAAAAATCGGATGAACATACTCTAATTCTGAGGTCAATTCTAATTCATAAGCTACTTGGCCCACTCTCCGAATGATCTTATAAGGCCCAATATACCGTGGGATAAGTTTGCCTTTCTTGCCAAATCTCATCCCATCCTTCATAGGTGACACCATTAAGAATACCTAGTCATCGACCCCGAACTCTAAATCTAGACGCCGCATGTCAGAATATGACTTCTGACAACTTTGAGCTGTCAATAGTCGATCCCGAATAAACTTTACTTTTTCTATGGCTTACTGAACCAGGTCTGGCCCATGTAATCCAGATTCTCCAACATCAAACTACCCTATAGGCGACTTACACTTCCATTCGTAAAGAGCTTTGTATGGAGCCATCTGAATACTGGAATGGTAGTTATTATTATATACGAACTCAACAAGTGGCGGATGATCATCTCAGCTACCTTTGAAGTCCATTATACAAGCTCGTAACATATCCTCCAATGTCTAAATAGTACCCTCAGCCTGTCCGTCTGTCTGGGGATGAAATGCTGCACTAAGACTTGAGTCTCCTATCCTTTTTGGAAGGACTTCCAGAAGTTAGTTGTAACTTGAGCACCTCTATCCGAGATAATAGATACAGGGACACCATGAAGTCATATTATTTCTTTAATATAAAGTCTTGCATAATCCTCTGAGGAATATGTAGTCCTAATGGGCAGAAAATGGGCTTACTTTTTAAGCCTATCAACAATCACCCATATCGAATCAAACTTATGCTGGGTACGAGGTAAACCTACGCTGAAGTCTATATTGATTACTTCCCATTTTCAAGTCGGAATCTCCATAGCTTGCAATAACCCATCGGGTTTTTGATGCTGCTGACAGTTAAGACACTGGGCAACAAATTCTGCTATATCCTTTTTTATTCAGTCCCACAAATATACTTCCCTGATATCATGATACATCTTTGTTGCACCTGGATGGATAGAGTAGCGAGAATAGTGAGTTTGTCCTATAACCTGCCGGCGCAACCCTGCAATATTAGGCACACATAATCGCCCTTGATATTTGAGAACTCTATCTTCTATAATTTCAAATGGTGTTTTCTCCTTCAGAAGGGTGGCATCCCTATAATGAACTAACACAGGATCCTCGTACTGGCATTCCTTTACTTCAGTTACTAAAGAGGATGTTGCTGTATCCTGAAGAGTAATTCTAATGTCACATGAGTCCAGTAACTGAACTCCAAGACTAGATAGCTGATGAACCTCATGGGCTATTACCCTCTTTTCTGGTTGTAAATACGACAGGTTACCCATAGATCCACGGCTGAGGACGTCTACTACTACGTTCGCTGTCCCCGGATGGTATAAAATATCAACGTCATAGTCTTTAAGTAGCTCCAACCATCTCCTTTGATGTAGATTCAATTCCTTTTGCTTGAAGAAGTTCTGGAGGCTCTTATGATCCATATAGATATCAACATAAATACCCTACAAGTAGTCCCTCCACATCTTTAGTGCATGAATCACTGCGGCTAACTCTAGATCGTGGGTAGGGTAATTATTCTCATGCTTTCTTAGTTGTCTATAAGTTACAACCTTACCATGCTGCATCAACACACAACCCAATCCAAAGCCTGAAGTGTCACAATAGATAACCTAACCATTGGTCCCTTCTGGGAGTGTTAGAACCGGTGCTGAAATTAATCTGTCCTTCAATGCCTGGAAACTCCATTTGCAAGCATCGGTCCATTGAAACTTAGCTCCCTTATGAGTTAACATACATGGGTATTATAATCTTTTAAAATTCGTGAACTTTCCCTTTTCGAAGGCCCAAACTTCATCCTCTATTTATCACAATTAAGCCCTTATTCCACTGCCAGGGCAACATTTCATTTATTCCAAATGTTACTAGTCTTAGGCTCCTTTTGAGTTCATTCAGGCTATACTGATCCTTCTATAACTTAGATAAGCCATTAACTCTCTTATGAGCTTAACCCCAAGGACTTATCCATTCTCGTCACCTTTTCACTCATCCTTTCTTATCCTTCCTCGCATCTTCCTAAAAACTTGTCGCTCTACCATACTTTAGCTTGCGACCTACATATATCTATTTATACTTATTCACAATCTTTCTTCAACTTACTTGCATCATAGATTTCCTTATGTTATTCCGGAACATTAAGTGAGACAATTACAAGTTTCCTGTAATAACCTGTCAAATAGAGAAACTACGAACCCCCGTCGATGTTGTGGGTCTAGGTCAAGTCTTCAATGCCTCATTTTTTGTGTATCCACCCGGATGCCTTCACCCGAAATGATTGCCCAAGGAAAGTTACAGAGTTCAACCAGAATTCATATTTAGAGAATTTTGCATACAACTTCCGTTTTGTAAAACTCTGAGCACGGTACGCAAATAATCTGCATGCTTAGCCCCTCAACGAGAATATACCAATATATATATCATCAATAAATACGATTACAATCAGATCTTAAAAAGGGCCTGAACATACGGTTCATCAAATCCATCAATACAGCTGGGGCATTGGTTAGACCGAACGAAATAACCCAAAACTCAAAGTGCCCATATCTAATCCTGAATGCTGTTTTTGGAATATCTTCATCCTTAACCCTTACCTGATGGTATCCAGACCTCAAGTCTATATTTGAGAAATACGTGACACCTTGCAACTGATCAAATAAATCATCAATTCTCGGGAGCGGGTACTTATTCTTGATCGTCATCTTATTCAGCTGCCTATAATCAATATACATTCGTAAGGAACCATCTTTCTTTCTTACAAACAAAATAGGTGCTCCCACGGTCACGTACTAGGTCTGATAAAACCTTTTTCAAGCAAGTCCCTTAGTTGTTCCTGTAATTCTCACAACCCTGCAGGGGCCATTCTATAAGGGGGAAATATGTATATTGGATGAGTATCTGGTAGTAGGTTAATGACAAACTCAATTTCTTGCTCTGGCAGAAAACCCGAAAGCTCATCGGGAATTCTAATTCCACATCCCAAACCCGAACTAAGTGATAAATATAGTCCTTTATGATCATCTTCCTTGCCTTGAGATAGGATATAAATTTACCTCTTGGCGATGCGATATTACCTTTTCATTCTAAAACAGGCTCTACTAGAAGCTGAAATCAAACAATCTTTGATCTACACTTGATGTTAACATAATAAAAGGCCAATTAATCCACACCTATTATAATATCAAGTCCTACCCAACCGAACACCACGTATCTTATCCTTGTTTATTATCAAATCTTTCACGGGCCATTTCGGGTCATATCCATATATATAAGTAATAATATTAAAACATAACTTGCATAACTAATTTACAAAAAGGTTTATATACATAGGAGTCGACTAGGTCGTAGACATGTCATACCCAAAAGTATATACATGATATTGTCTGCAAAACCTCTAAGTAGGTATAACCATAATATATACAAGTTGGGATGGGGCTCCCTACATCCTCATAAAATAACCTAACATATTTAGAACCCTGACTTGGTAATATTCCAAGAAGAAGTAGAACTCATCAACCAAAAACTAACACTTGGAGGAAGTCTAAAGTAAAGGGTCCTTGCCTCGTCTTATATAAGAACCTCGATCAGACACACTTTGAAGCAAAATCTTCATATTCTTATTGGTCACTTTCCTTCTCTTAGCCTGACAAATATCCTCTTCCTCTGCATATCCCATAACATACACTGACGAACCTTGATTGACTGACTCCCAAGACTGTGGACTATCCGGAACCTCAGAAGAGCTGGTGTCCGCAAATGCCATGACATAGTTTTGAGCCTGAGGGAAACCCGGCTATGCCAATCCATGCACTACTCCCCTCATACCCTAATCAATGGTCTGTGCTAGTGAAACTAAGGGCCTTGGCGAGGGCGGAACTTCTCTTACCCCATCTGCTGCCGGATTGGTCGAAACAGCTTAAACGGGTGCCTCAAATGGACCCTCGGATGGATCCTCCTCAATAGAAACCATGATCTTTGATGGGTCTGACTCCATAGTATAACTTATATCTCTTTCTAACACCTTCGTAGCCTTCTGACCCATGCTAATGGCTATAGGCTTCGGAGGCATCACTAAAAATGTTACACATAATTAGGAACACAAATGTTTATATTGCACGATCTAAGAAAAGAAGAGAGGATAACATCCTATATGTCCTGTAGCCTCCTATCTATAAGTGTGGTGCACAACACACCCATACACAAGACTCTACTAGACACGGTCTATAGACAAACCTAGGACAGAACTGCTCTGATACCACTTTTGTCATGACCCAACCCGATGGGCCGCGACTGGTGCCTGAGTCGTACCTGTCAAACACCCCTAAGCATGCGTCTAGGATATGAACCTGTATAACATCTGTTGAATTACAAAGGTAACATACATGAAGGAAACCTGCCAACAAGGCATATGTACTTATACATGCAGAATACAATGGGCGAGCCCGCAAGGCTGCAATAAACAACTATACATCCAATAACTGAAAGTCGACAAGGCCATATACAACCCTACTAGGTATACTGTCTATAGACCTCTAATAAGAACATAACTGTACGAAGACGGGACTGATCCACGCTATCTCCATATATATATATATATAAACATATCGTACAAAAATCAAAAGCAGCTCCGGATCAAGTGGAGCACGCCAACTCTCGCTGATTAGGGATCCTACGAAGGGGGGCCGTCAGCTTGCCTACCTGTACCTGCAGGCATGAAATGTAGGCCCCGTGAAATAGGGCATCAGTACAAAAAATGTACTGAGTATGTAAGGCATGAAAATTAGTACGTAAAAGACATAGACGAAACATGGAATAGAGAAACACATCTTTAAATTTGAATAACCTTATAAATTCTGACACGTTAATAATTTCATGCACGTGCATATAAATGTCGTGCCATGCATAGGTATGGGTGTACATAATATCATCAAGCCACTGAGGGCATCCCATCATATCGTCTCGGCTACTATGGGCAACATCATCAACATATACCAGCTGATCAGGTGGTGGTGCATATATAATGCTGTAACCTTTTCCCATATATATATATATATATATATATATATATATATATATATACGGTTATATAACGCCATTTGGTCATGAGTCAATGCAAATGAGTGAAATGCATGAAAAATACATAATAATCTCAATATTTCTTCCGGATAAACTTTTTCAATTGCGTATTATTCTGAGACCCATGACCAGAAGATAATAATAATTCACATGAGGAATCAAGAATATAGACACCCCTAGTATTTCTATGAATAGAGTAATTTGTAGAAACTGTCTGTTTGCTCGTTTCTTCAGTATAATTTGGATTATGCCAAAAGAAAAAAAGGGAAGGCCTTAACATACCTAAAGTAGGGAAAATTCCGTATAATACTCCGTTGGAAAACCTTCGTTGATTGAGCAAAATTTGCCCATGCTTCTTAGAAATTCACGGACGAACTTACTTCTGGTTCCTAAAAGTTTTGAAATGAAATAACGTTTTTTCTTCCTTGGATTTTTGAAAGGAATACGTCTCTGGTTTCTTGAAATTTTGGAAGAAATACGTTTTTTGGTTCCTTGGATTTTTGAGAGGAGTAATGTTTCTGCTTTCTCATTTTTGATTCATATTGCTTGTAACCAGACAATTTTTGGATAGTTATCCATGCCATACTCTTTTATGCCTAGGTTACCACCTAGGTATAAGTGACTACTTAGTCACTTCCAATCTTGTGGTTTTTTGCCACGTGGGGTGGGGTGGGATATTACTTTTTATCTACTTATTAGTTAACAGATAATATCCTGTTATCCGGTAATTAATCAATTACCCGCATAATTTAAAAATTACCACAAATTACTTAAAATTTTATTTATTTTTAAAATATTTCATATATACTTTATATATTATACTACCGTGGTCATATGGTACTTTGCATTGTACTAGTTCATAATTATCGGGTATTATCGCTCGACCCATATTTTATTCCAAATTGTCCACTTTCAACGAAACTCGTTTTCTTTAATCCGTGTACCCCTTTATCCTTCATAACACTTATTTATCGCTTGGTATAAATAGCGTAAGTACGTTAATGTCAAGATGATCTCATCCCCAAGTCTACGTCTGTTGACTGAAAACGAAATTTTAACGTACGAAAACGCGAGATGTAATAGGCAACCTTCGCAAATGCGAAGTCATGATCGCAAATGTGACAACAGGATAGTCAAAGTTTGCAAATGCGAATATCGCGCTGCAGTTCTGGGCAATTATGTCATTTCATATTTTCTAGCCCCAAACCCTTTAATACACAAACTAGCTTATCTGTAAAAGATCTTTGGCTTATTTTCAGTCTTGAAGACTAGAGAGAACAAGTTTTGGGAAGCTAGAGTTTGTACACACACTTGGATCTTGAAGATTTGAAGCTTTTGGTTGAGAATTTCTTATTCATTTGTGCTCATTTCTTCATTTTCTTGCTTTGTATTGAATATCTAAGTGTATAGTATTTATTTCGACACTTAAATCTTGTTTATGAGAATATTCATAATTAAAGTGTAGATTAAATATCTTGTTGTGCTTATGTATTGAATGATTTTTTATCTTTTATGAAGTGAGTTATTGTTTTGTTTAATTATTCTTGTTCTTTAATGTTTCCAAAGGGATTAGCTAACCCTAGGAGTCACCCATTAACATTGAATTAATTTTGAGAAAGATTATTTGGGGTTGGAAAAGATTAATTAACAAGAACTTGAGGCTTTAACCCTCATTTTATAGATTCTACCCAGGTATAGGATTGAACTAGTTGTAGTCATAATCAGGTGTGTTTAATCTCTTAATTGTTTTAGGAATAATTCATTTAGGAAGTCTTGTTAGTCTTTGGAAAAAGCTCATATAGATTATTACCCGAGGCTAATTAACATAAACTCGCTCATATTTGTAAATCGTAAAATACATTGGATCGTTACTTGAGTGTAATTCCCAATGCATCCATACTTGTAGCCATTGATCATTTTACTTGCTTTCTAGGTTAATTTACATTTTTTGCATTTAGGTATAAATATTTTCTAAAAAAATTTTCAAGAGTTTTGGTATTGCATAACAAGTGATGATTCTCTTACATTCCTAATCGCCTACATATTGTTCTCTGTGGGATTCAACCCCGACTCATAGTTGGGTAAATTACATTGTATGCAACCATGTCCATTTACTTCTTAGTAGTGGATTTGGACGTCATCAATAAGCAAAGAACTATTGATAATGAAATGCAAAGAAAAAAAGAGACATCGGTGAAAATGCTTGATATAAAGTAGAATAGATAGAGTTTTCATTCCTAAGAGTAGCCGCTAGTCAATTAAATGCAAAAAAAAAAAAGAGGCCAATAAAATACTCTATATAGACTAATTCAACCACAAATTGTAATTGACCAATTATTTAAGGGTGGCCTCTAGGTGTTGTTTCTTCATCTCCACGTCGTCAAGTCATCAGCAGTTGCCAAGGAAACATCAGAACATCTACGGTACTGCTCTTCAGCAGATGAGACTCTACATTCAATCTCTTCAACCTTTATTGGACATCTCGGAGAGCTCTTAACTGTTTTACCTTCTCCTTGGCCTCTTTGAGAGACTGACTGGTGGCACACGATTTCTCAACATTCTCCCCTTTCTCAATTAAGACAAGATCAAGATGTTTCTTAGCGTTTAAAAATGACTTTGATTTTTCAACATCCACAACCTTGTCAGAAAGAGTTGATCGTGCCTGGCCATATGAAGTGGCAAGCTCAAATAAAGACATCAATAGGTATTTTAGATGGGAAATAGCCACACCCTTTCCATCCATCTCCTCGAGAGTCACTTGGATCTCAAATTGAAGAGAAGAAGCATTGTCTGTAGTAAGGTCGCTGAGTTTGGCATGAATTTTAGCGCAGACATTCAAAATGAAATCCTTGCGAAAAGTCAAGACAACGTTTCTTCTATCAAAGATAGACATCGTTAGTGCTGATCGTTGGTGAAAATTAGGCCCTGATTTTGCTCTAAAACTGGGAATGGAAGTCAATTGTAGCTCTGACTTAGGTATTGGAAGTGATATCCTCGAGTCTAGATTTGTCACGGATTCGCTACTACCTTGTGGCTTGCTTTGGTGTGACACCATTGAAATATGAACACCGTTTGGCTGCATTGAAAAGGATAGACAGTTAGTGAAATTACTTGGATATTATAAGATAATATGAAAGGTTTAATCATTACCTCTTTAATAGCAGTCAAAGTCCTTGAAGCACTGCCAATGCTGCAGTAATCTCGACTACACCCAAATTACCGTCTCCTTGTTTGTTTGAATATGGCTTCACCCGCTTAATGTTTTGATATCTAATACTACTATCACTCTCGTTTTGAGATGGGTATTTTTTGGAGGTAGGAACAACGATGCCTAATAGAAAGGAATCCTCATTGACTTGATGAGCCTGGACATGTCCCTTCTTTTTTTGAAATTCTTTTTATGTAGGTCCCTTGACACTGTATGGTACAACCACTTTGGATTTTAAAGTAAGAGGTTTGTCCTCCTTGTTATCCTCTTGAGGTGTGATCTCTAAAGGCGTAGCAGTAGCTAGCCTAGTTGTATTCAACAAAGATTGTAAGTTGTTTTCAAGGAAGTTTCTATGCACTCTTTCCCACCAAGACTTATAATCGGACGAGAAATACTTCTTCATCTTGGGCATGATGGGGAAGGGGAGAATGTGGCCTTTGACCTACTTTTAGACAACACAAAGGTTCGTAGATGTTCCAATCCTTTTTCTAAAGAAGCGTCATGAAAATCTTGATTCAAGAAACCGAGGATGGCTTGATAAAAATCGAATTGACAACTGAAGCGATGAGGGATATAAGGCTTCACGATGAAGGTCGATCCATTTCTTAAAGGAAGATAATTCAAGCGAATACTCATAAAATAATTTGACTCGAACTCTTCCTCATTGTCGTCATCACAATAATAATAAGTTTGAGAATTACTTGGCATTGTGGAAGTGCATGCGGCAATTTCTCCTCCATGAATACATTTTTTGGCATCTTCATTATAAAAGTATCTCGCTGTTACCTTACCAGAATATATTGCCACCAGAGGAGTAGCCAGCCTATTTGTTAGAGAAAAATGAGTCTTAAAATAATAGGCCAACCAACCATACACATAATGAATTGGAAAATAAACTCTAGAGGGATTGAGTGGTGAGCCACTTGAAATTGTGTTTAAGCCCCTATAGATGTTAGCTAAGACTAGAATGGCGAGGTTAATTCTTTGCCCACATGCTAGAAGGCTTGCAATCTTGAAAGACTCAGGCCGAATGAAGTTGCCTTCTTTTGTAGGGAGCAGAAAGATGCATAACCAGCATGATAGAAAATCAGCCAATTATACTTCGCCTTTCTTGTCACTTCTAACACCATGTTTAACAAATAGTGCATCTTCAACTTCCGACCAATTGACCATTTTATCTATAGCTCTGTTAGGGTTGTGTGTTGATTTGGGATGAGCAGACTTCTTTTCTTTTCTTACTGGAGGTTGTTCATGCTTTACAATATTTTTGCACCAAAACTCTATCCATATTCTCACGAGGAAGTCATGACTTTTAGTGTTTCCCTCTCGGAGTTGGTAATACGCATCAAACAATTGCTGGCAAGCTTGTGGAAGGAACATTTTGTTCTTGTCGTAAGCACTTATAAGTTATTGAATATTTGGAATAACTTCCTCATAAGGAGACCCAATTAAAGGCAGACCCTCAATAGTGCATAAGTCCCAAAGGGATGTGATAACTCTCCACCTGAGGTAAGCAACGTGTTTTTAAGAGGACATCAAGCCTCACAAAAGGCTTGCATGATACTTGTAGAATGATCATAAGTAACACTCATGATCTTGGGATAGAGCATGGATAAGAAATATTTTCGCCTCTGTCGTTTAAAAAAAAGGGTTCGTTGCGAACTTTTAAAGGAATTCATCTCGAACTTTTAAGGCATTCCAATTTTTAAGGTTTTCATTCCGAACTTTTAAAAGGTGTATGTCTCAAACTTTTTAAAGGTGCTCATCTTGAACTTTTAAAGTGTTCGTGGAAAACTTTTAAGGGTCCACACACCCGACTTTTAATGATTTCTACCACGAGCTTTTAAGGTCTTCACCGCGAACTTTTAAAGGTGTTCATTGGGAACTTTTAAAGATCTTGACCATGAGCTTTTAAGGATCTTTGCGCGAACTTTTATGGGTCTTCGCCATAAATTTTAAAGGTATTCATCGAGAACTTTTAAAAATCTTCTGTCTCAAACTTTTAAAGTACTTTGTATTTTGATGAAGTTAATTCTAAAAAGAAAAAAAAGGACAACAAAGTAAAAAATATAGAAGAAAGCAAAAGAAAAGAAGATGAAACTACCTTCGCATCAATGCTTTCGAGTCCACAACACTAGACTCAAATAGCTTGCAAAAACTGCGAACTGATGCTCAACAATTATGAGCGCATGGATTTATATAGATCTTCATAGGTGGCTTGCAATATCATATTACCGACGTGGGATATGTATGATCCGTTCACAAAAGGAATTTGGATCTGTTAGGCGGCACCAGTAATTTGTTTTCGACTAGAAATCGATAATGCATGGTGATTTCTTTAACAAAGTAACGTTGAGACCAGATTCCATTAAATAAGGAATGTACTTTGAAAAGAGTACAAATTGTTATCATGTGGAGGCACTGAAATGTAACTTGTTAGTGGACATTACAATTGAAAAGGTGTTTTCCTCAGTTAAAGAGACATTTTCGAGTCCAGAACCAAAATGTGGTTCTTTTGGACTCAAAAAATCGAAATGTGTAGAAAAAAAAGATGGTGAATATTTTATATATAATGCCCTTTTAAAGGACGCTATACCTTAACGGTCGGTTGCCAGTTAAGTATAGCTCCTTTTTAAAAGGCGCTATATATATAAATCTCTTCCTTACCGCGATATACATATTATGTGGGCCCACCAATAGTTCTTCTGGGCATAACTGACATAACAATAATTCAAATGGTTATAGCGCCCTTATTTAAGGCGCTATACCTCAAAATATTCGACCCCCTGGATTGGTTTTTGCCTTATTTAAAGACGTTAAGGATTTTGTAAAAATCCATTCAGAAATATTCTCAAGTCTTGTGAAATATTTCTCCGTTAAGTTGTTTTGAATTTTGTCATAATGTCTGAAGAGTGAAGAATTAGGGTTTCATTATATTAGGGTGGTGAGGTTATGGTGGTGAATAACTTAGTAAACTATAGTTTATCTCCACAGTGCCATGTTAAGTTGCCACTTACAATGGAGTACGATTCATTGATATCATTTTTAATGTAAAAAATAAGTGTGAGTAAACACTCGATGAATATTAAAGTAACCGGAAGATACCCGTATTCTGTAACTCCGCAAGGGGTCGCTTGTTATGCTGAGTTTAACATTGAATACGATGAAACTCTGAGAGAATTTTTGAGGACTCCGGATGAATACCCGAAATTTATTGTGATAAAACTGTTGGAAATGTATGTCAAGGCTGAAGATGGTCACAATAAAGAGGTTGCGCAATGTAGGGATATCCCTCAATCATCCGGTGGATATTTTGGAGTAGTTTTACCCGAACAGGTTTCGGCTGAAAGAGTGTGGACTGATCTAAACTTATCTCCACGAGCGAATGAGGAGCAAGGAAATAATTTCTCTCCTAGTTTACATAATCCACAAGAGGAGTGGTAAACTTCAATTTTTCTTTGTGTTACGATGTATATTTTTGTGTATTGAATTTGTATTAACACTCATATATTCCACAGGGAGTACCGACCAGATATTAATTTTACAAGTTGTGAACTAACGGCCAGTTGGAATATGCCTAGTTTTGGTGTGTTGGATCATGGTGGTCCATCCGGGAGTCATCATCAATAGGATAATGTGCATCATGGGATATCAACACATTATGATTTGTAAGTGAATATTCTCACGACCCTAAAACCGAACCGGTCGTGATGGCGCCTATCGTGAAACTAGGCCAGCCAACACAACTCCCGAATTAATCATTTATCAATAAAAATCATTTTTAAGCCTTTAACTAATCAAATATCTCATAATGTAAGTCTAAATGAACAGTGCGGAATAAATACACAAGCCCGACATCGAGGGTGTCACAGGTCACGAGCATCTACTAATGTCTGAATGCAACGAAGAGTCTAAAAATGTACTAACTACAGTCTAAGGGAGACAAGAGGGAGAAAAGCAGTGATGTGAACATCGAGCAACTACCTTGTTAACTCCGATGACTCTGCCACTAAACAATCAACACCTGCTACCGGGTTCAGAAATACCTAAATTTGCACACAATGTGCAGAGAGTAATGTGAGTACGCTAACTCAGTAAGTAATAAAAGTAAATGAAAGCTGAGCAGTAAGAAAACACGTAAGCTACGTCATAGCACTACAACAAATGTAGATCAATTCCAAAGTCGTACACAAATCATTTACTTCATAAATTAAGCTCAGTTTCAATAAAAAAATCCTTTTAAAACAACTTTCAATAGTTTCAAACGAGTGATAAAATAGTGAGTATAAATGATAGAAAACGTAAATAGCCCATCAGGCAAAATATCAACAGAACCAGCCCCTCGGGCTACCTCATAATCATTCGTAATCGGCCCATCGGGCATAACATGAATCAACAATAGTCCTTCGCGCAACAATAAGAATCAACCACAGCCCTTCGGGCTACATCACATCACTCACACTGGGTACTCGTGCTCACTGGAGGTGTACAGACTTCGGGAGGGGCCCCTTACGGCCCAAGCGCAATAATAAGCCCTCTCGTGGAATAATAAAATAGGCTCTTGACCTTATATCAAGCCACCTCGTGGCATAACAAATCAGGCCTTCGGCCTCATAATCATGAATTAATACAACACTGCTGTTGCACGCAGCCCGATCCTATAATATCCTCACAACACAAGCCTCGTCCTCACTCAGTCAAAAAATCTCTCAAGCCACTCGGGCAACAGTAAAACATGACGCTCAGCCCAAAATATCATTTAAAATATCAAAACGGAGTAAATATGCCTGAGTTATGAAAACACTAGAATACAACATGACTGAGTACAAATATGAAGTCAAAACAGTGAGGAATTGTAGCAAAAATTCCCTAAGGGTCCAAAACAGTTGGCACGGAGCCCAAATATGACCTTCAGCCCAAAATATGGTAATAATTTCCAAAACACATCAAACAATTTTCAATCAAATACGCGACTTAAAAGTCATACGGGACGGACTAAGTCACAATCCCCAATGGTGCACGACCCCACGCTCATCATCTAGTGTGTGCGCCACCTCAAAGTAGCACAATGATGTGAAATTCGGGGTTTCATACCCTCAAAACAAACATTTACAATCATTACTTACCTCAATCCGGTCCAAACTCTAGCCTGTGATACCCTTGCCTCTCGACTCGGTGTCCAAATGCTCCAAATCTAACCAAATACAAATTTATACCATCAAAAATGCAAAGGGAACAAAGCCCACTCGAAAATAACCAATTTACATAAGAAATCCCAAAATTGGCCAAACCTGGCCCCCGGGCCCACGTCTTGGAATCCGATAAAAATCACATCAATAGAATACTTATTCGGCCACGAGTTCATTCATACAAAAAAGTACCAAAATTGAACCTCAAATGGCTCCTCAAATTACCACTCAAAGCTCTCCAATTAAAAGCCCTAACCCCCAATTTACCACTGATTTTCCCTTAAATTTTCATGCTAACAACGATAAAATTCACCATAATAATGAGTTTAGGAACCAAGGACCTTACCTCAATGAATCCCTCTGAAAATCTCCCTTTAAATTGCTCCCAAAAGCTTCTTCCCGAATGAAATATTGAGTAAAATGGCCAAAAATCACGAAGGGTGGAATTTATAGTTTCTGACCCAGCAAAACCGCACATGCAATTAAATGGTCGCACTTGCGGAACCGCACTTGCGGTCCTAGATGTGCACCTGCGAGATTCACTTAAAACTCCAAGTCCATATCTGCGCAAAGAAATCCGCACCTGCGCAATCGTAGGTGCGACCATGACCTCACTTCTGCGATCCCAGCCTGCTCCTCTCCTGGCCGCTTCTGCGGCTCCAAAATCCGCTTCTGCGAGTCCGCACCTACGGTCCCCTAGCTGCAGGTGTGGTTATGATAGCAACAAAAAACTTCAGCTGCCAAACCTAACTCAAAATCACTAGTTAACCACCCGAAATCTCCCTGAGGCCCCCAGGACCTCAAACAAAAGCACGAACAAGTCATATACTACTATCCAAACTTATGCCAACCTTCAAAACACCTCAAACAACATCGAATCAACCAAATAACATTATATTCAAGCCTAAGGTTCCAAGAATCTTCTGAATTCCACTTTTGATCAAAAATTCTACCAAACCTTGGTCGGATGACTTGAAATTTTGCACACACGTCACATTTGACACAACGAACCTATTACAACTTCTGGAATTCAATTCCGACCTCTATCTCAAAATTTCCCCTATCAACCGGGCAACACCAAAATTCCAATTTTGCTATTTCAAGCCTAAATCTACTCTGGACCTCCAAAACTCATTCCAATCATGCTCCTAAGTCCCAAATGACCTAACGGAGCTAACCAAATCATAAAAATTAAAATCCGAGATCATATACTAACAAGTCAAAACTTGGTCAAGCCTTTCAAATTTTAAGCTTCAAACTGAGATTTGTCCTTCCAAATCCATTTCGATTACCCTGAAAATCAAAACCGACAATTTGTATAAGTAATAATACATCACACGAGGCTAGTCATGCCTGAGAACTGGCGAGCAAAGTTAAAAAACTTATAACGACCGGTCGGGTTGTTAAAAATATATAAATTATATGTAAAGTTTGGACCAATTTGAGCAACTCATTATTTTATTGGTTGTGTAGTGAAAATGAGCAACCTAATGGTCCTATCCTTACTCAATTGACCAATCACGACAAATTTAATTGGGATCTGGCAAATGCGTAGAGTCAGGAAGAGAATAGTGATTATGACAACAATGTCGATGAGTTTGGAGATGATACACCCTTCCCTGATGAGGGTGATAATGAGGAGGAAGAGAATGCTGAACATGATTTGATGAGGAAACATGTTCCACCTCCCGTTAGACCAAGAGTGTACGAGTCTCACGTGCCATTTCATTCAAGGGAGATTCCTTACCTTGATCATTTACCAAGTATTCGGGATATAGATGTCCTCACAAGGGATATTGATGAAATTCGGACAACAATGTGGGATGAATCTAGAGCAACGATGTTATCAAAGGGCATGTTTTTTCCTGATAAAGAACGCCTAAGTAGGGTGGTGCGAATATACAGCGTAAAAGAGTGTCGTGAGATGATGGTAGCAGAGTCATCCCCGAATGTATACAATGTTATTTGTCGTAGATGGTTTACAGTTTTTAATTGGATACTGCATGCGAGGAAGAAGAAAACAAATATGTGGGTTGTGGGTAAATACATTGGCGCCCATAGTTGTGAAATAGGCACATTCAGTGGGATCACTTTAACTTGGATATTGACATGATTTCTCTTGTCTTGATTCCACACACTGAAGTGTCCATAAGGTATAAGATCAAATAGTGTATTACGTCTGTCCACCAGGAATATAGGTGTACCATTACCAAAAAAAGGCATTTCACGGGCGCAAACATGCGTTTGAAATTGTTTATGGTAATTGGGATAAGTCATTTGCATCTCTACCCGGGTATATGGCCGCATTGCAACACTTTAGCCCCGGGAATATTATTGAATAGAAGCTCAAAGGGAGTATGGTAATACCAAAACATATATTCAGATATGTGTTCTGGGAAATTAAACCAGCAATAGGCGGTTTTGTGCATTGTCGGCCGGTAATATCCATAGACGGTACTCATTTCTATGGAAAGTATAATATTAAGTTGTTGATCGCCAATGCAGTAGATGCTAATGGAAGTATATTTCTCCTAGCTTTTGCTATTTGTGCCAATGAAAGCCAAGAGACGTGGATGCTATTTTTGAACCACTTGAAGGAGCACATTGTAAGACAACATTCAGGTACTTGTCTAATATCTAATCGGCATGGCGGTATTTTAAGTTATGTACAACATTTGCCTGCATGGTAGGAACTGTATGCATACCACCGTTTTTGTGTGAGGCACCTGAAGGCTAATTTCCAGAAGGCATATCCCAACAAGGACTTGCATGATTTAATGTGGATGGCTGCAACAAATCACCAAGAGTGTACATTCAGGAGGCGTATGGAATCGATCAGGCAGGAAGACGAAGGAGCCTATCGTTGGTTGATGAGACATGAGCTTGACAAGTGGACATTGTATGCGGATGGTGGAAGACAATGGAGAATTCTGACTACAAATATGTTAGAGTTTTTCAACGGTTATTTAAGTCTGCACGTGGATTGCCTGTCACTTCCATTGTGCGGATGTCATTCAAGCAGATGGCGGAGAGGTTTGTTGAAAGGGCTAGAGGTGCATCATCATTGATGGAGAGGGGTGTTGAATTTATGCCAATACCAATGAAAATATTTGAGAAATACAGGAGGCAAGCACATTGGAATTTATATTTATAGTATTGCAACGAGCGAAATATTTTTGAAGTTAGCACCGATATCCGTCAAAACCAGAGAATAATACACACACCGTAAATGAAGCAAGAAGGTTATGCTGTTGTGGGAAATGGTCCATCTACCACATGCCGTGCTCGCATGCCATGAAGTGCTTTGAACATATAGGTTTCACGGCAACCAACTATGTTGATAAGGAGTATAGTGTTGTTGTATACTTAAACACCGATAGTAGACAGTTGCAGCCAGTGGGTGTTGAGCATTATTTGATGCCAGAACCATTTAAAATTGTGTGTAACAAGGATTATTTGCGTCACTGATAAGTGCAAAAAAGATCGCGTATATAGAACTAAATGGATGTTGGTGATACCATTTATGCGTGTAAATATGGCATATGCTCGCAAACAGGACACGACCGTAGTAAATGTCCTTCAGCTGGTTTGGGTAGCGATGGTAATTCAGCCCCGGTGGAAGTTCATCCAATGTGCCCAATTTTCAAGGATACCCGTAGTGTCTTTTTCCAGTAATTTGTTGTAATGAGTGTATGTACATGTTCATCTTGCAGAATGTATGAAATAAAATTATGTTTCTATTGGTGTTAAGTCTTATTGATATTTAGCATTAATACTTCAGTACAACAATTTAACATAAACCTAAGAAAAACAGTTGTCATTCGCCATTATCAACGTTGTTTGGCACTATTTCATTGTCACTGTCTTCAACTTCTTTCTCAATGTCATGTACGTATCCTTTGGGACTGAGGGTATCGTAATCTAGGGCCCAATTGGAACACATTTCTCGCATTTCATCGCTATTATCAAGAAGATCACTTGTTTGATTTTTGCAACAATATGGGACACCTACGTCCAACGTCTGTGGTAGGAACTTAGGCAGTCCCTCCCACTAGACAACTATTGCAAAAATAGGATAATCATTGTCTCTATGCAATTTATCATTTTCTAATAGATCCCAATTTATCATTTTCTAAGAAACTTAGGTAGTCCCTCCCACTGTCCCTCAATAATGTGCCCTGCAACTTTGAGATCAGTGTGTATATTGATAGGCTGATTTTCCAAGGTACACAAAACACCATACCACTTTTCGTCACTCAAGTAAGTGTAGCAACCTAGCATATTTTTTTCAAGGTAGGGATCGATAGTGTTAAGATGTGATCCATGGGGATCTATTGAAATACCTTCTCCCTTTTGCCCTTTTTTGAACCACTTGTTAAATGTTAGTGCCATTTTTTAATGGATGTTGTAATGTTTATTCAAAAGGTCTTTGAAATACACATTACTTGGCTCAGTTTAAGAAGATTTATTATACCCGAAAGATTCATTATCACACGAAGCATAGCGCAGTGAAATACCACGTTATGTGTATTGTCTTATCGCCCTGAAAAAGCTGTCATTTTAGAAAAACTGTATTGTACCCTAAAGAATCATTAGCACGTGAATCATAGCGCGGTGAAATACCACGCTATGTGTATTGTCTTGTCGACTTGAAAAGGTTGTCATTCTGGAAAAACTATATTGTACCCTAAAGGATCATTGTCATGCGAAGCATAGCGCAGTAAAGTACCACGTTAGGTATTTTTTTTTCTTTCCTATAAAAGCCTAGCGCATTTAATTATTATTTGCATCAAGTAGAAAAAACTTTCCATTAATTTTGCATTTGTCTTGCATTAAGAAATATCTGGACGCAATGACGTACATATTTGTTATTGTGGCAAATGTGCAATTTTGAAGCCGTTTTGGTCAAATGATAATGTGGGGCGCAGACACTGTATATGTCAACAACCTGTAAGATATTATTTTGCAAAAAAAATATTTGTTAATATTTTTTATATAACATGTTAATTAATAGTGTTGTGTTTTAATCTCCATTTGTAGTATGAAAATCAATGTAGGTTTGAAGAATGGTATGATGAACCCATTTATCAGGAATACTACAAATATTATTTGCAATATGCTGGAATATGACCGGTGAATATGAACTCCAGATCTTTAAGATGCAACGACAACTTTCAGCAGTGGAAGAGAAACTAAAAGTGGTGGAAGAAAAAAAATAGGTTGGAAGAGAAATTTAAGTGGTTGAAGAAGAGAATAATGAGCGATAGCTACTAAATAAACACATGTATGTGTTGAGTGTAGTATTTTATCGTTGTGTTTTCCGTGTCGTATATTTTTATTAGTTGTACTGAATTTAAATTATGTTAAGTTGCTATATTTTTTTTGTGTTGTAGTATTAAAATAACACAGAACCCGAGAAGTAAAAACATAAAAAACATATAATATAAACCATAAAAAATGTTGCTATTATTTATTGAATGTCATATGCACATAAAATAAAATAAAAGTCAATGTGTCCTACAGCCTTAATGCTTTAAAGCAGTCACTGGTCTAAGGAGCATCACATCCTGCCCGGCTACACTATCAGGATCATCCTCATCACATCGCCTCTTTATCGAAGGATGCGCTACATCATGATCGTCAGTAAGGCTAGCAGGCTCGGTAGAAGGGGTTGTCGGTCCAGCAGTAACCTACAGAATAATGAGATACTTTAGTATATGAAATATATATTAGCAATGTACATGTAACCTAAAAAGATTTAAAATGTCTTACCATGGTCTCAGCAAGCTCCTGAATATAATTATCCGTCTCAGGCATGTCAGCACAAAGTGGCCTCCGTGATGGGCGACGATGATGGCTTGAATAAAACAGGCTTTAGATATTTATGACTAATCAATGAGATAAACAAAAATATAAATAATAGTAATACAAACTAACTAAATCCTGTGAAAGATCCTCAGCATCCCTTGGTGATGAGCCATAACTCAGTCGGCTCCCACTATCTACATCTCGTACCGGACGATCATCAGCAACCATCGATGACTCTTGAGGGTCAGAAAAATACTCATCCCAGTCATGTGAGGTAATGGTCGTGCCCGTGATCATCAATAGAACTGACAAGGTCACCTGCAAAGTCCCTGGAATAAGTCCCAAGCTAAATGAGGGCATATCACTAGGAGCACGATCTGGCTCAGGGTGGTCACTCGGCTGATCAACTCCAACATCCTTAACAGGTATCTCAACGCTCCCTTGCTGGGGACCACCTCCTCGCCGACCCCCACGACCTCATGGGACACCATTATCTCTCTAGGCACGCCTGCCACATTGACCATGTTCAGGCTGTACTGCTAGCCCATGCTGGTACTACTATGGCGCCACATAATCAGCCTCGTATCCTAAGCGCTCATCATGTCAGGCTCGCTACAATGTCCGGGAAACTAGATCTGTAACCCGCCGGCCATACTCGTGCAAAGCGGCAGCTCCCTCGTCGGTATGCTGCTACATCTGCGGTCCCAACTGGTTGAAACAATGTAGGCCAATAGCTTGCGCAACATGTAAAATATTAATTATGGAACGCTAGGTTAACGTTATAACTAAGTATACCAAATAACATATCGGTGCCTCATGCCTCCCGGTGCATGGAACGAACTGATCGCCAGCGCGATGAACGAGATTCCCCATGAAAAGTCGGGTAATGCTGCTGTACCAGCCCATATACTCATGCTCACCATCCATACGCTTAGGTGGAAGGGGTGGCGGAATCAAGTCATGTCGCTGGCCCCAAATCTCGATCTGCAACTCTATCCATGCCCTATATGTCTCGTCAACCCTAGAACGATCATCGCGCTGGTAATGTGTCTTATTCCAAGCGGGCAGTGGAGGTACAATCTGTGGTCAACCGAATAGGCGAAGGACTCGCTCGGTGGCATGATGCTCGACAATATCGAGATGTATCAACAGGACGAAAGAGCTCCACATAAGTCGGTCGGTCGAGTAATAATCAGGCAAACCAGCTATTAGCTCGTCGTTGTATGGCCTCCAAATGAACTATTACGTAAAAACAGGAACTGTAATTATACGCAGCACATATAAATCAAGGCCAAGTAAATTTAAGTATTATTACCTACGCGACCTCCAGCAAATCCCTGCAATAGGGGAGATTATGTCGAGCCTTGTACTCGCGTCTACATCCTCGCCTATCAACTCGCCTCCGAGCTAAAGGGAGAAATGGTGGAAGTGGTGAATCCAGAATGATAGGTGATAGAGGTGGTTGCAACTGCAGGAACCACTCCCAGGCCCAAACCTAATATATATTTTGGATGTAAATTTTAAGGTATATTTTTAGGATGTATGTTACAATGAAGAGAGTATTTGAATATGTTTTCACTTGCAATAGCGGCAAAAATCCTACAAAGTCTCGTTGGGTGCCTATGCTCGCCTGACACATCTTCCTGTACAAGTAACTAATAGCAACAACACCTCATCTGTAATCATGTAAATCACCTAGCCGCTCAAGATGAAGAAGAAATCTTAAGCTGATTAGGTTTCCTGAAGTGTTAGGGAACAATATCCCTCCAAACATAAGCAGCAGCAACAACAACCTCGTATACCGGTTAATATGAAAATCCGGTGTATAATCAGTAATGTCAGCATGAATCACCTCCAGATGCAGTCGGACGGGCGTCAACTGCAAACAACTAGCCTCAACCAATGCACCCTCATCCGCTGGCAGGAAACCGGTGAGCTGCTGCAATATGTCTAGGTACTAGTCTCCCATATACTCTCTCATGGCATGCGGCAAAGAAACGGGATGTCAATCAACCGGCATCCCATACAAAACCTTCACGTCCTGTAGCGTAATAGTGGCCTCGCCAATGGGCAAATGTGTGTGTCTCCGATCGCTACCGCTCTATCAAAGCTGTGATCAACAACCAATCCAGCTACAATCGGCCGATCTCAACAATCCTATAAAAACCCGTATCCTGGAGGCATCTGACTATATGGGGATGGAGATTGTGGGCCCTAAGAAAGTCCCTATATCGTCTACTCTTCTGGCGCGGAACATCCGGTCCAATAACTGTCCCTCCCATATGTAGGAAGACCTATGTTCGTCCTATACCAACAGTAGCTCTAGCGAGACTGTTCCGAGATACAAAGGCAAAACCTCCATGATGAGTACTGTAATTTGAATAATATTAATTACATTATTTTTTTCTCATTGCTTAAATATATTACAATACCTTTAATATTAAATTTAGTTCGATATTTTTACTATATTGTTAATTAGGTTGATACATTTTTAATGTTATAATTTTATATGTCACTTTTATATGTTAGTTTTATTATTTTATATGTTAGTTCTATTATTTTATATGTTTGTTTGTTACTCACCTTTTTTTGACTACAATAAAATTAAATAATTAATTTTCATATCTATACAGGATTTAATTATTAAATATTCATATTTTGGTTCCGGACTCGATATGTGAAGCCCAGTAGCACCAAGGTATCATGAATTCTTGTGTTCATGATGAGAAAATTTCCCCGATTTATCATTCAACATGTCTATTATTTTATATGTTAGTTTATTATTTTATATTTTAGTTTTATTATTTTATATGTTTGTTTGTTACTCATTATTTTTTACTATAATAAAATTAAACAATTAATTTTTATAACTATACAGGATTTAATTATTAAATATTCATATAACAATACTTAGTTTGACAAATATTGTTATTTCTTATGTTTGTTGACTAGAATCGGAGAGAGTTTATGTTTGAACTGTCAGCTTTTGACGTATTTTTTGGTATAAGAGATACTTAAATGATTGATTTCAATAACTGCAAGGATACTATGTTAAAGGATACTACATTTTACTACGCTAAAAGGGCACTACATTACAAATACGAGCATTATATTAGGCAACAAGATACCACTACAGGGAACTAAGCTAACAATTTATCTATTTTACTAGTCTTTTAGTAATTAAATAATCTAAAGCGGATAACAACAACAAATTAATTTAATCAAAAATAATCACGAAAATACATATACCACAATAAAAAATAACTAATTAATACTTTTTTAAGAACTAATAACAATTTCTCTAATTTACTAATTTCTTTAGTACACTAATACTATAGTACGGATAAAAAATAACAAATTAGTAAAACAATCACAATATAACATAGAGCACATTAAAAACAACTAATATACATTTTCTATACGACTTTTAACAAAAATTAAGTCGGAATACCTCGATTTAAGATTTTTGAAAAGTTGAAGATTTGGTCATTTGGAGCCAAAACGAGCAACCCACTACGGGATACGCCTAAGCTAGGATGTGGGACCGAGAATCTTTACTTTTTGTGGGACGGATGGGCTCCACTTGAGCTTTTTTTCGTTGACAATGGGCAGGGGGGACCACTATTTCTTTATGTTTTAATTGGGGGGGGGAGTTTCTGATTTGGTGCGGAAGGGAAGGGGACGGTTTTTTATGTGGATATAGCGCCTTTTATTAAGGCTCTATACTATAGCGGCTTAATAAAAGGCTCTACACCTTTCCGTCTTTTCAACTTCAACTATAGCGCCTTTTAAAAGAGCGCTATACTTAACTGGACAAATGACCGTTAAGGTATAGCGCCCTTTAAAAGGGCGTTATATATAAAATGGTCACCATCGTTTTTTCTACACATTCGGTTTTTTGAGTCCAAAAGAATCACATTTTGGTTCCGGACTCGGCATTTTCAAGTAACATTAGATTCAAGTTCCAAGATATTTCTAATCAATATGGCTTTCCTTTATTTCTACTGGCCTCAAGTCTGTTAGTCAAATTATTTTAAGTAGCTGGCATAATTTATGTAATACAAATGAACCAAAAAAAATACATGTACTTCAAGCCTCGCCTTGAAGTAGGGGGCACTTGTAGGAATACAAAATTGTTTGAATTTAAATTCAATAAAATAATTTGGACAATATTAGTCCAAATAAATATTATGGACTAATATAATTGGGTCGACGATATAAGTCCAATTTATATGGGTTAAATAAGTAAGTTTTAATCCATTGGTCTCGCTCATTTAGTTAGGCTACAGGTGATGAGCCCACTTCATTAGGCCAATATGTCATCTTTCTAGAGGCCCATTTTGATGTCACACGTCAAATAACGTGGCACGCCAAGTCAAACAAAAGAGCCAATCGGATCGTGCCACGTGTCAAAATGACAAGGCATGCCAAGCCAAATTAAAAGGATAATGAAACTGCGTCATGTGTGCAAGTGACATGTTTTAGCCAATCAAATGCGGCATTGTCACACTTCAATTTGATTGGTCAGAAAGAGTTTGTTCTTATCATATGTCATGACCCAAGTTTACCCTCCGTGAATTGTCGTGACGAAACCTAGTCTCTATGACTAGGTAAACTTAACAATTTGCGGAAAAGAAAACGAAAGATAGAACTAGCCAAAATTGCGGATAAAACATAAATAAAACGTTTAAGATGCCGCTTGGCATATACAAATATAAACTCTCAAACTGAATCAACTCCCAAAATTCGATCTCATGGAATCACAAGCTGTGGAATAACTACAAGGTGTTCTAACTCCAGAATGTCTAAACAAAAGTAACTACATGAGAGCTAAAGCTAGAAGAGAGAATAGAGAGGGACTCCTCGATCTACGGACGCGGCAGATATACCTCAAAGTCTCTGAAGATCGCCTCGCCTCACTGGAAGTATGGTTGAGCCGACAAACCTAGGCCTGCACACGAAAAACATATGTCGGAAAAGGCATGAGTACACCACAGCGGTACTCAGTAAGTGCCAAGCCTAACCTCGGTCGAGTAGTCACGAGGAAGGTCAGAGCCCTACTTATTATAGATGAAAAACAAGTTAAATTAGAATAGAATATGACAATACAATTAAAATGCTAACAGTCTATAACGAATAAAATCACAGAGAGAATCTAACTCAATACACAGAAATAGCAACAGGGAACCTCCCAGGATATCGTCCCGTAGTCCCAAACGTAAATGTCCAGAGGATCTCCCGGGATATCGTCCCATAGTCCGAATCATAAATGTGCAAGGGAAACTCCCAAAATACTAATCTGTAGTCCCAAAGTAAATATCCAGTACGAGGAATCTACCAGGTGTTGTCTCGTAGTCCCAATCATAAATGTATAGGGGGTCTACCAGAATACCAATCCGTAGTCCCAAAGTAAAAAAGCAGGGGGATCTCCCAGGATATCGTCCCGTAGTCCCAAAGTAAGCACAAAATCATCTCAGAAGAATATACAATTCTATTCAAAAATTAAATAGGAATTTCTACTCTAACATGTTGCACAGAGTACAAGTAGGCAATTAAAGCAGGTACGACAATTACAAGAAAACATATGTATTAGCTTAATGAAAACAAGATTCTCAACAATTAGCATGTGTACGTACTCGTCACCCCACGTACACGACACTCATATAACAACAATACCAAATCCTAAGGGGAGTTCCCCCACACAAGGTTAGGCAAGCCACTTACCTCGAACCAGCTCAATCAACTCGAAATCACGTTCTTGTCATGAGTACCCGACTCCAAATGACCCAAATCTATTCAAAGTAATTGAATAATGTAAGTATAACTTCAAGTAACTAATTTAACTAATTAATTCGAAGCTAACATGTGAAATTA
This sequence comes from Nicotiana sylvestris, assembly GCF_000393655.2. Lineage (NCBI taxonomy): Eukaryota > Viridiplantae > Streptophyta > Magnoliopsida > Solanales > Solanaceae > Nicotiana > Nicotiana sylvestris. Next base: position 15,484,303 of record NC_091064.1, read on the forward strand.
AGAAAACAATAACCCAAAAAGTCCCCCGGGCCCGCGTCTCGGATTTGGATGAAATTTACAAATTCAGAACCCCCAATCACTCACAAACACACTCGAACGAAAATCACCAAAATCCCACTCAAAACTCAAATTTTCAATTGGGGAAACCTTCTCCCATTTTCCTAACTTTTACTCCCAGTTTCCTTAATTAGAAGATAAAAACAACAATAGATTATAGTTATAGGATCAAAATCAAGATAGGAAACGTTACCCAATGTTTTTCCTTCAAAAACCCTCGAGAAAACGCCCTCAACCGAGCTCCAAATCGTTTTTCCAACTTTTGAGTTTAAACCCGTATTCTTCCCTTTTCTGACCAGTGATATCTAATTCTACGACCATGGGACCGCACTTGCAGTCCCGCTCCTGCGGCAAAAGAACTGCACCTATGACTTTTCATTAAAGCCCAAACTTCTGCACCTGCGGCTTCTTATCCGCAGATGTGGTGCCATTTCTGCGGTACCTGGGCTGTATCTGTGACCAATTTCAACATTGCCTCACACCGTACCTGCGATCCCCTAACCGGTTCTGCGGTGCCACACCTGTGGTCCCATACACGTAGGTGCGATTATGACAGGTTCAACAAAGCTTCAGATTTTTCTAAGTTCAATTCAACTTCCGTTAAGCACCCAAAACTTACCCGAGGCCCCCGAGACCTCAACCAAACATGACAACAAGTCACATAACACTATTTAAACTTGTACCAACCCTCGTAACACTCAAAATAATGTCGTAACACCAATTCACCCTCAGAATCAAGCCTAAGGATCCCAAAACCTCCAAATTCCGCTTTCGATCAAAAAGTCTATCAAACCTCATCTGAATGGCATAAAATTTTGCACACACGTCCCAAATTACACCACGAACCTACTCAACCTTCCGGAATTCCATTCCGACCCTTATATCATCTCACTATCGAACCGGAAACTTCAAAAATTCAACTTTCGGCATTTCAAGCCTAAATAGGCTACAGACCTCTAAAACACAATCTGAGTGTGCCCTAAGCCCTATTTCACCCAATAGAGCTAACGCAATTGAAGGAATTCCATTACAAGGCCATCTTCACACTGCTCCAACCACGAGCCAAATTCTAAAGCTTAAGCTCTCATCTAGGGAGTAAGTGTCCCAAAATACTCCGAACGAATCCTCTTGGCAACGCAGAATGGCAGAAAATAACACAGGGAAAGGAGTTAATAGGGGATTGAGGCGTTAATTCTTATAACGACTGGCCGGTCATTACATCATAACTCTTCCCTCCCACAACTACAAATAGGGGTTTTCATAACCTAGAAAAGAGACCAGAATTTATAACAAAAAGCAAGAGAGAGCTCGTGGATCAAACACTGCAGGTTTCTCTAAAAGCTACAAGCATTCAAGTGTTATAAGGATTAAAAGATCAAGACGAAGATTCAAGAACAAGCCTTGGCTTAAAAATACGTCAAGATCATATCAGGCCTCAAGAACTTGGATTAAAATAAAATACAATTCAAGATTAAGCTAGGAGGCTCTTTTATTTACTGTTGAAAAGTAGAATTAGAGGATTCATAGAGATTGTACACTTATATTGTTAAAATAAAATACTCTTGATTTTATTTTTCTCGATACAATATTATTGTATACTTAAGTAAAAATTATGCGTAATAATACAAGTTCTGTGCATTAATATAATCGCTAATTTTAAATTAAGTTATCTGTAAGAATAATGAGCCGTCTTACTTGCATCTTTATGTCATAGTCCTATTTGACTTTTTGTTTGTCGCTTAGTTTTCTCCTTTTTTAAAACAACATAAGTGAGTATAGAACTTCCTTAAAGAGGTCCTAAACACCTCGAGGGCCATAAGCAAGGGACGGGTAGTGCACGCATAAGATACGTATCCGATGTTGTTAGAACGCTTAGGTAATAATTAAGGGGAGGGTAATGGGGTAGTAAAGGATATGATGAATTGGGCGCTAATGCTATGTGTAGCACATCAATTTGTGGATGATTACCAGGTATTGCACAGAAGTGATCCTATACGCTAAAAAACCTAGGACCTCTTTACTCCATGTTTTAAAAGTAATATCTGTTTGTTTATCTGCTTATAAGACTAATTCGCTTAAATTGAGTTTGGCCGGGATCCACCATTGTGGACCTCGAGGGGTGCCTAACACCTTCCCCTCAAGGTTATTTCGAGCCCTTACCAAATCTCTGGTAATGCAATCTAGTACACGAGTTATTTGTTCTAGGTGCCCTAACGCACCTTAATCCGTTAGGTGGCGGCTCTTCAAATCTCATACCCAATTCCCAAAAGGAAATGAGTTGTCCCAAAAACGTCGAAACCCGGACTCCGCGAGGAAAAAGGGGGCTCGACAGTCACAACCTGGAACTTCCACCCTCGGGACCGTGATGTCGCCTAATATTTCGCTTTCTAGGAAAGCTAATGTTAGAATAGTTTTTGGCAATTTTTTGACAAATCCAATTAAATTATACTATGAAACTGAATAAATTTGAACTAACACTGAAATACAGTGATAAAAAACATAACAACAACGATCTCTAGGTATAATCCCAGAACTGGTGTCACAAGTACACGGTCGACCAGAATAATGTAAATATTGGTATGAATAAAAGTAAAACTATCTAAAATGAAATAAACATATGGGATAAGGTAGAAGGAGACTTCAGGGCTAACAATGTCGAGCAGTTGTACCTGAACTCTCCGTGAGGCAATCAATCCAAGCAATCTACTGACCGCCACTAGGACCGACTCCAAAATCTGCACAAGAAGTGCAGAGTGTAGTATGAGTACAACCGACCCCATGTACTCTATAAGTGCATAGCCTAACCTAGATGAAGTAGCGACGAGCCTAAGGCGAGCCACTTATAATAACCTATACGCAGTATAATAATGATAACAAGAAAGGAACACAGTCAAAGTAAAGCAGTCAACTTACGAGAATAAACTCAATCCTCGAAATCAGTAAAACCAAAAACATCAGTCCTCAAAATCTCGAATGATAACACTGAAAGCTAACACAATATAACAATAAATACAAAACACACAATCAATTGCAGTGCGCAACTCGATCACACCGTACAAACTTAATATCCTCCCGTATTTCACTATTTCAATATCAAGAATAATAACTAAAATTCGTTGCGGCTCGCAACCCGATCCCACCATATAATCAAAATCCTTCCTTATTTCACCATGTCAAAATTACATATAAAACTCGTTGCGGTGTAAAACCTGATCCCACCATATCAAATATCAATTCTCCCTTATTCCACCGGTTACGTCATGCAACCCCATCCATAAACAAAATCAATAAATGAAGTCAACTCAGTAACTGAATTCAGAAGAATCGCTATGATTAAAGAATATGAAATCAAAGACATAAAGGAACTTCGTACCAATTCAAGGAATGATACATTAATACAAAGCAATAAGACAAGCCAAATACAAGACAATTAAAGTGCACAAGTAAGACTATTAAGGCAAGTAACAATTAATCATGGAAGCATGAGAGAAATGAACATTTCAATACGAGAATAATAAGTGACAAGTAGAAAGTTAAGACATAGGAAGCAATTTAAAGCATGAAACAGTTAATACATGGAATAAAATAATTAATGAAATAAGGGAAAGCATGGAAACAATTACTTTGACAGCGTATATACACTCGTCACATTGCATATACGCGGAAATACTTGTATTTCACATAACACATAGTTCAAGGGTTCTTAATTCCCTCATATCAAAGTTAGACCCAACACTTACCTCGCTTCGGAAGCAATCCAAAGCTCAACCGGGGCCTTTCCTCTAAAATTCGCTCCAAACCAACCGAATCTAAATAAAATTGACTTAATATCAACAAATAATACTAGGGAAATCACTAACAATAAATAAAATTAAGATCTTTACACTTTTCCCAAAAGTCAATACCGGGCCCACTTGATCAAAACCCGAGATTCGGACTAAAACTTAATTACCCATTCACCCTCGAGCCTGATTGTGTGTTTTGTTTCGAAATCTGACCTCAATTCGAGATCTAAATCCCAAATTTATAAAAATCCCTTATTCTATCCAAATCCTGAATTTCTACCATGAAAAACCTAGATTTAATGTTGAAAACACTTGAAAAGTAATGTGTAGTTGAAACAAATAGATTAAAGTTGCATATCAATGTTTTTGAAGGAAAATCCTCTTATAAAATCACCTCTAGGATGTGTAGGGTGAGAGTTTGTGAAAAATGAGCTAAATCCCGCATCCTCAGCTTTTTGCCCGGGTGCAGATGTCGCAAATGCGACCTAGGGTTCACAAATGCAAACACCGCAAATGCGAAGAAACCATTATAAATGCGAGGAATCCCACACCTCTGATGTCATCAGAAATGCAATGATTTGTTCGCAATTGCGAACATGGACCCTCCGCAAAAGCGACTCAGTGATCACAGTTGCGATCAACACCCAGGCCAGGCCATCATCGCAAATGTGATTGGGAGTTCAAAAATACAAACTCTTCAGGCCATTGTGCTCTTTGCAAATGCTATCATGAAGCTCGCAAATGCAGTTGTCACAATTGCAAATAATTTCTCGCAAATGCGAGATCTGAGCACCATCAAAAATCTGATCTCATATGAACTCTCTAAAACACGTCCGAAACTCATCTTAGCCCTCGGGCTCTAAACCAAACATGCACACGAGTTAGGAATTCTTTAAATCTTTAAATTGCTAGTTTTCATTAAATCGCGTTAAATCAAGTTAGGGACTTTCGAATTCGATTCTGAGCATACGCTCATGTCCCAAATCATGATACGGACCTATTAGAACCGTTAAAACACTGATCTGGGTCTGCTTACAAAAGATGTTGACCGTAGTCAACTCAAATGAGTTTTTATAAAGCTAAAATTCATTTTTTTCATTGAATTTTCACATATAAATTTTCCAAAAAAAGACACGAATTGCACACCGAAATTGAGAAAGGCTAAATGAAGCTATTCGAGGTTTCAAGACATAGAATTGAAGGCTAAAACTAAAAATTACCTATCAAGTAATCACATTCTCCACATCTAAAACAAACGTTTGTCCTTGAACGGACATAGAAAGGTACATGGACTGATGAAAAAGTGTGGTATCTACTTTGCATGTCCAACTCGGACTCCCACGTGGCTACCTCGATCGTCTAACCTCTCCATTGCACTCGAACTGAAGGATAACTCTTAGATCTCAACTATCGGACATGCGGTGCTAGAATATTCACCGGCTCCTCCTTATAAGTCAATTTTTTGTCCAAATGGACTAAGCTGAAATCTATCACATAGGACGAATCATCGTGATACTTTTCGGAGCATGGACACATGTGACACTGGATGGACTACTGTTAAACTAGGTGGAAATACAAGCCTATAGGCCACCTCACCCACTCTCTCAAGAATCTCAAAAGGTCCGATATACCTAGGTCTTAACTTGCCCTTCTTTCCGAATGTCATCACACCCTTCGTGGATAAAACCTGGAGCAATACCCTCTCTCCAACCATGAATGCAACATCATGAACTCTACGGTTTCCATAATTCTTCTTCATAGACTGAGCGGTGCGAAATCGATCCTTAATAATCTTGACCTATCCAAGGCATCCTGAGCCAAATCGGTACCGAACAACCGAGCCTCTCCCCGCTCGAACCATCCAACTGGCAAACGACACCGCCTCCTATATAATGCCTCATAGGGAGACATCTGAATGCTTAAATGGTAGTTGTTGTTGTAGGCAAACTCAGCAAGCAGCCAAAACTGATCACATGAACCCTCGAAATCTATATCGTAAACGTGAAGCATATCCTCCAATATCTGAATAGTACGCTATGACTGTCCTTCTGTCTAGGGATGGAATGTTATAATCAACTCAATTCATGTGCCTAACTCATGTTGTACAACCCTTCAGAAGTGCGAGTTGAACTGCATACCTCGATCAAAAATGATAGACACCGGCACACCGTGAAGATAGACGATCTTGCTGATGTGGATTTCAGCTAATTTCTCTAAAGAATAGGTAACTGCCACTGGGATGAAATGTGGCGACTTGGTCAACCTGTCCACAATGACCCAAAGTGTGTCGAACTTCCTCGAAGTCCATGGTATCCCAACAACAAAATCCATCGTGATACGCTCCCGCTTCCACTCAGGAATCTCTAGCCTCTAAAGCAAACCACCAGGCCTCTGATACTCGTACTTAACTTGCTGACAATTCAGACACCGAGCTACATATGAAACTATATCCTTCTTCATCCTCTTCCACCAATAATGTTGTCATAAGTCGTGATACATCTTGGAGGAACCCGAATGAATGGAATACTAGGAACTATGGGCCTCCTCAAAAATCAACTTATGAAGCCCATCTACATTAGGCACACAAATGCGACCCTGTATCCGTAAAACCCCATCATATACAATGGTAACCTATTTGGAATCATCATGTCGCATCGTGTCCTTAAGGACAAGCAAATGGGAGTCATCATACTGATGCTCTCTGATATGATTATACAAGGAAGACCAAGAGACTATGCAAGCTAGAACACGATTGAGCTCCAAAACATTTAACCTTACAAACTAATTGACCGAAGCCTAAACATCTAATGCAAGTGGCTTCTCACCAACTGGAATATACATAAGGCTATCCATACTCACAACCTTTCTACTCAAGGCATTGGCCACCACATTGGCCTTCCCGGGATTATACAAAATGGTGATATCATAGTCTTTCAATAGCTCTAACAACCTCCTCTGCCTCAAGTTGAGATCCATTTGCTTGAACAAATACTATAGACTCCGATGATCCGTGGATACCTCGCACAACACGCCATAAAGATAGTTCCTCCAAACCTTCAGCGCATGAACAATGGTTGCCAATTCTAAGTCATAAACATGGTAATTCTTCTCATGAACCTTGAACTGCCGCGACGCGTATGCAATCACCCTACAATCTTGCATCAATACTGCACCTAGTCCAATACGAGATGTATCACAATACACCGTGTAGGATCCTGAACTTGTAGGTAACACCAATACTGGCGTCGTAGTGAAAGTAGTCTTGAGCTTGTGAAAGCTCAACTCGCACTCATTTGACCATTTGAATAGGGCGCCTTTATGGTCAATCTAGTCAATGGGGATGCTATGGATGAAAACCCCTCCATGAAGCGACAATAATATCCCTCCAAACCTAGGAAACTTTGGATATATTTAGTTGAAGTAGGTCTAGGCCAGTTCTGAACTGCCTCAATCTTCTTAGGATCCACTTTTATGCCCTCTACCGATACAACATGCCCTCAAAAGGTGACTTAGTCTAACTAAAATCTGCGCGTTGAAAACTTGGCATATAACTGACTATCACTCAAAGTCTGAAGTACAATTCGAAGATGTTGCTCATGCTCCTCTTGACTGTGGGAGTAGATCAAGATATCATCAATGAATACAATCACAAAAGAATCCAACTAGGGCTTAAACACATGGTTCATCAAATCCATAAATGTTGTTGGGGCGTTTGTCAACCTAAATGACATCACTAAGAACTCATAATGCCCGTACCAAGTCCAAAAAGCTGTCTTAGGGACATCTGATGCCCTACTATGCAACTGATGGTAACCAGACCTCAAATCAATCTTCAAAAATACCTTGTCACCATGAAAATGATCAAACAAGTCATCAATCCTCGACAATGGATACTAGTTCTTGATGGTGACCTTGTTCAACTACCGATAGTCTATACATATCCTCATCGAACCATATTACTTCTTCACAAATAATACAGGTGCACCCTAGGGAGAGATACTAGGTCTAATAAATCCCTTATCAAGCAAATCTTGCAACTTTTCCTTCAATTCCCTCAACTCTGGTGGGTCCATATAGCATGGTGGAATATAAATAGACTAAGTGCTTGGAGCCAAATCAATATAGAAGTAATATCTCTGTCGTGTGGCATCTCCGATAGATCTGCAGGAAATACCTTTGGAAACTCACGAACAACAGGTACTGAATCCATGGAAGGAACTTCCATACTAGAATCGTGAATATAAGCCAAATATGCTATACACCTCTCGTGACCATACGTCGAGCCTTCACATAAGAGATAACATTATTGGTAGAATGACCAAGAGTCCCTTCCACTCTAATCCAGGCAACCCTAGCATGTCTAAGGTCATCGTCTTGGCGTGACAGTCGAATATAGCATGATAAGGTGACAACCAATTCATACCCAAGATAACATCGAAGTGTACCATATCAAGAAGTAGGATATCTACACTAGTATCGAGACTCCCAATTGTAACCACACACGAGCGATAGACACGATCTACAAAAATAGAATCTCCCATAGGCATGGACACACACATAGGAGCACTCAAAGAATCACGAGGCACAACCAGATATGAAGCAAAATAGGATGACACGTAGGAATAAGTAGAGCCCGAAATAAATAGAATTGAAGCATCTCTATAACAAACTAGAACAATACATGTGATAATGGCATCAGATGACTCGGCCTCAAGTCTAGCTGGGAAAGCATAAAATTGGGGCTGGATCCCACCACTCTGACCTACATCTCTAGGAAGGCCTCTAACTAGCTGGCCTCCACCTTTAATGGCTTGACCTCCACCTCTGGCTGTCTGACCTCTGCCTCTTTCTAGATGAGCGGGCGGTGGAGCAACCGGTGTCGAAACCATGGCACAAGAACTCTTCTATAGCATGACGCTTAATAATCTCGGACAGAACTTCCTGATGTGAATAGTACCTCCACACTCAAGACACCCATCCTACTGTTAGGGCTGCTGAAGCTGATCCAAATGGGGTGGATAACCATGGTAATAGTTTTGAATCGGAGGTGCACTAATAGGAGCTGATGGTGAACTATTAGCTGGCTGCCCAGAAAGAAATACATAAGGACCATAACTCCCTGAAGCACTGTGAGACACCTAAAGCGCTTATTGAAATTGCCTAGGAGGATGGCCTCTACCAAAAGTACCCCTGCCTCCAAATGAGGCATTAGTGAAACCACCGAAATGACGAGGCCTCTCATCAAACACCTGCCCCATCTTCTAAGCACGAACCATCTTGATTAGTCTAGTAATATCTACAGCCTTCTGGAAGGTAATATCATCTCCAATCTCCTTGGCCATCTGTAGCCTGATAGTGAAAGCGATCCCATCAATGAATATCCCCACTCTCTCCCTCTCAGTAGGAAGCAAGATAATGACATGGCGAGTTAGGTCCACAAATCGAGTCTCGTACTGGATAACAATCATAGTACCCTACTGAAAGTTCTCAAACTGCTTGCAGTAATCCTCCTCAGAGTGACAGGGATGAACTTCTCTAGAAATAGATGTGAAAACTGATCCCAAGTAAGTACAAGCGACCCAGCTTGTCTAGTCAATATATAATCTCTCCACCACCTATTGGCGGAACTAGTCATCTGAAATACTACAAAATTGACCCCATTGGTCTCAACTATACCTATGTTGTGTGCAACACCTCGTGGCAACGATATAGGTAATCAAGTGGGTCCTTGAAAGATGAACTACTGAAATGAATAGGGAAGAGCTTGGTAAACTTATCCAACCTCAATAGGGCCTCAGAAGATATGGCAGGCCTATCACCAGCCTATGCTGCGATAATCGACTGAACCACCCCAACTGACGGGGCTGCTGGAGTATGATACTAGGAAGACACCTGCTCCGGTATGAGTAACGGGAGTCTGTGCTCCTCTCCCAACTGGAGAGACGGCTGGTGCCACTGGGCACATACCAGATTGGTCCACACTCTCCACAAGGCCTACCAAATGGGCTAGAGTGTCCTGAAGCACTGAAGTGGCTATGAACCCCTCTGGAACTTGAGCTGGTCCGATGGGTACAGTCTGCGTTGGAACCTTATCTTTAAAATCTACTTGAGGCTCCACTATGGGTTCTACTGATCTAGCTTTAGGCTGAGCTCTGCCTTTGCCTTGGCCTCTAGCACAACCTTGGCCTCGACCTCTGCCAGTGGCCACAACTTCCACTACGGGATCTAGCTCATGTTCAGCTACAGATGTTGTGCGCGTTCTCTCCATCTACGAGAAAACAAGAATAGAAGGGTTCAATCATCAATGATAGAATAAAGTTGCATGATAGAGAAGGACAGAAGTGAAATTATTCCTAAACTCCATAGCCTCTGAAAGATTAGTACATATGTCTCCATGTCGATCCTTCATACTCTACTAAGCTTGCTCGTGACTTGTGAGACCTAGATAACCTAGTGCTCTGATACCAAATTTGTTACGACTCAAAATTTCCACCCTGGGGACCGTGACGGCGCCTAACATTTTGCATGATAGGCAAGCCAATGTTAGAATATTTTTTAATCATTATTAACAAATCCAATTAAATGATACTAAGAAACTATAATGACCAACTAGTTGTTTTGAGTGTTTTAGCCCTGATCCCCTAAATCATTCTTCCTCTATGCTATATTATGGCTATGTAACTCGCCATGATGGTTGGTTTTTGTTTTTGGTGAGTTTCGGATTGAAATAGGACACATAGTCCCTAAGTTGGAAGGTTAAGTCATAGGAGTTGACCGTAGTTTGACTTGTGTAAAGACGACCCCAGAATGGAGTTTTGATGTTTTCGATAGCTCTGTATAGTGATTTTGTCTTAGGATCGTGTTTGGATGTTGATTTGGAGGTTCAGAGGTTGTTTCAGCGTGAATTGGGGAAAGTTGGAAGATTTTGAAAAGTTTGACCGGGAGTTGACTTTATTGATATCAGGGTCGGACTCTGATTTCAGAAGTTGGAATAGGTTTGTAATGTCAATTATGACTTGTGTAAACATTTTGAAGCCAATCGCGGTTAATTTTGTTTGAATCGACATCGGTTTCGGAATTTTGAAGTTCATAGTTCATAGTCTTGAATCTGGGTTGCTATTCGAAGAAATTACGTTGTTTGATGTGATTTTTGGCCTCGAGTAGCTACGTTATGTATCTTGGAACTTGATTGTATATTTGGACAGGGTTCCGGGGGCCTCGGGTGTGAATCAGATTGAAATCGGACCATTGTTTGACTTTGTGTTTTGCTGAAGTGATGTTGTTCTAGTGTCATCGCACCTGCGGAGGGTTTTGCCATAGGTACGGACACGCATGTGTGCTTTTGGACTTAGAGAGCTGGCGGGAGACGAATTTTTGAGGGTTCTTCAAGGAAATATTTAGAGTAAGAAATTCTAACTCTTTTTTGATTAATCTACATGAATTTATTAATGATTTCATCATTTAATTAGTGCTTTGGAGTTTGAATTGGAAAAAATTGGTATAAACTCCTTAGATTAAATTTTTGAGTTTTGAAAGGCGAATTCAGGTCGGATTTGAATAATTCTTGTATGTTTGGACTCGATATTGAATGAGTGTTCGGATTTTATAATTTTGGTCGGGTTCTGAGATGCGGGCCCAGGTTGAGTTTTTGGGGTTGACTTTTTAATTCTTCGTTGAGATAGTAATTTCATTATTTGAATTAGTTTCCTATAGTTATATTTATAGTATGAAATTGTTTTGTCTAGATTCGAGCCGTTCAGAGTTGGAAAATCGAGGGAAAGGCCTTCTAGTGGATTGATTTAGCCTGATTTGAGAAAAGTGACTTATCTAACCTTGCGTGGGGGAGTTACCCCTTAGGATTTGGTATGTTGTGATAATTGTGATATTTGAAAGTCGTGTGCGCAAGGTGACGAGTGTGTACACGGGCTAAATGTTGGAATTTTTTATTTTTAGCTATGCAGATTCCTTTCTCGCTTTAATTGAGTTACTTTAACATATTATAGTCATCATATTTAGTCTAATTTCACATTTCTACTTGTCCTATCTCTTACTTGCTAATTTCTCTACTTGTTTAGTTGAAATTCTTATTTCCTTATTCCGTATTCACTATTTAACTGTTGAATTCTTACTTGAAATTGTTATTCCTTGAAATATCTTGTTGTTAATACTGGTATTGAGTTGCAAAGGCCGTAATTCCTATTGAGGCAAAGTGTTAAGTTGTGAAATATCATTCTTTGAGTTATTCTCCCGATTATTATTGTTGAGACTTGTGTAAATTGTGGTTGATCCATGGTCTCCTTATTGTGAAATTCTGTTATTGTTTGGTTCTCTAGCAAATTGTGATTTTGGGCACTTGAGATGCAATTTGTGATACATTGTGATATTGATACGTATGCGGTGGTATAAGGTCTTGGTATTGAAACGCATGTAGTGAGATAAGTTGGGCTAAATACGTGTGGCTAGTAGGGTAAACTACTAGAAGCCATGCGATGTAATAAGGTGGGCTAAAACGCGGGATGTTATTTCAGGAAAAATAACTGTTAAACTAAATGTAAAGGATCCTACGTTGATATAAGGAAAGATTGTGATTCATTTTGTGATTTGAGACTATGAGGTGGTACCTCAGTAGTGACTCTTGTTGACATTTCCCCATTCTTTTGTACTTGTCTTTGATCGTTGTTTCCTTAGCATACTATTAATTGTCTTTCTCCGTGTTGCACTATTTGCTTAGTTCTGTGTAGATAATCTTGTTATACTATTTATTGTTTCAATTTCATTACTATCTTTATTACACTGCCTATATTTGTTCAGTCCTTTATTATTTCCAGTAGGCCCTGACTTGACCTCGTCACTACTCTATCGAGGTTAGGCTTGGCACTTACTGGGTACCGCTGTGGTATACTCATGCTACTCTTCTGTGCATCTTTTTGTACAGATCCAGGCAATTTTGACCAGCCCAGGCATTGGTTAGGATTCTACTGCGGAGACATCAACTTATACCTGCCGGTCGACATCCGCAGGCCTCGGAGTCCCCCCTCTCTAGATCTCTTATTCCATTATCCTTTATTTATAGACATGATGTATAGGATTATCCAGTATTCATACTTAGAGCTTGTGACTTGTATTTCACTTTGTCTCAGAATTCGTATATGCTGAGTTATAATGTTATTTAGTACAGCCGTTGAGTTTGAGACTTATATCTATTGTTACTTCAATTATTTTGCATGTTGTTAGGATTACCTAATCTTAGAGAATAGGTGCCATCTATACGTCTTACGGAGGGTAAATTGGGGTCGTGACAAATTGGTATTAGAGCTCTAAGTTCATAGGTGTTATGAGTCACAAGAAGGTTAAGTAGACTCTCAAGGATCAGTACAGAGACATCAGTAGTTAACTTTAGGAGGCTATGGAACTATTAGGAAAAACTTCACTTATTTGATTCCTTATTGTGCAAAATTGTTGACTTTGGGATTCTAAACTTCTATCTTTCTATTCTTTCACAAATAGTGAGGACACACACAGATGAACTGGATGACCAGACACCTATGCCCCCAACTAGAGCCGCAAGAGGCCGAGGCCGGGGTAGAGGCCAACGACGTCTACGTGGTGCAGCCAAAGCACCTGCACAAGCTACTACAGAGAAGCCACCAGTAGCACCAATTGAAGAGCATGCACTAAAGACGCCTATTATTGTCCCAGCATTTTAGGAGACCCTCTCCCATTTTCTAAGCATGTTCGGCACCTTTGCTCAGGAACAGTTGATCCCACTTGCTCCTGCCACATCTCAGGCTGGGGGAGGAGCATAGACTCCCGCTGCCCATACCCTAGAGCACTAGATCCAGGTTGACCAGGTCATACTAGTACAGTCGGTTGCCCTTATTCAACCCGAAGTTAGGGCAACAGCTCATACTTGAGAGGTACAAAAAGTATCACCCTTCTACCATCAGTGGTTTGGCGTCAGAGGATGCCCGGGATTTTCTTGAGGAGTGCCAATGTATCCTCCATACTATGGGTATTATGGAGTCTAGTAGGGTTGCATTCACTATGTTCCAGCTTACGGGATCGGCTTATCAGTGGTGGCGAGCATATAAGTTGGGTAGCCAGAGGCGGCTGTTGCTACCCCGGGACTTCAAAATACTTTAGCACAGTTCCTGAGCATATTTGACATATTGTCTCAAGCGAGGTTGATTCCGATTGCGCCAGCTACTTCCCAGACTAGGAGAGGAGCTCAGAATCCCACCGCCCATACTCCAGAGTAGCGAGTCCACATTGTTCAGGCTCCAGGTGTCATGTCGACACAACATGTAGTTCCAGTTCAACCCATGGTTATGGCAGCAACATTTGAAGAGAAACAATTTAGGCTTGCAAAGTTCAAGAAATATCACCCTTCTACTTTTAGTGATTTTGCTTCACAGGATGCACATGGTTTTGTAGAGGAGTGTCATCGCATTCTCCGCACTATAGGTATTATGGAGACAAGTGGGTTTCTTTTACAATGTTCTAGCTTAAGGGAGTGGCATATCGGTGGTGGCGAGCGTACGAGTTGGGTAGCTCGGCCGATGCAGCTTCACTTTTATGGACTCAGTGTTCAGAGATGTTCTTAAGAGAGTTTGTTCCCCAGACTCTTTGGGATGCATTGCGTGTGGAGTTTGAGCAGCTGCGCCAAAGCACTATGTCAGTGTTAGAGTATGCCGTTAGATTAAGTGAATTATCTAAACATGCACCTGATTTGGTTTCTACAGTTAGAGAGCGAGTCCGTAGATTCATTGAGGGGCTTAGTCATGGTATCCGATTCAGCATGGCTCAGGAGTTGGAGATGGATGTTCCATTCCAGTGGGTGGTAGAGATTGCTCGCAGATTAAAGGGCATGTAGGTTTGGAAGGGAGAGGTCAGGGAGGCTAAGAGGCCTCGTAGACCGGGAGGGTCTATTTATCCCTATTTTGGAGGTAGGGTATGGCATGGTAGAGGTTTTATGGGTCAGTCAGTCCAGTTTGTACTTCAGTCTTTACCCAGTGTTTCAGATACCCATAGGTCTTAGAGTATCCGCACCGGACAGCTTTCACAGCCATGCCAGTAGAGAGATTTTTTTGAGTGTGGAGTAACTAGCCATATGGTGAGAGATTGTCCAAGACTCCGAACAAATATGTCACATCAGGCTATTCAGGCTACGAGTTTTGTCCCAACTATTGATATCCCTACACTGCCAGCTTGGGGTACAGGTCAGGCGGGTGGAGGGCGCCTAAGAAGGGGAGGCCTGACCCGTTGGTATCATTTCTATTGTAGGGGCAAGGTCGTTGTACCATATCATGTGGTTACAGTACAGTTTCGATTTGTTATAGAGAAGCATCATTCTTATTTCGATTCAATTTTGTTTATCGGAGTAAGTCCTCCTATCTTGCTTCACATATGGGTGAGTTGCGTGATTTTATACGCGGCTTATGTGTTTGTCCCTGTTGAGAGATTCTATAGTGGTAGCCCATGTTCATCATTTAATTTTCTCCACTATTGAGAGCTATGAGACTAGAAGTGACTTTATATCACTCATTACAGTAGGTTTTGATGTGAATTCTAGATGATTAGTTACAACCTGTGGTTTAGATGCTCTACCGGTATGGGGGTTCAGTATGTGTTGTGAGTTTGTTAGCAGAATTGAATTAGTGGAACGTTTTGGTTAGTATAATGTGTATTCTACTTGCAATTCAGAGCTGAGGATGGGACCCTCGCATTTTTATTGATTTGATATGTTAAGTCATGCTATATGCCGCGGTGGAGTTATCTATGAGGATGAGACCCTTGTGATTATTTCATATGTTTTGATCCTTCCTTGTGGAATTTATTTGTAGTATGATACTGATAGGGATTTGTGCCTATCAGGATTGTTTGATAGTTCTCTCATGTATTTTCTTGTATATTCGATCATATTTGCGTGATGCTTATTGGGTTTTAGCTTGCGAGGTGTGTGACCAGAGGTGACTTGTTGATTCGGGTGAAGGTTATGAGATCCTCATGTTTTTTGCATCGTTTTCCACATTATGAAGGCTGGGACGAGGTTTTATCCAAGATAAGGTTTTTCATCGGTGATGTATTTGATTATGGGCAGCTATTCTGGCCAGAGTTATTGTCAATGGCATATATATGTGATGTGTTATGTCGTGTAGTTGTACCTTGTGGCTATTGGAATTCGTTTTTGTAGATGGTCGAGGCGATACCATGCGTGGATGTTGGAATAGGGTCTTTTGGAAATGATCGGCTTGTGAGAAATTTGGTTCTAAGGTTATTAGGGTGGGTGGAAGGAATAATTTTCAGTTGGGATGGTATCGTCGGGCCTATGTGGATTGGGGTGACATGGGATCATCCACGAGTATATGTATGGTGAGTACACTGAGTGATTTAATGGCTTCGGAACAGTTTTTGGCACGTTCGAGGACGAACGTATGTTTAAGAGGGGTAGAATGTAACAACCCGATCGATCGTTCTAAGAATTAGAGCCTCGTTCAGTAGCTCAAGGTCTCAAGCAGCTTTGTATTATGTTTTATGACTTGTAGGTGTGGTCGATTTTGGTTTTCAGATGATTCGAAATCAATTTGGAAGAAGGATTCTTCTTCTAGAAGCTTAAGCGGTAAGAGTTTACCGGAGTTTGACTTTTGTGTAGATGACTTTGAAATGGTATTTTGATGATTGCAACAGCTTCGTATGGTGGCTTTGGGCTTAGGCGTGTGTCCGAATTTGGATTTGGAGTCCCGTAGGTTAATTTGATACATTTTTGCGAAATTAGAAAGTTGAAGGTTTGGAAAGCTGAAGGTTTGGAAGGTTGGAGGGTTTGAATGGGAGTTGGCTTTGTGGATGTTGAGTTAGGATTTCAATTTCGGTAGTTGTTATAGCTTTGTTATGTCATTTGGAACTTGCATGAAAAATTTGATGTCATTCCGGGTTGATTTGATATGATTCGGCGCGAGTTCTAAAAGTTGAAAGTTCATTAAGTTCGTTTCGAGATACGATCCGTAGTTTGGATGTTGTTTGATGTGATTTGAAGCCTCGAGCATGTCCTCATTATGTTATGGATCTTTTTGGTATGTTTGGAAGGGGTCCAGGGGGGCCCGGGTGTGTTTCGGACGAGCTTCGGATCATTTTCATTCTGGTGCTTCACACCCGCGCATTTTGGAGCGCAGGTGCGGCTATGCTTCTATGCAATTTGCATCGCTTGAGCCCTGGGCAGAAGCTTCACTTCTTTGGAGTTTTGCATGCATGTGCGATGGCCGCTTCTGTGGCTTAGGGATCGCAAATGCGCAGGTGTTCACTTCTGCATTTGTTTGGCGCTTCTGCGTTGTTGCATGTGCGACTGATTTTTCCACATATGCGAATCCTGGTCTGGTAAGCTGGGTTCGCAGATGCGAGCCTTTTCTCGCAAATTCAAGGCCAGAGGTGCGCCTTTTTTGTTCGCAAATGCGAAAAGCCTGGACACAAGCATATATTCGAAGGTGTGGTTTCATTACTCATTTTTGGACATAGGGAGCTCAGTTAGTGATGACTTTTCGTGGGCTTTTCAAGGAATTTATTGGGGTAAGTAAGTGTTTTTTACCCGAATCTTATTACATTTCATGAATCCATTGTTATTTTCATCATTTAATTAGTGATTTAAGTTTGAAATTTAAAATTGTGAAAACTTCTTAGACTAAACTTTGGAGATTTGAAAGGCGATTTGAAGTCGGATTTGAGTAATTCTCATATGGTTGGACTTGTTATCGAATGAGTGTTCGGATTTTTTAATTTTTGTCAGGTTCTGAGATGCGGGCACGGAGTTGACTTTTTATTTCACTTTCAAGATCGAAGCTTTATTATTCGGAATTGATTCCTATGATTTTTATATATGATGTTAAGTTATGTTGGCTAGATTTGAGAAGTCCAGAGGTTGTTTCACACGAGAAGGTTATTTTAGAGTATCGGTCTAGCTTCTTTGAGGTATGTATCTCATCTAACTTTATGTGGGGAAACTACCCTTTAAGATTTAAGTCATATGTGCTAATTGTGTCATATGAAGGCCCTGTATGCGAGGTGACAAGTATGTACTCAGTCTTATTGTGGAAATTTGATCGTTTAGGGTTCATAGGTTATTATGTCCACTAAAAAGGAAGTTGTCTTATAATGTTAAATCCTCCGTTTATTAAATTTACCCTTACATGTCTTATTTGGAGTTGATTGATTCATGTTCTATCCTTGTTGTTAATAAACTCTTATGTGCCTTAACTTAAGTTGTCGCCTCTTTTATTGCCATGTTGTCTTTTCCGTAAGTGCTTAACCTGAATTGAAGTTATTGTTGTCTTTTCCATAATTGGTTAACATTAATTGAAGTTTGTTGTCCCTTTCATTGTTGACTTATCCTTATTTGGGATCATTGATTCATGTTATCTCTCTTATTGTCGAGTTGTACTTATTTGGAATCATTGATGTACGTTATCTCTCCCCTTGTTGAGCTATTCTTGTTGAGACCATTATTCCTTGTTGTGTATTTCTTTGTGAGCTCATTATTCCGTTTCTTTATGTTTTGAAGTTCTTGTATTGATTTACTTGTCGTACTCTCGTGTTTTTGTTGTTGTTGCTATTGTACTCAGTCTTTTCGAGGCAAGGGCTATGCGTGGTTGTGGTGTTGAAATTGTTTTGAGGAAAAGTTGTGGCATATGGGAACATGTGGTAAAAGACCATATATTATGTTGTTATGTTTTTGGCGCACGTGATATTGTTGAGAGGATTGTCGGGGTGTTCGCACGTAAGTTGTCCATGCTATTGTTGTTATTGATATTTGCACATGCGGCATGACAAGGCAGGCTATATATGTGAGTTTGCGCATATGGTGAGACAAGGTGGAAACATTATTATGCATGTGTGGCAAGACAAGGCGGGCATTCACTTTATTGTTATGCAAGTGGCGAGACAAGGTGGGCTATGTCAGAAATGATTTTTGATGACTTGTGATGGTCTCGAGGCATTGTTATTGATGATATTTGTGTAGTGGTGTGCCTACCTTGTGTGAGTTATACATTGTATATTTTGTGGTGATTATTTTTATGTGACATCCATTGTCTCTACTCTTACTTGTTGACTTGAGTTGTGATAGAACACTTGCATAAGAATGCACGTAATTAATCACCCATATCGATTTAAGAAGATGAATTCTAATGTTATTGACCATTTACATGTACTGCCGTTTACTTGTCTTCTGTGGGAGAGTTGATCTATTGGCACATGAGTTGTCCATGTGGCTATGAGTCATTGTTATTGTTTGCATGTGAGTTGTCCGTGCGAATATTAGATATTGTTACTTCTTTGGCACGTGAGTCATCCATACAATTATGAATTGTAATGTGCGCACGAGATGCCAAGTGATTAGGGTTCACGAATTGGGACCCATCAAATGTGACCATGAGGTGAAGTACCTAGGGGAAATCCTTGAACAAATCTTGTGTGAAAGCGATTGCTCTTATTGAATGATTACTTGCTCTCTTTACTTGGTTTCACCTGACGTAAATTGTGTTCAACTTACTTTATGGCATTATTACTTGTTTGTCCTCTATTGTTAATCATTGTTTCTAGTGCTTTATTGTGAGTACTATTTTTTGTATATTTACCATACTTAGTTTTATATTGACATTGTTTTCATGTTAGTTTCACAATTCATACATGTATAGGTTATTTAGTCTAATATGTATCTTGACTGTCCCTCATCACTACTTCACTGAGGTTAGTCTTGATACTTATATGGTACCGCTGTGGTGTACTCATGTTACGCTTGCTGCATATTTTTGTGCAGATCCAGGTACTTCGGAGTTGGTTGATCACAAATTAGTTGTTCGGGCTTTGTTGTGGAGACTCAAGGTATACATGTCGTCGCGTTCGCAGGCCTGGGACACCTTCTGATATTGTATTTGTACTGTCTATTTCTTTTCTGAAACAGTTGTACTTAGAAGAATATTCTAGTAAACTAAGTATAGCTTATGGCTTGTACTACTAGTATTGGGAATTGAATTGCACTCGGGATAATTCAGTAAGTGTTAGACTTACCTAGTCTTGTTGACTAGGTGCCATCACGAGATCCTGCTGAGGGAAATTGTGGTCGTGACAATCACCAACCACTGGCCCCAAGTGACACCAAAATCACTACCATCCATCACCATATATTTTTCTAAAAATATTTTTTTGATTGTCATGACCCAAACCGTAGGGCCGCAATGGGAACCCGGTACCTTACTCAACCGAGTACCAACGTAACGTATCTTTCTTATTACATTATCATATATACATGACATACGGGCCTAATAGGCGAACATAATTATTTATAAACTCAAGACATCGGCCGACAAGGCCGTACAATCTTTCACGTACAATGTCTACAAGCCTCTAAGAGTTCATAAATGTCATAAAGGTCGAGATAGAGTCCCGCCATACCAAACAATTCACGTCTAAATCATACTAACCAAACAAGTAACTTCGAAGCAAATAGAGCGCACCAACATCTTCCGCTGAGCTAATAGCCTACTTGGAGGGCTCTCGACCTGTCTATCGGGACCTGCGGGCATGAAACGCAGTGTCCCCAGGCAAAAGGGATGTCAGTGCGAATAATGTACCGAGTATGTAAGGCACATAAATAAGTACATAAAGACATGAAAGAAATATAGAGTACATGACTCAACCTGTAAGTCTGAATAACTTTGTAAATCATAAATTATTTTTAGCGTCATGCATATGCATATGAATGTCATGTCGTGCATAGGTACATGTTTCATAACATCATCAGCCTCTGAGGGCATCCCATCATATCATATCAGCCACTGTGGGCAAAATCATCATCGTATACCAGCTGATCAGGTGGTGGTGCATATATAAAGCCATAACCTTTCCCATATCCCATATACATATATATACATACATATATATGCGTATATAACGCCGTTTGAATCATACTTACATATATACGCATATATAACGCCGTTTGTATCATATTTCAGCCACTGTGGACAACATCATCATCATATACTAGCTGATCAGGTGGTGGTGCGTATATAATGCCGTAACCTTTTCCCATATCTCATATACATATATTTACATATATACGCGTATATAACGCCATCTGGTCATAGGTCAATGCACATGTATGAAATGCATGAAAAATACGTAATAAAATCTTTCGGAGCTTCATAAGACCATTTTGCCTTTGAGTAATATCATAAAATAAACTCTTTTCAACTTTCGTATTTTTTCTTCGGAGACCCATGAACATATGATAAAATAACACACGGAAATTCAAGAACATAGATATCTCTAATACTTCTATGAATAGAGTCATTCATGGAATTTGTGTATTTGCACGTTTCGTTCGTATCGTATGGATTATGCCAAAAGAAAGAAGAGATAGCCTTAAAATACCTGAGCTGATTTTCTTGATAATCCCTCTAACACATGGCAATCACGACAACACGTAACGGCGGGTCGGAGTAGGAGAAAATTCGTATGATATTTTTAGGAACGATTGCACCGTACTCCTTTAGAACCGCAAAATCACGATTTATCGTACTATGAAGTTTCAAACTCATGCTTGAGAAAAATCATAAACTCTCTCGCAGATCTCCAATAGTCCATCAGGTGGCTTCCTATAAAACAATTTCCTTAGCAGTACCATTGCCGCTTACTTTTCAATTCAAAAAATCAACTATCTATATAAATTTATATATCCTTCTATATATACTATATGTACGTATATATATGTGTACATATGTACGTATATATGTGTGTATGTATATTCTGTGAATCTGTGTGTGTTTATTTGAAATGATAAATTGCTGAAGAAGAAAAATGGAGGAAAGGAAGACAAAGCTTAGCATCCCCCTTTAATTAGATAAGAGTATCTATTTAAATTGGAGGTTATGGGCCCACTTTTGGTGCTTAGTCTTTGCCAAAATATTTCCAAATTGTGCCACCTATTTTCACGATATATAAGAGTTATAACTTGGCTTTATTAATGCATTACTTTGCTGCCACGTTAACTTTCATGCAACTTTATCCAAAAAATTTAATTTATTGGTTAATCTCCCACTAACAATTGATAATTACCCAATTATTCACATAATTAAGAATTATCTCAAATTACTTATAATACTACTCACTTTAAACCCACCTTATATACCTTACTACCATGGCCATAGGGTACCTAGTATGGTACTAGTCCACAAATAACGAGTATTTTAGCACAGGCTGTATTTTATCCGAAAATGTCAATTTTCTTCGATTTTTCTTACCCTCTAACCTTCACAAATTTACTCATCACTTGTTATAAATAGCATAAATACTTATAACCTCAAGATAATCTCATCCCCGATTCTATGTCGATTAACTTACGATGAAACTTTCATGTATAAAAATATGGGTGTAACATCATTCCCCATTTGGAACAAATGTCCTCGAATGTTGATTGATGCACTTATCATTGTCATATCCTATAGTCCTTACGAATACTTTGGTGCTCTCCTTACTATCCTAGGCAGTTGTTCTGTGAATAAATTCAAGGTCCAGGGTATTCCCACCTGTAGGTATCTTTCTCACACCACGGCCTGTGGTCGGAATTCTTCCAATCTCGTAACTCTTGATACCTTATGTCATGTAGCCTGTACGACAGTTTCCTTATATGTGCGCCTATGCGACTCTTCTCCCTTTTTTTCTCCAGCTTTGGCCAATCTCTAGATTCCACCTTGTAAACATATATAGAGATTGACAAGATGTCCTTCTGGGTATACCGAAGTTCTTCGTTTAGTACTTTGTTGAACTCACGAATATTGCTATACCTTATTTTGTTTATCCATCCGTATGACTTTACTGCACCTAGGTAGGTCATACCATACCATAATTCTAACCTCGATTTATCCTTACTGAGGTCTGCTACCAAACTCTTGGTTACTTTTGTTGCTTATCCCATATGTATAAATCCCAGCCCTTTAATGCTCCTTTATTGCTGTTTATCTTAAGAATGATGGCCTAATCTCATCTCATACTTTGTGACTTTTGTCCATCCATTGTTGATTCACCTTACATGGGTGAATTAATTCCGTATAATTCATGAATCCCTTTCTTCAAATCATTGCTCAATCGAAGGCTCAAATGTCATCCTTTATCTACCACAATTACACCCTCATTCTATTATCAGGGCAACCTTCCATCTCTTTTAAATGCTACTTATAATGAGTAATTCCTTTGAGTTAATTCAGACTATACTGAGCTTTCTATAACTTCGAGAAATCATCAATTCTTTTTATTTTCATGGGCTTAATCCTAAGGACTTATCCATCCTCGTTATCTTCTCACTCACCCTCATTATCCTTACTCCTGTCACAAAACTTTGTCGTTGTACTATATTTTAGATTGCGACCTAAATGTATCTATTTACACTATTCCTAGCCTTCCTTCAACTTGCTTGCACCATAGATTTCCTTGTGTTATTCTATAACATCAAGCAATACATCACATGTCTCTAACTCTTCTTTACTCTCCTCACTAGATCTCTCAGTACTTGGAAACCATAGGCTGGAAGGTACGCCACTGATGATGCCGCTATCATTCCTGGACCTTTGGTGGACACACAATCCGGTGGGAGCTCCATATTGACTTCTTATGAGGCTGGTACTTCTTCTAACTGGTTTTATCGTAGAGCCATTATAGAATATAGTTGTTGTGCTATCTCTCTTGCACTTCTAATATTAAGAGTGATTTTGCTATGTTCTCAATCATGATTCCTATAACTTCTGGGTGCAATAATCAGACTCCTGATTACTTAGTTGATGTCACTCTTTAGTTTCCTCTTCCCTCTGATCAACCTTTATATAGGCTTAAGCTATCTTTCAATCTATGGTTCATGGTATTAGTTATCCTGTCTAGCCTTTCATGGGCTTGAAAAATATGCATGATACAATCCTTTAATAATTTAATCCTTTGTTTATGACCTGGCTCAATTCTTTCTTTTAACTTATTCCAGAATCTTCTACGGCTGTATATGATGCATTTGTAAAACTCCAAACCCTTAAGTGAGTTCTTAACGCAACCAACTCCGGATCATTGATCGAATAATTTCTTTCGTTCCATCTTAGATTTCTTTCAATGTAAGCTATTACTTTTTCTAGTTTTTCTGGGCCCTTGTTGTGTCCATACTTAGCTTATCATAGTGTCCACACATGCCAGAGTTTTCATATAACTCATATGATCTCGAATATTACTTTTATCTTTACTTCCCATTCATTAGCCACTGTAGGTTCCTCTTTCTTATGGAATACGTACAATGTTGTTGTGAAACTATTGTTACAAGACCATTTCCCCTTTAGGTCACTATGCTTAAGTTGAAGCCTTCTTCCTCATTTCCTCAGCTTGTCCTTCACTGTAGTAATTAGGGAGAACCCTTGACTCTCGTAAAGTTGTGAGCTTATTACGGACCCTTTTTTTGATGTCCTTGCTTGCCTATAATCATTTGTAGTTGCTTACTTCCATGTCCTTGTGCTTGTATGGTTGCTTCTGAACTGATATTTTCACTACCTTCCCAGTGTCACTTTCTTTTATCCCCGTAACACTCATACGGTACCTTTAACTACCCCGTCTCTTGTTTGAATATATCTCAAGTATTATAATGATATTCTCTTAGGCTGAACTCTCTATGTTGGGTTCTACTATGTTTATCTCACACGATCTGATGATTCGTCTGTAACCTCCTGTTTATCCATAACTGGGATCTTCCTGACCAATTACTAACTACTCGTTGGCCCATGCTCATATAAATGTTCCTCATAATATTTCTTTGGTTACTTCCATTGTCTTAACTTACGTCTCGCACTGGCTCCTTATTTATCAAAAATATCCCGGGCAGGAACCCTTACTTTCTTTTCTTGGTGACGTGCTTACATAATGTTCTGGTATCATAGGATATCTGTAACATTTGAATAAGTACAATCTCATCCCTTTCTCATTCTTATTGCATTCTTTCTTTATCATTTCATAGTTACTAGATCCACTTAATTCTGACTTAATACCACACCATTTCATATTCCCCCTTTAGGGGTGTACTAAGAGTTGGAGCTACGACGACCTGCCTATAAATGTTTTACCTTTTCATCTTTGGCATCCTTTCATATCATCGATGATCCTTACTCGCCTTTCCATAGTCCTTCCGTACAAAGGATGCAAAAATTTCTTCACTCGCGATGGCGACATTTAGTGTAACTGGCACATACAGTCGCTTAATCTTAACTTTGCTCATATTTCTTGCTTTAGGGAAGCGTCTTCCTGAATGACCTTTAAAGGTTATTCTTTTGTCGTCCATTCTATTATTGCCGAAATGCAATCTGAAATTTTCATGATGCCAACCATTATCAAATCACTCAGTTCCCAATTCATGTTAAGTTTATCTCGTTCACCAATCCACACTAATTTCTATTATTATGGGGTCTAACGTTTCCTTCTAGTAGTCGTGTTAGAGTCATGAACTTATTTCTCAAAGTGAGGATATGACTTTATGGCCTATACTCGTTTGTTGTCTCAAGGCTTGTCACCTCTTGTATTTCCCTTCACTTGACTATAAACTCTGTAATATTGTCATTTTTTCTGCCGTTGTCATCCATGTATCACATCTTACTCATAATGCTTCATTAACTCTCTTCTTATTTTATTGCTAACATTTCTGTCAATTACTTTATTCTAAAAACTCGAACAAGACATTCTTTTGCCTTTAGCTTCCCTTTGCTCCATCCAGTGACTCTTCAAGTTGCTTGACGTTTTCGCTTTACTAGGGATGCGAGCCACCCTAAGGTAATATGTATCCCTTCAAGGCTTATAGTGCATGTCTTTGTAGTACTCATATCTGGCTGCACTATTTTAAAGTGTACCATCTGGATGTCTCACAAGGAGATCTATTAGCACATTTGCAATATCCTGCGGAAATGTCAACTGACACAAACAATTCATCCATCATATCTTCTTATACTACTTCTATTAACCCCCATAGGGCATATCTGGAATAGGTGCAACCAATTGTATATACTTCTGTTACTATTGAATATAACTCAAAAAGCTTTTGTTCTTCTGCCTTAATTATAAATGTTGTTAACCTTCATTAACTGGGTACCTCGTACCCTGTTTCACCTTGCTCCTTTTACTTGCTGAAACTTGTACTTATTTTCTTAATCTCTCATTGTCCTTTACCGTAAAGGTGGAAAGGCATTCTTGCCTTAAGGTGTCTTATCAGGAATCTTACACCTTTCAGTACACACATGATCTGCTGAAGACCTCATATTTACTTTTCATATGCTTGATACAAAGTCGAGTTACTCTAATTCAACACTTCCACAGCTATATCTCTTATCGATCGTCTTTCTAAATGTAGGCATCGTCTTATTACGAATAGAAGTTCGGGACTTGAATTCTTATAAGTGAGCTCTACCACACGATCTAGAGTAAGAAGAAAGAGTGACATTCCTAAATGTCCTGTAGCCTCCTGCTTATAAGTGTGGTGCACGACACACCCATAAACAAGACTCTACTAGACACGGCTTGTAGACTCCCTAGGACAGAACTGCTCTGATACCACTTTTGTCACGACCCAAATCGATGGGCCGCGATGGGAACCCGGTACCTTACTCAACTGAGTGCCAACGTAACGTATCTTTCTTATAACATTATCATATACACATGACATACGGGCCTAATAGGCCAACATGATTATTTATAAACTCAAGACATCGGCCGACAATGCCGTACAATCTTTCACGTACAATATCTACAAGCCTCTAAGAGTTCATAAATTTCATAAAGGTCGAAATAGAGTCCTGTCATACCAAACAATACACGTCTAAACCATACTAACCAAACAAGTAACTCCGAAGCAAATGGAGCGCACCAACTTCTTCCGTTGAGCTGATAGCCTACTTGGAGGGCTCTGACCTATCTATCGGGACCTGCTGGCATGAAACGTAGCTTCCCCAGGCAAAAGAGATGTCAGTACGAATAATGAACCGAGTATGTAAGGCACATAAATAAGTACATAAGAGGCATGGAAGAAATATATAGTACATGACTCAACCTGTAAGTCTGAATAACTTTGTAAATCATAAATTACTTTTAGCGTCATGCATATGCATATGAACGTCATGACGTACATAGGTACATGTTTCATAACATCATCAGCCTCTGAGGGCATCCTATCATATCATATCAGCCATTGTGGGCAAAATCATCATCGTATATCAGCTGATCAGGTGGTGGTGCGTATATAAAGCCATAACCTTTCCTATATCCCATATACATATATACGCGTATATAATGCCGTTTCAATCATATTTACATATATACGCGTATATAATGCCGTTTGAATCATATTTCGGCCACTGTGGACAACATCATCATCATATACCAGCTGATCAGGTGGTGGTGCGTATATAACGCCGTAACTTTTTCCCATATCCCATATACATATATTTACATGTATACGCGTATATAACGCCATCTGGTCATGGGTCAATGCACATGTATGAAATGCATGAAAAATACGTAATAAAATCTTTCGGAGCTTCATAAGACCATTTTGCTTTTGAGTAATATCATAAAGTAAACTCTTTTCAACTTTCGTATTTTTTCTTCTGAGACCCATGAACAGATGATAAAATATTATGACACATGGAAATTCAAGAACATAGATATCTCTGATACTTCTATGAATAGAGTCATTCATGGAATTTGTGCATTTGCACGTTTTGTTCGTATCGTATGGATCATGCCAAAAGAAAGAAGAGATAGCCTTAACATACCTGAGCCGATTTTCTTGATAATCCCTCTAACACATGTCAATCACGACAACACGTAACGACGGGTCGGAGTAGGAAAAATTTCGTATGATATTTTTGGGAACGATTACACCGTACTCCTTTAGAACCGCAAAATCATGCTTTATCGTACTATGAAGTTTCAAACTCATGCTTGAGAAAAATCATAAACTCTCTCGCAAATCTCCAATATTCCATCAGGTGGCTTCCTATAAAACAATTTCCTTAGCAGTGCCATTGCCGCTTACTTTTCAATTCAAAAAATTAACTATCTATATAAATTTATATATCTCTCTATATATACTATATGTACATATATGTATGTGTACATATGTACGTATATGTGTGTATGTATATTCTATGAATCTGTGTGTGTATTTGAAATGGTAAATTGTTGAAGAAGAAAAGTGGAGGAAAGGAAGACAAAGCTTAGCATCCCCCTTTAATTAAATAAGAGTATTAGCATCCCCCTTTAATTAAATAAGAGTATCTATTTAAATTGGAGGTTATGGGCCCACTTTTGGTGCTTAGTCTTTGCCCAAATATTTCCAAATTGTGCCACCTATTTTCATGATATATAAGAGTCATAACTTGGCTTTATTAATGCATTACTTTGCTGTCACGTTAACTTTCATGCAACTTTATCCCAAAAATTTTAATTTATTGGTTAATCTCCCAATAACAATATATAATTACCCAATTATCTACCTAATTAAGAATTATCTCAAATTACTTATAATACTATTCACTTTAAACCCACCTTATATACCTTACTATCATAGTCATGGGTACCTAGTATGGTACTAGTCCATAAATAACGGGTATTTTAGCTCTGGCCGTATTTTATCCGAAAATGTCAAATTTGAATTTATATTTATTACTTTTTAAATAAAGGAAAATATTATACATTGAGATGTTGATAAATAAATTGTCTTAATTATGTAGAATTCAAATCTTAATATAACATCTTAATATTATGTGTATTCAGATTCAGATACCTTAATTTTAATAAAAATAAAGGTGAAATATGTAGATATCCTCTTTAAAGGTGTCACCAACAATCATTTGAACACCTTAACTTTCCAAGTGATCTTGTCCCATGTAGCTGATGTGGCATATGTGTATTTACTGCCAAAACATTAAGCGCGTAAAGTCATTTGTTCAGCCTACAAAAAAATTATCTTTGAAAACAAATCACATCTTTTTCTTTATAGCTCTATCACCGTCATCTCAACCAACACGGTATTCTCCATCCCCTCAAAATCATCCTCATATCCACTAGATAAACGCCAACAACTCCTTGAATCATTATCTATAACAACACCTTCATTCCCGTAGAAACACACTAACAACAACAAATTATTTGAATCGGCCAAACAACAACTTGAAGGATAAATTTACAACAAAAAATAAAAAATTAGAGAAAGAAAAGTGATATAAGCCCAAAGTCATAATCAAGAAAATGATAGAGAGAGAAGACGGGAGATTTCAATAGACTCAATTCTTTCAGATTTGCTGGGAAGTCAGCCTTTTTGGTGAGAGGGCGGGAGATGAGCTCTATCCAAACTTGGGTTTAATTTGTTTGGATAATGGGTGGATTTGGAAATGAGGATGGGGACGGAATGTGAATTTTGGGTTTGCTTTTGTTTTTCTTTTTTTAATTTATTGAATTTCTTTTCCAATGATTATTAGCTATTTTTAATTTTAAATAATACATGTTAATATCTTATCGGTTTATTACTATATGATGCATTCCACGCATGTGATCTACTGGATTAAGGTGTTCAAAACTTACACTTCCGCAAAGTAGAAGTGTTTAGTTGGTCACCTGAAAAGTTATCAGTTAATCGTTGGTAATAATTTAAAGGGTCATTTATATATATATAAGTGTTTGATCTTAATATATAAGAAGTTATCCCGCTGCATGAAGCCGAAGACTTCTTAATCCAATGTGTTTTCTTGTTGACATGTAATTTGTGGGGCTCGAATATCAATTAAATATCAAAACATCACAACAGTCTCATCCTTTAAATTTCTATTTTCTAATATCTCTCATTTCTTCTAAATATTTACCCTGTTCTATTCTTTCCACACAAACTCCAGCCTGAGACTAATATACACATAAAGTTAACCAGTTGTTTTGACATGTTCTAAAACATCTACTGTTATGGTTTTAAACAAATACTAGTAATTATTAATGCATTTCTGTTTTTCCAAAATCATTAAATCAATTCAAAAATAAATTTTGAAATTCAAGTTGTTTGTAATAACAAATTTCACGTTAAGAAAATAATCAAGACTAGAAAATAGCGTAACAAATCTAGTATTATATTTCGAATGCAATAAATGTTACAATCTCTATAAATTCTATGATTGTTCTCTTTTTAAATACATTCAAGAGCCTTTGAACTTGATCTTGAATATAGTTTTAATGGACATGATCTTTATTTGTATTTTAATTTAAAGGCTCGATGCTTGATCTTAAATTTGATGTATTTTAATCCAAATGTTTGAAGTTTGATCTTAAACATTCGTCTTGATTTTTGAATGCTTAGAATGTTTAAATACATTCATTTCATATAGAAATTTATAGTCTTCGAACCACGAGTTTTTGTATAGAAATTTATAATTTTTGATCCAAGAGCTTTCTCTTACTTCTTGTTATAAGTTATGGTCTCTTTTATGAGTTATGAGGATATCAGTTTATAGTTATAGGAGAAAAATAAAAACAAACTCTTTTCCTTTGATTTAATTGGTTGACTTGAATCCCCATTCAATCAAATCAACAAGTGATGAAACAACATTTGACTATTCTTTAGATGTTATTTGTAAACATGATACATTTTCTTTGGTATTTGATCTAGGCATATATGTCACGTTATTTTGGCATGTAACGTGATCTTATTTGACTTGATGTACCATGTCATTTGATATATGGCCCCGATCTTATCTCTAGGATAAGATGACATCTTAGTCCAAACAAAGTGGAATGTATATGGGGAAGGTTGCCCTGCAAGAGGCAAAAGATTGTGATTACTCCCTTCGCATATGTTATAGTGGACAACACCAGTACAAAGTTGCATAGACGGGGCCATAAGATGGTTGATATGGGGGACCAGGTATAGTGGTCACACAGGGCAACATCTTGCAGAAAAGATATTTGTTGGGCTTGTTTACTAGCAGAAGATGAAACAAATGGTTGATAATTGTCACGACTCAATCTTGGGTCATGACCGGCGCTAAGGGTAAGATTCCAAAGCAAGCCATAACGGAAATTTATAGAAAATCGGGCAGAGTTTTCCCAATTTTTAAGAAAATCCAAAATTTTCCCTGTCTCAAAATCAACAACAGAGATAACCAATATCAACCCAACAAAATGCAATTATCCTCAATTCACCGTTTTTAACATAATAATACTTAAACCATCTCCAAAGTATGGGAAGAATATCCAATACTAGTCACACGTCTGTAATAATATGAGAATACTTATAGAACTAATAAAAATGACTAACAACGATTCTATGATTTTTTAAAAGAAAGGTACGATAGAAAACAAATGACCGAAATTTGTCAACTCTCGTGCGCTCTAGTTACCAAAATCCTCACCAACATCACCTCCGGTATCTGTACAAAAAATAGCAAGGAGAGAAGCTAGCTCAGTGAGTAATAATACTTAACCAAAATAGTTTTAGTGGGGATAAGATAGAAAATATGATGTATAGTAATCAGAAAACATCATGAAATAAATGCCCTTTTCCGAATCGGTAATAACAATCAGTCTTGTCTGTTTTTATGTAAGCAGGAATCAATTAAAAATTTAGTAATAAACTCTGAAAATATTGTCATATCAAATATTATGTTTGGGAGTTTTCCAAGAAAAGATCATGTAATCTGCATCATTGTGCGGACCCCTTCATAAAAGAAGTCAAATGTAACTGTAGATCCCTACTCGAGGGAAAACTGTAACTGTTTGCTAGTTCTACCTTCTAACTAAAAAATGCTATCACTGTAATATGTAATTTGTATATATAAGGTGCACCAGGTCTAATGAACCCATCGTTAGCTACGGAATCCTTCAAAGTCTCCTCCCATTTATACTTTCCTTGTAAACAGTAATGTCACCACCCCAATTTCTTGCGTATGATGTTGTGATGGCACCTAGTCTTTAAGACTAGATAAGCCTAACACTTACTGAATTAATGGCAAAATTCAACAAACAACTATTAAATATGAAACAGAAATTTCTATACAAAGCCAACGATCCCAAAATCGGTAGTACAAGTTATAAGCTCTACCGAGTTCACTAGAGAATTTCTAAGTACGTTCTGGAGTAGAGATAAATTGTACAAAAATAACTTCTGAAGGTGACTCCAAGGCATGCGAACGCGATGGCAGGTATACTTTGAAGTCTCCACAGCAATATTTGATTTGCTATGTAACAATCAATAGACTCTGAAATACCAAGATTTGCACAAAAATGTGTAGAATTTTCGTTTGAGTACAGCACAGTTGGTACCCAGTAAGTATCAAGACCAACCTCGGTAGAGTAGTGACGAGGTACAAGTCAAGGCACTCACTAGACAAAATTACATGTGCAGTATAGAAGTATAAAACTAATAATTAAAGCAATAAGAACACCGTAAATTATCATCAAAACCAAATAAGGGACACAAAGGACAATCAATTAGTCAAGCCAAACTAACACAAGTTTCACAATGAAATCATTCCGCTTCATCTCATACTCACAAGTCATGGGTCTCAACCCACCATCATATACTCACGGCACATCGTGCCCATCTCTCGCATCACAACTGAACAAACAACTCACGTGCCAAAATCTCAATCCGTCCGGCATGATCACATGCCCACATTCACAAACCGCCCGGCATGGTCACAGGCTCACAATTACAATCCGACCGGCATGATCTCAGACTCAAATTCACAATATGCCTAGTATGGTCACAGGCTCACAATCAACATTGAAACAGATATTACAAGAACACATGGGCATAAAAAATGACAAGTTTCATACACTTGAGCTAGTATAAGTGGCATGATATAGTGTATGCCTATGCGAGTGTGCTACTACAGCCCAAGTCAACAAGTAATATCAAAGACATCGAATAGCTCATCGAAATGCAAAGCAAGTCATGTAAGGTGTACGACAAACATAAGGAAAAGCACACCATCACACGAAAATCACCAATACAATATCTCCAAACCATCACACATCATCCCTGATATTGCCACACTTATCTCTCTGATAGCCACCCGTATCAATCCACTCTGACATCATCATTAGCCACCCTTATCTCTCATATAGCAACATGTATCACTCCGTATAATAGCCACCCTTGTCTCTCATATATCCACTTGTATCACTCTGTATAATATTCACCCTTATCGCTCATCCCAAACAATAACACAATAGCCACCCGTATCACTATGTAAATTCAACAACAGTGAGATACCACCCTTATTCTCCACATAACATTAACGGTGAAATGCCACCCTTATACTTCACATAGCAACAACCAAATTACACAACAATTCACATGTGCTATCATCACAACAACATAACATATCAACTCGTATCACAAGTGCCCGTAGGCCATAGCCTTTCCAAATATTCAATAATATCAAGATTTTCACCACAAATAGTCTATAGCTCAACACAACGTATATGGAATCTCAATAACAACAAAATGAACGGAAAAGTAACTCAACAAGAAACAACACCCCTTTTAAACACAACTTCAATTAGAATAGATTAATGACTCTCGATAACGTCAATTCTAATTAACTGTTCAAGGATAACCTTGATACTGAAAGTACTTCCATGAAATGGCATGCTTCGGACTCTAGTGTATGAATTAGGCTAACGATGAAGGAGATGGCATGAACTAGTACCATGTCTAAGTGTATAAGAACAACCCAGAAACAAAGGATATCACATGACAACAATTCAACTAAGATTAGATCCACACTAAAAGAAATCACATAATGATAAAATGATAACAACTCCAAATAAATCATATAAGAACAAGCTCGACAAGTAAAGAATGTGACATGTAATGACAACTTCAAATAAAGCATGTGATAGTAGTTATAACGAATATAAGAAATAACATGTGCAAACAATTTCAAATAAGTACATAAAAGATGCCGAAAAGTCTAGAGCGATCAATTTCCACATATATATAAACCCAAGTACGTACTCATCACCTCGCGTACGCGGCTTTCACATGAAACAAATAGTACAAACAACTCAAATCCTAAGGGGTAGTTCCCCTACACAAATACTTACCTCAAAGATGCTAGACCCGACACTCTAAAATGACCTTCTCATGTGAAACAATCTCCGGACGGCTCATATCTAGACAAAATAACTTAATATTATAAATAATATCTATAGGAAATAATTCTGGATAATAAAGCTTTAACATTTAATGAAAAATAAAAAGTCAACCTCGGTCCCGGACCTCAAAACCCGACAAAAATCACAAAATTCAAACACTCATTCTGATACGAGTCCAACCATACCATATTTATCCAATTCCGATATTAATTTGTCCTTCAAATCATCATTTTACATTTTTAAAAGTTCTTACAAAATATTTATTTTGTCCTAACTCAAACCAATAATTTAATGATAAAAACAAGGATGAGATCATGAAATAAAATTAAATCCGGTTAAAGAACACTTACCCCAATCCAACACGTGAAGGACCCCTCAAAAATCGCTCAAATCCGAGATGCACAATTCAAGATATGATAAAAATGGTAAAACCCTTGAAATAGAGTACTTTCATATTCTACCCAAATTTTACACATCGGAGTCGTGGATCATTCCTCACGATCGCGAAAAGCAAAAATGAAGGCTGCCAAAATATAACGACCTGGCCAGTTGTTTTGAGAATTAGAGCCTCGATCCCCTATTAACTACTTCCCCCATATCTATTTCTTCTATTGTGACTTGCCGGGAGAGTTCATCTTGGTTTTTGGAAGTGTTTTGGACACTTAGCCCCTAAATCGGGAGCTTAAGACTTAGAATTTGGACCGAAGTTAGAACAGCGTGAAGATGACTCCGGAATGGAGTTTCATCAATTATGTTAGTCGTTAGGTGATTTTGGGCTTAGGGGAGTGTACGGATTGTGTTTTTGAGGTCTGTAGCTCATTTAGGCTTGAAATGGCGAAAGCCGGATTTTTGGAGTTTTGGGCCAGTAGTGAAATTTTTGATATCGGGGTCGGAATCCAATTCCGGAAGTTGGAGTGGGTCTGCAGTACTGAATATGACTTGTGTGCAAAATTTGGGCTCAATCGAACGTGGTTTGATAGGTTTCGGCGTCAGTTGTAAAAATTTGAAGTTTCAAATTTATTAAGTTTGGATTGGAGGGTGATTTGTGTTTAGCATTGTTTGATGTGGTTTGAGGGATCAACTAAGTTTGTATGGTGTTTTAGTATTGGTTGGTATGTTTGGTTGAGGTTCCGGGGGCCTCAGGTGAGTTTCAGGGGCTTAACGAATGGAAAATGGACTTAGGAGAATTTTATGAGTTGTTGGTTCTCGTGTTTTCGCAACTGCGGTGGGAGGTCTGCAGGTGAAGCCCCGTAGAAGCAAGACCGAGATAGCAGGTGTGGGTTTGGGTATAAAGGCCAGGGGTCTCGTATGCGACGAGGGTACTGCAGGAGCGGAGCTGCATCTGTGGAATGGTAGTCGCAGATGCGAAGGTGAGAGGGACCTAAGGCTCCGCAGAAGCGGGCGATTAGCCGCAGAAGCGCATCCGCCGATGTGGACGAAGGCACGCCGGTGCAGACTCTGGAGTTTAATAAAAACTCACAGATGCGGAGTCCCTGTCGCAGGAGCGGGACCACAGATGCGATCCTGGGAATGCAGAAGCGGAAATCGCTGTGCAGAAAAGGGGATTTTCGAGGGTTTTAAGTTCATATCACAAAATTCAATTTGGAGATCCGTGGAAGGCAGATTTTCAAGAGATTTTCAAGGATAGCTATTGGGTAACTATTCCTAACTCGGTTTTGGATATATTTCATTAATCTATTGTTGTTTTCTTCATTTAATCGAGGATTTTTGAGTGAGAAAGGTGGGAAAATGGGGAAAAAGTTCCCCAATCGAATTTCTGAGTTTTGAGTGGGATTTGGACATTCGATTTGGATAATTTTGCTACAAGTGAACTTGTGAGTAAATGGGTATTCATAATTTGTGACTTTTACCCGATTCCAAGACGTGGTCACGGGGAGGCTTTTTGGGCGTTTTTATAATTTCTTGCCTTATCTTTGATTTCGTTAGCTAGATTAGTTTCTTGTAGATATATTTATGTTATGAAATTGGTTTTGGCTAGACTTGGGCCATATGGAGCTGGATATTCGTGGGAAGAGCATTGTGATGGATTGATTTAGCTTGGTTCGAGGTAAGTGGCTTACCTAACCTTGTGTAGGTGAACTTCCCTTAGGAGTTGGTAATGTTTGATATATGAGCGTTGTGTACGTGAGGTGGCGAGTGCGTACACATTCTATTTGTTGTAAAATTCAGTTTTTCACTAAGTCATAACATGTTTCTCCTTGTTTGAACTACACTAGCATATGTAGCTATTTTGTTTAGATTAGAAAAGCATGCCTATGGTGTTCCTTTTTTCCTCGTGAAGTCTGGGTTTCGACATTCATTGGGAAGAACTCATTTCCTTTCAGGAATTGTGTATTTGAATTTGAAGAGTCGCCACCTAACGGATTTAAGGTGCGTTAGGGCACCTAAAGCATGTAACTCATAAAACCGATTTGCATTACCAGAGATTGGGTAAGGGCTAAAAATAACCTTGAGGGGAAGGTGTTAGGCACCCCTCGCGATCCA
The DNA here is from genome assembly GCF_000393655.2 of Nicotiana sylvestris. Classification (NCBI taxonomy): domain Eukaryota; kingdom Viridiplantae; phylum Streptophyta; class Magnoliopsida; order Solanales; family Solanaceae; genus Nicotiana; species Nicotiana sylvestris. The sequence continues at coordinate 15,520,848 of NC_091064.1, forward strand.
CAATGGTAGGTCCCGACCAAACTCCGATTATGTCAGTTAGTCATTTAACAGATAAGCAGTCTAAGCACACATATAAGATAAAGGAGATTTAGCAGATAAGAAGTCTAAGCACACATATGTAAATAAGATGAGAGAAATACTAGGTTTGTTAGCCTATAGGATCACATATGTATAATACCTGGTAATCCTTCCTCAACTAGAGGGGTTACACGTGGCATTAGCGCACAAGTCATCATATCCTTTACTACCCAATTACCCTTCCCTTGGTCATAGCCTAAATCATTCTAGCAACCTTAAGATGTATCATATGTGTGCACTACCCGTACCTTTACTTATGTAATCTCGGAGGTATTTATGACTTCTAGTTAAGGTGGATCTAGACTCGCCTACAGTAATTAAAAGGAGAAAACTCTAGGTGACAAACAAAACACGTAGGACTGGACCAAGGATATAACAGTTAGGGGTCATTTGGTAGGATGCATTAGATAAGCTAATGCATGCATTAACTTTGTGTATTACTAATACATTGTTTGGTAGACATTTTGAACCTATGCATTAGTTATGCAAGCATTAGTTATACATCCTATTTGGTATTATCCTATGCATAACTAATGCATAGAAAACAATGGTATTAGCAATGCAATGGGTTTTAATGCATGCATTAGCTTAGTTAAAGATAAAATTGTCCTTCAAAATTTATGCTTAGATTAAAATATGCTAGTTAGTATATTAATGCAAGTTCAAAATAATCCAAATAGCGAGAAATAAATTTATATCCCTAGTAAATAAATAAATACTTAGCATATTTTATTTTTTATAAATAAATATTTAATTTTATTTTATAATATAGGTAGACAAATAAAATAATTTTTTTAAAACTTTTTCATATAAAAATATTTCTCAACATATGTTTCTTTTAAAAAGTTAGAGTGTGGACTAGTTTAGAGTGCATTTTTGTAAACAAATAATTCTTTTAGAAATTGTACAATGCTTTAATACATCAAACCAAACAATGGATAAGAAATATGTCAGCATAACTAATACCAGCATAACTAATACCAGCATTACTAATACACCCTTTTCAACATTATTCTTATGCACCCTACCAAACGATCCCTTAAAGGCTCCCACTTTACCTCCAAAAATAGAGCAAGTAAGTGCACGTCTCAAACAACAGATTTCAGATATTTCAGAAAGGTCCTCGAACAGCAGATCTAGGTGAGCATGACAAGCAGAGAATCTGTAGCATTGCGTTAAGGCAAAGTGCTAAAGGCCTAATAAATTTGCCTACTGATTTTAAAACCTATTGAATCTAGGCAGTCACAAGTAAGCAAAGCATAGTTCCACAATTTTATTAGACCTTCATTACCTATAGGATTGCCTAGGCGTAGATCTGTAATACCCTATAAACATGCTGTCTAAATGCAATAAGAATTCTGGGAATCGGTTTAAAACGGTTTGAGTTTATTAAGTCCTATAGGCATGTTGTCTACGTGTGATAACTGATTTTAGACTTATAGATAATGTTAGCTAAATGTAGAAATTGGTTTTAGAATCCTATAGGCATGGCATCTAAATGCAGCAATTAGTTTTAAAATATGCAGAAGACTGATTTAAACCTTGTTAATATGCAGAAACTGATCTTTTCAAACTTACAGGCAGGACGGGTTAATTTTAAAATCCCCTATTGGTATGGTATCTAAATAAATAATATTGTAACAACCTGCAGGCATGGTATCTAAACAAGCATCACAACAAACTTATAGACATGTTATCTAGAATGCAGGATAAATTTTTGAACCCTATAGGCATGATGTCTAAATGAACAAATATTGTAACAACTTATAGGCATGGTATCTAAATGAAAAAAATATTTTAACAACCTATAGGCATGGTATCTACCCTTTCCCAACAAGGTATGTATAAGATTCCCCCCTTTTTATTAACTTCCCCAATATTTGTTTACAAGAAATTATTATTACAGACCAACATTAATAATGAATTACAGAAGTGAAATTGCTACAACTATAGAGAGCCTGAATATATGTCCAAAGGATAAACCTGGCAGACCAGGTCTTCAACCAGTCCAAAAATGTCATAACCTCATAGTGCATCCAATAGTATCCTGGTGTGCCAAAGTTCATAAGGGCCTCAGGGACCTCGGGCAATGCTCACACCAGAAAATTTCAAAGTAACCCTTTGTGAGCAGGTTTTGGAAAGCAATGCTTCCAAAGTTCACAGGAGCCTCGTGGACTCCTAAGTAATGCTTAGACTAATGGGGCAAGACCCTAGGTGTTTTAAGAATAGGGGTTTAAACAAGAGATAGTTTTTAAGAAAATAGTTTTGGGATTCTCAGGAAGTAAAGGTCATTCAATCATTGTAACTCAAACAAAGGTCCCAGCAGTCAAATAATAGACAGAAACAAAGTAACTTGGAGTTTCAACTTAGTTAATTAACTACCACTAGGTGAGCATTCAGTCACATGCAGAGGGATAGTAGGGCTGAGGAGTCATATTGGTCAGAGGTGAAAATAAGATGGAAGGGATATGCTAGTAAAGAAGAAATAAGCATGAGTCTGGTTAATATTAAAACATAGAATTCTAACTAAAGCAAGAATAAACAGATTGAGAGCAAGACACACATGGGTTCAATCAGGCAGAAGTAGACATGTCATTGTAGTCAACATAGAAGTAAACATGTTATTGCAGCAGACACATAGGTTCGATTAAGACAGAAGTAGGCATGTTATTATAAGGAAGGATATATGTTAAGAAACATGTAGTCTAATTGAATGGTAGTACACATACTAACTGTTGATACCCAATTTTTTCCTATATATTTTTCAATATGCAAAATATCTTCAAAATAGCATATATAAGCATGTCCAAGGTTTTTATTATTTTTTTCATAATTTAAAGGTTTTAAATTGATTTATTTTCTCCCTTTATATCCATAAAATCCCAAATAATTATTTTCAAAATTATTGTTTTGATAATTCATCTATTTAATTTCTATATTTATGCCAAAATATGGCTAGGGTAATTTTTATATATTTTTATATAATTACATTTAGTGTTTTTAAAGCTAAATTGCATATAATTGCAATATTAGCCCTTTTAAAGATTTAATTATGTTTTATATGCATAAAATTGGATCCTGTATTTTTTTTAAATTACTAATTATGTGTTATAAATCATATTAGCATTTTATATTATTTTTCAGAAACTATCTATTATTTTTTATAAATCAAATAGGGAAAAACTGGCTATTTAAATTATAGCCAAATCGAAACCCAAACCCCAGCCCCAATCAATTAAAATCACCCGACCCAATCCCTAAGTCCACCTAGCAAAGACCTGAGTTAATCTTGGTCGTTGATCACTTTTGATCAACGGCCCAATTCACTCTTACCATAATTAACCTAAGACTACCCCCCAAACCCCCATTCCCTCATTCCCTCAACCGACACTCATCTCCCTTTCTCTAGCTCTGGTTCTCTCTAGAACCTTCTCTTCTCTCATCCTTTCCGATGGACCATGTCCACCTTCTCTGACCACCTCCCTCACCGGAAACCATGGCCTCTCATCATCTCCTGGCCTCTGCTTCACCCCACTTCGGTTTGACACTACCCTGAGGTCCTCAGGTGAACCTGGAGCAGTTCAACTCCTATCCCTGGTCTTTCATGTCGTTTTTCGGCCATCCATGGCTGTTCGACTAAGATCCATGACGTTTAGGCTAAAACCGGTAACGTTCTAAGGTTTTCTCATCTTTTCTGGGTTCTCTGAAACCCTAACTCTTAAGGTCCTCTGATTTCTTTTAGATCTATCTTAGATCTGGGTATATTATGAGCTCTTGTTGTTTTCCTTGAAGTTATTTCTGATTTTTTTCTAAAGTAATCCTTCGTCTTTAATACTAGGGTTTCTTAACCTTTTCTAAAAACGACTTCTCCTCTGATTTTCAGTATTACCATATAATTTGTTTACTAAGTTTAAATGGCTTATTATAAGTTTTTCCTTTATCTGATTCATTTCGTTGAAAACCCCTAATTTGTGTGCCTTTAGTTTGTCATTCTGAGTTCGTCTTTACTGTTCGTTCAGTCAATTTGTTTGTATGTGCGATTCGCATGGATATGTTGTGATTAGTTAGAGTATTTCTATGACTTTCATCCAAGTGATACCTTTTTAAGGTTTCTGATTTGGTTCTCCTTGTTTGTACTCTATTCATTAGGTTATTCATGGAAGTCTATACTATTTCCCTTAATATTAATAGTATTTTGTTCGACTCTTGAAATTCTTGATTTACAGTATTGATGCTCTTATGTAGATTTTTGGCTTTTTTCCGATCCCTTAAAATTATTTCTTACCTTATAATGTGATTGACTATATTATTAATTGATTTTTACTGTTATTTCCTTAATTAGACTCTTATGTATCTAGAACTAATTTACTTATTCTGTACCTATGTTACTTGAATTCTTTCCTTATCAGTTACCTGCTTTCTACCGTTGGTAAATAACTCCCTTAATTAAGGGATACTTGGCTGATTTTCGTTCTTAATTGATATTGAGTTCTATAATTACTGAAGAATTGATTCTTGCCTTATTTTAACGAGTTTCAAACTACTATATAAATGACTCTCTTCTACAGTCTTAACACATGAACACAGTTCAGAATACACACACACACACACACACACTCAAACTCTCTCTTCTTTCTTTGCTACTTGTGCTAACTGCTTGTCTAGCCGGCTGAAAGCCAAGGCTAGACTGTGGAACTCTACTTGCTTTACTTTTCTGCACTTTGCTTCCTTAACTAGTATGTTCCTAGTTCAATTCTGAAACTCAACTCTATGTGCTCCATGTCTGTTAATCCATGTCTCCTTCTGCACTAACTTAATGGCTCATGTGTTTAAGTGCCCTTCTTGTCTATCGCTTTATTCAGCATGCTTAAGTTTTGCCCCCTCTCTTGTTCAAGTGTAATCACATGTCTACTTGAGTTCTTGTATATTTCCTTCAACTAGAATGCCATGTTAGTATCATAGACTCCTAATGTATTTGATTAACACTAAGTGTTATGACTAATTATGTGTAATAAACCCCTGTCCTCAACATGACTACTCCCCTACCCTGTCCCTATGTCTTATTACTATTCTAATTTCAAACATGATTCCCTTGTTAACACTTTGAAGTAGTAGTTTTGTATTCCGGAGGCCAATCAATTTCTACTTGTTCTTTGTACTTGCTGGTCTATATGCTTCTCTTCTCATCCATGTTTATGTGTTTCTGACTTGGGCTCTCTATGTCCCCAATCCCTTACTTCCCTGCTTGTGAATGATACTATTCTTCGAGTTTGTTCTGTATGTGCTGGCTTGTTCCAAGTTGTTGTTGCTCCTATTCCCTTTTCCTTTCAAAACTGTTTTTCCCCAAGTAACTCTTTTGCAAACTTATTTCAAACAGGCTGTTTTAAAATTGTTTTCCAGTCCAACCTTTTCAACACTATATCAAGCACTCTAACATTTACTCTTAGACCACTAGGTTTTGCCCCTTTTGTGTGAGCTTTGCCTTGGGACCCTTGAGCTATCTCTGAACTTATACACATAAAAGTTGGCCTTTCCACACTGCACTTAGTCTGTCTTGGCTATGAAATCTGGGTGTGAGCACTTCCCGAGATCCCTTGAGGTCCTTAGGGAACTCTGACACACCCAGATAAGAAAAGACTATGGAACAATCTTGGCACTTGAGGTGATTTATTACATAACTCAGGGAGGAAGTCCTAATCATGCTCTCTATATTGTAACTTCTTAGTTTTCATTTCTACTTATGTAACTCATTTCAATGTTGGTCTATAATAACCTGTTGTAAACAAGTATTGGGGTGGCTAGTGAAAAGGGATGGGGTAAATATGCATGTCATAGTTGTTAAGGGTAGAAAATATGTTATTAAGTTTATATTCCTAATTGCGCAATAGAAACCATGTTTAGGATTCATATGTGCATTAGAAATCATGCTCTTAGGTCCCACGTTTATTGATTCAACATGTGCACCCTTATAAAATCATGTGTTAAAATCTGCTAATAACTAGAACTTTACTATAACGTTATGCACTGCCATGTACACTCAGAAATCCTGTCTATATGGTAGATAATAACAATAAAATAAGCTGCTATTATGTGATTCTGCCCACGTAAACATGTTCTGAAATTTCATTTATAAATCCTGCTCTTAGGAAATTCTGCAATCCTGCTGTGCATTTAGAAATCGTGCTTTAGAAATCCTGCATATAAATCATTAGTACCATGATTAGGTTCTCGTTCATACGCACTCAACTACACTTAGTTAAACTACTGATGCATGAAAAGGAGTATCAACAGTCCCATCCTGCTTTAAACAAACTAGTAATAATCCATGCATGTCTTTGCAATATTTAGACAACATGTTTTAGGTATAAATAATTTCCAAACTGTTTCAATAATTCTGGTAACTGCTGCATGTTATTTTATGCCTATGCAAGCCTTAGGTGCTAAATTTGTCAAAACTGGAAACATGCTTCTTTATGTATGTTGCTTAATTATCAACTGTTAAAATCAGTAGGCAAGCCTGATTCAGACTTCTTTTCTGAGTCATGTAATAAATCTGATTCTATTGTTGTCACTTAGATACCATGCATAAGATCTTAATTCAGACCTTAATTTTGTATGAGTCATGTTGTTTATGTGCACTGTGTGTGGAGGTATATTTGAGCCTTTCGTTTGTCTTTCGTGCTTCCCTTAATTGAAGTCCTACTTGTTATTATTTGTCTCCTTAGTATTTTGCCTTTAAACTTGAGGTCTGCATAGAAACCCCCTCCTCCCCCTCCCTTTTATAGGATAAGAGTCCTAAATTCCTCCGGGACTGATAGGAAGGGACGGGTAATAGGATGCAATAGGGGTCGAGACCAACCCTTGCTTTAATTACCTTCACGGGGCAGGAAATGGTAGACATGAATATGATGGCCGGTACGTTAATACCACGTGTAGCCCCTCTTGAAGGAGTGTCATATCGGGTATTACATTCATGTGATCCATATTATAAACAAATCTAGGACACCCCCTTTACATTCACAAATATGATTAGATTGTAATTATTTTAAACTCTTGCTTTTCATTAATTGCTTTTCAAACATCTATGTTCTTAAACTTAAATCCCATACTATTTAAGTCATACTTGTTTATTTGCTAATTGTAAAAATTCACAAAAATTGTTTGGCTAGGAACCACACTAGTGGATCCTGAGGGATGCCTAACTCCTTCTCCTTAGGATAATTTCAAGCCATTACCCTAATCTTTGGTAATGCAAACCAACCCAAGAGTTAATTGCTCTAGGTGCCCTAACGCACCATAATCCGTTAGGTGGCGACTCTTCAAAAATGCAAACCCCCTTTCCCGAAAGGAGAGAGTTGTCCCATAATCAAAAATGTCATAAACCCGATTCCGCGAAGGAAAAAGGGGGCGCCACAACATGGAGACTCTGCTGGGGATATTTAGGTTTTTACCCTTTCATACCGTTTTTATGAATTTGTACCCCTCCCTATGTGTGATTATTTGTTTAATTCCATTAAGCATTTAATTTCTTTTTCAAAAGCAACCTGACGTATCTTTCTTGTTTCCATCCTTTATAACTGTTTAAATTATAAACCTGTTGTATTTATCGCTTTCTCAAAGTGCAAATACAAGTCAACATGCTTTTAATTATTGCATAATCTTGCTCAACATCATACTCCACTCGTGCCAAACAAATACTATAGCAACGTTTGATGAAGGGTTGTGTCCTTCTTATATCATTACCCCCTAAATTCGGAAAGGTTTATTTGCGGTAAAACTAGTCGATCAGCGGTGCAGTCGACAGTTCTGTGCCTTCTACCTTGAGTTGTCCGCTTAAGGGTACCAGTCTAAAACCCCATAGTAACCTTACTCTGTTTAAATTGTGCATGTATCATGGTCAAACCTAGTTGGATCAGTTATGTTGTCCACATAATGATCCTTTAAGATAGCCTTGTCCAGAGTCCACTGGGTTTCTCTAAACCTAAACGTACATCATCACATTCTGTACATTTATTCGGAGAACTAAATGCTTCATACTAATTGTTGACATTAAATAGTCGATTCTGGTGGGGGTAAGGGCCTAACCTTGTTTGTCTTGCAGATATATGAGGCACGAAGTCCCCAGATTCAGCATGGTCAACAATATCCACCTAAGATTGCTAAGTTGGTAGGAAGATTTACATTATAGTGACAAAACCCTCATCATAAAATATCTGGGTAACCTACCATCCCTCCTGGAGATCCAGCATAACAACGTGATAATATAAGCTGCTACCTTATTTTGGGATTGTGAAAGGGCCGTGTTCCGCTTTGGGGACATCAAAATGACACCTTTGCTAGAGGAGATAGGAGGAATGGCTAGTCTAGTGTGGGACATATCCATCGTAGGGTTTTCGTCTTCTTGTTTTGCTTCCTGGGTCTGATCGTATTTCCAATGAAGAAAGGGAGATTCCATACTAGACTGGATATGGTAACCAAGACCCTAATGGAGGGGATTGGTGGGCAGACATTCAGCATTGTATCCATGATCATCGCAGACATATACTGAGCCTTAGAAAAATGTCAATGAGGAGCGAGACACTTCGAAGGCTGCAATCTACGACTTCAGCTTTGGCTCATGGAGCATCTCCAAAAAGGCAAATACTGACAAGAAATTTAGCGAAGGGACTGAGATGATCACATCGCTTTCCACCATCCAAAGTGAATGAATTACATCCCCGGTGCGTCGAGCTCTTTGATAATCTGACTGAAGAATAGGTTCAATGGATGTTCGAGTGGTTTCCGACAGAGGAGTTCATCGCCCAATCCAGAGATGCACCTTTCCTGATACTAGTTGGTCTAAGAGGAACATACCCTTACGTCCCTTTTCGAGTTATGAGGCAAGCAAGTAGGAAGCAAGTCATACCCAGGTCGACAAGATGAGCCATCTTCGAGCTGACTTCCAAAATGATGATAGTCCCCACAAGTGCCAAGCCTAGCACATGTGGCACTACAAGATCGTAATGGGGAAAGATAACATCGAGCCAGACAGATATCATGCTAGTTGTACCCCTTTCTATTTGGGTTGTTTGGAAGACAATTGGGATGGTTTGGGCTAGCCAGGGTTCATTCGAGGTCACAGAATTATAGATGAAAAAGCCTAGGCGCAAGTCAAGTACAACCAGCTGCACAAAAGGATCCGTGAATGCGATAGCGAACACCGCAAGATACAAGAGTCCAACAAGAAGCTGATTAAGGAGTGGAACGACATGGCTATCAGTGCCAACAAAAGGATAGGATACTTGGAGCGAGGCATAGTAGAACTAGAGGAGAAATTTCTCAAAAGGGTTGAAGACTGTCGAAAGGCTGAAGGGACCCAAGGTGGACATCTAGCCAGAGTATACCTGTTGCTGGGACATCGCGAATTGGGGAAGCTGTTCAAATGAGCCAAGGATGCCGAGTCTGGGGAGGGTCCTTCTGGGACCAAGTAGATGGGAATTTACTTTTTCGCTTTATGAATGTAATAAGGTCAATGGCCATTAGTGACTTTTATTTCTTGCTTATTTAGTGTCGTTTGGGATTCATCTATTTTTATGAATAAAATGAGGCATTTAGCATTCTAAGTTCTCTAAATCTATTTTCGCTAGGCCTACCTCGGGCACAAAGAGGTTCCCAAATCAGGACACGATTTACATTCCCACATTATGTGTTTAAATATTACAATACTTTTTATAATCATCACTAACTTGATTACCTTTTGTTTTATTTTTTTGTTTTATTATTCCCCTCCCCAAAGGTTGGCTCGTGCGCTCTGGCATCATCATCTTATTTCACAAGATCTAAGGGCCCTCCACTCACTCCTCCTCTTTGTCCCATTAAAGGTAAGAACAAAGGCAAAATTGAAGATTTAAACAATATCAGGAAGGAGATTACATCTGGGCGGGTAGAGGCCACTGATGGCTAGGGTATTTGGATTCCTAACAAAAATGTGTCACAACTTGAACATAAACTGTTGAAATTCCATGAAGAGCTTGATCAAGTTCAAAATCTGGCAAACCTATTTTCCCTCAACACCCCAAATATCAAATTTCCCAACGCTCAAAACCCTACACCTCCTCAAATATCCCAAAACAACAGAATTATCCCGCACCACATCATCACGCAGCTCCACCAAAGAACCAATGCAACACCTGTCATACCCCAAACAACAATCCACTACTCATCCCAGAACCTCAGAACTCCACAAACGACCATTTCCACATCCATGCACCATGCCACCATAACACTCCTATCTATGTGGAGACCATGCCACACTCCACCTAACCTATCTCATGCACACCTGAGTCTGATGAAAACGATCTGCTTATCAGGAACTTGGCCGAGGAACTTAAGAAATTGACCAGCTGGATTCAGGGCGTTGAGAGAAGCAAATGAATCGAGGGGCTGAACTATGAGGAGCTTTGCATATAGCCTGATGTCGAACTGCCTGAGGGGTACAAACCTCCTAAGTTCAAAATGTTTGATGGCAAGAGTGATCCAAGGGTCCATCTGAGGACATATTGCGACAAGCTGGTTAGAGTAGGGAAGGATGAAAGGATCCGCATGAAACTATTCATGAGGAGTTTGAAGGGAGATGCATTATCTTGGTACATCAGCCAAGATCCCAAAAAGTGGTCAAGTTGGGTGGGCATGGCATCTGACTGTATAGACAGATTTAGGTTTAATATAAAGAACGCACCAGACGTGTTCTATATCCAGAATTTGAAGAAGAAGCCCACCGAGACGTTTCACGAGTATGCTACTCGTTGGAGGTCCGAAGTTGCTAAGGTCAGACCCGCCTTAGAAGAGGAGAAAATGAACAAGTTCTTTGTCTGCTCTCAGGACCCGCAGTACTATGAACGGCTGATAATGATTGAGAACCACAAGTTCTCCGACATTATCAAATTAGGCGAGAGAATTAAAGAAGGTATTAAAAGTGGTATGGTTACAAATTTCGAGGCCTTGCAAGCTACGAATAAGGCTTTACAGTTCGGTGGTGTGTCCAAGAAAAGGGACGTAGGGGCCATAATTGTTGCACAAAGGACCAAGTTTCCCCTCAAATACCAAACTTATCCAACACCTCCACTCACATACCAGCCAACCCTAAATTACCAAGCACTCTCACCTTCATACCAAGCTTCGCCACCAACCTATCAGTCATCTCTACCTCCTACATATCAACCTACTTCACGTAGATACTTCCAACCCGCTCATGTCTGCCAAACCTATAATGCTCAACCATCCCACTATCAATCACCTCCTGCACGCTAAAATTTCCCTAGACCTCGACCTAATTTTGATCGCAGACCTCTGAAACAATATACAGCCATTGCTAAACCCATCGACTAGCTGTATGAGAGGCTCAAAGCTACTGGTAATGTTACCCTCATCCCTGCTACAACCCCTGTGAATCCTTCTCAATAGGTCAATCCTAACAAGTATTGTGCATACCACTCCGGCATGAAAGGGCACACTATCGATGAATGCCGCTCCTTAAAAGACAAGATACAGTCTTTGATTGATAACAAGATCATTGTGGCAAAGTAACCCGCTCCAAACATCCGCAACAAGCCTCTGCTAGACCATAAGGGTGGAGGTATCCACATGATTGAAGTAGAAGATGACCGGGATCCCGAGGGATCAATCGGGTTGATCGCAGAAGGTGATGACCCGAAGAAACCGACAATTACTCTCAATCCAATCATAGTTTAGATCCAACCGTCCGAGGATGCTGAGGTAAATATTTCTGTACCTCTTGAGTTTGAAGCATCGCCATCCACAAAGACATCGGTACTGATTGCGGTTGAATTCGTGTCTCCGGCAAATGCACTGCACTTGCACCATTTGAGGTTGTAGTCTTGCCACCCAAGGCACATGTTCCATTCGAAGTAAGGATAGTCACGCCGGTCCTAGTGGCGATGTCAGCCATGCCACCATTCTATACAAATGCTATACCCTGGGACTATACAGCCGAGGCGAGAAGGAAATGCAAGGTAAGGATTGAAGAAACTATCGCAGCACAGGGTATGACAAGAACTGGTAGAGTTTATACCCCTGAACATCTGGCTGAATCAAGCAAGTAGGCCTCCAACCGGTCGCCCCTCATTGAGACAGGTCCGGACGACCTTTGGAGGAAAATACAGGCCAAGTAATATTCGGTCATCAACCAGTTAAACAAGATGCCAGCACAAATATCCATTCTCTCTTTGCTGCAAAATTCTGAGACGCACAAGAATGCTCTGTTAAAGGTGCTAAATGAAGCACACATACCATGTAACATCACTAGCGAGGAAGTGTCTAATATGGTAGGACAAGTATTTGAAAGCCATAATATCACCTTTTATGAGGATGAGCTACCACCTAAAGGGCTGGGGCACAACAAAGCACTACACATCACCATGCAATGCGAAGATTATTTCATCACCAGAATCCTGATCGATGGAGGTTCCAGTCTTAACATTTGTCCGCTGGTAACACTCAAGAAGTTGGGTAAAGGGCTGAATGAGATAAAGGATGGAGCAATCAATGTGAAAGCCTTCGATGGTTCTCAGAGGTCCACCATTAGTGAGATTAGTCTATGCCTGCAGATGGGACTAACCTGGTTTGAAGGCGATTTCCAGGTAATAGATGTACCAGCATCTTACAACCTGATGCTGGGACAGCCATGGATTCATGTCGTTGGGGCCGTAGCATCAACGCTGCAGCAGGCAGTAAAGTTCAAATGGAATCACCAGGAAGTGATCATTCATGGCGATAGTAGCAACCCTATATACAATCGCTGGACCATTCCGGCAATCGAGGGAAGAACGAAGCTGGGTGGAGAAACTTACTACCATATTGAGCGGGTCAACGCTATCGACAAAGATAAATGGTGGGATAGCAAAATCGAGAGTATACTGAGTTGGAGTGGGTACGAACTTGGAAAAGGGCTCGGCAAGAACCTTCAAGGAATATCTAAACCCATAAAACTCAAGAAACATGGCACTACCTTCGGTTTAAGATATGAATACACCTGGGAAGAATTCAATAAATAGTCGCCACCATGGCGTGATCCTTACTATCCACTAGAGGAGCCAATACCATATCTAGAACAGATCTTCCAACAGGCCGACATTATTTATGGGTCAGATGAAGAAGAAACACTTGAAACAGTGAAGAACTTGTTTTTAGAGGACAGTAATATGGACTGTTGTATTATTCTCGAGGAGGGGGGAGGAAGGCCCTTCCATACAGGTTGTGAGCAGAGAGGCACATCTCAAGAATTAGACCATCAGGACAACCAAAGCCCGACGTGCCTCGGGGTAGCAAGGCTAAAACAAGCATTATTCACTATTTTTACTAAATGATTTTCTTTTGCATTTTTTCAATTCCCGCAATAAGATCTTTAGAGTTCAAAACATTTATTCATTTTATCAAAAGCATTTTTGATTTTTCTTATGAATTAATATTGCTATCGTTTTCTCTCTGTGCTTTACCAATACAGCATTACTATTACTTGTCTTGATGAACCAATGACTGTGACATGCAATGATACAATGAAACAAACAGACATGGATTCAGAAGAAGATGGCATACCTGACGAGATTATCAAAGAAGTTGAGAACTTTGAGAACAGTCCTAAGACCAACCTGGACGAGACCGATATTGTCAACCTAGGAGATGCAAAAAACATCAAGGAAATGTGAATCAACATTCACCTATCGCCATTAGGGAAGGAAGAATACATAGAATTTCTAAAGGAGTGTGAGGACGTATTCTCCTGGTTGTATGATGACATGACTGGTCTGAGTACGTCTATTATGTCTCACAAACTGCCAACCGATCCAATGTGTCCACCGGTAAAGCAAAAGCTCAGAAAGTTCAAGCCTGATATGAGTTTGATAATCAAAGAAGAATTCACAAAGCAGATCAACGCTAAGGTTCTCTGGGTAGTAGAATACCCGACATGGTTAGCCAACATTATGTCAGTGCCAAAGAAGGATGGGAAGGTTAGAGTCTATGTTGACTACGGGGATCTCAACCAAGCAAGTCCAAAAGACGACTTCCCTTTGCCAAATATACACATCCTAATTCACAATTGCACCAAGCATGAGCTACAATCATTCATAGATTGCTTCACTGGTCATCATCAGATCTGGATGGATGAGGAAGATGCTGAGAAACGGCTTTCATTACACCGTGGGGAGTGTACTGTTACAAGATGATACCATTCGGCCTGAAGAATGCAGGGGCTACTTACATGAGGGTCATGACTACCATATTTCATGATATGATACACAAGGAGATAAAGGTATATATGGATGATGTTATTATCAAATCCAAGAAGTTCATTAACCACATAGAAGATTTGAGAAAGTTCTTCAATAGGCTGCGGAGATACAACCTGAAACTAAACCCCGCAAAATGCACATTTGGGGTTCCTGCTGGGAAATTGCTTGGGTTTATTGTGAGCCACCGAGGAATAGAACTGGATCCATCGAAATTCAAAGCCATTCAAGAACTACCACTGCTAAAGAATAAGAAAGACGTGATGAGTTTCTTGGGAAGTCTTAACTACATCAGTCGATTCATAGCACATTCTACGGTTATCTGTGAGCCAATATTTAAGATGTTGACGAAGGATGCCGCCACCAAATAGACCGATGACTGCCAAAAGGCCTTCGACAAAATCAAGGAGTACTTGACAACACCACCAATCTTAGTCCCACCCAAGCCAGGTAGACCCTTATTACTCTACCTTGCAGTGTTGGACAGAGCTTTCGGCTGCATTCTGGGGCCGCATGATGAAACAGGAAGGAAGGAACAAGCCATTTATTATCTCAGTAAAAATTTCAACCCGTACGAGGCCTGGTATTCTCTATTGGAATTCAACTGTTGTGCTTTGATTTGGGTAGCTCAGAAGCTGAGATATTACTTCTGCGCCTATACTACATATCTCATATCAAGGAAGGAACCCTTGAAGTACATATTTCAGAAGCCCATGCCCACCGGCAAACTAGCCAAGTGGTAAATCCTGTTGAGCGAGTTCGACATTATTTATGTAACTCAGAAAGCGGTCAAGGGAAAGGCACTAGCAGACTACCTTGCTGAAAACCCCGTAGATAGAGGATATGAACCCTTGAAAATGTATTTTCCTAGATGAAGAGGTATCATTCATAGGAGAAGGCATTGCAGAATCCTATGACGATTGGAGAATGTTCTTTGATGGAGCAGCAAACTTCAAAGGAGTTGGCATAAGAGCAATCCTAATATCAAAAACCGGTCAGCATTATTCGATGTCTGCTAAACTCAGGTTCCCCTGCACCAACAATATGGCCGAGTATGAAGCTTGCATCTTAGGACTCAAAATGGCCATCGACATGAACATTCAAGAGCTGCTAGTGATTGGAGATTCAGACTTGCTTATACATCAGGTACAAGGAGAATGGACGACCTAGAACTCCAAGATACTCTCGTATCTGCATCATGTACAGGAATTGAGAAAGAGGTTCACGAAGACGAAATTCCAGCATGTTCCCAGAATCCAGATTGAGTTAGCCGATGTATTGGTTACCCTATCATATATGATACAGCACCCCGACAAGAATTTCATTGATCTCATTCCGTGAAAATCCATAATCAGCCAGCTTACTGTGCCCATGTTGAAGAGGAAGCAGATAGAAAACCTTGGTTTCATGATATCAAGGAATATTTGGCAAAAAGAGAATACCTAGAGCTTGCTAATCCTACTCAGAAACGCACACTTCGGAGATTGTCCAACAACTTCTTTCACAACGGAGGAATCCTGTATAGGAGGACTCCCAATTTAGGATTATTAAGATGTGTCGACGCAAAGGAAGCATCCAGACTACTAGAGGAAATTCATGCTAGGACCTGCGGTCCACATATGAACAGTTTTGTCTTAGCAAAGAAGCTACTCTGGGCTGGTTACTTTTGGATGACTATGGAGATGGATTGCATCCAATATGTCCGAAAATGACACCGCTGTCAGATACATGTAGACATGATAAAGGTACCTCCAAGCGAGCTTATCACAACAAGCTCACAGTGGCCATTCGCCGCCTAGGGAATGGACGTTATTGGACCAATCAAGCCTGCTGCTTCCAACAAACACAGGTTTATCATGGTAGCCATCGACTATTTCACCAAATGGGTTAAAGCAACATCCTACAAAGTAGAGACTAAGAAAGTCGTGATAGACTTTGTCCGCGACCGTATTATTTGCCGATTCAGAATTCCAGAGTCAATCATCACTGATAATGGCTTCAACCTTAACAGCGACTTGATGAAAGCTATGTGCAAATCTTTCAAGATCAAACACAAGAATTCCACAGCCTACAGGCATCAGATGAATGGAGTTGTAGAAGCAGCCAACAAGAATATCAAGAAGATATTAAGGTAAATGATAAAGAATTATAGACAGTGGCACGAGAAGTTATCATTTGCTCTTTTGGGGTATCGCACCACAGTCCGCACATAAACCTGGGCAACCCCATAAATGCTGGTTTACGGTATAGAGGTTGTCATTCCCGTTTAGGTAGAAATTCCTTCCGTAAGGATCATACAAGAAGCTGAGCTCGACGACACGAAGTGGGTGAAAAGTCATTATGAGCAACTAGCCCTTATAGACGGAAAGAGAATGAAACGGTCAACTCTATCAGAATAGAATGTCCAGAGCCTTCAACAAAAGAGTCAATCCAAGACAGTTCACATCGAGGTAGCTGGTGTTAAAGAAAAGTTTTCCGCATCAAGATGAATCCAAAGGGAAGTTCTCTCATAACTGGCAGGGTCCATACATGGTTCACCGGGTTTTGACAGGAGGAACCCTCATACTTACAGAAATGGACGGGGAAGTCTAGCCAAAGCCGATCAATTCAGATGCAGTCAAATGTTACTATGTGCAATCTTCATGCTTTCCTTATATGATGTAAATTGAACTACGCCTGACCTAATTCCCATTTAAGAGGGGATACGTAGGCAGCCCTATGGGTTCAGTCACAATTCAATAAAATTTTATTTCCCCCGCAATTGGAAACTGGGGTAGAATTTTGAGGAGGACCCTCAAAATTTCGAAGTAATTGTAGCCAATCGTCGAACGAGCAGTAGTCAGAAACGTCAAACCATCAAACTGGGGCAGAATTTTGAGGAGGATCCGCAAAATTCCGTAGCGAGAGAGGTTGCAATGTCCCGAGCTACTGGTAGTCATCGGTTCATCTAAAAGCTATTTTTTTATTATACATTTATGTCATACTTTTACAAAATCATGCATGTTTATTATTGAAACTACTTTGTTTAGCAACGCTACCCCAATAATACAGACAGTATCACCAGATCAAAGCTGAACAAGACAAGCAAAGCCAGTGCGGATACGAACTAACCTTCCCCCTTACAAAACTCATGATTTTTCTTTGGATGTAGGCACTATGATCAGACATATTGTACGCCACAGGACAAAAATTATTCAAAATACGATTCTCATAACTGATGCACTTACCAAAATTTGCTATCATTACACAACAGTGATGTTCCGTATGTCACAATGCTCCTAGTAATCATAACGCTGTAATCTTCTATCAGCTAAGAAAACTCTACTATCAGTTGTTATCTTATTTCTTGCATAAGGCTACATTTCTGCCTTTCGAGACTAAACGCTGTCTCCATCTGCATTCTTGCATAGGTCTACCATTCTGCCTTCCGAGACTAAACGTTGTCTCCATCTGCATTTGCATTACATAAGGCTACTATTCTGCCTTCCAATTTGCATAAGGCTACCATTATGTCTTCCGAGACTAAACAATGTCTCCATCTGCATTTGCATTGCATAAGGCTATCATTCTGCCTTCCAATTTGCATAAGGCTACCATTTTGTCTTTCGAGGTTAAGCTCTACCTCCATCTGCATTCGTATCTTGCATAAGGCTATCATTCTACCTTCCGAGACTAAACGTTGTCTCCATCTACATTTGCATTGCATAAGGCTATTATTCTTCCTTCCGAAGTTAAGTTCTACCTCCATCTGCATTCGCATCTTTGCATAAGGCTATCATTCTGCCTTCCGAGGCTAAGCTCGGCCTCCAATTTTCTTCGAAATTAAGCACTATCCCAAGCACTATTTATCTCGCTTCTCTTACGGGCTAAGCTTTTCCCTTCAATTTGCAAGACTAAGCTCTGTCTTGCCTGCATCATACTACTACATCCTTCATAGGCTGAAATATCGCCAACTCATCCAAAGGTATCATCATTCGGAGGCACCATCTTCATATCCCGGGAACACCATGTCATGGCCTGAGGATCTCTTTCAATCTTTTGCATATCATTATTCAAAGGTATCATGGTTCGGAGGCACCATCCTCATAGGCCGAGAACATCATTTCATGGCCTGCAAATCCCTTATCATACGCTTCATGGCCCAGGACATCATGGTCTAAGGACATCATCCTCATCGTCCGAAGACAACATTCATGGTCTAACGGGAATTTGCATCATGTTTAAATTTATGCACAGTGCATGCTTGTATTGTTCTATTTGTAGGTAAACCGGCGAGCAACGTCTATTCCAGTAGGAGCGATTTCGCTCCAGTTCCCTCAGCCATATCAAACCTAACCATTCCCTTAAACCTTTCACTCACCCAGCCCTAGATGTTGCATCCGTTCTTGAAATCGCTTCATCGTTATACTCCGCCGATGAATTCGGAACTACATATGACCTGTTTCCTATGAAACCAGGGATATGTAGGCAGCTCAGAAGCCAGGGTGCAGCCTAACCTCTTCAAATTGTTTCGCTCGGTCAAAATTGGCAATCATTTCTTTACTCGAAAACTCTTTCCTTCTTCCCGGGTAAAGAGGGGCAGCTGTTGATACCCAATTTTTCCCTATATATTTTTCAATATACAAATTACCTTCAAAATAGCATATATATACATATATAAGCATGTCCAAGGTTTTTATTATTTTAACCATAATTTTAAGGTTTTAAATTGATTTATTTTTTCCCTTTTTAACCATAAAATCCCCAATAATTATTTTCAAAATTATTGTTTTTATAATTCATCTATTGGTATATTTATGCCAAAATATGGCTAGGGTAATTATATATATTTTTATAATTATATTTAATATTTTTAAAACTAAATTGCACATAATTGTAATGTTAGCCCTTTTAAAGATTTAATTATGTTTTATATGCATAAAATTGGATCCTGTATTTTTTTAAATTGCTAATTATATGTTATAAACTATTTAGCATTTTAAATTATTTTTTAGAAACTATCTATTCTTTTTTATAAATCAAATAGAGAAAAACTAGCTATTTAAATTATAGCCAAATTGGCTTTCAATTATAGCCAAATCGGAACCCAAACCCCAGGCCCAATCCGTTAAGATCACCCGACCTAATCTCTAAGTCCACCCGGCCCAGACCTGAGTTAATCTTGGTCGTTGATCAATTTTGATCAACGGCCCGGATTCACTCTTACCATAATTAACCTAAGACTATCCCCCCAAACCCTCATTCTCTAATTCACTCAACCAATGCTCATCTCCCTTTCTGTAGCTTTGGTTCTCTCTAGAACCTTCTCTTCTCCCATCCTCTCCGATGGACCCTGTCCACCTTCTCCGGCCATCTCCCTCGCCGGAAACCATGACCTCTCATCATATCCTGGCCTCTGCTTCACCCCTAGTCCAGTTTGACACTACCTTGAGGTCCTCAGGTGAACGTGGAGCGGTTCAACTCCTATACCTGATCTTTCATGCCATTTTCCAGCCATCCATGGATGTTCGAGTAAGATCCATGACTTTTCGGCTAAAACCGGTAACATTCTAAGGTTTTGTCATCTTCTCTAGATTCTCTGAAACCCTAACTCTTAATATCCTCTGATTTCTTTGTAGATCTATCTTAGATCTAGGTATATTATGAGCTCTTGTTG
The DNA here is from genome assembly GCF_000393655.2 of Nicotiana sylvestris. Taxonomy (NCBI): domain Eukaryota; kingdom Viridiplantae; phylum Streptophyta; class Magnoliopsida; order Solanales; family Solanaceae; genus Nicotiana; species Nicotiana sylvestris. Next base: position 15,540,867 of record NC_091064.1, read on the forward strand.
TTTTCCTCAAAGGTTTTTCCGATTGTCTTTTCTAAAGTAACCCTTCGTCTTCAAGACTAAGGTTTCTTAACCTTTTTTAAAAATGACTTCTCCTCTTATTTTCAGTATTATCATATGATTTTTTTACTACATTTAAATGGCTTATTATAACTTATTCCTTTATCTGATTCATTACGTTAAAAACCCCTAATTTGGGTGGCTTTAGTTTGTGATTCTGAGTTCGTCTTTACTGTTCGTTCATTCGATTTGTCTGTATGTGCGATTCTCATGAATATGTTGTGATTAGTTAGAGTATTTCTATGACTTTCATCACAGTGATACCTTTTTAAGGTTTCCGATTTGGTTCTCCCTGTTTGTACTCCGTTCATTGGGTTACTCATGGAAGTCTATATTATTTCCCTTAATATTAATGCTATTTTTCGACTCTTAAAATCCTTGATTTACAGTGTTGATGCTCTTATGCAGATTTCTGGCTATTTTTCTATCCCTTAAAATTATTTCTTACCTTATTATGTGATTGACTATATTATTAATTGATTTCTACTGTTATTTCCTTAATTAGACCCTTATGCATCTAGCCTTAATTTACATATTTTGTACCTATGTTACTTGAATTCTTTCCTTATCTATTACCTGCTTTCTACCATTGGTAAATTACTCCCATAATTAAGGGATACTTGGCTGATTTTCGTTCTTAATTGATACTGAGTTCTATAATTAATGAAGAATTGATTCTTCCCTAATTTTAACCATTTTCCAAACTACTATATAAATGACTCTCTTCTACAGTCTTAACACACGAACACAATTCAGAATATACACACACACTCAAACTCTCTCTTCTTTCTCTGCTACTTGTGCTAACTACTTGTCTAGCCGGCTGAAAGCCAAGGTTAGACTGTGGAACTCTACTTGCTTTATTTTTCTGCACTTTGCTTCCTTAACTGGTATGTTCCTAGTTCAATTGTGAAATTCAACTCTATATGCTCCATGTCTATTAATCTATGTCTCCTTCTGCACTAACTTAATGGCTCATGTGTTTAAGTGCCCTTCTTGTCTATTGCTTTATTCAGCATGCTTAAGTTTTGCCCCCTCCCTTGTTCAAGTGTAATCGCATGTCTACTTGAGTTCTTGTTTATTTCCTTCAACTAGTATGTCATGTTAGTTTCATAGACTCCTAATGTATTTGATTAACACTAAGTGTCATGACTAATTATGTGTAATAAACCCCTGTCCTCAACATGACTACTCCCCTACCCTGTTCATATGTCTTATTACTATTCTAATTTCGAGCATGATTCCCTTGTTAACACTTTGAAGTAGTAGTTTTGTATTCTGGAGGCGAATCAATTTCTACTTGTTCTTTGTACTTGCTGGTCTATATGCTTCTCTTCTCATCCATGTTTATGTGTTTCTGATTTGGGCTCTCTATGTCCCCAACACCTTACTTCCCTGCTTGTGAATGATACTATTCTTCGAGTTTGTTCTGTATGTGCTGGCTTGTTCCAAGTTTTTGTTGCTCCTATTCCCTTTTCCTTTCAAACTGTTTTTCCCCAAGTAACTCTTTTGCAAACTTATTTCAAACAGGCTGTTTCAAAATTGTTTTCCAGTCCAACCTTTTCAACACTATATCAAGCACTCTCACATTTACTCTTAGACCACTAGGTTTTGCCCCTTTTGTGTGAGCTTTGCCTTGGGACCCTTGAGCTATCTCTGAACTTAGACACATAAAAGCTGGCCTTTCCACACTGCACTTAGTCTGTCTTCGCTATGAAATCTGGGTGTGAGCACTTCCCGGGATCCCTTGAGGACCTTAGGGAACTCTGACACACCCGGATAAGAAAAGACTATGGAACAATCTTGGCACTTGAGGTGATTTATTACATAACTCAGGGAGGAAGTCCTCATCACGCTCTCTATAGCGTAACTTCTCAGTTTTCATTTCTACTTATGTAATTCAATTCAATGTTGGTCTGTAATAACCTGTTGTAAACAAGTGTTGGGGTGGCTAGTGAAAAGGGATGGGGTAAATATGCAAGCCATAGTTGTTAAGGGTAGAAAACATGTTATTAGATTTATATTCCTAATTGCGCAATAGAAATCATGCTTAGGATTCATATGTGCATTAGAAATCATGCTCTTAGGTCCCACATTTATTGATTCAGCATGTTCACCCTAATAAAATCATGTGTTAAAATCTGCTAATAACTTGCACTTTACTATTACGTTATGCGCTGCCATGCTCAGAAATCCTGTCTATAGGGTAGATAATAACAATATAATAAGCTGCTATTATGTGATTCTGCCCACGTAAACATGTTCCGAAATTTTATTTATTAATCTTGCTCTTAGGAAATTTTGCAATCATGCGGTGCATTTAGAAATCATGCTTTAGGAATCCTGCATATAAATCATTAGTACCATGATTAGGTTCTTGTTCATACGCACTCAGCTACACTTAGTTAAACTATTGATGCATGAAAAGGAGTATCAACAGTCTCATCCCGCTTTAAACAAACTGGTAATAATCCCTGCATGTCTTTGCAATATTTAGACAACATGCTTTAGGTACAAACAATTTCCAAACTGTTTCAATAATTCTGGTAAATGCTGCATGTTATTTTAAGCCTAGGCAAGCCTTAGGTGCTAAATTTGTCAAAACTGGAAACATGCTTCTTTATGTATGCTGCTTAATTATCAGCTGTTAAAATCAGTAGGCAAGCCTGATTCAGACTTCTTTTCTAAGTCATGTAATAAATATGATTCTACTATTGTCACTAAGATACCATGCATAGGATCTTAATTCAGACCTTAATTGTGTATGAGTCATGCTATTTATGTGCATTGTATGTGGAGATATATTGAGTCTTTCGTTTGTCTTCCATGCTCCCCTTAATTGAAATCCTACTTATTATTATTTGTCGCCATAGTATTTTGCCTTTAAACTTGAGGGTCTGCCAAGAACCCCCTATTATAGGATAAGAGTCCTAAATTCCTCCGGGGCTAATAGGAAGGGACGGGTAACAACATGCTTTAGGGGTCGAGATCAACCCTCACTTTAATTACCCTCACGGGGCGGGAAAGGGTAGACATGGATATGATGACCGGTGCGTTAATACCACGTGTATCCCCTCTTGGAGGAGTGCCATACCGTGTATTACATTGATGTGATCCGTATTATAAACAAACCTAGGACACCCCCTTTACATTCACAAATGTGCTTAGATTGTAATTCTTTTAAACTCTTGCTTTTCATTAATTGCTTTTCAAACATCTGTGTTCTGTAACTTAAATCCCCTACTATTTGATCCATACTTGTTTATTTGCTAATTGTACAAATTCACAAAAACTATTTGGCCGTGAACCACATTAGTGAATCCTGAGGGGTGCCTAACACCTTCCCTTTAGGATAATTTCAAGCTCTTACCCTAATCTCTGGTGATGCATACCAACCCAAGAGTTAATCGCTCTAGGTGCCCTAACGCACCATAATCTGTTAGGTGGCAACTCCTCAAAAATGTAAACCCCCTTTCCCAAAAGGAGAGAGTTGTCCCATAAATAAAAATGTCATAAACCCGATTTTGCGAAGGAAAAAGGGGGCGCGACACTGACTAGGAATAACGAGCATGAATCACTTAGGTCTAGTCAATGATAAATAGGTTGGTATAAAATCCTACTGATTTAGTAACATAAAATGGACATGTTGGGAATAGGAAATACACAGATCAAATCATACAGAGGTTTGCATGATAGTAAAGTGAGAGCATACCAGTTAAAAAAGTAGAAGCAGAAAGTAAAGTAGCAAGATTCAACAGTCTAGTCCTGGCTTTCAGCCGACTAGACAAACAATGAACACAAGTAGCAAAGAGAGATGAGAGTTTTTGTGTGAGTGTCTTTGTGAACTATTGTTCGTCTGAAGAATCAAATGAGAGGGTATATATAGCACTTAGTGTGGTAAAATAAATAAGGTAAAGAAGAAATCATAGTCTATAAGACAATCAAATAGAATCAATCAGCCAATTAGGGGATCAATTCATGTGGAAAATCCGGAAGAGGCCCCTTTAATTGAGGAGAATCAATTAACGATACAGAACTAGGGCTCAAATAAGGCAAGTGATCAATATCATACCATATAGGGAGTCAGTCAAATCCCCAAACCGTACTAATAATCAATTAAGCCAAGTATAATTAATCAAGGTCACAAATAAGGAAACAAATAAAAATCCCAGAAAATATCAATTTTAACAGGAAAATTATTTGAATCCCTGATAGACATCAATCAGTAAAAATCCCAAGGAATACTGATTAGAGTTAGGTTGAGTTGCCTACATATCAGAGATCAAGCAGAGTGTAATGAGAAATGGGCTAGGTTAGGGGGGTCATTTGAGATTAATATGGCAAGAAAGAACAAGGTTCGTTGATCTCAGAGATCAACGACCAGGATTAGAAGGGGGTTTGGGTCGGGTTAGGTTTAATTGGTTTGGGTCTGATTTGAATTGGGCTTGGGTTTAATAAATTGGGTTGAGGGTCCGATTTGGATGTAAATTAGGGGCTGTTATTTAAATACTCATTTTACTAACTAAAATAATTTTAAAAATATCTAATAAAATGACTAAAAATGATTTTCAAGCATGAAGGTGATGTAAAATAATTATTCAATATCATAAAAATATAAAAAGTCAATTTCTGTATAGATAATATAGTTATGCCTATGTAGGGGCTATATTTGCAAAATATGCAATTGTAGTCTTGAACATGCAAATATAATTATAAAAAATACAATTAAAATATTTGAACACTCATATTATCATAAATGATGAATTTATATGATTAAATCATCATAAAATAATATAAGGGATAGTTTTTAGTATTTATGTAATTAAAAATGCAGAAATAAATGGATTTAGGGTAAACAATTGTAGAAAAAATTGTAAAATACTTGTGCATGTTTGTAAATGTATGTACCATAGTTTGAATATATTTATGCAAAATTTAAAATATATGAGGGAAAAATTGGGTATCAACAATGCCTACGTGTGTTTAACAGCCTATTTGAACTTTGTGCAACATGTTTAGTGAAATTACTTGTTTTTCTTTGATGTGAACTTAGTACAAACTGTAGGTTTCCTTGCTGTAACTGTTGTTTAGATTATTTAAGTTGCATATTTACTTTGGGACTACAGAACGGTATTCTGGAAGATCCCCCTATACTGTATATTTACTTTAGGACTACAGAATGGTATTCCGGAAGATCCCCCAACACTGCATATTTACTTTGGGACTACGAAATGGTATTCCAGGAGATCCACCTGCACATTTACGTTTAGGACTATGTGACGGTATCCCGGGAGATCCCATGTTGCTATTACTGTGTTCTGAGTTGTTGGCTTTCATTGAATTCTATTCCTGTTAGATCTTCGTATTTATTTTATTGTAATATTTCTTTCTATCTTATTCGATTATATTCATACCAGTAGAGCCCTGACCTGATTTCGTCACTACTCAATCGAGGTTAGGCTTGGCACTTATTGGATACCGTTGTGGTGTACTCATGCCTTTCCTGTACATATTTTTCATGTACAAATCCAGGTACCGCTTATCAGCTGCATTACCAGTGAGGCGTGCCAGCTGCAGAGAATTCAAGGTATATCTGCCACGTCTGCAGACCTCGGAGTCCCTATCTATTCCTCCCCATATCAAACACTTCTTTTATTTTCTTTTTTTATTAGACTTTGGAGTATCTGTTTTTTCCTATAGCTTATGACTTATGATATTTCGGATTTTGGGAGAGTTTATGTATTTTTCGAAAGTGATTATTTAATATGTTGAGAGGCATCTCATTTCCTTATTTAAATTTACCTGTTAGTCGCTAGCTTTTATGTTTTCATTCCTTTTTCGCAAATGTTAGGCTTACCTAGTCATAGAGACTAGGTAACGTCAAAATGGTTCACGGAGGGAGAACTGGGATCATGACAAGATGGTATCAGAGCTCTAGGTTCGTAGGAGTCGTGAGTCACAAGCCGATTTATTAGAGTCTCGCGGATCGATACGGAAACGTCTGTACTTATCTTCGGGAGGCTATGGAACTGTTAGGAAAATTCCACTTCATTTTATTCATGGTCATGCAAGATTATTGACTTCTAAATTCTAATCTTCGATATTCTATTTTCTCACAGATGGTGAGGACGTGTGCTATCGGAGATGACCAGGAACCCGCGCCCCCTGCTAGAGCTGCCCAAGGCCAGGCTGGGGTAGAGGCCGAGGATGCATACCTGGTACAGCTAGAGAACTTGAGTGAGCTACTATAGAGGAGCCACCAGCAGCTCCAGTCGGAGTACAGGCACCTGATACGCATACTACTACTCCAACTCTTCGGGAGACCCTTGCATAGTTCACGAACATGTACATCACTCTAGCTAAGGCAGGGTTAATTCCGCTTGCTGCAACCACATCTCAGGCCGAGGGAGGAGCACAAACTCCCGTCATCCATACCCTAGAGTAGCGGGTACAAGTTGATCATATTCCATAGGTTATATCGGTACCACATGTAGCCCCAGTTCATCCCGAGGGTAGGGCAGTAGCTTCGGAAGTGGAGCGGCATAGGCTTGAGAGGTATAAGAAGTATGACCCTCCTACATTTAGTGGTCCAGCATCAGAGAATGCTCAGGGATGTCTGGAGGAGTTCCACCATATCCTCTGCACTATGGGCATAGTAGAGTCGAGTGGGGTTTCTTTCACTGCCTTTCAGCTTCGAGGAGCAGCCTATCAATGGTGGCGTACTTATGAGTTGGACAATCTGGTTGAGGTAGCTTTCGTTACATGGACACAATTCTCGGACATGTTTTTGAGAGAGTATGTACCTCAGGGACGCATGGCGCGCTGAGTTTGAGCAGTTGCACAAGGGTACCATGACTATTCCAGAGTATGCAGTCTGTTTTAATGACTTGCCTAGACATACACCGGCCTTGGTTTCTACAATTTGAGAGAGGTTTTGCCGATTTATTGAGGGGCTCATTCCCAGCATCAGGACTAGCATGGCTCGAGTGTTAGAGATGGATATCACGTATCAGCAGGTGGTGACTATTGCTAGGAGCGTGGAGGGCATGCTTTCTCAGGATAGGGAGGAGAGAGAGGGCAAGGGGTCTCGAGAGTCACGCCATTATTTTGGTGCCCGTGCCCCAGCTGTAGTTATTCATGGTAGGGGTTATGTGAGTCGTCCTGCTCATTCAGCTCTTCCAGCCGCCAGTGGTATTCCAGCTCCTCCTAGACCTTAGGAGCTTTATTATGTACCTCAAGTATCTAGTGTGCCTTCTACATGGGGTGCTTTTAGTGGTCAGTCCAGCAGACTTGGCCCGAGCCAGCCACAGACGTCGTGTCCTCCCAGAGTTTGTTTTGAGTGTAGCGAAACTCACCATATGGTAAGGGATTTCCCAGACTTAGAAGGGGTGCAGCTCCACAGACTTCTTAGCCACAGCGTGCTCCGCAAGGTTCCCAGGCTATGATTACGGCACCAACTGCCACTCCACCTGCTCAGCCAGCTCGATGTGGAGGTTGGGGAGGTATAGGTCACCCTAGAGGGGGAGGCCAGGCCCAATAATATGCTCTTACGGCTCGTACAGAGGCTGTTGCTTCTGATTCTATCATTACATGTATTGTTCCGATCTGTCATAGAGATGCATCGGTTTTATTCGGTCCAGGCTCCACATATTCATATGTGTCCTCTTATTTTGCCATATATTTGGTGTATCTCGGGATTCTTTGAGTTCCCCTATTTATGTGTCTATTCCAGTGGGAGATTCTCTTATTATAGACCGCATTTATCGATCGTGTTTGATTACTCTTAGTGGTTTTGAGACCAGAGTCGATTTATTAGTGCTCATCATGGTAGATTTTGATGTTATCTTGAGCATTGACTGGTTGTCGCCCCATTATTCTATTCTTGATTGTCACACCAAAATCGTGACGCTGGCTATGCCAGGTTTACTGTGATTAGAGTGGAGGGGTACCTTAGATTATACTCCTAGTAGAGTTATTTCATTTCTTAAAGCTCAACGAATGGTTGAGAAGGGGTGTGACATGTATTTAGCCTATGTGAGAGATGTCAGTGTTGATACCCCTATAGTTGATTCAGTCCAAGTAGTGAGGGATTTCCCTGATGTATTTCCATTTAATCTTTCGGGCATGCCGCCCGACAGAGATATTGATTTGGCATTGATTTGTTGCCGGGAACTCAACCCATATCTATTCCTCCTTATCATATGGCCCCTCCTGAGTTGAAGGAACAATTGCAGAAATTGCTTGATAAGGACTTCATTTCGACCAGTGTGTCACCTTGGGGTGCTCCTATCTTGTTTGTGAAGAAAAATGATGGTTCTATATGTATGTGCATTGATTATTGCCAGTTGAACAAAGTCACAGTGAAGAGCCGGTATCCTTTGCCTTGTATTGATGACTTATTTGATCAGTTATAGGGTGCCCGAGTGTTTTCCAAGATTGATTTGCATTCAGGTTATCATCAGTAGAAGCTTCAGGAGCCAGATATTCCAAAGACTGCTTTCATGACTCGTTGTGGTCATTATGAGTTCCTTCTTATGTCATTTGGGCTAACCAACGCCCTAGAAAAATTTATGCATTTTATGCATAATGTATTTCAGCCTTATCATGACTCATTCATCATTGTCTTTATTGATGACATTCTGGTGTACTCCCAGGGTCGGGAAGATCATGAGCAGCATCTGAGGACTGTGCTTTAGACCTTTAGAGAGAAGAAATTATATGCAGAGTTCTCAAAATGTGAGTTCTGGTTGGATTCAGTGGCATTTTTGAGTCACATAGTATCGAGTGAAGGGATCAAGGTAGAAGCAGTTTAGAGTTGGCCCAAGCCATTCTCAGCTACAGAGATCCAGAGCTTTCTTGATTTGGTGGACTATTACTGTCAATTTGTTGAGGGATTTTCATCTATTGTAGCAGCCATGACCAGGCTGACCCAGAAGGGTGCTCCATTCAGGTGGACAGAAGAGTGTGAGGAGAGCTTTCAGAAGCTCAGGATAGCTTTGACTACAGCCCCAGTATTGGTATTGCCTTCAGGTTCAAGGTCTTATACAGTTTATTATGATGCGTCGTGAGTTGGCCTCGGCGCGATGTTGATGCAGGACCGTAGGGTGATTGCCTACGTATCCAGATAGCTGAAAGTGCATGAAAAGAACTATCCTTTCCACGACCTTGAGTTAGCTGCTATTGTTCACGCCTTGAAGATTTGGAGGCACTATTTGTACGGTGTCTCTTATGAGATCTACACTGATCACCGGAGTTTGCAGCAACTATTTAAGCAGAAGGATCTTAATTTGCGTCAGACGAGGTGGTTATAGCTGCTTAAGGATTACGATATTACCATTTTGTACCACCTGGGGAAGGCCAATGTGGTGGCTAATTCTTTGAGTCGTCGGGCAGAGAGTTTGGGGAGTTTAGCTTATCTACCAGCAGTAGAGAGGCCCATGACATTGGATGTTCAAGCCTTAGCCAGCTAGTTTGTAAGATTGGATATTTCTGAGCCTAGTCGAGTATTGGCTTATGTGATCTCCCGGTCTTCTCTTTATGATCGTATCAAGGAGCATCAATATGATGAGCCCCATCTGCTTGTTCTTAGGGACACTTGTCCAGCACGGTGATGCTAAAGAGGTCACTATTGGGGATGGTGGTACATTGAGGATGCAGGGCCGGCTATGTGTGCCTAATGTGAATGGTTTGCGTGAGTTGATCATTTAGAAGGCTCATAGCTCGCGGTAATTTATTCATCCGGGTGCCTCAAATATGTATCAAGACTTGAGGCAGCATTATTGTTGGCGTAGGATGAAGAAGAACATAGTGGAGTATGTTGCTCGGTGTCTAAATTGCCAATAGGTGAAGAATAAACATCAACGACCGGGTGGATTGCTTCAAAAGTTGGAGATTCCAGAGTGGAAATGCTAGCGGATCACTATGGATTTCGTTGTTAGACTCCCACGGACTTAGCAAAAGTTTGATGCAATTTGGGTGATTGTAGATAGACTGACCAAGTCAGCTCACTTCCTTCCTGTGATGACTACCTATTCTTCCGATCAGTTGGCTCGAGTTTATATTTGTGAGATTGTCAGACTTCATGGCGTGCCGGTATCTATCATCTCGGACTGGGGTACGTAGTTTACATCACAATTCTGGATATCTATGCAATATAAGTTAGGTACTCGGGTGGAGTTGAGCACAACATTTCACCCTCAGAAAGACGGGCAATCCGAGCGCCCTATTCAAATTCTTGAGGATATGCTCCATGCGTGTGTGATGGAGTTTGGAGGTTCTTGGGATCAGTTCTTGCCACTTGCGGAGTTTGCCTACTATAATAGTTACCAGTCCAGCATTCAGATGGCACCATATGAGGCTCTGTATGGTAGGCGGTGTCGGTCCCCGGTGGGTTGGTTCAAGCTAAGTGAGTCTGATTATTGGGCGCGGACTTGGTTCAGGATGCCTTAGAGAAGGTGAAGTTGATTCAGGATAGACTTCACACAGCCCAGTCCAGATAGAAGAGTTATGCAGACCGGAGGTTCTCAATGTTGCATTTATGGTTGGATAGCGGGTCTTGCTTCGAATTTCACCCATGAAGGACGCTATGAGGTTAGGAAAGAGGGGCAAGCTGAGCCCAAGGTTTTTTGGCCCCTTTGAGGTGCTGCAGCGTATTGGGGAGGTTGCTTATGAGCTTGCCTTACCTCCCAGCCTAGCTGGAGTTCATCCGGTATTTCATGTTTCGATGCTCTAGAGATATCACGGCGATCCCTCTCACGTGTTGGCTTTCAACTCAGTCTAGTTAGATAAGGATCCATCTTATGTTGAGGAGCTAATGGCTATTGTGGAAGGTCCGCAGGTGCGGCCCCACATAAGCGAGACCGAGGTCGCAGGTGTAGGTTTGGGTATAAAGGCCAGGGCTCGCAGATGCGATGAGGGAGCCGTAGGAGCTGAGCCGCATCTGTGGAGTGGTAGTCGCAGATGTGGAGGTGAGAGGGACCCAAGGCTCCGCAGATGCGGGCGATTAGCCGCAGAAGCGCATCCACTAATATGGACGAAGGCGCGCAGGTGCAGACTCTTGAGTTTAATGAAAACTCACAGATGCAGAGTCCCTGTCGCAGTAGCGCCCGCATATGCAGTCCTGGGAATACAGAAGCGGAAATCGCTGGGCAGAAAAGGGGATTTTTGAGGGTTTGAAGTTCTTATCACATAATTCAATTTGGAGCTTGGTGGAAGGCGAATTTTCGAGATAGTTTCAAGGAGAGCTATTGGGTAACAATTCTTTACTTGGTTTTGGCTATATTTTATTAATCTATTGTTGTTTTCTTCATTTAATCGGGGATATTTTGAGTGAGAAAGTTGGGAAAATGGGGGAAAAGTTCCCCAATCGAATATTTGAGATTTGAATGGGATTTGGATAATTTTTGTACGAGTGAACTCGTGAGTGAATGGGTGTTCATAATTTATGACTTTTATCTGATTCCGAGACATGGGCCCGGGGAGGCTTTTTGGGCGTTTCTCTAATTCCTTTCCATAGCTTTGATTTCGTTAGCTAGATTAGTTTTTTGTAGCTATATTTATGTTATGAAATTGGTCTTGACATCCGGAGCCGGATATTTGTGGAAAGAGCATTGTGACGGATTTATTTAGCTTGGTTCGAGGTAAGTGGCTTGCCTAACCTTGTGTGGGGGAACTCTCCTTAGGATTTGGTACTATTTGATATATGAGTGTTGTGTACGTGAGGTGACAAGTATGTACACGGGGTGTTTGTTGTAAAACTCTATTTTTCACTAAGTCATAACATGTTTCTCCTTGTTTGAACTACACTATCATATGTAGTTATTTTGTTTAGATTATAAAAGCATGCCTACGTTTTTTAACTACCTATTTGAACTCTGTGCAACATGTTTAGTGAAATTACCTGTTTTTCTTTGATGTGAACTTAGTCCAAACTGTAGGTTTCCTTGCTATAACTGTTGTTTAGATTGGTTGAGCCGCATATTTACTTTGGGACTACGGAACAGTATTCCGGGAGATCCTCCTGTACTGCATATATACATTGGGACTACGGAACGGTATTCTGGAAAATCCCCCGGCACTACATATTTACTTTGGGACTACGGAACAGTATTTCAAGAGATCCCCCTGCACATTTATGTTTGGGACTACGGGACGTATCCTGGGAGATCCCGTGTTACTATTACGGTGTTCTAAGCTGTTAGCTTTCATTGAATTCTATTCCTGTTAGATTTCTGTATTTATTTTACTGTAGTATTTCATTCTGTATTATTCCATTACATTCATACCAGCAGGGCCCTGACCTGATCTCGTCACTACTCGATCGAGGTTATGCTTCGCACTTACTGGGCACTGTTGTGGTGTACTTATGCACTTCCCTGCACATGTTTTTCATGTGCAGATCCAGGTATCGCTTATCAGCCACATTTCAAGTGAGGCGAGCCAGTTGTAGAGACTTCAAGGTATATCTACCGCGTCCGCAGACCTCGAAGTCCCTATCTATTCCTCCCCATGTCAAACACTTCTTGTATTTTCTTCTTTTATTAGACTCTGAAGTATGGGAGTACTGTTTCTTTGTTTAGCTTGTGACTTATGATATTCCGGGTTTTGGGAGAGTTTATGTATTTTTCGAAAGTGATTATTGTATATATCGAGAGGCATCTCATTTCCTTGTTTAAATTTACCAGTTAGTCATTAGCTTTTATGTTTTCGTTCATTTTCTGCAAATGTTAGGCTTACCTAGTCGTAGAGACTAGATGCCGTCATGACGGTTCATAGACGGAGAACTAGGGTCGTGGCACAAAAATAACCTTACATGAATGCGACTCACAACGACCTCCGCCTACGTGATCCCGAACCAAATGATGCAAACACGAAGAACAATAAACTTGGTTTCCCCAGCATAGTCGCCCACTACGCGATTGTGTAACACTTACCACGAACGCGATGAAGCAACCTACAAAAGAACGCGATCATGGACCATTCTTTGCGATCGCGAAGAAGGAAAAATGGTCAGACACAAAGCAGCCTACGTAATCGTGACTGGCACTTTGTAATTGCGAATAAGAACATCAGACACCAGAAATCAACAGTCCAAAACATGGAGAAATTGCCCCTAGCCCATCCGAAACACACACGGGGCCCTATAGAAACATACCAACAAGTTTCATAACATAACACGGACTTGCTCGAGGCCTCAAATCACATCAAACAACATCAAACTTACGAATTGCACCTCAAATCAAACTTAATTACCTTATGAACTTTTAACTTCCACAACTTGCGGCGAATCATATCAAATCAACCCGGAATAACGTCAAATTTTGCATGCAAGTTCAAAATGACACAACGAAGCTATACCAACTTCTGGAATTGAAATCCGAACCAAATATCCACAAAGTCAACTCCCGGTCAAACTTCTCAACCTTCCAAACCTTCAACTTTCCAATTTTCGCCAAAATGCATCAAATTAACCTATAGACCTCCAAATCCGGACACCCGTCTAAGTCCAAAATCACCATACAATGCTATTGGAATAATCAAAACACCATTCCAGAGTCGTTTACACAAAAGTCAAACTCCGGCCAACTCTTTCCACTTACATTTCTAAAACTAGAACCATCCTTCCAAATCAATCCCGAATCATCCGAAATCTGAACTCGACCACACATGCAAGTCATAATACATAATACGAAGTTGCTCGAAACCTTAAGCCATTGAACGAGATGCTAATTCTCAAAATGTGTCATGACCCTAATTTCCCTCTGTAGGATGTCGTGATGACACCTAGTCTCTAAGACTAGGTAAGCCTAACATTCATACAGAAATAACTAAAATAATAATTATTGTCTCAAAACTCAGCAACTATATACAATAAACTCTATAACTCAGCATATACATCTCCTAATACCTAGCGAATACAAGTCACAAGCTCTAATTAGTAGTACTAAATAATCCTATACATCAATGTCTATAAAAGGATAATGAAATAAAGAAATCTAGGTAGATGAGAATTCCGAGACCTACGGACACCAGCATGTATACTTTGAAGTCTCTTCAGTTGAGCTCTCATTAATACCTGGGTTGATATGAGGTGATCTGCATAAAAAGTTATGCATAAGCGTAGCACGAGTACACCACAACGGTACCAAGTAAGTGTCAAGCCTAACCTCGGTAGAGTAGTAACGAGGTCAGGTCAAGGCCCTATTGGAATAAGTAAGAAAAAATGTACAAGTGTATGATAGTGTAATAATGATAGCAATGAAATTAAAACAACAAATAACATATCAAGTTTAGCTACATGGAATTAAAGCAAATATTGCAACACAGAGAAAATAAGGAATGATATGCTAAGGAACAAAATAACCAAAGACAAGTGCAACAATAGAGAAATACCAACAAGAGTCTTTATTGAGGTACTGCCTCGTAGTCTCAATCACAAAAATAATTAACAATCTTTTCCTTATATCACCGCGAGAGCCTTGCAGTAAGTTTAGAAAATCATTTTCCCGAAATAGAATCTCGTGTTTTGGCCCAGCTTATCACACTGCATGACTTCTAGTAGTTCCCCTACTAGCCACGCGTATCAAGTTCGCCTTATCTCACCGCATGCGTTTCAACCTCAAAACCTTATACCACCACATGCATATCAATATCACAAATCGCACCTCAAGTGCCCAATATCACAATTTGCCAAAGAAATCAACAATGACAGTGTCTTCACAATACAGAGACTGTGGCTCAACCACAATGTATACAAGTGTCTCAACAATAACAACTGGAAGTGAATAACTCAACATAATATATTTCACAACTTAACACTTTACCTCAATGTGAATCACGACCTTTATAACTCAATACCAATTCATCAACAAGATATTCCAAGAATAACAACTTCAAGTCAAAGTTAAATAATGAATAAGTATTAGAGAAAACAACAGCAACTTCAACTACACATGTAGGCCAACTAACAAGTAAGAGATAAGACAAGTAGAGAATGTAAAGATAGACAATAAATGATGACTATAACATGTTAAGGTAACATAGCTAAAATCGGTAAATTTTCACATTTAGCCCGTGCACACACTCGTCCCCTTGCGTACCAGCTTTCACACATCACAGTTATTACAAACAAAACCAATCCTAAAGGATAATTCCCCCCCCCCCCCCACAAAGTTAGGCAAGACACTTACCTTAAATCGCGCTAACTCAATTCACTAGTAGGTCTTTCCCTCGATTATCTAACTTCGAATGGCTCGAATCTTGCCAAAACAACTTCATACTACAAATATAAATATAGGAAACTATTTCGAACAATAAAATTACGATCTTTGTAAAGAAATAAAAAGTCAAATCAAAAAGTCAACCCGGGCTCGCGTATTGAAACCCCACCAAAATTATAAAATCTGAATACCCATTTGATAACGAGTCTAACCATACAATAATTACTCAAATTGGACCTCAAATCACCTTTCAAAACCTCAAAATTTAGACCTGGAGTTTTCACAATTTTTTCCCAAATTTCCAACTCAAATCACTAATTAAAGGATGAAATTAACAATAGATTCATGTAATTTAACCAAAACCGAGTTAGGATTTCTTACCCTAAATTTTTCCTTGAAAATCTCCCGAAAAATTGCCACAAACCAAGCTCTCTAGGTCCAAAAATGGAATATGAAATCAAACCATCGAAATTCCCTATTTTCTGCGCAATGAATCTGTATCTGCGACCACTCACTCGCACTTGCGATGCCGTACCTACGAAAACATCATCGTTGGTAAGGTTCCAACTTAAGCCCAGAAGACTCGCAACTACGGACCCCTTAATGCTTATGCGCAAGTGCTTCTGTGGGCACTGTCCGCTTCTGCGATCCAAGGCTCCTTGGCCTTCTCTGCTTTTGTGATGCATTCCTTGCACCAACGAGTCCGCTTCTACGGAACATGGACCACACATGCGGTCTCACCTGGCCATGACAAAACACTCTTCTGTGGCTCGAGGGCCGCTCCTGAAGGGAGCAGCCCAAAATGTGCAGGTGTGATTGCACCAGAAGCAACAGTGCTTCAACTATCTCACAAGTCCAAACTTGTTCCGGATTCAATTCGAATCACACCCGGGGCCTCCGGGACCCCATCCGAATATACCAACAAGTTACAAAACACATAACGGACATACTTGGGGCCAAAAATCACTCAAAACAGCATCGATTCTACGAATTGCAACCCCTATTCTAGCATATGAAACTATGAACTTCCAAATTCCGAAACCAATGCCGATTCATACCAAAACAACTATGATTGACTTTAAATACAAAAGTTGTAAATGACATGACATACCTATTCTAGCTTTTGGAATCAGAATCTGACCCTGATATAAATAAATTGAATTCCCTATCAAAATTTCCAATCTTCCGAACCATAAATTTCCTAACTTTCGCCAATTCATGCCGAAATGACCTACTGACCTCCAAATCAACATCCGGACACGCTCCTAAGTCCAAAATCACCATATAGAGCTGTTGGAACAATTAGAACATCATTCTAGAGTCATCTACATAAAAGTCACTCTACGGTCAACCCTTTTAACTTAAAGCTCTGACTTAGGGACTATGTGTCCTATTTCACTCCGATACTCCCCCGAAACCAAAACCAAACACCTCGGCAAGTATACAACCATAATACAATATAGAGGGTGCAATAAATAAGGGATCAAGACTAAAACACTCAAAACAACCGGCCGAGTCCTTACAAAATGATTGGTCGGGTTGTTACAAGTAAATGTTCATAAGAAAGCATTTCAAAATAGTACATGGTATTATAATTCTTATCAAATCATGTAATCTCATTTCGGTAATGGTAATTGTATCTCAAGTAACAGTAAACGATGTCAAGTTATAGTGAGAATATTTTAAATAACTGGAAATATCTCGAGTAAACTATTCAGTACCATATCAAGTAAAGGACTTGTCCCACATGTGATTTCAAACATTTGGTAATAGATTTTATTTTCAAAACTATGTATAAACCATGCAAGTAATGGAAACACAAATTGTGGTAAGATTACTACTCACCTCTTGATGCCAACTAATCAAAGCTTAACTTCTAGTCAAATCCAAATTGCTGAGCTCGTATACAAATCTATAAATTACTATAAAGTTTAATGTCACCAACCACTAATTCTATAATTCACAAAGCTAAGTAGTAGCATATCACTATTATTGCTATGCCCCGCAATATTACGTCAATGATGTTACATCTTGCAGTATTATATTATGAGGATGTTATGCATTACAATATTACATAACAGTGATGTCACGCTTCATAGTATTAAGTTACAATGATGTTGCACCCTGAAGAATTGCACGTGGAATCTGTCGTAAGGTAATTGACATCATTCCAAGTAAAAGATTATTTGAAGATTATAAGGATTATGCTATTTCACAAGTGATTAGTAAATTCGTGAAGGTGAGAGGGGAAGCAAGTCGAAAAAAATGAATTTCGTTGAAGTTTGGTATTTTGAGATAAAATACGGCCCGAGCTAAAATACCTGGTATTTATGAACTAGTACCATACAAGGTACCTCATAGCCATGATAGTAAGGTGTATAAGGTGTATTAAAAGACAATAGTATTTTAAGTAATTCGAGACAATTTTTAAATTATGCAGGTAATTAATTAATTATCGGGTAATAGGACATTACCCAGTTAACTAAAAAGTGAATAAAGATTTATAATCTTTACCCACCCTTCCATGTGGTATAAAGCCACAATAGGCAAAAGATGACTCTTAAGTCAACTTGCCATATGGCTATTATACCATGAATTAAGTCTTAACAAGACTTTGGATAAGATTAGAATTCTTTGTAAAAAAGCCAAACCATTCTGCCTTTGGCTTAAAATTAAAAAGCCAAGAACGTTAAGTAGAGGCATTTCATTTCAAACGAAATTGCTTCTTGGGAATTCTTTGTAAAAAAAAGCCCAACACAAATCTGCCAAGAACGTTGAAAGCAGAAGCATTTTCATTTCAAAACAAAGCAAGATTTCATTTAATCCGAGTTTTTAGGTTCTAAGATCAATCCACGAAGGTTTCCAACGGTATTATATGGAGTTTTTCCTACTCCAAGTATGTTAAGGCTATCCCTTCTTTCTTTTGACATGATCCATACGATACGAACGAAACGTACAAACGCACAAATTCCATGAATGACTCTATTCATAGAAGTATTAGAGATATCTGTGTTCTTGAATTTCCATGTGTCATAATATTTTATTATCTATTCATGGGTCTCGGAAAAATACGAAAGTTGAAAAGAGTTTACTTTATGATATTACTCAAAGGCAAAATGGTCTTATGACATTTCGAAAGAATTTATTAACGTACTTTTCATGTATTGCATTCATGTATATTGACCCGGGAAACAGATGGCGTTATATAAGTATATATATATATATATATATATATATATATATATATATATATATATGTATGTATATATATGTATATGGGATATGGAAAAGTTTATGACATTATATACGCACCACCACCTGATCAGCTGGTATACGTTGATGATTTTGCCCGCAGTGGCCAAGATGATATGATGGGATGCCCTCATAGGCAGATGATGTTATGAAATATGTACCTATGCACGACATGACATTCATATGCATATGCATGACACTATAATTATTTCGTGATTTACAAAGTTATTCAGACTTACAGGTTGAGTCATGTACTCTATATTTCTTCCATGTCTCTTATGTGTTTATTTATGTGCCTTACATACATGGTACATTATTCATACTGATGTCTCTTTACTTGAGGACACTGCACTTCATGCCCGCAGGTCCCGATAGACAGGTCGAGAGCCATCCAAGTAGGCTATCAACTCAGCGAAAGATGCTGGTGCTCTCCATTTGCTTCGGAGTTGCTTGTTTGGTTGGTATGATTTAGACGTGTATTATTTGGTATGGCAGGAATCTGTCCCGACCTTTATGACATTTATGTACTCTTAGAGGCTTGTAGACATATGTCATGTACGTGAAAGATTGTACGGCCTTGTCGGCCTATGTTTTGAGTTTATAAATAACCATGTTGGCCTATTAGGCCCGTATGTCATGTGTATATGATGGTGTAATAAGAAAGATACATTACGTTGGTACTCGGTTGAGTAAGGTACCGGGTGCCCGTTGCGGCCCATCGGTTTGGGTCGTGACAAAAGTGGTATCAGAGCAGTTCTGTCCTAGGGAATTTGCAAGCCATGTCTAGTAGAGTCTTGTTTATGGGTGTATCGTGCACCACACTTATAAGCAGAAGGCTACAGGGCATTTAGGATTGTTACTCTTTCTTCTTACTCTAGATCGTATGGTAGAGCTCACTTATAAGAATTCAAATTCTGAAATTCTATTTTATTCGTAATAAGACGATACCTACATCCGAAAGAAGGTTGAAAAGAGAGATAGTTGTGGAAGAGCTGAGTCAGAGGAATTGGATTTTTGTATGATGCTTACGATAAGTAAATGTGAGGTCTTTAGCAGATCATGGGTGTACTGAAATATGTAAGCTTCCTGATAAGAAGACTTAAGGTAAGAATGCATATCCATCTTAATGGTGAAAGGCAATGAGAGATTAAGAAGATAAATGGAAGTTTCAACAAGCAAAAGAAGCAAGATGAACAAGGTTACGAGGCGCCCAGTTAATGAAGGTTAACAGTGTTTATAATTCAGGCAGGGGAACATAAGCTTTTTTGAGTTATATTCAGCAGTAACAGAGATATGTACAATTGGTCATACCCATTCCAGTTATGCCCTATGAGGGCTAACATGTATAGTTTAGATAAGAACGGGATATCAAGATCCGGCTGGGGTTAGGGTAACCCAAAATTGGTAAATGAATTGTTTGCGTCAGTTGATGTTTCTGAAGGATATTGCAAATATGCTAATAGTTCTCTTTATGAGACACCCAGATGGTGCAATATGAAATAGTGCAGCTAGATATTCGTGAATTCAACAAAGACATGCACTATAAGCCTTAAATGGATAAATATTACCTTAGTGTGGCTCGCGTCCCTAGTAAAGCGAGAACGTTAAGCAACATGAAGAGCCATTGGATGAAGCAAGGGGAAGCTAAAAGCAAAAGAATTTCTTGTTCAAGTTTTCAGAATAAAGTGATCGGCATAAATGTTAGCGGAAAATAAGAAAAGAGTTAATGAAGCATTATGAGTAAGATGTGATACATGGATGACAACGGTAGATCAAAAGATGACAATATCACAAAATGTATAGTCAAGTGAAGGAAGAAACAAGAAGTGATAGGCCTTAGGACAATAAAAGAGTATAGGCCATACAATCATGTCCTTATTTTGAGAGATAAGTTCGCAACTCTAGCATGATTACCAAGAGGAAAAGTTAGACCCCAGAGTAATAGAACCAGTATAGATTGGTGAACAAGATAAACTAAACATGAATTAGGGACTAAGTGACTGATGATAGTCGCCATCATAAGAATTTCAGATTTTGTTTCGCCAATAATAGAATGGACGACAAAAGAAGATTCATGAGAAATTCAGAGAATGGTAATTCAGGAAGTCGCTTCCCTACAGCAAGCAATGTGAGCAAAGTTCAGCCTAAGGGACTATATGTACCAATTATACTAAGTTTCACCCTCGTGAGTAAGGAATTTTGCTATCCTTGGTACGGAAAGATTGCCGCAAGACAAGTAAGGGTCATCTATAATGTGAATGGATGCCAAAGATGAAAAGGTGAAACATCTATAGGCAGGTCGTCATAGCTCCAACTCTTAGTACTCCCCTAAAGGGGAGGAATATAAAATGATAAAAGTAAGAATGCAATAAAAATGAGAAAGGGATGAGATTGCACTTATCCAAATGCTATAGATATGCTACGATTCCAGAACATTATGCAAATACGACGTCAAGAAGAAGAAGTAAGGGTTCCTGTCTGAGATGTTATTGATAATTAGAAGTCAGTGCGAGACGTAAGTTAAGACCAAGGAAATAACCCAAGAAAGATCTCGCGGAATATTGACATAAGGATGGGCCAACGAGTAGTTAGTAGTTGATTCAGGAAGAGCCTAATAATGGCTAGTCAAGAGGATACAGACAAGACAGCAGGTCGTGCAAGATAAAGGTAGTAAAACTCAATATATGAATTTAGCCCCACAGTTATGACATTGTAATACTTGAGAAATATTCAAATAGGAGTTGGGGTAGTTAAAGGTACCGTCTGAGTGTTATGGAAATAAAAGATAGTTCCACTGGAAAGACAGTCAAAACTTCAGTTTAGAATTAGCCGTACAGGCAGATGAGTATGGAGGTAAGTAACTAAGGATAGGTACAAGTGAGCATGAACATTAAAAATTATATCGGGAATACGATAAAATAAGCTAGCATCTTTACAAGAGTCAGAGGATCCTCCCTAAGTACTACAGTGAAAGACTAGCTGAGGAAATGAGGAAGAAGGCTTCAACCTAAGTACAGTGACCTAAAGAGGAAATGGTCTTGCAACAATAGTTTCACAACAACATTGTACGTCCTCCATAAGAAAGAGGAATCTACCGTGGCTAGTGAACGGGAAATAAAAATCAAAAGAAATATTCGAAGATCATATGAGTTGTACGAAAATTCCAGCATGCGTGGGAGCTAAGATAAGTTAAGTATGCATGCAATAAGGGGGAAAAATATCAGGAAAGGTAATAGCTTACGTTAAAAGAAAGCTGAGAAGGAACGAAAAGAATTATTTGATCAATGATCCCGAGTTGATGACATTATGAATGCATTTAAGAGTTTGGATTTTTATACATGCATCATATATGTTGACAATTATACATCCGTAAAAGATTCCGATATAAGTTAAAAGAAAGAATTGAGCCAGGTCATAGACAAAGAAATGAATTATTAGAATATTGTGTCATGGATATTCCATAGCGTCCTTGGAGGAATAAAGTAATAACTAATACCATGAACCGCAGATTGGAAGATAACTTAAGCCAGCATAAAGGTCGATCAGAAGAAGAAGGAAACTAAAGAGTTACATCAACAAAGTAAATCAGGAATCTGATTATTGTACCCAGAAGTTATAGGAATCATGATTGAGAACATAATAGAATCACTCTTAATATTAGAGGTGCAAGAGAGATAGCACAACAACTATGTTCTATAACAGCTCTACGATAAAGCCAGTTAGAAGGGTACCAGTCTCATAAGAAGTCAGTATGAAACTCCCACAGGATTGTTTATGCACCAGAGGTGCAAGTATTATAATAGAGCTTCAAGTTATGGATGTGAATTACACCTAGGTGGAAGGGAGGTCATAAGAGAGATAGAAGATATGATGCGAGATTTTGAGGTAAGTAACGTAAAAGTGAACAACGTACGAGATACTCAAAGGCAGAAAATCGTAAATAGTCCATACTTCAGATAAAAGGGCCAGAAGCGCGAGGATTCAATATCTAAGAAGGATAGCAGCATCATCAGTGGCATATCTTCTAGTCAATGATTCTAGGTATCGAGAGGTCTAATTAAGAAAGTAAAGAAAAGTTAGAGATGATGTGATGTCTCGCTTGATGTTCTAAAATAACACAAGAAAATTTAAGCAAATTGAAGGAAGATTACGAGTAGTATAAATAGATATGTATAGGTCGCGAGCTAAAGTATGGTAAAGCGACAAGGTTTTAGGAAGACAGGAATACGGTAAGAAAGGGCTGTGAGGAGGTGACGAGAATGGATTTATCCTCAGGATTAGGCCCATGAAAATAAGGGAACTAATGGCTTCTCTATGTTATAGTAAGCTCAGTATAGCCTGAATGGACTCAAAGGAGTTACTCTTCATAAGTAGCATTTAGAAGAGATGGAATGCTGCCCTGATAGTAGAATAAGGGTGTAATTGTGATAGATAAAGGATGACGTTTGGGCCTTCGATTGAGTAATGATTTGGAAAAAAAGGGTAAAAGAAAAGGGATTCATGAATTCTACGGGATTAAAATACCCACGTAAGAGAATCACCTTGGGATGCTATAGAATACAGTTATTGCAGTACAGTATTGCCGCTAAGTGGACCAGGAAAATTACTTCGAATATTCCTTGATGTAATATAAGCCCTAGTGGCAAAGTATTGCGTAAGAAGTTTCAAGTTATCAGTGGTATATTGTAGATCAATATTGAGGTGAATCAATAATGGCTGGACAAAAGTCACAAAGTATGAGATGATATTAGGCTATCATTCTTAAGATGAGCAGTAATGAGGAAGCATTAAAGGACTTAAATTTATACATATGGAATAAACAATGAGAGTAAGCTGGGATTTGGTAGCAGACCTCAGCAACGATAAATTAAAGTAAGAGTTATGGCAGTAAATTCATACGGATGGCTAAACAGACATATACGATGAGATAAATATTCATGAATTCAACAAAGTATCGAGCAAAGGACTTTAGTATACTCATAGATTCCCAAAGGGACATCTTATCAAGCTCTACATATGAAGCCTAGAGATTAGCACACTTACAAGGTCAAAATCGTACAGGCTGCATGATGAAAGGTAGAAACAGTTACGAGATTAGAAGAATTTCGATTACAGGTTGTGGGGTGAGGAGGAGACCTAAAGGGGGAGTGCCCTAGACTTTGGACTTATTCACAAAACAGTCGTCTAGATTGCAAGGGAAGTTCTAAAGTATTCGGAAGATATAAGTATGAAAATGATAAGAGCATTAGTCAACATTCGAGGACGAATGTTCCAAAGAGGGGAATGATGTTACGCCCCGCAATATTACGTTGATGATGTTATGGCCTGCAGTATTATATTATGAGGATGTTATTCCTTGTAATATTATATTACAGTGATGTCACGATTCACAGTATTAAGTTACGATGATGTTGCACCCTGAAGTATTGTACGTGGAATCTGTTGTAAGGTAATTGACATCAGTCCAAGTAAAAGATTATTTGGAGATTATAAGGATTATGTTATTTCACAAGTGATTATTAAATTCGTGAAGGTGTGAGGGGAAGAAAGTCGAAGAAAATGAATTTCGTTGAAGTTTGGCATTTTGAGATAAAATACGGCCCGAGCTAAAATACCTGGTATTTATGAACTAGTACCATACAAGGTACCTCATAGCCATGATAGTAAGGTGTATAAGGTGTATTAAAAGACAATAGTATTTTAAGTAATTCGAGACAATTTTTAAATTATGCAGGTAATTAATTAATTATCGGGTAATAGGACATTACCCAGTTAACTAAAAAGTGGATAAAGATTTATAATCTTTACCCACCCTTCCATGTGGTATAAAGCCACAATAGGCAAAAGATGACTCTTACGTCACCTTGCCAGATGTCTATTATACCATGAATTAAGTCTTAACAAGACTTTGGATAAGATTAGAATTCTTTGTAAAAAAGCCAAACCAATCTGCCTTTGGCTTAAAATTAAAAATCCAAGAACGTTAAGTAGAGGCATTTCATTTCAAACGAAATTGCTTCTTGGGAATTCTTTGTAAAAAAAAGCCCAACACAAATCTGCCAAGAACGTTGAAAGAAGAACCATTTTCATGTTAAACAAAGCAAGTTGTCGTTTAATCCGATTTTTTTAGGTTCTAAGTTCAATCCACGAAGGTTTCCAACGGAATATTATACGGAGTTTTTCCTACTCAAAGTATGTTATGGATTTCCCTTCTTTCTTTTGGCATGATCCATACGATACGAATGAAACGTGCAAATGCACAAATTCCATGAATGACTCTATTTATAGAAGTATTAGATATATATATATTCTTGAATTTCCATGTGTCATAAAATTTTATCATTTGTTCATGGGTCTCAGAAAAATACGAAAGTTGAAAAGAGTTTACTTTATAATATTACTCAAAGGCAAAATGGTCTTATGACATTCCGAAAGAATTTATTAACGTACTTTTCATGTATTGCATTCTTGTATATTGACCCGTGACTAGATAAAATTATATATGTATATATGTATATATATATATATATATATATATGTATATATATATATATGTATGTATATGTATATATATATGTATGTATATGTATATGGGATATGGAAAAGTTTATGGCGTTATATACGCACCACCACCTGATTAGCTGGTATACGTTGATGATTTTGCCCACAGTGGCCAAGATGTTATGATGGGATGCCCTCAGAGGCTGATAATGTTATGAAACATGTACCTATGCACAACATGACATTCATATGCATATGCATGATACTATAATTATTTCGTGATTTACAAAGTTATTCAGACTTACAGGTTGAGTCATGTACTCTATATTTCTTCCATGTCTATTATGTATTTATTTATGTGCCTTACATACTCTGTACATTATTCATACTGATGTCCCTTTACCTGGGGACGCTGCGTTTCATGCCCGCAGGTCCCGATAGACAGGTCGAGAGCCCTCCAAGTAGGTTATCAGCTCAGCGGAAGATGCCGGTGCACTCCATTTGCTTTGGAGTTGCTTGTTTGGTTGGTATGATTTAGACGTGTATTGTTTGGTATGGCGGGACTCTGTCCCGACCTTTATGATATTTATGTAATCTTAGAGGCTTGTAGACATATGTCGTGTATGTGAAAGATTATACGGCCTTGTCGGCCTATGTTTTGAGTTTATAAATAATTATGTTGGCTTATTAGGCCCGTATGTCACGTGTATATGATGATGTAATAAGAAAGATACATTACGTTGGTACTCGGTTGAGTAAGATACCGAGTGCCCGTCGCAGCCCATCGGTTTGGGTCAGTGACAATTATAATAAATCACATCTTGATTTCACTTAAACTATCAGCTTTCACTACGTATGGCTCTAATGAAATAACTCTCTGCAAATTCCTCTTTCCCGACTCATATGTCCTTTATGAACTAAATTAGTTCTCCAAGAAAATTTATATTCAATATTGTCCATTACAATGCAGTCAAACACCAAAACTCAATCATTGTACCATAACTTCATTCATACCTAACAAAGATCATGCATATAGTGAGACTAGTTTAATTAAAAATACATTGATATCTTATTTTTTTCAAGTGAATCTATCCTATAGTAAGCAATTGCATTATTTGCCCACAATAATTCTCACTAGTATTAAATTTTTCATACCCTGTGAAATCCTTCAAATACATAAACGAGATAAAAAAAAATTACCAGAAGAAAATGACTCAGACGAGAAGTTCGAGTATTACCCCTAAGAACCAGTACGTATTTAAAATTCCTCAAAGTTTGTTCCGGTCTTTTTCTTCGTCTTATCTTTCTTTTTTTTTCCTTTCATTGCATTTTTTTTGTTGCTATAGCTTCTGTTGCAGTGGCCTATGCGCTGCTTTCCCTTCCCCCAAATCCATTTTGTTCTCCTTGTGCACCCCTTTCCAGTGGGCTTAGCCCATTTTTTTAATTATAATCTTCTTTTTATTTTTCTTTTTTCTTTTTTTGGCTAAATGATTAACACTTCCTCACTTAAATATGGGTTATTACATATTTCCCACCTTATGAAAATCTGGCCCCCAGATTTAACTTAAGTACATATCTGTAGACTGAAATAAATGAAGATATTTTAATCGCATAACATCTTCAATTTCCCTTGAATCTTCATCAACTATATGGTTTCTCTATTCGACTTTCCCGAACACAATTTCTCTTAACCATATCTTTCTTACTTGCATATTAAGAATAGTCATCGACTCCTTCTTGTAAGATAACTTCTCATCAAACTGTATAGTCGGTGCTCAAGCACTTGAGAGTAGTCCGATATATATTTTCTAAGCATAGAGACATGAAACATTGGATGAATAAATGATAACTCAAGAGGAGGCGCAAAAGGATATGCCACAGCTCCCACTCGTTCATGTATCTCGTACCCTTGGGCTCAACTGTAACAACCCGGCTAATTGTTTTGAGAATTAAAGTCTCGTTCGGCGGCATAAGGTCTTGAGCAGTTTCATAATAGTGTGGTCGAGTTCAGTTACCGGATGATTCGAAGTTTAGTTGAAAGAAGGATTCTAGCTTTGGAATCTTAAGGATTAAGAGTTGACCAGAATTTGACTTTTATGTAAATGACTCCAGAATGGGATTTTGATGATTTCAACAGCTTTGTATGGTGATTTATACTTAGGCATGCGTCTGAATTTGGTTTTGGAGGTCCGTAGGGTAATTCGAAGCATTTCGGTGAAAGTTAGAAAAGTTGAGGTTTGGAAGGTTAAGAGGTTTGACCAAGAGTTTACTTTTGTGATACCAGGTTCGGAATGTGATTCAGAGAGTTAGAACAACTTCGTTATGCCATTTAGGACTTACCTGCAAAAATTTGACGACATTCCGGGTTACTTTGATAGGTTTCGGTGCGAGTTTTAGAAGTTGGAAAATTTGAAAGTTCATAAGTTTGATTCATGGTGCAATTCGTAGTTTCAATGTTATTTGATGTGATCTGAGACCTCGAGCGAGTCAGTTTTAGGTTATGGAACTTGTTGGTGTGTTTAGACGGGGTCCCGGAGGCCTCACGTGTGTTTCAGATGGGCTACGAGCCATTTCCTTCTATGCTTGGATTGTTGAACTGCTGGTGTCTAGTTTCCTTAATCACGTTCGCGTCCGTGTACCCGCTATCGGGTAGTGTAATTTTGGGGGATGAATTATTTGTTCTTCGCGTTCGCATGACTCCATCCGCGATCGCACAAGTCTGCCTTTTCCCTTCTTCGCGTTTGCGTAGTAGAAACTAGGAGTTGGGCGTTGGTGACCATTTCCTCTTCACATTCAAATAGAATAGCTCGCGATCGCGGACTTGTGCCTTTTTGTTCTCCGCTTTCGCGTCCATCTCTCTGCGTCCGCATAGTGCCTTTCCCTGAGGCAGTGTTATTTCACCTAACACAATAGCATTCTTTGTCCGCGATCACGTAGTGTTTTCTCTGGCAGTTGAAGATTTATTCTTCGCGATCGCATCAGTTCTTCCGCGATCGCAATGTACAAATACCTCGGCAGAATATAAAAGTACTTTATTCTGAGGGTTAGCTATTTTTAACATTTTTGGAGTTCTAGAGCTCGATTTTAAGCGATTCTTTGTGGGTTTTTCAAGCAAATTGATTGGGTAGTGTTCTTCACCTAGAATTTATTATATTCCATATTTTATCTTTATTTTTATCAGTAAATTAGAGTTTTGAGTTGAAGAAAAATGGGGATTTTGAAGAACACATTCAAAATGTAAAAATGATGATTTGAGGGATGAATTTGTATCAAAATTTGATAATTTTGGTATGGTTGAACTCATATCGGAATAGGTGTTCGGGTTCTATGAAATTTATTGGGTTCTGAGTTGCGGGCCCGTGGGTTGATATTTAGATTTTGATAAAGATTAAGGTTTTATTATACGAATTAGTTTCTTATGAGTTTTATTTGTGCTTTGAAATTATTTTGGCTAGATTTGAACCGTCCGGAGATTATTTCACTCGAGAAGTTCAGTTTAGAGTATCAGTCTATCTTCTTGTCATGACCCAATTCTAGTTTAGGCCGTGATGGCGCCCAGCACCATTGTTAGGCAAGCCAACAGTGAACAATCTAGTGATTTCCATTTTTTAATAATTTTTTCAAACAAGTAACTTTCATTAAATTAAAGAATTTAATGAATAACGGATTTTTAAAGTAATCAAAACGAAAGCAGCTAAATGAAATCATAACCGTAAAAATACAACCCAAAATCATAAGACTATCAGTGTATGCCAAGACCCGATGTCACAAGTGTATGAGCATTCTAGTAGAATGTACAAAAGAATATTAGTTTACTGTCCAAAATAAAATAGACAGAAAAATATAATAAAAGAAAGACTTCGGTTGATGTAGTACGGCTCGGAAGGCAGCTCACCGTGTAGTCTCGTAGAGGGGATCAAATATGCACGTCGGACTGGTAACCAGATGTACCCGCCTCAGATCCTGCACGATTAAGTGCAGAAGTATAGCATGAGTACAGAAACAATATGTACCTAATAAGTATCTAGTCTAGCCTTGAAGAAGTAGTGACGAGAGGTCGACTTTGACACTTACTATGGGCTAACAATGATATATTAAAATTTTATACTAAGCATGGATTTCATGAATAATACTAAAAGCTCAATAGCAGGAAATAATAAATTCTTCTTTCACAAATATTAAATACCAAGTTTAGTTTTATCATTTAACAGTTTGTATTTCAAAGCATTTAAGCAATATCAATCATGAATAGTTTCAAAGACTATAATGCACAATTATACTGAAGTCGTACGGCCCGATCCAACATAATATTTAAACTGTTCACTGCCGAGCGTTGAACGGCATGAACCATAGATGCATTTATCTGCTACCGAGGCGTTTGGCCCGCTCCACAAATAGAAAACATTCAAATAAAATACAAATTCTCATTTGTAGTCAAGTGTTCCATTTCACAACTTCAAGTAAGTGAATTTAACCTTCTACAATGCTTTTATCAACTTCCAATATGACTTAAGCAATTAAATCAACAAGTAGGGTACAAACATTTAAAGTATAGCACTACCCGGACAATAGCATAATTAGTAGCTACGTATGGACTGTCGTCACCCCGTACGTACGTAGACCCCACACATAGGACCACATATTAGTTATAATTCACCTATGGGGTTAATTCCCTCTTACAGGGTTAGGAAAGAGACTTACCTCGCCTCAAATCCTACTTCCCGGTTCAAGATAGTGCCCAATCCCTCAATTTGGTGCCGAATCAACCCAAAACTAATCAAATAGTATATAAACTAATCAATACATACTCAAATGTTCGTATTTTGACCATTTACGAGGTTACCCAACCCTAAATGTAAGATTCTTAAATTTTACTCCCATACCCACGTGCCCGAATTCCGGAAATTTTCAAAGAAAATTATTACCCATAACCCTATGAACTCAAATATATGATATTTACCAAGTTCAATAACCAATTTCGTGGTCAAATCTCATTTTTTATCAACACCCTAGGTTTTCATCAAAACCCTAGGTTTTCATCTAAACCCTTGATTTTCATTAATTTTTTCATGTTAATCTACCCATAATCTATGTATTTAACTCATGGTATGTAAAAATTACTTATGTCAAAGTGCTAGGTGAAAATCCTCTTCCAAAAACTCCAAAAATCGCCCAAGGGATGAAGGAAAATGAGAAAAATGCTCTAAGTCCCGCATTAAATGAGCAGGGCACAGGTCTCTGATGTCGCATTTGCGACACCAGGTTTGCAATGCGACAAATCTCCCACAGCTGCAGAACCTGGGCTTCAGCTGCTAAGGTTGTAAATGTGACGAAACTGTCGCAAATGCGAACACTGGTGAGGTCGCAAATGCGGATCAAGTGTCGGAAATGCGAACACTGCCCCAGGTCGAGCTTCTTCGCAAATGTGAGGCTCGCAAATGCGAACAATTTCTCACATTTGCGAGACCTGCACTACCAACAATAAACACAAGAAAACGGTTGTTTTCTCATCTTTTTGAACGTCCGAAACTCACCCGAGCCCTCGGGGATCCACACCAACCACCCACACAAGTCTAATAACATCATATAAACTTGATCACGTAATCGAAACACCGAAATAACATCAAAAACCACGAATTGGATGCCAAAATGCATGGATTAACTCATGAACTCAAAAACTTCTAAAAACACTTCCGCACGTCTGATTCCTATCAAATCAACTCGGAATGACACCAAATTTTGCGTGCAAACCTTAAATGACATTAAGGACCTATTATAACTTCTAGAACTGGAATCCGAACCCGATATCAAAAAGTCCACCCTCGGTCAAATTTTCCAAAAACTTCAAATTTCTTACTTTCGCCAAATGACCCCAAAACGACCTACGGACCTCCGAATCCACTTCCGGACGCGCTCCTAAGAGCACAATCACAACACGAAGCTATTCCACTACTTGAAATCCCAAATGGACATCTAGAAAGTAAAAAACCATTTCATCCCAAACTTATGGAATTTGCTCAAAATGTCAACTTTCACTATTACGCGCTGAAATGCTCCCAGTCATCCGAAATTCGATCCGAACATACGCCCAAGTCCAAACTCATCATACAAACCTATTGGAACCGTCAAATCCAGATTCCGAGGTCATTTACTAAAAATATTACCGAAGTCAAACTTAGCCTTTTAAGCCAACCTTAAGGAACCAAGTGTTCAGATTTCCACCTGAACCCTTCCAAATCCTGAACTAACCATCCTCGCAAGTCATAAAACAGCAAAAGCACATAAGGGAAGTCTTATTTAGGGGAATGGGGTTCTAGAAAGAAAAATGACCAGTTGGCTTGTTACATTTGCCACCTCTTAAACAAATGTTCGTCCTCGAACGGTTTAGAATCATACCTGGAGTGTTTAATAAGTATGGATATCTGCTCTGCAGGTCCTCCTCGGACTCCCAGATCACCTCCTCGACTAGTTGGCCCCTCAACTGAACCTTTACCGCAGAAATCCTCTTGGATCTCAATTAGCAAAGCAACATTGGCAATTGGCTCCTCCTCATAACCCAGGCTCTCATCTAAATGAATAGTGCTGAAGTCTAACACATGTGATAGGTTGGTGTGATACCTCCGGAGCATAGACACGTGAAAAATCGGATGAACTCCTGACAGGCTGGGAGGTAACGCAAGCTCATAAGCAACCACCCCAACTCGTTTCAACACCTCAAATGGGCGTATAAACCTTGGGCTCAACTTGCCCTTCTTCCCAAATCTCATGTCTCCCTTCATCGGTAAGACTTTCAAGAGAACCTTATTGCCCACCATAAATGATAAATAACGCGCCTTCTGATCCGTGTAGCTCTTCCTTCTAGATTTTGTTGTGCAAAGTCGCTCCTGAACAACTCTCCCTTTTCCAAAGCTTCTTTAACCAAATCAGTACCATATAACTTAGCCTCGCCGGGCTCAAACCACCTGATGGGGGAACGACAGTGATGACCATATAAATCCTCAAACGGAGCCATCTCGATGCTAGACTGTTAATTGTTATTGTAAGCAAACTTGGCCAGAGGTAAGAATCGATCTCATTGCCCTCCAAAGTAAATCACACATGCTCTGAGCATGTCCTCCAGGATCTAAACTGTCTGTTTCGACTGCTCGTCGGTGTATAGATGAAATGTTGTGATGAGCTCTACACAGGTTCCCAACTCACTCTACACGGCACTCCAGAAATGTGAAGTAAACTGAAAGCCTCTATCTGATATGATGGAACAGGCACACCATGCAACCGAACTATCTCCTAAATATAAATTTGGGCCAACCTCTCTAACGTATACGTAGTCACAACCGAAATGAAATATGCTGACTTGGTCAACCTGTCGATAATGACCCACACTGCATCAAACTTCTATAAAGTCCGCGGCAACCCAACTACGAAGTCCATAGTAATGCACTCCCACTTCCACTCCGGTATAGTCATCTGCTGGAGTAGGCCACCTGGACTCTAGTGCTCATACTTAACCTGCTGGCAATTTAGGCACCTAGATACATACTCAACTATGTCTTTCTTCATCTGCCGCCACCAATAATGCTGCCTTAGGTCACGATATATCTTCGTAGCGCCTAGATGAATGGAATATCGAGAACTGTATGCCTTCTCTAGAATCCTCCCTCTCCAACCATCGACATTAAGAACATATAGACGTCTCTGGAGTCGTAGAACACCATCTTTGCCGATAGAAAGCTCCTTGGCACCACCCTATAGTATCGTCTCTCTGAGGACCATCAAATGCGGATCATAAAACAGTCAAGCCTTGATCTACTCCAACAGTGAAGACCGAGCAACAATGCATGCAAGAACTCGGCTGGGCTCTGAAATGTCCAACCTTATAAGTCTGTTAGCCAAGGACTGAATGTCCAAAGCTAGTGGCCTCTCCTCTGTTGTAATGAATGCTAAGCTACCCATACTCTCTACCTTTCTGCTAAAGGCTTCCGTGACTATATTTGCTTTGCCCGGATGATAAAAATGGTGATATCATAGTCCTTCACTAACTCAAGCCATCTGCACTGCCTCAAATTGAGATCTCTCTGCTTTAACAAATGTTGTAAGTTGCAATGATCAGTGTAAACCTCATATGACACCCCATAAAGATAATGCCTCCAAATCTTAAGAGCATGAACAATAGAGGCTAACTCTAGATCATGCATATGGTAATTCTTCTCATGGATCTTCAGCTGACATGAAGCATATGCAATAACTCACCTCCCCTGCATCAATACACATCCCAAACCGATGCGTAAAGCATCGCAATACACCGTATACATCTCTGAATAGGAAGGCAATACTAGAATCGGTGTTGTAGTCAAAGCTATCTTGAGCTTCTGAAAGCTCACCTCACGATCATCGGCCCAACGAAATGAAGCACCCTTCGGGGTCAATCTAGATAAAAAAGTTGCAATGGATGAGAAGCCTCCACAAACTGGCAATAATAACCTGCTAACCCCAGGAAACTCCTGATCTCAATCGCCAAAGTGGGACGAGGCCAACTCTGAATTGCCTCAATCTTCTTGGGATCCACCTTAATACCCTTTCCTGATACAACATGCCCCAAGAATGCCACAGAATCTAGCCAAAATTCACACTTGGAGAACTTAGCATATAACTTCTGTTCCCGCAAGGTCTGAAGCACCACTCACAAATGCTGCTCATGCTCCTCCATACTACGCGAGTAGATCAAGATATCATTGATGAAGACAATGACAAACAAATCAATATAAGGCCTGAACACCCTGTTCATAAAATCCATAAACGCCGTCGGGGCATTAGTCAAGCCAAAGGACATCACTAGAAACTTATAATGGCCATACCTAGTACGGAAAGCAGTCTTCGGAACATTTGAGTCCCGCATCTTCAATTGATGGTACCCTAATGTCAAGTCAATATTATAGAACAGCATAGCACCCTGCAACTGGTCAAACAAATCATCAATACACGGCAACAGGTACTTGTTCTTGATGGTGACCTTGTTCAACTGGAGGTAATCAATGCATATCCACATAATCCCATCTTTCTTCTTCACAAATAACATTGGTGCACCCTAAGGTGATATATTTGGTCTGACGAACCCCTTTTCTAACAACTCCTTAAGCTAATCCTTCAACTCTTTCGGAGCCATACGATACGGTAGGATAGATATACCTGGAAGGTTAGGAAAAAAACACATTGGCAAACTCCCGGACTATTGGCATTAAATCAATTGTCGGAGACTCTGTGGTAGTATCCCGAGCATAAGCTAGGTAAGCCAAACAACCCTTCTTAACTATATGACGAGCCTTTAGAAAAGAGATGACCCGACTAGATGTATTGACAGATGAACCCTTCCACTCTATTCTCGACAAATCTGACATCACTAAAGTAATAGTCTTGGCATGGCAATCAAGGATGGCGTGATATGGGGATAACCAGTACATGCATAGGATAACCTCAAAGTCAGTCATATCAAGCAACAGAAGGTTTGATCTAGTCTTGTAACCACATAATGTGACCACACAGGACCAGTAGATCTGATCCACAATAAAAGAATCACCCATAAAAGTGGACACATAAACTGGAGTACGCAAGGACTCACGAGGAATATCCAAGAAATAAGCAAACAGAGGTGACACGTATGAATAGGTAGACCCTAGATCAAATAATATCGAAGCATCCCTACCGCGAATAGAAATAATACTTGTGATCACGTTATCTGAGGCCACTAAATCTGGTCTAGCCAGAAAGGCATAGAACCTGGCTGGAGCGTCGGCTGGCTGGCCTCTGCCTAACTGAACAGTAGCTGGCTGAACTCCCCCTTCCTGGACTCCACCTCTAGGGAGGCCCCTACATGTCTGCCCTCCGTCTCTAGGCGACTAGACAGCTAGTGCTGTAATCATGGGGTGCTGGCCCTGCTACACTGCCTTGCCCTAAGCCTGGGGCAGAATATTCGCATATGACTGAGATCTCCACACTCGAAACAACATCTCGGTACAGTGATCGGTTGCCCTAAAGTCTAACCCTGATGGCCTGAATACCTACTAGAAGAACCCTGAATAGCTGGTGGGCAGTACGAACTCCCTAGCATGGCACTGAAGTAAGCATTGGAAGAACCCTAATAACTCGACTACCCGCTATAAGAGCCCTGAATGGCTGGTGGGCTGTATGAACTCTCTGGAATGGCGCTAAAATAGGGTCGCACTGGAGCACCCCGAAAAAGTGGTGGTGCTGGATATATGGGCCTGCTAGGCTGACCCCTCCCAAACTAACCTCGGCCCTAGTCGGGGCACCTCTAAACTCCCCAGAATAACGGACCCTCTTGTCCCTCTGCATCTGTTCTCTACCCCTCAAATGGTAACCCTCAATCCTCCAAGCTATCTCTACTACTAGCTAATAAGAGGTCCCCATCTAAACCTCCCAGGCCATAGTTGCCTGAATACCTAAGTGCAACCCCGCAACAAATCTCTTCACTCTCTCTGCATCAGTAGGAAAGTATCATAAGTGCATGGATAGAAAAATAAGAGAATCTTGCCTTATAATTGGTCACAGACATATGACCCTGCTGGAGCTACTCAAAATGAAACTGCAACTCTTCCCTCTAAGAGGGTGGGATATACTTGTCCAAGAATAGGCGTGTGAGCTGGTCCCAAGTCATGGGAGGAGAACCTACTGGTCTGCCAAGAAGATAAGACTGCCACCACCTACGGGCCCTGCTCTCCAACTGGAAAATAGTGAAATCCACCCTATGGCACTCCAGTATCCTCATGTTATGCAGTCTGTCCCTGCACCCATCGATGAAGTCTTGGGATCATCATGTCTCTCACCTCCAAAGACAAGAGGGTGTAGCCTAGTCCATCTATCCAATAGCTTCTAAGGCTCGTCGGTGCAGCTGGTATAGGCTCAAGTGCAGCTGCTGCAACTAGCTGGGCTCCGCCCGTGGGAAGTGCACCCAGGGTCAGATATACGACAATTGCATGCCCTGGAGCCTGGGCAGTAGGGTTCTGTGCTCCCCTTCCCTCTTGAGATGTGGCTGGATCTGCTGGAAATAAACCAGGCTGGGTCATAGTATCCATGAAATGCAGAATATGGCTCATGACCTCCTGAAAGCCTGGGGCTGACATGAAATCCACCAAGGCTGGCTCTGCTGCGGGCACCTCGCCCTGTTCCTCAATAATGTGATTCTCCACAAGATCTTCTAGAGGTGCAACTGGGCCAACTCTGGGATGTCCTCGTCCCCTACCTCAGGCTGATGCCCTCCCCCGTCCTCGACCTCTAGCAATAGGGGGAGCAGCTTCTCCCGTGTCTGGAACGTAAGTCGTGTGCGTTCTCACCATCTCTAAGAGAATGAGAGAAAGAAACTTAGCATACCATCAATTACATGATAGAAGATGAATAAAGAGTAGTTTTTTAACACCCTTTAGCCTCTCGAAAATAAGTACAGACGTCTCTACACTGATCTTCAAGACTCTATTAGGTCTGCCCATAACTTGTGAGACCTATGTGAACCTAGTGCTCTGATACAATGTTGTCATGACCCATTCTAGTTTAGGTCGTGATGGCGCCCAGCACCATTGCTAGGCAAGCCAACAGCGAACAATCTAGTGATTTTCATTTTTTAATAAGTTTTTCAAACAACCAACTTTCATTAATTTAAAGGATTTAATGAATAACGGATTTTTAAAGTAACCAAAATGAAAGCAGCTAAATAAAATCAAAACCATATAAATACAACCCAAAATCATAAATTTACTAGTGTGTGCCAAGACCTGGTGTCACAAATATATGAGCATTCTAGTAGAATATACAAAAGAATAGTAGTCTACTGTCTGAAATTAAATAGACAGAAAAATATAATAAAAGGAAGACTCTGACTACTGCAGTACGGCTCGGAAGGGCAGCTCACTATGTAGTCTCGTAGCGGGGATCAAATATGCGTACCATATCGATAACCAGATGTACTTGCCTCAGATCTTGCACAATTAAGTGTCGAAGTGTAGCATGAGTACATAAACAATATGTACCTAGTAAGTATCTAGTCTAACCTTGAAGAAGTAGTAACGAGAGGTCGACTTTGACACTTGCTATGGGCTAACAATGATAAATTAAAATTACATACTAAGCATGGATTTCATGAATAATACTGAAAGCTCAATAACAAGATATAATAAATTCTTCTTTCACAAATATTAAATCCCAAGTTTAGTTTTATTACTTAACAGCTTGTATTTCAAGGCATTTAAGCAATATCAATCATGAATAGTTTCAAATATTATCATGCACAATTATGTTGAGGTCCTACGTCCCGATCCAACATAATATTTAAACTGTGCACTACCAAGGGTCAAACGGCACGAACCATAGATGCATCTATCTACTACCGAGGCGTTCGGCCAGCTCCACAAATAGAAAACATTCAAATAAAACACAAATTCTCATTTATAGTCAAGTGTTCCATTTCACAACTTCAAGTAAGTGAATTTAACCTTCTACAATGTTTTTATCAACTTCCCAATATGACTTAAGCAATTAAATCAACAAGTAGGGGTACAAACATTTCAAGTATAGCATGTTATGGGTCCTAGATTACCCAGACAATAGCATAATTAGTTGCTACGTACGGACTCTCGTCATACGTATCCCCCACACATAGGAGCACATGTTAGTTATAATTCACCTACAAGGTTAATTCCCTCTTACAAGGTTAGAAAAGAGACTTACCTCGCCTCAAAGCCTACTTCCCCATTCAAGATAGTGCCCAAACCCTCAATTTGGTGCTGAATCAACCCAAAACTAATCAAATAGTATATAAACTAATCAATACATACTCAAATATTTGTATTTCGACCATTTAAGAGGTTACCCAACCCTAAATGTAAGATTCTTAAAATTTACTCTCCAAGTCCACGCGCCTAGATTCTGGAAATTTTTGAAGAAAATGTTTACCCAAATCCCCCATGAACTCAAATATATGATTTTTAGTAAATTCTATAACCAATATTGTGGTCAAATCTCTTTTTTTTTTATCAAAAACCTAGGTTTTCATCTAAACCCTTGATTTGCATTAATTTTTACATGTTAATCTACCCAAAATCTAAGTATTTAACTTATGTTGTGTAGAAGTTACTTACCTCAAAGTGCTAGGTGAAAACTCTCTTCCAAAAGCTCCAAAAATGGCCAAGGGATGAAGGAAAATGAGATAAATGGTCTAAGTCCCGCATTAAATGAGCTGGGCATAGGTCTCTGATATCGCATTTGCAACACTAGGTTCGCTAATGCGACAAATCTCTCGCAAATGCAGACCCTGGGCTTCAGCTGCTAAGGTCGCAAATGCGACAAAACTGTCGTGAATGAGAACACTGCTAAGGTCACAAATGCGGCTCAAGTATCGCAAATGCGAACACTGCCCCAGGTCGAGCTTCTTCGCAAATGCAAGGCTCATAAATGTGAACAATTTCTCTCATTTGCGAGACCTGCAACACAAGCAATAATCACCAGAAAATTGGAGTGTTTTCTCATCCTTCCAAACGTCCGAAACTCACCCGAGCTCTCGGGGCTCCACACCAACCAACCACACAAGTCTAAAAATATCACACAAACTTACTCGTGCGATCAGAACATTGAAATAACATCAAAAATCACAAATCATATGCCAAAACGCATGGATTAACTCATGAACTCAAAAACTTCTAAAAAACCTTCCGCACATCCGATTCCTATTAAATCAACTCGGAATGATGCCAAATCTTGTGTCAAGCCTTAAATGACATTACTGACCTACTCCAACTTTTAGAACTGGAATCCAAACCCAACATCAAAAAGTCCACCCTCGGTCAAACATTCCAAAAACTTCAAATTTCTAACTTTTGCCAAATGACCTCGAAACGACCTACGGACCTCTGAATTCATTTCTGGACGCACTCCTAAGTCTAAAATCACCATATGGAGCTATTCCCAGGCTCGGAATACCAAACAGACGTATAGAATATAAAAAACCATTTCAACCCAAACTTATGGAATTTGCTTAAAATGCCAACTTTCACTATTAGGCGCCAAAACGCTCTCGGGTCGTCCAAAACCAAATCTGAACATACACCCAAGTCCAAAATCATCATATGAAGCTATTGGAACCGTCAAATCTCGATTCTGAGGTTGTATACTAAAAATGTTGATCGAAGTCAAACTTAACCTTTTAAGTCAACCTTAAGGAACCAATTATTCTGATTTCCACCCGAACCCTTTCAAATCCCGAACTAACCATCCCCGCAATTCATAAAATAGCAAAAGAACATATGGAAAGTATTATTTAGGGGAACAGAGTTCTATGAAGCAAAATGACCGGTGGGGTCGTTACACTTCATTGAGGTAAGTAACTTGCCTAACCTTGTGTAGGGGAACTACCCTTAGAATTTGAGTGTTATATGCTAGTTGTACCATGAAATGTCCGTATACGTGATGTGACGAGTATGTACACGGGCTTAATTGTGGAAAATTAACCTTTTAGCGCTCGTAGGTTCTTATGTTTGTTAGATATGAAGTTGTTTTATTATGTTAACCTTTCCCATTTACTAGTTTCACCTCTACATATTTTATTTGGACTTAATTGCTTCATGTTCTACTCTTATTGCCTATTTGACTCTTGTGCGCCTTAACTGAAGTTGTTGCCTCTTTGATTGCCATTCTATCTTTTCCTAACTGCTTATCTTTATTTGAAATTATTATTATCTCTTCTGTAATTGTTTATCCTTAATTGAGGCCATGATTATCCTTTTTGTTGCTTATCCTTAATTGTAATTGTTGCGCCTCTTTCGTGAGTGCTAAGTCTCAAATGAAGTTAGTTATCCTTTATCATAGTTGCCTTATCCTTATTTGGAATTATCGACTCGTGATATCTCCCTTATTGTTGAATTGCACTTATGTGGAGGTCATTGCTACATAGTATCTCTTCCTCATTGAGCTTTTTCTAGGTGGCATCGTTATTTTCTGTTGTGTCTTTCCTTATGAGTTCTTTTCTTCCGTTTCTTTGAGTTCTGGAATTACTGAATTGATTTATTTACCGTACTCTTATGTTATTGTCATTATTGGTATTGTACTTATTCTTGTGATGCACGAGGTTTCTGTCATACGATTGTTATTGTGATGCATGAGTTTCTGTCGTACGGCTGTTATTGTGATGCATGAGGTTTCTGTTGTGCAGATGTTATGGTGTTGCACGAGGTTTCTATCGTACTATTGTTATTATGGATATTTGCATATACGGAGTAACAAGGCAGGCTATATATGTGAGTTGCGCATGTAGCGAGACAAGGTAGAAACATTATTATTCAATGGTGGCAAGACAAGGCAGGCATTTACTTTATTATGGCGCATGTGGAAAGACAAGGTAGGAAATGTCGAGGATTGATTGTGATAACTTGTGATGGCCTGAGGGCATTGTTAAGATCCTTACGTTGACCCTTTCCTGAACCAGAACCGGGGGAGGATGAGAGGAAAAGGGGATCAAAATGTCCCATCAATAAAGTGAGGGCTTTCCATTCTTCCTTCCCCCTCCCCCTCACTCCCCCTTTTTCAATACCTTATC
The DNA here is from genome assembly GCF_000393655.2 of Nicotiana sylvestris. NCBI lineage: Eukaryota > Viridiplantae > Streptophyta > Magnoliopsida > Solanales > Solanaceae > Nicotiana > Nicotiana sylvestris. The sequence goes on from NC_091064.1 coordinate 15,581,490, forward strand.
TCCTAATCTCATCTACTGAAAAAGGGAGCCCCCTTGATCACCTGAAGAGATTTTTAGGCAGAATTGGCATAAACCGTGAGGATTGAGATGCCAAAAGAGATTATCCTCCCTTGGGCTGGAAGAGAAGATTTATTTTATTTTTGTTATTTGTGTAGTGGTGTGCCTAAAGTGTGTGAGTCAAACCGTGTTCATTTCATTTTGGTCATCTCTTATGTGTCATTCGTAGTTTTTATTCTTATTAGTTGGCCTGAGTTGTGATAGAACACTGGCACAAGCATACACGTAGTTAATCACCCTTAACGATTTAAGAAAATGGATCCTAATGTTATTGATCATTTTTGTACACCCTCTTCTATTTTCCTCTATGTGAGAAAGGTTCTATTAGCACGTGCGTCATTCGTGCAGTTATTGGTTATAATGAAGGCACAAGATGCCAAGTGTTTAGGGTTCACAAATTGGGACCTGTGAATTATTAGTATTTTGAGGTTCGTACCTCATGGAGATTATTGGATAAAACTTGATGTGAAAGTGGTTATTTTCATCTGGTTGCTACCTTCTATTCTTTTAATTGTGTTCATCAGATTTGGACTGTGTTCAGCTTACTCTACTGTGTTATTACTTGTTGTGGTATGTTGCCAATTGTTGTTTCTATTTCTTATTGCAAGTACCATATTATCGTTGTCATTATGCGTTGCAAAGATAATGTATTTTGTTAGTTCTACACTTATACTTGCTCAGGTTATTTAGTCTTGTAGGCGTCTTGACTGTTCCTCGTCACTACTCTGTGGTGTACTTATACTACACTTCTGCACATTTTTGTGCTGATCTGGGTATTTCGAAGTCAGTCGCTTGTTAGCTAGTTATGTGGATTTTGTTGTGGAGACTCAAGGTAAACCTACTACTGTGTTTGCAGGCTTTGAAGTCACCTTGTGATGTTGTTTTTACACTGTTTATCCTTATTTTGAAACAGTTATATTAAGAAATTCTAACAACTCTGTAGAACTTATGCCTTGTACTATCGATTTTAGGATTTGTAACCTGTATAGAGATTTCTATTCCTTATTGTCAGATGTTGGTTAAATACTATTAATATTTCTATGAATGTTAGGCCTACCTAGTCCCTAAGACTAGGTGCCATCACGACCTCTTACGAAGGAGATTTGGGTCATGACAAGTTGGTACTAGAGCTCTAGGTTCTTAGGTGCTACGAGTCATAAGCGAGTTTCATAGAGTCTTGTGGATCGGTACGGAGACGTATGTACTTATATTCGAGATGCTACAGAACTATTAAGATAGTTTTACTTCTTTCATTCCTATCGTGCGAGCTTATTGGTCTCGGAGTTTGAGCTTTTATAATTTCATTCTCTCGCAGATAGTGAGAACACGAGTTGCAGTTACTGATGATGATGCCCTCAGAGCAAGTGTTGCTAGGGGCAGAGGCAGAGGCCGAAGATGAGCATATGCCACAGCTAGGGCCCTTACCAGAGCAGCAGTTGAGGAGACACCGGTAGCTCCAATTGGGGGACAGGTATCGGAGGCACCTACTATTACCCCCGGACTTTAGGAGACATTAGCACAGTTCCTGAGCATGTTTGGTACGTTGGCTCGGGCGTTATTGATTCCGGTTGCACCATTTACTTCACAAATCGGGGGAGGAGCTCAAACTCTTGTTGTCCATACTTTAGAGCAGCGAGTTCCTGTTGGCCAGGTTCCAGGTGTCATGGCAACATAGCCTGTGGTTCCGGTTCAACCCATGGCTAGGGCAGCAACATCTGAGGAAGAACAGCTTAGACTTGCAAGGTTCAAGAAGTATGACCCTTCTACTTTCAATGGTTTGGCTGCAGAGAGTGCTCAAGGTTTTCTAGAGGAATGCCACCACATTCTCCGTACTATGGGTATTGTGGAGGTGAGTGGGATTGCTTTTATTACGTTCCAGTTTAGGAGAGTGGCTTATCAGTGGTGGTGGGTGTATGAGTTGGGTAGCCCGATCGAGGCAGCTTCACTTACATGGGCTCAATTTTTAGAGTTGTTCCTGAGAGAGTTTGAACAACTGTGCCAGGGCAGTATGTCAGTATTAGAGTATGCCATCAGATTTAGTGATTTGGCTAGACATGCACCTGCTTTGGTCGCTACAATTAGGGAGCGAGTCCTAGGTTCATTGAGGGGCTCAGGCATGACATTTGGTTCAGCATAGCTCGGGGAGTTAGATTCTGATATTTTGTTTTAGCAAGTGGTAGGGATCACTCGCCGATTGGAGGGCATGTGGAACCAGGAGAGAGGGGACAGGCAGGGCAAGGAGAGAGATGGAAAATGAGCTCATGAGAGAGAGGACAGGGAGACTAGGAGGCCTCGCAGATCGGAGAGATCCACTGGTCTTTATTTTGGAGGCAGGGTACGGCATGGTTGCACTTTAGGTTTCGCACGATATTTTAGGTACTCATGGGTCTCAGGGCACCCTTACCACACACTTTGCACAACTACATCAGCAGAGAGGTTGCTTTGAATGTGGAGATACCAGCCATATGGTAAGAGATTGTCCCAAACTCCGGACAGATGTTTCACAGCAGGGTATTTAGGTGAGTAGAGGGCTCCTAAAAGGGGGAGGCCTGGCACGTTGATGTGTTTCATAAGGTAGGTGTGAGGTCGATGTGCCAGATGATGTCATACAGGTATGCTTTTGATTTGTTACAGAGGAGCACCATTCGTATTTTTGTTTCGGTTCTTCTTATTAGGATGAGTCCTCCTATTTTGCTTCACATGTAGGTGAGTTTTTTGATTTAGTATTCTGCATATGTGTTTGCCCTTAATGGGAGATACTATGAGTGGTATCCCGTGTCTATCATTTTTTTTATTCATTATTGAGAGATGACGAGACTAGAAGTGAATTCCTGTTATCTATTAATGGTAGGTTTTGATGTTATTCCTGAGTAATTGGGTTATGATTTGTGATTTAGATGCTCCACCAGTGTTGGAGCCAGTTCTTGTTGTAATTTTGATGATAGAATTGAACTAGTGGAAGGTTTCAATTGGTATGATGTGCATTCTACTTGTTATTCAAAGTTGAGGGTGAGACCCGCACGATTTCATGTGATTTGATATGTTTGAGTCGGGTTGCGTACCGCGCTGGAAGTTATATCGGATGAGATCCTTGTAATTTGTTCATATACTTTGATTGTTCCTTGTAAATTGATACTTAGAATGGTACTGATAGAGAGTTGTGCCTATCATGCTTGTTTGATATTTTTCTCTTATGTGTTCCGCCTTAGTTATTTAGTCATTTTTGTGTTGTGCTTATTTGTGTTTTAGTTTGCGTGGTTTGTGGCGTTAGATGGGACTTTCTGATTCGGGCGAATAGTTATGAGGTCTTCATGTTTCTTGTATCATTGTTAGTGTTGTGGAGGGTTGAAATACGGTTCTAACAGATATGAGGTTAATTGTCAGTTCTAGATTTGACTACGGGCAGCTATTGTGATCAGAAATGTTATTATGGGCCTATGTGTGGTGTGTCACATTGTGTGGTTGTACCTGGTGGGTGTAGGCATAAGTTTTTGTGGCTAGTTGAGATTGATATCGGGTGTGGATGAAAGAATCGGGCCTTTAGGAGGTGAATGGATGGTGAAAAGCTTGACTCTAAGGCTTATTGGTATTGGTGGAAGGGATAAATTACAGTTGAGATGGTGTCGTCATGCTTATGTGGATTGGGGTGATGTGGGGTCACCTGCGGGTGTATGTTGGATGAATGCATTCAGTGAATTGATGACTTCGAAACAATTCTTGGCACGTTCAAGGATGAACGTTTGTTTAAGAGGGGGAGGATGTAACGACCTGACCGATAGTTTTGAGAATTAAAGTCCCGTTCGATAGCATAAGGTCTTGAGCAGCTTCGTAATATGTGTTATGACTTGCGTTCATGGTCGAGTTCAGTTACCGGATAATTCGGAGTCAAGTTGGAAGAAGGATTCTAGTTTTGGAAGCTTAAGAGGTAAGAGTTCACCGAAATTTGACTTTTGTGTACGGAATGGGGTTTCGATGATTTCAATAGCTTTGTATAGTGATTTTGAACTTAGGCGCGCATCCGGATTTGGATTTGGAGGTTCGTAGGGTAATTCGAAGCATTTCGGCGAAAATTGGAAAAGTTGAGGTTTGGAAGATTGAGAGGTTTGACCAACAGTGGTCGTAATGCGATTCAGAGAGTTGGAACAACTCCATTATGTCATTTCGGACTTGCCTGCAAAAATATGATGTATTTCGGGTCGATTTGATAGGTTTTGGCGCGCATTTTAGAAGTTTGAAGATTTGAAAGTTCATAAGTTCGATCCATGGTGTGATTCGTAGTTTCATTGATGTTTAATGTGATTTGAGACCTCGAGCAAGTCCGTGTTAGGTTATGAAATTTGTTGTGTGTGTAGACGGGGTCCCGGGGGCCTCGGGTGTATTTCGGATGGGCTATGGGCCATTTTCTTCTATGCTTGGACTGCTCAACTGCTGGTGTCTGGTTTCCTTAATCGAGTTCGCATCCGTGTATCGCGTAGTGTAATTTTGGGGGATGAATTATTTGTTCTTCGCTTTCGCATGACTCCATCCACGATTGTGCAAGTCTGCCTTTTCCCTTCTTCGTGTTCGCTGCTACCTCTCCGTGTTCGCGTAGTAAAAACTAGGAGCAGGGCGCTGGTGACCATTTCCTCTTCGTATCACGGACTTGTACCTCTTTGTTCTCCGCATCCGCATAGTGCCTTTCCCTAAGGCAGTTTTATTTCACCTTACGCGATCGCATTTCTTTGTCTGTGATCGCATAGTGCTTTCTCTAGCAGTTGAAGATATCTTCTTCGTGATCACATCGGTTCTTCCGCGATCGCGATGTACAAATACCTAGGTAGAATATAAAAGTATTCTATTCCGAGGGTTAGCCATTTTAAACATTTTTGTAGTTCTAGAGCTCGGTTTTGAGCGATTTTTTGTGGGTTTTTCAAACAAATCGATTGGATAAGTGTTCTTCACCTATTTATTATATTCGATGATTTTATCATTAAATTAGTGTTTTTAGTTGAGGAAAAATGGGGATTTTGAAGAAACTTTCAAAATGTAAAAAACAATGATTTGAGGGATAAATTTGTATCGGAATTTGATAATTTTGGTATGGTTGAACTCGTATCAGAATGGGTGTTTGGGTTTTGTGAAATTTATCGGGTTCCGAGGTGCGGACCCGGGGGTCTACTTTTGGGTTGATTTTTAGATTTTGATAAAGATTGAGGTGTTATTATCCGGAATAGTTTCTTATGAGTTTTATTTGTGCTTTGAAGTTATTTTGGATAGAGTTGAATCGTCCGGAGATTATTTCACCCGAGAAGTTTATTTTATAGTACCGGTCTATCTTCTTTGAGGTAAGTATCTTGCCTAACCTTGTGTGGGGGAACTACTCCTTAGGATTTAAGTCTTGTATGGTAATTGGACCATATAAAGTCCGTGTACGTGAGGTGACGAATATGTACGCGGGCTTATTTGTGAAAAATTGACACTTTAGGGCTTGTAGGTTCTTATGTTCGTTAGATATGAAGTTATTTTATTATGTAAAGCTTTCCCATCTAATATTTTCACCTCTACGTATTTTATTAGGAATTAATTGCTTCATGTTCCACTCGTATTGCCTATTTGTCTCTTGTGTGCCTTAACTGAAGTTGTTGTCTCTTCAATTGCCATGCTATCCTATCCTAACTGCTTATCTTTATTTAAAATTATTATTATCTCTTTTGTAATTGTTTATCCTTAATTGAGGCCATGATTATCCTTTTCGTTGCTTATCTTTAATTGTAATTGTTGCGCCTCTTTCGTGAGTGCTAAGTCTCAAATAAAGTTAGTTATCCTTTATCATAGTTGTTTTATCCTTGTTTTGAATTATCGACTCGTGATATCTCCCTTGTTGTTGAATTTCACTTATGTGGAGGTCATTGCTACACAGTATCTCTTCCTTGTTGAGCTTTTGCTAGGTGGCATCGCTATTTTCTATTGTGTCTTTCCTTGTGAGTTCTTTTATTCCGTTTCTTTGAGTTCTAGAATTTTTGCGTTTATTTATTTGTCGTACTCTTGTGTTATTGTCATTGTTGTTGTTGTACTTATTATTGTGATGCACGAGATTTCTGTCGTGTGGTTGTTATTGTGATGCATGAGGTTTCTGTCGTACGGTTGTTATTGTGATGCACAAGGTTTCTACCATGCGGATGTTATGGTATTGCATGAGGTTTCTGATGTGCTATTGTTATTATTGATATTTGCACATGCGATGTGACAAGGCGGGCAATATATGTGGGTTGCGCATGTGGCAAGACAAGGTGGGAATATTATTATGCATGTATGACGAGACAAGGTGGGAATTTACTTTATTATGGCGCACGTGGCGAGACAAGGTGGGCTATGTCAGGGATTGATTGCGATAACGTGTGATGGCCTAGGGGCATTGTTGTGGTGTGCCTACCCTGTGTGAGTCAAACTGTGTTTATTTCGTAGTGGTCGTTTCTTATGTGTCATTCATTGTTTCTATTCTTATTAGTTGGCCTGAACTGTGATAGAACACTGGCACAAGCATACACGTAGTTAATCACCCCTAACTATTTAAGAAAATGGATTTTGATGTTATTGATCGTTTCTATACACCCTCTTCTATTTGCCTCTACATGAGAAGGGTTCTATTAGCACGTGCATCGTCCGTGCAATTATTGGTTATAATGAAGGTACAAGATGTCAAGTCTTTAGGGTTCGCAAATTGGGACCCATGAATTATAAATATTTTGAGATTCAGTACCTCATTGAGATTATTGGATAAAACCTGATGTGAAAGTGGTTATTTTCATCTAGTTGCAACTGCCCTTCTTTTAATTGTGTTCATTGGATTTAGACCGTGTTCAGCTTACTCTACTGTGTTATTACTTGTTGTGTTCTGCTGCAAATTGTTGTTTCTATTTCTTATTGCAAGTACTATATTATCGTTGTCATTATGCGTAGCTTTAAAGAGATGACGTATTCTATTAGTTTTGCACTTATACTTGCTCAGGCTATTTAGTCCAGTAGGTGTCTTGACTGTTCCTCATCACTATTCCACTGAGGTTAGTCTTGATACTTGTTGGGTACCGCTGTGGTGTACTCATACTACACTTCTGCATATTTTTGTGCAAATATAGGTATTTCGAAGTCAGTCGCTCGATAACTGGCTGTGCAGATTTTACTGTGGAGACTCAAGATAAACCTGCTACTGTGTTCGCAGGCTTCGGAATCACCTTCTGATGTTATTTTTACGCTATTTATCCTTATTTCAAAACAGTTGTCTTTAAAGATTCTAGCAAACTCTGTAGAGCTTATAACTTGTACTACCAGTTTTGGGATTTGTAAATTGCATAGATATTTCTATTCCTTATTATCAGATGTTGGTTAAATACTGTATAATATTTCAATGAATATTAGGCTTACCTAGTCCCTAAGAGTAGGTTCCATCACGACCTCTTACGGAGGGAGATTTGGGTCGTGACATCAACTTACCTCTTTTCCCAAACTGTCTCACACCTTTCATAGGGGAGACCCCTAGGATCACGTTATCCCCAATTGTGAATGCTAAATCTCTTCTTCTCTTATTTGTGTAAGACTTTTGTTTGTTTTGAGCTGTGATCCTGGTTAATTAAACACTGTCAATAGCTTCTTGTACTAGGCCAGGTCCCCATAAGTTATTCTCAACAGCTTCAAACCATCCGATAAGAGAACAACATCTCTTACCATACAATGCTTTGTATGGTGCCATGGCATCTGAATGTTGGACTTAATGTTATTATTGTAGGGAAATTCAGCTAAAGATAGATAGGCATTCCAACAACCTCCAAACTCAATAATGCAATCTCTCAACATATCCTTTAAGATTTGTATAGTATATTCGGACTTTGTGTTTGTCTGCGATAAAAATTGATACTATGATCTACTCGTGTACCCAACATTTCTTGAGAAGGTTTTCAAATAGTGAAGTAAATTATAATCATCTATGAGATGGTGGACAATAAAGCTTTATTGAGTCAGATAATTTTCTGTTCAGGTAGATCTGTGTATATTTTACCTCACTATAAGAGGTTTAGACTATGAAGAAATGTGCCTACTCTATAAGGTAATTTACAAATATTTCACATATAATCATACCTCTAATGGTTTGGGTAATTTAGTCATATAATATATTAATTCAATTTTATTTCTATTTCAGAATCTTGAATTGTTGTTCTAGGCCTGTGACTCGCAATTTCTTGCCTTAACATGCTGACATGTCAAATAGTTAGACACAAAGTTAACGAATTTTTTTTCCTTCTTTCTTTTCCAATCAATCCAATTTTTTCTAGTCATGGTTCATCTTATAGACATGATATATACAGTGTATCAGCTCCATCATGAATAGCATGTCTCAACCCATATATGTTTGCTACACATAATTGATTACCTAATTGGAGAATACCATCTAGAAATTAATCTCGGTACTTGAACAATCGCTCATCCTCGTATTGACTAGCCTTTATGCACTCTACATCAGGCTTGACCAATAGCCAATAATGTCTTTGAATTTTTTTCACATTAAATCTAATACGTGTATCCTCTAGTTTATGCATATCTTTGTCCAGAAGTATCTTTACAGGAACTATATGTGCCAAATTAGCCATGTTTTTTTTTTTGCATAAGCCATAATATTTATATTTCCCGAACAATATAACATAGTACAATTATATCTTCATTAGTTCCCTCCATCAACATTGTTAAATATTTATATCTTTGTTAGTTTTAAATGTATTTCATGCTCTTGTGGTATGTATAAATCTCTTAGATTTCTTCGTATAAATAGTGTCTCTAAATCTTAAAAGAAAATACCATTATATCCATCTCCAAATCATAAGTGGCATAATATGACTTGAGCTTCTTCAATTTCCTTGAGCTTCTTCAATTTCACATGACTATTGTGCATGAGAAAACATCTTAATCCTACCCTCGAAGTATCACAGAACATCGTGAATCCTCTAGAGCCTACTGGAACAAGGCTAACATTGGTATGATTGTCAAACGTGTCTTGGCTTCAGGAATCTCGTTGTACATTCCTCCATCCGCTGAAGTTTAGTGATTTTGTATGTTAACTTGGTGAGTGGTGCTGCTATTCTTAAGAAATCCTACACAAATGCCTACAGTAGCATGTCAAACAAAAGAAAAGTCAATATCTGTAGGAGAAATGGGTCTCGGCCATTTATAAATTGCTTCTATCTTCTTAGAATCTACCAACTTTTCATTCTTAGATACCATGTGTCCTGTGAATACCACCGAGTCTAACTAAAATTCACAATTGAAGAACTTGGTAAACAGTTGATTTTCCTGCAGCATCTTTAACATATTTTTCAAGTGATTCTCGTGCTCTTCCTGGCTACGAGAATGTACCAAAATATAGCAAGTAAAAACTATGATTTTTTTTTCCAGAAATAAATTTGAACACCATATTAATTATATACATCATTAATGCAGTTGGAGCATTGGCCAATCTAAAGGACATCAAAAGTAACTCATAATGTTTGTACCAAGTGTTAGAGGCAAACATCAAAATATCTTCCTTTCTTATCGTAATCTGATGATTACCAGACCAAAAAAATGGTTCTTTGTAACTGATTAAACAAGTTATCTATACAAGACAATGGATATTGGTAATGCATTGTTATCTGATTTAATTATTTGTAGTTGATGCACATTCTGAAGGACTTATCCCCTTATTTTTTTCAAACAATATTGGTGTACCCAATGGTGCAACCCTCGATATTTTAATACCTGTATCCAGTAAGTTAGCTCTCTCAACTTTGTTGGTGCCATATGATATGGTTTACGTGTCAGGTGTCAAATCAATATTAAAGTCTATTTCTCATATTAGAGGTAGTCTTGGTAAATCCTTAGGAATACATAAGAGAATCTCTCACTATGATGCTTCTACTTTTTTTTCAAACTAAGTTTCACATATCTTGGATATTTTTACTGAAGTTATGAGACCTTAACCATTCTTATTCAATAATTGTAGAGCTTCCTTAAATGATATAACCTCGATTATCACTGGGATATGATTTTTTTTACAATTAGGTTTGCTAAATTCAATTAGGGATAAAAAAGAAAATAATTATATTCTCACTGTAATTGCTCTTATTAGATAAAGCGTATAGATAAATCAGTTTCAAATTTAGGCGTTAACCTGACGGGCTGGTCTGGGCTGGGCGCGAAAAAAATAGCCCGTTCGGTTATTGTTCCGAGCTGGTTAGTGGGATGGATAAATGGGCTGAGAAATTCCGATCTAGTTGGGATCCGTCTGGGTTTGGGCTTAACGGGTCCGGATCGGGCCGGGTTACTTATTTTTTCTTTAGCATATTTTGTTTTTCTTATTCAATGTTATTGATACTTAAATGTTTGCAAACTTTTAAGGCTTAGAATTAAACTTTAATGTTTTAAATTTGAAATTTGAATTTTAAAATTTTAAAGTAAGTGTCCACAAAAAATTATTTAATAAGATCAATAGGCAATATGTAAGGATCAACTCCGAAGGCTTTTGTTTTATATTTTCATTGAATAATAAATAATATTTCAAATTAATTTGCAAGTTCTGTTTTAAATTTTTTTATTTTTAAACTTGCAAATTAAAATTTTACAACAATTATAAAAAATAAGAAAGAGTAAATCATATGATTTGCATCATTTTTGTAAGTTCATCCATGTCAACATGAGGTTCTTGGTTTCCGGCATTGCCTGATCAGAACCATAAATCATTATATCTCCAATTTCTTGGTCCTCCGTATCATCTACCTCTTCACGCCCTTGATTTCGCCATTCTGATCTTATTTAATCTCTGAAGCACACTAAAATTTTCAAAGCGTTGCTGCCCAATGAATGACGGGTATCTCCTAGTTGCTGCCTTGCTTGACTAAAGGCGCTCTCTAATTCGACCGTTGAAATCGGCATATTTAGCATGTCTCGATCCATGGCCGAAAGAACAGGAAATTGATTTGAGTTGCTCCTCCACCAACCCAGCGGTAAAAATTATTTTGTGTGAGTCTCAGTGACTTTTGCAAGTAGAATTGGAGTTCATCAATATTATTGCTATTAGTTTGTTGATGTTCTCCTAGTGTAGATCAAATCAAATAATCTTTAACACCATCATTATCCTCCAAAGCACCGGTCCCAGATGTTGAAACTAACTTGAAGGAATATTTGCATCTACAGGAGTAAAAGCATCAACAATTTTAGCATAATAAATATATTAAATTTGTAAATGTTTGTGTAGATCAGAAATATAAGTTTCAATATCAGGGATTTCAGTTGGTCCAATATCCATATAAACATATAAAGCAGTGATTAATTGGCAACAAGTGGCCATTTTGATAGAAGTGTTTAAAATAGCACCAGTTAGGTAAATAGGGGAAATTGGGTAGAAATATTTCTTAAATTTATCTAGCATAGATTCAACAACAGAAGTATATCCTTCTTTCTTCTTCAAATTATGGAGTAAAAGAGACATTTCAGCAATATGAACTAAACCATTTGCAATAGTAGGAAAATAAGCTCCAAAAAACTCAACTGTAGCTATATAAAAAAAATTATAAAAGTTTACAATATTTTTAATGGCATCCCAAGTTCTAGATGTTAACAAACGATTAAGATTGGTACAATGAAAATTAGCAACTTGTTATGAAATATAACCCAAAATAACAATATAGAACAAGCAAAAACAAACTAAGAGATATAGAGAGAAAGAGAGGAAGAGAGATTCTTATTTCTTCTTCAATTGTGTATTTTTCCTATCTATTACAAGGCCTTTATATAGGCATAAAAAGTGAAGAAAATATGTCATGGAATATGTCATTGAACATACAAATTATGTCATTGAATATGTCATTAAGCATTTTAGCTAAAGATCATGGAAGAAGAGTAGACATCCACCATAATGTGATATTCATCATAACACTCCCCCTTGGATGTCCATAGATAATGTGCCTTGTTAAAAACTCTCTAAAAAATATTGGGATGTACATAATTATTTATGATATGCATTGCTTGTTGCCTCATTAAAAACCTTACCAGGAAAACCCAGTGGGACAAAACCTTGGCTAAGGAAAAGAGTGCAGCGTGTAGTTACTCCCCCTGATGAAAAATCACTTAATGTCTCGAAGACGACGCATTCCAATCTTATATATCAGCTTTTCAAATATTGAGGTTGGTAATGCCTTAGTGAACAGATCAGCCAAATTATCACTTGAACGAACTTGTTGTACATCTATTTCACCATTCTTCTGAAGATCATGAGTGAAAAAGAATTTTGGTGAAATGTGTTTTGTTCTATCTCCTTTGATATATCCTCCTTTCAATTGAGCTATGCATGCAGCATTGTCTTCATACAATATTGTTGGAATATTCTCTTTCGAAGAAAAACCACATGTTTGCTGAATGTGTTGAGTTATAGATCTTAACCAAACGCATTCTCGACTTGCTTCGTGAATGGCTATTATCTCTGCATGATTTGAAGAAGTAGCAACCATAGTTTGTTTTGTCGAACGCCATGATATGGCTGTACCTCCACTTGTAAATAAATAGCCTGTCTGAGATCGACCTTTGTGTGGATCAGACAAATATCCTGCATCTGCATAACCAATCAATGATGGCTTGGATTCGTTTGAATAAAATAAACCCATATCAATGGTCCCTTGGAGGTATCTGAATATATGTTTAATACCATTCCAGTGTCTTTGTGTTGGCGAAGTACTAAATCTTGCCAATAAACTTACTGAGAAAGCTATATCTGGTCGGGAATTATTGGCAAGATACATTAATGCCCCAATTGCACTAAGATATGGTACTTCGGCACCAAGAAGCTCTTCATCATTTTCATGAGGTCGGAATGGATCTTTCTTTATATCAAGTGATCTCACAACCATTGGGGTACTCAATGGATGTGCTTTATCCATATAGAATCGCTTTAAAATCTTTTCGGTATATGTTGATTGATGGACAAATATTCCATCTTTCATATACTCAATTTGTAGACCAAGACAAAATTTTGTCCTTCCAAGATCTTTCATTTCAAATTCTTTCTTCAAACAGTCTACTGTTTTTGGAAGCTCCTCAGGAGTTCCAATGATATTTAAATCATCAACATACACAGCGATTATAACAAATTCAGATCCAGACCTTTTTATAAAGACACAAGGACAAATTGGATCATTCTTGTACCCTTCTTTCAACAGGTATTCACTCAGGCGATTGTACCACATACGACCTGATTGTTTCAATCCGTATAAAGATTTCTGAAGCTTTATTGAACAAGTTTCTCGAAAACTTTTATATGCTTCTGGCACTTTAAATCCCTCAGGTACTTTCATAAAAATTTCGTTGTCTAATGATCCATACAAATAGGCTGTAACAACATCCATTAGATGCATATCAAGTTTTTCTTGCACTGCCATATTTATGAGATACCTGAAGGTGATAGCATCCACTACAGGAGAATATGTCTCCATATAATCAATTCCAGGCCTTTGGGAAAACCCTTGTGCCACAAGTCGTGCTTTATATCTAACGACTTCATTTTTATCATTTCGTTTTCGCACAAAAACCCATTTATACCCTACTGGCTTTATGCCTTCAGGTGTTCGAACTATGGGTCCGAAGACTTCACGTTTTCCAAGTGAAGTTAACTCTGCCTGGATAGCGTCTTTCCATTTTGGCCAATCATTTCTCTGTCTACATTCATTGACAGATTTTGGTTCAAGATCCTCATCTTGTTGCATTATTTCAACAGCAACATTATAAGCAAAAATGTTATCGATAACAACATTATTTCGGTTCCATCTTTTCCCGGTTGAGACGTAACTTATTGATATCTCTTCATTTTCATTATTTTCAGGTACCTGGACCTCCCCTAAGGTCTTATCATTTGTTACGTCTTGGGGCTCTTCTTGAGCCACTACCTCCGTGTTATGTTCACTTTGATCATTTGCTCCTTTTCTTCTTCGAGGATTTTTATCTTTAGAACCGATTGGTCTACCAGTAACTAATTGTCCTGCCGGGATATCAACTCGAATTGGTGCATTAGCAGCTGGAATATGTGACTTGGTCACCCTTGGTAGGTCAGTGAATGCATCTGGCAATTGATTTGCAATATTTTGCAAATGAATAATCTTTTGAACCTCTTGTTCACATTGATTTGTTCGAGTATCTAAATGAGACAGTGATAATGCATTCCAATCTATATTCTTTTTCAGCTGCTTATTTTCTCCCCCTAATGTTGGATATACTGATTCATCAAAATGACAATCAGAAAATCTTGCCGTAAATAAATCTCCAGTCATCGGCTCTAGATATTTTATAATTGAAGGAGATTCATATCCAACATATATCCCCAACCTTCTTTGAGGACCCATCTTTGTGCGTTGTGGTGGAGCAATTGGAACATATATCGCACAACCAAAGATCCTAAGATGGGAAATATTTGGCTCCTGACCAAAAGCCAATTGCAATGGGGAGACTTTATGATAACTTGTGGGCCTTATCCGCACAAGTGATGCTGCGTGCAAAATAGCATGACCCCATACTGAAATGGGAAGTTTTGTTCTCATAAGCATTGGTCTAGCAATTAATTGGAGGCGTTTGATCAATGATTCTGCTAGACCATTTTGTGTATGAACATGAGCAACCGGATGCTCAATGGTTATCCCAGTTGAAATACAATAATCATTAAAGGCTTGGGATGTAAACTCACCAGCATTATCAAGACGGATTGTCTTAATTGCATAATCTGGAAACTGTGCTCTTAGCTTTATTATTTGAGCCAACAATCTCGCAAATGCCATATTGCGAGTTGATAGTAAGCACACATGTGACCATCTTGTAGATGCATCTATCAAAACCATATAATATTTTAATGGTGCACATGGAGGGTGAATGGGCCCACATATATCACCTTGTATACGTTCCAGAAATGCAGGGGATTTCATCCTAACTTTAATAGTTGATGGTCTAATAATTAATTTTCCTTGAGAACATGCAGCACAAGAGAATTCCTTAAATTGAAGAATTTTCTGATTCTTCATTGCATGTCCATGTGAATTCTCAATTATTTTACGCATCATATTAGAACCAGGATGGCCCAACCGGTCATGCCAAATAATAAAATTATCTTGATTAGTAAACTTCTTGTTTACTACGGCATGTATTTCAATCCTGCTAATACTTGTGTAGTATAAGCCGGAGGAAAAAGCGGGTAACATTTCAAGCACATATTTCTTACCGGACGTTATTGTAGTAATATAAAGATATTCAATCTTTTCATCATTTGTAGTCTCAATATGATAGCCATTTTGGCGAATATCTTTGAAACTTAATAAGTTTCTTTGAGATTTACTACAATATAGTGCTTCATCAATAGCCAAATTTGTTCCTCCTGGTAGTAATAAATTGGCTCTTCCAGAACCTTCAATTAATCTTGTACTACCGGATATTGTATTAACATTCGCTTCTTTCATTACCAAATAAGAGAAATATCTCTTATCTTTTAAAATAGTGTGTGTTGTAGCACTATCCAGAAGACATATATCATCTTTATTAATCTTGAGTCCAACTGAAGACTGTGGAATTTTCATATTCTTCATAAAAAAGACAAATAATACATCATAAGAAATATGAAAGACAAGCAAAAAAAACATTAAGAAATACATTAGAAATATAGAAACTAGCAATACATGATGCATTAGGAAAATACACTCAAGAAAAAATAAACTAGTTGCAAACATAAACATAACAACTTTTATAACTTCATTCCCCAGTAAGATGATTCATTCTTCAGTCAATATCCTCAAAGAAGTCTCCAACTTCTAAATGAGTAATATTTGTTAGGCCTTCAAAATCATCATCTTTATATGCAGGATGTGCCTTAGAATCATATTTATTTGAGGGACCTGCTTCATCATTATTATTTTGAAAGGTCAAGTGTGCCTCCACATTATTTTCTTTTTTCTTGAGGGAGGCTTGATAAAGTTTGACAAAATGTTCTGGCGTACGACAAATGCGCGCCCAATGACCTCTCATACCACATCGGTGACACATACTAGCTTTACCTTTTGAATGATTAATTTGAGAACCCTTATTGTTCTCCAATTTATTTCCACCATAATGACGATAATTGTTTCGCCCCTGCCACGTCCACGTTTATGACCATGTCCACGACCACGGTAATTATTTTGTTTTCTTTCAAACTTATCATATGTTGCTATAGCATTCACTTCCGGAAATGGAGCTGACCCAGTAGGACGGGCTTCATGATTTTTCATTAATAGAGTATTATTCTGCTCAGCCACAAGTAGGCATGTGATTAACTCAGAATATTTCTTAAAACCTTTTTCACGGTATTGTTGTTGTAGCACCACATTTGAAGCGTGAAAAGTAGAAAATGTTTTTTCCAATAAGTCCTCATCTGTGATAGTGTCTCCACATAATTTTAATAGAGAACTTACTTTAAAGATAGCAGAATTATACTCACTTACAGTTTTAAAGTCTTGCAACCTTAAATGTATCCACTCATACCGAGCTTTTGGTAATACCGTAAGTTTTAGGTGGTCATATCGATCCTTCAAATTAATCCATAATTCAAGTGGATCTTTTACTGTTAAATATTCAGTTTTTAACCCTTCATGTAAATGATGGCGAAGGAAAATCATGGCTTTCGCTTTATCCTGATTTGATGCTTCATTTCCTTGTATAATCGTATTTCCAAGACCTTTAGCGTCGAGGTGAATTTCAGCATCAAGGACCCATGATAAATAGTTCTTCCCGGTGATGTCAAGTGCCACAAATTCAAGTTTTGATAAATTTGACATAGTGAAAACTATCATAAAAGATGAATAAGTTAGAGAAATAATTATAATAATAAACAATTAATGAAACAAATCGATTAAGGTAAAACAAATGAAAATAAAGCTATATCATGTTAGCAATCTACTATTTCATTTTATTCATGCCATAAAATAGAAACTATATATTATTTCATTTCACTTTATATTATTGATATATATATATATATATATATATATATATATATATATATATATATAGAATTTAACGTTTTATTAGTTGCAGTGACTAGATAATGTATACACTACATACATATGCATACATTTTTTTTAATGGTATTGTGTCAGGTGTGAAAAACAACATGATAAACAAAAATATGAAAAAGGGAACAACAACATGAATGATGTAAATTATCAAAAATTGCAAAGAAAAATTTAGGTTGTAAGAATTAAGCATATGATATATGTACTGCCATAAATAAAATGATTATAATGATACATACCTCAATAAAATATGGCTCAACTTAGCTGGAGTTAAGAATAAAATTAGAGCTTCGTGCTGATAACGTGTTATGAAATATAACCCAAAATAACAATATAGAACAAGCAAAAACAAACTAAGAGATATAGAGAGAAAGAGAGGAAGAGAGATTCTTATTTCTTCTTCAATTGTGTATTTTTCCTATCTATTACAAGGCCTTTATATAGGCATAAAAAGTGAAGAAAATATGTCATGGAATATGTCATTGAACATACAAATTATGTCATTGAATATGTCATTAAGCATTTTAGCTAAAGATCATGGAAGAAGAGTAGACATCCACCATAATGTGATATTCATCATAACACAACTTCAATTATAGGCATTTTATATTTTTAACAATATATTAAGAATAAATAAGTATAATTCCACCTAATAACTATTTCTTCAAGCATGAGTCTTGATTTTAGTCCATATTGTATATATTTTTCCTTAAATGCATTTAATCTAGCACTTCTATTATTTCCTTTAATTACACTAACAGCTCTTCTAACTAAAGTGATCTCATCTCTAAATAATTCAAGGTCACTCTTCACAATTAAATTATAAATATGACATGCACACTTAATATGAAATTTCAGGAAGTGGTGAGTATAGATGAAATTTTAATATTATAATAGCAGCATTGTTGTTAGAAGCATTATCAAATGACATACACAAATCTTTTCTGAAAGATTGTAAAACATAGCAACTTCATAAATAGTATTACTTATAAATGCACAAGTATGACTTTGATCTTTATCATTTTTAAAATCAATAATATATTTTTTCATACAAAAGTTATCATCTATCCAATAGTATGTAACAGTCAAATAAGCATTTTCACTACGAGAAGATGGTAAGAAAATTATGCTAAAAGTGATAGTAACTGTTTGTTTGTTATTATGAGAATATTTTCCATCCGTTTCTTTATCATATGCAGGAAGATCAAACTATTAGGCTTGGGATATTTTATCATGTCGGATAGAGAGAAATTCGGATTTCTACAGACTCTGGCCGTTGTAGTCGTCTGTTGTTCGTTGTGGAAAATCGGAGGCTTTTAATTAAGAAGAGAGATATTGAAGCATTGAAACAAATGGTTTGCTAATAGTCCCCCACCCCCACCCCCACCCCTCTTCTTGTTCTTGTCTGATATTACTTTCTATTTGATTATCAAGAAAAGAATATCAACTTTTTCTGTACTTGAAGTTTTGTACTTTTCTTGCCTCAATTACTTATTTGTGATCAATATTTGTTTCCAGGAATCCTCTGAAGGTGGCTGGGGGGTCTGGCAGACAAAGGCTATATTGAGCTCGACGCGGAAGAGAAAGAAAACATGATGATTGGCATGTTTATAAATGTAAATAACATTTTCTAATGCACTTTACGATTCCACGAATGTTGAATGCTTATATTAATGTTCTTAAGGATCTTGTAAAAGCACGCAAGGCACGTGGAAATGCTCCTTATACACATTGGGAGATTCACCCATCTCTCATATTGGGCGTCTGTGCATCAATTATTCTGTTTCCTAATCATAACCAAGTGAATTATGTTTTGAATGTCAATTCTGTAGTCAACTGGTTAGTCTTCTAACTTTATGATGCTTTAGTTTTTTCTTCTTCTTTTAGTCTCCTCGTAAAGCTAAAACATGTGCTCTGAGTAAGCAAGCTTTGGAAATTTACGCCGTCAATTACCAATCACGTGTCGCAACCCAAACCGATGGGCCGTGACGAGTGCCCGCGTTCTATCTATCGAACATCCCTAAGCATATGTCTAAGATATAATTGTTGTGACCAAAAACACTCACGCAAGTGCATGTGATCGTCAAGTAATAGAGTAGTGAGTAGAGTGTGGTTCCCACGAAGACTTATGATTAACTGTTGACTGATTCAAACCCAATTTCTTTATCTACCCAAGAGATTGTTCACAAAAGAGAGATGTAATTGTTTTACTACTTCAACTATAAAGAATTAATCTAACTAAACCAAGTAACCAAACGAATAGCAATTTCGAGTAACAAACAGTAGGAGAGGATATTCCAGAGTCACGGGCATAGTTAACAATCGTGTTGTGTTCTTGGCTTAAAATGACTAATCAATTTATCTGGGTTATTGATTGACAGGGTTGATATTACTCATAAGAATCTATCGAGTTCTTACTCGCCTATTCAAGTCAACTCAATACTTATATGTCTATGGAATTAAAATTAACAAGAACGCATTTACAATTCCTGTATTTCAACCAAGCAAGGCAATTAGGTATATGTCTATCCCAATTGCGAATTCGTTCCCCGAGGCCCGGGTTCAAGAACTTGCTCTATTTAATTCTATAAGCAATCTAAAGTTCCCACTTTCGAGTTCAACTAAAGATTCGTAGATAATATTTCACTGTTAGCTACTCAACAAAATAATTAAGAACAGAATTAAATAAACAACCCAATATGATAAATCGACTTTGTTGAATTAAACTTCAAACTACAACATTCATGTTTTACCCATGACCCTAGAACAATGGGTCTTTAGCCACTCATACTAGTGTTCATCACAAATAAGTTCAATTTCATCTCAAAATAGCAAAAACAAGAGAAGAAAAGAAGAACTTGATGGTCAAAACTCCTCCTTGCCTCTTGCCTCTCTATTTCTTGCACTAAACCATGAAAACCTTTTTTTTTTGTTTTTTTTAACCTTGGGCGAGCTTGACTTTATATAGGTTAAGTGGGATTCTCTCCAGATTTCCAATTTTACCCCTAAATAACATTTTCCAGACCAGACACGCGCGAGCTCGCGCATAACTTCGCGCGTTTCTTCGCGCATGATTCTGCCTCGGCCTTTATTATGCAAGAACTCTTGCGCGGCTTCGCGCGTTTCTTCGCGCACCAGGAGCTTGATTTTGTCAATTTTTTCATCTCGTCCTTGGGCGCACTCAACTCCGAGGGGTTGTTCTTGCTCATAAATCATTCCAATATCCTCTTGAGAGCATCATATAGGCTCCTCATCCTGCAATGTATACATATCACAATTAGAGCCTATTTTTCATCAATTAACCATAATATGTCATTGGAATATAATCAAGCGGAAGCATAAACAATAGCTAAATCACCTAGATTTCGCCTATTATCAACACCTCACACTTAATTCATTGCTAGTCCTCGAGCAATCAACTATACTCTCTAGAGAATCCTTCACTCAACCATTTCCCTTAACGCATTACACCTAGAACAATGTACATGTATTATGCCTAGCAGTGAACAATCCTAGCCTCAAAGTCGACTCTCAAGTGCCATGCAATATTCACACTTCCTCAAAGTACTCTACATAGAAGTCAAGACTTGCTTTTCCGTCACGAACCATATGCCCTCACAATTACATCAAGAAAAACTGAGTTCAATCCACCACATTCAATTCATATACTCACATATATCAAGGAAATCACTCACTCTCACAAAAGAGGTCACATGCATGCAATTGGTACCATAAGCTTGCCCTTAATGTAAATCTCTACTAATGTAAGCTAGCTCGATCCAAAATCAATTAGGACTTTTTCATGGTTGTAATGTGGGCTAAGGGACGAGTAGGATGTATTTAGGAATAGTGAATCAACCCCTAAGCACTTTAACACATCACATGAGCAATTTTTAGCGCACATTCTTCAACCCACTTCTCATTCACACACAATATCATCCCACAAATACTCCCTTCTTCTTTAAGCACTCTATTAATTCATTCCCACTAGTTGGAACAAGACACAATGTAATCATCTCTTCTTCTTTTTTGATAAAGTTTATTCTTCTTGTCACTCAATTTCTGCTAGTGGTGCATTCGTTTACAACATAAGTGCACCTTTCATCCTTTTATTGGTTCCACTCAAAAGTCACCCCACACTTATTTCCTTCTTACTTCTTTTAGAGCTCCTCTCACAATTAAAGTGCTTTAAGAGGTAAAAGGATCAAAAAAATATCAATTAAGAACAAAAGGGTATAAGCTTGTAATGCGGGTGCCAAACAAAAGTCTAAAGGCTCAAAAGGGTTAACTAGGGACAAAGTTTATTTGTGATAAGCAATTAAGCTCAAAAAGGTCAAAGAAAGCCTAACATCATTTTTTCAAACCGAGCATCACCTAAAATTTCGCTTCAACTCACATACCGAGCAAGTTCTAGACACAAGTACAATACATGGACTACACAAATACTCACCACACATGGCATATGACTCATTCAGATCAGCTCATCAAGACGCTCCATTACGAGCATTCAATTCAGTAACAAACATACAAATTAAGGCACTTTCAGTGAGATTCAACAATTATGACTAAGCGTTACACTCTAAGATCTATTGTGTTCAGGTGTGTCAACGTTATGGGTTCTCTTTCAATTTTATAGCTCGTAGCCCATTACCCTAATCTACAAATCAAAAAGAAAACAACAATAAAAACTACTTATGCCCGGTTCAAGCTAAACCCTTGTAAAAGAACTGCAGTTTAAAGAAAAACCAAGGGGGAATTGCTACACCACCTAAGAAAAAAATAAAAAATCTTTTTGTTGTTTTCTCTAGACTCACTTCCCTCAAGAAAATCGTTTAAAAGATTCGTCATCAGGAAGAGCCTACAATCTTTTCAGTTTTTTTTTCTCAACTCAGTCCCTCAAGAACCCCGTCGAAAGGGATCCGTCGTCGGGCCGAGCCATTTATCTAAATTAACAAAAAAAACTACTCCTGCTTAACAAAAACTATCAAGTCAACATGAAACAAACAAAACAACCCGGCAATTTGTACAACTACATACAACATAAAGGAATCCCCACCCCACACTTAAAAAAGAAGACATGTCCCCATGGCTTAAAATTTAAAAGAGCAGTGAGGTAAAGAGACTTCCCTGAAGCTTCACTCTTGATCGGAAACGGTTTCGGGGTTCACGTTGCACGCACGCCCCAAAGCTCGCATCCAACCCATGAACTTCTTTTCCGACTTGACTTGTCGGTCAGCTATCGCGTCCACACGAGTGCCTAAATCAGTCATGGAGGTGCGTAGATCAGCCACCTCCTTATCCAATGTGGTGTGTCGGGACACTTTGGCAGTTCCTGAAGAGGACGCTGCTCGTGATAGTGCTACAGCTGTTGCACTGGGCGCATGGGCTTGCGCTTCGCCCTCCACATCCATTTGCTCATCCTCTTCCTCCTCCGATGCATCAGAATCACTCTCATCCTCTCCACCTGCCGCTACTGCTGGGGCTGACCCCGTCGCGTTCTTGCCAGGTCGGATCTTGTGGCTTTTTCTTACCAGCCCGTCCACACGAGTATTTTCATGCACCTGCACTTTCCTGCAAAGCTTAGTCACCAAAGATGGAAAAAAGAACCCATACAGGCATTGGGGGCACCGGATAAACATCTCATCGTGGATCACTTTGGCCATGTCGAAGGGAAGACCCTTGATGAAACACCAAATCAATGTAGCCCTGGGTCCATTCACCTCCATAGTATTTTTGAGGGAATAAGGCAACTGTTAATCAAATACAGCCAGCTCTTCGCCTCTGGAGTTAAGACGGAGGAGTGGAACTTCTCTCCATGTTCCAGCCACTCTACCATTTTTCCTGGTACGCAAATTTCATCAAAGAAGCACTCCCACTTGGCATCGGTTGGATTTCGCCCATATTCATAAAAGTCAGTATTCCCAGGCAGAGGGTCGGGCAATTGATATACTATGCGTATCGCCTCAATGGAGGCATCCACCGCCTTGCGGCGCACCGTGACTACATGGTTGACATGCTCTGGTAGATTAGCATAGAATTCGCATACAACCATTACATTAGCCTCCCCTGGCTCGTCAATGAAGGCCTGCAAACCCTGCTCCATCAACTCATTGTATATGTGGGGGCATCGTTCCTTGACCTTTTTGATGTCAATGCCCCTCTCCGGAATTGGCTTCTTGGCAACCTTCTCTGTAAAACGGGTCTGAGCCTCAGGGGAGACAAATTTGTTCCTGTCATAGGGACGTGCAGGGGCCGCCCTTTGGTGGCTTGAGGATGGACTCGTGGCTTGGCGCTTTCTCGATGGTGCCATAATACCTGCAAAACGTGGACACATTAGCTCAGCCCAACAAAAATAGTGTGACTTAATGTTGTTACTCAGACTTCACACGCAAAATTGGTCACAACTACATAATCATGATTATTGAGGCCTTTCCACAAACACCTTGTGGGCATTAGGCTCTCACAACTCTTTTCTAAGTGTCTTGCAACAAGGGCCTCCCACAAATATTATCCATAACCCAAAACAAGTACTACCCACCGCACACTTGCAACAAACTAACTCCACAACATATTTCACCAAGTTTGAACACCAAATCACCAAACACATCTACACTAATGGCATAAGATACAACATACAAAAAGAAAAAAAAAATCTGAAAATAGAAAGAGAAAAAGAAAGAAAACTACAACTAGGGCTCTTACCTTGTGAAGGAGAATGGGGAAGATGCTAGTGAGTTTGGGAAGAAAATCGTAAGAGGGGGATGGGGGCAGGGGTGCTGCAATTTGGTGAAGGAGTTGGGCATTTTTGGGTGAGAATGGGGAGAGGAACGGGTATTGTTTATTAGAAGGGGGGTAATTGTTTCTAAAAAATAACCAATTAAACTAAAAAAGAAAAAAAGAAAAAGAAAAACTAAAACTAAAAAAAATACAAAACGCCGGAAGAGTTCCGTCAGGTGCGCGAGCTCGCGTAGTCTTCGCGCGTTGCTGTTTTGTTCCAGGCAGAATGGTTCACTCAGGCGCGCGAACTTGTGCGTGAAGTCGGGCGAACTTGTGCGCGAAGTCGCGCGAACTTGTGCGCGAATTCGCGCGAACTTGTGCGCGAAGTCGCTCGAACTTGTGCGCGAAGTCGCGCTCCTGGGCATTTATTTTTGCATTTTTTTCCATCTGTTTTGCTCTTGGTTGATGGTCCTTTCACTCGCCCTTCGTCGCCTGCATTTGTTAGTAAGTTAAAGCTCAAAGTCAAACACTACTACTATCGTTGGGTTGTCACCCAACCAGCGCCTTATTTAACGTCGTGGCACGACGGTTACAACATTTCAATGGGTTGCCTCCCATCCAGCGCCTGATTTAACATCGCGGCACGACTCAACATGTTCTCAAGCATCCTTCAAGTCCACTGAGGTCTTGTGTCGTGCAAAGTCACCACCCCAGTAATGTTTTATCCGTTGACCGTTCACCAAGAAAGTGCCAGTTGAACTCATATCTCTCAACTCCACGGCTCCATGAGGCTTCACGCTTACCACAACTAAAGGCCCTGACCAACGAGATTTAAGCTTTCCGAGAAAAAGCTTCAACCTCGAATTGAACAACAGAACTTCTTGCCCTGGCTCGAACTCTCGATGTTGAATGTGCTTGTCATGCCACCTCTTAGTCTTCTCTTTATACAATTTGGCATTCTCACATGCATGTAATCAAAACTCCTCGAGCTCATCGAGTTGCAGCAACCTCTTCTCTCCAATTAAGTCCCCATCCATGTTCAGCTTCTTTATTGCCCAATAGGCCTTGTGCTCAAGTTCGACAAACAAGTGACATGCCTTCCCATAAACCAATCTATAAGGAGAATCACCTATGGGAGTTTTGTATATTGTTCGATACGCCCACAATGCGTTGTCTAACTTCCCGGCCCAATCATTTCTATTTGCACTCACTGTTTTCTCAAGAATTTGCTTGACCTCTTTGTTTGAAACCTCCACTTGACCACTCGTCTGTGGGTGATAGGCAGTGGAGACCTTATGCTTGACCTCGTACTTTGCAAGGACATTGTTTAACAGTTTGTTGCAGAAATGCGTACCTCCATCGCTGATCAACACTCTGGGAGTTCCAAAGTGTGTGAAGATATGCTTCTTGACAAAGCTTACCACCACCTTTGCATCATTAGAGGGAAGAGCAATGGCCTCCACCCACTTAGACACATAATCAACTGCCACCAAGATGTATCTATAACCGTTCGAGTATGGAAAAGGTCCCATGAAGTCAATTCCCTAAACATCGAAAAGCTCCACTA
This sequence comes from Nicotiana sylvestris, assembly GCF_000393655.2. Lineage (NCBI taxonomy): Eukaryota > Viridiplantae > Streptophyta > Magnoliopsida > Solanales > Solanaceae > Nicotiana > Nicotiana sylvestris. The sequence continues at coordinate 15,606,909 of NC_091064.1, forward strand.
CCAGGATGTTTTGCAGCGGCATCTCGTGCTTCTTAGTGATCGTCCCGGTTCTTTGGCACCTATCACACATTTTAACAAAGGCGTGTGCATCCGTAAACAATTTTGGCTAGTAAAAACCTGATTGTAGCACTTTCTGAGCTGTCCGGTCTCCACCGTGATGACCTCCGTATGATGAGGCGTGACAACTATGAAGTATGGCGCTCATCTCCTCCGCAGGAACACATCTCCGCACCAACTGATCTGCACAGAGCCTGTATAAGAATGGCTCATCCCACATGTAGAGCCTTACATCATGCATGAACCTTCTTCTATTGCCTGGTGTGAATTCTGGTGGTGTCACCCCACTTGCAATGAAGTTCACATAATATGCATACCACGGGGTTGTGCTTGAGGTGATTGTCAACAACTGCTCATCAGGGAATGTTTCTTTGATTGCATCCCCTTCAGCCACATGATTCCGATTTTCTAATCTGGACAAGTGATCAGCCACTTGATTCTCTATTCCTTTGCGGTCTCGGATCTCTAAATCAAACTCTTGTAGCAGTAGGACCCACCGAATCAGTCTCGGCTTGGCGTCCCTTTTCTCAAACAAGTACCTGATGGCTGAATGATGTGTGTAGACGATGACTTTGGTCCCCACAAGATATGACTTGAACTTGTCAAACGCCCACACTACTACAAGCAACTCTTTTTCAGTGACGGTGTAGTTCATCTAAGCTGGATTCATAGTTTTGCTTGCATAGTAGATGGAGTGGAAGATCTTGTTTCTCCTCTGTCCCAAGACAGCCCCAACAGCCAAGTCGCTAGCATTGCACATCAACTCAAATGGCTGCTCCCAGTCTGGAGCAATTATGATAGGTGCAGTCACCAACCTTCCTTTCAGCTCTTCGAATGCCTTCAAACAAACATCATCGAATTTGAAGACTACATCCTTCTCAAGCAACCTGCACAAGGGAGAGGAAATTTTCGAGAAATCTTTAATAAAACGACGATAAAAACCTGCATGGTCCAAGAAACTGCGGATGCCTTTGACAGATATCGGTGGAGGCAATTTTTTAATCGCTTCCACCTTTGCCTTATCCACCTGCAAACCGTCTTTGGACACCTTGTGCCCTAAAACTATACCTTCACGTACCATGAAATGGCACTTTTCCCAGTTTAGCACCAAGTTAGTTTCTTCACACCTAGCAAGTACTTTATCGAGGTTCATTAAGCAGTTATCAAAAGAACATCCGAAAACAGAAAAGTCGTCCATGAATACTTCCACAAACCTCTCAACCATGTCAGTAAAGATGGCCATCATACACCTTTGAAAAGTCGCAGTGCATTACAAAGACCAAAGGGCATTCTCTTGAACGCATACGTGCCATAAGGACACGTAAAGGTGGTCTTTTCTTGGTCCTGTTGGGCTATAGCAATCTGATTATACCCCGAGTAACCATCCAGGAAGCAGTAGTACTCCTGGCCAGCTAATCTATCGAGCATTTTGTCAATAAAGGGGAGGGGAAAGTGGTCCTTCTGGGTGGCATTGTTCAATTTTCTATAGTCAATGCAAATTCTCCACCTGGTGACAGTTCTTGTTGGGGTTAGATCATTATTTTTATTAACTACCACAGTCATCCCCCCTTTCTTGGGTACACATTGGACTGGGCTTACCCATTTGCTGTCTGAGATAGGAAATACAATACCTGCATCAAGCCACTTAATCACTTCTTTTCTTACCACCTCTTTCATGATAGGATTGAGGTGGCGATGTTGCTCAACATTGGGCTTATGTCCATCCTCCATGAGGATTTTGTGCATGCATAAGGCTGGACTAATGCCCTTACTATCATACATCGTCCACCCCAGTGCGCGCTTGTGCTCCCGTAGCACTCTCAGCAACTTTTCTTCCTGCAATTTATACAAGTCAGAAGAAATAATAACAGGTAGGGTGTCAGAGTCACCCAAATAAGCATATTGCAGGTGAGATGGGAGAGGTTTAAGCTCCAATTTTGGGGCTTTCTCAATTGACGGCTTTGGAGGAGGTCCCTCTGGCCTGTTCAAGAGTTCAAAGGGGTGTATCCCCTGCATGTATGCACAAGATGTGTCAAGGATGTGCATCATCTCCTCGACCTCCTCATCATTGCCCAGGCTATCAAACAGCATAAGTGCTTTCTCTAGAGAATCGTCTAGAAAAACACTTGGATCATAAATTTGTTCATCAGCCTCTACAACCGATATCATGGAAAGCTCCTCATAGTGACGGGGAAGTTGGATTTCTTTGTAGACATTGAAAATCGCTTCATCATCTTCTACCCTCAAGATCATCTTTCCCTCTCTCACCTTGATAATTGCGTCACCAGTATCCAAGAGAGGTCGCCCCAATATGATTGGGACCAGTTCATCAGCCTCATAATCGAGGATAATGAAGTCAGCAGGGAAGATAAATTTCCCAATCGGCAGCAACACATCTTCAATCACCCCCTCAGGGTGTGTTATTGACCTGTCAGCCAGTTACAACATCACAGCAGTTGGCCTTGGAGCTCCCAGACCCAATTGTTTGAACAAAGATAGGGGCATCAGATATATGTTTGCCCCCAAATCTCAAAGAGCACGAACCACATCAACATTTCCAATACGCACAGGAATCGTAAAGATTCCAGGATCCTTAAGCTTTTGAGGAAGCTTATTTTGGACCCTAGAAGTGCACTCCTCAGTAAGTGCAACTGTCTCAAACTCAGCCAATATCCTCTTATGAGCCACTATGTCTTTTATGTACTTAGCATATTTTGGAATTTCGCGAAGCACATCAACCAGTGGAATATTCAATTGAACCTGGCTCAACATGGAGAGGAATTTGCTAAACATGAAATCATCATTTCTTTTGCAATCTCTGGGGGAAAGGTGGTGGTGGCCTTGGGGCCTCTACTGGCTCTGGAATTTTAGCGGTCTTCTTTGGTTCGTTTGTCACTTTAGGGATCAAGTATCCCTCAAGTACAGGCTTATCTTTCCTTTTCTTTGGCACTTCCTCAAGCTCTCTCCCGTTTCTACGTGTAACGGCATTCACTTGTGGATTCTTCTCTATGTCACTGGGGAGAGCGCCTGCAGGTCTAGTGTTTTGATTAGTAGCTTACTGCCCCAACTGCCTCTCAAGATTTCTGAAGTCAGTCCTGAGCTGCTGATTGTCAGTCTTGATCTGCTGATTGTCAATCAACAACTTTTTTAACAATTCGTCGGTGCTCTCTTCCATTTGTTGGGGTGGCTTTTGAGGCTGATTGAAACCCCTTTGGGGTCTATGCTGATTCTGATTCTGCTGATTTCCACCCCATGAGAAGTTGGGATGATTCCTCCAATTCGGATTGTAAGAATTCCCATATTGTGCATGCTGATTCGGTGGACCTCTGTTCTATTGCCCCACATAATAGATGGATTGTGGATTTGTGGGGCACATGTCACTCATATGATTGTCACCACATAATTCGCAGCAAATAGCCATTTGGTGTACATGTTGCATCGGTTGTGGTTGCTGCATTGTCATTCTAGTCATCTGATTGGGTAGCTTTGCAATATCGGCTCTCATGGTTGAAACCTCGTCAAGTTCAAGTAACCCAGCTAATTTTTGCTTAATGTCCTTCAGTGAATCACCCTCACCTTGCCAGCTATTATCATTAGCAGTGAAATTATTCAGCAAAATTTGGATTTCACTATATGGTCTGGCCATGTAACTACCCCCACAAGCTGAGTCTAGATTCATCTTTGAAGCATCATCTAACCCATCTACAAAAGTGTGACCCAATACCTTGTCTGTATGACAATGATGAGGACAGTCTCTGAGCATCTTCTTGTACCTTTCCCATGCTTGACGAAGTGTCTCGCCAGCTCGTTGTTCGAACCCAAGAATTTGACTCCTCAACACCTTTGTTTTCTTGGTGGGGAAAAACTTGATTAAGAATTTCCTCGCCAGATCATCCCAAGTGCGGATTGAATTTGCTGGCTCTTTATTCAACCACTCCTTAACTTCCCCAATCAGTGAAAAGGGGAAAAGTGTCAGCCTGACAAAGTCCTTGGAAACGTTCGGATAGTTGTAGGTATCTATAATTTCCAAGAAATTCTGAATGTACCTCTGCGGGTCTTCATGAGGTAAACCCACAAACAGCCCTGTGGAATGGATCAGCTGCACCATGTATTGTTTCAGCTCAAAGTGCCTAGTGATGTTAGGCTTCACAATAGCCTGAGTCATATTAGCCAGATTGGGCCTTGCGGCTTCAATCACCACGCGTTCCTCATTACCTGCCATCTCAATTGGATGTGGTTGAACTATGATGTCCAATTCTCTTTCAATTCTGGTTCTAGCGTCCACCTCCCTCCTCAATCTGTGTTTGTTCAATTTCGGGATCAAGAGGAAGGAGATTGTTTGCGCTTCTACTTCTTCGCATTCAATAGAAACTCATGTATTAGCACAAACAAAGAGAACTGAAAGTTAAAACTCGAATAAATAAATAATAAAACCTCAATTCAGTCAAGTAGCTAATTTCTAAGTCCCCGGCAACGGTGCCATAAACTTGTTGCAACCAAAAATACTCACGCAAGTGCACGTGATCGTCAAGTAATAGAGTAGTGAGTAGAGTGTCGTTCCCACGAAGACTTATGATTAACTATTGACTGATTCAAACCAAATTTCTTTATCTACCCAAGAGATTGTTCATAAAAGAGAGATGTAATTGTTTTACTACTTCAACTATAAAGAACTAAAAAGAATTAATCTAACTAAACCAAGTAACCAAACGAATAGCAATTTCGAGTAACAAACAGTAGGAGAGGATATTCCAGAGTCACGGGCATAGTTAACAATCGTGTTGTGTTCTTGGCTTAAAATGACTAATCAATTTATCTGTGTTATGATTGACAGGGTTGATATTACTCATAAGAATCTGTCGAGTTCTTACTCGCCTATTCAAGTCAACCCAATGCCTATATGTCTATGGAATTAAGATTAACAAGAACGCATTTACAATTCCTGTATTTCAACCAAGCAAGGCAATTGGGTATATGTCTATCCCAATTGCGAATCCATTCCCCGAGGCCCGGGTTCAAGAACTTACTCTATTTAATTCTATAAGCAATCTAAATTTCCCACTTTCGAGTTCAACTAAAGATTCGTAGATAGTATTCACTGTTAGCTACTCAGCAAAATAATTAAGAACAGAATTAAATAAACAACCCAATATGATAAATCGACTTTGTCGAATTAAACTTCAAACAACAACATTCATGTTTTACCCATGACCCTAGAACAATGGGTCTTAGCCACTCATACTAGTGTTCATCACAAATAAGTTCAATTTCATCACAAAATAGCAAAAACAAGAGAAGAAAAGAAGAACTTGATGGTCAAAACTCCTCCTTGCCTCTTGCCTCTTGCCTCTCAATTTTTTGCACTAAACTATGAAAACCTTTTTTTGTTTTTTTTTAACCTTGGGCGAGCTTGACTTTATATAGGTTAAGTGGGTTTCTCTCCAGATTTCCAATTTTACCCCTAAATAACATTTTTTCGGACCGGACACGCGTGAGCTCGCGCATTTTTTCGCGCATGATTCTGCCTCGGCCTTTCTTACGCGCGAACTCCTGCACGGCTTCGTGCATTTCTTCGCGCACCTGGAGCTTGATTTCGTCCATTTTTTTGTCTCGTCCTTGCGCGCACTCAACTCCGAGGGGTTGTTCTTGCTCATAAATCATTCCAATATCCTCTTGAGAGCATTATAAAGGCTTCTCATCCTGCAATGTATACATATCACAATTATAGCCTATTTTTCATCAATTAACCATAATATGTCATTGGAATATAATCAAGCTGAAGCATAAACAATAGCTAAATCACCTAGATTTCGCCTATTATCAATAATCATGAAATAAGTGTAGGTCATGCATAAAATCTGAAAATAAACTACTGATTCATATGAACAACATACGTGGGAAAATATGCCCAAAAGACATATTACACACACACACACACAGATATATATACAGACACACACACACATACGAAATACAGTAGGGCGAGCCGACAAGGCCACATACTATCCAAATATATATGACTATCTACAAGCCTCTAACAGAGTGTACAACTATATAAAGGACGAGATTGGGCCCCGTCATATCCATATATATACAAAAATATCGTACCAAAACTCAATAGCAGCTCCGGATCAAATGGAGCACACCAACTCTCGCTGAGCAAGGATCCTAAGAAGGGGGACCGTCAGCTTGTCTACCTGCACCTGCGAGCATGAAACACGGCCCCCAGGTAATAGGGGCGTCAGTACGAATAATTTACCGAGTATGTAAGGCATAAAAATCAGTATATAAAAGACATGAATGAAACATGGAGTAACGGACTCAACTTGTAAGCCCGAATAGCTTTGTGAATCATGAAACATTTATAATGTTGCATAGAAATGTCATGTCATGCATGGATATATGTGTAGATGACATCATCAAGACCCTGAGGGCATCCCATCATATCATCTCAGCCTCTATGGGAATAATCATAAACGTATACCAGCTGATCAGGTGGTGGTGCGTATATAACACCATAACCTTTCCCCATACCCCATATATATAATATACGTGTATATAACGTCATCTGGTTATCGGTCAATATACATGTACAAATGAATGCAATGCATAATGAAGTAGGTCAATAAGATCTCTCAAAATGTCATGAGACCCATGAACAGATGATATAATATTAGGACATATGGGGAATCAAGAACATAGTCAACTCTAGTACTTCTAAGATCAGAATCATTTATGAAAGTTGTTTCGTTGTATCATATGGATCATGCCAAAAGGAAAGAAGTGATAACCTTAACATACCTCAAGCTGTCAATGCAACTCAACAACAAGCTTATGACAACTAGCTCGTCAACCCTATAACAAAGAAATACATGTACAACTTAGAGGGGGCTAGTATATCACGTATCTGAAACGATAACTCGATTCTAAATAAAACGGGCAGCATATCACCTGATTTTATTGCTCCCCCAAGCATATTATAGGCGATATACAAACACAATACAATAAACAACTCAAAAACAATCCAACTACAATTCGGGACCTTCAATACAACAAAAGCCCCAAATATACCATAACACACGCAATCAACAAGTTATCAATTAGCCAGAAATTGCACCGACGAGCGACGAGCCTATTACCCTACCACATGTGGAGTTTCTCCACGCCCTTTTATCCTTACAAACTCCATAAACTATCAGCAAAAAGGCCAGCACGAGTGGACTATAAAACAGACCATTAAAAGTAAATAAATCTAACTCACAACTTCCGATCAACGTCACGTGAGTTCTAATTATTAGAAAAACTTTATCAACCTTCATTGATATTTAAAGCTTAAATACATAAAGCAAATATTTTCTTAACTATGAAGTACCTTCCAAAACTCAAACAACAAAGAAAAGAGAGGCGATATAGCGATACTTACTTACGTTGTAGGGATCATTCTAATATTGTCGCTTCTTGATTTCATACCTGGAATGTTATTATCCTTTGAAACCCTAGAAGAGAGCTGATGGATATGTTTATGGATGTTCTCAAGTCATATTCTATGGAAAAATGAATATAAAATGGCCTAAGACCTTTATATATCAACTTGAAAAGTCAAAGAGGTTTTAGTTTGGCACCCTAGCATGAGCCCATCTTCCAACATTTATATCTTTTTATTCGGATGTCGTATCAATTAACAGCTAAGAGCATTGGAAACTAATTCCAAGACCTATAATTTGATATATAATATATCCCAAAAAGACCCCATATAGAACACAAAATTTATTGCTCAAAATGCTCTGTTACAAGGCAAATTCTTAGTCGGTTTTTCCGCAACTTAAATTCGATTTTTCCCAAACTTTATATTTTCTATCCAAACATCATATATAGTCATATTATGACTTTAAACTCATTTAAATCATGATTAAAATGTCTCATATTCATTATACATCACCTTAAGACGCATATGGTGTAACATTAGGGATGGTAGTGTTTCGGTTACTTTTGAGTTTATATATGTATTATTCATAAAGGTGACATTTCTTTCCTTTTTTGTTGACAGGAGACACTATCGCATGTGCTCTATTATCCTCAGAAGCCTCTTGTCACCACTAGATGCATGGAACACTTGCATTCCAAGCAACTACCTGCGGGCGTAAATGCAATTGTGGCCATTACATGCTATTCAGGATTCAACCAAGGTGATCCTTTCATTCTGAATCAACCCTCAATCGACTGTGGACTCTTCTAGTCGCCATCGTACCATTGTTATAAGGATATGGAAAAGAAGATGGGGAGATTAGTGAGGGAGGAGTTTGGACGTCCTGATAGATCTAACACGCTGGTATGAGTCATGGTTATGATAAATTAGATGATGATGGTTTTGCCTCTCCTGGAACTAGAGTTTCTGGTGATCATTAGTAAGACAATTTCCATCCCTCACGATGATTATCAAGGGCAAGCTACCCCTTCTAATAGGCCTGAATGCAGTACCAGTGTACGCCATGAGATTCTAGAAATGGTAAATGGTAATAGAACTAGAGTTTCTGGTGCAAATGTGATCATTGGAGATCAAGGGCAAACAACCCATTTTACTAGGTGTGATTGCAGTACCAAAGTACGGCACGATGAAATTAGAATGGTAGATCAGGTTAGTGAAAGTGCTAGTGGGCATAGACTTGTAAAAGTGAGAGTGAGATCAGTTCGAATTCCCCATATTGGGAATAAGTTTAGTCGTAGGCATGGTCAGAAGGGAGTGGTTGGCATGACATTTACGCAAGAGGATATGCCATGGACTCTGGAAGGCATCACTCCTGATGTTATTGTGAATTCTTATTCTATTCCATCTCGAATGACTGTTGATCAGCTAATGGAGTGTATAATGGGCAAAGTTGCTGCACGGGAGGCAAAAGAGTGTAACGGTTGAAAATATTATTACGGAATTGCACAAATGGGGATACCAAAGGTTCGGCATGGAGACCATGTGCAATGGTCACACGGGCCGACAACTAGTAGAGAAAATTTTTCTCGAGCCTACATATTTTCAGAAAATGAAGAAGATGGTGGATGATATTGTTCATTCTGTGAGAGAGGCCCCGTGGAAATGCTTACTAGGCAACCTGTCAAGGGTGGGTCTCATTCGGGTAGGCAAAGAATCGGAGAAATGGAACAGGACTGCTTAATTGCTCATGGTGCTGCTCATTTTCTCGAGGAGCGATGTTTGAGCAAAGTGACCCATTCTGTTATTTTCTTTGTAAAAGATGCGGGCCGGTTGGCATTATGCAGCTCCGTTACAATAAGTTCAAATGTAAGGGGTGTTGAAACAGAATTGAGTACGTTCAGGTAATTGTGTTATCTGTAACTTTTCTTTTACTTGAACTCTTTCCTTTTTATGTAGTTATATGTTGTTGAAATTGGTTTGTTTGGTGTAGGTGGAGACTCTATATACCTGAAAATTGCTAGTACAGGAGTTGAGCGCAATGGGCATTGCACCAAGTATGTTGCCAACTAAGGAACTAAATGAAGAAAGTAGGGCATGAGGTGAAGAAATAGAGAAAAATTGCATGTTTTTGTCAGAAATGCCAAATCACTTCAGGTATGAGGTGGAGAAATACATAACACTTTTGCCTACCCTTAGTCTCATGCTATGTATTCCTTCACCTCATGCCTGAAATTGTGAATTGGCATTTCTGATAAGAACATGTATTTTTTTCTCTATTCCTTCACCTTATGCCCTACTTTCTTCATTTAGTTCCTTAGTTGGCAACATCCTTGGTGCAATGCCCATTGCGGTCAACTCCGGCACTAGCAATTTCCAAGCATATGGAGTCTCCACCTACACCAAACAAACCAATTTCAACACCATATAAGTACATAAAAACAAAAGACTTCTAGAAAAAGAAAAAGGTTATAGAAAAAACAATTACCTGAACATAATCAATTATGTTTCTACACCACTTACATTCGAACTTATTGTAACAAAGCTGCATAATGCCAGCCAACCCGCCTCTTTTACAAAGAAAATAATGAAATGGGTCACTTTGCTCACATTCTCAATGAGCAGCACCATGAGCAATTAAGCAAGTCTTGCTCCATTTCTCCGATTCTTTGCTCACCCGAACGAGACCGACCCTTGACAGGTTGCCTAGTAAGCATTTCCTCGTGGCCTCTCTCACAAGAATGAACGATATCATCCACTATCTGCTTCATTTTCTAAAAATATGTAGGCACGAGAAAAATTTTCTCTACTAGTTGTCAGCTCGTGTGACCATTGCACATGGTCTCGACGCCGAACCTTTGGTATCCCCATTTGTGCAATTTCGTAATATTATTTTCAACCGTAACACTGGTGAAGGGTGTCGCATTACACTCTTTCATCCATTCAGGCATGCTCAGCCAGCTCGCCCAGATTATCGTTGGGCGTCATCGGGTCATGGTTCTCACAGTTCTCATCAGGGCAAGTCATCACTTAGTGCTCTTCCAGCTTAGAGTTCGTCCCGTGCTCCATCAGTTCAGGACTCTTCCATGCCAAGTGTATCATCTAGTCATTCCGGTGCTAGGGGTTCCCTTCAGACCCCTTCTCCAGCACCCGGGAGTTGCTATGAGTATGGAGAGATGGGTCATATGTGGAGGCAGTGTTCTCATTGTCTCGCGGGTCCATCTTAGCAGAGGGGTCAGTCATCAGCGTCAGCGCTAGTTACTTCACCACCACCCGCCCAGCCAACTAGGGGTGCTAGTCAGCTAGGGGTCGCCCTAGAGGGGGAGGTCGATCAGGTGGCGTCAGGCCCGTTTCTATGCACTTCCAGCTAGACCCGATGCTATTGCTTCTGATGCTATCATTACAGGTATTGTTTCAGTCTGCCACAGAGATGCCTCTGTATTATTTGATCCCGATTCCATCTTTTCTTATGTGTCATCATATTTTGCTTGTTATTTGGGTACACCCCGTGAGTATCTTATTTCACTTGTTCATGTATCTACCTCGGTGGGTGATACTGTTGTTGTAGACCATGTGTATCGGTCGTGTGTGGTAACTATTGTGGGATTGGAGACCCGAGTGGATCTTTTACTATTATGTATGGTGGATTTCGATGTTATTTTGGTCGTGGATTGGTTATCTCCATGTCGTGCTATTTTGGACTGTCATACTAAGATAGTGACATTGGCTATACCGGGTGTGCCACGGATTGAGAGGCGAGGTTTCAATGATAGTGTTCCCAGTAGAGTAATCTCATTCTTGAAAGCGCAGCGTATGGTTGGGAAGGGTTGTCTTTCGTATCTAGCCTTTGTGAGGGATGTCGGTACAGAGACTCCTAGTATTGATTCTGTTCCAATTGTGAGTGATTTTCCTGATGTGTTTCCTGCAGACCTACCGGGCATGCCACCGGACAGGGGTATTGATTTTAGTATTGACTAGGTGTCGGGCACTCAGCTCATTTCTATTCCGCCGTATCGTATGGCACCAGCTGAGTTAAAGGAGTTAAAGGGGTAGCTTAGGAACTCCTTGATAAGGGGTTCATTCGGCCTAGTGTGTCACCTTGGGGTGCGCCGGTTCTATTTGTGAAGAAGAAGGATGGCACTATGAGGATGTGCATTGATTATAGGCAATTGAACAAAGTAACAGTTAAGAACAAGTATCCTTTGCCTCGCATTGATGATTTATTCGACCAGCTTCAGAGAGAGAGTGTGTTCTCCAAAATTGATCTCCGTCCAGGTTATCACCAATTGAAGATCAGGGACTCGGATATTCTTAAGACGGCTTTCAGGACCCGATATGGTCATCATGAGTTCTTGGTGATGTCTTTTGGTCTGACCAATGCCCCAGCAGCATTCATGCATTTGATGAACAGTGTGTTCCGGCCTTATCTAGACTCTTTTGTCATAGTCTTCATTGATGATATTCTAGTGTATTCGCATAGTCAGGAGGAGCACGGGAAGCATTTGAGAGTTGTGTTGCAGAGATTGAGGGAGGAGAAGCTTTATGCAAAATTCTCCAAGTGTGAGTTTTGGCTCAGTTCAGTGGCTTTCTTAGGGCACGTGGTGTCTAGCGAGGGTATTCAGGTTAACCCAAAGAAGATAGAGGCGGTTCAAAGTTGGCCCAGGCCGTTCTCAGCCACAGAGATTCGCAGTTTCTTGGTCTGGCTGGTTATTACTGCCGGTTTGTTCAGGTATTCTTGTCTATCGCGTCGCCCTTAACCAAGTTTACTCAGAAGGGTGCTTCATTTGTATGGTCAGATGAGTGTGAGGAGAGCTTTCAGAAACTCAAGACAGCCTTGACCACAACTCTAGTGTTAGTTTTGCCATCAGCTTCAGGTTCATATACCATGTATTGTGATGCTTCGAGAGTTGGTATTGGTTGTGTATTGATGTAGAAGGGTAGAGTTATTGCTTATGTTTCTCATCAGTTGAAGCCCCATGAGAAGAACTACCATGTTCATGATTTGAAGTTGGCTGCCATAGTTCACGCGTTGAAGATTTGGAGGCATTACTTGTATGGTGTATCTTGTGAGGTGTTTACTGATCATCGTAGTCTCCAGCACTTGTTCAAGCAGAAGGATCTTAATTTAAGGTAGCGGAGATGGTTGGAGTTGCTAAAAGATTATGATATTACTATATTGTAACATCCAGGAAAGGCCAATGTGGTGGTTGATGCCTTGAGCCGAAAGACGGTGAGTATAGGGAGTTTGGCATATATTCCAGTTGAGGAGAGACCTCTTACAATTGATGTTCAGGCCTTGGCCAATCAGTTCATGGGGTTGGATATTTCGGAGCCTAGTCGGGTATTGGCTTGTGTGGTTTCTCGATCTTCCTTATATGATTGCATCAGAGAGTGTCAGTATGATGATCTGCATTTCCTTGTCCTCAAGGATAGCGTTCAGCACGATAATGACAGAAATGTGACCATTGGTGATGATGGGGTGTTGAGGATGCAGGGCCGGATATGTGTGCCCAATGTAGATGGGCTTTAGGAGTTGATTCTGGAAGAGGCCCATAGCTCGCGGTATTCCATTCATCCGGGTGCTGTAAAAATGTATCAGGATCTGAGACAGCATTATTGATGGAGAAGAATGAAGAAGTATATAGTGGGATTTGTAGCTCGGTGTCTCAATTATTAGCAGGTAAAATATGAGCACGAGAGACCGGGTGGCTTGCTATAACGGATGGATATTCTAGAGTGGAAGTGGGAGCGGATCCCTATGGACTTTGTAGTTGGACTTCCACGGACTTTGAAGAAGTTCAATGCTATTTGGGTGGTTGTGGATCATCTTACCAAGTCCGCGCACTTCATTCCTGTGTGTACTACCTATTCTTCAGAGCGGTTGGCACAGATCTATATCTGGGAGATTGTTCGTTTGCATGGTGTCCCAGTTTCCATCATTTCAGATAGGGGCACTCAGTTTACTTCGCAGTTTTGGAGGTCTATGCAGTGAGAGTTGGGTACACAGGTTGAGTTGAGCACAGTTTTTCACCCTCAGACAGACGGGCAATCCGAGCACACTATTCAGATATTTGAGGACATGTTGTGTGCTTGTGTCATTAATTTCAGAGGATCAAGGGATCAGTTTCTACAGCTTACAGAGTTTGCTTATAGCAACAGCTACCAGTCGATTATTCAGATGGCTCCATATGAGGCTTTGTATGGGAGGCTATATAGGTCTCCAATTGGTTGGTTCGAGCCCGATGAGACTAGGCTATTGGGTACAGACTTAGTGCAGGATGCTTTAGAAAAGGTGAAGGTAATTTAGGAGAGGCTTCACACAGCGCAGTCAAGGCAAAAGAGTTATGCTGACAGGAAGGTTTGGGATGTGTCCTACATGGTTGGTGAGAAGGTTTTGTTGAAGGTTTCACCCATGAAAGGTGTTATGAGGTTTGGAAATAAAGGTAAATTGAGTCCTCGGTTCATTGGACCTTTTGAGGTGCTTCGGAGGATTGGGGAGGTGGCTTATGAGCTTGCTTTGCCACCCAGCTTGTCTAGTGTGCATCCGGTATTTCATGTTTCTATGCTCCGAAAGTATATTCTGGATCCGTCTCATTTCTGGATTTCAGCACGGTTCAGTTAGATGATGATTTGACCTATGATGTTGAGCCAATAGCTATTTTGGGTCATCAGGTTCGAAAGTTGAGATCAAAGGATATAGCTTCAGTGAAAGTGTAGTGGAGGGGTCGGCCCATAGAGGAGGCTACCTGGGAGACCGAATGGGAGATGCGGAGCAGATATCCTCACCTATTTGAGGCTTCAAGTATGTTTCTTAACTCGTTTGAGGACAAATGTTTGTTTAAGTTGGGGAGGATGTGACGACCCGGCCAGTCGTCTCATGAGTTACCGCTCTGTTTTCCCCATTTCTGCTTCTTATTGCTTTGTCTATCGGTTTTAGATGTGATCGGGTTGGTTGGCTCGGGTTCGAAAAGGATTTGGTAAGGTTTGACACACTTAGTCTCTTTTGGAAAAAAAAGTGAACTGGATGTTGACTTATGTGTTAGAGGGCTCGGATGTGAGTTCCGAGGATTCGGATAGCTTTGGAAGGTGATTTGGGACTTAAGAGCGTGATCGGAATGAGTTTTAGAGTCTGGAGTAGATTTAGACTTGAATTGGCGAAAATGGATTTTTGGCATTTTTCGATTGATAGGTGAGATTTTGATATAGGGGTTGGAATGGAATTTCGAGAGTTACAGTAGTTCCGTTGTGTCATTTGGGATGTGTGTGCAAAACTTTCAGGTCATTCGGACGTGGTTTGGTTGGGTTTTTGATCAAAAGCGTAATTCGAAAGAATTTGGAAAGTTAGACTTGAATACGATGTGTTTTGGTTAATCTGATGTTGTTTGAGGTGTTTTGAAGATTGGTATAAGTTTGAATAAGGTTATGGGATATGTTTGTGCTTTTGCTTGAAGTCCCGGGGGCCTCGGGGTGGTTTCGGATGGTTGACGGAGAGTTTGGAATTTTTGTAGAAGCTGCAAATTTTCTGCTTCTGATATTTCCGCACCTACGGATTGGGGACCGCAGGTACGATACCGCAGATGCGAAGGGGAAGGCTGCAGAAGCAGAAGAAAGTGAGGGAGGTAGAAACCGCAGAAGCGGTTGGTGAACCGCACTTGCGATGGCGCAGGTGCGGCTGGTGCATTGCAGATGCAGAAAGCTAGAGGATAAGTGAAAACCGAAGAAGCGGCTCTTGGACCGCAAAAGCGGTACCGCAGATGCGGTGGATTGACTGCAGATGCAAAAATGCCTGGGCTAGAACATATAAATTGTTTCCTTCACGATTTTTGAGCTATTCCACCATTTCTAAGTCGGCTTTGGAGCTTTTTGGACGATTTTGAAGAAGGGTTTCAAGGGAACTTCTATTTTGGACCTAAAACTCGTTCCTATGGTATTATTTCATGGATTAGAGCTATAATTAATAGAACTTAATGGTTAAAATTGGGGAAACTAGGGCCTGGTACTGGAGACCTAGACTTGAGGATTTGAGGGACCATTCGTGGTCGAATTTTGGTACTTTCGATATGTATGAACTAGTAGGGAGATGAGGAATCTATTGATGTGAATTTTATTGAATTTCGATATATGGGCCCGGGGGTCGGGTTTTGGTAATTTTGGGATTTAAGTTGTAAATTAATTATTTTCGCTTGGGCTTCGTTCCCTTAGCATATTTTGACGTTATGATTCTAATTTTGGTTAGATTCGATGCGAGTAGAGGCTGATTCGAGGGGCAAAGGCGTTGCGGGCTAGATTTGGACCGGATTGAGGTGACTAATGATTGTAAATGATGTCCTGAGGGTATGAAACCCCGGATTTGCACATTGTTGTGCTATGTTGAGGTGACGCACACACTTGATGACGAGTGTGGGGTCGTGCACTGTTGGGGATTGTGACTTAGTCCGTCCTGAATGACTATTTTGCCACGTATTTGACTGAAAACTATTTGCTATCGTCATATTTTGGGCTGACTGTCATATTTGGGCCTAGTGCCAACTATCTGCACCCTTAGGGGATTTTATTGATATTTCCTCACTGTTTTGACTTTATACTTGAACTCAGTCATGCTATACTCTACTGTTTTTCATAACTCAGCCATGTTTACTCTGCTTTAACACTTAAATGATGTTTTAAATGATATTTTGGGCTGAGCATTATATTTTACTATTGCCCGAGTGGCTGTGAGGTTCTGACTGAGTAAGGCCGAGGGCCTATATTGTTAGGAAACACTGATTAGGATTATGAGGCCGAGGGCCTGAGATTTATACGCCACGAGATGGCTTGTTGATATGAGGCCGAGAGCCTAGTGATGATACCACGAGATCGCTTGATATTGCGTTTGGGCCGTAAGGGGCCCCTCCAGGAGTCTGCACACCCCCAGTGAGCGTGGGTACCCATTGTGATGTGAGATATAGCTCGAGGAGCTGGTATTGTTCTGAGATATTGCCTGAGGGGCGGATTTGTTGATATTGTGCCTCAGGGGTGAACCTTTATGTGTGTATCTTTCTTATTTATTTGTTGTTTACCTGTTTAATTGTTGAATAGGCATTTCATGAAGTTAAACTGAACTTATATGATTTTACATATCTTTACTGAATCACTATTGTTACATCTTTTACTGTTTCATTATAGCATGTAATGTGCCTTACGTGTTTTCATATCTCTCAGTCTTTTATATATGATTATTACTCACTGAGTTGGAGTACTCACTTTACTCTCTGCACCCGGTGTACAGATTCAGGCGTTGCTAATCCTGCTAGCGCGAGTTGAGAGCTCCTGGCAGACTTTGGAGTCCACGAGGTAGTTGTTTGGCGTCTGCAGTCCCGTGTTTCTCCCCTTTTATCTCATTTATATCTCTTTATCAGTTATTCTATAATAGTTTAGTAGGCTTTTCAGACTTGTGTTAGGATTGATAGATGCTCATGACTAGTGACACCTTGGTATCGGGCTGTGTTGGTTTGTATTGTCACTGCTTACTTTTGGATTTATCTCATGTTTAAGACTAAACGCTTATTATTTAATTGCTTAAAATGGAATTGGAAATGTGTCGGCTGGCCTTGTCTTCACGAGAGGAGCCATCACAATCGGGTCCGGGTTTAGGGTCATGACAATGAGACGGGAGCAGGACAGGCATTTTCAGACTTGCTCGGAGTCATCTTCTCGTGACTTTGATAAGGAACAGAATCTGAGTGGTTAGGTGAGGAGTAGAGTGTGGATGAGACTCTGCTTTAAGGTTTGGATTGGTGGTTGTGTTGGGGAAGGAGTCTATCGCTGGAGTTCTAACTAGTATGGACTAAATGAGAGTACTGTCGGGTACACTAGGGGTTACTTGATTTTCAGACATGGTGAAGTTTTACTTGAAGAATTTGTGGATTGAGAAGAGAGAAGACAAAGAGAAGGTTTTGAATTTGGAAGTGAAGGGATGTGATGTTGATAGACGTATTTATGAAAAGGGACCAATTCTAAAACAGCGGCAATTTTGCTTAGAGAGTTGGATCGTTCAGAAACGGTGAGACACTTTGGATGAAAAGACACAATGAAAAGAGACTGACACGCTGATTATGTGGCATTAATTTTTTCCATTTTAAATTGTGTATGAGAGAACAAAGAAGCTGCTAACCTATGTCAAGAGAACCAGGTTCCCTAACAGGTCTTGAAAGTGAGTTTAACCCTTTTTACCAGTATGTACTGTATCAGCTGCTCTGTATTCATCATGTTGTCTACCTGTAATGGTATAGAAATGAGTTAGACTTGGACAGAAAACACTTTAGCTAATTTTACCTGTATATGACTTTCATAACCAATCATTGTGAACCAGGTCCTCAGTTGGGTTTTATCAACCCCAGTGCTAGGCGATTTTTCTCAGAATGTTTTTTTCTCAGGGCTTTGGTGAAGATGCAGTGATCAACGTACTTGGCCATCTTTTGTTGGATTGGATTTTTGGACATATTGAGTGCACTTGTATTGTCGCACAAGAGTGGTACACAATCAGCGTATACCCCAAGGTCTTCCAATTGCTACTTGATCCACAGTAATTAAGCACAGCAGGAGGCGACTGCTAAATATTCTGCTTCAGCTGTTGAGAGTGCCATTGAATTTTGTTTCCTTGTACCCCATGAAATAAGACAGGAACCCAGAGAATATGCCATTTCAGACTTGTTTTTCCTATCCACCAGATAACCTGCATAATAAGCATCAGCATACCCAATAAGATCAAATTATCACCTGAAGGATAGTAGAAAACCAGGCTCTGTATTCCTTTAAGATATCTCAAAATTCTTTCAACAGCTTTCAAATGAGACTCCTTTGGATTTGACTGAAACCTTGCACAGAAACCCACTCTAAACATAATGTATGGTCTACTTGCAGTCAGACACAGGAGCGATCCAGTGATCCCTCTATGCATGGTTTGATTTACAGGAGATCCAGGTTCATCCATGTCTAGATGTGAAGCTGTGGCAATGAGAGTGTCGATGACTTTTGATGCTTCTATGTCAAACTTTTTTCAGCAACTCGTTACTGTTCTTCTGTTGACTTATCAATGTTCTAGGATACCCACTTGGTTCCTATAACAGCTCGATCTACAGGTTGAGGAACCAGGTGTCATACCTTGTCTGCATCAACGACTCTATTTTCAACTTCTATTGTTTTAATCGTAGGACCAGGTTTCTCGCTGATGGATAGAGAAGTAGTTGTATTATCTTTACTGGATTCCTTGACATGACTCATCATGTCTGCCTTCCCATTTGCTATGTTAATAACATCACCTAGAATCAATAAGGATTCTCTATCTTGATCAGCATTCATGTCCCTTTTTTAGACGAGTAAACCAGAAAGATTTCTTCATCTCTTTTATCATCAAATTTTCCAAGTTGATCCTTGCCATTGTTGAGAACATAACATTTGCAGCCAAATGTCCTCAAATGATTCAGCAACTTTGGTAAAGATATTTGCAATCCCTCTATCAATTAATATTGATGGCGCCATATCTTCAAGAGTCATGTTCTTCTTTTCCACAACTCCATTTTGCTGCGGTGTTCTTGGAGCTGAGATGTGGTGAGTAATCCCACTTTCAATACAGAATTCATCGAATCTAGCATTATCAAACTCTGTCATATGATCTGATCTGATGCAACCCACATTTGTTTCCATCTTCACTTGGATCTTCTTGATAAAAGCCACAAATACTTGAAAGATCTCATTCTTGGTTCTGCACAAATACTTGAAAGATCTCATTCTTGGTTCTGAGGAATAGAGTCCAAGTGAACATAGAGTAGTCATTCAAAATCACAATGATATATCTTCTTCCTCTTCTGTTTGGCTCCCTCATTGGTCCACATAGATCCATATGAAGAAGATCAAGTGGCCTTGAGGTGCTGACTACCTTTTTGGGCTTGAATGAAGATATGACATGCTTTCCTTTTGCACAAGCATCGCACATTTTATGTTCCTTGAAGCCCAATTTGGGTAGACCGAGGACCAGGTCCTTCTGGACCAGTTTATTCAGTAATGAAAGTCTTGCATATCCCAGCCATCTATTCCATAGTTCAGCATTATCATCAACAACTTTCAAACAACTTAGATCACCACTTTGCAGAGACTAAAACACAGCAACATAATTATTCTTGTATCTTTTAGTCACAAGCACCGCCTTACCAATCACAAGATTTGTGACTGTGCTTCTCTTCGATAAAAATTCAACTTTATTTCCCTTGTCACATATTTGAGAAACACTCAAAAGACTGCACTCCGGGCCATTGACATAGTACACGTTCTTAATTGAGTGAGTGAGTGACTTCTCAATCCTTCAAACTCCTAGAATGTATCCCTTTTTTCCATTCCCAAAGGATACACTCCCTCATTGCATGGCTTTTAGTGAAAGGAAATCAATTGTATTTCTAGTTATGTGCTTTGAGCAGCCACTATCCATGTACCATTTGTAGGCTGCTTCCTTTCACTGTTCCCTGCACAAGAAAATCAGGAGTTAGACTTAGGAACCCAAACTAGTTTAGGTCCCTTGTAATGAGGAAAGGGGTGAATGAGGGATATTTTGGTCCATGCAGGCATTATGCATTTTTTATATGAGGGACCAGGTCCTCTAGCAGTAGTTACTCTCTCAGCAAAGACTTTATTTTTTTGATGAAACTATATCGTGGCCTTGTAGTTTTCCTTGAGGTAACCATTGTTTCCACAGTGGGTACACAACCAATTGTCAGGTACAGTAACATACTTGCTATGAAGGTTGTAGGGAGTCTTCTCCATTTGAAACCCAATTCCCTGCATGTTTCCCCCATTGTTAACATACACGGCAGTAATAGCATCAGTGGACCAGCTCCACTTAAGAGATTTTACAAGATCACTCTTCATTTTCCCTGGTTCTTCCTGAAGTTGTTTGTTTTTCTCAAGCTCAGCACACAAACTGGTCTTCACCAAATTTAACTCATTTTCAAGCTTAATATGTGCCTCACTCACAACTTTCTTTCTGATTTCAAATTTTATAGGCCTACTTTCCATTTTAAGTTCTTCAATTGTCTCCTTCAAGTCTACTACCACCACTACTAGATCATCTCTCTCATACACAATGATAGCAACACTCTCAGTAAAAGTTCCTTTTTTTTACATACACACTCAATGGTTTCTTGTAAGTCAACCACAACAACCATTAGATCATCTCTTTCATGTTCTATACTGGCAATTTTCTCATCTAAGGCATCCTTTTAATTTTTCAGGTTCTCTATTATTTCATTCAAATTAACTACAACGACTACTAGGTCATCTCTGATTTGTTCAGCTTCTCCTAATTCCATAGTTAATGCATCTTTATCATTTATAAGACTATGGTACGCATCAATTAATACATTTGCTAATGACATGAGCTTTTTAGGAGAGTAAGATTTCAGATTTCTCTGAACATCCAGAAAATTTACCTCAACATTGTCGTCATCTTCATCGTCATCAGATTGAGCCATCAAAGCAAAGATTGAATCATACTCAATTGCTTCATTTTCCATTGCCATCATTTAACTACCACCATGATCATTTTATTCTTCAGATTCACTAGAGGAGTCTCCCCGTGCAGCAAGAGTTTGCTTTACAACACTGTTAGCGTCATACTTTCTCTTGAAGCGTTTATCAGGAATCGGGTTCCTCTTGGCTGCTTTGTCAAAGTTGTTATTGTACAAATCTTGCTTTAGGAGAGGGCAATCCTTGATGAAGTGTCCTGGCTTTCCATATTTATGACAGAGATCATAATTTTTTGGCTTGCTAGAACTTCCCTTTTTGGAATACCTCCATTCATGCGAACCATCTTCTAGAATCTTCTTGTCAAGTAAGCCATATCACCATCCTCAGTAGTTGAATCATTGATGTTCGTCTTGAGGACCAGGTTCTTTTCCCTCTTGGTCTCTCTTCTTTCATTGTCCTTGTTCTTCTTCATTTCATAAGTTTTCAAGTTTCCAACAGGTTCATCCATGGTCAGTGTCTGCAAGTCCTTCACCTCTGCAATGGCGTTTACTTTTCTTTCCCAAGAACTAGGCAGTACACTAAGAATTTTCATGACAAGCTTGTTTCTCGGAATAATTTCACCAAGAGAGTGAAGCTCATTGATGATGGAGGTGAATCGAGTATGCATATCTTGGATGGATTCATCATCTTTCATTCTGAAGAGCTCATATTCAGTGGTAGGCATATCAATCTTGGATTGCTACACATGTGTTGTTCCCTCTTGAGCTACCTGAAGAGCCTCCCTGATTTCTTTTGTTGATGGACATGCTGATATCCTGTTATATTCATCAGGACCAATGCCACAAACAAGAATTTTCTTTGCACAAATATTCTTTTCTATGGCATTTCGATCAGCGCTATTGTATTCCTTCCTCGTCTTAGGGGTGGCTATAGCTGGGTCGCCAAGGCTCTTGGTAGGAACAAAGGGTCTGTCACATGTGATATCTCATAGCTCAGAATCTTCATCCATGATGAAGTCGTGCATCCTAGTCTTACACCAACCATAATATTGTTCGTTGAACCTAGGTGGTCTGTAAGTAGATTGGCCTTCTTCGAAGTTTGGAGGAGTAGCCATGAAGATCCTTTCTAGGTGTTAACCTGATAGAAAGAACCTGCTCTAATACCAATTGATAGAATATATGGGTCCACCAAACTCTATAGAAAATCATGTTCTCTATCAGGTTCAACAGAACGTATGCACACAGTAGTAAGTAATGACAAGAGGAATTTTACGTGGAAAATTTCCAGTTCAACGGGATCTAAAACCACGATCTACCCTTGTAGCATTTCAACTTCACTATTGAGAAACTTTTAGATTACAACCTGTGATGACCCAGCCAGTCATCTCATGAGTTACCGCTATGTTTCCCCCATTTCTACTTCTTATTGCTTTGTTTATCGATTCTATCTATGATCGGGTTGGTTGGATCAGGTTCGGAGAGGTTTTGGTAAGGTTTGAGACACTTAGTATCTTTTGAAGAAGCTTAAGTTAGAAAAGTCAATCGGATATTAAATTATGTGTTAAATGGCTCGAATGTGAGTTCCGATAGTTCGGATAGCTTCGAGAGGTGATTTGGGCCTTAGGAGCGTGATCGGAATGTATTTTGGAGGTCCGAATTAGATTTAGGCTTGAATTGGCGAAATTGGAATTTTGGCATTTTTCGGTTGATAGGTGAGATTTTGATATAGGGGTCAGAATGGAATTTCGGAAGTTGCAGTAGGTTCATTGTGTCATTTGGGAGGTGTGTACAAAATTTCAGGTCATCTGGACGTGGTTTGGTAGACTTTTTATCAAAAGCGTAATTCGGAAGATTTTGGGAACCTTAGGCTTGAATCCGATGTGTTTTGGTTGATTCGATGTTGTTCGAGTTGTTTTGAAGATTGGTATAAGTTTGGATAGTAGTATAGGACTTGTTGGCACTTTTGTTTGAGGTCCCCGGGGCCTCGGGGTGATTTCGGATGGTTGACGGAGAGTTTGGAGTTTTGGTGAAGCTGCAGAATTTTTCTGCTTTTGTTGTTTTCGTACCTGCGGATTGGGGACCGCAGGTGCGACGCCGCAGATGCGAAGGGCAGGACCCGCAGATGCGGAGTGCTGAGCGCACCTGCGATGGCGCAGGTGCGGTTATTTGATCGCAGATAAGATTTTGGGCGTCTAAGTGGAAACCACAGGTGCGGTGGTCAAGACCGAGAAGCGGGACCGCAGAAGCGGTAAAAGGGTCGTAGGTGCGAAAAGCCTGGGCCAGAAGGTATAAAAGAATTCCTTCGCGATTTTTGAGTTGTTCTTCACCATTTCAAGTCGGTTTTGGAGCTTTTTGGAAGATTTTGAAGAGGGATTCATGGGATAACGTCTAAAGGTAAGATTTTTGAACCTAATAATTGATCCTAAGGCATTATTTCACTTATTTGGATTGGGACTAATGGAAATTAAGAGTTAAAATATTAGGGATTAGGGTTTGGTATTGGATACCTTGACTTGAGGATTTGAGAGGTCATTTATGGTCGGATTTTGGGACTTTTGATATGTATGAACTCATGGGGAGATAAGGAATCTATTTATGTAAATTTTATCAAATTCTAAGACGTGGGCCTAGGGGTCGGGTTTTGGTTAATTTCGGGTTTTATGTTGTAAATTGATTATTTTCGCATGAGCTTCGTGCCCTTTGCATATTTTGACATTGTGATTCTAATTTTGAATAGATTCGACGCGAGTTGAGGCCGATTCGAGGGGCAAAGGCGTCGCGGGCTAGAGTTTGGACCGGATTGAGGTGAGTAATGATTGCAAATATTGTCCTGAGGGTATAAAACCCCGGATTACACATTGTTGTGCTATATTGAGGTGACGTACATGCTAGATGATGAGCGTGAGGTCGTGCACTGTTAGGGATTGTGACTTAGTCCATCCCAAATGACTGTTTACCGCGTATTTGATTGAAAATTGTTTGCTATTATCATGTTTTGGGGTGAATGTCATATTTCGGCCTCGTGCCAACTGTTTTGGACCCTTAGGGGATTTTTACTACTATTTCCTCACTGTTTTGATTCTTATATCTGTACTCAGTCATGCTATATTCTACTGTTTTCATAACTCAGCCATGTTTACTCTGTTTTAATACTTTAAATGATATTTTGGGCTAAGCATCATATTTTTCTATGCCGAGTGGCTTTTAGAGATTTTTGACTGAGTAAGGCCGAGAGCCTGTGTTGTAAGGATACTTTTGGGTCGGGTTGCACGTTGCAGCAGTGATACACTAATTTATGATTATGAGGCCGAGGACCTGAGATTGTACGCCACGAGGTGGCTTGTTGATATGAGGCCGAGAGCCTATCGATTATGCCACGAGATGGATTGATATTGCGCTTGGGCCGTAAGGGGACGCTCCCGGAGTCTGTACACCCCCAGTGAGCGCAGGTACCCATTATTATATGAGATATAGCCCGAGGGGCTGGTGTTGTTCCATGTTATTGCCCAAGGGGCTGATTCTGTTGACATTGTGCCCGAGGGGCCGATTTTTATCTGTTTATCTTTTCTACCTGCATTTCATTTACTTGTTTAACTATTAAAAAGGTGTTTTTTTAAAGAAGCTTATTCTGAACTAAGATGTTTTATAAGATTTCACTGTTCGCTGCCCTTTTTTGGTTTTACACTGCTTCTCTATAGCATATTATTGTGTCTTACATGATTTCTTATCGCTCAGTCTTCATTTATTGTTATTACTCACTGAGTCAGAGTACTCACATTATTTCCTACACCTTGTGTGCAGATACATGAGCCTCAGGTCCCGCTAGCAAGTGTGGATTGCTTCCAGCTCAGGCAGTTCGGAGTTCAGTAGTTATCTGCTCGGCGTTCGCAGCCTAGTGCTTCTCCCCCTATCTCATTTTCTCTTGTTTAGTTCTGTAATAGACTATGTAGACTCTTCCTGCTTTTAATCGGTAATTATATGCTCATGACTAGTGACACCCCGGTGTCGGACTGTGTTGTTTCCGCAAATTGTATTATTCACCTTTATTATGGGATTATTATCATGTTAATGACCTAAGTTTTATTACTTTTAATTGTTGAAATGAATGGGTGTTGTGTCTGTTGGCCTTGTCTTCACGAGAGGCGCCATCACGATCGGGTTTGGGTTTAGGGTCGTGACACAACCTATGTACTAGGAATTAACCTCTTAATCCCTCACTAACCTGTAATACTCTATTACAAGCCACTTTGTAATAACTCTATTACAAAGACTTTACAACTCGACTATCTCTAGCCAAGACTCAAACACAAAGGTTTGAGGTTTACAATAGTTTCCTATAGAATACTTCTAAACAAGCTAAGTAGAAATTACAATTGAAGAACTAATACAAAGTTACAACTCTACTGAAGACATACAAAGACTTGATATGGGAACTGGTCCGTAGCAGCGCCGTACTTTGTTCTTGATGCATTGGAGAATCGTTTTTCTTGATGATCAATCACTTGGAGTGCTTGAGTGAATTCTCTTAGTGTTCAAGTGAGTGTGTTTTACCTTCCTTGATGTTAATAATACATGTGTGACCTCACATACAATGATGTAAGCAAGGTAGATAAAAAGTCTTACACAAAAAGTTAACTGATGCATTGTTCATGTACTATAGCGTGTACAGGCAGCAACTTTTCCAGCTGGAGAGTTGACTTCGTACAGTCATCTCGGGAGCTGGTAGGGACCTGTTCCCTCGTCTGTTCCTTTGACTTTGGAGATTTGAACCATATCCCAAGCTGGAACCTTGTGATATTAAGGTTTTGAGAATGTGTAGCAGATTCCTTATCTGATTCTTGATAGTAAGTTTAGTAGATTATCAAAACATAAGACAAGGTACTTGTAACCTATCACTGTGATATAAATTAATATGGAGACAACTATATAGTTTAAATAATTATATTTATAATTTCACATTTTAGATATTAAAAGAAGGAAAATAAAATTGTAATAATGCATTTGATATACACAAAGAAGAAAAATAAAGTTGTAATATGTCATTTGATATACATATTATTATTGTGATATACATTTATTGGCTACCTAATACTGTGATGACCCAAAATGTTATCTTTAAATTAAATAATCATCTCGGTGTTTTAAGACCTTGAAAAGATCTATTAATTATTTTTTGACTTTCCTGCGGAGTCTATATAATCTTCTAAAAGGTTTTTATGTGAAAAATGGATTAAAATGTGAATTAGAGCTTTAAAACTCAACTGAGTTGACTTCGATCAATATTTTGAGCAAATGAACTTTGTTTGACGTGGTTTGAAGCCTCAATTAAGTTCGTATTATATTTTGGAACATGTTGGTATAATTGGTTAAGGTCTCGAGAGTCTCTGGTGGATTTCGGAAGGTTAACGGACTGGATTTCGGACAAAAAACAGGTTTCTTTTGTCTGAAATCCATTCTGTTAACCTTCCGAAATCCACCAGAGACTCTCGAGACCTTAACCAATTATACCAACATGTTCCAAAATATAATATGAACTTAATTGAGGCTTCAAACCACGTCAAACAACGCCGAAAATACAAATCGCGCATCGAATCAAATTATGAGTTTTCAAATCTTCCAACTTCTATATTTTGCGGCGAAACATATCAAATCAATCCGGAATGACTTCAAATTTTGCACACAAATCATAAATGACATAATGGAGCTGTTCCAATTTTTAGAATCGGATTCCTACCCAGATATCAAAAAGTCAACTCTCGGTCAAGCTTTTCAAAAATCTTCTATTTTTCAACTTTTGCTAAGATGCGACGAATTGTCCTACGAACTTCCAAATCCAAATCCGAACATGCGCCTAAGACAAAATTATCATACAAAGATATTGGAATCATCAAAATTCTATTCCGGGGTCGTTTGCTCAAAAGTCAAATCTTCGGTCAAATTTAAGAAATATTTAGCCTTAGATTTCTAGATTCTGTTAAATGACGATAATTTGAGCTAGGGACCTCCTAATTCCATTTCGGGCATATGACCAAGTCCCAAATCATCATACGGAACTATCGGAGTGGTCAAAAATCGAATCCGCGTTTGTTTGCTCAAAATGTTGACCGAAATCAACTTAGTTGAGTTTTAAAGCTCTAATTCACATTTTAATCCATTTTTCACATAAAAACCTTCCGGAAAATTATACGGACTCTGCAGGCAAGTCGAAAAATAATTAATAGAGCTTTTCAAGGTCTTAAAATACCGAAATGATTATTTAAAAGTGATATTTTGGATCATCACAAATACCAATGTGTATAAGTAAGGCTTTTTTTTGCTAATTATATGGGTATGTTGTCGTAAGGCAAAACTTAGTATTGTTCAGGTTGGGCCGCGGAAAAATGCCTCCACTAGTATGATGGGGAGAAATTAAAAAATAGCCAGATTTATAACTGGTCGTTCAAAAATAGCCCAGTTTCAAAAGTAATCGAAATTTAGCCACTTTTCATGTAAAGATAAATCTGAGCGAAAACACTGTTCAAAATCCGAAAAATACGCCAGTATATTATACTGGAGTTCCAGCATAAATATGCTTGAACTCCAGCATATTATACTAGAGTTCCAGGATAAGTATGCTAGAACTCGAGCATAATATGATGGAGTTCCAGCATAAATACACTAGAACTCCAGCATAATATACTGGAGTTCCAGCAAGTATAATTGTCCAGTATAATATACTGGAGTTTAGAGCACCGGTGCTTCAGTCTCCAGTATATTATACTGGAGTCAACAAAGTATACCGGTCCAGCATAATATGCTGGAGTTCATACACAGGTGCCCCGAACTCCAGTATATTATGCTGGACCGGTCTCTGTTGCAGCAAAATAGTAGCTATTTTTCATTGACTTCGTAAATGCTGGCTATTTTTGAATGACCAGTCCGAAAACTGGCTATACCGTGCTATTTTTACAATATGATGTGAAGGGCGGAATCCCAATTATTTATATTTTCAGATGATCTAAGGTCGTTTCTCAGCCCAAGTCAATTCGCCTTAAGGAGTCCAAAGACAAGGCCCGTAAAAGAATCCAATATTCCTTTTGATATTTCTTTATTCTGGGGTTTAAATTAAATTAAGTATTTTGATTAGGACGGTTGGATTGTTTTTTGGTGTAGAATGTGGAGGACTATTAAGCCAGTGAAGAGCATCACAGCTGATCCTCAAAATTTTCATTCTCCTTATTTATCAGTCTGTGATGCAGATGCTCAGCTGGATTTTTGTGAAGCTGAAGAGCTTGGGGTCAGTGCTTTTGAACTTCCTTTTTTTTTTTCGATTCGTGTGTATCCTAGTTAATATTCCCAATTTTGTTTCGAATTAATGAGATTGTTTAATTTACTTATGATTATGAAACTATTTTGGCGTTATTCTCCGCATTCTTGGGTGTGGCCTAGTGCTCTATGAAGTGGGAGAAAGAACCATGGGGTGTCCAATTAAGGCAAAAAATATTACATGATTTCTTTTTACCTGACTAAGTTGGTGGACAGAATTACCTCGTAGCAGAGTTACCTACTGGAATACTCAAGGTAGCTCAGACATTACCGTCATTAAAAAAAGTGAAAGATGATTTTTTCCTCGAATAATAACACTTTCTTGACATGTCTAAAACTAATGAGACAAAAGAATTAGAGCAAGAGATGGGAAGCGTAAGTTTTTAATTGAGACTAGTTTCTATGCACGTACGTTGAATATGTATACTGAATCATGTACTCCCTTTTACCTTTTTAGTTGTCATGTTCCCTTTTCGAGAGTCAATATGACTAATCTTCGAAACTAGTGAATTAGACCAACTTAATAACTAAAATTAAAATGTTGACAGCGAAACTATACGAAAAGTACTAAAAGTTGCAATTCTTCTTATACTAATACAATGAAAAGATACATTTTAAAATGCAGGTCAAAGTTCACATAATTTCTCTCGAGAAATGAAATAAGGCAACTAATTTTGGGACTGAAGGAGTAGTACATATGGGGTCAGCCTCATTAAATAAAAGAGAAAAAAAAGCTAAAGAAAATAAACAAAATCACAATTTGGTTACAACATGTTATAAGAAGTAACGTGGGCGGTGGAACAAGTTGTTAGCCAATTTTCAAGATTGCAAATTCACAAGTAGGCGACATAACCAATTTTGATTGATTTTGGAGAGCTTTCATTCAACTATAAATAGGGACGATGCTGCCTCATTTCAAGTACACCAAAATCGAGAGAAGCCCGAGAGAGTTAGAAAGAGTAATCTATATATTGTAGTCTGTGATTTAAATAGTGAGTGTGAGTAATATTGTAGTAAGATATTTAAAATAAAGAGTTATTTTTTTTGAAGTTGTAACAGTCTCTTGACACTACTAAGTTGTAATATTATAGTGGTAATATTGCTCCCCTCGGGTATTGTATTTTACCCCATTAAAAGATTTGTTACTCTCTTGTATTATTATTATTTATCGTGGATATTATTCCTAGGCGGGATATTATATTTTTTCCAACAACGTGGTATCAGAGTCATGGCGAATAATGATCCGCTATCTTTTCAGTACTCCCGTCTCACAAAAGAAAATTATGAAAAATGATGTCTACGTATGAAAGTCATTCTCGGCTCTAAGGATGTGTGGGAAATCGTAGACAGAGGGTATGCAAAACCCGATAATGAGGAAGCTCTGCCTCAAAATGAAAAGGAAGTCTTGGCAAAGATGAGAAAGAATGATCAACAAGTCATCACGCTCATCTACCAATGTTTGGATGATGCCATATTTGAGAAGGTGGCAGATGCTACCACATCAAAGAAAGCTTGGGAAATTTTAAAAAATTCTCTCCAAAGAGTTGACAAGGTGAGGAAGGTAAAACTTCAAACTCTAAGGGTTGATTTTGAAGTTTTAAAAATGAAAGAATCTGAATGCATTTCGGATTATTGTTCAAAAGTGAAGGCTTTTGTAAATTAATTGGGAAGATACGGGTGGACATAGAAGATGTTCGTATGGTAGAAATGATCTTTCGTACTTTAACACCTAAATTAGATTTTGTGGTGTGTGCTATTGAAGAGTCTAAAGATTTAGACTCTATAATGATGGAGCAATTGAAGGGTTCTTTATAGGCCCATGAAGAAAATATTAAGAGGAGATAAGAAGTGCATCATTTAAGGATTATGGAGGTGAAAAAAGCTATTGAGGACATGAACGAGGACGAGGCCGTGGTAATCATGGAAGAGGAAGTAATGATAACAACTTCAACACTGAAGTTAAAATATACCAAACATTCAGAGGTCGTGACTATGGACAAAGAGGAGGAAGAGGACATGGCTACTACCTAGAAAATAATGGACAAAGGTATGATAAATTAAAAATTAAGTGTTATAATTTTAATAAATTTGGCCATTACTCTTGGAAATGTCGTAACAATGTTGAAGAAAAAGTTAACCTTGTTGACGATAAGAAAGAAGAAGATGAGTCAACGTTGTTGCTGGCACTCAAGAAAGAAGACATAGATGATTGTAGCTCATGGTATTTGGATAATGGAGCAAGCAATCATATATGTAGATGCAAAGATAAGTTTGTGGAGATCAATAAAACGGTGAGAGTTAGTCACAAGTTAATTCAAGATGTTTATTATGTGCCAAAATTTAAAAGTGATATTTTGAGTTTGGGCCAACTTCTTGAAAACGAATATGACAATCCACATGAAAAATATGCATCTTTGGCTTAGAGATTCAAGTAGAATTCTATTGCTAAAGTGCATATGGCAAAGAATAGATTATTTTCTCTGAATCTTAAGACAATTTATGTAAAGTGTTTAAAGACTCTTGAGCAAGATGAATCATGGTGTTGGCATATACGATTTGAGCACTTGAATTTTGAAGTGCTCAAATCAATGGGAGAAAAGAACGTGATGCATGGGATACCATCAACCAACCATCCCAATCAAGTATGTGAAGCTTGTCTTCTTGGAAAACATGCAAGGAGTAGTTTTCCAAAGGAGGCCATGTCAAGATCAACCAAAACGCTTCAGCTTGTTCACACTGATGTATGTGGAACTTTTGTTGCTTTTAAAAATTTCAAAGTACTTGTGGAGAAAGAAATTGGCTATGAAATTAAAGCTTTAAGGTTTGATAGAGGAGGGGAATTCACTTCAAAAGAATTTAATGACTTCTGATAGTCTCATGGAATTCATCTCCCTCTAACGGTAGATTATTCACCCCAACAAAATGGAATTGCAGAGAGAAAGATTAATCGAACGATTCTTAATATTGCTAGATGTATGTAAAAGCTAAAAGTATGCCCAAGGAATTTTGGGCCAAAGCGGTTTTTTGTGAAGTTTATTTGAACAACAGGTCTCTAACAAGAATGTTAGAGATCAAAACCCTCAAGAAGCATGGAGTGGAAGAAAGCCTAGTGTTAAGCACTTGATAATTTTTGAGAACATAATATATGCTCATGTGCCACAATAAGGGAGAGCGAAGCTTGACGATCAAAGTGTCAAGCATGTGTTTGTTGGCTATGATACGAGTTCAAAAAGCTACAAGTTATACAACCCAAGAAGCGACAAGGTGGTGATGAGTCATGATGTTGAATTTGATGAAGAATTGGTATTGGGAAGCTCAAGAAGAAACTTCATATGATTTTCTTAGTGATGAAAAAGAACTAGAGAGCATGGAACCTGTGCAGGATACAACTCCACCTCCTTCACCAACTAATGTTACATCTTCTTCTTCTCCTCAAGAAAGTTCAAATTAACAACCGCAAAGGACGAGAAGCATTCAAGAGCTCTATGATGGCACAGAAGAAGTTACTAATTATGATTTTTTATATTGTCTTTTTGTTGATAGTGAACCAATGAACTTTAATGAAGTTGTTACAAACAAAAGGTGGAGAAAAACCATGTAGGAGGAGATCGAATAAATAGAGAAGAACAACACTTTGGAGTTAACCACATTTCCCAAGGATCATCGAGCAATTGGAGTTAAATGGATAACCACATTTCTCTTCTTTTAAAGTTTTCTAGATCTGAAATTGAATTGCAAACTTCCTCTCTCAACAAGTTCAAGCGTGTGTGAGTATCCGTGAGTGAAGGAGATATGTGGGGCGTGGCTGACTTCCAACGGTTTTAGGTGACCGCTGCTCTCTCGCTTTCGGCGAGTTCGTCGGTGATGGCAGTAAGACAGCAACGACAGAGAGAGAGAAGTCGACAGAGGAGGGAACGGCGCCGCTAGTGTTTCTTCAGTGGGAGGTTTGGTAGGGATGATGGATGGAGGAGCGGCGGCGCTCGTTAGGGTCCGAAAATTTTGGTTGGGGGGGGGGGGTGTTCTCTCTCAGCTATTTAGATATATGGGATAAATCAAACAAACCTTGGGATTTTTTGGATTTGAATATTTGTTTCTTCTAAAAAGACACTATCTCTAGTTGGAATCATTGGTCAAAGCAAATGCATTAAAGATCCTTCATAGATACTTAGGGGTCATTTGGTAGAGTGCATAAGAATAATGTTGAATAGGGTGTATTAGTTATGCTTGCATTAGTTATGCTCTGGCATTAGTTATGCTGGCATATTTCTTATCTATTGTTTGGTTTGATGTATTAAAGCATTGCACAATTTCTAAAAGAATTGTTTGTTTACAAAAATGCCCTAAAAACCAGTCAATCACTCTAACTTTTTAAAAGAAACAAATGTTGAGAAATGTTTTTATATAAAAAAGTTTTAAAAAGATTATTTGATTTGTCTACCTATATTGTAATATAGAACAAAATATTTATTTATAAAAAAGAAAATATGCTAAGTATTTATTTATTTACTAGGGAATAATTTTATTTTTCACAATTTGGATTATTTAAACTTGCATTAATATAATAACAAGCATATTTTAATAAAGCATAAATTTTGAAGGACAATTTTATCTTTAACTAAGCTAATGCATGCATTAAAATCCATTGCATTGCTAATACCATGGTTTTCTATGCATTAGTTATGCATAGGATAATACCAAATAGAATGTATAACTAATGCTTGCATAACTAATGCATACATTCAAAATATCTACCAAATAAGGTATTATTAATACACAAAGCTAATGCATGCATTATTTTATCTAATGCATCCTACCAAACGATCCCTTAGGGTAGTATGCAACTTTTTTTTTCTTTTTCTATTTAGCATTATATTCTACTCGAGTTGCTATGGGTTAATCATACGAATCTATGAAATCAACTTCATCAAAGAAAAAAATAAAGAAATAAAATGGAAATACTAAGAAATAATCTTCTATGAAGTTAAAAGGCATGGACGCCATGATATATTTGTGTGAGCTGTTGTAATTGTTCTTACATGAAAATTATTAGTTTGGACATTGATGCAACTCTCAATAAAGTTCCCATGTTGTGTTCCTTTTTTTGAATGTTCTAAGTTGGTTTAGGGATAGATTATTGGTTTCATTATATGGTCTTGAGCAGTCCTTACCTCATGAGATAGTTTATTGGGTTAAGTTAGACGCAAAATCCCTTTCTTTTCATGGTATCACGGTCAGAACCATTATTATTTTTGATTTACCCAATGTTCCCATGTTATGTTGTCTGTATTCCATAGTCTTGGGCAGGGGCGAGGGGGGTTGTTAAGTATCCGATAGTGCAGGAAATGGGTTGTTTTTCATTTATTTATTTATTCATTTATTTATCAGGAAAAATAGGTTGTTCTCTATTTATATAGTTTTGGGTAATTCTCACATCTTGAGCTATTTTGGATTAAGTTAGGCTTAAATTAAAGTCCATTTCTTGTCCACACTCTAGTTTGACCTAGGCGTGCAGGTGGTGTTAAGTGTCCCACAGTTTTTGAGGGGTAGGTTGTTGGTTTCTTTATATGATTTAAGCAATTCTCGCATCATAAGCTGATTTTTGGGATTGAATTAGACCATATCCGCCTTGTACCCTTTATCTTCATGAAAAAGCACACACGCACATACGATTGTGTGGTATTCAATTCATAATCCATAATGCTTATATGAAATAAAAAATATTGAAGAAAAGTGGAGCATCGTATTTGCTAAGAAAATAGACCTTGGGTCTAATAATAATACTCCCCTGTCCCATTTATGTGATGCACTTTGACTAGGTGCGAAGTTTAAGAAAGAAAGACTTTTGAAACTTTTGGTCTAATATGCTAATATGGTATAGATATTTGTATGGCTTTAAATCATCACATAAATTGTTTCAATTGTAGTTTAAAATTAAATTGAACTGTATTATTTGTTTGTGAACAAACTAAAAGAAAAAGTGCATCAAAGAAATTGGGACAGAGAGAATAGTTAGAAAAAGACCTACACGTCTTTATCCTTCTTTATGGTATTTTAATTTGTGTAATGATCTTGGCGTGAATTAACTTACATCCCATTCCCAACCTCTATTTGGATTGTTAATCTCCTCTCTGCGTTTGGGACTGTACCGGGAGCAAACATTATATGCAAGTTAAGTAAATACAAACTAAAAAGGGACAGCCTGGTACACTAAGCTTGAAGTTCGTGGAAGGTCGGACCACAATGGTCTATTGTACGCAGCTGCAAGAGGCTGACTCTACGGCTCGAATCCGTGGCCTCCTGGTCACATGACAGTAAATACAAACTACTTTATGATATTGAAGCCTGAGGTGATGCTGCACGTTTCAATATCTATTGAAAATTGTGTCCATTGAGCTTCGTTTTACTTAAGAGATTATGTGTCTTTGTTTAATTGTTTATTTCTATTTAGTTTAGTTAAATGACCAATGAGTATTGTAATTATGACCTGAATTTTTTATTTTTAATTAGGTAAATATTCATAGTTTACTAGTTACTATTCAACTTCATTGAAGAATGTTGAGATACAACTTGCATTTTCTTGAGATGTCAAATTTATCAATGAACGAGAATGAAATTGATAAAGTAATAGAGAGAGAAGAAGAACTGAAGAAAATTTGGAGAGAAATTTAAGAGATTCTCACTTCTTCTGCATGCTACAGTAATGAGGTGCACCTCATATATATACACATATCAGCTAACTACTACTCTTAACTAACTAAGTTTACTTTAACATAAATAACTTAACTCATTAGCTAACTAACTAACTACTATACGTCAACTTGCTATGCTCTTAACACTACCCCTCAAGCTGATGCTTTGAATATATTTTCAATTCCAAGTTGATTTAACAAGATTTCGTGTTGTGCTTTCCCAATGCTCTTAGTCAGCAAATCTGATAGTTGATCCTTTGTTGAGAGATGATGAGTTGTAATTACTCCTTGGCTCGGTTTTTCTCTCACAAAGTGACAATCGATGTCTATGTATTTGGTTCGTTCATGAAATATAGGATTTGTTGCTATTTGGATAGCAGCTTTGCTGTCACGGAACAGATCAATAGGCTGGTGCAGTTCAATTCCAAGTTCCCTGAACAAACCTATTAGCCATATAACTTCAGCTACACAGGATGCCATGCTTCTGAATTCAACTTCAGTTGAGCTTCTGGCTACAATTTCTTGTTTCTTTGACTTCCATGACATCAAGGCCTCTCCAAATTTTATAAGATATCCTGTGACAAATCTCCTGGTCTGCAGGCAAGAGCCCCAATCAAAGTCAAAGAATGCCTGTAGATGTTTAGTCTCTGTTGATGGCATTAGAAGTCCCAAACCTGGTGATGCTTTCAGATATCTAACAATTCTTATAGCAGCTTCCATGTATGATTGTTTTGGGGCATGCGTATACTGGCTCAGCACCTGTACTCCAAATGAGATATCTGGCCTAGTCATAGTCAAATACAAAAGTCTCCCTGCAAGCCTTTGATATTCTCAAGCATCATTTAGTATAGGATCTTCATGACCTGCACATTTATTAAATGTGCTATCATACTCGATTGAAGTAAGTTTTTGATTGCATTCCAAATGAGTACCAACTATCTTTGCTCCTCCTAAGCCAGGTTCAAAAATCAACTCCAAAGAATACTTCCTTTGACACATATGTATTCCTCTGTTTGACCTGGCAAATTCAATGCCTAAGAAAAATTTTAGTTCCCCTAGGTGTTTCATCTTGAACCTTTTCTGAAGGTCTTCTTCGCTTTGACTAACAGATCATTGTTGCTTCCTCTAATGATCAAGTCATCCATGTATATTAGGATCACAACTATGTCACCTACTAGCTTCTGTGTGAAAAGTGAGTAGTCAAAGTGGCGTTGAACAAAGCCTAGCTGCTGCAGAGCTTCAGTCAGCTTGATATTCCACTGTCTTGGTGCTTGTTTCAGGCCGTACAGTGATTTTTGTAGTTTGCAGACTTTTTTGGTCTCCCCTTGTCTAGCAACCCCATCTGGAATAGTCATGTAGACCTCTTCTAACAGATCTCCTTGCAAGAAAGCATTGTGAACATCCATATGATAGATGAACCAATGTCTTGAAGCTGCCACAGCCACTACTGATCTAACAGTAACCATTTTAGCTACTGGTGAAAAAGTTTCTTTGTAGTCCAGTCGTGCTTGTTGACTACACCCCTTAGCCACCAATCGTATTTTATACCTTTCCGCTTCTTCTGATGATTTATATTTAACCTTGAACACCCATTTGCACCCAATGGGAGTTTTTCCCTAGGAAGGTCCACAATGTTCCAGGTGTTGTTTTCTTCTAGTGCTGCTCTCCAATTTCATGGCTTCAATCCACTTTGGATATGTTGTTGCTTCTTTGTAATTGGAGGGATCCACAATAGAGGAGTAGGAGTTTAAGGCAGCCTTATAGGAGGGAATCAAATGTCCATAACAAACATAAGATGATAGAGGGTAGGCATAGTTGGATATTTTGGTAGTGACAAAGTCCTGCATCCACGAAGGTTGTTTTATAGTTCTAGAGGATTTTCTAAGTGTATCAAGTTATTGTTACTCGGGGATAAGTAATGAACTGATAGTAGAATCATCAGCTATTGTGATATTAGGTAAAGGTGGGAATATAGGGTGATCCACAGCTGTGGAAGGAATTGGAGATGGAGGAATTTCTGTGACAAAGTCCTCTTGAGTAGGTGGAGGAATTGTTATGTTGTCAGGTGTTGTGTTTGGCAAAGTTCTTGGTAGATCAGGTGAAAATTCCAGCACTGTAAACAGAGGTAGAGTAGAGAGTGTGAAGTGTTTGAAAGGAAACAAGTCTTCTTTGAAGACTATATTTCTACTGACAAAGTAGGATCTAGCATATAGGTCATAGAGTTTGTACCCCTTGATTAGAAGAGTACCCCATTAAGCAGCAGGAATGGCTCTTGGTGACATTTTATCAGTAACACTATGATTTGATGCATAGGCAAGACAACCAAATGTTCTCAAATAGCCAAGGTTAGAAGGATGTGAATGCAAA
This sequence comes from Nicotiana sylvestris, assembly GCF_000393655.2. NCBI lineage: Eukaryota > Viridiplantae > Streptophyta > Magnoliopsida > Solanales > Solanaceae > Nicotiana > Nicotiana sylvestris. Next base: position 15,644,246 of record NC_091064.1, read on the forward strand.
ATTTCAAAAGATGATTTATACTGTAAGATAACAGAGAGGTAACCTATTGAGTAGATATCAGTTGTAGCAACACATTCTCCCCAGAACTTCAAAGGCACAGCTCCTTGAAACCTCAGAGGCCTGGCTACATTCAAAATTGATCTATGCTTCCTCTCTACTACACCATTCTGTTGAGATGTATAGACACGGGAGCTCTGGTGTACAATACCATTCTCCTTAATCAACTCATCAAAATGAGAGTTAAAAAATTCACAGTCATTGTTTGTTCTCAAGATCTGAACATTAGAACAAAACATATTCTTTACTAAAGCTAGAAACTTCTTCACAATAACAAAGGTTTCAGTTTTATTATTCAACAGGAATATCCAAGTATATATGGAGAAATCATCCACTAGTGTTAGAAAGTATCTCTTACCATAATGTGTAGGTACTCTATAAGAACCTCATACATCACCATGTACTAACTGGAAAGACTTATTTGAGCTAGTAGTGCTCATAGGAAATGAGAGTTTTGACTGTTTTCCAAGTGGACATATAGTGCAGTAATGATTTTTATCTAGTTTAAACTATTTCAAGGACTCTATTTTTCGGAGTATATCTAAAGGAGCATGACCTAGTCTATTATTCCATACAGGTAGTGGCACATTCACAGACACAGAATAGCAAACTTCTCTATTAGACTTTTATACTTGTAATTGTGCTGGTAGTTGAACTTATGTAGGAGTTGGCTTCAGATAATACAGCCCACAGTCTTCTCTTCCAATCCCCCTCACCTGTCCACTGAAGAGGTCTTGGAAGAGGCAAAAGTCAGGAAAAAAATGCCACACAACATTTCAGTTCCTTTGTCAACTTTGACACAGACAAAAGGTTAAATTTGAAGTCAGGAATGTGTAGCACGGTTAGTAATTCTTGATATCTGAATATACTAGATGTCCTTGTGTTTGAAATTGACACCACATTACCAGTTGGTAGATGCATCTTTCCACCTTTTAGACTAGACTCTTTGTCCAATTTATTCAACAAACTAGAGTTTTCTACCTTGTGATTCGTAGCTCCAGTATCAATTATCCACATATCATCAATTATATTGTATAGGAATGAATATATACCTGATGTTGCTGGTTGAGCAGAGCTTGTTTCTTCATTCCCTTTACCAAGCATCTGGAAAATTTGTTGGTACTGTTCTGGAGTAAAGTAGGGTGCTAAGAGAAGCGGTATTATCAGCTGAGTTTTGCCACTATCACCATGGTTTCCTCCATTGTTGTTACTTGCAAAAGTAGCTGCTGAAAAGGGATCCTGATCGCCAATAGTATGCATTAGTGATCCAGTATTAGTTCCAGGACCACCATTATTTCTTGCAAAGTTAGCTGTAGGAAATGAGCTTCCTTTCTTCTTGTGCTTGAAATCAACAAGATAAACATTCAGTTTAAAACAGTTCTCTCTGGTATGCCCTTTTGTAGTTATAGTAGTTACATATGAGGCTAAAGTTTTTTCTAGGTTTCTGATGGAGTCCACCTCTAGCAGATACAAAGGCAGTAGCATCAGGATTCTCTATAGGCACACCGGTCTGTGCAACTGCCCTCTAGATTTCGAATTTTTATTATCATAGAGTAAGCCTTGTTAACAGAGGGAGCTGGTATCGTCATGAGCAACTGACTTCTAGCTTGCTCCTAAGACTCATTTAGCCCCATAAGGAACTGCAGAAGATTCAACCTTTCCTTGAACATAACAAATTCACGCGATTTCTCACAATCACATCTAGGGACTGGAGCTAGACTATCAAACTCAGCCCGCAGTAGACGCAAGTTTGAGAAATAGGAAGAGATTGAGCTAGTATCTTAGTTAATTGTAGCAATGTCCTTATGAATCTAAAAAATCTAGAGAGATCAACATTATCGAACCTTTCTTTTAGATCATTCCACACAACACTCGCATTTGAGGAGTAAACAATTCTACTAAGTAATTCAGGTGATACACAGTTCATTATCTACGATAGCACTATGGCGTTACATCTCTCCCATAGATTCACTAGATTTGGACCATAATTTCCTCGCTTGCACGTACCGTCTATAAACCCTAACTTATTTTGCCTTAAAATGGTGATTCTCATTGCTCGACTCCACACCAAGTATTTCTCCAGACCTCTTAGTTGTAGTGAGATCAAAATTGCTCCAGAATTATCATTTAAATTCAGGAACAGAGGATGATTGTGACTTAGCTTCTTAGGAACTTCATTATCAATTTCTGCCATTGTTGAGCTTCACCTGTAGATACCGAACTTGAGCAGTTGAACTCGAACTAATCAAATACATAATTGAGAGATTTAGATTCGAGCAATAGGCTCTAATACCATGTCAAATTTATCAAGGAACGAGAATGAAGTTAATAGAGTAATAGAGAGAAAAAGAACTGAAGAAAACTTGAAGAAAAATCTAAAAGATTCTCATTTCTTCTGCATACTACAGTAATGAGGTGTACCTCATATATATACACATATCAGCTAAATACTACTCTTAAATAACTAAGCTTACTTTTAACATAAATAACTAACTCATTAGCTAACTAACTACTACATGTCAACTTGCTATGCTCACAACATGAGAATCCAACCGCGGGTGCCACTGCATTTTGGAAGGATCCGAGCAATATAGATTAGAGATAAATTTGAATTTTATTGTTCAAAATCATCAAATTTCAATCCCAGAAATCATTATAAATGAAAATCTTACATTAATGATTTCAGTTCCTTATTGGTGTAAATACATAGAAGAAGGCGAAGAGGAGAGAACAATTAGGTGGGTGAGAATCTGGATTCTCGAAGAGGGGAAGGCTGAGAGAGATATAACCTCCTAACCTTGGTTAAAAATTTTAATAAAACAGGTGTCAAAAATCTATGTACTCAATGAAAATGGAGAGAACAAAACTGGAGAGGAAGAAAACAAGTGTCACAAACATTTCCATATTAATTTGGCAGAGGCATAGTACAAAAAGAATAAAATTACACACTACCAGCAAAAGGCACATGATATGACCCCTTCTAATAATTATTCATCCCTTCTTAATCCAACTAAATCATCAAGTGGGGTTATCTTCTCCATAAAACAAGTTATGTGAGCACTACTAGATACTCCATTCAATGTTAGGGACTTGGGAAGCTCAACCATCAATCTTGTAAATTTCTTGTTGCTGGGATCATACATATAAAATAAGTTGTGCTCCTTGCCCAGGCCGCCTGTTAAATCGCAAAGCAATAACTCACTAGAAGGAAGATTCGCAATAGGTGTGACATGACAAAAGTATATAATTAGTTCATCTGGTATGTCGATAATATGCTTGCTCAATATAGAGTTTTGATGATCTTCTAATGCCCAAATTTCAAAATTGTCTCAAATTGTGTCTTCTTAACACGTGCTAGGCCTAGACGCCCTTCAAATTGGCCGAATACCGTGAAATTATGGTTGAATTTGTCACTTATACTTGAGGTGACGCGTGGTAGGTTGAAAATGATGAATTGCTCTTTGTGTACATCAAAGGCAAGATTATGCTTTTCTTCTCCAAACTTACAATAGATTATACCATTCAAGAAGTAACTTTGAACACTGACGGAAGAAAACATCGGCAAATCTTCCTGAACAATTTCTCTCCATATATCTGTAGGGTCCAGCCCCACATGTGAAAGAAGAAAAGCTTATCCTTTCTTTTTTTTTGTCAAGCCAACCAATTTAGAAAAGATTTGGGCGGCCGACTTTTGCAATAATATTGATGTCACTGCATACATCAATATGAGCATTCTGCAACTATAAATAGGTGCCTCTACTTTCATTTGTATACACACCAAAATCTCAGACAATACATCTGAGTGAGAGAGAGCAAGGTATTCCATAGACTATAAGAAAATAGTCTGTGAAGAAAAATAGAGTGTGAGAGATATTGTAGTGAGGTGGAAAAAGCAAAAGAGTGTTCTTTCTTTTGAGGGTGTAGTGGTCTTAGGAGTATTTGTACTCGTTACTACATAGTGTAAAATTCCTCGCTATAGTGATATCAGTTGCTCTTCTTGGCCGTGGTTTTTTTCCCTTATTCAGAAGGATTTCCATGTAAAATCTTGGTGTCATTATTGTTGTATTGTTACTCTTACTGATTTAACCATAACTTAGTATTCCGCATTTATCACTAGTACCATGAATATTATTTTTTACGGGGTTTATTCCCAACAAGTGGTATCAGAGCCAAGGTTCTGTCTGAGTATGCTCTGTGGCTGCAACACAGTCAGAACTTGCACATCATAAAAGAATTACTTTGGTCTCCTAATAAATAGTATTTGTATTTGTGATAAACAATGGAAGCAAACACTAGTAGAATGGTTACTTTGAATGGCACAAATTATGCCATTTGGAAGGACAAAATGGAAGATTTGTTTTATGTCAAGAATTTTCATCAACCTGCCTTCACCACTATAAAGCCTGATAACAAATCAGATGAAGAGTGAAATTTGTTACACGGGCAGGTTTGCGGCTTTATTAGACAGTGGGTTGACGATAATGTTTTGAACCATATTTCTGGGGAGACACATGCTCGGACCCTATGGGAGCACCTTAAAAGTTTGTATGCTTGAAAAAATGGAAAAAACAAGATGTTTCTGATAAAGCAGATGTTAGGTTTAAAATACCATGATGGTTCCGCGATGACAGATCATCTGATTTTATTTTAGGGGATCATGAACCAGTTATCTGCTATGGGTATTAAATTTGATGAAGAAATTCAAGGCCTGTTTCTACTTGGTTCCCTACTAGATTCTTGGGAAATTCTTAGAACTTATTATCAAATTCTTCTCCAGATGGTGTGATCTCTATGGATCTTGCCAAGAGCAGCCTTTTAAATGAAGAGATGAAAAGAAAATCTTAGGGTTCCTCCTCATCAGATGTCTTGGTGATTGACTCTAGGAGAAGAATCGAGGTTCTCAAAATAGAGAACATAATAGAAGCAAATCCAGAAACAGACTTAAAGATATTGAGTGCTATCATTGCGGGAAGAAAGGACACATAAAGAAGTTCTGCCGGATTTTGAAAAAGGAGAATAGAGACAAGGAAGAACAGAAAGAAGATGGTAATCGTATGGCCACCATCACTATAGAAGATCTTGTTACTGTCCTTGATGCGGTCTAATAAATATTGCTTATGATAAGTCAAGTTGGGTTGTGGACAGTGGTGTAGCATCTTATATGACATCGAGGAAGGAATTTTTCTCATCCTATACTCAGAGTGACTTTGGAACTTTGAGTATGGGTAATGAGACTATATCTAGGGTGAATGGTGTTGGAACGATTTGTTTGGAAACTAGTATTGGAACTAAACTAGTTTTAAACAATGTAAAACATGCACCTGATGTTCGTTTGCACTTGATCTCTGTTGGTGTTTTTGATGAAATGTCAGTACCAATGGTGCTGGAAAGTGGAAGCTCACTAAGGGTTCCATGATTGTAGCTCATGGGGAAAAACGTCGTGGTCTATACTAGACTACGCCTCTACCTGTGTTGATATAGTGAATGTCGTTGAGATCCATAACTCTTCAACATTATGGCATAAGAGGCTTAGCCACATTAGCGAGAAAGGACTAAATGTTCTGGCCAAGAAGAAATTGTTGTCAAATTTTGAAAGTGCAAAACTAGAAAAATGTGAGCACTACTTGGCTGGAAAACAAAAAAGAGTTTCTTTCCAATCTCAACCTCCTTCAAGAAAGACAGACTTGCTTGAGTTGGTGCATTCAGATTTATGTGGTCCAATGAAGACAAGGACTTTGGGTAGTGCACTTTATTTTGCTACATTTATTGATGACTGCTCAAGGAAACTTTGGGTCTACATTTTGAAGACTAAAGACCAAGTGTTGGGTGTCTTTAAGCAGTTTCAGGCTTCAGTTGAAAGAGAAACTGGAAAGAAACTGAAGTGTATTCATACTGATAACGGTGGTGAAAATTGTGGACCGTTTGACAAATACTGCAAGAAACAGGGTATCAGACACCAGAAAACTCCTCCTAAGACTCCTCAGCTTAATGGTTTAGCAGAAAGGATGAACATGACCTTGATGGAAAGAGTCAAATGTTTGCTTTCTGAAGCAAAGTTGTTGAATTCCTTTTGGGGTGAGGCTTTGTTGACCACCGCACATGTTATTAATCTATCCCCTGCGGTTGCTTTGCAAAGTGATGTTCCAAACAGAGTTTGGTATGGCAAGGATGTTTCCTATAACTGCTTGAAAGTGTTTGGTTGCAAAGCTTTTGTACATTTACCTAAAAATGAGAGGTCAAAATTAACTTCCAAGACAAAGCAGTGCATCTTCATTGGTTATGGCCTTGATGAGTTTGGTTATAGGCTATATGATCCAATTGAGAAGAAGGTCATGAGAAGCCGTGATGTTATCTTTGTGGAGGATCAAACTATTGAAGATATTAACAAAGCGGAGAAGCTAAAATCTCCAAGTTCTGAAGGTTTAGTTAATCTTGATCAAATTTATCATACAAATGGGGATGACGTTGGCGGGCTCAGTGATGATGGTGATGCCCAGAACCATATTCTAGATCAGCATATTGATGGTAATGGTGATAACAATGCTGATGAGGTAAATGCTCCTACTCACGAAGTTATAGATGAGTTAGATATTCCACTCAGGAGGTCTTCTAGACCTCGTACTCCTTCCTCCCGTTATTCACCCAATGAGTATGTATTACTCACTGATGGGGGAGAACCTGAATGTTATGTAGAGGCCATGGAAAATGAGCACAAGGATCAATGGATTGAAGCCATACAAGATGAGATGAAATCTCTGCATGAGAACCATACTTTTGAGTTGGTAAAATTGCCTAAGGGCATGAAAGCTTTGAAGAACAAGTAGGTGTTCAAAGTTAAAGCTGAAGAACATAGTTTGAAGCCCAGATACAAAGCTAGATTGGTCGTCAAGGGATTTGGTCAAAGGAAAGGTATTGACTTTGACGAAATATTTTCTCTTGTCGTGAAAATGTCCTCCATTCGAACAGTTCTTGGTTTGACTGCCAGTCTTGATTTGGAGATTGAGCAGATGGATGTGAAGACTGTTTTTCTTCATGGTGACTTAGAAGAGGAGATTTATATGGAACAACCTGAAGGCTTTAGGGCAAAAGGTAAAGAAAATCTTATATGAAAACTTAAAAAGAGTCTATATGGATTGAAGAAAGCTCCCAGATAGTGGTACAAGAAGTTTGAGTCTGTTATGGGGGAGCAAGGCTACAAAAAGACTTCTTCAAATCAATATGTGTTTGTACAAAGATTTTCTGATGATGATTTTATCATCCTCTTGCTATATGTGGATGATATGTTGATTGTGGGCAGAAATACTTCCAAGATTGATGAGTTGAAGAAACAGTTGAATAAGTCTTTTGCAATGAAAGACTTGGGTCATGCTAAGCAGATTTTGGGCATGAGAATTACTCATTCGAGAAACGAAAGAAAGCTTTACTTGTCACAGAAGAAGTACATAGAACATGTATTGGAGCGCTTCAATGTGAAAAGTACTAAGTTGGTTCGCACACCCCTTCCTGGTCATCTGAAGTTGAGCAAGAAGATGTGCCCTACAACAATGGAGGAAAAAGAGATAATGGCCAAGATTATTTATTCCTCTGTCGTCGGAAGTTTGATGTATGCAATGGTATGCGATCGACCAGATATTACTCATGCAGTCGGTGTTGTTAGCAGATTCTTTGAAAATCCTGAAAAAGAACATTGGCAAGCAATCAATTGGATACTCAGGTACCTAAGAGGTATTGTAGGAGATTGCTTGTGTTTAGGAGGATCTGATCCAATCTTGAAGGGCTACAGGAATGCTGATATAGCAGGTGATCTTAATAATCGTAAATCTACTACGGGATACATGTTCACATTTTCAAGGGGAGCTATCTCATGGCAGTCGAAGTTCTAAAAGTGTGTTGCACTCTCTACAACTGAAGCGGAGTATATTGCCATTACAGAAGCTGGCAAGGAGATGGTATGGCTCAAGCGATTTCTTCAAGAGATGGAATTACATCAAAAGGAGTATGTCGTCTATTGTGATAGTCAAGGTGCAATAGACTTGAGCAAGAACTCCATGTACCATGCAAGAACAAAGCATATAGATGTGATATATCATTGGATTCGTGAGCACGTGGAGAACGAATCTTTGCAGGTCAAAAAGATTCACACGAGTAAAAATCCTGCGGATATGCTAACCAAGGTAGTACCAAGAGACAAGTTCGAGCTTTGCAAAGAACTTGTCGGCATGCACTCAAACTAGAATCTCTAGTGTTACCTCCTTCGGGTGAATGGGACTGGAGGGGGAGATTTGTGGGGTCCAGCCCTATATGTGAAAGAAGAAAAGCTTCTCCTTTTTTTTGTCAAGCCAACTAATTTAGAAAAGATTTGGGCGGCTGACTTTTGCAGTAACATTGATGTCACTGCATACATCAATATGAGCATTCTGCAACTATAAATAGATGTCTCCACTTTCATTTGTATACACACCAAAATCTCAGACAATACATCTGAGTGAGAGAGAGCAATATATTCCATAGACTATAAGAAAATAGTCTGTGAAGAAAAATAGAGTGTGAGAGATATTGTAGTGAGGTGGAAAAAGCAAAAGAGTGTTCTTTCTTTTGAGGATGTAGTGTTTTTAGGAGTATTTGTACTCGTTACTACACAGTGTAAAATTCCTCGCTATAATGATATCAGTTGCTCTTCTTGGCCGTGGTTTTTTCCCTTATTCACAAGGGTTTCCACGTAAAATCTTGATGTCATTATTGATGCATTTTTATTCTTGCTGATTTAACCATAACTTAGTGTTCCGCGTTTATCACTAGTACCGTGAATATTATTTTTTACAGGATTTATTCCTAACAATATCCATATCGATCTTGAACTTGTTTCAAGAGTCAGGATCTCATAGACTAGTCGATTAGCAAGCGTTTTGACTTTAAGCAATTTGTACACATTATCCACAGGATCAAAACCGAGAGCGTATCAAACACTACGCCCTTCACCGCATAAACTTGAAGAGGGAAGCCTCGTAATCACGAGTAGATATATTAAAAAGTGAAACTTGATCGCCCGTAAAGGCAAGCAAGCCCGTTTATAATTGGAGTAATATCCTTATAGCCAAAATAAGGGAAACTTACCCGATGAGCAAACACTTCATTCTTCCCTTTTAAGGACGCATAATGAAGGGCTTTCATTTGATATGGGATGTCGTTGCCCGGGCAGGGACACTTGACGGGGCATGACATGGATGAATATACCGCCGCAAGGCTTACGAGCTTTCATGAATTCAGAGCGACGGATCATTGAAGACCAAGATTTCGATACGCACTTGAATTTGTCCAAGTCCTTGACAGGTAGCCGAGTAATGCTGTCTCCTGGAAACAACCTATCTGCCCCTCGGGATAGGGGTAAGGTCTGTGTACATATTACCTTCCCCAGACCTCACTTTTGTGATTACACTAGGCCGTTGTTGTTGTATAACGGAGTTCTTTCTTGATAGGAGTAGCAGTTTTATTCATCTTCTTCATTGTGAGCTGTGAGGTGCGTATGCATCTGCCTTGTTAATCTCCCCTTTAAATAGAAGCATGGATTCCTAAACCAAGAAGAAATCGAAACCTAGTCCGACTAGGAATTAATGCATTACTTATGGCGGTAAAGAATTAATCCTATTCCTAAACCAAGAAGAAATTGGAACCTTGTCCAAATTAATTTGACCAAACTTTAAAGCTAAATTGGAGTAGTTTAACTAAATATTCTAAATTAAAATTTAAATATTCAGAAACTATACAAAAAGTACTATATGTTGTAATTTATCTTACACAGTTTGACTCACGATAAGGGAAATACGTCATTTAAATTGAGACGGAGGGAATACTACTTAAATTCTTTTTTTACTACTTTAATTTTTCTTTGTTTATTAGAAAAGAAAATGAAATGCAGCTAGTCAACCACAACAGTTTCAAACTAGGCAGAATGACCTTTATATCCTTTCTCAGAACAGGCTGGGGACGCATGCATGGTGGCAGGGGTCGTTGGTTACTAGGATTATGAATTTAGGATACTAATTTTAATATTAAATTCGAAATTACATTTTATCCGTGATTTGATTATTAATATTAGCTAATATCGATGCAAAATTGATACCAAAATCTTAATATTATATATGGTATAGAGAAGGTGAGATTATTATAATCTTGGGATAGCACGAGCAATGTTGAGCTTTGTGGTCGTTAACGGAAACAAATGAGAGGAGCACAACACCCTCCGCACTAAATTGGCTAATCAAAGTGAAAGCGGTCAGCTTTTTTTGTATGGGTCACCAATAGAACTGTAAAAATCTAATATTTTTAAATTACTCGGGCTGGTTCTAAATCAGCCTTTCATTCAACTTATTTGTACCCCTACACCTTAGAGATATATATAGATGATACAATGGCAACCACGCACAATACTGAAAATCCAACATTTCTTTTTACCCTTTGTTTCTCAGCTTCTCATTCCCACATGCACCAACCTTCCGAGATAAACGCAGGTAAATATGTTTGTTCGTTAGAAGGTAAATTAATCAATGAATTAATATTCAATCTCCTTTCCTCTCTCTTTCTTTCTCTCTCATCCCTAGTCCAAAGGAAGAAAGCCAACGCCATTGGAAGATAGACAAACATGGGAACATACAGATCAGAGGAGGATTACGATTACCTGTTCAAGGTGGTACTCATTGGGGATTCTGGTGTTGGCAAATCCAACTTGCTTTCTCGCTTTACTAAAAACGAATTCAGCCAACAATCTAAGTCCACCATTGGTGTCGAGTTTGCCACCCGAACCATTCATGTCGATGACAAGATTATCAAAGCCCAGATTTGGGACACTGCCGGCCAAGAAAGGTACCCATGCCTTTTTTCCTTTCATCACACCATATTAGACTTAACTCAATCTCAATTTCCTATTGCATGCACACGTTGCCCTTTTTCTTATTTATATATTTCCAAACCAAGAGTTCAGTTCATTTCCCAGATTTTCCTATCAACTCTTTTTTCATACTATTCATTAATCGTACCATCCAATTGATATGATTTGTATTATCCCAAATCTCAACTAGTATTAAAGATGGGAGTCACATGGAAGTTTGTTTTTCTAAAGATGCATTGATGCGTTCGAGGGAAATTTATGTTTGAGAAAATATGTTGGTTTCTAGAATTACATTAGGATATTTGATATAGAAATATTCTGAAAGCAACAATGTCAAAACATCTGACGTTGGAAGCTATACTTCAAGTTATGATTTTGCTGTCATTTCATAAATGTTAAAAAATATAATTTCTTGATGGGTTACACTCCCAACAATTTTACATCACTCCCCACCAACAGAAATGGCCAGGAAATGAAAAGAAGATGAAAGATCCAACACAAAAATATCCATCGTTTGCCCACTTTCGTTTGATTTATTATCTTTAGAGGTAGCCACTCCAAAGGGCTTCTTTTTAAAAATTAGTTAGTTGCATTCTGAATTTTAATTTTGCAATTTATTTTTTTCAGAACATTTTTGTCCTAAATTGTTCTAAAATCAAAAAATTTAATTCAAAATTTCAAGACAAAATAAAATATTGGATAATCTCTAAATAGCATTGTTGAGAATTACTATATGTGCACTTGCCCCTTTTGAATGTGCTGCCTTTTTTATCACCTATTAATGCCAGGAGATTGTTTCTAAACACCCTTCGGCAATCAATCTAGGTACCGAGCCATCACAAGTGCTTATTATAGAGGAGCAGTTGGTGCTTTACTTGTTTATGATATTACTCGCAATGTAACATTTGAGAACGTAGCAAGATGGCTCAAGGAACTCAGAGATCATACAGACCAGAACATCGTCGTCATGCTAGTCGGGAACAAGGCGGATCTACGCCACCTACGTGCTGTTCCCACTGAGGACTCTAAGGGTTTTGCTGAAAGGGAACGTACTTTCTTCATGGAAACATCTGCTCTTGAGGCACTGAACGTTGAAAACGCCTTCACAGAAGTGCTGACTCAGATTTACTGGGTGGTCAGCAAGAAGGCTCTCGATGCAGGAGACGACCCAGCATCTCTGCCTGCAGGACAAACAATCAATATTGGAAACGATGTATCTGCTGTTAAGAAGGGCGGATGTTGTTCAGGTTGAGCAAGGATCAAACCACTCACTACTACATTTCTCAGAATGCAGCTATAATTTTGAAACTGCAGAATATGCAAGGCTGCTGAGAGTTTCAGCTTCCTGTACAAAATTTGTATAGCAATACCCAGTCTACGACTGTACACTATGTAAAAGAAGAATTCCAGAACCTAGTAAAGGGGGGGGGGGGGAGGGGAGGAATGGAGATGCAAGTAAATTTTGCTTAAGAACCATTTTGTTTTGTCTTTTCATAAGTGTACACTGGCATTACAGATATTTCAGCAGCGAAAATGGTAAAGGCAACTTTATCACTACTACAGAACGTCAACTGACAATAACTCAAAAATTAAGAGTGTTATTGATATGCACGTCTACTGTACAGGAAATATGCATCAAAACTCTTTTTAACGAAAACATCTCAGCTTACTATTGCTTTTCTTGTTTCATTGGACACGAAGGTTGAAGAAAAAGAAACACGCTTGGAACTTGCTTTGACTCTCAGCAGGTGACCAGCAGATATTGGTCTGGTATGCCACATCCTAATAAAATTTTGTTTCTTTTCTGGAAGTGGTGCACTGAATTTACAAATCACGTGTTGGGAGTGATTGCGCTTACATCTACATAGAGCTTGCAGAAACATAAGTTCAAGAAGCCAGAGGGAAGGGCGTTGGGAGGGGCAAGAGAGACTTCAGCGGTCCATGGGTACCTTATTTGATCAAGTGAGGAGAGTGACACTACAGACCTGTGCCATCCAAAAGACAAATATAGAGAAACGATAAGTAAATTTTGGTGCAACAACCTACTTTGGATAAACAACCGAACAAAACTAAGAAAAAACATAGAATTGCATCATCCCAACAGCGGAAGCTCATTCACCATCTTCTTGCCCCTCCCTCAAAATTTTAAGAGAATGGTAAATTAATGACAGAAGACACTATTATATGATCTTCGATTCATGAATTTTCTTCATTATCCTTTTCTGCGTATCCTTATTCATGAAATATCACAATGATTTAATAACAAAAACCATCAGTTAATTTGAACCATACATTGAGACAACACATTCCATTACTGTTAGATTTTTTTAGAATTACTTGTTGTTTCTTTCGTTTCGTTTCCTTACTATCTTGTTGTTATTGCTTGGTGCTATTGCTTTTCTTCTCGTCTTTCGTGAGTCGAGGGTCTATCGGAAACAACCTCTCTACCTTCAAGGTGGGGGTAAGGTCTGTGCACACACTACCCTCCCAAGACCCCACTTGTGAGATTACACTGGGTTTTTTGTTGTTGTTGTTGTTGTTGTTGTTGTTGGAGACAACACATTCATGGTAAAAGCAAACATACAATTCTAGTCTTTCAAAATCCTATTACCAGTACTGCAGCTTCAGCTTGTAGCCAACACCCCTCAAAAACTGCTCTACAACAACTTGGCTATAACAGGATTCAGGTAATGTCAAAGTAGGGCTAGAGAAGGCTGCCTTTGACAAACTTTGTCAATTGAAGACAATCTATATAGTCCATTTTCTTCTCTTTTTTTGGGCTACTAATCCACTCCTTTTGGGAGACATGAATCAAGAGAGCTCTTAATTTGCTAATTCTTTTTCGGTCCCTTCATAGGAACTACTCTAATTCAAAATTGACAAGTCGAACACATTAAACACCCAGCTTAAAAGACAAGGAAAAGAAATAACTCCTCAGCTTGTTATCTTTTCTGCAATGCAGCTTTTATTAGAAGATTTAAGAAATAGCAGGCTCATATGGGAAGTGAAGTCAGGATGTAATATGTAAGTTCATGCTAGAACATAACATGTGGTGTGAGCAACCACAGTAGAGAGCTGAGTAGCTAGGAGAGATTTGTAGACAAAGAATGGTGATGTTAACTATCTCATGCGGTAATGAGATCACACCTTCTCTTTGGGGAAAGCATGAAACTTGTAGTCGACCAAGAAAAAAAATTAGTCCAGGGCAAGGTGGTCCGTACAGGACTAAAACCATTAGCACTTTGAAGGGTATTTCACAAACAAGATATAAATCAACATTTAGGGGATTAGTAGAATTTATATGCGCTGCTGCTTATCTAAATGATCAAACCTAAAAACAGTGTTTAACGTAATACAAACATAACAAGAGGCTGTAATGGAAATGGAATTCTGAGAGAGCCAGGACAAAATCTTTTTAAAAGCTTTCATATAAAATGCTTCTTGGTTCTTGCCATTATTAGTCACTTGCCGCAGCCCAACTGAAAAATCAAGAGGCATTAGGCAATGCATCCAGAACTCTACAGACACTTGTCTAGACATGCTTCGTTTATTGGCAGCTAGGATCTCTGCATTACATATGAATAAAGAGATCAGGGGAAAAAGATAAACTCTGCATGCTTATTTGCTCCTTCACATATACAAAGAGCAAAGAGGGCTACGTTCTGTCTTCAGCAGGATAGGATAGGTAAAAAAGAAAAGCACAAATGGATAAATTTCCAATATTAGCTTAACAAAGGAAATGAAACTATAAGATTGTTCAGCAAGTGGATAAGGATATCATGGATGCTCTAGACTGTCAAATCCGCTTACAGAATCAATGATGTTCACTGAGGGGTTGCTTGGTTACCAGGATAAGGATACTAATCCCGGGGTAGATTCGATAGCATATGAATTGTATTTATCCCATGTTTGGTTATGGTATTAGATAGTGGTGGGATAAATTTATACCAAAATGCTGGGATTAACTATCCTATATAGAAGGTGGGATAGCTAATCCATAGAATATCCTTGTCTATCCCACCTGGTAACCAAACAACCCCTGAGTAACTCGGATGAAGAGTTGCACAAGGGTGACATATTTTTGTAACCTTTCGAATTGTAAAGTTTGTTCTAAGCGCCTAATTGAAGTTGTTAAGCCATATTTACGATGTCCCCCTTATTTTAAGATAAATAAGAAAACATGGAAACAATCCTTTGGAATTCCCGCAGAAGCTTTTATCCATTCGTCAAGGACCAAATGGTAATCCAGAAACACCCCCACCCCAAAATAAAATGAGACGGACCGCCAAGCCTACAAATTTAAATTGAAGAATAGAAAATCATCAAGCATGGCTAGGATCCACATAAGCAACAAAACCTCAAAATTATAACAAGTGAGCTTCAGCAGTATCATTTATTTTCCATCCCCTTCGTCACAAGAACTACGCATATACCAAAAGTGGCATTGCACCTTCCTTATCCCAATAAGGACCATTAACCGCACAACTTCACTTATATTCGCAAAAGCATAACAAGTCCAAACTCTCGATAAAGTAAGAGGTTTGCAGCCAAGTCTTGGGGGGGGGGGGGTGTCCACAGTGTAAGATATGGGATTGGTTGAGCCCAGTAGCTTTTGCCTAGACCCTATATGAGTTAAGAAATCCACTAAATATGAACAAATGTTAAATTTCAAACCCAATTATTAGCATTGGACGCTATCCTAAAATTTTGAACCCATATAACTGACCCCAACTAGTTCGGTATTCGCAGACAGTTATTGTTATTTAATATAACACGCACAATACACGAACTTAAGCAAAGTTATTCTATTGCAATAATCTTCACATGTAACACGGTGTTATAAGAAAAGAGTTTTAACTTTTGTGAATTGACAACATAACCTACTATAACTAGTTAGATTTGTACTAACGGTGTAAACAGTTTTTACACTGTTAGTGAATATAAATCTGTGCACTCACAATGTATTGATTTTTCCAGTGACAGGTTAATTTGACCGACAACAACATGTAATAAGAACAAAAACTGCGAGAAATGCAAGTTTGTAAGACTAACCTAAAAACAAATTATCGTCATCATCAACTTCGCTTAACCTCCGCAACATCAGCAACAACATCAGATGAAGAAGCATTTTTAGTATCCAAGTCTTCGCGCTTGAAAGAGGGCAAAGGATTGGAGCCCTTAATAATCCAACCAAGTGCGTAAAAAGATAACCCAGCTAATATAGCAGTACCCCAAGCGTGAGAATACCATTTGCTGTACTGCCTAATAGCGAACCTCCATTGCTCTCTCAGTGTTGCAGGGTCCGGATTTGAACGGTCCGGCGGGTTTGGGTAGTTGTGACCGCCGGAAAATCCGCCGTTAGAGGATCCGCCGGAGATTTTAGGCGGATTTGTTGACGGCGTTTGAGGGAGGTTGCCGGTAGGTTTAGGGTTTTGATGGTCGGTCATGTTCGAGGGCAGAAGCGGAAGTTGAAGGAAGCCGAGATACAAGTTTTCCGTACTGATGAAAGCAAAATGTTGTTCTACTACTTTAGCTTCTGTGAGAATCCGTGTGAGCGCTTGCCACGTTTTTAGCATCTCTATTTCTTATTTATACATAATTTAAATATAATCGGACCCTAATATTTAAATTTGGGATAATTGGTAAGAGAATAGAAGATAATGAGAATTGAACTCATACTTGTTATAGGGAAGACTTTTACTGATATCACTAAAATATAATTTTGGTAAACAAGTAGTTTTAACATACTGTTTACGGTACCATTAACTATAAATTATGATAAGTAAATTCAATAAACTTTTACTGATATCACTAGAATATAATTCTTGATTCTAACTAGTTCAATTCCAAGATTTTTTATATGAGAGCTTCCATCTTTCCCTTTAAAACAAAAATTTGCGATGGTTATGGAGCCAAAAAAAAATACAAAGAAAAAAAACCTTAAAACACTCAAAATCTCATGCATAAAAGTCTTATCTCTTAGCTATGTTGTGAGTTTTCGTCTTTTATGCTCGCTGCAAACTTTGAAATGAAATCAAAATTGGCACTCAGCACAGAGATGACATGAATTTTCTTAGTTTTTTGTTTAGACTTCTGATTTACTAGTTCTACAATCTACATTTAACTATAGTTTATTTAGTTTGAATTTGATCCAATTATGCTATTTACCAGAGATGACATATCTTATTGATAGAAGAGATGTGATTCCATATCTAAGGATCAGAACTGATTAAAACAAATCGAGTTAATCCAAAAAGGCCGAACCAAATACACCCTTCTACTCATACTCTATCATTAGTAAAAGATGTATATTAAAGTCAATATGAGACAACCCGCCACCTTTAAATCCTGAATCCGCCATTTAAAAAATATCATCACTCAAGAAATGAGTCCGGAGACTGTATTAAATAGCTCTATTAGTAGTAGAGAAGACAAATAAGCACAACTAAAGCTTAAAGTAACAAAAGCAAACAACCTAATTAACTCATTAATGAAAACAAAATATCATATCCTTCCCTATGAAGATTTTTTTTAGTTAGTGTATTGATACTCCAAACAGAAACAGTCTCTTGCAGAAATGCAATGTAAAGTTGTGTACACACGATCCAATGTAGTCCGATCCTTTCTCGGACCCTGCACATAACAAGAACTTGGTGCACTATGCTGCCCATTGATGCTCCAAGCAAAAATCAAAGAAGAGTTTGTAGCTTTTGAACAAAAGCATCAATATAAGAATCCTCAAGCCCTTTGCTTAATAAAAACTCCCTCCACTTTGCGCGATTCGCTCTTATCTCCCTTCCCTCTTCACTCTCATCATTCATTACCATTTTTATGGCCTTACAAACACTTTCTCTAGTAAACAATCCATTCTCTTCATCTCTCTCAACTTCAACTCCAACTCTCAAATCTCCACCAAACAACCTTGCATTAACGAATTGATCACCAAAATTTGGGACTAAAACCAATTGACCCTCAGTAATCATAGCCTCTGATAAAGAATTTCCACCACAATGAGTAACAAAACATCCCACAGAAGGGTGTGATAAGATCAGCTGTTGCTCTGCCCAACCTGAATGAACAATCCCTTTTCCTTCTATTCTCTCCTTAAAACCTTCTGGTAATGCATCTTCAATTGTCTCGGCTTCAAAAGGCGGTTTTAAGGCAGCAAAAAATGGAAGACCAGTAAGTTCTAGACCTAAAACAAGTTCTTGGAATTGTTCTTTCTTGAGCTTGCATTCACTACCAAATGCACAAAAAATCACAGTCTTTTCTTGGAATTTTTCTAGCCACTTAGACAAATTTTCCTCTAGATTTGAAGTATCTATTGGTTCTGGCAATATTGGTCCGGCTAAAATGACCGGTTTCTTGAACTTATTCTCAACAAATTCACAATATGGTCCTTCAATTTCCTTAGTAGTTTTGAATGCAATGACATCCCCATCTTGAAAAGCCAAAAGTAAACGTCGTGTGAACGACACTGAGCCTGAGCCTGAGCCTGAGCCTGAGCCTAAGCCTGAGCCGGAACCACTAGATTCTTTCCCTATCGAATGTAGAGCTGCGATTAAACGAGCTTCATATTTGTGAAGTTTGATAGATGAATTAGGAGGAAAACCAAGTGGAGGTTCCATCATTTCATCCTCTGGAGTTGGTTTTTCGCCACGCATAAGATAACCGACAGATGAAGGAGTAATGGAACAGTAATGTATTGACTTTACTCCATATTTTCTAGCAACTAATGGAACCCAATATGCAAAATCATAAAGAATGAAATGGGGTTTGAGTTCTTGAATTAAAGACTCAATCTTTTGTTGTGTAAGATCCAATGCTTGCCAAAGTAGATTTTGCTTGAAAATAGGAATGTCTGAAGTTGTTTCAGCTCCAATAGGGAGACCTTCAACATGTGGAACTGTGATTGATATGAAGTTTATGAGTTGAGGGTAAAGATTGAATTTTTCCAATTTAGAAAGTGTATTGGTAGGATGAATAAAGAAAATTGTGTGGCCTCTGTCAGCTAATTTGTTGGAGAGATGAAGAAATGAAGTAAGATGGCCCATTGCATACCATGGATACATAACAAAAGTTAGCTTCTTGTCCTCCATTTTGTCTTCTTTGATCTGCAAAACCAACAATTTGAACCCAAAAAAAACATGTAAGACTAGAAGGCAGAACTCCTCACCTTTTAAAAGGAAATATTTAACTGGTACAGTATTAAACTATGTTACTCAGATCCTTCAAAAATATTAGTGCACTTGTGTCGGATCCTTCAAAAATGCGTTAATTGTTAAGGAGCCGACAAGGGTGTGGTGTCATTTTTGGAGGATCCTTAAATGTAGACTCGGTGATAAGGTTATTTGAGTGGAAATCCAGATATTGTGAAAATTAACAAATAAATTGTTAATGACAGTAACAGAAAGTAAAGTAACACAGTAATTCCATTAAAATTTTCACTATGAACAAATACTCTAATTAGAATATCCTCATAAAGTCACTCAGAAAGAGATTAGTCACTCATTTTAACAAGTAACACAACCCAACCAATTCTCAAAAAATATAAATTTGTAGTGAATTCGAACAAGTAACTAATCCCAACATGAAAGTATTGAACAAACTCATATAAGCAAAAAATCTCAAATAGCCTTGATCATGAGCCATGTAATTATCACTATAAATAAGAGCCATAATTCCAATAGTAGTAGCTCATATTGACATAATAGAAGTAAGTGGATCGATCAAGTATCTGAAGTATAAAAAAATTATTATTGATGATCCAAGACTATACATATTAATAAAAAAAACTGCTATTTATTTGTTGAATAGACGTGTAGATTAAAGAAATCATAACTATACTTAATAATAAAACACTCTAAAAGCTCACATACGGCAAAAAGATTTTGTTGTCAGTGAAAATGAATAAGTCTCACTCTTATTAACATAGTGACCGGAATTGGAATAAAAAGTATGATCCAAGCATATTATGTATGTTAAGGACTTACCAATTTACCGTCAAACCGGTGTGGTGAAATGCTTGTAATTCCTTTGTTATTAATTAAAGGTTTCGAGTTTGAGCATTGAAATAAAAAAAACTCCTGATAGAGAATATATTTCCTTAATGAATCATAGCAACGCGAATATGAATTATGTTTTCCATAGAAGGTCACTGAAATCTAGAAAATATGAAAGTAGAAGGCTAAAGAATGATCAAAAGGATTTAATCAAGGACTTTTTCAAGATCCTCTAAATAAGACTTTCAATCTCTTATTCAGAGAAAGGTTAGCGTTAACTTCTCCCACCATATATATTTTTATAGTCTCTGATCAGAAACTATCGGGGGAAAAAAAAACTGAAATGAAAAAGTTAAACATTGTGATTCAAGAGGCAATAAAGTAGGAGGAAATGCGTAGCTCTAGCTATTATGAGCATATTCTTTAGGTTTTAACTAAGTTAGTCTTTGGTACCCGCTAAATTATAGTATAAATTTTATTAAATAATAAGATATTTGGGTCAGGGTGGGAGTGGTCCCAGCGGAGGACAATATGCGGGAAGCGAGACTTAGATGGTTTGGGCATGTGAAGAGGAGAAGCACAGATGTCCTAGCAAGGAAGTGTGAGAGGTTGGTCTTGATAGGTTTGAGAAGAGGTAGTGATAGGCCAAAGAAGTATTGGAGAGAGGTGATTAGGCAGGATATGCGTTGCTTCAGCTTATCGAGGACATAACCCTTGATATGAAGGTGTGGAGGTCGAAAATTAAGGTAGAAAACTAGTAGGTAGTCGAAAGTGTTTCTTTCCCATACTAATAGTACTATGTTAGTCTTATATTTGTTTCACTTTATTTTCTTATTATCTTATCGTTATTAATGCGTGCTACTACTGATTTCTCTTCATCTTTTCTTGAGTCAAGGATCTATCAAAAATAGTTTCTCTATCTTCTAATAAGCAGTGTAACATCTGCATATACACTACCTCCATAGATCCCACTATACTAGATTTTTTGTTGTTGTTTGTTTTGAGTTATAAGCTAAAACTTTAAACAATTTAAATTCCTAAAAATGATGAATATTAATCTAACTAAGCTAGCTCAATCAAGAACCATGACATTGTTGTGGTCATACTATTATGTTATTAATGGTAAAATGCAAAAGTTAGAGTTAAAATTGTTTATGAATATAAAAGTGATCATTCTTTTTGTAAATACTTAATTTTTGTCTTATATATATGTGTGTGTATCTGTTTGTTCTTATTTGTGTATGTATAGGTTTTAAGAATTGAGTAATGGTTTAATAAACGGGGTACGGATTGGGCTAGTAAAATTTAATTAAAAATGACCCAAAATTTGAGCCCAAAGAGCCCAAATCCGGTCCAAAAGGGGCTGCCAAGAAGAGCTTAAAACGACGTAGTTTTGTCTTGAAACTACGTCGTTTTGGTTAAGTGACAAGATTCAATCTCATCCACCCATCTTGATTTAATCCAACGGTCCTAGTTTGATCTTCATCCTAGGTATTTAAAGCCTAAAATCCCCAAAAATTTGCCCCATTTCCCCCTTATTTCCTCTCTCTTCTTTCCCTCTCCTTCTTCTCTCTTCTCTCTCTCTTCACTCTCTCTACGCCGCCCCAGCTCCGCCCACCGCCGCCTGCAGGAAATCGCCGCTGCCGGCAGGCCACCTCCAAACACCTCCAAATTCACGCCACGTAATCTCCACAACTTCCTCTTTCCATATTTCCAAACCAAATCCTAAAAAAATCCCTCAAACTCCTTGAATCTTAGATCTAGGAAACTTTTCCGTCATTTTTTTGCCCAAATTCTTGAAGCTCCAACCACTACCACCCCAAAATACCTACATCAATGGATAGAGTTCATCCAGACCTAACTATTGATGTCAATTCTACCCCAAAAATTCGGCGACCAAAATCCGGCCTAATTCCGGCTCCCTCCCGAAACACCCTCTTTGGCATATCACCATTTTTTTCGGCCTGTTGATGTATAAAATGGTAAAATACTATTCTTTTTCATGGATGATTTTTTTTTTAAAATTTTCATTTTTTTTTTGTCTATTATTAATTTTTAGCATTAGTTTTTGAAGTTTGAAATGTTAAATTTTCTATTTTTGCACTTGTTGAAGTAGTAAAATAGTTTTGTATTGATAAAAGTGAGGTAATGAAAAATACTTAAGAGTATATGGTACTTGTTTGGTTGTTTGTTTACTGCTTCAAGACTCTTTGAGTACAACACTCAAAAGTTAAATTGTTTGGTAAGAAAATGTAGACCTTTGGATATTATTTGAATAAAGTCTATCTTTGAATAGTGGAAAGCAGATTTTGTTTGAAATACTTACAAGATTTGAACTAGAAAGTTTTGCTTTTTGAATTTAAGAGCAGATTTTGTATAAAAATCTGTCAAAAAGATTGATTTTTAATTTTTTGAAATAGCTGGTTGTTTTGATATATAGAGGGGACTCCATCACATTTTGGAGGGGATCATTTTCTGCTTTTGAACATACAACAAAAAAAAAATTAGCAGCTGAAGCATCCTTTAGTAAGCTAAAATTGTAAGTCTTAAGAGTGAATCTTAAAGTGCAAACCTTTTTTTTAGAAAAGTATAAGTCCTCTTTAGAGTTTGCTTCTAGGTTTCTTCTCTGAGTTTTCGAGATGTTTTAACACGAATTTGTTGTTGGTTTTGCTGTTGTTGTGCTGCTATTTTTATGCTGCTTTAGTTGCTGAGCTTCCATTCTTTGTTGCTGTATTTATTATTCTGCGACTCAGGTAACTCTTTAATCTTATGTTGCAGATGTTTTCACATTAACAAGAAGATTTGAACTCATCTTGATTGTTGGGAGCATGTCCATTTAAATAAATGAGTGTTTAGCTAAATTTCTTTATTGTTTAAATATATCTTGTTGTAGTTCATATGCAAAATAAATCATTGGTTGATCAAACACTTTTTTATTCATGTGTTATTTGTCTTTACTATCTATTATAGTATTGATGCATATAAAATTGAGATGTTCCAAGTAGGTTGCAATGTGCTTAAAGACTCCTTTTGCACCTTTGCAGTTCTGGCCAGTTTATGCAAAATAACAAAAGAGACATGCTTGAAACCTTTATTTATTTTTACAGATTTTATATGTGACCATCTCTGCTAGGATTTTAGATTTTTTTTTGGTAGAAAGTGGCTAGATCCTAAATAGGTTTTGAACTTGCTAGTTAAAAATAAGGGTTAATGGCTTAGAGCAAAAGAGGGCAGACTCGCAATTTAGCCCAGGTGGGCTGTCGTAGTAAACCAGCATTTGAAATCTATTGGGCTTTCAGCTTGTGACCATTTCGGAGCCCAATAATTGGCCAAGGCAAAATCTGTCCAATAGGCCCAATGCTTTTAAAAAGTCTATAAATATTTTGTCTATTTATTTCATAGATGTTGGCCCAATGCCATAACTAAGTAAGCAAATTGACCCACTTTCTCAATAAATAATATGATCTATCTTCAAAATAATACTTAGTAGATTAGTTAAATAGACTTATTAAGAATTAGTTAATTGTCATGATGTGTAATAATAATCCAATAACTTAAGTACCTTTAATTAATTTAAACGCTAGGCAACCAGTAGGTCCGTTTTAACTTTTTATTATTATTATTTCACGGACTCGCTTGCGTAGCGTGATATTAACTCTTAATATTTTAATTCAGTAATCTCATACTATTTCTACTAGCTTTAATTATTTTCTAATTTAATAAACTCTTTGCTAAACTCGCGGATTCGCTTGCGTAGCGCGATAGTAACTCTTAATAAATATTTTTTTCAATGCACAAATATAGTAATTTTTCTGAAAGTAATAACGTGTTAATAATTCTTTGTCATGACTGTGGATTCGCTTGCGTAGTGCTGTTATGACTAAGCCAATAAATTTTGTCTAGATTACACATTCGTTAGCGTAGTGTGATTATGACATTTTATTATTATTATATTTTCATCAAATAAGTAAAAGCGGACATAAGAAAAGCATAAAAATCAAATAAATCACCGTTTATCCAAGTTTAATTCAAGCCAAATGTTGTCAATAAAGCGACCGTGCTAGAACCACGGGACTCGGGGAATGCCTTACACCTTCTCCCCGGTCAACAGAATTCCTTATCCGGACTTTGTTTTCGCGAACCAATAGTAAAAGAGTCTAACCTTCCTTTGAATTGGGATTCAAATAAAAGGTGACTTGGAACACCGACAAAAATCAATTCCAAGTGGCGACTCTGTAAATAAAATAATCCCTATTTCAAAATTGTCACTTTAATTGGAAAAACTCTTTAACCCACAATCCATAACCCACATTATCTTTTGGAGGGGTAAAAAGGGGTGTGACAGCTTTGGCGACTCTGTTGGGGAGGTACTCAAGAATTCGAGCTTGTACATTGACTTTATTTGGCTTTATTAATTTTTTGTATATAACTGTGATTTATTTGGGCATAATGTGCTACTTGCTTGCTCTTTACCGTTTTGATATTGTTGAACTGTTTTATAAATTGTCTTCTTGCGCACCCCCTTTGAGTCTTCTGAATACAACCTCGGGAATCGCGGATACGCGCCCCATTCTTTGTTGAGATAAAGCCGGTGGGCCTGGGCTCCCGGTAAAGGATTATTAGTCACCCATATTTAAGAACGGGGAAGGTCCAGAGTTAAGCCGGAGAAGTATTGCTCCCGGTACGCTACCCTTTTCCAACTCGAGTTGTTCGCTCGTTTTATGGTCAGTCTAGATACGCCTCATCCCCTAGGACTTTTAAAATATAGAAGAACAAGCCACATGACTGGTTATCCCTAGTAGGATCGTTTTGTTGCATCATATGCACTTGACTTAGCGAAGCTCGGCACAGGGGTCGAGTCTGTATAAGACAGGTATCCTTTTTGAGACTATCATGTTCACTTATGTGCTACTTGTTGCATCATTTGGAAGGCTTGCTTGCATTTGTTGACCGGCTTTAGAAAATTAGTTGAGCGAAAAAAGAAAAAG
The DNA here is from genome assembly GCF_000393655.2 of Nicotiana sylvestris. Classification (NCBI taxonomy): domain Eukaryota; kingdom Viridiplantae; phylum Streptophyta; class Magnoliopsida; order Solanales; family Solanaceae; genus Nicotiana; species Nicotiana sylvestris. Next base: position 15,669,178 of record NC_091064.1, read on the forward strand.
AAAAGTCTTTCCCAAGTTTTGTACAGGTAATTCGTTTTTACCAAATAAAAATAATATAAAAATGGTCTAGTCTTGGTTAGAACTACGCGGGTCTGATTCTGATCGGATGTGAGATATGTAGGCAAACCTCATCGGTTCCCCTCCCCCCCCAAAAAAAATCAAATATATTTCTCTTTACTTCCTTCTTTAGAAAATAATTTTTTAGAGACCCCAATTTTAAGAAAATCAAAAAAAATTCAAAAATATTTTCTTCTTTTTTTTTTTATAAGTCTTTCTTCCACAAAAAAAAAATCAAAATCAGATTTTTTTTTTCTTCAAAAATCACAAAAAATAAATAAATGAAAAAGAAAAAAAACGAAAATTCCCAAAAAAAATGTTGAATTCCAAAATATTTTTTTTTTCTGCTTCAGAAGTTTTTCTTTCAAAAATTAAAAAAAAATATTCAAAATTCAAAAATATTTTATTTCTTCTTTAGAAGTGTTTATTTCAAAAAATTCAAAAAAAAAAAGAAACTTTAAAAATGAAAAAAAATATTTTTTTTAATTCTTTCTTTCAACAATTCCAAAAACAAAATGAAAAAAAATCGAATTTAAAAAAAAAATCGCTCTTCTTTAGAAGTCTCACTTTCAACAATTCAATAAAAGATTGATATCTAAAAAAAAATCTTTCTTCTTTTGAATCCTTTCTTTCTACCAAAAAAAATCCAAAATTATTTTCCTTGTTAGGAGCTTTCGTGGGGTTATTTGTATATGAGTAAAAAACGAGAGTTAGTTTGTGTACTTTATTCCTGATTTTTTCTAAACTACGCAATGATCTGATTCATGCGGCGTCATGATGCGTAGGCAATCCCCATCGAATTCGATTATAACCATAAAATTAACTGAGGAAAAAATAAACTAAAAAAAAGAAAGAAAAAAAAGAGAGAGAAAAAAAGAGTGACAAAAAATAAAAAAGTGACCAAAAAAAGAAAGGAGAATGCCAAAAAAATAAAAAGCGATAGAGACGAAAAAAATCAAGAGTGATTAAATAGAGGTAGAAATAAAAGAAAAGAGGTACATACTTAAAGGGTTAGTTAAGGCCGGGATGAAACATGCAATCGTTCAAACACATGGTAGAAATGTTTAACTATTAGGTGCATTGCATCCCCAACGTGCGATTTCCTATGTGTTAAATGTCTCAAAACTAACGAGGTTGTGGTGTGAGCAAATTAGTCATGTTCTGTTCAGGTGGTTGGTATGCAGTGATGAACGCGCAACCTTGCACGCGGCCACAACATTATACACAAAACCGAGCTCCACCTCCCAGAAATGCACATCCTTGCCCAACTTCATATAATCCTCAACCAAATGATCTCCGATACAATCCTCGCCCAAGAGAGCCTTTCAGAAAGAATTAGTTCACCTCTATTGGTGAATCGTATTCAAGCTTGTTCCAAAAGCTAATCAGGCTAGATCTATTGCAGCCAGTGGCCCCGAAATGGCTGAACCCTGAGTCCCCCTCGCACCGAGCTGATGCTAGATGTGAATACCACTCTAGAGAAGTGGGACACGGTATAGAGGACTGTTGGACCCTCAAAAGGGTAGTTGAAGATTTGATTGAAACTGAAAGAATCGTTTTTCGGGATGAGGAAGCTTCTGATGTGATAATCTGTTGTCTGCCCACAACATTGAGCCAATGGTCAGAATGATTTGCGAAGCTGAAGGATTTGATCCGGCACCGAAGGCCATTGCAACCTTTACCGAGATAGAAGAAAAGCCAAAAATGGTCGCCAAGTATGAAAGTTCCCCATCAAATGGGAGTCTTAGTGGCCAGTCTTGCTATCCTTTCTGCATCCGGATTATCTCAGGGTGTGATCCAAATATTTTACCTTATTATCTTACTTTCTGATGCAAACCCTTCTATATTCAAAAAATTGAAAAAAAAAATCAAATAAAAAAAATCAAATATCAAAAAATCAAATGAAATTAATATTTCATTTTCCAGGAATGTCTCTTTTCTTAATCTTGTCATTTTTCTTTCTTATTCTCTTTTTAGTTCTGTTAAATGCAGATTTCAATAATATGACATGCTTGCGAACTTCATGCCTAGATCCTGAAAGCTGTCAGACCTCGAAATAATGAATCAAGGATTAGATAGCAATGAAGATAAAGTTTAAGGAAATAAAACAAAGAGTTGGAACAACTGAAGGAAAATTGGTTCCTGGATTGGAAAGGTCCGTACATTGCAACAAGAGTACTACCAAAAGAGTGCGTTGCACTTGAGACACATCGAAGGAAATGTCCCTGAAATAACTGTCAATGCAAATGCAGTCAAAAGGTACTATGTTGGATCCTCCATATAGTACTAATATTCTCCAATTTGGATAACGAAGGCTTTCATTCTCGCTAACCAAATACTATCAACCCTTTGCAAACCCTTTGAGCCAACTCCCATTCTTTGATCACCCTTTTTGGAACCTGAAAGTGTTATTGAAAAATGAAACGAAAAAAAAAAGAAAAAGAAAAAATGTACAAAAAAAAAGAGGAAGAAAAGACAAAGAAAAAGAAAAACAAAAGAGGAAAGGGAAAGGAAAAAGAAAAAGCAAACAAAACAAAACAGAAAAACGAAAAAAAAAAGTTCCCTGAACTACGTTCGACTTGATTCCGAAAGGATACGTAGGCAACCTCTCTCTGGGGTTCAGTCACACCAAAATAAAAATCCAAATTCCCCCAAAAGTGAAACTGGGCCAGATGTTGTAATGGTCCGGCTATGATCCCGCCTGAATGGTTCCAAAGTTGTAATTCGATCCAAATTATTTTTACCCAAATCCTTTCAAGTCCTTCCGATCAATCAGTGAGAATGTTCAAGGATCATAGAATATGACTACTTGGATCCGATGCAATAAAAATGAGAGAAATAAAATGAGAGAGTCTTATCAGTGAAAACTCGTACGGGCACTGTAAGGCGATAGTGAGCAGAGAAATGAGAGAGTCTTATTGGTGAAACCCCATATATGCACCATAAGGTGACGGTTAGTAGAGAAATGAGAGAGGTTAGTTATCGAAAACCTACAATGGGCGCTACTAGCCGAATAAGGGTCTTTGATTCTCCGGCATGAGCACAACCAAGATAAATTCAAGATGAACATTTGCGGCGGATTTTGAGAATTAGACAACTCAGACAGATTAGGCATCTAATCCAAAATGCATGTCATGATTCATTAAAGTCGGCATATACCTCTAGATAAGTCTCCCTATTCCTTTCCCCGAAAGAGACACCTTTTGTTTAAGCACAGTTCGTTTTCGCTTCCAATTATTATTCTATTTTTACCCATAATTTTTCTTTGAGTCCCCTTCGGTCTAATCCTGCATCAAAATCGAAGCAAAGAAAGGGCTGCAAAACTGGCTACAGCTTCCCCGTAATGTCGAGCACAATTTGGGGCATATATGGCATTGACGAAGGCACGGATCCATCTCTGATCTCATTCGATAAGACAAACAAAGTATCTCAAAAAAAAAGAGCTGAAAAGGTCGCCTAAGCAAGACCTGCTTTATGAGAAACGTTGATGAGTACTACGGACACAAACTGATACTGGGGTAAGACAACTGAGTTTGATTTTAGAGAAAAATGCATTGCCTTAGAGACAAGGGTAGCGGTACCATGGACATCTGAGTATGAAACAGTTGGGGGCAACATTGCAAAGCCAAGGTCTCTAGAAAATGATACAGAGCGGAATAACATCTCGGTACCACGCTGACAGAATCGGTTCTTCGACAGCAATGCTCGTGAATCAAGCTACTCAGGGCATCAAGGCCACAAACCAACCACCACTTTAAAAACTCATAAGTTTTTCTTTGTTTAAAGCAGGAACAAAGTAGTGCAGAATGTCGGTCCTAAGTGAACGAATGTCACCAAACGTAAGATCCTTAAAATCTCCATTTTTCTTTTATTTTCAGCATGCATCACTATTGTTCACACCTCCTATTTCTAAAGTTTAACTCAAGTAGAACCGTTTCACCTAGAGGGATCCAGCTCATAGTTTCCGGGTAGAAGTACTCTTCGCTCAGAGTGTTTTACATAGCTTAACCCAGGTAGAACCGTTTCGCCTAGGGGGATCCAGCTCATAGTTCCGGGTAGAAGTACTCTTCGCTCAGGGTGTGTCGCACCTCCTTTTTACCGCGCCCGCGGGGCGCGTGGGGAGTTTTTTCCAATTGAAGGACAGTCGAAACGGGATTTATTTAATTATTTCAGAATCGCCACCTGGGAATTTTAAGGCGTCCCAAGTCACCAGTTTTAATCCCTGAATCGAGGAGAATATGACTCTGTTTATTATTCTGCGAACCAGAAATCCTGAGTAAGGAATTTTGTTAATCCGGAAGAAGGTGTTAGGCATTTCCGAATTCCGTGGTTCTAGCACGGTCGCTTAACTGTTTTTATTATTGGCTTAATTATCTTGATTTTACTAAATACGTTTTTATTGCATGATTTTACTACCGCTTTTTACTTATTGTTTACAATTATATGGACGAATTACGCGTACATATATTCGTATTATATACTTTTTATAATTATCGGGGATCATGCCACGCGTACGTGTACACAATAAAATTGTCTATGTTATAGTTTTTATAAAATATATATTCGAAAATTAAAAATAAAATCAGGAACATCATCACCCTTTTTATTTAGATAATGAACTGCACACCTAGGGTTATATGAAATTATTTCGACATCCGCGGAGAAATCATTTTTATTAAAATATTCGCTCGAAATTGCGCGTACGCATAATCCGAATTTGCTTTTTTTTTTATAATCAGGGTGCGCGAACGCATCCCTGATTGCGCAAAATATTTGTTAATAGTATTATGGCCTTTTTCCCCAAATTGTTTATTATATTATGAGAAATCTCCATTTAAGATACCCTTGAATTCTTGAAAAGAACTTGCAATTTATTAAATGTTACCCGTCGATTATAATTTCCGGATATAAATTATATTCAGCCAGACTATTCAAATTCAAAGAAAAGCGTAAAAATATGATTAACACTATTTTCGGCAAATACAACATATATATCTATATGCCCAATAATGAATTGTATATGAAACTAAAAATGATTTATAAAGGGAAGAATATTTTTCAAGAACTTTTATTATTTCTATTTAGTGCAAGTCCTATTTCTAATTGTCGTTGATATAAAGTGTTGCAATTTGTATATCTCATCTTATTCTCATATACTTGCTTTTAATCTAATAGGCCTAATTATTTATTTAGGATGGTAAATAGGCATCAAATTGATAAGAGAGGGAATTATTATACAAATTGATTAACAACATTGCCTTACATGCCACATATTTGTATGTCTTGAAACATTCGTAGCACTTTAACATCATAATGAGCCATAACAACTCAACTTACCATCCACTAATGGTTCTATAGATACCTGTTATAATGCCATATAAGAACGTACAACTTATATCATTCCTTCCACAACTAAATCAGATATCAGAATAAACTAGCAATATGGTTTTGACATTTTCACGCTATTCTTTATTCAACTAACAACGTCACAAGGCCTAGTTAATGGCCAATCTTTATGTCATGTTTCCTACCTTGACAGTTCAAACATGACTAAACTAATGAGATGAAGGGCTAACATTATTACAAAGCTTTATACGAATTTCAAAGTAAGACAATTAACTCATAGCTATCAAATTGAATTCACTACTAATTAACTAACATGAAACAAAAATGAAATTTAAACTGATGAACTTGGACAAATGGAAAACAGAATTGCAATTCAAGCTTCATTGATTAGTCATGTTGAATCTCTTTCCAACATAAAATTTAAAAGACATGTACCTGAAAATGAAGGTAGAAGGAGTAAATTTCAGCAGTAGCAGCAATAACAAAATCAGTAGAATGTACCGATAACACAGCAAGTCTGAACAAGACCCGTTAACCCAGATGAACAGTGACAGAAACTTGAGGGAAAGATTTCAAATTCAAACTGAATAATATTCACACAAAAATAATTGCACAAACAACGGACTGATTCAAGGAGGATAACATTTTTTCAGATTTCAATTTCTTTCTGTTTCGGATTCCTGTTTCTGACTATATTTTCTTTTTTCTGTTTCTGTTTTCTTCTTCCTATTTTTTAAAACTCTCCTCTTAAAATCTGATTTTTCTTCTCCTTTCTTTCTTTCTGTCTTTCTCTCCTTTCTTTCTCTCTCAAAGACTGATCTTTTTCTCTTTTAAAATATGCCTGAAAGCTCTCTTTTTTCCTTGTTTTTCTTTCTTCAAAGAGCTCCCTAAAATCTGATCTTAAAAATCTGTTTGCTTCCTGTATTTATACAGGTCTGTCCCTTTCTTTTTAAGTGCTGCCTGGACCCCCTTTTTGTTATCTAAGGCAGATTTTCCCTTAAAATCTACCACTGAACTGCTTTTTCTTATTCAAACAGCACTAAGGATACCTTTACTTTATTTTCAGCCCCTCCACTTCCTTTGGTTTCCTATTATCCTATTAGATTAACAGCCACTAACACTCCACTTCCAGCACACTAGCACTAACACTATTTTTTACTGTTTCATTCCCAGAAATGCCCTGAAATCCTACTGTTATTACTGCCCATTAATACAAGATCAGAATCTATTATGAAACAGATTTAAAAATTTGTTCAAACCTAATTATCAACCTGATTTAAAACAGCTAATACCAATTCTCTTAAGTTCCTAACACAGTTGTATCTACCCAACAATTGTGAAATTGAATTTACCTAACATCTCAACAACATTATACTGAATTTCAACATAACAAATTACACTGAACTTCAACTTTGAACTAAAATCAAACAAACACAGGAGCATTGTCAATATATTGACAATGCCCTGTTCAGAAAACAATATATACACATCATACATTTGAATTTACTGATTTGCAAACAAACATGATTTAATTGACAAGTATTAATCAGTAGACTATTTACAACATTTGTCCATAATCAGTCTAAAACAATAGAAGCAGACTGTTTCCATTAGCATTATCATAAATGAGAATTCACAATATAACTAATCGACGAACTTAATCGAGTCGATTACTTACATTGTAAATAATCACAACCAACAGAAATAGTTTCATATTTGATCATATAGACGGGCATGAGACAAAGATGACAGAATTAATCAAATAAAATCATGAAAAATTAACAGGCTATTAAGACAAACAACAATACACGTAGAATACACAAAAGAAATAGAAAAATACCTCTGAATCTTCAAACTTCATACGGACTCGAACTCAACTTGGATTCGGACTTTGTTTGAAATCAAACAGACCTTAGTCGAAGTATTTTCCACTGAAAATACTTCGACTAAGGTCGATTAAACCTCAATCTTTATTTAATTTGGGCAGAATCCAAAAGTCTGGTATTTCTAGGTTTTTTGAAGATTCGATTTGGGACTTAACCATTTCTGGTCAGATTCGAGGGGGACCAAATAGGACACAAGGGTGAGGGTAACCTAGGGGTCATTTGGTGTCAATTTAGAACAGATCTGAGTTTGTTCTTGTTTGGTCTGAATCTTCAAAAGAAGATTCGAGAAGCTCGGAAGTGATTCAAGCCAAACAAACAACAGATCCATACCTAGGGTGGTTAGGGGAAGCTTTGGTGTTATTTTGGAAGCCATTGGAAAGGTTGGAGTTTTCAGACCCACCTTCGATTTAGTATTCGAAGAGTTGGGGTCTGATTTGAAGAAAACTAAGGTTAGATCTGTGTAGAGGATGTTCAGGGGATTCTAGGGTGTTATTTTGGTGACCGGCGGCGTTGATGCCGCAGGGTTTCAGGCGGTGGGATCCTAGGGCGGCTAGGGTTAGGGGTGAGTTTTGAAAGGGACGATGAACAGTGAGAGGAGGGGGGGTGTTCAGTTAGGGGCCGGGATAGGGGCTTGAGCCTTATATAGGGGTGGGGTGGATTGATCTCATCCGTTGGATTAATTAAGATGCACGGTTGAGATCAATCCACTTATCCAAACGACATCGTTTGATTTAAGTTGGGGAAAGGGGTCAACCCGGGGTTGAAATTGATCGGGTTTGGGTGAATTTTTAAGACCGTGGGATCAAGATGGATGAACGGTTCAGATCTAGTTGCCCTTAAACGTCGTCGTTTCATTTATGCAGAAGCTGAACTGGACCGTTTGATTGCAATGAATCAACAGCTCAGATTTGAGGTATCTCATGCGGCGTCGTTTAGGCTTGTTCGAATTGGACCGGACAGGGGGATGTTGGATTGGGCTGTGGGGGGGTAATTTGATTTGGGCCTGGATTTTAATCCAGGTCCAATTTTTATTTTACAACTTATATATTCTTTTTTTTATTCTATTTTATTATTTATCATTAAAAAATCCTAACAAAAATTATAAAACAATTTTTAACCTTACACAAAAATATTAATCACTTCATAACAACTATTCAACATACAGATAAAACATTAATCACACAGTGGAATATAAAAAAAATAGAACGAAATGCATATTTTGGTGATTTTATTTAAATTATCTTTCAAATACATAATTAAATCCTATATGCATGCAACATGTATTTTATTTTAATTTTCATTTTATTATGACAAAGTAAACATTTACGGACATAACACAAATATTTAACACCACGCAAATTCAAGAATTACACAGTAAAAGAAATTTATTTTATTTTTTGATTTATTTTGGAGTAGTTTTCGTAAGGCAAAAATCACGTGCTCACAGCTGCCCCTCTTTGTGCGGAAACTCGAAGAGTTTTCGTGCAAAGATAAAGTGAGCGGATACGAGCGATTTTTGCCCGTTCGAATATTCCGTGGGAACCCAGGTAGAACTGTTTCGCCTAGGGGGATCCAGCTCATAGTTTCGGGGTAGAAGTACTCTTCGCTCAGGGCGTTTTACGTAGCTTAACCCAGGTAGAACCGTTTCGCCTAGGGGGATCTAGCTCATAGTTTTCGGGTAGAAGCACTCTTCGCTTAGGGTGTTTTACGTAGCTTAACTCAGGTAGAACCGTTTTGCCTAGGGGGATCTAGTTCGTAGTTCCGGGTAGAAGTAATCTTCGCTCAGGTTGTTTAAATACAGTTTAACTCAGATCGAACCTTTTTTCACCTAGAAGGATTCAACACTTTATCAATAATACATGGTGCTAACACCCGATTTTATTTCCTTCTAGTGAGAGAAGGTACCAGCCCCTGATTACATTTTCTTTCAGTAGTACGTGGTATCGATCCCTGGTTATACAATCATTCGTTACCAAATTTTATACCTTTTTAGATAGTTTTTACTACTGTTTCTGTCTGCCTTTTCAATAAATTAGATAATTTACAGATTTCTCTAATAACTCACAAAATTTTTCTAGTGCTAGACTGGGGCAGAAAAATTTTGTTCGTTTTTGTTTGTATTTGATGGCTTTGCAGGCTCTGCCGTATAGCACAAGTGACGATTAAAGCTTGCAGTTTCAGTTTCTCATCAGAAGAAAGAAATGCTTTGATCACAAGATAGTCGGAGTTTAGCTTTGATAATGTGTCAGCAGCCCAGCTTCTTGAGATTCATCTTCTCAAATTCTGATCTAGAAAGCAAGCCAACGAGATTGAGTCATAATCTTTTCTTCAAAAGAATTAACATCTAATCTAAGGTCAGCACAAGCGAGTAGGTCAAAAATCAAGATTTGACTCCAGAAGACACGTGGATAGAATTTTTGTACTCTTAGTTTGTAGACATATGTAGTTCTCTTCTCTTTTTCTTTTGATGTAAGAAGCAGTAACGGTAAGAGTAACAGCAACAGCAACAGCAACAACTGTCTTAAGTCCAGTGTCCGATAGTCCCAGCTACCAAAGTTTTTCAGAACTACACTGACATGATTCCTTTATAGCCCAGGATATGTAGGCAACCTCAAAAGCAAGGTTCGGTCACCACTTTTTCAAAATGCTTCCACTAGAGTGAATGTGAGCAAAAATTATCCATAGCATTTATTTGTCTTTGCACGAAAACTCTTCTTGTTCTCGAGCAAAGAGAGGCAGTTGTAAATGCCTAATTTTTGCCTTGTATATATATATATGTATGTATGTATGTATGTGTGTGTGTGTGTGTTTGTTCTTATTTGTGTAAGTATAGGTTTTAAGAATTGAGTAATGGTTTGATAAACGGGGTACAGATTGGGCTAGTATAATTTAATTAAAATTGTGCCAAAATTGGCCCAAAATTTGACCCCAAAGAGCACAAATCTGGTCCAAAAGAGGGCTGCCAAGAAAAGCTTAAAACGATGTAGTTTTATCTTGAAACTACGTCGTTTTGGTTAAGTGACAAGATTCAATCTCATCCACTCATCTTGATTTAATCCAACGGTCCTAGTTTGATCTTCATCCTAGGTATTTAAAGCCTAAAATCCCCAAAAATTTGCCCCATTTCCCCCTTATTTCCTCTCTCTTCTTTCCCTCTCCTTCTTCTCTCTTCGCTCTCTCTTCACTCTCTCTACGCCGCCCCAGCTCCGCCCACCACCGCCTGACGGAAATCGCTGCCGCCGGCGGACCACCTCCAAACACCTCCAAATTCACGCCACGTAATCTCCACAACTTCCTCTTTCCATATCTCCAAACCAAATCCTAAAACAATCCCTCAAACTCCTTGAATCTTAGATCTAGGAAACTTTCCCGTCACTTTTTTGCCCAAATTCTTGAAGCTCCAACCACTACCACCCCAAAATACCTACATCAATGGATAGAGCTCCTCAAGACCTAGCTATTGATGTCAATTCTACCCCAAAAATCCGGCCTAATTCCGGCGACCTCCCGGAACACCCTCTTTGGCATACCACCATTTTTTCGGTCTTTTGATGTGTAAAATGGTAAAATACTATTCTTTTTCATGGCTGATTTTTTTATTTTTAATTTTAATTTTTAGATTTTATTTTTGTCTATTATTAATTATTTTAGCATTAGTTTTTAAAGTTTAAAATGTTAAATTTTTTGTTTTTGCACTTGTTGAAGTAGTAAAATAGTTTTGTATTGATAAAAGTGAGGTAATGAAAAATACTTAAGAGTATATGATACTTGTTTGGTTGTTTGTTTACTGCTTCAAGACTCTTTGAGTTCAACACTCAAAAGTCAAATTGTTTGGTAAGAAAATGTAGACCTTTGGACATTATTTGAATAAAGTCTATCTTTGAATAGTGGAAAGCAGATGTTGTTTGAAATACTTGACAAGATTTGAACTAGAAAGTCTTGCTTTTTGAATTTAAGAGCAGATTTTGTAGAAAAATCTATCAAAAAGATTGATTTTTAATTTTTTGAAATAGTTGATTGTTTTGATATATAAAGGGGACTCCATCACATTTTGGAGGGGATCATTTTCTGCTTTTGAACATACAAAAAAATAAAAAATAAGCAGCTGAAGCATCCTTTAGTAAGCTAAAATTGTAAGTCTTAAGAGTGAATCTTAAAGTGCAAACCTTTTTTTTAGAAAAGTATAAGTCCTCTTTAGAGTTTGCTTCTAGGTTTCTTCTCTGAGTTTTCGAGCTGTTTTAACACGGATTTGCTGTTGGTTTTGCTGTTGTTGTGCTGCTATTTTTATGCTGCTTTAGTTGCTGAGCTTCCATTCTTTGTTGTTGTATTTATTATTCTGCGGCTTAGGTAACTCTTTAATCTTATGTTGCAGATGTTTTCACATTAACAAGAAGATTTGAACTCATCTTGATTGTTGGGAGCATGTCCATTTAAATAAATGAGTACTTAGCTAAATTTTTTTATTGTTTAAATATATCTTGTTGTAGTTCATATGTAAAATAAATCCTTGGTTGATCAAACACTTTTTTATTCATGTGTTATTTGTCTTTACTATCTATTATAGTATTGATGCATATAAAATTGAGATGTTCCAAGTAGGTTGCAATGTGCTTAAAGACTCCTTTTGCACCTTTGCAGTTCTTGCCAGTTTATGCAAAATAACAAAAGAGACATGCTTGAAATCTTTATTTATTTTTACAGATTTTATATGTGACCATCTCTGCTAGGATTTTAGATTTTTTTTTTTTTTTGGTAGAAAGTGACTATATCCTAAATAGGTTTTGAAATTGCTAGTTAAAAATAAGGGTTAATGACTTAGAGCAAAAGAGGTCAGACTCGCAATTTAGCCTAGGTGGGCTGTCGTAGTAAACCAGCATTTGAAATCTATTGGGTTTTCAGCTTGTGCCCACTTCCGAGCCCAATAATTGGCCAAGGCAGATTCTGTCCAATAGGCCCAATGCTTTTAAAAAGTCTATAAATATTTTGGCCATTTATTTCATAGATGTTGGCCCAATGCTATAACTAAGTAAGCAAATTGGCTCACTTTCTCAATAAATAATATGATCTATCTTCAAAATAATACTTACTAGATTAGTTGAATAGACTTATTAAGAATTAGTTAATTTTCATGATGTGTAATAATAATCCAATAACTTAAGTACCTTTAATTAATTTAAACGCTAGGCAACCAGTAGGTCCGTTTTAACTTTTTATTATTATTATTTCACGGACTCGCTTGCTTAGCGTGATATTAACTCTTAATATTTTAATTCAGTAATCTCATACTATTTCTACTAGCTTTAATTATTTTCTAATTTAATAAACTCTTTGCTAAACTCGCGGATTTGCTTGCGTAGCACGATAGTAACTCTTAATAAATAATTTTTTCAATGCACAAATATAGTAATTTTTCTGAAAGTAATAACGTGTTAATAATTCTTTGTCATGATTGTGGATTCGCTTGCATAGTGCTGTTATGACTAAGCCAATAAATTTTGTCTAGATTACACATTCGTTAGCGTAGTGTGATTATGACATTTTATTATTATTATTATTTTATCAAATAAGTAAAAGCGGACATAAGAAAAACATAAAAATCAAATAAATCACCGTTTATCCAAGTTTAATTCAAGCCAAATGTAGTCAATAAAGCGACCGTGCTAGAACCACGGGACTCGGGGATGCCTTACACCTTCTCTCCGGTCAACAGAATTCCTTATCCGGACATTATTTTCGCGGACCAATAGTAAAAGAGTCAAACCTTCCTTTGAATTGGGATTCAAATAAAAGGTGATTTGGAACACCGACAAAAATCAATTCCAAGTGGCAACTCTGTAAATAAAATAATCCTTATTTCAAAATTGTCACTTTAATTGGAAAAACTCTTTAACCCACAATCCATAACCCACATTATTTTTTGGAGGGGTAAAAAGGGGTGTGACACTTTTTTTTAAAGAATGAGTTTATTTCTAAATTCTTAATTATGATCTTAAATATATCATTATATTTTGTGATTATAAATACATATCATCAAATTTACAGAAAAACGAAAACATCATCGCAGACAACAAAAGAATAAATTTTGGCAGCTAACGAATAAATGGATACTCTTAGATGAAGTTAGAGATGAGGCAGCCATTAATTATTTTATTAGGTTTCATCAAACTTTAATTCTCTTTCTTAAATGGATCCAGGCGAAGCCATTACTTATTACAAATGAAAATTAAAAGTCTAAAACAGTGTACTTTTGCGGCGTTTGTTTTAATTTTTTAATTGTGTTTGGGGGGAAAATCCAGTTTTTACAAAAGCATGTGATCTTTTTTTAAAAGGTTTTCAAACTCATTCTTTCATATATTGCAAAAACTCAAATCTGAGTTTTAGAATTTCTTTTTGCAAAACAACTCGATCAAAAATGCTAATTTTGTTACACAAATTGAAAAAAGAAAATTAGCATTAGAAATTTTAATTGCTATTATTACTCATAGCTTAATTTGAAAAGATAAAAGTCACACGCACACGTAGATTCACTTAAAATCAATTCAATGATATTTTACTTGTCTCTGATGAGTTGTATCTCCTAGTTGAAGTTAGGACCTTTAATATAATATATCAAAGACCATATACTTTTATTATTTTCTAGTTGACGTAAATAGTGAAGATAAGTGGCGGATTTAGAATTTATAGGTTGTGGGTACTTCACTGATCTTAGTGTAAATTCTAAATGATCAAGAATGATTATAGTAGGTACTCATGGTCAATTATTGAATTTTTTAGGTATTATATATAAATATATTACCTAATTTGCCCAAAGCCAATGGGTGTTTCAGCGACCCTACCTCCAAAAGTAGATTCGCCACCGGTGAAGATAGAAAAATAAGCTTCTTACAATAAATGCAAAACTACTCAACAAGTCATTAAATTTTGTGTTCATTAGTAAAAAGTTGATCGTAGTAACTCATATCAACTTCTTACTACGAAAACCCTCTCCATTGAGTTATAAGCTAAAATTTGATTGTAACTCAATGAAAGGGTCTAATACGAATATGTTTTAACTCATTATATAAACAGATTCACAAGCATTGATTGATCAAATTATTTCTCCCCCAAAAACTGTCTTTTTTATGATCGCAGGTTTCTACTTCAAGTCATTGGATGCCCCTTCGTACAGTATACATACAGAGAGGCTAACCAGGTTGCAGATTCTTTGGCACGCTTTGGAAAATCAAGAATTATGCTTGGATTTGAGCCGGAGACTCTATTTTAGAATTTCACACTTTTACATGCTTTATTTATTTTTCGTAAAGACTTTCATGGGACTAATTCGAATAGATTCGTCCAACTTAGTAATGATAAATTTTAAACTTCTTCACAGCTTTCGATAAAATGCATCTAAAAAGAAAAGAAGAATTTAATAAGGAAGGATTTTTGGTAAAATAAGATCCTGTGTCGAAAATCGAAATAATGCAAAGTGAAGTATAATCACTATAAAGATGTTTTTTTTTCTTCGAAAAATCAGCTACAATTTAAATTGTACTTGGCCAACATATATCCAACATCATCGTGAGTAGTGATGTAAGTTGTAACGTATATAACCAAATGAAATTCCCAACCACGATGGGAAATTAAATACTATATGGGGGAAAGGTAAGATCTATATATATTAAGGGAATAAAGTTTGTATTGTGGTTAAGCCAAGTGGCTAACTATTAAGAAGCCACTTGACAAACTTAAAACAAAAAAATGATTAATTAATGAAAGTAAAATGGAAACAAATAATTCAAGTCTTGATTTACATTCTCACACATACTTTTTTTTCCCTTTAATAATTAATGGAATTAAAAAAAAATCCATTTTAATTCCACCTCGCGACTCTGTTTTGCTTTCTTTAGTCTTTACTGCCTCCAAAGTCTTCCTTGGCAGATGCAGCTCTTTTATGTAGGAGTGAGGCGCAAAAAACAATGAAAACCTGCATTTGTAAGCCAGAACAAAGAAAGACGTTATTTGGGAGTTTACATTATAGCTGAACACAAGCAAAATATTAAATTTCGTGCGGGAAAAAATTGTTTTATCAGGTAATGAATATGTTATAAGTATTCTATTGGTTATGTATTATGTATTAGCCATGATTAAAACTTTATTCAACTAATTTATATAGTCTAGATAGAACTTTTTCTGCGAAATATCATATGACAAAAAATATAAAATAAAATATATAAAGGTGGTAAGACAAAGATTTACCCAATAGCTATTAAATTGAAAGATAAGAAAATTTGAATTAAAATTAATAATTCGAATTTTGATAAAAAGATTGAAATTAGTAAAAGATAAAAAGTAAAACTAATATAGAAACTTATGAATTTGAAATGAAAGATAAGAAAATTTGAATTGAGAAAGCTTTTTTCTGAAAGATAAAATTATATCACTTCTAAATTTTACCTCTAAATTCTTGGATATAATAAGATTGTTATAAAAATATTACACACGTACAAATAGGTAAAGAGAATTTAAAAATAAAATTATTGGTCAATATTTTATATTAAAAATAAAGAAGAATAAAAATTTAAGCTTGAAATAACTAAATATCCGTTAAGCTATATGTTTAGTAGCAGGAGCAATAGTAGTAGTAGTAGCAGCAACAACAACAACATCAGTAATAGTAGTAACAGCAGCAACAACAACAGTCTTTTGAACTAGAAAAGAAAACTTCAAGGATGAAAAAAATCTTGAGATTTTGGCGAATTATAAAGTACGAGCATATGCACTTTTTTTATCTATTATTAAACACTAGATAAAATAATTATATAAAATTTTATAGTAAAATAATGTAATTAATATATGAAATTGAAATATAAGAAAATCTGAATTAGAATTAAATAATTTGAAATTGGATAAAAAAATTAAATTTCAATTTTGATTAATGCAAGTAATCTTTAATCAAAATCCACATCTTTTCTAAAGTAGTTCAAATCAAGTTTTACGCTGTAAAATAAATGTAATAAATATATTAAATTAAAAGATTAGAAACTTGAATTAAAATTAAATAATTTGAATTTGGATAAAAATATCGAATTCAAATTAATAAAATATAAAAAAATAGAACTAATATAGAAACTTATGAATTTGAAATGAAAGACAACAAATTTTGAATTGAAAAAACTTTTTTCCTGTGAATTAAAAGTAATCACTTTTAAATTTTGCCTGTAATTCAGGGATCTAATAAGGATAGTCATAAAAATAATTAAATAGATAGAGAGAATTTAAAAATTAAATTAAAACTCAATACTTATATATTAAAAATAAAGGAGAATGAAAATTTAAGTTTGAAATAACTACATATGCATTACGATATATGTGTTTTGATTTGTGTATTATTTTGTTATTTATAATAATAATAATCTTAATATTCTCTCTTTATTATTTTGTTAGACCAAATACACTCAAATCTTATCTAATCCTTTGAATTGAAAAACTAAACAAATCAAAATCCAAAATTTTCAATTGGAAAAGAAAACTTCAAGGACGAAAAAAATCTTAAGATTTAGGCGAATTATAAAGTATGAGCATATGCACATTTTTTGTCTACTATTAGATTAAACACTAGATGAAATAGTTATGTAAAATTTCATAGTAAAATGAATGTAATAAATATATTATATTGAAAGTTAAGAAAATCTGAATTAAACTTAAATAATTTGAATTTTGATATAAAATTGAATTCGAATTAGTAAAAGATAAAAAATAGAATCAATATAGAAAATTCTGAATTTGAAGTGAAATATAAATATTTTAATTGAGGGAAAAAATTGAAGATAAAAGTATATCACTTTGGAATTTTTCCTCTAAATTTCTATATCTATGTTATATTAAAAGAATGGTAGTGAAACATGAGTTTAAGCTAAGTGGCATATTGAGAAATTGCCACTTGAAACTTTTAAAATATAATCTAAGTAGATTTAGAAAATCTAATAAGGATTAAGACAAATTAGATTTGATCAAATTTAATTTATGATGAAAATCAATTAAGATTAACTCACAATTTTATACTAAATAGATTTTGAAAGCTTTCCAATAATAAGGATTTCTATTTAATTGTTATTCACTATCAACATGATAAGTTTTCTTTTATTTCATAATTTTTTTATTTTTGAAAATACTACATAAAGAAATAAAATGACAATGAAAATATTACTAAAGCATTTAGATATAATGTGTTCAAATAATTAAGAAAATATTTTTCTATGATTAATATCTGAATTGAGTGCAGTTAGTTTAAGTTCGAAAGCATACCATAATTTTTGAAAATGCAGTCCAATTTAGAAAATATAAAGATAAGAATTATTTTGAATTTGATATGAAATTTATTTTTTTTAAATATGATAAGAAAAATCATATTTTGAATTATGAAGAATAAAGTCAAAGTTATTATCGAAATATTTTTTAATTTTTATATATTATATTAGTACGAGTGTGGTCGAAATAGATATTAAATTCAAACAAGCTAATGAAAAGCCACATGACAATGCAATTATATTACGTATTGAATAATATAAAAATAAGGAATAAATAGATAAAATAAAATAAAATAAAAATAATTTTTTTTATCTTAGAGTAAAACGGATAAAACTTATTTAAATTTAAGATGAATTTTTTTTTATATTATGATAAGAAAGGCCATAATTTGGATAAGTACATATAACTCAAGTATAATAGATAAATCATAAAATAAAAATATTGAATAATAAAAACAAATTAGAGATAATGTGAGAATATTTATAAAACATAAGTTTAGAAATTAAAATAAAGTAAATATATAGTACTTTAAAATATTATTAACAAATTTAATTAATATAAAAATTTCGAGCTACATTTTTATTTATTTATCTTAAGATTAAAGAAATTATATATTTATCTATATTATATTAAAGTATAATAGTGGATAATGATATTAAATGAAGTTACAATTAAGTTACTGAAAAGCCATATAAAACGTAATAAGACGATATATTAGATTAAAAAAATAGCAAAATCAAAGACAATAGTTAAAAATTTGCTATTAGAAATGAAAGAGAAGGACTATTTGAAATTGATCAGAAAGTACTTAAAATTATGATGAGAATGCTCGAACTATGGATAATTTCACGAAATTGAAGTCTTATTTAAGAAAAATAAAATTGATAATAAATAAAAATTTAAAAATACAAAATAATTTTCTAATGTAGGTAATTTACTTATGAAAATTAAAACTTAAATGTTTGTCTTAAAACTAAAAAAATAAAGAAAATTTAACTTCATGAATACAAAAATAATTATAAGCAAACTTGAACATAATAATCAAAGAACTTATGCATTAATATTTTAGACTAATTCAACATTACAATGTGCTCAAACAAGACAGATCACAACATGACATGCTTAGTATTCTTTAATACTGACAGCGAAACGAAAAGCAAGTACTAAAATCAATGGATTAGGTTGTTACAAATATAAAAAAGAAAAAAAGGGTTGTCCACTACGAAATTTGAGTAATAATTTCATGTCCTAATTTTTAATTTATATCTAATGATTATATAATTTTTATCTAGAAGGTTTAGATTATAAAGTTATTTGCAAATGATTCAAACAATCTACATCACAATTTGACATGGTTTATATCCGTACATCGCGCGAGTACTAATACTAATGTATGCATAATAATTGGATTATCAAAAATTAAAAAGGAGACACGTTTACTAACTACCATTTGGCCCATAAATTGAGGAAATCAAAATACTTACTAAACAAAATGGAAAGTAAATCCTGTCTAGGAAGGTGAGCTCTCTGTAGAATAATTGTTTTTTTATTTGGGATCAAGGGATAACTACTACTATATATTAATTTAAACTAGAGTAGTACATGGAGCATTTGAAAGCATAGAAACTAACCTAAAGGGGCAACCCAGTGATGGGTCGTTACAAAAGGGGATCTAAGGGAATTACTATTAATATTCATATTTCTTGAAATACAAAAGGTTGGCTAAGAGGATTTTGTGAACAGGTTGTGTGCTGAAGAGCTTGTGGTTTAACCCTTCTGGCAAAAAGTGTGCCTGAGCGATCATTCTTCAAAGCTGGTTGTAGAAAAAGCAAGCTAAGATTGTACAAAAACAGTGATGCCAGTAGTATTATTCATATGGCAACCATATTTTGCTAGTAAATAAGCTACTTTGTTTTGATCCCTGTATGTGTAACGTATGATAGGATCATCTAGCTGCTCGAGCAAAAACCTGCAATCATGTATAAGATTAGCATAAAGCGGATGCGAGGTCTGTAATATATTAATTATTATTTGAGCGTCTAGGTTCACTTCGGGAGGCTTGCATCCATGGTTATAAGCCAATTGCAAACCATGATATAGCGCACGTAATTCAATTTCAACACTCCCGTGAGAGATGTGATGTCCCGAAAAGCCGATGAGCTAGTTACCTGTGGAGTCACGTATGACACCACTAATCCCGCCCAGTCTTGTAGCTAAGTGGGCTGAACCATCAATGTTGAGTTTGAAAGGAGTATTGCCAGGCGGGTGCTATTGAATTTGTATGGTTATACCGCTATGTGAGGACGGGGGTAAAACATCAAGATGGAATAATTGTATTATCAAGACAGTGCATCAAATCAAAAAGAAAAAAGAATGGAATACGTTTATCTTTTTTGTTTTAATCATTCAGTATTTTTGGTATGCTTTGGTCCAATTAATTCGAATTTACGTTGCATATAATTTATTAAATGAAAATCTGCTACTTTCAAGAATTATTTCCACAGGCGTCTTAACCCCAAGCCAATAAAGTGGCCTCTTTAGGCCTCCAAAATTGAGACCCCAAAAGCTACTCTTTTTATATGTAATTTAAATATTTATTGTATTTATTATGTGATCTTTTTTTGTAGTTGGTTGAGAAAATTGTAATAAAAGTGAAAGACAATGAAATTTGCATTTACTTTTTAGTTCATCTCACTCCAACTTGAACAAAATTTATTTACAACTCTTACTTAGTAAGATATTTTTTTTTCAAGGTCTGTAGGTACGTTTCAAGCTAATTATATCGTTAAAAATTATAGTTGATTTGTTTATTATCTTTATAAATACAAATTCTCACATGATTATTACTTTGGGAGGCAATGATATATAGTAAATTATGTTGACGGTCATGTAAAAAAAATTAAACTTAAACTTAATAAAATCTTATCAAAAGTTAGTAATGTTTCAACAAAGATTAAATGGGTTTACATCGTCAAGATTAAATTGCATCCCAAAAAATAAAAAGAATAAACTTTAAGCAAAAGTTTAAAACCTCTTATTACAGTTTGTCTTTAGGCCTCCAACATTGTTGAGCTGCCTTTGATAAATTATTCCCGGCATAAAACTTATTTACTTATTTTTAACTTTTCAACACATCGCGTGCATTTAGAGCGGTAGATATACATCAAAATTTACGTTCACTATTAGGTTTGCCATATATTTTAAATGTGTGATTGATCTTTTGGACAATTTCATGATATATTTACTAGTTTCTCAATAATTTGGTGAACATTATGCATCCTATACAATTCTTGTACTGTTATTCAAACCACTTATTCAAATTCTATCTTTCATTTCAAAAAAGAGAAAAAAGAAAAGAACAAAGAAAGTGAGAAGGTAGTAAAAATATATACTATTATATATATATATATATATATATATATATATACACTATATATTATGTTTGTGATAAAAGGCCTTTGATGCCATAAATTGATGACTGCTTTTTAGCTTCTTTGAGGTCAAGGGTTTCGAGTCGACAGCGGTAATTCCCAATTTCTCTATAATCCTTTTATCGAATTTCAATGTCAATTTCAATTTCAACTTTTTATGATTTATTTTGAGAATAAAGATTCAATTTTAATTGCAGATCAGAAAAAGGCGATTTTTATATCAGCTGTTCAATCGATTTCAGGTTTAATTTCTCTTCCGATTTCTAATAAAAACAATTTTTTAATTTTCCCTTTACCTCCCGATTTGCATATAATCATTGAATTTGTCGATCTAGCATATATGTAATATAGAAAACTTGAAAGAAAATTATGTGTCTGTGCGCGCGGGGGGTGGTGTGGGTGTGTTCGCGCACAATCTCTCTGTGTGTGTGTGTGTGTTAAGAGGTCTCTGTGTGTGTTTGTATGTTCCTGTGTCTCTGTGTTCGACTCTGTGTGTGTGTCTGTGTGTTAAGAGGTGTATCCACTGCCTTTAGATACTGAATTAACCCTTTGTTGTCATTCCAAAGTACCCTTTATTTCTAATAAATCTTTTCTTGAAAAATCTGTTGATTTGTTTTTGTTTCACTAAGTACTGGGGACCAAATTTCAGCTGTAAATTGCTCAAAGAGGACATCTTGATGTTGCTGAACAAACTTTTTATCTAACTTTGAAGCAATTGTTTACTACTATGCACATGCTTGGAATTTCATGTCTTAGTCCGGTTCCCAAAAGCTTCATTTCTTTTAATGACGGTAGTGTCTAGGCAGCTTGCGCACATCTTTACTATTCCTCTGGATACTTGCTGCCACCGATATAGGTACCGGGGTAACATTGTCCCTCAAGGCTTAAACAAATGAGAAGAAATCACCTGGCATTTTTTTTCTCTCCACTGTAATTTGGTTCCCGAAAGCTTATTTCCTGGTACCTGATTTAATTAAAGGAAATTCTAACAAGGCTTCAAAATGTGGTTCAACAATTTGAGTCATTCCGTTGCACTTTTTCCAATGTCTTGCTGTAGGATTATTGAAAAGTCGAATGTTCTTCAAAGTCTCAATTAGTGTAGTTTTCAACTTGCATTCAGGGAATATGGAGCAAATTTATACTTGCAATTATAACTCTAAGCTAGAACTCTCAACACAAGCATGGACATGTTTTATGTGTGAAATCACTCTGGATATATAACTATTTCTTTGCAAATATAGCACTGTGTTAGGTTTCTGCTGCTATCTCGGTGCAATGAGCTATAGTAACTTAAAAACTCATTGTTTGGTCGATCAAAGGGAATTAATTAAGATGGGATATTGAATAGCTGAGTGCTCACACTTCTTGTTAGTAATTTGTTTTTGACTTCTTGCAGCTGACTTGTGTTTTTGAATGCACTTTACAGTAACTTGAGCTATGGGAAAGAGGAAGTCAAAGTCAAAGCCACCTCCAAAGAAGAGGATGGACAAACTTGATACTGTTTTCAGCTGTCCTTTCTGTAGTCATGGCACCAGCGTGGAATGTCGCATGTAAGTTAATTTTAAAGCACTCTCATGTCCAAGTTTTTTCTTGTGTAGGCATGGGATAGATTGAGCTTTTCCCTCTGCACCTGCTCACCACTTTAGACATTGTTAGATGCAGATGGTAACTCCTAAAATAGTCCCTTTAGATTATGTCATTCCCTTCCCCCTTCTTCCAACAGCCAAAAAATCAATAAATAAATGTAAGGAGTGGAATACATTTTATCATCCAGCTTTATAAATGCCGTACCTGCTAGTTTTTACATGGAAGTGTTCAGTTGCATCTCTCGGTGTATTTAAAAAAATTCAACTGATCATGAAAAACATGCATTACTTCTCATTCTTGATCAGCAATTAATATATCTTTTGATTGCTTTTTGCTCATTCTTATGACAAGTTTGTCTTTCCTGATATTCAGTGATATGAAAAACTTGATTGGCGAGGCGAATTGCAGGATCTGCCAAGAGAGCTTCAGCACCACAGTCACTGGTATATCACATTTGGTTTCTCGTGTATCTCTTAATTTATTTATGCTTATGTTTTGTTATGTTACTTGATTAGATGATTAAAATCACTGGGCTGAAAAATATAACTAGTAACCTACTACTTCCATGAAAACTTAGTCAGAGAATCGGGACTAACTTATAAGACTTTATCGATGTGTTTAATGAATGAGTATCTTCAAGTTTACTTACAGACTGTGAACTGAAGGATCTGCTTTCTGTGAGATAAACTGCAAATTGTATGTGCTTATGTTATACTGAGTTTATGTTGGCAAAAGATGTTGCTCTTTGCCTTCATTTGTCTTAATCTTTATCCTTTTAATGTCTCATTTAAGACCTGCACACATAAGTATAGCTTCCTAACAAATTGAACATTCAATTTATGTCGGAAATTTTTGTTTGGATGTACTGGGTTGGCTAACAATTTGTGTTTTTCTCCTTGCAGCACTAACAGAGCCTATTGATATGTAAGTGCACCTAACCTGGCCTTTGATTTCTTTCAGTGGTGGATGTAGTATGTTAGCCGTGGGTGTGGCAACCCGCTCTACCTTCAGCTTGAAATTATATAGAGTTGAACCATTTTAAGTAGTACATATTATTATACTAAATTCGCACGAGACTTACTGTAAATTCTAAATCGGCTTCTGTTATTCTTTCCTCTTCTCAGATACAGTGAATGGATTGACGAGTGTGAACGAGTCAACAACTACGAAGAAGATGATGTTTCCTACAAGTTAGATCCTAATGAATGATCTGCTTCAAGAATGTGCAGACTGTTGAGTAGCCAGAAATGACTCAAAGCTGCCTTAAGCTATGACTTCAGTTCTAGCAATTATTCCGTCGCACTGCCTAAGAAGAACCTAAACTTATCCAGGCCTCTGGAGTTCAATAAGTAGCTTCATTTAAGAGGCTTTCTATGTCCAAATAGTTTGAAACAGAGTCAGTTGCTATCTTGTTTATGTTTTGCTCCTGCAATTATGGGAACCTAATGTCAAGTAGGTGGTTTATTCCTCCTATTACATGATGCCTAGGTACATGTTAAGCCCTTCATTACCCTTAGTAAGGGATGTAAATGGATACCGCTTCTGAAATGTTCCTTATATATGTGAATAAATAATCTTTTTAAAGAAACAATCAACAACCTAGTAAAATTCTACGAGTGGGGATAGAAACAACGTAACATGACCGTTTGAAACGAGAATTAATTATTTGTAGCTTATAGTCAGATTCCCCTATATCTTTGAACAACAGGCTTAACAAATAATGAAGGGAGTGTATTGAAGGAAATTTGCAAGAAACAGGCTTAGCATATTAATAGCCCGACTGAAAAAGTTTGAACCCTAAAATCTAACTTTTGCAATCATTTAGCAGTAGTATTAGAAGCTTGAGTCGTTTGGTAGCTGGTTACAGGGTTAATTATTCATGTATTAGGAGTAACATAACCAGTACCATGTTTAGTACTCCTACTAGCTTTTAGTAACTTTGGACAAAAGTCAGCATAACAAACTAGTGTTATGTTTGGTTGCTTTTTTCATCGGGGGTGTAAGTAATACATGGATAAGTTGTACATTAAGAGAGTCGTTTGGTATGAGGTATAAGAGTGGATAAAAATTTAATACCACCTTAATATTCTGTTTGGTTAGCAAATTAGATATAAGTTATTTCGGTGTTAATTTTAACACTGGGATAACTTATACCTTATAGAAGGTGGGGTAATTAGCACCGGTATAACTTATACCTTTTGCTTAGAAATTATGCAATTGTCATTCTTAATACAACATACCAAACAATGAATAAACAATAATCCCAGCATAACTAATCTCAGCATAACTTATCCCAATATAACTTAAACCGGCATAATTTATATCGGTATAAATCGTATTCCAACCAAACGAGCCCTAAATCTATGTATTATTTATGCAAGGTAGAATGTGGAATAACTAATACATGTATTAGTAATGTGTGGATTAAGCAATCAATTGACCAAAGCCCTCATATTTATTTTAAATTATACATTTTACAATTAAAATAAAGTAAATATTTAACAAAAAATAATATGTACATTACAATCTATAAATTTTTAATCCATGCATTACTAATCCTTACACAACTAATCCCTTCCTAATTAAATCATGCATAACAAAATTCTGTATAACTAATCCCTACATAACTAGTTCATGCATAATTAATTCCTACATACATTACTAATGCCTGCATAACTCTAACCAGCAACCAAACGAGCTTATGCACTGCCAAAGTCCTATACAAGGACAAAAAAAAGTCCAGTACAAGGACTAAGATTAGACCAAACTCTTATGCTGAACATGGTTATAAAGCTAACCAAATAACCATTCAAGATAGGCGTAAAATCAAATATATATGGATTAATATTAGAATTTAAAATCTAGACATCGGTGTTGTTTTCAGAAGAAAAAGAAAACGAATTGTCTTCTACTTCAAACACCATCTTCAAATGTAGCCATCATCATCTATAGAACGGTAAACCATTCCTTCACCTTTTCTAAAACCTCATTTAGTTGTAAGTACACTATCATCTATTTCCTTTCTTTTATGAGTAAAGAAGAGTTCTCTTTCTTTTTCAGAAATCTATTTATCTAACTACCTACATTTTAATAACATCAAATATACACTGCATACACATAATGTTTGGGTGCCGAGAGTCTATCGCAAACCGCCAGCCTCTCTACCTCCACAACACAAGTATCTGATAACTCCGTCCACTAAGACTCAAACTACTGGAAAGAAATCACATAATTTATTTCGAACTAAATAAAGTTCTGTCTAGGTTAAAAGGAGAATCTCTTTCCATTTGAGTGTGTGCCTACCTGCATAGTTGCCAAAAAAATTGAACAAGAGCCTCTCTTTTATGTAGAGGTGCTTAGATGGTTTTCAGAGAGTCTGATTGCCATCCTATTAAATCATAACTACAATGTAACAGCAGATCTTGAAGAAGATGACCAATACAAATTACCATTACATATGGTCACCAAATATGACACTATAACATCAATACATTTAGTGTCAACTTGGCTCCAAAATATGTAAATGAGAAGACCAAGTAAATTGGGTTTTCATTTTCAAGCAGTAAAATGTGCTCCATAATTAGATGAGACCGCGTCTCAGATGACAATGAAATATTGACCATAAGGCCATGGAAATGGGAGGCATGCGGTTGACCCCGACTAAATAAGTAAGCAGAAGCCGAGCAACTTGGCCACCACCATGATTTTTGAGTCTAAGATGAAACTGGAGTATAATACATAGGCGAAATGCCTCTTGTTTGAAAAGCATTGATGCGTGTATCTAATTAGGTTATGAAGTAGCCATCCAGATCATCTACAAGATAGTCATAAGGTTCGCCAGTCCCATAATCAAACCCTTCACAAGATGGAACCATTGGAATTGGAGCAGCTTGAATGTTTCCCACATTCTTCAAATTGGCAGCCTTTGCTCTGCCTTTCACAGTTCGCTTGTTGTCCAAAGGAAATTCAGCAGTAAGTCTTCCCATTTGCTTTTGCAAATCAGAAACTGATACATTGGTTACCTTCCCTTTGGGGATCTTTTTCCCATCAACAAGCTTCAGTTCCAATCTGTACAAGGCACATGCATCGTACTTGTTGATCTCATACTCGTAAAGATGCCATTCCAGATTTTTCATCGGTTGTGGATCCATGTAGTAGGATCTTTTCAGCCCTCCAAATTCATTCATCATTTGCTTCCTTGACTCGTGCCAACCCCGTCCATTATAATCCGGCAATGACCTCTGCTTTCTGTTTCCACTTTCAAACGCTCTTCGAGGCTTATCAAAGAAAAGCCACTCCCTAATTGTTTCACCTTCAACAACTTTAAGATCAAAGAGCTCTGCAGAAGCATAAGCAAACCAACCGATATCAGATTTTACAAGTAAAGAAAATCCGGCAATGAGAATACAGAAATGCCACAGCACTCTTACCGGGTGCATTCCAGGGGGATTTTGCCGTGGCAGCACCCTCACACTCAGGAACACCAACATCTTTTCCATGTGCTTTTGCACCAAGAGCTTGAAAAAGCAAGTTATCCTTTAAGCCGATACCCATTGGCCGAACAACTGGAGGCCTCCCAGGATAACCTTCATTAGGTGCAAGAGAAGCATGATAGTCACTGCAGTAGTCTTGAGACTTCTGACACCAGTCTGACCCCATCGCAGGTCGGGGGCAATCCCAGAGTGCACATTTCGGCCCCAGGAAAGCAGAGGCTGGAGGACTAATATGAATAGGAGGCAAAGCATCCTCTAGGCAAAGATTTAGAGCATCAAATCCAGGTAAGTACTGCTGATCGTATTCTTGATGCAAATCAAAAGAATGGTAATCCAAATGGGTTGCAATGCCAAGATTGTTAATTCCCGCATTGTTAACCACTAAAGGCAAGCCTTTGCATTGATCAACCAAGTGGAAACCTTGCTCCTGCAGCACCTGAGTTGCATTGAAACCCTACGGCAAACAAATCGCTTAACAGGTAAGAACTAATTGATCACTTAACAGGCTAGCTACACTAGCAGAAAAAACAAAAAATTGCAAAAAGCCTAATCTTCACTTCTTAGAAATCAACCAAAAAAGGAGAGACAAGAAAAACTATCTGAAAAGAGGGTCAGGAGACTATTTACATAAATGAAAAACATGAAGTAGAGGATAATGGTTACGGGGAAAGATCAGAAAAGATTGGACCAACAACGGCATTAAGAGAGCTTCAAGCAAGATAACAGTCATGACAGACATCTATATAAGGGCTACAAGACCAGCAATATTACTTACGAGGGAATGTCGGGGCTTAGAGGGCCCACATATCTCCAAGATGAGCATTTTAAAAATATAAATGTTAAGATGGAAGTCCAGACATAAGAAAAAGGACAAGATTACAAAAGATCATATCCATTATCCGCTGGTCTGTAAGTGTGACGCTATGATGATTAAACATGCTACGGATGACGAGATAGACCAAAAATCATATGAAGGAATATTGCGTTAAAAGACCCACAATCGCTCGGAAGCAATGCAAAGTCACCTAAAAACCACAACGCAACACAAATATAGAAGGATTCATATAGGCAATACCAAGAAGTTGATATTAAGGATTAGTTATTAGTAGCAATGTAATTAAAAGTCATCGCCTTGTCGCTTAAAGCGATGAAGCGAAGCGAAGCAAGCTCAATATCAATATTATAATACACTGAACGCTGAAATTAGTTATGTAAATTGCAATTTGATTATTATGGTACTAAATACATATGAGTTTAGATGTTTTTAAAATTCATTAGTTGTGCACTTTACTTCAAAAATGCATGCGCTTTACTTTTCACTTTTCACGTCAAACCCCAAGAAACATGTATCTTTGTGGGTTTTTCGCTTATAAAAACACTGATTGTAACACTTAAACTGCACCCGGTTTTGCCAACTCAGTGTAAGATAAGTTTGACATTTAGAATATCCCTAGCTTCTCTGTCTCCAAGTTGCCTTAAAAGACAAGTAAGTATTATAATGGAAAGAGCCAGAATAGCACGTAATGGATATAGAGGAATCATACAAGAGACCAACTAGTTTGGGTTGAAAAATAGTTGATTGATTGATATATATGAAGGAAAGGATTTCCAAATCCAAGATTAGCTGGATATATCATCGCGAAGCACAATGTGGCTGTAAGTGATATCCAGTGAGGTGGTGAAACTTCTTAGAGCAAAAGGGCATGGAAGAAAGATCCAGCTACTGCTGGGGAATTTTTTAACATATATATTAAGAGCAATCTGGAGAAGCATCCAAGAACCAAGTATTATCTCTCCCAGTCAATATATAAAGAATTTATCAATAGTGAAAGGTTACCCAAGGAGAAGCAGCAACCTCATAATTACCAAGTTCTGTACATCAAACATCAATCCACTCATCCTCAAACTAATCTACAAAAGATCACTCTTACACAAGATGATACCAATCAGAAGAGTCCAGCATATGCACAAGATGAAATTACTAAGTAATATGCATACCTCTTGAAAACCAGTAACACTAACTTTTTGAGCATCAGGCTCAGGCTTAGGCGCAGCTAATGGACTGGTCGCATCATCTTCTTCCTCACCAAGTAACAGTCTATAGATGTCTGATGATGAAACAAGGCTTCCTCCCTGCAAAGTCACCCATGAATGTAAAACCCGTAATTGTATATCTCTATACCACCAATACTTGAAGACAGAAGCCTACTTAACAATATCACGTTTACTTTAACGAATCAACCACAAACGAAGACAGGAAACATAAGTTCACACATAGCCTACTATACTCATAAACACTGTCTTTTGATTAACACAGTGAGACTGATCTGCACTCCCTATAAACCTAAATTTTCTATAACCATGTGCTCAAGCATGTGTCAAGACACAACATCATTAAAAACACAGCTTACATATAAGAAGACATGTCAACTTGCA
The DNA here is from genome assembly GCF_000393655.2 of Nicotiana sylvestris. Classification (NCBI taxonomy): domain Eukaryota; kingdom Viridiplantae; phylum Streptophyta; class Magnoliopsida; order Solanales; family Solanaceae; genus Nicotiana; species Nicotiana sylvestris. Next base: position 15,698,704 of record NC_091064.1, read on the forward strand.
AAAAGAATTTCTTGGCGATGCGCACACCTGTATAAGAGTAAAATCCAGTGAACTTCAAGTACTTTCTATTTTTGTTTTTATTTTGTATAACGTTGCCCTAAGATGAATTTAAATGAAGAAATACGGTCAGTGAGGATTCATATAGCCGACCCAACTCGTTTAGGACTGAGGCGTCGTTATTGTGGTTGTAATGTGCACATGATGGACAGGTACAAAGGTGTAAAAGCTCTTGGTGTGCTCGGAGCTAAAATGGACAAAAGTGTTTGTTCTTGCCTGCAAAGAAGAAGCCGGGGATGGCTCATTGAGCTCAGCTTTCCATTCGCGCAGCATCTGGTGGACTTGCTCTTCAAGCAACCCAACATCATAACTACGGCTTTCTTTCCTTGCAGATTGTAGATTAGTTAAAACACCCTGCAGATCATCGACACGGTTCTTTGCCCTGTCCTTGAAGAGCTGGTGCGATGCAGACTTGCACGCACCCCTCTTCGAAACCTTCCTCATCCAATCAAACAGAACAATACCCTCAACTCCTCACCTGCAAAAAACAACAAGTAAATACTTAGCTCTAAACATCCTATTATGTTTCGCATTTTCTCTTAAAATACATATCCAGCACAAAACCTAAGCCAAAGCTAACAAACAAGATATCGCTACGAATTTCCTGTTAGAAAACCAATACCTCAAGCGGAAAAAAAAACCAAAATTCACAATCAACTGTAGGGGCGGATGTAGGCTTTAAGATATGGGTTCGGCAGAACCTAGTAGCTTCGGCCCAAATCCTGTATACTATGTGTTAAGAAATTTACTAAATATGCACATAAATCAAATTAAGAACCCAGTAACTAGCATTTGAGGTTGCTGTCCTAGAATCCAGAACCATGAAGTTCAAATCCTGGATCTGTCTCCGATCAAATGCAGTACTAAAATTCAAACATTAATTTCTTATAAGAACCCAATATTTCCCACAAGCACAAAGAGGAGCCCAATTATGACTATACCCCATCACAAACAAAAATTCCAAAAAAAGCCCAAAATCAGTAATGAACGAGTACCCAAGTAATAAAACCTTCAAAATGAGCAAGAAAACTCGATCCTACTAAACATCCCAGAAAGCTACACGATCTCGATGTGGAAAAAACAACTTACAAACCCCTAATTTTTGGAATTAAAAAGCAATTGCAGCATCAGATTCTACTCAAATTATGAATATATAAAGCACAAAAAGCAGAATAAAAATGGAAATGGGTGTTACCCGGGGGGGGGGGGGGTAATACCTGCTAGCGGTTCGTGGGTAGAGAAGAAACGAACGAATGTAAGTGAAGATAGAAAAGGGTAAAGAGAGTGAAACTGCTCTCCTCTTTCTATAATTTGTTGGAATTTTGATATGAGATTTGTGTGCGTTACAACTTACAACTAGAAGCAGAAGACTGGTTAGTGGTTTGTATCAAATACCTAAAGAATAAAAAACAACAATCTGATGACAATTCATGCGTACGCGGCAAAAGCATGAGAGGAGAGGATATATGCTTTGCTTTTTTGAATTTCCTTTTATACCCACCCTCCTCCTTTTTTTTAAAAAAAAAAGTTTAAACAAAAACATTTAAAGGAATATTTTCATTGAAGGATTTTAATATATATATATATATATATTTGATCTTGTTATACCGTATAATTTTCCTTTTCAAAAGAATCCCTTGCGTCTCCTAACTCAACAACAACGACCCAGTAAAATTCTATAAGTGAAGTTTGAAAAGGATAGAGTGTACGCATACCTTACACTTACCCGGGGAGTTGAGAAGCAATTGCGCCTCCTAGCTCCCCTCAGCTATTTAAATCAAATATTTGACGGCCACACACTATTAATTTAGATTCATGCCACTTAGACCTACTAAAAAAAATAAGACACTTTCTAAAAATTATATATGTATGTATTTTATTTTTAAGTTTCGAGCCCGAAACCTTTGATAAAGTAAGATTCCAAGAATTTTACTGCACCCCTTAATTGTTTCCTCATCCTTATCACATGAATAGGTAACTATTTAATAACTCATGTCTTATACTAAAATTTGTATTGATACTATATATTTTGATGATAATTAGTTCTAAAAATAGGCTGATCTTTTCCTGTATAAAGGGAAACATAAGAATAGATTAGTTAAGGTATGGCAGGCAAAAGGACATTGCCCCCCCCCCCCCCGCGGGGGGACGCTGAAATAGAGTTACATTGACTAGGGGTAAGGACTAAGGACAAAAATCACAAAATTAGAATCTTGTTCCCAATATGAAGTTTGAGGTCTACAATATCATGGTAGATTCTTACTCCTGTTATTGGAATGTCAATTCCTTTCTTAACACAGATGACAACCTATTTGCCTCAAAAAATAACGTACATACATTTACACCAAATTAATAAATGAATGATACATTTTTTTACATAGGTGTTCATTGCTTAACAATGATTAACTAATACGTATTTTTCCATCAATTTATCACTTAACTATCGTGAATTGATATAATTTAATGTAAACACCGATTCTGATTAAGTTTCTTTCATCTTTCTCCTGGATAAACAAAAGAAGGCCTCTATCAATCAAATTAGTAAAATGTCTGATACCAAGTTGGACAGATTCCTTGACACAGCCTTATTATATGTAAGGGAATAAGTTTTGCAAGTTGTTTTAAATGCAATCTAGAAGGGCTGTACGGTGCACAAAGTATTTTGTATTCACACAAGGTCTGGGAAGGGCCGCACCCACTAGGGGTGGGTGTGATGTAGACAACCTACTATAATACAAATATTAGTTGTTATTTTCACGGTTTGAATCCGTGACCTATAAGTCACAGAGACAACTTTATCATTGCTCCAAGACTCCCTTTTCGCAATCTTGAAGGGCTGCAATATCACTAAATCAAAGAAAATTGATTCTCATGACACTTCTCATCAAGAACCAAGTGCAGAATAGGGCTTTTTTTGATGATGTGGAACTGAGGGATTGGTCACTTTTGTCACCCAAATTAGAATATGAAGCCTTTATGAGCAGCATCCAGATCCATCAGCAGAAAGGCATTTTTGTGGGTGAATAAATTAAAAGAGAAAGAACAAGGCAAGGAAGGCATAAAGGGTACACTCCATTATCATTTTCAAGATTCCCTATAGTCAATTCTTGATGCTCCCCTTTGGTATTGAACTGTACAAAAGGATCAATACTGATATTTGCAATCTATAATAATTTTTGCAGATAAGGAGCATCTGAACATACTTTTCACTAGTATCAACATCAGATGCTGGTTGAAGCGATCACTCCGAATCAATAGTGAAACCAGAAATTTTCTCAAGGACGTTCAAAATTGAAAGAAGTAAAAAAAAAATCCCGACAAGGGGTGTTCAATATATGTTACGTATCTCTAAAACATGATATTTTACCTATATACGCAGTGTAATTTTCCGACAAAGGGTGGTCAATTGACCACCTTACCAAAGTGTAGCTTCGCCCCTGCTCCGAATTCCCCATATTTCAAAAGTTTTCATTCTATAAACAAATGATAAGTTTCTTAAGTGTGTGCCATCAAGCAGCAACTTTTCTATTTGGTCAGGTGGATGAATGTAAATTAAGTAGAACATGGCACAAAACGAAGGTTGCACAGCAAAATTTAGGCTACTTTCACCAAATTTAACATGGAGTGGAACAAATGAAGCTCTAAAATGGTCGCCCTTCAACATCTAATATTCTTAACAACAGTGGCTAGTTCAAAATTCAACTTTATTTACAGTGAGCAGACAAGAAGCTTAGGCCGCGCTTTACTTGAAATAGTCAAATAGGACTTTGATCTAAAGAATGAAAGGGAACAATATGATTCCTATTGTTAGCCAAAACTGAGCAAACAGATCATGCTGGTGTTGCTGTCTTGCCTTCTTTAACATGAGGATGTCTGAGATTGAACATACCAGCAAGTCCCTTTTCCCTTGCTAGCTGTTCTAGTTCTTGAATTTTGCTTTTGAGGCCCTCCATCTCCTTTTCCAATGCTTCATCTCGTTGCCTCAATTTCTGAAATACACCCGTTTGAACTGAGATATAACTTGAACACATATATCTAGGATAAATGGTTTGCATGTTCTTACGCGAAATAAGAAACTTTTCGAATTTCTGCTTAGGTAGAACATAAAATGAACATAGTTCTATTGAATACCACCCCTCTTAAATTTGTAGAGATAAATCAACAGACTAATGCACGTTGTCGTCATCCAAGGCAGTCAGATTTAGATAGAATTTAAAACACAAAAAAGGAGAGATGACAAAGTACATATTTTGGATAATAGATAAAGCATACTATAGAGTTTGCCAAGACGAGAATAAGAAGAATATGAGAGGACTACCTCCATTTCTTGCCTACGAAGTTCCTCCTTCTTAGCCTCTGACCGAGCACTTCTCTGCACCTCAAATGCAAGAGCAGCAACTGCGACCTGTTCACCAAATTGCAAAAGTTGCACAAAGATTAGAAGATGCGCTAGAAGTAGATGGAAGGCAGGTCACATTTCAAGGGTTAAAGTTGGCTACAAGTCTCAAGAGATTGAAGACATAGAAATGATGCCCTTAGAGATTGGTCATGTGTGTGGTTGGATGCCCTGAACAGAAATAGACAAAAAAAATTGCAACCTCCTAGTCATAAGGTGGCAACTATTACCCTTGTGACAAATCTTACTGTGCCAGCAAGTACAAGACATCACAATTGTCAGGACTTGCGGCTTATTCTTTTCAAGAACTTAATGCGGTCATTGAACAAATATTTTTTGAGTAAGCAAGTAGACAAATCCGATCATTCATTAAAATGTTAATACTTCAAAAAACACCCAAAACCAATCCTAAAAACTTCCCAAGCCTTCTCGTATCTTCCTCCACTGACATATATTTGGCTACTGCACTATCCGATTGTCAAATGTCTATTGCATATGTTATTTTGGAATTAAAGGAGTTCTCTGTCAAAGGGCCTTTCAATAGCTTTATCCATAAGAAAATAAATGTTGCAAGAACGCAATGTAGAGAATCTAAATATTGTCAAATGCATGAAATAGCAGAGGCAACTCTGACCTTCAAACCCGTATTGCCATCACAGGTTGCTGAGACTTTAATTTCTTCGAAGCAAATTAGCCAAAGCAATAATTCTATAATTATCAAGACTCAGATATTGTGCACATGCACGAAGCTTGCTATGTATATTGAGATATGAGAATTTCCTAAACAAGGTGGTACTTGTCTCATGGCTCTTTCTGCCTTCTTTACTAGCAGTGGCTTTCTGGTAGAATCAACATTAGGGAAGTTGTACAGAAAAAGATTTAGAAGTCATGTTGGTCTAGGCAAGTCGCACACATCAATGGAAGACAAGTGCTATAAGCTTGTGTATTATGTGTCAGCGGACTTCTACAGAGAAGGATTTAGTGGTTGTATTGGACTAGGCTATTCTCGCACTTATGGCAGATAAATGTTAATGATCATGGACTTTGAGACTTAAGTGGATTATTTAAAAAAAAAAAAAAAAAAATCAAATGAATGCTAGTCTGGAAATCATGGATTTTTCTTTAATTGACAAAGATAACATAACATGTTCCTTTTTTTCTTTTTGGGGTAACTAGGGAGAACATATCAAGTTTTACATGCTTAAAATTTGTATCATTCGATGCTTAGCAAAGCTTGTCTGCGCTCTCACAACAATTAACATGTAATAGATAAGAATCAGGATAGCTAACTTTGCAAATATTATTGCAAAAATCGAGTGGGAAAATAAACAATACCGAGAAAACAAAAAATTCCCCCAGAAGATCAACAGCTGCTTGAACCGCTTTCTCTTCATTCAAAGGTCGTATTCCAACATCAGTTGCATGGCCATAAAGCCGTCTTTGCATGGTTGTTGTCATTCGGTGATTCGCCTGGTTTCAGCAATGGATGTAATGAAAAAAATTATCTATATTAAGAGAAACTCTTAACAAGTCAAAGTAAAAGCAGAAGTGGAGAATAACTTTCTGAAAGAGTGAAGGCTACTAGAGTATTCACATCTGAAACAAGATATGGGCATATGTATTGAAACATATCTAGAAAATATTCAGAGAGTGATGCAAGAGTGCATGTAAACAATTGCAGACAAACTCATGAACAATAATACAAGCCAGAATTAACCACAAATATGAGACTTATTCAGTAAAATCATCTAAAACATAAGAGTCCCTTAATGGAGATACCGCTAGCACCTTTGGACACACAATAGTCTTCAAAAGTGACCATCACACTTGTGATGTCAAACCAAGTATCTGCTAGTCACAGTTTGTTATCAATATGTTAATACATTCTTGTCAATGTCTAGATCACATTTTGTTTTTACATTTTATTCCATATAAAATTTGTAGCAGTCACTTGTAAGTATGTTATAAGAAGCAGGTAGTCTTTCTAACAGAGCAATCATGCCCTTGTACAACAACAAGATTTGCACTCTTGCAGCGACTTATTGCAATTTTATGTCTCTATACTACTAACACTTGAGCAGAGACTTGCCAACATTTGAAAATCAGCACATCTCTGTTCTTGTCAATTTGAGACCATTTCTCAATGTACGGCTCCAGCAAAGAGCAGCCACCCAGCTTTAGGAAATGGACACACTCTTCTAAACTAGCACTTGTATCCAGTAATCGTACTATCAAATTAAAAAACGAGGAACTTATACCCTCTCCAAAAATCCCTTTCATTATGCAACTTGACTCATAGCTACACGGAGAGGTTATGATGACAGGGAACAAAAATATCCTCTTGGTTGACCTGTGCAAGAAAATCTTCCAAGTATTGATACATTGAGCCCTCTAAAACAATCCAATCTTTTTTCTTTGCTTTTGTGCAACTCGAGTTTTCGACTCAGTTACCTGCTATCTCCTACCAATACAGGAAATAAAATGATCCAACCTTTTGGCAAAGCCAAATGTGGATCACAACCAACAAAAGGTGGTAAAGTCCCCCAACAATTCTTCAACAAATAAATGAATGTCACATTGGAACAAAACTAGAATCGACAAGTTCTCACCAATTTAACAGCAAATTCCATAATTCTTCGACATTTTTATTTTATTTTATTTATTTCCTACCCGGTGTCCGGTACCTGCTTTGGGGGCAGACTACTCCAGATTCATGGTAGGAAGTACCAATTTGGCGATAAAGCACTTCCAACCAAAAGTGACTCCTTTCTCATGGCTCGCACCCGAGACATGTGGCCTACATTTTGAGCTCTTTTAAAATATACAATTCCTTGATTGGTGAGCAACTCAAGACCAACCAAGACAAAGACCACAAGAATGTAATTGGACAAACCAGAATTGGAATTACGATAAGACAAAATAAAATTCACACACAATCATTGACTCAACTCCTCCTATTTGAGTGTCGCAAACCACAATAGACCCAAGACTGGCCAAAGAACATTATGGGTTCGACTTCGTGATTCTACCATTTGCCCATTTAATTTAATTAGGTTTGAAATTTTATTATTTGCTTATTTAGTGCATTTTTAATATTTAAAGATATTGGGTTCAGATGAACCTGATACAAACTAGGGAGAACCACGCCCAAAAGCTAGCTATTGAGGTGAGAGAACTATATAAACCTCACATCGGGCATATTGTAATACCGATATGGTACTCGAGTCTCATACCTTGCAATGGACCATAACAAAACCCACCCTGAGAACAAGGATTGTGATAGGTTACTTTTAAAATGGTTTAATGATGATTGAATCCAAATAATTCATATAATCGACATCAACTAGTTTGAAATTTACATGATTCATCCAGTCATCAACCCAACAAAAATACAGTAACACAAATAACAAAGATAAACAAAACTCGAATCATAACAGGAAAGAAAAATAAAACATTTATAGTAACACAATGATATAATTGAAGGGTTTATAAGATATTGGGATTATTAATACCTGGGCAATGCTGATGATCAAATGACGGAACTTGGGGTGCAAGCCAGCCTCTTTCTTGAGCCTAGCTGCAATGGGTTTGCTTAAAGTTTTTAAAGCAAGTGTCCCTAACTTCAATAATGGGAGAACCATCACTTTCGGTTTTTGAGTTCTCTGCTTTGTTACTGTCCCGCTAATTGCTTGATCTGGGTATTTTAATGACATCAATTAAAAAGTAAAGACTATCATTTCGAAGAAATTTTTTGTATTTATATCTGATTATTTGTTTGTTGAGAACTAAGATATTGACCAAGAAGCGGAAGGTTCATTTTCTTGATGAAGAAGCTAAATGCTTGTGAGGAAGGGTTCCTTTTCCACCAACTTGTGCGGCAGGTTAGTTGTGGAAATTCGTAAGTGGTTTTTTGGATGATGATGTCTGTGTGTAAATTGTAAAAGGCAGTTAGGAGGAAATGCATTAATATTAGGGTCAAATTATTTAATTAGTTTGTTTGGCCAAGTTACCAAAAGTATTTTTTTTTTTTAAAAGTGCTTTGGTGAGCATCCGTTTATGTTTGGTTAATTTATTTGAAAAATATTTCTGAGCAGCAATTAGTGTTTGGCCAAACTTTCAAAAATCGCTTCTAAGTATATTTTTCTTAGAAGTGTTTTTCAAAAAATTACTTTTAGAGATAAGCTATTTTTTTCTGCTCCTCCAAAACTGCTTCTGTTTCTACTCAAAAATACTTTTTTTCCTCTAAAACTTGTACAAACACTTCAGCTTTGAAAAAAATAAACTTTTGTTTTGAAGAAAAAAAGTTCTTTTGGCTTGAAGAAGCTTGGCCAAACATGCTATAATACTCCTTTCGACTCAATTTTTGTGAATGTATTTGACTATTGAAGTTTAAGAAATAAAAGAAGATTTTTGAAATTTATGGTCTAAAATAAATCACCAAAATTTGTATGACTAGAAATAATCTCATTAAAAGGTAAAAAGGGAAATTTAAAGTTGAATTGCTACTAAATATAAAAATATGTAATTTTTTTTTTTTGAACTTACTAAAAAAGAAAAAAGTGTCAAATAAATTGGTCTAAATAGAGTAATATTTTTTAGTTTCTCGGTTATTTCTCGATTTTGATTTTAGTCCTTGTGGTATCTGATTAAGCATATTTAACCTTTAATTAATTGAAATGTGTACTTTTGGTCCCTTTGCTTGTTAATATTCATTTATTTATCATAATTATTAACGGTTCTGCCATTTAATTACTCATGTGTTATGTTACACTCATATTTTTACTCCATATTTGACAATAATATAATTTTAAAAATAATTCAGGTAAAAACTTATTCATACATAAAGGGACCAAAAGTAAATAGTGTAATTAATTGAAGGTTAAATATGCCAAGTCATATCACACAAATTAAAACTAGAATTTACGAGAATAACTAAGGGACCAAAAAGTGTTATTATCCCACTATATTATTTGTAGGTAATATATAATTATTCCGATTGGTTGACTCCTTCGAATTAGCGAACGACTGTTTTGAAGTCTACGTATTATAATTCAACAAACCCTCCCCCTCTCTCCCCCCCCCAAATGAAATCATTTATGTGTAACGTGATAACTTTGAGGTCAGTTGCCACGTGACTAAATTGTGAATGAGCATAATTATTGTGTTAAATCAACTCAAAAACATTTTAACATAAATTATTATTTGTTTTGTTCTTAAGTCAATGGTCTATTGAAAACAATCTTTATATCTGCATAAAGATAAGAACAAGACTCATATACATTATGCTTTCAGACCATACTTATAGAATTTCACTTAGCATATTATTATTAGAAAGAATTACAAAAAAATATATATGACTTTTCACCATAACAAAAAATGACTCATGTTTTTAAGTTTTACCTCATCTAACCCACATTGTAAATATTTTGAAAGCACTTGCAAATTAAAAATCTGTGTTCTTACAACTATTGCTTCTAAAAGCTATGGAGTTAATTCTTTGTTCTCACAACCATTGTTTTCACTCTCTCTTCTTCTCACATCTTCTACATATGCTTCAAGGGGCCGTGTATTTTCTGTTTCTCCTCTTGTGTCACCAGCTTGCAATGTAAGAAAATTGAAGAGTAGAAGTCCACCATTGAATACCATTCAAAGCTTTTGTTTTGAAAGTGGGGTTTTTTTTAATTTGTTAGTTATTTGGATTTGATGTTGTTCCACTTGATTGAATATAATGACCAAAAAGGTCATCAATTGTTTATAAATTGAAGGAATTTTTACATGCCTATGTCACATAGGAAACCTTATTGCCCTCAATGTTTAAGGTTTGACTTAATTACACTTAGTATACCAAATTACCAATTCTATACCATAATTAATTAAGGGTATAATTAATTGTATATTTTTTACTCCTTAATTAAAGGAATCTGCATGTTTCTCTCTCCTAACCCCTCAGTCTCACTCACGTTTTACATATACCCACGTTCTTTTTACCAGTTTCCATCTTCTGAAACCAAATTCTCCCTCTAAATTCACAGAAAATTGAAGAAACTCTTCAACAAAGTTGGTTCCCCATTTTACTCCAGTTGAAGTTCATCAATGAAGAACAACAAAGTTCATCAAATTGAAGTCAAATCTTCAAAGTTCATACACACATTTACCTTCAACTTCAAATTTTCTCAATGAAGAAGAACAAACCTTCAAAGAGACAAGAGAGCAACAATTCCACCATTGACAGCCATTAAAAAGCTTTGAAGCTTTGAATTCAAATTTGGGTTTTCAAAAATTATTATTTGTTTTGATTGGGTGTTGTTGTAAATAATTGGGAATATGTTTTGGAGTTTATATCTCAATTTTGAGAGGTTTTGGTGAAGATTTAGACTTGGTTTTGGCTAAATTTTAGATTGAAACTCGAAGAAGAAGAAGAAGAAGAAGAAGAAGAAGAAGAAGAAGAAGAAGAAGAATTGCAGCAATTGTAGATAAATTGTAGGCTATTTTTTGCAGAAGATTTGTAGAAGTTTTAGTCGTTTTTGATTTGTGAAAACAGAAAATAAAGCATCTACAATCAGAACAATTTATCTACAAAATATCTACAAACTGGGTACATTGAATTTTAATATCCCAATTCCCATTAAATTGTAGCTAATTGGTATTTTCGACATAATTGCATCTTTTGCAGAAGATTTTGTAGGAGTTTTAGTCGTTTTGGATTTGTGAAAACAGAAAACAATGCATCTACAATCAGAATACAAATAATCTACAAAATATCTACAAACTGGGTACATTGAATTTTAATATCCCAATTCCCATTAAATTGTAGCTAATTGGTATTTTCGACATAATTGTATTTTTTGCAGAAGATTTTGTAGGAGTTTTAGTCGTTTTGGATTTGTGAAAACAGAAAACAATGCATCTACAATCAAAATACAAATAATCTATAATTTATCTACAAAATATCTACAAACTGGGTATATTGAATTTTAATATCCCAATTTCCATTCGATTGTAGCATAATTGGCATTTTCGACGTAATTGCATTTTTTGCAGAAGATTTGTAGAAGTTTCAGTCGTTTTTGATTTGTGAAAACAGAAAATAAAGCATCTACAATCAGAATACAAATAATCTACAGTTTATCTACAAAATATCTATAAACTGCGTACATTGAATTTTTATATCCCAATTCCCATCCAATTGTAGCATAATTGTGATTTTTGACATAATTGCATTTTTCAGAAGATTTGTAGGAGTTTTAGCCGTTTTTTATTTGTGAAAACAGAAAATAAAGCATCTACAATCAGAATACAAATAATCTACAATTTATCTACAATTTCTGCAATATGTCTTCTTCTTCTTCTTCTTCTTCGAGTTTCAATCTGAAATTCAGTCAAAACCAAGTCTAATCTTCACCAAAACCCCTCAAAATTGAGATATAAACTCCAAATCATATTCCCGATTATTTTCAACAACACCCAATCCAAACAAATAATGATTTTTGAAAACCCAAATTTGAATTCAAAGCTTTCAAGCTTTTTAAAGGCTATCAATGGTGGAAAATATCTGAAAGAATATTTACTTCCATAATTGTAGCGCGCCTAAATAGGAATATCTGGAAGAATATGATTTGATCTGATTTACGCCAAATCTTTTTAGAATATTCAGTTCCTCAACTTTAGCTCGACAAATTAAGAATATTCAACTACTATTAATTAGTATTTAATGATTGGTATAATAACTGTAGAAAAAATATGGACAGGGCGGGTAAATTAGAAACTATGCACATTTTTGGTAATAAGGTTTCATATATGGTATATAGGAAAGAAAAAATCTCTAAATTGAATTCTGCATTCCGAGGCCTTGAAAACCTCATTTAACATCACCTCGATTTGCGTGCACAATCCGGACGCATAACCGGAAAGCCTAAATATGAAAATCTGTGAAAAATGATAAATTTTGATTATAAAATGAGTTAATTTGACTTCGGTCAACGTTTTGGGTAAACGGACCCTGACCCGTGATTTGACGGTCCCGAAGGGTCCGTAGGAAAATATGGGACTTGGGCGTATGCCCGGAATTGAATTCAGAGGTTCAAGCCCGAGAAATAAATTTTTAAAGAAAATTATTTTCTGAAATTGTTTAAAGGAAATTGAAATGAATTTTGATTAGAACATATTGGTATTGGACCCGTATTTTGATTCTGGCGCCTGGTACAAGTCTTATATGTGATTTAAGATAACTCTATGAAGTTTGGTGAGAAACGGAATCCGTTTGACGTGATTCGGACTTTAAATGCCAAATTTTATGTTTAAAGAAGTTTTGAGAAATTTCATCGATCTTGAAGTTTAATTCGATGTTCTTGATGTTATTTTGGTGATTTTATTATACGAATAAGTTCGTGGGATTTTTTGAGGTTGTGTGTATATTTGGTTTGGAGCCCCGAAGGCTCGGGTGAGTTTTGGATAGGCCACGGAGTGCATTTGGAACTTAGAAAAAAATTGCAGAAATTTTGCTGGTATGATCAGGCATGCAGGCTTTGCATTTGCAAAGCCTGGCTCGCAAATGCGAGCTCGCTAATGCGAAGGCTGGATCGCAAATGCGAAACCAGCCCAGGCCAGCTCCATCTCGCAAATGCGAGATTTTCTTCGCAAATGCGAAGATTCCCATCTGGCCAGTGATCGCAAATGCGACCTTGTTTTCGCAAATGCGAAAGTCAAGCAATTCTGAAGGGTTCGCAAATGCGAGCCCTGTTTCGCAATTCCCAAGTTAGCAAAGGTCAGGGTTCGCAATTGCGAACCCTTGTTCGCAATTCTCATACCTGCGACCTGCGACCTGCAACTTTTATACTTAGCCGATTTTAAACCCATTTTTCATATCCTCTCAAAACATAAACACATTAGGGCGATTTTTCAAAAACATCTTCTTCTCCAAATCAATTGTAAGTCATTTTTAACTAGTTTTTTTCAATCATTGACATGTTTTAACATGATTTCAACTTCAAATCAAAGATTTTCATGGGCAAAATTGGGTGTTTTGGGTAGAACCTAGTTTTTTCAAAAATTGGGGATTTGGACCTCGATTTGAGGTCCGATTTCAAAACAAATTATATATTTGGGTTCGTGGGGGAATGAGTAATCGGGTTTTGATTCGAACCTCGGGTTTTGACCATGTGGGCCCGGGGGCAACTTTTGACTTTTTGGGCAAAACTTTGGGAAATTCATTTTCATGCATTCAAATTGATTCATTTAGCGCTTATTGATATAATTAAGTAACTTATGACTAGATACGAGCGAATTGGCGGTGGAATAAAAGGGTAAAGCTCTAATTGAATCTTGAGTTGTGTTCGTGGCATCGAGGTAAGTGTTTGGTTTAACCTTAGCTTGAGGGATTAGGAGTTGTGTCCTATTTTCTATTTGCTTCTTGTTGAGTACGACGTATAGGCATGATGACGAGTATCTATACGTTGGTGTCAAGCATGCCCGTGAGTCTTATATTGTGATTTTCATGACTTTGTTGTATTATCCATGCTTTAGAGGTGATTTCTATTTGTTGTGAAAAGTTTGTGGAAGGAATTGTGACCTTTGAACACCGAGGAGCATTGGCTCAAGTTATATTACGAATTGTGAAAGTATATGAGTTGATTGAATCCCTTTGGAGCATTGGATCAAGTGGTAAAATGAGTTATGAAGTAAAAGTGAATAAGAAAAAGAAGTTATTAAATTGTTCCCTTGCCGGGATATTGTTGCTTTATTGGTTATTGTCACATCTCCTTTTTCCGTACCCGAGAGGGGGTACAAGGGAGTTTTTCCAATTAAAGGACAATCGAAAGAGGATTTATTTGTTTATTTCAGAGTCGCCACTTGGGAGATTTAGGGTGTCCCAAGTCACCAATTTTAATCCCGAATCGAGGAAAAGAATGACTCTATATTATAGTCTGCGTACCAGAAATCCGGATAAGGAATTCTGTTAACCGGGGAGAAGGTGTTAGGCATTCCCGAGTTCCGTGGTTCTAGCACGGTTGCTCAACTGTTATATTCGGCTTGATTATCTGATTTTATACAAATATGAGCTTATGTGCAAATTTTATCTTTTAACCGCTTTATTGTTATTGTTTTTTAAAAGAAAATGTGAACATCGCTTAAAACACGTCTTTGGACTGCGTCACATGAAATGCACCCACAATCCGGAACACGTTTTATTTGACGTTTTGGGATTTGGATTCGGGTCGCATGAAATGCACACCCATGCTTAAGAAAGTAAAATATTAAACACGCGCCTAAAGAGACTATCGCGTCATTATTTTGGGAAGACCGTGAAATTCGCTAAACGGCCCTTCCGAATTCTAATTAAACCATACATTTTATGAGGGCCCCGCAATCTATATGTTTTATTTGGCGAGGCTCGTCTCATTCTTATTTTAAAAGGATATCCTATAGCAACTACGTTTCTTGTCGCGTTTGTCTCTACTAATTGAAAACAGAGATAGTCCTAGTTAATTACATGCTTGCAGGTTTTTTATAGCAGGATTCAAAATGCTTTTACATAATAAGAAAACGTGGCTATGCACACAGACAGTTGATCGAACATTATGGGCCCAAATCCAGCTCATGCGGGATGGGCCAGACCTGGGCCACTGTTTATCCGATGCGGGCCTGCTTGGTCTGTTTCGACCTAGGCCCGACCTCCGTGAGGTTGAGGCCGTGAACTTGTTCTTTGTTCTAAAGGCGTGGTTTATCAGTTATAACGGGACAGTTCATTAAAGGGAAAAGCAGTTAACTAATGGTGGATAGTTTTCATGCATTACTGGACATGCTAATCACAAACACAGCTAATTTCTGAGCTACAGCCTACTGCATTGTCGAATTTTTATCCAACAACCTACACACACAATTGGATGTCAAGTTACCATACATTGACAGTTACTATGTGTGAAAGCTAACTCCAGTATCCGAGCAAAATGTAATCTATTATACATCACATAACATCCTATGTATAGGCTATGCATAAAATAAACGATCTTCAACTCTTCTCTTTGTATTCATACTCAACTTCAAGTTACATTGACAGTATTAGTCGTGTACCTGGATGTTTGAACAATAAGCAGGAGAAGAAGAAAGGTGTCAGCAACAGGCAACCAAACAGCAACAACACAGCAACAACAACCAGCAGCAATAACCAGCCACAATTATGAGGCCCACAAGTAATAGAGCACCAAGCAGAAAATCCTAGAAAAAGAGTAGAAAACAACCGAGCAAACCAGAATGTTCAAGGCAATAGCAACAGCAATCCAATGATCACAAACAGCTTGGCAAACAACCCACAGCAAACAACAAAGACAGCTTGACCAACTTGAACTCTTACACAGTTTTCAGACGATACTCATTCACAGTATTCTGAAATTTGTTTCTATTTTTCCTTTTCAGTTTTTTTTTTCACAGAATCTCTCTGAAGACTAAAGAATGTCCAACCTCTTCTTAAGTTCTGAAAACAGCTTATTTATAAGCCAGCAACCTAGTGCAATTAAGCTGCCTGGATTCTCCAATTGCAGTCTGCCCATACCCCTTAGCTTCCCATGCCTAAAGGCATTTTCTTGGAATCCTTAATCAGCCCCCCATGCTCTGTCTCATTACTCTAATCAAGGGTTATGGGTGCCTTTAAAGTATTCATTTTGAACCCATGCTCTTATGTCTTGTTCCCCATTGGCATTAATTTAATCCTAATTCAGTACCCTATCTGTCAGCTCACTTAAATTAAGCTTTTTCTATTCTTTTCAAACCCCAGACTACCCCTATTAATCCTTGGTTATTATTGTACTAACCCTCTGCAACAATGGGGCATTTTGAGCTTCTGAAAGTTTAAAATCGAAGCTGCCCTAGACTGAATCTTTCAGTTGTTTTGTAATGCAGTTATAAGCTAAATTCAGGCAATGTCGAGCATCCAATTAACAATCAACAGGTTCTTTCACTTACGTGAAGTTGTATGAATTAGAATATTTTAACATTCAGTCGTAGGAAACTAATCGACAACGTTTATCGAGTCGACTATACTAATTATAACAGGTAATAATCAGTCGTTCATATAAACAATACGTACAGGGTCCTGAATGGCTTCAGACAACTTTTGTTCAATTACTGGGAACCTATATGAATTAACTATTGGACGACTAATCTAATTGACGAGCATGTATATCACCAGATGTATTCACATACACAGAAGAACAAACGACCAAATAAAAGGTCTTTGACAAGGATGGAAGGAATTAAGAAAAATACCAGAAAATACCAAACAAACACAACGACACATACTGGCAATCCTCAAACAGTATTCAAATAAAACAAAAAAGAAAAGAAAAACTTACTGAAAATTTTAACAAAAGTAAAACCAGGTCCGAATCAGATTTGGCCTTTTGAAGCCGAACAAACTTTAATCGGGGTGTTCTCAACCGAGAACACCCTGATTAAGGTCTATTAGACCTAAAACCTCTATTGAAACTGGCCGGATTCCCCAGGTTCTTGTGTTCTAAGGGTTTGGATCTTCAGATTTGAGATTCTAGGAGTTGTGGGTAGATTCGGACCAAACCAAGCTTGGTTTGGTCACGAGGGAGGTCAGGGGAGTGTCTGGTACGAATATGGTGTGGTTTGGTGTAGATCGAGTTTTGTCTCGAATCTTCAAATCAAGATTCGAGATGAAGGAAGGTGATTCGAGGCTAGGGGGTAACAGATTCGAGTTTGGGGTGATGAGGGGCATCAGGGGTGTTAAGGGGGTGGTCACCGGCATCCTTGCCGCCGGGTTCTGGTGAAAGGGAAGCCATGGCGGCTGCTAGGGTTTCGGGGGTTTGGGATCCCTTCTGAGAGAGACGAAGGAACATGGGTGGGTATTTGGATAGGGGGCGGGGTAAAAGGGTTAGGTTTATATACGGAAGGGGAAGATAAATCGGAGTCGTTAGATCAAGTGATCTGAACGGCTTGGATCTATTGGTGATGGACGAGACAGGGTCGTTTGGTATAGAAACGGGGTCGTTTGGGTTTAAGTGAGGGGCTGGGTTGAACCGGCTAAATAGGTCGGGTTACGGGTGCGGATGTGGACCGTTGGATGAGTGTGATTGAACGGCTCAGATCAGACGCCTTATGCGGCGTCGTTTCGGGATGTGCCTGGGCAGGCCTAGTTTGGACCGGATCCTTGGGTTGGTTTTGGGCCTCACTTCGGGGCCCAATCCGATTTTCCCCACTTTTTTTCTTTTTGATTAACAAAATTTTAAAATAAAATTCCTAAATAAATTGTAAAAATTAAAATTAAATTAGAACAAAATTACACACATATTGGTTAACACTTATAATAACTAACACACATTTTAACATTAAATACAAATCACTCAATGACAAGACATATATTTTTTGTTGATTTTCTTTTCTTTTTTGGAGTAACTTTCGTGAAGCAAAAATCACGTGCTTACAGCTGCCCCTCTTTGCCCGTAGACACGAAGGGTTTTCGCGCAAAGATAAAACGAGCGATTTTTGCTTGTCCGAGTACTCCGTGTGAAGCATTTTTTGAAAAAGATTTGACCGAACCTTTGCTTCAGAGGTTTCCTACATATCCTGGGCTGAACAGGAATCAGGTCAATGTAGTTCAGGAAATTTTGGTAGCTGGGACTACCGTATGACTGTAGTGTTCGCTGCTGTTGTGCGCTGTTGCATGCCGCTGTAGGATGCTACCACTCACCGATCTCCTTGTTACATCGTTCTAAAAGGAAAAACAAGAAGCTAGGCTAGACTGTGGATCATAAGATCTCATCCATCTTCAACTTGTTCTTGTCGCCTTGCTTTCTTGTCGGCTAGCGCTTTCCTCCGATGCCTTTATTTTGTGAACTTGGGGGATGATACCGGTCTTTCGCCTTTTTCTGAATGCCAGTTTTCATCACTTCGCCTGGTCTCCTGGGGACATGGCCCTCTTCCTTAAGCCTTTCAATGGTTTCTTCAGTGGTACGACTTTCTTCATCAAAATTGTTATGCTGGGCATGCTATAACGTTCCCAAGGTGCTTCTTTCAAGACGCGTCCCTTATTCCTTTTGAATCACGCGCTTGCCTTTGCAGCCTTCCGCTTCTTGGTGCTGGGGATTTTATTGTTTCCTGCCTGGGGATCTCTGTTGTAACCTTCCGCCTTCTAGTGGGGTTACTGATTCCAGAATCTGTAATATAAGACCACAAAGTTGTTTAAATGCAAAATTATGAAATGTATTCCCGCGTTTTACTGGTGGGCGTCCTAGAACTGAAAAGTATTCCCGCATTTTACTGGTGGGCGACCTAGAGCTGAAAAGTATTCCCGCATTTTACTGGTGGGCGACCTAGAACTGAAAAGTATTCTCGCATTTTACTGGTGGGCGACCTAGAGCTGAAAAGTATTCCCGCATTTTACTGGTGGGCGACCTAGAACTGAAAAGTATTCCCGCATTTTACTGGTGGGCGACCTAGAACTGAAAAGTATTCCCGCATTTTACTGGTGGGCGACCTAGAGCTGAAAAGTATTCCCGCATTTTACTGGTGGGTGACCTAGAACAGAAAAGTATTCCCGCATTTTACTGGTGGGCGACCTAGAGCTGAAAAGTATTCCCGCATTTTACTGGTGGGCGACCTAGAACTGAAAAGTATTCCCGCATTTTACTGGTGGCCGACCTAGAACTGAAAAGTATTCCCGCATTTTACTGGTGGGTGACCTAAAGCTGAAAAGTATTCTCGCATTTTACTGGTGGGCGACCTAGAGCTGAAAAGTATTCCCGCATTTTACTGGTGGGCGACCTAGAACTGAAAAGTATTCCCGCATTTTACTGGTGGGCGACCTAGAGCTGAAAAGTATTCCCGCATTTTACTGGTGGGTGACCTAGAACAGAAAAGTATTCCCGCATTTTACTGGTGGGCGACCTAGAGCTGAAAAGTATTCTCGCATTTTACTGGTGGGTGACCTAGAACAGAAAAGTATTCTCGCATTTTACTGGTGGGCGACCTAGAGCTGAAAAGTATTCCCGCATTTTACTGGTGGGCGACCTAGAGCTGAAATGTATTCCCGCATTTTACTGGTGGGCGACCTAGAACAGAAAAGTATTCCCACATTTTACTGGTGGGTGACCTAGAACAGAAAAGTATTCCCGCATTTTACTGGTGGGCGACCTAGAACTGAAAAGTATTCCCGCATTTTACTGGTGGGTGACCTAGAACAGAAAAGTATTCCCGCATTTTACTGGTGGGCGACCTAGAGCTGAAAAGTATTCCCGCATTTTACTGGTGGGCGACCTAGAGCTGAAATGTATTCCCGCATTATACTGGTGGGCGACCTAGAACATAAAGTATTCCCGCATTTTACTGGTGGGCGACCTAGAGCTGAAATGTATTCCCGCATTTTACTGGTGGGCGACCTAGAACAGAAAAGTATTCCCACATTTTACTGGTGGGTGACCTAGAACAGAAAAGTATTCCCGCATTTTACTGGTGGGCGACCTAGAACTGAAAAGTATTCCCGCATTTTACTGGTGGGTGACCTAGAACAGAAAAGTATTCCCGCATTTTACTGGTGGGCGACCTAGAGCTGAAAAGTATTCCCGCATTTTACTGGTGGGCGACCTAGAGCTGAAATGTATTCCCGCATTATACTGGTGGGCGACCTAGAACATAAAGTATTAAAATTGTTTCCTCGTTCTTCCGAGAAAATTTTTGACAATGGCAGAAAATTTTCTGCCCCAGTTTTGGTGATTTCCCTGGCATCGCGTCCTGCTGCCATTATCAATCCTTTGTTTTCCTGCAGCAGACAAAAAGGATTTAGTTAGTTTTAATCATGGTGGGTAGAGGTGTCTTTCCGGTGGATGATTTTTCCTCTCTTTCCCTTTTCTTGCTCTGTGCCCTCATAACTGGTTGGTGGACAAAGTTGCTTGTTGGGGGTGCCCGGCCTGCTGGGGATTGGTTTTCCATTTATCCCCTTTTCTGCTTTCTCTTTACAGGAAATGTTGTGGGAGTCTGCTTTTACTCCCGAAATTACTCCCTTCCGGAGTTCACTTCCTCCCAGAACTGCAAGGCACGTCATTGCATGGCCTGGGGCTATCCTTTAGGACGGTTGGGGTTGTCCTGCATCAAATGAATTCCCTTTGGTCTCTGGTAGTGGACTTTGAAAAATCCTTTTCGAAACAAATTTTTTAGAAAGAAAAATGAAAAAGATATAAAAAAAAAAGAGAAAATCTTTCTGAACCAATACTTGGTGGAGAAAAAAAAAGAATTTAGAAGAACTTATCTGGATGACCTGACCGGTCCTTGTGATCATGACGTGCACCATAGATTCCCGACCCAGTCTATTTGTATCAATCGACTTGCCCGATGACCTTACTTGCTGGGGATAAGTGGGTGTCCACTTCTTTGCAAACGTGGACCCTTTTGTTGATCTGTCTTGTCGCCTCATAGTGCCCTTCGAGGGGTTTTCACTAATGAGACTCTCTCTTTTCTCTCAGCTCCC
The DNA here is from genome assembly GCF_000393655.2 of Nicotiana sylvestris. NCBI lineage: Eukaryota > Viridiplantae > Streptophyta > Magnoliopsida > Solanales > Solanaceae > Nicotiana > Nicotiana sylvestris. The sequence goes on from NC_091064.1 coordinate 15,719,637, forward strand.
GGCGTCTTATGGTACCTGTGAAGGTTTTCACCGATAAGACTCTCTCATTTCACATCTCTCATCTTTCGTCGTCTTGTGGTGCCTGCGAAGGTTTTCACCGCCAAGACTCTCTCATTTTATTTCTTCAAAGGAGAATTGGAGTGCTGCCGATGTGACTCTCTCTTCTGGAGATCCCTTTGGACTATCAATTCATTTCCAATTTCATGATCCTCTTCTTTGCTGGGGATCAGTGTATTATTGTCGGCTTTATTTGCATGACTTGGCACCTCTTGGATATTGATCGGGAGGTCTTTTGGACGTCGATGTTGGTTTTGGTGTGGGGGCTAAAAGAAAGGCTATCAAAAATGAAATAATTTTACGGGTGATCCACTACAACTTTTGGAATCAATCCTTTGATGGAACTTTAAAACATAACTTCCGCCCCAGCTTTCTTGCTTGGGGGATCTTATTATTTTTTTACTCTAGGTTGAGATGTGTGTGTTACGCACACTGTGCCTATTATGCACACTTATGGGCATTATGCCTATATGCACACTATGGTCGAGCCGTGAGGCGCCTACGTATCCTCTTTGAGGAATCAGGTCAAACGTAGTTCCCACAGTTTTGTATTTCTTATGATTTTTATCTTCTTTTTCTTTTCTTTCTCCTTCTTTTTTTTCATTTTCCTTTAAAGATTTTTTTCTCTTTTTTTTTCTTTTTCTTTCATATCTTTTCCATTAGTGATTCCAAAAGAGGGGTATGAAAGAATAACTTAAGGCTCAAAAGGGGGAAACAAGGGTTAAAAGTGTTTGGATAGAAGAAAGAACTGCCTCTGTCATTTCATTATCCAATAAGCACCAAGTACAAACAAACGAACCGATAATTGCCATAATTAAAGAAATTACGCATAATATCTCTTGACTGCATCAGAATTGATAGTCATGTCGACACATCTCCCCTCGATATCTGTCAAACACAAAGCACCATTGGACAACACTTTTGGTCACAATATAAGGCCCTTGCCAATTTAGGGCGAACTTGCCTTTTGCCTCGACCTGATGCGGGAGGATCCTCTTTAATACCTGCTGCCCTACTTCAAACTTCCTGGGGCGTACCTTCTTATTATATGTTCTTGCCATTCTCTTCTGATACAGCTGACCATGGCACACCGCTGCCAATCTTTTCTCGTCTATCAAGCTCAACTGTTCCAGTCGAGCTCTGACCCATTCATTATCCTCAATCTCGGCTTCAGTGACAATCCGGAGGGATGGAATTTCGACCTCTGCTGGTATTACGACCTCAGTTCTGTACACCAACGAATAAGGAGTTGCACCTATGGAAGTCCGGACGGTAGTGCGATAACCCAACAAAGCAAAGGGTAGTCTTTCGTGCCATTGTCTATATCCTTCCACCATCTTTCGCAGTATTTTTTTGATATTCTTATTGGCTTCTTCGACCGCTCCATTCTCCTTGGGACGATATGGGGTGGAATTGCGGTGTGTGATCTTGAATTGTTGGCATACCTCTCTCATCAGGTTGCTGTTAAGATTCGCACCGTTATCCGTGATGATTACTTTTGGGATCCCAAATCTGCAGATGATATGGGAGTGCACAAAATCCACCACCGTCTTTTTAGTTACCGACTTGAAGGTTTTAGCCTCAACCCATTTGGTGAAGTAGTCAATGGTTACTAGAATGAACCTATGACTGTTGGATGCTGCTGGCTCGATAGGTCCAATGACATCCATGCCCCATGCAACAAACGGCCAGGGTGCTGACATCGTATGTAACTCTGTTGGCGGAGAATGAATCAGATCTCTATGTATCTGGCACTGATGGCATTTCCTCACGAAAGTGATACAGTCGTGTTCCATGGTGAGCCAATAATACCCTGCCCTAAGGATCTTCCTTGCCAATACATATCCGCTCATATGTGGCCCGCAAACTCCAGCATGTACCTCTACCATAACCGTCGTGGCTTGACCGGCATCTATACATCTCAACAATCCCAAATCCGGGGTTCTTTTGTACAAAACTCCTCCGCTGAGGAAGAAACCATTCGACAATCATCGAAGGGCTCTTTTTTGGTCTCTAGTGGCCTGTTCCGGATATATTCCCATTCTGAGGTATTCCTTGATATCATGAAACCAGGGCTCGCCATCTGCTTCCTCTTCTACGACGTTGCAATAAGCATGCTGATCACGGACCTAGATGTGCAGAGGATCAACATACATTTTGTCAGGGTGGTGCAGCATTGATGCTAAGGTGGCCAATGCATCCGCAACCTCGTTATGAATTCTTGGGATATGTTTGAACTTTACCGACCGAAATCGCTTGCTCAGATCGTGCAAGTATTGTCGATATGGTATGAGTTTTAGATCTCGCGTTTCCCATTCACCCTGAATTTGATGTACCAAGAGGTCCGAGTCTCCCAAGACCAAGACGTCTTGGACATCCATGTCCGCAGCCAATCGCAGACCCAAAATGCAAGCTTCATATTCGGCCATATTGTTGGTGCAATAGAAGCGTAGTTGAGCCGTGACAGGATAGTGGCGTCCTGTTTCAGAAATGAGTACTGCTCCTATTCCAACCCCTTTCGCGTTTGCAGCTCCATCGAAGAAAAGCTTCCAACCCAGTTCCTCAGGTAACTCTAGCTCGTTTATATGCATCACCTCTTCGTCGGGAAAATACATTCTTAAAGGCTCGTATTTTTCATCAACGGGATTCTCTGCCAAATGGTCGGCCAGCGCCTGGACTTTCATGGCCGTCCTCGTCACATAGACGATATCAAACTCTGTGAGCAGAATTTGACATTTGGCCAACCTTCCTGTGGGCATAGGTTTCTGAAAGATGTACTTCAATGGGTCCAAACGGGATATGAGATAAGTAGTATACGAGGACAGGTAATGTTTCAACTTCTGAGCTACCCAAGTTAGGGCGCAGCATGTTTTCTCGAGTTGAGTGTACTTGACCTCATATACTGTGAATTTCTTGCTAAGATAGTAGATGGCCTGCTCTTTCCTTCCTGTGTCATCATGTTGACCCATCACACAACCAAATGAGTTTTCCAGTACCGTCAGATAAAGGATCAAAGGCCTCCCCGGCTTAGGCGGGACCAACACGGGTGGATTAGACAAGTACCCTTTGATTTGGTCGAAAGCCTCTTGACATTCTGTCGTCCAACTTATTGCAGCATCTTTTTTCAGCAGCCGAAATATGGGCTCACAAGTTGCTATGAGTTGAGCGATGAACCTGCTGATGTAATTGAGTCTACCCAGCAAACTCATTACCTCTGTTTTGTTCTTTGGCAGTGGCAAATCTCGGATGGATTCGATTTTGGATGGGTCTAACTCAATCCCCCGTCGACTGACAATGAATCCTAACAACTTTCCTGACGGAACCCCGAATGCGCATTTGGCCGGGTTAAGCTTGATATCATACCTTCGGAGTCTTTGGAAGAATCTCCTTAAGTCTGCTACATGGTCTTCCTGACGCCAAGACTTTATGATCACATCGTCCACGTACACCTCAATTTCTTTATGTATCATGTCGTGAAACACAGCAGTCATTGCTCGCATGTACATTGCCCCGGCATTCTTCAGTCCGAACGGCATTACCCGATAGCAGTAAGTTCCCCATGGCGTGATAAGTGTTGTCTTTTCCGCATCTTCCTCGTCCATTAGGATCTGATGATAACCCGCATAGCAATCCACAAATGATCTGATCTCACGCCCAGCGCAATTATCGATCAAGATATGGATGTTGGGTAATGGAAAATTGTCCTTGGGACTTGCTTTGTTGAGATTGCGGTAGTCGATGCACACCCTGATTTTCCCATCCTTCTTTGGAACTGGTACCACATTGGCCAACCACTCGGGATATCGGGTGACTCGAATGACCTTCGCCTGCAACTGCTTAATCACCTCTTCTTTGATCTTTACACTCATTTCTGTTTTAAATTTCCTTAGCTTTTGCTTGACCGGAGGGTATGCCGGGTCAGTGGGCAATTTGTGAACCACTAAATTGGTGCTTAATCCCGGCATATCATCATATGACCATGCAAAAACATCTTTGAATTCCACGAGGGTTTTGATCAATTCTTCCCTGACATTCGGCTGAATATGGATGCTGATTTTGGTTTCTCGGACATTATCAGCGTCCCCTAGATTCACAGCCTCAGTGTCATTTAGGTTAGGCTTGGGTTTTTCTTCAAATTGGCACAGTTCTCGGTTTATCTCCTCGAAGGCCTTATCTTCATCATATTCAGGTTCATCATCACTAACAACCTCTTGTATTATTAAGTCGGGCTCAGATTGATTCATTAGACTAGGTCGAAGATCCGATATGCATGCCATGTCATTAGAACCAGTAAAAAGGGAACTGTTCACAAAGAAAAAGAACAAGACAAGATTAAAATGAGACAAAAGAAGTGAATTTCATTAAACTTGCGGGATAAAAAGGGTTCACACTTTTACAAAACAAAAGTAAAATTTGGACTACACCCTGGAATAATCCGACCAAATCAAAACAAACAAAAACATAAATCAAAGCCTACTACCAAGACTCCCCTCGGACAGGAAGAGGAGTAACCGTCCAATTGTTGGTCTTGGCCTCAGGCCCCACAAACTGTATCTCTGCTCTGCTGGAACCTTCCCCAGCTTCTACCATACTAACATCAACGAATAGCCTCTCGAAACTCTGATTTAGGTCCCCATCCATTCCAATCAATGGTCCTAGAATTTTTGGGACCGGTGGCCCTTTGGCGCTTGCTCTGACAAAAGACCTTGAGAGACATGGCACCGGTTTGGGCAGGAACCAAACCATCTTCTTCATTTTTCGCGCTTGCTTCCTATCTGTTGCGGTTGGTTTGAACCCCAATCCGAAAGTTTCCAGATTTTTAGGCAGGGAGACAAGTTGGACAATCCCCTGAAGCTCGACTCCCAGGCCTTTTCCCGGCACGAATCCATTACCCAGCATTTCCGAGACCATCATGACTGTTGCGGCAACGACCCTAGGGTGCGGGATGATTTCTCCTTCAGAAATTTTGTTTGCCGACACTGTATCGAAAATCTGGTAGACCCAAGGACCTTTGTCATCAGCGGTCTCTATGAAAGGTACAATGGTGCCACCCATGGTGCATGCCGTATCCTCGCCGTGTAGCACGACCTCTTGTTTTTCCCACTCGAACTTTACCATCTGATGTAGGGTGGAGGGGACTGCTTTGGCTGCATGAATCCATGGTCGTCCTAACATAAGGTTGTAAGAAACTATGGCATCTAACACCTGGAACTCCATGGTGAATAGGACTGGACCGATGGTCAATTCAAGTACAACATCCCCTACAGTGGCTGTTCCATTTCCGTCAAACCCTCGGACGCAGATGTTATTCTTGTGGATTCTTCCGTGGTCGATCTTTAACTGGTTCATAGTGGATAATGGACAGATATTGGCACTTGAACCGTTATCTACCAATACCCGAGTAACTACCGAGTTTTCACATTTGACAGTTAGGTAGAGAGCTTTATTGTGCTCCGTACCTTCCACCGGCAGGTCATCGTCTAAGAATGTTACCCTGTTCACCTCGAAAATCTTGTTGGCAATGGTTTCCAAGTGGTTTACAGAAATCTCGTTGGGCACATGAGCTTCGTTCAATATCTTCATCAAGGCCCGACGATGCTCCTCAGAATGGATTAGTAATGACAGCAGCGAGATCTGGGCCGGTGTTTTCCTCAGTTGTTCGACCACAGAGTAGTCTTGCACTTTCATCTTCCTTAGGAACTCCTCGGCCTCTTCTTCAAACACAGGTTTCTTGGTTGCAGCCGGGTTGGTTCTTCTTAGCTCCACCGGAGCAAAACACCGACCTGATCGAGTCAGCCCTTGCGCTTCACAACTAACTTCCTCCACCTGTTTTCCTTTGTACATCACCACCACCTTTTCATATTTCCAAGGCACAGCCTTGCTATCAATCATTGGCAACTGGACTACAGGCTTTATGGTGACCAATTCTCTATATACCCCCTTCAACACAACTGCAGGTGCGGGCGGAATCCCTGATATTACCAACTTGTTTGGCTCGGGTTTGCTTGTTATGGCGGACGGGCTCTTCCCCAATATCACTACTAGCTTGACGCCTTCTCCCTGTGACTGTACCCTCGTTCCCCCACTGGTTGAACCTTCTTTCGGGGCGGCCTGGATCATCATCACTGTTTGTGAGGGTTTTCTCAACTCTCCTCCTTCATACACCAACTCAATCATGTGAGCCTCGTGGTGCGCTGGCAGTGGGTTCTGGTTGATGTTAGGAGCCTCCGGTGTCTGGACCTCGATCTTATTGGTGTCAATAAGATCCTGTATGGCATGCCTCAATTTCCAACACTTTTCGGTATCATGCCCCAGCATCCCTGAGCAGTATTCACAACTTATTGGTCGATCCAAATTCTGGGGTGGGGGATTTGGTTCTTGAGTCTGGACATGACTAACCAAACCCAGTTGCCTCAATTTGTGGAACAAAGCGGTGTAGGTTTCTCCCAACTCCGTGAAAGTTCTGTGTTTCCGCAGCCTGTCATTCCTAGCATCTGTATTTCCCCGAAAGCCTGCCCCTGGCGGGTTTCTATACGCCCTCGGTGGAGGATAGGTGTTTGGTGGTGGTGCATATATGTCCTGGGGAGCCGGCGCGCGCCATTGCGGGCGAACCGGAGGCTGAGTGTATGCCTAGGCCTGGTGTACGGAGCAATGTGGTTCTCGAGGCGGATAGAAATGTTGTGGTGGGTTGTACGGGTAGTTTGGCCTGTGAGGTCTGGGTTGGTTGTAGTGTGGCTTGCCAGCCCTGGACCAACTGCCTGCCTAGATCGTGGAAATTTCTTCTTTCTTTCTTCTTCCTAACGCACCTCCGGTGCCGCTCTGAATCGCTTGGGTCGTGACCTTGAGTGCCGAATAATTCAAGATTTTGTCAGACCTCAGCCCTTCTTCTATCATGACCCCTATCTTGACCACCTCGTTGAAGGATTTTCCAACCGTTGTCACCAAGTGACCAAAGTAGGTTGGATCCAATGTTTGTAAGAAATAATCCACCATCTCTCCCTCTCTCATGGGAGGATCGACTCTGGCCGCTTGCTCTCTCCAGCGGAACCCGAACTCGCGAAAGCTTTCCCCGGGTTTCTTCCCAATTCTCACTCAGGGACTATCTCGAGATTGTATTGGAAATGACCCGCGAAAGCCTGCGCCAGATCATCCCAAGTGTACCATCTACTGGAATCCTGCCTGGTATACCATTCTAGTGCAGGTCCGCTCAGACTTTGGCCGAAATAAGCTATCAGCAGCTCATCTTTGCCGCCTGCCCCTCTCATTTTGCTACAGAATCCCCGCAAATGTGCCATGGGATCACCGTGCCCTTCGTACAAATCAAACTTAGGCATCTTGAACCCAGCCGGGAGTTGGACGTCCGGGAAAGGGCATAGATCTTTGTAAGCTACGCTGACTTGGTTGCCCAATCCGTGCAGGTTCCTGAAGGACTGCTCCAGGATTTTGAACTTTCTCAATACCTCATCCTGTTCAGGGGCTTTAACCGGCTTTTCAATCTCTGCCGGTACCTCCAAGTGCGGATTGTAGGCCTGTGGTTCGGGGGCATGGAATGTAGGCTCAAGGGGATAGTATTGCGTATCGTGAGCCTGAAACAATGGCTCATTGGTCGTTCTTTGCAGGGTGGCTGATGTGGGTCCCACAAAAGTGGGAATATTTGGTGTTGGGAGAGGTTGATGGGGTGGTGGAGCTTGGGAATCATGTGGGCTTCTTTCCTGATGATAACGGGGATTCGGGAGGCTTGTTGAAGGGCCGGAGTGAGGGTATTCCGGCATGTGCCCCAGTGGCTCAGGGCTCTTTTGTGCTTTGGCTAGAGCTAGCTGCATTGCATTCATCTCTAGTCCCATCCTTTCAATCTTTTCCATCGCTTCTTTTAACAACTGGCTCATCGGCCTTTCTTCCTCATTACTATTTTCTGAAGTAGTCATGCTTGTTGCTACCGGTCCTTTGGATCTGGTTTGGTAAGAGTGTGTTGCCAGAATTCTTTAACAACTAACTGTCTGGATTCAGACAACAACAAACTTTGTTAGCGTTAGAGCTTAACAGATTTGATCATAACACATAGAGGATGCAATGCTCCTAGGCAGTTAACCGTTTCTACATGCTTTGCTTCAAACAACATGCGTCATCCCGGCTTGCTCATTTGTCCTTTTTTAAAGTACTTTGGGAAACCCTGTGTTTTATTTTATTTTTGTATTTTCTTTTCTTTCTTTATTAAAAGCGGTCGAATCTTATGGGGATGGCCTACGTATCACGTCCCCACGCAAATCAGACCAAGCGTAGTTCTGCCACAAAGTAAAGACACATAAAAAAATTCTTCTGGAGTCACTTAATTTCATTATCAAAATTTGCTATTACACATTACTTCAAACAAAAATAGCATCAGTACAGACTCCACAGTTTTTAACTTGGTTCGACTAAAAGAAAAGAAAACAACATACAGGAAAGCAACAAAGCCAAATAAACAGGACTCGACCAAAGATTAATTTTCCAACTTAAGGGCCCGCGAGGCATCATTCGGCCTTTTCGCGGCTCTAGGTGTGAGGTCTCTCTACAAGCTTTTCAATTCATTCATGATCCGGTGGACGCAGCCCATGATGGAATCAATGAGGGTTTTCCGAGGCATTTGCTCGCATGCTAGGCATCTCATGTAGATGTAGTGTCCAATCTCGTCGATCCTTCCTCGAATGTTGTCCCTTTCAGCGAATATTTGCTATATTTGTCGGTTCTTTAATCCCAGTGCTCGAGCATTGTTGGCAAGTCGATCCTGGAACAACTCCATTTGTCTTTCCATGCAGGCCATTGCATCGTAACAATGTCTTCTGTCGGTCTGGGCATCTCGTGCTTGTTTGATGATCCGATCATGTAGAGTGGAGTTCGTTTTCCTTAATATCTCGACGCTCATTTCATAATCCCTTATGACCTATTGAAGACGCTGCCTCCGGGCCATTGTGCATTTTGCCCATCTGTCCTTCATCCTGGCTATGCGAGCTTCTGATTGCTCTAATTCTTCTTGGCTTTGGACGACCTGATTTTTCAAACCTGCTATCAACCTTTCGTCGGAGCGACGTCTCTGTCGGTCAATGTTACTTTTGTTGGCTTGGGCGTAGGCGGGCCTTTAGTGTCTGGTTCTCTTAGGCTAGCTTGTTTCTTTCAGCCTGCTCCGAGGCGACTTGCACGTTGTTCTCAAATACAAGCCTTTCAACTTGTTGCTTTAGCTTCCCGATTTCAACCCGGTAACCTTCTTCCCTCTTTAACCATCCTCATTGCTCCTGTGAATCATCCATGAATTGTTGGATGTGAGCTCTTTTAGCAGGTATCTCCCGAATCTGGAATCTTCTTTTGAACCAAGCATCGTACTTTGGGTCTACCTCACCTTTAGCTAGTTCTCGCACCATGGTCTTGGGTTCCAAGAATCTACACTCGTGCCACAGCTTTCTAATCTTTCCCTCGGGAAATATGACTCTCGGGCTTAGCTCAATGGCGTGCTTGCTCAGATCTTCATCAGTAGGGATTACCTGAAACCTGCCCAGCTGTCGTAATACCCGATGAGGAGCATATGGCTGGATGCTGCGAAGTCCCATTAAGAGAACATGACATTCTTCAGCCGACATGTAGATCACCTCAGTATCAATCAACCAACCGAATGCCCATTCAATTTGGTCAGTTGTTGTTGACCTTAACCGTGTAAACCATGCTTCGACACCTTCAGGAAATTTGGCGCCCGTCATGCGCTTCTCGAAGCTGCTGATACAATTCCTCTCGGTTAACCCGTGGTTCATGTATCCTACTCGGTGATGGAGGTGTTCTTGCATCCATAGCTGAAGTAACAGATTGCAACCTTGGAAGAACTTGCCTCCTTCTCGGCATATAGTCAAAGCTCGGTAGATTTCGGACAAAATCAAAGGAACCACAGTACTGTCGGTTCTTTTGATTGCAACGTCGGCCATCCCTACAAGGCCTATCTCTATCTTTTTATCCTCCCGTGGACAGACCATGACTCCAAAGAATGCTGTGATGAAAGCCAAAGTGCGTCTTGCTTCCCATTTGTTTCTGTTCCCGCCATGAGTTAGTCCAAGGTTTGGTTCCTCGAAGCCTTGCGGAGTTCCGTATCGTTGATACAAGAAATGGAGATCACAACATCCTCTCGATAAATCATCATGTTGTATCTTCCGACTGATGTTTAGTAGATCCAGAAACGCATGCGGAGATACCGGCCTTGGCGAAAGTAGGTATTGCCCTCTTAACCTTCCATTCAATCCCGCATATCCGGCGACTTCCTCTAGTGTCGGTGAAAGTTCAAAGTCAACAAAACGGAATACATTGCGGGTTGGGTCCCAAAATGGTATTAGAGCTTCAAGAATATCTGTCTTTGGCTTAATACTCAGCAAATTGACAAAACCTCCCAATATTCTGCCCACTATCTCTTTGCCGTCGGCTTCCAAATCATTCCACCACATGTGGAGTTGTAGAGGGACCTCGCTGAGGGCCGAGAACGGTTCATTTTGCTCTGTGCTCATCCTGCACATTTATTAAGGTGATTTTTTAGGCGAAAACAAAAATCTTTATTTCGACTCCAAACAAAAATCTTTGAAAAAAAACAATATATGTATTTATATACATGTATATATATATATATATATACATATATACTTTATGGTATATCATTATTGGTAAAATGAAAAAGGGAGTTGGACCCGATGAGGGTTGCCTACGTATCCCACATCCGGTGAGAATCAAACCGACGTAGTTCGGGTAATAAACTAACTAGTTTTTTCGAAAATAAAGCAAATTAAAATAGAAACTCATTCCTCATTCTCAGCTTGCTATTTTTCTCTTTTCTCTTTTCCTTTGTTTTTAGTAAACAAACTATTAAAATAAATATACCCATTTTCTCTTCTATCTGAACTTTGTCATTTTTTTTATTATTATTATTTTTTTTATTTTTTATTTTTTTTTTGTAAAAATTTCCCAACATTCAAAACCGGTCATCATGCATGTTCGAAGCAAATAAATGCACAAGCAGTGAGCAGGATGCATCAGGATGGCCTCTTCTGTTTCAGGTTGCTATTCCTAGACGGACCCAACCCCTGTGTTGAGTCCCCTAGGTCAAAAATGCACATGATGCAAATAAGCGTTCCTACTAGGGATCCGGCATGAAGTTGAGTTATTCTAGGTTCAGAACCTGGGTGTTTGTTCTAGGCCTGGCTTACCCGAGCGGACAGCTCGAGCCGAGGGGGGGCAGCGTACCGGGAATACAGAAGCTTCACCGGCTTAGCAATTTGTCCGAACCTCGTTCTAAATTGGGATTTGACACTATATAGAAAAGAAGCCGTATGAAGTACACCCTTCTTCATGATTTAGAAGACTCAGAGAGGATATGGGTTTCGGCACAATTTATATACAGTTCACAAAATATCAAAGCGGTAAGAGCAGTTAGTTAGCACATTGAGCATAGATCATGTAACAAAATCAGATAAAGCTGAATATAACAATTTATTTAAGCTCGAATTTCTAACCCTGAACCAGTGGTTCTGGGTCCCAATCCCCAGCAGAGTCGCCAGAGCTGTCACACCTCCTTTTTCCGTACCCGAGAGGGGGTACAAGAGAGTTTTTCCAATTAAAGGACAATCGAAAGGGGATTTATTTGTTTATTTCAGAGTCGCCACTTGGGAGATTTAGGGTATCCCAAGTCACCATTTTTAATCCCGAATCGAGGAAAAGAATGACTCTATATTATAGTCTGCGTACCAGAAATCCGGATAAGGAATTCTGTTAACCCGGAAGAAGGTGTTAGGCATTTCCGAGTTCCGTGGTTCTAGCACGATTGCTCAACTGTTATATTCGGCTTGATTATCTGATTTTATACAAATATGAACTTATGTGCAAATTTTATCTTTTAACCGCTTTATTGTTATTGTTTTTTAAAAGAAAATGTGAACATCGCTTAAAACACGTCTTTAGACTGCGTCACATGAAATGCACCCACAATCCGGAACACGTTTTATTTGACGGTTTGGGATTTGGATTCGGGTCGCATGAAATGCACACCCATGCTTAAGAAAGTAAAATATTAAATACGCGCCTAAAGAGACTATCGCGTCATTATTTTGGGAAGACCGTGAAATTCGCTAAATGGCCCTTCCGAATTCTAATTAAACCATACATTTTATGAGGGCCCCGCAATCTATACGTTTTATTTGGCGAGGCTCGTCTCATTCTTATTTTAAAAGGATATCCTATAGCAACTACGTTTCTTGTCGCGTTTGTCTCTACTAATTGAAAACAGAGATAGTCCTAGTTAATTACATGCTTGCAGGTTTTTTATAGCAGGATTCAAAATGCTTTTACATAATAAGAAAACGTGGCTATGCACACGGACAGCTGATCGAACATTATGGGCCCAAATCTAGCTCATGCGGTATGGGCCAGACCTGGGCCACTGTTTATCCGATGCGGGCCTGCTTGGTCTGTTTCGACCTGGGCCTGACCTCCGTGAGGTTGAGGTTGTGAACTTGTTCTTTGTTCTAAAGGCGTGGTTTATCAGTTATAACGGGACAGTTCATTAAAGGGAAAAGCAGTTAACTAATGGTGGATAGTTTTCATGCATTACTGGACATGCTAATCACAAACACAACTAATTTCTGAGCTACAACCTACTGCATTGTCGATTTTTATCCAACAGCCTACACACACAATTGGATGTCAAGTTACCATACATTGACAATTACTATGTGTGAAAACTAACTCCAGTATCCGAGCAAAATGTAAACCATTATACATCACATAACATCCTATGTACAGGCTATGCATAAAATAAACGATCTTCAACTCTTCTCTTTGTATTCATACTCAACTTCAAGTTACATTGACAGTATTAGTCGTGTACCTGGATGTTTGAACAATAAGCAGGAGAAGAAGAAAGGTGTCAGCAACAGGCAACCAAACAGCAACAACAACCAGCAGCAATAACCAACCACAATTATGAGGCCCACAAGTGATAGAGCACCAAGCAGAAAATCCCAGAAAAAGAGTAGAAAACAACCGAGCAAACCAGAATGTTCAAGGCAATAGCAACAGCAATCCAATGATCACAAACAGCTTGGCAAACAACCCACAACAAACAACAAAGACAGCTTGACCAACTTGAACTCTTACACAGTTTTCAGACGATACTCATTCACAGTATTCTGAAATTTGTTTCTATTTTTCCTTTTCAGTTTTTTTTTTCCACAGAATCTCTCTGAAGACTAAAGAATGTCCAACCTCTTCTTAAGTTCTGAAACCAGCTTATTTATAAGCTAGCAACCCAGTGCAGTTAAGCTGCCTGGATTCTCCAATTGCAGTCTGCCCATACCCCTTAGCTTCCCATGCCTAAAGGCATTTTCTTGGAATCCTTAATCAGCCCCCCCCCCCATGCTCTGTCTCATTACTCTAATCAAGGGTTATGGGTGCCTTTAAAGTATTCATTTTGAACCCATGCTCTTATGTCTTGTTCCCCATTGGCATTAATTTAATCCTAATTCAGTACCCTATCTGTCAGCTCACTTAAATTAAGCTTTTTCGGTTCTTTTCAAACCCTAGACTACCCCTGTTAATCCTTGGTTATTACTGTACTAACCCTCTGCAACAATGGGACATTTTGAACTTCTGAAAGTTTAAAATCGAAGCTGCCCTAGACTGAATCTTTCAGTTGTTTTGTAATGCAGTTATAAGCTAAATTCAGGCAATGTCGAGCATCCAATTAACAATCAACAGGTTCTTTCACTTACGTGAAGTTGTATGAATTAGAATATTTGAACATTCAGTCGTAGGAAACTAATCGACGACGTTTATCGAGTCGACTATACTAATTATAACAGGTAATAATGAGTCGTTCATATAAACAATACGTACAGGGTCCTGAATGGCTTCAGACAACTTTTGTTCAATTACTGGGAACCTATATGAATTAACTATTGGACGACTAATCTAATTGACGAGCATGTATATCACCAGATGTATTCACATACACAGAAGAACAAACGACCAAATAAAAGGTCTTTGACAGAGATGGAAGGAATTAAGAAAAATACAAGAAAATACCAAACAAACACAACGACACATGCTGGCAATCCTCAAACAGTATTCAAATAAAACAAAAAAGAAAAGAAAAACTTACTGAAAATTTTAACAAAAGTCAAACCAGGTCCGAATCAGATTTGGCCTTTTGAAGCAGAACACACTTTAATCAGGGTGTTCTCAACCGAGAACACCCTGATTAAGGTCTATTAGACCTAAAACCTCTATGAAACAGGTCAGATTCCCCAGGTTCTGGTGTTCTAGGGTTTGGATCTTCAGATTTGAGATTCTAGGAGTTGTGGGTAGATTCGGACCAAACCAAGCTTGGTTTGGTCACGAGGGAGGTCAGGGGAGTGTCTGGTACGAATATGGTGTGGTTTGGTGTAGATCGAGTTTTGTCTCGAATCTTCAAATCAAGATTCGAGATGAAGGAAGGTGATTCGAGGCTAGGGGGTAACAGATTCGAGTTTGGGGTGATGAGGGGCATCAGGGGTGTTAAGGGGGTGGTCACCGGCATCCTTGGGTTGGTTTTGGGCCTCACTTTGAGGCCCAATCCGATTTTCCCCACTTTTTTTCTTTTTGATTAACAAAATTTTAAAATAAAATTCCTAAATAAATTGTAAAAATTAAAATTAAATTAGAACAAAATTACACACATATTGGTTAACACTTATAACAACTAACACACATTTTAACATTAAATACAAATCACTCAATGACAAGACATATTTTTTTTGTTGATTTTCTTTTCTTTTTTGGAGTAACTTTCGTGAAGCAAAAATCACGTGCTTACAGTTATCTCCCTTGCCGGGATGTTGATCTTATTGATGTTGCTCCCTTGCTGGGACTTAATTGTTGAATTATTGTTCCCTTGCCGGGATTCCTATTATAATCTTGTTTATTCCCTTGCCCATTGTTTGTGATCGTTGTTTGGGTGAGGAAGAGTGTTAAAGCACAAAGGGTGATGTCGTGCATTATTTGTTTTGTGAGGAAAGAGTGTAAAGCACAAAGGGTGATGCCATGTATTATTGTAAGGAAAGAGTGTAAAGGACGAAGGATGATGTCGTGCTGCACGATGTACCATTCCATGTCGATTTTATTGATTATTTGGTGAGGAAAGAGAGTAAATGCACGAAGGGTGATATCGTGCACACTTTTATAATATAATTGCTTTGGTGAGGACGAGAGTAAATGCACGAAGGGTGATGTCGTGCATTTTGCTGATTTCTGATTCTTTGTCGATATCCAAGTTATGTTGTTTCTTTCATTACTTGATGTCTTTCTATTCAAAACCGTTATCTCTCCCACAACATGCTCCCCCTCCCATATTGACTGATTATTTATGTATTTCTTTTCGGTTGTATATATTAGAACTGCATAGGTTTATTTGGTAGTCTGATCCTAGCCTCGTCACTACTTCGGCGAGGTTACATGGAGCCGGTTGTGCTGAAACTACACTTTGCACTATGTGCAGATCCCGGAGCAGCATTTGGATCGTAGTGTGAAGGCTACCTTCAGTCCGCGCGGAGATCCAAGGTAGACCTGCAGGCGTCCGCAGGCCCTGGCGTCTCCCTCTATCCCTATTTCCTATTTCATATTCCTTTTATTCAGAAACAGTGTATTATTATTTCTTCAGACTTTATATGTAGAAAATCTTAGTCCGTCTGTGACACTGTGACACCAGGTTTTGGGTGCTTAAGGTTTTAAGGGTTGTAATAGATGCAGATTTCAAATATTTAATTGTTACCTTCCGCTTAATTACCTAAAGTTCAGTTGTTTCCATGTTATCGCCTTATATTTGTTAAAAAGAAATAATTGAATAATGAAGTAGTTAAGGGATTGGCTTGCCTAGCTCACACTAGTATGCACCATCACGACTCTCGAGGGTGGGAAATCCGGGTCATGACAAGTTGGTATCAGAGCTCTAGGTTACATGGGTCTCATAGTTCACAGACAAGCTTAGTATAGTCTGAAGGATCGGTATGCAGACGTCTGTATTTGGCCCTCAGAGGCTACAGAGTTAGGAAAAACTTCACATTTATTCTTTCCTGTCGTGCGGTTTGGTTTCTCAATGCTAATTAAAATTCTACTATGTTCTTTCGCAGATGGCGAGAACACGCGCTTCCTCATCCACTGACCAGCAGCTCGAGCCCCCAGCAGCAGCTCCCACGAGGGGCAGAGGGCGAGGCCGAGGTCGTGCTAGAGGCTGAGGTAGGAGCAGAGCTCAGCCCCGAGCAGCAGCACCAGCGACGGAGCCTCAGTTTGACTTTGATGATGAGGTTCCGGCCCCAACAATTCTGGTGGGCCCAGCTCAGGTCCCATAGGGGTTTATTGCTACCCCAGTTCTTCAGGATGCTCTGGTTCGTCTAGTGGGCCTCATGGAGAGTGTCACCCGAGCAAGCTTGCTTCCTGTAGCACCAGTCGTCTCTCTAGCTGGAGGAGGAGCCCAAACTCCTTCTACTCGCACTCCGGAGCAGGTAGCTCTCCAGATTCAGACTCCAGCGGTTCAGCCAGTTGGAGCAGTTCAGCCGGGTGTGGTAGCTCAAACCGGTGATGGAACAACTATGTCTACCGACGCTTTGTGGAGGTTGGATAGGTTCACTAAGGTCTTCACTACTACTTTCAGCGATGCATCTACTGAGGATCCCCAAGATTATCTAGACAGCTGTCACGAGGTTCTCAGGAACATGGGGATAGTTGAGACCAATGGGGTCGATTTTGCCATTTTTCGCTTGTCTGGATCCGCCAAGACTTGGTAGAGAGATTATTGCTTGGCTAGACCAGCCAGATCGCCAGCCTTGACTTGGGAGCGGTTTACACAGCTATTTCTGGAGAAGTTTCTCCCCGTTACTCAAAGAGAGGCCTATCGGAGGCAGTTTGAGCGTCTCCAACAGGGTTCTATGACTGTTACCCAGTATAAGACTAGGTTCATCGACTTGGCTCGTCATGACCTTATCATACTTCCCACTGAGAGAGAGAGGGTGAGGAGGTTTATTGACGGTCTTATTCAGCCGATTCATCTTCAGATGGCTAGGGAGGCTAGGAGTGAGATTACTTTTCAGGAGGCAGCCAATGTGGCCCGTAAAGTTGAGATGGTTCTGTCATAGGGAGGTGGTCATGGGTCGGACAAGAGGCCCCGACATTCAGGCAAATTCAATGGTACCTCGTCGGGAGGTAGGGATTCGTATGGTAGAGGCCATCCTGCTAGGCCTTTCCAGTCAGCACTCCAGGTTTCTCACGGTACTTCAGGTGGTCGTGGTCCTTAGATGCAGTATTCTGATCAGCAGTCCTACAGTGCACCACCTGCTCCTATCAGTGCACCGCTGCTTCAGAGTTTTCAGGGTGGTCATTTAGTTCGTCAGGGCCAGCAGTCTCAGCAGCCGAGGGCTTGTTACACTTGTGGTGATATGGGTCACATTGCTAGGTTTTGCCCTCGAGCATTGAGTAACTCTCAGCATCAGGGTTCCCGTGCCATGGTTCAGGCACCAGGTGTTCCATAGCCCACCCAGCCAGCTAGAAGTGGGGGTAGAGGTGTTAAAAGTGGAGGTAGAGGCATTAGAGGTGGAGCTCAGGCCGCTAGAGGTGGAGGTTAGCCAACAGCAGGCCATCCCAGGGATGTAGTACAGGATGGTGGGGCCCAACCCCGATGTTATGCTCTTCTAGACAGGCCCGAGGCTGAGGCTTCAGATGCAGTTATTACAGGTATGATTCTGGTCTGTGATAGAGATGCTTCAATGTTATTTGATCTCGGGTCTACGTACTCGTATGTGTCATCTTATTTTGCACCGTATTTGGTCATGCCTAGTGATTCATTGAGTGTTTCTATTTATGTGTATACACCGGTGGGTGATTCTATTGTGGTGGATCGAGTCCATCGCTCATGTATAGTTGTGATTGGGGGTCTTGAGACTCTAGTAGATTTGTTGCTTCTAGACATGGTCGATTTCGATGTTATATTGGGGATGGACTGGTTATCACCTTACCACACTATCTTGGACTATCATGCCAAGACTGTGACCTTAGCCTTACCGGGTTTGCCTCGTTTAGAGTGGAGAGGGACTCCTAGTCATTCTACCTGTAGTGTTATCTCTTATGTGAAGGCTCGGCATATGGTCGAGAAGGGGTGTTTGGCCTACTTGACATATGTTCGTGATTCTAGTGCTGAGGTTCATTCTATTGGTTATGTGCCTGTTGTTCATGGGTTTCCTAAGGTTTTCCTTTCAGACCTATCGGGTATGCCACCTGACGCGGATATTGACTTTTGCATTGATTTGGCTCCGAGCACTCAGCCCATTTCTATCCCGCCGTATTGTATGGCCTCGCCTGAGTCGAAAGAGTTGAAGGAGAAGTTGCAAGACTTATTTGAGAAGGGTTTCATTAGACCCAGTGTTTCACCTTGGGGTGCGCTGGTGTTGTTTGTTAAGAAGAAGGATGGGTCGATGAGAATGTGTATTAATTACCGGCAGTTGAACAAGGTTACAATCAAGAATAAGTATCCATTGTCGAGGACTGATGATTTTTTTGATCAGCTTCAGGGTGCCAAGGTATTTTCGAATATTGGCTTGAAATGTGGCTATCATCAGTTGAGGATTAGGGCATCCGATGTCTCTAAGACAACATTTCGCACTCGGTACGGGCATTATGAGTTCTTGGTTATGTCATTCGGGTTGATAAATGCCCCAACAACTTTTATGGATTTAATGAATCGAGTGTTTAGGCCTTACTTGGATTCATGATAGTCTTCATTAATGATATTTCGATATACTCCCGCAGCCAGGAGGAGCACGAGCAGCATCTTAGAGTAGTTCTTCAGACTTTGAGGGATAGTCAGTTGTATGCTAAATTTTTGAAGTGTGAGTTCTGGTTACGTTTAGTTGCATTTATGGATCATGTTGTATCAGTAGAGGGTATTCAGGTCGATCCGAAGAAGATTGAGGCAGTCAAGAACTGTCCTAGACCAGCATCAACTACAAATATTTGGAGTTTTTTGGGATTAGCAGGTTACTATCGTCGGTTCGTGGAAGGGTTTTCATCTATTGCAGCCCCGATGACCAGGTTGACTTAGAAGGGTGCCCAGTTCAGATGGTCGAACGAGTGTGAGACGAGCTTTCAGAAGCTCAAGACAGCTCTGACTACGGCACCGGTGTTGGTTTTGCCCACAGGTTCAGGGCCTTATACAGTCTATTGTGATGCATCTCGTATTGGACTTGGTGCAGTGTTGATGCAGGATGGCAATGTCATTGCCTATGCTTCGCGACAGTTGAAGGTTCATAAGAAGAACTATCTGGTTTATGATTTGGAGTTGGCAGCCATTGTTCACGTGTTAAAGATTTGGAGGCATTATCTGTACGGCGTGGCATGTGAGGTGTTCACGGATCACAAGAGTCTTCAGTATTTGTTCAAGCAAAAGGAGTTGAATTTGAGGCAGAGGGAGGTGACTGGAGTTGTTGAAGGATTATGATATCACCATCTTATATCACCCGGGAAAGGCCAATGTGGTGGCCGATGCTTTGAGTAAGAAGTCAGCCAGTATGGGCAGTCTTGCTTATATTCCGGTCAGTGAGAGACCGCTTGCTTTGGATGTTCAGGCTTTGACTAATCAGTTTGTGAGGTTGGATGTTTTTGAGCCTAGCCGTGTGTGAGCTTGCACAATCGCTCATTCTTCATTATTGGAGCGTATCCGAGATCGGCAGTATGATGATCCTCATTTGTGTGTCCTCAGAGACACGGTGCAGCGCGGAGGTGCCAAGCAGGTTACCTTAGATGATGATGGAGTTTTGAGATTGCAGGGTCGATGTTTGTGTGCCTAATGTGGACGAGCTTCGAGAGTTGATCTCAGAGGAGGCTCATACCTCCCGATAGGAAAAAGAGTTATGCCGACCGCAAGGTTCGAGATTTGGCTTTCATGGTCGGTGAGCGGGTATTGCTTCGAGTGTCGCCTATGAAGGGCGTGATGAGATTTGGGAAGAAGGGCAAGCTTAGCCCTAAGTTTATTGGCCCGTTTGAGATTCTTGATCGAGTGGGAGAGGTGGCTTATAAACTTGCGTTGCCGCCGAGCTTATCAGCCGTGAATCCAGTATTTCATGTGTCCATGCTTCAGAAGTATCACGGCGATCCATCCCATGTGCTAGATTTCAGCACTGTCCAGTTGGACAAGGACTTGTCGTATGAGGAGGAGCCGATAGCTATTCTAGACCGACAGGTTCGTCAGTTGAGATCGAAGAGTTTTCCTTCTGTTCGTGTTCAGTGGAGAGCTCAGCCTCATGAGGCATCGACCTGGGAGTCCGAGTCCGATATGCGGATCCGTTATCCCCATCTTTTCTCTGACTCAGGTACTTCCTTCTTCTATCCGTTCGAGAATGAACTGTTGTTTTAGAGGTGGAGAATGTGATGACCCAAAAGGTTATTTTGGGTTATTTTTGAAGTTTTGTGAGTGATTTCAGTGAAAATTTTAAAAAAGAGTTTTTTGGAGTTTTTCAAATTTTCGAAAATTTCCAAAATACATCTTCAAGTGAAAATTGGAAATTTTATGAACAAACGCTGATTTCGAAAAAGGTGGAATTTTTTTGGAAAAAAAAAAAATTATGTCCAAACGGGCTCTTAAAGTTTTAAACTTTTCTGAATTTCTCATTTTATTTCTTCAACTAAGATTTTTAGTTCTAAACTTTAAAAGAATTAATTGTTAAGATTTTTAGTTTTTCTAGTTGTTTCTTTTGTTGCACCGATTCTTAGTGTTTATAAGATTAGGATTTTATTATTTTCATGTGAATTATGCCCACCCGCAGTGAGATAGTTAGTAAGATTAGATTATTAAATGTCTTATTCCGTACTCCTACTAACTTATAACTTTGAAAGTTAGATCATTCATTAGGATTTTCAAACGCAAAGAAAGTTTTCTTTTTCTAAAGTTGAAATTTAATTTCTCTTTTCTTAAGAACAAAAATCCAGTTCCTTTCTCTTAATAGTATGGTCACGATTTCTATAATAAAATAAAAAAAATTAGATTTTTTTATTCTTATCGGGTAAACCGATAACCGAACCGATAAGGATCGATAACAGATATCTTATCGATTCGATTATCAGTTTAGCATATTTAAAAACCAATAACCGATATTCCGAATCGATAACATTCACAACCGAACCGGACCGACCGATGCCCACTCCTAATTTTAATTGTGTCAAATCAAGTAAAAACTTATTCTATTTGGTGTTTAACCAAACTAATAAATATATGATCGTGTGTTTACATATTTTCTATCATTTAGCCATGATTAATTAATATGTATTTCCATCTATTTTATTCAATTTGTCGTGATAAATGATAGGTATGATGTAAATATCATATGTAGGTAAGTAATACTACCAATGAAATTGGGATTGACATTTTATTAATTAATTACAAAATCAAAGTTTGGAATGTAAACACGTTCGTTACGAATTCTGTTGAAATGCCCTTAAAGAACATCAAATGTGAATTTCTAATTAGTTGATTAATTCATTACTCGTAAAAGTCAATTTTCACCAATCAAAACCTATTGGAAGTACTAAGTACTTAATAAAAAGGTAACATTAGCTAAAATTAATGGTTTTTACTCCTCTATTTACTGCCCTTTGCTTTGTGTAAATAGTAGATCTGATGATCCTGCCACGTCATCGATCCAGAAATCTCTTCATAGATCAATCTGAACCGTCCCATTGAAAGAGAAGCACAATACGTTCCACGTCATCGATCCGCAACTCGCACTTCTTTCAAATCAATCAAAACAGCTAATTAAACACCGTCCTCATTCAAATCCAACGCCCACGATCACCTCCCTATATTCCACGTCATCGATCCGCGACACTTAAAGTTCCAACAGATCAACGGCCACGATTTACTCCTCCCTCCCGCTCAAAATTTTCAATCCCCCTCTTATAAATTCTCTCCCTCTACCCCTCCTTTTCCACACTTAAATCTGTAATTCAAAATCTCAAAGCAGAAAACCCTAAATTCCCAAAAATTCTCTGAATTCTCCAAATTTTCAATGGCTCGTACCAAGCAAACTGCCCGAAAATCCACCGGAGGCAAAGCTCCAAGGAAGCAATTAGCTACAAAAGCTGCTCGGAAATCAGCTCCGGCGACCGGAGGAGTGAAGAAGCCACACAGATTCAGGCCCGGAACTGTTGCGCTTCGAGAAATCAGAAAGTACCAGAAATCTACTGAACTCCTAATCCGCAAACTTCCTTTCCAGCGTTTGGTTCGTGAGATAGCTCAGGATTTTAAGACCGATCTGAGGTTCCAGAGCTCTGCTGTTGCAGCTCTTCAAGAGGCGGCTGAAGCATACCTTGTTGGTTTGTTTGAGGATACTAACCTTTGTGCTATCCACGCTAAGAGAGTGACCATTATGCCGAAAGACATTCAGCTCGCTAGAAGAATTAGGGGTGAGAGAGCTTAAATTGGGATTATGCTGTGGTGGTTATTGCTAGTTTTTGAGTATATAGTGGGTTGTTTTTAGAGTTTGGAGCCTTGTGTGTTTTGGTGTAGAACTTTCTCAGTTCTGGCTATGTAGTTGATCAAGTGCATTTTAATGAAATATCAGTACTTTTTTTGTTCATTTGACTTCCTCTCTTCATGTTTTATCATTAATTTTGGTTTTATGCCTGCCCTTGTGCGTGTATCCATATATTCATTTAGGAATTTGAATTAATTATTTTGTTGCTTGAACTTGGTTAGTGCAATTAGTATCTTTCCACTGCTTTTGCTTTGTCAAAAGATGATGAATTGGTTAATCTAAGCCTTCTTAGATTGGGATTCATATATGTTCGGTCTAATGGTTCTTGAGAATTAAACCTGCAATTTGAGCCTTTTGAGTTGCTTTGCAATAGGGTGATTCATTCTTCATTTATTGGGATTCTTCCATTTGACAAATTCTCTTTCCAGGAAGAGAATATCTTTATGTTTTTCCTTTCTCCAAATTATATATGTACACGATTGTTTTTGTTATGGGAAGGTGTCCAAGAGTGTCACTTGTATGGAAAGTTTTAGGTAAATTTATGTTGTGGATTTTATTAGTCTTTATGTATGGAGGCTACAAAATTTCTTTCAGATATTAAACTGTAGTCACAGGTAGCATTGGTGTCTGCTAGTAGTAATAGTCAAATATTAAGAAGGGTGCTGCAATGGAGGTAAACGCTTAATATTTTTCTTTAGAGGTTAGTGCAATTTGTTTTTCTCGCTTTGTGTCCTTGCTGGGGTGGATCTACGATATCATGGTGGAATTGATTGTAAGTTTAAAATTGCGTGTTTCAAATTTAATATTGTTGAAATTTTAGTGACTTGTTACCCATATAACGTTATGTGTCAAAAAATAGCGGATTTAGATGAACCCATTGCCCAGAAGCTACATCCGCCTATTTGTCATTTGTGTTTAGTAGAAGTTTAACATGAATGGTTGGTGTATGTTGTTAATTAGAAGATACTAACTGTGGTAAATGACCAATTTTTAGACCAGATGGAACAGATGTATCAGAATATTCTCCAATTTCAGATCACTGCTGTGGTGAAATTTCATTTTTTTTGTGGATGTAAAATGTCCAAAACTGACAAACACAAACCTCTCAAATAGCCATATTACTTTAGGCAGAACCATCCAAGTTGCAGGTTTAATTCTCAAGAACCATTAGCTCCCCTCATTTTTCTCCCTTTTATTTTGTGGTTTTGGTTACCCTTGACTGACAATTTGTTGTACCAACTTCCTAATTTTCATCACTCATTTGCCCTGCACAATATTAGGGCAACATCATTTCGTTTCAAGAATTTTCTTTTTTCCTGCATCCTTTGGGAAAGATTCATCCCTATTCTTGTTTCCATCAGCTAATGCCAACATAAGTTTAGTGTCATTCTCATTTGTCGAACCAAGATATGGCAGGAATCGTTTACTTGAAAACCAATAGATTTGAGGTTAAACTAGAAGGTATAACCTTTAAGGCGAAAGAGTTTGAATCTTTATTTACAGCTGATATTTTTTTCCCAGAAGGCAAGATTTGGGCACAACCACCTGTTGTTGGCCTTGATGTCATGCGCCACCCTCGCGATCCCAAGATAATCTTGGTTCTCTTGTGCTTTGGAGTTGGTTGTCTGATCCTCAGGTTTCATTCTGGTGAACAGCTACCTGATCCTGTTCTCAAATTTCTTACGGACAAGAGAATCCGTTTCGTTGGTTTTGCAATTCCAGAAAAGAAAGATTTGTTCCCATTTGAAGAATTAGGCTTGACTAAAGATAAAGTTGATATAGGCTACTTGGCTACCAAGTTTTTCAATGACCCAAAGTACAAGAGATATGAACTAGGAGATCTGGCACGTAAAGTTCTTGGGATCAAGAGAATGATTGGCCTTACACAGGCTTCATCTTTCGAGAGACACGAGCAAATCAAATGTGCCATCTGTCAACTTTTCATATCCAGCGTGATCGCCATGTCATTGTTCACCACAAAGGACAAGAAAAAATTGGCAGAAGCTCCAAAGAAATCCTCATTTCTGAAAAATCTGTCTCTGCCTTTGTTGACAGAAGGATGGTTCAAATTGCCTAAAGGCAAAAAGGGAGACAAGTTTCACCCTGTGCAAACAGGAATGGATAATTTTGTTCAGACAGCAGATGATGAAAATCTTTTTGTCGATATAGTTCATGCTGCACCTGAACACGAAGAAGTTTCCATTGGCTATGACTTAATTCATGCCAAACTTACAGAAGATACCTTCTGTGATGATCTTGGCGGTGTTTTGGGTGGTAACGAACGTGCCACTGCTGATGATCATGTCCAAGTAAAATGTAGTGAGGTTTACTTAGACGATCTTTCTCCTTGTGTACGAGGTGGTGAAGTGGACTATGGTGATGACTTTGTCCGAGCCAAAGTTAGTGAGGATAACTTAGGTGATGGTTCTGTTTACAACAAAGCTAAAGAGGTTACTATAAATAATGATGAGAAGAAGGAAACTGCCAAAGGTGAAGAGGTTAATGCATATGATGATTCGAAGAAGGAAGCCGGTTGTCTAAAGAAAAAACCTTTGAAAGGGATTCTGAAATGTCCCTCTTCTAACCTGGATTCTTGGAATGCATCCTCTTCTAAACCTGATTCCCCTGTATCAATGGATAAGGATGAACAAAGTGTTAGAGGCTCGCTAAGAAGAGCCAATTCAAAGGGGTTTAATGTTAAATTCAAATAACAGTGTCTACTACTAATATATATTCTACATAGTTGAGAATTCATGCATCACTATTTCGATGTTATGAATTTTCTCTAAATGTAACTGCCAGAAATCTGTACATTTTCATTAGGTAGACATCTGGAAGTTGTAATGTTTTGGTAATTGTTAGTAATCAGATTTATTGGTTCAAACTTTTCTCCACTATGTTCCTTTCTTCTTTTTGCTTTACGTTTCTCTGGAGTGTGTCAGGCACTAATGCTTACTCTAGGGTAGGCTGTACATAGGGTGTGACCCTTCCCCGGACCCTGCATGAACGCGGGATGTCTTGTACATCGGACTGCCCTTTCTCTGGAGTGTGTGACTGGAATACACCTAACCAGGTAGCAAGTGATACTAGTATTTTTTTCTGAAATTTTCTGACTCTTTTAACTATTTGGTCAGTCGACTTACTTAGGATTGAGGCGTAGTAGTGTTAGTTTTTTCAATACTGAAGTGTTACTACTTACTATACGTAAACAGATAATACACAAAGCTAGCTGCTATAGTTTTCTGAAAATAGGTTCTCAAAACCTATGATTTTGCTTCATTGTTCCCTTCTTTTGAAGCATCTATTCTTGGAGTTGATCATTGTGGCGACCAGGGGCGGGTGCCACGTAGCTTTGAACGTCCATGTGTCACTATTTATACATTGAGATACAGTAAATATTTTTTCGGTTCGGGTTACTTATCTTTTTTTTTTTTTTTTTTTTTTTTGCAAAAGAAAATATTATTTTTTGTGAAGAAACCAAATACTAACAAATAAGAGACACAAAAAGAAAGTCAAAAGTTAACTTTATGATGTAGTAAACCAAAAGGTTCGGGTTCCATCCTTCGCAACCAAGATGGAATCTCCTGCACCTTTGTATCATTTGTTACCATGGGTAGCACTTTAAATATATATATGATTTCTTACTTATATAAATATATATACATAGAGTTTCGATCGAAGCTTGCGAGTGACGTAATGCCCCTCAGGTCTTACTAGATCCGCCCCTAGTGGCAACATCAACCATTTGTTTTTTTTCTAAATTTGAGGCCAACATTGAAGGAAAATGAGAGTGTTTCTGTATTTTCTAAGTTTTGCTATTTCATAGATACTCATTGTATTGCCCATTTTCTTTTAAGCTTCATAAAAGCAGGTATTATGAATACTCTATTAGCAATACTACCACAAATTAAGAAATAATTAATCAAGTCTAGGTTTGTGGAAAGTATCATTAGTTTAGCTCTAATGTCTATTTCTAAGCTTGTATTATTAGTTAATCTACCAGAGCTAGCTCTTGCCTTAACTCTTCTGCCTTTTCATTACTTGTTCGAATATATTTCAATAATATTTCTGAATTGCTACCTCTAAGTCTGTAATTATATATAATGCATTCTTAATGTTGTTTTTATTAGGATTAATGGTAATCATTGTTCAAGTTATGGTTTCCTCGAGAAACATGAATCCAACAAACAATCTCTATTTATCAAAAAAAATAAAGAGTTAATACCTAAAAAAAACCCCTAAATTGTCCATGTTTTACAACTTTAATATTTTCTATCTAAGGGCCTGTTTGGCCATAAATAAAGATTCCTTTTTTATGATTTTTTTTAATACTTTTTTTTTCGAAATCAATGTTTAGCCATGAAATTTTCGATTTTCACTTGAAGATGAATTTCAGAACTTTTTTGAAAATGTTAAAAACTCCAAAACGCAATTTTCAATTTTTTTTCACTTCAGATCGCTCACAAAAAATTCAAAAACAACCCAAAATTATATTCATGTCCAAACACAACTTTAATTTTCAAATACCATTTTTTAATTGAATTTTTTCTCATTTTTATAATTCTTATGTCCAAACACTCAATAAAAGATCTGTTCTTTATACATAAGAGATCTAAAAATGGCATTTTCTTAAATTATAAATTGTAAAGGGGTATAATGTACAAATAACACGTATCAAGTGGCATGCGAGTAGCTTTACTGTCTTGTGGGAGCTAGAGATTATTATTACGCTTTAAAAACACATCCATGTGACATTTTTACACTCATTTTTAAATAATTTATTCTTAATTCGCATTTGGTGTTTCTTCTTTTTCTTTCTTATTCAATTTCTAGAAAGGCAAATAAAAAAGAAATTCAAATATGAGTGAAGTTAGACGGTATTTAACAATGTTACAAAAGAATAATCAAGTACGACGTCAAAAAGATCTATATATGGAATCTTCTACTAACTTATTTCAAGGAAACTAATCATATTCCTCTCTTCTGACTTCTGTGAAGAGTTTAATGGTTTTGATTTTTGAAGACTAATATGAAAAAAAAACCCCAAGATCCACACATTGAGAATATGGTCGGACATTTATAATAACTAATAAAATTTTAGACCGTGGTCTAACGTTCTCATAAAATTTTCAATTTGCTCAAGTAAGATCTTATGACTATGTTCTAAAACTCAAAATTTTTAATTAAATAATAAAGGTCAAATCCCACCAAATCCCCAAGTGGTGCTTTAAATACTGAACCTTATTAAAATTGGAAGTTAGCCTCCTTTTTTGGTCCATATTGTCATAATGTGACTTTAATGATAGAACCGACCTTCAATATGGGAAAAATAGGATTAAATGTGGAACCTTTTGACAAACCAAAATATTCAGAATTTAATTTTTCCACGAGAAGTGGTCCAAATTTTCTCCTATTTTGTCTGTAATGTCAAAATTTATATTTTACTACATTAGTTTCTTGAGTGGCTGTTGTTTCCCCTTTTTTCTTCTCTTTCCTTTTGTGATTTAAATTTTTTTAAGAATAAAAAACTTGTCTGCAAAACCAACTCTGAATTCAATGCTCAAGATTCATCAAGTCAATGGAATATTTCTGTACAAGTCTATTACGTGTATATTTTTGGCTCATAGATTTTGGCTATTTTTTGTTTGGAATAAAATTTGAAAACATTATTTGTTAATGGAATATGACTAATTTTTGATTTTTTTAAAGTTCCCAAAAGCTGATTTTGTAAAGAATATAGGTTAACCTTAGTTAATTTAACTTAACTATATTATTAGTTATTGATGTGCAACTGTACTAAGGTGGTTAGTTAGTTAAATATTGTAGTTTGGTTAGTTAGTTAAATACTGTAGCTTCTTCTTCTTTCTAGTTCAGTCGGTTGTATCAATATACAAAGCATAGCTTTTCTCTGATTTTCTCTCAAAATTCTTAATCTCAATTTCTCTCTTCAGTTGCACATTGTTAAATTCTTCATGGTATCAGAGCATTGATCGAGTGATTCTAGGGAATTTCTTCGCGGAATTGAAGATAGTTCGAGAGAATCTACTCAAGTTTAGAAGCTTTGAATCCTAATTTTGTGGTCTATCAATGACGCCTTCTGAGAACTCGACTGATAATGCGAACAATGGAGATAATACGAGCATCAGAACGATACCTAGCTCGATTGTGTTAGATCATAATCATCCTCTTTACTTGCATGCATCTGATGGTCCGGGATCGATGTCTGTGGGACTCATTTTGACAGGTATGGAAAATTACTCTCTTTGGAGCCGTGCAATGAAAGTAGCATTGTTAGGAAAGAACAAATTGTGTTTAGTTGATGGATCAACATCGAAGGAGGACTTTGGTCCAAATCTGGGAAGTCAGTAGGATCGGTGCAATGCCATCGTGACTTCATGGCTCATGAGCAATGTGAGCAGAGATTTGGTAACAAAGTGCTATTTTCTTCGAATGCACAGAAGGTATGGGCTGCTTTCAAGGAGAGTTTTGACAAAGTGAATGCATCGAGATTGTATTACTTGCATAAGGAAATATTTATCGTAACACAGGGGATTTCGTTAGTATCGATTTATTTCACCAAGCTAAAAGACCTTTGGGCAGAATATGACTCAATACTGCCACCTCCTACATCAGCCACTAAGTATATTGAACAATTGGAGTATCAATGACTGCTACAATTTTTGATGGGATTGAATGATAACTTTGAGCAATCAAGGAGTCAGATTCTATTAATGCCAAGCTTGCCATCTATAGATAAGGCTTATGCTATGGTAGTTTAGGAAGAAAGCGGAAAATCATTTACTGGTGGTACCTATGGGCAAACTGGGCATAATGATCCTACTGTGTTGTTTACTTAATCCACATCTAAACCAAGGAGAAACTATAGCTTAGAATGTGATTTTTGTCATTTGAAAGGCCATACTATAAATGAATGTTATAAATTGATGAGGTGTGAATTTTGTAATAAGACAGGGCACTTGAAGGAGAAATGTTACAAGATTATTGGATATCCATATGATTTCAAACAAAAGAAGAAAGCAAATGCAGTCATGATAGATGGAGCTGGACAACAAGGAATGATAGTTTCACCAACTACAAGCATATATCAGCCAAGCAGTAATGTTGAACCAGCTCAATTTTTTACTAAAGAAAAATATAACCAGTTGTTGCAGTTGATGAACAAAAGTTCTACTGCAGGAACTAGTGCAAACATGGCAGGTAAGTGCTTTTGTGGTAATGTAGTCTTATATGAGAACTTAGAACTTTGCAAATGGATAGTAGATACTGGTGCTACTAACCACATGACTAGTGATAAGAGTTCACTGAAAAATGAAACTTAAGTAGGAAATTCAGGGCAAGTGCAGTTACCTACTGGAGATTAAGCATCAATCTCACATATGGGGGAGTGTCAACTCACATGAGGTGATGTACTGAAAGATGTGTTATGTGTACCAGCTTTTAAGTTTAACCTCATGTCAGTCTCTAAAGTGACAGAAGATCTCAAATGCAGTGTTACTTTTTTCCCTAAATGTTGTGTGTTCCAGGACCTCTTATCTGGGAGGGTGAAGGAGATTGGTAGAAAGGAAGAAGGTCAACAACATTAGGGAAGACAATAAATAGAGCTTTTGCAACTACTAGTAAAGAAGGAGGCATGGAAATAGGGAACAGAAGAACAAGACATGTTCCAATTCAAGTTCTTAGAAGGATGTATACAACATTATGGTGGTAGAATAAATAATGACTCACTGTCTAAATGTAAAATTTGTCCTCTAGCTAGACAAACTAGAGCACCTTTTCCAACTAGTACTAGTAGAAGTTTACATGCTTTTGATTTGATCCATATAGATGTGTGGGGACCTTATAAGATTGCTACTCACAATGGCATGAAATACTTTCTTACATTGGTTGATGATTTTACCAGATGGACTTGGGTGTTTCTTATGAGACTTAAATCTGATGTTATTTTCTTATTCAAGAACTTTATTAGTATGATCAAAATACAGTTTGGGAAGCAAATTAAGATGTTTAGATCAGACAATGGGAGTGAGTTTTTTAACAGTGCATGTAGTGACTTGTTTCAAATGCATGGGATTGTTCATCAAAGCTCATGTCCATATACTCCCCAACAAAATGGAGTTGTGGAAAGAAGACATAGACATATACTGGAGACTGCTCGAGCAATCATATTTCAAGGTCACCTACCTATTAGATATTGGGGACATTGTATTGATGCTGCTTTATATATAATCAACAGAATTTCCTCCTCTGTCTTGGGACATAAATCACCATATGAGTTACTTCTGGGTAAGCCACCTTCATTGACACATTTAAAGGTAGTTGGATGTCTATGTTTTGCTACTAATCTGACAGGCCATGATAAACTTGCTCCTCGAGCTGTGAGGTCAATCTTCCTAGGATATGCTGCACATCAGAAAGGTACAGACTTTTGGATTTGGAGAATAAAGTATTTTTTTTATAAGCAGAGATGTAGTGTTCTATGAGGATATATTTCCTTTTCACACAACAGAAGAGTCATCAGAATCATTATTCATGGATAAAATTCTAGTGCCAAGACAAGATTTTGATGAAGAACTAAATGCGGTTAGTTCTGCTACTGATATTCATATTGAGGGAACCAATATGCCATGTTCTCCTACTCTAACTCCGGTTATCTCAGATGAGCAGGTTTTTTCACACCCTGTTGAATATAATAGTATGGATAGTCCTGGTGATTCTCTTATTTTACCTGATGGTGAGGAAGCTAGAAAATCCACACAAGTATCTAAGCCTGCCATATGGCTTAAGGATTATATTAGAGATGACAATAAAAGCTCTGCAAGTTGTTGCAAGTACCCTATTTCAGAGGTGATTGGATATGAAGCTATTTCTTCAAAATATCAAAGCTACTTGGCAAACTTTTCAGTGGAGATGGAACCTACATCATATTCAGAGGCAGTAAAGGATAAGAGATGGGTAGAGGCAATGCAGGCAGAAATCAAAGCATTGGAGGATAATATGTCTTGAGAACTGGTATCCTTGCCACAAGGACAAAAGGTAATATGATGCAAGTGGATTTATAAGATTAAATATAAGGCATCACGAGAAGTTGAAAGGTTCAAAGCTCGATTGGTGGCTAAAGGGTATAATTAGAGAGAAGGTTTAGACTACCAAGAAACCTTTTCACTTGTGGTGAAAATGGTTACTGTCAGAAGTGTGTTGTCTGTTGCTGCTTCAAGGCACTGGTCTATTCATCAAATGGATGTTTACAATGCTTTCTTGCAAGGAGATCTATTTGAGGAGGTGTATATGGAGGTACCTCAAGGTTTTAATGGACCAAACGCTGAACTCAAAGTTTGCAAACTACTTAAGTCCCTCTATGGACTTAAGCAGACATCTAGACAATGGAATCTCAAGCTCACATCAGCCTTGGTGGATGCTAGATTTCAATAGAGTCATTTGGATTATTCTCTATTAATCAAAAGGTCAGGAGATCATATGGTGGTTGTTCTGGTCTATGTTGATGACCTTCTTATCACTGGAGATAATCCCATCATGATCTAACAGACTAAGGATGATTTACAAACTTCTTTTGAAGATCAAAGACCTAGGAGAGCTTAAGTACTTCCTAGGCATAGAATTTGTACGAAATAGTGATGGTATATTAATGCATCAATGCAAGTATGCCCTAGAACTCATAGCTGAGTTGGTGCTCTTAGGCTCTAAACCTGTATCCTGTCCTATGGAGCCAAACGTGAAGCTTACTACTGCTGAATTTGACACCCATATAGATACTTCTGAGGACACATTATTGACTGATCCATGGCCATATCAAAGGCTTTTGGGTAAGCTTCTTTATTTGACTGTTACAAGACCAGATATTTCTTTTGTTGTCCAAAGTATGAGCCAATTCATGCATAGTCCTAAGGTCTCTCATATGGCAGCTGCACTCAAGGTGGTTAGATATATCAAAAGTAGTTCTGGGCTGGGAGTTCTCTTGGCTGCTAAATGTTCTGAATCACTTTCAGCATTTTGTGATGCAGATTGGGCTACATGCCCCAACACACGAAAGTCAGTCACAGGCTATTTCATCAAGCTTGACTCTTCCTTAGTTTCTTGGAAATCTAAGAAGCAGTCCACTATCTCTAGAAGCTCAGCTGAAGCTGAATATCGCAACCTAGCATCCATTGTTGCAGAGATTACATGGATTATTGGTTTACTCAAGGAGCTAGGAGTGGATCATAATTCTCATGTGTATATCTACAATGATAGCAAATCAGCTTTTGCTATTGCTGCCAATCATGTATTTCATGAACATACGAAGCACATAATATTGATTGTCATTTCATTCGTGAAAAGATTCAACATGGTCTTGTTTCTATTCTCTACTGTCCTACAGCTGAGCAGGAAGCTGATATACTCATAAAGGGACTTGGTCGCCTTCAACATTCATATTTGCTGTCCAAGCTAGGTCTAATCAACATCTTTCCTAGTCCTAGCTTGAGGGGGTGGGGGTGGGGGTGTAAAGAATATAGGTTGACCTTAGTAGTTAATCTTAGTTAGTTTAACTTAACTATAGTATTAGTTAGTGATATACAACTGTCCTGAGGTGGTTATTAGTTAAATATTGTAGCTTGGTTAGTTAGTTAAATACTGTAGCTTATT
Organism: Nicotiana sylvestris; assembly: GCF_000393655.2. Classification (NCBI taxonomy): domain Eukaryota; kingdom Viridiplantae; phylum Streptophyta; class Magnoliopsida; order Solanales; family Solanaceae; genus Nicotiana; species Nicotiana sylvestris. The sequence continues at coordinate 15,752,906 of NC_091064.1, forward strand.
CTTCTTTCTAGTTCAGTCGGTTGTATCAATATACAAAGCATAGTTCTTTTCTGATTTTCTCTCAAAATTCTCAATCTCAATTTCTCTCTTCAGCTGCACATTATTAAATTCTTCAGGTTTAGGACATTTTTTTTCAAATAAAATTGTATACGGGTTAAACTCGGGCTAATGAGTGTCTCGATTTCCTGGAAGGTCAAACAAAGCAAGAACATGACTACATGAGATCGAATTCGAAGCTGGAGACCTCTCGTACTAAGGCCCGAATGGATTGCTCGTCACCGAGCCTGATAAGACAACACTTTCCCGAACCCGGAACAAGCTCCGAAACCTCGGAAAACATGACAAAGGTTGCATATGACTAACAGAGGGCCGTGATATCCGCACCCCACCGGATATAACTGAGCATTTCTCGCTCGACATTGACAGTGGATCAGTAATTGACGAGAAAGATGATTTTTACCATTTTTAAAATTGTACTAGAGGTGAAACTCTCCTACTATATAAATGAGTATTTTTTTCTTTGATAGAACATATTGTAACATGCATACCAAGGCAATATAAAATTATTTGTGTGCTTTCTAGCTATTGAAAAGTCTTTATTTTACTTTTGTTCTCGATTGGCTTCGAACCCAAGATTCACCGTGGGCAGAAACTATTACCCAATCCAAGTTCAACCTAGACCATAGCGTTATGATTGGTTTGACTATTCATTATGTCTTTAACCCATTTATCTAACGTTCTTGATTATTTGTGTTGAATCGATCCATTTTAAGGGTAAACAAAAATGCATGTCCAAACATAATTTCAACTTCCAAAAATTATTTGTCAATACAATTCTAAAAATTATTTTTCAAATTTAAACCAAATCTATGTGCAACCGCTAGCCTAATGTCTCACTTGTTTTCTCTTCTTGACTTATAATTAAAACACCTTTCGGACTTTAAACAAGTCGTAGTGCAAAATTTCCAACCAGTTTACAAAGTTGAAAATGGTGTTTTGAGTTGGATCTTTGTCCTATTTGGCTATTTCTTTACTTAATGGAATCTTCTATTTCGTTTGATGTGTTATTTTGTTCTGCATGTTTTGTAGTTCTATCATATGCTATTACATTATTCCAAGTCTTATTTCAAGGTAGACAAAGACAAATCTTCCAACAGTCAAACAATGGCCGATGTTTGGATCGTCAAATCAGCTTTTAAGCATTTACTTTTAATAATTTTAATGTTCGTTGAGCACAAAAATTTCTCGGGAGTCAAATACGTTTTTTTGTTAAAACTAGACAGCTTAAAAACTAGTGTGGTATGACCAGTGACGGATCCAGAATTTTTATAACGTGGATACACCACTAAAGAAAGCAGAAAAAAGTACGTATAAGTTAGAATTGAATCTTGCTCCTCTAGGTAAAAAAAACTAAGCATTCAACCAAGTGCATCATTTAGTCTCTTTAGAGCATGAGTGCCAGCAGATAATATTAGATCAGTTCTAGCAAATATGTACATAAAATACCTAATTTGGCGAAGAGATCATGGGTTCACGTGCCCTATAAAATAGACTATAAATCCGCCCTTGGGTATGACCAAGTATTTTTTTTATATTATTCGTTATACTTTTTTATAATCCATGCCTTCTTGTACGATAAATATTTATCCAGATTCAGTGTTTAAATCAAACCAATTATAGCTACTCGCTTCATCTCAAAAATTAAAAGATGATATATTTCGAATTTTGAGAGTCAAATGAGTTGTTCTTTCACCATGACTTTTTCATGTACCTATTAAATATTTTAAATTATTAATTATTGTGATTTATGATACTTTTTATGTACTTTCTAAATATATAACTTATATTTATAAAAATTAAAGACTTTATGACCAAATTCATGGTGAAAGTTATATAGTTTGACTCATGAAATTAGAAAAGTATTGTTTTTTTGGGGACATAAGGAGTATTACACAGGGGGGTTTGATAGATTAATTAGCCACTAGATCTGTGCAAAAGTACCAATCTAATCATCGTGACTTTTTGTTCAGTAAAAGATTAATTATCCTGTAGGTTTTCAAATTTAATTCGACAAAAATAATACTCATATATAGTACTAAACTCGTTTACTTTTCTCCATTAATCCACTTTTCCTTATATATATATATATTCTACTTTAAGAAAAAAATTCCGACAAATCCTCAGCAACTCATCACCACAGAACTAATGCCATATACTGATCGATACATATATGCTAGCATTGAAGCTAGCCCTAGCAGATACGGACCGATGCACAATTAAAGCTATGGGTTCAACTAGGGGTGTTAAACGGGCCGGGTCAATCCGGTTCCGGACCGGCCCAGTCCGGTTAAAATCGGAACCGGCCCGGACCGGTTAAAGGGGGCTGGGTTGGGCTGGGTTAGGGGGACAAGCGGGTTGGTCCGTTTATCATTAAAATATCGGTTACCCAGACCAGTCCAACCCGTTAGATGAACAATACCCGTAAACCGGTTAACCGGCCCGGTCCGGTTTAACGGTAATTTTTTTTTTAATTTTTTTTTGATTTGGGCCAGATCTGACCGTTTGCAACGGTCCATTTCAGAAAATGGTCATTGCCCAACGGGTGAATTGCACAAATAGCCCAATTTTTTATTTTTTTTTTAAAATTAACCCCCCTTTCAAAATCTATAAATACCCCCCCTCTTCCTCATTTTTTCACTCATCTCTCAATTCTCAATCTCAATTCTCATATTCTCTCATTCTTCAATCTTCATTCTTCACCTATTAAAGTGCAATAAACTATTTGGCTATTTTTTTTGGAATTTAATTTATTGTAGTACTTATTTTTTGAAGTTTGAACAATTGAACTTCAAAATTGGAAGAATTGACGTTTTTTCGTGGTAACATTTGAGTTGCGGAATCATCAAGTGCTCAATTTATTTCCGAATTCGGTGCACTCCCTCCAACTCTTTCTCTTATTTACTATTTTACTTGCATATTTATTTGTTTTATTGCTAGTAGTTAAATTTTTACAATATGTTTAATGCTGCAAAAAGAGTTTGTAACAAGGTTACTAATCGGGGAAATAAAAAAAGAGGTAGTACTTCAGGTTCAGCATTTGGTAGTAATTTAAATATCTCTCCAAATATTTCTGAAATATTACCTGATAATAATATAGACTATGAACAATTGCAGGAAGATTTTGGTATAGATGATAATGAATTAGAAATGGAAAATGAGATACCACTTACACCTAGTAGTGTTGGAGCTGCTAGCAGGGGTGGTGGTCGTGTTGCTAGTAGTAGATCACCTATGGCCCCGACTAGTAATCGTAAAAAAAGAAGTAAGGTTTGGAAATTCTTTGAGGAAATAGAAGGTACTGATAGAGTTAAATATAAACTTTGTAATGATACTTTTAAACATAAGACTAGGGGTCAATTAGGGGGGACTGGGACACTTAGTAGACATATGAGAATTGAACATCCTATAGAATGAGGATCTGATGGAGATGGAAATCAATCAACTCTAAACCCTACTACTGGTGGTAGTGTGAAATATGATAAAATGAAGGATCGTGAGGAGTTAGCAAAAATGATTGCTTTGGGTTGTCTACCTTTTTCTTTTGCTTCTTCATCATATCTTATTATGTATATTCAAAGGATTTACAATCCTTTATTTAAAGGTATCCCTAGAAGTACTTGTAGAGCTGATATCTTTAGACTTCATGGACAATATCAAACATACATACGTTATTTGTTTAGCCACCTTCCTTGTAGAGTTTCTCTAACTTCTGATATTGACCATGCTGTTAATGGAAATGATTATTTGATAATTACATGTCATTGTATAGATGATAGTACTTGTATGCAAAAACGTATTATCGTTTTTAGATATGATGAAGATCAGAGTCATACTGCTACGTTTATAAGTAGTACTATTTGTGAAGTTGTTGAATTTTATAATCTCAAGCAAAAAGTATTGTGTATGTCTTTTGATAATGCTTCTAACAATAATGCCGCAATTTCAATATTAAAACTGCATTTGCAACCACCTCTTGATGAAATTTTTCATGTTAGGTGTGCATGTCATGTTTATAATTTAATTGTTAAAAGTGGCCTTGATTTATTTTCAACTGAGATTACTCATGTTAGAAGAGCAGTTGGTGTTATTCAAGGAAATAATAGACAATCTAGAATAAAGGAATTTAAGAATAAGTGTGTCCTGTATAACCTTAAACCCAGATTCATGCCAGACGAAATTGTTACTAGATGGAATTATACATATATATTTTTAAAATGTTGCTACAAATATAGATTCCCAATAACTGAAGTTGCTAATGCGCATTGTACTGATCCAAACCGTATGTTAACAACTACTACTTGGGAGATCATTAATGATGTTGTTAAATTTTTACATAAATTTTATACAACTACTGTTGAGTTTTCTGGAGAATATTACCCTACTGTTACTATGACTTTAGTACATATAGCTCAAATTTCTTTTCTACTCTTTGAATTTAAGAAGAAAGAAAAATATAGGGATGTTGAAAAAATGCAAGCAAAATTCAAAAAATATTTCTTTCCAATTCCTCCGATTTACTTAATTGGTTCCGTTTTAAATCCTTCTATTAAGATGTCTGATTGTCACCAATTAATGAATGATTTATATATTTATATGGAGATTGGACCAACTGAAACCCCAGATTTATATACTTGTATGAACAAGCTAAATGAATATTTACAATAATTATACAATTATTATGCAAATGTAATTGATGATGTTGCTCTCAATGTAGGCAATGTTAATCCCACTATGCATTGTACCACTTCTGCTACTGTGGATGATGAAGAAGACCTTGATAGTTTTAATATTTTTTCTACATTTTCTAACACTCAAACTAGTAGCAGGAAGATTGATGAACTTCAATTCTACTTGCAGAAACAAAAAGAGCCTCGCACAAAGGAATTTTCACCGTTGGGATGATGGCATGAGAATGGAAAGCAATTTCCTGTTCTTTTTGCTATGGCTCGGGACGTGCTGAATGTGCTAATTTCAACTGTTGCATCAGAGAGTGCATTTAGCCAAGCAAGACAACAACTTGGAGACACCCGTCACTCATTGGGAAGCAATGCTTTGGAAGTTTTAGTATGTTTCAAAGATTGGATTAGATCGGAACGAAGATATCAAGGACGTGAAGATGTTGATAGCCCAGAAGACGAGGAACTTGGAGATGTATTAACATATGATAACCCATCCGAATTTAACACTCCAGAAGAAGGTCACTCAGTTCATATTGATTATGAAGAACTTACTAAGGCAATGCAAAACCTTTGAATTTATTCTTTTTTGGTTAATTTACTTGTTAAATGTAAACCTTTCAATTTGTAAGTTTGAATTTTGAAATAAATGTTGCACTTGAAATTTATAAGTGCAATTTTTTCCCATATTACTTGTATTCTTTATATTAATATAACTTACAATAGTTATACAAAATACAAAAAAAAATTAAAAAATACACTAAACCCGGCCCGGCCCGGCCCTCTCAACCCGTACTGTTCAATTTTTACCCGGATGAACCCGAACCCGTTAAATCCGTTAAGAATCAACCCGGCCCGGCCCGTAACCCGTACGGGTCCCAAAAAAAGTGGCCCGGCCCGGCTCACCCGTTTAACACCTATAGGTTCAACCTTTCGAAGTTACCCAGTTGATTTGGAGGGTGGTAATCCATGTGGATGACCTTAGATCGAATCCCCCCTCAATGCCTTCTTGGTAGAGCCTGTCACGCATAGCTTGCTTAGTGCGGTTTGCAAGCTATTACACATGGAAGGTTTATCCAGTGCGCACAAATAGCTCACTCGAAGGGCAGAGGCTGTGGCAGAAGTTGTAGCGGTTGCGGGTTTCCCCTCTTACAAAAAAAAAAGCTATGGGTTCAACTGAATATAGTATATAAGGATTCACACAGGGCTTGCTTAGTGCGGTTTGCATCCCCTGTGTGGTTTGCAGGCTATTCACAAGAAAGGTTTACCCAGTGCGCACAGAGTGCTCACCCGAAGGGCAGAAACTGTGGTAGAAATTGTAGCGGCTGACTTATGATATTTTTTAGGTAATTTCTAAATATATAACTTATATTTTTAAAAAATTAAAGATTTTATAACCAAATTCATGGTGAAAGTTATATAGTTTAACTCTTGAAATTAGAAAAATATCATTTTTTTGGGGACATAGGAGTATTAAACACCGGGGCATGATAGATTAATTAGCCACCAGATCTATCCAAAGTACCAATCTAAGGAACGTGACTTTTTGTTCAGTAACAGATTAATTAGCCTGTAGTTTTCCAAATTTAATTCGACAAAAATAATGCTCATATATACTAACTTGTTTACTTTTCTCCATATATATATTCCGACAAATCCTCAACAACTCATTTCTGACCCAAAATTTAGATGTAGATTTAAACAATTAAATTTTCTAATAGAGTAAAGTTAATCTTAGCCAATATAAATATCCAAAAGTTCGTTTAACTGATTTCGTGGCAAAATGTCACTAAGTTCCGTCAAATAACAATAAACGTGTAACAACAACAGTATATAATAGGCCAAGAACAAAGAAGACATCATTCAATAGTAATTATGAATATAATGGCATTTAACTAAATAAATGCAAGTGAGATAACCGAAAAAGAGTTGAATTCGGTGATATTCCTCCTTACGATGATAGGTGATTGATGAACCTTTGAAAATTCGTATTCTTCTTAGATCGTGGGAGAAAAGTTAAAATCAGATCTGAGGAAAAGATATATATTGTATGTATATAAAGCAAGAATCTTTAGAGAATGTCAAAATGTTGTTCTTTTACAATAAATGTCCAATCCACCTCTATAACTGCATATCTTTCTATTTATAAGGGAACATGAGTTACAAAACCCTAATAGTACATATTCCAGAAATATTCACTAGAGTATTCTCTTTAAAGTCTTATCTCTAAAATTAGCCGTTATTGCCCCGTTAAGAAGAGTGCTCGTCCTCGACCTCGATCTCTGTTGACTCCTCGAACTCGCCTTTGTCCTTTGTTGAAACCAAATTGATAAAACGTGGCGGCTTCCAAAGACTTTCTTAATATCGATTAAGCCCACATATAAGTATGGTAATTTTTAGCCCATACAATCATCACCACGAAATTGATGCCATATAATACACACTTTTCGTTCGGGGTAAAATTTGACAACCTAACTCTAAGATTCTCTCCCTTCTCTCTAAGAATACCTGCATGGACACAATCACTAAACCGCTGATTATACCACCGGACAAAAATAATCAAATGGACGTGGAAGAAACAACAATACATTCCTACAAGGAAATGTTACTCGACAAGCAGGCCCAGTAAGCCAAATAGAGTATTACGATGAGGATTCCCCCCTCCCAAATCATCAAAGATGATAAAGGAGAAAGTATTGAAGGCTCAATTGCCTTCTCTAAAGAAGAAAAGAAACGCCTATACCAACCATGACGCTTTTCAGTAATCATAAAGGTCTTTGGTCGTAGAATGTCTCACCATTACCTTCAATCTAAACTGATTGACCTATGGAAATCATCCGATCAATTAATCTTGATTGACTTTGGATGAGACGTCTTTATTATGAAATTTGGTCTAGAGGAAAATATGGCTAAGGCACTACACCTAGGGCCATGGTTCGTCTCTGGAAATTTCTATCAGTGCGTAAATGGGAACCAAAATTCATTCCACAAGAAGATACAGTATCTTCCACAACCATATGGATTCACCTATCCCAACTAACAACAGAATTCTATGATAAAGAAATACTGAAAAAGTTGGTAGAAAACTTGGTAAACTACTCAAAATCGACTCATGCACATCTTCCACATTGAGAGGAAGGTATGCACACATCTGTATTCAAGTACCGCTTGAAACCTCAGTGGAAACATCAGTAATCATAGGTGATCACAAGCAAGCAGTGATTTATGAAGGTGAAAGTACGTTATGTACAACATGTGGAAGAATTGGCCACACAACCAAAAATTGCAAATTCAAAAAATTTCAACCATCGCCATCACAAGAAGCCCCTGAAAATTCGAGAATACACACCAAAGAGGGTGATGCCGATGGATGGAAGACAATCACTTTCCTTAGACTAAATAAAATAAGCCAACAACCTACAAAGGGAAGGAATATCGAAAATGAAAGTGATCAACAAAATGCACAAAAAACACAAAAGATCCATGTAAAGATGTTCGATGCAAACTCTGGTAAGTTTCTGGAAACCAAAACTTTTCAATGTAATTCAAAGTCCAGTAATATGCAGTCCAAGAATTACAACAGGCCCAGGGCCCTATGAATAAACAAACTCTCACCCCTACTCCCCAGCAGCCCAACACACAAGGCCCCAACCCAAGCACAGCGCCAAACCGAGGCAAGAATGAGGCCCGATTGAGCTGATATCGAAAAACTAGATGGGCCCGTTAATGATGCCTATTAGGAGGCCCCTATCAATAGCCCAACCCAAAACCTATACCCAGCTAGGGATGTGTCCTTGGGCTACCACGACACTATCCAATCAACCAATAGGGTCCGTACCTAATTAGAACTACCCAGCCGAAATAATTATCCCTGCCCAAATACCTACGTGCCCCCTACTCCCCTCCTAGCGGAGTATTCTAATGGGGAAAAACTCACCATACTCTATGAACACTCAAGTGACTCACCTGAGAATCCACCCAATCTCAGGTGACATGACACCTTCCGTCCACTGCAACAGATACCACATTAATTCCAAATTCAATTTTCCAGATGCAATAACTGATGACCTTTCCACTGAACAAGATTTGACACCAAACTACACCATTATAAGTCAACTATCTTATTTATTTTTGATTTCAATTACAACATATCGATTTATGCCTAGCCTATTCTGTTCTTTGTGTTTTTCTTTCTTTTTTGTACCTTTGATAGATTCATAGAGGAATTCCGGAACGGATTCCATTCAGTCCTGGCGGTTTAACAGATCTCACAGGAAATCCCAAGTTGGCTACGTCATGTCTATGCTTACTATTTTTTCTGTTTGGAAACTCTGGAAGAAAGGCAATATAAGTAAATTAGAAAACCCAATATCTCAACCGGCTGCTATTATTCAACAAATTACGGACTAGCTGAGAACTTAACCCCACCGTTACCCAAAAAGGAAAAATAAAAAAACACAAAAATAGAAAAAATCCATTGATCTCGTCCAAGTCACACCTCTATTTGAGGTTATGAAGCAGTCGATTACAATAATAATACCCAACAAGAAGTCGGGATCGAATTCACATGAAGCTGAGATAAGAATTAGTAGTATATATTTGGATAGAGCACGTGAAGTAACTAGATTGCACTTCCACAAATATGGTTTTGTTTTTACTTCTAAAGTTACGCTAAGGATTACAATTCTAAATATGTAAAACTAGAGAATATTGTTTTAGGATATTTTTCAAATAATGTAAAAGGCCTAGGGCTATGACCTTCACCTAGGTGTTTGCCTAACGGGTTGTAAATTTTAAAACTTGTTTTGTTGGTCAGGTGTATTATAGCTATCAACACTCAAGTACCCACTCAATACCTCTCGGTAAGAGAGTGATTTTACCCAATCTGGCTTTCTCAAGTTCAAATGGGTATTGAACCAAACAGTTGATAAAATGCTCAAGTCGGATTTTACTATCTCTAGGTTCAACTCTTTAATTGGGACTATCAATCTCTTGATTTAATCCCAAATTCTTGTTAGAGAAGTTTTCCTAGACTAAGTCTCTCTTTCTCAAGTAGAGACCAAGTCAAATAGGCATGAACTAGTATTTGTAACCATTAATTCTACAATTAAAAGTAAGAAAAAGGCTAAATAATAAACACCCAATCATAAACAAGCCATAAATTAAACAGCCATTACGTTCACACACTAGGGTTGGGTCACAACCCTAGTTAGAGATCTAGCTACTCATAATGAGTATAGAAGAAAATAGAGAAGAAAAGATGATTAAACTCATATTGAAAGATTAAAAAGATAAAAATCCAATGTTAAATCACCAAAGTAATATAAAGTTGCCTAAATAAGTAAGGAAAAACGGCTACAGAACTTTCAATATTCAAAAATTGACTTAAATTCGTGAAACTAGTCTATATATACAAAGCTGAAATTTTCGGACAAAAATGACCTTTTGGAGGTTCTGCGGCCGCATAATAATTGTGCGGTCCGCATTTCCTTGAAGCTTGAATTTGATGACTCTCTGAACTTTGGCTCTTGTATAGCTTCTGCGGCCGCACATTAATTGTGCGGTCCGCACGCACTTTAAGCCTTTGTGCCTGATTTTTGTCCTTGAGTTCAAATCACTCCTTCTTGAGTTGGATTTCATCTTAGTGGCTCATTTTCCAATACTCCTACAATTAAGCATATTTCATCAGTTTTTGGGAATACAATTAAACACTTTTGGACTAAAACGAAAGTAAAAAGGCGCTAATAAGTAGTCAAAATTCCCACTTATCACCCATCCGCCACCCACCATTGTGACATCTCTTCCACTGCCACCAGAACACTCACCAATATCGTGGCTGAAAGTGGCACTTCAAGTACAAGGCCTAGCTTACAATTTCACCCTGGAAAATCAACCTGTAACCCTGATTGTTTAAAACCTTGTGCATCTGGTGAGGGTTCTAGTGGAGGCCCTAAACATGGCATTGGCAGCCTTTGTCCCAAGCCTATGGCAGGCGATGATAAGCAACAACAACATGCAACCCAATTTAGACCCACCAATAATCAACACCCTCATCTCCCAAGCATTCTAATCAATCCCTTTCTTCCTAGACCCAGTAACGAAGGACCCAACAACATCTCTAGTATTTGTGACTATCGAACCCCAATCCTATCAAACTCTATCACCTTCTGCTCCAGTAAAGAAGAACCAGTCGCACCACTAGGAAATATTACAAGGGAGATCAACAAAGCTCTGGACCTTCTGAAAAGGAAATGCCCACCGGAAATGGAGGGAACGCCCTACGACCCTCTACGCACAGACTCTCTTGTACGGGACTCAGTTAGAGCAATCGAGTTCAGTGTAGAGAGAGCGAGGTCCTTGTGATGCTGTGTCCCAGGGCCCTGACCAAGTGTGGTCTGAGCCTGGTCTCTCACCACAGCCAGGGTGTGACCAAACCACTCCTTAATCTGTCCCTATTACTAAGTAGGAAGAACATTAAGCAAAGGAAACTAGTGAGGTCTCCTGAGGGGATGGAGAAGTCTAACAGAAACCCGTCCCCCAACCGCCAACCACCCCTGATGAACTACATCATATGGAATGTTAGGGGTGGAAATAGTATGGATTTCAGGAGACACTGCCTTGAGATGGTGCAGCTTCATAAGCCAACAATGCTGGTCCTGTTAGAAACTAAGATGGCTGACCATAAGAAACTAACTGAAGAGCTGCACTTCGATATGGTTATCCAGTCTCTAGAAATAGGGTTTTTTGGTAGGATTGCATCACCGTTGATGAGGTATCTACTACACCTCAAGGTATCCATGCTGTGGTGAAGGTATTCCCATCCCATACTCTTTGGTTATTTTCAGCCATTTATACTAGCAACATATTAGCTGATAGGAAATTGCTATGGGATAGTCTTGTTACTATCTTTAAAAGTAATACTGGGAACTGGTTTGTAGGTGGAGACTTCAATAAAGTCATAAAAGCTAGGGATAAGTTTAGGGGTAACCCCACTAACTCAAACCGTAGCAACCTCTTTTGGAACTGCCTCAATGAATGCAGGCTAGTTGACTTAGGTTACAAAGGCAGTAAGTACAACTGAACTAACAAAAGATACAAAAATAAGAGTAGTCTAACCTTAGAAAGGATAGATAGGTACTTTACTAACGACTACTGGATTTCTCAGTACCCTGAGGCTAGTGCTAACCATCTCTCTAGGACATACTCAAATCATTACCCTGTTCAAACAATGTTGAAGGGGATTCTTTCAATAATTCTAACAGACCCTTCAGTTTTGAATCAATGTAGCCACCCGCCTTCACCAATAACTCCCCCTAATCCTATCAACAAACACCTTCAAAAGCCTTGTGACCTAGTGGAACATGCATACATTTAGTAACATCTTCCACAAAAAGAGAAGGATCCTGGCCCGAATTGCTTGGATCCAAAAATCACCTAATTACCAGTTCATCAATTTCCTACTGAATCTAGAAAGTAACCTGACCAGGGAACTTGACTCCATCCTAAAAAATGAGGAAGACTTCGGGAAAATCAAGTCAAGGGTCAGTTGGATATCTGAAGGTGATGCCAACACTAGATTTTTTCATACCTCCACCCTCAATATGAGAAGAAGGAACAAGATCTTGTCTGTCAAATAGGATAGTGGAGACTGGCTCTATGACCAAGGGGACATTAAGGCCTCTATAATGCACTTCTTCAGGAGCCTCTACATTTCCTCCTATACCCAAGCACCCACTTCACTACCAACCATCTGGACATGACCTATATCTTCTCAGACTGTCAAAGGGATAGCTTGGATAGGCCTATAGAGGATAGAGAAATCAAAATGGCTATCTTCTCCTTCAAACATTTCAAGGTTCCTGGCTCTGATGGGCTTCACCTATTCTTTTACTAAAGGTACTGGAGCATTATGGGGAATTAAGTAGTTGACCTTTGCAAGTAATGTTTTGACACACACACTCCATGGATGAGTCCATGAACCAAACTCTCCTTTGTCTCGTCCCTAAGTATCCCCAATCCACTATGATAAAAAACTTCAGACCAATAGGGCTTTGTAACATCATTTACAGGTCCATCACTAAGATCATTATCAATAGGATCAAGCCCCTTCTCCCTGCTATAATTGGCCCTAGCCAGGCCAGTTTCCTATCTAATAGAAGGGCCTCAGACAATGCCATCATTGTCTAAGAATACATCACCCATTTTGAAAAAATAAAAGGGAACTAGGATCATATGATTCTCAAAATTGAATTAGAGAAAGCTTTTGACAGACTGGAGTGGTCCTTCATTAAAGACATACTGCATGCCTTCAACTTCCTTCCTAGGCCAACTAAGTTAATCCTATCGTGCATTAGCTCATCAAACATCTCCATCCTAGTGAATAGTGGTAAAACTGACAATTCTAGGGGTATCAGGCAAAGGGACCCAATCTCTCCTTACTTGGTCATTCTGTGCATGAAGAGGTTCTCCTAGTCAATTGATAAGTTGTCCAGGAAAAATAATGGCTCCCTATCAGTATCAGTAGGTCTGGCTCAAATTCTTATCTCTTCTTTGCTGATGACCTTACATAGTTTGCAAAAGTAAACATTAGGAACTGTAACACAATCTACTCCATGTTGCAGTCCTTCAATGAGGCTTCTGGGCAAAATATCAATCTCACCAAGTCTAGTGTTCTCTTCTCCTCTAATACAAAGCTTGATACAATATAATGCCTTATAAATACCCTTTTAATCCAATCTACTACATCCTTTGAGAAGTACGTAGGGTTCCCCATATTTCATAAAAGACCCACTAATAGTGACTTCCAATTCATACTAGGCAATATACAATCCAAACTAGTTGGCTGAAAAACAAATTATCTAAATATGACTGAAAGAATCATCCTTGCCAAAGCCTCCCTCAGCAGCATCCCAAGCTATGTTATACAATACATAAAATTGTCCACCAAGACTTCAAACCAAGTTGATATAATTTAGAGGAATTTTATCTAGGGCACTACTCCAAACAAGAAAAGAATGCACCTGGTTAGCTGGGACAAAGTCACTAGGAAGAAGTCACATAGTGGGTTGGGTTTGCAGAAAGCCGAGTATAAGAATAAATCCTCCCATGCTGGGCTGGCCTGGAGGATTTACCATAACACCTCCAGTTTACGGGCTAGAGTCCTAATAGCTAAACACTATAACTGGAACCATACCCCCAAAAAGCCCAAATCTCCAACCTGGCAATGTATTCTCAAAGGCCGGGATACATATAACAAGGCCAATAAATAGGTTATCCATAAGGGAAATAGGGTGAGCTTCATCAATGATGCCTAGATCCCAGACCAACTAGCAACTAGGGATATGATTGAGGGTCCATTAACCCCAAATAATACAGCTGCCAAAGTGGACACTATCTACAATTCTTGGAACTAGGATACCTCATCCATTTCCATAGACATCCATGACATAAAATCAGCCTTCATCCCTACTAACTCTGCCAAGAAAGACAGGCTAATTTGGGGGTTGACTCCAAACAAGTCTTTCACCACCAAATCAGCCTATACCTTCCTTAGTAATAATAATGAGAATTTGTTGAAAGAGTAGGGAGGTAACTTCAATTGAATTTGGAAGTTAAAAGTTTCTAACAAAATAAAGAACTTCAAATTGCTACTTTCTCAAGACAGGCTGCCCACTGGAGTTTTCCTGCACAAAATTGGGGTTAATTGCAACCCTCAACGCTGTTTTTGCTCAACTATACCTGCAACCAGTGACCACATCTTCTTTGAATGCCCCAATGCAATCCAATCCTAGCATGAAATATTAGCCAAGGGAACTACTGAAAGCCAGCATTTGAATCCCATCTTCTCAGCACAGCTTTGGTCAACAACCTAGAACAAGCTAAAGAAGTTATGCTTTAATAACATTATCCCTTGAGAAAATATCCTTCCTTTTTGCTTTTGGCACATCTGGCTAGCAACAAACCATAACCTTTTCAACAACAAGAAAGATCACATCTCAGCAAAAAAATACCATATCCAAATCAACAGAGTACTATATGTTGGTACAAAAAGGTGTTATCAGGAAGCCAACCATTCCATACCAGAGTTAAATGGGAGCCCCCCATGAGGGGTACTATAAACTCAACATGGGCGGGGATGCCAAGGGCAACCCAGACATTGGGGGAATTAGTGGGGTATTCAGGAACTATAATGATGACTCGATTATAGGGTATATGGAAAATATACCACACACCACCAACACCATGGCAGAACTAAAATCACTGCTAAAGGGTCTCCAAATAGTTCAACAAAAAGGATTGATTCCTCTAGACATAGCTACAGATTCTACTGACATAATAAAAATGCTACTCACATGCAATATAACTTATGATCCTATGATTTGTGAATGGAGGTTATTGATACAAAGGATGGACAAGGTGGTGGTGAGGCACAACTATAGGAAATAGAATAGAGTGGCTGATGCACTGGCAAAGGAGACAACAAATTCAAATTTTTTGGGTGGAACTACTATGCTAGCAGTTCCTCCGATGTTTGCAATGATGTATTTTAGGCAGATATCCTAGGAACTAAAGTAGTTAGAAATTTTTTGGCATATAATATTGATACAATTGAACAAAATATGGCTGTTTTAGGGAAACTGCAATACCCCCAATTTGGCATGTAATATATATATATATAAAATTTTCCATTGACCAAAAAAAAGATGCCATATACTGATCGATACATATATGCTGTCATTGAAGCTAGCCCAAGCAGACACGAGCCGATGCACAATTAAAGTTATGGGTTCAATCGAATATAGTATATAAGCTTAACTTAAATATTGTATATGTATTTAAACATTTACTAAATATATACTCCATTCGTTTTAATTTACATGATACATTTCGCTTATTGAGAGTAAAACTATATGAAGTTTGAAGCTAGCCTAGCAGACACGGGTCGATGCACAATCAAAGCTATGAGTTCAATTGAATATAGTATATAAGTTTAACTTAAATATTATATATGTATTTAAACATTTACTACGTTTTAATTTACATGACACATTTCGCTTATTGAGAATAAAATTATATGAAATTTGACCAACATTCTAAAATGTATTGTTTTTATCATATTGACTTGAGAAAATTGTAACTTATAGTATTTTTCATATAGTCTTTTTTGAATATCTAAATTTTAATTTTAAAAAATTGAGTTGAAATAATTCAATTTAACTTTAAAGTTTAGTCAAATTAACTTTCGATAAGCGAATGTTTCATCTGATTGAAATAGATAATTATTACGTGTTACATTTCGAACAAAATAACAAGGAAATATGATCACATATTCACATTAACGGGAATGGA
Source organism: Nicotiana sylvestris (assembly GCF_000393655.2). NCBI lineage: Eukaryota > Viridiplantae > Streptophyta > Magnoliopsida > Solanales > Solanaceae > Nicotiana > Nicotiana sylvestris. Next base: position 15,768,991 of record NC_091064.1, read on the forward strand.
CAGATTAACTTTTTTTTTTTTTTGGTGTTTAGTTTTTGAGAAAAGTAAAAGCTATTAGACTTTTATTTTTTGTTTTGTTTTGTTCTTTACTCGTGTACCGTGATGAGTACAAAAGAGAGTCAAGCTGAAACATAAACTCATGTAGTACAACCCTCATCAAATAATTGGACCCTGCAGGATTTAATGTGATGATTTTTATCGTACAATAATCGCTCCGTTTGGTACAATCTTAACTACATGTAGTTGTATTTATCTATCCTCAGGGCTCTCTCGTCTCTCTCCATCACTTGCTTTCAGTTGATTTCTCTGTTTCCGAGGCCTTGAAAACTTCATTAGAGTCGCCTCGATTTGCATGCGCAGTCCGGACGTGTAGCCGGAAAGCTTAAATATGAAACTCTGTGAAAACAAATGCTAAGTTTTGATGTTGAAATGAATAAATTTGACTTTGGTTAATATTTTGGGCAAACGGATCCGAATCTGTGATTCGACGGCCCCGGAGGGTCCATAGGAAAATATAGAACTTGGGCGTATGCCCGAAATCGAATTTCGAGGTCCCAAGCCTGAGAAATAAATTTTTAAGTGAAATTGTTTTCAGAAATTGTTTAAGGAAATTTGAAATGAAAACTGATTAGAAAACAATGGTATCAGGCTCGTATTTTGGTTCCGGCGCCCGGTAAAAGTCTTATATATGACTAGTCATTCTTGTGAAATTTGGTTAAAAATGGACATCGTTTGACGCGATCCGGACCTTAATTGAGAAATTTGATGTTTAAAAGAGTTTTGAGAAATTTCATTGATCTCGTGGTTTAATTCGATGCTCGTGATGTTATTGGTAATTGGATTACACGAATATGTCCGTAGGATATTTTTGAGATTGTGTGTATATTTGGGTTGGAGTTTCGAGGGCTCGAGTGAGTTTCGAGTGGGTTCCGGGATGCCTTAGGCTTAGAAAGTCAGATGTTGCAGGTTCAGGAAGTTGCAGTCTCTGAACCCTCTAGTGCGGTCCGCGAGAAATCGCGTGCGACCGCGGAGGCGCCAGCGCGGCCGCGGTCGCCTTTGTGCGGTCCGCGGTGGAGGCCGTGCGGCCGCAGTTGCCTTTGTGCGGTTCACATATGGTACTAAACTGCAGGTCTTCAGGGAGGGTCCAGCGCGGCTGCGGTTGCCTTTGTGCGGTCCGCGGTGGAGGCTGTGCGGCCGCGGTCTATTTGATTCGGTCCGCACTGGGGGTCTGAGAGAGGTATAAATAAACGAGAATTTCAGTTATTTTTCACTTTTCAAAACCCAAAAAAACATAAGAGGCGATTTTTCAAACAACCTTTCTTCTCCAAAACGTTGGTAAGTGATTTCTAACTCATTTTCTTCACTCCTTAACATCTTTTAACATGATTTCAACTTCAAATCAAAGATTTTCATGGGGAAAATTTGGTGTTTTGGGTAGAACCTAGATTTTTCTAAAATTGGGGATTTGGACCTCAATTTGAGGTCGCTATTTCAAAACAAATAATATATTTGGGTTCGTGGGGGAATGAGTTACCAGGTTTTGGTCCGAACCTAGGGTTTCGACCACATGGGCCCGAGGGTGATTTTGACTTTTTGGGTAAAACTTTGGGAAAACTTATTTTCATGCATTGAGGTTGATTCATTTAGCACTTATTGATGTAATTAAGTTACTTGTGACTAGATTCGAGCGGATTGGTAGTGGAATCAAGGGGTAAAGTTATAGTTGAGACTTGAGTGGTGATCAAGGCATCAAGGTAAGTGTTTGGTCTAACCCTAGCTTGAGGGATTAGAAGTTGAGTCATATTTGCTGCTTGCTTCTTGTTGAGTACGACGTATAGGCATGATGACGAGTATCTATACGTTGGTGTCAAGCATGACCGTGAGTCTTAAATTGAAAGTTATCGTGTTCTTAAATGGCACTTGGGTGCTTTACTTAATGATCTTCTATGATCGAGCAATTTCAATGATTGAACTGTGTACAAGCTAAGTTGAGATTGGTTATAGCTGATTCTCCCTTGCTGGGATGACTATTTCAATATTGTTGTTCCCTTCCCTTGAAAATTATTACATTGTTGTGTTCCCTTGCCAGGAAGTTATTATATTGATTATTTTCCCTTGCCGAAATTCCTTGAAATTCCAAGATATTATGAAATGAGAGCGGGTGGTACGCCTACCACAAGATCTTATGAAATGGGAACGGGTGGTACGCCTACCCCAAGATATTATGAAATGGGAACGGGTGGTACGCCTACCACAAGATATTATAAAATGGAAGTGGGTGGTACGCCTACCACAAGATATTATGAAATGGGAGCGGGTGGTACGCCTACCACAAGATATTATGAAATGGGAGCGGGTGGTACGCCTACCACAAGATATTATGAAATGGGAGCGGGTGGTACGCCTACCACAAGATATGAGAAATGGGATCGGGTTGCACGCCTGCAACAAGATGGAAACTGGAAGTGAAAGTTGCCTTTACTTTTCTTTATCTGTGTTTAGAAGTTATATTGTCAGCTTCCTTATTTATTCCTTGCTATTTTGCTTTATCATCTATCCCCGAGGCATGTTTCCCTTCCCCAGTTTTAATTGCTTATTACCTGTTTACTTTTCCGCCATATATTATATAACTGCACAGGTTTATTTGGAGTCCGGTCCTAGCCTCGTCACTACTTCGCCGGGGTTAGGCCTGACACTTACCAGCACATGGGGTAGGTTGTGCTGATACTATACTTTGTATCGTGTGCAGATCTTGGAGCAGCTTTCGAACAATAGTTGGAGGGCTTCCTTCAGTCCACTCGGAGACCCAAGGTAGACCTGTAGGCGTCCGCAGGCCCTGGCGTCTCCCTCTATCTCTATTTCCTATTTCATTTTTTTTGTTAAGAAACAATGTATTACATTTCTTCAGACCTTGTATGTAGAAACTCTTAGACAGTCTGTGACACTGTGATACTAGGTTTTGGGGTATTTGATGTTTTAAAAGTTGTAATAGACGTAGCCTTCAGATATTTCATGGTTATTTTTCGCTTAATTATTTAAGTTTTGATATTTTTATGTTATTGCACGTAATTGTTAAAAGGAAGTAATTTGGTAAGGAATTAGATAGTTAAGGGTTGGCTTGCCTAGCTCTCATCAATAGGCGCCATCACCACTCCCGAGGGTGGGAAATTCGGGTCGTGACAAGTTGGTATCAGAGTCCTAGGTTACATGGGTCTCACAGTTCACAGACAAAACTTAGTAGAGTCTGAGGGATCGGTACGGAGACGTCTGTATTTATCTCCAGAGGCTACAGAGTTAGGAAACTTCACTTTTGTTCTTTTTTTTTCGTGCGGTTCTGTTTCCGAATACTGATTGAATTTCTACTCCGTTCTTTCTCAGATGGCGAGAACACGCGCTTCCTCATCTACCACTCAGCAGCCCGATCCCCCAGCAACAACTTCCACTAGGGAAAAAGGGTGAGGCCAAGGCCGTGGTAGAGGCCGAGGTAGGGGCAGAGTTCAGCCTCGAGCAGCAGCACTAGTGGCAGAGCCTCAGGTTGATTTTGAGGAGGAGGTTTCAGCCACAACATTTCCGGTGGCCCAGCTTAGGTCCCAGAGAGGTTTATTGCTACCCTAGTTCTTCAGGACGCTCTGGTCCGATTGGTTGTCCTCATGGAGAGTGTCACCCGAGCAGGTTTGCTTCCTATAGCACCAGCCACTTCTCAGGCTGGAGGGGGGCTTAGACTCCTGCTACATGCACTCCGGAGCAGGTAGCTCCCCAGATTCAACTCCAGCGGTTTAGCCAGTTGGAACAGTTCAGCCGAGTGCCATAGCTCAGACCGGCGATGGAGCGGCTATGTCCGCCGATGCTTTGTGGAGGCTGATAGGTTCACCAAGCTCTTCACTACTACTTTCTTCTGAGGATCCCCTGGATTTTCTATATAGTTGTCACGAGGTTCTCAGGAACATGGGCATTGTTGAGACCAATGGGGTCGATTTTGCTACATTTCACTTGTCTGGATCCGCCAAGACTTGGTGGAGGGATTATTACTTAGCTAGGCCAGCTGGGTCGCCATCTTTGACTTGGGAGCAGTTTAAAGTATTGTTTCTGGAGAAGTTTCTCCCCATTACTCAGAGAGAGGCCTATCGGAGGCAGTTTGAGTGCCTCCAGCAGGGTTCCATGACGGTCACCCAGTATGAGACTAGGTTCATCAACTTAGCTCGCCATGCTCTTGTCATACTTCCTACCGAGAGAGAGAGAGGGTGAGGAGGTTTATGGACGGTCTTATTCAGTTGATTCATCTTCAGATGGCCAAGGAGGCCGAGAGTGAGATTACTTTTCAGGAGGCGCCAAATGTGACCCGCAGAGTTGAGATGGTTTTGTCACATGGGGGTGTTCATGGGTCGGATAAGAGGCCTCATCATTTAGGAAGATTCAGTGGTACCTCGTCTGGAGGTAGAGATTCATATGGTAGAGGCCAACTTCCTAGGCCCTTTAAGTCAGCTCTTCAGGTTTTTCACGATGCTTCCGATAGCTGTGGTCCTCCGATGCAGTATTCTGACCAACAGTCCTTTAGTGCACCACTAGCACCTATCAATGCACCACCGCTTCAGAGTTTTTAGGGTCGTCAGCCCCAGAGCCGAGAGCTTGTTTTACTTGTGGCGACCCGAGGCACATTGCTAGGTATTGTCCTCGAGCTTCGAGCAGTTCTTTGCATCAGTGTTCTCGTGCTATGGTTCAGGCACCAGATGTTCCACAGACCGTCCAGCTAGCTAGAGGTGGGGGTAGAGGTGCTAGAGGTGGAGGTAGAGGTCTTAGAGGTGGAGTTCAGGCCGCCAGAGGTGGAGGCCAGCCAGCAGCAGGCTGTCCCAGAGAGGTAGTTCAGGGTGGTGGGGCCCAACCCCGGTGTTATGCCCTTCCAGCCAGGCCCGTGGTTGAGTCTTCAGATGCATTGATCACAGGTATGGTTCTGGTTTGTGATAGAGATGCTTCATTGTTATTTGATCTAGGATCTACATACTCGTATGTGTCATCTTATTTTGCACCGTATCTGGTCATGCCTAGTGATTGATTGAGTATTCCTGTTTATGTGTCTACACCGGTGGGTGATTCTATTGTGGTAGATCGAGTCCATCGCTCTTGTGTAGTTGTGATTGGGGGTCTTGAGACTCGTGTGGATTTGTTACTTCTAGACATGGTCGACTTCGATGTTATATTGGGGATGGACTGGTTATCACCTTACCATGCTATCTTGGACTATCATGCCAAAATTGTGACCTTAGCTTTGCGGGGTATGCCTCGTTTAGAGTGAAGAGGAACTCCTGGTCATTCTACCCATGGCGTTATCTCTTATGTGAAGGCTCGATGTATGGTTGAGAAGGGGTGTTTGACCTATTTAGCTTATGCTTGTGATTCTAGTGCAGAGGTTTCCTCTATTGATTTTGTGCCCTTGGTTCGTGAGTTTCCTAAGGTATTCCCTTCAGACCTGCCGGATATGCCGCCCGACAGGAATATTGACTTTTGCATTGATTTGGCTCCGGGCACTCAGCCCATTTCCATTCCGCCGTATCGCATGGCCCCGCTAAAGTTGAAAGAGTTGAAGGAGCAGTTGCAGGACTTGCTTGAGAAGGGTTTTATTAGACCCAACATTTTGCCTTGGGGTGCGCCGGTTTTGTTTGTTAAGAAAAATGATGGTTCGATGAGAATGTGCATTGATTACCGGCAGTTGAACAAGGTCACCATCAAGAATAAGTATCCACTGCCGGGGATTGACAATTTGTTCGATCAGCTTCAGGGTGCCAAGGTATTTTCAAAGATCGACTTGAGATCTGGCTACCATCAGTTGAGTATTAGGGCATCCGATGTACATAAGACAGCTTTTCACACTCGGTACGGGCATTATGAGTTCTTGGTCATGTCATTTGGGTTGACAAATGCCCCAACAACTTTTATGGATTTGATGAACCGAGTGTTCAGGCTTTATTTGGACTCGTTCGTGATAGTCTTCATTGATGATATTTTGATATATTCCTGCAGCCAAGAGGAGCACGAGCAGCATCTCAGAGTGGTTCTTCAGACTTTGAAGGATAGTCAGTTATATGCTAAGTTCTCGAAGTGTGAGTTCTGGTTGAGTTCAGTTGCATTTCTGGGTCATGTTGTATCAGTAGAGGGTATTCAGGTTGATCTGAAGAAGATTGAGGCAGTCAAGAACTAGCCTAGACCAGCATTAGCTACAGAGATTCGGAGTTTCTTGGGATTGACAGGCTACTACCGTCGGTTCGTGGAAGGTTTCCTATCTATTGCAGCCCCGATGACCAGGTTGACCTAGAAAGGTGCCCAGTTCAGATGGTCGGACGAGTGTGAGGCGAGATTTCAGAAGTTCAAGACAGCTCTGACTACGACACTGGTGTTGGTTTTGCCCACAGGTGTCACACCTCCTTTTTCGCCCGCGCTGCTTCAAAGGGACGCGGTAGGGAGTTTTTTCCAATTAAAGGATAATCGAAACGAGATTTATTTATTTATTTCAGAGTTGCCACTTGGGAGATTTATGATGTCCCAAGTCACCAGTTGAATCCCGAATCGAGGAAAATATTAACTCTGTTTAACAGTATGCACACCAGAAATCCGGATAAGGAATTCTGTTAACCCGGGAGAAGGTGTTAGGCATTCCCGAGTTCCGTGGTTCTAGCACGGTCGTTCAACTGTCATATTCGGCTTGATTATTTGATATAATACATGTTGAACATATGTGCGAATTTTAACTTTTAACCGCTTTTATCATTATTATTATTTTAACAGAGAATTGCAACATCGTGAAAATATATCTCGAACCACGTCACATCAATGTACCCGTGGTTATCGACATGTTTCGACTCTGTTGAGATTTGGATTTGGGTCACATAATGTGCACCCGAGTTTAAGAAAATAAATTGTTAAAGGCACGCCTAAAGCGACTAGCGTATTGTTATTTTTTGGGGAAGGACCATGGAGTTCACTAAGCGGCCGATCCCGAAGTCTATCCATTTATTATGTCTTTTTATCGAGGACCCCGCAACTTGTGATTTCTCTGGTGAGGCACGCCTCATTTTATTTTAAAGGATCGTCCTATAGTAACTATGTTTTTCTATTTCCGTCCGTCTCTAAAATAAAAGAAGAAAAGTACCTAATTTATTTACATGCTTGCGGGTTATTATAGTTAAGTTTCGAATACGATTCGTTAATTCTGAAAATGATGCAATAAGGACGATCCGTTTGCCATTTATGGGCCCAGGTCCAACGTATATGGGGTAAAACTGGACCCGGGCCATCCTTAATCCAATAGGGTCTAGTTAATGGTTTCTACACATATTCATAACTTGCAAAAAGTGGTGTCATTTTGTTAGCAGATTTCTGCAAATTTAAAGTGGCATTCTACTGGAATGAAAGAACTTGGAAATCTAATTTTTTATCCTAAACCATTTACATGCATGAAATTAACCAATGGTATCTAATTAAACAATGTTCCTACCAGTTTCAGAAACAGGCCATTTGTTCAATGAGATAACTATTGAATGTTTAAGAATAATCTAAATGGCCTAACATGCTTTTGATATATACTATTTAACAAATAATACTGAAGTAACAGAACAAAAATTACTATACCATCAATCCTTCTAAGTAAGCATACATGGGCAGTTTTCTCACTAAACTACTACAAAAGGCATGTCCAGTTATACATAAACAAACACCTACATGATTCTAATGAAAGAGGTATTCTAATGTATATACAAATAAGTAGACAACTACAATGAATTTAAAACTTCAACTCTTCATTTCTTTGTATTCATGCTTCAAGTTTCAGCCTACAAGAACCAGCGTATCAATTTGTGTACCTGGTATTTGGAAAGCAAAGAGAAGAAGAGGAAGATCAGTGCAGAAAACAGCAGTAGCATACACAACAACACAGCAGTACAACAACAACCAGTAAACCAGTAGCCAACAATAGCAGAAATCCTAGGAAAGACTAAAACCAAGCAGGAAAACCCATGAACTCAGTGCAATCAGTACTCCACCAATAGAAACCCAGTAAATACTAAACTGAAACCCAACAGTACCAAAATGAAACACAGACAGATGCAAGGAAACAATAGTTTTTGATTTGTCAAACACTCAAGAAAAGCATCCTGAAACTCTTAATGTAAAAGTTCAGCCTTAACACTCTATCTCTCTGGAAAAATTATCTCTCCTCCCTTTCTCAAACTTTTTTTTTAATTTCCAGCCTCAACACCCTTTTATACAAGTCTGCCCTTCCTTTCCAACTTACTGCCCGACCCCCCTTTTCCACTAAATCAGAATTTTCCACTAAATTTCCCACTAAGTCTGAATTTTCCACTTAAAATCCCACTAAGGAAGGCTTTTTCTTAATTTCAGCCCCCCACTCCCTTTGGTTCCCCATTAGTGTATTAATTAATATCCCACTAACAAAGCACTAATACTAAAATATAATCGTAACTATTTCATTCCTAAATCAACCCTGAAAACCCCTTGATATTACTGACTTCCTAATACAACTATTCAAATATATTAAAACTTTTGATTCTAAAATCTGTTTAACTATCAATTAACTATACTAATTTGATTAACAGCTATAACCAATTCCAGCTAGTACTTTAAGACAGAAAATACATCAAATATAAGGGTTTCAGTGATTCAGAACAATGCTTATAATCAAACAAAATCTTAATTAATCAGACAACTAATCAATTGAAAAAACTATAAACAACAGAACGCCAAATGGTTCAAACTATATGAACGACCTAATCAACGAAGCTTAATTAGTCGATTACATATTATAATTGACACTGAACAATCAGAAACAGAGAAATAGGCAATTCGGGTAATTTCAGTGTTATTGACAGAAACATGGATTAACTGGAAACTAATTAATCGACACAACTTATTAATCGATTACACAAATTATAACACATAACAATTATAGCAAAGATAAACAAATGATAGAATTGGACCAAATAAAAAGGTCTACTGAAGATGAACAGAATCAATCGACAAAAGAATTGAAAAAAAAACAATAAAACTAAACTAAACAAATACATAGTTACTCAAAAATGAACACAGAACAAGTGAAAAAGGAAAATACCTAAAAATATCAGAATTACACGGACCCATGCTCGATCTTCGGACTCGGACACTTTGAGGTCAAACAGACCTTAGTCAAAGTGTTCTCAATTGAGAACACTTCGATTAAGGTCGATTAGACCCTAAATCCTCACTTAATTTGGACGGATTCCATGATTTGAATTTCTAGGGTTCCTAGTTTTTTTTTGATTTAGGGCTCGAATGTTTCTAGCCAGATTCGAAGGGAACTAGTGGTGGTTCATGGGTGAGGGAAGCCTGGTGGATATCTGGTATGAGTTTGGGGTAGGTTGGGGTATGTTTAGGTTTTGCTTGAATCTTCGATTGAAAATTTGAGAAGCTGTAGGGTGATTTGAGGTAAACGATTAATGGATTTGGAACGAGGGTGGTTAGGAGGCTCAGGGGTGTGATTTTGGTGGCCATCGGAGAAGGTGAAGTTCAGGCTGACTTCTTTGATTGAAGATTCGATCAGATTGGTGATGATTCAAAGGATAAGGGTTATGGATTTGGAGTGGGGAGGTCGAGGGGATTCAGTGGTGTGAAGCTGGGGTTGTTTGGACCACCGGAACCGCCGTGAGGTGATTTCCGGTGGGTGATCGACGGTGGTATGAGGCGGAGGGTCATCTGGTCTCTAAGGCATAGAGACGATGAAGAGATGGGGTGTTTTGGCTTGGGGGCAGGGTATGCGATTAAGGTTATATACGGAAGGGTGGAATGAATCCAGGCCGTTCGATCAAGTGAGATCAATGGCCTGGATCAATTTACCTATAGGAAACGACGTCGCTTGGTTTGTCTCTTGAGATTAACTGGACCGAGCACCATCAAAATGACGTAGTTCTTGCCCTATACTACGTCGTTTGGTGGTCTTTGGGTTGACAGACCTGGGCCGGGTAGGGAGTGTGACTTTTGGGCCTGTCTTCCCTTTTAAAAGCTGGCCTAGTCCGAATTTCTTCATATTTTTGAACTCTTTTCCTTTTCCTTCTTTAATTTCTAATTTAAACACAATTCCTAATTAATTTGTAAAATCAAAAATAAAACTACACAAATATTAATTAACACTTACAACAATTAACACACATATTTTTATGATTTTTCTTTTAGAGCTAAATAATGGTTTAATTAATTCTTAAATGCATAATTAAATCCTATATATGCATGCAACATATTTTTTTTATTTTTCAATTAACTACAACAAGGTAAACATTTGCGGACAAAACACAAATCATTATCTAAAATGCCACGTAAATCCTAAAAATTGCACACCAAGAGAATTTTGTTTTATCTTTGATTTCTTTTGGAGTAGTTTTCGTGAAGCAAAAATCACGTGCTCACAATAGGTTCAGGGCCTTACACAGTTATTGTGATGTTTCCCGTATTGGGCTTGGTGCAGTGTTGATGCAAGATGGCAAGGTCATTGCCTATGCTTCGAGGCAGTTGAAGATTCATGAGAAGAACTATCCAGTCCATAATTTAGATTTGGCAGCCATTGTTCATGCATTGAAGATTTGGAGACATTATTTGTATGGCGTGGCATGTGAGGTGTTCACTGATCACAAGAGTCTTCAGTATTTGTTTAAGCAAAATGAGTTGAATTTGAGGCAGAGGATATGGTTGGAGTTATTGAAGGATTATGATATCACTATCTTATATCACCTATGAAAGGCCAATATGGTGGCCGATGCTCTGAGTAGAAAGTCAGCCAGTATGGGCAATCTTGCTTATATTTCGGTCGGTGAGAGGCTACTTGCGTTGGATGTTCAGACTTTGACCAATCGATTTTTGAGATTGGATATCTCTTAGCCTAGCCGAGTATTAGCTTGCACGGTCGCTCGATCTTTATTATTGGAGCGTATCCGTGATCGATAGTTTGATGATCCCCATTTATATGTCCTTAGAGACACGGTGCAGCGTGGAGGTGCCAAGCAGGTTACCTTAGGTAATGATGGAGTTTTGAGATTGCAGGGGCGAGTTTGTGTGCCTAATGTGGATGGTCTTCGAGAGTTGATTTTAGAGGAGACCCATAGTTCTCGGTACTCTATTCATCGAGGCGCCGCGAAGATGTATCAGGATTTGCGGCAACATTATTGGTGGCGTAGAATGAAGAAGGATATTTTTGCATATGTAGCTCAGTGTTTGAATTGTCAGCAGGTTAAGTACGAACATCAGAGGCCTGGTGGATTGTTTAAGAGGATTGAGCTTCCCAAGTGGAAGTGGGAGCGGATCACTATGGACTTTGTTACTGGACTTCCGCTGACTCGGAAGAAGTTCAATGCAGTTTGGGTCATTGTTGATAGGCTGACCGAGTCAGCACATTCCATTCCTGTTGCAGTCTCCTATTCATCCGAGAGGTTAGCTGAGATCTATATCCGAGAGATTGTTCATCTTTATGGCGTGCCTATATCTATCATTTCGGACCGAGGTACACAGTTTACCTTGCGTTTTTAGAGAGCAGTTCAGCGAGAGTTGGGCACTCAGATTGAGTTGAGTACTGCATTTCATCGTCAGACGGATGGGCAGTCTGAGCGGACTATTCAGATTTTGAAACATATGCTTCGAGCCTGTGTCATTGACTTTGGAGGCTCGTGGGATCAGTTTTTGCCTTTAGCAGAGTTTACCTACAACAACAGCTACCAATCGAGTATCCAGATGGCTCCTTATAAGGCTTTGTATGGTAGGCGATGTCGATCTCGGTTGGATGGTTTGAGCCGGGGGTGGCTCGGTTGTTGGGTACGGATCTGGTTCAGGAGGCCTTGGACAAGGTCAGGATCATTCACGAGAGGCTTCGTACGGCTTAGTCCAGGCAAAAGAGTTATGCATACCGCAAAGTTTGAGATGTGGCTTTTATGGTTGGTGAGCGGGTATTGCTCTGAGTGTCGCCTATGAAGGGCGTGATGAGATTCGGGAAGAAGGGAAAGCTTAACCCTAGGTTCATTGGTTCATTTGAGATTCTTGATCAAGTGGGAGAGGTGACTTATAAACTTGCATTGCCGCCTAGCTTATCAGCCGTGCATCTAGTATTTTATGTGTCCATGCTTCGGAAGTATCACGGTGATCCATCCCACGTGTTAGATTTCAGCACTATCCAGTTGGACATGGACTTGTCTTATGAGGAAGAGCCAGTGGCTATTCTAGACCGGCAGGTCCGTCAGTTGAGATCGAAGAGTTTTCCTTCAGTTCGTGTTCAGTGGAGAGGTCAGCCTACATCGACCTAGGAGTCTGAGTCCGATATGCGTAGCCGTTGTCCTCATCTTTTCCCAGACTCAGGTACTTCCTTCTTCTATCTGTTCGAGGACGAACGGTTGTTTTAGAAGTGGAGAATGTGACGACCCAAAGGGTCATCACTTGATTTCAGTTGATTTCTGTGTCTCCGAGGCCTTGAAAACCTCATTAGAGTTGCCTCAATTTGCGTGTGCAGTCCGGGCGCGTAGCCGGAAAGCTTAAATATGAAACTCTGTGAAATAAAATGCTAAATTTTGATGTTGAAATGAATAAATTTGACTTCGTTCAACATTTTGGGTAAACAGACACGAATTCATGATTCGACGGTCCTGGAGGATCCGTAGGAAAATATGGGACTTGGGCGTACGCCCGAAATCGAATTCCGAGGTCCCAAGCCCGAGAAATGAATTTTTAAGTGAAATTATTTTCAGAAATTGTTTAAGGAAATTTGATATGAAATCTGATTAGAAAGTAATGGTATCGGGCCCGTATTTTGGTTCCGACGCCCGGTATAGGTCTTATATATGACTTGAGTCATTCCTGTGAAATTTGGTTAAAAACGGACGTCGTTTGACGCGATCCGGACCTTAATTGAGAAATTTGATGTTTAAAAGAGTTTTGAGAAATTTCATTGAACTCGTGGTTTAGTTCGATGCTCGTGATGTTATTTTGGTAATTTGATTACACGAATATGTCCGTAGGATATTTTTGAGGTTGTGTGTATACTTGGGTTGGAGTTTCGAGGGCTCGGGTGAGTTTCGAGTGGGTTCCAGGATGCCTTAGGCTTAGAAAGTCAGATGTTGCAGGTTCAGGAAGTTGCAGTCTCTGAACCCTCTAGTGCGGTCTGCGAGAAATCGCGTGCGACCGCGGAGGCACCAGTGCGACCACCTTTGTGCGTTCCGCGATGGAGGCTGTGCGGCCGCAGTTGCCTTTGTGCGGTTCACACATGGTGCTAAACTGCAGGTCTTTAGGGAGGGGCCAACGCGACCACGGTTGCCTTTTACGGTCCGCAGTGGAGGTTGTGCGGCCGCGGTCCGTTTGATGCGATCCGCACTGGGGGTCTGAGAGGAGTATAAATAAATGGGAATTTCAGTTATTTTTCACTTTTCAAAACCCAAAAAACATAAGAGACGATTTTTCAAACAACCTTTCTTCTCCAAAACGTTGGTAAGTGATTTCTAACTCATTTTCTTCACTCCTTAACATCTTTTAACATGATTTCAACTTCAAATCAAAGATTTTCATGGGGAAATTGAGTGTTTTGGGTAGAACCTAGTTTTTTCTAAAATTGGGGATTTGGACCTCAATTTGAGGTCCGATTTCAAAACAAATAATATATCTGGGTTCGTGGGGGAATGGGTAACCAGGTTTTAGTCCGAACCTCGGGTTTCAACCACGTGGGCCCAGGGGTGATTTTGACTTTTTTGGGTAAAACTTTGGGAAAACTCATTTTCATGCATTGGGGTTGATTCATTTAGCACTTATTGATGTAATTAAGTAACTTGTGACTAGATTCGAGCGTATTAGTGGTGGAATCAAGGGGTAAAGCTATAGTTGAGACTTGAGTGGTGAAGGCATCAAGGTAAGTGTTTGGTCTAACCCTAGCTTGAGGGATTAGGAGTTGAGTCATATTTGCTACTTGCTTCTTGTTGAGTACGCGTATAGGCATGGTGACGAGTATCTATACGTTGGTGTCAAGCATGACCGTGAGTCTTAAATTGAAAGTTGTTGTGTTCTTAAATGACACTTGGGTGCTTTACTTAATGATCTTCTATGATTGAGCAATTTCAATGATTGAACTGTATACAAGCTAAGTTGAAATAGGTTATAGCTGATTCTCCCTTGCCGGGATGACTATTTCAATATTGTTGTTCCCTTGCCGGGAAAATTATTACATTGTTGTTTTCCCTTGCCTGAAAGTTATTATATTGATTATTTTCCCTTGCCGGGATTCCTTGAAATTACAAGATATTATGAAATGGGAGCGGGTGGTACGCCTACCACAAAATATTATGAAATGGGAGCGGGTGGTATGACTACCACAAGATATTATGAAATGGGAGAGGGTGGTACGCCTACCACAAGATATTATGAAATGGGAGCGGGTGGTACGCCTACCACAAGATATATTATGAAATGGGAGCGGGTGGTACGCCTACCACAAGATATTATGAAATGGGAGTGGGTGGTACGCCTACCACAAGATATTATAAAATGGGAGCGGGTGGTACGCCTACCACAGGATATTATGAAATGGGAGCGCGTGGTACGCCTACCACAAGATATTATTAAATGGGAGCAGGTGGTACGCCTACCACAAGATATGAGAAATGGGATCGGGTTGCACGCCTGCAACAAGATGGAAATTGAAAGTGAAAGTTGCCTTTACTTTTCTTTATCTGTGTTTAGAAGTTATATTGTCTGCTTCCTTATTTATTCCTTGCTATTTTGCTTTATCAGCTATCCCCGAGGCATGTTTCCCTTCCCCAGTTTTAATTGCTTATTACCTGTTTACTTTTTCGCCATATATTATATAACTGCACAAGTTTATTTGGAGTCTGGTCCTAGCCTCGTCACTACTTCGCCGGGGTTAGGCCTGACACTTACTAGCACATGCGGTCGGTTGTGCTGATACTATACTCTTTACCGTGTACAGATCTTGGAGCAGCTTTCAGACAGTAGTTGGAGGGCTTCCTTCAGTCCACTCGGAGACCCAAGGTAGACTTGTAGGCGTACTCAGGCTCTGGCATCTCCCTCTATCTCTATTTCCTGTTTCATTTCCTTTGTTCAGAAATAGTGTATTGCATTTCTTCAGACCTTGTATGTAGAAACTCTTAGACAGTCTGTGACACTGTGACACCAGGTTTTGGGGTATTTGAGGTTTTAAAAGTTGTAATAGACGTAGCCTTCAGATATTTCATGGTTATCTTCCGCTTAATTATTTAAGTTCTGCTGTTTTTATGTTATTGCACGTAATTGTTAAAAGAAAGTAATTTGGTAAGGAATTAGCTCTCATCAGTAGGTGCCATCACGACTCCCGAGGGTGGGAAATCCGGGTCGTGACGCTCTCCATCACACACTCACATGGAGTACTAATTAGCTACTACCTTGTTGTTATGTAGATGGGAATCTGATGATAGGCTATAATTACGTATTTTAGTCGCTTATTTCACTCTAATTTATTGCACTTTAATTGAGTTTGAGCTTTAATCGCTTGTGTTTTGTACTAATTATGTATTTTATGCATTGAAGGACTGATTCCGAGCTTAGATGTTATGGAATGAATTCAAGTGATTTGGAGCTTTGAAATCTGAGTAAAAGCCCAAGAAATTAAGTCGGGATCGTGTTCGGGGATCAACGAATGATAGTTAGAACGAACGAAAAATCGAGTGGGCATACAGTGCATTGTCTAATAAAATACACATAACCTTTTGCTCAGAACTCCCTTTGAGCTCCACAATATATCGTTGGAAAGCTATTTGAAAGCGCTACAACTTTCGTGTTTTGCATTTTCACGAATTCCCACTACCGCGGTGCATGGTGCGCCGCGCCTTTGAAAATTTCCTGCAGCCTGTCAGAATCAGCAATCTGAACTTTCCCACTGCCGCCCCGCATGGTGCGTTGCCCCATGCGGCGCGGTAGTGCAAATTTTACAGAGTAAGTGTCCTATTTCGCCAAGAAGGTATTTTTGTGTGGGCCTGACCCTACTTGGTATAAATACATATAAAAATGCTATTTTGAGGGGGGTTGGACATATTTGAGACACAGATTCGACCTAAGGAGGCAGAAGCACAATAGGAGCAAGGCGGAGAATTCTTTTACGAGTTTTTCTTTCCTCTTCCTATTTTTCATTGTTGGTTATGACTTTTAGTATTGTAGTTTTACATACTATTATGAATAGCTAATTTGTTATCTAGGGTTTTGATAGAACCTTTTGTAGGATAAATTCTTATTATGTTTTTATATAATTGAGCCGTAGTATTTTCTCTATTTGTTCAACTATATTATTCTTGTGGTTGATTGAAGGACCCTCAATTATGTGTTCCTATTTAGTATGTATTACTCGGAAGAGAGTACATATTTAGGTAGTTGTTGAACAACATCACTCCCGACGTATGTGGGGAATCAATAACCAAGGGTTTAAAGGTGAGATTAGGGATAATGAAACCTTGAGTGCGATCTAAGTGAGTTGTAATTAAAGTCAGCTAGCGTAACTCGGGAGAGTATGTTTAGTAAATTGTCGTAATTACTCGGAAGTGAATTACAACACGCAGAGCGCTCATGATCGGTAGAGAATACTTAGGCGAAATTATAGAATACATAGCGGGAATGATTTCGACAATTGGGGAAATCATAACTCTAGACCTCCTTAATCTTTTCTCCAACCTGTAGTATCTTTAGTATTAATTTACTATCTTAATTTGTTAGTTAGTTAGTTAAACACACGAATCTTAATATCTATAAGTTAGGAATTGTTCAAGCTTGTATTCTTGGTGATAGTGAACAATTGTAGCTAAGTCTTAATTCTCTGTGAGTTTCGACTCCGGACATGTAAACCAGATTATATTTGCAACGGCCGCTTTGTCCTTTTTATAAGGCATAGTTGGACGTGATCAGGATCCATGATTTAAATTTTATGAGTTTAGTTTTTAATAAATTTTTTATTATTAAACTCATTGTATTTTAAAAATTAATAGTCCAAATCAACTATTTATTGTAATTTTAGTGAATTTTTACACATAAATTTATGCCCGTATAAAAATTTATAGGTTCAATTGTCAGAAGGCTAGATTCTTTTCTTTGTAAGTAAAATATTTTTAACAGGTTTCCAAAAAAGTTACAATATCCAGAATCTAAATAAAGAATAACTTTTATCTTTAATGGTGTAAACAAAATTTACGCGCTTATTAATATTTTTTTTGTGTATAAAAGTAATTTAATTAAGTTTTACCTCCGATATTTATCAACGGAAAAGCAATGTCCTTACTATGGAGCACCTTTTTATTCAAGAATTTCTGGTAGCGCGTATTTGAAAAGATATTTTAAAAAAGTATAGTGTTTTAAGTATTCCTATAAAAAGAAACTTAATTTGAGCATACAAAATTGCACTTCATAATCTAAAATTAGGTGGCAAAGTTTTTGCTTAAATATTCAAAAAAGAAATTTGACTTGCGCAAGTATCAGCTACCGTTATTTAAGCATTAAGGTTATATTTGTTGCCTTTTATTACTTTTGGAAATGCTTGTTTTGGTATTGACATTAGGATTTTATCTAGTATTATAATATATAGACATGAGTTGACATTAAATGAAAAAGTGAGAATTCATATAATCATACCTAACTTGTCACGACTCAATTCCATTATAGGACGTGATGACGTTAAACATCGCTGTTAGTTAAGCCAACACTGATCAACTATTGGTTTCCCATTTAAATAAATTATTAAGTAGTAATATTTCCTTATTTGTTAAAAAGATGTAAAAATTTGCAAGTGTAACATAAATAAACGGAACCAATAATTACAAATCGAAATCATGTAAGCAAACCCAAAATCATAAGTCTACTAATGTGTGTGCCAAGACCTGGTGTCACAAGTGTGTGGGCGATCTAGTAGAATATACAAAAGAATGCTAGCCTACTGTCTGAAAGGAAATAGACAGAAAAGTAAAACATAAGGGAGACTCCAGCTGCTGCAGAACGACTCGAAAAGCAGCTCACCGTGAAGTCTCGAGGTGGGGATCAACTACGCGCGCCGGACGGGTAACTATATGCACCTGCCTCAGATCTTGTACAATTAAGTACATAAGTATAGTATGAGTACATAAACAACATGTACTCAGTAAGTATCCAGTCTAACCTCGAAGAAGTAGTGACGAGGGGTCGACTTTGACACTTACTATGGGCTAACAATAATATAATTAAAGTGTTATACTAAGCATGGATTTCATGAATAATACTGAAAGCTCAATAACAGGAAATGATAAGTTCTTCTTTCACAAATATAAATTTCAAGTTCAGTTATATCATTTAACAGCTTATATTTTAAGACATTTAAGCAGTATCAATCATAGAGAGTTTCAAATAATTATCATGCGCAAATTATGCCGAGGTCGTACGGCCCGATCCAAAATAATATTTAAACTGTGCACTGCCGGAGGGTCACGCGAACCATAGATGCATCTATTTACTACCGAGGCGTTCGGCCCGAACCACAAATAACAATTATTTTCAAAGAAAACATAAATTTCACATTTACAGTTAAGTATTCCATTAAATCTTCAAGTAAGTGAATTTAACCTTTTACATTTCTTTTATAAAATTTCCAACTTGACTCAAATAATTAAATTAGCAAGTAAGGACGCAAACATTTCAAATAAAGCATGATATGGGTACTAAACTATCCGGACAATAGCATATTAGTAGCTATGTACGGACTCTGGTCACCTCATACGTACGTAGCCCTCCCAAATAGGTACATACATTTATTTAATTCACCTATAGGTTTAATTCCCTTTTACAAGGTTAGAAAGGAGACTTACCTCGTCTCAAGGCCTACTTCCAAATTCAAGAATGTGCCAAACCCTCAAATCGGAGCCAAACAAATCCAATGCTATTCAAATAGTGTAAAAATTAATCAATATGTGTTCACACGTTTATATTCTAATTATCTAAGTGATTACCCATCCCAAAATGCAAGATTCCTAAAATTGACCCCCGAGCCCACGTGCTCGAATTCCGAAAGTGTTCGAAGAAAATTATTACCCATACCCTAAGGAACTTAAATATGTGAGTTTTACTAAGTTCCATAATCATTTTCGTGGTAAAATTTCATTTTTATTAAACCCTAGATTTTTCATCCAAACACATGATTTCTACCAATTTTCATGTTAAAATCTACCCAAAATTTATGTATTAAGCTCACATTAAGTAGAGATTACTTACCTCACAAAGCTAGATCAAAATCCCCTCTTTAAAAGCTCTCCAATCGCACAAGTATGAAAGAAAATGTGATAAAAATTGGCCTAAGCCCATAGTCAAAGGGCCGTACCTGCGCCCTCGCTTCCGCGGACAAGATTCCGCTTCTGCGAAAATAGTGTGGGCCGGTTGGCATCACATCTGCGGACGTGTACCTGCTTCTGCTGTCCAGCTTCTGCGGAGGATGAGCCGCATTGACGGAACCTGGGCTGG
Organism: Nicotiana sylvestris; assembly: GCF_000393655.2. NCBI lineage: Eukaryota > Viridiplantae > Streptophyta > Magnoliopsida > Solanales > Solanaceae > Nicotiana > Nicotiana sylvestris. The sequence goes on from NC_091064.1 coordinate 15,788,509, forward strand.
CCCTTCCTTGGCCGCTTCTGCGAGGCTTGGCTCGCACCTGCGAGCTCGAACCTGCGGCTGGCCAAGCACATGTGCGGTTATGACAGATCTGGGGAGCTTCAGCTCTTGCTCCAAGTTTCTAACTTGGTCTGAGCCTCGTCCGATTGATACTCGAGGCCCCGGAACCCCGCCCGAACATACCCACAAGTTTGGAATCATAAAACTAACTCGCTCAAATTCTCGGAATGCCCAAAACAACATTCAAACTAAGAATCATACACTTAAACCAATTGAATCAAACTTAAGAACTTCAAGTTCTTCAATTTACTTTCAATGCGCCGAAACGTACTTATATTACTCGGAATTACACCAAATCTTGTGTGGAAGTATTAAATGATATTACGGAACTATTCCTTATCTCAAAACCCCGTTTGGACCTCGATATCACCAAAACCCGCTCCAAACTAAATTTAAAGATCTTCTAAAACCTTCAAGGACCAACTTTCGCTATTAGGCGCGAAAATGCTCTCGGGTCGTCCAAAACACGATCTGAACATACGTCCAAGTTCGAAATCATCATACGAACCTATTGGAACCCTCAAATCCCAATTCCGAGGTTGTTTACTCAAAATGTTGACCGAAGTCAAATTTGGCCTTTTAAGCCAACCTTAAGGAACCAAGCGTTCCGATTTCAATCGGAACTCTTCCAAATCCCGAACTAACCATCCCCGCAAGTCATAAATCAGTAAAAGCAAGTACGAGAAGTCTTATTTAGAGGAACGAATTTCCAGAAAGCAAAACGACAGGTCAAGTCATTACATAACTAATTTAGAATTGATGCATATATAGTTATATTACACAATATAATTCGCGCAGTTTATGACTTAAGGGATGTCCAGTACCAAAGTTGTATCTAATTTATGTAACTAGTTCAAAGTTTAACAAGTTAGGTAAGTGACATAATTGATGGTGGGACATAATACGATGAACACAAATTGACACGTCAAAATTTTATGGACTAAAATAGATTTAAAAAATTATACCCCGTAATAGAATGACATATAAAAGGATAAGGGATCAGTGGCCAGATTCAGTGGAGTGTTAAATTTTAAAATAATATTATATTCCATCTACTTTCAACATTAATCTTTAAACCATTTGAATAGTATTAATCTTCGAAAATAGCACGGGCTAGTCAGTTTTTGGATTGGTAATTAAAAAATAGCTAGCGTTTATAAAGTTATTGAAAAATAGCCATTATTTTGCTACAATACCGAAAGTTCCAGCATAATATACCGGATATTGGTGCACCTACGTATGAACTTCCAACATATTATGCTGGAACTCCAATATAAGGAAAGTTCCAGCATAATATACTGGAGATTAGAGCACATGTATATGAACTTCTAGCATATTATATTGTACCAGTATATTATGCTGAATGCGATAATAAGTTGCATTAGCTGAGTGCGATTTATAAGTCGCATTTGCTTAATAAGTTACATTTGCTTATAACGATTTATAATTAGCATCCAACGAATGTTCTTATATCGCATTCTGTAAATGCGATTTACACGTGAATGCGATTTACAGTCGCATTAGTTGATGTCTTTTTTAAGTTATACTAGTATTAGTATCCGTGCGATGCGCGGATAATTAAAAAGAACGATTTACACCACAAAGTTAATATGTTAGTGTTAATACCATCGTTATAACCAAATATTAAAAATATTTTGAGATTCCAGTAAAATTTTCTTTCCATCTCCTAATAAATGTTCCATAAAAAATAATGAAACTATACAATTTACTTAATATGAATGTTCCACGAAAAATAATGATGCTATAAAATTTGCTTGATATGAAGCATGTGCTTACGAGAATATTATTGTAGCAAATGCTCATGAACATATTGCAGTGCATTTTCCAGAAGTTGTCCTCTGTATTGAGGTTTATCACTACAAAAAGGCATGGGTAAAAACTCAAGAATTTCTGCTCCTTGGGTGACAATTTTTGACGAAATGAGAGACCACATATATTGTATTACTGATGATATAATGAAGAAGATATGCATGATCATTCGGAAGGAAACTTAGTTGGCATCTAAAATTGTTGCATACTTTCCTCGTTGAGTATGAGAATTCCATGCTGATAGAAGCATATCAGCCTTGGCATTTCCTAAACAGTTTCTCACAACAATATATTTTATTGTGAATTTAGCAGCCCTAGCATCTTTATAATCACAGTCAAAATCATATATCTGCATCAAGAAATGACATATTATATTCCTTTCAACTTCAAATTGAACGAAATGAATGCATATTCATATACAGTAAACTGTAACTATTTCAGTATTGACATATCTAACTGATTAATTAATTAATTTTTGAGGTAAGCAGAGGAAAGTATTCACGATCTTTATACCATTTTGACTGATGGTTGGAAAGGTAGTATCTTATTCCAACTTTATCATTCATTATATTTAGTAAAGAAAGAAAATTGCTTATGGTTTTAACTGATACAGCTGTGGATATTTATATTTATATGTCTGTCAGGTTTATAAGATGACAGATCTATATTTGTTAGTCCCGGTTTGTCTAAAGAACATTTTACTTACCTGCAAGAAATCAATTAATTCTCCAATGCTTTTAACTTCCACATTTCTAGCAGCCAGTTCTTCAGAAACAGAATAACTACGTTGAGAAGTTATTTGACTAATCCTCTCAAAGTTAACTTCACACCCACTTCCTAATCTGCGTTTGTCCAAATTTGTATAGTTCTAAATACGCTAAAAAAATTATTTAGTACATACATAGGTTTAATATTATATAAAAAAAACCTGGATATAAATTCAGCAACTTGTGGAAGATCAGGATTAATCCAAAGCTTCGAGGAATGCCAAGTATTATGCACAGAATATTTGTCTACATATAAAATTAACTTTAATTTAAACACACACACACACACAAATAGAAGTCAAATCTAAATATTACGATCTGAGTACCTTGAAATTTGTGAGCTTTTATGAGCCGCATAACCATTATGACAGGTTGATTGGACGATCCATCCAAGTGGGGTAAAATTTCACGTACAAATTCTCTCCAAAATATTGCTGAAGTATTGTTCCTTCTATATGTAAAATACACAAATTAATAATGAGAAAATAGTAGTAATTGAATCTATAACTAATTCAATTCATGGTTGCAAGCGTACTCATAATCCTCAAGCTCTAAGTTCATAAAGGTACTTATTTTACCCCTTTGATTGTATGATTCTACGTTACCATGATCAATATCTTCTCCTATGACATCTTCCACATTTAAATAAATAGTTATGAATAAAGTGATAAAACATTCAATAAAAAATAGTGAATGTGTCACGATTCAGATTTTTCACCCTCGAGAGTCGTGATGACGCATACTAGTGAAAGCTAGGCAAGCTAACCAACTGAACTATTTACCTTATTTCCATTTTTAATCCGATAACAGTTAAGAGCCAACAATTAGATGACAACAAAATTGAATAAGCGGAAGGTTGCATTGTAAAGTTTTAATAATACTACTAATACCAATCCATAACAAATCTACCCAAGACTGGTGTCACAACTTCACAGACTGTCTAGGAGCACTACAAATAAAGGTATGAAAGAAAAAAATTCAACACTGTCTCTGGAAATACATGAAAGAAACAGGAATAGTAGAGAGAAGGAGACACCAAGGCCTGCGGACACCTGCAGGACTATCTCGGGTCGCCCGATGAACAAGAAACAATAATCTCACTGCGGTTCGAAGTCTACGGCACTGAGATCTGCATAAAAGAGTGTAGAGTGTAGTATCAGCACAACCGACCCCATGTGCTGGTAAGTGCCTGGCCTAACCCCGACGAAGTAGTGATGAAGCTAGGACCAGACTACCAACTAAACCTGTGCAGCTATAGCATATATATCGCAAGTAATAATAAAGGAAACTAGCAGTTAAAGATGAGAAGGGGACATACTGTGGGGGAATATCATTTACCAATGGTAACTCAGGAGAAAAACATAAAGAACAATTTAAATTCACAGTAGAAAGAATAAGGAAACAATAACAAATCAATATCCACTTTTATCCTTTATTGTTGCGGTGCGCAACCCGATCTAAATCATAAAAACTGTTGCGGCGTGCAACCCGATCCATATTATATATTACTGGTGCGACGTACAACCCGATCCAATCATAATATTGTTGCAGCGTGTAACCCGATCCAAATATAATATTGTTGCGGCGTGCAACTTGATCCAAATATAATATTATTGCGGCATACAACCTGATCCAAATATACAGTTCAACACCAATCACAAAGGAGCCCCGACAAGGGAACAATGAGGGATATCCCGACAAGGGAATCAATAACATCATAATAAAATCAAGTAACAACAGAAAACCAGTAAATAAACATAAAGGACAACATAACTCAATTGTCAGCAAGATTCAAAAATATCAAGGACAAGTGCACGACATCACCCTTCATGCTTCAACACTCTCTTACCAAAAAACTAATCATAATAAATAAGGGCAAGGAAATAAATGAAATCACAATAAAATTCCGGCAAGGAAACAACAGCACAAGAATCGAATCCCGGCGAGGGAACGATATCAAAAGTCCTCTTCTCTTTTCCTTTTCACATTTACTTCACAACTCACTTCACAACTTGAGCGAATGCTCTATAAGGTTCAATTGCCAATTATACTTCCACAATTCATTTTACAACTTGATCCAACGCTCTATAAGGTTCAATTACAAATATTACTTCCACAAGCCTTGCTCAACAATAGAAATCATCACAAAGGCATGAACAATACAAACAGAGTCACATTAATCATAGTATAAGACTCACGGGCATGCTTGACACCAACGTATAGATACTCGTCACCATGCCTATACGTCGTACTCAACAAATAATACATATCGAATAGGACGCAACTCCTAATCCCTCAAGCTAAGGTTAGACCAAACACTTACCTCGATACCACGAACACAATTCAAGCCTCAACTATCGCTTTACCTCTTGATTCCACCACCAACTCGCTCGTATCTAGCAACAAGTTACTTAATTATATTAATAAATGATAAATGAATCAATTCTAATGCTTGGAAATAAGTTTTCTAAAGTTTTTCCCAAAAAGTCAAAATTGACCCCGGGCTCGCTTGGTCCAAACCCGAAATTCAGACCAAAACCCGATTACTCATTCACCCCCGAGCCCGGATATATAATTGGTTTTGAAATTCGACCTCAATTTGAGGTCTAAATCCCCCAAAATTTCAATATTCTTAGGTTTTTCCCAAAATTTCCAATTCCACCATGAAAACCCTAGATTTTAGGATGAAATCTTGTAAAAAGAAGTTAAGGAGTAAAGAAAATGAGTTAGAAATCACTTACTAATGTTTTGGAGAAGAATTGTTGTTTGAAAAATCGCCTCTTATGTTTTTGGGGTTTTGAAAAATGAAAAATAACTGATCCATTTAAATATACCCCTCTTAGACCTTTTGTGCGGACCGCACAAAAAAAGAGTGCGGCCGCGGAGCTCACAATGTTGACTGCAGTGACATGCTTGAGTATTTTGGCCACAACTTTCTCTAAAAATGTCCAAATTGTGATTTCTATACCTTTTTAGAAACTAGACACGAAGGGCTACAACTATAGTTTATGAATCATCTCAAAATTCCTTGTAGATCAAAAAATATAGGCTTCCGAAGTCAGACCAGTGAATCTGCAGATTTTTCCTCACCGCGGATAGTACAAAATCGAGTGCGGCCGCAAAGGCCCCTCCGCGGTCAGCACAAAATCATTGTGGACCGCACTGGCGGGTTCAGAGATCTGTAACATCTCTGAACCTGCAACAACTATGTTTTAAACCTAAAACATCCCGGAACCTACCCGAAACTCACCCGAGCCCTCGGGACTTCAAACCAAATGTGTGTAGTAACTCAAAAATATCATATGGACCTACTCGTGCGATCAAATCATCTAAATAACATGTAAAACCATGAATTAAACCTCAAAACTCATTATTTTCATCAAGAACACTTAAAGTTCATAACTCTTCAACCGGAAGTCTAACTCACGTCAAATAGACACCATTCTTCACCAAATTTCACAGTTTTCATTCAAATACTATAACAAGTTTGTACCGGGCTACAGAAGCAAAATACGGGCCCGATACCAGTGATTTCAAATATTAATTCTTTTCTTCATTTCTTAGATAATTCAGTAAAATAATTTCTTTCAAAAATTGATTTCTAAGGCTTGGGACCTCGGAATTCATTTTCGGGCATACGCCCAAATCCCATATTTTAGTGCGGACCTTTCGGGATCGTCAAAACATGGATCCAAATCCGTTTGCTCAAAATGTTGATCAAAGTCAACCATAATCAAATTTTATCTCTAGAAATTTCTATTTCTCATATTTTCACATAAGAAGGCTTTCCGGATATAGGTCCGGACCACGCACGCAAGTCGAGGTGAGACATAAAGAGGTTTTTAAGGCCTCGAGATACAGAGTTTATTTCTAAAATAGGTGATGACCTTTTGGGTCATCACAGAATGGTAAAACACTTACATAAGAGTTCTTTCTCATCAACCTCAAGTTGCTTTGTGAGATGTTCAACTGATCACAAATTTTATCAACACTCATCCTATGAGAAAATGTTAGTTTCAATTTATGCTTGTTGGTCTTAATTTTCAGACTGATTAGTCTAACCACAAAGTTTTTCATAACATGCAATTTCTTTTCATGTATTTTTATTTTGAAAATACGCATAACAACTTTTCCAATAGTTGCATGAATTCGATCTCTGTAAAACAAAAAATATGAAAAGAAATTTAAGTTAGTAAGGCGCATAAACTGAAAAAAATATATCACAACTCGAAAAAAATAACAACATGCAAAAAATTATGCACATTTTCATCTTGAATAATTAATTCAATTGAATTAGAATTTTCTGTTTTCTCTTGGTCTGGAACGTGCCATAATCTAACAACACGAACCTTCAAATTCCAACTCATTTTGGACGTTGATATTTCGCTGATATAATTTTAGTTTGGAGCTATACTTTGCATAAGTTTGTATGGAAGCTAAACCCTAAGCAATATAGAGAAGTCAAACATAAGCAAAAGTTGCTTAAATAAAGATTTCTAAGAAAAGACTATTGTAGTAAATCAATTTTTAAGTATCTGAAATCCTAATATTTAAAAAATATAGGTGTAAATCATTTTATATGAGTGAGTGCGTAAGAAATAATACGGATCTTTTTCCTTTGTCCTCTTGTTCATTTTTTTAATACTATTTCCTTTAATATAATGTTAAGATACAAAATATTTATTTAATTATTTCTTTATCAAAAAGGAATACCTACCATAATTGAATTATACACAAAATTTAATTAAAGATACCTATATTAATGTATATTGTTCGTAAATAAGGTCAGATACAAAGCTTGTACTAAATATAAAATTATTATTTCAACTTAAAATTAATGTGTAAGATACAAAATAAAATTTTAATTGATTCTTTCTCAAAAAAGGATATCTAACATAATTGAATTATATACAAATTTAATTAAAGATACCTATAATTATAGTATATTGGTTTGCTTAATGAAAATTGCGTCCTTTTTTGTGTACGTCCAAAAGATTCTACTTTGATAATTAAAAAGAGAACATTTTTAGTTTAATTAATTCTTTCTTAAAATTTTTAGTCTATTTCCTATAATATAATATAGATGTAAGATACAAAATATTTATTTAATTAATTCTTTCTTAAAAAAGAATACCTACCAAAACTAAATTATATACAAAATTTAGTTAAAGATATATATAGTAGTGTATATGATACCTATATTAATGTATATTGTACGTAAATTAGGTCAGATACATAGTTTGTACTAAATATAGAATTATTATTTCAACTTAAAATTAATATATAACATACAAAACGAAATTTTGATTGATTCTTTCTAAAAAAGGATACTATCATAAAAGAAATTCTTAATAGTATTACAAACCGATGATCATGTAATTTTGTATGACAAGTGTGAGTAATAGTATATTGTTATATCACAATGATATTTTTCTTTTACTTATTTTTGGACTTTGGTCCATAACACATTTTTGGAAAGAATTTTTTCTTTCCATTTTTATGTCAGCAGAATATTTCATACCTTTTTCTCTTACCCGTATTAACTCAAAGCATTAATTTCATATTTCAACAGAATATTTGTCATATGTAATATTACTCCAAATATGATTATATATGTTCACGGACAACTCTATTATATATTTTATTCCCACCAAAAACAATTTAATTATTAATTGGATACAAATGTTATTAATTAGATAATTTTTTTAAGAAAACAGTGAATTTATTTGTCATATAATATTACTCCAAATATGGTAATATATGTTCACGGATAGCTCAATTTCATCTTTCTTTCCCAACAGATTTTTTATCCAATTATTAATTAGATACAAAAGAATATCAAATAATAATTTTTTCAATGTTATACAAATAGAATCCAACAAATAGATTTCATAAAATGCCAAATGGTTTATTCTCATTATGCTACTTGATTTAATCACATACTTTACTATTCTCCTTTTAATATAATATAAATATAGATATAGATTTGTGATTCATAAGTTTACGGCGGCTTATATGTATTTGTAAATGCAATTTATAAGTCGGTTTCACTTTATTAGACTATAAGAACTCGGTTCAAACAAAACACCTCAAATTCAGCAGATTTGAGTATTTGTAACTTTCGAGATTGATAATTAAACTTCAGGTATAAGCTAATGTCGCTGCACTACAATCCTACCAACTAAAGCTAATTTAACCAATTACCAAATATGTTTCTCTACTCGTGGTCACGTCCTTAGTCGTTAACTAAGTATATGTACGATACTTGACAACGGGTTCACGAGCTTGCACAACCTGCTCACATTCTTGCTATGCCAAGTCAACCTTACTACACTCAAGATCGCTAAGAGAATGATAGAACGCAGAAGAATTTCCGAAGGAAGCTTTTGTATTAGAGAGAACTTGATTGTTTTTCTTGGTGAATTACAAATGAATGGTTCCCTTTATATATGTCACGACCCGGATTTCCCACCTTCGGGAGTCGTGATGGTACCTGCTTGTAAAAGCTAGGCAAGTCGCGTATTATAAGGTCACCAAATCATTTACTAGCCCTTTTTAACAATTTAAACCAACATATGATTAACAATGAAATATTAACGATAATTAAAAACAAGCGGAAGACTTAATCTGATAAATTAACCATAATCAGTACGACAATGCCAATATACATCTCTACCCGGAATCTGGTGTCACAATATCACGGACTATCTATGAATACTACAAACAAATGTCTGGAAAGAAAGTACAATCTGTTTCGGAAACAAATGAAAATAGAATACATGATAAGATAGAAGAGAACGCCGGGCCTGCGGACACCCGCATGACTACCTCAGAATCTCTAGCTGGACTGAAGGCAGCAACCCAAATGCTACGGTCCAAAAACTGTCGCTCCGGGAAATGCACATAGTGCAGAATGTAGTATCAGCACAACCGACCCCATGTGCTGGTAAGTGCCTGGCCTAACCCCGGCAAAATAGTGACGAGGCTAGGACCAGACTACCAAATAAACCTGTGCAGTTATATAATATACGTCGGAAAATAAAATAGGAATAAACAAGTAAAGATGGGAGGGGGATACATGTTGCGGGTGAATATCAATACCAACAGTAAATTAAGAGAAAGTCATGAAGGAAAATTTAGAATCTACAGCAAAGCAATAAGGAACTCGCAGCCAATCTATAACCAATTTATATTATCTATTGTTGCGGCACGCAACCCGATCCAAAATATAATAACACTGTTGCGGCGTGCAACCCGTTCCATCTCATTTATCACTGTTGTGGCGTACAACCTGATCCAATTATATTATTGTTGCGGCGTGCGACCCGATCCAATTATATCATTGTTGCGGCGTGCAACCCGATTCACATACACAGTTCAATACAGATTCACAAATAGAGTCCCGACAAGGAATCAATAAAGAACAACACTATCCCGGCAAAGGAATTGACAATATAGGTAAATACATCCCGGCAAGGAAAAATCAGCTATAACCAAACTTGTTCCAATATCTAACTACCTCAACTAGCACCAATGTTCAATCATAAGTTATTTCCACGGGAATAATCATAATCCTTGCTCAACATAGAGAATCATCAACTTAGGCATTCGTATTATTCATTAAGTACACAACAATTTCAATTTAAGACTCACGGTCATGCTCGACACCAATATATAGATACTCGTTATCATGCCTATACTTCGTACTCAACAAGTAACACGTAACAAATAGGACACAACTCCTAAACCCTCAAGCTAAGGTTAGAACAACCACTTACCTTGAACTTCCACGACAAACTCCAGCCTCAAACACCGCTTTTCCTTTTGAATTCGGCTCCAAATCAATTGTATCTAGACATAATCGACTTAATAACATCAATAAACGCTAAACAATCCAATTCCAATGCTTAATTATAGATTTCCTATCATTCTTCCCAAAAAGTCAAAAATTGACCCCGGGCCCTCTTGGTCAAAATACGAGGTTCGGACCAAAACCGGATCACCCATTCACCCACGAGCCCGAATATATAATTAGTTCCAAAATTCGACTCCAAAACGAGGTCTAAATCCCAATTATACAGAAAGCCCTAATGCTACCCAAATCCCTAATTTTCTACCCTTAAAAACATGATTTAAGCCTAGAAATCTAATGGGTGTTAATGAAAATTGAAGAAAATGAGTCTAAGATTACATACCTATGGGTTTGTAGTGAAATTACCTTTCAAAAATCGCCAAATTTGGAGTTTGGAAGAAGAAGTTATGAAATTTTGCTTAAGTCCCGTTTTTTGCTTCTGTGTTTTAAAATCACTGGATAGGCCCGTTGTGTTCGCGATGAGTCAAGCATAGGTGACCTTCGCGTTCGCGATCTCAGGCTCACATTCGCGGAGCTTTGACTCCTCAAGCCTTCGCGTTCGTGGGCCAGCGACCGCGTTCGCGTAGAACAGAAATGTGAACCCCTCCCCCCAGGCCATTAGCCTACGCGTTCGCGAGTGCCTGGACGCGTTCGTGAAGGGTACTCCCCCCACAGCCTCGCGTTCGCGTCCCAAGCTCCACGTTCTCTAAGAACAAATTGACACTTGAGGAATTTGCCATATGCGGTCGCGAGTGGGACCACGCGAACGCGAAGCACAAAATCTCTGTGCACTGAGAGCAGCAAAAACCTGCAACTTTTATGAGTTCAAAAACCTCCCGAGACCTATCCGAAACTCACCCGAACCCTCGAGGCTCCAAACCAAACATTCATACTAACTCAAAAACATCATATGAACTTATCTGTGCGATCAAATCGCCAAAATAACCTCTTAAACAATGAATTTAGCATAGAAATCTAAGAGAAATCTCAAAACTTTCAAAGTATGAATTTTCACAACTACGGGTCCGAATCACCTCAAACGACTTTCGTTTCTTACCAAATTTTATAGACTCATCTTATTTTATATATAAGACCTGTACCGGGCTCCAGAACTAGAATACAAGCCCGATACCGTCAAATTCTAAATGCATTTCATTTCCAAAACTCATAGAAATTTTTAGAAAATAATTTTCTTTAAAAATTCATTTCTCGGACTTCGGACCCTGGAATCCGATTCCGGACATACGCCCAAGTCCCATATTTTTCCACAATCATGGGTCCGGGTCTATTTACTCAAAATGTTATCCGAAATCAACTTAAATCAATTTTAACGTCAAGATTTATCCTTTTTCACAGATTTTCATAACATTGCTTTCCGGCTAGGCGCCGAAACTGCGCACACAAATCGAAGTGATGTCGAAAAAGGTCTTTAAGGCCTCAGAATGCAGAATGCATTTTAAAAACAAGTGATGACCTAAAAAGGTCATCACATTGTCCAACTCTAAAATAACCGTTCGTCCTCGAACAGACATAAGAAGGAAGTACCCGAGTCGGGGAAAAGATGGGGATAATGGCTCTGCATATCGGACTCGGACTCCCAGGTCGATGCCTCAGCAGGCTGACCTCTCCACTAAACACGAACAGAAGGAAAACTTTTCGATCTCAATTGACGAACCTGCCGGTCTATAATAGCTACCGACTCCTCCTCATAGGACAAGTCCTTGTCCAACTGGACAGTGCTGAAATCTAACACGTGGGATGGATCGCCGTGATATTTCCGAAGCATGGACACATGAAACACTGGATGTACGACTGATAAGCTCAGCGGCAATGCAAGTCTGTAAGCCACCTCTCCCACTCAATCGAGAATCTCAAACGAGACAATGAACCTAGGGCTAAGCTTGCCCTTCTTCCCAAATTTCATCACGCCCTTCATAGGCGACGCTCAAAGCAATACCCGCTCACCGACCATGAAAGCCAAATCTCAAACCTTGCGATCGGCATAGCTCTTTTGCCTGGACTGAGTTGTATGAAGCCTATCTTGAATAATACTGACCTTGTCCAAGGCATCCTGAACCAGATCCGTACCCAACAACCGAGCCTCTCCCGGCTAAAAGCATCCAACCGGAGACCGACACCACCTACCATATAAAGCCTCATAAGGAGCCATCTGAAACTCGACTGGTAGCTGTTGTTGTAGGAAAACTTTGCGAAAGGCAAAAGCTGATACCACGAGCTTCCAAAGTCAATGACACAAGCTCGGAGAATATCCTCATAAATCTGAATAGTCCACTTGGACTGCCCGTCCGTCTGAGGATGAAATGCTATGCTCAACTCAACCCGTGTGCCCAACTCTCACTGAACTGCTCTCTAGAAATGTGAGGTAAACTACGTACCTCGGTTCGAAATGATAGACACAGACACACCATGAAGATGAACAATCTCCCAGATATAGATCTCAACTAACCTCTAAGAAGAATAGGAGACTGCCACATGAATGAAATGCGCTGACTTGGTTAGCCTATCAACAATAACCCACACTGCATCAAACTTTCTCTACGTCCGTGGGAGTCCAACAACGAAGACCATAGTGACCCGCTCCCACTTCCGCTCAGGAATCTCAATCTTCTGGAACAATCCACTAGGCCTCTGATGCTCGTACTCAACCTGCTGACAATTCAAACACCGAGCCACATATGCAATGATATCCTTCTTCATTCTCCTCCACCAATAATGCTGTCGCAAATCCTGATACATCTTAGTGGCGCCCGAATGAATAGAGTACTGGGAGCTATGGGCCTCCTCTAAAATAAACTCTCAAAGTCCATCCACATTAGGCATACAAACTCGACCCTACAATCTCAAAACTCCATCATCACCTAAGGTAACCTGCTTGGCACCTTCGTGCCGTACCGTGTCTCTAAGGACACACAAATGGGGATCATCATACTGCCGATCACGGATATGCTTCAATAAAGAAGAACAAGCGACCGTGCAAGCTAACACACGACTAGGCTCAGAAACATCCAACCTCACGAACTAATTAGCCAAAGCCCGAACATACAAAGTAAGCGGCCTCTCACCGATCGAAATATAAGCGAGACTACGCCCATACTGGATGACTTCCTACTCAAAGCATCGGCCACCACATTGGCCTTTTCCGGATGATATAAGATGGTGATGTCATAGTCCTTTAACAGCTCCAACAACCTTCTTTGCCTCAAATTTAACTCCTTCTGCTTGAATAGGTACTGCAAACTCTTGTGATCGAACACCTCACATGCCACGCCATACAGATAATGCCTCCAAATCTTCAACACGTGAACAATGGATGCTAACTCCAAATCATGAACTGGATAGTTCTTCTTATGAATCTTAAACTGCCGTGAAGCATAAGCAATGACCTTGCCATCCTGCATCAACACTGCACCAAGTTCGATATGAGATGCATCATAATAAACTGTATATGGCCCTGAACTTGTGGGCAAAACCAATACCGATGCCGTAGTCAAAGTTGTCTTGAGCTTCTGAAAGCTCGCCTCACACTCGTCCGACCACCTGAACTGGGCACCCTTCTGGGTCAACCTGGTCATTGGGGATGCAATAGACGAAAACCCCTCCAAGAACCGATGATAGTATCCTACAAACCCCAAGAAACTCCGGATCTCTGTAGCTGATGCTGGTCTAGGCCAGTTCTTGACTGCCTCAATCTTCTTCGGATCAACCTGAATACCCTCTACTAACATAACATGACCCAAGAATGCAACTAAACTCAACCAGAACTCACACTTCGAAAACTTATCATACAACTGACTATCCCTTAGAGTCTGAAGAACCACTCTAACATGCTGCTCGTGCTCTTCCTGACTGTGGGAATAGATCAAAATATCATCAATAAAGACTATCACGAACGAATCCAAGTAAGGCCTGAACACTCGATTCATCAAATCCTTAAAAGCTGTTGGGGCATTTGTCAACACGAATGACATCACCAAGAACTCATAATGCCCATACCGAGTGCGGAAAGCTGTCTTAGGGACATCGGATGCCCTAATCCTCAACTGATAGTAGCCAGATCTCAAGTCAATCTTCAAAAATACCTTGGCACCCTGAAGCTGATCAAACAAATCATCAATCCTCGGCAATGGATACTTATTCTAGATTGTAACCTTGTTCAACTGTCGGTAATCAGTACACATTCTCATCGATCCATCCTTTTTCTTAACAAACAACACTGGCGCACCCCAAGGCGAAACACTGGGTCTAATGAAACCATTCTTAAGTAAGTCTTGCAACTGCTCCTTCAACTCTTTCAACTCAAGCGGGTCCATACGATACGGCGGGATAAAAATTGGCTGAGTGTCCGGAGCCAAATCAATGCAGAAGTCAATATCCCTGTCGGGTGGCATACCCGGCAGGTCTGAAGGAAATACCTCAGGAAACTCACGAACAACGGGCATAGAATCAATTGAAGGAACCTCAGCACTAGAATCACGAACATATGCCAAATAGGCCAAATACCCCTTCTCGACCATACACCGAGCCTTCACATAAGATATAACACTACGGGTAGAATGACCAAAAGTCCCTCTCCACTCTAAACGAGGTAAGCCTGACAATACTAAGGTCATAGTCTTGACATGACAATCCAAGATAGCGTGGTAAGGTGATAACTAGTCCATCCCCAATATGATATCGAAATTAACCATGCCCAGAAGCAACAAATCTACACGAGTCTCAAGACCCCCAATCACAACTATACAAGAGTGATAGACTCGATCTACCATAATAGAATCACCCACCGGTATGGACACATATATAGGGGCACTCAAGGAATCACTAGGCATGACCATATACGGTACAAAATAAGATGACACATAGGAGTATGTAGACCCTGGGTCAAATAAAACTGAAGCATCTCTGCCACAAACCATAACAGTACCTGTGATAACTGCATTGGAAGCCTCAGCCTCACGCCTGGCTGGAAGAGCATAACATCGGGGCTGGGCCCCACCACCTTGGACTATATCTCTGGGATGGCCTGCATATGGCTGGCCTCCACCTCTAGCAGTCTAAGCTCCGCCTCTAACACCTTTATCTCCATCTCTAGCACCTCTACCCCACCCCTAGCTGGCAGAGCGGGCGGTGGAACACCTGGTGCCTGAACCATAGCACAGAAACTTGCTGCTGCGACTGAGTACCCACCAATATCGGACAATCCCTTCGGATATGACCATACTCACCACACTCAAAGTATCCACCTGAGTGCTGCGGCTGAGGAAACTGAGACTGACCCTGGCGACCTGAATGAACACCCTGAGAACTCTGGAGTGGCGGTGCACTGATAGGAACTGGTGGTGCACTGTAGGGCTGCTGATCAGAATACTACATATGAGAACCACGACCACCTAAAGCGCCGTGAGAAACCTGAAGTGCTGACTAAAATGGCCTAGGAGAATGGCTTCTACCATACGAATCCCTGCCTCCAGACGAGGCAACACTGAATCTGCCTAAATGACGAGGCCTCTTGTCCGACCCATGACCACCTCCCTGCGATAGAACCATCTCCACTCTCCTTGCCACGTTGGCCGCCTCCTGGAAAGAAATCTCACTCCCTATCTCCCTAGCCATCTGAAGTCGAATCGGCTGAATAAGTCCCTCAATAAACCTCCTCACCCTCTCTCTCTCTTGGTAGGAAGTATGATAAGAGCATGATGGGCCAAGTCAATGAATCTGGTCTCATACTGAGTAACAGTCATAGAACCCTGCTGGAGATGCTCAAACTGCCTCCGATAGGCCTCTCTCTGAGTGATGGGGAGAAACTTCTCCAGAAATAGCTGAGTAAACTACTCCCAAGTCAAAGCTGGCGATCCGGCTGGTCTAGCCAAGCAATAATCTCTCCACCAAGTCTTGGCGGATCCAGACAAGCGAAAAGTAGCAAAATCGACCCCATTGGTCTCCACTATCCCCATGTTCCTGAGAACCTCATGACAGTTGTCTAGATAATTTGGGGATTCTCAGAAGATGCATCGCTGAAAGTAATAGTAAAGAGCTTGGTGAACCTGTCCAATCTCCACACAGCATCGGTAGACATAACTGCTCCATCACCGGTCTGAGCTACCACACCCTGCTGAACTGCTCCAATTGGCTGAGCTGCTGGAGTCTGAAACTAGGGAGCCATCTGCTCCGGAGTGCAAGTAGCAGGAGTCTTGGCTCCTCCTTCAGCCTGAGAGACGGTTGGTGCTATAGGAAGCAAGCCTGCCTGGGTGACACTCTCCATAAGGCCCACTAGACAGACCAGAGCATCCTAGAGTACTGGGGTAGCAATAAACCCCTCTAGGACCTGAGCTGGGCCCACCGATTTGTCTGGGCCGGAACCTCATCATCAAAGTCAACCTGAGGCTCCGCCGCTGGTGCTGTTGCTCTGGGCTGAGCTCTGCCCCTACCTCGGCCTCTAGCACGGCCTCGCCCTCGCCTTCTTCCCCTCGTGGGAGCTACTGCTGGGGGCTTGGGCTACTTATCGGTGGATGAGGAAGCGCATGTTTTCTCCATCTGCGAAAGAACAGAGTAGAAATTCAATTAGCATTGAGAAACCAAACCGCATGACAAGAAAGAATAAATGTGAAGTTTTTCCTAACTCTATAGCCTCTGGGGGATAAATACAGACATCTCTGTACCGATCCCTCACACTCTACTAAGCTTGTCCGTGAATTGTGAGACCTATTTAACCTAGAACTCTGATACCAACTTGTCACGACCCGGATTTCCCATCCTCGGGAGTCGTGATGACGCCTACTTGTGAAAGCTAGGAAAGTCGCGTATTATAGGGTCACCAAATCATTTACTAGCCCCTTTTAACAATTTAAACCAACATATGATTAACAATGAAATATTAACAATAATTAAAAACAAGCGGAAGACTTAATCTGATAAATTAACCATAATCAGTACGACAATGCCAATATACATCTCTACCCGGAATCTGGTGTCACAATATCACGGACTATATATGAATACTACAAACAAATGTCTGGAAAGAAAGTACAATCTGTTTCGGAAACAAATGAAAATAGAATACATGATAAGATAGAAGAGAACGCCGGGCCTGCGGACACCCGCATGACTACCTCAGAATCTCTAGCTGGACTGAAGGCAGCAACCCAAATGCTACGGTCCAAAAACTGCCGCTCCGGGATATGCACACAGTACAGAATGTAGTATCAGCACAACTGACCCCATGTGCTGGTAAGTGCCTGACCTAACCCCGGCGAAGTAGTGACGAGGCTAGGACCAGACTACCAAATAAACCTGTGCAGTTATATAATATACGTCGGAAAATAAAATATGAATAAACAAGTAAAGATGGGAGGGGGATACATGTTGCGGGGGAATATCAATACCAACAGTAAATTAAGAGAAAGTCATGAAGGAAAATTTAGAATCTACAGCAAAGCAATAAGGAACTCGCAGCCAATCTATAAACAATTTATATTATCTATTATTGCGGCACGCAACCCGATCCAAAACATAATAACACTGTTAGGGCGTGCGACCCGTTCCATCTCATTTATCATTGTTGCAACTTGCAACCCAATCCAATTATATCATTGTTGCGGCGTGCAACCCGATCCAATTATATTATTGTTGCGGCGTGAAACCCGATCCACATATACAGTTCAATACCAATTCACAAATAGAGTCCCGACAAGGGATCAATAAAGAACAACACTATCCTGACAAGGAAATCGATAGTATAAGTAAATATATCCCGGCAAGAGAAAATCAGCTATAACCAAACTTGTTCCAATATCTAACTACCTCAACTAGCACCAATGTTAAATTATAAGTAATTTCCACGGGAATAATCATAATCCTTGCTCAACACAAAGAATCATCAACTTAGGCATTCGTACTATTCATTAAGTACACAACAATTTCAATTTAAGACTCACGGTCATGCTCAACACCAACGTATAGATACTTGTCACCATGCCTATACGTCGTACTCAACAAGTAACACGTAGCAAATAGGACACAACTCCTAATCCCTCAAGCTAAGGTTAGACCAAACACTTACCTTGAACTTCCACGGCCAACCCAAGCCTCAAACACCGCTTTTTCTTTTGAATTTGGCTCCAAATCAATTGTATCTAGACATAATTGACTTAATAACATCAATAAACGCTAAAAAATCTAATTCCAATGCTTAATTATAGATTTCCTATCATTCTTCCCAAAAGGTCAAAATTGACCCCCGGGCCCGCTTGGTCAACATACGAGGTTCGGACAAAACCCGATCACCCATTCACCCACGAGCCTGAATATATAATTAGTTTCAAAATTCGACCCCAAAACGAGGTCTAAATCCCAATTATACAAAAAGCATTAACTCTACCCTTAAGAACACGATTTAAGTCTCGAAATCTAATGGGTGTTAATGGAAATTGAAGAAAATGAGTCTATGATTACATACCTATGGATTTATAGTGAAATTCCCTTTCAAAAATGGCCCAATTTGGAGTTTAGAAGAAGAAGTTATGAAATTTTGGTTAAATCCCGTTTTTTTGCTTCTGTTTTAAAATCACTGGATAGGCCTTCATCGCGTTTGTGATAGTCCTGTCGCATTCGCAATGAGTGAGGCATAGGTGACCTTCCCGTTCACGGTCTCCGGCTCGTATTCGCGGAGCTTTGACTCCTCGAGCCTTCGCGTTCGCGTAGAACAAAACTGTGAACCCCTCCCACAGGCCATTAGCCTACGCGTTCGCGAGTGCCTGGACGCGTTCGCGAAGGGTACTCCCCCCACAGCCTCGCGTTCGCATCCCAAGCTACGCATTTGCAAAGAACAAATTGACACTTGAGGAATTTTCCTTATGCGTTCGCGAGTGGGACCACGCAAACGCGAAGCACAAAATATCTGTGCACTAAGAGCAACAAAAACCTGCAACTTTTATGAGTTCAAAAACCTTCCGAGACCTATCCGAAACTCATCCGAGCTCTCGAGGCTCCAAACCAAACATGCATACTAACTCAAAAACATCATATGAACTTATCCGTGCGATAAAATCGCCAAAATAACCTCTTAAACAACGAATTTAGCATAAAAATCTAAGAGAAATCTCAAAACTTTCAAAGTATGAATTTTCACAACTAAGGGTCCGAATCACCTCAAACGACTTTCGTTTCTTACAAAATTTCATAGACTCATCTTACTTCACATATAAGACCTGTACCGGGTCCAGAACTAAAATACGGGCCCAATAGCGTCAAATTCTAAATGCATTTTATTTCGAAAACTCATAGAAATTTCTAGAAAATAATTTTCTTTAAAAATTTATTTCTCGGGCTTGGGACCTCGGAATCCGATTCCGTGCATACGCCCAAGTCCCATATTTTTCCACGGACCCTCCAGAAATGTCAAATCACGGGTCCGGGTCCGTTTACCCAAAATGTTGACCGAAGTCAACTTAAATCCATTTTAACATCAAGATTTATCATTTTTTATAGATTTTCACAAAATAGCTTTCCGGCTACGCGCCGAACTTCGCACGCAACTCGAGGTGATGCCGAAAGAGGTCTTTAAGGCCCCAGAATGCATAATTCATTTTAAAAGCAAGTGATGACCTTTTTGGTCATCATAATATACTAGTCTTCTAGGGGCTAATATGTAAATATTAATTGTTACACAAGTGTCACGACCCGGAATTCCTACTTTCGGTACCGTGATGATGCCTAATATTTTACTTGCTAGGCAAAACAATGTTAGAGAATTGTTAGGTCAATTTCTTTCAATTTCAATAGATAAATTCAATTAAGCCAAGAATAAAATAAAACCGATTGCGGAATAACATGAATGCCCATTAGCTACTACAATAACGATCTGGAATCACAACTCACGAGCTTCTAAAATTTTCTACAAATAAAATCTGAAAGAAATACAATTGTTTTGAAAGAAAAGAAACAGTAAAATAAGAATAATGGAAGGGGACTTCAAGGTCTATGGTCACGTCCTTAGTCGTTAACTAAGTATATGTACGATACTTGACAACGGGTTTACGAGCTTGCACAACCTGCTCACATTCTTGCTATGCCAAGTCAACCTTACTACACTCAAGATCGCTAAGAGAATGGTAGAACGCAGAAGAATTTCCGAAGGAAGCTTTTGTATTACAGAGAACTTGATTGTTTTTCTTGGTGAATTACAAATGAATGGTTCCCTTTATATATGTCACGATCCGGATTTCCCACCTTCGGGAGTCGTGATGGTACATGCTTGTAAAAGCTAGGCAAATCGCGTATTATAGGGTCACCAAATCATTTACTAGCCCTTTTTAACAATTTAAACCAACATATGATTAACAATGAAATATTAACGATAATTAAAAACAAGCGGAAGACTTAATCTGATAAATTAACCATAATCAGTACGACAATGCCAATATACATCTCTACCCGGAATCTGGTGTCACAATATCACGGACTATCTATGAATACTACAAACAAATGTCTGGAAAGAAAGTACAATCTGTTTCGGAAACAAATGAAAATAGAATACATGATAAGATAGAAGAGAACGCCGGGCCTGCGGACACCCGCATGACTACCTCAGAATCTCTAGCTGGACTGAAGGCAGCAACCCAAATGCTACGGTCCAAAAACTGCCGCTCCGGGAAATGCACATAGTGCAGAATGTAGTATCAGCACAACCGACCCCATGTGCTGGTAAGTGCCTGGCCTAACCCCGGCGAAGTAGTGACGAGACTAGGACCAGACTACCAAATAAACCTGTGCAGTTATATAATATACGTCGGAAAATAAAATAGGAATAAACAAGTAAAGATGGGAGGGGGATACATGTTGCGGGTGAATATCAATACCAACAGTAAATTAAGAGAAAGTCATGAAGGAAAATTTAGAATCTACAGCAAAGCAATAAGGAACTCGCAGCCAATCTATAACCAATTTATATTATCTATTGTTGCGGCACGCAACCCGATCCAAAATATAATAACACTGTTGCGGCGTGCAACCCGTTCCATCTCATTATTCACTGTTGTGGCGTACAACCTGATCCAATTATATTATTGTTGCGGCGTACGACCCGATCCAATTATATCATTGTTGCGGCGTGCAACCCGATTCACATACACAGTTCAATACCAATTCACAAATAGAGTCCCGACAAGGGGTCAATAAAGAACAACACTATCCCGGCAAAGGAATTGACAATATAGGTAAATATATCCCGGCAAGGAAAAATCAGCTATAACCAAACTTGTTCCAATATCTAACTACCTCAACTAGTACCAATGTTCAATCATAAGTTATTTCCACGGGAATAATCATAATCCTTGCTCAACATAGAGAATCATCAACTTAGGCATTCGTATTATTCATTAAGTATACAACAATTTCAATTTAAGACTCACGGTCATGCTCGACACCAATATATATATACTCGTTATCATGCCTATACTTCGTACTCAACAAGTAACACGTAACAAATAGGACACAACTCCTAAACCCTCAAGCTAAGGTTAGAACAACCACTTACCTTGAACTTCCACGACCAACTCAAGCCTCAAACACCGCTTTTCCTTTTGAATTCGGCTCCAAATCAATTGTATCTAGACATAATCGACTTAATAACATCAATAAACGCTAAACAATCCAATTCCAATGCTTAATTATAGATTTCCTATCATTCTTCCCAAAAAGTCAAAAATTGACCCCGGGCCCTCTTGGTCAAAATACGAGGTTCGGACCAAAACCGGATCACCCATTCACCACGAGCCCGAATATATAATTAGTTCCAAAATTCGACTACAAAACGAGGTCTAAATCCCAATTATACAAAAAGCCCTAATGCTACCCAAATCCCTAATTTTCTACCCTTGAAAACATGATTTAAGCCTAGAAATCTAATGGGTGTTAATGAAATTGAAGAAAATGAGTCTAAGATAACATACCTATGGGTTTGTAGTGAAATTCCCTTTCAAAAATTGCCAAATTTGGAGTTTGGAAGAAGAAGTTATGAAATTTTGGTTAAGTCCCGTTTTTTGTTTCTGTGTTTTAAAATCACTGGATAGGCCCGTCGTGTTCGCGATGAGTCAGGCATAGGTGACCTTCGCGTTCGCGATCTCAGGCTCACATTCGCGGAGCTTTGACTCCTCAAGCCTTCGCGTTCGTGGGCCAGCGGCCGCGTTCGCGTAGAACAGAAATGTGAACCCCTCCCCCAGGCCATTAGCCTACGCGTTCGCGAGTGCCTGGACGCGTTCGTGAAGGGTACTCCCCCCACAGCCTAGCGTTCGCGTCCCAAGCTCCACGTTCTCTAAGAAAAAATTGACACTTGAGGAATTTGCCATATGCGTTCGCGAGTGGGACCACGCGAACGCGAAGCACAAAATCTCTGTGTACTGAGAGGAGTAAAAACCTGCAACTTTTATGAGTTCAAAAACCTTCCGAGACCTATCCGAAACTCACCCGAACCCTCGAGGCTCCAAACCAAACATTCATACTAACTCAAAAACATCATATGAACTTATCTGTGCGATCAAATCGCCAAAATAACCTCTTAAACAATGAATTTAGCATAGAAATCTAAGAGAAATCTCAAAACTTTCAAAGTATGAATTTTCACAACTACGGGTCCGAATCACCTCAAACGACTTTCGTTTCTTACTAAATTTTATAGACTCATCTTATTTCATATATAAGACCTGTACCGGGCTCCAGAACTAGAATACAAGCCCGATACCGTCAAATTCTAAATGCATTTCATTTTCAAACTCATAGAAATTTTTAGAAAATAATTTTCTTTAAAAATTCATTTCTCGGGCTTCGGACCCTGGAATCCGATTCCGGGCATACGCCCAAGTCCCATATTTTTCCACAATCATGGGTCCGGGTCTGTTTACTCAAAATGTTATCCGAAATCAACTTAAATCCATTTTAACGTCAAGATTTATCATTTTTCACAGATTTTCATAACATGGCTTTCCGGCTAGGCGACCGAACTGCGCACGCAAATCGAAGTGATGTCGAAAAAGGTCTTTAAGGCCTCAGAATGCAGAATGCATTTTAAAAACAAGTGATGACCTAAAAAGGTCATCACATTGTCCAACTCTAAAATAATCGTTCGTCCTCGAACAGACATAAGAAGGAAGTACCTGAGTCGGGGAAAGGATGGGGATAATGGCTCTGCATATCGGACTCGGACTCCCAGGTCGATGCCTCAGCAGGCTGACCTCTCCACTAAACACGAACAGAAGGAAAACTCTTCGATCTCAATTGACAAACCTGTCGGTCTATAATAGCTACCGACTCCTCCTCATAGGACAAGTCCTTGTCCAACTGGACAGTGCTGAAATCTAACACGTGGGATGGATCGCCGTGATATTTCCGAAGCATGGACACATGAAACATTGGAAGTACGGCTGATAAGCTCAGCGACAATGCAAGTCTGTAAGCCACCTCTCCCACTCAATCGAGAATCTCAAACGGGACAATGAACCTAGGGATAAGCTTGCCCTTCTTCCCAAATCTCATCACGCCCTTCATAGGCGACACTCAAAGCAATACCCGCTCACCGACCATGAAAGCCAAATCTCAAACCTTGCGATCGGCATAGCTCTTTTGCCTGGACTGAGTTGTACGAAGCCTATCTTGAATAATACTGACCTTGTCCAAGGCATCCTGAACCAGATCCATACCAAACAACCGAGCCTTTCCCGGCTAAAAGCATCCAACCGGAGACCGACACCACCTACCATATAAAGCCTCATAAGGAGCCATCTGAAACTCGACTGGTAGCTGTTGTTGTAGGAAAACTTTGCGAAAGGCAAAAGCTGATACCACGAGCTTCCAAAGTCAATGACATAAGCTCGGAGAATATCCTCATAAATCTGAATAGTCCACTTGGACTGCCTGTCCGTCTGAGGATGAAATGCAATGCTCAACTCAACCCGTGTGCCCAACTCTCACTGAACTGCTCTCTAGAAATGTGAGGTAAACTACGTACCTCGGTCCGAAATGAAAGACACAGACACACCATGAAGATGAACAATCTCCCGGATATAGATCTCAACTAACCTCTAAGAAGAATAGGAGACTGCCACATGAATGAAATGCGCTGACTTGGTTAGCCTATCAACAATAACCCACACTGCATCGAACTTTCTCTAAGTCCGTGGGAGTCCAACAACGAAGTCCATAGTGATCCGCTCCCACTTCCGCTCAGGAATCTCAATCTTCTGGAACAATCCACTAGGCCTCTAATGCTCGTACTCAACCTGCTGATAATTCAAACACCGAGCCACATATGCAATGATATCCTTCTTCATTCTCCTCCACCAATAATGCTGTCGCAAATCCTGATACATCTTAGTGGCGCCCGAATGAATAGAGTAACGGGAGCTATGGGCCTCCTCTAAAATAAACTCTCAAAGTCCATCCACATTAGGCATACAAACTCGACCCTACAATCTCAAAACTCCATCATCACCTAAGGTAACCTGCTTGGCACCTTCGTGCCGTACCGTGTCTCTAAGGACACACAAATGGGGATCATCATACTGCCGATCATGGATATGCTTCAATAAAGAAGAACAAGCGACCGTGCAAGCTAACACACGACTAGGCTCAGAAACATCCAACCTCACGAACTAATTAGCCAAAGCCTGAACATACAAAGTAAGCGGCCTCTCACCGATCGAAATATAAGCGAGACTACGCCTATACTGGCTGACTTCCTACTCAAAGCATCGGCCACCACATTGGCCTTTTCCGGATGATATAAGATGGTGATGTCATAGTCCTTTAACAGCTCCAACAACCTTCTTTGCCTCAAATTTAACTCCTTCTGCTTGAATAAGTACTGCAAACTCTTGTGATCCGTGAACACCTCACATGCCACGCCATACAGATAATGCCTCCAAATCTTCAACACGTGAACAATGGATGCTAACTCCAAATCATGAACTGGATAGTTCTTCTTATGAATCTTAAACTGCCGTGAAGCATAAGCAATGACCTTGCCATCCTGCATCAACACTGCACCAAGTTCGATATGAGATGCATCATAATAAACTGTATATGGCCCTGAACTTGTGGGCAAAACCAATACTGATGCCGTAGTCAAAGTTGTCTTGAGCTTCTGAAAGCTCGCCTCACACTCGTCCGACCACCTGAACTGGGCACCCTTCTGGGTCAACCTGGTCATTGGGGATGCAATAGACGAAAACCCCTCCAAGAACCGACGATAGTATCCTACAAACCCCAAGAAACTCCGGATCTCTGTAGCTGATGCTGGTCTAGGCCAGTTCTTGACTGCCTCAATCTTCTTCGGATCAACCTGAATACCCTCTACTAACATAACATGACCCAAGAATGCAACTAAACTCAACCAGAACTCACACTTCGAAAACTTATCATACAACTGACTATCCCTTAGAGTCTGAAGAGCCACTCTAACATGCTGCTCGTGCTCTTCCCGGCTGTGGGAATAGATCAAAATATCATCAATAAAGACTATCACGAACGAATCCAAGTAAGGTCTGAACACTCGGTTCATCAAATCCTTAAAAGCTGCTGGGGCATTTGTCAACACGAATGACATCACCAAGAACTCATAATGCCCGTACCGAGTGCAGAAAGCTGTCTTAGGGACATCGGATGCCCTAATCCTCAACTGATAGTAGCCAGATCTCAAGTCAATCTTCGAAAATACCTTGGCACCCTGAAGCTGATCAAACAAATCATCAATCCTCGGCAATGGATACTTATTCTTGATTGTAACCTTGTTCAACTGTCGGTAATCAGTACACATTCTCATCGATCCATCCTTTTTCTTCACAAACAACACTGGCGCACCCCAAGGCGAAATACTGGGTCTAATGAAACCATTCTTAAGTAAGTCTTGCAACTGCTCCTTCAACTCTTTCAACTCAGGCGGGTCCATACGATACGGCGGGATAAAAATTGGCTGAGTGTCCGGAGACAAATCAATGCAGAATTCAATATCCCTGTCGGGTGGCATACCCGGCAGGTTTGAAGGAAATACCTCAGGAAACTCACGATTAACGGGCATAGAATCAATTGAAGGAACCTCAGCACTAGAATCACGAACATATGCCAAATAGGCCAAATACCCCTTCTCGACCATACACCGAGCCTTCACATAAGAGATAACACTACGGGTAGAATGACCAGAAGTCCCTCTCCACTCTAAACGAGGTAAACCTGACAATGCTAAGGTCATAGTCTTGGCATGACAATCCAAGATAGCGTGGTAAGGTGATAACTAGTCCATCCCCAATATGACATCGAAATTAACCATGCCCAGAAGCAACAAATCTACACGAGTCTCAAAACCCCCAATCACAACTATACAAGAGTGATAGACTCGATCTACCATAATAGAATCACCCACCGGTATGGACACATATATAGGGGCACTCAAGGAATCACTAGGCATGACTATATACGGTACAAAATAAGATGACACATATGAGTATGTAGACCCTGGGTCAAATAAAACTGAAGCATCTCTGCCACAAACCATAACAGTACCTGTGATAACTGCATTGGAAGCCTCAGCCTCACACCTGGCTGGAAGAGCATAACATCGGGGCTGGGCCCCACCACCTTGGACTACATCTCTGGGATGGCCTGCATATGGCTGGCCTCCACCTCTAGCAGTCTAAGCTCCGCCTCTAACACCTCTATCTCCACCTCTAGCACCTCTACCCCACCCCTAGCTGGCAGAGCGGGCGGTGGAACACCTGATGCCTGAACCATAGCACGGAAACTTGCTGCTGCGACTGAGTACCCACCAATATCGGACAATCCCTTCGGATATGACCATACTCACCACACTAAAAGTTTCCACCTGAGTGCTGCGGCTGAGGAAACTGAGACTGACCCTGGCGACCTGAATGAACACCCTGAGAACTCTGGAGCGGCGGTGCACTGATAGGAACTGGTGGTGCACTGTAGGGCTGCTGATCAGAATACTACATATGAGAACCACGACCACCTAAAGCGCCGTGAGAAACCTGAAGTGCTGACTAAAATGGCCTAGGAGAATGGCTTCTACCATACGAATCCCTGCCTCCAGACGAGGCAACACTGAATTTGCATGAATGATGAGGCCTCTTGTCCAACCCATGACCACCTCCCTGCGATAGAACCATCTCCACTCTCCTTTCCACGTTGGCCGCCTCCTGGAAAGAAATCTCACTCCCTATCTCCCTAGCCATCTGAAGTCGAATCGGCTGAATAAGTCCCTCAATAAACCTCCTCACCCTCTCTCTCTCTTGGTAGGAAGTATGATAAGAGCATGGCGGGCCAAGTCGATAAATCTGGTCTCATACTGAGTAACAGTCATAGAACCCTGCTGGAGATGCTCAAACTGCCTCCGATAGGCCTCTCTCTGAGAGATGGGGAGAAACTTCTCCAGAAATAGTTGAGTAAACTGCTCCCAAGTCAAAGTTGGTGATCCGGCTGGTCTAGCCAAGCAATAATCTCTCCACCAAGTCTTGGCGGATCCAGACAAGCGAAAAGTAGCAAAATCGACCCCATTGGTCTCCACTATCCCCATGTTCCTGAGAACCTCATGACAGTTGTCTAGATAATTTGGGGATTCTCAGAAGATGCATCGCTGAAAGTAGTAGTAAAGAGCTTGGTGAACCTGTCCAATCTCCACACAGCATCGGCAGATATAACTGCTCCATCAACGGTTTGAGCTACCACACCCTGCTGAACTGCTCCAATTGGCTGAGCTGCTGGAGTCTGAAACTAGGGAGCCATCTGCTCCGGAGTGCAAGTAGCAGGAGTCTTGGCTCCTCCTTCAGCCTGAGAGACGGTTGGTGCTACAAGAAGCAAGCCTGCCTGGGTGACACTCTCCATAAGGCCCACTAGACAGACCAGAGCATCCTAGAGTACTGGGGTAGCAATAAACCCCTCTGGGACCTGAGCTGGGCCCACCGATTTGTCTGGGCCGGAACCTCATCATCAAAGTCAACCTGAGGCTCCGCCGCTGGTGCTGTTACTCTGGGCTGAGCTCTACCCCTACCTCGGCCTCTAGCACGGCCTCGCCCTCACCTTCTTCCCCTCGTGGGAGCTACTGCTGGGGGATTGGGCTACTTATCGGTGGATAAGGAAGCGCATGTTTTCTCCATCTGCGAAAGAACAGAGTAGAAATTCAATTAACATTGAGAAACCAAACCGCATGACAAGAAGGAATAAATGTGAAGTTTTTCCTAACTCTATAGCCTCTAGGGGATAAATACAGACATCTCTGTACCGATCCCTCACACTCTACTAAGCTTGTCCGTGAATTGTGAGACCTATTTAACCTAGAACTCTAATACCAACTTGTCACGACCCGGATTTCCTATCCTCGGGAGTCGTGATGACGCCTACTTGTGAAAGCTAGGAAAGCCGCGTATTATAGGGTCACCAAATCATTTACTAGCCCTTTTTAACAATTTAAACCAACATATGATTAACAATGAAATATTAACAATAATTAAAAACAAGCGGAAGACTTAATCTGATAAATTAACCATAATCAGTACGACAATGCCAATATACATCTCTACCCGGAATCTGGTGTCACAATATCACGGACTATATATGAATACTACAAACAAATGTCTGGAAAGAAAGTACAATCTGTTTCGGAAACAAATGAAAATAGAATACATGATAAGATAGAAGAGAACGCCGGGCCTGCGGACACCCGCATGACTACCTCAGAATCTCTAGCTGGACTGAAGGCAGCAACCCAAATGCTACGGTCCAAAAACTGCCGCTCCGGGATATGCACACAGTGCAGAATGTAGTATCAGCACAACCGACCCCATGTGCTGGTAAGTGCCTGACCTAACCCCAGCGAAGTAGTGACGAGGCTAGGACCAGACTACCAAATAAACCTGTGCAGTTATATAATATACGTCGGAAAATAAAATATGAATAAACAAGTAAAGATGGGAGGGGGATACATGTTGCGGGGGAATATCAATACCAACAGTAAATTAAGAGAAAGTCATGAAGGAAAATTTAGAATCTACAGCAAAGCAATAAGGAACTCGCAGCCAATCTATAAACAATTTATATTATCTATTGTTGCGGCACGCAACCCGATCCAAAACATAAAAACACTGTTAGGGCGTGCAACCCGTTCCATCTTATTTATCACTGTTGCAACTTGCAACCCAATCCAATTATATCATTGTTGCAGCGTGCAACCCGATCCAATTATATTATTGTTGCGGCGTGAAACCCGATCCACATATACAGTTCAATACCAATTCACAAATAGAGTCCCGACAAGGGATCAATAAAGAACAACACTATCCTGACAAGGAAATCGATAGTATAAGTAAATATATCCCGGCAAGAGAAAATCAGCTATAACCAAACTTGTTCCAATATCTAACTACCTCAACTAGCACCAATGTTAAATTATAAGTAATTTCCACGGGAATAATCATAATCCTTGCTCAACACAAAGAATCATCAACTTAGGCATTCGTACTATTCATTAAGTACACAACAATTTCAATTTAAGACTCACGGTCATGCTCAACACCAACGTATAGATACTTGTCACCATGCCTATACGTCGTACTCAACAAGTAACACGTAGCAAATAGGACACAACTCCTAATCCCTCAAGCTAAGGTTAGACCAAACACTTACCTTGAACTTCCACGGCCAACCCAAGCCTCAAACACCGCTTTTTCTTTTGAATTTGGCTCCAAATCAATTGTATCTAGACATAATTGACTTAATAACATCAATAAACGCTAAACAATCTAATTCCAATGCTTAATTATAGATTTCCTATCATTCTTCCCAAAAGGTCAAAATTGACCCCGGGCCCGCTTGGTCAACATACGAGGTTCGGACAAAACCCGATCACCCATTCACCCACGAGCCTGAATATATAATTAGTTTCAAAATTCGACCCCAAAACGAGGTCTAAATCCCAATTATACAAAAAGCATTAACTCTACCCTTAAGAACACGATTTAAGTCTAGAAATCTAATGGGTGTTAATGGAAATTGAAGAAAATGAGTCTATGATTACATACCTATGGATTTATAGTGAAATTCCCTTTCAAAAATTGCCCAATTTGGAGTTTAGAAGAAGAAGTTATGAAATTTTGGTTAAATCCCGTTTTTTTGCTTCTGTTTTAAAATCACTGGATAGGCCTTCATCGCGTTTGCGATAGTCCTGTCGCATTCGCAATGAGTGAGGCATAGGTGACCTTCCCGTTCACGGTCTCCGGCTCGTATTCGCGGAGCTTTGACTCCTCGAGCCTTCGCGTTCGCGTAGAACAAAACTGTGAACCCCTCCCACAGGCCATTAGCCTACGCGTTCGCGAGTGCCTGGACGCGTTCGCGAAGGGTACTCCCCCCACAGCCTCGCGTTCGCATCCCAAGCTCCACATTTGCAAAGAACAAATTGACACTTGAGGAATTTGCCTTATGCGTTTGCGAGTGGGACCACGCAAACGCGAAGCACAAAATATCTGTGCACTAAGAGCAGCAAAAACCTGCAACTTTTATGAGTTCAAAAACCTTCCGAGACCTATCCGAAACTCACCCGAGCCCTTGAGGCTCCAAACCAAACATGCATACTAACTCAAAAACATCATATGAACTTATCCGTGCGATAAAATCGCCAAAATAACCTCTTAAACAACGAATTTAGCATAAAAATCTAAGAGAAATCTCAAAACTTTCAAAGTATGAATTTTCACAACTACGGGTCCGAATCACCTCAAACGACTTTCGTTTCTTACAAAATTTCATAAACTCATCTTACTTCACATATAAGACCTGTACCGCGCCCAGAACTAAAATACGGGCCTGATAGCGTCAAATTCTAAATGCATTTTATTTCGAAAACTCATAGAAATTTCCAGAAAATAATTTTCTTTAAAAATTTATTTCTCGGGCTTGGGACCTCGGAATCCGATTCCGTGCATACGCCCAAGTCCCATATTTTTCCACGGACCCTCCAAAACCGTCAAATCACGATTCCGGGTCCGTTTACCCAAAATGTTGACCGAAGTCAACTGAAATCCATTTTAACATCAAGATTTATCATTTTTTATAGTTTTTCACAAAATGGCTTTCCGGCTACGCGCCGGACTTCGCACGCAAATCGAGGTGATGCCGAAAGAGGTCTTTAAGGCCCCAGAATGCAGAATTCATTTTAAAAGCAAGTGATGACCTTTTTGGTCATCATAATATACTAGTCTTCTAGGGGCTAGTATGTAAATATTAATTGTTACACAAGTGTCACGACCCGGAATTCCTACTTCCGGTACCGTGATGATGCCTAATATTTTACTTGCTAGGCAAAACAATGTTAGAGAACTGTTAGGTCAATTTCTTTCAATTTCAATAGATAAAGTCAATTAAGCCAAAAATAAAATAAAACCGATTGCGGAATAACATGAATGCCCATTAGCTACTACAATAACGATCTGGAATCACAACTCACGAGCTTCTAAAATTTTCTACAAATAAAATCTGAAAGAAATACAATTGTTTTGAAAGAAAAGAAACAGTAAAATAAGAATAATGGAAGGGGACTTCAAGGTCTATGGACGCCAGCAGATCTACCTCGAGTTTCCGAAGAAGAAGATCCAAGCTGCTCCAACTCACGGACAGCTAGGGCCGGTACCAAAATCTGCACAAGAAGTACATAGTGTAGTATGAGTATAACCGACCCCATGTACTCGTAAGTGTCGAGCCTAACCTCGACAAAGTAGTAACGAGGCTATGACAAGACACCTACATAATAAACCTATGCAATTAACAGTATATGTACAAGATAACAACAAATAAAAGCTAGACAAGTAATATCGGGAGGGGACATGCTAAGGAAAATACAAGATACGAGAGATACAACGGAATGATAACTAGAACAGTCAATATGCCTTTAACCAGTAAGCACAATTAAACACAATGAAGAAAATTGCACGGCATCACCCTTCGTGCTTTTACTCTCAATCTCACACTGAAATAATAATACTGCACGGTATCACCCTCCGTGCTTTTACTCTTACTCACAGTATAAATAAATAGAAATGGTACGACATCACCCTTCGTGCATTAACTCTCATAGCATGGCACGACATCATTCTTCGTGCATTAACACTCACAATATGGCACGACATCACCCTTCATGCATTAACACTCTCCCTTACCACATAACAATGAATAAGAAATAATAGGGAGATAGGATCAACAAGTACAAGCCTTACTTCAACAATGGTTCCAAAGTACCAATCTCAACTTAGAATCAATACTCAACTATCAACAAAAGCCCATAAACACGATAAGGATGATCAATTTACCAATTAACTAGTCTAAGCATGGATAACATGATTAAAATAAGCAATAATTACAAGAAATAAGTCCCACTCGCATGGTTTAACCCGACCACAACGCATAAGTAATCTTCACCTCACATATACGTTATACCCAACATCTAAACATATAGCAAATAGACAAATAAATCCTAATCCCTCAAGTCAAGGTTAACCACGACACTTACCTCGCTCCAATGACTAAACTCAAAGATCAACCACAACTTTGCCTTTCAAACAAACCTCCAAACCAATAGAATCTAGAAAATTACCAACCAAACGATTCAAATTAAGCCTTAGGAACTACCCACGATTGCAAAGATTCAATTTAAATCATTATTGAAAAAGTCAACACTCGGGCCCGCTTGATCCAAACCTGAAATTCGGACCAAACTCGATTACCTATTCACCCCCGAGCCCGGTTATGTAATTTGTTTTGGAATCCGACCTCAATTCGAGGTCCAATTCTCATTTTACAAAAGTTCCTAATTTTATCCAAACCCCCAATTTCCACCATGAAAACACAAGATTTTCGGTTGAAATCTTAGGAAAAGTAATGAAAGAATGAAAGGAACTAGTTTAGAATCACTTACCAATGATTTAGGGAAAAAAGTTTTTTAAAAACTCTCCTCTAGGGTTTTCTTGTTTTGAAAATTTGAAGAATGAGCAAAAATCCCGTCTAAGTCCCATCTGATTAGTTGCAGAAGTCGCATTTGCGACCTGGGGTTCGCATTGCGAAGAATCCGTCCCAATTGCGAAGACCTTCACATTTATGCTTTTTTCCACAAATGCGAACATTGGCTCCCCGCAAATGTGACCTCCTGATCACAAATGCGAACTAAGGCTGGCCTAGGTACTCTTCACAAATGCGAAGATTTTGCTCGCAATTGCGAGCCTGTCAGCATTGGGGATGTTCGCAAATGCGAACACTGGACTCGTAATTGCGAGATCAGACACCAGTTACAGAAATTGCAGAACCAACTGAGTTCTAAGTCCAAATTTCACTCCGTATCCTATCCGAAACTCACATGAGCCCTCGGGGCTCCAAACCAAACATGCATACAAGTTTAAAAATATCATACGAACTTGCTCGCCCAATCAAATTACCAAAATAACACCTAGAACTACGAATTGAATACAAAATCAAATGAAATTTTCAAGAAAACTTTGAAACTTCTATTTTCCTAACCGGACGTCCGAATCACGTCAAACCAACTCCGTTTCTCACTAAATTTGACAGACAAGTAAAAAATATAGTATTGGCCTATGCTAGGTTTCGAAACTTAAATACGGACCCGATATCCAAAAAGTCAACCATTGGTCAAACATTTTAAATTTCAACGGAGTCCGATAACTCGGGCTAGGGACTTCTGAACTCGATTTCAGGCATACACTCAAGTCCCAAAACATGATAAGAACTCATTGGGACCATCAAAACATGAATCCGGGGCCGTTTTCTTAAGAAACTATTTTATTTCGAGTTTCTGTACTACTATTTTATTATGCACTAAAAAGTGCTTCAGTATTTCGTGACTTTTTGAAACAAGCACGATTTATAAAAGAGGGACCTTTTATAATCGACACTTAATGAAGAAGACGTCTCAACGTCATAATGGTGTAAACATACAAAAGAAGAAATAGGAACACACACGTTTCTTTGAATAACTTTGAGGAAAGTTTTGTATCATTCAAACTTTCAAATTATATAATGCTTTACATGTATTTAAATATCATCTATAACTCTTTTGTAAATGTTTTATTTACAACAGATTTGTAAAAAATTCAAGGGTATATCTTGCAACCCATGATTAAATATTGCGTTTAACCTAAACATTCGTAAGATTTTGAAATTTACATCTACGAGTGTATTCTTCACATGCATTTGAATCATTTTTGGTTCGTGACTTTGCTCTGAACCTTCGATTTGTTGGGAAAACCTTAGGCTTGACTTGAATTCTAATTTTTTCAGTCTTCTTTGCCTTCCTTTATATATATATAGTCCCCAAGTGTTGGAGCTTTGAAGTATGAAATCTCGAGCACTTGATTATTCCTTCCATGTGGTCCTTTTCCTGAAAAAGGAAAAACATACTGGACTTGGAGGTATATATAATTTAGATGATGACTGCTTAACCCTTTATATTTCCATCAGAAAGGTTGTAACCTTAGACCGGGAATTATGTTACTTCCGCGTGTCTTTCAGGTCTAATATCATTATTTGGTGTGGGATATCTTTTTGCCTATCATCTAAAATTGTTAGTATAATTTTAACTGTACAAAATAAAAATTGTAATTGAGCGATACCTGACCGTGGGTATTTCTTTTGCTTAGAAATAGTAATTCTTCAAATGAACACCATTCCAACTCGAGGGTAGAACCTTTCCATCCATGGTTTCTAACTCCTAGGCACCTTTTCTAGCGATACCTTGAATCTTGTAAGGTCCTTCCCAATTTGGACTCAACTTTCGTATATTGCCTGCTTTCGTTGATTGAAAAACTTTCTTGAGTACGAAGTCCCCAATCTTGAAGTACCTAAGATGAGCTTTCCAATTGTAATATCGCTAAATAATTTGCTTCGGCGCAACCATCCTTATCAAGGTTGTTTGTCTCCTTTGTCCAAGCAAATCGAGATTTATTCGCATCTCCTCCTCATTTGATTCCTTGATTGCTTGGGTGTATCTCGTACTTGGTTCACCTATTTCAACTAGAATTAAGGCTTCAACACTGTACACAAGTGAAAATGGTGTCTCTCCCATACTCGTTTTTGCTGTTGTTTGGTAAGCCCACAAGACTCCAAGTAACACTTTCGGCCACTTACCTTTTGACTCTTCTAGCCTTTTTTTCAAGTTATTAATATTAACTTTGTTTGTTGATTCAGCTTGTCCATTGGCCACAGGATGATAAGGTATTGAAATAATCCTTTTAATATTCCAACTCTGAAAGAATTCTGTGATTTTCGTACCTATGAACTGCAGACCGTTATCACACATAATTTTTTTGAAACCCTAAACTGACATACGATGTTTCGCCAAATGAAGTCCCTGACATATTTTTCTCGCACCTGTTTGAAGGCACCTACTTCTACCCACTTAATAAAATAATCAGTGAGTACTAATAAAAATTATACCTTTCCTTTGGCTTGTGGTAGTGGACCCACGATATCCATCCCCCACTTCATAAAAGGCCACAGTGCAACAACCAAATGTAATAACTCTTCTAGTCGATGCATGTTGTTACCATATCTTTGGCACTTGTCACATTTGGCCACAAAGCTTTCTGCCTCTTCTTTCATTTTTGGCCATTAATACCCTGCTCTAGTTAGAGTTTTTACCAAGGATCTTCCTCCTACGTGATTTCCACAATGTCCTTCATGTACTTCTCTGATCATATACTCTGTTTGAGAAGGCCTGAGACACCTTGCTAAAGGGCCATCGAACATCTTTCGATGTAAATTGCCTCGATCCAAATAATAACGAGCAACTTTTTGTTGAAGTGATTAAGCCTTTTTCTTATCTTCAGGTAGAATTCCGTACTGCAAAAAATTAACGATCTCGTTTCTCCAATCCTAGGTTAAATTATTGAAATTTACCTCATTTTTATCTTGGTCAAGTGTCGAATGAAACAAATGTATTATAGAAGCATTTTCTTCATTTGTTACTTCTACAGCGGATGCACGATTAGCCAACACATCTACTTAGCCAACACATCTACTTCGACATTTTCTTCCCTAGGTATCTGTACGATTTTCCAAGATTGGAATTGTCTGATCAAATCTCGTGCCTTTTCCAAATATTGTTGCATCCTTGCCTCTATAGATATATAAGTCCTAGGCATTTGATTAAATACGAGTTACGAGTTGCTTTTGATTATAACCTGCTCTATTCCGAGCTGTTGTGTCAATTCTAAACCTGCAATCACAGCTTTATATTCTGCTTTATTATTAGTAATAGGATGACACTTTATGGATTGCCTTACAGTTTCTCCCGTGGGTGGGATTAGAATAATGCCTAAACCCGCTCCTTTAACATTCGAGGAGCCATCGGTAGACAGGGTCTAAGTACCTGGATTAGACCCGTTAAATACCTGCAATTCTTTTTCTGCTTCTGTTACCATCCCTGGGCTAAAGTCAGCCACTAAATCTGCTAAAACCTGTGATTTTATCGTAGTTCTAGGTTGATATGTGATGTCATATTCACTTAGTTCTATGGCCCACTTGGCTAATCTACCTGATAACTCTTGCTTATGCAATATATTTCGTAAGGGGTAGGCGATCACTACAGAAATACGGTTACATTGAAAATAAAGCCTTAATTTTTAGATGCCATAATTAATGCTAAAGCAAGTTTTTCTAAATGAGGATATCGATTTTCAGCATCTAGTAAGGACTTGCTAACATAATAAATTGGAGATTATTTACCTTTATCTTCTCGAACTAGCACTGCACTTACCGCCATTTTTGACATAGCGAGATAGATGAGTAGCCTTTCACCGCCCTTTGGTTTAGCCAGCAACGGTGGGTTTGATAAGTATATTTTCAGAGTTTTGAGCGCTTGTTGGTATTCTTTAGTCCATTCAAATTAGATTTTCTTTTTCAATACTGAGAATAACTTAAAGCTTTTTTCGGAAGATTTAGAACTAAATCTAACCAATGCTGCTATCCTACCTGTCAACCTTTGCACTTGTTTTTTTACTCGTGAGTATATTCGGTATTTCTTCAATGGCTTTAATCTGCGCTTTACTATAATTCCTCGGTTAGAAACTAGAAAACCTAAAAACTTACCTGAAGACATGCCAAATGCACACTTTTCAGGATTTAACTTCATATTGAATTTGTGGAGAATTTGAAAAGTATCTAACAAATGTTGAATGTGATCCCCCGCCCGTGCTGACTTGAATAACATGTCATCAATGTAGACTTCCATGATTTTTCCCAAATGTTCTTGAAACATATTTTTTACTAACCTCTGGTACATGGCGCATTCTTTAGACCGAGGGGCATGCTTTTGTAACAGTAAGTCCCCTATCTGTAATGAAAGAAGTTTTTTCCTCATCTGAAGGATCCATTTTTATCTGATTATATCCTGAATAAGCATCTAAAAAACTCAACAATTCGTTCCCTGCAGTTACATCAATTAGTTGATCTATGTGTGGTAAAGGAAAAGAATTTTTGGGACAAACTTTATTTAAGTCAGTATATTCTACACAAACTCACCATTTACCATTCTTTTTGGGTACCACTATAGTATTAGCTAGCCAATTAGGATATTTTACCTCATGGATAGACCCGATTTTTAAAAGCTTTTGTACCTAATACTGAATTACCTGGTTTTTGAAGGATCATTGTTTCCTTTTCTTTTGTTTGATAGGTGGATATATTGGATCTTCATTTAGCTTTTAGGTCATCGCCTCCGGTGGTATACCTGTCATATCTGAATGCGACAAAGCAAAGCAATCTGCGTTAGCTTTTAAAAATTCAATTAACTTACTTTTCATCTCTGGGCTCAGGTTGGTTCCGATTAAACTTTTCTGTCTAGCCAATGTATAAACAACACCACCGCTTCAGGTTCCTCAGTTGTTGTTTTGATGTTTTCGTTCTCTTCTGGCTCTTGAATAGTATCAGGTCTTGAGTCTACATCGGTTTGTCCATCTTCGGTTGAAGTTTGAGTTGTTAAACCCTCAAAAGAATTTTGTAATTGTTATTTCACATCTGCAACGTCATTTTGTATGCTTGAATTCACCACTGAATTGATACTTCTAGAAGCCTACTGATCACCACGGATTTGCCTAATTCCCATTGTGAAGGGAACTTAATAACCTGATGTAAAGTAGATGGAACATCATCCATCTTGTGAATCCAAGGTCTGCCAAGGATAATATTGTACGCCATATCCGTATCTATTACTTGAAATTTCGTATCTTTAAGAACTCCTTCTACGAATGTGGTGAGTATTATCTCCTCTTTTGTGACAATGCTTAAATTGTCAAATCAGATAAGGTATGTGCATTGGGTACCAATTTGTCATCAGCTTGCATCTCGTTTACCCCTCTTAAAAGAATGATATTTACAGAGCTACCCGGATCAATCAAAACTTATTTCACATTAGTATAATGTACAAGTAAAGATATTACCAGTGCATCATTGTGTGGAATCAACAAGCCATCTGCGTCTACATCATCAAATATTATATTGTCTTCTTCCAAAACTTGGCGAACGCGCTTCCCGTGGGTGATTGTGATTTTTGACACCTTCTTTGCAGCCGTATATGTCACGCCATTGACCTTCTCCACTCCGCTTATGACATTAACTGTTCTCTTTGGTGACAGAGATTTTGGTGGCTCTTGTCTATTCTTTATATATGCTTGCTTACCCTTCTCACTAAACAAATTGGTTAAGTAGCCTTGTTTTAATAAGTGCTCTACTTCACATGTAGCAATTTGTAATCTGCTGTTTTATAGCCGTGATCATTGTGAAACTCGTACCAGAAATTAGGGTTTCTTATATTTGGTTCAGTCTCATTTTCTTTGTCCACCGCACCTTATCTTCCATGCTTCTTAAAACAGATACCAACTCAAATGTGCTAACATTGAAACTGTAACCACCAATCTTCGCTTTTGAACTTCTGTTGTTGTCCTGCGTATCTCGCGTGTCTCGCTCCTTTCCAAACTTGGACGACGAACCTGAATCTCTATCCTTTGATCTGGAATCATACCTCGAGTTCTTTTGTTTTGAACGTGAATCCCTTCCTACTGATCCTATGTAAGGTTCGTACCTGTTCTTACCAAACCTTTTTTTAGTTTCTGGTCGCCTTGAACATACTCTTTCATCTCCCCAGGACTGAGTGATAGTATCTTCTTCTATCCGCAGCTTCGTGTTATACCTGTTGTAAACATCATTCCAAGTTGTTGCAGGGAATTATCATAAGCTTTCTTTGAGTCTCCTCATGGCTTCTGAGTTTTTTCATTTAGATTACTTGCAAATACCATAGCGCCCAATTGTCAGGTACATGTGGTAACATCATTCTTTCACGTTGGAATCTATCTATGAATTCCCTGAGTAGCTCCGTATCTCCTTATTTTATTTTGAAGATGTCTTCCATCCTCTTTTAAAATTTTTGAGCTCCAGAGTATGCTTTTATAAATGAATCTGCAAGCTCATCAAAAGAATCAATGAAATTTTCAGGTAAAAGAGAATACCATGTTAGTGCTCCCTTTGTGGGTGTTTCACCAAATTTTTTGACCAGCACTGATTCAATCTCTTGCTTAGTTAAGTAGTTGCCCTTCACGCCAGTTGTAAATGCAGTTACATGATCTCGTGGATCGGTTGCCCCATTATACTTCGGGATATCGAGCATCTTAAACTTTTTTGTAATAGGCAAATGAGCGGCACTTGGCTTCCAGGGTTGTTGAGAATATTTATCCATATCCACTCTTTTGATTATAGATGGAACACCAGATATCAGCTCTATGCGATTGTTCTGCTCCTTGAGTTATATCTCAGAAGTTAGTAAAAAACTTTGTAAATCAGAACTAATTGGGATACCTGACCCTCCATCGCGAGATTCGCTGGGAGTTCCTCCACTGCCTGAATTAGTGAGTCCTGAGCGTGGATTCTCTATGGTTGCGGTATTATTTGGAGGCGGAGTTGGTGGTACAGGTGGTATTCCGCTAACGAAAGCTTGAAGAGCATTGTTCACGTGTTCTGCAATTAGTTGCTTCAATGCATCATCAACATTTTGATTGTCTCCTTGTTGAGTATTCACATGTGATGTTGATCTGTCAGGTGAATTGTTTCGGGAGTGTCGAGGAGAATTTTGAGGTGAAGGGATTAGGGTGGCATTCTCTTGATGATTCTGTTGGTTCAACTGGTCTTGCTGGTTTTGTTAATTGTTGTCGTTAGTGGTCGACATGATTTTTTAACAGAAAAATAAAATTGAAAAGTGAAAAGATTATCAGATTCCCGGTAACGGAACCAATTTGTTTAACCAAAAATAGAAATTTCGGTCAAAGCCTATTTTTAGAAGTACTCGGGTTACTGATAATCAAGAAAATCAATATTCTCGCAATAAGAAAGGAAATAAGAATATGAAATAGCAAATTAATCAATAAATAGCAAAAGAAAATAATTGTATTCCAATAATAATCAGAATGTGTCTGTACAAATGATATCTCTTTCCTTTTTATAGGAATCTATGAGTATAACGTCTTTCCCCTTTTATGACCGAATCATTATGAGCATTAATGACATTAATGAGATGTTATAATTGGTAATCGTAACTGTTCATGAAGATTCTGTAATGTTTGAGATCATTCACGCTCATTAATTGGTGATTCACGAATTTTTCCTTTTTTCTGTCTCGATTCATTCCGTCGGTAGCTCTTCATGTAACTGTTTAAACTTGAACGACCATATCTTCTCCTCTCGTGGGTGATTTGCTTGTATCTATTACGACTCGTGCCTCTTTTAATGCATTTCTCCAACTATAGTTTTCTTAATGATCCACGTGTCTTGCCTTATCAGCCATTCACATAAATTCACGTGTAATATTTATATTTACCAATACACATTATGTGTACTTTTTTCCAACACGATAATACATTTTACTTATACGTTTTAACTTTTCACCGTCCAAAGTTAAGGTACCACTTATTTGCCACAGTGCCATACATACTTGGAAAATTGACTCCTACAATTCTTTAGTATCGTGTGGAAACTTCCTTTCATTTGAGGCTTTCCATAAGTCACCACTTGGAATTTTTCGCACAATATTAAAGTATTATTATAACGTATTGAAAACGTACCAAACAGTAAACATGACGTTTATTGTTTCGTCACAGCCGTTGACGTTAGGGCACTACACCACTTTCATTCACCTCTCTCCTACAACCAATTATATATTCACCACTTCCCTCTCCATTTCACTTCCCTTTCTCTCCCTCCCCCCACCCCCAAACCCACCATGCAACGATCTATACCATATAGAAATTGGCTGCCGTCCACCACCACCACCACTACAGGCGGAAGCTCCTCCACCACCTCTAGTGGTGGTTCCACCTTATTTGAGTCATATTCAGGTGAACATAGAGACAAATTCAGAATTTAAATTTAGTTAGTTCAATTTTAGATTCTTATCACTGAATTTATTTGCACGTAAGAATTTATTGACTTACTATATTATTTTTTAAATTTTTTAATGATTTTCACATGTATTTCTACATTGCGCCTCTGCAGGTGAGAGCAACGAAACCTACTCTAATAGCAAGAGAAATCAAGATAAAAACTCAGGCATCAGTACGGGCGTGGCAAAATTAGTATCAGAGAATGCAATAATTGTCATAGCGACACGTGGATGCTGCATGTGCTATGTCATCAAGAATTTGCTACTAGGGTTAGGTGTTAACCCTACGATTTTTGAAGTGAACAAGGAAGATGAAGAAGATGTGATGAAGGAGTTGTCGAGAATTGTGGGTGGCGATGAACAAAACGGCGGCGGAATACGGCAGTTTCCGGTGGTTTTTGTAGGCGGAAAGTTGTTCGGAGGACTAGAAAGAGTGATGTCTACACATATTTCTGGTGAATTAATTCCAATACTTAAAGAAGCTGGAGCTTTATGGCTTTGACTTAAGTCAATTATATATTCTCTTGTCTGTCTTTCGTATATCTTAGGTAATTAATCATTGACAGAAAAATCAGGAATTTTCTTACATCCCACTTTTACTCCATCTTGCTTAGATTTTTCAGTGGAACTCGAATTCTACTTTTTTTAATCTTTTTTTTCAAAGGTAAGATAGGATCTTTTAAATGGAAAAAAGTTGAATAAAAGATTATGATGGCAAGATTCTTTGTATATGATGAGAATAAGATTATTGCTAAAATAATGTATTATTAATCTTCGAGAGGGAAGGTACAACACTAGGAGTATCCATTATTGTCCAAGTTAGGCACTTGGATTAATCATTAATATCATTCGAAGACCTCCATTTACCATTTGTTGACTTTGACTTTTTGGCATTTTGCATATTATTATAGTCAATAAAGAGACAATGACTTATAATCTTGATCATGACATGCTAATTTCGCTTTTTTCTTCTTCCTCTGTCAAGTAATTTATTATAACGTATCCCGTATTCACACGTGGTTTAGAGAAGAGCTGCATTCCAAAGATGTGATGTAGACAGTTTTCCTAATACAAGTATTGTTGACTTTTTCCATGATTGTTTTACTGATTGCATCCTAATCACGCGGTGATAATTTTATTATTGCTCCAAAACTTCCCGGATCACCGGTAATAAATTACAATACAATTCTTGCAGTATAGTTTGTGTTTAAAATCTGATCAGTGGGGAAGAATAGGCAAATTAAAATGCTCTTATCACCAAAAAGGAAAAGAAGCTCCATTAACTGCTAAGGTTTAAAAAACTTGCTCTTCTTTCTTGTAAAATACATTACTTTCAATTTTATTTTTTAATACTATTTTTCACTTTAATTTATAATTACCACTTTTGGAAATTTACTAATTTCATCAAATACATTACTTACCATAAAATTAAAATTCTAATGGTGTTTCATCAATTCTATCGAACATATCATGAAACATGGAAGTTGATCACGCCCAACTCTAGTCCTAAAAAGGACAAGCAGTCGCTGCAAATATAATCTGGTCTAAAAGTCCGAAGTTGAATCCCACGGAGAACTAAGGCTTAGCTATAGCTGTTTAATATCACTAAGAAAACAAGTTTGAACAATTTTCTAAATTATAAAGATTGAGATTTATATTTCTAACTAATTAACTAGCAAATACTAAAAAGCGATAAAATTATCAACTAACGAGACAAAGGGTTAGAGACTAAATTAAGGAGGTCTAGAGTTATGATTTTTTCAATTATCGGAATCCTTCCAGCTATGTTCCCCTACAATTTCACCTAAGTATTCTTTACTGATCGTG
This sequence comes from Nicotiana sylvestris, assembly GCF_000393655.2. Taxonomy (NCBI): domain Eukaryota; kingdom Viridiplantae; phylum Streptophyta; class Magnoliopsida; order Solanales; family Solanaceae; genus Nicotiana; species Nicotiana sylvestris. Next base: position 15,832,343 of record NC_091064.1, read on the forward strand.
AGCACTTTTGGCGCCGTAATTCTCTCTCGAGTAACTACAACAAATTGCTAGACATATTTTCTCGAGCTACTCTAGTTGACTTCATTTAACCGCTCGCTATGACCACGTCAAGGCTTTGTTATTTCTAAACCTACCTGTAAACTCACTGTATTGATTTATCACATACGTTAGGAGTGACGTTGTTCAACAACCACCTAAATATGTATCCTTTCTCAAGCAACACATAATAAATAGGCACAGTCCATCGATGGACATTCAGTCAACTGAAATAAGCACGCAGTTGAACAAGTAGATAAATCCAAAGGTTAAATTATATTAAAACATAACAAGAATTCATCCTCCAAGAGGTTCCATCAAAACTCTAGATAATAAATTAGCTATTCATAATAGTATGCAAAAATACAATACTAGAATTCATAACCAATAATAGAAATAGGAAGAAAGAAGTGAGAAACTTGTAGAAGAATTCTCCGCCTTGCTCCTAGTATGTTCTTGCCTCCTTCGGTCGAATCCCCGGTCTCCTTAGCCTACTTAAGTCTAAATTATGTCCAAAGTATGTCAAACGTGCTCAAAATACCATTTTTCCATGTATATATACCAAGTAGGGTCGGGCCCAAACAATTATACCTTCTCATACGCGAAAAAGGACACTTTTCCAGGTCAGGACGTTCGTGGCCGCGGATTTTTCACCATGTTCTGTTTGGAATTTGGAAAAATGTAAAATATGAAAGTTGTATCCCTTTGAATTAAATTTCCAACCATATATTGTGGAGTTCAAATGGAGTTCTGAGCAAAAAGGTATATGTATTTTACTAGACAGTGCGCAATATGCCTACTCGATTCTTCGTTCATTCTTAACTATCATCCGTTGATCCCCGAACACGATCTCGGCTTAATTCCTTAAGATTATACTCAGACTTCAAAGCTCCAAATCACTTGAATTCATTCCATAACATCTACATAGCTCGAAATCACTCCTACAAGGCATAAAACACACAATTAGTGAAAAACACTAGCGATTAAAGCTCAAACTCAATTAAAGTGCAGTAAATTAGAGTGTAATAAGCAACTAAAATACGTAATTATAGCCTATTATCAGAAGTCAAATTCTAATGGTAATAAATTCATTATTCAATCCTCTTTTGTGCATACACTACTAAGGCTGGTAGGAAAGCAAAAAAAAATTATCAATTTTCGACCGACTTTAATCCGTCGATATAAGGCTGGTCGGTAATAAATGGCGACCGAAGTAGGTCGTAATTTTTGACCGGTTTTGATCGGTCAATTAAATATCATAAACGACCAAAAAAGAAAAAATATACTGAAAAACGCGGCCTAAGTCAGTTGGTATTTTCCGACCGAAGTCAGTCGGTATTCTTAATTAGGTAAGTAGAAAATGCACCATCTGAGAATTGAACCGGGTCTGTACCGTGGCAGGATACTATTCTACTACTAGACCATTGGTACATTTTGGTTCAAAGCTTCTGTTATTTTAGTTGTACTCTTTAATTGCATTTTCGTGCGAAAATAACCGATCGATTTCGGTTAGTTTTATTAAATAAAATAAAATTACCAGTCGAAATTAGTTGGTTTTTAAAAATGACCGACCGAAATAACTTACTGATCTCGTTCAATTTTTTGAATATTAATTTTAATTTATTTTAGATGAAAACCCGACCAAAGTTTGTGGGTTTCTTAAAAAATAAATTTGGCGGACACAAAAATAGTTTTCCGCATTTTGCGCCAAAAAAACGATCGAAGTTAGTTGGTTTTGCACTAAAAAATTGTAAAAAGGTATATTTTGAAAAACCGACCTTCTTGACCGATTGAAGTCGGTCGGTCAGCCGCGGTCGATTTTGGCCGAATTTCTAGTAGTGATATACCACAATTCCTACTATCTGATGTTAGAATAATAATAACAAACCTAGTGTGATCTCACAAATAGGGTTTTAGGGAGGATACTGTATACGGAGACCTTACCGGTATCTTGTGAAGGTAGAGTGACTATTTTTGATTGACTTTCCACTCAAGGAATGACAAAAAAAGCAGTAGTAACAAGCAGTAAAAACAACAAGATAATAAGATAATTAGAAAATACAAGAATTATACTAATACTACCACTACTAGAAATTCGGCAAAAACCGACCATGGTCGACCAAAGTTGGTCAACTTTCAAAATATTTTATTTTATAATTTTTTTTACGAAACCGACCAACTTTGGTTGGTTTTCTTTGGCGCAAAAATACGGAACCAACTTTGGTCGGTTTTTCATTTAAAATAAATAAAAATTAATATTAAAAAAATCGACCGAAATCAATCGGATAATTCGGCCGGTCATTTTAAAAAATAGACCAACTTTGGTTGGTAATTTTATTTTTAATAAAACAGACCAACTTTGGTCGGTTATTTTCGTGCAAAAATACAATTAAAGAGTATAAATGAAATAAAAGACAGTTTTAAAATAAAATACACCAATGATCTAGTGGTAGAATAATATCCTGTCACAGTACAGACCCCGGTTCGATTCTCAGATGGTGCATTTTTTAATTATATATTACAATACCGACCAACTTTGATCGGTTTTTTCGGCAATTTTTTTGAATCTAATTGACCGACCAAAGTTGGTCGGTAATTTCCGACCAACTTTGGTCGGTATGCCTTTCCGACCTTCAAAATACCGTCCACACGTAAATGGTCATGTTTTGGACAGTTATTGGCCATTACTGACCAACTTTGGTTGTTTTTTTTAGACGGTTTTGCCCGAATTTCTAGTAATGTACTAATATGAAAAAGAAATATACTCGACTACCCCTACTAATCATCTATCCTAATTCTCGACTCTCATACTCTTCTATCAAGGTCATGTCCTTGATTAATTGAAGTTGTGTCATGTTCTGCCTAATTACACTCCCTTTATCTAATGTGAGACAAGTTAATTGAAAATTACCGAGGATATAATTAAGTGTAGGTTTTGCTTTTCTCCCTTTTCTTGTTTTTTCGGATGTGTTAGCATAACGATGGGTCTATTATATTAGAATGGAGAAATACATAAAGCACCCCTTTAAGTTGTCCTCAACGATCAATTGAACACCTCAACTGAGGCCATTTCTAGCTAGACACTTTATTTATTCACAAAAGTTGATCAACAAAACACCCGGCCATGTTAGCCTCTATCGCGTGAAATACACTATCCAGGACGCGAGTTGCCTATCTAAAATTAGGTTTTTCTTTTTCTTTTTCTAAAATAATATGGACCCTACCTAATTTTCACACCTTTCTCCTCCAATTTTCACACTTCCTCCTCTCAATATCAGTTTTTTGCCAAGAGAACCAAATCACACAGTAGCAAAACAGACACATAGTAGCAAATCATTTTTCTTTTGAGAAGCATTTGTGACAACAAAAATTTCACATTTGGTTTTGAAAAGAAACACCAGAATCTGTAAAAACATGGCCAGAAGAAGAAGAGGAAGAAAAAAATGGCAAAAAGAAGAAGAAATTGAAAATATCACTGGTAGTACTAGTTTGATGGAGTCCATTTTACGAGCTATAATCTTGGTGTTCCTATGAATCATTGTGTAGATAAAGGCGATGGAAGTTGGGGTCGATTGCGTGAGATTGAAAGGGGTTGATTTGGATTGAAAGGAAGAAGATGAATAGGGTGGGGTTGCGCAGGTTTTGGTTTGGAAGAAGAAGATGAAGTTGGAGGGGGGGGGGGCGGAGGAGAAAGGGCGCTGGAAAAGGATTTTTTCTTATTTAAATTTATTTTCTTTTTTTGGTTAATTGTATGTGTTAAGTTTTAATTACAAATTACATGTGTCGTTCATTGATTGGCTCATTTAGCAAGTGTAACTCACTCATCTGGTATGCTGCACTAGGGTGTCTATTTGATTTGCTTAATAGTCACTTGAAGTGTCTAAATGCTAAATGGACCAATTGAGGTGTCTGGCTGATCATTGAGAACAACTTAAAGGGCGCTTTATGTATTTCACCTATTAGAATTGATTTAGTCAATTTTGACGAAGATACATGGTTCAATTTTGAGAAAACTACCCGGCTAAGCATTTTTTTAAAATTATTTAAGAAAATGATCACTTTTTGTTTATTCCATAAATAGTAGATTTTTTTCTTACATAATTAGCATATTGCAAAGATTATGGGATAGTTAATTAGCAAATTATACTGGAACTCCAGTATATTATACTGGAGTTTGGAGTTCTAGTATATTATACCGGAGCCAGCAAAGTATACCGGTCCAGCATAATATACTGAAAGTTCATACACAGGTATATTGAACTCCAGTATATTATGCTGGACCAATCTCTGTTGCAGCAAGATAGTGGCTATTTTCAATGACTTGGCAAACACTGGCTATTTTTGAATGACCAGTCCGAAAATTGGCCAGCACGTACTATTTTAAGCATAAAACTGGGGCATTTGCATCTATACCCAGTTTTGAGTCACAATTGAACTTATACCCGCTTTGCAAAAAAAAAATTACAAGTCTACCCACTTTTAGAATAACTTCAGACATACAGGCCTGAAGTAGCAAAAACTTATGTCTGAATTTGAACTTCAGAATTTTTTGACTGAAGTGTGACCTTATCAAAGCAAAACTTCAGATATTTTCGCCTGAAGTTTGGGTTGAAGAACCTCAGTTAATAGTGCAAACTTCAGACCCGCTGAAGAACTTCAGACTTGGAATTAGCTGAGAACACAACCAAATTAGATAAAAGATCAAGAAAAAAAATCTTGCTTATAAATATAAAAACCACCAGTGTAAGGGACTCCAGTCCATATATTCAACATAATACAATGTACTTAATACAAAATTCATACCTTAGTGCTAAATCACTACATATTTCATATTCATTTAATAATACTTACACAGAGTCACATGTGTTTGAGAGAGAAAGGAAGAAGAAGAAGAGGAAAAGAAAGGAGGAAGAAAGGAGCGCACAGGTTGCAGGAAGAAGGAGGCGCCTGAAGTTGTAAAAATTATGGTATATGTTAAATAATTTTAAAATATCGGGGCATTTTCATCTATACCCGCTTTTTGGGTCACGTTTTAACTTGTTCCCACTTTGCAAAAAAAAATTGCAAGCATACTCACTTTTTCGCGTAACTTTAGCATACGAGGCTGAAGTAGCAAAGACAATCGCGCAAAACTTCAGCATTCTAGTAGACGGGACAAAAGTAGCAAGTGTGCTGAATTTTTTATTTGTAATTGCTGAACTTAAGCATAGTAACTGAAGTTTTGTTCTATATTTTTGCTGAAGTTTTTGTTTGTAATTGTTGAAGTTTTTGTTTTTGTAACTGGCGAACTTCAGCTCTAGAGCTGGAGTTTTTGTTTTGTAACTGGCGAACTTCAGCTCTAGAGCTGAAGTTTTTGTTTGTAACTGGCGAACTTCAGCCTTCTTAGAGTTGAACTTCAACCTACTACATTGTGAATGCTCTATATATCTTTCAGCTTGTTGGAAGGTTCGTCTCTTATTTATGTCTTTTTCTTTTTCAGTATACTCTTTTACCAATTATTTCTTGCAAATTTAGTAGAGATTACATGTTTTGAATGACTAAATTCTCTAATCTGTTGGAACATATGAATTCATTAGGTTGTCAAGCCTCTGCTGCAGGAGAGGACAAGAAAGAAGCTGAAAAGCTTTGAATTTCTTCTAATGGAACTATCAGATTGAGCGCGGATAAAACTTTGAGGAGGAGAAGGAGGAGGAGAAAAGGGGCTGAAGTTATTTAAAAAATGGGTACAAGTTAAAACGTTTTTTTAAAAATGGGTATAGGTTAAATGTGGGCAACCAAATAGGGCACTCCGTGCAATTTTTACAAAATATGAGTATAGGTTAAATGGGGGCGACCAAATAGGGCGTCCTGTACAACTTTTACCATAAAACTGCTCTTTGGTCTAAAAAGATTTTCAACCAGCAGAAAACTCCTCGCTGGTCACCACTTCGGAAATATCTCGTACCAACTTTAAAATTTTAATTTATTTACTAATTCAAGTATACCTGGTATATTTCAAGGTATATTATTATTGGGATGACATTATATATATATATATATATATTAAAATGTATATTTAAAATTATGTATATTATTATTGGCAGACATTATATATATATATATATATATATATATATACACCCCTTACATGTCTGCCTTTTTTTCAAATATACTGAATGATATATAATCTCAATATGCAATTTTAAAATACAAAATATGTCGATATATAGGGGATATCACATGTATTAAATATATACAAGATAGACTTAAAAATAAGATACATGTATCATATCAAATTATCAATTCAATATACAAGATTATACATTAATATTTTAGAACATAATTATCTTGTCTTAATTGTATTTTATTTGTTAAACATATTTGAAAGATAATATTTTGAGTTAAAAAATAGGAAAGAAAACATTGGAGTTATTATACCTTATTCCCTTCTTTTAGGAATTTATTATGGTATTGTTAATATTAGTTGCCATAATAGATTGGTAACAGGCGAGAACGACATTAAGTTGCTGCCATTTTTATTAATTATGGATTACTGCTATGCTTATGTTAAATTTTCTAGAGTAGTGCCTACTTATGGATTACTTTAATTTTATTTATTATCCATGAGCTCATTGTGAAGGAACAATGGTCATCTTCTCAAGTCAACTATATATAACTGTCGTACCAAAATTTATTGATTATAATTAGGATTGTGATGACGAAGATGATGATGTAATTACACATTAATTAATTTATTAAAAAAATATCTAAGCTTAAGTCATTAGTAAGAGGATTCTATATAGACCATTCGAAGTGTGATTACATAAGACTACTTGTGAGTTGAGAATATTCGCTAATGGATAAACGTGTACAACCGACCCCATTAGCGTCTCATAGTTGACATTTTATTACTTTTTTGAAGTTTCCTAAATTAGTAGACCGTGATATAATTCAACACTTCCATAGCAAAATTCTTGGTGACGTTTGGTACAGTTTCATGGAAAACAATTTAATGAATAATGTTTCATGGTTCGGATTTCCTTGAAAATGTTAACATATGTTTGGTTGGTGAATAAAAATATTTTCTGCAAAAATATACTATACACTATGAAATATTAATAATAGTAATAGCAAATCAGTTAGTACTTAAATGAAATTTATGAATACTAAATATATAATATTTAAGTGTTAATTGGACTAAGTAATATGAGTTAAAAATTTAAAGAGTTTAAAGTAGTTGATATTCGGCTTAAACTATGTATATTTATGTGCATATTGCCTTACATTTTACTCATGTTTCGTAGATTTCGGATGTGTAATGCAATAATTTCTGCTAATTAGTGGTATTTTTATGTATAGGAATCATCCGGAGGCAATTTGGGACGAAGGTGCGTGAATTGAAGCGAAAAGGGGAAGAAACGAGAAAAAGTTACAAAGTAGCACCACAGGTAGCTTGGGGCGCTACATATGGCGCAGTTTCCAGGTCCTCAAAATTTTCAGCGCCAGGACTAGCGCCCCACGCTACCCTGGGCGCTGGTGACGTAAAGTTGTCCTATTTCTCCCGAGACTTGGTTATTTCGACTCAAGACACCCCCCAACTCGTATAAAAGCAAACCTAAATCTATTTTGGAGGGGGAGACGCCTATTTAAGAGAGAAACACAAGTACGAAACACTTGGGGAGCATGGAATTCATCGATTCTTCCATTCTTCATCTAGTATTCATAGTTTTTATGTTTAAAAACGATATTTTGATTATTGTTATGAACATGAGCGTCTAAAAACCTTATTATTCTGGGGTTATGGGACGTTCTTGACTATTGTAATTTGAGGGTTGATTGTTTTGCTTGATTTATCAAATTAATTTGTTTATTCAATCTTGCATTTAATTATTCTATTCCGTAGCTAACAATATAGTACTATCTACGAATTTATAGTTGAACTCAAAAGTAGGAATTATAGATTGCATATAGGATTGAATAGAGTAAGTTCTTGAATCCGAGCATCAAAGAATAGATTCGTAATTAGGTTAGACATATTCTAATTTCCTTACTTCGTTATTTTTGCAGGAAATATACATGCATTCTTGTCAAGTTTGATTCCATAGACATATAGTCTTAGGTTAGCCTGAATAGGCAAGCGCAGCGTCGATAGAACATTGGGAGCATAATAAAACCTGCTAATCAACATATTAGATAAGTCAAGTAATTTCATCATCAACCTAAAAAACGCAATAGGAGAGACGTCAATCCCATAACCCTAGCTCTCATTGAATTCTTTCTAAGAGTTTGTTTGCTCTACTTGCGATCTTTTTTTCTTGCTTGCTTATTAGTTTGTAGTAATTCAGTTATAAAAATCACAATCATCTTCTTTACACTCACCTGAGCATTAAATTTATAAATAGCTTAGATTGGACAATAGTTGATCATAAATCCTCGTGAAAGCAATACTTTCTTATCACTTTATTACTTGTCGACCGCGTATACTTGCGTGTGCATTTGGACCCAACAAGTTTTTGGCGTCATTGCCAAGGATTTAGAAATTAGTTATTTGTCTGAAATAACCTCTTATTTGTTTTTGTTCAAGTGTTAATCTGTTTAACTGTTTCTGACTCTACATGTGTCACCTTGAATGCTAAGAAGAAGCAACAGTTTGAATAACCTTCCTCTTCCTGATTCCTGAACCCGAAAAACTCTTCCACAAGTTAAGGAGGGAGGCGGAAGAAAGAGGAAGAATTATAGAGTTGGGTATTGTAGTCCAACCACAACCAATCGAGATGGCAGAAAATGAAGAAAGACCGGTGATTGAGGCAGCAAGGCCTTGTCTCGCGAACTTGACTCAGGCTATCGTGAAACCTAATATAACTAGACACCTTGAGCTGAAGCAGTATATGGTGCAACTAATTCAATCCACAAGGTGTCACGACCCAAAATCCACTAAGGGTCGTGATAGCGTCGGACACCACTGTCAGGCAAGCCAACCAAAAATACTTAATTAAATTCTCGTTTTAATGATTTTGAAAGCTACGATTTTCCTTCAATTTTACTAGTAAAAGATAACCATTTCAAATTAAATATAATTGCTAAGAAGTTAATGCAAAATACTCCATATTCTCCCAAAACCCGGTGTCACAAGTGCATGAGCAAATTTCTAGGAAATGAAATGAAATACAGTAAATGTCCGGAATACAAATTGGACAGAAATAAAAATATAGTACAATACTTTGAAGGAAACTCTGCTGGCTGCGAGTCGTCTCGGTGTATGCAGCTCATCTAAGTCTCCGTATCATCCATGTTGCTGCGCCAAACTAGGCCACTAGACACACACGGACCTGTGCGACAAAAATTCATAGCAAGTGTAGTATGAGTACAAAAATAATGTGTACCCAGTGAGTATCCCGTCTAATCTCGAAGAAGTAGAGACGAGAGGTCGACTTCGACACTTACTAGTGGTCCAATAGTAATATATTATTAATGCGAATAATCATGGATTTATTAAAAACGACAATAAATTCAAATAAGTCACGAAACAATTAAACATTCCTTTTTAATATTAAAAAGTCTCCAAATTCATAATCTATTAATTATCAATTTATCTCAGACCAGGGATGCAATATCAATTTATAAATCTCAAGTAAGCATTACAAGCATGCGCAAAACATGCCGAGGTTGTACGACCCGATCCAACAGGTATTTAAACTGTGCACTGCCAGAGGGTCAAATGGCGCGAACCATAGATGCATCTATTTAATCTACCGAGGCGTTCGGCCCATTCCAAAAAAAAAAAAAACACACAGACAGTTAATCAAGAAGTCATCAGGGAACAATTATCCAAAGAAAAGCCAATTCTCTTTTAACAATTTAAGAAAATGAAGTTTAATCTTTTTAAAAATTCATTTACTAATTCGATGTGATTTAAGCAATTCAAACTATCAATAAGATTACAAATATTCCAAGTATAACATGCTTTAGGGTCCTAGACTACCCGGACTTACACATAATAGTAGCTACGCACGGACTCTCGTCACCTCGTGTGTACGTAGCCGCCACAAATAGAAGCATAAATCCAATTAATTTACCTATGGGGAAATTTCCCTCGTACAAGGTTAGAAAGGAGAATCACCTCGCTCCGAAGTTCCATAACGTGCATTCCACACCCTTCCGATGACTCAAATTTATGCACAACGCTCCAATAATAGCCAATAATTATACAAATCCATTAATATATGTTCAATTACTCATAATAATCCAATTTATAACAATTTCTAACCCCGATCGAAAAGTTAACAAAAATGCCCTCGGGCCCACATGCCCGGATTCCGAAATTTTTCGAAGATAAAGTTTACTCATAACCTCACGAACTCAAATACATAATTTACGCTCAATTCCAAGTCCAAAATCATGGTCAAAATTCAAGAATACTAATTTTCTAGGTTTTCCCTCCAACCCCAAGTTTCTAGCAATTTTCATACTTTAATCCATAATAATACCATGTATTGAACTCACAAGGGGAGGAATTAACTTACCTCATGTTTGATGATGAAATCTCACTCTTCAAAGGCTCCAAAATCGCCCAACCAAGAAGAAAAATGGAGGACAATGGGCCAAATCCCGATTTTAAAGAACTCACTAACTCCAGCACTTCCGCACCAGCAGTCACTTGACCGTTTCTGCGGTTCCGCAGGTGCAGCAGGCCCGCTTCTGCGATCTTCCTCTAGCCCACTCCACTGCGCATTTGCCCCTTCTTCACCGCAGGTGCGGTCCCGCTTCTGCGGCGGGGCGACCGCATCTGCGGCCCCAGCACTCCCAGCCAAAGTCGTATCAGCGACCCTCATGGCCGCTTCTACGGCTCCGCACCTGCGGCCAAAACCTCGCAGGTGCGGTTGCATTAGATACCAGCTGCTTCAACCCTTTATCAAATTTCCAATTTTTAATCCATTCACCATCCAGAATCCACCCAAGGCTCCCGGGACCCCGTCCAATCACACCAACTAGTCCCAAAATACATTACGAACTTGCTCGAGGCCTCAAATCATATCAAACAATGCTAAAATCATGAATCGGCCTCAAATCCAAGCTTAATAAACTTTAGAATTTCAAACTTCTACATTCGATGCCGAAACTTATCAAATCTCGTCCGATTGACCTCAAATTTTCCACACAAGTCATATTTGACATTACGGACCTACTCTAACTTTTGGATTCAGAATCCGACCCCGATATCAAAAAGTCCACTTCCGGTCAAACTTCCCTAAAACCTTCAAATTTCTAACTTTCGCCAAATGATTCCAAAATGACCTACGGACCCCCAAATCCACTTTTGATCGCGCTCCCAATACTAGAATCACCATACAGAGCTATTCCCAGACTCAGAATCCCAAACGGGCATTGATAACACTAAAATGCACTTCAACCCAAACTTATGAAATTCTTCCAAAAATTGTAACTCCCACAATAGGTGCCGAAATGCTCCCGGATCTGTCAAAACCCAATCCAGACATACATCCAAGTCCAAAATCATCATACGAACCCGTAGGAACCTTCGAATCCCGATTCCGAGGTCATTTACTCAAAAATTCAATCTTAGTCAATTCTTTCAACTTAAAGCTTTCGAAATGAGAATTCTCTTTTCGAATCAACTTCGAACTTCCCAGAGTTCAGTTCCGACCATGCGTACAAGTCATAATACCTGAAGTGAAGCTACTCAGGGCCTCAAACCGCTGAATGACGCGCTAGAGCTCAAAACGACCGGTCGGGTCGTTACATTCTCTCCCACTTAAACATACGTTCGTCCTCGAAAGTGCTGAGAACTGCGTTGGAGTTGTCCGAAATCACCGTTTAACACCTTGTACACCTACCCATGCTATCACAACTCAGTAAGGCACATTAGCTCGATCAAATCCAAAGATATCCTCTTTCATTTAGGCAAATAAGCCTTAGAGCCCAATTCCAACATTCAGAATTCTCTGCCAGGTCCGCTTCCAATATATGAACACTGTATCAATCACTACACGAGGTACCAGAACATGACTGTTGCCTTTGCTGAATTCTCACCATGAACCACATCATTCACAGGGCCATAATAACATTCTCTGATCATAATAACCGACATCCCCCGAGTCTGATGCTCACAATGCACCTCATGGTATATATAAGTCTTGTTCCAACGCTCGCAATACTGCCACGACAGAAGAGATGTGTAGAAATTCATAACCAACTGCCGGGTCAACAATCATTGAGTCTATACTCTTGACAAGAACCATTACCTCATTTTAAACCAAATAATGATCTTTGCTCTTTAATATACTTCATATAATCCAACTGTACTGATCCTAGATCCAATAATCTCATCTCACCCAGTACGAACTGCTCAGGCAATAAGCCACCCCGGTCATGATCAAAACTCCCATATGATGCCACAATATGCCAATAGGCTACCAACTCGAATGGGATACAAAAGGAAAATGAACTCTAGAAGGAACTACTCAACTCGCGCAACTAATACGAACCTTTCTCAGAAAATGGGAAACAAAACACACAAAATAGAATATAGAAACTGTACTCAACATCACACTATTGCGGCGTGCAACCCGATCCAAACAACATACCCATGGCGGTGTGCCACCCTATCCACACATAAAATTTCACATAAGGAGAGACACACCGAGCTAAATTGCTCATTACAACAAAATACCGAATATCAGTCACAAGCACGCTAAGTGCATAATACCATCCCTGGGGAGACATATAACGTCATAAGCTAACAAACTCAAGCACAACTGAGGTGCGATATATGTTCTGAAATGAAAGATCCATCTTGCTCACATAACACCATCGCTATGCGGGACCTCAACCCATAAGAAAATTATCGAGTTGTTCACCACTCACACGACACAATATAATATTACATGAAATAGCCTGCGACAAAATAACATCTCACGTCTGAATACTCCTCCATAAGGAGCGCTATGCTGAAATGAACATATCCAGCCTGATATAGAGCCCATATTCATACTTAAATCCATTCACAGACCTCAAGCCGATTCTGATTATACCGAACTAAGTCCATAATCTTTCCTAGGTCTATAATAACCCTCTTTTTCCCATACACACAGGAACATCCATCATAATCGGAGTAATCCTCCACAGTCCATAACCCAATAAATCGAGTGCCCTCCAGGCATCAATTCTCAAATTAGTGATATAGCCACAATCTTCACACTTGGTTTAAATCTTCGATCAATCAAGTGACTACATGTCACACTTACACTATCTCTCCATGAGACACGCTCCCACGACCTTTCGCACAGATAACAGGTCTGCACATCCATACTACCGGCCGTACTAACGCTGTAAAACATAACGAGAATCCATATCCAGATTGCAGCCTCTTTCACAAAACACTAATCACAGGTGACGCTGAACACAATACCAGCTTACTCTAACATTCACATCCATTTTCTGCTCCTCCGAGCTTGCGACATTCTCGCCAACACCAAACCGCAACCTCGGTTCCTCACTTTCAATTTTCATGCCGCTCAGTACACCTAACATGCCAATATGCAACAGTAATAGAATCTCATCTTAACTCCTGAACCACTAATAGAGTATGCATTTCATTATACAGAATCTTGTACTTAACTCATTCCATGAGGACCATAGCAACACACGAGTGAATTCTCATAATTGTAGAACATTCAAATCCTCAAGTAGTGGCCTAAGCCAGCACAACCCTTCTGGGGATCCGCCTACATATAACATGCCATAATACTTGAGTACTTCCAAAACAATATCAATTACGGTAGCCGTCGACCCTCGTACGCACCACCATCACTATGCCAATTCAACCATGGCTAACCAATCTATCTTCTTCAAGTTCATCCTTAACTTGCCTTAGAGATAATAATAGCTCATTCCTTACATCACCAACCTAAATCCGCACTCACCTTGAGTGAACCCATTCCACAAGACCACTTTGTCTCCAAACCTATGAATCGTTTCATACACCCCTTGCACGCACATTCACATCTTCAACTGATACACCCGTTCTGATAACTCCTTTACAAATCCAAAGTCTTTTTCCTATTTTTCCTCCTAATGCTACACTGCAAGTCAAAGCATCATAGTACATTCTGAGCCTCTTATCGTAAGCCGCTACAAAGCTTGATTCTTAACCATACTTATAGGCTCGAAATCATTAGGCACCACACTTTAACTTTTAAATCCACTAGGACCGTTGTTGAGAGCCACCCACTCTGACTTGGTCCCGAATATAGTTAGCTCCAAGAATCTTCTAGCACATGAACACCCTCTCGTCGAAGCGCCCGACCGAATCACTTTCCTTGAAACCCACATCTATACAAGGCATTACTCCTAAACCATTTTCCTAAGTCTGAACATGGGTCAATAAGGCCAACCATAGCATACTTCCAAAATAATATCAATTACGAAGGCCGTCGAGCCTCGCACGCACCGCCATCGCTACGCCAATTCAACCATGTCTAACCAATCTATCTTCTTCAAGTTCATCCTTAACTTGCCTTAGAGATAATAATAGCTCATTCCTTACATCACCAACCTGAATCCGCACTCACCTTGAGTGAACCCATTCCACGAGACCATCTTGTCTCCAAACCTATGAATCGTTTCATACACCCCTTGCACGCACATTCGCATCTTCAACTAATACGCCCGTTCTGATAACTCCTTTACAAATACAAAGTCTTTTCCTATTTTTCCTCCTAATGCTACACTGCAAGTCAAAGCATCATAGTACATTCTGAGCCTCTTATCGTAAGCCGCTACAAAGCATGATTCTTAACCATACTTATAGGCTCGAAATCGTTAGGCACCACACTTTAACTTTCGAATCCACTAGGACCGTTGTTGAGAGCCACCCACTCTGACTTGGTCCCGAATATAGTCAGCTCCAAGAATCTTCTAGCACATGAACACCCTCTCGTCGAAGCGCCCGGCCGAATCACTTTCCTTGCATCTATACAAGGCATTACTCCTAAACCATTTCCCTAAGTCTGAACATGGGTCAATAAGGCCAACCATAGCATACCTTTAACAATCTTTTGCTCAAAACCACTTATACTATCTTCCTTTAGCTGAAATAGCCTACCGATATGCTAAAATCAAGAAATCTCACCAATAGACGACCATGCAATCCAACCATAGGCGGTGGGACTCTCCCACTTAGCTTGAAGACACTATTACATAACTCTAGAACCCACCAAGATTCTTTATCTCTTATTGACATGACCTTGCACAATCAAACAGTCAAATTCCTTGAAATCCTTCCGTTAGTACTTCATGAACACTCTAAATCTCCATCAATATTCATATATTCGGCCTCTTACCGGATGACCAGTAAAATCCTTCGCAAAAGCTTTGCCAACCATGCGACTGCTAACCTACTCATAGGGGATAACCCACTTATGGAAATTACCTACTACGACATCAATAACCCATCCTGAGCCCGTGCTCATTCACCAGCAGCACAAGTCCATTCACTCCTCGTGGACATCAATTAAATGTGCGACAATATCCTTCCATTCCAAGTCATGTTGCATCCTTCTTCATGTCAAGCAACTCCCTTCTGTCATATCCAACCTCCCGCCGCATAATAGCCAATACTTCAAATTAAATCAGTAGACCCAATCACTGTCCACTAACATTCCCAAATTATTCCGAACTTTCCTCAAGGGTGCGTAGTCATCCTACCACAAAACCCATATGCAACTCTGCCACTCTCCCACTTTGGCAAAACTCACTCTTTTAACCAGCTACTCGACCCTCGCTTCTTATACCTGGCCTTCTAGAAATTTAACCACCGCCCGATACTCCCCACATGTCCTTCCCCATCCTTTACTGCTCAGTTGTTGCTCTAATTCAATCTCTATCTCTGAAACATTTGAACCAACAGATTGCCACTAACTTTAAACCTCCTTGAAGGTCATATTTCTTAAGCCATCAACACCAGAAACACCGATTCAATCCTGAACCGCCACACACCGCTATCTCTGACGGTCGCCTCTCCATTAACATTTTGCAATATCCTGCTCCAAAGGCAAATTGAATAAAACCATAATGCCAGCGAGCTTAACATATTCAATCGAGGATGACAATACGATGGCGCTGATGAAAATTGCACCACGCTAGAAACACTAAGTCTCGTTACTCCATCAATCCAAACCTGAACATTCATAGTCTGATTGCCCTTCCTCTGCCGAGAATAGAATACGAAATCTCTGAATCACACACTGAGTAGACCTCCTTTCAAGTCGTTCACCGCCCCAACACATGGGCAAGATTCCTATCACTACGTCAATACCATGCGATAACCAATCATGAACAATCATAGCAATCTATGGATAGACTCAAACTCTCAAAAGTGCAGTTACCGAGCTAAAATAACGGAATATCCTTCCGCAAGGCGACGACAATAGCCCAACAAACTATGCTGGGAGAAATATCCCGCATCACATCTGTAGTACCATTACAATTATTCAATCCTCGATTTATAATAAGCGCTTCGCGTCGCGTAGGATTGAGTAGCAAGGAAACAAGGGCATAAGCCCCAAAGAAATCAAATCGCACGATGAGGAAACAAGAAGGGAAGTACTCCTAACAACCCTATAGCCTCTCGAAGATAAGTACTCCTTTTTTATATTAAAAAGTCTCCAAATTCATAATCTATTAATTATCAATTTATCTCAGACCAGGGAGGCAATATCAGTTTATAAATCTCAAGTAAGCATTACAAGCATGCGCAAAACATGCCGAGGTCGTACGACCCGATCCAACAGGTATTTATACTGTGCACTACCAGAGGGTTGAATGGAGCGAACCATAGATGCATCTATTTAATCTACCGAGGCGTTCGGCCCGTTCCAAAATTAAACATACACAAACAATCAATCAAGAAGTAATCAGGGAATAATTACCCAAAGAAAAGCCAATTCTCTTTTAACAATTTAAGAAAATGAAGTTTAATCTTTTTAGTAATTCATTTACTAATTCGATGTGATTTAAGCAATTCAAACTATCAATAAGATTACAAAATTCCAAGTATAACATGCTTTTGGGTCCTAGACTACCCAGACTTACACATAATAGTAGCTACGCACGGACTCTTGTCACCTCGTGCGTACGTAGCCCCCACAAATAGAAGCATAAATCCAATTAATTTACATATGGGGAAATTTCCCTCTTACAAGGTTAGAAGGGAGAATCACCTCGCTGCGAAGTTCCATAACGGGCATTCCACGCCCTTCCGATGACTCAAATTGATGCACAACACTCCAATAATAACCAATAATTATGCAAATCCATTAATATATGTTCAATTACTCATAAAAATCTAATTTATAACAATTCCTAACCCCGATCGAAAAGTTGACAAAAACGCCCTCAAGCCCACGTGCCCGGATTCCAAATATTTTGAAGATAAAATTTACCCATAACCTCACGAACTCAAATACATAATTTACCCTCAATTTCAAATCCAAAATCGTGGTCAAAATCCAAGAATACTAATTTTCTAAGTTTTCCCTCAAACCCCAAGTTTCTACCAATTTCCATACTTTAATCCGTAATAATACCATGTATGTAACTCACAAGGGGTGTAATTAACTTACCTCATGTTTGATGATGAAATCCCCCTCTTCAAAGGCTCCAAAATCGCCCAACCAAGAAGAAAAATGGAGGATAATGGGCCAAATCCCGATTTTTAAAGAACTCACTGACGCCAGCACTTTCGCACCAGCGGTCATTTGACCGCTTCTGCGGTTCCGCTTCTGCGGCACATGGCCCGCTTCTGCGATCTTCCTCCAGCCCTCTCCACTGCGCATCTGCGCCTTCTTCACCGCAGGTGTGGTCCTGCTTCTGTGGCGGGGCGACCGCATCTGCGATTCCAGCATTCCCAGCCAAAGTCGCATCTGCGACCCTTATGGCCGCTTTTGCGGCTCCGCACCTGCGGCCAAAACCTCGCAGGTGCAGTTACATCAGATACCAGCTTCTTCAATCCTTCATCAAATTTCTAATTTTTAACCCGTTAACCATCCGGAGTCCACCCGAGGCCCCCGGGACACTGTCCAATCATACCAACCAGTCCCAAAACACATTACAAACTTGCTCGAGGCCTCAAATCATATCAAACAATGCTAATCATGAATCGACCTCAAATCCAAGATTAATGAACTTTAGAATTTCAAACTTCTACATTCGATGCCGAAACCTATCAAATCTCGTCCGATTGACCTCAAATTTTGCACACAAGTCATATTTGACATTACGTACCTACTCTAACTTTCGGATTCGTAATCCGACCCCGATATTAAAAATTCCACTTTTGGTCAAACTTCCCTAATATCTTCAAATTTCTAACTTTCGCCAAATGACTCCAAAATGACCTACGAACCCCAAATCCACTTCTGATTTTGCCCCCAATACTAGAATCACCATACAGAGCTTTTCCCAGACTCGGATCCTAAACAGACATTGATAACACTGAAATGTACTCCAATCCAAACTTTTGAAATTCTTCCAAAAGTGCTAACTCCCATAATAGGTGCCGAAATGCTCCTAAGTGTTTCAAAACCCGATCCGGACATACGCCCAAGTCCGAAATCATCATACGAACCTGCTGGAACCTTCGAATCCCGATTCCGAGGTCGTTTACTCAAAAATTCAATCTTAGTCAATTCTTTCAATTTAAAGCTTCTAAAACGAGAATTTTCTTTCCGAATCAACTCCGAACTTCCCAAAGTTCAGTTCCGACTATGCGTACAAGTCATAATACCTAAAGTGAAGCTACTCAGGGCCTCAAACCGCTGAACGATGTGCTAGATCTTAAATCGATCGGTCGGGTCGTTACACAAGGTTATTTGTGGGGTTGTTAAGTGAAGATTCCTAAAGGCATATACAGAATTTGTTGGAGATTACAGATACATACAACTATTCGAACGTCTCTAAGGACTATGTCAGACTGACTTTGTTTCCCTTTTCTCTAATGAGGGAAGCAAAGGAATGGTTAAACAAGGAGCCCGCAAACTCGATCCATACTTGGGATGATCTGGCAATAAAATTCCTAATCAAGTTTTTTCCCACTAAGAAGACAAAGGCACTGAGGAGCCAAATTTATGGGTTTCAACAATGAGATGGTGATACTCTTTGTTAAGCTTGGGAAGATATAAGAAACTCCTCAGAGACTGCCCCCATCATTGAAAGACAGATGTGGTACTAGGACATACGTTTGTGGATGGGTTGGACGAGACCTCCAAATTGAAACTAGACTCAGCTTATGGAGGGAGTTGCATGCAAAAGTCATATAGTGAAATCCAACCTCTACTCAACAATTTCACTGCAAATGATCATAACTGACAAGGTGAGGGTGACTCAAGAAGGATTATAAAACAGAAAGCAACAACTACAATTGAACTGGATGAGATGTCAGTCATGCGACCAGAAATTTCTAAACTTACCAACCCAACCAAGTGGCTAAGATGGAAATGGGTCAAGGGAATCAAATGCAGCATGTCCAGAAGATGGCCATATGTTGTGAAATTTGTGGAGAAGGTCACACGAGTGACCAATGTCCGGTGAATCTAGAATCTGTTTATTATGTGAGCCAACAGAGCAGAGGCCCAATGAACCAAAATGCACAATATGTGAATATTTATAATCCCAACTGGAGAAACCACCCGAATTTCTCATGGGGTGGAAATCAGGCAATCAATACAGACCCAAGGGCACTACAATCAGCCCGAAAAGCCACCACAACAGGTAGAGGAAAACACTAATGATATTTTTGAAAAGCTATTACATCACGACTCGGATTTTCCACCATCGAGAGTGATGGCGCCTAACCTTTCAGTTGCTAGGCAAGCCAACAATTAGAGATTTAATACGCTAACTCTTAAACAATTCAGTAAATAACAAAATTAAACCATAACAGATAAAAAGAGTGCGAAATTTTATAATAACCCAAATAATTATACACAACTACCCAGAATCTAGTGTTATATCTCACGAACTTCTAAGAGTCACTACAATAGCTGGATGAAGGAAAGTACAACTGTTTTCGAGTTAAAAGAAACAGTAAACTGAAATAACTGGAAGGGGACTCCATGGTCAGCGAAGCCGACAGATCTACCTTGGGTCTCCTGTGAGATTGAAGTCAGCAGCTCAACTCGGGTCAACACGGTCCAGTACCGAAATCTACACAGAAAGTGTAGAGTGCAGTATCAGTACAACTGACTCCATGTACTGGTAAGTGTCGAGTCTAACCTCAGCAAATTAGTGACGAGGCTAGGACAAGACACCCCCAAACAAACTTGTACAGTTTATCAATACATATACACTTATAACAACAACTAAAGAAACAAGGCAAGAAATATTGGGAAGGGGCATGCTGAGAGGATTACAAGACAAGAATTACAACGGAACTGAGAACATGATCCATCATTATACCTTAAATAGATAGAAATGGGTAAACACAATAAACGAAAGTGCACGAGATCACCCTCCGTGCTTTCACTCTCAACCTCACTGGATAAAATAATAGAAACGTGCACGACATCACCTTCGTACTTTTATTCTCAACCTTACCATAATAAATAATAGGAACATGCTCGACATCTCCCTTCGTGCTTTATCACTCACTCACAAAACATTGCACATCATCACCCTTCGTGCTTTAACAATCTCCCTCACCAAAACAATGAACAATGACAACGGGGAGATAGGAATATCCAGAACAAATCTTACTTCAACACTTAGTTCCACAATACCAACCTCAACTTTGAGCCAATACTCAATCATACCAAATTTAATAAAACATGATAAAGAAATTGCTCAACACATCGTATAGCTAGTCTAAACATGAACAATGTGATCAAAGAATACAACATTTACAAGAATAAGAATCACTCACATGCTATGACTCGACAACAACGCATATAGACTCTTCACCTCACCTATGCGTTGTACTCAACATCCAAACACGTAGCAAATAGGCAAATAATACCTAATCCCTCAAGCCAAGGTTAAACACAACACTTACCTCGCTCAAATGGCCAAACTCAAAGCTCAATCACCGCTTTTCCCTTCACACAAGCCTCCGGACCAATAGAATCTAGCAAATTACCAACCAAACAATTTAATTTAAGCCTTAGGAACTACCCACGATTGCAAGGAATTCAATTTAGGCCATTTTTGGAAAAAAGTCAACACCTGGGCCCGCTTGGTCCAAACCCGAAATTTGGACAAAAACCCGATTACCCATTCACCCACGAGCCCAGTTATACAATTGGTTTTGGAATTCGACCTCAATTTGAGGTCTAAATCCCCAAATTTCGAATTCCCTAGTTTCTACCCAAAAATTTCCAATTCCACCATGAAAATCTTAGATTCTAGGTTGAAATCTTGTAAAATAAAGTGAAAGATTGAAATAAACGAGTTAAGAATAACTTACCTATGATTTGGGGAAGAAGTGGTCTTTGAAAAATTGCCTAGAGGGTTTCTTGTTTTGAAAGTTTTGAAAAATGAGCAAAAATCCCGTCTAAGTCAAGTTTTCTTACTTGCTTATTAGTTCGTAGTAATTTAGTTATAAAAACCACAATCATTTTCTTCACACTCACTTGAGCATTAAATTTATAAATAGCTTAGATTGGACAATAGTTGATCATAAATCCTCGTGAGAACGATACTTTCTTATCACTTTATTACTTGTAGACCGCGTATACTTGTGTGTGCGTTTGGACCCTACAATAATTCCGGCAAATATAGTTTCTGGTAACAAAACACTAGAAAATGACTGTGTGAAAAAATATTTTACTTAAGAGGGCTTCATCTTATCAAACACACTTCGAAAATACTTTTTAGAAATGTATATTAAATAAATTTTCTGAAAATAATACCTGCGTTTCTGAAACACACTTTCGCTTGTAATATGTCGTGACCTCATGCTAATCTAAACCTTCTTTAGCATTGATATGGAAACAGTCATTGCGTCAAACAGTTTCAGCAACACACACGCATCTCTATATATACACATAAATGGTCCAGAAACTTCTATTATCTCTTAGTTTAATATGTATAACATTCATGCATTTTAGTGAAGCATGCATAAACTGTAGACAATAATCATAATTACATGAACAAAAATTTCATTCTAATTGATAAAAGTTAAGTAAATTGGAACTTGTTCTCATTATAGGTATGGAATCTTACTTCTCTTGAAGTTGGAAGCCCCACCTTAACTTTTTATCGTGCACTTTTATTTAATAAGAATCTAAACCACATATTACCTAGTTTAACAGCACATATTAATGACTCCAGCCAATACCAAAAACTTCATACACTACATCATGAATATGTTAATCACGAGAAAGGAGCATAATTTCATGCGGTATGAAACAAAATATCCTAATGAAGATGAACAGTGTCATGAAGGAGCACTAATTTTTTTAAAAATAACAGCCGAGTAAAATCTCAATTTCAGGTTCAACAGTAGTCTATATATCATAATTCTATTGGTTAGAAGCAAAAAAAGATATTGCTTTCTCACGTGCTTTAGACAATCATATGGCTAGATAAACCATATATTGCTTAGCTAACTTTGTTGAGTGCATTTCTTTGCACTGTAATCTCGATTAAATTTTACCAATATCCATTTCTTCTTTATGTGGATGTAAAACCAACAATCTAAAATCAAAATACAGAATAAAGTATAAAACTATTACTGAACATACATCAAAGAACCAAGATGGCAAATGGGCAGAAACAATTTAACAAAAAATGGTCTGAAACTTAGGACAATCATTAAGTTTATAACAATTAAACAAACTATTTTCTCCTAAAAGCTTTTAGGGGAAGAGTTTAACTTGTTCAAAATTATGACATAAATATTTTTAACTAAAGCCTGCACTCCAAAATCTGCAATAGTGACTGGCGTCTTGTCAGTTTTCTCAAGAATTCTGCCATTACTAGAGAACACCCGACTACACCTAGAAATGTTAAAGAAACTGATGGAATCATATATTAGCAATGTCATGGAGATGTAATTAAATAATTAAAGTATTACAAAGAAACTGAAATAACTGAGATGGAAGATTCCTTGTACCTGAAAATGAAAGCTCTGTTCCCCTCACAAAAGATATTCGCTACAGAAACCAAGCAGAAAAATAAAAATAATAATATTCCTTTCAACAGCTTTTTGCAACCAAATTCCCGAGGCAGAAAGTCTATACTACCAAGCATTAAACTAGATAAGCAAGTGAAATATTAAAAGAAAAAAAAGAAGGTAAAATGTTTAGGTCGTGAAAAACCTAGAATGAACATCATAATGGTCATGATATCAAAATCTTGAAAATGCTGAACTGTACTATAGGTTATTAAAGTAACAAAACATTAAGCTTTCACCTTGGTATAGAGAGTTCCTGCGTATTCTATGAGTTTTTTGCATCACAAAAAAGCTTTAATATATATTCCCAAAATAAGATTATCAAAGGATTCCGCACAATCCATTAACTAAAGAAATCGCAAAGCTCTCAACTAAACAAGCAAAAATATTTCAGAGAAGCCATTACACAAAAAAGGAATTTTAGAAATTTCAAAGAAGCCAAATCGCAAAGTTATTAAACTACCAAAAATCTTAGAGAAATCTTACACAAACTTTTAAAATATGGAGATCAGCAACAACCCTAAGTCCAAAAATCAAAATCTCCGATTGAATTTTGATGGCCGCAGAACTCCGACGAAAAGAGAGTTTTGACTTTTGATAAGAGAAATTAAAAGAAATGTAGTGCCTCCATAAGCGATTTCCAGAAACCAATACTAATTTGCTTCATAGTTACAAGAAAAGCCAAATTTTAGAGAAGAGGAAGGATGAGATTCTCCTGTAGAGTGGGTAAAACTTGGAAAAATATATTTTAGCGGGATATTTTAGGGCATAATTATTCGGCCAAATTTTAGGGAAAAATTTGAGCGAAAAATTTTAGGGGACTTTAGAGCACGCTTACAGAGAGTTGCCTTTACTAATATAAATAAGCACGCTTAGCAGTATTGCATTACATGTGAATAAGCATTGTTAATTATTTTATGATTTGGCATTGCTTGAAAATCGTAATCTATACAATTAAAAGTAATATTTTTTAAGCGTTGCCTAAAACCCGTAGCCAAAAGTGTTAGACAAAGTCCACCCCTTAAAAAGTGTTGCCAAAGATACTTTCAGCAACGCTTTTCAAGTGTTGTTTATAATTGGTGTGGCCTTAGGCCAAATTTGTTGTAGTGATAAGAAAATTGATTCATAAGTTTATCAGCTTTCCTCAACTGAAGCTAGAACTGCATACTCATTCATTTTGGTCTTCACATGACTTTTAAGATCGTAAATGAATGGAGAATTTTCCTGGACTAAAGGAACAATTTAGTTTATGATAAGGGGAAAAGAGGGAATTGTGCTAAAGTCTTATATTCATAGCAGGCATTTATTCTTTGCATAGTACTTGGTACTTAAATTTTCAAGGGGCAAGCTCTGCCACATTGCTTTGAGTTTGCACTTACATACTATTGAATTCTATCTGATTACTAATTTTATTTAGAATATGCAGAAAATTCTGAAGAGCAGTTGGACGTCGTAGCCCAAAGACAATTTGATCAATTGAAATTTAAAGATGAAGACTTTGGATAATTATGATTTTGTTATTTCTGATACTATAGTGATACATTTGGTTTTATAAAGTTTATTTTGATCATGCACTTTGAAATATTTACTTTATTTGTTGATGTATTACAAGAGATTTATTGCCGGCTTGAAGTTCATTACAAATAAATACATTTGAATTATTCTTTTATTATCTTCTACTTAATTGAATGCTTGAAATCTCTTTACTTAAATGTTATTATAAGATATATACAAAATTTAATTTGTTGACCAAAAAATCATGGCTTGTATAAATATAATATGCTTTATAGCTTAGACAAAAGTGTCATGCTTCAAAAGTGTGGTAGTAGGGATTGACAAATTTGTCGCCGATATAGCAGCATAGCAAAAGCCATACTTTACAAGTGTTGCTTAAGGAGTAACAATGGCTACGCTTTTAAGGTGTTGTTGTAGTATATGAAAATTGTTACCATAGATGGAGTAACAAGCGTGGCCTTTATTACTCTTTAGGCTACACTTTTCAAGCGTGGCTCCTAAAGCAACACCTGTATAGCGTTGCCTTAGGTCAAAGGTTACGCTCATTTAGGCCACCCCTCAAAAAGCGTTGCTTTAGGTCGAAAAGTGTAGCCTTTGGGCAAAAG
Source organism: Nicotiana sylvestris (assembly GCF_000393655.2). Taxonomy (NCBI): domain Eukaryota; kingdom Viridiplantae; phylum Streptophyta; class Magnoliopsida; order Solanales; family Solanaceae; genus Nicotiana; species Nicotiana sylvestris. Next base: position 15,857,666 of record NC_091064.1, read on the forward strand.
CTACACTTGTTGGTAGTTTAGGCAACACTTTTTAAATATGGTTAAAAGCCTAAAATGTTGTAGTGTTTAGGTTTTAAGCTTGTTAGAGCTTAAAAATAGAATGAATGGGAAATGGAGGAAAAAATGAAAATTTTGAGTATCCCTCTTTGACAAAGGACAGTGTCCCATATTGAAGGAGGAAAAGAGTTTTGATGGGTATATATACAATTGCACTTCTTCTAACTCTTAAAGAGTTGAGAAAAAGGCAAGCTTCGTGCCGTCGTCGTCACTCGCTCGACTTCGACTTCGGCTTCGGTCAAATGATCTGATTGATTAATTTTTGGTCCAAATTTATTTGTTTAATATTGACACAATATTATTTAATTTATTTTTTTCTCCGTTTTAATTTTTTCATTATAATTTGAATTTGATGGTTTGCATAAATGGCCGTTTTATAAAAACAACCATTTTTGAGTTGCAACCTTACATGAAGAGTTGCAACTCTTCGATATTACCTAATATTTTGGTTATAAATACATGAACTCTCCCTCAAATTTTTCTTACAAAAATTCTAATTTCTCTTCTTCATTCTGCATTATTTTTAATAGAAAGAAAGCGGTAAATGTGATTTGATACTGATCTTTGGGTTCGTCGGTCACTGGGGTTTGAAGTACCGCTATACCAGTGAGGGTAATCCGTTCTATCCTAGAAGGAAATAATCCTGAACCTCAGATACTAGGAGGGAATTAAGTTCCTTAAGAAAACACTAAGAATTCGGTGGGCTCAGATTTATTTCTATTCTTCTACATTTCTAATTTCTCGTTGCTAATGTTTTTGAATATATTTTTTGAATACAGAATACTAACAAGATTAAGGAACTTAATTTTATTTTCTATATTCATCTTACATTCGAATTGTGGGAGACTAAATTCTAGGGATTTCTACTCGTTTTGTGCTCGGTTTGAAGATATAAAATCTTCACCGTGGTATTTAATCTATTTCTGTTAAAGTTTATTCGGTTCGAAGATTTTAAATACTTCTCCGTTAATTAATGTTGTTTTTATTTTGTGACTAACATAAATGACAGAAACAGGAACCCTCATGGTTGGTTCTACAAGCAATGTTGCTACTTTCAGTCATTCTGTGCCACCACCGGCTCTGGCGGAAAAACTCGAAAAAATTTTCGGGATTGATTTTCAATATTGGCAACAAAAGATGTTCTTCTATTTGACTACTTTTGTCACGACCCAAATCTATCATGTCGTGATGACGCCTAACGTGGAACTTGGCAAACCCATTCATTTATCAAAACAACCCGATATTTCAAAGTAAAGATTTTTTAAGCTATTTAATTAATAAAATTTCATAAGATAATCTAAATAACAAAGTGTGGAAGAAAAGCCCGACATCGGGGTGTCACTAGTCATGAGCATCTACTAAGAACTGTCCAATAAAAACTTAGACTAATTCAGTCTGGAAAAAACCACTTATAATATCTAAAGGAATATAGGAGGGAGAAGAGCAAGGTTGCGATCGCCATGCAGCTACCTTGCTAACTCCACATATCCGCGACGGATGAAAATCAACAATCACTGGCACGTCCAACAACCCCTGGATCTGCACACAGGATACATAGAGTAATGTGAGTATGCCAAATCAGTAAGTAATTATAGTAAATAAAGATTGAGCAGTAGGAAACACATAAAGTCCACATCATGAAATCTCAGTAAGTACAACATGATTTCAAATCAGTAGGTGAGTCAAATAATCTCATTTAAAAATCTAGTTTCAATAAAATCGTTTAAAACATCTTTCAACGGTATACAATGAGTAAAAATGTTGAAAACATAAACGGTCCCTCGGGAAAAACATCACACGTGAACAGCCCCTCGGGCAATAAAGAGAGTTATGAAATCAGTAAACACAACATGACTGAGTATGGATCATAAATCAAAACAGTGAGAGGATAATAAGAAAAGACCTGTAAGGTCCAAACAACTTTGGCACAGGACCCAAATATGACATTCAGCTCAATTTATAGTAGTTCTTTCTAAAACACATAAGTATCATATAGTTTTCAGTCAAGTACGCAACTTTATAGTTTCTACGGGACAGACAAAGTCACAATCTCCAACGGTGCATGCCCACAAGCCCGTCACCTAGCGTGTGCGTCACCTCAAAATAGTAAAACGATATGCAATCCGGGGTTTCATACCCTTAGGACTAGATTTACAATCATTACTTACCTTAAACCGGTCAAATCCCTACTCTGCGATGCCCTTGCCTCTGGAATCGACCTCCAAACATCCCGAATCTAACCAAAAACAATACAATGCAATCAATATAGGCCAAAGAACCTATTCCATATGAAAAACTATCAAGTTAGACCAAAATCCAGAAATTCATCCAAACCCGGGCCCGGGCCAATGTCTCGGAATCCGACAAAAATCACAAAACTAGAAACTCCATTCACTCACGAGTCTATACATACAAAATTCATAAAAATCCGACATCAAATAGTTCCTCAAATCCTCAAATTAGACTCTCACATTTCCAAGCCCTGACCCCTCAATTTCATCCCTAATTCCTACTAATTACATGATTAAACAACTGGAAATCACCATAATTATGAGTATTGAGCTCAATAAACTTACCTCAATGGAAAACCCCTTGATTCCCTCTTCAAAACCCTCCAAAAAGCTCCAAGTCCGAACAAGAATGGTGGAAAATAACTTAATTTCGCGAAGGATTCAATTTATACCTTCTGCCCAGGCATTTATGCACCTGCGGCCGTTTTCTTGCATCTGCGCAACCGCTTCTATGGTCCATACAATCGCACCTGCGGTTTTCACTTAACCTCCCAAAATCGCTTCTGCGGTCAATTTCCCGCACTTGCGGTATCGCAAGTGCGCTCCACTTTCTGCACCTGCGGTTCTGCCTCAGCCTCCCAAATCATGCATCTACGGTTCTTTTCTGTATCTGCGGCCATCGCACCTGCGGTCCCCAATTCGCAGGTGCGGTTTTGATAGCTGAATGAAATCTTCAACATTTCCTCAAATCCCATCCTTGATCCGTCAACCACTCAAAATCATCCCGAGGCCCTCGGGACCTCTACCAAACATACTAACAAGTCACATATCAACATTCAAACTTAGAAGAACCTTCAAAACACTCAAAACAACATCAAAACACCAAATCACCATCGGATTCAAGCCTAAAAACTTCTAAACTTCCGAATTCCGCAAACAATGCAGAAACCTACTAAAACACCTCCGAATGACCTAAATTTTGCAGACACGTCACAAATGACACTACAGACCTATTCCAACTTCTAAAATTCCATTCCAACCCTGATATCAAAATTTCAACTGCCGACCGAAAATCGCCAAATTTTCAATTTTGCCAATTCAAGCCTAATGCTACCATGGACCTCAAAATCACATTTTGGATGTGCTCCCAAGTCCATAATCACCTAACGAAGCTAACTAGACCATCAGATTTCACATCCAAGAACGTTTACAGATAAGTCAACATCTAGTTGACTTTTTCAACTTAAACTTCTAAATAGGAGGCTAAGTGTCTCATTCCACATCGAAACCACTCCGGACCTGAACCAACCAACATTATATGATGAAATACAGCTGAGGAACACATAAAGAAGCAGAAATGGGGGAAATGTGGCTATAACGCATTAAATGTCCGACCGGGTCGTTATAACTTTAAGTCTACAGAAGTTTATCAAGGAGGACGTTCCAATTTTGCCGGAATAAATTCCTAAGAATGAACATTTTATTGTGACTCAGGCATGGAAGCACTTAAATTTCTTGTGCAAGAATTACATTCTTAGCAGTCTGGGAGGATGATATTTATAATGTCTATAATAATGCGGAAACTTTGAAAGAACTATGGGATGCATTGGAAAAGAAGTATAAAACCGAGGATGCCGATTTGAAGAAGTTTATTGCAGCCAAGTTTTTGGACTATAAGATGGTAGACATCAAGGCTATCATTACCCATGTTCAAGAGCTGCAAGTTATAATTCATTATCTCCTTGCTGAAGGTATAATCCGAATTGATGCTTATGTTGAAAGTATTAATTTTGTTACTAATTACAATTTGTTTATTGAAGGTTTGGTCATCAATGAGGCATTTCAAGTTGCAGCAATGATTGAGAAGTTGCCACCTTTATGGAGGGACTTTAAAAAACTACTTGAAACACATGCACAAGGAGATGAAACTCGAAGATCTCATCGTTAGATTGAGGATCGAAGAGGACAATAAAGCTGTAAAAAAGAAGACACGTGGAAACTCAACAATTATGGGAGCAAATATTGTTGAGAGTATGACACTACTCCAACTAATCCGAAAAAGAGGAAGAAGTCTTCTAGACAAAAGAAATATCCCGGCAAGAAGAAATTCAAGGGAAACTACCACAACTGTGAAAAACTTGGACACAAAGTTGTAGAATGTCGTGCTCTAACGAAAGAGAAGAAAAAGATCAAGCAAGTATGGTTGAAACAAATGATGATATTGATGACTTGTGCGCTATGTTGTCTGAATGCAACTTAGTGGGAAATCCTAAGGAGCGATGGATTGATTCTGGAGCCACCCGCCATGTTTATGCTGTTAGAGAAGTATTTGCTTCATATGCTCTCGATGAACCCGACAAGACCATCTTTATGGAAAATTCTGCAACGGCCAAAATTGAAGGTTATGGACAAATATTCCTGAAGATGACCTCTGACAAGGTGGTGACTCTGAACAACATTTGTCATGTTCCTAAAATAAGGAAGAACTTAGTTTCTATTTCACTACTCATCAAGAACGGGTTTAAGTGTGTTTTTGTTTCAGACAAAGTTGTAATAAGTAAGAAGGAGATATAATTAGAAAAAAGTTACCTTATTGAGGTCCTTTTCAAACTAAATGTAATGGTTGTTAACAATAATAAAATTTCAGCTTCTTCTTACTTACTTGAGTCAAATGATTTATGGCATATACGTTTGGGACATGTCAATTATAATACATTGTGGAAATGATTACCTTGGAAGTATTGCCTAAATTTTAATGCGATAAATCAAAATGTCAAATATGTATGTAATCTAAGTATGTTAAATATCCTTATAAGTCAGTTGAAAGGAATTCAAATTCTTTAGACATAATTCACACAGATATTTGCGATATGAAGTCAATACCATCTCGCGGTAGAAAGAAGTATTTCATAACTTTTATTGATGATAGTACTCAATATTGCTATGTTTACTTACTTAATACTCCCTTTGTTCCAATTTATATGAACCTGTTTGACTGGGCACGGAGTTTAACAAAAAATGAAGACTTTTGAAACTTGTGGTCCTAGACAAGTCAAAAGGGGTGTAGAGTATTTGTGTGGTTATAAAAGTTTCTCATTAAGGGTAGAATGTAAATTTAAGCTAAATTATTTCTAAATTTAGAAAGGGGTCATTCTTTTTGTAAAAGACCAAAAATGAAATAGGTTCAAATAAACTGGAACAGAGGGAGTAGTAAAGATGAAGCAATAGATGCATTCAAGCAATATAAAATTAAAGTTGAAATGCAACTTAACAAGAAAATCAAAATGATAAGAACTGATAGGGTGGTGAGTACTGGGTACGAATCACTTTTTGAATAAATATGTTTAGAATATGGAATTATTCATCAAACAATGGCACCTTACACGCCCCAATCCAATGGAATTGCAGAAAGAAAACATCGATAATTAAAGGAGATAATGAACGCTTTGTTGATAAGTTCTGGTTTGCCACATAACTTGTGGGGGGGGAAGCCATTCTTACGGCTAACCATATACTAAACCGAGTATCCCATAGCAAAACGCAATCTATTTCATATGAAAAATGGAAAGAAAGGAAGCACAACTTGAATTATTTTAAAGTGTGGGGGTGTTTGGAAAATGTGCAATTTTCTAAATCCAAAAGGGTAAAGATAAGACCGAAAACCATTGATTGTACTTTTATAGGATATGCCACAAAGAGTAAAGCATATCAATTTCTGGTTCATAAATAAGAAAATCTCGACATTCATAATAATACGGTTTTAGAATCAGATAAGGATGAATCTTTCACAAATATATATTCATATAAAAAGGAATGTGAGTCGATTGGTGAACGATCTAAACGACCTCGGGAAGAAACAAAAGAAAGTACATATACATATAATCAGGAGGATCCAAGATGTAGTAAACGTCAAAGAACATTTACTTCATTTGGACCAGATTTAGTGGGTTTTTATTGAAAAATGAGCCTCGAACATTTAAAGAAGCTATTCTTCTTCCGAATCATTATTTTGGAAAGAGACAGTCAATAGTCAAATAAAATCCATACTAAACAGCCATACGTGAGAATTGGTTTATCTTCCTCCAGGCAATAAATTATTGTGTTCTAAATGGATTTTTAAGAGGAAAATGAAAGATGATGGTACTATTACAAATATAAGGCAAGACTTGTGGTCAAATGGTATAGACAACGAGAAGGTCTTGACTATTTTGACACATACTCTCAGTGACAAGAATTACGTTCATACGAACGTTAGTAGCATTAGATGTAGTATATGGTCTTGAAATTCCTCAAATGGACGTTAAATAGCCTTCTTAAATGGAGATTTGGAGGAAGAAATTTATATGAAATAACCTGAGGGGTTTGTGGTTCCAGGTAAAGCAAAAAAGGTATGTAGACTTATTAAGTCGCTTTACGGACTAAAACAAGCACCCAAATAATGGCATGCAAAATTTGACTAAACAATATTGTCAAATAATTTTAAGATAAATGAATGTGATAAATGTATATACATTAAAAATGTAACAAATCACATAGTCATTGTTTTCAATGCTGATAATGAGTAATTACATTGCCAACATAAATGCGACTAAGCGTATGCTAACTAGCAAGTTTGATATGAAAGACTTGGGAGTTGTCAATTTAATTTTGGGTATTAAGATCCATAAGACTTCTCAAGGTCTGGCATTGTCGCAATCTCATTACATTAAAATAGTACTTGAAAAATTCAAGTACTTAGATTTTAAAGTTGCAAAAACTCCAATTGACATGAATCTTTCACTTGCAAAGAATAAAGGCCAAAGCATATCACAATTGGTTTATGCTCGTGTGTTGGGACGTTTAATATATATCATGAATTGTAATCGTCCAAATATAGCTTGTACTATAAGTAAATTGAGTCAATACACGAGTAATCCATTTCAACCTCATTACATGGCAATGAAATGAGTTTTGGGATATTTAAAACATACCCAAGAGTTTGCTTTGCACTATAGTAATTATCCTGCGGTTATTGAGAGATACTGTAATGACCCGACCGGTCATTTTCATCTCTAGAGCATCGTTTAGCGGTGTGAGGCCTTTAGTAGCTTCACTTCATGTTCTATTATTGGCGTGGTCAGAATTAAATTTTAGGAAGTTCGGAGTTAATTCGGATGAAAAATTCTCAATTCGATGAAGAATTGACCAAGGTTTGAATTTTAAGTAAACAGCTTCAAAACAGAGATTTGAAGGTTCTAATAGGTTTGTATGATGATTTTGGACTTGGGCGTATGTTCAGGTTGAGTATCGAGTGGTCCGGGAGTATTTCAGCGCTTATAGTGGAAAGTTGGGAATTCGAAAATTTTAGAATTTCCTAAGTTTGGTTTGAAGTACAATTTGGTGTTATCGATGTCTTTTTGGGGTTTTGAGCCTTGAAATAGGTTCGTATCGTAATTTATGACTTGTACGTAAAGTTTGGCGTCATTCAGGAATATTTAAGTGTAGTTCTAGAGCTCCATTTGAGGTAATTTTTGCGGCGTTGTTCTCGTCTCAACAAGGGAGTAAATGTATAACCTTTATTTTGATTTTTTTTTCATAGTTATATTTATTGGTTATCATTTTTATCCGTTTTAGATTGTAAAAAGTGGGGGTTTTGAGCCCTAAAGGTTAGAAATGATAAATCCTTGATTTGAGGGTCAATTCATGGACGAAATTGGATGATTTTATGGAGATATACTATATTAGTCATGGGTAATATTTATCTTCAAAATTTTTTGAAATCCGGGCACGTGGGCTCGGGGGTTGACTATGTTGACTTTTTGATCGAAGTTGGGAATTGTTATAAGTTGTTAAATTATGATTATTGGAGTATATTTTGATTAGTTTGCACATTGTTTGATTAGTTTCAGATCATTTGGCATCGGTTTGAGGAGTTAGAGAGGCGTCTGTGACGACCCAGGCGGTCATCTTAAGAATTAATGCCCCGATCCTCTATTAACTGCTTTACTCAAGTTTACTTCTGCTATTTTTATTTGCCGGGATGTTCGGTTTTGGGTTTCGGAGAGTTTTGGGACACTTAGTCCCTAAATGAGAGCCTAAGTGTTGGAATATTAACTGTAGTCGGAACAATATAAAGACGACCTCGGAATAGAAATCCGATGGTTCCGTTAGCTCCGTTGGGTGATTTTGGGATTAGGAGCGTGTTCGGATTGTGTTTTGGAGGTTCGTAGCTAATTTAGGCTTGAAATGCCGAAAGTTGAATTTTGGAAGATTCCGGTTCGATAGTGAAATTTTGACCCGAGGATCGGAATGGAATTCCGAGAGTTGCAGTAGTTCCGTTATGTCATTTGGGATGTGCGTGCAAAGTTTCAGGTCATTCGGATGAGGTTTGGTATACTTTTTGATCGAAAATGTGTTTTTAGAGTTTTTGGAATTTTTAAGCTTGAATTCGATGAAAAATAGGTGTTTTAATGTTGTTTTGAGCGTTCCGAAGGTTGAAACAAGTTTGAATAATGTTATGGGATATGTTCATAGGTTTGGTTGAGGGCTCGGGGGCCTCAGGTGTGTTTCGGATGCTCAACGGGTCATTTTGGAACTTGTTGAAATTGCTGAACTGCTGGTATCTGGTTTCCTTCATCGCGATCGCAACCTTCCTTCCGCGTTCGCGTAGTGTAATTCCGAAGGGGGCCCAATTTGTTCTTCGTGATCGCATGACTTGGCACGCGATCGCATAGTAGTTCTCCTTCCTCCTTCGCGTTCGCAATTCCTTTTCCGCGTTCGCATAGTAGAAATGGGAGCTGGTGGTTCATTGCCCCTTTTACTCTTCGCGTTCGCGTGGCTTCGACCGCGAATGCGTAAGCTGGCTTTGTCCTCTTCCACGATCGCAAACCTTCCATTGCGTTTGCATAGGCCAGTTTGAGGATCCTCAAATTTTCCTCTTAGCGATCGCGCTCTATTTCTTGCGATCGCAATTAACAAAATCTGGGCAGAGACATTAAAATCCCAACTCGAGGGTTTAAGCCTATTTTCCATTTTTTTGAATTGGGAGCTCGGGAGGGGCGATTTTCGAAGACTTTTGCACCTGGGCAACTTGGGTAAGTGATCTATACCCAACTTAAATCAATTTCCATGATTCCTAACTTAAATCTAGCCTTTAAACTTCGAATTTGGTGGAAAAAGTTGGGCAAAATTGGATAAACTTCATGGGCCGAACTATTGAGTTTTGATTGGGTTTTTGACATCCGAATTGAGAGATTCTTATATCATTAGACTCGTGTGAGTGCGAAGTTTCTAAAAATATAAATTTCACCCGATTCCGAGATATGGGCCCGAGGGGCATTTTGGTCATTTTATATAATTTTGCGTATTAGCCTAGAATTTACTTGTAGAATCAGCTACTTGAAGTATTATTTACATTATGAAATGGAATTGAATAGATTATGGCTATTTGGAGTCGGATACTCATGGCAAAAGTGTGGTTTCGGGTTGATTTGAGCTTGTTCGAGGTAAGTGGCTTGTCTAACCTTGTGTGCGGGACCTTCCTATTAGGATTGATATATTTGGTAATTGAAATTCCTTGTACGTGAGGTGACGAGTGCGTACTTGTGCAAATTGTTGGAAATCCGATTTTTCTTTAAGCACTTATTAGTATGTTTCTTCTCCTGCTTTTATTACTTGTACTATTAAGCCTATTGTTAGCTTAGAAAAGCATGTCTAAGTGATTTAATTACATTAATTGCTCAATCTATTTACCTGAACTCTGTGCAACATGCTAGGCTAGAATTATTTGTTGCCTTAATATGAAATTTCCATTATATGAAGGTTTTCTTGCTGCTGCTGTGTATTTACATTGAGACTACGGATGTGGGATTCCGGTAGCTACCCCCTTGCCTGTTTACTTTGGGATTGCAGGTTAGATTCCCGGTAGATCCCCCTGCACATTTGCTTTGGGACTGCGGGTTAGATTCCCGATAGATCCCCCTGCACATTTACTTTGGGACTATGGGTTAGATTCCCAATAGATCCCCCTACACTGTTATATGGAACTACGGAAATGCACCCGGTAGATTCCCCCAGTATTGGGTATTTATATTTGGGACTACGAATCGGGATTTCGGTAGATCCCCGCACATTGATAGTTGGACTACGGGACGGGATCCTGAGAGATCCTTCGGACATACATATGATGGACTATGGGACGGTATCCCGGGAGATCCACTGGGCAGTTGTAATTGGGACTACAGGACGGTATCTTGGAAGGTGCCCCGGTTGTTATCTCTGTGTTAAGCTGTATTTCTTTCCGTTGTTTGTTTGTCTTTATTCTAGCTGTTGCTGTTCTTTCAAATCTATGTTATTTCCTATTGTTGCACTTATTTATACTATTTTAATTACAGTGTTAACCCTTATCTCTTATTTGATCTCAGTAGGGCCCTGACCTTCCTCGTCACTACCCGACTGAGGTTAGGCTTGACACTTATCGAGTACCGCTGTGGTGTACTCATGCCCCTTCTGCGCATGTTTTTCATGTGCAGATCCAAGTACTTCCTCCCAGGCCTACCATCCTTGAGGGAGGCGACTACGTAGAGACTTCGAGGTACATCTGCCGCATCCGCAGACCGAGGAGTCCCTTTCTATTCTTGTCTTTTTAGTATTTAGCCCTTCTGTACTTCTGTTCTTATTAGACAAAATTCTAGATTTAGAGCTATGTAGTGTTTCCTCTTTTCTTAGCTTGTGATTCGTGGGTTTCCGGGCCTTGGTTTAGGTATTGGCTTTGAGTTTATATATGGTGTATGCCGAGCGGCACTTTTAAATACTATTAACACTTTATTTCCATTTTAAAATTGTTTTACTTCCGCAAGCTTGGTTATTTTCCGCAATTTAGGCTTACCTAGTCGTAGAGACTAGGTGCCGTCACGGCAATTCACGGAGGGCGAACTGGGGTTGTGACAAGTTGGTATCAGAGCTCTAGGTTTATAGGAGTCATGAATCACAAGTCGGTTTATTAGAGTCTCGCTGATCGGTACAGATACGTCTGTACTTATCTACGAGAGGCTATGTAACCGTTAGGAAAATTTCACTTCTTTTGATTCCCTGTCGTGCGAGATTTTTGACGTCACAATCCTAAACCCTTGTCTTCCATTCTCTCACAGATGGTGAGAACACTTATTACCAAAGATGATTAGACACCCGTGCCCCTTGCGAGAGCCGTCAGAGGTCGGGGCCGGAGTAGAGGCCGAGAACGCGCGCGTGGTGCAGTCAGGGCACCGATGCAAACTGCCACCGAAGAGTCACCAGCAGTTCCATCCAGAGCCCAGGCATCAGATACGCCTACCACTACTGCTACTCCAGCACTTTAGGAGACATTAGCACAGTTCCTGAGCATGTTTGGTACATTAATTCAGGCGGGATTGATTCAGGTTGTACCAACTACTTCACAGGTCGAGGGAGGGACCCAGAATCCTGCCGCCCCCACTCCAGAGCAGCGAGTTCCCATGGTCAGGTTCCAGGTGTCATAGCGTCACAGCCTATGGTCCCAGTTCAACGGTTGGTGAGGACCTCTCGCCGAGTAGGGGACAGGTGGGTCTAGGAGAGAGAGGACCGACGAGGTCAGGAGGGAGAGTATGGAGGAGTGAGTAGACCTCATCGATTAGAGAGACCCATTGGTCCTTATTTTGGAGGAAGAGTACGACATGGTAGAGGTTTTGTGGGTCAGCCAGCTTAGTTTGCATCTTAGGTTTCACATAGGGTTTCAGGTGTTCAAGGGTCTTGGAGTACCCGTATCGCGCAGTTTCCACTGCCACTTCAGCCGCGAGGTTGCTTTGAGTGTGGTGACATACGCCATGTGGTGAGGTATTGCCCTAGACTTGGGATGAGTGCACCTCCACAGCCACAACGTGCCTCGCAGAGTTCTCAGGCTATGGTTACAGCCCCAGTTGCTACCCCACCTGCTCGTACCGAGGTTGTTGCCTCCGATTCTGCCATCACAGGTATTGTCATGGTTTGTCATAGACATGAATTGGTTCTATTCGATCTAGACTCTACTTACTCTTATGTGTTTTCTTATTTTTCTCCACATTTGGGTGTACCTTGGGATTTTTGAGTTCCCCATTTATGTTTCTACTCCTGTGGGAGATTCTCTTGTTGTGGACTGCATTTATCGGTCATGTTTGGTTGCTCTTAGTGGTTTTGAGACCAGTGCCGACTTATTGTTACTCTGCATGGTTGACTTTGATATTGTCTTGGGCATGGACTGGTTGTCACCCCATTATGCTATTCTTGACTGTTACGCCAAAACCGTGACGCTGGCTATGCCAGGTGTACCGCATGTTGAGTAGAGAGGTACTTTATCACACTCCTAGTAGAGTTATTTCTTTCCTTAAGGCTCAGCGTATGGTTGAGAAGGGGTGTGATTCGTATTTATCTTACGTAAGAGATGTCAGTATTGATACCCTTTCAGTTGATTCAGTCCTAGTAGTACGGGATTATCCCGATGTGTTCCCAACTGATCTTCCGAGCATGCCGCCTGATAGAGATATTGATTTTGGCATTGATTTGTTGCCGGACACTCAACCCATTTATATTCCTCCGTATCGTATGGCTCCTCCTGAGTTGAAGGAGTTGAAGGATCAGTTACAAGAATTGCTTGATAAGGGTTTTATTCGACACAGTGTTTCGTCTTGGGGTGCTCCTGTCTTGTTTGTGAAGAAAAAGGATGGCTATATGCGTATATGTATTGATTATCGCCATTTGAACAAGGTTAAAGTGAATAACCGTTATCCTTTGCCTCATATTGATGATCTGTTTGACCAGCTTCAGGGCGCAAGGGTGTTTTCTAAGATCGATTTGCGCTCAGGTTACCATCAGTTGAAGATTCGGGAACCAGATATCTTGAAGACTACTTTAGGACTCGGTATGGTCATTACGAGTTCCTTTTCATGTCATTTGGGCTGACCAATGCCCCAACAACCTTTATGCATTTGATGCACAATGTGTTCCGTCCGTATCTTGACTTGTTCGTAATTGTTTTTATTGATGACCTTCTGGTGTATTCCCGGAGTCAGGAAGATCATGAGCAACACCTGAGGACTATGCTTCAGACTTTGAGAGACAAGAAGTTATATGCTAAGTTCTCGAAATGTGAGTTTTGGTTGGATTCAGTGGCATTTTTAGGCCACGTGGTATCGAGTGAGGGTGTTCAGGTGGATCCGAAGAAGATAGAGGTCATGCAGAGTTGGCCTAGACTATCCTCAGCTACAGAGATCCGAAGTTTTCTAGGTTCGGCGGGTTACTATCGTCATTTTGTGGAGGGGTTTTCATCGATTGCAGCCCCTATGACCAGATTGACCCAGAAGGGTGCTCCATTTCAGTGGACGGAGGAGTGTGAGGTGAGCTTTTAGAAGCTCAAGACAGCTTTGACTACAACCCCAATTTTGATACTACCTACAGGTTCGGGATCTTATACGGTTTATTGTGATACCTCGAGTGTTAGCCTCGGTGCGGCATTAATGTAGGACGGTAGGGTGATTGCCTATGCGTCCAGACAGTTGAAGATTCATGAGAAGAACTACCCCGTTCACGACCTTGAGTTAGCTGCCATTGTTCACGCCCTGAAGATTTGGCACCATTATTTATACGGGGTTCCCTGTGAGATTTATACTAACCATCGGAGGTTGCAGCATTTGTTCAAGCAAAAAGATCTAAATTTGCGCCAGAGGAGGTGGTTGGAGTTGCTGAAGGATTATGACATCACTATTTTGTATCACCCGGGCAAGGCCAATGTAGTGGCTGATGCCTTGAGTCGCCAGGTGGAGAGTTTGGGGAGTTTGGCATAGTTACCAGCATCGGAGAGGCCTATGGCGATGGATGTTCAGGCCTTAGCCAGCTAGTTTGTGAGATTGGACCTTTCGGAGCCCAGTTGGGTTCTAGCTTGTGTGGTCTCTCGGTCTTCCTTATTTGATCGTATCAGGGAGCGACAGTATGATGACCCTCATTTGCTTGTCCTCAAGGACAAGGTTCAACACGGTGATGCCAGAGATGTGACTATTGGTGACGATGGGGTATTGAGGATGTAGGGTCGAATTTGTGTACCCAATGTTGATGGGCTTTGAGAGTTGATTCTAGAGGAGGCCCATAGTTTGCGGTATTCCATCCATTCGGGTGTCGCGAAGATGTATCAGGATTTGAGGCAGCAGTATTGGTGGAGGCAGATGAAGAAAGATTTAGTTGGATTTGTAGCTCGGTGCCTCAACTGCCAATAGGTGAAGTATGAGCACCAGAGGACGGGTGGGTTGTTTCATCAGATAGAGATTCTGGAGTGGAAGTGGGAGCGGATCACCATGGACTTTGTAGTTGGACTCCCACGGACTTTGAAGAAGTTTGATGCTATTTGGGTGATTGTGGATCGGTTGACCAAGTCGGCCATTTCATTCATATGTGTACTACTTATTCTTCGGAGCGGTTGGCGGAGATTTATATCCGGGAGATTATTCGTCTGCATGGTATTCTAGTTTTCATTATTTCAGATAGAGGTACTCAGTTTACATCACGATTTTGGAGGGTTGTTCAGCGTGAGTTAGGTATTCAGGTAGAGTTGATACAAAATTTCACCCTCAGACGGACAGACAGTCCGAGCGCACTATTCAGTTTCTTGATCATATGCTCTGTGCGTGTGTGATTGAGTTTGGAGGGTCTTGGGATCCGTTCTTGCCATTGGTGGAGTTTTCTTACAATAACAGCTATCAATCCAGCATTCAGATGGCACCGTATGAGGCTTTATATGGTAGGCGGTGTAGATCTCCGGTGGGTTGGTTTGAGCCGGGGGAGGCTAGACTATTGGGCACAGATTTGGTTCAACATTCTTTGGAGAAAGTTAAGGTGATTCAGGACAGACTCCGCACAGCCCAGTCCAGGCAGAAGAGTTATGCTGACCGGAAGGTTCGTGACGTTTCCTATATAGTTGGAGAGCGGGTTCTGCTTCGGGATTTCGCCCATGAAGGGCGTTATGAGATTTGGGAAGAAAGGGAAGTTGAGTCCGAGGTTTATTGGCCCATTTGAGATATTGAGGCATGTTGGGAAGGCTGCTCATGAGCTTGCCTTACCTCCCAGCTTGGCAGGAGTTCATCCGGTATTTCATGTTTCGATGCTCTAGAGGTATCACGGTGATCCGTAGCACGTGTTGGATTTCAGTTCAGTCCAGTTGGATAAGGAGCCCGTGGCAATATTGGACAGGAAGATTAGGAAGCTGAGGTCAAAGACATTGCATCCGTGAAGGTTCAGTGGCAGGGTCAGCCGGTCAAGGAGGCGACCTGGGAGACCGAGCAGGATATGCGCAGCCGTTACCCTCATCTTTTTGCTACTTCAGGTATGTCTCTATGCTCGTTCGAGGATGAACGAATGTTTAGTTGTAGGAGGATGTAATGACCCGGCCATTCGTATTAAGAATTAACGCCCCGATCCCTTATTAACTTCTTTCCCTAAGTTTACTTCTGCTATTTTGATTTGCCGGGATGTTCGGTTTTGGGTTTCAGAGAGTTTTGGGACACTTAGTCCCTTAATGAGAGCCTAAGTGTTAGGAAATTGATCGTAGTCGGAACAGTGTGAAGACATCCTCAGAATGGAAATTCGATGGTTCCGTTAGCTCCGCTGGGTGATTTTGGGGTTAGGAGCGTGTTCGGATTGCGTTTTGGAGGTTCGTAGCTAATTTAGGCTTGAAATGCCTAAAGTTGAATTTTGGAAGATTCCGGTTCGATAGTGAAATTTTGACCCGAGGGTCAGAATGAAATTTCGAGAGTTGCAGTAGTTCCGTTATGTCATTTTGGATGTGCATGCAAAGTTTCATGTCATTTGGACGAGGTTTGGTAGACTTTTTGATCGAAAATGTATTTTTAGAGTTTTTGGAATTTTCAAGCTTGAATTCGATGAAAAATAGGTCTTTTAATGTTGTTTTGATCATTCCGAAGGTTGGAACAAGTTTGAATGATGTTATAGTATATGTTTGTAGGTTTGGTTGAGGTCCCAGGGGCCTCGGGTGTGTTTCGGATGCTCAACGAGTCATTTTGGAACTTTTTGAAATTACTGAACTGCTGGTATCTGGTTTCCTTCATCGCGATCGCAGCCTTCCTTCCGCGTTCGCGTAGTGTAATTCCGGAGGGGGCCCAATTTTTTCTTCGCGATCGCATGACTTGGATCACGATCG
Organism: Nicotiana sylvestris; assembly: GCF_000393655.2. NCBI lineage: Eukaryota > Viridiplantae > Streptophyta > Magnoliopsida > Solanales > Solanaceae > Nicotiana > Nicotiana sylvestris. Next base: position 15,874,127 of record NC_091064.1, read on the forward strand.
CATAATACTGCCCCTTCCTCCTTCGCGTTCGCAATTCCTCTTCCGCGTTCGCATAGTAGAAATGGGAGCTGGTGGTTCATTGCCCCTTTTACTCTTCGCGTTCGCGTGGCTTCGACCGCGAACGCGTTAGTTGGCTTTGTCCTCTTCCGCGATCGCAAACCTTCCATTGCGTTCGCATAGGCCAGTTCTAGGACCCTCAAATTTTCCTCTTAGCGATCGCGCTCTATTTCTTGCGATCGCAATTAGCAAAATCTGGGCAGAGACATTAAAATCCCAAATCAAGGATTTAAGCCTATTTTCCATTTTTTTAATTGGGAGCTCGGGAGGGGCGATTTTCGAAGAATTTTGCCCCTGGGCAACTTGGGTAAGTGATCTCTACCCAACTTGGATCAATTTTCATGATTCCTAACTTAAATCTAGCCTTTACATTTCGAATTTGATGGAAATATTTGGGAAAAATTGGATAAACTTCATGGGACGAATTATTGACTTTTGATTGGGTTTTTGACATCCGATTTGAGAGATTCTTATATGATTAAATTCGTGTGAATGCGAGGTTTCTGAAAATATAAATTTTACTTGATTCCGAGACGTGGGCTCGAGGGGCGTTTTGGTCATTTTACATAGTTTCGCGTATTAGCTTAGAATTTACTTGTAGAATCAGCTACTTGAAGTATTATTTACATTATAAAATAGAATTAAATAGATTTGGGCCATTTGGAGTCGGATACTCGTGGCAAAAGAGTGGTTTCAGGTTGATTTGAGCTTGTTCGAGGTAAGTGGCTTGTCTAACCTTGTGTGGGGGACCTGATAACTAGGAATATTGACTCATTTTATACTCCTTCTTGCCTACGCTTTAAATATAAATTCATACAAAATAATCCCAAAAGGCTCACAAGTTGTGCTTGATTGCAGGTTTGATCCACAAAGTGACTAAGATGTCAAAGATCAGCTCAAAAGGAGTGAAACTTGCACAAGTACCAAAGACAAGATAAACTCAGGAAAAGGAGGCCCAATGTGGTCGCACTACACTTTGTGTGGTCCACACTAGGAGGTTCAGAGACTTGGAATTTCAAGCTAAAAGGTGATGCGGCCGCAGTACACTTTGTGCGGTCCGCACTGGAGTCCATGCGGTCGCACTACCATTCTGTACGGTCCGCAGAGCCAAGGTTCAGAGAAGATGCAAAATGGAGCTTTCAAGCCAATGCGGTCCGCAGTCGAGTTTGCGCGGACCGCAATAGAAGCCTCCGCGGCTGCAGTCCATTTTGTGCGGTCCGCGGAGCCTGGGTTCAGAGAGTCAGATTTGTAAAGTCAAGAGCCTAGTGCGGCCGCACACCATTTTGTGTGGTCCGCACTAACCCCGCTGGGGCATTTTTGTCCAAATTTTCCAGCTTAGTATAAATAGAATCTTTTTCCATTTTTAGGGTATCATACATTGTAATACAGTAGTTGCGCTCGTGAGACGACTTTTCTTAGCCATTTTGGGCATTTTTACTTAGTTTTCATCATTGAATCTTTGTATTTAACTTAGCAATTAATTAATATGTGCTTATCTTCATCTATTTCTCTGTTTTTCTCTTCAAGCATGAGTAGCTAAACCCATTAGCTAGGGTTGTGGCTCAACCCTAGTGTGGGTAATTGACGGGTGTTGCAATTTAGGGCTAGATTGACTATGAGTGTTTGTTATTCGAGTCAATTTCGTGGTTTAATTACTGAATTAGTGGTTGCAAACACTAGTTTGTGCTAAGTTGACTTGGGCTCTTCTTAAGAAAGAGAGCCTAAGTCTCCAAAATTGATCCAACAAGGAATTGGGATGGACTCAATAGAATTGATAGTCCCAATAAAAGGGTTAAACCTCGATAGGGTAATACACAACTTGAACCCTAGTTTCTTGAGCAAATATGCATACCCAGTTGGTCTTGAGAAAGTCAATTGGGCAAAATTACTCTTTCTACTAAGAGGTATAGAGTGGGTTGTATTGAGCAATGGTTATAACATTCTCCCCAATCATGTCAATCGTACCTTAGATGTAATTACCCGTCAATTGACCACCTAGGCGGAAGTCACTACCCTAGTGTCTTTTAAACCATTAGATACAACTTGTAGCATTTTACTCTTAGCTTAATCTAGTTGCAATTATAATTTGTAGTTTGATAATAGTAGAATTATGAAGTAAACCCAAAAATGAATAGAAGAGCAATTTGGAACAATCACGCAATCCTAGCTCTTTGTGGAAATCGATCCTGACCCAAAATTGGGTAAAAGCTATTGCGACCCTCTCTTGCTACTTAATAGTGGTGCGGAGTTAGCTGTGATCACTTTTTGGTGCCATTGCCGGGGAACACTAATTAGATGAAAGATTGGACTTAAAGGCAAAATTTCATGAACCCTAGCTTAGTGCCACTTCTGGGCACTCAGTGCGGACCGTAGTCGTTTTTGTGCAGTCCGCGGTGCCCCAGTGCAGTCCGCAGTACCACTTTGTGCGTACCGCACTAATGAATATCAAGAAAGTTGAACCTTGGGTAGTGCGGCCACACTCTATTTGGTGCGGACCGCACTGGCCCCTGTGCGGCCGCACTACCATTTTGTGCAGTCCGCACTGTCAAGATACAAAGAGTGGGTATTCTGAACCCCACCCCTGTGCGGACCGCATGACCATTTTGTGTGGTCCACACTGGGTAGTTTCTGTGAACTTTTGCAACTCTGTTTCCCTGTTTTGCAACATTGATATTAACTGTTTCTCTAATGCTGCAACTAATACTAACAAAGTCATTCTATTTGAATTGCAGACAATGGTTAAACAACGAGGAAAAGGCCTTAAACAACCCGGTAGAGGTGAGTCCTCCCGGGGTGGGAAGCAGAAAATGGTACGACTCACTATCCAAGCAAGGAAAAACATCAAGAATATGAGAAAGGCCATAAAAACAGTTGATAGGGCCTGTGACATGTCGGGGAGTGAGTACGAGCCTTCCCAGGAAATATCTTCGAACTCGATACCTGAATACATCCCTTACTGGCTAGAGAGGCACCGATTGAGAGACACTCCTCCACCATCACCCACTGCCCAAGCACCAACACATGTCTCTTCTTGGTCGTCTGAGGGCTCAGCATCCGGTAGGGGGGAATACTCCACCTCCCCCACAGCTTTATTATCCGGGGATGGTGCAGAAGGAGGTGAGAAGGAAGTATAGGGAGATGAAGGAGGTGATCCTCAGGAGGGAGGCGTTGCTAGAACTAGGAAGCTCGAAGCTTGGGAGGATAGATTTGTCAGTGAGGTGGCATACCATAAGTTTCGAGAGTGGTGGCTGGTGAGAAAATTGATCCCAGAGAGGAGCTTCATAGATAGAGACCTACTACCCCACAACCCCGACGTGCAAAGATAGTTTATAACTAGAGTGGTATGGGAGCATTTCATGGATGACTGTGTGGACGCCAATGAACACTTGGTCAAGGAGTTTTATTGCAATGTAGCCCACATAAAAAATGGCTCCAAAGTGACCAAGGTCCGCAACCTAAAAGTGTTGTTTGATGGGAAGTCGATCAATCAATACCTGAGCTTCAATGAGGAGGATGAGACTTTGTATATGATGAAGATGGAGATGGGCGAGGAGGTCCGTCCATGGCTAGCATAGTACCTGGCAATCCCAGGTACTGTCCCCGACTGGTTGACTGTTGGAGTCAAAATACTGAGAAGGAGCTTGAACTTTGAAACGAGGGGATGGGAGACTTTTGTTTGCAGCCAGTTGGACCCTACTACTCACGACAACACCCTTCCTCTCCACTGGGCTGTATTGGTTGCTTCTATTATGGAGGGGTACCCCATAAATATGGGGAATGTGATATCCCAGATTATCACTGTTGTGGGTGTGGAGCATGACCGGAACTACCCTTTCCCCAGCTTCCTCACGATGTATTTACCGGAAAGTGGACAAGAGGCCATATGACATCAAGGTCAAGGCGAAGGCCCCGTTTTCCTGGTATAGTATGCAGGGGGATGATAACCCCAAAAGCAAGAACTTTAAAGCTGCTGCTACTGCCCCAACTGGCTAGTCTGAAGAGCCAGTTGTGGTAGTGAACCCTACTGAGCCTACCTCCACTTCCGCAGACATCCCTCCTGGACCTTCCACATCCACAGCTATTCCTGCCGATCCTTCCACATCAGCGGGCTCGGAGATCCCATCTACCCGGGCCCATCCTATTACTGCTCATCGGCTGAGCCAAGCGCTTCTTAACTTAAACAACTGGATCCAGACTGCCTCATCCAAGTTGTCCGCACTCACTACAGTGGTTGAGGCTTAGTCAGTTCCCCCCAGCTCCAGAGGTGCCACAGTCGATAGAGGATGCACTTAAGGAGATACTTGACAACCAGAAGAAGATCCTCGATACTCAGGTTGCGCTCTCAAAGGCAGTTGATTCACATAGAAAGGCTCTCAAGGAGCTTGCTAAGGAGCATAAGAAGCTGCGGAAGACACGGGCCTCCAAGGAGTCCGTGAAGGAGCTGCGTACAGATGTTGACATATTGAAGGCAGATCACCTACCTTTAGACTTATTGCTCGAGGACCCAGTGCCAACGACTCATCCACAGCCAGAGCAGACACAGAGGCCTCCGAAGAGGAGGAGGATGATTCCTAGAGCTGATGATGTTATCATCCAGTTGGTGGACCCACCAGAGACTTCCTCCAGTCAGCCACAAAATGTACCAGTTCCAGAGCCTGTCGAGGTCCAGGCCCAGGTCCCAGTAGTAAAGAAGCAGACCACTGGGAACCAGTCTGAGGTTCCCGAGCACACAGAGGACCCAGGGACCACATATGATCTTATGCAGACAGACAGGGCTTAGGGAGTCTTCTATATCCTTTTTCTCTTTCTTTTTGATGATTTATGTAGACTAGTTGGCATTGGGGACAATGCCAGCTTTCATTTAAGGGGGTAGGCCCTACTATTTATTTGTGGATGATTGTATATATTTGATACATTTTTATGATTTCTTTATCTTTTTATCTTTGGTCTGTATATAATTTTGATATTTCGTTACATTTATCGTACTTTTACTTTACCTTGGGTCTGTATATAAAGTTATGCTATATTGTACATATTCATCCCCATCTATTGTATATTTGACAAATCCCCTCTTGTATATATTCATTCTATTTTTCACAATTTTTTTTTTTCATTTTTAGCTTCTTATTTGTGATTCGTAGCTTTTTGTTTTCGAAGTTTGCAATAAGCGTTTGGTGTTCTTAATGCCACGGTTCTTTCCAAAGGTGGAGTTTTGTATGAATCGGGTGGCTCTTCCCAATGATGGATGGCGTGACAACCTTCTTAAGGGTTTGAGTCTGTTTTTCTTTTTGTTTTTAGTAGTTAGTATTTAACGGTGCCTCAAGCAAAGCTTCACTTGGGCCTAGCACATTTGCCTTTGATCTCATGGTCAAAAATAAATTGTTGTGTTTAGGATGGTAAAAGTCGTGACCTTGAGCTCTTGTGTTGACCGATAATCATCAAGTGGTTTTTCGGGGCCATTGTGTTCTCAAATCGTGTCTAAGGTCGTTGTGGGCCCCCGACTCTATGTCTTTAGCAATCCCTTAGCTTGTGTGTGGTGAGTAATTGAATTGCAAGTCCAAGACCCGAGCCATGAGTCTTGAACTTGCCCTGAATGTTTGTTGAGGCAAAATCCTAAGTGAATTTTGACTTGAGACATGATTATAGTCTCTCCTTGATCCAAATGATAGTTTGAACAATTCCATAGCCTACAAATGATATTATCCCTAGTCAAACCTATTGAGCCTTAGACCTTCTTCTTTCAAGAACCATGATACAAGCCTATACCCGTTCTAAAAGATACCCTCTCTTGGCACCCGATCTTTCCTTTAGCACATGGCAAAAGCATAAGTTTGGGGGAGAGATGAGGATTGCAACAAAGTGGTAAAAAGGCACAAAAATGAAGAAAAGGAAAGGCAATGACAAAGAAGAAAAGCAAAAAGACAAAAAGAATGATCATTGTGAAAAAGAATAAAAAGGGATTCAAGAAAAACAAAGAATGAAAGGTGTGGAAAGTTGAAAAGGGAGAAAAGGGTTGAAATGCGTAAGAAAGAGTGACAGTGTGTCTCTCTAACCCCTTAGAAAGAAGTGAAATGACTCAAAGAGTCAAGTGAATGTAAGCCAAGTGAATCAAAAGAAGTGCCTAAGGGAAGATGGAACTCACTTAGACCAAAACATGTCCTACCCTGAACCAAAAGTCTTCACATTGTCTCCACAAAAGCCCTATATGATCTTGAGTTGAATGAAGCTTACATTAGTGGATACTCACATAAGGGTCAAGCATATGGTACTTAGAGCCGGACTTGTGACTTTTTCTTGAGAGAGATAAGTGAATTTCCATTAACCTCGTTTTGTGTGCCAATATTTAAAGGTGAGGTTTGCTTAGGGAGAGTTGAGGATGTATAAGTTTGGGTTCCACAATGACCAAAGTAATTGAGAGATTTCTTTGATGTGTTGAGTCAACTCTTAATGCTCTTGTGTCGCACTTGATCCATGGTTTTTCAAAGCGTAAAGGTTGTTAATGATTCATATGTATTGAGGGCAATTGTTAGTCCCAATTGATGCTAGTTGAGGTTTCTTTAAGACATCTAAAAAATTCTTGGATTTTCCCTTAAGGGGTAGGTTTTATTTTGTTTGCTTTAGGACAAGCAAAACCTTAATTTTGGGGAAGTTGATAACTAGGGATTTTGACGCATTTTATACTCCTTGCCTACGCTTTGATTATAAATTCATACAAAATAATCCCAAAAGGCTCACAAGTTGTGCTTGATTGCAGGTTTGATCCACAAAGTGACTAAGATGTCAAAGATCAGCTCAAAAGGAGTGAAACTTGCACAAGTACCAAAGACAAGACAAACTCAGGAAAAGGAGGTCCAGTGCGGCCGCACTACACTTTGTGCGGTCCGCACTAGGAGGTTCAGAGACTTGGAATTTCAAGCTAAAAGGCGATGCGGTCGCACTACACTTTGTGCGGTCCGCACTGGAGTCCATGTGGCCGCACTACCATTCTGTGCGGTCCACAGAGCCAAGGTTCAGAGAAGATGAAAAATGGAGCTTTCAAGCCAATGCGGTCCACAGTCGAGTTTGCGCGGACCGCAATAGAAGCCTCCGCGGCCGCAGTCCATTTTGTGCGGTCCGCGGAGCCTGGGTTCAGAGAGTCAGATTTGTAAAGTCAAGAGCCTAGTGCGGCCACACACCATTTTGTGCGGTCCGCACTAACCCCGCTGGGGCATTTTTGTCCAGATTTTCCAACTTAGTATAGATAGAATCTTTTTCCATTTTTAGGGTATCAGACATTGTAATACAGTAGCTGCGCTCGTGAGACGACTTTTCTTAGCCATTTTTGGCATTTTTACTTAGTTTTCATCATTGAATCTTTGTATTTAACTTAGCAATTAATTAATGTGTACTTATCTTCATCTATTTCTCTGTTTTTCTCTTCAAGTATGAGTAGCTAGACCCATTAGCTAGGCATGTGGCTCAACCCTAGTGTGGGTAATTGATGGGTGTTGCAATTTAGGGCTAGATTGACTATGGGTGTTTGTTATTCGGGTCAATTTCATGGTTTAATTACTGAATTAGTAGTTGCAAACACTAGTTTGTGCTAAGTTGACTTGGGCTCTTCTTGAGAAATAGAGCCTAAGTCTCTGAAATTGATCCAACAAGGAATTAGGATGGACTCAAGAGAATTGATAGTCTCAATTAAAGGGTTAAACCTCGAGAGAGTAATACATAACTTGAACCCTAGTTGCTTGAGCAAATATGCATACCCAGTTGGTCTTGAGAAAGTCAGTTGGGCAAAATCACTCTTTCTACCGAGAGGTATAGAGTGGGTAGTATCGAGCAACGGTTATAACATACTCCCCAATCATGTCAATCATACCTTAGATGTAATTACTCGTCAATTGACCACCTAGGCGGAAGTCACTTCCCTAGTGTCTTTTAAACCATTAGATACAACTTGTAGCATTTTATTCTTAGCTTCATCTAGTTGCAATTATAATTTGTAGTTGATAATAGTAGAATTATAAAAAAAAATGAATAGAAGTGCAATTTGGAATAATCATGCAATCCTAAGTTAAATAGACACTCAATTTCATTCCTAGCTCTCTGTGGAAATCGATCCCGACCCAAAATTGGGTAAAGGTTATTGCGACCCTCTCTCGCTACTTATTAGTGGTGCGGAGTTGGCTGTGATAAGGACCTTCCCCTTAGGATTGATATATTTGGTAATTGAAATGCCTTGTACGTGAGGTGGCGAGTGTGTACTTGTGCAAATTATTGGAAATCCGGTTTTTTAAGCACTTATTACTATTAAGCCTATTGTCAGCTTAGGAAAGCATGTCTAAGTGATTTAATTGCATTAATTGCTCAATCTGTTTACCTGAACTCTGTGCAGCATGCTAGACTTGAATTATTTGTTGCCTTAATATGAAATTTCCCTTCTGTGAATGTTTTCTTGTTGCTGATGCTGTGTATTTACATTGGGACTACGGATATGGGATTTTGGTAGCTCCCCCCTTGCCTGTTTACTTTGGGACTGTGGGTTAGATTCCCGATAGATCCCCCTGCACATTTGCTTTGGGACTGCGGGTTAGATTTCCGATAGATCCCCCTACATATTTACTTTGGAACTGCGGGTTAGATTCCCGATAGATCCCCCTGCACCGTTTTATGAAACTACGGGAATGTACCCAGTAGATTCCCCCAGTCTTGGGTATTTATATTTGGGACTACGGATCGAAATTCTGGTAGATCCCCACGCATTGATAGTTGGACTACGGGACGAAATCCCGGGAGATCCTTTGGACATACATATGATGGACTACGGAAGGGTATCCCGGGAGATCCACTGGGCAGTTGTAATTGGGACTATAGGACAGTATCCTGGAAGGTGCCCCAGTTGTTATCTCTGTGTTGAACTGTATTTCTTTCCGTGGTTTGTTTGTCTCTGTTCTAGCTGTTGCTGTTCTTTCAAATCTATGTTATTTCCTACTGTTGCACTTATTTATACTGTTCTAATTACACTGTTATCCCTTATCTCTTATCTGATCTCAGTAGGGCCCTGACCTTCCTCGTCACTACCCGACCGAGGTTAGGTTTGGCACTTACTGAGTATCGCTGTGGTGTACTCATGCCCTTTCTGCGCATGTTTTTCATGTGCAGTTCCAGGTACTTCCTCCCAGGCCTACCATCCTTGAGAGAGGTGACTACTTAGAGACTTCGAGGTACATCTGCCGCGTCCGCAGACCAAGGAGTCCCTTTATATTCCTGTCTTTTTAGTATTTAGCCTTTCTGTACTTCTATTCTTGTTACACAAAATTCTGGAGTTAGAGCTATGTAGTGTTTCTCTTTTCTTAGCTTGTGATTCGTGAGTTTTCGGGTCTTGGTTTAGGTATTGGATTTGAGTTTATAAATGGTGTACACCGAGCAACACTTTTAAATACTATTAATGCTTTATTTCCGTTTTTAAATTGTTTTATTTCTGCAAGCTTGGTTATTTTCCGCAATTTAGGCTTACCAAGCCGTAGAGACTAGGTGCCGTCACGGCAGTTCACGGAGGGCGAACTGGGGTCGTGACAACATCGTAGTCGGTTATCGGATTTCGGAGCAAGGTAAGTCTCCTATCTAACCTTGTGAGGGGGAATTTACACTGTAGGCGTTATATTTGCTATGTGATACATGTTGTTGGGGCTACACACGTATGAGGTGACGAGTGTCCGTGCGTATGCTAGAATTCATGATTAGGTTCGGGTAGACTTAGACTCACTCCATGCTTTAATTATATTATTTGAGTTATCTTTGCCTATTTACATGCCTTAATTATATTGTTGTTTGAGATTAGACTTGCGTAGGGTATCAGACTTGATATTTTAGATATCCGGCAAAATCCTTGGTTAATAATAGAGATTACACTTTCTTGACAAATTTCTCCCGTGTTGTACACGTTTGTCCGAAAGTTTCATGAATTTCATAACTCACATATATATATATTTGTGAGTGGTGCTAGTGACCCGTCAAGTCTTCACTATTCCTATGGGATCAGGTTGAACGCCTCGACAGTATCATTATGGGATTGCACCGTTCGCCTCGGTAGTATTATGAGATGCATATATGGTTCGTGTTGGTTGACCCTCGGCAATGTACATGATTATTATGGGATCGGGTTGAATGCCTCAGCTGTAGTATTATAGGATTGGGTTGTACGCCACGACAGGAATTCGTTCCTTTACTCTTATGGATCGGACCGCTCGCCTCGGCAGAATCTTGCGAAAAATTTGATAAGGAGTCATCATACTTATGAGTTTTCTTGACTTGAGATGTGACTGTTGATTTGGTGTTGACCATTAGGTATTCCATTTGAGAAAGTTTCGGTATTTAAGGACCTTGTGTTTACTGTTCAGTTGAGAATCGTATTATGTATATACATTTTTTTTGCTATTTACTTACCATATCTTGTGACTGTCTACTTTTTACTGTACTTGATTTATCAGACCACTAGTAAGTGTCGATGTCGACCCCTTGTCACAACTTCTTCGGGTTAGGCTAGATACTTAATGGGTACACGTTGATTTACGTACTCATGCTACACTTCTGCACCAATTGTGTAGGTTCTGACAGGTTCATTTAGTGGTCACCTTGGCGCATAAGCGCAGCTGCTGAGGAGACTTTATGGTGAGCTGCTTTCCATGGTACGATCCGCAGCACATAGAGTCACCATCATATTTATATACTTTGTCCTATCTATCTTATATTTCAGACAAATGTTGCATTATTATTGTACTCCCTAGTAGATTCTCATGCACTTGTGACACCGGATTTTGGGGATTTAGATTTTTCATATGGTTGTATTCTGTTATGACTGTGGGTTTATATTTCGACCACATTTGAACATTTAAAATAATAACATATGTACTTTTTGTTATTAAAAAATGAACGAAATTTCACTCTTTACTTCTTTATTTAATTTGAAATGCATCTTGGATCTACTATCGACGCATTAATTTAATTGTTGGCTAGCCTGACGATGGCGTCGGGCACCATCACGGCCTATATTGGGATTCGGGTCGTGATAGATACTGTGATGCAAATTGGATCACCGGTTCAACTGATTCTAAATCCACAAGTGGATATATATTCACTATTAGTGGATGAGCGATATCTTGGAAGTCATCCAAACAAACTTGTATTGCCCGCTCTATAATGGAGGCTGAATCCGGTGAAGAAGATGAATGGCTACGAAATTTCTTTGAAGATAATCCATTTTGGCCCAAACCGTTGGCACCAATATGCATACATTGCGATAGTCAATGGGCAATTGGAAGGGCTGGGAGCGTTATATATAATGGTAGATCTCGTCATATACGATGAAGACATAAAATCGTTAGGCAGCTACTCTCTAGGGGGATTATCACAATTGACTACGTAAAGTCAAGAGATAATGTGTCGGATCCGCTTACAAAAAGCCTAACTAGAGATGTAGTTGAAAGATTATCGAGGGGAATTGGACTATAGCCGTGGACAAGTCATTGTGGCGGTAACTCTACCTAGAAGATTGGAGATCGCAACATCTAGGTTCAAGGAGATCAAACAAAGTTATTCATGACAGTTCAACATTGCCAACTAAAGTTTTTGGCCCATTCTCGTGATGAGACAATGTTCAGTAGCAAGGATAAAGCATTAAGGTTTTTTAATGGTTTCTAAATTTTATACAGGGTATATCAAAGAGTGTATTTACAGGATGAAACATTTAGGAATCACCTATGTAAATGTGAAGTGTTAGCCGCTTCAAGTAGAATTTCGCAAGGCCAGTTCTTTACGCACTTATAAAACTAGGTGGTGTTCATAGCTAAAACGAACACAATAATGAGAACCAAAGACGGTTAAGGGTTGATTGTGTGACATAAGCTCCCTACGGAAAGTTCAAAGGGAAACCTACTTATCCAGATGAGATTAATCCTTGATTGTAAATCACATAGTTTTTTATGCATATTTCCATGATATAACATTCTCCATTCATGTGGGGGATTGTTGGGTTTTAAGCTTGTTAGAGGTTAACAATAGAGTGAATGGGAAATGAAGGGAAAAATAAAAATTTTGAGTTTCCCTTTTTGAAAAAGGGAGATTATCCCATATTGGAGGAGGAAAAGAGTTTTGATGGGTATATATACAATTGCACTTATTCTAGCTTTTAAAGAGTTGAGAAGAAGGAAAGCCTCGCACCGTCGTCGTTGTTGCTCGCTCGGCTCGGTTTCGGCTTTGGCTTCGGATTTGGTCAAATGATCTGATTGATTGATTATTATTTTTTTGGACCAAATTCATTTATTAATACTAACTCAATATTATTTAATCTAATTTAGACCGTTTCTGTAACGGTAATTCAATTTTTTCTCCGTTTTTGTTTTCCCGTTATAATTTGAATTGCGTGGTTTACGTAAATGGCATTTTTATAAAACAACCATTTTGAGTTGCAGTCTTACATGAAGAGCTGCAACTCTTCTATATTACCCAATATTTTGGCTATAAATATGAACTATCCCTCAAATGTTCCTTACGAAAATTCTGATTTTTCCTCTTCCTTTTGCATTGATTTTAACAGAAAGAAAGCAGTAAGTGTGATTTGCTACTGATCTTTGAGTTTGTTTGTCACTAGAGTTTGAAGTACCGCTACACCAGTGAGGGTAATCCGTTCTATCTTAGGAGAAAATAATCCTAAACCTCGGGTACTAGGAGGGGATTAAGTTCCTTAAAGAAACACTATAAATTCAGTTGGCTCGAATTTATTATTTCTGTTCTTCTATATTTCTGATTTCTCGTTGCTAATGTTTTTGAATATATTTTTCGAATACAGAATACTAACAGAAAGAGTCACACAAGCATTTTAAATAGTTTTGGAATGATTTAAAACTTGAAGAAAAGTATGAATAATGAGTATGTTGGGTTCTAAACCGGCGAGATAGATAAACATATGTTAATTTGTAGATTCCTCAGCTATACAAATCGAGCAACATGCAGATTAATCGAGTTGAATTATTATCTAGGGCACATATTCTATACAAAGAAGAGAAAGAAGAAGGAAGAAGACGAGAGGAAGAAAGGAGTCGTGTATTCTGAATAATGAAAGTGTTAGTTACAATTAGGTACTTAACAGGGCATTTATAACAAACTTTGCACTGTTAAGTAACCACCCTAACTAACTAGTACCTTCTAGCTTTCTTAATTACTAAATGACCCCTAACTGCTCAAACTATCATTCGTTTACTTCAATACTCCCCGTCAAGCTGGAGAGTGAAAGACATCTAACACTCTCAGCTTGGATAATAACAAGTAATGCAGAGTAGCTCCCAAACCTTTGGTCAACAAATCAGCTAACAGTTGTTTGGTGTACACATATTCAGTAGTGATGAGTCTTGTCTTGATCCTTTCCCTCACAAAGTCAATTTCTATATGCTTGGTTCTCTCATGAAATATAGGATTGGCTGCTATTTGTAAAGCAGCTTTGTCGTCACAGTGTAAGTGTACTGGTTTGATCACACTGTTTCCCAGTTCTTCTAGCAAACCAAACATCCATACTGCCTCTGCAACTACTGCATCCATGCTCTTATATTCTACTTATGGTGAGCTTTTACTGATTCTTTGTTGTTTCTTGGACTTCCATGATAGTAAGGAGTCTCCTAGTTTGACAATGTATTATGTAGTTGACCTTCTAGTATTTGGCCAGCCTGCCCAATTCGAGTCACAAAACACTGTCAAGTTGTTTGCTTCACTTTCTTCAATAGTATAGCTAATCCTGGGGATCCCTTGATGTACCTCCCCACTCATATGGCTGTATCTAAATGTGATTGCTTAGGATTCCTCATAAAACTCAACACTTACACAATAAAACTTATATATGGCCTTGTGATGGTCAAATAAAGGAGCTTCCTATCAACTTTTGGTATCTTCCAGCATCTTCCAATTGCTTATCTTTTGTGTTCCCAACATGGTTGTCATAGTCCACAGTAGTTAGCTTATGATTGCGTCCATTGGAGTTCCAATTGGCCCGCATCCACTCAAACCTACCTCTGAAATAAGCTCTATGGCATATTTCCTCTAGTTCAATACAATTCCTCCTTGTTATCTTAAAACCTCTATTCCAAGGAAGTATCTAAGTTCCCCTAAGTCCTTCATTTTGAAATTGTGGTGAATAGTCTTCTTTACTTCTGTAAAAATACAGCGAGAGTTCCCAGTAATCAACAAATCATCCACATATACTAAGATTATCACAATGTTCTTGCCACATTTCTTGGTAAAGAGTAAGTGATCATATGAGCTTTGAGAGCAACTAACTTGCAGTAAAGCATTTGTACGCTTAATATTCCATTACCTTGAGGCTTGTTTCAAACCATAGAGGGAATTCAACAATCTACACACCTTATATTCCCCCTGCTTGTGAAATCCCAAGGGTAAGGCCATATAGACTTCTTCAATGAGGTACCCTTGTAAGAAGGCATTATTGACATCTATTTGAAATAATGGACTACATTTAGAAACAGCAACGTTGATAACTGCTCACACTGTAAACATTTTAGCTACACGTGAGAAAGTCTCATGGTAATGCAAACCAGCTTGTTGTGTATAGCCTTTAGCTAATAATCTAGATTTGAACCTGTCCACCTCTCCCTTTTCCTTGTACTTTATTTTGTATACCCATTTTGAGCCTATTGCTTGCTTCCCAATAGGAAGGTCTACAATCTCCCAAGTGTGATTATCTTCTAGTGCTTGTATCTCATGTTCCATTGCTTCTATCCACTGTGGATCCTATGCTGCCTCTTTGAAGGATATAGGTTCCACAAGAACTGAGAAAGCTTGTAAATAAGCTTGATATGCTATGGTAAGGTGATCATACCTAGCATGATTGGAAATTGAAAACCTGCAATTCCAGACAACTTTGTAGTAGTCACATAGTCCTTCATCCATATAGAAGGAGTTGTCTTTTTGGGTTCTATTAGAATATGTTGTATTGGTAAGTCTATTGTTGGTGGTGCATGCACTTGGTCAGCAAGAAAAACCTCCTCTGACACCTCTCCTAATGCTGAACCTTGATTATCTGTCAGGTCCATCTGTTCTACTATTGTAGAGAATTGTTCTACTTTTTCGTGTTCCAAATCTGTAGGGCCATATGATAACTAGGAATTATGACGCATTTTACACTCCTTCATGCTCAAGTTTTGATTAGAAATGTGTACAAAATAGTCCCAAAGGCTCACAAGTTGCGCTTGATTGCAGGTTTGATCAACAAGGTGACAAGATGTCAAAGATCAGCTCAAAAAGGAGTGAAACTTGCACAAGTACCAAGACAAGACAAAGCTCAATCAAACAGGGCCAGTGCATCCGCACACCATTCTGTGCAATCCGCACAAGTAAAGTTCAGAGAGTGTACATCTCAGGCCAAAAGGCAATGCGGCCGCAAAGGATTTTCTTCGGTCCACATTGGATTTACTGCGGCCGCACTCGATTTAGTACGGTCCGCAGAGCCAAGGTTCAGAGAGTTGCCAATTTGAAAATTGAAGCCCAATGTGGTTCGCGCTCCATTTTATGCGGAGAGCACTAGAAGCCATCGTGGCCGCACTCAATTTTGTGCGGTCCGCATTGCCCGAGTTTAGAGAGCTGATTATTCAAGTTCAGAGCCTTAGTGCGGCCGCACTCATTTTTGTGCAGTCCGCACTAGCCCCGCATGGGTATTTTTGTCCAAGATTTTTAGCCTAGTAGTATAAATAGATTCTTTTCCCATTTTTAGGTCATCAAATAGTTTTTCCTCAGAGCTGCGCTCGTGACTTTGTTTCTTTTATCTATTTTGAGTAATTTTAGCTTTATTTTAAGTTTAATTTAGTAGTTAATTAATATGAGTTTTTCTTTATCTATTTCTTTATTTTCTTCTATAATTATGAGTAGCTAGACCCATAAGCTAGGGTTGTGGCTCAACCCTAGTGTGGGTAATTGATGGGTCTTGTGTTTTGATGCTTGATTATCTATGGGCATTTGATATTTAGACAAATTTCATATTTAATTGCTGAATTAGTGGTTGCAAACACTAGTTTGTGTTTAGTTGACTTTGGCTCTTCTTGAGAAAGAGAACCTAAGTCTCTGAAATTGGTCCAACAAGGAATTGGGGCGTATTCAAGAGATTGATAGCCCCAATTAAAGGGTTAAACCTAGAGATAGTAATACCCGACTTGAACCTTGATTGCTTGTGCAAATTTGCATACCCAATTGATCTTGAGAAAGTCAATTCGAAAAAAATCACTCAAACTACTGAGATGTATAGAGTGAGTAGAATCATGTAATGGTTATATCATACTCCCCAAATATGACAATCATGCCTTAGACTTAAGTATCCGTCAATTGATCACCTAGACAAAAGTCACTACCCTAGTGCCTTTTAACCATTTGAACAACTCACAATAGTTTAACCTTAGCTTATTTTAGTTTAATTGAGCATTGTAGTTTTATAAAATTAGAATCATAATCAAAACCAAAAATGTGTAGAAGTGCAATTTGGAGCAAATACACAACTCCACTTTAGATAGATACCCGACTCCAATATATAGCTCCCTGTGGAAATCGATCCCGACCTTAATCGGATAAAAGCTGCTTCGACCTCTCTCGCTACTCAATAGTAGTGCAAGGTTGGCCTTGATCACTTTTTGGTGCTATGCCGGGGAGCTAACAGTTTTTGCTATCTATCTAAAAAGTTGTGTATTGTTCTTCTTTCCTTCTTTGTTACTAATTTGTGTGTGTCACAACTTCAGGTACCAAATGGCAGCAAACAACGTCAATGACCCTCTTAGAAATATGATTACGGGGGAGGAGGTAGATGATGTCAGAGATGATGAGGTGCCTCTTGTACCTCAAGGACAATGTAGAGGCCGCTAAGCCAATGTTAATGTAAATGACAATATTTCAGACCCTTTTCTGCCACCTCCAAGAGTGGCTCCTAGAGTGCTTCCGAACCAAGGCTATGCAAGTGCTATTGTCCCACCCCGAATCCGGACGGGCAATTTTCAAATAACCAATGTGATGTTGATTTTGCTAGAGCAGTGTAGGTATTTCATAGGCGCTGCAAATCAAAATGCTTACAAATATCTCAAGGGGTTCGAGGATACATGTTGGGGGAGAAAGCAAACTAATGTGTCTAAAGATGCTCTTTGGTTGAGACTCTTCCCATTCTCACTTAGAGGGAAGGCATTGGATTGGCTCGAGCGACTTCCCAACCATTCCATCACTACTTGGGATGATTTGGCGGACAAGTTCATTGCAAAAATTTTCTCACCGGGGCATATGGAAGCATTAAGAGATGAGATATTGGCCTTCAAGCAAGAGCCCACGGAACCTTTGCATGAGATTTAGGAGCATTATAGAACAATGGTGAAGGAATTCCCCAACAATGATATGACTGAGGCAATGATTGAACAAACCTTTTATCGGGGCATTAGTACAACAAACCAAAGCATAGTAAACCAACTTGCTGGGGGCAGCTTTATGACGTTGTCTTATGATAAGGCTTGTGATATTCTTGACGAGATGACTGACACTTTTTCTGCTTGGAAAAGTAGAGCCAATGTGCCCCAGGGTGACCCCACGGTTACTCATTTGCACAAGGAATTACATGATCATGGACAGGCTATAGCTGAGTTGACAACTACGATGAAACAACTAGCAAAGGCACAGTTGCAACAAGTTCAAAATCCTCGCCAAGTGAATGCCATGGAGGGTGTCAACATGCTTGTCAACAAAAGAAGACAAAGAGGTCAACAGATTCAAGGGAATTCAGAGTAATTTGACAACGATTGTTGTGGATTTCAAAATGATGGTTATGATGAACAAAATGAAGAGGTGCAATATATGAATAACTATCAAGGCAAAAGGAGAAATTCTTCCAACCAACAACAATGGAGACCCCAAGACAATTGGGGCAATCAACAACAAGGCAATGGTAATTGAGGAAACAACAATCAAAACAACAACTGGGGCAATCAGAACAACAATCAAAACAATCAAGGAAATTGGAATGGTAATAACAACAATTGTGATGGTAATAATAATCAAGGTGGATGGAACAATGACAACCAAGGAAGCCGGGGGCATGGCTTTCAAAGACCTCCAATGTACCAACAACTGAACAATCCACCCCCTTTTCCATCCCAAGGTCCTACTTCTTCTAGAAATGATATGGGTAGAATTGAAATGATGTTCTAACAAATGATGAAGAAGAATGCAGACTCTAATGCTCAGTTGGCTTCCCACAATACCTCTATCAGAAATTTGGAGGTGCAGTTAGGCCAAATCTCACAGTCTTTGAATACTCATCCTAAGGGGGCTCTACCTAGTGATACGGTAGTAAACCCGAAGAGTGAGAACAATCATATTATGGTGGTAACTACAAGGAGTGGATGAGGCGGTAATGTGAATGCCTCCAAACAAAAGCAAGTTTTGAGTGATGATGTTGAGTTGCAAGAAGATGAAGTTCCTTTGGTGGTTGAAAATGTGATGGATGAGAATGTGAATGAAGAAGTGAGGATTTATATTCAAGATGACGAGGTGGAAAGTCAAAATGACATGAACTCGTCTAGAGAATACGTAATAGACATGTCGGAACCCGTTGTGCCTAAAGCCAAGGCTCCTTTGCCAAGGCCACCTCCACCTTATCCTTAAAGGCTTGCAAAGTAGAAAAATGAGAATCAATTTAAAAAGTTCATTGACATGATGAAAAGGTTATCCATTAATGTGCCTTTGGTGGAGGCTCTTGAACAAATGCTGGGCTATGCTAAATTCATGAAGGACTTGGTGACAAAGAAGCGATCTTTGGATTGTGAAACTATAAAAATAATTCATCAAGTTAGTGCTATAGTGCATTCAATGGCCCCGAAGCTTGAAGATCCCGGTGCTTTCACCATTCCTTGCACCATTGGGAGTGCGAATTTTGCTAAGGCTCTATGTGATTTGGGGGCTAGTATCAATTTTATGCCCTACTCGGTTTTCAAAACTTTGGGTATTGGGCAACCTAGGACGACTTTCATGAGATTGCAAATGGCGGATAGAACGATGAAGAGACCATTGGGTATTATTGATGATGTGCTTGTCCGGGTGGACAAATTTATCTTGCTAGCTGACTTTGTGATCTTGGATTGCGAGGTGGATTATGAAGTTCCTATCATATTGGGAAGACATTTCCTTGCTACGGGGAAGGCCTTAGTTGATATGAAAGTAGGGGAACTCACCTTCCGGGTGGGTGATGAAAAAGTGATCCTTTGTGTTTGCAAGTCAATGAAGCAGCCCAACAGTACCGAGGTGTGCTCTTTTGTGGACCTTGTCACAGCAATGATAGTTGATGACACCAGTGTAATGATTAATGTAGAGGACCCCTTGGAGGCCGTATTGTTCAATCTTGATGTCAATGATGATGAGGGCCGAGTGGAGTGCGTGAATGCTTTACAGGGGATGGGATCTTACTCTTATGAGCCTAGGAAACTATCTTTGGATCTCGAGAAAAGGAAGACTCCACCAACAAAACCTTCAATTGAGGAGCCTCCGGTGTTGGAGTTGAAACCACTGCCTCCACACCTCAGGTATGACTTCTTAGTCCCTAGTTCTACTTTGCCAGTTATTATTTCCTCT
Source organism: Nicotiana sylvestris (assembly GCF_000393655.2). Lineage (NCBI taxonomy): Eukaryota > Viridiplantae > Streptophyta > Magnoliopsida > Solanales > Solanaceae > Nicotiana > Nicotiana sylvestris. The sequence goes on from NC_091064.1 coordinate 15,893,819, forward strand.
TGTCTTACTAACATGTAGGTTGATGCCACATTGGATGTGCTTCAAAAGAGGAAAAAGGCAATTGGATGGACATTAGCTGATATTCAGGGGATAAGCCCCGCATTCTATATGCACAATATTATTCTAGAAGATGATGCAAAGCCCTCCTTGGAGCGTCAAATGAGGTTGAACGAGGCAATGCAAGAAGTTATGAAAAAGGAAGTGATCAAGTGGTTGGATGTCGGGGTTGTGTACCCCATCTCTGATAGCTCTTGGACTTCACCGGTGCAATGTGTGCCGAAGAAGGGTGGCATGATCGTGGTTGCAAATTCACAAAATGAGTTGATTCCTACCAGAACCCTCACTGGTTGGAGGGTATGCATGGACTGCCGCAAGTTGAATAAAGTGACCCGCAAGGATCACTTTCCTTTGCCTTTTCTTAATCAGATGTTAGATCGACTTGCTGGGCATGCTTTCTACTATATCTTGGATGGTTATTTTGGGTACAACCAAATATTGATTCCTCCAAAAGATCCAGAGAAGACCACATTCACTTGTCCATATGGCACCTTTGACTTCTCTAGGATGCCTTTTGGGTTGTGTAATACACCGGCTACATTCCAGCGGTATATGATGTCCATTTTCACCGATATGATTGAAGACATTTTGGAGGTGTTCATGGACGACTTCAGTATTGTGGGAGATTCATTTGATGAATGCTTGAAGAATCTTGATAGAGTTTTGACCCGTTGTGAAGAAACCAATCTTGTTCTCAATTGGGAGAAATGCCACTTTATGGTGGAAGAGGGCATAGTTCTTGGGCATTAAATTTCAAAGCATGGTATTGAGGAAGACAAAGCAAAAATTGATGTGATTTCAAGGCTCCCCCCTACATCTATCAAGGGAGTTAGAAGTTTTCTTGGGCATGCGGGGTTCTACCGGAGATTTATCAAAGACTTTTTGAAGGTAGTGAATCCCTTGTGCAAGTTATTGAAAAAAGATGTCAAGTTCGTGTTTGATGATAAATGTATGCAAGCCTTTGAACGTCTCAAGCATAAGTTGACCACCACTCCTATCATTACCACACCTAATTGGAGCTTGCCCTTTGAGCTCATGTGTGATGCGAGCGATGTTGCGGTTGGGTTGTTTTGGGTCAAAGAGTGAACAAAATGTTTCATCTGGTGTACTATGCGAGCAAGACAATGAATGATACTCAAGTGAACTACACGGTGACCGAGAAAGAGCTTTTGGCTATTGTGTTTGCAATGGAGAAATTTTGGCCGTATCTCATGGGTGCCAAGGTCATAATCCATACCGACCATGCCGCACTCCTGTACTTGATGACGAAGAAGGATTTCAAAGCTAGATTGATGCGATGGGTCTTGTTACTTCAAGAGTTTAATTTGGAGATTGTGGACTGGAAGGGTAGTGAAAACCAAGTGGCAGACCACTTGTCGCGCTTGGAGGAGGAGGGGAGGCCTCGTGATGTCCTAGAGATCAATGATTCATTTCCCGACGAATAACTCTTTTCGGTGTCGATGAATGGTATGCCATGGTTTGTGGATGTTGCTAATTTCCTTGTGACTGATATAATCCCGTGTGAGCTCTCTTCTAAACAAAGGAAGAAGCTCAAGCAGGATAGTTTGGATTTCTATTGGGATGAGCCGTACTTGTTCAAGATTTGCACGGATGGTGTGATCCGAAGGTGTATCCCGGAGGAAGAGCAATTGAGTATCTTAGAGGCTTGTCATTCCTCTTCCTATGGTGACCATCATGGCGGGGCGAGGACGGCTTCCAAAGTTCTTAGCTGTGGGTTTTATTGGCCAACTTTGTACAAAGATGCAAGTGAACTTGTGAAGAGGTGTGACGAATGTCAAAGAGCGGGTGGAATTCCGAAGAAAGATGAGATGCCTCTCAATGCCATCCTCGAGGTTAATATTTTTTATGTATGGGGCATTGATTTTATGGGCCTGTTTGTTAGCTCGTGTGGAAACACATACATTCTTGTGGTGGTGGAATATGTTTCAAAGTGGGTTGAAGCCGTGGTTTTGCCCAACAATGAGGCCCGGAGTGTTGTTGCATTTCTCAAGAAGAGCATTTTTACAAGGTTTGGTACTCCTTGTGCAATCATAAGTGATGGGAGTCTCATTTTTGCAATAGAGGTTTCGACACTTTGCTTGCAAAGTATGGTGTCAATCACAAAGTTTATACTCCCTATCATCCTCAAGCGAATGGCCAAGTGGAAGTCTCCAATAGGGAAATCATATTATCAAACACGGTCAATGCAAATAGGACTGATTGGTCAAAAAAGTTGGATGATGCTCTATGAGCTTATCAGACTGCTTATAAGACTCTGATTGGTATGTCTCCGTATCGGTTGGTGTTTGGGAAAGCTTGCCATCTACCGGTTGAGTTAGAGCACAAGGCCATGTGGGCTTTGAGTAAGCTAAATCTTGAATGGGATGTTGCAGCCAATCTTCGTGTGGAGTAGCTCAATGAACTTGATGAATTCTGATTCCATGCCTACACCAGTTCGTCTTTGTACAAGGGCAAGATGAAGTGCCTTCATGATAAATATGCTCATAGCAAGCAGTTCAAAGTGGGTGATTTCGTTCTCTTGTTCAATTCTCGGTTACGTCTATTTCCGGAAAAGCTTAAGTCAAAATGGAGTGGACCTTTTGAAGTGGTGTGTGTGACCCCGTTTGGTGCACTTAATTTAAAGAACAAAAATGGGGAAGTTTTCAGAGTGAATGGGCATAGGGTCAAGCACTACTTGGGAAAAATTGATGACAGCCACGTGGTGGCACTTTTTCATCTCAAATGATATGATGGTAACCTGTGTCGTGCCGCGATGTTAAATTAGGCGCTTCTTGGGAGGCAACCCATGTGTTCTTTTTATTTTTCATTGATTTTCATTGTAGTATAGGATTTATTTTTGGACTGATTGGTTGTGAGATGTTATAGGATTATGTTGATGCAGTGCAGGACAAAGTGGAAAAAAATTGTTCAAGTCTCTGAAGTTTGCAATGCGGACCGCACTACATTTTGTGCAGCCGCAAAGAACTTAGTGCGGGGGCACACAAATCAGTGCGGACCGCACTGATGAGGGATGAAACAACCAGCTCTCTGAAGTTTGCCACCACGACCACATTGCATTTTGTGTGGCCTGCGGTGGATCACTGCGGCCGCAATTGTATTTTGTGCGGACCGTAGTGGTTGCTGTCTCAAACTTGAATAACACTGTGTGGTGCAGACCACACTACATTTTATGCGGTACGTATTGGGTTGGTAAGTTGGGCCCCAGGACTTTTTCTATAAATAGGGCCTGAGGCTCTCCTTTTACACTTTTCAAACTTTTCACTCTCAGAACTCAAAATTTCACTATTCATCACTAAAATTGCATGAATTCATTTGCATATTCTCGATTAATCATCAGTACTTATCACATCTGGTAAATTTAACTTCTTTTTAATTGTTTGATTTTGTTATTTTCTTCTAAGTTTGGTTTTTCTTGTTTCTTCTTCTTGACCTACCCATATTTCTTTCAAGTAATGTAGATTATGTTAGTTAATTCTTGTTTAAAGTTAGATTAGGTAGTTAATACATTGGGCAAACACTTAGGGAACCTTTATTAGGTGTAAAATTGGACTTAAAAGTGAAGATATCATGAACCCTAAGTTAGTGCTGCTACTGGGCACTCAGTGTGGACCGTGGTAGAATTTGTGCGGTCTGCAGTGCCCCTGTGCGGTCTGCAATGGTATTTTGTGCGGATCGCATTAAAGAATGTTCTGAAACCTGAACATTGAGGAACGCGGCTGCATTGCATTTTGTGCGTTCCGCGATGACTCAATACGGACCGCATTGCTATTTTGTGTGGTCCGCGTTGCATTTATTCAGAGAGTGGGCAGTCTGAACCCCACCTCTGTGCGGACCGCGGTGCCATTTTGTGCGGTCCACATTGGCCTCTATGCAGCCGCACTGCATTTTGTACGGTCCGCACTCTGCAACATTTGATACTGTCTGCAACATTTTCCTTCTTGCAAGTATGAACTTCATTGCTTCTACTGATACTAACAAAGCATAACTGAATGTTGTTTGCAGATAATGGTGAAATAGAGAGGCAAGGGTGCTAAACAAGTAGATAGATGAGAGTATTCCTGGGGTGGGAAACAAAAGATGATAAAGTTGACCCCCCAAGCCCGACAAAGCATAAAAAACACAAGGAAACTCATCAGAGCTGCTGATAGGGCTATTGATCAGTCGGGGAGTGAGTACGAGCCCTCCCGGGAGGCATCATCAGATTCAGTGCCAGAGTACATTCCTGGCTGGCCGGAGAGAAACTAACTAAGAGATACTCCTCCAGCTTCTCCCACTGCTCAAGCTTCAGTGCGAGTTTCTTCTGAGTCGTCTGAGGGCTCAGCTGCTGGTAGTGACAATGAATACTCCACCTCTCTCATAGCTTCATTATCCGGAGAGGGTGCAGAAGGAGAAGAAGAAGAAGAAGTAGGAGGATAAGAGGTAGTAGGAGAAGGGGTGAACCTTAGTGGGAGGACTATCTAGAACTAGAAACTCGGAGGTGTGGCAAGGCAGTTTTGTGAGTGAGGTGGCCTACCATAAATTCAAAGAATGGTGGCCTGTGAGGAAATTGATTCCGGAGCGGAGTTTTGTGGATAGAGACCTCTTGCCTCACAACCCCAGTGTGAGAAGACAGTTTAGAGAGAGAGAGTGAGGTAGGAGTACTTCTTGGGCGACTGTGTGGATGCAAACGAGCACCTGGTCATGGAATTATACACCAATGTTGCCCACATCAAGATGGGCACCAAAGTGACCAAGGTGAGAAATTTGAAAGTGCTATTTGATGGGAAAACAATAAATAATTACTTGGGCTTCGATAAGGAGGATGAATCACTATATTTGGCAAATATGGAATTAGGTAAGGAGGTCCGTCCTTAGTTGGCACAGTATCTGGCAATCCCAGGTACCACCCCCGATTGGTTGAATGCAGGAGTGAAAATTTTGAGGAGACGTTTGAATTTCGAGGACAAAGGGTGGGAAACATTCATGTGCAGCAGATTGGACCCCACTACCCATGACAACTCACTCCCTCTTCACCGGATAGTATTGGTAGCATCAATCATGGCGGGGTTCCCGATTAACATTGGGAATGTGATGTCTCGGGTGATTACACAGGTAGTAAGTGAAGGTGACAGAAACTACCCCTTCCCTAGCTTCTTTACTATGTACTTCAGGGACCTCAAAGTTGAAAAATGGCCATTTGATATCAAAGTGAAAGTAAAGTCCCCGTTCTCATGGTACAACATGCAGGGTGATGACAACCCAAAAGGAAAGAACTACAAGGGAATAGCCACTGCTCCAACTGGCCAGTCTGAAGAACCAGTAGTGGTAGTGGCTCCTACTCAGCCTTCTGCCACCACAGCGGACATGCACCCTGGTCCATCCACTTCAGCAGTTCCAGACATACCCTCCACCCCGGCCTACCTAGTGACTGCCCACATTCTGAGCCAGGCCCTTCTTAGCATCAATAATTAGATGCAGACAACTTCCTCTAAGTTGTTTGTCCTCACTACTACAGTGGCAGCTCAGTCGGCACCTCCGCCTCCACAGGTCCCACAGTCTATTGAGGACGCCCTCAAGGATATTCTGGACAACCAGAAGAAAATCATTGACACTCAAAAGGTTCTTACGGACACTGTGGATTCTCATGGGAAAGCTCTTAAGGAGCTTGCTAGGGAGGCCAAGAAGATGAGGAAAACCAGGGCTTCCAAGGAGTCCGTGAAGGAGTTGCGGGTTGAGGTTGACAGATTGAAGGAAGATCATCTGCCTTTGGATTTATTGCTACAGGACCCTGTACTAGCAGCTCATCCCCAGCCAGAGCAGTCCTAGAGGCCTCCCAAGAGGAAGAGGATGGTTCCCCGTGCAGATGATGTAGTCATCCAGTTGGCAGACCCACCGGAGACCTCCTCCAGTCAGACACAGGATGCAGCCCAAGTGCCTGTCCAGGTCCAGGCCCAGGTCCCAGCAGCAGAGCAGCAGGTCATAGGGAGCTAGTCTCAGGTTCCCGAGCTTACAGTGGACCCAGGGACCACTCAGGATCCAATGCAGACAAACGGGCAATAGGGATTTTATGTATCCTCTTCCCTTTTATTTTTAGTGCTTATTTTGCTTAGTTGGCATTGAGGACAACGCCAACTTTCATTTGAGGGGTAGGCCCTACTTTGATTTGAGTTGGATGACTGTATATATTTGATAGATTTTATGCTTTCCTTATTTTTCATCTTTGGTATGTATATAATTTTAGCACTTCATTACATTTTTCGTACTTTTTACCTTGGGTCTGTATATAAAAGTTATGTTACGTTGTATATATTCATCTCCCTTATTGTATATTCGATTAAATCCCCCTCTTGTAAATATTCATTTTACTTTCCGCAATTTTTCTTTCTTATCTTCTTATTGGTGTTCGTAGCTTTTTGTTTTGGATTTTTGTAATAAGCCTTTGGTTTTCTTAATGCAACGGTTCTTTCCAAAGGTGGAATTTGTGTGAACCGGGTGGCTCTTCCCGATGATGGATGGCATGACTACATTCTTAAGGGTTTGAGTCTGTTTTTTTCTTTTCTTTTTGCTTTTAGTAGTTAGTGGTTGAGGGTGCCTCAAGCAAAACTTCACTTGGGGTCTAGCACATTTTCCTTTGATCTCATGGTCAAAAATAAATTGTTGTGTATAGGATGGTAAAAGTTGTGACCTTGAGACTCTTGTGTTGGCCGATAATCATCAAGTGGTTTTTCGGGACCATTGAGTGCTCAAATCTTATCTAAGGTCATTATGGACCACCGACTCTATGTCTTTAGCGATCCCATAGCTTGTGTGCAATTGCATTGCAAGTCCAAGTCCCGAGCCATTGGTCTAGAACTTGCCCTGAATGTTTGTTGAGGCAAAATCCTAAGTGTATTTTGACTTGAGATATGATTATAGTCTCTCCTTGATCCAAATGATAGCTTGAACACTTCCATAGCCTAACAATGATAAAATCCCTAGTCAACCTGTCACGACCCATTTCCATAATAAGTCATGACGGCGCCCAACACCATTGCTAGGCAAGCCAACGTGGAATAATACTAAATAAACTTCATTTACCTTTACCCAAAATAGTTGAAATGATTCTTTAAGTTGAAATAAAATCAGAATGATCAGAAAGGTCATAATAATCATACAACCCCAAAACTAATAATACATCCTACTAATGTATGTGCCAAGACCTGGTGTCACAAGTTGTGGACAACTAGTAGAATATACAAAAGAATCACTAAATCCTACTGTCCGAAACAGAATAGACAGCAAAAATACATAAGAAAGACTTTTCAGGCTATTGAAAGGCATGGAAAGGAAGCATCTCACCGTAGAAGTCTGCTCAGAGCCAGATACACCTGCCTCAGATCCTATACAATTAAGTATAGAAGTGTAGTATGAGTAAATAAACAATATGTACGCAGTAAGTATCCCGTCTAATCTCGAAGAAGTAGAGACGAGAGGTCGACTTGATACTTACTAGGGTCAAATAATATGGTAAGGTATTATGTTAAGCATGGGAGTCACAAATAATCAACAGTTTGTAGCAAGAGGTAATAGATCATGTTCTGAATAATTTAGCAGTTAATCAGTTACATTTCAGTTATTCAACGGGATAAGTCATGGATAAGATTCCACATACATATCATGCGCACATTATGCCGATGTCAACAGCCCGATCCAACAGAAAATAAATTGTGCACTGCTAGAGGGTCGAATGGCGCGAACCATAGATGCATCTATTTATACTGAGGTGATCGGCCCGACCCACATATATCAACTAATATCAAGAAAACACATGAAGGCGCATTTATATTCAAATAAAATCATGCAAGGGTTCAACAAGTATATATGCTCACCATTATTCCTTTCCAAGTCTCTAGCATACCCTAATTGATCACATTAGCACAAAACATAGAGATATTCACAATATAGCATGATGTGGGTCCTAGACTACCCGGAAAATTAACGTAATAGCGCACGGACTCTCATCACCTAGTGCGTACGTAGCCCCCTCATTTAGTAGCAAATTACTCAATTGTTACACCTATGGGGACAATTTCCTCTTACAAGGTTAAAAAGGAGACTCACCTCGCTCCAAAGTGCACTTCCAATACCAAGAACTAGTCCAAGCCCTCAATTCGGAGCCAAAAGATCCCAAACTAGTTAAATGAGGTAGGAACTAGTCAATATAGACTCACAAGATCATATTCTAGCTATTTAAGTAATTTCCCAACCCTTAACACAAGTTTCCTAAAATCCGACCCCGGGCCCACATGTTCGGATTCCGAAATATTTTGAAGGAAGTTGTTCTCTATAACCTAAGGATCAATAATATATGATTTCTAATTTATTCCATAACAAATTTCGTGGTTAAATCTAACTTTTATTAAAACCCTAGGTTTTGCTCTAACCCCATGATTTCACCTCAATACTAGTGTTTAATCTATCTAAGACATAAATATTAAACTAGAAATAGGTAGAACACACTTACCTCAAGATGCTAGGTTAAGGTCTTCTCTCAAAAGCTCTAAAATTGCCCAATGGAGGAGTGAAATATGGCAAAAATTGACTTAGAACCCGTAATAAATGAACTCACTGTAGAAATGAATAAAAGGGATTCAAGAAAAGCAAAGAATGAAAGGTGTGAAAAATTGAGAAAAGAGAAAAGATTTAAAATGTATAAGAAAGAGTGACAGTGTGTCTCTCTAACCCCTTAGAAAGAAGTGAAAAGGCTCAAAAAGTCAAGTGAATGTGTGCCAAAATGAAACAAAAGAAGTGCTTAAGGTAAGATGGAACCTACTTAGACCAAACATTGCCTACCCGGAACCAAAACCCTTCACTATGTCTCCACAAAAACCCAATATTATCTTGAGTTGAATGAAGCTTACATTAGTGGTGACTCACATGAGGGGCAAGCATATGGTACTTAGAGCCGGACTTGTGACTTTTCCTTGAGAGAGATGAGTGTATTTTCATTAACCTCATTCTGAGTGCCATTATCTTAAAGGTGAGGTTTGCTTTGGAGAGTTGAGCATGTGTGAGTTTGGGTTCCACAATGACCAAAGTAATAGAAAAAGTTCATTTATGTGTTGAGTCAACTCTTGATGCTCTTGTGTCGTACTTAATCCCTGGTGTTTAAAGGAATAAATGTTGTTAATGATTCATTTGTATTGAGGGCAATTGTTAGTCCCAATTGATGCTAGATGAGGTCACTTTAGGATAGCTGAATTTTCTTGGATTTTCTCTTAAAGGGTGGGTCTTATTTTGTTTGCTTGAGGGCAAGCAAAAACTTAAGTTTGGGGGAGTTGATAACTAGGAATTATGGCATTTTACACTCCTTCATGCTCAAGTTTTGATTAGAAATGTCTACAAAATAGTCCCAAAGGCTCAAAAGTTGTGCTTGATTGCAAGTTTGATCAACAAGGTGACAAGATATCAAAGATCAGCTCAAAAAGGAGTGAAACTTGCACAAGTACTAAGATAATACAAAGCTCAATCAAACAGGGCCAATGCGGCCGCACACCATTCTGTGCAGTTCACACAAGTGAAGTTCAGAGAGTGTGCATCTCAGGCAAAAGGCAATGCGGCCGAAAAGGATTTTCTGCGGTCTACATTGGATTCACTGCGGCCGCACTCGATTTAGTGCGGTCTGAGAGCCAAGGTTCAGAGAGTTTCCAGTTTGAAGATTGAAGCCCAATGCGGTCCGCGCTCCATTTCATGCGGACCGCACTAGAAGCCACCGCGGCCGCACTCGATTTTGTGCGGTCCTCATTGCCCGAGTTCAGAGAGCTGATTATTCATGTTCAGAGCCTTAGTGCAGCCACACTCATTTTTGTGTGGTCCGCACTAGCCCCGCAGGGGTATTTTTGTCCAAGATTTTTAGCATAGTATAAATAGATTTTTTTCCCTTTTTTAAGTCATCAGATAGTTTTTCTTCAGAGCTGCGCTCGTGACTTTGTTTCTTTTATCTGTTTTGAGTAATTTTAGCTTCATTTCAACATTGAATCTTTAAGTTTAATTTAGTAATTAATTAATATGAGTTTTTCTTCATCTATTTCTTTATTTTCTGGTTGAACAACTCCGGTGGATGATCTGTTGGCTTTAATGAACTTGTTCCTGGTATATCTAAAAGCATAAAGATGTGGCTAATTAGCTTTTGCTTTGACTTCAGTTTTGCTGGGGAAAATCTTTTTGAGAATTCTTCCGGTCGAGACAGAAAATCTACGAGAATATTATCCTTTCCTTTCAGATGCTTGACTTGAAACTTGTATGGAGAGAACCATTGAGCCCATCTGAGAATCTGAGGATTGGGAATAATTTTTGAATTTATCTGGATCATCTTTGGGAAGGCTTTCATATCCATCTCTATTAGAAATTCTGTATGAATAAGGAATAAATTGAATTTCTTGATTCCATTCTTTACTAGAAGAATTTCCTTGAAAGTGTAATGATAATGTTGCTCGGCATCTTTGAACTTTCCACTGGCGTATCCACATATTTTCCTCTGGCCATCTTTTTCTTCAAATAAAACAGCACTCCAATGTTCATTGCTGGCATCAGTTTGCAGTATCTTCTTTCCGTCTGAAGGAATGTAGAGGGACTTGACATTTTTAGATAATCTTCTTTATTTTTTTGACTGCCTCATCCTGTTTCTCTCCCCATGATGGAGCATGTTTCTTGAGCATTTCTATGAGCGGTGAAATGTATGTAGAGATATTTGGGATGAAATCTCTTACATAATTTGTTATACCCAAGAACTGTAAGATCTGCTTTGTTGTGAGGTTGGTATCCGAAAATTTGAGTAATTCCTGACATATATGTGATCCTGGACTGTATTCACCTTTGACAAAATGCATTCCGAGAAAATTGATCTCCTTTTGAGCAAGAACCATCTTTTTTGCAGAAAGCATGATCCCGTACTGTGTTTCCAATGCCTCAAATTGACGAAGCAAGTTGACATGTTCTTCTAATGTATAACTAAATAACAAGATGTCATCAATGTAAACTAAAGAGGTATGGAGGATGGGTTGGAAGATTTTTATCATGGCTTTTTGAAATAAAGAGGGTACAATTTTTAATCCAAAGGGCATGACTTTCCATTGGAAGTGATGATCGGGATGCAAAATCCCGTTTTGGGTCTTTCTTCAGGGTGGATTCCCAATTGCCAAAATCCAGATTTTAGATCAAACTTGGAAAAATATTTGGCCTTGGCTAAGTGGGAGAAAAGAGTGAGTTTATTTGGGATGGGGAATTTATCATCTTGGAGGAAGTGGTTATGGGGTTGGTAATTAATAACTAACCTGAGATTTTCTCTTGTCTGCTCAGCTCTTTTGTTGACATAAAATGTTTTGCATGCCCATTGTGAATCCGACGACTCTATTAGATCAAATTCCAAAAGTTCTTCGCATTCTCTTTTTGCAAGCTGAAGATGATCTGGATTCATGCCTGAATGACTGGCTTTTGTTGGATTGATGTTTTCATTTTTCTTGAAAGGGATGTTGATAAAAAACTCTTTGTTTTTCCATAATGGGCTTTTCCCTTTCTTTATGAAATCCTTGTGGGATTCAGCACATGAATGTTCAATGAGATTTTGCTCAATTTCTTTGATTTGTTCGTCATTGGTGATTTGGAATAGCCTTGAAATCTCAGAATAAGGCTTGAACTGCTTTTTAAAAGCTATCCCATTAGCCTTGATCTGGAGTTGATCTCTAAGTTGTCTGTAAATGTCGAATCTAACAATAAGATCTTTTCCTGGTACATCATACCCTATCAGCTTAGTTCTGTACTTTAATCCTGAAAAGAATTCGATTGTGACCGGATGCTTTGTGATGACGGTAGTAGTTAGGATTCCATTTGATGCAGTGTTAAAATCCTTAAAGTGCGACATCCATTGATCTTCAGGGAGAACAACAAGATTTATGAGTGAGGAAGCAGCTTCGGTGTCGATGAAAGCAATAACTCGAGTTGGTTTATCCTATTTGGATGAATAGAACTTGAGTTCTACTTGAGGAACGACTACGAGAGCGTTGATCTCCTATCGGGCTTCGATCACTGGTTCTGAAATTTGGTAATGATCATTGCCTTGATCTTCAAAGACATCAAGAGAGAATAAAGTTTCTTCATTAGGTTCATCATCCACAGAGAATATAGATTCAAGGTCCTCCTTTTTTCCAAGATATATGCCAGTGTAATCTTCAATCTCTTCAAGGAGTGTGACAGATTTTCTTGATTGGGGACATTTTTTTGCAAAATGTCCAATCTTATGGCAAATAAAGCATCTGTTCTTTTTGTGAAAATTTCCTGGCCTTCTGCGTCTGAAATATTTTGTGCGTCTCTTGGACCTTGATTTTCTATCTGGAATTCTTGGCCATCTGAACCTCCTAAATTCTCTTCGTCGCCTAGATGTGTGGCAGGAACATCCTGATCCGGTGATTAGATCAGATTTACGGCATGTTTTGTCAAGCGGTGGATTGTACTGGATAATTTGCTTTAGGGTTGAGTGCTTTGTACAAATGTCATCCAATGCGATGAAAATAGCTTGCCTGATGTAACCAATTTTTGGGATTGTTATGGACTGAAACTTTTCTTCAACGATGGTTATGGCTCAGCTTCCAACAACTTTGGAAGGGAGGAGACAAAGGCTAGCTTCAGATTGATGTCTCTACCGATTTCAAAGTATATCTTCGCCATTTTTTGAAAATGCCTGTCAATGTCATTTCTGTCGAATGAACACACTTCATCTCGAAGAGTTGTCTTTGCATTTTCTCCTGTCTTTGGCCAGTATCTCCGCAGAAAACTTCATGTAGGATCCTGATGTTGAAGGCAAAATCTTGGGAAGTAATAAAAGTATTTTTGTCTTGAATTCCAAGTGAGTTCCACCAATCTCTGAGGATTCTTGAGAACCGTGAAGTAAGTTATGACAGGATGATATACTTTTCTCATTCTACCAAATTTTTGGTCACCATCCAATTATAGAAGTCTTGGATCCTTTAAGGCCATCTTGAAACCTTGACGTCATCTAAAGTGAAAGTATGGAAACCAGTTCCAACTGGTTTTGATGCCATGGGCTCATATCTTCTTTCTAGGATTGTCTCATCTGTCATGCCTTCTTGTTCCTCATCTACTTCAGATACTTCTTGGTCTCTTGGCTGGTTTACAAATATTGGGGGATTGTCATCTTCGGAAAAGTTAGTTGTGGATTCATTACTTGATTGAGAGATATCTTCCATTGTTTCATCATCTGATGAATTTAGAGATTCCGACCATAGAGTATCATCTTCTGATATGTATCTTGGCTGGGAGACATTGAGGTCTGGAGCCTTCTGGTCAGAAATCATCAGGGTTTCGGGGTTTAATCCTTTTGAACTTTCTCCTTGGTCTCGCCTTTTCTTGGTTTGTTTCTGTGCTGCAAGGGCATCTTTCCTTTCCCAAATCATTTTTGCGATATCAAAATCATGTTCTTCTTTTAAGGGTTGGGTGAAAGAGATTGGAGTTTGTGAGGTAGATGGAAAAGTAGAAAAGGTGTACTCTAATTTAGGTAGGGAATATGCTTTTGGCGACATAGGGTAGAAGGTAGATTTTGAAGGGAAAAGTGGGGTTTTTTGTGGCTCAAAGTGGTCATTTCTTAGAAGTTGAATTTGTTCTTTGATGGAAATCATCTCCTTTTGTTGTTGTTGGAAGAACTGGAAAAGTGAAGTTCTTGGCGGACAAATTACATATTGTAAATTGGTCAATCTTAGTTCCAAGGCTTTGATTCATCCTGCATGCTGAGACGATGTTTGCTCCGCCTTTTTCTCAATTGTTTCCACTTTGATCATCATCTTGTTTTGTGTATGGGCCACGTTTTTTATGGTGTTGCCAATATTGTTGAGCACTTTGTTTTGGCAGATGGAATTTTCTGATTGCCAGTTAATTGTTGCTTCGATGTCACTTGTTGGGGGTTTTTCTCCAGTAAGTAGTACTATGTTTTTCTTGGGAATTTTTGGAGCATGGCTTATACCCTCCTTTTCAAAAGGTTGAAGTGAAGGAAAGTCTTGGGTATGACTGGAGCTTAAAGGTATGGCTTTTTGGATTCTGGGGTATGAGCTGATGGTGATTTGGGTTTGGGTGTGGTTTCACTATCCTTCCAGCTTGGAGTGAATTTTTCTGGTAATTTTGGCCGTTCCTGGGGTTTGTAACTGACAAGAAATTCATATTTACCTGGGCGGCTTAATGAGCCAATTAAAGGATCTTTATTTTCATATTTGGCTCAAATTGTTTTTCAGTGATTTTCCTCTTTTTCTTGGATTTTGGTTTGGTTTTGTTGAGGTCGAACCTTTCCCAATGACGCTGGTGGTGTTCATCATATTCTCCAATTGGATCTTCAAAACAGTCTTGGCAGTCGTAATCAAGATCCCAAGGGCAGTTTCCCGTAAAAGGGCATTTGAATCACCAATTCCTTTTACCTTCTTTGTCAAAATTTTGACACCAGTCATGTTCTTCCATGATGCTTTGTATATTCCAAAAGAACTCTCTATCAGGTTCAGGGTATGTATCTGTTGTATCTTTGGGTTGAATCATTTGGCAAGAGAAGATGGTTTTATTGGATTTTTTGAGATGGGTATGATAAAAGCTTATGCAAACGGTTTTTTCATTTCTTTTGGTAAAAGTTGGTTCACCAGATTGCAGAGATTCCTCCGGTTCTCTTAACTTTTCATAATTTGTGATCCAGGAATCGGGAAGAATTTTGACAAGTTCATCTCTGGAAATTTATTTGGGTATTTGGGTGCACATGGTGTTTCCTTTTGTAGCATCAATATTTAAGAGTAAAGCATTTTCTCCTCCGGGAAGGCAAAGATCCATAGCATAATTTTGGACTCGCCACGCCATTTGGTGATGAAGAGTGGCTTGGATGGAATCTTTGACTTGAGGGGCTCCTTGGATTTGGATTTGGATTTGGATTTGGATTTTTAGAGCTTCGGTTAAGTATGGATCATAAAGGGACATGTTGAAATTTGGAAAGATAGTTATGAAGAAGGTCCCAGCATTCAGGGTAACTTCTGCAGTACCCAAATTTGCTTGTTGGTACTCCAAGTATCTTGTATCTAGAAGAGAAAGTCGAGCGGCAACAGGTTGACCTTTTCTTCCATGATATGTTAAAGCGATTAGGATAGCACCAAAATGGATATGGGTAAAACCATGATCTCTCCATTGTCTGGAAAAATCATCTGGGACTTGAAAGGTGATAAATTGTTCCTTTCGAGTGGCAAGAATAGGATGCTGGTCAAGTTTTGAGGCAGCAACATATTCTTTGACTCCTTTTGGTCTGTGTTGGACTAAGGAACTAATTTGGGTCCAGGGTACAAATATTTTTTGGCGAAAGCTGAGTAGGGGTTTATGAGGGGTAGGTCAGTGGAGGATACTTTTTGTTCATC
The DNA here is from genome assembly GCF_000393655.2 of Nicotiana sylvestris. NCBI lineage: Eukaryota > Viridiplantae > Streptophyta > Magnoliopsida > Solanales > Solanaceae > Nicotiana > Nicotiana sylvestris. Next base: position 15,909,301 of record NC_091064.1, read on the forward strand.
GGGTAGGATATCTACTTCATAGAGGTTATCATATTTTTTGGACAAAGTTTTATTTAGAGTAGGGGACATATTCATTTTTGCTAGGGACGAGGATGATGGAAATGACTCAGACATATTTAGTAAACTATTCCTCCCTCCAAAAGGATAACCTGGCTCTAATACCACAGTATAAGGAACAGAGCAAGAGACTCCAAGAAAGCAAACTAAATCATAGATACGAAAGTTTCCCTACAAAGGGGCTAGCTTCAACAAACCATAAGGGATGGTTTGCCAAGCTACACAAACAGTTAATTTGTTTATAGTCGCAAAAGTTTTCCCACAAAGGGCATGGCTTCAACAACCCATAAGGGATGGTTTGCCAAGCTACACAACTCAGAAAACTTTTGTACTATAACCAACGTTAGCTGTTTATAACTCAGAAAACTTCAGTACTACAATAAGCTAACTTTCAAAGAGTATTCTTACTCTATTTTCATACATGGATCGATCTTTCCATCCATTCGAAAGAAAGAACAAGAGGGAAATTTAGAAAGCACTCATATGTAATATATCACAAAAGATTTACAAAGGTTACAAAATGATCTTCCAACTACTACAAGGCCTCCTTTATATAGGACTATGAGGTTATTACAAGACAAACTTACATAATAAAATAAACCTATCTTGCATGGCAAACTTATCTACATGTAGGTCCTTCTTGGCATGTTAAGGACTTTAGGCAAAACAACTAAAAAGCTCCTGAAAACATGTGAAAGGGGTAAAATATACATGGTGTAGCATGTGAAAGTATGAGGGAGCATGTGACTACATGTGAAAGTAGGGTGTTTCATGTGACGAAGCATGTGGAAGCATGTGAAAACAAGTGGAAGTGGGGCCCGGATAGTATGGAAAGATGTGGAAATTTATCTTGGCATGGGTAGATGATTTATGAGGGTTTTTTGGTAGGCAATCTAGGATTGTGGTGGGATTAGCAGGGATTTAGATAATTATCTTTCATTGATTCTAGGGTTGTCTTCTAGGAATCTTTTCAAAGACCTTGTGTAGTAATGTATGGAACTTGACGTTCCTTCTCCGCTATATTTGTTCTCCTTTGGATTGAGAGATGTAATCCGTAACCTTAATCTGGAAATGTCGTGAGTGATCTTTTCACGGATGACTTTGTATGGGGTTTGATATTCTTTTGCTACTTCCCGGACTCTTTCCCAGTGAGGATGAGTGTTGGTATAATTCCAGCTTGCCCAATCTTTTGGCCATATCTCTCTCGGGATGCACCTATTTTGCTGGAAAGGGATTCTTTGTGCCTCGCTATATTCTTCCTCCATTGATAAAATGGACACGGGAAATTTCCACCAGAATGATACCTTTGCTTGTGCTTGGACCTTTTCATTAATGAACTTCACTGGCCTATGAAACATGAATATCTTTGTTGTGTATGAATCGCTGAAACATTAATATCTTCTAGGCTTGAACCATAGTAAAAATACTTTAAGAGCTGGTGCAATGTTATCAAAATCCTTGGAGACGTTGCATTTGAATTCCATAAAAATATAATACTGATAGCATAGGTACCAGAAAAACCATAATAGTTCTTCTGGAAAATCCTTGGCTTGAGCTATGAATATATGGCAGAACGCATATTCTGGATTGACCCCATATGGCTTAAGAATAGATCCTCCATGTTGCCGAAAATTTTGGAGCTCATAATAAATTTGTCTTTCCATAATAATTGACGGATCAAAGGGATCCATGAGGTTGAACAAATGAAAATAGAGTAAGAATACTCTTTGAAAGTTAGCTTATTGTAGTACGAATGTTTTCTGAGTTATAAACAGCTAACGTTGGTTATAGTACAAAAGTTTTCTGAGTTATGTAGCTTGGCAAACCGTCCCTTATGGGTTGTTGAAGCCAACCTCTTTGTAGGAAAACTTTTGCGACTATAAACAAATTAACTGTTTGTGTAGCTTGGCAAGTCGTCCCTTATATGGGTTGTTGAAGCTAGCCCCTTTGTAGAGAAACTTTTGTATCTATGATTTAGTTTGCTTTCTTGGAGTCTCTTACTTTGTTCCTTATACTGTGATATTAGAGTCAGGTTTCGATAGTAGGGTACATATTCATTTTTGCTAGGAACGGGGATGATGGAAATGACTCAGACATATTTAGTAAATTGTTCCTCCCTCCGAAAGGATGGGCTGGCTCTGAATTTATCACCCACCCTTCAAATCCTAGATGATTTTCCCAAACAATGCAGAGATCATGGTTTTACCCATATCCATTTTGGTGCTATCCGAATCGCTTTAACATATCATGAAAGAAAAGTTCAACCTATTGTAGCTCGACTTTATCTTCTAGATACAAGATACTTGGAGTACCAACATGCAAATTTGGGTACTGTAGAAGTTACCCTGAATGCTGGGACCGTCTTCATAACTATCTTTCTAAATTTCAACATGTCCCTTTATGATCCATACTTAACCGAAGCTCAAAAAATCCAAGTCCAAATCCAAGGAGCCCTTCAAGCAAAAGATTCCATCCAAGCCACTCTTCATCACCAAATGGCATGGAAAGTCCAAAATCATGCTATGGATCTTTGCCTTCCCGTAGGAGAAAATGCTTTACTCTTAAATATTGATGCTACCAAAGGAAACACCATGTGCACCCAAATAACCAGACAAATTTCCAGAGATGAACTTGTCAAAATTCTTCCCGATTCTTGGATCACAAATTATGAAAAGTTAAGAGAACCAAAGGAATCTCTGCAATCTGGTGAACCAACTTTTACCAAAAGAAATGACAAAATCATTTGCATAAGCTTTGACCATTCCCATCTCAAAAAAACCCAATAAAACCATCTTCTCTTTCCAAATGATTCAACCCAAAGATACAACAGTTACATACCCTAAACCTGATGGAGAGTTCTTTTAGAATATACAAAGCATCATGGAAGAACATGACTGGTGTCAAAATTTTGACAAAGAAGGAAAAAGGACTTGGTGGTTCAAATGCCCCTTTACGGGACACTGCCCTTGAGATGTTAATTGCAACTACCAACACCATTTGGAAGATCCAATTGGAGAATATGATGAACACCACCAGCGTCATTGGGAAAGGTTCGGTCTCAACAAAACCAAACCAAAACCAAGAAAAAGGGGAAAATCACTTAAAAACAATTTCAAGCCAAATATGAAAATAAAGATCCTTCAATTGGCTCACTAAGCCGCCCAGGTAAATATGAATTTCTTGTCAGCTACAAACCTCAGGAATGGCCAAAATTACCGAAAAAATTCACTCCAAGTTGGGAGGATAGTGAAACTACACCCAAACCCAAATCACCATCAGCTCATACCCCAGAATCCAAAAAGCCACATGAACCTGAAACTTCACCAACTCAAAAAATCACAAATCCCACACAACCACAAATATTCATGCTAAGTCCTTCAAGCTCCGGTCATACCCAAGACTTTCCTTCACTTCAACCTTTTGAAAAGGAGGGTATAAGCCATGCTCCAAAAATTTCCAAGAAAAACATAGTACTACCTACTAGAGAAAAACCCCCAACAAGTGACATCGAAGCAACAATTAACTGGCAATTAGAAAATTTCATCTGCCAAAACAAAGTGCTCAATAATATTGGCAACACCATAAAAGACGTGGCCCATACACAAAACAAGATGATGAACAAAGTGGAAACAATTGAGAAAAAGGTGGAGAAAACATTGTCTCAGCATGCAGGACTAACCAAGCCTAGGAACTAAGATTGACCAATTTACAATATGAAATTTGTCCGCCAGGAACTTCACTTTTCCAGTTCTTCCAACAATAACAAAAGGAGACGATTTCCATCAAAGAACAAATTCAACGTCTAAGAAATGACCACTTTGAGCCACAAAACACCCCATTTTTCCCTTCAAAATCTACCTTCTACCCCATGTCGCCACAAACATATTCCCCACCTAAATTAGACTACACCTTTTCTACTTTTCCATCTACCTCACAAAATCCAATCTCTTTCACCCAACCCTTAAAAGAAGAACATGATTTTGATATCACAAAAATGGTTTGGGAAAGGAAAGATTCCCTTGCAGCATAGAAACAAACCAGGAAAAGGCGAGACCAAGGAGAAAGTTCAAAAGGATCAAACCCCGAAAATCTGATGATTTCAGACCAGAAAGCTCCAGACCTATATGTCTCCCAGCCAAGATACATATCAGAAGAAGATACTCCATGGTTGGAATCTCTAAATTCATCAGATGATGAAATAATGGAAGATAGCTCTCAATCAAGCAATGAATCCACAACAAACTCTTGCGAAGGAGACAATCCCCCAATATTTGTAAACCGGCCAAGAGACCTAGAAGTATCTGAAGTAGATGAGGAACAAGAAGACATGATAGATGAGCAAATCCCAGAAAGAAGATATGAGCCCATGGCGTCAAAACTAGTTGGAACTAGTTTTCACGCTTTCACCTTAGATGACGTCAAGCTTTCAAGATGGACTCAAAAAATCCAAGACTTCTATACTTGGATGGTGACCAAAATTTTGGTGTAACGAGAAAACTATATCATCCTGTCAGAACTCACTTCACGATTCTCAGGAATTCTCAGAGATTGGTGGAACTCACTTGGAATTCAAGACAAAAATACTTTTCTTACTTCCCAAGATTTTGCCTTCAACACCAGGATCCTACATGAAGTTTTCTGCGGAGATACTGGCCAAAGACAGGAGAAAATGTGATGACAACTCTTTGAGATGAAGTGTGTGTCATTCGACAGAAATGACATTGACAGGCATTTTCAAAAAATGGCGAAGATATACTTTGAAATCGGCGGAGACATCAATCTGAAGCAAGCCTTTGTCTCCTCACTTACAAAGCTGTTGGCAAGCCGAACCATGACCATCATTGAAGAAAAGTTTCAGTCCATAACAATCCCACAAATTGGTTACGTCAGGCAAGCTATTTTCGTCGCATTGGTTGACATTTGTACAAAGCGCTCAACCCTAATGCACATTATCCAGCACAATCCAGCGCTTGACAAATAATGCAGCAAATCTGATCTAATTACCAGATCAGGATGTTCCTACCACACATCTAGGCTACGGAGAGAATTCAAGAGGTTCAGATGGCCAAGAATTCCAGATAGAATATCAAGGTCCAAGAGATGCACAAAATATTTCAGACGCAGAAGGCCAGGAAATTTTCACAAGAAGAATAGATGCTTTATTTCCCATAAGATTGGACATTTCGCAAAAAATTGTCCCCAATCAAGAAGATCTGTCAAACTCCTTGAAGAGATTGAAGATTACTCTGGCAAACATCTTGGAAAAGAGGAGGATCGTGAATCCATATTCTCTGCGGATGATGAACCTAATGAAGAAACTTTATTCTCTCTTGATGTCTATGAAGATCAAGGAAATGATCACTACCAAATTTCAGAACCAGTGATCGAAGCCCGAGAAGATATCAATGCTCTTGTAGTCGTTCCTTAAGTAGAAGTCAAGGTCTATTCATCCAAATGGGATAAACCAACTCGAGTTATTTCTTTCATCGACACCGGAGTTGCTTCCTCACTCATAAATCCTGTTGTTCTCCCTGAAGATCAATGGATGCCGCACTTTAAGGATTTTAACATGGCATCAAATGGAATCCTGAATACCACTATCATCACAAAGCATCCGGATACAATCAAGTTCTTTCCAGGATTGAAGTACAGAACTAAGCTGATAGGGTCTGATGTACCAGGAAAAGATCTTATTGTTGGATTAAACATTTACAAACAACTTAGAGATCAACTCCAGATCAAGGCTAACAGGAAAACTTTTAAAAAGTAGTTCAAACCTTATTCTGAGATTCCAAAGCTATTCCAAATCACCAATGACGAACAGATCAAAGAAATTGAGCAAAATCTCATTAAACATTCATGTGTTGAATCCCACAAGGATTTCATGAAGAAGGGAAAAGCCTATTATGGAAAAACAAAGAGTTTTTTATCAAGCTCCCTTTAAAGAAAAATGAAAACATCAATCCAACAAAAGTCAGTCATTCATGCATGAATCCAGATCATCTTCAGCTTGCAAAAAGAGAATGCGAAGAGCTTTTGGAATTTGATCTAATAGAGTCGTCGGATTCACAATGGGCATGCAAAGCATTTTATGTCAACAAAAGAGCTAAGCAGACAAGAGGAAAACTCAGGTTAGTTATTAACTACCAACCCCTTAACCACTTCCTCCAAGATGATAAATTCCCCATCCTAAATAAACTCACTCTTTTTTCCCACTTAGCCAAGGCCAAATATTTTTTCAAATTTGACCTTAAGTCTGGATTTTGGCAATTGGGAATTCACCCTGAAGAAAGATCCAAAACGGGATTTTGCATCCCCGATCATCAATTCCAATGGAAAGCCATGCCCTTCGAGTTGAAAACTGCTTCCTCTTTGTTCCAAAAAGCCATGATAAAAATATCCCAGCCCATCCTCCATGCCTCTTTAGTTTACATTGATGACATCCTGTTATTTAGTGATACATTGGAAGAACATGTCAACTTGCTTCGTCAGTTTAAGGCATTAGTAACACAGTACGGGATTATGCTTTCTGCAAAAAAGATGGTTCTTGCTCAAAAGGAGATCGATTTTCTCGGAATGCATTTTGTCTAAGGTGAATACAGTCCAGGACCACATATATGTCAGGAATTACTCAAATTTCCAGATGCCAACCTAATAACAAAGCAGATCCAACAGTTCTTGGGTGTAATAATTTATGTAAGAGATTTTATCCCAAATATCTCTACATACATTTCACTGCTCACAGAAATGCTTAAGAAAAATGCTCCATCTTGGAGAGAAAAACAGGATGAAGCAGTCAAGAAAATAAAGGAGATATCTAAAAATGTCAAGTCCATCTACATCCCTTCAGATGGAAAGAAGATACTGTAAATTGATGCCAGCAATGAATATTGGAGTGATGTTCTATTTGAAGTAAAAGATGGCTAGAGGAAAATATGCAGATACGCCAGTGGAAAGTTCAAAGATGCCGAGCAACATTATCACTCCACTTTCAAGGAAATTCTTGCAGTAAAGAATGGAATCAAGAAATTCAACTTTTTCTTGATACATACAGAATTTCTAATAGAAATGGATATGAAGGTCTTCCAAAGATGATCCAGATAAATTCAAAAATTATTCCGAATCCTCATATTCTCAGATGGGCTCAAAGGTTCTCTCCATACAAGTTTCAAGTCAAGCACATGAAAGGAAAGGATAATATTCTTGCAGATTTCCTGTCTCGACCAGAAGAATTCTCAAAAAGATTTTCCCCAGCAAAACTGAAGTCAAAGCAAAAGCTAATTAGCCATATCTTTGTGCTTTCAAATATACCAGGAACAAGTTCATTAAAGCCAACAGATCATCCACCGGAGTTGTTCAACCTCATGGATCCCTTTGATCCGTCAATTATTATGGAAAGACGAACTTATTATGAGCTCCAAGTTTTTAGGTAACATGGAGGATCTATTCTCAAGCCATATGGGGTCAATCCAGAATATCCGTTATGCCATATATTCATAGCTCAAGCCAAGGATTTTCCACAAGAATTATTATGGTTTTTCTGGTACCTATGCCATCAGAATTATATTTTCATGGAATTCAAATACAACGTCTCCAAAGATTTTGATAACATTGCACCAGCTCTTAAAGTATTTTTACTATGGTTCAAGCCTAGAAGATATTGGATGAAATGTTTCAGCGATTCATATACAGCAAAGATATTCATGTTTCATAGGCCAGTGAAGATCAATAATGGAAAAGTTCAGGCGCAAGCAGAGGCATCCTTCTAGTGGAAATTTCCCATGTTCATTTTATCAATGGAGGAAGAATATAGCGAGGCACAAAGAATCCTTTTCTAGCAAAATAGGTGCATACCGAGATAGATATGGCCAAAAGATTGGGCAAGCTGGAATTATACCAACACTCATCCTTACTGGGAAAGTGTCCGGGAAGCAGCAAAAGAATATCAAACCCCATACGAAGTCATCCGAGAAAAGATCACACACTACATTTCCAGATTAAGGTTACGGGTTACATCTCTCAATCCAAAGGAGAAAGAACACGGCGGAGAAGGACCGTCGAGTTCCAGACATTACTACACAAGGTCTTTGAAAAGATGCCTAAAAGTCAACCCTAGAATCAATGAAGGATAATTATCTAAATCCCTACTAATCCCACCATAATCCTACATTACCTACCAAAAAACCCTCATAAATCATCTACCCATGCCAAGATAAATTTCCACATCTTTCCATACTATACGGGCCCCACTTCCACTAGTTTTCACATGTTTCCACATGCTTCGTCACATGCAACACCCTACTTTTACATGCAGTCACATGCTCCCTCATACTTTCACATGCTACACCATATATATTTAACCCCTTTCACATGTTTTCAGGAGCTTTTTAGTTGTTTTGCCTAAAGCCTTTCACATGCCAAGAAGGACCCACATGTAGATAAGTTTGCCATGTAAGATAGGTTTATTTTATTATATAAGTTTGTCTTGAAGATAGGTTTATTTTATTATGTAAGTTTGTCTTGTAATAACCTCCTAGTCCTATATAAAGGAGGCCTTATAGTATTTGGAAGATCATCTTGTAACCTTTGTAAATCGTTTGTGATATATTACATATGAGTGCTTCCTAAATTTCCCTCTTGTTCTTTCTTTTGAATGGAAAGGCCGGTCCATGTAGGAAAATAGAGTAAGAATACTCTTTGAAAATTAGCTTATTGTAGTACAAAAGTTTTCTGAGTTATAAACAGCTAACGTTGGTTATAGTACAAAGGTTTTCTGAGTTGTGTAGCTTGGCAAACCGTCCCTTATGAGTTATTGAAGTCAGCCCCTTTGTAGGGAAACTTTTGCAACTATAAACAAATTAACCATTTGTGTAGCTTGGCAAGCCGTCCCTTATATGGGTTGTTGAAGCCAACCCCTTTGTAGGGAAACTTTCGTATCTATGATTTAGTTTTCTTTCTTGGAGTCTCTTACTTTGTTCCTTATACTATGGTATCATAGCCAACCCATCCTTTTGGAGGGAGGAACAGTTTACTAAATATGTCTGAGTCATTTCCATCATCCTCGTCCCTTGCAAAAATGAATATGTGTCATACTCTATATAAAACCGTGTCCAAAAAATATGATTACCTCTATGAAGTAGATATCCTACCCGATGAACAAAAAGTATCCTCCACTAAACTACCCCTCATAACCCCTACTCAACTTTCGCCAAAAAATCATTTGCACCCTGGACCCAAATTCGTTCATTAGTCCAACACAGACCAAAAGGAGTCAAAGAATATGTTGCTGCCTCAAAACTTGACCAGCATCCTATTCTTGCCACTCGAGAGGAACAATTTATCACCTTTCAAATCCCAGATGATTTTCCCAGACAATGGAGAGATCATGGTTTTACCCATATCCATTTTGGTGCAACCCGAATCGCTTTAACATATCACAGAAGAAAAGGTCAACCTATTATAGCTCGACTTTCTCTTCTAGATACAAGATACTTGGAGTACCAACATGCAAATTTGGGTACTACAGAAGTTACCCTGAATGATGGGACCGTCTTCATAACTATCTTTCCAAATTTCAACATATCCCTTTATGATTCACACTTAACCGAAGCTCTAAAAATCCAAGTCCAAATCCAAGGAGCCCCTTAATACAAAGATTCCATCCAAGCCACTCTTCATCACCAAATGGTGTGACGAGTCCAAAATCATGCTATGGATCTTTGCCTTCCTGGAGGAGAAAATGTTTTACTCTTAAATATTGATGCTACCAAAGGAAACACCATGTGCACCCAAATAACTAGACAAATTTCCAGAGATGAACTTGTCAAAATTCTTCCTGATTCTTGGATTATAAATTTTGAAAAGTTAAGAGAACCGGAGGAATCTCTGCAATCTGGAGAACCAACTTTTACCAAAAGAAATGACAAAACCGTTTGCATAAGATTTGATCATTCCCATCTCAAAAAACCCAATAAAACCACCTTCTCTTTCCAAATGATTCAACCCAAAGATACAACAGATACATACCCTGAACCTGATGGAGAGTTCTTTTGGAATATACAAAGCATCATAGAAGAACATGACTGGTGTCAAAATTTTGACAAAGAAGGAAAAAGGACTTGGTGGTTCAAATTCCCCTTTACGGGACACTGCCCTTGGGATCTTGATTGTGACTGCCAAGATTGTTTGGAAAATCCAATTAGAGAATATGATGAACACCACCAGCGTCATTAGGAAAGGTTCGGCCTCAACAAAACCAAACCAAAATCCAAGAAAAAGGGAAAAACCACTAAAAAACAATTTCGAGCCAAATATGAAAATAAAGATCCTTCAATTGGTTCATTAAGCCGCCCAGGTAAATATAAATTTCTTGTCAGTTACAAACCCCAGGAATGGCCAAAATTACCAGAAAAATTTACTCCAAGCTGGGAGGATAGTGAAACCACACCCCAAACCCAAATCACCATCAGCTCATACCCCAGAATCCAAAAAGCCACCTGAACCTGAAACTTCACCAACTCAAAAAACCACAAATCCCACACAACCACAGATATTCATGATAAGTTCTTCAAGCTCCAGTCATACCCAAGACTTTCCTTCACTTTAATTTGAAAAGGAGGGTATAAGCCATGCTCCAAAAATTCCCAAGAAAAATATAGTACTACTTACTGGAGAAAAACCCCCAACAAGTGACATCGAAGCAACAATTAACTGGCAATCAGAAAATTCCATCTGCCAAAACAAAGTGCTCAACAATATTGGCAACACCATAAAAAACGTGGCCCATACACAAAACAAGATGATGAGCAAAGTGGAAACAATTGAGAAAAAGGTGGAGCAAACATCGTCTCAGCATGCAGGACGAATCAAAGCCTTGGAACTAAGATTGTCCAATTTACAATATGTAATTTGTCCGCCAAGAACTTCACTTTTCCAGTTCTTCCAACAACAACAAAAGGAGACGATTTCCATCTAAGAACAAATTCAACTTCTAAGAAATGACCACTTTGAGCCACAAAAAACCCCACTTTTCCCTTCAAAATCTACCTTCTACCCCATGCCGCCAAAAGCATATTCCCCACCTAAATTAGACTACACCTTTTCTCTTTCCCATCTACCTCACAAAATCCAATCTCTTTCACCCAACCCTTAAAAGAAGAACATGATTTTTATATCGCAAAAATAGTTTTGGAAAGGAAAGATGCCCTTGTAGCACAAAAACAAACCAAGAAAAGGCGAGACCATGGAGAAAGTTCAAAAGGATCAAATCCTAAAAATCTGATGATTTCTAACCAGAAAGCTCCAGACCTCTATATCTCCCAGCCAAGATACATATCAAATGAAGATACTCCATGGTCGGAATATCTAAATTCATCAGATGATGAAACAATGGAAGATAGATCTCAATCTAGCAATGAATCCACAACAAACTCTTCTGAAGACGACAATTCCCCAATATTTGTAAACCAGCTAAGAGACCCAGAAGTATCTGAAGTAGATGAGGAACAAGAAGGCATGACAGATGAGCCAATCCCAGAAAGAAGATATGAGCCCATGGCGTCAAAACCAGTTAGAACTGGTTTCCACAATTTCACCTTAGATGACGTCAAGGTTTCAAGATGGCCTCAAAGGATCCAAGACTTCTATACTTGGATGGTGACCAAAAATTTGGTGGAACGAGAAAAGTATATCATGTTGTCAGAACTCACTTCACGATTCTCAGGAATTCTCAGAGATTGGTGGAACTTACTTGGAATTCAAGACAAAAATACTTTTCTTACTTCCCAAGATTTTGCCTTCAACATCAGGATCCTACATGAAGTTTTCTGCGGAGATACTAGCCAAAGACAGGAGAAAATACGAAGACAACTCTTCGAGATGAAGTGTGTGTCATTTGACAGAAATGACATTGACAGGCATTTTCAAAAAATGGCGAAGATATACTTTTTAATTGGCGGAGACATCAATCTGAAGCAAGCCTTTGTCTCCTCCCTTCCAAAGCTGTTGGCAAGTCAAACCTTGACCGTCAGTGAAGAAACGTTTCAGTCCATAACAATCCCACAAATTGGTTACATCAGGCAAGCTATTTCGTCGCATTGGATGACATTTGTACAAAGCGCTCATCCCTAAAGCAAATTATCCAACACAATCCAGTGCTTGACAAAGCATGCCGTAAATCTAATCTAATCACCAGATCAGGATGTCCCTACCACATATCTAGGCGACGGAGAAAATTCAGGAGGTTCAGATGGCCGATAATTCCAGATATAAAATCAAGTTCCAACAGACGCACAAAATATTTCAGACGTAGAAGGCCAGGAAATTTTCACAAGAAGAACAGATGCTTTATTTGCCATAAGATTGGACATTTCGCAAAAAATTATCCCCAATCAAGAAGATCTGTCAAACTCCTTGAAGAGATTGAAGATTACACTGGCATACATCTTGGAAAAGAGGAGGACCTTGAATCTATATTCTCTGGGGATGATGAACCTAATGAAGAAACTTTGTTCTCTCTTGATGTCTATGAAGATCAAGGCAATGATCACTACCAAATTTCAGAACTAGTGATCGAAGCCCGAGAAGAGATCAACGTTCTTGTAGTCGTTCCTCAAGTAGAACTCAAGGTCTATTCATCCAAATGGGATAAACCAACTCGAGTTATTGCTTTCTTCGACACCGGAGCTGCTTAATCACTCATAAATCCTGTTGTTCTCCCTGAAGATCAATGGGTGCCGCACTTTAAGGATTTTAACACTACATCAAATGGAATCCTGACTACCACTGTCATCACAAAGCATCCGATCAGAATCGAGTTCTTCCCAGGATTGAAGTACAGAACTAAGCTGATAGGGTCTGATGTACCAGGAAAAGATTTTATAGTTGGATTCGACATTTATAGACAACTTAGAGATCAACTCCAGATCAAGGCTAACGGGATAGCTTTTAAAAAGCAGTTCAAACCTTATTCTGAGATTCCAAGGCTATTCCAAATCACCAATGACGAACAAATCAAAGAGATTGAACAAAATCTCATTGAACATTCATGTGCTGAATCCCACAAGGATTTCATGAAGAAAGGGAAAAGACCGTTATGGAAAAACAAAGAGTTATTTTATCAAGCTACCTTTCAAGAAGAATGAAAACATCAATCCATCAAAAGCCAGTCATTCAGTCATGAACGCGGATCATCTTCAGCTTGCAAAGAAAGAATGTGAAGAACTCTTGGAATTTGACCTAATAAAGCCATCAGATTCACAATGGGCATGCGAAGCATTTTATGTCAACAAAAGAGCTGAGCAGACAAGAGGAAAGCTCAGGTTAGTTATTAACTACCAACCCCTTAACCACTTCCCCCAAGATGATAAATTCCCTATCCCAAATCAACACACTCTTTTCTCCCACTTAGCCAAGGCCAAATATTTTTCCAAATTTGACCTTAAGTCTGGATTTTGGTAATTGGGAATTCACCCTAAGAAAGACCCAAAACGGGATTTTCCATCCCCGATCATCAATTCCAATGGAAAGTCATGCCCTTCACGTTGAAAACTGCACCCTCTTTGTTCCAAAACGCCTTGATAAAAATATTTCAGCCCATCCTCCATACATCTTTAGTTTACATTGATGACATCCTGTTATTTAGTGATATATTAGAAGAACATATCAACTTGCTTTGTTAGTTTGAGGCATTGGTAACATAGTACGGGATCATGCTTTCTGCAAAAAATATGATTCTTGCTCAAAAGGAGATCGATTTTCTTGGAATGTACTTTGTCCAAGGTGAATACAGTCCAGGACCACATACATGTCAGAAATTACTCAAATTTCTGGATACCAACCTAACAACAAAGCAGATCCAACAGTTCTTGGGTGTAATAAATTATGATGAAGCAGTCAAGAAAATAAAGGAGATATCTAAAAATGTCAAGTCCTTCTACATCCCTTCAGATGGAAAGAAGATACTGCAAACTGATGCCAGCAATGAATATTTAAGTGTTATTCTATTTGAAGAAAAAGATGGCCTGAGGAAAATATGCGGATACGCCAGTGGAAAGTTCAAAGATGCCTAGCAACATTATCACTCCATTGTCAAGGAAATATTTGCAGTAAAGAATGGAATCAATAAATTCAACTTTTTCTTGATACATACAGAATTTCTAATAGAGATGGATATGAAGGCCTTCCTAAAGATGATCCAGGTAAATTCAAAAATTATTCCCAATCCTCAGATTCTCAGATGGTCTCAATGGTTCTCTCCATACAAGTTTCAAGTCGAGCACTTGAAAGGAAAGGATAATATTCTCGCAGATTTTCTATCTCGACCGGAAGAATTCTTAAAAAGATTTTACCCAGAAAAACTGAAGTTAAAGAATAAGCTAACTAGCCACATCTTTATGCTTTCAAATATACCAGGAACAAGTTCATTAAAGCCAGCAGATCATCCACCGGAGTTGTTCAACCTCATGGATCCCTTTGATCCGTCAATTATTATGGAAAGACGAACTTATTATGAGCTCCAAGTTTTTCGGCAACATGGAGGATCTATTCTCTAGCCATATGGGGTCAATCCAGAATATCCGTTCTGCCAAATATTCATAGCTCAAGCCAAGAATTTTCCACAAGAACTATTATGGTTTTTCTGGTACCTATGCCATCAGTATTATATTTTCATGGAATTCAAATGCAACGTCTCCAAGGATTTTGATAACATTGCACCAGCTCTTAAAGTATTTTTACTATGGTTCAAGCCTAGAAGATATTGGATGAAATGTTTCAATGATTCATACACAGCAAAGATATTCATGTTTCATAGGCCAGTGAAGATCATTAATGGAAAAGTCCAGGCGCAAGGAGAGGCATCATTCTAGTGGAAATTTTTCGTGTCCATTTTATCAATGGAAGAAGAATATAGCGAGGCACAAAGAATCCTTTTCCAGCAAAATAGGTGCATCCCGAGAGAGATATGGCCAAAAGATTGGGCAAGCTAGAATTATACCAACACTCATCCTCACTGGGAAAGAGTCGGGAAGTAGCAAAAGATATCAAACCCCATACAAAATCATCCGAGAAAAGATCAGTCACGACATTTCCAGATTAAGGTTACGGATTACATCTCTCAATCCAAAGGAGAAAGAACACAGCGGAGAAGGACCATCAAGTTCCAGACATTACTACACAAGGTCTTTGAAAAGATGCCTAGAAGACAACTGATAAGTTAGGATCTTAACGTGTTTATGCCCCTACTTGCCTATGCTTTGAATATAAATTGCTACAAAATAGTCCCAAAATGCTCACAAGTTGTGCTTGATTGCAGGTTTGATCGACAAAATGACGAAATGTCAAAGATCGGCTCAAAAAGGAGTGAAACCTGCTCAAGTATCAAAGACCAAGAGAATTGAAGAAGAAAGGGCCTAGTGCGGACCGCACAACAGTGACCACGGCCGCACTAGGAGGTTCAGAGATATGACATATCCAGGCTTAAAGTCACGCAGCCGCGGTAGGATTTTCAGGGTCCGCAGTGAAGCTTCGTGGCCGCACTCTAGCTTTGTGAGGTCCGCGTTCATAAGGTTCAAAGAGTTGGACAAGGGACCAAAACCATGCCACGCGGTCCGCGTCCTGTTTGTACGGACCGCGCCAAACCCTCTACGCGGCCCCGCTGCATTTTCACGCGGTCTGCGTCCTCCAGTTCTTAGAGCTTAAAGTTGAAGTCAAAAGAGCCAGTGCGGCCGCGGTTGCTTTTGTGCAGCCCGCACTAATCCCGTAGGGGTATTTTTGTCCAGTTTTTCCAGCCCACTATAAATAGGACATTTTACCATTTTTAGGTCAAGTTTTGTATTCAGAAACGCAGCTGAGCACGTGAGACCGATATTGTAGCCATTTTTGGAACTTTTGCTTCCCATTAACAATAGATTATTGTAGTGTCTTCTTAGTAATTAATTAATATGTTTAGTTCTTCATCTATTTCTTCAGTTTCTTCTTTAATTATGTGTAGCTAAACCAATTAGCTAGGGTTGTGGCTCCACCCTAGTATGGGTAATTGATGGGTGTTGCCATCTAGGGTTAGATTGATATTGGGTGTTTGCTATTTGGGTTGCTTTTATATTTTTATTCAAGAATTGGTGGTTGCAAACACTGATTCAAGCTTAGTGGGTTTAACTCTTCTCGAAAGAGAGAGTCTATGACCCCAAAATTGACCCAACAAGGAATTGGGATGGACCCATGAGAAATGGTAGTCCCAATTAACTGGTTAAATCTCGAGAGAGTAATCACCCTACTTGAACCCTGGTTGCTTGGTCTCATTGGCCTACCCAATTGATCTCGAGAGAGTCAATTGGGCAAATTCACTCTCTCTACCGAGAGGTGTGAGAGTGGGTGCAATTATGCAACGGTTACAGCATAATCCCCAAATATGTCAATCTATCCTTAGTAACATCTACCCATGAATTAGCCACCTAGGTGATGCTACGACCCTAGTGCTCTTCTTCCCATTAATTACAAATTAGCAATATTCTCTTAGCATAATTTAGCTTTAATCCTTAGTTTTACAATAGTAGTTATAAATACAAAAACTCAAAAAATATTTGAAGTGACATTGGAAGCACAACCGCAACTCTAGGATAGAAAGAAAATACAACTCCTCTACAAGCTCCCTGTGGAAATTCGATCCCGGACCTCTATTCGGGTAAAAGCTATTGTGACCCGCTCTTCCTACCATAGCATAGTGTCGAGTCGGCAGCGATCACTTTTTGGCACCGTTGCCGTGGAGCTTACGGTGTTGACTATTTGTTTAGTTAGTTTTGTGTTTTGCTTCTCTTTAATTCTTGTTTACTAATTTTGTTTGTGTCAATCAATCAGGTACAATGGCTCTCACTGCAAATGACCCTCTCAGCAATGTGATAGCGGGGGAGGAGGTATAGGATCTAGAACAAGATGAGGTCTTACCTCAAGTTCTACAGAGAGGCCGAAATGCGAATGTAAATGCAAATGAGAACAACAATATTCCAGACCCTCCTCCGGCACCGCTGAGAGTGGCTCCCAGAGTTTTACCAAATCAAGGATACGTCAGTGCTATTGTTCCTCCCCGAATCCTGGCAGGGAAATTCAAATCACAAATGTTATGTTGACCTTGCTCGAGCAAAGAGGGTATTTCACGGGTGCCTCCAATCAAAATGCCTACAAGCACTTGAAGGGGTTCGTGGATACATGCTGGGGTAGCAAGCAGACAAACGTGTTCGAGGATGCGTTGAGATTGAGGCTTTTCCCATTCTCTCTTCGGGCTAAAGCATTGGATTGGTTAGAAAGGCTCCCTAATCATTCTATTACAACATGGGATGAATTGGAGGACAAATTTATTGCCAAGTTCTTTTCTCCAAGTCATATGGCAGCTCTTCGGGATGAAATTCTAGCTTTAAAGCAAGAGCCAACGGAACCTTTGCACGAGATATGGGAAAGATATAGAACAATGGTGAAAGAGTGCCCTAATAATGACATGACCGAGTCTATGATTCAACAAATCTTTTATCGGGGCATCAACACCATGAATCAATGCATTGTAGACCAATTGGCCGGAGGGAACTTTATGAAACTTTCTTATCAAGAGGCATGTGATGTACTTGATGAAATGGCCGAGACCTCTTCAGCATGGTAAAGCCGAGCAAATGTGCCCCAAGGTGACCCCATGGTCATCCATTTGCACAAGGAATTGCACGATCATGGCCAAGCCATCGCCGAGCTTACAACAACTATGAATCAATTGGCAAAGGCGCAATTGCAACAAGTCCAAAACCCGTGCCAAATCAATGTAATGGAAGGTGTTTCTATGTTGAAAAGGAGGCAAAGAGGACAACAACCTCAAGGTAATTGTGAACAATATGACAACAACAATGATGGTGGTAGTTATTCAAATGAGTGCTATGATGACCAAAGCGAAGAGGTCCAATATGTCAACAACTACCAAGGGAATAGAGGCAACTCTTCGAATCAATAGTGGCGTCCTCAAAGAAATTGGGGCAATCAACAACAAGGCAGAGGTAATTGGAATAACAACAATCAACAACAAGGCGGAGGTAATTGGAATAACAATAACCAAAACAACAATTGGGGTAATCAAAGCAACCAATGGAATTGGAATGATAGTAACAATAATTGGGGAAACAACAACAATCAAGGAGGGTGGAACAATAGCGGGAACCAAGGCAACCGGGGGCAAGGCTTTCAAAGGCCCCCATGTACCAACAACCGAACAATCTACCTCCCTTTCCTTCTCAAGGTCCGAGTTCGTCCGGAAGTGATATGGGGAGAATTGAAAGCATGTTCGAGCAAATGATGAAAAAGAACCAAGATTCTGAGTCCCAATTAGCTTTGCATAACACATCTATCCGGAACTTGGAGGTGCAATTAGGCCAAATCTCTCAAGCATTGAATAATCGTCCCAAGGGTGTTCTACCAAGTGATACGGTGGTGAATCCGAAGGGTGGGAATAATAATCATGTGATGGCGGTTACAACAAGAAGTGGGAGAGGCGGTGATGTGAATGCCTCAATGCAAAAGCAAGTTATGGATGAAGATGTTGAGTTGCGGGATGATAATGTACTATTGATTGTTGAAGATGTGGTCAATCAAATTGTGAACAATGATGTGCGGATTAATATTGATGATGAAGCCGAGGTAGAGACTCAAGATGTCGTGAACCCGTCTAGGGAACACGTGATTGACATGCCCGAGCCGGTTGTACAAAAGGCCAAGGCACCTTTGTCTAGGCCACCTCCACCTTATCCTCAACGGTTAGCAAATCAAAAGAGTGACAATCAATTCTAATAATTCATTGACATGATGAAGAGCCTCACAATCAATGTCCCTTTGGTTGAGGCACTTGAGCAAATGTCGGGGTATGCGAAGTTAATGAAAGATTTGGTTACAAAGAAGAGGTCGATGGAGTGTGAAATAATTAAGATGACTCATCACGTGAGTGCCATAGTGCATTCAATGGCACCCAAGCTTGAGGATACCAGAGCTTTTACTATCCCTTGTACTATCGGAAGTGCGGATTTTTCTAAGACCCTTTGTGACTTGGGGGCTAGTATTAATTTGATGTTGTACTCGGTCTTCAAGACTTTGGGAATTGGGCAATCTCGACCTACCTCAATGAGACTTCAAATGGCTGATCGATCGATGAAGCGACCCTTGGGCATAATTGATGATGTCCTTGTCCGTGTTGATAAATTCATATTGCCGGCCGACTTTGTCATATTAGATTGTGAGGTGGACTTTGAAGTGCCGATTATTCTTGGGAGACCTTTCCTAGCTATGGGGAAGGCATTGGTTGATGTTGAGAAGGGTGAGTTGACTTTTCGAGTGGGGGATGAGAAGGTGGTATTCCATGTTTGCAAATCAATGAGACAACCCAATAGCTTGGAGGTGTGTTCATTTGTGGACATTGTCACAGCTGTGATAGTGGATGACACAAGTTCCATGATCAATGTTGAAGATCCTCTTGAGGTCGTGCTTCTTAATATGGATGTCAATGATTATGCTAGTAGAGTGGAGTGCTTGAATGCATTGCATGGTATGGGTTCATATTCTTATGAGCCTAGAAGGCTATCTTTAGATCTTGAAAACCGCAAAACTCCACCAACAAAGCCGTCGATTGAGGAGCCACCAGTATTGGAGTTGAAGCCACTTCCTCCATACCTCAGGTATAAATTCTTGGGTTCAAAATCTACTTTACCTGTTATTCTTTCTTCTTGCCTTACTAACATGCAGGTTCAGGCTACCTTGCCGGTTCTTCAAAAGCGAAAAGGGGCAATCGGATGGACTCTAGTCGATATTCGGGGTATAAGCCTCGCCTTTTGCATGCATAAAATCATATTGGAGGAGGATGCAAGGCCTTCACTAGAGCATCAAAGAAGACTAAATGAGGCTATGCAAGAAGTAGTAAAGAAAGAGGTTATCAAGTGGCTTGACGCCGGTGTCGTTTATCCCATTTCTGATAGTTCATGGACTTCTCTGGTGCAATGTATACCGAAGAAAGGTGGAATGACTGTGGTGACCAATGACAACAATGAGCTTATTCCGACTCGGACAGTGACAGGTTGGAGAGTTTGTATGGATTACCGGAAGCTTAACAAGGTGACTAGAAAAGATCATTTCCCGTTGTCGTTCCTTGACCAAATGCTTGATCGTCTTGCGGGTTGGGCCTTCTACTACTTTTTGGATGGTTACTTGGGGTACAATCAAATTCTAATTGCCCCGGAGGACAAAGAGAAGACGACCTTTACATGTCCTTATGGCACATTCGCTTTCTCGAGGATACCATTTGGATTGTGTAATGCACTGGCGACCTTCCAACGTTGCATGATGGCTATTTTCACCAACATGGTGGAGGATATCTTGGAGGTCTTCATGGATGTTTTTAGCGTGGTTGGGGATTTTATTTAGGAATGCTTGGTAAACTTGGATAGAGTGTTGGTTCGGTGTGAAGATACCAACCTTATTCTAAACTGGGAAAAGTGCCATTTTATGGTAGAAAAAGGTATAGTGTTGGGTCACAAGATTTCGAAGCGAGGAATTGAAGTTGATAAGGCCAAGATCGAGGTTATTTCAAGGCTTCCTCCCCCTACTTCTGTCAAAGGGGTGAGGAGTTTTCTTAGGCACGCGGGTTTCTACCGGAGGTTCATTAGAGATTTTTCTAAGGTAGTTAACCCATTGTGCAAGTTGCTAGAGAAAGATGCCAAGTTTGTTTTCGATGAGAAGTGCATGAAGGCTTTTGATCTCCTTAAACAAAAGTTGACAACTACCCCCATCATCACCGCACCAAATTGGAGCTTACCATTTGAGCTCATGTGTGATGCTAGTGATGTTGCGGTGGGAGCGGGTTTAGGCCAAAGGACCAACAAGATGTTCCATCCGGTGTACTACTCAAGCAAGACCATAAATGAGGCTCAAAGGAACTACACAGCCACCGAAAAGTAGTTATTGGCTATCGTTTTTGCTATGGAAAAGTTCCATCCTTACCTTATGGGGGCCAAAGTTATTGTGCACACCGACCATGTCGCCCTTAGGTATTTGATGACCAAGAAAGATTCAAAGGCAAGATTGATGAGATGGGTTCTTCTTCTTCAAGAGTTTGATTTAGAAATTGTTGACCATAAGGGTAGTGAGAATCAAGTGGCGGACCACTTGTCCCGTTTGGAGGAGGAGGGGAAGCCTTGTGACGGCCTTGAGATCAATGATACATTTCCTGACGAGCAACTCCTTGCGGTGTCAATGAGTGGAATGTCGTGGTTCGCTGATGTTGCAAATTATCTTGTTACCGGAATCATGCCGTGTGAGCTCTCTTCTAACCAAAGGAAGAAACTCAAGCGGGATAGCTTGGATTTTTATTAGGACGAGCCCTATTTGTTTAAGATTTGCACCGATGGTGTGATTCGACGATGTGTCCCAGAGGAGGAGCAATTGGGTATTTTGGAGGCTTGCCATTCCTCACCCTATGATGGCCATCATGGCGGGGTGAGAACGGCTTCTAAAGTGCTTAGTTGCGGATTTTATTGGCCTACCTTGTTTAAATATGCCGGTGATGTGGTCAAAAGATGTGATGAATTCCAATGAGCCGGCGGAATTTCAAAAAGGGATGAGATGCCCCTCAATACGATTCTCGAGGTAGATATTTTTGATGTTTGGGGTATCGACTTCATGGGTCCCTTTGTGAGCTCTTGTGAAAACACTTACATTCTTGTGGCGGTAGATTATGTCTCCAAGTAGGTTGAAGTCGTGGCTTTGCCCAACAATTAAGCCCGGAGTGTTGTGGCATTTCTTAAAAAGAGTATCATCACGAGGTTTAGCACTCCCCTTGCTATCATTAGTGACGGGGGATCTCACTTTTGCAATAAGGATTTTGATTCATTGCTGGAAAATACGGAGTTAATCACAAAGTGACCACCCCATATCATCCTCAAGCTAGCGGTCAAGTGGAAGTCTCCAACCGAGAAATTAAGAATATCTTGTCTAAAACTGTCAATGCTAATAGGACCGATTGGTCGAAAAAATTGGATGATGCTCTTTGGGCCTATCGGACAGCTTACAAAACCACAATTGGTATGTCTCCGTACCGGTTGGTGTTTGGGAAAGCTTGCCATCTTCCGGTGGAATTGGAGCACAAGGATATGTGGGCCTTGAGGAAGTTGAACTTAGAATGGGATGTTGCTACAAATCTGAGGGTTGAACAACTTAATGAGCTCGATGAGTTTAGATTCCATGCATACTCCAGCTTGTCCTTGTACAAGGACAAAATGAAGTACCTTCACGACAAATATGCTCGAGGCAAGGAGTTCAAAGTTGGAGATATGGTTCTCTTGTTTAATTCCCGGTTACGTCTGTTTCCGGGCAAGCTCAAGTCAAAGTGGAGTGGGCCATTTGAAGTTGCGTTCGTGACTCCATATGGTGCTCTTGATCTAAAAAACAAAAATGGTGAAGTCTTCAGAGTTAATGGCCACCGTGTCAAGCATTATCTTGGAAAGTTCGATGGCAGCCATGTAGGGGCGCTTCTTCATCTAAAGTGATGTGTTGGTAACATGCGTCGTGTCGCGACATTAAATCAGGCGCTTCTTAGGAGGCAACCCATGTCTTTTTTCTTTCTCTTTGATTTTCTTTGTAGCTTAGGATTTTTGAGCTAATTGTTTGTGAGATGTTGCAGGGATTGTGCTGAAGCAGTGCAAAACAAAGTATGAAAATTGCATAGTCTCTGAAGTTGCCAGTGCGTCCACGGTGCACTTTGTGCGGTCCGCATCGACATGAGTTTAGAAGGGGACTCTCTGAAGTTCTTCACCGCGTCCGCGATCAAGTTAGTGCGGTCCGCGGAGGACTTACGCGGCCGCGTTCCACTTTTGTGCGGTCCGTGTAGGGTGCTTACTGTAGGGTCACACAAATAAACCCAACGCAGTCCGCGGTCGCTTTTGTGTGGCCGCGCTGGTAGGTGAGTACGGGTCCCACTAGGTCTATAAATAGAGACCAATGGTCTCATTTTACCCTTTTCGCGATTTGAAAACCCAGAACCCTAATTCTACTTTTCATCGTCTTCCAAGACCGAAATTATTGCTTGCTTGGATAGATTGCATTCATTCTTCCTAATCCTGGTAACATTTCATGCATTCATGATTAATTACTTTCTTATTTTCATTTTATTTGCTTGCCAGTAGTCTGTAACTTTTTTTTTCCTTCACGATTTTCTTCAAATTGTTAGTCTAGGTTAGATTTCATGTTAGTTTAAAGTAACTAAGGATTGGGTAACTGAGTAGGGACAAGTAGGGGTAAAAAGTTGAACAAAAATAGAAGAAAACATGAAACCCGAGCTTAGTCCCTGAAATTGACCCAGTGCGGCCCGCGGTCGCCTTAGCGCGGTCCGTGGTGCCCTAACGCGGTCCGCGTTACACTTCCACGCAGTCCGCGATGCTTAATTGACTGAGGAAATACTTGTTCCCAGCGCGGCTGCGATAACTTTTGTCCGGTCCGTGTTGGCTCAACACGGCCGTGTACCCATTTTACGCGGATCACGGTGCTTAGATTCAGAGAGGGACTTTAGTTGGTACTTGATCAACGCGGACCGCGGTCGCCTCTGCGCGGTCCCCGGTACCCCCAATGCGGCCGCGCTCCCTTGCATGCGGGCCGCGGTGCCTGGATCTGCAGCAGTGTCTGCAACAATCTTTTTGCTGTCTGCAACTTTAATTCATTCACCTGCTTCACTGCCTGTGCTTAAACTAACAATATTAGATGTGTTTGCTTGCAGACAATGGTAAAATAACGAGGAAGAGGTGCCAAACAACTCGGCCGAGGTGACTCCTCCCGGGGAGGAAAAAGGAAACAAGTTAAACTCACTCCCCGACCTAAACTGAAAATAAGGAAACAAGTTGTTATAGATGATGACTAATCGGGGAGTGAGTACGTACCCTCTCAACACCTCTCTTCTGACTCAGGGCTAGATCCCGCAGTCCCAGCTTCACATACTGCCCAAGCTCCACAATGTGTACCTTTTGAGTCGTCTGATGGCTCAGAAGCAGGCAGTGGTGAATACTCCACCTCCCCCATAGCTTCAGTATCTGGGGAGAGTGCAGAAGGTGGGACTAATAGTGATAATGAGGTACCGGACAGTGGTGTGCCCCAGGTTGGGGATGTTGAACGAACTAGAAAACCTGAAGTTTGGGAAGATCGATTTGTCATCTAGGTGGCATTCCACAAGTTTAGGGAATGGTGGCCGTCATGGAAGTTGATTCTTGAGAGGAGCTTCATTGACAAAGACCTTCTACCCCTACACCCCAATGTGCATAGACAGTTTCAGGCTCGAGTAGGTTGGGAGTTCTTTAAAGACAATTGTGTGAAGGCGAATGAGCATATGGTCAAGGAGTTTTATAGCAATGTGGCCCATATCTTGAAGGGCACAAAGGTGACCAAAGTGAGAAACAAAAATGTGGTATTACCGGGAAGGAACTGAATGAATACTTGGGGTTCAATGATGAAGATGAGTCCCTTTACAATGAAAAGTTAGCAATGGGTGAGGAGGTTCGTCCGTGGTTAGCTTCATACCTGGCAATCCCAGGTACGGTTCCAGAGTGGTTACAAGCAGGGGCCAAAATACTTCGGAGAACTTTCAACTTTGAGGCTAGAGGGTGGTTGACCTTTGTGTGCAGTTGGCTCGACCTAACTACCCATGATCAGAATATTCCACTTGCCCGGGCGGTTCTTATTGCTTCTATTATGGCGGGATATCCTATAAACGTGGGCAATGTGATCTCCCGCATCATTTCTGCAGTGGGGGTTGAGCATGACCGGAACTACCCTTTTCCCAGCACCCTCACTATGTATTTTCGGGACTTGGAGGTGGAGAAGAGACCGTTTGACATCAAGGTCAAACCTGTGGCTCCGTTCTCCTGGTACAGTTTGAAGGGGTCAGACAACTCCAAGGACAAAAATTACAAGCCGCCTGTTTCTACCCCAACTGGCCAGTATGAGGAGCCAGTTGCGGTAGAGTCTTCTGTTGAGCCCTCCACAGAGCCTTCCACCATGCCTGCTGCCACCACTGTTGATGATTTGCCTCCAGTACCCTCCTCTTCTACTGGCCCTAGTACTTCAGCTAGCCAGGGGTTCCTTCTTCCCGGACTCATCCTTTCACGGCCCATCAGTTGAGCCAGACACTAGCCAGTTTGAACAACTGGATGTCAACTGCGATATCCAAGTTGTCTACATTGTCTGCTATAGTTGAGGCCCATTCAGCACCTTCCACTGCTCAGATTCCTCAGTCCATTGAGGATACACTGAAGAAGCTCCTGGACAATCAGGAGAAGATTATGAGGACTTAGGATGCCTTGACTAAGGCGGTGGATTCACATGGCAAGGCTTTGAGGGAGCTTGCCAAGGATCACAAGAAGATGAGGAAGTCAAGGTCTTCCAAGGAGTCGGTGAAAGTGCTAAGGATTGATGTGGACAAGCTATTGGTAGGACAAATGCCTTTAGACTTGCTATTCGGGGATACAGCCCTAGCATCAGCACCAGTGCCATAGCCACAGCCACAGTAGGAGCAGGAGCAGGCACCCAGGCCTCCAAGGAAGAAGAGGAAGCTCCT
Source organism: Nicotiana sylvestris (assembly GCF_000393655.2). Taxonomy (NCBI): domain Eukaryota; kingdom Viridiplantae; phylum Streptophyta; class Magnoliopsida; order Solanales; family Solanaceae; genus Nicotiana; species Nicotiana sylvestris. The sequence continues at coordinate 15,934,967 of NC_091064.1, forward strand.
CAGTTCAGTTGGTGCAGTTATTGAGCTAGCAGACCCACAGGAGACCCCCTCCAATGATGCACCTATCATCCAGCCGGTCCAGGAGCAAGCTCCAGTCCCAGCAGCTGAGCAGTAGGAGATCGGGAACCAGTCTGAGGTTCCCATACATACAGAGGACTTGGGGACCACTGATGATCCCATGTAGACGGACCAGGCCTAGGGAGCTCCTATATCCTTTACTTTGTTTTTGATGCTTATTTGATAGTTGCCATTGAGGACAATGCCAGCTTTTATTCGTGGGGGTGCGCCCTACTTTTATCTGGATGACTGTATATATAGATTCTTAGTCTATGTTTTTGTTGATTTTTTTTTATTTTGGGTTGTATATAACTTTACATTTCTGTATATATTCATCCCCCGTTGTATATTCTACTCCCCTATTGTACATATTTATTCTATTTTCTATTTTCGCAAAAAAATTTCGCTTTTAGCTTTGTAGTTAGGCTCGTAGCCTCTTGTTTTGTTTTTGACGCTTCCAATAAGCCCTTGATTTTCTTAATGTCACGGTTCTTTCTAAGGGTGGAGTATTGTGCGAACCGGGTGGCTCTTCCCAATGATAGATGGCGTGACAACCTTCTTAAGGGTTTGAGTCCGTTTCTTTGATTTTTCTTTTGTTTTTGATAGTTGTAGTTAAAGGTACCTCAATAAAGCTTCACTTGGGCCTAGCACATTTTCCTTTGATCTCATGGTCAAAGACATAATGTTGTGTTCAGGATGGTGAAAGTCATGTCTTTGAGACTCTTGCGTTGACCAAACAATTATCATGTGGTCTTTTCGAACCATTGTGTGCTTGAATCGTAACTAAGGTCATTGTGGGCCCTCGACTCGATGTCTTTAGCAATCCCCTAGCGTGTGTGATGAGGAATCTAAATGTGAGTCCAAGTCCCGAGCCAATGGTCTAGAACTTGCCCTGAATGTTTGTTGAGGCGAAATCCTAGGTGAAATTTGACTTGAGAAGTGATTATAGCCTCTCCTTGATCCAAATGTTAAGTTGAACAATTCCATAGCCTACCAATGAGATGATCCCTAGTTAACCCTTTTGAGCCTTAAACCTTTTTCTTTCAAGAACCAATGCTACAAGCCTATACCTGTTCTAAATGATTACCCTCTCTTGGCACTCAAATCTTCCCTTGAGTTATGGCAAATATCTAAGTTTGGGGGGAGAGACAAGAAAGGAAGCAAAGTGGTAAAAAGGTACAAAAGCAAAAGAAAAGGAAGGCAATGAAAAAGCAAGAAAAGAAAAAGACAAAAAGAAAGTCCAATGTGAACAAGAATAAAAAAGGATTCAAGGAAAACAAAAGTGAAAAAGTGTGGAAAAAGTAGAAAAAGGAGAAATGTTTTGAATTGTATAAGAAAGAGTGACAATGTGTCTCTCTAACCCCTTGTAAATAAGTAAAATACTCAAAAGAGTCAAGAGAGTTGTGCCAAAATGAATCAAAAGAAGTGCTTAAGGGAAGATTAAACCCACTTGAATAAAAATATGTCCTACCCTTACCTAAAAGCCTTCACAATGACCCCACAAAAGCCCTATTTGATCTCGAGTTGAAGGGAGCTTACATTAGTGGATACTTACATAAGGGGCAAGCATATAGTACTTAGAGCCGGACTTGTGACCTTCTTCTTGAGAGAGATGAGTGAAATTCCATTAACCTCAGTTTGTGTGTAAATACTTAAAAGGTGAGGTTTGCTTAGGGAGAGTTGATGATGTGGGAGTTTGGGTTCCACAATGACCAAAGTAATTGATAGAAGCTCTTTGATGAAATGTGTCAACTCTTGATGCTCTTGTGTCACACTTGCTCCATAGTTTTCAAAGTTTTAAATTTGTTAATGATGCATTCGTATTGAGGGCAATTGTTAGTCCTAATTGATGCTTGTTGAGGTTATTTTAGGATAGCTGGAATTACTTGGATGTTCCTTTAAGGGGTGGGTCTTATTTTATTTGCTTGAGAACAAGCAAAGGTTTAAGTTTGGGGGAGTTGATAAGTCAGGATTTTAACGTGTTTATGCCCCTGCTTGCCTATGCTTTGAATATAAATTGCTAAAAAATAGTCCCAAAATGCTCACAAGTTGTGCTTGATTGCAGGTTTGATCGACAAAGTGACGAAATGTCAAAGATCGGCTCAAAAGGAGTGAAACCTGCTCAAGTATCAAAGACTAATAGAATTAAAGAAGAAAGGGCCTAGTGTGGACCGCACAACAGTGACTGCAGCCGCACTAGGAGGTTCAGAGATATGACATATTCAGGCTTAAAGTCACGCGGCCGCGGTAGGATTTTCGCGGTCTGCATTGAAGCTTCGCGGTTGCACTCCTACTTTGTGCGGTCCGCGTTCATAAGGTTCAGAGAGTTAGACAAGGGACCAAAACCATGTCACGCGGTCCGCGTCCTGTTTGTGCGGACCGCGCCAGACCCTCTACGCGGCCGCGCTACATTTTCATGTGGTCCGCCTCCTCCAGTTCAAAGAGCTTAAAGTTGAAGTCAAAAGAGCCAGTGCGGCCGTGGTTGCTTTTGTGCAGCTATAAATAGGACATTTTAGGCAGCTTAAAGTTGAAGTCAAAGAGTATGAAAGTTTTAGGGAATAAGCTTACTCAGAAAACTTTCGTACTACAATAAGCTAACTTTCAAAGAGTATTCTTACTCTATTTTCATACATAGACCTGCCTTTCCATCCATTCGAAAGAAAGAATAAGAGAAAAATTTAGAAAGCACTCATATGTAATATATCACAAAAGATTTACAAAGGTTACAAGATGATCTTCCAACTACTACAAGACCTCCTTTATATAGGATTAGGAGGTTATTACAAGACAAACTTACATAATAAAATAAACCTATCTTACATGGAAAACTTATCTACATGTGGGTCCTTCTTGTCATGTGAAGGACTTTAGGCAAAACAACTAAAAAACTCCTGAAAACATGTGAAAGGGGTGAAATATACATGGTGTAGCATGTGAAAGTATGAGGGAGTATTGACTACATGTGAAAGTAGGGTGTTGCATGTGACGAACCATGTGGAAGCATGTGAAAACAAGTAGAAGTGGGGGCCCGGATAGTATGGAAAGATGTGGAAATTTGTCTTGGCATGGGTAGATGATTTATGAGGGTTTTTTGGTAGGTAATGTAGGATTATGGTGGGATTAGTAGGGATTCAGATAATTATCCTTCATTGACTCTAGGGTTGTCTTCTAGGCATCTTTTCAAAGACCTTGTGTAATAATGTCTGGAACTTGACGGTCCTTCTCCGCTGTGTTCTTTCTCCTTTGGATTAAGAGATGTAATCCGTAACCTTAATCTGGAAATGTCGTGAGTGATCTTTTCTCGGATGACTTCGTATGGGGTTTGATAATCTTTTGCTGCTTTTCGAACTAAAGTTGTGGCTCAACCCTAGTATGGGTAATTGATGGGCCTTGTGTTTTGATGTTTGATTGTCTATGGGTGTTTGATATTTGGACTAATTTCATGTTTAATTGCTGAAAGTGATTGCAAACATTAGTTTGTATTTAGTTGACTTTGGCTCTTCTTGAGAAAGAGAGCCTAAGTCTCTGAAATTGGTCTAACAAGGAATTGGGGCGTATTCAAGAGATTGATAGCCCCAGTTAAAGGGTTAAACCTAGAGATAGTAATACTCGACTTGAACCTTGATTGCTTGTGCAAATTTGCATACTTAATTGTTCTTGAGAAAGTCAATTCGGACAAAATCACTCGAACTACCGAGATGTATAGAGTGAGTAGAATCGTGCAATGGTTATATCATAGTCCCCAAATATGACAATCATGCATTAGACTCAAGTATTCGTCAATTGACCACCTAGGCGAAAGTCACTACCCTAGTGCCTTTTAACTATTTGAACAACTCGTAATAGTTTAACCTTAGCTTATTTTAGTTTAATTGAGCATTGTAGTTTTATAAAATTAGAATCATAATCAAAATCAAAAATGTGTAGAAGTGCAATTTGGAGCAAATACACAACTCCACTTTAGATAGATACCCGACTCTAATATCTAGCTCCTTGTGGAAATCGATCACAACCTTAATCGAGTAAGAGCTGCTTCGACCTCTCTCGCTACTCAATAGTAGTGCAGGGTTGGTCTCGATCACCATGATCATTTGCAGGAGAATCAATGTCATCATGGTTCGTAGGTGAACTAGTGTCTTCTTGATTCACACTTTTTGTAGGTGTTGAAGTAGGAATAGGCTCTTCTGCTGAAATGGGCAGTTGAAGGAACATATCATCTGTTTCAACTTATTTATCCTTGAAAGAAAATCATCCCTCTTAAAACATTGCATCGCTGCTTACAAAAAATAAATTTTGCTCAAGGTCATATAGTCTATAGTCGTTTTGTATTTCTAAGTACCCAATGAATACTACCTTCCTAGCCCTGGTTGCAAACTTATCTCCCCCTAGACAAGGTTGTTGCATTACATTGACAACCAAACACCCTCATGTGATCTATCTTAGGTTCCTTTCCATATAACTGCTCATAGGGAGTTCTTCTCTTCAAAACTGGTGTACGCAGTCTATTGATCAAATATATTGCAATCTTAACACAATCACCCCAAAACCTTATAGGGACTCCACTATGAAACTTTAGTTCTTTATCCACCTCTAAGATGTACAAGTGCTTTCTTTCCACAGTTCCATTTTGCTGTAGTATATAGAGGCAACTAGTTTGATGAATAATACCATAAGAAGCAAATATGCTATCATATTGTGCATTACAAGATTTTGTCGCATGTCAGATCTTAAGTACCGGACATTAACACCAGAAGAAAGTTTATTATCAGAAGAAAGTTTTTCAAAACCGCATATACTTGACACTTTGACTGTATCAGACATGCCCATGTGTATCTACTATAATCATACACTATTGTAATAAAATATTATTTTTGTCATAAGCTGTAATCTTGTATGATCCCCAAACATCTAAATGAAGAAGTTGAAAGACGGCAATTGAATTTGAAACACTAGTTAGAAATTCCATCCTACATTTTTTTGCAGGAGGACATACATCACAACTTCTTGTTTTTAACTGCTGATTTTATTTTTCAAGGTTGACAAGTGTTGTAATGATCTTATTGAGGCATTATCCCATTTTGTAATGCCATAAGACTTTTTATGCTCCCTCATTTGCAATTGTACCTGCCAAATGAAGAAGTTGAAATACTGCAGTTGAATTTGAAATACTAGTTAGAAATTGCATCCTACATTTTTTTGCAGGAGGACATACATCACAACTTCCTGTTTTTAACTATTGATTTTATTTTTCAAGGTTGATAAGTGTTGTAATGATCTTAGTGAGGCATTGTCCCATTTTGTAATGCCATAAGACTGTTTATGCTCCCTCATCTGCAATTGTGCCTGCCACCAGTGCTTTGTTTTCTACCTCCCTTTGCTTTATTATGTAAAATCTTTCATGGTCTTTACCAATCCACAATACATTGCCACTGTAAAGTCCCTGAAATACACAGAAGTCAGGTTCAAAAGCAACTAAACAGCTAAGGTCTTTGGTAAGCTTTGACACTGATAGCAAGTTAAATTTAAAATTTGGTACATGGAGCACATTTTTCACTTTCTGATTTCCTAGAATCTGTGCATTTCATGTATGTGTAATGTTTGAAGTCTTCCCTGTTGGTAACTGTACACTTCCATATCCATCAATGATCTTAAGTATATATAGTAAATCCTTATTACATGTTATGTAATGAGTGACACATGTATCCACTATCTTATCTTTTTCTGTGGCATTGGACATTAATGAAACAATACCTCCCATGTTTGTGGAACATTTTGCACCTGTAGGTTTGTTCAACAGCCCTACCAGTTGCTTCTACTACCTTTGTGGTTGACCCTCAGAGTTGTTGGTTTCTTCTGCATTTGCAATGATAGCAAATGTCCTGCTTCCTCCTGCAACATGTCTTTTTCTTGCTCTTAAAATCTGCTGGATATCCTACTTTTTTGTAGAAATTTTCCTTCAAATGTCTTTTATACCCACAATCCTCACATATCATTCCTATCTTCTTAGGTTTGTTATATTGAGGCTTCCCTGCCATCATAGTCAATAGATCCTTGTTCACATTAGCCACTCCTAAAGCCCTTTGACTCTCTTCTTGAGTAACTATGGCATAGGCTTCATTCACACGAATACAGGCCTTTTCATCAACACATTACTCCACATATTACTATAGCTTTCATTTAGGCCCATGAGAAACTGCAACAAATGTTGTTGTGATAGGTGTTCAAGTGATTGTATAGATTCCTCACAGCCACAACCTAGTTTTGGTGCCAGTATGTCTAATTCATTCCACAGATCATTCATTTTTGAATAGTAGGTGGTTACAAAATTTGTACCTTATCTTAGTAATGCAATTTATGTCTACAAATGATAGATCCTAGTGAGACTGCATCTTTCAAACCTCTCATTAAAATCACTCCACACCTTTTTTGCACTCAATGCAAACATGATACTTGGTATCAATTCACTCGCAGCTGTACTACGTATGCATGACAACACAATCACATCACACCTTCTCCCATTGCTCTGCTAATTCATCTCTATACATGTTTTTCACACAACTTCCGTCTACAAAACCAAATCTTGCTTTTTCCCTTAAGGGCTAGTTTAATCGACTTGCTCCACATTGCATAAGTTTCTGGCCATGTGAACTTAATTTTCATAGAACTAGTCCCGCAGAATCTTACGCTTAAAGAAACAACGGGTGATTGTGTTCCAGCTGTGTTACTTCATTTCCTGTGATTTTTTATAGGTTTCGAGTTTCGTCACTGTCAATTTACTAGTAACTCTGTCGATTTGCCGGAATCTCACCATGAACTCGTCGGAGAACACTCTAATTTTAGGAGGTCTACTCTGATACCATGTTAATTTGTAGAATTCTCAGCTAATCAGATCGAGCAACATGCAGATTAATCGAGTTACATTGTTATCTAGGGCACAGATTCTATGCAAAGAAGAGTAAAGAGAAGGAAGATGAAAAGAGGAATAAAGGAGTCGTGTATTCTAAATAATGAAAGTGTTAGTACAATTAGGTACTTAACAATGCATTTATAACAAACTCTACGATGTTAAGTAACCACCCAATCTAACTAGTCCCTTCTAACTTTCTTAATTGCTAAATAACCCCTAACTACTCAAACCATCATCCTCGTACTTCAATAACATAGATCGTATCTTGTCTATTCCATCGAGAACAAAAAGAGAATTTGCACAAATGTACAAGTTTTAAGATCAACTTGTACCCATTTAGCCAATAATTACATTTTGTCATTGTAGCCTAAAAGAAATAGAAACCGCTAGCCAAGCGCTCAAACAAACGCAATTCTCTCTTTTCCTTCGCTCAATTCCTCCTCTTCCTCCTCGGCCTCCTTTTCCTCCTCCTTCTTCTTCTTCTCTCTCTCAAACTTTTCACACTCACTAGGGCGCAACCCCACTTTTTTGTTCGTAACCCTCCGATGACTTCCTCAATTTCTTATCTCCATTTCCTTTCCTTATGCCACAAACTCTTCTTTCACATATATAGGACTAGAGAGAAATAACAATATGAAGTGAGTATTTTATTCTTTTTTCATGTATCCTTGATTGAACCGCCAACGTCAATATTCTCTGATATAGTAAAAAGTTTGAAAGTTTGGAAGAACAATCATTAAAGATTTTTTTGAAGCTTCAATTAGAAATTATTTTTTCAATTGGTGCAGTTGGAATTCGGTGAAATCACCTCGACGAGGCTATATGCAAAATTCAAAAAAGTTTTTAGGTGCTTTGAACTGGTTTGAAGTTAAAATATAAAGCTGAAATTAGGTTGGAGAACGGTTGCGTCCTGCGTACATCATTATATGTATATATATACACACAAGTGCATGTCTACAAGGGGCGTATGCAGGAATTTTTGTAAGTGGTGTCAAAATTTATAAAAGAATTAGAATATAACTTTGATTATTACACTTTTAGACAAGAAATAGCCTTAGTCTATTGATTTGCTGAGTCTTAAGTTAGAAAAGGCCCTGAGTACAATTCTACTTAATCACATTTTTTAACTACAAAGGCTCTCTCAAATATTTGCAAAAGAAAATTGTGCTAGTTGAGGTTTGACTTCTTAGAGAAAAATCAAACACATTACCAACACACCAAGACACAATTTATGTCAAGTGGAGTCATTTTTTTCTTAATTATCTATTTCCGTACAATATTAATACATATAATTAGTAAAAAAAATTGATGAAGCGGTGTCACGATAAGCGTAAATCCGCCCCTGATGTCTACAGAGAATACATAGATAGAGAGAGATATACGGTTATGTAAACTAAGTGAAGAAGAAGTTTAAATTTTTCATGTTTAGTCTAGAGGTGCTTTTTTCCAACTTATTATAGTGACCAAATTTTATTAGTTTTTAGATGATGGCTAAATTTTGATTAGCAGTGTAAAAGGGGACTGTTTATTCTAGTATTTCAAAATCAAATTTGTTGTGGACTCCTTATTTGGTCGTTCTAATTTAATATCTGCCCATTTTTTAAGACTATTTAACTGATACCCAATATTAACTTTCAGACAAAGTTGTAAACTGACACCCATCTTAAAGTGCTTGCTGGATTCTACGTTGTTTCGGGGAAAATGACATTATATATATATAACCGCTCTCAAAATAATAGTCGAAAAATATATATTTTTTAATTTTTTTTTGTATATATATATTCTTTGTGTTATATACAAAAATAATATAAATTTTATACACTTTTTTGGCTAACGAATATGAATAATTTCGACTATGTTTTAATGTTAGTTTTGACTGTCAATTTCAAATAAAAATGTATGACGTATTAGGACCGTTAGGCCAACTTCAGACGAAAATATCTGGAGTTTTAAGACCATTAGGCCAAACGTGAGAGGAAAATATCTGAAGTATTGGAACTGTTAGGCCAAAGTTTAGACGAAATATTTTGAAGCTTAAAATTGCTAGAGCCATAATTTCAATAAAAAATATCCGAAGTTCGTCCTTGTCAAGGCTTCTACTTCAGTAAAAAAAAAAGTCAGAAATTGTCCTTGGCAACCCGGGTGTCACGACCCTAAACCTGGACTCAGTCGTGATGACACCTCTCGTGAAGACAAGGCCAGCCAACTATTCCCAATTCGACACTAAACAGTTAAACAGCAATAAAATAGCCTAAAACATGATTAATAATACGAAGTAGCAGATAATATCAATAAAATGCGAAAGTACAACCCAACACAGCCCTAACCAGGGTGTCACAAGTCACGAGCATCTAACAAAGCTGAATACTCAATTGTAACTACAGAGTTTAGTACTGAACTAAGGACATAAATGAAAAGAGATAGGGAGGAGCTCCGGGCTGCGAACGCCAACAACTACCTAAAGACTTCTCGGATCCGCTTGAAGCTGGAATGATCAGCACTCGGGAGCGGGACCAGCTACGCCTGAATATGCACAGAGGGTGCAGGGAGTAAAGTGAGTACTCCAACTCAATGAGTAACAAATGTAAATAACGACTGAAAGTAAGAAAACACGTAAGGCACAAGGTATTCTATAATGAAACAGTAAAACCATTTAAAAACAGTAAACCAGTGAAAAGTTAAGTAAAAATCCTCTTTCAAATAGTAAACAGGTAGTTAAGGTAAAGTAAACAAATAGAAGTTCGCCCCTCGGGCATAGTATCAACAAATCCGCCCTTTGGGTAGCATCTCAAAACAATACCAGGCCCTCGGGCTCAATCTCACATCACAATGGGTACCCGCGCTCACTGGGGGTGTGCAGACTCCTAGAGGGGCCCCTTATGGCCCAAGCGCAATAACAAGCCATCTCGTGGCATCAAAACTAGGCCCTCGGCCTCATATCAATCAAGACACCTCGTGGCGTACATATCTCAGGCCCTCGGCCTCAAATTAGTATCAATATTTCCTCACAACATAGGCCATCGGCCTTACTCAGTCAAAAATCCTCAGAAGCCCCTCGAGCAATAGTAAATTAGTGTTTCTCGACCCAAACATCATTTAAAATATCATTTAAGTCTTAAAACTGAGTAAACATGGCTAAGTATGAAAACATTGGAAAATAACATGACTGAGTTCAAGTATAAAGTCAAAGTAGTGAAGAAATATCAATAAAAAGCCCCGAAGGGTTCAAATAGTTGGCACTAGGCCCAAATATGGCATTCAGCTCAAATAATGATGATAGCAAATAGTTTTAAATCAAATACGCGGTAAAATCATCAATCAGGACGGACCAAGTCATAATCCCCAATAGTGCACAACCCCACACTCGTCATCAAGCGTGTGTTTATTCTTAATATAGCACTACGATGTGCAAATTCGGGGTTTCAAACCCTCAGGACATCATTTATAATCATTACCCACCTCGAACTGGTCAGAACGAGGACGTCAAAATATGCTAAGGAAACGAAGCCCAAGCGAAAACAATCAAAATACTACACAAATCCCGAAATTACCAAAACTCGACCCCCAGGCCCACATCTCGGAATTCATTAATTTTTATACCAATAGATTCCTTATCTCCTCACGAGTTCATACATATCAAAAGTTCTCAAATCCGACCACAAATGGCCCTTCAAATCCTCCATCAAAAGTCTAAGTTTCCAAGCCCTAGTTCTTCAATTTTTAGCTTAATTTCCATGATTTTCTAAGTGGAATTCACATACTAATCAAATTTAAGTCCAAGAATCTTACCTCCAAGTGATTTCTCTTGAATTCCTCTTCAATCTTCTTTAAAAATCTCCAAAAATGACCAACTATGGAGGAAATAAACCTCACATTCGCGGACAAGACGACCTTTTAAACCTTCTGCACAGGCCTAATTTCCTTCATCGCGATCGCGGAAAAATTCAGATCACAAAAATTACTCTATGCGATCGCATGAAATCCCCCGTGAACGCGATGCCCAAGCAACTAACTCTACGCGATCACGGACTGCCCACCGCGTTCGCAATGAATCCACTTAACTCTATGCGAACGCGACCACCTCCTCGCGTTCGCAATGACCCAGCTCCTCACAATATGCGATCGCCACTCCTCCTTTACGAACGCATAGAACAAAATGGACTGCTCCTCAAAAATCTCTACGCGATCGCAGGAACCCCTACGCGATCGCGAAGAAGGATTCTCTGCAACAGCTGAACCTGCAATTCTGCAACATCACCAAGGCATGAAATGGTCCGATTGACCATCCGAAACTCACCTGAGGCCCCGGGGACCTCAACTAAAGGCACCACCATATCCTAAAACCTTATTCAAACTTGTACCAATCTTCAAAATTGCCTCAAACAACATCAAATCAATCAAAACTCATCAGATTCAAACCAAACTTTCCAAAATCTTTCGAATTCCGCTTTTGATCAAAAACTCAACCAAACCACGTCCGAATGACCTGAAATTTTGCTCACACATCCTAAATGACACAACAGAGCTACTGCAACTCTCGAAATTCCATTCCGGCCCCTATATCAAAATCTCACCTACCAACCGAAAATCGCCAAAATATCAACTTCGCCAATTCAAGCCTAAATCTACTCTGGCCCTCTAAAACTCATTCCGACCACGCTCTTAAGTCCCAAATCACCCCCCCCCCCCAAAGCTAACCAAACCACCGGAACTCATATCCGAGCCCTCTAACACATAAGTCAATATCCGATTGACTTTTCCAACTTAAACTTTCTTAAAAGAGACTAAGTATCTCAAACCTTACCAAAATTATTCCGGATTCGATCCGACCAACCTGATACCACAAAACACGGATGAACAAAGCATAAAGAAGCAAAAATGGGAGAAACGGAGCGGTAACTCATGAGACGACTGGTCAGGTCGTCACACCGGGCCACACTTCAGATAGAAAACTTCACAAATTTTTACTACTTTAGTCCCCTATATCTGAAATGTATTTTGAAGTAGATAAATTTATAAAATTTGGTATATTGTGAGTATAACTTAAATAATGGCCCCAAAGAGTATAAAGTTATCGGATTTTTACATACATATACACTATTGGAAACTTTATTATTAAGAATGTTCATCTTTAGTTAATTACCCGATCTAAACAAATTTTGTTTAAAGAATATATATACTTCACCTTAAAAGACTTTCAATCTATTATTAGTGCATTCATTCAAGAGATTTAGTTATACCTTTTTCCTTTTTTCTCTCCTCTTTCCCCTTTACTCTCTAGATCTTTTACCCTTGCAGCAATTTGGTGATCAAGTCAGTGGACAACTCTTTCATATGGTTGATCATGTAACCATGTCTTAATAGTACTTACAACTTTGTGTTATTTCTTCTAATACTTTTTCTTCTTCTTCTTTTTAACCCTCAGTTTTACGTTGGAATTTAGTAAGAATTCCTCTATAATTTACAGGAAGATTAGGTTAATATTTGGGGACAACTTTTTACAAGTTCTTTTTATCCAGGATAAAACCAAAATTTTAATTTAAATCCTTAAAATGGAATCAGACTCTATTCCCTGTCCATCAAGTCATTTAATTATTATCCAATTAAGAACTTGTTGAAGTTGCTATTCAAAATACAAAATGAGAAGGGCAGCCATTTCCAAAGAATTATATCCTATGCTTTTCACTTTCTTTAGGTAGGAGCAATAATTAATAGGACAGCCCTAGTTGGATATAATATATCTGGAGGGCATTATTCTACAAATCATACTCAACAATGGTTATACTTTTTCCTGCAAAATAAGATGGAATCCTTCTGGCATGTAATGCTGAAGATAGGTAAGTTTACCTTTTATGAGAAGTCGATCTGAATTAAGTTGCAAGGTATTTCATGAAATTAAGTAATGTTTTAAACAGTTTTAACACGTTTAGGCAAAGAGCTTAAAAGCACAATGTAAAAGCACAACTAATCTATAACTTATTTATAACTTTCATATATTATTTCTACATAGTTAAATACAACTACAATATCATACCACTTACATACAATTTTTATACAAATTTTATACAACATGTCTTTTGTATATTTTGTATCTGATTTATACATAGTAAAAATAAATTTCATACAACTAATTATATATTATACAACTTATTCATAGCTTATCTACAATTTTCATACATTATTTCTACCCAGTTATATACAACTACAATATCATACAACTTAAATACAATTTTTATACAATATTGCTCAACTTTCATACAATATTTAAATAATATATATATATATATATATATATATATATATATATATATATATATATATAAACAACATAATACAATTTTTCTACAATTTCTGCAATATAATGTATGTCATGTCTTCTTCTTCTTCTTCTTCTTCTTCTTCTTCTTCTTCTTCTTCTTCTTCGAGTTTCAATCTGAAATTCAGCCAAAATGAAGTCTAATCTTCACCAAAACACCCTCAAAATTGAGATATAAACCCCAAACCATATTCCCAATTGTTTGCAACAACACCTAATCCAAATAAATAATGGTTTTTGAAAATCCAAATTCGAATTCAAAGCTTCAAAGCTTTTTAATGGTTGTCAATGGTGGAAGTGTTGTTCTCTTTTCCTTTACTTTACATTACTGGAATTAGGGATAGAGAGATAGAGAGAGACGTAGAGAGAATTTTCAATTATTTGCAATAACACTTAATTCAAACAAATAATATTTTTTGAAAACCCAAATTCGAATTCAAAGCTTTTTAATGGTTGTCAATGGTGGAATTGCTGCTCTCTTTTTCTTTGCTCAACATTACTGGAATTAGGGATTGAGAGATAGAGAGAGACGTAGAGAGAGAGAGAGAGAGAGAGAGAGAGAGAGAGAGAGAGCATGAGGGAGAAAGAATAAGGATGGGAAATAATTGATTCCTAATATAAAGGGATACTCATTTAATTCCTAAAGTGTATATAAATAATTGAAAGAATTACAAGAAAATACATATGACTTCACACCATAACAAAAAATGGCCCATGTTTTTAAGTTTTACCTGACCTAGCCCACATTGTACATATTTTGAAAGCACTAGCAAATTCAAAATATGTGTTCTTACAATCATTACTTCTAAAAGCTATGGAGTTAAATCTGTGTTCTCACAACCGTTGTTTTCACTCTCTCTTCTTCTCACATCTTCTACATAGGCTTCAAGGGGCCATGTATTTTCTGCTTTTCCTCTTGTGTCACCTGCTTGCAATGTAAGAAAATTGAAGAGTAGAGTCCACCATTGAAGACCAAGCTTTACTTTCGAAAATGGATTTTTTTGAATTTATTAGTTGTTTGGATTGGGTGTTGTTCCAATTGATTGAAAATATCATAAGGAGTTCAAAATTAAAATTTGAAGTGATTTGGAGTAGATTTGAATTAAATTTTTAGAAAAGACGCAAGGAAAAAGACGAAGTCAGTTTTTTTTTTATAATTATGTATAATCTTGTATAATACTGTATATGAGTGTAGAAACACACCTTATACACTATTATACACTTTTATACACCTTTATACAAGCATCTGTAGATGAACTTCTGCCACAATTTTCAGTTACAATTCTTGTTCAAAACCAGTCCAAATCTCCATTAAATGACTTAAAATTTTATATACAACCTCCTTATACTATTTCTAACAAGTCTAAAATAACATCCACTCTAAATTTCTCACAATATCAAATTCGAAATTTAAACCCACATATTTAAGCTTATTAAAAATCTAATTTTTCACCACCCAAATGAATTTGGTTTGTTGAATTGATATTTGAATCACAGTTACTGATTCGAAAATTAATTTAAAAGCTTGAGCAATCTTTTTTTAAAATTAAATAGTAAATTTGAGAACCTATGGAGTTGGATGTTGAATTTTAGCCTATTATTTTTGGGCTAGTTGGCTGTAAATTGAAATATGAGCTATAAAATTGAAAAGTATGGAGCGCAGTTGTTCTAATGTGAAATTTTTCCTATAAAATTGGTAAATTTGTGTATATGATACAATTAAATTGAAACTTGAGTAGGGAGGACAATAAAGTTTCCAATAGTGTATAGGTGATAATAGGTGAATTTAACTATATTCAGGCCCTAAATAACTGCCTTCTTGCATAGTTTTAATAATAAAAGTGATAACAAAATGCTCTTATTAGTGCTTTTCATGATTTGCAGGTTATATATGACTAGGGAAGGCTAGGGAGCACTTTTGGAGTCAAAAAGAATGAAGAAAGAGAGGCCAACCGTGAAATGTCCCAAGTGAACCACGCAAAAACAGGCTGAAGAATCAGAAAAATGACTCTGTCGCGGTTCCACCGCGACCGCGGCAGAACCGCGGTGACGGATGCTCGCGGACAGAAGGAGATTCAGAGGAGCTGTTTGGCCGTGGTTCCACCGCGACGGCGGCAGAACCGCGGCAGGAGGCGGAAATTTCAGGGACTAAAGTGCAAAACACGGGATTTTAACCCAAAACTCTATTTTAAACACTAGACTTCGCCCAAGAGAGGGATGTATTGATTTTTAGAGTATCTTGGCAAGAAAAACAATTGTGAGAGATCACCCAAAACATCTTTCTTCTTTTCTTTGATTTTGATTGCTAGTTTATGATGGATCTTATCTTAGTTTGTTTACCCATAGTTATGAGTAGCTAAATCTTTTGTCTAAGGTTTTGATGGAACCTATTGGGGGATGAACTTCTTGTTTATGTGAATACAAATTGCTAGTTTCAATCTTTATTTATTCAACTATGTTCTTGTTGTAGTTAATTGACAGGATCCTCAATTAGCTGTGCCTATTTAGTGTGCATAACTCGGGAGAGAGTGCATATTTAGGTTATTGTTGAATAACACCACTCCTAAAGTATAAGAGGAATCTATAACTGCGGGTTTAAAGGCGGGATTAGGGATAACGAAGCCTTGGGTGCAATCTTAAGTGAACTGTGTTAATTAAAGCTAGCTAGTGTATCTCGGGAGAGTGCAATAGTATATTACTGTGATTACTCGGGAGAGATTTACGGTAAGAAAAGTGTTCATGATTGATAGAGGTGTGTTGGTAAATTTGTATGAAGCATAAACAGAAGGGATTCCATCAATAGGGGAAATCTTTACCTTAGCTTTTTCTCATCATTGTTTACAACCTTAGCATTTTAGTTTACAGCTTGTTATTTACTTGCAATCTTAGTTAGTAAAGAAACCTTCAACTGTGATTCAAAAGTTTGGGAAATTGGTTCTCAAGAGTTTAGTGGGTCTAAAGATTGTGATTGATAGGTTAACTCTCTGTGGATTCGACCCTGGGCGTAATACTCGGGTTATATTTGCAACGTCCGCAGAGTCCTTTTTAGAGGGCATAGTTGGGCGTGATCAAATTTTGGCGCCGTTGCCGGGGACTTAACGGAATTATCAATTACCATTGATAGAAATACAAAAATTCTTAGTGTAAGCAGTTTCTCTACACCCAATTTTTGATTGAAACATTTGACGGTTTTTGACTTGGTTGCACAGGTGTATGCCTAGAAACTCTTCTAGGACTGGAGAACTACTTGAAGGACTCTCAGACCCTGAGAAAATATTCAGGGCATTGAACCGTGCCAACAGAAGACTTCAACCACCTCAACAAATAGACAAATTCGAAGCTGACATGGGAGATGCAATCGACCCCAACGGAAACGGCAGGCATGAGCAAGTCAACTTGAATGTCAGAGAAGCGGCACCTCTGGTGCCCGAGGGTGCACTGTATGACTGGGCATAACCCACAGCTGACAATCTGGCCACTGCCATTGTTGTGCCCGCGATACAAGCTGAATCGTTCCAGATCACGAACAACATGTTGCACTTGCTGCAAAACAAGGGACTCTTCTTTGGGACACAACTTGAAGATCCTCAGCAACACCTGAAGAACTTCCAGTCAATCTGCAAGACCCAGAGGCAGCCCAATGTCACTCCAGAGGCTATCAGGCTATTATTGTTCCCATTCTCGGTGATAGGAGCTGCACAGGTGTGGCTAAACTCACTCCCCATAAATTCTATAGCAACGTGGGATGAGTTAGTCAAGCAGTTTCATAACAAGTTTCATCCACCCAACAAAACTGCCCAACAAATTGATGAGATCGTGAGCTTCAAGCAGAAACCGATAGAGACACTGCATGAAACATGGGGCAGGTTCAAAGGAGTGTTGGTTATGTGTCCACATCATGGTATTCCAGAACAGATGTTGGGACAACAATTTTATATGGGACTGTCAGATGGGTTGAAGAATATTATAGATGCCTCAGCTGGTGGGGCATTCCTGAGCAAGACATGGAGTGAAGGTCAGAGTTTACTAGATAAAATGGCACAGAATTCGGGATGGACATCCAGGAATGCACCCATCACTCCAGTGGTGCACTCCGTGCCTCTTGATCCTTCAAACACTATGGCTGAAAATATGGCGACTCTCTTGACACAAATGAGCATTCTCACCAAAAAGGTGGAGGAATCAGGGCAAAAACAGCAGGTACACATAGTAGATACTACCAATGGGGGCCTGTGCACATCTTGCATTAGTCAGCCAATTGGTAATCCTTGGAATACAGAGCTTGATCATCATCAGCAGCACCCTGAAGATATGAACTATGTTGCTAACTATGGGGGTCAGAGACAGGGAAATCAGAACTGGGGTCAGCAGACTCAGCAGCAGTACAGACCACCTCAGCCACAATATAACGCCGGAAACATGGGAGGTATGAGACCCCCCAACAACATGGCATTGTATCCTAGACCACAGGGGTACAACAATCAGCAGCAGGGGTACCACCCTCTTCAGTAGCAGCATGGTGGAAGACAGGACGATGGGTTTGCTAGACTGGAAGCAATGATGCAGCAGGTTATTGGGTCCATTGCGAAGATAAACGAGAGAATAGATGTACATGACGCAGCTATCAAAAATATTGAAGTGCAAGTGGGCCAAATTTCAATGTCTCTGAACAATCGTCCTCAAGGGACGCTACCTGCAGATACCCAAATCAATCCTAAAGATCAGGGCCCGAAGCAGCTGATGGCGGTGAGTCTCCGTAACGGCAGGGATCTCGACGAAGAGCAAGAGAGAGCTCGTGACAATATACAGGCTGAGACACTCATTCAGGTACCCATTGAGCTGGATGAATACACAAGGTTGACAGATGTGACAGTCCAGCCTGCTCAGGAAGAAAAGAATACTCTGCAGGAGACCGAGAAAGTTGTTGAAGCAGTTGAAGAGCCGGTAGTAGAGATAGTAGCCGAGAAAGAAAATTCCCAAGTGATTGGAAAGAAAAGCCCTCCTCCACCATTTCCACAGAGGTTAGCCAAGCATCAAAAGGAGGAGCAGTACAAAAAGTTCTTTGAGATGCTCAAGCAAATTTAGGTAAATATTCCATTGATTGAAGCCTTAAAGGAGATGCCTGGATACGCAATAATGATGAAAGACTTAATGTCCCGGAAATTTGATTTCCAAGACTTGGATACGGTGACACTTACTCAGACGTGCAGTGCAGTGGTAACTAGACCTGTTGCTGAAAAGCTCTCTAATCCAGGGAGTTTTACTATTCCATGTACAATTGGAAACTTTGCTTTTGCAAAAGCACTCTGTGATTTAGGGGCCAGCATTAATCTTATGCCCCTGGTCATTAACAAGAGGTTGGGCATTGGGAGAGCTAGACCCACCTCTATGTTGTTGCAGCTGGCTGACAGGACTGTGAAGCGTCCATTTGGGATCCTGGATGATGTACTTATTCAGGTGGGGAAATTCGTGTTCCCTGCAGATTTTGTAATATTGGATTGCAAGGTGGATGAAGAAATTCCTATCATCTTAGGAAGACCTTTCTTGTCCACAGGGAGAGCTCTTATTGATTGTGATATCGGGGAGCTTAAGATGAGGCTCAATGACGAAGAGATCATATTCAATGTGCAGAAATCTATGAGGCGCCCAAGTGAGTTCGCAAATTGCTCTCTTATTGATGTCGTGGATGTAATCGTACAGTCTGATGATGAAGTGTTGATGATTGAGGATCCCCTCGCTGCATGTTTGACGAATTTGGAGGAAGTGAACGGTGAGGACTTGGCAGAATGGGTGTTGGCATTGGAAGGTAGAGGGTTCTGGGATAGAAAACTAGAGTTCGAGCCCCTACACTTAGGAAAGAGAGAAACTCCTCCAGCTAAGCCATCCATTGAAGAACCACCGAAGCTGAAACTAAAGCCATTGCCAACCCACCTTGGGTATAAATTTCTGGGACCCGACTCCACTCTACCTGTTATTATCTCATCTGGTTTGTTAGATGTGCAGGTCCAACAGCTTTTACAGGTATTGAAGGAGTGCAAAACTGTCATTGGGTGGACCATGGTAGACATCAAGGGGATCAGCCCCGCTTACTGCATGCATAAGATTCTACTGGAAGAGGGGCACAAACCTTCCAGGGAACATCAGAGGAGGCTGAACCCAAATATGAAGGAAGTGGTGAAGAAGGAGGTGATAAAGTGGTTAGATGCGGGAATCATTTTCCCAATCTCTGACAGCAGCTGGGTTAGCCCAGTTCAATGTGTGCCTAAGAACGGTGGCATAACGGTTGTGAAGAATGACAACAATGAACTAATCTCAACGAGAACCATCACAGGCTGGAGAATTTGCATGGATTATCGAAAGTTGAATCTAGCCACCCGGAAAAACCACTTCCCACTTCCCTTCATCGATCAGATGCTGGATAGATTGGCAGGGAGGTCACACTTTTGTTTTCTGGATGGGTACTCAGGGTACAATCAGATTTCCATTGCACCTGAGGACCGAGAGAAGACCTCCTTCATATGCCCTTATGGCATTTATGCCTTTAGGAGGATGCCCTTTGGCTTATGCAATGCACCCGCCACATTCCAACGGTGCATGATGGCCATATTCACTGACATGGTTGAGGATATAATGGAGGTGTTCATGGATGACTTCTTAGTGGTGGGAAGTTCATTTGATGAGTGCCTAGTAAATCTGACGCATGTGCTGAAACGGTGCATCGAGACTAATCTGATGCTGAACTGGGAGAAGTGCCATTTCATGGTACAAGAAGGCATAGTCTTGGGGCATCGGGTGTCAAGCAAGGGAATAGAAGTAGATCGAGCAAAGGTTAATGTAATAGCAAAGCTGCCTCAACCAACTTCGGTCAAAGCAATCAGAAGTTTTCTTGGACATGTCGGTTTCTACCGGCGGTTCATAAAAGACTTCTCCAAAATCACCAAACCTCTCTGTAAGTTATTAGAGAAAGATCACCCGTTTGTATTTTTTGATGATTGCAGGATAGCGTTTGAGGAGTTGAAGCAGAGGTTGGTCACAGCACCCATCATTGTTGCCCCCAACTGGGAGCAACCATTCGAACTAATGTGTGACGCTAGTGACTATGCAGTGGGGGCAGTGCTGGGCCAGCGGAAGGACAAATTGATGCACCCTATCTACTATGCCAGCAGAACGCTGAGTGGAGCCCAGTTGAACTATACGGTGACTGAAAAGGAGATGCTAGCTGTGGTGTTCGCATTCGACAAGTTCTGATCCTACCTGATAGGATCAAAGGTAATCATCTACACTGACCATGCCGCTCTCAGATACTTAATAGAAAAGAAAGACTCTAAGCCATGCCTGATTCGTTGGGTGTTGCTGCTGCAAGAGTTCGATCTTGAAATACGTAATCGCAAGGGCACTGAGAATCAAGTCGCTGATCACTTATCACGACTTGAGGGAGCTGAAAATGCAACTAAAGTTGAGGAAATTCTGGAAAATTTTCCAGACGAGCAACTGCTCGCCATAACTCATCAGGAAGCGCCATGGTATGCGGACTTGGCCAATTACCTGGCCAGTGGTATAGTTCCTCACGACCTTTCATCGGTCCAGAGGAAGCGATTTTTTCGTGAAAGCCGCTTGTACTATTGGGACGAGCCCTATCTCTTTAGAATATGATTGGATAACATGATCCGGAGATGCGTCTCCGAGATAGAACAATCTTCTATTTTGCAGGCTTGTCATGCATCGGCTTATGGTGGACACTTTGGAGGGATCAAGACAGCAGCAAAGGTGCTAGAAGCCGGATTTTTCTGGCCGACTGTGTTTAAAGATGCTCACTCATGGGTGAAGGGTTGTAATGAATGTCAACGCACCGGGAACATTTCCCGGCGCCACGAGATGCCCATGAACCCAATTCAGGAGATAGAAGTGTTCGACGTCTGGGGGATTGATTTCATGGGTCCCTTCGTCAGCTCCTATGGCAATAAGTACATCCTTGTTGTTGTAGACTATGTGTCCAAGTGGGTGGAAGCTGTAGCATTGCCCACCAATGATGCGAAAGTGGTGGTGGGATTTCTAAAGAAGAACATATTCACCCGCTTTGGGACACCACGTGCGATTATCAGTGACGGAGGCACTCACTTCTGCAATAGAGCCTTCGAGAAGTTGCTTATAAAATACGATGTGCGCCACAAGGTGGCTACTCCATACCACCCGCAAACTAGTGGGCAGGTTGAGGTATCCAATAGGGAAATCAAGAGTGTGTTAACGAAAACTGTGAACGCCACAAGAACTGATTGGGCAAGGAAGCTAGATGATGCACTCTGGGCCTATAGAACAGCTTTCAAGACACCAATTGGTATGTCACCATACAAGTTAGTGTTTGGGAAGGCCTGTCACTTACCTGTAGAACTCGAGCATAAAGCGTGGTGGGCACTCAAACAACTAAACTTAGACATGGAATATGCAGGCACGTCAATAGTCACAAAATTGCATGAGCTCGAGGAGTTCAGGTATTTTGCTTTTGAGAGCACAAGGCTTTACAAAGAAAGAATGAAGAGGCTACACGATCAGAACATTGTTGAGCGAAATTTCAAACCTGGGGACATGGTACTGCAATACAACTCAAGACTGAGGTTGTTCCCGGGTAAGATGAAGTCACGATGGTCTGGACCCTTTCAAGTAGTTGAAGTTTTCCAGTCAGGAGCGGTTGACGTCACCACTGAGAATGACTCTCGTACATTTAGAGTCAATAGTCAGAGATTGAAGTTGTATGTGGGTATGAGCGAGCCCAAGGAAGGGTCTCAACTGCAGTTGACTGAACCACAGAGGTCGAGCGAGATTTAACTGCACTCATCTGGGTTGTGCCGCGACGTTAAATCAGGTGCTGCATGGGAGGCAACCCATGAAATTGTTGTAAGTGTAACTCTCCCTAAAATAAAAAAAAATTAAAAAAAACGTCAGAATTAGAGACGAGGTCCAACCGCGGTACTGACCCTTCTCTGAACCCAGGCCGTCGCGGTTACACCACGATCGCGGTACAACCGCGGTCAGGGAGACCCTCTGAACTTGCTCTACTGCGGTCCTACAGCGACCGCGGCAGAACCGCGGCAGACGCAGACGGGGTCCAGGTAAGGTTTTCGTTTTACATTTTTCTCTTTTCACCTTTTACCCAAAATACCCCCCCCCCCCCAACTAACCCCCCCCCCAATTCGCCCAGCTTCAGCAAAACACCCCCCCAATCCCTTCTATCTAATTTCTCTCCCACTTCTCTCTATCTTCTCTTTTCTCTTCTCATCTTCACATCACTCCATTACCATCCTCCCCTACTATCCACCTTCTTCATCCACTTTCCCTCAACCAAACAAGTAAGTTTCTCTTTCTCTCTCTCTATTTCATCTTCTAACTTAGTATACTTTAGCATAATTGTATTTAGTTTAACCCTAGGTAGGGTTAGTATAACTTTTGTCAATTTTTGCTTTCTTTCATGGTTTTTTTTTGTTGTTTGGTACTGTTGTGAAATTGTTTGGTGCCATAGTGTGTGGGCCTTCATGGTGTTTATGATGTTTTAGCCTAGAAATCATTTTTTGGGGTATAGTTGTATTATGCCCATGTGGGTCGAAATATTGGAATTTTTGTGATATTATAGGGCGGGTTATACCCACTCCTAATTAGGGGGTGTTATACTTGGTGATTGGGGGTGTTGTCACTGTTTGATAATATGTGCAGGAGTAGTGTGGGGTGGTGTAGGCCGAATGTTGTAAGTAGTTCTGTTGTGAGGCCTCTGTGGAGATTGTAACCTTCCCTACCTTGCTTGTGTGGCTAGTCTGCCAAGATAAACTTAATGGGGATGGTGTTTTTGGTGCCATCGGGTGGCGAAGTCTGAGTACCCATCTGACGGACACTAATTAGGATGAATTTGATGGTTATGAATTTTCCTGACTCATTGCAGGTATTATGGCCCGTAAAAAGCAAAAGAGAGGGGCAGGCACATCCCAACAGCCGACATATGACGAGTCTAGGTTTGAATCAAAATGAGCGGAGGATGATTTTAATGCCAAGGCTGGTAAGAACTTCATTCAGGAGTTGCAAATTGACCGGGCAGACCTCCACGTGGAACAGGAGGAAATGTATGAAGAAATTCGAAGGCGAGAAATGGAATTCCTCTTTGATGATCCCGGCCCAGCGAACCGGATGATGGTTAGGGAGTTCTACACGAACTGCCCAGCACATATGCTGCGGGAGGTGACTGTGCGAGGCACAGGGGTAGATGCCTCAATTGAAACTATCCGCCAGGTATTGAGGCTACCCTGGTTCACGGGCGATATTGACTACTACCACGACAGACCAGGGGTCACGTGGGAAGTTATAACTGATGTACTTTCTGCTGGTGGGCGACCTACCTGGATCAAGGACCACATTACCCTAAACTCCAACTCTTTCACGCACTTGGCTAAGTGTTGGTTGACTGTCATCTGCAGCCGGTTCATGCCCTCCAGCAATACCACAGACGTGAACTTCAACAGAGCCCTATTGACTTGGTGCTACGTGATGAAGAAGGATTTTGATTCAGCACGGGTAATTGGTGACGAAATGGTCCTCCGGGGACCGCTGCTGTCAAAGGGATTTTACTTCCCTTCCTTGGTGACTGCACTGTGCTTACGGAGGAGGGTCCCCACTGATTCTGCTGATGGAGCATTGGCACCTGAAGCACCATTCCGAGCTTCACGCATCAGAGTGGGCAGGGGCACACGTACAACAATTATGCTAGATGATAAGGCTGATGACCCGGTTCCTTTTGCACCGTCTAGGAGATCTCTTGACAGTGCCGGACCCTCTCGGCACCCCCATACTGGGGCAGGCTTTGCCAGATCTCAGTCTACCAGCCTATGCTGCGTTCCATGGAGGAAGAGGTCGCGGATCTCCACATCTCAGTGGATGGCCTACATACACGGATGGATGCCACGTCTCAGAGGCAGGCCCGGTCTGAGAACAGGTTCATGGCCTAGTTCCGTGCTTTGGGGAGAGCTTGCCATGTAGACCCTAGCACAGTCTCCGACTCTGATTGAGTCTCATGGAAGTCTTCTTACCCTTCTGCTCTTTACTTTCTTGATATGACATGGGGACATGCCATGATTTTAAGTGTGGGGTGGGAGACTTGCTCTAGTTATATTTGTACTGTACATAGACATTGTGTGTTGTAGCATGAAATTGATGTTGCTGTATATAATTGACTGTAATTATATTAGGAGTCTGACTTGGCCCAACGACGGACACTTGTCGACGGGTCTCTTGAGGGTCCAAGTCGGATATATATTTTTAAAAAAAAAATTTAAAGGTAGAGGATTCTTCCTGAGGACGGACCACTGGGACAGTACTCTTGAGGGAAGTAGTCCATGAAGATTTTTTTATTTTATTTATTTTTCTTTTTAGGTAGTGTAGTAAGTCCCCCTTGGTTTTTCTTTTGGCCACGGTTCTTTTCCAAGGGTTTTTCTTGAACCGGGTTAGGTAGATTTTTCTTTTGTAGTTAAGACTAAGATGGGTAAAGGCTAGAATGCTACCTCTGATGTACACACCTGCAACCAACTAAAATGAACCTGAGAGTGTGACGTCTAGGCTCAGTTGTGGACTTGTAAATCTATGCCTTAATTTTGCACATCTTGCTTTGCTTGAACGCTCGTATGAGTGTGTTGATAGACTGATCCCGAACGAGTTACATGCTAAGTGTGTGAGATTTTACTTGCATTCTGTGCGTGCGTGCGATACCTAGAACTTGCCCTGTGTGTTTGCAAAGCGAAATAGAAGCTGTTGGGTTTTAGAGATGATTGAGGCATTTCTTTGTGTAAGCCTACATATAATGGTGAATCCACCTGTCTATATTGCCATAGTTAACCCCTTTGAGCCTGAAGCCTGTTCTCTGATAACCCTATAATGACCTATATCCCTGTGTTTGAATAGCTGATTGTTTGAACCTATACCTCCGAAAAGCACTTGAATCACTAAAGAATATACAAAAGTCAAAGTGTGGGGTGGTAGGGAGTTAGCGAGAAAAAAAATGGGGAATCAGGAATGAATTATTTGAATGGTGCACTGGAATCTTAAAAAAACAAAAA
Source organism: Nicotiana sylvestris (assembly GCF_000393655.2). NCBI lineage: Eukaryota > Viridiplantae > Streptophyta > Magnoliopsida > Solanales > Solanaceae > Nicotiana > Nicotiana sylvestris. Next base: position 15,960,336 of record NC_091064.1, read on the forward strand.
AGCCAGTTGCACCTAAAGGAAAGTAGGGGTCACCTGTGAAACAAAAAAAATGTGGAGGAATGATTGGGCTGAGCAGGGAAATTGAGATAAAGGAAGTGTGTATTAAAAGTGCTTAGGGAGGTTAATCACTACATCCAAATGTATCCTACCCGTCCTTTAGCCTACATTACAACCAAATAAAGACCTCTTGATCTTTGACTAAAACAGCTCGATTAGTAGAGTACTACACTAGGGGCAAGCTTATGGTGTGTCTGTGCGGCATGTGAATGTTCTTTGCTAAGAGTGAGTGAATTCTTTCTATCTTCAGTTCCTTGAGTTTGAATTTTATGCGTGTGGAACTTCTCTCAGACTTTTTGATGTGAGGGAATGTGACTCGGGAAGGAAAAGTAAATCTTCACCTCTGTTAGAGTAACCAGAGTGAGCGCAATTGTGTCATGGCAGTAGAGTCTGCATCTGGGGTATGACCGGCACATTGCTTAGGTTGTTCCGCCAAAATTGTGGGTGTGACATATTTGGGGTAAAGCATCAAACGATTAGGCTTTTAAGTGTGGTTTAGCTTGCTCGAGGACGAGCAAGGGTTTAAGTGTGGGGTGTTGATAATAGGTGAATTTAACTATATTCAGGCCCTAAATAACCGCCTTCTTGCATAGTTTTAATAATAAAAGTGATAACAAAATGCTCTTATTAGTGCTTTTCATGATTTGCAGGTTATATATGACTAGGGAAGGCTAGGGAGCACTTTTGGAGTCAAAAAGAATGAAGAAAGAGAGGCCAACCGTGAAATGTCCCAAGTGAACCACGCAAAAACAGGCTGAAGAATCAGAAAAATGACTCTGCCGCGGTGCCACCGCAACCACGGAAGAACCGCGGTGATGGATGCTCGCGGACAGAAGGAGATTCAGAGGAGCTGTTTGGCCGCGGTTCCACCGCGACCACGGCAGAACCGCGGCAGGAGGCGGAAATTTCAGGGACTAAAGTGCAAAACACGGGATTTTTAGCCCAAACCCCTATTTTAAACACTAGAGTTCGCCCAAGAGAGGGATGTATTGATTTTTAGAGTATCTTGGCAAGAAAAACAATTGTGAGAGATCACCCAAAACATCTTTCTTTTTTTCTTTGATTTTGATTGCTAGTTTATGATGGATCTTATCTTAGTTTGTTTACCCATAGTTATGAGTAGCTAAATCTTTTGTCTAAGGTTTTGATGGAACCTATTTGGGGATGAACTTCTTGTTTATGTGAATACAAATTGATAGTTTCAATCTTTATTTATTCAACTATGCTCTTGTTGTAGTTAATTGACAGGATCCTTAATTAGTTGTGCCTATTTAGTGTGCATAACTCGGGAGAGAGTGCATATTTAGGTTATTGTTGAATAACACCACTCCTAAAGTATAAGAGGAATCTATAACTGTGGGTTTAAAGGCGGGATTAGGGATAACGAAGCCTTGGGTGCAATCTTAAGTGAACTGTGTTAATTAAAGCTAGCTAGTGTATCTCGGGAGAGTGCAATAGTATATTACTGTGATTACTCGGGAGAGATTTACGGTAAGAAAAGTGTTCATGATTGATAGAGGTGTGTTGGTAAATTTGTATGAAGCATAAACATAAGGGATTCCATCAATAGGGGAAATCTTTACCTTAGCTTTTTCTCATCATTGTTTACAACCTTAGCATTTTAGTTTACAGCTTGTTATTTACTTGCAATCTTAGTTAGTAAAGAAACCTTCAACTGTGATTCAAAAGTTTGGGAAATTGGTTCTCAAGAGTTTAGTGGGTCTAAAGATTGTGATTGATAGGTTAACTCTCTGTGGATTCAACCCTGGGCGTAATACTCGGGTTATATTTGCAACGTCCGCAGAGTCCTTTTTAGAGGGCATAGTTGGGCGTGATCAATAGGTATGTAAAAATCCCTAAATTTATTGTAAAAATTGAACACTTTTTGGTTAATCACTTCAAATTTTTGAAATAAACGTTGCGATGGGGCGGATTTTTTCAAATTTCAACTTTCACCTTCTTCTTTCTAAAAAATAAAGCTACCCAAACACATTCTACGAACTAGTGTTTTTCAATTTACCATTGAGAGAATTTGCGCTTCTAGTCACCGAAATATTAATAAATTTTAATTTGATTATTGTTAATTTTGTTAAACACAATTAATTAATTGAAATGCACATTTTTTATCAATCTGCTTGTATTATTACTAAAAAGACAACCCAATGCATTAAGCTCTCGTTATGCGCGGCGTCGGAGAAAGAGCCGAATCATAAGGGTCTGTAACGATCCGACTGGTCGTTTTACCTTTTAGTTCCCCGTACCCTTAAATAAAACTTCCCGCGCTTGCTTCAACTAATTTACGACTTGCGGGGATGGTTGGTTCGAGATTTGGAAGATTTTGGAGTGAAATATGCTCATTTTATTCCTTAGGATTTTCTTAAAGGGCTAAGTTTGACTTTGATTTGAGAAAATGAAATATGGGACCCGGGCGTATGCCCGGAATCGAATTTCGAGGTCCCTAGCCCGGATAATGAATTTTTATTAGAAATTGTTAATCTGAAGTTTTAAGGATTTAAAGAAACTAATTAATGATTGATCCCACGTGTATTGGGCTCGTATGCTGGTTTCGGAGCCTGGTACAAGTCCGATATAACATTTAAGATGTGCCGTAAAATTTGGTGTCAATCCGAGTAGTTTAAGGTTGTTCGGTTGGAAAATTAAGAACTTGAAATTTATAAGTTTGACTCATTTGGTTTTAGGGGGTGATTCTTGGATTTAGCGTTTTTTCGGGCGTTCTGAAGGTTCGAGTAGGTCCGTCTCGTGATTTCAGACTTGTCGGTACGTTCGGGCGGGGCCTGGGAGCCCCGAGCATCAATCGGATGAGGCTCGAGTGAAGTGGGAAATGTTGAGAAGTGTTGAAGCATCTGCTTCTGTCATAACTGCACCTGCAGTTGGTCGACCGCAGGTGCGAGACCGCAGAAGTGGTCCACCTATCGCAGATGCGGCCCAGGGTAGGCCATGCCAAAACCGCAAAAGCGACTGCAAGACCGCAGAAGCGGTCCTATCCCGCTTGGCCCATTTTTGCAGATGCGACCTCTTCCTCGTAGAAGAGGGACCGAAGATTCGGTCCCATGACCGCAGATGCAGAAATTGCTGAAGTAGTGAGCTTCATTTAATACGGGTTCTAAGTCATTTTTACCACTTTTCACTCCTCCATTGGCGATTTTGGGAGCTCTTGAGAGAAAACTTCCACCTAGCATCTTGAGGTAAGTTTATCCCACCTATTCTTAGTTTAATACTTGTGTATTAGGTAGATTAAATACTAGAATTTAGGTAAAATCAAGGGGTTAGAGCAAAACTTAGGGTTTTGACAAAAGTTAGATTTAACCACGAAATGTTTTATGAAATGAATTAGAAATTATATATCATTGATCCTTAGGTTATAGAGACCAACTTCCTTCGAAAAATTTCGGAATTTGTGCACGTGGGTCCGAGGTCGAATTTTAGGAAACTTGTGTTAAGGGTTGGAAAATTGCTTAAATAGCTAGAATACGATCTTGTGAGCTTATATTGACTAGTTCCTACCTCATTTAACTAGTTTTGGATCGTTCGCTCCAAATTGAGAGTTTGGGCTCGTTCTTGGCATTTGGAAGTATACTTTGAGCGAGGTGAGTCTCATTTCTAACCTTATAAGAGGGAATTGTCCCCATAGGTGTGATAATTGAATTAATTGCTACTATATGCGGGGGCTACGTACGCACTAGGTGACGAGAGTCCGTGTGTAGCTACTATTATGCTAAGTCCGGGTAGTCTAGGACCCAAAAGCATGCTCTGTGTGATATTCTTGTAACTTCACGTTTAATTTGGATTTGTATAAATCATGTTGATTAAGGTAAATGAGACTAGTAAGAGGAACCTTATCTTCCTTGGCTTTTTAAAGAGAATTTGAATACTTCTATGAATAACTGCTCTCAGATATACACTATTGTCTGCTTGTCATTGCGTCGCACGTGTGATTTGCGAGCGGGGAATAGATGCATTTATGGTTCATGTCGTTCGACCCTCAGCAGTGCACAATTTATTTTCATGTTGGATCGGGCCGTACGTCCCTCGGTGTTGCTTGCACATGCTTTACTTAGTATTTTTCTGTGGATTAAACTTCGTATATACCTTGAAATGTAAATGGATACCTATGATATTATATGGAAAAGAACTGTTATTCTTTGCCATAAAATGCTAATTAATTGTGCTATCCATGCTTAGTATAAATTCTTTCTCATATCATTTGACCCTAGTAAGTATCAAGTCGACCTTTCGTCTCTACTTCTTCAAGATTAGACGGGATACTTATTGGGTACATATTGTTTATGTACTCATACTATACTTCTGTACTTAATTGTACAGAATCTGAGGCAGGTGTCTCTGGCTATCAGTCTGGTGCGCATCCCTGAGCAGATTTCAAGACCTCTACGGTGAGCTGCTTCTCTTCCCATGCCGTTCAGTAGTTTTAAGGAGTCTCTCTTAATTTATTTTTGTTGTCTATTCTATTTTGGACAGTATGATAGATTGATTTTTTGTAAATTCTACTAGTTGCCCACAACTTGTGACTCCAGATCTTAGCACATACATTAGTAGATTATTATTTTGGGGTTGTATGATTATTTTGACACATTACTGATCATTTCTGGTTTTTACTTCAACTTAAGGAATTATTGCAATTATTTTGGTAAAAGTAAATGAGAACTTATTTAGTATTTTTCGCGTTGGCTTGCCCGGCAATGGTGTTGGGCGCCATCATGACCTATTATAGAAATGGGTCATGACATCATGATATCAGAGCACTAGATTCACGTAGGGCTCACAAGCTATGGGCAAACCTAATAGAGTCTTGTGAATCGGTATGGAGACGTTTGTATTTATCTTCGATGGGCTATAGGGTGTTAGGAAAAACTACTCTTTATTCATTTCTTATCGTGCAGTGGTTGGTGTACTAAATCTCCCTCTTCTATTCTCTCACAGATGGTGAGTACATGCACGGCTGATGTTCCAGACCCGGGAGCAGCTACTCCCCCCATTGCTAGAGGACGAGGCAGAGGCCGGGGGAGGGCACCGGCCCGAGGTAGGGGACGAGGGCATCCTAGAGTTATCCCAGTAGTACCACCAGCAGATCCCATGGGAGATCCTATCATTGATGAGCAGGGCGAGGTGCCCGCAGCTGAGCCTACCCCGACGGACTTTATGACAGCACCGGGATTTCAGGAGGTCATGGGCCGTATGTTGCGGTTCATGGATTCTATGATGCAATCTGGTTTATTTCTAGAAGATCCGGCTATATCATAGGCAGGAAGGGGAGCACAGACCCCTACTGCTCAGGCTCCTAGACATACAGCTGTAGTGTACCAGACTCTGGGTGCACTACTCGCAGATGGGGACCATCCAGTTGCTGCAGTGGTGTCCTAGCCCAGACCAGCTGCAAACGGTGACCCACAGAAGTTATTGGATAGATGGACTAGACTTCACCCTCCTATCTTCGGGGGTGAGCATCATGATGATGCCCAGGATTTCATTGATATGTGCAGGGACAGACTGCACAACATGAGTATATTGGAGTCGCATGGAGTTGACTTCACTACTTTTCAGTTGGAGGGCAGGGCCCGTAGATGGTGGCAGTCCTATGTTCTTGGCAGGCCAGCAGGTTCTCCACCCCTCACCTAGGGTCAGTTCACCCAGTTATTCTTGGATAGGTATATTCCACCCTCTAAGAGGGAAGAGTTGTGGTATCAGTTTGAGCATCTTGAGTAGGGTCAAATGTCTGTGACCGATTATGAGACGAGGTTTTCTGAGTTGTCTCGCCATGCACTCATGATACTTCCCACAAATGCAGAGAGAGTGCGGAGATTTGTTGCGGGGTTATACCCCGGTATTTGAGCTAGCATGGCTCGGGAGGTGGATATGGGTACTGAGTATCAGCAAGTGGTAGAGATTGCTCGCAGGATTGAGGGATATCTCCAGAGGGGTAGAGAGTAGATTCAGCAGGACAAGAGAGCCATTTTTGGGAGAGCTCAGAAGTGCCCCAGCTTGGGGTAGAGGTTACTTCGGGAGGGGCCAGCCTAGTAGACCCCCGTATTTAGCACCACACCCCCTCCCCGAGGTGCTCCAGTGAGACCTTATTTCAGTGCGATGCCGGAGAGTTCTTATCGCCCACCAGCTATTTAGGGTTCCTCCGAAGGGTATTCTGGTCATCAGGATTCTTCTAGTTCTCCTTCAGCATCGTGCCAGAGAGTTCATATCGCCCACCAGCCATCCAGGGTTCTTCTAGTGGGTATTTGGGTCAGCAGGATCAAACTTTAGGGCAGCAGTCTATGGTACCGAGTGTGTGCTATGAGTGTGGAGATCCGGGTCACATGAAGAGGACCTGCCCCAGACTTTGGGGCAAGGCAATGCAGCATGGTTAGTAGCCTATGATTTCATCACCGGCTGCCCCACCACCTAGAGGTGGAGGGCAAACTGGTAGGGGCCGTCCTAGAGGTGGAGGCCAGGCAAGGAGAGGTCAGCCAGCTATTGCTCAGTCAGGTGGAGGCCAACCAGCCATCTCTCCATCCAGATTCTACGCCCTTCCGTCCAGGCCAGATGCATTGGCCTCAGATGCCATTATCATAGGTATTATTTCCATCAGTGATAGAGGTTCTTCGGTATTATTTGATCCAGGGTCTACTTATTCATATGTATCATCTTTGTTTGCTCATTTCCTAGTTATTTCTCCTGAGCCGTTGGGCACTCCTGTTCATGTGTCTACTCTTGTAGGTGATTCTGTGGTTGTGGATTGGATCTACTGGTCCTGTGTGGTCACATTCTGTGGTTTCGAGACTAGAGCAGATCTCTTGTTGCTTGATATGATCAACTTTGAGGTCATCGTGGGCATGGATTGGTTGTCTCCATATCATGCCGTCCTATATTGCCATGCCAAGACTGTTTCATTAGCGATTCTAGGGTTACCGAGGTTGGAGTGGAAGGGTTCCATAGTTGATATATCTAGTCAGGTTATTTCTTTCCTGAAGGCTCGGCATATGGTCGAGAAGGGGTGATTGGCTTATCTAGCTTGTATTCGAGACACTACTGCAGAGTTTCCGATGATTGATTCAGTTCCAGTGGTTCGAGAGTTCACCGATGTGTTTCTTTTTGATCTTCCTGGCATGCCACCAGATCGTAATATTGATTTCTGTATTGATTTGGCTCCAGGCACCCAGCCTATATCTATTCCATAGTACCGCATGGCTCCTTAGGAGTTGAAGGAGCAGCTTGAGGAGTTGCTAGTAAAGGGGTTTGTTAGACCCAGTGTATCACCTTGTAGTGCACCAATGTTATTATTGAAGATGAAGGATGGGACTATACGGATATGCATTGATTACCGCCAGTTGAACAAAGTCACTATCAAGAACAAGTATCTGTTGCCTCGTATCAATGATTTGTTCGACCAGTTGTAGGGTGCTAGGGTGTTCTCTAAGATAAACTTGAGGTCTGTTTACCATCAGTTGAAGATTCGGGACTCGAATGTTCCGACTGCATTCCGAACTAGATATGGCCATTATGAATTTTTGGTAATATCTTTGGCTTGACTAATGCCCCAGCAGCATTTATGCACTTGATGAATAGGGTATTCAGGCCTTATATTGATTAATTTGTCATCTTCTTCATTGACGACATCTCGATATACTCCCGTAGCCTGGGGGAGCACGAGCAGCATTTGAGAGTAGTGCTTCAGACCTTGCGAGAGCAGAAGCTATACGCTAAGTTCTCCAAGTGTAAGTTTTGGCTAGATTCAGTGGCATTCTTGGGGCATGTGGTGTCAGGAGAAGGTATTAAGGTGGATCTCAAGAAGATTGAGGCAGTTCAAAGTAGTCCACGCCCTACATCAGTGACCGAGATCAGGAGTTTCCTGAGGTTAGCAGGTTATTACAAGCAATTTGTGCAGGGCTTTTCATCTATTGCATCAACTTTGACTAGATTGACCGACAAGGGTTCTCCTTTTCGTTGGTCCGATGATTGTGAGGATAGCTTTTAGAAGCTCAAGACAGTCTTGACTACAGCACCAGTTCTTGTGTTGTCTTCTGGTCAGGGATGTATACGGTATATTGCGACGATTCGCGCATTGGATTATGGTGTGTATTGATGCAGGAGGAGCAAGTTATTGCCTATGCTTTACGCCAACTGAAGATTCATAAGAAATATTATCCTGTGCACGATCTAGATTTGGCCACGATTGTTCATGCCCTTAATATATGGAGGCATTATCTGTATGGGGTATCATGTGAGGTTTACACCGATTATCGCAGCTTACAGCATTTGTTCAAGCAGAGGGATCTTAATTTGAGGCAGCGCAGGTGGCTTGAGTTACTGAAGGATTATGACATCACCATTCTTTATCATCCGGACAAAGCAAATGTGGTCACGGATGCCTTAAGCAGGAAGGCAGAGAGTATGGGTAGCTTGGCATTCATTCCAGCAGAGGAGAGGCCACAAGCCTTGGACATTCAGTCCTTGGCTAACAGACTTGTAAGGTTGGATATTTCAGAGCCCAGCCGATTTCTTGCGTGCGTGGTTGCTCAGTCATCATTATTGGGGCATATCAAGGCCCGGCAGTTTGATGATCTAATTTGGCAGTTCTCAGAGAGACGGTGCTTCAGGGAGGTGCCAAGGAGGTTTCTATTGGCGAGGATGGTGTTTTGCAACTCCAGGGTCATTTATGTGTTCCTAATGTTGATGTTCTGAGGGAGAGGATTCTAAAGGAGGCATACAGTTCATGGTATTTCATCCACCCGAGAGCTACGAAGATGTATCGCGACTTGAGGCAGCATTATTGGTGGCGGAGGATGAAGAAAGACATAGTAGAGGATGTGGCTAGGTGTTTGAATTTCCAGCAGGTCAAGTATAAACACCGGAGGCTGGGTGCCCTACTTCAGTAGATGCCTATACCAGAGTGGAAGTGGAAGCGCATTACCAGGGATTTCGTAGTTGGGTTGCCGCGGACTTTGTGGAAGTTTGATTCAGTATGGGTCATTGTTGACAGGTTGACCAAGTCGGCCCACTTTATTCCAGTGGCGACTACTTATATAGCAGAGAGTTATGCTCATATTTACATTTGGTAGATAGTCTGGTTGCAGGATGTGCCTATTTCCATCATATTAGATAGAGGGCCTCAGTTCACTTCCCATTTCTGGAGAGTTGTTCAGAGTGAAATGGGGACCCGTGTAGAGCTCAGCACAGTATTCCATCCTCATACTGACGGGTAGTCGGAGCGGATAGTTTAGATTTTGGAGGACATGCTCAGAGCATGTGTGGTTGACTTTGGAGGGCAGTGGGATCAGTTCTTGCCCTTGGCGGAATTTGCGTACAACAACAGCTATCAGCCCAGCATAGAGATGGCTCCATACGAGACTTTATATGGTCGATATTATTGTTCTCCTATCGGGTGGTTTGAGCCTGATCAGGCTAAGTTATACAGTACAGATTTGGTACAGGATGTCTTGGACAAGGTAAAGTTGATCCAGGAGAGGCTTCACATAGCTCAGTCCAGACAGAAGAGTTACGCGGATCAGAAGGCGCATGATGTATCATTTATGGTTGGCGAGAAAGTCCTTTTGAAAGTCTCGCCAATGAAGGGTGTCATGAGATTCGGGAAGAAGGGCAAGTTGATCCCGAGGTTTATTGTCCCATTTGAGGTGTTGAGGCGAGTTGGGGAGGTTGCTTACGAGCTTGCTTTACCCCCCAGCTTATCAGGATTTCATCCGATTTTTCATGTATCAATGCTTCGGAAGTATCATGTCGACTTGTCCCATGTGTTAGACTTCAGTACTATTCAGCTGGATGAGAGTTTGGGTTATGAGGATGAGCCAGTCTCCATTATTGATAGACAGGATCACCAGTTGAGGTCCAAGAGAATTTCTGCGGTGAGGGTCCAGTGGAGGGGCCAACCAGTCGAGGAGGCGACCTGGGAGTCCGAGGAGGACATGCGGGGTAGATATCCACATTTATTCAGCAGCTCAGGTACTTTTCTATGTCAGTTCGAGGACGAACGTTTGTTTAAGAGGTGGAGAATGTAACGACCCGACTGGTTGTTTTGCCTTTTAGAACCCCATACCCTTAAATAACACTTCCCGCGCTTGCTTTAACTAATTTACGACTTGCGGTGATGGTTGTTTCGGGATTTGGAAGAGCTTGGAGTGAAATATACTCATTTAATTCCTTAGGATTTTCTTAAAGGGATAAGTTTGACTTTGGTCAACATTTTGAGCAAACGGTCCCAGATTCAAGATTTGACCGTCCCGGAGGGTCCGTAGGAAAATATGGGACCTGGGCATATACCCGGAATCGAATTCTGAGGTCCCTAGCCCGGGTAATGAATTTTTATTAGAAATTGTTAATCTAAAGTTTTAAGGATTTAAAGAAACTAATTAATGATTGATCCCATGGGTATCAGGCTCGTATGCTGGTTCCGGAGCCCGGTATAGGTCCGATATAACATTTAAGACTTGCCCGCAAAATTTGGTGTCAATCCGAGTAGTTTAAGGGTGTTTCGACTCGTTAGAGGAAAATTAAGAACTTGAAGTTCATAAGTTTGATTCATTTGGTTTTAGGAGGTGATTCTTGGATTTAGCATTGTTTCGGGCATTCCGAAGATTCGAGTAGTCCGTCTCGTGATTTCAGACTTGTCGGTATGTTCGAACGGGGCTGGGAGCCCCGAGCATTAATCGGACGAGGCTCGAGTGAAGTGGGAAATGTTGAGAAGTCCTGAATCATCTGCTTCTATCATAACCGCACCTGCGGTTGGTCGACCGCAGGTGCGAGACCACAGAAGCGGTCCACCTATCGCAGATGCGGCCCAGGGTAGGCTAGTCCAAAACCGCAGAAGCGGCTGCAAGAACGTAGAAGCGGTCCCAGCCCGCTTGGCCCATTTTCGTAGATGCGGCCTCTTCCTCGCAGAAGCGGGACCGCATATGCGGACCACAAATGTGGAAATCGCTGAAGCAGTGAGCTTCATTTAATACGGGTTCTAAGTTATTTTTACCACTTTTCACTCCTCCATTGGCGATTTTGAAAGCTCTTGAGAGAAATCTTCCACCTAGCATCTTGAGGTAAGTTTATCCCACCTATTCTTAGTTTAATACTTGGGTATTAGGTAAATTAAACACTAGAATTTAGGTAAAATCAAGGGGTTAGAGCAAAACCTAGGGTTTTGACAAAAGTTAGATTTAACCATGAAATTTGTTATGAAATGAATTAGAAATCATATATCATTGATCCTTAGGTTATAGAGAACAACTTCCTTCGAAAACTTTCGGAATCCTTCGAAAACTTTCAGAAATCATAACTAGTTTTGGATCGTTCGCTCCAAATTGAGAGTTTGGGCTCGTTCTTGGCATTTGGAAGTATACTTTGAGCGAGGTGAGTCTCCTTTCTAACCTTATAAGAGGGAATTGTCCCCATAGGTGTGACAATTGAATTAATTGCTACTATATGCTGGGCCTACGTACGCACTAGGTGATGAGAGTCCGTGCATAGCTACTATTATGCTAAGTCCGGGTAGACTAGGACCCAAAAGCATGCTCTGTGTGATATTCTTGTAACTTCATATTTAATTTGGATTCGTATAAATCATGTTGATTAAGGTAAATGAGACTAGTAAGAGGAACCTTATCTTCCTTGGCCTTTTAAAGAGAATTTGAATACTTCTGTGAATAACTGCTCTCAGATATACACTATTGTCTGTTTGTCATTGAGTTTATTTATATTTGACCACGTCGCACGTGCAATTCGCGAGCGGGGAATAGATGCATCTATGGTTCGTGTCGTTCGACCCTCGGCAGTGCACAATTTATTTTCATATTGGATCGGGCCGTACGTCCCTCGGTGTTGCTTGCGCATGCTTTACTTAGTATTTTTCTATGGATTGAACTTCGTATATGCCTTGAAATGTAAATGGATACCTATGATATTATCTGGAAAAGAATTGTTATTCTTTGCCATAAAATGCTAATTAATTGTGCTATCCATGCTTAGTATAAATTCTTTCTCATATCATTTGACCCTAGTAAGTATCAAGTCGACCTTTCGTCTCTACTTCTTCGAGATTAGACGGGATACTTACTGGGTACATATTGTTTATGTACTCATACAATACTTTTGTATACTTTTGTATTGTAACATCATGTACATTCGGACTAGGTGTGGACAAATTAAATGGGTATTAATTTGATATTTTATACATGCGAAGTCCCATCGAGATGATTATGGGTAAAAATAGTTATTTTGGAATCAAGACAGAGAGTGAGGTGCATAAGATTTGACAAAAAATGACTAAGTTTGCAGAAGGTCCATCTTCTAGCAGGGTTTAGTGAAAATACGTAAGGGATTCGGGAAAACACAAAGCATGAAAGTTGTAGGCCATTTTATAATGATATATTGTGGAGTCCAAACAGAGCTTTGTGCAAAAAGTTATGCCTGTTTCACAAAAGGTGCTCCTGTCGCATTTTTTTCCGCGGCCGCGGTGGCGAGAGAGTGTCTAAGCGATTTAACGCGGTCAGTACCGCGGTGGACGACTTGGGAAGTCGTTTTTTTAGCCCTATTTCGTCCCCCACAACCCCAAAACATAAAAACTTGCTCTACAAAGGAAAACTCTCAAAAATCTAACTCCTTAAGGGTCCCTCCACCATCCAAGGTAAGTTCTAATGGTGATTCTAAGTGAAGTTAAATTTACCAACATCTTATTAACATGGGTAAACCCTCCATATCATTAGATATTCGATTGGAACATCATTGATGAGAGAAGAAACGAATTCAAGGAGGTTGAACTTCAAAAAGGTAATATCTTCACCCTCTAGTTGATTCTATCATTGAATTAATGATTATAGACTCTATTTCATGAGATATGAGTTGATGAGTTTGATAGAAAAGCATGAACGGTGATAGGTTTGGATTGTTGATTGGTTATTATTGGTTATGGGTGTTGATTACCTTATGGGTGATAAAGAATAATGTTGTTTATAACCATTTGAGACTTTAGAATTTATCTAGGAGCAAAATAAAGGGTTATTGGGTGTAGAGACACCATTAATAAGGGCTATAAAGCTTTATGCCACTAAGTGTTTGATAAAATGCCTAAGTGACCAAAACATGACTATTGTTGCTAAGTTGGAATCCCTTTGACTTGTGTTGATATAGATTGAAGTTGAAAGGGTTGGTGAATGTTGTATTATGCTCAAGAGCAGGAAGTTAAGGTATGTAAGGCTAACTCTCTATGTTTGGGAATATTAATGATTCTCCCAACACTATGTTTCTTTTACGACGTTAGTAATTGCCTCAGAAATATAATTTAGCCTAGTTCCTTGAATAGTTGTAGAACTTCTATTCTTTAGCTTCATAACTCGTTCATGACTTTCATTCTGAACGTTGTGAGCTCAGTGCGTATTCAATATAGACTTGGGTTTGATGCCCCTGAGTCTTAGGATAGATTACTCAGTATGCCATAAACAGTTGAAGTTTCAGTGACCATAATCAGTTCAAGAATACATGTCTCAGTCTTGTCCTATTCAGTATTCTAGTATTATGTAACTCTGTGTGATCTAGTATTCCAGTATCATGTAACTCAGTGTGATTCAGTATTTCACTATCATATATTGCAGTATGATTCTCAGTTCCTGATTTTAAATCTCTGAATGATGAACACTTGTATTTGGACCTGAGGCCACAGTTTATGCTTTATGCATTTTAGACCTGAGGTCGCAGTTATGTATACGTATACTTGGTCTCGAGGCCGCAGTTTGTTTATATATATATATATATATATATATATATATATATATATTGGGCCTGAGGCCGCAGTTTAATATTCATATAAACAGGTTGTTCATCATTCAGAAGAGGGAGTATTCATATCCTTACTTCATTTCAGTTCAATTACCAGTTATCAGTTCAGTTATTAGTTATCAGTTATCAGTTATCATTTTAGTTTCAGTTTCAATAGTTATCATTTCAGTTATCAATTATAAATTCTCAGTTATCAGCTTAGTTTCAGTTTCAGCATTTATAATTCTTTCTTTCAGTTGCTTTACATACCAGTACAATTCAAATGTACTAACGTCCCCTTTGCCCGGGGCCTGCATCTCACAATGCAGGTAATGATTTATAGGTTGATGATTCCGAGCGCTAGGATTCTCGTACCAGCTATTTAGTGATCCCAGTTCTTTTGGGGCATTATCATTACCTTACAGTCTTCAGTATTTTTAGACAGCCGGTATTTTCAGTACTTCATTAGAGGCTTCAAGACTAGAGTAACAGTTAGACAGAGTCACAGGCTTTTCATATTAAGCTATGTTGGCTACAAATATGTTTCAGAAATGTAATAGTATTTTCGTACTTTGATTTATATCATTCAGACTTTCAGTATTTCAGCATGTGTTAGTTTATCTTCCACATCCAGTATGTTATGATATCACATGTTGATTCAGCCAGCCAGTTGGTTCGCTCGGTCACATGTAGTCAGGCACCGAGTGCCATGTTACGTCAAGGCCCAGGTTCGGGGCGTGACAAAGTTTGGTATCAGAGCACTAGGTTCAAGAGTCCTATGGAGTCTATGAAGCCGTGTCTAGTGGAGTTTCCTTTATATGTGTGTGCCGGCCACTCATATAAACGGTTAACTACCAAGACATCCTGGATTGCCTCATTTCTTTCTACTCTAGATCGTTCTATGAAGCTTATAGCAAAAGGTAACTTTCTTCCTATCAAATTCCAAACGTATTGGATTCCCAAGTGATGTGCAGGAGAAACGTAAGGTCCTAGAGAGGATAATTGCCCATTAGGATATAATCATGGAGTACAGATTGGTAAATATGAGACTTTAGAGGATATAAAAAGTGGGATTCAATGGATAGTGTTACAGATTAGAGCATAACCTTATCAGAAAGTACAAAAGCCGTTATCATGTCTTATGGTTATCAGTTTACCTGAGTTACCGGTTATACAATCTTTCAGTTAGCAATATGGTTATTCAGTACGCTAGTATTCAGTTATATGTTTACCAAATATCCAATTTTCAGTGTACCAAAATTTCTGGTGACTTGTGAGTGTACAGTGATGCATATGGGTTCTCAAATAAAATATAAGTAACAGTGATTATAGAGAAACCATCGCATATTTTAGGTCTGGATTAAGACCGAAGACTCACTGGATGGTACATGAAGTGATTTATCTGATGATCATATACTCTGAAGGACAAGTTTGTGTATGGTAGTGTATTCATATATGTTTTACCTCAAGAAACAACTTTATTTAATTTTTGGAAATGGAGCCACAAGTTGGATGATGATAGTTCATATATCAGACCCTAACATTGGTCACTATAGTTTTGTACAGAAAAGACCCTAAGGGTAAAATACCTAGGAGTCAAAAACATTTGTTATTGCCAAAGGTGTGATTTCGTACAACTCATGCAAATGACTAGAAGATATGATGTATGCAATGAGAACCAAGAGCTGCCAATAGTGAATTTCAGGAAACGATTTTAAATTTTTTAGATTTATACAAATCAGAACTAGAAGTACCACATTAGTAAGTTACTATAAGAAGCAGCCATTGATGTAAGATAAAAGATATGGCAGTCCCCCTTAGGTTATATGACTAAATGATTACCCAGGATGTTTATAGTATGATATTATTTAGCATTGTATAGAAAGTTTGGGGTTAGATATTCTAATTTCATTTAAGGCAGATGAAATTTCCCTAGGTGAGATCCATGTACATAGTTCAAAACGAATGATAGTGTGCGGCAAAAGAATATGATCAGATGATGAGAGAAGTTAGGAGTAACCTTATGCTTCACTTTAGTTATTCAAAGCAGGAGAAGAAAATATGATGCCAGCAGGTGGTTAGTGAAAGGATAGTAAGTAAGTTTTGAGTAGATACAGTGAATTAGCAATTTTAGCAGAGCTAGTAGAGGTAAGATTTGATCCACTTAGCCAGGTTATCTCTAGTTAGTGGATGATAATTTGAAATACCGAACGTGCGTTAGAACCCAAAGAGTTTAAGTTAAACTCGAAGTACAGTGGCAATGGAAAAAAAATCAGCTAGGCAGTGAGAGAGAAAACTATAGAAGAATAGCCTTTAGGAATTTACGTAATATGGTTTCTCCTGGATTGACAGTGTGAGTAGAGTTAAATTATTAAGATTGTATATGATAGTTGTAAATACATTAGCTTTCTGTTAAGTGAATAATTTAGTTTTTCCTATTAAGAAAGATTTCTCAGAAGTAAGTTGGAAGACGAGTCGTCATTGGCGTAAAGTGCAAAGAGTTGCAGAAGATAAAGAAAGTTGTTAGAATCCCAACAAAAAAAAGGAAGGATCCGCAAGTACAAGACCTTTGGTCTAAGGGGTGATGTAAAAACCATCAGTAAGTCCAGCTGGAGATTTGAAACTCGAATAGTAGCATGGGATATGAAAAAGAAAATCAGTTCGGTAATGAGGGAAAATTGTATAATTACCACAAGGAATATGCCTAGCATGTGTAAGAAGCACAAGGTGAGTAGAATGATCACCGAGCTTAGTTATTGATGATAAAGTGATCACAGAAAAGCTATAAAATCATGTCAGTTATCTACCACGAGGGTAGTGCCATTGCACGAGACTCTAATCTTTGGAGTATAGACTTAGCTCACAACAACTTAGTTATTGATGATAAAGTGATCACAGAAAAGCTAAAAAATCATGCCAGTTATGTACCACGAGGTTAGTGCCATTTCACGAGACTATAATCTTTGGAGTATAGACTTAGCTCACAACAATTCTATAAGTGTTTTCAGGAAGTTCTTAAGAAGATAATGTGTGGGAAGTATAACTCATGATTGAGGTAGATAAGAGAACTCAGGTAAAAGAAGTTCACCAGCCAAGATAGGAGTTCGACTTCAGACTCTAAAGATAAGGGAGTTGTTGTCTAGAACAGGACTTGTTCCCCCTTTAGTAGATGAAGTGAAGGAGAAATAGTTGATGATCCCTACTTGTTGTAGCTGAAAGGGGGGGTTCACATGCATAAAATGATAGCTTTGGAATAAGGGGGAGATGATAGTGCTTTGAGGTACCACGACAGATTGTGTGTTCCGGACATAGATAGATTTAAAGGGGGAAGATCATGCTAGAAGCCTAGAATTTCAGGTATTCTATTTACTCAGGTACCACAAATATGTATCATGGTCTTAAGGAGATTTATTGGTGAAACGACATGAAAAAAAACATTGCAGACTTTATGGACAAGTATCCGAATTATCAGTAAGTGAAAGTTGAGCAGCAGAAAGCCCAATGTTTTATCATAGAATACACATATTTTGAGTGGAGATGGTAAATATGGGCCTTATAATAGGATTATCTTGCTCATTTTGAAAGCATGATTTTTATGGCCGAAGGTGTATATTACAATTGTTTGGTCCAAAGTTGGTGAAAGGGAGTTGATGGGACCAAATTTGGTCTATCAGACTATAGAGAAAGTGTGACGACCCGGCCAGTCGTCTCATGAGTTACCGCTTCGTTTTCCCCCATTTCTGCTTCTTTATGCTTCGCTATCCGCATTTTATATGATCGAGTTGATTAGTTTGCGTTCGGGGTGGATTTGTTAAGAAATGAGACACTTAGTCTCTTTTAAGAAGGTTTAAGTTGGAAAAGTCAACCGGATGTTGACTTATGTGTTAGAGAGCACGGATGTGAGTTCTAATGGTTCTGTTAGCTTCGGGAGGTGATTTATGACTTAGGAGTATGATCAGAATTGGTTTAGGAGGTCTGATGTAGAATTAGGCTTGAATTGGCGAAGCTAGTATTTTGGCGATTTCCGGTTGGTAGGTGAGATTTTGATCTGAGGATCAGAATGGAATTTCGAGAGTTGTTGTAGCTTCGTTATATTATTTGTGATGTGTGTGAAAAATTTCAGGTCATTCGGACGTGGTTTGGTTGGGTTTTTGATCGAAAGCGTATTTCGGAAGTTTTTAGAAAACTTAGACTTGTATTCAATGTGAATTGATAGATTTGGTGTTTTTTGAGTTGTTTTGATGATTGGAACATGTTTGAATGAGGTTTTAGGATGTGTTGGTGCTTTTGGTTGAGGTCTTGGGGGCCTCGGGTGCATTTCGGATGGTCAATCGGACCATTTTGGAGTTTGAAAATTGCAGAAAAATCTGCCCAGCTGTTGTAGAGAATTATCTCTTCACGTTCACGAGCGGAGCCTCGCGTTCGCATAGAAGAATTTGAGGAAGTCGAGAATTAAGCCTTCGCGTTCACGAGATGTGCCTTGCATTCGCGGAAGGCTAGGAGTTTGTGCTTCGCGTTCGCATGAGGCTCTCCGCGTTCGCGTATAAGGATTTGGGGTCCAGTGGAATTTTCTCTTCGCGTTCACATCAGGTGTCTCGCATTCGCGAAGGTCAAGGCTGAAGAGGCATCGCGTTCACAACTGGCTTGTCGCATTCGCATAAGGTAAAAGTTGGTCAATGTAAATTTGCGCTACGCGAACGCGAGAGGTTGATCGCGTTCGCGTAGAAGGAAAGTCAAACCTGGGCAGAAAGTTTATAAGTTATTTCATCCGCGATTTTGAGTCATTTTTCCTCCATAATTGAGCATTTTGAGAGCTTTTTTAGGGTGATTAAAGAAGGATTCAAGGAGAATTGATTGGAGGTATGATTTTTGAACCTAAAAACGTGATTCTATTGTGAAATTAACCTAGAAATTCATGGAATCTAAGCTAAAAATGGAAGAACTAGGGCTTGGGATTTTGAACTTTTGAATTGGGATTTGAAGGACCATTTGAGGTCGAAATTGAGAACTTTTGATATGTATGAACTCGTGGAAAGATAAGGAACCCGTTGATGTAAAAAAATTTGAGTTTCAAGAAGTGGGACCGGGGCTCGGGTTTTGCTAATTTCGGGATTTTTGATATTTTTCTATTGTTTTCGCTTGGGTTTTGTTCCCATAGTATATTGTGACATATTTGTTCTGATTTTGGATAGATTCGACGCGCGTGCAGGCCGATTCGAGGGGCAAAGGCGTCGCGAGCTAGAGTTGTAGCCGGTTCGAAGTGAGTAATGATTGTAAAGGATGTCCTAAGGGTTTAAAACCCCGGATTGCACATCGTAGTGCTATATTGAGGTAAGACGCGCGCTGGATGATGAGCGTGGGGTCTTTTAATACTGGGGATTGTGACTTGGTCCGTCCCGATTGATGATTTTACCGTGTATTTGACTGAAACTTATTTGTTATCATCATGATTTGGGCTGATTGTCATATTTGGGCTTCGTGCCAACTATTTGGACCCTTCGGGGATTTTTATCACTAATTCCTCACTGTTTTGACTTATTACTTGAACTCAGTCCTGTTGATATTTACTGTTTTACAAACTCAGCCACTTTTACTCATATTTGAAACTTAAATGATATTTCTAAATGATGTTTTGGGCTGAGAACTACTATTTTACTAATGCCCGAGGGGCTTGTGATGATTTTTGGACTGAGTGAGGCCGAGGGCCATATGTGAGGATATGCTGAGTGATATGAGGCAGAGGTCCTGAGACATTTTTATACGCCACGAGGTGGCTTGAGTGATGTGAGGCCGAGTGCCGAGTGATGTGAGGCCGAGTGCCGAGAGATGATGCCACAAGGTGGCTTGATATAGCGCTTGGGCCGTAAGGGGCCCCTCCGGAGTCTGCACACCCACAGTGATCGCGGGTACCCATTTGATCTGAGAGTGAGCCCGAGGGGCTGATACTGTTCTGAGTGATTGATATTGTGCCCGAGGGGCAAATTTCTACTTGTTATTATCTGTTAAATTACCTGTTTTACTTGTTTTAAAGGGATTTCATTTGATTTATTCACCAATTTACTGCTTTAAGTGATTTTACTGCTTTGATATAGAATTGCATTGTGCCTTTACGTGTTTTCATGTTTTCAGCTATTATTTATGATTATTACTCACTGGGTTGGAGTACTCACATTACTCCCTGCACTATGTGTGCAGATTCAGGCATTGCAGAGTCCGCTCCTGAGTGCTGATCCTCCCAGACCAGGCAGTGACTTGGAGACTACGAGGCAGTTGTTGGCGTCCGCAACCCCCATGCCTCCCTTATTTTATCATTTCATGATTTTAGAACTATTATATCGAACTCAGTGTTCAGTATACTTGTATCCGGATTTCGTAGTTGCTCATGACTTGTGACACCCTGGTTTGGGCTGTGTCGGGATGGTTTCTACTGTTGTTATCGTTAAATTCCGCAATTTATGGATATTATATCATGTTTTATTACTGTTTATGATAATTAACTATTTAAAAGAGGTGTTCCGTTTTGGTCTAGATGGCCTTGTCTTCACGAGAGGCGCCATCACGACTGGGTTCGGGGTTAGGGTCGTGACAAGTTTGTATCAGAGCCTAGGTTACATAGGTCTCACAAGTCATGAACGGGTTTAGTAGAGTCTCGTGGATCGGTACGGAGACGTCTGTATTTATCCTTGAGAGGCTGTAGAACCTTTTAAGGAAAAACTTCACATTCTTGAAATTCTCGTTGTGCGACCTTGTTAATTCGGGAACTAAACTTCTTTTATTCTATTCTCTCACAGATGGTAAGGACATGAGCTACCGAACGAGGTGAACATACCACTAGTGCCACCAGTGGTGGCCACCAGAAGTCGTGGACGCGATCATGGTCGTGGAAGAGGCAGCGCAGCGAGGTCAGCACCTGTAGATCCACCAGTTGCCCTAGCACCGGATCAGGCTCCAGCTATGGATGCTCCAGTAGCACCAGTTGTGCCCATCGTGATTCTGGGTCTTCAGGAGGCCTTGGCATAGATCTTATCAGTTTGTACTGGCCTGGCTTAGGCAGTTTCAGCCACTACAACAGCAGCTACTTCATAGGCCGGGGGAGGCAATCAAACCCCCGCTGCTCGCACACCTGAGCAGGTAGTGCAGGGACTATAGACACCGAGGACACCTCCCGCCCAGCCGGTTGTACCAGCTTAGGAGTTTATTGTACCAGTTATGCCAGAGGATGAGTAGCGTCATCTTGAGAGGTTTGGTAGACTTCAGCCTCCGTCATTCAGTGGTGCTGAGGGCGAGGATGCCTAGGGTTTTCTTGACAAGTGTCAGCAGATGCTCTGTACGGCAGGGATTCTTGAGACTAGTGGTGTGGCATTTACCACCTTTCAGTTTACTGGGGCTGCCTTCACTTGGTTAGGCGTGTGAAAGGCATAGGCCGGTTGGTGTAGCGCCCCTTACTTGGCAGTAGTTCTCCACTCTCTTCTTGGAGAAGTATGTACCGTAGTCCCGCAGAAAGGAGTTGTGTAGATAGTTTGAGTGGCTGAAGTAGGGGGATATGACTATGTCACAATATGAGGCGAGGTATTCTAAGTTGGCTCGTCATGCCGTCTGGATGGTTCCGACAGATCGTGAGAGGATCAGGAGATTTGTTGTTGACCTTAACTAACATCTCTGTATTCTTATGACTAGAAAGAGAGTATTGGGTGCTACATTCGAGGAGGTGGTTGATATCGCTCACGAGATTGAGACGGTTCGCTTTCAGGATTGAGAGGAGAGGGAGGCCAAGAGGCCTCGAGGATCTGGCAGTTACAGTGGTGCTCCTTTGAGGGGCCAGTTCTAGCATGGTAGAGGTCGTTCTTTCAGGCCTGCTCAGTCAGCCTGCCCAGGTTATCGTGGGGCATCTTCGGGTCATGGTTATCACGGTACTCAGCAGGGTCAGTCATCACTTATTGCCCTTCCAGCTCATAGCTCATCCCATGCTCCATCAGCTCAGGGTTCTTCTATGCCGAGTGCATTAGCTAGTCACTCTGGTGCGAGGGGTTCCCTTCAGTCCCCTTCTCCAGCACCTGGAAGTTGTTTTGAGTGTGGAGAGTTTGGGTATGTGTGGAGGTAGTGTCCTCGTCGTGTTGCTAGTTTGTCCCAACAGAGGGGTCAGCCCTCGACTTCTGCTCCAGTTACTTCACCACCCACCCACCCAGCTAGGGGTGGAGGTCAGGCAGCCAGGGGCTGCCCCAGAGGGGGAGGTCGATCAGGGGCGGTCAGGCCCGTTTCTATGTACTTCCAGGCAGTCCAGACGCCATTGCTTCAGATGCTGTCATTACAGGTATTGTTTCAGTCTGCAACAGAGATGCCTCTGTGTTATTTGATCCTGGTTCCACCTTTTCTTATGTTCCATCATACTTTGCTCGTTATTTGGGTATGCCCCGTGGGTTTCTTGCTTTACCTATTTATGTATCTACACCGGTGAGTGATACTGTTGTTGTAGATCGTGTGTACCGGTCATATGTGGTGACTATTGGGGCTCTGGAGACCCGAGTGGATCTATTTCTATTGAGCATGGGGGATTTTGATGTCATTTTGGGCATGGATTGGTTATCTTCGTGTCATGCTATTCTGGACTCTCATGCTAAGACAGTCACTTTGGCTATGCCGGGTGTACCGCGGATCGAGTGGCGTGGCGTGACTGATTATGTTCCTAGTAGAGTGATCTCTTTCTTAAAGGCCTAGTGTATGGTTAGGAAGGGCTGCCTTTCATATCTAGCGTTTGTGAGGGATGTTGGAGCTGAGACTCCCTGTATTGATTCTGTCCCAGTTGTGAGGGATTTTCCCGATGTGTTTCCTGTAGACCTGCCGGACATGCCACCGGACAGGGATATTGATTTTGGTATTGACCTGGTGCCGGGCACTCAGCCCA
Source organism: Nicotiana sylvestris (assembly GCF_000393655.2). Classification (NCBI taxonomy): domain Eukaryota; kingdom Viridiplantae; phylum Streptophyta; class Magnoliopsida; order Solanales; family Solanaceae; genus Nicotiana; species Nicotiana sylvestris. The sequence goes on from NC_091064.1 coordinate 15,983,077, forward strand.
TTTCTATTCCTCCATATCGTATGGCACCAGCAGAGTTGAAAGAATTTAAAGAACAACTTCAGGAACTCCTAGATAAGGGGTTCATTCGGCCTAGTGTGTCACCTTGGGGTGTGCCAGTCCTGCTTGTGAAAAAGAAGGATTGCACCATGAGAATGTGCATTGATTATAGACAATTGAACAAGGTAACAATTAAGAACAAGTATCCTTTGCCTCGCATTGATGATTTATTTGACCAGTTTCAGGGAACGAGATTGTTCTCCAAGATTGATCTCCGTTTGGGTTATCACCAGTTGAAGATTAGGGATTCGGATATTCTTAAGACTGCTTTCAGGACAAGATATGGTCATTATGAGTTCCTTGTGATGTCTTTCGGGCTAACCAATGTCCCAGCAGCATTCATGCATTTGATAAACAACGTGTTCCAGTCTTATCTTGATTCGTCATTATAGTATCCATTGATGATATTCTGGTGTACTCGCGTAGTCAGAAGAAGCACGCAGAGCATTTGAGAGTTGTGTTGCAGAGATTGAGGGAGGAGAAGCTTTATGCAAAATTCTCCAAGTGTAAGTTTTGGCTCAGTTCAATGGCTTTCTTCGGGCACGTGGTGTCCAATGAGGGTATTCAGGTTGATCCAAAGAAGATAGAGGCAGTTCAGAGTTCGCCCAGACCGTCCTCAGCCATAGAGATTCGTAGCTTTCTTGGTTTGGCAGGCTATTATCGCCAGTTTGTTCAGGGATTCTCATCTATCGCATCGCCCTTAACCAAGTTGACTCAGAAGGGTATTTCATTTGTATGGTCAGACGAGTGTGAAGAGAGCTTTCAGAAGCTCAAGACAGCTTTGACCACAGCTTCAATATTGGTTTTGCCATCAGCTTCAGGTTCATATATTGTGTATTGTGATGCTTCGAAAGTTGGGATTAGTTGTGTATTGATGCAGGAGGGTAGGGTTATTGCTTATGCTTCTCGTCAGTTGAAGCCCCATGAGAAGAACTACCCTATTCATGATTTTGAGTTGGCTGCCATAGCTCATGCATTGAAGATTTGGAGGCATTATTTGTATGGTGTATCTTGTGAGGTATTCACCGATCATCGTAATCTTCAGCATTTGTTAAAGTAAAAGGATCTTAATTTGAGGCAGTGGAGATGGTTGGAGTTGCTTAAGGATTATGATATCACTATATTGTACCATCCGGGAAAGGCCAACGTGGTGGCCGATGCTTTGAGCCGAAAGGCAGTGAGTATGGGGAGTTTGGCGAACATTCCAGTTGGGGAGAGACCTCTTGCAGTTGATGTTCAGGCCTTGGCCAATCGGTTCGTGAGGTTGGATATTTCGGAGCCCAGTCGGGTGTTGGCATGTGTGGTTTCTCGGTCTTCCTTATATGATCACATCAAAGAGTGCCAGTATGATGATCCACATTTGCTTGTCCTTAAGGACAGAGTTCATCATGATGATGCTAGAGATGTGACCATTGGTGATAATGGGGTGTTGAGGATGAAGGGCCGGATTTATGTGCCCAATGTGGATGGGCTTCGGGAGTTGATTCTGGAAGAGGCCCATAGTTCGCGGTATTCCATTCATTCGGGTGTTGCGAAGATGTATCGGGATTTGAGGTAGCACTATTGGTGGAGAAGAATGAAGAAAGATATTGTGGGATTTGTAGCTCGGTGTCTCAATTGTCAGCAGGTGAAATATGAGCATCAGAGACCGGGCGGCTTGTTTCAGCAGATGGTCATTCCTGAATGGGAGTGGGAGAGGATCACTATGGACTTTGTTGTTGGACTTTCACGGACTTTGAATAAGTTCGATGCTATTTGGGTGATTGTGGATCAGCTGACCAAGTCCGCGCACCTCATCCCTATGTGTACTACCTATTCTTCAGAGTGGTTAGCAGAGTTATATATCCGAGAGATTGTTCGGCTGCATGGTGTTCCAGTTTCTATCATTTTAGATCGGGGTACTCAGTTTACTTCCTAGTTTTGGAAGTCTGTTCAGCGAGAGTTAGGTACTCAGGTGGAGTTGAGCACAGCTTTTCACCCTCAGACGGATGGGTAGTCCGAGTGTACTATTCAGATACTAGAGGACATGTTGTGTGCTTGTGTTATCAATTTCGAAGGTTCATGGGATAAGTTTCTACCGCTTGCAGAGTTTGCTTATAACAACAGCTACCAGTCGAGTATTCAGATGGCTCTATATGAAGCTTTGTATGGGAGGTGGTGTAGATCTCCAGTCGATTGGTTCAAGCCCGGTGAGGCTAGGCTATTCGGGACATATTTGGTTCGGGATGACTTAGAGAAGGTGAAGGTGGTTCAGGAGAGGCTTCACACAGCGCAGTCGCGACAGAAGAGTTATGCGGACCGGAAGGTCCAAGATGTGTCCTACATGGTTGGTGAGAAGGTCTTGCTAAAAGTTTCGCCCATGAAGGGTGTTATGAGATTTGGGAAGAAAGGAAAGTTGAGTCTGCGGTTCATTAGGCCTATTAAGGTACTTCGGAGGATTGGGGAGGTGACTTATGAGATTACTTTGCCACCCAGCTTGTCTAGCGTGTATCTGATATTTCATGTTTCTATGCTCCGAAGTTATTGTCTAGAATAGGACTTGTTCCCCTTAATAGGCGAAGTGAAGGAGAAATAGTTGATGATCCCTACTTTTTGTAGCTGAAAGAGGGGGTTCACGGGCATAAAATGATAGCTTTGGAATAAGGGGGAGATGATAGTGCTTTGAGGTACCATGACAGATTGTGTGTTCCAGACATAGATGGACTTAAAGGGGGAAGATCATGCGAGAAGCCTAGAATTTCAGGTATTCTATTTACTCAGGTACCACAAATATGTATCATGGTCTTAAGGAGATTTATTGGTGGAACTACATGAAAAAGAACATTGCAGACTTTATGGACAAGTATCTGAATTATCAGTAAGTGAAGTCGAGCAGCAGAAAGCCCAGTGTTTTATCACAGAATATACATATTTTGAGTGGAGATGGTAAATATGGGCCTTATAATAGGATTATCTTGCTCATTTTGAAAGTATAATTTTTATGGCCGAAGGTGTAGATCACAATTGATTGGTCCAAAGTTGGTGAAAGGGAGTTGATGGGACCAAATTTGTTCTATCAGACTATAGAGAAAGTGTGACGACCCGGTCAGTCGTCTCATGAGTTACCGCTCCATTTTCCCTCATTTTTGCTTCTTTCTGCTTCGTTATCCGCATTTTATGTGATCGAGTTGATTAGCTTGCGTTCGGGGTGGATTTGGTAAGAAATGAGACACTTAGTCTCTTTTAAGAAGGTTTAAGTTGGAAAAGTCAACCGGATGTTGACTTATGTGTTAAAGAGCTCGGATGTGAGTTCCGATGGTTCGGTTAGCTTCGGGAGGTGATTTATGACTTAGGAGTGTGATTGGAATTGGTTTTGGAGGTCCGATGTAGAATTAGGCTTGAATTGGCGAAGTTAGTATTTTGGCGATTTCCGGTTGGTAGGTGAGATTTTGATCCGAGGGTCGGAATGGAATTTCGAGAGTTGATGTAGCCTCGTTATTTTTTATGTGTGTGCAAAATTTCAGGTCATTCGGACGTGTTTTGGTTGGGTTTTTGATCGAAAGCGTATTTCGGAAGTTTTTAGAAAACTTAGGCTTGAATTCAATGTGAATTGATGGATTTGGTGTTTTTTGAGGTATTTTGATGATTGGAACAAGTTTTAATGAGGTTTTAGGATGTGTTGATGCTTTTGGTTGAGGTCCCGGAGGCCTCGGGTGAGTTTCGGATGGTCAATCAGACCATTTTGGAGTTTGAAAGGTTCAGAAAAATCTGCCCAGCTGTTGCAGAGAATTATCTCTTCACAGTCGCGAGCGGAGCCTCGCGTTCGCGTAGAAGAATTTGAGGAAGTCCATAATTAAGCCTTCGCGCTCACAAGAGGTGCCTCGCATTCGCGGAAGTCTAGGAGTTTGTGCTTCGCGTTCGCACGAGGCTCACTGCGTTCGTGTATAAGGATTTGGGTTCCAGTGGAATTTGCTCTTCGCGTTCGCAACACGTGTCTCGCGTTCGCGAAGGTCAAGGCGGAAGAGGCATCACGTTCACGACTGGCGTGTCGCGTTCGCGTAAGGTAAAAATTGGTCAACGTAAATTTGTGCTACGCGAACGCGAGAGGTTGACCGCGTTCGCGTAGAAGGAAAATCAGACCTGGGCAGAAAGTTTATAAGTTATTTCATCCGCGATTTTGAGTCATATTTCCTCCATAGTTGAGCATTTTGAGCGCTTTTTGAGGGTGATTAAAGAAGGATTCAAGGAGAATTGATTGGAAGTAAAATTTTTGAACCTAAAAACGTGATTCTATTGTGAAGTTAACCTAGAAATTCATGGAACCTAAGCTAAAAATGGAAGAACTAGGGCTTGGGATTTTGAACTTTTAAATTGGGATTTGAAGGACCATTTAAGGTCGGATTTGAGAACTTTTGATATGTATGAACTCGTGGAAGGATAAGGAACCCGTTGATGTAAAAATTTCTGAGTTTCGAGAAGTGGGCCCGGGGCTCGGGTTTTGCTAATTTTGGGATTTTTGATATTTTTCGATCGTTTTTGCTTGGGTTTTGTTCCCTTAGCACATTGTGATGTATTCATTCTAATTTTGGATAGATTCGACACGCGTGCAGGCCGATTCGATGGGTAAAGGTGTCGCGCGTTAGAGTTGTAGCCAGTTCGAGGTGAGTAATGATTGTAAAGGATGTCCTGAGGGTTTGAAACCCCGGATTGCACATCGTGGTGCTATATTGAGGTAAGACACGCGTTGGATGATGAGCGTGGGGTCTTTTACTACTGGGGATTGTGACTTGGTCTGTCCCGATTGATGATTTTACCGCATATTTGACAGAAACTTATTTGTTATCATCATGATTTGGGCTGATTGCCATATTTGGGATTCGTGGCAACTATTTGGACCCTTCGGGGATTTTTATCACTGTTTCGACTTATTATTTGAACTCAGTCCTGTTGATATTTATTGTTTTACAAACTCAGTCATTTTTACTCATATTTGAAACTTAAATGATATTTCTAAATGATGTTTTGGGCTGAGAACTACTGTTTTACTAATGCCCGAAAGGCTTGTGATGATTTTTGGACTGAGTGAGGCCGACAGCCATATGTAAGGATATGCTGAGTGATATGAGGCCGAGGGCCTGAGACATTTTTATATGCCACGAGGTGGCTTGAGTGATGTGAGGCGGAGTGCCAAGTGATGTGAGGCCGAGTGCCGAAAGATGATGCCACGAGGTGGCTTCATATAGCGCTTTGGCCGTAAGGGGCCCCTTCGGAGTCTGCACACCCACAGCGAGCGCGGGTACCCATTTGATCTGAGAGTAAGCCTGAGGCGCTGATACTGTACTCAGCTACTCATGTTATTCCAATACTTAGACATTCATGCTAGCTTTGATGTTAGTTCAATACACGAATATTCGTGCCAGTTTAATATTCATATATCCATGTTAGTTCAGTATTTATGTATCTATGACAAACCAATATTCAGTCAATGCAATAATCATTAAGTTCAGCATATCAACAGTTCAGTAATCATGTATTCATTCAGTTTAGTATGCAAGTGTCAATGAAAGTCCATGTTTCCACCAGACCCGTTTAAGGTTCAGAGTTAGCGGAGGTTACAGTCAGGACAATCATTCGAGGACGAATGATCCCAAGGGGGAGATAATGTAACATCTCGTACATTCGAACTAGGTGTGGAAAAATTAAATGGGTATTAATTTGATATTTTATACATGTGAAGTCCCATCGGGATGATTATGGGTGAAAATAGTTGTTTTGGAATCAAGACGGAGAGTGAGGTGCATAAGATTTAACAAAAATCGACTAAGTTTGCAGAAGGTCCGTCTTCCAGCAGGGTTTAGTAAAAATGTGTAAGGAATTTGGGAAAATACAAAGCATGAAAGTTGTAGGCCATTGAAATAGTTTACCAACGATATATTGTGGAGTCCAAACGAGCTATGTGCAAAATGTTATGCCCGTTTTACAGAAAGGTATGCAACCACCGCGGTCCTGTCGCGTTTTTACCGCGACCTTGGTGGCGAGGCAGTGTCTCAGCGATTTACCGTGGTCACGCCAACCGGGACATGGTGGAAGACTTGGGAAGTCGTTCTTTAGCCCTATTTCGTCCCCCACAACCCCAAAACATAAAAACTTGCTCTACAAAAGAAAACTTTCAAAAACTTAACTTCTTAAGGGTCCCTCCACCATCCAAGGTAAGTTCTAATGGTGATTCTAAGTTAAGTTCAATTTCCCAACATCTTATTAAGATGGAGTTATTCGATCACAGTGGATTCCGTGCCTGAATGTAATGTGCAGTCTGGCCTTCAATCCGATTAGGGGCATGTTGTCCTTTCTCCTACGCCTAGTGCCTTACTTTCTTAAAGAAGACATCTGTCCATTCAATCGGAATTTCTATTTCTAGAGGTATACTCCATTTAGCGATATCCCACTTATCTTCCTGAAAGTCAAGTGCCACACCGGATACGCATTCAGTTACCTTTCTAAGAGCTCCTTTCATTTCTCTTCTTTGCTTCTGATTCAATAGCACGGAGACTCGCGCAAAGGGTTAACAGTTGATAGGCAAGTCAAGCGGTAAAGCAGTAAATCCACTAAGAAAGGCACTAATAGCTATTCACTCACCAACAACAGCGGCAAGGCAAGAGTGGAAGGAGAAAAGAAAGAAGGATCAAGTCGAGTGTTGTTCGGTGTGAGGCCGAGGTAGCTGTTCTAGTTCTGGACAGGAAAGTAAAGTATGGGCTTAGGGCTTTTGAATTTGAAATGGACTTGCAACCGGGGGAGAACAGAACTCTGGGTCCCGAATTCCCCCGCCGACTGAGAGATTCGATTTCCAAATCCAAGCTGGAACGTAGTCGCTATAGCGAAGCTATTGGCTTTCGCTTTGCTAAATCGGATCGGAGATGATTCGAGCATCAGTGTTTATATATATGATATATGAGAATGAGATTTCATATCAATATATGGGTACACTGATCTCCGTGTGATATTTCTTTTGTCATTTTCTTTATACGATATTTCTACTCAACTTGAAAAGAAGCCTCTCTTAAGTTCAAGAGTTTAGAAAGGCTCTTAGCATGGGAAGGAGCTCAGACTTCCTTAGAAGGAGATAATGGGTTTGATAGAAAAGCATGAACGGTGATAGGTTTGGGTTGTTGATTGGTTATTATTGGTTATGGGTGTTGATTACCTTATGGGTGATAAAGAATAATGTTGTTTATAACCATTTGATACTTTAGAATTTATCTAGGAGCAAAATAAAGGGTTATTGGGTGTAGAGACACCATTAATAAGGGCTATAAAGCTTTATGCCACTGAGTGTTTGATCAAATGCCTAAGTGACCAAAACATGACTATTGTTGCTAATTTGGAATCCCTTTGACTTGTATTGATATAGATTGAAGTTGAAAGTGTTGGTGAATGTTGTATTATGCTCAAGAGCAGGAAGTTAAGGTATGTAAGGCTAACTCTCTATATTTGGGAATGTTAATGATTCTCCCTACACTACGTTTCTTTTACGACGTTAGTAATTGCATCAGAAATATAATTTAGCCTAGTTCCTTGAATAGTTGTAGAACTTCTATTCTTTAGCTTTATAACTCGTTCATGTCTTTCATTCTGAACGTTGTGAGCTCAGTGCGTATTCAATATAGACTTGGGTTTGATGCCCCTGAGTCTTAGTATAGATTACTCAGTATGCCATAAACAGCTGAAGTTTCAGTGTCCATAATCAGTTCAAGAATACATATCTCAGTCTAGTCCTATTCAGTATTCAAGTATTATGTAATTCAGTGTGATCCAGTATTCCAGTATCATGTAACTCAGTGTGATTCAGTATTTCACTATCATATATTGCAGTATGATTCTCAGTTCATGATTTTAAATCTCTGAATGTTGAACACTTGTATTTGGACTTGAGGCCACAGTTTATGATTTATGCATCTTTGGGCCTGAGGTCGCAGTTTATGCTTTATGCATTTTGGACTTGAGATCGCAGTTATGTATACGTACACTTGGGCCCGAGGTCGCAGTTTGTGCACATATATATATTGGGCCTGAGGCCGCAGTTTAATATTTTGATAAACAGGTTGTTCATCATTCAGAAGAGAGAGTATTCATATCCTTACTTCGTTTCAGTTCAAAACCAATTATCAGTTCAGTTATCAGTTATCATTTCCGTTTTAGTCTCAATAGTTATCATTTCAGTTATCAATTATAAATTCTCAGTTATCAGCTTAGTTTCAGTTTAAGCATTTATAATTCTTTCTTTCAGTTGCTTAAAATACTAGTACAATTCAAATGTACTAACGTCCCCTTTTCCCGGGGCCTACATCTCACAATGCAGGTAATGATTTACAGGTTGATGATTCCGAGCGCTAGGATTCTCGTACCAGCTATTTGGTGATCTCAATTCTTTCGGAGCATTATCATTACCTTATAGTCTTCAGTATTTTTAGACAGTCAGTATTTTCTATACTTCATTAGAGGCTTTATAGACTAGAGTAACAGTTAGACAGAGTCACAAGCTTTTCATAATAAGCTATGTTGGCTACAAATATGTTTCAGAAATGTAATAGTATTTCCGCACTTTGATTTATATTATCCAGACTTTCAGTATTTCAGCATGTGTTAGTTTATCTTCTGCATCCAGTATGTTATGACATCACATGTTGATTCAGCCAGCCAGTTGGTTCGCTCAGCCACATGTAGTCAGGCACCGAGTGTCGTGTTATGTCCAGGCCAGGTTCGAGGCGTGACAAAGTTTGGTATCAGATCACTAGTTTCAAGAGTCCTATGGAGTCTATAAAGCCGTGTCTAGTGTAGTTTCCTTTATACGTGTGTTCTGGCCACTCATATAAACGGTTAACTACCAAGACATTCGGGATTGTCTCATTTCTTTCTACTCAAGATCGTGCCATGAAGCTTATAGCAAAAGGTAACCTTCTCTTCCTATCGAATTCCAAATGTATTGGATTCCCAAGCGATGTGCAGGAGAAACGTAAGGTCCTAGAGAGGATAATTGCCCATTGGGGTATAATCATGGAGTACAGATTGGTAAATATGAGACTTTAGAGGATGTAAAAAGTGGGATACAATGAATAGTGTTACAGATTAGATCATAACCTTATCAGAAAGTACAAAAGTAGTTATCATGTCTTATGGTTATCAGTTTACCTTTGTTACCGGTTATACAATCTTTCAGTTAGCAATATGGTTATTCAGTATGCCCGTATTCAGTTATATGTTTACCAAATATCCAATTTTCAGTGTACCAAAATTTCTGGTGACTTGTGAGTGTACAGTGATGCATATGGGTTCTCAATGAAAATATAAGTAACAATGATTATAGAGAAACCATCGCATATTTTAGGTCTGGATTAAGACCGAAGACTCACCGGACGGTACATGAAGTGATTTATCTAATGATCGTATACTCTGAAGGACAAGTTTGTGTATGGTAGTGTATTCATATATGTTTTACCTCATGAAACAAGGAGCCACAAGTTGGATGATGATAGTTCAGATATCAGACCCTAACATTGGTCACTATAGTTTTGGACAGAAAAGAGCCTAAGGGTAAAATACCTAGGAGTCAGAAACATTTGTTATTGCCAAAGGTGTGATTTCGTACAACTCATGCAAATGACTAGAAGATATGATGTATGCAATGAGAACCAAGAGTAGCCAATAGTGAATTTTAGGAAACGATTTTAAATTGTTTAGATTTATACAAATCAGAACCAGAAGTACCACATTAGTAAGTTACTATAAGAAGCAGCCATTGATGTAAGATAAAAGATATGGCAATCCCCCTTAGATTATGTGACTAAATGATTATTCGGGATGTTTATAGTATGATATTATTTAGAATTGTATAGAAAGTTTGGGGTTAGATATTCCAATTTCATTTAAGGCAGATGAAATTTTCCTAGGTGTGATCCATGTACATAGTTCAAAACGAATGATAGTGTGCGGCAAAAGAATATGATCAGATGATGAGGGAAGTTAGGAGTAACCTTATGCTTCACTTTAGTTATTCAAAGCAGGAGAAGAAAATATGATGCTAGTAGGTGGTTAGTGAAAGGATAGTAAGTAAGTTTTGAGTAGATACAGTGAATTAGTAATTTTAGCAGAGCTAGTAGAGGTAAGATTTGATCCACTTAGCCAGGTTATCTCTAGTGAGTGGATGATAATTTGAAATACCGAACGTGTGTTAGAACCCAAAGAGTTTAAGTTAAACTCGAAGTACAGTGGCAGTGGAAAAAAATCAGCTAGGCAGTGAGAGAGAAAACTATAGAACAATAGCCTTTAGGAATTTTCGTAATATGGTTTCTCCAGGATTGACAGTGTGAGTAGAGTTAAATTATTAAACTTGTATATGATAGTTGTGAATACATTAGCTTTTAGTTAAGTGAATAATTTAGTTTTTCCTAGTAAGAAAGATTTCTCAGAAGTAAGTTGGAAGACGAGTCGTCATTGGCGTAAAGTGCAAAGAGCTGCAGAAGATAAAGATAGTTGTTAGAATCCCAACAAAAAAAGGAAGGATCCATAAGTACAAGACCTTTGGTCTAAGGGGTGATGTGAAAACCATCAGTAAGTCCAGCTGGAGATCTGAAACTCGAATAGTAGCATGGGATATGAAAAAGAAAATCAGTTCGGTAATGAGGGAAAATTGTATAATTACCACAAGGAATATGCCTAGCATGTGTAAGAAATACAAGGTGAGTAAAATGATTACCGAGCTTAGTTATTGATGATAAAATGATCACAGAAAAGCTATAAAATCATGCCAGTTATGTACCAAGAGGGTAGTGACATTGCACGAGACTCTAATCTTTGAAGTATAAGCTTAGCTCACAACAGCTTAGTTATTGATGATAAAGTGATCACAGAAAAGCTATAAAATCATGCCAGTTATGTACCATGAGGGTACTGCCATTGCACGAGACTCTAATCTTTGGAGTATAGACTTAGCTCACAACAATTCTGTAAGTGTTTTCAGGAAGTTCTTAAGAAGATAAAGTGTGGGAAGTATAACTCATGATTGAGGTAGATAAGAGAACTCAGGTAAAAGAAGTTCACCAGCCAAGATAGGAGTTCGACTTCGGATTCTAAATATGAGGGAGTTGTTGTCTAGAACAGGACTTGTTCCCCCTTAGTAGGCGAAGTGAAGGAGAAATAGTTGATGATCCCTACTTGTTGTAGCTGAAAGAGGGGGTTCACAGGCATAAAATGATAGCTTTGGAATAAGTGGGAGATGATAGTGTTTTGAGGTACCACGACAAATTGTGTGTTCCAGACATAGATGGACTTAAAAGGGGAAGATCATGCTAGAAGCCTAGAATTTCAGGTATTCTATTTACTCAGGTACCACAAATTTGTATCATGGTCTTAAGGAGATTTATTGGTGGAACGACATGAAAAAGAACATTGCAGACTTTATGGACAAGTTCCGAATTATCAGTAAGTGAAAGTCGAGCAGCAGAAAGCCCAGTGTTTTATCACAGAATACACATATTTTGAGTGGAGATGGTAAATATGGGCCTTATAATAGGATTATCTTGCTCATTTTGAAAGCATGATTTTTATGGCCGAAGGTGTAGATCACAATTGATTGGTCCAAAGTTGGTGAAAGGGAGTTGATGGGACCAAATTTGGTCTATCGGACTATAGAGAAAGTTAAGTTGATTCAAGAGCGTTTGAAGATGGCTCAGGCCGCCAAAAGTCCTATTCGAATGTGCAGCATAGAGACCTAGAGTTTCAAGTTGATAATTGGTTGTTTCTGAAAGTTTTGGTTGTGAAAGGCGTTATGAGATTTGAAAAGAATGGGGAAGCATAGTCCTTGTTATGTTGGGCCATATAGAATCTTGTGAAAGATCGGTCAATTAGCTTACGAGTTGGAGTTACCACCAGAGTTAGTGGTGGTACAACCAGTATTTCACGTGTCATGTTATAACATTCAAGTTTCCAGCACTAAAATACTCTTGTCAGATCAGTACACAAATACTCATGGCAGTTCAGTACTCAGACACTCATGCCAGTTCAGTACTCAGATACCCATGTCAGCTCAATACTCAGCTACTCATGTTAGTCTAATACTAAGACATTCATGCTAGCTTTGATGTTAGTTCAATACACGAATATTCGTGCTAGTTTAATATTCATATATCCATGTTAGTTCAGTATTCACGTATCTATGATAGACCAATATTCAGTCAATACAGCAGTCATTAAGCTTAGCATATTAATAGTTCAGTAATCATGTATTCATTCAGTTTAGTATGCAAGTGTCAATGAAAGTCCATGTTTCCACCAGACCCGTTTAAGGTCAGAGTTAGCGGAGGTTACAGTCAGGACAATCATTCGAGGACGAATGATCCCAAAGGGGAGATAATATAACATCCCATACATTCGGACTAGGTATGGACAAATTAAATGGGTATTAATTTGATATTTTATACATGTGAAGTCCCATCGGAATAATTATGGGTGAAAATAGTTGTTTTGGAATCAAGACGGAGAGTGAGGTGCATAAGATTTGACAAAATCAACTAAGTTTGCAGAAGGTCCGTCTTCCAGCAAGGTTTAGCGAACATTTGTAAGGGATTTCGGAAAAGACAAAGCAAGAAAGTTTTAGGCCATTGAAATAGCTTTCCAACAATATATTGTGGAGTCCAAACGGAGCTATGTGTAAAATGTTATGCCCGTTTTACAGAAAGGTATGCAACCACCGCGGTCCTGCCGCGTTTTTACCGCGGCCGTGGTGGCGAGGCAGTGTCTCAGTGATTTACCGCGGTGGGGACCGTGGTCACGCCAACCAGGACACGGTGGAAGACTTGGGAAGTCATTTGTTTAGCCTTATTTTGTCCCCCACAACCTCAAAACGTAAAAACAAAGGAAAACTCTCAAAAACCTAACTCTTTAAGGGTCCCGACCCTCCACCATCCAAAGTAAGTTCTAATGGTGATTCTAAGTTATGTTTAATTTCGTCCCCCACAACCTCAAAACATAAAAACAAAGGAAAACTCTCAAAAACCTAACTCCTTAAGGGTCCCGACCCTCCACCATCCAAAGTAAGTTCTAATGGTGATTCTAAGTTATGTTTAATTTCCAACATCTTATTAACATGGGTAAACCCTCCATATCATTAGATATTCGATTGGAACATCATTGATGAGAGAAGAAATGAATTCAATTAGGTTGAACTTTAAAAAGGTAATATCTTCACCCTCTAGTTGATTCTATCATTGAATTAATGATTATAGACTCTATTTCATGAGATATGAGTTGATGGGTTTGATAGAAAAGCATGAACGGTGATAGGTTTGGGTTTGATTGGTTATTATTGGTTATGGGTGTTGATTACCTTATGGGTGATAAAGAATAATATTGTTTATAACCATTTGTGACTTTAGAATTTATCTAGGAGCAAAAGAATGGGTTATTGGGTGTACAGACACCATTAATAAGGGCTATAAAGCTTTATGCCACCGAGTGTTTGATAAAATGCCTAAGTGACCAAAACATGACTATTGTTGCTAATTTGGAATCCCTTTGACTTGTATTGATATAGATTGAAGTTGAAAGGGTTGGTGAATGTTGTATTATACTCAAGAGCAGGAAGTTAAAGTATGTAAGGCTAACTCTCTATGTTTGGTAATGTTAATGATTCTCCCTACACTATGTTTCTTTTACGACGTTAGTAATTGCCTCAGAAATATAATTTAGCCTAGTTCCTTGAATAGTTGTAGAACTTCTATTCTTTAGCTTCGTAACTCGTTCATGAATTTCATTCTGAACGTTGTGAGCTCAGTGGCGTATTCAATATAGACTTAGGTTTGATGCCCCTGAGTCTTAGTATAGATTACTCAGTATGCCATAAACAGTTGAAGTTTCAGTGTCCATAATCAGTTCAAGAATACATGTCTCAGTCTAGTCCTATTCAGTATTCCAGTATTATGTAACTCAGTGTGATCCAGTATTCCAGTATCATGTAACTCAGTGTGATTCAGTATTTCACTATCATATATTGCAGTATGATTCTCAGTTCCTGATTTTAAATCCCTGAATGTTGAAGACTTGTATTTGGACCTGAGGCCGCAGTTTATGCTTTATGCATCTTTGGGCCTGAGACCGCAGTTTATGCTTCATGCATTTTGGACCTGAGGTCGCAGTTATGTATACGAATACTTGGGCCCAAGGCCGCAGTTTGTGCACATATATACATTGGGCCTGAGGCTGCAGTTTAATATTCAGATAAACAGGTTGTTCATCATTCAGAAGAGGGAGTATTCATATCCTTACTTCCTTTCAGTTCAATTACCAGTTATCAGTTCAGTTATCATTTCAGTTTCAGTTTCAATAGTTATCATTTCAGTTATCAATTATAAATTCTCAGTTATCAGCTTAGTTTCAGTTTAAGCATTTATAATTCTTTCTTTCAGTTGCTTAAAATACTAGTACAATTCAAATGTACTGACGTCCCCTTTTCCCGGGGCTTGCATCTCACAATGCAGGTAATGATTTACAGGTTGATGATTCCGAGCGCTAGAATTCTCGTACCAGCTATTTGGTGATCCCAGTTCTTTCGGGGCATTATCATTACCTTACAGTCTTCAGTATTTTTAGACAGTCAGTATTTTCTGTACTTCATTAGAGGCTTTATAGACTAGAGTAACAGTTAGACAGAGTCACAAGCTTTTCATAATAAGCTATGTTGGCTACAAATATGTTTCAGAAATGTAATAGTATTTCCGCACTTTGATTTATATTATCCAGACTTTCAGTATTTCAGCATGTGTTAGTTTATCTTCTGCATCCAGTATGTTATGACATCACATGTTGATTCAGCCAGCCAGTTGGTTCGCTCGGTCACATGTAGTAAGGCACCGAGTGTCGTGTTATGTCCAGGCCCAGGTTTGGGGTGTGACATGTACTTAATTGTACAGGATCTGAGGCAGGTGTCTCTAGCTATCAGTCTGGTGCGCATCCCTGAGCAGATTTCGAGACTTCTACGGTGAGTTGCTTCCCCTCCCATGCCGTTCAGCAGCTTGAAGGAGTCTCTCTTATTATTTTTGTTGTCTATTCTATTTCGGACAGTAGGATAGATTAATTCTTTTGTATATTCTACTAGTTGCCCACAACTTGTGACACTAGGTCTTGGCACACACATTAGTAGACTATTATTTTGGGGTTATATGATTATTTTGACACCTTACTAAACATTTCTGGTTTTTACTTCAACTTAAAGAATTATTGCAATTATTTTGGTAAAAGTAAATGAGAACTTATTTAGTATTTTTCGCGTTGGCTTGCCCGGCAACGGTGTTGGGCGCCATCATGACCTATTATGGAAATGGGTCGTGACAGGGTCTATAGTACGCAGTCTTACCCTGTATTTCTGCAAGGGGCTGTTTACATGGCTCGAACCGGTGACCTCCTGATCACGTGATAATAACTTTACTAGTTACACTAAAATTTGTATTATTACTCCATATTGATAATAATATTCTCAAAATAATATCTAAATATGATAATTCCTAAGCAACAAGACAAAACACACATTTTTTTGTTAGTTGAAAGTCGTACATTCTTAGGGTGTGTTTGGTGCGACGGTTTTCCAATTTTCTCATGTTTGGTTGGCTTAAATGTTTTGGAAAATATTTTCCTTATGAACTCATTTTCCTCCAATTAGATGAAAATATTTTCCTTATCAAGAAGGGAAAATATTTTTCAAAACTCCTTTTTAACCTTCCCCATCCTCACCAACCCACCCCACCCCCTTTCCAGAAAATGTTTTTTTTTCTTTAAATTTCAGTTTTTCCGTTACCACCCACCCTACTATCCCTCCACCCCCCCTAAAAAAAATATTTTTTTACCTTAATTTTTTTTTTGCAATTTTAAATTTCTGTTTTTTCGTTTTTCTGCACCACCCACCCCAACTCTTTATTTTTTTTTTGTTTTACTGCCACCCCCGATCCCTCCCGAAAAAAATATTTTTTAAATATATTTTTCAGTTTTAATTTTTTAATTTATCGGTTTAAAGGCTCAAAATTTTACAAGTTCCAAAATTATGAGTTCGGAGGTTTATGTGTTTGGAAGTTTACGGGTTTAGAAATTATAAAGTTTACGAGTTCGAAATTCCACGATTTTGAAAGTTTAGCGGTTCGAAAGTTTATGAAATTTGTGGGTCCGGAAGGTTGTTGGTTTGAAAGTTTATGGCTTCATGTTTATTATATCTAAATTATTTATGAAAATTCTTGAGAAGTCATTTTCCTTAATTTGCGTACCAAACACCGGAAAATGAATAAGATTACTACTTGTTTTCCAAGAAAACATTTTCTTGAAAAATATTTTCCGTTATACCAAACACACCCTTAGAGAAATATAACAGACAATAATTAATTAAAAAAAACAAAGTGAAATAAGAGAAAAGAGAAATATATTGAGAGATAATAGTACAATTTTTTTATGTCTTACAAATGAAAAAGAAAATCCTCCTATTAATGGTAAACAAAGAATTTGGTTCCCAAGTAAAAATAAGGAAGTTGATGCCTAGTTAGATTGTTCTCTAAGTAATTGTATTGCTCTCTAAGTAATTTAATAATAAATGAACATTATTATACAATATTAAACTTTCCTTTAATTCTTCTTGCATGGCGATTCCAACGTTAAAAAGTTCCGCCGGAGACTCTCGGCAGCAATCTTCTTCATCGCCGTCGCCGCCACTGTCCTCTCTTCCATCCTCCGTTAACATTGCCGCCGGTCCGGAGAGAGCAGTTCGTTTCGTGTATTGCGATGAGGAAGGAAAGTTCCAAATTGATCACGAAGCACTTGCGATACATCAACTAGTCAAAGAGCCAGTTGGTATTGTCTCCGTTTGTGGTCGTGCTCGTCAAGGCAAGAGCTTTTTACTTAATCAGTTAAAGTTTCAGTTAATTTCTACTCAAGCTCTTAGTATTTGTTTTTTTAATATATTTTTGGTTAAATGCACCATCTAGGGTAGTTATTGTTTGTAAAAAGCTCCGTTTTTTATTACGGTTTTGTCCACTCAAGTGTTGAAGTTTTGGTTAGAATTGGGATTTTGGAAGCTAATAGTCATCTATTTAATTGTTTGATGACTAGAATTATTAAGCACATTGTTCTGAAACTTGAGATACAACATCACTAAATCAATCAATCAACTATGGCTTAGCCCCCGAGGATTAGTTCAAGTGGCAAAGGTTGAGGGACTTGTGACTTAGGTCACAGGTTTGAGCCGTGCGCCATGCGTTCTAAGCATGATATTTTAGGGGAAGAGGGTAGATGGGTGGATCCATTATCCCCGAATTTCAAAGGTTGTGATTGGTCATAAGTTTTCCGGTGTTGGTGGGAGGTAGCAGAAACCTCGTGTAATTAGTGTAGGTGCCCGCAAACTGGCATGGACATAATGGTTATCAGTAAAAAAACGGTGGAGAAGAAATGAGTTTGGAAGAATTCGCGATGCACATTGGGACTAGAATGTTGGGGAATATATTTATGTTTTAGTTGAAGGATGTACAATGTATGACCTTAACTATTTTATATTAGCTTAACATACTTGTCAAGATGATTTAGATTGCTTTCTAGGAATGGTTTAATCTTGCAGAGGTTTAATATACCGAGCTACTTGAACTTTTTCATTTATATTCACATAATATTGGATTTAAATGGAGTAAAGTGGTCGGTTTGGATTCATATAGTCGACCTCAACTTGTTTGGGACTGAGACCTAGTTGTTGTTGTTCTATACAGTATATTTTAACGTTTCAAGTTTTAACTGGAGTTCACTATATGTGGATGCATATCGTTTTCCAGATTTAGAGGTTTAGGCCTCGGATGACTTCTCTTTGTTGTTTTGAGAAGCAGAGATCTGAATTTTTTTTTATTTTTATGAAGAGTTTGTTAACCATCCGTATTAGTTAAGGTATAAACACCTGAGTTTTCTAGTTTTATGTGTTGGAAAGTTGGAGGAATGATCTATTAGAGGGAACACCATTCTGATTAACCATGTGTCGTTGTTCTGATTTTCATTGTGTCTTTTCTGTAACTCCTTATTATTGTCACCTTATGCAGTAAACTTGTCATCCTCTGTGCGTAGGTTGTCACTTGTTCATTTCATAAATAGATTACAGTCAACTCATGAGTCAAAGCTATTGCACATTTGTGATATTGTTGTTTTAGAAACTCAATTCAGTTATGTTATTAACAAGGTCTATTACAATGGAACCACAATTATCTTTACTATTTACTTACTTTCTCAAGTAGATTACCATATGTAACTTAGAGCTGCTTCCTGCTTTGCTGAAAACATGTAACTGAGAGCTTGTTGTATGCCCAATAGCTTCTTGGCAGGAGTAGTGGTTTTCAATTGTCTCCAACTCATCGGCCATGTACAAAAGGTATTTGGTTGTGGAGTGCACCTTTAAGGAGAACAGCTCTTGATGGAACGGAATACAATCTGTTACTGTTGGACACAGAAGGAATTAATGCTTATGATCAAACAGTTAGTTTCCGCCCTTTAACATATTTATTACTTATTGCTTTCTGAAAAAGGTATCACCTGCATACTGATAGCAGTGTCAAGATTTTTACTAGTTACTCTCTTGGCACATGCTATATGGCTACTGACTCTCTTTTGCCTTTTGTAAGTTTCTGTTTTGTTTGCTGTTTGACAGGAAACATATAGCATACAAATATTGTCCTTGGCGGTCCTTCTTTCAAGTATGCTTGTATATAACCAGGTTAGGAGCATTCAAACTTGGATATCATTTGTTTCCTTTGATATGGCATTCTTGTTAGACTGTTTACCGCTCTCCCCTCAATAGTCAGTGAATTTCCTTGTTGCTACAGTTTGTCTGTCTTTTAGGTGTCCTCATAATCTCTTTGATCTATTAATTTAGATGGGTGATATTGATGAAGCTGCAATTGACCGCCTTTCTCTTGTCACTGAAATGGCCAGCGCTTCGGAGCTTGGACAGTTCTCCCCAATCTTCGTTTGGTTGTTTAGGGTATTTTCAGAGTTTGTTTATTTGGATTTACTTCTGTGCTTGCTTGTGAAACTGTTAACATATATTTTTTCTCTTTGCAAAAAGGATTTTTATTTGGACTTGGTTGAGGACAACCGCAAAATAACTCCGCGGGACTACCTTGAACTTGCTTTGAGGCCGGTTCAAGGTGGTGGGAGAGGTGTTGATGCTACAAATGAGGTATCCACTTTACATGAATGTTTCTTTTGCTTTACTAGGTGTTGTAATTATTCAATTCCTAATATAACCATCCTTGTTTTAAAAACTGGTTCCCGGACTTGGAACTTCTAACTGCAGATTAGGGAATCCATTCGTGCTCTTTTCCCTGATAGAGAATGCTTCAGCCTTGTGCGTCCTTTGAGCAATGAAAATGCGCTTCAACGGCTAGATCGGGTTCCAGTTAATATTCTTTCATATGTTCCATTCTCTACTATCATTATCTAATTGTGATTCTCCCTTTAATTATTCTAATTGTAGTATCGATTTTCACATGTAGTTGGAAAACCTGAGGCCAGAGTTTAAAGCTGGTTTTGATGCTTTGAAAAGATTTGTTTTTGAGAGGACAAGACCAAAGCAAGTTGGAGGGACTATTATGACAGGACCGCTCTTTGCTCGTATAACTCAGTCCTTCCTGGATGCTCTTAACAATGGTGCAGTGCCCACCTTCACCTCTTCATGGCAGGTTACTGATGTTCTTAATGGCATGTATACTTCTTTTTCCTTTCTTTTCCTCCACATCACTGATGTTCTTCTCTGTAACTGCGGAAACAGTTTTCCAATAGAAACATTATTTTTCTCATAATCAACACCATTGACCCGAAAGAGGAACAAAAAAGAAACTACTAATTGTTGTTGCATGATTATTACTCAATCATTAATTACATTGACTTGGCACCAAGAAAGTGGCCCTGAACAGAAGAAACAAGGACAAATAGAGATCTTAAATTTGGGATTTGTACTAGAGAAAAACTATTGGAGAAGGTTAAGAATAGCTTTTACTAAGTTCCCAAAAACTGAACCTACTTCCATCACACTCTCCGAATGAAATGTTCCCTACAAACTCTTCCCACCCCTTTAAAATATTCCTCAAATGCCCGCAACCGTAGGGCAGTGAAACAATTTTAGTCCTCCACACACACTTCTGTGTGATCATCCCCCTCCAAAGTGCATCCTCCTCTACCCCAAATCTTCATTGCTACTTTCCGAGTAACGCCTTGTTAAAGACTCTTAAATCTTTTTACCCCCCCCCACCCCATGATAAGTTCAGCTGCTGTCAACTACCAATTCTAGAAGCCCACCATTGTTGAAGAGTCAATCCTACCAATTTCACCATTCCGGACGCGTTGGTGAGGTCCGTTTGGTGAGATTCTGCTCCAAAAATTTTGACCAAGCCATTTTAAAGATATAATGGAAGAGTCATCATCATCTGGAGCTATGATGAAGCTTACTGCCACAAATTACACATTGTGGAGACCTCGGATGGAAGATCTCCTCAGTTGTAAAGATTTGTTTGATCCCATAGAAGCAAAGGGTAAGAACCCCGATTCCACCAAAGAAGCAGAGTGGAAGAAATTAAACAGAAAAACTATCAGTCAAATTCGACAATGGATTGACGATAGCGTTTTTCATCATGTTGCACAAGAGACAGACGCGTATGCCCTCTGGGTGAAGTTAGAAGGGATGTATCAAGCCAAGACCGCTAGGAACAAAGCCTTGTTAATGAGGCGTTTGGTAAATTTGAAGTTAAAGCACGGAACTTCAGTTGTCGGGCATACCAGTGAGTTTCAGAGCTTGATAAATCAATTATCGTCTGTTGACATGCCGCTCGGGGATGAGATGCAAGCCCTACTACTTCTTAGTTCTCTTCCTGATAGCTGGGAGACGCTGGTAGTCTCTCTCAGTAATTCAGCTCCTAGTGGAAATCTGACCATGCCTATGGTTAAAGATGCCTTATTTAATGAAGAAGCCAGAAGATAGGACATCGATCATGGTGAGTCGCATGCCCTTATTACAGAAAGAGGGAAACAACAAGAAAGAAGTCAAGATAAGAGGAGAGGCAGAATCAAGAGTAGGGGAAAATCCACAGATGGTAGGAAGTCATCTTATGCGTGCTACCACTGTGGAATAAAGGGCCATTTAAAGAAGAACTGCAGAAAATTGCATAAGGAGAAGGAGCAGTTGAAGCAGAAGGATGGAGATGCATTAGTCACTACCCACGGAGAGGTATCCATTTGTTCCATCCAAGAAGAGACATGCCTTCACGTCTCAAGTCAAGAAGAAAACGAATGGGTGATAGATACTGCAGCATCATGCCACACCACATCCCGAAAAGATTTCTTCACAACATACAAAGCAGGAGACTTTGGAGTAGTGAAGATGGGGAACACTTCTTCCTGTGAGATAGTTGGAATTGGTGATATCAAAATACAAACAAATATCGGGAGTACAATGATATTGAAGGATGTCCGTCATGTGCCAAATCTTCGTCTAAACCTAATATCAGGTATAGCTCTTGACAAACAGGGCTATGAAAGTTATTTCGGAAAAGGCACATGGAAATTGCTGAAAGGGGTTATGATTCTCGCTCGAGGACATATTTGTGGCAACTTATATAAAACTCATGTGAAGGTATGTTCAGACAGCCTCAATGTTATGGAAAAAGAGGCGTCTCAAAACCTGTGGCACCAGAGACTCGGTCACATGAGTGAAAAGGGGATATCAATTCTAACGAAAAAGTAGCTTATCAGAATGGACAAGAATGATGCTTTAGACCCTTGTAATCATTGCTTATTCGGAAAGCAACATAGAGTCTCTTTTATATTTTCTTCAACCAGAAAATCAGAGTTACTCAGTCTGGTACACTCTGATATTTATGGTCCCATGGAGAAGAAATCACTTGGCGGCAATAGGTATTTTCTGACTTTCATTGATGATGTTTCTCGAAAGGTGTGGGTGTACTTCTTAAAGACAAAGGACCAGGTTTTTTATTATTTCAAGATATTTCATGCCATGGTAGAGCGTGAAACGGGAAAGAAATTAAAATGCCTTCGCTCAGATAATGGAGGCGAGTATACTTCCAAGGAGTTTGATTCCTATTGCAAGAGACAAGGGATTCGACATGAAAAGACGGTCCCACGCACCCCACAACACAATGGAGTAGCCGAGAGAATAAACCGGACAATTATGGAAAGAGTCAGAAGTATGATCAGTATGGCAAAGCTGCCTAAGCCATTCTGGGGAGAAGCTGTTCGCGCCGCCTGCTACCTAATCAACCGGTCACCATCAGCCCCGTTGAATTTTGAGGTTCCAGAGAAAATATGGTCTGGCTATGGAGATGAAGAATTTGGGTATAGATTATGGGATCCAATACAGAAGACGGTGATCAGACGTAGGGATGGTGTATTCCACGAAAACCAGACAATTAAAGACATTGAAAAGCCCATAATGTCTTATGAAAGAGGTTCCAGTGCCCAAAAAGTTGGTCCAGATCCACTACCATTGCAGTTTGACACAAATAACATGGGGAGCATGAAGAAGTACCAGAAGCAGAACAGGAGGATGTTTGGCAGGGGGAGGCACAAACCCCTCAGGAAACTACAGAACCATCACAGGGGAACGATGATGGTACACCTCCTGAAGCTAATAATTAACAACCTCGTCGATCTGAACGAGGTCAGATTCCATCAACTCGATACCTTGAAACCGAGTATATTCTACTTTCTGAAGATGGAGAACCAGAGAGTTTCCATGAAGCTATATCTCATAAGGATAAAGAAAAATGGCTGCAAGCAATGACCGAAGAGATGAACTCTTTACAGAAAAACAACACTTATGAGATTGTGAAACTTCCACAAGGAAAGAAGGCACTGAAGAGTACATGGGTATTCAAGCTCAAGAAAGATGGCAGAGGAAAGGTGGTGAAGCACAAAGCCCAGTTAGTAGTCAAAGGATTCCTACAGAAAAAGGGAATTAAATTTGATGAAATATTTTCACCAGTTGTAAAATTGACTTCAATCCGCATCATCCTTGGATTGGTAGCCAGTTTGAATTTGGAGCTTGAACAAATGGATGTCAAGACAGCATTTTTTCATGGTGATCTAAATGAAGAAATCTATATGGAGCAGCCGGAAGGTTTTGAGGTTTCAGGAAAAGAAAACCTCATCTATAAGCTTACGAAAAGTTTATATGGCCTAAAGCAAGCACCGAGACAGTGGTACAAAAAGTTTGACTCATTTATGGTAAGTCAAGGATATAAAAGGACTGTTGCAGATCAGTGTGTTTACATTCAGAGATTTTCGGATGGCAATTTTGTTGTACTTCTACTTTATGTAGACGACATGTTGATCGTCGGACAAGATGTAACAAAAATTAGACAGTTGAAGAAAGAACTCTCTAAGTCCTTTGAAATGAAAGACTTAGGTCCAGCTCAGCATATTTTGGGATTGCAGATAACTCGAGATAGGAGAAACAAGAAGTTATGGCTATCTCAAGAAAATTATATTGAACGGGTGATCAAACGGTTCAATATGAGTAATGCCAAACCGGTAGGTGCCCCTTTGGCAAATCACTTCAAGTTGAGCAAGAGTTTGTGCCCCTCATCCAAGAAAGAGATTGAGGAGATGTCTACAATTCCATATTCTTCAGCAGTTGGAAGTCTGATGTATGTCATGGTTTGCACGAGGCTAGATATCGCACATGCGGTAGGTATGGTAAGTCGTTTTCTTTCTAACCCTGGAAAGAAACATTGGGAGGCAGTTAAGTGGATTTTCAGGTATCTTAAAGGTACTTCAAAATCAAGTCTGTGCTTTGGGGGAGCTGATCCAGTCTTGGAAGGCTATACAGATTCAGATATGGCCGGAGATCCTGATGGAAGAAAATCAACCTCAGGATATGTTTATACTTTTGCAGGGGGAGCTGTGTCATGGCAGTCAAGATTGCAGAAGTGTGTTGCACTATCCACAACTGAAGCAGAATATATTGTTGTAGCGGAAGCTGGAAAAGAAATGTTGTGGCTAAAGCGGTTTCTCCAAGAACTAGGGATAAATCAAACAGAGTATACGATACATTGTGATAGTCAAAGTGCAATTGATTTAAGCAAAAACTCAATGTATCATTCTCGGACAAAGCACATCGACATTCGCTATCACTGGATACGCGAGGTGATGGATCAACAACTGTTGAAACTAGTGAAGATCCATACAAAGGAGAATCCAGCAGACATGTTAACAAAGGTGGTCACTCAAGAAAAGTTAGAGTTGTGCAGAGACATAGTTGGAATAACTTTCAAATAGTAGCTGTGTTGGAATGCAGCTGAAGGGGGAGAATTGATAAGTTCAGCTGCTGCCAACTACCAATTCTAGAAGCCCACCATTGTTGAAGCCACCAACCCATTCTAGAAGCCACAATTGTTGAAGCCTCCATTGTTGAATGAAGAATTCAACCACCAACCACCTTCTTTAATGCTATAAATAGAGCCTTATGTTTTACACAGAAAGATCAATCCAGAAAGATTGAAATACAATCCAGGAAGAGATTGTGAGAACAAAAAGAGAGTTTGGTGAGATTTTTTTGTAGATAGAAATTCTTGGTGTAAATTCTCTGTAATTCTATTCTTGTGAAATAGAGTTGTTTTTCCTCCCAAATAATCTTCATATTGATCCGAGAATCACAACACCCCCCCACACACACAATACTTTGGTGTAGTGACAGTCTCTCAATTGATCAAGTAAAACTTCCTCTCCCCGATTGAACCGTACCATAGAAAATCCCTTTGGAGTTTTTCCAACTTTCTTGTATGGATGTTATTTAACTTCCCATGTCATTGTTGTCATTTCTAAAATGGTATTCAGCTGAAGCCAAGTGCTACACTGTGAGTTACCTCTGTATACCCAGCTTATGCACTATAATGTATGTTGATGCCTGTTTTCCTTTTTTATTTCTGCAGAGTGTTGAGGAAGCTGAGTGTCGAAGGGCATACGCTTTGGCTGTTGATAGATACATGGTTTCATTTGATCGTTCCAAGCCCCCGGAGGAAGTAAGTGTTGCTTTTGTTTCGTTGCTAACATTATCTGGTTGCTTTTAATATTGCAATCATTGCAGGGTGCACTAAGAGAAGCACATGAAGATGCGGCTCAAAAGTCCATGAAAGAATTTAATTCTACTGGTGTGGGGGCTGGATCCATCAGGATTAAATATGAGAAGCGTCTCCAAAATTTCATAAAAGAGGCATTTGAGGTTAGTTTTGCCTCCACCCTTTACTTCAAATATTGAGTATAAAGTGCATATGAGTGATATAAGCATACATGTTTGTGTCATAATAACATCCCTTAGTGGAGGATGAGCTAATATTAATTTTTATTTTACTTTTGTACCATGCTTATCCCCCAAAAAACAAATAGTAATTCGTTAAGCTTGCTTCTATATTTGATAACTTCATTTACTTATATTCAGGAATGGTAAATTGGTTGGTTCTAGTGATACTTGCCAATAGGTTAGCCAGACAACACTAGCTAGGTTCTAAGAAGAGTGTCATAAGGGGAAGGGGGTTTGCAATCAGACAATTATTTAATGAGATTAGGATTTGAACAATGGACCCAGGACATGGTTTTCTTATTATTGCTTCATTGGAGGTTTTTAAGTTGTTGAACCTAGTAGCATTTATTTATTATGCTTTGGCTCTGACCCGTGGATTGGCCTTGAAACGAAAAAATTCCTCCTTGCGTTCAGGGATGGTTCAGGTAATGCTTTCAGATAGAACCATTATCGTTTCTCTTTGAGTATCTTTATACGGAGGACTTTTTTGTATTTTTCATATAATGGCAGAACCTATTGTCACGACCCGGATTTTCCATCCTCAGGAGTCGTGATGGCGCCTACTGATGAGAGCTAGGCAAGCCGATCTTTTAACTACTTACTTCATTACCAAATTATTTCCTTTTAGCAAACATAAAGCGATAACGTAATAAAAGAGGAAATTTAATTTGAAGCGGAAGAAAACAATGAAATAGCTAAACTCTGTATCGATTACAACTGTTTAAACCTTAATTACCCAAAACCTGGTGTCACAGAGTCACAGACGGTCTAGGATTAACTACATATAGGGTCTGAAGAAAACAACAATACACTGTTTCGGAATATAAAGAAAATGAAACAGAAAATAGGGATAGAGGGAGACGCCAGGGCTTACGGACGCCTGCAGGTCTACCTTGGATCTCCGGGTGGAGCGAAGGAAGCCTCCAAGCTACGGTCCAAGAGCTGCTCCGAGATCTGCACATAGTGCAGAGTGTAGCATCAGCACAATCGACCCCATGTGCTAGTAAGTGTCTAGCCTAACCTCGGCGAGGTAGTGACGAGGCTAGGACCAGACTACCAAATAAACCTGTGCAGTTATATAATATACAGCGGAAAGTAAAGCAGAATAAACAAACAAAGATGGGAAGGGGAAACATGCTTTGGGGAATAACAGGTAAAAACAGAATATCAAGAGAATTATAGGGAACCAAAATCCAACTACTAACAAGGATAAGGAAAACAAAGGCAAATTTCACTTTCATTTCACATCTTGTTGCAGGCGTGCAACCCGATCCCATTCCTCATATCTTGTGGCAGGCGTGCCACCCGCTCCCATTTCATTTATCTCGTGGCAGGCGTGCCATCCGCTCCCATTTCATATATCTCGTGGTAGGCGTACCACCCGCTCCCATTTCATATATCTTGTGGTATGCGTACTACCCGCTCCCATTTTATTATGTCTTATAGTAGGGGTACCACCCGCTCCCATTTCATTATATCTTGTGGTAGGCGTACCACCCGCTCCTATTTCATTATATCTTGTGGTAGGCGTACCACCCGCTCCCAGTTACAAACCAACAATAATCATAAGGAATCCCGGCAAGGAAATAAAAGCAACATATAACTTCCCGGTAAGGGAACATGTATATTTCAACAACATCCCGGCAAGAGAGCAATGATATCTCAGCAATATCCCGACAAGGGAACAATAATATCAAACAAACATCCCGGCAAGGGAACAATGGTGATAATAACATGTGAGGCATAATAAACTACAAGGGAGTCATAATAAATTATAACACAAGACTCACGGGCATGCTTGACACCGACGTATATATACTCGTCACCATGCCTATACGTCGTACTCCACAATTAACACGTAGCAAATAGATACAACTCCTAATCCCTCAAACTAAGGTTAGACCAAACACTTACCTCGATGACACGAACACAATTCACGTTTCAATTTTAGCTTTACCCCTTGATTCCACCACCAATTCGCTCGAATCTAGCCACAAGTTACTTAATTACATCAATAAACCCTAAATGAATCAACCCCAATGCATGAAAATGAGTTTTCCAAAGTTTTACCCAAAAAGTCAAAAATTGCCCCCGGAACTACATGGTCAAAACCCGAGGTTCGAACCAAAACCCGATTACCCATTCCCCACGAACTCAAATATATAATTTGTTTTAAAATCGGACCTCAAATCGAGGTTCAAATTCCCAATTTTTGAAAAACCTAGGTTCTACCCAAAACACCCAATTTTCCCCATGAAAATTATTGATTTTAAGTTGAAATCACGTTAAAAGATGTTAATGATTGAAGAAAACTAGTTAAAAACGACTTACAATTGATTTGGAGAAGAAAAAGCCTTTGAAAAATCACCCTAGTGTGTTTATGTTTTGAGAGAATATGAAAAATGGGTTAAAAATCGTCTAAGTATAAAGTTGCAGGTCGCAGATATAGGAAATGCGAACAGGGGTTCGCAATTGCGAACCCCGACCTCTGCTAAGGCAAAAACTGATCACACGAGCCTCCAAAGTCAATGACACAAGCTCGGAGCAGATCTTCCAAAATCTGAATGGTCTGCTCGGACTGCCTGTCCGTCTGAGGATGAAACGTTGTGCTCAACCCTACCCGCGTGCCCAACTCTCGCTGAACTGCCCTCCAGAAGCGTGAGATAAACTGCGTACCTCAGTCCGAAATGATAGACACGGGCACACCATGAAGGCGAACAATCTCCCGGATATAGATCTCAGCTAACCTCTCAGAAGAATATGTGACTGCCACAGGAATGAAATGCGCTGACTTGGTCAGCCTATCAATAATAACCCACACTGCATCGAATTTCCTCTGAGTCCGTGGGAGTCCAACAACAAAGTCTATAGTGCTACGCTCCCACTTCCACTTAGGAATCTCAATCTTCTAAAATGAACCACCGGGCCTCTAATGCTCGTACTTAACCTGCTAACAATTCATACACCGAGCCACATATGCAACGATATCCTTCTTCATTCTTCTCCACCAATAATGCAGCCGCAAATCTTGATACATCTTCGCGACACCCGGATGAATAGAGTACCGGGAACTATGGGCCTCCTCTAAAATCAACTCTCGAAGCCCATCCACATTAGGTACACAAACTCGACCCTGCAATCTCAAAACTCCATCATCACCTAAGATAACCTGATTGGCACCTCCATGCTGCACCGTGTCCCTGAGGACACATAAATGGGAATCATTATACTGCCGCTCTCGGATCCGTTTCAATAATGAAGAACGAGCGATTGCGCAAGCTAACACCCGACTGGGCTCAAAAACATCCAACCTCACGAACTGATTGGCCAAAGCCTGAACATCCAAAGCAAGTGCTCTCTCACCGACCGGAGTATAAGCAAGACTGCCCATACTGGCTGACTTCCTACTCAAAGCATCGGCCACCACATTGGCCTTTCCCGGATGATATAAGATAGTGATATCATAGTCTTTTAACAATCCCAACCACCTCCTCTGCCTTAAATTCAACTCCTTTTGCTTGAACAAATACTGAAGACTCTTGTGATCCATGAACACCTCACATGCCACGCCATACAGATAATGCCTCCAAATCTTCAATGCGTGAACAATGGCTGCCAACTCCAAATCATGAACCGGATAGTTCTTCTCATGAATCTTCAATTGCCGCGAAGCATAGGCAATGACCTTATCAACCCACATTAACACTGCACCAAGTCCAATACGAGATGCATCACAATAGACTATATAGGGCCCTGAACCTGTGGGCAAAACCAACACAGGTGCCGTAGTCAGAGCTATCTTGAGCTTCTTAAAGCTCGCCTCACACTCGTCCGACCATCTGAACTGGGCACCCTTCTAGGTCAACCTGGTCATCGGGGCTAAGATAGATGAAAACCCCTCCACGAACCGACGATATTAGCCTGCCAATCCCAAGAAACTCCAAATCTCTGTAGTTGATGCTGGTCTAGGCCCATTCTTGACTGCCTCAATCTTCTTCAGATCAACCTGAATACCCTCTGCTGATATAACATGACCCAGAAATGCAACTGAACTCAACCAGAACTCACACTTCGAGAACTTATCATACAACTGACTATCACTCAAGGTCTGAAGAACCACTCTAAGATGATGCTCGTGCTCCTCCCAGCTGCGGGAATATATCAAAATATCGTCAATGAAGACTATCACGAACGAATCCAAATAAGGCATGAACACTCGGTTCATCAAATCCATAAAAGTTGTTGGGGCATTTGTCAACCCGAATGACATCACCAAGAACTCATAATGCCCGAACCGAGTGCGAAAAGCCGTCTTAGGGACATCGGACGCCCTAATCCTCAACTGATGGTAGTCAGATCTCAAGTCAATCTTCGAAAATACATTAGCCCCCTGAAGCTGATCAAACAAATCATCAATCCTCGTCAATAGATACTTATTCTTGATTGTAACCTTATTCAACTGCCGATAATCAATACACATTCTCATCGATCCGTCCTTCTTCTTAACAAACAATACTGGCGCACCCCAAGGCGAAACACTCGGCCTAATGAAACCCTTCTCAAGCAAGTCTTGCAACTGCTCCTTCAACTCTTTCAACTTAGGCGGGGCCATACGATACGGCGGGATAGAAATGCAAAAGTCAATATCCCTGTCGGGTGGCATACCCGGCAGGTCTGAAGGGAATACCTCAGGAAACTCACGAACAACGGGCACAGAATCAATAGATGGAATCTCAGCACTAGAATCACAAACATATGCCAAATAGGCCAAGCACCCCTTCTTGACCATACGTCGATCCTTCACATAGGTGATAACACTACGGGTAGAATGACCAGGAGTCCTTCTCCACTCTAAACGAGGCAAACCCGGTAAGACTAAGGTCATAGTCTTGGCATGACAGTCCAAGATAGCGTGGTAAGGTGATAATCAGTCCATCCCTAATATGACATCAAAATCGACCATGTCCAGAAGAAGCAAATCTACATGAGTCTCAAGACCCCCAATCACCATTATACATGAACAATGGACATGATCACTCAACGAATCACTAGGCATAACCAGATACGATGCAAAATAAGATGACACATACGAGTACGTAGACCCTGGATCAAATAACACTGAAGTATCTCTATCACAAACCAGAACCGTACCTGTAATAACTACATTGGAAGCCTCAACCTCAGGCCTGGCTGGAAGAGCATAACATCGGGGCTGGGCCCCACCACCCTGAACTACATCTCTGGGACGGCCTGCTACTGGCTGGCCTCCACCTCTAGCGGCCTGAGCTCCACCTCTAATACCTCTACCTCCACCTCTAGCACCTCTACCCCCACCCCTAGCTAGCTAGGCGGGCTGTGGAACACTCGGTGCCTGAACCATGGCACGGGAACCCTGAAGCTGAGAGTTACTCGGTGCTCGAGGGCAATACCTAGCAATGTGCCTCGTGTCGCCATAAGTAAAACAAGTCCTCGGCTGCTGGGGCTGACGACCCTGGAAACTCTTAAGCGGCGGTGCACTAATAGGAGCTAGTGGTGCACTGTAGGACTGCTGATCAGAATATTGCATCTAAGAACCACTGCCACCTGAAGCACCGTGAAAAACCTGAAGTGCTGACTGAAAAGGCATAGGAGGATGACCCCTACCATATGAATCCCTACCTCCTGAAGAGGTACCACTGAATCTACCTGAATGATGGGGCCTCTTGTCCGACTCTTGACCACTTCCCTGTGACAGAACCATCTCCACTCTCGTGGCCACATTGGCCGCCTCCTAGAAAGATATCTCACTCCCAGTCTCCCTAGCCATCTAAAGACGAATCGGCTGAATAAGTCCATCAATGAACCTCCTCACCCTCTCTCTCTCTCTCTCTCTCTCTCGGTGGGAAGTATGACAAGAACATGACGAGCCAAGTCGATGAATCTGGTCTCATACTGGGTAACAGTCATAGAACCTTGCCGGAGACGCTCAAACTGCCTCCGATAGGCCTCTCTCTGAGTGATAGGGAGAAATTTCTCCAAAAATAGCTGAGTAAACTGCTCCCAAGTCAAAGCTGGCGATCCGGCTGGTCTAACCAAACAGAAATCCCTCCACCAAGTCTTGGCGGATCCAGACAAGCGAAAAGTAGCAAAATCGACCCCATTGGTCTCAATTATCCCTATGTTCCTAAGAACCTCGTGACAGCTGTCTAGATAATCCTGGGGATCCTCAGTAGATGCACCGCTGAAAGTAATAGTGAAGAGCTTGGTGAAACCTATCCAACCTCCACAAAGCCTCCAAAGACGTAGCTGATCAGTCACCGGTCTGTGATGTTGTTCGGCTGAAGAAGCGGTACATGACCTCGCCATTCGCGTAAGGACAAGAGTAGGGGTTTCAATTTAGCACTGAGAGAACAAAATCGCATGACAGGAAAGAATGAATGTGGAGTTTTTCCTAACTCTGTAGCCTCTGGGGGATAAATACAGATGTCTTTGTACCGATCCCTCAAACTTTACTAAACTGGTATGTGAACTATGAGACCCATGTAACCTAGAGCTCTTATACCAACTTGTCACGGCCCTGATTTTCCATCCTCAGGATTCGTGATGGCGCCTACTGATGAGAGCTAGGCAAGTCGATCTTTTAACTGCTTACTTCATTACCAAATTATTTCCTTTTAGCAAACATAAAGCGATAACGTAATAACAGCGGAAATTTAATTTGAAGCGGAAGAAAACAATGAAATAGCTGAACTTTGTACCTATTACAACTGTTTAAATCTTAATTACCCAAAACCTGGTGTCACAATGTCACAGACTGTCTAGGATTAACTACATACAGGGTCTGAAGAAAACAACAATACACTGTTTCGGAATATAAAGAAAATGAAACAGAACATAGGGATAGAGGGAGACGTCTGGGCCTACGGACGCCTGCAGGTCTACCTTGGATCTCCGGGTGGAGCGAAGGAAGCCTCCAAGCTACGGTCCAAGAGCTGCTCCGAGATCTGCACATAGTGCAGAGTGTAGCATCAGCACAATCGACCTCATGTGCTAGTAAGTGTCTAGCCTAACCTCGGCGAGGTAGTGACGAGGCTAGGACCAAACTACCAAATAAACCTGTGCAGTTATATAATATACAGTGGAAAGTAAAGCAGAATAAACAAATAAAGATGGGAAGGGGAAACATGCTTCGGGGAACAACAGGTAAAAACAGAATATCAAGAGAATTATAGGGAACCAAAATCTAACTACTAACCAGGATAAGGAAAACAAAGGCAGATTTCACTTTTATTTCACATCTTGTTGCAGGCGTGAACCCGATCTCATACCTCATATCTTATGGCAGGCGTGTCACCCGCTCCCATTTTATTTATCTCGTGGCAGGCGTGCCACCCGCTCCCATTTTATATATCTCGTGGTAGGCGTACCACCCGCTTCCATTTCATTATATCTTGTGGTAAGCGTACCACCCACTCCCATTTTATTATATCTTGTGGTAGGCATACCACCCGCTCCCATTTCATTATATCTTATGGTAGGCGTACCACCCGCTCCCAGTTACAAACCAACAATAATCACAAGGAATCCCGGCAAGGGAGCAATGATATCTCAACAATATCCTGACAAGGGAACAATAATATCAAACAAACATCCCGGCAAGGGAACAATAGTGATAATAACATGTGAGGCATAGGAGTCATAATAAATTATAACACAAGACTCACGGGCATGTTTGACACCGACGTATCCACAATTAACACGTAGCAAATAGACACAACTCCTAATCCCTCAAGCTAAGGTTAGACCAAACGCTTACCTCGATGCCACGAACACAATTCACGTTTTAATTTTAACTTTACCCCTTGATTCCACCACCAATTTGCTCGAATCTAGCCACAAGTTACTTAATTACATCAATAAACACTAAATGAATAAACCCCAATGCATGAAACTGAGTTTTCCAAAGTTTTACCGAAAAAGTCAAAAATCGCCCACGGGCCTACATGGTCAAAACCCGAGGTTCGAACCAAAACTAGATTATTCATTCCCCCACGAACTCAAATATATAATTTGTTTTGAAATCGGACCTCAAATCGAGGTCCAAATCCCCAATTTTTTAAAAACCTAGGTTCTACCCAAAACACCCAATTTTTCCCATGAAATGTCTTAGTCTGCTTTCTGTTTGTTTGTTTTTTTCTATTCATCGTAGGTTGTCGTTGTTCCTCTTTTTTTTTTCTTTTTTTATAGTTGGCTTGGGTCGTATGTAATTTGCGACCGTTAGCGCGGTGACTTTGTATAAAGAAGATTTTTTTTTTTGTTATTTGCCTTGTACTTTATCTTTGTTTTCGCTTTTCGTGATTTTGGTACGGGATGGGTTCCCGTATGGTGAGACCCAGTCTCCCCTTCCCTTTTTATTTTGTCACGGCACTTGGCCTTAGATATATTTCGAACTTTTCTCTTTGGCGATGGCTCGTGGCCGTAAAGGGTGTTATTTCGAACTTATCGATATAGTAACCCGTCGTCGTTCGATCGAGGTCGAACTCTTCTTTTTGGCAAAGGCCCTTGGCCTTAAAGGGTGCTATTTCGAATTTATTGAAATAGTAACCCGTCGTCGTTCGATCAAGGTCGAACTCTTCTTTTTGGTGAAGACCCTTGGCCTTAAAGGGTGTTATTTCGAACTTATCGAAATAGTAACCCGTCGTCGTTCGATCGAGGTCGAACTCTTATTTTTGGCGAAGGACGTTGGCCTTAAAGGGTGTTATTTTGAATTTATTGAAATAGTAGCCCGTCGTCGTTCGGTCGAGGTCGAACTCTTCTTTTTGACGAAGGCTCTTGGCCTTAAAAGGTGTTATTTCGAACTTATCGAAATAGTAACCCGTCGTCGTTCGATCGAGGTCGAACTCTTCTTTTTGCCGAAGGCCCTTTGCCTTAAAGGGTGTTATTTCGAACTTATCGAAATAGTAACCCGTCGTCGTTCGACCGAGGTCGAACTCTTCTTTTTGGCGATGGCCCTTTGGCCTTAAAGGCTGTTATTTCGAACTTATCGAAATAGTAACCCGTCGTCGTTCGATCGAGGTCGAACTCTTCTTTTTGGCGAAGGCCCTTGACCTTAAAGGGTGTTATTTCGAACTTATCGAAATAGTAACCCGTCGTCGTTTGAACTCTTCTTTTTGGCGACGGCCCTTTGGCCTTAAAGGGTGTTATTTTGAACTTATCGAAATAGTAACCCGTTGTCGTTCAATCGAGGTCGAACTCTTCTTTTTGGCGAAGGCCCTTGACCTTAAAGGGTGTTATTTCGAACTTATCGAAATAGTAACTCATCGTCGTTCGATCGAGGTCGAACTCTTCTTTTTGGCGAAGGCCCTTGGCCTTAAATGGTGTTATTTCAAACTTATGGAAATAGATCTTCTTTTTGGCGAAGGCCCTTGGCCTTAAAGGGTGTTATTTCGAACTTATCGAAATAGTAACCCGTCGTTGTTCGATCGAGGTCGAACTCTTTTTTTTGGTGAAGGCTCTTGGCCTTAAAGGGTGTTATTTCGAACTTATTGAAATAGTAACCCGTCGTCGTTCGATCGAGGTCGAACTCTTCTTTTTGGCGAAGGCCCTTGGCCTTAAAGGGTATTATTTCAAACTTATCGAAATAGTAACCCGTCGTCGTTCGACCGAGGTCGAACTTTTCTTTTTGGCAAAGGCCCTTGGCCTTAAAGGATGTTATTTCGAACTTATAGAAATAGACCCGTCGTTGTTCAATCGAGGTCGAACTCTTCCTTTTGGCGAAGGCCCTTGCCCTTAAAGGGTGTTATTTTGAACTTATCGAAATAGTAACCCGTCGTCGTTCGATCGAGGTCGAACTTTTCTTTTTGGAGAAGGCCCTTGGCCTTAAAGGGTGTTATTTCGAACTTATCGAAATAGTAACCCGTCGTCATTCGATCGAGGTCGAACTCTTCTTTTTGGCGAAGGCCCTTAGCCTTTAACTTATCGAAATAGTACCTCGTCGTCAGTCCCAGTTTTTTGAGAGTCAGGCATCCTTCGGGGGAGTCCCGATTTGCTTGATATTGTTTGCATTGGAGGGCATAATGTTGGAGAGTATGAAACGTTGCTATTTCTCTTATGTTCATTTTGTGCCCATATTGGAGTTCCTTTGCCTGATTCTGGCCTTTTGGCCTGAAGATGTTATCGACGGGTGATATTTTGGTTGTCTTGTAGTAGTTTCTCATTCTTTAATTGAGATATTTCTTTGCTCGTTCGCCCACGCGGCATTTGTGTTCCTGCTTGAGCAAAGAGCAGAAGGTGAGTTAAAATGATATTTTCCTTACACCCATCCGATTGACCGGTGAATGAAAGCAGGTTTGTAACGTTGCTCGTTTTGTTTGGCATTTCGACGGTTGATGGGGCGAGGATTTCTAAATTCAGTGACTCTATTTAGCTCCCTTTCCCCTTCTATGCTGCGACTTTGTCTTACGTGGGTTGGGTTTTGCCTTAACACTCTTTCTGGTGGGTAATCGTGTTTCTTGTCTTTGATCTGGAAGAGACTAGGAAACTTCACTAAGAAATCCCCACAGATGGCGCGAAATTGTTTGACTCAAAAGATATTGGAACTTTTTTGAATAAATCAATCAAAAGAAAGTGAAGGGGTAAATCTTAGTTAGACATAATAAATTACAGATCAATGAGCTAATTGGAAGAATAATATATGAGATAAAATAGAGATAATCGATCTTATTGAAACTTTTCATTGTGGCTCCCATTAATCAATGGGAGAGGCAGTTTACATGTTTTTCCAGAGATAACTTCTTTCTTATGAAGATTACAAGGAGAGAACTTCGGAGATAGGATGGAAAGGAGCCCCCCTTTAATCGAAGGTTTTCCCCATCTATACATAGTCAAGTTCCTTTGCAATTTACTTGGTCCGACACTCTCTCACACCAAGTATGCCTTGGTCGTCCTCTAGACATTGTTCCTTCTGACTCGATGGGTATCGAGAGTGCCGAATATAGAGTAAGTCATGTCGTCTTTTGCTGCCTTATCGCTGAGCGGGACGTTGGTCAGCTTGACCGTGACGGTCAAATTTTGACCAATACAAATATAAATTTACTCTAAGTTGTTGAGCGAAATGGATGGGCAGGGGTGTAGGTGTTGGTCCAGATATTTAATATTCCACATCGATATATTAAGACATTCAAATAAACTGATTCTTTGAGCTATTTTATCTATTTTCTTAAAGTTTTTGAAATTTCAAATTCTTCCCCAAAGCTTTCTAAATTAGGTACTTGAAAATTTGTGCCCGTTTGGACATATAAAATTTTTGCTTTTTTCTAAAAAAAAATTGAAAATATTGTTTGGTTATCCTTATCTTACCAATTTTTTCAATTTCATTTTTAAATGCATTTTCAAATTTGAAAAACTTGTTCTTACAGTTTTTCAATTGAAAATGTATTTTCACTAATTTTTAATTTTACAAATTTACCCTATACTTTTAAAATTTATAAAATGACCCCATCAATTATTAACCTACAACTACCCACGTATTTCCTCTCGACTATCAGATGAAGTTACTGCAGCGTATAATGAACCCTTTTCTTGTGATGACTACCAAGTTGCTAAACAATTGCATGTTTGATTGTTTATTTCAAGTAGTATAATTAAATTGGGACGGTTTTAATATTTTTACAAGTTATGTGGTATAAATCATATTTCATGGTTTTGCAAAAAAAGACATTCAAATATGTTGCAAAAATTATAACCAAACACAACTTCATCTTCAATTCAAATTTTAGTGAAATTCCAAATTTGAAAATTTATTTTGAAATTCATGGCCAAACGCCTACTTAGAGAATACTTGTAAATGCAAATGCTTCCTAGCTTTGATAGTTGTGAAATAAATTAAAAAGCAAGTTGAATAGTTTGTGGGGTTACAGCCTACATATGAACCTGTAGGAAACGTACTGTTAATTTAAACTTCAATTTCTTTTTAAAGAGATCACTTTTACCTACCTACGAAGGAAGGCCAATATCGTCGTTGGAATTCGCAATCAAATCCGCTAATTCCCTCCCTGTTGCAGTTCTTGTTTCTTTAACTATTTCAGTTGCATATAAAGTTTTTATTTGTAAATGAATTTTTGATTTAGAATAGAAAAAATATTTAAATTTATCCATGTACTATTTGAAATTGCTTAATTTTAAAATTTTTGGTTCATTCATATCCTTAGCAAATTATCTCATATTTCCCGCCATTTTCATTAGTGAAACTCAAATATGAAATGCGTTCATTACTCAAATGGTCACTCAACAATCCCAAATTATCTTCTAAAGTCACTTTTCTTTCGTTTGTAACAATAAAGTCACTTAGCTAAACCTATTGCACTCAGAATGTCATTCAACTAGATTTTCAAAATTTTTGATTGTCAAATGCCGATTTTACCCTCTAAATTATTAATTTTTATAACTTTTAAATATTATAATTTTTTCTCTTTTTAATCTACATTGTAGACTTACCTATAGAATAAATATATATTATTTATAAAATAAAAAAATAATTTTCAGCTCATATAATGACGGAATAATAATATAATTGAGCATAATTTTCAAGAATATATAATGTGTATTATAAAAATACCTTTATTTAAAATATATAATGTGTATTATAAAAATACCTTTATTTAAATAATTTTATATTACGTGCATGAAATATATATTTTAAAACCTTTATTTTCTTTCATTCTCAATTGTGTAAATAATTTTTAAAATTTTTGTTGTTAATACTACAATTATTATTACGAACAAATTATTCTAATTAATTTTTTAACTATGCTCATTGTTTTGTTATTCTAGTATTATATATGCTTAAATACTTTTTATTTTTTTAATTTATAAATAAAATTTATTTATTCTATAGGTAAGTCCATAATATTAATTTAAAAGGGAAAAATCATAATATTAAAAAGTTAAAAAAATAAAAAGAAGATAAATGTTTATAATTAGAGGGTAAAATAGGTATTTGAGTGGCCTTCTGAGTGCAATAGATATAGTTAAGTGACTTTGTTGTTACAAACAAAAGAAAAGTGACTTTAGGAGATAATTTGGGATAGTTGACTCAACATGAAATATGTAGACTTCATATGTCCAAATTCTTCGGAAAAGATCCAATTTTGGGCTAAACTTTTGATAGTGTTTCAACATGGAATTTTTACCTCCTACAACAAAGGTTAACGCCTTATTTATTTTAAATAAATGTCATTTAAAAAAATTATATTCTATAGATACCATTTAAGGTTTATATCAAAATATTTAATTTTGGTTACCTCCTAGCCCTAAGCCACTAAATACGCTATTGAGTTACACTATTTTCTTTCTCTCTCTACTTTGATACATCCCATTCTCTTTCCCCATTCCCCGAAAATACGATGCTCAATCTCAAAATTCCTTTCACCCACACTATTTTCTTTCCATTCCGATCAATTCTTGCACCGAATTGATGCAGTAATGCATATAATGAAGTACCGAAATTACCTATTTTTAGTAATAATGTTAGTACAATTCATCTAGCAATTTATTCCATTAAAGTGGCTCTATGGCATTCAGATTAGAAAATGTTCCAGGTTTGGCTTAATTTTTATTTTGGAAGATAATTTGTGTTTGTATTTGGTTTTGGAAGAACGTAAGAAGAAGAAGAGATGCCAACCCTAGGTTGTTGTGTAGATGCTGCTGTTGTTTCCCCTCCTCTCGGCTATGCCTTCTCGCGGGATAGCTCTCTTCCCGCGCCGGAGTTTTATACCTTCGGCGTACCTACGACAAATTCGGCGAAAATTAGGGTTTGTTTTTTAACAAAGACGACGGAGTTTGGGGCTGAGCAACTTGATTTTCTATTAATATATTTTAATGTATTTTCATGTATTTCCTTGTATTCATTATCTTTTTTTCATTGTAATTCAATGTATCTCGCTGTATTACATGTACTTCATTATATTCACTGTCTTTTTTTATTGTATTTCAATGTATCCCGCTGTATTCTAGGTATTTCATTGTATTCACTCTCTTGCTATATGTCATGAATGTATTTATATGTTTTTGTAATTAATATAATTTATGTATTCATATGTATTATATAATTTCTTTGAAAAATGCTATGTTTTGGGGGAATTTTTCGGTTGGGAATCTTTTTTATAACTGAAAATACAAATTTTGTGTGCTATAATTGAGTTTGTTGAGTTATATTAGGAGTCTATTATGTTAATTGATTCACTTTCCGTTTTAAAAACAGTGTAATCCCCTATTTTATGTCATGAATACAGTCGAATACAATAATCTATCCAACTGTAATCCCATGTTTCACTCCATGAATACAGTCGAATACACTCGAATACAACAACTGATTAGCTGGACTTCCCTGATTCACGCCTATTTTTGCTACTGTATTCATGAATATAATAGCTTAAATACATCAAATACATCTTATAACCACTGAAAAGGCATCTATAATATGTAATATAGCAAATGGTATCTATAGATGGCTAATTACTACTAAAAGATAGCGCTTTATGAAAATTTCTCTTTCAATATTCCCTGAGATTGAAGCTCCATTATGGATCAAGAAAAATAACAAGTTTTTTCTTAATAAATGGAGTTAAAATGAGACAAAAAAGTTTAATGGATTGGAAGGCAAAGGTCTTCAATTTTTTTTTATTTTTTTGGTTTCTCATCCGGTATTCGATACCCACATTGGGACCTGACTAATCCGGATTCGCGTCGGAAAGTCCCATATTGGGGGATAAAGCTCCCTAACAAAGGCGACTCCATACTCAGGGACTCGAACTCGAGACCTCTGGTTAAGGATGAAGGAGTACTTACCACTCCACCACAACCCTTGTTGGTGTCTTCAATTTATTATAGTCTAGGAGCAAATTTGAATCGTTTTCCTTTACAATATGAAATTCAATTAAAATAATTAATTTGAATTTAAATAATAGCTAAAAAATTTACAAAACTTTTTCTTCTAATTTTAAGGTAAATACCAATTTCCATATCTTCAACATTCACATACTGTATTTTGAAAAATATTACTACCCAATCAGGGCATAATATATTAATGACGCGTTCAATTGAACTCATAACTTTCGATGCGGATTAAAATTATGTAAAAATTACCAAAATAGTAGTTTAAAAATATAATATGTTCAATATTAAAACTTTAAAAGTTAACCTATAGAGTTGTAACTTTCAAAAGCCTTTTTTAGGATTTTAATTGTATAAGTAAATTCTTTTCAACTCCAAGGTAAATACCAATTTCCAAATCTTCAACATTCACATACTGTATTTTGAAAAATATTACTACCCAATCAGGGCATAATATATTAATGACGCGTTCAATTAAACTCATAACTTTCGATGCGGATTAAAATTTTATATGTAAAAATTACCAAAATAGTATTAAAAATATAATATGTTCAATATTAAAACTTTAAAAGTTAACCTATAGAGTTGTAACTTTCAAAAGCCTTTTTTAGGATTTTAATTGTATCTCTTGGTTGTCCTCACAGTTTCCGGAACCAAAATGTGTTTTTTTTACTCAAACTACACAAATAGGTGGTAAAAAAAAAGTTACATTTTTATATATAACGCCACAATACTTGGCGCTATACATTAACAGTAACGGAACCGTTAATGTATAGCGCTAGGTATTGTGGCGTTATACTGTAAAAGCTGACATGGCCAGGTATAGCGCCACAATACATGACGCTATACATAGATTTTCCTGGCCCCACCAATAATTTCGGACTTCAATAATTCAAAAGCGTATAGTGCCAACGTTTTTGGCGCTATACATATATAAAAAAAATCCGGCTAGCCATTTCCTATATAAAGAGGTTAGTATTGTATAGAAATTCATCCAAAAAAATTTGTTAACTCTTATTGAAACGTTTATTGTTCTTAAATTCTCCAACAGTTTTTCATTATGTCTGAAGAGCGTAGAATAAGCGTTTCATTATATTGGGGGGTGAGGTTGTGATGTAGAATAATTCTGTGGGCTACAGTTTACCTGCTCAGTGTCATGTTAAATTGCCACTTACAATAGAGTACGATAAATTGATATCGTTATTATACAAAAAACTGAGTGTGAGGAAACGTTCAGTTACAGTTAAAGTAACCGGAAGATATCCGTATTCCGTCACTCCGCAAGGGGTTGTTTTTTACTCGGAGTTTAACATCGACGATGATGAAACTTTGAGTGATTTTTTGAGGACTCCGGACGAATGTCGGAAATTTCTTGTAATCACAATGTTGGAGATGTACGTGAAGGTCGAAGACGTTCCCAAAAACGAGGTTGTGCGTAGCAGAGATAACCCTCAGTCATCGGGTGGTTATTCTGGAGCAGTTTTTGCCGGACAGGTTCCGGATGAAAGAGTTTTCATTGATTTAAACTTATCACCAGCGGTGAATGAGCAACGAGAAAATAATTTATACCCTGCTTTCCATAATTCACAAGATGAGTGGTAAGCTTTAATTTTCATTTGTGTTAATTATGTATATTTTTGGTGTACTTGAATTTGTATTAATGCTCATATATTTAATAGGGGGTACCAGCCGGATATGAATTTTACAAGTGGCCTATCTGGTAGTCATCACCTAATTGAAAACGTCTATCATGGAATTTCATCACATTACGACTTGTAAGTGAAGTGATATAAAACCATATGGATATCATTTATTAATTCAATAGCTTATATTTTTGTTGGTTGTGCAGTGAAAACGAGCAAGTTGAACCACCTGTACTCACTCAATTAACGGAA
This sequence comes from Nicotiana sylvestris, assembly GCF_000393655.2. Lineage (NCBI taxonomy): Eukaryota > Viridiplantae > Streptophyta > Magnoliopsida > Solanales > Solanaceae > Nicotiana > Nicotiana sylvestris. The sequence continues at coordinate 16,025,248 of NC_091064.1, forward strand.
AACGACGTATTACATCGGGATCTGGCAGATGCACAGAGTGAGGAACAGAACAGTGATTATGATAACAATGCCGATGAATCCGGAGACGAGACACCCTTTTTTCGTGAGGATGGAGATGAACAAGATGAGGAGGAATGACCTGATTTGAAGAGAGACCCACCTAGACGAAGAGTGTACGAGTCCGAAGTGTCGTTTCATTCAAGGGAGATTTCTTACATTGATAGCTTGCCAACCGTGTCGGATGTGGAAACTCTCACAAGGGATTTTGATGAAATCCGGACAGCAATGTGGGATGAGTCTAGACCAACGATGCTTGCAAAGGGGATGCTTTTTCCTGATAAAGCACGCTTAAGCAGGGCTTGTAAAATGCACACCGTAAAAGAGTGTCGTGAGATGCAGGTATGAGAGTCAAGTCCGATGGTATACAAAGTTGTTTGCCGCAGGTGGTTTTGGCCATGTAATTGGATGTTGCGTGCTACCAAGAAGAAGACAGGTATGTGGAAAGTGGGTAAATATATTTCCACCCACACATGCGAAATGGACACATTCAACGGTAATCACTTCAACTTGGATATGCATAGGACGTTATGTGTGTCTTCTCTCGCCTATAAATAACGGGCTCATTGTAATTATTTTGTGTGCTCAAAATTTAGTAAAAGCAAATATTTCAATACAAGTAAGGTTTTTTTACATTACAGATCCAACACATCCCTGCAGAGGGGGAGATTATGATGGGCATCATACTCTCGTGCAAGAGTACGACGCATAACCCACCTACAAGCTAGAAGGAGTTGCGGAATTTCTACATTAGCCGGTAGCTGTGGTAGAGGTGGCTGAAACTGCAGAAATCGCTCCCAGGCCCAAACCTAACATACAAAGTTGACGTAAATTATAAGATTAACTATAACTAAGTAGAATTGTAACTAATGGACATATTATTTGAATATATTGTCACATGTAGAAGTGGCAGAAAGCCACAAACATCTCTCTGTGTGCCGATGCAAGCCCGACACATCTGCCTGTACAGGTATGAGATGACAGCACCACCCCAGCTGTAGATGGATGTATCCTCGAACCGGGCAATATGATGCAAAAAACGGAGGCTCACTAGGTTCCCCGAAGTGTTCGGGAACAAGACCCCCCCCCCAAATAGAAAGAGCAACAACAGCCTCGTATATCGCTGTACATTCACCTCCGCTGACTCGTCGCTGATAGTATGGTGGATCTGCACCAGGTGGTCTCTAATGGGGACCAACTATATACGACTGGACCCAGACGCTACCTCCTCGGTCTCCGGCATGAAACCCGTGAGCATGTGCAACATATCCCAATATGCCTGCCGCGAATAATATCTCATGGTCGCAGGCAGTAAAACTGGCAAGCCATCAGCGGACATGCCATATAAAATCTCAGCGTCCTGCAGTGTGATGGTGGCCTCACCGATTGGCAAATGGAAAGTGTGCGTCTCCGGTCGCTAGCGCTCAATCAAGGCCGTGATCAAAGCATAGTCGAGCTGTATCCGGCCAATCCTAACAATCCTATATAATCCCATTTCCTCCAGGTAATGGACCACGTGGGGATGTAGAACGCGGGGAGGACTCAAAAACTCCCACAATAGATCCACTCTCCTAGCCCGGAAAGTCTGCGTAAGCAACTGTCCGTCCAATATATACTCGGATCTATGCTGGGGCTGTAGGGCTAATAGATCCAACGTCCGAGGGCCGGGATGTATAGTTGCGTCCATGTAGTCAACTGTAAACTATCATTAAACTATCATTAATAATTATGTGTTTTTTATTATAATTTGAATTCATATTTTTTAATAACTTAATTGTACAAATTATATATATATATATATATATGTGTGTGTGTGTGTGTGTGTGTTTATTATAATTTAAATTATTATTTTTTAATAACTTAATTGTACAAATTATATATATATATATATATATATATGTGTGTGTGTGTGTGTGTGTGTGTGTATGTGTTTATTATAATTTAAATTATTATTTTTTAATAACTTAATTGTATAAATATATATATATATATATATATATATATATATATAATTATGTGTTTTTATTATAATTTAAATTATTATTTTTTAATAACTTAATTGTACAAATTATATATATATATATATATATATATATATATATATATATATATATATATATATATATATATATATTTACCTAATGTGTTTTTATTATAATTTAAATTCATATTTTTTAATAACTTACTTGTACAAATTACTAATTATATATGTTGATACAATTATTAACTTAATTGTACAAAGTTTGCATTTTCAAATACCAGTATAAGATACTTAAACAAAAAGAATTCTAAGCTAAAATACTACACATTACTACGCTACAAGGCTCTAAATTTTACTATGCTATAAGGGTCTACGTTTTACTAGGCTAAAAATGTCTAAATTTTACTACGCTAAAAAATAATCTAAACTAAGCATAAACAACAAATAAATTTAATTGCAAATAAAATACAAAACGGAATAAAAAGACATATATATAAATCAGGATATTAACAGACAAATTTATTTTACTAATTTATATTTTATTAGAAAACACTAATATTAAATTCGGATAAATTTAACATGCTAGTTTCGAAAAAAAACACAAACCGAAATAGAACACATACAAATCAAATAATATACATTATTATAAATGTTTCAACTTAAAATAAATCGAAATACCTCGATTTAGAATTTTGGCAAAGCAAAAAGATTGAAATTTTGACTCCGGAATTGTAAATCAACAATAGCACGAAACTCTACTCGAATGTGAGACCCTTTTTCCTCGAGTTTTATGTGTCGGGGGACCCAATTTTATCGGAGAAGAAGACGGAGGGGTATAAAAAATCTATGTATAGCGCCACAATACCTGACGCTATACATTAATGCGCTATGTATAGCGCCACAATACCTGGCGCTATACATTAATGCGCTATGTATAGCGCTATGTATTGTGGCGCTATACCTGGCCATGTCAGCTTTTACAGTATAGCGCCACAATACCTGGCGATATACATTAACGGTTCCGTTACTGTTAATGTATAACGCCAGGTATTGTGGCGCTATATATAAAAATATAACTTTTTTTTAACCACCTATTTGTATAGTTTGAGTAAAAAAAAAAACCACATTTTGGTTCCGGACTCGTCCTCACGCACGCTCCAAGAAGAAGTATATCATTCTCTTCGCACCGATTCGTTTCCCTCTTTTTCTAATTAAACACACACACGCACTTTCTCTCTCTCTCGTAAAAGTCACAACATCATGAGGAGGCTATTCGGCAGAGGTTCCGCCGGAGATTCGCCGCAGCAACCTTCGCCGTCACCATCGCCGCCACTGTCCTCTCTTCACTCCTCCGTTAACATTGCAGCTGGTCCGGCGAGACCGATACGTTTCGTGTACTGCGATGAAAAAGGAAAGTTCCAGCTCGATCCGGAAGCCCTTTCGATACTTCAACTCGTGAAGGAGCCAGTTGGTATTGTCTCCGTTTGTGGTCGCGCTCGTCAAGGCAAGAGCTTTATACTTAATCAGGTAAATTTCAGTAAAGTTAGAGATTAAAGTAAAGCCTTTTTGTATGTTTTTAGTTAATTATGTTAATTGAGGTTTGTAACTTAATGTTATTGTCCGATTCTGTATGAGAGTGAAGGTAATGCTGGGGTTTTGCTTGTCACTGCTAGTTTTGGTTAGAATTGGGATTTTGGAAGATATTCGTCAATTATTTAACTGTTTGATGACTAGAATTATCAGCATATTGCTCTGAAACTTGAGATACAGGATCATTAAATCAATTAATCAACTATGTCTTAGCTCCAGGCTTTAGTGCAAGTGGCAAAAGTTGAGGGACGTGTGACTTAGTTCACATGTTCGAGCCTTGTGCCATTCGAGCTAAGCCTGCTCTCTAAGTGGAGAAGGATATAGAGGGGGGCCCATACCGAGTTTCAAAGGCTGTCGCTGGTCCTAAATGTTTTCCCTGGATCATCCAGAAAAAAGAGCCTTAATCAAATGGTACCATTAAAAAAAGAAAGAAAGAGGTAGAGCAAAAATGTATTTGGAAGAATTCACGAAGCACAATGGGATTAGATGTTGGGGAAGATATTTATGAGTTGGTTGAAGGATGTTCTTTGTACAGCCTTAACTATTTTATGTTAGCTCAACTTGCTTATCAAGATTAGTTAGGTTTCTTTCTAGGGGAGGTCTAACCTATCAGAGATTTTTACCTTTAGAAAGTATACATAACTCAGTAAATTTATAAATAAAAACAAAGCCCTTTTTCGTGGTTAATTATGTTTCTTAGAGTTTGTAGTTTAGTGTTATTGTTTCCGATTCTGTATGAGAGTGAGTGTGAGTTTATGACTGTCTTCTGGTCCTGTTTGTTAGGGTTTTGCCTGTCAATGTTGTAGTTTCTAGTTTCTGGTTAGAATTGGGATTTTGGAAGCTAGTATCCAACTATTTAATTGTTTGAGGACTAGAATTATCAAGCACATTGCTCTAAGTCTTGAGATACAGAATCACTAATCAATCAATCAAGGTAGGCCTTAATCCCCATGGAGACAAAACCGGTAGGCAATTTCTTTCCATCCGTCTAAGCTTTGGTGGACAGAATTACATGGTACTTGTGCTGTTGAGAGGTAGCTGCTCGCCTAGTCCACTGTTGTGGAATTAGTCGAGGGGTTTGCTAGTTGACCCAAATACCATCCAAATGTTGGAATCGGCTATATGAATCCTCAGTTCATTTAAGCTCAATTCATATCATCATCATACCAATTAAAATTAAAAGTGAAAAGTTAGTTTAATACATACATAAATAATAGTCATAATAATAATATTAGAAGTTCTCGAATAAGACTAAATCTTATTCCTCCCTACTATATATCACATATACGGATCTTTCTATTGAATGTCAGTTAAAAATTGGAACTGGAACTATATAGCGAAAATTAGCATGGGCCCTGCACAAGGATGACACGCACTAATCGAGTGCCAAAACAATGGACTTTTTCTTCCATTGTACCATTAAAAAAAGAAAGAGGCAGAGCAGAAACGTGTTTGGAAGAATCCGCAAAATACACTGGGATTAGAATGCTGGGAAATATATAAATGGATTGGTTGAAGGAGTTAAACTGTATGACCTTAACTATTGAGTTAGTTCAACATGCTTATCTACACGACACAACAAGTATTTGCTTCAGTTCATCTAAATTGTTTGAAGGGGAGCCTTTGAGCAACGTCAAAATTGTCTCTCTGTGATCTATAGGTCATGAGCTCAAGCCGTGGAAGTAACCATTAATGCTTGCATTAGTGTAGGCTGTCTACATCACACCCCTTGGGGTGCGACCCTTCTTCGGATCCTGCGTAAACACGGGATGCTTTGTGCACCAAGCTGCAATTTTTTCATCTAAATTGTTTGTTAAAGTTCCAGAAAAAAGATAATGACCAAGGAATCTGGAGTTCGAGTTCACTGTCATTTTCTGCTTACTGTAGTCATCTGCCCAATATCAAAGAAAGATACCTTTGTTCTGAGGATCAAAAGAGAGATGAACCATAATAAAAGGATGTCTGAATAAGAAACTATGTTTTGGAGGGTTTCAACTTTCTACTGGAGTTCACTATAGGTGGATGTATATAGTTTCCTAGATTTAGGGGTTTACACCTTGGATGGCTTCTCTTATTTGTTGTTTTAAGAGACTTTAATGTAAAGAGACTCAGTTAACCGTCAGTATCAGTTCAAGGCATAAGCACCCGATTTTTCTAGTTTTATGTGGTGGAAAGTTGCAGGAATAATCTATTAGAGGGAGACCATTCTGATTAACCATATGGAGGTACTATGGTTTTCTTTGTGCTTCTTCTGTAACTCCTTTTTATTGTCGCCTTATGCAGTAATATTGTCATCCTCTGTTTATATATTGTTCTTGTACATTTCATGCATATAATTGCAGTCAACTCATGAATCAAAGCCATAGCACAGTGACACTGTTCTTCTTTTAGAAACTCAATTGATTTATGTTATTAACAAGGTCTATTACAATAGGATAACTGCTATCTTAACTAATTACTTATAGCTATTTTACTTGCTCTCTCAAGTAAATTTCCGTATGTAACTTAGAGCTGCTTCCTACTTTGCTGAAAACATGTAACTGAGTGCCTGCTGTTTGCCCAGTAGCTTCTTGGCAGGAGTAGTGGCTTTCAAGTGGCGCCAACTCATCGTCCATGCACAAAAGGTATTTGGTTGTGGAGTGCACCTTTAAGGAGAACAGCTCTTGATGGAACGGAATACAACCTGTTACTATTGGACACAGAAGGAATTGATGCTTATGATCAAACGGTTAGTTTCTACCATTTAGCTTATTTATTATTGGGTTTATGAAGAAGGAATAACCTGCATACCGATAAGTGTCAATATTATTACTACTTACTCGCCTGGCACATGCTATATGGCTTATATACTATATTCTTATACATTTGGTGTTGCTAAACTTTTCACTAGCTGAAGGAACTGTAATAGTATAATCCCAGAACATGTCTTCTTTTTTTCTTGTGTCCTGCCAATGACTGTCTTATGCCTTTTGTAAATATCTGTTTTGTTTTGCTGTTTCGCAGGGAACATATAGCACACAGATATTCTCCTTGGCGGTCCTTCTTTCAAGTATGTTTGTATATAACCAGGTAAGGAGCACTTAAACATGGATCTCGTTGGCTTGTTTTGATATGACATTCTTGTTAGACTGTTTATCGTTATTCCCTCATGATTCGGTGAATTTCTACAGTTTGTTTTTTTGGTGTCCTCATAATCTCTTTAATCCTTTAATTTAGATGGGTGGTATCGATGAAGCTGCACTTGACCGCCTTTCTCTTGTCACTGAAATGACTAGACATATTCGTGTTAGAGCCTCCGGAGGAAGGGCCAGTGCATCTGAGCTTGGACAGTTCTCCCCAATCTTCGTTTGGTTGCTTAGGGTAATTCTGAATTTATTTATTTATATTTTCTTCTGTGCTTGCTTGTGTAACTGTTAACATATATTTTTTCTCTCTGCAAAAGGATTTTTATTTGGACTTGGTTGAGGACAACCGCAAAATAACTCCGCGGGACTACCTTGAACTAGCTTTGAGGCCAGTTCAAGGTGGTGGGAGGGATGTTTCTGCTAAAAATGAGGTATACACTATCCATTAGTGTTCTCTTTTGCTTTACTATGATGTAATTATTCAATTTCTATTATAACTATCCCTGTTTAAAAGACTGGTTCTGAACTTGCACGTCTTTTACATGTCAGAGTAAAACAAGAATGTTTTTATGTAATTCAGAAAGCATCCCTTTTTGTCTTCTAATGAGCTAGCGGTAGATTGGGTAACCGTTTGGAACTTCTGACTGCAGATTAGGGAATCCATTCGTGCTCTTTTCCCTGACAGAGAATGCTTCACCCTTGTGCGGCCTTTGAGCAATGAAAATGAGCTTCAGCGGCTAGATCAAATACCAGTCAGTGCTTAATACTTTCATATATTCCATTCTCTACTATCATAGCTTCTATCTAATTGTGATTCTGGTTGTGGAAACTCTTTAAATATTCTAATTGTGGTGCCAATTTTCACTTGCAGTTGGAAAACATGAGGCCAGAGTTTAAAGCAGGTCTTGATGCTTTGACAAGATTTGTTTTTGAGAGGACAAGACCCAAGCAAGTTGGAGGGACTATTATGACAGGACCGCTCTTTGCTCGTATAACTCAGTCCTTCCTGGATGCTCTTAACAATGGTGCAGTGCCTACCATCACCTCTTCATGGCAGGTTAGTGATATTCTTAATGGCAGATATACTGCCTTTTCCTTTCCACATTAGACGTTCTTCTCTGTATCTGCACAATTAGTGTGTCCAATAGTAATGTTATTCTTTTCATCACCAACACCCTTGACCCAAAAAAGCGACAAAAAGAAACCACTGATCATTGTTTCATGGCTATTATTCAATCCTTAATTAGATTGGCTTTTGGCACCAAGAAAGTGGCCCTGAACAGAAAGAACAAGGACTAATAGAGATCTTAAATCTAGGTCTTATAGCCTTATACTAGAGAAAAACTATTGGAGAAGGTAAGGAAGATCTTTTACAAGGTACCTAACTAGTCCCAAAGAGAATTTCTCAGTAACAAAGTCTTAGAAGTAGAGTTGCAGGTCCTCTCCTGTAAAGGTTGGTTATTTCTTAACGAGGACTCAGCACCATCAAGATACTATTTAGTTATTTAATTTTTGTTTTGGGTTAAGTTTATAAATTTCATTGGAATGGGCAAAAATCTGCCCGTATACAAGGAGTATACCAATAGTAGAAAACCTCACAAAAGGACATGGTTTTCTATGAATGATACCCATTAACAACAACAACAACAACCTACCCAGTATAATCCCACAATTGGGGTCTGGGGAGGGTAATGTGTACGCAGACCTTACCCCTATCTGGGGAGGTAGAGAGGCTGTTTCCGATAGATCCTCGGCTCAAGAGAAGGTGGAAAGGAAGAAAAGGGAAGAAGAAGAAGAAGAAAGAGGGGGGAGAAAGACAGACGAGGGAGACAAAAGACGATAAGGAAAAAGAAGAGGAAAAGTAGCATCAGATGAATGATAGCCATTCTTCTATACAAATTGGTACCTCATGGGTGCATCAAAAGTAAATAAGGGGATATAATCCTATAGACATCTTAAGTATACTATCAGAATATGTCGATTACTATTAAGAAGATATTTTACCAATTAAGTCAAGATCACCCTAAATTGATCCACGGTTCCAGATTATATTTAAAAAGTTATTACTCTAACTTAGTGTCACCTCAATAAAATGTCTCAATATAAGCGTTTCTTAGAGAGGCTACTCGTTCTTCTTCTCTTCTTAGAGATTCGTCGAATGTGTTCTTAGCCTTATTTGGAATTCAATTTTGTGATTTCTTGCTATTGCATGAGATTTACTGTCTCTTTGTTTCATTCATCATTATGGCTTGAATTGTTATGTTGGGGAACAACTGGCGCATTTGGTTCTGTTTGGTGTCCAGTTTCAAGGACATGAAGTTTGGAAATTAAAAAGAAAGTTTATAGTCTGGACACCAACTGATGTCTGATGAGCGTCATGCAAATGTTAAAAATCTGACATGATACCGATATATAACCGTAGTTTTGGTGTCTGGGTTGGGAAGTTCTTGCATGTTCTTATTTTATTTATCATGCTTCGTGCACAAGTGAATTAGTCATCTTCAGAATTGCTATGGTAGTCCCTCTTCATTTTTCACTTAAGAAAATATAAGGGAAGAAAAATCTGAGGTTAGTAAAACAGCATGACAAGCCAACAAGTGAATGATTTGTTGTAGAATCTTATGGATGTTATTTAACTTCCCATGGCATTGTTTTCATTACTGAAATGGTTTTCAGCTGAAGCCAAGTGCTACCATGTTAGTTCACTCTGTGTACCCAGCTTACGCTCCATAATGTATGCCATGTTTTCCATTTTGATTTCTGCAGAGTGTTGAGGAAGCTGAGTGTCAAAGGGCGTACGATTTGGCTGCTGATAGATACATGGCTTCTTTTGATCGTTCTAAGCCTCCGGAGGAAGCAAGTATTGCTTTGTTTTCATTGGTATCATTATCTGGTTGCTTCTAATATTTCAATCATTGCAGGGTGCACTAAGAGAAGCACATGAAGATGCAGCTCAAAAGTCCATGACAGAATTTAATTCTACTGCTGTGGGGGCTGGATCCATCAGGATGAAATATGAGAAGCGTCTCCAAAATTTCATAAAAAAGGCATTTGAGGTTAGTTTTTTCCTCCGTCATTTACTTCATCTATGGAGGATAAAGTGCATATGAGTGAAATAAACAATATGTTTGTGTCATAATACATTCCTTAGTGGAGGATGAGCTAATGCTAGTTTTTATTTTGCTTCTGCGCCATACGTATCCGCAGAAAAAAAAAGACAAAAAAAATTCACAAGTGTGCTTCTGCATTTAATAACTTCATTGCTTATATTCAAGAGATAGGTTAAATGGCCGGTACTAATGATCTTTGCCAATAGGTTAGCCAATAGACAACACTGGCTAGGTTCTAGGAAAAGTGTCATTAAGGGGGGGGGGGTGCATGCTGACAATTATTTAGTGAGATTAGGATTTGAACGATATCCAGGGACATGGTTTTCATATTATTGCTTCATTGGAGGTTTTTAAGTTTTTGAACTTAGTAGCATATGTTTTGTCTTTGAGCCATGGATTGGCCCTGGATGAAAACGAAATTCCTCCTGGCTTTCAGGGATGGTTCAAGTAATGCTTTCGGATAGAACGATTATCATTTCTCGTTAAATATGTTAATACGGAGAGCTTTTTCTATTTTTCTTAGAATGGCAGAACCTATTTGCACAGAAGTCAAGCTTTGGAATTTTCAGTTGATCTTCATTTTTTTGATAGGTAATGTAAGGATATTATTCCTGATGTAAAAATCAGCATTTTGGACATTTAATCTTCATTTAAAGTTGTAAAAAAGAGAAGACGAGAGAAATACTAAATGATTTAGCGAAAACATCCAAGACTGTTCTAGGATGATGAAATAAGGAAAAGTTCCTACTTAATAAAATTTTGTTCTTTGGGTAAGTGTACAATTGTTCTGCTTAGACTGTGTATTCGCACTAATAATGCTTGCATTAGCGTAGGCTGCCTACATCACGCCCTTTGAGGTGTGGCCCTTCCGATGGACCCTGCGTGAATGCGGGATGCTATGTGCACTGGGCTGCCCTTCAATATTGAGTTCAGTCAACTACCTGGTTATGAAATTATGATAGCTTCTTTCTTCGTAGTAGTGACCTGTGGAATAAGGATTTAATTCCTTCATTTACAGCTTTTTTCTCTGCTAACCAGGTGATATTTGAGTCAAAGTTTAGGCGTAGTGTATTTGGTCTTTGTTTTTCCCCAGATAAGTGCCTGTCCCTGTGTAATATCAGTTCTTATCTGTTTAATATCTATTCACGGGCCATCTGCTCACACGACATAGCTCTTTGACATTCTAGCTGAGTTTAGTTAAAGGTTTCTGGTCCCTTCAAATGGAATGACTTGTTGACCTAGATAGTTGTCAGGATGTTTATGGGTGCGAGTATCTCTGCTATGCTACTAAATAGCTCTTTTGAATTGTTCATTTGGTTTTTATGTTGATGCAGGAGCTTAAAAAGGATGCCTTTAGGGATGCTTATCTACAATGTTCAAATGCGATTCAGGACATGGAAAAGGAACTGAGGATGGCTTGTCATGCTCCTGATGCAAACATAGATGGTGTGCTTAAGGTAAGCCTTTTTCACAATAACTACTAGCCAACTTTTTGTGGCTAAACTGGAATTTAGGCATATTGGTTACCCACGTCCTGAAATGCATATGCCATATGCAGGTTCTTGATCGTTCAGTGTCCAAGTATGAAGCAACTTGCCAAGGTCCTGAAAAGTGGAGAAAATTGAGTGTCTTCTTACAACAAAGGTTTGCATATTAATTATTCTTTGTTGAAGCACTTGCTATTGGGAATATATATGTCACATTACATTGATTTTCCAGCTTGGAAGGTCCACTATTTGATCTCATCAAGAAGAAAATTGACCAGATTGGATCAGAGAAAACTACTCTTGCATTGAAGTGCCGCTCCATCGAGGATAAGATGAACTTACTTAACAAACAACTGGAAGCTAGTGAGAAGTATAAATCTGAGTATTTGAAGCGTTATGAAGATGCCATCAATGACAAGAAGCAGCTTGCAGATGATTACACGAGTCGTATTACAAATTTGCAGAGTAAATATAGTTCATTGGAAGAGAGATATTCCAGCTTATCAAAAACATTCAGTTCTGCTAAACATGAGTCTGCAGAATGGAAAAGAAAATATGAACAACTTCTGTTAAAGCAGAAGGCTGATGAGGACCAATCAAGTGCAGAAGTATCTGTTCTGAAGTCCAGAACTGCTGCTGCTGAAGCAAGGCTGGCTGCTGCCAAAGAACAAGCTGAGTCAGCTCAGGAGGAGGCGGAGGAGTGGAAACGTAAATATGACATTGCCGTCAAGGAAGTTAAGAATGCTCTCGAGAAGGCAGCATCTGTTCAAGAGCGCGCGAACAAGGAAACCCAATTAAGAGAAGATGCTTTAAGAGATGAGTTTTCAAGCGCTCTGGCTGATAAGGTGAAATATTGCTACTAATGTTGGTTCAATTTCAATGTGCTGCTTTGTTTGAGTTTGCTTCTCTTCCCTCTTCGAAGTGTCATTTGTTGTGTGCTTTCTTAGTTTCCAAGGTGATAGTTAAAGTTCTATTTGTTCATGAAACTGCAGGAAGAAGAAATAAAAGACAAGGCATCTAAGCTTGAGCAGGCTGAGCAGCGTTTAGCGACACTGAATCTGGAGTTGAGGGTGAGTTTCTGCTTTTCTAAACCAACATAACTGCATTTGCACCAATCTTGTGTACAAAAAAGGTGTTGGCAGGATGGCTTTAAGTAACAGTCGGGGAGGGGGGGGGGGTTGCTCACTCTCTGTTATTTTAAAGTGGGCTTGCCGAAAAGAGATTTCGGGTTGCCCGAGCTTCTGATGTTTTTTTGTGTTGACCCTTTGCACGCATTTGGAGTGACGGACTTTTATTTGGAAGTCTAATAACCTTCAGTTATGTGTTGCTTGTGAATTGAAAGGAAAGTTTGCCAATTAGATCTGATGAATGGCAATTCACGTTAGGTCAATTTTTATGATTGGTACCAACTTGTCTCTGACAATACAACTGGGTAACCAGACTATGTAAATAAAAGGATATTCACGCTCATTATGTATGTGTTAATTTTTAAGAGATTTGTATTAGTACAATGACTGCCCAAATGGAGTAGAAGGATACAGAGGATTCATATAACCCAACTAGTTTGGGATTGAGGCATAGTTGGTTGATTATATTAGTGCTAATGACTATTCTTTGATTATTCTTCTTACAGGCCGCTGAATCAAAGGTAAGGAACTATGATCTAGAAGTGTCGGCTTTGAAGATTGAAGTCAAGGAATTGGGTGAAAGGTTAGAGAATATCAATGCTACTGCACAATCATTTGAAAGAGAAGCTAGAATTTTGGAACAGGAGAAGGTTCATCTGGAGCAGAAGTACCGGTCAGAGTTCAATAGATTTGAGGATATTCAGGATAGATATAAATCAGCTGAAAGAGAGGCTAAAAGGGCAACTGAGCTGGCTGATAAAGCAAGGGCCGAAGCAGCTACGGCCTTAAAAGAAAAGAACGAAATTCAGAGATTAGCTATGGAAAGATTAGCTCAGATTGAGAAGTCTGATAGAATTATTGAAAACTTACAGAGGCAAAGAGATGACTTGGCTGATGAAGTACGGAGGTGTCGTGCTGCTGAGGACGATGCAAGGTCGAAAGTTACAATGCTGGAGGCCCGAGTAGAAGAAAGGGAAAAAGAAATTGAGATGCTACTGAAATCAAATAATGAACAGAGGGCCAGTACTGTGCAAGTCCTTGAGAGTCTGTTGGAGACCGAGCGTGCGGCACGTGCTGAAGCAACCAACAGGGCGGAAGCACTATCTGTTCAGTTGCAAGCTACCCAAGGAAAGCTAGATCGTCTTCAGCAACAATTAACTGCAGTTCGGCTGAATGAGACTGCACTGGATAGCAAACTTAGAACTGCTTCCCATGGCAAACGTACCAGGATAGATGAATGTGAAGCTGGATTTGAATCTGTCCATGACATGGACACAGATGATAGAGTAACACGGGGAAATAAGAAGTCCAGGAGTACAACCAGTCCTCTAAAGTTTACTTCCCCAGATGATGGAGGCTCCGTTTTTAGAGGAGATGATGATACTCATAGTCAACAAACAAATGGTGAGGATTATACGAAATTTACAGTGCAGAAACTAAGGCAGGAGCTCACAAAGCATGATTTTGGGGATGAACTGCTCCAACTGAAGAATCCTAACAAGAAGGATATCCTAGCTTTATATGAGAAATGTGTCCTCCAGAAATCATAGTTTTCAGCGTGCTTAGTTGTGTAGAAAAGCTAGTAGCTCCGTTATAGGCAAAAGCATACAACTTCTGGGTCAAGGATTTGTGCGCTGGTTTTAACAAACATCTTTTTGAGTTCTTAATGGAAAGTTTATATCCTCATCAGGTAGCTACAAAAGCTTGCTATATGCTGCTGCTGCCGGAGCTTTCATGTGACATAATATTTTTCATTCTGGTGTGCGCTCTAACTTAGGGATTTTGTTCGAAATTCCCAGTGTGGTGTGTTAGGAAAAGATGGTTTCTAGAGGTTCAAAAGTTAGTTATGTAATTTCCAGATCTTATTCTCGTGCATTTGTGCAGTATTGATGGTTAGTCGGGGTTGATGTTAGTTCTCGTGATTAGTAATATTATGTCTTCTCGCTTACAAAAAGAGAATAGTAATATGTTTTTGTTTTTCTTTTTAGTTTGTTTTCAGGATTCATGCCTTGTTTCCTTCACTTGTCCTTTCACGCTGTTTAGCAATCAATTACGTCTAGATCCCAGATTAGTTGGAAGTAAGTAAAGTAGGTCGTATGCCTTGGTCATTCCAAGGTCAAGGTTCATACTTCTCCTTGAAAAAAGTTGGAACTACATGACATATACAATAGCACCTGCTAAACATATTGTCTTTGACTAGCAATAGTAATTTGCTTCTTCTCATAGAGACTCATGGTATTAGCTAGTTTATGTACATATATTGAGTGGGTCAGACAAAGTAATTTTTGACTGTAGAATATATATGAATACTATCACATCATCACGTGATACTATATGTTTTGAGTACAATGCATGTCAGTGGTTTGCATAAGTAGTTCAATTTGATATTGTCAAAAAGGGGGCACATCTAATAAGCTGCAAAAGGTTTCAAGTAAACCTAGACCTAAATATTAACGAAAACTGGTTTTAAGTAAAACTAAACTTCTTGTGTCGCTAGAATCTGTAGCTAATTATATGTTTTCTTGTAGTGACTATTTGGTAAGAACCTTCAACGAATTCATGCAGCAGGAGCATAGTCATAGTCTCCATCATTGTCGTCACCACCTCCTTCTAAGCATGCCGCTGGAGCATAATCATAGCCATCATCTCCATCATCGTCTCTATCTGAATATGACCTTCTCTTTTGGAACCCAATAATCTTGAAAATGCAAGACATGTTATGATGTTAATACTATCTCTTAATATGTATAGAAATAGGAAATAGTGGGTGGTGTACGTCTTTGGTAGGATATTTTGAGGGATGGTTTTTGGGTGTGTGGTTGGTGAAGAAAGCATTTGCTTATATAAAGGTACATAAGAGCCAACTATGTACGCATTTCGATGGATGTTGGCACGTTAGAAAGTGTGTTATGTTAACTGAAGAATGTGCAAAACCATAAGCTTGACTGCGTTTTAGCTATCTTTGGGGCTGCACATCCAAAATTCACTTTACATGTCATCCATCAAATAGGATGAGTAGGGGCGGAGCATGGGGCACAAAGGGTTCAGTCGAAATTCCTTCACAAAAAAATTGAACTGGAAAGTTGGCTATGGAGATTCCGTGTATAAATATCATTAGATGTCTCGTAATAAAATTAGTTGTTGCTAATACTTTATGTGTTTCTTTATTTATATTTGAGTCTATTTAGTGAAAATTCTGGTTCTACCACTACAAGAAAACTATCTAAAATTGTCTAAAAATACCGATCAAAATCGGTGAAAAAACGGAAAAAAATCGACTGATTTCCGACTGACTTTAATTCGTCGAAATTAGGCTGGTCAGTGATAAATACTGGTCGAAGTCGGTCGCAATTTCCGACCGATTTCGGTCGGTCAGTAAAATTTCACAAGAGACCAAAAAAGAAAAAATCTGCCGATTTCGGTCGGTATTTTAATTATGCAATTAAAAATGCACCATTTTTTAAAATCGACCGAAGTTGGTCGGTTTCGCGAATTTTTTTTTTAAAATACCGACCGATTTTGGTCGGTTTTTCGATCGATTTTTTGACCGACTGAAGTCGATCGATTTGTTGCGGTCGATTTTGGTCGAATTTTTAGTAGTGTAATTATACCACTAATGACGATGAGTGTTTTTTTTTGTTTTGTTGATAAAGTCCGATGATGAGTATTGTTAAAGGTCACGTATATATTCCCCATCTTGATGGAAATAGAAACCTTCTCTCTATCTATTTTCTACCTCTCTCTCGCTTTGTGGGTGTGGATTTCAGTAAACCATTAAAATCCATTAAAAAGAACATGCATATAAATCAAAAATCATCATTAAAGATTGTTGCTGGCCTCACTCTCATAACGCAATCTCTTCCCACATGCAATTTCCTCCTTATTTCAAGTGTTTCAACCTTTTAAAGTTTACTAGAAAAATTAAAACGACAGAATAAAGTCTTGAAAGTGAATTAAGTACAGGTTGTATATATATATTTAAGCTTGCTGTGTACAGTGGCGAAGCCAGGAAATTCAATAAGGGTGTTCAAACTTTTGTCAATGAGCTATGCAAAATTATTCAAAGTCTATTTTTAAATCAAAAACAAATAATATTTTACCTTATACGTAGTAGTATAGTTTTTCGACAAATGATGTCAGTTGATCACTCTTTGATCAACATAGCTTCGCCCATGGTGTGTAGGCAAATGACCCAAGTGGACAAATCTTAGCCCGTGGAAATGTCTGCATGACACGTGGAAGTGTGTATAATCTACGTGGATGCTTAGTCAGCACGCCACTAGACAGAGTTACACTGCAGAAATGAATATGTTTACAACCCTGTCGACATGTGCTTTGAAGAGAAATATAGTGAAAATGTTAACATGTTTAGTGGGCATGCTACTGTTTGGGCAGGCTTCTTCTTTCTGTTTTCCACAGTGTATCCGCTTTGAGACTCTTACTAATCTGGACTTCCGTTGTGTAAGACCCATTAAAAGATAAAAGCACTTCATATCAGAATTTTTCTATTGTCAGAGCTCGAACTTAAAATCTCTGGTTAAAGGTGAAAAAATCTTAACCATCTCACTACGACTCTTGATGATAGAAACGAAGACTTATATATGTTGGCATTCATATCTATATTAGAGGACATTTTGTCAACATTAATTGATATTTGCTTGTGCAAAGCATGGAATGCTAGAATGCGAAGATAGAGTAGGGGTGTCATGGTCCATCTAACTATTAGATATATTTGGATAACGTGGCATAGAAACAGAGAAAATTTTGATCCTTTTTTTAGTTGGCAGCAAATAATATATGGTCTATACAGCTAAGAATTCCCAATTAGCAAAATAGTACAAGTCATGAACGTGAACAAACATGATGAAATTTTCAAAGGTAAATAACTCACACTTCACATTACATTTTTAAGTACATCAACTCTTCAATAGTAAGACTATAAATAATGAACACTCTATTCACTACCCTTAAAAAAAAAAGTCGTCAGAAACAGCCATAATTACAAGGAATGTTAGAAGCATCTAAGTATTTGGTTAAAATTAAAAATTTATTTATATTGCTCAGACTTTCCATAAATACCATTGTACCTGAATTGTATCCTTCAAAATGCATTACTTTTAGAGAATAATACACATATTTTGCGGCATTTTTAAAAATCCGAGCAACATAAATTTTTATTCCTCCATTTTCTTCCGTACCTCAATCTTAACTTATTCATGCAACAACAACCCCCACCCAAATTGTTCATGTCAATGTTTAACCTAATAACATTAATTTCTTTCCCTTACAACTCCCTCATTCTTTGTTTGCATTATTTGAAGTTACATTAAAAATAGATGAATTGTCATCTTGGTATGAAACAAAAGGAGGGTTATAATAATCAATAAAATTTGGGGTTTTTATACTAGGATTATGATCTTGCCTACATAAAGATATTCTTGATCCACATTGTCTAGGCTGTGTTTGGTAAAAAACTTTAGAAACCACTAATTCACCATCTTTTTCCTCCTCATTATCACCTAAGTGATATTGATGCATTACCCAATTGGTTTTTTCAGGTTTTCTTTGCCTTCCATAATTTGTGTAAAGTACTAAAATCTTTTTGTAACCTTTTAAAACTCCACTTATAAAAACAGGTCTTGTTTTTCCAGTTTTATGCTATCTTGTTTCACCTCCACCTTCAGTATTTGTATCAACTTTTCTCCTTTTTCTATTTCCTGTTGTGTATGCTTTTGAAGGCCTGTGAAAAAGTGACGGATTTGACCTTCTATATTCACTCCTACGTAGGGTAAAAAAAAACATAGGAAAGACGATTAGTGTTTCTTGGAAGTAAAAAAAATGACTAAAGTAAATTTGAGTCTAAGTAATGCACTGACTGTGTAAAAATATATTTACATATGCAATCAGGCCATAGATAAAGATGAGTAAACTTCAATGACAAGCATTAGTTAGTAACTAAGTACAATAAATCTATTAAAATTATAGATAATGTATAAAAATCTATATTTAATTTTGAGGCAGAACTTAAAATAATGTATAAAATCTATTAAAATTATAATAAATAATAGGCCTGGATCTATAATTTTAAGGTTGAACCTATAGAACTTATATCCTGAACTCGCATCTGATAAATTTTACATTGTTAGTGCATATAACTTAAATACCAATAAAATTTACTCCACGTGACACAATTTATGTGATACTTTTCGCTTTTTTGATATTTAAACTTTTTGATTTTGATCGTATATTTAATTTGGACATAGATTTTTTAGGTATTTTGAAATAAAATTTACATATTTGAAAACTACGTAAAAAGTACCATAAGTCACAATAATTAGTACCTCAAAATGTTTAATAGGCATATGAAAAAATTACGGTCAAAGAATAATTCACTTGGCTCTTGAAATTCAAACACTTTCATATAAATTGGGATAAAGGGAGTACTATTCAAACTATATATTGTGTCATGCAATTGCATGTCCTGTAAGAGCAGGTCACTTATATACATTAATAATATTATATTTAATCATCGTTAGCATATAGATGTTAAACTCATAAATCATATAGTTTTCAATAAACTTTACCACCATTCAAAAAGATGTACAGACGAACTACCAGTAATTTAACAAATTACTACGGTTTTCTTAATTTGAAACAAACCGCAGGAAAAACAAATGGTAATTTTTAATCATTATATTGCTTTTTTTTTTTTTTTTTTTTTAATCTTGTATATCTTTTTACCAAATTGGTAACTTGATTCCTTTAACCAATTATTTTTCCACTTTTGGAACGTCAAAGAAATAACAAAATCCTCTCAATTCAGTTGCAGCCAGTATATGGCTATTTTCTGTTATAAAACTTCTAAATCAAATGACCAAAGTGCATAAAATCTGGTGGAATAAAAGCCAGAATATAGGGGGAAAAGAAGAGATTAACAGATTTTCAGGGCTGGACTTTGAGAAAGAAAAAAAAAAACTGAAACAAGTTAGCTACTCTGGCCAAATGGAAAAAAGCATAAGTTAGCAAGCAAAACCATATATTCGTACATGGTGATTAAACCATTACTTGGTTAGTACTTCGGAGGAGTGATCAGAATTTGAACTTTATAGCTTCTAGATTCTAGAATAGTAACATCACGTGTTAGTGATTGTTTTTTGAATTTAAAGTTTGTAACATATTTTATGAATTTTTTAATATAAATATATAGTTCGAACAAAGCTACTTGGTACCTCACCTTCTAGCTAGCCAAGTTCCATAACACAATTCCCACTGTATGTAGAGGCGGGACCAAGATTTAAAGTTATTGGGTTTGGATTTTTTAGTTTTTTTAAGTTATTAAGTTTTAAATTAGAAATTTGAACATTTTTAATGAATTTTTTAAAACTAATTGAACCAAAGTAATTTGGTTCGACCATGTACACGAAAGAAAGATTAAAGAAGAAAAGGAAAGAATAACAGTACGTAAAAGAGACTATGGGCTAGCTAAATTAGGAAAACTTATAACTTCAAACTAGTTACTGACACCCCACGCAATTATCACCACTTTTTACCCTATATTAAAAAGGATATAAGTTGTATTTATTAACAATGTAATTTCTTTTAATATTATCCGTATAAATTCACCTTTCTAGGAGCGTGTTATTTTCTACCGTATTAGGTTACCAATTAATGTTTACTACATAAATATAGTTGTAATAACCTTATAAGTAACATGATCGTACAAATATCTTTTACACCATGAACTTAAACTCTATTAAACGTTATACATAAGCACGTCGGATAAGATATGTTTTTGCCTTAAATAACAATAATCCGAATATAAATCCATAAAAAAGGAATAAAATTAGGACAAGAAAACATGATGAATCTTCTCTTTTTGGTTTATTCTTTTCATTGACAGGTCGTAGAATTTCAATTAATAAATAATGGAAATTACCTGGTAGTTTCTCTGGATGAGTGTAGCAAATTCCATTTTCTCCATCAATGGTTGGAATGAATTCGTTAATTAGAGGAGTTTATTGGTATCTGAACCTTGTTTTTTTATTATTTTTATTCAACAAAAATTGTACTTCTTTCTTTTTGAGACTTCTCTAAATTGATAACTTTATGATCATTTGCATTTAGTATTTTTCATCTTTTGTCCATAGACTTGCCCTTTATGTCTATCTCCACTAATGTAGACTAAACACTGATTTCTAAAATCTTTTAGGACCTTAGGCTGGTAGGTTAAATGTTATATTTGTAGTGGCTTGCCTTTTTCAGTTTTGAAGTAGAATATTTCTAAGGTCAGACTTTCCAAATATTTGCTATTGATTTTTTTTTTTGTACCTATAATGCTTGAACATAAGATCAATCTCTCCTTTTTTTTTTTCTTTATCTTTTTCAAAATGAGCTCCAAACTTATTTTCTGAAAAAGGACTTTTCAAATCATAAGCATGAGTGTGATATTTAAATTTGGGCATATTTAGGTATTAAAGAAGAAGAAAAATAGGTCTTCAAGCTTCAAAATAGGTGCTACAATTTTTTTTTTGTAGTAAATTTTTGTGCAATATCTAGAAAAGACTGAGGTAAACAAAGAAAGCCTAAATTCATATTTCAAAAATCAGTGTTGTATAGGATTTCGCCTCGAAAGACATTTGGGGCAAGTTCTAGCATATAGATTATAAGTTCTACTTGCTTTTTGATCATAATGCTTCTCAATCTCAGAATATCTTGCCAAGTATTGAAGATATTTGTTCTTGCCTTCATAAAAATAAACTTAAAAACAAGGAAGTTATGTGGTAAATATAAAAATATATATTTGATATAGAATGATAAGAGTTTTATTTTGATAAATTAACACTTTATAAGGGGCATAATTATAAGAAAAAATCTAATATATATATATATATATATATATAGAGAGAGAGAGAGAGAGAGATAGATATAGATAAATAGATAGATAGGTAAAAATCTTTTTGGCTTTCAAATATACAAATGCAGAAGAAAGCTTGAAAGAAACTGCAGCCCCACACCTTTTGCGTATAAATAACAAGTCTAGTTTGTATATAAACTAGAAAATTACCTGTGCCAACATATTAATTACATTATTAAATGGTTAACCAACCAGTTACTTAGGCATACCGATCACCATGGAGTTACTCCTGTATAGGTGACTCTGTTTTTGTAGAGGCCTTCATGAGATGTCCTGGTTGTACAATAACCTGGATATTAACCAGATCAATTGATTAAGCATTTAACTATTTAAATCTATGTTGGACTTATAAGGCTCCATTGCTTCACCCTTAATGGCTACGGGTAAGGAACCATAGTTGTCTCCAACTCGACTTATTAATTGTAGACTTCATCAATCTATCAAAGTGACAGATGGTTGTTGCTCAAAATGCCCTCCAAAATATAATTTTAACCTGTGACCATTTACCTTAAATTTGTCTCCTCCATTGGTTTGTTGAATTTCAATTGCTCCGTATGGAGTAACATCTGTAACATTGTAAGGACCTGTCCACCTGGATTTTAATTTTTCTGGAAATAGCCTGAGTCTACTATTGTATAGAAGTACATGATCTCCAATTTTAAAAGTTTGCTGTCAGATTAAATTGTCGTGCCATTTTTTTGTTTTTTCTTTAAATTTTTTGGCATTTTCATAGGCTTCTAATCTGAGTTCTTCCAATTCATTCACCTGAGAAAATCTATTTTTACCAGCAGAGGTTAATTCAAAGTTCAATGCTTTCAACACCCAAAAAGCTTTGTGTTCTAATTCAACTGGAAGATGACAAGCTTTTCCAAAGACTAATCGATATGGAGACGTACCAATTGACGTTTTAAATGTCGTTCGATATGCCCACAGTGTGTCATCTAATTTTGAAGCCCAGTCTTTCTGGAGATTCCAACCGTTTTTTCAGGACTTGACCTTGTGTTTGAGCATGATATGGTGTTCCTATTTTGTGAGTCACACCGTATTTTGACAATAATGGTGAAAATTGTCTATTCATAAAATGAGACTCTTGGTCACTAATGATGACTCGTGGTGTACCAAACCTGGTAAAAATATTTTTCTTGACAAAATTGCACACAGTTTGAGCATCATTTTTCCTTGTTGGGATGACTTTAACCCATCTTGAAACATAATCCACAGCCACAAGGATATATTCAAAAGAATGAGATGAAGGAAAAGGACCCATAAAATCTATTCCCCAAACATCAAATATTTCACATACCTGTATTGATTGCAATGACATCTCATCTCTTTTAGTGATATTACCTGTTCTTTGACACCTGTCACACTGTGCAACGTAGGCATGAGCGTCTTTAAAAAGTGTTGGCTAGAAAAATCAAACTTCTAGAACTTTAAAGGCAGTTCGATTTGCTGCATAATGTCCTCCAACTGCTCCATCGTGGCAATGATACAAAATTTTGATCATTTCTTCTTCTGGTAAACACCTTCTGATAATATTATCTGCACAAATTTTAAACAAGTAGGGTCATTCCACAAATAATATTTAGCATCAGATATCAACTTTTTCCTCTATTGGTAAGTAAGATTTTGGGGTGTCCATTTCCCAACCAAGTAATTTGCAATATCTGCAAACCAGGGTGGTTGAGTCACAACTGAGTTGATAGAAAAAATATGTTCATCAGGAAACTCTTCTTTTATATCACATAACTCAAGTGGGGGGTTCTCTAATCTAGACAAATGGTCAGCTGCCTGATTCTCTGTTCCCTTTTTATCTTTTATTTCGAGCTCAAATTTTTGGAGAAGTAAAATCTATCTTAACAATCTAGGTCGCGCATCTTTTTTTGCTAAGAGGTATTTTAGAGCCGCATGATCAGTAAAAACAGTGACCTTGGTTCCTATCAGATAGGAACGAAACTTATCAAATGCAAATACCACTGCTAGTAGTTCTTTTTCAGTCGTGACATAATTTAGTTAAGCCTCATTCATTGTCCTGATGGCATAGTAAATTGGACGAAAAATCTTATCTTTTCTCCGGCTTAAAACAACTCCAACTGCTATATCACTAGCATCACACATGACCTCAAAAGGTTGGTTCCAATCAGGGGACACAATTATAGGGGCAGTTGATAATTTTTCTTTAAGGGTGTCAAAGGCTTTCATACAATCACCTGAAAATTCAAACTTAACATCTTTTATTAAAAGGTTAGTCAGCGATTTTGAAATCTTTGAAAAATCTTTTATGAACCGTCTGTAAAAACCTGCATGACCTAGAAAGCTTCTAATGCCTCTAACAGTTGTGGGATGAGGTAATCCTGCTATAAGATTAATTTTAGCCTTATCAACTTCTATCCTTTAGCAGTGATTTTATGTCCTAAAACAATTTCCTCAGTAACCATAAAATGACATTTTTCCCAATTAAGAATTAAGTTTGTCTCTTCATATCTCTTAAGAACTAAGGTTAAATGGTGAAGACAATCCTCAAAACCCTTGCCGAAAAGTGTAAAATCATCCATAAAAATTTCAAGAAATTTTTCAATCATGTTAGAAAAAATTGCTGACATGCAACGCTGAAATGTGGCAGGAGCATTGCACAAACCAAACAACATTCTCCTATATGCATATGTTCCATGAGGACATGTGAAAGTAGTCTTATCTTGATCTTCTGGTGCGATTGGTATTTGGTTACACCCTGAATAGCCATCAAGAAAACAATAAAACCCATATCCTGCAATTCTTTCTAACATTTGATCAATAAATGACAAAGGAAAGTGATCTTTTCTAGTGGCATCATTAATACGTCTATAATCTATACAAACTCTCCATCCTGTGACGGTCCTGGTAGGTATTAGTTCATTATTTTTATTTTTTATTACTGTCATACCTCCCTTTTTTGGTACTATCTGAACAGGACTTACCCAAGGGTTGTCTGAAATAGGGTAAATAATACCTGCCGCCCAAAGCTTTACAATCTCCTTTTTTACCACTTCCTGCATTGCTGGGTTTAATCTCCTTTGGGGTTGGACTATCGGTTTGTAGATATCCTCCATGAGGATTCTGTGCGTACAAATTGTTGGATTAATCCCCTTGATATCTTCTACAGTCCATCCCAAGGCTCCTTTGTGTGCTTTAAATACTTCAATCAATCTTTCTTCCTGTTCTGTAGTTAGAGAAGATGAAATAATTACTGGAAATAACTCATGCTCAAGATAGACATATTTCAAATGAGAAGGGAGAGTCTTGAGTTCAATTTTTGGTTGAACTTCTTCTAATTGCATGTCCCTTTCCTCATAATCTTTTTCCAATAATTTTGCATCACTTCTGAAAGTCAGATCTTCATCCTGTGTGGTGCCAGATTTTGCCAAATATCTTTCCATTGAGTCAGAAATTAATTTATCATCTTTGAATTCATCTATAAGATTATTAATCATGTCAATTGAAAAGCATGAAGATGACGTATCATCTTCTGAGAATCTTAGTATCTTTTGCATATAAAAAATAACTCTTTCTTCATCAACTCTTAAAATTAGTTGTCCTTGATGGACATCTATGATTGCCCTGCCTGTTGCAAGAAATGGTCTACCCAAAATAATTGGTTCATCAGGACACTCCTTCATTTCAAGTACTATGAAATCTACAGGAAAAACAAATTTATCTACTCTTACAAGCACATTTCTAATTATTCCCTTTGGTCTCTTAGTACTTTGATCAGCAAATTGAAGTGAAATACCTGTGTCTTTCATTTCACCAAGATCTAATTTTTTAAAAATAGAAAATGACATCAAATTTATTGAAGCTCCAGAATCACAAAGTGCTTTTTCAATGTATACTCCTCCCAGAGTATATGGAATGGTAAAACTACCTGGGTCACCGAGTTTTTGTGGTAGCTTATTTTGAAGTATAATACTGCATTTTTCAGTAAGCATTACCACAGAAACTTCTTCCAATTTCCTTTTGCTTGATAAAATTTCTTTCAAAAATTTGGCGTATGAAGGCATTTGCAATAAAGCATTAGTAAAAGGAATGTTAATGTGAATTTGTTTTAAAATCTCCAAAAACTTTGCAAATTGATTATCCGACTTTTCTCTTTTCATCTTTTGTGGGAAGGGAATTGTAACAGGGAAAAAAGTAAAAATTTTAGTATTTTCTTCTTCTTTTTTCTTGGCTTCTTTCTCTTCTGATGGTTGAGAGGGTGTCTCAACATTCTCACCCTTGCCTACCTGTTGTTCTGATTGATTCTTTTCTTGTTTGTTTGCATAGGGTTCATCAAGAGTCATACCTGACCGTAAGACAATGGCCTTATGGTGTTCTTTTGGATTTTTCTCTGTATTGCTTGGTAAAGGACCTTGAATCTTTTCAGACACAAGAGTTGCCAATTGGCTTAAGTGAATTTCAAGATTTTTTTGAACTGAATTTTGGCTTTTCATTTTTTCATCAGTAACCTTAATGTACTTGTACAAAAGTTTATCAAGACTTGGATGGCCTTGTTGAGGCCTTTGATGATATGGAGTTGCTTGCTGATAAGGCCTGAAATTTTGTTGTCCACGATTTTGATTTTGATATCCGGGTGGACTCTATACCTGTTGCTTTTGGTAGTTTTGAGAGTTTTCAGCACCATTTGCATTGCTCCATTGAAATCCTGGATGTTTTTGTGCTAATGGACTTCCAAATTGATACATCTTGTATCCGATGACATTGATCTGTTCATCATTTTGATTGGTTGCTTGATATTCGTGGTTTAGATGACTTCCTCCAAACAAGTCACAAGCCTCAGACTGGCTTGGTTGTTGTGTGTTTACCTGAAAAGATTCAAATTTTTCTGCCAAAGAAACAATCTGTTGTGTTAGTGTATTTAAAGCATCCACTTGATTTACTGTAGCAGCTTTCTTAATGATTACACTCTCAGATGGCCACTGTATGACATTTTCAGAAATTTCATTAAGCAATTGCAATGCTTCTTCTGTGGTTTTTCCCATTATGGAACCTCTTGCAGCTGCATCTATTACATTTCTAGAAGATGGTTTCAAACCATGATAAAAAATGTACAACTGCATATGTTCAGGAATGTCATGATGTGGACATTTCCTTAACATTGTTTTCAATCTTTCCCAAGCTTGATAAACTGACTCAGTGTCAGTCTGCAAGAAGTTAGATATATCCTGTCTTAACTTTGTTGTTTTAGCAGGGAAAAAAATATTTATTTAAAATTTTCTGAGTCATTTGGTCCCATGTGGTAATAGACCCTTGCGGCAAACTTCGTAACCAAGTTTTGGCCTCTCCTTTTAAAGAAAAAGAAAATAGCCTTAACTTAATTGCTTCAGGAGGTACTCCATTATATTTTGCAGTTTCAACCAATTCTAAAAAGTCAATTAAATGACTATGTGTATCTTCACTTAGATCACCAGTGAAAATGCAAGATTGTTGAATTGTTTGAATCAGGCCTGTCCTGATTTCAAAGTTATTGGCTGCTACTGGAGGTTTCCTGACACTAGATTCACAGTTAAAGCGATCAGGTCTAGCATAATCCCTTAGGATTCTATTTGCTTGTCTTGGCGCCATTTCATCAAACTGCTCCTCTACATAAGCTGGTGGTGGAATTTGTAGTGGATTGCTATCATCTTCTAATTGGTACTCCATTCTGTTACAAGTTATGTTTTGAGACGATATTTGTCCTTTCCCGCACAATCGCAAAAGTTTTTTCAATTTCAGGATCGTAATTGGCCAACTCTTTTGCAGAAGAGCAGGTCATAAACTATCTGAAATTAAAGTAAAATAAAGATAGTTCCTAAAATAGTAATAGATAGTTTTAAAAATGAATTAAAAAAATAGTACGGTAATATTATAGTTAACTAAATCAGTAAATTGTAACTAACCATCAAAGAAATAATATAATACTAATTATATTATATGAAAAAAAATCAATAATAAATCAAGTATGTTGAAGGATTAAAGTACTATCACTTAAAAAAAGTTGAATAAAATATTATTTTATAGAAATATAGTAAAAGTAATAGTTATAATAGTAATATAGAATAGTACAAAAGATACTTTTGGAACTAGAATAGTAAAAACAAGTACTTACAATTATAATAATATAAAAATAATAAAATATACTTAAAAAATGACAAATAAAAAAAATGAGATTGTGGATCACAAAACTAATATAGTATACTATTATATAGATGTTAGTTCTAACAATAATAATAAAATATAAAATAGAGTAGGTTGAAGTACTAACTATGAGAGATTTTTTTTTAGATGCTTTTTTACAATATTATATAGAATTGCTCCTAATAATAGTACAATTATGATAGCATTATGTAGGAGATAACATTTTGAAGGGAAAATTAACAATAATAATAAATTCTCAAATTAGTAATAAAATATTTAATCTGAAGTTGATGTGTGCCAATCCCCGGCAACAGCGCCAAAAATTTGACGAAGCTTGTGTGTATAGGATTTTCTGCTCGTACTCTGTCAAATTCTAGTATAGTTTATGATATCGTCTCACAGAGATTGGACAATCTAAGCTACAAACTTATAATATTTTGACTCCTATTTGAGAGAACCAAATTGATGAAAGGTGTGTTTTAAATTATAAATTAAGACAAATTTCTTCTGAAAAGTTTATATTTAAAAAGAGTTGGGAATCGTTGAATGTATCATTACAATAAAATCTCAGTTTCATACGTATTTCTCTAAAGAATAATTGCTTATAGCTAATATAATTATATTTTTATACTAAGAAATAAATAAATAATTAACACTCCATGAGGTTATGTCAATTAATTGATTTAAACTAGTGACGATTAAACTGAAATATCTTGTCTGAATTGTGCTCAAGCATAATAAAAACTTCGTGAGAATATTTTTACTAGAAAATCAATAATCTTGCCTTCAACAATTTCTCCGTGAGAATTAAAACTGAGGAAAGTAAGATTACATACTTGAAACAATAATCTTACTAAAAATTACTTTGACTCTAATATTATGTGCTCAAGTGTAGTAAAAACTTTATGAGAATATTTTTACTAAAAAATCAATAATCTTGCCTTCAACAATTCCTCCGTAAGAATTTAAACTGAGGAAAGCAAGATTACAGACTTGAAATAATAATCTTACTAAAAATTACTTTCACTCTAATATTCTATTCATCAGTTATTATATATTAATTTTGCTTCGTGAAAATTACAAAATTAATATAAGAATAACTTAGATATAAAATATGTAGATGTGATAATAATGATTAAAAAATCATCATACCATCACAATATAAAATGTAAATAGAGTTTCAGGCCAAGAATGTATTGAAACTAAAATAGTATTATAATTATATCAAGCTTCATCAACTATCCCAACAAAAAGAAATTACTCCATTATGAAGTAAGAAAAGCTAAAAAATATTTTCAAAAGACTAAGAATATTTTTACTACAAAGAGAGACTAGAGAAAGAGACCAAGATTACTCTTCTCTTTCTCTTTAGAACTTAAGAAAAACTAAATAGGAAATTGGATACAAAGTGGGATGTTCTTTCTTCTACAAACATATGCCTATTTATAGGAAAATTTCTACAAGACCTTGGTGAGAATTTACTTGATAATATCAATATATCATATGGCCATGATGAGAAATTGACATGGCAATTTGTCATGAAATTTTGGTGAGAATTTGCCATAACTTTTATATCTCTTAACTTTGTGTAGTCTTAGATGAAATTGTCACGGATATATCCTTCTTCCTTGAACTGTAGATTCTTTCTTTTTCCCTTTTTCTATGTATTCTTTTTCCTGCAAGAATTGTTAGAAATGTGCGAGAATTGGATATAAATTGGTCATATTGTATATCTAAAATATTATATTTTTTATTAAAATATAAGAATAATATATATCTATCAATACCCCTACACTTAAATTTTTGCTCGTCCTCGAGGAAAAGAATTTTGAAAAAAAAAAAAATATATTACTAATTTTTTTGTTTAAAATTATGGCTACTCTTGTAAAATGAAAATTTAATCAAATAAAATCTATCATGCTTTCAAACTTTATAAATTTTCTATATTCATCAAATCTTTACCTTTTTTTATTTTTATTTTTATTCAACAAAAATTGTACCTTCTTTCTTTTTGAGACTTCTCTGAAATTGATAACTTTATGATCATTTACATTTAGTATTCTTCATCTTTTGTCCATAGTCTTGCCCTTTATGTCTATCTCCACTAATTTAGACTAAACATTGATTTCTAAAATCGTACCGAGGTTCGCATTAAGGCACCGTGGACCGCACAAAATTCACTGCGGCCGCAGTCCTCCATTCTCAACTTTCTGAAGTTTCACCACCGCGGTCTGTACAAAATGGCATTGCGGACCGCGGAGAAGCAATATGGACCGCAATAAATCCACTACGAACCGAGGTGAGTTATACCTAGCAACACCAACCTAGAGTTTCAATTTTCTTCGCATTTTTAGTCTAATTTTCACCTATTATTGATCCCCTAGGTGTTCAATCACTGTTTTTAACTACTTAGTCCTAATCTAAACAACTTATGAAACCCTAAGCTAAAATATTAACGAAAAAGGGGAGAATAAATGTAGAACTGCCCATTTAAAAGAAAATAAAACACATTTAAAAGCTAAGCAAAGATTAAAAGTACCGGATATGAGATGCAATGTAGATTAATGAGACAACAGTTGAATTGGAGCAGGTAGGAGTGATGAACAATGATTTTTTCTATTCAGTGTGCAAAAGAGCGAAAAGTTTAAAATGAAGGCCTCGGGCCCTATTTATAGAAAAAGGACACGGGGCCCACTTCACCTGCCCACTGTGGACCGCACAAATTGGCACCGCAGTCCGCGGTGCTCACAAATATGAATCACTAAGGAGACGTCCACTGCAGACCGCAATAAATGCAATGCGGCCGCAGTGGTCCACCGCAGACTGCACAAAATATATTGCGGCCGCGGTGACAAACTTCAGAGAACCCCATTCTTGACCAATTAACTCTGCGGACCGCATTGAAATGTTGCCCCCGCACTAAGGCCTTTGCGGCTGTACAAAATGCAATGCGGCCGCAGTGCAAACTTCAGAGAGTGTACGTTTTTTTTCCTAATTGGTCCTGCACTGCATCAAAACAATCCTACACACATCTCACAACTAGTTAGTCCAAAAGTAGATCCTATACTACAAAGAAAATCAAAGAAAAATGAAAAGAAAGACACATGACTTGCCTCCGAAGAAGCGCGTGATTTAACGTGGCGGCACGACGCAGGTTACCATCAAATCACTTTAGATGGAGCAGTGCCACCACGTGGCTGTCATTAATTTTACATAAGTAGTGCTTGACCCTGTGCCCATTAACTCTGAAAACCTCCCCATTTTTGTTCTTCAAGTCAAGTGCACCAAACGGAGTCACAAACACCACTTCAAAAGGTCTACTCCATTTAGATTTATGCTTTCTCGGAAACAGACGTAACCGAGAATTGAATAAGAGAACCAAATCACCCACTTTGAACTCCTTGACACGAGCATGTTTATCATGAAGGTAATTCATCTTGTCCTTGTACAAGGACGAACTGGAGTAGGCATGGAATCGGAATTCATCAAGTTCATTAAGCTGCTCCACACGAAGATTTGCTGCCACATCCCATTCAAGATTCAACTTACTCAAATCCCATATGGCCTTGTGCTCTAACTCAACCGGTATATGAAAAGCTTTACCATACACCAACCGATACAGTGACATACCAATCGGAGTCTTGTAAGCAGTCCTATAAGCCCATAGAGCATCATCCAACTTCTTTGACCAATCGGTCCTATTTGCATTGACCGTCTTTGACAATATACTCTTGATTTCCCTGTTTGAGACTTCAACTTGGCCACTCGCTTGAGGATGATAAGGAGTAGAAGCTTTGTGATTGACACCATACTTTGCAAGTAAAGTGTCAAAAACTCTATTACAAAAATGAGACTCCCCATCACTTATGATTGCACGAGGACTGCCAAACCTAGTAAAAATGCTTTTCTTGAGAAACATAACAACACTCCGGGCCTCATTGTTGGGTAAAGCCATGGCTTCAACCCACTTTGAAACATAGTCAACCGCCACAAGAATGTATGTGTTCCCACACGAACTAACAAACGGGCCCATAAAATCAATGCCCCATACATCAAAAATATCAACTTCAAGAATGGTATTGAGAGGCATCTCATCTTTCTTCGAAATTCCACCCGCTCTTTGCCATTCGTCGCATCTCTTCACAAGTTCACTTGTATCTTTGTACAAAGTTGGCCAATAAAACCCACAACTAAGAAATTTGGAAGCCATCCTTGCCCCGCCATGATGGCCACCATAGGGAGAGGAATCACAAGCCTCTAAAATACTCAATTGCTCCTCCTCCAGGACACACCTTCAGATCACACCATCCGTGCAGATCTTGAACAAGTATGGCTCATCCCAATAAAATTCCAAACTATCCTATTTTACCTTCTTCCTTTGGTTAACGGGATTATACCAGTCACAAGAAAATTAGCAACATCCGCAAATCATGGCATACCATTCACCGACACAGAAAGGAGTTGCTCATCAGGAAATGAATTATTGATCTCTAGGCCATCACGAGGCCTCCCCTCCTCCTCCAAGCGGACAAGTGGTCCGCCACTTGGTTTTTACTACCCTTCCGGTCCACAATCTCCAAATCAAACTCTTGAAGTAACAAGACATATCGCATCAGTCTAGCTTTGGAATCCTTCTTCGTCATCAAGTACCGGAGTGTGGCATGATCGGTATGAACTATGACCTTGGCACCCATGAGATATGACCGAAATTTCTCCATCGCGAACACAATAGCCAAAAGCTCTTTCTCAGTCACCGTGTAGTTCACTTGAGCATCATTCATTGTCTTGCTCGCATAGTACACTGGATGAAATATTTTGTTCTCTTTTTGACCCAAGACCGCCCCAACTGCCACATCACTCGCATCACACATAAGCTCGAAAGGCAAGCTCCAATTGGGTGCAGTAATAATAGGAGTTGTGGTCAACTTGTGCTTGAGAAGTTCAAAGGCTTGCATATATCTTTCATCGAACACGAACTTGGCATCTTTTTCCAATAACTTGCATAAGGGATTCACTACCTTTGAAAAGTCTTTGATAAATCTCTGGTAGAACCCCGCATGCCCAAGAAAGCTTCTAACTCCCATGACAGAAGTAGGGGGAGGGAGCCTTCAAAATCACATCAATTTTTGCTTTGTCAACCTCTATACCATGCTTTGAGATTTTATTCCCAAAAACTATGTCCTCCTCAACCATGAAGTGGCATTTCAACCAATTAAGAACAAGATTAGTTTCTTCACAACGGGCCAACACTTTATCAAGATTTTTCAAATATTTATCAAACGAGTCACCCACAACACTAAAGTTATCCATGAACACCTCCAAAATTCTTCCACCATATCGGTGAAAATGACCATCTTACACTGCTGAAATGTAGCTGGTGCATTACATAACTCAAAAGGCATCCTAGAAAAGGCAAAGGTGTCATATGGACAAGTGAAGGTGGTCTTCTCCTAATCTTCCGGAGCAATCAAGATTTGGTTGTACCCAGAATACCAATTCAAGAAACAGTAGAAGGCACGCCCAACAAGTCAATCTAACATTTGATCAAGAAAAGGCAATGGAAAGTGATCCTTGCAGGTCACTTTATTCAACTTGTGGTAGACCATGCATACCCTCCACCCGGTGACAGTCCTTGTTGGAATCAACTCATTTTGCAAATTTGTAACCACGGTTATATCACCCTTCTTCGGCACACCATTGCACCGGCGAAGTCCAAGTGCTATCGGAGATGGGGTACATAACCCCGGCATCCAACCACTTGATCACCTCATTTTTCACAACTTCTTGCATTGCCTCGTTCGACCTCCTTTGATGTTCCAAGGAGGTCTTTGCATCATCTTCCATAATAATCTTGTGCATATAGAATGCGGGGCTTATCCCCAGAATATCACCTAAGGTCCATCCAATTGCCTTCTATCGCTTTTGAAGCACCGCCAATGTGGCATCAACCTGCATGTTAGTAAGACAAAAGGAAAGAATAACTGGAAAAGTTGAACTAGGGCCTAAAAACGCATACCTGAGGTGTGGAGGCAACGACTTCAACTCCAACACCGGAGGCTTCTTGATTGAAGGTTTTGTTGGTGGAGTCTTCCTATTCTCAAGATCCAAAGAGAGTTTCCTAGGCTCATAGGAGTAGGAGCCCATTCCATGTAAAGCATTCACGCACTCCACTCGGCCTTCATCCTCATTTATATCAAGATTCAACAATACTGCCTCTAGAGGGTCCTCCATATTGATCATTGCACGAGTATCATCAACTATCACTGCCGTGACAAGGTCCACAAAGGAGCACACCTTAGAACTGTTGGGCTGCTTCATTGACTTGCACACATGAAAGACCACATTCTCATCACCCACCTGGAAGGTGAGTTCCCCTGCTTCCACATCAACTAAAGCCTTCCCAGTAGCAAGGAAAGGTCTTCCCAATATGATTGGAACCTCATAATCTACCTTACAATCCAAGATCACAAAATTAGCAGGCAAGATAAATTTGTCCACCCGGACAAGGACATCATCAATAATACCCAATGGTCTCTTCATAGTTCTATTCGCCATTTGCAATTTCATGGAAGTCGGCCTCGGTTGTCCAAAATCCAAAGTCTTGAAAACTGAGTAGGGCATCAAGTTGATACTTGCCCCCAAATCACATAAAGCTTTTGCAAAGTACGCACTCCTAATAGTGCAAGGAATGGTGAAAGCACCGGGATTTTCAAGCTTCGGGGCCATTGAGTGCACTATTGCACTAACTTGGTGGGTCATTTTGATAGTTTCACAATCCATGGAACTTTTCTTTATCACCAAGTCCTTTATGAATTTAGCATAACCCGACATTTGCTCTAGAGCCTCCACTAGAGGCACATTAAAGGATAAGCTCTTCATCATGTCAATAAACTTCTTAAACCGATTCTAATTTTTCTGCTTCGCGAGCCTTTGAGGATAAGGTGGAGGTGGCCTTGTCAAATAAGCCTTGGCTTTAGGCACAACCATTTCCGTCATGTCTATTACGTGTTCCTTAGACGGGTTCACGTCACTCTGAGTCTCCACCTCGGCATCTTGAATATCAATCCTCACTTCCTCATTCACGTTCTCATCAATCACATTTTCAACCACCAACAAGACCTCATTCTCTTGCAACTCAACTTCATCACTCAAAATTTCTTTTTATTTGGAGGTATTCACATCACCGCCTCATCCACTTCCTGTAGTTACCGCCATAATATGATTGTTCCCACCCTTCGGGTTAACTACCGTATCACTTGGTAGAGCCCCCTGTATTCAAGGATTGTGAGATTTGGCCTAATTGAACCTCCAAGTTTTGGATTGAATTATTGTAGGAAGCCAACTGAGCATCGGAGTCTGCATTCTTTTTCATCATCTATTCAAACATCATTTCAATTCTCCCAATTTCATTGTTGGAAGAACTAGGACATTGGGATGGAAATGGGGGTGGATTGTTGATACATTGGGGGCCTTTGAAAGCCTTGCCCCCGATTTTCTTGATTGCCATTGTTCCAACCACCCTGATTGTTGTTACCACCCCAGTTGTTGTAGTTGCCATTCCAATTACCCTGATTGTTTTGGTTGCTCCAATTGGAACTTTGGTTGTTGTTTCCCCAATTACTATTCCCTTGTTGTTGTTGATTGCCCCAATTTATTTGGGGTCTCCATTGTTGTTGGTTGGAAGAATTGCCCCTTTGGCCCTGATAATTGTTCACATATTACACTTTTTCATTCTGCCCATCATAAACATCATCTTGTAATCAACCACAATCATTGTCATATTGATCCAAATTTCCTTGGTTCTGTTGACCTCTTTGTCTTCTTTTGTTCACTAGCATGTTGACACCCTCCATAGCATTTACTTGGCATGGATTTTGAACCTATTGTAATTGTGCCTTTGCTAGTTGGTTCATTGTTGTTGTCAGCTCTACTATAGCCTGCCTATGATCATGTAGCTCTTTGTGTAAGTGAGTGACAGTGGGGTCACCTTGTGGCACATTGGCTCTACTTTGCCAAGCAGAGGATGTGTCAGCCATCTCGTTAAGAATGTCACAAGCCTCATCATAAGACAGCTTCATAAAATTACCCCCAACAAGTTGGTTCATTATGCACTGATTTGTTGTGTTAATGCCCCGGTAAAATGTCTGTTGTATCATTGCCTCAGTCATATCATTGTTGGGACATTCCTTTATCATGGTTCTGTATCTCTCCCATATCTTATGTAATGGTTCGGTGGGCTCCTGCTTGAAATCTAAGATCTCATCCCTCAATGCTGCCATGTGCCCCGGTGAGAAAATTTTTGCAATGAATTTATCCGCCAACTCATCCCAAGTAGTGATGGAATGGTTGTGAAGTTGTTCAAGCCAATCCAATGCCTTCCCTCTAAGTGAGAAAAGGAATAGTCTCAACCGAAGTGCATCCTTTGACACATTAGTTTGCTTATTCCCCCAACATGCATCCACGAAAACCTTGAGATGTTTGTAAACATTCTGATTGAGAGCACCTGTGAAATACCCTCGCTGCTCCAACAATGTCAGAATCACATTTTGTAATTTGAAAATTGCCCACCCGGATCCGGGGTGGGACAATTACACTAGCAAATCCTTGGTTAGGGAGCACTCGAGCAGCCACTCTTGGAGTTGCGGGGGGAGGGTATGGAATATTATCATTGGCTTGTCGGCCTCTCCTTTTTCCTTGAGGCACAATAGGAACCTCATCATCAATATTGTCATCTACCTCCTCCCCCGGCGGAAGATCTCCAAGAGGTGCGTTGTTTGCTGCCATTTTGTACCTGAAGTTGCAACACACACAAATTAGTAACGCAGAAGGAAAGAAGAACAATACACAAAACTATTTAGATAGATAGCTAAAATTGTTAGCTCCCTGGCAACGACGCCAAAAAGTGATCATAACCAACCCTACACCACTATGGAGTGGCAAGAGCGGTCGAAGCAACTTTTACCCGAGATGGTGGGGATCGAATCCACAGGGAGCTAGAAGTGGGAGTTGGATTCCTATCTAAACTAGAGATGCGTAGTGCTCTTAATTACACTTCCAATCATCTTTTGGTTGAATATTACTTCTAATATTTGGGCTAATGATAAGCTAAATTAAACTAAGAATGATTGCTTGTAGGGTTTTCTATTAATTAAAGAAGCACTAGGGAAGTGACTTTCTCCTAGGTGAATACTTGACGGGATCTAAAGCCTAAGGAAAAGACGTTATGTTGGGGATTGTGATATAGCCAATGCACGGAATTACTCACTCTATACCTCTCGGTAGCTTGAGTGACTTTGCCCTAATTGACTTTCTCAAGACCAATTGGGTGTCAAATTGTGCAAGCAATATAGGCTCAAGTAGGATATTACTATCTCTAGGTTTAACCCTTTAATTGGGGCTATCAATCTCTTGATTACACCCCAATTCCTTGTTGGACTAATTTTCCTAGACTCAAGTTCTCTTTCTCAAGAACAACCCAAGTCAAATAGACACAAATTAGTGTTTGCAACCACTAATTCAACATGGAAAATACAAATCAGTCCAAATATCAACTACCCATAAACATCTAAGCCTTAAATTAAAAGACCCATCAAATACCCACACTAGGGTTGAGCCACAACCCTAGCTAATGGGTCTAGCTACTCAAATAATGGAAGAAAACAAATAAATAGATGAAGAATAACCCATAAGATTCAATTACAAGCTAAGATAAAGAAGAATCAGTGTTAATCTAGCTAAATATTACTCAAACTGGCTTAACACAGCCGTTCACGTGCTTTGGTCTTTCGCTGATTACAAAAAAAATGCCCTAAAAATGGGAAAAGAAAGTATTTATACTAGGCCAAATTTTCTGGACAAAATACCCCTACGGGGGTACCGCGGACCGCAAGAAATGGAGTGCGGCCGCGGTGAGGCATTTTGGCTTCAAGTCTCTGCTCTCTGAACATGGCCACCGTGGGCTGCATAAATTGCACCGCAGCCGCGGTGGCTTCAATTATGGTCCACATAAAAAGGACCGCGGACCGCATTGGCATAATCCTCCAAACTCCCAACTCTCTGAACCCCCATCTTTGCGGACCGCACAAACTCGATTACGGCCGCGATGAGGCTGCTGCAGTCCACATAAAATGCTTTGCGGCCGCCGTGCTTGAGTTTCCAAAATATCCACCTCTCTGAATCTCCTCACTGTGGACCGCACTAAATGAAATGCGGCCGCAGTGGATCTGTTGCACTGTGCTTGGACTTGTTCTTGGTACTTGTGCATGTTTCAATCCTTTTTGAGCTGGTTTTGACTAATTGTCATCTTTTTGTCCAAACCCTGCAAACAAGTACAACATGTAAGCCTTTGGGACTATTTTGTATACATTTTTAATCAAAACTCAAGTAAGACAGAGTGTAAAATGAGCTATAATCCCTAGTTATCACATCACACCATGAGTCAAGGTCCTGAGTTCGGAAATTTAGAAGGCATTTTCTTTTTTATTTGATATTGAAATCCAAGGTTTGAATATTATAATTATTTGTAAGGGTCAAACGACCGAACGAATCGTGCCCATATAGCTCATTCTCGCCATGGCAGATAGCTTTTGTATCGTCGATTGTGTACACTACGTTTAAAGTAATAAATGAAGTTTGTCTTCTATGTCTCATCAATTCACATCTGCCCCAACAATGTTATCGTTAAGTTACTTAAAGTGAATATTGGGTTCAAAACCCTTAAGCTTATGGGCCTCCCCAAACCGGGGACTGCTACCCGATAATAAGA
The DNA here is from genome assembly GCF_000393655.2 of Nicotiana sylvestris. Lineage (NCBI taxonomy): Eukaryota > Viridiplantae > Streptophyta > Magnoliopsida > Solanales > Solanaceae > Nicotiana > Nicotiana sylvestris. The sequence continues at coordinate 16,063,554 of NC_091064.1, forward strand.
TTGGAAAATTTGGGCTACCAAACCTCGGAGGCACCAAACCTATAAGGCAGGGCCCAAACACGAAAGGCCACGACCGATTTAAAACGGCTTGGAGACGTCTGAGTTCGTATATAAAAAGTAAGGTCCTTATATATTTTTTTTAATCTATAAAAGATTACTTCCGATCCGGCCATGAAAAAAGTCGCCTTCAGCAAACAATAATCGTGTCATGTTAAAATATTCAAATATTTAATAAAGACTTCATTTTTATCGGATCCTCCGAAGTCAGAGCAACTCAGAGTTATTACTTAACCCATGCCTCATCTGGGCTTTGGGGGAACGAATAGTCTAAGTTATGTCAAATTCTATGCTAAGGCATCAATAGCATATTTTGAAGACTGAAACACAAGTGATAAGTCTCGAACATAAAGAAAATACTGAAAAGAAAAGGACACAATGTAGCCTAAGGGAAATTTTTATATATGTACCAAAAAGTATTTATAGAGGCACTGTGAAGCAGCCCCAAATAAAAAAAATGTACAAGAGAAAACAAAAAATAAACTAAGGCATTTCCCGCCTAGTCTTCACCGGATCCCGACTCGCTGCCCAAACCCTCAGGCTCATATCATTCTTTAGCCTCGGCCTCAAGCCTTTTTGCCTCTTCGATCTTGGCTGCTAGATCGAACCCCGGGGCATGAATCTCCTCGAGAGTTTCCCTCCGGGATAGCCATTTCACGTACTTAGCCTTTATAATTATATGGGCCTTGGCCACCTCCACATCGTTCTTATATTGGGTCAGCATATCCTAAATTTCGGAGGACTCGTTTGAAGCCACCTCCAAATTGGACTTCAGTGCGGTGTACTTCTGGCCGAGGGTATTCCGTTTCATGACGGTCGAGTCCAGTTGTGCTCGGAGCTCATCGTTCAGCCGAGACTATTTATTGACTTTATCTTTCATCACCCGGAGCTGATTCTTGGCCGATGCCAAATCCTCTTTAGTGGCATCACGTTCTGAGGCCTGGAGATCCATTTTGCTCCTCAACTTCTCGGCCGAGGCTTTGACCTCGTTCATTTCGTCCCTAAGCTGGTCGATTAGGTCTATCTTCTCTTTGAGCTACGAGGTTGTGGCGTTAGCAGTTCCATTTATCTTCTTGTTATTAATCTCAAACACCCTTATCTTTTCGACCAAAATGGATGTTCCCGTTTCACCATCGAGGCCTCCTTTTGAGCTCTTTCCATCTCGGTTTGGAGAACAGGGAGGTCCTTGAGGGCCTCATTCTTTTGCCCACTACGAGCTTTGTACGTGTCCTTCTGCTGAACTTGATCCTTGAGCTCGAACTCAAGATGACCCAACTCCATCCGAGACCGATGGAAGCTCTCAAGATGAAGCACTGAGGCCTAAGGATTAAAAATGATGAAATCATTAAAGTATGCTAAGGCTAAATGAACTTTTGAGGGTATAAAGAAAGGGAAACATACCCTATTCAGCGCCTTTTTGCCTCGTTGAAAAGGCTCGGCGCATCCACTCCGTTCATCTTCACATGGTCCTCTTCAGTTACCAAGCAACGAAGGTAGTTGGCCACGCCAACCGGCCCGGTTAGCACCTTGGTATCCGCCGGTATCATAAATCATAACCTTGGCCGTTCTCTTATTGTCTCGCTCAGGGCAGGGAACTACTTCACAAGCTTTGGGCTTAAGCTCGGCCCACTTAACTCCAGCAGCACGTCTGTTCTCGGGATTTCTAGGTGGCGAAACTCGGAGTAGTCCTCCAGCGCACCGACGTACATGCCTTCAAAAAATAGGTTATGGGCCTCATCTACAACCCGTGATGCCTCAGTCGACTTTTCTCTAATGGCCCGGGCCTCGCCAAATAGGGACTCCGTGTTAGGCAGGACTCCAGAATGTCAATGACGTTAGTGGCTTCTCTCGGAACCAGAGTAGCTTCTCAAGAAGCAGTAGCCACGGCTTTTCCCTCGGGCTCCCGAACTGAAGAGTGTTTAGCCTTATGGTCGCCTCCTTTCAGTGTTTCTTGCTTGTCTGCAGCGATGGCCGGTTCATGGGCGGAAAACTCCATATTGTCATGTTTAGGGTAATTCTTGAGCCGGTAAAGAGAATCAGGGTCTGGTACCCTGGTCTGAGTAATCTTCTTGGTGCTCTTTTGGACTTGCCCATGACCCCCTTTTTCTTAGCCTCAGATGGAGCATCCGAGGAGCTAGAAGACCGCATCTTTCTTCTCTTTTTCTCCTCCTTCTTTACAGCAGCATCAACGACAAGCTGTCTTGAAGCAGAGGGTTTTATAGATGGGGATGAGGCCTCATCCTCATCCGCCGCTAGAAGCTCGCTGGTCTTAGGCAAACCTGTGGAAGGAAGAAAAGGACTTAGTCAAAACAACAGTGGAATGGATGGGAAATTCAAAAAGGTAGAAGGGGAATACTCATCCTGGGAACAGGCTTCCCATTTAACTTTTGAAAGTTTATGCCACTTGCGCTCGAAGTATGTCAATTGTTTACAGATCCACTCAACCCACTCCTTGAAATAAGGGACTGTATTGTGGACTCGAGCGACTGCTGCATAACGGGAAAGCCGGGAGATGCAAAAAAAATATAAATTCAAAGAATTATTTTAGTAACTTGGGTAGAGATAAACTTACGTATTAGGTTTCACTTCTCAGGGAATGACATGAACTAGTGGGAATGAGATCCTCGATCTTCACCCAAATGAATCTCCTCTGCCAGCTTCGATCCCTGCCTTCATCAATGCTCGAGAATCGAGCCTTCTTTGTCGGACGGGCAAGCTTGATTAACCCTCCCCCCTCCTCGGAAGATTCGGGGTCCTATATACGGAGCAGATGGTCGATGGTGAAGTGGGGATCCTCCATGTTGTTGACAAACTGATGAAGGAGAATCACAATCCTCCGAAAAGATGGATGGATCTGCCCAAGCCAGACCTCATATATTTTGTAGAAATCAAGGACTATCATATTCACCGGGCCAAGCATGAAGGGGTACTTATAGACGCTTAAGTACCCTCCACATGTGTGGTGATGTCCTCATCAGGGACGGGGATGACTGATTCCTTGCCTTCCCACTTGCAGTCCTGCCGAACTGCCTAGAGTGTATCCTCGGTGATGAAATGGATATACCTCCATACCTCTTCACCAATCTCTTTGTTTGGAGGCCTTTTCGACCTTAAAATCGTTGTCTATGGAGCAGCCTCAAGGGATAAAATCCTTAAGAAGAGGTTTTGGGGCTGCATATGGGAGAGTCACTTCGACATTAGCGGCCGGGGCAGTGTGATAGATGCACAGATTTTGAAGTTTTTGCAATTGTTATCCAGGACTATGAAGATTTGAAGACTGGGCATAAAGGTTTGAAGATGGGTATGAAGATTTGTAGGTTTGGCTTGAAGATTTTAAGGCTCAATATGAAGATTTAAAGATTGAGGATAAAGAAATGAAGATGTAAAGAACAATTCGTAAAAATTTGGGTGAATGATAATCAAGTAAAAATTTCAAGAGTAACTCAAGAAAATTCAAAATCGGAAAGTAAAAAAGTGAAAAAATGAAATCGAAGCTTTTATAGGAGGGAAATATTTAATGTATGCCATTTCGCATTCGAGGACGGTCAACCGTCAGCTGACATATGTCCGAAGTCAGAACGACGCGATTGATGGGATGTTTCACTTACTCATCAGCCCGTTTGTAGCGTACGGTGGAAGGAAGTGGGGTCAGTTAGTCACTTCTCGTCATTTCGATAAACCATCTCTCCGAAAAATGAGGGGACTATCTGTGTACGGGTAAAATTTATCGATAAAATTACCCTCAATTTTTCGGTAAAGAAACGAGAGGAAAGCACGATCTGGCATGACCTCGAGTAAAGACGAGGGGTTCCACGTCTCAGATCCCAGGGAGGATGAATGGTGCACATGGTACCGGACATGGTCCAACATCGGGTTCGAGCAGAGTGAAGAGCCGAGACTAGGGGAAAAGACGGTTAGACACGATAAGCGGGGAGCCGTAATATCTGCCCTCAACCGAATGTTCAGTGCAAATCTCGTCCGACATCAACTATATATCAACGTTTACTAGAAGGAGAAGATTTTATTACCTTATTTAGACTGGTACTAGGATTGAAACTCCCTACTATATAAAGGGGAGAATATTTTCATTTTAAGACCACTGTTGGCACGCATATCAAGGCAATAAAGTTAATTTTTGTTCTTCAGCAATTGTTCAAAGTGTTCTTCAGCTGCTTGTTTATTAAGTTTTAACCAAGCTCATTCCGAGGGCTAAATCGGAACCGATTTCCAAACGTCCATTCCAAAGCTAGACTTGTTCATCCATTACATTTGGTTTGATCGCTACGATTTCTTTTAATTCAATTATTTATTGTTCATAGTTCATTCATGTTAACTTAAATCACATATCCTTTAACCGCGTATAAATTCAATTGTTATATATATATATTAGGGGAAAATAATAAAATAGATGTAAGGACAGGAAGCAAGTAATAATATGATAATTAAACTTGCAGAAGATATAGTTAGAATGCAAGTAAATAAATTTATGGGGCAGAGCCGACCATGTAAATAAAATGCGATAAAGTAAATTAGGTGGTATAACCGACCATAATGCAGAGTAATGTAAATGTAAATTTGTACAAGAGTATAATAAATATAAACTTGATTATTATTGAAACTGAAAAATTGATAATACAAGTTAAAAACTTATATTAATAAACCAGAGAGAGAGCTCTAACCAATTCTAGAGAGAGGGAGAGAATTCTTTCTCAAGTGGTAGTGTAAGGTGAGTTTCTTACAAGTGATATGGGAGGCTATTTATAGCAAAAAAAGTAAAATTACATAATATTTTCTAATGTCATTCATGATGTCATTAGGACTAAGTGCTAGCTGATGTCATAGATGATGTCAGCTGTGATGTCATTGTGGTGTCATGTTGATGTAATTTCTGATTAATTTTTCAGAACATTAAATCAAGGTCTTCTTCTTCTTCTTCCTCTGATGATTTGTCAGACAAAGATGCTTGATTTTGTTGACCTGGAATTTGTGTCTTAAGGGTATCAAGAATTTGCTCCATTTGCTGAATAAAATCAAGCCCGCTGCTGGAACCGGCTAATTGTGCACTTGCAATGGACTTTTGTTGTAAAAATAAAATTTGAGCAACATATGTTATAGCTAGATATTGCGGATGGGATAGAAACCACTTGTCTACCGCATGTACATAGGCTTCAGATGAATCCCACATTTTATACCATTTGCAATGTCCTTGGAGGGCTAACCACGGTAGTCCTTTATGTCCTTCTGGCTTGTGGAAGGAAAACTTCTGGGAGTATATCCATGGGATATGAAATCGGTGGAAATATTGGAGGAGTATGGGTATTTTCTATTCACTAGAAAACCTAAGACAGAAATAATCATATCCTTCTTTTGCTGGTACTGGGAGGATTTCAGCTCTATGACCATATATAGGCCAACATTGATGTATAAACCACTGAGGGAATTCAGAGATTAATTGTTTACTCCAGAGGATGAACCATGAATGCTTTCCAAGTTGGTTTTGGAAGGTGAAAGCATTGCTGCCTGGTAGTCATAGTAATTGTAAAATTATGGGTCAAAGGGCTGAGAAAGTCTTTTTTTTGGCTGGATGGGTTCCCCATTCTTTTGGTGAGATTATTTTGTTAATCCACACCGTAGTATGTGTGACATATGATTGGGTTTGTTTTTCTTTGTGGGGCTTAAACAAGCAAGATCTGGTATCTGTGAGAATAACTCATAATATTTTTGGGTATGTTGGTGGGTGTTTTGAACGAAATTGGCTGAAGGGCTAAGTATTTTCTTAGCTACCTTTTGGGGGTTGGAATGCCAGAATTCTGGTTTAATTTGAATGAGTGAGTAAACACTTTTGTTCTTAATATAAGTGGGTTCCTTGGAGGAGGAGCCCTTGTGTACAGAAATAGGTTATGGCACTGATGAAGAAAGTGCCTGATTGGTTGCAGTCTTTGGGATATTGGATGGACACCCTGTACCTGCAATGGGGCTTTTAGCTTCCAATATTTTTTGTGTGGTGCTTCTGGCAACCACATGAAGTGAAGAGGCCGTGTGACTTTAGGCCGCCACGGAGTTGAAAGAAGATGCGTGGCTTTGTGCCGCCACATTGGAACAATAATTTTTATACAATTGATACTGATCTCTCAGTTGTTTTTTAAATAAGGAAGGCATGGTCATTTGATTTTTAATGCCCATGAGTTGTTGCCATTGCATGAATTCTTCTTCTGTCCAAGGAGAAGACATGGTTTGAGCTAGTTGAGCTTGAAATTGTTGAGACTCTTCTTCTTCAACTAGGTCTGCCCATTTTTTTGGACTGAAAATTGAGATTGGTCCTGAACTTTCTATTATACAAACTTGGGGGACTCCGCTCATGGCATGGTCTGATGGCTTTCTATATTTAGGTTGGTTTGGTCCAGCTGTGCCCTTTAGGAGTTGCTTGGAGGCAACTGAAACTGTTTGTTGTGTTGAAACAACATTTGTATCAGACTGTTTTGGTATTGTCTCAGTAATATTTTTCTCCGGAGGAGGAAGAGAATGTATTGGAGGATCTGAAAAGTCGGCTTACTTTTTTCTTGGCATTTTATCTTTCCTGCAAGAATTCTCTGGTAAGAAAATCCGGAATACAGTTTGAGCTCCCTTTGATATACTTTATATCAAATCAAAAATAGATAAAATAGCTTGTCATCTAGCAAATATATATTTAGAAGCAAGATTTTGTACATCCTTTTGTAAAACAGATTTCGCAGCTTTACATTATATTCTTAACAAAAAATTTTGATTTAATAAATCAGCTTGAAATTTAGAAATGCACAAAACAATTGCTAAAATTTCTTTTTTAATTGTAGGATAATTTTGTTGGGAATTATTCCAATGTTTTGATGCAAATGCAATAATTTGTTCCTTGTTATCTTTTTTCTGCTTTAAAATGCCACCATAACCAATGTTTGATGCATCAGTCTCAACTATTTTAAATGCAGAAGGATCAGGGAGAGATAAGCAAGGAAGATCTTTGACTTTCAACTTCTTTGATAACGTTGGTGTGGACTGAAGTCCACGGAGGTGGAGGTTTTTTCAACCTATCATGGAGAGGTTTTAGCAAACTGCTAAGGCTTGGGATAAAATCTGATACATAATTAATACATCCTAAAAATCTTTGAAGCTGGGTCTTATCTAAAATTTGGTCAGAAAATTTATCAGCAAATTGTATGGATCGTTGAATAGGGACAATGGTTCCCTACTCGATATTGTGCCCAAGAAATCGGATGTTGGTTTGAAAAAGTCTATATTTAGTTTTTGATAAAACTAATCCGTTTTCTTTGATAACATTAAAGAAAACCTTTAGATGTTTAAAATGTTGATCTATGCTAGTAGAAAATACTAGAACATCATCAATATAGATAATAATAAAATTTGAAAAAGGATTAAAAATATCATTCATTATCCTTTGAAATTCTTAAGGAGCATTTTTTAAACCAAATGGCATTACATTCCATTCTTATTGTCCAAATGGTACTGTAAAAGCGGTTTTATACCTTTCTTTGGGATTAATTTGAATTTGCCAAAATCCTGATTTTAGATCAAATTTTGAAAAAATAGTTGCAGCATAAAGCCTTTGAAGTAAATCCTTTTTGTTTGGAATATGGTATCTAATCCAGTGAAGTGCTTTGTTCAAAGGTTTATAATTGATGACTAATCGAGGGACACCTCGTTCTATTTCAGAGTTTTTATTGACGTAAAAGGCAGCACAACTCCAAGGGGATTTACTTGGAGAGATGATGCGTTTTTCAAGAAGATCATTGATTTCTTTTTGACAATGAATGGTTAGCTCGTGATTCATCTGAATAGGACGAGCTTTTGTGGGGATTGTTTTTTCATAAAAATCAGGTTCGTAAGGGAGCCTAACAATGTGTCTCTTGCGATTCCAAAAGGCTGTAGGTAAATCAGCACAAAGTTCTTCCTGGATTTTGGTTTCTAAAATTTTTATCTTGGATTGGAGAGAAGAATTTTGAAACTGCTGTTGTAACCTTTGGAACACTACTTCTTCTTTGAGAAAATTGATCTGGGCTTCTTTACTTTTTATGGTAGACAAGAACTTTTCCATTGGAGGTCTATCGAAAGGAAGAAAGGTTCTACCTCCTATGCGTTTGATTAGAATTCGTTGTTTTGCTACCATAAAAGGTATGAGCTCTTCGATAAAGGTAGTTCCTAATATAACTGGATTAGTAAGGTCTTTTACTAATAGGAAAGAACTTGAGGCTAACAATGGAGAATTTTCTAGGGAGGTTCTAACTTCAACATTGGAGAGTTTGAAGCTAATTCTTAGTTTCCCGCCATTAGCAGCCCTAAGACCTTCTTTGGTTTTTTCAAAGAATTAGTTCAAACCAACTGAAGTTAAGCCAGTTGAACAAGAAGTTTTTTGCAACCACCTCTCCCGAATTTCCATAAGAAAATGGCACATGAGAGTCATCCTAATTGTCAATAAGTCATTTACCTTGGATATTATTGCCTTATTTGATACAAGTATCTTGATTGTTTTATATATTATTAATGCCTTTTAATGAATGGTTAAACTTGTAACTATTTTTTAGACAATCTGATAGTGTAAAATATGTTCTTTAAACAATCAATGTTGAAGACATAATTAAGTAATTAAAAGTATTCTCTAGCTCTCTAACAACTAAGATTTATATATATATATAAACTTGATTATTTTTTATATTATTAATTCCTTTAATGAACGGTTAAACTTGTAACTTATTTTTAGACAATCATAGTGTAAAATATGTTCTTTACACAATCAATTTGAAGACATAATTAAGTAACTAAAAGTGTTCTCTAGCTCTCTAACAACTAAATTTTTTAGATGAAATGGTCATACACTTCAATATGGTATTAGAGAAGATAGATATGCTGGGTTTGAATCTCATCAACATCCAATTATCAAAAAAAAAAAAAATACGTGGTTGAACGTTACTTGGACTATTAAGAAAAAATAGGTACACGTAAGGTGCGTGTTGAAGAGATAATTAAACGAATAAAAGTATGTTTTTCTAACAATTCAATTTTTTAGATGAAGTAGTCTCATTTCAACAATCAATACACTTAATTTGTATTTATCCATCACTATTTTAACAAAGTAAACAAAAGACTACTAAATGAAGTAGCAATAAGAAGAGAAGGTTAGAGTAGAGAAGTGGCAAAGACCGATTCTTTTAGGACGTTTCACCTCTTTTTAGCCCACGATCCACATAAGTAAGAGGAGATATAGGGCTTTAGCTATAGTTAGATCCAAAATTTTAAATTTAATGGGTTCAACTTTTAATATTTAGCGTTGCATTCATTATGATGTTAAAATTATGACATCGATTCTAATATTTGTTGAAATTTTAATAGGTTTTACATATAAATTTATACTCCGTATTAAAAGTTATGAGTATTTAACCTACAGCCGAAAGTCTATATTCGCCCCTAGCTTTAGCTGCAGTGTCAAACTAGAGTGCTATTAAAGCTATACGGGAAGAGATTTGGTGTGTATGTAAACGTACCAACAAATGTGAAAGTAACAAACGGTGAATTACTACCTACTCTGTATTTTTCTACTCTGTTTTCTTCGAGTGGAATTCTCATCTGAACCATACCCCTACCTTATTTAAAACATACCTCTACTTGGTATTTTTAAAACAATAACAATCCAGTAAAATTTCACTAATGGGGTCTGGGGAGGGTAGTGAATACGCAGACCTTACCCCTATCCCGAAGGGATAGAGAGGATGTTTCCGAAAGACTCTCGGCTCAGAAAAACAAAAGACAAATGTAGACAATATTAGTATCACCACAAAAATCATAAGTCATAAGAAAAATAAGAACATGAAATACGGAAGAAAGATGCAAAGCAAAATCGATAGCTAGTAAATAGGTCATGCACTGAAAAATAGTAAGACACAACATTGCCACTAGCTATCTTAGACAAAAACCCTACCAGACTAGTCTCACAGCGGTATTAGTAAGGCAAGACTCAACTACCTCCTAACCTACAACCTTAATACTCGACCTCCACAATTTCTTATCAAGTGTCATGTCCTCGAAAATTTGAAGCCTCGCCATATCATGTCTGATCACCTCTCCCCAATACTTCTTAGGCCGCCCTCTACCACTTTTCGTTCCCTCCACAACTAGCCGCTCACACCTCCTTACTGGAGCATCTGGGCTTCTCCTCTGAACATGCCCGAACCATCTGAGTCTCGCTTCCCGCATCTTGTCATCAATGGGAGCTACGTGCACCATCTCCCGAATGTTATCATTCCTAATCTTATCCATCCTAGTGTGCCCGCACATCCACCTCAACGTCCTCATTTCTGCCACTTTCATCTTCTGGATATGTGAGTTCTTAACAGACGAACACTCAGCCCCCTACAGCATTGCCGGTCTAACCACCGCTTTATAGAACTTACCTTTGAGAATCGATGGCACTCTCTTATCACACAAAACTCCAGACGCTAACCTCCACTTCATCCATACTACCCCAATACGTTGTGTGACATCCTCGTCTATCTCTCTTCCTCCTGGATAATCGACCTAAGGTACTTGAAGCTGCCTCTACTTGGGATGACCTGTGATTCAAGCCTCACATCCACACCCACTTTTCCCGGCTCAGCGCTGAACTTACACTGTAGGTATTCCGTCTTCGTCCTACTCAGCTTGAAACTCTTAGACTCAAGAGCCTGTCTCCAAACCTCCAGCCTCTTGTTAAGACCGGCTCGTAACTCATCAATCAGAACTATGTCATCGGCGAATAGCATGCACCATGGCACCTCCCCTTGAATATGGTGCGTCAACGTGTCCATCACTAAGGCGAATAAGAACAGACCGAGTGCAGAACCTTGGTGTAACCCCATTACAACCGGAAAATGGTCAGAGTCTCCTCCTACTATCCTAACCCGAGTCTTAGCCCCATCGTACATGTCCTTAATCGCCATAATGTACGGGACAGACACACCTTTTTCCTCCAAGCACCTCCAGAGAACTTCTCTAGGAACATTGTCATACACTTTCTCTAGGTCAATAAACACCATGTGCAGATCCTTCTTCCTCTCTCTATACAGTTCCACCAACCTCCGAACAAGGTGTATAGCTTCTGTAGTTGAACGACCCGGCATAAATCTGAACTGGTTGTCGGATATAGACACTGTCATCCTTACCCTCGCTTCAACCACCCTCTCTCACACTTTCATGGTATGACTCAGTAATTTAATACCCCTATAATTGTTACAACTCTGGATATCATCTTTGTTCTTATAAACAGTAAGACCATACTCATTTTGAATTTATTACGTAAGCTGGCAGTTGCTGGATTAAGAGAGGGAGACTTGAAAATACAAATTAAAATTCTTGGTTTTCACATTATAAATCCTTGTACCAGCCGACATGTTTAGGATATTTTTTGTTAGTTGTCTATTCAAATTGGTGTTCATGTTATATACTACAAATAACGAAACGAATTAGCTTATCAGGGAAGAAACGTAATCCAAGAGCTTAACGAGGAAGTTTTGGTTTTAGGGTTTTACCTTAATGCATGGATGTGATTTTTTACGTAAAACTCACAATTTTTTTAATAAACAATAAATTTCAACTCATAATTTTAAAAGTATAATTAGTTCAATACTATGAATCTTAAAGGTCAACCCTATTAATTTGATCATTTCATTTCGTATATACTCTTCTATATAAGTCTGTCTCTTTTGGTTTTTTCTTCGCTGTAGTTCAGAATTGACGTTCTGGACTATATATCTTTCTTCCTTGCATTTTCTTGTTGTAAAGTTTTCATACTTGATTTGACAACTAAAGAAAACAACTGTACTTTTTTTTGTTAAAGTATGTCATTTATTAGATATTACTGTTCATCATTTTACAAAGTCCAATATTTTCCTAGCTTTATTTTACCAGTCCCGCTTTGAATGCAAAAGCAAAGCAAATTTTATTTATATTGACCGTCCAAATAGTAATATGTTCATATAAATTGAGACGGGGAAATAAATTGAGACGGGGAAAGTATAGACAAAACAAGAAAGCCTCGTTAATAAAGCATCCCATTCCTCTATCTTCTTGCCACGTGATATAAATAACTAGAATAATAATAAGAAGAAAACCCAAGCGATATCTGGATAAAGTGACTATATTCGAAGTTAACGTTTAAATGGCAAAATAAGAAATCGTTAGCGAACATCAATTAGCTATGCGATTGTCATGCTTGCAACCAGGGGCGGAACTAGCCCTTCCGATACGGGTTCGGCTGAACTCAGTAATTTTTGTCCAAATTCTATATTTATCTTAAAAAATTATTAAATTATGCACAAATTATAATTGATTTGAACCCAATAACTTAAAAGAATTAGAATAGTGAATCTATAAGTTTTAGATCCTTGCTTCGCCTCTGCAGTTGCAACCCTTCTCCATTCTCAAAAGTTTTGATAGAACTATTTACCTTTGTCTACCCAATTATTTTTCTACCCATAAACTAATTACATTTTCTACCCATAGTAGTTTTTGTGGGGAATTTTTTCTTTATTCTCCAATTCTTTTTTATTTCTATGCTTCTTTTCTTTTCTTTTTCTTTTCTCCTTTCTTTTTTCTCATTTTCTTCTTATTTTTGTCTTTTTTCCTTTTCTAATTTTATTTAGTTTCTTTTTTTATATTCTTTTTTTCTTCATAATCTAATTTCATTTACTGTTTTTACTATTTTTTATTATTCTTTTTTTATATTATTACTAAAGAAAAATCAAATTGTGTACCAATTAAATGTTGCTAATACAATAAAAAAAATATTAACTAATATATGATACCAGTATAGTATATAGCTATACCAACAAGGTATACAATTGTACTCAAAGAGATAAAAAAAATTAATTCAATTATTAAACTGAAATAATATCAGTTGTCAATAAAAATTTTAAAAAATTCTAAAAGGATCTAATTGTAAGAGTATACCGTTACATTATATAGCGTACTATAATTTATTTATTTTTTGCATTTTCAATTTGCCCCTCACGCTGAGTAAAAGCTTAAAGCAAATTAAAAGAGAAATGGTAAGTGAATTTACGGGTAATAAGTATACTATTATAGTATATTATATACTATTACAACATACTATTACAATATATTATACGAAAAAGGTCCAAATATGCCCGTGAACTATGCGAAATAGGACAAATATGTCTGTCATTATTAGTTTGGCCCAAATATGTCCAAACCATCCAATAGTTGTGCAAATTTGCCATTATTAGACGGAAACCATATTTTTTTTTTAATTTACTGATACCAAACCCGACTTAAAAACAACCGACCCGACCTGACCGACCCTAATTCTAAAAGACCCAAACACAACCAGCACTGTATCGCCCCTTTCCAAATAGACGGGTGCACCCATCTTCTCTCTTCTTCTTCCTAAACCGTCCATCTTCTTCCTAAACCGCCCATTTTCTTCCTTCCGTCTTCTTCTTCCTAAACAGGCTGTCTAGGGTTTCCATCTTTGAGTATGACAAGCTAGGGTTTTCCATCTTTTGACTAAGGTATGACTACTTTATTCTTTCTTTGTGTGTTGTATATGGGATTTCGAGTTTTTTCTTACGTGTTTCATATGTAGGGACAAACTATGCTTTGTTAGACTCAATTAAAGAGAGATATTGTTTCTGATATCTTTTTGTATTTTAATACACTAAGGAACAAAATACAATCAGTTAATTTGGGCGGATTGATGGTTTTGTCGGGTGGTTGGGGCCTTTTGTATTTTAATACATTAATTTAAAAATCTTGGACAGGATTTGCTATTTGTTTTTTGGTCTGCGTTTTGAATATGACTATTTATATATACTGATGTGGTCCCTTTTTGGTCCCTTTTTCTATATCTTTACATGTGAAGTCCATTGAAGATGATTGATAAAGTGGATTTGGTGTTTCACTATGGGGGTAACTGGGTCTTTTCCCCTGAGATAGAATATAACAAGATGTCAGTGCACACTTTGTCTGGTTATGTCTCTTATCTTGTTAAATATGATTTTATCTGTGAAGAGTTTACAAAAAAGTTAGGGTTTAGCTCTGTCGAATAACTTTTAGTGACTGGACCTTCGGGAAGGTACTACTTGGTAGCTGATGACGAAGGTGTGAAGACTCTTCAGTGCTTGTTTTCTAAAAACTTCAAGGTGATTAATTTCTTTGTTGTTGATGAATCTGACTTAAAGGTATTTGCTCAAAATATTACTCATCATACAGAGGCATATTCTATAGACATTGATGTAGCTTCTGAATGCGAACATAGTCTTGGGGGAAGTGACTTTGATGAATCAGATTGTTTTGAGGATGATTCTATAGAACTTGATGGTATTGTCAAAGAAAAGAAGATGGTTGTAACTGATAAGTTGGAACATTTTAAGGAGTTAGAGGTAGGTATGACATTTAAGGATATTGTAGAAGCTAGAAGGGCAGTAAACTTTTATGCACTAGTAAATAAAAAAGGGTTGAAATTGCACAAAACTGATACAACTAGGGTTAGTTACAAGTGTGTTGACGGCTGCCCTTTTAGACTGTATATTTCAAATGATAAGAAGTGTCCTACCATTAGAATCAAAACATTGAAAGATTAACATACATGTGATCCATCTTTCAAAAATGCTTGGGCTGATCAAAATACTTTGGCCCAATTTTTTAAGAGAAAGGTGCAATACAGTTCTAAGTACAAGTTATAGGATATGAAAGCTGAGTTGGAGAGTGGTTTTGATTTAAATATGTCCAAAAGTAAGCTCAAAAGGGCCAAGGGTTTGGCTCTTAAGAAGTTGGAGAGCAGTTTTGTTGATGACTATAACAAACTCGAGGCTTATGGACAAAAAGTAAGACAATCTAATCCGCGCAGTGATTTTGTGATCAATTTATCAAAGAATGCTCTTGAAGAAGGGAAAAGAAAGTTCTTAAGGATGTACATATGCTTCAATGCATTGAAAAATGGGTGGAAAAGTGACTTAAGACCACTGATTGGGCTGGATGGTACCTTTCGTAAGGGTAGATTTAAGGGTCAGTTGGTAGTGGCTATTGGTCAAGATTGTATGAACCAATTTTATCCTCTTGCATGGGTTGTGGTAGACAAGGAAACTGCCAGGAGTTGGGGTTGGTTTTTAGAGTGTTTGAAGCTTTCTCTGGAGCTAAATGATGGACAAGGAGTGACTTTCATCTCAGATATGCAAAAGGTAAACACTACAACTTTCATCTCTGATTTATATTATTCTCTTGTATACACTTATATATTTTACCTTTTATGATTGTTTGTTCCTGTTTTATCATAGGGGTTAATTGATGTTGTGCATAATATACTTCCTAAAGCTCATCATAGGTATTGCGTAAGACATATTGAGGAAAATTAGCAGAAGAAGTGGAGAAGTGGACATATGAAGAAGTTGTTGTGGTGGTGTACCTGGAGCACTTATGAAGAAGATTTCAAAGATCAACTAAAACGATGGGAGAGCTATGTGAGGATGAAGATGCCTCTGCTGCCAAAGATCTCCTACATTATCCTCCACAATCTTGGTATAGAGCATATTTTGACACTCAATGTAAAAACATGATGGTTGATAATAATTTTACCGAGTCGTTTAATGCATAGATTCTTGAAGCTAGACATATGCCAATTATCAAGATGCTCGAGGAGATTAGAATAAAGGTTATGAATTTGTTGGCTATCAATGAAGATAAAATTAGGTAATGGCTAGTTATAATGAACTGTTCTGCTTCTATTTTACACTCCTTGTATTTGACTCTTTATATCTATTTTGTCAGAAAATGGAATGGTGACTATAGTCCAAGTGATTTGATTCTATACAATGACTATAGGGCAATTTCTCATTATTGCAAGGTTGAGTTTAATGGTGACTTTGGATACGAAATCACAGAAGGTGATGATAGACATACTGTGGATCTTGAACATAAAAAATGCACTTGTAGATTATGGTAACTTTCTGGTATCCCTTGCCCCCATGCTATCAAAGCTATAATATATGATAGGGTATGCAATATTTTAAGTTAGTTTTCTCACTTAAGCTCATATTTTCCAAGTTATCTAATTAGTGTTATTTCTTACTTTTGAAAGGGTGATACTAAGGAACAAATACATTGGTACTATAGCAAAGAAGCATATTCCTTGACTTACAAGCACACGTTTCAACCAGTTAGGGGTATAAAATTCTGGAAAATTGAACTTAGCCAAGCAATGGATCCACCTGAAATTGCCAAGACTGTGGGCAGACCCAAGGTAAAGAGAAATAGAGAACCTGATGAAGCAAGCAAGGGAGTGGAGTTATTCAAGGAAAGGAACTGTGATGACATGCAACAAATATGGTGGAGAGAACCACAATTCTAGGACTTGTTTCAAGGTAAAACAAATTTATAATGGAAATTTAAAGTATGACAATTTCTTATTAACTCATTCTTTGGTTGACAGAGCAAAGATGGTCCAGATATTGGCGATGAGGAAACAAAACAATCTAAAACTGAAGTACAAACACAACAATCTGATTACTCTTCTCAAGTCACAACACAACAATCTGATTACTCTTCTCAAGTCACAATACAACAATCACAAGCCTATGGTCCAGATATTGGTGATGAGGAAGATCCAGTGTTGAGGCCACAAATCATCTTTGAGTCACAATCAATACTTAAGGAAAGAAGGCTGAAAGCAAAACTACCAACTGGGAGTAGAAGGATTCAATTTACTGGGGGGGGGGGAGGAGGGCAGATGGAGTGTCTATGCCGACAAACTTGCCTTACTCACCAACTAAGGCAACTTGGAAGGGGAAAGCTGCAGTTACACTTAGCCAGCTCCAAGCTGAAGTAAGAAAAAAGAAAAAGAAGATGAAGCCAAATGGGGAAGGAGTCCCTGTACCAAATGCTGAAATTTAGCATAAGTTGGCTAATTATTTTTGTGAAAAATTTAAGGAACTTAGTTTATGGATAACTATTATGCACAAAACGATTGATTTTTGGTGAATTTTATGTTGGTTTAACTGATATGCATGTTATCTTGGTTTGGTGGATATGAATGTTTGTTTGTTTAACTATATTCCAATGTGGCTATGTAAATATGTGGTTATTCAGCAGTGTTGCTACCATAACCATGTGGTTATTCAGCAGTATTGGTATTATTGCTGCAGTAGTGGAAATCATTTAGCAGTATTGGTATTATGTAAATATGTGGTTATTCCAGTATGTATACAATTGTAGTAGTGGAAATCATTGTTGATCGTCTTAAATTCAATAATCCAGCTAGGAAGCTGTTTACATGGGGCAATGGGGATAAAGGAAGTTGTTTCCTACGCAAGCACCCTAACTACTGCACTATCTAGCGCAGAAAAAGTTTTTACCATGGGAAGTGCAATGCACGGTCAACTGGGAAATCCATAATCCAAAGACAAATCATTAGTGCTTGTGCAAGGAAAACTTAGAGGAATTTGTTACAGAGATATCCTCAGGATCTTATCATGTTGTTGTGCTAACATCAAGGGGAAACGTTTACACATGGGGAAAAGGTGCAAATGGACAGTTAGGACTAGATGATACAAAAGATAGAAGTTGGTCAACATTAGTTGAGGCACTGAGAGAAAGGCAAACTTTTGCAATCCTCCTCATAGTTGAGGCAAACTTTTGCAATTATATGGATCACATATTACTACCTGATCATAATGTTATTGAGCAATTATATAACACCAGAATGTTCACACAAATGTTGCTAACGAATTACTACCATAGCATTACAATGCATTTAAATTACAACCATATTTTCAACCATTACATCAGAAATAATAAACTGCATATTACAATCATTTTCATCCAACCATTACAATACAATGCAAATAAATTATACAACTAAAACAACCATAAATAATTACAACCATATTTTCAAGTCTTCCCTCAAAACATGAAGCTAACCACAAATCCAATAATGAAACCCAGAAACATAAGAAATAATTTATCCCCCCTGTTTCCAAGTCTTTCTTTAAGAAGAACATCCTTTTCCCTTTTCAATTTGTTGATGACAACAATAGCTCTTGGTGGAAATTCATCGTCTTCCCATTTCCAATAACCACATCCAGTTTTCTGCAAATAAAACATTAACATCATAAAAAAATCGATTACAAATATTCCAAAATCATTGATCCAAATCTGTCGGAATAAGCATTAATTAGAAAAAAAATAGAAAACTTACATCATGTAGGTTTATGACACTTGAAAAAGCATCTTCCGAAATTCATTTCAGTCCGCGATGTGAGATGGAGTGCAGCAACTCCACATCCACACATCCTTCGACGGCTATTTGAAGAACTCGAACATTCCGACATTTCAAAGCAAATGAAAGAAGTAAGAGAGGAAAGTGAGTGGATCAAACAAGAAGGAAACAACTGGTTGGATTGAAAAATTAAAGGATAAAAAAAAAAAGAGGAGAAAGAAGAAGAACCCTAGTTGGGATTTAGGAAGAAGATGACAGAAGGAATATGAGCATTTGTTTTAGGGCTGGGGAGCGTCTGTTTTAGGGGATTATGTTTGGGTCTTTTAGAATTAGGGTGGGTCGGGTCGGGTGTTTTTAAGTCGGGTTTGGTATCAGTAGATTAAAAAAGAAGAAAATATGGTTTCCGTCTAATAATGGCAAATTTGCACAACTATTGGACGATTTAGACATATTTGGGCCAAAGTAATAACGACGGACATATTTGTCCTATTTCGCATAGTTCACGGGCATATTTGGACCTTTTTCGTATATTATATATTATTACAGTATACTATAATAATGTATTGTATACTATAATAGTATATTGTTGCAGTATAACTATATACTCCTATAGTACATTGTATATTGTAGCGGTATACCGTTAGGTAAATGTGTTATTCATCGATTATTACAATATACCGTTATAGCATATTGTAAACTATAATAGTATACTGTTGCATTCTAGCTATATACTCCTACAACATATTATATATCATAGCAGTATACTATTGGGTAGTTGTGTTCTTCTTCGATTTTAAGCTAAAAATTTCGCAGTTTAAGACCCATTTTTTTCAAACTAATAAATATCTAAACAGTTAAACCCATCAACTCTTCTGTTAATGGTAGAAGTATTTTCTACTCTTGCAAAATCCTTAACAACAATAGATAAATGATATGCTCGTCAGACTCAGAGGCAAAGCAATAGTTGTATCTCAATATTTCTACTCAACAAGTGCAACCCCAGCTCCTCCCCCGACACATTTCTTGGTAAAATACCTGGTTAATTCTCTAGGATTCTCAAAAGAAGAAGCAACCTCTACATCTTCCAAGGTAACTTTATGGAAATCCTTAAAAAATCCCGATTTAGTCCTCAATTTCTTGAAACAAACCGGTTTGGACAACACCCAGATGTAAAAATTAGTTTCTAGCGCACCCAAATTGCTATACTATGATTTTCCCAAAATCCTAAAATCCAAATGAATAATCGGGTAAATAGTTTGGGCCGCATGAGTAGGAGTAGTAAATAGTTTGGACCTGGACATTAAATGGTAAATAGTTTGGAATTAATGGGTATAAAGTGAAATTTTTTCTTTTGAAAAATGACCAAAAATATACATTTCTCACGTAATTTGGACCCTCACCCAAAAGGCTTAAGCTAAAAGTCACTATATGGCCTAATCCAATTTATCCAGATCATACCCTCAAAATTAGGGGGAAGTGCACGGTTAGCTACTAATACATATATTTACTTTTAAGCCATTGTTTAAAATGTCCTTAACTGCCCGGACGAAAATACCTTTCTGCTCATGTCCTTAACTTTTGAACATAACTTCGGGACTACATGTCCTTAACTTTTGAACTTGTAACTCTAAGTTCAGGACTTCAGGACTACATGTCCTTAACTTTTGAACTTGGAACTCTAAGTTCAGGACTACATGCCCTTAACTTTTGAACTTAACTTCAGGACTTCGGGACTACATGTCCTTAACTTTTGAACTTGTAACTGTAAGTTTAGGACCAAGTGTCCTTAACTTTTGAGCTTGTTAGTCTATGTTCAGGACCTATTGTCCTTAACTTTTGGGTTTATTCCTAGCCTAAGTTCATGACCTATTGTCCTTAACTTTTGAGCTTGTTAGTCTAAGTTTTCAGGACCTATTGTCCTTAACTTTTGAACTTGTAACTGTAAGTTCAGGACCTATTGTCCTTAACTTTTGGGCTTCTTAGCCTAAGTTCAGGACCTATTGTCCTTAACTTTTGGGCTTGTTAGTCTAAGTTCAGGACTTCAGGACCTATTGTCCTTAACTTTTGAACTTGGGACTCAAAGTTCAGGACCAAGTGTCCTTAACTTTTGAACTTGGAACTCTAAGTTAAGGACTACATGTCCTTAATTTCTATTCTTGTAACATTTTCATCTGACTCTTTGACACGTGATTCCACATGGATGTTTATTATTCATAATTAGTCAAATTAGTCATAGTTGCAGTTGCAGTTAACTCATGTTAGGAACTTATAATTTGTAAAATAACACAATGCGTAGTCTAGATGCTTCTTTGGATGCCCGTTATGAACTCTCAAGCAAATAGCTTTAGTAATGCTCCTCTTCTCCAGTAGCAGTTGAGCGAGATTCTACAGAAGTTTCGCCCCTGCAAATGAAATGAGAGCACAGGGGCTCCGAGGATAAAACTGAGAACTGAGAATTTCAACTTTGAGAAAAGCTTTCGAATTTTGTTGCCGACGACGAAGTCATCTCAACCGGAATTCCAAGTTCAGAGAGAAGCGAGGGTTTGAGAAGAAAAGCAATGGAAGAAAAGGTAAAAATATCTTTTCATATTAATTTTAATAGAGTAGTAGCTATTTTTGCTTAACATTAAAATTGCTGGATAAAAAATAAATATCACATTCAATAGTGACTACCACACGCCATTTTTACTCAAAATTACGATTCCAGAACTAATTGTTAGCAGTATAATTCCGAAAGCCCAAATAGAGAAAAGGTGTTGAGCCCCAACTTCCGAAAAGAATCTCATGATGCAGAATCTAGGATGCGACATAAAATGTAAAATAACACTCGTGTATTAGCAATGAGGACAAATATTACACGGTTCAAAGATAAAAATACCCTTTTATCATTTTTTTTAAACCCTCCCAAATTAAATTTGGGGATCTTTTCACACTTCCCTCCAGCGTGACTCAAAAATAATAATTTATATATAACAAACTTTTCAATATTAATCACTGCATAATAGTCTTTTCCTTATTGATCATCCTGCAAAATAATCTTTCTGTTATAATCTAGCACTTAAGAGGTGTGTGTTTAATTCTCAGTATCGTCCCTCCCCCCTTATGCGATCATATTTTTTAAGAAAAAGAAAAGAGAAGAAAAGGAAGAAAAAACTTACATATAATATAAGGTATACGATGTAATATCTGACAAGTGGGCTTCCAGAAGGGGCCCACAGATGTTTCGGGTTCGAGCATTCAGTGGCCCGTTCAATGATTATTCAAAAATAACAAAAAGGAAGGCTTTCTACTTTTAGTATTGTAACATGAAAATAATAGGAAATTTTACCACCTATAGTAAATTATTTCACCCTATCTATTATAAACCAAAACACTTTCAAAATATTATTACTTATAGCTAACTTTTTTGTTTTATAGCAAAATAGATATTTATTTATACTTACCGTTGAGGTTTCAAATACGCCAATTATGTTCTTTCTTTCTCTCTCTCTCTTCCTTCTCTCTCTCATCAAGATTCTCAATCCTCTCTTCTCGCTCAAATCAGCAGAATTGTCGGGATCATCATCGTGGTCGTCGTCAGAATTGTTGGCTTCATCATCTACTATTGGCTCATCTCTTAGGCGAACAGATCTGGCCATGGCTACACCGGAGAAGATTTGAGGTCCAAGTTTTTGTTCATCTCTATTTTTAATTTTAATATAATGCATACAGTATTTTGCTTGATCGGAAAATGTTATCTCCGACGAACTTTCTTCTCTTCTTTGCTATTTAGTTACATATAATGATACAAATACATTGTATTGTGTATAAATACATTATATTTTTGTATAAATACATTATTTTTTCGTCTGTATTTATGTATTCCGAAGGTCTGTAATACAGCGGAATATATATACTATGTTTTGTAATTTTTTGTTGTTTGAATACAGTTGAATTGAATACAATGTATACATGCAGATTATCTCACCGTATTTATAAATACAGTCGCGCGAATACATGAAATACAAAATTAAACTGTTGTAATCCCTATTTTTTAGGCGGATTACCTCATTGTATCTATAAATACAGTCGCACGAATACATGGAATACAACATAGTAGTAATGAAATCTTATGTAGAATTAATTTTGTTGAGTTAAATTAGGAGTGATACAGACTAATTGATCTTTTTTATGTTGTTAAACAGCTGGATTCTCCTATTTTTAGGCGAATTTCGCTACTGTATTCATGAATACAATAGCACGAATATAGTGAATATAGTTGCACAACTGGACTCCCCTATTTTTAGGCGAATTCCGCTACTGTATTCATGAATACAGCAGCGCGAATACATCAAATATAGTCGCGTAACAACTAAATACTAGTAGCTATAGAAAGTAATTATATTTACGATAGTTATAAGAAGTTAATAGAAACTAAATAATAGTGATTTCTGAAAATTCCTCAAAATAGTACTAATTATAACTCACATAAAATTAGTTTTAATGAATGTATATCTTACATCATAAGAAATGAAACAATCTTTTTGTAAAAAGAGCTAGTAGATGGAAATTCCATAAACACATAATCATGAAGACGACACTAGAAAAGCACATTCATAAAACAAAGTAATTTATATACATAGGACATATATAACATTTATTATATCTGAGGATTGAAATTATTCAAAGGTAGGCGACAAGATTCCCGAATTTATGAGAAACAGTATAGTCTAATTTTAAAAACATCACCCAATTTTTGCATATCTATTGATTCATCCAAAATGAGTAAATGATCAAGAAATGACAAAAAAAATGATTAAGAAATGACAAGCTAAAAAGCGTTGCTACATTATAATATACAGGAGACAACAAAAAAGGTCACTCAAATAAAGAAAAAAAGAAAAGAAAGGCCCCCCCCCTAACAATTAAAGAAGGATTCCTTGGTCCACAAACAAAATAACAATAAATCAATTAGACACCGTCATATATTGACATATAAACTACAAAGCATGTGGTGCAGTGAATGAGACTGCTCCTTGGTAGGGACTGTTTCCTCTCGAATGGGGTCCTACGCAGCGCGAATACAGATATAATCGGGCTCCAATACGGGTACCGAACACCGATTGGGAAACAAGAAAAAAACAACCGTCCAAAAGCATATGCCCAATTAATTTGATTTTTCCTCTAGCAACAACAAGGATAAATCGGTGCACAAAACATCCCCTAATATACAGGATCCGAAGAAAGACCGCACTTCAAGAGGTGCGATGTAAATAGCATATCGTAATGCTAGCATTAGCGACTGCTTTTACAATTCAAACCCGTGACTTATAAGTCTCACGGTTAGCATTACAATTTACGGTTTTCAAGGTCAAAGTCCACCAACATTTCCAATTAATTGCCAAACCACAAGTCGTCTGTAGATTGGCTATTGCTTTGACTTGATTAATATTTGCTGGCCTTTGTTTGAAGTTTGGAGTTTTGTAAGAGTGCAAAATTAGTTTTTGAGTTTCTTACTGAGAGCGATTGAACTAAATCTTGCAAAAAAGTTATTTTTATCCTCAAAATGTTCAATTCAGTTTTTCAAGTCTTTTAATAATTATCTCAGTTTATTTAAAAAAACTTTCAGTGTGGTTTTTTCTTCGCAATTTTTCGAAAAACTGAAAACTAATTTCTCTAATGGTGTTTGGTAGAAAATTAAATTCGGAAGTCTTTTTCAATTTTTTAACAAAAGCTGAAAAAGTTTTTAAAAACTCAGACATTTCAACCAAATAAACACCACTATTGTTTTTTGTCCAAAATTCAAAAATAAAATGTGGAAATATCAAAAACTCAGACATTTCAACCAAACGCCACTATGTAAGCATGACAATCAGAGGCGACCATATGTTATAACGAGATGGGTCACCGATACCCGTAAAATTCGATAAAAAGTCGATGTATATATGCATCTGTCTTTAGAATATAATGATATATTCGTAATGAGCACCTACAACCTTCAAATCATGGGTCAAATACGCCAATCATGGGTCAAATACGCCTCTAATAAAAATATAATTACACTGACTCAGAAGCTTAATCCAACTATGTAAGCATGACAAATAGAGGTGGACATATGCTATACCAAGAGGGGTCACCAGCACTCCTAAAGTTCGACAAAAATTCGATGTATATACATCTGCCTTTAGAATATAGTGATATATTAGTAATGAGTAACTCCGATCTTCAAATCCCGAACCCGCCTCTGATGACAATATATATTATATTTTTTACTCTGACTCAGAAGCTTAATCCAACTTCTAAGCTAGTCAAAATAGCAGCAACTTGAACAATTGAAGGTCTACTTTTTCTTGAATTTCCAACACAAGCTAAAGCAACTTTAGCCAATCTAACAATAGGTCTAATATCACTTGGTATAACAAGTCTTGGGTCCAAAAATTCACTAAACTTCATTTCTTTAATCAAAGGCAATGCCCATTTCACAAGCAAATTTTCTTGATTATCACTATTTCTTCTTCCACTCAACAACTCCAACAAAACCACACCTAATCCATACACATCACTTTCCTTTGAACCACCTTTTTTTTCAATCCAATATTCATCATCTACATACCCCATTAACCCTAATTTCCTTTCATAGTTATTTCCCAAAAAAAAATACAAACCATAGTCACAAACCCTAGCACAAAACTTAACATCTATTAATATATTTGATGGTTTAATACAACCATGTATTATATTAGGTGCCATAACTTCATGCAAATATTCTATACCCTTAGCAACATTTGCAGCAATTCTTAACCTACAACTCCAATCCAATAGAGCTACACCATCATAATTTTGATGTAAATAAAAATCCAAACTTAACATACCTTCATATTCCATAACAACAATTCTTTCACCTGGAGCTTCAGAAAACCCTAAAATTGACACGATATTCGGATGATCAACTAAAGAAAGCCATTTCATTATCGACGAAAAACCTAAGCCAGCATTGCTTAAAACTAAACTTGGATGTATTCTTTTCACTGCTACTTGTTCTCCGTTTGGTAATATGGCGGCGTAGACGCTTCCTATTCGGCCTTGACCGATGATTCTACGATAGTTGAATCCATCTGTAGCTGTATGAATATCCATTAAAGAATAAGAAGATGCACTTTGTTTTGTTGGAAGAGTTTCTTCAGCTTTGATTGGTTTTTTCTTGCAACAAATGAAGAGGAGGATAACAAGAATTGTGATAATAATTGAGAGTATAACCAAAATAACATTATAAATAATTATGATCTCTCCACGGTTCATATCTAGGATTTTTTTGTCTATAAATTTTGGTGTTGTGGATTTTAAGAGAGAGAGTTTAGAAGAAAAGTTTGGCTATGACCTATTAAAAATGAGGACTATATTTTCTTTTATATATGAAGTAGAAAGAGTGAGAAAAGAGGTGTATTTTTTAATTGAATCTTGGTGTGCAGTGTGTACTCTTTGAAAAATAAGGTTGATGGAAATTGGGAAAGGAAAAGTTGGAAAAAGTCTTATAAGCATTAATTTGGTATAGTTACGTTAGTTCAGGGTTGGCTGTCATTTGACTAACATTGGGGGTTCGGTAAAATTTCCCATTGATAAAACAAGTCTATAAGCTTGTCATATATAAATGATTTTTTTTTCTTTATACATTTCAAATAGAGATCTTCACACAAATAATCGGACAGATTCATGTTTATCTTTTTTAGCCGATATACATAGATTATACACAGTTATATATATATATATATATATATATATATATATACATAAATTATACTTATATATTATACATACGCCGTCAATTTTTAGTTCAAGCGGTTAGGTTGACTACTATTTAGGTTAATTCTTCTTCAAAAGTTACTAGCTCGGTTAATAAATTCACGTCGCTTAGAGCCCACAAAAAGAAAAGCTTTCTATCAAAAGTTTCTCCATTTTAGGGTTTGAACTCGAAGTTTTCGATTAGGGAAAGAGGGATCTTATTTATTTTATCATAATCCTTGGTGGTGTTTGTCTTATAAACTTTTCTAAAATCATGACCAGTATTGCTCTTCTTAATTTTTTTCCTATTATATACCTAAAAAGTTCAAAATGTTAGTATTTGTCTTCTTAGTTATAACCTCTTGAATTTCTTGCTAAGAATACTCAAGAGGTTACATTTTTTCTAGTTTCTTTGAAATTGGATATACATATGCTATTTTGCTAGAGGAAAAAGCAGCCGTCCAATCATCAAGTAGCAAGATGTTAAAATATACAGAATATTATTTCTGCCTATTTGTACTTAAAATTAAAATGTATTGTCACTTTGGAACAGGCAGTTCTGTCGCTTTAGACCCACTTGAATGTTTGGTTGAAGCAAAAGTAGACATGATTAGAAACAGGGTGCCTTTTCAAATATGATTTTGTGAATGGTGTATTTATTAGCATATTCAAATTTAATTTAGACGTTATGAGTTTTGAGTTAAAAGATAAGTTCTCAAAAGTCTCGATTAAGCTAGATATAAGGGCGGAGCTAGAGTACAATTTACGGTTGAGGCCAAACTCAATAGTTTTTGTCCAAATTATGTATTTCTCTTAAGAAATTTATTGAATATATACAATTTAATAATTTAGATACAAATAACTTAAACTGATTAGATTCCCGAACCTATAAACTTCAAGTACTGACTACGTCTCTGACTAGATACAGGTTGCATAAAGCCCTTTAAAGGGAAAGCACTCCTTACTAGTAATATTTTTTCGTTAACATAGATCAAATTCGAAATATCTGGACTTTGATTAAGAGTGGAACGATTCTATCCGATCCCATTTGTATTGTTAGGTTTGCCTTTGAGAATATTTAGCAAAATAAAGCTTAGGCAATACAGATTGCCTATGGTCCTTCATTTATTTATTTAATTTATATCTATCGTGACAACTCCTTGTTTCCTAACCTATTAGCTTTCTGGGGCCAATTTCTTGATTTCTTTATTGTTCTCGAGTCTTAGTAATAAGAATATTTAGTTACACCAACCCCAGCTTCCATTCAACCAACCTGATCTAACGCAAAAGTTCATATAGGAAAAAAAATGGTTTACTTAATACACCAAACTTGCTGGATTAAAAGCTGGGAACGTTGCGACCTATTGTATTTTTAAAGTTATGTATTACTATTTATAATAATATTAATAAATTTTTATACATAAATTTATACTTCCCATCAAAATATTAGGTTTAGGTTGAACCCAGTACCAAAGGGCTCGATCAGCCCCTACTACTATCTTCGAAATTCGAATACACACACAGCATAGTTGAATAAATAGTTAATCAATACTTATATTATATTCAGTCGTAAAGGCTGCGTCGAGATTAAATATAATTACATAATTACTTCTATTAAATAAGTAAAAGAAAATTATTGCTAAAAGCACTTTTCCTTAATTTTAAGTACTTACCGAGTCTTGAAACATATTTTTGTTGATGTCTTCATTTGATATTTATGTACATTTCTAAGCTGTCAATTTTTCTCATTCATTGCTTTTATATGCATAGACACTATTTTTCTTTCTAAATAAATAGGATTTGTCTTTGTCTGCTTCCTTTTGTAGGGAGAAAAAAGGACGAAAACAGTATATTCTTGTTTGATATCCGCACGGCATAGCTAGAAGTGTTAATATCACAATAAATCTATGTAATTACAAAAAAAAAAATAAAAAATTCTAGGTTATTAATCTATTATAGTAATATGTTTTTCCACTACTGACATTGTGGCATTTATTCAAATATATATTCATTAGATTATAGTCTTGAGTTTATCATACAAGGATTAAACAATAACGAGATTATTTAGTAGATAAATTTTTTTAGTAGATATTTGGTTTATTATTGGATTAAAAATAGGATAAATATAGTATAAATGTTTGATTTTACAATTAATAAACTTGAAAAACTTTTATTTCAAGTTTTGACCTTAGACTTCTTAAACCACTTATAAAGAACAACTTTGGAGAAGGTACTTTGGACGATAATAAAAAATGCTTGTGGAACTAACTGAAGAACAGATAATTGACATTGTGAAGATTGGTAAATTGGTTTGTTTTCGAACAAAGAAGAAGCAGAATTGTTGCAGAAGAAGAAAAAGCACAATCTAAGAAGATAGCAGCGAAATGGCTAAATTTTGAAATACTTTGTAAAGTGTGGCTGTGTTGTAAAGAGAAAAACTAAAAGTGGTTATATGGTGTCATTTCATCCGAATAAACTCGTAAGGGAGAAACTGCATAAATAAGACACTTTGGTGTTACTATTGTTAAGAAATGAGAGCAAAATAGAACAATATAGTAATAAAGACAAGACGTATAGGAGGAGAATATTGAAGTTATCTTATTCAAGTGTGTTTCTTGTGTGTTCTTCCATAGGCAAAGAATATCCTATTTATATTATACAAGATACACCCAAAACTCACTAGATACATCCTAGGAATTAATAGGTACATCTATCCAAGTAGTACATTGTATAGAATGTATGGATGGATTAAATGAACATCCATATACATTCACTTTATTTATAATACTCCCCCTTGGATGTTCATTTGAAAGATAATGTGTCTCGTTAAAATCTTACTAGAAAAAATCTAGTGGGAAAAAGCCCAGTGAAGGAAAAGGAGTACACACATCTTGTAATACGCATTGAGTATTGCCTCATTAAAAACCTTACCAGGAAAACCCATTTGGGACAAAACCTTGGTTAAGGAAAAAAGAGTATAACGCGTATTATACACCCCCTGATGAAAGCTTTATTTGATATCTCGGAGACGACGCATTCCAATTTTATGTCTCAGCTTCTAAAATATTGATGCTGACAATGCCTTAGTGAATAAATCTGCTAGATTGTCACTTGAACGGAGTTGTTGAACATCTATCTCACCATTTTGCTAAAGATCGTGTGTGAAAAAGAACTTTGGTGAAATATGCTTTGTTCTGTCTCTTTTGATATATCCTCCTTTAAGTTGAGTTGTACAAGCAGCATTGTCTTCATACAATATCGTTGGAATCTTCGTTTTGAAAGAAAGACCACACAATTGTTGAATATGTTGAGTAACTGATCTCAACCATACACATTCTCGACTAGCTTCATGAATAGCTATTATCTCTGCATGATTGAAAGATGTAGCAGCTAAAGTTTGTTTTGTTGAACGCCATGAAATAGATGTAACTCCACAAGTAAATAGATAGCCTGTTTGAGATCAGGCTTTATGTGGGTCAGACAAATAACCTGCATATGCATAACCAATCAACTGTACATCGGATTCATAAGAATAAAATAATCTCATACAATTGTCCCTCGGAGGTATCTAAAAATATGCTTAACACCATTCCAGTGTCTTGTTGTTGTAAAGGAACTAATTCTTGCTAATAAATTTACTGCAAAAGTTATATTTGGTCGAATATTATTTGTAAGATACATTAGTGCCCCAATTGCACTAAGATATGGAGTTTCCTCACCAAGAAGCTCTCCATCATTTTCATGAGGTCGGAATCGATCTTTATTTATATCAATTGATCTCACAATCATCGTGATACTCAATGGATATGCTTTATCCATATAAAAATTCTTTAGGATCTTTTCGGTATAAGTTGATTGATGGACAACAATTCCATCTTTCATATGCTCAATTTGTATACCAAGACAAAATTTTGTCTTTCCAATATCTTTCATTTCAAATTCTTTTTTCAAATAGTCTATTGCTTTTGGAAGTTCCCCAAGAGTTCAAATGATATTTAGATCATCAACATACACAGCGATTATAACAAATTCAGATCCAGACCTTCTTATAAATACAAAAGGACAAATTGGATCATTCTTACACCCTTCTTTTAACAAATACTCACTCAGGCGATTATACCACATTCGCCCTAATTGTTTCAATCCGTATAAGAATTTTTGAAGCTTTATTGAACAAGTTTCCCGAAAACTTTTATTAGCTTCAGGAACTTTAAACCCTTCAGGAATTTTCATATAAATTTCATTGTCTAATGTGCCATACAAATAGTCTGTGACAACATCCATCAGACGCATATCAAGTTTTTCATGGACTGCCAGATTTATAAGATGCCCGAAGGTGATTGCATCCACCACAGGAGAATATGTCACCATATAATCAATGCCAGGTCTTTGCGAAAATCCTTGTGCCATAAGTCGTGTTTTATATCTAACGACTTCATTTTTATAATTTTGTTTTCGCACAAAAAATCCATTTATATTCCACTGGCTTTATTCCTTCAGGTGTTCGAACTATACGTCTGAATACCTCACATTTTTCAAGTAAAGTTAATTCTGCCTGGATAACATCTTTTTATTTTTGGCCAATCATTTCTCTGTCTACATTCATCGACAAATCTTGGTTCAAGATCCTCATCTTGTTTCGTTATTTGAACAACAACATTATAAGCAAAAACATTATCGATAATAATATTATTTCGGTTCCATCTTTTTCCCCTTATTGAGATCTCTTCGTTCTTATTATTTTCAGGTATCTGGACCTCCTCTGAGGTCTTATCATTTGTTATATCATAGGGCTCATTTTGAGCAATTGCCTCCATATTATGATCTCCTAGATCATTTTCTCCTTTTCACTTTCGAGGATTTTTATCTTTGGAACCAATTGGTCTACCATGTTTCAAGCGTGGATTAGACTCATTTGCATTTATAGATTGTCCAACCGGGACATCAATTCGAATGGGAGCATTAGCAATTGGAATATGTGACTTTGTCACTCTTGGTAGGTTAGTTAATGCATCTGGCAGTTGATTTGTAATATTTTACAAATAAATTATCTTTTGAACCTCGTGTTCACATTGATCTGTTCGAGGATCTAAATGAGATAGTGATAATACATTCCATTCTATCTCTTTTTGCAACTGCTTATTTTCCCCCCTAATATTGGGTATATTGATTCATCAAAATGGCAATCAACAAATCTTGCCGTAAATAAATCTCCAGTCATAGGTTCCAAAATAATAGAAGGAGTTCATATCCAATATATATCCCCAACCTTCTTGGGATCTCATCTTTGTACGTTGTGGTGGAGCAATTGGAACATATACTGCACATCCAAATATTCTAAGATGGAAAATATTTGGCTCCTGACCAAAAGTCAATTGTATTTGGGAGACTTCATTATAACTTATGGGTTTGATCCGCACAAGAGCTGTTGCATGCAAAATAGCATGACCCCATGCCGAAATGGGAAGTTTTGTTCTCATAAGAATTGGTCTAGCAATTAATTGGAAGCGTTTGATCAATGATTCCGCTAGACCATTTTGAGTATGAACATGAGTAACCGGATGCTCAATTGTTATCCCAGTTAATATGCAATAATCATTAAAGGCTTGGGACGTAAATTCACCAGCATTATCAAGACGAAGTGTCTTAATTGCATAATCTGGAAATTGTGCTCTTAATCTTATTGATTGAGTTAGTAACCTCGCAAAGGCCAATTTGCGGGTTTATAACAAGCACACATGTGACCATCTTGTAGATGCATCTATCAAAACCATATAATATCTGAATGGACCAAATGGAAGGTGTATGGGCCCAAATATATCACCCTGTATACGTTCCAAAAATGTAGGAGATTCAATTCCAACTTTAATTACTGATAGTCTAATAATCAGTTTGCCTTGAGAACATGCAGCACAAGAGAATGCTTTAGTTTGAAGAATCTTTTGGTTCTTCAATGAATGACCATGTGAATTCTCGATTATTTTTTGCATCATATTATAACCGGGATGGCCCAACCAGTCATGCCAAATAATAAAATAATTAGTAAACTTCTTATTTACTATGGCATATGATTCGACTACACTAATACTAGTGTAGTATAATT
Organism: Nicotiana sylvestris; assembly: GCF_000393655.2. Classification (NCBI taxonomy): domain Eukaryota; kingdom Viridiplantae; phylum Streptophyta; class Magnoliopsida; order Solanales; family Solanaceae; genus Nicotiana; species Nicotiana sylvestris. Next base: position 16,095,725 of record NC_091064.1, read on the forward strand.
CGGAGAAAAATACGGGAAGCTTTTCAAACACATACTTCTTTTCCGCTTTTATTGTAGTAATATAAAGGTATTCAACATTTCTTTCATTGGTAGTCTCAATATGATAGCCATTTTGGCGAATAACTTTGAAACTCAACAAATTTCTTTGAGACCTACTACAATATAATGCATCATTAACAGCCAATATAATTCCTCCTAGTAGTAATACAGTCGCTCTTTTAGAGCCCTCAACTAATTTTGTACTACCATATATTGTTATGATAATGGCTTCTTTCATAATTAAATAAGAGATATATCTCTTATTTTTAATATGGTGTGCGTCGTAGCACTATCTAGAAGATATATTTCTTCTTTATTATTCATACGGCCAATTGAAGACTAGGAAGTTTTCATATTCTTCATAAAGAAAAAGAAAAAAAATACATCATAAGTAATATTGAAAAATTTAAGAACAAAAGAAACTATACTTAGGAAAGTAAATGCTGACAATATAAAATATTTTATTCAAAAATATGAACTTCAAAAAAAAAATTATAAGTATAATTTTTCCCAGTAATAAGTCTTCAGTTATGATGCTTAAAGAAGTCTCCAGCTTCTAAATGAGTAATATTTGCAAGGCCTTCGAAAATACCATCTTTATAGGCAAGGTTTACTTCAACTTTATCATGATTATTCATAGGGTTCGCCTCAACATCATTTTGAAAAGTTTAAGTGAGTCTTAACTTTATTGTGTTTCCCTTTCATAGAGGCTTGATAAAATTTGACAAAATACTCAGGCGTACGTCAAATTCGTGCCCAATAATTTTTCATACCATATCGGTGGACATTATTACCTTTGCCTTTTGAAGGATTATTCTGAGAACTCTTATTGTTCCTTGTTTATAATGATCACCAGCATGGTGATTATTTTTTCGTCCTTTGCCATGCCCACATATATTTATATGGCCATGATAATTATTTTGTCTTCTTGCAGACTTTTGATTCATCGCTATCACATTCGCTTCTGAGAATGGAGTTGATCCGGTACTGGGGCGTACTTCATGATTTTTTTAATTAAAGTGTTATTTTCACACCACCATTATTATATCATCAATATGGGCCATTGGGACCTTAAACCAATGCCTTACCCATATGAGACCCGTTAGGCCATAATATGATAGGACTTGAACCCAACATCTTGTCATCATGGTACATCAGAACATGAACCTGGTGTCTTACCCTCACGGTGCAGTGAGACTTGAATCCACTATCTTAGCTCATATAATATTTATCATAAATTATCTCATTCTCTTTAGAGAATGAAACTTAATTTTAGATCGCCACAAATTCAAGTTTTGATAAATTGAATATAATATAAAACTATATTACTAAATAGTAGAATTAATCTACATGATAAAAAAATTTATAACAAGTAGTATGCTGATAGTAGGCGATATAGTTGATATTTACACCTTAATATGACCATACTTTGTTGTTGTTTTATAGATAAATTGCCAACAAAATGCTCTAAATAGTGTTCTTTTGTTTAGCAGGGAATATTATATGAGAGGACGCAACATGGAGTATTTTGGAGGCGATAATGTGAAGAAAAATACCCACTCGAGAAGTACTCGAACACAAAGAAGCATAAATGGCCTGGGCAAGAAGGCCACCGCGACCGCGGTGGCACCACGGTGAACCGCGGCAGGTTACTGAAGTAAGGCAGAAAGGTCAGCTTTCACCGCGGTCGACCGCGACCGCGGTGCACTGTTCATACAGTTGGAAGTTTGATGACCAAAATGTAATTTCGGGGAAACTTTTGTAAAACCCTTATAAGCTTTAGAAACTCGCCCAACTGAGGAGGGAAGCTAATTTTAGACTACTTTTGGGAGGAAGAACAAGTGTGAGAAGATCAACAAAACATTAGAGTTTTTCTATCTCCTTTTAATTCTTGCAATTTTACATTATGAACAATTTAGTAGTTTTCTCTTGTTTTGTTGTGAGTAGCTAAATACTTATCTAGGGTTGATGGAACCAATTGTTGGTTGAAGTTTTGACTCAAGTTGTTATAATCGAGCCGGATTTATGATATGATTGTTCAACTACGTTTTGTATGGTGATTAATTGAATGGGCCCTTGATTAATCGTGTCTAATTACCTTATATTGCTTGAGAAAGAGTATTAGGTTAGACAGCGGTTGAACAACACCACTTTTGGGTAATTGAAGAGATTTATTACTTGAACTTAAAAGTGGGTTTAGAGATAACAAAACTTTGGTGGGATACTTTAGAGTTGCATAACTATTGTCAGCTAGAGTAGTTCGAGAGAATGCTCTAGTAAATTATTGTAGTTGATCGAGAGATAATTACGATAACTCATAGCTATTAATCCTCATAGAGTATTATGGCGAGATTATAGCGAAAGAGTCAGGACCTAAACTAGCAATTGGGGAAATCACTGCCCTAGACCTTTTTACCATTGAATTATCTTTGTTGGAGTCAGGCTTGTACTGGCCTACTCTGTTCAAGGATGCCCATGCTTAGGTCAAAAGCTGCGATGATTGCCAAAGGACTGGCAACATATCTCGTAGACACGAGATGTCAATGACCACAATTCAAGAGGTGGAGATTTTTGACATGTGGGGGATTGATTTCATGGGGCCATTCGTCAGCTCGTATGGTAACAAGTACATATTGGTAGCAGTTGACTATGTCTCCAAGTGGGTTGAAGCGGTGGCTCTCCCGACCAATGACGCTAAAGGGGTACTAGGTTTTTTGAAGAAGAACATTTTCACACGTTTTGGTACCCCAAGAGCTATACTCAGTGATGGAGGAACCCATTTCTGCAATAGAGCATTCGCACGGCTATTGAAAAAATATGGAGTTCGTCATAAAGTAACCACCCCGTACCATCCACAATCGAGCGGGCAAGTTGAAGTGTCCATTAGGGAGATTAAAAGTGTCCTCACAAAAATAGTGAATGAAACAAGGACTGACTGGGCAAAGAAATTGGATGATGCATTGTGGGCGTACCGCACAGCCTTCAAAACCCCAATTGGTATGTCACCGTACAAGTTGGTATTTGGCAAGGCATGATACCTCCCAGTGGAGCTAGAGCATAAAGCACTTTGGGCATTGCGGCAGTTAAACTTAGACGTGGAGACATTAGGTACTAACAAAATCACTGGGTTACATAAGCTAGAGGAATTCAGGTTCCAGGCCTTTGAGAGTGCTAGATTATACAAAGAAAGGATGAAATTAATGCATGATAAGCATATCTGGATCGAAACATCAAACCCGGAGATCTAGTATTGTTATACAACTTGAGATTGAGATTGTTCCTAGGTAAGTTAAAGTCCTGATGGTCAGGACCCTTCAGAGTGGTGCAATTGTTCTTAAGTGGAGCTGTAGAGATTGAATCAGAAGATGGGACAAACAAGTTCACAGTAAATGGGCAAAGGTTGAAACATTACCTTGGAATGGCTGAAGAAAAAGGGGATAGAGTGGTAATCACTTTGGAAGAGCCCCAGTACGCGGATGAGGAATGATGATCAAATGCTTGCGTCGTGCTACGACGTTATATCATACACTATGTGGGAGGCAACCCACGAGTGTGTTGTTAGTGTGTTCATGTAATTTCATATATAAAAAAATAAAAACAGAAAAAACAGAAAAACAGCGCTAGCACCGCGACTGCGGTAAACCGTGGTAAACCGCGGTGGAAGGCAAATATTTTGCCTCAGATTTTTCACCTCACCGCGACCGCGGTGGATCGCGGTAAACCGCGGTAAAGCGTGAACTATCTGCCTCGAATTTTTAAATCCACCGCGGTCGACCGCAGTGGGTCCCAGGTAATTTTAATTTTTTATTTTTATTTTTTCCATTTTTCTTATTTCTTTTCTTCCTCTTTTAATTTTATAACCCAAACTCCCCCTCTTAAACCCAACACACCCGATCCTCTCCCCCATATTTCTAATTTCTCTCTCTCTCTAAACCCTAACCCCTCAAATACTCTCTTCTTCTTCTTCCCTCATACTAACATCCCCCACCTCCATTCCTCTCCCCATTCTTCAACTACGGTATGTTCCTCACCTCTTCTTTCTCTTTCTTTAGTATTATGTTGTAGTTTATGTAATTTTATATTGTATTGGGATGTAATTGTTGGTATACTCTTTTTCTTTTTGTTTTTGCTTTTAAATTTCGTTTTTGAGTTTGATTGGTGAAGGGGTTGTGCATTGCATGTTTGAACGGTGTTATTGGTGGGTGATTGAATGAAGTAAGTGTGGGGTGTGTTGGTGTGGTAGTATACTTGATTGGGGAGGAGCTTTGATGTACCCATGAGGGCTATATATGTCTGGATAGTGTCCTGCTCACAAGGTGTTTGGGAAATTACCCCAATTGAGATATAAGGAGCTATTGTGATATGGTTATGGTGAAGTCTGAGTAACCATCCATAGTCACATATTTTGCGCACTCACTAATAGGCGTTTCGTTGTATGACAGGTACAATGCGTTCTTCCAGGAAGCGATGAAACACCAGACCCTCCACTAGTGGACCGGGAGGCTCCTCACGAGCTAGGAGCCAAGCCAATGCACCTCAGTTTGATAGCACTCAGTTTGTATCCAGAGCAGCGGAGGATAGGTACAACCAGAAAGCAGCTAAGAAGTTACAACCTGAGGTGCACATTGATCGAACAACTTTGGAGGTGGAATGCCCCAATATGTTTAATGAGCTAAGGTGGTGTCAGCTGGACATCTTCTTCGAGGTATCGGAGGAGGCTAATGTTCAACTAGTAAGGTAGTTCTATGCGAACTTGCCAGAACATGAGAATGGGGTTGTGATGGTGCGTAATACCCCGGTAAATGCATCCCTTGATACTATCTGTGTGCCGAACGGAGAACACCTATGGATCAAGCACATGATTACTCTCAACTCCCACTATCTGAATTGGGAGGCTAAGTGTTGGCTCACCATTGTCAACAGTCAATTGTTGCCATCCAACAACACGACAGATGTTAATCTACCACTGGCATCCGCAATCCACTGTTTCATGTCCCACAATGATTTTGATGTGGCCCGGCTCATCCATGAAGAGATGTTCATTAGATCACTTGAGCTAACCAAGGGCCACTACTTCCCTTCGCTGATCACCCGGCTGTGTCGTATTGCTCGAGTCCCTGAAGACCCTCGAGTTGATGGGAGATTGCCACTAAAAGCCCCGTTCCGGGCGAGAAAAATTGGAATTGGAAGAGAGCCGGTGGTGAATGTTGATGACTCTGATGATGATTCAGCTGATGATGATGATGATGCTGAGGTAGCTGAGGTTCCCCCTCCTCCGAGAGCTGATGTGGCAGGCCCATCACAGCCACGCCAGAGCACCCGTATGACAGCTTTGGAGCAGGATATGACTGGGTTGCGTACCTTAGTCACTGATTTGGGTGTCCGTGTTGATGCGGTGGCTGAGAGGCAAGTGAAATCGGAGAAGAAATTCTTGCGCTGGTTGAGAGCGCTGGGACGTGCGTGCAACGTGAACCCAAACACTGTCTCCGATCAGGAGTGAGCCTTCAGGGAAGTTCCTTAACCTCACTGTTCTTTAAATTTTAAGCCATGGGGACATGTCTTTATTTTAAGTGTGGGGTGGGGATACTTCATTGTATGTTTGTAATTGTAATAATTGACTGTTTAATTTTGCTTGTTTTGTCTTGCCTTAATTGTTTTGATGTAGAGTAATAGTTCATTAGGAAAGCTAAAATAGTAAGTGACTTGTCCCGACGACGAATCTCTTTCGGCGGGGTTCTTGAGGGACTAAGTCGAGAAAAAAAATGGAATATGGAGACTCTTCCTGATGACGGATCCTTTAGACAATTTTCTTGAGGGAAGTAGTCTAGAGAAAAGACCAAAAAGATTTTTTATTTTATTTTTAGGTAGTGTAGTAACTCCCCCTTGGTTTTTCTTTGGGCCACGGTTCTTTTCCAAAGGTTTAGCTTAAACCGGGTATAGGTAATTTTTGTTTTTGTTCTTTTTAGTTTTAGGTTAGGATTAATGGGCTACGAGCGAAAATCAATTTTTTACACCTGAAAACAATAGACACTAGAGTCTAACGCCTAGCTTCATTGGTTAAATCCTGTTGGAGTGCCTTAAAATTGTACATTTGTATCTAACTTGAACACTCAAAAGAGAATGTCTTGATAAACCAATCCGGAGTGAGTCACATGCCATGTGTGTGTGAGTTTTACTGTGTTCCATGTTTCATATTTGATGCCTAGAACTTGCCTTGTGTGTTTACAAAGCGAAATAGTAGTTCTTTCAGTTTTAGAAGTGATATAGGCATTTCTTTGTTGAGCCAGATATATAAGTAAATCCACCTGAATGCAATATATCGTAGTTAACTCTGTTGAGCCTATAAGCCTATTTCTTTGGCAACCACATTGCGAACCTTACCCAATTATTTGAATAGCTTGCCGTTTGAACCCTTTTACCTCCCAATAAGCACTTGAACAGTAATGGAAATATGAAAAAGTAAAAGTGTGGGGTGGTGGTTTTTTTGAGTGGAACCATTGAGATAGAGAAAAGGTGTGGAATTTGAAGCATAAAAGAAAAAGCACCATGAAAAAAAGAAAAAAAAAAGAAAAATATGGGTCATAAACAATTATAATGGTTGATAAGTGGCGGCTTGTACAAATTGCACCTAATGGATGGGGATGTTTTAAACAAATGAGGTAGAGTGTTTGGTTGGCACAACTATGATCTTTAAGTTTAATGTAATTGTATTAAAAGTTCTTAGGGAGGTTAGTCACTATATCTAAATATATCCTACCCGTCCCTTAGCTTACATTACAACCAAGTAAAGTCCTATTGATCTTAGACTGAATGGGCTCAATTAGTAAAGTATTACACTACGGGCAAGCCTATGGTGCATCTTTATGACATGTGAACGTTCTTTCTGAGAGTGAGCGAATTTTGTCTATCTTAGTTCCTAATTGTTCTAATTATCATTATATGTGGAACTACTCTCTTGTGTGATGTGAGGGCATGTGATCCACAAAGGAAAGGTAAGTCTTGACTCTTGTATAGAGTAGTTTGAGTAAGTGTAAATGTTGCATGGTACAAAAGGTTTGACTCTTGAGGTAAAGGTTGTTCACTACTAGGTGCAAATTTTTGTAAAATGTTCATGGTGTTAGTCGTTAAAGGAAAAGCTTAGGGAAGAAATTTTGATGGAGTGTGGTGGATTGCTCGAGGACTAGCAATGATTTAAGTGTGAGGTGTTGATAGTAGGCGATATAGTTGATATTTACACCTTCATATGACCATACTTTATTGTTGTTTTATAGATAAATTGCCAACAAAATGCTCTAAATAGTGTTCTTTTGTTTAGCAGGGAATATTATATGAGAAGACGCAACATGGAGTGTTTTGGAGGCGATAATATGAAGAAAAACACCCACTCGAGAAGTACCCGAACAAAAAGAAGCATAAATGGCCTGGGCAAGAAGTCCACCGCGACCATGGTGAACCGCAGCAGGTTACTGAAGTGAGGCAGAAAGGTCAGCTTTCACCGCGGTTGGCCGCGACTGCGGTGCACTGTTCATGCAGCTGGAAGTTTGAGGACCAAAATGTAATTTCGGGGAAACTTTTGTAAAACCTTTATAAGCTTAGAAACTCGCCCAACTGAGGAGGGAAGCTAATTTTAGACTACTTTTGGGAGGAAGAACAAGTGTGAGAAGATCAACAAAACATTAGAGTTTTTCTATCTCCTTTTAATTCTTTCAATTTTACATTATGAACAATTTAGTAGTTTTCTCTTATTTTGTTATGAGTAGCTAAATACTTATCTAGGGTTGATGGAACCAATTGTTGGTTGAAGTTTTGACTCAAGTTGTTATAATCGAGCCGGATTTATGATATGATTGTTCAACTAAGTTTTGTATGGTGATTAATTGAATGGGCCCTTGATTAATCGTGTCTAATTACCTTATATTGCTTGAGAAAGAGTATTAGGTTAGACAGCAGTTGAACAATACCACTTTTGGGTAATTGAAAAGATTCATTACTTGAACTTAAAAGTGGGTTTAGAGATAACAAAACTTTGGTGGGATACTTTAGAGTTGCATAACTATTGTCAGCTAGAGTAGTTCGAGAGAATGCTCTAGTAAATTATTGTAGTTGATCGAGAGATAATTACGATAATCCATAGCTCTTAATTCTCATAGAGTATTATGGCGAGATTATAGCGGAAGAGTCAGGACCTAAACTAGCAATTGGGAAAATCACTGCCCTAAACCTTTTTACCATTGAATTATCTTTGTTTTAGCTTACCGTTGTTTTTAATAGAAGTCGAAGTAGTTAAACAAAAACCCAATCGTTATTGATCAAAAATCTTGCATCTAGAGATTGATTGAGTTGATAATAACATTGCTGAAGAGAGTAATAGATAGGTTAGTTCCCTGAGAATTCGATTCCGGACTTAAAAACCGAATATATTTGCAGCGACCACTTTGTCCTTTAAAAGGCATAGTTGGGCGTTATCATATGCCTTAAATATTTTGGGTATAAATATATACATGTCATGAAGGCATATTAACAGTAGTGAATCATTAAAACAATAAAGAGATATTATAGTCGTTCCATGCAAATTCACCAATTACTTTCAACACACTGATTCATATATACTATAACTAGTAGTCCCGTTCGATTTGCTACATATAACTAATGTTTGCCATCGTCCAAACTTACGTAAATATAAATATCGAAGATTTAATAACTAATTCCTTTTGGAATTAAGCAAAGCAGGATGTTATCATTATTATTCCATTAAAGAATGTCACGCACATCAAGATTGCTAGTTTCAAAGATCAAAAGATTTTAAATCAAATATCATACCTAACAATAAACATAATTCCTCCTAATATTTTATAAGGTTCTTTCAATACCATGCCAAAATAATGATAGCATACTTTCCTATTTCATAAGGTTAAACTTAGAACAAGCTGACATGACAATTTAAATTAAAGCTTACTATTTTTTATTTATTTATACCGAGTCATGTATATCCAAAGCAAAGTCATGCATGTAGTGATTTATAAAATTCAAATACGATAGAAGCAAATGGATGTGTACTTGAATTTGTAAGAAAATTGACTAACTCTTTAGGAAGAAGATAATACCCGGTTGAGGTAAATATTTCAATTGGTTAGAATAATCGTGCTGATAACGTATTAAGAAATGAGAGCAAAATAAAACAATATAGTAATAAAGACAAGATGTATAAGAGGAGAATGTAGAAGTTATCTTATTCAAGTGTGTTTCTTGTGTATTCTTCGATAGGCAAAAAATGACCTATTTATACTACACAAGATACACCCAAAACTCACTAGATACATCCTAGGAATTAATAGGTGCATCTATCCAAGTAGTACATTGTATAGAATGTATGGATGGATTAAATGAACATCCATATACATTCACTTTATTTATAACTATTGATTTCTTGACCTCGATAATTTTTCTTTTTTTTGAGAAACTAGCCTCCACCAAAATTTTGGGAAGTGCTCTTGGCAATCGTCAGAATTTTTGATATGGTGATCATCAGGATTTGCCACAAAAATATGACAACCACCAAAAATTTTCTTATGGTGGTCATAAGAATTTGCCACAAAATATAGCAATCACAAGAAATTTTCATATGCCAGTGTGGCAATCGCAGGAATTTTCATATAGTGATTATCAAGATTTGTAAAAATATGACAATCACCAAAAAAAAGTCCTATGGTAAACATCAAGATGTACCACAAAACATGGCAATCGTCAGAATTTGTCATATGAAAAATTTTCTAGCAGCGGGGCTATTTTACCAAAAAAAAATTATCGGGGTCAAAATGTAAAAGGTTCTGAAAAGGTCCATCCGGCGTAATGTTGGAACTCGTAAAAGGACTTCAATGGGCCCATACTCATGGCCAAAGCCCACATATCTATGGGCCTTTGAGTAGGCTAGCCCAATAAAGCTTTCTAGTCCAATATACATCATCTGCTGAAGTAGCAATTAGCAAAAACAATAAAAAATTCGAATTTCTTTTGTCATATTATATTAAATCAGACCTAGGCCGAAGAAGCAAATCCACTGATGCATATCACGAGTACCTTGTGTTAAGATGCTTTCAAACAAAGAGATGACTTAAAGGGGAAATTTTTTAATTTTCATAAATTGTTGCTGGAAAAATAAGAATAGCAAGAAAAAGCAAAGTTTGTTACTTTCTAAAGCAATAAACTTTCCAGAAAAGCAACAATAACCACTCCTAAACGCTGCTTGCAGTTAACAAATATAACAAATTTCAAAAAAGTTAAATTTTGCTAACAATAGCTAAAGTAGTAATCATATATATATATATATATATATATATATCCAAACGGAAATAACATTCTAGGAAACTTTACACACATTAAAAGGGTTAACTTTTAACATACTTTATATAACTGTAAGCACAAAATATGGAAACTGAAATTCCAAATCAAGAATTCTGATGAAAGCTGCTTATGTATTTTGTTCCTTGCAAAGGCATCAGTGAACATCTTGTACTCCAATTTTTCTATTTAAATTTAACTTTTTCTCTCACCTGATAATTTTGCGAATGATCATTCAGCTTTCAGATTATTGCACCAAAACCATAAAACTAATTACTTATTTTTTGAAAAAATAACTCAACTATACGTATCACAAAAACAAAAATGAAAAATGCTATATCAGGTCCCCAAAAGAGCAAATTGGTTGCCACGAGGAACAGAGCTAGGTGGGGAAGGGGGGTTCAACTCCCTTCGTCTGGAAAATTACGCTATATATATAAGGTCAAATTTTTTTTTCATATAGATATATATATTAAATGTGAATCTTCTTAGTTTTTTTGTGTATTTATTTTTTTTATTTTTTAAATCCCCTTAATAAACATTTTGCTTCCGCTATCAATTGCCACATGTATAAAATTGTCATGCAAGTATAGCCTCATCAACAGTTCACTATACATAATATCTACGTAAACCACTAAAAAAGAGAAAATAATTTTTCGACAAATCTAATAACCGATGTCTTTATTCACCACACGATATTTCATGGGTTATTTATTTATTTATTGAGTGAGTTGGAAAACGAGTTTTTCCAAATGGTGTCAAGTGGATATTATATAAGACAAGTTGTTGAAGCACTGACAAGTTACTTTGTGTTTACAATATTACATTTAACATTTTTAGGCTTTTTTTTTTGGTATAGACATATTAATTTAATTTTCTGTTACCAAAGTTTGTTTTATGACTTCAGCACAAAAAACTTATAAATGCATCTTGACACACACCAAACATTCAAACATAGAAATTACAATAGTTAGAAGAAAAAAAAAAAGAGAGTAAGTAAAGACTTTGAGATATGGAAATTAAGGTAGAAAATGAGACATACCAAAATCTTGATAATGTAGAGAATTCTCTCCTCCTAGAAAACTTAGCCTTACCAGAAGTAGAAAAAAACCTTATACAAAAAGCAATTACTCAAACATTTCAAAGCACAGCCCATTTAGCCAATCTTCTACCTACTGGCTCAGTTCTTGCATTTCAACTTTTGTCACCTATTTTTACAAACCAAGGTGAATGTGACAAAATTGGCAAATCCTTAACTGTCGCACTTGTAACACTATGTGGATTATCTTGTTTCATATTAAGTTTTACTGATAGTTTTACAGACAAGAAGGGGAAGATTTGCTATGGATTCGCGACGATACGTGGTTTGTGGATAATTGATGGATCAGCAAAGATTCCACATCAAATTGCAAGAAAATATAAGCTGAAGTTTATTGATTTCATGCACGCTTTTATGTCAATGTTGGTTTTTGCAGCTGTTGCATTTTTTGATCAGAATGTTGTGAATTGCTTTTATCCAAGACCTTCAGATCAAATAGAGGAGTTGGTTAATGCTTTGCCAGTTGCAATTGGAGTCATTTGTAGTATGTTTTTTGTGGTTTTTCCCACTCAGCGTCACGGAATTGGCTTTCCCCTCATTTCTAACTAGGGCAGTCTGGTGCACAAAACATCCCGTATTCGTATTCACGTAAGATTTGTGGAGGGGCCGTACCCTTAGGGGTGAGATGTAGACAACCTATCCTAATACAAGCATTAGTGGTTGTTTCCACGGCTCGAACATGTCGAATTCTTTTAATTTCTTGTACTGGCTTGGTGCATGTGTTCTTGTTTTTGAATGAGAAATTCAGTGGTGTTAATTGATTTTTTTTCCATTCATGTAAAATGAATTATCATTTCATGTACTTTTGATTAATTCTTGAAATATAGAGCTGTAGAGGACTTTTTCATGAGTTTAAGCAACAATCTTTGAGAATTGGTAATGCTTGCAATAGCCTTCATGAAATTCAAAGATAACATGTGGTTCAAAAATCAACTAGTGTATTTTGATCTATGTTGCTCGGCTTTTCAAAAATATTGTCGGGCGCATATTAGGTCCTCCAAAATAATGCATTTTTGGAGGATTTGACATGGGTGCAACAATATTTTGAAGAGTTCGTGTAACATAAGTTTTGATTGCCTAAAATAGCATTAGTTAAAAAACTTGAAGGAACCATTCAATTAGAGGCGGATTCGGGATTTCAGCTTTATAGGTCAAACTTTTAAGATTTTGGCATTGAATTTATTGTATTTTTAAATTTATGAGTTTAAATCTATCATTTGTTGTAATTTTAGTGATTTTTACGCATAAATTTATGCCAGATGCAGTTACTCTACGTCCGCCCCTGCATTCAACTATGCATCAAGTTAGTTCTAGACTCCATACGTTCATCCATCAGGTCAGCCTTTTGCAAATCAGTTGCTTCCCTTAATCAGTTTCTATTCCAAAATCCACTCACCACAAAACCCATGTTTGGTCATCTGGTATGCATCCATCAATCATTTCCCCGAGAATACAACAGCTATATGTGCACGTATACTTTCTTGCAAAAGTTTTACTTCTACGTACTAAGGGATCGTTTGGTACGATGGATAACAACAACAACATACCCAGTATAATCCCATACTGTGGGATTTAGGGAGGGTAGTGTATACGCAGATCTTATCCCTACCTTGTAAGGATAGAGAGGATGTTTCCAATAGACCCTCGGCACAGGAAAGTATAAGCACCATATTAATGAAAATATAGACAAGAAGGGACAATACCAAAAAGTCATATAAAAGCAGAATAAAAACAACAAGATAGTAAGGTGATCAACAATGAAAGAAAACAATGGTTACTCATAAAAACCTACTACCAACGGAAAGCGAGACCGCATGCCAATACGATGTTATGAACGCTTTAGACTACCTACTCTACTACCCTAATCCTAGACCTCCATACCTTACTATCAAGGGTTATCCTCGGTCAGCTGAAGTTGCGCCATGTCTTGCCTAATCACCTCTTCTTTGGCCTACCTCTGCCTCTCCGTAAGCCCTCCAATGTCAACCTCTTACACCTCCTCACCGTGATGTCCGTGCTCATCCTCCTCACATGATCAAACTACCTAAGTTGTGCTTCCCCCATCTTATCCTTAATAGGGGCCACACCCTTTGGTACGATGGATAAGCAAAAATAATTTTGGGATAAAAATTTAATATCATCTTATCCCTTATTTAGTTACTAATCCCGGGATAAGTTATCTCAAGATTAAAAATAGTATCGAGGTAAGTTATACATGTCAGAGGGTGGAATAGTAATCTCAGGATAAGTTATCCTAGGATAAAGTAGTAAAATTGACAATCCCGATGATTAATACAACATATCAAACAATCAATAAGAAATAATACCAGGATAACTAATCCCAGCATAATTAATCTTAGTATAGGTATAAATTAATTGGTAATTTAAATTTTAAAAAGCAGAAAATAACCAGATACAATTGAAATACATTTATAGTGTAAAAAATATTGGGCAAGTTACACATTTGGCCAGTCGATCAAAATAATTGCATCCGCTAGCCAAATATACAAAAATTTACACTGATTGTATAAATATTTATATTAATGTACAACATACATTAATATATAAAAAATAAATATTTACGGGTTATTTTTTAGAGCGACTATACTGTATCAATTTTCCAAAAACATTTGCACTGTCATTGTATAAAATAGTCCATTAAGATTGGGCCTCAATAGGGGGAGCCTGCTTGCTCATCTGAGGCCCAAATGCAAAATAGGAAACCCAAACTTTATGGGCTTAGCCCACTACGGGTTATCTTTGCCCAGGCCCGGTCAAAAGCTCATGTTTCGTGATAACTTGGTTAAGCTTTATAGTTTTAGTCCATCTAGTTAGTAAATAGAGGCAAATTCAGAATTTAAATTTTATGAGTTTAACTTTTAAGATTTTTAGCATTAAACTCATTGTTTATTGTCTGTTACAATTTTAATTAATTTTTGCGCATAAATTTATGTTTTGCGTTAAAAGTTATGTTTAATTAAGGAATTTTTACCTCCTATAGTAAAGGTTAACACCTTATTTATTTTAAATAAATACTATTTAAAAAAATTATATTCTATAGATACCTTTTAATGTTTATAGCAAAATATCTAATTTTGGTTATCTCCTACTCCCTAAACCACTAAATACGCTATTCAGTTACACTATTTTCTTTCTCTCTCTACTTTGATACATGCCATTCTCTTCCCCCATTCCCTGAAAATACGATGTTCAATCTCAAAATTTCTCTCACCCACATCACCTACTATTAGCCACAAACGGTGATTTTTCTTGGTATACCACGAAAACTTTTCTGACTTTTCTCCTAAATTTTGTGCAACCCAAAATTTGGTCAATCCCTCTGTGCTTCACGGGTCTTTCATCTGGAGAGGACTATATGTTGATGAAGGAGTTTTAGTTAGACAACGACGGCGGATCCGCCGAAAATTAGGGTTTGTTCTTGAACAAAGGCGACGGAGTTTGGGGCTGAGCAACTTGATTTTCTGTTAATATATTTTAATGTATTTTCAACGTATCACGCTGTATTTTTCATGTATTTCATCGTATTCATTATCTTTTTTTCATTGTAATTCAATGTATCACGCTGTATTCCATGTATTTCATTGTATTCACTGTTTTTTTTTCATTGTATTTCAATGTATCCCGCTATATTCTATGTATTTCATTGGATTCACTGTCTCGCTATATGCCATGAATGTATTCATATATTTTTTTAATTAATATAATTTATGTATTCAAATGTATTATATAATTTCTCTGAAGATTGCTATGTTTTGGGGTATTTTTCAGTTGAGAATCTTTTTTATAACTGGAAATACAAAATTTGTGTGTTATAATTGAGTTTGTTGAATTATATTATGAGTCTATTATGTTAACTGATTCACTTTCCGTTTATAAACAGTGTAACCCCCTGTTTTACGCCGTGTATTTGTGAATACAGTTGAATACAATAATTTGTCCAGCTATAATCTCACGTTTCACGCCATGAATACAGTCAAATACACTCGAATACAACAACTGATTAGCTGGACTTCCCTAATTCACGCCTATTTTTGCTACTCTATTCATGAATACAGTAGCTTAAATACATCTAATACATCTTATATCAATAGAAAACGTATCTATAATTCGTAATATAGCAAATAATATCTATAGATAGCTAATTACCACTAAAAATAGTGCTTTATGAAAAAATTTGTCCTGATAATGCTACATCCGCCCCTATTAGTAAGATACATGAATCAACTTATTCCGTTTGATTTTAGAAATGTCCATTATTCACCCACTATTGTGGATCACAAATTTCCTTTATTGTTTAGGTAAATTCGCGTATATTGTTGATCACAAATTCAAATAAAAAAGAAGGGTTGCAAAAAAAAAAAGTTGACATGAATTATCAATCAATGCAAAAGGATTTCTAGGTAATTGGTGCAAATCTGTTCTCCTGAAGCTCCTCATCATTGTTAAACTGATCAAGTTATCAAGTACTAGATAGAAATAGAATCACAAAATTCATCAAATGGAGCATATCCTGGGTCGTCTATTTTGAAAACAAGTATTGCATGTATGGTAATAAATGAATTATAATGCGAGGATTAGTAATGTTGGGATTATAATAAAAAAAGATGGATATTTTTAAGGAAAAGAAGAAATCTGAAAGAGTGAGGTCATTTTTATGTTTTTATCTTAATCAATGCATTCTTATTCCACACAAAACAATACATAAATTTAGGCTTAATTTATTAAAGTATTTACGGCAGAATAACAAAAGAAGTAACTAAACAATGGTGCGTATATAATATTACAGAGCTTTATGCGGTGACTAAATCTCTTTTTCTAGGATGATCTTGGTAAATAGTCACTTTTTAGGTCGGCTATTTGAGCTTAGTCATATTTTAAATTGTATTGATAAAGTAGCGACTTATTATTGCGAAAATACAAGTCTGGACAACAATACCTCAATCTAAAGCACAGAACAATTCAGAAACGATTACTGAACTTTAAATATTTATAAGTTCAAAATTCAGTAATTGTTCTTGGAGTTTGAATGATAGAAGCAATAGCTCTCAATTGTTGAAGTATAGTGTGAACTCATAATCATATCATTCCATAATTTTGCACTAGTACAGGTTCAAAAACTAGTAAATTTTCCTATTTTTGTATTTAAAGGTTAAAAATTGCTGAAGTATAATATGAATTTGAAAACCATGAATCGTTCTTCGATTTCCCTAGATTTTGAACTAGTAAAGGTTCAAAAATCAGTAATTTTTTTATTTGAATTTTGTATTTAAAGGTTAAAAATTGTTGAGTATAATGTGAATCCAAAAATCATGAATCGTTCCTAAATTTTGCACTAGTAAAGGTTCAAAAATCAGTAATTTTTCTTTGGATTTTATATTTAAAGGTTAAAAATTGCTGAAGTATATATAATGTGAATTTAAAAAATCATGACTTGTTCCTGAATTTTATACTAGTAAATGTTCAAAAACCAGTAATTTTTCTAGGATATTGTATTTAAAGAGTTAAAATTGCTGAAGTATAATGTGAATTCAAAATCATGAATCGTTCTTGAATTTTTCTAGATTTTAGACTAGTAAAGGGTTAAAAAATGAGGATTCATTTACATAGTTTAGATTTTGTACTAGTAAAGGTTCAAAATTAATGAATTTTGGAAATTCCAACATAGTTTATTGGGGTTTCACCGGTCAAAATTTCAAACTCCGTATTTTAGTTGGGGCAATATGTCAATTTAATCGAAATATCTAATTTACTACTACAATTTAAAATATAGCTAAACTCTAATAATCGTCCCTTAAAAAGTGGCCAACCCAGTTAATTTTTACCTTTTTCTACCAACCCAATCCATCTACTATCATTTAATCTCTACCTTAAACTTCAATCACCACCATTTCATGACATTTAAAGCGACTTTAATTAGTTCACAGTCTCTTCTCTACTCATGCTGCTTTTTTGAGAGTTCAAATTGAAGCACCATCAAAGGTTGGGACTTCTCGTTACGTATTCGAATTAGTCGGACTTCAAATCAGATATCAAACACCAAATAAATAAATAAAACAAGAAGTTCAAACAAGCTATATGTGTCATCGTGAAATAGTATTTACTTCCACTACTCTTTTTTGTTACAGTTGAAAATTAAATGAATCCAACCCATGAATATCATCACAAGAAAAGGGAGAAAATGTTGATAAGGGTATTGAAAATAGAGGCATTGGACAAGACAGGCTCTTCTTCTATGGCCTCTCAAATCTCTATCTTGGATAAGATAAGACCCCACAATATTTTAAGCCTAAAGATTATATCCTTTTTTCAGCCATAATATTTTCTATCTCCTATTTTTGCATATTCCAATACAAAACCAATCATATAGCCCATACCCTTTGTCCAATACTTCTTTAGCTATCCTTTTATCTTGAACACTATCATTTGTCACCAAAAACCATGGATATACTTCTCCATGCTATAATTGTCTTTTCCACTTAAACAAAGTATTATAACGACTGTCTTATTTTTTTTTAGTATTATTATTGTTGATAAAATAGATACTTATATGCCCATGCATAAAGATATTCTTTCTCTATCTCATTTTATGTGACATATTTTTTTATTTAGTAAAGAAAATAAAATATTTTTATATTTAGAAATAATTAAGCTTTAAATTTTTGTTTTACTTAAATGAAATAATTTATAGCCATATAAATGTCCGTGACATATTTTTAATCACTAATTTCGAAAGTCCTTATTTCTTTTGTAAATTTTATGCTTAATCAAACACCCTAACATAAATTGGAATTGGGGGAAAACTAATTACTACAAAGCTTCATTGTCCTAAGATATGAAATCCCTATGCAAAACAAGAAGGAAAAAACTGTTTTAGTTACCTATAGATTGTAGGGTTAATACATTTACTATTTCCTACTTCAGTCTAGATCCCCCTGATATCTTAGGTCAAGTTGATGAATTAATAGCGCGTTTTTGGCCAAGTTGGAAAAATTAACTTATATTGAGAAGTATTTTTTTTTTTAAAAGTACTTTTGGTGAGAAGCAGTTTGTATTTGGCTAATTAATTTGAAAAATACTTTTAAGCAGCAATTAGTGTTTGACCAAACTTTTAAAAAGTGCTTCTTAAAAAAGGTAAAAATAGCACGGTATAGCTAGTTTTCCGACTGGTCATTCAAAAATAGCCAACGTTTACAAAGTTAGTAAAAAATAGCCACTATTTTGCTGCAACAGCGACCGGTCCAGCATAATATACTGGAGTTCGGTGCACCTGTGTATGAACTCCAGCATATTATGCTGGACCGGTATACTTTGCTGACTCCAGTATAATATACTGGAGACTGGAGCACCGGTGCTCCAAACTCCAGTATATTATACTGGACAATTATACTTGCTGGAACTCCAGTATATTATGCTGGAGTTCTAGTGTAGTTATGCTGGAACTCCATCATATTATGCTAGAGTTCCAGCATACTTATCCTGGAACTCCAGTATAATATGTTGGAGTTTAAGCATACTTATGCTGGAACTCCATTATAATATACTGCGTATTTTCCGGGTTTTGAATAGTGTTTTCGCTCAGATTTATCTTTACAATGAAAAGTGGCTAAATTTCGATTACTTTTGAAACTGGGCTATTTTTGAACGACCAGTTGTAAATCTGGCTATTTTTGAATTTCTCCCTCAAAAAAGTGCTTCTGAGATGGGAAGAAGATACTTTTTTCTGCTTCTCCTCAAAACTACTTTTTTTTTCTCTTAAAAGCTTGGTCAAACACTTCAATTTTAGAAAAAAAATACTTTTTCTGAAGAAAAAAAAGTACTTTTCAACTTGGAGAAGCTTGGCCAAACTGAAGTAAAAATGGTCAAATAATTCTCCACTATATTTTTGTTATTCCTATTTCTATAATAATAGTGATATATGTAGTGGCGAGATGCATAGACGTAAGGGTGA
The DNA here is from genome assembly GCF_000393655.2 of Nicotiana sylvestris. Lineage (NCBI taxonomy): Eukaryota > Viridiplantae > Streptophyta > Magnoliopsida > Solanales > Solanaceae > Nicotiana > Nicotiana sylvestris. Next base: position 16,115,170 of record NC_091064.1, read on the forward strand.
TCAATTGAACACCCTTCGTTGGAATACTAAGTATATAAAAATTATATTGTATATATAGGTTAAAAATTACACTTTATAGATTTACCTTAAATCTTGAACGCTCTTATGAAAATTTTGGCTTCGCTACTAAGTATCCGCTTTAATCCGCGAGCACCAAAACTATACTATTAAATACCTACTAGCTTTCATCAGCATAAATATCGAGCAAATACCCGCCAAAACTTAAGTGAATGGAAAGAAATTTTGTTTATGCTAAGATTTAAAACTTGATTTATGAGATTTGGACAAATTTTATTGACCACTACTCTTCCAAATTGATCAGCTGAGGACTCAATAATTTCAATACCAAAGACAAGACTGTATAACTTAAATACTTAATTTGTTTATAAAAAGTAGATATTTGATTGCATAAGATCGCAAACTAGTTAACTAAATTTGTCTGAATTGGAGACCCAAATCTTCCTTTCCTAATTTTGAGTAAATTTTAGCCATGAAACTCACCTTTCTACTTTTATTTCCAAATTAATAATTAACAAAACAACCATTCTCACATTAATACATACGTAATGATGTTCAATTTTCGAGAGTCAAATAAAATTATTTTTTGACTATAAGTTTTTCATATATTTTTTAAATATTTTAAATTATTAATTATTATGACTTATAGTACTTTTTACGTAGTTTTTAAATATATAAAACTTTATTTCTAAAAAAATTAAACATTCGATGTTCAAATATTCGGTCAATTAAAAAGTTTGAATATCGAAAAACGACAAGTATCGTATAAATTAAGATAGAGGGAGTAATATAATATAAATATTCCTTATATTAAACCAATAGGATATTTTAGGCAAGAAAATAAAAGGATATTTTTTAGGAAGAATACAAATATAAATAATCCAAATAATACGAACCGCTCATTCGTCACCTGAAAACAACCACTCACTCTACTTCCACATTCACGATAATTTCATCAACAGTTTTAGCTCCTCTTTCTTTCTCTTACAACAGAATTCAGTTCCATAATCCAGAGTCATTATTTTCTCTCTCTAACTGTCAATGGAGTCTCGCGTTTTGACTGGCGCCACCGCCATTCGCGGCCTCCCGCTTCTTCGGAAGCCTGTTGTGAAGTTAACCGCTGCTAGCTTCCCTACTGTTGCAAAACCAATCGGAGCTGTTAGCGGTGGCGCCAACTTGATTTGGGGACGACAACTACGCCCAGCTATTCTTCTCGAAGCTTCTCCTAAGCGGGAATCTATCAAGCCATGCTTCACCGCGGCTTCTTCGCCGGCCGAAGGCAGCGATTCCGCCGGGTGAGTCCATTTCTCTCTTATTGACCCGACCCGAATCCCATCAGCAACTTCTAATTCTTTTTTGGACTTTAGTTGTATGCACTGATAGTTTTAAAGATTTTATAACAGGTTGATTTATCGTTAATTCTTATTTCTAAGTAATCAACTAATGATGCTCTCATTAAATGCAGTTTCCTGAATTATTTTTTAAATGATCCGATTATATAAATATTATTTGCGCTATAAAACTTAAATTTATTTTTTTGAGTTCAAATTTTATGTGCTGATAGTACAAAATAATATTTATATAATCATGTTATTTGTAGATAATTACAAGTAAAACTTTTGTTAAATATTAATGCGTTCTTTAATAAATATTACTATTATACAATGTAAAAATTTATTATATTTGTATTTTGTCCGTACATATAAATTAAATATTTTTTAATCATTAGCTACTTGTAATTGATTTGACCTCCTTGGTTTTCGCAGGGATGCTAAAGTCGGGTTTTTCAACAAAGCGACCCTGATTACCGGGTTTTTCTTTTTCATGTGGTATGTCACGTGAACCTCGATAATTTTTATTATTGAGTTTATAATCTTTTTTAACTGTCAACGGTTTTCGAGTGTTGAATGACGAATTTGACCTTGTTTATTGTTATAGGTATTTTCTGAATGTGATATTCAACATCCTCAACAAGAAGATCTACAATTACTTCCCTTATCCTTAGTACGTATTTCAATGTCTTCTTCTAAAACGTAATCAATTTTGGATTGTAGTATAAGAAACTTTTATTATTTTACACTTTTGTTATTTTTTTAATAATTGTTTTGGTTATATACAGTTTTGTATCTGTTATTCATTTGGCTGTTGGGGTTGTATATTGCCTGATAAGCTGGACTGTAGGCCTCCCAAAGCGAGCTGTAAGTGTTCTTTTTATTTTTATTTTATAACTGATATGTTTATTAAAATATGGTATCGTATGGAATTAATAACTACTCTATAGTATTTTCCGAGTTTGTGATTAAGTTTAACTTCACTAGGAGAGTAAAAGAATTTTTACATTATTAGATTACCTAAATGATAACTATAGAGGACCGTCTATAAAAAGTAGGATTAGTAACGTGGAAAATAAGGCTGCTTACCTTCTAAGTTAAATCCGCTGTGATAGTTGAGTGTTAAAGGATTAAGTTAGCGAGGTTAATCTTGTTTGGTATGGTACTAAAATTAGTTCCTTGAGTGACTTGTGTTTATTTATTTTTTTAAAATATGCCCTTTCTTTTGGATAAAAGACACTGGAGATCATTTTGAAAGAGAATGGTGGGTTATTAGGAACTATGTTGCTCGGACTCTCCGAAAATGTCTCCGGTTGCGTGGTGGATCCTGTAAAAGTAGTGTATTTTTGGAGGATCTGACACGGGTGCAATATCATTTCGGAAAGTCTGCGCAACACATATTAGGATAAAACTTCTAAAAGTGGAGCACACATTTTGATTCTTAGTTCATGATCATTTATAAGTCACGACATCATTAAAGCTATTGAATAAGGCTAAAGTATTGATTGATAACATTGGTTCATCAAAAAAAAAAAAAAAGTATTGATTGATAACATGATTTTAGCTTTAAGTATTTTCGATTTCCTTGACTAATTTTTACTTCTCGTTTGTAGCCTATTGATTCAACTCAACTGAAGCTGCTCACCCCTGTTGCCTTTTGTCATGCACTTGGCCATGTGACCAGCAATGTCTCATTTGCTGCAGTTGCAGTCTCATTCACTCACACAATCAAAGGTCACATTCTAGCACTACAGAACATTTATTGTATTATCTTCTCTTCTAGTATATAACGAAGAATATTTGTTTTTCTTGATACAGCTCTTGAGCCGTTCTTCAATGCTTCTGCATCTCAGTTCATTCTCGGGCAACAAATACCTTTAGCACTATGGCTGTCACTGGCTCCAGTTGTCCTTGGTTAGCTCTATTCTTCACTGTTTGCTTCCACTCGGGTTGTAGTGATAATGAGATTTTTATTAGTATCAATTAACCATGTTGTGATTTACCTTTCAACTGTATGCAGGTGTATCGATGGCTTCATTGACTGAGCTATCGTTCAATTGGTTGGGCTTCATTAGTGCTATGATTTCTAACATCTCCTTCACATACAGGAGTATATACTCGAAGAAAGCTATGGTATTACTCTACGCAATTCTGACTTATTAAACCATTCAATCTGATCTATATCGAGGATTTCACTTATGAATTTTTCTTTTGCAGACTGATATGGATAGTACTAACGTCTACGCCTACATATCAATCATTGCCCTTATCGTGTGTATCCCGCCTGCCATTATTGTGAGTCCGATAACATCAGGATTAGCCACTTACTCTTATTTCCTCCTTTCCCCTATATCCACTTCTTTCTCACTTTATACTTTTCATTTCGATTATGTCACAGATTGAGGGACCTCAATTGCTCCAACATGGGTTTGCTGATGCCATTGCTAAAGTTGGTCTAACGAAATTCGTAACAGATCTGTTTTGGGTGGGAATGTTTTATCACCTCTACAATCAGGTATTCCCAGTTAGATAAGTTTCCTTAAAAGTTATTATGCTGCTACATTCATAAAAATCTCATACACCTCTTAATGTGTGATATCGATGCATAATGTTTTCTCTTACACTTCCAGGTAGCCACAAACACCCTTGAGAGGGTGGCACCTCTCACACACGCAGTTGGAAATGTGTTGAAACGTGTGTTTGTGATTGGATTCTCAATTATTGTCTTCGGTAATATACACATTTAAAGTTATATCAGCAGTATTCTGTGTTATTGGCACCATGATAAGGAATTCTAAATTATACTTACGTTGCAGGTAACAAAATTTCCACACAAACTGGTATTGGTACCTGCATTGCAATTGCTGGTGTTGCACTCTACTCCTTCATTAAGGCCAAGATGGAGGAAGAGAAAAGGGTGAGTCCAACTATGCAAAAATGAAATTTGATAGAATGTGGTTCCAAATTTATTGTAAAAATATACATTAAAAGGAAAGCATTTGCTGTTGGTTAACATGTACGATTAGTTTGTTGCTCAGTTTCATGAACTTGGAATCTGGTGTACAACATTACTAATAATCAGAGCTTTTGCCAAAGATGGTTAGGTAGAGTGGAAGTATCTATGCAGTAATGGTCATATGTTTGTATGAGCAAAATGAGGTTATTGAAATTACACAAATGGCCATATTTTGATTTGAAAGATAGTTATCGCACTCAATTCAGGAGGGGGAAAGATTGTTTTCTCACTTTAGTACTCATGAATCATTGCAGTGCTATTCATGATTATGGACCTATTCATGAACAGCAGTGAAGTAATTTTACCTATATTCTGCAGTATTAGATTTTCCTTTTTTAATTGTCAGCTCGCCGTTATTAGCTTTGTACCAACATATTTAGTTTATTTGGGCAAGCTTATCTATCATTATATAATGATTTGCTCGGACATGTACCTGTCTCACGTATCTTTAACGTTATGGTGAAAACCTATCAGAAGTGTGGACTTCACCTAGGGGCGAAGGTATGTGTGGCCAAGGGTGGTCAACTAAACCCCTTCCGCCGAAAAACTATACTGTGTGTACGATAAAATATTAAGTACTTGTTATTGATAAAATAGAAAATAGACTTTGAACACCCTTGCGTAGCCCACTTGTTTATTTAGTTTTCTGGCTTCGCCAGTCTACTACACTCGACCTTTGCCATAAACACTACTTCCTGAATTGACATAACAATATGGAGTTACTAACTTACTATCAGCTACTGAAACTGAAATAATTTGTTTTACATTGTTGTTAATGTTATTATTTTGGTCTTTTGCAGCAAAAGAAAGCTGCCTGAAAATGAAGAAGCGCGCCTATGTGGAAGAAGGTTGTTATGGATTCAAGCGCCGATTTTCAATAGTTTCCCCTGTCCAAATAAATGCTAAAAAGGAAACCTTTGTTTTTCTGAGTTCTGTAGTTAGTTTGGAGTCAATTGTTTTGATTCAAAGGTCAATCCCGGCTAATTTTCTGTATACCTGTGATTACTGTAATAATGTACCACTTCTGTTTTTCATTGCCAGACTTCATGAACTCATTAGAGACTCGAAGTGGCTGTGAAAATATAGTATGTTAATAGACCATTTTCTCTTGAACAGCCTGCCACATAAGTTCATGTGTATAGCCAGTTGCGAAGCCAGTAATTTCCCCAAGAGTATTCAAACTTGAAAGAAGTACCCGACAAAGGGTATCCAATATATATTATATACATCTAAAACCTAATATTTTGCCTACATATATAGTGTAATTTTTCGATGAACTTAGGACAGCGTGGCTTCACCCCTGTGTATAGTTGCTTCCTCCCAGCTGCCTGTGAAGGATTGCGTATAGATGTTCGTAACACGCAGCGGAAGATAATAACAATTCTAGGCAAATCTTTTCGTGTTTAAAATTTATTTACATGTCAAAGATCGAATCTAAGACGTACCTAGTGAAGAGAGTCTCGTTTCAAAATTTCTTCGATAGTGCGAAGACTCTATGCGTATCCACACCGAGACCGATCCTTGTTATCAACTCTTTGAACAATGAAACACGCGAACAAATTGATTGAAACCTTATGCTGAAATTTTTTCTCAAAAATCTCAACTCAACTGTAGAAGAACAAGAAACACTTTTTCTTGTAATTGTATTTTCTCTCTTGGCTTTGTATTGCACTCTCACTTTCACAAAGTGATTTTCTTCTCCAGAATTAGTGCGGCAAATTTTCTCCATCACCCTTTATATAATATCACTTATAAACCCTATTCCTATTTGGTTGAGGTAATGATTTACTTAGGGTAATAATTTTAATTCCACAAATTAACTTTATGGAATTTCGCAGGGAGATTTCGTTACTGCCGTTCTTATTGGACTTTATGATTTATGGACTTTCCATAAATTCCAATACCAAATTGGATTATAATATCCTTATTAGTATTTTACTATAGAAAAGAGAAAATGACCCTCTATAGCCCTTGAAAATTTAATTAGCCCATATTTTCTCCCATGGACCCGAAATAGCCTTTAGGCCTAATCTATTGACAAATTATAGCCACTATTTCCAATGCACTTCTCCCCTTCCCAATGCATTTTTCAGTCGCCTACTCCCCCCCCCCCTCTCTTTCTCTTCTCATCTTCTCCCTTCTTCAATATACCAGTGACTTCCATCTTTCTTTCCCTCTATTTTTATATTTTCCCTTCTTCACTCTCTCCTTTTTTTCCTTTTTCTTTTCTTCTTCCATAGCAACACCAACATACATCTTTTTCAAACTTCTCTTTTTTTCTTTGAGATCTCCTCCTCCTATATTTAGATGCAAAAATATCTACTTTCTTGAGTAAGTTCCCGCAAAAGTCTAGCGGTGGTTGCCGTTTTCTTCGCTTTCTGTCCACTTTCAGATATAATATTACATGATTTTTTGGATGATTTTGCAAGAAGATGAAAAATGGAGAAAATAAAATAGTCACGACCGGAAAAAAAAAATTCCGGCCAAGTTCACTGTCCTCCATTACCATCAGTGCTCCTTTATTTATACATTGTGTAATCAGTGTATAATAATGGTATAATATGGTGTATAATCAATGTGTATACATTTTACACTAGTGATACATTATTATACACGTATTATACAAAACTGGGCGTAAAAGATTACATTGGCTAAATTGAGTGTTGAGAATATTGTATATAATGTGTGTATATTATGTATGCACATTTATATAAAAGGTGTATCTACACTGATATAATACATATACATTTTTTAATTTAATTCAATGTTAAAATAATTTTGTATATATTTTCTATATAAAGTATATAATAGTATATATATATTCATTATACACGTATTATACAAAACTGGGCGTGTAAGATTACAGTGGGTACATTGAGTGTTATGAATATTGTATATAATGTGTATATATTATGTATGCACATTTATATGAAAGGTGTATCTACACTTATATAATACATATACACTTTTTATACAAATTCAATATTCATATAATTTTGTATATAAAGTATATAATAGTATATAATGTATATATGCAGTGCACATAGAATTTACAATTGTATATAAAGTAAATAATTAATATATTTTTCTTATATAAAATGTATAATTTTTCTCTCATAAATACTCTCAATCTTTCTTTCTTTTTCTCTTTAGATCTTATTTCTTTCTATTCAATTTGGCTGTTTATACTGCCTTATGTTTTTTCTTCTTTTCAATCTTTTCCCCCCTCTCTTTTAGTTCTTAATTCTTTAGGTTTGATAGTGGAATTGGGATGGACGAGACTGATCCAGAGGTGCGTGAGTCTGCTTTTTGATGATCTATTATTTTTGGGATGTGGGTAGATGGTGTGGTGGCAACAGTGCATGGAGGTGGTAGCGGTGCCATGGCGGTAGCAACATCGGTGCAATAGTGGCAGGGCAATGGTGAAACTTTTTTGTGTGGATGTCTGATAGATGGAGGAAAAGAAAAAATATATGCGGTGTGGTTGGTAGAATTTGGGCTGACCATTCTAATATCTTTTAGGCTACTAGATGTATTTGAAATTTTATGGCTACCAGATGATATAAGTTTGCAGCGAGTGGCTACAAATGTATTTTGCTCATAGAAAAATACAAATCCCATTTTTATGGGTTTAGGTAGCGACTCGTCCAACTATGGAGTTTGACGTGAAAATCCAATTCTTAATTGGATTTGATTCATAAGTCATTCATTAATATTTTATATACATACCTTATATAAATAAATATTAATTATATATATATCATATATATATTTCAATCAAGAGACAATTTTAATTTTATATTCCAAATAGAAAACTTCAACTTGTTCACAATATTAATTATATCTTCTGTACTAGCAAAAAATATAATTAATATTTCATTTGGACTAACTAACTAAATTTATTTGATTAATTAAATTCTTTAATTTAATTAACAAATAATAAAGTAATTAATCCTTTAGCAAAGATCAGAACACTCGTTAGTGTGCGACCCCATAGGTTCAATACTAAACCGGTAGTAAATTAACCACATCAATATACTAATCAAGGGTGGCGTCTAGCAACACTCCTTAACGACCGGATAGCATGAAGTATACAATTTACTCTCAAGAACCAGTAGAAGAATAATGTAGTAATTCCTTCTGTCCTTATAACTCTGGATCACCCTAGGATATGGTTCAACTGTCAAATCCTAATAGGCGACCAACTATGTGTTCATGTCAAATATAATCGACCATTGAATGACCTAAGAAACTCCTTTCTTCTTTCATTCAATTGCCCTGGCCAAGGTCTTAATTTTGTCGTTTATAATTCATGACAACATGGAGCTTAAACTCATTACCAAGAGTTGACAGATTCCATCTTGATCAATCACTAATTTTACAAGTATTTAATCGTACTCAATATCCTTTCAACTATCGCCCTAGGGCCATAAGTGTCTGGTATCAAAGCACAATAAATAACTTATCAATTACTATGACGATCTCAGATCAAAGGAAACGGTTACATCACATTCTTCAAGAGAATATCCTATTGACAGTATGGTAATTCTAACCATTAGGAATTATCCAATGAGTCGGTTCAATGATCATATCTCTATATGCATCATCTATCTATGTGATTTAGTTAATGAGATCAACTAGTCTTTATCCCATAAAGACGATCACATAAATATTGATCTAACCGGATTACTAATGTCCAAATTAATAATCCTACGATCAAGAACAAATTTAGATTAAATTGTAAGAAATTTTGCTCTCATTATCATGATCTCTATCACGATGACAAATCTCAAAATTTAATCAAGGACCTTATCAAATTAATCAAACAATTAATAATAATTATAAAAAATTCTTATTTAGGATGGAGGAATCTCACTCGTCTCACTCTACCTCTTAGTGCTAAAGCCTTCCAATATAGATGTAACATGCAAACTAATTATAAATCAGAGGGCAGTGTGAGTTCCCCCTCTTTGAAGTTTTTTCACTTTTAGCCCATGCCAGAAACTATTTATATTTGGTAGTTGAAAGTGTATAAAATTTGTATAATTTTTGTATAAAACATACAATATATATATACAAAAAAATATATATTTTTTCGGCTATTATTTTGAGAGCGGCTATACAATGTCATTTTCCCTATTATTTAAGCTTGTTCTAACAACTATTTACACCTGAAACGATATAAATCACTTTTTTGGGCGTTTCTCCCCTCTAGGTGCCTGGCCTTTCCACCTTTTCCATATATGAGAGAATCAGAGAACTAATTGTGTTCGTCCTAATTTGATTGTAATTTTATTTAAATTAATTACAATATACTTTTTTGTAGGTGCCATAATGCCGTGAAAGATATAAAACTTATTTTGAACATAATAAATTAAATATGAAATATTCTTAAACATGATGAACCTTAGTTAAGTAGCTTGGACAGTCGTTCCTATTATTAATATATAGAATAAATTTCCAGAATTTCACATAAAGTCATAAATAAACATATAATACAACATCAATTTCTCACCATCAACACTTATAATATAGTGGTATCATGGGAGTCTCTCACATAATAAATGTAGGTTCAATTCTCATTGTCGCTCTTCCTCTTTCCCTTTTCCTTTTCCACTTCTCCTACCCAGTAATTTTGGTCCAAACTGCATATTTGGTCAGGATTGTGTTAATGGACTTATACGGATTGAGGTGACATGAAATCAATGGGGGTAAGTATGATGAGTTTGTAAAGTTATTAATTTAGAATTCAGTAACTTAGTTAAAATATTATGAATTTCGAACTCATAATCTTCAAATCATACCTCCGCCTCTAATACATATCAAAATCCATTATCCATATATTGGTGGTCCTTGTGTTAGCTTGTCTGCACCTCGAGAATTCATCAATATAAGTATTTAATAATTTTGTCCATTAAAACTTAGACCGATAAAAGAAATCACCTAATATTTTATGTGCCCGATGACATGGAATCCTATCAAATTAAAATCCATATTTTTACCTTTCAGATCATGCATGGAAAAAGAAAAAAAGACAACCTTTGAATACCCTTGTAAACTTCACTGGTTATTGACGGAGGAGGTAAATTGGAAATTGAAGAATATAATATTAATAATATAGCATGAAGCTGATTGTTAAAATTAGACAGCTTCAAAAATATAATAATACTAGTACATAAACCCAAACTCTCATACTTAATTCATGTAAATATGTAACATATGATTATCGGATATATACTTTGTAAATTAACTAGGTCAAGGATAACCACTATTAACTAATTAAATTAACAGCCCTTAAACAAAAGATGGACTTTTTCACTTTTAGCCTGCGTCAGAAACTATGTACATTGGTAGCCGAAAAAATATATAAAATTTGTATAATTTTTGTATATAACATACATAATGTATGTATACAAAAAATATATTTTTTCTACTATTATTTTGAGAGCGGCTATACAGTGTCATTTTTTCCACAAAAGAGTACAACCACGATAATCCATAAGGCAAACTCTCAAACTAATCTCTATAAACAAACTTAATTTCCCACTAAAATCCATGTTTCTCTCTACTTATGGTTTGATCTCAGTGTCATCCCATAGTCTATTGAGATCATCCAATGCCTCAATGTCGTTCCAATTCCAATAACTTTGCATATTTTCTATCATTAGACTACTTGTTCCTGGACCTTGCCACGTAATAGTTGACTCCTCCATAGTACTATCAAGATTTTCCATGTAATTATAAATATTTGAAGATTGATTCGTAGATGTGTGAATAGAACATGGAATTTTGTCAAAGGACAAAGAAAGTAGCATATTTTCATCTTGAGGAGCACCTGTAAATATGTTACTCGCTATGTTGTCTGGACTCTTTAAAAGTGTTGCAGAGTGTGTGTCGGATCTTTCGAAAGTAATGTATTTTTTCAGGGTCTGACATGAGTGCGACTGTATTTTTGAAGGATTCGAACAACATAGGTTATTGGTGATTGTATCATGTGGTAGTGAAGATGAAGGGAGATTTAGCTCATGATACAAATTATCAAATACATTTTTCTCTTCATCCTCAACAACTAATATTTGAGAATTACTCTTTTCTCTTGTGATCTTGAGCCGTTTATTTTTCCGGCCGCCGCCAACGGGGACGTTACGAAGAACGCCACCTTCAGTCCAATGCCTTTTACAGCCTTTACAAAAATGGCGAGGCTGTGATTTGTTGTAATTGTTGTAGTAGCAAAATTTTGTATTGGCTGATTCACATCTTGGACACTTCAAAGGCTCAGGTTTAGTAGTACTAGTCTGCCCCATAATTAATATCTACAAATATTAACCTGAAGAAAAATGAGTGTTATATTTTTTGTTTGGGAGAAGTGGTGTGGTGTGGAGAAGATATATGAGCTAGGTTGGTCAAGGTTAGGAGTGGCAAACGGGTCGGATCGGGTCGGATATGGTTCGGGTCGAAAACGGGTAACAAAAAAATGGATAAATTATCCGACCCAATCCATATTTAAAACGGATAAAAAACGTTTTAAAAAACGGGTTACCCATATGGATAATATGGGTAACCATATTATTCATGACTTCTTAAATATGATCACTTTTGGGAGAATTTTTAGCTAGCGTTTGGCCATAGATTCCAAATTTGTTTTGAAAAATTTGATTTGGGTGAAGTTTGGTTTGAAGATGAAAATGTGTTTGGACATATATTTTCAAAACATATTTTCCAACTTTATTTTGGAAAAACATGTATATAATTCCCAAGTTTTGGGATTTTGGCCCAAAATTAGCAATTGGGGTGATTTTGGAATTTGGGGTTTGGGATTTTGCCAAAATGTGGGCAAAATTTTTGGCCAAACATGAGTTTTGAAAATAAATTTCAAATTTATTTTGGCAAAACTCTTGGCCAAACGGGGCCTTAGTCTCCCTATCTTGAGGAACCCCCAAGTTGAGGCTTTACAAATATAAAAGTTAGACTCATTCGTTATCCATTTTATAAATGGATAATATGGTTCTTATTCATATTTGACCCGTTTTTTAAAAGTTCATTATCCAACCTATTTTTTAGTGAATAATATGGGTGGTTAACTATTTTATTTTAACCATTCTGCCACCCCTAGTCAAGGTCAAGTTCTATGAAAATTCTTAATTAGGAAGGTGATGAGAAATAAGAATCTCTTCTCATATTCTTTCTTTATTTCTGTGAGTATATTTTTGTAGAGAGATTTAGCTTATATACACTAGGAAACTTTAATTTACATTCAATATATTTTGAGTTTAAATTATATGCACTCACGATATATAACTCGTACCAGTGTGAGGCTAGACTGATAGGATTTAATCTTAAACTGCTAGTGGTCAATGTTGTGTTTACACTACTTTTCTATTTTCATAGTGTCGGGCCTTTTTTATTGATTATTATTTTTGCTTTCCATCTATCTACTAGTTCTTGTGATGTTATTATTTCTATGATTTTTTGTTGATGATACTGATATATTGTCTCTTTTCGTCTTCTTGAGTCAAGGGTCTATCGGAAACAGCCTCTTTACCCTCTCGGGGTAGAAGTAAGGTCTGCGTACACACTACCCTCCCTAGACTCCACATGTGGGATTTTACTAGGTCATTGTTGTTGATATATAAAATGTTTATATAATTAGTAGCCATTATTTAGCTGTGATTTTAAAATTAGCTTATTTTGATAAGTATTTTTTTCAAAATTACTTTTTAAAAAAGTACTTTTGGTGAGAAGCAGTTTGTGTTTGGCTAATCAACTTCAGAAGCACTTTTGTGCAGCAATTTGTGTTTAGCAAAGCTTTTAAAAAGTGCTTATAAATGTATTTTTTTTCAAAATACTTTTAGGGAGAAGCTGTTTTTTTTGTGCTTCTCAAAAACTGCTTCTACTTCTACTCAAAAACACTTTTTTCTTTCTAAAAACCTGGTCAAATACCTTATCTTTGAAAAAAAGCAGTTTTGATTAAAAAAAATCACCAAAAATAATCACAGCCAAAAAACTGTTTAATAATAAAAATTCTAATAAGAAATATTTGAACTAAAAATCATGACACACAAAGAACTAATAAAAGAAAACTCGTGAAACAACGGTTTAAATTGTCAAATCTCAATAGCCAGTAGTGTCACACTCACACCTTAAGTCGAAAACTATGGGAAGCGCGCAGGCAAAGTCGGAATTTAATTTTATCGGTTCTGAATTTTAAAACGAAATTCTAATTTTAATATTTTTATATTTAATAATTTTCTTAATACAAAATCCGCATCTGAGCTTCTACCTATGCCCCGGAAACGGATGTGGAAGAATGTGAGCCGTGGATAGTGCGGACTTATATTGGGCGAGTAAGAATAAGATCTCCCATATGGTATATTGTACAAACCATCCATGTTTGACATATGGAGTCAATTGAAAGAGTAATGGGGCCAATAAGCAATTAAAAAAAAAATTAGGGGACAAACAAACACCAAAGAAGAGGATGCTTACAAAGCGTACCCCTAAGGTCTCTTAATTCTTTATGTAGCCCCACATGTTTGTATTTTTGTCCCTTTGGTACCATTATTTTGAAAAGTGAAGGGAATGGTCGGTGTTCTCATGTGAAATGCTATAGCTATTGAAGGGTAAAGTATGATATGTCAAGTTGGATAAAGTGATATTATGCTTCCATATATAGGGTGAAAAATAGTTGTCAACAACGTGGTTCGTAGTAGGGGTATCAATGGTTCGTTTCGGTCGGTTATTTTATAAAATTTGTACCATACCAATTTTTCGGTTATTCTATTATGTATAATCAAAATTAGATTTTTCGAAACCGTCCCAATCATGTCGGTTTCTCTTCGGTATCGGTACGGTTCGGTTAATTTTCGGTATTTTTTTAATATCATGTAAAATTCACCAGTAGAAGTAGAATTGCAATAACGTACGTTCTTTTATAGGACTTAGCAAAACTCTCTAGACATTTTTACTGTTTAAAGGGTGATGAATTAAAAAAAAAAGAAATATGGCTAGAGTATAGATCCATCAACTATTCTACAACAACGTAAAAGAAATCAAACAAAGGCAAAGAAAATATTAATCACACGAGTTGAAAGATATACCAAGCTGAGATTCAAGAATAAAGTCTATAAAAGATTATATATTTAAAAAGATAAATCTAAATTATATGAAAGGAAACATATTCAATACATTGTAGTTTGCTACTCATAATTGCTAGAATACTTTGTGTCTTGCTAATAAAGATACTTGAAATAACTTAGTTTAAGTAGAAGTAGCATAATAGGTTTTAGGAATTAGTATTTTGAGTTTAATTACTTGTTGGCTTGTAATAGTTTTCATAATTCCAAGGCTCAAAGAAAATTTAATGCATTATTATTTTTAAACTTACTAAATAAATATATTTTCTACATGTAAAATTTATTCGGTACGGTTCGGGTTTTTTTCGATTTATTTTTATAAAATAAAAAACCTACCCTAATTATCAGATCGGATATAGATTTATATAAAAACCTACGGTTTCTTTTTAATTGGTTCGGTTCGGTCGGTTTAGTCGGTTTTCGAATATCCATTGACACCCCTAGTTCGTAGTGGTCTTTGTTTGCTACAAATTTTCTTTAATCAAAAGAAATCTAAACGATTTTGTCGATAAGATCATCAGCCTGCAACGTACTTTTGATCCGTTGAGCGAGAGCCCATCCACACTGGACTCTCGAATCACTATGACCGACTTTCGTCTCGATTATTCTCTTCTCTAATTTTCAACTTGGATAATTCTTCGATATATTAGTTGTCTGTATATACTTAGTGTATTTTAAAAAAAAATGATTATTCTCTGCTCCAACTTTCAACTTGGATAATTCTTCAATTTGTTTGTTGTGCATAGGTGTATCCTAATGAACATTCATAAATATAACGACTTGAAAATATGGAAAGTACTATATAATAGTACTACTTAATGAAGAGCAAAAGAATATATGCAATGCACATATAAACATAGACACATACTTTGTGCATGTGTTTATACAATTATATGATCTAAGGGTTGCAAGGAAGGATAGCTCAAAGTGTAGCTATACTAGCTAGCCTTATCATCCAATTCAGACTAATGCATAAAATTAATTGACAATATTATTGGTCATTGTCTTCAATGGTGAAATGATGAGTGTTTTGGCTGCTATAATCCTATTCTAGAAGTGTATAGAATCTTCGGAAAAGGGCCAAAGCTGCCCCTAACCTATTCGCTTGAGTTTAAAAATACCCCCGTCCATCTATTTTGTAAAAATTGCCCTCATCGTTAAAAATCTGGCTCATTCATGCCCCTAACATCAACTTTTCGGCCCACTCATACCCTAAAAACTAACAACCCTATTTTGATTAAGATTTTTTTTTATTATTTATTATGTGTTAATTTTCTATTGGCTTAAATTAAAACATCACCCCATATTCACTTATTAGCCTACTCCGTCTTAGATTTTCACCCTTCAACACCCACGGATCTCCCTCTCCATCTCAGATTTTTCGGCCTTAATTTAATTTTTAAAAACATTTTTTATTAAATTAATTTTCTGAGTGAAATCAGGTACTCTTTGAAATTATGCTTCATTGTAAGATTTTATGCTTTAATAAGTTATTTTTTTGCCAACATTATATTTGTTGTGCCACCATGTAGCTTTTAAGAGTTAATTGAAATCATATGACCAATATTTTACATCATACAACTTTCACCTGAATATATGAACACTAACAGAGTGTCAATAGTAATGATCATTGAGCATTTGCAATATTTTTTGTTGTATATTTCCTGACAACTCCGCATCCAATTTTGATTATACCAATGATTTATTTGGTCTCTGCTCGGACCTCGACCTTTTTCTTCTTCATTGGCTCACCATAGTCTGAACATCCGACCATGTCCATAAATTAAGCTATTGTACGAGGATGCTCTTCAAGTTATATCAACACCGCCAATTTTATAAAAGAGACGGTTAAATCAAGAGAAATATTTGAGATCATATGCCTGAGAATATGAGAGAATACGACTTATTGGTGAATGTGACTGTAATAAACACTTGATTGAGCTTATTGTATGAAGCAGTAAAGTGTAGTAAGAAATATTGATGATGAATGGTATTTCTGTGATGGAGAAAAATAGGAGTAGTGATGTGTACATTTAATATACAAAGAAATAGGAAGAGGAAAATGATTAACTATACGAGAGAGTTTTGTTTGCTTAGGGGAAAAAAATGGGTGTATGAGAGTTCTAGTTGGTGGAATAATTTTTAAAAGAAAGAGGAGAAAGAAACGGAGGAAAAGGGTTTTAGAATGTGGGTGAGTTTATTTTAATTTAGGTGAGTCTTAAGTTAGGCCAATGAGACGATGACACATGAAAATTAATTAAGTTATTTTTGCCTAACAGGGTCTTTGAAAGTTGTATGACATAAAGTATTGGTGACAAAAATTTTGGTTGTCTGAAAATAAAACTTTAATGATATTTGTAGTGATTATTCAAATAGAGTGCAAGGTCAAAAAAAGTATGAGAAGAACAAGAAGAATATGAATGCACACACGCTAGAGGGGTGGGGGGAGAGATTTTTTGAGATGAGGGTTATTATTGTACCAACTCCAATAGTCTAGGGACAGTTTTGACCTTTTTTTTGTTATGACACGTGGAAATTAATTAATTTTTTTTATCTAACATGGCCGTTAGTCGTAAGGGCATTCTTGAGTCGAAAAGATAACGGTGAGGGAAATTTTTTCAAACTAGGTGAACGGAGGGCATTATTGTACCAACTCCAATAGTCTAGGGGCAGTTTTGACCCTTTTCCGTAGAATCTTAGTTGTGTCTAATATCCGTCGTTTCTTTACACAATTAGTGGCGGAGACACATTGCTTTAAGTTGTATCATCTGACACAATTAAAATATATGTATGTTGTATGTATACCATACACCGCAAAAAAATAAAAATAAACATTAATTTGGGATTGAAGTAAAATTGTATTAAAACCATAGTAACATTAAACTTGCTCACTAACTGAGTTGTGATACAACCCGACATCGCTTACTTAAAATTCTGGCAACGCCACACTACTAGAAATTCGGCAAAAACCGATCACGGTCAACCGACTAATTTTGGTCGATAAAAAAACCGATCAAAGTCGGTCGATTTTTCAAAATATTTTATTTTTTAATTTTTTTTGAATGAAACCGGCCAACTTTGATCGGTTTTCTTTAGCGCAAAAATGCGGGAAACTATTTTTGAGTCCCGCAAAATTTATTTTTCAAGAAAACGACCAAATTTGGTCGCTTTTTCATTTAAAATAAATTAAAATCAATATTAAAAAAATCGACTGAAATCGATTGGTTAATTCGGCCGGTCATTTTAAAAAATCGACTGAATTTGGTCGGTAATTTTATTTTTTTAATAAAATCAACTGACATTGGTCGGCTATTTTCGTGCAAAAATACAATTAAAGAGTATAAATGAAATAAAAGACAATCTTAAAACAAAATGCTCCAATGATCTAGTAGTAGAATAATATCCTGCCACAGTACAGACCCCGGTTCGATTCCCAGATGGTGCATGTTTTAATTAAATAATTAAAATACCGACCGACTTTGGTCAGAAAAAATCGACCAACTTTGGTCGGTTTTTCGGCAATTTTTTTTTAATTTAATTGACCGACCAACTTCCAACCAACTTTGGTCGGTATGCCCTTCCGACCTTCAAAATACTGACCACACGTTAATGATTGCGTTTTGAACGGTTATTGGCCATTACTAACCTACTTTGATCATTTTTTTTGGACGGTTTTTTTTCAGACTTCTAGCAGTGCCAATAGCCGATCGCTAACTCCAGTGACAATTGAATGATGATGAAAAAATCAACAAAAATGACTATATATCTCACTATTATTAAAAAATGTAGCTCAAAGTAACAATATAAAACAAGAAGATAAGCAGAATAAGAGAAGAAGAAATAACTTTCTTATTACATCAAGTGTTCAAGTGTGTTCCATCTCACATTTCATGCCTCTATTTATACTATTACATATGAAGGTTACAAAATGATTGTCTTAAGCATGACATTAACAATTAAGATTATGGGGAAAGATCATGGGGAGGGGTTATGGAGGTGTGGGAGTTACAATCATAATGATTATGAGTAGTGGGAGGTGTGAGCACGTGATTTTTGCCCTATACGAATTACTCCAAAAAAATTCAAAACAAAATAATTTTTCCATTATTTGCGATTTTTGTGGATTTTAGTGGCATTTTCTGTTACTGTGTGAATATTGTCTGTGCCTGTTTATTTTATTTAGTAATGAAAAATACAAAAATATATTGTAATTACATTTAGGATTTAATTTGACATTTTTGAATTAATTAATAATTAGGTGTTTATAAAAATGAAAAAAATCAGAAAAAATAGTTTATTCTTGTTTTTTTATTTTAGTCTTGAATTTTAGTAGTTTTTCCTTTGATTTGGTACTTAATTAATTGGGTTAATTATTATCTAGAGATAATTAAGTTAATTTGGTGGAATAATTTGGTTTAGGGATCAATTTAGGATTTAAATTAATTTTGAGAAGAAAATAGTTTGGAAATGAATAGAAAGGGAAAAGAATTCTTGGGCCAATTCAATTTAATCCCCAAGCCCAAATCAAATAAACCTAATACCCAACCAAAACCAGCCCAAAACCCATGCCATACCCGGTCCATTCAATTCAGACCTCAAAGACGACTCAAACGACGTCGTTTCAGTGTCAACCATTCTCAACCGTCCATTCCCCACATCCAACGGCAAGGACTTAACCCATTACCCGTTTAACCCGACCCTGGACCGTTTCCCCCTAAACCCGATCCAGCCTCTAATCCTAATAAACAACACCGTTCAAATTAATCAAATAATCCAAGCCGTTAATCTCGTTTGATCGAACGGCCTGGATTTAACGTCTCCCCTAGTATATAAAACAGACCCCGCCCCCTCATAACCCCCATCTCATCACTCATCTTCCTCACCCAAACCCTAGAGACGAGCCGCCACCATTCCCCACCGCCTTCCGGTGGTGGCGCCGGCTCCGTTCACCTCCAAAATCACACCCCAGAACCACCACAACCCCCTCTTTCCAAATCCCCGATTTGTTTCCCTCGAATCTTGCCAGAACCTCTCGAATCTCAAATCTAAGATCGAGCCCTAAAAGTTTAAAATCGGTTTCCCATGAACCTAATAACATGCATCGATCCAGACCTCTAATCTTCGTCATTAGAAGGATTGATTCACTACAAAACCGATACTGCTCATTTGTTCTTGACAAAGAACAAATGATTGGCATCAGTTTCGGATGAATCAGAGTATCGAGTGTAATTTCAAGTTTAGCCAGTAAGTTCCCTTCATTATTTCTGTTCGTTTAGTGTTTGTTTCATCTCTATCTTTTTTTTTCCTACTTTGTGTATCTTAGTTGTTTGACTTTGGATTGAAATTATAATAGTATCTTCCTATTAGGTTAATTTGTTTGTTCATTCATTTCTGTCCATCTTTAGCTTTTATTTTAATTCCTAAAAAAAGGATTGTGCCCTAATTTTGGTTTATCCATTCTGTCTAGTTTTAGGTTTGTATCCAGCTTCTGTTTTAGTTGTTTAAGCTCATGAGTTTGATATTGAATCAGCAGGTTTCCAGTTTTCAATTTATGTTTATATTATTCTAATAGGCACCATATTAGTATCCTCGTGATGTTTTGATTCATTGTTAAAATGATTATGTTAAATGTGTCAAAGGTCGAATCTCAAATAGGCTCTCATTGTTTTTTTCTTGCTAATGTCAGTTCAGATTGTTCATATGAAGGGTTATTGTTGACTCTGTTTCAATGCTAAACCTATTTAGGTTTCAGAAACTGATAACCTTTGGTTCTGGTTGCCTAGCAATTCTATAAATGTTTAGAACTTTCAGAGATTCGAATTGAATAATTAGGAACTTAAGGGGTAGTCTGGGAATTATTTAATAAAGGAGATTGTTTACCTAACTTAGGAAGCTTCTCAATAGTGGTAGGGTAGAAATTGCATTATTGAATTAATTAAAAGCACTAAGTTAGTGGATAATTAAGAAATGAAAAACAGAATTGATAATGGGAATGACACTAATTGAATGCCTATTTAAAGGTTGAAGAACAGGGAACAAAGAAAGAGGGAGGCAGAACATTCTGAGAGAGGGAGATACACAGAGATAGATACAGAAGAGAGAGGCTGGTACTTAAAAATACAAAGAAAAATAACTCTGAAAATACTGAAAAAAACTGGAAATTACTGTTTCATTGATTTCTATTTTCTGATTTTCAATCTCGAATTGGCTGAAACCATCTTCCATATACTGTTTCATTGAATTATCTGGGGTTAATAGCTGTTATCTTGGGTTAAAACTGGGTTGTTCCTTCCTATCTCTGCTGACTGCTGAGCTTTCATTTCTTTGGTGTTTCCTTTGCTATCATCAAGTACACATTTTGAACCTCAATGGTTTATGTAATGGATTTGCAGAATAAATGAGAAGCTGTCTTAAAGCATAAATTCAGTATTAGGTTGATCCGTGTAAAATTTTCTTTTCGATTCTGCTTGTGATGTACTGTATTAGTCAGTCAAGTTTAGCTCGAAATGTATAAGTTTTCCATTAATTTGTTTAACTTAGAATTGTGGTAGATTGAGAATTGTTTGCTTGAAATCTGTGGTTTAAATTATGCATATTGAATTTGGGGTATGGATTGTTTGGAAGAACTTTACCATGTTGATCTTCATAAAAGGTTCCTCTTCATTTCTTTAATATTTGGTTCATATATATTGCTAAATATGTTAACGCTATATTTTTAAACATTTTATGGGATAAGAATTTAAGAAGTTCTAGCCGTGTTAACATTTAGTGTTAACGCTCTTAATATCGTTCTTTGTAATTAAAGGTTTGAAAGAAGAATCATTCCAAGAAAACGAGTATTCTAATAAATATAGTCGACAGAGTGTAAATGACCGAGCTATTCTTGTAAGCCTAAATAACTTCCGTAAATTGTTAATTTGATCATGCATTTAGTCTTAAAGGGAAAGTATAAAAATAGTATATATATAAAGGAGATAATACTAGGATAATTTTGTTTGAAATAGTTTCAAGAATTGGATTAGTTTGTTGATTCCCATTTTTTTAGAGTCAAGAATCGGTTCTCTTGATTGTGATAGTTATGTGACTGTATTTTCAAATTAATGTCTTGTTATTACGTTAGTTAGTTACAAAAGGTCATGGCTGAATTTTGGCCGAGTTGTTGCTCGCGTTTATATGTCAATTTTAACAAAAGGCTTCAAGAAGAGTATACTAAATAGGCATAGAATATTTTATGCCTATTAGTGAAAAATAATCATAAGAGAGGAGGTGATGCGGGTTGCGAATTAATTCAAGAACATTGCAAGAAATAAAAAGAGGGCTAAAAAATTATGAGAGGATGAATCAGGAACTAATTTAAGACACTTTGTAATAGAAACAAAATATAATAATACACAACTAAATGTCTCGAATCTAAAAGGAAAAATAATTGGAATATCCTGAATACACTAGTATGCTTTAGGTTGGTGTTAACCAGTCAATTTCTTTTTTGATTATGTACACGTCCGCGTGACATAGTTATGATTTTCCAAGTTAAAATCAAGGTATGCGTTCGCGCAACCTCAACCAAACTTGTCTTAATAAAATAAACAAAGCATTATTGATTGTGGACACGTACGCGTGACATGATTTTGACGCGCCAAAAGAAAAGAGTATACGTACGTGTAACTCAATTCTTTAATTACGCATAATTCAAGTGAATTAAAAGTGATAAAAAGATAATTGCACATAGGTTTTAAAAATGAGTAATTAAACAATAAAGCCAAGTATAAATTGCTAAGTGACCGTGCTAGAACCATGGAACCCGAGAATGCCTAACACCTTCTCCCGAGTTAACAGAATTCCTTACTTAGAATTTCTTGTTCGCAGACTTCAAAAGGAAAGTCGAAATTTCCTCGATTCGGGATTTAAAATAAACTGATGACTTGGGACACCATACTTTATTCCAAGTGGCGACTCTGATAAAAATAAATAAATAATCTCATTTCGAATAATGTCACTTTAATTGGAAAAAACTCCCTTATATCATCTTTCGGGGTGGTAAAATGGAGGTGTGACAGCCCTGACGACTCTGCTGGGGATATAACCCAGAATCTCTGGTTCAGGGTTCAAGAATTCGAGCTTACAGTAACTGTTATATTTGGCTTTATTATTTTTTTCATGTTTGTGCTTAATGTGCGAAATATTGCTTTTTACCGCTTTGATATTATCTGAACTGTATATGTAAACTGTTACGAAACCCTTCTTCTTTCTGAGTCTTCTGAATTTATGGTGCACATGTGCGCGTGACCCACCTTTCTGTTAGAGGTCATACCAAATAGAACGAAGTTGGTCCAAGTAACTAGGCCGGGTAGACTTTCGTGCTCCCGGTAAGTTACCCCCACTTCGGCTCGAGCTGTCCGCTTGGGAAAGCCAAGTCTAGAACAATATACCCCAGGTTTTACACTTAGAATAACTCAGCTTCATAACGGATCCCTAATAGGAATGTTTGTTTGCATCATGTGCATTTGACTTCGGAGACTCAACACAGGGGTTGGGTCTGTCTAGGGCAGGTGTACCCTGAAATGAAAAGATCATCCTGATGCATCTTACTTGTGCATTCATTTGTTTCGGATTTGCATGTTGACCAACTTATAGGAAAAGTTAGAAAAGGAAAATCAAGGTGAGGACCGAGAAAGAAAATTGGTTGTTTTTCGAAAAAAAAAACAATTTCCAAAATATTTTGAAATTCTTTCGAAATTTTGAAAATAACAAAAGAAGGAAATTTTGTGTTTCTTTTAAAAATAGTTTTATTATTACGAACTACGTAAGTTTGATTCTCGCCGGATGTGAGATACGTAGGCAACCCACATCGGGCCCAGCTATAAAAAAAAGAGAGAAATAGATAATAAATAAATAAAAATATGGGTACATAAATGTCGTTGTGTTGTCATAAGTAAGGCGATGCCATTCTTATCCAAAATATGCCGAATGTCCCCAAAAGGGCGCCGGAAGGCTATTTTTGCAAGAACAACCGCCTTTGGTCATTTTTTTTAAAAAAAATATATAAATTAAAAAAAAATTGCCGGTTAGCAAACACAACCTTTAAATCTTCTTCATCGAAGTGTTTTTTTATGAATTTTTTTTTTCAAAATAAGTCTTGATTTTTGTTTTTAAAATTAAAATCACTCGCACGTACAAAATGAGCACCATCCAAAACCCACCGTTCACAGATGTAGATGAGTTTCTATTTCGACTTCAGATGTGGTGGTATGAATTAGGAGGAGATGGTCAGAAATGGGTCATTAAGTATTTGGGAGCTCTCACAGATATTATGAAAGTTAAACCACACGATGATTTGATTACGACACTAGTGACTTTTTGGGACCCTGTTCACAATGTCTTTCACTTCTCTGATTTCGAGCTTACTCCCACATTAGAAGAAATAGCTGGATATTCCCGTTTTGATGGAGATTTGAGAAACCAGAATCTTATATTCCCAAAGGCTCCCTCATTACACCGATTCTTTGGTCTTCTGAATATCAGTAATCAAATCAGAAAAAGCAACGTTGTCAAAGGGTGTTGTTCTTTCAACTTCCTATATTCAAGGTTCGGAAAGCCGGATGGATTTGAAATTCATGAAAAGGGCCTTACTAACAAACAAAACAAGGACACCTGGCAGATTCACCGTCGCTTCGCTTTCATGGTGACTTTTCTGGGAATCATGGTCTTCCCAAATAAAGAGCGGACGATTGATATTAGCATAGCCAGAGTCGTACAAGTCCTCACTACCAAAGAACATCACACTCTTTCCCCGATCATTCTCTCAGACATTTATCGGGCGTTGACTTTGTGTAAATCCGGGGCAAAATTCTTCGAAGGGTGCAATATTTTGTTGCAAATGTGGTTGACTGAACATCTCCGACATCACCCCAAGTTCATGCAATATGGTCCGAGCAAGGACAATTTTATTGAGAGTTATGAAGAAAGAATAAAAGATTATAAATCTCCAGAAGGGGTGGAAGCCTGGATATCCCATTTAAGATATTTAATGGCAAGTCAAATTGAGTGGACTTTGGGATGGCTCCCGGTAAGAGAGGTGATACACATGTCAACCCTAAAGAGTTATTTGCTGCTGTTGGGTTTAAGAAGTGTCCAGCCGTATGCGCCACAGAGAGTTCTAAGACAGCTAGAGAGATACCAAGTGGTGCCTGATGATGAAGATTTGAGTGTGCAAGTGATTGAGCTACACCCCGAAGCCACTCTCTCTGAGGCTTTAATCCAACAGATTTGGAATGGTTGTCGATACTTGAAAGATGATACCCAAGTTCCAGATCCTGCGAAAGGTGAGATAAATCCGGGTTATGCTAGGTGGTTTGAGAAAAGATCCCGTGTGGATGATGCACCAGAACCTGATCCTAGAAGGCCCATAAAAAGACCGCATGTTCAAGCCTTTGATGACAAAATCCAAGAACGGTTGGCTTGGGGTGAAAAGGAAAAGGGGTACAAAGCAACTATTCATGCCTTAGAAGAAAGCCTGAGGAACCTCAATTTGGAGAAAGACTTACAAGCACAAGAAGCAGAAGGTGAAAAGAAGAGTCTGATTAGCGAGAATAAAACTCTCCGCGCTCAGTTTCAACAGATGAAGAAAGCCTCTGAAGCGCCAGTGAGAAGTTGGAAAGATCAGAAAATCATTGCCAATCTGATGGAAAAAATGCAAGATTATGACTCCATCTTGACAAAGACTGAAAAGGCGTTAGACAAAGCTAAGGAAAAAATCATACAGTTAAAATGAGGAGGCCAAATCTAGTAAGGAACGCCAAGTAATGAGATGTGAAGAAGAAATGGCTCAATTCAAGAGAGAGAAGGACCATTGGATACATTCAGAAGCTCAACTCCATGCACAGTTGGAAGAAATGAGAAGGTACAATAGAGAACGTCAGCACGCAGATATTGATAGGGAGAGAGCATAGGCAAGACTCGATCCAGGCCAGACTTCGGGCTCAATTGGAGTCGACTTTAGATCGCGAAGGCTACATAAGAGATATAACCACCACTCACCAACAGCAGTTACAAAACCAAGACCAAAATCTCCAGGACTTCAGAGCACAAATCCATGATTTGGCTGTTTACACCTCTCAAAGTTATGTGAACTGCCAAGGGATGGATTATGAGAGGTTTCTAGAGCATGCACCTACTTTTGCCTGTCATCTTGCAATGGAGTTAGAGAGGATGTACCGTACACTAAGAGGTCAACTGGGTCAAGCCCCACCGTGAGCAGATGTTCCAGTGATTAAAAGCAAAAGATTGTGGAGTGAAGCGTGGTCATAGTTGTTGGAACTTTTCATATAATAGTCATGTTTTAGTTTAAGTCCATGTTGAGTCTTTTAAACCATTTTTTAAAGTATTGTCCAAATGTAATGTCATTTCTGTCTTTGTACTGTTTCGTTTGTTAAAATAAATAATAGTAATAATAATTGTTTCCGCCAGAACTACGCTCGGTCTGGTTCATGCGGGGTCATGATACGTAGGCAATTTCCATAGGATTCGACCACAACCAAAAGAAAAGAATAAAATGAATAAAGGGGGAGAATAATAAAAGATAGGTGTGAGTGACAATAAAAGGGAAAGGTCAGGAAAAGCTGGGATGACACAAGCAACCGAGCAAATACATGGTAGAAATGACTAATTGCCTAGGTGCATTGCATCCCCATGTATGGTTGTTTATTTGTTAAAACTCTAATCACTAACAAGTTTGGTTGTTGTTATCAGAATTCAAGCAGTTAGTACACCTAAGCATACTGGAAACCCACCCCTACCAAACCAGATTCAAAAGAGAAATAATCATGTCTATCCCAGATGTAGACACCAGTGTCATTGAAGGAGAAGAGTTGGACGTTAACGCCATAAAAGAAGAGATGTACAAATTAAAACAACAAATGGCCGAAATATATCAGGCTTGGGCTAAAGGACAACCGTCATCCGCCTACCCGGCTAACCCTACCTTCACTCCACCACCGGCTCAAACTCAGGATCATCCTGCCACCGATCTATCCCCGAGCTTTCCCATTTACCAACACTACCGGGGCACCACTTCTCATACACTACAATCTCCACCCCCTAAACCAATTCCATACCCTCCTCCACCAGTAACTCCTGTCTTCGTAGCATCTCCACCAGCTACACTCCACAAATCTCCTAGCGAGCCTATGTTCCAAGCCCAGGACAACCAATACTACCCCTCGGAGCCCACTTTCAAAGCTCCAGAAACCTTTTCCTATACTCTTCACTTTGACCTCCCGATAGAAGCTGATAAACCAGTCAAAAATACCAAACAGGAGGAGATGTTCAGGAAAGTTAAAAGCTTAGAACAATCATTCAGAGACATGCGGGGGTTGGGAGGGCAAGTCAGCGTGGCCTACAAAGACCTATTTCTGTTCCCGAATGTGCAATTACCGGCAGGTTTCAAGATGCCCAAGTTCGATCTATACAATGGGCACGACGATCCAGTAGCCCACTTGAGGGGTTTTTGCAGCAAGATGAGGGGAGATGGAGGAAAAGATGAATTGTTAATGGCTTACTTCAGTCAGAGTTTGAGTGGATCAGCATTAGAATGGTATACCCTCCAAGACCATGGGAGATGGTACACATGGGATGATCTGGCGCAAGCATTTGCTTGTCACTTCCAATACAATCTTGAGATCATTCCAGATCGACTGTCCTTGACTAATCTTGAGAAGAAGCACAATGAAAGCTTCAGAGAATATGGTTTCCGATGGAGGGAGCAAGCATCAAGAGTAGATCCCCCAATGAAGGAAAGTGAGATGGTAGATTACTTCCTACAGGCTTTGGAACCTACTTACTATGGCCATTTGGTCTCAGCTGTGGGAAAGTCATTCAACGAAGTAGTAAAGATGGGGGGGGGGGAATGGTAGAAGTAGGCCTCAAGTCGAATAAAATCATGAGCTATTCGGCTATCAAAGCGACTACTCAGGCTATTCAGGGCGGCATAAGAGGGATTGGGAAGAAGAAGAGGGAGGAAACAACAATGGTTGATTCAGGAACTTGGTCCGGATCCAGAGGTTCGCCTTAACACTACAATCAACCTCGATCCCACCAACAAACGTATCACTACAATCCATCTCAACACTACTATTCCCCACCAGAACCTCATTTTTCCGTCCACCATGCACAAGCATACAACCAACCTCCTGCCCACACTCAATGGCGTACTCCCGTCCTACAAAATACTTATCCACATCCACGAGCCTACCAAAGCACTCATGGACCAAGTTTCCGGCCTAGTCAAGCATTCAAGGGTGAAAGGTTGCAGAAAAAGAAAACCTTTACTCCATTGGGAGAATCATACACTAGTCTGTTCCACAGGCTAAAACAGCTAGATATGCTAAGGCCGATACAGTCCAAACTGCCAAATCCTCTTCCAAAGAATCTTGACTATACTGTCAGCTGTGAGTATTGTTCTGGTACTCCGGGTCATGATACAGAAAAATGTTGCACTTTAAAAGTGTGATACAGGAGCTTATTGATACCAATAGAATTGAAGTTCAAGCTCCCGAGGCGCCCAATATTAACAAGAATCCAATGCCAGCCCACCAGGAGGCAAATATGATCGAAATAGTGCATGCGGAGGGAGAGCCCAAGAAGCCATCACAGACCGTCATGATGATTCGGTCTAGTGGAGTCAAGATAGATGAACAATCAGCAAGTGAAAAGTTGGTGATCAAGCCAAGCAAAAAGAGTGTTGAGCCATCTCTGGCAGTTGAAAAGGGGTCTTTAAGCAAAGTTTCGGCAAAACAGGAAGGGGCGAAGGTGATTGTACAAGGAACAGCCAGCAAACCCGTCATAATCATGGAAGGTGATCATGCAGACCATGTTATCATCAAGCCGGTAACCTAGTTACCGATAATCAACAGCAAGGCTATTCCATGGAATTATGAACGGGTAACAGTGATGTACAAAGGGAAGGAAGTCAAAGAAGAAATCTGTGAAGTACAAGGTTTGACTCGCTCGGGAAGGTGTTTTACTCCCGAGGAGTTAAGAAGAGCTAAAAATAATCCAGCGCTAGTAAAGAAAGCCGTAACTGAAGAAGAAGCAGAAGAATTCCTGAGGAAGATGAAGCTACAGGACTACTCTATCGTGGAACAATTAAGAAAGACGCCTGCTCAAATTTCCTTATTGTCATTATTGATCCATTCGGATGAGCACCATCAAGCTTTAATGAAGATCTTGAATGAGGCACACGTTCCCGATAAGATCTCCGTGAATCACTTAGAAAAAATAGCCAACAAAATCTTCGAAGTAAACAGAGTCACATTTTCCGATGATGAATTGCCTGTAGAAGGTACTGAGCACAACAAAGCTCTTTACCTCACATTAAAATGTGAGAACTATGTGGTGACCTGGGTATTGGTTGACAACGGGTCAAGCACAAACATCTGTCCTCTCTCCACTCTAAGCAAGTTGAAAATAGAAGATGAGAGGATCCATAAGAACAGTATTTGCGTGCGGGGATTTGACGGCAGAGGTAAAGATTCTGTTGGGGACATAGTGCTAGAGCTGACGATAGGTCCAGTTGAGTTCACAATGGAGTTCAGGTGCTGGATATAGATATTTCCTATAATTTACTGTTGGGTCGACCATGGATCCACGCTGCTAAAGCAGTCCCATCAACACTACACCAGGCAGTCAAATTTGAATGGGATAGACAAGAAATAGTAGTGCATGGGGAAGACAGTTTATGTGCTCGCAACAATGCCATTGTACCGGTCATTGAAGTGGAAGATGACCAGGGACCATGGGTCTACCAAGTTTCTAACATGATATTACTAGAGAAAGTTCCGGAGGGGAAATACATTCCAAATCCAAAGATAACCGCCGCATCAGTCATGGTAGCCTATGAGATGTTGAAGAATGGTTTTGTACTCGGTAAAGGTTTGGGCTCATCTTTGCAAGGCATCATACAGCTGGTGTCCCTTCCTGAAAACTTGGGAACGTTTGGTCTGGGATTCAAGCCTACTGTCGCAGACATAAGAAAGGTCAAAAAGCTAAAATAGAAGACATGGGTCCTTCCAAAGCCAGTCCCATATCTTTCCAAATCATTTGTCAAGTCCGGTACCAGAAGTCTCCCAGTAACAACAATTCCCAGTTCTATGATTAATCCTGACGAGGAGTTAATTGAAAGATTTGAAAAGTTGTTTGACGGTGTGAACATGGTGGAAAGTGGTGAAGGTCCTAGCAACGCAGAAATTCAATTCGTTGGGCCAGAAACAAAGCTTAATAATTGGAAAGCCACTCCTCTCCCTATTCGAAAGGAGTCTTGGTAGTTTATTTTGATTTTCCTTCAGTCTGTTTGGATTATTCCAGGGTTGTAATCCAAATTTTTATCTTTCAGTCTGTTTGAAGTGTGCAAACCTTGTTATCTTTCATCATTCAATGAAATGCAGTTTCCCTTTCTTTATCATTCCTGATACTTTTTCTTTTGTTTTTCTTTTCTGTACAGTTCTTTTTACGTTGGCTCTAATGATATGACATGCATAAGGAATCCTCAGCCTAGTCTTAAAAATCAATCTGATTCCGAAATAATAGTTCAAGAAGTAGATTGTGATTACGAATCAGAATACGATGAGGATGAGGCCTTCAAAGAGATTAGTAAGGAGTTAATTCACTTCGAAGAAAAACCCAAACCCAACCTGAATGATACAGAAGCCATCA
Source organism: Nicotiana sylvestris (assembly GCF_000393655.2). Lineage (NCBI taxonomy): Eukaryota > Viridiplantae > Streptophyta > Magnoliopsida > Solanales > Solanaceae > Nicotiana > Nicotiana sylvestris. Next base: position 16,145,376 of record NC_091064.1, read on the forward strand.
ATTTAGGAGACACAGATAATATTCGAGAGACTAAAATAAGTGTCCACCTCGAGCCAAAGATCCGGGAAGAGTTAATCAAAGCACTCATCGAATTCAAAGATGTTTTTGCATGGTCATATGACGACATGCCGGGTTTGAGCACTGATTTAGTGGTCCACAAATTGCCCACTAATCCAGTGTTTCCTACCGTCAAGCAAAAGTTGAGGAAATTCAAAACTGATATGAGTGTGAAAATTAAAGAAGAAATCACCAAACAGTTGGATGCAAAGGTCATTCGGGTCACTCGATATCCTGTTTGGTTGGCTAATGTCGTGCCTGTGCCAAAGAAAGACGGCAAGATCAAAGTATGCGTCGATTACCGCAATCTCAACAAAGCAAGTCCGAAGGACAACTTCCCACTACCCAATATCCACATTTTGATCGATAATTGTGCCAAGCATGAGATAGGATCTTTTGTGGATTGCTATGCCGGGTATCATCAGATTCTAATGGATGAAGAAGATGCAGAAAAGACGGCATTCATCACGCCATGGGGAACTTATTGCTACCAGGTAATGCCATTTGGTTTGAAGAATGCCGGGGCAACTTACATGAGAGCAATGACTACGGTGTTTCATGATATGATACATAAAGAGATTGAGGTATATGTGGATGATGTGATCATAAAGTCAAAGCGTCAAGCCGACCACGTTGGGGATTTGAGGAAATTCTTCCTAAGACTTCGCAGGTACAACCCAAGCTTAACCCTGCCAAGTGTGCATTTGGTGTTCCATCCGGAAAGCTGTTGGGATTCATAGTCAGCCGGCGAGGCATTGAGTTGGACCCATCAAAGATCAAAGCCATCCAAGAATTTCCACCTCCGAGGAACAATACTGAAGTGATGAGTCTGTTAGGGAGGTTGAACTACATCAGCATGTTTATTGCTCAGCTCACGACAACTTGTGAGCCTATTTTCAAATTGCTGAAGAAGGATGATGCGGTCAAGTGGACTGATGAGTGTCAAAAAGTATTTGATAAGATAAAAGGATACTTGTCAAACCCACCTGTGCTGGTTCCGCCAGAACCAGGAAGACCTTTGATTCTTTACTTGACAGTCTTGGAAAATTCATTTGGCTGTGTACTGGGGCAGCATGACATTACCGGCAGAAAGGAACATGCTATCTACTATCTTAGCAAGAAGTTCACGGCTTATGAGGTTAAGTACACTCATCTGGAAAGGACATGTTGCGCCCTAACTTGGGTGGCTCAGAAATTGAAACATTATTTGTCATCCTACACTACTTACCTCATTTCGTGCTTGGATCCATTGAAGTATATCTTTCAAAAGCCTATGCCGACAGGGAGACTTGCGAAGTGGCAGATATTGCTCACAGAGTTTGACATCATCTATATGACTCGGACTGCGATGAAAGCCCAAGCATTAGCCGATCATTTAGCCGAAAACCCGGTCGATGAAGATTACGAGCCATTGAGAACTTATTTTTCCGATAAAGAAGTGATGCATATCGATGGGGCTGCCAACATGAAAAGAGTCGGAATAAGAGCTGTGCTTATTTCTGAAATAGGGCATCACTATCCTGTTACGGCTCAGCTTCGGTTTTATTGCACCAACAATATGGCTGAGTATGAAGCCTGTATTTTGGGTCTAAGGCTAGCTGCAGACATGGATATCTAGGAAGTCTTGGTCTTGGGAGACTCGGATCTTCTGGTACATCAAATTCAAGGAGAATGGGAAACGCGAGATTTGAAGCTCATACCGTACCGACAATGCTTGCATGATCTTTGTCAACGGTTTCGATCAGTGGAGTTCAGGCATATTCCAAGGGTCCATAATGAGGTCGCCTATGCTTTGGCTACCCTGTCATCAATGTTGCACCCTCCGGACAAAGCTTATGTCGATCCTCTGCATATTCAAGTCCGAGATCAACATGCTTACTGTAACATGATTGAAGAAGAACTTGATGGCGAACCATGGTTCCGCGATATCAAGGAGTACATCAGAATGGGGATATATCCAGTGCAAGCCATGGGGGATCAAAAGAGAGCAATTCGACGGTTGGTAAATGGATTCTTCTTAAGTGGAGGAGTTTTGTATAAGAGAACACCAAACCTTGGATTATTAAGATGCATAGATGCTAGACAAGCTACGACTGTCATGTCCGAAGTACATTCGGGAGTCTGCGGACCACATATGAGCGGATATGTGTTGACAAAGAAAATTCTCCGAGCAGGCTATTTTTGGTTTACCATGGAGCGAGATTGTATCAGTTTTGTGCGCAAATGTCATCAGTGCTAGATACACGGAGATTTGATTCATTCTCTCCCATCGGAATTGCACACAATGTCAGCACCATGGCCCTTCGTTGCTTGGGGCATGGATGTCATTGGACCAATTGAGCCAGCAGCATCCAACGGGCACAGGTTCATTCTAGTAGCCATTGATTATTTCACCAAGTGGGTTGAGGCCAAAACTTTCAAATCGATGACCAAGAAAGCAGTGGTCGATTTTGTTCACTCAAATATCATCTGTCAATTTGGAATCCCAAAGGTGATCATCACAGATAATGGTGCTAATCTTAACAGTAACTTGATGGAAGAGGTATGTCAACAGCTTAAGATTACACATCGCAATTCTACCCCATATCGTCCCAAGGCAAATGGAGCAGTCGAGGCAGCCAACAAAAACATAAAGAAGATACTTCGAAAAATGGTAGAAGGTTCGAGGCAACGACATGAAAAATTACCATTTGCGTTGTTGGGATATCGCACTACTGTTCGTACTTCGGTAGGTGCAACTCCTTATTTGTTAGTATATGGCACTGAAGCAGTTATACCTGCAGAAGTTGAAATCCCTTCCCTTCGGATTGTCGCTGAGGCTAAGATTGATGATGATGAGTGGGTCAAAACCCGTTTGGAGCAGTTGAACTTGATTGATAAAAAAAGATTGGCAGCAGTATGTCATGGCCAGTTATATCAAAAGAGAATGGCAAGAATACAACAAAAAGGTGCGTCCTCAAAAGTTTGAAGTGGGTCAGCAAGTGTTGAAACATATCCTTCCACATTAGACTGAAGCAAAAGGCAAGTTCGCCCCGAATTGGCAAGGGCCATTTATTGTAACCAAAGTATTGTCCAATGGTGCTCTATGTTTAACAAATATCGAAGGAAAATGCATAGACATGGCCATCAATTTTGATGCAGTCAAGAGATATTATGTATGATTTCTTTGGTTCAATTGTTGATTATTTGTACTTGGCATTGTTTCGAAGATTGGAATGACGAAGACAATTTGTTCCTGCTATCTAAACACACTACCCTTTGTTTTCCCTTTTGAGCCTTATTTATTTTATTTCATACCCCTCTTTTGGAATCAATAACGAAAAAGAAAAAAAAAGCGAAAAGAGAAAAGAAAACAAAGAGATTCAGGTGTGAACTACGTTTGACCTGATTCCTGTTAAGGATACGTAGGCAGCCTCACAGCTCGGTCATAGTAAAATAAAATATCAAAAGATCCCCAAGCAAGAAACTGGGGCAGAAGTTGTACTTGTAATAAGAAATGTGATTCCAAGAGTTGTAATTTTAAACCCATGTCAAATTGTTTTGAGACTTTGATACCCTTTCTTTCTAATCCCATCCAAAAGCCCACATTACGGTCCAAAGAAAGACCTTCCGATCAGTCTTCGAGAGATTCCAAGTTGAGCAAATAGAGGTGATTCATATCAGGATAACACTCTGATCCAAGCAGGAAAAGTAATGAAAATGATAAAATCTTATTGGTGAAAACCCTCATGGGCACCATGAGGCGACGAAAGTTGAGAGAAAGTAAAAATGAGAGAGTCTTATCGGTGAAAACCTTCACGGGCACCATGAGGCAACGAAAGCTGAGAGAAAGTAAAAATAAGAGAGTCTTATCGGTGAAAACCTTTGCGGGCACCATAAAGCGACAAAGAATTGAGGAACAAACGAATGAGAGAGGTTTGTCGGTGAAAACCCTTCAGGGCACTGCAAGTCGAACAAGGTCCGTAAGTTGGCGGGGGTTGTGGAAATCTTGGAGAACAAAGTAAAACAATTAGAAAGGAGATTGGTTAAATAGACTGGGCTGATTAATCCAAAATGCATACCATGATCATTGGTGCCAGTGACTCCACTCAGATAAGTTCCTTTTTCCTATCTTCAACAGTCATCCAAATTTGGAATTTCTTCTTTATTCTTAATTCTCAAAATCGTCGCATTTCATTTCTGTTAATTTTTACTCCTCTAAAGCTCTTCCAAGGTTAGCCTTGTTCCAACAAATAAGAAGGAATGTCAAAGTGTACTACCAGATTCAAAATTGCACAAAGCAAAATACGGCTAGGACATGCTGGAGATAGTATGATGAAAAGTGGGACCTAGGGTGTAAGCAAAGGTTAAATCGGTGGAATGGATCAGTAATGTCATGAGAGATGTATGGTTATGAATAAAAGGGTCAGAAGTTAAAAACAACAGTTGGGGATCCTGCAGTTAAGGATCAGTCATGAGGTCAAAACAGTCCTTTCGACCAGTTCAAGGCAGTCTGTTGAAGCAAAGCATGACAAAGAGAAAACCATCCCCAGTAAGAATGCCACAACTAACCACCACGTTTTAAACTGACAAGATTTTCTTTGATTTGAAATAGGGGTAAAGATGGCATTTATTTCAGGAAGTACCCTGTAAGGAAAGCAAGTACCATGCAGGTTTGATCGTATAAATTCTCAGGACCCTCCTGGAAAATGGGACTTAGCTTTAATTCAAAACATTCATGAGTACAAAATCTAGCACAAGCTCTACTTCGTGAAAATATAAGTTGGTTTGAATTTATCATTTTTGTAAGACAAGACTCAATTCGAAACTTCAGGACTCTCCTGGAAAATGGGACCTAGCTTAAAATCCAAAAACAAAAAAACATAAGTAGTGAATATAGGACAAATGTGCACCAAAAGGGATATAAGTTGGCTTCAAAGTTCGCATAAGAGTTTTCAGGACCCACCTGAATAATGGGACGTAACTTTAAGCATTCCATTAGATAAGTAAGTGTTGTTATAAGAGATTACACTTTAGCCGTAAAATTGTCACTCTTAAGATAAGACTTGATTTTTGATTATCAGGACCCTCCTGGATAATGGGACGTAGTTTAAAACTGGTTTGGATAACAAGATTTAGCATAAGACATACCTTTAGTAGATATAATTTACCTTTAAAATTATCGTTAATTAAGAGTTGTTAGGACCCTCCCGGATAATGGGGAGTAGTTTAAGACCTTCTTAAATAACAAGATTTAGCAGAAGTCATACCTTTAAAAGATATAGCTTAGATTTAAAATTGTCGTTTAGTTAAGAGTTGTCAGGACCTCCCTGGATAATGAGACCTAGCTTTCAAATTCTTAGTAATGTTTGGTAATATGATTAATTAATACTTACAGATGCGCCCGATTACCAACTGGGGTAGAAATTTTTCTTTTTGTTTTGTCTATTTTGTTGAAGTTGGGTCCGTCTGAGAATAAGGAAGAATAACACGGATGTTAAGGATTAAAAACAGTTGAGGATCAAGTAATCAGGAGCCCACCTGGAGAACAAGGGAAAACAAATCAAGTTTCAAGGAAGATTGGCACAAGTATTGGCAATCAGGCACCCACCTGGAAGAACGAGGGAGAACACGTCAAAGAAAAGCAGTTTCAAGAAGAGGTTGAAATATCAGCAATCGGGCGTCTACCTGGAGAATAAGGAACAACAATTAAAGTTTCAACAATCAGGAGCCCACCTGGAGAACAAGGGAATACATTTCAAATCTAGCAATCAGGAGCCCACCTAGAGAACAAGGGAATACATTTCAAGTTTCAACAATCAGGAGCCTACCTGGAGAACAAGGGAATATATTTCAAATCCAGCAATCAGGAGCCCACCTAGAGAACAAGGGAATACATTTCGAGTTTCAACCATCAGGAGCCCACCTGGAGCACAAGGGAATACAATTCAAATTTCAAGTAGTCAGGAGCCCGCCTGGAGAACGAGGGGAAGAAGCAATTCAAGTTCGAGTAATCCGGAATCCGCCTGTTGAATAGAGGATAGGCAACAATGGTCAAAGGAAGATGTTTAAAGGTTCAGCAATGAGGTGCCCGCCTAGAGGAAAGAGAAAACATCTCAAAAATACAATTCAAGTCAGCAACAAAGGAACTTCCATTGGAAAACACAAGTCAATGAGGCAACAAGAATCACAAGATCAAGCTTGAAAAGTATAAAGTAGATCTTTGTAATGCATAGATCATATTTTAGTCTAGCTTCTTTATTTTTGTCATGGAGTAATAAGGAGGTCAGTAAGCAGTAGCAGCAACAGCAGCAACAGTAAAACCACATCTTCATGGTGGTCCCAGCTACCGAAAACTTCCCGAACTACATTGACCTGATTCTTTTATAGCCAAAGATATGTAGGAAACCTTTGAAGCAGAGGTTCAGTCAAATCTTTCAAAAAATGCTTCCCACGGAGTATTCAAACGGGCAAAAATCGCTCGTATCCGCTCACTTTATCTTTGCACGAAAACTCTTCGTGTTTCCGGGCAAAGAGGGGCAGCTGTGAGCACGTGATTTTTTCCCTATACGAATTACTCCCAAAAATTTCAAAACAAAATAATTTTTCCATTATTTGCGATTTTTGTGGATTTTAGTGGCATTTTCTGTTACTGTGTGAATATTGTTTGTGCCTATTTATTTTATTTAGTAATGAAAAATACAAAAATATATTGTAATTACATTTAGGATTTAATTTGACATTTTTGAATTAATTAATAATTAGGTGTTTTATAAAAATGAAAAAAATCAGAAAAATAGTTTATTCTTGTTTTTTTATTTTAGTCTTGAATTTTAGTAGTTTTTCCTTTGATTTGGTACTTAATTAATTGGGTTAATTATTATCTAGAGATAATTAAGTTAATTTGGTGGAATAATTTGGTTTAGGGATCAATTTAGGATTTAAATTAATTTTGAGAAGAAAATAGTTTGGAAATGAATAGAAAGGGAAAAGAATTCTTGGGCCAATTCAATTTAATCCCCAAGCCCAAATCAAATACACCTAATACCCAACCAAAACCATCCCAAAACCCATGCCATACCCGGTCCATTCAATTCAGACCTCAAAGATGACTCAAACGACGTCGTTTCAGTGTCAACCAATCTCAACCGTCCATTCCCCACATCCAACGGCCAGGACTTAACCCATTACCCGTTTAACCTGACCCTGAACCATTTCCCCCTAAACCCGATCCAGCCTCTAATCCTAATAAATGACACCATTCAAATTAATCAAATAATCCAAGATGTTGATCTCGTTTGATCGAACGACCTAGATTTAACGTCTCCCCTAGTATATAAAATAGACCCCGCCCCCTCATAACCCCCCATCCCATCGCTCATCTTCCTCACCCAAACCCTAGAGACCAGCCGCCACCATTCCCCACCGCCTTCCGGTGGCGGCGCCGGCTCCGTTCACCTCTAAAATCACACCCTAGAACCACCACAACCCCCTCTTTCCAAATCCCCGATCTGTTTCCCTTGAATCTTGCCAGAACCTCTCGAATCTCAAATCTAAGATCGAGCCCTAAAAGTTTAAAATCGGTTTCCCATGAACCTAATAACATGCATCGATCCAGACCTCTAATCTTCGTCATTAGAAGGATTGATTCACTACAAAACCGATGCTGCTCATTTGTTCTTGACAAAGAACAAATGATTGGCATCAGTTTCGGATGAACCAGAGTATCGAGTGTAATTTCAAGTTTAGCCAGTAAGTTCCCTTCATTATTTCTGTTCGTTTAGTGTTTGTTTCATCTCTATCTCTTCTTCTTTTCTACTTTGTGTATCTTAGTTGTCTGACTTTGGATTGAAATTATAATAGTATCTTCCTATTAGGTTAATTTGTTTGTTCATTCATTTCTGTCCATCTTTAGCTTTTATTTTAATTCCTAAAAAAAAGGATTGTACCCTAATTTTGGTTTATCCGTTCTGTCTAGTTTTAGGTTTGTATCCAATTTCTGTTTTAGTTGTTTAAGCTCATGAGTTTGCCATTGAATCAGCAGGTTTCCAGTTTTCAATTTATGTTTATATTATTTTAATAGGCAACATATTAGTATCCTCGTGATGTTTTGATTCCTTGTTAAAATGATTATGTTAAATGTGTCAAAGGTCGAATCTCAAATAGGCTCTTCATTGTTCTTTTCTTGCTAATGTCAGTTCAGATTGTTCATATGAAGGGTTATTGTTGACTCTGTTTCAATGCTAAACCTATTTAGGTTTCAGAAACTGATGCCCTTTGGTTCTGGTTGCCTAGCAATTCTGTAAATGTTTAGAACTTTCAGAGATTCTAATTGAATAATTAGGAACTTAAGGGGTAGTCTGAGAATTATTTAATAAAGGAGATTGTTTACCTAACTTAGGAAGCTTCTCAATAGTGGTAGGGTAGAAATTGCATTACTGAATTAATTAAAAGCACTAAGTTAGTGGATAGTTAAGAAATGAAAAGCAGAATTGATAATGGGAATTGTCACACCTCCATCTTCCGCCCCCGCGAGGGTACAAGGAGTTTTTTCCAATTAAAGGACAATCGAAACAGGATTTATTTATTTATTTCAGAGTCGCCACTTGGGAGATTTAGGGTGTCCCAAGTCACCAATTTTAATCCCGAATCGAGGAAAAGAATGACTCTGTATTACAGTCTGCGAACCAGAAATCCGGATAAGGAATTCTGTTAACCCGGGAGAAGGTGTTAGGCATTCCCGAGTTCCGTGGTTCTAGCACGGTCGCTCAACTGTTATATTCGGCTTGATTATCTGATTTTATACAAATATGAACTTATGTGCAAATTTTATCTTTTTACCGCTTTCATAATTGTTATTATTATTTTTACAAGAATGTGAACATCGTTTAAAAACATGTCTTTGGATTGCGTCACATAAAATGCACCCGCGATCCGGAACGTATTTTTATTCAATGTTTTAGGATTTGGATTTGGGTCGCATAAATGCGCACCCGTGTTTAAGAATGTATTATTATTAAATCGTGCCTAAAGCGATTAGCGTATTATTATTTATGGGTAAGACTGTGGAATTCACTAAACAGTCCATCCCAAAATCTAATTAATTTTATTTAAACATTTTATGAGGGCCCCGCAATCTATACATTTTATTAAGCGAGGTTCGTCTCATTTTATTTTTAAAAGGACAGTCCTAAAATGCCTACATTTTTCTATTGAAATTTGTCTCTACAAAATAAAAATTTAAAAATGTCTTAATTTATTTACATGCTAAAATTAACTAATAATATTTAACTAAACAACATTCTTCCAAGTTCCAAAATGGTCTATTTTGATGAACTAACGTGTTTTTTGAGACATGGTAATCATCCAACAATAGCGAATTAACTAGACGAAGTTACTACACCATTTATTTATTTTAGGCAATATATAGATAGTTCGTCCGTTAAGCTATCATCCGATGTTTCACTATATATATTAAACAGCTACATGATTCTGATTAGAGTAAGCTAAACAATTTATATATACAAATAAAATTTAGAATATAATTAAAATAAATCTGGAACTTCAACTCTTCATTTTCGTATTCATGCTACATGTTTCAGTTTACAATAACCAGCATGTCAGTTGTGTACCTGATATTGGAAGCAAAAGAAAATGAAGATGAGAATCAGCAGCAGTAATAACAATACAACACAGCAACAACAATCCAGCAACAGAACAACCCAGGAACAGAGTTTGCAAACCGATGGAGTAGTAATCCCAAAACAAAAGCTTCAAGCTTTGATAAAACAACAACAATTAATGCTGATTTCAAACAATGAAAGAAAGCAGAAGATTTTTTTTTTAGTTTTTTTTATTTGAAAGTTTAAATATTTTTCGGAATTTTTCTTTCTCTCCTAAATATTCAACTCTTTTTTTTCTCTTTCTATCTTCTCTGTCCGTTTTTTTCTCTCTCTATTCTTATTCTTGTGTCTCCTAAAATCTGATTCAAGACCTCTCTTTATATCCCATCCCAGAATCCTTTAATCAATTAAAATCAACCACTTTCTCCTACCAAACCCATTATCTTCTCACTCATCCCCATTTTAATCCCACTAAATTAAACAAATATATCAACCCCACCCCATTACATCTTGTCTCCCATGCCTACCATAAACAATTACCATATTCCCCTCCACTATATTTTGTCTTGTCCCCCATTTATATTAAATAATTATATCACCCACATCCCATTATATTTTGTCCCCCATGCTTAATCATAAAGAATTATTCAAAAATGTTCAATTACCAAACTACCCCTCCGACCTTATTGCAATTACCATTTTACCCCGAATGTACTGCAATTTACCAAACTACCCCCATCAGCTATAACAAATCAATTAATCAAACTCAACCAAAACATAGCCAATATGACCAATTTTTACACAAATTCAAACAACAAATCATATGAACAACACGAGCAACATCAAATTAATGTGAACGAATTAACCATATTGGGAACCAATCCTGGTTAACTCAGACCAAAAATGGATGAGCAAGGAAACAACAATATTAACAACACAATACATGATTCATCAACTAATCAAAAAAAAAAACAAAACATAACATTAAATCACTGGATTAAAGTGAACTTCAAACCCAAGATGAACTTGAGTTAAATCAACAACAAACATGACAGATTCAAACGATTTAACCAACATATTTCCTTACTACAACTAAATTCTTTTAGACAAACAACAAGATCGAAGAAGGAACAATTACGAATTTAAGCTTGAATCTAACAACATTAACAATTTCTGAAAAATACATAAAATACATGAAACAACTAAAAATAATTAGTTAAACTTTTAATTTGAATCTAACAAACATTAAACTAACAAATTTTTACCTAAACAATAAATAAGAACAATAAAGCAAACTGAAAAATTCACAAAAATAATGAACTAAACAAACATTTACCGATTTTAGATTTTGAGAATATCAAAACGAAATACGGACAAAAATAAAACTCAAAACCAACTAACCGGAGATGAACAACGACGAACTCGAACCATGTATGGACTGTTTTGACAAACATCGACCAAAGCTCGAACTCGACTGGACTGAAGCAGTAGGTTTTCGGACTAGACTGAACGAGATGGTTTGAGTCTCGAAAACAAACAAGATGGTTTTCGGACTCGTCAGCTGCTATGGAGATAATGGAGCAAAAGGCATCGATGGGGTTTGTTTGGGATGCATCGAAGAGGAAAGCAGCAGGAGCTTCGACGAGCAGCAGGAGCTTCGACGAGCAGCAGCAGCAGTTCGTCGAGGAGGAAGACGGGGAGAAGAAAGCTGAAGCAGAAGCAACGGGGAGCAGAAACGGAAGCACGGAGGAGCTGGAGGTCGACGAACCATTCGTCGTTGATGACTGGATGTAGCAGCTGGTCGTTTGGACTTGAGGTTGAAGGCAGCCATGGACGTCGAGCTCAAACTCGAGCTTGACGTCGAACGACGAAGATGAAGCCGCGATGGTGGTCGCTTGGTCGGAGAAGGTAAAGCTTGAGCAGCTGGTCTGTTTGGACGTGAGAATGGAGGGTAAAGGGCAGCCATGGTTGGAGCTTGGTGAAGCTTGGAGAAGAAGAAAATAAGGAGGGGGGCGGATGGCTTAGCTCTTTTTTTAGGGTTTTCTTTTGTTTGTTTTGTAAAAATGTAAGATAGTAGGGGTGTTGGGTCTTTGAGTTTGGATTGGGTCGACCCAGTTCGAAATGGACTGGGTCACTTTGGAAGATTGGGTATTTTTTTGGCTTGTGGCTTGAATTTGAAGAAGAGGCCCAATTCCGACTTTCTTTATATTTTTGCTCTCTTTTCTTCTTTTATTTTTCTAAAACTAAATTATAAAAATACTTAAATTATTATTAAGAACTAAATTAAGTTATAAAAGCGCAACTTAACTCCCAATAACAATTAACGCACAATTAAGTAATAATTAAGCATAAAATTGTATATTTGGACATTAAATGCTAAAAATGCAAACGATGCCTATTTTTGTAATTTTTATTTTTTGTAAAACAAACTTAATTACTAACAATTGTAGAATTAAATCCTACATGCAAAATGCGACATATTTTTGTATTTTTATTAATTTAACAAATAAATATGCACAGACAAATACAAATAATTATTCAAAAATATCACAAAATATCACAAAATTGCACACCAAGGAAAATTATTTTATTTTTGAATTTTTTGGGAGTAATTCTCATATAGGGCAAAAATTACGTGCTTACAGTTGCCCCTCTTTGCCCGAAGACACGAAGGGTTTTCGTGCAAAGATAAAGCGAGCGATTTTTGCCCACCCGAGTACTCCGTATGAAGCATTTTTTGAAAAAGATTTAACCGAACCTTTGCTTCAAAGGTTTCCTACATATCCTGGGCTAAACATGAACCAGGTCAGTGTAGTTCGGGAAGTTTTGGTAGCTGGGACTACCGTGGGACTGCAATGTTACTGTTGTTGCATGTTATTACCACTGCTTACCGATCTCCTTGTTACACCGTGCTTAAAAGAAAACAAGAAGCTAGTCTAGACTGCAATATATTTTTGTTGCCTTGCTTTCTTGTCTGCTTGCGTTCTTCCGGTGCTTTTCTTCCGATGCTTTTCTTCCTTTTGACAAATGCACTTTAGTTTGTGCTGGGACCTCTTGTTGCAACCTTCTGCTTCCTGGTGCTAGGAATTTTTATTGTTTCCTGCTGGGGATTCCTGTTGTAACCCTCTGTTTTATTGTCCTCTGACTTGATCTTGATATGTATTCCTCTGTTGTATGGGCGGGCTCCCAACTTCAATACTTGAAAAGTAATACTGAAATGTATTCCTCTGTTATATGGGCGGACTCCCAATTTCAACACTTGAAATGAAAAGACTGAAATGTATTCTTCTGTTATATGGACGGGCTCCCAACTTCAACGCTTGAAATGTAAAGACTGAAATGTATTCCTCTGTTCTATGGGCGGGCTCCTAACTTCAACACTTGAAATGAAAAGACTGAAATGTATTCCTTTGTTATATGGGCGGGCTCCCAACTTCAACAACAACTTTAAAAACAAAATGCCATTCCTTTCTTCAGGCGGGCTCCTGACTTCAACCAATAAATCGCCATTCTGTTCTTCAGGGGGCTCCTGACTTCAACCAATAAATCGTCATTCTGTTCTCCAGGGGGCTCCTGACTTCAACCAATAAATCGTCATTCTGTTCTTCAGGGGGGCTCTTGATTTCAACCAATAAATCGCCATTCTGTTCTTCAGGGGGGCTCCTGACTTCAACAATTTTTCAAAAAACGCCATTCCTTTCTTTGGCTGGCGAGATTTTAACAACTTTTAAAAATAAAACGCCATTCCTTTCTTCAGGCGGGCTCCTGACTTCAACCAATAAATCGCCATTCTGTTCTTCAGGGGGGCTCCTGACTTCAATCAATAAATCGCCATTCTGTTCTTCAGGGGGGCTCCTGACTTCAACAACTTTTCAAAAATGTCATTCCTTTCTTTGGTTGGCAAGATTTTAGCAATTTTTTTTATAAATAAAACGCCTTTCCTTTCTTCAGGCGGGCTCCTGACTTCAACCAATAAATCACCATTCTGTTCTTCAGGGGGCTCCTGACTTCAACCAATAAATCGCCATTCTGTTCTTCAGTGGGGCTCCTGACTTCAACCAATAAATCGCCATTCTGTTCTTCAGGGGGGGCTCCTGACTTCAACAACTTTTCAAAAATGCCATTCCTTTATTTGGCTGGCAAGATTTTAGTAATTTTTTTTTAAAAATAAAACGCCTTTCCTTTCTTCAGGCGGGCTCCTGACTTCAACCAATAAATTGCCATTCTGTTCTTCAGGGGGGCTCCTGACTTCAACCAATAAATCGCCATTCTGTTCTTCAGGGGGCTCCTGACTTCAACCAATAAATCACCATTCTGTTCTTCAGGGGGCTCCTGACTTCAACAACTTTTCAAAAATGCCATTCCTTTCTTTGGCTGTCAAGATTTTAACAATTTTTTTAAAAATAAAACGCCTTTCCTTTCTTCAGGCGGGCTCCTGACTTCAACCAATAAATCGTCATTCTGTTCTTCAGGGGGCTCCTGACTTCAACCAATAAATCGCCATTCTGTTCTTCAGGGGGCTCCTGACTTCAACCAATAAATCGCCATTCTGTTCTTCAGGGGGCTCCTGATTACTTAAAATTTGAATTGTATTCCCTTATTCTCCAGGTGGGCTCCTGATTGTTGATACTTCAACTGTTCTTCCTTGTTCTCCAGGTGGACGCCTTATTGCTGATACTTCATTGCTCTTCCTTGTTCTCCAGGTGGACGCCTGACTGCTAATATTTCCATTGCTCTTCCTTGTTCTCCAGGTGGACGCCTAATTGCTGGGGATAATACCACTGGGGGAGTCTCCTTTCTTCCCCTCCTTCAAATTCAAATTTTTTTTTTTTGATTTTTTTTGTTTTGTTTTTTCAACACTGCTGGGGATAAAAGTGTTATCTTCTTGGGATAACGTTGTTGAGGATAACGCTGCTGGGGAATTTTATCCCTACAAATCGATGCTTCATTCTTCTAGAAGCTGTTGGGGATGATAATGGCTTTTTGCTTTTCTGAGCACAAGTGTCATCCCTTTGTTCTGTCTGCTGGGGAATAACTTCCTCCATTGAAACTTATTATGTTGGGGCAACACTAGTTCAAAGACCACTTCCCTTGAGACTGGTGTTATCTTTATTCTTCCTCGAATGGGTACCTGACTTCCAGAAAATTTTCCAAATGAAAGGAAAATTTTCTGCCCCAGTTTAACAGTCTCCCTTATGGCATGCATTTCTGTCATCAATGTCATTTCCTTTACCTGTTTTAAATCAAACAAAATTTGTTAGTTTAAAACGTGGTGGTTGGTTGTGATACTCCTACTGGGGATGGCTTTCCCTTTCTCTTTCCTTTCTCTGTGTTCCACAACTTATTGGGGATGATATTATTTGCTGGGGATAATCCCTTTCCGCTGGGGATATCCCTCTTCTTTTGTGGCACAGCTCGGAAATTGGCCTTTCCCCGACCTTTTTGTCTCGCATGAATTTCACAAATCATGCTCATTGCTCTCCTTAATTTGTCCACAGGCCTTGGCCTTAAGGTTTATAACCTTTGATTTCGGCAAGGGTATCCCTCTTGACACTCGTTGACCCTTTTGTTAATTTCCTTTTTGCTGGGGATATCTTTCTTGACACTGGCCTCGCGCTTGTTCCTTGCTGACTATACCACTTGGATGTACTAGTCAGATCTCCTCTTGCATGATTGGATAGTTGATGGCCTATTTTGAAGTCATTTCCCACTGGTTTTGACCAAACAGACTCTACTGGGGAATTTTTCTATGAAAGGAGAAAGATAAAAAGGAACAGAATAAAAGACAAAGGAAAAAGATGACTCTTTAACAAAAGAAACTATAAATAAAAACCTATCAAACGCAGACACCGACTCTAATGGTCATGACATGCATATGTGGCCTATCCTCCGTCGTCAATCGTCTTTCAAGATCTTCCCTTGACTATCCCCCATCTGATTCCCAATCTTATTCGACTTGTAGTGCTCGAAGGGTTTTCACTATCAAGCCTCTCTCATTTTGGTCTTTCTCTCAGCTTTCATCGCCTTATGGTGTCCGTGAAGATTTTCACTGATAAGACTCTCTCATTTATATCACTTTCCAGCTGGGGATTTGTAGTGTTGCCGGTATGACTTTCTCTGCTGGAGATTAGAGTCCTTTCTATTGTGGAACAGAATGTTATATTTGCCGGTAAGACTCTCATTTGTCTGACTTGGCATCTTTTGAAGACTGATCAGAAGGTCTTTCTTTGGACCATAATGTGGATTTTGGATAGGCTAGAAAGAAAGGGTATAAAAGGCTCAAAAACAAAATAAATTTGGGGTTTAAAATTACAACCTTCGGAACCTTATTTGTTTACCACAAGCGCAACCCTTGCCCCAATTTCTTGCTTGGGGATTATTTATTTATTATTATTATTATTATTTGTTTTTTTTACTTTTTATTACACCATGCACACCATGCACACCATGCACACTATGCCCCCTATGACCGAGCCGTGAAGCGCCTATGTATCCTATTTGAGGAATCAGGTCAAACATAGTTCCCATTCCTTTTTTCCTTCTGACTTTCTTTTGTTTTTTTTTGTTATCATTTTTTTTCTTTTGTCGTTTTGTTGATTTCTTTTTCTTTTTCTTTTCTTTTTGTGTTTTTTTTTCTTTTCTTATCTTTTTTATGTTTGTGTTTCTACTCTTTGCTACTGATTCCGAAAGAGAGGTATGAAAGAAAAATAAACAAGGGTCAAAAGGGGTAACGAAGGAGAAAGTGTTTAGATAGCAGAATAAAATGCCTTCGTCATTCCAATCTTCAAAACACACCAAGCACAAACAACACCATTAAATATTCGCCATATCTTCTGATTGTGCCGGACATGATAACCATGTGCATACATTTGCCTTTTTCTTTCGTCATTTTTAAAGCACCGTTGGGCAATACTCTCACTGTCATTATCCTGAATGGCGAATCTTGCTTTTAACAGTTTTCTTTATGTTTTATTTGCCCCAGTTCCATATGACTCGAGCTCCGAATAATCTTAAACCGTCTTTATTCCTTTTAAATGTTCCGATCACCTCCCAATGGTTTTATGATTATCTTAAAGATCAAGCCCAAACTGTGTGCGCATGTCATGTCACTAGAATCGGCGTTGAATAAAAATGATAAAAGGACTAAACAAAAAGAAAATTAGAAATAATAAAGGACCGGATTTGCTTTAGACTACCGGCGAGATGGTTTGAATAACAAAACAAACAAAACAACCAGAATAAAATCCTAACACAGCCTGGACAAACTTAAACAAACCGTTATGACAAAACGGAAAGATAAGACAGTTTGACACAAGACAATATCTGAATTACAACCCTAATAATCCGAACACCAGAAATGACAACAAAATAAGCCACCACAAGCTTCTCTCTTGCTGACCAGGGAAGAGAGCGTCCTCCCACTTTATCAAAATTGGCATCTTTAGCCACTGAGCTTTGCATCAGTATTGTCCAGACCATTTCCAACTTCGATATCATCATCCTTAGTCAACAATTCTCCAATAGGATTCGAGTACTTCTGTCATCAGGCCTGATCCCCGCAAAGTGTGTATCATGATGTGCAGGTAAAGGATTCCGCGCGATATTCTGTGTGTCATTGTCCGGCTTACCACAAACCAACCACCTTAATTTTCTTTGCGATTCAAAACAAAACATGTTAGAATGGACTCAGTCGGTCCTCATTATTAACAACATCTTTTCCCTTTTTTTTTTCATTTTTTCTTCATTTTTCTTTTTTTTTTTCGATTTTCTTTTTCATTTTTTTTTCATTTTTTTTTGTGGTCGAATCTTATGGAGATTGCCTACGTATCATGACCCCGCATGAATCAGACGTTGCGTAGTTCGGACCAATAAAAGATAAACAATACTAATCATATTTTCAATTTTCATATTAAAATAAACTGGGTTTCAAAGGTTTGAAGACGACTTACAAACTCGAAAATCAAACAATCCACATATTCTAATTAAAGATTTATAACCTCGAAATAAAAAGGCCAGCTTCCTTTCCCCATTTGACAAATGCAACCAAACGGCTATTTTTGCAAATGTGGCCCCTTCCAAATCTCACATGAATTTTGAGGCCGGGGAGGATTATTTTGACACTTTACAAAATTGTCCGTTCTTTTACGAAAATAGCCTTTCGACAACTGAAAGATACTCTAAGGCTATTTCGGCAAGAACGGTTTAAGACGCGGCCGAAGCTGGGTCGACTTATTTTGACCAAAAATCCAAACGGTATTCACCTGACCGCTGACTCTTTGTTTTTTTTAAAATTATAATAAAAACCTGGTGTTGCAAACACGGTCCTTCAGCGCCTCGGGGACGAAGATTTTTAAGGCTGTGTGGGTCAACTGGACCAAATCTTAAAAATGACCCAAAGGTGGCTGTTTATGCAAAGTCAGCCTTCCGTCGGCCCTTTCGGGAACATTCGGCTATGTCTTGATAAAACAGCGTCACCCGACTTCTTTATGACAAAATTAAAATTTGACATATTTTTTTTGGCTATTTTTTGGCAAAAGGGGAGGTTGGACACCACCCGACTTATTTATGACAAAATTAAAATTTTGACACGTTTTTTTTATATTTATTTGTTTTTGGCTATTTTAGCAAAAGGGGGGGTTGGACCCGATGAGGGTTGCCTACGTATCTCACATCCGGTGAGAATCAAATCCGCATAGTTCGGACAAATTAACCGAACTATTTTAAAACAGGATTTTTTTTCTTTTTCAACAGCAAATAACAAAACCACTTTCCAAGCACGGCTCTTTCATTTTCCTTTTGGCATTTTCAGAAACAAATAAATAAATAAAACTATTTTAAAAATAAGACTTTTTTCATTGTCATTTTTCAGGGGAAGACAAACTATTTTTTTTTTTTTTTTTGAAAAATAAGACAGAACAACAATTTTTTTTTCTTTCTATTTGCTTTTAATAAAACAAACTAATAAGACATTTTTTTTTCATTTTCTCAAATTTACTGCAAGAGTTTTGACGGTATTCGGGCATTGGTTTTTTTTCAAAATAAACAATCAATTCCCTAACCGCTTATTTTTTTTTAATTTCAAAATATTATTCTTGATATTTAAAAGTCAGTCAACACACAAGTCCGAATCAAATAAATGCGCAAGTAGGAGCAAGTAAGATGCATCAGGATGGTCATTTTCATTTTTGGTACACATGTCCTAGACAGACCCAACCCCTGTGTTGAGCCTCCAAAGTCAAATGCACGTGATGCAAACAAACGTTCCTACTAGGGATCCGACATGAAGCTGAGTTATTCTAAGTGAAAAACCTGAGGCATATTGTTCTAGCCCTGGCTTACCCAAGTGGACAGCTTGAGCCGAAGTGGGGGCAACGTACCGGGAGCACGAAAGTCTACCCGGCCTAGTTACTTGTCCCAACTTCGTCTTATTTGGTATGACTTCTAACAGAAAGGTGGGCCATGCGCACGTGTGCACCATAAATTTAGAAGACTCAGAAGGAAGAAGGGTTTCGTAGTAATTTTATATACACAATTCAGATAATATTAAAGCGGTAAAAGTAACATTTAGCACATTAAGCACAAATATGTGAAAAAATCAGATAACAAACAAAGCCAACTATAACAGTTATTTTAAGCTCGAATTCTTGAACCCTGAACTAGAGATTCTAGGTCTAGTCCCCAGCAGAGTCGCCAGAGCTGTCACACCTCCTTCTTCCGCCCCCGCGAGGGGTGCATGGAGTTTTTTCCAATTAAAGGACAATCGAAACGGGATTTATTTATTTATTTCAGAGTCGCCACTTGGGAGATTTAGGGTGTCCCAAGTCACCAATTTTAATCCCGAATCGAGGAAAAGAATGACTCTGTATTACAGTCTGCGAACCAGAAATCCGGATAAGGAATTCTGTTAACCCGGGAGAAGGTGTTAGGCATTCCCGAGTTCCGTGGTTCTAGCACGGTCGCTCAACTGTTATATTCGGCTTGATTATCTGATTTTATACAAATATGAACTTATGTGCAAATTTTATCTTTTTACCGCTTTCATAATTGTTATTATTATTTTTACAAGAATGTGAACATCGTTTAAAAACATGTCTTTGGATTGCGTCACATAAAATGCACCCGCGATCCGGAACGTATTTTTATTCAATGTTTTAGGATTTGGATTTGGGTCGCATAAATGCGCACCCGTGTTTAAGAATGTATTATTATTAAATCGTGCCTAAAGCAATTAGCGTATTATTATTTCTGGGTAAGGCCATGAAATTTTGCTAAACGGCTCATCCCAAAATCTAATTAATTTTATTTAAACATTTTATGAGGGCCCCGAAATCTATACATTTTATTAAGCGATACTCATCTCATTTTATTTTTAAAAGGACAGTCCTAAAATGCCTACATTTTTCTATTGAAATTTGTCTCTACAAAATAAAAATAAAAAAATGTCTTAATTTATTTACATGCTGAAATTAACCAATAATATTTAACTAAACAACATTCTTCCAAGTTCCAAAATGGTCTATTTTGATGAACTAACGTGCTTTTTGAGACATGGTAATCATCCAACAATAGCGAATTAACTAGACGAAGTTACTACACCATTTATTTATTTTTAGGCAATATATAGATAGTTCGTCCGTTAAGCTATCATCCGATGTTTTACTATATATATTAAACAGCTACATGATTCTGATTAGAGTAACCTAAACAATTTATATATACAAATAAAATTTAGAATATAATTAAAATAAATCTGGAATTTCAATTCTTCATTTTCGTATTCATGCTACATGTTTCAGTTTACAATAACCAGCATGTCAGTTGTGTACCTGATATTGGAAGCAAAAGAAAATGAAGATGAGAATCAGCAGCAGTAATAACAATACAGCACAACAACAACAGTCCAGCAACAGTAACAACCCAGGAACAGAGTTTGCAAACCGATGGAGTAGTAATCCCAAAACAAAAGCTTCAAGCTTTGATGAAACAACAATAATTAATGCTGATTTCAAACAATGAAAGAAAGCAGAAGATTTTTTTTAGTTTTTTTTTATTTGAAAGTTTAAATATTTTTCGGAATTTTTCTTTCTCTCGTAAATATTCAGCTCTTTTTTTTTCTCTTTCTATCTTCTCTGTCCGTTTTTTTTCTCTCTATTCTTATTCTTGTGTCTCCTAAAATCTGATTCAAGACCTCTCTTTATATCCCATCCCAGAATCCTTTAATCAATTAAAATCAACCACTTTCTCCTACCAAACCCATTATCTTCCCACTCATCCCCATTTTAATCCCACTAAATTAAACAAATATATCAACCCCACCCCATTACATCTTGTCCCCCATGCCTACCATAAACAATTACCATATTCCCCTCCACTATATTTTGTCTTGTCCCCCATTTATATTAAATAATTATATCACCTACATCCCATTACATTTTGTCCCTCATGCTTAATCATAAAGAATTATTCAAAAATGTTCAATTACCAAACTACCCCTCCGACCTTATTGCAATTACCATTTTACCCCGAATGTGTTGCAATTTACCAAACTACCCCCATCAGCTATAACAAATCAATTAATCAAACTCAACCAAAACATAGCCAATATGGCCAATTTTTACACAAATTCACACAACAAATCATATGAACAACACGAACAACATCAAATTAATGTGAACGAATTAACCATATTGGGAACCAATCCTGATTAACTCAGACCAAAAATGGATGAGCAAGGAAACAACAATATTAACAACACAATACATGATTCATCAACTAATCAAAAAAAAAAAAAAACATAACATTAAATCACTGGATTAAAGTGAACTTCAAACCCAAGATGAACTTGAGTTAAATCAACAACAAACATGACGGATTCAAACGATTTAACCAAAATATTTCCCTACTACAACTAAATTCTTTTAGACAAATAACAAGATCGAAGAAGGAACAATTACGAATTTAAGCTTGAATCTAACAACATTAACAATTTCTGAAAAATACATAAAACAAATGAAACAACTAAAAATAATTAGTTAAACTTTTAATTTGAATCTAATAAACATTAAACTAACAAATTTTTACCTAAACAATAAATAAGAACAATAAAGCAAACTGAAAAATTCACAAAAATAATGAACTAAACAAACATTTACCGATTTTAGATTTTGAGAATATCAAAACGAAATACGGACAAAAATAAAACTCAAAACCAACTAACCGTAGATGAACAACGACGAACTCGAACCATGTATGGACTGTTTTGACAAACATCGACCAAAGCTCGAACAAAAGCTCGAACTCGACTGGACTGAAGCAGTAGGTTTTCGGACTGGACTGAACGAGATGGTTTGAGTCTCGAAAACAAACGAGATGGTTTTCGGACTCGTCAGCTGCTATGGAGATAATGGAGCAAAAGGCATCGATGGGGTTTGTTTGGGATGCAGCGAAGAGGAAAGCAGCAGGAGCTTCGACGAGCAGCAACAACAGTTCGTCGAGGAGGAAGACGGGGAGAAGAAAGCTGAAGCAGAAGCAACGGGGAGCAGAAACGGAAGCACGAAGGAGCTGGAGGTCGACGAACCATTCGTCGTTGATGACTGGATGTAGCAGCTAGTCGTTTGGACTTGAGGTTGAAGGCAGCCATGGACGTCGAGCTCAAACTCGAGCTTGACGTCGAACGACGAAGATGAAGCCGCGATGGTGGTCGCTTGGTCGGAGAAGGTAAAACTTGAGCAGCTGGTCTGTTTGGACGTGAGAATGGAGGGTAAAGGGCAGCCATGGTTGGAGCTTGGTGAAGCTTGGAGAAGAAGAAGATAAGGAGGGGGGCGGATGGCTTAGCTCTTTTTTTTAGGGTTTTCTTTTGTTTGTTTTGTAAAAATGTAAGATAGTAGGGGTGTTGGGTCTTTGAGTTTGGATTGGGTCGACCCAGTTCGAAATGGACTGGGTCGTTTTGGAAGATTGGGTATTTTTGGGCTTGTGGCTTGAATTTGAAGAAGAGACCCAATTCCGACTTTCTTTATATATTTGCTCTCTTTTCTTCTTTTATTTTTCTAAAACTAAATTATAAAAATACTTAAATTATTATTAAGAACTAAATTAAGTTATAAAAGCGCAACTTAACTCCCAATAACAATTAACGCACAATTAAGTAATAATTAAGCATAAAATTGTATATTTGGACATTAAATGCTAAAAATGCAAACGATGCCTATTTTTGTAATTTTTATTTTTTGTAAAACAAACTTAATTACTAACAATTGTAGAATTAAATCTTACATGCAAAATGCGACATAATTTTGTATTTTTATTAACTTAACAAATAAATATGCACAGACAAATACAAATAATTATTCAAAAATATCACAAAATATCACAAAATTGCACACCAAGGAAAATTATTTTATTTTTGAATTTTTTGGGAGTAATTCTCATATAGGGCAAAAATTACGTGCTTACAGGAATGACACTAATTGAATGCCTATTTAAAGGTTGAAGAACAGGGAACAAAGAAAGAGGGAGGCAGAACATTCTGAGAGAGGAAGATACACAGAGATAGATACAGAAGAGAGAGGCTGGTACTTAAAAATACAAAGAAAAATAACTCTGAAAATACTGAAAAAAACTGGAAATTACTGTTTCATTAATTTCTATTTTTTGGTTTTCAATCTCGAATTGGCTGAAACCATCTTCCATGTACTGTTTCATTGAATTATCTGGGGTTAATAGCTGTTTTCTTGGGTTAAAACTGGGTTGTTCCTTCCTATCTCTGCTGACTGCTGAGCTTTCATTTCTTTGGTGTTTCCTTTGCTATCATCAAGTACACATTTTGAACCTCAGTGGTTTATGTAATGGATTTGCAGAATAAATGAGAAGCTGTCTTAAAGCATAAATTCAGTATTAGGTTGATCCGTGTAAAATTTTCTTTTCGATTCTGCTTGTGATGTACTGTATTAGTCAGTCAAGTTTAGCTCGAAATGTATAAGTTTTCCATTAATGTGTTTAACTTAGAATTGTGGTAGATTGGGAATTGTTTGCTTGAACTCTGTGGTTTAAATTATGCATATTGAATTTGAGGTATGGATTGTTTGGAAGAACTTTACCATGTTGATCTTCATAAAAGGTTCCTCTTCATTTCTTTAATATTTGGTTCATATATATTGCTAAATATGTTAACGCTATATTTTTAAACATTTTATGGTATAAGAATTTGAGAAGTTCTAGCCGTGTTAACATTTAGTGTTAACGCTCTTAATATCGTTCTTTGTAATTAAAGGTTTGAAAGAAGAATCATTCCAAGAAAACGAGTATTCTAATAAATATAGTCGATAGAGTGTAAATGACCGAGCTATTCTTGTAAGCCTAAATAACTTCCGTAAATTGTTAATTTGATCATGCATTTAGTCTTAAAGGGAAAGTATAAAAATAGTATATATATAAAGGAGATAATACTAGAATAATTTTGTTTGAAATAGTTTCAAGAATTGGATTAGTTTGTTGATTCCCATTTATTTTTAGAGTCAAGAATCGGTTCTCTTGATTGTGATAGTTATGTGACTGTATTTTCAAATTAATGTCTTGTTATTACGTTAATTAGTTACAAAAGGTCATGACTGAATTTTGGCCGAGTTGTTGCTCGCGTTTATATGTCAATTTTAACAAAAGGCTTCAAGAAGAGTATACTAAATAGGCATAGAATATTTTATGCCTATTAGTGAAAAATAATCATAAGAGAGGAGGTGATGCGGGTTGCGAATTAATTCAAGAACATTGCAATAAATAAAAAGAGGGCTAAAAAATTATGAGAGGATGAATCAGGAACTAATTTAAGACACTTTGAAATAGAAACAAAATATAATAATACACAACTAAATGTCTCGAATCTAAAAGGAAAAATAATTGGAATATCCTGAATACACTAGTATGTTTTAGGTTGGTGTTAACCAGTCAATTTTTTTTTGATTATGTACACGTCTGCGTGACATAGTTATGATTTGCCAAGTTAAAATCAAGGTATGCGTTCACGCAACCTCAACCAAACTTGTCTTAATAAAATAAACAAAGCGTTATTGATTGTGGACACGTACGCGTGACATGATTTTGACGCGCTAAAAGAAAAGAGTATACGTACGCGTAACTCAATTCTTTAATTACGCATAATTCAAGTGATTTAAAAGTGATAAAAAGATAATTGCACATTGGTTTTAAAAATGAGTAATTAAACAATAAAGCCAAGTATAAATTGCTAAGCGACCGTGCTAGAACCACGGAACCCGAGAATTCCTAACACCTTCTCCCGGGTTAACAGAATTCCTTACTTAGAATTTCTGGTTCGCAGACTTCAAAAGGAAAGTCGAAATTTCCTAGATTCGGGATTTAAAATAAACCGGTGACTTGGGACACCATAATTTATTCCAATTGGCGACTCTGATAAAAATAAATAAATAATCCCATTTCGGATAATGTCACTTTAATTGGAAAAAACTCCCTTATATTATCTTTCGGGGTGGTAAAATGGAGGTGTGACAGAAGGTAATTTACATCATGGGTGAAATTAGTGGGAGTAGTGGACATCCACATTTACTAAATATTTTATAACACTCCCCCTTGGATGTCCACAAATATAGATAATATGCCTCGTTAAAACCTTACTAAGAAAAAACCCTGTGGAAAAAAATCTTAGTGAAGGAAAAAGAGTACACATATCTGTAATACGCTTTATTTGCTACCTCGTTAAAAACCTTACCAGTAAAACCCAGTGGGACAAAACCTAGGCTAAGGGAAAAAGAGTACATCGCGTATCTTACTCCCCCTCATGAAAATATCACTTTATTTCTCGAAGACGTCGCATTCCAATATTCTGTCTCAACTTCTCAAATGTTGAGGTTGGTAAAGCCTTAATGAACAAATCAACCAAATTTTCACATGAACGAATCTGTTGAATATTAATTTCACCATTTTGTTGAAGATCATGCGTGAAAAAGAACTTTGGTGAAATATGCTTTGTTCTGTCTCCTTTGATGTATCCTCCTTTCAGTTGAGCAATACAAGCAGCATTATCTTCATATAGTGTTGTTGGATTATCCTTTTTCATAAGAAAATCACACATTTCCTGAATATGCTGAGTCATTGATCTCAACCAAACACATTCCCGACTAGCTTCATGAATGACTATTATCTCAGCATGATTTGAAGATGTGGCAGCTATTGTTTGTTTCAATGAACGCCATGATATAGCAGTACCTCCATATGTAAACAAATAGCCTGTTTGAGATCGGGCTTTATGTGGATCAAACAAATAACCTGCATCGACGTAGCCAATCATTTCCGACTTCAATTCATTAGAATAAAACAATCCCATATCTATGGTTCCCCGAAGATATCTAAATATATGCTTAACACCACTCTAATGTCTTCTTGTTGGGGAGGAGCTGAATCTTGCTAATAAGCTCACTGCAAAAGCAATATCTGGTCGAGTATTGTTGGCAAGATACATCAGTGCCCCAATTTCACTAAGATATGGAGTTTCATCACCAACGAGCTCTTCATTATTTTCTTAAGGCCGAAATGGATCTTTATTTATATCAAGCGATCTCACAACCATTGGGGTACTCAATGGATGTGCATTATTCATGTAAAATCACTTTAAAACCTTTTCAGTATATGTTAATTGATGGACAAAAATTCCATTTGGTACATGCTCAATTTGTAGGCCAAGACAAAATTTTGTCTTACCAAGATCTTTAATTTCAAGCTCTTTCTTCAAACACTCTATAGCCTTTGGAAGCTCTTTAGAAGTGCCAATGATATTCAAGTCATCAATATACACAACTATGATGACAAATTCAGATCCAGACCTCTTAATAAAGACACAAGGGAAAATAGGGTCATTTTTGTACCCTTCCTTTAGCAAATACTCGCTAAGGCGATTGTACCACATCCTCCCTGATTGCTTCAATCCGTATAAGGATTTTTGAATCTTTATTGAATAAGTTTCTCTTGAACTTTTATGTGCTTCAGGAACTTTAAATCTTTCAGGGATTTTCATAAAAATTTCATTATCCAGTGAGCCATATAAGTAGGCTGTGACAACATCCATCAACCGCATATCAAGATTTTCATGGACTGCCAGATTTATTAGATACCTGAAGGTAATTGCATCTACCACAGGAGAATATGTCTCCATATAATCAATGTCAGGCCTTTACAAAAACCCTTGTGCCACAAATCGTGCTTTATATCTTACGACTTCACCTTTCTCATTTCTTTTTCGCACAAAAACCCATTTGTACTCCACTGGCTTGACACCTTCAGACGTTCGGACTATTGTCCTGAAAACTTCACGTTTTTTCGAGTGAAGCCAATTCCGCTTGAATTGCGTTTTTCCATTTTAGCCAATCATTTCTTTGTCTACATTCATCGACAGATTTTGGCTCAAGATCCTCATCTTGTTGCATTATTTCAAATACAACATTATATGCAAAATTGTTGTTAACAACAACGTTATTTCGGTTCCACCGTTTTCCTGTAGAGACATAACTTATTGAGATCTCTTCATTTTCATCATTTCCAAGTACTAGAACCTCCTGTAAGGTCTTATCAATTGCTATGTCTTTATGTTCCTCTTGAGCAATTGCCTCCATGTTATGATCAACTTGATCATTTGCTCCTTTCCTTTTTCGGGGATTCTTATCCTTGGAACTAATTGGTCTACCACGTTTAAGGCGTGGCCTAGACTCATTTGCATCATCATACTATCCAGCTGGGATATCAACTCGAATTGGAGCATTTACAGCTGGAATATGCGATTTAGTAACCCGTGGAAGGATAGTAAATGCATCTGGTAATTGATTTGCAACATTTTGCATATAAAGATCTTTTGAACTTCTTGTTCACATTGATTTGTACGAGGATCCAAATGAGATAGAGATAATATGTTCCAATCTATCTCTTTTTCTAGTTGTTTATTTTCTCTCCCTAATGTTGGAAAAATAGATTCATCAAAATGACATGCAAATCTGGCTGTAAACAAATCTCCTGTCATAGGCTCCAAATATTTAATAATAGAAGGAGATTCATAACCAACATATACTCCCAACCTTCTTTGGGGACCCATCTTTGTGCGTTGTGGTGGAGCAATTGGAACATATACCGCACATCCAAAAATTCTTAGATGGGAAATATTTGGCTCCTAACCAAAAGCCAATTGTAATGGGGAGACTTTATGATATCTGGTTGGCCTTATGCGTACAAGTGCTGCTGCATGCAAAATATCATGTCCCCACACTGAAAGGGGGAGTTTTGTCCTCATTAGCAATGGTCTAGCTATTAGTTGAAGTCGTTTAATCAATGATTCTACTAGACCATTTTGAGTATGAACATGAGCAATCAGATGCTCAACTTTTATTCCAGTGGCCATACAATAATCTGTAAAGGCCTGAGATGTAAATTCACCAGTATTATCAAGACGAATTGTCTTAATTGCATAATCTAGAAATTGTGCTCTAAACCTTATTATTTGGGCCAACAATCTCGCAAATGTCATATTACGAGTTGACAATAAGCACATATGTGACCATCTTGTAGATGCGTCTATCAAGACCATAAAATACTTGAATGGTCCACATGGAGGGTGTATAGGCCCACATATATCACCCTGTATACATTCCAGAAATGCAGGGAATTCAATCCCAACTTTAGCTGCTGATGGTTTAATAACCAATTTTCCTTGAGAACAAGCAGCACAAGATAATTCCTTAAATTGAAGAATCTTCTTATTCTTCAATGTGTGCCCATTTGAATTCTCTATTATTCTGCGCATCATGTTAGAACTAGGATGTCCCAACCGGTCATGCCAAATGATAAAATCATTAGAAGTAGTAAACCTTTTGTTTACTATGGCATGTGATTCAACCACACCAATATTTGTGTGGTACAACCCAGAAGAAAATGCGGGTAATTTTTCGTGCACACATTTTTTCCCCGCTTTTATTGTAGTAATATAAAGGTATCCAACCTTTCCTTCGTTAGAGGTCTCAACATGGTAGCCATTTTGGCGAATAGCTTTGAAACTCAACAAGTTTCTTTGAGACTTACTACAATACAATGTATCATACCCCTTTTTACCCCTCCAAGAGATAAGTGTAAAATGTTATGGATTGTGGGTTAAAGAGCATTTCCAATTAAAGTGACAAATTTGAAATAAGGATTATTTTATTTACAGAGCCGCCACTTGGAATTGATTTTTGTCGGTGTTCCAAGTCACCTTTTATTTGAATCCCTATTCAAAGGAAGGTGTGACTCTATTATTATTGGTCTACGAAAACAAATTCCGGATAAGGAATTCTGTTAACCGAGAAAAAGGTGTAAGGCATTCCCTGAGTCCCGTGGTGTGACGACCCAAAGGGTCATCACCATAGTTCTTCCTTGTTCCGCGCTTCCGAGGCCTTGAAAACATAGCTTTTAGTTGCCTCGATTTGCGTGCACAGTTCGGACGCGTAGCCGGAAATTTTTTATGTTAGAATATGTGAATTATGTGAAATATTTGATGAATTTTGATATTAATATGCATAATATTGACTTCGGTCAACATTTTGGGTAAACGGACCCGGACCTGTGATTCGACGGTCCCGGAGGGTCCGTAGAAAAATATGGGACTTGGGCATGTGCCCGGAATTAAATTCCGAGGTCCCAAGCCCGAGAAATGAATTTTTGTGTGAAATTTTTTTCTGAAATTAATTAAGGAAAATGAAGAAGGAAATTGATCAGAAAACTGTGGTATCGGGCTCGTATTTTGGTTCCGACGCCCGGTACGAGTCTTAAATATGTTTTAATCACTATCTTTAAAGTTTGGCTAAAAACGGACGTCATATGACGTGTTTCGGACTTAAGATGAGGAATTTGAGTTTTATGAAAGTTGAAAGAAAATCATGTGTTTGTACATGATGTTATTTTGGCGATTTGATCGCACAAATGAGACCGTAAGATGTTTTTAAGATCATATGAATGTTTGGTTTGGAGCCCCGAGGGCTCGGGTGAGTTTTGAGTGGGGCCCGGGAGGTCTTAGACATTAAAAATGCAGGTTCAGATATTGCAGGCCCCAGTGCGGCCGCAGCCATTTCCGCGCGGTCCGCGCTGGCAGCCACGCGGCCGCGGTGCTTTTTTGTGCGGCCCGCGTGGTGGGGTTCAGAGGGTCGACCAGCGCGGCCGCGTACCAAATCAGTGCGGTCCGCGTTGGGTGGGTTCAGAGAAAGCCCACTTCTTCCCTCCCTCTGCGCGGCCGCGGTACATTTCTGCGCGGTCCGCGCCAGCCCCCAGTAAAGTATATAAACTCGGGATTTTCAGTCATTTTTCCACTTTTCAAAAACCCAAAACCTAAGAGGTAATTTTTCAAACAACTTTTCTTCTCCAAAACGATTGGTAAATGATTTCTAACTTAATTTCTTTATTCTTTGACATTTTTTAACATGATTTCAAATTCAAATCAAAGATTTTCATGGGGGAAATTGGGTGTTTTGGGTAGAACCTAGGTTTTCTACAAATTGAGAAGTTGGACCTCAATTTGAGGTCCAATTTCAAAACAAATCATATATTTGGATTCGTGGGAGAATGGGTAACCGGGTTTTGGTCCGAACCTTGAGTTTCGACCACGTGGGTCCGGGGGTGTTTTTGACCATTTTGGGAAAAAACCTTGTAAAATTTATTTTCATGCATGGAGAGTGATTCATTTAGTAATTATTAATGTGATTAAGTAACTTATGACTAGATTCGAGTGGATTGGTGGTAGAATCAAGAGGTAAAGCTATACTAGAAGTGTGAGTTGAGTTTGGAGCATTCGAGGTAAGTGTTTGTTCTAACTTTGGTTTGAGGGAATAGGATTAGGATGTTATTTGCTACTTGCTACTGTGGATTATGGTGTATAGGCATGGTGATGGTTATCTATGCACCGGAGTCTAGCATGACCGTGAGTCTTAATTGCTTTTAATTCGAATAATGTGACACAATCTCCTTGTTTATTGATGAGTTTCATATAATGTGAACGGTTGAGGTAAAATTGTGATTGGTGTACTTTTGGAGCGTTAGCTCGAACGTGAATCTATTAGTTGAGGAAGAAGGGATTTAAAAAGAGAATGTGTTGTGATTACTCCCTTGCTCGGATGCGTAGACCAAAATATATACTCTCCCTTGTCGGGATATTTTGGGCTGTTAGTTGTACCCTTGCCGGGTTAGAGTGATATGTTGTTGATTTCCCCTAATGGGGCTCTCCTTACAAAATTAGATGTTTCGAATTATATTATGGGATCGTGTGGCACGCCGTCCACTTATATATGATATTATGGGATCGTGTGGCACGCCGTCCACTTATATATGATACTATGGGATCGTGTGGCATGCCGTCCACTTATATATGATACTATGGGATCGTGTGGCACGCCGTCCACTTATATATGATATTATGGGATCATGTGGCGCGCCGTCCACTTATATATGATATTATGGGATCGTGTGGCACGCCGTCCACTTATATATGATATTATGGGATCGTGTGGCACGCTGTCCACTTATATATGATATTATGGGATCGTGTGGCTCGCCGTCCACGTATGATTTTACGAAATGGGATCGAGTGGTACGCCTACCACAAATTAGAGTGATTATTGGTTATTGACCTCCGTTGCCGGTGACATATTGCGCACTGTGATAAAGATGAAATGGGAACGAGTGGTACGCCTACCACGTGGTATATGAAAATAGGGATCATGTGGCACGCCGTCCACTTATATATGATATTATGGGATCGTGTGGCACGCCACCACTATATATATATATATATATATATATATATATATATATATATATATATATATATATATATATATATATATTTATCATGGGGACCGGAGTTTCTTCTGTTTATTTCCGATATTTCATTTTTATCTGTTACTCCCCGATAGCATGTCCCCTCCCAGTTTTACTTTGTATTATCTTGTTATTGTTTTCTTGCACTTGTTGTATATATATCTGTACAGGTTAATTGTGGTAGGTACTGTCTAGCCTCGTCACTACTTCGCCGGGGTTAGGCCAGGCACTTACCAGCACATGGGGTCGGTTGTGCTGATGCTACACTCTGTGCATTTTTGTGCACAGATCAGGGAGCAGCTTACGGACCACAGCAGTAGGACTTCTGGGAGCTATCTTCAGTCCAGGGACTCTCGAGGTAGCTTAGCTGGCGTTCGCAGGCCGAAGTCCCTTTCCATGTTTTTCGTTTGTTCATCTTGTATCAGACAAACATGATGTATTTCCTTTTAGACATTGTTTGTAGTATTATGTAGTAGTCCGTGAGCTAGTGACACAGACCTTGGGTAGTGATGTGTATTAAACTTCCGCACCTTTGGTTTTCAGTTGCTTTAGATTTAAAGTCTTCCGCTTAAATTTTGTCTCGTTCATTATATTGTTTGAAAGAAAGCAGGAAAGGTGTTTTAAATATTTGGCTTCCCTAGCTCCGATAGTAGGTGCCATCACGACACCCGATGGTGGGAAATCCGGGTCGTGACAAGTTGGTATCAGAGCACTAGGTTACTTAGGTCTTACAACTCATGG
This sequence comes from Nicotiana sylvestris, assembly GCF_000393655.2. Classification (NCBI taxonomy): domain Eukaryota; kingdom Viridiplantae; phylum Streptophyta; class Magnoliopsida; order Solanales; family Solanaceae; genus Nicotiana; species Nicotiana sylvestris. The sequence continues at coordinate 16,177,628 of NC_091064.1, forward strand.
ACAGCTCGATAGAGTTTGAGGGATCGGTACAGAGACGTCTGTATTTATCCCGCAGAGGCTACTGAGTTAGGAAAACTTCACCTTGTTCATTCTTGTCATGCGATTCAGTTTCTCAAGTATTGATTGTCTTTCCACTCTGTTCATTCGTAGATGGCGAGGACACGTGCTTCCTCTTCTACCGCGCAACAGCCCGAGCCCCCAATAGCAGCTCATATCTGGGGCAGGGGGCGAGGTCGAGGCCGTACCAGAGGCCGGGGCAGAGCTCATCCCCGAGTGGCAGTCCTAGAGGTGGAGCCTCATGTTGACTACGACGAAGGGGTTCCAGCTCCAGCAGCTCCAGTGGGCCCAGCTCAGGTCCCAGAGGGTTTCATAGCCACTCCAGTGCTTCAGGACGCTTTGGTCCGACTGGTAGGCTTTATGGAGGGCATTTCTAGAGCGGGTTTGCTTCCCGTAGCTCCAACCACATCTCAGGCTGGGGGAGGAGTTCAGACTCCCGATACTCGTACTCTAGAGCCGGTAGCTCCTCAGGCTCAGGTTCCAACAGTTCAGCCAGCCGTGTCTGTTCAGCCAACTGTGGCAGCCCAGCCAGGTATTGCGGCTCAGTCCAGTGATGGTGCGGCTATGTCCGCGGATGCTTTGTGGAGGCTTGATCGTTTTACCAAGCTCTTCACAACCTCATATAGTGGCACCCCCTCAGAGGATGCTCAGGATTTCATATTCAGCTGTCATGAGGTTCTACGGACTATGGGCATTATAGAGACCAATGGGGTCGACTTCGCCACTTTTCGCTTGGCAGGATCCGCCAAGACTTGATGGAGGGATTTCTGTTTAGCCTGGCCAGCAGGTTCGCCATCATTGACCTGGGATCAGTTTTCAGAGTTATTTCTGGGGAAGTTTCTTCCAGTTACTCAGCGAGATGCTCTTCGCATGCAGTTTGAGCGTCTCCAGTAGGGTCCTATGACGGTCACCCAGTATGAGACCCGATTCATTGATCTTGCTCGTTATGCCATTGTGATACTCCCCACCGATAGAGAGAGGGTGCGGAGGTTTATTGATGGGTTGGCCTAGCCGATCCGTGTTCAGATGGCCATGAGTGCCGGTAGTGAGATTTCATTTCAAGAGGAGGCAGATGGTGCCCGCCGGATAGAGATGGCACTTGCTCAGGGAGGTGGTCATGGGTATGATAAGAGGCCCTGTCATTCTGGTAGATTTAGTGGTACCTCGTCTGGAGGTAGGGATTCTTATGGTAGAGGCCATCCTTCGAGGCCCTTTCAGTCAGCTCTCCAGGCTTCTCATGGTACACCAGGTGGTCGTGGTTCTCAGCCGCAGTATTCTGACCAGCAACTCTTCAGTTCACCATCAGCACCTATCAGTGCACACCACTTCGTTATTCTCAGCAGTCGAGGGCTTGTTATACTTGCGGCGATGTGAGTCACATTGCTAGATATTGCCCTCGAGCTTCCAGCAACTCGTAGTAGCAGGGTCCTCACCCGATGATCCAGGCACCAATTGCCCCACAGCCTACCCAGCCAGCTAGAGGCAGGGGTAGAGGACATAGAGGTGGAGGTAGAGGTCTTATAGGTGGAGCTTAGATCGCTAGAGGTAGGGGTCAGCCAGCAGCAGATCGTCCTAGGGATATGATTCAGGGAGGTAGGACCCAGCCCCGTTGTTATGCCTTGCTAGCTAGGCCAGAGGTTGAGTCATCAGATGCTGTGATTACAGGTACTATTCTGGTCTATGATAGGGATGCTTCTGTGCTATTTGATCCCGGATCTACGTATTCATATGTGTCGTCCTATTTTGCACCCTATTTGGTTATGCCTAGTGAGGCCTTGAGTATTCCTGTATATGTGTCTACACCAGTGGCGGATTCTATAGTGGTGGACCGAATTCATCGTTCATGTGTTGTAGTATTCAGGGGTCTTGAGACCCGTGTCGACTTGTTGCTCTTGGATATGGTGGATTTTGACGTCATATTAGAGATGGATTTGTTGTCCCCGTATCATGCGATCTTGGATTGTCATGCCAAGACTGTGGCCTTAGCCTTACCGGATTTGCCCCGTTTAGAATGGAGAGGGACTCCTGGTCATTCTTCTCGCAGCGTTATTTCTTATGTGAAGGCTCGACGCATGGTCGAGAAGGGGTGTCTAGCTTATCTGGCTTATGTTCGCGACTCCAGCACTGAGGTCCCGTCTATTAATTCTGTTCCTATTGTTCGAGAGTTTCCTGAGGTCTTCCCTTTAGACCTGCCGGGCATGTCGCCCGACAGGGATATTGATTTTTGTATTGATCTGGCTCCGGGCACTCAGCCCATTTCCATTCCGCCGTATCGTATGGCGCCGCCAAAATTGAAAGAGTTAAAGGGTCAGCTTTAGGATTTGCTTGAGAAGGGTTTCATTAGACCCAGTGTTTCGCCTTGGGGCACACCAGTGCTATTTGTGAAGAAAAAGGATGGTTCGATGAGGATGTGCATTGATTACCAGCAATTGAACAAGGTGACGATTAAGAACAAGCACCCACTACCGAGGATCGACGATTTATTCGACCAGCTTCAGGGTGCGAGGGTGTTTTCAAAGATAGATTTGAGATCTGGCTACCACCAGCTAAGGATTAGGGCATCTGATATCCCTAAGACAGCATTTCGCACTCGCTATTGGCACTATGAGTTTTGGTCATGTCATTTGAATTGACTAATGCCCTAGCAGCGTTCATGGAGTTGATGAACCGAGTGTTCAGACCTTATTTGGACTTGTTCGTGATAGTCTTCATTGACGATATTCTTATATACTCCCACAGTCAGGAGGAGCATGAGCAGCACCTCAGAGCGGTTCTTCAAACCCTGAAGGATAGTCAGTTGTATGCTAAGTTCTCGAAGTGTGAGTTTTGGTTGAGTTCGGTCGCATTCCTGGGTCATGTCGTATCAGCAGCAGGTATTCAGGTAGACCCGAAGAAGATAGAGGCAGTCAAGAACTGGCCTCGACCAGCTTCAGCTACGGAGATTCGGAGTTTCCTGGGGTTAGCAGGTTACTACCGTCGGTTCGTGGAGGGGTTTTCATCCATTGCAGCCCCTATGACCAGATTGACCCAGAAAGGTGCCCAGTTCAGATGGTCAGACGAGTGTGAGGCGAGCTTTCAGAGGCTCAAGGCAGCTCTGACCATGGCACCGGTGTTGGTTTTGCCCACAGGTTCAGGGCCCTATACAGTCTATTGTGATGCATCTCGTATTGGACTTGGTGCAGTGTTGATGCAGGATGGCAAGGTCATTGCCTATGCTTCGAGGCAGTTGAAGGTTCATGAGAAGAACTATCCAGTGCATGATTTGGAGTTGGCAACCATTGTTCACGCATTGAAGATTTGGAGGCACTATCTGTATGGTGTGGCGTGTGAGGTGTTCGCGGATCATAAGAGTCTTCAGTATTTGTTCAAGCAAAAAGAGTTGAATTTGAGGTAGATGAGGTGGTTGGAATTGTTGAAAGATTATGACATCACTATCTTATACCACCCGGGAAAGGCCAATGTGGTGGCTGATGCCTTGAGTAGGAAGTCAGCCAGTATGGGCAGTCTTGCTTATATTCCGGTCGGTGAGAGACCGCTTGCTTTGGACATTCAGGCTTTGGCCAATCAGTTTGTGAGGTTGGACATTTCTGAGCCTAGTCGAGTATTAGCTTGCACGGTCGCTCATTCTTCGTTATTGGAGCGTATCCGTGATCGGCAATTCGATGATCCCCATTTATGTGTCTTGATAGACACTGCGCAGCATAGAGGTGCCAAGAAAGTAACCTTAGATGATGATGGCGTATTGAGATTGCAGGGGCGAGTTTGTGTGCCCAATGTTGATAGGATTCGAGAGTTGATCTTAGCAGGATTCTATTCACTCGGGCACCACGAAGATGTATCAGGATCTGAGGCAGCACTATTGGTGGTGCAAGATGAAGAAAGACATCGTTGCGCATGTGGCTCGGTGTTTGAATTGTCAGCAGGTTAAGTACGAGCATCAAAGACCTAGTGGTCTATTTCAGAGGATTGCGCTTCCCGAGTGGAAGTAGGAGAGGATTACGATGGATTTCGTTACTGAACTTTCGATGACTCGAAAGAAGTTTGATGCAGTTTGGGTCATTGTTGATAGGCTGACCAAGTCAGCACATTTTGTTCCTATTGCAGCCACCTATTCGTCTGAAAGGTTAGCCGAGATTTATATCAGGGAGATTGTTCGCCTTCATGGGGTGCCGGTATCTATCATTTCGGATCGGGGTACGCAGTTTACCTCGCATTTCTTGAGAGCGGTTCAGCGAGAGTTGGGCACCCAGGTTGAGTTGAGTACAGCATTTCATCCCCAGATGGACGGTCAGTCCGAGAGGACTATTCAGATTCTGGAGGACATGCTCCGAGCCTGTGTCATTGATTTTGGAGGCTCGTGGGACCAGTTTTTGCCTTTAGCAGAGTTCGCCTACAACAACAGCTACCAGTCCAGCATTCAGATGGCTCCGTATGAGGCGTTGTATGGTAGGCGATGTCGGTCTCCAGTTGGATGGTTTGAGCCGGGAGAGGCTCGATTATTGGGTACGGATCTGGTTCAGGAGGCCTTGGACAAGGTCAGGATTATTCAGGATAGACTTCGTACAGCTCAGTCCAGACAAAAGAGTTATGCAGACCGCAAGGTCAGAGATGTTGCTTTCATGGTTGGGGAGCGGGTATTTCTCCGTGTATCGCCTATGAAGGGCGTGATGAGATTTGGGAAGAAGGGCAAGCTCAGCCCTAGGTTCATCGGTCCATTTGAGATTCTTGATCGTGTGGGAGAGATGGCTTATAGACTTGCCTTGCCACCTAGCTTGTCAGCTGTGCATCCCGTGTTTCATGTATCTATGCTCCGGAAGTATCGCGGAGATCCATCGCACGTGTTAGATTTCAGCACTGTCCAATTGGACAAGGATCTGTCATATGAGGAGGAGCCGGTGGCTATTCTAGACCGGCAGGTTCGACAGTTGAGGTCGAAGAAGTTTTCCTTCGGTGCGTGTTCAGTGGAAAGGTCAGCCTCCTGAGGCATCGACCTGGGAGTCCGAGTCCGATATACGGGGCCGTTATCCTCATTTATTTCCCGACTCAGGTACTTCTTTCTTTTGTCCGTTCGAGGACGAACTGTTGTTTTAGAGGTGGAGAATGTGACGCCCAAAGGGTCATCACCATAGTTCTTCCTTGTTCCACACTTATGAGGCCTTGAAAACCTCGCTTTTTAGTTGCCTCGATTTGCGTGCATAGTTCGGACGCGTAGCCAGAAAGTTTTTATGTTAGAATATGTGAATTATGTGAAATATTTGATGAATTTTGATATTAATATGCATAATATTGACTTCGGTCAACATTTTGGGTAAACGGACCCGGATCTTTGATTCGACGGTCCCGGAGGGTCCGTAGAAAAATATGGGACTTGGGCGTGTGCCCAGAATTAAATTTCGAGGTCCCAAGCCCGAGAAATGAATTTTTGTGTGAAATTGTTTTCTGAAATTAATTAAGGAAAATGAAGAAGGAAATTGATTAGAAAACTGTGGTATCGGGCTCGTATTTTGGTTCTGACGCCTGGTACGAGTCTTAAATATATTTTAAGCACTATCTGTAAAGTTTGGCTAAAAACGGACGTCATATGACGTGTTTCAGACTTAAGATGGGGAATTTGAGTTTTATGAAAGTTGAAAGAAAATCATGTGTTTTGAGGCTTGTTCTATGTACATGATGTTATTTTGGCGATTTGATCGCACAAATGAGACCGTAAGATGTTTTTAAGATCATATGAATGTTTGGTTTGGAGCCCTGAGAGCTCGGGTGAGTTTTGAGTGGGGCCCGGGAGGTCTTAGACATTAAAAATGCAGGTTCAGATATTGCAGGCCCCAGTGCGGTCGTGGCCATTTCCGCGCGGTCTGCGCTGGCAGCCACGCGACCGCGATGCTTTTTTGTGCGGTCCGCGTGGTGGGGTTCAGAGGGTCGACCAGCGCGGCCGCGCACCAAATCCGTTCGGTCCACGCTGGGTGGGTTCAGAGAAAGCCCACTTCTTCCCTCCCTCGGCGCAGCCGCGGTACATTTCTGCGCAGTCCGCACCAGCCCTCAGCAAAGTATATAAACTCGGGATTTTCAGTCATTTTTCCACTTTTTAAAAACCCAAAACCTAAGAGGCGATTTTCCAAACAACGTTTCTTCTCCAAAACGATTGGTAAGTGATTTCTAACTCAATTTCTTTATTCTTTGACATCTTTTAACATGATTTCAAATTCAAATCAAAGATTTTCATGGGGAAATTGGGTGTTTTGGGTAGAACCTAGGTTTTCTACTTCTCAATTTGAGGTCCGATTTCAAAACAAATCATATATTTGGATTTGTGGGAGAATGGGTAACCGGGTTTTGGTCCGAACCTCGAGTTTCGACCCCGTAGGTTCGGGGGTGTTTTTGACCATTTTGGGAAAAAACCTTGTAAAATTTATTTTCATGCATGGGGAGTGATTCATTTAGTAATTATTAATGTGATTAAGTAACTTATGACTAGATTCGAGCGGATTGGTGGTGGAATCAAGAGGTAAAGCTATACTAGAAGCGTGAGTTGAGTTTGGAGCATTCGAGGTAAGTGTTTGTTCTAACTTTGGCTTGAGGGAATAGGATTAGGATGATATTTGCTACTTGCTAATGTGGAGTACGGTGTATAGGCATGGTGACGGTTATCTATGCACCGGAGTCTAGCATGACCGTGAGTCTTGATTGCTTTTAATTCGAATAATGTGACACAAGCTCCTTGTTTATTTGATGAGTTTCATATAATGTGAACGGTTGAGGTAAAATTGTGATTGGTGTACTTTTGGAGCGTTTGCTCGAACGTGAATGTGTTAGTTGAGGAAGAAGGGATTTAAAAAGAGAATGTGTTGTGATTACTCCCTTGCCGGGATGCTTAGACCGAAATATATACTCTCCCTTGTCGGGATATTTTGGGTTGTTAGTTGTACCCTTGCCGAGTTAGAGTGATATATTGTTGATTTCCCCTAATGAGACTCTCCTTACAAAATCAGATGTTTCGAATTATATTATGGGATCGTGTGGCACGCCGTCCACTTATATATGATATTATGGGATCGTGTGGCACGCCGTCCACTTATATATGATATTATGGGATCGTGTGGCACGCCGTCCACTTATATATGATATTATGGGATCGTGTGGCATGCCGTCCACTTATATATGATATTATGGGATCGTGTGGCACGCCGTCCACTTATATATGATATTATGGGATCGTGTGGCACGCCGTCCACTTATATATGATATTATGGGATCGTGTGGTACGCCGTCCACTTATTAGAGTGATTATTGGTTATTGGCCTCCGTTGCCGGTGACATATTGCGCACTGTGATAAAGATAAATTGGGATCGTGTGGCACGCCGTCCACTTATATATGATATTATGGGATTGTGTGGCACGCCGTCCACTATATATATATATATATATATATATATATCATGGGGACCAGAGTTTCTTCTGTTTATTTCCGATATTTCATTTTTATCTGTTACTCCCCGATAGCATGTCCCCTCCTAGCTTTACTTTGTATTATCTTGTTATTGTTTTCTTGCACTTGTATATATATCTGTACAGGTTAATTGTGGTAGGTCATGTCTATCCTCGTCACAACTTCGCCGGGGTTAGGCCAGGCACTCACCAGCACATAGGGTCGGTTGTGCTGATGCTACACTCTGTGCATTTTTGTGCACAGACCAGGGAGTAGCTTACGGACCACAGCAGTAGGACTTCTGGGAGCTATCTTCAATCCAGGGACTCTCGAGGTAGCCTAGCTGGAATTCGCAGGCCGAAGTCCCTTTCCATGTTTTTCGTTTGTTCATCTTGTATCAGACAAACATGATGTATTTCCTTTCAGACATTGTTTGTAGTATTCTGTAGTAGTCCGTGAGCTAGTGACACAGACCTTGGGTAGTGATGTGTATTAAACTTCCGCACCTTTGGTTTGCAGTTGCTTTAGATTTAAAGTCTTCCGCTTAAATTTTGTCTCATTCATTATATTGTTTGAAAGAAAGCAGGAAAGGTGTTTTAAATATTTGGCTTGCCTAGCTCCGATAGTAGGCGCCATCACGACACCCGATGGTGGGAAATCCGGGTCGTGACACGTGGTTCTAGCACGGTCGCTTTATTGACTACATTTGGCTTGAATTAAACTTGGATAAACTGTGATTTATTTGATTTTTATGCTTTTCTTATGTCCGTTTTTATTTATTTTAAAAAAAAATAAAGAAAAGATTTGAATAATAATCTACAACTTAACTAATGAGAGAAAATATTGTTATGAGTACTAATTTAAAAGATGAGACTAATGAGAGAAAATTATTAATTGACATTGCTTAAAACTAGTAAGATGTGGGTTTGTCTTGATATTGAATGAGGTAGCTCACTATTGGGTTGATGGAGTCAAATGGGCTCATGTCCAAGACAAAATCCAAAAGCCCATATGCTTTTGGACTTTAAATCTGCAGTTATGGCCTTTTAAAGCTATGTTACAGATTTGGCCCTATCTTGCTATTTGCAATCCGTAGCCAACTATTTACAAAAATAAGTTTACAGATTGTCTTTTTAATCTACAACTTAACTACCTTACTAAATAAGTATTTTTAAGAGATAAAAAAAAGATTATTGGGACTTTAAAATATAATAATAATAATAATAATAATAATAATAATAATAATAATAATAATAATAATAACTTAGCTTGGTGACAACAAAGGGACAAACATGGCTACAAGGATTCAAATTTTAATATATATGCTCCTTTCAGACAACCAAATGCCAGTGAAATTATATCTAATACTTTGCAAAAATACAAATAATTAAAGATGCTTAACACAATTTAATTAACTAACATATCGTTATAACATTATCAAACATTCAAGAGCATATAAAAATGAATTACAATAGAAGGATGAAGCTACTAATATTTCCCAGCGTCATTATCTTTCATTCCAACTCGATTTTATGAGTTTACATGGTCCGAAAATTACCTGGACAACAGAAAGAAGAACAAATACAGCAGAGTCAGCTCTTTCCAAAATCAACAGCAATACAATTAAACGGGCAGCAGCAACAGCAAAAGGCAACGACAACCGGCAGATTCAAACCCAAGAAAATAAACTAGAAATACCCCAGCAAAATAGTACAATTATGTAACTCCAAAAAAATCTTTCAAGACTACTCTATTTTTCTTAAACAAGTTTTTCACTTAAGAATCAACTCACAAAAGCTGCTAAGGGATATTATAGCTACTGATTTTTTTCTCTTTTTTGTGTGTAGAGATCTCTTAGTAAGATGGAGTGTCCTCCTTTTTCTTTTCCTCAGAAACAACCAGCTATTTCAAGATTAAAAATCAATCTTTCTGACAGATTTTTTCACAAAATCTGCTCTTAAATTCAAAAGCAAGACTTTTTTGGTTCAATCTTGTCCAACAGAGAGTACTTCGAATAAAATCTGCCCTTCACTATTCAAACATAGGCTTTTATTCAAAAATTGTCCAAAAGTCTATATTTTCTTACCAAACAAATGACTTTTGAGTTTTGTACTCACAAAGTCTTGAAGCAGTTCAAAAAAATATATATATAAACAAACAACTATCCTATACTCTCAAGTAATTCTTCACTACCTCACTTTCATCAATACAAAATTATTTTACTACTTCAACAAGTGCAAAACAGAAAATTTAATATTTCGAACATCAAAATCTAATGCTAAAATAATTAATAAGAGACAAAATAAAATCTGAAAATTAAAAATAAAATAAAAAATCAACCATGAAAACGAATAGGATTTTTACCATTTTACAAATCAAAAGGCCGAAAAAATGGTGGTATGCCAAAAGAGGGTGTTCGGGGAGGTTGATGGAATTTAGCCGGATTTTGGTCGCCGGATTTTTTGGGTAGAATTGGAATCAATATGTAGGTCTTGGGGAGTTCTATCCATTGATGTAGGTATTGTGGGGGTGGTAGTGGCCGGAGCTTCAAGAATTTGGGCAAAAAAGTGGCGGTTAAAATTTCCTAGATCTATGATTCAAGGAGTTTGAGGGGGTTTTGTAGGATTTGATTTGGAGATATGGAAAGAGGAGGTGTTGGAGATTACATGGTGAAATTTTGAGATGGTTTGGAGGTGGTCCGCCGCCGGTGGGCGATTTCCGGCGGCGGTGAAGGGGGGCGATTAAGGAGAAAGAGAGAGAAGAGAGAGGGGGGAGAAAATAATTTGGGGAGAAAATGGGGGCAAAATTTCAGCATTTCTAAGTCTTAAATACCTAGTTGGAAGATTGATTGTGGACCATTGGATGAGGGAGGGATGAATGGATGAGATTTAATCTTGATTCACTTAATGAAACGACGTAGTTTTGAGGCAAAACTACGTAGTTTCGGACCCTTTCAATGGCAGCCACTTATCTTGCACTCTTGGCCACTTTCTCTTTCAAATTTGGCCAAATTTCTTCCTTAATCCTACTTATTAAACTAAATTTACACAAATAAATAAAATAATTAAATAACTTATTCAAATGATCAATTAACTAAATTAATTCATCTATTGAAGAGTTAGTTAATTTTTTAAAATGCACAAATGAAGAAAAAACTATTTTTGGTATTTTTATGATCGGAAATACGCAATTAAACACACAAAATTGAAAAAACTATTAAATAATAAAAAACACTAATAAATTTAGGAGGTGTTAAAATAGCGCAAAAATTAGGTATTCACAGCTGCCCCTCTTTGCTCGAGAACATGAAGAGTTTTCGTGCAAAGAAAAGTGAATGTCATGGCTAATATTTGCTCACATTTCACTCCAATGAAAACGTTTTTGAAAAGGGTGACCGAACATTGCTTCCGAGGTTGCCTACATATCCTTGGCTATAAAGGAATCAGGTCAGTGTAGTTCTGAAAATTTTGGTAGCTGGGATTACCGGACACTGGATTTAAAATTGTTGATGTTGTTGTTGTTGTTTTTGTTGTTATTACTGTTACTAGCTGCTTACATCAAAAGGAAAAGAGAAGAGAAACTACATATGTCTGCAAACTAAGAATTACAAAATTCCTATTATGTGTATTTTGGAGTCAAATCTTGATTCTTGACTTGCTCGCATGTGTCGACCTTAGATTGGATCTTGATGCTCTTTGAAGAAAAGATTATGGCTCATTCTTGATTGCTTTATTTGTTGCTCAAAATTTGGCAAAGTAAAATTTGAGAAGTTGGGTTGCTGACACCTTATCAAAGCTAACTCCAACTATCTTGTGAACAAAAGACTTCTTTCTTCTAGTAAGAAAACTGAAACTTCAATATTTAATCGTCACTTGTGCTTTACGGTGGGGCCTGCAAAGATATCAAAGACAAACAAAACGAACAAATTTTTTCTGTCCCAGTTTGCACTAGAAAATTTTCGTGAGTTATTATAGAAAGTTATAAACTAATCTAACTTATTGAAAGAAAGTCAAAGACAATAATATACCGAAAAAGGAAATGTAACCAAGGGTTGGTGCCCTGTATTATTGAAAAGGATGTAACCAGGGGTTGATGCCATGTATTACTGATAGGGAATGTAATCGGGGGTTGGTACCCAGTATTACTTAAAGAAAATGTAACCAAGAGTTGGTGCCCTATATTATTGAAAAGAATGCCATGTATTACTGATAGGGAATGTAATCGGGGGTTGGTACCCTATATTACTTAAAGAAAATATAACCAAGGGTTGGTGTCCTGTATTATTGACAAAATGCTGAAATCCCTCTAGGCAAAAAGGTTCTACCCGAGTTAAACTACGTAAAAACAACTTGAGCGAAGAGTGATTCTACCCGTAACTATAAGATGGATCCCTCTAGGCGACAAGGTTCTACCCGAGTTAAGCTACGTAAAAACAACCTGAGCGAGGAGAAATTCTACTCGGAACTATGAGCTGGATTCCCCTAGACGAAAAAAAATCTACCTGGGTTAAGCTGTAGAAATTAAGCCTGGGCAAATAGTACTTCTACCCGGAACTATGAGCTGGATCTCCCTAGGCGAAAAGGTTCTACCTAGGTTAAGGTAATGTAAAACAACCTGAGCGAAGAGTACTTCTACCCGGAAATATGAGATGGATCCCCCTAGGCAAAAAGGTTCTACCTGGGTTAAGCTACGTAAAAACAACCTGAGCGAAGAGTACTTCTACCCGGAAATATGAGTTGGATCCCACTAGGCGAAAAGGTTCTACCTGGGTTACACTACATAAAAACAACCTGAACGAAGAGTACTTCTACCCGGAACTATGAGCTGGATCCCCCTAGGCGAAAAAGTTCTACCTGGGTTAAGCTATGTAAAACAACCTGAGCGATGAGTGCTTCTACCCGGAAATATGTGCAGGATCCCCCTAGGTGAAAAAGTTCTACCTGGGTTAAGCTATGTAAAACAACCTGAGCGAAAAGTACTTCTACTCGGAACTATGAGCTGGATCCCCCTAGACGAAAAGGTTCTACCTGGGTTAAGCTGCGTAAAACAACCTGAGCGAAGAGTACTTCTACCCGGAAACTATGAGCTGGATCCCCCTAGGCGAAATGGTTCTACCTTTGTTAAGCTACGTAAAACACCCTGAGCGAAGAGTACTTCTACCCGGAAACTATAAGCTGGATCCCCCTAGGAAAAAGGTTCTACCTGGGTTAAGCTACGTAAAAACAACCTGAGCGAAGAGTACTTCTACCCGGAAACTATGAGCTGGATCGCCCTAGGCGAAAAGGTTCTACCTGGGTTAAGCTAATGTAAAACAACCTGAGCAAAGAGTACTTCTACCCGGAACTATGAGCTGGATCCCTCTAGGCGAAAAGGTTCTACCTGGGTTAAACTGCGTAGAAATAACCTGAGCAAAGAGTACTTCTACTCAAAAACTATGAGCTGGATCCCCCTAGGCGAAACGGTTTTACCTGGGTTAAGTTACAAAAACTAAGCCTGGGCGAAGAGTACTTCTTCCCGGAAATATAAGCTGGATCCCCCTAGGAGAAATTCTACCTGGGTTAAGCTATGTAAAACAACCTGAGCGATGAGTGCTTCTACCCGGAAATATGTGCAGGATCCCCCTAGGTGAAAAAGTTCTACCTGGGTTAAGCTATGTAAAACAACCTGAGCGAAAAGTACTTCTACTCGGAACTATGAGCTGGATCCCCCTAGACGAAAAGGTTCTACCTGGGTTAAGCTGTGTAAAAACAACCTGAGCGAAGAGTACTTCTACCCGGAACTATGAGCTAGATCCCCCTAGGTGAAAAGGTTCTACCTAGGCTAAGCTGCGGAAAAATAACCTGAGTGAAGAGTACTTCTACCTGGAACTATGAGCTGGATCCCCCTAAGCAAGAAGGTTCTACCTGGGTTAAGCTGCGTAAAAACAACCTGAGCGAAGAGTACTTTTACCCGGAACTATGAGCTAGATCCCCCTAGGCAAAAAGGTTCTACCTGGGTTAAGCTGCTTAAAAACAACTTGAGCGAAGAGTACTTCTACCCGAAACTATGATCTAGATCCCCCTAGGTGAAAAGGTTCTATCTAGGTTAAGCTACGTAAAACTAAGAGGTGTGAACACTAGTGATGTATACCGAAAGTAAAAAAATGGAGATTTTAAGGAGCTTACGTTTGGTGACATTCGTTCTTTTAGAATCACCATTCTGCATGCTTTGTTCCTGCTTCAAACAACGAAAAATTGGTGATTTTTCAAAAGTGGTGGTTGGTTTATGGCATTGATGCCCTAAGTAGTTCGATTCGCGGCCACTGCCATCGAAGAACCAATTCTGTCAGCATGGCACCGAGATTCTTGACTGCTCTGTATTATTTTCTTGAGACCTTGGCTTTCCAAACTTTTGCCGAGATGGTTGGCCACGTGGGACTCAACCTTTTCAACTTCATTTGCCTTTATAGGCACTTCAATTTGATTTTCTCCTTCCAAGAGTTTTGATTTCAAAGCATCGGCCGCTATGGCCAGTCGAGGCCGACTTAGGCCCCTGACGAGGCTGGGTGCCTTTTTGCATATTAGCTTGTATCAAATGAGAACCCTATAAATCAGTCTTACCATCCTTTCTTTGTCTTAGTTTCGGAACAGAGTTAAACCGAAAGGGATTCAAAGAAAACAAATAATGGAATGGCAAATGAGTTTAAAAAAAGAAGTGTCCCTTTCGAGGAAAGGTAAGAAAGACTTATCTGGAGTAAATGCGGACTTCAATGAACATGACATGTCTTTTGGACTGGTTGCCTGATCTATGAAAATCGTGTGACTCTCAGAAATTCATCACAAACTTTGCCTCAAAATCGAAAAATCTAGCCAGAACTCTGTCGATGCCGATGACTGTGAGAATTCTCTTTTCGATCAGGGACGCCCTTTGTGGGTTTTCACGAGTTGACCTCTCTTATTTCTCTACTCACCACCACATTATAGTGCTCTTTGCGAGTTTTCACTAACAAGACTCTCTTATTTTGATTTCTTTGCTTACTGTCACCTCACGATGCCTATGTGGGTTTTCACCAATAAGACTCACTCATTTTATTTCTCTCATTTGATTGCATCATATCCAAGTAGCTGTATTCTCCAATTTTGGACATCTTTACCGATTGATCGGAAGAACTTGAACATGATTTAGGGTAAAAAGAGTTTGGACTAAATTACAACTTTGGAACCTTTCAGGCGAACCATCGCCGAACTATTATAACATGTGCCCCAATTTCACTTTTGGGGGAATTTGGTTTTTTATTTTATTTTGGTGTGACTGAACCCCAAAGAGAGACTGCCTACATATCCTTTCAGAATCAAGTCAGACGTAGTTCAGGGCGACTTGAACTTGTTTTGATTTTTTTTCATTTTTTTTCAATAACACCTTTAGGTTCCAAAGAGGGTAATCAAAGAAAAGTAACCAGCTCAAAGGGTTTGCAAAGGGTTGATAGTGTTTGGATAGTGAAAAAGAAAAGCCTTCTTATCCCAACCGGAGAACATTAATGCTATATAATGGATCCAACATTGTACCTTTTGACTGCATTTGTATTGACACTTATTTCAGGGACATTTTCTTTGATGTGTCCCAAGTACAACGCACTCTTTTAGCAGTACTCTTGTTGTAATGTATGGACCTTTCCAATTCTAGAACCAATTTTCCTTCAGTTGTACCAACTCTATGTTTTATTTCCTTAAACTTTATCTTCATTGCGATCTAATCTTTGATTCATTATTTCGAGGTCTGACAGCTTTCAGGATCCGGAAATGAAACCCGCAAGCATGTCATGTTATTGAAACCTGCATTTAACAGAACTAAAAAGAGAATAAGAAAGAAAAATGACAAGATTAAGAAAAGAGACATTCTTGGAAAATGAAATATTAATGTCATTTGATTTTTTTTGATTTTTGATTTTTTTCTTTTGAGATGGAAGGGTTTACATAGGAAAGCAAGAAAATAAATTAAAACATCTGGATCACACCTTGAGATAATCCGGACGCAGAAATGATAGCAAGACTGGCTACCGAGACTCCTGTCTGATGGGGAACTTTCATGCTTGGTGACCATTTATTAGCTTTTCTTCTGTCTTGGCAATGGCTGCAATGGCCTTCAGTGTCGGATCAAATTCCTCATCTTCACAAATCATTCCGACTATTGGCCCGATGTTGTGGGCAGGCAATAGATTTTTCATCACATCAGGATCTTCTTCATCTCGAAAAACAATTCTTTCAGCTTCAATCAAATCTTCAACTGCCCTTTTGAGGGTCCAACAGTCCTCCGTACTATGTCCCACTGCTCCAGAGTGGTATTCACATATAACATCAGCTCGGTGCGAGGGGGACTCGGGGTTTGGCCGTTTCGGGGCCACTGGCTGCAATAGATCTAGCCTGATTAGCTTTTGGAACAAGCTTGAATATGATTCACCAATAGGGGTGAACTGATTCTTTCTGAAAGGCTCTCTTGGGCGAGGATTGTATTGGGGATCATTTGGTTGAGGGTTATATGGAGCTTGGTAAGGATGGACATTTCTGGGAGGTGGAGCTCGGTTTTGTGTATAATGTTATGGCTGCGCGTAAGATTGAGCGCTCATCACCGCATAGGGAGGCAGTGCCACGGCATAAGCAACATCTTGATGGGGACAATGGTGTTGTGGTGTATGATTGGTTGAATGACCTGTGGCGCCCCTTCGAGTTAGAAGCTATCATGGCTCCCTCTTCTCTCATGTTTCTGTCACTTTTTTTCAATCGTTTTTTTTCTTTTTTTAATATTTTCTTCTTCTTTTTTCTTTTTGTTTACTTTTTCACTCAATGTGTATATGGATATGATCGAATCCGATATGGATTGCCGACGTATCATGACGCCACACGAATCAGATCATTACGTAGTTCAGGAGAAATCAGGAATAAAGTACACAAACTAACTATCGTTTTTTACTCATATACAAATAACTCCACGAAAGCTCCTAATAAGGAAAATATTTTTGGATTTTTTTTAGTAGAAAGAAAGGATTCAAAAGAAGAAAGAATTTTTTTTTTTTGAAATTCGATTTTTTTCTGGATTGTTGAAAGAAAGAATTTAAAAAAAGATATTTTTTTGTTTTTAAAATTTCTTTTTTGGAATTTTTGAAATAAACACTTCTAAAGAAGAAATAAAATATTTTTGAATTTTGCAATTTTTTCTTTCCATTTTCGAAAGAAAAACTTCTGAAGCAGAAAAAAATATATTTTGGAATTCAACTTTTTTTTTTGAAATTTTCGATTTTTTTTCCTTTTTCATTTATTTATTTTTTTGTGATTTTTGAAGAAAAAAAATCTGATTTTGATTTTTTTTTGTGGAAGAAAGACTTATAAAAGAAAAAAGAAGAAAATATTTTTGAATTTTTTTGTTTTTTTTTTAAAATTGGGGTCTCTAAGAAATTATTTTCTAAAGAAGTAAAGGGAAATATTTTTGGATTTTTTTTTGAAAATTGGGGGTCGGAATCGATGAGGTTTGCCTACGTATCTCACATCCAGTGAGAATTAGACCCGCATAGTTTGGTAAAACTGGGTACTTTTCTCTTTTGATTTTTATGAAAATTAATTTTTACACCTCATGCCAGACTACTACAAAATCTTAGTGAAGAAATGTTTATTTGTGCTAAACTAAGAGAAAGTTTTTTTTTAATTCCGCTCAACTAATTTTCTAAAGCCGGTCAACAATGCAAGCAAACCTTCCAAATGATGTAATAAGTAGCACAAAAGTGAACATAATGGTCTCAAAAAGGATACCAGTGGAATTATATCTAATTCTTTGCAAAAATAAAAATAATTAAAGATGCTTAACACAATTTAATTAACTAACATATCGTTATAACATTATCAAACATTCAAGAGCATATAAAAATGAATTACAATAGAAGGATGAAGCTACTAATATTTCCGAGCGTCATTATCTTTCATTCCAACTCGATTTTATGAGTTTACATGGTCCGAAAATTACCAGGATAGCAGAAAGAAGAACAAATACAGCAGAGTCAGCTCTTTCCAAAATCAACAGCAAAATAATTAAACGGGCAGCAACAATAGCAAAAGACAGCAACAACCGGCAGATTCAAACCCAAGAAAATAAACTAGAAATACCCCAGCAAAACAGTACAATTATGTAACTCCAGAAAAAATCTTTCAAGACTACTCTATTTTCCTTAAACAAGTTTTTCACTTAAGAATCAACTCACAAAAGCGGCTAAGGGATATTATAGCTACTGATTTTTTCTCTTTTTGTGTGTAGAGCTCTCTCAGTTAGATGGAGTGTCCTCCTTCTTTTTCTTTTCCTAAGAAATAACCAGCTATTTCAAGATTAAAAATCAATCTTTCTGACAGATTTTTCCACAAAATCTTCTCTTAAATTCAAAAGAAAGACTTTTTTGGTTCAATCTTGTCCAATAGAGAGTATTTCAAACAAAATCTGCCCTTCACTATTCAAACATAGGCTTTTATTCAAAAATTGTCCAAAAGTCTATATTTTCTTACCAAACAAATAACTTTTGAGTTTTGTACTCACAAAGTCTTGAAGCAGTCCAAAAAAAAATATATAAACAAACAACTACCCTATACTCTCAAATAATTCTTCACTACCTTACCTTGAGATGGTTTGGAGGTGGTCCGCCGCCGGTGGGCAATTTCCGGCGGCGGTGGAGGGCGGGCGGTTATGGAGAAAGAGAGAGAAGAGAGAGGGGGGAGAAAATAATTATGGGAGAAAATGGGGGGAAAATTTCAGCATTTTTAAGTCTTAAATACCTAGGTGGAAGATTAATTGTGGACCATTGGATGAGGGAGGGATGAATGGATGAGATTTAATCTTGATTCACTTAATGAAACGACGTAGTTTTGAGGTAAAACTACGTAGTTTCGGACCCTTTCAATGGCAACCCCTTATCTTGCACTCTTGGCCACTTTCTCTTTCAAATTTGGCCAAATTTCTTCCTTAATCCTACTTATTAAACTAAATTTACACAAATAAATAAAATAATTAAATAACTTATTCAAATGATCAATTAACTAAATTAATTCACCTATTGAAGAGTTAGTTAATTTTTCAAAATGCGCAAATGAAGAAAAAACTATTTTTGGTATTTTTATGATCGGAAATACGCAATTAAACACACAAAATTGAAAAAACTATTAAATAATAAAAAACACTAATAAATTTAGGAGGTGTTAAAATAGCGCAAAAATTAGGTATTCACACAATGCATTATTAATAGTTAATATCGTTCCTCCAGGTATGTCACGACCCCAACCCCGGTCATGATGGCGCCCAACACACTGCTAGGCAAGCCCGACCATTCAACAACATTATCCCAAATTCTTATTCAGATTATAGATAAATATCACAGAGAATTTACTAAGTCATTTCATTCAAGTGTATAATTAATAATAAAATCTGCGGAAGTTCAATTAAAATACCACACCATAGCCCAACAGAATCCGGTGTCACGAATATGAGCCTCTAATACAGAATATCCACCTATTACAAGTCTGTCTAGGAAAAATACGGAATAAAAGATAGAGATAGAGGGGAGAGATCAAGGCTGCGAACGCCATGCAGCTACCTCGATACTCCCGGATACTGCTGCTCAGCTAAACAAATCCTCACTCAGCCTGTAATGTACCTGGATTTGCACACAAGGTGGAGGGAGTAATGTGAGTACTCCGACCCAGTGAGTAATAAACATAAATAAAGGCTGAGAATAAGAAATCATGGAAAAATACAAAGTAAACTATAACTGGCAGTTTAGAACAACAAATAGTGAAGCAACAAGTCAATTAAGTCAGAGTACCAAATACTGAGACAGGTATAACAGATAAAAACAAATGCATGAGTGCAATGCAATGCATATGATGGTACACTCTAGTACCCACTGCGGCGTGCAGCCCGAGCCATCCATTTATTTATCGTCGACGGCGCTCACTGGGGGTGTGTGCAGACTCCGGAGGGGCTCCTACAGCCCAAGCGCAATATCAAGCCATCTCGTGGCATCAAATCTAGGCCCTCGGCCTCATATCAATCTCAGTATAATCACCTAGGCTCTCGGCCTTAATATCAATGTAATCAACCAGGCTCTCGGCCTCAATATCAATGTAATCAACCAGGCTCTCGGCCTCAATATCAATATAACACTACTGCGGCGCGCAGCCCGATCCATGCTCAGTCCAGAAATCATCATAAGCCCCTTGGCCATTTGTAAAACAGTAGTTCTCAGCCCGAAATATCATTTAGAAATATCATTTAAGTTTTCAAATCTTAGAAAGATGGTTGGGTTTGCAAAACAGTATTTAAAACCTTGGACTGAGGTCAAATGATATGCAAAATATGCGAAAGCAGTGATATCAATCCCTGAAGGATTCAAATAATTGGCAAGAAGCCTACAATTGGAAACATGATTGAGGATATAAATTCTTTAACAAAATAAGTGAGGAAAACCAGTCAAAAATCCCCTAAGGGTTCTACAGGTCGGCACAAGGCCCCAAGCATGGCAACAAGCCCAATTCACAATAATAAAGTATACGTCTCAACCAAAAATGTAGTAAAATATCTCTCGGGACGGACCAAGTCACAATCCCAATGGTGCTCTAACCCACGCCCGTTATCCGGCGTGCAAGTCACCTCAATATAGCGTTAGTATGTGAAATTTCGGGGTTTCAAACCCTCAGGACATCATTTACATCAATTACTCACCTCGATCCTGACCAAAATCTAGCCCGCGATGCCTCGCCCGCACGAATCGACCTCCAGATACTCCAAATCTAGCCACAATCAGTACACAATCATTAAAATATGCTAAGGGAGCGAAGCCCACTCGAAAATATCCAATTTAACATCAAAATCCCGAAATTGCTCAAACCCGGCCCACGCTTCGGAATTCGACGAAACTCACAAAATCCGACAACCCATTCAACCACGAGTCCAACCATACCAAAATTACTAAATTCCGATAACAATTCGGCCTCCAAATCTAGAATTTTCGTTTTTGAAAAGCTTACAAATTTTTTCCAATTTCTTCCATTTGATTCACTAATTCTTGATGAAAATAACCATGAAATCATTAAATATAATCACTTTTGGATATAGAACACTTACCCCGATCTATATGGTGAAAATCGCTTCAATCCGAGCTCCATAGCTCCAAAAATGAGAAAACTCTCGGACTGCCTGAATCATACATTGTCCAGACACGGATACTGTTCATGGGTACTGTACACGGATACTGTTCATGTTTATTGTACACGGATACTGTTCACGCATGTGCAGTTACTGTTCACACGTGAGAAAAATGCAGAAATTGCCCAGAAAATTGCAGCAGCTTTTCGTTTCACTAAAAAGGCTCTAACTCCATCATACGGACTCGGAATTCGATGATTCTTTTTCTTATGAGTCACAAATAATAATACAAACATAGCTCTTCAGTCGAAACTCAATTTGGAGCTCATTTGCTCAGTTCAATACCCATTTCGCTCGTTAAACAATTAACTCATGTTTAGTGTCAAAAACCCAATCGCGACTTGATGAAATTAGACCAAACTTTTCAGATCACTCCTATAATTCATTATTTAAATTCTGGAAATCTCGAAATAAAATTTTGATCTCTAGAACTAAAAATGAACCTTTGGATCATTACATGCTTATGCTCAAACGGCAAAAATCTTCCTAAAACTCTTCCAAAACTTATCCGAGCCTCATGGGACCCCGACCAAACATGCCAACATAATTCTTAACATTATTCAAATCTCTTCCAATCATCAAAACACCTCAAACAACATCAAATTACCCAAAACTCATCGAATTCAAGCCTAATTTTCTAAAAACTTCCGAAATACACTTTCGATCAAAAACCCGACCAAACCACATCCGAATGACCTGAAATTTTGCACACATATACCAAATAACCTAACAAAGCTACAGCAACTCTCGAAATTCCATTCTGACTCTTGGATCAAAATCTCACCTATCAACCGGAATTCGCCAAAATACTAACTTCGCCAATTCAAGCCAAATCCTTCCACGGACTTCCAAAATGCATTCCGATCGCGCTCCTAAGTCATAAATCATCCCCCGAAGCTAACCGAATCATCGGGATTCAAATT
Source organism: Nicotiana sylvestris (assembly GCF_000393655.2). Taxonomy (NCBI): domain Eukaryota; kingdom Viridiplantae; phylum Streptophyta; class Magnoliopsida; order Solanales; family Solanaceae; genus Nicotiana; species Nicotiana sylvestris. The sequence goes on from NC_091064.1 coordinate 16,199,247, forward strand.
CGAGTCCTCTAACACATAAGTCAACGTCTGATTGACTTTTCCAAAACAAACCTTCCTTAAAGAGACTAAGTGTCTCATTTCCTACTAAAACCAATCCAAATCAACTCGTTCACACCCAACACTGATAATAAAGCATAAAGAAATAGGAAATGGGGAAAACGGAGCGGTAACTCACGAGACGACGGGTCGGGTCGTCACATCCTCCCCAACTTAAACAAACGCTCGTCCTCGAGCGTACCCAGAGTTGTCCTAGAAGCCAACCAATAGCTGAACGACTTTACCAAGAATATACCCGTGGGTGATCCCACACTACCCTATCTCGCATAGGTCCGATAACACAACATAGCTGAAATTTCACAATCCATCTAGTCCATAAACCATAGAACCACACTGCACCTTCCGAAATCATACACAAGATTAGAACTTCACATCCATACTCAGAATAAGCCCGAACCAGCTGTAATAACCCATACCTGCAACATCAGGTGCAATTATCTGATATACCACATAACTCAAACACTCGAAACGATAATTTCTATTCACAGTAGCTACACATAATAATCGAATATCGATAGGAAACCTTTTAACAACTAAAGCCTCATTCCAACACTTTCACATACTGCCAATGATAAAGGAAACACGCAATAAATCATAACCATTTCCTATGTCAACCATTCATGAAGTCATTTCTCTCCTGGTAATTACCATAGCAAATTTTGAACCGAACCTCAATATTTACCCATCACACATACTGAAATCAAATTCGTTCGCATTCATTAATGATTTCAACGATCTCTTCTGACCAAACACACTACTCAGGTGACATGACACATCAATATATGCCTAAGCCACAACTTGCATAATACGTGCACCAATAAGAAACGGTGCGAATATACTCAAATCATGAAAATGACTCAACTGAGAGAGTTGTACCTCAAACTCACCAGTATTGCCACAACACAAGGCTGAGACCCTATCTCACATCATAGAAATAGGACACACAAATTTGACCCGCAAGGTCATGTTTCCACACAGCTTTGCTGCAACGCGCGATCCTATCCAAATACTACTCCACATGAAACACCTCAAGTCATTATGCTTGAAATCGACAACCATGCTCAATTGATATCTGGAGCTAAAGCAAATCATTACACCCATGGTGAAACAAATAACACACACCACTCAAACCTGATAGAACATAACCGGTACGTTATCCACCGAGCAACACCCAATTACTCATCCCGCTCAACTTTCACTACTACAACTCCTATCAGAGCCAGACGATCTGGTGTCCGGCACCAAATTAATACCGAAATCAACAACCTCGCTCGGCGACATGCCTAGCCATATGAAACTCATCTGAAAAGTCCCCCAACACCGGAACTGAATTAATGATAGCAACCTTTGCACTGACATCCATCACGAATGCCCAATTAAAAAAGCAATCCTTCCCAATCGTCCGCTGGTCCTTTGAAATATAAACCACTCTGCTAGAACATAATCCAATGCACTTCATCACTCAACCCGTGGCATTTTCGATATTGCCCATAGCGCAATAGTTCAGAATCACTCAACACTAAGATAACCAGTCTGAATTCCGACATCACATCCAAAAATCTAACATACCAGCAAACAAAGATCCACACGAGCCTCCAAATCCCGATTGCCGCTAAACGGTGCCGAATACACACGACCACCACCACAACCTAGCCTGTACATGAGAACTCCCAGTCTCCAACTCCATATGGCACACAAATCATCATACCTGATTCCAGTTTCCACCATGCGAATACATGCACACCTTTGATACCCAATCATTCCACGATAAATACTCTAAAATTTCCATGTGCCATACAAGCAACCCGAATATCAGCAGTCGATCCAGCCTTAAAGTGCCGCAATACTATTGAAGTGCCATCAACTTAATCACATTGGCCTTTTTTTCTGAAACATATACCCTCTACAAATCACTATGATTAGAAATACAATTTCCTTAATCATCTGAAGATCATTCACCCTAATCATCTGAAGCTCATCCCTCTAATCACCTAAAGCTGCCCGTACTGCCTAAGAATGTTATGAATTTCCATTCAGAACTAAACCATAACCTTACACACGCAAATCTCAATCCTTCACAACATATCGCATATACCATATCATCCTAAGGTAACATGAGGACTTCACCTCCCTTCCGAACCATGAATGTTTACGTACTCAACTAGTCAAGAACTTCCATTGATCCCATCTAGAAGAAAAATCATTACACATCCCATGCTCTGCATGACATACATAGGTCTTGTTCAAATTCTTACAATACCGACACAATGGATGAGATCTGTATAAATTCATAGCATCGCCGAATCAACAATTCATTGGGTCTATACTTCTGGCAAGAACTATCACCTCATTATGAACCAAACAATGGTCTTATCCCCTTAATTTACTTCATATACTCAGATTGCACTAATCTCGAATTCAATGATCTCGTCTCACCCATTACGAACTGCTCAGGCAATAAGCCACTCCAGACATAATCAAAAGCCACATATGATGCCCTAATATGCCAATAGGCTACCAATTCGAACGCGATACAAAAAAAGAAAATGAACTCTGGAAGGAATTACCAATCCCACGCACTAATACGGACTTTCCTTAGAAAACAGGAAACAAAGCATACAAAATAGCATATAGAAAACTATACTCAACATCACACTATTGCGGCGTGCAACCCGATCCAGATAACATACCCATGGCGGCGTGCCACTCGATCCACACATAGATCTCACATAAGGAGATGTACATCGAGCCAAATTTGCTCATTACAACAAAATACCGAGTATCGGTCGTAAGCATGCTAAGTGCATAATAATATCTCTGAGGGACATATAGCGTTATAAGCTACAAAACTCAAGCACAACTGAGGTGCGATGTACAGTCTGAATTTCAAGAGCCAAGATGCTTATATAACGTCATTCCTACGTAGATTCTCAACACATAGCAATTTCTCAAGCCGTCTCACAACTCACACAGCGCAATGCATTACTACGCGAAATATCTGACAACGAAATATCAACCTAACTACTCCTCCATGAGGACCGCGTTATTAAAATGCAAACATCTGGCCTGATATAGAGCCATTATTCACATTAAATCTATCCACCGACTGCAAGCTGATTCTGATCACACTGAACTAGTCTGATAACATTTTAAAGGTCCATAATAACTCCCATTTTTCTCATAACACACAAGAACAACCATCACAATCGGAGTAATCCTCCCCAGTTCACAACCCAATAAGCCAAGTGCCCTCCAGGCATGAATCTTCAATTTAACGACACCATCACAAACTTCATACTTGGTTTACATCTTTAATCAATCAAGTGATCACATGCCACACTTATATAATCTTCCCGTGGGACACACTCCCACAACCTACCACAACAATATCTGGAGTGTACCTCCAAACCACCAGTCGCACTAACGCTGAAGAGCGATCAAGAATCATTAACCAGGACGCAAAACCCTTTTTACAAAACACCGATCTTAGGTGGCACTGAAGATAATACCAACTTACCGTAAACATCGAAACTTATCTCCTACTCATACGAGCTCATGACATCTTGTCAAAATTTTCCTTCACTCGTGCCATTCTTGGCCCAATTTCCACAACCAGAACTGATTCACCAGCATGCATCAAATCAGAACTAACATAGTACATAACCGCACAATCCGCTAACCAATAGCAAGCACCCCAACTTGGCTCGAAGCCATAGATCACAACACACTATACTCATAACGCATATACTCCATTGTTGCCTCAATATCTTAGTGAGGTTAAACTCAAATCCTCTGTTAGCTTGTGTAAACACATTTCATCTAGTACTTCAACTCTTTGGCAATCTCGCAACAGTTAAACTCATTCTCCTAAGTGAGCCAAAAATTTCAAACTTTAACACTTACAATTCATTTGCACATGAGATCTTCTGTCATTCACATGAGGATCACACCGCCGCAGCACACTTCATGGGAGATAACCCACCTGCTTCGCCTCAATATAATATTTTCGTATACCTTCCACCGCCATAAGCATTACGCAATCACTTGATCTTCCTGAGTTTGTACTCATACCGCAACATGAAATTTACTTCACTCCCAACTAGGAGTCATGAAAAGATTCTCCAAACGCCCATAACTCGGGCTATACTTGAATCAAGATAGACTTCAAGCATCTACTAATTCTTCCATCATTCAACAGACCTCTTCTCGTCGCTTCCAATTCGTATGGATACGCCTCATAGTACTAACATACTCCTCACATAGCCACAGCCGTCATTTTCACTAACGGGGACACTACCGAACATATAAGTTCAAAAACACTTGTTTACACAATCAGAACCTCGGCGCTCCCGCCATAGGCAAAGATCCAACCTCAAGTCCTCCAGATTGGCCCACCATAAACTCATAGATATAAGACCTCGCCCCTCGATCGGGGAATCACAATCCATCGAGGCACATCTGATACTGAGCGCCCATGCGCGCATACGAACGCGTGGAAGGAATTTCAAAAGTTTCTTTTCAAGATGAATCAAGGACGCACGATAAGAATTCAAGAATGTGAAGTTTTCCTAAAGGTTCTGCAGCCTCTCGAGGATAAATAGAAACGTCTCCGTACCGATCCGCGAGACTCTACTAAACCGGCTCATGACTCGCGAGACCAAGTAACCTAGCCTCTGATACCAACTTGTCACGACCCCAACCCCGGTCATGATGGCACCCAACACACTGCTAGGCAAGCCCGACCATTCAACAACATTATCCCAAATTCTTATTCAGATTATAGATAAATATCACAGAGAATTTACTAAGTCATTTCATTCAAGTGTATAATTAATAATAAAATCTGCGGAAGTTCAATTAAAATACCACACCATAGCCCAACAGAATCTGGTGTCACGAATATGAGCCTCTAATACAGAATATCCACCTATTACAAGTCTGTCTAGGAAAAATACGGAATAAAATATAGAGATAGATGGGAGAGATCAAGGCTGCAAACACCATGCAGCTACCTCGATACTCCCGGATACTGCTGCTCAGCTAAACAAATCCTCACTCAGCCTGTAGTGTACCTAGATTTGCATACAAGGTGCAGGGAGTAATGTGAGTACTCCGACCCAGTGAGTAATAAACATAAATAAAGGTTGAGAATAAGAAATCATGGAAAAATACAAAGTAAACTATAACTGGCAGTTTAGAACAACAAATAGTGAAGCAACAAGTCAATTAAGTCAGAGTACCAAATACTGAGACAGGTATAACAGATAAAAACAAATGCATGAGTGCAATGCAATGCATATGATGGTACACTCTAGTACCCACTGCGGCGTGCATCCCGAGCCATCCATTTATTTATCATCGACGGCGCTCACTGGGGGTGTGTGCAGACTCCGGAGGGGCTCCTACATCCCAAGCGCAATATCAAGCCATCTCGTGGCATCAAATCTAGGCCCTCAACCTCATATCAATCTCAGTATAATCACCTAGGCTCTCGGCCTCAATATCAATGTAATCAACCAAGCTCTCGGCCTCAATATCAATGTAATCAACCAGGCTCTCGGCCTCAATATCAATATAACACTGCTGCGGCGCGCAGCCCGATCCATGCTCAGTCCAGAAATCATCATAAGCCCCTTGGGCATTTGTAAAACAGTAGTTCTCAGCCCGAAATATCATTTAGAAATATCATTTAAGTTTTCAAATCTTAGAAAGATGGTTGGGTTTGCAAAACAGTATTTAAAACCTTGGACTGAGGTCAAATGATATGCAAAATATGCGAAAGCAGTGATATCAATCCCTGAAGGATTCAAATAATTGGCAAGAAGCCTACAACTGGAAACATGACTGAGGATATAAATTCTTTAACAAAATAAGTGAGGAAAACCAGTCAAAAATCCTCTAAGGGTTCTACAGGTCGGCACAAGGCCCCAAGCATGGCAACAAGCCCAATTCACAATAATAAAGTATACGTCTCAACCAAAAATGTAGTAAAATATCTCTCGGAACGGACCAAGTCACAATCCCAACGGTGCTCTACCCCATGCCCGTTATCCGGCGTGCAAGTCACCTCAATATAGCGTTACGATGTGAAATTCCGGAGTTTCAAACCCTCAGGACATCATTTACATCAATTATTCACCTCGATCCGGTCCAAAATCTAGCCCGCGATGCCTCGCCCGCACAAATCGACCTCCAGATGCTCCAAATCTAGCCACAATCAGTACATAATCATTAAAATATGCTAAGGGAGCGAAGCCCACTCGAAAATATCCAATTTAACATCAAAATCTCGAAATTGGTCAAACCCAGCCTACGCTTCAGAATTCGACGAAACTCACAAAATCCGACAACCCATTCAACCACGAGTCCAACCATACCAAAATTACTAAATTCCGATAACAATTCGGCCTCCAAATCTAGAATTTTTGTTTTTGAAAAGTTTACAAATTTTCTCCAATTTCTTCCATTTGATTCACTAATTCTTGATGAGAAAAATGCAGAAACTGCCCAGAAAATTGCAGCAGCTTTTCGTTTCACTAAAAAGGCTCTAACTCCATCATATGAACTCGGAATTCAATGATTCTTGTTCCTATGAGTTACAAATAATAATACGAACATAGCCATTCCATTGGAATTCAATTTGGAGCTCATTTGTTCAGTTCAATACTCATTTCGCTCGTTAAATAATTAACTCATGTTTCGTGTCAAAAACCCAATCGCGACTTGATGAAATTAGACCAAACTTTCCAGATCACTCCTATAATTCATTATTTAAATTCTGGAAATCTCGAAATAAAATTTCGATCTCTAGAACTAAAAATGGACCTTTGGATCATTACATGCTTATGCTCAAACGACAAAAATCTTCCAAAAACTCTTCCAAAACTTATCCGAGCCTCATGGGACCCCGACCAAACATGCTAACATAATTCATAGCATTATTCAAACCTCTTCCAATCATCAAAACACCTCAAACAACATCAAATTACCCAAAACTCATCGAATTCAAGCCTAATTTTCTAAAAACTTCCGAAATACACTTTCGATCAAAAACCTGACTAAATCACGTCCGAATGACCTGAAATTTTGCACACATATCCCAAATCACCTAACGAAGTTACAGCAACTCTCGGAATTCTATTCTGACTCTCGGATCAAAATCTCACCTATCAACCGAAATTCGCCAAAATACTAACTTCGCCAATTCAAGCCAAATCCTTCCACGGACTTCCAAAATGCATTCTGATCGCGCTCCTAAGTCATAAATCATCCCCCGAATCTAACCGAATCATCGGGATTCAAATCCGAGCCCTCTAACACATAAGTCAATGTCCAGTTAACTTTTCCAAAACAAACCTTCCTTAAAGAGACTAAGTGTCTCATTTCCTACTAAAATCAATCCAAATCAATTCGTTCACACCCAACACTGATAATGAAGCATAAAGAAATAGGAAATGGGGAAAACGGGGCGGTAACTCACGAGACGACGGGTCGGCTCGTCACAAGGTAGTAATAAGGTCGCTCTTCCAGAGCCCTCAATTAACTTTATACTACCAGATATTGCATTAACATAAGCCTTTTTCTTAACAAAATAAGAGAAAAATTTCTTTTCTCTTAATATTGTGTGAGTTGTAGCACTATCCAAAAGGCATAAATCTTCATTACTCATCTTGGATCCAATTGAAGACTGAGGAATTTTATATTTTTCATAAAAAAAATAAAAGTAAATCATGAGAAATACGGAAAAAACTAACATCACCAACGACAACATAAGACAACTTAAGTACTACTTGAAAATAAAAAAAACAACTTTAGAACGAGACAAAAAAAACCACTGAAAATAAAAATAACATAATTGCATTCCCCTGTAAAATGATCAAACTTTAGTTTTGATCTCCAAAGAAGTCTTCAACTTCCAAATGAATAAGATCATCGAGGCCTTGAAAATCATCATCATTCAAAGCAAGATTTGTCTCGGCATTGTCATCATTTTTGTTTGAAGGCCCTGCCTCAAAATCATTTTTAAAGGTCAAGTGAGACTCCACTGGGGCATTAGCAGAAGATGCTCCAACATTATTTGTCTTTCTTTTGATGGAGTTTTGATAAAGCCGACAAAATGCTCAGGTGCACGACATTCAATTTTTTAATGACCTTATATGCCACAGCGGTGGTAGTTACCGCTTTTGCCTCTTGAAGGATTGTTCTGAGAACCCATATTGTTCTCTCATTTGCCATGACCACCATGATGACGACTATTATATCGTCTCTTATTATTGTCATGCCCACGTACATTCATATGACCATGATAATTATTCTGTCTTTTTCCAGACTTATCTCGTCTAGCTGCCATATTCGCTTCAGGAAGCGGAGCTGACCCTGTGGGACGGGCTTCATGATTTTTCAGCAAAAGGGTATTATGTTGCTCAGCCACCAGAAGGCATGAGATCAATTCAGAATACTTTTAGAAACCCCTTTCATGGTATTGCTGATGTAATACTATATTTGAGGCATGAAAAGTCGTAAGAGTCTTTTCCAGCAAATCCTCATCATTCACAACTTCCCCACATAATTTCAATTGGGAAGTTATTCGAAATACAGCAGAGTTATACTCACTTACGGTCTTAAAATCTTGCAACCGTAAGTGCATCCACTCATATCGAGCCCTTGGCAAAACCGTAGCCTTAAGGTGATCATACTTTTCCTTCAGGCCAGTCCATAATTCAAGTGGATCTTTCACTGTTAAATATTCAACCTTCAAACCTTCATCCAAATGATGACGAAGGAAAATCATGGCCTTCGTTTTGTCCTGGCTTGATGCCTCATTACCCTGAGTAATGGTGTTACCAAGGCCTTTAGCGGCTAAGTGAATCTCAGCATCGAGAACCCATAATAGGTAATTCTTTCCAGAAATGTCAAGTGCCACAAACTCAAGCTTTGACAAATTCGACATAGTAAAAACTATCAAAGAAGATAAATAATTAGAAATCATTAGGATAATAGCATAAAGAATCTTAAAAATTGACATAATATCAAATTTGTGATCTATATATACACTAAAGTGATAATTCCATAGAAAAGAATACTATTTTTTTTCTTCAAATTATTAATTTATCTTTGATGTTAACTAGAACAAAATATCTTCTCTCAATTAATTCTACTAATATAAAAATTAGCAACTTTCACATGACAATCATACAAATAACTTAAAATAAAGAAACATAGGGTTCTTATTTTTGCATATATCTAGAGATGTGAAAAATTATAAAACGGCATATTAAAGACACTAATCATGAAATCAAAATATACAACGAAAAAAAAATGAACAAATATACCTGAACAACGAAAAGAGCTTAACTTCGTGCTGATAACGTATTAAAAATGTAGCTCAAAGTAACAATATAAAACAAGAAGATAAGTAGAATAAGAGAAGAAGAGATAGCTTTCTTATTTCATCAAGTGTGTTCCATCTCACATTTCATGCCTCTATTTATACTATTACATATGAAGGTTACAAAATGATTGTCTTAAACATGGCATTAACAATTGAGATCATGGGGAGGGATTATGGAGGTGTGAGAGTTACAATCATAATGGTGATGAATAGCGGGAGGTAATTTACATCATGGGTGAAATTAGTGGGAGTAGTGGACATCCACATTTACTAAATATTTTATAACAACTATAATATTCTCCCCACTGTCTATATATCTACAAATTGATTGAATAACGACTATGGAAATTATAGCTTTCAATTCCAAGTATAGCATGTTCCTCCCTTTCAACTTACTTCTAATGACCATGTAAGGTGTTGTATTAAAATTTGAATAATGAATAATTAAGAATATTTGTTCTCAATATCTACATATATAAAATTAATTTTTATTTAAAAATTAATATTAAATATGTAATTCAAATATTAAATATGTGTGAGTGTGACAATATGTAGAGAATTTTCTTTCCAAAAAATATTCTCTTAACCTCTATAGTCCATTGATTATTCATAAGAAAAAATCGACGGCGCAAAGTCAGTAAGCCTTTCAGATTATATTGATAAGAAATTCATTTGTGATGTCTCCCTCAACCTACCACCAAAGGATGTGGTGCAGTGGATGAGACTGCTATTTCCTTAGCCAGAGGTCTCAAGTTCGAGCTCTGGGCATGAAAAAATCTTTGGTAGAGAGCGCTTCCCCCCGAATGGGGCCCTATGCGGCGTGAATCCGAATATAATCGGGCTCTAATCAGAGTACCGGACACCGGGTGGGAAACCAAAAAAAAAATGTCTCGTTCAACCTTATCCTTTTCCTTTGTAAAATCAACGCTTGAAACAGCAATCAACATAATACTATAGTTGTTTGCACAAATCAAACTACTCCAAATAATTAGTAATTAGCATCTAAGAACCAATATTCTTCGTAGGTGTGATAAATTCCCATAAAAAAGTGTAACTTGTCAAATGAGTCCAAACTTAAGTAGGTTAGGATATGAGGGCATCACCAATTGGCTTAATTCGTGTCATAACCCAAACTGATGGGTTGCGACGAGCACCCGGTACCTTACTCAATCGAGTACCAATGTAACATATCTTTCTTATTACATCATTATATACACATGACATACGGGCCTAATAGGCCAACATGATTCTTTATAAACTCGAAAGATAGGCCGACAAGGCCGTACAATCTTTTATGTACACGATATATGTCTGCAAGCCTCTAAGAATACATAAATATCATAAAGGTCGAGACAGAGTCCCGCCATACCAAACAATATACATCTAACTCATACTAATCAAACAAGCAACTCCGAAGCAAATGGAGCGCACCAACATCTTCCGCTGAGCTGATAGCCTACATAGAGGGCTCTCGACCTGTCTATCGGGATCTGCGGACATGAAACGCAGCGTCCCCAGGCAAAAGGAACGTCAGTACGAATAATGTATTGAGTATGTAAGGTACATAAATAAATACATAAGAGACATGGAAGACATATAGAGTACATGACTCAACATGTAAGTCTGAATAACTTTGTAAATCATAAATTACTTTTAGCGTCATGCGTATGCGTATGAATGTCATGTCATGTCGTGCATAGGTACATATTTCATAACATCATCAGCCTCTGAGGGCATCCCATCATATCATATTAGCCACCGCGGGCAAAATCATCATCGTATACCAGCTGATCAGGTGGTGGTGCGTATATAATGCCATAACCTTTCTCATATCCCATATACATATATACATACATATATACGCGTATATAACGCCGTTTGAATCATATTTACATATGTATATGCGTATATAACGTCGTTTGAATCATATTTCAGCCACTGTGGGCAACATCATCATCATATACCAGCTGATCAGGTGGTGGTGCGTATATAATGTCGTAACCTTTTCCCATATCCCATATACATATATTTACATATATACGCGTATATAACGCCATCTGGTCATGGGTCAATGCACATGAATGCAATACATGAAAAGTACGTTAATAAAATCTTTCAGAAGGGTCATAAGACCACTTTGCCTTTGAGTAATATCATAAAGTAATCTCTTTTCAACTTTCGTATTTTTCTGAGACCCATGAACAGATGATAAAATATTATGACACATGAAAATTCAAGAACATAGATATTTTTAATACTTCTATGAATATAGACATTCATAGAATTTGTGCATTTGCACGTTTCGTTCGTATCATATGGATCATGCCAAAAGAAAAAAGGGATAGCCTTAACATACCCGGAGTAGGAAAAAATCCGTGTGATATTCAGGAGAAAGATTGTACCGTGCTCTCCATAAGTGAAACACTATTGACCGATAAAAAGAAACATTAATTGACTCAATGATCTTCTACCCACGATAGCTGGGCACCGTGAATCATCTCATTTGATCAAAATCCAACTTATATCATGAGTGAAATGTGTGCTTCATATAAAGATGTAATCCATTTCCAAATATTCCTTGAAACTTTAGCTTGGCACCTTGGATAAACTTTTAGCATGGAACGGAGCCTTAAAAGTTCAATCTCAGTGTTTTCATATACTCCCGATTCCTCTTGTGGTAGCAAATTTTGTAATCTTGATTTAAATGACCTAACATTCTGGTTCCATGTATATTCTGAAAGGGTTGAGTCCACATATAAGAGAAACACCATTTAATCAAATGAAACCCATGCCATATGGAACAAACTACAAAGTCTTTCTTCTTACAGCCTTAAATACATAAATGGGACCACTTTCTTTCTATAGGTTAATCCTACGCAAGTTCTTAAAGCCACAGATACTCAACAGGTTATGAAGCTAATGTGCACTCCAGTTGTCTAACGTACAGTCCCTCCTAAATATGCCACCTTTCAATTAAAGGTAAGAGTCACCCCAAATGAAAGAAAGAGGGCTGCCACGTGAAAGATTTGTTTTTAATCTTATCCAATAATTAGTTAATTAGGTAATATCTCGCTACCCGGTAATTAATCAATTACTCGTATAATTTAAAAATTGTCTCAACTTAATTAAATACTACTCTCTTTTAACATACCTTATACACCTTACTAGCATGACCATGTAGTACCTTGTATGACACTAGTCCATAAATACCGGGTATTTTAGCTCGGGCCGTATTTTATCCCGAAATGCCAAACTTTGACAAAATTCGTTTTCTTAGACTTGCTCCCCCTTTCACCTTCATAAATTTACTAATCACTTGTGAAATAGCATAATCTTTATAATCCCCAAATAATCTTTTCCTTGGACTGATGTCAATTACCTTACGACAAATTAAACATAAAATATTACAGGGTGCAACATCGTCGTAACTTATTACTGTGAAACGTAATATCATTGTAATGTAATACTGTTGAGTACAATACTGTTGTAACTTAATACCGCAGGACGTAATATTGACTTAATTTTGCAGGGCGTAACAATTCGAGTGCTTAGTCAGCAATTTTTCTTTTTTGGTTGTATTTTGCTCTCTGACTGCTATATATAATAAAGTGCCTACTGCCATTATTGAGATGCAGTAGTCAGCCGAATGAATTTCTTATTTGAGACTTTCAACCTATAGCAGCCATTATTGAAACGCAGTTCTCTTGACCACGTGCTTAAGGGGCGGAGCTAGCCTTCAAAATACGGGTTAGAATCCAATAATTTTAGCTCAAACTTTGTATTATTTTAATACGTTTTGGAGCAACATAAAATTGTGTCCATGTAACCTATAAGTCACATGTTCGAACCGTAAAATTGGTCATTAATGCTTGTATTATGTGCCTACATTATACTCAATTGAGGTGCGGCCCTTCCTCGAATTCTGCATGAATGCGCGATGCTTGGTGGTGTGCTGGGCTGTCCTTTTTTTTTTTTACGTACAACATACTCCCTCGTGTCCGCAATTGGTAACCTTTAATCCTTTTTATTTTGGTCTAAAATATATGATCAAGAAAAAATTAATTTTATTTTTTAAAATTTGCCCGTATTTATATATTTTAATGTGTCAAGTTAACAAAATATAAATTTTATTTAAGGTTAATTTAGTCAAAATACTTTTTCTAAAAGTTAGTCTTTCTTAACGGACGTGAGAAAAAGCCAAAATATCACTTATTATGGGTTAGGGGATTAGCAATATAAAATTCATTAACTTCACGGGGTAAAATCTTGTACTCATATTGTATTTCAAATCCTAGTCCACAAAAAGGGCCTTACTTTGTGAAAATGGACGGAATAGAACGCAAATATATTAAAGTGAATGGTGTAAATCTCCATGTAGCTGAAATTGGACATGAATCTTCTCCAGCTGTTGTGTTTTGCCATGGATTCCCAGAAATTTGGTACTCTTGGCGGCACCAGATGATCGCTTTAGCCCGAGCTGGTTTCAGAGCCATAGCATTTGATTACAGAGGATATGGCTTGTCTGATCAGCCACTCGAACCCGAAAAGGCCACCTTTTCTGATTTTGTTAACGATCTTCTTGGACTCCTCGATGCTCTCAACATCTCTAAGGTATCTTCTGCAACTATGAGTAATTAACTAATTAAGTATACAGTCATATTTAAGGCTGATTCAACTAAACTTAGTACTTTTAACTTGAAATATGTATAGATACGAAATATTTATCTATCATTTAGATGTTAAAACAAATTATACGAACAAAACCAAGTACAAAGGGGTAATTAGGACAAGGTAAAGTTTAAGAGGACCTTAACAAAACGAGCCAAGTTTAGGGGGTCTTTAGGTATTCTGCCTAATTTATATCTAATGATGTTCCACTTTTGCCTTTCCTCTGCAGTTGCATAAAATAAGATATATTATGATCTTGTCATTGCTCAAAATATTTTGATTTTTTACCAATTTGTTGGTAAAAGAAAATTAAATAGATTCAAGTAGAGTTTTCTCGAACGTATCAATAAGCTAGACCCATACTGTGAGTTGTTTCATGCCATAAATAAACTCGGACAGGTGGATCAAGTTTTCTTTTTCCTATCACAGATAGCCGGGTTTTATGCGCCGGTCAATTGACTGTGAAGCAGAGAAGGAAGAGTTTTGATCTTTTTTTTTGTTTTTTCTTTCATCGAATATGATCTATTACTCTTATCCGCTATCTTTAATGGGTCTGAGGTCGAATTATCTTTTTAATCCGTTCTTTGAATGCAAATCAATATAACGTTTTGGTTTATGTTTACATATGTAGTCCTAATAGCTATGTGTCTCAAGATGTAACCCGTCAGCTATGGTTATAGAGACTGAATAACAAATAGAACTCAACTTTCTTATCTTGCTCGCAAGTTTTTCTCAAAAGGTTCATGTGCGGGCACATTTATGCAGGTTTTTCTAATAGGTAAAGATTTTGGAGCTGCTATTGTTTCCTCCTTTGTCTTATTCCACGAGGAGAAGGTTATCGGATTTGTAACGATGGGCGTCCCATTCGTGGCCGGAAGCCCTCTTAAGAATCATGATCAACTCCCTGAAGGCTTCTATGTTTATAGATGGAGAGTATGTTGCTGATTTCCCTGTGTGATTTCCTTAAAAAGACTCAATTCCTGTTTCCTTTTGAACTCATTGCAGTAATTTTAGATTGTTATTACTACCTACTATTTGATTGCTATTTTTCGCTTCGGTTTTCTTAATATTTTATTGTTGTTACTGCTTGTTGCCACTGCTTTTCATGTTTCCTTTGGTCGAGACCCTATTGGAAATAGCCTCTCTGCCTTCCCAGAGTAGGGTAAGGTTTAAGCACACACTACCTGATCACGTCCAACTATGCCTTATAAAAAGGACTAAGCGGTCCCTGCAAATATAATCCGGTTTACAAGTCCGGAGTCGAATCCCACAGAGAACTAAGGCTTAGCTACAACTGTTCAATATTGCTAAGAAGACATGTTCGAACAATTCCTAAGTTATAAATATTAAGATTCTTATATCTAATTAACTAAATAATTAAATTAGTAGATTAACAACTAAAGATACTACGGGTTGGAGAAAAGATTAAGGAGGTCTAGAGTTATGATTTCCCCAATTGTCGGAATCCTTCCCGCTATGTCTTCTATAATTTCACCCAAGTATTCTCTACCGATCATGAGCGCTTTGTGTGTTGTAATTCTCTCCCGAGTAATTACGACAATTTACTAGACATACTCTCCCGAGTTACGCTAGCTAGTTGTACTTATAGTTCACTTAAATCACACCTAAGGTTTCGTTATCCCTAATCCCACCTTTAAACCCTTGGTTATTGATTCCTCACATACGTTGGGAGTGATGTTGTTCAACAACTACCTAAATATGCACTCTCTTCCGAGTAATACATACTAAATAGGCACAGCTAATTGAGAGCTCTTCAACCAACCACAATATAAATGTAGTTGAACAAATAGAGAAAAGCTACGGCTCAATTATATAAAAACATAATAAGAATTTATCCTACAAAAGGTTCTATCAAAAATCTAGATAATAAATTAGCTATTCATAATAGTATGTAAAACTACAATACTAAAAGTCATAACCAACAATGAAAAATAGGAAGAGGAAGGAAAACTCGTAGAAGAATTCTCCGCCTTGCTCCTATTGTGTCTCTGCCTCCTTAGGTCGAATCTGTGTCAAAAATTGGTCTCCTCCCCTCCTTAGGTCTAAATTATATCAAAAGTGTGTCCAACCTCCCATAAATACCATTTTTCCATGTATATATACCAAGTAGGGTTAGGCCCAAACAATTATACCTTCTCCAATGTGAAAAAGGACACTTTTCCCGGGTTTGACTAGCGCGGCCGCGTTCATGACCGCGCTAGTGGCCGCGCATATTGCCCAGTATTCTGCCAGACGAGCGCGGCCTGAGCGCGACCGCGCTATTGACGCGCACTTTTCGCCCTGTTCCGCGTCGAATTTGGAAAAACGTAAAACATAAAATTTGTAGTCCTTTGAGTTAGCTTTCCAACCATATATTGTGGAGCCCAAATGGTTCTGAGCAAAAAGTTATATCCATTTTACTAGACAGTACGCAATATACCTACTCGATTCTTCGTTCGCTCTAACTATCATCCGTTGACCCCCAAACACGATCCCGGGTTAATTCCTTGAGCTTTTACTCAGACTTCAAAGCTCCAAATCACTTGAATTCTTTTCATAACATCTATATAGCTCGGAATCACTCCTACAAGGCATAAAACACACAGTTAGTGCAAGACACTAGCGATTAAAGCTCAAACTCAATCAAAGTGCAGTAAATTTGAGTGTAATAAGCGACTAAAATACGTAATTATAGCCGATCATCAACAACTCACACTTAACCCATTGCTCGTCCTCAAGCAATCAAACTACACTTTATATAGACACGACCTTTTAAAGCAATTTTCCTAACTTATCACACCAAGAATATTTAAAATAGACTAAGCACAAAAGCGTAACATCTTCACCTCAAGATTTGACTTACAAATACCACGCATTATTCACAACTCACGTACTTACTCTAACATAGAGGTCACTGACATTACCTTTCCTTCATGAATCAAGTGCCCTCACACAACAAAAGAGAGTAGTTCCACATAATAAAATTTAAGAACATTTAGGAACTCAAGATAGAAAGAATTCACTCACTCTCAGAAATAATATTCATATGCCATAAAAGATGCACCATAAGCTTGTCCGTAGTGTACTACTCCACTAATCGAGCTCATTCAATCTTGGATCAATTAAGACTTTATTTGGTTGTAATGTAGGCTACGGGACGGGTAGGATACATTTAGATATAAGAGTAACTACACCTCCCTAAGCACTTTAATACATATATTTAACATTCAAACCTCATACTTATGTCAAACCAAACTCCACCTTCACATCAATGTATATTACCTATTCTTCTTTAAGCACACTTACATTAAAAGCCACCACTTATTCAAGGAATATTTTTTTTTTTCACAACAATCGAACTATTTTTTTTCTTTTTTTTTTTCCAATTCAAGTGGCTCTTACTTTTTTCAAAACATGGCACCTTTCTCCTTATTTCATTAGTTCCATTCAAAAGGTAAACCAACCACCCCACACTTTAACTTTTACAATGTTCATAAACAATTCAAGTGCTCATGAGAGGTTACAATGGTTTAAATAGATGGTTAATTCAAACAAATGGGTAAGACTTGTAATGTGGTTGCCAAAGAAACAAGATTACAGGCTCAAAGGGGTTAACTACGATACATAACAACTAGGTGGCTAAAATATACATACTGGCTCAACAAAGAAACGCTTATATCACTTCCAAGACTGAACAAAACTACTATTTCGCTTTGCAAACACACATGGCAAGTTCTAGGCATCAAATGCAATGCACAAAATATAACAAATCCTTACACACACATGGCACATAACTCACTTAGGATTGCACTCATCAAGACACTCTAGTCAAAGCGGTTAAGCAAATTTAAGATCATACAGTTTAAGGTATTTATACAAGAGTCAAAAATTGAGCCTAAGCGTCACAACCAAAGTACTCACTATTCTCAAGGCATAACAAAGTCAAGAGATATTGCTTCAATTCAAAACACAACACAATGGCTCCTACTCCCAAAAAAAACTAACTACACCTGGTTCAAATAAAACCCTTGGAAAAGAACTGCGGCACAAAGAAAAACCAAGGGGGAATTGCTACACTACCTAACAAAAGAAAATCTTTTTATTTTATTTTTTCTTTAGACTTAAATCCCTCAAGAAAATTGTCTAATAGATCCATCTTCGGGAAAAGTCCAATCTTTTTTTTTTCGTTTTTTCTAAAAAAAAGATAAAATAATTATTCAATTAAACTAACACAACTAAAATAGCATAGAAAGTCACTCAGACAATCTCCTCACTCCACACTTAAAATTGTGCATTTTCCCCAATGCACACCATACTAATAAGAGGGTAAAAGAAACTCCCTGGTAGGCCAAAGGCCGAAGCACTAGCAGCTCATGAGGTACTCAGTCTTCTCCCAAGCTTGATCCTTTGTGCGGGTACCTCACACTTAGTTCTAACCATTTGGTTTGTTATTGCATCCTTCCAATACCTTTGCTTTTCATGCTCCTAGAAAATAAAAAATTGACACTACAAAAATAATACAATTAAAAAAATAAAAAATAAATAAAAGAAAGCAATAAAGCTGGGTTGCCTCCCAACAAACGCTTGATTTAACGTCGCGGCACGACATGAATCACTTTCTGCCTCCACTTTGAACTTATGAATCGGACCCCAAGTTTTGATTCTGCTCTATGATCATGCTCCTGGGGTGGTGTAACGAATCTGACTGGCCCAACAAAATAATGTAGTATTCTGCACTTCTTGGCCTTTAGATGAGGTGTGTAATCCCGATTTTTTGGCAAGAAGAATTCCAGAATGTAAGCACTTTGTTCCCCATTCCTTGACTCCTCAAATGGCTCGGACGACTCTATTTCCATATCATCATCTAAACACAATGTGGAAAAATGCTTGGAGTGAGGACCAATGCGCTCAACTACATGAACATTGGGACTGTCTACATTCTCAATACTAATGACAATAGAGTCAACTAAATATGTATCCTCAATATCCTTGGTTGACTCTAGTATCTCTTCTACAACATCGACATCCTCAAAATCTAGTGCGATTGATTGTTGGTGTTCTACTCTAGCTTCCTCCTCTAGCTCATCCTCAAATTCATGCTCTTCTTGGCCACTATCCCCAATATTGGCTTGCTGAGCATTAACAGCTCCAACCACTTGACTCAATTGAGCCTCTAAGTTGCGAATAGTTGCCTCTTGCCTCTCTATCTGCAGTTGTTTCTCATTATTTTGTTCCAGAAGGCACTTTAACATATCCTTGATCTCCTTCAAGTCTACATCCCCAGATTCTTTATTCCTGCTAACTTCACAAGAAAATGTAGAACCATCATAGTTAGGGGTTGGGGGAAGATAAGAAATATAAGCACAACCATAAAAGTGATCATTTTTACCACCACACACATCACACACATTCTACAAATAAGATTGAGTTGGTGCACATAACTCGCTCTCAGGAACGTTTTGAAAATTTTGCCACGGGTGGTTTCCTTCATAATATGTATGGAGATCAATAGTAGAATTATCTACACGTAAATTCTCATAATTCCAAGATGTCATGTTTCTCAAATCAACAATTATAAAAACAAAAAACAAAAAAAAACAAAACAAATTAAAAAAAAAACAAAATAAAAGTTCAAACTTGAACCCTAGCAATATATACAGCTACAACTACAGCGTTAGTTCCCCGGCAACGGCGCCAAAATTTGATCACGCCCAATTATGCCTTATAAAAAGGACTAAGCGGTCGCTACAAATATAATCCGGTTTACAAGTCTGGAGTTGAATCCCACAGAGAACTAAGGCTTAGCTACAACTGTTTAATATTGCTAAGAAGACAAGTTCGAACAATTCCTAAGTTATAAATATTAAGATTCTTATATCTAATTAACTAAATAATTAAATTAGTAGATTAACAACTAAAGATACTACGAGTTAGAAAAAAGATTAAGAAGGTATAGAGTTATGATTTTCCCAATTGTCGAAATCCTTCCCGCTATGTCTTATATAATTTCGCCCAAGTATTCTCTACCGATCATGAGCGCTTTGCGTGTTGTAATTCTCTCCCGAGTAATTACGACAATTTACTAGACATACTCTCCCGAGTTACGCTAGCTGGCTTTAATTACAGCTCACTTAGATCGCACCCAAGGTTTCGTTATCCCTAATCCTACCTTTAAACCCTTGGTTATTGATTTCTCACATACGTTGGGAGTGATGTTGTTCAACAACTACCTAAATATGCACTCTCTCCCAAGTAATACATACTAAATAGGCACAGCTAATTGAGAGCTCTTCAACCAACCACAATATAAATGTAGTTGAACAAATAGAGAAAAGCTACGGCTCAATTATATAAAAACATAACAAGAATTTATCCTACAAAAGGTTCTATCAAAACTCTAGATAACAAATTAGTTATTCATAATAGTATGTAAAACTACAATACTAAAAGTCATAACCAACAATGAAAAATAGAAAGAGGAAGGAAAAACTCGTAGAAGAATTCTCCGCCTTGCTCCTATTGTGTCTCTGCCTCCTTAGGTCGAATCTGTGTCAAAAATTGGTCTCCTCCCTTCCTTAGGTCTAAATTATATCAAAAGTGTGTCCAACCTCCCCTAAATACCATTTTTCCATGTATATATACCAAGTAGGGTTAGGCCCAAACAATTATACCTTCTCCAATGTGAAAAAGGACACTTTTCTCGGGTTTGACTAGCGCGGCCGCGCTCGTGACCGCGCTAGTGGCCGCGCATATTGCCCAGTATTTTGCCTGACGAGCGCGGCCTGAGCGCGACCGCGCTATTGACGCGCACTTTTCACCCTGTTCCGCTTCGAATTTGAAAAAAACGTAAAACATAAAATTTGTAGCCCTTTGAGTTAGCTTTCCAACCATATATTGTGTAGCCCAAATAGAGTTCCGAGCAAAAAGTTATATCCATTTTACTAGACAGTGCACAATATGCCTACTCGATTCTTCGTTCGCTCTAGCTATCATCCGTTGACCCCCAAACACGATTCCGGGTTAATTCCTTGAGCTTTTACTCAGATTTCAAAGCTCCAAATTACTTGAATTCATTCCATAACATCTATATAGCTCGAAATTACTCCTACAAGGCATAAAACACACAGTTAGTGCAAGACACTAGCGATTAAAGCTCAAACTCAATCAAAGTGCAGTAAATTTGAGTGTAATAAGCGACTAAAATACGTAATTATAGCCTATCATCACTACCTAAGACCACACTTGTAAGAATTTATTGGGTTTGTTATTGTTGTTGCCTCATTTCAGTGATTTTCTAATCCAGGAGCCTGGGCGAGCAGAAGCCGATTTTGGTAGATTTGATACTAAAACAGTTGTAAGAAACATTTACATCCTTTTCTCCAGAAGTGAAATACCAATAGCTGATGAAAAGCAGGAAATCATGGATATGGTGGAAACATCAACTCCTTTACCCCATTGGTTTACGGAAGAGGATCTTGAAACTTATGGTGCCTTATATGAGAAGTCTGGATTCAGAACTGCATTGAAAGTTCCTTATAGGTAAGAGCCAGTTTACTTATAAATTGTGGTAATAAGCTCTCAAAAATACATGGAAGCACAAACCAAACTTGCCATCCGTAAAGTAATGGGAAAATGTACTATGTTGTACAAAATATCTTAATTTCAGCCTTCGTTATTCTTTTTAGCCGGCCATATTCTTATCGTTAGCAAAATGTCTTATATTTTCCTCGACTTTAATGGTGCTCCATAGAAAGGGAGCCTTGGTGTAACTGGTAAAGTTGCTGCCATATGATAAGAAGGTCACGGGTTCGAGCCGTGGAAATAGCCTCTTGCAGAAATGCTGAGTAAAACTGCATACAATAGACCCTTATAATCTAGGCCTTCTTCGCACCCCGCGTACAGCGGGAGCTTAGTGCACTAGGCTGCCCTTTTAACGGTGCTCCATCATAAATAGGAGGGAACCTTAGAGCAATGGTAAAGTTGTCTCTGTGTGACCTATAGGTCACGGATTTGAGTCGTGGAAGCAGCTACTAATGTTTGCATCAAGGTAGGTGGTCTACATCACGCACCTTGAAATGCGGCCCTTCTCCGAACCCCGCGTGAACGCCAGATGCTTTGTGCACTGGACTGCCCTACCCATATATCAAAATACTTCGGAGAAATGTCCAAATACCCCTCTACTTTTGACTATGATTTAAAATTACCTGTAGCTCTACTTCGAGTTGGAGGTCTATTAGGACCAAGTGTAAAGACGAGACAATTTGCTAATGACAAAGTTATAATGGTCGCAAAGTGTAACATAATGTACAATTAAATTTGGTATAGTAATTAGCCACTTCATCCTCTTGAATATCTTAAATTTCCTTACATCCTTTGTTTTTCCTGTTATGTGGATTTTTTCTTTTGTTTAGGTCATATGGCGAACAAACAAACAATCTACCAGTTAATCCAAAAGTTCATGTTCCAGCACTGCTGATAATGGGTGAGAAGGACTATGTCTTAAAAGCTCCAGGAATGGAAGAGTACATAAGGTCTGAAAAGGTGAAGGATTTTGTACCAAATTTGGAGATAGTGTTTATTCCAGAAGCAACTCATTTTGTTCAAGAGCAATTTCCAGATGAAGTCAATCAACTTGTTCTTAGCTTCCTTAAAAGTCATAGTCAACCTTGAAATTTTATGAGTGTTAATTTTCAAAAGCATTATAATAGTTTTAGCAGTGATATATTTATAGCATTTGATGTTATAATCTATCTTGGAATGAAGTTCTATAATTCTGTTGATACGAGACTGAAATGAAGTGAATGTCTTCTATTTAATGCCACGACCCAAAATCCAACTAGTCGTGATAGTACCTAGTCTGACCCGTTAGGTAAGTCAATTAACAATTATCCAATTCCAATAGAATTTAATAAGACAATAAAGTGAAAGAAAATATCTGTATCTTATACATTCTACAAGGACTGGTAGTACAAATCATGAGCATCTTATATTTAGAATTTACAAAGATGGTATGGAATAAAGTAAATCATCTGTTTGAAATATACATGAACAGATCTTTCATAAGTCGAGAGTTACCATGAACAAGAGGCAGCTATAACCGGAACGCAAGTACATCTTTAAATCCAACTCTCGTCAAATGCAGGAACATCAGCATCCAACATCTGCACGCAAGGTGTAGAAGTGTAGTATGAGTACAACCGACCACATGTACTCAATAAGTAACAAAACTAACCTTAGGTTGAAAGCGTGACGAGCTGAACAGAGGTCGGAGTCCAATACCAATAATCAACAACAGTTCATAACAACATAATAATAATTGTACAAGAAACATACACATAAGATACTCATCTCGTTCACGGTTTCGAAAAAATAGTCATGCAGATGGGTTTTCAATGTCTTAGTCTTATGCGTCTTATGTTTTAATGATCTAACAAACTTGTCGTGAAGAATCAGATAGAGAACCTGGCCCACAGAATATGCATCTCATGTGAACTGGTCGAAGTCTGAAAAATAGCAAATAGATTAACGACCACAGGGAGGAACACAAAAGGGACCCGATGACCTGGTCCCTTAGAGTTCTCTGACACAAGCAGATCAGTGACTGTACGCAATCAATATAAAGAGGAACACAACAGGGACCTACTCCCTTACGGTTCTCTGACAAAAGTACAAGTCAAGTACACAGCTGGAACATAGCAGAAGAAAGTGACCATCAAGCAACTGTCACAAAAGAGGAACACAACTAGGACCTGCCCCTATGGTGTGTCCTAACAGAAGTACAAAGTCCACTATCCAGCTGGAACGCAACTGCCCAGAAGTGGCTGTGCAGACAGTACAACAGTCACTTCTCATTGGAAAGAAGCGTACACTAAGAGTTGACATCACTATCCATTGTGCTATCTTTTGTGATAAAACAACCTGGTGCAAACACGCCATTACTTGTGTATTCAGTGATATTCTCTCAAGAAGAAAAACATTCATCCGGAATTGAAGTGATTAGTGTATCAAGAACAAGAAGACAACTCCACTAAGGATCAGTTTCTAAATGATTGCATGTACATCTATAGTTGAGTTGTAATCTTGTTATTTGGTCGTCATTGTAATTCCTAGTTTGCTTTCTTAGAAGCGTTGTCTTAGGAACAAATCAAATTCGTAAACTTCTGAGTTTATGTTGTGACTAGGGATAGTCATAAGTTAAATCCTTTGTAACTAGGAGATTTATAGAGTGGCTTGTGGTGGTTCATCACACGTTAGTTTGAAGTCTTTACAATAGGGTGTTTGCAAAGTGGCTTGTAATAGGTAGATTACAAGTTAGTAGAGTTTAAATCCTACAAGAGTAGGTCGTGGTTTTTTGATCTCCTCGTGTGGGATTTTTTCACGTAGAAAATCTCTGGCCTTCTTTACATTTCAGTCTTTATTGCATTCTACGTATTATCTCATAGAGGACCAGGTACTCTATAGTTTGGTGGACTCATATAAAGTAACAATTGGTATCATAGAAGGTTTCTCGTATCAGGCTAACACCTAGGAAGGATCCTCAATGGCTACCGCACCAAACTTTGAAGAAGGACAATCAACCTATAGACCTCCAGATTCAATGGTCAATACCACGGCTGGTGGAAGACCAGGATGCATGATTTCATTATGGCAGAAGATTCAAAGTTGTGGGACATCATTTGTGATGGTCCACATGTTCCCGTGAAAAAACTTGAAGAAACAGGACCATTGGTGCCCAAAGGGAGAAAAGAGTACATTGACAGAAAAGTTGTAGAAAAGAACTATCGTGCCAAGAAAATTTTGATGTGTGGCATAGGACCTGATGAGTATAACAGAGTATCAGCTTGTGATACTGCCAAAGAAATATTGGAAGCTTTACAAACCGCACACGAAGGAACTACTCAGGTCAAACAATCCAAGATCGACATGCTCACCACTGCATATGAGCTCTTCAGGATGAAGGATGATGAGTCCATACAAGATATGCACACCAGATTCACCTCTATCATAAACGAGCTTCACTCACTTGGAGATGTCATTCCCAGAAACAAGCTTGTAAGGAAAATTCTCAGTGTTCTACCTGGGTCTTGGAAAAGTAAGGTAAATGTCATCACTGATGCTAAAGATCTACAGACTCTGACCATGGATGAGTTGATTGGTAATCTGAAAATATACGAGATGAAAATAAAGAAAGACAATAAAAGAAGAGATCCTAAGAAGCAAAAAAACCTGGTGCTTAAGGCTGAAAGTAGTGATTCAAGTGATGAAGATAGTGACATGGCCTATCTTACTAAGAGATTTCAAAAAATGGTTTGAAGAAATGGTGGCATACCAAAGTGGGGAAGTTCAAGTAAAACAAGGAACAACGATCTCTGTCACAGATGTAGAAAGTCAGGGCATTTCATCAAAGACTGCCCACTCGCGAAACAGGAGCAGTACAAGCAAAATCTTGACAAAGCAGGAAAAAGGAACCTGGTTCCAGAGAAAAGATTCAATGGAAAAAGTGTTGCAGACAATATCTTTAAGCAGGCTCTTGCTGCTTGGGGAGGCTCCTTGAGTGAAACCGAAAGGGAATCAGATGCAGAAAACAGTTCCATGATGGCAGTGGAAACCGAAGAAATGAAGTACGATTCAATGTTCGCTCTGATGGCTCAGTCAGATGATGATGATGAAGAAGATGAAGACAATGAGATAAACTTCAGGGATGTTCAGAGAAATCTGAAATCCTATTCTTCTAAGAAGCTAAGGTCTTTATCAAATGTCCTAATTGATGCCTATTATAGTCTTGAAAATGATAAGGAGATCCTTACCATAGAACTAGGAGAGGCCGAACAACCTAGAGATGATCTAGTGGTCTGTGTAGTGGACTTAAATGAGACCATAGATAATCTTGAACAAGAGAAGGAAGCCTTGAATGAGAGAATAACTAGTGTGGAAAATGAGAGAGACGATTTGATGGTAGTAGTTGTTGATCTAAAAGAAACAATAAAAGGGTTTAACAATGAGAAATACACGTTAGAAGAAAGAGTCGCATCTACTGAAGAGGAAAGGGATGACCTGTTAGTAATATGCATTGATCTAGAGGAAACCGTTGAGGGACTCAATAGAGAACATAAGAATGTAAGTCTTGGGAAAGGGAAGGAAGCATATAGTCAGTCACACATCTTGCTTGAAAATGTTAACTGTTGTAAAAACCAGTCTCTACAGTGAACTCGAGAGGAATCAGCAACTCCAAGCTGTGTTGGAAAAAGTAAGAAATGATCTTGAGAAATCCCTAAAATAGACCTGGTCCTCGAATGTCGTCACTACCATATATCTCAACAATAGTGGAAGCAAGCAGGGCATCGGGTTCCAAAGGGAGAAAACTCCCTACAACCTGCACAACAAGTATGTCATTATACCTGATAATTGGCTTTATACCCACTGTGGGAACAATTGGCATTTTAAAGAAAATTGTCAGGCCACGGTCAGTATGCTAAGAAGAACAAAGTGTTTTCTGATAGAGTGAATACTAGCAAAGGACCAGGTACCACTCACAAAAAGCGAATGTTGCCTGCGTGGACTAGAAAATTCCTCATTCATCCTTTTTATAGTAACAAGGGACCCAAACTAGTTTGGGTTCCTAAATCTAACCCTTGATGTGCATGAGCAAGGAGCAGTGAGAGGAAGCAGACTGTGATGGACTATTGACAGTGGATGCTTAAAGCACGCAGCTGAAAACATCATGAACTTCTTCTCACTGAAAGCCCGGTAGGAAGGGAATGTATCCTTGAGAAGGAAGTAAAAGGGTACATTCTCAGTGAATGAAAAGGCAGAAAGGTTCCTTTGGCACTCGAGTGGGAACGAGCACTATGTGAATGGCCTAAAAAGTACTGTCACCAATCGGATAACTAGCCAAGTAGTCTTAGTAGACAAATGAAACAAGAATAGTCACTCCTGCTAATCATTAATCTCCACAAGCTGGCGGTATGAGATGAGTGAAGTCGGAACCATGGCATGAAGTATTGGTATATGCAAACTTCTCACCTCTGAATAAATTAACTCAGTCGGACCTGGTTCATGGTCTGCCAAACTCAAGTGTCACCTGGACATGAGTTCACAAAAATGCTAAAGGAGGGGGAGAAGGGATCATGCACAATTTCTCAACACCAAGGACTCCACAGCAACATGGCGTAGCTAAAAGAAAGAACGGAACTGGAAAATGCTACATGGATGGTGCTCATCGCCTATGGAATCACCAAGAAACTCTGCGCAAAAGGAATGAACACTACTCTCTACCTTGAGAACAGGTATCAGACCAGGTCCCTCTTAAATCAAAACTCACTAGGAGCTGCAAATTGGAAGAAAGTGTCTTGTTCTTGACAACATGAAGGATCAGCTTGGGAAGCTCAATGCAAAAATACGAGCAAAGGAATCCTTCTGGTAAACAATCCACAAAATAAGGCCACAAGGTCTCCAACAAAGGGAGCACTAAACTGGCAGGAGATGATCATGGGATATTCAACAAGACACTCTCCCTTGCCAAGAAAGAAACGGTGAGGATCAATATGATGAACCAATCCTATCTCTGGGAAATATCTGAGGCTTCAAATAGGGAGGATGATAAAGTGACCAAGATGAAGGAGACTGGCGAAAGACAATGCAACATCATCCTCCACGTCTCACAAACCTGAGTGCACCTGTCATGATTCATGCCTCATCTTCTGGGAAACAAGGAAGCAAAACGAAATGACCTCATCAATAACTGGAGAGAAATTGCAAACACATTGAAGGGTTAGATTCTCTTCTGAGGGTCGATATGAATAAGGGATTGATCGGTGGAAAGCATCGCAGAACAGAAGACCAAGCTCCAGATATCTGCATCAAAGCCTCAAGTAGAGAATATTCTGGATAAATCAAGGTGAAGATGGGGTCACAAGAATCTAATGAAGATCCTGGTCCTCCATTTGTTGGCTGAGTAAGACACCATCAGGTAAAGGTAGCTAAAGTATTTTCTGACCAAGCTTAACTCACATCAGTACCATTGTAGGTAAACACACATGACGATCATAGAAGCTAAAGGTACAACTATGAACTGGGAAACGGGAGCTACTAAAACTTTGTTTAAAAGATTGCTCTGGCATCAGGTTCTTATATCTTAGGTTAGTAGTAATGTGCTTATTTTGCATGCCCTCCCAAAAACAAAAAAAATGTGTATTTAGCAAAATTAATTCAAATACCACATCATCCGACTTTTCAACGTCTGTATGTCATGTCTTGTCTTTCAAATCCTTTTGTCCCCTCTGTACGGTAACGCTTTCCCACAAACCTACCGTTGTTTTTAGGACTATTCAGAACCTGTTTCTTTCTCCACTCATCATTAGCCCCTCTTCCAATTAAACTTCTTTTCCCTCTCACGACAAGTCATGAACCTTCATCTCCATTGTATAGCTAGGATCTTCTCTTCATCTCTCTCTTTCTCTATCTACTCGTCTACCAAGTGCTCATCTAATGGCGATCGAACAATCGTCTCATTCTACCACTTTTAGCATCGCTCCCACTTCGTCACTTTCCTTGAAATTAACCCCAGAGCGTCACTAATTCACGCCTTCTACCACCTTACCCACTCCCGGTTTCTCCTCCACTCTTACTGTCTTCCTCTTTTTGTTAAACTCTGTTTACCATTATTTTGAGAACCCTATGTCTAGTCAATCGTATGATCTCATCAAAGAACATACATAAGGTTTTACTCCTCAAGCATCAGAAGCCCCTGAGGATGATCCTGACTAGTATATAAACTCCTCCATATTGGACTTAGTGACTCTCAAGGAGTCACCTGAAAAGGAAGCAGCTCATAACATCATGGCTATAACTGCTGAAAGTCTGATGAATGAAGGAGCTTATCTCTCGTCTGAGTATCAGGGGAAAGAAATTTCACTTCTAGGAAATGCAAGAACTACAGAATTCCTCGAGTCCTTGGCTCATGAGATATTCCCATAAAAGCCTTATGATGAACCCATTTCTCTTCCATGCAAGCTCACTCCTGCACCTCACATTCACTCCAAGTTCTTAGAGTCTTCCTCCAAATCACTCACTATCAGGTCAATACAGCAAGAGAACTTTGAGTCCTCGTTTCAAAAAAGTAAGAGGAGTGTCAAGACAAGGAAAAAGAGGAAAATGAATCCAAAAGATTTCATCAAGAGTGGGTCGGTAAACCAAATAGACAAAGATGCCTCGAAGGAACCTAGTTCCTTAGTACAACAATCTATGGCAACTCAATAGTCTATAAAAAAGGCCATTGATAAAACTATCGAGAAACAGAAAGGTCATATGTGAAGTACAGTAGCAAGTCTAAACGGAGTTCAACCGATCTAGTCGTGTCTGAGGACAATATTGTGGGGATGGCAATCTGGAAAGGAAAGTCTGCATAAGGATCTAGCAAACGAAAGAAGGAAACTGTTAAGGAACCTGGTTCAATAAGGTCCATGACCTGTGATGGTGGTCTGTGGCAGCAGAGATTAAGAACTCAGAAGGTGTTTTGGGGACGTACATTTGATCCAGCAATTTCAGAGATGGCAGGCATGAGACAAATTCTAGAGATTATGGAATTTCAATAATGGGAACACCTGTTTGAAGGAAGCATGCCTCTGGTGTATGAGGATGCAGTACAATCCTTCTATGCATCTCTTTTCATTGTTGAGGGGGATCACATCTGTGCGGTCATAAATGGGGTAGACATTGTATTCGATGCTTCAACATTAGGAAAGGTTCTCAGAATTCCATGTGAATGTATGTCCTCAGTTAAGGGTATCTGTGGAGTAAACTTTCGGAGAGCGATCATGAAAGAGCAAGCTATTCAACAGGGGGAACATGTGCATAAGAAGGTTTGCTTCCTGAGTATCAACTTCTCTTTGAACTAGTTAACAAAGTGCTTTTACCCCGCTCTGAGAGGCGATCCATTGCTACAAAATCAGATATGGTCCTAATGAAAGCACTTGATGAGTAGAAATTATGGGTTAACTTATGGCTTTCTTCTCACTCAGGTGTTCAGATTCTATAAGGTCTCCTTGGGGAATCCCAGAGTGGGCACACACAAGCAGTCCTTTTCTAAGACCACTCTAGAAGAATGTGAATGTATATAAAGAGTTGGTGGAAGCATCTCGACCATTTCTCAGCTGATTAACACTCAAAATATAGCTTCTGAGGAAATAAGAAGGCTGAGGGCTCGAAATGCCATTCTGGAAACTTAGCTCAGTCAATCAACCAAAGGACCTGATTCTGTAAGTGAGGAGGTTACACGACTATCACAAGAAAATGAGAGACTTCGAACTCAATTACTTGAAGAACAACTATCTGCAAATGCTAGACTGGACCTGGTTCTCAAAACCATTGCTGTTTCTTCCTCCAAGCCTCCTTCCTTAGTGTCCCCCTAGGATCCTCTTTGTGTCCAGCTATTTTTGCACCAACATCCTATGGCTGCTGTTTTACTTTTGTTTGCCTTTTTGTGTGATGGCATGTTGAACTTAACCATTACTGCTCCTGAATTGCTCGGTCCAATGTAAACATTAATGAAACAGCTTCCCTTTCATTGCTTGTACAATAATGTGTTCCTCTAGCTTCTTTGTTCTATCATGTTGTGTGTACATATGTGGCATGAGCTAGTTGTATTAGACTTCTTTATGATTATTACCTGCTTGAGCTCTTCTTAATACATGTTCTTTTTAATGATGCTAAAAGGGGGAAAAGAAAGAAGGTCTGAAATAAGGGTAATATACATGCTGAGAGAGGTGAGGGGTAATATGTTGTGTGTCTATAGGTAAGGGAAAATCTAGTCTGAGATTAAGGTGGAACTATCAACTCTGCGATTATGGGAAAATCATAAATAGGGAGATCTGCGATTAAGGGGGAACTTCGTGTAGTTCTGGCATCTCATCTGGTTATTTCTGCTCTAAACAAATACTGTCCATGCCTAAGTTTATCATTATCAAAAAGGGGAAATTGATGGGTTTTCAATGTCTTAGTCTTATGCGTCTTATGTTTTGATGATCAAGAAAACTTGTCATGAAGAACCATATAGAGAACCTGTCCCACAGAATATACATCTTATGTGAACTGGTCGAAGTCTGAAAAATAGCAAACAGTTGAACGACCACAGGGAGGAACACAACAGGGACCTGCTGACCTGGTCCCTTAGAGTTCTCCGACACAAGCAGATCAGTGACTGTACGCAATCAATATAAAGAGGAACACAACAGGGACATGCTCCCTTAGGGTTCTCTGACAAAAGTACAAGTCAAGTACACAGCTGGAACGTAGCTGAAGAAAGTGACCATCAAGCAACTGTCACAAAAGAGGAACACAACTAGGACCTGGTCCTATGGTGTGTCCTGACAGAAGTACAAAGTCCACTATCCAGCTAGAACGCAACTGCCCAGAAGTGGTTGTGCAGACAGTACAACAATCACTTCTCATAGGGAAGAAGCGTACACCAAGAGTTGATATCACAATCCATTATGCTATCTTTTGTGATAAAACAACTTGGTGCAAGACACACTATTACTTGTGCATTCAGTGTTATTCTCTCAAGAAGAAAAAGCATTCATCCGGCATTGAAGTCACTGGTGTGTCAAGAACAAGAAGACAACTCCACTAAGGATCAGTTTCTAAATAATTATATGTACATCCATAGTTGAGTTGTAATCTTGTTATTTGTTCGTCATTGTAATTCCTAGTTTGCTTTCTTAGAAGTGTTGTCTTAGGAACAAATCAAATTCGTAAACTTCTGAGTTTATGTTGTGACTAGGGATAGTCATAAGTTAAATCTTTTATAAGTAGGAGATTTATAGAGTGGCTTGTGGTGGTGCATCACAATTTAGTTTGAAGTCTTTGCAATAGGGTATTTGCAAAGTGGCTTGTAATAGGTATATTACAAGTTAGTAGAGTTTAAAGCCTACAAGAGTAGGTTGTGGTTTTTTTATCCCCTTGTGTGAAATTTTTCCACGTAGAAAATCTCTGGCCTTCTTTACATTTCAGTTTTTCCTGCATTCTACGTATTATCTCATAGAGGACCAGGTACTCTATAGTTTGGTGGACTCATATAAACTAACATATGCTTTTCAAGTATATCAGTGAAAACCCAATTCTTTTACCGAAATCACCGAAATATGAGTAGGTTTGTAAAACTGTGATTTTTCTCCAAAACTTTTCAACAATAAATAAGATGTTTCATTTTTCAGATAACATGAGGAAATTACATCTCTATGCCTACATGTCACTATGCAGGTGAAATCATGAATGTCACCAAAACAGGGTAGCAGAAAGAAATGCATCTCTATGCATGTATCTTAAGTACGCATGTCAAATGCAATGTATATCACTGATGAACTCATAAACTCACTTTCAGAGTACTCAATCTCACATTCTTACACTTTCCACTTAATATAGTCAATCACTCGGCATGCTCAAACACTCGGTACTATATATGGCCAATCCATATGACTATATATATCAAGTGCGCTCACTAGGGGGTGTACACACTCCCGAGGGACTCCTTCAGTCCAAGCGCTATAATAAGCTAGATTCAGGCATAAATCAATATAACATGCTACGGCGTGCAGTCCGTTCCCATAATATATAGCCATAAGGCTCCTTGCGGTGTGTAACCCAATCCACATATGTATAGCCATAAGGATTATTGCGGTGTGCAACCCGATCCACATATATATATCGTGATAAGGCTCGTTGCGGTGTACAATCTGATCCATATAAATGTATGATATCACTCACAGTACGACACTGAGGCTCCAACTTAGTGACAAATTTCTCCAGTCTCACGGGCTCACAACGCTCATACTAAGCAGTCCTGATCAATTATGCGAAATGTGATAATGTGCAATAACAGATACTGAGATATGATATGAAATGAGGAATGCGACTGAGTACATAACTTCAATTAAGCAAATAACGCAATAGCAAAGAACGATCACTGTGGGCCCCAATAGATTCAGCATATAGGCTAAACATGAGTTTTAGCATAATTTACGACCCAACTGTCCTAACACAGAGTGTACAACAAAAATATTTAGATAAGATAGCGATATTATTTCATGTAATCAGCTAAATCATAATTTACACGGTGCACGCCCACACGCCCGTCACCTAGCATGCGCGTCACCTCAACTTCAATCACATAACATGTAATTCGAGGTTTCATACTCTCGCACCAAGTTTAGAAGTGTTACTTTCCTCTAACAAGCCAATTCAAATACCGAGCAAGACAAACGATGCTCCAAGAATGACATCCCACGCGTACCGAACTCTGAACGGCACGAAACTAACCAAAAGCAACTCAAATACATCAAATAAAGTCCAAGGAAATAATTCCAAATGAATAAAAGTCGAATCCTTAATCAAAAATATAAAATCGGCCAAAATGTAAAACCAGAGTCTGCGTCTCGTAACCCAATGAAACTTACAAAATTCGACAACTCATTTCGACTCCGAATAGGTGTTCAAAACTCAAAAATTCACTCAATGAAACTTTGGACCAAAATCCCTAATTTTCTCTTTAAAATTCACAATCCAATTACCAAAAACGAAAATAGATTCAAGAAATATAACTAAAAACCGAGTAGAGAACATTTACCCCAATTCATATGGTGAAAATCGCCTAAACAATTGCCCAAATCCGAGCTCCTCAACTCAAAATATGACCAAATGAACAAACCCTCGATATTAAATATTTTTTGCCCAGTTGTTCTGCCTCGTTTCGTGTACCAAATAATCCCAAAACTCACTTTTGATGCTTCTAATGGTTTTCTTGTGAAATTTCATTCAAGATAGGCTTTTGAACACCCAATTTGGCCTTAAAATGAGGAAGATATGATGTTTTGTAGTTTTAAATGTAGTTTGGAAATTTGAGGGATAAAAAAATGACATTTTAATTATTTTACACCAGAAAAGCATCAACGAAAGAATTTTCGTTTTAGCGCCCAAAACTCATTCAGAACTTCCTGACACAAACCATATATGCGTTTCAATAATATAACACACCACGAACCTGCTCGCGCACTCAAAATACCGAAAAGATGTCATCTTGACCCGAAACTCTAAATCCTTAACCTAACTAGTTTCTCAACAATAATCCAAAACACATTCGATCCCCTCGGACCCCATTCAATCATACCAATAAGTATTAAAACACGATACAAACTTCTTCGAAGCTTCAAATTATATCAAACAACATAAAAGTCACGAATCACGCCTCAAATCAAACCTAAATAAACTTTGAACTTTCAACTTCTAAAACTCACGCTGAATCACATCAAATCAACTCGGAATGAACTCAAATTTTGTACACAAGTCTCAAATGACATAACACAACTATTTAAGTTCTCGAAACCACAATCCAAACCTGATATCATCAAATTCAACTCTCGGTCAAACTTATGAACTTTCCAAACCTTCAAACTTCCAACTTTCGCCAATTAGTACTAAATCCTTCTAGAAACATCCAAATGTAAATTCGGGCATTTGCCCAAGTATAAATTTCCATCAGGACCTAGTGGAATTATCAAAACTCCGTTCCGAGGTCAAATTCACAAAAGTCAAACTTGGTCAAGTCTTCCAACTTAAAGCTTCAATAATGAAATTCATCCTTCCCAAATCGATTCCGAATAACCTGAAAACCAAAATTGATGATTCACAGAATTCATAATACATTATACGGAGCTACTAATACCCTCAAATGGTCGAACAAAGTGCAAATGCTTAAAAAGGCCGATCGGATCATTACATTTAAATTCTCTCAATATTTTATTTTGCCCTCTCTATTCGGTGATGAGTTTAGCTAAAATTCCTATATAACTTCTCAAAGGTGTATTACTTTTTTGGGAGCAATTGAAGTCTTGGATTGAGATATTTGGATTTAGGCATTCTGGGATCCTCTTGATTCTGCAAAATGGGATATTAAGCTAGCGTTTGCACATAAATTTAGTTGAAACTTAAAAAAAAGATTTGTTTAAGTTGTGTTGATAAATAATTTTTGGAAGTTGAAGTGTTTGGACATACATTTTATTTGAAGAAAAATTAAAGCTTGTGAGTGGAAGAAAAACTCACCCAAAAACTGCTCTAAACCAGTTTTTGGGAACTTGATTTTTTTTTTTCAAAATTTTTCCCAAAACACGACCATATTCCATAAACAAACAATATTTTCAAAAAATATTTGAAAAAATATAGCCAAAATATATGGCCAAACAGGTGCTTTTTTTCTAATTTAGGATGCAAAAGCACTGAATAAAATTTGTTCCTTCTATACTTGGACTAGGTGAGGGTAGGCCCGTGATGACACGGGCCCAACATTTGGAAGCATTTTAAGTCAATACTCCTTTAGAGATAATTCTAATAGTATTATATTTTAATGGGAAATTACCAGCTATGTCCATTTATAAGTAGCTTATTATAAAAATTGGCCAATTGATAAAATATTACTAATATTAGCCAAATTAGCCAATTAGCTATTTGTAGCAAAAAATATCAAATTTTTGTTTTGTTTTGAGTGGGTGTTATTAGAATAGATTGGGCACAACTTAAGGAGCTTGAATCTCGGTTTTGGGATGATTTGGTGAAGTTTTGAGGTGGTTTGAATTGAAAATTCGAAGTAAAAGCTGAACATAAAAAAAATGATATATGTATCACATATGTATCATATTTATATCAATTGTGTATCACATGTATATCCATGTATAACTATGTGTGAGATACTTGCGTGATACATGTTTTATACATGTGTCGCAGAAGACTTTTTTGAACTCGATTTAATTACGAATTTTGATACAAAACCAGTCCAAATCACCTCCAATCTTCCTCAAATTTTGTATATTGACTTATCTATATATTTTCAATGAATTTCAACTATACCCATTGAAAAAGTTCCTTTTTTGTTTAGATTTTTGGAATATTGTATAGATTTTTGTATTTCATCACCTTATTTGCTACCCCGTCCATGAAATTTCCTTTCCGTCTTGTATCTAATGTTGCTAATCACGCTTAAAAATATGGAAGGTGGTTTTTTCATGTGATTCGTTGAGAGAAAGAACCCTATTATTTGGTTTTTCAATTTTTGTTGGCTAGTTTTTGTAAGTCTATGACTAATGGTTAGAGGTTGATAAGTTGAGATTTACTTGGGACATTTGTGTAAGTTTCCCTATTTTAATTCTTCGTCAAACATAAAGTCCTAATTTTTTTGTCTTAATTCAATAAGTGGAAGATTTATGTTGTAAAAATCAAACGACCTCCAATTTACAAAACCATCATAGTGAAATTAATGATCCTCTCGTACAATATGAAAAGCTTTTAAAGCTACTTAATAAAATATGGTAAGAGAAATTCTTTTTATATTAAATATTTATTCCTATTGATTTATCGAATTAACAAAAATAAATTTAAAGCACAATTATCGAAATACACTTAATAAATGGACTGAGTAATGCAATTCACAAATTAATGGACAACCTAATTAGATGCTAAGATAGGTCTTCATAAATCAAACCAACATATCAACACAAAAATGGCATCATATGCTAAAATTGTCAGAAAATGAGTTAGATTGTGACTTTCTCGGAAACTTCTCCTTTTACAATGCTATTTTCCATTCATAAAATATTTATGCTTATTTGATTTTACATTTTGCTAGGGAAATATTTAATTTCTAAATTTTTGTATAAAGACAATTGTGACACTTTAAACTAATATTTTTAGAATGTGTTCCTCCACCATATGATTTTTTTTTTTTTGGAAGTTTAAGGAAATTAATTAGTACTTTTTTATAACTATGAGAAAAGTCTAGGAATGTGAACACTTTGAATATATATTTAATTGTGCCATATCATAACTATGCATCTCTCATTCTATAACTCAACAGTGATGCCAAGCTGTTCAAATACTTTCTTGCACTTAGTTTGACTGTTCTTAGTTAACCCAACTAATCAATATGCAGAAAACTTTAGTTCCTTTAAAGATATCCATTATATAAATATTACATGTTAGCTATTTTATAATGTTAACTTTTGTTCTTCCTTTGTGTCAATTGAAAAATTATGAAATGCTTTACTTGATTGAGGATCAACTTGACCTTGAGTTTTGCACTTTATCATAATGATAAAGATAGATAATATATGTAGAGAGGAAGAGAGAACTTTCTTATTTCATCAAGTGTTGTCCAAACGAATACAATGTGTGCCCAAACCCTTTATTTATAGTATGACATTAAGGTAATACAAAGGAATGTCATCAATATGGTATTAACTATTGAGATCATGTGGGAAGACCATGGGAGGTTATGGAGGTGTGCTAGTTACAACTATAATGGTGAGAAGTAGTGGAGGTTATCTATATAATGGAGAAGAGTAATGGGAGATATACTCGATTAATGGACATTCATATGATATGTATTTCATAATATTAAAATAATAAGATATTTTTTTATAAGGAGGATTTACCTTTTCAGTTCCAAAGTAATGAAAATGCTTGAAGCATTAACGAAGCGGGTGGAATCGGGTGAAAAGAAAATTGAGGCCAATGACAAGAAAGTGGAAACATACAATTCCAGGGTCAACCAAATCCCGGGAGCACCCCCGATATTGAAGGGGCCGGATTCCAAGGAGTTAATCCAAAAGCCTTTTCCTCCGAGCATGGCACCGAGACCGATCCCAAAGAGATTTTGTATACCCAACATTTCAAAATATAACAGAACCACGGACCCGATGAGGTAGGGTATGATTCTGAGGAATTACAATCAATTGCATGTCAAAAAATAGAGAAATTGATGTTGGACTGCAAAATTACAAGGAATTGTATAAGGGTATGAGCTTCAAGGACATACCTGAAGCAAGAAAACGTATTAACTTCTATGCCCCGGCAAACAAAAAGGATTTAAAGCAAGAAAAAAGTGATAAAGAAAGATTAAGGTACAAATGTGTTCTTGATTGCCTTTTTGTTGTTCTAGAAATCTTCCATGGGTTAGGATAAAGACATTAAAATCAAAGCATACTTGTGATGAAGCATTTGATAATAGTAGGATTGATTATCATACAATTGCACATTACAATGAAAAAGCTGCAAGATAATCATATGTATAAGATTAAAGAGATGAAAGCAGATATCAAAAATGCATGTAATATAAATGTCAGTTATGGAAGTGTAAGAGGGCTAAAAGACTGATTTTAGAGAAACTAGAAGGCAGTTTTACAGATGGCTACAATAAAATTGAGGCATATGCCAATGAACTTAGAGAAAGTAATCCATAGAGTGATGTGATGATTAACTTGTTAAAAGATGCACTTGTTCAAGGTGTTAGAAGATTCTTGAGAATGTATATTTGCTTCCATGATCTTAAGATGAGTTTTAAGGAAGGTTTGAGACCTTTCATTGGCTTGGATGTGACCTTTCTTAAAGGGAAAGCTAAAGGTCAATTGTTAATTGCTGTTGGTTTGGACTGTAATAACCAAACCTATCCTCTAGCTTGGGCAATTGTATATAAGGAAACTAAGAGAACATGAAATTGGTTCTTGGAATTGCTTCAAAGGTAATTAGATCTCAAAGTGGGTGAAGGAATTACCTTCATGTCAAACATGCAGAAGCTAGTCTTTCTATTCTAGTTATTTATTTCCTCACTGTTAAGTCTATCTTATTTATGTCCTTTAACTATTCTTATTTCAATTTACTTTTATTTTATGTATGGATTGATTCATGCACTCCATAATGTGCTTCCATAGTCAAATCATAAATATTGTGTTAAACACATTGAGGCAAACTGGTGCAAAAAATGGAGAACATATGAGTTCAAGAAGTTGTTTTGGTAGTGTTCATGGTGCTCATATGAGGAAGACTTCAAGGACCAGTTGAAGAGCATTGGTAAAATGGATAAGGAAGCTACAGAAGCCTTACTCAAATATCCTCCTATAGCTTGGTGTAGAGCCTATTTTGACACAGTGTGTAAGAACCAAAGAGTAGACAATAATTTTACAGAATCCGTAAATGTATGGATTTTAGAAGCTAGGCAGAAGCCAATCATTAACATGCTTGAGGATATAAGGATTAAGCTAATGAACCAGTTGAGGGAGAGAGGAGAATCTGCTAGATTATGGGCTATATCTTTCAGTCCACATAGCATGAAGTTATACAATGAGTACCTCAAGATAGCTAATAGATGTGTTGTTAACTCCAATGGTGAATTTGGATATGAAGACAGAGAAGAGGGAGATAGGCACACTGTCAATATGGCTATGAAGAGATGCACATGTAGGGTATGAGATCTCACTGGAATTGCATGCCCACATGCCATTAAAGCCATTGAGTACAAGAAGATGGATCCTTTGAAGGAAATAAATTGGTGGTATAGCAAAGAAGCATACATGCTTACTTATAAACACAAATTGCAACCAGTCAGAGGTGAAATTTTTTGAAAAGTTGAAGAATCTCAAGTAATAAAACCACCTGAGTTAGTCAAGTTGGCTGGGAGGCCTAAAATCAATAGATCAAGGCAAAAAGATGAAGCAATCAAGAGTCAAGGTGAGTGGGGAGTTTCTAGGAAGGGAAGAGTTATGACATGCAGCAATTGTGGAGAGACAAAGCATAATGCTAGGGGATGTGACAAGGTAAGAATTAATTTAGTAATTTCATTCACTCATTAATGGATTTGTCTAACATCTCTAACTTGTTTAATAGCCACCCAACAAGGAGAAAAGGCAAAGAATGCTTGATGAAGATGAAGAAGTTGGGCAACATCCAGAAGAATAAATCAACCTTACTGCACTCCAGTGTATTCAAACAAGTCAAGGCCTAGAGTTTGTTTTCATGCCTACACCAAGTGTCTATAGTGAGACTTCAAGAAGTTCATTTCCTACTTTTGAGCATCCAGAACATGAAATAAAACCAGCTATAAGGCCTATGGTTGTGTTAGAAGAAACAACAAGGCTTCAACAGAGACAACAACCATCACAACCTTGATCAAAGGTGATCATAATGGTTTAAGTGTTCCATCAAATCTTCCTTACTTACCAGACAGCCTCACATGGAAGAGAAAAGTTGCTATTGCTGGAAGACAATTGGAAATGCAAAGTAGGCAAAGAATTGAGAAGTTGGTGCCAAGGAAGAGAAACAAATGATGTGTGGTAGTTGAAGTCTTTTGGGCTTGTAGTTATTACATTCTGACGATATAATCAACTGCTATTTTTTTGTTTAATTTGATGGTAAATTGGAGGTCATATTATGACCAAGGGTCTGTAAGTTTTTGGGGGCAAAATTTTGCATCCAACGGTCCATCAAACTGAAATTTGCTAAGTTAAGCATTATGCAGTTGATTTTAGTATTTGTTTAGTATCAGTAAGTAATATGCAGATTTTAGTTCTGCTGGTAAGCAATATGCAGGCAGATTTGTTTAGTTACTGACTTACTGTTAAGCAAAATGCAGATTTGTTTTGTTTTGTTTTAGTAAGCAATATGCAGATTTTAGTTCTGCTGGTAAGCAATATGCAGGCAGATTTATTTAGTTATTGCTAAGCGAAATGCAAATTTTAGTGTTGCTGGTAAGCAATATACATTCATGTAATTACTATTAAGCAAAATGCAAATTTTCTCATTTCAGTGTCTCATTTTAGTGTATCAATATGCAGTCCGATTTGCTGCTACTCTTATGAGTAAGGATGAAATAGATAGTGTCTCATTTCAATAAGCACATAACAATTCTAGACTAAAGAACCTGAAAACAACAACAACAACAAACCCAGTTTAATCCCAACATGTGGGGTCTGGAACCTGGAAACACCAAGTTTATATTTACCATGTACATATTTACCAAGCAGAACTAAGTTCACAATTACCAAGTGCAAAAGAAGTTAATACACCAAGTTCACTATTTGAAAACAGAACTAAAGAACCTGGAAACACTTCCTAATATCCCAGAAATAAGGCACTAAGTTAAGACTTTATATTTAGGACTTGGTACCAATACCAAGTTAAAACATCACTAAAACACTTCATTGTTTACAACTTAAGTACCAATACAAAAACTTGAATGTTGCACTTCATATATCAACTTCAGTTCATTAGCATTGCAGCAACAAATCCTATAAATATTGCCCATAAAATCATAATGACGATTTTCATATTTAGGACTTTCTCTTTCAATTTACGGGCTTTGTTCGCTTCCAAATTCTTTAAAGCCTTCAAGCCATCCACTCTTTCCTTTAATCTGTCCCTTTCAAATCGTATCCAAGTCGACTTCATATTGTTGAGTTTAACATTAGCGGTGTTGACATCCAATTTTGTCTCTCCTTTCTTCCAAATTATTTCTGTAAGCTTCTATTATCACTAATAATATAAGGTAGTTATTCTACTATATTATTTACACAAACTATGCCTATTTATTATTATTATTAAAACTATTATAGCTATTATTATTATTATTATCATTATTATTATTAATAATAATAATTCTATAGCTATCGTCTTTATCATTCATACCTTAATCGTATTTATTGTTACATTTCACGAAAAGCATTTTTATTTCATTTATATCACTAGTGAAAATATTTTTTGCAATTAACTTTTAAATATTATGAAATTATATTTAATAAATATTGTAGTATCTTACGATTAATATTTTATTTAAATATTAGTAATTGTGAATAGGTATAATAAATAAGTTAGTTATTTTTTTAATATTATTATTGACTATTAGAAGCCCAAAGAATTTGGAAGGAAGAAAGGAAATTTGGCCTAGTTAATAGCCCAATATTTTCTACTAATTCTACAGGCCCAAATTACTCCAAATGACACACCAATTCTATCCGATCTGCTAATGATCAAATGACCAACTCTTTGTTTCTAGATTATTTTTTTAGCGCAATTACTTTTGTACCCCTAATTAGATATAGCCAAAAGAATAGCCCCTCTCTCTTTTCACATGTAAAGCAATCTCTTTCCTCAAAAAAACTTTTTGACTTTCCAAATCACATTGTCGTCTTTTCAATTAACATAATATATTGCCTACTTTAAATTTCTATGACAGATATTATGTCACACCATTTAGTGAAGCTTCGGTAGAACGGTAGCACTACCGTTTCAAATTTTTTTTGAAATTCAAAATCACTAAAGTATCTCTCTTTTGGATTTCAAATTTTTATTTAATTACAATGAATTCTCGCCTCAAATCCAATGCCAAGAAGTCTAAATTGGGATCTTTTCTCTCTCTTTGCTCACATGGAGTTTCTCCATTTTTTCTTTTTTCTTGCTGCACAACATCCCAACCATTTTGGGTATTAATTTGAAACAAATCTGCTCAAAGTCTCAAGCAAATCTGAAACAAATCTTCTCATTAAATGATGAACGAC
Source organism: Nicotiana sylvestris (assembly GCF_000393655.2). Taxonomy (NCBI): domain Eukaryota; kingdom Viridiplantae; phylum Streptophyta; class Magnoliopsida; order Solanales; family Solanaceae; genus Nicotiana; species Nicotiana sylvestris. The sequence goes on from NC_091064.1 coordinate 16,241,730, forward strand.
TATTTTACTGTTCGAAACCCCACGCTCTTAATTTCAAACGTTAGAGGTAAAAATCCCGCCCATGAACCCTACTTCTTCACCTATAAATACTTGCATTTGAAATATATTGGAAAAAAGAGCTTTCGGAGCCGTTGCACCTCTCTTTAAACCCACAAGCTTCGGCCCCCTTCTTTAACCTTAAGCCCTTAGCCGCCCCTTTTACCCAAAAACTAGAGCCATGCCAAAGCTTTCAATTTATTTATGTCGGCATTTGACGATCTTCAAACGAAGTTGATCAAAAGCCGGTGATAGTAGATTTTCTTGACGCCGCCCTCAGTTCACTGCCCCCAAGCAGGTCTGTAGCCTTAAAATTTCCTTCTCCCTTTTTTTTTAATTTTTATTTTTGAGTTCCAGAATAAATGCTTGCTTAAGAATATGACTTGCTTTCTATGTAGAAATCATGCTTTAGGAATTATTTTATTGAAAAACCATGATTTGTGGTTCATTGCGTATTCTGGCAATAGAAAGTTTGAATAAGAATGACATGTGTTTAACTACATTCTCATATGAACTTGCGTATGGAATTTGCTCATAGTACATCCTATTATTAAACCTTTAGGTAATATGTCGTTTTCAGCTATTTAAGAACCATGTTTGTAGGCCATGAATTTTTATGGATTAGCCACTATTTACTTATTTAAATGTCATAAGGAAGAAGTACTCTGCTAAAATATTGTTTAAGAAAATGATTCACTGTTTTAAATAGTATGTGAACATGGATCTTGTTAAGAGAACTTGTTACTTTTAAATTAATCAATTAAATATTATATGGAGTAGCAGTAGCTTGACTCAACTGATCGGAAGCATGTTAAAGTGACATATATATATATATATAGTATGCCCATAGTATTTCTTAGAGTGGTAGCTAAAGATCATTCTTAGATCCTTACAAGTATATTTGCTAGGTAAATATTACGTTCTTAAGTTTTATAAAAACATCATTTACTTGCAACATGTATCCTATTTGAATTTTTTTTTTTTAAATTTGTTCCTTATCTCTATAATAATTAGGATACATACTCAATGCAATTTTGTCTTCGCCTAGCTTCATTGTCTCATTCTCTTTATGCTTGTTGAAGATTTAAGTCCTCTGCTAATTTGTTCTTTTTACTTTCTTTTTCTTTGCATACCATATACGCCGGAGCAACAAAGAGTCTCAAGCGAGACTCTACCGCTGTCAAAGCCGAACCAAGCATTACTCTCTCGTGGCTTCCTCCAATAGCATAACCGCAGGATTCTTCTTCCTAATTAAATTGAATAGAAGATTATTTATTATTCTATCTATTTTTGCTTAAGATACACTTTCTGATGACCTACATTTTATATGTATGTCTTGATTATTTGTTTTATCACAGTCAAGTCTTAATCTGGGTAGTAGGCCTTAATTTGAGTAGTAATAAAATCCCAATCTATTAATATAAAACATGGTGTTAGGTATGGAATGATAGATTTAACATTTAGTTACATTTAGTCATATTAAATCTATTAAAGTCCTTTAAAATCAGCTTAATATTTCACATGGAAAATATTTCTACTTTACTTCATGCTTACTTTCCTTTTTTTTATAAAAGTGCTAATCAATGCAAGTTTGTTTTCTAAGTCACCTACAATATTTGAAATTCATTCTTTTGTTCGGTTGATTTTTTTATATCCTTGACTTTCAAATTACTTCTAGTAAAAAATTAGTTTTCTTTAAACAATACAAATAATAGACATAATTCGCCCACCTGACATGCTTATGATTTCTATTTTCTTTATACTTTTGGAACTAATTCATTGTGTGTCTTTTGATTTAATCACTGTTAAATTTTAACGAGTACCAGCGTGCTTACTAAAATTGAGTATTTCATTATTTACTAATCCTTTTATTACTTATATTTAGCCTTAGCCTTAATTATCCTAAGTTTGACCGGTTAACCATATTTAATGGATCATATAGAGTGTTTAATACCTTCTCTATAAGATTAATTAGAACCATTACCCATAGCCTTAAAGGTTAAGTAGACCATAGAACAGAGTTAATTTTAAGCACTATTTAGCTAAAATTGGTGTCCTAATTCACCGTTAAAATAATTAGGTGACGGCTCTCTTTAACTAATTAAACCCGCAAAATTACCAATATGTTATACTCTAATTTGACTCGTGTTAAAATGGGGTATAACAGCATGGCGACTCTGCTGGGGATTCTAGGTTCTAAACCATAACAAACTTAGGTTAATTAATTTGTGTGTTTTTAATTGTTTATTATGCTTATTTGAATTGCCTTTGTGTGATAAACTGCTTTATATGAGTTGTTCATATATTCCTATTACTTTATATAATTTGTTATTCTGTTTCACTTCCTCCACTTCTGAAAAATTCACACAAAGCACACACATAGTGGTTATGTGGTTTGCGGCCGTGCACTTTTCAAAAAATACCTTTTAGGGGAAAGTTCGTGGGTAAGTCGATCAGCGGTGCAGCCGACAGTCACGGGTTTTCCACTCTCAAGTTGTCCGCTTGGGAGATGACCAGTCTAGCAAAACCCTTTCTTAGTCAGCCTAAGATAGAACCAAACCAAAACCCTTTTAAGACCATGCATCATTTTAACCTTAGGTGATTTAATACCCGAGGTGTATTAAATACATCAATTAACCTTACCAAAATGTCCGAGTGGGTTTTCAACCCCAAGTGACACCTTATCACGTATATGTGCATCATTTGAAAGGTGAATATGCCAATTATGTGGACCATTTGTGATCGCGCCCAACTATGCCTTATAAAAGGACAATGCGGACGTTGCAAATATAACCTGAGTATTTATGCCCAGAGTCGAATCCACAGAGAATTAACCTATCAATTACTTTCGTTGGACTTACTAAATTCTTTAGAATCAGCTTCCCCAGACGTTGTGAATAACAGTTGATGATATATTTAATAACTAAGATTGAAAGTCAATAAACAGTTGTAAACTAAATATGCTTAAGTTGTGAACAATAATGAGAAGGTTCTAAGGTAGTGATTTCCCCTATTGATGGAATCCCTTCTGTTTATGTTTCATATAGATTTACCAACACATCTCTATCAATCATGAACACTCTTTTTACCGTGAATCTCTCCCGAGTAATCACGATAATTTACTAGACGCACTCTCCCGAGATACGCTAGCTGGCTTTGTTTATTACAGTTCACTTTAGATTGCACCCAAGACTTCGTTATCCCTAATCCCGCCTTTAAACCCGCAGTTATAGATCCCTCTTATACTTTGGGAGTGATGTTGTTCAACAATTACCTAAATATGCACTCTCTCCCGAGTTATGCATACTAAATAGGCACAGCTAATTGAGGATCTTGTCAATTAACTACAACAAACACGTAGTTGAACAATTAGAGATTAAACTGGCAAACTATATTAACATAATCAAGAAGTTCATCCTTCAATAGGTTCCATCAAAACCCCAGACAAAGAATTTAGCTACTCATGACAATGGGTAAATAAACTATGAAAATATTCATGATCAAAATTGCCAGAAAAATAAAGAGAAGAAGAAAATATGATGTTTTGGGTGATCTCTCACACTTGTTTTTCTTGCCAAAATACTCTCTAAAACATTACATGCCTCTCTTGGGCGAGTTCTATTGTTTAATATAGGGTTTTGGGCTAAAAATCCCGTGTTTTGCGCTTCAGTCCCTCAATTTTCCGCGTCCTATCGCGGTCCTACCGCGGTTACGCTAGGACCGCGGCCAACTAGCCTCTCAGAATCCGCAACAGCCTTCTGCCGCGGTCCGACCGCGGTTACGCCGGGACCGCGGCAGTCCATCTCCAGTTCTGGTTTTGCTGCCTTCACGTGGTGTACTTAGCGGATATTGTAAGATTGACCTCTTTTCTCCGTAATTGATCCCAAAAGTACTCCATAGACTTCTTTTATTGTATATAGCCTGCAAAGCATGAAAAGCACTAATTAGAGCATTTTGTTATCACTTTTTACCATAAAAACTATACAAGAAGGTGGATCTTTAGGGCCTAATTATAGTCCAATTCACCTATTATCAACACCCCACACTTAAATCTTTGCTCGTCCTCGAGCAAGTTGAACCACAATTCTAGGCCTAATCGTTTGATGCATTACCCAGTTTATGTCACACCCGCCATTATGAAAGAACAATCTAAGTAGTGCAACAGCCACACCTCAGATGAAGACTCTAATGCCATGCCACACTCGTGCTTACTCTAGTTACTCTAAACAGAGGTGAAACTTGCTTTTTCTTCCTGAGTCACATGACCTCACATCACATTTCTGAGAGAAGTTCCACACACATAAAATCAAGCAGCAAGGAACTATAGATAGAACGAATCCACTCACTCTCAGCAAAGAATATTCACATGCCACACAGATACACCATAAGCTTGCCCTTAGTGTAATACTCTACTAATCGAGTTGTTCAGTCCAAGATCAAGAGGTCTTTATTTGGTTATAATGTAGGCTAAGGGACGGGTAGGATATATTTGGATATAGTGACTAACCTCCCTAAGCACTTTTAATACAATCGTTCCCTTTATTCCAATTTCCATGTTCAACCCAATCATTCTTCCACACTTGTTTCATAGGCTACCCCCACTTTTCTTTAGGTGCAACTAGCCTCTTTTTTTTCTTTTTTTTAAAATTTTTTTTTTAACAGTCATTGCACCATTCAAGTATTTTCCTGATTTTCCTTTTCTCACTCCATTACTACCCCACACTTTGACTTTTATATATTTTTTAATGATTCAAGTGCTTCTAGGAGGTACAGGTTCAAACAGTCAAACTATTCAAACACAGGGATGTAGGTTATTGTAAGGTTATCAAAGAACAGGCTTCAGGCTCGAAGGGGTTAACTATGGCAATATGTACTGGTGGATTCATAATTATACAGGCTACACAAGGAACTACCTCAATCATCTCTAAGGTCAAACAATTTCTATTTCGCTTTGCAAACACACAGGGCAAGTTCTAGGTATCGCATGCAAGCACAGAATACAAGTATTATCTCACACACACTTGGCATGTAACTCATTCCGAATTAGTTTGTCAACACACTCACGTGAGCGTTCAAGAAAGACAAGGTGTGCAGAATTAAGGCATAAAATTACGAGTCTACAAACGAGCCTAGACGTCGCACCCTCAAGTTCGTTTTAGTTATTTGCAGGTGTGTACATTACGGGTTGCATTCTTGCCTTCACCCATCTTGGTCCAATAGAGTCCTAAGGGTCCTAAAAATATTAAAGAAAAATCTACCTAACCCGGTTCAAGAAAAGCCCTTGGAAAAGAACCGTGGTTAAAAGAAAAACCAAGGAGGAATTACTACACTACCTAAAAAGAAAAATAAAATAAAAAAATCTAAATGGACTACTTCCCTCAAGAGTACTGTCCAAGTGGTCCGTCCTCAGGAAGAGTCTCCTACATTTATTTATTTTACAACCAATGTATATGTACACTAACAATACACCACTAAAACAAGTCTCCCACCCCACACAAAAAGAATATGGCATGTCCCCATGTCATAACACAAATAAAGTGCACAAGGGTAAGAAGACTTCCCTGAGAATCACTCGGAGTCGGAGACGGTGCTGGGATCACTCAGACCTGGCCTGCCGCTAAGACATGGCATCCATACGCACATGCAGGCCATCCACCGATGAGCGAAGATCTGCCACCTCTTCCTCCAAAGAATGCAACATGGGTCGGCTGGACTGTGATCTAGAGAACCCTGCCCCAGTATGCGGTCACCGAGAGGATCCGGCTCCATCATAGGATCTCCTGGATGGTGCCATGGGTGTTGGGGCATCATCCTCATTATCAAGCTCAATAGTTGTGGGTGCATCTCTGCCCACTGTGATCTTTGAAGCTCTGAATGCCGCTTTTGCGGGCAAAGCTCCATCTGTAGGATTGGTGGGGACACCATCCAACAGACACAACCTCGTCACAAGTGAGGGGAAGTAAAACCCCTTAGATAGCAGAGGTTACCGAAGGATCATTTCATCTCCAATAAGTCTCTCTGTGAGCACGTGATTTTTGTTTTACGCGACAATTACTCCAAAAGAAACAAAATAATAGCAATTGGTCTTGCTGTACATTTTCTGGATTTTTACGTGGCATTTTTGCTAGTTATTTGTGATTTTGCCCGTAGTTATTTTATTCAAACAAAAATAAAAAAATATATGTATATATGTCGTGTGAACCGTAATCCGTTTATTAAAAGAAAAATAAAATGTGTGCATCCTTCATTGTATTTTGTCATTAAGTGTTTAGTATAATTAAATGTTAATTGTGTGATAATTGTTGTTCAATGTTTTATAGGGTATTATTTGGCAAATTAATTTAAGAAATTAAAAAGAAAAAAAAAGGAAGAAAGAGTTTCGGACTTGGGCCAGTCCAATTTTTAAACAAACAAGCCCAAACAACCCAACCCAAAACCCCATATCTACCCGGTCCAGACCAGCTGACCTCAGGGGGGTCCAAACGACGCCGTATTGATCTGGTCTGATCTGGGCCGTTGATCTCAGATCGATCAACGGCCAGAATCACATTCCCCATACCCACGAACAAACCCGACCCGTTCAACCCCGGACCGACCCCAACCCTTTGCACTTGAAACGACACCGTTTCCCATTAGCTGAAGGATCCTGGCCCTTCATCTTGTCTCATCTGACGGCCAAGATCTATTCACCCACTAACTATATAAGCCTACCATCATACCCCATGCCCCATCCGAACACCCCCTACCTTCCATCGTCCTCACCACAGACCCCTTGAAACCCTAGCCGCCCCCTTTCCCTTCACCATTAATCCCAACGGCATGAACGCCGGTGGCCTTCACCTTAACACCCTAGGACCACCTTGACACCCTGAACATGAATCCACCAACCGTTCAGCTCGAATCCCATCCCACCTTCTCGAATCTTCATTTGAAGATTCGAGTCAAAACTCGATCTACACCGATCTGCCCTAGATTCATACCAGACAGTCCCCGGACCTCCCTCGTGACCAAACCATGCTTGGTTTGGTCCGAATCTAACCGAGGAGGCTCAAAACCCAAATCTGTCATCTAGGAACCATAGGAAACCCCAGGGCCTGGTCCGTGTCTGTTTGAGCAAAGTGATTAGGGTCTAATGGACCTTAATCGAAGTGTTTCTTATTTGAGAAACGCTTCGATTAAAGTCCGTTCAACCCCAAGAAGGGTCTAATCAAATCCGAGCTAAGACTTCCTGATTTTTAAGGTTTTAAGGTAAGTTTGTTTTATTATTATTCAATTCATGTGTGTTAAAAGTTTGTTCGCATGATTTGCTTTAAGTTTTGTTGATTGTGTCCTGCCCACCTTGCCCGAGCCCCTGTACATGGTCAAGTTTGTATTTTTTATTCACTGATGATGTGTGTGTTTTGTAAACTGCATATTCGGTTTGAATTTGTAATTGGTCATTCAATTAGTTCCCAATGTTATTTCTGTATTGACATTGCAATCTGAACCCTTGTTGATATTGTTTGGATTTCTGATTTTTGGCTACGATTGTACATGTTATGATTAGTATAGTCGAGTCGACATATGGCGTCAATTAATTTCAGTAGTTTGAATGTTAACAATTGAATCTGTTGCCTGCTGCAACTTTGTTTGAATCAGAGTAAGAATCAAGTATGGCTACTTATAGTTGCTGTATTTGAATCTGAAAATAAAAAGGTTGGATTGTTAGCTGCAATTTGAATTGGAGGGCATGTGCATTGGTGCACAACATGTGCATAAAAGCCCTTTTGATTAAAATAGTTTGACAGCATGTGTTGTCAGATTATATTCTTGCTGCCCCTATCTGCTTTTTAGTTTAATAAATGTTAAAGGGTACTGTCAGGAATATCATGGGAGGGTTTTATACTTAAAGGTTTGAGTGGAAACTGAAAAAGAAAACAGCACATGGGAGGGGTTTTCTGATTGATTAACAGGCTGTTCAAATGACCTGATGTTAGGCTTATAAAGGGGGGAACTTCCATTAGAGAGAGAAGAGAAAAAAAAGAGGGAGAACTGGGGGTTTTAAAAAAACAGAAAACTGAAAAGGCATCAGTAGGTTTTTCGAGACTGAAAATTGACACTGGATTTTTTAAAAGGAGAGGAAAACATCTTTGAGAGACATAGAGAGGCACATACAGACGCATTGAGAGAGGATATATACAGATAGAGAGTGAGCAAGAAACAGAAAAGCATACAGAAAAAATCAGAAAAAAAAAACTGTTTCTGTTTGGATTTCATTTGTTGTCAACCTGTTTAAGCAGTATTGATTCTTCCAAAGTCTCAACTGAGATTACTGGTGGTGTGTTGTACTTAGCTGATTCTTGGAGTTGGTCTGCCTGGAGTTTTGTTTCTACTACACTGCCTACTGCTGTCATTTTTCCACTTTTCCCTCGTCTATAATTGCATCTGGCACTGGGGATTTGTCCTGTTGTTGTCTGTTGTTACTGCTGCTGCATTTGTTGCCATTGTTACTCTGCTGACTTCCCTTCTTCTTCAATTGTAAACACTTCCAGGTACACAACTTCTGAAACCATGTGTTGTTGAAAGTTTGAAGTTTGAAGCAAAAATAAAGAAATGAACGTCTGTTTACTTTACAATACTTGTGTTCAAAATAGGTTAAATGGTAGTTTGGCCTGTATTTGTTTAAGTTAGTTCCAACTGCAATTGCTCTGTATGAATTATACACATCCTGATTGACATATTAGATAGTATTGTTTGTTAGATCAGACGTATTTTCAATGTGTATAACCATTAGGTTTTGATTCAGTTATGACAGTATAACATAGAATCGCGGCAAGCATCTGTATGTATTTTTGCCTAGACCTCTAAACTGTCAAATCTGTTATATTTGGTTTCATTTGATTTCAAGATAAACGTACCCCAAGCTAATTCTCATGTGGTGTTACGTTAACAGGGTGGCCATGTATGCCAACCCTCTTGTTAGATTACTTGTTCCTATATAGGTTCGATATGGGTTTCGATATAGATTCCCTGTTTCGAAATAATGCGACGACTTTTTGAGTTCAATTAATAGTAGTTTTCCTAATAAACAGCTGATTTCATTTATCAAGCCCAAATAAGCTAGTTTTAAAATTCAAACTTGAAGGTCGTTTAATGTAAATTTAGTGTACGTTATTAGTTTGCTTGCAATCTCCCTTAGCACATTAACAAAGTTTATTCACTCCTTGAAGACAAGGCATGAGGTAATTCTCACCTCATAAACAACCAATTAGGTAATCAAACAAAATTCGGATTCGTCAAACATAGTAGAGATTTAGTATGTAGTTGCTTAAACAAGTAAGTTTGGTATCTTTCTCTTTTATTTTTTAGAGACAAATGTAATAGAAATGTAGTTGCTTTAGGATATCCTTTTTAAAGGTAATGGGACGAGCCTCGTCAAATAAAGACACACATCGCGGGGCCCTCAACAATTGATCATAATAAATACATAAGTTTTGGGATGGACCGTCTAGAAAAGTTCACTCCTTCCCCAAAGATAATAACGCGTTAGGCTCTTTCAGGCGCGGCTTAATTAAATTACATTCTTAAACTCGGGTGCACATTGATGTGACCCGAATCCAAATCTCAACGGAGTCGAAATGTATTAATAACTACGGGTGCATTGATTGTGACGTGGTTCGAGATGCATTTTCACAACGTTGCAATTCTATAAAAAAATAAATGATAATAAAAGCGGTTTAAACTTAATAAAAGCACGTAAGTCATAACATGTATTTAAATCAGATATTTAGCCATTATAATAATTTAAGCGACCGTGCTAGAACCACGGGATTCGAGGGTGCCTAACACCTTCCCTCGGGTCAACAGAATTCCTTACTTAGAATTTCTGGTTCGCAGACTTCATTTGGAAAAGTCGAAAATTTCCTCGATTTGGGATTCAAGATAAACCGGTGACTTGGGACACCAAAAACCAAACCTTTCCTAAGTGGTGACTCTGAATTAAATAAAAAATCCCATTTCGAATATTGTCACTTAAATTGAAAAAACTCCCCTCGCGCATTTTTACCCTTCGGGGCAGGGCGCGCAAAAAGGAGGTGTGACACTCTCCATATCAAAGTCTTTCTTGGTGACGAAGCACCACACCAATAGAGCCCTTAGGTGGTTCACATCTGTCGTGTTGCCCGTGGGCAATAACCGGCTACAAATAATGGTGAGCCAGCACTTAGCCGCATGTGTGAACGACTTGGAGTGAAGGGTAATATTTTCCTGTAGCCAGATTGGTCGACCCCCTGCGCAGATTGTCTCAATCATAGTGTCCCAAGTGACTCCTTGGGCTTCGTGGTAATGATCAATGTCACTAGTGAACTGGGGCAGCTGCAAGACCTGGCGAATCTTCAGAATTGAGTCATCTACCACCCTGCCCCGCACAATCACAGACCGGCACAAATGTTCCGGGCAGTTCGCGTAGAACTCCCGAACTAATATTGGGTTTGTCGTCTCAGGTTGATCAAACAAGAACTCCATCTCTCTCCGTCTGATTTCCTCATACATGTCTGCTTTTTCCATACGAAGGGCAGCCCTGTTAACAAGAATCTCAGGGATAAAGCTTTTGGTGGCCTTAGCATGAAACGCGTCCTCTGCCTCCTGTGACTGGAACCTGGTGACATCATATATTGGCATTTGGGAAGTGCTTGCCGAGCTCTTTCGCCTTTTTTGGGCCATATTACCTGCAGACAATTCAGGGTAACAATCAGATGCATCCTAACATGTGCCAGTCGGATGGGTACTCAGACTTTGCCCCTCGATGGCACCAAACAGTTTCTTTTTGTCAATCAATGCCAGTATACCCAATTAGTAAGGTGCCCAAAGTTGACAACCTCCACTATTGCCCTCACACCAATATTAATTCTACAATTCCTCCATATAATACCCCACACAATCTCCCACAAGCGAATTATGTCAAATGCTACCACTACCACAAACTAAGAAGGGCACAAAGTGCTCCAAAATTTTACAACACACCCCAATTTTCAGCCATTTAGACCCCTCCACCAAGCTTCACCCTAAAAAATTTGTATAGGCCTCCAAACATTCTAAAAATCGCCCCCAAGTTAAGCACAATGAAAACCTAACCATTTAAGCATCAATCATTTCCAAACGAAGCAAATAATGGAGAAAAGGAAAGAAAAGAAATAAAGAAAATAAAAATTTTACACTAAAACACTACCTAGGGTTTAATTGAAACTAATTTAGACTACTCATGACACTAAGTTATGTAAAAGAAAGAGAAAAGAATAGAGAAACTTACCTTGAGGATGGATGGAAGGGATAGGTTGTGGAGAGAGAGAGATGGAGAAGAAAGGAGGGGAAACAATGGGGGTTTGAGGGATAGGAGATGGTGTGAAAGAGAGAAGAGAAGAGAGAAGGGGATGGAGGAATAGTGGGGGGTTAGGTTTATTAAAAAAAGGGGGGGAGGGAGAAAAAAATTAATTCTGCAACTTACCTGGCCCGCGCTGGTCTGCCGCGGTCCTACCGCGGTTACGCTGGGACCGCCGTAGACCTCTTTCAGAGGGGGTATTTGACCGCGGTCCTACCACGGTTACGCTAATACTGCGGTCTGGGCGTGTTCCTGCTACTTTTTTTTCATGAAGTTATGCATTACACTTACAACTCATTCGTGGGTTGCCTCCCACGCAGCGCCTGATTTAATGTCGCGGCACGACGCAGATGAGCGCATTTAAGGCTCGCTCGACCTTTGTGGTTCAGTCAGGTGTAGCTCAAACACTTCCTTTGGTTCGCTCATGCCCACATATAGTTTCAATCTCTGCCCATTGACTCTAAATGTACGAGAGTCTTTCTTTGTGGCAATCTCGACAACACCTGAAGGGAAAACTTCGACCACTCTAAATGGTCCAGACCATCGTAACCTGAGTTTACCCGGAAATAGACTTAATCGTGAGTTATAAAGCAACACCATATCTCTAGGATTGAAATTTCGCTCCACAATGTTCTTGTCGTGCAACCTTTTCATTCTTTCCTTAAACAACCTTGTGCTCTCAAAAGCAAGATGTCTGAACTCGTCGAGCTCATGCAATTCTGTGATTCTCGTTGTGCCTGCAGCCTCGATGTCTAGATTCAGCTGTTTCAGTGCCCACCACGCTCTATGTTCAAGTTCCACTGGAAAATGGCAGGCCTTCCCGAACACCAGCTTATATGGTGACATACCAATCGGTGTTTTAAAAGCAGTTCTATAGGCCCAGAGTGCATCATCTAACTTTTTCGCCAAATCAGTTCTTGTGGCGTTCATAGTCTTGGTTAGTACACTCTTTATCTCTCTCTTGGACACTTCAACCTGCCCACTAGTTTGCGGGTGATAAGGGGTAGCCACCTTGTGGCGTACATCATACTTTGCAAGGAACTTCTCGAAAGCTCTATTACAGAAGTGAGTGCCTCCGTCACTGATGATCGCTCTTGGTGTCCCAAATCTGGTGAATATGTTCTTCTTCAAAAAACTCACCACCACTCTTGCATCATTAGTGGGAAACGCTGCAGCTTCTACCCATTTGGACACGTAATCCACAGCAACAAGTATGTACTTATTGCCATAGGAGCTGACGAAGGGACCCATGAAGTCAATCCCCCAGACATCAAACACTTCCACCTCTTAAATTGGGTTCATGGGCATATCATGGCGACGAGAAATGTTCCCGGTCCGCTGACATTCATTGCAGCCCTTCACCCATTGGTGCGCATCTTTAAACACTATTGTCCAAAAGAATCCGGCCTTAAGCACTTTCGTAGTTGTCATGACCCCTCCAAAATGTCCTTCATAAGCCGATGCGTGACAAGCCTGCAAAACAGAAGATTGTTCTATCTCGGGGACACACCTCCGGATCATATTGTCAACACAAATTCTAAACAGGTAAGGCTCATCCCAATAATACATGCGGCAGTCATGATAAAACTTTTTCTTTTGTACAGATGAAAGGTCATAGGGAACTATACCGCAGGCCAGGTAATTTGCAAAGTCTGCATACCATGGCGCTTCCTCAAGATTAGTAGCGAGCAGTTGCTCGTCTAGAAAGGTTTCCAGAATATCTTCAACCTCAACTGCATTTTCAGCTCCCTCAAGTCGTGATAGATGATCAACGACTTGGTTCTCTGTGCCCTTACGGTCACGAATTTCAAGGTCAAATTCTTGTAGCAGCAACACCCAACGAATCAGGCGCGGCTTAGACTCCTTCTTCTCAATCAAGTACCTGAGAGCTGCATGATCAGTGTATACAATTACCTTAGAACCAATCAGATATGATCTGAACTTGTCGAAAGCAAACACCACAGCCAACATCTCCTTCTCAGTCACAGTATAGTTCAGTTGGGCTCCACTCAGCGTTCTACTAGCATAGTAGATTGGATGCATCAGCTTGTCCTTCCGCTGTCCCAACACTGCCCCCACTGCATAGTCACTGGCATCACATATGAGTTCGAATGGTTGCTCCCAGTTGGGGGCAACAATAATAGGTGCTGTGACCAGTCTCTTTTTCAGCTCCTCGAATTCTACCCTGCAATCATCAGAAAACAAGAAAGGGTGATCTTTTTCTAACAACTTACAGAGAGGGTTGGCAATTTTTGAGAAGTCTTTTATGAATCTCTGGTAGAAACCGGCATGCCCAAGGAAGCTTCCGATTGCTTTGACTGAAGTTGGAGGAGGTAGCTTTGCTATTACATCCACTTTAGCACGATCTACCTCAATTCCTTTGCTTGACACCCGGTGCCCCAAGACTATGCCTTCTTGTACCATGAAGTGGCACTTCTCCCAGTTCAGAACCAGGTTAGTCTCGATACACTGTTTCAGCACACGAGTCAGATTTATCAGGCACTCATCAAATGAGTTCCCTACCACTGAGAAGTCATCCATGAACACCTCCATTATGTCCTCTACCATGTCAGTGAATATGGCCATCATGCACCGTTGGAATGTGGCGGGTGTGTTGCATAGGCCAAAGCGCATCCTCCGAAAGGCATAAATGCCATAAGGGCAAGTGAAAGAGGTCTTCTCTTTATCCTCTGGTGCAATGGAGATCTGGTTGTATCCTGAGTACCCATCCAGAAAACAGAAGTGTGACCTCCTTGCCAGTCTGTCTAACATCTGATCAATGAAGGGAAGTGGGAAGTGGTCTTTCCGGGTGACTAGATTTAGCTTTCTATAATCCATGCAAATTCTCCAGCCCGTGACTGTTCTTGTAGAGATCAATTCATTGTTATCATTCTTAACTACCATCATGCCACCCTTTTTAGGTACACATTGAACTGGGCTAACCCAGCTGCTGTCGGAGATTGGGAAGATAATTCCCGCGTCTAACCACTTTATTACTTTCTTCTTCACCACTTCCTTCATGTTAGGGTTCAGCCTTCTTTGGTGTTCCCTGGAAGGTTTGTGTCCCTCTTCCAGTAGAATTTTGTGCATACAGTAGGCGGGGCTGATCCCCTTTATGTCTGCCATGGTCCACCCAATGGCAGTCTTGCACTCCTTAAGTACCTGCAAGAGTTGTTGCGCCTGCACATCTAACAAACTAGATGAGATAATAACAGGTAATGTTGACTTAGGTCCAAGGAATTCATACCTGAGATGGTTGGGCAATGGCTTTAACTCCAACTTTGGTGGTTCTTCGATAGATGGCTTGGCTGGAGGAGTCTCTCGATTTTCCAAGTGCAAGGGCTCAAATTCTAGAGTTCTATCCCAGAACCCTCTACCCTCTAATGCCAACACCCATTCCGCCAGTTCCTCTCCATTCACCTCATCCAAATTCATTAAACATGCAGCAAGGGGGTCCTCAATGGTTAGCACCTCATCATCAGTCTCTACGATTACATCCACGGCATCAATAAGAGAACAATTGGCGAATTCACTTGGTCGCCTCATAGATTTCTGCACATTGAATGTTATCTCATCATCGGTCAATCTCATCTTGAGCTCCCCGGTTTCACAATCAATGAGAGCTCTCCCTGTGGCCAAGAATGGTCTTCCCAAAATTATGGGAATCTCTTCATCCACTCTGCAGTCTAAGATCACAAAATCTGCAAGGAACACAAATTTCCCTACCTGAATTAGCACATCATCTAAGATACCAGAGGGTCGTTTCATTGTCCTGTCAGCCACCTGCAACAACATAGAGGTGGGTCTAGCTCTTCCAATGCCCAACCTCTTGTAAATCGCCAGGGGCATAAGATTGATGCTGACCCCTAGATCACACAGTGCTTTAGCAAAAGCAAAATTACCAATAGTGCATGGAATTGTAAAGCTCCCTGGGTCAGACAGCTTTTCTGCAGTTGGTCTAGTCACCACTGCACTACATGTCTGAGTAAGAGTAACTGTGGCCAAGTCTTGGAAATTAAACTTTCGGGACATCAAGTCCTTCATCATTTTTGCATACCCAGGCATCTCCTTCAAAGCTTCAATCAATGGTATGTTTACTTGGATTTGTTTCAGCATTTCGAAGAACTTCTTGTATTGTTCCTCCTTTTGGTACTTAGCCAGCCTCTGAGGGAAAGGTGCAGGAGGTCTCTTCTTTCCAATCAATTGGGATTGATCCTTATCAGCTGCTACATCAACTACTGGTTCCTGGACTGTCTCAGCTTCTTTCTCGGTCGCATTCTGAATGTTATTTTCTTCCTGGGCAGGTTGAACTGGCACCTCCGTCAGTTTCGTTAACTCATCCAGCTCAATGGGCACTGGTATAAGTGTCTCAGCTTGTCTAGTTTCTCGAGCCCTCTCTTGCTCTACATCCAGATTTCTGCCATTACGTAGACTTACCGCCAGCAGCTGCTTTGGGCCTTGATCTTTTGGATTTATCTGGGTGTCTGCAGGTAGTGTCCCATGAGGACGATTGTTCAGAGACATAGAAATTTGGCCCACCTGCACTTCAATATTCTTGATTGTTGCATCATGTGCATTCACTCTCTCATTAATCTTTGCATTAGACCCAATAACCTGCTGCATCATTGCCTCAAGTCTAGCAAACCCATCTTCCTGCCTTCCACCATGTTGCTGCTGAGGAGGGTGATACCCCTGCTGCTGATTCTGATTATTACATCCCTGTGGCCTTAGGAAAGGTGCCATATTATTAGGGGGTCTCATACCTCCCATGTTTCCATTGTTGAACTGTGGATGTACTGGCCTGTATTGCTGATTTTGCTGGGCCCAATTCTGACCACCCTGTCTCTGGCCTCCATAATTAGACACATAATTCATGTCTTCAGGGTAGTGGTGATGATCATGTTCTGTATTCCATTGGTTACCGATTGGCTGACTAATGCAAGATGCGCACAAGCCCCCATTTGTAGTATCTACGATGTGTACCTGCTGCTTCTGCCTGACTCTTCCACCTTTTTGGTGAGTATACTCATCTGTGTCAATAAGGTGGCCATATTTTCAGCCATAGAGTTGGATGGATCTAAGGGCACTGAGTGAACCACTGGAGTTATAGGTGCATTCCTGGTT
The DNA here is from genome assembly GCF_000393655.2 of Nicotiana sylvestris. Classification (NCBI taxonomy): domain Eukaryota; kingdom Viridiplantae; phylum Streptophyta; class Magnoliopsida; order Solanales; family Solanaceae; genus Nicotiana; species Nicotiana sylvestris. The sequence continues at coordinate 16,258,246 of NC_091064.1, forward strand.
GTCCATCCCGAATTTTGTGCCATCTTGTCAAGCAGACTCTGGCCTTCTCTCCATGTTTTGCTCAAAAATGCTCCACTAGCTGAAGCATCAACAATGTTCTTCACGCTATCTGACAATCCCATGTAAAACCGCTGCCCCAACATCAGATCTGGAATACCATGGTGCGGGCATATGACCAGCATCCCTTTAAAGTGCTCCCATGTTTCATGCAGTGTCTCCATTGGTCTCTGTTTAAAACTCAAAATTTCATCAATTTGTTGAGCAGTCTTATTGGGTGGGTGGAACTTGTTATGGAATTGCCTGACTATCTCATCCCAAGTTGTTATAGAATTTATGGGAAGTGAGTTTAGCCAAGTCTGGGCAGCTCCTGTCACTGAGAATGGAAACAATAACAGCTTGATTGCTTCAGGAGTTACGTTGGGTTGCCTTTGGGTTTTGCAGATAGAGAGGAAGTTCTTCAAGTGCTGCTGAGGATCTTCGACTTGCGACCCCGAAAATAGTCCCTTGTTCTGCAACAAGTGCAGCATGTTATTCGTAATTTGGAATGACTCAGCCTGTATCTGCGGAACTACAATGGCTGTGGACAGATTTTCAGCTGTGGGTTGTGCCCAGTCATAGAGAGCAGCCTCTGGCACTATTGGTACCGCTGGGTTTTCCTCGTGATCCCCCATGACTGTTTCGAATTGTGCAATTGTTGGTTGTTGTTTGTTTTTCCGATTAGCCCGATTCAAGGCCTTGAAAACTTTCTCGGGATCTGATAATGCTTCAAATACTTCACCAAATCTCGATGAGTTTCTAGGCATGCACTTCTTTCAATTGTAATTGATAACACCGTTAATTCCCCGACAATGGCGCCAAAATTTGATCGCGTCCAACTATGCCTTATAAAAGGACAATGTGGACGTTGCAAATATAACCTGAGTATTTATGCCCAGAGTCGAATCCACAGAGAATTAACCTATCAATTACTTTCGTTGGACTTACTAAATTCTTTAGAATCAACTTCCCCAAACGTTGTGAATAACAGTTGATGGTATATTTAATAACTAAGATTGAAAGTCAATAAACAGTTGTAAACTAAATATGCTTAAGTTGTGAACAATAATGAGAAGGTTCTAAGGTAGTGATTTCCCCTATTGATGGAATCCCTTCTGTTTATGTTTCATATTGATTTACCAACACATCTCTATCAATCATGAACACTCTTTTTACCGTGAATCTCTCCCGAGTAATCACGATAATTTACTAGACGCACTCTCCCGAGATACGCTAGCTGGCTTTGTTTATTACAGTTCACTTTAGATTGCACCCAAGACTTCGTTATCCCTAATCCCGCCTTTAAACCCGCAGTTATAGATCCCTCTTATACTTTGGGAGTGATGTTGTTCAACAATTACCTAAATATGCACTCTCTCCCGAGTTATGCATACTAAATAGGCACAGCTAATTGAGGATCCTGTCAATTAACTACAACAAACACGTAGTTGAACAAATAGAGATTAAACTGGCAAACTATATTAACATAATCAAGAAGTTCATCCTTCAATAGGTTTCATCAAAACTCTAGACAAAGGATTTAACTACTCATGACAATGGGTAAATAAACTATGAAAATATTCATGATCAAAATTGCCAGAAAAATAAAGAGAAGAAGAAAATATGATGTTTTGGGTGATCTCTCACACTTGTTTTTCTTGCCAAAGTACTCTCTAAAACATTACATGCCTCCCTTGGGCGAGTTCTATTGTTTAATATAGGGTTTTGGGCTAAAAATCCCGTGTTTTGCACTTCAGTCCCTCAATTTTCCGCGTCTTATCGCGGTCCTACCGCGGTTACGCCAGGACCGCGGCCAACTAGCCTCTCAGAATCCGCAACAGCCTTCTGCCGCGATCCGACCGCAGTTACGCCGGGACCGCGGCAGTCCATCTCCAGTTCTGGTTTTGCTGCCTTTGCGTGGTGTACTTAGCAGATATTGTAAGATTGGCCTCTTTTTCTCCGTAATTGATCCCAAAAGTACTCCATAGACTTCTTTTATTGTATATAGCCTGCAAAGCATGAAAAACACTAATCAGAGCATTTTGTTATCACTTTTTACCATAAAAACTATACAAGAAGGTGGTTCTTTAGGGCCTAATTATAGTCCAATTCACCTATTATCAATTTGCTCTAAATTTATTAAATCCTAAGTAAATGAGCATGACCAACTTTTTATGGTATTTATGAAATCTTTTGAATTACACAATTAACGAGAAGTTTAAATATGAGAAAATATATTTTAATATACTTTCTTTTGATGAAAATATACTTTCTTTGGACCACAAAGAAGAGGTTTAAGCAGTTATATTTTACCATTTTATTTGCTTTTCAAAAAATAGAATTATTTAATTAATTTACATCAATGGGATGATACATAATGGCATATTTATCTTTCAAATACACGTTAGGCCTACCTCTGGCACACAGAGGTCCCCCGCATATTAGAACGCACTATTATTTGTTATGCTTTGGAATTTGTCACATGCTTTGCTTGTTTACTTGCTATGTTACTTACTCGACTTTATTATTTTCACTAACATTATCTGTTATTTTTCAGAAAAAGGAAGTATTAACTATCCAACTTGCTTATATCATTTCCCTGAATTGATAATAATAATCACCAATCATTCCGCGCATAACAACTTTAGAGGACCATTTTTGTATTTACTTAGGCTCAAATTTCTTTTAGGTCTACTCCAATTCTTAGAGTCTAATTAAGATATCTTTAGTCTCTCGGTATCTTCTATTTTTATAAAGTACGACGTCTTTCCCATAATATTTCATAATATTTCACTCCCTATAGCAAGATATCACTCTTACTTCTTTAAATTTTAAAAAAAACTGTCGTAATATTTCATAATTAGAAAATATTTTTCCCATCTAATCCGTGAGTTAATTTTATTTGCGTTCTTTTCTTAAAATATAGTTACATATTTTTCAAATATTACCACTCATGCCTCACCAAATATTCGTACCTTCGATTCTTCTCGTAGCTCTATGTTTCATAAAATCTACTTACTATTCTAACTATTTCAACCTTTGCCAATTCTCATTTATATATTGGTAGATGTCCAAACTTGCGCAATCTACCGAACAATAGAAGACCACTATTTTGGTCAATTTGCATTGTCAAATTATTCTAAAGTTTTTTACCTATTCAATTCAAGTTTCTGTATCGTCTTATTTCAGATCGTCGAGATTAATCTTCACGCACCTGTTAATTCTAAGTTTTGGCACGTGAGTCGAGGTACTATCCCATAAGTCTCAAATTGGTTGATAACATATTTCAGGCCTCGACAACTTTATGATTTGCCAATGCTAAAAATAAATTTAGAATCATTTCATGTCCAAGTCTAGATAACAAGTCATTCTCGTCCATCCATTTTGCAACATAGGCCATCGTTAACATGGATTAATCTATATAATCATATATTCTATTATTTTTATGCTTTTATTTCATTATGATGAATACGCTAACACTTTATTTTTGTTTGTAAAGTTTTATTTTTCCTTTAAAGGTTGCCTAGCATTGAACACTGTTTTGGCTGCGAATCTGCATAAAGGACGAAGCTATAATGGCAAACAGATTTGAAGCATTCAGTACCGGTATGAGATCGTTGCAAGCAGAAGGTGAAGATACCGAGGCAAATGTGATACAAAGAAACTTGTTGGTTAATCTGGGAAGAACTTTCAACCTTCTTCCAAATGCAACTTCTGCTTCTAGCTCAAACCGAAATATTTGCTTAACCATATCTCCTTGCCTAGCTCATACTTATGCAATCTCTACACAAGTTCCATTAACCTGCAACCCCAATCAAGTCATGATAATGCCTCCCAAAACCACAACTCCATTTGAAGAAAGCAAGCAAAACCAACTAGTAGTATGCCCTCATAAGAGACGTGGAAAAGAAATCGAGCAAATTTGCCGTATAGATTTGGATAAAGAACTCCGTGATTTAAAGAAAGCCATTGGAGAAGAATTGCAATCAAGAAATTACTAAAGTCTACGATATGAAGAATTATGCCTGCATCCAGATACAGAACTCCCACCAGGGTATCAGATGCCAAAGTTTAATACTTTCAACGGGAAGGGAAATCCCATCGCTCATTTAAAGGACTATTGTAGCAGGTTACTTGGTATTGGGCACAATGAGGCCAATCGAATGAAGTTATTCATCCAAAGCTTATCAGGACCTGCACTTATTTGGTACACAAAACAAAAATTTAGCAAATGGCACACGTGGGATGATGTGGCTCACGATTTTGTAAAGCAATATGAGTTCAACATTGGAATCGATCTAGACATGCATAGCCTGTACAAAATAGAGAAAATTCCACATGAATTTTTTCAGGATTATGCAATCCGGTGGAGAGTTGAAGCTTCAAAGGTGCACCCTCCGCTATCCGAGAAAGAATTAATTTCAATCTTCATTGACATTCAAAATGGCATATATTATGAAAAACTGGCTACTGCGAACGTACGTAATTTCTCAGACTTGATTAGAGTCGGGGACTTCCTAGAAAGCGGCATCAAAGAAGGAAAGATTAGCATGCAAACTATCAATCATGTTTTAAAACCAGAGATGCTAGAAAGTTGGAAAGGTAAAGAGAAGGAAAATGCCTCAGTTACCATGACTATGTATCAACCATAATGCCATAATGATCACCAGCTCTTGCAAAATCATGCCATCTCTAATGCCCGCAACATGCATCTCCAGCCTCCTCGCCAACAAAGCATTCACCATCAACATCATCAAGCACAAGTCGCTTCTCACCAATCCAAGAAAAGGAAGCCCCGTGAATTCACACCTCTGAGTGAACCAATCTCTAGCATATTCGCTCGATTGAATGACTCAAGAATTATGAAACCAATAAAAGTAAGGATTTTTGACCCTTCGCATCCACTATTCGACCCGTCAAAGTATTGTGCTTATCATTCAAACGCTCAAGGTCATGATATAGAAGAATGCCTAGCATTAAAACATAAGATTCAGAATTTAATTGATGCTAACAAATGACGAGTGCACCTACCAGTTGGAACAAATATCTCAAATGCAATTAGCGGCAGCACAAGCAATACACCGAGCGTGGTTGGGCATCCGAAGAAGAAATGTCTTTTGGACTAGTTCACCTTGCATTGCTGGCATTATCATTTTGCAACTATCACCATATGAGGAGCTATTTTTTTTAATCATGCCTTGCTTTTGTAATGAACTACGTTTTGACCTGATTCCCGTTTAAGAGGGGATACGTAGGCAGCCTTATGGGTTCGGTCTCATCATAATAAAAATCCTATTTACCCCAAAAGCCAAAACCGGAGCAGATGTTGCAGAAGGATCCTCATCATTCGGCAAAGCAGAAAATGAAATCTCGAGCTACTTATTTGTTACAAGCGCAACAGCAAATTCCAGAATGCCATGGCAACAAATTGCAGATTCAAAGCCAAACTTTAACGTTCAATGCAAGGCAACCACTTTATCTTATACTAACGAATTTTCTTTGAGTAATGCATGGGCATATTTTAGCTATTCTCAAACATTACATGCTATCGCAAAGCTCATCATCAAGTCAAAAGTCGCAAAGTTCATGCAAAGCAAAGGATGAAGCCAAGCAAGCGCAAATCAAACTTTGAAACTTATAATTTTTCTTTGAGTGTAGGAATTTATTAATAGCAAAGCTTCAGTATGATGATCCAACGATTGTTAGCATTGCACCAGGAATTTCACTACTACAAAGGCATTTCATCAAGCTCTCTGCATTGCACCATTTGCTATTACAAAAACATTGCACAAAGCTCTCTGCATTGCACCATCAGTATATGTTACTTCGAAGTTACCATGCCAAGATCTTCGTGCCGTATTATACAATTACAAATCAAGCATCGCACCAAGCTTCTGCACCACACCAATATAAATCAAGCGCCATGCATCTAGGTTTGTCTACCTAATAATAGGACATGAGGTAGTCCGCCTGATTAATAGGACATAAGGTAGTCCGCCTGATAATAGGACATGAGGTAGTCCACCTGATTAATAGGACATTAGGTTGTCCGCCTGATAATAGGACATGAGGTAGTCCACCTGATTAATAGGACATTAGGCTACCCGCCTGATCAATTGGATATAAGGTTGTCCACCTGATAATAGGATATTAAGGTTGTCCGCCTCAACAACAGGACACTTTAGCATATATTCACATGCTTTTCATTAATTTATTTCGACCTAGATAGTCATGTTGTCATTACTGAAATGCCTCATTATCATAAATCATTGCAAAGCACATTTATAAACTGCATGTTATTGTTGAAAATCATCATTCGCCTAAAGTTATATTTTTATCAAATCATTTTGGCCGACTAGGCCACATTGTATAAATAAACGCCCAAAAGGTATCATTTTCATAAGATTATTTTACAGCACATTGCATTTCAATATCTACTGACGAATTTGCCTTGCAGAAAATATAGTGCAACATGGCGATCAAGCCAAGTTATCGAAAATTATATTTTGAAACTCCTAATTTTATTTGAGTGCAGGAATTTACTAATAATAAACTTCAGCATGCAAATTTCTAATTTATTGGCACCGCTCTTTAAATATTTTCTTCTGTAAAGGCACTGCATCAAGCTCTCCGCACCAAGGATATTCGCTACTGCATCAAGCTCTTTGCATCGCACCCTGAATATTGTTATTATAACTCTGGCACCTGATCAAGCTTTATGTACCATATCAAGCTCTTTGCACCGCATCATATTAATCTTTATAATTACAAATCAAGCACTACATGTCAGGCTTGTCCATCTTCAAATATGACATATTGGGTTTATCCGCCCTCAAATAGGATATATCGGGTCCATCCGCCCTCAAGTAGGATATATCGGGTCTATCCGCCCTCAAATAGGATATATCGGGTCTATTCGCCCTCAAATAGGATGTATCGGGTCAATCCGCCCTTAAATAGGATATTGAAGTTAATCCTTCCTCAAAAGGACTTTTAATTTATTTCGACCCGAGTGGTCCCGCTTGCATAAGCATTGCCAAAATATATCTTTCATAAATCATTGCCAAATGCATTTATCTTTATAAATTAATTTTCATGTGCCGTTGCCGACCATGAAATATGTCACCATAAAATTATATTTTTATATATTTGCACAATAAATTCACATTTCTTACGAATTGACGCCTAAATATTATTTTCATAAGATTAATTTTTTGGCATATTGCATCTTATTTCCTAACGAATTTTTTTTAGCATTGTTAAGCTTTGCAGGAAATATAGCGCAACGTGAAATTATATCTTAGCAGTGAACTGGGGCAATTTGTTGGAGAGGAATACCAAACTCTCCAACAAAGGTCAAGGATCTACTTCGAACTCCGCTCGGCTCGACTCTCAAAATTCATAATTAAATTCTTATTTCAAACATCTTTCTTTCAATCATGGTACCCAATATCTCTATTATTCGACACTGAGGCAACAATTTTAGATCTGCATCAATAGTCGAGTCCTACTCTAGGGTGCCATAAGTCTTGAACTACATATGACCTAGTTCTCGTGAAACTCGAGATATATAGGCAACTCGGAACCGGAGTTCGGTCGCAATCATTTTTTTTACGTCTCCTTTGTCCCATTCCAACCTTGATGGTCGGGACAGAATTGGCTACTAAGTCAATATTCTTTGCCTGAACACTCTTTCATCGTCTCCGGTCAAAGAGGGGCAGTTGTTGACATCCAATTTTGTCCCTCCTTGCTTTCAAATTATTTCTTTAAGCTTCTAATATCACTAATAATATAAGATAGTTATTCTACTATATTATTTACACAAACTATGACTATTTGTTATTATTATTAAAACTATTATAGCTATTATTATTTTTATTAATAATTCTATAGCTATCGTCTTTATCATTCATACCTTAATCGTATTTATTGTTACATTTCACGAAAAGCATTTTTATTTCATTTATATCACTAGTGAAAATATTTTTTGCAATAACTTTTAAATATTATGAAATTATATTTAATAAATATTGTAGTATCTTACGATTAATATTTTATTTAAACATTAGTAATTGTGAATATGTATAATAAATAAGTTAGTTATTTTTTTTAAAATATTATTGTTGACTATTAGAAGCCCAAAGAATTTGGAAGGAAGAAAGGAAATTTGGCCTAGTTAATAGCCCAATATTTTCTACTAATTCTATAGGCCCAATTTACTCCAAATGACCCACCAATTCTATTCAATCTGCTGAATGATCAAATGACCAACTCTTTGTTTCTAGATTAATTTTTTTTAGCACAAATTACTTTTGTACCCCTAATTAGATATAGCCAAAAGAATAGCCCCTCTCTCTTTCACGTGTAAAGCTATCTCTTTCCTCACAAAAACTTTTTGACTTTCCAAATCACATTGCCGTCTTTTCAATTAACATAATATATTGCCTACTTTGAATTTCTATGGCAGATATTATGTCACACCATTTGGTGAAGCTTCGGTAGAACGGTAGCACTACCGTTTCAATTTTTTTTTGAAATTCAAAATCACTAAAGTATCTCTCTTTTGGATTTCAAATTTTCATTTAATTACAATAAATTCTCGCCTCAAATCCAGTGCCAAGAAGTATAAATTGAGATTTTTTCTCTCTCTTTGCTCACATGGAGTTTCTCCGTTTTTTCTTTTTTCTTGCTGCACAACATCCCAACCATTTTGGGTATTAATTTAAAACAAATCTGCTCAAAGTCTCAAGCAAATCTGAAACAAATCTGCTCAAATCTCGCTCATTAAATGATGAACGGCTATTTTACTGTTCGAAACCCCACGCTCTTAATTTCAAACGTTAGAGGTAAAAATCCCGCCCATGAACCCTACTTCTTCACCTATAAATACTTGCATTTGAAATATATTGGAAAAAAGAGTTTTTGGAGCCGTTGCACCTCTCTTTAAACCCACAAGCTTCGGCCCCCTTCTTTAACCTTAAGCCCTTAGCCGCCCCTTTTACCTAAAAACTAGAGTCATGCCAAAGTTTTCAATTTATTGATGTCGGCATTTGACGATCTTCAAACGAAGTTGATCAAAAGTCGGTGATAGTAGATTTTCTTGACGCCGCCCTCGGTTCACTGCCCCCAAGCAGGTCCGTAGCCATAAAATTTCCTTCTCCCTTTTTTTTTTAATTTTTATTTTTGAGTTCCAGAATAAATGCTTGCTTTCTATGTATAAATCATGCTTTAGGAATTATTTTATTGAAAACCCATGATTTGTGGTTCATTGCTTATTCTGGCAATAGAAAGTTTGAATAAGAATGACATGTGTTTGACTAAATTCTCATATGAACTTGCGTATGGAATTTGCTCATAGCACATCCTATTATTAAACCTTTAGGTAATATGTCGTTTTCAGCTATTTAAGAACCATGTTTGTAGGCCATGAATTTTTATGGATTAGCCACTATTTACTTATTTAAATGTCATAAGGAAGAAGTACTCTGCTAAAATATTGTTTAAAAAAATGATTCACTGTTTTAAATAGTATGTGAACATGGATCTTGTTAAGAGACCTTGTTACTTTTAAATTAATCAATTAAATATTATATGGAGTAGCAGTAGCTTGACCCAACTGATCAGAAGCATGTTAAAGTGACATATATATATATATATATATATATATATATATATATATATATATATATATAGTATGTCCATAGTATTTCTTATAGTGGTAGCTAAAGATCATTCTTAGATCCTTACAAGTATATTTGCTAGGTAAATATTACGTTCTTAAGTTTTATAAAAACATCTTTTACTTGCAACATGTATCCTATTTGAATTATTTTTTTAAAAAAATTTGTTCTGTGACGACCCAAAGGGTCATCACCGGTTTTCTCCCTTTTTTCGTGCCTCCGAGGCCTTGAAAACCTCACCTTTAGTTTCTTCGATTTGTGTGTGCAGTCCGGGCGCGTAGCCGGAAAAGCTTATGTGGTAAATTATGTGAAATTTGATAAATTGTGGCTTTAAAATGGTTAAAGTTGACTTTGGTCAACATTTTGGGTATACGGACCCGGACCGGTGATGTGACGATCCTGGAGGGTCCGTAGAAAAATATGGGACTCAGGCGTATGCCCGGAATCGAAATCCGAGGTCCCGAGCCCGTGAAGTGAATTTTTAAAAGAAATTATTTCTCTGAAATTTATTTGGAAATTTGAAATAAAAATGAATTAGAAAGCATTGGTATCGGGGCCGTGTTTTGGTTCCGGCGCCCGGTACATGTCTTATATGTGGTTTAAGCACTTTCTGTGAAATTTGGTTGAAATCGGACGTCGTTTGACGTGATTCGGACTTGAATTCCTAAATTTGAAAGTTTATGAAGTTTGATAAAAAAAATGATGATTTTAAGGCTTGATTCATTGATTTTGATCTTATTTTGGCGATTTGATCGCTCGAGTAAGTTCGTAGGATGTAATTGAGTTAGTGTTTGTGTTTGGTTAGGAGCCCCGAGGGCTCGGGAGTGTTTCAGAGTGGTTTTGGCCTTAGAAAAGTTGCATAAGTTTCAGTTCTGGTGTTCTGGTATCTAGTTCTATGCGATCGCATAGGTAGCATTGCGATCGCATAGAGTAATCTTTCAGGTGCCCCACATTTGTTCTATGTGATCGCATAAATTCATCCGCGATCGCATAGCTTAGCCAGATCCTTCAATGCGAACGCAACCTTTAATCCGCGTTCGCGTTTCATTAAGTCCAAACTTAGAATGCACAGCCTTTTCTTCTATGCGTTCGCATCAGCCCTTCCGCCATCGTAATGACCAGCTTCCCCTTACCCTATGCGATCGCATTACCTTCTTCGCGATCGCATAGGGCATTTTTGCCCAGTGATTTTAAATACCCAAAACAGAACAGTGACGAGATTTAGTCCATATTTCACACGAGTTCTTCTTCTCCACAGCTCTTGAGTAAAATTTTGAGCACTTCTTCATCAAAGTCTTTTGGGTAAGTAATTTTCCACCTATTTCCTTCACTTGTCTTCATTAATTACTGAAATTCTTAACCTAAATCATGAAATCAAAGTAGAAATTAAGGGTTTTGGGTAGAGTTAGGTTTTTGAGAATTTTGAGTGATTCAACCTCAACTTGGGGCCGGATCTTAAAATGAATTATATATTTGAACTCGTGGGGTTATGGGTAATCGGGTTTTGGTCCGAGCCTCGTGTTTGGACCATATGGGTCCGGGGTTGAATTTTGGTATTTTGGGGAAGAAAGCTTAGAAATCTATGTTTAGACATTAGGTTTGATTTGTTTAGCTTATATTGATACTATAAAGTCATTATTTCATAGATTTGATTGAGTTGGAGCCAAATTCGATAGGGAAAGCGGTCGTTGTGGATTAATTTAGCCGTGGAAGTTGAGGTAAGTGTTCGGTCTAACTCTAGCTTGAGGGATTAGGAGTTGAGTTTTACTTACTACTTGCTTTGTGTTGTGTCCGACGTATAGGCATGATGACGAGTATCTATACGTTGGGAGTCGAGCATGACCGTGAGTCCTAAATTGCTAAATTGTTGTATTCTTAAGTAATGCTTATGAGAACTTGGTTGAAGATCTTTGAAAATGAGCAAGTAAATGTTACGATTGAGCATTTGTATTAATTGTGTTAAGTAGAAATTGAGTAAATTGGTTATAGCTGGATCTCCCTTGCCGGGATAGTTGATTTGATATCTTGTTCCCTTGCCGGAAAACTTATTATGTTATCTTGCTCCCTTGTCGGGATTATCCTGTGATGTTGTGTTAGACTGAAATGGGAGCGGATGATACGCCTACCACAAATTATGAAATGAAATGGGAGCGGGTGGTATGCCTACCACAAGATATGATGAAATGGGAGCGAGTGGTACGCCTACCACAAGATAAAATGAAATGGGAGCGGGTGGTACGCCTCTCACGAGATATGATGAAATGGGAGCGGGTGGTACGCCTACCACAAAATATGATGAAATGGGACCGGATTGTACGCCTGCAACAGGAGAAAACTGAGACAAGTGAAAGTGGTTGTTTTTCCCTTATTCTACAGTAGAAGTGAGCAAATGTAGTTTTCCCTTATTATTTCTAATATTCTGTTTTATCTGCTATCCCCGTATGCATGCCCCCCCTCCCAGCTTTAATTGTTTACTTTCCGCTGTTTTCCATTGTACTTGTATATATATACATATATCTGCACAGGTTTATCTGGAGTCTGGGTCTAGCCTCATCACTACTTCGCCGGGGTTAGGGCATACACTTACCAGCACATGAGGTCGGTTGTGCTGATGTTACACTCTATGCTCTTTTGCACAGATCACGGAGTTGGAGCAGCCTTTGGACAGCAGCAGTAGATCGGGAGCAGGCCTTCAGTCCAGAGACACCGAGGTAGCCTTGCTAACGTCCGCAGGACCGGAGTCTCTCTCTCTTTATTCAGTTAGTTATCTTTTGTACCGAAACAAACAGTTTAAAATTTTCTTTCAGACGATTGTATTTAGTAATCTTAGAAGTTCGTGAGCATTGTGACACCAATCTTAGGTAGAGGATTTTGTTAAACTTTCCGCAATTCTATTCAGTTTTTATATAAGTTGAAACTTCCGCATGAAATTTTAATTATGTTGCCTTTATTATATGTTGATAATTACGGAAAAGAAATGCGCGTTAAATGGAAAGTAATTTAAGTTGGCTTGCCTAACTCCTATTAGTACGCGCCATCACGACTCCTGAGGGTGGAAAATCCGGGTCGTGACATGTTCCTTATCTCTATAATAATTAGGACACATACTCAATGCAATTTTGTCTTCGCCTAGCTTCATTGTCTCATTCTCTTTATGCTTGTTGAAGATTTAAGTCCTCTGCTAATTTGTTCTTTTTACTTTCTTTTTCTTTGCATACCATATACGCCGGAGCAACAAAGAGTCTCAAGCGAGACTCTACCGCTGTCAAAGCCGAACCAAGCACTACTCTCTCGTGGCTTCCTCCAATAGCATAACCGCAGGATTCTTCTTCCTAATTAAATTGAATAGAAGATTATTTATTATTCTATCTATTTTTGCTTAAGATACACTTTTTGATTGTCACACCTCCTTCTTCCGGCACCGCGAGGTGCGTAGGGAGTTTTTTCCAATTAAAGGACAGTCGAAACGTTATTGGTTTAATTATTTCAGAGTCGCCACTTGGGAGATTTAGGGTGTCCCAAGTCACCAATTTTAATCCCGAATCGAGGAAAAGAATGACTCTATATTACAGTCTGCGTACCAGAAATCCAGATAAGGAATTCTGTTAACCCGGGAGAAGGTGTTAGGCATTCCCGAGTTCCGTGGTTCTAGCACGGTCGCTCAACTGTTATATTCGGCTTATTTATCTGATTTTTAATACAATTATGAACCATGTGCAAATTTTATCTTTTACCGCTTTATTATTATAATTATTATTTTTTAGGAATGTGAACATCGCTTAAAACATATCTTTGGATTGTGTCACATGAAATGCACCCACAATACGAAACATATTTTATTTGATGTTTTAGGATTTAGATTTGGGTCGCATGAAATGCGCATCCGAGTTTAAGAAGGTAAAATTAATTAAATCGCGCCTAAAGAGTCTAGCGCGTCATTATCTTTGGGGAAGGAAGTGAAATTCACTAAACAATCCATCCCAAATTCTAAGTAATTTTGCAAAATTTTTAAATAATTAAATAAACAAATGAGATTGGAAAATCCTGTAAATTTGTATTATTTACATCTATTTATTTTTAGCGAAATCCTTTAAGAATATCCTTTAATGACTACCTTTTTATTATTACTAAGTTTTTTATAAATATAAAATCAATATCTACATTCTTGAAAATGACATATTAAATAGAAGAGAAAAACAAATATTAACAGAAAGTAATAAAATTATAATCATAAATACAACATGGAATTATCGAAAAGTAAAAAAAATAAAAAAAAAACTAATTATCCCATAGTTGGATTAAAATTCAAATTGTTAGTAAGACTATCTATTTATTTTTAGCGAAATCCTTTAAGAATATCCTTTAATGACTACCTTTTTATTATTACTAAGTTTTTTATAAATATAAAATCAATATCTACATTCTTGAAAATGACATATTAAATAGAAGAGAAAAACAAATATTAACAGAAAGTAATAAAATTATAATCATAAATACAACATGGAATTATCGAAAAGTAAAAAAAAACAAAAAAAAAACTAATTATCCCATAGTTGGATTAAAATTCAAATTGTTAGTAAGACTTAAGCTTATTGAAACTAATTATTTACAAATACTGAAAATTGAAAGAAATAAAAATAAAAACTTGAGTACTAAATCATATTTCTAAAAATTTAAACAATTTAACATTAACTAACTTTGTTTTAATTCATCATGTCCTAATACTTGTTCGCAAACTAATTCATGTTATAACTGAAATTGACTACATGATTCGGATTAACTTATCGTTGACGAAAAACCTTATGAATAAGGAACTTAGTTAATTTTTGCCAAACTGATTCAATAACGCCATTTTTACGTTATTTCTTCTATTTTTTTTATTAAACAGTTTTAATTAATAATCAGGCTTAAATATATTTCCTAATAATCTGGTAAAGGCGTTATTTAATATGTCGCTATAATATGCCTAGTTATGCCGATGACAGTGATTTACAGAATAATAATACATGAATAACCTAAATACAATACAAAAAATTAAATTAAACTAAATTAAAAATTTAACACTCCATTCTTCATTTCAGCTTACAAAATGCCAAAATTACAGTTGTGTACCTGATATTGTCAATATAAGAAGAAGAAAGTCAGCAACGTAATACGTAACACAGCAACAACAACAATAACCAGTCAACGAAAATCCCAGTGACAGCTTTGAAAAATTCAAAATAAAATCCAGGAATGCCGAAAATAATGGACAGAAACCAAGGGAAATTTTCAGATTTTTGAAAGGCTAGTTAATCTTCAACCCTTAATTTCTACACCTGTATACCAGAATATTTATCAGGTGTGTACTACTTTCTCTTCTAATTTTCAACTTTTTTTTCTTTGTATGTTTTTCTTTTCTTGAGAGTTTCAATGTTTTTTTTTCTGAATAAATGTTCAGCTTTTTTTTTCAATCTTTTTTTTTTCTGTCTGTATTTCTTTCTCCTTTTTCTTGTGTCCAGACTTCACATATATATATCTCATCCCTTTAATCAATTAAAATCAATCCCTTTCTCTACCAAACCCATTATCTTCCCACTCATCCCCATTACATTAAATAAATATATCACACCACCCCATTATATTTTGTCCCCCATGCTTTATTTAAAATAATGCAAGATTCCCCTTTAATTTAAATCTTGTCCCCCCTTTATATTAAATAATCATATCACAACCCACCCCATTTCATTTTGTCCCCCATGCTTCAAATAAACAATTACAAAATGTACAATTCCTAAACTACCCCTTCCGACCTTACTGAAATTACCAAACTACCCCTGAACGTATTACAAATTTACCAAACTACCCATCAGCTATAACACATCAATTAATCAAACTTAACCAAAATATAGACAATATGATCAATTTCTAACAATGTTCAAACAACAATATGAACACGGATGAACATCATAACAACAATATCATATGAACATGATTTTAACAACATTTCAACAACAAATCACATGAACACAAATTGAACAACCAAGAACAACTAAAATTTGATTGAACAATATTTTAGCAACAAACAATCCTATTTTCGGATTCAACACCAACAACAAACAAAGTATGAAGATTTCTAAATTCAATCATATTGAACTTAAAATCAACTCTAACAACATTACAACAAACAATTCTTATATTAAACTTAAACAAGATTATGAGACAAATAAAAAAATAATCATAAGTGATAAACAAAAAATCAAACTATACAAATTTCGGATTCAAGAACAATCAAACAAAGTATGAACATGAATGAGTCTATTTTAAAACAACAAACATGACAAATTAAATGATTAAACCAACATTAATAATTTCTGGAAAATATATAACAACATGAAACAAATTGAAGAAATAATCAATTAAATTTCAATTTGAATCTAACAAACAATCAAAGAAGATAAAACAGTAACAGTAGCGCGAACAGCATCCATGGCTGGAGCTCGGATCTTCGACCACCCAATTCGAAGTTGACGAAACAAAAAGGATGAAACAGTAGCAGTAGCGCGAGCAGCAGGTGGACTGTTGGGACGTGAAGTTGAGGACTGGTTCTGCAGTGGAAACGATGATGGTGAAAGGGAGTCGACGGACTGGTCGTTGATGATGAAGACGCAACAATGGCGACTATGGTTGTTGAGTTCGAGCTTGAAGGTGGTTGTGTGGTTTTAATGGATGACGGGGGGGTCGTTTGGACGCGAGGGTGTTTGTGTGGACGAAGAAGAAAGTAAAGGGAAGCCATGGGAGGTGTTTTTTTGAGTTTGGGGAAGAAGAAGGAGAAATGGGGGGGGGGGGCGGATGCTTAGGCATTTTTAGGGTTTTTCTTTTTTTTTTTTTCTTTGTTTTATTTTTTGAAATGCAAGATAATAGGGTGTTGGGTTATGGACCGGGTTGACCCAATTCGAAATGGACTGGGTCGTAGGGAAGATTGGGCCATTTTTTTGGGCCTGTGGCTTGAAATTGAAGAAAAGACCCAATTCCGACTTTATTTATATTTTCGCTCTCTTTTCTTCTTTTATTTTTCTAAAACTAAATTATAAAAATACTTAAACTATTATTAAGAACTAAATTAAGTTATAAAAGCGCAAATTAACTCCCAATAACAATTAACGCACAATTAAGTATTAATTAAGCATAAAATTGTATATTTGGACATTAAATGCTAAAAATGCAAACGATGCCTATTTTTGTAATTTTTAATTTTTGTAAAACAAATTTAATTACTAACAATTGTAGAATTAAATCCTACATGCAAAATGCGACATATTTTTGTATTTTTTATTAATTTAGCAAATAAACACGCACAGACAACTACAAATAATTATTCAAAATATCACAAAATTGTACACCAAAGAAAAATCATTTTATTTTTGAATTTTTGGGAGTAATTCTCATATAGGGCAAAAATCACGTGCTTACAGCTGCCCCTCTTTGCCCGGAGACACGAAGGGTTTTCGTGCAAAGATAAAGCGAGCGATTTTTGCCCATCCGAGTACTCTGTTGAAGCATTTTTTTGAAAAAGATTTGACCGAACCTTTGCTTCAAAGGTTTCCTACATATCCTGGGCTAAACAGGAATCAAGTCAATGTAGTTCGGGAAGTCTTGGTAGCTGGGACTACCATGGGACTGCAATGTTACTGCTGTTGCATGCTACTTTTACTGTTTGCTGACCTCCTTATTACAGACTAAGCTAGAAATTACAGAATCTTATCTGTTTTCCCCCTTGCTCCGGTTGCCTTGCCTTTTGTCGGTTTGTGTTTCCTCTGGTGCCTTTTTACCAAGACTTCTGGCCCTTGATTTTTTTTTTTTTTAATACCAGTTTTCGTCATTTTGTTCGGTCCGCTGGGGACATGGCTTTCTTCATTAAGCTTTTTGGCTGTTCCTCTTGGGACACGATTATCTTCATCAGATTCATCAAGACGCGTCTTTTCTTTCTTTTGACTCATGCACTTGAATTTGCTCTGGGACTTCTTGTTGCCACCTTCTGCCTTCCGGTGTTGGGATTTTTATTGTTTCCTGCTGGGGATTCTTGTTGTAACCTTCTGCCTTCCGGTGGGGTTACTGACTTCAAAATCTACAGTATAAGACTGAAAAGTATTCCTCTCGTTATACAGGTGGGTGCCTGGACATGAAATGAAAATGTATACCCGCATTATACTGGTGGGCGACCTGGAAATGAAAAACTGAAATGTATGCCCGCATTATACTGGTGGACGACCTGGAAATGGAAAACTGAAATGTATGCCCGCATTATACTGGTAGGCGACCTGGAAATGGAAAACTGAAATGTATGCCCGCATTATACTGGTGGGCGACCTAGAACTTAAAAGTATTCCCGCATTATACTGGTGGGCGACCTAGAACTTAAATATATTCCCGCATTTTACTGGTGGGCGACCTAGAACTTAAATGTATTCCCGCATTTTACTGGTGGGCGACCTAGAACTTAAATGTATTCCCGCATTTTACTGGTGGGCGACCTAGAACTTAAAAGTATTCCCGCATTTTACTGGTGGGCGACCTAGAACTGAAATGTATTCCCGCATTATACTGGTGGGCGACCTAGAACTTAAATGTATTCCCGCATTTTACTGGTGGGCGACCTAGAGCATGAAATGAAAACATAAATGCATACCCGCATTATACTGGTGGGCGACCTAGAGCATGAAATGAAAACATAAATGCATACCCGCATTATACTGGTGGGCGACCTAGAGCATGAAATGAAAACATAAATGCATACCCGCATTATACTGGTGGGTGACCTAGAACATGAAATGAAAAGACAGAAATGTATTCCCGCATTATACTGGTGGGCGCCTAATTGGTAAAGAATAATTTGAATTTGTTTCCTCGATTCTCCGAGAAAATTTCCACTTGTGGCAGAAAATTTTCTGCCCCAATTCTGGCGATCTTTCTTATGGCGTATCTTTAGGCCATCATCAACACTTTATTTTCCTGTTCAAATCAAAGTAAATTTAGTTAGTTTTTTTTTTTTCTTTTTTCTTTTTTTTTTGAAATATGGCGAGTGGTCATGTCACTCCTGATGGGGATGATTGTTCCCTTTCCCTTATTCCTGTTCGGCGTTCTCAAAACTTGTTGGGGATGATGTTATTTGCTGGGGATAACATTCTGCTGGGGATGGTTTTTCCATTTATCCCTTCACCATTTTGTATCTCAAAAATTTCTGGAGGTTATTTTGCCGAAGATGAATTTTCCTTTCTTCCCTTCCCCTTCTGTGTTGTCCGACCACCTCGTAGCTTGGTCGATATTCGGTCGGAGTACTCTGGAAATCTAGAGCTAAATGTATTCCCGCATTATACTGGTGGGCGACCTAGAACTTAAATGTATTCCCGCATTATACTGGTGGGCGACCTAGAACTTAAATGTATTCCCGCATTATACTGGTGGGCGACCTAGAACTTAAATGTATTCCCGCATTTTACTGGTGGGCGACCTAGAACTTAAATGTATTCCCGCATTTTACTGGTGGGCGACCTAGAACTTAAATGTATTCCCGCATTTTACTGGTGGGCGACCTAGAACTTAAAAGTATTCCCGCATTTTACTGGTGGGCGACCTAGAACTTAAATGTATTCCCGCATTTTACTGGTGGGCGACCTAGAACTTAAATGTATTCCCGCATTTTACTGGTGGGCGACCTAGAACTTAAATGTATTCCCGCATTATACTGGTGGGCGACCTAGAACTTAAATGTATTCCCGCATTATACTGGTGGGCGACCTAGAACTTAAATGTATTCCCGCATTATACTGGTGGGTGACCTAGAACATGAAATGAAAAGACAGAAATGTATTTCCGCATTATACTGGTGGGCGCCTAATTGGTAAAGAATAATTTGAATTTGTTTCCTCGATTCTCCGAGAAAATTTCCACTTGTGGCCGAAAATTTTCTGCCCCAATTCTGGCGATCTTTCTTATGGCGTATCTTTAGGCCATCATCAACACTTTATTTTCCTGCTCAAATCAAAGTAAATTTAGTTAGTTTTTTTTTTTTTTTTTGAAATATGGCGAGTGGTCATGTCACTCCTGATGGGGATGATTGTTCCCTTTCCCTTATTCCTGTTCGGCGTTCTCAAAACTTGTTGGGGATGATGTTATTTGCTGGGGATAACATTCTGCTGGGGATGGTTTTTCCATTTATCCCTTCACCATTTTGTATCTCAAAAATTTCTGGAGGTTATTTTGCCGAAGATGAATTTTCCTTTCTTCCCTTCCCCTTCTGTGTTGTCCGACCACCTCGTAGCTTGGTCGATATTCGGTCGGAGTACTCTGGGGATCGTCTTGGAACTTGGCTTACAATTTCCTCAACATGTTTTTTTTTCCGGCTCTTCCCCGTACTTTCCTTGCCATTTTAGGACAATATTATTCGGCCTGGCAATCAACGTCTTTTGTCTTATTGCCTTGTCTCTGGATTGCCCTTTTCACATTTTATGTTGTACCATTTTGGCAACTGGTAGTAAGCTCTGAAAGACCTTCCTTAAAACATAAATTTCTAGAAAAATTCTTTTAAACAAAGAAATGAAAAGATAGAAAAATGAGAAAATCTTTCTGAACAAATGATGGAAAAAAATGAACTTATCTGGGTGATATAACCGATTCCAACGATCATGTTGTGCATTCCGGATTAATCAACCCAGTCTATTTGTGTCGATCAAACTTTCTGATGTCTTCACTTGCTGGGGATAAATAGGTGCCCAATTATTCGCAAAATGCGGATCTTTTCCGTCAATCTATCTTGTCGCCTCATAGTGCCCTTCGCGGGGTTTTCACTAACAAGGCTCTCTCATTTCTCACAACTCCCGTCGCCTTATGGTGCCTGTGAAGGTTTTCACCGATAAGACTCTCTCATTTTGTATTTCTCAGCTTACGTCGCCTTATGGCGCCTGTGAAGGTTTTCGCCGATAAGACTCTCTCATCTTATTTTCTCAGCTTGGGATTGGAGTGTTGCCGATAAGATTTATCTCTGCCGGGAATTCTTTTGGCTATAAATTCTTTCAATTCATGATCCTCATTCAGTCAGGGACCGACGTTTTATTCTTGGTTTTCATTTGCCTATCTTAACACCTCTCGGATACTGATCGGGAGGTCTTTTTTGGATATCAATATAGGTTTTAGAAGAAAAGGATATAAAATTCAAAATAACTTTGATGGGTAAAGTATTACAACTCTTGGAATCAAACTCTTTTTTTTTCAAAATTTAGAAACATAATTTCTGCCCCAGTTTTCTTACTTGGGGATTTTTCTTTTGATTTTTTTTCTTTTCTTTTTATTACCTTATGACCGAGCCGTGAGGCGCCTACGTATCCTCTTTGAGGAATCAGGTCGAACGTAGTTCACTGACTCCTTTGTTTTCTTGCGACCTTCAAAAAGTTTTTTTTTTTTCATACATTTTTTCATTAATGATTCCAAGAGAGGGGTATAAAAAGATAAGTATGGCTCAAAGGGGTAAAGCAAAGGTTAAAAGTGTTTGGATAGAAGAAAGAATTGTCTCCGTCATTTCATTATCCGATAAGCACTAAGTACAAACAAACAAATAAACAACAAAAGAAATTACACATAATATCTTTTGACTGCATCAGAATTGATAGCCATGTCGACGCATCTTCCTTCAACATCCGTCAGACGTAAAGCGCCATTGGATAATACTCTGGTCACAATATACGGCCCTTGCCAATTCGGGGCGAACTTGCCTTTTGCCTCAATCTGATGTGGGAGGATCCGTTTCAATACTTGTTGCCCTACTTCAAATTTTCTGGGGCGCACCTTCTTATTGTATGCTCTTGCCATTCTCTTTTGATACAACTGGCCATGACATACTGCTGCCAATCTTTTTTCATCCATTAAACTCAGCTGCTCTAGTCGGGTTTTGACCCATTCATCATCGTCAATCCCGGCCTCAGCGATAATTCGAAGGGAAGGAATTTCAACTTCCGCTGGTATTACTGCTTCGGTTCCGTATACCAACAAATAAGGAGTCGCACCTATTGAAGTACGAACAGTAGTGCGGTATCCTAACAACGCAAATGGTAGCTTTTCATGCCATTGTCTGGATCCTTCAATCATTTTCCTCAATATCTTCTTTATATTTTTGTTGGCTGCCTCAACTGCTCCATTCGCCTTGGGCCGATACGGGGTGGAATTACGGTGTGTAATCTTAAACTGTTCACATACTTCTCTCATCAAGTTGCTGTTAAGATTAGCACCATTGTCCGTGATTATTATTTTTGGGATCCCAAATCTACAAATGATATGGGAATGGACGAAATCCACCACTGCCTTCTTGGTTACAGACTTGAAAGTTTTGGCTTCAACCCACTTAGTGAAATAATCGATGGCTACCAGAATGAACCTGTGACCGTTCGAAGCTGCCGGCTCGATAGGCCCAATGACATCCATGCCCCATGCTACAAATGGCCATGGTGCGGACATTGTGTGCAATTCCGTTGGTGGAGAATGAATCAGATCTCCATGTATCTGACACTGATGGCATTTTCGTACGAAACTGATACAATCATGCTCCATAGTGAGCCAATAATATCCCGCTCGTAGAATCTTCTTTGCCAACACATATCCGCTCATATGGGCCCCACAGACTCCAGCATGTACCTCTGTCATCACTATCGTGGCTTGACCTGCATCAATACATCTCAGCAATCCCAGATCTGGGGTTCTTTTGTATAACATTCCTCCACTGAGGAAAAATCCATTTGCCAGTCGTCGAATGGCTCTCTTTTGATCTCCGGTTGCCTGCTCCGGGTATATTCCCATCCTGAGGTATTCCTTGATATCATAAAACCATGGCTCGCCATCCATTTCTTCTTCTATTATGTTGCAGTAGGCATGCTGATTACGAACCTGAATATACAATGGGTCAACATGGATTTTGTCTGGATGGTGCAACATCGATGCTAAAGTGGCCAAAGCATCGGCAACCTCATTGTGAACTCTCGGGATGTGTCTGAACTCCACTGATCGAAATCGCTTGCTCAAATCGTGCAAACATTGTCGATATGGTATAAGCTTCAAATCCCGTGTTTCCCATTCACCCTGGATCTGATGTACTAGGAGGTCCGAGTCTCCCAAGACCAAGACGTCCTGAACATCCATGTCTGCAGCCAATCGTAGGCCCAAAATACATGCCTCATATTCAGCCATGTTGTTGGTACAATAGAAACGTAGCTGAGCTGTAACAGGATAGTGATGTCCTGTTTCTGAAATAAGTACTGCTCCTACTCCAACTCCTTTTGCATTAGCAGCCCCGTCAAAGAAAAGCTTCCACCCTGGTTCCTCATTCAGTTCTAACTCCTCTATATGTATCACTTCTTCATCTGGAAAATACGTCCTCAAAGGCTCGTATTCTTCATCAATAGGATTCTCAGCCAAGTGATCGGCCAATGCTTGGGCTTTCATGGCCGTCCTCGTCACATAGACAATGTCGAACTCTGTGAGTAATATCTGCCATTTTGCCAATCTTCCTGTGGGCATAGGCTTCTGGAAAATATACTTTAATGGATCCAGACGTGAAATAAGGTATGTAGTATGTGACGACAGATAATGCTTAAACTTCTGTGCTACCCAAGTTAGAGCACAACATGTCTTCTCAAGTTGAGTGTACTTATTCTCATAGACTGTAAACTTCTTGCTGAGATAATAGATGGCTTGCTCTTTTCTTCCTGTGATGTCGTGTTGACCCAACACGCAACCAAACGAATGATCCAGGACCGTTAGATAAAGGATTAATGGCCTCCCCGACTCAGGTGGAACCAATACAGGTGGATTGGATAAATAACCTTTGATCTGGTCAAATGCCTCCTGACATTCTGCCGTCCATTCTATCGCGGCATCTTTCCTCAGCAATCGAAAGATGGGTTCACAAGTTGTTGTGAGCTGAGCGATGAATCTGCTGATATAGTTCAATCTTCCCAACAGACTCATTACTTCTGTTTTGTTCCTTGGTGGCGGCAATTCCTGGATGGATTTGATCTTTGACGGATCCAACTCAATGCCTCGCCGACTGACGATAAATCCTAACAGCTTTCCAGATGGAACACCAAATGCACATTTGGCTGGGTTGAGCTTAATGTCGTACCTTCGAAGTCTTTGGAAAAACTTCCTAAGGTCTGCTACGTGGTCTTCCTGACGCTTGGATTTGATGATCACATCATCTACGTACACTTCGATCTCTTTGTGTATCATATCATGGAACACAGTAGTCATTGCTCTCATGTACGTTGCCCCAGCGTTCTTCAAACCGAATGGCATTACCCGATAACAATAAGTCCCCCATGGCGTAATGAAAGCTGTTTTCTCTGCATCTTCTTCATCCATCAAAATCTGATGATACCCAGCGTAGCAATCCACAAAGGAGCCGATTTCTCGCCCGGCGCAATTGTCGATCAAGATATGGATATTGGGCAATGGAAAGTTATCCTTTGGGCTTGCCCTGTTCAGATTACGGTAGTCGACGCATACCCTGATCTTCCCATCTTTCTTTGGTACTGGCACTACATTAGCCAACCAATCAGGATATCGAGAGACCCGAATAACCTTTGCTTGCAGCTGCTTGGTTACTTCTTCTTTAATCTTCACACTCATATCTGTCTTGAACTTCCTCAGTTTCTGCTTGACGGGAAGGCATGCCGGGTCAATGGGCAATTTGTGAACCACTAGCTTGGTGCTTAAACCCGGCATGTCGTCATACGACCATGCAAAAATATCTTTAAACTCAATGAGTGCTTTGATTAATTCTTCCCTGATGCCAGGCTCAATGTGGATGCTGATTTTGGTTTCTCGGACATTATCCGCATCCCCTAGATTTACAGCCTCGGTGTCATTCAGATTAGGCTTGGGTTTCTCTTCAAATTGGCATAGTTCTCGGTTTATTTCTTCGAAGGCTTTATCCTCATCATATTCAGACTCATCGTCATAATCGATCTCTTGTATCATTAAATCAGAGTCAGATTGATTTATTAGACTAGGTCGAAGATCCGTCGTGCATGCCATGTCATTAGAACCAGTAAAAAGAGAACTGTTCAGAAAGAGAAAAGAATAAAACAAAATTAAAATGAGACAAGAAAAGAATTTTATTAAAATGCGGGATAACAGGGTTCACACTTTTACAAGATAAAATAAGATTTGGATTACACCCTGAATAATCCGAAAAATAAGAAAGCAAAAATCAAAGCCTACTACCAGGACTCTCCCCGAGTAGGAAGAGGAGTAACCGTCCAATTGTTGGTTTTGGCCTCAGGCCCCATAAACTGTATGTCTGTTCCGCTGGAACCCTCTCCGACTTCTACCATATTGACATCAGTGAACAATCTTTCGAAGCTCTGATTCAGATCCCCGTCAATCCCAATCAATGGCCCGAGAACTTTCGGGACCGGTGACCCCTTGGCGCTTGCTCTAACAAAAGATCTTGAGAGACGTGGCACAGGTTTGGGAAGAAACCAAACTTTCTTCTTCATTTTCCGCGCTCGTTTTACATCTGCCGCAGTCGGTTTGAACCCCAACCCAAAGGTCTCCAAATTCTTGGGCAAGGAAACAGGTTGAACAATTCCCTGAAGTTCAGCTCCCAAGCCTTTTCCTGGCATAAACCCATTACCCAGCATTTCTGAAACCATCATAACCGTTGCGGAAGCTATCCTAGGATGCTGAATGATTTCACCCTCGGGGATCTTGTTTGCCGACACTGCATCAAAAATCTGGTAGACCCAGGGACCTTTGTCATCATTGGTCTCTATGAAGGGTACAATGGCGCCTCCTACGATGCACGCAGTGTCCTCGCCGTGCAACACGACCTCTTGTCTATCCCACTCGAACTTGACCATCTGATGCAAGGTGGATGGCACTGCTTTGGCTGCATGGATCCACGGTCGTCCCAACAGAAAGTTATAAGATACCGTAGCATCTAATACCTGGAATTCCATGGTAAACTGGACTGGACCGATGGTCAACTCAAGTACAATATCCCCCACGGTGGCTGTTCCATTTCCGTCAAATCCTCGGACGCAAATGCTATTCTTTTGGATTCTTCCGTGGTCGATCTTCAATTGGTTCAGGGTGGATAATGGACAAATATTGGCACTTGAGCCGTTATCCACTAATGCCCGAGTAACTGCCGAATCTTCACATTTGACAGTTAGGTAGAGAGCTTTATTATGCTCCGTGCCCTCCACTGGCAGATCATCATCTGAAAATGTTACCCTGTTCACCTCGAAAATTTTGTTGGCAATCGTTTCCAGGTGATTTACAGAAATCTCATTGGGCACATGAGCTTCATTCAGTATCTTCATCAGGGCCCGACGATGTTCATCCGAATGGATTAATAATGATAGCAGTGAGATCTGGGCCGGTGTTTTCTTCAACTGTTCGACCACGGAGTAATCCTGCACTTTCATCTTCTTTAAGAAATCCTCAGCTTCTTCTTCTGACACAGGTTTCTTTATTGCAGCTGGATTGGGTCTTCTCAACTCCGCCGGAGCAAAACACCGTCCTGATCGAGTCAGTCCCTGCGCCTCACAACTATTCTCCTCCACTTGTTGTCCCTTGTACATCACCACTGCCTTCTCATACTTCCAAGGCACAGCCTTGCTATCAATCACTGGTGTTTGGACTACTGGTTTTATGATGACCGGTTCCCTGCAGACCCCTTTCACAACAACCACGGGTGCAGATGATGCTCCCGTTATTACCAACTTGGCTGGTTCTGGTTTCCTTGTAGCGGCAGATGGATTCTTCCCCAATATCACCACTGGCTTGACATCTTCCCCTTTCAACTTTACCCCTGCTTCCTCATTGATCGATTTTTCTTTCGGAGTGGCACGGATCATCATCACTGTCTGTGGGGGTTTCTTCGGCTCCCCTCCTTCGTGCACAAGCTCGATCATGTGGGCTTCAGGGTGCTTTGGCAATGGGTTCTGGTTAATGTTGGGTGCCTCTGGTGCCTGTACCTCGATCTTGTTGGTATCAATAAGATCTTGTATTGCATGTTTCAGCCTCCAACATTTCTCGGTATCATGTCCGGGAGCTCCCGAACAATATTCACATCTTACCGAGTGATCCATATTTTGGGGTAAGGGATTTGGTAATCTAGGCTCAACAGGATTTAATAAACCCAACTGCCTCAATTTGTGGAACAAGGCAATATAAGTTTCCCCCAACTCAGTAAAAGTTCTTTGCCTCTGCAATCTTTCATTTCTGGCGGCCGGATTTCCCCTGAAACCCATCCCTGGAGGGTTCCTGTAGGCTCTTGGTGGTGGATAGGTGTTTTGTGGTGGTGGGTATGTGTTATGTGGAGGTGGGTATGTATTGTGGGGAACCGGCGCGCGCCATTGTGGGCGAACCGGAGGTTGGGTGTATGTCTGGGCTTGATGGACGGTGAAATGTTGTTCTTGTGGTTGGTAGTAGGGTTGTGGAGGGTAATTTGGAATGTGTGGGTAGTTTAGACGATGGGGTCTGGGTTGGTAATGAGGGGAAGGACCTCTAGATCTGGACCAATTGTCGGCCTCTAATGTCGTGACCTCCTCTCTCCTTTTCTTCCCTAGCGCACCTCCCGTGCCGCTCTGAATGGCCTGAGTTGTTGCCTTAATTGCCGAATAACTCAGGATCTTATTGGACTTAAGTCCCTCTTCTATCATACCTCCCATTTTCACAACTTCATTAAATGATTTGCCAACTGACGTCACCAAGTGACCAAAGTAAGTTGGCTCGAGAGTTTGTAAGAAGTAATCCACCATTTCTCCTTCTCTCATTGGGGGATCAACTCTGGCTGCCTGTTCTCTCCATCGGAACCCAAATTCCCGGAAGCTCTCTCCGGGTTTCTTCTCGAGCTTTAGCAATGTGAGACGGTCTGGGACTATCTCAAGGTTGTATTGGAAATGTCCTGCGAAAGCCTGTGCCAAGTCATCCCAGGTGTACCACCTGCTCGGATCTTGTCTTGTATACCACTCTAACGCCGACCCGCTCAAACTCTGGCCAAAGTAAGCTATTAATAGCTCATCTTTGCCCCCTGCTCCCCTCATTTTGCTACAAAAACCTCGTAGATGTGCCATAGGATCACCATGCCCTTCGTATAAATCGAACTTGGGCATTTTGAACCCTGCTGGTAATTGAACGTCAGGGAAAGGGCATAGATCCTTGTAAGCCACGCTGACCTGGTTACCTAACCCGTGTATGTTCCTGAAGGATTGCTCCAGGCTTTTAAATTTCCGCATCACCTCGTCCTGCTCTGGGCTCTTAGCCGGCTTTTCAATCTCCGCCGGGACCTCAAAGTGGGGATTATAGGTATGTGGCTCGGGTGCTTTGAATGTGAGTTCAGGGGGGTAGTATTGTGTATCGTGAGCCTGAAACAGTGGCTCACTAGATGATCTGTGCAATGGGGCTGGGGGAGGTGCCACAAAGACGGGAACATTTGGTGGAGGAGGGTTTTGAGTGGGTGGTGGAGCTTGGGAATCATAAGCCTCTCTTCCCTGATAATAGTGATGGCTTGGGAAACTTGTTGAAGGACCGGGAGAGGGGTATTCCGGCGTGTGTGTTGGTTGGAGGGTAGGAGTAACGGGTAATTCTTGCCCCTTCTGGGCTCTAGCTAAGGCTATCTGCATTTCATTCATTTCTAGCCTCATTTTTTCCATTTTCTCCAGGGCTTCTTTCAGCATCTGATTGGCCGTTTTTTCTGACTCAACGCTGTTGTCTGACCCAGTCATGCTTTCTGGTATAGGACCTTTTGATCTTGTCTGATAATGGTACGGTGCCAGTACGCTCTAACAACTAACTGATATTGATTGGAAAAACAACAAACTTGTCAGTGTTAGAGTCTTAACAGATATTGTAATTGCACGTTAGGGGGATGCAATGCTCCTAGGCAGTTAATCATTTCTAACATGCTTTTGCTCTGACCGCATGCATCATCCCGGCTTATTTTTGCTCTGACAAATATATATTCTTCCTCTTCTTTTTTTTTTTCTTTTTTTTTCTTTTTTAATTACGGTCGAATCCTATAGAGATTGCCTACGTATCGTGACCCCGCACGAATCAGACCAAGCGTAGTTCGTGCCATAAGACCAAATATTTTTTTTATTACTCAAAATAATGCTATTACAAGCCATCACAAAAAAAAACAAAAAATACAGACTTTATATATATATATATATATATATATATATATATATATATTTTTATTTTATTTTTTTGAGAATGTTTGAAGAAAAAAAAACATATGGGTAGACAACAGACTCGAAAAACAAACAAGTGCAAGATTGAACTAGGGATACATTAAAGCTTTGAATTTTGGTGCCCGCGAGGCATCATTCGGCCTTTCCGCGGGCTTGGGGGCCAGGCTTCTTTGCAAGCTTTTTAGTTCCTCCATGATCTGATGGACATAACCCATGATTGAGGCAAATAGGACATCACGAGGCATCTCTTCACATGTTAGGCACTTTGTGGTGATATAGCGCCCTATATCATTGATCCTACCCCTGATTCTATCCCTCTCTATGCACAGCTGTTCTATCCGTTGATTCTTTAGTCCCAATATTCGAGTATTGTCAATGAGCTGCTCTTGGAACCTCTCCATTTGTTCTTCCATCCGGGCTATCGACTCATGGCAGTGTTCTCTATATGTTCTAGCATCCTGGGCTTGTTTGAGGACCCGATTATTGAGAATGGAGTTTATCTCTCTCAATGTCGCAACACTCATTTCGTAGTCCCTTTTTACTTGCCATAGGTGCTCTCTCCGTGATGTTGTAACTGTAGCCCACCTGACCCGCATTCTTGTTATACAAGCCTGGGATCTCTCCAAGTCTTCTCGGCTTTGGCTGACTTGATTTCTCAATTCCGCTATCAACCTTTCATCAGAGCGACGTTTCTGTCGGTCGCTATCACTCTTACTGACTTGGCGAATTCGGGCTTTCAGTGCCTGGTTTTCTTTGGCTAATTTGTTCTTCTCACCCTGCTCTGAGGCTACTTGAACGTTGTTTTCAAACATAAGCCTTTCAATTTGTCGCTTCAGCTTCCCGATTTCAACCCGGTAGCCTTCCTCTCTCACTAACCAGCCCCACTGTTCCTGCGAATCATCCGTAAATTGTTGGACGTGAGCTCTTTTGGCAGGCCTCTGACGAATCTGGAACCTTTTCCCGAACCAAACATCGTATTTTGGGTCTACCTCACCCTTAGCCAGCTCTCGAACCATAGTCTTGGGTTCAAGGAATCTACATTCGTGCCACAGCTTTCTAATTTTTCCTTCGGGGAACACGACTCCTGGACTCAACTCAATGGCGTGCTTGCTTAGATCCTCATCAGTGGGAATTACCTGAAATCTTCCTAGTTGGCGCAGTACCCGATGAGGAGCATATGGTTGGATGCTACGAAGTCCCATCAAAAGAACATGACATTCCTCGGCCGCCATGTATATTACCTCAGTATCATTCAACCACCCAAATGCCCATTCAACTTGGTCGGCTGTTGTTGACCTCAATTGTGCAAGCCATGCTTCGACGCCTTCGGGAAATATGACGCCTGTCATTCGTTTCTCAAAGCCGCTAATGCAGTTTCTCTCAGTCAACCCGTGGTTCATGTATCCCACTCGGTGATGGAGGTGTTCTTGCATCCACAGCTGGAGTAACAGATTGCATCCCTGAAAGAACTTGCCTCCTTCTCGGCATATAGTTAAAGCTCGGTAGATTTCGGACAAAATCAAAGGAACCACAGTACTGTCGGTTCTTTTGATTGCAACATCGGCCATCCCTACAAGGCCTATCTCTATTTTTTTATCTTTGCGGGGACAGACCACAACTCCCAGAAATGCTGTGATAAATGCCAAAGTACGTCTTGCTTCCCACTTGATTCTGTTCCCAGTGTGAATTAATCCGAGGTTTGGTTCTTCCAAACCCTGAGGAATTCCGTACCGTTGATACAAGAATTGGAGAGTACAACATCCCTTCGACAAATCATCATTCTGTACCTTCCGACTAATGCTTAGCAAATCCAAGAACGCGTGCGGAGATACTGGTCTTGGTGAAAGTAAATACTGCCCTCTTAGTTTCCCATTCAACCCCGCATATCCGGCGACTTCCTCTAGTGTAGGTGAAAGTTCAAAGTCAGCAAAACGAAACACGTTGCGTGTTGGGTCCCAGAACGGTATTAGAGCCTCGATGATATCTGTCCTTGGCTTGATATTCAACAGATCGACAAAACCTCCCAAAACTCTTTCCACTATCTTTATACTATCCTTTCCCATATCATTCCACCACATGTGGAGTTGCGAAGGGACCTCGCTACACACTGAGAATGGTTCATTTTGACTTGTGCTCATCCTGCACATTTATTATAGTGATTAAAGAAGGAAAAACTTTTATTTGACTTAAAAACTATCTATATTCTAAAGAAATATTTTTTGGATTTTAATTTTTTTTTTCTTGAAAAAAAAAACTTTTAAGGAGAAAGGAAATATTTTTGAACCAATATTCTGAATTTATGAAAGAAATACTACAGAAAAATATTTTTGAATTTTATTTTGAATATCTTTTAAACAAATAATTGGGATTTTGAGATTAAAAGGAAATATATATTTTTTTTAAAAAAAAAAATTGAGGTCTAAAAGAAAAACTTTCTAAAGAAGTGAGTAATGTTAAATATTTTTGGATTTTTTTTTTTTGAATATGGTGAGCCGAAACCAAAGAGGTTTGCCTCTGATCTCACATCCGGTGAGAATCATACCCGCGTAGTTCAGGCTATAAACTAACTAATTTTTTTTGAAAACAAACAAATTTTTCCTTTTTCTTTTATATCAAAAAAAACTATTTTCCTTTTTCATTTTTTTTTAAATAAAGCAAATTAAAATAAAAGACTTATTCCTACACACTTTCTGCTTTCTAGGCAAACCAACAATTCTAAAAGTAAAAATATATATGTTTTTTTTAAAAAAAAATTCGGCAGCATTTCGACAGTACTTGGACACTGATTTTTTCTAAATTAATCAAATAACTTTCCACTTGCTATTTTTATTTTATTTTATTTTTTACACTCCCGAGACTCAGAAGCCGGTCAACATGCAAGACCGAGCAAATAAATGCACATAAAACAAATAAGATGCATCAGGATGGTCATTTTCATTTTTGGTGCACCTGTCCTAGACAGACCCAACCCCTGTGTTGAGCCTCCAAAGTCAGATGCACGTGATGCAAACAAACGTTCCTACTAGGGATCCGACATGTGGTTTTGTTATACTAGGTTCAGAACCTGGGTGTTTGTTCTAGACCTGGCTTACCCGAGCGGACAGCTCGAGCCGAGGGGGGGTAGCGTACCGGGAATACAGAAGCTTCACCGGCTTAGCAACTTGTCCGAACCTCGTTCTAAATTGGGATTTTACACTATACAGAAAAGAAGTCGTACGAAGTACACCCTTCTTCATGATTTAGAAGACTCAGAGAGGAGATGGGTTTCGGCACAGTTTATACACAGTTCATGTAATATCAAAGCGGTAAAAGCAGCATTTAGCACATTAGGCTCAAACATGTAAAAATCAGATAAAACCAAATATAACAATTTATATGAGCTCGAATTTCTAACCCTGAACCAGAGATTCTGGGTTAAGAAGTCCCCAGCAGAGTCGCCAGAGCTGTCACACCTCCTTCTTCCGGCACCGCGAGGTGCGTAGGGAGTTTTTTTCCAATTAAAGGATAGTCGAAACGGGATTGGTTTAATTATTTCAGAGTCGCCACTTGGGAGATTTAGGGTGTCCCAAGTCACCAATTTTAATCCCGAATCGAGGAAAAGAATGACTCTATATTACAGTCTGCGTACCAGAAATCCGGATAAGGAATTCTGTTAACCCGGGAGAAGGTGTTAGGCATTCCCGAGTTCCGTGGTTCTAGCACGGTCGCTCAACTGTTATATTCGGCTTATTTATCTGATTTTTAATACAATTATGAACCATGTGCAAATTTTATCTTTTACCGCTTTATTATTATAATTATTATTTTTTAGGAATGTGAACATCGCTTAAAACATATCTTTGGATTGTGTCACATGAAATGCACCCACAATACGAAACATATTTTATTTGATGTTTTAGGATTTAGATTTGGGTCGCATGAAATGCGCATCCGAGTTTAAGAAGGTAAAATTAATTAAATCGCGCCTAAAGAGTCTAGCGCGTCATTATCTTTGGGGAAGGAAGTGAAATTCACTAAACAATCCATCCCAAATTCTAAGTAATTTTTTTTTAAATAATTAAATAAACAAATGAGATTGGAGAATCCTGTAAATTTGTATTATTTACATCTATTTATTTTTAGCGAAATCCTTTAAGAATATCCTTTAATGACTACCTTTTTATTATTACTAAGTTTTTTATAAATATAAAATCAATATCTACATTCTTGAAAATGACATATTAAATAGAAGAGAAAAACAAATATTAACAGAAAGTAATAAAATTATAATCATAAATACAACATGGAATTATCGAAAAGTAAAAAAAAAAAAAAAACTAATTATCCCATAGTTGGATTAAAATTCAAATTGTTAGTAAGACTATCTATTTATTTTTAGCGAAATCCTTTAAGAATATCCTTTAATGACTACCTTTTTATTATTACTAAGTTTTTTATAAATATAAAATCAATATCTACATTCTTGAAAATGACATATTAAATAGAAGAGAAAAACAAATATTAACAGAAAGTAATAAAATTATAATCATAAATACAACATGGAATTATCGAAAAGTAAAAAAAATAAAAATAAAAAAAAACTAATTATCCCATAGTTGGATTAAAATTCAAATTGTTAGTAAGACTTAAGCTTATTGAAACTAATTATTTACAAATACTGAAAATTGAAAGAAATAAAAATAAAAACTTGAGTACTAAATCATATTTCTAAAAATTTAAACAATTTAACATTAACTAACTTTGTTTTAATTCATCATGTCCTAATACTTGTTCGCAAACTAATTCATGTTATAACTGAAATTGACTACATGATTCGGATTAACTTATCGTTGACGAAAAACCTTATGAATAAGGAACTTAGTTAATTTTTGCCAAACTGATTCAATAACGCCATTTTTACGTTATTTCTTCTATTTTTTTATTAAACAGTTTTAATTAATAATCAGGCTTAAATATATTTCCTAATAATCTGGTAAAGGCGTTATTTAATATGTCGCTATAATATGCCTAGTTATGCCGATGACAGTGATTTACAGAATAATAATACATGAATAACCTAAATACAATACAAAAAATTAAATTAAACTAAATTAAAAATTTAACACTCCATTCTTCATTTCAGCTTACAAAATGCCAAAATTACAGTTGTGTACCTGATATTGTCAATATAAGAAGAAGAAAGTCAGCAACGTAATACGTAACACAGCAACAACAACAATAACCAGTCAACGAAAATCCCAGTGACAGCTTTGAAAAATTCAAAATAAAATCCAGGAATGCCGAAAATAATGGACAGAAACCAAGGGAAATTTTCAGATTTTTGAAAGGCTAGTTAATCTTCAACCCTTAATTTCTACACCTGTATACCAGAATATTTATCAGGTGTGTACTACTTTCTCTTCTAATTTTCAACTTTTTTTTCTTTGTATGTTTTTCTTTTCTTGAGAGTTTCAATGTTTTTTTTTTCGGAATAAATGTTCAGCTTTTTTTTTCAATCTTTTTTTTTTTCTGTCTGTATTTCTTTCTCCTTTTTCTTGTGTCCAGACTTCACATATATATATCTCATCCCTTTAATCAATTAAAATCAATCCCTTTCTCTACCAAACCCATTATCTTCCCACTCATCCCCATTACATTAAATAAATATATCACACCACCCCATTATATTTTGTCCCCCATGCTTTATTTAAAATAATGCAAGATTCCCCTTTAATTTAAATCTTGTCCCCCCTTTATATTAAATAATCATATCACAACCCACCCCATTTCATTTTGTCCCCCATGCTTCAAATAAACAATTACAAAATGTACAATTCCTAAACTACCCCTTCCGACCTTACTGAAATTACCAAACTACCCCTGAACGTATTACAAATTTACCAAACTACCCATCAGCTATAACACATCAATTAATCAAACTTAACCAAAATATAGACAATATGATCAATTTCTAACAATGTTCAAACAACAATATGAACACGGATGAACATCATAACAACAATATCATATGAACATGATTTTAACAACATTTCAACAACAAATCACATGAACACAAATTGAACAACCAAGAACAACTAAAATTTGATTGAACAATATTTTAGCAACAAACAATCCTATTTTCGGATTCAACACCAACAACAAACAAAGTATGAAGATTTCTAAATTCAATCATATTGAACTTAAAATCAACTCTAACAACATTACAACAAACAATTCTTATATTAAACTTAAACAAGATTATGAGACAAATAAAAAAATAATCATAAGTGATAAACAAAAAATCAAACTATACAAATTTCGGATTCAAGAACAATCAAACAAAGTATGAACATGAATGAGTCTATTTTAAAACAACAAACATGACAAATTAAATGATTAAACCAACATTAATAATTTCTGGAAAATATATAACAACATGAAACAAATTGAAGAAATAATCAATTAAATTTCAATTTGAATCTAACAAACAATCAAACTAACAAATTCTTACCTAAACCATAAAACAAACATGAAATGAACATGAAAAACCACTAATTAAATTTCCATTTGAAATCTGAAAATTAATTCAACAAAACATACGAACATGAACAAAACCAAAAATCAAATATCTACCGATTTTAGATTCGAGAAATATCAAAACGAAACACGAAAAAAATAAAACTCAAAATCTACTAACCGGATCGACACGAAATATGTACGGACTGTTTCGACAAACTTCGACCAAACAACTCATCATGTAAAGCTCGACGAAGGATTTCGATTCGACGATAAACCTTCGAACTTTGCCAGACTTTAACCGGACTGCCTTGCGTCATCAACAAGAATACGATGGTGAGCAACAAACATGACTCATGGAGTCGTCAATGACAATACGCAGCAGTGAAGCGCCGCCGCGTCCATGGCTGGAGCTCGGGAGCTCGACCACCTAATTCGGAGTCGACGAAACAAAGAAGATAAAAAAGTAACAGTAGCGCGAACAGCATCCATGGCTGGAGCTCGGATCTTCAACCACCCAATTCGAAGTCGACGAAACAAAAAGGATGAAACAGTAGCAGTAGCGCGAGCAGCATCCATGGCTGGAGCTCGGATTTTCGACCACCCAATTCGAAGTTGACGAAACAAAGAAGATGAAACAGTAGCAGTAGCGCGAGCAGCAGGTGGACTGTTGGGACGTGAAGTTGAGGACTGGTTCTGCAGTGGAAACGATGATGGTGAAAGGGAGTCGACGGACTGGTCATTGATGATGAAGACGCAACAATGGCGACTATGGTTGTCGAGTTCGAGCTTGAAGGTGGTTGTGTGGTTTTAATGGATGACGGGGGGTCGTTTGGACGCGAGGGTGTTTGTGTGGACGAAGAAGAAAGTAAAGGGAAGCCATGGGAGGTGTTTTTTTGAGTTTGGGGAAGAAGAAGGAGAAATGGGGGGGGGGGGGGCGGATGCTTAGGCATTTTTAGGGTTTACTATTCTTTTTTTTTTCTTTGTTTTATTTTTTGAAATGCAAGATAATAGGGTGTTGGGTTATGGACCGGGTTGACCCAGTTTGAAATGGACTGGGTCGTAGGGAAGATTGGGCCATTTTTTTGGGCCTGTGGCTTGAAATTGAAGAAAAGACCCAATTCCGACTTTATTTATATTTTCGCTCTCTTTTCTTCTTTTATTTTTCTAAAACTAAATTATAAAAATACTTAAACTATTATTAAGAACTAAATTAAGTTATAAAAGCGCAAATTAACTCCCAATAACAATTAACGCACAATTAAGTATTAATTAAGCATAAAATTGTATATTTGGACATTAAATGCTAAAAATGCAAACGATGCCTATTTTTGTAATTTTTATATTTTTGTAAAACAAATTTAATTACTAACAATTGTAGAATTAAATCCTACATGCAAAATGCGACATATTTTTGTATTTTTTATTAATTTAGCAAATAAACACGCACATACAACTACAAATAATTATTCAAAATATCACAAAATTGCACACCAAAGAAAAATCATTTTATTTTTGAATTTTTGGGAGTAATTCTCATATAGGGCAAAAATCACGTGCTTACATTGATGACCTACATTTTATATGTGTGTCTTGATTATTTGTTTTACCACAGCCAAGTCTTAATCTGGGTAGTAGGCCTTAATTTGAGTAGTAATAAAACCCCAATCTATTAATATAAAATATGGTGTTAGGTATGGAATGATAGATTCAACATTTAGTTACATTTAGTCATATTAAATCTATTAAAATTCTTTAAAATCAGCTTAATATTTCACGTGGAAAATACTTCTACTTTACTTCATGCTTACTTTCCTTTTTTTATTTATTTATAAAAGTGCTAATCAATGCAAGTTTGTTTTCTAAGTCACCTACAATATTTGAAATTCACTCTTTTGTTCGGTTGATTTTTTATATCCTTGACTTTCAAATTACTTCTAGTCAAAAACTAGTTTTCTTTAAACAATACAAATAATAGACAGAATTTGCCCACCTGACATGCTTATGATTTCTATTTTCTTTATACTTTTGGAACTAATTCATTGTGTGTCTTTTGATTTAATCACTGTTAAATTTTAACGAGTACCAGCGTGCTTACTAAAATTGAGTATTTCATTATTTACTAATCCTTTTATTACTTATATTTAGCCTTAGCCTTAATTAACCTAAGTTTGGCCGTTTAACCATATTTAATGGATCATATAGAGTGCCTAATACCTTCTCTATAAGATTAATTAGAACCCTTACCCATAGCCTTAAAGGTTTAGTAGACCATAGAACAGAGTTAATTTTAAGCACTATTTAGCTAAAATTGGTGTCCTAATTCACCGTTAAAATAATTAGGTGGCGACTCTCTTTAACTAATTAAACCCACAAAATTACCAATATGTTATACTCTAATTTGACCCGTGTTAAAATGGGGTATAACAAGCGGCATCTAATTTGTAATTCATATTGTTAATTGTAATGAGCGCTCGATATGGTAACACATCATTTTGCCATTCCCAATAACCGCACGAGCTTACCTACCAACACAAAGCTTACAACTTATAATTATGAACCACTAATACAAGGGAAAAACTTAAATTATCGAAAAATTAAATGGAACCAAAATAAAAGAAATAATACATACATCAGGTTTATGGCACTTAAAGAATCTCCTTCCGGAATTATATGGAGTCGTTGAAGTGAAGTGGTTGGCAATTTCCCCACAATGGCACCTCATCTTTGATGAATAACTACTTCCTGACATGAGGAAACTTGTTATGGTGGAAAACCTTCACAACACAATGTATGAAGTTAAGAAGAAAGCAAATGGGAAAGAAAGACTTTACAATGGAGCTGCAAACAGTGATGGGAATGAACCCTAGGTATTTTCTTTCCGAGGTAGATGAAAAGCACGATGGGAAAATGGACAAAATTGTACCGATGGGTCTAAGTTTATTGGTTGGGTCGGACGGGTTTTAATTAAAAGTTGGGGCGGGTTAGTTGGTCCAATAAAAGGATGCCACGTGCTCCTTAAAAATCTGGGAGGGTGTTTTTAACGGGTAAGGGATAAATGTGCAACTAATGTATAATGGTGGGAATATTTTTGATAAGAAACTCAAACGGAAAATAAGGTCTATTTATGATAGTAGAATGACAAATCAGACCCTTCACTGAATATACTTTTGTATTTTTGAAAATAACCAATTTTTTCTCGATTGAACATTTGCTCTAAATATTGGTCGGCCTAAGCCTAATTTAATATCATACTCAAATGCACACATTTTGTGATGAGCTAAGACAAATATTCACAAGTTGCTAATGATAAAGATAAATGAATCAAAAGTGTAATAAATAAAGGAAAAAAAATAAACAATTTCACAACGTACCGATTTGCAAATTTATAGCCTATTTGGCCAAGCTGCAAAAATCAATTTATTTTGAAAAATGATTTTTTTTCAAAAGTACTTTTCACGAGAAATAATTTGTGTGTGACTAATTAATTTGAAAAGCACTTTTCAACAGTAATTAATGTTTGATCAAACTTTTAAAAATAATTTTTAATTGTGTTTTGTCAAATATGCTTTTCAAAAAAGTTATTTCGGATTGAAGATATTTTTTTCTGATTCTCCAAAATTACTTCCAAAAAAAAAAAAAAAATTAGCTAAACACTTCATTTAAAAGAAAAAAAAAGTATTTTCCCTTCATAATTGATACTCCAATTTTGTAATCCTTTATGCTCCCCCTTTCCTTCCTCGAAGGAAAATTGCCTTCAGAAATCATTCGAGAGAGGAAAAAGAATTCACAGAAGCCACAGCGAATCGAAATCTAGATGAAGATGAGCAGTACGCAAGGTCCACATTCTCTGGCCTTTAGGGTCATGAGACTATGTCGACCTTCTCTTCACATCGAAACTCCGCTCCGTTTCGACCCTACAGATCTTTTGTTCGGCGAAGACCTGTTCGATGATCCTGTCGCCGCTGAGCATCTCCCTCGTCTCCTAGCCGATACCGTCTCCTCCGCCGCCGCCACCACCGCCGGCAATACTTCAGTTGATCCCTCGGATCTGTCTTACCGGAATAGATTCCTTCTTCAGCATCCTTCTGATTCGCTTGGACTCCCTGGCCTCCTACTTCTCCCTCAGTCCTTCGGGTTAGCTTCGTTTTGCTTTATTTGACTAAATTTGGTACACTCATGTCGCGAAACAAATTCAGAATTTAAAGTCAGTGTTGCACTTCTTAATGTATAAGTATAACTGTTGCAGTTCTATTTTATAAGACACTTGCTAAAATATACGACAATCAGTGAGCAAGAGTATGAGCTTCAAAGCTCTCTAATGGCGGAAGCTTCTAGAAGAAGAGAAATGAGGAAGGAATGTGTGAGATGAATATGATAACCACCAACTTGATTATACACAGCTAAGAGCTTATATACAAAAGCTAAGCTAACTGTCTTTCTAACAAATTGACTAACCCAA
Organism: Nicotiana sylvestris; assembly: GCF_000393655.2. Taxonomy (NCBI): domain Eukaryota; kingdom Viridiplantae; phylum Streptophyta; class Magnoliopsida; order Solanales; family Solanaceae; genus Nicotiana; species Nicotiana sylvestris. Next base: position 16,298,148 of record NC_091064.1, read on the forward strand.
CTAACTAACTTATACATGTCTTGTCACATAAGAATTAGTCACCACCAATGAAGCATTGCCACATATACACTCTATATGAGACCAAATCTCATAATATTCTCCCTCAAGCTGCCTAGAAGGGTGCAGGATGTTAAGCACACCAAGCTTGCCTAGAAGGTATAGAGATTGAGTCTTACTCAATCCCTTAGTGAGCAAATCTGCCAGCTGATCCTTAGTGTTCACATACACTGTCTTGACCATGCCATCCTTGATCTTATCTCGAATAAAGTGACAATGAATTTCTATATGTTTGTTGCTAATGGAAGATATGATTAGCTACTATTTGCATAGCAAATTTGCTGTCACTTTGCGCAGTAATAGGAACCTTAATGTCAACCACTAACTCCTTGAACATGCCATTTAACCAGGTGACCTCTGCTACAGCTGAAGCCATGCTTCTATATTCAGCTTCAGCTGAACTACTAAATACTGTTTGTTATTTTTTCGATTTCCAAGAAATCAGGGAATTACCAAATTTGATCACACACCCTGTAACGGACCTCTTGTATTGGAACAGGCTGCCCAAACAGTATCACACCAACAACTCAATTCAGGTACAGGACTGCTTTCAGCCAAACTCCTTGGTTTGGATCATTTTCAAATACCTGACCACCCTACGTGCAGCTTCCTAGTGTGACCCTTTTGGTCTTTGCATAAACCGACTCAAGTTTTGGAAGGCATAACTAATGTTTGGCCTGGTGATTGTGACATACATTAACTTCCCAATCAACCTTTGATATAAACCAATATCCTTGAGAATCACATCTCCTACATCACCAGTTGCTTCATCATATTCTGCTGTGGTTAATCTCAAGTTTGTTTCCATGGAGGTAACATCAGGTTTGGCTGTCCCATTTCAAAAATAAGCTCCAACACATACTTTCTCTGATTTAGAATGACACCAGACTTAGACCTTAAGACTTCAATGCCCAGAAAATATTTAAGTTCATCTAAATCCTTGATCTTGAATTTTGATGCAGTACCTGCTTGGCCTAACGGATCAACTCCTCATTACTCTCTGTGATTAGTAAATCATCAACATATACCAGAATAATTACCATTCCTCCTTGTTTCTTCAATGTAAACAGAGAATAGTCATGGCTACTATGAGTGAAACCTGCTGCAAGTAAAACATCTGTCAATTTGATGTTCCACTGCCTGGAGGCTTGCTTGAGTCCTGCTTCTTAATGCCTGTTGGCATCTCCATGTACACGTCTTTACAAGGATCACCTTGTAAAAAAGCATTGTAAACATTTATTTGGTACAAAGTTCAGCCTCTAGAGACAGCCAGTGCTATAACAGATCTCATTGTGACTATCTTGGGCACATGAGAGAAGATGTCATGATAGTCAAGCTCTTCTTGTTGACCATAGCATTTTGCAACTAACCTAGATTTAAATCTTTTAATTCCTCATTGGCTGTACTTAATCTTGTATATCCATTTAGATCCCACGGTCCAAGGCTTAAATCTCCTATTGCATTGCCTTGATCCACCTGGCATCCTTTGCTGCCTGTTTGAAGGTCTGTGGCTCTACCAAAGTCTGAGAATTTAGCTAGGTAGCTATGATAAGTTGGAGTAGTGTTGTCATCGGATAGGTAGTTGCCCAAGGGATGTTTGCTAGATACTTTGTTGGGGGCCACATAATTCTTCATCCAAATAGGCTCCTTAGATTCCCTTGTGGATTTTCTAATAAGAGGAGGAACACTTTGTGTTGGTGCTGAAGTGGTTGCTTCCTGTGAATCCTGTTCTTGTAATGACTCTCCACGTAGCATCTCTTCATCTTGAGCTACTGATTCCTGCTCTAGAAACTGACTCCTTATTACTACTTAGAATGACTAAAGGGGGAGAACAAGATTCAGTCATACCTCAAGGATTATATCCATCAAATCAGATACCTGATGATTCAAGGGCAAGCTCAAGTTGGTCACTTTTATAGGGAGGCTAATTTTGTTGCGGACTTGCTTGCTAACATTGGAGTGGAGACTAAACATAAGAGATTCTTCACACAAGCTATGACCTTGCCACGAAAGACTAAAGCTTTATTGAAAAATGATCAAAATGGCTTTATCCGCTTTAGAATCAGGTCCAAGAAGGGGCATTTCATATTTGATAATGTTTAAGACTACTCTCGTTGTATTCAAATATAGTTTTCATTTCAAAGCTAGCTCTTTTATCTGTAACATGAGAGGGGAGTCCTCTCTTAGTTTTAGTGAAAATTTAGACTATGCACATAATTATCCTAGAGTCTCAGTCACACTCCATGTATCTCTAGAGGCTAAGACAGTGTTTAGAAAAGCGATCGCTTTGTCGCTTTAAGCGCGAAGCGACACTGTATCGCTTCTTGCTGCCCGAGGCGATGCGATCTTGAAAAGCGCGCGCTTCACTGGCTGAAGCGACGAAGCGATCGCTTCTTTTACAATGGCGTAGAGGCCCTTTTTTAAAAAAAAAACCTTGGGGTCTGTTTTTTAATTATACAAAACAGACCCCTAAATAGTCACAACAGACCCTCACAAAAACAGAGACATCGACAAAAAGCTAGGTTTATCGCCATTGCTGACCCCTTCTCTCTCAAGCTCGAGCTCGGCCACTGCTTCTCCAGTCCAAGTAATTTCTTTCTCCTTTCTTCTTCTCCGGTCAAGCTCGACCACTGCTTCGCCATTTTTTTTTCTTTCTTCTTCTGCTTCTTCTTCTTCTGCTTCTTCTTCTTCTTCTTCTTCTTCTGCTTCTGATTCTTCTGTTGCTTCTTCTTCTTCTTCTTCTTCTTCTGCGTCTGTTTCTGCTTCTTCTTTTTCTTTCTTTTTCTTCTTTCTCCAGTCCAGAAGTTCCCTATTTTGATTCTAGTAATTTAGTAGATTTGATTTTGCTTGTCCTATGGTTTGTGGATGATTTGGTGGTACCTAGTACCTACTTTTAAGTTTTTAAATTGAAGTTTTTGATTATTTATAATTTTACATTATGTTTTTTAAGAATTGCGCTTCACTTTAATAAAGCGTGCGCTTCGCTTTTGAAGCGAGACGAGCCCTTGTCGCTTTTTTGCGCTTCGCACTCTCAAAAATACTGGGCTAAGATTTATGTCCTTCTTCGTGTATTTTTTTGGATTGTCTAATAAAAAGGTAGGGGTGATGGCAAACCCGCCACCACCACAGGGCAACATACTCTGGGTGATGGTTTGAATTTTTTTTAAAAAAAACCTCAGACTCTAAAGATGCTCAACAATGTCAAGTGTAACACTGTCAATTGTAACTGATTGCAATTTAGCATCCTAGATGCTCAAATCATGAACATCAGGAACTATTGAATGTACAAAGTTTTGAATTTTAGTAAAAGGAAACTCTGATTCCTTGAATACCACATCTCTATTTACAAAGAATTGCTTGGTGGCTAGTTCCATCAACAAATATCCCTTCCGTCTCTCAGAATATCCCATAAGGACTGCAAGTCATGCTCTTGCAGCAAACTTGTCACCTTTAGGCACAACAGTTGCATAGCAGAGACATCTTCTCACCTTCAAGTGAGCTAGAGATGAAGATTTAGAATGCAACATTTCAAAAGGACTCTTCCCTTTGATGGCTGAAGATGGTGTTCTGTTGATCTAATATACTGCAGCAGTCACAGACACCCCAATATTTGAGTGGCATCTTGGACTGAAATCTTGATGCTCTTGCTACATCTAAAATATGTGTATACTTTCCCTCCACAACTCCATTTATTGTGGAGTATGAGTGCAACTGCTTTGGTGTATTATCTCAAGACTCCGCAAAAATTCATTACATTGAGAGTTAAAGAATTTTGTTCCATTGTCTGACCTTAGAGTCTTCACCATTGTCCCAAATTGGTTCTTTATCATCAGCAAACAGTTTTAATTGCTAATATGGCTTCAGATTTGAGTTGCAACATATACACCCATGTATATCCACTGAAGTCATCCACAACAGTCAAGAAATAGTATTTCTTATCAAATGTAGCAACTTTATAAGGTCCCCAAAGATCCATATGAACAAAAGAAAATAAATTCAGCTCTGGAACTACTAGTAGGAAACCTAGTCTGTTTAGCTAATGGACGGATTGGACATTTATTCAACAAATCATTATCTAGTGAGTGGAGAAGATTGCAGATTATGGCACATTTATTCAATAAATCATTATCTACAGAACTTCCTAGGCTCATAGTCTTCATAACAATACCTGAAGGATGACCAAGCCTCATGTGCCATAATTTGCAATCTTCTCCACTCCCATTTGCAGCCCGTCGATGTGTTTTGGCTTTATTATTGTCTCCTGCTTCCTTGTATATGCACGTATCTGCATTCTCCTTACCAATATCCCCTCCACCCTGCTAATGTAGAGATCCTGAAACAAAACAAAGTCAGGGAAAAAAATTGATTGAACAGGAGAGTTCTCTGGTTAGTTTGGAGGCTGAGAACATGTTGAATTTGGGGTCAGGTACAAATAGCACATTGTTTACACCTTCAGTTCCAAATAGAAGTGCTTGACCAATACATGAAGTTTCAATTTATCCCTGTGGGCAAATGGACTTTATCTTTATATGGCCTCTTAGCATTTTTTTTGATAAGGTAAATTGTACAAGGGAGAAAAAACTCCCGTATACAAGAAGTATACCAAAAAGTAGAGAATTTACATCAAAACATGATTCTCTACAAAAGACGCCCAATCTTCTATACCAGTAGGGGCTATATGAGTGAACCAAAAAGCGATCAAAGATAAAAGACTAGTCTTAATATGTGAAAAAGGAGACTCAATCCCCTAAAAAATTCTCCTATTTCTCTCCCCCCAAACTATCCACATGAGAGCTAACGGGAACTTCCATGCCTTTTACTTTCTTCTTCTAGGAAAATCGACCCAGTTATATAACATTTCCTTTACGGTGCTTGGCATCACCCATTGAACACCAAAAAGATTCAGGATTGCCCTCCACTAACCCGAGGACACAGGGCAATGCAACAAAAGATGATCAACTTCTTCCCCTGAGCTTTTACACTTGTAGCACCAACTAACAAGTGTAATTCCTCTCTTTCGCAGATTTTCAGCAGTCAAGATCACTCCCCCACCGCTAGCCATGCAAAAAAGCACACCTTCGTGGGCGCCTTAGGAATCCAGATCGAGGAGTATGGAAAAGTGGCCTCCTCTCTCACCAACATACTTTGGTAAAAAGACTTTACGATGAACAAACCATCGCCACGCAACCCCTATCTCCAAGAATCACAAGATGACTGGGGCCTGTCTTGTCCATATAGCAGTGCCAACAAATCTTGGAGTTCCGCAATCTCCCAATCTTACATGTTCCTTCTAAATGGGAGGTCCCATACTACCCCCCTTCATGCTACTTGCGAATCTATTGGACCATCAGTTCCTTCTGACCATCAATTTCTTCTGATTTGATACTCTGAAGACGTGGGAGAAAGAGACTCTAAGAGTATCCTCTCCACACCACCTATGATTCCAAAAGCTGATTCTCCTTCCATCTCCCACCTTGTAAGTGATGTTGCTATTGAAGGCTTCCCAATTCTTCATGATGCTCCTCCACATGCCACACCCAAAAAGGTGTTGTGATTGCCTTGGTCCTCCAACCCCCTCCCGTGGAATCGTACTTTTCTAATATGATCTCCCTCCATAGAGCAAGCTCTTCGACCCCGAATCTCCACGACCACTTCCCAATCAAAGGTTTGAGGAATACCTAAGATCTTTACTCCAAGTCCACCCCACTTCTTTGGGGAAGTGACTGTCTGCCAATTCAGTAGATGAAATTTTCTAGTTCCATCCCAATGAAAATTCCTTTGAAGCCGCTCCAGTTTTTCTATGATGCTCACAGGAGCTTGCAACAGGGACAAGTAATAGATGAGCATACTCGATAAAGTGCTTTTAATAAGCACTTCCTTATCGCTTTTTGACAAGTATCATTTCTGCCAGCCTGCTAATGGCCTCTTAGCATTAGGATCATCTTTTAGCTATTTCTCAGCTGTTATTGTATGATGAGTTGTACCTGAGTCTACAATCTAGTCATTTGCAAGAGTGTGTGACATTAGACAAGTAGCAGTACCTGCCATGTTAGCCTGACTGTCAGTGGTCTTTTTGTTTAGCAAACTTAGGATTTGCCTGTATTGGTCCTCAGTAAATATGGTTCCTTACCAGCAAAAGTGTTCTGCAGATCATTGGTTGAATAGCCATGTGATTGAATATCAACATTTTTACATGTGAGAAAGCACGAGAGAAAATATATTATTGACGAATTAATTGACAATGATACAATGAGCCCTATATATACAATACATGTCCTACTCCTAATACGTATGAGATTAGGGTTATTTACTACTATTCATACAATGAAACTAACACTCCCCCTCAAGCTGGTGCATATAAATCATATGTACCGAACTTGTTACATATATAACTAATACGAGGACCAGTGAGGGACTTGGTGAAAATATCAGCAAGCTGATCATTCGACTTCACAAATTTTGTAACAATATCCCTGAGAGTATCTTTTCTCTAACAAAGTGACAGTCAATCTCGATGTGTTTAGTTCTCTCATGGAACACTGGATTTGACGCAATATGAAGAGCAGCTTCGATTATCACACACAAGTCTCATCTGACTAATTTCACCAAATTTCAACTCCTTGAGCAACTGTTTGATCCAAATTAGCTCACATGTGGCCATAGCCATTGCTCGATATTCTGCTTCTGCACTAGACCGAGCAGCCACATTCTGTTTCTTGCTCTTCCAAGACACCAAATTTCCTCCTACTAAGACACAATATCCAGACGTAGAACGTCTATCAGAAGGTGATCCTGCCCAATCAACATCTGAGTATCCAACGATCTGCTCATGGCCTCGATCCTCAAACAATAAGCCTTTGCCTGGAGCTGATTTTATATACCGAAGAATGCGGACAACTGCATCCCAATGACTATCACAGGGAGAATCCATAAACTGACTCACAACAATCACAGGAAAGGAAATGTTAGGTCTAGTCACTGTGAGGTAATTTAATTTACCAATCAACCGCCTATATCTTGCAGGATCGCTAAGAGGCTCCCCCTGTCCTGGCAGAAGTCTAGAATTCGGATCCATCGGAGTGTCAACAGGTCTACAACTTGTCATTCCTGTCTCCTCAAGAATATTTAAGGCATACTTCCGTTGTGAGATCACAATACCTGAGTTAGACTGAGCGACCTCAATACTCACAAAATACTTTAATCTGCCCAGATCCTTAGTCTGAAAGTGCTTTAGTCTGAAAGTGCTAAAAGAGATGTTGCTTCAACTTACTAATACCATCCTGATCATTGCCGGTAATAACAATATCGTCAACATAAACGACTAGATAAATATAGAGATTTGAAGCAGAATGTCGATAAAATACAGAGTGATCAGCTTCACTACGAGTCATGCCAAACTCCTGAATAACTGTGCTGAACTTACCAAACCAGGCTCGAGGAGACTGTTTTAGACCATAGAGGGACCGACGCAACCGACATACAAGGCCACTAGACTCCCCCTGAGCGACAAAACCAGGTGGTTGCTCCATATAAACCTCATCCTCAAGGTCACCGTGAAAAAAACATTCTTAATGCCCAACTGATAGAGAGGCCAATGGCGAACAACAGCCATGGATAGAAAAAGGCGGACTGATGCAATTTTAGCCACGAGAGAGAAAGTATCACTGTAATTGAGTCCAAATATCTGAGTATATCCTTTGGCAACAAGACGAGCCTTAAGTCGATCAACCTGGCCATCTGGACCAACTTTGACTGCATACACCCAACGACAACCAACAGTCGATTTACCCGAAGGAAGAGGAACAAGCTCCCAAGTACCACTCGTATGTAAAACAGACATCTCTTCAGGTGAAGCACTGTCTCCATCCGGGATGAGACAGTGCTTCACCTGTAGACTTAGGGATGGAAACAGAGGACAAAGATGATACACATGCACAATGGGATGATGAGAGACGATGGTAACTTAAACCGATATAATGAGGATTAAGATTAAGTGTGGACCGTATACCTTTTCGTAGTGTAATCGGTTGATTAAGAGGAGACAAGTCCGCAGTATTAGCAGGGTCAGGTGCAGGACGTGAATCAGCTGAGCCTGATGCTGGGGGCGGACGACGATGATAAGTCAGGAGTGGTGGAGCTGTAGAAGGTTAAACTGGACTAGGCGGTGGCACTGGAGCTATAGTTAGTGGAACTGGACTAGGTGGTGGCACTGGAGCTATAGCTGGTAGAGCTGGACTAGGTGGTGGCACTGGACTCGGTGGTGACACTGGAGCTATAGGTGGTAGAGCTATAATTGGAACTGTAGGCGGTGGAGCTATGGAGGAAGATGAATGGGAGATAGAGACTGAATCTCCAAAAGAAGGAACGAGTAGCACCTCAGAAATATTTAAGTGATTAACTGGACCTGTGAAGTATGATTGAGTTTCAAAGAAGGTAACATCATCAGACATAACAAATCGCTGAAGGTCAGGAGAATAACATTGATATCCCTTTTGCGTTCTCGAGTAACCCAGAAATATGCACTTAAGAGCACGAGTAGCTAACTTATCTTTTCCTGGAGTAAGGTCATGAACAAAGCACGTACTCCCAAAGACACGGGGTGGAAGAGAGAACAAAGGTAAGTGGGGAAACAGGACAGAGAATGGAACTTGATTTTAGATAACTGAAGATGGCATACGATTAATAAGATAACAAGATGTAAGAACTGCATCCCCCCAAAACGAAGCGGAACATGAGATTGTATGAGTAGGGTACGAGCAGTTTCAATAAGATGTCTATTCTTTCTTTTAGCTACCCCATTTTGTTGGGATGTGTACCGACAAGATGTTTGATGAATAATCCTATGGGAGTTCATAAACTGCTGAAATGGGGAAGACAAATACTCTAGGGCATTATCACTACGAAATGTGCGGATAGAAATCCCAAATTGATTTTGAATTTCAGCGTGGAAGGTTTGGAAAATAGAAAACAACTCAGATCGATTTTTCATCAAAAATATCCAAGTGCACCTAGAATAATCATCAATGAAACTGACAAAGTAGCGGAATCCTAAGGTAGAACTAACCCGACTAGGACCCCAAACATCTGAATGGACTAAAGTAAAAGGTGACTATGCTCGATTATCAAGACGCCGCGGGAAATGGGAGCGGGTATGCTTACCGAGCAGACACGACTCACACTCTAGAGTGGACAAGTGAGATAAGCCAGGTACCATTTTCTGAAGTTTTGACAAACTGGGATGTCCTAACCGTTTATGTAATAAATCTGGTGAATCTGTAACGGGACAAGTTATTGGAGGAAGACAAGATGCGAGTCCATGTGATTTTGCAAGGATAAGGTAATAAAGTCCATCTGATTCACGTCCGGTACCAATGATCCGCCCTGTACTACGTTCCTGTATAAAAACAAGGTCACCAAGGAATAGAACAGCAGATTTAAGTGATTTGGCGAAGCGACTAACGGTTATGAGATTAAAAGGACTATCAGGAACATAAAGAACTGAATCTAAAGGTAAGGAAGGAAGTGGACTTGCTTGACCTATTGCAGTTGCCATGGCTTGAGACCCATTGGCCATTGTGACTGTTGGAAGAGATCGAGAATATGAGATACTAGTAAAAAGAGATTTTGTTACCAGAAATATGATCAGATGCGCCTGAATCAATGACCCGAGACTCAGAAGGTGAAGATTTGGAGACACCAGTCATGCTACTATTTGTTGGAACAACGGAGGCTAATCTTGAAGATGTCTGTTTACGTGCTTTGTACTGAAGGAACTCAATATAATCCGGTAAAGAAACCATCTGGATTGGATTTAATGCATTCGATCCAACGAATTGTGAGTCTAAGGTTTCTAAGAATGACATTATAATGTTCACGCTGGAAAAGGTTAGAAATTTTCTGGGGATCACTGTTCACGCCGGAAAAATCACTGTAGTCGCCGGAAAAAACTCAAAGTGGTCGGAATCAAATGAAAAGGGTATGGATAGACTCGGAATTACTACGCGATCCGACTGTCCTACTGGAAGTTTTTCAAAAAATGGCCGGAACAGTGCTCACGCGGCGGCGCGTGGGGCGCGTGGGTCGGATCTGCCGGGAGGTTTCTGGCGCGTGAGGGCGCGTGAAGAGGAGTTTTCCGGTGGGGTTTACTGGGGTTTGGTCACCGGAGCCTGAACCCTGTGGTGGTGTTGGTTTTTGCACAACACCAACGGAAAGTGATTTTGTTACGGACAACATCTTAAGTCGTCGGAAAATTGCACGGCGACGAGGTCTTTCTTCCCGGAAGTTGCTGGAATGACCCACAGCTATAATTTTCTCACCCTTGCTCTGATACCATGTGAGAAAGCACGGGAGAAAATATATTATTGACTAATTAATTGACAATGATACAAAGAGCCCTATATATACAATACATGTCCTACTCCTAATACGTATGAGATTAGGGTTATTTACTACTATTCATACAATGAAACTAACACTACATATATTATTGACAACATTGAAGGATTATTGAGTACCACGACCAAATTGCCCTCTAAAATTATCGTTGCAACGACCATATTGACCTCCAGAATTACCAGAACCCAATTTCTTCTTTCCCTTAAATTCCTCAGGATAACCAATAATTTTATAACAATTTTCCTTTGTGTGACCCTTAAGCCCATAATCTTCACACTATAGGAAAGGGTTTTTATTTGTATAACCTTGACCTTTACCAACTTGCATAGCAATTGGATCATTTTTCTCATTCACTGAGCCTAGACCAGGAGAGTGTTGTAATTCGTCCTTGATTACCATAGATATGCTTGATTAATAGAAGGAACATTGGATTTCAAGAGGATTTGTCTTCTAGCTTGATCGTAAGAATCATTTAAACCACTAAGGAATTGTAATATGTGTTCAATGTAATCCTTCGAATTTGGAGCAGGCACTAAGGCATCATATTCATTCCAAAGACTCTTCTACTTAGTGAAATAGGTGGAAATAGAATCAATACCATGTGACAGAGTGGCAATAGATATGTGCAATTGGAAGATTCTCATCGGATTCACCTTGTCAAATCGCTCTCTCAAATCTTCCTACACAAGATGTGCATTAGAAGCATATGCAATTCCACCGAGAAGTTCTGTGGACACCGTGTTCATCAGCCATGAAAGGGCAATCGCATTACAAGTTTTCCATTGCTCATGCAACTCTGCCTTACATGACTCATTTGTGCGGGTGCAAGTTAAAAATCCTAACTTTCTCTTCCCTAAAAGGGCAATCTTCATTGTCCTGCTCCAAAGCCCATAGTTCTCAGATCCTGTAAGCTTAACAGGGATTAGAACAACGCTCGGAGTATCCGATGCACCAAGGTATAGTGGATGTGTGTACAAAATTGTTGATTCTGCCATTGACAAACTGAAAAAACAGGAAATAAAGGCGATTTTCGGAATCGATGAAATCTGAAGAAGAAACTTAATTCGCGTATACTACCAGCACCATGCTGAAATATATGACAATCATTGAGCAAGAGCATGAGCTTCAAAGCTCTCTAATAGCGGAAGCTTCGAGAAGAAGAGAAATTTGGAATGTGTGAGATGAAAATGATAACCACCAACTTGATTATACACCGCTAAGAGCTTATATACAAAAGCTAAGCTAAGCTACCTGTCTTTCTAACAAACTGACTAACCCAACTAGCTAACTTATACAAATCTGTCGCATAAGAATTAGTCACCACCAGTGAAGCATTGCCATGTATACACTCTATATGAGACCACAACTCACAATATAAGTTGCTCTGACATGGCATTTTAGGTGCCACACCCGTGTCGACACGACACTAGTATGGGTGTGGGTATGGGAACCGTACCGGATTTGGTCAAACAATTTTGGGTACTTTGACCACGACGTATGAAAAAATTCGGGACGAGATACAACTTGATTCCCGAAATCAGAACCAAAACTAGGGTAACTTTGAAGAAAATAGCATACTTTATCTAGGAAATCAATCCCTTATTTATTTACAACTTGAATAAAAAATAAATCCACACTTTACAAGCTATACGTAAGTATTCCACAATTTCTCATAATTTAGAGATATTTTTATATTTTTGAATTATTTTTAACCGGATCCCCGCACCCGTATCTTTACTAGGATTCGTATCCCCGAATTTTAGAATTTACATCTCGAAGGATCCGACCTCTAGATCCGCACCCGAGTCGGACACTCGCACTCGTGTCCGAGCAACTTAGCTCAGAATAACACTATAACTATTTGGATTGTCCAATAGTTTCTTATTGTAATTTTATAACATTTTTTACTATTCTTAATTACAAAAATTGTAACTTATAGTACTCCTTTTGTTTCAATTTATATGATGATGTTTTACTGACCATCAAGTTTAAGAAAAAAAATAGTAAAACTTTTGAAATTTGTGATTTAAAACAAGCTCTAGAAAGAAATTCATGTGGCTCTAAATCATCCCATTAAGGATAAAATGAGAAATTTAAAGTTAAATTGTTTCGGACAGACTGAAAAGTAAAGAGCGTCACATAAATTAGAACATAGGAAGTAACATTCTAAAATACATTTTAATACAAATAACTTAAAAATACTATTCTACTTTTGAGAAGTCTTTGAATGTGGATATTTTATTTTACAAAGTAAAGGAATTGATGTTCAAATTGAGATAAAATTGAATGGTTTGACCCTTGTACTATGATATCAGTCGTTGTTTTGAAATGGAGTATATTTTATTAACATTTTTCTTTAAATTTTCTATATACATATATTCAAACAGTAGATAATGACTGATGTGCAATCACTGCTTATATGTTGGATGTTGTGATTAGTTATTTTTCTTTTCCCCGTGTTAAATTTATAATCTTGCAGGGCGATATATTTGGGAGAGACATTCTGCAGTTATATAAGCATTAATAACAGCTCCAACTTTGAAGTTAGAGATGTTACCATCAAGGTGATTTGCTCGCTTAGCTGATTACTATGAGAAGCTACTGTAAATAAGCAAGATCCTTACTATTTTGTCTGGGGGCATAAATTTGTAAGGTGGCAAGACTGAATATGTGCTCTTTGGCAAAAGTATTAAATGAAGTTTGGTGCTGTACATTAGCCGGGGGTTTACTTCTCTATCCTAGAAAATAAAATTGATAAAAAAAGTTTTTTCCTTGGTTTACCCTCTTTGAGTGCTTACTGCATTTTAGTGCGCAAGTATGATCAACTTCAAAAAACTACACAAATATAACCAAATAGTTTTTCTACTTAGCGAATTGTCTGAAAGAATGATGTGCTTCTGGTGTAGAAAATTTCTTTGGAAAAATAGTAAATGGAGAATAGTAGTGTCATCGCAATCTTCTGGTCATAGAGTTGCATTTTCCATATTTAGGAATGTGCACACATAGGGGACATCCTTGACTAAGTAGATATATAGACAACAGGCTATTGCATTTTGTATATGTGTGGCCTTTATGCTCTTGTATTGATCATTTTGCTACTTATTGAAAGCCGTTAGTCAAGCTTTCATATTTTTGGGAAGTATGGTCCAATTGTATCTTACACCAGCCGTCAAAATGTATCTTACACTGAAGAAAATGAATTTGCTCAATGGGCATATTTGAGTCTCTGCGTGAGTGTACGGACAATGGAATGTCTCTTAAGCATGGCTTATGAAACTTCAGTTTCTATTATTTGATATGCTGCAATTTTGCTACCGTGTGTCTGGTATAAAGTGCTTTCATAGGTAATTGTCAAATGAATGTAAAAAGCCTAGGAATCGTTTAGTGAAAAGGGTGAGATAAATATCTACCTGGACAATTTAGACCACAAGCATCTCTGATTGAGAGTCAAGTACAGGGATCTTGTTTTTCATATTATCAGTTTTGTAAGCTGCTAGAAACTTTCTAACCTTTTGAATTCTTATCTCTTGGCTCTACGCACTGCTTTATATAAGTGATTTAATTTTCTACAGGCAGAAATCCAAACAGAGAGGCAGAGGATACTTCTTTTAGATACTTCTAAATCACCTGTGGAATCAATACGTGCTGGAGGGAGATATGACTTCATTGTGGAACATGATGTGAAAGAACTTGGTGCACACACGTAAGTTTCATGATAAAATTTCTGTTCTATGTTGATAGGAACCTTCTATCAATATGATAGTTCATTTATTCAATTGCTTCACTTTTTAGGTTGGTATGCACTGCTCTTTATAGCGACAATGATGGTGAGCGTAAATATCTTCCACAATATTTCAAATTTATGGTCGCAAACCCACTTTCTGTTAGAACAAAGGTACATCCAAAAACCTGTGTTGTTTTAGCAATTTTATTCTGATAGGATTCTATATGCTTTACATCCTATGCATTGGGACAGTTCTTTACTATATTTTTCTGCTATTCTAATATATATCATATTTGCTTCTTTATTATTGATTAATTTCTCAAGTCTGGACGTGCTTTTTCAAGATAATAACTGTTGTTTGTTTCTGCAGGTTCGCGTTGTTAAGGTAGGTTGGTTCAAGCTCATTGAGTGTAAGTTCATTATCTTGCGTTCATACTGGTAGGCTGAATATCTTAGGAAAATAGGTCAAGAAAAGTTAGTTTTGCAGTTATTATTTCAATTTCAATCATTGGGATGTCTCAGTTAAGGCCAATTTATGATAACATAGCATCTGACTTTTACCACTTTCATAAATCTGCAACATACTGCCGCCAATCTCATTTGCTTATATGGAATGTCTGTTATTTCTACCCATTTGGGCAGTTTTCTGTCCCTAATAGGATAATGTGAGATCGCATTTGATTTCTAATATTACAAACCATCTTGTCTCTTGAGAATGATCTACCAGAAGCAGCAATATCAGCTTCTGCATTTCTAATACTTTTCCTGTTCATGACAGTAAAGTCTTTTTCCATCCCAGGAAACTACCTTTTTGGAGGCTAGCATAGAGAATCATACAAAATCTAATCTCTATATGGACCAAGTTGATTTTGAGCCAGCTCAGCATTGGAGCGCTACAGTACTAAGAGGTGTTGATCATCAACCAGAGAGCAAACAACCAATGAGGTTGACTAATAGATTTTTTCTCTTTTACAATGGGAATTGCTGCTTTATTTTGGTTTTAAATGTTGATGTGATCACCAGTTGGTGTTAGCATTCACCTTTGTTCCCTTGACTAGCCTTTGCTGATATATTTTGATCTGCCAGTGATGTATTTAAGCCCCCTGTTCTCTTAAGATCTGGAGGCGGGGTCCATAATTTCCTCTACCAATTGAAATTATCATCCGATGGCTCTTCATTGCTGAAGGTGGAGGGAAGTAATGTCTTGGGCAAACTCCAGATTACTTGGCGCACAAATTTGGGAGAACCTGGACGCCTTCAGACACAACAAATTCTTGGAAGTGTAAGTCAAATGATTTCTAATGATGAATTTTTATGCGCTCTTAAAGGTATTTGTTTCTTACCTTGCAGCCTATTGCTCATAAAGACATTGAGCTAAGAGCAGTGGAAGTGCCATCCATTATCATGCTGGAGAAACCTTTCGTAGTAAGTCTGCGTTTACATTACTATAGCGCATTTCTCTTTACACAGTGTGTTAATTGCTGCTTAAACTAGTGGATTTGGGATTATTACATGAGTCCTTTTATCTACCGTATTGGTGAGGAAGTTTGTCCATTTGAATTGAATTTACTTCTGTTCTGTCTTCCGCTTGCAATTTGTCTGTCATGAAACTGGATGTCTTTGTGGCACTTCTGTAGGTACGGTTGAATCTCGCAAACCAGACAGACAGGTTGCTTGGCCCTTTTGAAGTTTGGGTGTCACAAAGTGAATCACTCGATGAGAAGGCTGTTATGGTTAATGGTCTTCTAACAATGGTGAGACACTGAAATGGCTTCTGCACGAGCTGATGAGCTTAAACCTCTCCTACAATTGATGGAATTCCCTTCTTTTTATTAAAGCTCTTGTTTGGTGCATGCGTTTTTGTTCCGTTATTAATTGTCATACTCATTCTTAGCACTGATTGTGTCATATTGTTAATCTTGCACTTTGTTGTGCAAGTTCAATTCTCTATCATAATTTCTACTTCATCTACGAGTATACTTTCAGCTAATCTTTTCTCTTTGTAGTGTTGGGCATATGATTGCAGCTGTTTTTTCTCCTCTTCTTGTCGATTCTAAACTTCTCTGCGGGTACTGGATCCCTAACTCTGTCTTCCTTGAACAGCATTTGGCGCAGGTGGAAGCATTTAGCTCTTCAGAATTCCAGTTGGTGAGGATAATCTTCTATTTAATATTGTAAAATGGATAGCTCGAATGCACATTTTATTGGATATATAATTTTAGTCATTGGTGACTGATCTCATTGAACTGTTGATAACAATGTTCTATATCCTAATAGCTTCAAGAGTGATTTTTTTTTTTTTGATAAAGTAAGCTGTTTCATAGATTGGCATCAAGAAGATGCAGAGATTACAAAAGTAGATATATGGTAGTTCCATAACAAAATGTAGCTTCAAGAGATAGTTATGTTAATTGCAATTGTTTATTTGATTATTTAGTTGTTTAACATCATAAAAATGAATTTTGGTGCACTTTCCCCTGTAGAACCTGATTGCTGTGAAGCATGGGGTACAGAAAATCACAGGCATTACAGTGTTTGACACGCGTGAGAAGAAAACATATGATTCTTTGCTGGAGTTGGAGGTTAGTTTCAGTTTCAGCTCACAGCAAAGTTGATATGGAGGATAATGCTTCTTTTCAATTTCATTCTCTTTTAGTTATTCCATTTTCTTATTTTAGAACGCGGTTGCACCTTTCTAAGACTTGATTGTCCGCACATCTTCTTTGGTTTAATTGTTGACCTATCTTCAGTACAGATCCAGACCACTGTATATTCTCATGCCATGCCACATGGCATTGATAAGAAAAGTTTTGCTACCGGCAAATATGTTGCGAAAATACAAAGCATGGGTGGATGTAGAGGGGAAGATACGGGTTCAGCTGATAGCTTTGGCTCGAACGTTGTATATATGTTAAATTTTTTGCTTAATTAGTACAAATGATTGATTACGAACCTAGTAAATCAATGAGTTGTGGTAGATCCACCTGTGATCTGAAGTATGAGATGGCCTCAAATTGATCAATGACTACATCCTTAACTATTCATCCTTCTTTTGCAGTCCAAAAATAGCAGCCCAAAAATAGTACTCACTTGATACATGCACAGGAATCTGTTGTCATATACATGTTCGAAAAACTTTTCAAAATTCTGGATGTCGTCTTATGCCATAACCTTGTATTATAGTTTTCATTTACCTCTTTGTTTTAACATTGTGTTATGGAGTAAGTGCATAGAAAAACTTTTCAAAATTCTGGATGTCGTCTTATGCGATAACCTTGTATTATAGTTTTCATTTACCTCTTTGTTTTAACATTGTGTTATGGAGTAAGTGCATAGAATTTTGTTCTTCATGATGCTGCAGGTATTTATCGATTCACAGTAGGTACTTGAGCCAGATGTGGTTGCAAAATAATAGGAAGGCTGATCTGATTGAGGTTGGAGTTTCTGTTGGTTGAGAGTTTTTACAACTCGGAACATCAAAGTTGAGATCTAGCCAGTTCATTGTCAAAGGAATTCTCGTCGTACCAAACAGATGAGAAGGACACTTGACCGTTGAATGGTCCCAATGGATCTTAGCATTCATCCAGAAGATCATAAAATGATGTAACATGTGTTTTTCTCGATCAATCGGCAGTGTACACTAGCTAGCACATGTTATTTTCTTTAGTATATAGTTTTGTGCCTGTCCTACTCTACCAATGTGCTACAATTTCTGATGAAGATCATTTTTCTTTGGTCTTCCCTTTGTCCATGTTCTTGTGTTGATTAGCAGTTTTTAACTTCGCTTTGTTGGCTATATTAAAAATGAAAAGAGGTTGAGAATGGTTTTGAGTTACAACTCCTTTCTCCTTTACAAGGGATTTGTTACTCAGTCTTACGAAGAGAATAAGAGCTCGTTTGGTACGAGGGATAAGGGGTAATTAATCGCAGGATTAAATTTGAGATGAGTTTATTTCATATTTACTTGGGATAAAATAGTGGTATAGCTAATCTTTGGATTAGTTATCTCAGGATTGTAGTATTTTTTTCTATTAACTATGAGAGGGCGGAATAATAATCCAACAATAATTAATTCTGGGATAACTTGTTTCCCAACCAAACGACTCCAAAGAGATGTTCCTATAATCCTATTTGGTTATGCTCGAGATAGACTGCAGAAAAAGGTTACAATGTCGGCAATATAATTAATTTTTCAAAGGTAATAGAGCTATTTTAGCAATTCCGACTTATGTGATTTTTTATTTCAACTCAATCATTATATTTTTGAAAAAATTACATCAATAAAGGTAAGATGGGAAGAACTTATTAATTTAACTCCAGAAGTTAATTATTAAACACTAAAATAATCTTTTATACACAATATTAAATTGCTTATAAAATTATATATTTGTTATAAAATATTTAGTAAATGCATCTGGCAATTGATTTGCAACATTTTGCATATAAATGATCTTTTGAACTTCTTGTTCACATTGATTTGTACGAGGATCCAAATGAGATAGAGATAATACGTTCCAATCTATCTCTTTTTCTAGCTGTTTATTTTCTCCCCCTAATGTTGGAAAAACTGATTCATCAAAATGACAATCAGCAAATCTGGCTGTAAACAAATCTCCTGTCATAAGCTCCAAATATTTAATAATAGAAGGAGATTCATAACCAACATATACTCCCAACCTTCTTTGGAGGCCCATCTTTGTGCGTTGTGGTGGAGCAATTGGAACATATACCGCACATCCAAAAATTCTTAGATGGAAATAATTTGGCTCCTGACCATAAGCCAACTGTAATGGGGAGACTTTATGATAACTGGTTGGCCTTATGTGCACAAGTGCTGCTGCATGCAAAATAGCATGTCCCCACATTGAAAGGGGGAGTTTTGTCCTCATTAGCAATGATCTAGCTATTAGTTGAAGTCGTTTAACCAATGATTATGCTAGACCATTTTGAGTATGAACATGAGCAACCAGATGCTCAACTTTTATTCCAGTGGTCATACAATAATCTGTAAAGGACTAAGATGTAAATTCACCAGCATTATCAAGACGAATTGTCTTAATTGCATAATCTGGAAATTGTGCTCTTAACCTTATTACTTGGGCCAACAATCTCGCAAATGCCATATCACGAGTTGACAATAAGCACACATGTGACCATCTTGTCGATGCGTCTATCAAGACCATAAAATACTTGAATGGTCCACATGGAGGGTGTATAGGCCCACATATATCACCTTGTATACGTTCCAGAAATGCAGGGGATTCAATCCCAACTTTAGCTGCTGATGGTTTAATAACCACTTTTCCTTGAGAACAAGCAGCATAAGAGAATTCCTTAAATTGAAGAATCTTCTTATTCTTCAATGTGTGCCCATTTGAATTCTCTATTATTCTGCGCATCATGTTAGAACCGGGATGGCCCAACCGGTCATGCCAAATGATAAAATCATTAGAAGTAGTAAACCTTTTGTTTACTATGGCATGTGATTCAACCACACCAATATTTGTGTGGTACAACCCAGAAGAAAATGCGGGTAATTTTTCGTGCACACATTTTTTCCCTGCTTTTATTGTAGTAATATAAAGGTATTCAACCTTTCCTTCGTTAGAGGTCTCAACATGGTAGCCATTTTGGCGAATAGCTTTGAAACTCAACAAGTTTCTTTGAGACTTACTACAATACAATGCATTATTAATAGTTAATATCGTTCCTCCAGGTAGTAATGAGGCCGCTCTTCCAGAGCCCTCAATTAACTTTGTACTACCAGATATTGTATTAACATAAGCCTTTTTCATAACCAAATAAGAGAAAAATTTCTTTTCTCTTAATATTGTGTGAGTTGTAGCACTATCCAAAAGACATAAATCTTCATTACTCATCTTGGATCCAATTGAAGACTGAGGAATTTTATATTCTTCATAGAAAAAATAAAAGTACATCATGAGAAATACAAAAAAAACTAACATCACCAACGATAACATAAGACAACTTAAGTACTACTTGAAAATAAAAAACAACTTTAGAACGAGACAAAAAAAACCATTGAAAATAAAAATAACATATTTGCATTCCCCAGTAAAATGATCAAACTTTAGTTTTGATCTCCAAAGAAGTCTTCAACTTCCAAATGAGTAAGATCATCGAGGCCTTGAAAATCATCATCATTCAAAGGCAGATTTGCCTCGGCATTGTCATCATTTTTGTTTGAAGGCCCTGCCTCAAAATAATTTTTAAAGGTCAAGTGTGACTCCACTGGGGCATTAACAGAAGATGCTCCAACATTATTTGCCTTTCTTTTGATGGAGTTTTGATAAAGCTTGACAAAATGCTCAGGTGCACGACATTCAATTTTCCAATGACCTTTCATGCCATAGCGGTGGCAGTTACCGCTTTTGCCTCTTGAAGGATTGTTTTGAGAACCCATATTGTTCTCTCGTTTGCCATGATCACCACGATGACGACTATTATATCGTCTCTTACCATTGCCATGCCCACGTACATTCATATGGCCATGATTATTATTCTGTCCTTTTCCAGACTTATCACGTCTAGCAGCCATATTCGCTTCAGGAAGCGGAGCTGACCCTGTGGGACGGGCTTCATGATTTTTCAGCAAAAGGGTATTATGTTGCTCAGCCACCAGAAGGCATGAGATCAATTCAGAATACTTTTAGAAACCCCTTTCACGGTATTGCTGCTGTAATACCATATTTGAGGCATGAAAAGTCGTAAGAGTCTTTTCCAGCAAATCCTCATCATTCACAACTTCCCCACTTTTCCTTCAGGCCAGTCCATAATTCAAGTGGATCTTTCACTGTTAAATATTCAACCTTCAAACCTTCATCCAAATGATGACGAAGGAAAATCATGACCTTCGCTTTCTCCTGGCTTGATGCCTCATTACCCTGAGTAATGGTGTTACCAAGGCCTTTAGCGGCTAAGTGAATCTCAGCATCGAGAACCCATGATAGGTAATTCTTTCCAGAAATGTCAAGTGCCACAAACTCAAGCTTTGACAAATTCGACATAGTAAAAACTATCAAAGAAGATAAATAATTAGAAATCATTATGATAATAGCATAAAGAATCTTAAAAATTGACATAATATCAAATTTGTGATCTATATATACACTAAAGTGATAATTCCATAAAAAAGAATACTATTTTTTCTTCAAATTATTAGTTTATCTTTGATGTTAACTAGAACAAAATATCTTCTCTCAATTAATTCTATTAACATAAATATTAGCAACTTTCACATGACAATCATGCAAATAACTTAAAATAAAGAAACATAGAATTCTTTATTTTTACATATATCTAGAGATGTGAGAAATTATAAAACGGCATATTAAAGACACTAATCATGAAATCAAAATATACAACGAAAAAAAACAAAATGAACAAATATACCTGAATAACGAAAAGAGCTCAACTTCGTGCTGATAACATGTTGAAAAAATGTAGCTCAAAGTAACAATATAAAACAAGAAGATAAGTAGAATAAGAGAAGAAGGATAGATTGGAACGTATTATCTCTATCTCATTTGGATCCTCGTACAAATCAATGTAAACAAGAAGTTCAAAAGATCATTTATATGCAAAATGTTGCAAATCAATTGCCAGATGCATTTACTAACCTTCCACGGGTTACCAAATCGCATATTCCAGATGTAAATGCTCCAATTCGAGTTGATGTCCCAGCTGGACAATATGATCTTTAAAACCTTTTCAGTATATGTTGATGACTTGAATATCATTGGCACTTCTAAAGAGCTTCCAAAGACTATAGAGTGTTTGAAGAAAGAGTTTGAAATGAAAGATCTTGGTAAGACAAAATTTTGTCTTGGCCTACAAATTGAGCATGTACCAAATGGAATTTTTGTCCATCAATCAACATATAATGAAAAGGTTTTAAAGCGATTTTACATGGATAATGCACATCCATTGAGTACCCCAATGGTTGTTAGATCGCTTGATATAAATAAAGATCCATTTCGGCCTCAAGAAAATGATGAAGAGCTCGTTGGTGATGAAACTCCATATCTTAGTGCAATTGGGGCACTGATGTATCTTGCCAACAATACTCGACCAGATATTGCTTTTGCAGTGAGCTTATTAGCAAGATTCAGCTCCTCCCCAACAAGAAGACATTGGAATGGTGTTAAGCATATATTTAGATATCTTCCGGGAACTATAGATATGAGATTGTTTTATTCTAATGAACTCAAGTTAGAAATGATTGGCTATGCCGATGCAGGTTATTTGTCTGATTCACATAAAGCCCGATCTCAAACAGGCTATTTGTTTACATATGGAGGTACTACTATATCATGGCGTTCAATGAAACAAACAATAGCTTCCACATCTTCAAATCATGCTGAGATAATAGCCATTCATGAAGCTAGTCGGGAATGTGTTTGGTTGAGATCAATGACTCAACATATTCTGGAAATGTGTGGTTTTCTTATGAAAAAGGATAATCCAACAATACTATATGAAGACAATGCTGCTTGTATTGCTCAACTGAAAGGAGGATACATTAAAGGAGACAGAACAAAACATATTTCACCAAAGTTCTTTTTCACGCATGATCTTCAACAAAATGGTGAATTAATGTTCAACAGATTCGTTCATTTGAAAATTTGGCTGATCTGTTCACTAAGGCTTTACCAACCTCAACATTTGAGAAGTTGAGACAGAAGATTGGAATGCGAGGTCTTCGAGAAATAAAGTGATATTTTCATGAGGGGGAGTAAGATACGCGCTGTACTCTTTTTCCCTTAGCCTAGGTTTTGTCCCACTGGGTTTTACTGGTAAGGTTTTTAACAAGGCAGCAAATAAAGCGTATTACAGATATGTTTACTCTTTTTCCTTCACTAAGATTTTTTCCCACAGGATTTTTTCTTAGTAAGGTTTTAACGAGGCATATTATCTATTTTTTAGGACATCCAAGGGGGAGTGTTATAAAATATTTAGTAAATGTGCATGTCCACTACTCCCACTACTTTCACCCATGATGTAAATAACCTCCCACTACTCTCACCATTATGATTGTAACTCCCACACCTCCATAACCCCTCTCCATGATCTCAATTGTTAATGCCATGTTTAAGACAATCATTTTGTAACCTTCATATGTAATAGTATAAATAGAGGCATGAAATGTGAGATAGAACACACTTGAACACTTGATGAAATAAGAAAGTTATCTCTTCTTCTCTTATTCTACTTATCTTCTTGTTTTATATTGTTACTTTGAGCTACATTTTTTCAACAATATTACGAATTTACATAGAATTCACTTTTATCCATAAAATGCCATATATTAGGAAATTTATTGGTTTGGTGAATTCACGGATCAGACGTAAGTTTTTATATTTCTCTAGATTTTGATAGTTCATTCAAATTTTTATTGAAAAGTACTTTTCAACATTAATTAATATTTGGTCAAACTTTTAAAAATAATTTCTAATTGTATTTTGTCAAATGTGCTTTTCAAAAAAGTGATTTCGAATTGAAGATATTTTTTTCCGATTCTCCAAAATTACTTCCCAAAAAAAAGTATTTTCCCTTTATATTTGATACTCCAATTTTGTAATCCTTTATGCTCCCCCTTTCCTTCCTCGAAGGAAAATTGCCTTCAGAAATCATTCGAGAGAGGAAAAAGAATTCACAGAAGCCACAACGAATCGACATCTAGATGAAGATGAGCAGTACGCAAGGTCCACATTCTCTGGCCTTTAGGGTCATGAGACTATGTCGACCTTCTCTTCACGTCGAAACTCCGCTCCGTTTCGACCCTACATATCTTTTGTTCGGCGAAGACCTGTTCGATGATCCTGTCGCCGCTGAGCATCTCCCTCGTCTCCTAGCCGATACCGTCTCCTCTGCCGCCGCCACCACCGCCGGCAATACTTCAGTTGATCCCTCGGATCTGTCTTACCGGAATAGATTCCTTCTTCAGCATCCTTCTGATTTGCTTGGACACCCTGGCCTCCTACTTCTCCCTCAGTCCTTCGGGTTAGCTTCGTTTTGCTTTATTTGACTAAATTTGGTACACTCATGTCGCGAAACAAATTCAGAATTTAAAGTCAGTGTTGCACTTCTTAATGTATAAGTATAACTATTGCAGTTCTATTTTATAAGACATTTGCTAAAATATACGACAATCAGTGAGCAAGAGTATGAGCTTCAAAGCTCTCTAATGGCGGAAGCTTCTAAAAGAAGAGAAATGAGGAAGGAATGTGTGAGATGAATATGATAACCACCAACTTGATTATACACAGCTAAGAGCTTATATACAAAAGCTAAGCTAACTTTCTTTCTAACAAATTGACTAAACCAACTAACTAACTTATACATGTCTTGTCACATAAGAATTAGTCACCACCAATGAAGCATTGCCACATATACACTCTATATGAGACCAAAGCTCACAATATTCTCCCTCAAGCTACAGGGTGCAGGATGCTAAGCACACCAAGCTTGCCTAGAAGGTATAGAGGTTGAGTTTGACTCAATCCCTTAGTGACCAAATTTGCCAGCTGATCCTTAGTGTTCACGTACACCGTCTTGACCATGCCATCCTTGATCTTATCTCGAATAAAGTGACAGTCAATTTCTATGTGTTTGGTGCGCTAATAGAAGATATGATTAGCTGCTATTTGCATAGCAAATTTGCTGTCACTTTGCGCAGTAATAGGAACCTTAATGTCAACCACTAACTCCTTGAACATGCCATTTAACCAAGTGACCTCTGCTACAGCTGAAGCCATGCTTCTATATTCAGCTTCAGCTGAACTACTAAATACTGTTTGTTATTTTTTCGATTTCCAAGAAATTAGGGAATTACCAAATTTGATCACACACCCTGTAACGGACCTTTTGTATTGGAACAGGCTGCCCAATCAGAATCACACCAACAACTCAATTCAGGTACAGGATCTGCTTTCAGCCAAACTCGTTGGTTTGGAGCATTTTCAAATACCTGACCACCCTACATGCAGCTTCCTAGTGTGTCCCTTTTGGTCTTTGCATAAACTGACTCAAGTTTTGGAAGGCATAACTAACGTATGGCCTGGTGATTGTGACATACATTAACTTTTCAAGTTTGTTTCCATGGGAGTAATAACAGGTTTGGCTGTCCCATTTCAAAAATAAGCTCAAGAACATACTTTCTCTGATTTGGAATGACACCAGACTTAGACCTTAAGACCTCAATGCTCAGAAAATATTTAAGTTCATCTAAATCCTTGAGCTTGAATTTTTGATGCAGTACCTGCTTGGTGCATGCTATTCGCCGATGACATAGTTTTGATTGATGAGTCGCGAACTGGTGTTAACGAGAGGCTGGAGGTTTGGAGATAAGCTCTTGAATCTAAGGGTTTCAAGCTTAGCAGGACAAAGACGGAATACCTAGATTGTAAGTTCAGCGCTGAGCAGAGGGAAGTGGGCGTGGATGTGAGGCTTGAATCACAGGTCATCCCGAGTAGAGACGGCTTCAAGTACCTTGGGTCGGTTATCCAGGGGGGATGGGAGATCGACGAGGATGTTACACACCGTATCGGGGTAGGATGGATGAAGTGGAGGTTAGCATTTGGAGTATTGTGTGACAAAAGAGTGCCACTGATACTTAAAGCTTTGCAATATCGGCTCTCACGGCTGACACTTCGTCTAACTCAAGTAACCCAGCTGATTTTTTGCTTAACTGCCTTTCGTGAATCACCCTCACCTTGCCAGTTATTATCATTAGCAGTGAAGTAATTCAGCAAGATTTGGATTTCACTATACGGTCTGGCCATGCAACTACCCCCACAAGCTGAATCAAGATTCATCTTTGAAGCATCATCTAACCCATCTACAAAAGTGTGACCTAATACCTCATCCGTCTGGCAATGATGAGGACAGTCTCTGAGCATCTTCTTGTACCTTTCCCATGCTTGATGTGGTGTCTCGCCAGCTCGTTGTTCAAACCCAAGAATTTGACTCCTCAATACCTTTGTTTTCTTAGTGAGGGAAAACTTGATTAAGAATTTCCTCGCCAGATCATCCCAAGTGTGGATTGAATTTGCTGGCTCTTTATTCAACCACTCCTTAGCTTCCCCAATCAGTGAAAAGGGGAAAAGTGTTAGCCTGACATATGTCACACCTCCTTTTTACCCGCGCCCGCAGGGGCGCAAAGGGGGAAGTTTTTCCAATTAAAGGACAATCGAAACGGGATTTTATTTAAAGATTCAGAGTCGCCACTTGGAATATTTATGGTGTCCTAAGTCACCGGTTGAATCCCGAATCGAGGAAAGGATTGACTCTGTATTACAGTCCACGAACCAGAAATCCGAATAAGGAATTCTGTTAACCCGGAAGAAGGTGTTAGGAATTCCCGAGTTTCGTGGTTCTAGCACAGTCGCTCGACTGTCATATTCGACTTATTTATCTGATTTCAATACATGTTGAACATATGTGCAAATTTTAACTGTTTACCGCTTTTTATTATAGAGAATTGCAACGTCGTAAAAATGCGTCTCGAACCACGTCACATCAATGCACCCGTGGTTGTTGACACATCTCGACTCCGTTGAGATTTGGATTTGGGTCATATAAATGTGCACCCGAGTTTAGGGAGGTAATGTTATTAAAATACGCGCCTAAAGAGACTAACGCGTTATTATTTTGGGGAAGGCCATAAAATTCACTAAATAGCACGTCCCGAATTCTAAATGTTTTATTTTAACCATTTATTGAGGGCCCCGCAAAGTTACATTTTTATTTGGGCGAGGCTCGTCTCATTTAATTATTTAAAAGGCAATACTAAAGTGACTATGATTTTCTATTTTTGTCTCTAATAAAAAAAAAGTCCTAATTGATTAACATTGATAAAAGGCCAAATCCTTATGATTCACTTTCAAATCAATTCAAGCCCAGTAACTTACGAAGTAAAGTCGAAGCATGCTTAGCAAGTTGTTCAAAACATGAAGAATTGGACAGTTTGGGCTTTGTTGTTGCGGAAACCAGGCCCAAGAGACATTATTCAAGTTTAGTTGTGCAGCTGAACCAAAGCTGTCTGGGTCTCACTTTTGAGCCCAGAATCAAAGGTTGAATTGAAGCAAGATGTAATATTGATGATAGAATCAAAATTGAATTTAATCAATATGCTACAACCATTTTTGAATTGTGTGGTTAACGCTTATGTTCTGCTAATTGATGCCCAAAATTGTCCGAGAGGACACTTATGCAATCCGAATGTTCAAAAGGCAAACAACTAATTGTCATGCTGAGACCTCACCCTACTGGAATTCAAATCAGTTCTAAGCAGTCCAGCACAGCCCTACTTAATCACAACTTGAGACATTTTTTAGACGGATTTATGAAACACAAGAAATTAACTAAAACTAATAGGAACTATTCAGTTTAGTTAGTACTTAACTAAAAAACTCATATGCATTTCTAAGTACACAAACATACACAGCTAACGGTTCAATATGAATATACCCACGCTTAATAATTCATCATTCCAGTACGGTTCATTACAAATTAATGGTTCGGTCAGTCCAATTATACAACATAAATCATAAGTAAACCTAAACAATTACTAATCATCTAGTATCTATTCTAGTACAACAACTTAAACGCGCGCACTTCAAGAGGTGAATAGGTGAGCCTTTTATTTCAGCAATCCAATTCAAAAGCTACATCAAATCGATCTCGAGAATGTGTACCTGGGATTTACAACAATGAAGAAGGAGCAGTCAGTAGTAGCAAACATCAGGTATAACAACAGATTTGGAGTTCGAACAGCCACGAACACAACCAGTTCAGCCCAAAACACACTTGAACACAGTAGGAATGAAGTGTGAAACAACAATCACAGCAAATACCCAAACAAACTCAAAACCCCTCTAATCACACAACAGTATCAAGCGTAATCCATTTTCTAGTCTCAACCTACTCTATAAAGTATTTCAAGAATTGAAAAGAAAACTAAAAGTTCACTCAAAATGCCATGAAACAATAGTTGTATCTGTATCTTGTTACCCTCTCCCCAGCTCTTAAACTCTCTTCCTCTCCTTTAACTCTCTCTTTTCAGATTGTCTTCCCTCACTCTGTGTGTGAGTTTAAGTTCTCAAAGCTGATTCCTTACTCGAACTCTCCCCCCACTCTCTCTCAATGCTGTTTTCACTGATTAAAGAAGAACCAAATGCAGAATCTAAGAGGACTGATCGTCTTTTTTTTTTTCTATGTGTTTTTGACTCTAACCTCTTCCTCTTAATTCCAGTCCCCCTCTTTAACTCTGTCTAGACCCTCTTTATACCAAAACCTCAGCCCCTTTTACAGCTCTAAGGAGCACTTAGACCCATTAATCAAGCATTTTTTCTCATGATATTCTCTAGAACTCCACTAGGGTCTGTTTTGTCCCCCATTAACCCTGGTCTTTTCTTTATTTTATTCAATGGTTATGGGTAGTGCATACTTTAATTAAATCCCCATTAGGTCTCCCCATGCTATTATGTTTTGTTCCCCACTATTACTAAACAATTCATTAGTTTAATGGTACTTTAGTACCCTACCGTCAGACCATTCAACTTAAACCATTTTCAAACCTTTTAAATCCCAAAATACCCTCCTAAAGTCCCTGAAATTACTGTCCTACCCAATCCCTTTTACCTCATCAGCTATAACCAATCCTTAATCAGATAACTAAACTGATTCCTAATTAATCAGCAAACTACAACAGCTATAACCAATTTAATTCAATTCACCTAACAGTTCGAACTTCGAACTCAGATTAGATCAAATAGCAGACTGTGCAAAGCTGCTAAGATGCACATGTACATGGGATTAACTGACTGCATTCACAATTCTAAATCAAACTTAGGCAAAATGATGAAATATTGTAATATGACAAATTCATATGCAACAAAACTGATTGGCAACGGAGAGGAAAGAATCAAACATAACATAATAAGACAATTTGAACCAACAGTAATATCAAACGATCACAGTTTTATACAATCACTCACTGAACTTGCCTAAACCGAGATACTCAACAATGTAAAGAAGAAACTAATCCAGAGGGAAAACAAACAGATAGGGGTTCGAGCGATTTCAGACAAATCCAATTAACTAGAAAATCCAATTAATACAGTGATGAAAATTTGGATCGGAAAAAGGTTCGAAAGAGGGGGAAGAAGTAATTGACAATCACAGCAATAAAATTAGGCAAACACAAACAACAATCAAAAAGGAAAAAGGAAAAGAGGAGAAATACCTCAGAAACCACAGGCTAAAATCCAATCCGTTCCAATCGAAACTTCGACTTGAGGTTTGAAGCCAAAACGGACCTTAATCGAGTGTTCTCGACTGAGATCACATGACTAAGGTCGATTACAACCTCAGTTTTCTACTGTATCGATCCCCTGGCTCGGTTCTTTTAGGGTTTGTCAAACTCACGATTTAACTCTGATTTGAAATTCGACCAATTTCGAAGGGAAATGAGTATGGGATTTGGGGTGAGGGAGTCAAGGAGGTTACTGGGTGTTAGTTAGGGATGGCTTGGGAGGTGGCGCCGCCACCAGAGAATCTTGTGGCGGCACTAGGGTTTGGACCTTCGAATGAATATTCGAAACGCTTGGGCTTAATTCGAAGGAAAATGAGTATGGGACTGGAACGAGGAAGTCTTGGGGAAGCTGTGGTGTGAAATTGGAGGCCATTGGACGACATAGGGTTCCAGCCTGATTTTCGATCTAATATTCGAAGCACACGACTGGGATTCGAGGTATAAGAGTTAGAGATTCGGAATGGGGAGGTCGAGGGGAATCAGTGGTGAAAAGATGGGGTCGTTTGGACCACCGGAACCGCCGTGAGGCGATTTCCGGTGGGAGGAGCATGGTGGTAAGAGCCGGAGGGTCTATTTGGTCTATAAAGCTTAGAGATGGAATGAAAGGGTTAGGGTCTCTGATTTGGGGTTTAGTATATTGAAATGGGGTGATTAATGTGGTCCGTTGGATCAGTGAAGATCGACGATCCAGATTAGGTTAGGGGGTCAAACGGGGTCGTTTTGGTTAAGTACTGAGGCGGGTTTGGTTCGGGGTAAACGGGTCGGGTTCGGATCTTGGATACGGGTATTGATCTGTGACCGTTGGATGTGGCTTGGTTGAATGGCTGAGATTTTTGCCATTGAAACGACGTAGTTTGGTCCCTATACTACGTCGTTTCACCATCCTGTGAGAGGAGCTGCCTGGACCGGGTTTGGGACATGCCATTGGGCCAGGGATTTGAGCCCAATCCGATTTTCCTTCCTAGTTTTTTGTTCTTTTCATTCATTTTGCTTTCTAAATTATTTTCTAAAATTATAAACCAAGTTAACTTATTAAAAATACTAATTATCTTCTAATAACATTTATCACATATAATTAAATGCCAATTAACAATAAAATCACACAATTCCACATTAAATGCTAAAAATGCAAAGTACATTATTTTTTATGATTTTCATTTTCGTAAAACAAATCACTGGTTAATTAATCCTAAATTGTAAATGCAAATGCAACACATATATTTTTGTATTTTTCAGTAGTATAAATAGAATAAACATGCACAGACAAATCACAAGCAACACACAACTATTTTATTTTGAATTTTGTGGGAGTAGTTCTTGTAGGGCAAAAATCACGTGCTCACAACATAGTCCTTGGAAACGTTCGGATAGTTGTAGGTATATGTAATTTCCAAGAAATTCTGAATGTGCCTCTGCGGGTCTTCATGAGGTAAACTCACAAACAGCCCTGTGGATTGGATCAGCTGCACCATGTATTGTTTCAGCTCAAAGTGCCCAGTGATGTCAGGCTTCACAATAGCCTGAGTCATATTAGCCAGACTGGGCCTTGCGGCTTCAATCACCACGCGTTCCTCATTACCTGCCATCTCAATTGGCTGTGGTTGAACTACGATGTCCAACTCTCTTTCAATTCTGGTTCTAGCGTCCACCTCCCTCCTCAATCTGTGAAGTGTTCGTTCAGTTTCGGGATCGAGAGGAAGGAGATTGTTTGCGCTTCTACTTCTTCGCATTCAATAGAAACTCCTGTATTAGCACAAACAAAGTGAACTGAGAGTTAAAACTCGAATAAATAAATAATAAAAGCTCAATTCAGTCAAGTAGCTAATTTCTAAGTCCCCGGCAACGGCGCCAAAAACTTGTTGCGACCAAAAACACTCACACAAGTGCACATAATCGTCAAGTAATAGAGTAGTGAGTAGAGTATCGTTCCCACGAAGACTTTTGATTAACTGTTGACTGATTCAAACCCAATTTCTGTCTCTACCCAAGAGATTGTTCACAAAAGAGAGATGTAATTGTTTTACTGCTTAAACTATAAAGAATTAATCTAACTAAAGCAAGTAACCAAACGAATAGCAATTTCGAGTAACAAACAGTAGGATAGGATATTCCAGGGTCACAGGCATAGTTAACAATCGTGTTGTGTTCTTGGCTTAGAATGACTAATCAATTTATCTGGGTTATTGATTGACAGGGTTGATATTACTCATAAGAATCTGTCGAGTTCTTACTCGCCTATTCAAGTCAACTCAATGCCTATATGTCTATGGAATTAAGATTAACAAGCACGCATTTACAATTCCTGTATTTCAACCAAGCAAGGCAATTGGGTATATGTCTATCCCAATTGTGAATCCGTTCCCCGAGACCCGGGTTCAAGAACTTGCTCTATTTAATTCTATATGCAATCTAAAGTTCCCACTTTCGAGTTCAACTAAAGATTCGTAGATAGTATTTCACTGTTAGCTACTCAGCAAAATAATTGAATGCAGAATTAAATAAACAACCCAATATGATAAACTCACTTTGTCAAATTAAACTCCAAACAAGAACATTCATGTTTTACCCATGACCCCAGAACAATGGGTCTTAGCCACTCATACTAGTGTTCATCCCAAATAAGTTCAATTTCATCACAAAATAGCAAAAACAAGAGAAGAAAAGAAGAACTTGATGGTCAAAACTCCTCCTTGCCTCTTGCCTCTCTATTTCTTGCACTAAACTATGAAAACCCCTGATGATTTAACCTTGGGCGAGCTTGACTTTATATAGGTTAAGTGGGTTTCTCTCCAGATTTCCAATTTTACCGCTAAATAACGTTTTTTCGGACCGGACACGTGCGAGCTCGTACATAACTTCGCGCGTTTCTTCGCGCATGATTCTGCCTCGGCCTTTCTTACGCGCGAACTCCTGCGCGCCTTCGCGCGTTTCTTCGCGCACCTGAAGCTTGATTTCGTCCATTTTTTCATCTCGTCCTTGCGCGCACTCAACTCCCAGGGGTTGTTCTTGCTCATAAATCATTCCAATATCCTCTTGAAAGCATCATACATGCTCCTCGTCCTGCAATGTATACATATCACAATTAAAGCCTATTTTTCATCAATTAACCATAATATGTCATTGGACTATAATCAAGCGGAAGCATAAACAATAGCTAAATCACCTAGATTTCACCTATTATCAACACCCCACACTTAATTCATTGCTAGTCCTCGAGCAATCAACTATACTCTCTAGAGAATCCTTCACTCAACCATTTCCCTTAACACATTACACCTAGAACAATGTACATGTATTACGCCTAGCAGTGAACAATCCTAGCCTCAAAGTCGACTCTCAAGTGCCATGAAATATTCACACTTCCTCAAAGTACTCTACACAGAAGTCAAGACTTGCTTTTCCATCACGAATCATATGCCCTCACAATTACATCAACAAAAATTGAGTTCAATCCACCACATTCAATTCATATACTCACATATATCAAGAAAATCACTCACTCTCACAAAAGAGGTCACATGCATGCAATTGGTACCATAAGCTTGCCCTTAATGTAAATCTCTACTAATGTAGGCTAGCTCGATCCAAAATTAATTAGGACTTTTTCATGGTTGTAATGTGGGCTAAGGGACGAGTAGGATGTATTTAGGAATAGTGACTCAACCCCTAAGCACTTTAACACATCACATGAGCAATTTTTAGCGCAAATTCTTCAACCCACTTCTCATTCACACACAATATCATCCCACAAATACTCCCTTCTTCTTTAAGCACTCTATTAATTCATTCCCACTAGCTGGAACAAGACACAATGTAATCATCTCTCTTTTTTTTATTCTTCTTGTCACTCAATTTCTGCTAGTGGTGTATTCGTTTACAACATAAGTGCACCTTTCATCCTTTTATTGGTTCCACTCAAAAGCCACTTCACACTTATTTTCTTCTTACTTCTTTTAGCGCTCCTCTCACAATTGAATTGCTTTAAGAGGTAAAAGGATCAAAACAATGTCAATTACGAACAAAAGGGTATAGGCTTGTAATGCGGGTGCCAAACAAAAGTCTAAAGGCTCAAAAGGGTTAACTAGGGACAAATTTTATTTGTGATAAGCAATTAAGCTCAAAAAGGTCAAAGAAAGCCTAACATTATTTTTCAAACCGAGCATCACCTAAAATTTCGCTTCAACTCACATACCGGGCAAGTTTTAGACACCAGTACAATACATGAACTACATAAAACTCACCACACATGGCATAAAACTCATTCTATATCAGCTCATCAAGACACTCCATTACGAGCATTCAATTCAATAACAAACATACAAATTAAGGCACTTTAAGTGAGATTCAACAATTAGGACTAACCGTTACACTCTAGGGTCTATTGTGTTCAGGTGTGTCAACGCTATGGGTTCTCTTTCAATTTTATAACTCGTAGTCCATTACCCTAATCTACAAATCAAAAATAAAACAAAAATAAAAACTACCTATGCCCGGTTCAAGCTAAACCCTTGGAAAAGAACCGCGGCTTAAAGAAAAACCAAGGGGGAATTGCTACACTACCTAAGAAAAAATTAAAAAATCTTTTTGTTGTTTTCTCTAGACTCACTTCCCTCAAGAAAATCGTCTAAAAGGTGATTGAAGAAAATCGTCTCCAAGGTCCACTACTGTGATGTTACAGCTGGCTGACAGATCGATAGCACACCCTGAAGGGGTGATTGAAGATGTGTTGCTGCAGATTGGGAAATTCATCTTCCCTGCTGATTTCATTATCCTCGATTATGAGGCTGACGAACTGGTTCCAATCATATTGGGGCGACCTATCTTAGCTACTGGTAATGCAATTATCAAAGTGAGAGAGGGAAAGATGATTTTGAGGGTAGATGACGAGGAAGCAGTTTTTAATGTCTACAGAGCAATCCAACTTCCCTGCCACTATGAGGAGCTCTCAATGATATCTGTTGTTGAGGCCGATGAGCAGTTTCATTATCCGAGTGTATATCTAGACGATTCTCTAGAGAAAGCACTTATGTTGCTTGATAGCCTGGGGGTTGATGAGGAGGTTGAGGAGATGAAGCACATCCTTGATATATCTTGTGCGTACCTGCAAGGGACGCACCCCTTCGAGCCTTTGAATAGACCAGAGGGGCCTCCTCCAAAGCCGTCAATTGAGGAAGCCCCAAAATTGGAACTTAAACCCCTTCCACCTCACCTGCAATATGCTTATTTGGGTGACTCTGACACTTTACCTGTTATTGTCTCGTCTGACTTGTCTAAATTGCAGGAAGAAAAGCTATTGAGAGTGCTACGTGAGCACAAGCGAGCACTTGGGTGGACTATGTCTGACATTAAGGGCATTAGTCCAGCCTTATGCATGCACAAAATCCTCATGGAGGACGGACACAAGCCCAGTGTAGAGCAACAACGCCGACTCAATCCAATCATGAAAGAGGTGGTAGGAAAAGAAGTGATTAAGTGGCTCGATGCAGGTATTGTATTTCCTATCTCAGATAGCAAATGGGTAAACCCCGTCCAATGTGTACCCAAGAAAGGGGGGATGACTGTAGTAGTTAATGAGAATAATGATTTAATACCAACAAGAACTGTCACCGGGTGGAGAATTTGCATTGATTATAGAAAATTGAACAATGCCACCCGGAATTATTGACCAAATGCTTGATAGATTAGCTGGCCAGGAGTACTACTGCTTCTTAGATGGTTACTCGGGGTATAATCAGATTGCTATAGCTCCAGAGGACCAAGAGAAAACCATTTTTACGTGTCCTTATGGCACGTATGCGTTCAAGTGAATGCCCAAAAGATAGAAGCAATTGAAAAATTGCCTCCACCGATATCTGTCAAAGGCATTCGCAGTTTCTTGGGCCATGCAGGTTTTTATCGTCGTTTCATTAAAGATTTCTCGAAAATTTCCTCCCTTGTGCAGGTTGCTTGAGAAAGATGTCGCCTTCAAATTTGATGATGCCTGTCTGAAGGCATTCGAGGAGCTGAAAGGAAGGTTGGTTACTGCACCAATCATAATTGCTCCGGATTGGGAGCAGCCATTTGAGTTGATGTGCGATGCAAGCGACTTGGCTGTTGGTGCTGTCTTGGGGCAAAGGAGAAATAAGATATTCCACTCCATCTACTATGCGAGCAAAACTCTGAATCCAGCTCAGATGAACTACACGGTCACTGAAAAAGAGTTGCTTGCAGTGGTGTGGGCATTTGACAAGTTCAGGTCATATCTTGTGGGGACCAAAGTCATCGTCTACACAAATCATTCAGCTATTAGATACCTATTTGAGAAGGACGCCAAGCCGAGACTGATTCGGTAGGTCCTGCTCTTGCAGGAGTTTGATTTAGAGATCCGAGATCACAAAGGAACAAAGAACCAAGTGGCTGATCACTTGTCCAGGTTTGAAAATCGGAACCATGTGGTTGAAGGGGGTGCAATCAAAGAAACATTCCCTGATGAGCAGTTATTTGCAATCACCTCAAGCACAACCCCATGGTATGCAGATTATGTGAACTTTATTGCAAGTGGGGTGACACCACCAGAATTGACACCAGACAATAGACGAAGGTTCTTACATGATGTGAGGCTCTACATGTGGGATGAGCCATTCTTATACAGGCTATGTGCAGATCAGTTGATGCGGAGATGTGTTCCTGAGGAGGAGATGAGTGCCATACTTCATAGTTGTCACGCCTCGTCATACGGAGGTCATCACGGTGGAGACAGGACCGCCCAAAAAGTGCTACAATCAGTTTTCTATTGGTCAAAATTGTTTAGGGATGCACACGCCTTTGTTAAAATGTGTGACAGGTGCCAAAGAACCAGGACGATCACTAAGAAGCACGAGATGCCGCTGCAAAACATCCTGGTAGTGGAGCTTTTTGATGTTTGGGGAATTGACTTCATGGGACCTTTTCCATACTCGAACGACCATAGATACATCTTGGTGGCAGTTGATTATGTGTCTAAGTGGGTGGAGGCCATTGCTCTTCCCTCTAATGATGCAAAGGTGGTGGTAAGCTTTGTCAAGAAGCATATCTTCACACGCTTTGGAACTCCCAGAGTGTTTATCAGCGATGGAGGTACGCATTTATGCAACAAACTGTTAAACAATGTCCTTGCAAAGTATGGGGTCAAGCATAAGGTCTCCACTGCCTATCACCCATAGACGAGTGGTCAAGTGGAGGTTTCAAACAGAGAGGTAAAGCAAATTCTTGAGAAAACAGTAAGTGCAAATAGAAAAGATTGGACCAGAAAGTTAGACGACGCATTGTGGGCGTATCGAACAACATACAAAACTCCCATAGGTGCTTCTCCTTATAGATTGGTGTATGGGAAGGCATGTCACTTACCCGTCGAACTTGAGCACAAGGACTATTGGGCAATAAAGAAGCTGAACATGGATGGGGACTTAGCTGGAGAGAAGAGGTTGCTGCAACTCGATGAGCTCGAGGAGTTTCGATTACATGCATATGAGAATGCCAAATTGTATAAAGAGAAGACTAAGAGGTGGCATGACAAGCATATTCAACATCGAGAGTTCAAGCCAGGGCAAGAAGTTCTGTTGTTCAATTCGAGGTTGAAGCTTTTCCCCTGAAAGCTTAAATCTCGTTGGTCGGGCCCTTTTGTTGTGGTAAGCGTGAAGCCTCATGGAGCCATGGAGTTGAGAGATATGAGTTCAACTGGCACTTTTTTGGTGAACGGTCAACGGATAAAACATTACTGGGGTGGTGACTTTGCATGTCACAAGACCTCAGTGGACTTGAAGGATGCTTGAGAACATGTTGAGTCGTGCCGCGAAGTTAAATCAGGCGCTGGATGGGAGGCAACCCATTGAAATATTGTAACCGTCGTGCCACGACGTTAAATAAGGCGCTGGTTGGGAGGCAACCAAACAATAGTAGTAGTGTTTGAGTCTGAGCTTTAACTTACTAACAAATGCAAGCGACAAAGGGCGGGTGAAAGGACCATCAACTAGAAGCAAACCAGGTGAAAATAAATGCAAAAATAAACGCCCAGGAGCGCGACTTCGCGCCCACTTCGCGCACCTGGGCGAACCATTCTGCCTGGAACTCAACATCACCGCGCGAAGAAACGCGCGAGCTCCAAAACTTCGCACACAAGTTCGCGTGCCTGGGCGAACCATTTTGCCTGGAACTCAATAGCACCGCGCGAGCTCCAAAACTTCGCGCACAAGTTTGCGCGCCTGGACGGACCATTCTGCCTGGAACTTTTTAGGCGTTTTGTTTTTCTTTTTAGTTTTAGTTTTTCTTTTTATTTTTATTTTTATTTTTGTAGTTTAATTGGTTATTTGTTTTAGACACAATTACCCCCCCCCTTTCTATTAAACAAAACCCAAATCCCCTCTTCCAAACTCTCCCAACTCCTTCAAAAACACCAAATTCCAGCACCCTTGCCCCCAACCCCCTCTCTCACGATTTTCAACAAAGTATGAGCCCTAGTTGTAGTTTTCTTTCTTTTTCTCTTTCTACTTTCAGATTTTTTTATGTTGTATCTTATGCCATTAGTGTAGATGTGTTTTGTGATTTGGTGTTCAAACTTGGTGAAATATGTTTTGGGGTTAGTTTGTTGTAAGTGTGGTGTGGGTAGCACTTGAGTTGGGTTCTGGATGAGATTTTGTGGGGGGGCCCTTGTTGCAAGACACTTAGAAAAGAGTTGTGAGAGCCTAATGCCCACAAGGTGTTTGTGGAAAGGCCTAAATGAGCATGATTATGTATTTGTGACCAATTTTGCGTGTGAAGTCTGAGTAACCACATTAAGTCACACTAATTTTGTTGGGCTGAGCTAATGTGTCCACATTTTGCAGGTATTATGGCACCATCGAAAAAGCGCCAAGCCACGGGTCCATCCTCAAGCTGCCGAAGGGCAGCTCCTGCACGTCTCTATGACAACAACAAATTTGTCTACCCTGAGGCTCAGACCCGTTTTACAGAGAAGGCTACCAAGAAGCCAATTCCGGAGAGGGGCATTGACATCAAAAAGGTCAAGGAACGATGCCCCCACATGCACAATGAGTTGATGAAGCGGGGTTTGCAGACCTTCATTGACGAGCCAGGGGAGGCTAATGTAATGGTTGTACGCGAATTCTATGATAATCTACCAGAGAATGTCCACCATGTGGTCACAATGCGCCGAAAGGCGGTGGATGCCTCCATTGAGGCGATACACATAACATATCAATTGCCCGACCCTCTGCCTGGGAATACTGACTTTTATGAATATGGGCAAAATCCAACCGATGCCAAGTGGGAGCGTTTCTTTGATGACATTTGCGTACTAGGAAAAATGGTAGAGTGGCTGGAACATGGAGAGAAGTTCCACTTCTCCGTCTTAACTCTAGAGGCGAAGAGCTGGCTGTATGTGATTAACAGTCGCCTTATTCCCTCCAAAAATACTACGAAGGGAAGACCCTTGATGAAACACCAAATCAATGCAGCCCGGGGTCCATTCACCTCCGTAGTAGTTTTGGAGGGAATAAGACGATTGTTAATCACATACAGCCAGCTCTTCACCTCTGGAGTTAAGACGGAGGAGTGGAACTTCTCTCCATGTTCCAGCCACTCTACCATTTTTCCTAGTACGCAAATGTCATCAAAGAAACGCTCCCACTTGGCAGCGGTTGGATTTTGCCCATATTCATAAAAGTCAGTATTCCCAGGCAGAGGATCGGGCAATTGATATGCTATGCATATCGCCTCAATGGAGGCATCCACCGCCTTGCGGCGCACTGTGACCACATGGTGGACATGCTCTGGTAGATTAGCATAGAATTCACGTACAACCATTACATTAGCGTCCCCTGGCTCGTCAATGAAGGCCTGCAAACCCCACTCCATCAACTCATTGTGCATGTGGGGGCATCGTTCCTTGACCTTTTTGATATCAATGCCCCTCTCCGGAATTGGCTTCTTGGCAGCCTTCTCTGTAAAACGGGTCTGAGCCTCAGGGGAGACAAATTTTTTGCTGTCATAGGGACGTGCAGGAGCTGCCCTTCGGCGGCTTGAGGATGGACCCGTGGCTTGGTGCTTTTTCGATGGTGCCATAATACCTGCAAAATGTGGACACATTAGCTCAGCCCAACAAAATTAGTGTGACTTAATGTGGTTACTCAGACTTCACACGCAAAATTGGTCACAAATACATAATCATGCTCATTGAGGCCTTTCCACAAACACCTTGTGGGCATTAGGCTCTCACAACTCTTTTCTAAGTGTCTTGCAACAAGGCCCCCCCACAAAATCTCATCCAAAACCCAACTCAAGTGCTACCCACCCCACACTTACAACAAACTAACCCCAAAACATATTTCACCAAGTTTGAACACCAAATCAC
The DNA here is from genome assembly GCF_000393655.2 of Nicotiana sylvestris. Classification (NCBI taxonomy): domain Eukaryota; kingdom Viridiplantae; phylum Streptophyta; class Magnoliopsida; order Solanales; family Solanaceae; genus Nicotiana; species Nicotiana sylvestris. Next base: position 16,338,027 of record NC_091064.1, read on the forward strand.
AAAACACATCTACACTAATGACATAAGATACAACATAAAAAAAATCTGAAAGTAGAAAGAGAAAAAGAAAGAAAACTACAACTAGGGCTCATATCTTGTTGAATATCGTGAGAGAGGGGGATGGGGGCAGGGGTGCTGGAATTTGGTGTTTTTGAAGAAGTTGGGAGAGTTTGGAAGAGGGGATTTGGGTTTTGTTTAATAGAAGGGGGGGGGGGTTAATTGTGTCTAAAACAAATAACTAATTAAACTACAAAAATAAAAAAAAATAAAAAGAAAAACTAAAACTAAAAAGAAAAACAAAACGCCTGAAAAGTTCTAGGCAGAATGGTCCGCCCAGGCACGCGAAGTTTTGGAGCTCGCACGTTTCTTCGCGCGGTGCTGTTGAGTTCCAGGCCGAATGGTTCGCCCAGGCGCGCGAACTTGTGCACGAAGTGGGCGCGAAGTCGCGCTCCTGGGCGTTTATTTTTGCATTTATTTTCACCTAGTTTGCTCCTAGTTGATGGTCCTTTCACCCGCCCTTCGTCGCCTACATTTGTTAGTAAGTTAAAGCTCAAACTCAAACACTACTACTATCGTTGGGTTGCCTCCAAACCAGCGCCTTATTTAATGTCATGGCACGACGGTTACAACATTTCAATGGGTTGCCTCCCATCCAGCGCCTGATTTAACGTCGCGGCATGACTCAACATGTTCTCAAGCATCCTTCAAGTCCACTGAGGTCTTGTGACGTGCAAAGTCACCACCCCAGTAATGTTTTATCCGTTGACCGTTCACCAAGAAAGTGCCAGTTGAACTCATATCTCTCAACTCCACGGCTCCATGAGGCTTCACTCTTACCACAACAAAAGGGCCCGACCAACGCGATTTAAGCTTTCCAGGGAAAAGCTTCAACCTCGAATTGAACAACAGAACTTCTTGCCCTGGCTCGAACTCTCGATGTTGAATGTGCTTGTCATGCCACCTCTTAGTCTTCTCTTTATATAATTTGGCATTCTCATATGCATGTAATCGAAACTCCTCGAGCTCATCGAGTTGCAACAACCTCTTCTCTCCAGCTAAGTCCCCATCCATGTTCAGCTTCTTTATTGCCCAATAGGCCTTGTGCTCAAGTTCGATGGGCAAGTGACATGCCTTCCCATACACCAATCTATAAGGAGAAGCACCTATGGGAGTTTTGTATGCTGTTCGATACGCCCACAATGCGTCGTCTAACTTTCCGACCCAATCTTTTCTATTTGCACTTACTGTTTTCTCAAGAATTTGCTTTACCTCTCTGTTTGAAACCTCCACTTGACCACTCGTCTGTGGGTGATAGGCAGGGAGACCTTATGCTTGACCCCGTACTTTGCAAGGACATTGTTTAACAATTTGTTGCAGAAATGCGTACCTCCATCGCTGATCAACACTCTGGGAGTTCCAAAGCGTGTGAAGATATGCTTCTTGACAAAGCTTACCACCACTTTTGCATCATTAGAGGGAAGAGAAATGGCCTCCACCCACTTAGATACATAATCAACTGCCACCAAGATGTATCTATGGCCGTTCGAGTATGGAAAAGGTCCCATGAAGTCAATTCCCCAAACATCGAAAAGCTCCACTACCAGGATGTTTTGCAGCGGCATCTCGTGCTTCTTAGTGATCGTCCCAGTTCTTTGGCACCTGTCACACATTTTAACAAAGGCGTGTGCATCCCTAAACAATTTTGGCCAATAGAAACCTGATTGTAGCACTTTTTGGCCGGTCCTGTCTCCACCGTGATGACCTCCGTATGACGAGGCGTGACAACTATGAAGTATGGCACTCATCTCCTCCTCAGGAACACATCTCCGCATCAACTGATCTGCACATAGCCTGTATAAGAATGGCTCATCCCATATGTAGAGCCTCACATCATGCAAGAACCTTCGTCTATTGTCTGGTGTCAATTCTGGTGGTGTTACCCCACTTGCAATAAAGTTCACATAATCTGCATACCACGGGGCTGTGCTTGAGGTGATTGCCAATAACTGCTCATCAGGGAATGTTTCTTTTATTGCACCCCCTTCAGCCACATGGTTCCGATTTTCTAACCTGGACAAGTGATCAACCACTTGGTTCTCTGTTCCTTTGCGATCTCGAATCTCTAAATCAAACTCCTGCAAGAGCAGGACCCACCGAATCAGTCTCGGCTTGGCGTCCTTCTCAAATAGGTATCTGATAGCTGAATAATCTGTGCAGATGATGACTTTGGTCCCCACAAGATATGACCTGAACTTGTCAAATGCCCACACCACTACAAGCAACTCTTTTTCAGTGACGGTGTAGTTCATCTGAGCTGGATTCAGAGTTTTGCTCGCATAGTAGATGGAGTGGAATATCTTATTTCTCCTTTGCCCCAAAACAGTACCAACAACCAAGTCACTCGCATCACATATCAACTCAAATGGCTGCTCCCAATCCGGAGCAATTATGATTAGTGCAGTAACCAACCTTCCTTTCAGCTCCTCGAATGCCTTCAGACAGGCATCATCAAATTTGAAGGCGACATCTTTCTCAAGCAACCTGCACAAGGGAGAGGAAGTTTTCGAGAAATCTTTAATGAAACGACGATAAAAACCTGCATGGCCCAAGAAACTGCGAATGCCTTTGACAGATATCGGTGGAGGCAATTTTTCAATCGCTTCCATCTTTAGGGCATTCGCACGCATACGTGCCATAAGGACACGTAAAAGTGGTCTTCTCTTGGTCCTCTGGAGCTATAACAATCTAATTATACCCCGAGTAACCATCTAAGAAGAAGTAGTACTCCTGGCCAGCTAATCTATCAAGCATTTGTCCAATAAAGGGGAGGGGAAAGTGGTCCTTCCGGGTGGCATTGTTCAATTTTCTATAATTAATGCAAATTCTCCACCCGGTGACAGTTCTTGTATGTATTAAATCATTATTCTCATTAACTACTACAGTCATCCCCCCTTTCTTGGGTACACATTGGACGGGGTTTACCCATTTGCTGTTTGAGATAGGAAATACAATACCTGCATCGAGCTACTTAATCACTCCTTTTCCTACCACCTCTTTCATGATTGGATTGAGTCGGCATTGTTGCTCTACACTAGGCTTGTGTCCGTCCTCCATAAGGATTTTGTGCATGCAGAAGGCTGGACTAATGCCCTTAATGTCAGACATAGTCCACCCAAGTTCTCGCTTGTGCTCACGTAACACTCTCAACAACTTTTCTTCCTGCAATTTAGACAAGTCAGACGAGACAATAACAGGTAAAGTGTCAGAGTCACCCAATAAGCATATTGCAGATGAAGTGGAAGGGGTTTAAGTTCCAATTTTGGGGCTTCCTCAATTGACAGCTTTGGAGGAGGCCCCTCTGGTCTATTCAAAGGCTCGAAGGGGTGCGTCCCTTGCAGGTACGCACAAGATGTATCAAGGATGTGCATCATCTCCTCAACCTCCTCACCAACCCCCAGGCTATCAAACAACATAAGTGCTTTCTCTAGAGAATCGTCTAGATATACACTCGGATAATGAATCTGCTCATCGGCCTCAACAGCAGATATCATTGAGAGCTCCTCATAGTGGCGGGGAAGTTGGATTGCTCTGTAGACATTAAAAACTGCTTCCTCGTCATCTACCCTCAAAATCATCTTTCCCTCTCTCACTTTGATAATTGCATCACCAATAGCTAAGAGAGGTCACCCCAATATGATTGGAACCAGTTCGTCAGCCTCATAATCAAGGATAATGAAATCAGCAGGGAAGATGAATTTCCCAATCTGCAGCAATACATCTTCAATCACCCCTTCAGGGTGTGCTATCGATCTGTTAGCCAGCTGTAGCATCACAGTAGTGGGCCTTGGAGCTCCCAGGCCCAGTTGCTTGAACAAGGACAGGGGCATTAGATTTATGCTCGCCCCCAAATCGCAAAGAGCACGACCCACATCAATATTGCCAATGCGCACAGGAATCGTGAAGCTGCCAGGATCCTTAAGCTTTTGAGGGAGCTTATTTTGGACCCTTAAAGTGCACTCCTCAGTAAATGCCACTGTCTCAAATTCAGTTAATCTTCTCTTGTGAGCCACTATATCTTTTATGTATTTAGCATACTTTGGAATTTCACGAAGCACATCAACAAGTGGGATATTCAATTGAACCTGGCTCAACATAGAGAGGATTTTTGTGAACATGCGATCGTTATTCTTTTTCTGCAATCTCTGAGGAAAAGGTGGTGGTGGTCTTGGGGCCTCCACTGGCTCTAAAATTTCAGCAGCATTCTTTGGCTCTTGAGTCACTTTAGGGATCAACTCTCCCTCAGGTATGGGATTGTCTTTCTTTTTCTTTGGCACTTCCTCTAGCTCCCTACCGTTTCTAAGTGTAACTGCATTCACTTGAGGGTTCTTTTCTGTATCACTGGGGAGGGCGCCTGCAGGTCTAGTGTTTTGATTTGTTGCTAACTGCCCCATTTGCCTTTCAAGATTTCTGAAGTCGGTCCTGAGTTGCTGATTGTCAATCAACAACTTCTTTAGCAGATCATTGGTACTTTCTTCCATTTGTTGGGGTGGTCTCTGAGGCTGATTGAAATTCCCTTGGGGTCTATGCTGATTCTGATTCTGCTGATTTCCACCCCATGAGAAGTTGGGATGCTTCCTCCAATTTGGATTGTAAGAATTCCCGTATTGTGCATGCTGATTCGGTGGACCTCTGTTCTGTTGCCCCACATAATAGATGGATTCTGGATTCGTAGGGCACATATCACTCATATGACTGTCGCCATAGAGTTTGCAGCAAATAATCATTTGTTGTACGTGTTGCATTGTCTGTGGTTGCTGCATTGTCATCCTAGTCATCTGATTGGCCAGCTTTGCAATATCAGCTCTCATGGCTGACACTTCGTCTAACTCAAGTAACCCAACTGATTTTTTGCTTAACTGCCTTTCGTGAATCACCCTCACCTTGCCAGTTATTATCATTAGTAGTGAAGTTATTCAGCAAGATTTGGATTTCACTGTACGGTCTGGCCATGCAACTACCCCTACAAGCTGAATCAAGATTCATCTTTGAAGCATCATCTAACCCAATATATCGTCCGTCTGGCAATGATGAGGACAGTCTCTGAGCATCTTCTTGTACCTTTCCCATGCTTGACGCAGTGTCTCGCTAGCTCGTTGTTCAAACCCAAGAATTTGACTCATCAATACCTTTGTTTTCTTAGTGGGAAAAAACTTGATTAAGAATTTCCTCGCCAGATCATCCCAAGTGCGGATTGAATTTGCTGGCTCTTTATTCAACCACTCCTTAGCTTCCCCCAATCAGTGGAAAGGGGAAAAGTGTCAGCCTGACATAGTCTTTGGAAACGTGCGGATAGTTGTAGGTATCCGTAATTTCCAAGAAATTCTGAATGTGCCTCTGCGGGTCTTCATAAGGTAAACCCACAAACAGCCCTGTGGATTGGATCAGCTGCACCATGTATTGTTTCAGCTCAAAGTGCCCAGTGATGTCAGGCTTCACAATAGCCTGAGTCATATTAGCCAGACTGGGCCTTGTGGCTTCAATCACCGCGCGTTCCTCATTACCTGCCATCTCAATTGGCTGTGGTTGAACTACGATGTCCAACTCTCTTTCAATTCTGGTTCTAGCGTCCACCTCCCTCCTCAATTTGTGAAGTGTTCGTTCAATTTCGGGATCGAGAGGAAGGAGATTGTTTGCGCTTCTACTTCTTCGCATTCAATAGAAACTCTTGTATTAGCACAAACAAAGTGAACTGAGAGTTAAAACTCGAATAAATAAATAATAAAAGCTCAATTCAGTCAAGTAGCTAATTTCTAAGTCCCCGACAATAACGCCAAAAACTTGTTGTGACCAAAAACACTCACGCAAGTGTACGTGATCGTCAAGTAATAGAGTAGTGAGTATAGTATCGTTCCCACAAAGACTTATGATTAACTGTTGACTGATTCAAACCCAATTTCTGTCTCTACCCAAGAGATTGTTCACAAAAGAGAGATGTAATTGTTTTACTGCTTAAACTATAAAGAATTAATCTAACTAAAGCAAGTAACCAAACGAATAGCAATTTCGAGTAACAAACAGTAGGAGAGGATATTCCAGGGTCACAGGCATAGTTAGCAATCATGTTGTGTTCTTGGCTTAGAATGACTAATCAATTTATCTGGGTTATTGATTGACAGGGTTGATATTACTCATAAGAATCTGTCAAGTTCTTACTTGCCTATTCAAGTCAACTCAATGCCTATATGTCTATGGAATTAAGATTAACAAGAACGCATTTACAATTCCTGTATTTCAACCAAGCAAGGCAATTGAGAATATGTCTATCCCAATTGCGAATCCGTTCCCCGAGACCCGGGTTCAAGAACTTGCTCTATTTAATTCTATATGCAATCTAAAGTTCCCACTTTCGAGTTCAACTAAAGATTCGTAGATAGTATTTCACTGTTAGCTACTCAGCAAAATAATTGAACGCAGAATTAAATAAACAACCCAATATGATAAACTCACTTTGTCAAATTAAACTCCAAATAACAACATTCATGTTTTACCCATGACCCCAGAATAATGGGTCTTAGCCACTCATACTAGTGTTCATCCCAAATAAGTTCAATTTCATCACAAAATAGCAAAAACAAGAGAAGAAAAGAAGAACTTGATGGTCAAAACTCCTCCTTGCCTCTTGCCTCTCTATTTCTTGCACTAAACTATGAAAATCCCTGATGATTTAACCTTGGGCGAGCTTGACTTTATATATGTCAAGTGGGTTTCTCTCCAGATTTCCAATTTTAACCCTAAATAACGTTTTTCCGGACCGGACACGCGCGAGCTCGTGCATAACTTCGCGCGTTTCTTCGCACATGATTCTGCCTCGGCCTTTCTTACTCGCGAACTCCTGCGTGCCTTCGCGCACCTGGAGCTTGATTTCGTCCATTTTTTCATCTCGTCCCTGCGCGCACTCAACTCCGAGGGGTTGTTCTTGCTCATAAATCATTCTAATATCCTCTTGAAAGCATCATACAGGCTCCTCGTCCTGCAATGTATACATATCACAATTAAAGCCTATTTTTCATCAATTAACCATAATGTCATTGGACTATAATCAAGCGGAAGCATAAACAATAGCTAAATCACCTAGATTTCACCTATTATCACATTCCTCTTAATTTCATGTTGTTCTTATTTTATATATATATATATATATATATATATATATATATATATATATATATATATATATATATATATATTTCATATTATTTTTGTGGTGTTACTAATATTGTCTTCTTTTGTCTTTTTGTCTTCTTGGGCCGAGGGTCTTTCGGAAGCAGCCTCTCTACTCCTTTGGGGTAGGGGTAAGGTCTGCATACACACTACCCTCCCCAGACCCCACTAGTGGGATTTCACTGGGTTGTTGTTGTTGTACCTGCTTGGCCTAACTGATCAACTCCTCATTACTCTCTGTGATAAGTAAATCATCAACATATACCAGAATCATTACCATTCCTCCTTGTTTCTTCAATGTAAACAGAGAATAGTCATGACTACTATGAGTGAAACCTGCTGCAAGTAAAACATCTGTCAATTTTATGTTCCACTACCTGGAAGCTTGCTTGAGTCCATACTTAAGCAACCTATGTCTTTCTGCTCTTCCTGCTTCTTAAAGCCTGTTGGCATCTCCATGTACACTTCTTTACAGGGATCACCTTGTAAAAAAACATTGTAAACATTTATTTGGTACAAAGTTCAGCCTCTAGAGACAGCCAGTTCTATAACAGATCTCACTATGACCATCTTGGGCACATGAGAGAAGATGTCATGATAGTCAAGCTACTCCTGTTGACTATAGCCTTTTGCAACTAACCTGGATTTAAATTTTTTAATTTCCCATTGGCTGTACTTAATCTTGTATACCCATTTAGATCCCACGGTCCAAGGCTTAAATCTCCTGTTGCATTGCCTTGATCCATTTGGCATCCTTTGCTGCCTATTTAAAGGTTTGTGGCTCTACCAAAGTCTGAGAATTTAGCTAGGTAGCTATGATAAGTTGGAGTAGTGTTGTCATCGGATAGGTAGTTGGTCAAGGGATATTGCTAGATACTGTGTTGGGGGCCACATAATCCTTCATCCAAATAGGCTCCTTAGATTCCCTTGTGGATTTTCTAATAAGAGGAGGAACACTTTGTGTTGGTGCTGAAGAGGTTGCTTCCTGTGAATCCTGTTCTTGTAATGACTCTCCAGGTAGCATCTCTTCATCTTGAGCTACTGATTCCTGCTCTAGAAACTGACTCCTTATTACTAGTTAGAATGACTAAAGGGGAGAACAAGATTTAGTCATACCTCAAGGATTATATCCATCAAATCAGATACCTAATGATTCAAGGGAAAACTCAAGTTGGTCACTTTTATAGGGAGGCCAATATTGTTGCGGACTCGCTTGCTAACATTGGAGTGGAGACTAAACATAAGAGATTCTTCACGCAAGCTATGGCCTTACCACGAAAGAGTAAAGCTTTGTTGAAGAATGATCAAAATGGCTTTATCCGCTTTAGAATCAGGTCCAAGAAGGGGCATTTCATATTTGATAATGTTTAAGACTACTCTCGTTGTATTCACATATAGTTTTCATTTCAAAGCTAGCTCCTTTATCTGTAACATGAGAGGGGAGTCCTCTCTTAGTCTTAGTGAAAGTTTAGACTATGCACATAATTATCCTAGAGTCTCAGTCACACTCCATGTATATCTAGAGGCTAAGATTTATGTCCTTTGTGTATTTTTTTGGATTGTCTAATAAACAGGTAGGGGTAATGGCAAACCCGCCACCACCACAGGGCAACATACTCTGGGTGATGGTTTGAATTTTTTTAAAAAAAAACCTAAGACTCTGAAGGATGCTCAACAATGTCAAGTGTAACACTGTCAATTGTAACTGGTTGCAATTTAGCATCCTAGATGCTCAAACTATGAACATCCGGAACTATTGAATGTACAAAGTTTTGAATTTTAGTAAAAGGAAACTCTGATTCCTTGAAACACATCTCTATTTACAAAGAATTGCTTGGTGGCTAGTTCCATCAACAGATATCCCTTCTGTCTATCAGAATATCCCATAAGGACTGCAACTCATGCTCTTGCAGCAAACTTATCACCTTTAGGCACTACAGTTGCGTAGCAGAGACATCTTATCACCTTCAAGTGAGCTAGAGATGAAGGTTTAGAATGCAACATTTCAAAAGGACTCTTCCCTTTGATGGCTGAAGATGGTGTTCTGTTGATCAAATATAGTGCAGCATTCACAAACACCCCAATATTTGAGCGGCATCTTGGACTGAAATCTTAATGCTCTTGCTACATCTAAAATATGTGTATGCTTTCTCTCCACAACTCCATTTTATTGTGGAATATGAGTGCAACTGCTTTGGTGTATCATCTCAAGACTCCGCAAAAATTCATTACATGGAGAATTAAAAAATTTTGTTCCATTGTCTGACCTTAGAGTCTTCACCATTGTCCCAAATTGGTTCTTTATCATCAGCAAAAAGTTTTTAATTGCAACTATGGCTTCAGATTTGAGTTGCAACATACACACCCATGTATATCTATTGAAGTCATCCACAACAGTCAAGAAATAGTATTTCTTATCAAATGTAGCAACTTTATAAGGTCCCCAAAGATCCATATGAACAAAAGAAAAGAGAAATTCAGCTCTGGAACTACTAGTAGGAAACCTAACCTGTTTAGCTAATGGACAGATTGGACATTTATTCAACAAATCATTATCTAGTGAGTGGAGAAGATTGCAGATTATGGCACATTTATTCAATAAATCATTTTCTACAGCACTTCCTAGGCTCATAGTCTTCATAACAATACCTGAAGGATGACCAAGCCTCATGTGCCATAATCTACAATCTTCTCCACTCACATTTACAGCCCGTCGATGTGTTTTGGCTTTATTATTATCACCTGCTTCCTTGTATATGCACGTATCTGCATTCTTCTTACCAATATCCCCTTCACCCTGCTAATGTAGAGATCCAGAAACAAAACAAAAAGTCGAGGACAAAAATTGATTGAACAGGAGAGTTCTCTGCTTAGTTTGGAGGCTAAGAACATGTTGAATTTGGGGTCAGGTACAAATAGCACATTGTTTACACCTTCAATTCCAAATAGAAGTGCTTGACCAATACATGAAGTTTCAACTTATCCCTGTGGGCAAATGGACTTTATCTTTAGATGACCTCTTAGAATTAGGATCATCTTTTGGCTATTTCTCAGTTGCTGTTGTATGATGAGTTGTACCTGAGTCTACAATCTAGTCATTTGCAAGAGTGTGTGACATTAGACAAGCAGCAGTACCTGCCATGTTAGCCTGACTGTCAGTGGTCTTCTTGTTTAGCAAACCTAGGATTTGCATGTATTTGTCCTCAATGAAATATGGTTCCTTACCAACAGAAGTGTTCTGCAGATCATTGGTTGAATAGCCCTGTGATTAAATATCTACATTTCTACATATATTGTTGACAACATTGAAGGATAATTGAGTACCACGACCAAATTGCCCTCTTCATTGCCATGACCATATTAGCAGAACCAAATTTCTTCTTTCCCTTAAATTCCTCAGGATAACCAATATTTCTATAACAATTTTCCTTTGTGTGGCCCTTAAGCCCACAATCTTCACACTGTAGGAAAAGGTTTTTATCTGTGTAACCTTGACCTTTACCAACCTGCATAGCAATTGGATCATTTTTCTCATTCACTGAGCCTAGACCAGGAGAGTGTTGTGATCCGTCCTTGATTACCATAGCATATGCTTGATTAATAGAAAGAACACTGGATTTCAAGAGAATTTGTCTTCTAGCTTGACCTTAAGAATCATTTAAACCACTAAGGAATTGTAATAACCTTTGCTGCTGAGGATGTTCAACATAATCTTTCGAATTTGGAGCAGGCACTAAGGCATCATATTCATTCCAAAGACTCTTCTACTTAGTGAAATAGGTGGAAACAGAATCAATACCATGTGATAGAGTGGCAATAGCTCTGTGCAATTGGAAGATTCTTATGGGATTCACCTTGTCAAATCGCTCTCTCAAATCTTCCCACACAAGATGTGCATTAGAAGCATATGCAATTCCACTGGGGAGTTTTGTGGACATCGTGTTCATCAGCCATGAAAGGGCAATCACATTACAAGTTTTCCATTGCTCATGCAACTCTGCCTAACATGGCTCATTTGTGCAGGTGCAAGTTAAAAAACCCTAACTTCCTCTTCCCTAAAAGGGCATTCTTCCTTGTCCTGCTCCAAAGCCCATAGTTCTCAGATCCTGTAAGCTTAACAGGGATTAGAACAACGGCCGGAGTATCCGATGCACCAAGGTATAGTGGATATGTGTACAAAATTGTTGATTCTTCCATTGACAAACTGAAAAAACAGGAAATAAAGGCGATCTGCGGAATCGATGAAATCTGAAGAAGAAACTTAATTCGCGTATACTACCAGCACCATGCTGAAATATACGACAATCATTGAGCAAGAGCATGAGCTTCAAAGCTCTCTAATGGCGGAAGCTTCAAGAAGAAGAGAAATGAGGAATGTGTTAGATGAAAATGATAACCACCAACTTGATTATACACCGCTAAGAGCTTATACACAAAAGCTAAGCTAAGCTACCTGTCTTTCTAACAAACTGACTAACCCAATTAACTAACTTATACAAATCTGTCACATAAGAATTAGTCACCACCAATGAAGCATTGCCATGTATACACTCTATATGAGACCATAACTCACAATAACACTATAACTATTTGGATAGTCGAATAGTTTCTTATTGTAATTTTATAACATTTTTTACTAATCTTAATTACAAAATTTGTAACTTATAGTACTCCTTTTGTTTTAATTTATATGATGATGTTTGACTGACCATCAAGTTTAAGAAAAAAAAATAGTAAAACTTTTGAAATTTGTGATTTAAAACAAGCTCTAGAAAGAAATTCATGTGGCTCTAAATCATCCCATTAAGGATAAAATGAGAAATTTAATTAAATTGTTTCGTACAGACTAAAAAGTAAAGAGCGTCACATAAATTAGGACATAGGAAGTAACATTCTAAAATACATTTTAATACAAATAACTTAAAATACTATTCTACTTTTGAGCAGTCTTTGAATGTGGAGATTTTATTTTACAAAATAAAGGAATTGATGTTCAAATTGAGATAAAATTGAATGGTTTGACCCTTGTACTATGTTATCAGTTGTTGTTTTTGAAATGGAGTATATGTTAACATTTTTCTTTAAATTTTCTATATACATATATTCAAACAGTAGATAATGAGTGACGTGCAATCACTGCTTATATGTTGGATGTTGTGATTAGTTAATTTTCTTTTCCCCTTGTTAAATTTATAATCTTGCAGGGCGATATATTTGGGAGAGACATTCTGCAGTTATATAAGCATTAATAACAGCTCCAACTTTGAAGTTAGAGCTGTTACCATCAAGGTGATTTGCTCGCTTAGCTGATTACTATGAGAAGCTACTGTAAATAGTGATAGAGATGCTGTGGATTATTCAACCTGTTGATAAGCAAGATCCTTACTATTTTGTCTGGGGGCATCAATTTGTAAGGTGGCAAGGCTGAATACGTGCTCTTTGGCAAAAGTATTAAATGAAGTTTGGTGCTGTACATTAGCCGGGGGTTTACTTCTCTATCCTAGAAAATAAAATTGATAAAAAAAGTTTTTTCCTTGGTTTACCCTGTTTGAGTGCTTACTGCATTTTAGTGCGCAAGTATGATAAACTTTTCAAAAAACTACACAAATATAACCAAATAGTTTTTCTACTTAGCGAATTGTCTGAAAGAATGATGTGCTTCTGGTGTAGAAAATTTCTTTGGAAAAATAATAAATGGAGAATAGTAGTGTCATCGCAATCTTCTGGTCATAGAGTTGCCTTTTCCATATTTAGGAATGTGCACACATAGAGGACATTCTCGACTAAGTAGATATATAGACAACAGGCTATTGCATTTTGTATATGTGTGGCCTTTATGCTCTTGTATTGATCATTTTGGCTAAACTAAGCTACTTATTGAAAGCCGTTAGTCAAGCTTTCATATTTTTGGAAAGTATGGTCCAAATGTATCTTACACCCACCGTCAAAATGTATCATACACTGAAGAAAATGAATTTGCTCAATGGGCATATTTGAGTCTGTGTGTGAGTGTACGGACAATGGAATGCCTCTTAAGCATGGCTTATGAAACTTCAGTTTCTATTATTTGATATGCTACAATTTTGCTACCGTGTGTATCTGGTATAAAGTGCTTTCATAGGTAATTGTCAAATGCATATAAAAAGCCTAGGAATCGTTTAGTGAAAAGGGTGAGATAAATATCTACCTGGACAAGTTAGACCTCAAGCCTCTCTGATTGAGAGTCAAGTACAGGGATCTTGTTTTTCATATTATCAGTTTTGTAAGCTGCTAGAAACTTTCTAACCTTTTGAATTCTTATCTCTTGGCTCTACGAACTGCTTTATAGAAGTGATTCAATTTTCTACAGGCAGAAATCCAAACAGAGAGGCAGAGGATACTTCTTTTAGATACTTCTAAATCACCTGTGGAATCAATGCGTGCTGGAGGGAGATATTGTTGCGGAAGCTAAATGTATATAATGTGAATAAGTCACAACTACTATACCAAAAATTATGACAGTCCCCAAATAATAAATAAGACAATAAAGCAATAATAAAGGGAACACCAGAATTTACGAGGTTCGGCTAATTTTGCCTACTTCTCGGACACAGCCAATATTTTATTCCACTCCAAAATACAAGTGAAATAATACTAAAGAGAGAAGATACAAATGCCTTAAACAGATGAGAAGGCAAATAAGAGGTGTGTTTCAATCCCAAACATTAGGCCTTCTTTTATAGGGGAAAAATCCCCCCAAACTTAACTCCCAACCAATGTGGGACTTTGGCATTTTGCCAAACTTCAACAAATCTCCACCTTGGCAAAATTCCACATTTTCAATTCTCTCTCAATAACAAATTTTGGTTGTGTCTTCATCTTCAATCTTCAGTGTTCAACAATGTTGATCAAATCCAAACAATGTTGAAACTTGATCGCAGTCACCACCTTAGTTAGCATATCAGCAGGATTCTCCGTAGTATGAATTTTCTTCACTGTGACTCCTCCTTCTTCTATGATTTCTCGTACGAAATGATACCGAACATCAATATGCTTCGTCCTTGCATGATAAACTTGGTTCTTCGCTAATTGAATAGCACTTTGACTATCACAAAAAATTGTGATACCTTTTTGTTCAACACCAAGCTCCTTTAGCAATCCTTGAAGCCAAATTGCCTCCTTCACAGCCTCTGTAATAGCCATGTACTCTGCCTCTGTTGTAGACAAAGCAACTGTTGACTGCAAAGTGGACTTCCAACTAACTGGTGCTTTTGCAAAAGTAAACACATAACCAGTAGTTGATCTTCGTTTGTCCAGATCACCCGCAAAATCTGAGTCACAATATCCAACTACAGACTGATTGTCTTCCTGCTCAAAAACTAACCCGACATCTACAGTATTATGAATATACCGTAGAATCCACTTCACAGCTTGCCAATGCTCCTTCCCTGGATTGTGCATATATCTGCTAATAACTCCAACAGCTTGTGAAATGTCAGGCCTTGTGCAAACCATTGCATACATCAAGCTACCAACAACATTTGCGTATGGTACCTTTGACATATACTCTCGTTCAGCTTCATCCATTGGCGACATAATAGTACTTAGCTTAAAATGGGAAGCAAGTGGAGTACTAACTGGCTTAGTCTTGTCATCTATGCCAAAACGTTGAAGTACTCTCTTCAAATATTCCTTTTGAGATAAACAGAGTTTCTTTGAACGTCTATCTCTAATTATCTCCATGCCAAGAATTTTCTTTGCCTCACCCAAATCCTTCATCTCGAACTCCTTCTTCAGTTGAATCTTCAACTTATCAATTTCTTCCGAATTCTTGGAAGCTATCAACATATCATCAACATATAGGAGAAGATATACAAAGGAACCATCTTTAAGCTTGTGCAAATACACACAATGATCGTATTTGCTTCTCTTGTACCCTTGCCGCAACATAAACTCGTCAAATCGCTTGTACCATTGTCTAGAAGATTGTTTCAATCCGTACAACGATTTTTCAAGTTTGCACACCATATTTTCTTTTCCAGCAACTTTGAATCCTTCTGGCTGAGTCATGTAGATTTCCTCCTCCAAGTTTCCATGTAAAAACGCAGTTTTTACATCCATCTGAACTAGTTCCAAATCCAATTGTGCTACCAAAGCCAACATAATTCTAATGGAGGAATGTTTTACAACTGGAGAAAATACTTCATTGTAATCAATTCCCTCCTTTTGAGCATATCCTTTGGCCACCAATCTTGCTTTGTAGCGAACATCTACTTGGTTAGGAAATCCTTCCTTCTTTGCAAATACCCATTTGCACCCAATTGCTTTCTTTCCCTTCGGGAGATTGGCCAATCTCCATGTATGATTCTGATGAAGGGACTGTATTTCATCATTCATGGCAATCCTCCACTTATCTTCTTCTGAACTTTGGACAGCGTCTTTATAAGTAGTAGGAACATCATCAGCTACAATTGAGGTTGCACAAGCAACCGTCTCTATGAGACGAACATGTTTCGTTATTGTTCTTTTTGGCCTGCTGGTTGCTATTGATTCAAGTTGTTGTTGAGGTTCCTGAGTTGGAATCTCCTCTACTGGCTCTCCTTCCAGAGGGTAATCTTCATTTGTTTCCTCCTCTGCTTCTTGTGTAGGAAAAATAAATTTTCCCTCAAACTCCACCTGCTTAGAAGCACCTTTATTTTGTTTGGTGTCTTCTGTTACCTTATTTACCATAGCAGATTCATCAAAGGTAACATCTCTGCTGAATATTACTTTCTTTGTCATAGGACACCATAAGCGATATCCTTTGACTCCAGAAGTAATTCCCATAAAAATAGCCTTCTTTGCCCTTGGATCCAATTTTGACTCCGTCACATGATAATATGCAGTTGAGCCAAACACGTGCAAAGAGTTATAATCTACAGCAGGTTTTCCGTACCATTTTTCAAATGGTGTTTTGCCATCAATAGCAGCAGATGGTAGACGATTAATGAGGTGGCATGCATATGTAATTGCCTCAGCCCAAAATTCTTTGCCCAAGCCAGCATTGGACAACATACACCGTACCTTCTCCAGCAAGGTCCGGTTCATACGTTCTGCCACTCCATTCTGTTGTGGTGTATGTCTAACAGTGAAGTGTCGGACGATGCCATCATTTTCACAGACCTTATTGAAATGATCATTTTTGTATTCACCTCCATTGTCTGTGCGAATACACTTGATCCTCTTGCCTGTTTGATTCTCCACCATCGTCTTCCATTTGAGAAAAATTCCCAGCACTTCATCTTTGTTTTTCATTGTATACACCCACACTCTTCGAGAAAAATCATCAACAAAGGTTACAAAATAGTGCTTCCCACCCAATGAAGGTATTTTGGAAGGACCCCAAACATCAGAGTGTACATAATCCAAAATGCCTTTAGTATTATGGATCGCTGTACCAAATTTAACCCTTGTCTGTTTCCCTTTAACACAATGCTCACAAAACTCCAAGTTGCAAGCCTTGACTCCTTTTAACAATCCTTGATCTGATAGAGTTTTCAAGGATTTTCCTCCAGCATGTCCCAAGCGCATGTGCCATAGCTTGGTTGCTTCTGCCTCTTTGTCGTCACTGGATGTCACTGTCGCTGTCCCAATAACTGTACTGCCACAATAGCGGTACATATTATTATTCTTCCGATTAGCCTTCATTACCACTAGTGCACCGGAACATACTCTCATCACTCCATTTTCTGCAATGATTTTAAACCCTTTTGATTCCAGGGCTCCCACAGAGATGAGATTCTTCTTCAAATCCGGTACATATCGAACATCTGTTAATGTTCTGATCATTCCATCATGGTTCCTTAATCGTATTGAACCAATGCCATATGAGGTAAGAGGGCTGTTATCCGCTGTGTGGACGACTCCATATTCTCCTTCTTGAAATTCCACGAACCAGTCCTTGTTGGGACACATATGATAGCTACAAGCCGAGTCCATCAACCATATGTCTGATGATGTTGATGACTCTGTTGTAACTAATGAGAAGTCTGAATCATCACAATCAGCTACATTTGAATCCATAATGGCCTTTCCATTGTTATGTTTGGCCTTATTCTTCAACTTCGGACAGTCTTTCTTCCAGTGCCCTTTTTCTCGACAAAAGGCACATTCATCTTTGCTGGGTCTGGATCTTGACTTGGATCTTCCCTTCTTTGTCCTCGTTTGACTTTGAGGACGACCCCTCACAAATAGTGCTTCTCCTTCTCCGCCCTTCTGTTTTTCTCGCTTTCTTTGTTCATAGCTGTACAAAGCCGAACAAACTTCTCTAAGAGAAACTTCGTCATTTCCATGGAGTAGAGTAGTTTCAAGGTGCTCGTACTCATCAGGAAGTGACGCCAACAACATCAAGGCCAAGTCACCATCATCATAAGTTGTATCCATATTTTGCAAATCTGTGACCAACTTATTGAAACTGGTGATATGTTCATTCATCGTGGTACCAGGAACATAGGTGAAGTGAAACAGTCTCTTCTTCATGTACAATTTATTTTGACTATTTTTTTCAAAAGTTTATTCTCCAGTGCTTTCCATAATTTACTTGCAGAAGTTTCCTTTGTGTATGGATATTTCTGCTCTCTAGCAAGGTAGGATCGAATGGTACCGCAAGCAACACGGTTGAGAATCTTCCAATCTTCTTCTCCAATAACATCTGGTTTCTTTTCTTCAATGGCCAGATCTAGCCCTTGTTGAAAAAGGACATCTAGAACCTCGCCTTGCCACATCCCAAAATGTCCGGACCCGTCAAATATTTCTACCGCAAATTTCGCATTTGACACAATTCTTGTCATAAGCGAAGATGCCAATGATGACGTATTGTTGACACTTGATGTAGATTCTTCTTGTTTATTGTCTCCCATCTTTGACACAAATATTATTTAATAGCTGACGACACAAATCAAGATTATTTCCTTTCTGGTGTGGAAGATCAGACTAAGCTGCAACCACAGAGCATACTCAGACAGAACCTTGACTCAGTTACCAAGATAAATCTTTTCTGATGTGGAAGATCAGACTATGCTGCAACCACAGAGCATACTTAGACAGTACCTTGGCTCTGATACCAATTGTTGCGGAAGCCAAATGTATATAGTGTGAATAAGTCACAACTACTATACCAAAAATTATGACAGCCACCAAATAATAAATAAGACAATAAAGCAATAATAAAGGGAACACCAGAATTTACGAGGTTCGGCTAATTTTGCCTACTCCTCGGACACAGCCAATATTTTATTCCACTCCAAAATACAAGTGAAATAATACTAAAGAGAAAAGATACAAATGCCTTAAACAGATGAGAAGGCAAATGAGAGGTATGTTTCAATCCTAAACATTAGTCCTTCTTTTATAGGGGAAAAATCCCCCCCCAAACTTAACTCCCAACCAATGTGGGACTTTGGCATTTTGCCAAACTTCAGCAGATATGACTTCATTGTGGAACATGATGTGAAAGAACTTGGTGCACACACGTAAGTTTCATGATAAAATTTGTGTTCTATGTTGATAGTAACCTTCTATCAATATGATAGTTCACTTATTCAATTGCTTCACTTTTTAGGTTGGTATGCACTGCTCTTTATAGCGACAATGATGGTGAGCGTAAATATCTTCCACAATATTTCAAATTTATGGTCGCAAACCCACTTTCTGTTAGAACAAAGGTACATCCAAAAACCTGTGTTGTTTTAGCAATTTTATTCTGATAGGATTCTATATGCTTTACATCCTATGCATTGGGACAGTTCTTTAATATATTTTTCTGCTATTCTAATATATTTCATATTTGCTTCTTTATTATTGATTAATTTCTCAAGTCTGGACGTGCTTTTTTAAGATAATAACTGTTGTTTGTTTCTGCAGGTTCGCGTTGTTAAGGTAGGTTGGTTTAAGCTCATTGAGTGTAAGTTCATTATCTTGCATTCTTACTGGTAGGCTGAATATCTTAGGAAAATAGGTCAAGAAAAGTCAGTTTTGCAGTTATTATTTCAATTTCAATCATTGGGATGTCTCAATTAAGGCCAATTTGTGATAACATAGCATCTAACTTACCACTTTCATAAATCTGCAACATACTGCCACCAATCCAATTTGCTTATATGGAATGTCAGTTATTTCTACTCATTTGGGCAGTTTTCTGTCCCTAAAAGGATAATGTGAGATCGCATTTGATTTTTAATATTACAAACCATCTTGTCTCTTGAGAATGATCTACCAGAAGCAGCAATATCAGCTTCTGCATTTCTATTACTTTTCCTGTTTATGACAGTAAAGTCTTTTTCCATCCCAGGAAACTACCTTTTTGGAGGCTAGCATAGAGAATCATACAAAATCTAATCTCTTTATGGACCAAGTTGATTTTGAGCCAGCTCAGCATTGGAGTGCTACAGTACTAAGAGGTGTTGATCATCAACCAGAAAGCAAACAGCCAATGAGGTTGACTAATAGATTTTTTCTCTTTTACAATGGGAATTGCTGCTTTATTTTGGTTTTAAATGTTGATGTGATCACCAGTTGGTGTTAGCATTCACCTTTGTTCCCTTGACTAGCCTTTGCTGATATATTTTGATCTGCCAGTGATGTATTTAAGCCCCCTGTTCTCTTAAGATCTGGAGGCGGAGTCCATAATTTCCTCTACCAATTGAAATTATCATCCGATGGCTCTTCATTGCCGAAGGTGGAGGGAAGTAATGTCTTGGGCAAACTCCAGATAACTTGGCGCACAAATTTGGGAGAACCTGGACGCCTTCAGACACAACAAATTCTTGGAAGTGTAAGTCAAATGATTTCTAATGATGAATTTTTATGCGCTCTTAAGGTATTTGTTTCTTACCTTGCAGCCTATTGCCCGTAAAGACATTGAGCTAAGAGCAGTGGAAGTGCCATCCATTATCATGCTGGAGAAACCTTTCGTAGTAAGTCTGCATTTACATTACTATAGCGCATTTCTCTTTATACAGTGTGTTAATTGCTGCTTAAACTAGTGGATTTGGGATTATTACACGAGTCCTTTTATCTACAGTATTGGTGAGAAGTTTGTCCATTTGAATTGAATTTGCTTCTTTTCTGTCTTACGCTTGCAATTTGTCTGTCATGAAACTGGGTGTCTTTGTGGGCACTTCTGTAGGTACGGTTGAATCTCGCAAACCAGACAGACAGGTTGCTGGGCCCTTTTGAAGTTTGGGTGTCACAAAGTGAATCACTCGATGAGAAGGCTGTTATGGTTAATGGTCTTCTAACAATGGTGAGACACTGAAATGGCTTCTGCACGAGCTGATGAGCTTAAACCTCTCCTACAATTGATGAAATTTCCTTCTTTTTATTGAAGCTCTTGTTTGGTGCATGCGTTTTTGTTCTGTTACTAATTGTCATACTCATTCTTAGCACTGTGATTGTGTCATATTGTTAATCTTGCACTTTGATGTGCAAGTTCAATTCTCTATCATAATTTCTACTTCATCTACGAGTATACTTTCAGTTAATCTTTTCTATTTGTAGTGTTGGGCATATGATTGCAGCTGTTTTTTCTCCTCTTCTTGTCGATTCTAAACTTCTCTGCGGGTACTGGATCCCTAACTCTTCTTCCTTGAACAGCATTTGGCGCAGGTGGAAGCATTTAGCTCTTCAGAATTCCAGTTGGTGAGGATAATCTTTTATTTATTATTGTAAAATGGATAGCTCGAATGCACGTTTTATTGATAACAATGTCTATATCCTGATAGCTTCAAGAGTAAATTTTTTTTTTTTTTTTTTTTGATAAAGTAAGCTGTTTCATAGATTGGCATCAAGAAGATGCAGAGATTTCAAAAGTAGATATGGTAGCTCCATAACAAAATGTAGCTTCGAGAGATAGTTATGTTAATTGCAATTGTTTATTTGATTATTCAGTTGTTTAACATCATAAAAATGAATTTTGGTGCACTTTCCCATGTAGAACCTGATTGCTGTGAAGCATGGGGTACAGAAAATCACAGGCATTACAGTGTTTGACACGCGTGAGAAGAAAACATATGATTCTTTGCTGGAGTTGGAGGTTAGTTTCAGTTTCAGCTCACAGCACAGTTGATATGGAGGATAATGCTACTTTTCAATTTCATTCTCTTTCAGTTACTCCATTTTCTTTTTGTAGAACGCGGTTGCACCTTTCTAAGACTTGATTTTCCACACATCTTCTTTGGTTTAATTGTTGACCTATCTTCAGTACAGATCCAGACCACTGTATATTCTCATGCCATGCCACATGGGTTGATAAGAACAGTTTTTACCGGCAAATATGTTGCAAAAATCCAAAGCAGGGGTGGATGTAGAGGGGAAGATACGGGTTCATCTGATAGCTTTGGCTCGAACGTTGTACATATGTTAAAAAATTTGCTTAATTAGTACAAATGATTGATTACGGACCTAGTAAATCAATGAGTTGTGGTAGAATCCCGAACTAGATGCACCTGTGATCTGAAGTATGAGATGGCCTCAAATTGATCAATGACCACATCCTTAACTATTCATCCTACTTTTGCAGTTCAAAAATAGCAGCCCAAAAATAGATACATGCACAGGAATTTGTTGTCATATACATGTTCGAAAAACTTTTCAAAATTCTGGATGTCGTCTTATGCGATAACCTTGTATTATAGTTTTCATTTACCTCTTTGTTTTAACATTGTGTTATGGAGTAAGTGCATAGAATTTTGTTCTTCATGATGCTGCAGGTATTTATCGATTCACAGTAGGTACTTGAGCCAGATGTGGTTGCAAAATAATAGGAAGGCTGATCTGATTGAGGTTGGAGTTTCTGTTGGTTGAGAGTTTTTACAACTCGGAACATCAAAGTTGAGATCTAGCCAGTTCATTGTCAAAGGAATTCTCGTCGTACCAAACAGATGAGAAGGACACTTGACCGTTGAATGGTCCCAATGGATCTTAGCATTCATCCAGAAGATCATAAAATGATGTAACATGTGTTTTTCTCGATCAATCGGCAGTGTACACTAGCTAGCACATGTTATTTTCTTAGTATATAGTTTTGTGCCTGTCCTACTCTACCAATGTGCTACAATTTCTGATGAAGATCATTTTTCTTTGGTCTTCCCTTTGTCCATGTTCTTGTGTTGATTAGCAGTTTTTAACTTCGCTTTGTTGGCTATATTAAAAATGAAAAGAGGTTGAGAATGGTTTTGAGTTACAACTCCTTTCTCCTTTACAAGGGATTTGTTACTCAGTCTTACGAAGAGAATAATAGCTCGTTTGGTACGAGGGATAAGGGGTAATTAATCGCAGGATTAAATTTGAGATGAGTTCATTTCACATTTACTTGGGATAAAATAGTGGTATAGCTAATCTTTGGATTAGTTATCTCAGGATTGTAGTATTTTTTTCTATCAACTATGAGAGGGCGGAATAATAATCCAACAATAATTAATTCTGGGATAACTTGTTTCCCAACCAAACGACTCCAAAGAGATGTTCCTATAATCCTATTTGGTTATGCTCGAGATAGACTGAAGAAAAAGGTTACAATGTTGGCAATATAATTAATTTTTCAAAGGTTGTAGAGCTATTTTTAGCAATTCCGACTTATGTGACTTTTTTTTATTTCTCCCCAGACTCCACTAATGGTAATTATATTTTTGAAAACATTACATCAATAAAGGTAAGATGGGTAGAACTTAACTTCAGAAGTTAATATTAAACACTAAAATAATCTTATATACGCAATATTAAATTGCTTATAAAATTATATATTACGAATTTACATAGAATTCACTTTTATCCATTGGCCATAAAATGCCATATATTTGGAAATTTTTTGGTCTGGTGAATTCACGGATTAGATGTAAGTTTTTACATTTCTCTAGATTTTGATGGTTCATTCAAAATTTCATTGACAAAACATGCAATACTTCTTTGTTAACTATTAGTATTAGTTTGTTTGACGAACTTCTGAAAAGTTAGAAGTACTTCCTTAAGAATACTTATTTTGGAGATTAAAATGTTTAGCGAAATTATGAGAGAAAGAAAGTAAGCTAAAGAAGTAGAAATTTGTAACTTATATTTGGAAGTGTTATAAATATATATTATATTATGGATGTTCATTTAGTACTCTGTCGTAAATAAGCTTTCTGAAGAAGCTTATCATTTCGGTACTCCGTTATGGATAAAGATTACCCCCGGCAGAAGATTATCTATAACTGGTACAGAAGCAGCTTACAAGCAACTTATAAGCAGCTTACACAGCAGCTTGCAGTAGCAGCTTACACAACAGCAGTAGCAACTTACAAGCAGCTGACAAGCAGCTTACACAACAGCTTACACAGCAGCTTGCTTTCTTCTATAAATAGAGGAGATTTCAGTTCATTATGTACATCAGTTTTGAAAGTTGAATAATAAATCTCTCTCTCTCTCTACTTGTCTTTGATTTCTTTACTTTAAAGCCTTTATTTTATAACACGTTATCAGCACGAGACTCTGCCATTTTGAGCACTTCGAATTTAATTCCTATTTCAGTGTTCTTCTCCGATGTAAGGCGACGCTCTTACATCTGTGGTTAGATCTTGTTCATTCCGAGCATCATATGGCTGAATATATGCTTGAGGTGGTGAGTTTTTCTTCTTAGCAGTAGTGATGTAGATATCACTTACATCTAGAGTGGCCAAATTTTCGTAATTTAATTTGAGCCTTTTGCTTATATTTTAGTATCTTTAGCATCGCCTGCTTGGCTATGTGTTACGTATACAATACCTATTTTGGTATTTGTTTTCATCCTTATTATCTAACAAAGGATTACAAAGTGGATAATATTGTTAGATCAACTTAAACTCCAACAGAGTTTACATGAAATATACAACTACCAGAAGTGGTTGTATTTCATATATCTCATTGTAACTAAATTTTGGTAACCACCAGAAGTGGTATATGCCTATGACCACCAGAAGTGATAATTTAGGCTTTCTATGGTTACAATTGAAGATAAGCTAGAGAAAATTTCTCTATATTACTTGCATGCCTCGATTTGCTCCTGAAGTAGCATTATCTTAAAAGAGGTTGAAGCATCACACGATTTGGTGTGATTAATGCATGTTCAGATAATTATGTTCCGTTCCCGGAAGGATGAGAACTTTTGATAAATATTTATCCATTCATGAAGTGAATGTGACAATATTAATAAAGCTCGTAAATATGAACGCGCTTTTCATGTGAATATATTACTCTTCACTTCCAGAAGAGGTAATATGATTGAGAAAATATATACTCAATATTTCATATTTTAAATTTGCTCCTGAAGAAGTAAAACAATTGAAGTTTTCTCCTGAAGCAGGAAAATATTATGAAACTGTGTCTTTCTGTGCTTAAACAAAATAATAAGCTATTCAAAATTATTTTTGAAGCACATTTTCATTCCCTGGAGTGAATGAAGAAATACCACAACTCACCTCCTGAAGAGGTAGAATAACAAAGGATATAAATATCATTTTTGTGGCATAAAGATCATTGCCTCACGTACCTGTTGTACGTAAAGCATCTTGGATAATTTTATTAAGTATCATACTAAGGCAAAAGCATTCTTGTAGAATGTTTTCTACTACAACCATGTTAATATGTTATGGTTAGTTATCTTTCCCCGAAGGATATAATGACTATGTGGTTGCCGATTTGATATAAAATATTCAGATGTTAATGGCGTTTCTCCCTAAAGGAGACATTTGTCACAAAGTTGGTGGTAAAAATACTAAAATTCTTAATTTCTTACAATTATAAATTTAGAATTGTCTTTATAATATTCATTTTATTATAATTTTCTCTCATGATACCAGAAGTGTCTGAGTAATATTTGATAGTACAAATATATCAACAACTCCTGAAGAGTTAATTGTTTGTCTAGAGGACACATGACACCAGTAGTGTCTGATAAATATTAAATTGTGGATAATAAATGAAGGCTCTTGAAGAGTTTATGTACAAATATGTCATTCATTTCATATGATTATGGTCAAAACATATGTTGTAGTAAATCTAAGTTTACTGACACAAATGACAATCATACTGAGACTACAAATAATTAAAAGATATCTTCATATTTCCACAATCATATGGGGATAAATATGTATGTGAGAAGTTACTCGCCTTATTCTTCAATTTGTATTACATCATGTATCACAGTAAACCAGAAATTTACTAATGCAAAAGCAGCTACAGTAAATCATAAATTACTTATACAAAAGTAGCCACAGTAAATCAGAAGTTTACTAATGCGAAAGTTTGTGCCATAGTAAATGTAACGACCCGACTGGTCATTTTGCCTTTTAGAACCCCATTTCCTTAAATAAAACTTCCCTTGCTTGCTTTAACTAATTTATGACTTGCGGGGACGGTTGGTTCGAGATTTGGAAGAGTTTTGAGTGAAATATGTCCATTTGATTCTTTAGGACTCTCTTAAAAGACCAAGTTTGACTTCGGTCAACTTTTTGGGAAAACGGACCCGGATTCATGATTTGATGGTCCCGGAGGGTTTGTAGAAAAATATGGGACCTGGGCGTATGTCCGGAATCGAATTCCTAGGTCCCTAGCCCGAGTAATGATTTTTTATTAGAAATTGTAATTTGAAGTTTTAAAGAATTAAAGAAACTAAGTAATCATTGATTTCCTAGGTATCGGGCTCGTAATTTGGTTCTGAAGCTTGGTACAGGTCCGAAATATTATTTAAGACTTGCCCGTAAAATTTGGTGTCAATCCAAGTAGTTTAAGGGTGTTTTGATCCGTTAGAGGAGAATTAAGAACTTGAAGCTCATAAGTTTGATTCATTTGGTTTTAGGGTGTGATTCCTAGATTTAACGTTGTTTCGGGTGTTCCGAGGGTTCGAGTAGGTCAGTCTCGTGATTTCAGACTTGTCGGTATGTTCGGACGGGGCTCGAGAGCCCCGAGCGTCAAACAGACGAGGCTCAAGTGAAGTAGGAAAATTGATAAAGGGCTGAAGTTGCTGCTTCTGTCATAACCGCATCTGTGGTTCTTGGACCGCAGATACGGTCAATCCCATCGCAGAAGCGGCCAGGGGTAGCCAGGCAAGGAACCGCAGATGCGACTCCCTAGCCGCAGATGCGGGCCTCAGACCGCAGAAGCGGTCCCAGCCATTTTGCCCAATTTTGCAGGTGCAACCCATCTTTCGCAGATGCGGGACTGCAGATACGGAAATCGCTGGGCAGTGAGGTTCATTTAATTCGAGCTCAAGACCATTTTCATCACATTTTCACTCATCCTCTGGGAGATTTACGAGCTCTTAAGAGAAGGTCTCCACTTAGCATTGTAAGGTAAGTTGTTTCCACCAATCTTTAGTTTAAATACTTGTATATTAGGTATATTAAACACTAAAAACTAGGTAAAATCAAAGGGTTAGAGCTAGACCTAGGGTTTTAATAAAACTAAGATTTAACCACGAAATTTATTATGAAATGAACTAGAAATCATATATTATTGATCCTTAGGTTGTAGAGAACAACTTTCTTAGAAAAATCCCGGAATCCGGGCACGTGGGCCCGGGGTCGGAATTTGGGAAACTCATGTAAATGGTTGGGAAATTGCTTCAATAGCTAGAGTTCGATCTTGTGGGCCTATATTAATTAGTTCTTACTTCATTTAACTAGTTTGGGATCGTTCGGCTCCGAATTGAGGGTTTGGACTTGTTCTTGATATTTGGAAGTGCGCTTTGGAGCGAGGTGAGTCTCCTTTCTAATCTTGTAAGAGAAAATTGTCCCCACATGTATAATAATTGAGAACTTGCTACTAAACGCGGGGGCTACGTACGTACTAGGTGACGAGAGTCCGTGCGTAGCTACTATGATATTAATTGCTTGGGTAGTTTAGGACCCACATCATGCCTAATTTGTGAATATCTTTATATTAACTTGCTAAAGTGACCATTCATGATATGCTAGAGACTTGGGAGGAATAAAAGTGAACATGTGAACTTATTGAACTTTTGTATGACATTATTGAATATTAATGTGCCTTCGTGTGTATTCTTGATATTGCTTATTACTTGTGGATCGGGCCGATCGCCTCAGTATGAATAGATGCATCTATAGGTGCGTCGTCGACCCTCGGCAGTGCACAGTTTATTTCTGTTGGATCAGACCGTCGCCTCGGCATAATGTGCACATGATATCTATGTGAAAACTTACACTTGAATTGTTTTGCTAGTATTTCAAAATGTAATAGTTAATTGGAATATTGTGAAGAATATGGCTTACATTTCTTGTTATAAACTGTTGATTATTAGTGATTTCCATGCTTAGCATAAAACCTTGATATATTATTTGACCCTAGTAAGTATCAAGTCGACCTCTCGTCTCTACTTCTTCGAGATTAGACGGGATACTTACTGAGTACATATTGTTTATATACTCATACTACACTTCTGTACTTAATTGTACAGGATCTGAGGCAGGTGGATCTGGTTATCATTCTGGTGCGCATCCTTGAATGGACCGAGACTTTTACGGTGAGCTGTTTTCCCTCCATGCCGATCAGCAGCCTGAAGAAGTCTTTCTTTTGTATCTTTCTTTTGCTGTCTATTCTGATTCGGACAGTAGGATAGTGTGATTCTTTTGTATATTCTACTAGTTGCCCGTAGCTTGTGACACTAGGTTCTGGCACACACTTTGGTAGACATTTATTTTGGGTTGTATAATCATGTTATTTACCTTATTGATCACTTCTGATTTAAAATCCAAATTGGAGTATCTATTTTACTGATTTTTGATAAAAGTAACATAAGAAATTTAGAAATATTTCCGCATTGGCTTGCCTGGCAATGGTGTCGAGCGCCTTCATGACCTATTACGAAAATGGGTCGTGACAGTAAGCCAGAAGTTTACTAAGAGATAGCATATGCCATGATAAACTTGAAGTTTTCATTTGCTATTTTAAAATGAGCTATTTGAGAATTTAGATAAGCATATACTGAAGAACTAGAAGATTCTTCAAGAATTCTCTTGTGCTGTTTGTTCTCATAATAAATTGGTTATACCGGCTAAAGTTGGGCCTAAGACCCCTGATTCTGAATTATATAAAAGGTGAATATGGGCCCATTCACCTGTCATGTGAACCACTTATAGATGCATAGATAAAATGGTTACATGTATGTTTATTGTCAACCTGCAGTTTGACATTTGAGATTGCTTTTCTCAATTAAGAGCATAATTTTCAGATTATGAAATCATGACAGTTCATCTTGATAATGATGGTTTATATCCAAGCTGGTTTAGCAATGAATACCTCCTACTAATGGATAAACCATTGCTTATGAGAACAAAGCTTCATGTGTTGGTCTAAAATTTCCTAAATTGCATATAGAAGCACTTGTATGCATCAGACCAACAATATATGATAAGTCCTCCCCTTCACAATTGGTTTAGAATCAGAAACCAAATATTTTTACTATCTTTTGAAGTGTGGTATATTATTAATTTCTCTACCACAATGCACAAAGATATGTTTCCCAAAGAAGATTGGGAATATATGTTAGTTTTCTAACATTTGGGGGATGGAATAAACAACTGAAAAATATGCTATATGAATCGAATTATCATTAATATGATCCTCACTTAGAAGATAATTCAATCCAAATGCCAGAAGCATTTGGTGATCCAAAATACAATATCATATTTCAGCTACAAATGCTCCTATTAAAATTAAAGTCCCTGAAGGATAGAGTTTATTGTACGCATGAAGCATGGTAGACCAATCGGTTCCAAAGGTAACAATCCTTGAAAAATGATAAGGAGCTAATGATCAAAATGATCACAATGAGGAGGAAATGAGCTCTAGAAGAGCCCACGACATAACATTTCATGAAACTCCAGAAGAAGCTCAGGTACATGAAAATAAAGAAAGTGATGAGTTCTCAACAAGTTATGTCACTTGCGAACCGATACAAAATGATCGTCGACGATATATTTGATACAATATAGTGCACAATACTGTGAGGATCGGACCAGTAGTCCAGATACCTGAAGATGTCATGTCATTTAATTGCGAGTCATAACCTATATGACTTATTTGATTAAATCTCTATAAAGATCCCTGAAGGATTTAAAATGCATGAAGCATATAGTTCAAAATTTCGAGAAATGTACTCGATCAAATTATAAAGATCTTTGTACTGTTTAAAGAAATCTGGGCGTATGTGGTATTATCGCCTTAGTGAATATTTGTTGAAAGAAAGTTACATATATAATGTTATTTGTCCATGTATTCAGAATTTGATATACTTGCTGTTTATGTTATTGACATAAATCTTGTTGGAACTCCAGAAGAGCTCCAAAAGGCAATTGAATATCTTAAGAATGAATTTGAGATGAAATAACTTGAAAAGACAAAACTTTGTCTCGGTCTGCAAATTGTACATTTAGCGAACATGATCTTTATCCATCAATCTGCCTATACAGAAAGGATCTTAAAACGCTTTTACATGGACAAAGCGCGCCCATTGAAGTGGATAAGGATTTGTTCCGACCTCCAGAAGAGGATGAGGAACTTCTTGGTCCCGAAGTACCCTATCTCAGTGCAATTGGTGCACTAATGTATCTTGCTAATGCTACAAGGCTTGCCATAACATTTTCTGTTAATTTACTAGCAAGATATAGTTCTTCTCCTACATAGATTAAGGATCCGTTGTTACGTCCAAAAGAGGATAATGAACTCCTTGGTCCTGATATACCCAAGTCTTTTATCAGGGGGAGTAAAATCTGCACTGCACTCTTTTTTTCCTTACTTAGTTTTTATTCCCACGGGGTTTTTCTTATAGGGTTTTTAATGAGGCAGCTTGCAATGTATATTATTAATGTACTCTTTTTCCTTGACTAGGATTTTTTTTCACGGGGTTATTCTAGTAAGGTTTTAACGAGGCACATAATGAACATCCAAGGAGGAATGCTTTGAAAATATTATTACTCCGCTGTAGATAATCTTCCTGAAGAAGATTATCCATTTAGTACTTCATTGAAGTTTTCTACAAGCAGCTGATGCATGCAAGTTGCAAGGAACTCAATGAAATGACTTGTAGCAGCTTCTTGGTTTGATGAGATTAATTTAAATCGATCTGAAATAGTGGTGGATAATATTATCTACAAACTCAACTTTTTGAGATGATGGTATACAAGATTGGAATGCGGAGGCTCAAATATTTGAAACAAGGTTTTCATCAAAGGGAGTTAAATACGCGATGCACTCTTTTTTCTTTAGTGTACTCTTTTTCCTTCACTAGGATTTTTTTCCCACGGGGTTTTTTCTAGTAAGATTTTAATGAGGCACATTATCTTTCAATGAACATCCAAGGGGGAGTGTTATAAATATATATTATATTATGGATGTTCATTTAGTACTCTGTCGTAAATAAGCTTCCTGAAGAAACTTATCATTTCAGTACTCTGTTATGGATAAAGATTACACCCCAGCAGAAGATTATCTATATCTGGTACAGAAGCAGCTTACAAGCAGCTTACACAGCAGCTTACAAGCAGCTTGCACAACAGCTTACAAGCAGCTTGCACAACAGCTTACAAGCAGCTGACAAGCAGCTTCATAGTAGCTTGCAGTAGCAGCTTACAAGCAACTTACACAACAACTTACAGTAGCAGCTTACACAGCAGTTTGCTTTCTTCTATAAATAGAGGAGATTTCAGTTCATTATGTACATCAGTTTTGAAAGTTGAATAATAAATCTCTCTCTACTTGTCTTTGATTTCTTTACTTTAAAAGCCTTTATTTTATAACAGGAAGTAGATTTTTAAGAATAGAAATAGGCTTAATAAAAATTTATATTTGTCAAATTATCTGTCTTTAATTCACCAATGTATCTCTTATTGGTGTCCGATCTTTCGTAATAATATCTAAATAATTAATACTAATTAAAAAATAAATTTATACATTTTTTTTCTTTTTTCCATTTTTTTAAATTTATACATTCAAATGCTATTTCTAAGATCTGGTCAAATACAAATTATTTTGCTTGACATTGAAAAACAAAAAAGGGCCTCAAATGTTTTAACCAACATAAATTATATTTTTCCAAAGTACTCCTAAAATTTTATATTTAAAAAAGATGAAGAGATTTTCAAAGTTTGGTTAAATAGGCTATAAATATGCTTATTGCTTGCTCACAATAAAATATCAACAGAAAAGGGACAGAACTATCTCTAAATTATAGGCTTAGGGTCAAATATACCCTCCGTCCACCTATTGGGCTAAAAGTAATTCCTGACATTTTCTTTCTGGCTAAAATATACCCTTATCATTAACGTCATCTCAAAATAATAACAGAAATTTATTTAATAATAACGTGGCAATTTTGCACTAGCCAAATTTAAACACCTGGCCCATTACAAAGACCCACTCATTTCGGGCTAACCCCGACCCAAATCTAAACCCTAATTGAAAAAAAAAAAAACTCGATTTTTCTTCTTCATTTTAACAACCCTCTTTTTTCTTCTTTTTCTTTCTTTTATAATTAGGGTTCTTCAAATTCTGGTTCTATTTAAGCATACATAGGATTTCGGGTTCTATTGGTAGAATTGAACAATTATCTCTGGTGATAACAAGAATGTTGAGATTTGGCTACTTTATAAAGAGTTCTAGATGGTAGGACTGAACCGCTAGCAACTGAGTTTGTCAATTTCCTTGCTTTTTCCTCTCTTTTTCTCCATGTGTATTATTGTTTTTACCGCCATTATTCATATAAATAGTTTATGCAAAACAATTGTTAATTTATAGTATATGCAAGTAGAACCGTTTAAATCGAAGAATTGTTAATTGTTCTTTTGATTTTTGTTTTATAGCAAGTTCCTCATTTAAATATTTTCTTTTGAATTACCAAGTTCGAAAAACTCGAATGAATTGACTAACTTGATTCGAATTAGTTTACATATAAATCAAATAAGACGGGTCGGGTTAGTTGTTGGCGCAGGTTAGTCCGAAATGAGTGGGTCTTTGTAATGGGTTAGGTATTTAAATTTGGTCAATGCAAAACTGTCATGTCATTATTAAATAAATTTTTGTTATTATTTTGAGATATACTCATTGAAAATAAAAATCGTGCAGTGAGAGATAATAGGAACCGACGTAAATTACAGACTAAATTTACCGACCGTATTCAAACCACATAATTTCTTTAATTTTGATCACTTCCCATCCTTCAAAGTAGTCCCGCGTGTAGCAAATAAAACCGGTGCAATGACAAATATGATAACCAAAAAATGGCTTGAAAAATCATCCCTGAAAGACTGAAAGTATGCTTGAGATCCAAAATAGGGTATTCCTATTTTCTTAAGAAATCAAGTAATAATCAACAAAAACAAATTGCATAAATTCTCGATTTTCTTATGGACAAATCATCGACTAAGTCTTGAGAGAATCAATAAAATAGTAGCTCAACTCCATCATCCTCTTATTGCATTCGAACTTGTCATGCGAGTTTCACCTAATGACAATCTCTCAATAGAATAGCATCAAGTTGTCACGACCCAAAATCTCACCTGTCGTGATGACGCCGATCGTGGAACTAGACAAGCCTCAACTCGACATCTCAACACAGTAGAACTTTTAAATAAAGACGGAAGCAGTTAATATTAAAGAAATCCTTTTTAAAAAAAAATAGAATATAACTCCAAAATTACTATACAATCCATCCCCAAAACCCGATGTCACTGAGTGCATGAGCATCTAAATGATAACAACATTTGACTGATAAAACACTGTCTGAAAATATAGAACAGTAGAATATGAAAGGAAAGGAGAGTCAAGGTCAGCAAACGCCATGCAGCTACCTCAATAGTCTCTTGAGTCTGACTCCTCAATCAGCAACCACTGTGACCAGAACTGTCTAGATCTGTACACGAGGTACAAGGGGTAACGTGAGTACACCAACTCAGTAAGTAACAGAAATAAATAAGGAACTGATAAGTAGTGACGAGCTATGAAAATATAGTTATCTCAATAACTTTCAATAAGAATAGTCATACTTTCAATTTAACAGTTTAAGTCTCATCAGTGCGTACTCAAATAACCCAGATATCAAATATTCCATAAATATGTATTACAAGGATAAATAGCAATTAAGTGCAGCAATTAACTGAAAACAAATATAACCTCTCAAGGCAACAGTTACTCAGCTCATCTCATAACTTAAAAATCTCAGTGGAAATAACAAAACCAAATCAGTAATTTAATTCCAAACATCTCGTAAAAAAACTCCAGTTCCAATGAAAGTTGTTCAAAATATTTGTTTAACATTTTTAATAGAGGCTCAGTATAAAGATGAGTGAAGATAGAAATTTCACAAAACAAGCCCCTCGGGCAAAGCATCACTCGTATGTATGTATATATAGCCCCTCGGGCAAGCCTCTCAGTCCCTCATGACTCAACTCTCATCAATCAGCACTCACACTCAGCAGGTACCTCATAATAACCGTTGCGACGTGCAGCCCGGTCCATATATATATAGTCGACTACGCTCATTGGGGGTGTGCCGACTCCGGAGGGGATCCTTCAGCCCAAGCGCTATAAACTGCACGGACAACTCACGTGCTGCACGGATAACTCACGCGCTATAATAATATCTGGATCCGCACGGACAACTCACGTGCTGCACGGACAACTCACGTGCTATAATAATATCTGGATCTGTACGGACAACTCACGTGCTGTACGGATAACTCACGTGCTATAATATAATATCTGGATCCGCACGGACAACTCACATGCTATAATAATATCTGGATCTGCACAGACAATTCACGTGCTGCACGAACAACTCACGTGCTATAATATAATATCTGGATCCGCACGGACAACTCACGTGCTATAGTATCTATAACCTCACACTTAGGCCCTCGGTCTCACTCAGTCATCATTCTCTCCAGTTTCTCAGTCTCTCAGAAATCATATAAACAGTCCAAACAGAAGTAATATCATATATCAACAATGAACAGCAAGAGACAGAGGCATAACAAGCAAGAAAAGCTATGACTAAGTACAAAACAACAATTAGCAGCTAATTCAGCAAGTACACGACCTCGCAGGTCTCAACAGTGATCACATAAGGCCTAAACATGATTTCTAACATGAAGTGCAGTCAATTTCTATGAAAACAGAGGGAACGTGTATTAAACAGTAGGCCAATTAATTTCACAGTCTCGCAGGACGGACCAAGTCACAATCCCTATGGTGCACGCCCACACGCCCGTCACCTAGCATGTGCGTCACCTCCAAAATAGTCATACGACATAATGTCCGGGGTTACATACCCTCAGGATCAGATTTATAACCGTTACTTACCTCAATTCGCGCAAAATCCTACTCCGCAATGTCTTTTCCTCTCAAATCGACCTCCAAATGCCTCGAATCTAGCCACAATAATTCAATTCAGTTAATAAAAATTATAGGAATTAATTTCGCATGGAGTTCTACATTTTCCATTAAAAATTTGAAATTGCACTAAAAATTTGCCCGTGGGGCCCACATCTCGGAACCCGACAAAAATTACGGAATATGAACCCCTATCCAACCACGAGTCTAACCATACCAAAATTACTAAATTTCGATAACATTTCGACCCTCAAATCTATCCGAGAGTATTTTCAAACTCTTCCAACTAAATTCACTGATTTAATGCCAAAGCTAGTAATAGATTCGGGTAATCTAACCAAAATTAAGTTAAGAACACTTACCCCATTGTTTTCTCTGAAAATCTCCCGAAAATCGCCTCTCCCCGAGCTCCAATCCCATTTTCAGAAGTTACATTATGTGTAGAAATTTTTCGGGTTTACTGTCCACGTACTGTTCACGGGTACTGTATACGGATACTGTTCACGCATGTGCGGTCATTGTTCACACGTGCGAAAAATGCAGAAGCTGTCCAGAAAATTTCAGCAGCTAAATTCAAGTCCGATTTGATCCGTTAACCTTCTGAAATCTACCCGAGGCCCTTGGGACCTCAACAAAATATACCAACAAGTCCTAAAACATCATACGAACTTTGTCGAAACCTCAATTCACATCAAATAATGCTAAAACCGTGAATCACCCCCAATTCAAGTCTAATGAAACTAGGAACGTCCAACTTCTATATTTGATGCAAAAACCTATCAAATCAAATCCGATTGACTTCAAATTTTGCACACAAGTCATAAATGACATAACGAAGCTACGAAAATTTTCAGAACTGGGTTTCGACCCCGATATCAAAAAGTCAAATCTCCGGTCAAACTTAAAAAATCTTTAGCCTTAGATTTCTAGGCGATAATTTTATCTAGGGACCTCCGAATTCAATTTCGGGCATATGACCAAGTCTCAAATCACGATACGGAACTACCGGAAAGGTCAAAACTTTTATCGGGGTTCGTATGCTCAAAATGTTGACCGAAGTCAACTCAGTTGAGTTTTAAAGCTCTAGTTCACAATTTAATCCATTTTTCATATAAAAACCTTTCAGAAAATTATACGGACTGCGCACGCAAATTGAGAAATTATTGATTGCACTTTTCAAGGTCTTAAAATACCGATATGATTATTTAATTTAAAGATGACATTTTGGATCATCACATAAGTATTATTAATACCACAAAGTGAGAAATAGTCACTAGAGAAAATATGTATAAAATAATGTAACCTACGGGAAAAAAAAGTGTAACTACTAAAAAAATACTCCCAACAACTTTTTTTTATGAAAAATAAGCCTTACCCCTACCGATTATTTTTCATTATCCTCGATAGAAGCACTTACTCTAAAATATGAAATTTTAAGCCACTAAAACTAAGTATAAACAAAAAGTAAAGTAAATAAATTTTTTTAGCCTCATTTGTCATATTTTCCAAAATTATTCAAAGCTTCAAAGTACTGTACTTACCATTACAACTGAACACTATTGAAGCTTAACTTACCATTACAACTGAACACTACTAAAGCTTAAACTTTTGGCTTAGTAAAATGAATGTGATTTATATATAAACACATCGATTTTTAATAGGAGCAAAACTTTTAGAGCTCAGATAAGTCCAAATATATTTTCAACACTATACTTCTAGCATAATTTTTATATCCTTCTAACAAAGATTTTAAAGTTACAGTATTAACAAACAAATTCATCATTTATTTTAACAATTAATTGTATAAAGCTGAAAGCTAGGCTTATAATCATGAACTCCAAATTTCATTAGTTAAAAAGAATATTTTTCCTAAAGGTTGCAAGCATCATAATGAGTATAAAGTTGTCACGACCCAAATTTTTTTACCCTCGAGAGTCGTGATGGCGCTTACTAATGAGAGCTAGGCAAGCCAAACCTTAACTAACTGCTAACCTTTTTCATATTGCTTCTTTATAAAAACATAGGGTGACAACATAATAAAAGCGAAATTTTAAGAATTAAAGCGGAAGTCAACAAGTATACAACTCAAGACTACGTCTATTACAACTTTTAAACTTCAATACCCCCAAAATCTGGTGTCACAGTGTCACAGACTGTCTAAGAGTTACTAAATACAAGGTCTGAAGAAAAATACATAATACTGTTTCTGAACAAAGATAAAGGAAACAGGAAATGGGATATAGGGGGACGCCAGGGCCTGCGGACGCCTGCAGGTCTACCTTAGGTCTCTGAGTGGACTGAAGGAAGCCCTCCAACTATTATCCGAAAGCTGCTCCCGGATATGCACACAGTGCAGAGTGTAGTATCAGCACAACCGACCCCATATGCTGGTAAGTGCCTAGCCTAACCTCGGCGAGGTAGTGACGAGGCTATGACCAGACTACCAAATAAACCTGTGCAGTTTAAATATATACAACGGAAAAGAAAATACAGAAATAGCTAGTAAATGTGGGAAAGGGGAAATATACTAAGGGGAGATAACAGTTTTGAATAAAAGGCATCAAGTAAGGAGAGAAACAACGTAACTCGGATACCAATAAGGAATCAACAAAACAATAATTGCACGGCATCACCCTTCGTGCTTTTACTCTCGTCCTCACCATAGCAAATATCATTTAAACGTGCACGGCATCACCCTTCGTGATTTTACTCTCTCTCCTCACCATATAGTCAATAGAATCGGCACGGAATGGTACATCATGTGGCACGGCATCACCCTTAGTGCTTTACATTTTCTCATCTCAATCATACACGGTATCACCCTTCGTGCTTTACACTCTTTCCTCACAAACAACAATGCATGACATCACCCTTTGTGCTTTTATCACTCTTCCTCACCCAAACAACAATCACAAACAATGGAGCGAGGGAATAAACAAGATTATAATAGGGATCCCGGCAAGGGAACAACAATTAAACAATAAATTCCTGGCAAGGGAACAACATCAATAATCTCAACATCCCGATAAGGGAGATAACCAACAAAGCAACAATATCCCGACAAGGGAATAGTTTAATAACTCTTTCTCTTTCTTTCACTTTTATTTCATAACTCACTTTACCACTTGAGCCAATGCTCCAAAGGGTTCAATCATCTCATATATTTCCACAATTCATAATATAACTTGACCCAATGCTCCTCGATGTTCAAAGGTCACAATTCCTTCCACAGACTTTTCACAATAAATAGAAATCATCACCAAGGCATGAAAGATACAACGAAGTCATGATATTTACAATATAAGGACTCACGGTCATGCTAGACACCAACGTATAGATACTCGTCACCATGCCTATATATCGTACTCAACAATTACCACATAGCAAATAGGACCCAACTCTTAATCCCTCAAGCTAAGGTTAGACCAAACACTTACCTCGATGCCTTGAACACCACTCAAGTCTCAATTATAGCTTTACCCCTTGATTCCACCACCAATCCGCTCGAATCTAGTCACAAGTTACTTAATTACATCAATAAGTGCTAAATGAATCAACCCCAATTCATGAAAGTTTTCCAAAGTTTTACCCAAAAAGTCAAAAAGTTACCCCCGGACCCACGTGGTCGAAATTCGAGGTTCGGGCCAAAACCCGGTTAAACATTCCCCCATGAATCCAAATATATAATTTTTTTTTGAAATCGGACCTCAAATTGAGGTCCAAATCCCTAATTTTTGAAAAACCTAGGTTCTACCCAAAACACTCAATTTCCCCCATGAAAATCTTTGATTTGAAGTTGAAATCATGTTAAAAGATGTTAAGGAGTGAAGAAAATGAGTTAGAAATCACTTACCAATGTTTTGGAGAAGAAGGGTTGTTTGGAAAATCGCCTCTTATGTTTTTGGGGTTTTGAAAAGTGAAAAATAACTGAAAATCCCATTTATTTATACCCCTCTCAGACCCTCTGTGTGGACCGCGCAAAAAGGACTGTGGCCGCATAGGCCTCCCTGAAGACCTGCAGTTCAGCACCCTGAATTTAATATTTTTCACAGAATTTCACATTTAAGCTTTCTGGCTACGCGCCCGGACTACGCACGCAAATCGAGGCAACTCTAAATGAGGTTTTAAGGCCTCGGAGACACAGAATTCAATTAAAATAGGTGATGACCCTTTAGGTCGTCACAAAAGTAAATTTACTCTGTTCAAATAAATATTTAGAAGCAGCGATATATATATATATATATATATACATACACACTAGATGCCATTAGTCCTGCGCTAGCACGGGCCCAATAATTTGTGTTACACTATTTCTAATCCAAAATCGAATTTGTGTTAAACCCGAGTTTATAGTCTCACATCCTGTATAAGATGTTAATACCAAGATTTTGATATAAATTATAAGAATATCTTTTAACTGAAAATATCTGTTATTTGTCTTTTAAATACAAATAAACATGGAGAAACCTTATAAATGTTGCATATTGTATTATTTATTAGAGCAAGGTTATGAAAAAAGAATATGTTTTTAATTTATTACGATGACATTTACTCGAACATATATTGTTTGTCATTGTATAATGCAGACCATACTATTTGTCATCGCAATTTAGCTAGATTAAAAATACAAACATGTGGAAGCCACATTATCTAAGTAAAACTTCTAACATTTGAAGAAAGCACTGAACCAAAGTATTCACAAAGTTCTTTACAAATGCTTTATTATGCATTCGATATAGATGTTATATAAAGAGTTTTTCTAGGGTTAAACTTTTCAAAGTAATCATAATAAAATGTTTACCAAATGAAGCTATATTTCTTTTTCTCTAAAAGATTTGGTTGCTTGAAAAAATAATATCTCACCTGATTTTGATGTAAGTTAACAACTATAACTCTTAATACACTAAATTCCAAGCGAAAATA
This sequence comes from Nicotiana sylvestris, assembly GCF_000393655.2. Taxonomy (NCBI): domain Eukaryota; kingdom Viridiplantae; phylum Streptophyta; class Magnoliopsida; order Solanales; family Solanaceae; genus Nicotiana; species Nicotiana sylvestris. The sequence goes on from NC_091064.1 coordinate 16,377,543, forward strand.
TCAATTATCATCCAATACAATTTTTAAAAATCAATCATCATACAATTTAATTTTTGTATACGATTGTTATAACATTTAATTATGAGTATTTTAACAAAGTTAAATACATCATTGTCACGACCCAATCCCCGAACCCGGTCGTGATGGCGCCTCTCGTGAAGACAAGGCCAGCTAGACCAAAACGGAATACCTCTTTTAAATAGTTAATCATCATAACAGTAATAACATATAATATAATACTCATAAATTGCGGAATTTAACGATAATAACAGCAGGAACCATCCCGACACAGCCCAAACCAGGGTGTCACAAGTCATGAGCTACTACAGAATTTGCTATAGGTCTACAAGGTACGGAACCCGATACAACAGTCTGAAGAAAACATAAATGATAGAGGATAAGAGAGACAAGGGGTTGCGCACGTCAACAGCTACCTCGTAACTCCAAATCACTGCCTAGCCTGGAAGGAATCAGCGCTCAGGTGCGGACTCTGCTATACCTGAATCTGCACACACGGTGCAGGGAGTAATGTGAGTACTCCGACTCAGTGAGTAATAATTACAAATAATGGCTGAAAGTATGAAAACACGTAAAGGCACAAAGCAATTCCATATCAAGCAGTAAAATCACTTAAAACAGTAAATCAGTGAAGAAATCAAATGATATTCCTTTTTAAAACAAGTAAAACGGGTAATTTAACAGGTAATTAACAAGTAGAAATTCGCCCCTCGGGCACAGTATCAATCGCTCAGCATAGTATCAGCCCCTCGGGCTCACTCTCAGTACAGTATCAGCCCCTCGGGCTACCTCACAATCACTCAGCATAATGGTCAGCCATTGTTACCTGACCAAATTGCATCATACAGTGTCATTGTTACCACTGTTTCAAATCACATGGGTACCCGCGCTCACTGTGGGTGTGCAGACTCTGGAGGGCCCCTTACGGCCCAAGCGCTATATCAAGCCACCTCGTGGCATCATCACTCAGCATATCCTCACATCACTCAAGCCACCGCATGGCATAAATAGTATCTCAGGCCCTCGGCCTCATATCACTCAGCATATCCTCACATATGGCCCTCGGCCTCACTCAGTCCAGAAATCATCATAAGCCCCTTGGGCATTAGTAAAACAGTAGTTCTCAGCCCAAAACATGATGTAGAAATATCATTTAAGTTTCAAATCTGAGTAAAAGTGGCTGAGTTTGTAAAACAGTAGATATCAACAGGACTGAGTTCAAATAATAAGTCAAGTAGTAAGGAAACAGTGATAAAAATCCCCGGAGGGTTCAAATAGTTGGCACGAAGCCCAAATATGGCAATCAGCCCAAATCATGATGATAACAAATGAATTTCAGTCAAATATTCAGTAAAGTCATCAATCGGGATGGACCAAGTCACAATCCCCAGTAGTGAAAGACCCCACGCTCATCATCCAGCGCGTATCTTGCCTCAATATAGCACTACGATGTGCAATTCGGGGTTTCAAACCCTCAGGACATCATTTACAACCATTACTCACCTCGAACTGGTTAATTCTCTAGCTCGCGACGCCTTTGCCCCTCGAATTGGCCTCCACGCGCGTCGAATCTATCCAAAATCAGAACGAATACGTCACAATATGCTAAGGGAACAAAGCCCAAGCGAAAACATTCGAAAAATATCAAAAATCTCGAAATTAGCAAAACCCGATCCCCGGGCCCACGTCTCAGAATCGGGTAAAATTTACATTTTCAGAATCCTCATACCCTCACGAGTCTAACCATACCAAAATTATCCAATTCCGATACCATTTGGTCCTTCAAATCATCATTTTACATTTTTGAAAGGTTTCACAATTTTCTTCCCAAATTCCATCTCAAATCACGAATTAAATGATGAATTCAGTGATAGATTCATGTATTCTAGCCAAATCTGAGTTAAAATCACTTACCCCGATGAATTTCTTGAAAAACCTTCGAAAAATCGCCAAAATCCGAGCTCTCTAGGTCAAAATATTAAATAAAACCCAAAACCTCGTATTTATAGGTACCCCTCAGGTTTCAGCTACTGCGGGCCGCACCAAAACTCACGTGGTCCGCGCAAGCCAGTGCGGTCTGCGCAAAGGCAACGTGCGACCGCACAGGCCTCCCTCTGTAGTGACAGGCCTTAGTATTGTGGCCATCAGTTTTGCTACATATGTCCAAATTGCAATATCTTTACCTTTCTGTAAACTAGACACGAAGGGCTACAATTTTCGTTTTTGAATCACCTCAAAATTCCTTGTAGATCAAACGATATGAGCTTCCGAAGTAGGACCAGCAGATCATTCCCCACCGCGGCCGCACACCATTTTGTGCGGTCCGCACAGCACTCAATGCGGGCACACCTATTTTTGTGCGGACCGCATGGGTGAGTTCTGGGGCCTGCAACCCCTGTAGACCTGCTACAGCTATGATTTTTGCACTAAAACATCCCGGAACCTACCCGGAACTCCCGGAACTTCAAACCAATTGTACCAACACATATCATGACATCGTTCAAACTTACTCAAAACTTTGGAATGCTCACAACAACATCAAATCACCAATTTAACATAGGATTCAGGCCTAAGAGCTCCAAGAACTCTTAAATTATGCTTTCGATCAAAAGGTCTATCAAATCTCGTCCGAATGACCTGAAATTTTGCACACACATCCCAATTGACACAATGAAGCTACTGCAACTCTCGGAATCCCATTCCGACCCCTATATCAAAATCTCTCCTATCAACCGGAATTTGCCAAAATATCAATTTCGCCAATTCAAGCCTAAATTTTCTCTACAACTCCAAAACCCATTCCGATCGCGCTCCTAAGTCACAAATCACCTCCCGAAGCTAACCGAACCATCGGAACTCACTTTCGAGCCTTCTAACACATAAGTCAACATCCGGTTGACTTTTCCAACTTAAGCCTTCTTAAAAGAGACTAAGTGTCTCATTTCTTACCAAGTCCTCTCCGAACTCGAACTAATAAACTCGATCACATAAAACACGGATAACGAAGCGTAAGGAAGCTGAAATGGGGGAAATGGAGCGGTAACTCATGAGACAACTGGCCGGGTCGTCACATCCTCCCCAACTTAAACAAACGTTCATCCTCGAACGAGTCAAGAAACATACCTGAAGCCTCAAACAGTTGAGGATATCTGCTCCGTATCTCCCGCTTGGTCTCTTAGGTAGCCTCCTCCACGGGCCGACCTCTCCACTACACCTTCACTGAAGCTATATCCTTTGACCTCAACTTCCGAACCTGGTGACCTAAAATAGCTACTGGCTCCACATCAAAGGTCAAATTATCATCCAACCGAACCGTGCTGTAGTCCAAAACATGAGACGGATCCCCATTATACTTTTGGAGCATAGAGACATGAAATACCGGATGCATACTCGACAGGCTGGGTGGCAAAGCAAGCTCATAAGCCACCTCCCCAATCCTCTGAAGCACCTCAAAAGGCCCAATGAACCGAGGACTCAACTTGCCTTTCTTCCCAAATCTCATAACACCCTTCATGGGCGAAACCTTCAGCAAGACCTTCTCACCGACCATGTAGGACACATCTCGAACCTTCCGGTCCGCATAACTCTTCTGATGTGACTGCGCTGTATGAAGCCTCTCCTGAATCACCTTCACATTCTCTAAGGCATCCTGAACCAAATCTGTCCCCAATAGTCTAGCCTCGCCGGGCTCAAACCAACCAACTGGAGATCTACACCGCCTCCCGTACAAAGCCTCATATGGAGCCATCTGAATACTCGACTGGTAGCTGTTGTTGTAAGCAAACTCTGCAAGTGGTAGAAACTTATCCCATGAACCTCCAAAGTCAATAACACAAGCACGCAACATGTCCTCTAATATTTGAATAGTACGCTCGGACTGTCCGTCCGTCTGAGGATGAAACGATGTGCTCAACTCTACCTGAGTACCCAATTCTCTCTACACGGCTCTCCAAAACTGCGAAGTAAACTGAGTACCTCTATCTGAGATGATGGAAACAGGAATGCCATGCAACCGAACAATCTCCCGGATATAAATCCCTACCAACCGCTCTGAAGAATAGGTAGTACACATAGGAATGAAGTGCGCAGACTTGGTCAGCCGATCCACAATCACCCAAATAGCATCGAACTTCTTCAAAGTCCGAGGAAGTCCAACCACAAAGTCCATAGTGATTCTCTCCCACTTCCACTCGGGAATAACCATCTACTGAAACAAGCCACCCGGTCTTTGATGCTCATACTTCACCTGCTGACAGTTGAGACACCGAGCTACAAATCCCACAATATCTTTCTTCATTCTTCTCTACCAATAGTGCTGCCTCAAATCCTGATACATCTTCGCGGCACCAGGATGAATGGAATACCACGAGCTATGGGCCTCCTCCAGAATCAGCTCTCTAAGCCCATCCACATTGGGCACACAAATCCGGCCCTGCATCCTCAACACACCATCATCACCGACGGTCATATCTATGGCATCATCATGCTGGACTCTGTCCCTAAGGACAAGCAAATGCGGATCATCATACTGGCGCTCTCTGATGCGATCATATAAAGAAGACCGAGAAACCACACAAGCCAACACCCGACTGGGCTCCGAAATATCCAACCTCACGAACCGATTGTCCCAGGCCTGAACATCAACCGCAAGAGGTCTCTTCCCAACTGGGATATATGCCAAACTCCCCATACTCACTGCCTTTCGGCTCAAAGCATCGGTCACCACATTGGCCTTTCCCGGATGGTACAATATAGTGATATCATAATCCTTAAGCAACTTCAACCATCTCCGCTGCCTCAAATTAAGATCCTTTTGCTTGAACAAATGCTGAAGACTGCGATGATCAGTGAACACCTCACAAGATACGCCATACAAGTAATGTCTCCAAATCTTCAATGCGTGAACTATGGCAGCCAACTCCAAATCATGAACGGGGTAGTTCTTCTCATGGGGCTTCAACTACCGAGAAGCATAAGCAATAACTCTACCCTCATGCATCAACACACAACCAATCCCAACTCTTGAAGCATCACAATACACAGTATATGAACCTGAAGTTGATGGCAAAACCAACACTAGAGCTGTGGTCAAGGCTATCTTGAGCTTCTGAAAGCTCTCCTCACACTCGTCCGACCATATGAATGGAGCACCCTTCTGAGTCAACTTGGTCAAGGGCGATGTAATGGATGAAAATCCCTGAACAAACCGCGATAATAGCCTGCTAACCCAAGAAAGCTACGAATCTTTGTGGCTGAGGACGGTCTGGGCCAACTCTGAACTGCCTCTATCTTCTTCGGATCAACCTGTATACCCTCGCTGGACACCACGTGCCCCAAGAAAGCCACTGAACTGAGACAAAACTCACACTTGGAGAATTTGGCATAAAGCTTCTCCTCCCTCAGTCTCTGCAACACAACTCTCAAATGCTCCGCGTGCTCCTCCTGACTACGCGAGTACACCAGAATATCATCAATGAATACAATAACGAACGAATCCAGATAAGGCCAAAATACACTGTTCATCAAATGCATGAATGCTACTGGGGCATTGGTTAGCCCGAAGGACATAACAAGAAACTCATAATGACCATATCTGGTCCTGAAAGCAGTCATAAAAATATCTGAATCCCTGATCTTCAACTGGTGATAACCCGAACGGAGATCAATCTTGGAGAACACCCTCGCTCCCTGAAGCTGATCAAATAAATCATCAATGTGATGCAAATGATACTTGTTCTTGATTGTTACTTTGTTCAATTGCCTATAATCAATGCACATTCTCGTCGTGCCATCCTTCTTCTTCACAAACAAAACTGGTGCACCCCAAGGGGACATACTAGGCCGAAAGAACCCCTTATCTAGGAGTTCCTAAAGCTGTTCTTTTAATTCCTTCAACTCTGCTGGTGTCATACGATATGGCAGAATAGAAATGGGCTGAGTGCCCGGCACCAGATCAATACCAAAATCAATATCCCTGTCCGGTGGCATGCCCTGCAGGTCTGCAGGAAAAACATCGGGAAAATCCCTCACAACTGGGACAGAATCAATACTAGGAGTCTCAGCTCCAACATCCTTCACAAATGCTAGATATGAAAGGCAACCCTTCCCAACCATACGCTGGGCCTTCAAGAAAGAGATCACTCTACTAGGGATATAATCAGTCACACCACGCTACTCGATCTGCGGTACACCCGGCATAGCCAAAGTGATTGTCTTAGCATGACAGTCTAGAATAGCACAACACGGAGATAGCCAATCCATGCCCAAAATGACATTAAAATCCACCATGCTCAATAGCAATAGATCCACTCGGGTCTCCAAACCCCCAATAGTCACCACACATGACCGGTACACACGGTCTACAACAACAGTATCGCCCACTGGGGTAGATACATGAACAGGTAAAGCAAGAAACTCATGGGGCGTACCCAAATAACGAGCAAAGTATGATGACACATAAGAAAAGGTGGAACCGGGATCAAATAATACAGAGGCATCTCTGTGGCAGACTGAAACAATACCTGTAATGACTGTCACACCTACTTTTTCCGCCCCCGCAAGGGGTGAAAGAGTTTTTCCAATTAAAGGACAATCGAAACGGAATTTATTTATTTATTTCAGAGTCGCCACTTGGGAGATTTATGGTGTCCCAAGTCACCGGTTGAATCCGGAATCGAGGAAAAGAATGACTCCGTTTAACAGTCTGCGCACCAGAAATCCGGATAAGGAATTCTGTTAACCCGGGAGAAGGTGTTAGGCATTCCCGAGTTCCGTGGTTCTAGCACGGTCGCTCAACTGTCATATTCGGTTTGATTATCTGATTTTATACAAATATGAATTTATGTGCAGATTTTAACTCTTTACCGCTTTCATTATTATTATTATTATTATTATTTTACAGGGAATTGCAACGTTGTAAAAATGTATCTCGAACCGCGTCACAATCAATGTACCCGTGGTCATCGACACACTTTGACTCCGTTGAGATTTGGATTTGGGTCACATCAATGTACACCCACATTTAAGAAAGTAAATTATTAAAGGCGCGTCTAAAGCGACTAGCGCATTATTATTTTTTAGAAGGCCGTGAAATCTTGCTAAAACGGCCCATCCGAAGTTCAAGTAATTAACACATACATTTTGTGAGGGCCCCGCAATCTGTGCGTTTTATTTGGCGAGACTCGTCTCATTTTTATTTAAAAGGATAAACCTACAACGACTACATTTTTCTATTAAGTTCGTCTCTAAAATAAAAGAAAATCTCCCAATTAATTACATGCTAAAAAAGACGTAATTTATTAGTTATTAGTTTACGGCTAATGCAAAAATGGAAAATTCCAATCGAGTTTGTACAAAGAAAGATTTCTTTCGTTCTGTATTTCTATTATTTAATAACACTAGAACATGAGATTGACACACAATAATATCAAAACAAATTAACTATTCTTTGATTAATTTAAACTAACATTATTAGATGAAGGAGTTATTATACATATGCAACCCCATTACTCATTAATCAATCAACTACATTTTTATACAAAGAAAGAAAAATTCTATTCAAGCACAAATCTAAACAGGAGGAATTCAACAGGAACAAAGCCTGGTCACTATTTCATTTCGCCTCAAGCCAAGAGTGTACAAATGTGTACTTGGAAATTGCAATACAAGAAGAAGAGATGTAGGAGTCAGCAGCAATAACAACACAACAACGCAACAGCAACCCAACAGCAGCAATTCGAACCAGATTCAAGGCTCAGAAAAATTTGAAGAAAACAAGACAAGCTCGAGAGAACAGCCCCAAAAGTTTGTGAAAAGACTAAACAACAACAACCAATATTACCACAAACAGACGAAACAAGCGTGTATTAAACCCGAAACTAAACTCGTTTCTCACTTTGTTTTTGTTTTCTCTTTTTCAACTCTCCGACACTCTTGAGATTTTCAGAATGTCTTACCAAAATCCTCTCTCAAAAACCTCTCCTAAAAAATGTCTCCTAAAATGTTCTCCCCCAAAATCCTTTTTAAATAATGTCACTTCTATGTCAAGAATGACTCTTATTTATAGCAAGACTCTTGTCTTGAACCACTAACCCGAAATATTCTTTTAATTGCATGTCTTGCCCCAACTACTTAATGTTTTTCTTATTTAATTCATTTGTTCCTCATGCCTACATGTTTTGTCCCCCACTATATTAAACTAAAGAATTATTCCCCCTCCATTATGTCTTGTCCCCCATAATTAACTTAAATAATTACATTATTCCCCCCACTACATTATGTCTTGTCCCCCACTATATTAAACAATTATATCATCTTCCCACTAATTTATGTCTTGTCCCCCACAATGTACTATTTTAATATTGTTAATGCCTAGTGGACAGAGCACTTAGATTAAATAATTGTTCAAATATTCAATTCCAAAAATACCCCTCCGACCTTACTGAAATTACCATTTTACCCCTGAACATACTGCAATTTACCAATCTACCCCCATCAGCTATAACCAATTCACCTACTCAATTCCAACCAAAATATAGCAAATATAACCAATTTCTAAACAAATTCAAACAACAAATCACATGAACACAGATTGAACAACATCAAATTAATGGGAATAAGTTAACCATATTGGGAACCAATCCTGGTTAACTTAGACAAAAATGAATGAGCAAGGAGACAACAATATTAACAACAAAAATAAACTGGAACAACATGAATCACAATTAACGGAAACGAAATGCAAACTGAAATCATATGATGAACAACAAAAATCAGGAAACCAAACAATACACAAAACGAAATTATCCGAACCAACTCAATATTAGAAAAAATACTATACATTCTACAACTAATAATCACGAATGACAAACCAATCGAACTTAAATTCGACTAAACAAAATTCAACGAATTTCTTACAACCAAGATTCAATCCAAGAACGATTCAAACTCCATAACCCATAATATTTAAACAGATTTTAGTGGCTCTTATCTTACTCACATACAGATCATAAAAATGAGAAAGGAAGATGAGACGGACCTTAAAACCTTTAACAATCCGGACCTCGACTGCGTATGAACTGTTTCGACGACCCCGACCAAAACTCGAATAAACGAGATGGTGAGGTCTCGTTTTGGACTGAAGGTGACGAAAACAAAAGTGAAGCAGCTGCGATCTGCGATGGAGTTTGGTTTTAAATCCAGATGCTCGACGAGGCAGAAGCAACGCAGCCAAAGCAGATGCTGGACGGGCTAAGGCAGCAGCAACACAGCAGAAGGAGTTTGGTTTTGGAGCAATAGCGACGAGGTTTGTTTGGACGTAGCAGAAGCAGCAGAAACAGATGCTGGAAACGAGTGGTCGACGACGTTTGTTTGGACGTAGCAGAAGCAGCAGAAACAGATGCTGGAAGCGAGTGGTCGACGACGAAGAAGAAACAACGGCCATGAGAGCTCGCACTCGAGCTCAAAGAAGATGGTGAAGGGTTTGACATTGTAGGAGCTTGGATGAAGCAGAAGATGAAACAGTAGGGAGCTAGCCATGGCAGCCATGGCGACGGGTTGACGACGAAGATGCAGCAACAACCATGGGTGTCGAGCTCAAGCTCGAGCTTGACGAAGAAGATGAAGGCAGAAGCAGCAGTCCAGGTTGCGAGGTGTGAGTGTGTGCGTGTGTGTTTTGGAGATGGTGAAAGGGCAGCCATGGAAGGGGGCTTGGAAGCTTGGAGAAGATGGAGAGAAAGAGAGAGGGGGCGGATGGGTTTGGTTTAGGTTTAGGAAATGAAAAATGAAGATTAGGAGGGGTTAGGTCATTTGGGGTTAATGGGGCAGACCGGGACGACTCGGGTTGAAATGGACCGGGTCATGGGGAAGGTTGGGTATTATTTGGGCCTGTGGTTTGAAATTGAAGAAGAGGCCCAATTCCGATTTTCTTTATATTTTTTGCTCTATTTTCTTCTACTTTCTAATTAATAAAACTAAAATTCTAAATTAAGTTATAAACTAAATTAACTTATCAAAAATACTAACTAATTCCTAGCAACATTTATCATACATAATTAAACACCCATTAAAACAAAATTGCACAATTTGACATTGAATGCTAAAAATGCAAACGATGCATATTTTTGTAATTTTCATTATTGTAAAACAAACTTAATTATTCCTAATTGTAGAATTAAATCCTAAATGCAAATGAGACATATTTTTGTATTTTTTATTAATTTAACAAATAAACATGCACAGACAAATACAAATAATTATCCAAAATGTCACAAAAATTCTCAAAAATTGCACATAAAGGAAAATCGTTTTATTTTGAATTTTTTGGGAGTAATTCTTTCATAGGGAAAAAATCACGTGCTTACAGCTGCCCCTTTTTGCCCGAAGACACGAAGGGTTTTCGTGCAAAGATAGAGTGAGCGATTTTTTTCCCATCCGAGTACTCCATGTGAAGCATTTTTTTTTGAAAAAGATTTAACCGAATCTTTGCTTCAAAGGTTTTCTACATATCCCTGGCTAGAAGAGAATCAGGTTAATGTAGTTCGGGAAGTTTTGGTAGCTGGGACTACCATGGGACTGTGATTTTGCTGTTACTGTTGTTGTATGCTGTTACCACTGCTTTACCGATCTCTTTATTACACCGTGCTAAAAAGAAAACAAGAAGCTAGGCTAGACTACGGATCATAAGATCTCATCTATCTTCAACTTGTTCTTGTTGCCTTGCTTTCTTGTCGGCTTGTGTTTCTTCTGGTGCTTTTCTTCCGAGAACTTGGGGATGACACTGGCTTTTTGCTTTTCTGAATACCAGTTTTCATCATTTTGTTCGGTCCACTGGGGATATGGCTTCCTTCATTAAACTTTTTGGCGATTCCACTAGGGATACGGCTTTCTTTATCAAAATTTGTTATGCTGGGGATTTTTTGTTGTAACCTTCTGCCTTCTGGTAGGTTACTGATTTCAAGACCTGAAGTATAAGACTGAAAAGTATTCCTCTCGTTATACAGGTGGGCGCCTGAATGCAAAAATATGAAATGTATTCCCTCGTTATACTGGTGGGCGCCTAGGACATGAAATGAAAAAACAGAAATGTATTCCCTCGTTATACTGGTGGGCGCCTAGGACATGAAATGAAAAAACAGAAATGTATTCCCTCGTTATACTGGTGGGCGCCTAGGACATGAAATGAAAAAACAGAAATGTATTCCCTCGTTATACTGGTGGGCGCCTAGGACATGAAATGAAAAATAAAACGCCTTTCCTCTCTTCAGGCGGGCTCCTGACTTCAACAACAACTTTGAAAAATAAAACGCATTTCCTCTCTTCAGGCGGGCTCCTGACTTCAACAACAACTTTGAAAAATAAAACGCCTTTCCTCTCTTCAGGAGGGCTCCTGACTTCAACAACAACTTTGAAAATAAAATGTCATTTCCTTTCTTTAGGTTGGCGATATTTCAACAACTTTAAAAATAAAACGTCTTTCCTCTCTTCAGGCGGGCTCCTGATATCAACAACAACTTTGAAAAATAAAACGCCTTTCCTTTCTTTAGGTTGGTGAGATTTAAACAACTTTAAAAATAAAATGCCTTTCCTCTCTTCAGGCGGGCTCTTGACCTCAACAACAACTTTGAAAAATAAAACGTCTTTCCTCTCTTCAGGCGGGCTCCTGACCTCAAACACAACTTTGAAAATAAAATGTCATTCCTTTCTTTGGGTTGGCGGAGATTTAAAAAACTTTAAAAATAAAATGCCTTTCCTCTCTTCAGGCGGGCTCCTGACCTCAACAACAACTTTGAAAAATAAAACGTCTTTCCTCTCTTCAGGCGGGCTCCTGACCTTAACAACAACTTTGAAAAATAAAATCCTATTTGAGGGCGGATGAACCCAAAATATCCTATTTGAGGGTGGATGAACCCAACATATCCTATTTGAGGGCGGATGAACCCAACATATCCTATTTAAGGGCGGATGAACCCAACATATCCTATTTGAGGGCGGATGAACCCAACATATCCTATTTGAGGGCGGATGAACCCAACATATCCTATTCGAGGGCAGATGAACCCAACATATCCTATTCGAGTGCGGATGAACCCAAAATATCCTATTCGAGGGCGGATGAACCCAAAATATCCTATTTGAGGGCGGATGAACCTAAAATATCCTATTCGAGGGCGGATGAACCCAAAATATCCTATTCGAGGGCGGATGAACCCAAAATATCCTATTCGAGGGCGGATGAACCCAAAATATCCTCAAAACTTGAAAATGTCTTACCTCAAAACCTGCTGGGGATTATTTTGCTGGGGATGAATTTTTCTTTTCTTCCTTCCCCACTTTGTGTTGTCCGACCCTATCGAAAGTTGGTCGAAAATCTGTCGAGGATGCTTCTACATCTCGATGATCTGCTGGGGATAACACTGCGAACCGCTGAGTAACACTACTGGGGATAACACTGCTGAGGATAATTCTGTTGAGTAAAATATGTTATCTTACTCCTTCCAAAACTACTTCCTTTTAAGTAGGATGTTTCATTCCTCTGCAAATTGTTTCCTTTTGCAAAACTGGTTTTTTTTATATATTTTTTTTTATTATTATTATTATTTTTCTTTGTTTTGCTAGATTCTTCCTTCGAAGACTACCTCCCTTAAAACTCGTTTTGTCTTTTCCCGAAAAACCGTTGAGGATACCGATTTTCACCAAACTTGTGTTGGACTCCTCGAAATTTTTTCGAAATGAACGAAAATTTTCTTCCCCAGTTTGACAATCTTTCTTGCGGCGCCTCTTTCTGTCATCGGTAGCATTCCCTGTCCCTGCTTCAAATCAAAGAAAATTTGGTCAGTTTAAAACGTGGCGGTTGGTTGTGATACTCCTGTTGGGGATGCCATCAACCATTCTCCATCTATGCGTTATCTGTCCATCTCGAAGCTTGGGCTGATACCTTCCGCCCTTCTTGACGATTCATTATTCCCAAACCTCTTAACCATTTTCCCGGTCTCCTTATCTGACCTCACGCATTTTCATGACAGTTGATGTAACTTGAAGATCGTGCATGTTCATTGAGATGATCTGCTGGGGATAATACTCCAAATCTCTGTTTATTCGTGTCACTGAAAGCAACCTTTTTCTGTTGGGGATATCCCTCTTCTTTTGCGGCATAGCAAGTGAAATTGGCATTTCCCCCGACCTTTTAGTCTCATCTGAATTTCCCAAATCATGCCCATTGCTCTCCGCGTTGTTCTTTCTTGATTTAGACCATTTGGGTGTTCTAATCGGATCTGGTCTTGCATAATTGGAAAGCTGATGGTAGATTTTGAAGTCATTTCTCACTTGTTCTGACCAAACAGACTCTACTGGGGAACTTTTCTATGAAAGGAGAAAGATAAACAAAAAGGGAACCGAATAAAAGACAAAGGAAAAAGAGGACTCTTTAACAAGAGAAACTATAAATAAAAGCCTATCAAACGCAGATACCGACTTTAATAATCATGACATGCACATGTGGCCTATCCTCTGCCGTCAATTGTCTTTCAAGACTTCATTTGGCGATTCCCCATCTGATTCTTAATCTTATTCGACTTGTAGTGCCCGAAGGGTTTTCACTATCAAGCCTCTCTCATTTTGGTTTTTCTCTCAGCTTTCCTCGCCTTATGGTGTCCGTAAAGATTTTCACCGATAAGACTCTCTCATTTGTATCACTTTCCAGCTGGGGATTTGGAGCGTTGCCGATATGACTCTTTCTGCTGGGGATTCTTTTCGGCTATCAATTCATGTCCAATCCATGATCCTTTTCTCTGTTGGGAATCGGGGTGCTATCCCCGACTTCCGTTTGTATGACTTGGCATCTTTCGAAGATTGGTTAAAAGGTCTTTCTTTAAACCGTAATGTGGGGTTTTGGATAGGGCTAGAAAGAAAGGGTATTAAAGGCTCAAAAATAAAATAAATTTGGGGTTCACAATTACAACCTTCGGAACCATATTTGCTTACAACAAGCGCAACTCTTGCCCCAGAGTCTAGCTTGGGGATTTTTATTTTTGTTATATTATTTTACACTATGCACACTATGCACACTATGCACATTACGCACATTATGCACCCTATGACCGATTCGTGAAGCGCCTACGTATCCTCTTTGAGGAATCAGGTCAAACGTAGTTCCCAATTCCTCTGTTTCATTTACCTATTATTTTCTTTTCTTTTCTTTCTTTTTCTCATTTCTCCTTTCTCTTTTGTCGTTTTGTTGTTTTCTTTTCTTTCTTTCTTTTTTTTTCTTTTGTTTACCTGTCATGCTTGTGTTTTCTAGTCGTTGCTACTGATTCCGAACGAGGGGTACGAAAGAAAAACAAATAAGGCTCAAAAGGGATAACGAAGGATAAAGTGTTTAGGTAGCAGAACAAAATGCCTTCGTCATTCCAGTCTTCAAAACAAGCCAAGTGCAAACAACACAATTAAACAAAGATTTGTAGTCTCTTATGATGGTGTTGGACTTGACAATTATATTCACACATTTGCTTTTTCATTTGTCATCTCTAAAGCACTGTTGGGCAACACTCTTACTCTCATTATTATGAACGACCCTCATGTCAATTTGACGAATCTTGCCTTTAACGATTTTCTTTATGTTTTACTTGACCCAGTTCCGCATGGCTCGAGCTCCGAATAATTTCAAACCGTCCTTATTTCCTTTAAATGTTCTGATCACCTTTCCGGGGTTTTATGATTAACTTTTAAGATTAGGCCCAAACTGTGTGCGCATGTCATGTCACTAGAATCGGCGCTGAACCAAAATGATAAAAGGACTAAACAAAAAGATGACTGGAAATAATAAAAGACCGGATTTGCATTAGACTAACAGTGAAATGGTTTGAATAACAAAACAAACAAAAATAAACCAGAATAAAAATCCTAAAACAAACCTGGACAAAACTACACAAACCGCTATGACAAAAATGGAAAGATAAGAAGGTTTGACACAAGACAACATCCGTATTACAATCCTAAGAATAATCCGGACAACAGAAATGACAACAAAATAAGCCACCAAAAGCTTCTCTCTTGCTAACCAAGGAACGGAGCGTCCTCCCACTTTATCAAAACTGGCATCTTAGCCACTGAGTCTCGCATCAGCATTGCCAAGACCATTACCAACTTCAATATCATCAACCTTAGTCGACAAGTTCCCAATAGGACTCGAGTGCTTCTGTCATCAGGCCTGATCCCCGCAAAGTGTGCTTTTGGATCTTGTATTTCCGGCTTACCACAAACCAACCACCTTAACTTTCTTTGTGATTCAAAACAAAACAGGTTAGAATGGACTCAGTCGCT
Organism: Nicotiana sylvestris; assembly: GCF_000393655.2. Taxonomy (NCBI): domain Eukaryota; kingdom Viridiplantae; phylum Streptophyta; class Magnoliopsida; order Solanales; family Solanaceae; genus Nicotiana; species Nicotiana sylvestris. The sequence continues at coordinate 16,392,879 of NC_091064.1, forward strand.
CCTCAATATTAACAACATCTTTTTCCCTTTTTTTCTTTTTTTTTTTCATTTTCTTTTTTTTCGATTTTTTTCGATTTTTTTTCGATTTATTTTTTATTTATTTTTCTTTCTTTTTTTTTGATTTTTTTTGTTATGGTCGAATCTTATGGAGATTGCCTACGTATCATGACCCCGCATGAATCAGACCTTGCGTAGTTCGGACCAAATGAAAGGTAACAATAATGAAACATTTTTTTTTTGAATTATCAATTTTCATAATAAAACAAACTGGGTTTCAAAGGTTTAAAGATGACCTACAAACTCGAAAATCAAACAACCCACATATTCTAATCAAAAGATTTACAAACTCAAAAATAAATGGCCAGCTTCCTTTCTCTGTTTGACAAATGCAACCAAACGGTTATTTTTTGCAAGTGTGACCCCTCCCAAATTCCACATGAATTTTGAGGCCGGGGAGGATTATTTTATGACACTTTACAAACTTGTCCGTTCTTTTACGAAAATAGCCTTTCGACAACTGAAAGATACTCTAAGGCTATTTCGGCAAGAACGGTTTAAGACACTGCCGAAGCTGGCTCGGCTTATTTTGACTAAAAATCCAAACAGTATTCACCTGGTCGCTGACTCTTTGTTTTTTTTTTAAATTAAAATAAAAGACCTGGTGTTGCAAACACAGCCTCTCAGCGTCTCGGGGACAAAGATTTTAAGGCTGAGTTAGCTAACCGGCCAAAATCCTAAAAAATGACCCAAGGTGGCTGTTTATACAAAATCAGCCTTCCGGCGTCCCTTTCGGGAACATTCGGCTATTTTTGACAAAAACAACATCACTCGACTTATTTATGACTCTTTTTATTGTTTTTCAAAATAGAAGACCCGATATTACAAACACGGCCTTTCAACGCCTCGGGGACGTAGATTTTTAAGGCTGCGTGGGTCAATTGGTCCAAATCTAAAACAATGACCCAAAAGTGGCTGTTTATGCAAAGTCAGCCTTCCGGCGTCCCTTTCGGGAACATTCGGCTAAGTTTTGACAAAACAGCGTCACCCGACTTCTTTATGATGAAATTAAAATTTGACATATATTTTTTGGCTATTTTAACAAAAGGGGAGGTTGGACCCGATGAGGGTTGCCTACGTATCTCACATCCGGTGAGAATCAAACTCGCGTAGTTCGGGAATAAAACAAACTATATCATTTTTTATTTTTATTTTATTTTTAAAAAAAAAAAACAAGACTCTTTTTCATTTTCATTTTTGGCATTTCATAACAAAAAAATTATTTTTAAAAAAAAACAAGACCTTTTCATATTCATTTTTCATGGCAAGACAAACTATTTTCCTTTTCTATTTTTTGAAAACAAGACAGAATAACGGCTCCTTTTTTCTTTTCATTTTCAACAAACAATAAAATAACCTATTCCCAAACTAAAATAAAGACTCTTTTCTTTTCTTTTTTCTGCGAACAATTTCCAAAAATAAAAACTTTTTTTCTATTTTTCCTTTGCTTTTAGTAAAACAAACTATTAAAAATAAAAATAAAAATTTTAAAATTTCGGCAGAGTTTCGACACTATTTGGACATTGTTATTTTTTTTCAAAGCAGCAGATTAACCCTATACACTGCTATTTTTCTTTCTTTCTTTTTTTTTCTTCCAAATTTTCCCAATATTCAAAACCGATCAGCATGCTAGTCCAAAGCAAATAAAATGCACAAGCAGTAAGTAGGATGCATCAGGATGGTCTTTTCTGTTTCAGGTTGCTATTCCTAGACAGACCCAATCCCTGTGTTGAGTCCCCTAAGTCAAAAATGCACATGATGCAGATAAGCGTTCCTACTAGGGATCCGGCATGAAGTTGAGTTATTCTAGGTTCAGAACCTGGGTGTTTGTTCTAGACCTGACTTACCCGAGCGGACAGCTCGAGTCGAGGGGGGGCAGCGTACCGGGGATACAGAAGCTTAACCCGGCTTTGCAACTTATCCGAACCTCGTTCCAAAAATGGGATTGACTCTAAACAGAAAAGAAGTCACACGAAGTGCACCCTTCTTCATGATTTAGAAGACTCAGAGAGGAGATGGGTTTCGGCACAGTTTATATACAGTTCACAAAATATCAAAGCGGTAAAAGCAGTTAGTTAGCACATTAAGCACAGATCATGTAACAAAATCAGATATAGCCAAATACAACAATTATTCCAAGCTCGAATTCTGAACCCTGAACAAAACGTTCTGGGTTTTGTCCCCAGCAGAGTCGCCAGAGCTGTCACACCTACTTTTTCCGCCCCCGCAAGGGGTGAAGGAGTTTTTTCAATTAAAGGACAATCGAAACGGGATTTATTTATTTATTTTAGAGTCGCCACTTGGGAGATTTATGGTGTCCCAAGTCACCGGTTGAATCCCGAATCGAGGAAAAGAATGACTCTGTTTAACAGTCTGCGCACCAGAAATCCGGATAAGGAATTCTGTTAACCCGGGAGAAGGTGTTAGGCATTCCCGAGTTCCGTGGTTCTAGCACGGTCGCTCAATTGTCATATTCGGCTTGATTATCTGATTTTATACAAATATGAACTTATGTGCAGATTTTAACTCTTTACCGCTTTCATTATTATTATTATTATTTTACAGGGAATTGCAACGTTGTGAAAATGTATCTCGAACCGCGTCACAATCAATGTACCCGTGGTCATCGATACACTTTGACTCCGTTGAGATTTGGATTTGGGTCACATCAATGTACACCCACATTTAAGAAAGTAAATTATTAAAGGCACGCCTAAAGCGACTAGCGCATTATTATTTTTTCGAAGGCCGTGAAATCTTGCTAAAACGGCCCATCCGAAGTTCAAGTAATTAACACATACATTTTGTGAGGGCCCCACAATCTGTGCGTTTTATTTGGCGAGACTCGTCTCATTTTTATTTAAAAGGATAAACCTACAACGACTACATTTTTCTATTAAGTTCGTCTCTAAAATAAAAGAAAATCTCCCAATTAATTACATGCTAAAAAAGACGTAACTTATTAGTTATTAGTTTACAGCTAATGCAAAAATGAAAAATTGCAATCGAGTTTGTACAAAGAAAGATTTCTTTCGTTCTATATTTCTATTATTTAATAACACTAGAACATGAGATTGACACACAATAATATCAAAACAAATTAACTATTCTTTGATTAATTTAAATTAACATTATTAGATGAAGGAGTTATTATACATATGCAACCCCATTACTCATTAATCAATCAACTACATTTTTATACAAAGAAAGGAAAATTCTATTCAAGCACAAATCTAAACAGGAGGAATTCAACAGGAACAAAGCCTGGTCAATATTTCATTTCGCCTCAAGCCAAGAGTGTACAAATGTGTACCTGGAAATTGCAATACAAGAAGAAGAGAAGTAGGAGTCAGCAGCAGTAACAACACAGCAATACAATAGCAACCCAACAGCAGCAATTCGAACCAGATTCAAGGCTCAGAAAAATTTGAAGAAAACCAGACAAGCTCGAGAGAACAGCCCCAAAAGTTTGTGAAAAGACTAAACAGCAACAACCAATATTACCACAAACAGACGAAATAAGCGTGTATTAAACCCGAAACTAAACTCGTTTCTCACTTTGTTTTTGTTTTCTCTTTTTCAACTCTCCGACACTCTTGAGATTTTCAGAATGTCTTACCAAAATCCTCTCTCAAAAACCTCTCCTAAAAAATGTCTCCTAAAATGTTCTCCCCCAAAATCCTTTTTAAATAATGTCCCTTCTATGTCAAGAATGACTCTTATTTATAGCAAGACTCTTGTCTTGAACCACTAACCCGAAATATTCTTTTAATTGCATGTCTTGCCCCCACTACTTAATGTTTTTCTTATTTAATTCATTTGTTCCCCATGCCTACATGTTTTGTCCCCCACTATATTAAACTAAAGAATTATTCCCCCTCCATTATGTCTTGTCCCCCATGCTTAACTTAAATAATTACATTATTCCCCCACTACATTATGTCTTGTCCCCCACTATATTAAACAATTATATCATCTTCCCACTAATTTATGTCTTGTCCCCCACAATGTACTATTTTAATATTGTTAATGCCTAGTGGACAGAGCACTTAGATTAAATAATTGTTCAAATATTCAATTCCAAAAATATCCCTCCGACCTTACTGAAATTACCATTTTACCCATGAACGTACTGCAATTTACCAATCTACCCCCATCAGCTATAACCAATTCACCTAAGCAATTCCAACCAAAATATAGCAAATATAACCAATTTCTAAACAAATTCAAACAACAAATCACATGAACACAGATTGAACAACATCAAATTAATGGGAATAAGTTAACCATATTGGGAACCAATCTTGGTTAACTTAGACAAAAATGAATGAGCAAGGAGACAATAATATTAACAACAAAAATAAACTGGAACAACATGAATCACAATTAACGGAAACGAAATGCAAACTGAAATCATATGATGAACAACAAAAAGCAGGAAACCAAACAATACACAAAACGAAATTATCCGAACCAACTTAATATTAGCAAAGATACTATACATTCTACAACTAATAATCACGAATGACAAACCAATCGAACTTAAATTCGACTAAACAAAATTCAACGAATTTCTTACAACCAAGATTCAATCCAAGAACGATTCAAACTCCTTAACCCATAATATTTAAAAAGATTTTAGCGGCTCTTATCTTACTCACATACAGATCATAAAAATGAGAAAGGAAGATAAGACGAACCTTAAAACCTTTAACAATCCGGACCTCGACTGCGTATGAACTGTTTCGACGACCCCGACCAAAACTCGAACAAACGAGATGGTGAGGTCTCGTTTTGGACTGAAGGTGACGAAAACAAAAGTGAAGCAGCTGCGATCTGCGATGGAGTTTGGTTTTAAATCCAGATGCTCGACGAGGCAGCAGCAATGCAGCCAAAGCAGATGCTGGACGGGCTAAGGCAGCAGCAACGCAGCAGAAGGAGCTTGGTTTTGGAGCAGCAGCGACGAGGTTTGTTTGGACGTAGCAGAAACAACAGAAACAGCTGCTAAAAACGAGTGGTCGACGACGCTTGTTTAGACGTAGCAGAAGCAGCAGAAACAGATGCTGGAAGCGAGTGGTCGACGACAAAGAAGAAACAACGGTCATGAGAGCTCGCACTCAAGCTCGAAGAAGATGGTGAAGGGTTTGCCATTGTAGGAGCTTGTATGAAGAAGAAGATGAAGCAGCAGGGAGCTAGCCATGGCAGCCATGGCGACGGGTTGACGACGAAGACGCAGCAGCAGCCATGGGTGTCGAGCTCAAGCTCGAGCTTGACGAAGAAGATGAAGGCAGAAGCAGCAGTCCGGGTTGCGAGGTCTGAGTGTGTGTTTTGGAGATGGTGAAAGGGCAGCCATAGAAGGGGGCTTGAAAGCTTGGAGAAGATGGAGAGAAAGAGAGAGGGGGGGGATAGGTTTGGTTTAGGTTTAGGAAATGAAAAATGAATATTAGGAGGGGTTAGGTCATTTGGGGTTAATGGGGCGGACCAGGTTGATCCGGGTTGAAATGGACCGGGTCATGGGGAAGGTTGGGTATTATTTGAGCCTGTGGTTTGAAATTGAAGAAGAGGCCCAACTCCGATTTTCTTTATATTTTTTTTTTATTTTCTTCTACTTTCTAATTAATAAAACTAAAATTCTAAATTAAGTTATAAACTAAATTAACTTATCAAAAATACTAACTAATTCCCAGCAACATTTATCATACATAATTAAATACCCTTTAAAACAAAATTGCACAATTTGACATTGAATGTTAAAAATGCAAACGATGCATATTTTTGTAATTTTCATTATTGTAAAACAAACTTAATTATTCCTAATTGTAGAATTAAATCCTAAATGCAAATGCGACATATTTTTGTATTTTTTATTAATTTAACAAATAAACATGCACAGACAAATACAAATAATTATCCAAAATGTCACAAAAATTCTCAAAAATTGCACATAAAGGAAAATCGTTTTATTTTTGGGAGTAATTCTTTCATAGGGCAAAAATCACGTGCTTACAATGACAACATCTAAAGCAATAGCATTTGTCCTGCCAGGAAGTGCATAGAAATGGGCATGACCGCCCCCTGATCGACCTCCCCCTCTGGGGCGACCCCTAGCTGCATGACATCCACTCCTAGCTGGCTGGGCGGGTGGTGAGGTAACTGGAGCAGAAGTCGAGGGCTAACCCCTCTGCTGAGATGAACTAGCCATACGACGAGGACACTGCCTCCACACATGTCCAAACTCTCCACACTTATAACAACTCCCAGGTGCTGGAAGAAGGGGACTGAAGGGAACCCCTCACACCGGAGTGACCAGCTGATGCACTCGGCATAGAAGAACCTTGAGCTGACGGGGCACGAGATGAACTCTGGGCTGGAAGGGCACTGAGTGATGACTGGACCCGCTGAGATCCATGATTACCATGACCCGAAGATGCCCTGCGATACTCTGGGTGGGCTGACTAAGTATTCCTGAAAAACGGCCTCTACCATGCTGAAACTGGCCCCTCGAAGAAGCACCACTATAACTGCCAGATCCTCGAGGCTTCTTGGCCTCCCTCTCCTCTAGATCCTGACGGCGAACCGTCTCAATCTCGTGAGCGATATCGACCACCTCCTCGAAGGTAGCACCCAACACCCTCTCTCGGGTCATAAGATTACGGAGGTGATAGTTAAGGCCATCAACAAATCTCCTGATCCTCTCACGATCTGTCGGAACCATCCAAATGGCATGACGAGCCAACTTAGAAAACCTCGACTCATACTGTGACACAGTCATATCCCCATATCGCAACCACTCAAACTATCTACGCAGCTCCTCTCTGTAGGACTGCGGCACATACTTCTCCAAGAAGAGAGTGGAGAACTACTGCCAAGTAAGGGGCGCTACTCCAACCGGCCTACGCCTCTCATACACCTCCCACCATATGAAGGCAGCCCCAATAAACTGAAAGGTGGTAAATGCCACACCACTAGTCTCAAGAATCCCTGCTGTACGGAGCATCCGCTGACACTTATCAAGAAAACCCTGGGCATCCTCGCCCTCGGTACCACTGAATGACGGAGGCTGGAGTCTACCAAACCTCTCAAGATGATGTTGCTCATCATCCGGCATAACTGGCACAATAACTCTTTAGCTGGTGCAACCGGCTGAGCTGGAGGTGCCCCCGGTATCTATAGTCCCTGCACTACTTGCTCAGGTGTGCGAGCAGCGGGGGTCTGATTGCCTCCCCCAGCCTGTGAAGTAGCTGCTGCTGTAGTGGCTGAAACTGCCTGAGCCAGGCCAGTGCAAACTGATAAGATCTGTGCCAAGGCCTCTTGAAGACCCGGAACCACGATAGGCACAATTGGGGCCTGAACTGGTGCTGCTGGAGCATCCATAGCGGGAGCCTGATCCGGAGCTGGGGTAGCTGGTGCATCAACAGGTGCTGCCCTTGCTGCTCTGCCTTTGCCACATCCACGATCACGTCCACGACCTCTGGTGGCCTCAGTGGGTGGCACTGGTGGTCGTCCACCTCGTTCGGTAGCTCGCGTCCTCACCATCTGTGAGAGAATGGAATATCAGAAGTTTAGTACTCGGACCAACAAGTTCGCACGACAAGAGTTTCAAGAATATGAAATTTTTCCTAAAGGTTCTGCAGCCTCTCGAGGATAAATACAGACATCTCCGTAAAGGTTCTGCAGCCCAAATCATGATGATAACAAATGAATTTCAGTCAAATATTCAGTAAAGTCATCAATCGGGATGGACCAAGTCACAATCCCCAGTAGTGAAAGACCCCACGCTCATCATCCAGCGCGTATCTTGCCTCAATATAGCACTACGATGTGCAATCCGGGGTTTCAAACCCTCAGGACATCATTTACAACCATTACTCACCTCGAACTGGCTAATTCTCTAGCTCGCGACGCCTTTGCCCCTCGAATTGGCCTCCACACGCGTCGAATCTATCCAAAATCAGAACGAATACGTCACAATATGCTAAGGGAACAAAGCCCAAGTGAAAACATTCGAAAAATATCAAAAATCTCGAAATTAGCAAAACCCGATCCCCGGGCCCACGTCTCGAAATCGGGTAAAATTTATATTTTCAGAATCCTCATACCCTCACGAGTCTAACCATACCAAAATTATCCAATTCCGATACCATTTGGTCTTTCAGATCATCATTTTACATTTTTGAAAGGTTTCACAATTTTCTTCCCAAATTCCATCTCAAATCACGAATTAAATGATGAATTCAGTGATAGATTCATGTATTCTAGCCAAATCTGAGTTAAAATCACTTACCCCAATGAATTTCTTGAAAAACCTTCGAAAAATCGCCAAAATCCGAGCTCTCTAGTCAAAATATTAAATAAAACCCAAAACCTCGTATTTATAGGTACCCCTCAGGTTTCAGCTACCGCGGGCCGCACCAAAACTCACGCGGTCCGCGCAAGCCAGTGCGGTCCGCACAAAGGCAACGTGCGGCCGCACAGGCCTCCCTCTGAAGTGACATGCTTTAGTATTGTGGCCATCATTTTTGCTACAGATGTCCAAATTGTGATATCTTTACCTTTCTGGAAACTAGACACGAAGGGCTATAAGCTTCGTTTCTGAATCACCTCAAAATTCCTTGTAGATCAAACGATATGAGCTTCCGAAGTAGGACCAGCAGATCATTCCCCACCGCGGCCGCACACCATTTTATGCTGTCCGCATGACACCTACCACGGCCACGGCCGCTTTTGTGCGTTCTGCACAGCACTCAACGTGGGCGCACCTATTTTTGTGCGGACCGCATGGGTGAGTTTTGGGGCCTGCAACCCCTGTAGACCTGCTACAGCTATGATTTTTGCACTAAAACATCCCGGAATCTACCCGGAACTCCCGGAACTTCAACCCAATTGTACCAACACATCTCACGACATCGTTCAAACTTGCTCAAAACTTCGGAACGCTCACAACAACATCAAATCACCAATTTAACATAGGATTCAGGCCTAAGAGCTCCAAGAACTCTTAAATTATGCTTTCGATCAAAAGGTCTATCAAATCTCATCGTGAATGACCTGAAATTTTGCACACACATCCCAATTGACACAATGAAGCTACTGCAACTCTTGAAATCCCATTCCGACCCCTATATCAAAATCTTGCCTATCAACCAGAATTTGCCAAAATATCAATTTCGCCAATTCCAACTTAAATCGTCTCTACAACTCCAAAACCCATTCTGATCGCGCTCCTAAGTCACAAATCACCTCCCGAAGCTAACCGAACCATCAGAACTCACTTCCGAGCCTTCTAACACATAAGTCAACATCCAGTTGATTTTTCTAACTTAACCCTTCTTAAAAGAGACTAAGTGTCTCATTTCTTAAGCGTAAGGAAGCTGAAATGGGGGAAATGGAGCGGTAACTCATGAGACGACTGGCCGGGGTCGTCACAATCATCTAAGTTATATAACAAAATATATTCTTGTCCCTGACTTATTCGTTCAGCTTCTTGTTCATAAGTTGAAATTTAAGTACTATAAGGAGAAAAACTAATGAGTCTTTCACTCAGCTAATATAAGCTAAAAGTGTGGTTTATCTTTCATAATAGAAAAAATATCTAAATAATAAAATATTTCTTTCGAATTTACCTTTTATGCGAAAAATAATATAGTTTATGTCACGACCCAGATTTCACATACTCGAGAGCCATGATGGCGCCTGCTGGTGAAAGATAGGCAAGCCAAATTATCCTAATTACTTAAACTTTTCCAATTTAAACTATTATCAGTGATGAGTAGATATCATGCAAATAGTGAAAATAATTAAGCGGAAGACAAAATCTGACAACTTATCTTAATACAAAATTGCGGAAGTCTAAATACAACTCTACCCAGAATTTGGTGTCACAGCTTCACAGACGATCTAAGAATACTACATACAAAATCTGAAAGATAATATGAACACTGTTTCTGAAATGAGTAAAGGAAACAGGATAAAGGAAAAGATAGGAGGTGACACCAAGGCCCGCGGACGTCTACAGGACTACCTCGTGTCGCCTGTGTGGGCTGAAGACAGCACCCTCACTGCGGTCCAAGCACTCCGGTATCAGTATCTGTACACAATGCAGAGTGTAGTATCAGCACAACCGACCCCATGTGCTGGTAAGTTCCTAGCCTAACCTCGGCGAAGTAGTGACGAGGCTAGGACCAGACTACCAAATAAACCTGTGCAATATAGCATACAAAAATAATAGGAAGCAGATAACAATGATGGCAACAATGATCAACCAGTGATATAAATAGCATGGAACAAGAACACCATAAATGTTTCTCAACAAATAATAGATACAAGTGCAATCAATTTATCAAGTCCTTCAAATATAAATCTTTCGTCTATAAATCCTTCAAATAATAATCTCTAAGATAATATGCTTTTCAATGAATATATTTCGAATATATTTCCTTTAAATAAATATCTTTCAAATAAGCATCTTTCAAATATAATTCTTTCGAGTAAAGGTCACTTTGTGACGCCTCATTCACTTAACATAAAGTAGAGTACAACTTCCAACCCAATTAGGAAATCAACAAGAAAAGATGAAGTTATTTTTAGAAATAATTTGATAAAGAAGATACCATTTTCAATTAAAGTACAATATCAAATGAATCATTACCTTTAATACGAAAAATCAATAAATCAAAACATAGTAGAAATTCCTTTTTAGATAAAGTACAACCTCAAATGATTTAAGGAAAATTTAGTTGAGAAATCAATTGAGTTAAAAATGTAACAATTGTTGAAATTTGGAGTATTGACCATAGAAAAAAGGGTAAAAATAGAGTATTAAGAGAATTATAAAGGAATCAAAATCCAACCACTAACAAGAATAAGGAAAACAAAGGCAGATTTCACTTTCTTTACACATCTTGTTGCAGGCGTGCAACCCGATCTCATTTCCTGTATCTCGTGGCAGGCGTGCCACCCGCTCCCATTTCATGTATCTCGTGGTAGGCGTACCACTCGCTCCCATTTTATTATATCTTGTGGTAGGTGTACCACCCGCTCCCATTTCATTATATCTTGTGGTAGGCGTACCACCCGCTCCCATTTCATTATATCTTGTGGTGGGCGTACCACCCGCTTCCATTTCATTATATCTTGTGGTAGGCGTACCACCCGCTCCCATTTTATTATATCTTGTGGTAGGCATACCACCCGCTCCCATTTTACTATATCTTGTGGTAGGCGTACCACCCGCTCCCAGTAACAAGCCAACAATAATCATAAGGAATCCCGGCAACGAAAAAAAAGCAATATAACAACTTCCCGGCAAGGGAACAATGATATTTCAACAATATCCCGGCAAGGGAACAATACTATCAAAACAAACTTTTCGGAAAGGGAACAATAATATCAAACAAACATCCCGGCAAGGAAACAATGGTGATAATAACATATGAAGCGCAATAAACCACAACGGAGTCATAACAATTATAATACAAGACTCACGGGCATGTTTAACACCAACGTATAACTACTCGTCACCATGCTTATACGTCGTACTCCACAATTAACATGTAGCAAATAAGACACAACTCCTAATCCCTCAAGCTAAGGTTAGACCAAACACTTACCTCGCTTTGCAACCAATTTAAAATTTCAACAAGCCTTTGCCTCGCGAATTTGTGCCCGAAATTCTCAAATCTAGTCATAAACAATTCGATTCAGTCAATAAAAATTATAGGAATTAATTCCATATGAAATTCTACATTTTTCATTAAAAATTCGAAATTGCACTAAAAATTCGCCCGTGGGGCCCACGTCTCGGAACCCGACAAAAATTATGGAATATGAAACCTCATCCAACCACGAGTCCAAATACCAATTTTACTAAAATCCAACATCAACTCGACCCTCAAATCTTCAAATTAAACCAAGAGGGTACTCAAGATTTTCCCAATTAAAATCACCAATTAAATGCCAAAACTAGTAATAGATTAGGGTAATCTAACTAAAATTAAGTTAAGAACACTTACCCTGTTGTTTTCTTTGAAAATCTCCCAAAAATCGCCTCTTCCCGAGCTCCAATTCGCTAAAAATGGAAAATGGGACTCAGAACTTAATGTTCTGTCCAGAAAAATTCCGGGTACTGTTCACGCGTTCGCACTGTTCACGACTGTTCATGGGGGTACTGTACACGACACTATTCATGGGGTGCTGTATATGGTACTGTTCATGGGGTACTGTTCACAGGGTACTATACACGGTACTATTCACGGGGTACTGTACATGATGCTGTAAAAAAACAGCAGCTTCCCAAAGAAAATTTCAACAGCTTTTTCTACTCGTTGACCTTCCGAAATCCACCCGAGGCCCTCGGGACTTCAACAAAATGCACCAACAAGTCCTAAAATATGATATGGACTTAGTCGAAACCTCAAATCGCATCAAATAATGCTAAAACCGTGAATCACATCCCTATTCAAGCCTAATGAAACTAAGAATGTCCAACTTCTATATTCAATGCAAAAACCTATCAAATCAAGTCTGATTGACTTCAAATTTTGCACACAAGTCATAAATGACATAACGAAGCTATAAAAAATTTTAGAACTAGATTTCGACCCTGATATCAAAAAGTCAACTCTCCGGTCAAACCTAAGAAATCTTTAGCCTTAGATTTCTAGATTCCGTTAAATGGCGCTAATTTGATCTAGGGACCTCCGAATTTGATTTCGGTTATATGACCAAGTCCCAAATCACGATACGGAACTACCAAAATGGTAAAAAAATTTATCCGGGTTCGTTTGCTCAAAATGTTGACCGAAGTCAACTTAGTTGAGTTTTAAAGCTCTAGTTCACAATTTAATCCATTTTTCACATAAAAACCTTCCGAAAAATTATACGAACTGTGCACGCAAGTCAAAAAATTATTGATACCGCTTTTCAAGGTCTTAAAACATCGAGATAATTATTTAATTTAAAGATGACATTTTGGGTCATCACAGTTTAAGTAACCATATCTATATTAATGTAAATATTGTGTTCATATTCAAAAAAAATTAATATTCTTGATGTGCACACAAACGGAAAAATAAGTGTTCCTTTTTTATTTGAGTAGAAAAGAAATACTTATTTTATTAGCATGAGTAAATAACGTCGAGAATAAGCTACATATATAATATGTTATAATCTTATGGTAAGAATCTACAAGCTATATCTATCGGAATTCAATTTGATTAATTCTGAAGTTAAACAATTTAAATACGATTTTTCTTTCAAATAAAATTATATAATTTTAAAATTCCAGTGAGCAGTCATTATGTGTAATATCAAGTGGCTAAATTTGTTCTGAATATTTTTTTTAATTCTACTTAAATCTGTACAATTTTTTTACCTAACATATTCCAACTTAGGTTTAACAAAACAAACTTATATGATGAAAAGGGTACACTGGTATGGCCCGTTAACAATACAATTTAATGTGCAAGTTATATTAATCAAAGTAAAAGTATATACAAATAAATAAGTCTACTTCTGTTGTAGTCAATATTTTAGAAGAAATAAGACAAGCATCACTCCCTAATTAGTACGTAGTACTCTCTCCGTTCCAATTTATGCGAGCATGTTTGACTGAGCATGAAGTTTAAGAAAAAATGAAGACTTTTGGAATTTGTGGTCCTAAACAAGTCAAAAATGAGCCCAGAATATTTGTGTGGTTATAAAAGATTCTCACTAAGGATAGAATTACAAGTTTAAGCAAATTTATTATCAAATTTAGAAAGGGGTCATTCTTTTTAGAACGGACTAAAAAGGAAATAGATACACATAAACTGAAACAGAGGGAGAGGGAGTAGTATTTTATCATTTTTTGTCTACCAAGTACTATATCATCATTTCCTAGAACACGTGGCAGTCTAATGCATAAAAGAGGGATGATGCATTCAGTTTGTCTAATCTACCGAGCCAAGTAATCTGCAGTGAAAATTTATAGAGCCCACAATGGCAAAAGTGTCTTCATAGCCTAAAACTAACAATACGACTACAGTGCCTACACAAGCTAAACCAATTAAAATAATCACCTAAAATTACCAAAGAAGCCCTTGGTCGGCAAGCTGGCATGACCTCCAGCTGCTTCCAACGCGCTTCTATATAGTAGTAATATATATATATATATATATATATATATATATATATATATATATATATATATATGAAGTTAAAAGTCAACAATCAGGGTCTCTAAACATGAATGTATAGGCTCGTACCAATACTTCATAGTGAAACATAAATAATTTTTTGTAGCTAAAAATAAATTTCCATATTATAGGCATGATATCTAAACATTAATAAAATCCTTTCTTCCGCAACAATACTACTGCAGAATACTTATTTTACATCACAGTGACTAATCCAAAAAATCACAATAGCTTTTACACTGTTTGTTATTGACTATGAATGTGATTTCTAAACAGCAAAAGGAATACCTAAACACATGTATATCTAACTTACAATTTCAAGCTACTTGTTTTAATTTATTCATTATTCTTGTTTTTAAAGAAGCAACACAAGTTCTACTTTATGGATCGCGAGGTGAACTGCGTACCTCGGTCCGAAATGATAGATAGCAACATACCATGAAGGCGAACAATCTCCCGGATATAGATCTCAGCTAACCTCTCGGACGAATAGGAGACTGCCACCAGAATGAAAGTTTTACTGCGGGATCGAGTGGACTGGTGACGCGTCGATCTGCAAGAGAAGGATATTCAGAGAGTAAATCAAGAGCAAATTTGCATTGAGTGACAAACAGACCTCCAGGTTCATTCATAAGCTCCATGCCCCAAAAATAGCTTGCTTTTCCCAAGTCTTTGATTCTAAATTCAGAATTAAGGAATGATTTTAAGTCGCTAAATTCTCCCATTTCATTTCCAGTTAGCAAAATGTCATCGACATATACGGCCAGGATGGTGATCAGGCTCCCAGAAGATTTAACAAACAGAGGGTAGTCATTGAGTGAAGAAATAAAACCTCGTGACCCCAAGGCAGATGAAAGACGAGAATACCAGAGGCTACAGAGTTAGGAAAACTTCACATTTGTTCTTTCTTATCGTGCGGTTTTGTTTCTCAATGCTAATTGAAATTCTACTCTATTCTTTTGCAGATGGCGAGAATACACGCTTCTTCATCTACTACTCAGCAGCCCGAGCCCCCAGCAGCAGCTCCCACGAGGGGCAGAGGGCGAGGCCGAGGTCATGCTAGAGGCCGAGGTAGGGGCAGAGCTCAGCCCCGAGCAGCAACCCCAGTGGTGGAGCCTCAGGTTGATTTTGACGAGGAGGTTTCAGCCCCAGCAGTTCCGGTAGGCCCAGCTCAGGTCCCAGAGGTGTTTATTGCTACCCCAATTCTTCAGGACTCTCTAGTCCGATTGGTGGGCCTCATGGAGAGTGTCACCCGAGCAGGTTTTCTTCTTGTAGCACCAGCCACTTTAAGGTAGAGGAGAAGCCCAGACTCCTGCTACTCGCACTCCGGAGCAGGTAGCTCCCCAGATTCAGACTCCAGCGGTTCAGCCAGTTGGAGCGGTTCAGCCGGGTATGGTAGCTCAGACCGGCGATGGAGCGGCTATGTCCGTCGATGCTTTGTAGAGATTGGACAGATTCACCAAGCTCTTCACTACTACTTTCAGCAGTGCTTCTTATGAGGATCCCCAGGATTTCCCATACAGATGCCAGGAGGTTCTTAGGAACATGGGCATTGTTGAGACCAATGGGGTCGATTTTGCTACATTTCACTTGTCTAGATCCGCCAAGAGTTGGTGGAGGGATTATTGCTTAGCTAGACCAGCCGGTTCGCCAGCCTTGACTTGGGAGCAGTTTTCAGTGTTATTTCTGGAGAAGTTCCTCCCCATTACTCAGAGAGAGGCCTATCGGAGGCAATTTGAGTGCCTCCAACAAGGTTCCATGACTGTTACTCAGTCTGAGACTAGGTTCATCGACTTAGCTCGTCATGCCCTTGTCATACTTCCTACCGAGAGAGAGAGGGTGAGGAGGTTTATTGATGGTCTGATTCAGCTGATTCGTCTTCAGATGGCTAGGGAGACTGGGAGTGAGATCACTTTTCAGGAGGCGGCCAATATGGACTGCAGAGTTGAGATGGTTCTATCGCAGGGAGGTAGTCATGGGTCGGATTAGAGGCCCCGTCATTCAGGAAGATTCAGTGGTACCTCGTTCGGAGGTAGAGATTCATATGGTAGAGGCCATCCTCTTAGGCCCTTTCAGTCAGCTCTTCAGGTTTCTCATGGTGCTTCAAGTAGCCGCGGCCCTCCGATGCAGTATTCTGATCAGCAGTCCTTCAGTGCACCTCCAGCACCTATTAGTGCACCACCGCTTCAGAGTTCCCACGGTCGTCAACCCCAGCAGCCGAGGGCTTGTTATACTTGTGGCGACCTGAGGCACATTGCTAGGTATTATCCTCGAGCTTCGAGCAGTTCTCCTTATCAGGGTTCCCATGCTATGGTTCAGGCACCAGGTGTTGCACAGGCCACCCAGCTAGCTAGAGGTGGGGGTAGAGGTGCTAGAAGTGGAGGCCAGCCAGCTGCAGGCCATCCTAGAGAGGTAGTTCAGGGTGGTGGGGCCCAGCCCCGATGTTATGCTCTTCCAGCCAGGCCCGAGGCTGAGGCTTCAGATGCAGTTATTACAGGTACAGTTCTAGTTTGTGATAGAGATGCTTCAGTGTTGTTTGATCCAGGGTCTACATACTCGTATGTGTCATCTTATTTTGCACCGTATTGAATCATGCCTAGTGATTCATTGAGTATTCCTATTTATGTGTCTACACCGGTGGGTGATTCTATTGTGGTTGATCGAGTCCATCGTTCTTGTATTGTATGAAGTTAAAAGTCAATAATCGGGGTCTCTAAACATGAATATATAGGCTCGCACCAATACTTCATAGTGAAACATAAATAATTTTTTGTAGCTAAAAATAAATTTCCATATTATAGGCATGATATCTAAACATTAGTAAAATCCTTTATTCCGCAACAATACTTCTGCAGAATACTTATTTTACATCACAGTAACTAATCCAAAAAAATCACAATAGCTTTTACACTGTTTGTTACTGACTATGAATGTGATTTCCAAACAGCAAAAGGAATACCTAAACACATGTATATCTAACTTACAATTTCAAGCTACTTGTTTTAATTTATTCATTATTCTTGTTTTTTAAGAAGCAACACAGTTTCTACTATATGGATCGCGAGGTGAACTGCGTACCTCGGTCCGAAATGATAGATACCGGCACACCATGAAGGTGAATAATATCCCGGATATAGATCTCAGCTAACCTCTCAGACGAATAGGAGACTGCCACCGAAATGAAAGTTTGACTGCGGGATCGAGTGGACTAGTGACGCGTCGATCTGTAAGAGAAGGATATTCAGAGAGTAAATCAAGGGCAAATTTGCATTGAGTGACAAACAGACCTCCAGGTTCATTCATAAGCTCCATGCCCCAAAAATAGCTTGCTTTTCCCAAGTCTTTGATTCTAAATTCAGAATTAAGGAATGATTTTAAGTCGCTAAATTCTCCCATGTCATTTCCAGTCAGCAAAATGTCATCGACATATACGGTCAGGATGGTGATCAGGCTCCCAGAAGATTTAACAAATATAGGGTAGTCATTGAGTGAAGAAATAAAACCTCGTGACCCCAAGGCAGAAGAAAGACGAGAATACCAGAGGCTACAGAGTTAGTAAAACTTCACATTTGTTCTTTCTTATCGTTCGGTTTTATTTCTCAATGCTAATTGAAATTCTACTCTATTCTTTCGCAGATGGCGAGAACACGCGCTTCTTCATCTACTGCTCAGCAGCCCGAGCCCCCAGCAGCAGCTCCTATGAGGGGCAGAGGGCGAGGCCAAGGACGTGCTAGAGGCCGAGGTAGGGGTAGAGCTCAGCCTCGAGCAGCAACCCCAGTGGCGGAGCCTCGGGTTGATTTTGACGAGGAGGTTTCGGCTCCAGCAGTTTCGGTAGGCCCAGTTCAGGTCCCAGAGGGGTTTATTACTACCCCAGTTCTTCAGGACTCTCTAGTCCGATTAGTGGGCCTCATGGAGAGTGTCACCCGAGCAGGTTTGCTTCTTGTAGCACCAGCCACTCTCAGGCTAGAGGAGGAGCCCAGACTCCTGCTACTCGCACTCTGGAGCAGGTAGCTCCCCAGATTTAGACTCCAGTGGTTTAGCCAGTTGGAGCGGTTCAGCCGAGTATGGTAGCTCAGACCGACGATGGAGTGGCTATGTCCGCCGATGCATTGTAGAGATTGGACAGATTCACCAAGCTCTTCACTACTACTTTCAGCAGTGCTTCTTCTAAGGATCCCCAGGATTTCCCATACAGCTGCTAGGAGGTTCTCAGGAACATGGGCATTGTTGAGACCAATGGGGTCAATTTTGCTACATTTCGCTTGTCTGGATCCGCTAAGAGTTGGTGGAGGGACTATTGCTTAGCTAGACCAGCCGGTTCGCCAGCCTTGACTTGGGAGCAGTTTTCAGTGTTGTTTCTGGAGAAGTTTCTCCCCATTACTCAAAGAGAGGCCTATCGGAGGCAATTTGAGTGCCTCCAACAAGGTTCCATGACTATTACTCAGTATGAGACCAGGTTTATCGAATTAGCTCGCCATGCCCTTGTCATACTTCCTACCGAGAGAGAGAGAGAGAGAGAGGGTGAGGAGGTTTATTGATGGTCTGATTCAGCCGATTCGTCTTCAGATGGCTAGGGAGACTAGGAGTGAGATCACTTTTCAGGAGGCAGCCAATGTGGCCTGCAAAGTTGAGATGGTTCTGTCGTAGGGAGGTAGTCATGGGTCGGATAAGGGGCCCCGTCATTTAGGCAGATTCAGTGGTACCTCGTTTAGAGGTAGAGATTCATATGGTAGAGGCCATCCTCCTAGGCCCTTTCCGTCAGCTCTTCAGGTTTCTCACGGTGCTTCAAGTAGCCACGGCCCTCCGATGCAGTATTCTGATCAGCAGTCCTTTAGTGCACCGCCAGCATCTATTAGTGCACCACCACTTCAGAGTTCCCACGGTCGTCAGCCCCAGCAGCCGAGGGCTTGTTTTACTTGTGGCGACCCGAGGCACATTGCTAAGTATTGCCCTCGAGATTTGAGCAGTTCTCCGTATCCGGGTTCCCATGCTATGGTTCAAGCACCAGGTGTTCCACAGGCCGCCCATCCAGCTAGAGGTGGGGGTAGAGGTGCTAGAGGTGGAGGCCAGCCAGCTGCAGGCCATCCCAGAGAGGTAGTTCAGGGTGGTGAGGCCCAGCCCCGATGTTATGCTCTTCCAACCAAGCCCGAGGCTGAGGCTTCAGATGCAGTTATTACAGGTACAGTTCTAGTTTGTGATAGAGATGCTTCAGTGTTGTTTGATCTAGGGTCTAATTACTCGTATGTGTCATCTTATTTTGCACCGTATCTTATCATGCCTAGTGATTCATTGAGTATTCCTATTTATGTGTCTACACTGGTGGGTAATTCTATTGTGGTTGATCGAGTCCATCGTTCTTGTATTGTGGTGATTGGGGGTCTTGAGACTCGCATAGATTTTTTGCTTTTAGACATGGTTGATTTCGATGTTATTTTGGGGATGGATTGGTTATCACCTTACCATGCTATATTGGACTACCATGCCAAGACTTTGACCTTAGCTTTACCTGGTTTGCCTCATTTAGAGTGGAGAGGGACTCTTGGTCATTCTACCTGTAGTGTTATCTCATATGTGAAGGCTCGGCGTATGGTCGAAAAGGGGTGTTTGGCCTATTTGGCATATGTTCGTGATTTTAGTGCTGAGGTTCCCTCTATTGATTCTGTGCCCATTATTCTTGAGTTTCCTGAGGTTTTCCCTTCAGACCTGCCGGGTATGCCGCCCGATAGGGATATTGACTTTTGCATTGATTTGGCTCCGGGCACTCAGCCCATTTCCATTCCGTCGTATCGCATGGCCCCGCCAGAGTTGAAAAAGTTGAAGGAACAGTTGCAAGACTTGCTTGAGAAGGGTTTCATTAGACCCAGCATTTCTCCTTGGGGTGCGCTGGTGTTGTTTATTAAGAAAAAAGGATGGTTCGATGAGAATGTGCATTGATTACCGGTAATTGAACAAGGTGAACATCAAGAATAAGTATCCACTACCGAGGATTGATGATTTGTTCGATCAGCTTCAGAGTGCCAAGGTATTTTCAAAGATTGACTTGAGATATGGCTACCATCAGTTGAGGATTAGGGCATCTGATGTCCCTAAGAAAGCTTTCCACACTCGGTACGGGCATTATGAGTTCTTGGTTATGTCGTTCGGGTTGACCAATGCCCCATCAGCTTTTATGGAGTTGATGAATCGAGTGTTCAGGCCTTATTTGGACTTGTTCGTGATAGTCTTCATTGATGATATTCTGATATATTCCCGCAGCCAGGAGGAGCACGAGCAGCATCTCAGAGTGGTTCTTCAGACTTTGAAGGATAGTCAGTTATACGCTAAGTTCTCGAAGTATGAGTTCTGGTTGAGTTCAGTTGCATTCCTGGTTCATGTGGTATCAACAGAGGGTATTCAGGTTGATTCGAAGAAGATTGAGGCAGTCAATAACTGGCCTCGACCAGCATCAGCTACAGAGATTCGGAGTTTCTTAGGATTGGCAGGCTACTATCGTCGGTTCGTGGAGGGGTTTTCATTTATTGCAGCCCTGATGCCCAGGTTGACCCAGAAGGGTGCCCCGTTCAGATGGTCGGACGAGTGTGAGCCGGGCTTTCAGAAGCTCAAGATAGCTCTGACTACGACACCGATATTGGTTTTGCCCACAGGATCAGGGCCTTATACAGTTTATTGTGATTCTTCCCATATTGGGCTTGGTGCAGTGTTGATGCAGGAGGGCAAGGTCATTGCCTATGCTTCGAGGCAGTTGAAGATTCATGAGAAGAACTATCCGGTTCATGATTTAGAGTTGGCAGCCATTGTTCACGCATTGAAGATCTGGAGGCATTATCTGTATGGCATGGCATGTGAGGTGTTTAGTGATTACAAGAGTCTTCAATATTTGTTTAAGCAAAAGGAGTTGAATTTGAGGCAGAGAAGGTGGTTAGAGTTGTTGAAAGATTATGATGTCACTATCTTGTACCACCCGGGGAAGGCCAATGTGGTGGCCGATGCTTTGAGTAGGAAGTCAACCAGTATGTGCAGTTTTGCTTATATTCCGGTCAGTCAGAGGCCGCTTGCTTTGGATGTTCAGGCCTTGGCCAATCGATTCGTCAGGTTGGATATTTCTGAGCCTAGTCGGGTATTAGCGTGCACGGTCGCTCGTTCTTCATTATTGGAGCGTATCTGTGATCGGCAGTTTGATGATCCCCATTTGTATGTCCTTAGAGACACGGTGCAGCGTGGAGGTGCCAAGCAGGTGACTTTAGATGATGATGGAGTTTTGAGATTGCAGGGGCGATTTTGTGTGCCTAATGTTGATGGGCTTCGAGAGTTGATCTTAGAGGAGGCCCATAGCTCCCGGTACTCTATTCATTCGGGCGCCGCGGAGATGTATTAGGATTTGCGTCAGCATTATTGGTGTCGTAGAATGAAGAAAGATATCATTGCATATGTAGCTCGATGTTTGAATTGTCAACAGGTTAAGTATGAGCATCATAGGCCTGGTGGTTTGTTTCAGAAGATTGAGCTTGCCGAGTGGAAGTGGGAGCGGATCACTATGGATTTCGTTGTGGGACTCCCGCTGACTCGGAAGAAGTTCGACGCAGTATGGGTCATTGTTGATAGGCTGACCAAGTCAGCGCATTTCATTCCTGTGGCAGTCTCATATTCATCCTAGAGGTTAGCTGAGATCTATATTTGGGAGATTGTTCTTCTTCATGTTGTGTATGTGTCCATCATTTCGGATCGAGGTACATAGTTTACCTCGCGTTTTTGGGGAGCAGTTCAGCGAGAGTTGGGCACTCAGGTCAAGTTGAGTACATCATGTCATCCTCAGACAGACGACCAGTCCGAGCGAACTATTCAGATCTTGGAGGATATGCTCCGAGCCTGTGTCATTGACTTTGGAGGCTTATGGGATCACTTTTTGCCTTTAGCAGAGTTTGCCTACAATAACAGCTACCAGTCGAGCATCCAGATGGCTCCTTATGAGGCGTTGTATGGTAGACGATGTCGATCTACGGTTGGATGGTTTGAGCCAGGGGAGGCTCGGTTGTTGGGTACGAATCTGGTTTAGGAGGCCTTGGACAAGGTCAGGATTATTCAGGATAGGCTTCGTACGGCTCAGTCCAAGCAGAAGAGTTATGTAGACCGCAAGGTTCGAGATATGGATTTTATGGTTGGTGAGTGGGTATTGCTCCAAGTGTCGCCTATGAATGGCGTGATGAGATTCGGGAAGAAGGGCAAGCTTAGCCCTAGGTTCATTGGTCCATTTGAGATTCTCGATCGAGTGGGAGAGGTGGCTTATAGACTTGCATTACCGCCTAGCTTATCAACCATGCATCCAGTGTTTCATGTGTCCATGCTTCGGAAGTATCACGGCGATCCATCCCATGTGTTAGATTTAAGCATTGTCCAGTTGGACAAGGACTTGTAATATGAGGAGGAGCCGGTAGCTATTCTAGACCGGCAGGTTCGTCAGCTGAGGTCGAAGAGTTTTCCTTCTGTTTGTGTTCAGTGGAGAGGTCAACCTCCTGAGGCATCGACCTAGGAATCCGAGTCTGATATGCGGAGTCGTTATCCTCATCTTTTCCCCAACTCAGGTACTTCCTTCTTCTGTCCGTTCGAGGACGAACGATTGTTTTAGAGGTGGAGAATGTGATAACCCTGCATTTTGTGTCTCCGAGGCCTTGAAAACCTCATTTGGGGTCTCCTCGATTTTCATGCACAGTCCGGACGCGTAGCCGTAAAGCTTAAATATGAAATTCTGTGAAAAATGCTAAGTTTTGAGTTTAAAATGAATAAATTTGACTTCGATCAACATTTTGGGTAAACGAACCCGAACCCCTGATTTGACGGTCCTGGAGGGTCCATAGGAAAATATGGGACGTGGGCGTATGCCCGGAATCGAATTCCAAAGTCCCAAGCCCGAGAAATGAATTTTTAAGTAAAATTGTTTTTTGAAAATGTTTAAGGAAATTGAAAATGAAATCTGATTAGAAAGTGATGGTATCGGGCCCATATTTTGGTTCCGATGCCCGGTACAGGTCTTATATATGGTTTAAGTCTTTTCTGTAAGTTTGGTTGTAAACGGATTTCGTTTTATGTGATTCGGGCATAAAATGGAAAATTTGATATTTTATGAAGTTTGAAAGAATTCATGGATTTTGAGGCTTAATTCGATGTATATGATGTTATTTTGGCTATTTTATCGCATGGATAAGTCTGTAGGATGTTTTTGAGGTTGTGTGTATATTTGGTTTGGAGCCCCAAGGGCTCGGGTGAATTTTGGATAGGCCACGGGTGCATTTGGAACTTAGAATACTGCAGAAATTGCAGCTGAGCATAGCAGGCCTGCAGGCTTTGCATTTGCGAAGCCTAGCTCGCAAATGCGAGTGGCCTTTCGCAATTGCGAAGTCAGCCCAGCCCAGCCCTTTTTTGTAAATGCGAGGATTATCATCGCAAATGCGATGTCCCTTTAATCGCAAATGCGACCTTCATTTCGCAAATGCGAAGGTCCCGCAATTCATTTGCGAACCTAGTCTTGCATTTCCCATGTTAGCAGAGGTCGGGGTTCGCAATTGCGAACCCCTGTTCGCATTTCCCATAACTGAGACCTGCAATTTTACACTTAACCGATTTTGAACCCTATTTTTCATATTTTCTCAAACCCAAACAAACTTAGGCGATTTTGCAAGAATCATTTCTCCTCCAAATCAATTGTAAGTCATTTTTAACCAACTTTCTTCAATTCTTATCATCTTTTAACATGATTTCAACTTAAAATCAAAGATTTTCATGGGAGAAATTGGGTGTTTTGGGTAGAACCTAGGTTTTTCAAAATTGGGGATTTGGACCTCAATTTGAGGTCCGATTTCAAAACAAATTATATATTTGAGTTCTTAGGGGAATGGGTAATCGGGTTTTGGTTCGAACCTCGGGTTTTGACCATGTGGGCCCGGGGGCGATTTTTGACTTTTTGGGCAAAACTTTGGGAAATTCATTTTTATGCATTCAAATTGATTCATTTAGCTTTTGTTGATATAATTAACTTGTGACTAGATTCGAGCGGATTGGTGGTGGAATCGAGGGGTAAAACTATAATTAAGACTTGAGTTGAGTTCAAAGCATCGAGGTAAGTGTTCGGTCTAACCTTAGCTTGAGGGATTAGGAGTTGAGTCATATTAGCTACTTGTTTTGTGTTGAGTACGACGTATATGCATGGTGACGAGTATCTATACGTTGGTGTCGAGCATTGTAAGCACGTGATTTTTGCTTTACGAGCAACCGCTCCAAAAGAAAATTCAAAATATATATGTGTGCGTCGTCCGTGTTAGGTTGTGATTTAACTTACTTAAACATTTTTATTTTTATGATAATTATGTTGAAGTGCTATATTGTTATTTGTTTTAATTTCATTGGTTTTATTAGTTATTTTTATTTTTATTTTTCTTTAAATTGGAAAACAAAAGAAAGTTGAAATCGGTTGGGCCCAAATAAATGAAACAAAAACAGGCCCAAACCATCACTCAGCCCAGTCCAGACCAGGCCTGCCCAGGCACCTCCTGAAACGACGTCGTTTCGGGCAAATCAATCTGAGCCGTCCGTCCCAGCCGATCTAACGGTTCATGACCTCTTTCAGCGACCCATGTTCAAACCCGACCCAAATAACCAGCCTGACCCAACCCCTCACTTAAACCAAACGACCCCGTTTAACTACCAAACGACCCCGTCTCATTTCCCACCCTCAGATCCAAGCCGTTGAGATCATATGATCTAACGGCTCAGATCCGATCAACCTCCCCATATATAAACTCAGCCCTTACCCCGCACCCCCTATACCAACCCCACCCTTCATCGTCTCCTTCCCTGAACCCTGAAACCCCCAAACCCTAGCAGCCGCCCTAGTCTCCTTCGCCATTAAAGCCGGCGGCACGAACGCCGGTGACCACCCCCTGAACACCCTAAGACCCCCTCACTCCCCTGAACACGAATCCACTAACCACGAACCTCGAATCATCTCCTATCGTCTCGAATCTGGATTTGAAGATTCGAGACAAAACTCGATCTACACCAAACCTCACCATCTTTGTATCAGCCACTCCCCTAACCTTCCTCGTGACCAAACCAAGCTTGGTTTGGTCCAAATCTACCCACAACTCCTTAAAAATTAGATCTGAAAATCCAGAACTTGAAACACATGCACCTGGGGAATCCGGCCGGTCTTGACAAGGGTTTGAGGTCTAATAGACCTTAATCAAGGTGTTCTCATGTGAGAACACCCTGATTAAAGTTTGTTCGGCCTCAAAAGTTCGAAGTTGAATCTGATTTGGGTCCATTTTGATTTCAAACTCTTTTGGTAAGTTTTCCTTTCTTTTGTTTTAGTTCTAATTAAGTTGTCAGCATGTTTCGTGGTGTTTGTTTGTTATGTTGTTATTTTTATTTCGGATTTCTTCCATCTCTGTTAAAGGCCTTTTATTTGGTCGATTGTCTTCTGTTTGTTCTGAATACTCTCTGTGATAAACATGATCGTCAGTTAGATTAATCGTCAAATGAACTAATTCATATAGGCCCAGTAATTTAACAAAAGTTGTCTGATACCCCTTAGGTCCCTGAACGTATTGTTTATGCGAGCGACTGATTATTACCTGCTATAATTAGTATAGTCGACTCGATAAATGTCGTCGATTAGTTTTCTATAACTAATGAATCGAATGAGCTAATAATGTCGCATGACTAATGAGCCTGTATTGTGATTTGAATGTTGGGCATTACCCATGAATGGTAGTTTGTAACTACATTGTAAACAATTAAAGGCCAGGTTGGGGCAGTTCTGAAATCGAATGTTCAAAGCCCAAAGTGCCCTGATGCTGCAATAGGCAGGGCAGTAATAATCCAGGGTTAACAAGGGCATTCTGGGGTGTTGAAAAAGACAGAAAAGATTAGTATAAATGGGCTGACAAGTAGGGTACTAATTTAGGATTAAACTAATACCAATGGGGAACAAGACACAAGGGTATGGGGCTTAAAATGAATAAACAAATGAGCCCATAATTCTGGATTAAACAAAAACCAGGCGTGGGGAATAAAGGGGGCTGACACCAAAAGATGCTTAGGCATGGGCTTTAAAGAGTATGGGCAGGCTGCAAGTTGCAGCAAAAAAGGCAGCTTAACTGCACTTAGTCTTTGGCTTATAAATAGGCCATTCGAAAACAAAAAGAGGGCTGGACTTTTAGTCTTCAGAAAAAAAGAGAGAAAAGGCTGGAATTTTTAGTTTTAAAGCTGAAACTTTTAGTCTAAAGAAAGGGTTACTGAGTTTAAAGAAAGCTGAATAACATAAGTTAGTTTCCAAATAGATTGTAACCAAACACTGCCTGAAAGTTGTATAAGAGTGCATATTGGTCAAGCTGTCTTGGCCAAGTTCTGTTGCTTGCATTGACTGAGTTGTTTGTGGTTGTTGAACTGGTGGTTTTACTGCATTTGAACCCTCAGTTACTGCTGCTATTTCTTTACTTTTTCCTGGGATTACTGGCTTGGCACTCGACTATTTGCTAGTCCTTGTATTCTGGGAGATCACTGTTGGTTATCTGTGGCTGTGGAAAACACTTGGTTCAGTTGGTTGTTGCTGTGTTGTTGTTGTGTATCTGTTGTTGCTGTGTTTGCTGCATACTGCCTAGCTGACCATTCCTTCCTTCTTTGTCCTCCATACCAGGTACACAATTAATACCACAAATGTAACTGAAAGTTTGAGCATGAATGCAAAAGAGAGGACCTGCAGATTGTTTTTTTTATATATGTACATGAACTGTTACTCTAAATGTCATGAAATAGTTACATTTTTGTTTGGACAATAGAAGCAGCCTACATACTAAGTATATCAATGTAGGTTAACGAATGCTAGCCTTGTATGTATACTGCTAGGTGAAAAATATGCCCAGTGTAATAAGTTGTATTTCAGACTTAGTCTGATGGTGTAGTATATTCTCTAATGTAGGCCAAATAGGAAAGCTATCCGTTTTAGTTAAAGTTCTTTCTCCTTTTGCCATATTGTCCCATAAATTGATAAACTCATTTCACAAAACAAAGAATCAGTTCAGGGCCTCAACCTCATGAAGGTCGAGCCCAAATCGAAGCAAACCAAGTAGGCTCGCGTAGAACAGGCAGAGGCCCAGGTCTGGCCTATCACGCATGGGCTGGATTTGGGCCTATAATTGTTTGTTCGGCTGACTGTACATACAGCCTCATTTCTGAAATTTTTTAGCTTTTCTGAATGTCATTACAAATAACTTGCAAGCATTTAATTAATTAGGACTATCTACTGTTTTCAATTGATAAAGACAAACACGACGAGAAACGTAGTTGTTATAGGATATCCTTTTAAAAAAAAATAATAATAATAATAATAATAAAAAATAAGAACGAGATGAGCCTCGATGAAAATAAACAAAACGCACAGACGCGGGGCCCTTGTTTAAAGGTGTATTATCAAAGCATCTAGGTTCCAGGACGGGTTGTTTAGCAAATCTCACAACTCTCCTAAAAATAACAATACGTTAGACTCTTTAGGACGCGCCTTAATAAATCTTACCTTCTTAAACTCGGGTGCGCATTTATGTGACCCAAATCCAATTCTCAACGGAGTCGAAATGTGTTTCTAATCACGGGTACATTGATTGTGACGTGGTTCGAGATGCATGTCCATGACGTTGCAAATTCATTAAAAAATAAAGAACGAGATGAGCCTCGCCAAATAAAAAATGTACACAGCTACGGGGCCCTCCAACTGTATATATATATTAAAACACTTAGAATTCGGGACAGGCCGTTTAGCAAAATTCCACGGTCCTACCCAAAATAAATACGCTAGTCGCTTTAGGCGCGCCTTTAATAAGTTAATTTCCTTAAACTCGGGTGCACATTGATGTGACCCAAATCCAAATCTCAACAGAGTCAAAGTGTGTCGACGACCACGGGTACATTGATTGTAACGTGGTTCGAGATACATTTTCACAACGTTGCAATTCTTGACAAAAACAACAGTAAATGATAAAAGCGGTTAAAAGTTAAAATTCGCACATAGGTTCATATTCGTATAAAATCAGATAATCAAGCCAAATATAACAGTTGAGCGACCGTGCTAGAACCACGGAACTCGGGAATGCCTAACACCTTCTCCCAGGTTAACAGAATTCCTTATCCAGATTTCTGGTACGCAGACTGTAATATGAAGTCATTCTTTTCCTCGATTCGGGATTAAAATTGGTGACTTGGGACACCCTAAATCTCCCAAGTGGCGACTCTGAAATAAATAAACAAATCTCGTTTCGATTGTCCTTTAATTGGAAAAAACTCCCTTGCACCCCCGCGGGTGTGTAAAAAGGAGGTGTGACAGCTCTGGCGACTCTGCTGGGGATCTTATACCCAGAACCACTGGTTCAGGGTTAAGAATTCGAGCTTAGAATAATTGTTATTATTTGGCTTTATTTATTATCTGATTATTACATGTTCTGAGCCTAATGTGCTAAATGCTGCTTTTACCGCTTTGATATTATTTGAACTGTATATAAACTGTGCCGAAACCTTTCTCTTCTTACCTCCGGGGATGTGCTCACTGGTTGAGACTCCCTATTCTGTTAGTGTCATACCCTAAATAAAAAGAGGCTCGGAAAGTTTCTAAGCCGGCTGGCCTTTTGGTTCCCGGAAAGGAGCTCCTTCCTCAGCTCGAGTTGTCCGCTCGGGTACACTGTCTAGAACACCGACCCAGGTTTTGAACATAGAATAACGTGACTTCATGCCGGATCCCTAGTAGGAACGCTTATTTGCATCATGTTGCATATGACTTAGGGGACTCAACACAGGGGTTGGGTCCGTCTAGGACTAGCAACCTGATATGAAAAGACCATTCTGATGCATCCTATTGTTTTCCGTACATTTATTTGTCTCATGCCCGCATGCTGACCGGTGTTGGGAATATTGTGAAAAAAAAGAAGAGTGAAATAACGGTTAGGAATTGATTGTTTATTGTTGAAAAAAAAAGAAAAAAACAAATACTGTCAAAACTCTGCCAAAATTTTGAAAAAAAAGTCGTTGTTCTGTTTTTCAAAAAAATAAAATGTCAATAGAAATATAGAATTTGTCTTGTCATAAAAATTAAAAAAAAAAAAAGAGATCTTATTTTTAAAATGGTTATTTTATGAAAATAATAATAAAAAGAGTCTTGTGTTGTCTTTACTTTTATTATTTGTTGCCAATATATGTATATATATATATATATGTATGAAAAGTTCAAAAGTTTTGCTTTACTTCAAAATGTATATATATCTTTATTTGTTGCAAAAGTATTTGTCTTGCTAAAGGTCTAGAAAAGTCCTTTCAGGCTCCCAGTGTTCGAAACAAAAATCTAAAATATTTTCCGTTATTGACTTCTTTAGAAAGTTTTTATATATATATACGAAAATTCACAAAAAATCGCATATATTTTTGTTTTATCAGGATAAGTGTCGTTGTTAAAATCTTATTAATAAATGTGCAGAATGAGCACGATTCCGAATGAACCCTTTTCAATCATGAATAAAATTCCCCTCCAATTGCGGCTCTGGTGGAATGATTTGGGCAAAGAAGGGCATGACGAAATCAAGAAGTATCTGAAAGGCCTCACGAGTTTGTTGGATATCAGGCCACGAGGAGATATCATAAGGGCACTAGTCCCCCACTGGGATCCTGCGCACAATGTCTTCCGTTTCTCAGATTTTGAACTTACCCCAACTTTAGAAGAAATAGCAGGGTATATCGGCAGCGCTGAGACTCCTTTGAGGCACAAATATCTGATTGCTCCAAGAGCTGTAGCAATACACCGGTTCCTGGACTCCTTAAAGATAGTCAGAACAATTCATAACCCTGACTTGGCAAAAGGTTTTTGCAGCATGAGTTTCATATATCAAAGATATGGTCACATAGGAGGATTCGACAAGCCAGAAAACCAGTTGTGCAGCAAAGGTAATCGCCAAAAGTGGGAAGAACATAGACGGATTGCTTTCATAATAACTTTCTTAGGACTACTAGTATTCCCAAGAAAAGACGGGAATATTGACATAAAGATAGCAGGGGTCGTCAGTACGTTGCTCACACAGAGTGATAGTACGTTGGCGCCCATGATAGTATCTGATATATTCCGGGCACTCACTTCTTGCAAAGCCGGAGGAAGCTTTTTCGAGGGTTGCAATTTGTTGTTGCAAATGTGGATGACCGAACACCTATGTCACCGAGCCCAGTTTCTGAGCCATGGATCCGCAGGAAAGACCTGCATAGAGGAGTTCTATACCAGAGTTAATGAAACCTACCTACCAGAAGGAGTCACAGCATGGACCTCATATTTCCATACCCTCAACGCCAGTCAAATACAATGGGCGCTAGGATGGTTATCGATCGACGAAGTCATATACATGCCAGCAGCTAGGCCCCATTTTCTCTTAATGGGACTTAAGAGCATTCAACCATACGCACCGCATCGGGTTTTAAGGCAACTTGGGAGGTATCAGATAGTGCCGAAAGATGAGGATCTGAGCATCCAGGTAATCGAGATCAGTCCCGACGGCCAGTTTCCTGAAGCAAGGGTTCGTCAAATTTGGAGCCAATGTCAATACTTAGAAGCAAATACTTGTGTAATGAATCGGGCAAAAGGGGAAGTTTCGCCCGGGTATCAGGCCTGGTACAAAGGGGAGACATCATCTGGAAGACCGACCAAAAGACCTCACCTGCAAGAATTTGCCAAATCTTCACAAGAACAGTGGGGCTGGTTGGCCAAAGAGCAGGAATATCTTGTCAAAGCAGGCAAACTGAAGCAACAAGTTCAGGATATGAGGTTTGAGTGCCAATTACAGTCTGCTGCCCACAAGGGAGAAAAGAACAAGTTAATCAGAGAAGGCGAGATCCTCAAAGCTCAGATCCAGAGAATGAAAAAAGAGGCTAATAGCCAGCTGAGAAGCCGGGCAGATAAAAGATTGATAGCAGGGTTAAAGGATCAGGTTGCGGAATGCCAGGAAGATTTGGAAAAAGCCAGGGCCAGCACGGCAAAATTGCGAACCAAGTGGGCAAAAGGTGCGATGGCTCGGAGGCAGCACCTGCAACGAGTCATAAGGGAGTATGAACTGAGCGTCGGGACATTAAGGGAAACGAATGCCTCTCTTCGAGAAAGGATCCTCAAGCGAACACGAGATGCCCAAGCCGACAGAAGGCAATGTTGCGATGCAATGACCAGAATGGAAAGGCAAATGGAGATGTTCCAGGATCAGCTTGCCAACAATGCGCAAACACTGGGATTGAAGAACCAACAGATAAGGCATTTGTTCACAGAAAGGGACAACATCCGGGGAAAGATCGACGAGATTGGGCATTACATCTACATGAGATGCCTGGCATGCGAGCAAAAGCCTCGAAAGACCCTCCTTGTTTCCATCATGGGTTGCGTCCACCGAATCATGAATGAGTTGAAAAACCTGCAGAGGGACCTCACACCAAGGGCCGCGGAAAGGCCGAATGATGCCTCGCGGGTCCCTAAGTTGGAAAATTAATCTTTGGTTGAGTCCTGTTTATTTGGCTTTGTCGTTTTTCCATATGTTATTTTCCTTTCTTTTAGTCAAAACGGGTTAAGAACTGTGGAGTCTGTACTATTGCTATTCCTTGCTTGATGTAATTTGTAATAGCAAAATTTTGAGAATGAATTTAATGATTTCACAAGAATTGTGTGTTTCTTTACTTTAAGGCAGAACTACGCCTGGTCTGATTCACGCGGGGACGTGATACGTAGGCAATCCCCATAAGATTCGACCGCTTTTAATAAATAAAAATAAAAATACAAAATAAAACACAGGGTTTCCCAAAGTACTTTAAAAAGGGATGAATGAGCAAACCGGGATGACGTATGTTGTTTGAGGCAAAGCATGTAGAAACGATTAACTGCCTAGGTGCATTGCATCCTCTATGTGTTATGATCAAATCTGTTAAGCTCTAACACTAACAAAGTTTGTTGTTGTCTGATATCAGACAGTTAGTTGTTAAAGAATTCTGGCAACACATTCATACCAAACCAGATCCAAAGGACCGGTAGCAACAAGCATGACTACTTCAGAGAATAGTAATGAGGAAGAAAGGCCGATGAGCCAGTTGCTAAAAGAGGCAATGGAAAAGATTGAAAGGATGGGACTAGAGATGCATGCAATGCAGCTAGCCCTAGCCAAAACACAAAAGAGTCCTGAAACACTGGGACACATGCCGGAGTACCCTCACTCTGGCCCTTCCACAAGCCGCCCAAATCCCCTCTATCATCAAGAAAGAAGCCCTCATGATTCCCAAGCTCCACCACCCCATCAACCTCTCCCAACACCCAATATTCCCATTTTTGTGGGACCTGCATCAGCCCCTTTGCAGCGAACGACCAGTGAGCCATTGTTTCAGGCTCACGATACACAATACTATCCCCCTGAGCCTACATTCCACGCACCGGAACCACAGGCTTACAATCCCCATTTGGAAGTACCGGCAGAGGTTGAGAAGCCGATTAAGGCCCCTGAACAGGATGAAGTGTTGAGAAAGTTCAAAAGCCTGGAGCAATCCTTCAGGAACTTACACGGGCTGGGCAATCAAGTCAGCGTGGCATACAAAGATCTGTGCCCTTTCCCAGATGTCCAACTCCCGGCTGGGTTCAAGATGCCCAAGTTTGATTTATATGAAGGGCACGGTGATCCCATGGCACATTTGCGGGGATTCTGTAGCAAAATGAGAGGGGCAGGAGGCAAGGATGAGCTTTTGATAGCTTATTTCGGCCAAAGTCTGAGCGGATCTGCACTGGAATGGTATACCAGGCAGGATTTCAGCAGGTGGTACACGTGGGATGACCTGGCGCAGGCTTTTGCAGGTCATTTCCAGTACAATCTGGAGATAGTTCCTGACCGTCTCACGTTACTGAGAACTGGGAAGAAACCCGGGGAAAGTTTTCGCGAGTTCGGGTTCCGCTGGAGAGAACAAGCAGCTAGGGTCGATCCTCCCATGAGAGAGGGAGAGATGGTAGACTACTTTTTGCAGACATTGGATCCAACCTACTTTGGTCACTTGGTGACAACGGTTGGAAAATCTTTCAACGAGGTGGTCAAAATAGGGGTCATGATAGAAGAAGGTTTGAGGTCGGACAAGATCTTAAACTATTCGGCACTTAAGGCCACAACCCAGGCTATTCAAAGCGGCACGGGAGGTGCGCTAAGAAGAAAGAAAGAAGAGGTTGCCACGATCGAGGCAGGCAGTTGGTCCAGGGCTGGCAGGCCGCACTACAACCAACCCAGGCCTCACAGGTCAAACTACCCATACAACCCACCACAAAATTTCTATCCACCTCGAGAACCACATTGTTCCGTACACCAAGCCCAGGTATACACTCAGCCTCCGGTTCGCCCACAATGGCGCGCACCGGCTCCCCAGAACATATATGCACCACCACAAA
Organism: Nicotiana sylvestris; assembly: GCF_000393655.2. Taxonomy (NCBI): domain Eukaryota; kingdom Viridiplantae; phylum Streptophyta; class Magnoliopsida; order Solanales; family Solanaceae; genus Nicotiana; species Nicotiana sylvestris. The sequence continues at coordinate 16,426,578 of NC_091064.1, forward strand.
ACACCTACCCTCCACCAAGGGCATATAGAAACCCTTCAGGGGCAGGTTTCCGGGGAAATCCAGATGCTAGGAATGACAGGTTGCGGAAGCAAAGAACCTTCACCGAACTGGGAGAAACCTACACCGCTGTGTTCCACAAGCTGCGGCAATTGGGTTTGGTTAGTCCTGTCCATACTCGGGAACCAAATCCCCCGCCTCAGAATTTGGATCGTTCAATCAGTTGTGAATACTGTTCAGGGATGCTCGGGCACGATACCGAGAAGTGCTGGAAGTTAAGGCATGCCATACAGGATCTTATTGACACCAATAAGATCGAGGTCCAGACACCGGAGGCTCCTAACATCAACCAAAACCCACTGCCAGCGCACCACGAAACTCACATGATTGAGTTGGTGTGTGAGGGAGGAGAATTAAGAAAACCCTCACAAACAGTGATGATGATCCAAGCCGCCCCGAAAGAAGTCTTAGCCAGTGGAGGAACGAGTGTACAGTCGCAGGGAGAAGGCGTCAAGCCGGTAGTGATATGGGGGAAAAGCCCATCCGTCATAGCAAGCAAACCCGAGCCAAGCAAGTTGGTAATACCAGGGATCCTGCCCACACCGGCAGTCATGTTGAAAGGGGTATGTAGAGAACGGGTGACCATAAAGCCTGTGGTCCAACTGCCAATGATTGACAGCAAGGCGGTGCCTTGGAAATATGAAAAAGCAGTGGTGACGTACCAAGGAAAACCGGTGGAAGAAGTCAGTTGTGAAGCGCAAGGGCTGACTCGATCAGGTCGATGTTTTGCTCCGGTGGAGCTAAGAAAAACCAACCCAGTGGCAACCAAGAAGCCAGTGTCAGAAGAAGAGGCTGAAGAATTCCTGAGGAAGATGAAAGTACAAGACTATTCTGTGGTTGAGCAGCTGAGAAAAACACCTGCCCAGATCTCACTATTGTCATTACTCCTCCATTCCGAGGAACATCGTCGGGCCCTGTTAAAGATATTGAACGAGGCCCATGTACCCAGTGAGATTTCTGTAAACCACCTGGAAACCATTGCTAGCAAGATTTTCGAGGTGAACAGAGTGACATTCTCAGATGATGACCTGCCGGTGGAAGGTACGGAGCATAACAAAGCTCTATACCTAGCTGTCAAATGTGAAGACTCGGTGGTAACCCGAGTATTGGTGGATAACGGCTCAAGCGCCAATATTTGTCCATTATCCACCCTGGACCAGTTAAAGATTGACCGTGGAAGAATCCGGGAGAATAGCATCTGTGTCCGGGGGTTTGACGGAAACGGAACCGCCACTGTGGGGGATGTTGTACTTGAACTGACCATTGGTCCGGTCCTGTTTACCATGGAATTCCAGGTATTGGATGCCATGGTATCTTACAACTTGCTGTTAGGACGACCCTGGATTCATGCAGCTAAAGCGGTGCCTTCCACCCTACATCAGACAGTGAAGTTCGAGTGGGAAAGACAAGAGGTCGTGTTGCACGGCGAGGATACAACAGGCACCATGGGCGGAACCATTGTGCCTTTCATAGAGACCACTGATGACAAGGGTCCTTGGGTCTACCAGATTCTCGATACAGGGTCGGCCAACAAAATCTCTGAAGGAGAAATCATCCCGCACCCTAGGGTAGCTGCCGCAACAGTCATGATGGTATCGGAGATGCTGGGTAACGGATTTGTGCCGGGAAAAGGCCTGGGAGTTGAACTTCAAGGGATAGTCCAACCTGTTTCCCTTCCTAAGAATCTGGAAACCTTCGGGTTGGGGTTCAAACCAACCGCAGCAGACAGGAAGGAGGCGCGAAGAATGAAGAAGAGGGTCTGGTTTCTGCCTAAACCAGTGCCACGCCTCTCAAGGTCTTTTGTTAAAGCAAGTGCCAAGGGGTCAGCGATCCCAAAGATTCGAGGACCTTTGATCGGTATAAATGAAGACCTCAATCAGAGTTTTGAGAGGCTATTTGCGGATGTCAGTATGGTGGAAGCTGGAGAAGGTTCCAGCAGAGCAGAGATACAATTTGTGGGGCCTGAGGCCAAGACCAACAATTGGACGGTTACTCCTCTTCCTGTCCGAGGGGAGTCTTGGTAGTAGGCTTTGATTAATGTTTTGTTTGTTTGTTTGTTTGATCGGATTATTCAAGGGTGTAATCCCAATTTTACTTTCGTTGTGTAAAAGTGTGAACCCTTTTTTATCCTGCAAATTTAATAAAGTTCTTTTCTTTTGTCCCATTTTAATTTCTTGTTTTGTTCTTTTTCTTTCTGAACAGTTCTCTTTTTACTGGTCCTAATGACATGGCATGCACAGCGGATCTTCGACCTAGTCTAATAAATCAATCTGAATCTGACTCAATGATGCAAGAGGTCGTTTGTGATAATGAATCCGAATGTGATGAAGGGGAAGCCTTCGAAGAAATAAACCGAGAACTGTGCCAATTTGAAGAGAAACCCAAGCCTAACCTAAATGACACTGAGGCTGTAAACCTAGGAGACGCTGATAACATCCAAGAGACCAAAATTAGCATCCACATTGAGCCGAATGTCAAAGCAGAATTGATCGAAACTCTCAGGGAATTCAAAGATGTTTTTGCATGGTCCTATGATGATATGCCTGGATTGAGCACCAATTTAGTGGTTCACAAACTACCCACTGACCCGGCATACCCTCCGGTCAAGCAAAAACTAAGGAAATTTAAAACAGAAATGAGTGTAAAAATCAAAGAAGAAGTGATCAAGCAGTTGCAATCGAAGGTCATTCGGGTCACTCGATATCCCGAATGGTTGGCCAATGTGGTACCAGTCCCAAAAAAGGATGGAAAAATCAGGGTGTGCGTGGATTACCGCAACCTCAACAAAGCAAGTCCCAAGGACAATTTTCCGCTACCCAACATTCATATCTTAATCGACAATTGCGCAGGGCGCGAGATTGGATCCTTTGTGGATTGCTATGCAGGTTATCATCAGATCCTAATGGACGAAAGAGGATGCTGAGAAGACAGCGTTTATTACGCCATGGGGAACCTACTGCTATCGGGTAATGCCATTCGGGTTAAAGAACGCCGGGGCAACGTACATGCGAGCAATGACTGCTGTGTTTCATGACATGATACACAAAGAAATAGAGGTGTACGTCGATGATGTGATCATCAAATCTTGGCGTCAGGAGGACCATGTAGCAGACCTAAGGAGATTTTTCCAAAGACTCCGGAGGTATGATATCAAGCTTAACCCGGCCAAATGCGCATTCGGGGTTCCATCAGGAAAGTTGCTAGGATTCATCGTCAGTCGACGGGGGATTGAGTTAGACCCATCCAAAATTGAATCCATCCGAGATTTGCCACCACCAAGGAACAAAACAGAGGTAATGAGTCTGCTGGGTAGACTCAATTACATCAGCAGGTTCATCGCTCAACTCACAGCAACTTGTGAGCCCATATTTCGATTGCTGAGAAAGGATGCTGCGGTAGGTTGGACAGCAGAGTGTCAGGAAGCTTTCGACCAAATCAAAGGGTATCTGTCTAATCCACCCATATTGGTCCCACCTAAGCCCGGGAAACCCCTAATCCTTTACCTGACGGTCTTGGAAAACTCATTTGGTTGTGTACTGGGGCAACATGACGACTCAGGGAGGAAGGAGCAAGCCATCTACTATCTTAGCAAGAAATTCACAGTGCATGAGGTCAAGTACACTCAACTCGAGAAAACGTGCTGCGCCCTAACTTGGGTAGCTCAGAAGTTGAAGCACTACCTGTCTTCATATACTACTTATCTCATATCCCGCTTGGACCCATTGAAGTATATCTTTCAGAAACCTATGCCCACGGGAAGGTTGGCAAAATGGCAAATTCTGCTCACAGAGTTTGATATCATCTACGTGACGAGGACGGCCATGAAAGCCCAGGCGCTGGCAGACCATTTGGCAGAGAATCCCGTTGATGAAAAATACGAGCCCTTAAGAACGTATTTTCCTGACGAAGAGGTAATGCATACAAATGAGTTGGAATTACCTGAGGAACCGGGTTGGAAGCTTTTCTTCGATGGAGCTGCAAACGCAAAAGGGGTTGGAATAGGAGCAGTACTCATTTCTGAAACAGGACGGCATTATCCTGTCACGGCTCAACTACGCTTCTATTGCACCAACAATATGGCCGAATATGAGGCTTGCATTCTGGGTCTGCGCTTGGCTGCTGACATGGATGTCCAAGACGTCTTGGTCTTGGGAGACTCGGACCTCTTGGTACATCAAATTCAGGGTGAATGGGAAACACGAGATCTAAAGCTCATACCATACCGACAATGCTTGCATGATCTGAGCAAGAAATTTCGATCGGTAAAGTTCAAACACATCCCGAGAGTTCACAATGAGGTTGCGGATGCCTTAGCCACCTTAGCATCAATGCTGCACCACCCTGACAAAATGTATGTTGATCCTCTGCACATCCAAGTCCGTGATCAGCACGCCTACTGCAATGCCATAGAAGAAGAAGCGGATGGCGAACCCTGGTTTCATGATATCAAGGAATACCTCAGGATGGGGATATATCCAGAACATGCCTCTGGAGACCAAAAAAGAGCCCTTCGGCGTTTGTCGAATGGTTTCTTCCTCAGTGGAGGAGTATTGTACAAAAGAACCCCGGATTTGGGATTGTTGAGATGCATAGATGCCGGGCAGGCAACGACGGTTATGGCGGAAGTACATGCCGGAGTTTGTGGGCCACACATGAGCGGATATATATTGGCAAGAAAGATCCTTCGAACAGGGTGTTATTGGCTAACCATGGAACACGACTGTATCACTTTCGTAAGGAAATGCCATCAGTGCCAGATACATGGAGATTTGATTCATTCTCCGCCAACAGAGTTACATACGATGTCAGCACCCTGGCCGTTTGTAGCATGGGGCATGGATGTCATTGGGCCCATCGAGCCAGCAGCGTCCAACGGTCATAGGTTCATTCTAGTGACCATTGATTACTTCACCAAATGGGTTGAGGCTAAAACCTTCAAATCAGTAACTAAGAAGGCAGTGGTGGACTTTGTTCACTCCCATATCATCTGCAGATTTGGGATCCCAAAAGTGATCATCACGGATAACGGTGCGAATCTTAATAGCAGCTTGATGAGAGAGGTATGCCAACAATTCAAGATTACACACCGCAATTCCACCCCATATCGTCCTAAGGCAAATGGAGCAGTCGAAGCAGCCAATAAGAATATCAAGAAGATACTGCGAAAAATGGTGGAAGGGTCCAGACAGTGGCACGAGAAATTGCCCTTTGCTTTGTTGGGTTACCGCACTACCGTCCGGACTTCCATAGGCACAACTCCTTATTTGTTGGTGTATGGAACTGAGGCCGTGATACCAGCGGAGGTCGAAATTCCATCCCTCCGAATTGTCGCTGAAGCCGGGATTGATGATGATGAATGGGTAAAAGCTCGATTGGAACAGTTGAGCCTGATAGATGAGAAAAGATTGGCAGCAGTGTGCCATGGTCAACTGTATCAGAAGAGAATGGCAAGAGCATATAACAAGAAGGTGCGCCCCAGGAAGTTTGAGGTAGGGCAGCAGGTGTTAAAGAAGATCCTCCCACATCAGGTCGAGGCAAAAGGCAAATTCGCCCCAAATTGGCAAGGGCCTTATATCGTGACCAGAGTATTGTCCAACGGTGCTTTGTGTTTGACAGATGTCGAAGGTAGATGTGTCGACATGGCTATCAATTCAGATGCAGTCAAGAGATATTATGCGTAATTTTTTTATTATGGCAATTTTTGGTTTATTCGTTTGTATTTGGCATTTGTTGAATAATGAGATGACGGAGGCAATTCTTTCTTCTATCCAAACACTTTTAACCTTTGCTTCCCCCTTCGAGCCTAAGTAATTCTTTCATGTCCCTCTTTTGGAATCACTAATGGGAAAGATATGAAAAAAGAGAGAAAGAAAATGAAAAAGAAAAAAAAAGAAAAAAAAAAGAAAAAGAAAAAAAAGAAAAAAAAGAAGAAGATGAAATCATAAAGAAATACAAAACCGTGGGAACTACGTTTGACCTGATTCCTCAAAGAGGATACGTAGGCGCCTCACGGCTCGATCATAGTATGCATCATAATAAATATAGGATGCATAATGTACATAGTGTGCATAATAGACGCAGCGTGCGTAACGCACGTAGCACAACATAAGAGTAAAAAATAAATAAATTCCCCAAGCAAGAAAACTGGGGCAGAAGTTATGTTTTAAAAATTCCAACAAAGGTTTGATTCCAAAAGTTGTAGCACATCACCCATCAAATTATTTTCATTTTTTATAGCCTTTCTTTAACCCCACACCAAAACCAACATCAACGTCCAAAAGACCTCCCGATCAATGTTCAAGAGATGTCGAGTCAGGCGAATAAGACCGAGAATAATACACCAAGCCCCAGCAAAGAAGAGGATCGTAAGATTGGGAACGAATTGATAGTCAAAGGAATCTCCAGAAAAGAGGGTCGTATCTACAACACCCCGATTCCTCGAAAGAAATAAAATGAGAGAGTCTCATCGGTGAAAACCTTCGCAGGCACCGAGAGGCGATGTAAGATGAGGGATATAAAATGAGAGAGTCTTATTGGTGAAAACCTTCACAGGCACCATAAGGCGCCGGGAGATGAGAGAAAAGAGAGAGTCTCATTAGTGAAAACCCCTCGAAGGGCACTATGAGGCGACGAGACAGATCAGCGAAGCTACCACATTAGAAACGAAGTGAACACTCCTTTATCATCCCCAGCAAGTCAAACCATCGGGCAAATCAATTGATACAAATAGACTGGGTCGGAATCTATGGTGCACGCCATGATCACGGGGACCAGTTGTGTCCTCCAGATAAGTTCTTTTGATTGTCTCCTCCCACAAAATATTGGTTCAGAAAGATTTTCTCCTTTCCATATCTTTATTTCTTTTCCTAAAATGTGTCTTTAAAGGATTTTTCAAAGCTTACTACCAGAAACCGAAGGGGAATTCATCCAATGCAGGATAATACAAACAGTCTTAAAGGCCGGCCCCAGGCAATGCAGGGATTGTGCTCGGAAATGTTGGAAGAAGTATGCTCCAAAAGGGAGTGGTTTCAGGAGTTAGAAGCAGACTCCCACATCATGTGTTTAAAGAGAAAGCAGAGTAGGGGATAAACTGAAAACCAATCCCCAGCAGGCTAGAGACCCCCAACAGGCAACTTTGCCCGCCAACCAATTATGGGGACAAAGAGCAAGAAAAGAGGAAGAGAGAAAAATTGCTCGCCAGAAAGGCACCCTCTACCACCACGATAAAAACTAATTAAATCCTTTTGTCTGTTGCAGGGGAACAGAGGATTGATGAGGGCAGCAAGATGCAATGCCATGGAAGTCACCAAAAACCGGGGCAGAAAATTTTCTGCCGATTGTCGAAAATTTTCTCGGAAGAACGGGGAAACAATTTCAATACATTTAAGTTCTAGGTCGCCCACCAGTATAATGCGGGAATACTTTTAAGTTCTAGGTCGCCCACCAGTATAATGCGGGAATACTTTTAAGTTCTAGGTCGCCCACCAGTATAATGCGGGAATACTTTTAAGTTCTAGGTCGCCCACCAGTATAATGAGGGAATACTTTTAAGTTCTAGGTCGCCCACCAGTATAATGCGGGAATACATTTAAGTTCTAGGTCGCCCACCAGTATAATGCGGGAATACTTTTAAGTTCTAGGTCGCCCACCAGTATAATGCGGGAATACTTTTAAGTTCTAGGTCGCCCACCAGTATAATGCGGGAATACATTTAAGTTCTAGGTCGCCCACCAGTATAATGCGGGAATACTTTTAAGTTCTAGGTCGCCCACCAGTATAATGCGGGAATACATTTAAGTTCTAGGTCGCCCACCAGTATAATGCGGGAATACTTTTAAGTTCTAGGTCGCCCACCAATATAATGAGGGAATACTTTTAAGTTCTAGGTCGCCCACCAGTATAATGCGGGAATACATTTAAGTTCTAGGTCGCCCACCAGTATAATGCGGGAATACTTTTAAGTTCTAGGTCGCCCACTAGTATAATGCGGGAATACATTTAAGTTCTAGGTCGCCCACCAGTATAATGCGGGAATACTTTTAAGTTCTAGGTCGCCCACCAGTATAATGCGGGAATACATTTAAGTTCTAGGTCGCCCACCAGTATAATGCGGGAATACTTTTAAGTTCTAGGTCGCCCACCAGTATAATGCGGGAATACTCTTTAGCTCTAGATTTTGGAATCAGTCACCCCACCTGGAGACGGAAGGGTACAACAGAGAGCCCCAAACGGGAAACAATAAAATCCCCAGCACCAAGAAGCAGACAACTGCAGAGGCAAGTGTGCAATTCAAAAGGAAAAAGGAACGCATCTCAAAAGAAGCAGTTTGGAAACGTTGTAGCATGCCCAGCATGACGATGCTGATGAAGAAACATACCACTGAAGAAACCATTGGAAGATTTAAAGAAGAAAGCCGTGTCCCCAGCGGATCAAGCAAAGTAATGTAAACTGGCATTCAAACGTCAGCAAAGGACCAGCATCATCTCCCAAAGTCACAAGATAAAGGCATCGGAGGAGAGTGTTAGCCGACAAGAAAGCAAAGCAACAAGAACAAGTTGAAGATGGATAAGATTTTAGGATCCTCAATTTAGCTTAGCTTCTTGTTTTCCTTTTAGAGCAATGTAATAGGGAGATCGGTTGAGCAGTAGCATCCTACAGCAGTATACAACAGCGCACAACAGCAGCACGCAATACAGTCACACGGTAGTCCCAGCTACCAAAATTTCCCGAACTACATTGACCTGATTCCTGTTTCAGTCCAGGATATGTAGGAAACCTCTGAAGCAAAGGTTCGGTCAAATCTCCCTCAAAAAATGCTTCACACGGAGTATTCGGACGGGCAAAAATCGCTCGCTTATCTTTGCGCGAAAACCCTTCGTGTCTTCGTGCAAAGAGGGGCAGCTGTAAGCACGTGATTTTTGCTTTACGAGCAACCGCTCCAAAAGAAAATTCAAAATATATATGTGTGCGTCGTCCGTGTTAGGTTGTGATTTAACTTACTTAAACATTTTTATTTTTATGATAATTATGTTGAAGTGCTATATTGTTATTTGTTTTAATTTCATTGGTTTTATTAGTTATTTTTATTTTTATTTTTCTTTAAATTGGAAAACAAAAGAAAGTTGAAATCGGTTGGGCCCAAATAAATGAAACAAAAACAGGCCCAAACCATCACTCAGCCCAGTCCAGACCAGGCCTGCCCAGGCACCTCCTGAAACGACGTCGTTTCGGGCAAATCAATCTGAGCCGTCCGTCCCAGCCGATCTAACGGTTCATGACCTCTTTCAGCGACCCATGTTCAAACCCGACCCAAATAACCAGCCTGACCCAACCCCTCACTTAAACCAAACGACCCCGTTTAACTACCAAACGACCCCGTCTCATTTCCCACCCTCAGATCCAAGCCGTTGAGATCATATGATCTAACGGCTCAGATCCGATCAACCTCCCCATATATAAACTCAGCCCTTACCCCGCACCCCCTATACCAACCCCACCCCTCACTCGTCTCCTTCCCTGAACCCTGAAACCCCCAAACCCTAGCAGCCGCCCTAGTCTCCTTCGCCATTAAAGCCGGCGGCACGAACGCCGGTGACCACCCCCTGAACACCCTAAGACCCCCTCACTCCCCTGAACACGAATCCACTAACCACGAACCTCGAATCATCTCCTATCGTCTCGAATCTGGATTTGAAGATTCGAGACAAAACTCGATCTATACCAAACCTCACCATCTTTGTATCAGCCACTCCCCTAACCTTCCTCGTGACCAAACCAAGCTTGGTTTGGTCCAAATCTACCCACAACTCCTTAAAAATTAGATCTGAAAATCCAGAACTTGAAACACATGCACCTGGGGAATCCGGCCGGTCTTGACAAGGGTTTGAGGTCTAATAGACCTTAATCAAGGTGTTCTCATGTGAGAACACCCTGATTAAAGTTTGTTCGGCCTCAAAAGTTCGAAGTTGAATCTGATTTGGGTCCGTTTTGATTTCAAACTCTTTTGGTAAGTTTTCCTTTCTTTTGTTTTAGTTCTAATTAAGTTGTCAGCATGTTTCGTGGTGTTTGTTTGTTATGTTGTTATTTTTATTTCGGATTTCTTCCATCTCTGTTAAAGGCCTTTTATTTGGTCGATTGTCTTCTGTTTGTTCTGAATACTCTCTGTGATAAACATGATCGTCAGTTAGATTAATCGTCAAATGAACTAATTCATATAGGCCCAGTAATTTAACAAAAGTTGTCTGATACCCCTTAGGTCCCTGAACGTATTGTTTATGCGAGCGACTGATTATTACCTGCTATAATTAGTATAGTCGACTCGATAAATGTCGTCGATTAGTTTTCTATAACTAATGAATCGAATGAGCTAATAATGTCGCATGACTAATGAGCCTGTATTGTGATTTGAATGTTGGGCATTACCCATGAATGGTAGTTTGTAACTACATTGTAAACAATTAAAGGCCAGGTTGGGGCAGTTCTGAAATCGAATGTTCAAAGCCCAAAGTGCCCTGATGCTGCAATAGGCAGGGCAGTAATAATCCAGGGTTAACAAGGGCATTCTGGGGTGTTGAAAAAGACAGAAAAGATTAGTATAAATGGGCTGACAAGTAGGGTACTAATTTAGGATTAAACTAATACCAATGGGGAACAAGACACAAGGGTATGGGGCTTAAAATGAATAAACAAATGAGCCCATAATTCTGGATTAAACAAAAACCAGGCGTGGGGAATAAAGGGGGCTGACACCAAAAGATGTTTAGGCATGGGCTTTAAGGGGTATGGGCAGACTGCAAGTTGCAGATGGGGGGGGGCAGCCTAGCTGCACTTAGTCTTTGGCTTATAAATAGGCCATTCGAAAACAAAAAGAGGGCTGGACTTTTAGTCTTCAGAAAAAAAAAAGAGAAAAGGCTGGAATTTTTAGTTTTAAAGCTGAAACTTTTAGTCTAAAGAAAGGTTTACTGAGTTTAAAGAAAGCTGAATAACATAAGTTAGTTTCCAAATAGATTGTAACCAAACACTGCCTGAAAGTTGTATAAGAGTGCATATTGGTCAAGCTGTCTTGGCCAAGTTCTGTTGCTTGCATTGACTGAGTTGTTTGTGGTTGTTGAACTGGTGGTTTTACTGCATTTGAACCCTCAGTTACTGCTGCTATTTCTTTACTTTTTCCTGGGATTACTGGCTTGGCACTCGACTATTTGCTAGTCCTTGTATTCTGGGAGATCACTGTTGGTTATCTGTGGCTGTGGAAAACACTTGGTTCAGTTGGTTGTTGCTGTGTTGTTGTTGTGTATCTGTTGTTGCTGTGTTTGCTGCATACTGCCTAGCTGACCATTCCTTCCTTCTTTGTCCTCCATACCAGGTACACAATTAATACCACAAATGTAACTGAAAGTTTGAGCATGAATGCAAAAGAGAGGACCTGCAGATTGTTTTTTTTATATATGTACATGAACTGTTACTCTAAATGTCATGAAATAGTTACATTTTTGTTTGGACAATAGAAGCAGCCTACATACTAAGTATATCAATGTAGGTTAACGAATGCTAGCCTTGTATGTATACTGCTAGGTGAAAAATATGCCCAGTGTAATAAGTTGTATTTCAGACTTAGTCTGATGGTGTAGTATATTCTCTAATGTAGGCCAAATAGGAAAGCTATCCGTTTTAGTTAAAGTTCTTTCTCCTTTTGCCATATTGTCCCATAAATTGATAAACTCATTTCACAAAACAAAGAATCAGTTCAGGGCCTCAACCTCATGAAGGTCGAGCCCAAATCGAAGCAAACCAAGTAGGCTCGCGTAGAACAGGCAGAGGCCCAGGTCTGGCCTATCACGCATGGGCTGGATTTGGGCCTATAATTGTTTGTTCGGCTGACTGTACATACAGCCTCATTTCTGAAATTTTTTAGCTTTTCTGAATGTCATTACAAATAACTTGCAAGCATTTAATTAATTAGGACTATCTACTGTTTTCAATTGATAAAGACAAACACGACGAGAAACGTAGTTGTTATAGGATATCCTTTTAAAAAAAAATAATAATAATAAAAAATAAGAACGAGATGAGCCTCGATGAAAATAAACAAAACGCACAGACGCGGGGCCCTTGTTTAAAGGTGTATTATCAAAGCATCTAGGTTCCAGGACGGGTTGTTTAGCAAATCTCACAACTCTCCTAAAAATAACAATACGTTAGACTCTTTAGGACGCGCCTTAATAAATCTTACCTTCTTAAACTCGGGTGCGCATTTATGTGACCCAAATCCAATTCTCAACGGAGTCGAAATGTGTTTCTAATCACGGGTACATTGATTGTGACGTGGTTCGAGATGCGTGTCCATGACGTTGCAATTTCATTTAAAAAAAAATTTGAGATGAGCCTCGCCAAATAAAAAATGTACACAGCTACGGGGCCCTCCAACTGTATATATATATTAAAACACTTAGAATTCGGGACAGGCCGTTTAGCAAAATTCCACGGTCCTACCCAAAATAAATACGCTAGTCGCTTTAGGCGCGCCTTTAATAAGTTAATTTCCTTAAACTCGGGTGCACATTGATGTGACCCAAATCCAAATCTCAACGGAGTCAAAGTGTGTCGACGACCACGGGTACATTGATTGTAACGTGGTTTGAGATACATTTTCACAACGTTGCAATTCTTGACAAAAACAACAGTAAATGATAAAAGCGGTTAAAAGTTAAAATTCGCACATAGGTTCATATTCGTATAAAATCAGATAATCAAGCCAAATATAACAGTTGAGCGACCGTGCTAGAACCACGGAACTCGGGAATGCCTAACACCTTCTCCCAGGTTAACAGAATTCCTTATCCGGATTTCTGGTACGCAGACTGTAATATGGAGTCATTCTTTTCCTCGATTCGGGATTAAAATTGGTGACTTGGGACACCCTAAATCTCCCAAGTGGCGACTCTGAAATAAATAAACAAATCTCGTTTCGATTGTCCTTTAATTGGAAAAAACTCCCTTGCACCCCCGCGGGTGTGTAAAAAGGAGGTGTGACAAGCATGACCGTGGGTCCTAAATTGATAATTGTTGTATTCTTAATCGATTCTATGAAAGTTTTGATTGATGATTCTCGATATTGACCAAGGATTTAGTTTATTTCCGTTGACTTTAGTTATGACTGAGTATTGGTATAAATTGTGTCAAGTAGAAGTTGAATAAGATTGGTTATAGCTGACTCTCCCTTGTCGGGACGTTTGAGTTGATATTATTATTTTCCTTGCTGGAAAGTTATTACTTTGCTTTTGTTCCCTTGCCGGGAAGTTATTATATTGTTTTGTTCCCTTGCTGGGATTGTATTGTTATATTGTGTTGGATTGAAATGGGAGTGGGTGGTACGCCTACCACAAGTTAATGATAAAATGGGAGCGGGTAGTACGCCTACCACAAGTTATTGATGAAATGGGAGCGGGTGGTACGCCTACCACAAGATATGATGAAATGGGAGCGGGTGGTACGCCTATCACAAGATATGACGAATGGGAGCGGGTGATACGCCTACCACAAGATATAATGAAATGGGAGCGGGTGGTACGCCTACCACAAGAGTTAATGAAATGGGAGCGGGTGGTATGCCTACCACGAGGTATAAGAAATGGGATCGGGTTTGCACGCCTGCAGCAAGATGAAATTGAAAATGAAAGTTGCCTTTATTTCCATTTATCCGTGTTAGAAGTTAAGTTGTAGTTTCCATATTATTCTTGATATGCTGCTTTAACTGCTATCCCCAAAGCATGTTTCCCTTCCCTAGCTTTAATTGCTTATTACTTGTTTACTTTTCCGCCATATATTATATAACTGCACAGGTTATCTGGAGTCTGGTCCTAGCCTCGTCACTACCTCGCCGGGGTTAGGCCAGACACTTACCAGCACATGGGGTCGGTTGTGCTGATACTACACTCTGTGTTCTTTTGCACAGATCCAGGTACCGGACAACACCAGTAGCTCGGGAGCCAGCCTTCAGTCCACCGAGACACCGAGGTAGCCTTGCAGGCGTCCGCATGCCCGGCGTCTCCTCTATTTTATATTTCATTCTGTTATCTCATGTATTCGAGACAAACAGTGTTATATTTCTTTCAAACGGTTGTATTTAGTACTCTTAGTAGTCCGTGAGTGACGTGACACCAGTTCTTAGGTAGAGACATATGTTGATTTTCGCATTATTGTTCAGCTTATTTAATTTAAGTCTTCCACTTTAATTTCATATTTCCGCTGTTATTTAAATATTTAACACTTGTTATGAATTATAAAAAGGATTTAAAATAAAGGAGTTAGGAGTTTATGATTTGTGGCTTGCCTAGCTTCTACGAGTAGGCGCCATCACGACCCCCGAGGGTGAAAAATTCGGGTCATGACACATCACCTTCTAACCACCTCTGTCGAAATGTACTATGTAAGAAATAAGTATCATCTAGTATTTTGAAACTATTACTCCCTCCGTTTCAATTTATGTGAACCCATTTGACTGGGCACAGAGTTTAAGAAAAGAGAGAAGACTTTTGAACTTGTGGTGTAAAATGAGGCACATATATTTTGTGTGGCTATAAATCATTGCATAAAGGTAAATTGTTTCCAAATAAGGAAAGGGGTCATTCTTTTTGGCACAAACCAAAAAGGAAATAGGTTCCCATAAATTGAAACGGAGGGAGTATCATAAAAGTAAATCTTTGTGACATGACAGAAGAAAATAGACTCTAGATAGGATTTTCAATTGTAAATTTCATTACTTGTATATCTTTTCTATACATCAGCATGTTGCTATTTATACAAGTATTTCAATGAATAAAAGAAATGCTAAATAAAATAAAAATCCCTAACTAACTCTGACAAATCTAACCAAATATGTACAACTATACACTATCTAGAAGCTTCTAATATTCCCTAAGATAAGAACATAAATTGATCAAAACAATTACAATCTGATGAGGCATTTTGGGATTGAGAGAAGAAATGGCAATAAGGCCCAAATACTTGTTACATCCAAATCGTGTGGCTTAGGCCCAAAGTGTTTTAACCCAATAAGCATATTGAAGTTAAATGACTTTGGACCACTTCAGAGATTTGCCTTAGTTTTCTCCATTTCTTCCAACTTCTCTTCTAAAAACACTGCTCCGACAGAGGCTCCGGCAACACCCCCCCCCCTCAAGTGGGAGATCGGTGATCGGACTCCCGGCTTGCTCAAAAAATGTCGATGAACCGTGAAAATATCTGCGATCTGGGAAGAAGATGGTACAAAAGAAAGAGATATAAGACCATCATGGAGTTTCTCACGAACAAAATGACAAGCAAGTTCGATGTGCTTCGTTCTTTCGTGAAAGGCGGGATTTTTAGCAATGTAGATGGCTGCTTAGTTATCACAGTGTAAGGAGACCAGAAGGGAAGGCGGAACAGAAAAATCTGCAAGAAGGCGAACAACCCAAGCTATTTCGGCAACAAGACGACTCATAGAACGGTATTCCGCTTCAGCCGAAGATAGAGAAATGACAGGTTGCTTCTTGGATTTTCAAGAGATTGGACAACCTCCAAAACTGAGAAAAAATCCACTGACAGACCTTTGGCTATCTGAGCAGGCTGCCCAATCGGCGTCACAATAAGCAAGGAGATGAAAGCTCTGCTCAGATGAGAGGAAAAGCCCAAGACCGGGATCATTTCGAATGTATCGAAGAGTATGTAAAGCTGCCTGAAGATGTCCAGAACATGGAGATTGCATAAATTGGCTAAGATGTTGCACAACATAAGCCAAATCAGGTCGAGTATGAGTCAAAAAATCAACTTTCCCATTAATCTTTGATAAACAGTTGGATTCGGCAAAGGTTCACCAGAATTTGATGAAAGTTTGACTGCGGGATCGAGTGGACTGGTGACGCGTCAATCTGCAATAGAAGGATATTCAGAGAGTAAATCAAGGGTAAATTTGCGTTGAGTGACAAACAGACCTCCAGGTTCATTCATAAGCTCCATGCCCCAAAAATAGCTTGCTTTTCCCAATTCTTTGATTCTAAATTCAGAATTAAGGAATGATTTTAAGTCACTAATTTCTCCCATGTCATTTCCAGTCAGCAAAATGTCGTCGACATATACGGCCAGGATGGTGATCAGGATCCCGGAAGATTTAACAAATAGAGAGTAGTCATTGAGTGAAGAAATAAAACCTCGTGACCCCAAGGCAGATGAAAGACGAGCATACCACTGACGCGATGCCTATTTGATCCCATAAAGCGATTTGCGAAGTAGACAAACATGTGAAGGTGATGGAGAAGGAACTCTAGGAGGCAACTGCATAAACACTTCTTCACTCAAATCGCCATGAAGAAATGCATTGTTGACGTCCAATTGGCACAAAGACCAGTTCTTTTTGACAGCAATGCTCAAAAGACAACGGATGGTTGTCATTTTAACAACAGGTGGGGATGTCTCGATATAATCAATACCTTCCCTTTGCTTGTCTCCTCTGATTACCAAACGTGCTTTGAGACGTTCTAAGGATCCATCAGACTTTAATTTAACTTTATAAACCCATTTGTAGGGCAAGGCATTTTTACCAGCTAGTAGAGTTACTAAATCCCATGTGCGGTTGGAATCAAGTGCCTCAAGTTCTTTTTGCATTGCAGCTTGCCAACCCGGGTGAAGAGATGCTTGCCTCCGCCGGAGCAGTATTTTTAGAAGAGAAGTTGGAAGAAGCGGGGAAAACTAAGGCAAATCTCTAAATGGTCCAAAGTTATTTAACTTCAGTATGCTTATTGGGTTAAAGCACTTTGGGCCTAAGCCACACGATTTGGATGTAACAAGTATTTGGGCCTTATTGCCATTTCTTCTTTCAAGCCCAAAATGCCTCATCAGATTGTAATTGTTTTGATCAATTTCTATTCTTATCTTAGGGAATATTAGAAGCTTCTAGATGGTGTATAGTTGTACATATTTGGTTAGATTTGTCAGAGTTAGTTAGGGATTTTTATTTTATTTAGCATTTCTTTTATTCGTTGAAATACTTGTATAAATAGCAACATGCTATTGTACAAAAAAGATATACAAGGAATGAAATTTACAATTGAAAATCATATCTAGAGTCTATTTTCTTCCGTCAAAAATCGTATTGATCAGATTCATCCCAGGAGAATCTGCTGAATTGAGGAAGAAAGGATGAGAAGGATCGAGCTTCTCAGGGATTGTGACAACACCAATAGCTGCTGGAGGAATTTCAGAAGGTGTGCTTGAATCTCCCATTTCAAAAAAAATATCACAAAGAAGAGCTGAAGCAGAAAAAGAGAAATGATGACAAGAGTTGAAGAGAAAATTAAAAGAACAAGGAAGAGATGGACAAAGCAAGAAAAAAAAGAATCCTTCTAGAGCTGAAGCTCTGATACCATGACGGAAGAAAATTTTACGAACAATTTTTCTATGTTATTTTTTAAAATTTTCAGGTTTAATAAATAATGTAAATTAACTGCCAAAAAAATGTGTTTTGTGTGTAATATTTTAACATAAAGACGTGAGACCCTATGATGTTGAATAACTAAATTGGTTAATTATTTAAATTTTGTATTTGTATTTATTTTCCTTTTTATTTTTTTGAATCTCCAAATTTATTGGAGTTTTGTCCTAAAACATGACACATATCGATATTTTGTTTTGACACTTGGCATAATATCATGAATTTGCTTCTCCTTATTAAAATAGATGGTCGGGTATATTTGACCCGAAGCCTATAGTTCGGATAGTTCTGGCCCTTTTCCGAAATATCAAAGACAATTACTAAAACGAAAGCTGTTAACGAGAACAGAAACAAAAAGAAAGTTGTGGCCTCTTTCTTCTGACTCACTGCCGCGCGCCCTACTTCACATCAGCCTCCCCCCCAAAGCACATGTTCGTCTCCTCTCTCTCTCTCTCTCTCTGCAGTAAGCTTCCCCTTATGTCTCTCCTTGTACTTGATTTTTGTTGTTCATGTTTTGTATTGAGTTTTTCTCCTATTTTAGGAATATGATATAAATTTTTCCTAAGGCATCCTAAGAAATTCATCTTTGTATAGTCATTAGTTTATGGATAGTTATGTTTTTGTTTGGCTCTCGACTCCTTATTGTATATCTGAAATTTTGTAATTTTTGACTATTAAATATTTGTTTTTTGATAACCGTGGTGTCCGGACCAACTTTCGTACATGTGATATCACCTAGTATTTTGTGTCTGCTGGATTTGAACCCGAGACAATGACTATTTAATATTTTATCAAAAGACTGCCTGTCTTACTTTTCGTCAAAAATCGCATTGATCAGATTCATCCCAGGAGAATCTGCTGAATTGAGGAAGAAAGGATGAGAAGGATCGAGCTTCTCAGAGATTGTGACAACACCAGTAGCTGCTGGAAGAATTTCAGAAGGTGTGCTTGAATCTCCCATTTCAAAAAAAATATCACAAAGAAGAGCTGAAGTAGAAAAAGAGAAATGGAGACAAGAGTTGAAGAGAAAATTAAAAGAACAAGGAAGAGATGGAAAAAGCAAGAAAAAAAAAAAGAAGAATCCTTCTAGAGCTGAAGCTCTGATACCATGACAGAAGAAAATTTTACGAGCAATTTTTCTAGGTTTTTTTTAAAAAAAAATTCAGATTAATAAATCATGTAAATTAACAATAATAACGTGACAGTTTTGCCCTGGCCAAATTTAAACACCTGGCCCATTACAAAGACCCACTCATTCTGGGCTAACCCCGACCCAAATCTAAACTCTAATTGAAGAAAAAAAAAGATCCTCGATTCTTCTTCTTCATTTTAACAGCCCTCCTTTTTCTTTCTTTTATAATTAGGGTTCTTCAAATTCTGGTTTTATTTAAGCATACATAGGATTTCGGGTTCTATTGCTAGAATTGAACAATCATCTCCGGTGATAACAAGAATGTTGAGATTTGGCTACTTTATAAACAATTCTAGATGGTAGGACTGAACCGCTAGCAACTGAGTTAGTCAAGTTCCCTGTTTTTTCCTCTCTTTTTCTCCATGTGTATTATTGTTTTTACCGCCATTATTCATATAAATAGTTTATGCAAAACAGTTGCTAATTCATAGTATATGCAAGTAGAATTGTTTAAATCGAAGAATTGTTAATTGTTCTTTTGATTTTTGTTTTATAGCAAGTTCCGCATTTAAATATTTTCTTTTGAATTACCAAGTTGGAAAAACTTGAATGAATTGACTAACTTGATTCGAATTAGTTTACATATAAATGAAATCAAACAGGTCGGGTTAGTTGTCGGCGCGGGTAAGTCCGAAATGAGTGGGTCTTTGTAATGGGTTAGGTGTTTAAATTTAGCCAATGCAAAACTGCCATGTCATTATTAAATAAATTTTTGTTATTATTTTGACATATACTCATTGAAAATAAAAATCATGCGGTGAGAGATAATAGAAACCGACATATATTACAGACTAAATTTACCGACCACATTCAAACCACATAATTTCTTTAATTTTGTGATGAACCAAAATGTCATCTTTAAATTAAATAATCATCTCGGTGTTTTAAGACCTTGAAAATCGCTATCAATAATTCCTCAACTTGCGTGCACAGTCCATATAATTTTCCGGAAAGTTTTTGTATGAAAATGGATTAAATTATGAATTAGAGCTTTAAAGCTCAACTGAGTTGACTTCGGTCAACATTTTGAGCAAACGAAACTGGATCTAAGTTTTAACCATTACGGTAGTTCCGAATCGTGATTTGGGACTTGGTCATATGCCCGAAATCGAATTCGGAGGTCCATAGATCAAATTATCGCCATTTAATGGAATTTAGAAATCTAAGGCTAAAGACTTCTTAAGTTTGAACGGAGATTTGACTTTTCAGCAAACGACCCCGGAATAGAATTTTGATGATTCCAATAGTTTAGTATGATGATTTTGGTCTTAGGAGCATGTTCGGATTTGGATTTGGAAGTCCGTAGGACAATTCGGCGCATTTTGGCGAAAGTTGGAAAATAGAAGATTTTTGGAAAGTTTGACCGAGAGTTGACTTTTTGATATCGGGGTCGGAATCCGATTCTGAAAATTGGAACAACTCCATTATGTTATTTATGACTTGTGTGTAAAATTTAAAGTCATTTCGGATTGATTTGATATGTTTCGGCACAAAAATATAGAAGTCGGAAGATTTGAAAACTCATAATTCAATTCGATGTGCGATTCGTAATTTCGGTGTTGTTTGACATGGTTTGAAGCCTTGATTAAGTCCATATTGTATTTTGGGACATGTTGGTATAATTGGTTAAGGTCCCGAGGGCCTCGGGTGGATTTTGAAAGGTTAACGGAATGGAAATGGGACAAAAAGGGTTGCTGGAATTTCTACTGCAGAAGCTGTCTTGGACAGCAACTGTGCAATCGTGGAGCCAATTTCGGAAGCTTATATCTCCAAATACATAAGGAATCTGTAAATTTACAAAACATAAAAGTTGTAGCCTTGCATCCTAGTTTCCGGAAAGCTAAACCATTAATTATTTGGATAGTTGTACAGAAAGTTATGATTGATTGAATAAGGGTTGGTAAAGCTGTTTTGAAATTTTCCATAAATGTTTGATGCGAGGAGGCTACTGTGGAAGCTTATATCTCGAAATCTATAAAGAATCTGAAAATGTGCAAAACACGAAAGTTGTAGTCCTTGCATTTTAGTTTTCAGAACATTAAACCGTTCGGCATTTGGATATTTGTACAGAACGTTATGATCAATTGAATAAGGGCTGGTAAAGTTGTTTCTAGTAGACTTTTAGTGACGAAAATGGTTTTTAGTGACGGATGGGCATAAACATTTAACCACAAAAATCAATCACTTTGCCATTTCGTTTTGGAATTTTTGGAGCTCGGTTCTTGGGCGATTTTCACGTGAAAACATTGGGGTAAGTGTTCCTTATCCTATATTGATTATATTTCATGATTCCATATGCATTTACATCATGAATCCATGAATTTATGGAAGAAAAATCAGATTTTTAGCCAAAGTTTCCAAAAATGAAAATTAAGATTTGAAAGCCAATCCGATATCGGAATTTAGTAATTTTGGTATGGTTGGAATCGTGGTTGAATGGGTTGTCGGATTTTGTGAGTTTCGTCAGATTCCGAGACATGGGCCCCATGGGCGAATTTTAGTGCAATTTCGGATTTTTAATGGAAAATGTAGAATTTCATATGGAATTAATTCCTATAATTTTTATTGACTGAATCGAATTGTTTATGACTGATTTGAGAATTTCGGGCACGAATTCACGAGACAAAGGCTTGCTGGAATTTTGAATTGGTTGCAAAGCGAGGTAAGTGTTTGGTCTAACCTTAGCTTGACGGATTAGGAGTTGTGTTTTATTTGCTACATGTTAATTGTGGAGTACGATGTATAGGCATGGTGATGAGTATCTATACGTTGGTGTCAAGCATGCCCGTGAGTCTTGTATTATAATTGTTATGACTCCGTTGTGGTTTATTGCGCTTCATATGTTATTATCACCATTGTTCCCTTGCCGGGATGTTTGTTTGATATTATTGTTCCCTTGTCAGGATGTTTGTTTTTATAGTATTGTTCTCTTACCAGGATATTGTTGAAATATCATTGTTCCCTTGCCGGGATGTTTGTTTGATATTATTGTTCCCTTGTCGGGATGTTTGTTTTGACAGTATTGTTCTCTTACCGGGATGTTGTTGAAATATCATTGTTCCCTTGCCGGGAAGTTGTTATATTGCTCTTGTTCCCTTGCCGGGATTCCTTGTAATTATTGTTGGCTTGTAACTGAGAGCGGGTGGTACGCCTACCACAAGATATAATAAAATGGGAGCGGGTGGTATGCCTACCACAAGATATAATGAAATGGTAGCGGGTGGTACGCCTACCACAAGATATAATGAAATGGGAGCGGGTGGTACGCCTACCACAAAATATAATGAAATGGGAGCGGGTGGTACGCCTACCACAAGATATAATGAAATGAGAGCGGATGGTACGCCTACCACAAGATGAAATAGGAGCGGGTGGCACGCCTGTCACGAGATACAGGAAATGGGATCGAGTTGCACGCCTGCAACAAGATGTGAAAAGAAAGTGAAATCTGCCTTTGTTTTCCTTATTCTTGTTAGTGGTTGGATTTTGATTCCTTTATAATTCTCTTGATATTCTGTTATATATATTCAATACTCCAAATTTCAACAATTGTTATATTTTTAACTCAATTGATTTCTCAACTAAATTTTTCTTAAACCGTTTGAGGTTGTACTTTACTTAAAAAAAATCTACTATGTTTTGATTTATTGATTTCTCGTATTGAAGGTAATGATTCATTCGATATTGTACTTTAATTGAAAATGGTATCTTCTTTATCAAATTATTTCTAAAAATAACTTCATCTTTTCTTGTTGATTTCCTAATTGGGTTGGAAGTTGTACTCTACTTTATGTTAAGTGAATGAGGCGTCACAAAGTGACCTTTACTCGAAAGAATTATATTTGAAAGATGCTTATTTGAAAGATATTTATTTAAAGGAAATATATTCGAAATATATTCATTGAAAAGCATATTATCTTAGAGATTATTACTTGAAGGATTTATAGGCGAAAGATTTATATTTGAAGGACTTGATAAATTGATTTATATTTGAAGGACTTGATAAATTGATTGCACTTGTATCTATTATTTGTTGAGAAACATTTATGGTGTTCTTGTTGCATGCTATTTATATCACTGGCTGATCATTGTTTCCATCATTGTTATCTGCTTCCTATTATTTTTGTACGCTATATTGCACAGGTTTATTTGGTAGTCTGGTCCTAGCCCCATCACTACTTCGTCGAGGTTAGGCTAGGCACTTACCAGCACATGAGGTCGGTTGTGCTGATACTACACTCTGCACTGTGTGCAGATACTGATACCGGAGTGCACTGACTGCAGTGAGGGTGTTGTCTTCAGCCCACACAAGCGACACGAGGTAGTCCTGCAGACGTCCGCGGGCCTTGGCGTCACCTCCTATCTCTTCCTTTATCCTGTTTCCTTTACTCACTTCAGAAACAGTGTTTATTTTATCTTTCAGACTTTGTATGTAGTATTCGTAGACCGTCTGTGAAGTTGTGACACCAAATTTTGGGTAGAGTTGTATTTAGACTTCCGCAGTTTTGTATTAAGATAAATTGTCAGATTTTGTCTTCCGCTTAATTATTTTCGCTATTTGCATGATATCTACTCATCACTGATAATGGTTTAAAACTGAAAAAGGTTAAGTAATTAGGATAATTTGGCTTGCCTAGCTTTCACCAGTAGGCGCCATCACGGCTCTCGAGGGGGTGAAATCCGGGTCGTGACAAATTTTGATTACTTCCCATCCTTCAACGTAGTCCCGCGTGTAGCAAATAAAACCGATGCAATGACAAATATGATAACCAAAAAATGGCTTGAAAAATCATCCCTGAAAGACTGAAAGTATGCTTGAGATCCAAAATAGGGTATTCCATTTTCTTAAGAAATCAAGTAATAATCAACAAAAATAAATTACATAAATTCTCGATTTTCTTATGTACAAATCATCGACCAAGTCTTGAGAGAATCAATAAAATAGTAGTTCAACTTCATCATCCTCTTATTACATTCGAACTTGTCATGCGAGTCTCACCCAATGACAATCTCTCAATAGAATAGTATCAAGTACTATTAATACCACAAAGTAAGAATAGTCACTAGAGAAAATATGTATAAAATAATGTAACCTACAGGAAAAAAAAAAGTATAACTACTAAAAAAATACTCCCAACAACATTTTTTATGAAAAATAAGCCTTACCCCTGCCGATTATTTTTCATTATCCTCGATAGAAGCACTTACTCTAAAATATGAAATTTTTAAGCCACTAAAACTAAGTATAAACAAAAAGTAAAGTAAATAAAATTTTTTTGCCTCATTTGTCATATTTTCCAAAATTATTCAAAGCTTCAAAGTACTGCACTTACCATTACAACTGAACACTATTGAAGCTTAACTTACCATTATAACTGAACACCACTGAAGCTTAATCTTTTGACTTAGCAAAATGAATGTGATTTATATATAAACACATTGATTTTTAATAGGAGCAAAACTTTTAGAGCTCAAATAAGTTCAATTTTATTTTCAACACTTTACTTCTAGCATAATTTTTATATCCTTCTAACAAAGATTTTAAAGTTACAGTATTAACAAAAAAATTCATCATTTATTTTAACACTTAATTGTATAAAGCTGAAAGCTAGGCTTATAATCATGAACTCCAAATTTCATTAGTTAAACAGAATAATTTTCCTAAAGGTTGCAAGCATCATAATGAGTATAAAGTAGATTTACTCTGTTCAAATAAATATTTAGAAGCAGCAATATATATATATATATATATATATATATATATATATATACTAGATGTCATTGGTCCTGCGCTAGCACGGGCCCAATAATTTGTGTTACACTATTTCTAATCCAAAATCCAATTTGTGTTAAACCCGAGTTTATAGTCTCATATCCTGTATAAGATGTTAATACCAAGATTTTGATATAAATTATAAGAATATCTTTTAACTGAAATTATGCGTTAGTTGTCTTTTAAATACAAATAAACATGGAAAAACCTTATAAATGTTTCATATTATATTATTTATTAGAGCAAGGTTATGAAAAAAGAATATGTTTTTAATTTATTACGATGACATTTACTCGAACATATATTGTTTGTCATTGTATAATGCAGACCATACTATTTGTCATCGCAATTTAGCTAGATTAAAAATACAAACATGTGGAAGCCACATTATCTAAGTAAAACTTCTAACATTTGAAGAAAGCACTGAACCAAAGTATTCACAAAGTTCTTTACAAATGCTTTATTATGCATTCGATATAGATGTTATATAAAGAGTTTTTCTAGGGTTAAACTTTTCAAAGTAATCATAATAAAAGGTTTACCAAATGAAGCTATATTTCTTTTTCTCTAAAAGATTTGGTTGCTTGAAAAAATAATATCTCACCTGATTTTGATGTAAGTTAACAACTATAACTCTTAATACACTAAATTCCAAGCGAAAATATCAATTATCATCCAATACAATTTTTAAAAATCAAGCATCATACAATTTAATTTTTGTATACGATTGTTATAACATTTAATTATGAGTATTTTAACAAAGTTAAATACATCATCTAAGTTATATAACAAAATATATTCTTGTCCCTGACTTATTCGTTCAGCTTCTTGTTCATAAATTGAAATTTAAGTACTATAAGGAGAAAAACTAATGAGTCTTTCACTCAGCTAATATAAGCTAAAAGTGTGGTTTATCTTTCATAATAGCAAAATATCTAAATAATAAAATATTTCTTTCGAATTTACCTTTTATGCGAAAAATAATATAGTTTAAGTAACCATATCTATATTAATGTAAATATTGTGTTCATATTCAAAATTGAGTGAGGGCAGCGGTTCCTCCATAATAGCTATGAAAATGGGAAGTGGAATTTCACCACGAAAGGTAAGGAAGAACTGTGGTTCAACTCCACAGCGTGGTTAGAGCAGCACCACAAGCCAATCAACCAACAAAGAGATACGCTTCACAGAAGGAAGAGATAGAATCCAGCTTTTGTTTGTTATCAGGAGTGCAAGTTCCCAACATCGCTCCGGTTGGAATTAGAGAAACTAAGTTCGTTTCGGTATGAGAAAATAACCAATCCTGAATAAGGGATAAGTCAGGCGTGTACAGACTATGGCATCGTTAAGCCCTTTTAAAGTTCAAGTTTGATATGAGTTTGAAAATCAAGGAAGAAGTCACTAAGTAGGTCAAAGCTAAGGTTCTCAAGGTAGTAGAATATCCGACATGGTTAGTCAACATTGTGCCGGTACCAAAGAAGGATGGGAATGTTAGAGTCTGTGTCGACTACCGAGATCTCAACCGGGCCAATCCAAAAGACGACTTCCCCTTGCTGAACATACACATCCTGATTGACAATTGCGCCAAGCACTAGTTGCAATCATTTGTAGATTGTTTCGCTGGTTATCATCAGATATGGATGAAGAAGATGCTGAGAAAACGGCTTTCATTACGTCGTGGGAAATGTACTGCTACAAAATGATGTTGTTTGGGTTAAAAATGCAGGGGCCACCTACATGAGGGTCATGACCACTATTTTCCACAATATGATACACAAGGAGATCAAAGTATATGTAGACAATGTTATCATCAAGTCCAAAAAATCCATTGATCACATGGAAGATTTGAGGAAGTTCTTCAATAGACTGAGAAGGTACAACCTAAAACTGAATCCCATGAAGTGCGTATTTGGGGTTCCTGTCGGAAAACTACTTGGGTTCATTGTAAGTCACTGAGGAATAGAACTGGATCCATCAAAGGTCAAAGCTATTCAAGAATTACTACCGCCAAAGAACAAGAAGGACGTAATGAGTTTCTTGCGGAGACTTAACTATATCAGCCGGTTCATAGCACAATCTACAGTTATCTGTGAGCCAATCTTTAAGATGTTGAAGAAGGATGCCACTACCAAATGGAGCGATGACTACCAAAAGGCCTTCGACCGAATCAAGGAGCACCTGTCAACACCACTACTTTTGATCCCGCCCGAGCCAGGTAGGCCTCTATTGCTCTACCTCGCAGTACCGGATGGACCGTTCAGTTGTGTTCTGGGTTAGCATGATGAAACGGGGAGGAAGGAGCAGGCCATCTATTACCTCAGTAAGAAGTTCACCCCATATGAGGCCCGATATTCTCTGTTAGAGCACACCTGTTGTGCTTTGACTTGGGTGGCGCAGAAGCTGAGGCACTATTTCTGTGCCTATACCACATATCTCATATCAAGGATGGATCCTTTGAAGTACATCTTTCAAAAGCTCATGCCCACTGGCAAGCTAGCCAAGTGACAAATCCTGTTGAGAGAATTTGACATTGTCTACGTGACTCAAAAAGCAATCAAAGGACAGGCACTAGCAAATCACCTTGCTGAAAATCCCGTGGACGGAGAATACGAACCCCTGAAAACATATTTTCCTGATGAAGGGGTATCACTCAAAAATATTAATATTCTTGATGTGCACACAAACGGAAAAACATGTGTTCCCTTTTTATTTGAGTAGAAAAAAATACTTATTTTATTAGCATGAGTAAATAACGTTGAGAATAAGCTACATATATAATATGTTATAATCTTACGGTAAGAATCTACAAGCTATATCTACCGGAATTCAATTTGATTAATTCTGAAGTTAAACAATTTAAATACGATTTTTCTTTCAAATAAAATTATATAATTTTAAAATTCCAGTGAGCAGTCATTATGTGTAATTTCAAGTGGCTAAATTTGTCCTGAATATTTTCTTTAATTCTACTTAAATCTGTATAATTTTTTACTTAACATATTTCAACTTAGGTTTAACAAAACAAACTTATATGATGAAAAGGGTACATTGGTGTGGCCCGTTATCCTTACAATTTAATGTGCAAGTTAGATTAATCGAAGTAAAAGTATATACAAATAAATAAGTCTACTTTTGTTGTAGTCAATATTTTAGAAGAAATAAGACAAGCAGCACTCCCTAATTAGTACGTAGTACTCCCTTCGTTCCAATTTATGCGAGCATGTTTAACTGAGCATGGAGTTTAAGAAAAAATAAAGACTTTTGGAATTTGTGGTCCTAAACAAGTCAAAAATAAGCCCAGAATATTTGTGTGGTTATAAAAGTTTCTCATTAAGGATAGAATTACAAGTTTAAGCAAATTTATTACCAAATTTAAAAAGGGGTCATTCTTTTTGGAACGGACCAAAAAGGAAATAGATTCACATAAACTGAAACAGAGGGAGAGGGAGTAGTATTTTATCATTTTTTATCTACCAAGTACTATATCATCATTTCCTAGAACACGTGGCAATCTAATGCATAAAAGAGGGATGATGCATTCAGTTTGTCCAATCAACCGAGCCAAGTAGTCTGCAATGAAAATTTATAGAGCCCACAATGGCAAAAATGTCTTCATAGCCTAAAACTAACAATACAACTATAGTGCCTACACAAGCTAAACCAATCAAAATAATTGAATCACCTAAAATTACCAAAGAAGCCCTTGGTCGGCAAGCTAGCATGACCTCCAACTGCTTCCAATGCTATATATATATATATATATATATATATATATATATATATATGAAGTTAAAAGTCAACAATTAGGGTCTCTAAACATGAATATATAGGCTCACACCAATACTTCATAGTGAAACATAAATAACTTCTTGTAGCTAAAAATAAATTTCCATATTATAGGCATGATATCTAAACATTAGTAAAATCCTTTCTTCCGCAACAATACTTCTGCAGAATACTTATTTTACATCACAGTGGCTAATCCAAAAAAATCACAATAGCTTTTACACTGTTTGTTATTGACTATGAATGTGATTTCCAAACAGCAAAAGGAATACCTAAACACATGTATATCTAACTTACAATTTCAAGCTACTTATTTTAATTTATTCATTATTCTTGTTTTTAGTTGGATTTCGTGGCATTCTTAGGGCGCGTGGTATCGAGTGAGGGTATTCAGGTGCAGAGTTGGCCCAGACCATCCTCAACTACAGAGATCTGTAGTTTTCTTGGCTTGGCGGGTTACTATCGTCATTTTGTGGAGAGGTTTTCATCAATTGCAGCCCCTATGACCAAGCTGACCCAGAAAGGTGCTCTGTTCCAGTGGACGGAAGAGTGTGAGGCGAGCTTTTAGAAGCTCAAGACAGTTTTGACTACAGCCCCAGTTTTGATATTGCCTACAGGTTCGGGGTCTTATACTGTCTATTGCGATTCCTTGAGGATTGACCTTGGAGTGGTTTTGATGCAGGGCGGTAGGGTGATTGCCTACGCGTCCAGACAGTTGAAGGTATATGAGAAAAATTATCCTGTCCATGATCTCGAGTTAGCTGCCATTGTTCACGCCCTAAAGATCTGGCGTCACTATTTGTACGGTGTCTATTATTAGATTTATACTTATTATCGGAGCTTGCAGCACCTGTTCAAGCAAAAAGATCTAAATTTGCGCCGGAGGAGATGGTTAGAGTTGCGGAAGGACTATGATATCACTACTTTATATCAGCCGGGCAAGGCCAATATGGTGGTCGATGCTTTGAGTCGCCGGGCAGAGAGTTTGGGGAGTTTGGATTATTTACCAGCATCAGAGAGGCCTATGGCGATGGATGTTCAAGCCTTAGCCAGCCAGTTTATGAGATTGGATCTTTCGGAGCCCAGTCGGGTTCTAGCTTGCGTGGTTTCTCGGTCTCCCTTATTTGATCGTATCAGGGAGCGTCAGTATGATGACCCTTATTTGCTGTCCTCAAGGACAAGGTCCAGCATGGAGATGCCAGAGATGTGACTATTGGTGATGATGGGGTATTGAGGATGTAGGGTCGGATTTGTGTATCCAATGTTAATGGGCTTTGGGAGTTGATTCTAGAAGAGGCCCGTAGTTTACGGTATTCCATTCATCCGGGTGCCGCGAAGATGTATCAGGATTTGAGACAGCACTATTGGTGGAGGCGGATGAAGAAGGATATAGTTGGGTTTGTAGCTGGGTGCCTCAACTATCAGTAGGTGAAGTATTAGCACCAGAGACCGGGTGGGTTGCTTCAGCAGATAGAGATTCTAGAGCGGAAGTGGGAGCGGATCACCATGGACTTTGTAGTTGGGCTCCCACAAACTTTGAAAAAGTTCAATACTATTTGGGTGATTGTGGATCGGCTGACCAAGTCCGCACACTTCATTCCTATGTGTACTACTTATTCTTCGGAGCGAGTATGGGCAGTCTTGCTTATATTCCAGTCGGTGAGAGGTCGTTTGCTTTGGATGTTCAGGCTTTGGCCAATCAATTTGTGAGGTTGTATATTTCTGAGCCTAGTTGAGTATTAGCTTGCGCGGTCGCTCGTTCTTCGTTATTGGAGCGTATCCGTGATCGGCAGTTTGATGATCCACATTTGTGTGTCCTTAGAGACACGGTGCAGCGTGGAGGTGCCAAGCAGGTTACCTTGGGTGATGATGGAGTTCGGAGATTGCAGGGTCGAGTTTGTGTGCCTAATGTGGATGGGCTTCGAGAGTTAATTTTAGAGGAGGCCTATAGTTCCCGATACTCTATCCATCCGGGCGCCGCGAAGATGTATCAGGATTTGTGGCAGCATTATTGGTGGCGTAGAATGAAGAAAGATATTGTGGCATATGTGGCGCGGTGTTTGAAGTGTCAGCATGTTAAGTACGAGCATCAGAGGCCTGGTGGTTTATTTCAGAGGATTGAGCTTCCCAAGTGAAAATGAGAGCGGATCACTATGGATTTCGTTGTTGGGCTTCCGCTGACTTGGAGGAAGTTCGACGCAGTTTGGGTCATTGTTGATAGGCTGACCAAGTCAGCGCATTTCATTCTGGTGGCAGTCTCCTATTCGTCCGAGAGGTTAGCTGAGATCTATATCCGGGAGATTATTCGCCTTCATGGTGTGCCGGTATCTATCATTTCGGACCGAGGTACGCAGTTCACCTCGCGATCCATATAGTAGAAATTGTGTTGCTACTCAAAGCATCGGCCACCACGTTGGCCTTTCCCGGGTGATATAAGATAGTGATATCATAATCCTTCAACAACTCCAACCACCTCCTCTGCCTCAAATTCAATTCCTTTTGTTTGAACAAATACTGAAGACTCTTGTGATCGGTGAACACCTCGCATGCCACGCTATACAGATAATGCCTCAAAATCTTCAATGCGTGAACAATGGCTGCCAACTCTAAATCATGCACTGGGTAGTTCTTCTCATGAATCTTCAACTGCCTCGAAGCATAGGCAATGACCTTGCCCTCCTGCATCAATACTACACCAAGCCCAATGTGAGATGCATCACAATAAACGGCGTAAGGCCCTGAACCTGTGGGCAGGACTAACACCGGTGCCGTAGTCAGAGCTGTCTTAAGCCTCTGAAAGCTCGCCTCACACTCGTCTGACCATCTGAACTGGGCACCCTTTTGAGTCAACCTGGTCATCGGTGCTGCAATGGATGAAAACCCCTCCACGAACCGATGATAGTAGCCTGCCAATCCCAGGAAACTCCGAATCTCTGTAGCTGATGCTGGTCTAGGATAGTTCTTGACCGCCTCAATCTTCTTCGGATCAACCTGAATACCCTCTGCGGATACAATGTGACCTATAAATGCAACCGAACTCAACCAGAAATCACACTTCGAAAACTTAGCATATAATTGACTATCCTTCAGAGTCTGAAGAGCCACTCTGAGCTGCTGCTCGTGCTCCTCCCGGCTGCGGGAATATATCAAAATATCATCAATGAATATGATCACGAACGAATCCAAATAAGGCCTGAACACTCGGTTCATCAAATCCATAAAAGCTGCTGGGGCATTTGTCAACCCGAATGACATGACCAAGAACTCATAATGTCCGTACCAAGTGCGGAATGTTGTCTTAGGGACATCGGATGCCCTAATCTTCAACTGATAGTAGCCAGATCTCAAGTCAATCTTTGAAAATACCTTGGCACCCTAAAGCTGATCGAACAAATCATCAATCCTCGGAAGTGGATACTTATTCTTGATCGTGACCTTGTTCAACTACCGGTAATCAATGCACATCCTCATCGAACCATCCTTTTTCTTAACAAACAACATCGGTGCACCCCAAGGTGAAACGATGGGTCTAATGAAACCCTTCTCAAGCAAGTCTTGTAACTGCTCCTTCAATTCTTTCAACTCAGGCGGGGCCATACGGTATGGCGGGATAGAAATGGGCTGGGTGCCCGGAGCCAAATCAATGCAAAAATCAATATCCCGGTCGGGTGGCATACCCGGCAGGTCTGAAGGGAAAACCTCAGGAAACTCGCGAACCACGGGCACAGAATTAATAGAGGGGACCTCAGTACTAGAATCACGAACATAAGCCAAATAAGCCAAACGCCCCTTCTCGACCATACGCCGAGCCTTCACGTACGAAATGACACTGCGGGTAGAATGATCAGGAGTCCATCTCCACTCTAAACGGGGCAAATCCGGTAATGCTAGGGTCACAGTCTTGGCATATCAATCCAAGATAGCGTGGTACGGGGATAACCAGTCCATCCCCAATATAACATCAAAATCGACCATATCTAAAAGCAACAAATCAACACGAGTCTCAAGACCCCCAATCACCACAATACAAGAACGATGAACCTGATCGACCATAATAGAATCACCCACCGGTGTAGACACATAGACAGGGATACTCAATGAATCACTAGGCATGACCAGGTACGGTGCAAAATAAGATGACACATACGAATATGTAGACCCCGGATCAAATAACACCGAAGCATCTCTATCACAAACCAGAATAGTACCTGTAATAACTACATCTGAAGCCTCAGCCTCGGGCCTAGCTGGAAGGGCATAACATCGGTGCTGGGCCCCACCCCCCTGAACTACCTCTCTGGGACGGCCTGCTACTGGCTGGCCTCCACCTCTGGCGACCTAAGCTCCACCTCTAGGACCTCTACCTCCACCTCTAACTGGCTAGGCGGGCTGTGGAACACCTGGTGCCTATACCATCGCACGAGAACCTTGATGATGAGAGCTACCCGGTGCTCGAGGGCAAAACCTAGCAATGTGACCCAGATCACTGCAAGTGTAACAAGCCCTCGGCTATTGAAACTGTTGGCCCTGTCGACCTGAATGACCATCTCGAAAACTCTGAAGCGGCGGTGCACTAATGGAAGCTGGTGGCGCACTGTAAGGCTGCTGATCAGAATAATGCGTCTGAGAACCATGACCACCTGAAGTACCATGTGAGACCTGGAGAGCTGACTGAAAGGGCCTAGGAGGATGGCCTCTACCATATGAATCTCTACCTCCAGATGAGGTACCACTGAATCTGCCCGAATGACGGATGCTCTTATCCGACCCATAACCACCTCCCTGTGACAGAACCATCTCAACTCGGCGGGCCACATTGGCCACCTCCTGAAATGTGATCTCACTCCCGGCCTCCTTGGCCATCTGGAGACGAATCGGCTGAATAAGATCATCAATAAACCTCTTCACCCTCTCTCTCTCGGTGGGAAGTATGACAAGAGCATGGCGAGCTTGATCGATGAACCTGGTCTCATATTGGGTGACTGTCATGGAACCCTACTAGAGGCGCTCAAACTGCCTCCGAAAGGCCTCTCTCTGAGTCACGGGGAGAAACTTCTCCAAAAACAACGCTGTGAACTGTTCCCAAGTCAAAGATGGCGAACCGGCTGGTCTAGATAAGCAATAATCCCTCCATCAAGTCTTGGCGGATCCAGACAGACGAAAGGTAGCAAAATCAACTCCATTGGTCTCAACGATCCCCATGTTCCGAAGAACCTCGTGACAACTATCCAGAAAATCCTAGGGATCCTCAGTAGATACACCGCTGAATGTAGAAGTGAAGAGCTTGGTGAAACTATCCAGCCTCTACAAAGCATCGGCGGACATAGCCGCCCCATTGCCGGTCTGAGCCACTACACCCGGCTGAACTGCCACAACTAGTTGAACCTCTGGAACCTGAACCTGGGGAGCTACCTGTTCCGGAGTGCATGTATCAGGAGTCTGAGCCCCTCCTCCAGCCTAAGAAGTGGCTGGTGCTACTGGAAGTAAGCCCGCTTGGGTGACACTCTCCATGAGGCCCACCAATCGGACCAGAGCGTCCTGAAGAACTGGGTGTCGATGAACCCCTCTGGGACCTGAGCTGGGCCCACTAGAACTGCTGGGGCCGGAACCTTCTCCTCAAAATCAACCTGAGGCTTCGCTACTGGTGCTGCTGCTCGGCCTCTAGCACGGCCTCGGCCTCGCCCTCTGCCCCTAGTGGGAGCTGCTGTAGGGGGCTCGGGCTGCTGAGCGGTAGATGAGGAAGCGCGTGTTCTCGCCATTTGTGAAGAATAGAGTAGAAGTTCAATTAGCATTTGAGGAACAAATTCGCGCGACAAGAAAGAACAAATTTCCTAACTCTGTAGCCTCTGGGGGATAAATACAGATGTCTCCGTACCGATCCCTCAGACTCTACTAAGCTTGTTCGTGAGTTGTTAGATCTATGTAACCTAGAGTTCTGATACCAACTTCTCACGACCCGAATTTCCCACCCTCGGGAGTTGTGATGGCGCCTACTAATGCGAGCTAGGCAAGCCAATCCTTAACTGCTTACTTCATTAACAATTTCTTCTTTTAGCAATTATCAGTGATAACATGAAGCAACGGAATTGAAATGATTATGCGGAAGACTTAAATTAAAGAATACGAAATCATAATGCGAGAATCAACATATGCCTTTACCCAAGAACCGGTGTCACATTACTCACGAACTTCTAAGAGTACTAAATACAACCGTTTGAAAGGAAAATATAAGCTGTTTGTCTCAAAATACAGGAGATAACAGACTGGAATAAAAGATAGAGGAGACGTCGGGCCTGCGGATGCCTGCAAGGCTACCTCGGTGTCTCACTGGACTGAAGGCTGACTCCCACACTACTGTTGTTGTCCAAGACCTGGATCTGTGCAAAAGAGCACAGAGTGTAGTATCAGCACAACCGACCCCATGTGTTGGTAAGTGTCCAGCCTAACCTCGGTGAAGTAGTGACGAGGCTAGGACCAGACTCCAAATAGACCTATGCAGTTCATATACATATACATATATATATATATATATATATATATATATATATATATATACACATATATATATACAGCAGAAAAGAGATACAAAAATAACCAGTCAATGTGGGAGGGGGAAACATGTTGTGGGGAGATAACAGTTTCAAATAGAAATCCTCAATAACAGAAAGAAGCAGCAAAGCTAGAATATCAACAAGAATCAAAAGTCAACAATTTGCATGGCATCACCCTTCGTGCTTTACGCTCTTCCTCACCCAAATAATAATCACAAGGCAAATATGGTAAGGGAATCTATAACCTCGAAGTAAATCAAATAACAAGAAGTAATGAAAGAAACAACATAACTCAGATATCAACAAGGAATCAGGAATCAACAAATGCACGGCATCACCCTTCGTGCTTTTACTCTCATCCTCACCAAAACAATCATATAATAAAAATATTCACGGCATCACCCTTCGTGCTTTTACTCTCTTTCCTCACCATATAATCAATAAAATCGGCACGGAATGGTACATCGTGCGGCACGGCATCACCCTTCGTGCTTTACACTCTTTCCTCACAATAGCAAATAATGCACGACATCACCCTTCGTGCTTTAACACTCTTCCTCACCCAAACAACAATCACAAACAAAGGGGCAAGGGAGTAGACAAATAATGGTAGAAATCCCGGCAAGGGAATACGATTAAGCAGCTAAATCCCGGCAAGGGAACAATATCAATATTCTCAGCTTCCCGACAAGGAAGATAATCAACAAAGCAACAAACATCCCGGCAAGGGAGAAATTTAATAATTCTTTCTATTTCTTTCTGTGACGATCCGGCCAGTCGTCTCATGAGTTACCACTCCATTTCCCCCATTTTAGTTTTTTACGCTTCATTATCCATGTTTTATGTGATCGAGTTTATTAGTTCGAGTTCGGAGAGGATTTGGTAAGAAATGAGATACTTACTCTCTTTTAAGAAGGCTTAAGTTGGAAAAGTCAACCGAATATTGACTTATGTGTTAGAAGGATCGGAAGTGAGTTCTGATGGTTCGGTTAGCTTCGGGAGGTGATTTGTGACTTAGGAGCGCAATCGGAATGGGTTTTGGAGTTGTAGAGAAGATTTAGGCTTGAATTGGCGAAATTGATATTTTGGCAAATTCCGGTTGATAGGCGAGATTTTGATATAGGGGTTGGAATGGAATTTCGAGAGTTGCAGTAGCTTCGTTGTGTCATTTGGTATGTTTGTGCAAAATTTCAGGTCATTCGGACGAGATTTGATAGACCTTTTGATCGAAAGCATAATTTAAGAGTTCTTGGAGTTCTTAGGCCTGAATCCTATGTTAAATTGGTGATTTGATGTTGTTGTGAGCGTTCCGAAGTTTTGAGCAAGTTTGAACGATGTCATGAGATGTGTTGGTACAATTGGTTTGAAGTTCCGGGAGTTCCAGGTAGGTTCCGGGATGTTTTAGTGCAAAAATCATAGTAGATATCTACGTTGATATTTACTGTTTTACAAACTCAACCACTTTTACTCAGATTTGAAACTTAAATGATATTTCTACATCATGTTTTGGGCTGAGAACTACTGTTTTACTAATGCCCAAGGGGCTTATGATGATTTATGGACTGAGTGAGGCCGAGGGCCATATGTGAGGATATGCTAAGTGATATGAGGCCGAGGGCCTGAGATACTATTTATGCCATGCAGTGGCTTGAGTGATGTGAGGATATGCTGAGTGATGATGCCACGAGGTGGCTTGATATAGCGCTTGGTCCGTAAGGGGCCCGTCCGGAGTCAGCACACCCACAATGAGCGCGGGTACCCATGTGATTTGAAACAGTGGTAACAATGACACTGTATGATGCAATTTGGTGAGGTAACAATGGCTGACCATTATGCTGAGTGATTGTGAGGTAGCCCGAGGGGCTGATACTGTACTAAGAGTGAGCCCGAGGGGCTGATACTATGCTGAGCGATTGATACTGTGCCCGAGGGGCAGATTTCTACTTGTGAATTTCCTGTTAAATTACCTGTTTTACTTGTTTTAAAAAGGAATATCATTTGATTTCTTCACTGATTTACTATTTTAAGTGATTTTACTGCTTGATATGAAATTTCTTTGTGCCTTTACGTGTTTTCATACTTTCAGCCATTATTTGTAATTATTACTCACTGAGTCGGAGTACTCACATTACTCCCTGCATCGTGTGTGCAGATTCAGGTATAGTAGAGTCCGTGCCTGAGCGCTGATTCCTTCCAGGCTAGGCAGTGATTTGGAGTTACGAGGTAGCTGTTGACGTCCGCAACCCCTTGCCTCTCTTATCCTCTATCATTTATGTTTTCTTCAGACTGTTGTATCTGATTCCATACTTGTAGACCTATAGAAGAATCTATAGTAGCTCATGACTTGTGACACCCCGGTTTGGGCTGTGTCGGTATGGTTCCTGCTGTTATTATCGTTAAATTTCGCAATTTATGAATATTATATTATATGTTACTATTATTGATGATGATTAACTATTTAAAAGGGGTGTTCCGTTTTGGTCTGGCTGGCCTTGTCTTCACGAGAGGCGCCATCATGACCGGGTTTGGGGATTAGGTTGTGACAAGTTGGCATCAGAGCCTAGGTTACTTAGGTCTCACGAGTCATGAGCAGGTTTAGTAGAGTCTCGCGGATCGGTACGGAGACGTCTGTATTTGTCCTCGAGAGGCTGCAGAACCTTTAGGAAAAACTTCATATCCTTGAAACTCTTGTCGTGCGAACTTGTTGATCCGAGTGCTAAACTTCCGTTATTCTATTCTCTCGTAGATGGCGAGGACTCGCGCTACAAGGCAAGGTGGACGACCACCAGTGCCACCCACTGAGGCCACCAGAGGCAGTGGACGCGTTCGTAGACGTGGCAGAGGCAGAGCAGCAAGGGCAGCACTTGTTGATGCACCGGCTGCCCCGGCTCCGGATCAGGCTCCCGCTATGGATGCTCCAGCAGCACCAGTTCAGGCACCAGTTTTGCCTATCGTGGTTCCGGGTTTTCAGGAGGCCTTGACACAGATCTTATCAGTTTGCACTGGCCTGGCTCAGGCAGTTTCAGCCGCTACGGTAGCAACTACTTCACAGGCCGGGGGAGGCAATCAGACCCCTGTTGCTCGCACACCTGAGCAAGTAGTGTATGGACTACAGACACCGGGGGCACCTCCAGCTCAGCCGGTTGCACCAGCTCAAGAGTTTATTGTGTCAATTATGTCGGATGATGAGCAGCGTCGTCTTAAAAGGTTTGGTAGACTCCAGCCTCTGTCATTCAGTGGTACCGAGGGCGAGGATGCCCAAGGTTTTCTTGATAAGTGTCAACGGATGCTCCGTACAACAGGGATTCTTGAGACTAGTGGTGTGGTATTTACCACCTTTCAGTTTACTGGGGCTGCCTTCACATGGTGGGAGGCGTATGAGAGGCGTAGGCCGGTTGGAGCACGCCCCTTACTTGGCAGCAGTTCTCCACTCTCTTCTTGGAGAAGTATGTGCCGTAGTCCCGCAGAGAAGAGTTGCTTAGACAGTTTGAGTGGTTGCGACAGGGGGATATGAGTGTGTCGCAGTATGAGTCGAGGTTTTCTAAGTTGAATCGTCATGCCATTTCCATGGTTTCGACAAATCGTGAGAGGATCAGGAGGTTTGTTGATGGCCTTAACTATCACCTCCGTATTCTTATGATCCGAGAGAGGGTGTTGGGTGCTACGTTCGATGAGGTGGTCGATATCGCTCACGAGATTGAGACGGTTTGCCGTCAGGATCGAGAGGAGAGGGAGGCCAACAAGCCTCGAGGATCTGGCAGTTATAGTGGTGCTTCTTCGAGGGGCCAGTTTCAGCATGGTAGAGGCTGTTCTTCAGGCATGCTCAGTCAGCCCACCCAGAGTATCGCAGGGCATCTTCGGGCCATGGTCATCATAGATCTCAGCGGGGCCAGTTATCACTCGGTGCCCTTCCAGTCCAGAGTTTATCTCGTGCCCCGTCAACTTAGGGTTCTTCTATGTCGAGTGCATCAGCTAGTCACTCCGGTGTGAGGGGTTCCCTTCAGTCCCCTTCTCCAGCACTTGGGAGTTGTTATGAGTGTGGAGAGTTTGGACATGTGTGGAGGCAGTGTCCTCATCATATGGCTAGTCCATCTCAGCAGAGGGGTCAGCCCTCGACTACTACTCCAGTTACCTCACCACCCGCCCAGCCAACTAGGGGTGGAGGTCATGCAGTTAGGGGTCGCCCCAGAGGGGGAGGTCGATCAGGGGGCGGTCAGGCCCGTTTCTATGCACTTCCTGACAGGCCAGATGCTATTGCTTCAGATGTTGTCATTACAGGTATTATTTCAGTCTGCCACAGAGATGCCTCTGTATTATTTGATCCCGGTTCCACCTTTTCTTATGTGTCATCATACTTTGCTCGTTATTTGGGTACGCCCCGTGAGTTTCTTGCTTTACCTATTCATGTATCTACCCCAGTGGGTGATACTGTTGGTGTAGACCGTATGTACCGGTCATGTGTGGTAACTATTGGGGGTCTGGAGACCCGAGTGGATCTATTGCTATTAAGCATGGTGGA
The DNA here is from genome assembly GCF_000393655.2 of Nicotiana sylvestris. NCBI lineage: Eukaryota > Viridiplantae > Streptophyta > Magnoliopsida > Solanales > Solanaceae > Nicotiana > Nicotiana sylvestris. The sequence goes on from NC_091064.1 coordinate 16,465,920, forward strand.
TTTTGATTTCATTTTGGGCATGGATTGGCTATCTTCATGTCGTGCTATTTTAGACTGTCATGCTAAGACAGTCACTTTGGCTATGCCGGGTGTACCGCGGATCGAGTGGCATGGTGTGACTGATTATATCCCTAGTAGAGTGATCTCTTTCTTGAAGGCCCAGCGTATGGTTGGGAAGGGTTGTCTTTCATATCTAGCATTTGTGAGGGATGTTGGAGCTGAGACTCCTAGTATTGATTCTATCTCGGTTGGGAGGGATTTTCCCGATGTTTTTCCTGCAGACCTGCCGGGCATGCCACCGGACAGGGATATTGATTTTGGTATTGACCTGGTGCCGGGCACTCAGCCCATTTCTATTCCGCCATATCGTATGGCACCAGCAGAGTTGAAGGAGTTGAAAGAACAGCTTCAGGAACTCCTAGATAAGGGGTTCATTCGGCCTAGTGTGTCCCCTTGGGGTGCACCGGTTTTGTTTGTGAAGAAGAAGGATGGCACGATGAGAATGTGCATTGATTATAGGCAATTGAACAAAGTAACAATCAAGAACAAGTATCCTTTGCCTCGCATTGATGATTTATTTGATCAGCTTCAGGGAGCGAGGGTGTTCTCCAAGATTGATCTCCATTCGGGTTATCACCAGTTGAAGATCAGGGATTCAGATATTCTTAAGACTGCTTTCAGGACCAGATATGGTCATTATGAGTTTCTTGTTATGTCCTTCGGGCTAACCAATGCCCCAGCAGCATTCATGCATTTGATGAATAGTGTATTTCGGCCTTATCTGGATTCGTTCGTTATTGTATTCATTGATGATATTTTGGTGTACTTGCGTAGTCAGGAGGAGCACGTAGAGCATTTGAGAGTTGTGTTGCAGAGATTGAGGGAGGAGAAGCTTTATGCAAAATTCTCCAAGTGTGAGTTTTGGCTCAGTTCAGTGGCTTTATTGGGGCACGTGGTGTCCAGCGAGGGTATACAGGTTGATCCAAAGAAGATAGAGGCGGTTCAGAGTTGGCCCAGACTGTCCTCAGCCACAGAGATTCGTAGATTTCTTGGGTTAGCAGGCTATTATCGGCGGTTTGTTCAGGGATTTTCATCCATTGCATCGCCCTTGACCAAGTTGACTCAGAAGGGTGCTCTATTCGTATGGTCGGACGAGTGTGAGGAGAGCTTTCAGAAGCTCAAGACAGCCTTGACCACAGCTCCAGCGTTGGTTTTGCCATCAACTTCAGGTTCATATACTATGTATTGTGATGCTTCAAGAGTTGGGATTGGTTGTGTTGATGCAGGAGGGTAGAGTTATTGCTTATGCTTCTCGGCAGTTGAAGCCTCATGAGAAGAACTACCCCGTTCATGATTTGGAGTTGGCTGCCATAGTTCACGCATTGAAGATTTGGAAGCATTACTTGTATGGCGTATCTTGTGAGGTGTTCACTGATCATCGCAGTCTTCAGCATTTGTTCAAGCAAAAAGATCTTAATCTGAGGCAGCGGAGATGGTTGGAGTTACTTAAGGATTATGATATCACTATTCTGTACCATCCGGGAGAGGCCTGTCACTGCAGAGGGAGGCCTGTACGGCCGCACGTTGCCTTTGCGTGGACCTCACTGGCTTGCGCGGACCGCACTGGCTTGCGCGGACCGCGTGAGTTTTGGTACGGCCCGCGGTAGCTGATACCTGAGGAGTACCTATAAATACGAGGTTTTGGGTTTTATTTAATATTTTGACCTAGAGAGCTCGGATTTTGGCAATTTTTCGAAGGTTTTTCAAGAAATTCATCGGGGTAAGTGATTTTAACTCAGATTTGGCTAGAATACATGAATCTATCACTGAATTCATCATTTAATTCGTGATTTGAGATGGAATTTGGGAAGAAAATTGTGAAACCTTTCAAAAATGTAAAATGATGATCTGAAGGACCAAATGGTATCGGAATTGGATAATTTTGGTATGGTTAGACTCGTGAGGGTATGAGGATTCTGAAAATATAAATTTTACCCGATTTCGAGACGTGGGCCCGGGGATCGGGTTTTGCTAATTTCGAGATTTTTGATATTTTCGAATGTTTTCGCTTGGGCTTTGTTCCCTTAGCATATTGTCACGTATTCATTCTGATTTTGGATAGATTCGACGCGCGTGGAGGCCAATTCGAGGGGAAAAGGCGTCGCGAGCTAGAGAATTAGCCAGTTCGAGGTGAGTAATGGTTGTAAATGATGTCCTGAGGGTTTGAAACCCCGGATTGCACATCGTAGTGCTATATTTAGTCAAGATACACGCTGGATGATGAGCGTGGGGTCTTTCACTACTGGGGATTGTGACTTGGTCCATCCCGATTGATGACTTTACTGAATATTTGACTGAAATTCATTTGTTATCATCATGATTTGGGCTGATTGCCATATTTGGGCTTCGTGCCAACTATTTGAACCCTCCGGGGATTTTTATCACTGTTTCCTTACTGCTTGACTTATTATTTGAACTTAGTCCTGTTGATATCTACTGTTTTACAAACTCAACCACTTTTACTCAGATTTGAAACTTAAATGATATTTCTACATCATGTTTTGGGCTGAGAACTACTGTTTTACTAATGCCCAAGGGGCTTATGATGATTTATGGACTGAGTGAGGCCGAGGGCCATATGTGAGGATATGCTGAGTGATATGAGGCCGAGGGCCTGAGATACTATTTATGCCATGCAGTGGCTTGAGTGATGTGAGGATATGCTGAGTGATGATGCCACGAGGTGGCTTGATATAGCGCTTGGTCCGTAAGGGGCCCATCCGGAGTTTGCACACCCACAGTGAGCGCGGGTACCCATGTGATTTGAAACAGTGGTAACAATGACACTGTATGATGCAATTTGGTGAGGTAACAATGGCTGACCATTATGCTGAGTGATTGTGAGGTAGCCCGAGGGGCTGATACTATACTGAGAGTGAGCCCGAGGGGCTGATACTATGCTGAGCGATTGCTACTGTGCCCGAGGGACAGATTTCTACTTGTTAATTACCTGTTAAATTACCTATTTTACTTGTTTTAAAAAGGAATATCATTTGATTTCTTCACTGATTTACTGTTTTAAGTGATTTTACTACTTGATATGGAATTGCTTTGTGCCTTTACATGTTTTCATACTTTCAGCCATTATTTGTAATTATTACTCACTGAGTCGGAGTACTCACATTATTCCCTGCACCGTGTGTGCAGATTCAGGTATAGCAGAGTCCACGTCTGAGCGCTGATTCCTTCCAGGCTAGGCAGTGATTTGGAGTTACGAGGTAGCTGTTGACGTCCGCAACCCCTTGCCTCTCTTATCCTCTATCATTTATGTTTTCTTCATATTGTTGTATCGGATTCCGTACTTGTAGACCTATAACAGATTCTATAGTAGCTCATGACTTGTGACACCCCGGTTTGGGCTGTGTCGGGATGGTTCCTGCTGTTATTATCGTTAAATTCCATAATTTATGAATATTATATTATATGTTACTATTGTTGATGATGATTAACTGTTTAAAAGGGGTGTTCTATTTTGGTCTGGCTAGCCTTGTCTTCACGAGAGGCGTCATCACGACCGGATTCGGGGATTGGGTCGTGACACTTTCACTTTCACTTCTTATCTCACTTTACTACCTGAGCCAATGCTCCATAGGGGTTCAATCATCTCTTATACTTTCACAATTCGTATTATAACTCGAGCCAACACTCCTCGAAGTGCAGGGATCAAAATTTCTTTCACATGCTTGTTACAATATATAGAAAATCATCATTAATGCATGGAAGATACAACAAAATCAAAATATCTGTAATATAAAGACTCATGGTCATGCTAGACACCAACGTATAAATACTCGTCACCATGCCTATACGTCGTACTCGACAATTAGCACATAGCAAATAAGACTCAACTCCTAATCCCTCAAGCTAAGGTTAGACCAAACACTTACCTCGAAGCTTTGAACACCACTCAAGCCTCAATTATAGCTTTACCCCTTGATTCCACCATCAATCCGCTCGAATCTAGTCGCAAGTTACTTAATTACGTCAATAAGTGCTAAATGAATCAACCCCAATGCATGAAAATGAGTTTTCCCAAAGTTTTACTCAAAAAGTCAAAATCACCCCCGGGCCCACGTGGTCGAAACCCGAGGTTCGGAAAAAACCCGTTTACTCATTCCCCCACGAATTCAAATGTATAATTTGTTTTGAAATCGGACCCCAAATTGTGGTCCAAATTCCCAATTTTAGAAAAATCTAGGTTCTACCCAAAACACCAATTTTCCCCCATGAAATTCTTTGATTTAAAGTTGAAATCATGTTAAAAGATGTTAAGGAGTGAAGAAAATAAGTTAGAAATCACTTACCAATCGTTTTGGAGAAGAAAAGTTATTTAGAAAATCGCCTCTTATGTTTTGGGGTTTTGAAAAGTGCAAAGGCGACCGCGGCCGCGCTAGCCCCTCCGCGGCCGCATGCGATTCCTCGCGGGCCGCGCTAAAGGGTTCAGAGGCCTGCAATATTTTCCTGAACCTGCACTATCTGATCTTTTAAGCCTACGGCATCCCGGAACCTACTCGAAACTCACCCGAGCCTTCGAAGCTCTAACTCAAGTATGCACACTACTTCAAAAACACTCTACGAACATATTTGTGTGGTCAAATCATCAATATAACATCATGAACATCGAATCAAGCCTCAAGATCAATGGAATTTCTCAGATTTCCCTTTTAAACATTAATTCCCCAATTTGGGTCCGGATCGCGTCAAACGACGTTCGTTTTTTACCAAACTTTACAGGAGTGATTTCAAACATCTATAAGACTAGTACCGGGCGTCGGAATCAAAATACGGGCCCGATACCATAGTCTTCTAACCAAATTACATTTCCAATTTCCTTAATTACTTCAAGAAAACAATTTCACTCAAAAATTAATTTCTCGGGTTTGGGACCTCGGAATCCGACTCCGGGCGTACGCCCAAGTCCCATATTTTCCTACGGACCCTCCGAGACGGTCAAATCACGAGTCCGGGTCCGTTTACCCAAAATATTGACCGAAGTCAATTTTTTTATTCATTTTAATATCCAAACTTAGCATTTTTCACAGAATTTCATATATAAGCTTTCCGACTACTCGCCCGGACTGCGCACGCAAATCAAGGCAATCCTAAATGAGGTTTTCAAGGCCTCGGAGACACGGGATTCAATTAGCAACAGGTGATGACCCCTTTGGGTCGTCACACTTATTGGGTTAAAGCACTTTGGGCCTAAGCCACACGATTTGGATGTAACAAGTATTTGGGCCTTATTGTCATTTCTTCTCTCAAGCCCAAAATGCCTCATCGGATTGTAATTGTTTTGATCAATTTCTGTTCTTATCTTAGGGAATATTAGAAGCTTCTAGATAGTGTATAGTTGTACATATTTGGTTAGATTTGTCAGAGTTAATTAGGGATTTTTATTTTATTTAACATTTCTTTTATTCATTGAAATACTTGTATAAATAGCAACATGCTGTTGTACAGAAAAGATATACAAGGAATGAAATTTACAATTGACAATCCTATCTAGAGTCTATTTTCTTCCGTCAAAAATCGTATTGATCAGATTCATCCCAGGAGAATCTGCTGAATTGAGGAAGAAAGGATGAGAAGGATTGAGCTTCTCAGGAATTGTGACAACACCAGTAGCTGCTGGAGGAATTTCAGAAGGTGTGCTTGAATGTCCCATTTCAAAAAAAATATCACAAAGAAGAGCTGAAGCAGAAAAAGAGAAATGGAGACAAGAGTTGAAGAGAAAAATAAAAGAACAAGGAAGAGATGGAAAAAGCAAGAAAAAAAAAGAAGAATCCTTCTAGAGCTGAAGCTCTGATACCATGACGGAAAAAAATTTTATGAACAATTTTTTTATGTTATTTTTTTAAATTTTCAGGTTTAATAAATAATGTAAATTAACTGCCAAAAAATGTGTTTTGTGTGTAATATTTTAACATAAAAATGTGAGACCCCGTAATGTTGAATAACTGAATTGATTAATTATTTAAATTTTGTATTTGTATTTATTTTCCTTTTTCTTTTTTTGAATCTCCAAATTTATTGGAGTTTTGTCCTAAAACATGACACATATTGATATTTTGTTTTGACACTTGGCATAATATTATGAATTTGCTTCTCCTTATTAAAATAGATGGTCGGGTATATTTGACCCTAAACCCATAGTTCGGGTAGTTCTGGCCCTTTTCCGAAATATTAAAAAACAATTGCTATAACGAAAGTTGTAAACGAGAACAGAAACAATAAGAAAGATGTGTCCTCTTTCTTCTGATTCACTGTCGCGCGTCCTACTTCACATCAGTCTCCCCCCCCCCTAAAAGCATTTGTTCCTCTCCTCTCTCTCTGCAGTAAGCTTCCCCTTATATCTCTCCTTGTACTTGATTTTTGTTGTTCATGTTTTGTATTGAGTTTTTCTCATATTTTAGGAATATGATATAAATTTTCCCTAAGACATCCTAAGAAATTCATCTTTGTATAGTCATTAGTTTATGGATAGTTATGTTTCTATCTGGCTCTCGACTCCCTATTGTATATCTAAAATTTTGCAATTTTTTACTATTAAATATTTGTTTTTTGATAACCATGGCGTCCGGGCTAACTTTCGTACATGTGATATCACCTAGTATTTTGTGTCTGCTCGATTTGAACCCGAGACAATGACTATTAAATATTTTATCATAAGACTACCTAACTATCTTACTTTTCGTCAAAAATCGTATTGATCAGATTCATCTCAGGAGAATCTACTGAATTGAGGAAGAAAGGATGAGAAGGATCGAGCTTCTCAGGGATTGTGACAACACCAGTAGCTGTTGGAGGAATTTCAGAAAGTGTGCTTGAATCTCCCATTTCAAAAAAATATCACAACATGGAATACCAAAAAGGAACATATTTCTGCGCATTCAACCATTACACAACATTCAAACCAAAATCAATTAACAACAAATCTACCATGGCTGTTACGATGCTAATCATATGGAGATTTATGAGTGCAATTGACTATGCAGCACTATATGAGTTCCATTGCTCTTTTCACCTTGATTTAGCTTTTTATCCAATCAAAAATCTAACTACCCTTAGCCACCCAATAGAAATAGGCCTCGAGCCAAACTAAAGTGAAACAAATCATGTAAAGGAAACAGTAGCTAATCAGTAGAGGAGTAACCTTAAAATCCAAAATAACTCAAATCCAAACTTCAAAGAGACGACATCAACTACTTCTATTACAATTTTCATGAAACTGATACACTAATGAATACTTGCCAAAATGAATATAGTCTATCCACCCAGCTTTAATGCACATCAATAGAGTTACGAATTACTAATACCACATCAACAACAGACCTACTATTGGGCTTAGTATTTGCTGATTTGGCCCATTAGTGGCCAAATCCACAAACTGCAGCTAGCACTCAACAATAACAGCCTTCAATAATCCTCAAATAAGCATGACTTTGAGCAGAATCACTGACTCTACAGGAACATACATCATACAAGGCCTAACAGAGCTAATTATGAATTAGATTTTGGCACATAAAGCTGGTGAATCAAATAATGACAAACCTAGGACATTAGATCTCCATTAATGAACAAGAAATCATCCAAACACGTGTGAACACACTGAACTAAATTGAAGGTACAAAATTATGAATACCAACATCATATCACATCTACTAACAACTATAACATACTTAATTAAGGCTGATTTAGACAATGTAATCACATTAAATTAAAAGACAAATCAGAGTAACGTTATGGATTCAACAAAATAAACTAATTTCTCTGCTTCAAATTCTTCATTTCATTTCATATCCAACTTCACAATCGATAGGGCCTAAGGTGTGTACCTAGAAATTGAAATATAAACAAAAGGGTGAGGGATCAGCCAAGCAGCAACAGCCAAGTTCCCAGATTCACACAACCAAAGAGTGAAATTGACTTAGAAGGACCAATAGAACAGTAAACCAGACAGCAAATTTCAAACTAAGCCTTTGAAAACCAAACTCAACCCAGTTCAAGCCTCAAGTGAGTCGAAATTTGTTTCAGAAATTGAAAACTTCAAAATCACAGAAGAGAGTTTAGTGAAACAGCGATTCTTGTTGAAATTTTTCAGCGGTTTTGTTTTCTCTGGATTTTTTATCTCTTAGAGTCTCTCTGTTTCTTTTTCTCTTGATATATTTTTTTCTGTTCTCTATTCTTCTTAGTTTAAATAGGAAGTAGAAAATACCTCTTTGATTCACAAATGCCCCTTCAACAATTTTTTATTTGATTCCACCCAATTCAAGTTCTTTTCTTTATTCAATAGTGCATTCTTAACCCTACCATTATAGAAACTTCCTAATTAGTTGGGTAAACACTCCAATCTAAACAATCTCTAGACTACCCTTAAACCCCATGTTATTTAATACCCCCTAAAGTTCTGAATACTTACAAACATACAAACAGGAAAAAAATGAGCTAATACCTTCAGATGGATTGAAAACAAATGAACTTCGAAATTAAGAATGCATCTAACAACTAGTGAATCATATTATTTCATGAAGAATTAGTCTGCTATAAGAACTTTAAATGGAACTTTCAGAAATGCTAGAAAACTAATGACTTTCAGAACATACTCGAATAAATCTCGACCAATTCAATTGAACCTTGAATTAAACCTAGACCCTTCTCATATGAATATAAATTCAGAAAATGCCATTGAAACAAGAATTAATGCAGATGAGGAACTACCAGACTTGTGAACGAAAGGACTACATAGAAGAATACTGAAGAAAGAAAACAAGAAGGAAAGAAGAAGAGTAAAAGGTGAAACAAATTTATAAATGAACAGAAAACAATAAAGGGAACTCACCGGCTAAACTTGAAATTACCCTTGATACTAACTCACCCGAAACTGTGCTAATCATTTGTTCTTTGTCAAGAACAAATGAACAACATCGGTTTTGTAGTGAATCGACCTTCTAATCATGAAAAACTAGAGGCTTGGATCGATGCATGTCATCAGGTTCAACGAAAATTGATTTTGAACTTTTAGGGTTCGAACTTAGATTTAAAATTCGACGAGTTCCGGTCAGATTCGAAGAAAACCAATGATGGATTTGGTATGAGGGAGTTATGGGGGTTATGTGGTGTTGATTTGGGGTCGATTGGGTAAGCTAGGGTTCGGGGATTTTGGGACCGGATTGCTTCGATTGAAGATTCGAGAAGTCCTAGGGTGATTCGAGGGAAACTAGCTGCAGATTGGGGAAGAGGGGGCGAAGAGGGTTTTGGGATGTTATTTTCAGGTGGTTAGGGGTGGTGTAAGGCTGCGCCACCACCGGAAACGATGGAGGTGCGGCGTCTCTAGGGTTTGGGTGTTTAGAGACGAGGAAGAAGATTGAAGGGGGGGAGGGGGTTCTGAAGTGTTGGATATATTAAAATGGGGTGATTAATTCGAGCTGTTGGATGATTGAAATCCAACAACTGTGATTAAACACCAATGAAACGAGGTCGTTTGGCTTCAAGCGAGGCTGGACCGGGTATGGGAAAGACGGGTCTGGGCCGGTTTGGGCGGGTAATGGGGTGGATTTTGCTTTGGGCTAAACCAAATTGGCCCAAAATCAGCCCTTCTTCTAATTCTTTTCTTTTTCTTTTCAATTTATATTTTCCTTTTCTTTTCAAATTAGTTTAAATCCTAAATTAACTAAATTAATTTCCCAAATTAAAGTAATCACTGATCATAATATTTACAAAATTAATTAATTCCTAAATTAAAAGAAACTACAAAAATTTAAAATTAAAAAGTTAAAAATGCAAAGTGAATTATTTTTTGTGATTTTCATTTTGTAAAACAACTAATTAACCTAAACAAATGTAAAAAATAAATCCTAAATGCAAATGCAATGTATTTTGTATTTTTTCATGATTTAAATAAACTAAACATGCACATACAAATGCAAGCAATCAAGAAAATTTTACAATAATTCTTAATAATAATAAAAAATCTAATTTTGAGAATCCTGTAGGAGTAATTCATATGAGACAAAAATCACGTGCTTACAGCTGCCCCTCTTTGGTCGGAGATGTCCCACCTCCTTCTTCCGCCCCCGCGAGGGTGCGTGGGAGTTTTCTCCAATTAAAGGACAATCAAAACGGGATTTATTCATTTATTTCAGAGTCGCCACTTGGGAGGTTTAGGGTGTCCGAAGTCACCAATTTTAATCCCTGAATCGAGGAAAATATGACTCTGTTTATTATTCTGCGAACCAGAAATCCTGAGTAAGGAATTCTGTTAATACGGAAGAAGGTGTTAGGCATTTCCGAATTCCGTGGTTCTAGCACGGTCGCTTAACTGTTTTTATTCTTGGCTTAATTATCTCGATTTTACATTTTTTATTGCATGATTTTGTTATCGCTTCTGTTTAGATTGTTTATAATTAAAGACCCTTCTTCGAATCGAATCACGCATACGTGTATCCGTTTTATATATTATATATATTTTAACGTGAAAAATCGTGTCACGCGTACGTGTACACAATGATATTGATAATATATTTATTATAAAATAATTATTTTTCGAAATTGTGTTTTAAATAAAATCAAGAACATTCGCACTCTTTGTATGATTAAGTAGTGAACCGCACATCTCGGGTTTTATGAAATTAATTTAAGATCCTCCGACGAATCTCTTTTTATTAAAAATTTGCTCGAAGTTGCGCGAACGCATAATCCGAATTGCCTTTAGAAGTATAATCAAGTCACGCGAACGCATCCCTAATTATGCAAATATTCTTGACAGTAATATAAATTCTCTACAAATGTTTATTGCATCCATCTATTTTTAAATGTAAGAGTCATGGAGAATCACCGATTGGGATGCCACCAAATTTCTTGACAAAGAATTCAAAATTTATTAGGCGTTGCTACAAGTCTTATTTTACGCGTATGAATTATATACCTCAAAACTATTCAAATTTTAAAGAATTAATGATATGAAAAAGAAACAAACAACATGTAACTAAAAATACTACCATTTTTATCGTGGATACAACATTAATATATCCAAAAATCGAATCGCATATAAAACTGGAAAAAAGAATTAATTTGATAAACAAATTAATAGTTTCTGAAGAATTTTCATTGTTATATTTAATGCGAACTCTATTTCTACATATCCTTGACATAAAATGTTGCAATTCGTGCTTATAAATCCCATATCCTTCTCATATACTTGTTTTTCCAAAGTTATAATTGTTTGGTTAATTTGTTTACAATGGTAGATAAGAATCAAGTTGATAAGAAAGAGAACTATTATACAAATTGATTCAATAAAATTGCATCACATGCAATATAGTTGTACGTTTGAACCATTCCTAATATTCTAAACTCGTAACGAATTATATCAACTCACCTTTCACTTATGGTTATACATGTAACTGTTATCACGCCATGTACGAACAACATACAACTTTCATCAATCTAGCTTTAAATAAAATCGGACTTTTGTGACAAAATATGCTAGTAATGTAGTTTCTTGATACTTCCATACTATTCCATATTTAGCCAACAATATCATAAGATTTAATTAATGGCTAGCTTTCTGCCATGTTCCCTATCTTATAATTTGAATATAGCTATACTTAATGAAATTCTGAAATAAATAACATTATTACAAAGCTTATGCGAATTTCAAAAGGATGATTAACTAACAGTTCTCACATCAAATGTAAGCTACTATATTAACCAGCTGAAACAAAACTAAAATTTAAACTAATAGATTTAAACGAGTAAAAGACATAATTATAATCCCGAACATCATTTATTTGGCAATGTTGAAGCTTTCCACAACATGAGTCTAAAATATATACCTGATATTGGAAGCAAAAGAAAATGAAGATGAGAATCAGCAACAGTAATAACAGTACAACAGCAACAACTGCCCAACAACAATAACAACCCAGTAACAGACCGGTGGAGTAGTAATCTCAAAAAAACAAAAGCTTCAAGCTTTGATGAAACAACAATTAATTCTGATTTCAAACAATGAAAGAAAGCAGAATATTTTTTTTTTAGTTTTTAGTTTGAAAGTCTAAATATTTTTCGGAATTTTCTCCCTCTTAAATGTTCAGCCTTTTTTCTCTCTCTTATTTTTTCTTTCAGATTCGTTTCTCTTATCTGTGTTTTTTTTTCTCTCGTATCCCTCCTTTTTTTCTTTCTATTCTGATTTCAAGACTTCTTATAACACATCCCATAAATCTTTCAATTAATTAAAATCAATACTTTTTCTCTACCCAACCCATTATCTTCCCACTCATCCCCATTACATTAAATAAACATATCACACCACCCCATTATATTTTGTCCCCCATGCCTAATATAAATAAATACAAGATTCCCCCCACTAAATTTTGTCTTGTCCCCCATGCTTCATATAAACAATTACAAAATGTACAATTCCTAAACTACCCCTCCGACCTTATTACAATTACTATTTTACCCCCTGAACGTACTACAAATTACCAAACTACCCCATCAGCTATAACAATCAATTAATCAAACTTAACCAAAATATAGACAATATGATCAATTTCTAACAATGTTCAAACAACAATATGAACACGGATGAACATCATAACAACAATATCACATGAACACAAATTGAACAACAAAGAACAACTAAAATTTGATTGAACAATATTTTTAGCAACAACAAGCCTATTTTCGGATTCAACAACAACAACAATCAAACAAGTATATTTAGATTTCTAACTTCAATATTAACTCTAACAACATTACAACAAACAATTCCTATATTAAACTTTAAACAAGATTATGAGACAAATTCAAGAAATAATCATAAATGGTAAACAAGAAATCAAGCTATACAAATTTCGGATTCAAGAATAATCAAACAAAGTATGAACATGAATTAAATCTATTTTAAACACCAAACATGATGGATTCAAACGATTAAACCAACATATTTCTCTAACACAACTAAATTATTTTAGACAAATAACAAGATCGACGAAGAAACAATTATGAATTTAAACTTGAACTTAACAATATTAATAATTTCTAAAAATACATAAAACACATGAAACAAATTGAAGAAACAATTAATTAAACTTCAATTTGTATCTCACCAACATTAAACTAACAACTTTTACCTAAACAATAAAACAAATATGAAATAAACATGAAAAACCACTAATTAACTTTCCATTTGAAATCTGAAAATTAATTCAATCAAAACACATGAACAAACTAAAAATTAATTCAACGATGAACAACGAACAAAACAAGAATCAAATATTTAACGATTTTAACTTTGAGAAATATAAAAACTAAATATGGACAAAAATAAAACTCCAAAACAACTAACCGGAGATGAATCAACGACGAACTCGATCGTAAACAAATCTGTCCGGGTTTCGACTCAAATAAAAAATAAACCTTCGAACTTTGACGAGACGAAGAAAATGAAGCAACGTGAAGCAGAAACACGAAGCAACTGCTGCGACGAGCAGCAGCAACAGTCCATCGAGTGAGGAAGAAGAAGCAGCATGAAGCAGTAGGGGAGGTCGACGGACAACGAACCAAAATCAGCAGCTAGACGCAGCTGAAACAACCTGCGAATGGAGATGCATCAACGTTTTTTGGAGCAGCCATGGCTGCTCGTAGCAGCTGGACGCGACAAAGAAAACTGAAGCAATAGCAGCTGCGTGAGCGGACAGCAACCATGGTGGAAATAGTGAAGGCGATGAGCATCATGACGAGGAAGATGAAGCGGAATGAAGCAGTGGCGACCATGGATGTCGAGCTCGAGCTTGAGCTCGACGAAGAGGACGAAGGCAGACGCGGCGACAAGCAGCTGAAGCAGAAACGTGACCAGCAGCAGCAATGGTGAAGCTGAAGACGCAGCGACGAAGCAGCACGACGGAGCTGAAGCGAGCTTCGCGTTGGGTTGTTCATAGTTTTTGAGGTCGTTCATGGGAGGGCAGCTTGGAGACGACGTGCGTGTGTGTGCTTGCATTTTTATGTGTGTGTAAGTATGTGTTTGCTGTATGTGTTGGAGAAGGAGAAGGAGGGCAGCCATTGATGGAGCTTGGTGAAGCTTGAGGAGGAAGAAGAAAGAAAGAGAGAGGGGGGGCGGATGAGTTAGTTTTAGGGTTTTCTTCTTCTTTTTTTTTGTTTTGTTTTGTAAAATGTAAGACAATAGGATGTTGGGTTATGGACTGGGTCGACCCAGTTCGAAATGGACTGGGTCGTTTGGGAAGATTGGGCCATTTTTTGGGCCTGTGGCTTAAAATCGAAGAAGACGCCCAATTCCGACTTTCTTTATATTTTCGCTCTCTTTTCTTCTTCTTTTTTTTAAAAACTAAATTATAAAAATACTTAAACTATTATTAAGAACTAAATTAAGTTATAAAAGTGCAAATTAACTCCAAATAACAATTAACGCACAATTAAGTAATAATTAAGCATAAAATTGTATATTTGGACATTAAATGCTAAAAATGCAAAAGATGCCTATTTTTGTAATTTTCATTTTTTGTAAACAAATTTAATTAGTAACAATTATAGAATTAAATCCTACATGCAAATGCGACATATTTTTGTATTTTTTATTAATTTAACAAATAAACAAACACAGACAAATACAAATAATTATCCAAAATATCACAAAATCTCACAAAATTTCACACCAAGGAAAATCATTTTATTTTGAATTTTTTGGGAGTAATTCTCATATAGGGCAAAAATCACGTGCTTACAGCTGCCCCTCTTTGCCCGAAGACACGAAGGGTTTTCGTGCAAAGATAAAGCGAGCGATTTTTGCCCATCCGAGTACTCCGTGTGAAGCATTTTTTTTTGGAAAAGATTTGGACCGAACCTTTGCTTCAAAGGTTTCCTACATATCCTGGGCTAAACAGGAATCAGGTCAATGTAGTTCGGGAAATTTTGGTAGCTGGGACTACCGTTGGACTGCACTGTTACTGTTGTTGCATGCTATTACTACTGCTTACCGATCTCCTTGTTACACCGTGCTTAAAAGAAAACAAGAAGTTAAGCTATACTGCAATTTTTCTTGTTGCCTTGCTTTCTTGTCTGCTTGCATTTTTTTCCGGTGCTTTTCTTCTTTTTGACACATGCACTTGAGTTTGTGCTGTGACCTCTTGTTGCAACCTTCTGTTTCCCGGTGCCGGGGAATTTTATTGTTTCCTGCTGGGGATTCCTATTGTAACCCTCTGTTTTATTGTCCTCTGACTTGATCTTGAAATGTATGCCTCTGTTATCTGGGCGGGCTCCCAACTTCAATACTTGAAAATTAAAGACTTGAAATGTATGCCTCTGTTATCTGGGCGGGCTCCCAACTTCAATGCTTTTAAAAATAAGCGCCTTTCCTCTCTTCAGGCGGGCTCCTGACTTCAACAACAACTTTGAAAATAATTGTCATTCCTCTCTTCAGGCGGGCTCCTGACTTCAACCAATACATCGCCATTCCTTTCTTTAGGTTGGCAAGATTTCAACAACTTTTAAAAACGCCTTTCCTCTCTTCAGGCGGGCTCCTGACTTCAACAACAACTTTGAAAATAATCGCCATTCCTCTCTTCAGGCGGGCTCCTGACTTCAACCAATACATCGCCATTCCTTTCTTTAGGTTGGCAAGATTTCAACAACTTTTAAAAACGCCTTTCCTCTCTTCAGGCGGGCTCCTGACTTCAACAACAACTTTGAAAATAATCGTCATTCCTCTCTTCAGGCGGGCTCCTGACTTCAACCAATACATCGTCATTCCTTTCTTTAGGTTGGCAAGATTTCAACAACTTTTAAAAACGCCTTTCCTCTCTTCAGGCGGGCTCCTGACTTCAACAACAACTTTGAAAATAATCGCCATTCCTTTCTTCAGGCGGGCTCCTGACTTCAACCAATACATCGCCATTCCTTTCTTTAGGTTGGCAAGATTTCAACAACTTTAAAAAAAACGTCTTTCCTCTCTTCAGGCGGGCTCCTGACTTCAACAACAACTTTGAAAATAATCGTCATTCCTCTCTTCAGGCGGGCTCCTGACTTCAACCAATACATCGCCATTCCTTTCTTTAGGTTGGCAAGATTTCAACAACTTTTAAAAACGCCTTTCCTCTCTTCAGGCGGGCTCCTGACTTCAACCAATACATCGTCATTCCTTTCTTTAGGTTGGCAAGATTTCAACAACTTTTAAAAACGCCTTTCCTCTCTTCAGGCGGGCTCCTGACTTCAACAACAACTTTGAAAATAATCGCCATTCCTCTCTTCAGGCGGGCTCCTGACTTCAACCAATACATCGCCATTCCTTTCTTTAGGTTGGCAAGATTTCAACAACTTTTAAAAACGCCTTTCCTCTCTTCAGGCGGGCTCCTGACTTCAACAACAACTTTGAAAATAATCGCCATTCCTCTCTTCAGGCGGGCTCCTGACTTCAACCAATACATCGCCATTCCTTTCTTTAGGTTGGCAAGATTTCAACAACTTTTAAAAACGCCTTTCCTCTCTTCAGGCGGGCTCCTGACTTCAACAACAACTTTGAAATTCTGTTCTTCAGGGGGCTCCTGACTTCAACCAATACATCGCCATTTTGTTCTTCAGGGGGGCTCCTGACTTCAACAACTTTTTTTTTTCAAATTCAAACTTCTTCTTTTTTTTCAAATTATCCTAGGAGAAGATTCATCCGACTAAGATTTTATTATATTATCTTGGGAGAAAAATTTCATCAGACCAAGATTTTGACTCTAGGAGATAAATCGTTAGACTAGGTCCATTTTGTTGTGATCTTAGGAGAAAGATTCATCCGACTAAGATTTTATTATATTATCTTGGGAGAAAAATTTCATCAGACCAAGATTTTGACTCTAGGAGATAAATCGTCAGACTAGGTCCATTTTGTTGTGATCTTAGGAGAAAGATTCATCCGACTAAGATTTTATTATATTATCTTGGGAGAAAAATTTCATCAGACCAAGATTTTGACTCTAGGAGATAAATCGTCAGACTAGGTCCATTTTGTTGTGATCTTAGGAGAAAGATTCATCCGACTAAGATTTTATTATATTATCTTGGGAGAAAAATTTCATCAGACCAAGATTTTGACTCTAGGAGATAAATCGTCAGACTAGGTCCATTTTGTTGTGATCTTAGGAGAAAGATTCATCCGACTAAGATTTTATTATATTATCTTGGGAGAAAAATTTCATCAGACCAAGATTTCTATCTTAGGAGAAAATTCATCGGACTAAGATTTGATATCTTATCTTGGGAGAAAAATTTCATCGGACCAAGATTGTATCGGGAGGGAAGTTCATCAGATTAGGACTTTTTATCCTAAGAGGAAAATGTAAAGATCAATGATTTGAGAAACTTACCTTCGTAATTTCTTCTTTTCTTTTCTCCTTCCTTCGCTCTGCTTTGTTCTTGCTTGTTGGGGATAATACCACTGTGGGGGTCTCCTTTCTTCCCCTCCTTCAAACTCAAATTTTTTTTTCTTAACACTGTTGGGGATAAAAGTGTTATCTTCTTCGGATAACGTTGTTGAGGATAACGCTGCTGGGGAATTTTATCCCTTCAAATCGATGCTTCATTCTTCTGGAAGCTGCTGGGGAGGATAATGGCTCTTTGCTTTTCTGAGCACAAATGTCATCCCTTTGTTCTGTCTGCTGGGGATCAACTTCCTCCATTGGAAGCTTATTATGTTGGGGGAAACCCTGGTTCAAAGACCACTTCCTTGGTGCTATCTTTATTCTTCCCCAAATGGGTACCTGATTTCCAGAAAATTTTCTAACTGAAAAGAAAATTTTCTGCCCCAGTTTGCATTTTCCCTTATGGTCTTCACTGCCATTCCATTTACCTGTTTCAAACCAAACAAAATTTGTTAGTTTAAAAACCCGGTGGTTGGTTATGATACTCCTACTGGGATGGTTTTTCCCTTTCTCCCTTCCCCACTCTATGTTGTCCGACCCTCTTGGAACTTGGTCGAAAATCTGTCAGGGATGCTCCTACATCTCGATGATCTGCCGGGGGCCCTCTTGGAATTAGGTCCACAATTTTCTCAACTGTTGTTTTCCTGTTTTTCTCCAACTTCCCTTGGAAATTTGGTCCTATTGAGATCTAGGCCCCTTTTATCATTTGGTCTTGCGACCAACTTCTTTTCTCTTTATCGCCTTATCTTTGGCGTGTCCTATTCGCATTTTGCTTTGCATCATTTTGGCAACTGGTAGTAAGCTCTGAAAATCCTTTTCAAAAACAAACTGCTGGGAAGGTAAGTCTTTTAAACCAAGAAATGAAAAAGTGATGATTTCAAAAAATAGAAAAAAGAAGAAGTCTTTCTGAACAAATGCTAGGGAAAAGGAAAGAAAAGAACTTATCTGAATGATATAACCGATTCCAACGATCATGTCGCGCATTCCGGATTAATCAACCCAGTCTATTTGTATCAATCAACCTTCCAGACGGCCTCATGTTGCTGGGGATAAACAGGCACTCAACTCTTTGCCAAATGCGGATCTTTCCCGCCAATCTTGTCTTGTCGCCTCATAGTGCCCTTCGAGGGGTTTTCACTAATAAGACTCTCTCATTTCTCTCAATTCCCGTCGCCTTATGGTGCCTCTGAAGGCTTTCACCGATAAGACTTTCTCATTTTATTTTATTTTTCAGTTGGGGATTGGAGTGTTGTCGATATGACTCTCTCTGTTGGGGATTCTTTCGGCTATCAATTCATTTCCAGCTTATGATCTTCTTCTTTGCTGGAGATCAGAGTGTTATTCCCGACTTCCATTTGAATTGACTTAGCACTTCTCAGATACTGATCGGGAGGTCTTTTCTGGACATCAATAGGGGTTTTGTGTATGGCTGAAAGGAGAAGGGGGTATCCAAAGTTCAAAAATAATTTTTAGGGGTAAAATAGTACAACTCTTGGAATCAAACTTTCTTGACAAAATTACAAGCGCCAACTTCTGCCCCAGTTTTTCTTGCTCGGGGATTTTTATTTTGTCACACTATGTTACCTTATGCACACTATGTTACACTATGACCGAGCCGTGAGGCGCCTACATATCCTTATTTGAGGAATCAGGTCAAACGTAGTTCCCAATTCCTTTGTTTTTTTTTGTGACTTTTCTTTTGTTCTTATTACTTTTTTTTCATTTTCATTACTGATTCCAAAAGAGGGGTATGAAAGAGTAAATAAGGCTCAAAAGGGGAAGCAAAGGTCAAAGTGTTTGGGATAGAAGAAAGAATTGCCTCCGTCATTTCATTCTCTGATAAATGCTAAGTACAAACAAACAACAATTACAATTACAAGAAATCATAATATCTCTTAACTGCGTCAGAATTGATAGCCATGTCGACGCATTTCCCTTCGATATCTGTTGATCATAAAGCGTCATCGGGCTTGCTCTGTTTAGATTGCGATAATCAACACACACCTCGGATTTTCCGTCTTCTTCTTTGTTTTTTTACACTGGCACCACATTAGCCCACCAATCAGTATATCGAGCGGCCCGAATAACCTTAGTATTCAACTGTTTGGTCACTTCTTCCTTAATCTTCACACTCACGTTGGTTTTGAACTTCCTCAATTTTGCTGGACGGGGGGTAATGCCGGGTCAGTGGGCAATTTTTGAACCACTAGATTGGTGCTTAAGCCCGGCATGTCGTCGTATGACCATGCAAAATGTTTTGAATTCAGTAAGTGCTTTGATTAGTTCTTCCCTGATGTTTGGTTCCATGTGGATGCTTATCTTAGCTTCCCTGATGTCATCCGCATCCCCTAGATTGACGGCTTCCGTGTCATTTGAGTTGGGCTCTTTTTTTTCAAATTGGCTCAACTCTCTGTTAATTTTTTCGAAGGCTTCATCCTTATCGTATTCCGACTTATCATCACAATCTTGTACTATAAGTTCGAAATCAGATTGATTTTTTTTAGACTAGGTTGAAGATCCGTCGTGCATGCCATGTCATTAGAACCAGTAGAAAGAGAACTGTTCAGAAGAGAAAAATAAGAAGAAAAATTAAAACAAAATAAGGAATGAGGGGAAAAAAACTTTCACTTTATTAAAATACGGGATAGCAAGGTTTCACACTTTGGCGAGCACAAGAAAGATCTGGATTACAACCCTGGAATAATCCAGACAACAAAAAAGAAAATCAGAGCCCACTACCAAGACTCCCTTCGTATAGGAAGAGGAGTAGCCATTCAATTGTTGATTTTTGCTTTCAACCCCACAAACTGCACATCTGCCTCGTTGGACCCTTTTCCCAACACCATAACTGGCTTGTCATCCACCTTTTCCAACTATACCACCGCTTTCCCACTGGTTAACATTTCTTTTGAACCGACACGGATCATCATCACTGTTTGTGAGGGTTTCTTTAGCTTCCCTCCTTCGTGCATTAGCTCAATCATGTGGGTTTCAAGGTGTGCCGGCAACGGGTTCTGATTGATGTTGGGTGCCTCTGGTGTCTAAACCTCAATCTTGTTGGTGTCAATAAGATTCTGTACTGCATGTTTCAACTTCCAACATTTCTCGGTATCATGTCCGGGAGCCCCCTAACAATACTCACAGCTTACCGAGTGGTCCATATTTTTGGGAAGGGGATTTGGCAATCTGGGCTCAACAGGACTCAACAAGCCTAACTGCCTTAATTTGTGGAACATGGCAGTATAGGTTTCCCCCAACTCAGTGAATGTTCTTTGTATTCTTTCATTTCTGAAAGCCTGATTTCCCCGGAAACCTGCCCCTGGAGGGTTCTTGTAGGCTCTTGGTGGTGAATAGGTGTTTTGCAGTGGTGTATGTGTGTTCTAGGGAGCCGGCGCGCGCCATTGCGAGCGAACCGGAGGCTGAGTGTATGTTTGGGCTTGGTGCACGGAGAAGTGTGGTTCTTGAGGTGGATAGTAGTGCTGTGGTGGGCTGTATGGGTAGTTTGGTCTGTGGGGTCTGGGTTGGTCGTAGTATGGTTTACCAGACCTGGACCAACTGCTTGCCTCAATCGTGGCAATTTCTTCTTTCTTCTTTCTTCCCAGCGCACCTCCCGTGCCGCTCTGAATAGCCTGGGTCATTGCCTTGAGTGTCGAGTAATTCAGGATTTTGTCGGTCCTCAGACCCTCCTCTATCATGACCCCTATCTTTACTACTTCATTGAATGATTTACCTACCGCTGAAACCAAATGGGCATAGTAAGTTGGTTCCAAGGCTTGAAGGAAGTAGTCTACCATTTCACTCTCCTTCATAGGAGGATCCACTCTCGCTGCCTGTTCTCTCCACCGGAAGCCATACTCTCTAAAACTTTCATTGTGTTTTTTCTCAAATTTTGTCAAAGATAGTCGATCTGGGATGATTTCCAGATTGTATTGGAAATGGTATGCAAATGCCTGTGCTAGGTCATCCCAGGTGTACCATCTCCCATGGTCCTGGCGTGTATACCACTCCAAAGCTGATCCGCTTAAACTTTGACTGAAGTAAGCCATCAATAATTCGTCTTTTCCCCCAACTCCTCGCATCTTACTACAGAAACCCCTTAAGTGGGCTACTGGGTCGCTGTGCCCATTGTATAGGTCAAATTTGGGCAACTTGAAACCAACTGGCAATTGTACATTTGGGAATAAGCATAAATCTTTGTAGGCCACACTGACCTGTCCTCCTAACCCTCGCATGTCTCGGAACGATTGTTCTAGGCTTTTGACCTTTCTGAACATCTCTTCTTGTTCAGCATTTTTGACTGGTTTGTCAATTTCGGTTGGGAGGTCAAAACGAGGAATAGTTGAATGGATTTCGGAGGCCTTGAAGGTGGGCTCCGGGGGGTAGTATTGATTGTCCTGGGCCTGTAATACGGGCTCACTAGGAGATTCGTGGAATGTAGCCGGGGGAGGTGCTACGAAAACAGGAGTCACTGGTGGAGGAAAGTATGGAACTGGTTTAGGAGGGGGAGACTACGGTGTCTGAGAGGTGGTGCTTCGGTAGTGTTGGTAGATGGGGAAATTTGGGGATAATTCAGTGGTAAGATTATCCTGAGTTTGGTCCATTGATGGAGCAGGGTTAGTTGGGTAAGATGGGGGTGACCGCCCTGTAGACCAGGCCTGGTACATTTCAGCCATTTGCTGCTTGAGTTTAAACATCTCTTCTTTCATTTTCCCGACATCCATCTCCTCTAGCTCAATACCTGTGTCAACATCTGGGATAGACATACTTTCGGGTATTGGTCCTTTTGATCTCGTGTGATAATGATAATATGCCAGTATACTCTTTAGAGAAACTAACTGCTTGAATTCTGGAAATGAACAAACTTGTTAGTTTTGAGAATTTAACACATATATAATTACACGTTGAGATGCAATGCTCCTAGACAAATATCCCCTTTCTATTATGCATTTGCTCGACTGCTTGTGTCGTCCCAGTTTTCTTGAAAATTTTATTCACTTATATTTATTTTATTTTTTATTGTGGTGGTCGAATCTTATAGAGATTGCCTACGTATCATGCCCCCGCATGAATCAGACCTTGCGTAGTTCGGACCAACAAAGATAAATAATAATAAAACATCTTCTTTTTTTTCTGGAGTTTTCAATTTTTAAATTAAAACAAACTTGATTACAAAAGTTTAAAAACTGACCATACTAACAGACTTTGACAAAAGACAACAAACGGCCTCGAAAATCAAATAACTCGCATACTCTAATCAAAGAATTACAAACTCAAAAACAAACGGCCAGTTCCTTTCACCGTTTGACAAATGCAACCAAACGGCTATTTTTGCAAATGTGGCCCCTTCCAAATCTCACATGAATTTTGAGGCCGGGGAGGATTATTTTGACACTTTACAAACTTATCCGTTCTTTTACGAAAATAGCCTTTCGACAACTGAAAGATACTCTAAGGCTATTTCGGCAAGAACGATTTAAGACGCGGCCGAAGCTGGCTCGGCTTATTTTGACCAAATATCCAAACGGTATTTACCTGACCGTTGACTCTTTGTTTTTTTTTTTCAAATTACAATAAAAACCTGGTGTTGCAAACACGGCCCTTCAGCGCCTCGGGGACGAAGATTTTTTAAGGCTGTGTGGGTCAATTGGACCAAAAATCCTAAACATGACCCAAAAGGTAGCTGTTTATGCAAAGTTAGCCTTCCGGCGTCCCTTCGGGGAATATTCGGTTATGTCTTGTCAAAACAGCGTCACCCGACTTCTTTATGACAAAATTAAAATTAAAATTTGACACACATTTTTTGGCTATTTTTAGCAAAAGGGAAGGTTGGACACCACCCGACTTATTTATGACAAAATTAAAATTTTGACACGTTTTTTTATTTATTTATTGGTTTTTGGCTATTTTAGCAAAAAAGGGGGGTTGGACCCGATGAGGGTTGCCTACGTATCTCACATCCGGTGAGAATCAAACCCGCGTAGTTCGGGCCAATTAACCGAACTATTTTAAAACAGGATTTTTTTTCTTTTTCAGCAACAAATAACAAAACCACTTTCAAAGCACGACTCTTTTCATTTTCATTTTGAATTTTTCAGAAACAAATAAATGAAACTATTTTAAAAGTAAGACTCTTTTTCATTGTCATTTTCAGGGGAAGACAAACTATTTTCCTTTTTATATCTTTTTTATATTTTTTTTAAAAAAAAAATAAGACAGAACAACTGACTTTTTTTTTCTCTTTTGCTTTTAATAAAACAAACTAATAAGAATTTTTTTTTCATTTTCTCAAAATTTCGGCAGAGTTTTGACAGTATTTGGGCATTGGGTGTTTTTTTTTCAAAAATAAACAATCAATTCCCTAACCGCTATTTCTTTTCTTTTTTTCAATTTCAAAATATTATTCCTGATATTCAAAAGTCAGTCAACACACAAATCCGGATCAAATAAATGCGCAAGTAGCAGCAAGTAAGATGCATCAGGATGGTCATTTTTATTTTTTGGTACACCTGTCCTAGACAGACCCAACCCCTGTGTTGAGCCTCCAAAGTCAAATGCACGTGATGCAAATAATCGTTCCTACTAGGGATCCGGCATGAAGCTGAGTTATTCTAAGTGAAAAACCTGAGGCATATTGTTCTAGCCCTGGCTTACCCAAGTGGACAGCTTGAGCCGAAATGGGGGCAACGTACCGGGAGCACGAAAGTCTGCCCGGCCTAGTTACTTGTCCCAACTTCGTCTTATTTGGTATGACTTCTAACAGAAAGGTGGGTCACGCGCACGTGTACACCATAAATTTAGAAGACTCAGAAAGAAGAAGAGTTTCGTAGCAGTTTTATACACAATTCAGATAATATTAAAGCGGTAAAAGCATCATTTAGCATATTAAGCATAAACATGTAAAAATCAGATAATAAATAAAGCCAACTATAACAGTTATTTTAAGCTCGAATTTCTAACCCTGAACCAGTGGTTCTGGGCCAAGTCCCCAGCAGAGTCGCCAGAGCTGTCGCACCTCCTTCTTCCGCCCCCGCGAGGGTGCGTGGGAGTTTTCTCCAATTAAAGGACAGTCGAAACGGGATTTATTCATTTATTTCAGAGTCGCCACTTGGGAGGTTTAGGGTGTCTCAAGTCACCAATTTTAATCCCTGAATCGAGGAAAATATGACTCTGTTTATTATTCTGCGAACCAGAAATCCTAAGTAAGGAATTCTGTTAATCCGGAAGAAGGTGTTAGGCATTTTCGAATTCCGTGGTTCTAGCACGGTCGCTTAACTGTTTTTATTCTTGGCTTAATTATCTCGATTTTACATTTTTTATTGCATGATTTTGTTATCGCTTCTGTTTAGATTGTTTATAATTAAAGACCCTTCTTCGAATCGAATCACGCATACGTGTATCCGTTTTATATATTATATATATTTTAACGTGAAAAATCGTGTCACGCGTACGTGTACACAATGATATTGATAATATATTTATTATAAAATAATTATTTTTCGAAATTGTGTTTTAAATAAAATCAAGAACATTCGCACTCTTTGTATGATTAAGTAGTGAACCGCACATCTCGGGTTTTATGAAATTAATTTAAGATCCTCCGACGAATCTCTTTTTATTAAAAATTTGCTCGAAGTTGCGCGAACGCATAATCCGAATTGCCTTTAGAAGTATAATCAAGTCACGCAAACGCATCCCTAATTATGCAAATATTCTTGACAGTAATATAAATTTTTCACAAATTGTTTAGTACATCCATATATTTTTAAATGTAAGAGTCATGGAGAATCACCGATTGGGATGCCACCAAATTTCTTGACAAAGAATTCAAAATTTATTAGGCGTTGACTGCGAGTTATATTTTACATGTATGAATTATATACCTCAAAACTATTCAAATTTTAAAGAATTAATGATATGAAAAAGAAACAAACAACATGTAACTAAAAATACTACCATTTTTATCGTGGATACAACATTAATATATCCAAAAATCGAATCGCATATAAAACTGGAAAAAAGAATTAATTTGATAAACAAATTAATAGTTTCTGAAGAATTTTCATTGTTATATTTAATGCGAACTCTATTTCTACATATCCTTGACATAAAATGTTGCAATTCGTGCTTATAAATCCCATATCCTTCTCATATACTTGTTTTTCCAAAGTTATAATTGTTTGGTTAATTTGTTTACAATGGTATATAAGAATCAAGTTGATAAGAAAGAGAACTATTATACAAATTGATTCAATAAAATTGCATCACATGCAATATAGTTGTACGTTTGAACCATTCCTATTATTCTAAACTCGTAACGAATTATATCAACTCACCTTTCACTTGTGGTTATACATGTAACTGTTATCACGCCATGTACGAACAACATACAACTTTCATCAATCTAGCTTTAAATAAAATCGGACTTTTGTGACAAAATATGCTAGTAATGTAGTTTCTTGATACTTCCATACTATTCCATATTTAGCCAACAATATCATAAGATTTAATTAATGGCTAGCTTTCTGCCATGTTCCCTATCTTATAATTTGAATATAGCTATACTTAATGAAATTCTGAAATAAATAACATTATTACAAAGCTTATGCGAATTTCAAAGGATGATTAACTAACAGTTCTCACATCAAATGTAAGCTACTATATTAACCAGCTGAAACAAAACTGAAATTTAAACTAATAGATTTAAACGAGTAAAAGACATAATTATAATTCCGAACTTCATTTATTTGGCAATGTTGAAGCTTTCCACAACATGAGTCTAAAATATATACCTGATATTGGAAGCAAAAGAAAATGAAGATGAGAATCAGCAGCAGTAATAACAGTACAACAGCAACAACTGCCCAGCAACAGTAACAACCCAGTAACAGACCGGTGGAGTAGTAATCTCAAAAAAACAAAAGCTTCAAGCTTTGATGAAACAACAATTAATTCTGATTTCAAACAATGAAAGAAAGCAGAATATTTTTTTTAGTTTTTAGTTTGAAAGTTTAAATATTTTTCGGAATTTTCTCCCTCTTAAATGTTCAGCCTTTTTTCTCTCTCTTATTTTTTCTTTCAGATTCGTTTCTCTTATCTGTGTTTTTTTTCTCTCGTATCTCTCTCTTTTTTTTCTTTCTATTCTGATTTCAAGACTTCTTATAACCCATCCCATAAATCTTTCAATTAATTAAAATCAATACTTTTTCTCTACCCAACCCATTATCTTCCCACTCATCCCCATTACATTAAATAAACATATCACACCACCCCATTATATTTTGTCCCCCATGCCTAACATAAATAAATACAAGATTCCCCCCACTAAATTTTGTCTTGTCCCCCATGCTTCATATAAACAATTACAAAATGTACAATTCCTAAACTACCCCTCCGACCTTGTTACAATTACTATTTTACCCCTGAACGTACTACAAATTACCAAAATACCCCATCAGCTATAACAAACAATTAATCAAACTTAACCAAAATATAAACAATATGATCAATTTCTAACAATGTTCAAACAACAATATGAACACGGATGAACATCATAACAACAATATCACATGAACACAAATTGAACAATAAAGAACAACTAAAATTTGATTGAACAATATTTTTAGCAACAACAAGCCTATTTTCGAATTCAACAACAACAACAATCAAACAAGTATATTTAGATTTCTAACTTCAATATTAACTCTAACAACATTACAACAAACAATTCCTATATTAAACTTTAAACAAGATTATGAGACAAATTCAAGAAATAATCATAAATGGTAAACAAGAAATCAAGCTATACAAATTTCGGATTCAAGAATAATCAAACAAAGTATGAACATGAATTAAATCTATTTTAAACAACAAACATGATGGATTCAAACGATTAAACCAACATATTTCTCTAACACAACTAAATTCTTTTAGACAAATAACAAGATCGACGAAGAAACAATTATGAATTTAAACTTGAACTTAACAATATTAATAATTTCTAAAAATACATAAAACACATGAAACAAATTGAAGAAACAATTAATTAAACTTCAATTTGTATCTCACCAACATTAAACTAACAACTTTTACCTAAACAATAAAACAAATATGAAATAAACATGAAAAACCACTAATTAACTTTCCATTTGAAATCTGAAAATTAATTCAATCAAAACACATGAACAAACTAAAAATTAATTCAACGATGAACAACGAACAAAACAAGAATCAAATATTTAACGATTTTAACTTTGAGAAATATAAAAACTAAATATGGACAAAAATAAAACTCCAAAATAACTAACCGGAGATGAATCAACGACGAACTCGATCGTAAACAAATCTGTCCGGGTTTCGACTCAAATAAAAAATAAACCTTCGAACTTTGACGAGACGAAGAAGATGAAGCAACGTGAAGCAGAAACACGAAGCAACTGCTGCGATGAGCAGCAGCAACAGTCCATCGAGTGAGGAAGAAGAAGCAGCATGAAGCAGTAGGGGAGGTCGACGGACAACGAACCAAAATCAGCAGCTAGACGCAGCTGAAACAACCTGCGAATGGAGATGCATCAACGTTTTTTGGAGCAGCCATGGCTGCTCGTAGCAGCTGGACGCGACAAAGAAAACTGAAGCAATAGCAGCTGCTTAGCAGCAGTAGCAGCTGCGTGAGCGGACAGCAACCATGGTGGAAACAGTGAAGGCGATGAGCATCATGACGAGGAAGATGAAGCGGAATGAAGCAGTGGCGACCATGGATGTCGAGCTCGAGCTTGAGCTCGACGAAGAGGACGAAGGCAGACGCGGCGACAAGCAGCTGAAGCAGAAACGTGACCAGCATCAGCAATGGTGAAGCTGAAGACGCAGCGACGCAGCAGCACGACGGAGCTGAAGCGAGCTTCGCGTTGGGTTGTTCATAGTTTTTGAGGTCGTTCATGGGAGGGCAGCTTGGAGACGACGTGTGTGTGTGTGCTTGCGTTTTTATGTGTGTGTAAGTATGTGTTTGCTGTGTGTGTTGGAGAAGGAGAAGGAGGGCAGCCATTGATGGAGCTTGGTGAAGCTTGAGGAGGAAGAAGAAAGAAAGAGAGAGGGGGGGCGGATGAGTTAGTTTTAGGGTTTTGTTTTGTTTTGTTTTGTAAAATGTAAGACAAAGGGGTTTGGGTCTTTTGGGTTATGGACTGGGTCGACCCAGTTCGAAATGGACTGGGTCGTAGGGAAGATTGGGCCATTTTTTGGGCCTGTGGCTTGAAATCGAAGAAGAGGCCCAATTCCGACTTTCTTTATATTTTCGCTCTCTTTTCTTCTTTTATTTCTCTAAAACTAAATTATAAAAATACTTAAACTATTATTAAGAACTAAATTAAGTTATAAAAGTGCAAATTAACTCCAAATAACAATTAACGCACAATTAAGTAATAATTAAGCATAAAATTGTATATTTGGACATTAAATGCTAAAAATGCAAAAGATGCCTATTTTTGTAATTTTCATTTTTTGTAAACAAATTTAATTAGTAACAATTATAGAATTAAATCCTACATGCAAATGCGACATATTTTTGTATTTTTTATTAATTTAACAAATAAACAAACACAGACAAATACAAATAATTATCCAAAATATCACAAAATCTCACAAAATTTCACACCAAGGAAAATCATTTTATTTTGAATTTTTTGGGAGTAATTCTCATATAGGGCAAAAATCACGTGCTTACAGGAGACACGAAGAGTTTCCGTGCAAAGATAAAGTGAGCGGATACGAGTGATTTTGGCCCGTTTGAATATTCTGTGGGAAACATTTTTTTGAAAAAGGTCTGACCGAACCTTGCTTCAAAGGTTGCCTACATATCCTTGGCTATAAAGGAATCAGGTCGGTGTAGTTTTGGAAGTTTTGGTAGCTGGGACTACTGGGAGGCTGTGATTTTACTGTTGTTAATGCTGCTACTGCTTGTTGAACTCCTTATTACACCAGGATAAAATAAAAGATTAGTTAAAACTATGATTCATGAATTACAGGAGTCCTATCTATACTTCTTCAAACTTGATCTTGTAATTTCTGCTGCTTGGTTGACTTGTATTTTCCAGATGAGATACTTTTATTGCATGTCTTGAATGGTATTCTAAGGTGTTTTCCCTTTGTTTTTCAGGCGGGTACCTGATTGCTAAACTTTTTAGCCGTCTTCCTTTGACCACTATTGTCTTTCCTTTGTTCTCTAGGTGGGCTCTTGATTTCCAACACTTGAACTGTTGTTCCCCTTCGTTCTTTAGGTGGGTTTCTGATTACCAATACTTGAATTGATGTTCCCATTCGCTCTTCAGGTGGGTTCCTGATTACCAAAACTTGAATCGTTGCTTCCCTTCGTTCTTCAGGTGGGTTCCTGATTACCAATACTTGAATCGCCGCTTCCCTTTGTTCTTCAGGTGGATTCCTGATTACCAATACTTATACTGCTTCTCTTCATTCTCTAGGTGGGCTCCTGATTGCCAAACCTTGAACTGTACTTCCTTGCTTTCCAGGTGGGCGCCTGATTGCTGAAGCTTGAACTGTATTCCCTTGCTCTCCAGGTGGGTGCCTGATTGCTAAAGATTGAACTGTATTCCCTTGCTCTCCAAGTGGGCGCCTGATTGCTGAAGCTTGAACTGTATTCCATTGTTCTCTAGGTGGGTGCTTGATTGTCAAAACTTGAACTGTTTCTCCTTGTTCTCCAGGTGGGTGCCTGATTTCAACAAAACAGACAAAACAAAGAAAATTTTCTGCCCCAGTTTGGTAGCTGGGCACATCTATGAATGTTAATTGAATCATGTGACCAAATATTTATAAGAACTTGAAAGCTTGATCCCATTATTCAAGAGGGTCCTGAAAATTCTTAGTTAATTGATATTTAATGTTGTTTCTTAAAGGTATGACTTCCGCTAAATCTTGTTATTTATGAAGGTCTTAGAGCTAAATCCCATTATCCAGGAGAGTCCTGAAAATCAAAATTAGGTCTTATCTTAAGAGTGACAACTTTAAGGCTAAATTATACTTCCCTATAGTAGAACTTACACTAAATCATGTTATCTAATGGAGGTCTTAAATCTAGGTCTCATTATTCATGGGGGTCCTGAAAATTTCGAATTGAATCCTATCCTAGGAATGAAAACTTCAGAGTCAACTTATATTTCTTTGGGGTTAGACTTATGCTAGATCTTGTTACTCATGAATGTTTTAAATTTTAAACTAGGTCCCATTATCTAGGAGGGACCTGAGAATTTCAAATTAAATCCTATTAGCCAGGAAGGTCCTAAGAATTTACTGTCAAACCTGTCTGGTGCTTGCTTTTCTCCTACGGAGGGTTTCTCCGAAACAAACAAAATTTTCTGCCCCTGTTTTAATCAAAGAAAATCTTGTCAGTTTTAAAATGTGATGGTTAGTTTGTGTCATTCTTGCTGAAGGTCTTTCCGCTGCCGTGCTTTGGTTCGACTGGATCCCCCGAACTGGCCAAGAACCGCTTGACTTTCTTACTGACTTTTACCCACATGACTTTGGATGGCCCGAGTGTTCTATACCCAAACCATTGTGTTACCTATCTGACCCATCTATCTGAACCTCTGCATCTCCCATGCAACTACTAAACCATTCCACCGATGGAACTTTCGCTGACTCTTTATATCCCATTTTACATCATACTATCTCTGGCAATGCTTTGGCCGCACTGTGCTTCGTGCAATTTTGGAAGTTGGTAGTGAGCTTTGAAATCCTTTCTTATTTACTTAAACAAAACTAACATTGGAAATATCTTAGAGAAATAAACCCAAAAGAAATAAAATGCAATGACTTTGAGAGTTAGGGATAAGAAAAATCCAAAACTGGAAGACTGTCTGAAGGGGAAAAAGAAAAAAGAGTTATCTGAGTGGAGCAGCTGGTACCCTTGATCATGACATGCATTTCGGATTAATCAGCCCAGTCTGTCCAACCAATCAACTTTCAGTTGTCGTACTTTACGCCTCGAGATCTTCAAAACCCAATTTCTTCACCAAAACCTTGACCTTATTCGGCATGTGGTGCCCTGAAGGGTTTTCACCAACAAACCTCTCTCATTTGTTCATCTGTCGACTCACTTTCGTCTTAAGGTGCCCGTGAAGGTTTTCACCAATAAGACTCTCTCATTTTTGATTTCTCTCAGCTTCCATCGCCTTACGGTACCCGTGAGGGTTTTCACCAATAAGACTCTTTCATTTTTCATTTTCCTTGTTTAGACCAGAGTGTTGCCCCTGATATGGATCACCTCTACTTGCTCGACTTGGCATCTCTCGAAGACTGATCGGAAGGTCTTTCTTTGGATCATAATGTGGTTTTTTTATGCAGTTAGAAAGAAAAGGTATCAAAAGGCTCAAAGTAACTCAACTGGGTTCAACATTACAACTTTTGGAATCAGATTTCTTACAACAATCACAACTTCTACCCCAGTTTCTTTGCTTGAGGACTTTTGAATTTTTATTTTGATGGGAACGAACCGTGAGGCTGCCTACGTATCCTTTAAAGGAATCAGGTCGAATGTAGTTCATGATTAGGAATTGCTTTGTTTTTATATTATATATTTTTTCTTTCTATCTTTTTCTCTTTTCTTCTTTACTTCTTTGCTAAACTTCGCTACTAAATCCAAAAGAGGGGTATGAAATGAAATAAATAAGGCTCAAAGGGGTAACATAGGGTAAAGTGTTTAGATAGCAGAATAAATGGCCTTCGTCATTCCAATCTTCAAATCATGTCAAGTATAAACAAACACAATTTAAACCAAAGAAATCATACATAATATCTCTTGACTGCATTAGAGTTAACAGCCATGTCTACACATTTGCCTTCGATATCTGTTAAATACAAAGCGCCATTGGACAACACTCTTGTTACAATGAACGACCCTTGCCAATTCGGGGCAAACTTTCCTTTTGCTTCGGCCTGATGTGGAAGGATGCACTTTAATACTTGTTGACCCACTTCAAACCTCCGGAGACACACCTTCTTGTTGTACGCTCTTGCCATTCTCTTTTGATACAATTGACCATGACACACTGCCGCCAATCTTTTCTCATCAATCAAACTCAACTGCTCCAAACGGGTTTTGACCCACTCATCATCGTCAATTTCGGCCTCAGCAATAATTCGAAGGGATGTAATTTCAACTTCTGCGGGTATCACTACTTCAGTGACATATACCAACAAATAAGGAGTTGCACCTACTGAAGTGCAAACAGTAGTGCAATAAACCAACAATGCAGAGGGCAACTTTTCATGCCATTGCTTGGGACCTTCCACCATTTTCCGAAGTATCTTCTTTATGTTCTTGTTGGCTGCCTCGACTGCTCCATTCGCCTTGGGGAGATATTGTCACGACCCGGATTTCCCACCCTCGGGAGTCGTGATGGCGCCTACTAATGGGAGCTAGGCAAGCCAACCCTTAACTACCTCTTTTATTAACAAATTACTTTTTTTTTCAATTACCAGCGATAACATGAAAACAAAGGAATTAAATAAATAAGCGGAAGTCAACAATTTTTATAACTCAAGACTACGTCTATCACAACTTTCAAAACCTCAATATCCAAAACCTGGTATCATAGTGTCATAGACTGTCTAAGAGTCAGTATAAACAAGGCCTAAAGAAAATACAATAAACTGTTTCTGAACGAAAGAAAATGAAACAGGGAATAGAGATAGAGGGAGACGCCAGGGCCCGCGAACGCCTGCAGGTCTACCTTGGGTCTCCAGGTGGACTGAAGGAAGCCCTCCAACTACTGTCCGTAAGCTGCTCCGGGATCTGCACACAGTGCATAGTGTAGTATCACTACAACCGACCCTATGTGTTGGTAAGTGTCTAGCCTAACCTCGGCGAAGTAGTGACGAGGCTAGGATCAGACTACCAAATAAACCTGTGCAATTTAAATATATACAGCGGAAATGAAATGCAGAAATAACCAGTAAATATGGGAAGGGGAAAACATGTTGTGGGGGAAATAACGGTTCCGAATAGAAAGCATCAAGTAATGAAAGTAACAACATAACTAGAATATCATCAAGAATCAGAAATCAACAATTTGCACGACATCACCCTTCATGCTTTTACTCTCGTTCTCACCAAATCAATCATATAATAACAACGTGCACGGCATCACCCTACGTGTTTTTACTCTCGTCCTGACCAAACAATATTTTATAACAAAAGCATGCACGGCATCACCCTTCGTGCTTTTACTCTTTCCTCACCATATAGTCAATGATAATCGGTACGGAATGGTACATCGTACGGCACGGCATCACCCTTCGTGCTTTATACTCTTTCCTCACAATAGCAAATAATGCATGACATCACCCTTCGTGCTTTAACGCTCTTCTTCACCCAAACAACAATCACAAACAAAGGGGCAAGGGAGTAAACAAATAACAATAGAAATCCCAGAAAGGAAACACAATTAAATAGTTAAATCCCGGCAAGGAAACAATATCAATAATCTCAGCATCCCGACAAGGGAGATAATCAACAAAGCAACAAACATTCCGGCAAGGGAACAGTTTAATAACTCTTTCTCTTTCTTTCACTATTACTTCATAACTCACTTTACCATTTGAGCCAATGCTCCAAAGGGTTCAATCATCTCGTATACTTTCACACTTTGTAATATAACTCGAGCCAATACTCCTCGAAGTTCAAAGGTCATAATTTCTTTCACAAGCTTTTCACAACATAAAGAAATCATCACTAAGGCATGAAAGGCACGACAAAATCAGGATATTCACAACATAAAGACTCACGATCATCCTAGACACCAACGTATAGATACTCGTCACCATGCTTATACGTCGTATTCAACAATTATCACATAGAAAATAGGACTCAACTCCTAATCCCTCAAGCTAAGGTTAGACCAAACACTTACCTCAAACTTCTACGGCTAATTCAATCCTCAATTACCGCTCTTCCTCTCGAATTTGGTTCTAAATCGATTGTATCTATACAATAATGACTTCAATACATCAATAAATGCTAAACAATGCAAACCCAATGCCTAATTATAGCTTTCCAAGCATTCTTCCCCAAATCCCAAAAATCGACCCCGGGCCCGCTTGGTCAAAACACGAGGTTCAGACCAAAATCAAATCACCCATTCATCCACGAGCCCGAATATATAATTTATTTTCAAATTTGACCCCAAAACAAGGTCTAAATCAAGAAAAATCAAAAAGTCCTAACTCTACCCAAATCCCTAATTTTTTACCCTTAATCATATGTTTTAGGCCAAGAAATTCATTAGATGTTGAGGAAAATGGAAGAAAACGAGTTGGAGATTACTTACTCAAGAAGTTTTGGTGAAAAAATGTTTCAAGGATCGTCTTGGAGCTTTGAAGAAGAAGAAGTTTTGTAAAATTTTGAGAAATCCCGTTTGCACTCTGTTTTTGAAACTTAAAATAACTGGGCGATTTAAAGCTACGTGTTCGCGACAGACCTCTCGCGTTCGCGATGGGTCAGGCCTTTTGGACTTCGCGTTCGTGTCAAGGGGATCGCGATCGTGAAGCTACAGCTTCTCGAGCCCTCGCGTCCGTGTGCAAACGAACGCATTCGCGATGAACAAATTGGGTGGACCCTCCCCTGAACCCTACGCGTTCGCGAGTAGAAGGACGCGTTCGCGAAGGTTCTCCCCCCTGAGCTTCGCGTTCGCTTCTCAACCTCCTCGTTCGCGAAGAAGAAACTAGGCACCTAGGATCTTTGCCTTACGTGTTCGCAAGTGGGACCACGCGAACGCGAAGAACAAATTCCATGTGCACTAATTGCAGAAAACTTGCAACTTTTACAAGGCTAAAACCATTCCGAAACACTACCGAGCCCTCGGGGCTCCTAACCAAACACATGTACTAACTCAACAACATCATACGAACTTATCTGTGCGATCAAATCGCCTAAATAACCTCAAAAAAAATGAATCAAACCTCAAAATCAAGAATTTTTCCAAAAACTTCATCAAGTTTCAAATTTAGGATTTCAAGTCCGAAACACGTCAAGTCCGATTTCAACCAAACTTTACAGGAAGGACTTAAAACATATATAAGACCTTTACCGGGCGCCGGAACCAAAATACGGGCCCGATACCATCGTTTTCTAATCAAATTTCATTTCCAATTTTCTTAAATATTTTCAGAAAACAATTTTACTTAAAAATTCATTTCTCGGGCTTGGGACCTCGAAATTCGATTTCGAACATATGCCCACGTTCCATATTTTCCTACGGACCCTCCAGGACCGTCAAATCACAGGTCTGGGTTCGTTTGCCCAAAATGTTGACCAGAGTCAAACTTATTCATTTTAATATCAAGACTTAGCATTTTTCACAGAATTTCATATTTAAGCTTTCCGGCTACGCGCCCGGACGATACACGCAAATCGGGGCAACTATAAATGAGGTTTTCAAGGCATCGAAAGCACAAAATGGATAAGAAAACGGGTGATGACCCTTTGGGTCGTCACAGATATGGGGTGGAATTGCGATGTATAATCTCAAACTATTGACATACCTCTTTCATCAAATGACTACTGAGATTAGCACCATTATCTATGATGATCACCTTTGGGATCCCAAGCCGACAGATGATATTTGAGTGAACAAAATCGACCACTTTCTTGGTCACAGACTTGAAAGTTTTAGCTTCAACCCACTTGGTGAAATAATCAATGGCCACCAGAATGAATCTGTGCCCATTGGATACTGCTGGCTCAATTGGTCCAATGACATCCATGACCTAAGCAACGAAAGGCCATGGTACGGATATTGTGTGCAATTCGTATGGCAGAGAATGAATTAAATATCCATGTACTTGGCATTGATGACACCTGCACACAAAACTGATACAATCTCGCTCCATGGTGAGCCAATAATAACCTGCTCGGAGAATTTTCTTCACCAGCACATACCCACTCATATGCGGCCCGCTGACTCCGGAATGTACTTCGGTCATAATAGCCGTGGCCTGTCTAGCATCTATGCATCTTAACAGTCCAAGATCTGGAGTTCTTTTATACAAAACTCCTCCACTGAAGAAAAATCCACTTGCCAACTGTCTAATTGTTCTCTTTTGATCCGTCGTGGCTTGCACCGGATACACCCTCATTCTGATATACTCCTTGATGTCGTGGAACCAAGGTTCACCATCAAGTTCTTCTTCTACTATGTTACAGTAAGCATGCTGATCGCGGACTTGAATATGCAGAGGATCGACATAAGCTTTGTCCGGATGGTGCAACATTGATGCCAAAATAGCCAAAGCATCGGCAACCTCGTTATGGATCCTTGGAATATGCTTGAACTCTACTGATCGAAATCGTTGACAAAGATCATGCAAACATTGTCGGTACGATATGAGCTTTAAATCCCGTATTTCCCATTCTCCTTAAATCTGGTGAACCAGAAGGTTCGAGTCTCCCAAGACCAAAACTTCCTGGACATCCATGTCAACAGCTAACCTTAAACCCAAAATGCATGTCTCGTACTCAGCCATATTGTTGGTACAATAGAAACAAAGCTGAGCCATAACAGGGTAATGCTGCCCTGTTTCAGAAATAAGCACAACCCCTATTCCGACTCCTTTCATGTTAGCAGCCTCGTCAAAGAAAAGTTTCCAACCTGGTTTTTCAGTCTACTCCAGCTCGTCGACATGCATCACCTCTTCATCGGGAAAATAAATTCTCAATGGCTCATATTCTTCATCGACCGGGTTCTCGACCAAATGATCGGCCAATGTTTGGGATTTCATCGTGGTCCGAGTCACATAGATGATGTCAAACTCCGTGAGCAAGATATGCCACTTTGCGAGTCTCCCTGTGGGCATAGGCTTTTGAAAGATATACTTTAACGGATCCAAGCGAGAAATGAGGTAAGTAGTGTAGGATGACAAATAATGTTTCAACCTCTGCGCTACCCAAGTTAGGGCGCAACATGTCCTTTTAAGGTGAGTGTACTTAACCTCATAAGACGTGAACTTCTTGCTGAGATAGTAGATGGCTTGCTCCTTCCTGCCAGGGATGTCATGCTGACCCAATACGCAACCAAATGAATTTTCTAGTACTGTTAAGTAAAGAATCAAAGGCCTCCCTGGTTTCGGTAGGACCAACACAGGTGGGTTTGACAAGTACCCCTTTATCTTATCAAATGCTTTTTGACACTCATCAGTCCACTTGTCCGCTGCATCCTTCTTCAGCAGCTTGAAGATAGGCTCACAAGTTGTCATGAGCTGAGCAATAAATCTGCTGATGTAGTTCAACCTCCCTAACAGACTCATCACTTCAGTATTGTTCCTCGGAGGTGGCAATTCTTGGATAGCTTTGATCTTTGACGGGTCCAACTCAATGCCTCGTCAGCTGACTATGAATCCCAACAGTTTTCCGGATGGAACACCGAACACACACTTGGTCGGGTTAAGCTTAAGGTTGTACCTGCGAAGTCTCTAGAAAAATTTCCTCAAATCTTCGACATGGTCGACCCGCTGCTTTGACTTTACGATCATATCATCCACGTAAACCTCAATCTCCTTGTGTATCATATCATGGAACACAGTAGTCATTGCCCTCATGTAAGTTGCCCCAGCATTTTTCAAACCGAATGGCATTACCCGGTAGCAATAAGTTCCCCATGGCGTGATGAATGCCATCTTTTCAGCATCTTCCTCATCCATTAAAATCTGATGATATCCTGCATAGCAATCCACGAAAGATACAATCTCATGCTTAGCACAATTATCGATCAAAATATGGATATTCGGTAGTGGGAAATTATCCTTTAGACTTGCTTTTTTGAGATTGTGGTAATCAACACACACTCTGATCTTGCCATCTTTCTTTGGTACTATCATAACATTAGCTAACCAAGTGGGATATCGTGTGACCCAAATGACCTTTGCGTCCAACTGCTTGGTGATTTCTTCCTTAATCTTCACACTCATGTCAGTTTTGAACTTTCTCATTTTTTTCTTGACGAGAGGGAATGTTGGGTCAGTGGGCAATTTGTGGACCACCAGATCAGTGCTTAGACCCGGCATGTCGTCATATGACCATGCAAAAATATCTTTATATTCAATCAGTGCTTTGATTATTTCATCCCTGATCTTTGGTTCAAGATGGACGCTTATTTTAGTTTCTTTAACATTATCTGCGTCCCTTAAATTGATAGCTTCTGTATCATTCAGGTTGGGCCTGGATTTTTCTTCAAAGTGATTTAATTCCTTACTAATCTCTTTAAAAGCCTCATCCTCATCATATTCTGATTCGCCATCACACTCTACTTCTTGAATTATTATTTCAGAATCAGATTGATTTTTAAGACTGGGCTGCGGATTGCTCATGCATGACATGTAATTGGAACCAGCATAAAAAGAACTGTACAGAAAAGGAAAGAAAACAAATAAAAAAAAAGAAAACTATCAGGAATAACGAAGAAGGGAAATTGCATTTCATTGAAGGATAAAGATAACAAGGTTTGCACACCCAAACGGACGAAAAAATAAAATCTGAATTACAACCTTGGAATAACCCAGACAAACTGAAGTAAAATCAAAGGAAACTACCAAAACTCCTTCCGGATAGGGAGAGGGGTAGCCTTCAAATTGTTAAGCTTTGCATTTGGCCCGACAAACTGCACATCCGCTTTGCTAGAACCTTCTCCAGCTTCTAACATGTTCACATTGTCGAACAACTTCTCGAACCTTTCAATCAACTCCTTATCAAGATCAACCACAGTACTGAGAACTATTGTTACTGGGCAATTCTTGGTGCCAGGCCTGACAAATGATCTGGAGAGACGTAGGACAGGCTTTGGGAGGACCCATGCCCTCTGTTTCAACTTTTTTGGCTCTTTTCACGTCTGTGACTGTGGGCTTGAATCCCAAACCAAATGTATCCAAATTTTTTGAAAGAAATACCGGTTGTACGATACTTTGCAGAGATGCACCCAAACCCTTGTCAGGCACAAAACCATTCTTCAACATTTCAAAGGCTACCATGACTGAGGCGGCGGTTACCTTCAAAATTGGAACACATTTCCCTTCTGGGATTTTCTCGACTGACACTATGTCAAAAACCTGATAGACCCACGGCCCCTTGTCATCCTCAACCTCAATGAATGGTATAATGACATCACTGTGGGCACACAAATTATCTTCGTCATGCACAACGATTTCCTATCTATCCCATTCAAACTTGACCATCTGATGTAGAGTGGATGGGACTGCTTTGGCAGCATGAATCCAAGGTCAACCCAACAACAGGTTGTAAAAAACAACCACATCTAGCACCTGGAATTCCATGGTAAATTCAACTGGTCCTAGTGTCAGCTCCAGTACTATATCACCGATCGAATCTTTCCCTCCACCGTCAAATCCCCGAACGCAAATATTGTTCTTGTGAATTCTTTCATCATCCACCTTCAACTTGTTCAGAGTGGAGAGAAGGCAAATGTTCGCACTGGAACCATTGTCGACCAATACCCGAGTAAATATGGAATCTTCGCATTTCACCGTAAGATAGAGGTCTCTATTGTGCTCAGTACCCTTCACGGGCAACTCATCATCAGAAAAAGTGACTCTGTTTACCTCAAATATCTTGTTAGCTATCTTTTTCAAATGGTTTACTGAGATTTTGTTAGGAATGTGGGCCTTATTCAGGATTTTCATCAAGGTCTGACGGTGCTCGTCTGAATGGATTAACAATGACAACAATGAGATCTGAGCAGGCGTCTTCCTCAACTACTCCACAATGGAATAGTCTTGTACTTTCATCTTTCTCAAAAACTCTTCTGCCTCTTCTTCGGTCACAGCTTTCTTCACCAGTACTAGGTTATCTTTGGAGGTTTTAGCTTTTCTTAACTCCTCGGGGGCAAAGCATCTCCCCGAGCGAGTTAATCCATGGGTCTCATGGACTTCTTCTTTAACTTCTTTTCCTTTGTAAGTCACTGTCACCCATTCATAATTCCACGGGATAGCCTTGTTGTTGACTATCGGTAACTGAGTTACAGGCTTGATGATGACAGGGTCCATACGGGCACCCTCCACAACTATGATGGGCTTGTTGGCCAACCCTGGCACAACCACTTTGGACTCATCTCTCTTTGCTGCAGCATCATTTGGGGATCCTCTCTTGACTACCACAGATGGCTCACCACTTGTCATGTTCAACCTTTCCACTGATCCTTCAACTATTGGTTTATTGATTGTCTTGGCCTCATTGGACCGAATCATCATAACAGATTGCGAGGGATTCTTGGGCTCCTCTCCCTTGTGGACTATCTCAATCATGTTTATCTCTTCATGAGTCGACAATGGGTTCTGGTTAATGTTGGGTTCCTCCGGAGCTTGGACTTCGATCCGATTGGTGTCAGTGAGCTCCTGGATAACATTTTTTAAGTGCCAGCATTTCTCCGTTTCATGCCCTGGGGTGCCAGAACAATATGCACAATTTACAGAGTAATCAAGATTCTTCGGAGGAGGGTTTGGCAATTTTGATTCAATGGGCCTCAGCATATCCAATTGTCTCAATCTATGGAATAAACTAGTATAGGATTCCCCCAACGGGGTGAAGGTTTTCTTCCGTTGTGACCTCTCATTTTTAAATGCTTGATTGGGCTGAAAACCTGGGCTAGCAAGGCTTCGGTAGGCTCGTGGCGGTGGGTAAGTATTTTGTGGAGCTGGGTAGGTGTTTCGTGGTGCTGGTGCTCGCCATTGTGTATAAGGAGGAGGTTGGATATATGATTGGGCGTGGTGAACAAAAATCTGGGGATCTTGTGGTGAGTAGTAATGTTGTGGCGGGTTATATGGGGTTTGGGTGTAGGTTTGGTAGTGGGGTCGAGACTGAGTATAATGGTGTGATGGGCCCCTATGCCTAAACCATGACAATCTCGAGGTTGTATTGGAAATGACAAGAGAATGCTTGTGCCAAATGATCCCACGTGTACCATCTGTCGTGATCCTGACGAGTGTACCATTACAATGCAAAACCACTCAGACTCTGGCTAAAGTATGCCATCAATAACTTATCCTTCCCACCAGCTCTTCTCATTTTACTACAGAATCCTCTTAAATGCGCCACTGGGTCTCCGTGCCCATCGTACAAATCAAACTTTGGAATCTTAAATCCCAACGGCAACTGGACATTAGGAAATAGACACATATCTTTGTAAGCCACGCTCACCTGGCCTCCCAATCTTTGCATGTTCCTGAATGACTGTTCAGGCTTTTAACCTTCCTGATCATTTCCTCATGTTCTGGATTTTTAGGCGGTCTCTTAATCTCAATAGGGAAGTCGAAACGAGGGGTGCATGAGTAAGGTTCTGGGGCCTTGAAAGTAGGCTCCGGAGGATAGTATTGGTTATCTTGGGCCTGGAATAGAGGCTCACTGGAGGATCGGTGGAGTGTATT
Source organism: Nicotiana sylvestris (assembly GCF_000393655.2). NCBI lineage: Eukaryota > Viridiplantae > Streptophyta > Magnoliopsida > Solanales > Solanaceae > Nicotiana > Nicotiana sylvestris. Next base: position 16,507,832 of record NC_091064.1, read on the forward strand.
GGGTGGGGGTGCCACAAAAATAGGGATGGCTGGTGGAGGAGGGTATGGGACTGGTTTAGGTGGTGGAGCTTGTGGTGTTTGGGAAGTGGTGCCTTGGTAGTGATGGTAAATGGGAAAGCCTGTAGATGAATCAACAGTAGGACATTCCTGGGATTGAGCCAATGGCGGGACGAAAGCAGGGTTAGCGGGGTAGGATGGTGGTGGATGCCCTTTTGCCCATGCTTGGTACATTTCTGTCATCTGTTGTTTCAACTTGTACAACTCTTCTTTCATACAAACATCATACTCTTCCTCTTTTGACGGATCAATGATACTTGCGTCTAGTTCTTGGTTAGCCATGATCAATTTGTCTTTGGACCTGGTGTTGTATGGATGAGTTGCCAGAATGATAAATAAACTAACACCTGCCTGAGTTCTGGACAACAACAAACTTTGTTAATGATGAGAGCTTAATAGATAGGCAACTGCACGTTGGGGATGTAATGCACCTAAGCAGTTAACCATTTCTATTATGTATTTGATCGGTTGCTTGCGTCATTTCGGCATTTCCTAAGCTTCACTCCACATTTTCCTCTCTCTCTTTTTCATGGTTGTGATCGAATCATATGGGAATTGCCTACGTATCATGACGCCGCATGAATCAGATCTTTGAGTAGTTCTGGGGATAAAATGTAAAAATAAATAATAGAACATTTTGGGATTTTCAATTTCTTCATGAAAAAAATAAAATGTTTTGATTACAAAGACTCATCTTTCAAAACTTCAACCATAAAAACCAACAGACTCGAAAAAGGAGACTGACAGACTCCAACAGAAAAGAAAACACAAACTCGAGCAAAAATCATGAATACATCAATGCCTCAAATGCTCCTGGGGCCCGTGGGACATCATTCGGTCTCGCCACAGGCCTATATACAAGATCCCCTTGCAACCACTCCAAATCACTCATTATCTGGCGGATGAACGCCATCATTGCAGCGAAGAAAGTGGTACGAGTCATGTCCTCGCACGCTTGGCATTTCACGACAATGTAATCAGCAATGGCTCGCATCCTCTCTCGGATTCTACCCTTTTCCTGAAGTAAACGCCATATCTGCTGTTTCCGGGCTTCCAACACTTGAGTGTCGTGATGGCTTTGATTTTGCAACTGTTGTATTTCTTCCTCCATCTGAGCCATCAAATCATAACACTGTTCCCTGTCACCTTTAAAGTCCTTGGCCTGTTTGGCCGCCTCATTCTCAAGGGTAGTTACTTTCCTTTTTAGATTGGTGATTGTCCTTTCATGATTCCTTTTCATTTGTTGCACAAACCATGCCCGCCCTTCTGCATTTTTTGTCAATTGAGCCCGGACTTCCGCTAGACTAGCCTCAGACTTTTCTAGGTCATCTTGATACTCAAGGTTTTTCTTTCTCAAACCGCTTATAAGCCTTTCATCTGCTCGACTTCTTTCCGGGTTTCTAGCAACTATCTCATTTTCTGGATTTGAGCTTTGTGGGCTTCATTTTCTTGAGTTAACTTTTCCTTTTCACCTTCATCTGCAGCTGCCTGTATGCTGTTGCCAAACTTGAGGTCCTGATTTATCCTTCCAGCTTACTTATTTTAGCCCTATAGCTTTCTTCTTTTGCTAACCAGCCCCACTGCTCTTGCGAGTCGTTAGTGAATTATTGAACATGAGCTCTCTTAGAAAGTCTCTCAGGAATCTGAAACCTTTTGCCGAACCAAATAACGTACTTGGGGTCTACCTCACCTCTAGCTAAATCCCGGACCATGGTCTTAGGTTCAAGAAATCTGCATTGATTCCACACCTGGCGAACTCTTCCTTCCGGAAATGCGGCCTTTGGGACCAATTCTATGACATGTCTACTCAAATCCTCGTCGTGGGGAATGGTTTGAAATCTGCCTAGCTGGCGCAACACCCTGTGAGGAGCATACGACTAGATGCTCCGGATGCCTATAAGAAGAAGATAACACACTTCAGCTGACATGTATACTGCTTCGGTGACAAGAAACCATCCGAATGCCCACTCAATTTTATCGATAGTCAAAGAACTCGAGAGTGTAAACCAAACCTCAGTACCTTCGGGGAAGGCAATACCCACCATTAGGTTTTCGAATTCTTTTATGCATTTCAAACCGGTCATACCGTGGTTCATATATACAACCCGGTGGCAGAGATGCTCCTGTATCCACAATTGTAGTAGTAAGTTGCAGCCTTGGAAGAACTTTCCCCCTTCCTAACAAATGGTCGAAGCTCGGTTAATCTCAGATAAAATCAGGGGAACTAAGGTACCATTAGCTCTCTTGATTGCAACATCAACCATTCCCACGAGGCCCAACTCTATGTTGCCGTCATCTCGTGGACAAATTACAGTACCCAGGAATGTTACTATAAAAACTAAAACTCGTCTTGCCTCCCACTTATCTTTATTTCCGGCATGAGTCAAACTAGTGTTCGGTGCTTCAAAGCCTTGGGGGTTACCATAACGATGATACAAGAATTGGAAAGTGCAATACCCTTCAGACAAATTCCCATCCTGAACATCCCGGCTAACACTCAATATGTCGAGAAATTTGTATGGAGATACCGGTCTTGGTGATACAGGGTAAAGACTTATAAGGTTTCCACTGAGGCCGGCATAACTCGCAATTTCCTCTAGCGTGGGTGTGAGCTCGAAGTCAGAAAAACGGAACACATTACGAGTCGGATCCCAAAACGGTATCAGGGCTTCGATCACGTCCAATCTTGGCTTGATGTTCAAAAATCCGGTAAGGCCACCCAAAACTTTGACCACAGTTTCTCTATTGTCTTTCCCTAAATCGTTCCACCATATGTGGAGCTGTAAGGGGATCTCTTTAAGAGCTGAAAAGGGTTCATTTTCATTTGTGCTCATCCTGTACATTTATTAGGGTGATTTTATTTAGGAGAAAAATTAAGACTCATTTTGACTCAAAAAGTTATCACCATTTTTCAAAATTTTCATAAAAATATCTGGCTTTGCCAATACGGCCTTTCAGCACTTCGAGGAAGAAGATTTTAAGGTTGTATTCGCTAACTGGTAAAAAACCTTGGAAAAATGACCAAAGGTGGTTGTTCTTACAAAAACGACCTTCCGACGCCCTTTTGGGGACATTCGGCTATTTTTAGACAAGAATGACATCACCCTACTTATTTACAATAAAAATAAAAATTTTGTTCTTTTTGGGCTATTTTTGCAAAAAAGGAAGTTGGACCCGATGGGGGTTGCCTACGTATCCCACATCCGGTTAGAATCAAACTGGCGTAGTTCGGGCAGATTTGACGAAAAACTAAAAACCAACTATATTTTATTTTTATTTATTTATTTTAAAAAAAACAGAAAATATTTTTTTAGAATTTTGGCAGAGTTTCAGTATATTTTTGGATACTGATTTTCAAAAACAAGTAATTATCTCTCTTAGCCCTCACACTGACTTTTCTTTTCCAACTCTCCTCTAATTATCCATAAGCCGGTCAACATGCAAATCCGAAGCAAATAAATGCACAAGTAGCAAGTAAGATGCATCAGGATGGTCTTTTCATTTTGGGTACACCTGTCCTAGACAGACCCAACCCCTGTGTTGAGTCTCTAAAGTCAAATGCACATGATACAAACAAACGTTCCTACTAGGGATCCGGCATGAGGCTTTATTATACTAGGTTTAAAACTTGGGTTTATTGTTCTAGACCTGGCTTACCCGAGCGGACAACTCGAGCCGAGGGAGGGCAGCATACCGGGAATACAGAAGCTTCACCGGCTTTGCAACTTGTCCGAACCTCGTTCTAAAATAGGATAAGACTCTAGACAGAAGAGAAGTCACACGAAGTGCAGCCTTCTCCGCGATTTAGAAGACTCAGGGAGAAGAAGGGTTTCATAGCAGTTTATATACAATTCACAGAATATCAAAGCGGTAAACGCAACATTTATCACATTAGGCCCAAACATGTAACAAAATCAGATAATAAATAAAGCCAACTATAACAATTCATCTAAGCTTGAATTCTGAACCCTGAACCAGAGATTCTGGGTTCGATCCCTAGTAGAGTCGCCAGAGTTGTCACACCTCCCTTTTCCTACACCCCGAGAAGGGTATAAGAGAGTTTTCCCAATTTAAGTGACAATCAAAACGGGATTTATTTATTTAAAGAATTCAGAGTCCCCACTTAGGATAATTTATGGTGCCCGAAGTCACCGGTTCAAATCCCGAATCGAGGAAAAGATTGACTCTGTATTACAGTCCGCGAACACAGTAATCTGGGTAAGGAATTCTGTTAACCCGGGAGAAGGTGTTAGGCATTCCCGAGTTCCATGGTTCTAGCATGGTCGCTCAACTGTTATTATTAGCCTATTTATCTGATTTTAAAACACTTTTGAACCTATATGCATTTTAACTTTAAACCGCTTTTAATTATTTTAAGGAAGATTTCAACGTCGTCTAAAACATATCTTTGGATCGGCCATATGAAATTCACTCTCAATCCAAAACACATTTTATTCAACATTGTTAGGATTTGGATTTGGGTCACATGAAATGGACACCCGAGTTTAGGAAGGTAAATTATTAAGATAACGCGCCTAAAGCAACTACGCGTTTGCAACTTTGTGAGGGCCATGGGAAATTCGCTAAATGGCGCGCCTCGATTTCTAAAAAAAGCAAACAAATTAATTAAACGAGGGCCGTGCATTTAAGATTTTGTTTGGCACGGCTCACCTCAGTTTTCAATTCTAAAGGGAATTCAAAGCTAAATCCTTGAGGGCCATAAATTATACAATTTGGCTAGTATGACACACCTCAAACTAATCTGAAAAGTTATACTTACTGAGGCCTAATGGCGATTTGGTTCACAAATAGCTTGGATTTAAAGCTTCAAATGATGGACAACGGAATATAAAGCAGGCCTATGGTAATGTGGACAAAGTGCTAGGCCAATAATTGGCCCAATATATTATCAGGGGACAACGTTGGGATTGCATGGGCTTCAGAAACCGAACCCAACAGGCGCCCAAACCCAAAACACCCCAAAATACATATTTGAAATCAATTATGAAACAACCAACTGTCAATACATGGTTTCATGCAGATATGCTTTCGACAAACTGGACCTTATTTTGAACACTTGAAAGGTCATTAGGTCTCAATTGGGGCCCCAAACGAGAAATGAAGAGGTTCACATTACTTTCACAAGCCTTTCTTGTTTCAAACCACAACATGGAATACCACAAAGGAACATATTTCTGCGCATTCAACCATTACACAATATTCAAACCAAAATCAATTAACAACAAATCCACCATGGCTGTTATGATGCTAATCATATAGAGATTTATGAGTGCAATTGACTATGCAACACTATATGAGTTCCATTGCTCTTTTCACCTTGATTTAGCTTTGTATCCAATCACAAATCTAACTACCCTTAGCCACCCAATAGAAATAGGCCTCGAGCCAAACTAAAGTGAAACAAATCATGTGAAGGAAATAGTAGCTAATCAGTAGAGGAGTAACCTTAAAATCCAAAATAGCTCAAATCCAAACTTCAAAGAGACGACAACAACTACTTCTATTACAATTTTCATGAAACTGATACACTAATGAATACTTGCCAAAGTGAATATAGTCTATCCACCCAGCTTTAATGCACAACAATAGAGTTACGAATTACTAATACCACATCAACAACAGACCTACTATTGGGCTTAGTATTTGCTGATTTGGCCCATTAGTGGCCAAATCCACAAACTGCAGCTAGCACTCAACAATAACAGCCTTCAATAATCCTCAAATAAGCATGACTTTGAGCAGAATCACTGACTCTACAGGAACAACATCATACAAGGCCTAACAGAGCTAATTATGAATCACATTTTGGCACATAAAGCTGGTGAATCAAATAATGACAAACCTAGGACATTATATCTCTATTAATGAACAAGAAATCATCCAAACACGTGTGAAACCACTGAACTAAATTGAAGGTCCAAAATTATGAATACCAACATCATATCACATCTACTAACAGCTATAACATACTTAATTAAGGCTGATTTAGACAATGTAATCACATTAAATTAAAAGACAAATCAGAGTAGCGTTATGGATTCAACAAAATAAACTAATTTCTCTGCTTCAAATTCTTCATTTCATTTCATATCCAACTTCACAATCGATAGGGCCTAAGATGTGTACCTGAAAATTGAAATATAAACAAAAGGGTGAGGGATCGGCCAAGCAGCAACAACCAAGTTCCCAGATTCACACAACCAAATAGTGAAATTGACTCAGAAGGACCAATAGAACAGTAAACCAAACAGCAAATTTCAAACCAAGCCTTTGAAAACCAAACTCAACCCAGTTCAAGCCTCAGGTGAGTCGAAATTTGTTTCAGAAATTGAAAACTTCAAAATCACAGAAGAGAGTTCAATGAAATAGTGATTATTGTTGAAATTTTTCAGCCGTTTTGTTTTCTTTGGATTTTTTATCTCTTAGAGTCTCTTTGTTTCTTTTTCTCTTGATATGTTTTTTTCTGTTCTCTATTCTTCTTAGTTTAAATAGGCAGTAGAAAATGCCTCTTTGATTCATAAATGCCCCTTCAATAATTTTTTATTTGATTCTACCCAATTCAAGTTCTTTTCTTTATTCAGTAGTGCATTCTTAATCCTACCATTATAGAAACTTCCTAATTAGTTGGGAAAACACTCCAATCTAAACAATTTCTAGACTACCCTTAAACCCCATGTTATTTAATACCCCCTAAAGTTCTGAATACTTACAAACATACAAACAGAAAAAATGAGCTAATACCTTCAGATAGATTGAAAACAAATGAACTTCGAAATTAAGAATGCATCTAACAACTAGTGAATCATATTAATTCATGAAGAATTAGTCTGCTGTAAGAACTCTAAATGGAACTTTCAGAAATGCTAGAAAACTAATAACTTCCAGAACATACTCGAATAAACCTCGACCAATTCAATTGAACCTTGAATTAAACCTAGACCCTTCTCATATGGATATAAATTCAGAAAATGCTATTGAAACAAGAATTAATGCAGATGAGGAACTACCAGACTTGTGAACGGAAGAACTACTTAGAAGAATACTGAAGAAAGAAAACAAGAAGGAAAGAAGAAGAGTAAAAGGTGAAACAAATTTATAAATGAACAGAAAACAATAAAAGGAACTCACCGGCTAAACTTGAAATTACCCTTGATACTCTGACTCACCCGAAACTGTTGCTAATCATTTGTTCTTTGTCAAGAACAAATGAACAACATCGGTTTTGTAGTGAATCGACCTTCTAATCATGAAAAACTAGAGGCTTGGATCGATGCATGTCATCAGGTTCAACGGAAATTGATTTTGAACTTTTAGGGTTCGAACTTAGATTTAAAATTCAACGAGTTCCGGTCAGATTCGAAGGAAACCAATGATGGATTTGGTATGAGGGAGTTATGGGGGTTATGTGATGTTAATTTGGGTTCGATTGGGTAAGCTAGGGTTCAGGGATTTTGGGACCGGACTGCTTCGATTGAAGATTCGAGAAGTCCTAGGGTGATTCGAGGGAAACTAGCTACAGATTGGGGAAGAGGGGACGAATAGGGTCTTGGGATGTTATTTTCAGGTGGGTAGGGGTGGTGTAAGGCTGCGCCGCCACTGGAAACGATGGAGGTTTCAGGGGCGGCGTCTCTAGGGTTTGGGTGTTTAGAGACGAGGAAGAAGATTGAAGAGGGGGGGGGGGGTTCTGAAGTGTTTTGGATATATTAAAATGAGGTGATTAATTCGAGCCGTTGGATGATTGAAATCCAACGACTGTGATTAAACCCCAATGAAACGAGGTCGTTTGGCTTCAGGCGAGGCTGGACCGAGTATGGGGAAGACGGGTCTGGGCCGGTTTGGGCGGATAATGGGGTGGATTTTGCTTTGGGCTAAACCAAATTGGCCCAAATCAGCCCTTCTTCTAATTCTTTTCTTTTTCTTTTCAATTTCAATTTTCCTTTTCTTTTCAAATTAGTTTAAATCCTAAATTAACTAAATTAATTTCCCAAATTAAAGTAATCACTGATCATAATATTTACAACAATTAATTAATTCCTAAATTAAAAGAAACTACAAAAATTTAAAATTAAAAAGTTAAAAATGCAAAGTGAATCATTTTTGCGATTTTCATTTTGTAAAACAACTAATTAACCTAAAAAAATGTAAAAGATAAATTCTAAATGCAAATGCAATGTATTTTGTATTTTTTTTCATGATTTAAATAAACTAAACATGCACAGACAAATGTAAGCAATCAAGAAAATTCTACAATAATTCTTATTAATAAAAAAAATATAATTTTGAGAATCCTGTAGGAGTAATTCATGTGAGGCAAAAATCACGTGCTCACAAACGTGAGACCCCGTGATGTTGAATAACTGAATTGGTTAATTATTTAAATTTTGTATTTGTATTTATTTTCCTTTTTATTTTTTTGAATCTCCAAATTTATTGGAGTTTTGTCCTAAAACATGACACATATCGATATTTTGTTTTGACACATGACATAATATCATGAATTTGCTTCTCCTTATTAAAATAGATGACCGAGTATATTTGACCCTAAGCCTATAGTTCGGGTAGTTCTGGCCCTTTTCCGAAATATCAAAGACAATTACTATAACGTCTGTTAACGAGAATAGAAACAAAAAGAAAGTTGTGTCCCCTTTCTTCTGATTCACTGCCGCGCGCCCTACTTCACATTAGCCTCCCCCCCAAAGCACTTGTTCGTCTCCTCTCTCTCTGCAGTAAGCTTCCCCTTATATCTCTCCTTGTACTTGATTTTTGTTCATGTTTTGTATTGAGTTTTTCTCCTATTTTAGGAATATGATATAAATTTTCCCTAAGATATCCTAAGAAATTCATCTTTGATAATCATTAGTTTATGGATAGTTATGTTTCTGTCTGGCTCTCGACTCCCTATTGTATATCTGAAATTTTGCAATTTTTGACTATTAAATATTTGTTTTTTGATAACCGTGGTGTCCGGGCCAACTTTCGTACATGTGATATCACCTAGTATTTTGTGTCTGCTGGATTTGAACCCGAGACAATGATTATTAAATATTTTATCAGAAGACTGCCTAACTGTCTTACTTTTCGACTAATGTTAGAAAAGATATGCATTAGTGAATAAGTCAAGGAAATAGTAACGACAACAAAATAATAGTAAAATCGAAATGCAGCATTGTTAGATAGTAATAGAAATCGAACAATATGGAAATACCAGAATAACTCTACCACTACTAGGATAAAAGAAAAGACGTCCGTCTCTCTACTATCCTTCTACCCCGATTCTCGACTTCCACGCTCTCATGTCAAGGGTCATGTCCTCGATAAGCTGATGGCGAAGCTATAATAGAGTGTACGGGTTCGGACGAATCCAGTAATTTTTTTCCGGACCTTGTATTTGTATTGATAATTTTATTGTTGTTACTATATATATATATATATATTTAGTACGCCGAACCGAGAAGCAAAAGGGATCTGGGTTCACTGGCAAAGGTTCTGTTTTCACAGGGAAAACACTGATTCCCCAGAAACGACGCAGCATTTTTGTTAATTTAAAAAAAAAAAAAACTAAATAAGGAATAGAAGAACGACAAAGGTACAAAGTTATGTTTCCTTCATGCTTTAGAATTACCATTCCCCTTCTAATAAAGAAAAAGGCAACCCTTCCCCTTTTTATTTTTTTTATTAATAAAGAAAAACACAAATCAATTACCCATATCTTCTCTAAAACAAAATAAACAGACATGTTTCCTTTACAATCCAACTGCACTCAAATCAAACAAAGCTAGGGTTTTGCCTTTCTGCTCCAATTGATGATTATCGCCTCTACTGCGTCTTCCTTCTTCTTTTTCACTGTATATTCTTTCTTCTTCTTTTCGATTCTTTTTCTTTCCCTATTATATTTTATATTTTGTGTAACAATTCATACAAATATAATTTTTAATCTTTGATTTTAGGTATGTCCTACATTTTGACCTCTATTCTCTTTGCAATTTGTGCTTTCCAAAATTTCAAAGGCCAAGCCCCGACAAATCGACAAGGTACGTGGTCCTACTTTCTTGTATTAGTTTCTTAGTGCGGATAATATCCTCGATAACATAGTGAATTTAGAGATTTTCAGATTATCAACCTTTGTTTTTTAATTGATTGTTGTCATTCTTTTTTGATAGAGTAATTGACTTTGGCTTTGTTAGCATCTAAATTTGGCTATCGGGTAAATTAGTAGATGGCACAGTATAAAAGGATAACTAAAGTAGTTTGAGTAGCTACAAATTAGCATATCCATGGGCGAGTTGGATACAGTTTTCTTTCTAATTTTGCTTCTTTGTGTATCAATACATTTTCATAGCAACATATTTTATATTTCTAAGAGGCCACAAACTTACAGTAAAGGTGGCCAAGATACATTAATCTCTGTTGAGCGTGAACAACTAAAGATATTTTAATTACTCTACTGGATGCTATAAAGAATAAGTTGTTCAATAATAATGTTTATATTCAAATATTATGTTTGTCTGGTTCGTTACTTTTTAATTGTATATTAAATATCGGTACTCGTTCTTTAGTGTGCTTGTCATTGTATATTACTTTTGGGTCTCCTATCTTAAAATTTAGAACCCATACACTTCAAATCCTAGCTCCGCCTTTGAAGCTGAAGATGCGTTATTTCTTGACTAATGTTTATCATATCGTATGCTCTAATTGCTTAGGAAAAGTACTTTCTGTTTTCCCGTAATTGTAGCGATTTTTCATATGAATCTTTTGAAGAATTTTTCTCCGGGAAATAGCTTCCAAAGAACGTTTTTATTAGAATTATTTTCTGAAATAGTGTTGTAATGAAATCAAGATTTTAAGAATTCCACACTAATGTTTCTTTTTCAGATTATCTCTCTCTAAAAGAATGTTTCTTTTTTCTTTAAAGAATAATGAAATGCGTTTTGCCCCTTCATAGAAAGAAATAGTTGTGACTCCTTGAACTCTCTCTTTCAATCTTAGGCTGCCTCCTTACCCTATTTAAATAATTGTGACTTTACACTGAGTTTGTTTCTTGATCAGTTGCACTATCTTGCAGTTGCTCCCAGTTGCAACTATTACTTATTGCTGCAGTTTGCCATCGCTAAGCAATGTTACCTCCTTTTTTAGTTTTTATACAACATTTTGTATAAATATTTGTAATACACACACATTTGTATTTATGCCGAAATTGGGTGATTATTTGTCTGGCATTCTCTTTTCTTTATTCTTGGACAAAAATCGCATAGGATGTCATGATCAAATATTACCACCCTTAACTGTTGTTTCTCTTATCCTTTTTTCAGCTCTTAACTGTTAAATAGGTTCTTTGATGTCGGACCCTGAGGCTTCAGCAGATGAACACTATGTTTCCATTCCTCGTGGTGGTCCTATTTACATTTCCGACATGGTTGGTCCACTCACTAAGGTTGCTGACTTTGAGGTCAGCATCTTCCGTGAACTTGAGGTATGAAGTTGTTGTTCACATTTAGATTACAATGACACTCAATGTGAATATTTTACTTTGAAGCTTGTCTACCTTTTATAGATTCCACGTTCATATGAAGACATACTTCTGTCAGGAGTTTGTATGCAGAGCTCCCACCTCAAATAAACAAAAATTAAACATGAAAGAAAGAAGATAAAAAGGTCTATTATGGATTTCATCATTCTGATACCTTGATTAAGGTCAGTATTCTAAGTATCTTGTTCTGTTATGCAGCGGCTCAAGGCAGAGTTGTCCGTTGATTCACTTGAAATGTTTGATAATGAGATATCGTAAGTGCATTTTTTTTGCTCCTCTTTTATACTAGAAAAGGAAAGAAAACTAAAATGTATCATATGTACCTGCCACTTACTTCTCTTGCATATCCTTTAACTATGGTGATTAATTTATTTTTTTGAAATGCAATACTGCGAGTTTTTTGGTTAACTATGTCATGGATGTGGGAGTAAAAACTGAAACAGGATTTCCTGGAAATATTTTGAGGGATTCCTCTAGCTTTTGTCAAGATCAGCTCTTTGTTTTTTGAGTCTTTGGGTTTTCGTTGCACAGATTGATTCTTTTCCCTTTTGGGTTGTAGAATATTGTGCTCTGCTCCCAAGTTTCTTATTTAGACAGAAGATATCATTAAGTAACTGTGATTGAGGGGATGATCTCATAGCATCTATTTCATTTAGAGTGGTTTTGGGATCGTTTATATTTATCAATAACCCCTTGTTAGTAGGTTGTTTTTAAATTCTTTTTCGTCTTTAAGTAATATGTGACAGCTGATAACTTGCAATCCGTTTTATTTTGGCAGCTGATAATTATTTTATTTTTTCTTTTCACTTTAATTTAGTGGATGTACTTTAAAGAATATCAAAATTGATTAACGTTTCTAATACCATATCTACTCCCTACTACCCAAATAACTGCAGTGGTACTTATCCCATAAAATAGTAGTACTTAGTAATTATTACATTGACTCTTCAAATTCAAACTTCGGTAAGATGGATTTTTGTATGGCTTGTTTAATAGGTTCTGACCAATCTACTCCGATTGTTCGTAGAGTTAACTGACTCTTGTCTTTGATTGCCTTGTAGGATTGAAGATCTTAAAACTTTCAGTGAAGAGGAATTGGTGGCTCAGGCCTTTGAAGAAGCGTTTAAGGTACAATAACATTCTTTTTAATCATAGGAAGCCATTCTAACAGTTAGCTTACAAGTCCTCACTAATCAGAAAAAAGCTCAGTTTACAAACTTTCACCTTCAAAAGAAAATAAATGGCCTGTTTGTTTACCAGATCTTCATGTGATGAATACAGGATGATGAGCTGATCAAAGAATCTTCACAAACTTTGACAGAGCACCTTGGTACAAGGTTAGTTAAATGAATATTCTAGACCAAGACCCATTTTACTTACTTTTGGCAGTCTTTGTTTTTTCTCTTTGCATTAGATGATGTATCAATAGTTTTATGAAGCGTGTCCAATTCCAACTATGTGACTCTTGATACTTGATTAGCTTGGAATCTTGGTTTCCTTTTGTTCCGGGGGGGGGGGTATGCATGTGCAAATCTTATACTATTTTAATAGCAAAGCAAGTTAAACAACTTCTAGGATTGAATATTTATTGATTAAGAAATAAATTTATATGTTGATCTTTAAAAATTATTCTTACATGTGTATATATCTATGGAAAAGGGGATGGAAAATTATTCTTTCTGCTTTTGACATTCTATGTAATAGTGTCATTGACAGGTTTTCCAACGAAACAGTTATATCTTCAAGTTATCTCTTGACGTCAAAATTGTATTTCCAACAGCGATTCAACCTGATAAAACTATATTTCACTGTTCATTCTATCCGTTCACTTGTGCTTGTTTGCAGTTCTGCATGTGTTCCACACTCATTTGACTTAATCCTATATTTTTCATCACCCTTTTTTACTAAAAACAGAAGAACAGATAACAGGATTTCAGTTACTGAACTTGCTTCATTTGAAAGGTCAGAAAGAGAAGTGGACTCTTCTACTATCCATGATCCCTCAGACTATGTCGCCCGCGACAACAAAGGTTCAGATAAAAGCAAGTCCAACAAGAGGAAGCGGGGGAAGAATGTTCATCAGAAGAATGCTGTTGATGTATGCTAGTGAGCTTTTCTGTTATACATCTGTTTTAGTACTGTATTTTCTGTTGTATTGAAGTCTTTGTTTGGTTCTTAGTGATTTGAATTTCTGTTTACCTACTAAAAATAAAGTTAATGTCCTGTCCGATCATGGATATGGTCGAGAGTTCTGGATAGTTTTACTATGCCACAGCTGGCACATCAGATCACTTGAATGGGTAATCTTGCATTTTTTTTTGTACTGATGTTCTAGTTAAGATGTATTGGAGTAAATCATATGTTCAGGCTTATTTTTGCCCTTTTAATCTCTTAAGAATTTACTTTCCAAATTAGACTGATAGGCGTTTGTCATAGATCATAAAGAAGTGGTAGTATGAAAACTGAAAGGTGAAATCTTGATAATACTGACTTCAGAAGTGTTGATCATGAATGGAAGCTCCTACAGCTAATCATTGAAAAAAGCCTTCAAAACTCAAAGAAATCTACTTTTATTATCCTGTTAATCCTAGTTGCACATATTCCAACAGGTTGAAAATGAGAGATCTGATCAAATGCCTAGTAATACCTTGTTGAAAAATAGAAGGTAATATTTGAGCAGGGTAAAAGTACGGAGGAAAGCGTAAATGACGAACATAATTTGCTTGTAAAGGCTGCCAGTTCATTTAAGTCACATCTTATATATTTTTGTTCATCGACATTGTGTTTGCACATTATTTCCCCATTTTCTTTGTCCTCACGGTTTCAGTGTAAGTATTTTTTTTAAAGAAATGAATTCATATTCTTGCATTTTGTAGGAAGACTATGTTCTGAAGGTGGAACAACTTGCAAAAATTAAAGAAAAACAAGAGGAAGAGAAAGCAGCAGCAAGATTGCATTCTTTCAAGTACAGATCATCGTCTCTAGTTGATATGTTTTTATTTATGACTAAACCAGCTTGTTATATCCATTATTCATATTTTCATGTCTTGTTTCCTCTTACGTTCAACATCTTAGCTATATTTTTGTATTGGCTCAGTGGTAGTTGCAGCAGCAGCCACTCTGCTTCAACATCTTCCAGTAAGATTGGCAGGATGACGTCACTCAAGTCAATAAGTTCGGGAACAAAGGTTAGTTTACATTGACTTCCTTAGACCTTGATTCTTATATACTGTATGACCTGGGTTTTGGATGAATCTAGAATTTAAAAGGTATGGAGCAAGAGTAAAGTTAGTTTAAAGCTTGTTTAGGCTGTTTAAAAAATTAATGACTATTCTATCTTTTGCTTATATATATGGAGCGGTCTTCTGGTCTATTAAGAGATATAATTGAACAGTTTTCACCCCACCATATAATCCCATTGCATACTTCTTTGTTTTTGAATGCCATGATAGAAATACATGACCGTCCAACTCTCTTTCCCCTTATTACTGCAAAAGTCTGGCTTGCCGTGACAGATAAACATTCTGACTATCTTTATGGTAAAAAATTCTGTTTATTGACTGGCTACTTTCTCTTTGCTGTGAGAGCATCTTTTCTGTTGTCATTTTCATGGGTATGGGGTTGGGTGAGGTAAGGGGTTTAATGTTTTATACCTCTTATTAATTTTAGTGGAAATTTGTATTTTATGTATTTGCAAGGAAAAGTGCTTCTTCCATCCCTCGATTAGGTTGGTATATCAGATCTGCTTTGAACTACTAACCATTAATTAAGGAATTGGTCAAATTTATTTGCTAATCAATAGCATCAAGAAGAACATCTATGAAGATGAACTACTACAGGTATATTGAGTGTCAAACAAAGGTCTGTCAATCTTCACAATTTAAAATTTTATTTTCAAAGCTTTTAGAATTTATATCTTTATCTGATTAGGTTTTAGAAAAAAGGATGAAAAGAGTACCTTGTTACAATACTTGAGTGGACAATATGATATACAACTTTGCAACCTTATTTTCCATCCATGCAAATGCTCTCTTCCAGAGTATCCACTCAAGTGCCTGAGGTGTTTATGAAAATAACAATTAAAGAGATTGTTTTAAAGAATATAGTTACTAATTGGATTTAGAAGTGTAGTACTAATTAGCAAATCTTGTTTAAATTTTTTTTATTGTAAAATGATTTTGTTGACAATGGATTTATTATATAAGGAGTATACCAA
The DNA here is from genome assembly GCF_000393655.2 of Nicotiana sylvestris. NCBI lineage: Eukaryota > Viridiplantae > Streptophyta > Magnoliopsida > Solanales > Solanaceae > Nicotiana > Nicotiana sylvestris. The sequence goes on from NC_091064.1 coordinate 16,523,653, forward strand.
AAAGTAGAGAGCTTTCACAAAAATATGGTTCCCTAATCACCAAATGTTCTATACAGACCGGAACCTCATGAGTGCACCAAAACAAAACTAAAAGAGGATATTCCTCATATGTACAAAGTCAGTCTCTATACAGTCAAAGGCTTTCTTACCCCTCTCCATAGGACACACACAAGTGCAATTGGAGCAACATCCCATACCTTGTGTCTTTTTTTTTATATATTTTTTTTTTACTTTTTTGATAAGGTAGAATTTGATTAACAAATGGTACCAAAATGGTACAAAATTACAAACAACCAGCAGCTACCGCAACAGGGCAATTACATTCCTCCTAACTCTAGAAAAACCATATGATGTTCCATATTTTCCATAGCATACTTTTACACCAGTACTTTTACACCAGAAATTGGTGGGATTCTTATGTGGTGGAAGTTGAAGCTGATTCTATTCTTGCAAAGAAGTTGAAGCTGTTGGAAGAAGATTTAAAAAAGTGGAACAATGAGACTTTTGGAAAGTTAGAGGACAGAAAGAACAAAGCTTTGGCAAGGTTACAAGATCTTGATCATAATTGAAGGAATATTTCCCCTGAGCAACAAGTAGAATATGAGGCAGAAAGAAAATCCATTAAGAAGCAACTAGAAGAAATGGCAAAGGCTGAAGAAATTTCCTGGAGGCAGAAATCTAGATGCCTGTGGATTGAACACGGAGACAAAAATACAAAATTTTTCCATAAGCAGGCTAACGCTCATAAACGATACAATAATATTGATAAATTGATGATAGAAGATGTGCTGGTGGAGGATGATCGATTCATTAAAGCTCACATTTTGGATTTCTACTAGCCTGCTTATGGAGGCCACATGGAGGCCAAATTGGGAGGATGAAGGAATTAAGAAGTTGTCAGAGGAAGATAAGAAATGGGTGGAAAGGTCATTTGAAATGGAAGAATTAGAAGAGGTGATAAAATCTTTCAAAGGAGACAAGCCTCCTGGCCCTGATGGCTTCAATCTTTTTTTTTTTCAAAAATGTTGGAGCATAGTAAATATGGATGTTTGGAAGGTTGTTGATACTTTTTACAATAAAGGTTCCTTTGTCAAAAGTCTGAATGCTACTTTTATTGCTCTAATTCCTAAAAAGAAAGGAGCAGTGGAGGTCAAGGACTTCCGACCTATTAGCCTCTTGGGGAGTGTTTACAAAATTATCTCCAAATTGTTAGCTGAAAGACTAAAGGCAGTCATTAGCAAATTGGTCTCTTCTAATCAGAATGCTTTTATTAAAGGAAGGCAAATTTCTGATGCTGTCCTGGCAGCAAATGGAAGTCTAGTCTGGATAATCTGTTGAGGAGAAAGAAAAAAGGAATAGCTGGTAAGCTTGATTTAGAGAAGGCTTATGATCATGTCAATTGGGATTGCTTATTGAAATTGTTAAAACTGATGAATTTTGGTGAAAAGTGGTTGGAATGGATAAGATTTTGCATTTCATCGGTGAAATTTTCCGTTTTAATTGATGGAAATCCACAAGGCCTTTTCAGCTCTCACAGAGGTATCGGGCAAGGAGATCCCCTTTCACCCTATTTATTTGTCTTGGTAATGGAAATCCTTAGCGGTATGCTGAGGAAAGCAGAAGCTCTGGCATTAAGGTCTCAGAATTGGCAAGAATGATCAGGAAGGGATGATACTTAATCATATCCTCTATGCTGATGACTCTCTCCTGTTTTGTGAAGCTGAGAGAGTACAAATCCTGTATTTGAGAGGAGTGCTACTATGTTTTGAGGCAGTCACTGGATTAAAAGTCAATTTGGCTAAAAGTAGCATTTTTAGTATAAATGTTGATGAGTGTGTAGAGGAGTTGGCAGAGATTATGGGCTATAAAGTAGAAAATTTCCCTACTGTCTATTTGGGGTTACCTTTAGGGGCAAAGAGAAAGGATAAAAACATTTGGCAAGGTGTCATTGAAAGGTGCAGTAATAAACTTACTCCATGGAAGAATCAATACTTATCTTTTGGGGGCAGGTAGGCTGACTCTAATAAATAGTGTCTTGGATGGGATACCCACATACACCATGTCTTTATTCAGTATGCCTAAAGCAGTAGAAAAGAAATTAGATTCTATAAGAAGAACTTTTTTGGGATGGAAGCTCAGACAAGAAGAAGACACATCTGGTTAAATGGCAAGTGGTTATTGAAGATAAAAAGAGAGGCGGATTAGGAGTGAGGAATCTGAAATTGCACAATAAAAGCTTACTATTTAAATGGCTATGGAGATATAGTAGAGAGGGTGAGGAAGTTTGGCAGAAAATAATAGATGCCATTTATGGTGCAAAGATTGGGTGGAAACAAATTCCTTCCCAACTGAGAAGCTGTGGCGGGATTTGGAAAATGATTGGTGGCTGGTGGGACGAATTTTTACAGCATACTAGTTTGGAGGTGGGAAATGGTGATAGGATTAAATTTTGGCTGGATATTTGGTGTGGTAATGAGAGCTTCAAAAGCAGATTTCCAGATCTATTTAATTGTGCGTTGAATAAAGAGGGCTATGTTGCAGGTTTTAAAGCAGAATCAGGATGGAATGTTACTTTCAGAAGAAATCTGAACGACTGGGAAGTGGATAGTTTCTGTGAACTGCTTCAGCTTCTGAATTCATATTCAATAGATCAACACAAAACAGATAGGCTTATTTGGATCGGCAACAGGGATAATATATTCACAGTGAATAATTTTTACAAAAGGTTGCTACAACAAAGTAGTCAGGGAACTCTAAACTGGCCTTGGAAGATGATTTGGAGAACTAAAGCACCTATGAAAGCAACTTTTTTTGGTTGGCTAGCAGTTAGGGATGCCTGCCAAACTCAGCATAAGTTACAGAGGAGAGGGTTTTCTCTGTGCAGTAGATGTTATTTTTGCAACACAGAGGAGGAAACAGTTGAGCATCTCTTCTTGCATTGCAAATTTTCAAGACAGTGCTGGGTTTTTTTTTGAACATAATGGGCATATCTTTGGTGCTACCTCAGAAGATTAGTAACTTTCTGGAAATGTGGCAATCCCGGAGAGTAAAAAGAAGCTTAAAGCTAATATGGAAAACTATTCCCAACTGCATAATGTGGACATTATGGCTGGAGCGAGATAAAGCATGCTTTGAGGGAAAGAGACTGCAGATTGCTAGAGTAAAAAACAAATGTATTAAAAATTTGTATTTCCGGTGTTATAGCAGTTTTTTAGATGAGATGGACCAGTATTTGGATTTTTTGCACTTGTTAGGAGAAAATATGTAGTATGAATTAAGTAAGAGTTGTAGTCTGGTCCTGTACTTTTTTTCTATGTACCATCTTGGTACCAGTTATAATAAAATCTTTACTTATCAAAAAAAAAAAAAAAATATAATTTAATCCTGGAAACATGCTGCCTTTCCCCTCCAGAGAAAATCTTCTTTCTTTCCAACCATATTGTCAAGAGCACACACAGAGGAATTGTTCTCCACAATATCTGTTTGACTTTCTGCTATTTTTCGGTGTTGCCAAGTCTCCAACAGACTCCTGATATTGGAGGGCGCTTGACATCATATATATTTAGAACGAGCTTCCAACACTGTCTTGGCACTTTGCAATGAATGATACATGACTGACTGTTTCTGCTTCTTCTTCACACATGTACACTGGTTACATAGAATAGTTTCTCTCTTCTGCAAGTTCTCGTGAATTAAACAAGCTCTCTTTGCTGCAACCCAACCAAACAAAACCACTTCAGCAGGTGCTTTTTATTTCCATAACTAATCTGATTGATAAAGCCCCTGTTTTTCTTTTAGCAGACTGTAACAACTCCTGACTGTGAAGGTACCATCTTTGCTTGCTACCCAGATCAGTGAGTCTTTCTTGTTGTCCTCCAATCTAACCATGTTCAGTAACTGCATCAATTGAGCAAATTCATCAACTTCCCAGTCATTAAGACCTGAAGATCAGCTCCCAACCAGTATTTGAGTAAAAGTCTGATACCCTTCCATTTTTGTTTGTGGAGCAGCTACACAAAACAGGAAATTTTGATCTAAAACTTTCACTTCCCAACCATATATCAGACCAAAATTGGGCATTATTACCGTTCTCCAGTTTCAACTTTACCAACTGACTGTATTTAGTCCATAAACCTTTGATTGTGCACCAGACTCCCCCCTTTGAAGAAGAATGAACTGAACAAGTCAACAAGGAGCCCACATGTCCTTCCTACCATACCTGGCATCTCTCAGCTGTTTCAATAATCTGTTGCTATCATCATCAGGAACTCGTGCCTAAAGGCGAAACTATAATCTTAAAGGTAATTTGCCTTCCTATATGAGAGCAACATCTTCATTAAAATTAGTCAGAAACTTAGAGGAACAAATAGGAAGACAAATTACCTTTAACATTATAGTTTCACTTTCACCAGTAGGCCCTTTAGCAACTTGTCTCAGGAGAAGCAGACAAAGAAAAAACATATCTTGCATCTTCTCCTCCTTCTGTTGCCCAACTATGCAGCGGTTCATTCACTATACCTGGAATCATCACTATACACCAATCAACTAACTATTCCCACCACAAATGTCTTGCCACCTTGCAGTGTAACAGAATGTGGTAATTCAATGCTTCTCTTAATGAATGCTGCATTTTTTTCATTGTTAATAATAGTAATCTGCATGTTTGCACACTGTTAATATTCGTATTGGACAGTCCTTTATTACCTGAAGAACAACTCATATTACCTTAAACCTTTTGAATTTCATGTAAGCCAATATCATTGGGTAAAAACATACCCGCACCGGGTATTTACGCCAAACCAACAGAAGCATGGCATTTGTTTACACATAGAGTTCTATCGCTTAATCATGGTTAATTTATGCATGTTTTTACTTCATTAAATTAGCTAATCATAGTAAGTTTAATTGGTTTGGTGTAAACACCCGATGCGGGTAAGTATTCACCATATCATTGTACTTGCATTGTAAATCCACAGTATATCTATGCGACGTCATCATGACCTTTCTAGTATCACTCTTTATAGAAAGCTAAAGTAATTTCATTACAGTTGTAATCTGAATTAGATGTACACAAGACTCTTGATAATTTGGTCTTCTCTGATCTTTAGTTCTAACCAATGATAGTTTGTTGATTTGCATGCTTGGTTTTGGTTTATGGCAGGTGAGGGCAGCAAATGCTCGTGGACATATTGCAGTACACTTTCCAGAAGTTGTCCTCTGTATTGAGGTTTATCATTACAAAAAGACATGGGTAAAAGTATGAACATGCTCTTTGTTGCTATCTTTGAAGCGCTGATTAAATGAACTTTTAAATTATCGACTATGAACAGGCTCTTTGTGCTATCTCTGTTGCAACTTGCAACAGTATGTTTGTGACCTTCTTTGGGTGATAAAATAGAAGGCTTTTCTGCTAGGTTATAGCTTATTCATGGTCTTAACATTTTAAATTATTAACTGAAATAAGTAAATTCAAATAGAACCTCCTGTATTTGATAAGATAAACTACTTGGAGTCGGGTGAAAGTGTGAGGGGTTTCATTGTTGAAGATGATCAAAGATCTTCCTATTGTATTGCTTTTTTTAGTAACTCGTGTAACTTTATATTCTATCTGATTGTTACAACTGACTATGATGATATATATCTGTAGACTCAAGAATTTCTGGTCCTTGGGCGGCAATTTTTGACAGAAATGAGAGACAGGATATATTGCATTACTGATGAGATAATGAAGAAGACAGGCCAGGATGATCCGTCGGGCTATTTCCTTGTGGAGGTAACTTTTCCGGTCCAATTTTATTCTCTAATGATAAATATCATTTTTCTTCTGTTCCTTACTATTTTCTTATCACCAACCTAAAATTTTTCCATAGGATGTCTTTTGCAATGATTTTAGGCATCCTGCTGCTGTAGATTATAGTAAGCCAATACTTAATTGGCTTCAAGATTCTAAGAGTGAGGCGCTGGAAAAATGGGAATCTATCGCCTCTGGTGAACTGCCACAGAAACAAAAGGCCCTTCTAGGCAGTAAAATTGGACCACAATTGCCTCATTTCAAGACCGCTAAAATGCAAGTTACTCGTTTCTGTGACTTAAGATTTCGACTTGGTGCTGGATATCTTTATTGTCACCAGGTAATATTTCTTTCAGTGTGTTTTGTTTTTGTTTTTCTGTTGCTCAGGGGAATATTTCATTATTAATCAAATTAATTTTAATATATATTGACCCTTGCGGTCCAGCCCTTCCCCGGAACCCGCACATAGCGGGAGCTTAGTGCGCCGAGCTGCCCTTTTATAACTGTTACTTGACGGCTTTGTGTATGTTTTGCCTTGTATAAGGGGGATTGCAAGCATCAAGTTGTAATAAGAGACATGAGGTTGATACATCCAGAGGACGTACAGAACCGAGCTGCATATCCGCTGATCACCTTTCAGCCTAAGTTGCGGTTCCAGAAATGCTCTGTTTGCAAGATTTTTAAAGCAGTTAAGGTGACAGTTGATGATAAATGGGCTGCTGAAAATCCTTGCTACTTCTGTGACCTTTGCTATTACATGCTCCACTATGTAAACGGGTCGCTGCTTTACGATGATTTCTCTGTGTACGAATATCTCCATGAGTAACTTTAAATTAGAAGAGCTGACATGTGGGTTAGGTGCATGTCACGGATTCCAACCCTTCCGCGAACAACATTGGTATTTAAGTGGAGAAGAATAGAGGGTCAAATCCCGACACTACTCGTGACTTTGCAAGCAGGTTTCAGTTTCGCACAGATATGCAAGTTCAAACCAAAGAATGAATATATGCAAGTTCGAAGTTTCACACAGATAATAAATACTATTATCATCCAATTTATTACTACTATTGTCACCATCTATGGCAAATAGGTTTCAGTTTCTTTGTTTATTATTTTCAGAACTACTTGTTCCGAGTTCATCTACAGATTATATCCTCTTACGTTATACACAAATTAAAATATTAACTAATGCACTGGCCTGTCTAGTTTATCCTTTTTCTTTAATTGAATATTTTTGAAAGTTGAAAGTGTTATCGAGAAAAGGGAAGGGAAAAGCTTTAGTGAAAAATTGAAGAATGTATTTCAGAATTCAGATGTAAGGTAGTAGTAACTAGTAACCTTTCCGTTGAATTATTACTTAAATTGCATATGAAGTTAGATCCTTTTATAGCAAAAGTAAAACATTATTTTTCATATATACAGTTTGCTGACAAAAAGTTAACGATAATAAATCCAGACATTTGAACTCATGACTTAAGTAGGTCGATCAAAAATAATTACTCCATCCATTTCAATTTATGTGAACTTGTTTGATTGGGCACAGAGTTTAAAAAAAAATAAAGATTTTGGAAATTTGTGGTTCTAAACAAGTCAAAAAAGGGCTTGTGTGGTTATAAAAGTTTTTCATTAAGGTTAGAATTGTAAGTTTAAGCTAAATTGATTTCAAATTTAGAAAGGGGTCATTCATTGACCAAAAAGGAAATAAGTTCACATAAACTGGAACGGAGAGAGTATATTTGCTAGCTAAATATTCAAAATATATACACGAATTATGTATAAAATACGTATATTATATATTAATATACAAAAGATACATATTTTATCGGCTATTATTTTTAGAAGCGGTTATACAGTATAATTTTCCCTAAACAAACTATCCTGAGATTAGCTAATATCCCAAACCAAACATGGGATAAAGTTAATCTTAAACTTTATCCGAATTATTATTCTTATCCCACAAGCTAAACGTTACCTTAGAGTGTGTTTAGTAATATAGAAAATATTTCTAAAATTTTGGTATTTAATTGTCACAAAATAATTTCTAGAGAAAAAAAAATTTCCACCATAAGGGGAAATTACTTCTCTCATCAGTTTTGGACTAAAGTCCATCACAATTATCTGCAATCTCAATGTTATATCTTTAATTTTTTTAAAGAGAAAATTACACATAGGTACAATTAAATTTTGTTATTAATTATCACTTAAATAATTAGTATTTAATACACAAAACACTATCAGGTTTGAGTTATCTAAACACAATCAGGTTATTTCTGGAAATATCTTTCACTCTCCAACCAATTACCGAAAATTAATTTTTAGGAAAATATTTTTTAGAAAACAATAGAGTAACTCGTTTTTTCGAAATATTTTTTTTGAAAAAAACTTTTGTCACATCAAACACACCATAGACATTGTAGATAATTTTTTTTTGAAATGTTAATTAAAAAACATTTATAATTTTCTAAATCGACAACCCAAATATTATCGGTAAAAGGAAAAAAAAGGGAGAAAAAGAAAAATATGTGGAGAATAGATAATCAAAAAAGAAAAAATGGATCACCACTCACCGGTGATTACCATTAATCAATTACCACTATAAATATCAGGAATTTTTGCTTTCATTTTCTTCCCTAATCGTGATTATTAAAAATCACCACCGGGGTCTTCCGTATACAGCGATCCCGAAATTTTTTTCCGTTATCCCTTCGCTATCTCCTTCTATATCTGTATCTATATAAAATTAACCGTATTATATAATATATTCTTCTTTATCTCTTCGAATACTATTAAAAAAATAATTCAAATCCGTTCGATTTTCTCATCACTGTATGGCGGTTAATTTTCTGAACCGGAATGTGTCAGATTTGTGCGTAGGGAAACCGGCGTTAAGGCCATTACCGGCGGCAGCCACCATAGCGGAGGCGTTAGCGGTGTTGAAAAAGTCCGGCGAAGCTAACGTGAGCGTGTGGAGCTGTGACCATTTGAAGAAGGTTCTAGAAGGTAGTAATTGTGAGTGCTGTTGTGTTGGGAAGATTTGTATGGTGGATGTGATTTGCTTTTTATGTAAAAACGAGAATTTGGATAATCCTTCCAAGGCTCTTGAGGCACCTGTGTTGCAGATTTTGCCGAAAGGGAATCATATTGTGAGGCATTTGGCGCCCAATTCAAGGTACTGTGATATTTTTCGTTTGAATTTTGATTCTCACTCCGTCACAATGTATGTGACTTACGGCTTATTTGGATGGTTGTTACGTATCTTTTCGTAATGTAACGTATCGTATTGTACTGTATTGTTTTGATCTATACAAGGTTTGGATAGATTGTATTATTTATTGTCGTTTCATGAAGCCATGCACCAACAATATGAAGAATAAACTTGCAATATTATAAAGAAAAAATAAGGTACGGGATAATATTATATATAAAAAGGTAGGGTAAATGAAAAATAAGATTATTTAATAATAAAAAAGGGGGCAAGATGAGAAAAAAATAAGGAAACGACGTGGCCACACAAAATCGGTCGTTTTATAAAGTGACACTTTTCATCGTTAGGTAATGACAAATTTAATTATAAGATACAATAAAATTTAAGTAACAATCAAAACAAACATAGTATTTGAAGTAACAATATAATACAATACAACAGAAAACAACCATCCAAACAAGCTATTGAATTGCAGAAGAAATGAGGACTTTCTAAAATTGTGGACTTAAACATGTATAGCATTTGTGTGACTATAAAACTTTTAAGACTTACATATTAATTTATGTGGGTATAAAAGCTTGATAAATGGAAAGTGTAAAGCTAACTGTTTCCTAATATAAAACTCAGGAGTCGCCCTTCCATGTTTCCTTTGGGTGGCGTATGCGCATGTTTGATTATGATACTAGTTGATGTATTTGAGCATAAAGGTGGTGTTGTTCTTTTTTGGAATGAGAGTAATAAGGAAATATCACGTAAACGGAAACGTTAAAGTAATTGATTTTGGTGCTTTAATTCGAGAATGGATCTTTGTTTCATCATGTTTGATTATCCATGTATTGATTCTTGTTCTCGTCAGACTCAATTCAATTAGATCTATCATTTTTCTTGAGCTCCATGAGAAGAAAGCTTCCATACTTTATAGGGGTTGTTGTTCATTTACATCTGTCCCCATGAGCCATCCATGAACCGTGGCAATTGATGTTCAATCTCAAAATGGAGGAAAAGATCTTTGTAAAGTGAATTTCTATAATCCCATGAAGAATCAATTTTATCTGAATGTTCATGTTGTCTCAAAAAGAAAAACGAGTCAGGAGTATAAAGGCCAATGTATCTATTTCCTTTTTCAAAATGTATTTATTAAGTTTTAACAAGAAGTTATTATAAAAACGTTTTATTAGAAAAGGCAAACTGTTTTCCTAGAAGAGAAAAACTGTTTCTGAAAGAAGTGATTTTTTTTTAACCGAGAAATCTATCTGGGGCCAGTATTTTGGGACAAGAGTAATATTTGTAGTTCAATTTTTTCCTTCCTGGGAATTACGTTTTACATATAGAAAAAGTCCTGTATTTTCAGCCCCCAATCCAGTTTTGGCGCAATGTTTGAGGGATGGTGACTATTTACCTAAAACGTGTAAATAATAACTATGTCTCAATCCCAATCCCAAGCTAGTCAGGATGGAGTATACGAATCCTCCTAAGCTCAATTCCAAACTATTTGTGCTCGAGTAGATGATTCCCTTGTATCCATACTGCTCTATTCTGACCCATTTCATCCAATTTTTTCCCCTATCAAACGTCTATTGTCACTTGTCAGCTGTGTTATGATTTGTTTAGTAGTCTCTCTCTTTTGTGGTTTTTTCCTTTTCTGGTTTACACGTGTTGTTGGCACGAGCAACTTCTGGAACTTCAAAAGGCATCACATTATTGATGCTTGCCATGTCTCTGATAGCCTCATGCTTCATCAAGTTGAAGCTTTACCGGACATTATTTTCTGTTTACTGATGTTGTTTCATGTTATTGTTTGTCTTCTGAAATTATCTTATGTTCAGCTTGCTGGAAGCAATAGATTACATTCTGGAAGGCACACAGAACCTGGTTATACCGATCCAAAAGTGCGTGAGCACAAATACTAGGAAAACGCTGAGTAAATCTTCCTCTCTGAGTTGCAAACATCATGACGGAGTTGAATACTGCTGGCTAACGCAAGAAGACATTGTCCGTTTCCTTCTGAATTCTGTTGGTGTCTTCTCCCCTATGCCCACATTTTCAATTGAATCGCTCAACATCATAGATAATAACGTCATGACTGTATGTTACCATGATCCTGCGATCTCTGCCTTAGATTCCCTTGCTCTTGCACACGTTGAGCAAACTTCAGTGGCTGTTGTTGATGATCACGACAAATTAATTGGTGAAATCTCCCTCTTCACTCTTGCATACTGCGATGAAACGGCAGCAGCAGCAGCAATATTGACCCTTTCAGCCGGTGATCTGATGGCTTACATTGACTGTGGTGGTCCTCCAGACGACTTGATCGAGCTGGTGAAGACGAGGCTGCAAGAGAAAAAGCTTGGCGCAGTATTGGAACTAATGGATGAAGAGTTCTCATTGTCTTCGTCATCATCCTCAGCTTCAAGTTGTTCTTCTGATGACGAGTTAGGGGTTTGCAGAAATAATGTTTCAGGACGATATTCATCAGCAAGAAGGGCGGAGGCAATCACGTGTTATGCAAGCAGTTCGTTGGTGGCTGTGATGATTCAAGCACTTGCACATCGCGCAAGTTCCGTTTGGGTCATGGATGAGGATAACACTTTGATTGGTTGTGTAACATTTAAAGGAATTCTGAAAGTTTTCAGGAGTCCTGCGAATGCGAGGCCTGCAACCAAATAAGGAGAATACAGTGAAGCATATGCACAAAATTGTGTCAAAATTCTTTCAAATGATTGGGAGACTTTTTCGGTGGTGATTGAAACACGTTGAGTTGGAGAATATAGTTAGTTTTAGAACTTAATCTTTGTATATGTTGTTTTGAATGGACATTATGTCTATTAATTATTTTCATAGTGAAAGTTTAATCCTAATTTTATGGCTTTGCAATGGAGCATCATCTCCACAGTACAATTGATCTATCAAAAAACAAAAAGCTGTCTTATATATGGGGTAAAAACTTACTTTTATAAACTATGAATGTAAGACATATGTCTTTTATATACATATTTAACAATTAATCATAGTTAAGTGACAGAGGCAGAACCATGATTTGAACCTTACGGGTTTGAAATTCTAATTCATTTAAGTTACTGGGTTCTAAATTAACAATTTATACATTTTCAATGAATTTTTTAATATAATATAGAGTTTGGACCAAAGTTACTGGATTCGGCCGAACTCGCAAGTTCTATGCTAGCTGCTTGTTAGGTGATATACATTTTCATTTTGATTTGTTAACTTTTAAGGTTAATTAATTATTTAGTTAAGTGCAAGTAACCAATGTGAATAAGTACTTACTCTATTATGACAACAAAAATAAGCTGTTATCATTAGCAAATTTCAGATAGAGGCAACTACACTAAATATCTTTAACAAACCTGAAAGCTGGATTGATAAGATTATCCTTTTCCTATAAGTATTAAATAACCCTTTGGAGTAAAAAATTGACTAATTAAGTGGAGTAGGTAGGAATAATCATCTTTATCATTGAAAGCAAAATAGCTTGATTTTACCATATGATCATATAATTCTTTGAGTATCATGTGTATAGAGCTTTAAATAATTCCTAACTAGTGGCAAATATAGTTTATTAATTACGGATTTAATTGAATCCATTATTTTCGACACAATATGAATATATATCCGAAAAATTATTAAATTTCAACGATTATGATATTATGAACATATTATGTCAAAAGTACAATACAAAAACTTTAAAAGTTGAACCGATCAAGTTTAAATTCTCGCATCTAGTCATACCTATAATGATGTTTGGATGAAATAAAACACATTCTCAAGAAAGTTATAATCTGGATCTAATAGCTGTGATATGATATTCCTGCTGTGAGACTATGACACGATTATTGTGATATAATAACCACTATGATATTTTCTTAGGTACATTAGATTTTATCATCTCTACCAACCATTGGCCCCATGCTTTTTGTTTTGGATTTCCATTCCTTCAAAAGTTTTTTGTAAGTTGTACGTTATAAGACAATATCTTAAAGGGAAAATTCTTATCAATCTCCAGATCTAGTATGCAAATTGATGGATTATAATATGCAGCGGAATCAATCCAAATATTTTACTCACATGTAAATTAAAAACTAGCATATATTTATGTTTGCACGAGTTATCTTAAAAAAAACTCGTTTATCACGTGAGACTCCTGTTACAAATATTCTACGGTCTTCTATTATATATAGTAATCGGGTAAAGTTTTTCACACAGTGTTTGTTAACCTGTTATAGAAGTTAGAAGGTAAATTACCTTTTTCTTTTCTAGGTTAACAGCAACACTAATCATAAAACGTTACTGTCAATTGTATAAATATTTTTATATTTTCAAGGCATAAAACTTAAATACGAGTAATATATAAACACAAGAATTGTTCATTAGTTTTTTCGGTAATAGGATTTCAGAGGAGTGTGGTTGTCCCTGAATAAGGAGCAAAAACTGGTATATAATAATACTGTTCAAGGTAAATCAGTTGTTAATCCCTGGTTCATCTTTAAACAAGGCAGCTCGGTGCGCAAGGTATAGTGTTCACATAGAATTTGGGAAGGGCTACTAGAGGCGGAGCCAAGATTTTAACTTTATGGGTTTTAGGTTTTAGAACAATAATTTCAAGAGCTACTATTTGGGTTCTAAACTTAATATTTTTACATATTTAATGAACTTTTGATACAAATATACTGTTTGAGCAAAAATTACTGGGTTCGGTCGAACCTACATTAAGGCTACTAGCTCCGCCACTAGCCACAGTTCAAGCGGTATAATGTAGATAACTTACCATAATGCAAGTATTAGTGGCTGCTTCTACGACACCCATGATATATGAGTCACACAAAGACAACTTTACCATTACATCTTTATCTTTATTGTTTTGGGGAAAAAACAATGGGGTGCAAGTGCAATTATGAATATTTTTGGGGATCAGAAGTGGCGAAATCCAAGATCTGTATTCCACATCTCAAGTCCATGAAGATAAATGAATTTTACTATCCAATATGGAGTCATCAAACTCTTAAAGGTTGAGCACTTGTGTCACGACCCGCAATTTCCACCGTTGGGATCGTGATGGTGCCTAACATTTCACTTGCTAGGCAAACCAACATTAGAGATTATTAAGCCAATTCTTAAACCTTTTAGTGATTAACAACAATTAAACCATAACAAGTTAAAAAGAGTGTGAAAATACATAACAGCCTCGTTACATATCACTACCCAGAATCTAAAGTCACAATTCACAAACTTCTAAGATTTAACTACAAGTAAAGGTCTGAAAGAAATACAACTGTCTTAGAAACAAAAGAAACAGTAAAGAGAATGTATAGAAGGGGACACCAGGGCCAGAGGACGCCAACATGACTACCTTGGGTCTCATATCAGATGAAACCAACAGCTAAACTCGGGATCAACTCGATCTAGTACCAAAATCTGCACAAAAAGTGCAGAGTGCAGTATCAATACAACCGACCACATGTACTGACTGGTAAGTGTCGAGCCTAACCTCGGTGAAGTACTGACGAGACTAAGACAAGATACCCACAAACAACCTGTGCAGTATATTAATACATATACCAATAGCAGTAATAAAAGAAATAAGACAGGTAATATTGGGAGGGGGACATGCTGAGGGGATCACAAGATAAGGAATCAAAGTAGTGATAAAGACTTGATCAACCAATATGTCTTAAACAGATAGAAACAAGTAAAAGTAGTAAAGGAAACTACACGACATCACCTTCGTGTTTTTACTCTCAACCTCACCATATGAAGCAATAGAAACAGTACGACATCAAACTTCGTGCATTAACTCTCTCATAACATGGCACGTCATCACCCTTCGTGCATTAACGCTCACAATATGGAACAGAATCACCCTCCGTGCATTAACACTCACAAAACATAGCATGACATCACCCTTCGTGCATTAACACTCTTCCTCACCAAGACAATGAACAATAACAATAGGGAGATAGAAATAACAAGAACAAACCTTACTTCAACATTTGGCTCCGTAATACCAATCTCAACTTTGAGTCAATACTCAATCAATACCAAAGTCCGTAATCATGATAAGAACGATCGACATAATGATTAACAAGTCTAAACATGGATAATATGATCACAGAAGGTAACAATTGCAACAATAAGACCCACTCGCATGCTATAACTCGACAACAACGTATAGGTAATCGTCACCTCACCTATACATTGTACCAAACATTTGAACACATAGCAAATAGGCAAATAAGACCTAATCCTCAAGTCAAGGTTAACCACGACATTTACCTCGCTCCAACGACCAAACTCAAAGCTCAACCATAGCTTTTCCTTTCAAACAAGCCTCCAGACCAATAGAATCTAGCAAATTACCAACCAAACGATTCAATTTAAGCCTTAGGAACTACCCACGATTGCAAAGAATTCAATTTAGGCCATTTTTGAAAGAGTCAACAAAAGTCAACACCCGGACCCCTTGGTCCAAACCCGAAATTCGGACCAAATCCCTATTACTCATTCACCCCCGAGCCTGGATATATAACTAGTTTTGGAATCCGACCTCAATTTGAGGTCTAAATCTCCAATTTTTGAAATCCCTAGTTTCTACCCAAAAATCCTCAATTCCACCTAGATTTTAAGTTGAAATCTTGTAAAATGAAGTGAAAGATTGAAAGAAACTAGTTTAGAATTACTTACCAATGGTTTGGGGAAGAAAAGTTCTTTGGAAAATAGCCTCTTGTATTTTAGGTTTTGAAAATTTGAAGAATGGGAGAAAAATCCCGTCTAAGTCACTTTTACACAACTGCAGATCGCAAATGCGAGAAAAGTATCGCAAATGCGAACCTGTCGCATTTCTGTTGCCTTCGCAAATGCGAACATTTTGTTCGCAAATGCGACCTCCTTCTTCACAAATGTGAAGATCCCTTCCCCCAGACTAACTTCGCAAATGCGGGGTTTTCTTCGCAAATGCTAAACCTGCTGGTCTGATGCACACCAGCTTTGATTTCTAAGTTCATTTCACTCTGTAGCCTATCCGAAACTCACCCGAGCCCTCGGGACTCCAAACCAAACATACAAACAAGTCTTAAAATATCATACGAACTTTCTCGCACGATCAAATCGCCAAAATACACCTAGAAATACGAATTTAACACCAAATCGAATGAAATTCTTTTTTAAAAAAACTTTGAAACTTCTAATTTCTCAACCGGACGTCCGAATCACATCAAACCAATTCTATTTCTCACCAAATTTCATAGACAAGTCATAAATATTATGCTGGACATATTTCGAGCTCTGGAACTAAAATACAGACCCGGTATTAACGAGACCAAACATCAATCAATTCTTCAAAACAATTAGATTTTCAGACATTTAATTTTCGATAAAAATTCAGAACTCAAGCTAGGGACCTCCGAATCCGATTCCGGGCATACGCCCAGGTCGCATATTTCAATACGGACTCACCGGAACCATTAAAACACGGGTTCGGGTCCTTTTTCTCAAAACATTGACCAAAGTCAACTAAAATTAACTTTTAAGGCAAAAATTCTTGTTTTTATCAGTTTTTAGTATATAAGCATTCCAGGTCAATACCCGGACTGCACACACAAATTGAGGAAGGCTAGAATGAGGCTCTAATGTTCGTCCTCGAACGAACATAAAAAAGTACCTGAGCTGGTGAAAATGTGGGGATATCCACTCCACATATCAGACTCAAACTCCCAGGTAGCTGTATCAACAAGCTGGCCTCTCCACTGCACTCGAACTGAAAGATAACTCTTTGATCTCAACTAACGAACATACTGGTCTAGAATAGCTACCGGCTCTTCCTTGTAGGTCAAATCCTTGTCCAACTGGACAATGCTAAAGTCTAACACGTGAGATAGATCGTCGTGATACTTACAATGCATGAGCACATGGAATAGTGGATGGACCGCTGATAAACCAAGTGGCAACGCGAGTCTGTAAGCTACCTCTCCCACTCGCTCAAGAATCTCAAAAGGCCCGATAAATCTAGGGCTCAACTTCCCCTTATTTCCAAACCTCGTTAACCCTTCATGGGTGACACACAGAGCAACACTCTCTCTCCGACCATAAATGCAACATCACGGACCTTACGGTCGGCATAACTCTTCTGCCTGGACTGGGCTGTGCGAAGTCTATCCTGAATGATCTTAACCTTATCCAAGGCATCCTGCACCAAATCTGTACCCAATAACCGAGCCTCCCATGGCTCAAACCATCACGTCGGCGATTGACACCGTCTACTATATAATTCCTCATAAGGAGTCATCTAGATGCTCTACTGATAGTTGTTGTTGTAGGAAAACTCCCCAAGGGGCAAGAACTGATCCCATGAGCCTCTAAAGTCAATAACACAAGCGCGGAGCATATCCTCTAATATCTTAATAGTGCGCTCGGACTGTCCGTCCGTCTAAGGATAAAATGCTGTGCTCAGCTCAACCTGCGTGCCCAACTCACGTTGTATTGCCCTCTAGAAATGCGAGCTGAACTGCGTACCTCGATCAGAAATGATAGACACGGGCACATCGTGAAGATGAACGATCTCGCGGATATAAATCTCTGTCAACCGCTCTGAAGAAGAGGTAACTGCCACAGGAATGAAGTGCGCTGACTTGGTCAGTCTATCCACAATGACCCAAACTGCATCGAACTTTCTCTGAGTCCGTGGGATTCCAACAACAAAATCCATAGTGATACGCTCCCACTTTCACTCAGGAATCTATATCTTCTGAAGTAAACCACCATGTCTCTGATGTTCATACATTACTTGTTGACAAATTAGACACCGAGACACATATTCCACTATATCCTTCTTCATTCTCCTCCGCCAATAATGCTGGCGCAAGTCCTGATACATATTGGCAGTGGCCGGATGGATAAAATATCGGGAACTGTGGGCCTCCTCTAGAATTAACTCACGAAGTTCATCCATATTAGGAATACAAACATGACCCTGCATCCTCAAAACTCTATCATCTCCAACCGTAACCTGCTTGGCACCACCGTGCCGCACTATGTCCCTAAGGACAAGAAAATGAGGGTCATCATACTGCCGCTCCCTGATGTGCTCAAACAATGAATACCGAAAGATTGTACAAGCTAGAACATGGCTAGACTCAGAAATATCCAGCCTCACGAACTTATTGTCCAAGGCCTGAACATCTAATGCAAGAGGTCTCTCACCGACTAGAATGTACGCAAGGCTGCCCATACTCACTGACTTTCTACTCAAAGCATCGGCCACCACACTGGCCTTCCCGGGATGATATAAGATGGTAATATCATAGTCTTTCAATAGCTCTAACCACCTCCTCTGCTTCAAATTGAGTTCCTTTTGCTTGAACAAATACTATAAACTCTGATGATCTGTGAATACCTCACACAACACGCCATAAAGACAGTGCCTCCAAATCTTCAGCGCATAAACGATGGCTGCTAGCTCTAAGTCATGAACATGGTAATTCTTCTCGTGAACCTTCAGCTACCGCAATGCATATGCAATCATCCTGCCATCCTGCATCAATAACGCACTAAGTCCAATACGAGATGCATCACAATATACTGTATAAGGCCCTGAACCTATGGGCAACACCAACACCGGCACCGTAGTCAAAGTAGTCTTGAGCTTTTGAAAGCTCGCCTCACACATGTCTAACCATCTGAACGGGGCACCCTTTTGGGTCCACCTGGTCAACGGGGCTGCTATAGATGAAAACTTCCACAAACCGATGGTAATAGCCCACCAATCCAAAGAAAGTCCGGATCTTTATAGCTGATGTGGGTTTAGGCCAGTTCTTGACTGCCTCAATCTTCTTAGGATCCACCTGAATACCTTTTGCTGATACAACGTTCCCCAAGAAGGCAACTGAGTCCAACCAAAACTCACATTTTGAAAACTTAGCATATAATTGGCTGTCTCTCAGAGTCTGAAGAACGATTTGAAGGTGCTGCTCATGCTCCTCTTGACTGCGGGAATAGATCAAGACATCATCAATAAACACAATCACAAAGGAATCCAAATAGGGATTGAACACTTGGTTCATCAAATCCATAAATGCTGCTGGGGCATTTGTCAGCCCAAATGGCATCACTAAAAACTCATAATGCCCATACCCAGTCTGAAAAGCTGTCTTAGGGACATCGGATTCCCTAATCCTCAACTGATGGTAGCCAGACCTCAAATCAATCTTTTAAAACACCTTGGCACCCCGAAGCTGATCAAATAAGTCGTCAATTCTTGGCAATGGATACTTGTTCTTGATGGTGACTTTGTTCAACTGATGATAATCTATGCACTTCCTCATCGATCCTTCCTTCTTCTTCACAAATAACATGGGCACACCCCAAGGCGAGGCACTAAGTCTAATAAATCCTTTATTAAGAAAATCTTGCAACTGCTCCTTCAACTCTTTCAACTCTGGCGGGGCCATACGGTATGGCAAAATAAAAATGGGTTGAGTGCCTAGAGCCAAATCAATACAGAAGTCAATATCCCTGTCGGGTGGCATCCCTAGTAGGTCTATAAGAAATACCTCTGGAAACTCACGAACGACCGGTACTGAATCTATGGAAGGAACCTCCGCACTAGAATCGTGGACGAAATGCCAAATAAGATATACACCTCTTCTCGACCATATGTCGAGCCTTCACATAAGAGATAACCCTACTAGTAGAATGACCAGGAGTCCCTCTCCACTCTAATCGAGGCAACCCTGGCAAGGCTAAGGTCACCGTCTTGGCGTGACAATCCAATATAGCATAATAAGGTGACAACTAATCCATCCCTAAAATGACATCATAATCGACCATATCGAGGGGTGGAAGATCTACACAAGTCTCAAGACTCCCAATGGTAACCACACATGAACGATAAACGATCTACAATTATAGCATCTCTCACAGGGGTGGACACATATACAGGGGCACTCAAAGAATCACGAGGCACATCCAAATATGAAGCAAAATACGATGACACATACGAATAAGTAGAACCCGAATCAAATAGTACTGAGGCATCCCTACTACAAACTTAAACCGTACTTGTGATAACCGTGTCAGATGACTCAGCCTCAGGCCTGGCTAGAAAAGCATAGCATCGGGGCTGGGCTCCACCACTCTGAACTACATCTCGAGGACGGGCCCTATCTAGCTGGCCTCCACCTCTAGTGGCCCGACCTCCACCCCTAATTCCCCCACCTCCACCTCTGGCTGTCTGACTCCTATCTCTAGCTGGTTGAGCAGGCAGTGAAACACCCAGTGCCGGGACCATGGCACGAGAACACTGATGGTGAGAACTGCTTGATGCTCAAGAGCAAAACCTAGCAATATGCCTCGGATCACCACAAGTATAACAAAACCTCGGCTGCTGAGACTACTGACCCTAAAACTGACCCTATCGGCCTGAGTAACCACCCTGAAAACTCTGGAGCAGATGTGCACTAATAAGGGCTGGTGGTGCACTGTAGGCTAACTGGTCGGAATAATGCATATGAGGGCTACGACCACCTGAAGCACTGTGAGAAGCCTGGAGTGCTGAATGAAATGGCTTGGGAAGATGGCCTCTACCAAAAGTACCCCTGCCTCCAGACGAGACATGACTGAATCTACCAGAATGATGAGGTCTCTTGTCAGATCCCTGACCACTCCCCTGAGCTAGTACCATCTCGACTCGCTTGGCAACATTGGCAGCTGTCTAAAATGAAATCTCACTCCCAGTCTCCTTAGCCATCTGCAATCTGGTAGGCTGAGCAAGTCCCTCAATAAACCTCCTCACCCTCTCTCTCTCTCTCGATAGGAAGTGGAAGAATAGCATGACAGGCCAAATCCACAAATCGGGTCTCATACTGAGTGACAATCATAGAGCCCTACTGAAAATGCTCAAAATGCCTCCGATAGTCCTCTCTCAATGTGACAGGAAGGAACTTCTCAAGAAATAACTGAGAGAACTGGTCCCAAGTGAGAGCCAACGACCTAGCTAGCCTGGTCAACATATAATTCCTCCACCATTTCTTAGCGGAACCTGACAAATGGAATGCAGCGAAATCAACCCCATGGGTCTTCACTATGCCCATATTCCGTAACACCTTATGACAACTGTCCAGGTAGTCTTGGGGATCCTCTGAAGATGCACCCCTGAAGTGAACTGAGAAAAGCTTGGTAAATCTATCCAATCTCCATAAAGCCTCAAATGACATAGATGATCCATCACCGATATGTGCCACAATAACTGGCTGAACTACCCCAATGGGCTACGCTACTGGAATCTAAAACTGGGGACCCATCTGCTCCGGAGTGTGAGTAGCGGGAGTCTGTGCTCCTCCCCCAGTCTGAGAGACGGCTGGTACTACAAGAAATGTGTCGGCCTATGCCACACTCTCCATGAGGCCTACTAAATGGACCAAAGCATCCTGAAGTACCGGTGTGGCGATGAACCCCTCTGGGACCTGAGCTGGTCTTGCTGGAACGGTCTGGGCTGGAGCCTCATCATCAAACTCTACCTGAGGCTCCACCTCTGGTATTGCTGCTCGAGCTCTAGGCTAAGCCCTGTCCCTTCTTCGGCCTCTGGCACGACCTCGACCTCAACCTCTGCCCCTCGTAGGAGCTGCCACTGGGGCTCTGGTTGCTGCTTAGCTGAAGATGCGATACGTGTTCTCGCTATATGCAAAACAACAAGAGTAGAAGAGTTCGATTAGCATTGAGAGAACAAAATCACACGACAGAGAGGAATAGAAGTGAACTTGTTCCTAAACTCACCTCTGAAAGATAAGTACAGACGTCTCCGTACTGATCCCCTAGACTCTACTAAGATTACTCGTGAATTCTGAGACCTAAGCAACCTAGTGCTCTAATACCAACTTATCACGACCCAGAATTCCCACCGTCAGGACCATGATGGCGCCTAAGATTTCACTTGCTAGGCAAGGCAACATTAGAGATTATTAAGCCAATTCTTAAACCTTTCAATGATTAACAACAATTAAACCATAACAAGTTAAAAAGAGTGCAGAAATTCATAACAGCCTCAGTACATATCACTACCCAAAATCTGGAGTCACAATTCACGAACTTCTAAGATTTAACTACAAGTAAAGGTCTGAAAGAAATACAATTGTCTTCAAAACAACAGAAACAATAAAAAGAATGTATAGAAGGGGACGCCAGGGCTTGCGGACGCCAACATGACTACCTTGGGTCTCCGATTAGATGAAACCAGCATCTAAACTCGGGATCAACTCGGTCCAGTACCAAAATCTGCACAAAAAATGCAGAGTACAGTATCAGTACAACCGACCCCATGTACTGGTAAGTGTCGAGCCTAACCTCGGCAAAGTAGTGATGAGGCTAAGACAAGACTCCAACAAACAACCTATGTAGTATAACAATACATATACCAATAACAATAATAAAATAAACAAGATAGGTAATATTGGGAGGGGGACATGCTGAGGGGATCACAAGATAAGGAATCAAAGTAGTGATAAAGACTTGATCAACCAACGCGCCTTAAACAGATAGAAACAAGTAAAAGTAGTAAAGGAAATTGTACGGCATCAGCCTTCGTGCTTTTACTCTCAACCTCACCATATGAAGCAATAGAAACGGCATGACATCACCCTTCGTGCATTAACTCTCTCATAACATGGAACGACATCACCCTTCATGCATTAACACTCACAATATGGTACAACATTACCCTTCGTGCGTTAACACTCACAAAATATGGAACGACATCACCCTTCGTGCATTTACACTCTCCCTCACAAAAATAATGAACAATAACAGCAGGGAGATAGAAATAACAAGAACAAGCCTTACTTAAACATTTGGCTCCATAATACTATTCTCAAAGTTGAGTCAATACTCAATCAATACCAAAGTCTGTAAACATGATAAGAACGATCGGCATAATGATTAACTAGTCTAAACATGGATAATATGATCGCAGAAGGTAACAATTGCAAGAATAAGACTCACTCGCATGTTATAACTCGACAACAACACATAGGTACTCGTCACCTCACCTATAAGTTGTACCAAACATTCAAACACATAGAAAATAGGCAAATAAGACCTAATCCCTCAAGCCAAGGTTAACCACGACACTTACCTCGCTCCAACGGCCAAACTCAATGCTCAACCACAGCTTTTCCAAACCCGAAATTCGGACAAAAACCTGATTATCCATTCACCCCCGAGCCTGGATATATAATTGGTTTTGGAATCCGACCTCAATTTGAGGTCTAAATCCTCAAATTTCGAAACTCCTAGTTCTACCCAAAAATCCCCAATTCCATCGTGAAAACCTTAGATTGTAAGTTGAAATCTTGTAAAATGAAGTCAAAGACTAAAAGAAACTAGTTTAGAATCACTTACCAATGATTTGGGGAAGAAAAGTTCTTTGAAAAATCGCCTCTCGTGTTTTAGGTTTTGAAAATTTGAAAAATGGGAGAAAATCCGGTCTAAGTCACTTTTACACAACTGCAGATGTCGCATTCAAATGCAAGAAAAGTATCGAAAATGCGAACTTGTCGCATTTCTACTGCCTTCGTAAATGCGAACATTTTGTTCGCAAATGCGATGCTGGAGGATCGCAAATGCGACCTCCTTTCCGCAAATGCGAAGATCCCTTCCCCCAGACCAACTTCGCAAACGCGAAACCTGCAGGTTTGATGCACACTAACTATGATTTCTAAGTTTATTTCACTCCGTAGCCTATCCGAGACTCACCTGAGCCCTCGGGGCTCCAAACCAAACATGCACACAAGTCTTAAAACATCATACGAAGTTGCTGGCGCAATCAAATCGCCAAAATAACACCTGCAAATACGCATTTAGCACCAAATCGGATGAAGTTTTTTTTTAAAAAAAACTTTGAAACTTCTAATTTCTCAACCGGACGTCCGAATCACGTCAAACCAATTCCGTTTCTCACCAAATTTCACAGACAAGTCATACATATTATGTTGGCCCTATACCATGCTCTGAAACCGAAATATAAACCCGGTATCAATGAGGCCAAACATCAATCAATTCTTAAAATTCATTAGATTTTCAGACTTTTAATTTTCGATAAAAATTCATAACTCAAGCTAGGGATATTGAATCCAATTTCGGGCATACGCCCAGGTCCCATATTTCAATACGGACCCACCGGGATCGTCAAAATACGAGTCTGGGTCTTTTTACTCAAAAAGTTGACCGAAGTCAACTAAAATTAACTTTTAAGCCAAAAATTCTTGTTTTTATCAGTTTTTAGCATATAAGCCTTTCGGGTCAATACCCAGACTGCACACGCAAATCGAAAAAGGCTAGAATGAGGCTCTAAAGGCTTCAAAATACAGAGTTTGGTTCTAAATAAAATAATTTAGTAAAAAAATTCTACGTGTTACGTTTACAAGATAGTTATGGGTTTTGTTTTCAACGAAGAGGAAAATTGTGTCGAAATTTTATTTGAGTTCTAATTGATGTCTAACTTGAAGACCTTAACATTCTAAATAATTCATGTTTAGCGATTTATATAAGGTAAATATTTATTGATGTTATAATCCTAAATATTAGGAACTAATTCAACTAAGAAATAATGTAATAAGCAAAATTTTAATTGATTTTAAGCTTTTAGATATTAGAAAAATAATTAAAAGTTACTTTTGTCCAATGTGAAATCTATTTTAAAAGTGTAGAAAAGGCGAACAACATTTCGATAGGGACTTCGTGCTTTGACATACTTCAATTTATCAATGTTTCAAAAATATTTATATAAGTAGATTAAACTTTTGAAATTAAGATTTAATTTAATTTACTGTGCTTAAAGGTGATGATCCTACTAAACCTTTGATCACGTCAAAATGCACGCCTCTAACGAGGTATGATATGGTCGTTTTCAACAATAAAACCCAACAAAGAGTCGGGATCGAATCCACATGGAGCTATGATAGGAATTAGTAGTATATATTTGGAGTGAGTACGTGAAGTATCTAGATTGCACTTTCACAAACAGGGTATTATTTTTACTTCTAAAAATTAACTAAGGATTGCAAATCTAAAGGTATAAAACTAGAGATGATTGTTTTTGAATGTTTTCCAAAGATATAAAAAGGCCTAGGGATGTGACCATGACCTAGGTATTTGCCTAATGGGATAAAGACTTTTATGTTATTTTATTGATTTGGTGTATTATAGATTACAACACTACATTGCCCACTCAATACCTCTCGGCCAGAGAGTGGTTTTGCCCAATTTGGCTTTCTCAAGTCCAAATGGGTATCTACCAAAACAGTTGATAAGAGCTCAAGTGCGGTTATTACTATCTCTAGGTTGAACCATTTAATTGGGTTAATAAATCTTTCGATTGACCCAATTCCATGTTAGCTAAGTTAACCTAGACTAGGTCTCTCTTTCTCAAGAAGAAACTAAGTCAAATAAGCATGAATCAACGTTTGCAATCATTAATTCTACAATTGAAGCATGAATCTAGCTAAATAACAAACATACATTCATAAACAAGCATAAAAATAATCACTCATAAGGTTTACACACTAGGGTTGGGTCACAACCCTAGTAAAAATTTAGCTACTCATGTTGGGTGTAGCAGAAAATAAAGAAGAAGAGATAACAAAACTCATATTGAAAGATTAAAATATAGAAATCCAATGTTAAACCACCAAAATAAGCTAAAGTTGCCTAAAGGAGCAAAGAGAAACGGCTACAATACTTTTAATATTCAAAACATGACCTAAAAAAGTGAAATTATTCTATTTATAGAAAGCTGGAATTTTCGAACAAAAATGCCCTTTCAGAGGTTCTGCGACCGCACAATTTCATGTGCGGTCCGCACTTTGCTTCAGCTTCACATGATTTGAATCTTGCGGCCCAAAATTCCGAACCGCGGCCATATCTCTCATTTTCTGCGGTCCACACATTTCTGGGTGAGGCCGCACAAGGCTCTTCTGCGGATCGCACAAATGCACCTGCGCCCGCATAGCTAATCTTCTGCGGCCGCACAATAATTGTGCAGTCCGCACTTCCATTAATTTTGAAATGTAAACTCTCTGAACTTTGGTTCTTGCTTAGCTTCTGCGGCCGCACATTTCATGTGCAGACCGCACTTCGCACTTATCTCTGCTAAGCTTGCCTTCATAATATTCTTGAGTTTAGATCATTCCTTCTGAAGTTGAATTTCATCTTAGTGGCTCATTTTCCAATACTCATGCAATTAAGCATATTTCATCAGTTTTTGGAAACACAATTAAATGCTTTTGGACTAAAATGAAAGCTAAAAGGCGCTAATAAGTAGTCAAAATCCCCACTTATCAACCCTCCCAAACTTAAGCTTTTGCTTGTCCTCAAGAAAATAAGATAATTCCCACCTCCACAAGTTAAGAGCTATTCCAGCTAATCTAAGATGCATTAATCACACATCAATTGGGATCAACAATTACCCACAACACTTATGAATTATCAATAAGACAATGATTTGAATTTGTAAGCACAAATAGTTCTAATGTGACATTTGACATCAAGAGTTGACTTTATTCATTAAGGAAGCTCGCTCTTTCATATAGGTAATTGTGGATCCCAAACTCCTCCTCCTCTACTCTCCGTTAGCATATCTCACTTAATAATGTAGTACTCAATTCAAAGATTTGTGAAAAGTTCGCTCATCTCTCTTAAAAGAATGTCACAAGTACGACTCTAAGTACCATATGCTTGTCCCTCATGTAGATCACCACTAATGTAAGTTCACTTGGCTTGAAATCACGTAGGGATTTTTCGGAATGTAATGAAGACTTTTGGACTAAGGTTGGATATGTTGGAATAGAACAGGTTCATCTTTCCTTAAGCATTCCATTTTCTCTTTTCGGCTCATGTTTTGCCGACTCTTTGAGGCATTTTCTTTTTCCTTAGGGGAACTAGAGAGACTTTACATCACTCTTTCTTGGTCATGATATTTGTTTTTTCCTTATTTGTTTTCTCCATGCTTTGCATCGTTACTTTTCTTTGAATCCCTTCAACTCTTCAACTTATTCACTTTCTTTTTGCATTTTTCATTTTGTTCTTTCTTTCTTTTTCTTTGCCTTTCCTTTTTTTTTTTCATTTATTTTCTCTTTTTGTGCCTTAATACCTTTTTCAAACTCCTCGTCTCTCCCCCAAACTTATGTTTTAGCCAATTGTTTCTCAAGAGTGTCAAGAAAAGCTCGGGTGCCAAGAGAGGGTCACTACAAAACAGGTAAAGGCTTGTAACATGGTTATCAAATGAGAAAGGTTTTAGGCTCAAATGGATTGACTAGGGATAACAACATTGATGGGACATGGAAAATTTTAAGCGGGTCAAGGAGAGCCTACAATCACTTCTCAAGCCAAGCAAAACTTAAAATTTCGGCTAGAAACACATTCGGGGCAAGTTCTAGACCATTCGCATGGGTACTTGGACTTGCAACAAAAATATTTCACCTCTCACACAGCTGGATTGTTAAAGAGGATAGAGTCGAGGGCCCACAACAACTATATTCGGGATTAAAAATCACTAATGGTTCGACTAAACCGCTCAATGATTGCTTGTCAACACAAGAGTAAGAAGGTCACTAACTAGAGTTATTTCTTTCCAAGAACTTGTTTTTTAATCATAAGCACGTAGTTAAGTGTATTGGTACCAAGTGAAGCATGTTTGACTCTTCGAGTCTGACTTAATTAGGTCTTTTTATTCATTATTACTACCATTCTTACCTAAATATTAAAAACAGACTCAATCCCTTAAGAAGGTTGTCACGCCATCCATCATTGGGAAGAGTCACCCGGTTCACACAAAATCTACATTTGGAAAGAACTGTGGCAGTAAGAAAACTTAGGATTATTGTCCACTTAAACATGAAAAGAAACTACTAGATTAAAAAGAAGCTATCAAATCAAACATTGACTACTAAAGAAACAAAATAAAGAAGCTACAAAGCAAGCTACTAAAAGCATAAATGAATATACATAATGAGAGAAGGAGAGAAAAAAATATATACATCAATAGAGGGAGATAAGAATATGTACATAAAAAAAGAAAAAGAAAATGTTATCAGTTATTACAAACCAACTGTCAAATCATCCAAATATCAAATAAACTCCCCCTCCCCCTCCCCCCCCCGAATAAAAATAAGCATTGTACCCAATGCTTAACAAAATAAGCATAAGGAAAGGAAGAGTAAAGAGGACTCCCTATGTGGCCTTGGACATCTCTGTGTCCATAGCCGCACCATCACCCTCAGGCTCCTCCAACTGGATCTCATCATCCTCGGCTCTGGGAGTAGCTGTGTTGGCGAACATCTGTCGCACTGCCTCATCAGTGTTGGCAGCCAGGTCTGGCTCCTCAGACTGGCCAGCTGGTGCCACTGGTGCTGATTGTACTGCTAGGTCTATCAGCATATCAAATGGAAGGTTTCCAGTGGCTGGTATCTTGGTGACGTCTCTCCTCAATTTGTCCACTGATTTCTTAGAATGCCTGGTATTTTCTCATCTTCTTTACCTGCTTCCTAAGCTCCTCAATCACTCCTCTTTGTGCCACCAAAGTGTCCATGATGGTCTTCGGGTTCTCTAAAATCGTCTTTAATGTGTCCTCCACTGTCAGAGGAATCTAGGGTGCCGAGGTGGATTGTGCTGCAACAACACTGAATAAGTCAGACAACTTTACAGTAGCTGTCTGTATCTAGTTGTCAAGGCTCGCCAATGTCTAGGAGAATCGTAGCATATAGAGTGGATGCGCAGACATAGGCACCAGCCTCAAAGTAGAAGTAGAGGGAACTGATGCTGAAGGCCCTGAAGATGGAGGTGGAGGCATGACAGTTGTACTAGTGGAAGGCCCTGCTATAGTGGAAGGCATGTCAGCTAAATCTGTAGCTACCACCGAAGGCTCATCAGACTGGCCTACAGTAGTAGTCGGCTAACCCTTATTCTTCGAGTTCCTCGGGTCCTTTAGAGAGTACCAAGTGCAGGGCTTCTTTGCCCGAACCTTCGTGTCAAAACTCTTCGACTCCACCCCCTATCTGTAAGGTACTCCGTGATAGTGTTGGGATATGGGTAGGAGTTGTCACCTTGCCTTCCAACCAGAGACATGTTGGCCGATATCACGACACCCACATTGATTGGGTACCCGGCCATGATGGAAGCAACTAGAACTGCCCGCGAGATTGGGAGATTGGTTTCATTTTGGCATGGGTCTAGACGACTGCACACAAATGTCTGCCATCTTTTTGCCTCAAAATTTAGGGTGTTCTGCTGAATAGGAACCCCTGCTGTGATCCATGGTGGTGGTGGTCCCGGAGCTGCCAGAACCTCAGTGATCCAAGGGCGAGCTGCATTACCCAGTGCGAACTTCTCCAGGTATTTTAGTGGCTCCACATCCTCAAATCCCAAATATGCGTTCAGGGTGCTTTGATCGAACCTCACTTTAGTTACCTTGGTCCCCTTCTTTATATGCGCCACATTGGGGTAGAATTCCCAGACCAAGTTATCTTTGGCATCCACCACACTTTGAGTGAACCATGTCCCCCCTTTCATCTCCCGGAATTGTCTTGACACCGTCAGGTTGTATCTATCAAAATCTTTCAAAAAAAACTGACGCTTAAAAGTGAGCGATCTCTGTGGACACCACTCTCGGAATCTATTAAATGCAGTCAGGCTCACGAACCTATCTTCCCAAACTTCTTTCTTCTTCAACCTCTCAAGGCCGACAACTCTAGTATCACCCCGACCATCATTTAGAATATCATCCTCATCAACTGTAGTAGCTGGTGTATCGGGGGCATGTGTATATGAGGGCTCTGAATCCTGACTGTCATCTTCCGGACCCTCAGAAGTGTTCGCTGAGGTGGAAGGCTCATTTTGGAGCTGAAATCTCCCTTCAAGCTGTTGTGGCTGTGATTGAGCATCAGGATGCTCTTGCACAGAATCGCCCTCCGATGCTTCCCAAGACGGGACATATGAACTTGATTCAGTGGGCTCTACAACTCTACTTCTCCCGGCTGTCGCCTTTTTGGATAAAATTCTTTATAAGGCGAGTGGTAAGGTACTCTTACCTCGGCCTCGGGAGGGTTCACCCCTCCTCTTTGACGTATCACCACAACCACGAGACCTAACCATTTTCTACAATAAACAACAATAGGAGTCAGTTCTAGTTTAAATGCAGAGTAGCAGATAGTTGCAGAATAAACTATGTTGCAGGGTGGGGAAGTGCAGTCCACACAATTACAAGTGCGGCCGTAGATGGGGTTGTGCGGACCGCACAATTTGAAAGTGCGGTTGCAGTGATGATTTTGCGGTCTGCACAATTTTAAGTGCGACCGCACATTTGAAGTGTGGTCCGCACAATTTTGAGTGCGGCCGCACAATGAATACCTCAAAAGTGGCAACTCTCTGAAGACAGAGAATGCCTTGATCTGCAGCCGCAATCACTTTTCTACGACCGCGGTTGAATTTCTACTAATCGCACAATTTCAAGTGCGGTCCGCACAATCTAGCTATACAAAATGCACTAACCTACTGATCTGCGGACCGCACAATTCCTTGTGCTGCCATACAATTCAAAACTTTATCAGGCAGAATTCTTAGGGTTTCAATTTTTACGCACAAATTGGACATGGTAATAGCAATTAATCATGATAAGCAAATACCCAATCCCCATAATAGCAACTAAGAGTTTACCCAGCATAATCTATAGCCCACATGATTATGAATTTGACAAATGGTCTAAAAATAACTTAACAAATTATAAAATAAATTAAGAAAGTGAAAAATTCTAGAGAAAATTTGAATAATACCAATGATGAAGTGGTGTAAAGGAAGGATTAAAGATGTTGAATTAAGTAACAGATGAGTGAATCAGTAGTGCAAGATTTTAGCTTGTGTTTTAATTTTTCACAGAGTGTAAAAGTTCAACAGTAGGATGAGGTCTACTATTTATAATTAACGTCCATTTAAACGGCGCCAAAAATTGATCACGTCCAAATGTACTCCTCTAACGAGGTATGATATGGTCGTTTGCAATAATAAAACCCAATAAGGGGTCGGGATCGAATCCATAGGGAGCTAAGATATGAGTTAGTAGTATATATTTGGAGTGAGTACGTGAAGTATCGAGATTGCACTTCCACAAATATGGTATTATATTTACTTCTAAAAATTAACTAAGGATTGCAAATCTAAAGGTATAAAACTAGATGTCACACCTCCTTTTTACTACACCCCCGTAAGGGTACAAGAGAGTTTTTTCTAATTTAAGTGACAGTCGAAATAAGATTATTTTATTTTAAAACTTCAGAGTCGCCACTTGGGAAAATTTATGGTGTCCCAAGTCACCGGTTTTAAATCCCGATTCGAGGAAAGATTGACTCTGTTTTACAGTCCGCGAACACAGAAATCCGGGTAAGGAATTCTATTAACCCGGGAAAAGGTGTTAGCTGTCACACCTCCTTTTCCTACCCACGAAAGGGTATAAAGGAGTTTTTCCAATTAAAGGACAATCGAAACAGGATTATTATTAAAGATTTAGAGTCGCCACTTGGGAGATTTATGGTGTCCCAAGTCACCGGTTTAATCCCGAATCAAGGAAAAGTTTGACTCTGTTTAACAGTCTGCGAACCAGAAATCCGAGTAAGGAATTCTGTTAACCCGGGAGAAGGTGTTAGGCATTCCCGAGTTCCGTGGTTCTAGCACGGTCGCTCAACTGTTATATCCGGCTTAATTATCTGATTCTAAATAATTATGAACCTATGTGCAAACTTAACTTTTTAACCGCTTTTATTTAATTAATTAAAGAAGATTGCAACGTTATTAAAACACGCCTCGAACCACGTCACATAAATGCACCCGTGACTTTCGGTATATTTCAACATTGTTGAGATTTGGATTTGGGTCACATAAATATGCAACCGAATTTAGGAAAAGTAATTTTATTAAAATATCACACCTAAAGCAACTACGCATTTTTTACTTTGCGAGGGCTATGGAAATTTACTAAATGGCACGCCTCAAATTCTAAATATATTTTTTTAAAGACATAATTAAAGAGGGCAATGCAATTGAGAGCTTCAAAACCTTTGGGCCAAATTACTGAAGCCCAAGACTTATGGAACTGTAGCCCATTCAAGTCCGAGACATGGCAAGGTCCAAATTCCTTATGTTTAAATTAAGGAATCAACAATTCTCATGGTTCAAACTAATTACTATGCCACGATTGAATTCTAACTAGGAATGCAAAGAAACTTCGTACGTGAGTCTTACTTTTCACAAATGTTTCAACCTTATTCAAAAAATCTATTTCCTAGAATGATGCTTCTTACGATCACTGCACATTTCAATGACCATCCAGATCAAACATCAGCCCAAACAAAAGAATGAAATCTCAGATCATACATGGAAGGAAGAATGTGAAGCAACAAGTAAACACTTTGGTAAATAGAGTCCCATTAAATCTATGCCTATTTCAAAAGAGTAAGCAATTGACGAAATCCTAAGCTTAGTTCACCTGGGACTGTGCTGAGTGCATAGTGCCTTTATTTTGGCATGGGAGTGAAAAAGACACCCTTTGAAACTAATGGAGCCATGACAGATGCATCAGGGATGCCGATTCTGGCACATGAACATAACATACTCTAGATGAAGCTAAATGCTAGCCAGTATGCATACTAGTTTGTGATACGTAACAGACTAATGCAACCAGATGCTAAGATATGCAGCCACGAACTAGGTGATTCACATTTTAAACAGCATTCCCAATTTCCTAGCTGCCAATGCAAGCCTTTCGTTTCAGTAGGTTATGCACACAGTGGACAGAAGAATGAAGTGCAACAGCCCTATTCGCAATCTGAAATCTGGAAGGAACAAGTGATGCACAGCTGCTATACAGCTTCTACATAGAAACTGGTCTGCTGAATCTAGCTGCGACTGGAGTTTTGCACGTCAGGCATCATAAGAATGCCAACAGGGGTCTTCTGAACTCTCAGACAAAAGGCAGCTCAGGATTTGTGATAAGAAACTCTCAATTCAAGGGAACCAATTTAGTTCATACATTTTCAGAATAACAACATGAATTTGAGTCGCTGCTACCACCATCGACTAAAATGCATTCAATAACAGTCCCCAAAACATTCGATCACCAGTAAAATCATATCCCTAACAAGCAGTTTATGTTAGAACTCACATTTCAGCTACAATGCATCAAAAAAATCGACACAACTTGAACAAACTTTACCCTAAAATCTCAGCTAGTCGCAATTCAATAAGAAGCTAAATTGAACTTACTAATTTAAAAATGAACTAAGCACACAAGTTTGGTGCTTAAACTATGGCCAGACCAACAAAATGATCGAACAAGCAGGTTCCAACCTTTAAAACCTCATGACTCTGTTTCAGTGCTCAAATTTAAAAAAAACGAGTGAGACGATGTTACACACCCACCGCCATTACATCATTGTGTGCAATCACTCGTCCGATGTAGAATAACCAAGAATACGAAAAACCTGAACCAAGGCCGAAGGAACTCTGCATTCAAAATCAAACAACGAGCACTGACTTTCAAGTAGTCTTAAACAAAATCATAACAAACATGAACACATGAAACAGAACCATGAGTAATGGAAAGACGGAGAAGAGATGAACCTGAAATCGCAAATCTCCTTTATAACAATTACAGACTCGACAATGCACCTCTCGACTCCAAATCTTAGCGAGGTTCAGCAACAAATCAGCAAGACGACAGTAGAAAACCAAACTCGATCTTCAATTTTATCTCCTTGGAACTCAAATCTGGATTCAAAAAAAAAGAAAGATTTGTATGCGTCTTTCTCTGAAACTTTGAAAGGATTCTTCAAAGGAGAAAACAAACCGAAAACCATCAGTTTTAGAGCCTTTTTCAACCCTTTTTCAGAAAATTCTTTTTTTTGAGTCCCCTTTCACAAAATCGGATAAGGCATCTTTTGAAGACCAATCCTTGATGAATGTGGGGCTCGGATTGAGTGAAATCAATCCAATGCCTCACACTCATCCAACATCTCGTCTCCAGAGCCTTCCAATCGTGCGATAAAACTCAAATTCGAGCGAGTGAGAGGAGAGGGAAATCTTTGGTGTCAGAAACCGTTAGAAATGGTGATGAGGAGAGAGGGGGAACGCGTGAGGCGAGATTTGGGATTCACTCGCCCGAATCTGGACTTAATTTGGGGCCTGGTTCGAGCGATTTGGAGAAGAAGAACAATAGGCATCGGTTTGGGACTTTAGGGCTCATCCGCTTGTTTCATTTGGGTTTAACCCATTATTTGGGGAGCGGATCGGGTCGCAGACGGGTTGGCCGGGCGGGTTTGGCGTAATTGGGCTGGGGTGGAGGATTTCAATTTGGGCTTGGACAAGAAAATTGGGGATGGGTCCAATTGGTATTGCTCTTCCTTTTATTTTCACCTATTTCCAATTTTTCCAAAAGTTCTCTTTGTTTTTTTTCAAGATTAAATAAAAATCTAAATTAATTCCTAGAACTTAATTCACCTAACAAACACTAATTAAACCCAAATGATAATTGTCACAATTAAAAAAACAAATTAAAGGGAAAGCTACTTAAAATCAAAATTTAAAATTAAAAATGCAAATTAAACTATTTTTGTGTAATTTTCCTTTTATAAACAACCTAATTGCTTAATTAGCCCTAAAATATTAAATTAAATCCTGAATGCAAATGCACATATATTTTTGTATTTTTCGTTAATTAAAATTCACAGACAAAACAAAAAATGCAAACAATTAACAGAAATGCTACAAAAATCTACGAAATTTGCAAATAATGAAAGAAATTATTTTGTTTTGAATTTGTGGGAGTAATTCATATAGGGCAAATATCACATGCTCACAGCTGCCCCTCTTTGCCCGGAAACACGAAGAGTTTTCATGCAAAGATAAAGTGAGCGGATACGAGCAATTTTTGCCCGTCTGAACACTCCGTGGGGAGCATTTTTGAAAGAGTTGACCGCACCCTGCTTCTGAGGTTTCCTACATATCCTCGGCTAAAAAAGAATCAGGTCAGTGTAGTTCAGGAATGTCTGGTAGATGGGACTACCATGAAGCTGGGATTTCACTGCTGCTGCTGCTACTGCTTGCTGAACCTCCCTATTACACCATGTGAAAATAAAACAAGAAGCTAGACTAGACTATGATCTATGGATTACAAAAATCCTATCTATATCTTCAAACTTGATCTTGTGCTTTTTGTTGCTTTGTTGTTCTCCATTCTTTCGGAGACGTCCGTTTGTTGCCACCTTAAATTGTAAACTGAGATGCTTTCCCCTTCTTCAGGTGGGCGCCTGACTGCTGCACTTGATGTGTATTCCTTGCTCTCCAGGCGGGCTCCTGACTACT
Source organism: Nicotiana sylvestris (assembly GCF_000393655.2). Lineage (NCBI taxonomy): Eukaryota > Viridiplantae > Streptophyta > Magnoliopsida > Solanales > Solanaceae > Nicotiana > Nicotiana sylvestris. The sequence continues at coordinate 16,559,052 of NC_091064.1, forward strand.
GATTTGAAATGTATTCCCTGCTCTTCAGGCGGGCTCCTGACTTCACAAAGCAAAGAATCTGAGAGCTAAACTTAAATGGTACTCCCTTGTTCTCCAGGCTGGTTCCGAACTGCTGCATTTGAAAGTATTCCCTGCTCTTCTGGCGGGCTCCTGACTTTAATTTGAAATGTATTCCCTGCTCTCCAGGCGGGCTCCTGACTTCAAAATAAACAAAGCAAAGAATTTGAAAGCTAAACTTAAATGATACTCCCTTGTTCTCCAGGCGGGCTCCTGACTTCAAGATAGACAAAACAAAGAATTTGAAAGCTAAAATTTAAATTGTACTCCCTTGTTCTCCAGGTGGGCTCCTGACCGCTGCGCTTGAAAGTATTCCCTGCTCTCCAGGCGGGCTCTTGACTTTAACTTAAATGTATTCCCTGCTCTCCAGGCGGGCTCCTGACTTCAACATAGACAAAACAAAGAATTTTTTTTGCCCCAGTTTGGTGGCTGGGCACAGATGTGAGTGTAAAACTAAATCATATTACCAAGTATTACTAAGAATTTGAAAGCTAGGTCCCATTATCCAGGGGGGTCCTGACAACTCGTAATTAAACGACAGTTTTAAATCTAAGTTATATCTTCTAAAGGTGTGATCTCTGCTAGATCTTGTTATCTAAGAGGGTCTTTAAACTACTCCCCATTATCTAGGAGGGTCCTGAAAATCAAAAGTCGAGTTTTATCTTAAGAGTGACAATTTTTATGGCTGAATTATACTACCATACATCAAAATTTTACGCTAGATGTTGCTATCTAATCAAAATTTTACAGCTAAGTCCCATTATTCCGGAGGGTCCTGGAAACTCCTAATTGAATCCTATCTCGAACATGCAAACTTCTAAGCCAACTTATATTCTTTTAGGATGCATTTATGCTAGATTATGCTATTTCTGATCTTTAAACTAAGTCCCATTTTCCAGGAGGGTCCTGAAAATCAAAACAAACCTGTGTGGTGACTGCCTTTCTCCACGGAGGGTTTCTCTGAAACAACCGAAATTTCCTGCCCCTATTTCAAATCAAAGAAAAATCTTATCAGTTTAAAAATGTGGTGGTTGGTTTGTGGCCTTGACTTTGAGGGCGATTGCTCCTTCACTTCCTACGATAACTGATTTCCACTCGAGGACCTTGCTTGTTTATGGACTAACCACTTTCTCTGTCGTCCTTATCACAGAAAATACCCCTTCTCCGTTCAGACCCAATTCCCTCTATCTTTTGCATTGCTCATGAACTGACATTTACCAACCTTTGTGTTTTACCGAAAATACCTTTGATCCGTCCACCTAACACCCTCCATCTGTTGCATTGTGCTCTTGTGTTGACATGTACTGCACCTTTGTGTTTCTCATGAATTCCAAAGCACATTAATTTCCACCCACTTAGTGCGCATGCTGTTCTTTCCTGACTTAAATCACTGTCCTTGGCCTTGAAGTCTATTGTTTCCTCACTTTTCATGATAACTTTGATTTCTATTTGGAAGACCTCGCTTGTACTGGTTAACCACTTTCTTTGATGATCTCATCACAGAGAATACCTTTGACCCGTTCACCCAACATCCTCTATCTGTTGCACTATTCATGAATTGAAACATACCAAACCTTTGTATTTCTCATGGACCCCAAAGCATGTTGATTGCTACCAACTCAGTGCGCTTGTTGTTCTTTCCTGACTTATGACACTGATGTGCTAGCCAGACCCCGTTTTGTGCAATTAGACAGTTGGTGGCAAATTTTGAAATCATTTCTCACTTGTTATGACCAAACAGACTCGGCCAGAGGAGGTAAACAAGACAAAAGGAACAGAGTAAAGGACAAAAGAAAGGGATGATTCCTAACAAGAAAGCTATGAAGTAAAAACCTATCAGATGTGGATACCAACTCTAATGGCCATGACATGCACCCGTGGCCTATTCTGTTAAGCAAGCTTGATGTTCAACTCCTGTTATACCTCCAAACCGTGAAACTGGGCTTCAATGCTTCGATCATTCAATCTGACTCACAATCCTTATTCGACTTGTAGTGCCCGAAGGGTTTTCACCATCAAGCCTCTCTCATTTTGTTCTTTCTCTCAACTTACCGTCGCCTTACGGTGCCCGCGAGGGTTTTCACCAATAAGACTCTCTCATTTTTGGTTTCTCTCAGCTCCCGTCGCCTTACGGTGCCCGTGAGGGTTTTCACCAATAAGACTCTCTCATTTTCATTATTTTTCTGCTTGGACCAGAGTGCTTCCCCTGATATGAATTACCTCTCCTTGCTTGACTTTGCATCTCTCGAAGACTGATCGGAAGGTCTTTCTTTGGACCGTAATGTGGGCTTTTGGATGGGATTAGAAAGAAAGGATATCAAAGTCTCAAAACAATTCACATGGGTTCAAAATTACAACTTTAAGAATCAGGTTTCTTGCAACAACCACAACTTCTGCCCCAATTTCTTGCTTGGGGACTTTTGGATTTTTATTTTGATGGGACCGAATCGTGAGGCTGCCTACGTATCCTTAAAAGGAATCAGGTCGAACGTAGTTCATAACATAGGAATTGCTCTGTTGTTGTGATTTTTCTTTTCTCTTTCTCTTTTCTTTTCTTTTCTTTCTTCCTTTTTCTCTTTTTGTTGTTTTGTTGTTTTTTCTTTCTTCTTTTTCCTCTTTTTTTTTCTTCTTTTTTTCTTTTTTTCAATTTTCATTTTTTCTCTTCTCTCTTTTCCTTTACTTATCTTTCGCGCTTGCGTTTCTGATCTTTGCTACTGATTCCAAAAGAGGGGTACGAAAGGAAGTAAATAAGGCTCAAATGGGGTAACAAAGGATCAAGTGTTTAGATAGCAGAACAAAATGCCTTCGTCATTCCAATCTCCAAAACATGCCAAGTGCAAGTTACACAATTAAACAAAACAAGGAAAACATTCATAACATCTTTTGATTTTGCCAGACTTAATGACCATATCCACATATTCGCGTTTTACATCTGCTACATACAAAGCACCATTGGACAACACTCCCACTCTCATTATCACGAGTGACCCCCTACAAATTTGGGGCAAACTTGCCGTTATCTTCACCCGACGCAGCATGATGCATTTCAATAGTGTATTTTTATGTTCTATCTGCCCTAGTTTCACACAATTCGGGCTTGAAGTGATCTCAAAATGCCTTCACTTATTTCCCTCAAATGTCCCTACATTTTTAACATTGTATCGTTGCTTCGTGACTAAACTGACTTTTAAAACCAAGCTGAGAATTACGAGTGCATGTCATGCCGCTAGAGTCAACAGGAAAAGACTATAAAAGGAAAAGAGAACTAAACAAAAATGACTAGAAATAACAGAAAATAGAAAATTGCATTAGACAGATGGTGAAAGGGCTTGAACAACAAAACAAGCAAAATAAACTGGGGTACGACCCTAGAACAAACCTAGATAACACTTAATGGGAAACTACGACTAAAGGAACTAAACAAAATAAAAGGATAGAAGGGTTTGAGTCACAAGACAATATCCGGATTACAATCCTGAAATAACCCGGACAACAGAAATGACAACAAAATAAACCACCAAAACTCCTCCCTGGCTAACCAAGAAAGGAGCATCTTTCCAATTGCCAAGCTCGGCATTTTAGCCACTGAATTCCGTATCAACATAACTAGGACCTTCACAAACTTCCATCACATTGTTCTTAATAAATTGCTTTTGGGTTCCCTTTACTGGCTCGTTCTTAAGATCAGCCTCTGATAGCACTGAAAACATTGCAGCGCGTGGACCTTCAAGGATCTCAGAAGAATTTTCATATTCCTTTTCAAAAAAAATCATACTCACCATATGCGTCTCATTACGAATAGGCGATGGACTTTGGCTAGTGTCTGCTGCATCTGGATTTTGCACGACAATGTCACCTACATCAATAAGCTTCTGAATTGCTTTCTTCAGATTCCAACACTTCTCTATGTCATGCCCGGGGCATCTGAGCAATATGCGCACCTTTGAGAAAAATCAAACTTCTTTGACAGAGGGTTTGGCATTTTTATATGAATCGGCTTCAACATGTCCAATTGCTTCAACTTTTGGAACAAACTGGCATATGATTCTCCAATAGGGGTGAAAGCCTTTTCTTTTTCAGCAACCTCTCATTCTTAAATGCTTGATTGGGTCGGAAACATGATCCAGGAGGATTTTGGTAGGCTCGTGGGGGCGGGTAAGACATTTGGGGAAGTGGTGTGGGCCATCGCGGACCTTGTGGGTGTGGAGCATATGGTGGTGCATTATGGACAGGGTACTGGGAAAGTGATGTATGACTTTGGGAGTTCTGTGGGGAGAAGTAGCATTGGGGAGGATAACAAGTATATCCACGGGGTCGACATTGAGGCTGAAAGCGTTTAGCGAGAACGACCACTGGACCTTGTCGTCGGCGGGGCTCACCAACATCTTTTCTATCAATGTGAGGACTATCCCGAGCAACTTGTTCATTCTATCTGAGCCAAAAACCCCCTAAAACTTTTCTTGGGTTTCTTTTCCATTTGAGATAGGGAAGAGCGGTCCGGGGTAACACCTGATCTGTATTTAAAGCACCGAACAAAATCTTGAGCCATGTCACCCAATGTAGGCCACTTACCCACATCTTGACGAATATACCAGTCCAAAGCTACCCCAGTCAGGCTCTTACTGAAATATGCCATCAACAGGTCATCTTTCTCTCCAACACTTCTCATTTCACTACAATAGACCCTCAGGTGGGCTACCGGATATCCACACCCATCATACAAGTTAAATTTTGGCACTTTGAACCCCGCGGGCAGGCGAACGTCAGGGGACACAGACAATTCTTTGTAAGTCATGCTACCTTGGTCTTCCCTTCCTTGTTTGTTTTTCAAGGATTGTTCTATGCCTTTCACCCTCCTGGGTATCCCATCTTTCCCTTCTCTTCCTGTGAACCCTTCATTTTCAACATGATACTTATCCCGAGGGCTCTTTTTGAATGAGTCAGGAACCTTGTAGGCAACCTCTACGGGGTAGTTTTGGTCATGAGCTTTGAGTGGATATTCATTGTTGGGAATAGTGGATATGACAGGAGGGCACTTTTGGGAAAAAATAGTTGGAGGATGAGTGACGGAGCTACTAGGGTGGTTGGAAAAGCCATGGTAAGCGGGTGAATCTGGAGAGTATGGAGGATCATTTGGTACTGTGACCGGTGTTTGGGTAAAGGCGGCATCTAGGAAGCTAGGTGGTGGCGGGGGTGGTGCCTTCCCAGTCATCCAAGCCTGATACATGTCCACCATGTGTTGTCTGAGCATCTTTACCTCTTCAACCAACCTATTGTCCTGTTCAACCAACTGCTTTCGGGCCCCGGTATCAACCAACTCAGTTCTGCTGTTGTCTGCCATTGCCTTTTGACTTTGTGTTGTAGAGAAGAGTTACCACTTTAAAAACCATAAACCAACCACCCTTCTGCTATGAATATAACAAAATGAAGCCATCACGTTAGCGTTAGGGCATTTAACATCAAAGATATCACATTGCGTGCAATGCACCTAGCAACAATTAATGGTTCTAGAATGACTTCGAGGGTCATAAGGTCACTTGGCATCATCCCAATTTGTCCATTTGAAACTTCTCTTTTCTTTTCTTTCCTCGCACTTCTTAGCTCGCTTATTTTCTTCCATTTTTTCTTTCTGATTATCGCTCTTTTTTTCATTTCTCACATCCCATAATTTCACAATCTTTTCCTTCTCTTTTTTTTTTATAATAAATGAAAAAATGATTCGATGGAACCCTAAGTAGGTTGCCTACGTATCATGACGCCGCATGAATCAGATCTTTGCGTAGTTTCGGAAGATCGAGAATAAAGTAAACAAACTAACATTTTCATTTTCTTTTCTTTTTTTTTCTCTGTTTTTTAAAACAGATATTCTATGAGAAATTATCAAGGAAAATCCCTAAAAGAGAAAAATATTTTTTGATTTGATTTTTTTTATGAAGGAAATCTAAGGAACAAACCACAGAAAAATATTTTGAATTTTCATTTGATATTCTGACGCAATATTTCGAAACAAGGAGTGAAAAAGATAAAACAAAATATTTTTGGATTTCAATTTGATTTCCTAAAGGAAAAATTCTAATGATAAACAAAAGATAAAGTATGCATTTTTTCTATGTACAATATCCTAAAGTTCTAATGAAAATAAAAAGAATTTTTTTTCATCTGTCATTAATTTCCCAAAGAGACGCCTCAAAAGAAAATCTTTTTGGATTTTAAAACTAATACTTTAACGAAAACTTTTAAAGAGGTACTAAAAGAAAATTCTCTTTTTCTTTATTTGAATTTTGGTCCCAATATAGTAAAGGAAATATAAAAATAATTTTTATTTTGATATTAATTGTCTAAAGGAAAAACAATCTCAAAGGAATTTTTATTTTATTTCTAGAATTTGTATTCTAAAGAAAACTTATAACGAAAATATAAAAACGCAAAATTTCTTTTTTTTTTTGGATTTTTGACTTGTAACACATTTCCAAATGCAGAATAAGAAATACAATAACAAAAGACTATGCAAGCTTAACTAGACAATACAAACTCTAACATCACCTAAAAGACTAAATACTACTATACAGGTCTAGAAAACAAAACAAGTGACTCAAAAACATAAAATTGTCCAGTGATGAGATAATTTTGCAGGCGTTGAGAAATATACTGCCAAAAATCATTGGCATCAAAGGTAATTGCTTGATAGGTTTATTGGCCCCACGGCAACTCTTAATTCGATGTGATCAATATGAAGATTATGTGTCTTGTTTAGAGAGACCTGTGAATTATTTTACACACAATGGAAAAGAGCATCAATATAGAGTTTTTCCATGGACTATTGGTTATAATCCTAAGGAAGAAACCTCTAAGGCTGCTGTTTGGATTTCGTTGCCGAAATTGTCGACAGAACTCTTTGCTCGTAACGCTTTACTGTCTATTGCAGCAGCAGTTGGAAAACCTATTGCAATTGACAAGGCAACTCAAATAAGATCACGCCCAAGCACAACAAGAGTGAAAGTTATCATCGATTTGCTGGATGAACTCCCAGAGAAAGTAAGGCTTCAATACTTGGACAATAAAACTGGTAAGATTGTGGAGGACTTCCAAGAAATAAGCTACGACAATTTACCTGCATATTGTTGTCATTGTAAGCATCAAGGTCATGAAGAAAATCAATGTCGTCGTTTAAAAGGAAAGGCAGCTCGAGGTTATGCGGAAACAGTTGAGAATGGGCACCAAGTTATTGAAAAATTGCAGGGTGATGCAAGGGAATTTTTGAATGCTAAGAGAGCTGAACAACAACCTACTGATGGTTCAAAAGTTGTTAAGAATTCTGGGCAGCGGATTGAGGGACAGCAGCGCCAATCCCAGTTGCAGCAATTGATGCTTGGTAATCATGATAATGTTTCAGTTGCAGCAGGTTCGAAGACTACTGATGCATTGGAACAACTTGAGAGACAACAACTCAATGGAACAGTACCTGGAGAAGCCACTACTTCTGCTTTGGTTTTGGACCGTGAAGGGGTCATGAGTATAACTAATGCAGCTGATTCAATTTGTGAACTGATTGGGAACACTGATGCTACTATACTAATTGAAGCTGGGCAGCCTATGGATGGTGTTAGTCATTCGCAGGTGAGGACTACTGTAAAGCAAAATGAGATGAAAAATAATGAAGGATTTACCAATTTGGTGCAAGTACAAAAATACCAAATGGTCAGGCAACAGATAAAGTTTGGACAACTGTCAATCAGTTAACCAGCAAAACTAACACTCCCAACAAGAACAAGATGCACAAGGTTGAGCAGTTATTTTCAAATCAATTTGCTGCAATTGACAATGCCAATGAAGATGGTGGCACGAAATATGGACAGAATTTGCAACTGGTGGCAAGTCATTTTGCAGAAAACATGGATCAAAACAGTTCTTCAACTCCAGCCCTTGTAAAGAACAATATTCTTCTATCAGCTCATGCATCAAAGGACATGGTCCCGTTTGTAGCTGAACAAATAGGAAATAAAGCTCAAACCTCCAATGCACCAACTCTGCAATTTTCCAGCCTCCACATAGAAGAAATTATCAAGGAAGCTCAAAATTCTGGGCAGCTCTTGAGATGGGCTGAACAATCTGAGGGAAATGAAGAGGGGAACAGGGGGATTGCAGATGATATTTCTACTGATTGTGATGCTCAAGTCTGGGCAGCTTCTGAAGTGAATGTCAATAAAGCAGGAAAACAGCACCACAAATCAGTACCAAAGCAATCTGTGCAGCAGGTTAACAATCGTGCTGCAATTTCAGTGAATGAACGACATGAAGCAACACCAACTACAAGACATCAACAGCTAATTGAAAACAATCAAAGGTCAGTCATGCAAGCACCAAAAGATGGACAGCAACAACAAAAACCAACTGCTCCAGTTTTCAGTTTGGACGTTGAGTCGATGGACAATTATCCGACAATCAATAAGAACAATACAACTCCAACCAATGCACACCAGTTCAATACAACAACCTCAACGACAACAACAGGGAAGAAGAAGAAGGTGCAGCAGAAGCAGATTGTAGCAGCTGCTGTGCATTGTGAGCAGTTCAATGAGGACATCAACAAGGATTCTATTCCACCAGGGCACCAGATCATGAAAAATTCAGCAGGCGAGAAGGAGAATGAACTCTATGCAGGGCGTGACAAACAGCATTATTATAGTGCTTCCAATAATGTTGGGATGGGAAAGCAGCTGGTTGGTCGAGATGCAACATCAAATAATAGACAGCCAAAATCCCCAGACAGCTTGGCAGATCAGGCTGAAATGTTTCTTCCATCTGAGCAGCAACAACTTCAGAAAATCGCAGCAGTAGACTTGGAGAGTTTTAAACAGTCAGGTGACATTTCAAACAAGGGTTTGATCTCAGACCATGACCGTGCATTATTGGATGCTTTGGGCAGTCCAAAACCTCAGAAAAGTTTATTCTCATCTGGCTCAAAAACGAGTGTTGCCATCTCCGACGAAGCAAAAGAAGATGAATTGATTGAATCTTGTCCGGAAGAGGCGGCTACAATTGGAGATTTCTCTCCTAAGCATAGTGGAAAAAAGAAGGTGACTCGAGAAATAACACCCAGGCAACTCCCAATGAGAGCTGCAAAGCAAAAAGGGATTGCCACCTCCACATCTACGAGGTCCAATAGATCCGAGAAGAAATGAAGAATTTTGAAGATTATTTGAAGACAATTAAAGAGGATTTTAAGGAAGTTCAAATTGAAGAGCTCACAAGTTTGATAAATGAGGGGCAAGACTCTAATTTCTACATTGTGTTAGTTTATCATTTTCAAAGCATCATCACTTGCAATTGCGTCATAGAGTGTGTTATAAACTCTATGGCGATCACAGAGTACTTGGTACTTTCAAGTTCCTATTTTTTACATGTTTGATAGAAGATGAGGCTTTTTCTTTGCCTCAACAGGATTAGTAAGGTAAGGTCCATTCCCCCCTTACATGTACTCTTCCTTTGTGGTTTTGTTGTTTTATTATTAATAAAAAAACTACTAGGCACGCCTAGTAGTATAATTTGCCAAAAAAAAAAATGGCTCCTCGAGCAGCTCCTGAATGCAGTGATCCTGGGGTATCTGTCATGCTCAAACTCCGGTAAGTAAATCCACACCTGTATGAGAAAACTTTAAACCAACACTATGTGAGACAATAACACTCCCTACTGGACACATGCAAGACATGATTGAGGCTATTTTTGCAAAATGGCTTATTTGGCCAAAAGGTGGCTAGAAATGCAAAATTTGGCTATGACCCCGCAAAGCCAAGAACCTAAGATTTACTAGGAATACCGGACCCTATGTGGGTTGCCTACGTATCACGCCCCGAAAGACGAGAATCAGGTTTGCGTAGTTCGGGCAGATTGGATACGGGCGAGAATAATAAAAAAAACAACTAACATATAGAAAACACATTTTTTTTCTTTTTTTTTCGAAAAATGATGAAAACATATAAAATATTTTTGGATTTTCTTTTCTTTTTTTTTTCGATTTTTTTTGATTTTTGAAAATGACAAAAAGTGCAAATCTTTTTGAAGTTTCCATGCTCCTTTTTTTCTTAATAAAATGTAACAAAAATATAATTGGGCCCTACTCGCTTCATCCTCACACTTCAGCCTCTCTTTCTCTTTTTTTTCTCTTTTTTTTTTCATTCGCCCTCAATTATCATTGGTCCGCCAAATGACCCTTTTACCCTTGAAGAAATGCAACATGTAGCACATAGGATGCATCAAGATGATCTGTTATTTTGGGTACACCTGTCCTAGACGGACCCAACCCCTATGTTGAGTCCCCAAAGTCAAATGCACATGATGCAAACAAACGTGGCTACTAGGGATCCGGCATAAGGCTGAGTTATTCTAGGTTTAAAAACCTGGGTATTTGTTCTAGACTGTGTACCCGAGCGGACAACTCGAGCCGAGGAGGGGGCTACGTACCAGGAATCAAAAGGCCATCCGGCTTAGTAACTTGTCCGAGCCTCTTTCCTATTTCAAGGTATGACACTAACAAAATAAGGAGTCTCGACCAGCGAGCACATCCCCGAAGATGAGAAGAGTAGGGTTTCGTAGCAGTTTATATACAATCCAGATAATATTAAAGCGGTAAAAATAACATTTTGCACATTTGGCCCAACATGTAGAAATCAGATAAAACAAGCCAATTATAACAATTATTCTAAGCTCGAATTCTTAAACCCTGAACCAGAGATTCTGGGTTCGATCCCCAGCAGAGTCGCCAGAGCTGTCACACCTCCTTTTCCTACCCACGAAAGGGTATAAAGGAGTTTTTTCAATTAAAAGACAATCAAAACAGGATTATTATTAAAGATTTAGAGTCGCCACTTGGGATATTTATGGTATCCCAAGTCACCGGTTTAATCCCGAATCGAGGAAAAGTTTGACTCTGTTTAACAGTTCGCGAACCAGAAATCCGAGTAAGGAATTTTGTTAACCCGGGAGAAGGTGTTAGGCATTCCCGAGTTCTGTGGTTCTAGCACGGTCGCTCAACTGTTATATCCGGCTTAATTATCTGATTCTAAATAATTATGAACCTATGTGCAAACTTAACTTTTTAACCGCTTTTATTTAATTAATTAAAGAAGATTGCAACGTTATTAAAACGCGCCTCGAACCATGTCACATAAATGCACCCGTGGCTTTCGGTATATTTCAACATTGTTGAGATTTGGATTTGGGTCACATAAATGTGCAACCGAATTTAGGAAAAGTAATTTTATTAAAATATCGCACCTAAAGCAACTACGCATTTTTAACTTTGCGAGGGCCATGGAAATTTACTAAATGGCACGCCTCGAATTCTAAATATATTTTTTTTAAAGACATAATTAAAGAGGGCCATGCAATTGAGAGCTTCAAAACCTTTGGGCCAATTTACTGAAGCCCAAGACTTATGGAACTATAGCCCATTCAAGTCCGAGACATGGCAAGGTCCAAATCCCTTATGTTTAAATTAAGGAATCAACAATTATCATGGTCCAAACTAATTGCTATGCCACGACTGAATTCTAACTAGCAATGCAAAGAAACTTCGTACGTGTGCCTTACTTTTCACAAATGTTTCAACCTTATTCAAAAAATCTATTTCCCAGAATGATGCTTCTTACGATCACTGCACATTTCAATGACCATCCAGATCAAACATCAGCCCAAACAAAAGAATGAAATCTCAGATCATACATGGAAGGAAGAATGTGAAGCAACAAGTAAACACTTTGGTAAATAGAGTCCCATTAAATCTATGCCTATTTCAAAAGAGTAAGCAATTGACGAAATCCTAAGCTTAGTTCACCTGGGACTGTGCTGAGTGCATAATGCCTTTATTTTGGCATGGGAGTGAAACAAACACCCTTTGAAACTAATGGAGCCATGACAGATGCATCAGGGATGCCGATTCTGGCACATGAACAGAACTTACTCTAGATGAAGCTAAATGCTAGCCAGTATGCATACTAGTTTGAGATACGCAACAGACTAATGCAACCAGATGCTAAGATATGCAGCCACGAACTAGGTGATTCACATTTTAAACAACATTCCCAATTTCCTAGCTGCCAATGCAAGCCTTTCGTTTCAGTAGGTTATGCACACAATGGACAGAAGAATGAAGTGCAACAACCCTATTCACAATATGAAATCTGGAAGGAACAAGTGATGCACAGCTGCTATACAGCTTCTACACAGAAACTAGTCTACTGAATCCAGCTGCGACTGGAGGTTTGCATGTCAGGCATCATAAGAATGCCAACAGGGGTCTTCTGAACTCTCAGACAAAAGGCAGCTCAGGATTTGTGATAAGAAACTCTCAATTCAAGGGAACCAATTTAGTTCATACATTTTCAGAATAGCAACTTGAATTTGAGTCGCTGCTGCCACCATCGACTAAAATGCATTCAATAACAGTCCCCAAAACATTCGATCACCAGTAAAATCATATCCCTAACAAGCAGTTTATGTTCGAACTCACATTTCAGCTACAATGCATCAGAAAAATCGACACAACTTGAATAGACTTTACCCTAAAATCTCAGCTAGTCGCAATTCAATAAGAAGCTAAATTGAAATTACTAATTTAAGAATGAACTAAGCACACAAGTTACTTGGTGCTTAAACTATGGCCAGACCAACAAAATGATCGAACAAGCAGGTTCCAACCCTTAAAACCTCATGACTCTGTTTCAGTGCTCAAATTTAAAAAAAACGAGTGAGACGATGTTACACAACCACAACCATTACATCATTGTGTGCAATCACTCGTCCGATGTAGAATAACCAAGAATACAAAAAACCTGAACCAAGGCCGAAGGAACTCAGCATTCAAAATCAAACAACGAGCACTGACTTTCAAGTAGTCTTAAACAAAATCATAACAAACATGAACACATGAAACAAAACCATGAGTAATGGAAAAATGGAGAAGAGATGAACCTAAAATTGCAAATCTCCTTTATAACAATTACAGACTCGACAATGCACCTCTCGACTCCAAATCTTAGCAAAGTTCACCTGCAAATTAGCAAGACGACAATAGAAAACCAAACTCGAACTTCAATTTCATCTCCTTGGAACTCAAATCCAGATTCAAAAAAAAAAAGATTTGTATGCGTCTTTCTCTGAAACTTTGAAAGGATTCTTCAAAGGAGAAAACAAACCGAAAACCATCAGTTTTAGAGCCTTTTTCAACCCTTTTTCAGAAAATTCTTTTTTTTGAGTCCCCTTTCATAAAATCGGATAAGGCTTCTTTTGAAGACCAATCCTTGATGAATGTGGGGCTCGGATTGAGTGAAATCAATCCAACGCCTCACACTCATCCAACATCTCGTCTCTAGAGCCTTCCAATCGTGCGATAAAACTCGAATTCGAGCGAGTGAGAGGAGAGGGGAATCTTTTGTGTCAGAAACCGTTAGAAATGGTGATGAAGAGAGAGGGAGAACCCGTGAGGCGAGATTTGGGATTCACTTGCCCGAATCTGGACTGAATTTGGGGTATGGTTCGAGCGATTTGGAGAAGAAGAATAGTAGGCATCAGTTTGGGACTTTATGGCTCATCCGCTTGTTTCATTTGGGTTTAACCCATTATTTGGGGAGCGGGTCCGGTTGCAGACGGGTTGGCCGGGTGGGTTTGGCGTAATTGGGCTGGGGTGGAGGATTTCAATTTGGGCTTGGACAAGAAAATTGGGGATGGGTCCAATTGGTATTGCTCTTCCTTTTATTTTCACCTATTTCCAATTTTTCCAAAAGTTCTCTTTGTTTTTTTTTCAAGATTAAATAAAAATCTAAATTAATTCACCTAACAAACACTAATTAAACCCAAATGATAATTGTCACAATTAAAAAAATAAATTAAAGGGATAGCTACTTAAAATCAAAATTTAAAATTAAAAATGCAAATTGAACTATTTTTGTGTAATTTTCCTTTTATAAACAACCTAATTGCTTAATTAGCCCTAAAATATTAAATTAAATCCTGAATGCAAACGCACATATATTTTTGTATTTTTCGTTAATTAAAATGCACAGACAAAACAAAAAATGCAAACAATTAACAGAAATGCTACAAAAATCTACGAAATTTACAAATAATGAAATAAATTATTTTGTTTTAAATTTGTGGGAGTAATTCATATAGGGCAAAAATCACGTGCTCACATTAGGCATTCCCGGGTTCCGTGGTTCTAGCACGGTCGTTCAACTGTTATTATTGGCCTAATTATCTGATTTTAAAACACTTTTAAACCTATGTGCATTTTTACTTTAAAACTGCTTTTATTCTATTTTAGGAAGATTTCAACGTTATACAAAACACGTCTTTGGATCACGCCATATGAAATGCACCCGCGATCGGCGACATATTTTATTTAACGTTGTTATGATTTGGATTTGGGTCACATGAAATGCACGCCCGAGTTTAGGGAAGTTAATTATTAAAATAATGCGCCTAAAGCAACTACGTATTTGCAACTTTGCGAGGACCATGGAAATTCCACTAGATGGTACGCCTCGATTCTAAGGATTTAAAATACTAAACAAGTGAATGCCATGTATTTTAAGATTTTACTAGGGATGGCATGCCTCAATAAAGTAAACTAAAGCAAAATAAAGCAAATTGCGGATTTTTGTCAGATCGTTCACTCTTAAGATTCAAGATTAAAGGCGTATGCTCCAATATTATGGGATTCCTTGCAGGGAAATGTATGATTTGCTTCTCAAAATTAGCCTATAAGACATATTATTATCAAGACGGAAAATATTTGCAATTGTCAAGCTAATCACGTTAACGGCCTTAATGAAAAATTCATACGAGACACTCTCATATCAATATACTAAATGAAACCATGTTAATTCCCAAATAAGAGCTCTCCATTCTTTCTTCCTTTTCTATTATTCGAAACCTTGCTAGTTTGAAATTTGATACAAAACAAAGATGCCTCTTTTCCATCCAACTAGCTTGAATATTTTTTCTTTAAAATCCAAACATTACTATTAATCAAATGACATGCATATTGAAGTATGTTTAAGCATTAAAACCTTCCAAATACAGTAAGAAGCCTAACCAAAAAAAAAATCAAAAGAAAAACCATATGGGGAAAATAAACAAAACAACATGAACAATCTTGCATAGGGCTATGTTAAATTCATACATTGGCATTTTAAATCTCATTTGACATAGCATGACATTTATATATGAGAGTGAATAATTATAGTAAATTTCATTATTTAGAATTATTCAAACAACATTTACGTCATTGAAAGTGTGAGACTCATACCACAGTGATCCATGCACTTTTGATTTTAGCCTATAACAGAAACCTTTGCACATCTAAACAAGCCAAACTTCATTTTTAAACAAATACACATGCTCAGCTATACTAAGTATCCACATATTTACACCACTTAAGATGACAATCATGAAACTTTAATTTCTGAACTAAGCAAGCAACCTTCTCGACTAAACACATTCCAACCTTTCAAAATCAAGGTGACAAGCTAAGAGTAAAAAAATGCCATTAGCCATATTAGTCCTCTAGTCTTTAAAAAATTGTACTAAACTAACACATTCAACTGCTAGTAAAACTTGAATTTTCCAACTAACACTAAAGCTTGAAAAGAAAAGAAATAGAGAACAGAGGAAGATCACTACTAGTTGAATACACAATCAATTTGAAGTTAAGAGATGCTATTTTCAGGCTTATTGTTCATTAACAACTTGAACACATGTTAGTCCATTTTTCAGATCCACACACAACAGGCTTGACATGCCTTGAACAATACCATTTAAATGATTAAAACAGCCCGTTCATGTAAATAGATTTCAAATGCTATTACAACATTCCATTATTCTAAAATTACACACTAAATCTGAATAACTGAACTACCATAAGATATTAGCATGAACCTATAACCCCACATAAACTAGAAATTGAACTACTACCCGACTGAAACATTTAATCACATGAAATAGCAGTAAATAACAGTAATTACATCAAAGTCCATTCAAACTTCAACTTGAATTCCCAGATCCTCATACATGCTAGTCATAATTCAATTCCATGACAAGTTTAGAAGGTATACCTGGAAATTGCAAAAGGAAAAGAGGTGAAAGCAATAAACAGCCCAAATTTATCGATTGAAACACTAAAACCAGCTTGAAAATTCAATGGAATAGTGATTCTTAACAACTTGAACCAGAAAACACTTCCAAAACTCAATGTCACTCTATATGAACTCTCAGAATAAGTCAGAAAATATGTCAAGACTTGAAAACTTCAGAAATTGACCAAGAAAGGAAAAAAAGATTCAATGGAACAGTAAAACTCCTATCCGTTTCTTATTCTGGATTTTATATTACTAAAGTTCTCTCTTGTTCTCCTCTGTTTCTTTTTTCTTCTTCTTGGCCCCCCCCAAACTCTATATTTTCCAGTCCTTAAATAGGCATTCAATTAGCGTCATTCCCATTATCAATTCAACTTTTCTATTTTTAAATTATCAATACTAGCTTAGTGCTTTTTAATTAATTTAGTAGTGCATTTCCTAAACCCTACTATTATAGAAACTTCCTAAAGTTTGGTAAACACTTTTTTGTTGAATAATTCTCCAACTACCCCTTAAAAATCCCCATTTATTTCTTAAAACAAACAGATATGAGCCAAATTGACCTAAATTAAATGGTCATGGGTCTGTACATCCCGAGTAGAATCCCCTTTCTTGGGCTTCTAATTCCAGAACCCAAGTTCAAATCATCAAACAAAATTATTGGCCTAAATGACCTACAGAGTCATAAAGACTCGTAAGGTTCTGGGCTTAAATAAAAGTAGAAACAAATAAACTCGAACAAAATCTAATACAACAAACAGAATCATGCTTACTAAAAAAAACTTAATCAAACATGCATATCAAAAATGGCTCTGAAGAAACTGGAAAATAAAAAAGAAATCACGAAGAAGAGAAAGAGGCAGAAGATAGTAAAACGAAAGAAAAAATGAAGAAAAGATAACAATAAGAAAAGAAAAAGTACCTAAAAGAAAGGCTCGAAAAGCAAATAAACTGAAACGTCTTCATGTCTTCAAATTTAGGCCGAGTTTGACCTTAATTGTGTGTTCTTATCAAGAACACTAGACCTTAATCATCACTGAAATCTCGATTTGGGGCTTTTTGGGATTTTTAGGATTCAACACTTGATTCAAGATTCAAGACGATTGAGAGAGATTCGAGGGTAACTATGTTGAGGTTTGGAAAGAGGAGGGTGAGAGGAACCTGTGGTGTAAATTTGGAAGTGATTGGACCACCAGAACCGCCGTGAAGCGATTTTCGGTGGGCGAAAGGCGGCGGAGTGAGGCGGTGAGACAAGGGTGTCTCTGAAGAGAGGTGAGAGACGAATGAGGGGGGGGGTTTCTGATTTGGGGGTAGGGGGTATGATGGTTTGGGTATATTAAATCAATGGTTTAATTAGGGTCGTTGGATGATTGGAATCCAACGGCTCTGATTAATTCATTAATGGAAAACGAGGTCGTTTTAGTTACATGGTGCTGGGCGGACCAGGTATTCAGGTGGACGGGTCGGGGTCGGGTTAATGGGCGAGATTCTGGGCCGTTAGATCAAACCAATTCGACGACCCAGATTGAAGGTCTTCAAAATGGTGTCGTTTGGTTTAGTATGGTGACAGACCAATTTTGGCCGGATTTGGGCTGGATTGTGGCGGAAATTCCTTTGGGCTTGAAGAATTGGCCCAAACTTTGCTTCTTTTCTTGTTTTTTTCATTTCCCTCTTCTTTTTATATATTTTTTTAATTTTTCTTTTAATTTAAAGCTAAAAATTAATTCCTAATAAAATTATCCTACAAATTCAAATGATTAATATCAACACCACAATTGATTAAAAACCAAATTAAAAAGAAAATCACATAATTCGACATTAAACACTAAAAAATGCGAAAAATACGTTATTTTTTTTATATTTTTTTTTGTAAAACAATAATTTACTTAATTAATCTAAAAAGTGTAAAAATGAAATCCTAAATGCAGATGTTATATATTTTTCTTGTATTTTTCAATGCATTAATAAAATTTAATATGCACAAAAATATGCAAGCAATCAGGAAAATCATACAATAATTCCTAGCATAACACATAATTAAAGAAAAGATCTAATTTTGGGAATTCTTTTGGAGTAATTCATGTGGGGCAAAAATCACGTGCTCACACTAGAGATAATTGTTTTTGAATATTTTTCAAAGATATAAAAAGGCCTAGGGTTGTGACCATGACCTAGGTGTTTGCCTAATGAGATAAAGACTTTTATGTTGTTTTATTGATTGGGGTGTATTATATCTCACAACGCTATGTTGCCCACTCAATACTTCTCGGTCAGAGAGCAATTTTGCCCAATTTGGCTTTCTCAAGTCCAAATGGGTATCTATCAAAATGGTTGATAAGAGCTCAAGTCGGGTTATTACTATCTCTGGTTGAACCCCTTAATTGGGTTAATCAATCTCTCAGTTGATCCAATTCCTTGTTAACTAAGTTAACCTAGACTAGGTCTCTCTTTCTCAAGAAGAAACTAAGTCAAATAGGCATGAATCAATGTTTGCAATCATTAGTTCCACAATTGAAGCATGAACCCAACTAAATAACAAACACCCATTCATAAACAAGCATAAAAATAATCATCCATAAGGTTTACACACTAGGATTGGGTCACAACCCTAGTAAAAATCTAGCTACTCATAATGGGCGTAGCAAAAAAATAAAGAAGAAGAGATAATAAAACTCATATTGAAAGATTAAAATATAGAAATCCAATGTTAAACCACCAAAATAAGCTAAAATTGCCTAAAGGAGCAAAGAGAAACGACTACAGTACTTTTAATATTCAAAACTTGACCTAATAAAGTGAAACTATTCTATTTATACAAAGTTAGAATTTTTGGACAAAAATGCCCTTTCGGAGGTTCTGTGGCCGCACAATTTCATGTGCGGTCCGCACTTTGCTTCAGCTTCACAGGATTTGAATCTTGCGGCCGCACAATTCTGAACCACGACCGCATCTCTCATTTTCTGCGGTCCGCACATTTTTGGGTGCGGCCGCACAAGGCTCTTCTGCGGACTGCACAAATGCACTTGCGACGTCATAGCTGATCTTCCACGTTCGCACAATAATTATGCGGTTTGCACTTCCTTTGATCTTGAAATGAAAACTCTCTTAACTTTGGTTCTTGCATAGCTTCTGCGGCTGCATATTTCATGTGCGAACCGCACTTTATACTTGTCTCTACTAAGCTAGCCTTTATAATATGCGACGCAGATGATATTCTGCGGTCCGCACTTTGAGCTTTTGTGCCTGTTTTTGTTCTTGAGTTTAAATCATTCCTTCTTGAGATGAATTTCATCTTAGTGACTCATTTTCCAACACACCTGAAATTAAGCATATTTCATCAGTTTTCGGGAACACAATTAAATACTTTTGGACTAAAACAAAAGCTAAAAGACGCTAATAAGCAGTCAAAGTTTTCACTTATCAGTCTTTCACCACCAAATCAGCCTATACCTTCCTTAGCAACAATAAAGAGATTTTGTTGAAAGAGAAGGAAGGAAGCTTCAATTGGATATAGAAGTTAAAAGTTCCTAACAAAATCAAAATTTTTATCTAGCTACTTGCCCAAGATAGGCTGCCTACTAGAGCCCTCCTGCACAAAATTGGGGTTAATTGCAACCCTCAATGCTGTTTTTGCCCAGCATGTCCTGAAATCAATGACCACATCTTCTTTGACTTTCCCAATGCAAACCACTTCTGGCATGAAATACTAGCCAAGGGATATACTGAAAGTCAGCAATTGAATCCCATATTCTCAGCTCAGCTCTGGACAATAACCTGGAACAAGCTAAAGAAGCTTTCTTTTAACAACATTATCCCATGGGAAAATATCCTTCCTTTTTGCTTCTGGCACATCTGGCTAGCAAGAAACCATAACCATTTCAATAATAAAAGAGATAACATCTCAGCAAATAATACTATCTCCAAATCAACAAAATACTATATGTTGGCACAAAAAGGTGCTATTAGGAGGCCATTTCATACCAAAGTTAAATGGGAACCCCCCTCCCCCAGGAGGGGGCACTATAAACTCAACACAGGTGGGGGTACTAAGGGCAACCCAGGCATTGGGAGAATTGGTAAAGTATTCAGGAATCATAGTGGAGATTGGATTATGGAGTATATGAAAAATATACCATATACCACATACCACCAATAACATGGCAGAACTAAAATCATTGCTAAAGGGCCTCCAAATAACATAACAAAATAGCCGGTTTCCTCTAGACATAGCTACATATTCGGCTAAAGTAATAAAAATGCTACTCACAGGCATTACAACTTACGATCCTTGGTTTGCGAATGTAGGTTATTGATGAAAAGGATGGACAAGGTGGTGGTGAGACACAACTACAGGGAATAAAATAGGGTGGCTGATGCACTGGTAAAGGAGGCAGCAAATTCAAGTTTTTTGGGTAGAACTACCATGTTAGCAGTTCCTCCGATGTTTGAAAATGATGTATTTTGGGCAGACATCCTAGGAACTGAAGTAGTTAGAAATTTTTGGGCATGTAACATTGATACAATGGAACAAAATATGACCATTTTAAGGGAGCTGCAGTACCCCAATTTAGATAGTACTCTGCAATGTAATACCTAGTTTCTTATATATATATTTCCCTTTGCCCAAAAGAAGAACATTTTATTCGTACTTAAGTTTTAGATCATTATAATTGGAGCAAGGGTAGATTTTTTTTAAATAATTTCCTACGACCCATTTTAATTGTTGTTTTAGCTCAATATATAAAACTACTCAACTTTAATTGTAATTTTAAGAATTCAAGATTAAAATTGTTAATTATTTCCAACTATAACCTTAATATTTAAAAAGTAGTAATTTTTTTAATACCATTCAATTCTCAAAAAACCTTTAATAGAGAGTGACTTAGTAAATTATACCTTGTATTCGGGCGGCTGGAGCCTAAGGCCACTAAGGAAGTGGCCTTAGGGCCCCAAAATCTATAAACTATAGGAAAAACTACGCAACACAACGAACATGTATATAATATTTACTATTTGTAGTTATACTTTCAAAAAATTACCATTCATAACTATATTTGAATTTTATAGCAAATTCACCAAATACGAGATGAATTGTTTTGAATTTAAACGAAAGAGCAACAAGCTTTTGTAGCTTAGTTGGTTAGAGTACTAACTTACTAAGCAGAGGTTTTGAGTTCGACTCTCAATGAAAATATTTTATTTTTTTGTATTACTGTATTCGTACCGATTGTATTCGACAAATAAAATCGATACAGGTTGTATCCGTTGCATACACCCCTGTATCTTCTGTAACACAAACAAATAAATCCATGTATCTTCTGTAATACGAATGAATACAGTCGATACGAATACAATATATACAAGCTATATCCTTTGTATACACCCTTATTGTATTCGTTGCGTGAACGTTTATAGTTGATACATGTTGTATTCGTTGTGCAAATAAATATATATAACAATTAAATAGTAGCTACGAATGATAATTATGCAAACTATAGTTACATAGCTCTAAAGTATAGTGCTTTATGAAAGTTCTTCTAAATTATATATATAACATTTAATAATTATGTGCTATTGATAGAATTTTTAAATTATTTGGTTAAAATAGTTATAGCTTAAAGTTTTATACATCTTAAATTGTAGTTACTAGTTGTTTCCTGTCTTTAATTCGTCCCAACTTAAATCGATCTTCTTACAATGTTAGTTAGAACAATTTTTCTTAATTCTTGAGTGCCTTTGTAAATATTTTTCAAGCAATTTTGATAAGTAACTATTAAAATTACTACCAATGGTTGTGGTGGATTGGTAAGTACTCCTACATTATTAACCTGCAAGAGGTCTCGGGTTCGAGCCCTGGTATAAAGTCGCCTTTGTTAGAGAGCGCTTTACCCCTCAATGTAGGGCTTCCCGGCGCGAATCCAGATTTAATCGCGGTCCCAATACGGGTACCAGACACCGGGTAAAAAACAAAAAAAATTATTAAAATTCGTCCTTAACATTGAATGGCTCTTCAAACATAGTAGTTACTACAATCTTATTTGTTTCAACTTATATTTAGAATTAAAAGTACAGAGAGAAACTATATAAGTAGAAGAATACTCTAATTGACAAACTCAATAAGGTAAAAAGTGTTAATTCATTTACCGTTAATAATTTTTATATCAGTTGCCTCGGTTAAAAAAAAAAATTCAAAACCAAATTAATAAAGTTCAACATAAAAACATAAGAGAGATAAAATAAATTGATTAGACATTGACAATAATTAAAATTGATTATAAATTCTTCAAATTTTAATAAATTATAAGAGTAAAAAGATAATTAAAAAAATTTAAGTCTTCACTTTTTAATTTCGCCTTAGGCCCATATTATGCAGAGCCACCCTTGCTTGTATTTATTATTTTTTACTTGACCACATGCATTCATCGGTTGCACTATCGAGTATCATGGGACAAGTGCTCACTTCTTGCATGGCTGCAAACATGTGTCGAAATATCTTTAGTCAAACTAAGGCTTAGCGTTAAGTTTCACGTAATTATCAAGACGTGTAATTTTTAATTAATGCTATGTCATCCTCATTAACTCTAAGTCATATCCAATAATCAATGTATTCATTGTAATAATTACTCCCTCGGTCTACAATATGTGATCAATTTATTTTTTTTATTTTGGTCCAAAATAAATATCCATTTATATATTCAATTTATTTTTCCAAAATTATCCTTATGTACATATCCTTAAAAAGTCATTTACTCCTCACATTTGAGAAGAGAAGTAAGTACTACTATAACTATGGTGCAACATTTAATGAATGATAGTTTAGTCACACTCATTATTTTCGTTTAGAATTTAATATTTTCTTAATGGGTGTGCCCAAAGTAAATTGATCACTTATTGTAGACCGGAGGGAGTAATAAATGATAATAGGTGAATTTAACTATATTCAGGCCCTAAATAACCGCCTTCTTGCATAGTTTTAATAATAAAAGTGATAACAAAATGCTCTTATTAGTGTTTTTCATGATTTGCAGGTCATATATGACTAGGGAAGGCTAGGGAGCACTTTTGGAGTAAAAAAATGATGAATGAAGAAAGAGAGGCCAACCGTGAAATGTCCCAAGTGAACCACGCAAAAACAGGCTGAAGAATCAGAAAAATGACTCTGCCGCGGTTCCACCGCGACCGCGGCAGAACCGCGGTGAAGGATGCTCGCGGACAGAAGGAGATTCAGAGGAGCTGTTTGGCCGCGGTTCCACCGCGACCGCTGCAGAACCGCGACAGGCGCGAGAAAAGTGCAGGGACTAAAGTGCAAACACGGGATTTTTAGCCTTAAAACCTATTTTAAACACTAGACTTCGCCCAAGAGAGGAATGTATTGATTCTTAGAGTATCTTGGCAAGAAAAACAATTGTGAGAGATCACCCAAAACATCTTTCTTCTTTTCTTTGATTTTGATTGCTAGTTTATGATGGATCTTATCTTAGTTTGTTTACCCATAGTTATGAGTAGCTAAATCTTTTGTCTAAGGTTTTGATGGAACCTATTGGGGGATGAACTTCTTGTTTATGTGAATACAAATTGCTAGTTTCAATCTTTATTTATTCAACTATGTTCTTGTTGTAGTTAATTGACAGGATCCTCAATTAGCTGTGCCTATTTAGTGTGCATAACTCGGGAGAGAGTGCATATTTAGGTTATTGTTGAATAACACCACTCCTAAAGTATAAGAGGAATCTATAACTGCGGGTTTAAAGGCGGGATTAGGGATAACGAAGCCTTGGGTGCAATCTTAAGTGAACTGTGTTAATTAAAGCTAGCTAGTGTATCTCGGGAGAGTGCAATAGTATATTACTGTGATTACTCGGGAGAGATTTATGGTAAGACGAGCATTCATGATTGATAGAGAAGTGTTGGTATATTTGTATGAAGCATAAACAGAAGGGATTCCATCAATAGGGGAAATCTTTACCTTAGCTTTATCTCATCATTGTTTACAACTTTAGCGTTTTAGTTTACAGCCTGTTTAATTTACTTGCAATCTTAGTTACTAAAGAAACCATCAACTTGTGATTCAAACATTTGGTAAGCTGGTTCTGAAGAGTTTAGTGGGTCTAAAGATTGTGATTGATAGGTTAACTCTCTGTGGAATTCGACTCCGGACTTGTAAACCGAATTATATTTGCAACGACCGCATTGTCCTTTTTACAAGGCATAGTTGGGCATGATCAAATTTTGGCGCCGTTTCCAGGGAGTTAACGGAATTATCAATTACCATTGATAGAAATACAAAATATTCTTAGTGTAGGCAGTTTCTCTACACCCAATTTTTGATTGAAACTTTTGACGGTTGTTGACTTGGTTGCACATGTGTATGCCTAGAAACTCTACCAGGACTGGAGAACTACTTGAAGGACTCTCAGACCCTGAGAAAATATTCAGGGCATTGAACCGTGCCAACAGAAGACTTCAACCACCTCAATAAACAGACAAATTCGAAACTAACATGGGAGACGCAATCGACCCCAACGGAAACGACAGGCATGAGCAAGTCAACTTGAATGTCAGAGAAGCGGCACCTCTGGTGCCCGAGGGTGCACTGTATGACTGTGCACAACCCACATCTGACAATTTGGCTACTGCCATAGTTGTGCCCGCAATACAAGCTGAGTCATTCCAGATCACAAATAACATGCTGCACTTGTTGCAAAACAAGGGACTCTTCTCTGGGACACAACTTGAAGATCCTCAGCAACACCTGAAGAACTTCGTGTCAATCTGCAAGACCCAGAGGCAGCCCAATGTCACTCCAGAGGCTATCAGGCTATTATTGTTCCCATTCTCGGTGACAGGAGCTGTACAGGTTTGGCTAAACTCACTCCCCATAAATTCTATAGCAACGTGGGATGAGTTAGTCAAGCAGTTTTATAACAAGTTTCATCCACCCAACAAAACTGCCCAACAAATTGATGAGATCGTGAGCTTCAAGCAGAAACCGATGGAGACACTGCATGAAACATGGGGCAGGTTCAAAGGAATGTTGGTTATGTGTCCACATCATGGTATTCCAGAACAGATGTTGGGACAACGATTTTATATGGGACTGTCAGATGGGTTGAAGAATATTGTGGATGCCTCAGCTGGTGGGGCATTCCTGAGAAAGACATGGAGTGAAGGTCAGAGTTTACTAGATAAAATGGCACAGAATTCGGGATGGACATCCAGGAATGCACCCATCACTCCAGTGGTGCACTCAGTGCCTCTTGATCCTTCAAACACTATGGCTGAAAATATGGCGACTCTCTTTGTCACACCTCCTTTTTCCGCCCCCGCGGGGGTGAAGGGGAGTTTTCTCCAATTAAAGGACAGTCGAAACGGGATTTGTTTGTTTATTTCAGAGTCGCCACCTGGGAATTTTAAGGCGTCCCAAGTCACCGGTTTTAATCCCGAATCGAGGAGAACATGACTCTGTTTGTTATTCTGCGAACCAGAGATCCGAGTAAGGAATTCTGTTAATTCGGGAGAAGGTGTTAGGCATTCCCGAATTTCGTGGTTCTAGCACGGTCGCTTAACCGTTATTATACTTGGCTTAATTATCTCATTTACTAAATACATTTTATTACCGCTTCTGTTTAGATTGTTTACAATTAAAGATTTTCTTGAAACGAATCACGCGTACGTATATTCGTATTATATATTTATAAACGTAAAGAATCGTGTCACGCATACGTGTACACAATAATATTGATAATATTATTTTTTTGTTTATTTTTATTATAAAAATAGACTTATGTTCGAAATTGTGCTTAAAATAAAATTAAGAACGTTCATCGCTCTTGTATGATTAAATAGTAAACCGCACATCTCGGGTTATATGAAATTAATTTAACATCCTCCGAAGAACCCCTTTTATTAAAAGTTTGCTCGAAGTTGAGCGAACGCATAATCCGAATTGCCTTTAGAAGTATAATCAAGTCACGCGAACGCATCCCTAATTACACCAAGTATTCTTTATGGTAACATAAATTCTCTACAAATTGTTTATTGCATCCACTTATTTTTATGTGAAAGTCATGAGAAATCACTATTTGAGATGCCTCTAAATTCCTTGAAAAGAATTCACAATTTATTAAGTGTTGACCGCGAATTATATTCCTCAAAAACCATTCGAATTTAAAGAGAAAAAATAAACAACGTGTGATTAATACTACCATTTTTATCGTAAATACGATATCTGTCTACCCAAAAAAGTAAATTGCGTATAAAACTTGGGAAAAGAATTGATTTAATAAACGAAGTAATATTTTTTTTTTGAGGAATTTTTATTGTTATATTTGGAGCGAGCGCTATTTACACATTTTTGACTTAAAATGTTACAATTTATAAATCCCACCCTTCTTTTACACCACTTGTTTTTAGTCCGAGGTTGTAATTATTTGGTTGATTTTGTTTACGAAGATTGAGTTTGAGATAAACATAGTTAAACCAATTTTTATTCTCAACCTATGCGAACGTAAACACTAACTTTATGCGTTGTAAAAAATTGTTGACGTTGTCTTTTTACATTATTTTTAAAGAAACGAGTTGATCGCATTCCTAAAATAACTAGGTCATTTGTTATTAAGAAAGAGAACTAATCTACCTGTTGATTTGATAAAACGACATCACATGTAATGTAAACATACATTATGAACTGTTCGCAATATTCCAACATTATAATCATAACGGATTTTATCAACCTTCCTTTCACTTATGGTCATACACACAATTATTATTACGCCCTATAAAAATGCAACCAACATCATCTAGCCTTAAACAACAACTAAATAATTAACAAAATAGGCTAATAATGTATTTTCTTGATATTTCCATACTATTCTGTACCTAACTAACAATATCACAAAATTTAAATAATGGTCAACTTTCTGCCATGTGCCCTATCTTGACAATTCGAACATAATTATACTTAATGAAATTCTGAAATAGATAACATTATTACAACGCATATACGAATTTCAAAAGGTAACGATTAACTAATAGTCATCATGTCAAGCACAAGCTAATAGTTAAATAGAAAATTAAACTCAAACTAATGCTTTAAGATGAACACAGACATATTTAAAATTCCAGATTTCGTTTACTGGCAATATTGAAGCTTTTTCATGACATGAGTCTACAGATATGTACCTGGAAATGAAGGTGAAAGAGGTAAAGTTCAGCAATAGCGGCAACAACAAAACCAGCAGAATATGCCAAATAACTCAGCAGATTTGAGCAAAATAACAAGACCCTTGGAACCAGACGAGCAGTAATAGAATTTTAAGAAAAATTTCAGATTTGAACCAAACAATATCAACAAAACAGACCCAGACAGATTCAAGGAAAAATATGTTTCTGATTTTCTTTCCTTCTTCTATATCTGTTACAGATTGTGTGTGTGTGAGTGTTCTCTTTTCTGTTTCTTTTTCTGTTTTCTTCCTCCTTTTCAGATTTCTATTTCTGATTTTTCTGCTCAGTTTTGTTTCTTTTATCTCCCTCTGTGTGTATTCTTTCTCTGTATATCTATCTAATTTTCAGATTCCTCTCTCTCTCTCTATCTGGTTATCTTTTTTTTCTCTCCCCCTTAAATCAGTCCCAACTCCCCTTCTTATATAACTTACTCCCCTAATGCTGCCTGGACCCTTTTTCTCTTTTAAAAATCAAGAAATCTCCACTCAAATAACACTAAGGCTGATTTTCTAATAAATCAGCCACTAAAGATACTTTTCCCCTTATTTTCAGCCCTTCCACTTCCCTTGGTTTCCCATTATTACATTAAATTATAGCCATCAACATTCCACTATAACACACTAATACTAACATATTATTCCTACTGTTTCTATCCCAGAAATACCCCTGAAATCCTACTGTTATTACTGCCCTTAATACCAAAATCAGAATCTGATACAAAACAGATTTTATAATCTGTTCAAACTTAATTATCAACCTGCTTTCTGATTTAAACAGCTATAACCAATTTTCTTAAACTCTGGACAGAATCTTAACTGAGAATGCAACCTTCTAACACAATTGTATCTAATCAACACTTGTGAAATTGAATTTAAACCCAACATCACAATAACATTACACTAAACAACAGAACAATTTGAACTGACTTTGAAATAGAACTAAGATCAAACAAATGCAGGAGCATTGTCAGTATATTGACAATGCCCTGAAACTAACTGCCCAGAAATCAACACACACACAACATCCATTTGACGGACTCATTGATTTACAAACAAACATGATTTAACTGACAAATACTAATCAACTGACTATCTACAATAGTTGTCAACAAACAATAGATAAACATATTGTTTCAATCAACATTATCAGAAACGAGAATTCATAATATAACTAATCGACGAACTTAATCGAGTCGATTACACACATTGTAAACAAACATAACAAACAGAGACAAATGCCATTATTTGATCACATGAACGGGTATGAGACAGAATCAAATAAACAACTAGGAAAATTACACAGACTATTAAAATAGGCAATAATATACACGTAGGAAACAAAAAGAAGTAGAAAAATACCTCTGAATCTTCAATCTTACACAGACAAAACTCAGCTTTGGATTCGGACCTTTTGAGGCTGAACAGACTTTATTCGGCGTATTCTCAATTGAGAATACCTCGATTAAAGTCTCTTAGACCTCAATCCCTCACTTAAATTGGACAGATTCCACAAGTTGGCATTTTAGGGTTTCACTTTTTCTCAGATTTAGGGTTTGACCAAATCTGGGCAGATTTGAAGGGAACCAAAGATGATTTAGGGGTGAGGAGGCCTAGGGGTCATTGGGCGTGAATTTGAGACAGATCTGGGAGGGTTCATGTTTGGCTCGAATCTTCAAATGAAGATTCGAGAAGCTCTGAGGTGATTCGAGCCAAACAAACAACAGATCCATAACGAGGCAGGTTAGGGGGTGCTATGATGTTGATTTGGAAACCATCGGAGACGGTTGGGTTTGGATCTGAGTTTGGCTCGAATCTTCAAATGAAGATTCGAGAATCTCCAGGAGGATTTGAGCTTAGTGGCTACCAGATTTGGATAGAGGATGGTCAGGGGGTTCAGGGGTGTTAAGGTGGTGACCGGCGGCGTTGTTGCCGCCGGGTTTCAGGCGATGGGGAGTTAGGGCGGCTAGGGTTAGGGGTATCGTCTTCAAAGACGATGATGAACAAGAGAGGGGGGGGGTGCTTAGTTAGGGGGCCGGGGTATGGATTTGGGGTCTATATAGGAGTGGGGTGGATTGATAATGACCGTCAGATCAAACATGATCCACGGTCAGGATCAGTTCATTTAACCAAACGATGTCGTTTGGTTTAATGTTGGGGTCGGGCTGAATTGGGGCAATGGGTCGGGTAGGGGTTACAGGTAAGGGTGTGGAATATCAGCCGTTGGATTGATTTAATCCAACGGCCCTTGATGAAATATGACCAAACGTCGTCGTTTGGTTTACTCCTGAGTTGGACCGGACCTGGGCTATTTGTATTGGGCTGTGGGGGGGGGGTAAATTTTATTTGGGCCTGGATTTCAGTCCAGGTCCGATTTTTCAACTTTAAAACTTATTTTCTATTTTTCAAAAATTAAATAAAAATTAAAAATCAATAAAAGAAAATTATACACATATTATTTAATGTCTGAAATAATAAAATCGACACAATGACCAGAAACAACTATGCACATTTTGTGATTTCCCATTTATGCCGAATATTATAATCAACTCCTAAATGTATGTATTTTGTTTGTATTTTTTTCATTTTTATAAAACCCATGATTAAAAATGCGATATTACCTCCTAAATGCATATGCATCTGCATTACCACTTTTTTTGTATTTTTCCTTAATTAGGATAAAAATGAACATGCACAGACCAAATGACCCGAAAATTCAATAATTATTTAAAGAAAACAATTATTTGTAATTTCTTTTGGAGTAGTTCTTGTGAGGTAAAAATCACGTGCTCACAGCTGCCCCTCTTTGTGCGGAAACTCGAAGAGTTTTTGTGCAAAGATAAAAGTGAGCGGATACAAGCGATTTTTTGCCTGTTTGAATACTCCGTGTGAAGCATTTTTTGAAAGATTTGACCGAACCTCTGCTTCAAAGGTTTCCTACATATCCTTGGCTATAAAGAAATCAGGTCAATGTAGTTCGGGAAGTTTTGGTAGCTGGGACTACCATGGGACTGTGATGCTACTGCTGTTTTGTGCTGCTTTTACTGCTTGCTGACCTCCTTATTATACCCTGCTTTAAAGGAAAAACAAAAGCTAAACTAGACTAAGTAATATGAATTACAAAATCTTATCTATATCATGCCCTTGCGTTTCTTGTTGCTTTGATGTCTTGGTGACTCCCGGGCATCCTTTGCTTCTAACTTGTTCCGCATTTCCTTTCGTTGTGTCTCGTATTTTCTTTCTCTATTTGGGACTCTTGTTGTGTCCTGCTGGGGATTTGGTTGGACTTCTCTGCTTTATTGACTCTAAGTGTGCTCCTTTCTTATATGGGCGGGCTTTTGACTTTAACCCGTAATGTCAAAATAAACTGCCATTATGTTCTTCAGGGGGGCGTCTGATTGCTTGATACTTCAATTGTATTCCCTTATTCCCCAGGTGGGCGCCTGATTGCTGACATTCCAACTTCTCTTCCTTGTTCTCCAGGTGGACGCCTGATTTCTTCTATTTCCCTTGCTTCTTCCTTGTTCTCCAGGTGGACGCCTGATTGCTAATTCTTCCATTGTTCTTCCTTGTTCTCCAGGTGGACGCCTGATTGCCATTTCAATTCTTCATCCTTGTTCTCCAGGTGGACGCCTGATTGCTATTTCCTCTCTTCATCCTTGTTCTCCAGGTGGACGCCTGATTTCCATTGTTCTTCCTTGTTCTCCAGGTGGACGCCTGATTGCCAATACTTCTTTCCTCATCCTTGTTCTCCAGGTGGTCGCCTGATTGCTATTTCCTTTCTTCATCCTTGTTCTCCTGGTGGACGCCTGATTGCTATTTCTTTTCTTCATCCTTGTTCTCCAGGTGGACGCCTGGTTGCTGTTTCCTTTCTTCATCCTTGTTCTCCAGGTGGACGCCTGATTGCTATTTCCTTTCCTCATCCTTGTTCTCCAGGTGGATGCCTGATTGCTATTTCCTTTCTTCATCCTTGTTCTCTAGGTGGACGCCTGATTGCTATTTCTTTTCTTCATCCTTGTTCTCCAGGTGGACGCCTGATTGCTATTTCCTTTCCTCATCCTTGTTCTCCAGGTGGACGCCTGATTGCTATTTCCTTTCTTCATCCTTGTTCTCCAGGTGGACGCCTGATTGCCATTTCCTTTGCTCATCCTTGTTCTCCAGGTGGACGCCTGATTGCTATTTCTTTTCTTCATCCTTGTTCTCCAGGTGGACGCCTGATTGCTATTTCCTTACCTCATCCTTGTTCTCCAGGTGGACGCCTGATTGCTATTTCCTTTCTTCATCCTTGTTCTCCAGGTGGACGCCTGATTGCTATTTCTTTTCTTCATCCTTGCTCTCTAGGTGGACGCCTGATTGCTATTTCCTTTCTTCATCTTTGTTCTCCAGGTGGACGCCTGATTGCCATTTCCTTTGCTCATCCTTGTTCTCCAGGTGGACGCCTGATTGCTATTTCCTTTCTTCATCCTTGTTCTCCAGGTGGACGCCTGATTGCTATTTCCTTTCTTCATCCTTGTTCTCCAGGTGGACGCCTGACTGCTAACATTTCCATTATTCTTCCTTATTCTCCAGGTGGACGCATGATTGCCATTTCAATTCTTCATCCTTGTTCTCCAGGTGGATGCCTGATTGCTAACATTTTCATTGTTCTTCCTTATTCTCCAGGTGGACGCCTGATTGCCATTTCAATTCTTCATCCTTGTTCTTCAGGTGGACGCCTGATTGCTATTTCCTTTCCTCATCCTTGTTCTCCAGGTGGACGCCTGATTGCTATTTCCTTTCTTCATCCTTGTTCTCCAGGTGGACGCCTGATTGCTATTTCTTTTCTTCATCCTTGTTCTCCAGGTGGACGCCTGATTGCTATTTCTTTTCTTCATCCTTGTTCTCCAGGTGGACGCCTAATTGTTATTTCCTTTCCTCATCCTTGTTCTCCAGGTGGACGCCTGATTGCTATTTCCTTTCTTCATCCTTGTTCTCCAGGTGGATGCCTGATTGCTATTTCCTTTCTTCATCCTTGTTCTCCAGGTGGACGCCTGATTGCTATTTCTTTTTCTTTTTCCATCCTTGTTCTCCAGGTGGACGCCTGATTGCTATTTCCTTTCTTCATCCTTGTTCTCCAGGTGGACGCCTGATTGCTATTTCTTTTCTTCAGGCGGGCTCCCGACTTCAACCAATAAATCGCCATTCTGTTCTTCAGGGGGGCTCCTCACTTCAACCAATACATCGCCATTCTATTCTTCAGGGGGGCTCTTGACTTCAACCAATACATCGCCATTCTGTTCTTCAGGGGGGCTCCTAACATAAATGTTGTTTTTTTGCCCCTGTTTCAAATCAAAGAAAATTTCGTCAGTTTAAAGCAGGGTGGTCAGTTGTGGTATTCTTGCTGAGGGTGGGGTTTCTCTTTGTCTTGTTTTACTGCCTTGGAGCGGTTAAAAAGATAGTTTTGTCTTTGTAATTGATCCTTAACCATAGGATCCCCAACTGTTGTTTTCACTTCAAGCCCTTTCAATTGTAATCATATGTCTCTCCTGACATTGCTGAACCACTTTTTGATTCAACTTTTCTTACACCCATATCTTATTTTTATCCTATTACTTCCTGCCCATCATGGCCGTATTTTGCCTTATGCAATCTTGAATCTTGGTAGTATACCTTGACATTCCTTCTTATTTGGTTTGGAACAAAACTTACCTCAAAAGCTTTAGAAGAGTAAGATTATTAGTGACGAAAACATGACGATTTTCGACAATCTAGAATGAAAAGATAAATCCAAATTTGGATGACTGTTGGAGAAGGAATAAAGAACTTATCTGATTGGAGTCACTGGCACCAATGATCAGGGTATGCATTTTGGATTAATCAACCCAGTCTTTTTAACCAATCTCTTTTTCAATTGTTTCATTTTGTTTTCCCAAAATTTCCACAACCCAATTTTACTTTTGCCAATTTACAAACCTTGTTCGACTTGCAGTATCTTGAAGAGTTTTCACCGACAAACCTTCCTCATTTGTTCATTTCTTAATTCCTTTTCGCCTTATGGTGCCTGCGAAGGTTTTCACCAATAAGACTCTCTCATTTTTCTTTCTCTCAGCTTCTGTCGCCTCATGGTGCCCGTAAGGGTTTTCACCCTTGAGACTCTCTCATTTTCATTACTTCTTCTTTTTTGGACCAAAGTGTTATGAATCATCTTCATTTGTTTGATTCGGCATTCTTTCTAAGATTGGTCGAAAGGTCTTTCGGTATGTGGTTGGAATGGAAAGGTATCAAAAGTTAAACAATTTTGATAGTTTTTTTTTTAAAATTACAACCCTTGGAATCATTTTTCTTATTTGCCAATACAATTCCTGCCCCAGTTTCTTGATTGGGGTCTCTTGATGTTTCCTTTCGTGCACATTATGCATATTAGGCACCCTATGACCGAGCCGTGAGGCGCCTACGTATCCTCTTTGAGGAATCAGGTCAAACGTAGTTCACTACGTAATAGTGATTTTCTATTTATTTATTTATTTATTTATTTTTTTATTTGATTTTCATTGATTCCAAGAAAGGGTAAGAAAGAAACGAGTGTGGCTCAAAGGGGAAACAAAGGGTACAGTGTTTGGATAGCAGAATAAATTGCCTTTGTCATTCCAATCTTCGAAATAATTCCGAATACAAACATTTAATAACTTATACCAAGGAAAAATCATGCATAATATCTCTTTACCGCATCAGAATTGATAGTCATGTCTATGCATTTTCCTTCAATATCTGTTAAACATAATGCACCATTGGACAATACTCTGGTCACAATGAATGGTCCTTGCCAGTTCGGGGCAAATTTGCCCTTTGCTTCAGCCTGATGTGGAAGAATACATTTCAGCACATGTTGACCCACTTCAAACTTTCGGGGACACACCTTTTTGTTGTATGCCCTTGCTATTGTTCTTTGATATAATTGGCCATGACATACTGCTGCCAATCGTTTTTCATCAATCAAGTTTAACTGTTCCAGACGGGTTTTGACCCATTCATCATCATCAATCTTAGCTTCGGCGATGATCCGAAGGGAAGGAATTTCAACTTCTGCAGGAATTACTGCCTCAGTGCCATATACCAACAAATAAGGAGTTGCTCCTACTGAAGTGCGAACAGTAGTGCGATATCCCAACAACGCAAATGGTAATTTTTCGTGCCATCGTCTTGAACCTTCTACCATTTTCCGAAGTATCTTCTTTATGTTTTTGTTGGCTGCCTCGACTGCTCCATTCGCCTTGGGCCGATATGGGGTAGAGTTGCGATGTATAATCTTAAACTGTTGACATACTTCCCTCATTAGGTTACTGTTAAGATTAGCACCGTTATCTGTGATGATCACCTTTGGGATTCCGAATCGACATATGATATTTGAGTGAACAAAATCGACCACAGCTTTCTTGGTCACTGATTTGAATGTTTTGGCCTCAACCCATTTGGTAAAATAATCAATGGCTACCAGAATGAACCTGTGCCCATTGGATGCTGCCGGCTCAATTGGTCCAATCACATCCATGCCCCAGGCGATGAAGGGCCATGGTGCCGACATTGTATGCAACTCAGATGGTGGAGAATGAATCAAATCCCCGTGTATCTGGCATTGATGACACTTGCGCACAAAACTGATACAATCTCGCTCCATGGTAAGCCAATAGTAACCGGCTCGGAGAATTTTCTTTGCCAACACATATCCACTCATGTGGGGTCCGCAAACTCCCGCATGTACTTCAGACATGACAGCCGTAGCTTGTCTGGCATCTATGCATCTTAACAATCCAAGGTCTGGTGTTCTTTTATACAAAACTCCTCCGCTTAAGAAGAATCCATTTTCCAATCGCCTAATGGTTCTCTTTTGATCCCCTGTGGCTTGTGCTGGATATATCCCCATTCTGATATACTCTTTGATGTTGTGGAACCATGGTTCACCGTCAAATTCCTCCTCAACCATATTGCAGTAAGCGTGCTGATCGTGGACTTGAATATGTAGTGGATCCGCATAAGCTTTGTCCGGATGGTGCAACATTGATGCCAGGGTAGCCAATGCATCGACAACCTTATTATGGATCCTTGGAATATGCCGGAACTCCACTGATTGAAACCGCTGACAAAGATCATGTAGACATTGTCGGTATGGTATGAGCTTCAAGTCTCGGGTTTCCCATTCTCCTTGAATTTGATGTACAAGAAGATCCGAATCTCCCATGACTAAGATTTCCCGGATACCCATGTCTGCGGCTAGCCTTAACCCCAAAATAAAAGCTTCATATTCAGCCATATTATTGGTGCAATAAAATCGAAGTTGAGCCGTAACAGGATAGTGATGCCCGGTCTCAGAAATAATTACAGCTCCTATCCCGACTCCTTTCATGTTAGCGGCCCCATCAAAGAAAAGTTTCCAGCCAGGTTTTTCAATCTGCTCCATCTCACCGATATGCATTAGTTCTTCATTGGGAAAATAGGTTTTCAATGGCTTGTACTCCTCGTCGACCGGGTTTTCGGCTAAATGATCGGCCAATGCTTGGACTTTCATTGCAGTCCGAGTCACATAGATGATGTCAAATTCTGTGAGCAATATCTGCCACTTTGCAAGTCTCCCCGTTGGCATAGGATTTTGAAAAATATATTTCAACGGATCCAGACGCGAAATGAGGTAAGTAGTGTAGGATGACAAATAGTGTTTCAATTTCTGAGCTAACCAAGTTAGGGCGCAACATGTCTTTTCCAGATGAGTATACTTAACCTCATAAGCTGTGAATTTCTTGCTAAGGTAGTAGATGGCCTGTTCTTTTCTGCCGGTGAGGTCATGTTGCCCCAATACACAACCAAAGGAATTCTCTAAGACTGTCAAGTAAAGAATCAAAGGTCTTCCTGGCTCTGGCAGAACCAGCACGGGTGGGTTTGACAAGTTTCCTTTTATCTTATCAAATGCTTCTTGACACTCATCAGTCCACTCGACCGCATCATCTTTTTTCAACAATTTGAAAATAGGCTCACAGGTTGCCGTGAGCTGAGCAATGAACCTGCTGATGTAATTCAACCTCCCTAACAAACTCATTACTTCAGTTTTGTTCCTTGGAGTTGGCAATTCTTGGATGGCTTTGATCTTTGATGGGTCTAGCTCGATGCCTCGCCGACTGACTATGAATCCCAACAACTTTCCAGATGGAACACCAAATGCGCACTTGGCAGGGTTAAGCTTGAGGTTGTACCTGCGAAGTCTCAAGAAGAATTTCCTCAAATCCCCAACGTGGTCGGCTTGATGCTTTGATTTTATGATCACATCGTCCACGTATACCTCAATCTCCTTATGTATCATATCATGAAACACCGTGGTCATTGCTCTCATGTATGTTGCCCCGGAGTTCTTCAAACCGAATGACATTACCCGGTAACAATAAGTTCCCCATGGTGTGATGAATGCCGTCTTCTCCGCATCTTCTTCATCCATTAGAATTTGATGATACCTGGCATAACAATCCACAAAAGATCCTATCTCATGCTTGGCACAATTATCGATCAAAATATGGATATTAGGTAATGGGAAATTATCCTTCGGACTTGCTTTGTTGAGATTGCGATAATCGACGCATACTCTGATCTTGCCGTCTTTCTTTGGCACAGGAACGATATTAGCCAACCAAACAGGATATCGAGTGACTCGAATGACCTTTGCCTCTAACTGTTTGGTGATTTCTTCTTTAATTCTCACACTCATATCAGGCTTGAACTTTCTCAATTTTTGCTTGACAGGAGGCACCATTGGATCAGTGGGCAATTTGTGAACCACTAAATCAGTGCTCAAACCTGGCATGTCGTCATATGACCATGCAAAAACATCTTTGAATTCTATGAGTGCTTTAATTAACTCTTCTCGGATCTTTGGTTCGAGATGGACACTTATTTTAGTTTCTCGGATATTATTCGTGTCCCCTATGTTGATGCCTTCGGTATCACTCAGGTTAGGTTTGGTTTTTTCCTCAAAATGAATTAACTCTTTACTAATCTCTTCGAAAGCCTCATCCTCATCATATTCTGATTCATAATCACAATATACTTCTTGAATTATTATTTCAGAATCAGATTGATTTTTAAGACTGGGCTGAGGATTCCTCATGCATGCCATATCACTAGAGCCAGCGTAAAAAGAACTGTACAGAAAAAGAAGAAAAGAAAAGAAAAATATCAGGAATGATAATGAAAGGGAAACTGTATTTTATTGGATGATGAAAGATAACAAGGTTCACACACTTCAAACAAACTGTAAGATAAACATTGGGATTACAACCCTGAGGTAACCCAAACAAACTGAAGGAAAATCAAAATAAACTACCAAGACTCCTTTCGAATAGGGAGAGGAGTGGATTTCCAATTATTAAGCCTTGTTTCTGGCCCAACGAATTGGACATCTGTGTTGCTAGAACCTTCCCCGCTTTCCACCATATTCACGTCGTCAAACAATTTCTCGAATCTTTCAATTAATTCTTCCTCAGGATTGACCAAGGATTTAGGAATTGTTGTTATCGGGTGATTTTTAGCACCGATCTTGATAAAAGACTTTGATAGATGTGGGACTGGTTTTGGAAGAACCCATGCCTTTTGTTTCAGCTTTCTGGCCTTTCTCACGTCTGTGACAGTGGGTATGAATCCCAAACCAAATGTTCCCCAGTTCTCGGGGAGAGATACTGGTTGTATAATTCCTTGCAAAGATGAGCCCAAACCTTTGCCGGGTATAAAACCATTTTTTAACATTTCATAGGCTATCGTGACTGATGCAGAGGTTATCTTTGGATTCGGAAGGTACTTCCCCTCTGGAATTTTCTCTACCGACACTGTGTCGGACACTTGGTAAACCCATGGTCCCTGGTCATTTTCTATTCCCTCGACTGGTCATTTTCTATCTTATCAGGAACGTGTGCCTCATTCAGGATTTTCATCAAAGCTTGACGATGCTCCTCTGAATGGATCAATAATGACAATAATGAAATTTGAGCGGGCGTCTTTTTCAATTGATCCACAATAGAATAGTCATGGAGCTTCATTTTTCTCAAAAATTCTTCCGATTCTTCTTCCGTCACAGCTTTCTTTATTAGTGTTGGATTTTTAGTTTTTCTTAAATCCTCAGGAGTGAAACATCTTCCCGAACGAGTCAAGCCTTGCACCTCACAGACTTCTTCCTTGACTTCTTTTCCTTTGTACATTACCGTCACCCGTTCATAGTTCCATGGAATGGCCTTGTTGTTGATCATTGGTAACTGGGTTACCGGCTTGATAATAACCCGCTCTATACGGGCTCCTTCCACGACTACAATGGGTTTGCTGGCGACCCC
This sequence comes from Nicotiana sylvestris, assembly GCF_000393655.2. NCBI lineage: Eukaryota > Viridiplantae > Streptophyta > Magnoliopsida > Solanales > Solanaceae > Nicotiana > Nicotiana sylvestris. The sequence continues at coordinate 16,597,800 of NC_091064.1, forward strand.
TGGTGCAATCACTTTTAATCCTTCCTGCTTTGTAGCAACTTTTCTTGAAGATCCCTTCTCAAATACCACAGATGGTTCATCACCATTTTTGTTTTGCTCAGGCACCGACTTCTCCTCTGTTAACTGCTTAACTGGCTTGGTTTCATGAGACCTAATCATCATGACGGTTTGCGATGACTTCTTTGTTTCCCCATTAGCCCGTACTATTTCTATCATATTGGCTTCCTGATGGGCTGGCATTGGATTTTTGTTGATATTGGGAGCTTCGGGGGTTTGAACTTCAATTTTGTTAGTATCAATCAGCTCTTGTATTGCATTCTTCAAATGCTAGCATTTTTCTGCATCATGGCCTGGTGTACCAGAACAATACTCACAGCTTATGGTGTAGTCCAGATTCTTTGGAGGAGGATTGGGCAGCTTGGATTGTATCGGCCTTAGCATGTCTAGTTGTCTCAACCTGTGGAACAGACTAGTGTAGGATTCACCCAATGGAGTGAAGGTTTTCTTTTTCTTCCCCCTTTCACCCCTGAATGCTTGACTAGGCCTGAAACCTGGTCCGGGGTAGGCTCGTGGGTAAGTACTTGGTATGACAGGGGCACACCAATGAGTGTGAGCAGGTGGTTGATTGTATGCTTGTGCATGATTGATGGAAAAATGAGGTTCCGACGGGTGATAGTAGTGTTGGGGTGAATTGTGGTGGTAAGTTGATTGGTGGGATCGATGTTGATTGTAGTAATGAGGTAAACCTCCGGATCCTGACCAAGTTCCTGAATCCACCACCGCTGCTTCCTCCCTTTTCTTTCTTCCAATTCCTCCTACTCCGCCTTGAATAGCTTGAGTAGTCGCCTTAATAGCCGAATAACTCATGATTTTATTTGTCTTGAGGCCTTCTTCCACCATACCTCCCATCTTCACTACTTCGTTGAATGATTTTCCTACCGCTGAAACCAAATGGGCATAGTAAGTTGGCTCCAGGGCTTGTAGGAAGTAGTCTACCATTTCACTTTCCTTCATAGGAGGATCCACCCTTGCTGCCTGTTCCCTCCACCGGAAACCATACTCTCTATAACTTTCATTGTGCTTTTTCTCAAATTTTGTCAAAGATAGTCGATCTGGGATGATTTCCAGATTGTATTGGAAGTGGTAAGCAAATGCCTATGCTAGGTCATCCCAGGTGTACCATCTCCCATGGTCCTGGCGTGTATACCACTCTAAAGCTGATCCACTCAAACTTTGACTGAAGTAAGCCATCAATAATTCGTCTCTTCCCCCAGCTCCTCGCATCTTGCTGCAGAATCCTCTCAAGTGGGCTACTGGATCGCCATGCCCGTTATATAGGTCAAATTTGGGCATCTTGAAACCAACTGGCAATTGCACATTTGGGAATAAGCATAAATCCTTGTAGGCCACACTGACCTGTCCTCCTAACCCTCGCATGTCTCGGAACGATTGTTCTAGGCTTTTGACCTTTCTGAACATCTCTTCTTGTTCAGCATTTTTGGTTGGCTTGTCAATTTCGGTTGGGAGGTCAAAACGAGGAGTAGTTGAATGGATTTCGGAGGCTTTGAAGGTGGGCTCCGGGGGGTAGTATTGATTGTCCTGGGTCCGGAGTATAGGCTCACTAGGAGATTTGTGGAATATAGCCGGGGGAGGTGCTACGAAGACAGGAGTAACTGGTGGAGGATGGTATGGAACTGGTTTCGGAGGTGGAGTCTGCGGTGTCTGAGAGGTGGTGCCTCGGTAGTGTTGGTAGATGGGGAAATTTGGGGATAGTTCAGTGGTAAGATTATCCTGAGCTTGGGCTAGTGATGGAGCAGGGTTAGCTGGGTAAGATGGGGGTGATTGCCCTGTAGACCAGGCTCGGTACATCTCAGCCATTTGCTGCTTGAGCTTAAGCATTTCTTCTTTCATTTTGCCAACGTCCATCTCCTCTATCTCAATACCTGTGTCGACATCCGGAATAGACATACTTTCGGGTATCGGTCCTTTTGATCTGGTGTGATAATGATAATATGCCAGTATCTCTTAGAAAAACTAACTGCTTGAATTCTGGAAATGAGCAAACTTGTTAGTTTTGAGAGTTTAACACATATATAATTGCACATGGAGATGCAATGTTCCTAGACAAATAACCCTTTTCTATTATGCATTTGCTCGGCTGCTTGTGTCATCCCAGCTTTCTTGAATTTTTTATTGTTACT